>NC_090932.1:783403855-788403855 GCF_040938575.1 Ambystoma mexicanum
CAGGTTGTGTATCCCGATGGGCCCAATATAAAATCTATTCTGGCAAAAACAATGAAGTTAGATGATGATCGTTTTGCACACATCCAGTTAATTCAGTAGATGTGGAGGGCAGCGACAGGAAAAACATGGGATAAGAATGTGGTGATTCTTTACCACATGCTAAAGAAGGGACTTCCCAAAGAAGTCTAGCATGCTTTAGATAAAGTAGTAGGGACGGAGGCCAAGAGATGGGTGGAAATTCAGGAGCATATTGTGCATTTTTGTAAAAGGAGGCAATAGAAGGAAAATGAAATTATAGAGCAGGCACAAAAGGCAGAGGGCTAACTTGTTCAGAACAAGTTAGCAAAAATTGGTTTGTAAGGAACAGTGATTACCAGCTGCTTGGAGGGACAGCAGGCACAATCGGGACATCAAGAACATAGTGAATTGAGTATGACACATGGATGGATGGATGGGTATACTCCGGTCCAAGGCAAATTAGAGGGTTTCTGAGGGGTATAGTAGGATTTTCACAAGGAAATGGGTCATTTGGCAGGTTTGGAGGAGTGGGGCCAGTGGGAAATAACTATGGAGGGATGTATGGGGTTCAGTGTAGGTCATGTGGAAGGATGGGACACGTGGCACGAGATTGCCTAAACCAGCCAGAGTATTTTAATGTAGGAGCTCAGCAAATACAACCCCCAACCATGCCATATGCCCCAGGCTCTGTGCAATCACAGCAGGCATGGATTCAATAGAGCCCAGTGACTGGGGCTGCACAGACCTATGTGATTCAACTGACCATGCCAGCACAGGCACCGGTACAGACATGGGAGAACAATATTTTACCCCAAGGAACGGTCACTCATAACACTGGAACAAGTGTTTTTGGAGGCAATTATTTCTCGCTCCATGGTGCTAATAAGTACCAAGATTAGGACAGCACACAGGGATCTTTGCTGTGTCCAGTCCTGTCTGTTACCACCAATCCAGAAGAACCCTGGATAGGTGTGCAGGTAGGTGACTGAAACTTTGCATTCATGGTCGATACAGGGGCTATACAATCTTGCATCAAGTAAGGTTAGTTCACCTTGTCAGGCAAAACGATGCACACTCAGGAATTCTATGGGACTATGCTGTCGGTTCCTTACATTGAAGATCTTTGTATTAAGGTAGGTACACAAAATGCATTTGCTCCTTTATTGTGTTGCACAAATACCCTGGCAAATATCTTGGGCAGAGATCTCCTCAGTCGCCTCCACATGTTGTTTGCTTTCACAGATGAAGGTATAGTATGCTAGGGTCCAGATTTGCATCCAATAAGAGAAGTGGCATGTTTGCATGCATACTGTAGTAACAGCGTAATAAGGGGGGTACCTGTTTATTTAACTTTGTTTCTTTATGGAGTAATGATTTTGTTGAGTTGGGTCCCGAGAATCATAGATCAGACAAAGTGGGAACCAATTGAGTTTTTGTTTCAGCCTGCTGTGCACCCGGAGCTAACTGCAGGCACCATGTTTATAACCATCCTAGAACCATTAGTCATCAAGAAAAACAGGGTGGTTCTCTCTGGGACCGATGACGAAGGCAGCGAGTGGCGCACAGTTTTGTGCATTGATCCGACTTCATCACTAAGCAATTTTTTTAACACACCAAAGACATAGGAGAGATGGTTTCTGAGATTACAGTGCCGTGACAGATAGCGAAAGAGCAAAGGGATGTACCACAGGACATGCTCATCATCAGAAATACAGCACTACATTGGAAGGAGTATTTGGAAAAAGTGCCAGACAATTAACAGATCAGTAATTCTCATGATATGGGGAGCAATATGGATAAAACCTGGTGCAATATTACCATGGTTTAAGTGGCACCCCATGTCTAGAGAGGCGGACAAAGGGATTTATGAGACCATTATGGCATAGTTGAAGAAAGGCATAATACAACCTTCTGTGTCCCCATGAAACACAGCCATCTACCCTGTGAAGAAAGCAAAGGGGTCCAGTTGCAGAATAGTCCAGGATTTGCACCCACTCAATAATATTGTTGAGGTGTGGTTCCCAGTGGTACCAAATCCTGCTATCATTCTCTGTAATATCCCCACAAGGTCAACCCACTTTACAGTGACTGATTTAAAGAATGCATTTTTCTTGGTCCCCTTGCACCCCGATTCACAGGACCTCACAGCGTTTATGTATGCTGATCAGAGATTCAAGCACACGAGGTTGCCTCAGGGCTACTGGGAATCCCTGAGTGTTTTCAACAGGATGGTTCAAATGGGTTCTGAGGAATTTACCTGTGTCCAGTACAGCAATCCATTATGTGGACAATTTGCTAATCTGTAGCACTTCAGAAGAGCAGTGACTATGAGATTCAATGAAACTCCTCACCCTGCTTGCGGAAAAGCAGTACAAAGGGGACAAAGAAAAATTGCACTACTGCCCGACAAATCTACTATATTTGGGGCAAGTGATATTGCCTATAGGAAGGAAGATAATGCCGTAGAGAGCAAATGTAGTACACAATACACCCCAACCGGTCACAGTGAGACAAATGCAGCAGTTTTTGGGACTCTGCAGCTATTGTAGATCTTGGATCTTTGACTACTCTAGTTAGATGAGGCCTTTATTGCAGGGAAGTGCAGAAGGTGAAGGGTTCTGATAGAATGGTGTGACAAATTGGTAACTTGCTTTCGGAAACTCAAGGCTGCAATCAGCAATGCTCCAGTCTTGGCAACCTCAAATTATTGAGAGTGGTCCTGGCCCAGCAAACATAGCTAAGTCATAAACCTTAAGCATACTATAGCAAGTTGACTTTGACGACTGAAAGAGTTTTGGGGTATGAGGTTATTCTATTGAATGAATCCATACATCCCATATGGTGTCACCTAGTCACTCCTGTGACATTTGTAGATGTACCAGTGAAACCTGATGACATTGTTCATTATTGTGCAACATATGAGACAGAAGAGGAAGAGAGGACGAGTGTTAAGAATGATGCTTTGAAGGGGGATGAGGTACTTGATGGGTCCTTGACAATCAAGCAGGACACTGGTGAGAGGCATACGGGTGCATCTGTTATGGGCCTTGTAGATGGGGAATACCAGGTCAGACTGAAGAAACGGTTGCATCGCTTTACTCTGCGTGAGCGGTGGTAATAGTGGCACTTATTGAGGTGCTAGAAATGTGTAAGGGGAAGGTGGTCACTATTTATTCTGATTCTGCATATGTAACCTTCACTGTAGATTCAGGCTTGTCAAGGTGACAGAGAAGAGGGTTTAGGAGGTCTGACGGGACCCCTATGCAGCATGCTGTGCTGCTATCCAGTTTAATCAAACCACAAACTTTTTCCACAGCGGAAGGGATCATTAAGTGCGCTGCACATACTAATTGTAATAACTCAATAACATTTGGAAATTATACCGCAGACAGTGCAGCAAAAGAAGCTGTATATTTGTGGTTTCAAGATCCCCAGAAAATGCAAACTGTGTCCCAGAAGGGACAGTTGCCAGCTCAGTACGCTGCAGTCCCTTTGTTTCAGATTATAGAAATACAGGGAAAAGCACCTAGGGAGGAACAGAAGCCTTGGGCAAAGAGACGATGTGCCCTCTTGCCCACGGATTTGCTGTGGAGACAGGATCTTACAGGGAAGGTAGTAATGTCTGTAAAACTGCTTCTTGTGGCGTAGAGAAACTAGATTATCTGGAACCCACTTCTCAGCAACAAATTGGAGCAGAGCTCAAGGAGGATTGGTTCATACCCAACATCCAGGATCAGGTAAGTGTCAGGGTTCCCAGATCCAGTGCAGAAGTAGCACAAACTCCTACCTCCCCTTAGCGGTTTTGGCGCCTGGGGCTTGAAGCACACAGGGCACCGCAACCACCACGGGGAAAGAGGGTTTTGGTCCACGGGTTGGATAGGTACAAGTAGTAGGATTACCCGATAGAGGTTGAAGAAGAAGTTATGGATAGGCAGGGGACATTGGGGAAAACATGCTCCTGGTCTCTTATTTACAGTTGTGGATTTCATCCAGCAGCAGTTCACTCACAAACACTCACTCATTCTTGGGGGCTCTTACCTCAGTTATATTGCACAGAGGTCCTTGTGTGTGTTGGCCTCTTGACACAGATTCAGAAGCCTGCACCTCCATGACACTTACTTCAGTGCCTTTGCATTACCCCAACTATTGCAGTGCTTGCAATGACACTTAATAATTCAATGCCGTATGAAGCCGCTTCGCAGGTTGGTGTTGATATACTCTTCCAGGTGCTTATTGTCTACTTCTGTTAAGGCATAGATCCGACTACAGGGTAGCGCTGCTCCAGGTTCTAAATCTATCCTGCAATCGAAGGAACAATGTGGGGGTAGTGTCTCTGCTGCCGCTTTACTAAAGACGTCCCTGTAACGCTCACCTGATTCCATTGCGCCTGGGTAGGAGTTTTGCGGTGGGCTTCGCGTTCTGTAAGGCTCACCTGATTCCCACGGAGGCGCAGGTCGTGGCAGGAAGGTGTCTGTGACTCGAAAGGTGATGTGCAGGACTCGATGGGCTTCCGGGGTCGAACCTCTTCGCACTGTGTGACGAACTCGTAGGGTGAGGCTTCTGCAGGTGAAAGAATATAGGGGTTAATGGTCTGGGTTGTGTAATGCCTCTCTTCCTCTCTCTCCCCAGCTTCTCCGTAGAGCCCCCTGGTCAACGTGCTCACCTTAGATAGGTGAATGCTGGACTCTCCATCTGCGTCTGATGCAGAGCGCTGTTGCCAGTTCCTTCACTGGTGAAACATAGGCCTCTTGGACTCAGAGGACCGTTACCGTCGTTAATAGCACGAGCGGTGAGTTTCCAGACACCTTTTTAGTCTTTATAGTCTTTAGAGTCTTTAGGTGCAAGGCAGGACTTCGTATGATGCTTTTCCCCCCTTTTGCTTGCAGGACTCTTGAGGAAGATGAAATAAAGCGCCTGGAAATGCGTGAGTAAATGCAAGTGCTCTAGCTGTTTTTTCCCTTGCAGCGTAGTTCGGGTTGAAGAGGCACCGGAGTATTTGCAGACGTTCTATTGTGAAGAGCGCGATGAGCGTAAGTAAATACCTGTCTAATGTCTCTTCTTTTGTCTTTCAGAAGTTTGTTTGCAGCGCCGGAGTCCGCGGAATGCCCGTAAGTAAATACAATGCTTTTATCTCCGCAGGCGGCGATGCAGCGTGAAGAATTCCAGAGTTCACGGAGTGCCGGTAAGTAATGACAATGCTTTTGTCTTCACAGGCGAAAATACAGCGTGCCGAAATGACCACAGCCGATGGATCAGGTGAGTAAGCACTGCGAGTTAAGACTGCCTTGCTAACCTGCTGTTTCTTGTCTCTGCAGGTGCTGCTGTCGACTGGATACAGGAATGGTGAGTATGATTCTTGCAGATTCAGGATCGAAAGAAGAAAGGCTGGAACAGACTCGGTGAGCGTTCTGCTGCAGATGCAGAATAACGCGAAGCACGTTTCTTCTATCGGGTGTGGTTTAAATAGCCTTGGAGTGATGAGGCGTCTTCCTCCACGGCCCCGCCTAGGTAAGAAAAGAGTTCCAGTTCTAGAAGCTTTCCCCATGCTGAATCCAGGGAATGGAGCTGCCCCACCCAGGTAAGAAAGTAGTTCCTGTTCACAGAGGACTTCTAAGTGGCTGGTAAGTAAGCAGCATGGTCTGCTGCAGGTAAGTCCACCCAAACATCTGCACACATATTATGAGCCCGGCGCTTCCAGTGCCGGGACCGATGATTCTGATGAGCCTGGTGCCACTGGCACCAGGACAAGGTCCAAAAGGTCCCCGTGGGGACCGGCTGGTGCCTAGGATTAGGGTTAGGGGCCTGCTTCCAAGGACGTTGGGCTGGTCCTGGCTCCTTGGAAGCAGTGATCATGACAGTACCCCCCCTCAAGGCCCCTCCTAAGCGTGTCTTCTCCGGGGGTTTTGGCTTGTCGGGGTGATTCAGATGGAATCTCTTGACCAGACGAGGTGCGTGGACATATTCTGAGGGTTCCCAAGACCTTTCCTGGGGACCGTATCCTTTCCAATCGACCAGATAGTATAATTTAGATCTGGAGATTTTGGAGTCTAGCATGTTCTTTACTTCGAATTCGAGTTCTCCGTCTACCAAAACGGGTTCTGGGAGTTCAGTCAATCGAGTTTCTGGTTGTACTGGTTTTAATAAGGAGACATGGAATACTGGATGTATTTTCATATGCGTAGGCAATTCCAATTTGACTGCCACCGGATTAACTATGGTAGAGATGGTGTAGGGTCCAAGATATCTCGGGTTGAAGGTGCGGGATCCTTTTAGAGGCAGGTGCTTAGTGGATAACCAGACCTGGTCTCCTACTGCGTATTGAGGGGCCTCTTTACGGTGTCGATCTGCTCCCTTTTTGACTTGAGCTTTAGCTCTTTGCAGATGGGCAGTGGCTTCCTTAAAAGCACGGGTAATTTCAGAGTGTAAATGATCCACAGCTGGTGTTTCGAATTCTTGGGGAGGATCCAAATTAGAGGTTTTAGGATGATGTCCGTATAATAGGAAGAAGGGAGTCTTCCCGGTTCCAGAATGAGTCGAATTGTTGTAAGCGTATTCAGCGATCCACAGAATATCCTTCCAAGGGTTTTCAGTTTGTTGGAGCATGCAAGGCAGATATTGCTCTAGAGTCTGATTAGTCCTCTCGGTTTGTCCGTCAGTTTGGGGATGGTGACTGGTTGAAAGTCTTACATCAATTTGGGCTAGACGACAGCAACTTCGCCAAAAGTGGGAGATGAATTGACTTCCCCTATCGGAGATTAAAACCGAGGGAAAACCGTGTAACCGAATGATGTTTTCTAAGAATTCTCGGGCCAATACCGAAGCCGAAGGTAGGCCCTTCAGGGGAATGAAATGAGCCATCTTGGAGAATAGATCCACGACTACTAAAATGGTATTATACCCTGAGCATGGAGGTAAGTCCGTGATGAAATCCATGGACAGGGTATGCCATGGACAGGGAGGAATATCCAGAGGGTGTAAAAGGCCGGCTGGTTTCTCCTTCTGACTTTTATTCTGGGCACACACACCGCAGGAGATTACAAAGTCTCTAATATCCTTCTTCCATGATGGCCACCAGAAATGTCTTTTGATCTTTTCCATGGTTTTGGTAATGCCAGGGTGACCCTCCATCAGAGAGTCGTGATAAGCGGAGATTACTTGTTTTTGTATTTTCTCACAGGGCAAGTACAATCGTCCTTGGAAATATGGTAGGTCTTGATCCACTGAGAATTCTTTTCCCTTTAATTGCCAGTCCTGCAAATTGGCCGGAGTTAGGAGTGCCTTGACTGCAGTCTTGATGTCTTCAAAGGATTGAGTGCTGACTAACCCCAAAATCCTTTGTTCTGGGATTATGGGTATTGGTTCTGGATTGGTCAAATGTTCATCTACTCCCATCCGAGAGAGGGCATCTGCTTTTCCGTTTTTACTGCCGGGTCGATAAGTGATTATAAAGTCAAACTCAGCCAGAAACAGAGCCCAGTGAAGCTGTCTGGAAGACTGAGCTTTGGCCGTCTCCAGGTATTGTAGATTGCGGTGATCAGTCATTACGGTGACTGTGTGTCTGGCTCCCAAAAGATAATGTCGCCAGGCTTTAAAGGCCGATCTGATAGCTAAAAGTTCCTTGTCTGTAATGGAATAGTTGATCTCGGGAGCCGAGAATTTGCAGGACCAAAAGGCTACAGGATGTAATTGGTGTGTGACTGGATCTCTTTGTGATAAAACTGCCCCCATAGCAAGACTAGAAGCATCCGTTTCCACGATGTAGGGGAGTTCTGGGCGAGGATGTTTCAGAACAGGTGCAGAAATGAATTTTGCTTTTAAGTCCTGAAAAGCTTGTTCTGCTTCAGTAGACCATTCAAAACGTTTGTTCTTTTTTAACAGAGCGGTGATGGGCTGAACTATCCGGGAGAATTCAGGAATGAATCTGCGGTAAAAGTTTGCGAAACCTAACATGCTTTGAACTCCTTTTACCGAGGTTGGTGATGGCCACTTGATGATTGCATCGACCTTCTTCGAATCCATATGAACCCCATTAGGTGACAATATGAATCCCAGGAACTCAACTTCAGTTACGTTGAAAACGCATTTTTCAAGCTTGGCAAAAAGGTTATGTTGCCGCAGTCTCTCGAGAACCTTTTTAACGTGTCTCTGATGTTCCTTTTCAGATGATGAATAGACAAGGATGTCATCAATGTAGACAACAACACACACATCTATGAGTTCTTTAAGGACATCGTTCATAAAATACTGGAAAGCGGCAGGAGCGTTACAAAGTCCAAAGGGCATCACTTGATATTCGAATAACCCATACTTGGTGCGGAAGGCCGTCTTCCATTCATCGCCTTCTTTTATTCGTACCAAGTGGTAGGCTCCTCTGAGATCTAACTTTGTATATATACATGCTTCTTTGACTTGGTCCAGGAGTTCAGGGATCAAAGGTAACGGGTATCTGTTTTTAACGGTGATTTGATTCAGGGCGCGGTAATCTATACAAGTTCTAAGGTCTCCTTCCTTTTTCGGAACGAAGAACAAAGCCGAGGAAGCTGGAGACTTAGAAGGACGGATAAACCCGTTAGCTAGGTATTGGTCCAGATATTGTCTGAGGTGAAGATTCTCTGGCTCGGTGAGGGCATAAATCCTACTGCAAGGAGGAGTTGTTCCGGGTATCAAGTCTATTTGACAGTCGTAAGACCTATGAGGAGGCAGGGTGTTAGCTTGATCCTTTCGAAAGACATCTTGGAATTCCTGGTAGTCGGAAGGTAATGTAGGAACCTCAGAAGAAATTGCCGCCACTGAAACTTCAGGCCGAGGATAACAAGTGGTAAAACATTCTGGAAACTGAACCGTCTTTGCTTGCCAGTCGATCTGAGGATTGTGTTTCTCTAACCAAGGGATTCCCAGAATGATCTGGAACTGAGGGGCCTTGATCACATCGAACACAATTTTCTCCCGGTGTCCATCTTGGCTTACTAGCGTCACTTCTTGGGTGGCATGCGTTACTGGTCCGGAGGCTATCTCCGTGCCATCCACTGTAGTAATGACGTCCTTTACTGCCTTAGGGACAAGGGGTAGATTCATCCTTGATGCCATTTCACGGTCCACATAATTGCCGATTGCTCCGCTGTCGATGTAAGCTTCAATTGCATGCAAACGATCCGGACGTGCTGGACTAATGAGGACCATGGGCACCACGAAATGCGAGGTCACGGGACAGATCTTAACGCTCGGCAAGAGGACCTCTACACTTGCCGGGCAAGGTCATTTCCCTGCTCAGAACTTGTGGCACTGGTGTTTGCGGCTCCTACAGCCTTCTTAGCTGGTTTCACTGGACAGTCTCGAAGAAAGTGCCCTGAGTTCCCGCAATAGAGGCATAATTGCAGCTGTCTTCTTCTTTCCCGCTCCTTTTGGCTTAAAGGACCTTTCATCCCCCCTATTTGCATGGGTTCCACAGTGTCCACTCCCTTAGTAGGAGTCTGTGGTTTAGAAAACACTCGGGTATCAAATTTAGAGCGATCAGCCTTCCTGTTCTGTAATCTGTGGTCCAATTGGACGACCAAGTCAATATAGTCTGAACATTCTTGTGGAGGATTCACAACTTGAGCTAACACATCCTTGAGCTCTCCACGCAGGCCTCTGTAGAAAAGCGTTATTCTCTTGTCCTCGGGCCATTGAGTTTCCACTATGAGTCTGTTGAATGAGGCTAAATAGGTCAAGAGGTCTTGATTACCCTGTCGTAATGAAAGAAGTTCGTTGTCCAAGGCCTGCCCTTGTGCATGTCTTGCAAACAGTTTCTCCATACTGGATTGGAAGGCCTGGAAATCATGTAGAACCGGATCATCCTGGGTGACTAAAGGGATCGACCAATCTGCGGCGCTGCCACTGAGATAAGAAAGCACGAAATCCACTTTGGTCTGATCTGTTGGGAATGCAGCTGGTCGACATGAGAAAGGTAAGCGGCACTGGTTGATGAACACTGCATATTTCTTTGGGTCACCAGAAAAACGTTCGGGCGGAGCCAAGGGCACATTACCAGGTAGATTGATTAGCACTGGATTTACAGATGGTGCAGAAGGATAACTTCCTCCTGGAGCGGGCAGAGGTGTCTGTCCTGCCTGCGTTTGTAGCAATTGCCTAGCGAGGTCCTCTGTTCGCTCCTTGGAAAGTATTAGTTCTCTTCTTAGAGAGCTTGTTTCCTGACGAGCTGCATGTACTTCTGCTCTTAATTCCCCGAGCAACTGGGCTAAGTGATCAGTGTCTGAGGTTTCCATTGCGCCTGGGTAGGAGTTTTGCGGTGGGCTTCGCGTTCTGTAACGCTCACCTGATTCCCACGGAGGCGCAGGTCGTGGCAGGAAGGTGTCTGTGACTCGAAAGGTGATGTGCAGGACTCGATGGGCTTCCGGGGTCGAACCTCTTCTCACTGTGTGACGAACTCGTAGGGTGAGGTTTCTGCAGGTGAAAGAATATAGGGGTTAATGGTCTGGGTTGTGTAATGCCTCTCTTCCTCTCTCTCCCCAGCTTCTCCGTAGAGCCCCCTGGTCAACGTGCTCACCTTAGATAGGTGAATGCTGGACTCTCCATCTGTGTCTGATGCAGGGCGCTGTTGCCAGTTCCTTCACTGGTGAAACATAGGCCTCTTGGACTCAGAGGACCGTTACCGTCGTAAATAGCACGAGCGGTGAGTTTCCAGACACCTTTTTAGTCTTTATAGTCTTTAGAGTCTTTAGGTGCAAGGCAGGACTTCGTATGATGCTTTTCCCCCCTTTTGCTTGCAGGACTCTTGAGGAAGATGAAATAAAGCGCCTGGAAATGCGTGAGTAAATGCAAGCGCTCTAGCTGTTTTTTCCCTTGCAGCGTAGTTCGGGTTGAAGAGGCACCGGAGTATTTGCAGACGTTCTATTGTGAAGAGCGCGATGAGTGTAAGTAAATACCTGTCTAATGTCTCTTCTTTTGTCTTTCAGAAGTTTGTTTGCAGCGCCGGAGTCCGCGGAATGCCCGTAAGTAAATACAATGCTTTTATCTCCGCAGGCGGCGATGCAGCGTGAAGAATTCCAGAGTTCACGGAGTGCCGGTAAGTCATGACAATGCTTTTGTCTTCACAGGCGAAAATACAGCGTGCCGAAATGACCACAGCCGATGGATCAGGTGAGTAAGCACTGCGAGTTAAGACTGCCTTGCTAACCTGCTGTTTCTTGTCTCTGCAGGTGCTGCTGTCGACTGGATACAGGAATGGTGAGTATGATTCTTGCAGATTCAGGATCAAAAGAAGAAAGGCTGGAACAGACTCGGTGAGCGTTCTGCTGCAGATGCAGAATAACGCGAAGCACGTTTCTTCTATCGGGTGTGGTTTAAATAGCCTTGGAGTGATGAGGCGTCTTCCTCCACGGCCCCGCCTAGGTAAGAAAAGAGTTCCAGTTCTAGAAGCTTTCCCCATGCTGAATCCAGGGAATGGAGCTGCCCCACCCAGGTAAGAAAGTAGTTCCTGTTCACAGAAGACTTCTAAGTGGCTGGTAAGTAAGCAGCATGGTCTGCTGCAGGTAAGTCCACCCAAACATCTGCACACATATTATGAGCCCGGCGCTTCCAGTGCCGGGACCGATGATTCTGATGAGCCTGGTGCCACCGGCGCCAGGACAAGGTCCAAAAGGTCCCCGTGGGGACCGGCTGGTGCCTAGGATTAGGGTTAGGGGCCTGCTTCCAAGGACGTTGGGCTGGTCCTGGCTCCTTGGAAGCAGTGATCATGACAGTCCCAGAACTCAGCGTATACTGCCCGAAGACCTGTTAATTCTTCGCAGTGTGGATCTTGTGTTATACCCAAAACCTGCATGGGTTTCCCCCCGTTTTTTGACACAATGCTGAATACAACGCTCCGACGAAAACGCGACTGTGCCGCATGTCCAGTCTATAGCAGGGTTATGTAAAGCTAGCCATGGTAGACCCAGGAGAAAACCGAACTGTGGGGCAGCAATGACGTCAAAGGTAAGGATCTCCCTGTGTCCTTGTATGTCCAAAACCACTTCTTCAGTATGCTGGGTTACAGGTCCAGATTTCAACGGTGATCCATCTACTGCACAGACTGGTTCGTGATTTTCTTTTTGACGCACGGGTATATCTAGGGTTTGTGCATATGTTGCATTTACAAAATTACCCGTGGCTCCTGAGTCCACCATTAGTGTAATCGTCTGGTTCTTTGTGCGGGTCTTCAGGATTCCTGTTACTGTGACATGAATACCATGGGCGTGAGCTGCATTGGCTAAAACGTGGGAAGGGGCGTCAGACAGGCTTGGGCATGACAGCTTCACCCCAATCACTGGTGAGCATTGGCATTTCCCTGCGATGAGCTTCCTTTCGGCTTAACCCCACACTCCTTAACGAAATGCCCAGACTTTCCACAGTACATTCAGAGTTTCTCCCTTCTCCGTTTCTCTCTTTCTTCTTTAGTAATGGGGCCTCTTATTGTACCTATTTGCATGGGCTCGGTTTCAGGTATTTTATCGCTTTTCCCCGTTGTTGGGGACCACGGATAATCTAACCGCGGTGGGTTGTTCTGTTTCGGCCTTGAGTTCGTGTAATACTTGGGCTATTTCCTCCATGTTAGCTAAGTTCGTGCTACCTGGGCGCTTATTATACGTGGGTTCGCATTTCTATCAGGGTTTCCAGATCCAGCGCAGAAGAAGCACAAACTCCTACCTCTCCTTAGCGGATTTGGCGCCTGGGACTTGAAGCACACAGGGCACCGCAACCACCACGGGGAAAGAGGGTTAGGGTCCACGCGTTGGATAGCTATGGGGTAGTAGGATCACCGGATAGAGGTTGAGGAAGAAGTTATGGATAGGCAGGGGACATTGGGGAAAACATGCTCCTGGTCTCTTATTTACAGTTGTGGATTTCATCCAGCAGCATTTCACTCACAAACACTCACTCCTTCTTGGGGGCTCTTACCTCAGTTATATTGCACTGAGGTCTTTGTGTGTGTTGGCTTCTTGACAAGGATTCAGAAGCCTGCACCTCCAATGACACTTACTTCAGTGCCTTTGCATTACCCCTACTGTTGCAGTGCTTGCAATGACACTTAATACTTCAGTGCCTTTTGCATCAACTCAAAAGGTGCTGTGCTTACACAATTACATACACCATGAACCATGGACACCTTTGCAGTTCCTTTTACATTGCCTTCACACAAACATTGGAACTGGTTTTGTGCTGGCCCAGAGCCAGTTACAGTTTTCACATGAAGCAATTACAAAGCAGAGAAAGAGAAAAGCACTTAGCTTCAGTGTTCTGCCTGTTGTTCAGTTTATCTCTGGCTTCAGCGGTGCCTTGGGAACCGTGAGCTACGTGTGCCAAATGAAAACGCATTAGTTTGCGTATCTCATGTAACGCAGTCTTAGTTGTGATTAATGCGCAAGCATTCTTTTCCATGCAGTTAGTGACATGTGGTTGGGTACATGCGACTCCACAGCGCTCGGTGCCCAAATGCGCTTGAGGATCCGTTTCACGATAGGGTGCCTCCCGGGCCCGAATCCCCCCCTGCTGCCATGCAGTTAGTAATGCTGTGTTGGGCGTTCAGGTTCCCTCAAACGGAAAAACAACATCAGGTGTTCGGGTTCCCCAAACAAAGAAAAGTACTTAGCTTTCAGGTCGCGGGGCCACAGTGTGTTGATCTAGGCATGGGATGGCCCCGCATAAAGTATTGCCTGCTCGGAGGTTTCCAAGATGCGTCCGCCCGTGAGGAAGTCGAGCGCGAACAGAGTTTCGCTGTTCGTGCATGTGCAAACCCAGCTCGCACATGCGCATTGGCTTGGGCGTTGTCCTGGGCGTTCCCACATTGTCTTTCAGGCCCTGTGTGCCTGCTTCCTGGAGTGCTGCTCCCAGGGATGCTGGGCATTGTAGTCCCGAAGCTGCTACACGCCTCTGCTGCCTTCTCAGCCCAGCAGATGCTATCCTTCCCCATCTGGTGTTTCTGCAAGAGGGACAGAGATGGCATCTGCTGTGTAAATAGGTCCCTACCCAGGTGGCAGCCACACTAGGTCCCGGATGTGCCCTGACAGTAAGTAGATTTGGAGGAAACTACATAGTTTGTAGGTACTTCAACCCTGGAAAAACCATGAGGTCAATAAGGGGAGTTTTGATTAGTTTTTCTGAGCCCTGCTGGGTCATTTCGGGAACTCCATATTGGTTTTGGCGATATGATCATAAGATATAATAATTACTGTTGCCCTATAGTCATTGTTTGCCCATTTTCCTAATGGCTTTAGGTTGGGTCCCTGCGTACACCCTGATGCTAAGTCTGCAGCAACATTTTTGCTGTGGGAGGTATTTCCACTATAGGGAATTTGTGAGGTCCTGAGGTTCGACAATGGAACCCATTTATTTAATGCCCTATTCATAGAGATGACATCATTCTTGGGGAGTACCACTCGTGTGCCAATGGAATAGTGGAAAGGCTAAATGGTGTTCTCAAGACTCAATTGTCAAAAATATGTAGTGATCTGCATACAAATTGGCACCATTGCCTACAAATTGTTTTGCTTTATTAAAGGAATCATCCAGGGAAAGATCAATTCATTAACCCTCACAAGATTGTGACGGGTCATAGGTTACACACACTTCTCTCACCTGCATGCACAGCATCAGGCGCACATAAATCAGCAGAGGTCGTGGGTGAGGAGTTTAGGGCGTACCTTAGGGTCTTAATCAAAAGTGTCAGAATTATATCTTTACAGGTTGTGTCTTCTCAGCAACAGTCTACAGGAGAAAGCGACAAAGAATCAGATGATTTGCTCCAGCAACAATTACTCCCCAGAGATCAAGTCTTCATCCGCTGCTTGGTGCGATGCTAGAATGAGCAGCATTTCTATGGGCAGTACAGCATGATTTTCACATCTCTGACTGCTGTGAAGGTGGAAGGCAGTAAGAGCTATGTCTACCAGCACCCCTCCAACAGCAAAGGAGCAGGAGCAGGCTAAAAGTTAAGCATGGCATAAGGATTAGCAGTTCATTCCAGTGGAAAAGGGGGTAGTGAATGAAACCTAGCAATTGTTATTTTTCAAGAATAAGAAGAAACTTTGAATTTACAATGTATATTAGAATGATTGTTTATGTTTTTCCGTTTCTCTTGCCATCTTGTTCAAAGATGGCAAACAGTATGGATGTGAACAATGTAAACTCAATTAGTATCGTGCAATTTGATTAAATATTATTGAAGTCACTAAGAAGTAGTGATTCTGACTTTATGGATAATGATGATGTAAATGTAGACCTGATAGTAGATGCACAAGATTGTGCAGCAGATAATGGGCCTCATTATGAGCCTGGTAGTCCGGAAATAAGGGTGCCGTTAGCAACATACTGGCACCCTTTCCAGACCGCCAGACTAAAAGTATGCCTGCAGGGGCCGTTGCTGATGGCAGGTCTGACCTACCAGGAGCACCGTTCCCTGCAGGCATGTTTTTGATGGAAGCACCGCCACCATTAGCAATGGTGCTGGTGCTTCCGTGTCCCGATTATCGTGGAGTCCCACGGGAAAGGGAACTTACACTTTTTGCCGTCTGACATCCCGGGCCACCCGGTGTTATGAGTTCAGTGCCAACCCACCGGTACAATGGTGGGCTACTGCCAAACTGGTAATGAGGCCCAATGTATAGTATAGTCATATGAAGAGAGTGGGGAGAGAGAGATCTGTAGTATTTTGCTGCATCTGCTCTTGTCCACATGCTTCTGGTGTCTCTGGGGTGTTTATTCCAGATTAATTAGAGTAAGCAGAGACACTGTGTCTAGTGCACTTAGCTTTGTGCAGGTTGTGAATGCAATTTCCAGGGCAATCAGTCACAGCATCTATTTTATTTTACCTGCTGACGAAGAATGTTCAGCTACAGATCGTGATGAGCAGAAGAATGCTCAGTGTACGCAAAGAGTCCAGTTGAGTCCAGTTGAGTTTAAAAGGGGCTATTATCATCAAGAACTGATAAGAGCAAGGGGTGAAGAATTTCAGAGCGGGAGGGATGATGGGTTTCTCAGAAGAAGGGCTGGCATGTGTAAACCAAGAATATGTGTGGCAACAGTACTTAAAATATATGACATGGCTCAAGGAGCCAGAAAAACCTGTTAAAATACAGACACTTTGATCAAGTGTTTCCTCCGGTGTCAGGCGGTGCCGACACTCAAGAGGGAACACCAGAGAAAACAACAAGAGGATCTGATTCCAGACTCTCACATAGTAAGCCGTGCGCTTACCTCAAGTCCCAGATGACAACATCTTTAGTTTAGATTATGACACAACAGACAGAATTGGGACCCTGTAGATGGTCTCGAGACCAAAATGCATTGGACCAACTATGAACTGCCTGTGAATAAACCGTTATTTTTTAATCTGATAATTGTTGTCATGAGAAAGTCTTTATGAAAAGCAATAGTGGCATGCCGTAAACTTGAGGAGATCACAAGTGAAGCGGACATGCAAATACCGGCTTCATGAAGGCGTTAAAAGTGCTTACCGGCATGCCGTAAATGCCGGCATCACAGACCAACCGTAAAATGCCTTGAGCAGTGTTCCCAACTGCCACAGGTGCACACAATCAGCACAGGTGGAGGCAATGGAGTCTGGCCCAGTACAAAAGGAGCACACCCACACACCGCACCCCCTCCCACACCAAGATGATTCCAATACTAGTAGCATTACTGGAGATGGAGGACATGCTTGCATTGTCACAACATCAACAACAACAACAACAGCCGGCACCGCAGAGGAGATGCAGGAGAAGGAGGGTAAGACAGGCCAGCATGCCCCACCAGTGCAGCCACTGTTACCACGCAGGCAGCCCCCAATCCCTCGCATCAGAGCCAGTCCTTTCAACCTAACCCCTGAGCCGATCCACACCCTGTACCGTCTGGACCGGGACACCATCACCACCATTGTGGACCTGATACACGACGACATTGTCAGCCTCATTGAAATACGCACCGCCATCCCCCTTCTACTGAAGGTAGTGTCTGTGCTCCACTTCCTTGCCACAGGCACCTACCAGCACACAGTGGGGCACATGCATGGCATATCACAACCCTTATTTTCTCGGATTCTGAACCAAGTGCTGTATTCCCTCCTCAAGCACACAAGGGACTACATATCGCTACCACAGATTCCCCAGGAGATATTTGATACAAAAGTTAGCTTCCATGCACTGGCAGGCATGCCAAATTGTGTAGGTGCCCTCAACTGCACCCACGTGGAGTTGGTGGTCCCGCATGCCATGGAGGTGGTGTACCACAACTGCAAGCAATACCACGCCATCAATATGCAGATGGTATGCGACGCCAGCAAGATCATCACACATTGTTGTGCCCGATATCCCGGATCAACTCATGACTCTATGGTCCTGCGGAACTCCACGCTACCACGCTTCATGGAGCGACATGCTGGACGATGTGCCTGGCTGCTTGGTAAGTTGCAGGACTGGCACATGGCATTGAAATGGGGGGAGAGATGCACACATCGCCATGGTGTCAATGTGGATGTTACTGCACGATGTGCACATCACCAAACACTGTGCCCCAAAGCATCACTAACGGTACATGACACCCAAATCCGATATGAATGATGTAAGGTTGACACCTATCACTACATGACTAACAGGAAACCACCCCACATCCCATAACACGTGCACCACTCATCACTGGCCCTCACCCTCCGTAACACCATCCAGCACCATGCAGTGCATATGCACTATGTTGCTGTCTCCAGCATATCACCACATAGGACAAGCATCCCTGCGAGTGCATCAAACTGAACCAACTTGGGAATCCACTGTCTGTCACAGGGCCGCCACACCCACAGGAGTGCTGCATGTCACCATGGGAATGATCTGCGCTGATTGCCCAGACTACTGCCAACACACCATCTAAGTAAATCTCATAGAACACAACACTGCACAAATTTCACACTAACACAGCTGTATGCATACACAATGCATGAGCTACAAGATGGCAGAGCACACCGTGCATCATCTTGAAGATGCAACCCACAACATTAGTCCATGGCACAGGACACATTGAGGGACTGAAAATGGCGTAAATACATCCAGGGACATGTACATGTGGCCAACAATAATCTGCAGGCATGTGTGACTAGTACAGCTGTCCACCATGAATCAACTAACATTTACCTTTTATTGACTCTCATGCAGGTGATAGTGGCTATCCCTTGAAGCCATGGCTCCTCACCCATGTCCAAAACCCACAGAACAGGCACGAGGAGGACTACAATCGTTCCCATACCCGTACCCGTGTGGTCATCGAGCAGACCTTTGGCCTGTTGAAGGCACGATTTTGCTGCCTCTGCCGGTCGGGTGGGGCATTCCTCTACAAGCATGAGAAGGTGGCCAAGATCATCATGGCATGTGTCATGCTGCACAATATGTGTATCCGCCAGAACCTGCCACTGCCCCCTGTCATTGAACTTCTACCACCTGGTGATGATGAAGGGGATGAAGAAGATGTGGCTGGACATCATTGCGGTGCCGATGCACAGGAGGGATGTGCTGTGCGCCAGTCAGTGATTGCACAATATTTCTGACACACATGGCAGCAGAGGGTGACATGATAGTTGGACAGAGGGCACTGGGTGTGGGGTACATGTACACAATGAACTGTATATGAATAAATTACACATGCGCAATGATGAATGTCCACTCAGGTCTTGCTTTTCACACAACGGGTGTATTAAAAATAACAATGTTAATGAGAGTGCAAAAACCCTCCACCACCCTCACCCTCCTCCAGCTCCCCCCACAACTCCTCCAGACACCCTCACCCCCCTTCCGATTCCCCCCACAACTCCCCACACACCCTCACCCCCTCCCCCCACAACTCCCCCACACATGTCCCATCAAGTCTCCAATGCCTACATGAGGCTGCCCTGACTATCAATTGGCACTATCCAGGTGGCGGCATGTCTTGCTGGTGCAGAGTACGTGCGGACCTGCAGAGCGGGCTCGTCTGGGTCGAACTGGATGATGACGGTGTGGCCGCCTGCTGGGATTGGGTAGCCGGATGCCCTGCCCCAATGGCATCTGCTATGCGGCCTAAGATCTGGCAGAGGGCCGAGACCTCCTCGCAGAGGCGGCTGGTGTTATCTGCAAAGGATTTGGCCATGGAGGTGGTGTTCTCAGTGATGGTCCTGCCTAGGGAGGCAAAGTTCTCACGCCACTCCTGTCTGGCCAGTCTGTTGTCCTCAACAAACTGACGCAGAAGGGCAGTCAGCTGTTCTGACCGCTGCGGCCCTGCGGGTGCACCTGTGGAGGTTGTTGGTCCCTGGCTGTCCTGCTCAGCCCGCTCAGCCTCCCTACTGGTCAAAATGGGACTGAAGGGCCCTTCCATCTGCTCCTGACCAGACTGCTCCAGGGTGGTGGGGTGGTCAGTACCGAGAGATGATATTTGAGGGGATGCTGGTGGACTTGGCGTACGGACCACTTCCGATGCATCGTCCTCAACAGGCACCCATATGTCATCCTGTGGGTCTTCCACAGCCAGGGGTGCTGTGGCTGCCACCTCCCCAGCCACACTGGACTTCTCTGAATGTGGTGCCTCACCTGATTCCTCAGGATGGCCAATGGGTGGTGGTGCTTCGCCCTCTACGGGCCTTGGCGGCACCGGTGCAATGGCAACCTGGGGTGACTTGCCTGTTGGTGTACGGCGGCCCCTGGGTTGTCCCCTCAAGGTCGAAGGGTGGTTGGCGTCATCCTGGGACCTCTTCTGGGGTGTGGTCTTGGCGGGGGTTGCGTCCTGCCCATCACTGTCATGGTCAGAGCCTGTGGGGGTCGAAGAGAGGGATGGCATGAGTGATGTTTTGGTAGGCATCATACATACATTTGGACAATTGATCATCCACACAATTGGGGGTAATAGGCATTTGTGTTTGGATGAGCACATTGTTTGATACATGGGTGGGTTATGCAGGCATACGTCAGCGTCACTCATGTTGGCCAAGAGCTATGCTATCTGACATGCACATTATTTGGGGCCTGCCTGCTGTGTGACTCATGCCATTTACATCTTTGTGTGCTATGTGTCAGGTACGGCATTGCCTTGCAGCAGGCATCTGCATGTGTCTGTGATGCGTCCGCCTACTTTGCTGGGAGTGTGTGTGTGTTGGACCATGGCTTGACTCTTTGGACTGACATATTGTTTGACTTTCATCAGACTCGGCATTACAATGTTTTCCTAGGACACTCACCTCCATCGGCCGATGTTGTGATGCCACACTCCATCTCGCCAACACCTTTGATCCCCTCCATCCTGATCATGCTGGCGCAGATGTCCTCCCATGGTGTCAGCTTGATTGGTGAGCTGGGACCTCCTCCTGTTCCCATTGCCTGGCTTCTGTTCACTGAGAGTATATTTCGTACTCTGAGTCGCAGGTCGTCCCAGCGCTTGCAACAGTCTTTGATGGTGGATGGGGTGTTCCCAACAGCACTGACTTTTTGAGCAACAAGTGCCCAGGTCTCCTTTTTTTAAGAATTGCCTCCCTCTTCATGTTGTTTGAAAAGACTATACCTGCATGCTCCTGCAGTGTCCCGACCAGCATCTCCAGCTCATCCTCATTAAATCTCTCCTTGCGCTGGTGGGCAGATCCCTTCTATAGGGCATTGGGCATAGTGGTGTTATAGGAGAATGTTCTCAGTACAACAGCAGAGTCCAACGGGTCCTGTGTGGTGAGGCTGGCAATGGATTGTGTTTTTAAAGATGGCCACTGTGCTCCTTTCCGTTCCTGTACGATGTCGCTACTTCTGGTTCCGCTTATTAGCGGTGACCGTTATTAACGGTCATCGCTAATAACGGTCACTGCTAATGATGCATTGTACCTTGTCGGTAGTGCTAGCTACGCTATGCTTGATGCCGCTAAGGGCTTTTTAGGTGCCTTTAACGGCATGGCAGTAATGACCTTATGGCGCAAAGCTCGTGCCCGCAAAGTTGTAATAGTCCTTTCTTAATTGACTGATGACTGCCCGACACGCTATTTACGCCATGCCGGTAAGGACCGTTACTTACCTCCAAACTCTGAATGAGGCCCCATGTGTTAATACAAACACAGGGGTCCTTCCAACTTCCTAGGTCACTGTGCCAAGGATTAATTCTCCTACACGAAACACTTATACATTTTTTGCTGTGTTTTAAGGGCACAAATGGGAACTGCAGCTGCACACTTTGCATCACTGATCTGGCTGGAGTCCCAGCTGCGATTCTCAATGTATTTTGGACCTGTGGACAGTATGCCTATAGACAATTGCTTCCAGCCTGGCTAGGTGTGTGTGGTAACACGACTTTACATGTTCCTGCCCTTGTTATTTCTTAGAACCACTTTATACTTGCCCGCCCGATGTTCAAAGCCACATATGTGCCCCCTTTGTTCCCTGTGCTGCTTGCATTCCCTGTATTACCAGACATGGACACCTTAATGACTTTACCTGATCATGGAAAAAAGGAACTATTGCAAAGGACCAAGTGGCCTAATTACATCTTGGCAACATCTTCAAAAGCTTTAATGGACATTCCTGTGCAAATTCAGTCAATAAGTTGGACAGAGAAATGCTTCTTTTCCCTCTTGGCACCTTGTGTCCAAGCTGCTGTGAACGCAAAGTGGCTCCAGGTGACCTGGTATGAACTATTGTTATTTGTGAATTCCTCCAAATCAGCTTTCAGTGCCATCAAGGACATACTATGTGTCCTGACACTTATTGCCTTACAGAATAGATATATTATTGACCTCCTAACAGCTATGGAGGGAGGGGTCCGCCAGAAATTAGGGAGTACCTGCTGCACATTTGTGCCTCCTAATGATTCGGAGAATGGGACTCTGACTCAGACTATTGCCGATTTGCACAAGCTTATGGTGGTCATGAAGGCAGGAATCACAAATGACCCTTGGTTGGGCTCTCATTTTCTTGGGTGCCATCTTGGATGAGACTAGCCGTCAAAATTGTCATGCCCATTTTTGTCTTTTTCCTTGTTATCTCTTGCCAAATGTTCTTATGATGCTGTTCTGCTCAGGTACTGAAAACAGCTGTCATTATGACTTTGACCCTATCCAAGGCTGGAACCATTACCATTTCATATCACATGTGTACTCCGACTGAAGATGTCTTGTGTCCTTCACTAAATTGGGATGATTGCATGGAGCAGTGGGTAGCTTGCGGAAATGGTGGGGGGATGAGTTGGGTTGGTCAGTGGAGGAGTATGCTCTTATTGGGACTAATGTGAGAGATGATTGCAGAGTTGACCCCTGAGGAAATGGTTTAAGGAACAAGAACTTGTATTATTAAAGTATTAACTAATCGCAGGTAATGCTGCAGTGGTAAGGAAACGTCCCCATGAGAAAGAGGGGTTCAGGTGGTGCGCACCATATCGGTGCCTGGGGAGCGACAAAGTTGGTGCAATACTGACATTTTAGATGTATCTGGCATAGCTAATGAGAATGGGATATGTGTTACTTTAGTGTTACTTTGAGTAATATAGGTATAGTGTGCCATGGAAGCACTCAGAAACTGAGCAACAAGGAGCTTAACAATGCGCATGCGAGCAATTAGATTTGGCATGAAGAAACCACTGTAAAGAGGACCTGGTAGTTTTAGACATGCATGCACTTATATACATACATGAAGAATGTACACATCTATGTGAAGTGCGCTTTTTCATAAATTGGTTGAACTCTGCAGTCAGGGTTTGTAAGGTGAATTCTGAGTGACTGAAAAAACTGGTTTGGCAAGAATTGAAGGACTGAGGAAGGGCAACTGCAACACTAATCAGATGGTCACAAACAGGCAGGCACGGGGCTTTTATGGCTTGGCAGTATTGCAGAAATGATCAGCAATATTTAAAGTGTATGGGAGCTTGTTATTTATTGTTCAGTGGAATCCAGCCATTTGCTTTTGACCAGCAATAAACCTGGGTTGAAGGGACGCCTGAGGCCAGAGTTTACCAGTACATATGGGTTTCAATATTTTTCTCAGACTGTGTCCGGAGGTCATGCATTTTGAATTGGTAGTCATTTAGATTAGAGTGTTCCAGGGACTCCAGCAAGTCTGGGTGGGTGAGATAGTTATCACCAGTTCAAATGAAACATATTTACTCTCTGCCTCCCCATATTGTTTGAAGTGTCCTTGCAAACCTTTTGCAATCTTGTCTGAAGTGAGAAGGTACCAGGCCAGCTGGAACTTGTAATAAATTGTGCTTATGTTTAAATGTGTAACTATGTGATGATGTCACAACCTACCACAGACACATCCTAAGAGGGTGTGTGATGTACACATGAGCTGAATATGGTAGTTATGATAATTGTGACCAATGAGAATAGGGGAATTGGAGAAGATTGGATTTCTTTTGTAGAGGTTTTGACAATCATGTGTCGGGGTGGCTTGTAATAAAATATATCGGAGTGTTTTAACTGTTGCAAAAATGTATACAAAGGCCCTCACTATAAGGTTGGTGGAATGGGTTTACCGGCACCGGTAAAGGTGCCGGTAAACACGTTCCTCCCTATTACAAGGTCTCCTCACTGGACCCGCAATGGGCGCCTGGAAAAACCAGGCGTCCTTACCGGGTCCTACGACGGGACCAGAGAGCTAACAACGGGCCCGTCATTAACAGGCCCGTTGTTGGCTCCATCCCCATTCCCATTGAGCCCTATGGGGGCTCGAATGGGAATGGGGATGGACCGGGTCTGGGTTCCTCGGACGGGGAATTACCGGGTCCGCTTAGGTTGCGATGGCCCGGTAATTCCTCATTCGAGGAACCCGGCCCGGATTGCGGTATGGAGGCAACCATGCCACTAAAAGCGGCATGGTTACCTCCAACCTTCTAATGAGGCCCAATGTGTGAACTTGTGTGGTTCAGGGAGACTTGGGTTAGTTTGACTCTATAGAACCATCTAACCCCTCCCAGCCCAATAAACTTGCTTTACATACAAATGTGCACTTGTTTCTGAAGTGGTGGGCATGCTTTGAGTTAAGGTGATTAGAGGCCCATCCACACATTACACCATCATGTACAGTTGAAAGGATGAGGATCAAGGGGTTATAAAGAGTTACATCCAGGGGATGAAGGCTAGTGAGGAAAGGGTGGAGAGAGGCCCTCATTATGAGTGTGCCGGTCTGGTAACGCCGGTGCCGGTAAATCTACCGGCACCGTTGTTGCCGGACCAGCACACTCTGAGTCTGTGGGCTGCTGCCATCCAACCCACCAGGCCTGACCTGGTGGGCGGGACGCAAGCCACCCGCAGATTTTACGGGAAGCACCGGCACTGTTTTGAACGGTGCCGGTGCTTCCATCATCCCCATTCCCATTTAGTCCTATGTTACTCAAATGGGAATGGGGATTAACATGTTTCCAGCACCTGACTTCCAGGAACACGGGGGTCATAATACCCCAGTGTTTCCGTGGAGCCAGGCGGGGGAAAAATGCACAAGACCGGCGGCAGCCTGGCAGTTTTACCCGCATGGCTACCGTCGGACTCAAAATGAGGCCCAGAGTCTGAGTTTGGGCAGTTCTGCAGAATATCCAAGGATCTGACCTTCCTAACTGCATCCGTGATCCACTACCTTATCTTCTGCAATAATAGAGCAAGTGAGCCTTTTCCCTTTTATTCACCCCCGAAGATCCCAAATGGATCAACTCCTTAGGCAACTCCTCCCATATTTCATCCACCTTTTTCCATACAATGGCTACTGACTTTAGAAGAGCACTGCATGAATTGTATATTTTTTTCTCTAGGATTCTGTATTTCTTACTATATCCACCAAACAACAAAGCAACAACTTTACTCGAAGTCAGATCTCACTGGGGAAATGCTGAACATGTATTTCACACTATCTCCCTTCTTCCCTTTCTTTCTAAACTCCCAGAAGGAGTGGCCTATTCTCAAATCTCTTCCTACTTGACTGAACACTCTCTTCTACCCTCTACTCAATCAGCTTTTCATTCTGCTCAGTCCACTGAAACAGCTCTTCTCTGTGGATCTAACCTATTCTTTCCACTAGACACAATAACCTCCCTTCTATTTCTATTCTTTTAGATCTTTGTGGTGCCTTTGACACTATGGATCACCCTACTCTCCTGTCAGCACTATCTTTTCTGGTGTTTTCAGGTTGTGCTTTAAAATGGCTAAACTCTTACCTTTCTCCTCAATTTTCGCCTGTCTCATGGTCTGGCAAAACCTCTTCTCCCTCCATGGTGTTCCTCAAGGTTCAGTTTTGGGCCCCCTCCTCTTTTCTTTCTACACGATACCCCATCCATCTCTAATTGAATCATTTAATCTTTTGTGTCATTTCTACGCAGACGACTCCCAGATGTTCTTTTCTTTTTCTTCTTTTTCTGATTCTCTTCATTCTCATGTCCCCTCTTGTCTTCAAGCTATCAACCCCTTGATGTCTTTGCGTTTTCTTTCTGTGAATCCCTCTAAAATGGAAATTCTCTTCTTTCCTACTTTTTCTCCCTCTTCTGCACTTTCCATTCCCTCAATCCCCCCGCTCCCTTGTCTCCCCATCTCCTATTGCCCGTAACGTAGGGGTTACTTTTGATTCTGCACTATTCTTCTCTCAACAAAATCTCGCCTATTGCCCGATCAATCCGTTAACATGTTAATTATTTGTGTGTACCATTTATTCTTGTATTTGATTGGCACCTCTGTTTGGTGCACGTCCTCCCGGAGCTTAATACCTAGTGAGTTAATTTGCAGGTTAAATAATAGGATTCCAGTCATTGGCTGAGCCACAGCTGTCTTTGTATTTTTACTTTTTTCATTCAAAGTGCCAGTGGCACATGCCCATTATGCCAACACATGTTCCGACCACACATTGGTCTTTCACTAGGCTGGGGTATTAATATACAATTTGTATCATTGTGGTTCTTGGCAGTAAGAACTATACAAAAGAAATTCTTGAGCTTTAGTTCATTACCTCGTCTGGATTGCATATAAGTTTCTGGGTTTTGTTACCCTGGAAATCAATGAATGATGGGACAACATCTATGCAGATTCTGGTCCCCGTGTTACCCAAGGACTCCCTAATGCAGTGTCCCATTAGGGAGTCCGATTATTTGACTACTGAATAATATCGAATCCTATTATTTGGATGCAGATTCTGGTCCCCGTGTTACCCAAGGACTCCCTAATGCAGTGTCCCATTAGGGAGTCCGATTATTTGACTACTGAATAATATCGAATCCTATTATTTGACTTACAAATGATCTAAGAATTAAGCTCCGGGAGGACGGGCGCCAACCATAGGTGCCAATCCAACACATGTAAACAATTCTAAGTTATTACCTTAGGCGCCCTCTAAGAGCAGCAGTACACAGAGAACCAGTCACATTCATCAAGCAAAACGAAACCAAGCATACCCCCACATCCTGCAATACCATTTTTCTTATTTGCTATGAAACGCTTTGGCGAAAGACAAGTATGAAAATCCACATTTGTGAATGTGCAACTGTTAGTGCTTTCCATGCATAATACAATGAATTTGGGGCCTTTGGGTGTGGCCTCATTTTGGGAATGCAGTTCTGCAGCCTGTCCTGCATCAGACACATTCACTGTATTTCACGTACCTAGTGTTATCCCTGCCATTATCTTGCCATATTTCGGGCATATGCTGGGGGTTTTGTCTCTCATCATACTTATAGTCATCACTAGATCACAAAAATCGATCCGGCGCTGGACCATTTTGCACAGCCACTGGGCAATTTGACACATTTGTACTAATCCCTCAATTAGGATGCCGTTTTTCCATTGGGTGCTCAGTGTAAAAGATGTTCCAAATATTGCATGAAACACACATATCATTGGTACAATTTATATAATCTGGCCCCTTATCTTTATCACCACGCCCACTTCCTGCTCTCCCTTTCTTCTGTGTGAACATCATTGCATTACTTGATGGCTTTCCTTTAAACGAGAGCGAGGAGGAAAGATGATGGATAAATCATGGATCTATTTGCATAAAACCACACTCTTGAACATTTTGTGAAAGCTAAGCAGTTTCCTTTCTTCCGAATTTAGCGACCCTCACAAAATAACAACTATGCTACTGAAGAATGCGGCTTTGAGTTATGATTCTGATGGTCACGCAGCAGTCATACATTATCCCACTCAAATTGCCAAGGGAAAATTGTTTCATAAAGTCATGCGCTTTTTCTTTTTATAGAAGCAGAAAAGCAGCTGAGAGAAACACTTTCTGGGGGGAAGTTTGGGCTGTAGGCGCAAACCAATTTTCTTTTTCCATGCGTCTATGAAGATTTCCCAAAAATTTGGGATCCCCTATAACTTTGCCCGGCCCCCGGACCGAACCACACCAAACTTCACATTCTGGAGGGGCGATATACTTTTTTTTGCAAAGTTTGGTGAGGATTCGCCTTTTAGAGGGGGGCAAAATTATAAGCCACCCAAAAGTGCTCTTTCTATGAGTTGAGCAACCTAACCATAACTACAGTGTCCCTGGCAACCCTGCACTCGGGGACTGTTCTATGTCTGCACTTTTTATTTGCTGTCTTTGTTTGTTTTACTGTCGTCCTATGTACTGCATTGCCCCCTCCCCTTTCCCCCTGCACTTTCCCCTTCCCACCTTTCCTGCACTTGCGCGATCTCAATGTCACCTTGCCTACTAGGATCGCTGTCTGTCTTCCCTCTGTGTGCCCTCCCTTGTACCGTCGCACCTTGAAACACTTGTGTATAGGTACGTTATAAATGCTATATCATATCATATCTATCATATAATATCAGTGTTGCTACCGTAGGCCCTCTAATAAGCAAGCATGATAAGTGTAAGTAAGTGGCTAGACTGGCATATTTTGGTACAGTTGTTCTGGCTTTGATTTATTTGTGTGGCTTGGCCTTTTCTGGCATCAAGGGTAAAGCAAACATGATATGTGTTCAATTTTTGTATACCAAACACATGTGTCTAAGCGCAGAACCAGGATTCAAACTTGTGTTGCTCAGGTTTTTCTTACGACAAACATCTTACCCATGAGCGATCATCCCTAGCAAAGTCTAGCCTGGTCCACATTGGTCCAGCTAGTTTGGACATGATTTCTTATTGTGGCATGGCATGTATAATGGCAAAACCAACAGTATGTTCTACTTGGGGATACTACCACATATCGGTTGAGCCAGTCTGGACAAGTTTTTCCTTTAGTATCATTACTAAATGACCGCCGAGCGGAGAGGAGCAGTTGAGACGCGGGACGCGAGAAGGGAGGTGGCGTGGAGCAAAGAGACCGCTTCCTTTGCATCTCTAGGCATGTGTTTTGGCAGCCGCCCTTACCTCATGCTCGCTACACACTCCTGCTGGACTCCCGCACGCTGTTGCGATCCATTGTGGAAGGTAACTCGCTGGCCTCCTGCTAGACTCTAGTAAGAGGCTGCCACATCGCCATAACATTTGTTTAGGGTCCAAAAATGAATAAATAAATAAATAAATAATAAATCGAGCTTGTCCAGCACAGCCAGCACAGCCAGACAATTCTCTTTGGCTGGTTGCAGGATATGATTATTCCGGCTTTGTTTTTTTTCTATTAGCCAGTTACTTATTTTTGTGGGTGAGGCATTTAATATATATAGTCTTTACTGAAATCTATGGATAAAGAATCTCCTGTTACCCCTAGGTGGGCTCGGCATAATCCTCCTCCCGATGTTACAACAAGGGACGAGCTCCAGACTTGCATCCCATAAAAGGGGTAATGCAGAAGTGCTTGCACAAAGCGCAAAAAGGAGGTTGAAACTCCAACTAGAACACCTTGCCATCTCTGAAATATTGGACACCAATAAAAACGCTATCGGTGACATTGGGAAGGACATACATGGCGTCTGTGTTTGCCCCTGCATGCCTATATCAAAAGCATTTAATTTTACTGAGTCGGATGATATCAATATGGAGGGCTATAATATTGATACATTCCAGCACCCCCACGGCAAGGGTAGAGGGCAGGAGCCCTTTCCCCGTCTGCAGAAGCCACATCTCAGCCTTCACTTTGCCCACGAGCTACGGATGCACAAGGTGCAGGACTTGCCTGACCATGTCTTCGCACCGTGCCTGACCCGGGCATGCCGGGTGCATCGCGGCGCCACAACTAGGCTGAGCCTCGCTAACCGTGGCAACATCTGAAATCTCACATCTGCCGGTAGGCGGATACGCCGGCTCATCCGAAGGCCATACAAAGGCCCTGTTTTGCACCCTGGACCCCCATTCCAGCACCCCCACGGCAAGGGTAGAGGGCAGGAGCCCTTTCCCCGTCTGCAGAAGCCACATCTCAGCCTTCACTTTGCCCACGAGCTGCGGATGCACAAGGTGCAGGACTTGCCTGACCTTGTCTTCGCACCGTGCCTGACCCAGGCATGCCGGGTGCATCGCGGCGCCACAACGAGACTGAGCCTCGCTACGCGGCAACATCTGAAATCTCACAGCCGCTGGCAGGCGGATACGCCGGCTCATCCGAAGGCCAAACAAAGGCCCTGTTTTGCGCCCTGTTCGGCGCATGGGAGGCGCGGCGTGGCCTACTCCTTTGTCCCTACTTCCTAAAGATATCTTGCAAGGAACCTTGCCTTCTGCAATGATGGACCCACACAACCACGGTAAGCACTGGGGCTTTTTCTTGCACCTTTAGCAGGGAAACCAGAAAACTGTACATTTGAGACTTATTTGGCACTCACTAACAAAAGGCCACTAAACAACCCTTGCTGCACTTCGGTAGATGTGCTGTTTAATCCCTTCCCACTACCTTGCAGCTCACACAGCCCTATTGCACGAGGTTAGCCTTGCCATAATGACTGCTGTGCCTCACTAAGACCCTCCACACCTGCACAGAAAATAGCCTCCACACAAGCTATCTATGACTAAGTACAATTGGAAGCCACACCGTGCCCCTTGCCTAGCCAATGTCTTGGGTAACCTACGCCTTTGTATATTTTAGTCACTGCCTAAGCTGATCTATGCCCACTGTGCCTTGTGTATATTAGTCACTGCAGCCCACTGGGCCTCTGTGTAACTCAGTCACTGCATATGCTGATCTATGCCCACTGGGCCTTTGTGCAACTTAGTCACTGCCTATGCTGATCTATGCCCACTGTGCCTTGTGTATATTAGTCACTGCAGTCCACTGGGCCTCTGTGTCTCTGACCTAGTGCCAATGCTGAATCCAGATGTGATATTACCTATGCATTGGAACTGCTGTGTCTCTGACCCTAGTGCTAACTCTGAATCTAGGTGTGCTATTACCTATGCATTGGAACTGCTGTGTCTCTGACCTTAGTGCTAACTCTGAATCTAGGTATGCTATTACCTATGCATTGGAACTGCTGTGTCTCTGACCTAGTGCTAACTCTGAATCTAGGTGTGTATTACCTATGCACTGTAACTGCTGTGTCTCTGACCTTAGTGCTTACTCTGAATCTAGGTGTGATATTACCTAGGCACTGTAACTGCTGTGTCGCTGACCTCAGTGCTAACTCTGAATCTAGGTGTGATATTACCTATGCTTTTCAATGTTGCGTCTTTGACCTAGTGCTAACTTTGAATCTAGGTGTGATATTACCTATGCATTGGAACTGCGGTGCCTCTGACCTTAGTGCTAACTCCGAATCTAGGTGTGATATTACCTATGCATTTCAACGGCTGTGTCTCCGACCTTAGTGTTAACTCTGAACCTAGGTGTGCTATTACCTATGCATTGGAACTGCTGTGTCTCTGACCCTAGTGCACTTCAACAGTTGTGTCTTAGACCCTAGTGTTAATCTCAAATCTAGGCACCACACCGTATATAGTAGTACCCTAGTGCAGCATTTAACCTACTCTGTCATATACTACTGTATGGTCACTGTATTCTGCCACTGGCCCAAACCTTGATCACTGTGCACTTTAGCCCACTCTGCCCAGTATCCAGTACTCGACTGTGGCATTCAGTCTACTCTCCCTAAACTAGCCCACTTTGCCAAATACCTAGCTGAATGCTGGACAATATTTGTTCGATGTGGGACACAAAAAGCCCCAGATTGACTAGTAACTACATTATGTACTCTTACCTGCCAAACCTAGCCCTTCGAGCATTACTCACCAATCTGATAGCTATACTTAGTACTATTGTATACATCACCATGTCAACAACCCTGCCCCTAGAGGGCCCAGATGCCCATACACAACTTATCTCCAAATCCCATTGCAATATAGCTCAGAGAAACTACAGACTCAGGGCATGCCTACCCAAAATATTTGAACCTATCAATAAATATAACATTAATCTGGGTCACCTTCGACCCAAACTACTCCCACCCCTAGAAACAACTGCTTCTCCCAGCCACAAACACTATCCTAAAAGAAATAAGCCCACCGCCAACCCGCCTCTCACGGTACAGCCGGATCCTGACCTAAAAGCTGCTTTAATCAATGCCAGATTATTAGTCGCCCATGCTATAGACATAGCAGACGCGATCCTAGAAAATGACCTTGACTTCCTTGCCATTACTGAATCATGGCTCCACAAAGAAGCAGGCCCCGCACTAACCTTAGCAGTCCCTGACAACTACACCATGCTTAGAGCTGACAGACCAGACGCTCGCTGTGGAGGAATAGAAATTATCGCCAAAACCAATCTCTCCATGATAATTATCTCCACACCTAACCTTAATTCCTGTGAGTCCCTCTCGATCAAACTACCTACTGCCAACTCTCAAACATTAAATATTCACCTCCTCTACAGACCCCCAGGCCCTTTCAGCACCTTCAATGAAGATATTACCATTATTATCCCTGAGAAATTAAAAAATTCCTCACAAAACCTTGTGCTAGGAGATTTTAACCTAGGGTATAATGATATCAATGATCATCAGGCAACTTCCATAGCCAACACCCTAACAGAACTAGGCTTCTCACAGAAGGTGAATGCATCCACCCATACCAAAGGGAGAACTCTGGACTGGATTGCTATCCACAATTGCAACCAATCCATCACAACTATTGCCCCCCAAATGTGGGCAGACCACCAACTAATCTCCTTTACAATTAATACCAAAGGACCTACAGGTCCAACACCCCTCGCCACAGCCACATTAACCAGAAACAAGAAAAATATCACGGCGGATAAAATTCTGCCACATATCCTTCCCAAACTTACCCGTCTACCTGACTATGCTGATCCAGGCCTTCTAGTGGAGGAATTCAATAATGCTATGACCCTCGCTCTCGATAGCATTGCCCCGCTCAAACTTAGGAACAGTAAACCTAAAAAGCACCTGAACTCCTGGTTTACACGCCACCTAAAATACTTAAGACTTCAGAAAAGAAAATGCGAAACAGCATGGAACTTACATCCCACTGCGGAAAATAAAACTTACCTAATCAACATCTTAACGCAATACAAAAAGGACATCATCCTGGCCAAACAAGAAACCTATAATAACAGGATTACCCAAGCTAATTCCAGCAGGAAGGAGCTATTCTCTATCCTAAAAGAACTGGAAACTCCCATCGTAGCACAGGATGGCTCCATCAAAGATAAAACCTGGTGCACAGACATACAGTTGGCATTAACCAACAAAGTGTCCAAACTCCAAACTAAAATTGCTATAAAGAAAGCCTCACTACCAGCCCAAAACTCGACTCCCTTGAACAAAACCACCACACCTATACCTAAAGAAACTTCCCAATTCAATTTCTCTAAGGTCTCAGTGATCGAGGTAGAGAAAACTATTCTGAGACTTAAACCTTCCAATTGCAAAGGCGACCAATGCCCATCACAATGATCAAGGACGCTGCTAGAGATCTAGCTCCCTTCATCACAAAACTTATCAATGCCTCCTTTACTACGGGCACCATTCCACGTAACTTAACCTAATCTTGGGTACTCCCCCTTCTGAAAAAACAAACACCTGGACCCCAATATTCCTAGAAACTACAGACCCATCACCACAGGTCCTTTCTTACTAAACATACTAGATAAGGTAGACTATACCCAAATTCAGAATTTCCTTGAGGCGAACCAGCTCCTTGGCGTCCGCCAATCTGGTTTGCGACCCCAACATGGCACAGAGACTGCCCTTATCGACTTAAAGGCCCAAATTGACTCACTCACAGATGAGAGCAAACTAGCCCTCCTCCTCCTACTAGACCTCTCAGCCGCCTTTGACCTGGTGGACTATAGAGTCCTGTGTAACCACTTGGACTCTGCGGCCCACTTCTCAGGGGAAGCCATAGCCTAGATACAGTCATTCCTCAGTGACAGGACTATGAGGGTGTTCTCCCCCTCAGCGGCAGCAGACCCAATACCCCTAACCTGTGGAGTGCCCCAGGGATCCTGTGTCTCGCCAACACTTTACAATATTTTCACAAAGCCACTCTTTGACGATCTTGACAATCTGGGTGTCACCTACACCAACTACGCAGATGATACCCAGATTCTCCTACCACTTACTGGGGACTATGGTGAAGATCGGGCTTTGGTGAATAGAATCTATAGCATTGTGCAGGCATGGATGGCCAACCACGGCCTATGTTTAAACGATGACAAAACAGAGCTCATCATCATGGGCACGGCAGCTCGCATCTCTAAACTTAACCAAAATGACTCAGCATTTATCATCGATGGGAACACTATTAAGGTCGCCAAAGAAGTAAAAACCTTAGGTTTTTATCTTGACTCGACCCTCTCCTTTACCAAACAGGTGAATTCACTGGCCTCATCCACGGCCTATACATGTAAATTAATACGAGCCGGGAAACCATTCTTATCACTTGACAGCTGTTTTATCCTAGCCAGAGCCCTCATCCTTTCAAAGTTAGATTATTGTAATTCCCTCTACATAGGGCCTACCAAACAAATAATCAACAGAATACAAGTGCTCCAAAATAATGCACTTAGAGCGACCCTAAGCATTCCCAGAAGAGCACATATCTCCGAAATAAGACGGAAATACAAATGGCTATCTACCCAAGAAAAAATCAACCTCAAAGCTGCATCCCTCATCCATAAATGCTTAAATAATAAAGCCCCCCGCTACCTTACAGAACGATTCCATAGAAAAAACCCTACTAGAACAGTTAGCCCGAACGGCCTCCTAGTGCCCAAATTCAAACTAACGACCATTGGAGGATCGTGCTTCCCAGTCAAGGCAGCTCAATTATGGAACTCCCTACCCCATGCACTTAGATCTGACCAAACGTTCAACAAATTTAGACAGAATACAATAAAATGGCTCACTGAGAATACTATGTAACCTGCACTTTCCCAAGTACCCACCACTTGTGCCTCACCTGGGCTATAGATGGTGACTGACCTGCTACTTTGTAAATTTAGTTTTATGATGACTGTTTGGCTATACATTGTCTGTACTTGGTATTGTCTCACCCTGTGGTGCCATGTTCTATGAATGTGTAACTTCTGTAAATGTGTAACCTCTGTAACTAAGCTGTAAACCTACTTGTTCTAATGATCCCTGCTACCTCAGGGTCTGGTGCGCTCAACAAATAAAACAAACAAACAAACAAACAATTGAGGGTGCTTTAGCTTCTCAGAAGCACACAGGGGTTGCTGATCCGGGGAGCTTGTTGCCCTGGTGCCAATTTAAGGAACAGATATTGTTGGACATCACAGCCTGTACGCATTTCAGAGATTTCCACAGATGGATGTTACGCACTTGCTCCAAGGAGCACACTTTAGCAGAGCTTCTCCAGCAAAAGCCTTTTCAAGTGGCATCTGACTGTTCTGAGAAAATGTCTCAAATCTCCCACTCTATACATGGGGTACAGAAATGCTATCAAATAGACAGTGGCTTGTTTTCCACAACTTGCTCTTCCCGGCAGGAAGAGTTAGCTATGCCTGTTCCGATTCCGGCTGTAGCACCTCCATGGGCTGCTATCAAATCACCACCTTCCACCTCAGTTACAACTTCCCTTAAAAAACCAGTCGAGTTGACTGTTAAACACACGCTTTTTCGTTCCTCGCATACAGCGAAGCAATCTATGCCTAACATCGAGAACAATGACATTAAAACCTTTGTATTGGACCAGAGGAACTTTGCCATAACTAATGTGAGGAAAGTAGAAGGTATAGAGATCAGAGACTCGCTACGTAATAAGGTTCTTGCTTGGCTTTGCCAGCGAACTGGACCTGGAGTGGTTGGAACTCTGGACCTGAAATTTGCACGAAGGATGGACCTGAGTAACTGGTGTTCCGAGCCATCTAGTGACTGTGTTTTAGTTGGATGCGGACTTACCAATCTTCCGGTATATCTCAGGCGTTGTAAATACATCCCCAGGGGTGGGTCAAATTGCAAATTAATATTTTAATACCCCTCCTGGACATTGTTAGTTCCCATAGAGTTTGGTTATAAGCTCCTAATGGAGGTAGTCAAATTGAAGTAGTGATTAACTGTTACAGTCTTGCTTGCTTTTGTAGCTATACTATAATCCCCTAGAAGCATTGCTCTTAGACCGTGCTGCTCAGTTAGACTAGTGCTATTAGGTTACTGTTAAATGTGCTTCTTCTATGCATCAGTATTGTGATTACTATGTCTTTTCTTGAGTTTTTATGTTTTATGTGATGCGCCTTGATGCCTACGGGCTTTGGCGCTATATAAATGTATTAATAAATAAATAAATAAATATAAAGCAAACATTAGTATGTTCTTATATGGGAATAATGACAAATATTGGTGCAGCCAGCATTGAAATGCATGGGCACAGCCAGCATCAACATGGTTTAACACTGGCATGTATTGTGTGCAAAGTCATTATGAACATGCATTGAGAAATGCTCCTGTGCACTGTTGGTGATTTGTATTGTATTGTATTGTATTTGTTATTTATATAGTGCTCTTTCCCCATTTGTATGCCCTCAAGTGCTTTGTGGTTGGAATGCCCTCAGGGAATGTAGTCCATGTGTAGGAGATTCTAAGAGATTCAATTAAAAGATGCTTGTGTGCATTATTACCGGGTTAGGATTTAGTGGCTGGCTAGGCTCCAGTAAGCAGCCTGGAGGTCAGGCACGTGGGTGGGCACTGTTGGTGCTTTATAATAATAGAGTGCTATTGCTGAAGATTTGATGTGTGCTCAGCTAGACTAAATTCTTTTTTTGTAGGTTGTCGCTGTACACTAGTGACAAAGGTGTTGACGTACCTCAGGTATTTCAGTGTGGACGGCTATGTGTGCTGCTAGACTGGAAAGGCATAGCTGCATTCTATGGTGCATGGATGGGTGGTCGTGCCTGTGGCCTGTGTCCAGAGATGTGCTGTAAGGTATAGATACCGTATGCTTGGATGCAGAGTTTGACTGCAGTGTTCTTTTTCTTTGGCCAATGCAGATGGCTGGTCTCGCTATTCGTGGTCTCCCTTGAACGAAAGTCTGATCAGCAAGAGGGGAGCCCAGAGGGAGGAAGGTGCAGGGGATTCGGGAGGATGATAGGGATGAGAGAGAAGGAAAGGGTGTATGATAGTTTGTTACGGAGTGCCTCAGCTAAAGCTGCCAGCATCCCTGGGGTGTTGATGGGTCGGAGCGTTGGGAGGGCGATAGTTTCTCAAAGTGAGCCACTGCGAAAACTGCATGCATCCATGTGGTATTGGGGGGAAAGGAATGTTGATGTGTTTCGGTTCTGCGATCTAGTCTAGAGAGGGGGAGGGTTTCAAGAGGAGGGAGGGAAAAGCCAGGTTTTGAGGGCCTTACTGAATGCCAGGTGATTTTCAATATTGTGAATGTGTAGGGGTGCGCAGTTCCATATGATCGGCACTTGGACAGAGAACAAGTATCGGCCTAGACTGGAGGAGTTGTAAAGTGTGAATACTAGGGGAGATGCTGTGCAAGGTCTGAGACTCCTTGAGGGGTGGTAGTGCTGGATGATTTTATTTTGAAGGAATTCTGTGCCGGTGTTGTGGATGGCCTGGTGGGTGATGTACATGCCTTAAAGGTAGTGTGTCGACCAATTGGGAGCCAACAAAGGACTCTTAGTGTAGGGCTAATGTGTTCTCTGGGAGGTAAATTAATGAGCAGATGTGCCGCAGCGTTTTGGATTCTTTGCAGTTTCCTTAGTTGAAATTCTGGTTCACCTAGGTAAAGGCAGTTTGCCCACTCTAAGCGGGAAGTTGCCGTTAGGGAACCTAGGGATTGCAGACAAGGAATCAGTTGGGGAAAGAGCAATGTTTTCCTGCAGATTAGGATTTCAGTTTTCCAAGGAATGAGGATGAGGTGGTTGGTCGTCATCCAGTAGTAAATATCCGAGAGGCAGGTTGACAGATCTGGACTGTTGGAGCCTGGTGATTTGGGGATTTTAAGGGTGATCTGGGTGTCATTTGCATAGTTGTAGCAAGTACGATTGTGGGTAGCAGATGAGTGCGGGCAGAGGGTTTAGATAGATGTTGAAGGAAGAGTAGGGGGTATAGGGATGCTCCTTGTGGGACCCCTTTTGTTACTGGTCTGGTCGTAAGGTGGAGATGAGCAGCTGGAGGAGCATAAATTTTGAGGGATTAGAGATGAAAGAGGAGATCCAAGAGAGGGCAGTGTCTTTGGCTCCTGGTGTTTGTAGCCTTTCTAGTAGGATAGTGTGATTTATGGTATTGAAGGCGACAGAGTGGCCAAGGAGGATGAGTACAGAGCCTCCTTCTGCATCAGCTGTTCTTTTTAGGTCATTCCAAATGGACACTAGGGAGGATGCTGTTCTTCTGAGTTGTCTGAACCCCAATTGCGCTGGGTCTGGTGAAAAGGCTAAGCTGCTTGTATGCTGTGTGGAACAACTTAAATATGGAGGAAGCCCGGTATACAGTTGACTGACATAAGTTAGCAACGTATACTCTGTCTGTGTCCGGGGGGACAAAGATCTATAGTTATGGTGAAGACAGAGCTAAAGTGTAGATGCCACACATTTACAGGACTCCCAGAATCGGGAGACCACACAAGGACCAGTCGTTATTAAAAAGAGATAAACATCAAATTTAATAGGTTCAGAGTCTAAAAAGTGATTAAATAATGTGGTCCACAATACATACAATTCATAAACAGAGTAACAGAAAAACAAACAGGCGTTACGTGACAGGCTAAAATTTAGCTGATTTACAATGTATCAAACTGTAGACACATTCAATGTCTGTAGGTACATTTTAACAAATAGTGTACCATACCCTACACTGGTTAGGTTTAGTTAAGACAAACAATTAATAACTCTGGTGAGAAATACAGAGTATTAGCTCGACATGTTTCAGTTCCTACAATTATTATGGAACATTCATCAGGAGGTATATGATTAACCACGTAACCAGGACAACAGTCAGTAGACAACTAATAACATTCGCGGAATTCGTAGCATCTATAAGATAAAAGACAAAACGCAAAACATAAACTTACAATTAGCAATTCATGTTGCAAGTTCAAAATTCATGAACTACGGAATCAAAAAAGAGGGGAATAGATACCTCCATTGATGCCGAGTGGGTGCTCTCTACTCGAGAAGTAGTAGGCGGTATGGGACCGAAAATCGTTCCTACCTAGAGTAAAAATACATACACATGAGCGCTAAAAAGTAGCTCATTAACAAAAGCAGGAAACGTGCTAAAGCTTAGCAGCTAATGACATAAGTGTAAAGTGTGAACCATCTAGAGATGGAAGTATAGACAGAGAGAGTCTAATGTGGTAAAATGAACAAACATGTCCACAGGGTGCCTCCTACGTAGCTCCGAGCTGTAGTGCATTGGGTAGCTCTAATCAAAGAAGATTCATCAAAGCGTGACACGGTGTCTCGTGCTACACCGTTAATAGGCCCTGAAGTAAGGGAATTGGGCGACTAGAGTGGCAGAAAATTAGTAAATGCCGCCATTAGAAACCAAGCAAGTCATATATCAACGGCGGTCCCCAAACAGGGAATCAGTGTGCATCAAGCCTTACCTACGAAATGTAAATAGCAGTGCCGGGCGAGAACGGATCTGGCAAACGGCTCCAGGAATAGACGCTGCAACCAGCGATAAGTGCTGCAAGGTTAGTACAGCGAGCACCGTGTTCTGGGGAGATAACAGGGTCATTAGGCTGGATGACCGGTGCTTGAACGGTAGTCATGGAGACACAGTGGTCCTACAACTATGTCTGGCCAGGAAGAACGGCCGCCATCTTGGAGTGGCAAGAGCCGGTCGCAGGGCGAAAACAGAACTCCTGAGTGCTAAAAAGATAGACATACGGGGAAGCTGTTGGGGATAGTACCAAAACTATAACAGTTCTTAAGGAGCTACTCCAAGAGCAAGAGGACCGTATAGAGATAATAGAATAAATTATCTGTAAATATACTCATTAGGGAGAATACAGCTAGTATGTAGAGAGATAAGGGTAAACAATTATCCTTATAGGTGTACAGTGCATGGTAAACAGTGTAACAAATAATACAGCTACCAATATTAGTCCTGAGAACTCTGAGGTACCTCGTGCACACAATACAGAGATAGCAGAAAAAAAGATCAAAGAAATGGTCAAAAAAACAGGCAATTAGATATTATACCATTCGACAGAGTCATTGAGACCCCTGATATCACTCTGCAAAGTATAAATCATCTTTTGTTCCATAGTAAACAGTTTTTTCTCACGGGTGGCATAATTAGAACCTTTGAGTGATAACAGTATTGTCCATTTAAAGTCTTCATAGTGATGTTTCAGAAGATTGAAATGCTTCACCATTGGGGCATTTTCAGTCCTGTTTTTAAGACGGCTCCGGTGTTCCATGATCCGAACTTTGGCCTTGCGAGTTGTTTTCCCCACATAATGCAGTCCGCATTTACAAGTGATCAGATATACCACAAATTCTGTGTTACAGTTAGTTAAATTTTTTTGTGTCCAGAGCTTTGAGAGTCCAACATCAATATTTTTAGTTACAGAGGTCAATTTGCAGACCCCGCATGAACCACAAGGGTAATGACCGGTGGGTTCAGGTAGACCCCATAGAGTGGTCAATCTGGGTTCCTGGATAGGGATGGATTTAAGTTTGCTATTACTAACTCTGTTGCCTATCGTTGTGCTTTTTTTATAAGCAAAAATTGGCATGTTCATAGTTGGGGAGGAGGATTGAAAGATTTTCCAATTCTTCTTAATGATGTTGGTAATATCAAAGCTCTGGTTAGAAAAGGTACTCACACAAACAATCCGGTCATCTTTAGGTTTGACTGGTTTAGGTTCTAATAATGCCTCTCGATTGTTATTGAAAGCCCTTTTGGCTGCTTTTTGCACCAGTTTCTTAGGGTACCCTCTCTGTCTCAGTTTTTTTGCAAGGGTGTCGGCCTCCGCCTCATAAGTTTCTTTAGTAGAGCTATTCCTTTTCAGGCGTAGAAACTGCCCAAAGGGGAGGTTGTCACGAAGATGTTTAATGTGGTGACTGGAGTACTCTAGAAGGGAGTTTTTATCGGTAGGTTTATGATAGGGCTTAATTTTCAGGACTCCATTCGAAGCAAAAATGGTTAGATCCAGAAAGTTAGTGAGCTCGTTGCTAGACGTCATAGTAAACTGGAGGTGAGGGTTACGGTTATTAAGCCAGTTGAAAAAGTTGTTAGCTTCAGTCAAGGTGCCTCTCCATATGACCAGGATATCATCAATGTACCGACTCCATTTCACAATGTTATTATTGTAGGGATTAAGATTACTATAGATGTTACTTTTCTCGAAAGTCTCTACATATAAGTTCGCAATACTCGGGGCCATGGTAGCACCCATGGCAGTCCCTTCCGTTTGTTGAAAAATCCTACCGTTGAACTCAAAATAGTTGCGTTTCAACGCCAGTTCGACACACCACAAGATAAAGGACGTGGGAACCGGATCCTTGTCAGTACGGCCCAGAAGTATTTCTTCAATCGCCTCTAAAGATGCTTGCTGAGGAATATTGGTGTAAAGAGATATGATGTCAAAGCCGAGTAGCAACTGGGTATTGGGGTCGAAGGCCAGGTTTTCGTGACTGTTGATAACATCTCTAGAGTCTTTAAGGTAAGATGACATTTTTTGCACAAATCCCTTCAGATAGTGGTCTGCAAAAGTGGAAAGGGGTTCGAGAACCGAGTTAATCCCTGCCACAATGGGTCGTCCTGGAGGATTGACCAACGTTTTGTGTACCTTAGGTAAGATGTAAAACGTAGGGATGCTTGGTTTTTTGTTAATGAGGAAATCCGCCTCTTGCTTCGAGATCCATTCTCGGTCTTTAGCTTTGGACACTTTATCAGAAACAAGTCCTATGAGTTCTGGGGTTGGGTCCATAGTAAGGGGACGATAATAATGAATATCACTCAGTTGTCTTTCGCATTCCGTGATGTAATCAGTGCGATTAAGGACCACGATGCCTCCACCTTTATCCGCCTTCTTGATGACAATTTGAGAATTTTTAGACAAGGAGTCAAGTGCTTGGAGTTCTAGATTAGAAAGATTATGGAACAGTTTCGAAGGTTTACTTTCCAAGGCTTTTATTTCCGCAATCACTCTCTTTTCAAAAACCAGTGATTCAGGCGAGAAACTCTGTGAAGGAGGATAGAAGGTAGAGGGTTTGCGGAGTCCCGTACAATTCGTAGGTCCTTCAGCGGTGCTCGCGGTGTCTGAGGCGAAGAATTCTTTCAGATGAATTTTCCTCATGAATTTTTTGAAATCAATTAGGAATTCAAAAGGGTCATGTGCTTTAGTCATCACGTAGCCCAGACCTTTGTTAAGCACTTGTTGTTCAGTATTCGTAAGGGTATAATCAGACAGATTGATCAAAAGCGATTCCCGCTTCTGGTTTGTTTTGGGTCGTCCCAGCTGCTTCTGTTTGGGGCCTGGTATAAAAAACGGCCCTGATTACCTCTTCTTCCTCCGTTGTTTTGTCGTCGAGATGGTTGACCTCTTCCTCTTCGGTTGGGAGTTCTATTTCCAGAGGACGTTCCTTCGCCTGCATCATCAGGATCACTACTATCGTGACTGGTACTGTATGAGGTATTACGAAATCTGACTCGTCTATTGTGTCTAGTGGGACCATTGGTTTGTAAAGATTTGTTGATGTGGTCTTCTTTCACGTATGGAAAAGCCCTCTCATGTGAGAAACGAGCTAAATCTTTTTTCAGACGTTGGATTCTTTCGTTGGTATTAATGCTTTTAAATTCCTTCATCTCTTTCTCTATTTCTTCAAGGCGTTTCTTATAATTGTCCAGAGGTAGTAGTTTCTTTATGTTGTCTTCAATTTTCAGAAGTTCAATTTCGATTTTGGTAGATGTTTCTTTGGCTGTATCTATAATCAAAATCAGCCAGTCACGACCACAGCGATTAGCTATGTAACTCCATTGTACTCTGAATTTCTCGTTATCAAGAAACAATCTAGGTTCGTTCTGGACTGTCAGTCCTTGTGGTAGTGCTTTATTCTTCAGGTATTCAAGCATAATTGCTCCATGAAGTTCTGTCCTCGTGAGTCTTTTCCTTAGCTGTATGAGTTCGTTCCATTCATCTTTGTCTTTCATCATATCCACCGTATCTTCGTGGTTCAGGATAGAAATCGCTTTCATAAGGGCTGCAGCATAATCATCGCTGTAAGCTAGTGTCCTGTCATCTGCCATAACGTTGGTGGCTAGAAGTATGGAGTTAGGAAACTTGTTAGAAATAAAAAAATAGAATGAGGAAAAAAAGAGGGGGTAACTCAAAAGGGTGCTAAGCAAGGGCACGTTCTCCACCCCACTTAGAGGGAGTTTCCTGTGACCAATCAGCCACTGTGAACAACTTAAATATGGAGGAAGCCCGGTATACAGTTGACTGACATAAGTTAGCAACGTATACTCTGTCTGTGTCCGGGGACATCAATGGAGGTATCTATTCCCCTCTTTTTTGATTCCGTAGTTCATGAATTTTGAACTTGCAACATGAATTGCTAATTGTAAGTTTATGTTTTGCGTTTTGTCTTTTATCTTATAGATGCTACGAATTCCGCGAATGTTATTAGTTGTCTACTGACTGTTGTCCTGGTTACGTGGTTAATCATATACCTCCTGATGAATGTTCCATAATAATTGTAGGAACTGAAACATGTCGAGCTAATACTCTGTATTTCTCACCAGAGTTATTAATTGTTTGTCTTAACTAAACCTAACCAGTGTAGGGTATGGTACACTATTTGTTAAAATGTACCTACAGACATTGAATGTGTCTACAGTTTGATACATTGTAAATCAGCTAAATTTTAGCCTGTCACGTAACGCCTGTTTGTTTTTCTGTTACTCTGTTTATGAATTGTATGTATTGTGGACCACATTATTTAATCACTTTTTAGACTCTGAACCTATTAAATTTGATGTTTATCTCTTTTTAATAACGACTGGTCCTTGTGTGGTCTCCCGATTCTGGGAGTCCTGTAAATGTGTGGCATCTACACTTTAGCTCTGTCTTCACCATAACTATAGATGTATGCTGTGTGGTCCATGAGTTTGGCCATGATGCGGGTATTGGAGATTGGCCGGTAGTTCTGGGGGAGGAGAGAGTTGAGTGTAGGTTCTTTGAGGAAGGGTTTGATGTAGGAGGTTTTTAGGGCTTCCGGGTAGGATCCCAATGTAAGTGAGTGGTTGAGGATTGAGTGTACGTTGCTGCCTACACAGTTTGAGGTTAGGATGTTCTTGAGGACAGTGGGCAGACATGGGTCTCCAAGGGACCCTAATGGGCAGCTTTGTGCTAGGAGCAAGAGGAACTCCTAGTGCGAGACGGGAGAGAATGAGCTGAAGGCTTGTATCAAGGGGGGGTTTTGATGAGAGTCGACCTGTGGGTGGGTAGGGTGTGTGGGAATGAGTTCCAATTTAAAGATGATGGCATATTGTCTGTCAATAGCAACATTTTGGAAGTGTAATAATAGGTGTCACGTAGGGATTGGGAGATGGGTGGGGAGGCTGGAGCAGGCCAGGGACTAGAATTCAGAGATGATTCTATGCAGTTTCTTGCTCGAGTTGCAAGCGTTTAAGATTAAGATTCTGTTTCCGTAGAATGCATCCATTGGATTTTTTTATGAGTTACCCAACACAACCAATTGCAAACTGTCTGGCTTTTGATACAATTTTTCACAGACTGTGCGCTGTATAATACAACATTTTAAACCATTTTCCAAAAACCTTCCTTAGGCGGAGAAGACTGGCCAACCCCCTTGGTCCGTTCAAGCTCCTTAGCTATGCTCGGTTAATATGGTATGTTTGTGAGAAATATTGACACTCCTGCAGCAATAAAATCAGCAGCCACCACTCCGTTAAAGGGCCATCTTGAAAAAACGCAAACCCTGAAATTTGGCAGGTGATGCGAGCTCCACCTTAACAATGAGCCCATCATTGCGCAGCCCCTAAGCACACTGAGGACATCACAAATGGCATCACCGATGACATCACAAATGTGTAGCCATTTTTATATTGCCTATGGTATACTGACTTGATGCACATCACAGGGCAGTAGCAATACTCGTGATCACCCATAACTGGCAGGGCATCCAATGCAGGGAAAGTGCACATACACAACCCATATTTTTACATTTCCAGTTATCACACCTGCACCAAGACACTCTGAGAATGTTTAGAATCTTTCAGACACCTTCAGCATCCAACTCCCTATTGAGAGAAAATGCTCCAGATCAACTGTACCCAAAATAAGGACTGCAAGCCCAAATTCTGCTGCTTGCCAGCGAGGCACTGCAAAGTCTATCTCTCACCCAGAGATCAGGCACGCTAAAGATTAGGAATTCTCCAAGCTATTTTTCAACAGCAATGGAATTCATTGAACTCCTTTCAATAATCGTCCAAAAGACACAAGCAGCCTGATTTCAGAGCTCCCTAGACATCGAACAGTGAGTGCATTTTCATGCACGCAATATCAAACTATCAATGTTGATCTTTTTGTTAGTAGATGAGTGTGCAACATGGAAATCCAAGCAGCGCGTGCATCGGTATTTCCTGATGCATTTACACCAATAACAAAGTGGTTTCCTACGGCCTACTGCCCAGTGTGTGAATGGTGTGAGGCATTTACAAGGATTCCTATGAAATATACCTGCTTTTTGCTTCCGTAGATGTGACGTGGGGTGGATGGGTAAGACGAGATCAAATATTTCAATCCATCTTTCAAATACTCCAAAATCACTCAGAGAGTAAAACCATCCACAAAACATTCTGTGCATGTTTTTTACTCTCCGTGCCCAAACACCAGACAGTCGAAAAAGATCCTAACACGGATTTGGATTGTGTGATAGTGTGTCTTCCATCTCTATCACCGCCAACAGAGGTCAAGCATTGAGCTAATCAACAATGTGCCAGGGGCCCCCTAGGTAGCTACTGGGTCATCACTGAAGGTGGATAGCTGTTTTTAGGTACAGTTGGTGCTTGGGTTCATTGTGATAACACTTTACCCTCTCTCTCACTACTGCCAGGTACAGTGATGTCCTTACACTGGTGTATTAAAGACCAACAGTTTTTAATTAGTTCATTAACCATTGCCCTTTTCTTCAGAATTGACAACCCCCCACTGCCTCCAAAGCGTAAAACAACTTTCACGGAAGTGTACAAATTACAACTCTGTGATAGGGGATGCCATTTTGTTGTTTAATGCTAACGAGCAGGCAGCCCAGTAACAATGCATTTGTAAATAGCAGGTCTAGTATGCTATGGTATAAACCAAACAAAGAATGCCTGATGTATCAATGGAAACATGTTATGAGCGAATATAATGCATCTGTATTCAAATATGATATAAGAGAAGTTAAAAGCAGTGCCAAATTCAAGCATATTTGTTAAATAATTATTATTCATGGTTATAAATTTCATTTTTCTCCCAGGGCTATGAATTATACTCACTTCAAAGCTAATGGGGAATCAATTAAAATGTATTTGATCATAACATCTGCCTTCATAATTGAAAGAATGAATATTGCAAAGCACTGTGGAAATTCAAAGAAGATGCTTTCTTAAAACACATTCTGAGCGGCTCATTTTAAGAGAAATCAAGATGACTTACTTCTTATGAGGATGATGTGGCAAGTTATATGCAAGACCTACCACTGTCCTCAGAAACATTGCTGATCTAACCACTGAATATACATTTAATTTCGAGTATTCGATAGAATACAAGAAGCACTCCACGAGAACTTATCTTATGCGATAGAAAACACAAGAGTCAAGCAGTTCGAGGTTTGCAAGGGTAAACTATCTGTCCATAACAGGCTCAATTAACATGGAGGCAAATGTGAAAAGAACATTACAGATGTTTAAAAAAGCAAATTCTCTACCTACTTTTTGGATAGGCCTGATAAATGTATGAAACATATCCATATCTATGTATGTAAAATTCAAATGGTTTGTGTGGGTTTGTGGCACAAAGCATTGTTCCTTATACAATTACACACTGTTTCACCAATATGCACCTCATTTTGCATAATTAGCTGTTGGGATGCTCCAGACATTACTGGCGACAAGACATTTGGACAACCCACCCCTTTCCCTAGATTTAAGAAAAAGTAAAAATGTGCTTGTGGGCTTGTGGCCTGCGGACAAAGCCGTAAACCGCGTTCATGTATGAGACGTGAATGGACCTGAGAGGCAAAGGTGAAGGTAGGTAGCATTCCAGAAATGTCCAAATGTTTGCTGCATCAGGTGAAATTACTTTTCCAGAGGATTTTTGTGAAATGGTGCCTGCCGACAAAGCCGTAAATCATGCTCAGCGGGAAGGGAAACAAAAAATGGTGTTTCTGACCAAGCTTTATAATGCCGTAAACCATGTTCAGCAGGAAGGGAACATTTTTTCTTGCCACATTAGTGGAAATTTACTTTTCCAGAGGATTTTTGCGGGATGGTGCCTGCCATCAAAGCTCTACACCGTGTTCACAGGGAGGGGAAAGAAAGATATTTGTTTCTCAACCAGTTCCGAAACGAGGAAGATAACGAAAACTATGTTTCAAGGCCCTAGGATGCATGATTTCCGAGATATTTGCACTGCAATGCACCACAATGAAGTGCACCACGCCAGGCTAAGGCAGGACAGCGACTTACAGGATCATTCATTTTCAACAATTAATGAGAGTGTTATCATGTCTGTCTACAGAACCCGTTCGGAGAATGGGTTATTTTGCTACTTTCTATATTTGTATATGCAGTCAGACTAATACTTATTCCATATTTAATTGCAAACACATGCCACCATATGGCATTATAAATCCACATAATTCTCTATAAAATCACATATACACCCTATTAGCTAGGATGGATGGATGTTACTGATCATCAAATGTCACTATTGTGAGAAAATGTTGAGCAGACTTAATTTTGGTAAAGTTAAAGTAAATTCTAAACCGGGTAAAACAGTGAATATGTACTACCAAAGAACATTAATATCACTCTTCTCAATTATTGTCACGTCTGGACCTTTTCCCTCAGTTAGTTGATTGTCAGCCACTGGCATTCAGAATTCAAGGACATAGAAGATAGTCAGCCCTGCGTGTCGCTGAGGCTTGGGGATGGGGAGAGAATTGGGCTTACTCCCCCTCCTCTTAAAATGAGGACGTATTTACTTGCCTTGTGGCAAAACAAGACCTCTTTAATAAATCTGCCAGTCATGTGTGTTATTGGCAGAAAAGATTTGCTTTGCTCTTTAGGGGGGAAACCCTCTACCACCGTTTTAAAACTTGTTGCATTCAATGTTTCCTTTTTTGACTACATTTTTTATTCCAAAAAGAGAAAAGCAGCTCTGTTGGCACGTCTTTTTTCTGCCAATAAAAAGACTGATGCCTTAGTCCCACAATAATGACATATCACCACTCTGGGCACTGGAAGAGCTACAATATCTGTTCTGGCAACATTTACCCAAAGCGTCAGGTAATTTTGTCAGTAGGTTAAATTGTGCTTGGTAACAGACCAAAAGCAACTATATATGTCTTGCTTTGAGAAGCACTTCCTGGCCAAACAATTTGTGTGTTCCCGCTATGTTGCAGACACCCACATTTTAATTTTTTCCCCAGGTGAGCCGCAGCTCGAATCCAATTAATCCTTGAAGGCAATTAATATTGATCACAATTACTATCATCTGAATGATTATTGACTGACAATCGCTAAGGTTTGCAACGTTCTCCTTACAGTGGAACAGGAACTTACAAGGTGGAAGGTAGAAGGTGTAGGAGAAAGGAAGGAGAAGCCGTTGAGAAGAGTGGTTGCAGTTGGTGCCTCTTGTGGCAAATGAAGATATACTGAATAAATGATTATACTCACGAAACTGGTGAAGTGAATCATTTCACTTTCACATCCGTCCCCCGCCATCAATAATCTTGTTTTATTAACTGTTTAGTAAACGTACCTTGAGGTCCTTTGTGTGCTACCATCAAAATTGTGTTTCTCCCTCCAACACATAGAACCATACTACCCCTCGCTTGCAGCTCATCAAAAAGCGTTCTCACAGCATCCAGGACCATCCTTTTCCTAATCTGAACACTCCTAAAACCACCTTCTACCTTCTCCTTTATGCCCATCAAAGTAACATATGCAACCCAAGCATTCCTCCATTCTTCTTCCAACACCACTTGATTATTCTCCAGTATCTGATCCTCCCTCTCATCGCTAGCATCCTGCTCTACCACATTTGTCGTTGTGATTATTCTTAGTCCCCAGTACATACTCTACATCCCAGGCATACGCTGAGGTGTTTAACGTTCTGTGTACAGTGGAACAGGAACTTGGAACGTGGCAGGTAGGTGTAGGAGAAAGGAAGGAGAAGCCGTTGAGTAGAGCGGTTGTGGGAGGGGCCGGTTTTGCAAATGTTAAATGTTAAAGGACATTTATACCGCACACTATTACCACCGGAGTGGTCCCCTGGCACTCTGTCAGATCTGAAAGGTAAGAGGGTAGGGAGGGTTAGTAGGGTGTAGCAGGGATAAAGGTAGAGTGAGATGTAGTGATGTCCTGTTGGCAGCTTCAGTTCAGTTAACACTGTCTGCTGAGTATGGGTGCGGTTTTTGGATCGGTAGACTCTAGACTCCCATGTGCTGTTGTGCGAGGCTATGTGTGGTTTGATTTCTTGTTGCAGTGTAGTGAAGTGCATGCAGTTTGCTGTGCAAGAAGGTGGTTGTGTTTGTTCAGGGTGTGAGAGGTGTAAGCAGAGAGTTGAGGTTTTTAGAGGATGGGATAGTTGGGTTAGCTCGCTGTTTCAGACATCTGTGTTAGATATCTATGCCCTTGCTGTCTACAGGAGCGTTCCTTTGGTGGTTCGTTCATCTGGTCGTGCGCAAGGCAGTGGCATGTCTCTGTGACTGTCTAGTGGTCTATGGGTGGGAAGGTGGTGAGGGTCTCCCCCTCCCCAGGGTTAAGATTGCTAAGGTTGTGGGTTGCTCTTTGGTTGTCAGTGGGGTCTGCTTTGCCTTGCCTTCCTGTGCTCCTACCGCACAGTCTCGTCCCTCTGAATCTTAGGCGCTGCCTGTCCTGTCGGGTGCTAGTTAATAATGAATGCTAATTCCTCTCCAGCTACGGTCCCTGTCCCTTGGCCTTTGCCTTGCACTGGGGATTGGCTTGGGAGAAGGTGAAATCATGGGCTCCCTCCCTCCAGAACTTTTTCTTGCCACGTGCGTTTGTTTGTGGCATGTTCTATTTCCATTGGTGTATGTTAGTTGATTTCATCTGATTCTGAGGTGAAGAGCTAAGTTTTGAGTAGTTTCCTGAATTTTAGGTGGTCCTTTGTATTGTGGTTTTCTTTCGGAAATGTGTTCCAAATTTGTGCTGCCACGTTGGAGAATGAGGATTCCTCACGTTTTTTACTTGTGTATGGTTTTGGTTTCAGGCGGATAACGTTGCTTTATCGGAGTGTTCTTGTTGGTTGATAAATGGTTGTTTTCTTTTGTAGGAATTCTGCTTCTTGGCCTGGGATTGCTGAAGATATGAGGATATGCTGAGTAAAGGATTATACTCACAAAACTGTTGAAGCAAATCTTTTCAGGTGCAGTTGTGCCATGGGGAATGACAACAGTATAACTACAGTGCTGCCCGACATGTAAGCATATTGGTACATCATCATCTTTCTGAATCAAATTGAATTTCAGAGAATTTGGCACACAGAACTATTTGACATCATGTGCCTCACATGTAACATCCCATGTCATCATGCTGTGTTGATTTGACCATTATTCCATGTGTACATTGTTTGACAGTAATGATCAACAAACAGACTCGAGCTGCAGGTACAGTGTCGTAAATTGCAAGTACAAAGTGCTACGCAGGTTTCAGTATGGAATTTCTGCATATGTGGTCAAATATTTAGTGTTTGGGGAGGGATCAAGTCTAAGAAAAACAGTGCTGTGGAGAACCACTTGCTTACATTATAGTCAGACATCTGCAAATATATGTTGCAAAGGAATACCACCTTAATTTTGGTCTTAGCACAAACATGTTTTTGTCAGAGTTGAGAAACCTGTGATTGTGGAGGAAATGTTCAGTGGGTAGTGCAGATGGGGGCGTGTGGTATTGCTAGAGAGGCTAATCGTTCCTGCTTTTCTCTCTCAAAAACAATTGTGGGTAGCAGATTGAAGTCTTCTCCTTTAGGCGATTGACCCGCAGGGAGAAAGGGTGGTGGGAGTCAAAAGGGCCATGCTTCAGCTGTGATTCAAAAAAGAGCACAGCCGCTTTTATATGTTGTTTCCTCTGTTTATGTTTATCACTTCCTTGTGTAACAACAGGAAGTGATGAGTACAGGAAAAGGAGGGACTTGAAAAGGGGAAACAGAAAGACTACTACGTCTTCAATGAAGAAGGTTGATCTTAACATTGCTTGTCCTCTCCTGGACTGTTGTTGATGCCATTTGACATTATAGATCTTTCTATGAGATATGTGCCCCCTTCCACCACTTCCTTTCCCTTTCCTTCTTTTTTCAAATGATCTCGCACAAAACCTAGAACTTACATGATGTATTTTTCTTACAGCTACTTTTTGTCTTTTAAAAACCCTCCTGAGGAACCAGATCACTATATCTGGAGAAACACGTGTCGAGGGCAACAATAGGCACTAAATGCAATTTCCAGCAATAGTATATGTGAAGTAACATATATCAAGGGCACAGCTAGTAACTTCTATCATTAGAACTCCGAAGCAATTCCTCGTGATAACTCAAACATGTGACATAACATGCATTTGTTTGACTTAAAGGAAACATAAATAAATATCAAGTATACATTTTTCAACTTGCCAACAATTGTGAAAACTGTGATTTACTGCAACTACAAAGTGGAGCAACAGCATATTGAAAAGTGAATTCTTTGCATAGCAACTGCTTACTGACAAGCAAATATTTTCTTTTAAATTTGTGTAAATACAACCTTTCAACACCCAGCAGCTTTGATTTGACTCTCTTTTTCTTATTTCACCAAATCTAAGGGCGCGGAGACTCACAAGATGTTTTCTATCTTTATATTGTATATTTTATAGTGTATAGGTTTAATCATATGTATTATCCTCCTAGAGTCCCCCACCCCTTTTCCCTGTCAACCCCAGTCCATGGGGACAATTACTTGTACACAGTGTGTGATGTATATGGACAGGCATTAACCGGGATTGGTAGCAGTGGGATATATTATATGGAGAGAAAGCTCTGGCAATCAACCTGCGTTGGTGAGAATGTGTACATGAAACCAGAATGGAATGAATAACTGGATAAAGCAAAGGAAGCTTCTGACTTACATGAGGAAACAAAGAGTGGGTGTGGCCTTTGCGCACGAGACCCAGTGGATAAAGGAGGCAGCACCAACATATAAGGAGGGCTGCATGCCACATAACCACTACACGCCAAGTTCCAAGCGCCAGAGGTGAAGAGATATCATTTTGCAAACATCTCAATCCCATGATTCTAGACACTTGGGGCCTCATTACAAGTCCGGCGGTAACCGCAGCGGTAAAACCACCTGGTTACCGCCGGACTCGTATTACCATTCCGCCTCCGTGATTCTCGGAATTACCGGGGCATTACAACCCTGGTTTCCAGGGAATCTAGGAGGCGGAATGGTGTTAATCCCCATTCCCATTGAGTCCTATAGGACTCAATGGGAATGGGGATCATGGAAACACCGGCAGCATCTCGTAATGCTGCCGGTGTTTCCTCGTCCGCCTGCAGGCGGGCGGTGTTAAACCCACCAGGTCAGACCCGGCGGGAACATCACCTCCCGCCTGCAGGAGTTGTGATCAGGCGGTCCGGAAACAACGGTGGCGGCGGTTTTACCGCCACTGTTGATTCCATACCGGGCGATTTGTAATGAGGCACATAGATGAAGATAGAAAGAAGGGTTAGATTGGAAAAGAGACGTCTGAACAGGATTGTATATTCGGTATGGAGTACATGCAAAATTTATTGTGAGAATTAGCTCTTTTTTTTTTACTCCAAGTCATAGGTAATTGAATGAGTTTGGATTTGAGAATATATTGCTTGCAGGGGAATTTAGTGTATGCCTGTGGCCTGCTGCTTAACAGAGATACGGTGAGGAGGCTAAAATGCTTTCTTGGAAGGAACAAAGTCAAAAGTATAATGGCTGATTTCGGTCTATTAGCTGGCTATCTGGAGAAGGCTTTATATGATCTTAAGATGCTGCCTCTTCTTTTCAGAATCCCACAAGGTACATATCCGAAGCTGGACTACTTCCTCATAGTTAATTTAATGGGATCAGTGGGAATCAACTCACTAGCCACAGCGGATCATGCCGGATAATGAGCAACCAGCTATGCCACCCTATGAAAAGTTGTGCAAGTTCACGTTAAGTTAACCTACGCCATGCTATATGGTTATTCTATGATAGACAATATTATTATTGGTAATGATGTGAATTGTGTACCAATGTTAAGCTGAGCTCTACTATATGGTTATTCTTTGCTAGATAACATTATGTTGGTAATGATATGAATTGCATACCAATGTTTGCTGCAATAACCACCAGCACTGCCAGCAATGTGTCAGGTTTAGGTGTATGTGTGGGCTGCAGAGCCAGGCATCCACATGAATATGTGCCACTGCCAGTAGCATGCCTAGCTCTTGTGCTGCTGTGTCTTTGCAGCCCGGGCAACTCAGCCAGAACATGCAGCGGCTTGTTAAGCCAGACTCTGCTCCTTTCTCTACTAATGTGCAGCCAGTATTAGGTCTGCCTATTTGCAGCCACATGCCAGGCCGCTAATTCACTGAGCATTAAACACTTTCAGGCACGTGAATGGGATGAGTGCCTTGCAGTTGACAGTGCTACTAGGTGGGCGGAGGGGCACCTAGCACAGGGAGAGCAACGTCAGGACATGCAGCAGCCAGCACCACCACCATTACAGGGGCAAGGCTTGTGCAGAATGTCAACCTGTAAAAGATTACCTTTAAGCAATGAGAGAGAGGCCAGCTCATCAATGCATTGATGATTATGCCTGAATCGTCCATCAATTTATTATAGGAAGAAATCATTATTGCTATATTTGTTGTGGTAGTCATTCAATAATATTTCACTTATCACCCATGGATTCAAGAAACATGATGAAGATAAAATGTATAAAGAAGCAGTTAAACATGTAGTGGCTCATTTGAAGACACAACTATTATGTCACATTAATTAGTATTTGTAAATCACAAATCTGCTATGGGTAGTGGCTGATATCTTCCAATGGGCTGCCGGGAGCTAGAGTTGAAACCGATAATATATTGAAAATGTGGGGAGCGAACAGCACTGGTTAGTGGAAGCCATGGGCTGTCCTGTGGCACAGAGAGCTGGATCACATTCAGTCCCATTATTTTCTGGTAAACATGATAGGATGTTGCACAGCCCTATCTGTCTTCCAGGGCTATCACCCTTGTGGGCAATCTACTGTGTATCTTTAGACCCACACATAATGTTTGTGACTAATCTCAGTTGCTATGGCAATGATGAGCTAGGCCTTAAACCAGAGTCTCCCACTTTGCACGTTAGTCTGTGATCGTGGGCAAATCGCATTACGTCTTTGCTCCTCAATTTCCTTATCTGACTGTGATGTATCAAAAATGTAACATTCATCCGTATGTTGCCTTGAGTGTTCAGTAGTAACCTTCAGTAGTACCTCCATAATATCAAAAAAGGGGCTTTTTAATGTTCACATAAGCAAATTATAGGATTAAATGATAGGCCCGTGTAAGAGTGGAGCACATGCATCAGTGACAGTGCTCACCAACGGGCCTTGGATAGTCATTGAGATCCAGAAGGACTGTCTTTAAAGTTTCTCCGATTTTAACATGGAATCAACTCCAGGAGAAATTAGCCCTCCTGTTGCTCAGCTTGTGGGGTAGAGGGGAGCTGTGAGGCTGGCAAGAAGCCCTGTTCTTTCTTTTCCTGAATGATTTTCTCATCCTGTCGTCCTGTTGACTGATAATATGAGCCCACATCAAGGTGGCAACTCTGTGATGTGCCCCGGGGAGGCCCTTTGTCTCTCAATTTCAGAGTGTCCCAAAAATGTTCTGTCTGATGTGCACTTACCTGGGTGGTGGCAGTTACCTTAATTCGAGTAGTGGATTTGAATGTGACAAATCCATAGCACTTGGGTTGCTCCAGTGTTAAGGCTCCAGCACAGGTTACAAAGTTAAACCCTCTTTATCTTTAGCTGTGCATAAGGGAACAGATGAAGCCATATATGTATGGCTATAGCCTGTGTCTGACTCACAAGACAAGGGCAATATAATCAAATACTACAGGATTGGCACTCTATAAGCGAAAGGCTGAAGAAATACTATCCATCTAGAAATTCTAAACTAAAGGGGCATTTTCACCTGACAAGGGAGTCCCTCAATTCTCTAAAGGTATATTTGGCCATGAATTTCAATGGCCACAAATATAAGAAGTCACAAGACACTGGATCTATATAAATTAGAGCAGCATTTCTTCTCTCCTCCTGAAGAGCTTCTAACTAGGTTGGTGAAACACATGCAGAGGATAACCATATGAGAATAAGCATAACTATATAAGAATATCAAGCAACATAACACATGAATACTTGAGCATTGCCAAAGAAGAAAGCAACATTAAGTCGAATAAAGTAAAAACTGTGCAGCAAATCTACTATCATTCAAAACCTTATTTCCGAATCAGAAGCACACGCCCATTTGGACAATTTTGGGTATTGGCACAGAATGTTGACCTCACATTTGTATCAATTTTAGAGCACGGGCAATTCTCAGTTGCACTGCGCCCGAGAGTGCAACATAGGCATGCGTTGCAAGTAATTGAAGAGAGATGTGGTTATAAGTCCGATGGATTTATTTGCAAAGTAGCCTGACAAAACCGACTCTTCATCCGAGGCTGTAAATGGGAGATGGGACCTAAGATAAATTGAATGAAGGACAGTGCCAGAAAACTCTCTCACGACTTCGCAATTGCGGTAATTTCAGTATAGCAGGAAAAGCCAAAGTGATGTGAAAGGAAGCAGCCCCTTGTATCAATTTTATGCTTGACAATTGGGCAGAAACAATAATAGAGGTCAACCAGCGACAACATATTCCCTTATCTAGCACTTAGGATGTTTCGCCAAAAGTTTGCATTATGTCTGCAACTTACTGTTAACTAAATCTGGCTGCAAAAATTAAAGATGACTGCGATGAAACCACATATGAGTTTTTGACTGGGAAGTAACCTGATAACGTTTCAATGTGGCAACCACCAGTGATTGGGTTGTTGTAAAAGGTCTGTATCGATCGAAGCACTCTCCCGATTGAAAGCTGAGTTTGTGCTCATCTTCAAGTATATCCAGTGGGTTTTGACCGATTACAAGGTTTAACCTTGGAATGCATCTCAGAATACGAGAAGAATGCAATTGAAGAAAATTGGGAGGAAGACATGCTGCAACAACATGCCAAGACCCACCAGACGCAGACACTTTGCTAGTGTCTGAGGATACCAGGCTTCTCAAGAAACCAAAGGGAACTGGCAAATCAGGGCTCCCTTCCCCTTACCAAGATGGGTTGAAAGCTTCAAAGAACTCTACTCCAAAAGGAACCATGCTGATCATCCCTGCATAGATCTGTCATGAAGAGGCAAGAACAAAGGAAAGCAGGAGGGAAGAGTGGGAAGAGAAGGATATTTGGGAAATTGGGCAAAACAAAGTACTTCTCTAAGGGTGGATATGTGTCATGCGATTGTATATGGATTGTCTTCTGTGGAAAGTTAGAGACTAGATGAATGTGTTGAGATAGCACCAGTAAATTAGTTGCAAGGCAGTTTTGAAATGGAGTGAATTCAATATCGAAAGATGCAGTCCAATCTCACTGCACCTGTGAAGGTAACTTCTCTAAGATCAAAATATCACATGTGGCACTTATGCAATGCAATGATCAAACCACCTAAAGGAGATATTTTAAAATGTGCCACTGAAATAAATGTTCACGTCAACCTAACCAATCTGGTTGTGATAACTGCAACTTCATCACTGAATTGCTGCAGTGCCTTACTACAAGGTTGGAGGGAAAGTGAACGAGGTACCTCAAATCCTCTATTTATCCTCCAAAACTGTTTAGTTTTACTACACTGTTACCTGCTAAAAATCCCCATCGGGTCCTGTGGACTCCTAAAATAGCGAATTACACTGCCTACTCATGATCCACTAGAAATTCAATGGGACGGGGTGGTGGTAACGGTAACTAAGATTGGCTGTAATTCTGTGGATTTACCACCAGATTACCAACAAGCTCATGATGAGGTCCATTTGTGTTGGTTCTATAGGGACAGGGTGGGTAACTCATTGTACTCCTGCCAAATATATAGTTGTTTTTGAAAAGGTCACTCATGATGGGCTTTCAGATTTTTGAGAAAAAACAAACAACTTAGCACATTTGTTTTTCATAATTAGCGCTCCTAATTTTTATTTGGATTTATGCATTTTAAAAAACAAGCATGCTATGTTTTCACAGTCAATCACTTAAGGAACAAGTTTGACTGAACATCACTGTGCTAATTCGTTGACACCATAGAGAGCACCTTTCAACCAATATTCCAGTCTAACCAACATAGCATTGCCTGTGGAGTGCCTCAAGGATCCATCCTCTCACCCCTCCTGTTCAACATTCATATTGCCAATGCTTATGAGACTCATCGGAGCACATGGTCTAACGTGGTCTCGCATGGTCTCACGTACTACAACTGCATACATAACATAAAATAACAAAGCTGTCTTTGAAATCTACACAGAAAACTGTAAATCTCAGCTTTACTTTACCAGATGTGACAACCAACGAAACTACACAAGGACTGTGAACAGACTGAAACTCTACATAAACTCTACAGAAGCAAAACAGAAGAAAAACAGAAGTCTACAGAAGCAAAACAGAAGTCTTGATCTGCACCACTAAAGCAAAAAGCCCAACAAAGAACCCCTGGCAAGCAGAGATGGGAACATTTTGACTACCTTGAGACATCTGTGTAGTTTGCATTGAGACTTGCATTGAAGCGTTCGTCCCCGGCAGTTGTGTATCTTTGGACTCCAGAGTCAAACTCTGACTGAGAAGAGAGCAATTTAGACTGAAACTGATGCATTGTTGCAGTGAGCAGCGAGTCTTTAGCGGTTGTCAGTTTCGGGCCTCAATCTTGTTTTAATGAACAATGAACTACGATCAATGACTGTAACATTTGGTGGGTGGTAGTTGGATCTCTCCATTCTCGTTGAACATCAGTTCAGTTGCTGAAACAGTTACATATATGCGGGCGGGCGGTAACTGCAGGTTTTAAGCCTTTGAGCCACCCCATGATTTACAATTCATCATCCCTTGAGGGCATACACTTCAAAAAGGCTGAAATAAAGTCTACCGCTTACCTCATTCCCTACCGTGTCAAGCGCAATCAGTAAGCGTTCGCAGGAGTAGAGGGTGGGGGTCGGTAACTGCAGTCAATGTTTCCTTTGAACCATCCCACATTTAGTCTTGCAGTTGGAGGTTGCCCTCAGCGCTTGCCTGCCTTAATGCATGGGGGGGCCGTAACAAAAATATTGGACCCTGCAATCACAGTGTGCGGAAGAGGACATTACTCCAACAACACAACAGAGCACATTTTATTTTTCAGTTTTCAACTATATTTACTTAATGTACTTATTTATTGAGCATTCGTTAGGTGCCTGTACAACAAAATAGTTTTTCAAGGTGCCACACGGTGATGGGGAGGGAACAGGGGGAGTAAAATATAATGGCAAAAAATACAATTTTGGTCCTAGTAGGCCTTGCGGCATTCGGACGTGCAAGTGCAGTGAAGAGAAGTGCGGGGGAATATTGTGGATATTGACCGAGAAAGCCCCCTTTGATCTATTTGTTTGATTCTAGACTGAAGGAGCCATTGACCTACGAGGCATTGTCTTCATTAAATTGTCAAACAGTTGCACATGTACGACCTGAGATGCGGTTACGTTACAAATAAACCAAATAAATGAAAGAAAAAAATGACAATGCTAACAACAACAACTCAGACTTCAGCAGGAGTGAGCCCTGAGTTTTCTCGGGAGGAGTTGCTCATGTGACAGAAAAGACACCAGGTCATCATGTTATTAACAAGTACTCAAATTTAGGCAAATGGGAAGCCTGCAAGAGGGATCAATGCACCAAAGAGTTAGACCAAGATCTACCTCTCATAACACTCACAACTACAACAGCAATTTGACTGGAGCAAGGAGGCAAATGGCGTGTTCATACCCCTCGATAAGGCCTCTATATCTGAGCTACAATCAATAAGAACGCTTGCGAACAAGGACATAAGGAAATCACGGGGCGAAGTTTGATAACAGATCAACTGAAAGAGAGACTCGCCTCAGTCACAGATGGGGGGCTTTCGCTAGCCACTCGCTTCTGTGTACCACACTGATAAATAAACAAAGAAGTATGACTGACTTTTTTCAAATGGCGCGGCCAAGTTCAGACTCAAGAATGAACAGGCAACAGGGCAGAGAGTTGGCAGCCCACCTCATGAGTGACAGAGGTATCCTCAAGGTGGTTACTCACTTGGAGGAAGAAGGAGAAGAACAATCATTAACTCCCCCTCTATGCAGTACATTCAGGCACTGAGCTAATAGTAGAAGAGTGGCAGACAAACTCAGAGGGGATTGCATCAGTATTGACTGAACACCGTTAATGAGCTCCATTCCATATATTGGTTTGGAGTTGCATCAAGGCTTACACGAAACACTACTGGAAATGGTTGAAAGGTCAAAATTATCATCTCCCTCCATCTCGCATTAAATCTTGTGTTAAGTTTGTTCGTAAGACTATATGAAAATATAAAAGTCAACCTATGAGCAAACACCCTTCAATTAAGTGAGACAAAAATAGCCCTGTTTCTGCTAAAATAGTCTCTAGAAAAAAAGAAAATGAGACTACCAAGAACCAAAGTAAGACGGCCAAGAGCTTGCTAGAGAGACTGAACGATGTTGAAAGAGCCCTATGGTAACAGTGGATACCTCAAAACAAGCTAACAGCAAAGAACACAGCACGATTCTCATTAATGAATCCCCAACAATAATCAGTGTGGGAATTCTAAATTATGAGGGCAATTTGCCAACAACATTGGGAGTATCAGTTCCAGTCCCGATATGCTAGTCAGTCGAGATCCTAGGAGTAACCCCCTCTCTATTGGCGTCCATGTCTCAGAGGTGTTGGAGGTGGCTGTCCCAGAAGTTGATAGAATTCAACAAACAGAACCCGTGACAAATCCTAATGTTTATAAAGGATCAGCAAGGAAGGTGGAATGGAAAACAAAAAAATGGTGAAAGAAATCAAAGAGAAGCTTACGAAGGTTTGAGAAATCTTACCCTCAACAAAGATCCCTCTACTGTTAGCAGACTCTGAAAATAATGGTGTGCGACCAAAGGTTAGCTAAGGCCACGTGTGCTACTACTATCATTTGGCAGACAAAAGAAGACAGCAACATGCAGACCAAGACCACAGACACAAGTATACCTGTAACAGAGTCCGGTGTTGGGAGACAGAATCACCCAACAGAGCAACAGAAAGTTTTGGCCAGAACAAATTGCTCAGAAACCAGTAATGTACTAATGATGAATAGACCTAGAATGAAAGATAACGTTTAACAAAGTGACTCTTTGGAGGGCTCCATGACCCCAATTCCCATTGCAAAGAACAACAAATAGTTTCAAACCAGCAATGTGTCTGAAACTTCATGAAACGTGAAGGTATCGCAAAGATGTTCTGGAGCTCCTCAAATGGACAGGAACACTCCACAAGGAAGGTGGAAGCCAATATTTTACTGCGGCCAAAAGAGCCCGGAAAGAACCTGCCGGAAAACAAAAAAACGTCAGTGCAAATGCAGTCATACAAAATCATTAAAGAGGGGTTTGTGGATCTTGGGCCTGGAAATGAGGTGAAACCTAATTTGGTATCTTCAGCCTCAGAGATCTCCCAGACTTCAGGAATCCTAACTAGAAGCACAATGAGAAAACTAGACAAAGGACCCATAGATCAGAAATCAACAGAGAGCAATGCAAAGTTATTTGCTCTGCCAAGAGCATGGGTTGAACAGCTGGCATCAACAGGAGGCCACCGGGTATTGAACCGAAATGCAATACTACAAATTACAAAAGAAATCCCTGACCGCTATCTCTTTTCAATTCACAATATCGATTACATCCACTTTCCTTATGATGAGTCTATGAATATTGTAGAAGTTGGCTTAAAGTCACGGATGGGGCTAATGCACTTCCAGCTGCACAAGATCTTTTTCTGTAATTGGGCGTTGCGATTTTGAATTACATGCCCGAAGAAAAAAGAAGGGCTGCAACCGATCAAAATAAATCGATCAAAATAACAGTGGGTGGAGAAGAAACCGCTACCCAGTTTCTAATCATCTGACTGAAAAGAAAGATGGGCAAAGTATGGGAATGGGGAGGGTGAGGGCAACCTGAACTGTGCTCCATCTGATTGTAAAAGTAAACGGTGGTCCTTGCTGCCTGACATTCTCTCCCAGGTCCTTTAGAAGTTAGGGGAGAGAAACGTGTCTCTTTAGCCGACCATGATATCAATGTGCTAAGCTGGAACACTAGGGGCCATAAGAGTTTCACAAATAACATCACAAACACTATATTATAATGCTATATTATAATGGAGGCAGTCCTTCAGGTGGATTAATAATCGCCTTGCATTATTAATAGTAACAAAATAAGAATGACTACTGACAATTTATCAAGGCATGCTGGCAGATAAACTATAGTATGAAGTCGATAGGGCTACAAAGAGCTTCATAATAGTGAACCTCCATTGGAACCCCTCTTGCTCCAGCCTGGACATTTTCATGGAAAACCTTTCTGATGTACTGTTCATGGGTGGGTCAATAGGTATACTAATGGCAGGTCATTTAAATTTGTACTGCCTCCTATCAAACTCATTGGTGGGTAAAAACATAGCGGGCCAGGAAAATCGAAAGAAATGGTTGGCTTACATTAAGGAATGGGATTTGCTTTTGGCCAATAGAAGCATTGAGGGAGATATACATTTGGCCCCAACATGGAAAAGTGGATTGTCCAGCTTGATTATAGATTATTTGATCCTGCCGAGAGAAATGTTTGAAAGATGTAGATTCATGAAAATCAGAGACACCATTAACCGTGACCATATAATCTCCATGGCAAAATCTGGAGCGGAGATAGGCATGCAGCAAAGGCTAGTGGTCAACCCATGGCAAAACAGATTGTAGAAGTTTAGAGCTTGTGGGCAAAGGTTGAAAAAGAACTTGAATGAAATAGTGAACTCCATGTCGGATAATCGACTTGACCAAGTATTTTCCCCGTCCAATGTTCTCGACTTCATCTGGCATCAGGACAAACCCATATATAATGGGAATAAAACTAGTACAAATCACAAATATGCTTTTGACCAAGAAACCTGGCCCCTCAAAAGACAGCTGAGAAAGAACATTCAAGCTCTCAATACCAGGCTTTTATCGAAAATAAAATCTTAATGGAAAAAAGAAGCTTGCCTCGAAATACAGAAATTGAGCGAGAGCAAACCGATTCCTCAAGTGTCAAAGTCAGGGTGAATTAATGTTGGGCACTCTTGCACTCTTATAACAAAAATCTCACTACATTTCTGGGCCTTAGTAAATCAAGAGGGTGGGGTACAAGCCCAGTGCCAAAGAATTCGGTGACTGAGAACGTCTGCAGTATTCATTTTAGGGAACATTATAGGAATCTGGCATGTGAGGAGTGGGTGTGGAATGACAGTGGGCCATGGATGCTAAACCTGACTAGGGAAGACATAGCTATCCTGATTTAAAAAAAAATCATCAGCTTCAAGAGTAGCAGGGCCGAATGGCCTAACGTAAACTATTCTTAAATCCGACATAGGCCTATGTTCAACAGTACTTCTGGCCAGTTTAATTCTGTGATCCGATCTAAATGCTGCCCTCCAAGTTGGAGAACTGCTATAATAATTCCAATCTATAAAATGGGCCATCTATAAGAAGGGCGATCAGGCAAATCTGGCCAACTATCACCAAATCACCCATCTAAATGCAGATAGTAAGCTGTTTGCAGGAGCAGTTCTTCGAGAATTAGAAAAGTGGGCTGAGAACAAATGCATTCTGCATAAAGTGCAAATCGACTTCAGAAAAGGAATGTCAGCCTCACAGAATGGTTTGATCATTAACATCATGCGTGGGAAGGCTTAGACCAGGGGTTGCCCCCCCTCTATGGTGCTCTAATTGATCTTTCAAAAGCCTTTGACACCATTAAAACAGGGCGTCTTTGGAACAAGCTAAAACAATGGGGGCTCCCTTCCAACCTGTTATCAATAATAATCCATCTCCATGATAAATCAAGCATACAAGTCAGATTAGAAGGCCAGGAACATTTATCTAAGCTAGTACGGACTGAGGGAGGTGTGCGGCAGAGGTGCATTCTTGCTCCTTGCCTCTTCAACTACTACCTGGCGGATATGAACAAGGCTTTAAATTGTCAGGCATTCAAAGTAAGCTGAATTGCCTATGCAGACGATATCATGCTTTTGGATTATACTCCGTGGGGCATCCAATGCTTGCTTACTGCCCTAGTGAAGTATGCTGAAGCTGAAGAAAACAACCTACTCATCAATCCATCCACATCTAACATCTTTTACTTTTGTAATCCAACAAAGAATGCAGTTTGTTGGGACCTTTCATTGCCAGGAGATCGAGCAGATCAAGGAAGTCGTATATCTCGGATTTAAAATCATGTCACATCCCAATATTACACTAGGAGAAGCTAGATTGGAGGGAAAAGTGGACCAGTTCACTTGCCATATGAAGACATTTTTTATTATCCCTCTAGTCAATTTCTACAAGGGCAAAGTTATTCCAACTTTACTGTATGGGATGGACGTTGAGTCCCAATCTTGGAATTTGAATTGGTCACGACTGGATGGTAGGCTGTGAAAAAAAACATTAAATTTACCTCAGTCCCTTCCAATGGCAATCCTGTGATACAAAATCATTTTGAGTTCACTCAGGTCTTGCTTAGATTGGAAGCTTGTGTCACTGTATAGGTCTATCCGGGTCCCATATAAACACTCTTTATATGAAGACGTAAAATCTATGCTGCAGGAAGGCATCAGCCAATTCCAATGTAAGCTAGATGGAACAGTGGTTGCTATATTAGTCAACTGCTCTGGAACAGTAGTGGATTTGGCTGTAAATCTGGTAGGTGTCAAACAGGCAATCATGAGTATGGATTGGTCAACAACAATAGATAATGCACAAAGCTATACAATGCATAACTGCTTCTCCCTCCTGGATAAACCCTGAGGCGCTCTACCCTCCTATTTGAAACAATTTCCAAATTCCAAATGGTTAGCTGAAATTCCTCCTAAACCTCCTACCCATGGGAGAAATGTTGGCAACTCGGGAAAATAAAGGGACACCGCTCTCGATGTGGGGAAGGTGTAGGCCAGATGCTACAACATAGCCTAATCTTTTATCCTGCTGTCCAAAATGTGAGGGTGTTGCATTCTGAACCCTTTGATGATAAGATTGGCTGGTTGAATACAGAGGACTTTTGGGAAAGACTATCCTTGGGTCATGAACCAATTTTAAGCATGGAAGTATGGAAACCTTTTAACAGTTTGGGTTGTATTACATTGTACAGTTGCAAAAAAACCTGAGGATTGGTTGGGAACATATATGATGTATATTCTACGCACGTCTTTTTTTCTTTTTCTCTGTATGTTTATTCTCTTTGGCACATATGTGAAAAGTCATATTTTTGATTATATCACATAAACAATAAAAAAAACGAAATTATTGACTTTCAGACATGTGGCATAGTGTTCTTCTAAACATCCTGTCATTTCAAAGTTCAGGTTTGCAGACTGCACATTCTCCATGCACTGCCAAATGTTATTGATTATTTTATTTGAGTAAAAGCAATTGTAGAGTGCAAATCTTATCACAAACGATCAGAGGAGATTTGTACAATCATCAGAGCAAAAACATGGTATTAAGATTATGTCCAGTTGATACAATCAGTTAGAATGGTCTAAGTCGAATGTGCAAATCATTTTAAAGACCCACCACTCTTTAGGAAATCATAATGTTATAGAGGTTGAATTGGCAACCCTGAACGAAACACACTGCATATTTTAGAGTAGAATTCTATTCCTTTAGGGGTAACATTTCTGTCCGTGCACTTAATTCTGTTCTGCTTCTCTTCCAGGCACTCAGTTGCAAACAGATGGCTGTAAAAATAACAGATGCCTGACCTCTCTCTACTGCAAATATTTTGTCTCTATTTTAAATATTCTGAATAATTTTCCTTTTTACCTCACCCATATTTTCTGCAATGAGGGTGGACGTTGTGCTGTTAGAGTTGCAGCTCACACATCTTACAATTTTGACAATTCAACCTTTATAATATCTTGTCTAATGCTCAACAAATGCATTATAGTTTTTACATAAATCATAACAAAAAAACTCTATGAACATTTATCTAAAGGTAATTCAACTATGCAACAATAATGATCCGTTAAAATAGTACACACATGTGCACACATAATAAAAGTGCATCTGTATATGTAGTACTACATGATAAACTTTAAAAATAAGTAAGTGCAAACATTCCTGGATAACCTCCTGTCGTCCTCACACACCCCATTGCCACACCCCCTAGCACAGACAATACAAATACAATACGCCTGATAAACTTCATGCACTTGCACTAGGAGAAATGCCATTAGGTCTAATACGCTAGTTTTTTTTGTTTGATTAGTCGGAAACTTCAAAGCCTAAGACTGACTACTGTATTCCATTGCTCCTTTCCCGTCTTGAATCGATTTGAAGTACTTAACTTGTGTATAAGCGCTGTGCAAATGAACAATTACAATTACAAACCCCAAAACATGCGTCTACTGTTTAAGGGAACGTTCAGTGCAGTGAACTGAAGTGCAAGTTTCGAATTCTTCCTACAATTATTTAGAAACAAAACCTTTATTTTAAAAAGAAATTGTTTGGGAATGGCTCCCAACTGCTCCCTCCCACTTTAACTGATGAAAAACTTGAGCAAAGTTCTGGTGATCCAAGAATATTTGGGAGTCACTCCATCACACCAAATGCTACCACAAACCCCTGGTGGATCTTGCAGCCTGCGGTTTGGGGCCTGCTTGTGCTTGAAATTTCCACATGAGAGTTTTTGCGCAGAAACAATGTGCTATGCTAAAAATATTTGAATTTTACTTTCCAGTGCAGGAGAGAACTTTGGATGGAAAAATGTATATATTTTTCTAGCAGAGGAAATTTCTAATAAGTGAAACCTTCCCAGGCTGAACATTTTCTTTTCATGTCTAGCACTAACCAATTACACGTTTAAATGTCCCATGACAGAATTATATTTTATTTAGAATTTCTCTGGCGAGCACTAGTATGCATTGGAAACTAGAGAAAACGCATTTCTAAGGTGAGAGTATTTTGTATGAAACACACCAATACCAGACATCATTTTCTTTCAGTTTTTAGTGGAACCAGCCCTTGCAGGCATGGCACACCAGGGGCTAAATTACAGAAACTTTGGGGCCATACTAGAAAATCCTTACACCATATCAAGTAGAATGTTTCATGGTATAAGCAGTGGGGCAAACACACACAACATATATTACAATGCATTTTTGCACCAGGGCAAAGCTTGCCTTAGTGCAATTTGGGAATGATATTAGCACTAGGGAAATGTTTCCCCTAGTGCTGATGCGGTGCAACCTTGCAGTTGCACCAGTGCAAAGGTCATGTAATCTGACCCATGGGGTTTTCCTGTGAATCACAATAGTTTGGTGATCTTTCAATTTCAAATTGACTACAATTTGGGTAATTCATGATTATTGGAGAAATTCAACAAAGTATATAGGTCATTGTTTCACTTGAAAAATTCACATTATTGTGGAAACGGCAGGATTAGCATATTGTAATTTCACAAACCTGCTGGAAGAGGAACATGATGTGGACCCACAGGTGAGGCTGCCTGCTGATGAGCGTGAAGCTAGACTTACTGTAGAGGCAGTAGTGGCCTTTCCTGGGACAGCTGAAGAACAACTTGGCCACAAAGCCTTTCAAGGTATCTGCAACCAAACGTACAAAACACGGCATTACTGTCTGCGATCCTGAGGAACTGCATGACCATTTTACATGCACATGCGTTTTGATCACTTTCATATCAGTGCATGGTTTTATACATTGCATAATTTAGCTTGAGAGTTCACACTTGGCTACACTGATACCATCCTTGATGTCTATAAAGTGATTTTGAGGAGCGGGTCACCGTTCTGAGAGGGCATGCTGGACAGTAAAGTAGTCTAGGATGAACGTTTCAGTCCAGACTTTAAAACACTTTCAGTTGGCCAATTTGCCAATTTTCCAATATCTCGAATTTGTTCCAGGGTCTGGCAAAACACATTGGGTGAGTTCAACCTTTTGGTTACTTTAAAAGTCATCACTTTAGAAGCGTGTCAACATTCAGCAGAGGATGTTAAGCGAGCTAGGAAGTTGCAGTCAATTTGGCACATGTAGTCAAAGGAGATGGATTATAATAAGAATTCTATTACAGTCAGAGAAGTAAAACTGGCATAGATTTAGAGAAGAATTACACACAGATTATTTAGGGGGATGGGCTGGATATTGCTACATGTGACTGCTTGCTTCACAGATAAATGATGTTGCACCGATTTTTGAAGTAACTTATTGAAGACATCAGATGCCAGCTTGAGTATGGCTTGTACATGAGACATTTGTATTTCTGAGGGAGTGTGAGCGTTATGTCTACAGGGTACAAAATATGCACTCACCACTTGCCATTGGCTTGTGATAATTGGCAAGTAACGACTGGTGTGTGTATGTGTAAAATTACTGTGGCACGTGACTTCATTTCTGCCTAGCAACTTGCAGCTTGAAGGTTTTGCCCTCATGTGACATGGTTTCCTAATCCAGTTTAAAGTGATTGTGACTAATTTGAGTGAAATACACACATGTTAAATGTTTCCCTTCTAGAGGCGACACAGTCCCAATTACCATGTTTTGCATTTCCCGAGGGAGGAGAGTATTCCAGTGACCCGCTTGTGTGAACTAATAAACATGACTTTTTTTTAAGTGAGGAAACAATCCCAATACCTGTTAGAGGCTGGTGAGTATATTAAGTGACTAGGACTGCATGTCAAATGCAAGTGTTATTTTTCTTAAAGGAGGAGAGAAGCACAGTGACTAACTTGATTTAGATACACTGTGTGAGATACATTGATGTGTTCAATTGTTATCTGTGGATCTGATGGTAGTTCCATTGAAACTAATTAGCACTTTCTCTTTTCAAGCAATTGGTATATGATTCACTGAAAAATATTTGTAATTCCTGTTTTTTGAATTGTGAACTTTGACCTATGTCAGCCGGCCTATGTTTATTTAATGTTAGCCAATGACTTAAGAGCCACAAGCCCTCTGTTTGGTGCCCACATGACACGGTTCCTGCGGCAGCTTCACTGGCTCCCGGTTCAAATCGCTGTGTCTGGTTCATAAAGCCTTCTATAAAACAAAAGCAAAATACCTTCAAACAAGGTTCTGCCCCTATATAACCAGCAGGTCGCTTCGTTTTCAATCTCTGAAAACTATTCAGCCTCCTAGGGCCAGGATCTCTCGAGTTGGTGGTTGCGCTTTCTCTGTGGCTGACGCAAAAGCCTGGAACTCTCCCCCCTTCTCTTTACGGGCTATTGTGGCTCATGTGCCTTTTTAAAACGTTTCTTCTCTAGTACTCCAGGACTTCTCGGTTCTCTGCAGTTGCTAGCGCCATGATGCCTTTGGGCGTACGCTGCGTGTTATATATAAATGTGGATAAGATAAGTCTGTTGGATTCTAGAGCACTATCTTCCTCTGGTTCTTGAGATTAGGACTGCATGAAGATTTCTGAACCAGAAACGACAAAACATATCTTAATTTCACTTTCAGAATTGAGGAAAATACATTTTCAGCATTTATTTAATGATTTTACAACTTTAACCCCTGAGAAATTATGGAACACATTTTATTAGTGGACACTGAATTACAAGAACTGTGGCAGTAATGACACTTTGTGAATTGCCAATTTTAGGCTTGGTATTAAGCCATCCGAGTCTAGTATGTGAAACAAATAACATTGTTATCAAGAACCCCAACTACCCCTGTCCTTGGCCTCTGCCTTCCACATTGCAATCACTTTGCTTTCATGCACTATCAACATAAACATTTTAGAATGTATTTTAGACATCATCTTCTAAAATGTAACTTATCTTTAGATATTTTCTTCTAAAATGTAATTTATCCTAATTTGTGTAAGGTCATATGAATGTTTTATCTTTCTCACAAATTGCGTGTATGAATAGGTTGAAATATTTCAAGTGATCAACGATTCACATCAACTTTAACATTGCTGAAATGTTCCTTTTGAATTACCATCTAAAGATTTAGCATGAACTCGTCGGACCGTATTATGAAAAATGGGTAAATCTGCTAATAGGAAATTCTGAATTTCTCTCGCCATCGTCATATACCCTGCATACTGCTACTATCTCATTGTATACATTGTTAACATGACCGTTTCCAAATGCATTTTCAGTGTTCATTACTGTAAAATATGCAAATGTATGGTTTTTAAAATAAATTGTGTGTATTGAAAGGTTGAAATAGTGCTGTTTTAACCAAATCAATCAATAAAAAATAAATAAAAAAAATAATATTTTGAGTTTGTTGAATTGTAATAGAGTATGGGGAAGCTATTTATGAACTATTTTATCTGTTAGAAGATATGTGTAAACAATTTTGCCTATGTGTAATATTTATGAAATGTTTATTTTTAAACCAATACACAATACATAAAGAGAAAAGAAATATAGTAACGTAGAACTCCAGCACAGTAGATTGAGTGAGATACACAGATATGACAAATTTTCCTGGGGAAGGAGAAGACCCCACTAGTGACTAGTGAAGAACACAATGGTGATCCACACAGATGGCACTTTTTTCTGAGGAAGGAGAAGACCCCACTAACATTTGAATGCTGACGGTTATATTAATTGACTACAACTTAGTGAAAAATGCACATGTCCATTTTTCTGAGGAAGATGAAAATCCCATTGACTAGTTTCACTGACATAAATGCCTGTTTAAGATTTTTCTGGGGAAGGAAATCATTCCAGTGCCTAACATGCACAATGTATTCCCGAGCGAGGAGATCATCCCAGTGACTTGCTTGAAAGTGATGCATGCACATTGCTTTTCTCCACAAAGGAGTAGACATTTCTAGAGGCTAGGTTGAGTAAGATGTATGCAGGTGACATGTTTTTGCTATGGGCAAAAAGGAAAACATAAGCATGTGACAGGCTCGCCACCACAGGAATCTTCACAACAATTAAGCACAGGTTATCAACCACACAATTCCAAAGTGTGGAATATTTACATACAGGACAAGCCACAACTGCATCTTGAATGTTGGCTGAAGAAAGACTGGATTTGGTTCAATTTGGTAAATGAATCTATTTAATCCCACATGAAGCTGGACCTTTATTCAACATGTTTCGGAAGAAATAACAGAAAACCAAGAGCAATCTATTAACCTTCTGCCATCACACGGTACAATATGTCACTGCCAATCATTAGTGGCAACTCCAACCCCCGCTAACCAAGTGACTTATAGTAGATGCAGGCTTATCAGCAATGAATCTGCAAATGTGTCAGGGCATTATCACTTTTGTGTTTGAAGATAGTCAATACTTCTTACCGTTAACATGAAAGAATGTGTTTGTTCTATTACAACCTGGCAGTAATTCTATTTAAGAACTTCTGATTCACTCCTTTGTTAAAGCACATGGTTTTTGATTACTTTACGAAATGGTTGTTAATGTAGGGTATTTGCCAGATGCTGGTAAATCTCCTGCAAGTTTGTGCTTTGATTACCTGACCATGTTGTCCAGCAGCATGGGATAATCAGCAAGAAACTCACAAACATACTGCAAGCCCAGCCACCATTTCATCGGCTGCTTCCCCTACCGACACCTATCCCTCCATTCAAGTTCCATCACATCTCAACTAGCACCCTAGAAACTCTAATCAATGGCCTCAACCCTTCAAAATGTAAAGGCAACCTTTACCCAGTCCCCGTTGTAAAGGTATGTTCCAAATTGATTTTGCCTTTCATCGCTGCCATTATTAACAACTTTTTGCCTCATGTTCGATACCCACCCCCTCAAAGAGTCTTGGGTCACCTTTCTGCTTAAGGAACCTACCCTAGAACCAGCATCCCCTACCAACTACAGACCCATCACCACAGTCCCCTCCTACCTGAAAATTATCCACAAAGCAGCGTACCTTTAAATCCAGGACTTCCTTGAAGCACATCAACCCTGAGCCCCTGACAATTTGGCTTCCATTCTAAATATGGAACACAGTGTGTCTTGACTTAAAAAATCAACTCGATGAAGCCATATATGCCGGCAACCTCTGTCTTCTCCTTCTTCTGGATAACTTGGCTGCCTTTGACCTGGTCGAACACCAAACCCTCTGCCACCTCCTCACTTCATTTGCCCACTTCTCCTCAAAAGTAGCAAAATGGATCTCTGCCTTTCTAGCAAACCGATCCTCCAGAGTCTTCACAAAGGACACTGCCACCTCGCCCACTACAGTCTCCTGTGGAGTCCCTCAAGGCTCCTGTCTTTCACCTACAATCTACCACATTTACAGTAAACCCCTCTGTGACCACCTTGACTCCTTGAGCATAACCTGTACTAACTATGCCGACAATACCCAAATCCTCTGCCCTCTCGCTGGGAACCACACACACGACACCAGCAAAGTGAAAAGAACATACAAAACCATCCAAATCTGGATGGCCTCACATAACCTCAGCTTAAATTATGAGAAAACGGAACTATTTCTCATTGGTTCCCCTGCCTGTTTCACCAAGCTCAACACTGCCTTTATCGACTTCAACATCAATTTCCACTCCATCCATGTCTCCACCTCGGTAAAAATGGTGTGAGTTTTTCTGGATGCATCACTCACCATGACAAGCCATGACAACCAGTTTGCCTCAACCTCAGCCTATGTAACAATGCCCATCACTGCCTGCATGCCTTTTCTCTCCACGGAAAATCATCTCACTATTGCACGGGCCCTTGTCCTGTCCAAGCTGGACTACTGCAATGCACTTCTCTCTGGCACCTCCTAGAAAAACCTTGCCAAACTACAGGTCCGACAAACCACATCTCAGAGACACAAAGATCCATCCACTGTCTGCGAATGGATTTTCTTCAAAGTTCTCGCTATAACCCACCACTGTCTCTCCAAAAATGCTCTCCCATACCTCATCCAGAAGGTCAAGAGACACATTCCCAACAGACCCTTCTGATCTGCTCACAGCCACTGCCTCACCATAACGAGATTTAAAACGCAAAAGAGCAGGGGGTGCCAGCTTCCCTGTTTTCTCTGCCACACTTTGGAACAATCTCCCACTATCGCTCAAAGAGGAGCCCTCCTCCTATCTCTTGTGAAAAAATCGCAAAACTCACCTATTCAGCTAACCTCGTCTGCAACTGTCTCACCTTACTACTGTAAGAATCTGTGCCTAGATGCCCATGGGCTTTGTGCACCACTATACATGCAATACATAATTAAATAAATATAGAAACAAGACCATTACAAGAGCAGAAAATGTCACCTTTTTATAGCCATATAGATTAGTGGACTTAACACTGACTAAAATACCATCAGTGCACAAAGGAACATCAACACTTGTCCTATTGGATTAAGCCAGACCATGCTGTTCACCAGCAGGACAATTTACACATACAACATTTTCAGAGCAAGTGTTGCACAGATATTGAACCCTGGGATAAGGTAGAGGAGGTGGTGGTAAAGTAGAAAAACCTCAGAAGATAGAACTTGGCTTTGTGCCTTCTGACACTTTACCCATGCCCTCTCTGTCGTAAGGATTGTAGAGACCATGCATAACTCTTGCTTTTCTCTGTCCTTCACCTTGTGATAAGATATTTTATTAGCCATTCCCACCCTTAAGATAAAATGATTTGTAGGGTTCAGGAGATCAGCTTGCTTATCAGCCCGTGAAAGAAATGTGCTTCACCAATTGCAGGTGCACAACCGTTGCCACATCACCAGCAGAAGTCACCTGTGTTGATCCTTTGGGATTTCACATTGTACATGTTGCTCCTCCAATGTGTTCACGGCAATGCAATGAGTGACTGCAACAGTCAAAACCAAACATTGGAGGGGGTATTCTTCACCCTACATTTGTCTAAATGTAGTTGTCTAACGTGTATTCTGTGCTGCAACAATTTGAGAGGACCATCAAGTATTTTAGCCTGAAACTTGAATTACTCTGTTGCCACAATTCTATTTTCTAGAAGTGAACCAGCCCAACAAGGTAAAGTAACATGTCTGGTCTAGTGTGGCAGACAATGTGGCATGGATGAGAATCCAGCAGGCATCCTTGTGTGTGGATGATAACATAGTTACAATGAAAGGTAAAATTAAATACCTACTTCAGTAATTTCTCAATCCATGTTTAAAATTGAAAGTGCATTGAAAGTGCTAATGTTAGTGATAGTTGTGTGCAATCTTGCAGGAGTGTGTCTTTGCCCACTTCGTTAAATTTACTGAAGAGCTTTGCATATTTAAAAACGTTTACAGGCAAATAGAGGGTTGGTGACTTCAATCTTGTGGTTATGGTCATTTGAAACAACCAATAAGAAGAACACTTTTTGGGTGGCTTTTTAAATTTGGTGCAATTTGGCAAACCTGCATAAAACTTTCCAAACAAAGTATAAAGAAGTTTTGTGTGGTTTCATCAAGTAAGGGCAAAGTCATACAGCAGTCCCAAAATGTCTGTCTTTCCATTCATTCACCCCAAACACATGTTTGCTTGCACCTACAGCTCGAATTGTTGGAAGGATTTGTGTCAAACCAGCACAAGGACCTCACTTACATTTATTAATATTACTTTTCTGGTTTGCTGTCAATCCATCCAATATTTTCAGGGATCGAAATTAGGATTCGATGAGCCATAAGCTAAAACTAGCTGTTGGGTCTCAGGCATCACCGAGCAGACAGAAGCTTCCACCGGGACGCAGGAGGGTGTACCAAGTGCACTGAAAATCAAACTTTCACATGAGATACACACTTTAATTTTTGATATTATGTGTAATCCATTAATTTGCCTTTATTAACATTTTTAAATACTCAGAGTTAATGTCACATATGCACATTTGTAAGAAACCAGTTGGCATGGGGATCCAAAAGTAGCTCCTAGTAGCTGTTGGTTTCAAGCTAACCAGGGACGCATAGGCTTGAAGCAGGAGCTACATAGCTCCCTGCACCCCACAATTTAAAACCCATAATTTATATTAAATTTGCCCGAAGGAATTCAAATCCAATTAGAAATATTTTGGTTCACCAACACAAATTCGGGGACCTACAGATAGTATATGGCCTACCTGATTGGTTATATTGGGCCCAGGTTTGCAGAAAGGCTTCTGGGTGGTTTGGGCTTCTCCTCATAGACCAGGTAAGGGGTAACAAGAATGGACAGTTGGAAAATAGCAAATCAGATTAATTGTGGGGTGTGGTAATTTTTTTAAATACCCACCATTGTGCGTCATGGTTTTTTATTTATGTCTGCAGTCCCTGCATTTTAAGATAATGGCAAATATGCATATTTGTTCCATCAGAGGGCCCCCAAATCCTTGGGAGGTTTACCTAGCCCCCATATGGTAGGTAAAAGGACAGAAAAGAGGGGCTCACAGATCTGATTACATGTCTGTACTCTCTCACATTTTGGTCCACAGGCCAGCTTGTGGGTCCTCAGCTAGGATCAGGTCTGAGACCAGGTCAAGATGTGACACACACCCAGCTTGGTCCACCAGATCAGGCTTTGACTAGCAGACCAGGTCTAGGAATTAGTAGTATTCTAGAGTGTGAGGAATTGCCATTTGGCAAGGATGTATAAGACTAGTTTTTTTAATTAATTGTCATTATATAATGACATGATACAGATAATTCCATCTCAGAAAGGGTGGCCTACTAATCAGGCCCCCCCTTTCAGTATGTTCTATTCCAAAAGCACAACATACAGCTGTGCCCTGCTGCATCAGTCTACTGATGTGCATCTCCTGTTCTCTAGTGGTACAGAGCAGGTTCAAAGGTCACAGGTGCCCTGTTTGACAGCTGCTGTGACAGTCAACTCACTGCAACAGAGGTTGCATTTAGGTTTACACCTCCATTCCAAATTCCATATGATTATAATTCAGTATTCAATTGTTGGCAGCAGAATCTGAAAATGTAAGCCTTAGCCCTTGTGGTATGGTGATGAAGGGTTTACTTAATCATTAAAAGCGACATCAGCCCAGGCCAGCTGTGGAAGGGTTGTGTGCGTTCCATTCAGACAGCTTGTCCCTGCCAGCCAGAAGGCCAAGAGACTGAAAGCCTATGCCTCTCTTTTGATGCTTTACAGTATCAGGTAGCAGCAAGACAACCCCTCTGCAGGCTCTGTCCTTGGAAGCAGGAATCAAATTCCTCACCCTATACAAAAGGACTAGCCTCAGACCAGGGTGATGCATACCAAAGTGCCTTTGATGATATGGGTCTTAGAAGGGGGCACTGGACACAATTAGGAAAAGAATCCACCATCTTGTCACTGCTACATTGCATCAGTTAAACTGACTTCCTGATATATTGTGTCTCAGGGTGATAGCTCAGGGGCAAGGTGCTCGCCTTGGAAGCAAGACAACATGGAGCACCACAGGTTTGATCCCCGGGTCTCAGCTTAGAAACCTCTGGGTATTAATCACATTATAAATAACCAATTATCATCATCATCATTGTTCCAAGCGGAGCATGCAACCTGTTCAGTTCGTACAAACTGCTTGCCGCTGCAGACCAACTTGAACCACCACCTCTTCAAACACTGCATCAGAGAATGAAGAGCACCAAACTAATGGACCTCCACTTGAACTTCTGGAGCATGACGCCACTCACAGACCCAAACCAGTGGTTCCTAACATCTTGAACAAACGTGACCCTCGCTCCGAGCCTGGTGAACCAGCTGAAGCGCACAACTCAAATGAAGTACACGACCACAGCAAGCACCAGCTTCGAACTGACCATAAGCCAGCTCACTGCTTGACACAGTACAACTCGCTGCACCCGAACCTAGTTCAACTTGCACCGCAGTACAGCTCGAGGCCTGATTGAATGCTGTCAAACCGCTGAATATTGTGCAAAGGTGTTTTGAAATTACCCTGTCCTCTGGTCCACCTTTTAGATCCCTAGAGATTTTCTAAATTCCTCTTGCTCCATTTTCCACCAAGAACATACCCTTTTTTAACTCCTTATTGCATTTGTTGCCTGATTTCCCTCCCTGCTGAATGCCGAGAGTGCTGCACCATTACATATTGCATTTAGTTGTTATGGTATGCTTTGTTTTAAAGTTCGACTGTGTCCTGTAGGATATATTTTGTGGTTATATCTAGTATGTGGCGGTATTTTTTATAGTTCTTGGCAATATATTGTGGTAAACTTGTTGGGATATTTTTATAGTGGTGAGACTGATTTCAGAATACTTTCTTATAATTATTTCAGCAGTGTCACTAACAATAAACAAATAATGGACTTAATACAACATTTAGCGTATGCCCTACTGACTGTGTTTCAACAAATGTAAAGCATGAAAATGAAATACAAAACATTCACTCAGCCTCTCTAAGTAAAATAATTCACTGCAGCTACTTTGCTTATAGATATTTCTTACCACATGTTTATTTCTCTATGCATGTCAAATCAAAGAGACTGAATGCAGAAGAAATACAATGAGAATAAATAACCTTTTCGAACTTGTTATTTATCATAAACTAGAATTATGCAAGTTACTCAGAGTGATCCATACACCCACGTTGTAATTCACAATGGCCCTCATTACGACCCTGGCGGAAATCGAAAAACGATGGCGGAAATGCAATACCGCCATCGAATAGCGCTCGGTGCGATTATGACCCGTCACCGTAAAGTACGATGCCATTAGCGACACCGTAGTGAACGCCAACGCTAACTGCACCAAGTACGCGCACGCGCGCCATGCCAAACCGTAATTACCACCATGGCGCAACGGTACGCGAATTCTGACCCTAGCGGACATGTACCTAACGCCATCAAGCATGGCGGAAAGTACCATTCCGCCATGGTGAGAAGTACGGCATCGCGAACCAACCGTAAACGGCCCTACTGAGTGCCTGTACACCACTCCCTGGCCACATTGCACAACTCCTCGTAGGTGCAATGAAGTCACACGATGCAACCAGTGAAATGTACAAGTCACCCATGCATGCCAACGAACAAATGAATCTAGGGGCTCCAAGTGCCTTGTGAGTGGCCATCCATATTTGCCATGGCACCATTGCCGCACTGATGCAGCACAGGCATGTGAAGGTTCAAGTCCAGCAACATGAACTGAAATATGAGACAAACAAAAACAGGCCCCCCCATCGACTGACACCAGTGTAAGGCAACATTCAAAGCAGTATCCTGAGTGAGACTGCACCAGCCCTGTACTCCTGCCAGTAAACAAACCAACCATCAGCATAAGCATGTACCACACAAGTTGGCAGAGTGACTGAGCAGCCAGGCCCATCTCAAGAGGGGCCAATGGGAGCTGCAGGGCACAGATGGCACGAATACAGAAGCTATTCCAATGGACATGACCTCAGTATCCCTCCAAAAAACGCACGCAAACACAGGCACCTGTGACCAGCCATATTCTGATAATCACATCATTCCACCAATCCACCTGGCTGACCGGCATCTGTTACACAAAAGCTAATCCCCCGCCCCTGAGCATGACATCATTAAAACAGTCATAATGGTAGCCCCTATCCCTGACCACACTGGGCTTCGTAGGCAAACGCGGCCAGTACAGTACCACGCAACTATACTCAGAAGCCGGAACCCAATGCAGATCTTCTCACAATACATCGCTCCACAAATAGGAATATGCTACATTACTTGCAAAGAAGAACGCTACACGGTTAATATCAGAATAGAAATTTAATGCACAACAAAATCACCAAGCCCATACAGCCATTAGGTCATGAACTCCAAAATATATTTCATTATTGTGGGCTGCATCCGCAATAAATGACCAGCTTCTTCTTGTGTGACGCCCTGTTCCTTCATGGTACACAGGGGCTACATTCACGTTCAAAAAGGCAACAATGAAGCGCCTAGAACCGCAGGGCCGTCCCATTAGGTAGGCACTAGTCCAGCTGAAAGGTCGATATGTTGCTCCTAGCCACTAGTACTGCGTAAGGGCATGTGGCCCATTGGCGATCGTCCCATAAGATCGTAATGGTGCTCCACTGATTAACACGAAGCAGCAGGTGTCGGGAGTAAAAGCCATCTGCAGGAGTGGCATACAGATGGCAGCGGCAAAAGGGGAGGAGATACCTGTCACCCAAATGAAATGAAAAAGAATAGTATGGGCATCAGAACTTCATTTGAATTACTCACTTCAATGATCACACTAAATCCACAGCCATATGCATGCTAGCCCACTCAAAAGGATTATTCCCACCCAAAAATCACTTGCGAATCATAACTATAAAAATCGAGGTGAAAACACTATTACAAACGAGTGTTTGTGTGCATGCATCTGTCAAAACAGAATCCATGAGATGGGATTAGTAACGTGCATAGACACAAGTGTTTGAAGGCGCGTCGAGACAGGGAGGGTTCAACAAGGGCAGATAGACGATGGTCCCAGCATGGCAGCTCTGCATCACATAGCGCAGGGGAGGTGGATAGATTCCAAAAAGCCCTGTACATGGCAAACTCTCCATTAAATCATCTGTCCATGCATCCATACATCATTCCCTCATCCCGGAATGAAAACGCCTGATTATTTACTCACATAACATGTGAAATTTCGATTGAGTCTGTGCGTAATGCAGTCTGCAAAATCCACTGTGCTCCAGGCCGGAATACCAGTGTTGTGAAGTAACAAGTATTTGGGAACGTCCTGCCTTATCGTCCACTACGCTATTGCGCATCCCATACTATTCATATCAATCATTGCATTCTCGCCATGGCCCCTGTCCCAAGGACATTAAACAATAGAACTTAATATCTGCAGTCAGACCTGTGGGCGTCTCCTCGCCGCTAGCTGAAAACCGAAAGCGCCGTCCTTCGAATTCCTCATTTGCAACATCACGTCGAAAAGGCATCTGTGACCGCTTGAAATCACTAATTCATCCATGTAGTGCGGCAGTGTGTGAAAATGGCAACTGGCTTCACTCACAAATGGGACGCCCCGCCCGTCGGTGAACCTCGGTACAGTGCTGCATGAGGCTACATTCCACTGACCCTTCACAAGTTTGTTCGCGACTGCAAAGATAGTATGTGAAACAATGGGACCATAGCAGAATGAACATATGAACCAATATTTCACTGCCATCGGGATCAAATACATGATTGTAATAGCAAGATGCCATGCGTCGAATTGGAGCGTTGTGTGCGGGACGTGCTCGCCCAAAGGGGATTGCAGCTTGCACAGGTGGAATGAATCACCACAGGTGGAGGCTATACAGCCTGAAAACACATAAATTGCACACCCAACCCCCTCCCACAACCACACCCACTCCAAAATGCTACCGGCAGGACTAGCGATGTTGGCCCTGGGGGACCTGATAGCACTGCAAGTGCTCCAACTTCAAGAAGAAGACGAACACCAACTACTACAACAACCGGCCGCACAGAGGAGACGCAGGAGGAGGAGGAGGGCAAGGCAGGGCCAGCAAGGCCCGCCAGCACAGCCACTACCACCACGCAGGCAGCCCGCAATCCCACGCCTCCGAGCACATCCGTTCAACCTCACGGATGAGCAGATCCACACCCTCTACCGTTTGGACCGGGACACCATAACCGCCATTGTGGACATGACACAGGCTGACCTTGTCAGCATGATAGATAGCCCAACCGCCATCCCACCCCTACTGAAGGTGGTGTCTGTACTCCACTTCCTGGCCACAGGCACCTACCAGCACACAGTCGGACAGTTGCATGGCATTTCACAGCCAGTGTTCTCACGGACACTATTGCAAGTGCTCGATGCCCTCCTGAAGCACGCAGACGACTACATCTCTCTACCACGCTCGGAGCAGGAAATTACGAACACAAAAGTGGGATTCCATGCACTTGGCGGCATACCGGGTTGCATTGGTGCCATCGACTGCACCCATGTGGAATTGGTCGTCCCACATGCCATGGAGGCCCAGTACCGCAACCGAAAACAATTTCATTCTCTTAATGTACAAATGGTGTGTGACTCCAACAGGATCATTACACATTGTTGTACCCGATTTCCTGGATCAACCCATGATTCTATGGTCTTGAGGAACTCTACAATACCACGCTACATGGAGCGACACGCAGGGAACAGATCCTGGCTACTCGGTGAGTCTCATTTCATGCATGATAATGTGGGGTATGTGATGCAGCAATGACCTGGCAGGAAGGGGGGTGGTGCGTACGTAGCAATGTCATTCCACAAACATCCTTTATTGTCCACATACAGGTGATGCCGGGTATCCACTGAAGAGATGGCTCCTTACACCACTCCGGAACCCACAGAACCAGCATGAGGAGGACTACAACCATGCCCACTCACGTACCCGTGTAGTCATAGAACAGGCATTCGGCCTACTGAAGACTCGTTTCCGCTGCCTCAGCAGGTCTGGCGGGGCACTCCTGTACTGCCATGAGAAGGTTGCAAAGATGGTCATGGCATGTGTCATGCTACACAACATGTGCGTACGTAGAAATGTGCCCATGCCCCCTGACGCAGAACTGCAAGCACCTGAAGATGGTCATGATGAGGGTGGGGATGTGGCAGCACCTCAAGGAGTCCGCGAGGCACAGGAGGGCCGTGACATTCGTCAGATTCTCATAGATTCATGCTTCTAGCACTCACGCCTGGTGGCTGATACATGGACACGGGACTTGTGGCACTGTGTGTGCCTGGAACATGCACAATATGGACTGTACGCCTATAAAGGCCACGTACACAAAGATCAATGTCCACACATCTCATTGGATGATCGTGCATTGTTTATAGCATATGTGAAATTATGTTACACACCCCATCGACCCGCCACCCAAGTGAGCCCAACACACCCCCTCCACCCTCCTACCTCCCCCCCGAACACCAGTGTCCAAAGATGCTCATTGTCAGTGGGCAGACGCTATTGCAAGCCCCCTCTCCGGGTATCAGGGGCACCCCTGCCTGTGGAGCGCAGGTTCCTCCCAGATCTACGTTGGGGGCTGCCCTGGACGGAACTTGCAACGGATGATGTCTCTGCCTGCTCACGTCCATGCATGTCCCTAAGGGTTTGTGAGAGCTCAGTGAGCACACGGCGCACAGCGGCAAGTTCAGTACATACGTCTTTGGACGTCGCATGCAGTTCCCCCCTCAGGCTCTCGGTGCTTCTCTCCATTTGTACTCTCAGGCTCTCGGTGCTTCTCTCCATTTGTGCCCTTAGTGTCTCTGTACTTCTCTCCATTTCTGCCCTAAGTGTCTCAGTTGATGTTTCTATGGCTGCCTTAGTACCCCCACATTCATCAGCATGGTCCTTGAGGAGCGTGGCCAGTTGCTGCTGTTGCACGATCACCTGGTTGAGGGACTGTTGCCTCTGCTGTGCCATGGCCATTTGCGGTGGTGTCACAGAGGGGCTGGTCACCTCATGTTGCCTTGCCACAGGGCTTGTGGGGGATGGCCAGTCGTCGTCTTGTGGGTGCCCCTGCGTGGTATCCTCATGGTGTACGGGATGAAACAAACAGGGGGATTGAGACAGGTCATGGATGGATCCTACATCGACATCCCCGTTTTCTGTGTCGGAGCATGCTGCCATTAATGCAGTGTCACCTATGGTGCTGCTGCCACCAGAAGCAGTGCCTTCTGTGGCATCCATTGGGGGGACCTGTGGTGGTGCTGTTGTGGGCATGCTGGCTGCTGGGGTGCCTGTTGATGTTCCCTCCTGTGTGCTGCCACTTGATTTGTGCTGCTGCCGTGTCTTGATCCGTGCAGCTGAGGTGGAGGGTCTTTGGCCGTTGGTCTTGGCCCTCTTTGCAGGTGTGCTGGTAGGGGTGTCCTGGAGCTCGTCGTTTGAATCGGACCCTGTGGTGGAGTAAAGGAGGGCGAGCGTTATTAATGGGTCTGTGGAAATTGGAATGGCAATGTATCACATGCATTGGGGTGGTACCTGAGGGTGATTTGGGTCAGGGCCTTGGAGGTGGTTTCATTTTTGTGTGGATTGAGGATGCAGTTGTTTTGCAGCCTGCAGTTAGGGTGTGCCTGCTGCACGTGTAGGGGGTGTTTTTAGGATTTTTAATTATTTATGTATTTAATGTGGGTTTTAAAGTGCGCTATCAGGCCAATGTATGTGGACGTTCTCCTGGACATGTGTTACTGTTGCACTATGTGGACACATGGTACTTCACATGATTGGACATTGTGGATTTAGCATTGTTTTATTTGGCCCACCTACCTGATTCTTCGGATGTCTGCACTCCTTTCTCCATCCCTCCGACTCCCTCTATACTCTCCATTCCAATGGTGGAGGCACAGATTTCTTCCCAGGGGGTCAACTTGATGGGTGATTCCGATCCTCCCCCGGTAGCTGTGGCAATGTTACGGTTGGCGGATAGTATGCTCCGTACGCGTATCCGCAAGTCGTCCCATCGCTTTCTGCATTGCTGTGGGTTGCGGGGTGCGGTCCCCACCGCACTTACCCGCTGTGCCACCAGGGCCCATATGGCCTTCTTGTTCGCAAGTGCCGTCCTGGTCATTTGCGTCGAGAAGACGACGGCAGCATTCTCCTGGAGGGTCTCTGTGAGCACGGTGAGTTCCTCACGGGAGAAGTGGACCTGCCGCTTGCGGTCGCACGCTTTTTTCGCTACTTTTCCCATTTTTATTGCTTTCACTAGGGTGGATGACGGGTTGGGATGTGTCTCAGGGTAGTATTTTTTATGGTTGTGTGGGAATTCTGATTTTATAGGTGTACGGCGTGCTGTTTCCCGTTCCGGGACCATGTTTTTACTTCCGTTTCCGTATATTTACGGTCACCGTACTTTCCGATTGCCGCTCATTACGGTGACCGCTAAAATGGGTGGCGGAATTGCACCTAGGGCGCCGTACGACGGCGGTGAGGGGCGTTTTGGGGACATTCCCGCCATCGCGGACTTTGCACTTCCGCCATGGCGTAGTGCTCGTGCCCGATGGGTCGGAATTAGCCGCACTTTTCTCCGTCGTGCAATGGCGGAAACGCTATTTACGCTATGGCGGTCAGGTCAGTCACTTTCCGCCAGGGTCGTAATGAGGGCCAATGTGAGCAAAGTATTTCCTGCAATGGCTTTCAATACTCTATCTGTGTCAAGCTCTGCTAATTCAACCTTGGATTTGCTATAAAATTTGGCAGGCGAAATATACTTTAATTTTCAGCAAAACTTAGAGAGAAAAAAACACAGTTTTGTATGTACTGTCATGAGATAGAGTCTAGAGCTCTGTGTGCAGGACCCTATTAGGGCCCACAGACTAGTGCCCAACTACAACAAACAGAACCTAACTAAAAGCAAAAGAATTCGGCCTTATAAAAGGCTTCTGTGTCCTTATTACAGAAAGGACAACCTACGAACTACATTACCCAGGCACCCCCGGCCCAAGAACTACTTTCTCAAGCTCACGTTGGGCGAGGCACACAGGCGCGTGTGCGCACATCTAAAAGCACGGGGCTTGTGCATAGACGCTCGACTTGAGAGGATGTGTTCCAGGGAGCTGCAAGCACGGGGATCAGCACGAGGGGCCACGCCCCAAAGGATCTCTACACAGGTCCCTCGCCTGCAAAAGCTAAGTACTGCCTGCCCAGGTGAGTCCACGCCACATGGGGCAGCATAATGCTGTGGTGCAGCAGAATAAAGGCAGAGTCATAACCGTCAGCAAGGGGCACGCACAGGGGGCATTGCCCAGGGTTCGAGGTCCCCCTGCTCCTACAACGCTAAATCCATAGCGCCTTTGCCATAGTGTTTCAGGTGGCAAGCCTGATTCATACGCAGACACTAGTTTGGGCATTAGGGCTTGAGCAGTGCATATACTTTGCATGATAATTAGCCACGTGTAGCGGATTACTGTGCAGACGCGATTAGCCACGTGTGGCTCTTAACACAGCCGCAACTTGTCACAGGTGGCCGAAGGCATAACACACTTGCCAGAGGTGGCGGGCAGCGCCAGATGCTGCAACTCACAGTGAACGTTACGAATTGCAGTGCGGAGCCACGTGTGGCTTAAATCCGCATGTGCAGGGTCATAATCCGGTTATTGCATGCGCATTAAAACCAGGACAGACTGTGTGCCTATAGCAATCACTGAAGGGTGGAAACTAACCCCATTGCATGAGCAGAGCCTGTATCTTAATAATGTGTGTGAGGAAACACACAGATCAGTAACGTTCACTCTCTTTGCAGCACTGATACTGCTCCTGATACCGGATCTGTGAGTGCGCAGGCAGGAGGCCAGCACTCACCCCAGAGATAAGGCTCTACAGGCTTTTGCCTAGTTGTGCTATGCTATAGTATATGCTTTGTATGTAAAATAGTATCTATTGTGTCTCCCTGTGTTTCCCCTCTCATATCCACTTCTCCTCTCCCAACCCTCTTACTGGTTATCCTGCAATACTATACCCCTCCAACCAACGAGTCCCTAACCCTCTTTCCCCGCTGGGGTCTCGGAAGCTTGTGTAAGCATCGTCTTGCAAACGCTGAGACCTCGGAGGGGGGCAGTTGGTTTGTGCCACTCCTGAGCCTGGAAGCTGCAGTTGTGACATGTACATTTAAATTTGAATCTCTAATGTAGTGCCCAAAATGAACTGAACTATTTAAGCTATGCGACATAGTATCACTCACTCCACTCGCCCCTCAATTACCTCATAATTACCTAGATTAAGCTGGCAATATTCCCTGACTCAGCTTGGCAGTAACTCAGGGTCATTTTCAGCTAAGGTCGCTCGAGATTTTGCAGTGTTTCTAAAGATCGCCAACCCAGGAGACAGACAGCCTCAATTTCAGTCAGCCCAGCACAAGCTTTCTGCTCTATCGTCAGTGGGTGCAAGGAAAGGAATGTCTCTCTAACTCTGCCTCAAACCCTTTTCATCAAACCCCTTGTCAGTCAAGAGCACTTCCCCTTGTCCAGATCATCCCACTAAAACATCACAAGATTTCCTCTGTGCCTTTCTCATTGTGCTAACTGCATTTTTTTCTCATGCTTCCTGCTACAATTCAATGGCATAATTTTAGTCCTGCACATTTAAATCATCTTTCTTTCCCATTTTCAGAGCATTATGCATTTCACTTAGTCTCCATCAAACTTATTTCATGGACTCATTTGCACTAAATGTTATTATAGGAATCTATTACATGTTAAATGGGGGTGGGTTAATTAGTATATTCATTTCATGATAGTATTCTTTTTTTAATGCAGCTCAGTCCATTAAAAAAGCATCATGGAGCAAAGTGATCATTTTCTAGAATGTGCTCTGTGCATTGGTATCTATTTAATTCAGTCTGAGACTCATACTCTTGAGTCCATTAATGGGTCCCGCACCCTTGGCCCTAATTAAAACTCAAACCCTCGTTAAAATGTGAATGATGAAATGCAGAGTCTAAATATTGAAATCTGGCGTCTAGATGTTGAAATGCGGAGTCTAGATGCCTACTCCCACAATCCCAAGAGAGATCCTGGAGCAAAGAGAAAAAAAGAAGAAAGGAATATTGAAGGCAGAATTTCATGAGCAGGCAATCAATCCCAGACAGCCAGATGCTTAGTCATTTAATGGAAACAGGAACAGTTTTCATTGTTTCCTAAAAACTGGATAACTTTTGGTAGCCTGCAGCAGCAGTGGGAGGCTACTCCAAGGTTTTGGTGCGGCCACTGAAAAAAGCACGGCTGCTCATTGTACTCTTATTAAAATGACGGACCATCAAAAGCCGTCTGTCCGCTGAGTACAGTGCTCTTGACGGTCTGTTGTTACAAAACCTTTACTGAAGGTACTCAGCTCCTGTGCCATAGTAGGCCCTGTATATTAGGAAAAGTGTATTAAATTTGATTCTGACATCTACTGTGAGCCAGTGCAGTTTTGTTTAACAGTGGGCAGGCACGAGTCAATGTAGATGAATTAGTTGCAATCCTTACGGCTGAATTTTGTAAAACCTACAGACGCTTAATATGATATTTCGTCTTTGCCAACAATGTTGCACTACAATAATCTATTGTCCCAGAAATAGATACCGAAATCAATTGCTTGCGGTAGGAACGGGATAATTTTCCATAAAATGTTCATTTTCAAAGGACTCGCACTACATCTAGCGCTAACCTGAAGTGTCGAGGCCAGGGATTCTGAGATTTTCATTCCTAGATTTTTTACAGATGTAACCGGGGGTGAGAGAGGACCGAGTTCCAATGGCCAGCAGTCCATGGTCCAGAGGCTTTTCTAGGATGGGGGACCAATGATCAAAACTTCTGTCTTGTCCCTGTTTAGCTTGAGACAACTCTGGTTCATCCATTGGCCAGTCGCAAGAAGACAGTTCCCAATATCTGCAGCAACTGCAGTTAGATCCTGCTCAATACAGAAAGCCAATTGAGTATTATCTTTGTATCAGTAAAAGGAACATCCAAACGACTGAATGATGACCATCAATGGTATACATTAAATAGGATCAACGACAGGGCAGGGCCCTGTTGAACACCCCATCCTGCCAAAACGTCTGCTTTGTATTGTAATTATGCAAGGAAACTGTCTGTCACGGCTGGAGAGAAACGGTTTTAGCCATACCAGCGCTACACCTGAAAAACCACTCTCTTCAAGGCGTATGTACAGCAGGGCATGATCCATCGTATTGACGCTGCTGACAGGTCTATCAGTATCAAAAAAGCTCTCTGCAACTTGTCAGCAATCCTTGTCAAGTCATTGATAACTACCACCAGCACTGATTCAGTTCTCATGCCCGGCCGAAAACCTGATTGGTGGCGATCCAATATGTTTTCTTTTCCCCAAAAAATGGCTATCCTGTGGAACGACAGCCGCTTCTAATACTTTCATAAGAAATTTGAGAAGGGAGATTGATCAAAACTTGATCGGAACAGATGGATCTAGCACTGGCTTCTTAAGCAGTGGAGTAACAGGGAGGAGAGGACTTTTTCTCAACCCTAAAAAGTTCCTGTGATTAACAGGCTGCAGTGATAATACGGTTTACTTAAAACACATATTTTCCTGTCTACATATCACAGTGATAGTGATTCACTGCTTGTTTGTAAGCTTGCTTGGCCTTTGGGTCATAGTTCATATGCCAACTATGTTCCAGACGATGACAGGACTGCTTGGTGACCTCCAGTTTAGCCATGAACCTAGAAGAGTGAAGTTTGGAAATAATGTCAAGGTCTTGAGTCAGAGTGACTGGCTGAAAGAGAACCAGGCTCTTTTTGGGATTATCATGCTGATCTTCCCTACTGAAGGAGTCTGGTTCACTAGGAGGTAGAGGGACTTTACAATCGTGCCAGAGATTTTGTCAATTTCCTGCAAAAAGAAAGCCGGCAGAGAGTTACATATGCTTTGAGAAGCCGGCTAGAATTTGCGTACTGTGTTTGCGTAGATAATTCCTCAGCCAATGCAAATAGCTATTTTGGAGAACTTTGCAAGGGTTGGTTTTTGTAAAGGGATTTTGATAGTTAGTTGTGCATTGTTGTGTTTAGTTAAAGTATATATATATATATTTTTATAGCACTTGATTGGACATTTCTTTTGCTTTGGGTGGTTGTACTTCGCTGTTTCAGTTGTCACTGGATCTCATTCACACCCGTTTGCGAGTGTAGCCTTCCCTAGCCCCACATTACAACAAAAGGCGAAGATTGAATATAAAGAAAAAATATATGTCTTAGTTGTGCCTCGTTTTACCTTTGTGACTGGGGTCACGGGTGGTTTGCAGTAGTGTGGGGGTTGAGTAGGCGGTTTACTCACTACTCATTCTTGTATGCCTGCAAAGCAGTAGTAATTACATCATAACATAATTTGCATATCTGTGTCAGATCCATTCTTCATGTTTGTACTGCGTCACTATCTCACCCTGCAGTATTTCATAGGCTTTACCCATACAATGACAGCATTTATTTCTCAGAGACATTGAAAACCACAGTTGGTAAACTTGTCACAGCACACAGACACTACCCCTTTTGCGTCACCACTGCTACAGCAATCACTGTGTCAGGCGTCTCCCAGGCAAAACCTCACCTTAGCAGCAGAAAAGAAACATAACTTGTGATCTTTCAGCTCCTTTCCTCCTGACACTAAGGACCCAATTCACAGAAGCAATTTATAATGGCAGAACCCCTTTGGAAAACACTCTGTGAATAAGGACCTAACTGTCGCCATCCTTGTAGAATTTGGGTGCATGCCCATGTTTTGTTTTCATTGAATGTCTTTCTGGGAATCTTGGGGAAGACATGCTTTGGAAGGAGTTCTGCCATTATGGTTCAGATTTTGTAGGCAAACCTTCTCCTCACACACTGAGGTCATCCACCTCACACTGATTTGAAATCCCTGCCATTCTTGGCATCACCCTTTTTACATTGGCTTGGCACAGATGTCTGTGCCTATCTAATGCGGATACCCCACACACCCCACTCAAACTTTAACAACGTTTTTTCACTGAATTTGATAGGTTTTTAGTAGCGCAACTTAACCATAATGTCCATTTAACAAAGTTTTTTTATTGATAAATAGGTTCCACTCCAGCTGGCCAAATAGCCACACATGCTTTACTTGTGTTCTAAAAATGTATGCAGGTACTGACACGCCCATATTCTTCTTAAGTCTTTTTCAACACATATACAGACATTCTCAGAACTCGTATTTAGCTATCTTTTTCTTTCTTTCTTTCTTTCTTTCTTTCTTTCTTTCTTTCTTTCTTTCTTTCTTTCTTTCTTTCTTTCTTTCTTTCTTTCTTTCTTTCTTTCTTTCTTTCTTTCCTGCTTTATTTCTTTCTTTCTTTCTTCCTCTCTCTCACTCTCTTTCTTTCTACGTTTCTCGTAGGTATAACACTTCATATATTAATTCAAGCATTCTCCTATGATGTTTTTTAGGGTGATGGTTAATGTAACCTAATCTTGCATGGCCATATATGGTCATTAGCACACATGCATACATAAATGCGCGAAAATACACATCACATTCAATTAATAAACATTGAATGATTACCTTTGTTTGCTCTTTTGTTTTATGTGCTTCATATCATGGTCCCATTGTCCAGGATTTTGCACTGGCAGTATGACATCTGCTCTAGAAAGACCAAGGTTGTGATTTCTGCTTCCGAAATGGTCATCATGATCCTGCGCACATCACTATATTCTTTTTTGCCTTAATTGAGTCAAATCTATGGGCTATGAAAGTACTTGTTTCCTTTTGTTTTGTGAATCATCACCCATGTGATTTGTCGTGCCCTGGTCAGAGATGTTGTTCATTAGCTGTTTCCTTTAAAATCCATTGACACTGTGTAGACTTTCAGCTCTAGACCCGGCTTCCGGTTCTTAACCCTCAACTCCCTGTTTCTACTCTTCCACCCCTGCACGCAGTGTTGGACCACCATAGTCATAACATCCAGGTTTGGAAGGTATTCTTTATCAGGAGCATTGATTTGCCCATAGGTAGATTCTCCGTCTTTCTCTCCTTCCCAGTCCTTAAGATCAGTGACGTAACACAAAATGATGCAGGGTACCTACAGACTAATTCATGTTTAAGACGAATTGAGAGGTCATAGCTCTGATTTGTCTCTATTGAGCTTATACCCAGATACAGATGAAAAATCTTGTAATATGCCACCAGATAGGGAAGGTGTTGTTTAGGATTTTTCATAAGAATGAGAATATTGTCCGCTTAGGTGGCTATCTTGGTTTCATTCGTGCTGGACGCAATCCCAGGAATATTCTTATCAGATCGGATGAGTTCTAAAAGGGGTTCGAGGGATAGTACATATAGAATCGGGGATCAAGGGCCACCCTGCCTAGTTCCTCTTTGTAAGGAGAAAAAGGATAAGGACTGACCATTAATACATATCGAGGATTTGGGATCAGAGTACAGAAGCTTAACAAGGGATATGAAGCCCTCACCACAGCGATGTCATCACAGAGCTTGGAACATATAGTCCCAGTTGACCCGATCAAAGGATTTTTTGGCATCTAAGGTGTTGGTGGCATAGCCCGATTTGTCTTTTTTGTCCTGTGAAATAATGTACAGGGAATTACGTAGGAGTCTAGCATTCGCCTACATGTTCCTGCCTTTGGCATAACCTACTTGGTTGGAATTATAGAGATTGGGAAAGTAGGATTCGATAATTTTGGCAAAGATCTTACTTTCTACATTTATGAAGGGTATGGGTCTATAATGTTTGGGAAGATCTAGATCGTTTTCCGCTTTTTGGAAATAAGATAAGGAGGGCCTCAGAGAAGGTTCCAGATGAAGAGCCTTTAGAAATAAAAGAAGAATAAAGGATTTTGAGTCTGGGGTTAAGGAGCTGGAAAACTGATCAAAAAATTCAGTAGATAGACCATCAGGTCCATGAGCCTTTCCTTTTCCCAACCCCTTGATGGCCTTTATGATTTCCTGCATAGTAAGGTCACCATCCAGGCCATCAAGATCAGTTGATGGGTAAGATAATCGGTTAATGTTATCAAAGAAAGATTTGAGATTGTCCTCTAGGACGGAAGACTCCGGAGAATATAGGTTGGTGTACAATTCCTTGAAGACCTCTATAATATCAGAGGGATTGGCGACGATGGAACCAGAGGGATTTTTAATGTGAGAAATTAGTGTTTTCCCCTTGCTTTGAGATAGGAGGCCAGAACTTTGCCAGCTTTGTTGGAGGTTTGGTACATTTTGGATTTGTATTTTAAGATGGCACCAGTGGCTTGTTCAGTGAGTATTTTGTTAATTTGAAAGCATAGGGACATGATGGTATGAAGATCTGCATTCAAGGACAAGTGATAATGTGGGTTTTCTGCACTAGTAAGCTGAAGGTATAGAGAATCAAGGTCTTTTTTGTATTGCTTCTTTTTCATACTGGAAAAGGCGATTATGTGATTTCTTAGGGCAGCTTTAACAGTGTCCCAGTTAGTGGTGTTGGAGTTATCTTCAGCTACATTTTCAGAAATGAAATTCTGTTAGGACATGAATGACTAAATGAATTGTTGGTTATGAAGAAGACAGTTATTGAATTTCCATCTAGAGGATGGTTTTCTAATGTCAGAGAGGTCAAAGGTAGTTATGACTGGGGCATGATCAGATATAATAGTGTTAGAGATGAGGGAGTCAGTAATGGTATTTATAAGGGATTTAGTAGTGAAAATGTAATCAAGGCGCGATAGGATATCATGGGGATGTGATTGAACTGTGTATTCCAGATGAACCAGATGGGCTAGTCTCCTAGTGTCAATAAAGCCAGTTTCACTTAAGCTTTGTCTAAATGCTTCATGGGACATGGAATTCTTGAAGGAGCATTTGGATTTTCTATCTAAGGAGCGTTGAAGAACTTGGTTCGCCTCACCACATAACATTATATTGGAGACATTTGAATTGAGTACAGTTTGTTTGATAGAGTCCCAAAAATCAGGATCAGGTGGAATGGGACCATAAATACACATAACAGTAATGATATCAGATCTGACCAGTAGTTTGACCCACGCCCACCGCCCATTAGTATCCATGTCCTGACATAGAATGTTATATGATAGCTTCTTATTAATTAGTATGACCACACCGGTTTTCTTCCAAACTGCTGGACTGGCTATGACATCATTGACCCATAGGGTTTTGAGTTTCATGGCTTCTATAAGAGAAATGTGAGTTTCCTGTATACAGTCAACAGATGGATTTAGCTTTTTGAGATGAGAGATGATTTTGTACCTCTTAATTGGGTTTTTACAACCCTTAATGTTCCAGGTAACACATCTAAAAACCATCTAACAGAAGAAGCATGGTTAGAACAGGAACACAAACATACCTAAGGATGAAAGTTACATCAAAAACAGTACATAAAACAGTAGTAAGAATAGCAGCTGTAAATAAATACCTCAGTGAGCAGAGCATGCAAAACTGTGAGGGTGAACATAGAAGGATGACACAAAAGGAAAGAGGGAAGGAAAGGGATACTTGCTCAAGTAAGGTAAGATACAACAGAAAAGCATAACTCTGAATGAGATGACAAAATGAGACAAAGTATATAAAGAGTGCAGACAGGATCAAGCACACCAAGGAGAATAAACAAGGGAGAACAACGAACGGAGTGACACCAACAGGGCAGAAACAAAAGCCCTGGAAGAACAGGGCTAACAAGTGATGCCCGGCCCACCATTATTGGGGCCAAATTAGAGACTGCAACACTTCAGTAACATAAGAAAAGTCAAGACCCAGAAGAAGATGGGTTGGTAGGAAGCGACGTATCCATGCTGTCGGTCTTGAGGGAATGGATGAAAGGATTGAAATCACTGCCATAAGCTGTTTCTTTTAAAATCCATTGATACTGTTTAGACTTTCAGCTCTAGACCCGGCTTCCAGTTCTTAACCCTCAACTCCCTGTTTCTACTCTTCCACCCCTGCACGCAGTGTTGGACCATCATAGTCATAACATCCAGGTTTGGAAGGTATTCTTTATCAGGAGCATTGATTTGCCCATAGGTAGATTCTCAGTTTTTCTCTCCTTCTCAGTCCTTAAGATCAGTGACGTAACACAAAATGATGCAAGGTACCTACAGACAGCCACTGTGATGCCTCCCTCAAATTTGCAGGTGTTTTACTAACCAGCTGTAGACACGGCAGGGTGCCTTAATGACAGTTTACACTTTATTTTATAGTTTAATATGTTTTTATTGAACATAAGAGAATGAATCACAAAACATTGATAAGATTGAAAATGATAAAAAGACCTGTGTGTTATACATTAATGCAAGCATTGGGACAATATATTAAAATCTTGATAGGCAGACATTAGTGAATGGATAAAAACAAGTGAATTGAATAATTCAGGTGAAGCATGAAGAGAATAAAATCATCAATTGCTGTCAAGTGATTCTCATAAGAGTGGATACACGATTGAGTTTTGGACAGACTAGGGAATGAACAAGAGACATGCACGGAACACAAGGAAAAGGGGATGGGGAAAGGATACAGTTCACAAGTTTGCTGTCATATAGTTTAGAATCTTGCAGTACATATAGCTAATGGTCAGAAATTCATGTATTACAGACATAACAGAAACTTTATGAATCAAGTGCTGACATATTATGATGGTTCAAGTAATGAATAAAGGGAGCACCTTTAAAGTTGTGTTTGGGGACAGCATCAAGACACAAAACCATACAGTGTTTAATTCTATGTGTATGGCAGATATTGTTCCACCAGCCCTTACCTGAGATGTTTTGAACGTTTGTCCAATTTGCAGTAATGAGCTTGATGGCAATAGAATTAAAGAGGTCAAATAGGATGGGGGAGGAGAGAGATTCATCCGCTTTGACAGCAATACTTCCCAGAAATACAGTTGTAAGGGAAAGAGGAACATGCATATTAAAGATTGCTGATAGGTATTTCCATATTTATTTCCATAGCCTGAATACAAACGGGCAATCAGAATAAATATGCTTGTAAGAGCCTGGGATTTTCCTGCATGACCAACAGTTGATATCTGATTGAGTTTTAGCTTTTGTCAGTTTTAAAGGGGTGATGAAGGCTCTGTGCATGAAGAAAAAGAGGTTTTGAATAATGTTGGCAGAGGTGGAAACATATCTGATCTTAGAACATAGCTGGGATCATGTATGATCATTGAAGACCCTACCACAATCAGTCTCCCATTTGAATTGTACGAGCCACTTAATTGTAGGAGATTTGGCCGTGGTTAACAGTTTGTAGAGTTTTGCAGCTCGGATGTCAGGGATCGTGGTCATTAGATGTAGTTTTGCTGTGGCAGGAGAAAGAACGTTGTTGTCGTGAGCTTGAAGGTCATCCAGACAGGCGTTGACCAGCTTGTTGTAAAAGTAAAGTCTGATGGATGTAGAGAAAATTCATTTTTGGAGTCCTGGAATGATGTTATGGTGTGATCCTGCACAATCTGATAGATAAACCTAATACCCTTGGAGAGCCATGACTTCCTTAATATGCCACAGATAAGGGGATATTTCCTGGGATTGGGATTTGATGGATGAGAAGAGGAGTGCTCTTAGGGCAGATTTGGAAGTTCTGATCGGGTCGGAGAGTGTAGTGGAAGAGCGATTTGAGAGATAAAATGGGTCAGCAATATTATGAGGGGAGGCTAACTGTTTTTCAATTGCGTACAAGGAGGGGGGTCATTTAAATCAGATGGGGAATACAACAGAAGGTTTGTTTAAGTATGAAATGTAATGATATAGTTTGAAATCCGGAAATATAACACCACCCCTTTCATAAGGGGTCTTGAGTTTGTTGAGTGCAATTCTTTTGCTTTTGCCTTTTCCCTATAGGAAGTTGAGCAAAATTGAGTAGATGGATTTGAAAAATGTAGTTGGGAGAGGTACAGGAAGCATTTGTAAATAGTATAGTATAATAGGAGAAAACATCATCTCAATTGTGTCCATGCGACCCCACCAGGATAAATAAAGATGGGACCAGGTGGGGGATACGTCTTTAAGCCTGTTAAGTAAGGTGTCTAAATGTATTTTGATAGTGCTGCTAACCGAAGAAGAATATCGTAAGACTATTTGAAGGAGTTGTAGCACCATTTGAAGCCAAAGCCGTCTAATTCATGTTTAAGACGAATTGAGAGGTAATAGCTCTGATTTGTCTCTATTGAGTTTATACCCAGACACAGATAAAAAATCTTGTAATCTGCCAACAGATAGGGTAGGTGTTGTTTTGGATTTTTCATAAGAATGAGAATATTGTCCGCATAGGTGGCTATCTTGGTTTCATTCAAGCCGGACGCAATCCCAGGAATATTCTTATCAGATCGGATGAGTTCTAAAAGGGGTTTGAGGGATAGTACATATAGAATTGGGGATTGAGGGCCACCCTGCCTAGTTCCTCTTTGTAAGGAGAAAAAGGATGAGGACTCACCATTAATACATATCGAGGATTTGGGATCAGAGTACAGAAGCTTAACAAGGGATATGAAGACCTCACCACAGCCATGTCATCACAGAGCTTGGAACATATAGTCCCAGTTGACCCGATCAAAGGTTTTTTCGGCATCTAAGGTGTTGGTGGCATAGGCCGATTCGTTTTTTTTGTCCTGTGAAATAATGTACAGGGAATAACGTAGGAGTCTAGCATTGGCCTACATGTTCCTGCCTTTGGCATAACCTACTTGGTTGGAATTAAAGAGCTTGGGAAAGAAGGATTCGATAATTTTGGCAAAGATCTACTTTCTACATTTATGTGGGATATGGGTCTATAATGTTTGGAAGATCTAGATCGTTTTCTGCTTTAGGAAATAAGATAAGGAGGGCCCCAGAGAAGGTTCCAGATGAAGAGCCTTTAGAAGTAAAAGAAGAGTAACGGGTTTTGAGTCTGGGGGTTAAGGAGCTGGAAAACGGATCAAAAAATTCTGTAGATAGACCATCAGGTCCATGAGCCTTTCCTTTTCCCTACCCCTTGATGGCCTTTATGATTTCCTGCATAGTAAGGTCACCATCCAGGCCATCAAGATCAGTTGATGGGTAAGATCATCTGTTTTTGTTATCAAAGAAAGATTTGAGATCGTCCTCTGGGACCGAAGACTCCGGAGAATATAGGTTGGTGCACAATTCCTTGAAGACTTCTATAATGTCAGAGGAATTGGCGAAGATGGAACCAGAGGGGTTTTTAATGTGAGAAATTAGTGTTTTCCACTTGCTTTGAGATAGGAGGCCAGAACTTTGCCAGCTTTGTTGGAGGTTTGGTACATTTTGGATTTGGATTTTAAGATGGCACCAGTGGCTTGTTCGGTGAGTATTTTGTCCATTTGAAAGCATAGGGACAAGATGATATGAAGGTCTACATTCAAGGACAAGCGATAATGTGGGTTTTCTGCACTAGTAAGCTGAAGGTGTAGAGAATCAAGTTCTTTTTTGTTCATAGGTGACGGATGGCGTCTGTGCTCACCGCCGCAGGGCTTGCAGGATGGAGGAAATGTTTATATAAGCACCAGAACGCATCAGAACTGGAGAGCTAGTAGCCCACAGCTGTCTCTGCAATAAGGTGAGGAGAAGGTGGAGGGTTTGAAGAGAGAGAACGAAGTTGCAGGTAGTTATATGGTGCAGTGGGCCGGAGCTGTGCGCCTAAGCAGCCATCTTCACCGGCGTCAAGCCAAACCCCCCCAAACAGTTTTCACATTTTAAAATACCATTGACATTTCATTGAATGCCTGAAATGTTTATAATCCTTTCATGAAAGCATATGTATACATCAAAAACGAATGCTATTAAATAAAAAGCAGCCTTTGTGTGTTAAATCCCTTTCAATTAAAATCCTGTTTCTCATATTCAAAGCAAGTTTGAAATTAAGAGTGAATACACTGGGCATCATGAAGCCGGGTAGTAGTGGAGACAGATTTTGGTGTTGGAGGGCAACTCCTGAGGGATCTCAGCATTCTAATTAATTCAAGGTTAGTTGTGGATGATTCATATTTCAGTGAAGGGGCATAAACATCTAAACAGCTCCCCAAATAGCGGGAGTGATCCAGCATAGTGAAGGAACACCAGCATGATCAAGTGGGTTTTGGTTTTTTCCATCAAGAAATCTTATTCAAATTTGTGTGAAAATTATGTATTTTCCAGCACATTTATTAAGAAAAATGGGAGTAAAAAGCCATATAATTTACAATCGGTTATCTAGGGTAGCATGAACAAAAATCCAACAGATTCTGTGTCACCAACCATACATAGGGCCTAGATAGATGCTTTTTACATATTCCCCTCATGGAAATGTATAGGAGGAGCCGAATGCCTCTACCAGGAGTCCCGCCCCTATTCTACCTGTATGTTGGAAGCCGGAAATCGCGACATGCGCAACACTGATAATGATCCCAATAGCACAAAAGATCTTCGAGACAAGGTATCCATTGAGAAAGCTATACAAAACGAAACTGGTTGTTGCCAAACGGTATTTATTTATATTTGTAAAGCGCACTACAGCCCATGGGCATCGAGGCACTGTAAAACGGAAGCGTAAGAAGGCTCACTTTAGGGTTACAATGAAGCTGCCCAACAGAAATAATCTTAGATACGGTACATTGTTACATGGATGGGTGAAACAGACCCGGTTACTTGGTTACAAAGAACGTGCAGAACGTGAAGAATCATATGAACAGCCTGGTTTTAATGGCCTTGTGAAAGGCAGCATGAGAGTCTATTTGCCTGATGTGGGGTGGGAGGGAGTTCCAGGGGGTGGCAGCCATGGTGGGGAAGCTAGAACCACCGGCGCAAGCTCTGCGTATTCTGTGAACGGTTATAACGATAACCCTGTGATGCACTCCTTGGCGGACATAAAAGCCCCAACAGATTCAATGGTCTCAATCATGGGTCACCCATTATAGGTAAACCTACAAGTAGACCAGTACAGTAAGGGGTTTCATATGTCAATAATCCAATTTTTTTAGCATGCCTTTAGGCACAAAGGTCTGTTCAACCAATTCATATTTCATATTAGACTTCACTCCATAATAGACTTCACAAACCAAATTAATTCAAGGAAAATAACGTCATCTGTTTTTTTAAGCAAAAACAAATCTTTATCTCAACAGATTTAGAGAAATAACGGTACAATAACAAAAAAAAAAGGTTACACAAGGATTAAGGCTTTTCAGACTCTTAAATATCCATCTTCAGGGCAAGTGAGCTAATTGTTCCTACGTGCTGTGGTTAATTCTGCTTGTAGATATCTTCTCGCCCATATGGTATTGGTGAGAAAAGAATCATGCCTGTTTTGGAAAAAACATTACCAGCTGTGGAGGCAGTAGCAACAGCAGCTGGGTAATGACAACAGAACGGTCTTAGAAGCACTGTGTACTCTAAGGAACACAACAGGGAATCCAAGAGTCCGAAACGCATCGGCATTGCTATAATATAAAAGGAGCTATTTTGGATTCTTAAAAATGTAGTGGTTGTGGACCACTATACTTGTGTGAATGTTGTAAATACAAGTTTTCACTTGATAAAAGTCATTATGATTTGATACATATTGGAACAAAATTTTGCTGCAAACAATGCGGTTCTAATTTTAGAACGTAATCCTTGTGTTACCTTTTTTTGTTCTGTACCATTATTTCTCTAATTCTGATTAGATAAAGATACTTTTTTGCTTACAAAAACAGATAACATGTTATTTTCCTTGAATTATTTTGGTTTGTGAAGTTTATTATGGAATATTAATTGGTTGAATGGACCTTTGTGCCTAAAGGCGTGCTAAAAAAATTGTGATTATTAACATATGAAACCACTTAATCTACTGCTCCACTTGTAGGCTTATCCATAATGGGTGACCCATAATTGAGACTGTTGAATCGGTTGGGGCTTTTATGTTTGTCAAGGAGTGCATCACAGGGTTACCGTTTGGCAACAACCGGTTTCGTTTTGTATAGTTCTGTGTCGTCTCAGGTGGCCTTGAGAATTTTTCCTTTTGCACCTGAAATTACTCCTATGTATCATTTAATTTCTGAAATTTCGATTTATTGTTTGAATATTTGTACAAACTAGTGCCTCCCTCCACCTCCCATACATACTCATCCATTGAGAAAGACCCATAAAATGTACCTGCTGAGAGATGACAGCCTCTTTGGGGAGATCCCTGAAGAAGTGTCAAGCAGTGAACACAAGAGGTTGGTGACATCACAAGAAATGAGAGTGACACACTGAGAAGGATGATCAGAGAAGAGATTGCATAGACCTTATGGAAACTGATGACAAAATAAGGAATGGAGTAATCTTCATGTGCAAAATGAATATTGCACGTGCGAAGAACACTGAAGAAAATATAAGTCGCTTTATAACTGTACAGATGCTGCAACGCATGTAGACTAAGTAATCATGAAGGCTGGCTATACACAGTGGATAGACTGCAACAAGCAGTGCCACCAAAATATATGTATATATATATATATATAGTCTGGATGTTCGAAGTCGCAACTTTAGTAAGCCAGGACCCGTGAAAGAGAAGGGCTGAAAGTGTGGCACAGTAGAGAAAAATAGCTGAAAATCAAGGAAGGATCGAGAAGGCTGTCTGGCCCAGTGTCAAGGGTTGGGGCAGTCAAGAACTGGTTATCTATTCAAGGAGATACAAAGAGTATGAGAAACGAGGCGAGCTCCTGTTAAGGTGCGACGAAAACACTATGAATGCCAAGTTTTATTCATTTAATATCATTAAATGTGATGAAAGAAGCTCAAACGTGGTCTCCTGTCACATGGGATGGATGGAAATAGAAAATGGGCAAGCTGCATCGAGACTTGAAGATAAGAACCTGCTCACACTCCCTTCTATTTTCAGGAGCAAGTGATACTGTGCAAGGCCAAGATCAAAGACAATTTGAATGCAGATGGCATGAGTGATGATGAATGGCGGGCTAATTGGGTGGGGATGCATGGTCAAGTCCATCCACAAGCACCTGGTGTACCAGCTTGCGTGCTGCTAGCGAGTCGAATATTCCAGAAGGGTACAAGCGTGCCAACCAATTATAGAGGGCCATGTAATGAAGAGCCCTATAGTTTGAGAGCCAATAGTGTGTCATGTATCTAACAAATATTGAGGATGACTTGCACAAGGGGTGGGCATAATTTGTCCATCTGACTGTAGAGTCCAATCACAATCCAATCCCCTACAGAAAGTATACCTAGATGTTCTCCATAGACCTATCACAATCCCAAGTAGGTTTTCTTAGTTTGCCACGTAGTAGGACATCACAAGTGACAAGTTTTTGCTATATAAGGATGTTTTTTATGTGATACACTGAGATTATGCTGTGAGACATCTGTTGATGTCTGTTGCACTCCCTGTTTTAGGCAATTGACAATAAAACAGCTTTTGTTTTCCAACTTCCTGAGTCGGTCTGATTATTGGTGTGAGAGTTATTCTGCACCTCCATCCATGTAATGACGCGCTTCCTCATTTAAAAAGGATCTAACGGTTCAGCAATGTTCATAATGTCTGCCAGCATTGCCATTGTAAAGCACTTTCATGATGCTGTTTTCACAATGTATGCCTGCATTGGCTCTGTACATCACTTTCATGAAGCTGTAACAATATATGCATGCACTGTCACCATAAATCACTGACAATACCACAACATAACAACTTTCCCACCTACTTTTCTTTCATGAAGCTCCACCCATAATATGTAAATATTTCCACTTTAAATCACTTTTGTGAAGTTATGCTCACAACATATGCAAGCATAGCTACTATAAATCAATTTGATAACATTCCACCCACAAAAGATGAAACAGTGCCACTGTATATCTTATTGATGATGTTGGGCCCACAATAGGTGTGGTACTGTCACTAAAAATAATTTTCATGATGTTGGGCCCAAAACATATAGTGGCATTTACACTGTTAACGCCTTTTATGATGCTGTGCACACAATACATGCCAGCATTTATACTGTAATCACTTTCAAGATGCTTCGCTCACAGTATATACAGCATTGTCACTGTAAATTACGTTCATGGAGTTGAACCAGCAATATGTAGCAGCATTCCCACTGTGAGTGACTTTCATGATGCTGTGCCCATGATAAATAATGATAAATCACAGTGATTTTGTGCCCACTACACATGGTGGTATTCCTCTGTAAATGATTTCCATGATGCTACACCCGTGCCGCATTCCCTCTCTCCCTGTCCACAGTCAAACATATTCACCCGTCACATTTGAACACACACTCACTCAGTCATAGGTACACACAGTCCAAATCAAACAACTCTTCTAAGTTAAACATAAAACCACACAGACACACAGATTTGCTCACACACACACACACACTATCATTTAAGATTGTGGACATGTGTGCGCACACAGACACACACACACACACACACACCCACACACACATACACACACATCGAAACAAAGACACATACACACACACCATTTGAACACACACACACACACACACACGCACACACACATACACATACACACACACACACACACACACAGGCATGCAAACACACAATTATTTAAACATTTCTTATCACATTAGTAATCTGCTTTAGTGTTCTCTCTTTGTGCAACAGCTCCAACATGGTCACATTACTGGAGACAGGCAGTGAGAGTGAACCCGGGCAGGAAGGACAGTGTTGCTACTTAGCAACCTTCCAGCAGCAGCATGCAATGCTCTGAATCTTGCACACAGAATTTCTTAAATTTTCTTTGAAAACTAAATAGTGTTACAGAATAGCAACAGGTGGGAAGTGAACAGATACACATGGTAAAGGGGCCTTCAACATTGGCAGAGCAGCAGGGCGTGTCACAGTGCAGAGACTGTGGGAACTGTAGCTACACACGATTCTTTCACTGATGTGTAGCTAACTCTTCTGACGTGCTCACTGTATATAGACATATGCCAACCCATGATTTGGATCTGAATCATGCTTGAATGATAGGAGAATTTTGGTTTCTGGTTCAGTCAAAGTTTTATATATTTCATAAAGACAATGTGATTCATATTTTATATGTAAACATCATGTAGACATTTTAGAAATGTGGCACCGGTGTAATTGTAATTTTGCAGGACATTGCCATTTTTATAGCAGGGAAATGCTTGCCTTAGTCCAAACAATCTGCCCTATTATCACACTAGAAAACCTTTTCCTGATGCTAAATTGCATTGAAAGAATACTTTTGTGCACTAATGTGAATTTTCCTAATTGCACTTGCACCCGTGAAAGGTTTCTATAATGAAGCTCCAAATGCATGTGAGGGAAACCGAAGGCCTAAAATACTGAAGTTTATAGTCAAATAGTCCTGATATGTAAACACCTAAATTGATGAAAATAAATCAATAGATGTTCAGACATGGACAATTTTTGATTTTATGAAAAAAATAGTCTTTCCATATCACTGAAAGCCAGTATGCCAAATTGATAAGAGGTAAACAAACATTAAGAAAATGTTATAAATATCCAAAAAGGACTTGAAAGTCACAAATGAGTGCCAGATGAAAATGGAATAAAAATAATTATAGAAACACATTTAACTATGACAATATCTATAGGTGTGGACACTCGACTAGCAGAGGACCTCCGAAAATGGCAGCATGGTTTTACACTGTATTGAGATGGTCGGTACACAATGCTTCTGTGAATAGTGACTACCGTAGTGAAGTAGACAGTCATTAATTAGTTGTGCAAAAAATGAGTCAAAACTAGACTACAGACATGACGAAAATAGGATCACGTTAGGAAAACACGGTCGGCAGGGTAAACGCACCAGTAACTTGATAGTTTATTGTGAATTACATTAATATATGTGTACTCTTCATTGCCAAACTCAAAGGGTGGTTTCTTCTTTTAGTGCTGCCTAAACTGTTTTAACTTTAAATCATTGTTTCCATAATGCAGCTCCACACACTAGATTGATGTTCACTGTTGAGCTGTTGATGCATTCTCAGACCGCCATTTAACCCACCATCTTGCTGCTTTCAAGGCAGCAGAACATGTTTATTTGCTCAGTCAGTGCTGAGGCATTCTCTTCCACTCGCCTTTGAAGTATAATACGTCTATTTTCCCTGTTGGATGTTTTTAAAGACATGATGTTTTTGTGTTTATACATACTTGTAATTTACTGGCTTTAGATATCCTTGGTTGCAAGTCCAAATGTTGGTCACCACCCACACCAATCCCCACTTATGTGCATTGGTCTTTGTTTTCATTATTTTACATCCCCACATGTTGTATCTCCGCTAAGCGCATCTGCGCGCCCTCTTCCTTCTGTGTTTAAGCTTGTTTAAAACGAATAAACATATTGAACTTACTTTATTTTTGTAGAAAATTGCAAAAGAGCCCCCTGTAACGTGAAAGGCATAGCTCGGATTCTCCATCTAATTGATAGATGAGCTTATTTGTAAAGAAGTTACTTTAAGTGTTAGTTAATCGAGGAGAAGGTTTTTCAATTATGAGCAAGTCAGAGGTATCGATGTAATGCGTGTTTTCCTTGATTTACCTCTCCACCCCTTTTTGATGTTGTGAGAAAGCAGAGGAGGGGCACGGAGCATAGATAAGATCTGCACGGTGCATTCCTCTACGCTCAAGTCAGGGGGGTAGTTACGAGTTGGGAGGTATTCCGACAGTAAATACACCGGAATGCTGCCCAATGGAATTACTGTTACTGCCACTTGGTCCGGTGGTGTTACCACTGCATTACAAGTGGTTGGTGGTCTAAGTCGCCATTTTTTATCAGTCCATGTGACTCAATGGGGCATTTTGGGTGGAATTACTGCAGCGGTAATACTGCCACAGTAATTCCACTGAAAGTGGGTGGCAGATTTACCTCCACCTCATAGTGATGCGGTAATGCAGAGGTATATGGTAATACTACCACATTTAACCTGCACCACCCAACTTGTAATGACCCCAGTGCGCCTTGGTTTGTCACCTGCTAAAGACCATGGGCATCAGTATAAGTTTGCCGGTCTGGGAACTATTGTACCGGTAAGCTTGCCGGTACCATAGTTCCTGGACCAGCAAACTACGAGTTGTGCTCCCGGGTGCCTTTCTGCCCGCCAGGTCGAACTTGGCGGGCAGAGCGGCACCGGCGAGCACAGCATGTCGGATGCACCGGCACCGTTGTAAACAGTGCCGGTGCATCCGACCTCCCCATTCCATTCAGCCCTATGGGGCCGAATGGGAATGGGGAGGATCTTTTTAACGGCGCTGTGGGATGTTTTTACCCATGCATCCAAGCCCTACCATAAAACTGTGCAGTACTGGCATGGAAAACATCATGATGGCCAGAACTCCCCAGAGAGTGCACAGGGAAAACATGAAGAATAGGCTGCCATCCATTTTTGCCTATGTTGTGAGCACAGGAGGGCACTGCCTAAAACCACCATTGGGCTACACACACAGTAGCCTGAAACCATTGGGAATGGCAATGCTGATTGCCAAAAAGCAACTCAGAACTGTGGGGAATTCATTTTCTTAATCCCAAAAATGGTTGCATTACCAGTACTCACCACTATCAGAAAGCCGGCGTTTTAAAACCACCAGACTTTTGTGTAAAACTGAACAAATGAAACAAAACCAGACCAAGGAAAGACTTGCTAAGAGGTGGATACAATGTAAAACTATATTCTGAAATGACTTGAAGGAAGTAATTATTTAATGTATAGGTAAAAATTGTCAGTTTGATTTGAATGTAGAAAACTTGGAACAAAAAGTGACATTTAGCTGAAACCTGGCTTAATGAAACTGAATTCTGCCTGACAACTACCCCCGACAGGAGTTGAAACTGGATCAACAGCTGTGTTCCCAGGCCTGGCTGCATCCTGCTGCCCCACAAAAAGGAGGTCACATGGCCCTGTTGATTGAAAGGGGAGTGGCAGCTGGGGACTACAGGGAGTTGAACAAAGGCCTGTCCTGGACTCAGGCAAATGTTATATTGGGGGGGGCCGTAAAGTGGCTTCCTCTTAGGGGAAACTGGGAGGGGCAGTGCCTCTGCTAGCCAGCTGAGCTTGGGGGAAGTGGATAAACCAGTTATTCCACCCTGTGATGTGGGAAGCCACACCCCTTTTTGACCAGGGCATAATTTAAAAAAAATGGATACTTCATAGTACGGATTTGTCAGAATTATATAAGTAATATCATTATTCTTGTGATTTTTCTGTGCACGTTTTAAGAGGTGTTAGGACCCTGTGGTGTATTCTGGGGGTTGCTAGCGGAAAATAGGGTCTTACTCCAAATGTCTGCATGTTAAAAATCTGACACTTTATCATCTGAAACCCATATCCCTGGTGCACATTTGTGTAAAATCTGGAAAGGTTTAGAGGTCGTTATCTGGATGAGAAGGGGAGAATTCTGTCATCAGTGGACACGACATCGTACAAAGACAGGGATCGGATGGTTTGGTGCTACAGAAAATATGTTAACTGGACCTATAATATTAGAAAAATGGTACATAGATAAATATGTATTTGGGTCAGAAATAGATTTGTGTGCAAATTGACCAGGGGAGGATCCTCTGACCCATAAACAAACCTACAGCATCACTCTGAAACTCCATTTCTTCCCCCCAATCAAGGGAGAGAGGAAAGCTTGGCCAATGATAAGTGAGAGGGGCAGGCTTAGCTAGGCCCAGGCACACACCCATTTTCAAAACACATAAAAAGAGACTGCTGGGACAGGTAGAGACATTCAATTCCATTTTTCTGTGGGACGCTCTGCCGGGAGACTCCAGACTCCACATCCATCAATCTCCAAACACCAGAACTTTACTTCAGAATTTAAAGCAAGGGCCTAAACCCACAAACTGAGAACTCTTCTCAGCAGGCCTCAGCATCCTTAAAATCATTTGAAAACTACTCCACAGCCGGGCGAGCTGATTGAATTATTTTGCCAAGAACAATTGCCAGAGACCAGACCAGAGATCCAGAGTGACCCAGACCGCTGTGAGCAGAACCAGAGACCCAGACCGCTGTGAGCAGAACCTGTGCCTGATTGACCCGCTGTATCCAGAGAGCTGACCCAGATCGCTGTGAAGTGCCGAGGCCAGAACCGGAGTCCAGTCCAAAACCTGACCAGATCCGTGGCGATGCCCATTCCTGCCCAAAATATATTGTGAGTACCGCCAGAACTGTGCAGATCCCAATCTCTTAGTTAAAATCATCTAATCCAAACTATTTTAACCTAATTAGAACAGCCTCTTGGAAATCGTGTCATCTGTCATTTGTAAAGCTGCACAACTGTCACCTGTCAATTCTGCAGCTGCAAGCTGTCACCTGTCATTTTGAGTTTTACTTTAAATCCGAAAATCTACCTTTATTAAATTGATATCAGTTATCAATTTATTTATAAAGTGTGATAGATATATATTGTTTACATTTTCAAATAAACCGTTTAATTTGCAAAACAAACCTACTTCTTGGCTCAGTGGGGTCAGGGGGATTCTAAGAGGGGGGTGTTATACAAGGGTTGTCATCCAGAGTACTGAACTGGATATAAAAATACATCAATAAGGGTTTTCCTCAGCATCCCAGACTAGGCATTGACTTAGTTGTAGTGTTGATTGAATATCGCTTACAGTGCCCGCAAATGGGCAATTACCAGGTCCGGCAGGGCCGTAATGACCCGGTAATTGCCCATTTGTGGGTGCCGGAAAAAAAATTACCACCAATGTCATAATGCGGCCCCATGCATTTGCTGTAGGGATCCATTTTATTGTCTGCAAAGAGTAATTTACAGGTGGTGTTTACTTTTTATAAAGACGCAGAAGAAGCTGAAAGAGAAAAAGGAAGGTTTACTCGCATTTGCTCTTTTCTTTTCACCTCCACATTGTGAGCTCTTAAAATTGGATGCAGAGGACAGCACGAAAGTGCTAACATTAGTGGTCCGCTACATGCCATTAGCATTTATTTAAAAGGACCCCATTTGCAAAGCGAATAGCCCACTGCAGGAATACATTATAGGGAAAGTCAAAGTTGCTCATAGCAACTTCTTTGTGAATTGGGCCCGTATTAATCTACAATGTTGTGTCGGTTAATTTTGCCACCTGATGCTGCCAATCTAATTATGCCCATTTTTCAGACTGTACAACAGAGTTAGCCATGCCTGCGAGTTTTACCTGTGACCAACATGAAAACCACATGATATGAACCTGGAAGTCAAAGAAGGGTATTTTATATTTCATGCTACATGCTTAAGCGGATGTGAAGAGTTCTTCCAAAATTAAAAAAGATATTTCAGAGATAGAATGCGTTCAAAGGCTATCTAGAAAGCATTAGCCTATTCTAAAATGTGAGAATAACATGCAAGCCAGGAGAAAAGTACAGATTGATAAGGCCAAACATTATTAATAAAATTGTTTACAGCGAAAAGTAAAGATTGTTCTTTTCAAAAATCTAAAAACAACATGGGCTCTTGCACAGATGATGCCTTCATTTGGCCAACACGGTATTGTGGGGTGCAAGCTTTTATGTCCACAGAGGACTTCCATCTCATCCTTGTGCAATTTCACCTGTGGTCTTGAAAGCTAGCAGCCAAAGCATGACTTATCCTCTCTGAAACACTTTGTGCCTCATTATGAGGTCAGCGGTGCAGGAAAAATCGGTGGGAATGCGGTGGTATTTCCGTTAATGCCACATTTCTGCTGTATTCCTGCACTGCTGAACTATGAGATTGGTGGTAGGGTGTACGATTTACCTCCAGCAAAAAGCTGGAGGTAACTGACCCCCTACTGCCAATTTTCGGTGGAATTACCGTGGCAGAACTACCACCGGCATTAGTTCTGCCAAAAACCCAAAGGCACTCTAAGAACTTAGAGAAATGAGGAACGACACCACCATGCTGCCACTTGTAATCCCATAGTAAACCCACAGGACCAAGTGGCGGTAACGGAAATCCATTTTGGTGGTAGTTGAGTGGGAATACCGCTGAACTATACCAAACTCTTAATGAGGGCCAATTGTGTTGTTTTTTTTGTTTTTTTACTCATAAACTGTAAATGTAGTGATATGCTGTGATATGCAAAATTGTTCAATTCTGCTTACACCATCTTTGTGACATTCCAACCTAAATTGTGCTTATTTCTAGAGTGGTGCTGCAGAATTTCAATGCTACACATATGCCAACATACAGCAGTTATGTGACCACACAAATCTATTTAAAAAACTTCCAAATGAGGGAATATGTGCACACCCTTTGACCTGGAAGTTATTGCAGATTTATACGTGTTTGAAACCGTAAAAAATAGTGCTTGGGAAAGTATTTTGAACAAATGCATCATTATGTGGACAAACGTCGGTTGCGGTCGTCATCAGGGCACTTGTCAACTGAGGCAATTCAGCAGGCATACAACTTTGCAAATACATTATACATGTATTATAATCCTGCAACATGGTTTTCCAAAATGTCTTCTTTGCAGAAATATTTGCTGAACGTTTCAGGGGAAACAGAGTTCCAGGTCATATTTTATACCTAGGATAATAAACAGTGATCTCTTTTTACGGGATGAGATATTTTGGTGTTGTTTCCTTTTCCCCTTGTGTGTTATTGTTGCAAAATGTTTGTTAATACAGAAGAAGCCATTTTCTGTTCTTCATGTGTTTGTGCTCTGTGGTGTGTGCTTCTCCTCCTCCAATGGCACAGCCTGCATTTACTGTCACATTAGTTAAATTGTGAGTCAATTATAATTATTATTATTCTCATAATGTCCTTAACTGTTGCTGCGTTTATGGAGTATAGGGCTATGCATGGGTGTCCAAGTATGCTTCATCTGATTTAGTTTCCCAGAGCAAACGTCTAGAGTAGAGGACCTGAGAGATGTGGAGGCTGAGCATGGTGTCCCATTGGTTTGGGCATGTGCTTTTTAGTTTTGGCTAAAGCGCTACCTATAAGCTGAAACTATTGCATTAGAGAACAAGAAGGGAGAAATGGCATGTGTAGAGGAACACAAAGGGCCTCATTACGACCCAGGCGGTAAGTTACCGCCTGGGCCGTGACTTTACCACCATGGCGTAAACTACTACCCATACCGCCTCATTACGAGGTCCCCTCGCGGGAACCAGGAAGTAACGCCTGGTCAAACCAGGCGTGCTTACCGGGTCCCGCGAGGGGAAGAGGGAGCAAACAATGGGTCAACTTGTAATGGCCCGTTGTTTGCTCCCTCTCCCATTCCCATTCAGCCCTATGGGGGCTGAAATGGAAATGGGGAAGGACCGGGTCTGGGTCCTTGGAGGGAGGAATTACCGGGCCTTCCGAACTCGGAATGGCCCGGTAATTCCTCATTCTGTGGATCCGGATGCGATTTCGGCGGCAGCCATGCCACCAATAGCGGCATGGCTACCGCCAAGGTCGTAATGAGGCCCAATGTGTTATGCTAAATGGCTGCACAGAAGGAGACATCCCAGCTGCTAAAACATGGCACCGAGGTGCATCCAAAAAAACTATCGATTACATTTGGGCCTCAAGAAACCTACAAAACCGAATCGATAAACTAACAATCGAATCCACACAGACAAGTGACCATGACCCACTAATGCTTTTTTGGCGACTGCCCACAGAAGATAGTCCTAACAGATACACCTCAGTTCCTGAAACAAATACTGGAAACAACAGACTGCACTTAAACGGGTCGCAAATAACAGCTCTGACTTAGAATCTAGCATGTTGAAACAAAAACGGAAGCAAAGTTAATTACGAATCGCTGTTGCAAAAATTCAAAAGCAAGCTTAATGGGAAGAAAATTGATCTAGTTGCCCGAAACATCCCTTCAGTCTCGTAGTTGGAGAAGCAAAAATAAATCCAGCAAAAGATCTCAGAAACATAAGGAAAACAAACAGAGAAGATCAAGCAAGCCTGATAAATAAACAACGTCAACGCTACCGAAACTGGCTTATATCTTTCAATGCAGTGCGAGATCAGGATCAGGCCGAACAAATGTTAAAGCTAATAATGACTAAGGACAGTCGGCATATTTGGGAAATAATAAACACAGGTCAGCTCCAACAGTCATTTGCCATGTCAAATGGAGTAAATGCTGAAAAGTGGGTAACACACTTTTCAACGGTCTTCAAGTCACAGATCTCCACGGATACACCATCTGAAGTGATGCGAGATTCAACTTGGTCTGTGATAGAAACGCAGCAAGAAATCGAAAAAGCAATTCAAAAATTAAAAAATTCTCGAGCTCCGGGGCCCGATGGCATTTCAAATGTGACTCTTAAACAAAATAAAACGGAATGGGCCTTCTTCATTAAGACCCTATTTGAGAAGATAGCAAAGGCTAAAACTCTCCCTGTTACCTGGACGAAGGCTGTGATTGTTCCAGTGTTCAAGAAGGGTGATCCTAGTGACCCTGCAAATTATCGCCCCATCGTCCTTCTGGACACAACCGGCAAAGTGTTTGCCACATTTCTACAAACCAAGCTAGCCAAGTGGGCTGAAACTGTAAAAGTATACGACGAGCAACAAACAGGCTTCACAAAAGGAGTAGGCGTCAAGCTAAATCTGACACTACTCAATATAACAAAATTAGAAGCATTGAAGAATAACAAACAACTGTTTGCAGGTTTCATAGACCTTAAACAGGCATTTGATTGCATCAACAGAAATATTTTATTGAGCAACTTAAAAGTCTGGGGCTGCCCAGAAAATCTATTGCAACCAATAAAGGCACTGTATTCAAACACCACAATCAGAGTGAGATTAAACAAGCAGGGAGATCTAACGGAAGAAATTCAAACCAAAAGCGGAGTCAATCAGGGTTGTCCACTGGCAGCACTCCTATTCAAATTATACATTGCTGACCTACCAAAGGCTCTAAAACAACCAAGAACCTTCCTGCCAAAGATTAACGGAAAACCGGTCAGTTGGATAATCTATGCTGATGATATTGTGCTCTTAGATCAGAAACAAATAGGTCTTCAAAGACTCCTCTCAGCCTTACAGCAATTTCTGACGGAAAATGATCTTGAAATAAACATCGAAAAATGAAGAATTCTATCATTAGGCCGGAAGTTCCGACTATGCTCAAGAAAATTCTGCTGGAAGGTAAATGACAAACCAATTCAACAAACCGACAGAATTCGGTATCTAGGAATCATCTTCAATGCATCAATCCAGGAGTGGTGTTGGAAGCAAAACTTGCAATCAAGGATGTTGATGTTTGCCGTACAAGGCACGAAATTGCATGCAAAGTTTGGCAAATTCACATTGTCCCAGATACTAACCTTTTATCTACACAAAGTAGTACCAGCGATAACCTTTGGTAGCGAGGCAGGCTGGAATATAAACGCTCAATTTTGGGATCAAATAGAAGCATTTTTTGGCGCAAAGTATTGAAACTAACGCAAAATGTATCAGTAACAGCAATACGACACAAACTAAGCATAGAGGCCCTACATTGTACAGTGGTGTGGAAATCGATAACAATGCTGCACAAGATGCGTCTACAACCATCAGTAATACCATATGAGATCCTAAACAACAGAGCAATACATCCTGTGAATGATTTGCTTAGAATTTGGGAAGACAAACTCTTAAAGATACTAAAAGAAGCCAACATAACCTTGGAGCAAGTACTACAGATGCCACAAATCGTAAAAAAGTGGATCTGTCGATGGAACTGGATTATCAACGAGGAAAAATGTGCAAGCATGAAGACAACCTGTAACTTTGGTCTATCGACACATGAAATTGGCGTGCTTCCAAAATACCTACTCAAATTTCCATCTCGATATCACAGAGATCAATTCATCAGATTGAGACTGAACTTATACAAATCTAAAGAGATATTGACATTGAAACGAGATCTGAAAACATCAGGCAATCAATGCCCATTCTTCAACAAAGATGTTGAATCGATAAAACACTTGATAACCACCTGTCCTGAAATTTCTGCAGAACGAACATTACATATAGGGAAATATGCGCCAAAGAACGACAACATAGAAGAATTGTGGAGTTACCTGATCTCTGGAACGAACGAGCAACTGACATGTGGAGTAATAAACTTCATGGATAAAATCCTGCCTAATCAACCATGAAACTATAACTACTATTCAGCTACCTAATCTTGCTCTAATCAATGTCTGCTACACGTTGTTGTTGATATCAAGAAAGTACACGCAGTTGCCTCAAGTGTAATCACTATGAACAAAGTTACATGGACAAAGAATTGACATAGCATTGATGATTGATAAAAAGTGTGTTTTTTTTACTTCAAACTAAGTCAAATAAAAAATAAATAAATAAAAAGACTTCATTGAGGAAGAATTTTAGATGAGAAATTATCATACATGTGTCTTCTATTGCATTTTAATCAATTAACTGTACAGCACTAGAAATTAATTACTTTAGTACACTAATAATTGATACAGTGATTTGTAATATTTGGCTATGTATTTATGATTGTATGACATGCTATGGATGCTTTTATGCTGCAAACCGAAATAAAGCTTGAAATTGAAATTGTTGCAGAGATGAGCTGACTGGAGTGTGCTCTGCTGCTGACTAAGGCATAAGAGAGACTGGAATATTTACTCCCATCACTGCAGATGATGAGGATTGGCAGTGCCAACAGTTTTGGCTTTGTTTAGGCAAAGGAATTTGCCAGGCACTGCTCTAGTGGTATTAAATGGCCATCAATGGTAGCAGCTGCAAAATGGCGCCAGTATCTGGGCATATAATAGCAGTGCCTGCAAATGTCTAATACCTATAAAAAAGCTAACATGGTTGGTTTTACCAATGCTTGTTTTAACAGGACGTCAGTGAAGGAGGTGCATATAAATTGAGTGGCTGAAGGCAGACCGTATTAATACATTTTATTACACCAGTAGTGTGTTTACATTTCCAATTGAGTCATTAACTCTCAGAAGACTGCAGGCACTTTCAGCATGTATTCTTATGGTAAGGCTTAATCCCAGGAGGATGTGTTTTCAGCAGGGAGGGGCAGGAAGTTGCTGGGAATCGTCATAGGAATTACCATGGCCATGGGCAGTCAATGGTTAGTTAAATAGCAAAATAATGCCTAAATGCTTTGGGCCTCATTACGACTCAGGCGGTAAGGGTTTTACGGCGGCGTAAACAGCGCCGACCCTTACCGCCTGATTCCGAGGTCCCTTAGCGCCATGGAGGTTTTAACACCTGCTTGTTAAAATCCATGGCGCTAAGGGACCTTGATGTTAATTACGCCACCGTAATTTACGGTGGCGTAGTTAACTCCTTCCCCACTCCCATTATGCCCTATGGGGCAAAATGGGAATGGGGAAGGGAAAATGGGAAAATGGAGATTTACCGCCCCGCCAAGGTTGGAATGGGGTGGTAAATCCGCCAACCACCATGGCGTAAACGTAGTGAGGCGGTATGGGTTAAACGGCGCTGGCACCTTTTATGGTGCCGTTAACCCTGTACCGCCAGGGTCGTAATGAGGCCCATTGTCTCAGCGCCATCGCTCCTGCCCATTGTTGACCACGATTTGTCCAAGTTTCAGATTGATTCTGATCGTTGGCGGAGATCACTTGAGTTGCTTCATTAAACCATGATTAATTTAGGTCTCCACAAATTAGGAAATATGGATCATCAAAAGTTAATAGACTGTTCTCAATTTCTTTAGTTACTGCAGAAATGAATTCGTTCTGTGAGATCATGGCTGGGTTCCTATATACATTTATTACAATCAACTGTTTAGTCTTTGGTGTTGTCAGATTATTTAATTCAAGAATCGTAACTTGTATTAATAGATTTGGGTTGTTTGAATTTAACACTTTCCATTTATTGTTGTGTTTCACCATTGTAATTAGACCTGAATATGGTCGCCCAAATAGATTCTTTCCAGCGGCATTTGGTGTAATGAATAGCCATCTCGGCTTGCCATCGTACGCAGCCATGTCTCTTGGAGGCAGATTATAAAGTGATTGTTATTATTATCAACGTGGCATCTTGAAAGAGGTGGGCGAAGCTTCTAGTGTTCCAGGACATCAGCAAGTGTGCGCTGTGTTCCACTATCTTTTTTAGCTAATTTTTGTCCTTTGAATTTCCGTTTTGTCTGCCAAAGTGAAAGTTGGATGGCTTGTGCGATTGTTCCATAGTTGGTTCTGGTGAAGCATTAAATCGTTTCCATAGGTCACGGCGGCGTTGTTCATGTGAGCAGTGCGCTGTTTGCATTTCTTCAATTTCATCGAACTTTTCTTCTTTGTCAGAGTGTGTTTTAACATGAAACCCAAAAAATAGCAAGTCATACTTTGCTTCTATTATGGATTTTCCCCCGAATTTTGACTTCAAAATCACCCAGTCAGAACGATTTTCTGATTTGTACTCAACAATCGCAATGTCGTCAGATCTTATTGTTCGGAGTGCGGGAATACTGTGCAGAAGCTTCATTGTGTTATTTCTGTTTAAGTTGACTTCGTTTTTTTCTTCCAGAATATTTTCTAGCTGAATTTTCCACACTTCATTCTTGAAGTGGCCACTTTGACTTTTTGCAGAGTAAAATGTTACCCATTCTTCTTGTAGCAATTGCCCTTTCGTTTGCCTAGGATTAATTTTTATTGATGTTCTTGACTCTGTGTGCAAACTTTTTTTGGTTTTTGCAAACCTTCTGATTGTGATTCTTGTGTCATATTGCTTGATTTCCTCTTTACTCTCTCTGTGTAAGATGTGTCATCTTCTTTAAGAGTTCCAGTGGAGGGTCTTTTTTGACTATCGCCGATTTTTGGCCGTGTTTCTTGATTCGTTGTTTAGTATTTGGTAATTTTTTCGGTTTCCACCGCAAGTTGTCCGAGAACTCAGAGTCTTCAATTTCTAAACGTGGTCTTTTATTTGATTTGGAAATGAGTGGGAGTCCAGTTTTTGCTGCCATTGGCTCGATCGTCAGTTGTTTGAGTTTGTCTGCGTTCTTCTTGTTACGATCGAACATCCCGAGTCTTGGAGGCATGGTCAGGTTACAAATAAACTTTTTGGCATTATTTGGGTGAACTCTTTTGGCTGGTGGTTTCCTGTTTTTTTTTGTTACAGATGGCACCTTTTGATTTCCGTTTTGCAATGGCGGATGAGTCTATTGGCTGTGATATTGATACTGCAGCTCCCGTGAAAATTCAAAAAGAAGCCTTGTTTGTTGTGATCGTCTTTCCTTTAGTTGGTATGCTCAGTTTTTCATTCTCTTTTTCTATTGAAGTTGCAGCTTTGGGGGCAACGTGTTCTTGAATTCATTGCAATACTGGTATTCCAGTTTCCTCTGGTTCTTGTAACGTGCCTTTTTTTTGGCTGGAAAAAGCTTGTATTAACTGTGAACTCGAGGTATCATCGTTTCCTGTCGCCTGTGCAGCTGCAGTTTTTGATGTTGGGTTTAGCGACCGGAGCGAATCCAAACTCGGCATTTTTTCAGTCGCTAAAGGAATTACACACAATGGCAGTCTCGGTTTCAGGAGCTCTCCTTGGCCGTGACACATGTAAGGATTGCAGGTTTGCCGGGAAGAGACGTTGTGTCGCATCCACTTGGTGCATTTAATAACAGCATCAATTAGCTCTGCCTTTTCACATGCCTTACGTTTTGTTATATCATTTATGTGAGATTGCCAGTTTTGCGCTGAATCTGTTTCATGGTCCAATCTTTGCGAGAGGTTTTCTGTGAATTTTTCCAGAATCTGCATTTTGCTGTTAATCGTAGCTAGAAGCGAACTTTGATCTTGTATAGTATCAATAATTGTCTCGTAAAGCTTCATAAACGGTAACAAGGGAATTGAAGTAGCCACAAGGACATTGTTATGTATCTGAACGCTGGCCGCAATTGACAAGTTTTCCTTTGTCTCTTTCTCAGAAGGTCCGATTGATGATGTTATTTCCGGGCATTCTGTAGCGTTCAATTCCATTGTTGCCTCGTGTTGCGCTTTGTTGGATTTTGAGTTATTTCTGGTATCTGTATTCGTTTGTTGATTGCCGATTTTCAGTTTAGGTTTTGCAAATGGCGGCAGTTGCTTTGGTGAAAATTCCTGTGTCTGGTTTTGAGCAGTGTTATCTTTACTACCTAATTTGCTTATATGAGATAATTTCTCTATTGTTGTTGGAATGTTTGCATATTTCTGCGTGTAGCTTAATTCCAAGCGTTCTTGAATCTGTAAGTAGTCCGCTTTTAATCGCTCTGTCAATCGTGCCTTGCGTGCGGCGGCATCAAATGTAGCAATGCCTGGTGTTGTGGCAGGAATTTTAGCTAAAGTTTTTTTTTGAGGCAGGGATGTCGACGCCAAATTTTTCTTTTATTTTTGACGTGGAGCCATTTCGGATGCCATTTTCGTAACCGATCGTTTCGGTTGAATTTGCGTGATTGATTAATCAGGTAAGGGGATTTGGACTCATCTGAGTCTGTACGGCTCTCCATTGTCTGAGATCCTCAGATTAGCATGTTAATGTCTGTGTTTTTCTTCTGGTAAACAAACATACTTGTTTATAACTGGTGTTAATGGTTGGCTGCTGGTAACAGTTGATTTATTGAAGCTATTTTAGTGGTGACATTACCATCTACGTTAGCTACCAGATGAATTTCACCTCCGTTTTGTGTTTCTGATTTGTCACATGTGCTAAGCTCAACTTCCTTGGGCAAATGCAGTTCGAGCAGATCAAGATCTGTTATGTCAGTAATGTCAAAGTCAAGCAGCATTTCCAGTGCGTCAACATATGTTGAGGAAGGAGGGGCCCATGGACAACATTCAAGTTTGGGTGAGAGAGAGTATGATTTTTTCCATTGCTAGCATTGTGTGATGCAGTTTTGGAGGCGTTTAATGCACTGTTTTCGGTTGCAGTTACTTTAAGAGAAGACTTTTGCGTTTTATGTTGCTGGGATAGGAACTGCGACACTAAGGAGCTAAGTGAGGGAATCTGGTAAGCTGTGGGAGCTGGAGGTGCCGACTCTTTGCAAGATCAATGTCAATATTGGTTATTACATTGCTTACCTCAAGGGTCAGGTCAAGTTGTCTTTCAATTTTTCTCCACTGCTGCAAGAGTTTGTGCCGCATTTGGGGACCTTGCTCGACGTGGTACGTTTCATTACTGCAGATAACAGATGTTCGCCAAGCTCCATTCCGCTTCCTGTAGCAGACTGAAGCAGACTGAACCCTGCTTCGAACTCTGCACCGTGCTCCGCACGGGGAGTTCATATAAGTAGGTTGGGCTTGAGTTAAAGGGATAAACACACAAAACCAACGTTGCTGCAGCTCCTCTCAAAACATCCTCTCACCAGGAAACAGGAAGCAAACTGAACTCTGCTTTGAACTCCGCGCTGCACTCCGCACGGGGAGTTCGTATAAGTAGGTTGGGCTTGAGTTAAAGGGATAAACACACAAAACCAACGTTGCTGCAGCTCCTCTCAAAACAGCCTCTCACCAGGAAACAGGAAGCAGACTGAACTCTGCTTCGAACTCCGCGCCGCGCCCCGTGCGGGGAGTTCGTATAAGTAGGTTGGGCTTGAGTTAAAGGGATAAACACACAAAACCAACGTTGCTGCAGCTCCTCTCAAAACAGCCTCTCACCTTTTAGTCTTTTATTAAAAATGTAAACACTGCAAAATAAAAAAAACAGGAATAGTGGTGTTGCTGTCCAATAGCGCAATAGCTTCTCTCATAGTTCTTATGTCATAAGAATTAAAAATTGGTTTGAGCCATTAACATCTAGCAACCTCATATAAGAGACATGATAGCAGAAAGTGCAGTTCATCGTCTTCATATGAGTTACAGGAAGGACACTTGCATGTAGTGCTGGCACCCCAATGAGTTTAAAAAGTAGCAGGGGGCAATATGCCAGAAGGAAGTTTGGCAAATAGAATTTTCGTTCATTTTGAACAAGGAACATTGACATAGGGCTACATACCTAGATGAGTTTATGAGGCTAGGTGGTGAGAATAGCATGTGTCCAGTTTTTCTTTAAGCACTCAGTCATTAAAATGATTCATTCTAATGCTGTGCTGAATCTTTAATGCAGCAACTAGATTGAGTATTGTGCCTGCCTCCCGGTGACATGTGGTAATTGCACCAATATATTAAAAAGGAGGCAGGTGTGCCCCAGTCAATTACCAGCCCATTTCGCTCTTAGCCAGTGTGGGGAAAATATTTACAAAAGCAATCTTGTTCCACTTATAGTCCTGGGTTAATGAAAACGATATCATCAATAACCTCTAGGCAGGGTTTCAAAAATAAAAGACCACTGCCGATCAAAGTTTGCGGCTATTCCTGCTGGACCAGAAATTCACTGTGTTGTTCAAGATGAGGCTATACGCTGTATTTGTAGATATCAGGATCACTTTCAACCGTGTCTCATGGGAATCCCTCTGGCGGACCTTGAGGGACCAAAGAGCCTCCTCAAAATGAATTTCTGCCATACAGTCTGTGTACACTGAGAAGAGGCTGTTGCGCGTTTTGGCCTGGCTGGAGATTTAACCACGCCCTCCGATGTGCTCAAGCGGGTAAGGCAAGGTTGTGTCCTTGCCCACTTACTTTTTTATATATATATTGAATAAATAATTAAGGCACTGGTGCAGACGAGTATGGACAGCCCTAAGATGTGTCAGGACAATTACCCCACCCTATTTTACACTGATCATGCAGTAATTCTATCTTCCACCCCTCAAGGGTTAAAGGCAAGTCTGAATGTATTTTTAAAGAAACGTAAAGAGCATGAACTGCAACTAAACATCGAAAAAACACATTTTTCAAAGTATAGTCAATTTAACATCTATGCAGCCAAATGTAAATTAGAACAGACTTTATTTTATGACTATCTAGGAATTAGATTCCATGATAACTGTAGATGGTCTTCACAGGTTGTTAAAGCTTACAGTAATCTTGGAAAATATTTTGGAGCAACACATTCCTTCTTCAAAAAACATGGGAGTGATGCTATCGCTGTGACAGTTGACTTATACCAAAAGCAGGCAATACCAGCCTCTGTTTTTGGCGCAGAGATTTGGGGTTACAGTAGTTAACAGTCTCTTAACAAAATTGAAAATAAGCTTTTGAAAAATCTGCTAATGTTGCTACAGAGTTCACCAGATGCATTATTACATCTGGAATACGAAATCAGCCCTGTAGGTGACTTAGTGGCTTTAAAGCCAGTTTATTACTGTCTTAGAGTGTGGAATACTGATAAACTTGATAAGTGCAGCGATGCAGTAAATATGTATTAATTCTGGAGGGGGAAATGTATACCCTGTGTTGCACATGTTAAAGAGCACCTAATTGGATTAAATGAGCGTGCATTATGGGAAACCCCTGATAATATTGACAAATACGCCTTATCCAGGATTAAGAAAGCAGCAACTGTAATCAAAAGAGAAATGATGATTGAGGGTGCTATAAATCTTACATTGGGACCTGACTATCTTGAGAGTAAGACAGGCTATGGTTGTGAGTGTTTTCTAGATTATATACATTCGCCGTTCAAGAGATCTTTGTACATTCGATTTAGGATGGGAACACTCTCTACAAATTCTGGGATTTGGGGGGTTGGGCACCTGCCATCTATGTGATTTGAGCATGGAAACTGTTATTCATTTCTTGTTTATCTGTGTAAAATTGAAGATCTGAGAAGCCTACACCTAAGGCCATTACTTAGCGAGGCTTATTTATGTTCTATTAGCAAAGCATTGAAATTCTTTAGGGATTCATCTGTGCATCACATTTTATTTGCAGTAGCTCACCATGTGCATAGGGCCGCGTTATTAAGAATGAAATATTGGGAAAGATGAAGGAGGATGGAAGTAAATTAGACCCCTTCCCTTATTGTAAGATAGTTGAGAAATGTGGTGGTTGTTCATCTTCTATGTAATTATTTGAGGCTGCAAGCTAGTTCTCCTCTTGTTATAAATTGTCAAAGATGTGTTATTTTATTGCGTTTTATCTGTTTAGATTTTTAGACAGGATGCATTTATGGAAGACTTTATGTAAAATTAATTTTAGTTCATCTTTTTAATTCTTGAGAATGGAAAACGATTTTGCATCTCTGTTTTAATGTGTGTTTAATGCTTTAATGTGTGTGTCACTTTATGATTTTATACCGGATAATGTATTTAAACACAAATGATTAATTAAAATAGATTTTCAACAATGCACCATGCTTAGTGGGCTCATCCCCAAAAACCTGCAAGTCTAACTCGTAAAGCATATACCTGACATATTGAAACCATAGTATTGACTTCCCCCCAGGAGTATGTAAAACATCACGAGTCGCTCTCTATAGGATGCTAAAACATCTGTATTCCCTACTTTCAGCCAATATACCAATGGTTTCAGCATGTCATATTTAACCTTGTTTATGCCTAATTCCATAAAACCAGGTATTGAAAGAGAACTACATGGCAAGCGCTTAGTGCGTTTTAAAAATGTGTTATCTCGCACCTGTATTTGTATACATGGCGTCTAGCCTCATATTTCTGTCCCATATATTATGGCAGGGATTGCTTGAGCTCTGTAGAGATTCATGGCACGTGAATTAATGTGCTTTGTCCACAAAACGCGAAGGGAAGCTTAAAACAGCACCACCCCGTTTAGCTGCTATTAATGGCCTCTTGTCTATTTGAGTCGGCCAATTTATGTTTCTAGTTAGTTAAACCCCCAGGTATTCACACTCAGGGACACAATGTAAAGTCACAATATTTAAAAAAGAATTTGGGGAAGAAATGTGGTGGACAGTGATTAGGTTGACAAATCATTAGTTTCGTTGCAGGGATGATAATAGTAAGACCCTTGTCTTTGCAAATGCCCGAATAAAAGCAAAACTGATCTTGTAGACCAGATGAAGATTTTGAGATGAGGACTTTATCATCGGCGAACAATAGCAGTACCATTTTTTGTGGCCCAATGATGGTGGTTAAATTATTCACAGTAACCGCTATGTCATTAGCATATAGAAGGAACATATAGAAGGAGCATATAGCAAGAGGCCAAGACACAAACTCGTCCGACTCTCATTTTATCCTAGCATAATTGTTGCTGCACAAACATTACAGAGAACACAGCAAATTAGACAGGATCTGAAGGTCAACAAGAGTTTGCCATAGCAACAGATGTGGGACAGTGTATAAAGCCGTCTGTAGGTCAATGATTGCCAAATAGAGAGTATGGCCTTTCAGCTTCATGAACTTCTGTAAGATAAGAAACAGTCTGTAGCACTTGTCTAGAGTTGAGACATCTTTTCGTAATCCAGCCTGTGCTTCAGACAGGATATGGTGTCTAGCAACCCATTCATCTAGACAGAGAGGATAATTTTTGCATATATTTTGGTTTGAGCATCAATTAGAAAAATCGGCCTGGGATTTGAAGAGGCCTCTTTTTCACCCTTTTTAAATATTGGTATTGTTAGAGAGCACCTCTCCGACTAGCAGGAAAATTATACGTTTTATACATTTCATTAAAGAATTGTAATAGCAGGGGAACCCAGCTATCTGGGTTGTTCTTAAAAAGATCAGCTGGCAGGTGGTCAAGGCCTGGTGCCTTGTTGTTATGTTGAGACAGTAAAGAGCAGGTACTTTTGCAGCTGGAAAGGCTAGACTGTTGCATGGCAAGACAGCAGGGTTTCAGGCGATTCATTAATGCTCACAGCAATATTTTATTCACTCAGATTTAGGGTATCTCCTGGAAAGTATAGGGACTGAAAATTGACTTTCCCGGCATGCCCTGTAATATTATTTGATAAATGTTCCTTGTTCAGGATGGGGTTTCTTTTTTGGTACGCTATGCCCAACCTAGTTAGAAAAGGGGATAGCCCAGCGGACAATTTGTCTAAGAACTCAGGAGGAGCTAAGCGGGAGTTGCTCATAGTGTATTCTTCCAGTAAGCGCAACACATTTGCATACAGGGATGATAATACTAAAGGGTCATTGATAGAGGGCCATCTAATGTTTTTCAAGTTTGTAGATGGTTCTACCCTCAATGGAAAACAATATGTAGTTTGGTCATCACCTTGGTTGTATAAAGAATATGTTTTGCAATCAAGGGAACACGGGCCCTCTCTAAGTGCTCAACAACTGTAAAGGATTTAATTGAGCTCCAATAGTCTATGTTCATCAAAATATAGTCAATAAAACTCTGCTTGGTAGTTGATCTAAACATTGGGTCAGCAAGAGTCTCTGCTGGAAAACGTCCACTTAAAGGCCTTAAGCCATGGGAATGGGCTGGAAAACTGTAGTTATTGCGTTTGTTACTGGATATCTACGTGGAGGGGTGAACAGAGAGATCTGTGATGCCCCAGATCTCATTCTCCAGCGTAGCATCATCTAGTAACAGGGTAATTGTGATATTACTCCAAGCCTCCATGGCTCCTGAAGGGCTCGAGGGATTCTCCCGGGCTACTCCAGGACTCCAGGCAAACGTCAAACATCAAGCAACAGGCAGCATAAAAATCAGGGGGGAAGTCTCTTATAGAGAATATGAGGGAGCTGTATACAGTACAAAGCAGTACAGGGTGGCTTGAGCAGAAAGAGCATGGAACAGCAGGCAGCAGCCCACCCTGTCAACCAGCTCCGCTCCGTTCAATGGGAGCTTTAACCAGCGCCCTCCAGAAGTGTCAGCTGAGCGTCAGCTGGGATGTGAGGACATTGACAAGAAAAGAGCCACCCAGTGAGTAATCAGAAGGCAACAGCCCGCACCGCCAAACTGCTCCTGTCAATGGGGCCTTTCACCAGCATCCTGCAGAAGTGTAGGCTGAACGCCAGCTAGCACATCAGGGTGCAGACAAGAAAAGAGCTGCCCGGTGATTAATCAGTAGCCAACAGCCTGCACCACTGACCTGCTGTCTGCATCATTGCTGGCTGCATGATACATATGAGAAAGTTGGCAAAGGTAGCGGGCGCCCCTCTCTCGACAGAACAAGGCCTGATAACCTGTTCAGTGGTTATTATTAAGCAATGGCTGCAAACTCTCAATGTGGTTAATAACCACTGAACAGGTTACCATTCCTTGTTCTTTCGAGAGAGTGGGTGCCTGCTACCTTATTTGTATTTTTGAAAGGAACTTGGGGTTGGTCACCCTGGGTTACCTGGGGGCAACCAGACGTGGACTCCCTGCTCACTGTGCTTAGAGAGGCTCAGCTTCACCTCACTGATGAGGCCCAACAAGGCTGAAACACGTGTATGGGGTTGCTGATGGTACTCTTGTTCAGAGAGGAATTGCCATAGCATTTCGGTGCTGGACTGCCCTTGTGGGCGGGACAAAGACTGATATGCAAATGGATATTTCCCATCTGTGAAGGTACAGTGAGCAAAAAGCAATGGCTGCAAACTCTCAATGTGGTTAATAACCACTGAACAGGTTATCATGCCTTGTTCTTTCGAGAGAGGGGCGCCTGCTAACTTTTTTGTACATATGAGAAAGTACAGTTCTGCTGAAGGCCATTATGCAGAGTTGAAATGTTGCCTAACTACAGGCAAAATGCAAGCACACACAATTCCATGTCGTTACGTGGGGGAAGAATGCAACAGAGCAAAAATGCAAAAAGTTTCATGCAAGGAAATATGACACAAATCTGTCTTATGTTAGCATTTCGCCATTTTGCATAAGGAAAAATAAAAAGGAATACTATACAATTACACAAATTGAGAAATCTACACAATGTATGTGCCCAATTCAAATTGCACATAGCCCATGTTTTAGGTCACCATCAATTGTATTTTATTTCTCACAAGATTAGTTGTTATACTGAAATAAGAATTACATAGTGGAATCAATTGTTTGATAAAGTTTGATACTGAAAGTCTCATCATGTGCTAGCATCATTTATGATCAGGATGCAATTGAAAGGGGAGTGGTTGAGTGATGGAGAATTGCAGTACTTTGGTTTTGTCTTTTGTTATTCCGGTCTTCCCAAGGCTGTAAATGTGGCGCTCCAGGAACTCAGGCTCGTCGAGTCATGGTGGCCCCTTCTAAATGCCCTTTTGTCTGCCTCCAAATTATCCTAAATTAAAGGTGGAATCCAACAGTTGTATTATTTTTATTTATATCTATGAAATTATGCCCAAAGGAAACCCCTAGGGAACCTTTTCCATGAGACACGCAATTCTTTTTGATATGAAATGATATTATAAGTCATTTATAACGTGTCTGTACACAATTGTTTCTGTGGGCGACAAGAAAAGGGAGGGAAGACAGAGGGAGGAGAAGACAAACGATCTTACCGGGCCTTGTGTCATTCAGATCGTGCAAGTGTGAGACCAAGAAGTGCAGGAGCAAAGGGAGGCGAGAAGTGCAAGAGAGGGGAGGAGAAAACAGGGCAGCAATGCTCTGAGTAATTGCAGCCAGGGCAGCACGGCTCTGGGTAGTGCAAAGAGAACAAGGGACAGTAGGGTTACAGTTACAGCCCCTAAGTGCATGGTAGGCCCGGCGGCAGTGCAAGGGTGACTGATCAAGAAAGTGCCTGGGTCACACATCCTGTCACTTTGCGCTCATTTGGGAGGTTGTGGGGGGTTCATTACCCCCCCCACCCTAAGCTCAGAGAAGTAGAATAACTGAATTGAATGTGCTGAACATTGGATACAGTTGCCCAACCAGCAAAGAATAGATGCTATTGGTCTAAGGTGGCCAGGCCCCCATATTCTGCAGTGCCTCAGCTTGTTTACACACATGCACTTTGCTGGAACAGGTCTGGTCCCTTGGAGTCTGAGCCAATGACTGAACTAAGGCCTGGCACCCTAAATGGATGTGGGGCTATATCTCTATTGCTAAGGATGCATGTCCCACCTGATAAGGCAAATAAGGTGATTTCTCAAAACCTAATGAGAATAACTGTCCTAACTACCTTATCAACTTCATTACAGAAGTAGAATTATTATAGGGATTTCTGTAAGTCTTTGATAATTCGAGCTTTCTTTAGAAATAGCCCTCATTCATAATTGACGTGGTTTTTACAGCAAACTCAACATTTAAATAGTTGTGCATATTCTTAGGTCTTCAGTTGGTAGCGCTTTGTTCTGTGCTACACACTGCTATCATTACCTACTTTCCAAAGAGATTGCCGTTCGCACTTAGACTTATTTAACACAAGGGCAAAAATACTCACAAGGCGTCCTGGGGACACATGAGCCAAACTATATGCATTTTATTTGCAGTGGTCGGCCACTATTTAGGCTCAGCCATTAATTAAATAGCTGATTCAATCCGATAAACATTGAATGAAACCATTTGTATTTCTTTTTATTAAATTACAGAGCGTAGGTCATTACTTCCAATCGCTACACATCTAAAAAGACAGATACATCTTGCCATATTCAATTCCTAAGGTCATGATCAAACATGACAGCATCTCACAATTAACAAAACCGTCTAAATATACACCGATGTGCGACGAGACATCTCTAGTATTTCATTTGAACATAAAGAGACACAACATCGTTCTCAATTTCAAGTGCAATATGCATATACCAAGAGCACCTATGCCTAAAGCCATGCCAGCATGGTCTGCAGCATGGGGGGAATGTGGAGTGGGCAATCAAAGAGTGGCAGCGGAGGTGACTGAGGTTATGCAGCATGAGTGATTTAACAGATGGGCAATATTGGACATACCTTGAGCTTGGTTGCGCTGGATGGTGAGCCAATGTGCTTTTAGTACGTTAGGAAGTAGAGTTGATGAACATCCATCTTGGAGCAATGGGAGACGAGTTCAGCTCCTTTTTTGCAAAGGCTGATGGCAGTCCAAGCAGTTTGTAGTAGGATGACCAGGGTGTTGGGGCTGGGAAGTAGAAGGGGGAGTATGCAGCCATGTTGCTTGTCTTGCACGGACCGGCGCAGAGAGGGAAGATTGCAGGCCTTGTTTCACGGCCTTCCCAAGCAGCCGGCAACACCTGCTGGCTACCTGGGGGCTTGTATAGTAATGTGGTTGGCACCCAATCACAGCTCTCTGCTTCTGATGTATGCATCGAATCAGGATGTATGGAGATGGCCTGCAGGGCTTTTCGGCTTCATCGGTCCATTTGCATCTAGGCAGGTGGTCTTTTGCGGATGGAGCATGAGGTCTTGGGAGCACACCAGGCATGCTTGAAATGAGCCTGGGATCTCCTTACTCCTCATGTTTCCGGCACAGACAGGGAAGATAGGCCTTTGCGAGTGGCTGGCAACGCCAGCTCTATTTGAGCACCCGACGCCCACTACTGTTGAAACAAATCCGTGGTCTGCATTGATTTTGCTATGCACTTGGGCACCGTGCGTGAGCACAGTGAGGCACAGTCACCTCTTCACCCGCACCATCCTTCCTCAAGCACCGTCCTGTGGCACACAACCACTGTGCACCACCAACATACAGTGATGGGTGCCTTCATCCTGTTCCACCTCCCACTGGGTCCCCTAGCCCAATACCAATAGCATCAGAAAACCTACATCCTGCAATTGTTTGACACACAAAAGCAGCAGCTTATCAATGCTGATCAGATAGGTAAATGCACCTAACACAAATCGCATGGTCTTCCCGCCACAGCCTGTCACTGTCCCCTGTATGCGTCCTCATGCCAGGCCTTACAAACAAATCAACCTTGATCCTCCATCCCCTGCACTCTAGCAGCGTGCTATTTTCACACAGAGTACCACTCATCTCAACTTGGATGACACCCCAAATCCTAACATCTGCAAACTAGCCACATCATGTGTGCAACTGATGACCTCTGAGTATCGCACACTGCCATCTTAAGCTCACGCCCCTCAAGCAAATCTATGTATCTACACCAAGGCTCCCAACCGAAGAGTCTAGTTGATCTTGTGAACAGGGCAAAAAGCTTCTAAAATCAAAATAAAACTATCTCACAGCCTGCTATTCTAGCCAAACACAGTAAGCCTACTTCCTTACTTGTAAATGCCCCACTTAAAGGATCCTTAGTGATTGCAAGGTCAATTACTGTACACTCGCCGGATGTTATCGACCTTATAACTGTGAATAATCTTGATCTCCTCGCATTCACAGAAACCTGGTTACACCAGGCCTCTTCCCCCCCACCTATTACTAGTGATACCCTCTAACGACACCATCATCCGTAAAGACAGATCTATTGCCAAAGACGTCGGCGTAGCAATCATAGCAAGAGAATCTCTGCCACTCAGAGAAATTGCCAATGCTCATAACAATTCTGGAGAGAAACTCACAACTAAACTTAACCTATTACATACATCCACCATAACCTTAGAACCATGCCCCTGGCCCAGCCCTGTCCTCTGAGGAGGACATCCTGCACCTACTCTCAAAAGCCAAACCAACCTCTAAGACTATTCTCCTAGGAGACATGAACATTGGTCTACATGATGATCTTTACAAGAATGCTGCCTCACTAGACCGCTCACTGACTGCTCTTGGCTTTTCAATGCAAATCCTCAGTCCCACCCACTCAAAATGTCGAACCCTTGATTGACTAGCCGACTTGAACTGTAACAGTGAAGTTACCTACAATGCACCGTGCCCATGGACTGACCATAATATCATGCACTTCAGCATAATAACGACTTGCACTAGCCCTACTGCTGCCACTCTCCCTCCTGCAACAACTCAAAGCACTCGTAAGATATCCAAACCCTGCTTACTACTTCTTCTAGATAATCTAGCACCTTCACAAATTGCTGTTACTGACCCAGTGACTTTAGTAGACCTTCATAACCAAACCCTTATACAGGCTATCGACATAGTGGCCCTCATTACCTTACACAGAGCCAAATCAGCCTCCCACTGCAACTCTTGGTCTCTTCCGAACTTAAAGCTCTGTGACTTCTGACACGCAAGACTGAAACCATAGGGTTGAATGACCCATTGGAAGGCAAGAGAGTCACCTTTTCATCCGCATCTAAAGCCTACAAAAAAGAAATTCTGCTTGAAAAAAGCACTACATATAATAACAGAATCGTAAATGTCAAATCCCGATCTCGTGAGCTTTTCACGATCCTGCCTGAGATGGAATCGTCCACATCTCCCCCTGCATCATGCACCTATGACAGTGATTGGTGCACCAAAATTCAAAATGCTCTACTAGGTAAAATCGATATGCTCCAAAAAATGATCATGGCCAAACAAAATTCCCTGAAAGCTGACAACTTAATACCAACAAACAGCAAGACGATGCCCACGAGCCCAACGTCACCTCTCTTCTATTTTAAATCAGTCATTGAAGCAGAGGTCTCCAAGATTATCAAAGGTCTTAAACCATCCTGCTGCCAAGCAGATGTATGCCAAGCCACAGTCATTAAGGACTGCACTGACTTCCTTACACCCTTCATCATGACTCTAATTAATTCTTCCTTCGCTGACCTCTTCAGCGCAATCTAGAATCAAGGATGCTTGGATTCTCCCACTCCTAAAAAGACAGAGACACCCCTACAAATTACAGTCCCATTACCAACTCTCCCATTTATCCTTAAGGTCTTAGACCGCACAGCATACCTACAGATCCAGGCATTCCTGGAATCTAACAATTTGCTAGGGCTACGCCAATCTGGTTTCAGACCTGGGTACAGCACAGAATCTGCCTTACTAGATCTAAAGAATCACATGGATGAAATTAAAGATTCTGGTAGTGTAGCCCTTCTCCTCCTGCTTGACCTATTGGCTGTATTCAACTTGGTAGATCACCAAATCCACTGCAACCACCTTGCCTCAGCAGCACACTTCTTTCCTGAAGCCATCCATGGATTTCCTCTTTCCTGTCTGACAGAACCATGAGGGTCTTCTCTGCCACAGCCTCATCCCCTCCTGCCCCTGTAACCTGCAGTGTCCCGCAAGGCTCCTGCCTTCCACCTAAAATCTGTATTTGTATTTGTATTTTGGAATTTGTATCGTGCACAGAACAAAATAAACCATATAACGGCGCAGATGAAAAACAGGAATTGATACAGAACACAGCCAAATGCATATAAAAGGGTTCCATGTCTTAAAATCGCGGGACAAATGGCCATGTATACAAAATATCATGGCAAAAATGCTGTGGTTTTGCCACCACAATCATGTAAAGGATGCGGGTGACACCCCCGCAACCCCGGACCCATTATACCATTTAAGTGGAGCGGGGGACACCCCCGCAACCCCAGATTCCCTTAAATGGTATAATGGGGTACACCTTTACCGGATCAAACCACAGCATTTTTAGCTCAATTCTTTTTACCAGCGAAATTTTGCCGCAATTTTATTACCTGATACCTATAAAAGACTGCTGGTAAATATAAGGATACTCTATCCAAACAGTAAGGTTTTCAGTGCTCTACAAAACTGGTAAAGAGAACTATGGATCCTCAATTCAAGAGAAGATGATTTAAGGTGTTAAACAGATCAAATCTCTCAGAGAGACGATTTTATAATGTTCCTGTCCTGTGTAACAGAGACACTTTCAAAAGGAAATGTATCACCTCTTCACTCTACAACATCTTCACTAAGCCCCTCTTCGACTGTCCTCTGGAATATCCTACACTGCCTATATAGACTGTACGCAAATCCTTCTCCCCCTGACAGGACCCTATGCCTCCTGGTCTCTAAATCTGATAAGGCCATGGGTTTGCACCTAGACGCTACCTTGTCCCTAAACCGACAGGTTAACACCATTGTTTCGTCAGCACCACACACCGCCAAGCTGATTAATGCCTGGAGACCATTTCTCTCTACCAACAGCAGTTTGACACTAGCCTGTGCACTCATCAGCTCCAGGCTTGAATACTGTAATGCCCCCTTTGCAGGATCCCCCTCCAGAACATTAAGAAACTACAGGTCATTCATAACAATGCCCTGAGAGCGGCTCTGAACATTCCAAAGTGAGACCACATCTCAGTCACAAGGAAGAATGCACAAAGGCTTCCAATCCAAGAAATAATTATTTTCAAAACCGTAGCCATCACACAAATGTCTATTATGTACGGCCTCCCAATATCTTTCTCAAAACATGAAAAAGCAGAAATCCCCCAGACCCACCTGCTCCTACTACTACCACCCACTCACCAGCCCAACAATCAAGTGAAAAACATTTGGTGGTCAGAGTTTCCCAGTCATCGCCTCTAAGAATTGGAACTCCTTACCAGTATCTCTTAGAACAGAACAATCCTATTGGTTCTTTAGGAAACATATTACGACTCTTCTCTTTATCCAGAGCTCAGATTGAGTAGCCTTCTATATCCCCAAGAACTGAACTCTATTGTATTGTACCTATTGACAGCATGATGAAAATCCTATGTTAAGTAATGCCTATGTTGTAACCAGCGGCTTGATGCCTCTGGGTTTAGTGTGCTTAATAAAGGCAAAAATAAATACTATTCAGCAGGAAGCCATTGTTGCAGAATGAATAACTGAAATGTTGACATTATATTGTTCTGACATATCCAGGAAATGCTTTAAGAAGGATGGAGCTAAACATCTTACTAGAACAATCCAGCGGGGCAAACACCCTATACCTGGTTGGATCAGCTCTATTATAAACCAAAGAGAAGACCTCAAATGCAGGAGTAGTGTATGTCACAACTTCTTCACAACAAAGCAACAGAATCAAGAAAATAGTGAAGAAGAATTGGGAAATATTGTCACTTGATCCGACACTTGCAAACCTTTTTCCAACACTGCCTCTTTTTGCCTACAGTAAAAGTAAATCATTGAAGGACTATCTGATAAAATCAGATTTCAATCAACAAAATAAGAAAACTAAAGGACAATTCAGAGGAACCTTGCCTTGCAATAATTGCAGTTCTTTTCATAATGTAATGAAAGGCAACTTTATCTACCATCTACACGGTGGACAGAAGATTTCACTTACGCGAACTTCTACCTGCATTACAACGAACGTCATATATGTCATCAAATGGCCATGCGGCCACTATTATGTTGGACTCACAAGCAGAAAAGCCAAGATAAGATGGAGCGAACACAAGTCGAACATTCGCAACCATGTAATCAAATCTCCAGTTGCACAACACTCTGATGCACAAAAACACTCTATTGCCCAGATTCAATTCGTAATCCTTGACCATGTTAAACCTTCAAGAAGAGGAGGAAACCTGACTAAATGTCTGCATCAGAGAGAAATGTTTTGGATATAAATGCTTGACACAATGTACCCCTGCGGGATGAATCTGGAATGGGACCTAAATTGTTATTTATAATTCAAATGTATTATAAAATGTATGTCTTTGTATCCTTTGTGAACACAGTATGAATATGTATATACACATATGGATAACTGTAATTGAGGCATGTAAATATATCAAAGTGGACATTTACTTACCAATTCCACAGGGAGTTAGAATATCCCTAGTGGACCATTTTTGAATGGCATCCCAACTGTTATTCACTATCAAAATGTATGAGTTGATACTGATCGATGTAAAAATGTGAATATGTAGATAAAGACTGAGATCAAGACGACATGGAGTAGGTGACACATTACACCTTGGACTATTTATCAATTACAGGCAAAGTCGTTTATTCCAACATAGCATGAAAGAAGTGCATGAAATACACAGAAGCCATCCAGTCTCGGACCAAATTCCAAGATTACTTTATAAACTTCTAAATGTTTTTCAGTGTTTCATATAGGCCACTGCCGCTTCCCATTTAGTGGGCAGTGACATTTCACAACCTAAACACTTGAACCGGGGGCCTCTCTCCATATTTATAATTTTCACTTCCCTCAAGATGGCGCCCAAGATGGCCCCACTTAGATCGCTGTGAGCTCTCTAACTGATTTATACTGATCGGCTACCTAGCGATGCTTTTTTGCATCGTAGCAGCCGGTACCACCCACGCAAGAGGAACTCATAGTGAATCCAGCAGCCCGCCGAATTGTGTAGGTAGGCTTTTATCTTACGCGATCTAGATACCTGATTAAGATATGCCCATGAGTAGCTGCAGTACATGATAGCTTATATCATATACTTTTTAGAATCACGGTGATCTGCAACAGTACGGCAACTGTAACACTCAGCACGCCATGCCGCTTTTGTGAAACTAGAGTTCCCGTGGAAACCAGGCGGCACTCGCGACAGAGGACATTGGTTATTTAAAGGTAGGGATTCAGCCGCACTATTTGTCTACTTCGAATCTACAATTTTATTCACATTATCATACAATTCTAAAACTCCCGTAACTATCATTTTGTAGGAGCTTGCTAAGCGTGTGTACACCCCACCAGAATTTCTTGGATGCACATCCCAGTTTCTTATACAGAATGAATGCTGCTATTGGTAAGTACATTATCCCCCTCTTATGGTAATCCTCACATACTTTAGGCGATGCGCAGGGGGACCCAGCGCTTTGCACAATGATTTGTCCCTCTGCCCACCACCGTTTTTCAACAAAGGAATGTACAAGTCACATTTGACTTTGTCCTTATTTTACAGCAACCAAAGCACGTATTATTAATATTGCCTGTCAGCTACTTCCCAGATGACCATTCTGAAGGTTAGTACATTTCAACTAAGTACTCAAGAAATCATTCTTGGTAATTAATGAAACATAGATTAGTAATTGGGATATTATTTATATTTTTTTCAGAATTACAGAGAACGAAATCAAATTTCTTAAACCTGAAGAAGGGCGAGAAGCGCCCAAAACGCATAGTTGAATATAGGGGGACATACTTTCAAATCACCTTGAGAGAACAAGAATTGACCCCTATCAAGATTATTGGATTATAACACATACAAAATTCAGTTTGGAACATATGAATAGAATATGTGGACAAGACCTGTTTTTTGTTGAATGATTAACATTTTCTTTTGAAGAAGAATGACATTTGAATACATTTATATTTGAAACTCTTGATTTGGATTGTTTATAATATTGATAACTAAAAATATACAGATCAAAACCTCAAAGCACATTGTCTTTTCTGAAAAGTTTGAATTTGAAGGATATGTTGAAATGTATTTATTTGTATGCAAAATCATTGATTTGCTTATTGTAGTGCCCCAGTTTGTTCCACGTGTTTTTACGTGGAACCACCCAGACTCACATTGACTCAGTAGAGGTAGCACTCTACCAACTGGGAGCACCTTGAATCTATATTTTACCTTTATTGAAGTTGGACATGTTTTCTAAGTAAACTCATAAAACTGGATTTGAGTGTACCTCCACATAACTAGCATCTGGGTCAGCTCTATTACCTTTCGGAAAATCGCTATCTTCTAGGAGATAGGCCAAGTCTTAGGAGTCTTATTCATATTAATGATATTTTGAAATAATTGACTTAAAATTTTATCCCAATCTTCCAGTGCAATTTTAATGATGACATTAGGCAGCCCATCCGTTCCAGGAACCCTCACATTTTCTAGCTTATTGATGGCACATAAGACTCCTCCCAAGACAAAAATACCTTTCCTTTTGAAAATGTCTCTGTTACACATGACAGGAACATTATCAAATGGTCTCTCTGAGAGATTTGTACTGTTTAACAACTTAGAATGAGTGAATCATGGATCTTCTAACACAGAATTAATTGAGAAAGAACTTGGCGTTCAGTGTTGCCTGTTTCGAAAGCCCAGAATTTAGAAGTATTATCTGAGACAATATCTGGATAATTTTTTGCCAACATAAGGTGGCAGAATATTTATTATGGGTGAAAAGAAAATGTGTGCATGTTTGTTTAGACTTTAGTATAGAAATTCCATAGTCTTCCCAAGAGATATCCTTACTATGTACCAGCATCTTAAGTTTCCATCTGTAATAACACTTTTGATCTTGTAAAACACAATCAAAACTTCCAGTCCAGATGCTAAATAAGACTTAGCATTTCAAATTAGATTTGTTTTGTAAAGAATTTAATAATGAGAACATACATTCAGGAAAAAACTCCAAAGAGTCTGAAATCCTCTCCTCAATCCCAAAGTAAATACTCTGAATCCTATTTGAAAATATTGTCATATTTTTCCTATACCATGCAATTCAAGCTTTAGAGGGGTTCAAACTTACTTCATCTACTGAATCAACTATAGGTTTAATCTTATTTAGATGTCTAAATATACATGATATAAAAGCAAGATCACTTGATGCATTTCACATGACAAACAAACTATTAAATGTGTTATAAGACTCGTAGTAATAAAAATATAGTCAATTTAAGAGGAAATACTAGAATTCCACTAAGTAGGTTTATCCAGGCTATCACTCAGGACACAACCATTTAACATAAAGTTGTCAATTTATTTCCCTGTACATTGTAATGAATAACCCTTCAAACCAGAGTATGTCATCCAAAAATGTCATTGTCAAAGGACATACACTAGTCAAGTCCCCTTCTAATATAATATTAAAATTGTACTATCCAGTATACCAATTTTGTAAAATTTGAGTAAAAACTGCCAAATTCTGAACCAATCAAAGCATTTGCGGAAGGCTAAACACATTTATAAAAAGCCAATGATCCTGACATTCAGCCAAATGCCATTCTATCCACAGATATAAGATCGGTCAATTCACTTTATTTCAACAGTCATTATAAAAGTACATAGATCATACATCACAATAATCATAAATTGCATTTAGAAATACAAAAAGAATGAAAAACACAATATAATCACACTCAATCACAATAATAAATAATAGTTAATGCCAGACATTACTTCAACAATCCATAAATACTGTATAATGAAGGTAAACCTAGGAGGGTGACAGTATACAATACTGAATACAAATGTTCAACTTTTTAATACAAATTTTCTTCTCGCAGAAGCACCTCATTGACTATGTTTTAATAATATTGCTCTTCTAATCCTGCCACAAGCTAGGTATCTAGAAACTGCAAAGATGCAATCCATGGTAGGAAGTGACTAGCAAATGTGCAAAGCTAATGAAACAGTGTTAATATTTGTATTCCTTAGGCATGGTTTTAAGCATCTTCTTCTTATGTCGGGATACACAGAACAGTGGAATAAAAAGTGTTTGATTGATTCCATGACAACATTACATATTTGGAATTGTTTTGAGGACTCTGGGCTCCATTTGTGCAAAACATCTGCTACAAGGCGGATATCTAGTCTCATCTTTAATAACAAAATCCTGATGAAGTGATTAGGTGCTACATCAAGATATTGTTCATAAAATTGAGAGCTTTTGATGGTTAAATAGTTAAAATGTTGGTTGATAATTGAGGGATGAAATAATATCTTTTCCTGGTACCAATCAATGAGTTTCTCTTCAATGAGAGTGGTTGAACTTTTGGATATAATCTCAGGATAGATCCACAGAATTGCTTCATCTATTTCATACAATATGGTTTTTATCTGGCTAAACCAGCTGATACCAGACATTCCAGTTTAGCTTAGAAGATTGATTGAGGTGCCTCTGAAGATAGAGAGCTCCAGGTCACAGTGCAATTTGAACCAATACAACATGGGCCTGATGACAAGTCACTCTATTGGGAGCCAACCCAGCTCGTAATGTACCCCAATATTAAGTGCGGACATGGGTAGGCCCAATAATTGCTTAAAATGTGTTTTCGTTTTCGTTTACAAACAGTGTCTTGTTCTTTGAGCAACTCATAGTTTAGAACCATATATGCATGCTTGCCAAGCTTTTGCTTTGTAGAGTGCTAATTCTGGCTTAATCAGTCTACCCACCCCGAATCACTAGCAAATCTCAGCACAGCTCCTGCATTTTAAAATAAATTTAGATTTGATTTTGAACACTGGGCATGCAAAGTTCCTTTTTTGCTCAGCCTCAAACCCAGATAATCAAAAAAAGGACCTTCAACAATGGGATGATCATTAATACACAAATGGAGGGACTTCACTTCTTTCTTTGCTCCGAGCACACCATAGACTTAGTTTATTTATAATTGACGACAAGGCCTTTAGCAGCGCATACATCAGAAAATAACTCTATTTGTTTGATAAGGCTTATTTTGTTTTTGAAATTAAGACTGTATCAACTGCAAAGTGCAGGATTCCCATATGTTGCCCATTGTGAACAGGGGCATCAGCTTCTAGATTATGCTTCTAGGGCAATACTATTAATAAATAAGTTAAATAAGGCATGGGCCAAAGACCACGATGACCATGATGACGCGTCACCACAACCTTGACCAAATCGTATGTTTGCCCTCGTCTCTGTGTAGAGAAACATTATGGTTCTTGGCAGGTCATGTGGTAAGCCTAATTTCTTCAAAGTGACCCATAGATTAGTTCTCAGCACCAGTCAAAGAATGTTTGCAGATCGAAAAAGCAGAAATAGAGATTGATTTTTCTTAAAGAAACAAATTTGGTAATAAGCATAAAAAACCTGAAAAACTGATCGACTGTGCCCACACCCTGAGGAAACCAGCCTGAAAGGAGGAGATTGTATTATTTGCGTCCATCTAATTTTCCAATATGTTTAGGTCAACGTACCCACATATTTTGCTTACCGAATTCATAAGGGATATTCGGGTGGTAATTTTCTAGGTTATCTCTGCCTCCCTTATTGTACAGAGGGATAATCTCTACTTCTCTTCACGAGGGCGATATCTTGTTAATAGAGACGGTTGCATTAAGCAGCATCAATAGAAAAGGGGCCCACATTGTAATTTTATTTTTAAAAAGATCATTAGGTATTCCATAAGATCAAGGCACTATCCCCGATTTGTGGCTCATAATGATCTTGTCTACTTCAAGCAATGAAAAAGATAATTGCGACATTCCATCTATTTTTACGACCTGATCCTGGGAATTTAATGTGTCTATTTGGACTTCATGGTATAGATTAGAAAAATTGTCATACCAAACTGTTTCTTAAACACTATCCTGGACAGGTACAAAGGACTATTTAGTCCTCTATTCACTAACTCCTAGAAGATTTTGGAATCGTTGTTGGAAAGAGTGGTCTTTAACTTGTCCCAATTGACTTTGACATTTGCCTGTTTTTTCTTAAGCAGGAATTCTTTATATTGATGATGGACTTGAGAAACCTCCATTTCATTGGCACAAGGTGGATTTTTTACCATTGTCATAAGGGTACATTTACATACTATGCAGTTTTTATCATGCCATGATTCACTCTTAATCAAACAATTTTTCAGATGTATATATGGTTTGGAGAAACAATCACAGACAATGTTGGCTATAGTACCAATTAGGTTAATAGTAGATTTTGCATTTGATACCTCCTGTGACAGTGTCCAATCCAGAGAAGGAAGTAACTGTGCATAAAGCTTAGGCAGAATCAATTCCAGGTCTGAATTATCCCATTTAATTGACCTCTGACTATTTAGAAACATTAATGCAGTATTTGTTTGCCCTTGTGATCTAGCTGTATTAGTCATCATCGGCATAACCAAAAGAGTACAGAAGGGTTAGTGGTCACTCTCAGGGTGGCTCAAGATCTCAAATTAAAGTAAGAAATTACTCTCCTGGAGACTTGCACCAAATCAGGTGGTTCGTAAAATTGTTTATTCAGCACAATTAAACAACTGCCTATCGTGGTGTCAAATTGTTCATTCGTTACAATTTCCAATTGCCCTCTTATGAGACACGTGTTTCGGCTGAGTAAGCCTTTCTCAATCAGGGCAAAAACATTTTCTTCACAACATATACGTCCAAGATTAGTTCTGCAGAACAGCAATGCGGAACCATTCCGGTTCTTACGCTGCACAGGGATCTAACCCAAGAAACTGACCAGAATACTATTTAGCAACTAATCTTGGACACATGTGTTGTAAAGAAAATGTGTTTGCCCTTATTTGAGAACGGCTTACTCAGCCGAAACACATGTACAAAATGGGGTGATACCTATAAATATGTATTATATTTCTAGCATAAAGGTTTGGTTGATAAGTAACATCTGATAGTGGAGGCAGAACCTTCAGCTGAATTGTGGAACCTTTTGGGTGATAGGTTCTCGTATCAATTGACAATAACCCTTTAATGAGATGAAAATGTTAAGCTCCAGGCCTATGTAGTCTTTTGTTTTATCATGTGGGTCGCAGTGGTGTGTTGCACACATGATGGGTTCCCTTTATAAGTGAAAAGCAATCACTGGAATGACATATCCAATCGATACATTTATTAATGAGCAAGTCCTCCCGTTTGTATGCGCCTGCTATCTTGGTACGTTAGTAATAAAGACAATCCTACCTTCATTACGACGCTTATATTCTTCATTCAGAGAATATAAATCACATAGCATGTGAGGAATCCTATCTACCCCTCCTCATTGGATTGCAAGCAAATAGCTGTTTTTGGTTCCCAAGCCTTGCAGTGGTGCATTTGTTGTAGCCATATTAGCAGTCATATCTGAATGGGTGACCTGTGAATTACCATTTGGGCGGGCATGTGTAATTGGTAGTGGGCTTATTTTCAACGTGCTGGCGAGTGCTACATGAGCCACTTCCAGAAGCTGTATAGTCTCAATTAGGACTCATTTACTTATCACATTTTTCATGAGACTTTCTTCTTGAGAGTAACTAACTGATTCAACACCATTTGCAAGTCAAATGATATAGGTTCTGTATCCATCTGGGTATTTATCACATGTGTACCCAGTGCAAAAATATCAAAGGTATCACCCCCTTTTGTACATTTGTATGGTATTGACAGTGCATTTTCATGAGGATAGTTCTCCCCTTCCAATGGTGTAGATAGTGCTGGAGGTCTATTTGTTAGCACAACAGAATCATGGTGATCAATAGGACTCTTTGATTCTGCTTTGGTTAGGGTGGATAAAGTGCAATTGCTAGTCAACCATGCCGGTGGAATTATGTCATTTATTCCTCCAAGCTGCGTGTCTAATCTTGGTTGCTCGTATCTAGCCAGGAGATTCTCATCCTTCTTGATGGAAGCTCTTCACTCTTTTTTACAACTCTCTCCCTCAAGATGGTTAACAACTGCACCCAAAGCTTTACTTTTATTTATAGGGGGGTCATCATTCATTATCTCAGAGACTGTAATACAAGCAGCTTCATTGTTTATTACAGCAGGATCTGTGGGCGAATGTTTCGGTATTGCAACAGTTTTATCCACAATAATAGGCATTGCAGTATTGATTCATTCAATCAAGAAAAACCTGGATTTCTGCAATCAAAATGTTAGTCTCTTGTATTGGGGCTTAGATTTGTAAGGATTGTTTTGGGGAAAGGAGCCAAGGAAAGGAAGGGACCACATTTTAGCCTAAAGTCACCCTATTGACTAAAGAGAATTTGATATTGGCTTTGAAGGTAGATTATTTCTAACCAAAAAAGCAGTTTGCGAGAAGGGCGACCCATCGACCTTTCACATCTGTACTCTGGTGATCTGGATGTCACTTAAGGTATGTCTTGTACAGTGCCCTCTGCAGCTGCATGGCCCGGATGGTCTGGCGCAACTCGACCTGATGTCTCAGGTAATGCTATGGGGCGGTATATGAGGACACCAGCCTCCTTCCAAAATAGGCTCATCCCGGATACATTTCTGAAAGGAAGGTGGTTTCTGGGCCCGTTCACAGAGTCACAGCTACATAAGCATCACCCAAAGTGATTTTACTCTGCACATGACTTGTGGCAGCGTGGCCAGGTTCAGGAGATTTGGTTCAACCCCCTCCTGCTGGAAAGTCAGCTGAAGAATCAGCTCCTTCCTGGCCAGATATTCTTACCCAGTTGGATGCGGGCGGTGTGCTATTTCACCATTAGCTCTATACCTGATTCTGTTCGCTCCAAAGACTGCATCCAGCGTGTACATTATATCCCCCGTGGTGGGGTCTGGATGCATGGCATAAAGCACCTGGATTACTCTGATTGTAAAACCCTGCAGACTTTCGATGAAGCGTCACCACTACTTGAAATCAGAAGCTCTCCAGTCGTGGATCATCTGATTAGTCTTATCCGCCCAGATCTGAGATGTGTTTTCTGCTCTTGGGGTAGGCTTGTCCCCTGGGAAGGGTCTCAGACAGACGGAGGGGCCATTCTCAGATGAGGTGGCAATGGTCTGCTGGATCATGACCTTGAAAGCATCCATCATGGAGTAATGATCAGTCTGGTGCCTTGATGCTCAGTTGTAAAACTGGCACAGATGGTAGGCCAAGAAGAACTAAGGGTGCTTGCGGGCGAAGTCATGATGGTACCTACAATGGGCGTTGAGGTGAGATGGGATGCAGCGCTGGGTTAGGCAGCGCTTGGGCAAAGAACAGATGGTTAACTCGCCTGCAATTCTGTCCATATGTTTTAGACCCAAAGGGGATCGGGTACTATAGGGTCTCCCCCATCAATGGCAAGGGGTAATGTCTCAAGGTCAACTTCTCTGGGGCCATAGCAGACCAGGATACTGTCCATGGCTAGTCCAGGGGCTTTACCCATGCTCTTGATTTGGCTGTTTAGGGACTCTGTCAACTTGAGCACCTGAGGGAGGGATGTCCTTCCTGAGAGGTCACCTTTAACAAAGCAGTGATCAAGCTTAATTTCATCACCCTCAGGCCAGCTGACTATGGAAGCCGATCCACGAGGGTGGTCCCTGAATGTCAGGTGTAGTGGCACGGGATTCAGATTGGACTGTATTGGCAGAGGCAGGCCCACCCACAGTCATGCAGTGCTCCCCACACTGTCAAGGCGAGTGTCGTTTATTAAGCTGCACGGCAGTTGGCTTTGAAGGTTGGCATATCCCCTCCCAAAATGGAGCACCAGTCAGTGAGACGGGCCACAGTGGTGATGGGAGGTGTAGCCGCAGCAGTGGATTCAAGTGTGTTGCCCTTCCTGGCAACGGTGCACACAGTTTAAGAAAAAGCAGGATCAAACTGGTAACTTTGCATCTGGGGTTCAGCAGAGTGTGGTGCGAGACACTACTAGATGAGGGTCAGACAGTCTCCCAACTGTCGTAATGGCTCTCTGCTTGCGCCGTTCAACATTCATTTTTTTTGTTTGTTGATGTTTGGAGGTCCCCCTGCATGGCGCACGTGAGGGGGGAACCATTACAAAAGACCCAGACCTTACCACCTCCTTTGAGTGGGTAGACTCTAAAGATACCGGTGGGGGTGTCTGTACTCTGCTCTCAATATGGTAGAGGAGAGGCACAGAGGACCCCAGCCAAGATTCTCTATAGGGTAGCAATGGATGACCAATCAAGGCCTAGCTTCTCAAGAGGTGATGCAGGCTAGTTCTTAAGTACAGTGTAGTCCCCAAACCCCCACAAAGGAATGTGCACACACTGTATTACTGAAAACAGTCTTCATAGAATTAATATTCAAAGGTATGTACACTATCACAATAACGCACTTTGTACTCAGAAATCAACAATGATAAATATATACAATTCTAAATTGGTACCACCAATATTATCAGATCTCATTAAAGTGCATCAACTATACTGTTAGAATGTCACACAGATCAATAACAAGGAAACCACCAATAGAGATAGGAAGGAAAGCAAGATGGTTGACACAATAGGCAGAATACTGGCCCCTACCACTAGACACAGTTCTGTGTGGAGATCCCCCACCTGGTCAACCTGTAAAATAAAGATATATAGCACAAGCCCAGTCCATATATTGCTCAATAGTCTTGTTCTCTCCTATAATGTTTTTACCCCCCCAATGTACCTGGTGGAGTAGAGTTCTTCGAAGAAGCGTTGACGGATCCTTCTTGAGTGACCCCCTTTCAAGCAGGAGTCACGGATCATCGAGAGGTGCCAAAGAAGGTGAACTTGGCATCGACGGCATCAATGAGAAGTTCGAGGGTGCCGAGACCACGGTGTCGATCCAGGCGATGCTTGTCGGTGACGTCCTGCGAGGATGAGGTGTGTGGGGCATTTCGGCGATTGATTGTTCAGGACCGCAAAGAGTTTCGGAAGAACGGTGGCCCAGCAAGGGCGTCGAGTCGTCGAAGTTTTTGTGGTCTCTGGGTGGCGGGAAACCCACCAGCGGATTCTCCTCGGTGCGTCAGCAGCCTTGACTTTCTCCGGCAGGACAAAGCAGTCGACATTGCAGACAAGGGAATCCTTTGATTCAAATGTTCTTAGGCAAGGGAGCGGACGGCTCCGGTCATCGGCGGCACGGCGCAAAGCGGTCCCCTCTTCTGGGGCAACACAACATCGACGGGCCTCCAGCAGTTACACAAACCTGTGAACCCTGGTCGACGGCAATGGACTTCGACGGCGGCGAAGTCCGGGTGCTTCACTTCGTTCTCCTCAGCGGTCCCTGTCTCCGGACGGCAGCCTTTCGAGGGTCTGACTTCAAGGGAGCTTCGGCAAAGGTCAGCGGTGCTCGATGGTCCCTCGGAGCACGGGAAGAGGGTGCTTTACCAGGTCCTCTCTTGGATCATTCTTCGAGGAATTCGGCAGCTTTCAGATTGGGTCAAAGCAAATGCAACAGAAAGTCTTCTTCTTCCAGCTGGGCGTCGAGGATCAGCAGTTCCAGTTACTCTTCAAGTGTAGACACAGCTTCTGATATATTTCTAGTGGTGAGAAGTCCCCAGATATACTATTCTGTCTCTCATCCACACTGCTGGCTCACACTCAGCAGCCAATCATACAGAAGGGCATTCATGCAGTCAATCAGCCAATCAGGCACACAGTGCATTCAGGCCATCCTCCTCCCTCTCAGACACTCACAACAAGGAATGTGGATTGGGGCAAGTACCCAGCCATTCAACACTACACACTGCATTCAGGCCATTTTAGGGCAGGGCTGTCTCAGTCTTTGTTTCTCATAACAGAAACCAGACAGCCACAACAAGACGTGCATATTGGTCACACACTCCATTCACCCAGGTCCCACCCACAGGGTGTACCCACAACATACAGTCACTGGGAAGGCTCCAGCCAGTCTGGACTGGACTTCACAACAACACCATATATGGAACTTCCACCCAACAGCCAGTCAGGGGGAAGGGACAGAGTCAGGGCTTCCCAGGACTTTGGGAAACCAAGGTAACAGGCAATAGAAAGCAAGAGGCCACAGGGGCCATCTTGTTTTCCATCAGGAATCAACTGATTCCAATGGCAGGGCCTGGGTATCCCAAAATGGAGGATACTCAGAGCACTTGTCAAATTCAGCATGGAGCTGCCACCAGCCCATACCCTGCTCTGCGGGCCACCCACAGGTGCCCAAAAACATACACTAGGGGCACATCGTTGTACCCCCACCCATGGGTGCCGTAAGGGTATCCCATGCGTTTGTTCACCAAACCAAAAGAGAGAGAGCTGCACCACCAGGAGTCCCACATGAACTCCTGCGTGGAAAACACGACAGAACACATGATAAAAAGGCAGTAAAGGACAAGGATACGGAGGCCCTGTCCCTCCGATGCATTTCCAGCATCACATAGACGGCCTACAAATATCATGCCACAGCCCTCGGCCCAGTTCGGAAAGCTGAGGTGGCTAATTCACCCTTGCTGCATAGACCAATGTGCAACATGTAGGCTGACTTGATCTTTCGTCCCAAATCATGTAGTCCTGACCACATTTTTTTCCAACTTTCCCACTTGACCAAAGTGTGTGATCTTGCCCAGATAATAATCTCTCAATTCCTCTCTCCATGTATCTACCAGCTTTGTTAGCGCTTAGAACGCGGGTCCATTCCAGCACAGGAAAGTAACATCACTAGACCCCATGAAGGAAATCGCAATCAGCTACTCTTACGTGTCATGTCTTTTATAAATTCCAGTCCTAGCACGCGGATGACCTCTCATTAAGCAACCATCATACCCAGAGCAAGTGACCCACCTCGTCCCCTCACACGGTTTTAGCGAATTATGCATGGAACACGCCTTCATGCTCAACACACACCAGCTCTTCACTATAACATATGCAGGAGCTACTGACTTTATCAAATCTCGCGTGCTATATTAAATGACCCTAATCCAACGTTTGGCTGGAAATTCGCATATGGGTGTTAATCTAAACTGAACATCGTCACGGTTCAACAAGGCAGCACATTGTAGGAATCTCTCTATAGCAGTCGTGGGGGTTCTGAGAAACCAGTCGTGGGGGTTCTGAGAAACCTGGATTGGATCCAAGGGAGCTAGGCCTCTCGTTATCAAGCCTACAAGGTGAGGAGCGCGCGGCACGGTCACGGTGAACGCATGGAATGCCATTTGATGCGTAACCCCCAGTAAAGTTCAACTTCCTATTGAAAGCATAACAATTCAAACAGACTTCTACCCTCTCTAATTGCATTCTGGGAGCTCTCTGAGGGCTTCATGTACAATGCAGGGGGAAGTTAAATAAACAGACAAATCAAGACGGTTCACGTCACTGCACTGAGAGCTCGGGACCAGGGGCGAGTTTTGCTTTTGCAATAAGAAGACCCTGCAGCGGGGTAAAGCGTGGGCTCGATGTGTCAAATGTATTTAACAGCATCTTAACGAAGTGGAAACATGAAGTAACTTAGCCCTGGACTTGTTAACACTGTTTCTTTTGATATGTTCTATTATAAATACCGTGTCATATGACGTTTCAACTCGTATATTACTTTTTTCTTCTAAATAACTGCAAGTATTGCAAATTAAGCTGTGTTTGTGTGCATCGAAGCACCGCTGCTCAAAATGTGCTGTATACAGCTCACTTTTGTTACTAGAAAAAAGTATAGATTGTAACATAGGAACAATTTCGTTTTCAAGTTCATTCTGCAAGGATAGTATTTCTCATCAATAAGAGGTGTTTCTATTGCTTTAATATTTCACAAATCCGAGAGTACAGCAGAATATTCGGAGCACCCCACACCATCTACACACCTCCTGCGCAGGTGACTGGCTCCTCAAATGCTGGATTTTGGCAGCCATTTTAGAATGAGTGGTGCGGAAAATGAAAGCGTAAACGTCACTTTATGCTATAATATTCCTCTGCATCTCAGTATTGGGTATTTTCAAAGCATAGGAGGGCGGCAAAGTGACACTTGCATCTCTGCTTTGCTTTCCTACTCCACCTTGGCAGAGCACACAGTTTTACGCCTGCTTGGGATTACTCTTCAGTATTACACTTTGCTTTGTGAGGGTCTGAGATTTCATGCAGGGGACCAGCAACACGTAAGGTGGCCCCCTGCCTCCCCTTAGCATATGGTAGACAATGCCCCCCTTAGACACAAGTGTCCATGCACAATATGCATTGATTTTACTAAATAACATGGTGTGTCCCAAGTACCACATGAATGTGGTAATATTATAGAGAATCACTTATACAATAAAGGGGGGAGCAGACTAACAAAAATAATTGGATGAATTATCATACTATGAACCATTTTACCAGGTCTATGCTTGCATTTGAAGTGTATTTTGAACCAAGGGTCAAGTCCTAAAAAGAAAAGTGGGGGGACTCATCAGCAAACGCCATGAGATGTGCCGTCGCCAGCAATTGGCATATCAAGGTGAAATATGCACATTTCATTAAACTGGCTTTGTATAACCACCCAAATTACACAGGATGAATGTCATTTGCCTTTCACAAAATCCACACACACTCAAAACCAAGAGAGGCTATTTTCTTCTAATAGTGTTTTTGAAAACATTAAACGGTGTGCATGTTTTAAATTCCAAGAACCAATACAAAAGCGTTCCATGGAACATGCAGTACCTGAATGGGACATTTCACCTTTAGTCGTTTGTTATTTTCCCTCGGGTTATATAGTGCACTGGTGAAGTGTCCAGCTGGCAAACCTGACGCCTGCAGTTCAGTTCCCGTGGTCGGCTTTAATTCAAAAATTCAAGGCAGAGTTCAATGTTTCTCATTTTAGCTGAGGGGGGACTGAGTCCAACCTCTGAAAAAAGTGGGGGGACTCCGTCCACCCGCGTGTACCCTCGACTTTAGCCCTGTTTTGAACATTTGTAGCCATTCTTTAACATTTGTAGCCATTCTTTCTCTTATGGGGTAGTGTGGTGTACATTTGTGGGCATTGGTTTTGCTGATGCCGTGTTTAGGCCACGGCAGCAGTAGTCTGATTTCTGTTCTTTGTAGTGTTTATGAGGGATCCGCTGAAACATTACGCATGGAATCGATTCTGCAGGTAACAGGAGCCCAATGTGTAGGTTTGGGCTTATAGTGGAGCAAAAACTATTGTTAGCGATAGTGATTGGTGGCAAATGTGTACTTTACATCAGTAAACTGTGCCGGTCAGTGCTGTGGATTGGTTGGAATGTAGCAGATTTTGCCGCTGTTAGGATAACCAGATCATGGTCTGCTGGAGGAAATAGATAGAAGGTAAAAGGGGAAGAAGGAGGTGCAGGATCAAAAACAGCCCTAACCGTTGCTTGTCATTGGAGGTGGATCAGGCGACGTGTTGATAAGAAAGAAGCAGAAACACATCTTGTGGTAAGATGCACCTTTTAGTCATGGCAGTTTCAGTTTTAGAATTGGTCCAAACATGACTGTATGATGGACTCGAGGAGCTCTCAAGTGTGCCCTTGAAGTGTGGGCGCTATATTATCAGGTCACATTTTTAAGTGCCTTCTGCAAATCCCAGTGAGGTGGGCTGTGACTGGCCAGCTAGCTGGCAGAAGTGGCAGAGGCAGTAACTGGCTGCGTAAAAGGTGAATGTGGGGACGTCAAAGAGAGAGAGGGAAAGAGAATAGGGGGACGCTTTGTAAGGAGGCCACAAGATCCATGCATGCATGGCCTCTCTGTGAGGGCGAGTCCACTAATGCAAGCTGTGGGGGAGCTCAAGTGATGCACTTTAGTGATGTACCATTATTCCTCCCTTTCGTAGGTGTCTGACTTTGTGATTTGCTTAAAGCTGAACATGCATTGCATGCCTAAGAGGCATTTGGTTGCATCTGCGGCCAATCGTGGCAAGAGCCCCAGATGCCTGACACTTAACGGTGTTTGTTTGGCCCTGCTTGCAATCACATTCTTAATGCATTTACTGCTAATTAAGATTTACACAGAAGAATTTAGTCATTTTGTTAACACAAGTACTGGTGCAAGATGACTTTTTTCCTTTCAGCAAAAGTGAAAGTGAAGTTGGGCATGACCAGCTAACGCTATCCCATAACTCTGCGCGAAGTGTAATGCTCATTCAAAGGGTTTTATTAGTAAGTCTGTTATCAGTGAACAGAAATGACTCAATCGTAAGGTCCACATTACGTATGATTAATATACCAAGCTATTATGGCATTATTGGGGCATTTGAAGATGCATTTGAACTATGACTGTATCAGCTGCAAGGTTACACCTGACATACCATGACTTACCGAGCACAGGAAGTCATGAATGGGGTGTTACGTCCGCCCTTAGCATATGATGCAGCCCCTCACCACCCGAGGATGGATCTTAGCATCTATACTAGGCATATAATGCCGTTATTAGCGGGTTTGTGTTTGTTTATTCAGGGGTCATGGGGGTTCACACAGAAATACCTAGAGACAAAAACAACAGCTGATGGGTCATATGTAATTCAGGTGCCATACTTTAGATGCGACAGAAATTAGCAACTGACATTTGAACAGTGGGGAAATTATGGTACAGAAACCAGGGACAGCACAAGACACATGAAAGACAGTTTTCCGAGGAGACTGGCGATATTCTTTTATTTTTATTTTGTCAGTGGTATAGCGCACAAAACCCAGAGGTATCTAGTCGCGTTTAACTTAATTGGTTAGATTTGATTTTTGGAATGGTAACAGGTTACAGTCTTAGCATAATACATCACAATATTCAGTAACAGGTAGGTAGAAATCAACTTATTTTGAGAACACACTTTGGAAATGCCTCAGTACATGGTGCTGGGTGCTACGTCAAAGTATGGAATTTCAGGTAGGTAAAATCAACTTGTTTTGGGGAACATCATTTGGGCAAGCCTCACCTCATGAGGTATAAAGTTAAAGGTGTGTGTGAAGCATGCTAAGGGGAGGCTGGTGGGGGGGCAATACAGTGCAGCCGATGGGCAACCAGCACAGTATGGCGAGGGCGATGGGAGGTGTGATTGGTAGGAGTAGGGTAGCGTTAATGGGCTGACGGTGCGACTAGTGTCAGTCGATCTCCCAGTATAGCCAAGTTTGAGTGGTTGGCAAGGATAATAGGCACAGGGGTGGAGGGCCATGGGTATGGCAGACAATCACCAACATGGTGTAGGTATGATATCGAGGTAAAACGAATAAAGCTTTCATGTAGCATTGAACCACAGCCAAAGGGCACCACACAGCACATACGCTTGGAGATGTACCAGGGGTACAGTGCGACATTGTGGAAGAGTGATGACAAGTCACAATAGGTGAGTAAGAGGAAACAAGGTTGCTGAGGTACGTGAGATCATGTTGTTGTTGATGTTGTGGTCGAGGCTAAAGGTAAATACTGGAGTGATCTGGCAGACCGGCTCCTGAATTTATGGACTGTCACAGAGATGAGCGTGAAGAAGAGTGATGCATCAGCATATTGATTGACGGGCAGAACAGGAAATTGCGGCCCGGCGTATGTACTGGTATGGACAGGGATATACAGGGCCTTCGAAATGGACCTTAGAATACACGGGCTGGCTCCCGCCGGCCGGTTGAATCGATTGGATACTGTAGTGAACCCGTAGGTCCTTTAAGATAAGGTAACACTCTACAGGGTGGATGCGGATGTAGAAATTACTAAAACATCAATAACAAAACTGACTCAGAAAAAATACACTTATATACTAAATACTCGTCATCATTCACGTCATACTACATGGCAAACTAAGAAAACCTATGTGGGACTGTGATTGGTTAACAGGTAACATCTAGGTATACTTTCTATGGGGGTTGGTGTTGTGATTGGGTGTCTACTGTCAGGTGCACAACTCTGCCCACCCCTAGTGCAAGTCATTGTGAGCATCATCAAATACACAACGTCTTGTTGGATCTCTAAACTATAGGGCTCTTTGGTACGTGGTCCATTATAATTGGTTGGCACACTTGTACCCTTCTGGAATATTCCACTCATTAGCAGAATGCGAGTTGGTACCCCAGGTGCCAGTGGGTCGGACTTAACCATGCCTCCCACCCAATTAGCCCATCATCTATCATCACTCAAACTGTCTGCCATGAGAATAGTCTTTTGAACTTGGCCTTGCAAGTGTCACTGCTTCTGGGAATGAAAAGGAGTGTGAGCATGGCTTTATCTTCTGCTCTCAGTGTAGCTTGCCCGAAGTCTATTTTCATCTGACCATGTGACTGGAGACCATGTTTTGAGCTCCTTCGTATTATTTAATACCATTTAATTAATAAAATTTGCCACTCATTGACCTCCGCTGAACTTTAATAGGAGCTCAGCTCTCGCTTTCCCGTTCATTGTATCTTCCCATGATAGATAACCAGTTTCTTTCCTGCCCCAATCCTTGACACTGGGCCAGGCAAACCTTTTCGATTCTCCTTCCATCTCCAGCCAGGCTTATTCTGCTGTGCCACACTTCAAATCCTTCTATTCACAGGGTTTTAATTTTGCTAAAGTGAAGCTTGGCGGCACCACCTGCACTATTCACTACATATAGCCGCCTTATGATTACTTCATCTACTTGTGTTACTGCGTATGTACAATTATAAACTGGTTTTCATTTTATTCCATGCTTTAGACTTGCAATATTCATTCCGCATATGAAAGTTGACTCGATTCTTAACTTCGTCATCAGATTCTATATGGTCTATCCACCTTCTCTCTTGTCATCTCTTCTGAGGTTTGTCACTTTCTTCATGTGACATCATCAGTCTCTTCTTTCACCGGCCTTCACGTGCTCTTCAGGGATCCTTCCCAAGAGACTGCCAGCTTTTCGAGGATAAATGAAGAATGGTTTCCTTAATGGATACTTTGCTTAAAGGCTGCTTGTGTTATAGGCATCATTACAGGTGTTGCCTTTGTCACTATTTCTGGTTCCTAACAGATAGGCAAGTTAGGGGCGGGACTTCCATTGGAGGCTTTTGGTTCCTCCTCTACAGTAGGCAGAACTAGCCAATGAGAGCGGGAGCAGGCAAGGCACAACAACAAGAGGCTCTAATTATATAAGAGACAGAGGTCTGTTCATAGGTTGCGCCAACAAACTGACTGACAGTGGCTAAAAACCATTTTAAAATCAATCATCCAATTTTAATCAAATAAAATCAACAATTAAAAGGTTATTAAATCAACTGGTTTGTAAAACCAACATAAACATCGTAGTGAGACACATAAAACACAGGAAATCGTAGATTACAATCAATGTTTGTTCATCACAGTTTGATATCTGTACACCCAAGACAAATCTATTGTGTAACACTTTGTTAGTTTGTTATTTGTCTGATATAACAATTTAAATCCCTGTCTAAATCCAGAGAGTTATCTCGACATGTTTCTGTTCATAAGCAGTTTAGTCTTGAACATTCATCAGGAGAGGTAAATAAAACACAAAGATCCTAGTACAAACAAAAGTGTCCAGTTTTAAAGGAAAGCTGGATAGAGTGCAACCTGTGGGGTTAAGAAAGAAAAGGGCAAAGGGTAAGCTCTTAGTAGCTAGTTAACTTTGCTATAGTCACACAAAGGTGAACGAGAAGCCCAAAGAAAGAGAATTGCACCTTCAATGGTGCTTGTGGGGGCTCTCAACTTGCTCAGCTCAGTTGGGTTGGAGTAGGCTGGTAAATGAAGCCTACTGGGTATCTAATACGAAAAACACACTAATTATAGCTTTTCATAAAACCAATAACATGTAATCAACAATACCAAAGTGGTCAGCAGGTAAAAACTCAAATTGCAGTGTAGATACCGCATTGCTCACCTATGTAGGACTGTAACCACTCATACAAAAGGGTGGAGTGGAACAGAGGGTAAGCCCGGCATTCAACGAATATATGTAATCCTGACTGTTAGGCTTCAGCCATAGCAACCATAGATTGGAAATGTGCGACCCTAGCGGGAGAATGGACAATCTCAAATCAGATTGAGGTCCATCATTTGTAGAACTCTAAAAAGTAGGCAAAACAATATGCAAGCGTAAAATAAGTACCTCAATAGGTCACTTGGCAAAGGAAAAGATGAGCCGGGGTGCGGCTGGACCCGTCAAGGTGTTCCAAAATAATCTTCTTCGGAGTATCAGCCCCTAAAATAGTTAGACAGGGTCTGAGTAAGGACTGCGTGAAGGTGAAATAGGTAGATGGTAAAAAGCCTTACAGGTCAGAGACCTAATCAAACATACGCCAAATGGCTTTGCATAACTCGATCTCAGAAAAATAGACAAAGCAAAGAGAAATATATTATGGAAGGAAATGTTACCTCTGACCGTAGCCTACAATACGCCCACTAATCTCGGTGACGCTCCTTGAATTGTGGAGTGTTACCATGGATGCCAGGTACAGGAGCAGCTAGCTTCCACACAAACTGCAAAACGTGAATTCTGCAAATGACAGAGAACTAGCTATAAACCCCCCTTTGAAAATGGCAGCATCACGGTGAAATGCATACTCGCGGTCATAGTGCGGTTTCTGATGCACTTACCAATCAATTGGCGAGTGGATACTGTATTGTCCGGGGTCTTAGAATCTGCTACAGCTAGTTCCAGTCAGGCACAGGAATGTGCCCTTCTCCTACACCGTATTTGTTCAGCAGACCGCACGCGGCACACCTTGTGTGTATATAAGTTACCATGGTGACCGGTGGGTCACAAGTCCTTCGGTGATGTTAATCCTCCATCGTGGGGAGTGGACACATGCCCTCCATATTGAAACGGAGTGGCGCTCCACTATGTGGATGATACAGATAGCGACAATGTCGCTTATACCTAACTTGGGAGATCAGAGACTACTAGACGGTAACTGCGTGTCAAAAAGATGTAATTAATAAACAGACCGGGGCCTGTGAATAGTGATTGCCGGACCGGCACCATCATAGATAGTAAATCACCTTGTTAAGCCATATTGGTACAGCAGTGTCTTGAACAGAGTAATGTAGTTAAGAGTCCAAAAGTAGCGCTCTAAGAATACATCCAAGTAACCAGTACTGAAGATAGCCTTAGATATAGAGTGTGTGCATCTGACACAGCCCACGCAATGGCTACCGACTCATTAAAGCGGTGGGTGACAGAAAAGTGCAAATATTCATATGGCACATTAACACATCAAAAACAATTCAATCCATCATCTCATTATGAACTTAGTAATGCATCCAATGTGTCATGACTCAAGCTTGACGCTTCACATAAATAATATCAGAGCCCAGTCAGTTCAGCCTCCAAAATGTTCAGAATAGTGTGAAATGGGGTGTTCAGTGTACAGAGGGGTATTCGTCCCTGTGTTGTCACAGATAAACATACTAGACAAAACATATGCCTGGTATCCCTATCAATTGTTAACAGTAGGTTGAACATATCATGCCCCATAATTAGTACTTAATTTTGTGCCATTCAACAGAATTGTTAATTCCCCTAGAGTCACTGTGCAACATATAAATCATCTGTTGTTCCTTTCTGAACAATCTATTTTCTAGAGTTTGGAGGTTACCGCCTTTCAAAACTAAAAGTACTGTCCAGGTAAAATCTTGATGTCCATGTTTCAGCTCACAAAAATGTTTGACCATTGGGGCATTTTCAATCTTATTTTTGAGACAGCTATGATGTTCCATGATCTGGGTTTTTACTTTGCGGATAGTTTTACCCACATACAGGAGTCCACACTTGCATGTGATGAGGCACACTACATGATCTGTGTTGTAGTTGGTCAGAGTCTTTTTGGTCCATGATTTGTCAAGTCCTATGTGAAGCTCTTTACTTTTCGTAGTATGTTTGCAGTCGCTGCAGTTTCCACAGGGATAGTGGCCAGTTGCTGGAGGTAAGCCCCATATGGTAGTCAAGTTGGTAGTGCCTATAGAATTATCTTTCAATTTACTACTACTAACTCTATTACCGATGGTGGTACTTCTTTTGTATGCAAAGATCAGCGGAAGTAGAGTATTTTTGGATGTGGCAAATGTTTTCCAGTGTTTCATAATCACATTCTTGATTTTCAGACTCTGGTCTGTGAAGGTATTCACACAGACAATTCTCTCATCTCTCGGCTTCTTGGGTTTAGCTTACAGGAGGGCCTCTCTATTATTGTTGAAAGCGTGTTTGGCTGAACGTTTAACCAGTTTCCTGGGGTATTCTCTATGTTGTCATTTCTTACTGAGTAGTCCAAGCTATTCATTTTAAGGTGCACGAATTGACCAAATGGTAGGTTGTTCATAAGTGTTTAATATGATGGCTGGTATAGTCTAGGAGGGAGTTCCTATCCGTTGGTTTATGATAGGGTTTGATTTTGAGAATCCCTTCATGGTGGTAAATCGTCAGGTCAAGGAAATTGGTGGTCTCATTACTTGTCGTCATGGTGAATTGAAGGTGCGGGTTGAGAGTGTTAAGCCAGGCAAAGACGTTGTTCACACTTTCCAAGGAACCTTCCCACACCACTAGAATATCATCAATATAGTGGTTCCATTTCTTGATGTTCTGATTGAAAGGATTCATCTTGCTGTAGATATGGGCTTTTTCAAATGTTTCAACATATAAATTGGCCACACTGGGTGCCATAGTTGCTCCCATAGCTGTGCCCTCGACTTGCTGGTAATAATTACCATTGAACTCAAAGTAATGCGTTTAAGTGCTAGTTCGACACACCATACTATGAATGAAGTAGGTACAGGGTCGTTGTCAAGTCTTGTAAGTAGAATCTCTTCCACAGTGTCTAGCATTGCCTGTTGGTGTATGTTGGTGTACAATGAGACAATATCCAGACCAATGAGTGAGGATATTTCTGGGGTGAACTGTAGGTCCTCGTAGAGGTTGATCACATCTCTGGAATCTTGTAGGTAAGATTTCATCTTTTGAACAAAGTCTTTTAAATAATGGTCTGCAAATGCAGAAAGGGGTTCGAGAACTGAGTTAATACCCACTACTATCGGTCTTCCAGGGGGTTTGGTGAGAGCCTTATGCACCTTAGGAAGTGTGTGGAAGGTAGGCACAGTAGGTTTAGTGTTGTTCAGAAAATCAGCCTCCTGTTTAGAGATCCAATCACGTTCTTTGGCTTTAGACACTTTGACTGAAATCAAGAGCTGTAGTTCTTTCGTTGTATCACACCCCTCAGGAGCATATAGTAGAGCCTATTGCCCAGTTGATTGTTGCACTCAGTAACGTAGTCTTTCCGGTTCTGAATCACAATCCCTCCGCCTTTATCAGCTTTTTTAATTATAATGGAGGTACTGGCTGCCAGAGATTGAAGGGCTCCTTGTTCAGATTTGGTCAAATTCTGGAAGAGCCTACGTTGATTAGCTTCAATGGCTGCAATATCAGCGCTAACTTTCTTCTAAAAAATTAGTGATTCAGGAGAAAAACTACATGCCGGAGGGCAGAATGTAGAGGGATTACGCAGGCCTGTATGATTAATATGTTCTTCTCTAGTTGTATTGGATTCTTGTGCAAAGAACTCCCTCAAATTGATGTTTCTCATCAGATTTTTCAGCTCTATGCGGAATTCGAAGGGGTCATGTTCCTTCTTGATGACATAATCTAATCCTTTATTCAAGAGTTTCTGTTCAGCATCAGTAAGTTTGTATTCAGAGAGATTTATCAGAAGCAATTCCCACTTCGGGTCTGTTTTGCTCCTTCATCCCAGTTGTTGCGATTCTGGCCCTGGTATAAAAAAGGTCACATGTTACTTCTTCTTCCACCATTACCTGGACGTCTCATTGGCTGTCGTCCTCTTTTGGTTGATTTTTTCGCGCTAGCCGATGTATCTTCTCCTGTATCTTCTAGATCGCTGCTGTCATTGCTAGTACTGTAAGATGTATTTCTAAATCTCACTCGTCTATTATTTCTAGTAGGTCCGTTGTGCTGGAGACTTTTGTTAATATAGTCGTCCTTCACATAAGGGAAGGCTTTCTCATGTGTGAAATTTGCTAGATCTTTCTTCATACGTTGTATGCATTCATTGGTGTTCTGAACTTCAAATTCCTTAATCTCTTTCTCAATCTCAACTAACCTTTTCTTGTAATTTTCCAATGGCAGAAGTTTTTTTATGTTCTCTTCAATTTTAAGTAGATCAATCTCGATTTTTGTTGCAGTTTCCTTTGCTGTGTCAATAATAAGTATAAGCCTTTCACGGCCACAGCGGTTCGCAATATAGCTCCACTGGATGCAGAATTTTTCTGTGTCAAGTAATAATCTAGGTTCATTGAGGACTGTAAGCCCTTGCAGTAATACCTTACTTTTAAGATACACTAGCATTGTTGCTCCATGTAGTTCTGTGTGTGTGAGGCGTTTCTTCAGTTGCACTAGTTCGTTCCATTCATCAGTATTGGGAGTAGGATCACCTATGTCTTCCTTGTTAAGGATCGAAATGGCATTCATCAGTAAGGCGGCGTAGTTGTCACTGTAGGTGAGTGTTTTATCTTCTGACATGGCATCTCTAACGCCCTCGCACCCATCACCCCAACAAAACATCCCTCTCAGAGATTAGGCCCCACATCCAGATAGTACACAGCCAATCTCAAATCACTAAAAACCCTCAAGCACTATCTGGAACGGAGATGGAGAACCAACCCTACTGTCTAGAACAAAACCGCCCTTTGGAAGACTAACAAGGGCAGACAGATTGGAAATAAAAAAAAACCAGGAAAGCATTCTATAGGAACAGAATCTTGAACTCTCGCAATCCAAGCAAGGAACTGCATAGAATAATTTCTGAATTCAATTCTCTGGGCTGCTCTACCCCCCACCCACTACTTCCCAATCCCTATGTGATGCCTTATCAGAATACTTCCACAACATCGCTATCAGCAGACACTCTGCCTTCATCTCTAAACTAGAAACAATACCCCCATCACCTGCCCACCACCCATTCCCCATCCAAACTCCCTGCCAACACAAACCTTCACCTCTTTCTCTCCAATCTCACGCCAAGAGTGCCTCTCGCTCCTAGCTCAAAGCTGCCATTAGGTTCCCATGAAGAACCTTGCCCGCCCACCCTCCTTGAAAACATCCTATCCTCAACCTGTGCAGGCAGTTTCGCACGCCCAATCCTTAACCACTCCCTAATATTGGGACCCTTCCCGGAAGCGTTAAAATTCTCCTACATCAAACCCCTCCTCAATAACCCTAAGTTCAACCCACTCCTCCCCCAGAACTACCGGCCCATTTCCAACACCCACTTCTTGGGCAGACTCATGGACCGCACAGCATACAAGCAACTCAGCCATTTCACTGAAGCCAACAACCTCCTTGACCCTGCCCAATCTGGCTTCAGACCGCTCTGAGAAACCGAGTCCACCCTAGTGTCTGTTTGGGATACCTAAAAAGAATACTGGACGTGAAAGGATGTGCTGTACTCAGTCTTCTTGAACTCTTTGCCGCCTTCGACACCATTCACCACAACATTCTCCTAGACAAGCTGCACTATTTAGGAATCAAAGACACTGCCCTCACTTGGATCTCCTCTTTCATCTCTAATCGCTCAAAACACATGCTCCTCCACCCTTTCACCTCTACATCCAAAAGGGGTCCCACAGGGAGCATCCCTATCTCTCCTCCTCTTCAACACCTATCTGAACCCTCTCTCCACACTCATCCACTCCCACAATACCACCTGCTACAACTACGTAGATGACACCCAGATCATCCTTAAAATCCCAAAATGGCTAGGCTCCAACCATCCCGATCTGTCATCATGCCTCTCGGGTATTGACTACTAAATGATGACAAACCACCTCATCCTCAATCCTGAGAAAACAGATATAATATCCTGCAGAAAAAATAAGGTGCTCTTTCGCAAACCTATCCCCTGGCCTCACTCCCTAGACCCCGACCCCAGGCAATCTCCACCCCGGTGAAACATCTTGGATGCACACTGGACATGGATTTATCCCTCTCCAAACACATATTTCAGTATCCAGAACCTGTTTCTTCTACATACGCATCCTCAGGTGTATTTTCCGATACCTCAACTATCATCACCATTTCTCTGCCATCATATGCATCATCCTTTCCCGCTTAGACTATGCAAACTGCCTTTATCTAAGCGCACCAGCATTTCAGCTAAGGAAACTGCAAAGAATCCAAAATGTTGAGGACCGCCTGATCATTAGCCTCCCTCCCAGAGAACACATCAGCCCTACACTAAGAGTCCTCCATTGGCTCCCTATTGGTCGACACACTACCTTTAAAGCCATGTGCATCACTCATCGTGCCATCCACAACACCGGACGAGTATTCCTCCAAGACAAATTCACTCGCTACCACGTCTCAAGGACACTCAGATCTGGCACAGCATCCGTCCTAGTTATCTCACATTAAAACTGCACCAGACTGGGTAGATCCCCCTCTCTGTCCAAGTGCCCATCATCTGGAACTCTCTGCCCTTGCACATCCGCAACATTGACAATCACTTGGCATTCAGAAAGGTCCTCACAACCTGGCTCTTCCTGTCCTGCTCCTGTCGATACGTGCACAGAAACACTGGCCCAAACACACCTATGCACACAAACCTCCACAGATGCCAGCAGCGTTCTCAGCGGCCCACTGTGATAAACAACACCTCCCTCTCCCACAGACATTTGTAAATCACTTCCCTGTCCCTCTAGGCCCCTCACCAACTGCTCAGCCTTTCAATCCAGGGAGACCATAACTGGCAAGACCAGCCAATGGCATTGGAACTAGAAAAACAACATTTAAAACTAACTCCCTCCTAGTTTAAGCTATGTATACCTTGCACCACATCTGTGGACATAGGCCGAAGGCACGGCCACCCATCCATTAACTTTAGAAGGAAGCTATGGCTATGCAAATCCGCTCAAGTAGCTCACATAGCCATCCATACTGAAGCCCCTGACGTACCTCAACACGGCTGCTATTAGTATACAGCAACAACCTACCACAAAAGAAATGTCAGTCTAGCTGGGCATACATCAAATCTCTAGCACTAGCACTCTATCCTAAACCACCAACAGCACCCGCCCACATTCCTGACCTCTGGGTCTGGGTTGCTATTGGAGCTTCGCTAGCTCACTTAAGCCCTAACTTGTCAAAATGCACACACGCATCTTCTAAATCAACTCTTAGAATCTCCCACACATGGACGACGGGCGAGGGCATTCTAACCACAAAGGGCATTGAGGCCTTAAAAATGGGGAAAGGGTGCAATATAAATGACGAATACAATACAATACAATGTTCAGATGTAACTTTGTTTACAATGTGAATGCTACTTTGTTCTTTAATAGTGTAAAGTTTCAATTTCTTGTGAGTGCAATGGAGTTCATTGAACCAATTTTAGAAGAATATGTACATTTGTGTGAACTTTTGTAAACGTTAAATCTGCATTCAACTTTTGTAACTTGAGTTACAATATCAGAATGACATGTTTGTCTTATAGTATACTTGCTTGCTCTGTCTGCTGACTGAATGTAGAATGTCAGTGTGGGTGATGTCAGCAGGGTGGTGAGAGTTATGATAGAGTGCAAAGTAATGCAGGATTGAGAGATGAGTGATCTGGTGTTTTGCGATCTAACTATTTTCCAGTACATTCTGTCTCAGATAAAGGCTTCTTTTGTACATCTGTGGAGTGCTGCCTCATTACACACCTCCCAAGCAGGATATGTCAACGTGCGATAACTGATGCTTGAAGGCTGTTGCGGATAGCCGGTCACCCCTGACCACAGGAAGGCTGCATAATCACACATTTTCTTCAGGGAAAAATTATCTTCGATGGTGATTCATTTTTCAGGGTCTAATGTAAACACATTTAGCAAGGGGATGCATCTCAGTAGCAATAGTTAGAGGTGGAGGCAACACTTTGGTACAATAAGGTAATATTAAATCCTTCTGAGAGATGATGGCCGCTGTGTAAATGTCCTCAGTTTTGTGGAAATGTGTCCTGATCCCCCCAGTGTTGAGAGACAATTTCTGGAGCATTTACCAGGTGCAGCCCCTCTTATAGTCTTTTGCTTGAGTGCTGCATGGGGGGAGCTGCAACACTGTGGAATTTGGGGGTGGCTGTCCTGCAGTGATGTGGAGGACTGAGGCATCTGTTCCATATGGCAGAGCTTAACCGGGGCCAATGGAAGTGTTGGCCCTAGTTGAGCCATGCCTTGATTGAGGTATGGGAGTTGCTCAGCATCAAGAGTGTCATTGGCACGCTGCGGGGAATTCTGGAACGTGTAGTCCCCCAACTCCTCCGTTTTGATACTGCAGCAAGACAGGAGGTGCACTGGGCAATATGATGCTGTTGCAGTGTTACAGACAGCTGTGCATTCCAGCAGGACCGTTGCTGAAATGTAGGAAATGGCTACCATGTTTGTTCTTCCTGCAGCAATGATGGTTTTCGCATGGTCACAGTCACGTCCGCTGCGTCCTCTCAAAAATGCTGGAAATGCAGATCCTTGCATTCCATAGTAGTGCCAAAACATGAGGATTGACTGCATTCGAGTATAGTGTTCCCTTTCACCACAAGGGCCCTTTTGCCAGAGGCGGGAAGACATTTTCTGGCAACACATTAGAACGCGTGGAGGAATATTTATTGTTTTCAGCCTCGAATGCACGATGCATTGTTCTCTTGCCAAAGAGGAGCGCGAACATTGAGATACATCGACTGCCAGGGGGCCACCTTGACTGTATTTATGTGCCCAGTATCTTGCTTAATTTATGCTTGTTTTCTCTGCAGGCGGAGCTGATAGTGTTGTTTCAATCAGTTTAAATACATTTAGTCAACTGGCCATTTTTTACCCTGCTTTTGCTCGACAGCTGCCCATAATGAAGGCAGGATAAACGTCCTTTCTTTATAGGTCATCTGGTCTTTACCCTTGTTTTTTAGGGAAGTTGTTGTAGGGCTCAAGAGCAACGCGCACACGTTGGAAACAAGGCGAGATCGTTGACCAACACAGGTTCGGTTCCGAATCCTGCCTTAGAAATCTCTGTGTATTAGGCGAGTTATAAATACCAAATGACATATATGCTCAGTGTGTTATTTTGTATTACATGTGCTGGCTTCTTTTAAGCTTTCTCATAACTAAGCTCATGCAACACAGACACGTCATTATAATGATATAGGTATTCTGATAGCATGTATTCGAATGTTTTATCCCTCGGATTTACAGCTTCAGGCAGCGCTGGCACGTCACAGTGCCACGGGTATCTACTGTTTTGTATTATTTTAGAGTATTTAGCACAGTTTGCATTTAGTTTTGCATTTGAGATTTTTCACTCCATCAGCTACTTTCAATAGAAGGGGTTCCGGTCAGTACTATGTTAGTTTTACTGTTGGTGTTAGGCAGGAATGGGAAAGTGGGCCATGTTTTCTTCTTACATGTTATTGGCCCTTCCAATGCTTTGTGTTTCATTAGAGTTGTCTAATAACCCTTTAATAGAGTGCAGGTGTGCATATTTCATGTTTGCAAGTTAAGTTATTTATTATGTTTTGCAAAATGCACTGCTACGGACAATTCCAATTGGAAGGTTTTATACCAATATGATTTTTTTTGGTTTTAATGAGCATTTGGTCTTTCCACCGTTTTATGCTGAAACAATTGAATTATTCAATTTAAAGCTCTTTCTCATGTGTGCTGGCTTGCAATTAGGCATGGTTACGAATGAGCGTGCATCCCATGTTTTTTTTGTTAGTCACACTATGTGTGCTGGTTTGAAGCCATGTTGGGATATGCGAGTGGGCCTGCATCTCATTATTTAACTAATGGGAAGGAGTGCATATGATTAAGCGAATGGGTGCAACTCCCCTGAGTCCTGACTGAGCGGGCATGAAGCCTATGGTTTATAATTTATTAATTTCATTATTCACTGATATGATATGTCAAGGGAGGGGGAAAAGAGGGAAGACAGACAACGATCCAACTAGGCCAGGTGTCATTCAGATCTTACAAGTGCAAGGGAAGGGGTAAGTGCGGGGTGGGGGAAGAGGGAGGGGACAGTGCAATACATGGGATAATAGAATAAATAACACTAAGTAAAGTACGGCCAGCAGGTGGCAAGGGTAGAGGGTAACTGCAGGCATCAGGTGTCAAGTGCAGATAGTGGGACTGTAGGGATACAGAAAACAGTCCCCAAGTGCAGGGGTTGCCAGGAAGGCAGTGCAGGTGTGTGACTGGCTGGGGAGGGGGCCTGAGCCCGAGATCAGAGGGTGGCCAGGTAACCAGTGCAGTTTCAGTTTCAGCCAGGAAATCCGCAGGGGAGAGGAGGAGAAAAAGCAGAAGCAAAGAGAAAGGTTTTGAGGTGCTTCTGGAACGGGAGATGGTTGTCCTCAAGTTTCAGGGGGGCAGGGAGGCTGTTCCAGAGGAAGGAGCCGAAGATAGAGATCTACCACCAACTAGTTGCTTGGATAATTGACTGACTCTGAGGGAGTTGGAGGCGGATGATCGAAGAGCTTGAGATGCAAGATATTTAGGAAGAGAGAGTTGCAGGTATTGAGTCCCAAAGCCCCAGACGGCCTTGTGGACAATGCAGTGGGTTTTGAACTTAAACCTCGCAGCCACTGGGAGTCAGTGCAGAGATTTCAGTCCTGGAGAGATACGATCCCTGGGCTTGAGGCCAAGGACAAGTCTTGCAGTCCTGTTCTGGAGGAGTTGCAGAGGGCACAGAGTAGAAGCAGGCAGATTTAGAAAGAGGCTGTTTCTATAGTCCAGCCTAGAGAGAACCAGAGCTCTGGAGACATTGAGCTTCTAGGGGAAGGAGAGGAAAGGAAGAATACCTCTGAGGAGGTGCAGCTTGTAGTGTGACTTCTTAGAGACGTCAGAGATGTGAGGAGAGAAGGAGAGTGTGGAGTCAAAGATGACCCTGAGGTTTTTAGCCTCACAGGTAGGAGCAGGAAGAGGGTCAAGAGGGGCCGCCAGAGAGTGACAGGAAAGCAAGGTGTGGGTGTGCCGATGAGGAGAATCTCGGTCTTACTGGCATTAAGGCAGAGATCATTGGCCGCACACCAGAGGGTTTCTTAAGAAGAGGGTGCACAAGGGAGTGCTTCATGGGGGAAGGGAAGACTCCAGCTTGGTTTTTTCAAGAGTGGATCCGGGAATCAAACCTGTGTTTGCTCATCATGGTCTTGCGTCCAAGACCCGCGCATTGCTACAGAGCTATCATCCTGTCATTGTTGGAGGTGCACCAGGACTGGATGGCAGAAAGGCACTGCGAGTTGATGGAAGAGGGTCAGCAGTCAGTTTGAAGAAGAGTTGTCTGTCATCTGCATAACACTGGAAATTGGAGCAGAAGGAGGAAATGAGAAGTGCCAGCTGAGCAAGGTAAGTGGGAGAGGTTTGAGCCCCGGGGGAACCACAGGTGGAGAAGGAGGTAGGTTAGGAGAAGTTGCCCAGAATGACCAGGGACACCTGATCAATTAGGAAGGAGTTCAGCCAGTCCAGTGCCCGCTCCAAGATCCCCAGGGTATCATGGAGCTGTTTTATGAGTATGGAGTGGTTGACTGTGTCAAAGGTAGAGGAGAGATCGAGTAGAATGAGGACAGCAGGAGAGTTAGCATCCAGGGATGCAAACAGTTCTTCACAGGTGTTCAGAAGAGCAGTTTCCATGCCTCTGGATGCTCAGAATTCAGATTGATGGTTGTGGAGACCGCCAACAAGTTCAGTGTGCGAGTTGAGTTGGGTAAATGCCAGCTTCTTCAGCAGTTTTCCGAGGAAGGGGGTGATAGAAATAAGACCGTAGTTGGCTGGACAGGTAGGGTCTGCTGAAGGTTTTTACAGGAGCGGGCACACAAGGAAGTGCTTGAGGGAGGGAGGAGGGGAAAGATCCAGTAGCAAAAGAGTGGTTGCAGAAGTCAGCCAGTGCAGGGTCAAGAGAGCCAATGTTGTCCTTCATGATTCTGGAGGAGCAAGCGGAAACCTGTTGGGATGGGATCTTCATAGAGCAGACAACTCTGGTGACTTCATCAGGTATGACGGGGAGAAGGAGGAGACAGAGGAAGAAGAAGGGTGGGAGGCCAGAGGAGGCAAGGGAGTGAGGGCGGGGTTGGGGCAGATGTCCTCAGGATGTCCAGAGTTGTTGTGGTGAAGTGTGTGGCCAGTGCATTGCAGAGGGCCTTTTTGACGGAAGAGAGGAGAAAGGGACTGCAGAAGGGTTGGCTATTTCCCTGGAGATTTTAAAGAGTTCAGTCATTTTGTTGGATGCACCAGATACCCGTGCCTGGATATGGGCCCTTTTCTTGGCAGGGACGGAGAGTCTGTATTGCCTTTGGAGCAGGTGGCAGGCCAGTTTGTCAGAGGTTGAGCCTGAGGTTTGCCACTTCCATTTCTCAGCACTGCACCTGCGTTTCAGGGCTAGAGAGTTTGTAGTTGACCAGGTATTACACTTGGAGTCTGGGTTGGGGGAAGATGGGGGATGAAGGTGGATGTGAAGGCAGCAGATGACACTTGTTTCATTGGACGGATGTTCGTGAGCGAGGTTGGCAGGGCTTTTGGAGGTGCGGTCAGGTGGCCGAGGGCACCCAGGTGAGAGGAGAGAATGGTCTGACCAAGAGAGTGGTGTGACAAGAGGGGGCGGGAGAGAGGACAGAGTGTATGAGGATGTCCTGAGTGTGTCCAACCAAGTGGGTTGTACCAGAAAGGAGAATGGAGAGGGATAGAGAAGTGCAGAGGTCAAGGAAGAGAGTGGATGCTGTGACAGGGGAGTCCAGTTGGATGTTGAAATCTCCCAAGAGGAGGAGTTTGGAGGATGTTCATAGGAGAGAGGAACATAAATCAGCCCCTTCAGAGAGGAGCAGGGTGTTAGTGCGGGGGGGCTGTATATAGTGGCAATGGTCAGAGAGGAGGAGGGGTAGATAACCAACTTGCAGACCAGCTTCTCAAAGGATGAGAAGGGCTGGGTGGGTATGATGGAGGAAGGAACTCACTCAGGGAAGATTAAGGCAACCCCACCGCCAGCACAGTGAGGTTGTGGCTGGGAAAAGATCTTGAAGCTACTGGGAGAAAGGAGTCAAAAGCAATGACTGAGCTGGCATTGAGCAATGTTTCGGTAAGAGTGAGAATGTTGAGGTCAGTGTCTTCAAGAAGGAGGTAAATGGCAGCCGAGTCGTTGTTGACGGAGTGGGTGTTAAGAGTAGCCAAGTGAACGAGGCCTCCGCCTTTGAAGGTTTTCTGAGGTGGAGTACAGCGGCGTGGTACACCACTCAGAGTGGGAGGGATAGAGAGAATTGTAGGGGGATATGCAGGTGAAGGAAGAAAGTTAATGAGCCACGGCAGATGACGGTCAAAGAGGAGGAGGTTAGGTTGAGGACCCTGAACCAAGATAGTTCCTGTGTGGAAGACATTAATGATGCAGTGTGATGATGAGAATCCAGCCAAGAGGACTACCCACTTGGTGCCACCATTAATGGGAGAGGATGTGAGAGGGGGAGAGTGGAGATGAGTTGAGGAGTCCATAGATCTGGGGACGGGACAGAGAAAAGAATGTTGGTGAAGACCTGTTTGGAAGTTGCACTGACATAGGTGTCTGTGATTGATAGGCCAGGGTTGGCACTCAGTATGTCTTTTTTGGGCTTTTTTCTTCCAGACTTTGTAAGAGAAGGACAGTAATTGATAGTGTAGCAGTTGGAGAAGATGGGAGCGATGGTGAGTGCCATCAGGGTGGCAGAGGATAGTTGAACGAAAGGGAGAGGCTGCACTGCACCGTTTTGGCCAACTCACATTCAATGCACAATATTGGGTGCAGAATGCTAAAAGCACACAACTACGTTTGAGAATCAAAACAGGGCACAACATGCAATGCACAGTAGGGGGTGCAGGGGGTTAAAAGCACACACCTAAGTTTGAGAATCGAAAACAGGCAACAACATGCAATACACAATATGGGGTGCACGGGTGAGATACGGTATTCCCCCTTTCCTGTAACCATGCCCCTGCCTATTTTATAGGCTCCTCCAATGTCCCAACCACCCTTTCTAGACAAACACTGGGCCAAGGAAGAGGGGGACAGAGTAAAGAGGATAACATTTACATATCTCATTGGACATGTCCCACTAATCGGGTCAGGCAAAGTCAGACACTTGACTTTAATCACATACATCTGATACCTATTAGCTCTCCCCACACAGATACAAGGCGGAACATAGAGACACACTCTGAGCAGGATTGAACACAAGAAGGAGCAGATCTTCTTGGGAGAAGGTGAACCTACTGAAGCAGGATGACCGATCGAGGTATTATAGCAAAGGGTAGAGAAACCCTGAAGTTCCCTGCAGGAGGTCATAGCATCCAGGAAGCCGTGAAGGAGACGCAGAGATAGCAGAGATAGCCAAATCGCAGACAAGAAGAAACCTGCATTGTGTTTCAAGAATGCCAGCAACCCTTCCAAGTGAATGACAGTGTTGGACAGGCGAGACCAAGCCTGTGGTATTAACCTTACCTCGTGAATCAAAGCCGCAGAGACAAGAAAGGAACACGCAAAACCGGTGAGTTAGTGAAAGACAAAAAAGACTGTTTTTTGTCAAAGAAAGATTGAAGCCGCAACAGTGTATCTCACAGTGAAGGTTGCGCACATGCTGATGAGACACGAAAGAAAGCTAACCAGTGATGAACTTTTAAGTGGCTGATAACTGTGAAGCAAGTGAAGAGTAGTAGAGTGGTCTGGCGAAAGGAAGTAACCCACTCGAAAGTGTCAACGAAATGTGAAATGTTTTGTTATGAAGCGGCAAAGTGAACAAACTCTGAAATGCGTATAGTCAAGATTAACCCTGGCAAAAGGATAAGTGAAAAGTTGAATGCTTGAAGAGAAAGATTTGTTTGAACTTTTGTGCTTATGGTACTGAACTACCAAGATCAAGAGACACTGGGGCAAATAATATAAGAGTGTGAGCTGAAGAGAAATTGGAAGTGATCCTGCGGAGGTCTATGGTGAAGGCCTTGCACATTCGAAAGTCTTCGACATCAGAATTGATTCGAATACGACAGAGGGATACTGGAAGTGTGATAAATTAGGGGAAGAGAACCCCTAACAAACGTGAACTAAGCTAGGGCAAGGGAACCCCTGCAAGTGCTGTGATGGCGAAGTCCGAGCCCAGCTGAGGGAGATCTGCGTTGAATCAGGTACTTGCTGATTACGAGGTCTGAGCCCGATTGAGGGAGACCTATGTGAACTGTTAAAGCTTTGAGAGGTCCGAGCTGATGGAGACGTACGTGAACATTTTGGTTGAAATGTGAACAAATTTTAACATGGAAGGCCAGGAGGCCCTTGATCCATGTTTTGAACTGCCTTTGTTTTGAGAACCTGAGCCAGAGAGTGTCACCCTGTCTATGGTGGTTGCCTTACTCTGTGCTGTCCAACGTGGGAGGAGAGCTGACTCAGCCACTTTGATACTTTATTTTATAAAACTGATTTTCCTTTGTATACATATTCCCCATTACACCCATTTTCTATGAGAGATATGGCAGGCATTAGGTTTTGTTAGTATAGGCCATTTTGATTTGACAAAGACTGATTAAGACTGTGTTTACTTTATTATTTGATTGTAGAGATTACTCCCGTCATAGCTATAGTGCCAAGTAGTAGTTTCTCCAAACCTCAAGAATCTAATAAAGGTTTTGAAACTTGTAGTTCTTGTGTCAGTGTCATATTTGTGATACCATGCCTCCACTACACCTGCGACAAAGTCTTGTCTTCTCCTCATTTTGGGCCAACCATTCAGTGAGGGTCTGAAAGTTCGCCTCATACTGATATCTGTACAGAGATTGGCAGATTCCACAAGGCTTCTAATCTCAGAGGTTTGTACTAGCATATGTAGGCTTCCGTGTTCCACTGGCAGAGGCTCAAAAGGCCTGGAATGCCATCTTGAATTGTTAAATGATCATGATGAATTGTTTTGATGGTGTGTATGTGCATAGGGGAGTTAACTCCATGCTGGTTCCCAGGGGAAACAATGGCTCATTGAACTGTCTCCCCATGATCTAATTTGCATCAATGAACTATGTGCTAGCTTCTCTGTTTGTCTTCTTCATTCTGTGTGAACTATGCAAGTGCTGAAGACACTGAATTAAAAGGGCCGCTGACCAATTTCATCTGTTGATCTCAATGCAATTCTTTGGCACACATTCTAGCATAGGCTAACATGTTCTTGTGTTACACATGTGTCAAGACCTGCCCCCTTGCCCTGATGCTGGGGAATGAGGACCAGGCACACATTTTGGTTGAGAGATTAATTGTGGTTATCCGCGCAAATTAGTGAAGCATGCTGCCAAGGTCTTGTTTAGCTAACCGCAAAGCCATTTTGGCTTCAAAGGAACCCCATAGACTCCCTAACAGGGTGATTTGTGTCACTACGTTTTCCCCTCAGACCAATAGAGTCTGGCAATTGGTTAAGAAACACTGGTGCCTGGTAACCTCGAGGTGGTGCACATCCCAAAATGCCACTGTTTACACTCAAGCGGGGCTGTAGCATCAGGGACAAACTTGTAAATTCTAGATTCCTACAGGACACAGTCCGTGTGGCAACTGTGGTGTGTGCGTTTTCCGCCCCTTACCGGTCTCCTTTATGGTCCCCGGGGTGCGTAGGGACCCTGCAGCAGCCATCCCGTCTCTTTTAGCACTTCACCTCTTGGCACAGCTTCAGGCTGTTGTTGTCAGGGCGGCCAATGCTATTCATGTTCAGGGTCTGTGAGGCCTACTCTCAGAAACCCCCCTCCTGGGCGCTATACCACTCACTCCTGCAATGGATTGATTTCCGTTTGTTAGGAGATTTTGGGCCCACAGTAGGCAGCGCTCTGATGTTGTGGGTCAATTTCTTTTATGGTTTAGCTGTGTACAGGTTTGTCAGTCCTGCCACTCCAGTCGACCTACTGTGTTGAATATTGCCCTCCTGGGTTCAGTGCTGGCCAATGGCTGTTGAAATATACTGTGGGGCAAGTCCTCACTCTGTGTGAGTTTAGTTTGTGTGATTGTTTCCTGCGTTCTGCTCCATGTTCACTTGGGAAGCACATAGGTTGCCGAGGTTTGTACTGGCCTATGAGTCCGCAGCAGGTTTGGGGCCTTGTGTGGCCGTGTAGCACACCAGCGGGTACTTTGAGAGCGTTCTGTGCGGTCGTAGGGGCTTGGAGGCAGGATGGTCCCAATATGTCCGCCTACCCTCGGGTGGCCACGAGGCCCTCCACGCATTCAGGAGGAGCGATCCACAATTTGCTGATGCTGCGGCGGGGGGCAAGGGGTGCCTGGGGACACAGCGGATGTCACACGGGCCCGGGTCATGGGTTCTCCTCTAGCGTGGAGCCTTCAGCTATTTCCTCTGCTCAGCCCAGGTCCGCGCCTCGGAGCGGGCTTCCTAGGGGGACCCGACAGAGCAGAGCGCATCGGCGGTCGGGGCCGCAGCAGTCCCTCCAAGGCTAGTCTGCGAGGGAGCATGTCTCAACCCGGAGTGGAGCGAACACTGCGGAGCCGGGGGCACCCACCTCTTTCGCTTGTTGGGGTATTCCCACAGTTGTCGTTTCTTTTTCGTTTATGGGGGGGTCCTGTAAGTGGGGGCTCTGCCAGAGCATTTTTCGGGGCTCTGGCAATGGAGCTCACGCAGAGAGCATTGTTGTTTTTGCACCCCGTGGTGGCCAGTCCGGTTATTTGATTTTTAAGGTCAAGGAGGGTGGTTTCAGTGCCATGGCTTTTGCGGAAACCTGATTGCCTTTTGCCTAGGATGGCGTTAGACTCTATGAAGTGTTGGATCTGGTTGTGGGCTGCTTTATCTAGGATCTTGAGCAGGAAGGGGACGGTAGTGATAGGGCGGTAGTTATTTGGGGCAGTGGGATCCAGGGATTTTTTTTTAGAAGGGGGCGGACTCAGGCTTCCTTTAGGTTGGATGGGACCGTACCTGTGGTAAAAGAGGCATTGATGAATGCCGTGATGAGAGCAGCCAGGGACTCTACGCAATCTTTGATAATGTTGGGGGGCAGATGTCCCCTTTACACACGGATGGTTTGAGATGTTGGAGGAAATGTATGACTTCTGGTTCTGAGACGTCTCTGAAGGAGAAGAGAGGGGCGGAAGGTTTGTGAGGGGCGGTGCTGGGCATGGCCGGACGGGCGGGTTTGGGGAGTGCTTTACATTGAGATTGAATTTTGTCTTGGAGAAGTTTAATTTTGTTTAGCATGGCTCACTGTATGCTGGAGCACCAGGCTTCGTGTTTGATAATATCATCGGGGCTGGTGGAAGGAGTGATGAGGTCTTTAAAGATAGAGAACATTTCCTTTGATTTGGAGTTAGCATTAATGATACAATGGTTGAAAGAGTTGGACTTGGCTTTGAATATGGCTTTTTTGTATTGCGTTGATAGCCTTTTGAATTCTTCCAGAGTAGAATCACTAGGCTTAGTCTGCCATTTGGTTAGAGCTAGGTGTTTACTGGTGCGAAGGGCTAGTAAGTCTTCTGTGAACCACGAATTGGTGTGCATGGATTTTTTTTCCTTTTTAGCTTCAATCGGGGCTCGGGCGTCAATGGCTCTACTAGATGTCAGCGAGCGAGTTGGGGTCGCTTTTGAAGGGAAGTTTAAGTTCTGGGACATCCAGGTAGGGAAGAAGGTTGTCCCTATTTAATTTTTTGGAGCTTCGGACCATGGCTGGGGGCGCGTAGTAAAGTACTTTAGTGGTGGGATCGATGGAAACTGTGAATTGGATGCAATGCAGTCCAAGGGTAGGCTGTGTTGGAAACAATGGTGGAGGAGTAGTTGAGGTCTGCCACCCAATTGAGGGTGCAGTCTTAACGTGAATCGGGCTTGTGATTTTTTGTGAGAAACCAAGGTCTTAGAAATCTTTGGCTAGGGCTAAGGCTGCTTTGTCTTTTGGGTCGTTGAGACCTAGATTGAAATTTCTGAGTAGGATGGTTTTTGTGGAGCTTTTTAGGTTGTTGCCTAGAATATCGAGGGGGTGCCCTTGGAAATCGGGGGCTGTGGCCGGAGGCCTGTAAATGATGTGTAGATTTACAGTACAGTTCGGGGACAGTGACAGTTTGGCTGAGAGGAGGTCAATGTTACCTTCCCATGGGCGATCGCACCGCCTAATGGAGAGTGTAACCTTGGATATAAGGGCTACACCTCCACCTTTTGCGAGCTGATGGTCCTGTCGAAGGATAGAGTAACCTTGCGGAGGACAAGGGAGATGGCTGGGCCAGATGCCTCGTGGAGGTAGGATTCCGTGACGGCAAGTATGTCTAAGTCATGGGTGGTGATGAGGCCGTTTATCTCGAGGGCATGGGCGGGAGGGAGTGGGCGTAAATGATGACATTTGTGGTGTGAAGTTGGTTACTTACCTGGAGGAAGATGGACCAAGCCACCCCTCTTCATGTCTCACCAGACACCCTCTTACGTTAGAGATAAAGATTTTAATGCACCCAAGAAGGGAAGGAGGAGTAGAGTGAGGGGAGACGATAGGTAGAGTATGTTAGTTAAGCTGCAACCACCAGGATTAGGTCAAGGTCATTAATGTCCACAGAGAGTTTAGGAAAGAAATCTAGGAGGCCTCTGTCTTGGAGACAGATCTCTGTTTATCAAGTTTCTTATCACTTACATATAATCCTTGTCAATTGCAGACTTTTCAAATATGGCCTTTCTCTTTCAGATACAAGCACTAAAGAACATATAACAATCACATTTTCAACAACACCAACATGCACCGACGGAAATACAATGGCTATCATTGAAAAAGTCACCTGTCCATGGAGAGGGGGGGACATGCAGGCTTTATTATTGAAAAGGGAACCAAACTTGATATTCCGTCTACACACTGATCGAGACAAACTGAATGAAGCCATAGTATTGCAGACTTTGGCCATGTTAGTATAACATGTATTTAGAATTGGGTAACCCTAGACGAAGTGGTCACTAGACAGACCTTGGTAATAGTGTATTACATAGCATTGCACGAATGAACATTGCAATGCACCTCATTCAAAAATCACTATCAATGAGTAATACCATCTAGGAAGAAATGTAGTGGTTCTAGAGGTATGATCCCGGTCAGACAATATTTAGCACTGCCATAGATGCAGGTGCATCAGATTTGAGGTTTTTTCATAAATTGGTATGAGACATTTAATTATTAGATCGGCAGAACATGTCTCTTTATATGCAATCTGTACGACGACGTTGATTTGGGATTACCTAATTAATCTACACCAACTATAAAGGGTACACTTGAGTACCCACATTTTGGAAAGTCATCAATGCATAAAAGGTTCATATGCATTGACGAGTGGGCGAAGTCCTGCCACTCATTGTATGCCCATTGCAAGTGAAGTTAGCCATGCCTGACTTGCCTGACCGCCAGGGCAGGACAACACGTAATGCACCACCTCCAGGTTCTCCACTATTACATGACACCTCTGGGTCGCCTCCGACTGACGTTCGAAAGGAGAGCGATCCGATTGAGCGCGGCAGTGCAATACAGAGGCGGCCAACTAACCTGCCGGAATATGTTCGACTTGCAAACGGTAAGACTTTGAAAACAGCTGTGTCCAATCTGAACGGACAGAATTGTGCTTCAAAGAAGGGCAATCTATTTAATGTCACAAAACTTGATGAAGATATAGTTTTTCTGATCGAGACGGAAGTTGTCCTCATGTGTGTTTGTTTGTTTCCATTCTTTTCTGTTTGAGTCCGTTGATACTGAATGGGCTAAGAAATAACATCAAGCTGTAGTGACTTTACAGTAAGGAAGTACTCAGCCGGTCATGGATTAGAATGCATGCAAACACAGGCACTGCTTTCAGGTCAGTGTCCTTATCGATCACTTGTATTGGCTGAGAGTTTTTGAATATGATAGGGAAGGCACTGTTTTATACATTTTGTGACAGCTAAGACAAGCGTGGAAACTGATAGCCGTGGAACATCCTAGTCCCTCCCGTATGAGAATACACTTGGCAAGCATTGCAGGTTAGTGTATCAGCTGTTACTAATGCATGGGATACCACCATCAGTTAATTATGTAGGCCCCACTCAACAGCAAGGGCAGATGGGATTCGACACACTATATCAATCAGAGAGTCAGTCGACATTCCTAAATTTATTGGATGAATCAGTTGAGGTTGTAATGTCTAAAATGAAGTGTGCTCATTGGAAATGCAAAGACACACATGTCCCATGTCTAATTGAATTAGCCCTGCAACTAGAGTGTGACCCTGTGATTATTTGGTTCTTTACAGGGTCACCAGTTTTTGACACACACGGAAGTTGAGGAAGGTGGGGTACGAAGCCCCGCATCTGTCCAGCATACTCCCGACGGTAGTGAATAGACCAAGTTGGTAAATGAAGACTATCCTGAAGAAAGTGGGTATAATTGGTGAAACCACTGAAACCGGTAGACAGTACAAGCTGTGAGGAGGGTAAGGGTACTGCCCATTTAACAGAGTTTTCCTCCACTGATGGTGTTCCCCCCTTACAACCATAGGGGCTTACACACAAGAGTGGATGCAATGCTAGTCTTCAACAATATTTGACAGAATTTTTTTTTTTTAGGAAAACAGCCTGTGGCCGTAATTTTACTTTTTATGATTGATGGGAGTTATACAGTGTGTCTATAGGTCATTAAAAGTGTGTTATATCATATGTAGACAACTGATGCTTTCTATTATTGCCCAGTCGCGCATATTTTCGAGAAGTGTAGAAGTTAGACTGACGGATGTGGAGAAGAGGCAGAATTCGACTATTTTGTAGAGTCGATAAATTTAAAGAGGTGTTTTTCATCTTTTTTTTCTTTTCCTGTCTGCTGTTAGACAAGCGGCACACCAGCGAAAATTTGTGTTAGCTTCACACAGGCAGTATTAGATAGACTTTCATGCTCTCCTTGTGTCTTCTATTGTAGATCGCCGAAATGACAGTGACCTCGTTCTCCACATTCTGTTAATTGTGAAAGATGGTGCAAAGTATTGTAGGAGTGTTGGTCCTTTTTTGTGAAAACATACCATGGCCCTCATTACAACCCCGGCACTAAACCATGGCGCTATTAGCACCATGGTTGGTGCCGGTGTTGTAATGAGTCCGCCATGGTGGAATGGGGAAATACCGCCCCATTCCAAGGTTGGCGGGGCGGTAATTCCCCATGCCGCCATGGCCCTTCCCCATTCCCATTTTTGCCCCATAGGGCTCAATGGGACTGGGGAAGGCGCTAATTACCGCACCGTAAATTACGGTGCCGTAATTAGCTCCTAGGTCCCTTTGCGGGTTGGTTTTTTAACGCCTGCTAAAAGCAGGCATTAAAGTGCAACCCGCAAAGGGACCTCGTAATCAGGCGCTAAGGGTTTAAAGGCGCCGACACCTTTTATGGCGCCGTTAACCCCTTAACGCCTTGGTTGTAGTGAGGCCCCATGTGTTGGGACTAATCTCTTTTTTGAGTTGGTTGGTAGGCACCCCTTTTGTGTCTTGTGTCTCCTGTAGGAAGCACACTGAAGATGGTCACTCAAGGAATCATAGGCATGTAGTCCCTGGTAGCTAAATGGAACCAATGTAGAGCAATGTAAACACATGATGGCAGTGACAACGCTGCAATGCTGTGCAAAAGGGCACCGTGTCTGCCCTGCCCATGAACTGAAGTGTAAAATGCCATACAGAACTGACTTCCCTACCTATATTGATGGGGTGCATACAAAGGGGGTGCTCCTGCTTTGCGGTCCTTTTGTCAGTTTGCCACAGAGGACTCATGCCATAGTGATGCCGCTGTGGCGGCTTGTCCTGGTGTTGGCACGACAGCGACCAACACTTGCTGATTTGCAAATCTGCAGGCTTTTATTTTGAAAACATTTCCAAACACTTAAAAATACATCTGAACACATTTAGTGCAAATAGACGCCCATTGATATTATTTTTAATTATTTAAAATATTTAAAAATTGCTCTTAATTCCCTAGTCAGATTGTGCACAGCACAATATACAACATACATTCCAAAACGCCCTCTCAGGAAATCAAACCCAGACAGTTAATATAAAAAATAAACATAACAACCACATCTGTTTTCGAAAATAGAATGCCAGAGTACTGAAAGATAAAGAATCTATAACAAAAATTAGTACCCCGCAAGGGCTCAATCAGAATGAAACAAGCATTCTGATTGGCCCTTGCCGTGGCATTACCCAGCCGAGAATCCATCGATTCTCAGCTGGGATTCCAGCCGCCTTGTCCACGGCGGGGGGTGTGGCAGCCAAGGGAAACAAACGTTGGTTTTCAAGGATAGGGATGCATTCTTTCCTAAACCAAAGCACATTTGGCAAGAGAAGCACCTGTCAGGGGTTCTATATATTTTATTGCACAATATTCCACCACATATTTTTCACTGCAATTGTTTTAGTGATGTTTTGCTGCAAACCACGCCTCCCCTTGCAAGCCTCACTGCACCCCAACCCGCCCTGCCACCCTCTTCTCAATTTATATTGCCTCACCCCGACCTACCCCGACCTACGCCCTGCATTTTGCAGCAAGAAATCGGTAAAACAAAATGTGCAGTCAAAACATCCACAGTGAGTTTTGTGCTGTAAAAAAAACTGGAAAACCTTCTGGAGCACGTGATTTCCAGAGTCAAGGAGTGGCTGAGGATATACTTTGATGGACGGGTCTAATCTAGCAGTTTTTTTGGAGGGCCAACTTCCAATCGTTTTTACTGGTTTTTTTTCATGGACTTTCCAATCAAATGACATTTCATTTGACACATTAGCAACTTCAGCAAGATGCATGCACAAAGGCAGCAACGGCAGAAGTGCAGCAACATATGTGTTGTGCAGTGGAGTTTGGCATGTCCCAACGCTAAGCCAGCAGCCAAACAAACATGCATTGGCAAAGCCAATAAGTCGTTTGTTTTAAGTCATTTGCAGTTGTACAATGTGTGTGTGTGTGAGAGACTACTGATCGAGAGAGGATAGTTGTGCAGCATGGGATATTTATGTGAGTCTTTGGGCTTTTGGGTATGCAGTGCCATCATATTTTTAAGGTTAATATATATAGCCGATATTGGAATAATGTGCTATGTCGACTGGGCACTACACTCACATCGCTATGCTATGTCTAGATATTCTCACCATATTCCACTCACTGCCTTTCTGGACAGCCTTCCGTTGCTGTCGAGGTAGATTTATACTATAAAAAACGCTTACGTATATTTATTTATTTATTTTGTTATTTATACAGCACGCCTAACCCAAGGGCATCTGGGCTGTTTTCTTACAGGTGGACTTACAAATGTTTGCATGGTTACGTGCTTATAAAATCAGAAGCACGTGTTAATACAGTTAATACACCTTACTTGCATTTGTTACAAGGGGGCGTCCGCTGGGGACTTGTTATACTGCATTATATACTGTTATATACATTGTAAACAAAGACATTTTCTGCTTTCTGGTATATTCTAGGTATTGGCATTTTATGTCTACAGTAGTGACATGGGGTTCAGAGTCAATTTTATTTTTTCTATTTGTCTCAAGGACAAACATTGGTCCGATAGTCACATTGTGAATATATTTATATGTGCAGATGGATATTTTATATAGTGCATTAAACATGTCTTCTAGCATTTTAACAAAAAATGACGTTTGTCATTTGAGGGTGGAAGAAAAACCAAAGTTCGCACAAACGCAACACATACTGCATGGGCCATTTCAACGTCATCCCTGAACTCTCATGCCAAACTGAATTATGCGCAGCCCATGTGTTCTGAATAACCCCCTGGCATACAGCAGGCCGAGATTTAGTGCAGAGGAACTCAAGCATACGCTGCGGGGGAGCACAGACCTCTTCTTCCCTCTCTGGCATCATATGGGAGCCATTACTGGCGTACTTTGTACTCGGCTGTCAATAAAACATAATAACAGCCATCCATTGGTACACGACACGGCAGAGAGCTTACTCCGCAGTAAATTCCCTGGAAATATTGCCAGCTTTGCTATCGAGAGCATTAACGTACACATGGAGTTTCCAGTCACTGAAGGAGCTCAGCGTGCCGAGTGTGATTGCAACATTGCGTTCACGTGTGCCGGCATTCCAACAGCTAATCAATTGTGTTTGCAATGCACGTTCCACGCTGTTGTTTGCGTTTGTTCCTCTTCCAGCACCGGGATAATCCTATAAATCAAATTCAAGGAAAGAGGGCGTTTGAGGGGGTCCTGCGAGGAGAAAGTATTGGAAAATATTCAAGGGCGGAGACTGGTATCCCTCATAAGAGCTGCAATCGTTTGAACAGGCCCACACCAGCATTTTGTTTTTGGTTTCGGGCATTGCCCTATTGCCCAATAGGTCAATTTGAGCCTGCACATAGGTTCTGCGTAAAACCAAAAGATACATTGTATCCAAAAACTGGGATACACCTGTCAACTGCACACCTGAGTACTGGTACAGAAACCAGTCAGAGTTTAGATAAGAGTAGAACATGAAATTGACATCAAGAGGAAACATGTTAGTGAAAGAAAATATTCAAAATCCCATAGATAAGTCTGAAGATTTCAATTCTGTTCTTAAAATTGTCTTTATATTTCATAGTTGATGGCCAACGCATTTGGGAAAAACAATCCCTTCATCAGCAACAAATGGTTATATCTAATAAACAACATACATAATAAATAATAGCATAGCATCACTCAGCTCAATTAACATATTGAAGAGTTATATGAGAAAGGAACTCAAAAAGGAATGTCTCAAAATAAGTTATCAGTATACCAGCTGTTTTAATGTACACCTCTTTTCTATGAACACATTCATTTTGCTATGCACTTATGTCTTTCTTTTGCTAAAAGTCCTGAGTATACATACTTTTGAGATGTTACCTTTTTAGCTCCTTTGTGATATAACTCTTGAACATGTTAATTGAACTGAGTGATGATATGGTATTATTTATGGCATAATAGATCTTCCAGATTCGACCCAGTAATCTACCTCTTTGTAAAGTGCCCTGGACAACATGAGGGATGGGTCTGTGTCCTCTGTGATGAATTCTGCTAAATCCCTACCTAAAGTCTCCTTCCAGGTAGCCTGGGGAAGGTGGACGCTTTCAGATCCACGCCCTGGGGGTAATATTAGCTGAGTGGATCAGGAGGGAACAGGAGGATTCAGTTAGGAGAGAAGCAGTATTTGTCTTCTTCAGAGGAGGAGATTTTTATGAAACCAGAATATTTAATAACTTGTTGTCAAAGTCAAACTTCCTTTCACATAGATACACACATTAAGGGTAGGCAACATTCTTGTAATTACCGTAGAAATGATATGTCTGAGGATCAGAACATTAACACTTTGACTTCTGGTGAATGTAATTCTACTTTGAATCTGAATCAACCATTAAACTATCTAAAACCCTTTTCTAAGAATGTACTCACTAAGCATTGTAAATCCAATGAAGCTGAAGTGTATAATTGAGAAGGAAATTGAACATTGGGGACTTCAAGTCCCACAATGCTGTGAATACTGAGACAAGGAGAAAGGACTCAGAGGCCTAAACTGCAGTGTGCAGTCTAGAGGTTCTAATGGCTTTCACCTGAGCAGTATCTTTTAATATAAAAGACCCCTGAGGTGCAGGCCATTAAAACAGCACAGTGGAGTTACAGACCCCATCAGTTGCAGGTGAAGTGGAAGCAGAAGGGAGACACCAAAGCCACCGCTAATTGAAAAGCGAGTGTCGGTCCTGAGAGGGTCTCCAAAGTTAGCAATTAGAATTGCAGAGTTTACACAATGGGGAAGCAGCATTGCAGCTAACTGTCCCCCTGGAGAGAGAGGCTCTCCTTTGAGCATGCAGTGTCTCGGTGGCAGACAGTCCCCGGGTAACACCTGGAGTGAGGAAAGCTCCTTTACTGTTCGTTGTGGGCCACAGGAACCTAGAAGCAGCCTCCAGTGCAGATGCAGGCAGAAGAAGCAGAATGAGAAAGAACAGCAGATCGCACAGACGTGTGTGACAAAACCGATGAGTTTGCCATCAGTAGGTAACCCTGGTATGCTCTGTATGCAACCTCTGAACACTAATAGTCATTTAAATACCGAAGTGATAGAAAGCAATCTTACCAGCGAAATTAGAACTTTATAAAAAGACAAAAAGAGAAAGATGTCCGGCATTGTTATAAAAGCCAACACCAGTACCAAAATAAAGAAAGGGCAACACTGAATCAAGTTGACCAGAACCATCATTGTCTAAGTAAAGAGGGGGCAATGCTTCCTGGAGCATATTTTCCAAGTTGGCTAAATAACAAGAAAACATCATTGCCCGATGTTTGTAACTGTTGTTTCCACATGTGAGGAAGAAGCAATAGTTAAGCAAGTTACCAACAAGCATTGCCTAAGCCAAAGAAAAGCCATTGTAATAAAGAACCATTGTCAGCAGTTAAATGATGTAGATTTGGGAACACAGAAGTGGCAGGAGAAAGGCCCTCCTGGTGTAGAATGTTTAGGAGGAAAGGAGTAGAACCTCTAATGCCTGTGGCAAAAGCAAGAGTGGAACAAACAACACAAATGTGTAACATGTTTTCCCAAAGGAAGTTGTGAATACTTATGTTGAGTTGATGAAAGTAAAAGACTTGTATACCAATTTGAAGTAGACCTCAGCACAGGGTACTTGTAGTAGTGGTAGCAGCTTTTTGCCCTGGGAAGGGAGTATACCAGTTTAGGGAATTTAAAATGGTAGTTTAGTGGACCAGGAAGAAATCATTGAAGTACTGCATTATTGTTGAAGGTTGTTAAGAAGAAGTAGTGGCAGAGCCACTAAAGTGTTATATGAATTGTTATAGAGTCATCCTGACAGAACTTTGTTGTGGATAAAAATGATTGATAAAAGCACCTTATTTGTCCAAACAGAAGATGTTGTGTTCAACTCTTTGCTGTAAGTGGAGAGATAAAGAATTGTTGTCTAGTGGAATACTTTGATCTTTTGCTGAAAGTCCAAGTGAAAGACTTTTTTTTAACAAAAAGAACTTTATGATCAAAACTTGGCTAAAAGAAGACACCTGTTTATTTGAACTTTGATTGAAATTCCTGTTTGAATCTGGGGAAGAGGATTCAACCCAGGTTACAAGGATATACAGTTTTCAAGTATATGGTGAATATAACTGTTATTTCTGTTACGTTTGAATTGCCATTTATTACCTTTATAAGTTTGATGTATTTACAAGTGTGAGGTGCAGATTCCTTATGTTACAGTGTTTTCCTTTAGGTTACTTTTATATGCAGGAAAACTCCTCTTTAGGATAGGGATAGTGAGTCATTTATCTAAACATTCTTTATTTAATAAAATGGCTACTTTTGAAAAATCTTTACCAAATTGTCCGCCTCACATTTCTGACTCCTCACACCGCAGAAATCAATTCCCAATGATGGTGCTATTATTTCCATTTCCGCCAGCAGTGCTGAACTCCATTGCATACGTGTTGTAATAACCACAATCATGATGCACCCTGCTGGCACAGGCCATTTTATAAGTGTGTATACAAACAGAAAACAAGTTGAGGTATAGATTGTCTATGGGTCCCCTATGTCTATCCCATCAAACATAGTAATTTACAGAATCTAGGCCTAATAGATATTTCCAGAAATACTCCCATAGGTCCTTCAGAGTAGGTGCTTGAATGGAAAAGATTGTTGCAAATGTCTTCGATTTCATTACAATACATAAGGTTAGCAAACCACTCTTCCATCCTTGGTTGTGGTGGTCAACATAACAACACAATACATTCCTTATTTGCCAGCAAGGCTGCCATACATATCAATTGTTTCTTAATACAGGGTTTAACTTCAGACAGGGGTGGCTTGTCTATAGAGGGTGGTGGGGTGCCGATCTGCACAGATTTTGGAGGAGCCAAGCCAGCCCAGTGAAAGCACTGAGCACTGCCCCCTTGCAACAAGTATCTGAGGATTTGCTGATGGGCCGGCTTAACTATCTAAAGGAAATGTAGTATTGTATAGTGCCCCAACGTGGACAATGCATTTTGCTTCCCCAGCTTCACATTGCCCATTGGGGGTGCAGACTAAGGTACTATAAGCATGAATATGCAACAGGTGTACTTTTGCACTGCCACACTCACTTCGGGTCACTGTCATGCATGCCCTTGGGAACCATTAAGCTCTCTCTGCCACCTGGGTCTTGTGCATGCTGTGGGAACTGGAGAGCGATTAGGTCAGGCGGAGTCTGGACCAAGACTATAGGGCAGAAATAAATGTATGCATGTATGTATGTCTGTGTGCGTGGGTTTGTATTTGTAAGTGTATGTTGTGTGGGTGCGTGTGTGATTGAGAGGGTATGTATTGTTTTAGTATGCTACGTGGAAGAGTCAGTGGCTTGACCCTGTCAAGGGGAAACATGGACCCCTTGCAAGCTAGGGTAGTAAGCCTACCAGGGTATAGGCTAGAGCCGGTCCTATGCCAAAGGTGGGGAAGGGAGTTGGTGGGTCCCAGTCCCTGCCACCCTGAGTGTTCATTGTATGTGACTTCTGGCAAATATTTCCTTTCTACAGTGTCTCTAAGACTACTTTCTGGCCACAGTTATCTTTAGTATTGGGATTTCCTCTACCCAAAATGGATCAGACACCAATATCAGACCCTCAAACTCCAGACAGACCCAAGGGGCATTTTGGGGTTCAACAGAAAACAGAGGGTGAGAAGAGGCTGCAGGGTAGCAGTGGAAATGCACAAATCACCCCTGAAACTCAGCTGAAAACTAAACTCACAGCATATGTAGAGCACAGCCAGGCAAATGACCAGCTTGAAAATATGGCTGCCACTTCTCAAATGGAGATTGAAAAGGGTGGTGGCTAGTAGCCTTCCTAAAGAAATTGGACAAGGGGAGAATGTGACATGGATGACCAATTAGAGCCGAGAGGAACTCCATAATGGGGTAAACTGGGCTATAAAAGCCAAGCCAGTTCAAACGTGGATAAAAGGTGTTAGTCTGAGGTCAGCTGGAGCTGTAGTGAACAAGGAGGCCAGGCAGCGGATGGATGGTGGAGAGTAGTGGTGTGGATACGTGGCAGTGTTCTGAGAGAGTGTAATGCTTGTAAAACATGGCGTCTGTGTGCAGTACATTTTAGGTACTCCCAGAGCCATAACAGACATTTGCTCCAGGCCTCAGTGAAATCTGCACATTTTCTCCAGGTCTCAATGAACGCTACATTTGATGTGAACTCGTAATGTGGTTTGTATTCTTCCACTGGCAAACATGTTATTTTGCCTCTGCATTGCTTCAAGGACTGTTTTGAGGAAGGTGGCAGCTGGTACTAGATAACGTTGCGAGGGAATTTTGCGAATCTGAAGAAAAGTTATGTAGCTGTTTTCACGCTCTCATGACAAAGGGAAAGCTTTGCCTCTTGTGTTTGCCACAAGTCATTCTGTTATGGGGCCTGTGCGAACTGCCAACATGTAGAGACTTGGAAAAAGCCAGAAAGTTTGAGTAAATGCCATCATGCATTTGCAATGGTTTAAAAAACCTGGCCAACCGAGCAGTCAGACAGAGAAAGCTTTGCTGGAGGATGGGTGCTCAAGGGCCCGTTGAGACAGAAGATCTCTCTGCCTGCCTGTGTGGGAGCTATCCAGTGCAGTTTTCTAGCGAGATGAGGATATACCTTAAAGCTGTGTAAATGGTGAAGTATTTTATGTAAACTATTTTTATTACTTATTATTCTTGTTGTTTTTATTTATTTATGTACGCTTTTGATGAATAAATAGGCCATTTAAGAGCCATTTTATAATCTAACTGAGTGTGTGTATGTGTGCATAGTTGCCTTTCAGCGGCTGAGGTTTCTTCATGTAGTTTGCTTGGGCTCTGCAAATATATCTGTGCACCTATGGAGCAAAACAGAGCCTGGTACCAATTGAGTGTTGTGTGGTGAGGGGAGTGTAAAGGAAAGTGAAATAAAGAAAGAGAGAGAGTGGAAGAAGTGTAGAGGCATTTAGAGAATGTTTGAGAGTGATTGGAAGTGATGGAGAGTGTGGGGCAAGAGAGTGGTAAAAAAGTAAAATCTGCTAGCGGGAGTATCATGGGGAGGGTGGAGAGAAGAAGGTGAGAGAAGTGGGGATCGACTGGAGGAGAGAGCATGATATGATCAGGAGACAGACGAGTAGACAGGGGTAATTGAGGGTATTTGTGGATTTCGGAGGCTATCTGGGATAGCATGTGAATGAAAGAGTCTGTGAATGCTGAATGGGTGCTTGTGTCACAGTGTATGCAAGTGGTTGCAAGTGGTATGGGTGCATGTGTGAATTAGGACTTGAATGTGTATGAATGAATGCTGTTTGGATGTGTTTGGTGTGTGCAACTGTCCAGGAGAGGACCTCTAAATGCAGTAGTGTGGTTGGAAATGAGGCTAGGACTTTTTTTTACCTTGGCAGGTGATTCAATTTATGCTGGACATAAAGGGTAAAGCCAACATTATAAGTGTTATAACATTGCTAAACCGGCCTTCATTTGTTCATTCAGTCTGGATATACTTTGTTATTGTGGAATGGCATTTTTTTAACTAGTTATAAATAGTATAGCAAACATGATCAGTGTTATTATGTAGCTATTTCAAAAAAGGTAGCTGTACTCCTCTCCAGAAAGAACATGACATGATGACCTGTTCTGAGAAGAGAGTTTGCAGCACATGCTTTTTGCTCACTGTACCTTTCACAGATGGGAAATATCCATTTGCATATCAGTCTTTGTCCCGTCCACATGGCAAGTCCAGTATCGAAATGCTATGGCAATTCCTCTCTGAACAAGAGTACCAACAACAACCCCATACACGTGTTTCAGCCTTGTTGGGCCTCAGCAGTGAGGTGAGGCTTTGCTTCTCTGAGCAAAGTGAGCAGGGAGTCCACATTTGATTGCCCCCAGGTGACTCAGGGTGACCAAGCCCAAGTTCCTTGCAAATATTTCAAAAAAGGTAGCAGGCGCTCCTCTCCAGAAAGAACATGGCATGATAACCTGTTCTGAGTTTGCAGCACACACTTTTTGCTCACTGTACCTTTCACAGATGGGAAACACATTTGCATATCAGTCTTTGTCCCGCCCACATGGGCAGTCTAGTACCGAAATGCTATGGCAATTCCTCTCTGAACAAGAGTACCAACTGCAACCGCATACACGTGTTTCAGCCTTGTTGGACATCATCAGTGAGGCGAAGCTGTGCCTCTCTGAGCACAGTGAGCAGGGAGTCTACGTCTGGTTGCCCCCAGGTAACTCAAGGTGACCAACCTCAAGTTCCTTGCAAATATTTCAAAAAAGGTAGCAGAAGCTCCTCTCCAGAAAGAACGTGGCATGATAACCTGTTCTGAGGTGAGAGTTTGCAGCACACACTTTTTGCTCACTGTACCTTTCACAGATGGGAAATATCCATTTGCATAAGTCTTTGTCCCGCCCACATGGGCAGTCTAGTACCGAAATGCTATGGCAATTCCTCTCTGAACAAGAGTACCAACAGCAACCCCATACACGTGTTTCAGCCTTGTATGGGTAGAGAGGCACAGCTCCACCTCACTGATGAGCCTGGTTTGGTCAAGGGGAGGCAAAGTTATAGGAGGGGTCCCAAAATGTATTTTTTTCCCATAGACTGAATGGAGAAAAAATGTTGCTCGCGCCTACAGCCCAAACCGCTGGACGGATTTTCACCAAATTTGCGGCAGGAGCGACTGCTTGGTCCCAACAGTGTGCTTTTGTAAATGTGGTGAAAATCCAACAAGTAATTAAAACGACCAAAAAGTAGGTCTAAAAAAATTAGTGATATCTATGTCTGCTCCGCGGACACACTACCCTGTTCGCTCCGCGGACAGGGCACTGATTGGATAATTGGCTTGCATCGTGTCCTTGGACATGTGATGTGTTCGCTGTTTGGTTGGGGTGAAGTGTGAGGTGTGTCACATTATTTCGATGCACCAGCCATATTGGATCCGTGACATCCGAGGACAGCGCGGCGTGGAAGTGAGCATAAATCCAATTTTGGGGAGTGTGTTGGTGTGTAGGAGTGGTTGAAGAGGGTGGGGGAGTGAGAGATGGGTCAAATGCTGTATTTGTTTAGGTGGGAGAAGGCTGTGATGTGTTTGCGGTGTCTGTGGTCACTGCGGTTGTCCGCAGACATACTAAACACGGGGCACCCTACTGGCTATTTTACTTTACTATGATGTTGGTTTTGGGTCGTTAGTAGAGCATTGTGTGAAGAGGGTATGTACTGAACAGTTTGTGCATTGGTTGTAATTATTATTATAGAATGTTAACTGAATTGAATAGGTTTTGAGGTGGATGTGTTATGTTTTTGGGTTGTGGTCATTCGGTAGGTGTTTGCTTCTATGGGTGTGTTATGCTGCGGGGGTCATGCACCCAAGCTTCTAGGCTTGCACCCAAGGCTCTAGGCCCTGGCCACAACCATCACAGCATAACACACCAATGCTACCAAACATTTTGACTGTGGTATGTGGGCTGCTTAGGGGATATGTTTTAAAAAATGTGAGTACTAATTGGCAGTAGTGTCATAGTATGAGATGATGTGTGTTAGTTTGTTTGTTGGATTGTGTTCAGAATGTCGGTATTGAAGACTGTAGGCATTTTGGGTTGTATTTATTGGTGAGCTGTTCGTTTGCATGGCAGTGTTTGTGAGTCTAATTATTATATACTTACTGTTTCCTTTGTTGAGGTTGTATGTAGAGTTTTGGCCAGGCCATGCAGTCAAGATTGTAGGGTTTGGCAACAAGCACTGTAGCATAAGATACCCATGGAGCAAACATTTTGGATTGTGGTCTATGGTCAGATGTTTGCTTGAATGGGTTTGTTATGCTGTGATGTTTGTGTGTCCAATCATTATATACTTACTGTATGACTTTTTGTGGTTGTATGCAGTTTTTCATGACATGGATAGTTGGAGCAGACTTTTTTTTTCAATCACTGTGATAAAAGAAAATATCACTTGTTAGTGTAGGTAGTTTATAGTGACTATAGCATTGCATAGTAGACATTTCTGTATTTTGTCGACCCTCATAGTTAGTACTCTAGAAGTACTATCGTTCAAACCAGTGTACTGTGCAATTTGCTCAGTTCCTGTGTTTGTTCATTAAATCATTGGACCTGTGGGAAAAAAATCCATGCTGGAGTAAAAAGAAACCTTTCTACGTTGTGGTACAATATATTTCTTTCATTGATTTCAATAGGAGGAATTGAATAAGTGTATGGTTTTTGATTTGGAAGTGGTGGTAGTACTGTTATAATTAAATAGCAGTTGGTGTATTCTAATTGTTTATTTCTTTTTCTATTTTAGTGGTATTCCTCTATCTGTTTGCTTGTTGCAAAATTTTTGAGGCAGTTAGATACCTGTTGGCGTATTCAAACTGTTTCTTTTTTGTTGCTTTTTAGCAGTATTTTTTTAATGTGTTTGCTTGTTGAGAATTTGGGGGCAGTTAGATATCTGTTGGCATATTATAACTGTTTATTTCGTGTTTTATTTTAGTGGTACCCATTTATCTGTTTGCTTGTTGCAGAATCTTGGGGCAGTTAGATACTTGTTGGTATATTCTAACTGTTTATTTCTTGTTTCATTTTAGTGGTATTCATTTATCTGTTTGCTTGTTGCAGATTTTTGTGGCAGTTAGTTACCTGTTGGCGTATTCTAACTGTTTCTGTTTTGTTGCTTTTTAGCAGTATTTTTTTATTGCTTGTTGAGAATGTTGGGGCAGTTAGATAGCTGTTGGCATATTGTAACTGTTTATTTTGTGTTTAATTTTAGTGGTATCCATTTATCTGTTTGCTTGTTGCAGAATCTTGGGACAGTTAGATACCTGCTGGCGTATTCTAACTGTTCATAGTTTTGAAGTTGAAGTTTTGTAGATTTTCATACACAGATTAGTTATTAAATTTTGGTTTTGAGAATATTAAGTAAGCATTTACAAGATTTGCTGGTAATCTCTGTTTTAGAGTAATGGTAGTATCATTACATTCGAAGTATCCACAATTTTTTAAAAATATATTCAGTGTAGTGACCTGCATTGGTTGTGGCTCCTCTGTGGTAGATTATACCTATTGCTGTGAAGGTTTTCTTACCAAGTGATACTTGTCCATGTGTGAATCCAGTCAGCTTGCAGTTGTTTTTGGTACCATCTGCATTGTAACGTAAAAGCATTTCTATTACGTATTTACTATTTGTCTGTATTTGTAAGGTGGAGTGATTATCTGAATTGCAGGTAGTACATAATCTGTCATGGTTTGCCCTTTGTACAAGTTGCTGAAATGGAATGGATTCACAGTTAGGTATGGATACATACACAAATCGTTCATTAGGAACTTCTTCTTGTGCGACATGGTTGCAAACAGTGCATGTATGTTTCCACATGTATGAAATCTGAAAGATTTCATTTATAGATATGTTTTTGTTTCCTAGTACTTGTAGTAAGTACATTAGAAATTCTTGTGGATCTTCTTGTGTGTTTATAGTGAATTTGACCATTCCAGCACAGTAGTCCAATTCCTGCCTTATTCCAGAAACACTGTAAGAGTTGTCAGGATTGTTGGTTGCATTTCTGTGAAGTACTAGCATTTGCAAACACAATTGGTCTGTCCCGTGTAAGTAAATGTTGTTAATAATTGGTAGAAATTGGAATAGAATATTGATTGCTACATTTGCATAGCAATTTACACCAGTTGTATTTGAACATTTTAATCAACCTGACAGTTCTGTGTCCAAGTCATTTGTTTCGGAGTGCGCGTTGTTTCTTTGAAGAGGTAGTTGACTTTGTTTGTGCAGTAGATTCTTCTTTGGTTGTGTTCCTTGATGAAGTATTAACTTGTTTTAATTTCTTTGGAGGAATTGCTGTGAGATCCTGCATAATTTGAGTCTGAAGTAGTTTTCTTTTACAAAGGTTTGCTTTTTGCAGAACAGGATAGGTTTTTAGATGGGGGGTGTAGAGTGAACACAGACTATTGTATTCTAGAATGCAAGGAATATCAGCATTTACTTTACATGCACCAAAGTTGATTAGAAATAGTCTGTCAAGTGTACGTAAGCGTGATAGTGCTACATAGCTTATGCCATCTTTAAAGACTGTGCTCCCACTATCTATCAATGCTTTATCTAGGGTAAGACCTTGTGATTTGTGAATGGTGACTGTGTATGCTAGAGTTAGAGGAAATTGTTCTCTGTGTACACACATGTCTTTGAAAAGAAGGAAGCGGGCTGTTGAGCGTCCTATCCTTTTAATTTCTGATAGTTTGTCAAAGAGAATATTGACAAACTGAATGTTGTTGTCACGTGAGTATGTTTGAAAGCCAACAACTGTAACAAGTGCTCCATTAACTAGTCCTTGGTGCACGTCAAGGTTACATTTAAGCATTACTCTGCAGTTTAAAGATGATTGTAATATTTTCTCCTAACCAGCTATGTTAGAGATAGAGTTTTCTTGTTGTGCCTTGTTGACACTTGGGAAGTGTCATACTATGTACGTCCAATTTGTCTGTGGAGCAAATTTGAAGTATTGGTTGCATTTCTTTTTTAAACATTGTTTCATTTAATCTTGAACAGCTTGCAAGAGTTTTCATCAAAGACATACAGTTTACATTTTTGTGTGCTAATTGTTCCATGACATCAGTAGCACATGACGTATGGCCATAGAGTGCATGGATGTGCCTGGTTTTTAATATAGATGTGCTTCTGGAGATAACACACCAACTCTAATACTTTTTAAAATGTTGGCGTATGTGAGGTCTGTAGACTGACGCATGTTTTCAGTTAATTCTTTGTATTGAAAATGTTGCCAAAGGTTAACATTTCCTATGCTGGCAAGAGTTTTGTGCCATAGTTTGTGCCCTAAGGTTTTAAAAATAGGTTCACCTTTTACTGGTGTTAATTGAAGAAGATCTCCGAAAACTATAAAGTGTTTTCCTCCAAAGAGTTCTTCATAGTCTGTTTTCAGGACCTCTTGTAATCTGAGGTGAATGAAAGCTAACATTAGATTGGAAACCATGCTTACCTCATCTATTAGCAGCATTTTCATTTGTTTGAAAACTCTGGGTAGTTCCATTGCAGCTTCTGGAGAAAGTTTGTAATAGTCTAATTTGTTTTGGTGTTCTACTGGAAGGAGTAGTAATTGGTGTAAAGTGACACTGTCTATGTTGTAGGCAGCTAAACCTGTGGGGGCAGTTACAGCAGCTGACAGGTTGTTGTTTGTCAATTGTTGGAGGAACTTGCTGACAATTTTGATTAAGAACGTTTTGCCTGAACCAGCTTGACCACTCACGTATAGCAGTATAGTTTTGTAGTCTTGACATGTACAATTTTTTTGTTTCATGCTGCACACCATGGTCAATTTGTTTTGTTATTTCTTGGAAAATGCTATGCTTCTCATTGTTTAGTTGTGATTTTAGTAGAGCAAAGTCTTCCGTAGATTGCTCATACTGACACGTGGTGTTTTCTACTTCAGTCAAGGCTAATTCTGCCTCATTTGCTATTAGTGGCTGTCCAAGTGGTTCTTGGCTTCCTGTTACAGACGGTTGATTAATGTCAGCAGTGTCCACATCTAGTTGCACCTGCAGTTCTTCTTCTTGTTGCTGTTCATTTTGCAACATTGTTTTGTATTATGTAAAGTTTACGTCTGTTATAGTGCTTTCATTTGATTTGAAAGCATCTTCATCAGAGTCATAGGTATCTAGTAAATCGTCTTCTTTTCTCCATGGTTTAAAAAAGTTGTAGCAGAGACATGTAATACAGTTCTTTATGTTGATGAATTTTAATGACAATTTGATATGATTAATTAAGCTTTGTTTGGTAGGTTTCACTAAGCTGCCTTCACAATTTTCCACTCATGTGGTTTAATATTATTTTTGTATGTGAAGTTTTGGGCTATGTGGTATAGATACATGGTTTCCAAAGTGGTACTTCTGTTTGGGTAGTATGTGTCTAGTAAGTTGTTTTTCAAAATGTCTTGGCTGTTGGGATCATTTTTGGCTATTGTTTCTATGTCTTCATATGATCTGAGAACTTTTTTTCTAGATTTAGCAGGACCAAGGCTTAGCCTTACTATATTTTCAAATTTTCCATACAAGGCAGTAGCAGTTAAACGGTCTACAGCTTCATAGCAGCCACATTCTCTATTGGAGAGCATTTCTATGCCTAAACTGTATAATGTCTATGTTTTGTCAGATGATATGTCATCCCAGAGGTCTTGGAGCTCTTTTTTTATGCTTTGGTTAAGTAGGCTGTGAAATATTGTGCAACTGCAGTTGAATTGTCTGCAATGTACTGCACATCTATATTTGTATTCCATATGAGGGCAATGATTGCATTGTAATCATTGATGCTTTTGATCCTTTTGTTCTTTTTATGTAATATGTGTTCTTCAGTGATTTACCTTTGACACTATGTTTAACTGAAGACATAAAGTTGTTTACTTGACCTGTTGTTGAAACTGGTCCAGGGCAACCAAACCAGCATTTGGTGTAGTATTTCCCTTTGTTTTTATATTTGCAACAACAATACGTCCCACATTTGTGTCTTTGAAATTGTAAAATTTGTGCATGAAGGTCACTATGTGTCGTTTGTGAAGGGATTTCACAAGTGACATATTTTTGGATGAACTGCAAAACAGTGGCATCACTGTCCTGACCAAATTTAGGAGCATCTTTAATCCACAAAAGCATATGGATCTGTGGTGCTCCTCTGGGTTGGTATTCTTTTCTCCAAAAGAAGTGTTGGACTTCTCCGAGGGGAGGAACAGTTTTATTACAAATGAAGTGTAGCATAACAAGGAAGCGATGATGGAAATATATTGATACATTTACAGGATCTAGAGAGCAGAGTTCTCCTGGTGTTTTTATGTCTATTTTTGTTTTGGTTTTGTTTGCTATGCGTAGGAAATCGTTTAAATCTTCCCATGCACATTCTGCACAACTTAATGTCACAAACCAAGTGGGTTGGCTAATGTTTCCTATCATACAGAGTACATCTCTGTGATGTCGTAACCAGTATTCTTTTGTACCATGCATGTTTGCTAAAAGATTTGTAATTCTTGACTGTAAAACCTCATCTTTTTCTTGCACTTTTTGTAATAATTGCGTAGCTGACATATTTTGAAAATTGGTACCAGATTTTAATGTGTGTGCAACTCCGTAGCATAGAGTTGCTAGTTCACTTTCAAAGAGAAGGTGGAATATGTATTTCACGTTTTGTCTGAATCTGGGGTCTTCAGAATACATTCGTAAAGAGCGTTATTCTGATGCTGTTATTTGTGTGGGTCTTTCATCATACCTTCATCCTTTTCCAGTAGGAAAGAGTAGAGGAAAGGCACGTGCTTCTATACTTTTTTCCCATATGTTGATTGGAGATCCTTTGGCTTGTCGCATTTGGTTAGTTTCCAGTGCATCATCTATGGTGTGTTTAGAGTGTAATGGGTGAATTGTATAATGGTCTAAAATATTGGATTCTGTAGCAGATCTAGAAGTTGAAATTGACCAGTTTCTGATGAGTCTTCAAATATTTAGGTGGTTTCCCCCAGGTTTTCTTTAATATTTATGTATTTTTAGTATTCATTATTGTCTTTTAGATATTGCAAGGCTTGTCTAAATTTATGGAAGTCCATGAGTTGTTGTAACATGTTTTTGTCTTTTTTCGGTATGCCATATACTAAGATAAATAAAGATTGATCTATTGGAAGTTGCACTCCCAGGGTGTGTAGATTTTCTTTGAGATCCAATGGCAAATAAACTACTTTGCCACAAATGCCTTTCAGTAATTCAGAGGCAGGTAGTTTTGCTGTTTTTGGTTGAAGGTGTATTATTACTTGAAATGAGTGCACTGTTTGAATTATGATGCTCTCATACAATTTAAGTTGTTGCAGGGGTTTTGGTAATGGAAATAATTCCAAGTTATTTGTGATAGCACGTAAAGGTTTTTGGTTGTTGTCAAGTTTTGCAGTGCAGTAACTGCAAAGTATTAAGGGGTCAGTAATTTCATATTTGTTTTCTGCTATAAGATAGAGAGCTAAATGGAACCACTTGGAAACTCCATTGTCTTCTATTTTGTACATTATGTCTACAGTTTTTGTGCTATTCTTATAAAAATTCCTGCGGCAACACACACACAGATGGTTTGGTTCTTCAGCAGATGTAATTCTAAACTTAGGTATTTCTTTTTTGTATGTGTGTAGTAGAAGGTTGCCATCTGTAAAGTCGTTGCTAGTCTGTTGTAAAGCCATTGCATTTTGTAAGTAGCTTTCACTTCCAAAATATTTTCTCTGGATATGCTCTATTTCTTAAAGTAGTTCTTTGGCTGTACCATGTAGAAGATTGTTCTTTAAATTGGCTAGTGCTAAAGAAGGACTTTTGGCATACTACAGTTTATGAACCAGATTTCTTATAGTTGAATGGTGTGTTGATATCATTTTGATATGGTGGAAAGTGCTTTTGCAAATAGGTCCAGAAATGCAGGCTAATGAATGTCCTTGTAGTCCTGTGTATTTGCGCACTCGACAGGAGTCCATACTTTATAATTGTTTTATTTTCAATTTGTCTTTGCCTTTCACATACTGATTGAGGAACTGGCGTAAAGATGTGAAAGATTTTTTGCCTATGTTACACGTTGATGTGCACGGCTATTTGTAGACTGGACGCATTGGTTCAGTGGAATGGAGAGTTGATACTAAGTTTTGTGGGGATATTTTTGCGAGCAGCGTTTCTTATTCCATAATGGTATTGTTAAGTTTTTCATACCCTCATCCACTGCTATGTATGGCAATTGTGTTTTTGTTTCTTTTGTTTGTATTCTTCTTCGAAGAAATATGGTTCTGTGCTGGTGGTGTGACTCCATTCACCTCCACAGATGTTTTCAAAGTTATCTTTGTTGATATTCCATTTATTGAGAATTCTTTTTTGTAGTTTAGTAGTTAGTTTTGTTAGTGGTTTCATTCTGTTTAAAACTAAAATAAATAATCAGAAAGCAGTCAACATCTAATATATGTAGATTTTGCAGCAACCAAGCAGCGGTAAAACGATTTGACATCTCCTACTCATGTGCCCAGCGGTTCACCACATCAGAAAACCTTACCTGGAAAACATTCTTGCATCATCTCATATACATGAAGAAGATCTTTGGTGGTCCTGGCTGATTGGAGGAGAGAAGACCACTTGGGTGACGGCCATGGCAAAAATCCTCGACCTCATTTTAAACTCTAACACAACGTCATTTACGACATAGCGTATGGACTCAAATTGTAAGAACACGTTGTTATGTAATAGCATCATGGAACACTCTTGTAAAAACCTTTTGGTTAAAATCAAGTAAATAAAAACATGTAAAAAAAATAAAATATATATATAATTTCCTTTTGCACTGTCTATGAGAGCTTCTGGGATTAATTTGCTATGGTAGGTTTTAAGGGTTGTGTGTGATTTTTCTCCTGTTTTTATAAGGTTCTGAAGGACTCTGTGGCGGTACAATTTTTGTAAAATAATTTTTTTGGTATGCTTACTCGTGGCTACATCAAGATTTATAGGCAGTGTTAGCACTAGTGGGGGCTGCAGTCTTATTAACCACTTTCTGTTTCATTTTACATTTTGAAAGAGGAGGCAAAGGTTCTTTACTGGATGCTGATTTTGTTTCACTTAATGACTGTAGTAGCTGTATTGTTTGAACTTTTTGTACAAATTCTGCTAGAGGTGGATGCTTATTTTGGACACTTTTCTTTTGATTTTGTCTACTTCTGTGTTGCTTTCTACAGAGTTGCTTTTTGGTAGGCGTTCTTGGGAGTGTGTTGGAGAAAAAATAAAGTGTGGGTTGGGATGTTGTGCAGTGTATGTGTGCTTTGTGCATGAGTGTCTGAGTATGATAGTAAGCATGTATGTAGAGGTGTGTGATTGTGCAATGGGCTGTTACATCAGGTTGGGAAGACTATTCATGTATTTGTGTGTGACTAGAAAGTCATCTGCATGACAGAATAGGACAGCCAATTCCCACTGCCTCCAAATACCCACATTCCGACAAAAAAAACTGGAGGCAACAGTTTCCCTGTAAAAGCAGCCCAGCAATGGAACGCATTACCAGTGGAGCTAAGAAGGGATCAGTCTTATGATATGTTTAGACGCAACATCCGTGCTTGGCTATGCCTCAACGACCACTAGACTAATAACTTTAGCTGCCTGTTTCCGTATCTTGCCTCTAACCTGTGCCTGTAAGCATTCTCTGTACCTATCTGTATCTGTAACCAAGTTCTAAGTATTCTTGTCATGCTTTGCGTCCAGTTACCGAAGGCTTTAGGGCGCCCTACAAATTAATAAACAAACAAACAAAATATACTGGTGTTAGGATGACAATACAAAGCATGCACCTGCTGAGGGGCAAGCAGTAATACTGAATCTAATGCTGCAGGGTTAATACAATTGTTTGTTTTACAATACTAGAATTCTACAGTGTTTGAGTAACAGTTAGAACATTATGGCAGTATTGCACTTACTTTTTTGGATGGAAAGAGTAAGTTTCTTCTGAGTTCTGGTTCATACTTTCGATGCTGCTGGTTTTCAGGAGAGTGGTCTTCACTGCAATTGTGAAAGAAAGAAGTTAGTAAATATGTGTGTTAATAGCACTGTTGTTAATGTAGACATGAATTAGTTTGTTTTTGCCATAATAGTGCTTTCTGATAACTGTGCATAGCATGTAGATGCAGTTTCGTTTGTCTATGTGCATTCTGTATATTTTACTTATAATCTGTCAGTTGAACTTGCCTTAGAAATGATTACAATAGTAAGCACACAGCGCACACTTGGCTTTTTAAGACAGTGTTATTGGATATTAGGAGATAGGAGAAATAACCGTATGCTTTTCTTGCAATTTAAACATGGTAAATGGCAGGAAATGTGGGGAAAAGCATGCAATGTATGCATTTGTGAAGGTGTGGGAAATAAAGCAGAAGGAATTGATGGGTTCATCAGCGTATTACTCTCCAGGATAGTTATAGGGGAGAAGGTTCAAATAAGAAAACCTGGAAAAGTGGCAAAGGAACAACGCAAGTTTACCAGAGTGCAGGTGATTAGCAAACTACTGGGTGGTCCTGTGGTGCTTGGAGATGGGAGAGTCTGAAATAAAGTATGGGTTGCAATGAAGGGCCTGGTGCCTGCATTCTAGACTGAAGGGAAAGGGGGAGAAGTTACATGTGTTGGTTTACTATACTGTTTGTACATAGTTGTACATGATGTGATAGACATGGCTGCACTTGTGTATAGTTGAATGCTGTTGTAAATTCTAGAATGGAATGGGCAACCAGCTGGAATGGGAGAGCTGTCTAGATTGGAAGAACAGTTGTAGAGGCAGTGGTGTGTTTCAGTTGGGAGCCTTTCCAATGACATTGGCTATCTGTGTGCACAAATAAAATGCATGTACTCATCATGGCTGCGTGTCACTTTATAACACCTTACAAAGCCTTTTCCCACAATTATACTCTTATTTCCTCCATCTTTTAACATCAAATGACACTTTGTTAGACAGCTGTGTGTGTTGTGTCCGATTACTATTATAATCATTCCTAAAGGAAGTTCAAATGATAGATTGTATGTAAAATATCCAGAATGTATAGATAGGAAATTGTATGTACATCCTATGCACTACAATGCATTAAATCATATTATGGTATTGGATAAATAGGTGGCAGTGGTTACACAAATGACAGAACGAATGAAGAAAATAACAGTTTGCACATTACAGTTAGTAATATGGATAAATACAAATTTCGAGAGCAGACAGCTTTGCAAGTGACACTTGATCATAGCAGATGGGAGAAATGACAGTAAGCTTTTTTTTACATGTTGTACAGGGTAAGTGGCAGGTACCCTGTTTAAATGCATTCATACAATAGCTGTACATGTACTGTGCAGAAAATATTCATACCTGTAGTTTGTGGTCATGCATGTGGATGTGCATGAATCTGCAAGCAGAAACTTGGAGAGTTTTACAGTAGCTGTTGCTGTAGGTGCTTTGCAATCACAGCCCAATTGTACTCAGAGTGATCAACAGTACATCTAAAATGCTGAACAATGATGATGGAGTCAGATGTAGAGTTCTTGGATGTGATTGGTGGATGGTTGTGTGACTGCTTAACAGTAGCCAATGAGGGAATGGAGCAGAGATTGAAGTGGAAAGGGTAGAAGGGCTGCCCCAGTGTTACGCGCTCCGTGGACACCGTGGGTGTTCACGGACAGGGCAAGCCACATCTGGGGCTTCTGAGCATGAAATGGGAGTGTATTTTCAGGATCAGCCAATCAGGTGTTGAGGTTCTGCTTTGTATTGAGAGAGGCCGTGTGTAGTGAAGATGGCAGAGGTGGAGAAAGTCAGGGTGTTGGTGGTTGGAGATATATTTGTGAATGGTTTGGAGAAGTATGCTAAATCTAGGAATGGGGCTAACAATTTTGACATAAAAGCAGTGGAGGTGGTGTGGTGCATTGTGCCTGGTTTTAATTTGCACGCAATGCTGGAAGTTTGTCAGGATATGGCTAGGTTCAATAGTCCAGATTTAGTTGTCCTGCGTTGTGGTGCTGTGCATTTGGGATGTCAGTGCCCCTACTTTGTTGTACGCTCTGCAAAACTTGGTTCTGGCAGACATGAAAGTCCTTCCAAATGCCGAGGTTATTTTTTCTGCTTTGTTACTGTCATGATGCCTACCTCTAAGGAGCCAGGCCGGGCCCAGCAACCCCAGAGGCAGACATCATTTTCCCCAGGGAAGTCTCAGCGGGCCCAAGTCGGGGCCCTTTGGACTCAGTCCTGGCGCCTTAGGCGCCAGGCTTATAGCGGACCCCAGTCCTGGCGCCTTAGGCGCCAGGCTCATAGAAGAGGATATGTGTTTAAGTGCTTGGGTGCACACTTACCTGATGCAGACCTTGCTGCTTCATCCAGGCCCTCTTGAGGCCTGAATGGGACTACTTAACCTGTAGGACTACTTCACCACCCGGGTGTGGTCGGGGAAGGATACATACCTGATTGGTGGAAGGATACATACCAGGAACTTCTTCCAAGGCTATTTAAACCCCACCCGAACAGCCACACATGCTTCGCGTTGTTCTGCACCTAGCAGCTGGACGCTCACCGTGTCAGCTCCTGCATCCTGACTTCAGCCACGCCTGCCAGCACCCTGGAACACCTGCAAGGGGAGAAAGGAAGAGAATAGGAGAAGAAAAGCACTTACCTGCTAAATCTGCATTCCGGAGTCATTTCTCCAACGGCCCTGAAAAGGAAGACATCATTTTAAAGGCATTTCGTTTCGATCGCTGCAGCACTGCATTTTACTCACCTTTGCAAGGCGCTTCCATCTTCAGCAGCGATCTTCCGGATTCAGCTACGCCCCGGCGCCTAGAGGAAAAAAGACAAGAACAAAGGTGAGAGGGAGAAAAGGAATAAGGAAAGCTCAGTTTCCTTTTAAGTCTTACCTGTTGGATTATTCCCACTGCATTTCGGGTCCTGCCGCTTCCTGGCATCTCCGGACCCCGGCCCCTATGGGGAAAAAAGACAAAGACATTGAATGAGCGAATGCAAAGACATTACCTGAGCGCTCATCCAGAACTGTTTCACTTCAGGTCGGCGCCATATCTCCGGCACTCCGAACCCCGGCCCCTAAGGGGAAAAAGACATAAGCATTAGCGCTTGCTGCAATTAGACAACGAACATTATTAAGCTTGAACTTTTGAACAGAACTTTTACAGCGCCTTACCTGAACAGTCAAGCTTACCTGAACTCCCATCAATCCTCAATCCAGTGAAGTAACTGGGTTTCAACGCGCCCCTGCATCAGAAGCAGGATGGAGAGCTCATCCTTCCAAACCCTAAGGTGAGGCTTCACGAGGAATCGTGGAGGAGGTATCGTGGAGGGTTGGAAGGGAGTGGGAGGCTTGAGCATTGTTCCACAGTTGGTAATACTCCCTTTTCACGCACAGGAGGGTATCCAACGAGCCAGGGAAGCCAGAATAGAGGGGCCCCTCCTGTCCATCTTCAGAGTTCTGCGCCTTCGACGCCGCGCCTCCGTGGGAACCAGGTGAGCGTTACAGAACGCGAAGACTTACCACAATTTCCCACCTGGGCGCTATGGAGACTTCCGAGACAGATCAGCTGGCCCATCTTTTAGGGGAATTACGGGCAGAAGTGCACTCAGCCCGCCAGGAGACTAATGCTCTCAGAAGGGAACTAATCCTATCCAAGGAAAGAACTGATGATCTGGCCAAAAGGTTATTGCAGGGACAGGCAGAGCACACTCCTTTACCTCTTTCCGGAGATATTTCTACAACAATGGGTTCGAATAACCAGGTACAAATCAATCTACCTGGACACATGCCTTTGGCCCCGCCGGAACGTTTTGCGGGGGATCCCAAGAAATATGCCGTTTTTATGAACCAATGCCGTTTACACTTTTTATGCAGGCCCGGGGCCTTCCCCAACGACCAGACCAAAGTAGCCTTTGTACTATCTTACCTCAGTGGCTGTGCTGCCGATTGGTCTATTCCATTGGTAAATCAGGATGATCCCATTCTCCGGGATTTCCAGGGCTTCCAGGCCAGCATGGAAAGATTGTTCGCTCGACACTCGCAGGGACAGGCCCTTGACAACGAACTGCTATCCTTACGACAAGGTAATCAGGATCTTTTGTCCTATATCGCCACCTTTAATAGACTAGTTGTGGAAACCGGATGGCCTGAAAATAAAAGGATCACATTGTTTCATCGAGGCCTGCGCGGAGAGCTTAAAGATGTTATAGCTCAGATCCACCCCAGGCCTGCGCAGACTACATAGACTTAGTGGTTCAACTTGATCACAGACTTCAAAATAGAAAAGCAGATCGGCTCAAGTATGAAACCAGAGTACCTATCAAGACCCACGTTAACTCCAAGAGTACTGACGTTTCCGAACCTATGCAAATTGGCAGTGTTAAAGGACCATTAACGCAGAAGGAACGAGAGAGAAGGCGACAAATGCAACTTTGTCTGTATTGCGGAACTTCCGGTCACTTTCTTCAAAGTTGTCCAGTTAAACCACCCAAGAAGGTGGTTGGAGCCACTGATAACGAGTTATTGACACCTGGTTCGGGAAACGACCTAGCCCGACAAGCGTAGGGGTCCGCTTGCCGAGCTTGAAAACAAACTCTTTGACCTCGCATTTTGTCATGCCAATGGTGCTTGTGAACCCAAAACAGCCTCAGCAGTTGCATGCTATAAAAGCATACATAGACAGTGGAGCTATTGGAAATTACATAGACCGTGAATTGGCTTCCAGGATTAAGCTTCCTCTCCGCCCGAAAGTAGCCCAAGATGTAATTACTACAGTTGATGGAACCGAAATAGCCTCAGGGCCTGTAACGCATTCCACAGTTGAAATCACTCTGGTGGGTCAGGACGGACATCGGGAAGCAATCGTGTTTGATGTGATCAAGGTCCCACAATTTCAAGTACTTCTTGGAATCCCTTGGTTAGAAACACATAATCCGAGAATAGACTGGCGAGCAAAGAAGATAACTTTTCCTGATTGTGAACCAACCTGTTACCCAAGGAATCCAGCTATGGGTCTAGCCTCTGTAACTTCCACCCCTGTACAGCTACCATCTGAATACCAAGAATTCCAAGACGTTTTTCAGAAAGAGCAGGTTAACACCTTACCTCCCCATCGATCTTACGATTGCCAAATCGACTTGGTACCCAATGCACAACTACCTTGTAGTAGGATTTATGCTCTTACTGAACCTGAGAACCTGCATTTGCGCCAGTATTTGGATCAATACCTGGCCAATGGTTTCATTCGCCCATCAAAGTCACCAGTCTCTTCCGCTTTGTTCTTCGTACCTAAAAAGGAAGGAGACCTTAGGGCCTGTATTGACTACCGCGCCCTAAATCAGATAACGATTAAGAATCGTTACCCTTTGCTCCTGATACCTGAGCTTATCGACCAAGTAAAAGATGCTCGTGTGTACACCAAGCTAGATCTCCGAGGAGCTTACCACCTGGTACGTATAAAAGAGGGCGACGAGTGGAAGACTGCATTCCGCACCAAATTTGGGCTCTTCGAATATCAAGTAATGCCCTTCGGTTTGTGCAACGCACCTGTCGCCTTTCAGTACTTCATGAATGATGTTCTTCGGGAACTTATCGATGTTTGTGTCATCGTTTATATTGACGACATCCTGGTGTATTCCTCCTCAGAATCTGATCACAGAAACCATGTTAGGGCAGTTCTTGAGAAATTGCGCCAGCACAAATTATTTGCCAAGCTCGAAAAATGCGTTTTTCATACCACAGAAGTGGAGTTTCTCGGATTCATCCTGACACCTCAAGGAATCCGAATGGACTCGCGGAAAGTGGACGCCATTCTCAAATGGCCATCTCCTAGCTCTGTGAAGGGAGTGCAAAGCATGCTTGGCTTTGCCAATTTCTATCGAAGGTTCATCCCGGAATTTTCTCGAACTGTTCAACCCATCACAGCTCTCCTAAAGAAAAACAAACGCTTTAAATGGACTCTTGAGGCTGAACAAGCCTTTCAGGACCTGAAAACCAAATTCACCTCTGCACCTGTATTGAAGCACCCGCGCCCAGATCTCACTTACATCGTGGAAACCGATGCATCCAGTTCGGCCATGGGAGCTGTCCTGTCGCAAAAAGACCCAGAAACTAACCAACTACACCCTGTAGCCTTTTGGTCCAGAAAATTCTCTCCACCTGAACTCAATTACGCAATTACCGACAAAGAACTACTGGCTATTAAATCAGCTTTCAAGGCTTGGCGTCACTATCTTCTCGGTGCAAGACACACCATCACCGTAATTACGGACCACAGAAATTTGCAGTATTTAAAGACGGCCAAAGCTCAATCTTCGGGACAACTCCGATGGGCTTTATTCTTTGCGGAATTTGATTTTGTAATTACCTATCGCCCTGGCTGCAAGAATGGTAAGGCAGATGCCTTATCCCGGATAGGCATGGAAGAACCCAATTCGAGTTTAGAACCTGTGCCAATCATACCGGAACAAAGAATTCTGGGCTTGACTTCATTGCAAACCATTGAGGACATCCAAGCTCAAGTAAAACAGCTTTTTGACTCTTCTGCCTTACTGGAATGGAGTCAAAAGGGTCCTCACCACACCGTTAAGGATGATTTACCCTACTTCCAAGAGCGGTTATTTCTGCCAAGTAAAGAATTGCAGGAACTTGTCATTACCCGTCATCATGAATCATTAATGGAAGGACACCCCGGTATCGCGAAAACAGAAGAAAAGATCAAACGCCACTTCTGGTGGCCTTCTTGGAGAAAAGACATAAAGTCATTTGTGTTGTCTTGCGGAATCTGTGCCCAAAATAAGAGTCAAAAGAAAAGGCCAGCCGGCCTACTTCAACCTTTGGACATTCCACCAGCACCTTGGCACACCTTGTCAATGGACTTTATAACTGACCTGCCTCCTTGTGGTGGTTACAACACGATTCTCGTAATAGTGGATCTATTCTCCAAAATGGCCCATTTTATCCCTTTAAAAGGATTGCCGTCAGCTTCCACCTTGGCCAAGGAATTTATGGAAAATATAGTGCGGTTACATGGTTTCCCTTCCATATTAGTCTCAGACCGTGGAAGTCAATTTATCTCCCACTTTTGGAAGAAATGTTGCCAACTAGCACAAATAGACGTGCGGTTATCCACCAGCCACCACCCCCAGACCGACGGACAAACCGAGAGAACCAATCAGACTCTCGAGCAATATCTGCGGTGCATGTTACACCAATCCGAGTTGAATTGGAAGGACATCCTTTGGATTGCAGAATATGCATACAACAATTCAGTGCATTCTGGAACCGGACAGACTCCTTTTTATACCCTGTATGGTCACCATCCTCGGACCTCTGACCTAGATCCACCTCTGACCCTGGAGATGCCTGCAGTAAATCACCTACATTCCACAATAACCCAAGCCTTCAAAGAAGCTACAACCCACTTACAGCAAGCCAAGAAAAAGTATAAAGAAAACGCTGATTTGCACCGAAGTAAAACTCCTCCTTACCAAGTAGGAGATCAGGTATGGCTAGCAACTAAACATCTACCCCTCAAGGGTCAGCGAACTTTTAATCCCAGATTCATTGGGCCTTACCCCATCAAAGCTATTATGAACCCAGTGGCCTTTAAACTCGATTTACCATCCAACATGCAGATTCATCCCGTTTTTCACGCATCTCTTCTAAAACCAGTACAACCTGGAACCAGACTGTTTGAGCCCCCAGGCCCTGTCCAAATTGATGGAGAATTAGAATTCGAAGTGAAAGACATTTTAGATTCCAAGATAGTTAAGTCGAAACTCTTCTATCTTGTTGATTGGAAAGGATATGGACCTCAGGAAAGATCTTGGGAACCCAGTAACTATGTTCACGCACCACGATTAATTCAAAGATTCCATCGAAGATTCCCGCACAAACCAAAACCCCGGAGGAAAAGACCTTGGGAGGGGCCTTGAGGGGGGGTACTGTCATGATGCCTACCTCTAAGGAGCCAGGCCGGGCCCAGCAACCCCAGAGGCAGACATCATTTTCCCCAGGGAAGTCTCAGCGGGCCCAAGTCGGGGCCCTTTGGACTCAGTCCTGGCGCCTTAGGCGCCAGGCTTATAGCGGACCCCAGTCCTGGCGCCTTAGGCGCCAGGCTCATAGAAGAGGATATGTGTTTAAGTGCTTGGGTGCACACTTACCTGATGCAGACCTTGCTGCTTCATCCAGGCCCTCTTGAGGCCTGAATGGGACTACTTAACCTGTAGGACTACTTCACCACCCGGGTGTGGTCGGGGAAGGATACATACCTGATTGGTGGAAGGATACATACCAGGAACTTCTTCCAAGGCTATTTAAACCCCACCCGAACAGCCACACATGCTTCGCGTTGTTCTGCACCTAGCAGCTGGACGCTCACCGTGTCAGCTCCCTCATCCTGACTTCAGCCACGCCTGCCAGCACCCTGGAACACCTGCAAGGGGAGAAAGGAAGAGAATAGGAGAAGAAAAGCCCTTACCTGCTAAATCTGCATTCCGGAGTCATTTCTCCAACGGCCCTGAAAAGGAAGACATCATTTTAAAGGCATTTCGTTTCGATCGCTGCAGCACTGCATTTTACTCACCTTTGCAAGGCGCTTCCATCTTCAGCAGCGATCTTCCGGATTCAGCTACGCCCCGGCGCCTAGAGGAAAAAAGACAAGAACAAAGGTGAGAGGGAGAAAAGGAATAAGGAAAGCTCAGTTTCCTTTTAAGTCTTACCTGTTGGATTATTCCCACTGCATTTCGGGTCCTGCCGCTTCCTGGCATCTCCGGACCCCGGCCCCTATGGGGAAAAAAGACAAAGACATTGAATGAGCGAATGCAAAGACATTACCTGAGCGCTCATCCAGAACTGTTTCACTTCGGGTCGGCGCCATATCTCCGGCACTCCGAACCCCGGCCCCTAAGGGGAAAAAGACATAAGCATTAGCGCTTGCTGCAATTAGACAACGAACATTATTAAGCTTGAACTTTTGAACAGAACTTTTACAGCGCCTTACCTGAACAGTCAAGCTTACCTGAACTCCCATCAATCCTCAATCCAGTGAAGTAACTGGGTTTCAACGCGCCCCTGCATCAGAAGCAGGATGGAGAGCTCATCCTTCCAAACCCTAAGGTGAGGCTTCACGAGGAATCGTGGAGGAGGTATCGTGGAGGGTTGGAAGGGAGTGGGAGGCTTGAGCATTGTTCCACAGTTGGTAATACTCCCTTTTCACGCACAGGAGGGTATCCAACGAGCCAGGGAAGCCAGAATAGAGGGGCCCCTCCTGTCCATCTTCAGAGTTCTGCGCCTTCGACGCCGCGCCTCCGTGGGAACCAGGTGAGCGTTACAGAACGCGAAGACTTACCACAATTTCCCACCTGGGCGCTATGGAGACTTCCGAGACAGATCAGCTGGCCCATCTTTTAGGGGAATTACGGGCAGAAGTGCACTCAGCCCGCCAGGAGACTAATGCTCTCAGAAGGGAACTAATCCTATCCAAGGAAAGAACTGATGATCTGGCCAAAAGGTTATTGCAGGGCCAGGCAGAGCACACTCCTTTACCTGTTTCCGGAGATATTTCTACAACAATGGGTTCGAATAACCAGGTACAAATCAATCTACCTGTACACATGCCTTTGGCCCCGCCGGAACGTTTTGCGGGGGATCCCAAGAAATATGCCGTTTTTATGAACCAATGCCGTTTACACTTTTTATGCAGGCCCGGGGCCTTCCCCAACGACCAGACCAAAGTAGCCTTTGTACTATCTTACCTCAGTGGCTGTGCTGCCGATTGGTCTATTCCATTGGTAAATCAGGATGATCCCATTCTCCGGGATTTCCAGGGCTTCCAGGCCAGCATGGAAAGATTGTTCGCTCGACACTCGCAGGGACAGGCCCTTGACAACGAACTGCTATCCTTACGACAAGGTAATCAGGATCTTTTGTCCTATATCGCCACCTTTAATAGACTAGTTGTGGAAACCGGATGGCCTGAAAATAAAAGGATCACATTGTTTCATCGAGGCCTGCGCGGAGAGCTTAAAGATGTTATAGCTCAGATCCACCCCAGGCCTGCGCAGACTACATAGACTTAGTGGTTCAACTTGATCACAGACTTCAAAATAGAAAAGCAGATCGGCTCAAGTATGAAACCAGAGTACCTATCAAGACCCACGTTAACTCCAAGAGTACTGACGTTTCCGAACCTATGCAAATTGGCAGTGTTAAAGGACCATTAACGCAGAAGGAACGAGAGAGAAGGCGACAAATGCAACTTTGTCTGTATTGCGGAACTTCCGGTCACTTTCTTCAAAGTTGTCCAGTTAAACCACCCAAGAAGGTGGTTGGAGCCACTGATAACGAGTTATTGACACCTGGTTCGGGAAACGACCTAGCCCGACAAGCGTAGGGGTCCGCTTGCCGAGCTTGAAAACAAACTCTTTGACCTCGCATTTTGTCATGCCAATGGTGCTTGTGAACCCAAAACAGCCTCAGCAGTTGCATGCTATAAAAGCATACATAGACAGTGGAGCTATTGGAAATTACATAGACCGTGAATTGGCTTCCAGGATTAAGCTTCCTCTCCGCCCGAAAGTAGCCCAAGATGTAATTACTACAGTTGATGGAACCGAAATAGCCTCAGGGCCTGTAACGCATTCCACAGTTGAAATCACTCTGGTGGGTCAGGACGGACATCGGGAAGCAATCGTGTTTGATGTGATCAAGGTCCCACAATTTCAAGTACTTCTTGGAATCCCTTGGTTAGAAACACATAATCCGAGAATAGACTGGCGAGCAAAGAAGATAACTTTTCCTGATTGTGAACCAACCTGTTACCCAAGGAATCCAGCTATGGGTCTAGCCTCTGTAACTTCCACCCCTGTACAGCTACCATCTGAATACCAAGAATTCCAAGACGTTTTTCAGAAAGAGCAGGTTAACACCTTACCTCCCCATCGATCTTACGATTGCCAAATCGACTTGGTACCCAATGCACAACTACCTTGTAGTAGGATTTATGCTCTTACTGAACCTGAGAACCTGCATTTGCGCCAGTATTTGGATCAATACCTGGCCAATGGTTTCATTCGCCCATCAAAGTCACCAGTCTCTTCCGCTTTGTTCTTCGTACCTAAAAAGGAAGGAGACCTTAGGGCCTGTATTGACTACCGCGCCCTAAATCAGATAACGATTAAGAATCGTTACCCTTTGCTCCTGATACCTGAGCTTATCGACCAAGTAAAAGATGCTCGTGTGTACACCAAGCTAGATCTCCGAGGAGCTTACCACCTGGTACGTATAAAAGAGGGCGACGAGTGGAAGACTGCATTCCGCACCAAATTTGGGCTCTTCGAATATCAAGTAATGCCCTTCGGTTTGTGCAACGCACCTGTCGCCTTTCAGTACTTCATGAATGATGTTCTTCGGGAACTTATCGATGTTTGTGTCATCGTTTATATTGACGACATCCTGGTGTATTCCTCCTCAGAATCTGATCACAGAAACCATGTTAGGGCAGTTCTTGAGAAATTGCGCCAGCACAAATTATTTGCCAAGCTCGAAAAATGCGTTTTTCATACCACAGAAGTGGAGTTTCTCGGATTCATCCTGACACCTCAAGGAATCCGAATGGACTCGCGGAAAGTGGACGCCATTCTCAAATGGCCATCTCCTAGCTCTGTGAAGGGAGTGCAAAGCATGCTTGGCTTTGCCAATTTCTATCGAAGGTTCATCCCGGAATTTTCTCGAACTGTTCAACCCATCACAGCTCTCCTAAAGAAAAACAAACGCTTTAAATGGACTCTTGAGGCTGAACAAGCCTTTCAGGACCTGAAAACCAAATTCACCTCTGCACCTGTATTGAAGCACCCGCGCCCAGATCTCACTTACATCGTGGAAACCGATGCATCCAGTTCGGCCATGGGAGCTGTCCTGTCGCAAAAAGACCCAGAAACTAACCAACTACACCCTGTAGCCTTTTGGTCCAGAAAATTCTCTCCACCTGAACTCAATTACGCAATTACCGACAAAGAACTACTGGCTATTAAATCAGCTTTCAAGGCTTGGCGTCACTATCTTCTCGGTGCAAGACACACCATCACCGTAATTACGGACCACAGAAATTTGCAGTATTTAAAGACGGCCAAAGCTCAATCTTCGCGACAACTCCGATGGGCTTTATTCTTTGCGGAATTTGATTTTGTAATTACCTATCGCCCTGGCTGCAAGAATGGTAAGGCAGATGCCTTATCCCGGATAGGCATGGAAGAACCCAATTCGAGTTTAGAACCTGTGCCAATCATACCGGAACAAAGAATTCTGGGCTTGACTTCATTGCAAACCATTGAGGACATCCAAGCTCAAGTAAAACAGCTTTTTGACTCTTCTGCCTTACTGGAATGGAGTCAAAAGGGTCCTCACCACACCGTTAAGGATGATTTACCCTACTTCCAAGAGCGGTTATTTCTGCCAAGTAAAGAATTGCAGGAACTTGTCATTACCCGTCATCATGAATCATTAATGGAAGGACACCCCGGTATCGCGAAAACAGAAGAAAAGATCAAACGCCACTTCTGGTGGCCTTCTTGGAGAAAAGACATAAAGTCATTTGTGTTGTCTTGCGGAATCTGTGCCCAAAATAAGAGTCAAAAGAAAAGGCCAGCCGGCCTACTTCAACCTTTGGACATTCCACCAGCACCTTGGCACACCTTGTCAATGGACTTTATAACTGACCTGCCTCCTTGTGGTGGTTACAACACGATTCTCGTAATAGTGGATCTATTCTCCAAAATGGCCCATTTTATCCCTTTAAAAGGATTGCCGTCAGCTTCCACCTTGGCCAAGGAATTTATGGAAAATATAGTGCGGTTACATGGTTTCCCTTCCATATTAGTCTCAGACCGTGGAAGTCAATTTATCTCCCACTTTTGGAAGAAATGTTGCCAACTAGCACAAATAGACGTGCGGTTATCCACCAGCCACCACCCCCAGACTGACGGACAAACCGAGAGAACCAATCAGACTCTCGAGCAATATCTGCGGTGCATGTTACACCAATCCGAGTTGAATTGGAAGGACATCCTTTGGATTGCAGAATATGCATACAACAATTCAGTGCATTCTGGAACCGGACAGACTCCTTTTTATACCCTGTATGGTCACCATCCTCGGACCTCTGACCTAGATCCACCTCTGACCCTGGAGATGCCTGCAGTAAATCACCTACATTCCACAATAACCCAAGCCTTCAAAGAAGCTACAACCCACTTACAGCAAGCCAAGAAAAAGTATAAAGAAAACGCTGATTTGCACCGAAGTAAAACTCCTCCTTACCAAGTAGGAGATCAGGTATGGCTAGCAACTAAACATCTACCCCTCAAGGGTCAGCGAACTTTTAATCCCAGATTCATTGGGCCTTACCCCATCAAAGCTATTATGAACCCAGTGGCCTTTAAACTCGATTTACCATCCAACATGCGGATTCATCCCGTTTTTCACGCATCTCTTCTAAAACCAGTACAACCTGGAACCAGACTGTTTGAGCCCCCAGGCCCTGTCCAAATTGATGGAGAATTAGAATTCGAAGTGAAAGACATTTTAGATTCCAAGATAGTTAAGTCGAAACTCTTCTATCTTGTTGATTGGAAAGGATATGGACCTCAGGAAAGATCTTGGGAACCCAGTAACTATGTTCACGCACCACGATTAATTCAAAGATTCCATCGAAGATTCCCGCACAAACCAAAACCCTGGAGGAAAAGACCTTGGGAGGGGCCTTGAGGGGGGGTACTGTCATGATGCCTACCTCTAAGGAGCCAGGCCAGGCCCAGCAACCCCAGAGGCAGACATCATTTTCCCCAGGGAAGTCTCAGCGGGCCCAAGTCGGGGCCCTTTGGACTCAGTCCTGGCGCCTTAGGCACCAGGCTCATAGCGGACCCTAGTCCTGGCGCCTTAGGCGCCAGGCTCATAGAAGAGGATATGTGTTTAAGTGCTTGGGTGCACACTTACCTGATGCAGACCTTGCTGCTTCATCCAGGCCCTCTTGAGGCCTGAATGGGACTACTTAACCTGTAGGACTACTTCACCACCCGGGTGTGGTCGGGGAAGGATACATACCTGATTGGTGGAAGGATACATACCAGGAACTTCTTCCAAGGCTATTTAAACCCCACCCGAACAGCCACACATGCTTCGCGTTGTTCTGCACCTAGCAGCTGGACGCTCACCGTGTCAGCTCCTGCATCCTGACTTCAGCCACGCCTGCCAGCACCCTGGAACACCTGCAAGGGGAGAAAGGAAGAGAATAGGAGAAGAAAAGCCCTTACCTGCTAAATCTGCATTCCGGAGTCATTTCTCCAACGGCCCTGAAAAGGAAGACATCATTTTAAAGGCATTTCGTTTCGATCGCTGCAGCGCTGCATTTTACTCACCTTTGCAAGGCGCTTCCATCTTCAGCAGCGATCTTCCGGATTCAGCTACGCCCCGGCGCCTAGAGGAAAAAAGACAAGAACAAAGGTGAGAGGGAGAAAAGGAATAAGGAAAGCTCAATTTCCTTTTAAGTCTTACCTGTTGGATTATTCCCACTGCATTTCGGGGTCCTGCCGCTTCCTGGCATCTCCGGACCCCGGCCCCTATGGGGAAAAAAGACAAAGACATTGAATGAGCGAATGCAAAGACATTACCTGAGCGCTCATCCAGAACTGTTTCACTTCGGGTCGGCGCCATATCTCCGGCACTCCGAACCCCGGCCCCTAAGGGGAAAAAGACATAAGCATTAGCGCTTGCTGCAATTAGACAACGAACATTATTAAGCTTGAACTTTTGAACAGAACTTTTACAGCGCCTTACCTGAACAGTCAAGCTTACCTGAACTCCCATCAATCCTCAATCCAGTGAAGTAACTGGGTTTCAACGCGCCCCTGCATCAGAAGCAGGATGGAGAGCTCATCCTTCCAAACCCTAAGGTGAGGCTTCACGAGGAATCGTGGAGGAGGTATCGTGGAGGGTTGGAAGGGAGTGGGAGGCTTGAGCATTGTTCCACAGGTGGTAATACTCCCTTTTCACGCACAGGAGGGTATCCAACGAGCCAGGGAAGCCAGAATAGAGGGGCCCCTCCTGTCCATCTTCAGAGTTCTGCGCCTTCGACGCCGCGCCTCCGTGGGAACCAGGTGAGCGTTACAGTTACCTAGGGCAGAATGGGACAATAGTTCTGTTTTTTGTCCTCAGCAAAATGTTGCTAGGTGTATAATTAACCAAGGCACGTTTGCTTTTATGATTAGTGCTGGGATGTTATTTTGCAATAATGACAACATTGAATCTGGTAATGTTGTTTACTTTAAAGCAGATGGCATATCTTTATCTTGCATGGGAAATGCCTTGCTGTTATGGAATATAAGGATTGCTTTGGAGAAGCTAATGTGAAGAGATTTGGAGGAAAATAAGGACAAAAAAACTAAAAGTACAATATAAAAGGTGTTTCTGAAGCACCTTAAAAAAAAAACAAAAAAAGGCTCTTTTAAGAGCCAACCTCAAAGGGGAAATGGGGAACACTATTTAAATTTTCATTGCCCAGCTCAGATTTTACAATGTGTCCGCGGACACTGCGATTGTCCGTGGACAGCGTGTATTACATACGGGGATTTTGAGGCTGAGATGCATACAAATGAGACTTAACAGGGAAAGAGATTGGTCAATAAGGTGTACTGGGTGTGATGTGTAAGGAGACACTTTGTCAGAAAGTCTTTTTCCTGAGAGGAGAGCAGTTAGCTATGGCTGTGTCTTTCAGAAGGCAGATTGTCTTTATTTTGGGAGACTCGTGGATAAATTGGTTGGAGGTGCATGCAGATTGCTGTGGAGTGGCTGCACATCTTGCATTCCCTCACGTGGAAGTGCACTGGCATGGAGTGTGCGGAATGAAGTGGCTGGATTTGGTATCTATTTGTGCTACTTTTATGACAAAGCATCATCCAGACATTATTATTATTCATTGTGTAGGGAACAGTTTAGGACATGTCTCTGGAATCTCGTTGCAATTTGCAATGAAAGAAGGACTTGCGAAAGTCATGGACATGTTTTCAAAGTCCCGAGTAATTTTTTCTCGTATTGTGCAGAGACAAATGTGGCTGCGTTCTTCTTCTTTTGGTCCACAAATGGAGAAAATGAGGCGCAATGTCAACAAGGCCGTTTGTGCCTTTTTGAGAGATGTTGGCATGTCCTCTTTTCACAATGAAAATATAATGTTTCATAGTACACACATTTTTCACAGAGATGGAGTACATATTACTTATGCTGGCAATCAGATTTTTCTGTGAAATACACAAAATGCATTGCAACCCTTTATGGAATTATAGCAATCCTTTTTCCAGTAGGTGTTGACCATTTGAAGTTTTCAAAACACAAAAAAACACAACCAAAAGGCTCTTTTCAGAGCCACCACTTCCTCCCGGAGAAGAGTGTAATGGTTTTGATAGGGCAGTACCCCAAAAAATGTAAATGTCCGCGGACTGTCCACAGACTTCATAAATGCACAGGGCCCTGCAGCATTTCATTGGCACTTCTATTTTTGAACTGTGAAAGGCGGCTCTGAAAAGAGCCTTTTTTTTGTTTTTTGTTTTTTTTTTTATTTTATTTTGGTTTTTCAGACATGAAACATAAGGAAAGGAAGGGAATGGAGGGTAAGGAAGGAATACCAACCACAGGGATAAGAAAGGGCAGGTGGATAAAGGAAGATCTAGGGTGGGCCTTAATCAGGTATTTGGCAGTCCTTCTCATGCTCCCGGACCGCAGCCTCTAAAGCTCTTCGAAGGGTCTCCCCCATGCAGAGTACTGCATTGCAGTACCTACTCAATACTGTGACATTCGAAAGGTAAGGGTCAATCTGGAGCAATGCTCTGGTCTGGAAATCCAAAATCAGAATGAGCATCAGCTCTGGGGTGTGGCCTTTTATAGGGTTGCTGGGGAGCACTTCATGGACAGCCAGCCGTGCTGTCCGTGAACAATTAGAACACCAAAGGGCTCAAAAAGTTCCAAAAAGTATGTAGATCGCTAGGGACATTGTCTGTAACATGTGCAAGGGTGAATTTTCACAGGAAAATACCTTGGTTTGCTCCAAAAAGAACATTTTAGTTGTCCGGGGGTCTGGACTGTGTTCGCGAACAAGGACCCACGCTTAGCGTGGGTGTGGTCACATGATTACATCGCGGACATGTTCGCGAACAGGACAGGTGCCCGTAGGACACCAAATGCGCGGGGACGGGTGTACGCATGCGTGCAGGTGTTCTACGGACAGTGTTTATGACCCTGGACTAATTAAAAGTGCGACACACATGCGGCAGACAGTTACGGACAGGCGTGATGTTCGTAGGACCCAAGGGTGTAATACGCATGCGTGCGGGTGTTCTACAGACAGTGTTCAAGTCCCTGAACAAATTAAATGTGCGTCACAACTGCTATGTGTTCTACGGACATATTCATTCTGGTTGCAGACAATGCGAACAGGGGGTATGTCCTAAGGACACCTTATTTTGAATAGTTGCAGACATGCAGTTGGATTTAGTGTCCTGCGGAGACCTCCATTTTGATTGCGGACAGTGCGAACATGTATAATGTCCTTAGGACACCACCATTTTGGTTAATTGCAGACATTCCGGATACCCTTGCTGTCCGCAGACACCCTAACTGCCTTTTTAAAAATAAAAAAACACAGAGGAATATAGTAAAAGCACACATAATATTTCATTATTGTATACAAATATAAAAATGATGAAAGAGAAGGGGAAGCAGAAATTGATACAAATACAGGGGAATTAGGGGTTTGTACATGTTGGATGGTAGGGCAGAAAGGGATTGAAGTCTCATCATAACGTTTTTCGCGATGGGGATTTTTTGGGGATGGTTGGCTGGGACATGGAGAAGGGGTACAGGTACATGTGGGACAGTGATATTTAATTTTTCCTTTATATTTTTCTCTACAAAGTTTTTTAAAATAATGAAATTGGTCATTAATTGGTCCATTTTTTGCTCTAAACGCTGCAGATGGTTTTCCAAGGTGTCTGTTTCAGTATTATTCTTATTGTCTGTATGTTCTGTTAAAAAAATATATATATATATGTTAAGTACACATAAAATAATGGTTATTAATTGGTTCATTTAGAGAAGTGTAGTGTCTACCATTAGTATCACTGTTTTCACTCATTTTGTCCTGAGGAACATTTTCTTCTAGCCATTCCAAAGTACTAGACATTTAGGTGTAAAGAGAAATATATATATTTTTCACTATACCCTACTACAGAAAGTTTATAAATATAGGAATTAATGTAGTGTACTTACAAGTTTGTTTTTTAGTTTTGCTGTTACTACTTCATAGGTGTGCTGTTGATGTTTACTGTCCAGTTTCTGTGAGGTAATTCCGCTGGAGGCATATGTCATTATTTTTTTTGGTATGTTCCATTATGTTCAATATGCTATGTAATTGGACTGTTGGTGTCTTACATATACAGTTTAAACTTATTTATTTTTGAATGTAATTTATTTATATGCTGCTCTTTGAACATGTTCAGTGTTTTTATTGCATGATACAACAATGTAAGATTCCCCTGAGTTTTTGGATAGTGTTGATGTTGATGGAGTCCGTCCGCGGACATGTGCACTGTCCACGGACATCAGAACCACTAGCGTGGGACAGGGGGTTCAGTATGTTCTATGTTACATATATATAAACTAAGAGAATCCTACTAAAAACCCATCAAATTCATGCTATCTATATCTATATTCAGTAAAAAAATCTTTTTTAAGAGGATGTTATGGTTAAGTTGTGCTCCAAAAAACCTATGAAATTCAGTGAAAAAACGTAGTTAATGAGACGTTATGGTAAGTTGCGCTACTGAAAACCTATGAAATTCAGTGACAAAACTTTGTTGAAGGCACGTTATAGTTAGAAGTAAAACGAAAAACCCCTGAAATTCGCCAGTTGTGGTAAGCTAAGCAACCATAACTCGCGCCACCACCGTGCACTGCTAAGACTAACACAAAGGACATCAAAGATGACATCACAAATGTAATTGATGACATCACTGATGACATTACATGTGCATTTACTTTTCATGAAAAGTCTGTACAAGGGGTTCTCATTGTAATGTTGATAAAGTGTCAACGGTCATTGGGATAAATATCATGAGGTACGTAGTGCATTTAGCAATGCAGTGATACAAATAGCATTCTATAAGTTCTTTAGTATACAAAGATATTCATGTGGAAACATAGGAATTGTGTGGAGCATACATGATGGAGGTGCAATATTAATAATCTTGCCATGTTGAATAGTGAAATGATAAATGCTCTCTTATTACAGTTTTGTGTTCTCTGAAATATTTGATAAGTAGCTAATGAAACCCAGTTTCTATATAATTGCATTATTGAAAACAAAACAGAAACAGACAACAACACATTGAAATATGAGCATATACAGGGAAAATTAAGTTAAAAAAGAGCAGTATTACTAGACAATCTTCTTAACCTAACTGATTATCTTCATGCACAGAAATGATTGCTCTGCTTCAAAGCTACTACTTCCCTATGTCCAAGTATCACATAATGTGACTGGACCCTAAGGAAAGTAGTGTGAATACAATGTATACAAATATGAATATATGCAGGGAAAGTACAGTAATAAAAAACAACAGAACTATAAAAAAAAGTTAATAACCTTACTGATCATCTTCATACATACAAAGCATTGCTGTTTTCCAAGTCTGTGTTTTCCCCTATGCATATGTTTCATATGCTGTGAGTGAACCCCAAGTGAATTACTGTAAGAACATATTTGAAGTATAAGTCTACAAATATAGTACTTTTTGAATTTTTAGTTCCTGACTGTTACTGGCCTAGATATGTCAGTAAAGGAAAAAAGAGGGAGCCATATATGTAATGGCATCAGTGATGTCATCAATGACATTTGTGATGGCATCTTTGATGGCCTTGGTGTTAGTCTTACCAGTGCATGGTGGTGGTGCTAGTTATGGTAGCTTAGCTTACCATAACTGGCAAATTTCAGGGGGTTTTCGGTTTTACTTGGAACCATAACGTCCCTGTATCAAAGTTTTTTTCACTGATTTTCATAGGTTTTTAGTAGTGCAACTTAACCATATCGTCCCTTTAACAACGTTTTTTTAACTGAATTTCATAGGTTTTTAATAGCACAACTTAACCATAACCTCCCTTTACCAAAGTTTTTTTTACTGAATATAGATATACATGTTGTGAATTTGGTAGATGTTTACTAGGATTCACTTACGTTATTTACATGTAACATAGAATATACTGAACCCCCTGCTAGTGATTTTGATGTCCGCAGACTGTGCGTATGTCCGCGGACAGACACGGACAACATCAACACTACCCAAAAACTCAGGGGGTATCTTAGATTGTTGATCATGTCATATAAACACTGAACAAGTTCAAAAAGAAGCACATGAACACATTATATGTAATAATACATAAGAAGTGGAACCTATATATGTTAGACATCAACCGTCCATTTAAATAGCATATATACTAGAATGGAATATACCAAAACAAAAAAGATATGCCTCCAACATAATTACCTCACAGAAACTGCACAGCAAGAAGCAACAGCAGACCTACACAACAGTAACAACAAAACGCACCAGAAACTAGTAAGTAAACTTTATTTTTCTTGTATATTTCTAAACTTTCTATATTAGGTACATCAAAAGTAATATATTTTTTTTTTACACAGAAATGTCCAGTACTTTGGAATGGCTTGAAGAAAATTTCCCACGTGATGAAATGAGTGAAGACAGTGATACTAATCGTAGACACTTCTCTATATAAGCCAATTAATAACCATTACTTTATGTGTACTTAACACTTTTTTTAACAGACCATACAAACATTGAAAATAATATAGCAAAAGAGACATTCGAAAATGCTCTGCAACGAATGGAAAAAAAAATGGATATGCTAATGAAACATTTTAATCTTTTAAAACATTTTGTGGAGGACCACATAAAAGAAAACAATTAAATATAATTGTCACACATGTACCTGTTCCCCCTCTCCATGTGCCAGTCAACTATCCCCACACCCTCACCACCAAGAGAAACGTTATGATGAGACTTCGATCCCTTCATCCCTTCCCATCCATCCTCTCCAGACCCCTAATTCACCTGTATTTGTGTCAGTTTCTGCTTCCCCCTCTCTTTTATAAATTTCATATGTGTATATAATAATAAAATATGATGTGTGTTGTTACTTCATTCCTCTGTTTCTTATTTATTTTAAAAAGGCAGTTAAGGTGTCCGCGGACAGCGCAGGTGTCCAGGATGTCCGTAATTAACCAACATGGAGGTGTCCTAAGGACACTATGCCTGTCTATACTGTCCGCAATGAAAATGCAACTGTTCTTAGAACACATTTGATGTCCAGGATGCCCGCAATTAAGCAAAATGGGGGTGTCCTAAGGACACAATTCCTGTTCGTACTGTTCGTAATTAAAATGGGAGTGTCCACACTGTCCGTAGAACATCTACACACATGCGCACCACACCCATTGGTCCTACAAACATCGCGCCTGTCCGTAACTGGCCGTCGCACGTGTCTCACACTTTTAATTAGTTTGAGGACCGGAACACTGTCCGTAGAACACCAGCGGGCATGTGTACAAACATCCCTGCACATTTGGTGTCCTGCGGACAGCTGTCCCATTTGCGAACGTGTCTGCGACGTCATCATGTGACTGCACCCACGCTCAGCGTGTGTCTTTATTTGCGGACACTGTCCGGGTTCCCGAACATTTTAAAATTTGGACAATCCAAAGTATTTTACAGTAAAGGTTCACCATTGACATCTCCCAGACAATGTGCCTGGGGATCTACATACTTTTTGGAACTTTTTGAGCCTTTTTTTGGTGTTTGATGTGTCTGCCGTCATCCTGGCTGTCCGTGAAGCGCGTACCAGCACCCCTATAAAAGGCCACACCCTAGAATTGCTCCTCCTTGTGCTTCTGGCTACCTGACAGTGCATTGCTTCTACTTGCATTCACTGCATTGCTGCTGACTTTTGTCTGCTGTCCTCCAGATGGCGACCATAGCTGCTTCAGCTTCATCACCACCCCCACCCTCTACACCACCACCACCTCCACAAGGGCCTGCAGAGGGGAATAGGTGTGAGGATGTAGAGGAGATGGATGAAGAGGATGAAGAGGATGAGGTAGTGAAAGTCCCTACTACCAGCACTCACCGTGAGTCTTGAGTGTGGTGGTTGTTTACCACTCGAGTGCCAAAAGCTTGTGCGAGTGAGGTCAACCGCAATCAGTGCCACATGGTGCTGAGTCATGGAAGGCCAAGTTCATACAGCTTTGGTACGACATCAATGAAGCGACACCTAAGGTTGTTCCACAGTAGGGCTATTTGCAAGGTTTTACCTTGCGATAAACGTAGTAGGTTGAGTTCCTCTACAGCATCACCTGTTTCCACTCCTATCATGAGAAGAGACACTCGTCTGGGACAGTGCATCCCTCCAGCTGCCTCACAGGCCATTCATGATGCTGTTGACCCTTACCTTTCGAGGGTCACAATATTGTGTATGTACTGTGACGCAGTACTCCGCAGGGCGGAGAATCTTCAGAGTGCTTTCGAGACTGTGGTTAAGGAGCATGAGAAGGTCTGCTACCTACCTGAATAAGGCCCACCCTACATCTTCCTCTCTCCACATGCCCTTTCTTATCCCTGTGGTTGGTGTCCCTTCCTTACCCTCCTTTCCCCTCCTTTCCTTGCGTGTTGTGTTTAAAAACCGCAAAAAATATAAAATAACAAAAACCAAAAAAAGGCTCTTTTCAGAGCCGCCTTTTACAGTTTAAAAATAGAAGTGACAAATAAATAGTGCAGGGCCCTTTGCATTTTTTAGAAGTCCCCTGACATTTATTTTTTGGGGGTGCTGCCCTATCAGAACCATTGCACATTTCTATGGGAAGAAGTGGTGGCTCTGAAAAGAGCCTTTTAGTGGTGTTTTTTGTGTTTCAAAAACCTCAAATGATTCACACCTACTGCTAAATGTATTAATGTAATTACAAAAAAGGTTGCAATGCATTTTTATATTTTGCAGAAAAATCTGATTGCCAGCATAAGTAAGATGTACTCCAAACATAATATTAGCATTGTGAAAAGAGGACATGCCAATATCTCGTAAAAAGGCACAAACAGCCTTATTGACATTGTGCCTCGCTTTCTCCATTTGTGGACCAAATGAAGAAGAACGCAGCCACATTTGTGCCTGTGCAATATGAGAAAAATTCATAGTTTGGAAACATGTCCATGACCTTCCCAAGTCCTTCTTTCATTGCAAATTGCAAAGAAACTCCAGACACATGTCCTAAACTGTTCCCTCCAGAATGAATAATAATTATGTCTGGAAAACGCTGTGTCACCAAAGTAGCACAGAGAGGTACCAAATCCAGCCACTTCATTTCACGCACTCCATGTCAGTGCACTTCCACATGAGGGAATACAAGATGTGCAGCCGCTCCACAGCGTTCTGAATGCACCTCCAACCAATGTATCCATGAGTCTCCCAAAATCCAGATAATGGGCCTCATTAGGACCCAGGCGGTAAGGGGTTTACGGCGGCGTAAACAGCGCCGACCCTTACCGCCTGATTCCGAGGTCCCTTAGTGCCATGGAGGATTTAACACCTGCTTTTAGCAGGTGTTAAAATCCATGGCGCTAAGGGACCTTGTTGTTAATTACGCCACCGTAATTTACGGTGGCGTAATTAACGCCTTCCCCACTCCCATTATGCCCTATGTGGCAAAAATGGGAATGGGGAAGGGTAAATGGGTTAATGGGGACTTACCGCCCGCCAACCTCGGAATGGGGCAGTAAGTCCGCCAACCACCATGGCGTAAACGCAGTTTACGCCATGGTGGTAAAGGTACGACCCAGGCGGTAACTTACCGCCTGGGTCGTAATGAGGCCCAATCTGTTTTCTGAAGCACACAGCCATAGCTATCTGTTCTTCTCTCGGGAAAAATACTTTCTGACAAACTCTCTCCTTACACAACACACCCAGTAAACCTTAATGACCAATCCCTTGCTCTGTTCATTCTCATTTGCATAAGGTAATTTGTAAATGCACTCTGCAGGTTTCTTAACAAAGCAAAATGTCAGCTAATTCTCAAGTGATACTTAAAAGATTCAAAGTGTGGGGGAGGAAAAGTAGCCCTGGCACAGGTCCACTGATATGTCTATGTAAGGAGAAAAAGAGGACCCAACAATTTGGAACCCTCCTGTCCCCTGCACACTATTACTAGTCCATCACAAGGCGGTCCAACAATTGTATATATTAAATCAGTGTATTTCCATCACAATTAGAACTGGACAAAACATTATAGACAATGATTCGATTAAAAAACACAGTTATTTAATGGGTACAACTAAATATTCCTCCTTTGTTTCTTGAATGCAGAAATCAAATGCAAAAGGATAACGGATTGTGTAAATCAACTTAAGTATGGAGTTCAAATTGAAAGGCTGATGCATTTCGAGATTACAATCTCTTCTTCTACAGACAAGATTTGAACTTAATAAAAAATATCTGTTGCTCCTTAGACTTTGATGCATCAAGCACTGTGTATTGTAACTCAATTGCTGTGGCTGGAAAAAACTCTCCTTTCCAAAAGTGAAAACCTAAAAGAGACAGGGCTCTCTTATCTCCATGGAGAGTATCACTTCTGGGAAATATTTTCCAAATGCGCTGTGTGCAGTAGTCTATGGAAGGCGTCCTCCTCCCATTTAAGTCACGAGCAAACGCCCTCTTGATGGGTGATTTGGATCAAGATGTGCATGCACTGAAAGTACAGAAGCAGTGTGCGTTAGATATATGTGAATCCCTCTGTATATTGTAGCAGTCACGTACTCTTGGGCTAACCTGAATGATTATGCATCTACTTTCGTGGCTGATACGTGATGCGGGTTGTTGGATATTTGATTCTCTGACTGTGCAGTGGATGCGTGTCTAATTCTGCACTCGGAACACCTCGAGAGCGCTCTCTCAGGTAGGATTACCCTGGTAGTCTAGACAACCGTTTAAGACGCCATGGGTGCCTTTCCACCCCAAAATCCCTGTATGTAATACATGATGTCCGCAGACAACCGTCATGTCCACGGACATATTGAAAAATCTGAGCGTGATGAATTTAAATTTAAATAATGTACCCCATTTCCCCTTTGAGGTTGAGTCTGAAAAGAGACATTTTTTTGTTTTTTTGTAGATGCTTGAGAGACACCTTTTAATTTGTATTGTTTTTTTTTTTTTTACTAAAATCTTCACATAAGCTTCTCCAAAGCAACCCTTATGTTCCAAAACAGCTTCCCATAAAAGATAAAGAAATGCCATCTTCTTTAAAATAAACAGCATTACCAGAATCAATGTTCTCATTATTACAAAAGAACATACCAGCTCTACGCATGAAAGCAAACATGCCTTGGTTGATTGCACACCTAGCAATGTTTTGCTGAGGACAAAAAATAGAACTATTGTCCCATATTGTCCTAGGTACTAAAGGAGAAAAAATAACTTTGGCATTTGGAAGGAATTTCATTACTGCTTGAAACAAGTGTTCCAAATCTGCCAACAAAGTAGGGGCACTGACATAGCCCAAATGCAAAGCACCACAGTGCAAAACTACCACATGGGAACTGTTCATCCTGCCCTTACCTTCACAAACTTGTACAATTCCCTGCACATTGTATTCAAGCACAGTGCTCCACACCACCTCCACTCCTTTAACATCAAAATTGTTTGCCACATTCCTGCATTTTGTAAGAGGATTCAATTCAGCACTACAGCCAAGTTAACGCCTAGTCTAGAATACTGAATGAAAACCCTTATTGATATATCTTTAGGTCCAGTTCATGCGTTCTGGATGACTACCCTTGTATAACACCCCTCTCTTGGAATCCCCCTGACCCCACTGAGCCAAGAAGTAATTCTGTTTTGCAAGTTTAAAAGGTTTATTTGATAAATTAAAATATATATCACACTTTTTAATAAATTAATAATTGAATATCACACTTAATCTGATATGGTAAATATTAACAACGGGGAATCTGGCACTAGCACACTTCTTTAATCACTAATGAGTTGACATGAAATGGATAAGGTAGCACACTGGTAAATAGGAACAAAAGTATAATGTGGTAGAGGATGCTTTATGTAGGCTCAGGTGGATGCAATATTCAATGAATGCAGTACAGAAAATACGCAATATGATTTCAACCAAACAATGTAATCACTTTTCTCTGGCTACTCCCCTCCCCCCCTTGATGCAAGGCAAGGAAATGGAAGGAAAACACACAGTTCTCAGAAATGCAATCAACTGTAATTCAGTTCAATCCAGCAAGCTTAAACAGAAGTTTGAAAACACAGGCAAATGCTTTGATAGGTGCTAGCAATGAATGAGAAATATGCTGGAAACGCTCTTAATTCCCTTTAAGAGGTTCAGGATGAGTGGTATCTAGTTAATATTAGTCCAGGCTCACACTAGCAATGATGCAGGGATAGTTAGCAGGTTAAACGAATTTCTGGCAAATGAAATCAGGCAGCAGCAGTTTTTTTACATGTGAAGAAATTGCAAATCGCGGCAAAATTCGCGGATGCGCCGAGCGCTATTACAAAGGAACCGCAAGGACTATCTCTACCGTTTTGGGGTCCTAGGAAAGCCTGGGATCTCAGCTTCCAAATGAAAGTTATTGCAAGTCTCTAGCCCAAACGGTTGCGGAGATATGAGTAATTTAGTAAAGGTCGTTTTTGGTTTTGTAAATTTTAAACGCACACTTTTTCAAAATGACAAATTTTACTAGAAATGACAGGTGACAGATAGGAGGCAGTTCTACTTAGGTTAAATAGATTGAATTAGATGAATTTAAACTAAGAGATGTGTTCTGAGTTTTGCTAAGTACTCACAAGAGATTTTGAACAGGAAAGCGACTTGGTCACGATCTTCAGTCTGGTCAGGTCTTTCCGGATTCTGCTCACAGCGCCTGGTCTGGTCTCGGCTAGGCACAGCACTGCTTTCTCTCTGGTCTGGTCTCTGCTGGGCACATCACTGCTTTCTCTCTGGTCTGGTCTCTGCTCTGGATAGATTGAAGTCTCTAGTTTGGCTTTCTGGAGTTTGATGGAGGTAAGTATGGATTTTTCCGGCAGGGCTTCCAGCGGCAGATGAAATTGAATGTCTCTATGTGTCCTGACTCTCTGCTTTTATCTGTTTCTTGAGAATGGGTGTGTGTGTTGCATCACTAGACTTGCCCCTCTCATTCGTCATTGGTCAGGCTTCCATTCCTCCGCTTGATTGGCAAACTGAACTGTGAGTCAGATTGATGTCATTTTATGATCTCTTGAAACAACCTCCCTTATCATCTGTGCACCCAAATATATATATGATCAAAATCCATACTTCAGAGTTACACAGTTGTTTGAAATTACATATACATGGTGTGGCTGAATTTAGCCATGTCTATGTCCAAATCTGCTCATTCTCGGAGCTTGCATTCAAAGAGTGTACATAATTGACTTTTTAACTGCTTTTTCAATTTCCGACATGGACCCAACTTTACATACATGTGTGCAGGGGGTAGGGACATTAACTGATGAAGTTTCAGATTTTTAACATGCACACATTTAGAGTAATATCCACTTTTCCGCTAAAACCCCCCTGAACATACCACCGGTTCCTACCACGTCTTAAACTGTGGGCAGAAAAATCACAAGAATTATGGTATCATTTATAAAATTTTCACATGTCCGCACTATGAATTATCCCCCTTTTTATAAAACCATATCCTTGCTGCAGGGGTGTGCCTTTTCAGGTCACATGGTACAGAAACCAGTCTTTCCAGTTTCTGCCAAGCCAGCTTGCTTCTCACAGGCAGTGCCCCTCCCAGCTTCTCCAGGAGGAAGCCACTTTTTACGACGTCTGTAATAAAAACCTTTGCCTGAGTGGAGAGGGCTTTGTTCACTCTCTGGCAGAGCACAGGAAATTCAATTATCAGATAGATGGCATATCCTTAGTGTGGGCAGCAAAAGGAACATTGGCCTGGGAACATAGTTGTGACTCAAGTTTCACTCCTGATGGGATCCGTTGCTAGGCAAAATCAAGTTCCTTAAGCCAGACCTTCAGCTAACTTTTTGTTGCTTTTAAAATAACTTGTAATTTTACACATGCAGCTAGAATGCTGATTCTAAGTGCAAAACTATGACATTTCAACAGTTACAAAGGCATGTGACACCAAACATAGGTCACTCATTTAATTTAACATTTTCGATTTTGGTGGTTTTAAATCCAGTTGCAGTTAGGCTTAAGCTGCTGACTCCATAGCATTTTTGTTATAAGCATTGTTTTTGGGCTCTTCATTTCCCAGATTTTGTAGGCACACAAAACTCCATTCTGCCAAATGTCTGCTGGTGTTCAGTGAATATTTTGCACATGTTGCAAGGTTTGAAATAGGCATTTTGCTTGCCTTCAGAAAAACACACAGTGGGTTTTAAAACGCCGGCTTTTGGATAGTGGTGAGTACTGGTACTGCACCCATTTTTGGGATTTTCTTGGATTAATGCATTCTAAACAGGAATGGTTCTTACATGGTAGTAAATCCTTGCTTAACATTGTTTTGATGGGGCTCCTTACCGTAAGATGGTTATGTGGAACCCCACAAAAAGGGTTGAATCTTTAAAGTGGTCCAATGAGTCACGATTTCAGCAACTTTTTGACATCAGTAAAAGTGGATTTTGTTAACAAAGACCTTTCTTTACCCTGGTGGGTGGCAAGTTAGGTAACCATTTTGGTGTGCGCACAACTGTGCAGCTTTCCTGGATTTCGGCGCACATGTGGGTTTTCCGCCATCTTGAATTTCCTAAGCCCACAGCACCAAATGTTGTAGCAGGGTAGCTTAAACGTGGGTCAGGACACCCTACAAGCCCCCCCACGTGACTGCACTTTGAGTTTGGGTCGATGGGGAGTCGCGTGCCCAAGGGTTTTGACCCACGCACCGGTCTGTCCGCATAATCTTCTTCCTCTTCTGTAGATGGCACAGTTCAGCATCTTCTTCTCCATCCGGTCAGATCGATCAGTTCTCCTCGCCGGTCCTGATGGGAAGATTGGGCGGTACCCCGGGCCCGTTGTGTCTTTGCTCCCGGTCTCCGGATCGTCCTTCTTGGTCATCCTCCATGGTTTCGTCTCTCCTAGGATGATAAAGGAAGAGCGGCAATATCTACTCATAGACGATTTTTTTTTTCCACCACTGTTGAGATAGTGGGGCAGCATATGCATTTCATCGTAACGAAATATTACATTCTTATTTTGAAAAAAAAAACAGCATCACTAGAGACAGTTTCATGTAAATCACAATATTTTAGAGACTAGATGTGGTAGGTTTTATGATTGGAACTGAATTAGTCTGATACAGTACCCGCTAGGATTCCAGAGGATTCCTCCAGTTGTTGCAGAGTGTGCCTGGGATGGCAACATTTCAACTGGTTTATGTGGACCCACTTGTCTTCCCCCTCTGCCGAACCACCTTTGGGGATGCGGATCTTGTAGGCCACAGGGGAGATCTTATCGACGATCTCAAAGGGTCCCTTCCATGTAGGCAAAAATTTGCGCTGCTTGGCCTGGTTCCTTTGGAAGTTGTATAGATAGACCCGGTCTCCCACCTGATATTCCTTCCTGGAAGTTTTCAGGTCATAATGGGTCTTCATGCTATCAGTCGATCTTTCTAGATTCCGCTGAGCATAAGCAAAAGCATGTTGGAGGTGTTTCCTTAAATTCTCTACATACTCATGAGTAGTGGAGGCATTTATCAGTGTCTGCTCTTGGGTCCTGTAGAGCAAATGCTGCGGAAGCACCATCTTGCGCCCAGTCATCAACTCAAATGGTGACATTTTGGTTGCAGATGAAGGGGTAGATCTGATGGCCATTAGGACCAGAGGTAATCGGATATCCCAACTTGGCCCAGAATCTGCCACAAACTTCTTTAATATGCTCATAATTGTCCGGTTATATCTCTCTACTGCCCCAGAAGAAGCTGGTCTATAAGCAATATGCAGCTTTCTCTTGACCCCCAGTATCTCCCACATCTTTGTCATTACTTCACTGGTGAAGTGGCTACCTCTGTCTGACTCAATCCTTTGAGGTAGACCAAAACGGGAAAAGATGTGGTTAATCATCAAGGCCGCTGCAGTTTCTGCCTTGCAATTTGGGGCTGGGAGACATTCCACCCACTTGGTAAACAAGCATGTCACGGTCAACATGTACTTATTCCCCCTAGCCGAGCGAATCACAGGGCCTACAAAGTCGATTTGTAAATCTGACCATGGCAGTGTCATTCCCCTCTTTTGTAAAGGCGCCCGGTGTGTGAGGGATGATGGCTGAAATTGTGCACACACAAGGCAACCCTTCAGGTACTGGTCGAGGTCCTGCCCCATGTGTGGCCAGTATGCAACCTCTCTTAAGATTTCCAATGTTGTGTGAAACCCCCTATGACCGGCAGTGGCCGCATCATGGGCGTGACTTAACATCAGGCTTCGGAATGAGGTAGGAACCACCCACTGATCGTGGTCAGCTTTGGATTTCCTTACCAACAAACCGTCTTGGATCCGGAACATTTTGGGACATTTCATCAACACTCTTAGGTCCTCTTTCCCAATGTAATCGGTATCCGTCAGGGGAAAGTTCTCAGGGTCCTCAAGGTGCTGGTAAAATTTACCAATTATTGGATCCCCCTTCTGAGCAGTAATCAAATCAGCATCAGGGGTCTCCTTACTCCATTGTGTAATTGAGAGGTCGTTGTGAGCATTTGTCTGGGACCTAGTGATGGCAGTGACCTGGATTTCCCCCAACAGGGACTCAATCTCAATTAGATCCCCTTGGATGGCCCCGGTTTTGGCCAGCTGATCAGCTAAGTCATTTCCAGTTTTGTCTGGTCCCTCTACTTTGGAATGACCCTTGATCTTCTTCCAATAGATGGTCATCTCATTCGAGGTGACCAGATCATCAATGTTTTGGATCAACTTCCCATGTTTCAAGGGTTTGTTGTTAGCACATAACATGCCTCTGGTTTTCCAATTAACCAGGTGCTCCACGAACCCGTTCCGTACATAATCCGAATCTGTGATTATGACCAGTTCGTGGAGTTGATGCTGGACAGCAGTGAGGATGGCCTGATGCACAGCCATCAATTCTGCCACCTGACTACTTCGGGGACCAATTTTGTATCCAGCGGAGGGTTCTGGGGACTCATTCACCCATGCATTCCCTACGCCGGCCACCAATTCTTTCTCCCCGTTGTTGTCAACATGGTAAGAGCATCCATCCACATAGACAGTGGGCATTCCCTCACACTTGTCTTCTTCAAAGACCTTGTGGGGGGAATTAAGGTATGCCTCCATGTTGTCCTTGATTTTTAGACTTTCGTCCTCGAGACAGTTTTCTCTGGCACAATCATGCAAGTCAGCCAGACCTTGCGCAAGGGGACTCTTCTTGTTTTGGCCATATCTGACCTCCACAGGAAAGCCTTGCATTGACAGAATCCAGGAAGTAATTCGGGAATTACTCACATTTCCGGCCCGGATTCTGTCACTTTGGAGATATTGCAGAGGCTGGTGTGGAGTCTCCACTATGATGTGTTCCCCCTGGATAAACGGGCGGTAATTCTTCAATGCCCACACCGTTGCCAGGAGTGCCTTCTCACAATCGTTGAATTTTTCCTCCACAGAGGATAAAGTTTTGCTCGCATAGGAGATTACTTTATTGACCTTGTCCTGCTTTTGGTATAATACTGCCGTCAAGCACGTATTAGAGAACCCTGTCTCCAGGAAGAACTCCTTGTTTCTGACAGGGTAAGCTAGGCAAGGCGCTTGTGAGAGGCTTCTTTTGAGTTGTCTTACTGCCTCGGCTTGTTCTGGACCCCATTCCCACTTGACCCCCCCCTTCAGGAGATGAATCAGGGGTCTGGTGATCTCTGCGTAGCCCTCAATGAACTTTCTGCTGTAATTAGTCAGTCCAAGGAGGCTCCTTAGTTCCCGCAGAGTTGTGGGGTCTTTCAGTTTCTGAAGTGCTTCCACTTTCTTTTCCTGGGGACAGAGACCCTGAGGAGTAATCTCATGCCCCAAGAAATTAACACGGGTTCTACACCACTGTGCTTTCTGAAAGGAAAGTTTTGCTCCGGCGGCCCTCAACTGTGTCAGAACATAACGGATCTCCGCTATGTGTTCCTCAACAGTTGAGCTTTTGATGAGGACATCATCTACATAAGCCAGGTTACCCCTTGCACCCAAGTCAGGCATGGCCTTGTGTAGAAAAATGTTGAATTCATTGCCGGAGTTGAGGTATCCGAAGGGAGTCCGGGTCCAGGTGTACTGCTGGCCCCCAAAGGTAAAAGCCAGCTTGTATTGGTCCTCCCTACTGACAGGCACAGTCCAGTATCCATTGGTCAGGTCTATTGCAGTGAATACCTGTGACCCCTGGATCTGGGCCAGCCCTTGGTCAATGTAGGGCAGAGGCCATCGGGAAGTATGGACCCGTTTGTTGAGCTCCCTGAGGTCGGCACAGAGTCTCCACTGGCCGTTTGGCTTCAATATTCCCAGCACCGGATTATTAAAGGTGCTGTGGACTGGACGGATTATTCCCCGGGACTCAAGGTTCTTAATTATTTCAGTAAGGGACTCCATTGATGCGAGAGGCAAGCGATATTGCTTCACAAACACAGGAGTCATGCCAGGGTCCGTGGGGATTGTTGTTGTGTGGATGTCAGTGCGACCACAGTCATATGAGTCTACCGCAAAGAGATCTTGGAAATCCAAGAAAACTTGTTTCAACTTTTGCTTTTGTTCCAGAGTCACACAGGCATCAGCTAGGTTGACTCTCTCTTCCACCATCTGCCTGAAGCCTGGAAAGACTTCTGGTTTGGCTATCTCCGCGGCCTCCTCCAGCTGGGTGGAGAAGTCCCTGGTCAGAGTGCTGATTTGGACCGGAGGCTTCAGGTGGGAAAGGCAGCCCTCATGGACCTGGAAAATCACCTCATCCCTCCTGAAGTCACACGTCACATCTTCCTTACCATAAGGGCAGGAAGTGTACACCAGGAAGTTCCCCCCATGCCGGGTAAAAATCCTGTCTGGTGTTGTATTGTCCTCACTGTCACTGTCAAAACAGTCCTTAGGGATTGGTCCTAACAGTTCATTTCTAAGATCAATGGAGAAATGTCGGTCATCAACCGCCATTCCAATAATGGTGCCTGCGGCTAGAGTAATACTCTTTAAGTCGCTGTTATCCACCTCTATTGGAATGGTGTCATGTTCTATGTTGACTAATGGTGTTGGGTTTACCCCCAACCCTTGCTGTTGGAAAGAAGCATTTAGATGTATGTAAGCATCAGGGTTTTTCAACTCTTGTCCCCTTTTAACTTTCACTTCCAGGGAGAATTGTCGGGTCCTTTCTGGGATGGTGACTTCCTCTTTAACCTGAATTTCAACTGCATAAGGTAGCAATTGAGCTGACCTAAATGCTTTTTCTGGATCATCAAAGCCCATGGGATTATCCGCTAATCGGGACCAAGCTTTGAAGTTTATTAGGTCCAAACTAATGGCAAAGCGATTGAGAATGTCACTGCCTAAGTAAAAGGCGGCAGTGACGTCTCGCACGACCCAACAATTATGGACTATGCTCTTGTTGCCAATGGAGATTTTGAGCATACACCTGCTTGGCAGGAGATGTTTGGAGTCAGGTGCTTCCAGGTCCATTTCCCATTTGTCTATCAGTTTGAAGGTGGGAATGGCTGGATCTTTTGGGAGTTGGCGGAACATGGCTTCGCTGATGAAGCTCTTACCGTTGTTCACACACACTCGAGCGAGAACAGAGTCCTTCCCATCATTTAACTGAACAGGGATGAACAACTGCTCTCCAATTTGCTGAATATCAGCCAGGCTTTGAGCTGATTTCACATCTTTCTGGACTATAGGAGTGGGGGTTTCTGATTGTGGATTAGTATAGAATTTCAGAGTGTTTCCTTCCAGCGTGGAATACCACTTTAGACTGGAAGGAAGGTTGATTTTCAGAAATAGAGAGGACCCCCCATCACCAGTCTGTTGTCCTACTGCTATTACCGTCACGTCTGGAATTTGGTTGTTCTGGAAGTGAAATTCTACTTGGTCAGATTTTTGTTCAACCATGTGGCATGTGCCGTTTAAACTAACATGGTTGACACTCTGTTTTAATTTTATGGGTCGGCTAGTCTGAGTCCAGAGGACCTTGTTTACGCAATCTATTAGGGGTGACAACCTTCTCAGGAGGTCATTCCCTAGTAAACAAGGGGTGCCCTCTGGGGTCACAACTATGACCGGGTGTTTCAACTTATGTCGCCCGATCTTAATGTCCAAGTCTGCCGTCCCCTCGACGGGAATTTCCTTCTCGTCAAAGTTCTGCAGTTGTCCAGGAAGAGAGGTGAGAGGAATTTGGTAATTCTCTCCCCTTCCTGCATTCAGTTCGTCAAAGGCCCTTCTGGACAGAAGGGTAGCTTGAGATCCAGTGTCCACCAGTGCTGAGATTGTACCCTGTCCCTGTACTTGTACCGGGGCATAATATCTTCCCTCCTTCTCCTCAAGGGGGCACAGATAATGTACATTTTTGGACAACTGGTGGGCTAATTTTCTGGTTTTGGACATCGCTAGCGAGGAGATTTGGGCAGAATTCTGTGGAGAGTCTTGGGAATCTGAAAGAAAAAATTTGCAACTGGAGATCAGAGCCATTGTGGGTTCCCCTGGCTCCGTTTCTGGGCCGCCCCCCCCTTTTTGGAGGCAGTCGCCAGGATGGGTTTGAACCAGGGGATTTTCTTGCTGTTGGTTCTGGGATGAGATGGTGGGCGGCGGTAGCTCAGTCTCCACATCTCCCCAGTCTGGATTTGGATCCCTAGGGACCCATTTTTCTTTGGGAGGAGTTCCCCCCTCTCTGAAGGAGAAGATCCTTTTCCCAGGATCCTCTGAGGATCCCTCTCCCTCAAATTGGAAGATCTGTACCTCCTCCTCAAACTGAGTCTGTTTGGGTCTTTTGTTTCTCCTACCCCCCCTCTGCTCCTTAGGAGGCAGACTTTCAGGGGCAAGAGATTTTGTTTCCGGTTCCTGGGTTTCCAGGGGCTGTTTACAAGTGAGGAAGGAAGCTTCCTCCAAGGCTTTACACCCCCCTTCCCTTTGTGCCTCCTCCCTGGGAACCGGTGATTTATCGGGGTGCTGCCCCCGTCATTGTTCTGGAGCACCAGGTCCAGAGTTGGGTGCGTTCTGCGCCGGCATGCTGATCTGAGGGTTCTGCTGTGCCCTCAGTATATGACCCATATCCCGCGCCATGTTTTGAACCTGGCGCTCTAACTGGGAAACCCGCTCAGGCTGATACGGGGCCCTGTTTTCTCCCCTGGGCTGATCCCGGGAAGGGTAGCTGTCCCTCCTCTGGTAGTACCCCTGGTTGGGAAGATTTTGGTACCCCTCCACCCTTGGCCTCCCCTCTCCCGGATTCAGTGGTCTGGGCTCAGGGAATTGAGGAAAGAAGGATGGATGATTTTGGGGTTGGAAGTCGGGTGGATATCTGGGGAAAAAGTTCTGCCCAGGGTTTGGTAAATTTCTGCCCTCCTGTGGGAAGTTTGGAGGGAAGTTCCCTGGGTTAGGTGCTTGGCTGGATCCCCCCCCTTGGGCTGGAGGAGTCCACACATAACCCAGGATGGGTCTGTTACCTTTGTAGCGAGGACTTACATAGTCAGGAGAGCGAGGGACCCCATTTGTGGGCTGCCTCCCTGGCTCCCTGTCTGCGACTGGCCCGAGGACCTTCTGGGCCTAGCATTATTAGGTGCAGGTAGGTTTTTAGGCCCCCCCATCTCCAAATCCAAAACGGGGGTGACCTTTACCTCTGCCACCTTGGCAGCAGCAGGGGTGCTGTTGGCTTTGGGGTTTTTCTGGGCATTGCTTTTATTTTCTATGGGCTTCTGCACCTCATAGATGCGGGTAGCCTGTTCAATGACCCAGTCTAAAGATCTTTTCTCGTGAAAATCCCTCACGAGCTGGGTCATGATATATTTGGGCAAGGCATGGAAAAACGTGTTTATAAATTCACGGCTATCCGTGCGCACCCTTCTTGTGGTCTGTGCAAAAGCCCGCTTTAACTCCTGCACAAATTCTTGTGGGGCCTGATCCTCCCCACATTGTAAATTGTAGGCTGCCTTGCGAGCCTCTTGAGGATTTCTGTGAACAGAAAAATGTTTCAGGATGGCCGCCTTATAGGTGGACCATCTTAAATGATTTTGGTCCTCCAGCCCCGCAAAGAAACTGGAGTATTCCGGGGAGAAGGTCCACTTTACATATTGAATGCAGCTTTGGCTGTCCTTCAAATGGAAAGTCTCCATCATTTGTTCAAACAACTCTAAGTGCTCCCAAACAGAATACTTAGCGTTCTTATGGTAAGGCGTGATGACGCTCCTGATCGCCTTAATCTGCTTTAAGGGGTCCTTGAGCAAGGCCCTTTTTGCCTTATTGGCCTTTTTGGTTCGGGTAACCCTTGTCCATTCTTCGTCGGACTCAGAGGCACTGCTCCCAGAGGTTCCCGTCTGTTCTTCCAGGTTTTCCCGGATTCTGCGAGCCTGGGAATGGCTGGCAGAATGTGGGGACCTGGTCTCCTGTGTCCTGCGCAGTTCAGAGGAGTCTTCAGATTCCTCCTTGCTGTCAGGATTTGATGGGTACCCCCTCCACTGACCTAACTGGGCAGAGGTTTTCAGGATGCCCTTAATGGGCCTACTCTCCTGGGGTTCCCCACTGAACTGTATTGTACTTGGGTGCCCATACCCGGATGCCCACCCCTCCATTCCTGGATGGTACTGGCCTATGAGCCCCATGCTTCTGGCTGGATAGTAATCTGCCATCCCTGTGGCCCTGTGCTCATGTGCGCCAGGGGACATGGGGGTGGCAGAGTCCAGGGACTGAGAGGTATGAGGGCCTCTGGTACTAGGGCTCCTGAGGTTATGCTCCGGAGTTTCCATTTCCCAGCGAACCTCATCTCTATCCGCCCCTGCTCCCTGTTGCAATGCAAGAGCCTGCATTTGTGCCTTCAGTTCCTCAGTTAAGGCCTTACTCGACTCTATCAGTCTCTCCTGCATCGCTACCTGCTGTTGGAGCCTATCATTGTGTTGACAGAGGGCCTCATTTTCCCTCTGTGCTTCCTGGTTGGTCCTGGAGAACTGGGCCAGTCTTTGCTGCAGGAGGGTTACCTCCTGAGCTGTGTCCCTATTGGCCTGCTCCTTTCTTGCTAGAGCATCCTCCACCCTCCTGGTGTGCTCTAGCAAGTTCTGGTTTTCTTTTTGGAGGTCACCCAGTCCCTGGTGGGCCAGGTGATTTTCTTCCATTTTCCTTTTTAAATGGCAGACTTCCTGGCCTAAGGCGTCTCTTTCCTGACTCAGAGCCTGCATTTGTGCCGCCAGGTCGTCCCTTTGCCTTTGGAAGGCACCAGCTTTCTGGCGCTCCTGATCAAACTCTGCCTGGGTATCCAGGTCTTTCAGGATCAGTTTATTGCTCTCCTCTTTCTCTCTGTCTAGTTGGATTTGCAGGGTGGCTACCTGCTCTGTGCATGCCCTGTTGAAATTGATCTGTTGCTCCAGCTTTTTCTGGCTCTGCAGTAAGGAGTCCAAACTGTCTTGGTGCTCCTTCTGCAGGGCCAGAAATCTAGTATCCTGTTCTGACTTTTCCTTTTGCAGCACATCCATATCCTCCTTTATTTTTGTAATGTACAGTCTGCTGTCATTTTCTGACTCCTGGCTCCTCTGCAGCCTCTGCTCAGAAGAGTCCAGATCAGATTGGACCTTCTGTAATGCCATCTGTTGCCTATTTGCCAGATTTTGGCTTTCAGCACATCTATCCTGCATGTCTCCCATATATAGGTACAGGTATGCTGCTATCCTGGCGATCTTATTGTGTTCCTCTTTGGCTTTAGGAGCCATATATAGTTCACTCAGGGCCACATGTAAGGGACCCTGATCTCTATATATATCTGACCCTGTTTCAGTGACCTGTTGTGTGATGGCCTGCAACCACACATCCTGGCCCTGTTCGGTCCATTCACCTCTCACAAATAGCTTATGCAAGAGGTGCTCTCTGGCTATTTTCATGTCTACTAAGGTCGTCATTCTAGAGATTGGTCTCTGTCCTGACTTACAGAAGTTAGTATTTTATTTTTGCAGAACAGAACTTTTCTTGGAGTGTCCCTTTTGAGGAATGCTTCACAGCGTAATGCAGCGTGGTGATCCGACCGGGTGTATGTATCCCGTCAGTTAGCACACTGTATTAAGCTGCACAACTGGTAAATCTAACCCAACGAATCCCGGACGAGCCCCCACTTTGTAAGAGGATTCAATTCAGCACTACAGCCAAGTTAACGCCTAGTCTAGAATACTGAATGAAAACCCTTATTGATATATCTTTAGGTCCAGTTCATGCGTTCTGGATGACTACCCTTGTATAACACCCCTCTCTTGGAATCCCCCTGACCCCACTGAGCCAAGAAGTAATTCTGTTTTGCAAGTTTAAAAGGTTTATTTGATAAATTAAAATATATATCACACTTTTTAATAAATTAATAATTGAATATCACACTTAATCTGATATGGTAAATATTAACAACGGAGAATCTGGCACTAGCACACTTCTTTAATCACTAATGAGTTGACATGAAATGGATAAGGTAGCACACTGGTAAATAGGAACAAAAGTATAATGTGGTAGAGGATGCTTTATGTAGGCTCAGGTGGATGCAATATTCAATGAATGCAGTACAGAAAATACGCAATATGATTTCAACCAAACAATGTAATCACTTTTCTCTGGCTACTCCCCTCCCCCCCTTGATGCAAGGCAAGGAAATGGAAGGAAAACACACAGTTCTCAGAAATGCAATCAACTGTAATTCAGTTCAATCCAGCAAGCTTAAACAGAAGTTTGAAAACACAGGCAAATGCTTTGATAGGTGCTAGCAATGAATGAGAAATATGCTGGAAACGCTCTTAATTCCCTTTTAGAGGTTCAGGATGAGTGGTATCTAGTTAATATTAGTCCAGGCTCACACTAGCAATGATGCAGGGATAGTTAGCAGGTTAAACGAATTTCTGGCAAATGAAATCAGGCAGCAGCAGTTTTTTTACATGTGAAGAAATTGCAAATCGCGGCAAAATTCGCGGATGCGCCGAGCGCTATTACAAAGGAACCGCAAGGACTATCTCTACCGTTTTGGGGTCCTAGGAAAGCCTGGGATCTCAGCTTCCAAATGAAAGTTATTGCAAGTCTCTAGCCCAAACGGTTGCGGAGATATGAGTAATTTAGTAAAGGTCGTTTTTGGTTTTGTAAATTTTAAACGCACACTTTTTCAAAATGACAAATTTTACTAGAAATGACAGGTGACAGATAGGAGGCAGTTCTACTTAGGTTAAATAGATTGAATTAGATGAATTTAAACTAAGAGATGTGTTCTGAGTTTTGCTAAGTACTCACAAGAGATTTTGAACAGGAAAGCGACTTGGTCACGATCTTCAGTCTGGTCAGGTCTTTCCGGATTCTGCTCACAGCGCCTGGTCTGGTCTCGGCTAGGCACAGCACTGCTTTCTCTCTGGTCTGGTCTCTGCTGGGCACAGCACTGCTTTCTCTCTGGTCTGGTCTCTGCTCTGGATAGATTGAAGTCTCTAGTTTGGCTTTCTGGAGTTTGATGGAGGTAAGTATGGATTTTTCCGGCAGGGCTTCCAGCGGCAGATGAAATTGAATGTCTCTATGTGTCCTGACTCTCTGCTTTTATCTGTTTCTTGAGAATGGGTGTGTGTGTTGCATCACTAGACTTGCCCCTCTCATTCGTCATTGGTCAGGCTTCCATTCCTCCGCTTGATTGGCAAACTGAACTGTGAGTCAGATTGATGTCATTTTATGATCTCTTGAAACAACCTCCCTTATCATCTGTGCACCCAAATATATATATGATCAAAATCCATACTTCAGAGTTACACAGTTGTTTGAAATTACATATACATGGTGTGGCTGAATTTAGCCATGTCTATGTCCAAATCTGCTCATTCTCGGAGCTTGCATTCAAAGAGTGTACATAATTGACTTTTTAACTGCTTTTTCAATTTCCGATATGGACCCAACTTTACATACATGTGTGCAGGGGGTAGGGACATTAACTGATGAAGTTTCAGATTTTTAACATGCACACATTTAGAGTAATATCCACTTTTCCGCTAAAACCCCCCTGAACAAACCACCGGTTCCTACCACGTCTTAAACTGTGGGCAGAAAAATCACAAGAATTATGGTATCATTTATAAAATTTTCACATGTCCGCACTATGAATTATCCCCCTTTTTATAAAACCATATCCTTGCTGCAGGGGTGTGCCTTTTCAGGTCACATGGTACAGAAACCAGTCTTTCCAGTTTCTGCCAAGCCAGCTTGCTTCTCACAGGCAGTGCCCCTCCCAGCTTCTCCAGGAGGAAGCCACTTTTTACGACGTCTGTAATAAAAACCTTTGCCTGAGTGGAGAGGGCTTTGTTCACTTTCTGGCAGAGCACAGGAAATTCAATTATCAGATAGATGGCATATCCTTAGTGTGGGCAGCAAAAGGAACATTGGCCTGGGAACATAGTTGTGACTCAAGTTTCACTCCTGATGGGATCCGTTGCTAGGCAAAATCAAGTTCCTTAAGCCAGACCTTCAGCTAACTTTTTGTTGCTTTTAAAATAACTTGTAATTTTACACATGCAGCTAGAATGCTGATTCTAAGTGCAAAACTATGACATTTCAACAGTTACAAAGGCATGTGACACCAAACATAGGTCACTCATTTAATTTAACATTTTCGATTTTGGTGGTTTTAAATCCAGTTGCAGTTAGGCTTAAGCTGCTGACTCCATAGCATTTTTGTTATAAGCATTGTTTTTGGGCTCTTCATTTCCCAGATTTTGTAGGCACACAAAACTCCATTCTGCCAAATGTCTGCTGGTGTTCAGTGAATATTTTGCACATGTTGCAAGGTTTGAAATAGGCATTTTGCTTGCCTTCAGAAAAACACACAGTGGGTTTTAAAACGCCGGCTTTTGGATAGTGGTGAGTACTGGTACTGCACCCATTTTTGGGATTTTCTTGGATTAATGCATTCTAAACAGGAATGGTTCTTACATGGTAGTAAATCCTTGCTTAACATTGTTTTGATGGGGCTCCTTACCGTAAGATGGTTATGTGGAACCCCACAAAAAGGGTTGAATCTTTAAAGTGGTCCAATGAGTCACGATTTCAGCAACTTTTTGACATCAGTAAAAGTGGATTTTGTTAACAAAGACCTTTCTTTACCCTGGTGGGTGGCAAGTTAGGTAACCATTTTGGTGTGCGCACAACTGCGCAGCTTTCCTGGATTTCGGCGCACATGTGGGTTTTCCGCCATCTTGAATTTCCTAAGCCCACAGCACCAAATGTTGTAGCAGGGTAGCTTAAACGTGGGTCAGGACACCCTACAATTTATCATACTGCTCCAAACCATGCACAAACATATCTCCAACCACCAACACCCTGACTTTCTCCACCTCTGCCATATTCACTACACACAGCCTCTTTCAACACAAATCCACAACCTAAACACCTGAATGGCTAATCCCTACAGTCCCCTTTCCATGCTGCATTTGCTGAAAACCCCCGGATGTGGCATGCCCTGTCTGCGGACAGCCACTGTGTCTGCAGAGCACGTAACTCTTAGACAGACCTTCTACCCTTTCCACTTCACTTTCTGTGCCATTCCCTCATTTGATAAGCAGTCACACAACCATCCACCAATCACATCCAAGAACTCTACATCTAACTCCATCATCATAGTTCAGCACTTTAAATGTACTGTTCATCACTCTGAGTACAAGTCTCATGTCATTGGAAAGCACCAACCACAAAAACTACTGTACAAGTCTCCAGGATTTCTACTTGCAGCTTCATGCAAATCCACATGCAAAAGTAAAATATGTAGGCTGCACATAGGCAAAGGAAACTGCATGCACACACTATATTCAGTTATCAAAAAACACTACTACTACAAAAACATAAAAATCAACATCTAAATTAACAACAGTGCTATTGCAGTCAAGACCACTCTCCTGCAAAGCAGCAGCATCTGAAGTACAAACAACAACTCAGAAGAAACCTACTCATTCCTTTAAAAAAAGTAAGTACAATACTACCATAATGTTCTAACTGTTACTCAAACACACTGTGGAGTAGATTCAATTCGTGTGCTGAAAAACTGGGATGTGTGTGCCATTCTGTACACAAATCCCCATATGTTAAACAGGGATTTGCAGGCAGAATGACACACAAATCCCATTTTTCGGCTCACAAATTCCATGAATCAGCCCCTAGAATGTTAGTATTGCAGAACAAAGAACTCTTTTTTTAAAAAATTCTGTACCATTATATTTAGTATTAGTACTTCTTCTCACCACTAGCTTACTTTGTATTGTCTGTCTGAACCCCAGTATAGTACCACACAAATACAGGAATAGCCTTCCCAACTTGTTGTAGCTGGCCATTGCAAAATCACACACCTCCACATACATCATTACCACCATACTCAGACACTCATGCACACAGCAGACATACATTGGACAAAAGCCCAACCCACACCTTTCTTTTCCAACAGACCCCAAAGAATGCCTACCAAAGAGCAAGTCCATAGGAAGCAACACAGAAGTAGAGCAAATCAAAATAAAAGTGTCCAAAATAAGCAACCATCTCTAGCAGAATTTGTACAAAAAGTTCAAACAAAACAACTAATACAGTCATTAAGCAAAACAAAACAAGCTTCCAGTACAGAAACGTTGCCGCCTCTATCAAAATGTAAAACGAAACAGAAAGTCATTAACAAGAATTCAGCTACCACTACTAATCTTGATGTAGTGGCAAGTAACCATACCAAAAAAAGTATTTTACAAAATATTTCCCACCACAGAGTCCTTCAGAATATTATAAAAACAGGGGAGAAATCATGCACAACTCTTAAAACCAACCGTAGAAACTGAATCTTACAATCTCTCATAGACAGTGCAATCCTTCTCAAAAGGAAGTTATTTATTTTAGTTTTAAACAGAATGAAACCACTAACAACACTAACTACTAAAGTACAAAAAAAACTTCTCAATAAACGGAACGTCAACAAAAATAATTTCTTAAATATCTGTGGAGGTGAATGGAGTCACACCACGAGCACAGAACCATATTTTAATGAAGAAGCATATAAACAAAAGCAAACAAACACAATTGTCATACATAGCAGTGAACAAGGTTATGAAAAACTTAATAATACCATAATGGAACAAGAAATGCTGCTTACAAAAATATCCCCGGAAAACTCAGTATCACCTCTCCAACCGACTGAACCAAAACGTCCAGTGAACAAATGGCCATGCACGTCAATGTGTAACATTGCCAAAAAATCTTTCAAATCTTTACGCCAGTTCCTCAATCAGTATGTGAAAGGCAAAGACAAAATCAAAATGAAACTACTACAAAATATGGATACCTGTCCAGTGCGCAAATACACAGGACTACAAGGACATTCATTAACCTGCATTTCAGGACCTATTTGCAAAAGCACCTTTCATCATATCAAAATGAAATCAACACATCATTCAACTACAAGAAATCTAGTCCATAAACTGTACTATGCTAAAAGTCTTGCTTTAGCACTAGCCAATTTAAATAACAATCTTCTACATGGTACAGCCAAAGACCTACTTGAAGAAATAGAGCATATCCAGAGAAAATATTTTGGAAGTGAAAGCCACTTACAAAATGCAATAGCTTTACAACAGACCAGCAACTATTGTACAGATAGCAACCTCCTAATACAAACATACAAAAAAGAACTACTTGAATTTAAAAGTACATCCGCTGAAGTACCAAACCATGTGTGTGTGTGTTGCCGCAGAACTTTTTATAAAAGTAACACAAAAACTATAGACATTGCATACAAAATAGAAGATAATGAAGATTCCAAATGGTTTGAATTAGCTCTCTACATTATAGCAGAAAACAAATACGAAATAACTGACCCCTTAATACTTTGCAGTTACTGCACTGCAAAACTTGACAACAACCAAACTACATCACATGCTGTCACAAATAACTTGGACTTATTCCCACTACCAAAAACCCATGCAACAACTCAATTTATATGAGAGCATCATAATTCACACAGTGCACCCATTTCAAGCAATAATACGCATTCAACCAAAAACAGCAAAATTACCTCCGTCTAAACTAGTGAAAGGCATTTGTTGTAAAGTAGTTTATTTACCATTAGATCTGAAAGAAAATATGCACACTCTGGGAGTGCAATGTCCTATAGATCAATCCTTAATTGTCTTAGTAAATGGTGTACCTACAAAAGACAAAAACATTTGGCAACAACTCATGGACTTACATAAAGTTAGACAAGCCTTGCAATAATAAAAGACAATAATGAATACTACAAAGAAATTATTATTGAAGAAAACCTGGTGGAAACCACTGAAATAATTCAAGAGTCACCAGAAACTGGTCAATTTCAACTTCTAGATCCTGCTACATTATCCAATATTTTAGACTGTTATACAATTCATCCATTACACTCTAAAGACACCATAGATAATGCACTAGAAACATACCAAATGCGACAAACCAAAGCATGACCAATCAGCATATTGGAAAAAAGTATAGAAGCACATGCCTTTCCTCTACTCTTTCCTACTGGGAAAGGAGCAAGGTACGATGATAGACCCACTGAGATAACAGCATCAGAATACCACTCTTTACGAATGTATTCTGAAGATCCCAGATTTAGACAAAATGTGGAATACATATTCCACCTACTCTTTGAAAGTGAACTAGCAACTCTATGCTACAGAGTTGCACACACATTAAAATCAGGTACCCATTTTCAAAATATGTCAGCTACACAATTACTACAAAAAGTGCAAGAAAAACATGAGGTTATACAATCAAGCATTACAAATCTGTTAGTAAACATGCATGGTACAAATGAATACTGGTTCCAATGTCACGGAGATGGACGTTGTATGATAAGAAACCTTGGCCCACCGACTTGGTTTGTTACATTAAGTTGTGCAGAATATGCATGGGAAGGTTTACATGATTTCCTACGCATAGCAAACAAAAATAAAACAAACATAGATATACTAACACCTGGAGAACTCTGCTCTCTAGATCCTGTTAATGTTTCAAGATATTTCCATCATCGCTTCATTGCTATGCTACACTTTATTTGTAATAAAACTGTTCCTCCCCTTGGAGAAGTCCAACACTTCTTTTGGAGAAAAGAATACCAAGCCAGAGGAGCACCACATATCCACATGCTTTTATGAATTAAAGCTCCTAAATTTGGTCAAGACAGTGATGCCTCTGTTTTACAGTTTATTGAAAAAATATGTCACTTATGAAATTCCTTCACAAACAACAAATAGTGACTTTCATGCACAAATTATACAATTTCAAAGACACAAATGTGGGAAATATTGCCGTGAAGACCGCAGACATGACAAACACATCAGTGGTACCTGCCACCTAAACAAATACACTATTTGACCCATCTCTTACTCCACCACCCTCCCCAAGCACTCTTACACACCAACACACTCCCCGAAATTGTATTTTTCCCCCGTGCGTCACCACGCTGTCTGCGGATGTCCGCGGATCTAAGATGGCAGACGCATCAAAAGAATATGACGCACCTCAGCCTTCATCCCAGCCAATCAGCGAACACGTAACATGTCCGCGGACATGACGCAAGCCGATTAGCCAATCGCTGTACTGTTCGCAGAGCGAACAGGGAAATGTGTCCGCAGAGCGGATTTAGATATCACAAATTTAGTTAGTCCTACTTTTTGGTCGTTTGAAATAAAACTACTGGACGGATTTACACCAATTTTACAAAAGCACGCTTTCAGGACCAAGCCGCTGCTCCTGCCACACATTTGGTGCAAATACGTCCAGCGGTTTTAGCTGTAGGCGTGAGCAAAGTTTTTTCCCCATTCACCTTATGGGGAAAAAAGACATTTTGAGAACCCCCTTATAACTTTTCCCCCCCTGCACCAAACCTTACCGAACTTTGTAAACAAATTCAGAGTGGGCCATATACTTTTTTTTTTGCAAAGTTTGGTGAGGATTCTTCCAGGGGGAGCAAAGTTATAAGCCACCCAAAAAATGCTCTTCCTATGGGATTAACAACTTAACCATAACTACATGGCGGCTACCGCAGGCCATGTAATATACATATTTTCAAGGAAAAAACTTTAGTTGCAGGGACGTTAAGGTGAGAACTTAATGCAACAAAACCCCTGCAATTCAGCCAAAGCCACCTTAACTTCGTGCCTCCTGTTGCACAGCCTATGAGCACAATGATGACATCACAGATCACATCACTGATGACATCACTAATTACATGTTGTATGAGAACACTGATGACATTACAAATCACACTCCTGTGCACTGTTGGTGGCTTGAATCTATTGGTTTGAGTTATGTGCTACAATACAAAACTAATTGCAAACTGCATGCTTTTCTACACAATTTGTACAGAAAGTGTGCCATAAAGTACACCATTTTAACCCATAGAGAAAATCCCCAACTCCCTCTTGCTTGCTTCAAGCTGCCTCTCTACACTCGGATGCTCTCACATATTCAAGGCAAACATCTACCTTCCAATAAAAAAATCACCACCTGCCAATTACTTTAACTAGGCCATATAATAGGACACCATATTAAATTGTTACTAGCAATATCCTGTATTGTATCCTTTACACTTACAATATCACAGAACAAGGGGGACATAGCCTTGCTAAATGATGGAAATTCGCATGAACCAAATTACACCTATAGCCTGCATTAGTTGTATTAGGAAACAGTGTGTAATGTGTATTGTGTTTGGTTTGCTTGGTGCAGTTCTCGGTTGAGAATTAACTTGTGTTTGCAATTTCTTGACACCTCTCTGGTCTGAAGACATGCCATGAATAGTTTTATGAGAGGTTGACTGACCTAACGCTTCTTTACATTCATCACTGGATTTGCTAGTCAGCAAATATTTCACAGCTGTCGCTATATTGTGCATGTTAGAAACGAAGTGTGCTCCCTGGTGAGGATTAGTGATGAATGTTACCACCACAGAAGCCACTGGGGGATGAGGGAATGTAGGTAATATTTCCTCAACAGTGATGTGGAGACTAAAATACTGAAATTTACTGAAAGCGTTCACTTTCCCACGTTCACAGAGCTGGCCAATGGAGAAAACCTAGTCATCAATTAATACATCACCAAGAGTGATGACACACAACTCAGCAAATATAGCCTGTATGAATTTTTCCCCAAGTGATGCTGAAGCCGGGAATTTAATTAAGCAGTATATTTGGAGAGTAAAACTATCTCCAGAGTGTTCCAATGTTATGAAATGGTCAGATGGTGACAGCTAAAGGGTGATTTTCGTGTCTTGGGATCTATAAATTGCCAAGAGCAATGGTGTTGAGGTGTGTTATTGCCTTTTCTGTGAATACATATGGGAACACTGATTTCAGGGGAGGCCATAAAGCTGCGCAACTATTGAGCGTGCGCAACTAGGTAATGTTTACGTAAATCAAGGACAGTAAGCCACCCTTACAATATGGAGCCGCAAGTGTGGAGAATGCCATACGGCAGTGCTTGCCCACCCAAATCAGTTCAATGAGTTTTCTTTGTATATCCCCAAAAGGATTGAAGGGTTTTGATCAGAATGTTCTCAAAATATACAAGAATTTAGGAGTGATCACCATTTTAATTAAGGATATGCAAGCCATCATCTTCAGAGGCAATTTAACCCATCGGCTAACCCTATCACAAAGATATTTATAGGATTTGACATAGTTATCCACGTGGTGCTTGAAAGGGCAGTGTGAAACTACCACACTGAGTTATCTAATTTATTCTTTTTAAATCTTAAAACCTAGAAATTCGTAAATAGTCATGGCTGCAGGGGTGAGAGGAAAAAGTTTGGATCCATCCTTATACGCAAAACAGAGTAATCACCATAGGAGTACATCTCTACTCACAGTGGTGGAACGGGTTGATTTGGGAACTTCACGTAAGGAAGTATAGTGTCCACGTACAGAGACACCAGAGTTTCTAAGGTGTATAATTGACTGCCTTTGTCAACAATGGTGGAGTCATGTGAGGGGGTTTACTGGCTAGTGCAAATAAAAGGGATTAGGGGTCAAACTTTGTTGAGTACGCCTAGATAGAGAATAAGTAAAGGACATCTCTTTATTTGTGATCACTCTAATAAGTGTTTTTGTATTGAGAAGTTGGACCAAGGACTAATAATAATAACCTACACACAATCTTCACGGGCCTTCAAACAAGAAGGGCCACTCGACTGAGTTAAATGCTTTCTCAGCATCTACCACCATAATCACAATGGGGATTTCATGGTTTACTGACTGAGTGAATCACTGAGAAAAGATATCTCAGATTGTTTTATATATAAACCCTGACTGATCATTAGGCATGGGGCCAGCAACAAAGCGAGTATGCGATTTCTGAAAATGTTTAGCAAGTATCTTGCTGTCCATGTTTACAAGAGATTAAGGTCTGTAAGAAGAGTTTTGAGACACATGTTTCTTGGGTTTATTAGCTTTGAGAGCACCATAATAACTGCTTCAGGTGTGGGAGCAGGTAGTGTCATTCAGCAACAATTCATCAACCATTGCAGGGAGATGCAGGGTTAAAAGATCTGCATATCTTATATAGAAGTCTTTTGTAAGGCCATCAGTGCATGCCACCTTACCATAGTTAGGAATTTTATAGTAGCAGTTTTCATTCTGCATTAGAGATACAAGCTAGGGCCACCTGGTCCAGGAATATTTTGTTTCTGTTTTAGTTAGTTGAGGACTGAAGTACAACTGTTAAAATTGTGATAAGGATTTACTAATAGCACTGCCTTAAAAGGACACAGTGCCATCCACAAATTCTATATTATTTATAGTCACGGTCCCTGCTCAGAATGAATACTCAATGTGAGGACCTCCTTGACTGGCCTATCCCTTCACAATACATTAATTCAGCTACATTTCTGTACAGGGACTTCGTTTTTCTAATAGCGAGTTCTCCAAATATTGCATGTGTTTCCATTTTGTGTCCTAATATATACATTATGGTCATTATTTGCCTCATATTCAGTCTCCAGAATTGTACATTTCTTTTTTCAGCTGTATTCATCTGCGAGCTTAACATCTTCTGAACTCATCCTTCCTGGAAATACATATGTCACACATGTGCACTTTGAACATTTCCTATAATGTCGGATTGTTCTGCACCAAAACAACATTAGTCTCTAAAAGGTGGTCAATATTCTGAAAGATAGCACATAAAATGCCAAGACCATGAGGGTGCCCATTTTGAAACACCATAGATGTCTAGAACTTCCGATATGTGGTAGTTTGAGGAGAGTTTCCCTGGGAGCAGTCAGATAAGGTCCTAGGCAATATGTTGCAGTTTTCAACTAGCCTTAATATTAAGCCATTCATTGTGATCTGATCTATCCCTGGGAAGGTGTGGGTAGCCAGGAGTGATATGTGTATTCACATCTGTTAGTATGACTATAGCTACAGACATCAAGTGAAGACAGAGTTTCATATGTCTCCAACACTGTGGATGAGGATCGTGCGAATGTACGTGTATTAGAGGTGGATCTGTTATGGTTAAGGTCCAGAGTGAGATTGAAGTCGCCTCCCCTGCTGCAGAGAGCAAAATATCACACAAACTGCAGCAATATATTCCCAACCCATTGCGAACGCAGGTGTATTGGGATTTGGTGGGTAGATATAACGTATAACTAGTTTTACTTGCTGTTTGGTCACGTAGGGTAAAACATGCCAACATTCCTAAAGATTATTCAGACTGCTTACATTCCAAGTCATAATATGAATGGCCAAAGGAGCATAAGTGTGTTTGTAGGATAGTTTGAGCGTGTTTGCCACATATCTGGTCAACAAACACAGCAAACATTGGGCATTCAGTAAATAATCTATGGCAAAAACCTTCACTAGACCACTCATGCCAAACCATGATGAAGAACAGTGGGTTAGCCTTCCTAGCCCTTTATAATCCTACCACTTTCCAATCATGCCAGACCCATTTAGAAACTTCCAAAACAATGGATCGATTAATCAGCTATTGTTGCCCACAGCCGAGGGATGCCGTTGCATACTACTGCTATCTTGTAGTCATACAATCCTAAATCATGAAGTAGAAATAAAAGGTATTGGTGTCCGGTAAAATCCTGTAGGGTGTAGTCTGTCCAATATTCTGTGAGTCTGTCCAATATTATGTGTTGTAAGTGTTATTTTAATCTCTCAGAGTCTTTGTCAAATGGTGGTTGTGCTGGACAAGTTGGCTTGCCACCAGTGGCATTTCTTGCCAATTGCTTTGCCTCCTGATTTCCCATTAAGCCTCACTTTCAATTAAGATGGGTATAGCATGGCTCATTTGTTGCTGTGGCACCTCAGTATTTGCAAGGCCACTAGGACTCATTATTGGGCCTCTTGCACAGATGCCGTAAAGTCCAGAAAGATCACTATCTTTACCATTTTAATTTTGTGTGAGGTTTCCCTGGACTGAAGTCGCAGTAGGTAGAGTGTCCCGATCTCTGTAGTTGAGGTGGCGAGCGATAGTAGGGTTATGGGGTCAGCCTAGTGCTGCCTCATGTCCCCTGTGAAAATATGTGCCCTACATATCAAGAAGTGGGGAGATAGTGGTGGATACTCCAGGGTATCTTTGAGGAATTTCCCTTAAAATGCTTATAAATTCCCTGTCTGGGCTGACTCTGCAAAGCCTGTAATATGAATACCATTTCTTATAAAGCGTCTGTCGAAATCCTCCTTTGTATTCTTCAGTGCACCAATCTTCACTTCAAAATGTTGACTTCAGCCTGTAGGAAGATGTTAGAATCTTCCCCAGTGCTCATCCTGTGCTTAACCTCATGCAGGTGCCCAGTCATTTTTCCTATTTGGTGATTTGATAGTTCAACCCTACAGGTCAAAGTGTACATTTTCTGGCCAATGCCATGAATGCTTTTCTTGAGTTCAAACATCATGTTCACCAGATGAGGATTGTTAGGCAAATGTAATGTGGGTTGTTCTGATGTCTTATCTCTACATGGTTATTCAGAAGACATGTTGGTGCTATTTTGAGTGAAAGTGTCCATCTTAGATTTTGTTTCAAGGGTTGCCAATGGTACTACATCACAAAGAGGCAGTTTTGTGTGATGCATTGCAAATGTTATCACGAAGAAGCAGTCTATGAGGTTGGCACCCACAGCCCCTCACTAAGTAACATAGAGGAACAGGTGCAATTGTTTGAGCTATATGATATATATATATATATATATATATATATATATATATATATATATATATATATATATATATATCAGTTTATGGTAGCTAGTCTCACAGAGCTCCAGAGATGACATGAGCAACTACTTCTTCAAAATCTAGCTTTTAGTGTTTAAGGTCAATGTTGGAACATAGGTTCTTGTAGCAGTTGTCCACCTGTTTAACGGTTCACATTCAACATATTTTAATGAATATGAAAGTACCAGCCTTTGCAGGAAATCTGGAGTGCAAAGAGTGATATTTTACATGATGGACCAACTAGTGTGTTAACATCTCCAGTCCTTATCCAATATTGCTACCGGGAGCTAGTCCAGGAACGGAGCCATGTGACTGGTGCTGGACACCTGGGCAAACATGCCTTCTAGCCGTGGTGGTGGAGCACCATGGCGGCCCAGGCTGGGTCATGGAAGCATGGACAGGAGTAAAATGCCACCAGCTCCGTACTTCTAAGCGGAAGCACTTCTTCAACATAGGCTGTGGGTGGCGTCACCAGTCAGCATAGTTAAGTAGTCCAACACTGACTCTGCAAACAGTACTTATTCAGTGTCAGCTGCAGCTTAGCTCCCAGGGGAACAATGCGCTAAACGGTTATGCAGCGTTCTAGGAGCGCAGGCCACACCGCCTCCCGGCCGACAGTTCAGCCGCACAGGAGCTTTGGGGAGTTCTCTGTGAACCTCTGCAATGCTCATGCAGCACCAGAGACAAAACCTTGAGGGGAGCTGGGAATCCATTGTCGGATGGAGTCAGGGTAGTGTATGTGGCTTACCTCTCGAGAGGATAGCTCAGGGGCAACGCGCTCGCCTTGAAAGCAAGACGGCACGGAGCAACACAGGTTCGATCCCCGGGTCCACACTTAGAGACTTCTGGTAATTAAGAGAGTTATAAATGACCAATCATAATCGTAATCCTACCTTAGCTCACTTTGTGGTCATATTGATGGCTCCTTTCTTGCTCCTCTAATCACATTGTAAATAGGGTGTGATGTCATGCGGGCGCTAGACGCGTTTGAAGGAGGGTATGACAGGACCAAGGCCTTCAGTGCAAGCACAGCCTTATATGCACAGTTACAATGATCTAATGTCAGTTACAGCCAAACTCTCCAGTTACAATCATCTTAGGCTAAATGGAGCCCTACGCCCACGTGAGGCTATAATACCCTGAGTGCATTCTCTTATGCATGTGAGTACTACCATTGTATTTCATTTAGAACCTCACATGCCAGGGATGTTCATAATATGCAGATGCCTGCCTCACATTTCCAGGTGATGCCAACATATCCCAAAGCAGCCACAATAGCCCAGTACTGCCATCTAATACCAGTTAATGCCTGATTTGTTAGACATAGTCACCAAATGTTACAGACACCCTCCTATGTCTAGGTGTTGCCATCATATGCTAGCCAAGAGCTCCAGCCATGCCGTCTTAGGTGACTCAATGTCTCATATATCTGGCATAGTCATCGTGTCCAAGATACAGCCTCTCATGTTCAGGAGGAGCTGCCACCATGGCCACTTGGCCCCTGCCCCCACTCCTACCTCAAAGGGCCTTTTACGTGCCACATATATGCCATCGCACAAACAAAGCTAGCAAAATAGGACATGTTTACACCTTGAGGAAAAGAGCAGTGCAATGTTCAAGTATTTTTCAAACTGCATTTACAACTAAATCTACATGTTACAAGATGCCCTTTGCATGCATATATTGTGGTGGTGAACTGCGCTCCCTTTGCATTGAGTAAAACATACATTAACAACTCACTGTGGCGCTGCCGAAGTGGGTTACAGACTGGCTCGAAAATGTGGATTTTTTCTTAATACCTCATTTGGTAAATGCGTATTCAGTCCTTTTGGTTGTCTTTGCATTTTATGGTGTAAATCCAGGACTACAAGGCTTTGTTACACGGTAAAGCCCACATTCTATTCAAGCTGCGGGTTCCTCTTTCCCAGGCCAACATTGCAGTTATTCACACTGGCCACCTGTCCCCAGACATGATTTCCTCCCTCTTAACCCCGACCACTCCGGAACAACCACCCCCCCCCCTTCCCATCCACCTAATATTCTGGGACTTCTAATCCCAGAATGCAAAGTAAAAAGAGTACTTCCCAAGCGATACGATCCCAACACAAGTTAGTGATGTTTAAAATAAAGTCCAGAATCATATCAGTGCGAGATCTGAAGGGCTTTTCCAATTCCCTTCTTAAATACTTTAGTAAAACATGCACTGTTGTGTAAATGAGACAACGCACTGAGGCTTGGATGGACACTATAAGTGAGCCTTTTAAAAGTGCGATATTGGGCTACTTTCATAGAGCTGAGGATGTCGTGATTCCTTCAGTACTTGGGCAGGTTATTGCACCAAGGCTGTAGCCAAATGAGACATAGATGAACACAAAGAAGATGTTACACGAAGACACTATATCAAGCAAATCACTTGGTCTCTACCCGCAGGGGCAGCACCCGAGAATCAACCCACCCACACATACCTTAGTGGAAAACATTAACATCTTTTACCTATGGCTGCCCTCCTTTCCCGTGAAATTGCCACCTATTCCAGAATGTAAACAAGTGTTTTCCTTTCTATCCACAGTGCTGCTCATGCAACCTATGTCTGACCTAGGGTTCTCACGAGCAAAGCCAGGGGTTCCAAACAGGAAGCCAAAGTCAGCAGTGGCTACCCCTAGTAACACTCCAGTGATGCTGACGCTGCATCTTCTGCACCTATTCTGTGTGCGGGGGAAGCTCGCACTGCTGCTGCCTTTTCCGTACCAGGATTTAGTTGATGGTGTGTCATCTTTTAGTTAGCAAATTAAACAAGGAAAGCAATTCAAAGTTGAACATTGCATACCAACAAATGAGTAATCGTATCAACAATGTCTGTCTGTGTGTGGCGGGGGCCGGAGGGGGGTTGGTAATCAGAAAAAAGAGAGAATTTATAAATGTCAAGAACACCCCATCAAACAGCATGTTAGGATAAGTCTATCAATCTAGAAGTTTTTTCCATGTTTTCCTTTATCCTCATAAGAGATGGTACTCTCTACATTTAAAATAGGCAACATATTTTCATTAAAAAAATAAATGGTTTCAAGTCAAACTACTCTCCTCTGTTCCTGGTCAGACAATATCTGAAATAAAAACCTTCCTGCTAAGAAATTAAATTAAGCCACAAGGTTAAATCCTATGACCTTTCATCACTATGGTGGTTATTATGAGCGGGGCCTAATGGTGACAATGGATGTTATTCAGGGGTGGTGCTAGGTCTGGAAAGGATCCAGGGCTACGCTAATCTCAGGACTGTCAGGACTCTGGGATAACTAGCCTTTTGGTTGTAGCCCGGGAGCTTTTATCCGGGGCTACAACCTAGAGACACCGGGCTATAGCCCCCTAAACCCCACCCCCAGCAACGCCTCTAGCGTTATTTAAGTGGCACCTATATTTACTGTCTACCCTATTGCGAGTATGTACTGCATGTAGTATTTGAAAATACCATAGCTGGCACATATCACGTGATTATGACTTGGAATACTGCATGGAAATCACGGTAGATATCTCCCAAATGTAACTTACACCCAGACATTGGTAGCAATAACTGCTTGGCGCCTCCAATTCCGGCAGAGTTGTAGCACATTACAGAACAGGGTCTGGCAGGGCCATAAACGTTGTGGATCAGGAATCAACATAAGGTGCAATAGAGCATTGAACCTGCAAATGCACGACCTCGTAACATAACTATAGTGAACGAACGAGTCCGCTGGAAGCATTGGAGAGGCAGAAACAAGTAACACAAGGAAATGGCGGCAGTGCACTGTCCAGAGGCTGAGACTGTTACCCTGGAATTAGAGCAAGGAGCAACCACTCACCTGCTACAAATTAGAGAGGCCGGGCATATACTCCAATCCTGCAGCCCATGACAGTGGGGATTGAGGGCTGTATCAACATACACAGTGACATGCCTCCTCTTCTCTGTGTGGAGGCGGTACAGCATGTTGGTGTAACTGGTGGTATCCAACATCAGCCCACTTCACTCAGGCTTCTATGCCCTCTTTTCACATGCCCATAAGAGTGTGCCCTTCCCCACTGGCCAAAACCCAGCGATTCCAAAGCCAGCTTATATACTGCAGATGTCATGACCAAAGTCATAGGTGGCCTGGCTAGTACCCACAGCATCCTCCCTTGAGCAAGGTGGTGTTCAACAGCACACAATGAACATTCGGATAGCATTTGACGCATGCGGGTTAGCCTTTGCATTAACCCCCATCCTGTGCTGGGTTCCTGGGATGGTCACATGAATTCCTGGTCCCGCAGAATAGCAGCGTGCCCCAATACAACCATTTTCACATGTGAACGTGACTTTGCAGCTCTGTATTTTACTTAAATGACAGTTTTATCCACAGCCCCTCTACACTCTTGTACTAAATCCAAACGCCCACCCCTCCCCAAATTCCATTCTCGCACTTCCAATCCCTTCTCCCCACTTCCTCTCTATCCCTTCCTCCACTTCTCATGTTGCACGGTGACCAACAGGGACAGAAGTGGGACGCATGTGGTCTGCCCATGAAGATGGGAACCAATCAGCACATCCCTTCATGCCCAGTGTGCTTTTATTGCAGCACATGTCTATCTATCCCCTTACATCCAATGTCTCCAGACAAGTTGCAGGTAACTCAGAATGCCCCTGCTTGCCATGGCCCTTAACCCTAGTCTGGAACCCGCAGTTTGCTCATCAGGTGAACTGCAATCAGGCACTCGGGGCTCCTGGCACAGCAGAGCAGGCATGTGGGCTCAGGCTCTGGTGCCTACACTGTGCAAGCGGTTCACTACATTACAACCCAGGGAATGCCGGTCAAACTTCATCTTGTGCTCTATGTCTCATGAAAGGGGTCAAGCACCTTTGCGTGTCTATCTATTCAAGGGCTAAAAACGGGTGATTTGGAAGGTAACCAGGATGAGGACCAACTGCAGCATTCAATCTCGACAGCATGATGTTTATCTTTAGCGACTCACTTGCCAGGACTTTGTTGAGCATTTTCTTTAGGTCTTTGATGTCGTTATACTTCTTAACGTGTTCCATGTTCACCTCTCACATTTGTTCTGCACGAAGACCTATTCTATCCAAGGTTTTTCCTGTTCTTGCATAACGTCTACAAAGATAAGTGGTAAGTGACATGTATCTTCTAACTATTCACTCTCCCAATATCTATCACACTGGCAACTCACCCATATTTACCTTCTCCCCCCTAAGTCAAAACCTACACTACTCCACAATGTAATTTTCAATGTGAATGTTTTCCACAGCTACAAGCTGTGCAAGGATTGTATTTATTTATTTAATTGTTTTTTTATAATGCGCCTAATACTGTACCTGATTTCGGTTTTTAAGCAAAAATGTTGCCCTGCGTGGTTTTGCTTCCAAGACCAGTGCTTTGCCCGTGTGCCATCCTACGTTCACAATAACCCAGCTGCCCTTGCAGAAGGCCTCCCTTGGCAGCTAGTAAAATGTGAATCAAGATATGAGACAGAGGAAGAGTTTCCATTTGAGGCAGATCCAGGTGGCCTTGCCAAACCCAGAGTGATCTGGGTGGTGGCATTGCCCACTTACTTTAATGCCCAAAAGACATGAAGGAGAATGTTTGGCAGGGCTGCTCGCTGGTTTCCACATCATGTCATTCTGGAAGGCATTGGAGGACAGCCAACTGGTTGACTACTCTGAAGAGAATCTGGTTTCTGTACCCCCACCATTCCTCTCCAGCATGCAGATAACTGAAGCTATGTTGTCCATGGCATGAACCTTATTTCCCATGTTGAGCGTGCTATCTTGCATTAGTACTCTCTGCATCCTTCATGGTCTTGCTGCATGCTCTAACATACTTCCATCACTGGCGTATGATATATGATGTACGTTTGCAGATGTGCAGTATGCGTCTGAAGGGAGGCCCAACCTGACCACCACCTCCTGCCATGTCCCCTTCCATGCTAATGTCCTCTGGTGTGTGTAGGGCAAGATCCATGTGGCCATTATCATTGTATTCTTCTTCTAGAGGGTAACCACCTGCATCGTGCTGCATGGGCTCATCACGCACTGCCGGGCTACATGGTGGTGTTTCCTGGCATGGCATCCAATCTGGTCTTGCTTTCCATCGCCAAAGCAGAGCAAGAGGCTCATCAGACATGTCCAGGTGTGCCTTGATGGCCATGGAGCTAGGTATGGGTTGGCTCGTCAACTGGCCCCCTATTGACAACCACTTGAGAGGTGTTATGTTACAGTGGCCAACAAAGGCCACAACTGTAGGAACATTGCATCCCATCAGACTTGCACAGGAACTGCACAACTCGAACGCATTCCTCATTGTGTGCAGTGATCCAAGTTCCAGTGCACATTTGAGAACTTTCCCTTTCAAACACAATAACAATGAGACCACAAAACAATCATAGTCCTGTATGTCAGTGTTGTGATGGGCAATGACAAACCTATTCATTGTCAGCTGCTATTTAATATCATCTTAGAACGCCGTTAAGCCGAATGACAAGTCTGAAAATCAGTCCATGAGGATCTCTTTTGGTCCACTATGACCCAGGTAGCTCCTGGAGTGACACTCTCCTAGCAGGTTGGATATACTAAACGTGTTCTGTCTAGAATTTTATGGAAGGGATTTCTGGAGTCTGCACTTATTCCATCAATTTTCTGGGACACCCACTGGAAGTTTGCATTTATATTGGTCTGTAAGGACTTCTGCTGCAAAACAGAGATGACTGTGGATGCTAATACCCACACTTTAAAGGCAGTTGACTATTGTTTCCTTTTTGAATGATAAACTGATGCCAAATGTACTGACCTTTAGTAAATAACACAACCGTCTCAAACTCACCTTTGTCACTGGGAATTTCATCAACCCATATCCAGTCCTCGAACACCTTTCTATCTCAAGCAAGTTCCTGAATAACATAATTTAGCAAATGTTATTCATCAGAAGCAACTGAGGTTTTTCTTTAAAAAAAACATAAGGTGGAGTATTCAGATCCTAAAATGATTTCTTACGGGAATTCAGGAGGAACATAGACGTCCTTAACACTGTTTAAGGTTACCTGTCAATCTCGTATTACTTCTCTTTTGGGCTTCATACCTAATTCCAACTAGACAGGGTCCTCTACCGCACCTGTATTTTAAGCAGGCAACTCATAGGTGACCCATGACAATACTAAATATTTAGGATAGCTTCCAGACCATCAACCCTTCTGTTGCCTGTCACTCTTACTGCAGGTATTCAATTGATATTTGCTTCTTTCTGTCAAAGAAGCAGGCACCCCTGCACAGCAACATATGGTCGTTCAGGAAGTGTGGTCAGGTACACAGTATACATAACTCCACAAAAATGGAGAATGCAGAAAATGAAGCAATACAAAACAGGTTTACTGAAAATACTTGAGGTCCAAACAAACAGAAGAAAAAAAACACTTTACAATGGTGGAGTAGGTAGACACGTACCACAAAGTGAAAAAAAGGAATACAAATTCACTATCTCTTTTTCTTATATAGTGATACATTTCAAAAGAATGTCCTGCTTTTGTTACTTGTTAACAATGAAGATGCAAAGCCCTGCATAGTGGTTCTCGTTCCCATTACGTTTCCAATAGTTTTTTTTAGGAACCTGTCCCCCAAATTAAATCAGACTGGGTTTATCCATACAATCACTTTCTCACTTTGCTCTAGAAAACTTTCCTTCAAGTTTCAGGTTACAGAGTTGGACCTGTCAATCACTTTCTTAAATCACACGGGGAATTTTTCTTCCATGTTCCAGCTTCGATGATGTCTCCTTTCAATCAATTTACCAAATCGTTCTAGGAACTTTGCTTCCAAGCAGCCTCCAGTTTTTCTACTTGCTAACATGCTTTTAAATTGTTAATTCGGCTCCCAGTCCAAGCCTTAAGTACTTCTCTTTTTACTTGATTTAACAATTTTCTGTAGGAACTTTGACTCTAGGTTGCAGCCATCAGTGGTTCTCCTTACAATCTTAGCAATGGATTGTTCTATCAAGTTTTGCCTAAGACGTCACCCCTAAGCCCTGTGGTCTTGACCTTGCAGCTTTCTTTCTGCATATGCGGGTTTCCCGAAGTCCCTAACTAGGGTTGGCTCTGATCTGCATGCTCTCTTTGTCACCAGTGTCTGCAAATACTCCACAACCTCTTTATCCCCTTTCATTCTTCTGGTTCCTTTGTCTGCTACGTTGCTCATCCTTGATGCTACACATGGGCCCTGTGTCTATTTACTGCAGCCTTTGAGCTACTCTGCTGATGTCCCATCTGCACCTGGCTTCCTTGTGTTGATCTGCACTCTGGCTGTTTGAGGATTCCCCATCTCACTCTCTGCTTCTGTGTCTTCTATGTTCCTTCTCAGTTCAGCTGTACCACAGCCTGCAACAGGTGACCATAGTAAGAGAAGACAGACTCAAGTTTCTTTTTGGTGTTGTCAACTTCTGAATGGCAATTGACGACATTTTGTAGAAAGAAATAAGTAACTTAATAAATGTAGTCATTTTTACTTTCTTCATTTGAAATGTTTTTACTTGTACCATTGACTCTGGTTTCATATAATTTTTTACCTCTTCATTTTTAGTCCTGTTTATTTGTACCTGGATAATATTACATTGAACCTGTAGTCATTGGGGTATCATTACTTTTCACACGCATTTTGCTGTTTATTCCCCTAAAATACATACAGGGCATTTTTTGCCAGCTCTTAGGTCAATTCCTAGAAATTTCATTTTTCTCCTCTTATTGTTATGCAAGGTTAAAAGACAACAGTAACAGTATAGTTTCATAACTTTTATTTTGGTGTCGAAAAAGAGCCTATTATTATCTTTTGGTTTTATTCTACAAAGACCTACTTTTAGATTAAGCATTTCGGACCAAAACCTATAGCTTAGCAGAAAATAAATAAATACACAAATAGTGTAGTAAGGATCTCATGGAGAAATTGCACTATACCTGAAAAAATGTTCATCCTGGAAAAAATGCATTACCTACTTAAGGGTTCACTGAACGTGTACGAATGTAACCCTATTGAGGTGGGGGTAGGATGCTTTTCACCTGTACCTGACTACTGTGCAGCAATCACACACGTCCTCTACAGTAAACCCCCATAGGTCCTTCACTAGAGTTCTGTACAGATGGAAAATGCAGAGAGTTACAACGAGGTAATCAATGTAACATGCATAGTCCTTTTATTAAAACCTTTGAAAACCTGTGCAATCAATTATGTTTAGGCTGAAATTAAGATTTTAGAGGCTCCCTGTAGTTGGTGGTTTACTGAACGTTGTTAAAGTGTAAATTACATTATATTTCATGTGTCATTTCATTGAAAAGATGGTCTGTTTACAAATATTAAAAGAAACTTGAAATAATGGTAAAATCCTTTTTTCCCTAAATCAATGTTGGAACTTCACTGATTTACTATGGACATATATGAAACCCAAGGTCAGTAAAAGGGTTAAGTAGTTGTTTGCCATGCTCTTAGTGGTAACAATAAACAGCAGAACAATATGCAAATTAGTGTTCACATGCCAGTACTCTTTCACTTCATTGAGATACTCTCTAACCCCGATCCCACCCAGTTGAACATCCTTCCTGGTGATCCCCTCTACAGCCCACGTTCCCACATCCCCCTTACAGCAGAGTTATACCGTCGTCACTGAATACCAATGTTAACGATTTCCTGCTCCCCTAAGGACTATGCAGGTATTACATGCTATGCTGCGAGGTCTGTACCCGCCCATCCCCCACTTATAGAAAGTATGCCTGTAACCTCTACTGATGTGCAGCACTTCCTTGCTTCCTTCAGCTGGGTTTCCACTCAATCAAAATCTGAAATAAAGCAGACAGTACTTTTACAAATGTACCTTGATGCCTTTGGGCTTAGAGCGCTTAATAAATGAAAAAATAAATACACAAATATATAAATTACCTATTCTGACTATTTTATACCAAACAAGCACCTTCTATGCAGTAAAAATCCATACACACTTCAGAAGAGCCCACACATATACATGTAGACTAATATACACTTAGACTAAATACACTATCTCCAATGACAATTGTTTTCAGCGAACATTGGGATCTGCTCCTCAAACACTGACCCTTAAACGGATATGTTTACTGTTTATTTTATGGAGAACTCGGTGGGAGGCCGTTCTTTAGTGTCTGCGTCTCCTTCAGTTAACCCAACCGATAAATCTCTACGGACTCTACCAGGAGGGTCGGTGGGGGGCTCTAACATCCTGTCGTAAACTGTAAATGTGTTCTCTGAACTAGTGCTATGCAGAGGACACAACACTCCAGAGAAAGATCCAGAATACATTGTACAAGTTAGAAGGTGAATAAAGGCATTCTCATGTATACATCTCAAGACATTCGATCCCACAGTAGGAGTCTGAGAGCAGTAGCTTACAATAAACCACTCAGAGGTATGGAATGCAACCTGGGCACACAACGCAAGGTCTGGTGGCCAACATTTTGGAATGATCAATTGCAATGTATGTTCGTAAATTATATCACAGATGCCTCTACTCCTTTATACATGTACATATCTAGCAGAATTACTGAAACATGGTTGGAGAATTAAATTACAAATAAGTTGGCTATGGATAGCATTTGTTTTTCTTTCTGCCCCCTGTTGAACTTCTGGACAGGCCTTGTTCTGACAATGTATCAGATGAAAAACATGGCAGCACACCAACATCTGGGTATAGTTTTATATATGATGAAGCAGGCTTCATTGGGGGTCGGGAAGCTTGTGAGTGGGACTGGAACTAGCTATGCTTGATACAGTTCTGTGGTGTGTTTTCAATTAAAATAGCAATAAGCAGTGATTTAAGTGTAGTTTGAAATCAAAGGGGGTTTCGCAAAGAAGGGCATAGTTTAAGGGAGGGGGAGGTGACTTACACAAGGTCCACCTACCACAACCAAGCAATGCATCACGAGACCCTAGAAATATGTACTTTGGGCAGCCCAGCCTGGTCTCAGGAGTTCATGTTTGCATCCAGTCTCCATACTGTAAATAACACTCCCTCTGGTTCAGTTTACAAATATATTGCTTTCTGTAAATAAATCGCTCTCTCACTCTGGACATGAGCAATTCAATCAGCCAGTAAATCAACTTCATTCTGTAAATAAATAGCTCTTCTTAAGTGCTCACATGGGTTTACAGCTCCACTGCTGTCTACCTGCCCCATGATCATCTGTAGCTACTAACCTCCTGGAAGGAAGGGGTAATAGTATGTACATGTTCCCTAAGGAGGCGCACGTCTTCTCAAACTGAAGGCTATGTGCCACTTTAAATGTGCTTATGCTGGCTAAAGGCAGACCTCAATGTGTGAACTATCGCTGACATCTTCGTTCGACCCTGAAATTGCCCAGAAGAGCACCCGGGAGAAAGGGGAGGAGGACAAACATGTCCAATGTAAACTAGTTGATGCTTTGCAGACAATCAAAGAGAATTTTTGGAACATAAGAAAAAAACACAGATGTATATATGACACATATGCGAGAGTGATTCAAGCATGAAACCCTTCTGAGCACATAATGCACACTGGCCTTTCAGCTGATTTCATTGTAATAATCCACTACCAGCAAATTGATTTCAAAGTACAATTCATGTATATAAATATATATATATATATATATATATATATATATATATATATATATATATATATATATATATTCAGTGAAAAAACTTTGTTAAGGGACGTTATGGTTCAAAGTAAAACCGAAAAACCCCTGAAATTCGGCAGTTATGGTAAGATAAGCAACCATAACTCGCGCCGCCACCGTGCACTGCTAAGACTAACACCCAGGACATCAAAGATGACATCACAAATGTCATTGATGACATCACTGATGGCATCACATGTGCATTTACTTTTCATGAAAACTCTGTAGAAGGGATTCTTATTGTAATATTGACAAAAAAGTGTCAAGGATCATTGGAATAAATATCATGAGCTAATTAGTGCATTAAGGAATGTGTTTGTCGGGGGGAAATTCTGCCGGGGTCGGCCGGGCCGTCCGCAGACCTCCGGGCAGGGAGGCCCCAACTCCTCCCGTGTATATCTCGGGTCGAGACAGAGTATGAGGCACACACAAGGAGCAAGGCAACTTCTGCTGTTTATTTATGCAAAACGGCAGGGATGGGTCAAGGAGCGTACGCGTTCGTCCTGACACACACAATCGTGGGGCTCGCAGGCCCTTTTTACTGTATTATGACGCGCTACTTGCGTCAACTAAAAAAGTTAGCAAAAAACCTATCGCCACTCTTAATTGGTTGCTCGAGTGGTAGGGTTAGTATAGTACACATATAGAGAATGATATTAGTGGACAAGGTGTAGTCAGGTGGTATATCTGGGTTGTCCCTACAATTAGATACATAAGAATTGTTACATGAAGACTCCTGAGGATTGGCTAATGTTACTGACGTCTGAGATGAGAGCCCCATGTTCTGATTGGTGCACCCGTGAGCTTCCCAGCCTGGGACCACCGTTGTTCCCAGCTCTCGGTGTACCTGTGATTGCAACAATGTTTCAATATGGGTACGTGCAGACAATGTGAGGATTTATTCATAGGTGGAAGGCTGACCGCTCCCACTGTAGCAGATGTCCATTGAGCCTTTCAAGTGTATTGGCCTGTATCTCGTAGCGAGGGACCCAGACGCCTTTTTCCTCCTGGGCTTTGGCATCTCGTCAGGTTCGGCTTGGTCACGTGGGGAGGGACCGTGAAAGAGGCAGAATTCTGCACAATTAATATTGCTTTTTCTACTGCGCGTCTGGTTTAATTTGCCGGCGTGACTTTAACGTTGGTGCGCGGGGTGCGAGGTTGCAACATCGTGCCTTTGATGATGTGTTCTTGGACTGTGAGTTTGCAACATTACGACCTTGGCTGGTTGCTCCACTAGGTTCTTTCTGCAGGATCAGCAACCTGACTCGTGCTTTGTTAATGTCCACGGGAGCTCTTGGTTCAGGCCTACTTGGGCCTGGTGCATAATTAGTCCGTTTGGTGCATAGGTGCTTTTAGGTTATAATAGCATATATTTCCATGACCAGTATCGTGTTTCCAGTATACCTCTATGGTGGTAATGGGTTTCAAGAGAAGCGTGAGCAAGCGTTATAAATGAGTTCATGATGCGTCTTGCGTTTCTGCATTCTGAAAGCCTATATAAAAATAATAAAGATGCACGTCCGTGAATATGCCTGTCGCCTACGTCAGAGCACTGAGTATGTTCTTCGTGTAGATTGGTGTGGAAATGTTCAGTGTGTATATTTGTACAGAAGTGCTTCCCGTTGTCTAGGTCGTCATGGCATCTCTAACGACGTGTGGATTTTAGTCTAGTTGATCCGAACCGCAGGTGTCGGCATGGCCAGTGCGGGCTGTTGGGCAGGCAGATGGACACATCCGTATGTTTCTGTACCAGGGTATTTGGTCGTCTGGTAAATGGACAAACTCTTCTCGTGGCGGGTGTCTGGGCCGTGACCCTCTAGGCCAAGCGCGAGAGGTGAAGGACGGGAGCCTGGTTTTCCATTCTCCCACTTCAGTCCCCCCTCTGGTCGACTTGTCGACCACAAACATATCCTTCTCGTTATCTCCTCTTACTCTCCATATCTTAGTTATCCCTCCGAGATGTCCATAATGGTTTACATGATCTTCAAATGACCAATACATATATTCACATGTTCCTCCAGGAGTACAGTATACCCATCTTCCTATGTAGCTCCTGGGGTTCCTTGGGTTCTCGATCTTCACTGATGGTGGGTCTAGATGGTTGGTGATGATTTGGGTGCGCAGCTTCTCCCTCTCTTGTATTATCACCCCTGTATGCTGGCCATCATCTGCTGGCATCAAGGGGTGCATTCCCACCATTTCCAGCAACTCGTCAGTCGTGCGTGCCTTCCGGTCTTTCCAAAATCTAATTATGATCAGAGTAGCTCCAGCCAAAATAGTACATCCCACTATTATTTTCAGTCCATCTGACAGCCAAGATGGCATCCATGACCATAATAGTGAAAACCAGCTCTTATCCTTGTTTACACCGTTACTCTCGTCCATCATTTTAGAGTGCATCTGGGCCAATTGTGAAACTGCTTCTGTCAGTGTACCATTGTCAGCATCGTTGGCAGGTATGAACGTGCAGCAAGATTGTCCTATCTTTGCACAAACTCCTCCTTCCATTGCTGTGAGAAGGTCCAGTACATATCTGTTCTGTAGTGCTACCATCCTTACAGCTCGCAGCTCCTCTTTAATTGCGTTGAACCCATTTACTGTTGAATTGATGGTCATCATTAGTTCCCATCTGGTTATTTGGAGCCATTTTGCGTTTGCGTATGCCTGTAGTCCCGGATGTATTATTGAGGAGAAAAACATTGCTGCTCTGCTGAATAGTCTGTGTTCTGGCGGTATTGACGTTAGTTCCGTTTCCGACCTTCCCCACAGGTAATTTCCTGTCAGTGGCTCTCCTTGTCGTTTTCTCCTATTTAGGACAGTATCCTCGCTGTTGGTCTTGTTCTCTTGCTCCTTCTGGAGTGGTGCAGATCTCTTTCGTCTCTTATCCCCTTCATCCATTTTAGGAAATTTCGCCACATTGACATGCTTCTTAGGTACCACTAGTGATGGTACATTGACGTGTACCATTGTGCACACACCATTCCACAGGGGAGGCAGTGTATGATATGCCTTTTCTCCACAGGCCCAATAATGGTCCATTATTACTGCTGTTCCCGCACCCCCCTCAGGTAACTCCATCACGCTTGCACAATTGGTGTTATATCCTACGTCCACCTCTCCTTTATGCTGGTAGCATACTTTGGGCGCAGTCAATGGTAATATTGTTATTGGGTCTTCATCTTCTTCTACCCACGTGAGCATTGGTACGTACTTGATCCACGTCGTCCAACATCGATGATTGTGTGTCTCGATGGTTGAGATAGTTTCTTTTGTTACCATGTTGCTGCCAATTACTCCTATCTCCCAGCTGTTGTCCAGATACACCTTTCCTGTTATCGTCAGTAGCGGCCTCTCCCAGCATCCTTGTTTACCCGGAACTTCAGTGGCGTACCAATCACATGGTAGATACTGCAGTGTTACCTTCTTTGTTTCTCCTTTTGCAGGGCCACTTGTTATGTATTTGAATGCTTCAGCATGTAAACTGGTCTTGTGGTAACTCAGATAGGTCTTAAGGAAGTTGTTTTCATATGGGTATGAGTCTCGTGTTTTCCATGTCATGTGCACTACTGTTCCTTGAAATCTTCCTTTCGTTTTGGAACAGGGCCAAATATATTATGCACTGTGCTGTCTTTTCATCTATTTCAGTGGCAACAAATGTTCGTGAAGCGCTCATGGCGTATGGTATTAATGAGCAAACGTAACAGCTATCCTCAGTTGTCTGCTTACCAATGCGGGTCATGTGCTGGTACCATATGTTGTTTGTGACGTGTGCTGAATCTTGTACATAATTATCAATACCTTTATTGTCAGAGTATGTGCTGCGTTTAACTCTATTTTGCTTGGGTGCAATGTTACTATTACCACCTGACGTAACACCTGTTGCAGCAGGGAACGGGGGTATATTAGGTTTGGGTGCAGCAATAAAATGGATAGCATAGCTGTACTGCCAGACAGAGGCAGCCAAGAACCCGGTGACCATAAAAATCCCTATTATTTTTATTACATATGCTAATTTCACCGGCATTTTGCTCTTACCTTGCTGCAGTCCTGGCAGCGTATTCTTGTGACGTTAAAGTTGCCCGCCTAAAAATTCTCAAAAGTGCTCGTTATTAAATGTTAGTTTTGTTTCTTTAAGCTCTCCCTATCAAGTAGTCATTCAGTGCCCAGGTGAAGAGCTGCTCCCACGCTACTCTAAGTGATCGGTCTCTTAGGACCGGCAAGTATGGGCGGAGGTGGGGCATGTAATTTTCTATGGCCAGGAGGAAGGCTGTGTAGTAGACACGTACCCTTCTCCTTTTTAAGTATGTTGGCCTTTTTATTTCGTATACAAATTGGTGTGACAATTCTTCTGGGTAGTTATCGTCTGGCAGCACCATCTACGCCTGCACACTGAATTCGTTAATTAGCTTTTCTTACAATACAATATTACGCAGTTCCTGTATGTGCGAGAGAAAAAAGAGAACATTCACGTGTTTACATGTGTATTGGTGCAAGCAATGTCCTTCAGTTTTAATTACAATTGTACTTAGCAGTCAATGGGGGGGGGGTTTCTCAAATGGCGGAAGTGTTTTTACTCTTTGAGCGTGTGACCATAGGGTGGGCAGTATGGGGATCACCCTTTTCTTCGTCAGTTATTGTCTCCGAGGGAACAATTGGGTCGTTGTCTGTGATGGAACTTTCTTCCGCTGTCGGGGATGTTGTTACTGTCCTTCCAATGGACCTGTCGTTGGCGCTGGGGCGGGTCTGCAGTTTGTAGATCTTTACGTCATGTAGGTGGTTCCAGGCACGCTTATCCTTTAGTTTTACTGCTCTTGTTGATACGTCCTCTACCAGATGGGGGCCAGTGAACCTTTTCTGGTTCCACTTCCTATTGAAATTGCGAAGTAGTACGTGGTCACCTTTGGCAAGTTTGCACGAGTTCTCCTTTCCCAATTCCGTACTTTCTTCTTTTTCTTGATTGCTGGTAGACCCGCCCCGTGTGCGCTCGAGCTGTTGAGACACAAACACGACACTAGTAATCAAAGAAGACACATATTGATACATTTCATCACCTAACACATTCGCTGAACTTTCGTTGTCGGTGAATGCCCTTGACGTTGGTGTTAGGGGAAGGCGCATTTGGCGTCCAGTAACCACTTCGTGAGGGGTGAGGTGGTGGTTGGACCCTGGCCTGTTTCTGAGTTCAAACAATGCTAACGGAAGGCAATACAACCAACTTTTCTTTGTTGTTTGTTGTATTTTAGCAATTGCCTCCTTCAATAAGCCATTCAGGCGTTCACATACACCATTAGCCTGTGGGTGGTATGCACATGCAAATTTGTGTTTAATGTTCAGCAGGGATGTGATATGCTGGAACATTTCGTTTGCGAAATGGGGGCCGTTGTCTGATCTTAACACCTCGCACACTCCCCACCTGGGGAAGACCTCCCTTACTATGAATTTGGCTGCTCTAAACGCATCAGGGTGTGAACAGGGCCCTGCTTCAATCCACCTAGAAAATGGGCATACTACTACAATCATATACCTATTACCTTGACATATGTTGATCATATCAACATAGTCAATGTGAAGGTGCCGAAAAGGTCCTTCTGGCCGGGGTATGGTACCTCTTATCACTTTTAAAGTATGACCGGCCGTAAACTGTTGACATGTGAGGCAATTGCTGATAAAATTTGACACATGAGAGGTTAACTCGGGACAAAACCAATCTTCTCTAATTCGTGCTGCAATTATTTCCTTGCCTGTATGGGCAGGGTGATGTAATTGGCTCAGGGCGGTATTTAACAGTGCCAACGGTATTACAACTTTCCCAGTGCCACCCTGGCGCCATAGTGCGTCAGTTGGTGACATTGTGCATCCTCTTTTCACCCATACTTCTTTTTCGGCCATTGGTGCAGCCGCTTGTAGTTCCATAATCTGTGTGGCTGGGAGATGGGTGTACCCTTCTCTTATTAACATCTCCCTAGCTATTCCCCTCCCTCTCCCTCTCTGTGAGTCTGTGGGGTTCCATATCTCACCAAAATATGCAGCATATTTCGCATGTGCGTCTGCTGCTGCATTTCCTTTTGAGACGTAGTCTTCTCCATTTGTGTGTGCGGTGCATTTTACCAGGGCTAGTTCTTGGGGGTCGTTTATTACTTCAATTAGTTCAGCCAACAAGAGGGCATGTTGTACTGGAGTGCCATCAGCTCTCCTAAACCCTCTTCTTCTCCATTTTGATAGCCCTGAGTGGACAGTCGATGTAACATATGCACTGTCATAATATATAGTTACTCTTTTATTAAAACTTTCCTTTAATGCCAATATTAGTGCAACCAGTTCCGCGGCTTGAGCAGAGTAATGCTGTGGTAATTGTACACACTTCATAGCCACACACACCGGCGCCTCCATCATTTTTACTACTGCTGCCCCAGTCCTTCGTATCCCATCTCCTTGATCAATAGTTGATGACCCATCAATAAACAAAAGCTCACCTCCCTCTAGTGCGTTTTCTTCAACTTTCCTAGTACATGAGTACATCTCAGTTACTTGGGTGCAGTCGTGGGCGTAATCTCCCTCTTCAATTACTTCTGCTAGGAACCTTGCAGGGTTAACCGTGCTACATCTAACAATTGCTAGTTCAGCTTTAGACAAAATAATCTCATAACCTGATGCCCTCTGTGTCGTTAGTGTGGACTTAGGTTTATTCAATATCGCAAATAGTGCATGTTCCACAAATAGTGTAGTTGGACACCCCATAGTTATTGCTGATGCTTTTTCTACTGCAAAAGCAGCTGCAGCAAGACCTTGTTCACAAGAGAAGTGGCCTAACATTATAGGGTCTAAGTGACCGCTGTAAAATGCTACTGGTTTATAGCCCATGCTAGTTTTTTGGGCCAACACTGCTTTCATCACTGCTGAGTCGCAATGTGAAAATATAAAAAAGCGCCGCTCATAGTCTGGGGATGCCAGTACTGGAGCAGTTGATATCGCGTCTTTTAATTCGTCAAATGCCTCCCTCATTTCCATAGTCCACCCCAACTTTTTCTCCCCTTTATTTGCTTCCTTCAAACCCTCAAGCAGGGGTCCTATGTATGAGCTGTAATCAAATACCCATGCTCTACAGTAGTTGCACAGCCCCAGAAATTGCTGCAGTTCTCTCACAGTCTGTGGCACGGGAGTGCTTGAGATGGCCTGTGCTCTTTGTGGTGCAATCCTTCTTCCATGTTGAGATATCATTTGGCCAATGTAAAGTACCTGTTCCTGACAGTATTGTATCTTTTCCATGTCTACCTTATACCCCTTTTCAGCCAATATTGTCAACATTTTTAAGGAGTCCTCTCTACATTTACTTTCGTTTGTACTGCAAATTATTATGTCATCCACATATTGTAACACTGTGCTTTCCATCTCAACGTTACCCAAATCCATCTGTATTACTCTATTGAAAATTGAGGGTGATTCACAATACCCCTGTGGTAATCTGGTATGTTTCCACTTTGTATTTCGGTAAGTGAAGCTTGTCAAATCTTGTGAGTCTGGGTGTAATGGTATTGAGAAAAAAGCATTTTTAAGGTCAATCACTGTAAATCGTGATGCTTCTGCTGGAATGCCACACAATATTGTGGCCGGGTTTGCTGTTACTGGGTACTCTGCTTCTACTATGTTGTTCAAGGGTCTGAGGTCCTGTATGAAGCGCCAAGACCCCCCTTTAGCCTTGCGCACCGGGTACACAGCTGTGTTACATGGTGATTCTGAGGGGACCAATATGCCATTGTTTATAAGGGCCGTTATGGTTTCATATATGCCCTCATCTGCCTCTTTTGACAATGGGTACTGTTTCACTCTTGGTAGTATGGCACCCTTTTTCAATTTTATCCTTACACCCCCTATGCTTTTTATGCATCCCACGTCATAAGGGCTAATAGTCCATAATGATTTGGGCACCTTTGACATATCTTCCTTAAAAAATGGGACTGGGGTGCCTGCGGGTGCCTCAAGTGCCATTGCAATTTTCTGTGCTACTTGTTTGTGAGCCACTCTTAGCCATATTTCTACACTCATCATGAACACCATTTCACCTTCCTCCTTTTCTTCTGAAAACAGCTCTTCATCTGACACCTGGGTCAGCCTACATCCTTCTGCTAGTGCTATCACCGCCCTCCATGCTCTCCCTTCTTTATCTTGGGCGTGCACAGCAACATAATCAGCTGTTGCAATAATGCTCTCAATGTCCACTGCAAACACCTTCCCTTCCAGTTCATTAGCTGGTGTTTCTGGTCGGAATAGATAGGCTGCTGGCCTACTCCATATTTTCCCTCCTATCCCTGGCATCCATGCAAATGCCATGTCTGTTCCATACTGGAATAGCTCGCCATCTACTGGCTCCGCCCTAATCGCTATCTGTCCACAGTATGCTTGCAAAATCTGTCGTGCTGCGAGCATGTTAATCCCTGGAGTAGAGCAAATTATGCCATCCTCTGTAAAGGAGATCGTCATATTCAACCTGTTCATTATGTCTCTCCCCAGTATATTTACTGGTGAGGCACTATAATACAAAAGTGGGACTGACAGATCATAATCTCCAATAGATAAGGGAACGTTATCAGTAAATGGAACCAATCCTTTAGCCCCAGAAAATCCTTGGGTGTTCATGGCTTCGCCTGACATCTTAAATTTACCTTCCCTTATGCAAGACCGGGTTGCCCCGGTGTCAACAAGGAATGATAATTTTTTGTCACCTATCGTTACCTCTATGCGTGGCTCCTCCGCACTATTAGGTGTTACTGACAGGATGGGACACACCAAGGCCGTCTGTGGGCTGACCTATTGGGGGTACAATGATTGGCCATTCCCTGTGTAAGGGTTGTGTCCCAACACCGTCACCCCACCCAATTGTGTTCGTTCAGTTTGGGGTGGTGGTTGTATTAACGCCACTTGTTGTTGTGGCGGCGTCAGTTGCTGTGTTATTTGTTGTTGTGGCAGTGAATAGGTTTGTGGCTGTCGTGTTTGTTGTTGTTGGTCACTCCCTTGTTGTGACATCTGCTGTTGTTGTATGCCCTGCTGTTCTTGTGAGGTCCTAGGTTGTGCTTGTTCATTCCATGCTGGTGTTCCTGGCCTGACCCTACATGTACGTGACATGTGTCCTAATAGTCCGCAGCTCCAACACACGGGTGGTTCCCTGTTTTGCCATGGGAAGCTCCCTGTGTTGTCCTGGTATACGGGTTGCCCTGTGGGGTAGTAATTTCTGAGTCCCCCAGCCTGTTGCTGGGTATTATATCCATATCCTCTCCCCCTCATAAACCCTCCTCTCCCTCTGTTATAACTATAATACCCAGTTCCTTGCATTGGGTACCCTCCTCCCATGTTTGGTGCGTGTAATTGCAGAGGCGGCACTTGCTGTATTACACCTTGTGGAGGCGCTATTTGAGCTGGATCTTGTGCAGCCACTACTTGCGTTGGGCTTTGGGCCATTGGTGTGGGCGTAGTTATTAGTGCCCCTTCCATTGTATATTTAGTACGTTTTTTCTGTACTAATTTGGCCTCTTCTGTTTTCCTGTCCTCCTCCTTTTGTTTCATTTTTCCTTGCCATGTCCTGCAGTGATGTACTATAGTCAGTTGTATTTCTGGCCATGGTTTTGCTTCCATTCCCACTACTTTCTTTAGTTGTTTCTGAACTCCTTCTGGGAGCCCTTGTACTAGTATATGATAAAATATGGCTGGTGTTTTGTCCCATTGTTCTCTAGTTTCCATGCGCCACTTCTCTTGAATATCCTCGATATAATCAACAGGATCCTCATTTTCACCCATCTTACGGGAAGTAATGGCTCCTATGTCTGATGTGTCTGGGTACTGCACTCTCAGTGCCTGCCATAGCGCATGTCTGCAGTTTGCAAATGGTGCGCCATCATGCGATGTGTTTGTTATTGTTACCCCATGGAATCCCGCTCTTTTCCAAATGTCATCCGCTCTATCCCCTAATATTGATATTAACAGGCCCTTCACATCTCCTACTGCTAGCTTCTGTCCTGCGGTGTGTTTTTCCATTTCATATATCCACTTACCCGCACCTCCACTTAGTGATGGGAGCCTACATTTTATATTTTCCTTATCCGTATGTTTCCAAGGTACATACTGTGGTCTAACCCCTCCTCTCTCCAGCAGTGGCATTACATTCTGTCTTGTGTCACCCTTTACGCTCCATGATATTGAGTCTTCACACCCCTCCTCTTCCCCCATTTCTTTTACTACTTCAAATTCTTCCTTACTACCTCTGCCCCTACCTCCCTCTTCTTCCTTTCCCCTTCTTTCATCATTTCCTGTGTTCAATATGGGTATGTTTATTTGTCTGTCTTGCCTGCGACTAGGGAGGTCCCTAAGCCGACATGCATAAGGTGTAAGTTCGTTCATGAAGGGCGCGAGCTTTATTCTGTGCAGAGAGCGTGCGGTGGTTGAACATGTAGGTAGTGACGTGGGAGGGTGGCGTGATGGGGATGTGGGTGGCGTGGTTTCATTGGTTTGTGTTTCCCCTATTCTTTTCACTTCCTCCTTACTTCTCTCCAGCTCCTCCCATTTTCTACTTATCCAGGGCGAATCTATGTTTGTTCTAGTGAGGTACAGTTTATCTAAGCTTTCCCTTTCACTCTTTCTTCCATCCTTCTCCACTCCTTCTTCCTCCTCACTGCAAAAATCATTCATAAATGGCACCCCCCACTCTGCCTTTTTTCCTTTTATTGTTACTGTTTTCAAATCTATTAGGTCTCTTTCTCCCCTTTCGTTGTTACCAACTGTCCCCCCTAGTGCTGATGTCGTTGCTACCTCCCTACTTTTATATACATCTCCCCATCTTTCACTCTCCCTACCCCTCCCTTCTCTTCCTTCTTCACTTCTCTCCTCCATTTCCCTACTATTTTCCTCCCTTTTCCTTTTTAATTCCTCCATTACTTCGTTGCTCATCTGTTCCAATATCCTTTCATCCTCTCTCTTCCTTTCCCATTTCACCCTTTCTCTTTCTACTATACTCTCTATTACCTTCCCCTCTTCATATTTTTTAGCTGTCTCAGATATTATCCTCCTCCTCCATATTTCCATTTCTTTTTCCTTTTCTTCTTCTTCCTTCTTCTTCTCTCTCCGCACTACTCTTGATACCCTATCTGCTGCTGCTTTTACCCTTTCAGCTTCTCTCTTTTGCTCCTCACTTCGTTCCCTTAATTTTTCCAATTCGTCCTTACCTTCTTTCCTTTTCCTCACTCTCTCTCTTTCCTCCCTCTCAAGTTGTTTGATCAGTTCATTCTGCTCATCCCTTAGTTTTGCTAATCTTTCCTCCAAAATCTCTTCCTTCTGCCGTAGTAGCTCCTCTCCCCTCATTTCACTCTCTCTGGCACTATCCTCGTTTGTTCTCTTTACCGCCTCCCTTTCTTCTCCAGTTAGTGAGCCTCGTAATTTCAACAATATCTGTGCAGCTACCCACTCATCGTTTCCTATCTCTACAGTCTGCTCTTCTCTAATCCTCCCTTCCCCCATTGGTATCTTCCCATGAGCCACATATGGTGGAGGGCTGTATGCCGGGTTTGAGTATCCTTCAGCCGCCCTTAACTGTCCTTCTATTTCTCCTAATTCTCTTAAAGGGTACAACCCTCCTCCCTCTGTTTTCACTCCCGGTGTTATGGGTATCTCATTGCTCGGTTCCTTTTTTATGTCGTCTGATTTATCAACCTTTTCTCCTCCCTTTCTTTCGTTCCCCTTATTCTTTGTGCTTTCGCACTCCTTTTCCCCACCCGTTCCTTCTTTCTTAATCTCCTTTTCTTCCGGTGTTTCCCCCATAGTGAACATTCCATTTGGTCCTGGTCGAGACCCCTGGAACATCCTCCATAAGTTAAACACCTCCACGTGGTTTGCCAACTTCTTCCCCTTGTATGTATTGTGCAGATGGTTCAGTAGTGAATGTTGGGCATATGGATCGAAACTACCATTAGGCGGCCATGGTGTTAACATTTTGTTGTCTGTCCCCTGGGTCCACTCTATGCTGTACTTAATTAACTTCTCCCTGTGTGGTGGCAGTGTGGTGCATATGTGCTGTAGTGGGGTAGTGAGGGTGTTCCCCCACCCTCCCGACCCTCTCCCGTATGACATGGTTGCACTCCCCTTGTTACCCTTCCCCTTACTAGCAGTTTACAATATACAACCTTGTATTGCTTACCTCGCCCCGCAAGTGTGGGGACTTACGACAATCCTTTGACAAATTATGCAATAATAATAAATATGATGTTATATTATATTCCTTCCCCTACGGCCCCCTGCGGCCGAAGCGCACGCAGCCCCCTGCGGCTGCGTACCCCTTACGACGATCTTATACAGTCGTCCTGTTTCTCCGTTCTCCTCCCCCTTTTACACTTGCCGTGGCCGGCGTTCTCCGTGCGCAGCCACGCCCCTTTCCCCTTCTTCTTTCGATCCACTGGTTTATAGTTTATCTTCGTATCAGCTCCTTTATCATGCTTCTCTTCCCCACCACTCTCAAACCCAAAGTTCCTTGTGCTCGCGATATCCTATTAAATCCCTACTGGTGACGTCACCGATTTCTTCGAGCTACTGGTATATTCGTGTTATGTTCTTTAAATTCAAAATACACTTGCAATCTACCCCGCTAACCCTACAGCTGTCTTCCTGTCTCTCCTGGAACAAGGTAATCTCATCAATACTATAACCGGACTGCGCACGCTGCGTCGCCTCGCGTGTGATACGCCCCTCAACAGGAGGGCTTAACCAGCCAATTATCTTCCGTTTTGGGCAACTACGTAACTAGCCACCACCCACAGGGAAACGTCATCTACCTATCGAGTTTCTTGCTCGAACAATAGGGAACCTCATCTACTCATTGAATAATAAATGTCAAATCGTAGGAAACCACACACCCACCCTCACACGTAGTCGCGATTTAGGCCAATCAGTGTCTTACGAGCGGCTGCACGTGATGTTTTCGTGCCCCGCCCCCCTCTTTCGCGTAACGTTAGCTCACTGTTACGAGCGGCTGCACGTGATGTTTTCGTGCCCCGCCCCCCTCTTTCGCGTAACGTTAGCCGCCTGCTCTCGCACTCGTTTCGCTACCATTCATTCCATTAGCAACACTCAGTTAAACCTTTGCCGCTTTACAATACCTCCCTCCTCCCTTATTTACTTCCTCCCCCTCCCTCACAATTTCGCATTGCTTGTTGTGCGTGTCATGCTCACCACGTTCTCTCGATGCAGGGCCGCTCGACTGCGTGCACCCCTCCAAGCGGCTCGCCACCTCCCCTCGTCTGGACCACGTCTGGACACTCGCCGACCGCGGGCGGGATACTTCTCAACCGGCTCCCGAGGGCCAATATCCGGATTGCGCTGTCCGGTCCTCTCGCAGCTCCGCGATGGTCCTGTAGTCCTCAGAAGGGGGCAACGGCAGAGGGGGCCGCGCCGCCGGGCCTCCTCGCAACGGGAGTGCCTGGAAAAATTAAAAATAAAAGTCGATCTTAAACAGATCTCAGCAGTGCCTCCAACTTGTCGGGGGGAAATTCTGCCGGGGTCGGCCGGGCCGTCCGCAGACCTCCGGGCAGGGAGGCCCCAACTCCTCCCGTGTATATCTCGGGTCGAGACAGAGTATGAGGCACACACAAGGAGCAAGGCAACTTCTGCTGTTTATTTATGAAAAACGGCAGGGATGGGTCAAGGAGCGTACGCGTTCGTCCTGACACACACAATCGTGGGGCTCGCAGGCCCTTTTTACTGTATTATGACGCGCTACTTGCGTCACGTCAAAAAGTTAGCAAAAAACCTATCGCCACTCTTAATTGGTTGCTCGAGTGGTAGGGTTAGTATAGTACACATATAGAGAATGATATTAGTGGACAAGGTGTAGTCAGGTGGTATATCTGGGTTGTCCCTACAATTAGATACATAAGAATTGTTACATGAAGACTCCTGAGGATTGGCTAATGTTACTGACGTCTGAGATGAGAGCCCCATGTTCTGATTGGTGCACCCGTGAGCTTCCCAGCCTGGGACCACCGTTGTTCCCAGCTCTCGGTGTACCTGTGATTGCAACAATGTTTCAATATGGGTACGTGCAGACAATGTGAGGATTTATTCATAGGTGGAAGGCTGACCGCTCCCACTGTAGCAGATGTCCATTGAGCCTTTCAAGTGTATTGGCCTGTATCTCGTAGCGAGGGACCCAGACGCCTTTTTCCTCCTGGGCTTTGGCATCTCGTCAGGTTCGGCTTGGTCACGTGGGGAGGGACCGTGAAAGAGGCAGAATTCTGCACAATTAATATTGCTTTTTCTACTGCGCGTCTGGTTTAATTTGCCGGCGTGACTTTAACGTTGGTGCGCGGGGTGCGAGGTTGCAACATCGTGCCTTTGATGATGTGTTCTTGGACTGTGAGTTTGCAACATTACGACCTTGGCTGGTTGCTCCACTAGGTTCTTTCTGCAGGATCAGCAACCTGACTCGTGCTTTGTTAATGTCCACGGGAGCTCTTGGTTCAGGCCTACTTGGGCCTGGTGCATAATTAGTCCGTTTGGTGCATAGGTGCTTTTAGGTTATAATAGCATATATTTCCATGACCAGTATCGTGTTTCCAGTATACCTCTATGGTGGTAATGGGTTTCAAGAGAAGCGTGAGCAAGCGTTATAAATGAGTTCATGATGCGTCTTGCGTTTCTGCATTCTGAAAGCCTATATAAAAATAATAAAGATGCACGTCCGTGAATATGCCTGTCGCCTACGTCAGAGCACTGAGTATGTTCTTCGTGTAGATTGGTGTGGAAAGGTTCAGTGTGTATATTTGTACAGAAGTGCTTCCCGTTGTCTAGGTCGTCATGGCATCTCTAACGACGTGTGGATTTTAGTCTAGCTGATCCGAACCGCAGGTGTCGGCATGGCCAGTGCGGGCTGTTGGGCAGGCAGATGGACACATCCGTATGTTTCTGTACCAGGGTATTTGGTCGTCTGGTAAATGGACAAACTCTTCTCGTGGCGGGTGTCTGGGCCGTGACCCTCTAGGCCAAGCGCGAGAGGTGAAGGACGGGAGCCTGGTTTTCCATTCTCCCACTTCATGTTGATATACATAGCATTCTATTATGAAGTTCTATCCAGTATACTAAGCTATTCATGCAGAAACGTAAGCAGTGTGTGCAGCATAAATGACAAAGGTGCAATATTCATAATCTTGCCATCTTGAATACTGAAATGATAACTGCTTTTTTATTAGAGTTTTGCATAATGTGAAACATGTAATAGATAGCTAATACAACCCAATTACTACATTATTGCATTACTGCACACCAAACACAAACAGACAATAACACATACAAATAGAGCATATACAGGGAAAGTGAAGTAAACAAAAAAACAGCAGTATTACCCGACAATTGTCATAACGTAACGGATTATCTTCATGTACAGAAATGATTGCTCTGCTTCAAAGCTACTACTTCCCTATGTATAACTATCACATATTGTGACTAGACCCTAATGAAAGTAGTGTACGTGCAATGTGTACAAATATGAGCATATTCAGGGAAAGTATAGTAATAAAAAACCAACAGAACTATAACACAGTGTTGATAACCGTACTAATCATCTTCATACATAGAAAGCATTGTTGTCTTCCAAGTCTGTGTTTTTTCCCTTGTATATGGTTCATATGCTTTGAGTGGACCCTAAGTCAATTACTGTAAGAACATATTTGTAGTATAAGTGTACAAACATAGTACTTTGTATTATAGTATAGTGAATTTTTAGTTCCTGATTGTAACTGGCCTAGATATATCAGTAAAGGAAAAAAGAGGGAGCCAGACATGTTATGTCATCAGTGATGTCATCAATGACATTTGCGATGTCATCTTTGATATCCTGGGTGTTAGTCTTAGCAGTGCACGGTGGCGGCGTGAGTTATGGTTGCTTATCTTACCATAACTGCCGAATTTCAGGGGTTTTTCGGTTTTACTTTGAACCATAACGTCCCTTTAAGAAAGTTTTTTCACTGAATTTCATAGGTTTTTAGTAGCGCAACTTAACCATAACGTCCCTTTAACAATGTTTTTTCACTGAATTTCATAGGTTTTTAGTAGCACAACTTAACCATAATATCCCTGACTTCATACACATGTAGCATAGGACATACTAACCCCCTCGTAGTCATTTTCATGTCCGCAGACTACAGCCATGTCCGCGGACACATCGAAAATCTGAGCGTGGTGAATGTAAATTTAAATATTGTGCCCCATTTCCCCTTTGAAGTTGGATCTGAAAAGAGCCGTTGGTTTTTTTTTTGTACAGATGCTTGACAGACACCTGTTATTTTGTATTTTTTTTCTTGGTTTTTTTTCTTACTTTACTCCTAAAATCTTTACATAACCTTCTCCAAAGCAACCCTTACATTCCAAAATAGAAAGGAATTTACCGTAAAAGATAAAGAAATGCCATGGTCTTTAAAATTAACAGCATTACTGGCATCAATATTCTCATTGTTACAGAAGAGCATACCAGCTCTAAGCATGAAGGCACGCATGCCTCGGTTGATGACACACCTAGCAATGTTTTGCTAAGGACAAAAAACGGAACTATTGTCCCATATTGCCCTAGTAGTAATCCAGAAAAAATGACTTTCGCATTTGGAAGGATCTTCATTACGGCTTGAACCAAGCGTTCCAAATCAGCCAACAAAGTAGCGGCACTGACGTTGCCCAAATGGAAAGCACCATAGTGCAAAACTACCACATGCAGACTGTTCATCGTGGCCATATCCTCACAAACTTGTACAATTCCCTGTACATTGCAATCAGGCAGAGTGCTCCACACCACCCCCACTCCTTTCACATCAAAGTTCTTTGCAACATGCCTGCATTCAGCGTACTGCTGTAAACCATGCACAAACATATCTCCGAGCATCAACACCCTGACTTTCTCCACTTCTGCCATCTTCACCACACACAGTCTCTTTCAACACAAATCCACAACCTCGACATCTGATTGGCTGATCCGTACAGTGTTCTTTCCATGTTGGATTTGCTGGAAAAACCTGGATGTGGCACGCCCTGTCCACGAATAGCCGCGGTGTCCACGGACACATAAAGAATCTGAGCGTAGTGAATGTAAATTTAAATATTGTGCCCCATTTCCCCTTTGAAGTTGGCTCGGAAAAGAGCCGTTGTTTTTTTTTTTTTACAGATGCTTTACATACACCTGTTATTTTGTATTTTTTTCTTATTTTTTTTTCTTACTTTACTCCTAAAATCTTTACATAACCTTCTCCAAAGCAACCCTTACATTCCAAAATAGAAAGGCATTTCCCGTAAAAGATAAAGAAATGCCATCTTCTTTAAAATTAACAGCATTACTGGCATCAATATTCTCATTGTTACAGAAGAGCATACCAGCTCTAAGCATGAAGGCACACATGTTAATGTTAATGTTAATGTTAATGTTAAAGGACATTTGTACCGCGCACTATCACCACCGTAGTGGTCCCTTGGCGCTCTGGCGGCTCTGAAAGAGGAGGGGAGGTTGAGTTAGTGGGAGGAAGCAGGAAGAGTGCAAGAGAGCAATGATGTGCTGTTGGCCGCCTCAGCCCGGTGGGTCCGTTGGCTGGGCCTGGGGTGTTTGCGGCCGGTAGTCGTCGTGTAGTGTTGTGCAAGGCCATGTGTGTTTTTGTTTTGTTGTTGCAATGTAGTGAAGTTTGTGCGGTTTGTTGTGCTGTAGGTTTTGGTTGTGTTTGGTTTGGAGTTTGAGAGGTGTATGCAGAAATGGAAATTGTTAGCAGGGTTGGTTAGTTTGCGTCTCTAGCCAGAATTGAAGCGCTCGGCTTGCAGAGTCTCCCCTGTTGCGGCTCTGTCCTGATCTGGATCTGATTGGCATACAGGTTCCTTGCTCCTCTAGCCCCCACCTCTAACATGCTCTCATAGCTCCCCTTATCTTCCATTAAGACTCTTGTGGCCAGTGCATCTGCCAATGACAACCTCTCAGGTATATCTCCATAATTCCACATAATTCCTGGCGGTAACTAAATTAAGGGGCGGGTGAAGGTGTTGGTGGGATTGTCTGGGTTAGTTGACTCAGTGTCCGTGCGTGCCGCCTGTGTTCCTGTCTATCCTGTGTCACCCATCCAGCTACCGTGGGCTTTACCCCTCCTGGGTCAGGGATTTCAGTGTCTTTTGGGTTTAGTTATCCTTTTCCAGTTTTGGTTTCTAGGTTTAGTCTGTGGTGTTCTAGAGCCAGGTTTTTAGTGATTTCCTGAATTTTAGATGATCTTCAGTGTTTCTTATTTCCTTTGGGATGTTGTTCCAGGTTTTTGAGGCTAATTGATAGAAGGAGGTGCCTCCAAGTTTTTTCTTGAGGTATGGTTTGAGTTCCAGGCGAATTTCGTTGATCGATCGGAGGGGTCTTGTTGGTTTGTAGACTTATTTTCTTTTGTAGGAATTCTGCTCCTTGTCCGCTGATTGTCCTGTGTGTTATGCACATTGTTTTGAAGGTGATGCGATGTTTTACTGGGAGCCAGTGTAGGGTTTTTAGGGCTGGAGTGATGTGGTCTCTTCTGGATAGTTTGAGGAGTAGTCTTGCTGCTGCCTCGGTTGATAACACACCTAGCAATGTTTTGCTGAGGACAAAAAACTGAACTATTGTCCCATATTGCCCTAGGTAGTAATCCAGAAAAAATTACTTTTGCATTTGGAAGGATCTTCATTACGGCTTGAACCAAGCGTTCCAAATCAGCCAACAAAGTAGCGGCACTGACGTTGCCCAAATGGAAAGCACCATAGTGCAATACTACCACATGCAGACTGTTCATCGTGGCCATATCCTCACAAACTTGTACAATTCCCTGTACATTGCAATCAGGCAGAGTGCTCCACACCACCTCCACTCCTTTCACATCAAAGTTCTTTGCAACATGCCTGCATTCAGTGTACTGCTGTAAACCATGCACAAACATATCTCCGAGCACCAACACCCTGACTTTCTCCACTTCTGCCATCTTCACCACACACAGTCTCTTCCAACACAAATCCACAACCTCGACATCTGATTGGCTGATCCGTACAGTCTTCTTTCCATGTTGGATTTCCTGGAAAAACCCAGATGTAGCACGCCCTGTCCACAAACAGCCGCGGTGTCCGCGGATGGCGTCCACTTTACTCTCTGTGCCATTCCCTCATTGCATACAGCTAAGCAATCACACAATACGAATAAAGTCCTCAGAACACCCCCATCTTGTGAATTTTCGAACATTTCAGGACAATTATCATTTCTTTATTCAACATATTAACATTACAAATATTATACTTTCATCTTGTACTCTGCACACAATGCTATGTTTCTCCATTAGTAGCTCAGCATACTAGATAGAATCCCATAATACAATGCTATTTATATCAATGCATCGTTCAAAGCACTAATAACGGTATGATATTTATTGCAATATCCTTGACATTTTTTTCGCAACATTATAATAAAAATCCCTAGTACACAAATTCCATGAAAAGTACATAAACATGTGATGTCATCAGTGATTTCATCAATGACATTTGCGATGTCATCTTTGATGTCCTGGGTGTTAGTATTAGCAGTGCACGGTGGTGGCGCGAGTTATTTTTCATTGCTTACCATAACTTGCGATTTTCAGGGGTCTTTCGGCTGTACTTAAAACCATAACGTCCTTTAAACAAACTTTTTTTAATATCACGCAAAAAATATACAAACATGGCGTGCAAAAACCAACTTCTCACAGATGGCTTTACACAGAATGTTGCAAAGTAAGAATTTATGCTCGTTCACAGTGAAGGTCAGCTGCTTCCATTTTTTTCTCGGGCCCCGTAGAGGCTCACGAAGCGAACTATAAGGTTGTATTGTGTTTTGACCTTGACAGACAGAGATTGTGATGAAAGACTTCTCTTGAAGGAGTGTTGCTAAAACGTAAGAGAAGATAAGGATGAAATTTATGAAACGAAACCACTTTTATATATTATATCACTATGCAAAAGATTGTTGGCACACGCAGAGTCGTATTTTGGGACTGCACCACTTGTAGACAATGGAAATTGCAATTGTACTGTAAGTAACCCTTTAGATTATTTTATACCAAATATAATTACAATAGCGTAGCATTAAAGACCGCTCAAGTTGAACTTGTTTGTTGAAAGTGGCATAATGTTTTCTACCGCACACTATCACTGCCGAATTGATCCCCTGTTTTTTAGAGGGCTCTGAAAAAGGCAGACGACACAGGGTGGGTTAATACAAATAATTTAACCGGTCTATAGGCGGTCAAGCATCTACTCGCTGTGCCACTTCACTGTAGCCTGTCAAATGGCACAGCGAGTACAACGCTTGCTTTGACATCCGTGCACAGCTTGCTAACGCAAGTTCGAATCCCGGCAAGGCCAAACTCAGCCTTTCATCCTTCCGTGGTCGATAAATGAGCACCACACACTGGTTAATAATAAGCACTGCTTAGGTACCTCACGGTTCTTAGCGCTATATGAATGGGAAAATATTATTATTTTATTATTAACATACTCCGTTGCACTATCTTCGATAGCAAATAGTTTCACGCCCTAATAAATAAAATGATGATTTTTAATGAAGATCGGCTGGTGAGACTAATTTATGTTTTTTAAAACAGGTATGTGGTCCCATTTTGCCTATGTCACGATTTACAGACTCCAGCAGATGGCGTCTTCAACTGCCAGGTGCAGGTCCAAATATGCAACTTCATGACCCTCACCATTTTATGGGACAATCGCCAAGGACCAATATGCCCTTACGCAGTACTAGCGGCTACAAACAACATACCAACCAATAGGGTGGTCTAATGGCTCGTTTTTGCAGCAACCTTCCGATTATCAGAGCAACCATTTACTGCTTTTATCATAAACCAACAGCCTATCTACCGCAAAGGAACAACGCGTGGCTCCAAATAAACTTTTGCTGATCGACAGCAGAGACAATAGCAAATCGCTGAATATTCACTAAACATTTCATGTGAAATAAATGTACTTTACCAAATGTACAATCCTGCTGTTTATGTTTAAACCACAGTTTCATATTCTGAATTGTGGCGCACTGAGTTGTAAACTGATCTAACACCCTCTGTACCGCAAAGGAACATTGCGTGCCTCAACATGAACTTTTGCGGATCGACAACAAAGACAAATGCAAATTGCTGAATATTCTCTAAACATTTGCTGTCAAATAAATGTACTTTACAAAATTTACAATCTTGCTGTTTACTTTTAAATCACTGTTTCATATTCCGAATTGTGGCGCACTGTGTTGTGACATAATATGTGTTGTCTTCCGGGTTCTGTGTAAAGTCACTTAGGACTGGAGAGGACTGGGCGCGTTTGATGACGCACCCTGTAACGTCACAGAGAGAGGCGGGGAATATGAATGCTTTGATAATATCAGGTTTAAGGGCGGGAGATATGATTTAGTGTCGCAAAAGCAAGTCAGCCAGGTCAATAGCGCCAGTCATAGGATTATCACATAATGTCGGTGCACACCAGCCGGATTTATCGTTTCTTTAGTGGACAAAAAGTGGGGTGAGGCCCATAGGAAATTGTACTATTAGCGGACAAAAGGAGTGGTCTTAAAACACTTTCACCCTGACAACGAACAATACAAACAACGTTCTCAGAACACCCCCATTTTGTGTAATTGCAACCATTTCGAGACACTGCGAGTGTTCTTAGAACACATTCAACTAGACAGATTACAATACGGACAGCGTCCTGAGGACACCCCCAGTTTTTGTATTTACGAACAATTAAGTACACCGCGAGTGTTCATAGCTCATTTTCACCTTACTTGCGAACAAAAATGACACATACTCCGTCCTCTAAACACCCCACCATTTAGTTTATTTACAAAATGTCAGAACAGCCGTGTTCTCCGCGGACAAATCAAACGCAACAAAAACATCTAGCACATAAATAAAATACAACTTTGAACCTATCTCATCCTCCCCCATCCTCCCCAAAGACTTCTACACACCAACACACTCTACTAAATACACATTTTGAACAAACTTTCACCGCGCTGTCCACGGACGTCCGCAAATGCAAGATGGCAGGCACGACAGAAAATCTGACGCGCATCACGCACCACTCTGCCCAATCAGCGAACACGTAGCATGTCCGCGGACATGACGCAATCCGCTGGGCCAATCGGGGTGCTGTCCGCGGAGCGAACAGGGAAGTCCGTCCGCGAAGCGTACACAGATATCACTAATTTTTTTGCCTTACATTTTGCTCATTTTTAAAAAAACTGCTGGACGGATTTACACCAAGGGACCAGGCCACCGCTCCTGCCGCAAATTTGGTGTAAATCCATCCAGCGGTTCGAGCTGTAGCCGTGCGCAAGGTTTTTTCCCATTCAGTCTATGGGGAAAAAAAGTTTTGGGACCCCCCCTATAACTTTTCCCCCCCTGGACGAATCCTCACCAAACTTTGCAAAAAAAATCAGAGTGGGTCATATACTTTTTTTGCAAAGTTTGGTGAGGATTTGTCCAGGGGGAGCGAAGTTATAAGCCGCCCAAAAAGTGCTCTTCCTATGGAAACACCAACTTAACCATAACTACATGGCCGCTACCGCGGCCATGTAATATATATATATATATATATATATATATACATATATATATGTATATATATATATGTATATATATATATATACATTTGGAGAGAGATATTGTGTGGGCATCTGGTGCTGGCTGTCCCGCACAAATTTACTGCAGGGCAACCTGACTAAAATCACACTAGATGCTACTCATGGAAGACTGAGGGAGTTCTAGCCACACCGGGCTCATGTTTAGCTTTGGATACTGCCAGGGCTCTGTCCCAACCCACCTAAAGCCCTGGCAATAGGGCCCTGGTGAAACCTGGGGTTCCATAAACCTGTTGTGGCTATGTCATGGTAACCAGAAGCTCACAGATCCGATCATAGCTAGAAAAAAATGCAGCCTTTCATTCGTTTCAGACCAATACAAAAAGTACCATTGAAGTGGGAAACTGTGATATTTCATGCCACACCTGCACCAGTGTTAATGAAAGGTATGGTCAGGAATGCCATGATTACTTTTGGATTGGCTTTTCCTGCTGCCTGGTGAACTATTAATACAACTAGAGTGTGCAATATGAAAATATGCAGCATTCAAATGAGCCCTACGCCTCTCAAAGGCCTAAAGGACTGGAAAGGAGCCAGTTACAAGTCAAGCAAGCATGACGCATCTATGTATCTATGGATCTATCTGAGGTTCCTTACAGCATTATTATTCAGGTCTGCACTCATGAGGGTATGTACCTCAAAATTGACAGTAGAGCTTGGGGCCTATCACGTCTCAGTCATGCAGCTTAATATTATGCACCCCTCTAACGCAGCTTACACAAGTGTCCTTGAGGTTTGTAGAAGTACAAGAAGGAGAGCTCATGGCAAGCATTTGCCACTTCAAAGGCCTATCGGAGTTAACTGCCATCTCGGGAGGATAGCTCGGGGGAACATACTCGCCTTGGAAGCAAGATGACATGGAGCAACACAGGTTCGATCCCGGGTCCGTGCTTAAAAACCTATGGTTATTAAGCGTGTTATAAATATCATACACGCCAGCTATAATGCAGCCATTCAATCGTATGACATTTGTAATATACACGCCATTTACAGGGGTAATATTTCAGATATATATGTTGATAGTATCCCCATCTCTGTGAAAAACCAATGCAGTTAACATCTTTGAAAACATGTATTTTCTGAAGGAATAATTTCAATTTTTTGGCCAGTTGGAAATAACTGACTCATTTGGACTACTGAGGCAACTGCCACTCCAACTGCCAAAAATGAGCCCGATTCGTGGCACATCGATTCATTTGAAATGATGCTGGAAGAAAAAGCCACTGAAATCTGCTGTTTACTCAAACATTCATCAGCCTTTAAGTGCTACTATCTAAACCTGAACGTAACACCTACATTTTGTAAAGGTTTTTGAGCTTTTTCAAACTCTGGATATTCTGGGTGCTGATCTGAAAAATATCCTTAGGCCCACTCACAGGACTGCAATACTTTGCCTGTATTATCTTTCCCTCTTTGTGTGGCTGAAATAGGTGGATGGTTTCTTAGGCATATACGACCTCATTAGCATGTAAAGACAGAGGCAAGGAAGGCAGCAGGTGGTAATACTTTGCATACTTAAAAGCAAGATCTATGTCTACAAGGCTCTCTGACACATGCAAGCCCTTACCACACTTCTAACATTGTTGCAGTGTGGGATTTAGCTGGGCCCAGCTCCGATACATTACATAGAAGGGATTGTGGGTAAGGTAGCTATTTCCAGGCAGCCCAGGACAGGGAAAAGGCTTACATAAGTATGGACTCTTCGCTTGTATATTTCAATGTTGGCTTGTCTCAGGGGGTACAGTCTCACCTCGAGAATTACCAAGGCCTAGGACAAGGTGTGTAGTGATGCAGATTATTGATAGGCAATCAAGGCATGTACTCCCTGCTACATTTTAATATCTTTAAGCAAGCTCCTTACACACACTCACATACAAAAAAAATGTGTACAAATTTTGGTTTATTTCACTTCTAAGGCACCACTCACAATATTCTTACACTTTGTTATATTACATTTGTGCATTATAGTTAATCATTAATATTAAGTGTGACATACAAAGTGTTACATGTACATGCACAATAATGGGCCTTGGTAAAAATGTAGCCGTAATACCATTACTGTCGCATTACCACACCGCACTGCCCAACTATGAGTTTAGCGGAAAGTTGGTGGATTGATCTCCAGTTATGAGCTAGAGGTAAATCCACCACCTTTCTGCCACATTTCGGCAGAATGACTGCTGCCAGAATTACCGTCAGCGTAATTTTACCGAAATACCCCATGGAGTCCAATGGACTCAAATTAAATGGGGACTAACACCGCCACCACCACTTCTAATCTGGTGGTGATACCGTTGGACCAAATTGTGGGATACATTTACCCACTCAGCAGTGCTTCCCCACATCACCAAGCTGCATATCAACAGTTAACAGCAGAATGGTGCCGGCTCCTTTAAGCACCATTGCCCCGTATCAAAACTGCATTTTCAGCTACAAAATGATGGCTGCACTGTGTTGCCAAGCACCTATTGAGAAGGATGGAACAAGGGGGCACACTGAGATAGTCTGCCAGTGTGTTTCTTACATGCACCAAGAATAAAATTGAGAAGCAGCACTGCTTTGCTGCCAGATCCACATTCTCCCTTGAAAAAGAAAATATTTTGCCTTTAGAATGATGGCACCCTGATGCTCTACCTCATCTGTTCAACCTTACACAGTTCGGATCCCGGGAGATCTAACTGTGCCCATCCACATTCAGATTGTGCCAGCAACAGAGAGCACTATCACAGAATGGCAGGCTGTGTCAGGCATGGTCTGGGAAGTCACCAGAAACTTTACTTTCAGCCGTATGGAAAAGTGCTTGACTTTTGGCTACAAAGTGTCAAAAATAAACCCTGCAAAAAGAAACCCTAGCTCTCTGTGAATATGTCAATTTCAAGGGACCTTTGCCTTGTACAGATTGTTGTGTAAGATAAACTGGCCAGGGCTACAAACAATGTTGAAGTCCAGATGGGAGAGAAAACCGAATTTGAAAGGGAAATGCCAGCAGCATTCACCACATGTCAAAATGTGTTTTTGCAAAACAATAAAAATGCCTGTTTTAAAAGTACAATGTTGAATAAAGCCCTTTCCTTGCCTACAATTTCCAGGGGGGTGTTGTGTGAAAACCTAGATGGGATGTTTTGTTTCAACAGACATGATTCTGATGCAGAAAAATAAAATAACTAAGGTAGTGGCTGCATTTTGGAACTAGCCAAACAGGTTTGCTGCTTGGGGGGTTGCTAGCAACAGGAGAGGCCTTCCCCCCAAAAGAAGCCACAATAGATTCTGGGACACTTACGTGTTAATTGTGCCCTTGGAAACTCTGAATAGGCCAAGAGAAATAAATATCATACGCTCGTCAGACTTGTGTCTGTGCTCCAGCTTGAGACAATAGATTTTGGGACACCTACGTGTGACTTCTGGAAGTGACAACAATCATCCACTCAAACCAAGGAGCACCAAAGAAAAACTCCATGACAACCCTGGGCTAAGCTGGCATTTGTTGGTAGCCTGAAAAAAATGGTCCCAGTTGAAGTACAAAGGTCAGCCCCATTTAGCTCAAAATACTATTTGATGAATAAACTTTTAATACTGTTAATTCTGTAACCGGACAGCACAGTAATGTAAAAGTTGTACAGTTTAAATGTGATTTTTGTGGCTTCTAAACAAGATATTGTGACCGTCCATAGCATGTATGGGATGCAAACCCCAGGAAAATATGAATCATGGTAAAAGTACACATAGTGGAATGTTAAAAATGAATAGAAATATGCCCTGTGATAATATGCACACAGACCTAAAATTGTGGGATTTTGGGTGAAGCGGTTCTCACTAAAATCATGAAAAACGATTAGAAGGACGAAACAATGGCATACAGACCTGGGAGTGGGAACACCATGCTCTGTGTAAAATATGTAATCTGCTTATGTGATTTGCAAATGTGCCACAACTGTACAAATGTGTAATTTATGTTAAGATTGATTTTGGCAAAAAGGACGGCTTTGCACCTCATAAAAACACAACCCCATAAATTGTGTCGCCTCCTAGAGGAGGCAACCACCATTGGCTGCCCTATCTAGTTCTTGGGGGTAGGACTAGCTTAGTTCTGCCCAACAATATATCCATTGATGTCACCCGCTTTATAAAAGGGGTGGGAGCTCACAGGGACAAGACACTCTCTCCTGTATTTCCAGTGCCTGCATATCGAGACATTACAGATCCACGTTTGCAAGATTCCAGACTTTAGTGCCAGTCCAAAGCATAGCAGACCCTATCCCAGCAAGGCCAAATCATAGTTGGCCCTACCCCAGCAAGGCCATTGATCCAGAAACCCCACTAAAATCCCAATAACAAGGGGGAAAAGCTTTGGACCCTTTTGGGAGTATCCTGTGACCAGACCTGCTTTTTGTCCACTACCTGCATGCCCGCTGTGTCCTTGCCATCCAGTGACCAGATTTGCCCAGCTGAGAGGGGCATCCGCCGTGTTGTGACCAGAGTTTTTGAGTCCAGAACCTGGATGATTGTCCCAAATCCCAACTCAGGTGCAGAGTGTGAGTATTTCCCCATCCCATAGCAACACACAGCCTATCCCATCTTGATCCTTTGTCTTTGTCCTATTTTCTATTTAATCCTGTTCAGACCCTGATAACTTGTCTTAAACTGTTCTAATTCTCTGTGTATCTTGTCCATGATCTCCATACGTTAGCACCACTTTTCTCTTCATTTCTGTCTTGCATAGGTCATAAGTCCTTTGCAATATTTGATTAAATAATACAATTTCCATATTCATGGGTGGCGTTCCTCTTTTCCAGCCATTAAATCTAGTGTAAGTGAAATGTGTCTTTTCTTTAAAACCGATTTTCTCTCCCTAATTGCTTTATTTTACCAAAACTTTCACCTTGAAAATCTCATTCAATTATCCAGCTATAGTCACTCTTTCACTTCTATATTGTCCCTGTGATGTGCATCTATCACCCAGCCTAAAAACTGCACTCCGATTCTGTGTCCCGTTTTTAAAAAAAAAACGTTTTGACATCTAAAACTGCAAATGTGTAAATTGCAACTTTTCAACGTGTGCATTTGGCTGCACTGTGTTTTCATTTCAAGTTGTTTTTTTTACCTTTATGCCTTTTGTGATACCTTACCTTATAGTTGCTAGTGATATAACATCCCTGATACTGTGATAAAACATATGTACATCATTATTTAAACACACATATAGTTAATTATTTGTCAAAATCCGAGTGTCATTTATGCCATTGCAAAGGGTTTTAAGGGAACATTTCAAGGGGAAATATTAACTCGGGTGCTATCTATCCTAATTGAAAAAGTGCTCCTATTCATTTGTGCTTTGGATATGTTCTTGTAGAAGGTTACCCAAGTGTATTTCAGTAGTTTTCATTGTAATTATCTCCCCATTGGTGATTGCTGCCCAATATAAAAATTGTGTGATTTCCTTTGAAATTAAAAAAAATAAATAGTGTATTATCACCCACGGCCTGGTTCCTGTTCCATTGTGACCCGGGGTATTTGTAAAAGGGGGTGTGAGACGGGTTGGTTATCGGCTCAATTCGAATTTGTGAAAAATAAAGAAAAAGCATTCTAATTGCACGCTACATCTAAGGCTAAGGTCGAAGCCCCTGGTCTAGTGTGTGACGCCTGATTGGAATCTTTCACAAATTGGCGATAATGGTATTACAGTTTGTGGTATATCGGCAGATTTACTGCCATGATACCAGCAAACTCGTAATGAGCATTCTGTCTAAAAATACCATGTAGAATACACAATGAAAAACATCCACTTTGATTTGCTTTTCTTCAAATTCTTCAAATTCCACATAAAAATAACTTATCATTTAATTTCACATATATTTGATTTAATTTGCACTTTAAGGCACAATGTATTCATTCTTTTAACTAACATGCAGCTAATTACTAATCAACCATAACACATTATAAAAAACGTTACTAGTATAGCATTTACTGTGTATATTCAATGCGTACATTCTTTTTTGAGACAGTTATAGTAGTATTGAAACTTTTATATCTACCTCCCTTTCCTTTTTGCACCTTAAAGTTGCTACTTCACCAGACAATCTTAACACCTTTGGAATGGCTTGTTATATAAGAACTTATATTTTATATCTGTGGATGTGCCACTATAATTAAAAAAAGAATTACCCCCTAAATATTCTGAACCCATGCATGTACCAAATTTGGCAAGATACACAACATGACAGAGGCGATTGACCGTGTCAAATTGGGTACAAATCCACAGACACTGAATCAAAAGTTATAACAACTTAAATAAAATAAATAAAACATCACTTTCATATTATAGAGATCTTCAGAGGGAACTGGAAAGTATAGAACCTGATTTCTTAAAATTGGATGCTCCGATTTTCTAGATTTTCTTAACACTGATACACTTTGGAATTACATTGTTTATTCTTTTAAACATTTAAATAAGCATTAACCCAGCACGAGATATTTAGTTCTAAAAACAGGATTTATCTACTTTTGTGACAAGCAAACATGCACATAATCTTAAGTATTACAACCAGACGCATACGAAAAATGAGAAAGCTTGTAGTGCAGAACAGAAGACCTCTCATATTAAGAAGCATACGAAAAAGCAAATCACTCCTAATGTTACAAGTAGGAAAATATGAGCACACAGAACAATGGTAACATGTAATATTATGAACAATCAGAATGATACGAATAAGCAGAAGACACATGAGGCAGAACAGAAGAACTCCCAGAGGCGAAGCATACAAAACAGCGAAACTCTTGTAATGTTACAATAAGAAGTATACACATAAACAGGACACTCGAATTACACAACAAAAGAGCTCTCATCATGCGACGAGCATACATAAGCTTAACTATTGTTACAAACATAAACAATGAGAACAACAATGATGTGTAACATTGCGAACAATCAGACGCATAGGAATCAGCAGAAAGTGCATAAAGCAGAACAGAAGAACACTCACAGCAAATATGTGTAAAGTTTAATGTGTAATATCACAAATTACCACAGGCATATGAACATAAGATTAAGTATATGTTAATGTGTAATATGACAAACAATCTGAAGCATATGAATAAGCAAACAACGCATAATGCAGAACAAAATAACTCATGGTGTGAAGCATAAGAATAAGGGAAAACCGTGTAATGTTACAAGCAGAAGCTTATGAATAAGCAGAACAATGTTATTATGTAATATTATGAAGCATCCGAAGCATACAAATGAGCGCACAATCCATATTGCACATCAGAAGAACTATCGCTGTGCGAAGCATAAGAAAAACAAAGCACTCATAATGTTAAAACAGACACATATTGATCAGCTGAACAATGTTACGGTGAAATATTACAAACAATCAGAGGCATATGAATAAGTAAAACATATATAATACAGAACAGAAGACGTCTCAGAGATATGTGATATGTGTGATTTAGAATGTATAATATACAATCTACCACAAGCTTATGCTGAAGGATAATGTCAGATGCAAACATACAAAGGGTTCCAGAAAAGGGTCATTACCCTTACCCTGGTCCCCCAGCCTTGTCATGGTCCCTCATTGCCCAGTATCCCCAAACTCTTCACAGTCCCTCACTACCCCGCCATCACCAATCCTTGTCGCAGACCCTCATTACCACTGATTCACTCATTCTGGTAATAGATCCTTATTAAGCTGGCATCACTTATCCTCAAATAAGTCCTTCATTACCCCCACAACCCTGTCCCTTGTCACAGTCTGGCATTACAACTCCAACCCCCATGCTCATCATGGTCCCTCATTTCCCTCTAAACCCTCATCCTTGTTACAGACTTCTTTCAGGGGTGGACTGGGAACCAAAAGAGGCCCTGGTAAAAAAAAAAAACATTATCAAAGTGACCCTGTGTTACACATTTTCAGCAATCCCTACCCTTTTCCTATGGGAACATTTAGAAATACCACACAAAAGAGGCCCAGGGTGCAGAGGCCTACAGGGAAATATGCAGAGTTCCCTATAGGCCAGTCCACCCCTGCACAACCCTCACCGTCCACACAGTCAATAACCCTTAAATCCCTCATCTCCACGAGTCCCTCAGTATTACTGCATCCCTCATCCCTGTCACAATCCATTATTGTGATTGCATCTCTCATTCTGGTCGCAGTACCTCATTACCACCACAACTCTCCATCTCATCACTGTTTCTCATTTTCCCCACAACCTTCACCCACCGACAACCACACTCCTTCATTACCCCTACAATCCCTATCTAGCCACAGATCCTCATTACCAGCGTATCACACATTCTCATCACAGTGCCTCATTAACACTGCATCCCTCATCCTTGCCACAGCTCCTAATTACCACTGCATCTCACATCTCTGTCACAGCCCATCATTATCACCACATCCCACATCCTCGTCACAGTCCAACATTACCAACACATCCCTCATCCTCATCACTACCTCATTGCCACTGCATTCCACATCCTTGTTTTAGTCCATCATTACCACTGCATCACCTCTCCTCATCACAGTCCCACATTACTCCTGTATCCTACAACCGAACTATTGCCCCTTTACCCTTACCTTGGTAACCCTCATCCTTGTCATGGTCCATCATTACCCCTACCTCAGCATCTCTCTTCTTCGCCAGAGTAAATCATTGCTTTCCCCTAACACTAGCATCCTCAGTCCCTGTCATAGAAGCTCATTACCCCCACATCCCTCCTGATCATCAGGGTCCCTTATTGATCCTGACATCCCTCTTCCTTGGCACAGTCCTTCATTACTTTTACCCCTGCATGCCTCGTCCTCATCGCACTCCCTTATTACCCTTACCCCGGTATCCCACCTCCTCATCACAGGATCTCATTACCCTTGCCAGTGGCATCCCTCCTGCTCATAATAGTGCCTCATTACCCTTGCCCTGGCATCCTGCATTCTCATCACAGTCCCTCATTACTCCTTGTCAGATTCTCTTTCTATCCACTCACTATCCATTCTATTACGATCCACTATCCTCATGCGGCATCTACTTTGACCCCTGAGGGCATCCTCATCATAGTCATTCATTACCCCTGCAACCCTCATCCTCATAACAGTCCCTTACAACCGGGCCACCCTCATCCTAGGCACAGTCCCCCATTACCCATGCAGCCTTCATCGTCCTCATAATCGCTCCTTACCCCCACATCCCTTATTCTTGTCACAGTGCCTCATCACCACTGCACATGTATAGAAATGTCACTACTTCTTTTTGATTAAAAGTGAATATCTCAAGATTGTTTGACCTGATACCTACCCATAGTTTCTGCAGCATGTTCGACTTCCAGCTAAACCCTAAGTGTGTGTCCCAAATCTCGATGATATAAAGAGACAGTATTGAAGTATGGTAGGTTGAGGAGTGCAATTTTCTGCCTCTATGGAAATCCCCATACACAAAACAGGTTTATTCAATAATCATATTAGACATTAAAATGATGATGGAACATTGGAAAATGTGGCATGCATGTTCAAATGAGGCCTCTTATGTTGCGTTCCGAACTTCATGAATTTTCACGAACTCAAACAAAAGTTAAGAGGAACTATTTTTGAATATTTCTATGTAAAGTTCGATGTAATCTTACCTTTAGAGTCGCACACCTGGCTTCATCCTACATATGTATACAAATACACACACACTATTTTGTTAAGAGTACATAAACACACAATTAACAGAACCAATTGCCACCACATTTCCAAATATTTCCACATTAAGATCATTAACAAAGATGAGGAAAGTGAAGATTGCCTTTTTGGTGATGAACAGATCCACCTAAAGATGGCAATTTGAAACGAATTGCTGGTTTATTTTCAGGTCGCCCACAGAGCATCCCCTAACGACTGCTGCTAAAAAAATAAACGAACCTTCAATCTGTGTAGCTACTCGGCGTGCATACACGTGCATTGATTAATTGCAGTAATCAATCCGTCCAATCAAGCGTGGTACGGGAGCGTTGGTTTATATTCTGTCTCTGCCAGATCGCAGAACACCCAGAGCCACACAGGATCTCGGCCAGCCAAAATAAAATTAACTTGCATGGCGGATTGTAAAGCCACCCAAAAAGTAGCAGGAAGAGTTGTTTTGTTTTGTAAACATTAATTTAATGAAAGCAACTTCGAATGTCATGTTCCTTCCCCTTACAGTTTAGTGGCAGGGATTGTTTCCCATTAAAGACACCAGTCTCTGATTAAAGATAATGGGCCTTATTACGAGTTTGGAGGCAGCCATGCCCTTAATAAGGGCATGGCTGCCTCCAAACTCGGGTCTAGGTCCGTGGTCCCTGAAAATGGAAATACCGTGCCATTCCGACCTTGGAGGGCCCGGTATTTCCTCATTCAGGGAACACGGACCCGGACCATCCCCATTACCATTTGAGCCCCCATAGGGCTCAATGGGAATGGGGAGCATGCTAACAACGGACCGTTAATGACAGGCCCGTTGTTAGCATGCTGGTCCCCTCGCGGGGCCCGCAAAGGACGCCTGGTCTGACCAGACATCCTGAGCGTGTCCCGTGAGGGGACCTCGTAATGAGGTGGTACGGTGTTAACGGCGCCAGCACCCTTACCAGCGCCATTAACCCCTTACCGCCTCACTTGTAATGAGGCCCAATATCATGAATAGCACAGTTATGTTCATAACGCCAAGGAGCATGCTGGGTGTTTCCTGCTTCTGCAAAACATGACAAAGCGCCTCGTGAGTATTTACTGGCTTCAAAGCACTTCTTAGGACCACTAAAAGTGTAGGGTTCCTAAAATGTACCACTTAGGAGAAAGACATCCTATGAGCATGCTTTGCCTGTGTAAGGGAAAGCTCGCACTTCTCTGATATCTCCAGACCAGAGCACTAAACCACTGGTATTTTTATCTATTTGGAATGTGTTTCACACAGACACACCTGCAAACTGTTTATACAGTCATCTTGGCAATTCTGAAAACGTGTCTTGCAAGCAGGATACCAGTATTAGTAATTAACCAGTTGCTGAGGGGGTAAGTAGGCCATCTAAATTGGTCATATGGATGTACAAATGCAGGCAGAGTGATCATTTAGGTGGCAGATGTGAGGGTGGGGTGATTAATAGGGCGGGAAGGGGGACATTGGAGAAGAGTGTGTTTAAGAACTGACTTGAATACAAGAAGAATGGTGATGACATTTTCAAGATCAGGTTTTAGGAAATTCCTGTAGAGAGCCGAGTAGCGAGAAGGGATATAAACACAAGGGAGTTGCTAGATTGCAGGGTTTTGGAGGTGGAGTGGGGGTATTGTACAAAATTACCTACTCCCAAAAGTTTGACCCCCAAAGGTCTGACCCCCCATTTTCCGTATATATATATATATATATATGTTGTCGGGGGTAAAGTGAATAAAAAATGTATAGTGGTACGGTGGGGAGGGCTGTGGGGGGTCTCCCCCCACATATATATTTGCAGAAAATTGAAAAATAAAAAAACCCTGACTTTTGGGGGTCAAACTTTTCAGTTCAGTAAAATCACTTAGATCCGAGTAGGGGAGATAGATGCTAACAGTTTGGGGTGCAGTTAGGCAGTGGATATATTTGAATGCTTAGAGTAGGAATTTGAAGATGGAGCAGTTTCACATGGAGAGCCAACAAGTATGGAAACAGCGAGGGGACATAGAAGTGGAGCGGGGAAGGCTGTAGAAAATGTTGAGGTGCAAAGTTGAGGATTTTGCCACAACAGTAAAATAATTCATAGGGTGTCCCAGTTGTGACTTTGCACTGCCCGTTCTGCAGAGCACAACTCCCATAAGTCTATGGGTGCATCAGGGGGACGGGAAAATGTACCTTCGGATGTAGTCGTGGGTCTTCTTGCAGAGATTCACAACGGGGGAGGTTGAAACTTGTGGTTACCTCAGTAATTCATTCACATCATGAATCTCAACCCCCTTTAAGCCAACTTCTGTATTGACAGGATTCTAACCACTGTGTCCGCTTCTGTGAAGACCCTAGGCATTTACCTCAACACTACACTCCCCTTGACACGCCTGGTCAATGCTACTGCAACCTCAGCCGCTTACACTACTAAGCTAATTAATGCAGCCAGACCCTTCCTAGCCCCAAACAGTTGTCTCACCTTTGCAAGAGCCCTCATTGAAGCTAGGTTAGACTACTGCAACACCCTCTTCACTGCTACATCGGCGCACAACATCAGGAAGCTCCAAGTGATCCAGAACAATGTTTTACGAGCGGCACTCAACATTCCTAAAAGAGAGCACATCTAAGAGGCACGGAGAAATGCCCATTGGCTCTCAGTCAAGGAAAGGATTATCTGTAAAACGTTCTCTATCACACACAGATGCCTGTCCAATTCTGTCCTGCTCTACCTATCTCAAAGATTTTTGAAGGCCCAATATAACAGTCCTGTAAGACGGGCACACAACCACAGACTTGGCCAACCTAAATCCAAATGGGCAAAAAGTGGAGGTCCGAGTTTCCCTTCTGTGGCAGCCAACCAATGGAGCTCTTTCCCACCTCACCTAAGAGCGCATCAATCATACTGGACCTTAAGAAAGGCACTGAAAACCTGGCTGTTCACCTAAGCCACCTGGCCTTTGTACATGTATGCTCCCTCTATAACACAATATGAGTGTAACCGGTTAATGCCTAAGGGTTTTGTGCACTTAATGAATGTAAAAATAAATAAATAAATATTGACATTTCGAGTCTCTTAAAGGAATCGCTAGAGAGTGACAAGAGTACAACTTCTTTGCATGATAGAGAGGTTAATTCAGTGACATGTAGTACACTATGCTATACTAGATTTGCTCCTCTAAGGCCTGTTTCTCGCTGGTTACACAGGTAGATGAAAATAGACCGTTCCTTCCTGGTACTGATCACAATTGCAAATCTATGGGGGTCATTACGAGGTGTGCGGTAACGGATTACCGGCACTGGTAAGGGCACTGGTGCCGGTAATCCCTTACCGCCCTACTACGAGGTCCTTTAGCGGATCCCTTCCTTAACGCCTGGTTTTACCAGGTGTTATGGAAGGGACCCGTTAAGGGACTTCAGAGCTAATAACGGGCCCGCTAAAAGCGGGCCCGTTATTAGCTCCATCCCCATTCCCATTGAGCCCTATGGGGACTCAAATGGGAATGGGGAATGGTTCCTGGAATGGGGACTTACCGGGTCCTCCAAGGTCGGAATGACCCGGTAAGTCCCTATTCCGGGAACACGGACCCAGAATGCGGTAAGGCTGTAGCCATGGCACTAATAGCGTCACGGCTAACTCCAACCTTGTAGTGACCCCCTATGACTTTGGATCAAACAGGAAGGCTAATGGTTCCAATGATTTAACCAACACTACAAACAAAAAGTGTGATTTCCTATCTTGCAACTGATTTCCAGGGATGTTGCGCATTGCACACATCATTGATCGGCCTGATTTTTGTCAGGGGTGCAGAGACATAGGGCCTGATTCATAGAAAAAGGCGTAATTACCCCATAAAGCCTGCGCACCGAAAATGAATCTGCGCGGCCCTGCGCAAATAAGAAAATCTGCTCGCTCTGTGTATTCACAGAATTTCCCACGCAAAAAAACTCTATGCGCAAAGAGCGGCTGGAAGGCCCATTACACGCCCCCACACAAACCACACAACAACCTTAGTGCCTACTGTGAGAAACCTGAAGGTGTCTCACCCGCTAGTCCCCAGGGATCTGTCATCCAGGTGGCCAGGACACGGCCATAACTTTGGATCCAGTTCCTGAGGGTGGACCAGTGCGGGAGGATCACCTGGGCGAGGGATCTTCGGGGAGAGGGAGTGGGACACCGGATGGTGAGACACAGTATCCCCTACCCTGTAACACCTTTACCCCATCCTACCAGGTATTATACTTAGGAACTCAGCACCCCCAGCCCGTAACTTAACAACACAAACACTTTCTCATGGACAGCTCACTATGAAACAAAACAGACTAACACCCAGGCTGTGTACCTGACATGTCCCAATACAATGGTCAGGCAGGGTCAGGCAATTCCTGACCATAACGCACACCTGATTTCCATTACACTTCCCCACATGGATAAAAGGCGGAGCACGAGAGCACACTCTGAGCAGGGCAAAACAAACAAGGAAGCAGCAGTTCCAAGATGGCAGTTTAACACAAGTAGAAAGACGGCAAAACACAAGGGGATCGTAAAGACAGAAGTACCCTTGACCTTTTCAACTGGAAACTGTTACTTTCATGAACTATCGAGAATAGAAAGCGGTAGACCAGGAAATGAGGCTGAAGAATCCTGTATTGTGTGTAAGAGGTACCTGGGGTAACCGATGTGACCAACTATAGGTCCTTGGAGGCCGATGTGTGGATCCAACCGCCCAACAACTTAACAACCCCAGCAAAGTTTCTCCTGCTAATAGAATGGATGAGCGTCCTAAAGGCACCACAACCTGCAGTCACCATTCCACAACACCTATGAGCCCTAAGCTGACCAATAGTAAAATCCCCCCGTAAATTCCCCCGTTACTTGAGAGAACTAGCGGCTGAAAGGCACCACGGCCTGCATTCACAGATAAAAAAAAAAGAAAGAAAAGAAAGAGGTCAGAAGTGTATCTAAGAGGCGTGTTCACTACCCGAGGTATCCCCCCCAAAAGAAACCTGAGATTCCAGAACAACAGACAACAAATTTGGGGTGACTTCAGGGTTAAGAGAGTTAACACAACGCAATAGTCTCCCATAGTCCCCTGTCTCCTTCAGCTTCTTGTATGTAGCAGGGCTCACTTAACAACCCCAGCAAAGGTTCTCCTGCTAATACTATGGATGAGTGGGTCAAAGGCGCCACGGCCCGCAGTGACAGCTCCTGCAGTTGAGCCAAAGTCAAAAGTCCTGCACTCATCAAAACCAGCCAAGTACAATATATAATTTTATTGGAGATGCAATGCTCATGGTGTTTGGGGTACTCCGAGTCTGATGCAATCTGCCGAGTCTGTGCTAGTGTAGGCTACAGTACCCCTTTTTTATATCTTAGACTCTGCCACTTGTATTACTCAACCTCTGCGCGCCTGCGCCACACTTCTCCACTATAGCACAATAGCACAATAACAGCACTCACCTCGTACTTGCTGACAGGCCTTGGCATGCTACAAAGTAAAAGGTTCACCCTCACCCTCTCTTGTAGCTGTCAGAACGTCACTCCACATGTGCTTGGAGGTCATTAGAGCCAGTTATTTTGCATGGCTTTCCTGTCTTATTTCCAGCTTGTTTTTTGCCACCAGGACATACACAAACCCAGCTGGAGCCACTACAAGCTGCTACAAGCACTGAACTCCGAGCAGCTAAAGAGCACGCAGGTCAGCACCCTACACACAGTGAGATGAGACTCGCACAGTACTACTCGCAGGCTCAGACGAGCTTCAGGAAAGCTTGAGAAAAGGGCAGCAAAGCGTAAGGTATCAAGCTGCACCTCCATTGCCAGCTACTGCTACAGAGCAAAGCTGAGGGAGTATAAGGCTGCTTCCGACATCACGTCAGAATACTGCCAGTCACTATTGGGAGAGAAACTTACTTTCAGTTTACAGAAACAGTATGCACCCATCTCTGGAGGGGGAGTAGCCTTGATCTTCCCGAAGTGGATTCCTGCCTCTTTCATTCCTATGCAGGCCTACTCCTCTTTCGAATGCCTTGTCTGCAGGCTCCTTCTCTCTCTCCTGGCCACTCGCTTACCGTGGCTACTATCGACCACCTGGTCATATTGCCTCCTTCCTCTCTGAGTGGGCACACCTCTCCTCCTCCCTGCTGGCCTCGACAACTCAACTACTCCTTCTTGGAGACTTTAACATCCACCGGGCTGCTTCCTGTACCTCTTCTGGACTCTTTTGCGACCTCTGCCACTCTCTCTCTCTCTTTCTATTCTCCCCTCTGGGCCGACTCACTCTGCAGGGCACACTCTGGATGTTCTGATCTCTTCAGATCTCGCCCTGTATATCCCCCTCACCACTCCTCTCTTCTGGAGTGATCGCTTTCCCCTTTCCTCCCATCTCTCCCTTTCTACCCCTCAGGCAAAGCCAACTCCAGCACTGCAACCGACCTTCTCGGTCATCCGACTCATGAAGCGTGTGTCAGTTGAGTGTTTCTCTGCCACTTTCTCTCTCCCTCCTCCAACTCTTGGTGACTCACATCCTGATACAGCCTTTTCAATGCTCCACTCTTCCATCTCTGATACTCTTGATGTTCTTACCCCTGTCATGAGGATCCGCTTGAAACCCAAAGCCAAGCGCAACTCCTGGTATGACTCTGACCTCGTCGCACTTAAACGCAAGTGCAGAGTGGCTGAGAGGAAATGGCTAGCTTCTTGCACATCCTCTGATAAACTGGCTGGCTGCCTGCTCCAAAGGCAATACCGGCTCTATGTTTGCTGTAAGATGAGGACTCTCTGTCCGCACATCCAAGCCTGTGTCTCTATGGCATCTAACAACTCGGACGAAATCTTTAGAATCTGAAAGGAGCTGGCTAATCCTGCTGCAGTCTCTACCTCTCCTGTGCCCTCCCAGGACCTCTGCATGGCCCTGGCTTCTCATTTCATCTCTAAAACCCCGTCCACCCTCTCGTCCTTTCCTCCTCCTCCATCTACTCTCTCTTTTACCTTTGCCCCCCCTGTGGCCACCTCTCCTACCTCTTTCTCTTCCTTTCCTCTGTTCACCCCTGACAAGGTTTCTAGACAAGTCCAATCTATGAAAGTCTCATCCAACAGGTTCTTCCCTGTTCTTCCAAAACCATCAAGGACCACTCCTTTACAACTGGAGCCTTCCCTTCCCCCCTGAAGCACTCTCTTGTGCGCCCTCTTCTCAAGAAACCCTCAGCCGACCCCTCCTGCCTGGCTAACTATCGCCCGATCTCCATCACTCCTTTTCTGGGCAAACTCCTGGAAAAGCTGGCCATCTCCCAGCTAAATCTTCACACTGAATCTTTTGGTTGTCTCCATGACCCAAAAAAAAAGAATACTATAACACTCAAGTTACCAGTGCTTCCAACGCCACCGGAAAACTGTTCCAAATCCTTAAATCCTTTGAAAAACCACCCACTCTCTCTTCACCCTTTCAACCAACCCTGTCTGACTGCAAAGCAGTCCAACTGGCTTTCTCAAATAAAATCAAAAAGGCTAGAGATTCCATTTTAAATCGCAAAATATCAGATCCGCCACCCGTGCAACCTAAGATGACACATCCGGCTCTAGACATTCCTAAATTCACATTCTTGCCAGTTTCTATTGAAGACATGAACGACACCCTCTCTTCCATAAATTGCACTACCTGCGCCGAAAACATCATACCTCCCAAACTGATTCTTGATAATACTGAAATCTTCTCCCCTTTTCTCTGCCGTATGACAAATGCTTCCTTCAGGGACCGGAAGGTACCGACAGAAATCAAAACAGTTACAGTCACCCCCCTAGTCAAGAAACCAGGATTAGATCAACAAGACCCTGCCAACCTTAGACCCATTACTAATTGCAACTTTCTTCTGAAGGTCCTTGACAAAATAGCGACCAGGCAACTACAAGATTATGTAGATCATCACAGTTTGCTACACCCCCAACAATCGGGCTTTAGAAGTGCCCACAGCACTGAGTCAGCATTGCTGGACTTACAAACAGAAATGTTGAGCATCCTGGACAGAGGTAAAACAGGGCTGTTAATCCTCTTGGACCTCTCGGCGGCATTCGATTTGTTAGATCACGGAAAGCTCCGAGAGGCCCTAGGCGCAGCCGGTAACTGCTCCCATGATGCAATAGACTGGGTGTCCTCATTTTTAGAAGACAGGAACTCAAAAATCAATTGGGCAGGTCATTCCACCTCACCCAAACCTGTAGATTGCGGCGTCCCCCAGGGAGCCAGTTTCTCACCCTTGCTCTTCAACTTATATATCCGCTGCCTTTGTACTCTGTTATCTCAGCTCGGAATTTTTTTTACCAACTTCGCTGACGATACACAGCTCATTCTAGAGCTGAGCGGAGACCATCACGCAGATAACGAGAAGCTATCGGCTATTTACGACATCATCGAAAACTGGATGATTGCACACTGGATGTGTCTTAATAGCTCCAAAACGGAACTCATGACCTTCGGAAGCGCTAAAGCCTTAAACAATCTTGGTTCGGATTACTCCACATTCACTATAAAAGATTCTACCATTAAGGTATCTAATAAGGTTAAAACACTAGGTATTTACTTACAATCCTCCTTAGGTGCAGAAGCCCAAACCGCTTATTTAAAGCGAAACTGCCAATACTACCAAAGGCTTCTATGTCAGATAAGACCCTTTCTTAATACCAAGAACAGCACCACGATAGGGAGAGCCACCATACTATCCCGCTTAGATTATGGGAACGCGTTAATGCTCGGCGCCAGCAACAACTGCCTGAAACAATGTCAGATTATACAGAATAATGCTGTTAGGTCCATCACTAATAAATCCAAACGTGAACACATCACCAAGGACAGAAAAGATCTTCATTGGTTGGCTGTAAAGGAACGGATCAAGTTTAAATCACTGATCCTAACCCACCGATGCCTATATGGCACGGCACCCGCATACCTTAAGAATAAATTCAGCTGGTATGAGCCGAGCCGTAGCTTGAGATCTGCAAAACAAGGATTGATCAATCCCAGCCCTCCAGGTAAAGCCACTGGTCTCGGCCGAGCTTTTCCGAACCTGGCGACTTTCCACTGGAACAAACTGCCTCGCAGCCTCAGATTGGAAAACAACCTCCAACGCTTTAGGAAACAATTGAAGACCTTTCTCTTCATATAATTAGACAACCTCCACACCGCTTCTAGTTGCCATCGTTCTGCTTCCTCCCTCTCTATGCTCTCTATGTGTTGTCCCGTTCTTCTTCGTCCTTGTGTCCTTGTCGCGCCCTGATGCTTGCGAGCTTCGGCGCGTTACAAATAAATAAATAAATAAATAAAATAAATGACAATCAGTCTGGCTTCAGAGCAGCCAGAAGCATGGAAACTGCTCTCCTGAACATCCGTGAAGACATGCTCTCTAACCTTGATTCTAATCTCCCCTCTGTCCTCATCTTACTCTATCTCTCTTCTGCCTGTGACACGGTCAACCATGCAATCCTGCTCAATTGTCTCTGTGATGACCTGGGTATCACTGATCAGGCCCTGGCTTGGCTGACCTTGTTCCTCTCTGATTGACCCTCCAACTTGGGTCCTTCCTTTCCTTTATCTCACTCTCTACCTGTGGTGTTCCCCAGGGGTCTAACCTCTCTCCCTGGCTGTTTAACCAATACCTGGCCCCTCCCACCACAGCATTGCCGCTCTCTGCTCCAATTTTCAGTGCTATGCAGATGACACTCAGCTTGTTTTCAGGCTCCCCTCTGCCACCTCTTCTCATTCTCTCTCTCTCTCTGACTGTCTGTCTGCCATCCAGGAGTGGTCTGCCACCAATGATCTCTGCCTTAATGCCAGTAAGACAGGCATTCTCCTCATAGGCACAACTGCAGCCTGCTTTCCTTTCACTCTCTGGCTGGTCTCCCTTGGCCCTCTTCCTGCTCCCACCTTTGAGGCTAAGAACCTTGGGGTCATCTTCGACTCCACATTCTCCTTTTCTCCTCACATCTCTGATGTCTCTAGGAAGTCAAACTACCAACTGCACCTCCGCAGAGGTATTCTTCCTTTCCTCTCCTTCCCCAAGAAGTTCACTGTCTCTGGAGCTTTGGTTCTCTCTAGGCTGTATTACTGCAACAGCCTCTTTCTAAATCTGCCTGCTTCTACTCTCTGCCCTCTGTAACTCATCCAGAACAGGACTGCAAGACTTGTCCTTGGCCTCACACCCAGGGATTGTATCTCTCCAGCCCAGTCATCTCTGCATTGGCTCCCAGTGGCTGCAAGGATTAAGTTCAAGGCCCTCTGCATTGCCCACAAGGCCTTTTGGGGCCTGGGTCCTCAATACCTCCAATTCCCTCTTCATAAATAGCTTCCTACTCAAGCTCTTTGCTCCTCCACCTCCAACTCCCTCAGGCTCAGTCGCTTCTCCAAGCAATGAGTTGGGGGTAGATCTCTTTCTCCAGCTGGGACCTCCCTCTGCCTTCTGAAGTTTGAGGAGAATCATCTCCGATTCCGGAAGCACCTCAGGAGCTTCCTATTTGCTTCTGCCTTCTCTCTTCCTCTCCCCTGCTGATTACCTGTCTGATACTGCACTGGTCACCTGGCGACCCTCTGATTTCATGCCCAGGTCCCTACACGGGCAGGTGCACACCTGCACTGCCTCCCGGCAACCCTTGCACTTGGGTTTGTATCTGTGACCCTGCAGTCCCACTACCTGCACTTTTGACCTGCTGTCCACACTTACCCTTTGGTACGGTTCAGCAGAGTTTGGCTCCTATGTGGATTACTTTGCACTCACGAATGCCCGTGTGGGATCGCTACAGGGTGCAATGGCGCCTGTGTAAAATCTGGCGGCCTACGTGTCAGCTGACACGTCTTGCACATAGAAAAAGTGTAAGCAAGCGACGACCCTTACGGCTTAAAAGCTGCCGTCTTCCGTGGGCTCACTGCTGCTAATTGAGCTTGGCTCGCTGCCACGGTTACGTCCGTTTGTTTGTACAACTATTATTATGATTTCCTGATTGATTCCATGGTTCCGACCCTCGCCCGTCTCCTGGATTGATTCCGCTCCTGATTTTGGCATTGTCCTTCCACGATTACAGTACTGACCCGGACCGCTCTTGGGTTGTCTCCTCTCTCTTCCTGTTTGCGACCGCCACCCCCCGGGATCAACACGGTACGTCTCTGCATTATTTATCCTCGTCCAACTACCTTTTACAGTTCAACTCGCAAAGTGTGCCGGACTTCCTCAGTTTTTCTGATGGGTGTGCCTACTATACACTCTGAGGTACTATTGCGTTGCATGATATTTTGATTGCCTGCCAGTGTCATCCTTCTGCTACTGTTCCACTCGTAATCACTAGCCTGTTGGGAGTTCATGGACCTTTCCAGTTAGCTGATCTTTTGGGACATTCAGGATTGCTATTTCTGAACTGCTTTCTAAGTGCATTTGTGACGCTTTCCAGAGATTGCACCAACCCGAATCTAGTGCGACCCTCATGCTGCCCAGGGTATATTCCCTATACTAACTTACCTGTTTATTATTTTATCCTGTTGGTTTTGCTTCATCCTGGACATCATTAACCCTTGAGAATCCCACTACTCAGGTTTGTTGTTTTTTGATTGGTATCCTACAGATAGAACCTGTTGCATTCTTCCTATCTATTTTTTCTATAATTGGGTTTACTTTCCTTTGTAGAAAAACTCTGTTCCAGGGGGGAACACCACTCCAATCCATATCTAGGTATATTCTCCGCTGCTGTTGTTTGAGTTACGGTACTGGTTCTTCACAATACTGCTAATCCTCTTTGTATTCCTTTTCACAATTTGGTTTTGGCGGAGTGTGTTCTCCCCGCTCTTTTATCCAATTGACACCTCTGCCTGTTCAGATTGAAACAGCAGAGAGGTACATTGTAGAAAAGAGTCCCTCCTTGAGGAAGTCTGAATCTTCGTATTCAGGGGAGCTGGAACATTGGAGGCTGAACATCAATTCCTGTATTCCTATCGTCTCCAAGGTCCTAGAATCAAGCATTCCCAACCTACTACCGGAGCGGTGAGTTACAGAATTAGCAGCCTGTACAATGTCCACGGAGGCCAGCGATGCTTTAAACCAGATCGTGCAAATGGTCACAGATCTACGAACCGACTTGACCAATGCACAAGAAGCATTGCGCCAACGTATGGATGCGATCCAGGCCTTGGTAACTACTCCAGCCTCACGGGCAACCAGCACTGGGGCTACGGCTTCGGGGTCCAGTTTCCCAGCTCCTGTACAAGAACCACCCCCGATTATGCTTACTACCCAATTCCCTCTGGCTCCTCCAGAACGTTTTCTGGGTGACCCTAAACAATACAGGACATTCATTAATCAATGCAAATAGCACTTCCTGTGCCATCCTGCTTCCTTTCCTACTTCCACGACTAAGGCCGCTTTTGTTTTGTCACATTTGGGTGGCACAGCGGCCGCTTGGGGAAACCCATTGTTAGAATCGAACAGTCATGTTCTTTACAATTGTGATGCCCTTCTTACTATGATGAGTAAGCTGTTTGATACATGCTATACCACTCAGGCTGATGATTTGGAGCTGCTTAAGCACAGACAAGGGAATAATTCCCTATTGGTATATTTGGCTCGCTTTAATCAGCTGGCAGCTGAGACTGATTGGCCTGAAGAAAAGAAGACCGCGGTCTTCTATCAGGGTCTCTCTGACGAATTGAAAGACATACTCTCCACTGTCCCAGTCGTTCCCACAGTCTTTGGGGAGCTGCTTGATTTAGTCCTCCAGATCGATGCCCGCAAGGCTGAAAGGCGTGGAGAGAAGAAACCTGCCTTATTTGCTTCAGCTCCTGTGGAGACCACAAACCCAACGCTTCCTGCACCGGAACCTATGCAGATTGGAGCCGTTAGGGGTCCACTCACGCCTGCACAACGAGAATATCGCAGGTCGCATAATCTCTGCATGCACTGTGGGGCATCTGACTATTTGTTGCCTGAATGTCCAAAAAAGCCCAAAACTAAGGCGGGAAACGCCAAATCCCGACAGTAGATGGAGTCCCTACATCGGGAGGCCCACCTATGGACTCACCGATCCTGAATCCTACTCAGTTGTTCCGACTTCCTGTTACTTTTTCTTTGAACCATGGAGGTTCATTCCAGACAAAGGCAGTGATCGATTTGGGTGCAACCGGTAATTACGTGGATAAATGCTTTGTCTCCATTTCAGGGATACCATTGATTCGCAAAAATGTGCCTAAAACCGTCAATGCAGTGGACGGTTCGATCCCTGTCTCTGGTATGATAACACATCAGACGGTTCCACTGGTTATGAGCACTGATGAAGGCCACACAGAAGAGATAACATTTGATGTCATTAAAGCCCCTGCATACAAAGTCATCCTGGGCATTCCGTGCTGGAATTCCTAATCCTGTTATTGATTGGTCAGCTCATCAGATCCAATTCCCTTCCAACATCTGCAATACCCAGTGCACTTCATTGCTTGGGATCAGCCAGGGTTGTCCTCGTAATGGTACTGGCATCCACAACTATGCACATCAGAGCCCTATCAAATAATGTCCTACCTATTGACCTGCTCAGTATACAGACTATGCAGATGTATTCGACAAAGGGATGGCGGAAACTCTACCTCCGCATCGGATCTATGATTGCTCAATAGACCTTCTACCAGGAGAAAAGATACCAGCTGGAAGGATTTATTCCCTAATGCACAAGGAAGATGCCGTACTGATAGAGTATATCGACAAAGCGCTTGCCATGGGATACATTCGCCCTTCAAAATCTCCACTTGCGTCTCTGCTCTTTTTTGTTCCTAAAAAAAGAAGGGGATCTACATCCCTGTATTGACTATCGCACATTGAACGTAGCCACAATAAAAAAACAGTACCCCCTGCCCTTGATCTCTGTCCTCCTTGATCAGTTGGGAGCCTCAAAAATCTTTCCTAAACTTGATCTTAGAGGGGCGTATAATCTGGTGCGCATGAGGAAAGGGGACGAGTGGAAGACTGCATTTAAGACACGATACAGTCTATTTGAATACCTGGTGATGCCCTTTGGACTCTGTAACGCCCGGCCAACTTTCAAGGTGTTTATGAACGACCTGTTCCATGACATCCTAGATCAGTATGTTGTTGTATATTTGGATGACATCTTGATCTATTCACAAACCCCGGCAGAGCATGTTCTACATGTCAAAACAGTACTCCAACGTCTTTGAGAGCACAAACTATACATAAAGGCTGAAAAATGTATTTTCCACGCCTCAAAGGTCGAATTTCTGGGTTATGACCTTACTAATCAAGGGGTTCGTATGAGCCAATCTAAAATTAAAGCTATCTTAGAATGGCCAGCGCCCAAATCTATCAAAGCTCTGCAATCATTCCTGGGATTCGCCAATTTTTATAGGCGTTTTATTAATGGTTTCTTGGAGATCTCGGCACCTCTCATCTCTTTGACCAGTGCGAAAACCCCGTATGTATGGTCATCTGGGGCTCAACAAGCATTTGACCAGCTAAAAGCTGCTTTCACTTCCGCCCCTGCCCTCAAACATCTTGACCTCCCATTCTTTGTGGAAGCTGACGCCTCGGGATATGCAGTTGGTGCTGTCCTGTCTCAAAGATGTCCCCACTCAGGCAACATACATCTCCCTCAAACTAACACCGTATGAGAGAAATTATTAGATTATGGAACGGGAACTTTTAGCCATCAGGGACACTTTCCTAGAATGGATGCATCATCTCCTGGGGGCGAAACATTCAGCAACAGTTTATTCAGATCACCGACGTCTGTTAGCCTTCAAGTCAATGAAATGCCTTAACGCCATGCAGGCGCGTTGGCACTTATTTTTTTCACAATATCAGTTTGTGATCACCTACCGTCCTGCTAGAGCCCAAGCTGCGGCTCACACCCTCTTCCGCTTCCATGCGGGGAACCATATCCAATGGACTGAATCTTTACCTCTTCTACCCAACAAAGTAGTTTGTGCTTGCACCCTTCAACCCTCTTTAGCTCACTCATCTTGGCTTGGGGCTCTACCCATCCAGCTGTCGTAAATCTCCCTCCGTCTCACCTGAGATCGCTTCTTGCTCTGTTCCGCGGGAGGATTCCTCTTGTGGACGGATCGGGTCTTGTATAGGCTCGCTCGAGTCTCGTCCGGCTGCAGAGCGCGTTCAGAGTTCCGGGAAGGCCGCTGTTCCAGGATGTCCAGGAAAAAGGTAGCGGTCGCTAGGACTCAGGATTCCGGGAGCAAATTAGAGGGAAGGGGTGAAAGGAAGGAAGAAGGAACCAGGAACCAGGAACAAGGAATAGTGGATTCGCCGAACAGCACACACACATCAAGTCACTACCTAATGATAGCGTTGAGACGCGCGAGGCCGCAGGGGCATGGCCAATTTATAGAACGTGCCGTGTGCGACGTGACGGCTGGTGCGAGGCAAGTCGCTTGGCACAGCCATGTTGGGACTAACAAAGAATACAAGCCCCGTCGGGATAAGGACCAGGAAGTCCAGAAAGGGCAAGTTCTATGGTTCATGACACCAGCAGAAATTGTTGAATTTAACTTGGAGTTGGTTCATGGCTTGCCATTCATTCAAGGACGTGTGTTTATTCCACCGGGACAGGCTTGCACACTGGCCTTACAGTGGTCCCATGACTCGCTGGTTGCTGCACATCCGGGAAGTCAGAAAACACTTGAGGCATTGCGGCGTTGGGCTTGGTGGTCTTCCATGGCATGTGACATAAAGGACTATATGCTAACCTGTGCCATTTGCACCCAATGCAAAACATCTAGAACCAAACCTGTGGGTTTATTACAGCTCTTGCCAGTCCCATACAAACCATGGCAGATGGTGTTGATGGATTTCATCGTTGACTTACCTGACTATCAGGGACACAACACCATTTTGGTGATTGTGGACTATTTCACGAAATATGCCCTCCCGAAAAATTCATCCCTTGCACCGGATTGCCTTCAGCTCCAGGGCTGTCAAAACTGTTTATGACAAACGTCTTTCATTTCTTTGGATTGCCATCTGTCATTGTCACCGATCGTGGTACGCAAATTACCTCACGGTTTTGGAAGGCTCTTACGGCTTCCCTCGGCATTGAGGATAGATATTCCTTGGCATACCACCCTCAGACGGATGGTCAGACTGAAAGGACCAATGCTACTATCAAACAATACCTACGTTGTCTATGTCTCCAGTTCCAACAGTCCTGGTTTACTTCCTTACCACACGCTGAATTCGCATATAATAATTCTTTACACACTTCCACAGGAGTGTCTCCCTTCTTTGCCTTGTATGGTTGCCATCCTAGGGCGCTTACGCTGGATCCAACCCTGCTGGAGTCCAACCCGTACGGGATCTGGAACAGATACATCGGGATGTACGCTGTCATTTGCTCCGAGCTCAAGACAGCGCAAAAAAGTTTTCTGACGCACAGCGCATGCCAGCACCGGCCTATCGGATTGGCATGAAAGTGTGGTTGTCATCCCATAACTTACGCATTGTGGGTAAGCGCTCTCTTTTGCCTCGGTCCGTGGGGCCTTATACCATCTCGGAGGTTATTAACCCTGCGGCTGTCAGATTGTCATTGCCGCGTTCATGGCGCATTCATCCTGTTTTTCATGTTTCTCTGATCAAGCCTTTTGTCCAGTCTACTCACTTGCCTACTCGTCCTTCTCCTGTCTTGGTTTCTGGTGAGGAGGAATATGAGGTGTCTCGCATCTTGGACTGCAGGGTTTTTAGGGGTATGATGTTCTATCTGGTAGATTGAAAGGGCTTTGGGCCCGAAGACCGTACCTGGGAACCGTTATCCAACTTCCATTGTCCTGACCTTTTGAGGAATTTCCATTCCGGCCGGGGGTTGCTGGTGTCTTTGGGGGAGGACGCTGTTACGGTTCAACAGAGTTTGGCTCCTCGGCAGACTACGTTGCACTCACGAACACCCGTGTGGGATAGCTACAGGTTGCCATGGCGCCTGTGTAAACTCCGGCGGCCTCCATGTCAGCTGACACGTCTTGCACATAGAAACGTGTATGCAAGCCACGCCCCCTTACGGCTTAAAAGCTGCCGTCTTCCATGGGCTCACTGCTGCTAATTGAGCTTGGCTCGCCGCCACGGTTACGTCCGTTTGTTTGTACAACTATGATTACGATTTCCTGATTGATTCCATGGTTCCGACCCTCGCCCGTCTCCTGGATTGAGTCCGCTCCTGATTTTGGCATTGTCCTTCCATGATTACGGTACTGACCAGGACCGCTCTTGGATTGTCTCCTCTCTCTTCCTGTTTGCGACCGCCACCCCCCGGGATCAACACGGTACGTCTCTGCATTATTTATTCTCATCCTACTACCTTTTACAGTTCAACTCGCAGAGTGTGCCGGACTTCCTCAGCTGTTCTGATGTGTGTGCCTACTATACACTCTGAGGTACTATTGCGTTGCATGATATTTTGATTGCCTGCCAGTGTCATCCTTCTGCTGCTGTTCCACTAGTAATCACTACCCCTGTTGGGAGTTCATGGACCTTTCCAGTTAGCTGATCTTTTGGGACATTCAGGATTTCTATTTCTGAACTGCTTTCTAAGTGCATTTGTGACGCTTTCCAGAGATTGCACCAACCCGAATCTAATGCAACCCTCATGCCGCCCGGGGTATATTCCCTACACTAACTTACCTGTTTATTATTTTATCCTGTCGTTTTTGCTTCATCCTGGACTTCATTAACCCTTGGAAATCCCACTACTCAGGTTTGTTGTTTTTTGATTGGTATCCTACAGATAGAACCTGTTGCACTCTTCCTATCTATTTTTTCTATAATTGGTTTTACTTTCCTTTGTAGACAAACTCAGTTCCAGGGGGAAACTCCATTCCAATCCATATCTAGGTATATTCTCCACTGCTGTTGTTTGAGTTACGTTACTGGTTCTTCACAACACTGCTAATCCTCTTTGAATTCCTTTTCAGTATTGGGTTTTGGCAGTGTGTGTTCTCCCGTCTCTTTTATCCAATTGACACCTCTGCCTGTTCAGATCGAAACAGCAGAGAGGTACATTGTAGAAAAGAGTCCATCCTTGAGGAAGCCTGAATCTTCGTATTCAGGGGAGCCGGAACATTGGAGGCTGAACATCAATTCCTGTATTACTATCGTCTCCAAGGTCCTAGAATCCAGCATTCCCGACCTACTACCGGAGCGGTGAGTAACACCCTTATAACTGCCACCTGCTGGCCCCACTTCTTGTTATTGGTTTGATCCCATGTACAGCACTGTCCCCTCCCCTTTGCCCTGGCACTTTTCCCCTCCCTCTCCCCTGCACTTGCGCAATCTCAATGTCACTTCGCCTAGTAAGATCGTTGTCTCTGTCCTCCCTGTGTTCCCCCTTCCTTGCCTCGTCGCGCCTTGAAACACTTGTGTATAGGCACGTTACAAATGCCATGTCATATCATATTAGGATTATGCTCAAGCTCCAGAGCTGTATAGTGGAACAATTATTTCTGCCTGACTTCAAAATGAAGACATGACTATTTACTATTTTATTCGCTGCAGCAAATCACATCATTAGCAAGAATTACAAACATGGCATTTGGAATCAACCTCATTGAAAATCACTGCCACAGATTTGGGAGAGAAGGGGGATACCCTTTGCAGATCAGATTGAACATTTGGAGTTATCAGCCACCTTACAAAAGGCCACAGGCTGGGTGGCCATCTTGAGGGCAAGGAGAGGTGCAAAATAGCCAGACACTGGGAGGGGCTAGAAGATAATACTTGAGGAAAGAGAGAGATCTATGGCACAGCTGAGTGCTGTATCTCAGACACTGGCAAAGACCAAACGAGGCAGGGAGAAACAAAAGCTTTATGAGAGAGATATCTCTCACACACTGTCAGAGATCAGATCCTGGAGTAGAAAAGACCAAGATTCTGCTGAGGACTATATCTATGGCAGACACTGACAGAGGTCGGATCTAGAGAAGTAGGGAGGATTTAGAACCTGCTGAGGGCTATATCTCAGGCCCTGGCACACGCCAGATGCAGAAAATGTGGAAAGGCATAAACCCCACTGAGGCCTACATCCTAGTGACTGGGAGAGGACACAATGCCAAAAAGAGAGAAGAGGAGAACTTGGCCCAGCAATTTAACCCATGGCTGATAACAACCTTAAGCAGGGCAGATGAAATACTTGTTGTTAGGAGTTTGTAAAAAGGTATTGGCAACACCCCTGGCAAGTAACGTACATGTAGAGGTTAATAATACCTGAGCCTGAGAGATACCGTGCGGCAAGGTGAGAGAATAAAATGATCGTAGTTCAAATCAGAAAGCAATCTGGGCAAAATAACATAAAGACCATGTTTTGATTTGTCCTCCAAAGGTGTGATGCAACACTGTACTTTTAAAGCAGAATCACAAAAACACAAGATACACACAAAAACAAATCCCTTTCATACCAACATTAAGATGTCAGCAATCGTTATGCTCTTATATTATATCTGACATACATCATAGGGGCTGATGAATTACCTTTAATCAACAAGGTCTTCAGTGCTTTCCTAAAGACCAATAATGTTGGTGTTATAGCTAGAGAAATTGGAAACAAGTACCACATTGTTTCTACAGTAATGTCAAAAACTTGGATTCCTTGTTTTCTTCCCTTCAAAGCACAGGGAATGTATGATCTTAGGCATTCTATGCTATGGAAAGCTCAATTCCCTCCTGAGAGTTTTAACGTTTCTGCCAGATAGTGTGACTGCACCCATTGTACCACCTTATAAACAAGGCAGCCAATCTTAAAGACAATACACACCTTTAATGGCAGCCAGTGTATAAACCTCCACACTGGTGATACCTGTTCAAATTCCTTGGCTTAATCTACTTTCCCACTTCAGATGCATATTCATGGTGTAGTTAAAGATAGGTGGCAATTTCCACATCCGCTCCAAATCTAGCTTGTCACAGAGAACTGTTGCTTGCATATGTTAATGACCAATTGTGTGATAGCCCCTAAAGCATCTCTCACCCTGTCTATAATAAGCAAAGTTTGGCACAGTGATTGTGCTCCTTATGTTCCATGGATAAAACCTCTAAATAATGATCTCTCCAAAATTAATATTTCTATTGATTTTTCACACTCTAATCTAAATTGGTCTTTTATTTTAGGGATAGATGGGGAGAGGAGCAAACCTATAAATCGATTTTATGAAGTTTTATCATGCTCTCCGGGTCCCCAGTTTTACCTTATTTGGTCACCATATGTTAAATATTGGATGATCATTACGAAATTGAGGTTTAACTGCGAGGGCCTGAATCTCACCACTTCGAAAAGGAATGTGCAAGAGTACTAAAAGATTAATTTTCCTGTTTGCCTAAATGAAGTTGAGTCTTTGATGCATTTTCTCTTTTTTGTTCCTTTGTACGTGACCAAGCATAAGCAGCTTTTAATTGTTGTCCTTGAAGCCTTTGGTTTTAGAAAATGTTGGCAATCTTGGTGGTTTCTTCTTCGTGCTAGCGATCAATTGAGTACAGGAACCCTAATGCAGCACACTTAGAAAGGTCTTGCAAATAGATCCGAAAGAGTTTTCTGTTTCCAGGTGTTTTTTTGTATGCTATTTATTTGATGAGTGGAATGATGATCAATGTATGTCATCTACTTTTATAGTTCTAATTATATTTTCCTGTTTTTATTGTGATTTGTGTTTAACTTTTATGTAGGCAACACCACAAAAACGTTGTGATGAAGATACTGATAATAGTGTATGAGTGGAGCTCACAGATTTCCAAACGTTGTGTCTTCCATTGCTTGAATCTGACATGTTTAATGTATTTTTAATCCACACAATGGGCCTCATTCCGAGTTAACAGCGCTGGTAAGGATGCCGGTGCCAATAACCCCTTAACGCCGCATTCCGAGATCCCTTAGCGGGTCCTACAAAGGCTCGAGCCACTAAGGGACCAGGGAGCTAATAACGGGCCCTTAATTTACAGGCCCGTTATTAGCTCTCTCCCCATTCCCATTGAGCCCTATGGGGGCTCGAATGGGAATGGGGAAGGGTTTTTTGAATGGGGACTTACCGGATCCTCCAAGGTTGGAATGACCCAGTAAGTCCCCATTCAAAGAACCCGGACCTGGACCCGGACACGACTTTGGAGGCAGCTACCGCCAAACTTATAATGACCCCCAATGTCTTCTAATCATTTGCACATTCGCTTTCTCTATTGTGTTCTTGAACTCCTTGTGAGTGAATTGTACTTGTTGTACTGAGCATGGTTCTATACAAAATGTCCTATAGATAGTGATGTTTATCTTATGCGTTGGTAATAAATGTCTCAGTTTATTGAACATACTGTATGTGTTTTGCATGTGAAGAATAGCTTTGCAGAATTAGTACCCGGCGAGGGACAGTGAGATTGTAACAAGCAATCTCATTGGCCCTCCCCGGGGCATTACCCGACTGAGAATCTCTGGAATCCTACTCCCCACTAAGTTCCTTCTTTTCCCCAGGGTGGGGGTGTGACAGACTCTCAGACAATGAGTAGGCTTGGAATGGGGTAAACCCTGCTCCGAGCCACCACACAGCTGGAGGCTGCCATCGTCCCTGCCAGGAATTCAGGTAAGTGTTTTCCCGCCCCTCGGTCCCTGATCCAAACAATCCCCTCTCCACCCACCCAACCCCATTTACCTTCTTTTTGCTCTATTTCGGGAGAGGACGCACTGGGAACACTTCTGTCCCCAGTGCGTCCGCTCCCGAGCTACGACAGTCTGTCATGGAATGGAAGAAGGGACTACATGTATTGCCTTCTATCCTTTCCATGGCTGCCATTTTTTTTGTTTACATTTTTCCAATTTTTTGAATGGCCGCCATTGAAACGGAGAAGGGACTACTTGTAGACACTTCTCACTTTCCATGGCTGCCATTTTATTTGTTTACCTTTTTTGATTCATTCTGAATGGCCGCCATTAAAAGGGAAAACAGACTTCGTTTTCCCTTCCCCAGTGGGCATTTTTTGACATTTTTTTTTCTGTTCCGAAACACTGGTGCGTTTCGGAAAAGAAAAACAATACTTTTAATACCCCAGTAGTCATATGAGCTGGAGTTCTAATATCAATAACCCCCGAGCCGCGGCGGCATTAGCCAGTCTGATAATGCCCCAGGGCCTTCGTTAAGGACCTCGATTCGCTCGGACCTGTAACTATGGGCCCTGGGGCATTACCTAACTCGGTAATCCCCCTGCGGCTCGGGTTTATTGCTTAAATATAGGTCCCAAGAGCAAGGATTTTAGAGACAGTGATGTGGTCTACTTCTTTATTTACAAAGTGTGGAATCAATAAATCTAGGGCTGAAATCCCAGCTTTCTCACATGACCAAAATATGTTATTGATGGCGAATTGGTAAACCATACTGCATAAAGCTGCCATCACTCAGCAGTAGTGATTTGGTTGAGTGTGCTCAATAGAAATAATCACACTCATACATGATATACCTTTCTATGATATGCCACACTATACTATACTATATTATGCTATACTATTGCTTGATACATAGCACCAACAAACACCAATTGGCAAATGTTGGATTTAACAAGAGAGTGATACTGACTTTGATCATAATAGGCACTACTTTATGGAAAACACTGCAAGCTAAAGAGGCATTTGTGGTTCTCTCCTACATGGTTCACTCCTCACAGAACATTGAAATAAATGATAGAATTGGTACATGTATGTATACTGTAAAATAGTCTACCCTTTGCTGTCGGTGACCCACTAGTTGTGTCTGTATCCCTCCAATAATAATTTCTAGAGCCAACTATGATACATGTTCTTGTCATCAACTTCACTGCACACACTTCTTACAACTTTTCTACTTTATTCGCCAATTTTTTTAAATGTTATTTTAAATCTCACTGAATGCGAACAACGCCGTATGTAATGCACGTTGATAGCTAGGAACTTTGAGAAGCACGAAACAAAAAATTAGAGTCGTTCCGGTCGATTCTAATCTGGAGTTGTGAAGATGGGAGTCTTTGGGCTGAAACTTATACATTTCATTAAAAGGAGGTTACAGCTTGAACTCACTGCTCAAATGTGTCTGCACTTAGAGGTACAAAGAAAAAGGACAAATTCCATTTTACATCTTTAACCCAGTTATTCACATTTAAATTACCAATTTATGCTATACAATGATTTTTCGCTGCCGTTCTTCGCCAGCTATGTTTTTCTCTCAGCGGGTGAAGTTTGAACCATGAAACCTATTTCATCTGCATTAGTTGCAAGCTTGGCAGGCAGAGAAAGCCAACCATGCAGCATTCTATTTTACGCCTCACCCTCTAGTCATGCTTGACTCAGGGTCATCGTAACCGTTTTGGAGACCAGGGGGCACATATAGACTACTTAACTAAAGTGTGTGACCTTGGCAAATTATTTTCTATTTACCCTTCCATATATGCCAAAATTGTCAGTTGAAGTGATTCAGTTTACAGTGTTTTCTTTCTGAAATAGATATACTCATCCTTTAACATAAATAATTAACAACTTAGACGGACCCAAGAAGAGGATATGTAATAAAGACAACTCATTTTAGTTATTACCTGGCAGAGGAACGCAGCTTGTTGTTATGTATAATGTGCTTCAGATGCATTACCCTATTCAACCATATTCAACAATCTTGCCCTCAGAAGTCAATGTCACCAGGGCATTGACCATCAATCAGCACATGCTTCCTCTTGCCCATCTATACCCTGCCAGTTGATCTTTTAGCAGCAAACACTGTCAAGAGGGCAGGCATGGAAATCAAAGCCCAACTGACTGGCCCAATTTCAGCCATTCTGCTAGTGCCCTGGCACACCACTGATGGCAATCATAGAGGAGAAGAGAGGGAGAGATAAACGGAGATTGGGAGAATAGACAAGGAGGTTAAAACATAATAAGCACAGGAGGGAGAAAGCAGGAAGGGAGAGAGCAAGGTAGAGAGTGAGTGTGAGTGACAGGAAGGGTGAGAGAAAGAGAGGGAGTAAGAATGTGAGTCAGTAGAAGCATGAGAGAGAGAGGAAGATAGTGCGAGCGATAGGGATGGTGAGAGGGACAGAGAGAGAGAGAGAGAGAGAGAGAGAGAGAGGTACAACTCAATAGAGAGTGGAGACAGAAGTCAAAGATAATGAAGGTTAATCAGGAAATCAGAATAGAGAGACAGGGAAGGTGTGAAGGAGGAGCAAGGCAAACAGAGGGTGAGGAAAAATAAGGAACAGTGAAAATGAGGCAAAGACTTCGGAGGGCGCATACAACAGAAGTTGTAGTCAAAGGTGGCAGACAACAGAGAGGGCACAGATTCCAAGGGTGAGAAAGAGAATTAAGAAAGGAGTAAAGACCCAGAGATATTGTAGGAAGGTGCAAGAAATGGCAGAGCAGAGACTGTCACAGTCAATGAGGGGGGGAAAGAAAAATGACACGAGTTAAGAAAAAGGCAATGGGGCAGGAGGCTGAATCAAAGAAGGAGATCATGGTCATGGAGAGAAGAGAGACAAAGCATATGGGAAAGACAAGGAAGGGAAGCAAGAGCAACGATGGTGAGTCAATAATGAAGAGGTGGGGAAGGTGAGTGAGGGGAGGGACAGAACTGTGAAGGGGATGAGAGATCAGGAAGATGGAGAAGAGACATGGTGTGACAGTGGAGCGAGAAACAAGGGAGGGATGATAAATATGTTTATCATGTAGAGGAAAGACAGCACAGTGAAGGGATAGACATGTGAGAATGGATGGAATGAGTGAGTGACAAGGAAGGTGCAGGATAGCAGGGGGAGGATAGACCTAGTGAGACAGTGAGTATAGAGAAAAGCAAAAGGATAGTCCAATGAGGTGTAGGAGTGATAGTCTAGAGGACAAGTAAAGAGGTAAACTGGACAAGAAAGATGCCCACGCAGTGCAAAGACAAGGAGAGCTAGAAATAAGTGCAAGGCATCTAGAAGAGAAGTGACATAGGCTAGAAACCTAGAGGAGGCAGATGGAGGGCTGAGAGGTTTGAAAGGTGTGATAGGACCGTGAAAGAGGAGAGAGGAGAGACAGAAGGTACGTGAGAAAGGTTTGAGAGAGGTGGGTGAGAGATGATGGGATGAGAAATTAAGGTAGAATTGGGGTTGGGAAAGACGTTGCTTTGTTATAAAGGTTATTCCTTATTATCTCCACTTTTGTTGTGTCGCTGATGAAAGCACAGGGAGAAACATAAAGGAACATACAGGCCTAACTGAAATATACATACGCATTCAGTGTTCTGTTCTACAATTGAACAACAGGGCAAATCGGACACTCCTTCCATTCAGGAAGTACATGTGACCCGTGTGCAATACAAACTCATGCCAGACTCCAGGATTCACTCAAATGCTAATCAGACATCCTACAGGTCACTGCGAACAGTGGAAAATCAGAGGGAGTGGGGGCAGTGGTGGTGCTATGTAGGGTGCACATGCTAAGATAGAACGTGTTTTGAAATCCACACTTACCAAATCTCTGTGAGTAGATAAGCTGAGGAGAAATACAGCTACATGCAGTGCACAAGAAGCACTAACATGGTTATCTATGAATGTAGACTTCAACAAATGAGTTAAGCTTAGTCTACCAGCCTAAAACAGATGAAAGACTCAGTCTGACTACCCGGGAATAAAACTGGCCTTACACAGTACACACATTTATCTCTCTTGAGAGCTTTTATCTGAATGGGCTATCACAGAGAAAAGAAAACGTTGCACCAGAAATAAAGGATAATGCAGTGTTATTTATATAGTGATTTCACCAAAGCGCTTCACATTGGGTGATATTGTATGTAAATATGTTCTATGTTTGTTTATAAATGTAAACAAACAAACAAACATAGAACATATTTACATACAATATCACCCAACTGAAGTTGCCACTCATTTTTCGACCCCAGAAGACTAAAGGCTGAGTTGGCCTTGCCAGGATTGGAACATGTTACATTCAGATCACAAACAGATTGCAACAGCAAGCACTGAACCCGCTGAGCCACCTTATCGACAAATATTTTTCAGAGTTAAAAATGGCACAGGCATATATTGCCATGGATTGGGGGACTCAGTTTCCAACCACATCCAGGTAGCCTTAGTGATCTAATTACACATAATACTATTTGATTGCTTTCATTTTTTTTTTCCTGCTGCAAAACGCCACCTAAAAACATGATTTGCAAAGTATGGGTCTACCGTGTCCTGCTCTTTACAAGACAAGCACCCAATCCAAGCTCAGGACCAAGGCCAAAGTGACAGTAAAGAAAGAAAAGCAAGCTAATCATGGAGTCCTATGGTCTGTGCTTTCTCACAAACCGCAATGCAAGCCAAGCTAATGCTTGCAGACATTAGGCCCATAAACCCGGACCGGACTCGCCAGTTAACGAGTGCTGCCTGCAGCCTCATAATGAAAGAGGAACTTTCCGGGTCTGTTAAAGACACTAGGCAAACAAATGACAACTATATTTTGCAATGGAGTATGGCAAGTATTTGGATCCACCTCTCGTCCCCTCGGATTTGGTGACAGGTGCCCCCCCCCCAATAGTGAGGCCCAGAGCACGTGCCCACTTTGTCCTTCCATAAATGCTTCACTGTCTTGACTACTGACACTTTGGGCCCGATTTACAAAGCGTTTTGCAATGGGATTTTGTCATTTAAAAACACTTTTGTAAAACCGGCCCTTTGCCTTGCTTTTCCTACTGGTGTAGGAGCAGGGACGTCATTTCACCAAAATGCCAGGAGTAGCGGAAGTGACATCACACGGCCCTTGACCCCTGGTGAAATCACAGGAAGTGATGTCATTTGACCCCACCCCAAAGTGATATCGCAGGAAGCGATGAAACTCGACCTTTCACCCGTTGACAAAACAGGAAGTGGCATCACATAGCATAGTCCACTCTAAAAAATATGGTTACGATATTACTATAATGTGATGTACATTTCATTCAAGAATGGATTGCCATATGTATCGTTAAGATCAGTGTATATCGGCCCATATTACCAAATTACTGTGAATGCAAGCAGACATCCATGACCAAATGATAATGATGTGTCATTATATAACACTTACGCTTAAGCACTTTATATAGAAAAAATATACACCCAATATCACCCAACATGTGTTGGTATTCATTTATCGACCGCAGAAGGATGAAAGGCTGAGTTGAGGCGTTTAAGAACAGACTAAATCAGTGACTCACCCCCTGAAATGTGCCTGAAATAAACCTTTAATGAGTCTAGCAATTATTGCATAGAATTCCAGAAAGACACATTATTTGGTATTCGTATTCTTTGTTGTTTAGGGTCAGTGCTGAAAGTGTTAGACTTGTGGCACTCCTGCTCTTATTTTTCTTCTTTTTTAAGGTGCCTGAACAAGAAAGCCAGCCACTCCAGAAGTGAAGAGCCACATGGTGCTGGCCACAGCCCATGAGCATGCATTACAACAAAAAAAGAAAACATGTTTGTTTATTTTTTTAGAGGTCGCAAGGGAGACCACAGAAGTCGGAAGGGAGACCTCAGAGATCGCAGTTGCGACCTCTGCTGACCCCTAAATGAGGTCCCTGTGTAGGAGGTTTGGGGTGCAGCTTGGTGCGGATTGCTCACCTTTTCTGTATGTGATCTGTTCCACCCTTGAAACAGCTCGCGTAAGGTCTCCGATGCATGTTGCTCACTTTCATGAAGCTAGAGCAATTCATGCAAATGCTTCCTGTGTTTATTTTTCATAGGAAGTATTTCATGTTATGTCAAATGTCACACACGCATTCTCATTTCCACTTCACTTGAGTCAAGTCACGCATGTCAAAGTGCCACTCAGAAGTCATCACGTGAGGTTCATCTGCAGTCTAGAACACCATGAGTCAAGGGTTGCAAAGTATTGATCGGCCACTTCAAAGGGTCCCCAACCCTTGATTAAGACGTGAAAGGACCATTCTAGAATGGGTTAGACCCCAGTTTCTGGACTACATCTTTGTGTAAGCTACATATCAACTGAGTTATCCTGAAATTAACTTCAGTGTTATTCATACCTAATCATGAATATTGTTAGTTTCTTGGACAAAGGTGCACAAGCCTTGCACATTAAATGTTGAGTTAGGAAACTAAATTCTAGAACACATGACCTAAATGTTACTTAATACCACACAAATGTCATGCCAGTCAAAATAACCTCAATAGTGGACATTTACAAAAATAAACAGGCGTTTGACTTCATTGAAAATACTGCAGCTTCTGGGTTTATGACACTCACCAAAGACACCACACAAACCCCATGCACACTCTCATTGCAATCTGCTGCATCACATGACAAGGAAGAGGTAAGCGAGAAAAGGGAACGGGTGCTTCAATTTAAATCCTGCCAAAAGAAACGCATGGGTCGAAAACTAGTACAACAATGGTGAAAATCCAAACGCGTGGCTTGCAAGTCGCCAGGGGCGTTGCTAGGGGGGGTCTAAAGGGGCTATAGCCCCTGATCTTTTGGTTGTAGCCCCGGATAGAATCTCAGGAGCTACAGCCAAAAGACTAGCTAGCCCCCAGTCCCAACAGTTCCGACATCAACTTAGCCCCGGGTCTTTTCCAGACCTAGCAACTCCACTGCAAGTCGCTTTGGAGAATCGAAAGAAGAGAGACTTTCTGGCCAACACAAGTCAAAAGAAACTTTACACGGACCACATCAGCAAAGAAATGCTTTGAGAAAATGTTTCAGCTTCCCTGAACCTGGAAACCCCAAAACAGTACTCAACAACCTCGTGAGTACCTCCTCGTCCTTTTTGTATCCAAAACAAACATGTGGGTGGGAGGATGCAGCAAACAATCCCACTCACTTCCTATCCCCTCAGGCTAGTGCCACCAACCTTCCTTACACTCATGCTTCGCTAATTTCAAGCATTTGGGGGATGTGTGGGTTGTAAAAACCTGCATTGAAAACGAAAGCCTGGATCTACACCACGAGAACACACTCTTAGTGAATGCAGAGCACTTTGTATATAAGGCCAAAGATATGTACAGATCATGCGCTTAAAAGATTTTTATTATAAGAAATTAATATACATGGCAATTGATATGTATTAAAGATATGTGAAATATATGGAAGAAGCATAAAAAAATTCATAACTGATATGTGTATGCATATACAAGCCAATTATTTATAAATATAACTGAGTAAAGTAGATAAAAGCTTTTAAATATAAAGGGGGGGGGTGACAATACAAATAGCAAACAATGCAAAAACAGACAAGGCCATAAATGGGACATGACATACACAGGAGGGGGGAAAGAAGGGGATGAGGGGGAACATACTAATCTTGACAAATAATGCTCCTAGGACATTAATGAGAGTCAGTATTAGATAGGAAATCAAGAAAGGGTTGTCATTTCAAACAATGTTTACAGAGAAGATCAGGAGAGGAGGCATTGCAACTTTCCAATCTGTGGATATTACAGATGGAGTTCCACCAGAAGTAATAATGAATATGATTACATTTTTCCAATTAGTAGTGATGGTTCGGATTGCAACCATTAAGCATAAATGAAATAGAAAGTCTGCATGGTTGTTAGAGGGAGTAGCATGTAAAAGAGAACTACCAAAAATAAGGAAGTCAAAGCAAAAATCTGGATGAAGTTTGAAAATCAATTTGATGGTGCACCATACAGAGTTCCAGAAAGGTTGTACATGTTGACATTCGATAAACATATGCTTAAAGGAGCCTTGGAGGTGTAAACAGCTCCAACAATTGTCATTAGGCATTAATCCACACATGAAGAGAGAGACGGGGTGATGAAGGCTCTATGATGGAAACAGAAAAGGGTTTGGGTTAGGCTGGCTGAATTGGTAATCTTCTAAATGCATTTTCATTGTGGGGGCCAGTATAGTTGATGGTCCGGTAGTAGGCAGTAATTTTTCCAGTCGCTATGAAGAAGGTCAACCGCTGGTGTAGGAGACATTGGGCCTCATTAACACCCAGGCGGTAAGTTACCGCCTGGGCCGTGACTTTACCACCATGGCGTAAACTACGTTTACGCCATGGTGGTTGGCGGACTTACCGCCCCATTCTGACCTTGGCGGGGCGGTAAGTCCCCAATCCCCATTTACCCTTCCCCATTCCCATTTTTGCCCCATAGGGCATAATGGGAGTGGGGAAGGCGTAATTACGCCACCGTAAATTATGGTGGCGTAATTAACTCCATGGTCCCTTAGCGCCATGGATTTTAACACCTGCTAAAAGCAGGTGTTAAATCCGCCATGGCGCTAAGGGACCTCGTACTCAGGCGGTAAGGGTCGGCGCTGTTTACGCTGCCGTAAACCCCTTACCGCCTGGGTCGTAATGAGGCCCATTGACATTAAGATTTTGTAATATATAGAGGTGGTGGTATCAAAATTCAACATATGTAATAGTCTTTGCGCATCAGGAATATTAGAGTTTTACATAAATTAGTCATAATTTTCAGAAATTGCAGCAATAATGTCAAGATATAGCTTCAGGAAGGAGCAGGCATGTTGAACTTGATAGGAACACCCTGTAAAAAGAATTGATTAACAAGTTTGATACCTCCAGGGAACCATGGTCTCCAAAAAATAGATTTATCATTAGTTTTGATTAGGGGATTGAACCAAATGAAAGGAGAGATGAAAAAGGTCTGCTTAATTTGGGACAGGAACATTTGTACTTTAAGATAGAGTACAGACTGACGAATACAGGAGTATTTAGTAAACTTATTCTTATTTTTGATAAGGTAAATATCTGCCACAGAGATTGATTGGGGAAACCATGGCTCTTTCCAGACATACCCAATTAGGTACACATGCTGATTCTTCATGGGCAAACCACAGCTGTGCTTGTTTGATGACAACGGACCATGTGATGTTTTTTTAAATCAGGAAAGCCAACACCACCCAGAGAACGAGCCTTTATTAGTTTACTAAGTGAAATTCTGTGCTTCCTTTTCCCCCATAGAAATCCAATCAAGCAGGAGTCTATGGATTTGAAAAGGGAAGGAGGTAAGGGAATTGGAAGCATATAGAGGTATAGAGGATAATGGGGGAGATCATAATTTTAATACACTCCATGCGGCCCCACCAGGAGAGAAAGAGGTGAGACCAAGAGGATACTAGTTCTTTGACCCTAGCCAATAGGATTTCTGAGTTTTGTTTGCGAATGTTATTATTGGAAGCTGAGACATGAACACCAAAATATTTGAAACCTTTGGGACACCACTTCATCCCTAAGGAAAGAGTATCATGTGGTGTGCAATCTATGTTAAGGGGGAGAATTTCAGACTTATCTATACTAAGTTTGTAGCCAGATGCTTTAGAGAACCATGAAATAATGTCGAGTAAATGCTGGGTACTTTGTTCTGAAGAGCATCATCAGCATATGCTGCCTTATATTGAATTCCTAGAATGTTATCATTTTGCCTAATGGCTTCCAGAAAGGGTTCATGTGCTAAAATAAAGAAGATTGGAGAGAGAGGGCATCCTTGCCGTGTCCCTCTGGATAAGGGGAAAAAAGAGGATGGTTGTCCATTTACAGAGATTGGGTTCAGAATAAAGGACGTTAATCATAGAGAGAAAGGGGGGACCAAAACCATGCCAATTCAAGAGTTTCAAATAAGAAATCCCACTCAACTCTATCAAAAGCTTTTTCTTCATCGAGAGCAACTACAAGATGGGGGTCTTTCCAGTTATGTATTCGATCTATGATATCTAAAAAGAGTCTAATGTTGGAGGAGGATTCCCTACCTTTAACATATCCTACTTGATCTTGTTTAATGAGGTTGGGTAAAAAGGGAGGAGTCTACTGGCTAGGATACTAGCATACATCTTATAATCGGTATTGATAAGAGTTATGGGATGATAGTTTGAGGAAGTTCAGGGTCTTTATTGGGCTTTGAGAAAACAATAAGCGTGGCCCCTACAAATGAGCCTTGAGCCATATTTTCTAAAATGAAATGAGAGTAGAGCTCACTAAGTTTAGGGACTAATAGGTTTCAAAAAGGGCAAGAAAATCAGTAGGGAAGCCATCCAGTCCAGGAGCTTTGCCATTTTTGAGATGTCTAATAGCTAAAGGTATTTTAGAAGGGGTAATTGGAGCATTAAGTGATTGACGATCTATCATGGGATATGAGTCTCTAGATACACTATGGAGAAAATCATTATAACAAGTATTATTAGGAGGGGTTTCAGAGGTATACAGATTAGGGTAATAGTTTCAGAAAATCTTGATAATTTCTCGGTCTGAATGTTTTCTGTTTCCTAGATGATATTTAATAACAGCAATCCTACTTCTTTCTTTCTTACATTTAAGGTAAGATGCCAAGGATTTGCTGACTTTATAGGAGAATTGAAAAATCTTAGCCTTATACTTGAGCAGGTTGGTACAAGAATATTATTTGATGATTTTGTTATATTTAAATTTTAATATCAGAATATGTTTAAGAATAGACAAAGATTTAGTCCTAGCAAATTGGGCTTCCAAGGGGTTACGCTGTCTGGGAATGGAGTCCGACTCCTGTTTCAGTCTTTTCTTTTTGTTGGCAACAAATGATAACATATGACCTCTAAGAACTGTTTTATAGCAGTCTCAATTATTAGTAATGGATGTGTCTTGATTTGTATTCTCAGCAAAGTAATTATTATGTTGTTGAGCTATAAAAGGTTCAAAGGATTCATCACTTAACAGGCTAGTATTGAATCTCCATTTATTTGAGTACCTCAAGTTTATTGGGGATGTAAGTTGGACATATATTGGGGCATGATCAGAAATTGTGATGGATTCTATTTGGGCAGTGAGAAGGAGACTAACCATAGAATTGGTAATAAAAATATAGTAAAGTCATGAGAAGGAATTGCGGGGTGTAGAGTAAAAGGTAAAATCAGATTCAGTAGGATGAGTAATATGCCATTCATCGGTAAGGCCTAATTCTGACACAAAAATTGACGAATTGTGAGTGAGAGGTAGTGTTGATTTATTACACAATGGGCTTCCTATCTAGGAAGGGATCCATAACCTGATTACAATCTCCACATACAATCATATTTTGAAGGTTACATTGAAGCGTATGATTTCTAAGTTGTCGCCAAAGGGTAGGGTCTGGAGATGTTGACCCATAAATGTTCAGTATAGAATATTCTTTAGAGTCTATTAATATCTTGATTAGAGCCCATCTTCCCAGGTTATCAGATTCATTGGATAGTACTTTGCATTTGAGAGCTTTATTAATCAGTGTAATAACTCAATTATTGTAACCATTTGCAGCACTAGAGAATATCTGACCCACCCAGTGTCGTTTAAGTTTCATTGCTTCTTCATCTGAAAGATGTGACTCTTGAATGCAAGCAATTGAGGCTCTCAATCTATTAAGGAGAGTTAATGCTTTTTGTCTCTTGATCTGATTATGTAATCATTTAACATTCCAAGAGACTATGTTAAGTGGCATGGGTATCATGGCTGAAAAAGTAAGTTATGGAATGCAAGTAAAAGACAGTTTTCATAGGGTTACAAGAATTATGATACCAATTGAGTAAAGTGATAATGCATATTAGCATAAAGTACAATAATGTACCCAGCATAACAGATGAAGACACAAAGGGAAATAAAAACATGGAAGTTGATAAAAAAGAGACATATCTAAGAACTATAGAACTATAAGAACAGTGGCTAAGAGGAACCAGCCACACCAATACATGTTATAAAAGTAATGTAGCGGGGGGAGGAGAGCCGAAAAAAAATAGGTCCGCCAAGCCCACCCTCCAGTGGTGAGAGTTAAAGGTAAAAAAACAGAGACAAGTAGCTTAACAAGGTATTGGTTATTCTTCAGGTGATGGGGTTTGAAGTATCCATGTCATTCCTTTTATGAGATTGAATCTACTGTCTTACGTCTGCTGAGTTCTGGAACGTCGAAGTCTGCCCATTTAGGGTAACTTTAAGGATGGCTGGATGAATAATACCATATTTGGCAATCAACTGCCTGTGGTCTGGTCTAAACGTCAGGAGTTCTTTCCTTCTTGTCGCAGTTGCTTTGGAGACATCTTGTGTGATGAATATTTTCTTTCCCTCCCATGTCAGATGTTTAATTTGCGTAACCCTTTCCATAATGAGAGTAACATGAGTGAAGTCTAGGAGGGCAAGTATTAGAGTCCTGGGTGATTCAATTAAGCTTCCAGATGAACTGATGGGGCCAATTCGATGTGCTCTTTGTACGTTGAGCTGCACAGATGCCGGCAAGTTAAGGATTTGAGGTAGGAACACATATAAGAAGGCAGAGGGTTATCTTTTTCGATTACTTCCGGATGGCCAATAATGCAAAGGTTATTTCTTCTGTTCCTGTTTTTGAAATGTTCAGCCTGTTGTTCTAAAGTGGCAACTGTAGCTTCTAGATTGGTAACCTTATTAGAGATATCTTCTGCATCTCCAACTGGTCTCTCAACTTCATTCATTCGAGCTTCAAATATGGTCCATTTGTTAAGTTGTTGCAATTTAGCATTGGTGTCCTCTATTGAGGGTTTAAGGGCCCTTATTTCTGATAAAATAGTTTGCATGACAGGGACAATCGTGTCTTCTTTAGGTGTAGGAGACTCAATCTTTTGCCTCTTGAGGGTAGTAGGGGACGATGAGGACATCTCCTTCGTCTGTCCCTTTTTAGAGGCCATGATGCAAAAAAGATTATGTAAAGGAAGCAAAGATTCAGTACTTCCCTTTTTCTACTTTCCAGCATAAATAGCAGAAAAATATTAAATATTCAAAGACAAACCCATGGAGTAGTGGTCAAATGCTGAACAGTAATTTGCTTATTTGAGTTAAAAAATTATAGAGGATGAGACAAATGCTTTGGGAAACGAGGTAATAGATCAACAAGTAGCAGTATCCTTTCCCAAAAAAAAAGACAGTTAATATGCAGGTCAGCCTTTCACAAAGGGAAGAAACTGATAATAGAGCCTTAAAAGTCACTTAACATCCTTAACTAGTTGAGGAATTCTTGTTATAAATGTTTTTTTTTTATGTGAGGAACCAGTGTTTGAGGAAAGCGTGTTACCAAAGTAAGGCGAGCTTCCCACGTCGCACTGCCCACGCACCTGACAGGAGACGCCGGCTTCTTTTGCATGGGATGATGCAGCTTTAGGCACTGCCCCTGGAGGCTTCAAACGAAGGAATGCAGCTGTTGCGTATCTCCATAAAAACAGATCAGGATATTTAAAAAGCTCAGCTGAGGAAAAATGGGCTGCCAAGTAGGGAAAATATGAGGTGAGCGAGCAATATAAGACAATAATGCTCCACCGGAGCGGAGCACGAACGCTAGGCAGCCATTGTCTTCGGTGCCAAGCCACTCCCCATATGTATAGACCATGAATGAGGAGCTTGTTGGCAAAAATATATATTTACCCCATGCACTACTTACTATGTACCCCATGCCACAAATATCCTATGTGTCCCCAACTTATACGATCATTTTAGGTGCACTTCCATTCTTGATTAAAAAAAGTGACGATGTGACACATCCAGAGGCTTTATTGATCTGGGGCACCATTGTGAGGTCATCACCTTTCATCATCTGATAATTAAAAAACAGGCAGTTCATTGTGCAGTCGATGTAAGATAACTAGCAAGAATATGCAACCTGAGATGATAACTTTCCTCCCCAGTTTCAAGAGGTTGAAGGTAGATTAAGTTTGATTACAGCGTATTCCCAATTATTCCAGTGTCCTTGTAGATCCTTAAATGGTCGATTTGGTGGTTCAGAGTTACCTCCTGTTTATTAATTTATTTATGTATTATTGATTTGTGAAGCACCCACTAGACATGTACAGCAGTCTACAATGCTAACTGGCTATCAACAGTGTTTATAAAATGGGCGAAAGCTCCATCCATAAATTTACTAATCAAGGCTGCTTTGGAGCAGCAGCCCAAGGTTTACCTCTGTGCTCTACCCTCAACCCCCTAAAGACTCAGGGCTTCATCACGAGTTGGGTTGTATTACCGCCGGGATACCGCCCACACTAATAGCATTACCGCCACCCGGTCCGACGCTATTATCGTCGGATCAAGGGTTGGGCAGTAATGGGTATTCCCCATCCCCCATTGGGTCCATTGGACCCAATGGGGCATTTTCAGTGCAATAAGTATGCACTAATAGCGCTGTGCTAATTGCGCCTGAAAATGGGAATTTTTTCAGCGCAATTATCCCCAGCTTGGAGCTGGGAGTAAATACTGCCAGACTCATGTTTGGGCGGACCCTTAAATGAGGCCATGATAGCTTTATGGCTGCATTTAAGGGCTACCATCCAACTCCTGATGAGACCCTAAATGGCCAGTTAATTGCCTGACTGAACCATGACTAAAACTATTGAAGAAGCCATGCAGAGGACAATCAGGTTTTATGTACAGAATTGGCAGGGTGTTATTTAGTGGATATGATTTCATTAGGAAACCATTGCTTCCCTTTTTAGTTTTAGATTGGGGGAGTTAATTTGTTGGATTAGTCCCCATTTCAAAAAGCCATTGATTGGTCAGAGTGGTTCAAATTTTTCTTCAATCGTAGATTATTGTTATGGTAGAAAGCACTTCTCTGGAATTGTTTTGTACAAGTGAAATGGCTCGAAAATAAAATCCATCATGCTGGTAGTTAACAAAGTCACTTCTACAAGAAAGCTGACATAGTTTTATTTTTAAGAGACACTTGCTGATGTCTGGGTTATCCTCTAACCTTTTGGTCCTGGGCTGGAATATCATCCTGTAATCTTACCACTTGTATATGACAATGCTTTTCAAAATACTTGTGTAATGTATCCTCCTGCTCCCATCTTGAAACGAATTCGTCAATAGAGGGTTAGATAATGTTGTTCTCACTGACATACCTATTATTTACCAAAGACAACCCCGCTGTATGAAGTAGGTGACACAACCAACTTATCCACACGTGAAAAGAAAAGTACCGAAGTGATTCATCATTTAACAAAAGGTTAACAAAAACAGAGAAACAGGAGTGTAGGCGGCAGGGAGCAGCAGGCATAACAGGCACATGGGTACCTCACAAATGCAATCTTGACGTAGAAGTCTCTGACCCAGGTATAGCCATTATCAACATTTCATGACACTGGGAACATTCAGCCAGATGACGCGTGCCAATAATCACATGAAGCCAATGCGGGTCATTACGGGTTTCTGGTAACCCACCTGTAATACAGGTGGGTTACTGGCAAAACCCGCCTTACTGATACCGGCCTCCGATATCCCAGTATTATCAGGATATTACGGGTGCCGGCAAGGGCATTAAGTCTCCCATTGCATGTAGCCATAATGGTCCCAGGGACGTCATTTAGTGGTCACCAAGGGTCGCACTTGCGACCCCTGAGGTCTCCCTTCCTAACCCTGTTGTCTCCCTGGCTACCTCTAAAAAAGAAAAAAAAAGTAACAAAAACTTTTCATTGTTTTTCTTACAAATTGAAGCTCCTGGGCTGTGGCCAATGCCACCTGGTTCTTTGTTTGTAGAGTAACTGGCTTTCTTTTCCAGGCTTCTTAAAACAACATGGGGATCCACAAGTGTACCACTTTGAGCAGTGACCCTAAATAAGAAAGAGTAGGAATAACAAATAATTTGTCTTTCTGGAATTCTATACAATTATTGCTAGACTCATTAAAGGTTTCTTTTAGGCACACTTCAGGGTGTGAGCCACTGAGTGAGTCTGTTCTTAAACACATTAATTCACAATGCAATCACTGGCACTACCAGTCCCGATGATTGGGGACATTCTTTGCCAGTAGGGCCTGAACTCCTGGCAGGTCAGGCCTGCTGGTAGGTCACTGCCCCTACCGGCAAACTCAGAGTGTGCCGGTCCAGTAGAAATGCCACAGCTGGTATTACCAGCATTTCTTCTGGCATCGTTACCAAACTGTCACACTCATAATGAGGCCCATGTATGTCTGTGTAGCTTCTCGTATGACCAGGCTTCTGCGGAAGCAAGTCTCCGTAATGCTCACACATTGTACATACAGATAACGAGCATATGTGAACCATTCGCCAAATAACAGTCATGTATCTCTGACACGGTCCTTTTTTGGGGATTGGGTGCAGTTGCTGGCCTCTGGTTGTTGCAGTGGCTCGGCCTGCTACAGCTGTGTACAACGTCAGATACATTAAAAAGCCAGCCTTGAGCAATCAGAATCAGCAAACGTGCAGTTCCCGAATGCTTTCAGCCTGAGTCACGCCAAGTAATCTCCAGTCCTCGGTGGAAACGGTTTCCTATTCTCGGAATTTCCAGTAAATTGCCGCGCCATGAATGAATTTTGAAACAATGCCAAAAAAAAGAACCCCCGCAGTCCCAAAATGGAGGAAGTATAGCAATCAAAAGGAGGAGGCGGCCCTGGGCTGTGCTAGATGCAATAGAATTCAAGAGTTTCAGAATGCGAGGGAGGAGATTCATCCGTTTCTCTGCAAAAGGTCCTGTTACTCAAAAATACATTGTGAAATATGACACAGGGAATATCTGTACTTGGCAGATGTCATATCAGAGATAATAATAAAATGCCTAAAAAATGGCACTGTGTCGTTGCTTCTAAAGAAGGCATTGGGGCAACGTGATGCAATCTGGGGAAGAATCAAATGACGTAATGAGCCAGTGGCTCACCACAGGGTGCACGGCATGGTGCTTCGCTTGGTGGCGCCATTATGTGGTGGCGCCATTAGGGAGCAATAAAATACGACTGCCACTCTCACCATCTCCCGGAAACACACACACACAGTCACACAAAGAAATAAAAATCACGTCGACCCACTTTCGCTGAATGCATTTTCGCCGAATATATTTTCGGCTATTTTTGTGTACTTTGTTTCGGCGGCAAAATGTTGATGGTAAGTGGGGTAATGGTATAAATGGGAGTGAGGCTTCGGGTCAGCAAGAGGGGGTGGGAGTCTCCGCCCGCATTTTGGCCCAAAAAATGCAAAATTCGACAAAACTGCATTCAGCGAAAATGCATTTGGCCCAAAAAAATACAGCTAAGGTTGATAGTACGAAAAAAAACAAGCTGCAGCCTCGCATTTCTATTTGAAAATGTTTTTTACTGCACAAAGATCAACCATATATGCATCACATAGGCCCTAATGATTAGGGTCTACCCAATAAATTAGGCAATATAAGCAGTGGCCTTGGACACCATCCAGTAGGTGGCGCAATTGCATATTGTGTGTGCATCAGCATGCGCAGGTACAGTAAATCACCAGCTGCGTTCATTTCCCAAATCCCCATGTGATAAACGTAAATTATGGTTACGTCATCTACATGAAATTAAAAGTCGCATGGTGGCCATTTTGGAAACGCAAGCCACTTAAATCCAGCTACTTCCTGCTGTCGTGCATCATAAATGGCTGCTGAAAGTGAGGTATATGTTATGTCAAGAGTGTTTCTATACTGCACCAGCCACCACAGAAGTTGGATTAGCAGAGTCGACCCGTAGAGAACATTGACATGCAAAAGGGGTTCATAGACTCCTGCAGATCTTGGAATTCTCTGAACAGGTGTCAAGTGACGTTGCAGATGAGTTAGCGAAATAGCCACCCTACCTGTTTTGCCAGTCCATGTACCAAACGTACAGCAATGGGAGAGCCCAACTCTGTGAGCCTATCCAAGATACAGTGTTAGCCAGTTGCAGCTACCCCAGGTGCACTATTTTAGCAAGAGGTGGCATAACCTCAAGTGGCATGTTCGTCCCCTTGGCGTGCCCTTGTGGCCAAACCCTACCAAGAGTCATGTGCTTCTGGAGGGGGCCCTGGCAGCAACCCTGTGCTCTGTGCTCCACCTGGGAGGAAGAGGATTCGCCATCTTGGAAATTGCTGAACTGCAGAGTATTGGAAGCCAGTGGATGGGGCTGCTATAGCTCCAGCTAGTGACAACTACATACAGAACTCATGCATGCTGTGTGTTCCCAGTGTAAGCGCAACTCCACTTAACACTATTCCATATAGAGAGCCATCTAGCAGACCTGGCCAATACACGCTAAACAAAAGCCTTCTTGTCTAGCAAGACCAAGCAAAACATGTAGACTTATTGCAACCTCACACATGTCATCCTTGGATTGACGTCTGATAACATGCCAAGGTGAGCCAGAATACACTGAACCATGCATCATCTGGGCAAAAAGGCAAGTAAGGGTTCACAAATAGGACCGATATTTAGAGCGTGCTTGTCACATTCTAATTTCTAGTAATTGCTTCAACTCCACAAGTGTTTGAAGGCATGTGATCAGAAACATGTGCTTCATGTACTCAACATTAACTCACATTCCCAGCAACAGGATGACCTCTGGTGGATAACAGATGGCCAATTGGACATCTCCATGATATGATATGATATGATATGATATGATAAGTCATTTCTAACGTGCCTGTACAAAAGAGTTTCTAGGTGTGACAAGACAAGGGAGGGAAGACAAAGGGAAGACAAGAGAAACAATCTTACGAGGCCTTGTGTCATTCAGATCATGCAAGTGCGATAATGCAAAGTGCAGTGGGGAGAGAGAAAGTTAAAGTGCCGGGAAGAGGGAAAGGGAAAGTGCAATCAGGGCAGCGTAGCTCTGAGTAAGTGCAGGCAAGGCAGCGTGGCTCTGGTTAAGTGCAAGGAGGAAGTGGACTGTATGGTTACAGTTACAGCTCCTAAGTGTGCAGTAGGCCCGCAGGCAGTGCAAGGGAGACTGATCATGGAGGAGCCTGGTACCCAGTGAGACTCGGAGGGTAGCCAAGCAGCCAGTTGGCAAAGCAGACAGGTAGTTCAGCAAGGGAAGAGTGAAAACCCAGGAAAAAAAGAAGGTCTTCAGCTGTTTCCCAAAACTGGACATCAGTTAATGGCATTGCTGCCTTGATTAACACGCATTTATTTTCCAGACAACGATATAACGCACCTTATTGATTCACCCCAAGAGCATCCCCTATCACACCTCCTAACACCCTTTATGGTCACCCGATGTCTAAAAAAAACACATCAACACCCTCCACCCATTTCATCTGCACTCAATATGAACACATTATTTCATCTGTTCCTGTTTCCCTGCCTGGAGAAGTGAAGGTTGGAGATAGCAGCATTGGTGAACAATGTAACTAGTAAATTGTGTACTCCATGTATGAGTTTTACAAAACCCAACCCTTTTGCATGTTCTGTATCTGTTGCCATAGGGGAGGTGAACGGCAGTCAGAGGGCATTCTGGCCCAATGGCCTGGCACCTTGTCTGACCAGCGCCAACACCTATCCACTATTTGGTAAAGCACACGCCTTCATCAGACAGATGCATCTGAGTTGTGCAGGTGGGCAAGTTAATAGACCTTCTATAGTGATGACTAATGTTCCTAAGCTTGCCAACCGCTCATTTGAAAATCAAAATCACTAATTAACAAATGCATTTGCTGGTTTTGGCATTTTAATGGATGCCTTTCAGTTATTAAGAATGATATCCAGTACTGTTTTAGGGGCTCAATCTCGACAGCATGGCCCTGGATTATATACAGATGTTCTTCACACCGTGGCACCTTGTAGAAGGACTTTGGGGCATTGGGCGTAGGGTTTACCCTACTGGAAACACTAAAATCTTGTCAAGGTCTGCCGAGATCTTTTTTAGGGTACATCCTGCACTAGAGCCATGCATTAATCATTCGAATACATCATTTCTACCTCAGAGCTCACAGGGAGTTCCCCTGCTGGGAATGTCCTCTCCTATTACCAATAATGGGAAATTTGGCCGTGCGTGTGTAGATTTGGAAGACTTAGATTGACTGGGAAGTAGAGGTGGCCTAAAAGAGGGGGCCCACAATGAAATTAAGCTGCTATGCTGGAATATAGCAGGACTTTAACGGCAGCTGGACAATCCTGATTGGTGTAAGTTTGTGAGGAACTTCCACAGTATAATGCTGCAGGAAAGCTGGGCAGTAGATCTGCAACATCTTCCTGGATACCAGACATTTGCCATCCCAGCAATTAAGGGCCACAAGGGTCGCCTTAGCGGCAGCCTGTTGGTGTGGGCTGACATTACTTTGGGATGGAGTGTTGCATCTTGTTCCTCGTATTGTGTGGACTTCCAAGTCTCGTTATTTAAGAAAGACTCTGAAGTCCCACTGTACCTTTATAACATCTACAACAGACCTTCTTTACCCATTGGCCTATCCATATTGAACTCTCTGGAGGTGCACATTAACAATAGCCCTTCCTCAGGGCTCTCTAGGAGCAGCATTCTTGCTGCTGGACTTTTTAATCTCCAAATTGAACAAGTAAAAGAGCTGTTGAACCTGTGGGATGACCAGGTTCATGACTGGGATATTCCGCGTTTGGTAGCCGCTAGCCCAAAAAAGATGCCACAAACTAGCTTTGATATCTTGTTATTTGCTTGCCAATCTAAACCTGAGGGCCTGCAATGGGTGGTCTAGTAAAGTCCAACCAGTTAAATATACCTTCAGAGGGCCAAATGGGGACTCCCTCATTGACTATATCTTTGTCACAGGTATGGACTGGTCAAAGATCACTGATTTCGAAGTGATTGAGAGATGGGAGATCGACCATTCACCATTAACTGCAAAAATAAGGGCATCTGAGGCCACATTGGGCTCCCTTAATAATAATGTACATTCCCATCCTGTGACAATTAGCAGCCATGCTCAGAAATCCATCAGATGGGCTGAGTCATTGTTAAAGAGGCCTGACCTCAAGCCAGTGCTTTACAATTCTATACTGGCGAATCTAGAAGCTATTTGTAATGGAAGAATCAATGACCAAGAGACCTTGGCTGTATATGACTGTCCCCATATTCAGTTCCAAGGAAAACGATAACATAGCAATTACTAAACATCCCTTGTTGGTACAACAGTGAATGCCGCAAAGCAAAGGCCAACATCCTTTCCTATATAAAGTTGAGTTTGGGATTGGATAAACAAAAGTTCTGCGAATATCGTGCAAAATATAATAACTTGGTGCACAAAAACGAAAGGGAGTTTACTTTGGGTAAATGGGCCGCTCTCTATTCAGCTTTGCCAATTGGGGATTACACACTGTTTTGGAAACTGGTGACGACTAGCGATCTGAAGTGCGACCAGTCACTACTCTGCCAAATTAACATGGATGGGTGGCGGTCACACTTTGCCAATTTGTATCAGATCATTCTGCCCCCTTCGTCACCAATTGTTTTTTAGTGGTATCTTCCCAGAGCTTGACACTCTTGACACTCTGACAGTGACCACTGAAGAGGTGGCTAAAGCCTTCAAATCCTTAAGCAGTGGAAAAGCAGCTGGCCCAGACCTTATTCCGATTGACTTATTAAAAGATGAGGTGGTTATCTGGGCCCTAGTAATTTCCAGGCTGTTCAATGCTGTCCTGTCCAGAGGGGAGGTTCACGGAGAAGGGCAGTGATTATACCCATCTATAAAAAGGGTGGCAAAGACAATCCAGGAAATTACCAGCCAATCTCCCTTCTGGACGGCATTGGTAATCGTTTTGGCAAGGTAGTGCTGAAACATCTTCAGGACTGGGCGGACAGGGTCAGAATAATTCACGATATTCAGACGGGCTTCAGAGAAAACAGAGGAACAATAGATCAGAGTTTCATGTTTTTCCTTTTATTACAACAATATACTGTTCTAAAGAAGATGTGACTGTTTGTCGCTTTTGTCGACCTAAAAACTGCAATTGACGCTGTGGCAGATATTGCACAAAAGCAAAGCCCCTGGTGTTTTGATTAACATAATTCATCAGCTTTATTCCTCAAACACGGCTAGTGTACGTTTTGGAGTAGGTGGTGAACTGACTCGCCCTTTCACCGTTGAAAACGGGGTAAGACAAAGCTGCACATTGGCGCCCTTCCTTTTCAGTCTCTATGTTCAAGAAGTCATTGCCATACTAATGAAAGAGGGTCAAGATTGCCCCAAAATTGATGCTGATGAATACCCAGCCCTGTTTTATGCCGACGATGCGGTTCTTATAGCAACATCTCCACAAGGGCTGAAAAAAACATTGGGCCTCATTACAAGTCCGGCGGTAACCCTTACCGGCGCCTAGCTTGCTGGTAACACTGGGGGATTACAACCCAGTTGTTCCGGGAAGTCTGGCGCCGGAAAATTGTAAATCCCCATTCCCACACTCCATGAGAATGGGGACCATGGAAGCACCGGCACCATTATTAATTTTGCGGGTGCTTTCGTGAAACACTGCGGGCGGCAGGTGCCGTTCTGCCCGCCAGGTCTTACCCTGGTGGGCGGAGCAGCACCTGCCCGCAGAGGCATACTGTGCAAATCCGGTAACAACAGTGCCGATAGGCTTACCAACACCATTGTTACCGGACGGGCACAGTTGTAATGAGGCCCATTGTCTGTCTTTGTGAAGAAATATGAGCTAGACCTTAAATTGAATATTGAAAAATCTAAAGTTATGGTCTTCCAACCCAAATGTGTAAAATGTAGGCTATTAAAGGTGGAAGTAGATGGTTCTGTGCTTGAACAGGTGGAATTTTATGAATATTTAGGGCAGTGATTTGAGGAACAGGGTGGCTGGCCAGCGCAGGTTATTAAATCGTCCAACACCTTAAAGAAAGTTGGTGGAGCAATCCTGGTATTCCACTCCAAACATGGCAGAGGTGCAATTTTCCCTGCGTTGGACCTATTCCATAAAGAGGCCATCCCTGCTGCTCTGTATGGCTCCGAATTGTGAGGGTACTGTAATATCTTGAAGTTAGGTACCATTGAACACAAATTGTTATTGCTACCTGCTAATGCTCCATCAGCCTTGGTTTTCCTAGAACTGGGATGTGCCCCGGTCGCTTCCTTGATACATGCTAGGCCAGCCCTATTTTAGACACGATTATGGAGGCAGCGCACCCTCGAGAGCTACTGCAATGCAGCACTCCACCTTTTAGCTATGGCGGTGGTAAAAATGTACAGTGGGATTTTCATGTTAAGTTGTGTCTTTGAGATCTCGATCTGCTGGAGTTATGGCTAATCCCTTGAAACATAAGGCCCTCCATGAGTGTGATACTACAAGAAAGGATCAAACAGAGTGGCAAAGAAATCTTGCTGGAGGAGGCTGCTGCCTTGAGACTGGGTCCTGGTTATCTGGAACTGAGGCCATAAGGGGGACATAAATTGTACTTTAATTTGATATTTCCAACTTTCAAAAAGGCTTTGTACCTGTGTTTTTGATAGTGAATTCTTCCGGTGGCTGCAATAACACAAAAGTGGTCAAGCGGCAATTCAAATGTTTGTCCACTCTGCAAAGAGGGCACTTAGACAGTTATGCACTTTCTGTTATTCTGCAGTGGGTCTGCTGCTATGAGAAAAATATATTTGATCCCACTTTGGAGAACCGCTGGGATTCGGCAAGCAGTTAGTGCTGTTATATATTTGGGTCAGTGTCTCGATATCCATGTTGTTAGAGGAACTGCTCATTATATTAACAGAACCTGGATGCTCAGAGCCAAGTCTCAAGCCTAATTGTTAGGTATTATTTGCGATTATAGTGGTCATGAAAGTGAGGCTGCGAGCTTGACTCTCCTCATTTAGTTCATTCACTGTCATAATTAGTGACTCAATCATAAGCTCGCCTACCTTGCACCACACTTTTATCTCTGCTTTTAGATCTAATGTACTGTATTTTATTGATTCATTAATTGTTGTTATGAAAGTGGGGCTGCAAGCTGCTGAATCTCCTTAATTAGTTTTATTCACTGTCATAATTAGTGACTCAATCATACTAAGCTTGCGTATCTTGTGGCACACTTTTATCTCTGCTTTTAGATCTAATGTGCTGTATTTTATTATTACATTAATTGTGGTTATGAAAGTGGGGCTGCAAGCTGTTGACTCTCTCTATGTTTATCTATTGGTGTCATTGACTCAATCACATTATGTAAGCGATATTCAATCAACACTACAGCTAAGTCAATGCCTAGTCTGGGATGCTTAGGAAACCCTTATTGATTTACTTTTATGTGCAGTTCAGTACTCTGGATGACAACCCTTGTATAACACCCCCCTCTTAGAATCCCCCTGACCCCACTTAGCCAAGAAGTAGGTTTGTTTTGCAAATTAAAAGGTTTATTTGAAAAATTAAACAATATATATATATATATCATACTTTTATAATAAATTAATATCTGATAGTACACTGAGACATATGATGTGGATCCACAATGGGTAATGTTACAGTGGTACACTTGATTACTTAGGAGTAGTATAGAGGATGAGGTAGCTGAGAGTGCTTTTATGGCTTCAAGGACAACGCAATGATGAATGAAATGCAGTACAGAAAATAACTTGATATGGCTTCAACAAAAGGCAATGTAATCACTTTTCCTTAACAATTCACTCCCCCCCCCTATGCAATGTAAGAAATGGAAGGGGGGCACACAGTCTTCAAGAATCCCAACAAAATGCAATACGAAATGCAGTTCCCCCCCAGCAAGCTTAGAGGAAAACAGGTAGAGGTTTGAAACACAGGCCCAAAATGCTTTTAAATGTGATGGCAATGGATGGGAAAATGTGCTAACTGATTTTAATTCCCTCTAGAGATTCAGGGTGAGTGAGAGATGCTTGTTGGTATTAGTTCAGGCTCACTTTAGCAATGCTCTATGAATTATTACCAGGTTGCAAACAGATTTTAACAAAGGAAAGAATGGAGCTGCTATTTTGACAAGTGGAGAAATTGAGCCAAAATCGCAAATCACGGTACATTTTGCGAGTGCTTAAATCGCGATTGCGGAAAATATAGGGAGTAGGAAGTTGGTTCTAGGTTCGTTGGAAAGTCTAGAATCACAGCTTTGAAATGAAAGTTAAATTTCGTTCCTAGCCCAAACAGTTCCAGAGATACGGACGATTTAATAACAGTAGATTTTCGGATTTAAAGTAAAACTCAAAATGACAGGTGACAGCTTGCAGCTGCAGAATTGACAGGTGACAGTTGGGCAGCTTTAAAAATGACAGATGACACGATTTCTAGGAGGCTGTTCTAATTAGGTTAAAATAGTTTGGATTAGTGTAACGCTCACCTGGTTCCCACGGAGGCGCGGCGTCGAAGGCGCAGAACTCTGAAGATGGACAGGAAGGGCCCCTCTATTCTGGCTTCCCTGGCTCGTTGGATACCCTCCTGTGCGTGAAAAGGGAGTATTACCAACTGTGGAACAATGCTCAAGCCTCCCACTCCCTTCCAACCCTCCACGATACCTCCTCCACGATTCCCCGTGAAGCCTCACCTTAGGGTTTGGAAGGATGAGCTCTCCATCCTGCTTCTGATGCAGGGGCGTGTTGAAACCCAGTTACTTCACTGGATTGAGGATTGATGGGAGTTCAGGTAAGCTTGACTGTTCAGGTAAGGCGCTGTAAAAGTTCTGTTGAAAAGTTCAAGCTTAATAATAATGTTCATTGTCTAATTGCAGCAAGCGCTAATGCTTATGTCTTTTTCCCCTTAGGGGCCGGGGTTCGGAGTGCCGGAGATATGGCGCCGACCCGAAGTGAAACAGTTCTGGATGAGCGCTCAGGTAATGTCTTTGCATTCGCTCATTCAATGTCTTTGTCTTTTTTCCCCATAGGGGCTGGGGTCCGGAGATGCCAGGAAGCGGCAGGACCCGAAATGCAGTGGGAATAATCCAACAGGTAAGACTTAAAAGGAAACTGAGCTTTCCTTATTCCTTTTCTCCCTCTCACCTTTGTTCTTGTCTTTTTTCCTCTAGGCGCCGGGGCGTAGCTGAATCCGGAAGATCGCTGCTGAAGATGGAAGCGCCTTGCAAAGGTGAGTAAAATGCAGCGCTGCAGCGATCGAAACGAAATGCCTTTAAAATGATGTCTTCCTTTTCAGGGCCGTTGGAGAAATGACTCCGGGATGCAGATTTAGCAGGTAAGGGCTTTTCTTCTCCTATTCTCTTCCTTTCTCCCCTTGCAGGTGTTCCAGGGTGCTGGCAGGCGTGGCTGAAGTCAGGATGCAGGAGCTGACACGGTGAGCGTCCAGCTGCTAGGTGCAGAACAACGCGAAGCATGTGTGGCTGTTCGGGTGGGGTTTAAATAGCCTTGGAAGAAGTTCCTGGTATGTATCCTTCCACCAATCAGGTATGTATCCTTCCCCGACCACACCCGGGTGGTGAAGTAGTCCTACAGGTTAAGTAGTCCCATTCAGGCCTCAAGAGGGCCTGGATGAAGCAGCAAGGTCTGCATCAGGTAAGTGTGCACCCAAGCACTTAAACACATATCCTCTTCTATGAGCCTGGCGCCTAAGGCGCCAGGACTGGGGTCCGCTATGAGCCTGGCGCCTAAGGCGCCAGGACTGAGTCCAAAGGGCCCCGACTTGGGCCCGCTGAGACTTCCCTGGGGAAAATGATGTCTGCCTCTGGGGTTGCTGGGCCCGGCCTGGCTCCTTAGTGGTAGGCATCATGACAGTACCCCCCCTCAAGGCCCCTCCCAAGGTCTTTTCCTCCGGGGGTTTTGGTTTGTGCGGGAATCTTCGATGGAATCTTTGAATTAATTGTGGTGCGTGAACATAGTTACTGGGTTCCCAAGATCTTTCCTGAGGTCCATATCCTTTCCAATCAACAAGATAGAAGAGTTTCGACTTAACTATCTTGGAATCTAAAATGTCTTTCACTTCGAATTCTAATTCTCCATCAATTTGGACAGGGCCTGGGGGCTCAGAAAGTCTGGTTCCAGGTTGTACTGGTTTTAGAAGAGATGCGTGAAAAACGGGATGAATCCGCATGTTGGATGGTAAATCGAGTTTAAAGGCCACTGGGTTGATAATAGCTTTGATGGGGTAAGGCCCAATGAATCTGGGATTAAAAGTTTGCTGACCCTTGAGGGGTAGATGTTTAGTTGCTAGCCATACCTGATCTCCTACTTGGTAAGGAGGAGTTTTACTTCGGTGCAAATCAGCGTTTTCTTTATACTTTTTCTTGGCTTGCTGTAAGTGGGTTGTAGCTTCTTTGAAGGCTTGGGTTATTGTGGAATGTAGGTGATTTACTGCAGGCATTTCCAGGGACAGAGGTGGATCTTGGTCAGAGGTCCGAGGATGGTGACCATACAGGGTATAAAAAGGAGTCTGTCCGGTTCCAGAATGCACTGAACTGTTGTATGCATATTCTGCAATCCAAAGGATGTCCTTCCAATTCAACTCGGATTGGTGTAACATGCACCGCAGATATTGCTCGAGAGTCTGATTGGTTCTCTCGGTTTGTCCGTCGGTCTGGGGGTGGTGGCTGGTGGATAACCGCACGTCTATTTGTGCTAGTTGGCAACATTTCTTCCAAAAGTGGGAGATAAATTGACTTCCATGGTCTGAGACTAATATGGAAGGGAAACCATGTAACCGCACTATATTTTCCATAAATTCCTTGGCCAAGGTGGAAGCTGACGGCAATCCTTTTAAAGGGATAAAATGGGCCATTTTGGAGAATAGATCCACTATTACGAGAATCGTGTTGTAACCACCACAAGGAGGCAGGTCAGTTATAAAGTCCATTGACAAGGTGTGCCAAGGTGCTGGTGGAATGTCCAAAGGTTGAAGTAGGCCGGCTGGCCTTTTCTTTTGACTCTTATTTTGGGCACAGATTCCGCAAGACAACACAAATGACTTTATGTCTTTTCTCCAAGAAGGCCACCAGAAGTGGCGTTTGATCTTTTCTTCTGTTTTCGCGATACCGGGGTGTCCTTCCATTAATGATTCATGATGACGGGTAATGACAAGTTCCTGCAATTCTTTATTTGGCAGAAATAACCGCTCTTGGAAGTAGGGTAAATCATCCTTAACGGTGTAGTGAGGACCCTTTTGACTCCATTCCAGTAAGGCAGAAGAGTCAAAAAGCTGTTTTACTTGAGCTTGGATGTCCTCAATGGTTTGCAATGAAGTCAAGCCCAGAATTCTTTGTTCCGGTATGATTGGCACAGGTTCTAAACTCGAATTGGGTTCTTCCATGCCTATCCGGGATAAGGCATCTGCCTTACCATTCTTGCAGCCAGGGCGATAGGTAATTACAAAATCAAATTCCGCAAAGAATAAAGCCCATCAGAGTTGTCGCGAAGATTGAGCTTTGGCCGTCTTTAAATACTGCAAATTTCTGTGGTCCGTAATTACGGTGATGGTGTGTCTTGCACCGAGAAGATAGTGACGCCAAGCCTTGAAAGCTGATTTAATAGCCAGTAGTTCTTTGTCGGTAATTGCGTAATTGAGTTCAGGTGGAGAGAATTTTCTGGACCAAAAGGCTACAGGGTGTAGTTGGTTAGTTTCTGGGTCTCTTTGCGACAGGACAGCTCCCATGGCCGAACTGGATGCATCGGTTTCCACGATGTAAGGGAGATCTGGGCGCGGGTGCTTCAATACACGTGCAGAGGTGAATTTGGTTTTCAGGTCCTGAAAGGCTTGTTCAGCCTCAAGAGTCCATTCAAAGCGTTTATTTTTCTTTAGGAGAGCTGTGATGGGTTGAACAGTTCGAGAAAATTCCGGGATGAACCTTCGATAGAAATTGGCAAAGCCAAGCATGCTTTGCACTCCCTTCACAGAGCTAGGAGATGGCCATTTGAGAATGGCGTCCACTTTCCGCGAGTCCATTCGGATTCCTTGAGGTGTCAGGATGAATCCGAGAAACTCCACTTCTGTGGTATGAAAAACGCATTTTTCGAGCTTGGCAAATAATTTGTGCTGGCGCAATTTCTCAAGAACTGCCCTAACATGGTTTCTGTGATCAGATTCTGAGGAGGAATACACCAGGATGTCGTCAATATAAACGATGACACAAACATCGATAAGTTCCCGAAGAACATCATTCATGAAGTACTGAAAGGCGGCAGGTGCGTTGCACAAACCGAAGGGCATTACTTGATATTCGAAGAGCCCAAATTTGGTGCGGAATGCAGTCTTCCACTCGTCGCCCTCTTTTATACGTACCAGGTGGTAAGCTCCTCGGAGATCTAGCTTGGTGTACACACAAGCATCTTTTACTTGGTCGATAAGCTCAGGTATCAGGGGCAAAGGGTAACGATTCTTAATTGTTATCTGATTTAGGGCGCGGTAGTCAATACAGGCCCTAAGGTCTCCTTCCTTTTTAGGTACGAAGAACAAAGCAGAAGAGACTGGTGACTTTGATGGGCGAATGAAACCATTGGCCAGGTATTGATCCAAATACTGGCGCAAATGCAGGTCTCAGGTTCAGTAAGAGCATAAATCCTACTACAAGGTAGTTGTGCATTGGGTACCAAGTCGATTTGGCAATCGTAAGATCGATGGGGAGGTAAGGTGTTAGCCTGCTCTTTCTGAAAAACGTCTTGGAATTCTTGGTATTCAGATGGTAGCTGTACAGGGGTGGAAGTTACAGAGGCTAGACCCATAGCTGGATTCCTTGGGTAACAGGTTGGTTCACAATCAGGAAAAGTTATCTGCTTTGCTCGCCAGTCTATTCTCGGATTATGTGTTTCTAACCAAGGGATTCAAAGAAGTACTTGAATTTGTGGGGCCTTGATCACATCAAACACGATTGCTTCCCGATGTCCGTCCTGACCCACCAGAGTGATTTCAACTGTGGAATGCGTTACAGGCCCTGAGGCTATATCGGTTCCATCAACTGTAGTAATTAAATCTTGGGTTACTTTCGGGCGGAGAGGAAGCTTAATCCTGGAATCCAATTCACGGTCTATGTAATTTCCAATAGCTCCACTGTCTATGTATGCTTTTATAGCATGCAACTGCTGAGGCTGTTTTGGGTTCACAAGCACCATTGGCATGACAAAATGCGAGGTCAAAGAGTTTGTTTTCAAGCTCGGCAAGCGGACCCCTACGCTTGTCGGGCTAGGTCGTTTCCCGAACCAGGTGTCAATAACTCGTTATCAGTGGCTCCAACCACCTTCTTGGGTGGTTTAACTGGACAACTTTGAAGAAAGTGACCGGAAGTTCCGCAGTACAGACAAAGTTGCATTTGTCGCCTTCTCTCTCGTTCCTTCTGCGTTAATGGTCCTTTAACACTGCCAATTTGCATAGGTTCGGAAACGTCAGTACTCTTGGAGTTAACGTGGGTCTTGATAGGTACTCTGGTTTCATACTTGAGCCGATCTGCTTTTCTATTTTGAAGTCTGTGATCAAGTTGAACCACTAAGTCTACGTAGTCTGCGCAGGCCTGGGGTGGATCTACTATCTGAGCTATAACATCTTTAAGCTCTCCGCGCAGGCCTCGATGAAACAATGTGATCCTTTTATTTTCAGGCTATCCGGTTTCCACAACTAGTCTATTATAGGTGGCGATATAGGACAAAAGATCCTGATTACCTTGTCGTAAGGATAGCAGTTCGTTGTCAAGGGCCTGTCCCTGCGAGTGTCGAGCGAAAAATCTTTCCATGCTGGCCTGGAAGCCCTGGAAATCCTGGAGAATGGGATCATCCTGATTTACCAATGGAATAGACCAATCGGCAGCACAGCCACTGAGGTAAGATAGTACAAAGGCTACTTTGGTCTGGTCGTTGGGGAAGGCCCCGGGCCTGCATAAAAAGTGTAAACGGCATTGGTTCATAAAAACGGCATATTTCTTGGGATCCCCCGCAAAACGTTCCGGCGGGGCCAAAGGCATGTGTCCAGGTAGATTGATTTGTACCGGGTTATTCGAACCCATTGTTGTAGAAATATCTCCGGAACAGGTAAAGGAGTGTGCTCTGCCTGGCCCTGCAATAACCTTTTGGCCAGATCATCAGTTCTTTCCTTGGATAGGATTAGTTCCCTTCTGAGAGCATTAGTCTCCTGGCGGGCTGAGTGCACTTCTGCCCGTAATTCCCCTAAAAGATGGGCCAGCTGATCTGTCTCGGAAGTCTCCATAGCGCCCAGGTGGGAAATTGTGGTAAGGCTTCGCGTTCTGTAATGCTCACCTGGTTCCCACGGAGGCGCGGCGTCGAAGGCGCAGAACTCTGAAGATGGACAGGAAGGGCCCCTCTATTCTGGCTTCCCTGGCTCGTTGGATACCCTCCTGTGCGTGAAAAGGGAGTATTACCAACTGTGGAACAATGCTCAAGCCTCCCACTCCCTTCCAACCCTCCACGATACCTCCTCCACGATTCCCCGTGAAGCCTCACCTTAGGGTTTGGAAGGATGAGCTCTCCATCCTGCTTCTGATGCAGGGGCGCGTTGAAACCCAGTTACTTCACTGGATTGAGGATTGATGGGAGTTCAGGTAAGCTTGACTGTTCAGGTAAGGCGCTGTAAAAATTCTCTTCAAAAGTTCAAGCTTAATAATAATGTTTGTTGTCTAATTGCAGCAAGCGCTAATGCTTATGTCTTTTTCCCCTTAGGGGCCGGGGTTCGGAGTGCCGGAGATATGGCGCCGACCCGAAGTGAAACAGTTCTGGATGAGCGCTCAGGTAATGTCTTTGCATTCGCTCATTCAATGTCTTTGTCTTTTTTCCCCATAGGGGCCGGGTCCGGAGATGCCAGGAAGCGGCAGGACCCGAAATGCAGTGGGAATAATCCAACAGGTAAGACTTAAAAGGAAACTGAGCTTTCCTTATTCCTTTTCTCCCTCTCACCTTTGTTCTTGTCTTTTTTCCTCTAGGCGCCGGGGCGTAGCTGAATCCGGAAGATCGCTGCTGAAGATGGAAGCGCCTTGCAAAGGTGAGTAAAATGCAGCGCTGCAGCGATCGAAACGAAATGCCTTTAAAATGATGTCTTCCTTTTCAGGGCCGTTGGAGAAATGACTCCGGGATGCAGATTTAGCAGGTAAGGGCTTTTCTTCTCCTATTCTCTTCCTTTCTCCCCTTGCAGGTGTTCCAGGGTGCTGGCAGGCGTGGCTGAAGTCAGGATGCAGGAGCTGACACGGTGAGCGTCCAGCTGCTAGGTGCAGAACAACGCGAAGCATGTGTGGCTGTTCGGGGGCGGTTTAAATAGCCTTGGAAGAAGTTCCTGGTATGTATCCTTCCACCAATCAGGTATGTATCCTTCCCCGACCACACCCGGGTGGTGAAGTAGTCCTACAGGTTAAGTAGTCCCATTCAGGCCTCAAGAGGGCCTGGATGAAGCAGCAAGGTCTGCATCAGGTAAGTGTGCACCCAAGCACTTAAACACATATCCTCTTCTATGAGCCTGGCGCCTAAGGCGCCAGGACTGGGGTCCGCTATGAGCCTGGCGCCTAAGGCGCCAGGACTGAGTCCAAAGGGCCCCGACTTGGGCCCGCTGAGACTTCCCTGGGGAAAATGATGTCTGCCTCTGGGGTTGCTGGGCCCGGCCTGGCTCCTTAGAGGTAGGCATCATGACAATTAGATTATTTTAACTAAGAGATTGGGTTCTGCACAGTTCTGGCAGATACTCACTCCTAATTTTGAAATGAATGGGCCTCGTCACGGATCTGGTCAACTGGACTGGACTGGGCGGTTCTGCTCACAGCGTCTGGGTCAGCTCTGCTCTGCTGGTCTAGCCTCTCTGGATACGGCGGGTCAATCAGGCACCGGTTCTGCTCACAGCGGTCTGTGTCTGGTCTGTAGTTCCGGCAACAGTTCTTGGCAAAGAATTCAAACAGCTCACCCAGCTGTTGAATAGTTTGGTTAGGTTTGCTGGAATCTGAAGGCCTGCTGAGAATACTTTTGCTTGCAGTGGGCCTTCTAGGTTCAAAGTTCTGTAGTCTATGTTTAGCTTGGAAGTCTAAGTGTTGGATCTCTGGATGTGAAGTCGTCGGTCAGCATGCTCCGCAGCAAATGGAATTGAATGTCTCTACCTGTCCCAGCAGTCTCTTTTTATGTGTTTTGGAAGTGGGTGTGTGCGTGGCGTAACTGAGCCTGCCCCTCTCTACTTGTCATTGGCCCAATTCTCCCCTCTCCCATGATTGGGGGAAGGAAATGGCTTGTCATCATGATGAGGTCTGTTTATGGGTCAGAGGATCTTCCCCTGGTCAATTTGCCCACAAATCTATATTTGATTCAAATATATATTTCCCAGATACACAATTTGTTGAAATTACATGTACACATTATATATTCCTTATGGTCCATGCTTGTCCGCCTCTGATCTTCCTGGGGGCTTGCATTCAAAAATTACAACATTTTGCGCTTTTTGACTGGTTTACCAATATCGGACATTTACCAAAAATTACACACATGTGCGCAAGGAGTATGGACATTAATTGATGAAGTGTCAGATTTTTAACATGCAGACATTTGGAGTAAGACCCTATTTTCCACCAGCAACCCCCCAGAATACACCACAGGGTCCTAACACCTCTTAAAACGTGCACAGAAAAATCACAAAAATAATGATATTACTTATATAATTCTGACAAGTCCGCACTATGAGTTATCTATCTTTTTAAAATTATGCCCTGGTCAAACAGGGGTGTGGCTTCCCACATCACATGGTGGAATAACTGGTTTATCCACTTCCCCCCAAGCTCAGCTGGCTCTCACAGGCACTTCTCCTCCCACTTCTCCCAAGAGGAAGCCACTTTACGGCCCCCCCAATATAACATTTGCCTGAGTCCATTGTTCAGTTTCCTGCAGTCCCCAGGTAATTCAATCAGAGAGGTGTCACCTCCTTTTTGTGGGGGCATCAGAATGCAGCCAGGTCTGGGAACACAGCTGTTGATCCAGTTTCAACTCCTGTCGGGGGTAGTTGTCAGGCAGAATCCAGTTTCATTAAGCCAGGTTTCAGCTAAATGTCACTTTTTGTTCCCAGTTTTCTACATTCAAATCAAACTGACAATTTTTACACATGCAGCTAGAGTGCTGATTCTAAGTTCAAAACTATGACATTTCAACAGTTACAAACTATGTGACACTCAAAAGTAGGTCCCTCATTTAATTTAAACATTTCGATTTTAGTGGTTTTCAGTTCAGTTTAACTTAAGCTGCTGACCTCCACAGCTCAGCCAGTTTTGTCATGAACATTGTTTTGGGCTCCTTTTCTTTCCAGATTTTGTATGCACACAAAACTTCATCCTGCCAAATGTCTGCTGGTGTTCAGTGTGATTTTTGAATATCCTGCAATGTTTGACATAGGCATTTTTAGCTTGCATTCAGAGAAACCAAGGTGATTTCAAAGGGCTTTTTAAGCTAACAGGCACTGCTGTTTTTCCTTTGGCACACATTCCACTCATGGCACCCCTGGCCCATCACGCTCGCACTGGTGGGTGGAAGGTTAGGCGACCATTTTGGTGTGCGCACAAACTGCGCGGTTCTCCTGGATTCTGGCGCACATGTGGGCTTTTTGGCCATCTTGGATTTTCTAAGCCCACAGCACCAAATGTTGCAGCTTAATGACTCAAACGTGGGTCAATACACCTGAAAAAGCCCCCCACCTGACTGCACTTTGAATTTGAGTCGAGGGGGAGTCGGGGGCGAAGAATGTTTTGACCCACGCACTGGTATGTCCGCATCATCTTCTTCCAATTCCGCAAATGGCACAGTTCAGCATCTTTTCCTCCATCCGGTTGGATCGATCGGTTCTCCTCGCCGGTCCTGATGGGAATATTGGGCGGTACCCCGGGCCCCTCGGATCTTTGCTCCCGGTCGTCCTCCTTGGTCAGTCTCCATGGTTTCCTCTCTCCTAGGATGATAAAGCAAAAGCGGTAATACACATTCCTAGACATTTTTCCACCACTATTAATGGTGTGGCGAACATGTACATTTTATACATCCGAATGCATTTTGCAGTCTGATTTAAAACAATATATAACCGGGAACATTTGCATTACGTTACTATATTTTTGATATGTGGAATATTTTAGAGTTTGAACTGACTTACTCTGGAGCGGCCCCCTCTGGTATTGCAGAGGACTCCTCCAGTTGTTGCAGAGTGTGCCTGGGATGGCAACACTTTAACTGATTTATATGGACCCACTTGTCTTCCCCCTCTACCAAACCGCCTTTGGGGATGCGGATCTTGTAGGCAACAGGGGAGATCTTGTCTATAATTTCAAAGGGTCCCTTCCATGTAGGCAAACATTTTCGCTGTTTGGCCTGGTTCCTTTGGAAATTGTATAGATAGACCCGGCCTCCCACATCATATTCCTTCTTGGTGGTTTTCAAATCATAGTGCGTTTTCATATTCTCAGCTGATCTTTCTAGATTCCGCTGAGCATAGGCAAAAGCATGTTGGAGGTGTTTCCTTAAATTCTCCACATACTCATGAGTTGTGGAGGCATTTATCAGTGTCTGCTCTTGGGTCCTGTAGAGCAAATGCTGGGGAAGCACCATCTTGCGTCCGGTCATCAACTCAAATGGTGACATTTTAGTTGCAGATGAAGGGATAGATCTGATGGCCATTAGGACCAGAGGTAATCGGATATCCCAACTTGGCCCAGAATCTGCCACAAACTTTTTTAATATGCTCACAATGGTTCGGTTGTATCTCTCTACAGCTCCAGAAGAAGCTGGCCTGTAAGCAATGTGTAGCTTCCTTTTAACCCCCAGTATCTCCCACATCTTTGTCATTACTTCGCTGGTGAAGTGGCTACCTCTGTCTGACTCAATCCTTTGAGGTAGACCAAAACGGGAAAAGATGTGGTTAATCATCAGGGCAGCTGCTGTTTCTGCCTTGCAGTTTGGGGCTGGGAGACATTCCACCCACTTGGTAAACAAGCATGTAACGGTCAACATGTACTTGTTTCCTCTAGACGAGCGAATTACAGGGCCAACAAAGTCGATTTACAAATCTGACCATGGCAGTGTCATCCCCCTCTTTTGGAGAGGCGCACGGTGTGTGAGGGATGATGGCTGAAATTGTGCACACACAAAACACCCCTTCAAGTATTGGTCGAGGTCCTGCCCCATGTGTGGCCAGTATGCAACCTCTCTTAAGATTTCCAGTGTTGTGTGAAACCCCCTATGACCGGCGGTGGCCACATCATGGGCGTGACTTAACATCAGGCTTCGGAATGAGGTAGGGACCACCCACTGATCATGGCCAGCTTGGGATTTCCTTACCAACAAACCGTCTTGGATTCGGAACCTTTTTGGACATTTCATCAACACTCTTTCCCAATGTAATCGGTATCCGTCAGGGGAAAGTTCTCAGGGTCCTCAATGTATTGGTAAAACTTACCAATTATTGGATCCCCCTTCTGAGCTGTAATTAAATCAGCATCAGGGGTCTCCTTACTCCATTGTGCAGTTGAAAGATCATTGTGAGCATTTGTCTGGGACCTAGTGATAGCAGTGACCTGGATTTCCCCCAATAGGGACTCTATTTCTATTAGATCCCCTTGGATGGCCGCGGTTTTGGCCAGCTCATCAGCTAAGTCATTTCCAGTTTTGTCTGGTCCCTCTATTTTGGAATGACCCTTGATCTTTTTCCAGTAGATGGTCATCCCATTCGATGTGACCAGATCATCAATGTTTTGAATTAACTTCCCATGTTTCAAGGGTTTGTTATTAGCACATAACATGCCTCTGGTTTTCCAATTAACCAGGTGCTCCACGAACCCGTTCCGTACATAATCCGAATCTGTGATTATGACTAGTTTGTGGAGTTGATGTTGGACGGCAGTGAGGATGGCCTGATGCACAGCCATCAATTCTGCCACCTGACTACTTTGGGGACCAATTTTGTATCCAGCGGAGGGTTCTGGTGACTCATTCACCCATGCATTCCCTACGCCGGCCACCAGTTCTTTCTCCCCGTTGTCGTCAACATGGTACGAGCATCCATCCACATAGACAGTGGGCATTCCCTCACACTTGTCTTCTTCAAAGACTTTGTGTGGGGAATTAAGGTATGCCTCCATGTTGTCCTTGATTTTTAGACTTTCGTCCTCGAGACAGTTTTCTCTGGCACAATCATGCAAGTCAGCCAGACCTTGCGCGAGGGGACTCTTCTTGTTTTGGCCATATCTGACCTCCACAGGAAAGCCTTGCATTGACAGAATCCAGGAAGTAATCTGGGAATTACTCACATTTCCGGCACGGATTCTGTCACTTTGGAGATATTGCAGAGGCTGGTGTGGAGTCTCCACTATGATGTGTTCCCCCTGGATAAACGGGCGGTAATTCTTCAATGCCCACACCGTTGCCAGGAGTGCCTTCTCACAATCGTTGAATTTTTCCTCCACAGAGGATAAAGTTTTGCTCGCATAGGAGATTACTTTATTAACCTTGTCATGCTTTTGGTATAATTCTGCCGTCAAGCACGTATTAGAGAACCCTGTCTCCAGGAAGAACTCCTTGTTTCTGACAGGGTAAGCTAGGCAAGGCACTTGTGAGAGGCTTCTTTTGAGTTGTCTTACTGCCTCGGATTGTTCTGGACCCCATTCCCACTTGACCCCCCCCCTTCAGGAGATGAATCAGGGGTCTAGTGATCTCTGCGTAGCCCTCAATGAACTTTCTGCTGTAATTAGTCAGTCCAAGGAGGCTCCTTAGTTCCCGCAGAGTTGTGGGGTCTTTCAGTTTCTGAAGTGCTTCCACTTTCTTTTCCTGGGGACAGAGACCCTGAAAAGTAATCTCATGCCCCAAGAAATTAACACGGGTTCTACACCACTGTGCATTCTGAAAGGAAAGTTTTGCTCCGGCAGCCCTCAACTGCGTCAGAACATAACGGATCTCCGCTATGTGTTCCTCCACAGATGAACTTTTGATGAGGACATCATCTACATAAGCCAGGTTACCCCTCGCACCCAGGTCGGGCATGGCCTTATGTAGGAAAATGTTGAATTAATTGCCGGAGTTGAGGTATCCGAAGGGAGTACGGGTTTAGGTGTACTGCTGGCCCCCAAAGGTAAAAGCCAGTTTGTATTGGTCCTGCCTACTGACAGGCACGGTCCAGTATCCATTGGTCAGGTCTATTGCTGTGAATACCTGTGACCCCTGAATCTGGGCCAGCCCTTGGTCAATGTAGGGCAGAGGCCATCGGGAAGTATGGACCCATTTGTTGAGCTCCCTAAGGTCGGCGCAGAGTCTCCACTGGCCGTTTGGCTTCAATATTCCCAGCACCGGATTATTGAAGGTGCTGTGTACTGGACGGATTATTCCCCGGGACTCAAGGTTCTTAATTATTTCAGTAAGGGACTCCATGGATGCGAGAGGCAAACGATATTGCTTCACAAACACTGGAGTCATTCCAGGGTCCGTGGGAATTGTTGTGGTGTGGATGTCGGTGCGACCACAGTCATATGAGTCTACCGCAAAGAGATCTTGGAAATCCAAGAAAACTTGTTTCAACTTTTGCTTCTGTTCCAGAGTCACGCAGGCATCAGCTAGGTTGACCCTCTCTTCCACCATCGGCCTGAAGCCTGGAAAGACTTCTGGTTTGGCTATTTCAGCGGCCTCCTCCAGCTGGGTGGAGAGGTCCCTGGTCAGAGTGCTGATTTGGACTGGAGGCTTCAGGTGGGAAAGGCAGCCCTCATGGACCTGGAAAATCACCTCATCCCTCCTGAAGTCACAAGTCACATCTTCCTTACCATAAGGGCAAGAAGTGTACACCAGCAAGTTCCCCCCATGCCGGGTGAAAATCCTGTCTGGTGTTGTGTTGTCATCACTGTCACTGTCAAAACAGTCCTTGGGGATCGGTCCTAACTGTTCATTTCCTAAATCAATGGAGAAATGTCAGTCATCAACCGCCATTCCAATAATGGTGCTGTGAAAACAAAGAAATTGATATTAGGCCGGGAAGCCCAAAGGAAACACACCAACACAGGTTACAAAGAACATACAAAGTGCTTTATTTAAAAGCTACAACAGTTACCAAAAAGTCAATTGACAAACGGATAGCTATTCGGCTCTCAGAGTAACATAACGAACTTCAACGAGAGTTCACTGCGTTAGTGAGAGAGACCGTACATTGGGATATTCGTGCTTTTATACTCTTTATCCAGCTCTGGCCAACCCCCTCGCGGGTTAACCATTCTTAGGACCAGGCCTAGGGTTCCTTGCCAGGTCAATCCCATAATGTATGCATTTTGATCAGTTCCGCTGATACAGTTGTTCATTTACACATAGATCAGGGATAGGACAAGGTCTCAGTTCGCGACCCCAACAAGTGGCCTGCAGGCACATTTATTTATTCATGTGTGCGGAGGTCACAACGGCCAGAATCTCACTCGGAATGTCATTCGGCCTCCATTTTGACGTTCAGGGTGACTTCCACATTACAAGAGAACCTAAAATGGCGGCTAAATCCAAGATGGCGACTTACACAGTTTTCGTTAAGGTCAAGACCTTGCCGCGGAATCTATTTACACAATATTTTAGACAACTTGGCGTAGGCCAACACACATTCAAACACTACAATAGGAGGCATAATATTATTTCGATTCCAACAGACCCCCCTTTTGGCCTATGCCAAGTGCTAGCATCATTTCTAATACTTTTGAAAATAACTCCATGTGTTGTCATCCATAGATCCCGAATCATTGTCTGTAATGTCTATAGCCATTAGGTCGTTCATCAAAACCTCTTGTAACACGAATTCTTTCGATGCTGTATCTGGGGCATATATTTTATGCCCTATTGTGCTCGCTGCTTGGGCACAACATCCCCCTAGCATTCCACATATACTCGGAAGGGATTGAAAACAGCAACAAAGGAATAGCAGGATCCCCAAAATAACCAGAATAACAGAAAGCACCTTCCAAACCCAAGATCGTAAAGAATCCCAGAACCAAGTGCTAAGATTCCAATCTCCTACAGGGATATGTACTTCAGAACTAAGAGTATGCAAGTTCTGTATTGCTTTAAAAATCGTTGGCGAGGAATCTGGTACAAAAACACAGCAAGCGGACCCCACTAATTTGCATACTCCACCTCGTTCTGCCAAAATGACATCTAATGCCATCCGATTTTGGAGTGCTACCAATCTTATTGCTTTTTGCTCTAAGGTCATATTGTAGAGTATGTCCGTGGTCCGGTTGATCGTTCTCTCCAGTAGCCTTGCTAATCCCCTAATGTTCTCTGAGTTTGTTATTTGTCCCCAAAAGGGCACAGCTGATTTCGCTATATCTCCCAATACTTGCCCAGGGGTATCTCCGTTCTTGTCTCGCCGCGGGCGAGCCTTAGAAACCTCCAATGTACTAGCTACAAATACCCCGGGTAGTAATATTCCTAAATAACAGGTTCCCTGCCAGTCCTTGGGCAACCAGGGAAATGCTAAACTACCACAAACAAAATAAACAGGCCCCCCTACATACTGAGGCCTGTTTTCTCCAGTCAAATTTACAATGTTTTTACAACCTTCAAAATCTCCCATTGGCCTAGTGCCATTTCTTTGTACACAGAAAGGAACCGAGTCAGGGCTATGATTTATAGAATAAGACGGAGGTACGGCGTCCTTATTGCCTATCGTAGCCATTTTAAAGAAAATTAGAGTTTGAAAAGGAAGAGATAGTTTATCAGACGGCCTAATAGAAGCGACGTTAGGTTTACTTCTATTTGCGAAAAACGAGCATCCCAGGGGAGTCAATTCACGTTTCTCGAAATCATTCAGATTAGTTCCATCAAAGTTCCCTGAGATGCTATCATTCCATCGGCCAAAGAATAGTGCTCTAAGAGAGGCATAGCAAGCAGTCGTTAAAGGTAAAGGATGTATATACCATCCCAGTCCCTTGTTCCCATGTTGCGGTAAATGAGTACAAATCCAACAATTACTCTTATTAAAAATGGCATGAGTTGCATTCATTACTATCATTAGAGTGTTATTATGATACTTTTGTCTATGTTGGGCGTCTCTAGGGGACAGAGTGTGAAGGTGTACAGAGGGAGTCAAAACAGTTGGTACAATCTCGGTCGGTAGTAAAGGTTTCAGAGGATAGATTTCTTCAAAATACCAAAGTCCTACAGCAGCAGTTGCAAAAATAACAATTATCATTATCAAAACACAGCAGTACGTTTTCGGGGCCCAGGCACATTGTTCATTGTCCAAGTTGGTCACCCCCTTATTCACAAGTCCAGTTCGGGGAGCAGCAGTGGAGGTGGCAGGCATTGTAGTTCCTCAATCGACGTCCCCAATGTTCGTTGCTGGCGACGCTACCGTCGCGCGATTTCTTAGTCCTTCCCAACCCTAGCCAGCAGAATCCCTTTTGTTCAACAGAACTTTCTCATAAAAAGGAGAACTTCCAATCACTTCCTTTTTCCAGATGCACGGAAAAACCCGTGCCGTAGTTCTATTTCCTTCGTCGAAGGTTGTACCTGATGGTACCCAAAATTGTCTGATCCGGAAGTAAAGTGTCGTCACTTCCTGAGGGAAGCGACGTGTCGGAGGTGACGGAAGTTGCAGAGCTCGAAACAGTGTTTTCCAGAAGTGATTTTTCAAGAGAGTGCGGAGACGAAATGGACTGATCCCCAAGCTCCTCGAGCTCAGAGAAATTCTCTGACGCACTCACAGCGCTGTTTGCTACTCCAAGATCAGAGACTGTAGCATCAGCGAGGGGTTCTGCTTCTTCTGTAACGTGCGGTGTCGGGTGAGGAAGTTTCTTGACATGCGTCGCGTGAATCCAGTTCTTCTTTCCAGCCACCCGCACTGCTGTCCTGGTGACCAGTAACACCTGGTAGGGTCCCCGCCAGCGAGGCGCGAGACAGGAAGACCTCTCGTAGGCCTTCACTTGGACCCAACTTCCAGGCAGTATATCGTGACCTGGGCCCGTGAACCATACAGGTAAAGCTGAGTGCACCTGGTGATAAATGAAATACAGGTTTTTAGTTAACTGGTTACAGTAGTCTACAAGCAATACATTTTCCACCTCTCTCAGGGCTTTAGGTTTTGGGAGACCCCAAATGTTAGCAGGTCTCCCCATCACTACCTCAAATGGAGAAAGCCCAGTCTTAGTCTGAGGTGTGGTACGCATAGCTATTAATACAATAAGCAAGGCATCTGGCCATTTCAGTTTGGTACCAGCACATGTTTTCACAAGCTTATTCTTTAAGATACCATTGTGTCTTTCCACCAACCCAGCACTTTGAGGATGTCTAGCTGAGTGAAATCGTTTTTCAATACATAAGGCTGTGCATATCTGCAAAATTACTGCTGCAATAAAGTGGGGACCATTATCCGACCAAATTACCCTCGGGAGCCCAAATCGAGGAAAGAATTCTTTTACCATAATCTTTGCAGTGGTCATGGCGGTAGCATCTTTAACGGGGAAAGCCTCGACCCATTTATTGAAGGCACAAATAATTACAAGAACATATTTCAGATTATTACATCGTTCCATCTCAATAAAATCAAAGTGAATGACCTCGAAGCGAACAGAAGGGGGCCCAAAGCTTCCCCTTGGAGTTACTGTCCCCTTACCCACATTGTGCTGTAAGCAGATCATACAGTTCTGGACATGCCTCTTCGCAGTCTCCAGAATCTTGTCATTCACCCAAAATTGTTCTAACATTTTCGTGATCTGCTGGGCACACACATGTGTAGGACCGTGTGCCATCGTAACCATTGCCAATACATATGAATCAGGAAGCAACCATTTTCCTTCGGATGTATCCACCCAACACCCTTCATCATCCAATTTACCCATTCCTTCAGCCCACCTTTTAGATTCTTCTATTGTGGCATCAGTTTGAATATCTCGCACAGACCCAATACCTTCATCCATTATGTAAGCATCTCTCATTTCCCTCAAGGCATACATGTCCGTGCTAAGGTCTGTGGCCGTTTGTCTGGCTATCAAGTCCGCAAAAGCGTTCCCTTTGCCCACATCATCTATGACCTTACGATGTGCTGCACATTTTATGATCGCTAACTGTTTAGGGAGTGAGAGTGCCGAGAGTAATTGCACTATCAAGGGGCCATGCTGGATCTTGGTCCCATGTGCGGTCAGGAACCCTCTTTCCGACCAAAGCCTTCCAAAGTTGTGAGCCACCCCAAATGCGTACTGGCTATCAGTATATATATTTACTATACGCCCTTGGGAGAGGTCACAAGCTCGGGTCAACGCAATAATCTCTGCGGCCTGCGCGGAGTTATGTGAAATTCTCTTAGTTTCAACAACTTTGCTCAATGTAGTAACTGCATAAGCAGCTGTAGATGTACCATCCGAAAGTTTGAAGCAGGAGCCATCACAAAACAGCTCCCCTTCTGCATTATCCAAAGGAGTAACTATGAGATCTATCCTGCCCTTTGTTTCTTGTTCAGTGATATACAGGCAGTCATGTAATTCTTCATCACCGCAAACAGTGTTTTGCGGGAAAGGTAAGAGTTCAGCCGGATTAAGAACACAACACCTCTTAATTTGGATGTGAGGGGCAAACAGAATTAGTTCATACCTTGTTAACCGCGCAGAGGTGAGGTGTTGCGTTTGGGTTTTGTTCAATAGAATATCAACAGGGTGAGGTACCATCAAAATCAAATCATGGCCTAGGACCATTCCCTCACTCTGTTTTACAGACGCGGCAGCAGCAGCGACAGCGCGCAAACATCTTGGCAAAGCGCATGCGACAGGATCAAGGGCGGAGGAGTAGTAGCCGCACGGCCTATTCTTCCCTCTGTGTTGCTGTGTTAACACAGCGTAAGCACATCCATCACATTCATGCACAAACAACACAAAGGCCTTGTCATAATTTGGAGTACCCAGAACCGGTGCAGAACATAGCGCGGTTTTGAGAAGCTCAAATGATCGTTGATGTTCCGATTCCCATGGCAGTGGCAGAGAAATGCCCTTCTTCGTCAAAGCCAACATCGGTTTTATCACTAGCGAAACGTTCGGGATCCACAACCTACAGTAAGAAGCCATACCTATTAAGGCTCTGACTTCCTTCTGTGTATTTGGAACAGACATGCCAGAAATGTGTTTTATTCTTTCAGGTGTCAATCTTATCCCCTCCTTTGACAGGAGGTAGCCTAAATAGGCGACCTCCTGACAACAATATTGAAATTTTTTAAGCGAAGCTTTATGACCATTTTTAGCTAAATGAACGAGCAACAGTACAGTGCCTTCTTTACAAGCACTCTCAGAGTCTGCAGCCAAAAGCAAATCATCAACATATTGAAGCAGCGTACAAGTAGGTGGCAATTCAAGGGTGTCGAGCTGCTCTTTCAAAGCTCTACTATAAATGCTAGGACTTTCAGTATACCCTTGAGGTGCCCTGGTAAATGTAAATGAGCGTCCCCCCAAGGTGAACGCAAACAGATATCTACTTTCCTCATGTATAGGAATGCTAAAGAAAGCGTTTTTTAAATCCACAACGCTGAAGTGCGTAGCCGTAGGAGGGATCATTGTCAATATTGTCGTCACATCGGGCACAATTGGAAATTGTGGGGCGACCACTCTGTTAATAGCACGAAGATCAATTATGAACCGGTATGGAATTGCATTGTCGCCTTTCTTATATACAGGCAAGATCGGACTATTACACAAACTACCTGTAATCTCTTCGATCACCCCACGATGCACAAAATCGGAGACAATGCATTTTAAAGCACGTTCGCCCTCAACTGATATTTTATACTGCGGAATGCGTGGTAATTTCACTCCATGTTTCAGAACTATTTTAACGGGCTCAATCTGTAATACCCCGACATCATTGTCGTCTACCGCCCATAAACATTCCGGGACAATGCTAAGCTCAGAAGGTAAAGGTCGAATCAAGAACTGAGAATTAGGAAGTTGCTGTGGTGAAACCGTCAGCCGTACTCCATCAGAGGAACAATGAATTACTGCGTTCAATTTCTTTAACAAATTCAACCCCAGCAAATTCTCTCCACAGTTTGAAGTGAGAAGAAAAGGGCAATGGTCCGTAAAGGGACCCAAAGAAACAGACACCGGTGCAGAAACCGGACAGACAGTTGGTATACCAGAAAACCCTACGGAAACATTTGTTTGCCCTGACAGTGGAATGTTTGGAACCCGAGAATGATCAATGGAGCACTTCTGCGCTCCAGTGTCTATCAGAAACTGGTGTTTCCTATTCCCTACTAATAGTTCAACGTAGGGGCCTTTCTGATTAACGGGAATAGGTGAAGGTTCCAAACCCTGCTTCGGGCAATCCTAATGAAATAGAGTATCGTCGAAAGGAAGCTCTTCAGAAAGGTAGGCAGCAGAAGGGTGATCAAATATGTTCCTCGAGTCCACACTCGAGGTCTGATTTTCCTGTGAAAAAGGTTGCTGAGGATCTTGTAAAAGCTGACCTCTATCAGGGCCCCCTGCTCCAGGGCGGCCCCTAGGTCGTCTACCCATACCCCCAAACGCACTGTTTGACCTTTGGCGAAGGACAGGGCACTGTGCTCGCCAATGACCTTCCTGGCGGCAATAAGCACATTGATTAATATTCACAGTACCCAAAGGAGCATTTCCTTTTGGGACATACTGACCTCTAGTCTGGGTCGTGCCTCCTCTGGGGTTTCTAACAATTTGCTGTAATAATACTTTGGTTTTCAAATCTCCTTTCCTCTTTTCAATTTTTTCCTTCTCATTATTAACACGGTTCTCATAATACTGAGCCATGTGCAAAACCTCAGATTAAGATTTTGCCTGCCAAGCGATCTCAGAGGACATAATCTGTGACTGGATGTCAGGTAACAATCCACGTACAAATTTGTCCACGAACAACCTTTTCCCAGACTCTGTACCTAAATCCTGTCCACTGAAGTCAGAAAATACCTGCTCGAATCTATTAAAAAATTTGGTGGCGCCTTCAGTTTTTCCTTGGACACAGGCCGTAAGCTTGTCCCAAATAATTCTTTTCTCTGGAATTATAGTCTTTAATTTTGCGACAATTCTATCAGGCAAAGTAAGTATTACCTGCGGGGGTTTCTCACCAGCTGGTCTTTCCCCATCAATCCTAATCATATTAGCCCACGTATCTCCCAACCCTTGCACATCGTCTACTGTCCGAACCTGTTTCCATACATCTACGGGTAGGAGTACAGGGAATAACAAGTCAATATCACTCAAGGTGAACACAGAGGACTGCAAAATGGACTCTATTTCTTTTTAAAACCCCGTCAGGTTTTTTCTGATATCGAGAACTGATTGTCTAATTGTGTTCACTTCCTGTCGTGAAAACGGGATGTGAACGAATTGCGATACATAATGTGCAGGGATATCGACAGTGGGGGCACCAGTCCCAGCGTTGGCGGGGATCTCAACTTTTGGGACAAAGGTCGGAGGGACCTCTCTCATAGGCAACTGAGATATAGGTACCTCCGGCCGCTTACTAAGCAACAGAGCCAGGTCGAGCGCTAAGGCAGCTGAAGAAGTGTCGGGGGCAAAAAAGCCCTTTTACAAATCCCCAATAATTCTATGGGGCAACTAACCTTCTTTCTTACACATTCGTCTTGCAGGTACTGTACCATTACCTGAATTACCTTTCTTTGCATTTCTACTGTATACTGACTATACGTGTCATATACTTCATCTGGCGGAATCGATGAATCCGAGATCCAACGAACCGCATCTTTAGTACAAATTCGTATTTCCTCAGGTGCCGATCTATGGCACGGAAGGAACCGTTTCTGTACATATATTCTATCGTCTTCGTCGTCCTCATCTTGTGACTTTTCAAAGTCTTTCCTAAACTCAAACAATTTTTCCACATGCTCATATACTTTCTGCTCTGTGTCCCTCGAAAGTGCCAAAGCATTCAGATCTCTCACTCCTTGTGGAAGATCCGAATTTTGTAATCTACCCCACATCACACATAAATGAGTCCCCAAACCTTCGATAAAAACATTTTTCTCGGGAAAACTTTTCAAATTAGATAATGTGGAAAAAACATTAGCTTGATCACCTTTCTCCATACAATGCTTAGCCCATGCAAACAATTCCTGTTTCTTATCTGCAGAAACAGTATTACGAGTGACAATCTTCGATCCTACACCTGGATCAACTTCAGTCAATACGGGGCCACTCGGGAGCGGAGGTGTAGGTAAATTTAATAAAGGTGCAATTATCGGTGTAGAAGGAAGGGGCGGTGCGATAGGTGGAGGAACATCAACTAGAGGACTAGGAACAATAGGTTGTACAGGGGGAATAGGAATAACAGCAGGAACAACAGCAGAAATGGGCAGAGTGCCCAAAATAGAAACATACGGAGGTGGCGCTGAGGTATCAGGCCTGCGTTCGTTTAACAATTTCTCAATAAATTCCTCGGAAACATGGAAATCTTTAGAGGGGTACATTTTCTGGATTCCAAGTGAAAAAGCTCTATCCATATTTTTAACTGGTTCTGAACGTTTTTCTTTATCATATAACAACGCTTTTTCGGCGTTTGTTTTATGACGGCGTGCATGTTTGTCCCTACTTTTAAGCTGCTGTAACGCTTCTTTTTTCCAATTCTGTAAAACATCAAAGGCTGCAGGTCTAGCCTTCTTTTTTAGCAAGATTGATTCTAAGTATTCAATACGGGGGATCTCAAAACTACCGTTGATTGGCCACTGAAATACGGAGGCATGTCTGGTCTGTCTGTGCCAAATATCATTAAATACTGTACTTCCAATGCCATACTTACAGTACATAGTACATGCCGGCGACCCCTCCTGTGGTGCCGGGCAGCTAAATTCCAAGGATTGTCGATCGCTGCGGAACAGAGCCCTAAAGCAGCTAGACAATTTCCCAGGCATTTCACAAAAAATTGGTGTTACCTGGTCAATAATTGTGTCTGCAGATACAATACGCCAAATTCAAATTGTCAGGGTTAAATTAAGAGCCGGGTCACGACTGCACCTGACCAAACCTAAGGAGGACCGTACGGTTTATCAAAGAACTTACCTAACAAATTTTACCTTGTGTTTGGTGGTTTCGGCAAATCTGCCCGCCTCAAAAAATGGACCCTCGTCAAGATGCCGTGTCAGACCACACGACTATCGTCCAAGGATCGGATCGTGCAGCGCTGCCGAGGTATCGCGTCTCGATCGGTCGGGCCCGCAGAATAACACCGTCCGATCCCGGTTCGATAGTCTGCGTCAACCTTCAATGATCCAGCATCAATCTTGAGGGTCCCTATTCGGGCGCCAACTATGAAAAAAAAGAAATTGATATGAGGCCGGGAAGCCCAAAGGAAACACACCAACACAGGTTACAAAGAACATACAAAGTGCTTTATTTAAAAGATACAACAGTTACCAAAAAGTCAATTGACAAACGGATAGCTATTCGGCTCTCAGAGTAACATAACGAACTTCAACGAGAGTTCACTGCGTTAGTGAGAGAGACCGTACATTGGGATATTCATGCTTTTATACTCTTTATCTTGCTCTGGCCAACCCCCTCGCGGGCTAACCATTCTTAGGACCAGGCCTAGGGTTCCTTGCCAGGTCAATCCCATAATGTATGCATTTTGATCAGTTCCGCTGATACAGTTGTTCATTTACACATAGGTCAGGGATAGGACAAGGTCTCAGTTTGCGACCCCAACAAGTGGCCTGCAGGCATATTTATTTATTCATGTGTGCGGAGGTCACAACGGCCAGAATCTCACTCGGAATGTCATTCAGCCTCCATTTTGACGTTCAGGGTGACTTCCACATTACAAGAGAACCTAAAATGGCGGCTAAATCCAAGATGGCGACGTACACAGTTTTCGTTAAGGTCAAGACCTTGCCGCGGAATCTATTTACACAATATTTTACACAACTTGGCGTAGGCCAACACACATTCAAACACTACAATAGGAGGCATAATATTATTTCGATTCCAACAGTGCCTGCGGCTATAGTAATGCTCTTTAAGTCGCTGTTATCCACCTCTATTGGAATGGTGTCATGTTCTATGTTGACTAATGGAGTTGGGTTTACCCCCAACCCTTGCTGTTGGAGAGAAGCAGTTAGATGTATGTAAGCATCAGGGTTTTTCAATTTTTGTCCTCTTTTAAGTTTCACTTCCAGGGAGAATTGTCGGGTCCTTTCTGGGATGGTGACTTCCTCTTTGATCTGAATTTCAACTGCATAAGGTAGCAATTGAGCTGACCTAAATGCTTTTTCTGGATCATCAAAGCCCATGGGATTATCCGCTAATCGGGACCAAGCTTTGAAGTTTATTAGGTCCAATCTAATGGCAAAGCGATTAAGAATGTCACTGCCTAAGTAAAAGGCGGCAGTGACGTCTCGCACGACCCAACAATTATGGACTATGCTCTTGTTGCCAATGGAGATTTTGAGCATACACCTGCTTGGCAGGAGATGTTTGGAATTAGGTGCTTCCAGGTCCATTTCCCATTAGTCTATCAGTTTGAATGTGAGAATGGCTGGATCTTTTGGGAGTTGGCGGAACATGGCTTCGCTGATGAAGCTCTTACCGTTGTTCACACACACTCGAGCGAGAACAGAGTCCTTCCCATCATTTAACTGAACAGGGATGAACAACTGCTCTCCAATTTGCTGAATATCAGCCCGGCTCTGAGCTGATTTCACATCTTTCTGGACTATAGGAGTGGGAGCTTCTAATTGTGGATTAGTAAAGAATTTCAGAGTGTTTCCTTCCAGTGTGGAATACCACCTTAAACTGGAAGGAAGGTTGATTTTCAGAAATAGAGAGGACCCCCCACCACCAGTCTGTTGTCCTACTGCTATTACTGTCACGTCTGGAATTTGGCTATTCTGGAAGTGAAATTCTACTTGGTCAGATTTTTGTTCAACCATGTGGCATGTGCCGTTTAAACTAACATGGTTGACACTCTGTTTTAATTTTATTGGTCGGCTAGTCTGGGTCCAGAGGACCTTGTTTACGCAATCTATTAGGGGTGACAACCTTCTCAGGAGGTCATTCCCTATTAAACAAGGGTTGCCCTCTGGAGTCACTACTATGACCGGGTGTTTCACCGTGTGTCGCCCAATTTTGATGTCCAAATCTGCAGTCGCCTCGACAGGAATTTCCTTCCCGTCAAAGTTCTGCAGTTGTCCAGGAAGAGAGGTGAGAGGAATACGGTAATTCTCCCCCCTTCCTGCATTTAGTTCATCAAAGGCCCTTTTGGACAGAAGGGTAGCTTGGGATCCAGTGTCCACCAGTGCCAAAATTGTACCCTGCCCCTGTACTTGTACCGGGGCATAATATCTTCCCTCCTTCTCCTCAAGGGGGCACAGATAATGCACATTTTTGGACAACTGGTGGGCTAACTTTCTGGTTTTGGACAATGCAAGAGAAGAGATTTGGGCAGAATTCTGTGGAGAGCCTGGGGAATCTGAAAGAAAAAGTTGGCAACTGGAAATGGTTTCGGGTTCTAGGCCACCCCCCCTTTTTGGACGCAGTCCTCAGGATGGGTTTGACCCACAGGATTTTGGTATTGTTGGTTCTGGGATAGAATGATGGGCGGCGATAGCTCAATCCCCACATCTACCCAGTCTGTTGATTCGGTTTTAGGTTCCCCTGGTTCCGGTTCTGGGCCGCCCTTGCCTTTTGGGAGGCAGTCACCAGGATGGGTTTGACCCATGGAATTTTGGTATTGTCGGTTCTGGGATGAGATGATGGGCAGCGGTAGCTCAGTCTACACATCTCCCCAGTCTGAATTGGCATCCCTTGGGACCCATTTTTCCTTGGGAGGAGTTCCCCCATCTCTGAAGGAGAAGATCCTTTTCCCAGGATCTTCTGAGGATCCCTCTCCTCAAATCGGAAGACCTGTACCTCCTCCCCAAAGTGGGTCTGTTTGGGTCCTTTGTTTCTCTTACCCCCCCTCTGCTCCTTTGGAGGCAGACTTTCAGGGGCAGGAGATTTCGTTTCCGGTTCCTGGGTTTCCAGGGGCTGTTTACAAGTGAGGAAGGAAGCTTCCTCCAAGGCTTTACACCCCCTCTTCTCCTTGTGCCTCCTCTCTGGTAACCGGTGGGTTATCGGGGTGCTGCCCCGTCATTGTTCTGGAGCACCAGGTCCAGAGTTTGTGGCATTCTGCGGTGGCATGCTCATCTGAGGGTTCTGTTGAGCCCTCAGTATGTGACCCAGATCTCGTGCCATATTTTGGACCTGGCGCTCAAGTTGTGAAACCCGCTCAGGCTGATACGGGGCTCTATTTTCTCCCCTGGGCTGATCCCAGGAAGGGTAGCTATCCCTTCTCTGGTAATACCCCGGATTGGGAAGATTTCGGTACCCCTCCACCCTTGGCCTCCCCTCTCCTGGATTAGGTGGTCTGGGCTCAGGGAATTGGGGAAAGAAGGATGGATGGTTTTGGGGTTGGACATTGGGTGGATACCTGGGAAAAAAGTTCTGCCCAGGATTTGGTGAATTTCTGTCCTCCTGGGGGAAGTTAGGAGGGAAGTTCCCTGGGTCAGGTGCTTGGCTGGACCCCCCCCTTGGGCTGGAGGAGTCCACACATAACCCAGGATGGGTCGGTTTCCCTTGTAGCGGGGACTTACATAATCAGGGGAGCGGCGGACCCCATTTGTGGGACTACCTCCTCGACTCCCTGTCTGTGACTGGCCCGAGGGCCTTCTGGGCTGTGAATTATTGGGTGCGGCAGGTTTTAAGGCCCCCCCATCTCCAAATCTAAAACGGGGGCAACCTTTACCTCCGCCAGCTTGCCAGCAGCGGGGGTGCTGTTGGTTTTGGGGTTTTTCTGCGCATTACTTTTATTTTCTATGGGCTTCTGCACCTCATAGATCCGGGTAGCCTGTTCAATGACCCAGTCTAGTGACCTCTTCTCGTGAAAATCTCTCACTAGCTGGGTTATGATGTATTTGGGCAAGGCATGGAAAAAAGTATTGACAAATTCTCTGCTGTCCGTGCGCACCCTTCTGGTGGTCTGCGCAAAGGCACGCTTCAATTCTTGCACAAATTCTTGTGGGGCCTGATCCTCCCCACATTGCAAATTGTAGGCTGCCTTGCGAGCCTCTTGAGGATTTCTGTGAACAGAAAAATGTTTCAAGATGGCCGCCCTATATGTGGACCATCTTGAATGGTTTTGGTCCTCCAGCCCCGCAAAGAAACTGGAGTATTCAGGGGAGAATGTCCATTTGACGTTCTGGATGCAGCTACTGTTGTCCTTCAAATGGAAAGTCTCCATCATTTGCTCATAGAGCTCCAAGTGTTCCCAAACAGAATACTTGGCGTTCTTATGATAAGGCGTGATGACAATGTTTATTGCCTTTATTTGTTTCAATGGGTCCTTGAGCAAGGCCCTTTTTGCCTTATTGGCCTTTTTGGTTCGGGTCACCCTGGTCCATTCATCCTCTGACTCCGAAGCACTGCTCCCAGAGGTGCCCGTCTGATCTTCCAGGTTTTCCCGGATTCTGCGAGCCTGGGAATGGCTGGCAGAATGTGGGGACCTGGTCTCCTGTGTCCTGTAATGCTCAGAGGAGTCTTCAGATCCCTCCTTGCTGCCAGGATTTGATGGGTATCCCCCCCACTGACCTAACTGGGCAGAGGTTTTCAGGATGCCCTTAATGGGCCTACTCTCCTGGGGTTCCCCACTAAATTGCACTGTGCTTGGGTGCCCATACCCAGATGCCCGCCCCTCCATTCCTGGGTGGTACTGGCCTATGAGCCCCATACTTTTGGCTGGATAGTAATCTGCCATTCCTGTGGCCCTGTGCTCATGCGCGCCAGGGGACATGGGGGTGGCAGAGTCCAGGGACTGGGAGAGATGAAGGCCTCTGGTACCAGGGCTCCTGAGGTTATGCTCAGGCGTTTCCCTTTCCCAGCGAACCTCGTCTCTATCAGCCCCTGCTCCCTGTTGCAATGCAAGAGCCTGCGCTTTCAGTTCCTCAGTTAAGGCCTTAATAGACTCTATCAGTCTCTCCTGCATGGCTACCTGTTGCTGGAGCCTATCATTGTGCTAACAGAGAGCCTCATTTTCTCTCTGTGCCTCGTGATTGGTCCTGGAGTACTGGGCCAGTCTCTGCTGCAGGAGGGTTACCTCCTCAGTCCCATCCCTACTGGCCTGCTCCTTTCTTGCCAGAGCCTCCTCCACCCTCCTGGTGTGATCTAGCAAGTCCTGATGCTCTTTTTGGAGGTCACCCAGCACCTGGAGGGCCAAGTGATTTTCTTCAATTTTTCTTTTTAAATGGCAGACTTCCTGGCCTAAGGTATCCCTTTCCTGACCAAGAGCCTGCATTTGTGACGCCAGGTCGTCCCTCTGCCTTTGAAAGGCACCAGCTTTCTGGCGTTCTTCATCAAACTCTGCCTGGGTATCCAGGTCTTTCAAAATCAATTTATTGCTTTCCTCTTTCGCTCTGTCTAGTTGGATTTGCAGGGTGGCTACCTGCTCTGTGCATGCCCTGTTGAAATTGATCTGTTGCTCCAGCTTTTTCTGGCTCTGCAGTAAGGAGTCCAAACTGTCTTGGTGCTCCTTCTGCAAAGCCAGAATTCTGGTATCTTGGTCTGTCTTTTCCTGGTGCAGTATATCCATGTCCTCTTTTATTTTAATGATATACTGCCTACTATCATTTTCTGACTCCTGGCTCCTCTGCAGCCTCTGCTCAGAAGAAACCAGGTCAGATTGGGCCTTTTCTAACGCCATCTGTTGCCTATTTGCCAGATCTTGGCCTTCAGCACATTTGTCCTGCATGGCTCCCATATATAGATACAAATATGCTGCTATCCTGGCAATCTTATTGTGTTCATCTTTGGCCTTAGAAGCCATATATAATTCACTCAGGGCCACATGTAATGGACCCTGATCTCTCCATGTATCTGACTCTGTTTCAGTGACCTGTTGCGAGATTGCCTGCAACCAGACCGTTTGGTCCTGATGAGTCCACTCACCTCTCACAAATAGCTTATGTAAGAAGTGCTCTCTGGCTATTTTCATAATACCAAGGTCATCATTCTGGAATTTGAGTTCCTTCCTGACTTACAGAAGTTTGTATTTTATTTTGCAAAACAGACTGTTTCCTTAGAGCGTTCCTTTGAGGGATGCTTTCACAGTGTAAAACAGCGTGGTGATCTAACTGGATATGTGTATCTGGTCAGTTGGCACACTGTATTAATCTGCACAAGTGGTAAATCTAACCCAGAATATCCCGGCTCCGAGCCCCCACTTTGTAAGCGATATTCAATCAACACTACAGCTAAGTCAAAGCCTAGTCTGGGATGCTGAGGAAACCCTTATTGATGTATTTTTATGTCCAGTTCAGTACTCTGGATGACAACCCTTGTATAACACCCCCCTCTTAGAATCCCCCTGAACCCACTGAGCCAAGAAGTAGGTTTGTTTTGCAAATTAAAATGTTTATTTGAAAAATTAAACAATATATATATATCACACTTTTATAATAAATTAATATCTGATAGTACACTGAGACATATGATGTGGATCCACAATGGGTAATGTTACAGTGGTACACTTGATTACTTAGGAGTAGTATAGAGGATGAGGTAGCTGAGAGTGCTTTTATGGCTTCAAGGACAACGCAATGATGAATGAAATGCAGTACAGAAAATAACTTGATATGGCTTCAACAAAAGGCAATGTAATCACTTTTCCTTAACTTTTCACTCCCCCCCCTATGCAATGTAAGAAATGGAAGGAGAGCACACAGTCTTCAAGAATCCCAACAAAATGCAATACAAAATGCAGTTCCCCCCAGCAAGCTTAGAGGAAAACAGGTAGAGGTTTGAAACACAGGCCCAAAATGCTTTTAAATGTGATGGCAATGGACGGGAAAATGTGCTAACTGATTTTAATTCCCTCTAGAGATTCAGGGTGAGTGAGAGATGCTTGTTGGTATTAGTTCAGGCTCACTTTAGCAATGGTCTATGAGTTATTACCAGCTTGCAAACGGATTTTAACAAAGGAAAGAATGGATCTGCTATTTTGACAAGTGGAGAAATTGAGCCAAAATCGCAAATCGCGGTAAATTTCGCGAGTGTGTAAATCGCGATTGCGGAAAATATAGGGAGTAGGAAGTCGGCTCTAAGTTCATTGGAAAGCCTAGAATCACAGCTTTGAAATGAAATTTCGTTCCTAGCCCAAACGGTTCCAGAGATACGGACGATTTAATAACGGTAGATTTTCGGATTTAAAGTAAAACTCAAAATGACAGGTGACAGCTTGCAGCTGCAGAATTGACAGGTGACAGTTGGGCAGCTTTAAAAATGACAGATGACACGATTTCTAGGAGGCTGTTCTAATTAGGTTAAAATAGTTTGGATTAGATTATTTCAACTAAGAGATTGGGTTCTGCACAGTTCTGGCGGATGCTCACTCCTAATTTTGAAATGAATGGGCCTCGTCACGGATCTGGTCAACTGGACTGGACTGGGTGGTTCTGCTAACAGCGTCTGGGTCAGCTCTGCTCTGCTGGTCTAGCCTCTCTGGATACGGCGGGTCAATCAGGCACCGGTTCTGCTCACAGCGGTCTGGGTCTGGTCTGCGGTTCCGGCAACAGTTCTTGACAAAGAATTCAAATAGCTCGCCGGCTGTTGAATAGTTTGGTTGGGTTTGCTGGATTCTGAAGGCCTGCTGAGAATACCTTTGCTAGCAGTGGGCCTTCTAGGTTCAAAGTTCTGTAGTCTATGTTTAGCTTGGAAGTCTAAGTGTTGGATCTCTGGATGTGAAGTCGTCGGTCAGCATGCTCCGCAGCAAATGGAATTGAATGTCTCTACCTGTCCCAGCAGTCTCTTTTTATGTGTTTTGGAAGTGGGTGTGTGCGTGGCATAACTGAGCCTGCCCCTCTCTACTTGTCATTGGCCCAATTCTCCCCTCTCTCATGATTGGGGGAAGGAAATGGCGTGTCATCATGATGAGGTCTGTTTATGGGTCAGAGGATCCTCCCCTGGTCAATTTGCCCACAAATCTATATTTGATTCAAATATATATTTCCCAGATACACAATTTGTTGAAATTACATGTACACATTATATATTCCTTATGGTCCATGCTTGTCCGCCTCTGATCTTCCTGGGGGCTTGCATTCAAAAATTACAACATTTTGCGCTTTTTGACTGGTTTACCAATATCGGACATTTACCAAAAGTTACACACATGTGCGCAAGGAGTATGGACATTAATTGATGAAGTGTCAGATTTTTAGGATGCAGACATTTTGAGTAAGACCCTATTTTCCGCTAGCAACCCCCCAGAATACACCACAGAGTCCTAACACCTCTTAAAACGTGCACAGAAAAATCACAAAAATAATGATATTACTTATATAATTCTGACAAGTCCGCACTATGAGTTATCTATCTTTTTAAAATTATGCCCTGGTCAAACAGGGGTGTGGCTTTCCACATCACATGGTGGAATAACTGGTTTATCCACTTCCCCCAAGCTCAGCTGGCTCTCACAGGCACTTCTCCTCCCACTTCTCCCAAGAGGAAGTCACTTTACGGCCCCCCCAATATAACATTTGCCTGAGTCCATTGTTCAGTTTCCTGCAGTCCCCAGGTAATTCAATCAGAGAGGTGTCGCCTCCTTTTTGTGGGGGCAGCAGAATGCAGCCAGGCCTAGGAACACAGGTGTTGATCCAGTTTCAACTCCTGTCGGGGGTAGTTGTCAGGCAGAATCCAGTTTCATTAAGCCAGGTTTCAGCTAAATGTCACTTTTTGTTCCCAGTTTTCTACATTCAAATCAAACTGACAATTTTTACACATGCAGCTAGAGTGCTGATTCTAAGTTCAAAACTATGACATTTCAACAGTTACAAACTATGTGACACTCAAAAGTAGGTCCCTCATTTAATTAAAAATTTCGATGTTAGTGGTTTTCAGTTCAGTTTAACTTAAGCTGCTGACCTCCACAGCTCAGCCAGTTTTGTTATGAACATTGTTTTGGGCTCTTTTTCTTTCCAGATTTTGTATGCACACAAAACTTCATTCTGCCAAATGTCTGCTGGTGTTCAATGAGATTTTTGAATATCCTGCAATGTTTGACATAGGCATTTTTAGCTTGCATTCAGAGAAACCAAGGTGATTTCAAAGGGCTTTTTAAGCTAACAGGCACTGCTGTTTTTCCTTTGGCACACATTCCACTCATGGCACCCCTGGCCCATCACGCTCGCACTGGTGGGTGGAAGGTTAGGCAACCATTTTGGTGTGCGCACAAACTGCGTGGTTCTCCTAGATTCTGGCGCACATGTGGGCTTTTTGGCCATCTTGGATTTTCTAAGCCCACAGCACCAAATGTTGCAGCTTAATGACTCAAACGTGGGTCAATATACCTGACAATTAAGCTTATGTATTGTGTTGCACACTTTTATCTTTGCTGTTTGATCAATTGTACAGCATTTTATTTGATATATTAATTGTGCAAGGACAGCTGTATTGAAGTCAATTTATTCCTTTTCTACCAAATGTATCATCATATTCTATACTGTTATTTTATTTGCATGTACTTTTATGGTTGATTAACCAAAATAAAGTTGATGGTGATGATGATGGCTAGAATGGTAAAGATTTATTTAACACTGCTTTTGAATCTAGCCACACTCGAGCTATATTAACTTGGTCCCCCTGCTTTGAATTTAGCCACACTAAATTTGTAATTATTTGGTTAATGCAGCTTCTGAATTTAGCCACACTAGAATCATACCGATTAAGTTGTTTAGATTCAATTTAAATGAACCTTCATGATACATATGTAGAGGAGAAGCTGCATGCCTCTGCAGGAAACCCTGCCCCCTTCCTCCCATATGTTTGAGACGTGAGATCATGCTGTGTTTGACACCAGCAGTTGTGCCAATACCGCAGTGTGTGTTCGAAAGAAGATACACATTAAGACAACCTTACTGAGTGTATCTCCGAAGTGATGACAACCTAAGGGTGGATCTCCCTGAAGGAATATGAAAAAGAGGAAAGAAAGAAACTAGTGACGTCACAAGAAACATATACGACATCCCAAGAAACCGCCTGAAGAGGATGTATGGATCCTACAGAAACTAATGACAGAGTAAAGAGTCAAGTGAACTTTTAAATACGAAGAATAAGATTACACATGCACAAAGTGCTGCAGAGAATCAATCGTACCATAATTGTATAGAACACGATAGTGAGTGCACTCACTCCCATGTATTCTAAAGACAAGGATACTTTGCAAACCCAAGCTCAAAGACAATCTTCATGGCAGAAGGCATGGGCGATGAGAGATGCTGGGCTAATTGGGTGCAGAGGTAGTGTCATGCCCCATCTCCTTGTACCTGGCTCTGGGCTTATATGCTGCTAAATTAACTGAATGTTCCAAACATGGCACATGCATGGCAACCAATCATAGTAGTCCATATATTGAAGGGCCTCATAGTTTACAAACCAATGAGAAACTGTGTATCTAATGTTTTTGAAGGTGACATGTTTTAGAGGTATGCACATGTTGTCCACCTGATAGTGGACAGCCAATCACAATCCTAGTTCCTATTGAATGTGTACTTAGATGTTCCCCTTATTCAATCCCAACCCTTGATAGGTTTTTTATTATTTGCCATGTAGTATGATGTCACCTCTGATGTATTTTGATATAAAAGCAATTGTTTGTGCACAGATCGCTGGGCGAACCTGATTGTACGTCCATTGATGTTCATTGTAAATGCCCTGTTTTAGATAATTGTTAATAAAAGAGTACTTTGCCATCTTCCTGAGTTGGTCTGGTTATTTGGACTTGGAGTAATTCTGTGTGATCCCATCCATTACATGCACAATCCTAAATGGCCCTAAGCTCACGTGGTAGCGGTGCCGATGGTTCAAAGATCCAAACTAGTTCTTCTCCAAATTTCAGGCATCCTCTGCCATTAGCTGGAATATCGCAGCGTTTCCTGTGGAGAGCGGCCAAATAGAAATAAACTTGCAAAAAGAATCGAGACGGTGGGCAGGCCCCCCTTTGAAGAAATCCCTGCCCGGTTTCCATAGGCGCTCTGCGGATGGAAGGCGAAGTAGTCGGGTTGTAGGCGGAGTCGATACTGAAGCCCTCGAGTCAATTAACGAATGGTAAGTAGACTAAGGGGAATGGCAAATAAAGGGATGGGAGTGTGATCGTTTTTGAGTAAGGGGAAATAATTGTGGAAATAGGAGAGACCGCCTAAGGGTCCTAATTCATGGGAATTAGAAGGAGACATTTCAAACTCCAGTCGGAGTAGAAATAGAAAATGCACAGGTCAGGAACGTGTAAGGTAATGTTTCAAACCCCGTACAGGGTAAAAGTAATGGCGAGAGAAGAGGTGATCATAGTGTTTATAATGTGTAAATGTCTGACAAATCTAAATGTTGTTTGTTGAATAAAGTATTGAGGAGCGATAGAAATTGTCAAGAGTTGAGAAGGTAACAGTGATTAAAGAGTGTAGCAAGAACGATTGGCGCCAATCAAAATATTAGATAGTCTATTGAAACAAGAGGATTGAGCAGCGATTGATGGTGCTTGCTTATATTTGTTGTTTTAAATGTGAAAAGTGGTGATTTAAACCAAGCTGAAAGGTTTACTTAACTGTCTGGTAAGTAATGACAGTCAATTGAGACTTGTTATTATAGGGGAAACTCCTCTCATGCACCTATGCAAGACACTGCCAAAACACATACCCAAGCTCAAACAGTACAGTGCAGAATGGGTAAAGGGCACAGCAGATAAAATGTTCATGCCGTGGCCAGAAGGGGATCATTGTCAAAAGCGGTATTGCAACACATGACCACGTACTTGCACGCTGTGTACACATGGAAGAAATTTGAGAAAAGATTAACGAGTTTAGAACTTTGGAAGATGTATCAAGAAGAAAGGGAAGAGCCGCGACCTGAAGAGTGAATGCTTACTCAGCATAATTGGGAAGGCGTCGAGCCCTCAGCCCTCCTTACCTTGTCAGAAGCAAAGAGTGTTGCTATGGAAGAGATAGGCGTGTATCCTTTAAAGGAATTAAGAGCAGCAACTGGGTAGAGTAATCCGATATATGAACCCCCCGCTTACAGTAGTGACGATAGTCCGGAAGAGAATACAAGACAAGGAAGAAAAAAGTGAGCGGTCAATTTTGTCGACGGAAATAGACAGGGAGATTAAGAGATGGAAAGGAGAAACGGATAAGGCTGACATAGTAGCACTCGTACAAAACAAATGGATGGGAGGACAAATACTACTCAAGATAGATGGGAAAAGTTTTGAGGAAGTTAGGCAAAGAGATGATAAGGACGCACAAGAAAGGAAGGATAAGGAATGAGAGAAGAGATTAAAAGAAGATGAGTATAAAAGGAAAAGCAGGGAGCGACAAGAGCATATATATCAGGAGGAGCAAGAGAAAATTACAGAACGGGCTGAAGAACAAAGAAAGTACAACAATAGACAAAGAGCAATAGAAGAGATAGAAAAGAAAGAAAGAGAGAGAGGAGGAAGAAGGCAAAGATTAAGGGACAAAAGCTTACAGAGACAAAGGGAAGACGAGGAAAGAAGGGAAGGAGTAAGAAGAGAAGAACAAAGAGAAGAACAAAGGCAAGAGGAAGAAAGAGTTTGAAGGGATGCAAGAAAGGGAAGGGAAGTAGATGAAGAAATATAGTAAAAGAGGAGACAGCGAAGTTTGAAAACTAGTCTTATCCGCAAGGAATAAATGAGGCCAAGCCCAGAAATATGATGGGACAGATTGGAAGAGATTCTCCTGATAAAGCAAGACATGTCAGCAGCATCTAGAGTTATGCTAGAAGAAGAAAGAGATGATGCAGAAAGCATTGGAGAATGGATTGCTAAAGTCTATCAACAGTTAAGACGAGATAGCAAGCATCATGAAGTGATGAAGGAAACCTGTTTAGTGATGAACGCAGAGCATTGTCTTTCGGTAGATTAGATTTAGACCAATACAGGGGGGATAGTTACACCGACTGGGGTTTAGCAATATCGGACGAAGAAAGAGAGTCCGGTCTTGGGGCAGAAGGAGGGAGCGCGTGTGCCACTAAAGGAAGCATGCAAATGGATAAGGAAGTGAGATGGTCAGATCTGGAATAGCCTAAAGGCAGAACGCCAGATCCTATAGCATAGCCAGAGCATCCACAAGGATGATTGCATAGTGAGAAGGGAGAGTCGCCACCATATGTACATAGGTTAAGGTCATTACCGACAAGGAGACAGACAGGGACGATCATCCCTGCCATGGATAGACTACTTGTGGGATACGACTATAGGATGGGGATCACACAGTTTCCTTTGTTAGAAAAGGGGGGAGTGAGGCCACAACACATTCCATGGCCACAGATGGACAAGGATCACTTAAAATGCAAGCTCCCTAGTTTGGGTTTGGGGGCTGTGAAATGTATATACGAATTAGAGAAAATGACAGGAGGAGGCATGCTGGCCATATGGGACATAAAAGGGCTCCTGGCAGCCATTCATGGAGAGAGGGCTGATGACATATGGAGGAGAGCAGGATATCCCGGTGTAACTGCACAAAATACAGCGCATGATGGAGTGCCTTTTAATAATTGTAGAGCAAATGTTTGGAGGGCTCTCAGGGTACAATATCCTGACACATCAGATATGGGTGCAATTATGACATGGAAATGAAGGAAGATGAAGACCCTATTGCTTACATTCAGGATATTCAGGAGAAATGGCAACTTGAAACTTGCGAGTCGTGGGAAATGACAGTGGCATTCGTTTAGCATATTTTATGTTAGGGGTTTCCTGAGCCAGTACAGAAGAAGATGAAAAAACAAGTGGGGATGGAAGCGAAGCCAGGGGCTGAGATACAGTTGTCAAGAGTGCACCATTGTCGGCTATTACAAGAGAAAAACAAGAAGAAGGATGAGAATAGGTAGATCAAAGAAGCCACATTGGTTCAGAAAAAGATCTCAAAATTTGCCATAGAAGGGGCGATACTGACAAGCGCAGAAGGATTGGGAATGCAGGAAGCAATAGGTAAATCGCAGGTGAATAATTTGCGCCCAACGGAGCAAGGTGGGTTCAGGTTTACGCCACGAGGCAGAGATATAGGTTATAGGGGAAGAGGAGGCAGATTTCAGAATAAACAAGGTGGGTTTCAAAATACACAGAATGAGAATGGAAGTGCTCAGGGAGGATATAACCAAGGAGGGCTTACCAGAAGGGTTCCCTCGGTATGTTGGAATTGTGGAATGATAGGACATAATGCGTATGTATGCAGCCGCTGAGGGAATGTACAAAATGGCCAGTTTTCCAGAGGGGGGACTGCTTATCCTCCGCCATATAGCATGCAGACTAGAGAGGGCTTTGCCCAAGGTAACACATCTTATCAGGCACAAGTACCACAAATGCAGCAGGTGCCACAGCAGGAACAGGCAGAAATGAATCCACCTCAGGGGTAGTCGCAACAAGCCCCTATGCAGACAGAGTAGTACGTGAATACAGGCCAAATATTAACATCTAGAATAGGAGGTGTCACTGTGGTAGGAGGAAACCCTTTCACAGGGACAGAGACGAGCTTGTACCTGCAATAGGACAGCTCACAGGGCAACTTGATGTATTCAGTACTATCTGTGACACCAGACCTCCAGGAGGAACAAAGGGTCGATGTGAGGAGGCAAATCTTTTTCTTTTTTTGTGGACACTGGAGCAACTCGCTCATGTATACGAGAGGGAAAGTATCCAATGTCAGGACTTGCCATGAATGCTCAAGGGTTCTCTGGAGCTACAAGTCTAGCTCCTTGTAGTGATAAATTGTCGGTCTCCATAAGAGAATGTGACATGTCACCCTCTCCATACACCTCTCAAATTCTAACCAAACACAACAACAAACTTACAGCACTGCAATCCACACAAACTTCACCACACTGCAATAACAAACAAAGCACACATAGACCCGCACAACAGAACACAACGTCTTCTGACAGTATAACACCCCAAGCCCAGCCAACGGAATTCCGGGCTGAGGCCGCCAACAGCACATCACTGCTCTCTTGCACTTCTCCAGCTCATCCCCACTAATCCCCCGCCTCCACCCCTCTCCTTTTCTTTCAGAATCGCCAGTTCGCCAGGGGACCACTCTGTTGGTGATAGTGCACGGTACAAATATCCTTTAACATTAACATTAACATGTCTATCCCTTTATAATATTCACGACAGACACCAGTTAACATTTTAGGAAGAGATTTCATGACACAACTTAACATGACAATCTCATTTACTGATCAAGGAATTGTGTGCTCCACTCCAGGGATACACTATTTTAACATGGGAGAGTGTATATTGGCGTTTACAGGACAAGTGGCTCTATGGGGCGTTCCAGTAGATGAAGAGATTTTTCTATATAGCATTTTGCTGACATGGTTAGCTGGTCTAGTAGGGAAGATTGTGAGGATACCTGATGAGTTTTTATTTAGACACAAATACATATCGATGAGGAGGATGGATAGACTATTCCTATAGAGGTGGAAGCAGCTATAGTACGAAAAGAGATGGCAATGCTTGAAGGGATAGGTGATGAGGGTAGACCATGGAGAACTCTTGAGGAGGGGTGCAGACTGACTGATATAACTGATGATCATATGTTTAGAGAAGACCGAAGCGATGACAAAGTGGTGTTCTTTATGAGCATCACATACTGGATAAGCATAGAACAAAGGGATGTCCCACAGAGAATGGCAATAATGCGGCAGCGACCAGCATTTTTTCAGGAAGATCTTGAAAAGGTGCCAAGTGCGCTATGGACCACAGGCCCCTATGATATATGTTTGTTGAAGGAGATAGGGGAGGTTAAAATAAGGCATAAACTAAAAGCAATTTTACCCCGAGCAAAACAGTACGCCATGTCTGGAGAAGCTGATTAAATACATTTCAGACTATTTCAGCATGATGAATCAATGGATTCTGGTGCCGTCAGAGTCACTGTGCAATACCGCAGTGTATCTGATTAAAAAATCTAAAGGAGGGTCATGGAGATTTAACCAGTATTTGGGACCTCTTAACCAGATTGTGGATGCTCAGTTTCCTTTAGTTCCTAATCCGGTGACAATACTGTTCATTATGACTGGGCCTATGTGACATCAACCGTACACACAGGGTTGTCACATCGGAAGAGAGGGGGCTATCCACTCCCAGATGCACTCCAGTGCAACATGCATCCTTATTGGATAGGCTCATTAAGGCACTACAACTACCAGTATCTATGGCAGTCGTAAAATGTGCATTGCATACTAAACAAACAGATTTGGGGCCTCATCATGAGTTGGGTGCGGTAACAGTATTTACACTGCATTTAAGGGCTGGCCCTATCACGAGTTGGGCGCTAAATGGGCTGTTTTACCTCCAGCTTTTTTCTGGAGGTGAAAATCCCATTTAGTGCCCTGTTTTCAGCTGTATTAGTGCCAGCTGTATTAACCCGCCGTATTAGCGCAGAAAATGGCCCATTGGATCCAATGGACCCAATTGGGAATGGGGATTTACCGTTAAAGCCCAACCCGTGTTCCAGCGGTAATACTATCATAGTCGGGCAGTATTCCAGCTGGGATACAGCCCAACTCATGATGAGCCCCTTTATCTCTTGTGGGAATGAAGCCGCAGATGTATAAGCCAAAAGGGCTATTAGTGGTGCTGTGCCCCTTCTCTAGGTGGATCGAGGCAAGTCTGTGTGCACACCCTGATGCCACTTGCACAGCAAAGTTTTTAGTGCACAAGGTATTCCCGAGGTGGGGTGTGTGTGAAGTGCAAAGATCCGATAATGGTCCTTTTGTCAATGAGCTCCCCTTCCCAGCCCTCTGTGCAAACCGCACCCATGCTCTGCTTGGAGCCTCGCACAAGGCCCTTGACGGCTCGCACAGACGTGCTGCACCAGCGAGAAATCCACGCAAGTCCAGGAAAAGTACATACAGCACATTCAATTCCAAGAAGTTGTGCTTGCAAGTACCGCATTTTCCACACTGATAATTCCATGAATCGGGTCCAATGTATTTTGTAAAATATGTTTCCATTAATTCATAAATATATCATGGAGAAAAAAACAACCATCAACCGTGTGTGTCTTTGAATAACAGCAGAGATCATTATAATTAAAAAAAAATGAGGCATGTCTAGAAACACGGGACATACCGGTGTAAACAAAATCACTGAAAAGAGGGCATACAAATAGGCAATTTGAATATCACATGATAGTTGATACACTAGCATATAGATAGTAAATCAATCATTATTAACATTCCACATTTCTTTCTGGGGGTATCTGCCCCCATAAATGACCAACAGTGAGGTAAGGCGACAGATGTAAAACCAAGAGAAACACTGACAGCAAAAAAAGGGTACACAGATCACAAATCAAATAATCAACCTTAACCTCAGTGACCTCATAACTAAAAGTTGTTCTTTATGACCAGATTCACTAAAATGAACATCAATATAACTAGATCAGATGTACCATATGAAAAGTTTCTAATGACATATTGTCACGAGGAACACAAATGTTTATGATCAGAACTGTTTCCTTCACTTACCTTCAATGACGCATTTGTCTGGCACTGGGATTTTCTTTCCAATTTCCTTCACATATGCTTTCATTTTATTGAGATTCTCTTTCAGATGCAAGTAAAGGCTGTCGCATGGCTCGCAGGGGTCTTTTGGTGTCTCTGTACTACTCTCATGGAGGTTTTGTGTAGCCTTTTCTGGCAGAAGCGATGACTCTGTACACGCAGCTTCCACACGGCCAACTTCACCTTCTGGAGGTTTTGACTCTGCAGTCTCTACCCTCAACGATGTTAAGGTGTCATTCTGTTGATTGTCAAATAATTCTGACAAGGAGATGTCTGTCATTAAACCGCCATTGTCTAGGTCTTCTGTGGCATCTGGAGGAAAGTCCTTTGTGGGGATTGCTTGAAAAGCTAAACTCCTGGTCCTGAAGTACAATGAAAGAAAGAAATTACCTCTATAGAAAAGAACAAACCATACATTAACAGTAAATAAGGAAAATATACAGTGGCGGATTTGAGGGATTGAGGGAGTAAACCTCACTGAAATGGTACACTTTCACTGCCGACTAGTTCCGCACCCAGTTATGAGTGAGTCTTCAGAGAAGACAATTGAATGGACTACACTACTGGAAGCCTTCCGCAGAGACTTCCACCAAAAAAGTAGCCCTAGGACCTGTTTATAAACCGTTGTTCAATGGGATTTTTTAAAAAAAGTTGCTAAGCAGGCGTGCATGTGTTGCGCCTGTCATAACTCTTTGTTCAGGTCTAGAGGGCAATTTCATTGTTTTTGCAGACCAAGTGCACATGTTGGAGCCCCATCCCCTTCACGTAATGAACACTTTTTATTTTAAATGAAGCACCTAAAGTTTTTATCTTTTGGCTATTTTCCTGTGACAAAAGGGCCCCCAGCTATCTTATTTACCACATTTCAATTTTCACCTTATTTTTTACATTTATATAATCATTTTGTTGGTATGTTTTGTTTGTCCCCCATTTTGTGGCATCAAAGGAAGAGACAAAGTACTATACATAGATGCATTATAGTAGCAAATTGGTAACGTATATTTTACAATACGCCAATAAACCTGCTTACCTACTAATCCTGCCCCACCAATAGTAATAGTAGTCCAGTGGTGGCGGCTCTGTTCGGGCACAAGAGCGCTGCCCTCTTTGTTTTGGGTGAAAAGATCTGCATTTAGATTCCAATTACATAGGAATTTAAACTTAAATCTTTCACCTGTGTGGTTTTTTTCCCCGGCCTTTAACTGAGGTCTGTCCTCTGCTACACAATTCTCTCTTTTATTTCTAAAAGCCTCAACGCACAATTGGTAGTGTGTATAATGGAGTAGCCGGCAGGGCATAGGAAGTAGGGACTCTGCTGTATCTCATCCGTGCACAATCATCATTCAATCAATGCTGCACTGCACACATCTCTTACAGGAGATACTGGGCACCCAAGGATGTCATTTGGGTAGTTCCCAGGTGTCACAAGTAAGATTAGGAATAACAAATAACTTGTCTTTCTGGAATTCTATACAATTATTGCTAGACTCATTAAAGGTTTATTTCAGGCACACCTGAGGTGGTGAATCACTGATTTAGTCTGTTCTTAAACACCTCAAATTCACAATGCAGACAAACACTTCCAAAAAGTATTTAGAGTAGAATAAGCATCCATTTCGGACTAAAGGGGTAATTCATAGAATTCAGCGCACAAGTGGCGAACGCGGCTGGCGCATAGTGTGCGCGTGCGAATCCCTGCGCCAGCCGCGTGCGCCAAAATACATTTCCGCGCACAGCGTATTCATGGATTCCAGCCACCAAAACCAGCTGTGGCGCACAGTGGCGCAGCGACCCTGCAGCAGTGCCAGTTACGCCCCCAAGAACGCCCCTTGCGCAGGGAAAAGCCATCAAAATCCCCAATCCAGCGCAAAGGGTTGCGCTAACCCTGTACAGCACGGCAAGCGGGGTACGTGTATCACTGGGGTGCACGGGATGTTCCTCACGTTATTTCAGCTGGGTACGTGTATTTCAGGGGTGCGCGGGAAGTTCCACACGCGATTGCATCAGGGTACGTGTACATCAGGGGTGCGCGGGAAGTTTCACACATGAATTCAGCAGGGTACGTGTATTTCAGGGGTGCGTGGTAAGTTTCACACGCAATTTCAGCTGGGTACGTGTATATCAGGGGTGCGCTGGAAGTTCCACACGCGAATGTCCTGGGTACGTGTATTTCGGGGTGCGTGGGTGAATTCAGCAGAGTAAGTGTATTTCAGGGGTGCGCGGGAAGTTTCACACGCGATTTCAGCTGGGTACGTGTATATCAGGGGTGCGCTGGAAGTTCCACACGCAAATGTCCTGGGTACATGTATTTTGGGGTGCGCGGGAAGTGACACACGTGAAATCAGCAGGGTACGTGTATTTCAGGGGTGCGCGGAAAGTTCTACACGCGATTCCATTAGGGTACGTCTATATCAGGGGTGTGCTGGAAGTTCCACACGCGAATGTCTTAGGTACGTGCATTTCAGGGTGCGTGGGAAGTTACACACGTGAATTCAGCAGGGTACGTGTATTTCAGGGGTGCGCGGAAAGTTCTACACGCAATTCCATCAGGGTACGTGTATATCAGGGGTGCGATGGAAGTTCCACACGCGAATGTCCTGGGTACGTGTATTTCGGGGTGCGCGGAATGTTACACACGTGAATTCAGCAGAGTACGTGTATTACTGGGGTGTGCGGGAAGTTTCACACGCGATTGGCCCTGTGCGAGCGTGGTACGTGTATTACTGGGGTGCGCGGGAAGTTTCATACGCAAATTCAGCAGGGTACGTGTATTTCAGGGGTGCGCGGGAAGTTTCACACGCGATTTCAGCTGGGTACGTGTATTCCAGGGGTGCGCTGGAAGTTCCACACGCGAATGTCCTGGGTACGTGTATTTTAGGGTGCGCAGGAAGTTTCAAACGCAATATCAGCAGGGTACGTGTATTTCAGGGGCTGTCATGATCCCTGCTTCCAAGGGGTCAGGACTTGCCCCACGACCTTGGAAGCAGGCCCATGACTCTGATCCCAGGAACCAGCCAGTCCCTATAGGGACCCTCTGGACCTTGTCCTGGCGCCAGTGGCGCCAGGCTCATGATGATGACTGGTCCCGGCACAGGAAGCGCCGGGCTCATATTAGATAAGAGTGCTTGGTGGACCTACCTGTAGCAGACCATGCTGCTTACTTACCAGCTAACTGGTCTCCTGATCGTTCTCTGCCTGGAACTACTTTTTCTGTCTGGGTGGAGCAGGAGCCACTCCCTGGAAGCAGAACACAGGAACTCTTTTTAGAAATCTGGAACTCTTTTCTTACCTGGGTGGGGCCGTGGAAGGAGATGCCTAAGCACTACAGAAGGCTTTTTAAACCACACCCGATTGATTTCACGTGCTTCGCGTTATTCTGCATCTGCAGCAGGACGCTCACCGTGTCAGCTCCAGGAAACCTCCAGCTCCAGATTCTGTGAACACGAAATAACCTGCTGGAATCCAATCTTCAGTCTTCTTCAGTCTTCTGCAGCTCCTGCAAAACAAAGGCACAGGTTAGGCTAAAGTAAAGGCAGTGAATCTACTTACCTAATCCAACGGCAGCATCCAAGGCGCCTTTTTCTGCCTTTCTCTTCTGGCATCAGACATCTGCAAAGAGAGAGAACATGGGTCAGTAATATTCAACTACAAGTTCTGCTTACCTGTGTTACGCCCGTTCCAACTCAGCTCGCGCTGCATTCAGGCACCTGCAAGGCAAGATACATCGGTTAGTAATGCTTAGTTACAAGACTGCTTACCTGTGTTACGTTCGCTTTCAATCTGTTCGCGCTGCACCTCAGTACCTGCAAAGACAAAAGAGACATTACGGAGCATTCTCCAGCGCTAGTGCAGTCTTTCTACTCACGTGCCATTAGAAGGATAATCTTCATCGTCACAGCATCTGAAAAGGGAAAGACATAGACTTTACAGACTTAAGACTTTTGAAAGAGAAGAGAACAATGCAAAAGGAACTTTAATACTTACAAGGCACGCTCGTGCATTAACGGCGTCTTCGCTCTCAGCAAATCCTCTGCTATCAAGAGGCAGAACTCGCATCCAGTGAAGCAACTGGACCCAGTGCCCCTGCACAAGACACAGGATGGAGAGCCCGGCATTTACCTATATAAGGTAAGCGCAATATCAACCCAGTTCCACGGGGAAAGAAAGGGCGAGAGGGGCTAGGAACTTTCCGAACCTTCCACACACTAATACCTTGGTTTACCCTTGCAGACATCTCACTCTTCAGCTTAAACTGTCGGTGGGAAGGGGGCCCAGTCCGGGAGCAAGACGAACCCTGCGCCTAACACTGAAGACAGTATCCTCGCCAGATCAAGACCTGCGCCTCCGGGGGAACCAGGTGAGCGTTACAGGGGTTCCCTGAGTACTACACGTGAATTGGCCGTGTGGGTCCTCCCAGGTGTTCGCTCCCCAACCTCCACGGCCCCTGCAGGCAGCCCACACCACGGGGGACTACCCTGCACCCCCACTCATGTCCCCCAGCACCACCACCCCCCAGTACTGTGGGGCACCCTCCACCAGGCCCCCACACATGTCCCCCTGCACCCCCACCCCCAGCAGTGCAGGGCAGCCTCCACCAGGCCCCCAACTCATGTCCCCCTGCACCCCCACCCCCCAGCACTGTGGGACACCCTCCACCAGGCCCCCACACATGTCCCCCTGCACCCCCACCCCCCATCAGTGCAGGGCACCCTCCACCAGGCCCCCAACTCATGTCCCCCTGCACCCCCCCCAGCACTGTGGGGCACCTGCCAGCAGGCCCCCACTCATGTCCAACTCATGTCCCCCTGCACCCCCACCCCCCAGCACTGTGGATCACCCTCCACCAGGCCCCAAACTCATGTCCCCCTGCACCCCCACCCCCCAGCACTGTGGGGCACCTGCCAGCAGGCCCCCACTCATGTCCAACGCATGTCCCCCTGCACCCCCACCCCCCAGCAGTGCAGGGCACCCTTCACCAGGACCCCAACTCATGTCCCTCTGCACACCCACCCCCCAGCACTGTGGGGCACCCTCCACCAGGCCCCCACACATGTCCCCCTGCACCCCCACACCCCAGCACTGTGGGGCACCTGCCAGCAGGCCCCCACTCATGTCCAACTCATGTCCCCCTCACATGTCTGCCTGATGCGTTTGTTGTTGGTGTGTGTGTGTGTTGTGTGCTTCTGACATGTGTAGTGACCTTTTTTCTCTCTATTTTTCAGGTGATGATACAATGGAGGTGGAGGATGGTGTTGTCATGCCAGACATAGGGTTGTTACCACTACATCAACCCAGCACAAGTGGGGTCATGGGGTGGTAGGCCACAAAAACCCCCAAGTGCTACAGTCCATCTTGTCTCTGGCTGCCTATGAGTCCAGACTTGATGACGACTCTGACGTCCATGTTGAGTTGGATGAGCATCAAGTCCATGTGTCAGGGGTGAGTGATTCTGATGTGGACACTTCTCTGTCTGCGACACCTGCACTGAGGGATCAGACAGTCTTGGTTCCTCCACCCGTGGTGGATCGGGACGCAGGGTCACCCTCCACACCAGTCACTGATGTGCCTGGGACATCACGTTGACGGGGGCATGTAGTCGTGCAGCCGCGGGCGGTGCCAACACAGCGAGGACCCCCGGTCCTTGGGTCCCACAGGGGTCAAGCCCGGCAACGTGGTCGCCGCACGCAACCACAGTATACTGAGTGGGAACAAGACATGACAGCCAATTCAGAACGGCAGGGGGCAGCAATGGAGAACATCGCTGAGAGCATGGAGCGTGTGGCCCGATCTGTGCTCCCCCCTGCTAGGCAGGTGCTTCTCCAGCAGCAGGCGGCACGGTCCATGGCCCGCTCGCTCAGGCTGGGCATGGCGGCCTCAGACAGGGCACGCCAGGCTGAAATGTCGTCTCTGCGTCAAGCAATTGCTGCTCACGCAGAGGCGCACATGGATGCCCTGAGGGAGGAGTATGCTTCCCTCAAATCCACTCTGGGTGTCCTTATGATGTCCCAGAGGCAGCGAGCAGAGGAGAGGCTTGCACAGCTTGAGCGTACCATCTTGGCTGAGCTACAGGCTTGCCGGGAGGTGCAGCGGTTGTCCAGCCAGGCCTTGCAGGAGGAACTCGGTGTTACACGTGCTACCTTGCAAGAGGAAGCACGTGTATCACGTGAGGTTCTGCATGCAGACCTACGTCACATTGCCACACAGAACCAGGCTCACCCGTCCGGCAGACTTGCTGCCGACGAGGGGCAAGCTGCGGCTAGGCGTGGCCAGGCTACTGTGCCACATCCTCCTTTCCAGGATGAGCCAGACTCGGACGACCATCTAACTCCCACATAGGTCGGGCTGTGCAGGCGTTGAGCCCATGGAGGTTTTTTTTTTGGCTCAGCATCATCGCATGTGGGTGTTGAGCAGCACCCTCTACCTCCCCCCTCCTGGGTGCCTCCCCTCCCCCCCAGGTCGTATGTGGCCATTTTTGATTTTTCTTTTAGTTTAGTTAGTTAAGTTTCTGTTTGATAGTTAGTTTAATTAGGTAATGTAGGTTTTTCATAGTTAGTGTAATTAGTTAATATAGTTTAAAATTGCTTGTCTATTGTGCTTTCATGTGACAGTGCGGTGCTTTGTGGCTTTTGAAGGCATCCACTGTCTGTTCCAGCTGGGCCCTTCAGGCTTGTCTTGTGTATTTGTTTGCTGCTTGGGTCCTTGACTCACATATGGCACTCCTGCCTCCCTTATCCATGGGCTCGCAAGGATGGTTCGGTGTGACAACCTATTACACAAGGGCTTTGGACTGTCATATCTGTGGCATGTCTGGTGCTGTGTGACTTGTGTTGACACCCCTAGTGGGGATGATTGCGGTGTTATTGTCCTCTGTTCAGCTTTTGCTAGATGGGGTGTTTCATGATTAATGTGTACATTCATTGCTATGCATTGTGTAGTATGTTTCTTATCTTTACTGTTCACGTGCTTGTTGCAATTCATGCCGTAGATAGTGTGTTCCACACTTTGGATGTGAAAGACGGACTGATGGTGTGATTTCTGATGTAAGTCTCTGACATGGTCCAGTAATGAGATGCCTGAAGAGACACACACAGATGGCTTTAAAGCATTAATCATGTGTTTCATGCCCTTTCTGCAGAGGGATGAGCCTCCAGAGCACCTTTGCCAGCAGACATGGCCCATTGGACATCTGAATTCTGGACACGTTTGTTGGTGCCCACATGCACATGTGTGCACAAGCAGAGGCACAGGGATTGCAGACCTACATCCTAGAACTGCTGACGTGTTCCAAGGAACTCAAGGCAAGGTGAGCAGCACAGGGGGGGCACAACACAGTAAAGCTTGCACCAGGCGAGTTGCACATGCAGGCTTAGTCACAGCACTGAGGGTGAGCTTGGACGAATATTGGTGTTGAAGCACACAATGCAGCTCAGATGTGTTGGTGGACTGATGGCTGTTGATTGTAAGGTTGTCTGGGACACCTGCAGGGGCAGTGGCACATACCTTCCGGTACACCAAGGTCCATTGAGGCACTTGTATCAACCATGTAGCCTTCCGAGACATGGAAAGGGGCAGCTCACAGGGACATGCAGCAAGCGACATACTCGGGTGCAATGCATTTCATTTCCATGTACATTTTGATACATGCACTGCCAACTTTGTTTCGGTCATGGTGGAACACGACTTGTTCTGAAGTCATGCCTTGCTATATGGGTCTGTCTGCTTTCCCAGGGAACATTGCATGTTGTGTGAATTGTGATACATTGGTGTTCCATTTGCCACGCACCCACCGGCGGATGACTTACTGCATTGACTGTGTATGACCCATCACAGGGGTAATGTTATATATGGGTATGAAGCATCTACACCAGATTGTCTGTTTGTAGAGAAGTTTGTTGCTATGGGGCATGTTTGGTAGTGTGTTTTTGTGTAATGGGCAAGTACAGATTATTGAATGTGGCTCTCTTTGCAGCACTGCAGTGCTCCTGTAACCGGACCTGAGAGTGCGCAGGCAGGAGGCCAGCACTCAAAACCAGAGCTAAGTGTCTTGTTGTTTTTCTTTCAAACTGCTCTGCATAGGCTTGCTGGGGGGTGCACTAATGCATGGATGAATGTGTAATTCAATTTGGTATGTTTTTTTCCCCTAATCACCCGGAGTCCTATCCAATTTTAAACCCTGTACCCTCTACCCGTGTTCATGCTTCCCGTACCTATCCATGTTCCTGCTTCCCATACCTATCCAAGCAACGTTCCCTAACCCTCTTTCCCCGCTGGGGTTGCGGATGCCTGTGTAAGCCCCAAAATTGCAGGCGCCAAAACCCTAGAGGGGGTGGTTGGTTCGTGCCACTCCTAAGCCTGGACTACAGAAGGCCATGACAATGATGTCCAAGTTTGTTCAGATTGTGTATGTGTTCATGCAGGTAGTACATTTTCGTGCATTCCCTACTTTCATGTGTCATTCCTCCTCCCCTCTCCTGCCACTCATTCCAGTTATCCAGTGTGCCAACACCTGTCCCGACTGCATATCCCTGACCCTCCTTCCCCACCAGCGTCTCAGAGGCCTGTGTGAGTTTGACCTTGCAGGCACCCGGGACACGGTGGGGGTGGTTGTTTCATGACACTCCCGCGCCTGTACACGGGACCTGCGACAGTACACATCCGTTCATCGTGCATAATTCTATGTTATGTACCACACATGTTTCACATCCTGTTGTGACATTGTTTTACTGTGCTACCTTGGTTGTTACATCATTCTGGTAGTACTTGGCCTTTGTGAGGTACTGCTACGTCAAGTCATGTACTGGAGGGTGTTCTGGTTCGTTTGTTTCTGGCTTGGATTTTGTGATTTTTTCAGTGGGTCATGGTCATTTGTGAGGGGGGGGTTTGTTGTTGATAGTTGCCTTGCCCTGCAGTGTGATGGGAACCCTGACATTGTAATGGTGGTATCCTATGTACATGTTGTGTTCTGCTGATCAATGCCTGTTCATGTGTTGTGTTTACCTTTCAGGTGTGAGGGGATAGTTGTGGTTTGACATGCTGGGGTGTACACATGGTGAATGTTCACATGTGATGTGTAGAGGACACTGATGGTCACTTGATTGCACATGCATATTTTGAGTGCATGTCCTTACTGACCCACACACTTGCACTATGATGCACTACATGTACAACCACCCTTGCATATCCACGTGTACACTGTTTGCCTTCTGGTGCCCACTGTGTCCCTGCAGCACATGTTCTGTGACCAATTATGGATCCTGTACATGCCTAATTTGCTTTTTGATGTGGTCTGTCGCTTAGATGTGATGCTCAGGGTGTACATCACATAGAATGGCTGTTCACTGTGCTGTGCGCTGAGCAGTGTGTTGCAGGAGTTGGACACAGCACACGCTGCAGTGTTGATTTTGCAATGCACAATGTGCATGTAGACAGGCATTCATTGTTATGTTACGTCTTGTAATGCATTTGGAAATGACTTATTTTGGGTGGGAGGTTGTTGGTCAGTCATTTCATCTGGTTCCATGTCAGGCATCATTGTCTGATGCCACTGTACATTTTTGACATGGCAATGTGTACCTTATTGGTACTGTGTTGGTGTATGGGTATTGCTTGCCATGTCATGTTGTGGTTTGGGAGGGTTTGAGTGACATAACAGTGATGGCCATGGTCTGTTTTGCAGGTGTGTGTGTGATTCACACCTTGCATGTCAGGGTCATCCGCTTCTCAAAGCAACTAGCTGAGGGTAGATCTCTCTCCGCAGCAGGGGCCTCCCTCTGTAACAGCCTTCCTGCCTCACTGGAACTTGAGGAGAACCATCTCCGGTTCCGGAAGCACCTCAAGACCTTCCTCTTTGCTTCTGCTTTCTCTCTGCCTCTCCCTTGCAAAATTCTTCACTGGAACTGCACTGGATCTGCAACTGGGCCACTCTCACCGACCTCGGTCCCTGGCCCAGCCACTCTCCACTTGCACTGCCTCCCTGGCAACCCCTGCACTGCGGGACTGTCTCTCTATCCCTACAGCCCCCCCTTTCCAGCACTTGTCTTCACTTACCTTTGCAGTTGCCACCAGCTGGCCTATTTATTTGTTTTTTAGTCTACTTACCCTGTACTGCATTCCCCCCTCCCCTTCCCCTTGCACTTGTCTCTTTCCCCTACCCCTGCACTTGCACAATCTAAATGACACCTGGCCTAGTAGTATCGTTGTCTGTCTTCCCTTGTTCCCCCCTCCCTGCCTCATCGCACCTTGAAATACTTGTGTATAGGCACGTTACAAATGCCATATCATGTCATGTCATATGTGTGCCTTTTGGTCACACAGGATAGCTTGTGTTTAAGTAGCTAGGGATGCAGACAATGTGGCACTTCCATGGCAACTATCTCAGGGTGGTAGGGTTGTGACAGTTGACTGTCTCTTTGTCATCATCGATTGTCACCTGGTATGGGCCAGGCCTGTGTGCACTCCGCAGGGGTGGGAGTTTAGGTGAAAAATGTGGCCACAAGCTGGGTCCGGGCTTCCTCGCCACGTGCCCTGTCCCCTCCCATGGGCAGCGCCTGTGCCTGTGGTTGGGGATGTGGGGGCACCACCATGTCCACCGGTACGCCCTGCCGTGTTGCAACATTGTGCAGGACACATGCTGCCACAATGATCCTGCACACTACTGGGGGTGCATAGAGTAGCTGCCCGCCAGAGCGGCCAAGGGAGCGGAAACGTGACTTGAGCACTCCGAATGTGCGCTCCACTATGGCCCTGGTTGCAATATGGGCGGCGTTGTATCTTACCTGGGGTGGTGTGGTGGGGTTCCAGATTGGCATCATCATGTGGTTGCTCAGAGGGTAGGCACTGTCCCCTGGGGAGGTGTAAATGGTTGTGATTATTGGGGTTTGTGTATTTGTGTGTGTGTGTGTGACATGCATGCAGGTGCAAGGGCATTTGTACTCACCTAGGAGCCATGTGTCGCCATGCTGCCCAGCTTCCAGGGCCCGGCTCAGGGCGGACATTCTGTATATGAAACTGTCATGGGTGGAGCCAGGGTAGTTTGCATAGACAGAGGTGATGATTCCCTTTGCATCGCATACCACCTGTACATTTTTGGAATGCCAGTGCTTGCGGTTTCGGTAGATGTGCTCAGTGGCCCTAGCTGGACGTAGGGCCACATGGGTGCAATCTATGGCACCGAGCACTTTGGGGAAGTGTGCCACCCTGAAAAAATCCAGGACAACGGCCTGCCTTTCTGCGGGTGTTCTGGGCATGTATATGTGCCTGCGGACTGAGGGGCGCGCTGTCATGATTGCCAGTACCTGGTGTAGGCAGCGTGACTGCGTGGCCTGTGAGACCCCCCCCACTATGGCAGTAGTCTGCTGAAATGACCCAGTAGCCAAAAAATGCAGGACATTGAGCACCTTCTCCAAGGGGCTCAATGCTTGGGAGCAAAGTGTGGGGGATGTAAGGTCATCTTCCCACTCCCTGACCAGGTCTAGGATGATATGGGGTGGAAACCCATACCTGCCGTAGACCTGGTCATCAGGCATCCCAAAAAGGCTTGTCCGTGGTGTGAAAATGCGTGCCCTGGCTATTCTCCTCTTCCTGCGGTGTGCCACGATCAGTGCTGCGACAAATGGGGCATTCATTGTAGCTGTATATACGTGTTTGTTGTTTGCGCGCACTTTTATACTGTGCGCGGGGACGCTTCAGCCTGCCTTCGTGTGGCAGACGCGTTGACGCCTGTGTGCGTCTTTTGCCGTGCGCGGATTTCCCGTATTCAAATCCATGAATACGGGTTGTTCGCGTGCGTGTGGGCGTTCCGTGTAGTTCCCTGCAGTACTTCCGCAGTTACACCTTCTTTTTCACGCGTTATTCCCCATTCTGCGTGCTACGGCCACTGTTCCGCACACTTTTGTTGTGTGCGCCGCGCTATGTGCGCTTTTGCTGTGCGCATAGCACACGCCGTGTGTGCCCGCGTGTGCCATGGCAGGATTTGGCGCACGGACAGTGGGAAACACGCGCAGCGTCTTCCTTGAATCGCACGTGTACGCGTGCGCTGGTTTTCTCATGCTTGCGCCACCTTGTGCCTGCTTGCGCTGGGATTTTCGGTGCACGTTTGCTCCATGAATCGACCCCTAAGTGTTTTGCTTTTCTCAAGTTGCAGTTATAGCATTTATTTTCTGCCATTGTCTTTGTTACAATCATTATAAAACATTCCATCTCAGCGTCCTCGGTCACTTGACAAAATACTTGTGCCTAAAAGCTTGTCTACAGTGTAGAAATGTTAAAGCGGTCCTTGATTTTATTGTGCCACAATTAATGCTTTGTTGTAATGTGTCTATCTTTCCTATCTCTATGGCATGTTGTTCAGATTGTTTGTTGGCATGTATGAGGAAAGGAGTGCCCAGAGTAAGGGATGCTGTGTGAGTGCCCTGCTTTCCCTGCACTACTCTAAATTCTTCAATACACAATTATGAACCCTCCCAATGATATGTATTTTGCCAACCTCTGAAGCCTGAACAGTAGATCTACGCACGCTTTACATGTGGCAAACTTTGCACCAGACCTGCTGATGAACTGACCTGCTGTTTAATCTCAGTTACCAGTTTAATGGTATCCACTACACAGTGTAATTTGCTTTCTGACTGTGAGAACATTCAGACATGTAATGCTCATATTACTATAGCCAGTAAGATAGCAATAAGCCGGTAACATAGTTCAGTGGGTTGAGAGCTTGCTGCTGTGATGCGTGTGTTCTGCTGGATCGAATGCCAGCATGGCCAACTCAGCCTTTCATTCTTCGGAGGTTGATAAAGGAGTACCAACACAGGTTAGGTGATATTGTATGTATATTAGTTCTATACAAAGCTCTTAAGCGTAAGTGCTATATAATAACACATCATTATCATTTGACCTTGGATGTCTGCTTGCAGTCACAGTAATTTGGTAATATGAGCCTATATACACTGATATTAATGATGCATATAGTGATCCATTCTTGTATGAAATGTATATCACATTGCAGTGATTTCGTACTCATATTTTTCGTAGTGTGCTTAGGAACAATGCTATGTGATGACACTTTCTGTTTTGTCAAGGGGTGAAAGGTTGTGTTCCATCGTTTCCGTGATGTCACTTCAGGGTAGGGTCAATGACATCACTTCCTTTGATGTCATCAGAGGTCAGTGGTCATGTGATGTCACTTCCGTTACCCCTAGCATTTTGGTGAAATGACGTCCCTCGGGGCAGGCCATCTGGGGCTTCATGGCGGCATGGAGCTGAGGTGCAGAGAGCAGGTAAGGAAGGATGTATGTGTATGTGTGTGTCTATGGTTGTGTGTGTGTACAAACATGGGGATGTCTGTGTGCAAATTTCCGGGTGTGAATGACCGCAACCAGTTATGAGTGAAAGCAAAGTGTGTATGAGTTCATGCCGACAGGAGGTGGGGGAGATTTAGGGTTGATGATTGCATCTGGGAGGGGTGGGGGTTACAGAAGAATGCATTGCCAGACAATGCTATGTGTTGTTTACATTGTCATAGTGTCACCAGTAACTTTTCTACATTATGGTCCAAACTACGACGAGTGTGTTGCTGCATGTATTGCTGCAATCAGAATTGAGTTGTCCTCATAGTACCATGGCACAAGAGGTCTGCTTCTGAGCTCCTTGCAAAGTAAGAAAACTGTATTTCTGTGACGAAACACAAATTTCATATTTGCTCCATATTTTGTTATTATATTTGTATAGGTACAGAATACGGAGCAACTAAGAAAAGTGTTGTTTTATCATTGAATGCGGCTGCCACTTTCTTATTTTACATGGAGCTCAGAATGCCTCCCTGAACTCACCATGGGATCAATGGCATTTATTAGGCCAGCCTGCTTCTACATATTTTGTGACACTGGTAAGTAATATGGCCAAAACTAGCATGAACATGTTTTTACTTGGGGCTACTGACATATGTTGGCAGAGCTAGGTTGTATGCTCAGGCTTCATTGCACTGACATTATGACTGTCATTTGTGCAAAACGAACATGCGTTTGATGTTATGTGGGGGTGTCTGCATATGTCAGCACTGCCAGCTTGAACAGGCTTTCTCATCACAGGTCTGGCACTTGACTGGTTGATCTCATTCCTCTCCGATCATCCTTCCAAGGTTCAATGGGGCTGGTTTCTCTCCCCTATCACAATCTCCACCTGCGGCATCCCCCAAGACTCTATGCTCTCGCTGTGGTTCTTCAACATCAACCTCGTCCCTCTGGCCCATCTGATCTCCTCCTTCTCTCGTCACTTCCAGTGTTATGCAGTTATCCTTCAAGCTTCCCTCTAGTGCCCTCTCTTCCTCCTCTCTCATCTCTGACTGTCTGACTGCTATTCAGGCATGGTGCTCTGCCAATGATCTCTGCTTTATTGACAGCAAGACTGAGATCCATCTCATTAGGATCCATGCTTCTTCCTTCCCTCCTACCCTCTGGCTGCCCTTAATGGCCCCCCCTCACCCTCTTGTGAGGAAAAAACCTTGGTGTCATCTTTGACTCCTCGCTTTCATTCTCTCCTCACATTGCAACCTTGCCAAGAAGACCCACTATCAGCTGCACCTACTCAGAGGCATTCTCCCTTTCCTCACTTTCCCCCAGAAACTCAGAGCTCTGGTCCTCTGTAGATTGGACTACTGCAACAGCCTCTTCCTCAATCTTCCTTTATTCTCCCTTTGTCACCTTCAACTGATCCAGAATAGGACTGCAAGACTTATCCTTGGCTTAAGCCCAGGGACCTCATCTCTCCAGCCCTAAAATCTCTCCACTTGCTCCCAGTTGCTGCTAGGATCAAATGTAAGACCCTCTGCATTATCAGCCACAAGGCTTTCTGCAGCCTTGAACCCGGCTTCATCCAACTCTCTCTCCCTAAATACCTCCCTACTAGAGACCTTCGCTCTTCTAGCTCCAACTCTCTGCAGATCAGATGCTTCACTAAGCTGAGAGTGGTGGGTAGATCGCTCTCCTTTGCTGGAGCCTCCCTCTGGAATGGTCTTTCTGCCCCTCTCAGGCTAGAGCTGGCTTTCTTTAAGTTCTGGAAGCTCCTCAAGACCTTCTCTTCTTCCTTCCCTTTCCCCCTCCCCTGCTAACAACCCCATCTGCCACAGTGACTGGTAGCCTGGTTCCCTCTGAGTTCTACAGGGCACCGGCTCCCCCTTCCTGCCATCCGCCTCCTTGCATTTAGCATGTGGACCCTCACCACTTGCACCCCATGCAATTCCTGTGCATTTGCCCTCCTGTCCTCCCCCTAGCACTCGTCTAGCCCCTGTTGCCCTTCCCCCCTCCAACATCTCCCTACACTTGCACTCTCTCCTCTTTACCCTGTACTTCCCTTCCCACCCTAGCACTTTGCATTTATGCAGACTGGCACTTCCCCCACCCTCCTCTCCCTCACAACTCTTGTTACTGAACTTGCATGATCTGAATGTCTTAAGGCCTAGTAGGATCTTTATTGGTATCTTTTTCCATTGCCCCTGGCCCTTTTTTTTGTCTTGTGTCGCCTTGAAACACCCTTTGTTGTATAGGCGCCTTACAAATATACAATAAATAAATAGGTATGGGTCCCGGGAAAACTAGCATGTATCAGCACAGCCAGACTGGACATGTTTTATTAGACTGGCAATAGTAATGAATTATGGGAAAAACCAACATAAGCGTGTTATCAGTTGGATATCCAAACGTATAATGACTTAGTCTGAACTCGCATGTTCTCTTACATGTTTTCTGTCTTTCGAGTATTGTGGGAAAAGCCAAAATGAGTATGTTCTCACATTGGGATACCGATATATATATAAGCCTCGCCGGTATAATGTGTTTCCTTACTTACACTGGCATTAGTGCATTACAAGGAGAGCAATCGTGCATGTGTAATTGCATGTGGTTACTGGCATATGATGGCACAGGCAGCATGAGAAAGTCTTTCAATACTGGCATATATGCTGCTCTCTAAGCATTTCTTTGATATTTGCGGCGTTGCTCTTTTCTCAGCTCCTGCACCTCCTGTACCTCTGTTCTTCTTCTCCTGCCTGTTGAACCCTGTGTAACCCCGCTCCTGCATTCTGTCTGCCTTGCTCTAAAGCCGTCTGCCACACTCACTCTAAGGATTCTGCCTGCCTCACGCTCCAGCATTCTACCAACCTCGCTCTCCAGCATCACACCAGCCCCGCTCACCACCCTTCAGCCACACTCTGTCTCTGCATCACATACATCAGGGAAAAATCACATTGCGGTGCTGGGAGCTGACCTTGGGATATCCTGAGCACCTATCTCTAGGGGGTCGTAATGTCGGGGCTGTCGGGACTTAGGGCTAGCTAGCCTTTTGGTTGTAGCCCCTGAGCTTCTATCCGGGGCTACCACCAAAAGACCCGGGGCTCCCCTCCCATAGCAATGCTTCTGCTGTCAACAGAGGATTCCAGTGGTCAGAGTGGATTCTCAATGAAGACCCAACCAAAGTCATATGGATATTCAGTGCAGGTGAGACCAATAAGTCACACTTTGGTCGCTTTGCAAATCTTGGGGAGGTGGGATTTGGCTGTAAGCCTCATTGTGCATAGCAACGGAAGCGAGACGGAAGGTCGGCAAGGAGCAGTGGCACTCTCTCTGTATGCCCAGTGCTTTAATACCCTCCAATGCAGTACATGTGTAGCATAGCTAGATCAGTCATGCACTGGTGCCACATTCGCTGACGCAAGATCCTGTTCAGTGAGCAGTGGAAGCTGTCCACCATTGACAACTCCCACTTTGCAAATGGAAAGTGAAATCCATTTAATACGTTGCCACACCACGTGCGCTGTCGCAAAACATTAATCCATGCCCGTATGTTTCACAAGGGTAGCAGAAATGCCCTATTTTAGCCCGCTACGCATTGCAGTTCTCAAGCAGTCATAAAGTGGCCATTCTGATTGGCAGACATCGTGCCGCTTTTGGGTTTTTGAACATGAAACCGTGCATCACACCGTTTTGCAGAAGTACAGCCCTTTTGTATATCGGGCCAAAAAAAGTAAATTAGAGGAAGGAGTTTCTATGTATCTATCTTGTTATATTGCTTTCCCTGTGGTTTACGCGTTACTTACAACTTCTGAAAAGAAGTTAACTTAATTATTAAAACCCATTTAATATATCTTCAGAAAAAATAAAAAATAAACCTTTTTAAAAATTAGAAAAGCCGTTTCCAAGAGGATGTATTACACTGCGCCTACATAGATTTCCGTTCATTACGAAAGTTTGCAACATACTACTGCAACATTTCGTTCAGCTGCAGAGAAGTCACGCCCTTGTTTCCCACAAAAGGGCAATTTCACACAAAACATGTCTGCATTCCCTTTACGAGGTTCAGGAATATTGTCACCGTAAATGTTGCAATAAGAGCAACTTTACTTCAGCACAACTAAAACATATAGGGAATGACACATGCATTGTAATGACAACTACTACAGTGTAAGTTATTCCGTATCTGTTCCAGCAGCAACACACAACTCAGGAGCAAATGTGCACCCTATAAATACACCAGGAGCCAGGTTACAGAAACCATTGCACCTCGACAAGTGCAGTTTGGCATATTAAAAGCACCAGTGCTAAAATTGCCCTAGTGCTAAAAAGATACATTTTTGATGCATTTGTGCATCAGGACATCAGGGAAAATGCATCTTTTTTGCACTAGGGCAATATTTGCCCTGGTGCTTTTAAATTCCAAACTGCACTTGTCAAGGTGCAATGATTTTTAATGTTTCCCAGTGTTTTTAAAAATAGGGCAAACTTTGCCCTGGTGCTGATACCGTGCAAACTTTGCACTTGCACTGGTGCAAAGTTTCTGTAATCTGGCTGGAGTTTTATGTTATTTAAACTGTATCATAGTTTAAAAAGGATAAGGGAACTGTGACATTGTTCACTGCTGTCCTACAATACAATTGGGTGTTAAATGGTATTCGCACCAGGGGAAGCGCACTCAGCCTATCAGGAGGCTGGAAAATCGGGCAAGAACACACTGTTTAACGCCCACATTTTCAAGCCACCCAAAGCCCTTACTCAGGTGGCGCCATCTTAATTGTGGGGAGGTAACAGGAAGCCTCACCCTGTTGCCTCCCCACACCTCTCCCCCCAACCCAAAGACATTCCACACTCTTTTCGCTCCCTTGTGTTAATTCTTTCAAACCCCATGTAAGGGGATACTTGAAACTCTGTTAACTCTTACAAGTCTAAAAAAAACATTGCTTTCCATTTTAGGTTTGGTTATTGTTCTCCTAATTGCTGCATTATCTTTATACATTTAAAGAAATATATAAATTGAGCATTTTCTAAACATAAATCACCAACTGTCTCATGCATGTATAAGTATAACTCAGACATGAACAAACAACAGTTTTTCTGATACATGTTTTAGTTTAACTATTTTAATATCTGCTCTGTTGAGTCCGTCACATCTATATCTTGTGTAAAATTATATGTGCGCTCTGCTTCATACTAAAATGCTTTTTAAACACCCATTCATTTTTTATTTGTTTTGCTTGAGTCAATTCGCGGTGCACTCATGCGGTTTGGCACCTGTTCTCAGGGAGCAAGAGTGAGGCTGGCGAGAGGGTTCAGGGGGCTAAAAGGGGGCTCAAAAGAAATACGTGGTTAAAGAGGACGTGAGAGCATCGCAGGTAGAGAGGTTGGGGGGGGATCAGCAGAGGTGGAGTGGCAGCTGTGTGGTGGGGAGGGGCAGTAAGAAACAAGGGCCGTGAGTGAGAGCAGTCTTGAGAGGTTGGGAGGGATAGTCGGGTTGGGATTGTTAGGCCAGGAGCAACACGAGACACCACATCATTTGCATGAATGACTTCATTAACACTTTCAGCCAACTGAGACTTTCATGCACACAATAGCATTAAAATCACTTGAAAACAGAGATAAAAGCGGCAAGATAGAAAAGGGACGGTTAAAAAACCGTGATATTCTTAGGTAAAATATATAAAATCCGTTGACTTTATAGTGGTGAGGGTGTTAATCAAGGAGTACTATGAGATCATTTGAAATAAAAGGAAAACATATGATCGACTGTGAAAATATATTATAGTGTCTTCGCTGTTACCTCCTTGGTATGTCATGTACATTGTAGCCCAGTAATTATGCATGGCTTCCTTTAAAACCCATTACACAAATAGCTAAAGTAAAACACTGTTCTTCACGGCTTTATTGTTTCAGCAGTTCACAACCAAACTAAATGGACTGCAGGTTGCTGTGATGTCACACTGTTGTGTTTCCACAGCTGTAAGAGATATTTTCTTAAACGCTGCACCTAATGCCAGCTCAAAGCTCGGCTCCTTCAGTGCAGCCTCACATATCACAGGCCGGCTCTGAATAGAAGATGAAATTGTTCTGCTTGAGAAGACAAAACACCACCAGATACATCACACATCTGTAGGTGTTGAGTCATCAACATGGGCTGCTTTCCTCATTTGGCTGTGTGTGGCTTTACAGACAATGCAAGCTTCACTATTGTACTCCTTAATGTCATTCACCCCCTCTCAATGGAGAGGTTCCCTGTTGACAATGCGTACTGCTCTAAAATTGTCTACATTGAATTTTAATGCATAGCTTATCAGTCTTTTCCTCGTTAGGTGAATTGCACGGAGGTGCTTTACAGAAGACTATTGTGGCACACGGTCCCACCATTCACTTCCAATAAGATTGTGGATTCAACAGGTGTGAATGAAGAGAGTGTCATGAACCGTCTGACACGCCCCTTCTGGACTTCCTGGTCTTTGACACATCGGGGCTTACACTCTGTGGTACTTCCAACATGGCCGTTAAGCACCAAACTCTGCCTCCCAGCCTTTACGTCCGATGCAGCACGTCCTATAAAGTAGCCACGCCCCCGTGGCCCGCGCGTCTCAACGCTACTGATTGCTGTGGCTAGACGTGTGCTCCGTAGTTCGCCTTCGCGGAACTCTGTTGTTTCCTGGTTCCCGGACCCTCCGCTTTTTCCTACTATTCTCCTTCCTTCTTATCCTGCTTTCTTCCCATACTCGGTGTACCCGCCTCTGAGTACACTTCTTCGTATCCTGGACTTCCCGGAAGTTTCCTATTGATCCCGGACATAGGAGCTGAACGAACGCTGGAAGCCGAAGACGGCTGAGCGGGGTTGTACAGAACCCGAACCGTAAAGAAGAAAAGTCCTCCCAAGGATTCCAGCAAGCAGTGAAAACAGGTGAGAAAAGGGGAAACCTGTGACAGATTGAGACGCCACCTAACTGAAGTCAATACAGACATGGAGGCGGCCATTCAAGATCTTATGCGTGGCATGCAAGAACTAATGACCGAAGTACAAAACCTAAAGGCAGAAAATGCTGCATTAAAGCAATGAGTCTTATCCCGCGACTCCGCCACGAAGGAAAGTGTACTATTGGGTGGCATTGTACACAAATACGATGGGTCTGCAAAAAACCTTTGTGGATTCCTTGATTCCTGTTTGGTCCACTTTACCTTTAAGCCTTATTATTTCTCTACCCCCAGGGCTAAGGTGGGCTTTATTATCTCACACCTTTCCGGGAATGCATTAACCCGGGCAACACCTTTAGTTAATGGCGGAGATGTCCTCCTGGATGATTATGACGGGTTCATTCAAGCCCTTAAAACCATGTTTGACTGCCCAGAACAGGTCTATACCGCTCAGGAACGTCTACTCCAGAGGCGTTGCTAGGGGGGGGCTAAGGGGGCTATAGCCCCTGATCTTTTGGTTGTAGCCCCGGATAGAATCTCAGGAGCTACAGCCAAAAGACTAGCTAGCCCCCAGTCCCAACAGTTCTGACATCAGCTTAGCCCCGGGTCTTTTCCAGAGCTAGCAACTCCCCTGGTCTACTCGATTTCCAACAGGGCTCCCAGGACATGCTCACATATGTAACACGATTTAAGCAATTGGCTAAATAAGCGGATTGGTCCTCAGAAGCCTGCTTCACTCTCTTTCGAAGAGGGCTAAATGAAGACATCAAGGATGAACTAGCCAGAGTGGCTCGCCCAAGTTCATTCCAAGCCCTTATGGATCTCGCTCTACAGATTGACTTCCGCATCCAGGAAAGGAAAGCAGAGAAAAAGAAGACCAAGTTACCCTTCCAGAAGAACCCCATAGAGACCTCCTTGAATTCCAAGTGTGTTCCTGTCACTAGTAACGAACCCGAACCCATGCAACTATGGGCCTTCCGTGGACCCATATCCCCCCAAGAAAGCATAGTAAGGATCCATACAGGCTTATGCATGTATTGCGCCTCAGACAAACATTTAGTGAGAGAGTGTCCTACAGCCCCCCCTAGGCGTTCAGGAAACACCAGCTCCTGATCCTAGATGGAGCACAGTTTCAGGAGAGAGATATTTGCTCCACATCTATTCCATCCTGCAACTCTCCTGGACAAAACAATATGGTAATTTAACAGGTCTTTCTATCGCCATCCAAGAAGGAAACCTACCCCATTCTGACACTGGTGGACTGTGGAGCCATGGGAATATTCATAGATCAAGGTTGGGTCTTTAAACACCATATTCCATACGAATCCCGGAATATCATGCAGCATGTAGAAGCAATTGATGGAAGACCCCTTTCTTCAGGACCCATAACCCTTCAAACCAAGGAAATTGAGCTTGCAATAAACCACCATCGAGAGAAGATAAAGTTTGAGTCCGCCCATTACCCAATGGTTTTGGGAATGCCCTGGCTACAAAGACAATTTTGGTGGCCGAGAATGAAAACTGACGTACGACTGTACACACAAGCCTGTGCATTCTGCAGTCAAAACAAACATGACAACAAGAGACCTGCAGCCCACACTACCAACAAGGCCCTGGGAAATTATTGCTACGGACTTCATTGTGGAACTACCACCTTCCAGGGGGTACACAACTATCATGGTCACCATAGATGTATTCACTCATGTGGCTCCTTTTACACCATTACATAAACTACCATCTTCCTCAGAAATTGCTGGAATATTTCTGGAACACATATTTAGACTCCATGGACTCCCTTCCAAGATCATATCAGACAGAGGACCTCAATACATATCTCAATTTTGGAAACACCTTTGCCGAATACTGGGAATACAACGTGCCCTCTCTTCAGGGTATCATCCACAGACTAATGGGGCTACCAAACGTGTGAATCAAACCCTTGAACAATATCTCTGTTGTTTCACTACCAAGGTCCAGGACGATTGGTCACTTCTAATACCGCTGGCTGAATTCTCCTATAATAATTCAGATCACTCAAGACCAGCCCTTTTTTCTGCAGTCAAGGTTTTCACCCTTCAGTGCTACCTTCCCTCCTCCCACATCCTACACCTGTTCCTACAGTTGATTCCTGGATTGAAACACTCATCAATGTACAAAGAGAAGCCAAAGAGCAGTTAGAAAGGGCTCGGACTCATATCAAGCATTATGCGGATTCCAAAAGAAGACCAGGCCCCTCCTACGCAGTAGGAGATAAGGTATTGCTAACCTCGAGACTACTGCCCCGACATCTACGACCAAATAAACTGGCTCCCCGGTATTATGGGCCCTTTCCCATAAAAGAAATCATTAACCCAGTGGCCTTTCAACTCAAATTACCAGATTCCTGGAAGAAAATTCACCCAGTTTTCCATACATCTCTGATGAAACCATACATCCAGACCTCCCGGACTAACCTCAGACCCAATCCTGTTCTTGTCAATGACCAACTGGAATATGAAGTCTCCAGAATATGTGACTCTAGATTTAAACATGGTGAGCTCCAGTACTTGGTGGAATGGAAAGGATACCCTCCCAGCGAAAGCACTTGGGAACCAATCTCAAACTTAAATACCCTCAGGTTACTTTGAAGGTTCCATCTCATACACCCGGGCAAACATGGTGGGACGGGTTTTTGGAGGAGGCATACTGTCATGAACCATCAAACACGCCCCTTCCGGACCTCCTGGTCCTTGACACATCGTGGCTTGCACTCTGTGGTACTTCCAACATGGCCGTTAAGCACCAAACGCTGCCTCCCAGCCGTTACGTCCGATGCAGCACGTCCTATAAAGTAGCCATGCCCCCGCGGCCCCGCGTGTCTCAACGCTACTGATTGCTGTGGCTAGGCATGTGCTTTGTAGTTCGCCTTCGTGGAACTCTGTTGTTTCCTGGTTCCCGGACCCTCCGCTTTTTCCTACTATTCTCCTTCCTTCTTCTCCTACTTTCTTTCTGGACTCCATGTACCCGCCTCCGAGTACACTTCTTCGTATCCTGGACTTCCCAGAAGTTTCCTATTGATCCCGGACATAGAAGCTGAACGAACGCTGCTCAATTCTCTTGATCTCTTAGATATTTCCTGGAAATGTAGAAGCCTCACTTCACATTAGTGAGTTTCAACTATGCTTCTTTTTACTTAACTGCAATTTTGCATTTTATGCAGTTTAGTTTAAAATCTAATATGTAATTTGTATTTTGAGAAAGGTGTTGGTAAGAACCACGTACACTCTGGCACTGGACCTCGCATAGCGTGATCAGTTTGGTTGTGTGAATGTAGCAAGTAAAAGAAAAGTCTTGTCACTTCAGTTTACAATTTAGAGTGCTGCTTTACTGGCATAGAGTTGCCCTGATTTGTTAGCACACAAAGTGCCTGATTGCATATAAAGTGCTGACACATGTTTCGACCACAAAGGTCTTTGTCAAGGTTGTTATTGAACACAATTGGTGTATTTATTTATTTATGTATTTATTCATTTCTATTGCGCCGGTAACTCACAAGCCTCGGGGCGCAGATACAAAGACACAAGGGACAAACAGAAAATATGACAGGACAAACTCTATGTAGAGGGTTTAGGTATCAGAGGTATCTAGACGAGTTTGTTTAGTTGAACGGATGAGTTTTGTGTAGTGTACATTGTTGCATTGTGGTGTCGTGGATGGCGATGGACTGTGATCACTAATAAAATTGAGAGGGTGGTCATTGCCAGGTGACATGAATGCATTAGCGTGTAATGTGACAATTTTGTATGATGTTAGGTGGGCGTAGTGGTGAGTACACTCACAAATAATACATAATTTGCAAAAATACATTGCATGGTACATAATGTTTAGGGTCTGCAGTTAGGGAATGGAGGCTAGTTACAAGAGGGTACAGACAATGGTGCACCATGGGGCGATAGAGAGAGAGAGAGCAAAATTCGACATATAGTTAGATTGGGATCAACCAGGAAGGAATGAAAGCCTGTTACAGGTCCAGGAGTTCAGAGGATCAGGGTTTGACCTCACCGGGTAAGGTGCTGTGGTTTCCATCTGATAGTGTTGCTGGTTAGCAAGCTTGTGGGGAGAGAATTACAAGGGTCATGTCCTTAGGTAATGAGGCACACCATGGGATGAGCAGGTAGATAGAGGGATTATGAAGGACATTAGATTGTCAACTGGCTGGCTGTGGAATAGTTACTTCGGGCAACTAGTATGCTAGATTTTGGAAGGTTTGTACAAACTGCCGAAAGGAGGCTTGTTAGTTCAGTTTACGGACAGCACTTGGGCAAAGTATATAGGACTCCCTGAGGGGAATTGCTGTTATTACCGGCACTGGCAATACCGGTGCCGGTAATGACAGCTTATTTTGCCAGTGGGGCGCCTGCTTATCACTAACTCAGATGCCCCACCGACAAACCTGTAGTCAGCCAGCACGGTAAAGTGCCGGTATACTTCAATACCGGCACATTTTTTACCAGACCGGCGGACCTGGAATGAGACCCATGTATCCTTGTGTGTTGAGCTTGTAAAGGCATTCAAAATCATTGAGTATATGTCGGCACATTTTAAACGAACATTTGCAGAAACGGCACAATCCTATAAACTCCAAAACTGGGAGCAAATTCAGTTACTTATACAGTATGAATTACCTTAATTTGTTGTTACAGATTTTAGTAAGTTATCTGCAAGCTTCCATAAACTGGAAACCCTTTCATTGTATAGCGGATGTACTGTATATTAGTTGTTAAATAGTCTATTGAGGATGCACAATCCCATTCTAGGGATTTCTTTTTTAATTTAAGATGGAAATTACTGGCATCAAGCAAATTACTAAATTGCATTCCAATAGCTTCTAAGTGTTTTGTAACCATACTTACCAAATCTGTGTGAGCAGCGTTTCCAATTCTGCATTTTGAGTGAGCTCCAAATAGGGGTAACTCGGGGGCCATTCTTGTCGCCGGCCAATAAAATTTTCCCCAGCAGTTTACAAGCCATCTTCCATAAAGAAAGTAAGGGGAAGTTACTCCCAGTTCCAGCCACAAGTCTTCAACTGGTAACGATGTAGGTAAGCCCAGTAGGAACCTTAAAAGTGTACCCTCAATAATTATGAGCCAGCTGATTTGGCATATTTGGAGCATTTTCCAATCCATACAAAATGCATGGAACCACAGCTTTCTTGTACACCTCAAGGTATCCTACAATAGGTCCCCCGCCAACATTAGTAATGAAGCTTTTGAGGACTGGTCACTCACGCGTGGCTGAACACTAGCAGCACAATAGAAAGGAATACCTAAATACAAATACTAGTCTACTACATGTCTACTACATGCAACCTATCACCAACCATGTACCAACTATGTTTATAGGGATGCCCTTTTTCCCATGTATCAGCAGTACCTTTGTTGTTTTCTGGTTAATACTCAAATGATTCTCAGATGCATATGAATAAAGGGCATCCTTAGAGTTCTGTAACCCCCAACAGAGTTTTGTCCAAGAGGACCGTATTGGCTGCAAAAAATATCCAACTCAGGGGAACCCCACCCAGATTTGGCAGAAAATGACTGCATTTTGACAGAATAGCATCCATGTCGGCCACCTAAAGGTTGAACAAGAGGGGTGCAAGACCTTAGCCCTTCTTGAACCCTTTATTAGTGACCACCAGAGCAGATTTATTTATTTATTTATTCGCATTTGTTTAGCGCACAGGCAGCCCAGAGGGCATCGTGGCGCTTGTTACAGATATGACTTGTTGTACATACATTGAAGTCATTACTTAGTTGCAAGAGAGGAATAGTAGTTACAGGAGAGGAGGAGAAGAGAGGAGAGGAGCAGGAGAGAGAAAAATGACACTACTGAAGATGAATTAGTTAAACAAGGTGGTTTTCAGTTTTTTTCGGAAGGCAGTGAGAGAGGTTTCTGCTCTGAGCGTGCTAGGTAGTGCGTTCCATAGCTTGGGGGCAATGTGTGGGAAGCTTATTCTACCTGCTCTGGCTCGTTTGATGCGTGGGACCCTAAGTTGGTCGGTGTGGCATTGCCTAGTTGGTCTGGTGGAGTGAGATCTGGCTAGCGTATCAGACAGGTATGAAGGTGCAGACAGGTTGATACATTTGTGTGCGGTGGTGAGTATTTTGAATGTAATGCGCTCTTTGACAGGTAGACAGTGTGCTGCTTTTCTGGCTTGCGTGATTTGGTCCCTTTTTGGTATATTGAGAGCTGCTCTTAGTGCATTGTTCTGTGTTGTTTGGAGTTTTTTGAGATTGGAATTGGAGGTGCCAGCCAGTATCGCGTTACAATAATCTAGTTTTGCTCCAATAGTGGCTCTGGCAATAGAAAGGCAATTATCTTTGGTTAGGAAGGGTTTGATGGCATTAATGAGCTTAGTGCTCAGGGTGGAGGCAGAAACAATGGAGTTGACTTGCTTGTCCATGGAGAGCGAGGCGTCAATGTGGACTCCTAGTGTTTTAACAGAAGGTAGAACTGGGATGACACAATTGTCTATGCAGAAGTTGGTGTAGAGTGGGTCGAGGTTTGTGAGAGTGGATTTTTGACCAAGGATGAGAATTTTGGTCTTATCTCCGTTAAGACATAGGCCGTTCGTGGCCATCCATGCTTGGATGGTGGCGTATATATTCTAGAGGGTGGCTGCGTCCTGATGGTAGAGTCCTGTGAGCGGGAGGAGTACTTGGGTATCGTCAGCGTAATTGGTGTATGTGATCCCAAGTGCGTCCAGTTTATCAAAGAGAGGTTTGGTAAAAAGATTACAGAGGGTAGGAGCCGTACATGAGCCTTGAGGGACTCCATGCCTGATGGTGGTAGGCTGTGCGTTAGCTATATTGGAAAACACTTTCATCACTCTTCCTTCGAGGAAGGAAGTGATCCAGTTTGTGGCTTGTTTGGAGAAATGTGCGGCCTGAGTGAGCTGGTTCGTGAGGATGGCATGACCGACTAAATCAAATGCCGCTGAGAGGTCTAGGAGGAGCAGAAGGGCCGGTTTGCCTTTATCTACAATTAGGGTAATTTGGTTCTTCAGATCTAGTAAAGCGGTTTCAGTGCCATGACCTTTGCGGAATCCGGACTGCCTTTTACCTAGGACAGTGTTGTTTTCCACGTAGGACTATATCTGCATGTGTGCAGCTTTATCTAAGATTTTTAGAAGAAATAGAACCGTTGTAATGGGACGGTAGTTGTTAGGTTGGGCAGGGTCCAGGATTGGTTTCTTTAAGAGCGGGCGCACCCACGCCTCTTTAAGATTGTCATGGACTTTGCCCGTCTTGAATGAGGCATTGATGAATGCTGTGATGATCGGTGTGAGGGGTGCCGCACACTCTTTAATGATGTTGGGGGGGCATATATTGCCTTTGCATTGAGATGGTTTGAGCTGTTTGAGGATGTGGAGAGCATCTCATTCGGTGATTGGAGAGAAATTGAATTTGGAGGTGTGTTTATCTTTAGCGGTATTGACGGAGAGGGTCTGATGGGGGTTCAGAGCCATGAAGTGTTCTGCTATTTTATTTTGAAGAAGGTCTATTTTGTTTAGCATCGCTGTTTGGATGCTATTGCACCAGGCTTCATCCTTAACAACTCATCTGTACAGATTGGGGGGGACGGAAAGCTCTTTAAAGATGGTGAAAAGCTCTTTTGAGTGGGAGTTGGCTTCCAAGATACGTTTATTGTAGGTTTCTGACTTCGCCTTAAATATGGCACTTTTGTATTTATTAGAAATACAAAGAAAGTCTGCTTTGGTAGTATCACAAGGATTGGCCTGCCATGTTTTGAGGGCTTGGCGCTTGCATTGGTGTAGATTTAATAAGTCCTCCGTGAACCATGAGTTGGAGTGAAACGATTTCTTTTCTTATTTGTTTTCAAGAGGAGCTTTGGCGTTGATGGCATGGGTGAGGGTGTCTTTGAAGATCTCTGCTAGAATGTTGGGGTCAGAGGAGAAAGGAGGTGCTAGGCAGGGGTTGTTGAGAAAGGGATGTATATTGTCTGCTGTAAGTTTTTGGCACTTCTGGCTAGCCTGGCCGGTGCGGGTGTAAGTGGTTTGGAGTATAGGGATATGGGGATGCAGAATTGGAGGCAGTTGTGATCAGACCATGGAAGGGCTGTGTTGGAGTTGAGGGTGGAGCCACAGTTGTGATCTGCCACCCAATCTAAGATACAGCCTTTATTATGGGTCGGGGCAGTAACTATCTGAGTGAATCCTAGATCTGAGAGGTTTCTGGCGAGAGTGGTAGCTGCTTTGTCGAGTTTGTCATTGTAACCAAGGTTTAGGTCTCCTAGAAGCAGTGTTTTGGAAGTTTGTTTGATATTTTTTCCAAGGAGATGGTTGACTATGCCTGTGAAGTTATTGACAGGGCCTGGAGGTCTATATATGATATGAATGTTTACTGTATCTTTAGGGGAGAGGGTGAGTTTGGCTGAAAGGATGTCTGTGGTGTCTTTTGGTAGGAGTCTGTCTTAAGGCTAGGGTGTCTTTAAAAATTAATGCGACCCCACCTCCCGTTTTAGCTAGTCTGTCCTGTCTTAAGATCGAGTAACCTGGCGGTACAGCTAGACTGATAGTAGGGCCAGAGGCAGAGTGAAACCATGTTTCTGTTATGGCTAACATATCTAAGTCTTGGCTGGTAATAATATCATTGACTTCTAAAGCGTGGGCGTTGAGTGAGCGAACATTTAGTAGAGCACATTTAAGGTGTTGGAGCTTTTTTGATTGAGGTGGCTTGAGGTCGGTAGTTGGAATGAGCTTTTTGGTAGTGTGAGTAGGCTTGTTGGTCATGTGATGTCTGGGAGGAGCGAGCTTTGGAGCCCTGCTTAGACGCTTGTGGGTAATAGTGTATGGCGTGGAGGTGGTCTTTGCGTGAGTGCGTGAGCCTAGGCGTGAGTTCCTAGGTGTTACCTGCATGGGTGTGGAGAGGAATGCTGAGGGGAGTGTGCGTGTTCTGAGTCTGTGCTGCCTGAGTATGATCTCGGGCATGTTGGGGGAAGTAGCATGTGTGGAGGTGTGCCTTAGTTCCATGATATGGCTGTTGGATTGCCCAGTGGGCACGAGGTAGGCAATACTACTAGTAAGTAAGATGTGGACTAAACCTATGAGGATGTACAGTGTGTGGGTGGTGTACATATTGAGATAGGACAGCGAGAGCTGGGATGCTATGTGGGTTAGACAATACAATATCACTGTGGTCTCTAAGCGACCATAATGCACAACACAATAGCACAGTGGTCTCTAAGCGACCATAAGGCACAATACAATAGCACAGTGGTCTCTAAGCGACCATAAAGGCACAACACGATAACACAGTGGTCTCTAAGCGACCATAAGGCACAATACAATAGCACTGTGGTCTCTGAGCGACCATAAGGCACAGCACAGTGGCACAGTGGTACACAGTAGGCAGATTCAATTTTTGCAGGGATGGCTAAAACACAGTATGCAAGTACACAGGTGCTCTAGCACAGAACATAGAGGGCAGTTGGAATTATATTTGAGCATCTGGATATGCACAGGGTACAGGAAGCTTGGCAAGGCAACTGTTGTCAGGGCAGCGTCAACATATGCTCTTAGTACTATGCGGGGTCAAGTGAGTACTAGGCTGTAGTTATAAGCTAGCAAAGGTGATAGGCAGGTGCCTAGGGGTCTGTGGCACATAGCAGGTACAGTAGTAGCCAACAGCGACTATTGTCGGTTTGGTGCCAACTGCAGCTGAGGCAGGGTGTAGTGGGGACCTGCAGGGCCAGATGTACTGTGGCAAGTGTATGATGATCATAGACAAATAGAAAAAAGGCTCAGTAGTACATCAAGCAGACTGCAACTGGATCATTACACAAGTTCAAAGTTATCATGTACGTGGAATGGCAGTTCAAAGATGCGATCTATAGCAGAATGTCGCTAGTAGCAGTTATAAAGAGGCTTACCCCGGGGGTACCAGGAGGCTCGGGCCTCGGGCGCCTCCGACAGGTAGGGCTCCTTAAGTGGCTGGTCCTTTGGTAGATGGACGGCGCTGTCCTGCCGGCGTGTGTGGTTAGCCTTGTAGAGGGAGGGCGGGCCAATCAGGGCTGGCGCTGGGGTCATGTAGCCGCAGGGGAGGTCGAGGAAGTGCCGGTGGCCAACTTTGGATGGGATTCCCTCGTGGTTCCCGTTGCGTCCCTGGGCGAACAGGGGAAGAACAGGGCCTTTTTCCTCTGGTCTTCTTCCGGAGCCGGCTTCTGCCTACCGGGGTAGGAGATTGGATAAAATATCAGCTGGTTGCTTAGTAATTCAGGCAGCCTCGTTTTCAGGCCGCGTTGTGACCGCCATTTTGGGTTCAGGCCACAATTGGGACAAAATGGAGGATCATCATAGCGGCGATGTGCTAATGCACAGGAGGGGCTCTGTTGGGCAGCAGGGCTCAGAAGGCAGATGCAGAGTGGGTGAAGGAGGCTAGTTAGCCATTCACTTGCCTTATCTATATTGCTGTTTCCGTGATTGCTGCATCATGAAGGTCAGGCAGCATATTGTTCCGGTGGGTGCTTCAGGTCCTGAGAGGGACAGGGAGGGGCTCCAGCCCTCTCACCCTTCGAGGTGTGTGGATGTGGCTGAGCAGAGATTGATCCCTGCTGGGTGAGCCTGATTGTTTCTTGCGTGTTGGCGTAAAACATCTGTATGTAATATAGAAGAAGAGGATTGATCCCACAGTGCTCAAGTTTGCCCCACAGCCAAAGGCATGATACGCTGTTGAATGCTGTGGAATAGTCCACAAAACACAAGTACAGCCCTCTGTTAGCCCCTTGTGATATGTCAGCAGACAAATGTTGTAACGCCCAGATGGTGTGTGTGTGGGGCTACGATTCTTCCTGTAACCAATTTATTGAGGCTTTAATAGTTTTGCTGTTTCTACCCGTTTACTAAGCAGCCGCAGGAGAATAGTTGCAAATATCTTGCGGCTCGTATCTATTATGACGAGCAGTCGAACGATGGTAGGATCGGTGTAACATCCCTTTTTATGAACAAGAATAAATGTTGACCATCTCCAGCTGCTTGGAACCATTACCTATTTAATGATCTCAGTAAACATGACCAATAATAGGTTACCCCAATATGTTGGATTACGCTTCAGAGCGGCATTGGCCAGTCCGTGAGAGCCTGGAGCGCTGGATGCCTTAATTCTGGAAATTATATTCATGGGATGTCCATAATTAATTCGATTCTGAAAATGTCAAATCCAAAAATTACTAATTCAAATTTTTCGAAATCGTAAGAATCACGAACATCACCCCACAGCAAAATGCGACTTTGGGACCGTGCAATCCCCCCCCGCCCACCCCCTTACTTACCTTTTGGCGGCACACTTCGCTGAGTGATGCTGGCTCCCTGTCTCCCTTACATGAATGGGAACCGGCACCGCTGGGTTCTTTTTTTTTGTTTTTTTATTTTATAGGAAGCAGGGGACACCCCTGCAGCCCCTGATGCCATTATAGCGAACATGTGTGTGGGGGACTCCCCCTCAACCACTGGTCCCCTTGTTCGCTATAGCGGCACTGTATGGTGTATTTTCAGCAGTAATTACTGCCGAATCAAGCACAAATATAACATATGTTTTTTTTTATTTTCTATTAATTCTACAGATTCCATATTCATTATCTACATAATGTCAATCTGCACATCAACTGGACTAGCAAACGCTTTAAACAATACAACCTCGTCGCTAGAGCAGGGAGGGTTCTGATATAATGATTTTATGTGACTCATCCAAGTCGGATCAGAGGTACTAGTGAGCTTCTGAGGAGATTGTGCTGAAAGATGGCAGTGATACAGTGCCGGACTTCCTGGCATTGTGCGTCTTGATCAGAGCATATACCATCTTCCAGTTAGCATTGTAAGTACTTGACTTATGGAGTCTCAATCAGTTCTTGTATGTTGTCTGTAATGCTCCATTTTTTGATTTCTTAACAGTTGGGGCAGAAAAAGTGTCTGTTTTAATTTAGTAATGGCATGACAAAGCTTCACTTTATGTGTATTAATATCCATGTCAAGCATAGGCAAAGACCCTTTTTGTTGCATATGCAAAACTCTGCTTTGTCAAGTATGGGGCCATAAAATAGCTCCTGCAGTAGTTCTGCTAGTGTACATGGACTGGCCAATGCTAACAAGTTAATTTTATCTATGTCAGCTTCTGTCCACACTATTCGGTTGCGCTGTGAATTATAGGTATCCATTGGTAGGCAGCCCACTACTTTAACTACAAACCAAAGGTCACCTGCAGGAACTCGTGGTCACTGAGAGAAGTATGGTTCATCTCAAACCTGGTAACCAAATTACATTGACCTCGTGTAACAAAGAGGCTGTCAAGAGAAGATGAACTTTCCCCATTCTGCCTAGTATTAATGTAAAGTGATGCATCAGAGTCAGAAGGCAGAAGAGGTTCTAAACCAAAATGTAACAGCTTCTCTGACCATTCGCGGCCCTTGTTAAGCAGCCCCAATCTCTATTTGCCATTCATGGCTACCTCAAATTCTAAAAACAATTTATTTCTCTTTGTTAGATTAAGATGTTCATTTCAGTGATAAATCCTCCTGACCTGTGTCAACCCCAGGCCATTTTGCTGCACTTTGAGATTATTTTTCCCTTATTCATAGGTGAGTGGGAATCTTTTTCCCCTCTCATCTAGTGGGTGAACTTTTTATGTCCCTCCATAGTGTGTAATTGGAGTTATAGTTTCCTATAACTTTGGACTGACTGTAAAGTAATATGGCAGCATGCATCATTTTAAATGCGGTGGCATTCTATTTATTCTGTTATTTCTTCGGTGAAATATTGTTCCCAATAAGTAAAGTGGGATTCCCATCCCTTTACATTTATGTTAGTGAGCCAACACACCCCACCTTATGTGGGGTAGCGGGGGAGGATACAATGTATCCTCTTTCTTACTTACCTGGTAACATTTGTGTTACTAGTGCACGTTTACTTGAATGGCTGGTGGAACTACTTTTAGTCATTATTACTCGAAGGTTGTCAAATCAGCCTCTGTAATGCACAGGAGGGTCACCATTCTGCTAGAATGTTGGGCTCCTTCTTTTTGTCATTTTCTTGTTCTTTCCTAGATCTTTTTTCTGCCATTCTAGGTAAGAAAGAACCTGGCTGAAGTTTTGTCTTGAGCAGAAATCTTTTCTATTCTCTGCAGAGGCTCAAGCGTATCTGAGAATACAGGAAGTGAGGGAGGAGCCCAAAACTCTGCTGCCCTTTGTCTTTCACCTTGCCTGAAAGGGACACATTCCCAATGGGGGGCTGGCTGTCCTGATTGGGTAGCCAGATGACTGCTTTCTGTAAACTGCAGGGTGAGTTTGCAGAAGTTGTGCTGTAGTTCCTGATAAATACTCTGATCCTAGAAACTGATGACAAGTCGACCACTGGAGCTGAATCCAAAGAGGAAGATGGAGAAAAACACAACTGTAGTAATTTCCAGTGACCGGAGCGCCTGCTTTGTAACCAGTGCCTGATGTAAACCTTTCTTCCATCCAACCTGGAGGTTCCAAAAATGATGACTCCTACCTAGAGACTAATGAGACCCACTAGGGTCAAGAAGACCTGCAGAATGAGCCATCCGTTGATGTGGTGTTAACTTTCTGGGCTGCAAACCACCAATACCAGTGGATCTCAAGCCTGAGAGCAGTGCATGATCTTCCAAAGTCTGAATCATGCTAGAACTTTGGTGGACTGCTGCTGGATCTCTAGAGACCAGACTCAAATCCCTGAAGTCCCCTCACCAGAGTGCAGGAACGAGAGAGTGAAGAGAATCCAACAGGCGATATTCTTTCTTCATTTGGCTCCTGTAAAAAGGTGCCAAACCCACAGAGCCACAAGAAACCATGAAGAAGCTCTTGTGGAAGCCTCCTCTGGCGACTGCTGCTGCAATTTCCCATCCAGTGTCCATTTCTTTAGTCACCAGACCAAACATCCAGTGCCAGGGTCCTGCACTGTTGCATCCTTAAGGCATCCACCCAGAAACTCTTCTTTTCTCGTAAGGTACTGTGTTGCCTTGGGAAATACTTACCTTAAGCCTTGTGTGAATCCTGTGAGCTTGAGTGGGTGATTTCTGTGGTTGGAAGTTTACCCATACCATTCACCCAGGCCTAATGCTGGACAGATATAGGGAGCCTTCTGTGAAGTCCCTGAAAACTTTTTACTAACTCAGAAGCTAATACTTGTTGAAGAATATATCCTCTGGAACTCTGACTTTCCTGCAACTGAACCCTATCCTGATCTGCCTACAGCTGACTCCTAGACTACTATGGTCCATCTTCTGCCTCTGAGATCACTCATGCTTTAGAATAGGGAAGGCATATAACAGATACGTCTTTTGTCTTGAAAATATAACAGGTGTACAAGTACTTACTGGCAAATGAGTAAGTGTTGTAACTGTGCCTCTGAAATAGAATATGTTGCAAAGTGTCTAAAAGTAATTCCTTACCTTTAAGTTGCAGGTTTTCCTTTAGAAAGTATCTAAGTTGCTTTGAATATTGTTCCACTCTTTTTAAAAGTAACAGTGTTGGTACTGTTTTATTATTCTTAACTGAATGAGTGCAAAAGCTTACCAATAGGGTTTACCTACCTTGAATAACTGTGAGTTCTTCTTCACTTGTACCATTAGGTTTTGCTTTCCCTGATCTGCCTTGTGCATTTCTAAAACATTCTTGTAGTTAATACTTTCCTATGAATTGATGACTGCCCCTCTTAAAAGTATATTAGGTTACTTACCTGGAAATACAATGGGGATGATTACAAGTCTGGTGGTAAAATGCTGGTGCTATTGGTGGGTTGCCGCCGGACTGTGACACCATTTCCTCCACCTGAGATACTGGTGCCTCCCGGCAGCCTGGGATATCAGGCGCACACAATGTTAGTCCTGATTACCATGGAGTCCCAAAGGACTCCATGGGAATAGGGCCTCAGAAGCACCAGCACCGTTAGTAGCGGTGCCTCCATGACAATTGTGCCTACCGGGGCCGATGCACCCAGCAAGTCAGACCTGCAGCGTATAAGAAAATGCTGCTTTAAATAGCTGGGTGGCTGCCCAGTGTCGACAATCAGATGAAATGCTCAAGGAAAGGGCTTTTACTAATTGGTCATTACTATTTTTCAATATTGCAGGGATTGCTGCTGAAATGCTAATCCAGAATGGATTATTTTTATATCAAAATTTGACATACAGACTTTTCAGGAGACATGGAGTCTCGAACCAGTTTATATAAGAAGGTGCTGGGGTAGTTAATAAAGGTCCTACGGGCAAAGAGAAGTTTGAATTGCACGCACCATATTGGGGATTCAGGTGACGGCGATGTTGGAAATTGGCATGAATATATTGTAGTTAATGTGAATGGGATAAATGCTACTTTTAGGGTTATTTGTGTAAGCCGATCAATTTTTTGATTTGCATGCACAAAGCAATATAATGACAACTTTGTTGATATGGTTTAGATACATTATAAATGCATGGAGTGTCACTCAACCTTAATGAGAAGCAAAGAGTTAAACATGTTGAACCTGTTTGTATGTTGTGTAAAATTGAAACTAGAAGATGGGGCTGTGACCAAATATGGAAGGACGCCAGAGAGGGGTGGAGTGTAAATATGAAACATGCAATTATAAGTTTAAAGAGGATGGGGCTTAGATGAATGTATCCAATGAGAAGTGTGGGAATTGAAGGGAATATAGTTACATCGTATATGTTTAACTGTATTGGATTGTGACATGCACCGCACTCTTCCCTTTTATGTTACTGTTAACATGTATGAGTACAATCAGATTATTTTTCCAATCAGATCTGGTCTTTTATTGTAAAGTTGTGTCAACCGACATGTGTTTCGACCTACGCATCGTTATCAAGGCTATCTTCTTTTGGTTGAGTGATCGATTGGAATTGCTGCTTTATAAATGGCGGTAAGGAAATTTAGTTTACTATGCCTAACGGCAACACAGCAACATATGAATCTGCCCTTACATACTAATTGACTCAGACCTTTGGAACACTAACTTCTGGCGCCACTGCATTTCAATTGGAAATTTCCTTACCGCCAATTATAAAGCAGCAATTCCAATCGATCACTCACCCAAAAGAAGATAGGCTTGATAACGATGCTTTAGTCAAAACACGTGTCGGCTGGTGCAACTTAACAATAAAAAAACAGATCATATTGGAACAAGAATCTGATTGTACTCATATATGTTAACAGTAATATAAAAGGGAAGAGCGTGGTGAATGCCACAATCCAATACAGTTGTTCTCTTTATTAGGTGTTAGCGGGTATGCCTTCTCTGTGTACTGTACACTGCAGCTCAGTCCAGGTTATATATCTTTGAGTGGGCAAAGCGCACCAGCACAGGCCCTCACTCGCAATCTTCAATTGTCTCTTGTATAGGTTTAACCAATCATGTGTGTGGGTTGACTTTGTACCAAAAACCTGCGGGAGTGTTTTAACTGTTGAACATTGTATAAAATGTGTGTTCTCCGTGTGATTTAGGGAGACTGGTTAGTTTGACTCTTTGATGTCATCTAGCCCCTCCCGGCTGTTTGTATAATAAACCTGCTTTACGGACAAACCTACACCTGCTCTTTAAGTGATGGGTCTACTTTGGATTATGGTGATCAAAGGCCCAGTCCTACATTTGGTATCCCTGTGTGAGCTCCACGCTCTGAGAGACGTTGGCGGTCGCCGGACCACCAGCTCAGCTGCAGTGCTTCTCTGCGTCGATCAGTCTTTCATGCACGACAAAGAAGAGGTCTACAGGTGCCATACTGGTTAGCGGTCTGTCTGGCCCCCTGAAGTTTGATACTATGGTCCAGCTACGCAGGACAGATTAAAGGAGCACCACTTCGGGGCACTTCAGTGTTCACTTTCATGTGAGTGCATCTTTGCCAGGTAAAGCAAGAGGGTAAAAGGGGAGAAGAAATGGGTTGGTGTTTTGTTCGTGGATAGGGTAAGATAGGTGTATGTGGAGTTAGATGAGGTTAAGTAGGTTGGAAGAGTGAGTGTTTTTGGGGGAGTGGATAGATTGTTTGTTTTTACCTAGTTTGTTAATTTAGATGTGTGTTCTCTTGAACCTGCACATCCATTGTAAGGATAGCCTTGATTACTTTCAGTTGGCTTGTCTGGTTGGCTGGAGCCTTAGGGTGAGGTAGCATCTTATGGTAAGTCCATCCGTAGATACCTTTCTGAAGCCTACCCTTGGAATTGATTGTGCGGACGCAGCCAGCACCTCCCATGTTCTTGGTTAGTCGAAGTAGTGAAGGGTATCTTGCTCTAGTCAGGAAAAGACAGCACTTTAACGAAGAGTGTTGTACCTGTAAAGAAGAGAGAGATGCATTGGTGGTGTAGTGGAAAACATTGCACTCCTTTTATGCTCGAGTGAAGGAGAAATCTCAGAGAAGAAAAGAAGGTGTTGGCATGCTTCTGTTTTGATAATATGCTGGCTTTTGTGTACGCCTGAGGAGTGTATAAGAACTGAGACAGTTGTGGTGAAAGCAAGTGAGGAGAGTGAGTATGGGGAATTTCTTTTTTAGAAAAGGGAAAGGAAAAGGGATTTCTCTGGGTGGTGATATTTTGTGCTGCGGGTTTGGTTCTTGGGGTTTGTATTGTGATTTTTGAATTTATTTTTTGTTAGATTGGTTTCGAGAATGGAGACTCCATTGAATCATTTATGTCAGGTGCTCCCCAGATGGAAGGTGAAGATTTTAAAATACCATTGAGAATGATTGAGGGAAATGAAAAGGCACCATACCATGCTAAACTCTTTGCCTAACAAAGGGTTTTACAATAGGGGTATGTTGGAGAACATGCTTACTTCCCAGTAACTAAGTATAATGATTCGAAATTGGAGAATAGATTGAACATCTTGGAGTTTTGGAGGTTGTATGAGAAGGGCAGGAAGGCCCATACATTTATGTCAGTTGAGGAGGGGACGGGAAGGAAGGATGTAACAAATCTTTTCAGCATTACCCCCATATGGGTGCTATCCTTTGTCGCCCGCAGAAGGATATACCAACCCTGAGTTTGAACCTCCACACTCTCCAGTAACCGCTCTCATGGTTACAAGACGGACAGGCATGACACCTTCGTTGGCTCCAATTTTCGAAAGAAGTCTTTTCGACAGTCAGACCAGCACCGAAATTGCAGCTGGAGGAGCAAGAACGAGGGAGAACCGTAAGAGGAAAGAGCAATTAAGAACTTAGAAGGGATGAGGTGCCCTCATCACCAGAATAGATGATAGATTGTGGATGGCAGTAGAGAGGCAAAACCAGTGGGAACTGGAAGAAGCAGTAACGTCAGCAGAGAATGCTAAGTCAACGCCAAATACACTTCCATCCCCATAGAAAGATTAGGAGATGTTGTAACAGGGACAGAGTAGGAAAGGATGAATGGGAAACAGATGATGAGCAGGAAAGACAAGAGGTAGCAGTTGCACCTCTCACTCCAGTAGTAACCAGAGAAAGCAGACCATGGGGCGTTTGGACGCACCATGGAGCTCACATGAATGTAGGGAGAGGCCAAGGACAGATGGGGAAAGCCCCAGTAAAGGTAGGGGCAACTCAATTGGGTCAGGGGAAGGCGTATTATGTCCCGTGGTCACACATGACATAATCAAATTAATATGCTTCCTTTGCTCAATGCAGTGCTGGGGAAGTGGATTTGTGCTTTGGAAAAACAAACTGCCAGTATCATGTTAGTGAACATCCTTTTCACTGCCTTGATGGGGGAACGGGCAGATGAGCTCTGGACAAAAGCAGGATATCTGGGCGTTCAATTGAACCCGAGCACCCATGATGGAGCAGTCTTTAATAATTATAGAGCACATGTTTGGGGTGCACTGAGAATGATGAAAACAATGAAACTAGATGAGGATCCTGCCACCCACATCCAATTAATTCAAGAAATGTGGAGGGCAGCAATGGATAAGCATGGGACAATAATGTGGCTATTTATTTTACCACATGTTAAAAAGGGACTCCCCAAAAAAGTCCAGCATGTTCTGGATAAAGTGGTAGGAATAGAGGCCAAGAGTTGGCAGGAGATTCAAGTACACATTTTGCATTTTTTGTAAAACGCGGTGTGAGAAAGCTGAGGGTGTTCTCACATCTACTTCCCCTGGATCCTCTGTGCAGGTGGCCTGGGAAAGGCCATCACTATTGGATCCCAACACAGTGGACAGAGAAGCGGGGGAGTATCAGCTGGGTGGAGGGTTCTTGTGAAAGTTGAAGGAAATGCCCTTAGGTGAGATGCAGTATTTCCCTTTTCCATGCCATGATGAACCCCTAGTGCCAGAAGCTTTTGTAAGAAATGTTTACCCAGTCTCCTTCAGTCAGAATAACATTAGGAGGAATTACAACCCTTGCAGACCCAGAAAGAAAGGGACTGGGAGTGGGATGACCTCAGGCGAGAGATAGTATCCCCTTTTCCAAATGACGACCAACCTAACGCTCCCCCGACCTCTATGGGTTATTGTAAGTCAGCTCCCCTCAATGTACCACATGGGACACTTGAGACTAAGAGGAGGTGGCTACTAAGAGTAATGAACACCATACACTCTCACCACTCTAGTACTGACACAAGGAAGAGGCAACTAAGAGCAATGAACACCACACACTTTCACCACTTTGGTACTCAGGAAAAAAGAAGAGGCCTGTAAGGCTGTGTGAAGGCCAGGCATGTCCTTCTAATCATGTAATGACAAGGCTTATTAGAGAGCACACCTGCAACCTGTTAGAGGGTTGCAGGTGCTTAAAAGGAGGAGGAAAAAGCAATAAAGAGAGCAGCAGCAGGAAGGCCCATGTGATCAGCATAGAACCTTGCTGGAAGAGAGGCAAACCACTGTAGGGAACTGCTGTGGGAAGTTCCACGGTGCTGAGCACGTGGAGACACTGAATACTGCAAGGAGAGGTGACATGAGACAGCCTGGTGTGGGAGCAGGACCTCTGTGGAACAGACTGGCAGCAGACAGGGTAGCCGGCTGGAAAGGTTGAACCTTTCCCTTTCAATTAAAGTGCTCATTCCTTGTTGCCGAGAAGCCGACCAAGGGGTGTCTAAGGGGCAGAGGTTGGACCGCAAGCAATAGAAGCTGCAGTTCGTGTGCACCGTACTGCGAGGACAGCTACCAAAAAGGCTGGTGAGTTTCTATGAAATAAGAAACCTGGTGCACGAAACGCGAGTGAGTGAACATTTTCATTGCACTGAAATGCTTTGTAACTAGAAGCGGAGTAGTCATGCGCATTAGAGGAGCATTAGAAGAGCACGTTTTCGAAGGTTTATGCTCCTATGCTTTTTCCATTGTTGAACTTTAAAGAACCAGAAATACTTTGTATCAGAGGGCTCATGTCTCTTAAAGCAGAACGTGAAACAAGCCCAATTAAATCCCAAAGAACACTGAACTGAATACAAACTTTATGATAAAACAGAAAACACTGTATGCTGAATTTAGCAGTGAATGGAACTGTGCAATTATTCAAAATCACTGCATAGTGCATTTATGAAACAACTGAACTTTCAAGTTAACTAAAACCATTGAATGTTGGGAAGTTAACTCCATTTATTTTATGGAATCCTGAAAATAACTTTACTATATCAAGAAAAGAAGTGAACCTGCATGGGCCAAAAGGGGGATAAAGAAACCAGCCAAGGCCCTTTTCTTTTGTGTCTTTTGAACTGTGATGGAATACAAGTCTTGGGGAAGGGGACCCTGAGACTTTATTACGCTTTCTATTGTGTCGTGAACTATGATGAAATACAAGTCTTGGAGAAGAGAATCCTGAAACTTCATGACTCTTTCTTTAGTGTTTTGAACTGTGAAGTTTGGAACTTGAGGAAGGGAACCGCGAGAATGGTTTCAAACTGTATAATCTTGAACTTGGAGAAAGACTTTGCAAATTTTTGTGAACTGTTTTTTACTTGGGGAAGGGAGCTGAAAGATAGCTGCAAGCTGGAAGATGCTCCAAATTTTCGTTGAACACTGTATCTTTTGACTTTTTACACCCCAACACATAGGTTCATTAAAGTTGAGAGGTCAAGGATAGGTTTTGGACACAGGCAGACTTTTGACCTGAACTCTTGGTTTAATTCGGGTAGGGAAATCCCACCTTAACATTGGGCAAGTTAGGCCTTCAACCATCCTGAGATATAAGTTAAGAAATAATCTTTTGTTCAACTTGATATCTCTTGTCTGTTTCATACTTCATGATGCCTTCACAGCCGCAGGAGAAGGAGAAGGAAAGCATGGAGCAAGCACAAAAGGCTGACGCCAAGCTGGTTCAGATCTGTTTAGAAGGAGCGATGATAACCAACTCAACATAGGGACAACAGGGACAATCAGGGCACCAGGGACAGATGGAAACCGGAATGGGACAAGGATAGATGGACGGGTACCCACCTGGACCGAGACCGATGAGAGGATTTCCATGGGGTAGAGGAGGATTTTCACAGGGTGGTGGGTCATTTGGTGGGTTTTGAGGGATGGCGCCAGGTTTAATAGAGTGATGGGAGTAGGTCACGGAGGAACCTATGGAGTTTAGTGTTGGGAATGTGGGAGAATTGGACACTTGGCACAGGACTCTCAATGCCAGCCACAATATTTCAATGCAGGTCCTCCACAAATGAATCCCCCAACTTTGTCATTTGCCCCAAGCTCTGTGTCATTGAAGTAAGTCCAGGATGATCAGAAACCAGGAGCTGGAATGGCACAGACCAACGCACCCCCACCGACCATGTCAGCCCAGGCACAGGTACATGCTTGTAAGAAAAACCCTGTAGCCCATGGGACAGTCACCCAGTAAACTGGAACAAGTGTGTTCTGAGGAAATCCTTTTTTGCCTCCTGGTGCTCATATATACCAGGAATAGGACTGTTTACAGGGATGTCTGATGAGTCCAGTTCTATCGGTTACTACTGATCCAGAAGAGGAACCTCAGATAGTAGTAAAGGTAGGTGAGCAGACATTTTAATTTATGGTCGATACATGGGCTACAAAATCATGCATCAAAGAAGGTGAGTTTCCCCTGTCAGGCAAAACAATGTCAGGCAAAACGATTAATACACAGGTATGCACTGGGGCTGTCCTGTGGGTTCCTTACACTGAGGATCTGTGTATCAAGGTAGGTAAGCACATTTTATCTGCTCCCTTGTTATACTGTATGAATACCCCAGCAAATATTTTGGGAAGGGAACACTTGAGCAAGCTTAATATGTTGATTACTTTTCCGAAAGACGGCATAGTATGCTTGACTCCAGGACTGCACCTGGTGAGAGAAGCAGTGTATGACTGTGCCAGGGTGACCAGGGTGGTGCCAGTGCATTCAGCATTGTTTCTGTATGGGGCGATAATAGTATTGAGTCCTGGGAATAAAAGATAAGGCATTGTGTGTACCTCTTGATTTTTTGCTTTGGCCTGCTGAGTCACAGGAGATAGCACCAGGGACTGGTGCTCCCATTTGGTTAGAAGCAGTGGTTGTCAAGTAGGACAGGGTGGTTCTTTCAGGTACTGACGAGGAACTAGCAAATGGCACAGTGTTGTATATCAATATGACCTCATCGATAAGAAACATGTCCGATGAGTAATTGTTCGAGGATCCGTAAGACACAGGAGAGATGGTATTTATGATTGGGGTGCCTTGCCAGGTAATGATAGAGCAAAGGGAAATACCACAGGCCATGCTCATTGCAAGGAAAACAGTTCCAGTTTGGAAGGAGGATTTGGAGAATGTTCCGGACCATTTGTGGACCAGCAATCCTCATGATGTAGGCTTGTTAAAAAGTGTAGGAGCAGTACAAATTCAATTAAAATCAGGAGTAATATTTCCATGAGTTAGGCAATACACCATGTCTAGGGAGGCAGACATAGGGATTTGTTAGACCATTATGGCATTGTTAAAGCAAAGCATTATACAACCATCTGTATCCCCGTGCAGTACAGCCTTCTACCCTGTGAAGAAAGCAAAGGGGTCAAGTTGGAGCATGGTACAGGATTTGCAACCTCTGAACAACTTTGTTGAAGCAGAGTTTCTGGTGGTACTGAATCTTGCCACCATTCTCTGTAACATCCATACTGGGTCAACCCATTTTACGGTAATTGATTTCAAAAATGCCCTTTTCTCGGTCCCCTTTCAGCATGATTCCCAGTACGTCATGGAATTTACATAGAGCAGGCAGCGATTAGAGCACACAAGAGTACCCCAGAGGTACTGTGAATCTCAGAGTTTTTTTGACAGGGTCATTCAAATGGATTTGGGAAACTTACAAGTGTCAAGTACCTCAATTCAGGACGTGGGCAACTTATTAGTCTGTAGTGCTTCAGAGGAATAGTGTCGAGGAGACTCAATCAAGCTCCTCGCCCTGATTGCGGAGCCGGGGTAGAAGGTGGATATAGATAAATTGCAGTATTGCAAAACAGAGGTAGTTAATTTGGGACAGGTAAAATTGTCTGCAGCGAGAAAGGTGATGGCTGAGAGAACCACCTGTCATGATCTCTGCTTCCAAAAGGTCAGGGTTTTCCCAACTCCTTTGGAAGCAGATCCATAACCCAGGTTCCGAGGGCCAACCAGTCCCAATTGGGACCTTTTGGACCCAGTCCTGGCGCCAGTGGCACCAGGCTCATAGATATGCCCAGTCCCAGCGCTGGAAGCGCCGGGCTCATAATGCTTGGGTGGACTTACCTGCAGCAGACCATGCTGCTTACTTGCCTGCCAGTTGAGCCTCTGATCCTCTTCTGTTTGGAACTACTTTTCCTGTTGGGTGGGGCAGGAGCCACTCCCTAGATTCAGAACACTGGAACTCTTCTGGAAAGCAGGAACTCTTTTCTTACCTAGGCGTGGCTGTGGAAGGAGACACCTAAGCACTACTGGAAGCTATTTAAACCACACCCGGTGGATGAATCTTGCTTTGCGTTATTCTGCATCCTCTGCAGCAGAACGCTCATCGTGTCTTCTGCATCGGATCCTGGGCCTAAGGAAAAAGGCTTACCATCCTGAATCCAGTCTTCAGCAACACCTATAAAGACAAGAAAGAACAGGTTAGCATTCCGGCATCTGAAAGACAAAGGCTTACCTACTCTTCATGCGCTCCGGAGGTCTTTACACTGCATTCCGGCATCTGAAAGACAAAAGCTTACCAACTCTTCGCACGCTCCGGAGGCCTTTGGCGCTGCATCCTGCATCTGAAAGACAAAACAAGGTGCGTTTAAAGACATTGGGGAACTTTAATACTCACATGCCATTACTCCTTTCCACATCTAACCCAGTGGGTATTCCGGCACCCTGCAGCCGCTCCGAACTCGTACCTGCAAAATAAAAGACAGTTAGAGCGCATCGTGAAGCAGGCAACAAGCGCTTACTTATGTGCTTCCAGGCGCTTCTATTCATCACACGGACTCCAACTTCAACTCACTTCAGCCCGTCATCCGCCATCGCCGGAACCCTGCAAAACAAGAGACATCATTACTAAAGACTTTAAAGACAATAGAATTACTCGAAACTTACCGTTCGTGCAGTAAACGACGGACAGCAGTCCTCTGAAGTCAAGAGGCCTGCGCTACCTATCCAGTGAAGAAACTGGTTACAGCACCCTGCCCCGAGGCAGATGGAGAGCTCGGCATTCACTTACCTAAGGTGAGAGCGTTAACCTTTGGGGGTCTACTGGAGAGCAAAAAAGGAAAGAGATAGGGACACCCCAATAACCCCAGTTCATTAATCCCATATTTTCTATCTGCAGACATCTTACTCTTGAAGTCAGGCATACAGTGCACAGAGGTCCAGCCCAAAGAGCCAACCGGGTGCTACACATCACCTTTGAAGATACGGTAGTCGCCCAGTCAAGACCGGCGCCTCTGCGAGAATCAGGTGAGCGTTACAGAACGCAAAGCCTACCGCAAAACTCTCGCCCAGGCGCTATGGAAACCTCGGATACTGACCACCTAGCCCGGTTACTAGGGGAACTAAGGGTAGAGGTGCATGCAGCTCGTCAGGAAACGAATGCTCTAAGAAGGGAACTAATTATTTCCAAGGAGAGAACAGACGGTCTTGCTAGACAATTGCTACAGTCACAAGCCGGACAAACCCCGTTACCCGCATCAGGGGCAAATCTTCCTTCAACATCCTCTATGAATCCAGTGCAGATCAACCTACCTGGGAATGTACCTCTGGCTCCGCTCGAACGATTTTCTGGTGACCCAAAGAGGTTTGCAGTATTTATCAATCAGTGCCGGTTGCACTTCTTATGCCGGCCAGCAGCCTTTCCAACTGATCAAGCTAAAGTAGCTTTTGTACTTTCGTACCTTAGTGGCAATGCGGCAGACTGGTCGATCCCTCTAGTTAATCAAGATGATCCGGTTCTCCATGATTTTCAAGCCTTTCAGCTTAGTATGGAAAAACTGTTCGCAAGACATTCACAGGGGCAGGCCTTGGACAATGAGCTTCTTTCGTTGCGACAGGGTAATCAAGACCTTTTGGCTTATATTGCATCTTTCAATAGACTAATAGTGGAAACTCAATGGCCTGAGGACAAAAGGATTACGCTGTTTTATAGAGGTCTTCGTGGAGAGCTCAAAGACGTTTTAGCCCAAGTAGTGAATCCCCCACAAGACTGTTCGGATTATATAGACTTGGTCGTTCAAATAGATCATAGACTGCAGAACAGGAAGGCCGACCGTTCCAAGTTTGATGCTCGAGTATGTTCCAAACCGCCAACTCCTTCCAAAGGGGTAGACTCCGGGGAACCCATGCAAATAGGGGGTCTGAAAGGTCCTCTAACACAAAAGGAGCGGGAAAGGAGAAAACAGTTGCAATTATGCCTATATTGCGGAAACTCAGGGCACTTTCTTCGAGACTGTCCGGTGAAACCTGCCAAGAAGGCAGTAGGAGCTGCAGTTACCAAAGTTACAAACTCTGAGCAGGGAAACAACCTCGCCCGACAAGAATAGAGGTCCTCTTGCCGAGCGTGAAAACCAGTTCCGTGACCTCGCATTTCGTGATACCTATGGTCCTCATTAGCCCTGATAATCCGGATCGATTACATGCAATTGAAGCTTACGTCGACAGCGGTGCCATCGGCAATTATGTGGATCATGAAATGGTTTTGAGGATGAATCTAACTCTTTGTCCCAAGGCTGTAAAGGACGTCATTACTACAGTGGATGGTACGGAGATAGCCTCCGGGCCGGTAACGCATACCACTCAAGAGGTGACGCTAGTAAGTCAAGATGGACACCATGAGAAGATCGTGTTCGATGTGATCAAGGCCCCTCAGTTTCAGATTATTCTAGGAATACCTTGGTTAGAGAAACACAATCCTCTGATCGATTGGCGAGCAAGAACGGTCCAGTTTCCAGAATGTGTCTCTACTTGTCACCCTCCACCTGGTGTTGCACTGGCAGCAATTTCTTCAGAGACTCCCCAGTTACCTCCCGAATACCTAGAATACCAAGATGTTTTCCGGAAGGATCAGGCTAACACTCTACCTCCTCATAGGTCTTATGACTGCCAGATAGACCTGATACCTGGATCTACTCCTCCTTGTAGTAGAATTTATGCCCTCACCGAGCCTGAGAACCTTCACCTCCGACAATACCTGGATCAATACCTGGCGAATGGGTTTATTCGTCCTTCCAAGTCCCCTGCTTCTTCAGCTTTGTTCTTCGTTCCAAAAAAGGAAGGAGACCTTAGAACTTGTATCGATTATCGCTCCCTGAACCAGATCATCGTTAAGAATAGATATCCGTTACCTTTGATCCCTGAACTCCTGGACCAAGTCAGAAAAGCATGCATATATACAAAGCTGGATCTTAGAGGAGCTTACCACTTGGTACGAGTAAAAGAGGGCGATGAATGGAAGACGGCCTTCCGCACCAAGTATGGGCTATTTGAATATCAGGTCATGCCCTTCGGACTTTGCAATGCCCCGGCCGCCTTTCAATATTTTATGAACGATGTCCTCAGAGAGCTCATAGATGTGTGTGTTGTTGTTTACATTGACGACATCCTCGTTTATTCTTCATCGGAATCTGAACATCGGAAACACGTGAAAATGGTCCTCGAAAGATTGCGTCAACACAAACTTTTCGCTAAGTTGGAAAAATGTGTTTTCAACGTGACTGAAGTTGAATTCTTGGGATTCATATTATCACCTGGCGGAGTACGTATGGATTCAAAGAAGGTCGATGCAGTTCTCAAATGGCCATCACCATCCTCCGTAAAAGGTGTGCAAAGCATGTTAGGCTTAGCTAACTTTTACCGCAGGTTTATCCCCGAATTCTCTCGAATAGTCCAGCCCATCACTGCCTTGTTAAAGAAAAATAAACGTTTTGAATGGACTACCGAGGCGGAACAAGCTTTCCAGGATTTGAAGACTAAATTTATCTCTGCACCAATCTTAAAACACCCTCGCCCCGAACTCCCCTACATCGTGGAAACTGATGCTTCAAGCCTTGCCATGGGAGCAGTTCTATCACAAAAGGACCCGGTAACCAATCAGTTGCATCCCGTGGCATTTTGGTCCCGCAAATTCTCGCCTCCTGAAATCAATTACACGATTACTGACAAGGAACTTCTGGCTATCAAGTCTGCCTTTAAGGCTTGGCGGCATTATCTGCTGGGGGCCCGACACACTGTTACTGTGATTACGGATCACCGAAACCTGCAATATTTGAAAACCGCAAAAGCCCAATCCTCGAGACAACTCCGTTGGGCATTATTCTTTGCCGAGTTTGACTTCATAATTACCTATCGACCTGGTACAAAGAACGGTAAAGCTGATGCCCTTTCTCGGATGGGAGTGGAAGAACACTTGATCAACCCTAAACCTGTACCAATCATTCCCGAACAAAGAATTCTGGGTGTAATCGCCACAGAATCCATAGAGGAAGTTAAGGATAAAGCCAGGCAACTTGTAACTCCAGCAGACATACAGAATTGGCATCTGCAGGGAAAGGACTTTGCAGTAAAGGACAACTTATTGTATTTCCAAGAACGATTATACCTACCCAGCACAGATTTACAGAAAAAAGTAATCTCCTGTTATCACGATTCTTTAATGGAAGGTCATCCCGGTATGGCCAAGACCTCAGAAAAGATCAAGCGCTACTTCTGCTGGCCGTCTTGGAAAAAAGATATCAGAGACTTTATAATGTCCTGTGGAGTATGCGCCCAAAACAAGAGTCAAAAGGAAAGACCAGCAAGCCTCTTACGCCCTATTGACATCCCACCTCGCCCTTGGCATACGCTTTCTATGGACTTCATCACCGATCTACCTCCATGCTCCGGATACAATACGATTCTAGTAATCGTGGACTTATTCTCCAAGATGGCGCATTTCATTCCGCTCAAAGGCTTGCCAACAGCAGCAACTCTGGCCCGAGAATTTCTCGAAAACATCGTCCGACTACACGGTTTTCCTTCGGTTCTAATTTCGGATCGAGGTAGTCAATTTATTTCTCATTTTTGGCGAAGTTGCTGTCGGTCGGCTCAAATTGATGTGAGACTATCGACCAGTCACCACCCTCAGACCGACGGACAAACCGAGAGGACCAATCAAACTCTGGAACAGTATTTACGCTGCATGCTGCAACAAACTGAAAAAACTTGGAAAGACATCCTTTGGATAGCCGAATATGCCTACAATAACTCTGTCCATTCGGGAACTGGGAAAACACCGTTTTTTCTTTTGTACGGCAGTCACCCTCGAACCTCGGAGTTGGATCCCCTCCAAGATCTTGAAACACCAGCAGTAGACTACCTGCATTCTACAATCACCCAAGCCTTTAAGGAAGCTGTTTCTCACCTTCAAAGGGCTAAAGAACAATACAAGAAAGGAGCAGATCAACATCGGAAGGAAGCCCCTCTATATCAAGTAGGGGACCAAGTCTGGTTATCCACCAAATATCTACCTCTAAAAGGGCCACGCACATTCAACCCAAGATACCTTGGTCCCTATTCCATCACTACCATAGTAAACCCAGTAGCGGTCAAGTTGGACTTGCCCCCGCATATGAAGATACATCCGGTCTTCCACGTCTCTCTATTAAAACCTGTGCAACCTCAAACCTGACTAACTAAATCTCCAAAACCCATCCTAGTTGATGGAGAACTCGAGTTTGAAGTCAAAAGCATTCTGGACTCCAAGATCTCCAAATCTAAACTATTTTACCTAATTGACTGGAAAGGCTACCTCCCCCAAGAGAGATCCTGGGAACCTGCTGAATATGTCCACGCTCCTCGCCTAATCAAAAGATTTCACCGAACATTTCCTGACAAGGCAAAACCCCCGGAGAAGCCCGGTTTGGGAGGGGCCTTGAGGGGGGGTACTGTCATGATCTCTGCTTCCAAAAGGTCAGGGTTTTCCCAACTCCCTTGGAAGCAGATCCATAACCCAGGTTCTGAGGGCCAACCAGTCCCAATTGGGACCTTTTGGACCCAGTCCTGGCGCCAGTGGCACCAGGCTCATAGATATGCCCAGTCCCAGCGCTGGAAGCGCCGGGCTCATAATGCTTGGGTGGACTTACCTGCAGCAGACCATGCTGCTTACTTGCCTGCCAGTTGAGCCTCTGATCCTCTTCTGTTTGGAACTACTTTTCCTGTTGGGTGGGGCAGGAGCCACTCCCTAGATTCAGAACACTGGAACTCTTCTGGAAAGCAGGAACTCTTTTCTTACCTAGGCGTGGCTGTGGAAGGAGACACCTAAGCACTACTGGAAGCTATTTAAACCACACCCGGTGGATGAATCTTGCTTTGCGTTATTCTGCATCCTCTGCAGCAGAACGCTCATCGTGTCTTCTGCATCGGATCCTGGGCCTAAGGAAAAAGGCTTACCATCCTGAATCCAGTCTTCAGCAACACCTATAAAGACAAGAAAGAACAGGTTAGCATTCCGGCATCTGAAAGACAAAGGCTTACCTACTCTTCGTGCGCTCCGGAGGTCTTCACACTGCATTCCGGCATCTGAAAGACAAAAGCTTACCAACTCTTCTCACGCTCCGGAGGCCTTCGGCGCTGCATCCTGCATCTGAAAGACAAAACAAGGTGCGTTTAAAGACATTGGGGAACTTTAATACTCATGTGCCATTACTCCTTTCCACATCTAACCCAGTGGGTATTCCGGCACCCTGCAGCCGCTCCGAACTCGTACCTGCAAAATAAAAGACAGTTAGAGCGCATCGTGAAGCAGGCAACAAGCGCTTACTTACGTGCTTCCAGGCGCTTCTATTCATCACACGGACTCCATCTTCAACTCACTTCAGCCCGTCATCCGCCATCGCCGGAACCCTGCAAAACAAGAGACATTGTTACTAAAGACTTTAAAGACAATAGAATTACTCGAAACTTACCGTTCGTGCAGTAAACGACGGACAGCAGTCCTCTGAAGTCAAGAGGCCTGCGCTACCTATCCAGTGAAGAAACTGGTTACAGCACCCTGCCCCGAGGCAGATGGAGAGCTCGGCATTCACTTACCTAAGGTGAGAGCGTTAACCTTTGGGGGTCTACTGGAGAGCAAAAAAGGAAAGAGATAGGGACACCCCAATAACCCCAGTTCATTAATCCCATATTTTCTATCTGCAGACATCTTACTCTTGAAGTCAGGCATGCAGTGCACAGAGGTCCAGCCCAAAGAGCCAACCGGGTGCTACACATCACCTTTGAAGATACGGTAGTCGCCCAGTCAAGACCGGCGCCTCTGCGAGAATCAGGTGACCGTTACACCACCACAGTTCAGAATTTGCCTCAGCCAATCCATTGACATTTTTAGCTAAACCATTGAAACCCGATGACATTGTCCAAGACTGTGCAATTTATGACGCAAAAGAGGAGAAGAGGATGAATGTTAAGGAGGATGTCTTGAAAGGAGGCGAGGTAACCTTTGTTGATGGGTCGTCGACAATTAATCAGGACACTGGTGAGAGGCACACAGGAGTGGCTTTTGTAGGTCTTTTTGATGGGGAATAGTGGGTTAATGAGAATCAACAAGTTAAAATTGCACATGCAAGATAGAAGATTGTGGTTCCTTGTTTTTTAAATTAGTTCTGATGATAGGAGATTGTGATGATGGGACACAGTAGTCTATAAAACACACATGCATGAACATACTTACATGGGATGCTTTTTGGGATCATTGGGAGATATGGGGGATACTATGAATAGATTATTCTATGTGCCGTGTGTCCCCTCCTTGTGGGGAGTTTGTGTGAATCACCAAGCTTGGATCTGCTAAGCGAAACTTGGAATGGTAAGCAAACTGTTTTTTCAAGATTGAAGGCTAAGAGGGAGCAGCAGCTGGGTCAGCTCTTACCAAGCTTGTTTTAAGGCCTGCTGCTTTTGTGGAAGAGAGATGTAATCTATGAAAGTACATGGGAGTCTGTTATTGAATGACTGAGGGATGTTGGCCACTTGCTAGGGCTAGGTTTAAGGGCCGGACAATTAACCTGATGCAAGGGTTGGTTGCGGGGAAGGTGCACCAATAGATCATGGATTTTCAACTGAGTTGTCTGGTACGTGGCACATTTTAGAATTAAAACAGGGACACCAACATGTCTGGGTGATAAAATCCAGCAACAATAGATCAAAAGAAAGTTTGTTTGTTCCCCTCCTCTTCACATCAATGGAATTTCTATAGAATGGCCGTATGAATCACAAGTAGGGCTAAAGGTTTCCAACGAGATGGAACCATTAATAAACTAAACTGTTTGCAAATTGTGTGAACATGTGAAACTAAGAGATGGCTCTGTGACCAAATATGGAAGGACCGGAGAGAGGGGTGTAGTGTAAATATGAAGCATACAATTATAAGTTTAAATGGATGGTGCTCTGATAAATGTATCCAATGATAAGTGTGGGAATTGAAAGGAATATGGTTACATTGTATATGTTGAACCAATCATGTGTCAGGGGTTGACTTCATAACGAAACCAATGAGAGTGTTTTAACTGTTGCAAATTGTATACAATATGTGCTCTCTGTGTGGTTCAGGCAGTATTTGGTTAGTTTGACTCTTATGTCATCTAGTCCCTCCCAGCCATTTGTACAATGAACCTGCTTTATGGACAAACATGCACTTGCTGTTTAAGTGGTGGGCCTAGTTTGAGTTACAGGGATCAAATGCCCAATCCTGCAAAGTTTTCAAATGTTTTTGTAGCAGCAGACTGCTCGTTCAGAGAATGAGCTAATAAGGGTTTAATTAATTCAGTATCTACTAATTTAGGCGCTGATAGTGTTGTTTCCTTTTTGACTGCAAACTGTTACATTGTGAAACACAGAAGGGTGACTCTGGTTTTTATATTAGTTCTAATGAAGTCTACCTAACAGAACCACCTATATCATGCTTAGGCACTAATTTTAGGATTTTCAATGATATATATTTGTCTGTTTTAACTGTTATGCACAGATTATTACTACAATAATCTAACTATTTAAGATTGCAATGAGTCTGAGTTCAAAGGAATTCCATATATGTATACCCAAACTGAATTTGTTAATCAAACAATAGTACATTAATTGAAATATGTAATTGTCCTTTAATTGCATTATTAACGGTAGATTGGTAGACTAAAAGTAGATTTGGCTGGTGGCAGTCATTCTCATGGGACATTTATTAACACTCATTATTGAATCACTTAAGGTAATTCGGACTTTGACTTGTTAAATACAACAATGAAGAATTCTTTAACAAAGGTTCAGTGAAATGTACTTGTAGCAGGATGGACAGGAGACTTTGTGCTGGAACACAAATAAACCTTTATTCAGGTATCAGCGACTTGAATTGTTGCGGTTCAAGTTAACAAAAAAAAGTATTTTTGGGTAGGCACCGGGGAGGTGGCTTCTTCTCCCTCGGTAGGGAGCGACTCTTCTCCCTCTCCGGTGTTCGCTACAGTCTTTAAAACACCAAACTATAGTCTGTTTGCTGATCCTGCTGTAAAGGGGAAAACAACCAACAAACTTATCAGGAATGGGAGGTTTTGATGTCCTCAACCATCCTCCCCCAATCAGCATTTGGGTTGTAGTAAGGTTGAGCATATTAAGCGCCAGCCACCTTATATCTCTCTGTTCATCTGGGTTGCCATTGCCTCCCTTTCCTCCCACCTCCTAAGACGGCTGTGCCTCGGCGTTCCCTTTCACATCCTGGGCAGCAGTCTCTGGACACCATGTCCATGCAGGGAAGCACTGGATCCCGACTGGACGTCAGTTACCAGAAAAAGGCATTGTCCCCAGGTAAGTTCTGTCTGGATTGTCCCCACATCTGATTCCAAGGGATCTAGTTAATTTCCTGTCTTTCAGGTATCTGGGCAGGAGAAGGACAGAGGGAAGAGTGACAGAAGGGGGTTAAATCCCAGGCAGTATTGAGTTCCTCCAGGGGGCATCTATCCCAATTCCAATAGGCTCCTACCGGGCCGTCCTGACCTGGGAGGTTTGCCTGGCTACAAACCCCCACCAAGGGCTCAAGCCATTTTGGCCAATCCACCAACCTAGAAAGATAGTCTGCCACTAGATGGAATGCAGCCGGCCAGTGGAGAGTACTGAAAATATAGAGAGAATTGTTATAGTTTCCACTCATTCAGCGCGTGTGCAATTTCTTATGCTGGGATTTACCCCATTGTCTTTTGCTGCGTTTGAAAAATGTAGTTCCACAAGGTTCGTGATTTTCATTTTTTCCAATCTTTTATTGACTCAAATTCATCAATTGATGATATAACAGGTGGTGCCGACACGTGTTTCGACCTAACAGGAACTAAGCACAAGGATAAGGGAACACCTACATTCCCTGAAAACCACTGAAGCAAGATATCCACTGGCCACCCACTGGCAAGAGAAACATCAAATGGACAACCAGAAAAATATCAGATTTGTTGGTTTCAAGACAATCAAGCCAAATTCCAGAGGAAGAAATCGAGCCCTGAGACTACGGCAAAATGAAGCTAGACTCATTTGTAAAACCAGGAATACGGAGCTCGGTCTGAATACCGAGCATGAGCTCAATGTCTTCTTGTAAATGTAACTGTTACCTGATTTATGCTAACCCCACTGTACAACCAGAGCAAAGGTAGTAATCCAGACATTGGTCCACCTTTCTGGGCACTATCTCCCAGGACCCCCATTACCTGACATTTCCATTGGACCCCTAAATGGACGAACTATTACAATCTTGGTGACCCAACTGACACCAAGAAGCCAATATGGCACCATGAGAACAGCTTCACACCCCTGGCAGGGCAGACATACCACAACCAACAGTGACATACGACAATGCGCAGCTTAGTACTGCAACCCTTAGAGACCCTGAATGAATCAGGAACACCTGCCCTTGGGTGCAGCCCATGACTTTGATTTGATTTTATCACAGGGAGCACTGTCCCCATACCGCAGCCCAGCACACAATCCAACGCGCTATCACCCACAAGGACTAAGACTAAACTGACCAATGCCACGCATAATGCACATCCATACATACTGAATGAACCATAAATACATGCCTGCATCAGATTACTGTAATTACAAATATATGTAATCACTGGCACAATGCTGCCAGGTCACAAAGCACAGCTGTATCATGATTGCCTTACAGGAACCCCCACCAATAGTTTGTCTCCTTTAGCCCATTCTGCCCAATGCGCACCAGGACGCCACAGCCGCATTCAGCGCTGTTAGCAACCAATCGGAAGACACGCCCAACAACCAATAGGGTTGCTGGCCACGGACCAATGGACACTAGTTTGACAAACCATATAATGCAAATCATTACACTCCCCAGTTGTACCTGAACCCGGAGGCAGAAAGATACAACACAAGAGGTAAGATGCTCCCCTAGCTCGCACAGGGCACCTTCATCTTAATTTAATTTCACTATGATTTAAATGCAGATGCACAACGCATCTCAGTCACCACCTATTTGTAACGCTGTTGTCACTTCTAACCCAGTGGGAGTCTTGTCAAGCCACAGTGGCTACCTCTCAATTAGCTAAGAGACAGTGGGTGGGTATAGATCCAGACACCCACGGCACCTCCCTCCACCAACCTGACTAAATACAAACCCGCACTGCTAAAAGCACTTGTGACACTTCCGACACTTGCCACCTCCTGGGGCACCTTGTAGGAAAGGACACCTGGCACCAATGCCTTTACTAATTAATACTCAACTGAAACGCCGTCTGCACAACATGGCTAACCGGCAATTAATAGAACAGGCACTGTGTAAAAACGCCTTATGCGTAATATCATATGTATTCACGCACCGGCGCTCCCATGGTCAGAGCAAACTCAAACAAAGCCCAACACGGCACAGATCTAGATCCCGGCCATCACAATATGGTTCAGCACTAAGTATACTATATGCATCCTTGGCACAATAAGCACCAAGACCCTTCCCACGGAAGCCTCTCCAGGCCAGTGAGGGAAGGGTCCCAGGGCTCCAGTGCCCTAATTATGATAATCACCTTGAAAACTGAAACCCAACTGGGCACATCCCCACTGTCGGGACCGCACAATGGAAACAACTGATACCACACATGAACTGAACCACAGAATCATGTATTTTAACTATTCCTAGTAGCTCAGCCCTTGGGCACGAAATATTCACACTAGTTTACCTTAATTCCTTATTCGTAGGTATTGACCTCTGCTAAACCAGGCACTGGGCGGACTGAGCCCTTGCTATTACCACTACCCAGTAAATAACTGACCTACCTGCAACAAGCAGGAACCAGGTCAATCTCTCTATCTTACCTATCCGTTGATATCCCTTACAAATGAGTCAATCATTACCAATCATTACCAAATACTCTAAACTAATCAGGACCATTGCCAACCAAACTTACGGAAAATCTCTTCTTTTCTCTCCCTTAACATGTACTCAATACTGTCTATTGATAATTGTTTTTGACTGCAAAATGTATGAACCAATCTGCAAATCACTATGAATCTGTATGTATATCACGATCACTGGGAATTAAATCACCCACACATAATATGTCCAAACACAAATGTCACATGATATACACCGAATCACGAATGGTGAATGCCCGATCTTGGGACCACATTGGCTCCAAATATGTATCGAATCCATTGCTATTAAAAATTATGAACAGTAGCCTAGAAGAAGACCTGTTAGGTCGAAACACGTGTCAGCACCACCTGTTATATCATCAATTGATGAATTTGAGACAATAAAAGATTGGAAAATATGAAAATCACAAACCTTGTGGAACTACATTTTTCAATCACAGCAAAAGACAATGGGGTAAATCCCAGCATAAGAAATTGCACACGCGCCGAATGAGTGCAAACTATAACAATTCTCTCTGGATATACACAATAGGCACCATGAGCACAGGCCTTTTTACAAGTTTCCACCAACTGGCTGCTAGTGCACCGATAACAAAGATGGAGGGCGCGGCAACCCATGGTCCCTGGTGCTCTTAACGCAACTGAAAATATAGGGTTGCAAGGTCAGAAACCACCTCAGCACTCTTTGGTTGGAGTACTTCTGGACAGCTAACCACTGCAAAGGGGTGTGATCCATGAAAATTGTGAATAAATGACCCCATAACTAGTAGCATTGGGATTCTACCACCCATTTCATCGCCAAGCACTCTTTTTCCAGAGCGGAGTATGGCACTTCATGTGGCAACAGCTTCTAACTGATGAAAGCTACCTGATAGAGATCATCTTCAGTCCCTTCAGCCAGAACAGCCCCCAATCCCATCCCTGAGGCATCCATCTGAAGATAGAAATGTTCAGAGAAGTCTGGGCAGAGAAATACTGGGAGAGAAGAGATGATCTTCTTCAGACTCTGGAAGGATTCCTCGCCTTCTCATCAGACGGTAGGTCGCCAGAGTGGGAAGATCTCAAAGCATCTGACAGAGGAGCGGCAATCGAGGAAAATGCAGGAATAAACTGCTGGTAATAGCCTACCACCTCCAGGAATGCTCTGATGTCTCTTTTCATGGTTGGTAGTGGTACTTGTAGGATGGCATCTACTTTGTCTATCTGGGGCCGTATTTCCCCATTGCCCACAAACTACCCCGGATATCATGTCTGGGTGGAGGCTATTGTTGTTTTCTTCAGATTGATGTGAAGACCCGTGTCATTTAACATGGTGATCACTCCGACCAGATGGTTGAGATGGTCCTTCCAGGAACTACTGAAAACAACAATATTATTGTTGTAGGAGGAGGAATAAGCAGCATGGGAATCAATATAGTATCCACGAGTGACTGGAATGCTGCACTGTAAACTGGTAGAGTCTGGTGGGGGTTGCAAATGCAGTCTTATCCAGATCCTATTCCTGGAGGGGGTTCTGCCAATATCCGTTTGTGAGGTCTATGGTACTCAAGAACCGGGCTGTTCCAAAGCGTTCAAACAGTTCATCAATGCGTGACATTGGATAGGCTTTGTAGGTGGATATAGCATTTAGTTGCCTGAAATCCATGCAGAAATGGGTGGTTCCATCCAGCTTTGGTACAAGAACACCCAGGGAACACCATGGACTAGTTGATGGTTCAATAATATTCATTCGGAGCATTTCCTCGACTTCGGCTTGGATCACATGTCTCTTAACTTCTGGCATGCAGTATGGTCGTATGCAAATTATTCTTCCTGGGATGGTGTCGATAGTGTGTTACATGAGGGTTGTCCACCCTGGTAGTTTAGAGAAAACATGGGCTAGAGGACCCAGAGTCCCTTGTACTTTGCCGTTTTCCTGCTCGGTGAACTGAGTTCCCCACTGGACTTTGGCTAGCCCATTGGCATCCCTTTGGGGCACAGTTCTGGTTCTTCTGTCTCAGTGCTTAGGATCACCGACATCTGGCGGATTCGATCCCTCCATTTCTTTAAGAGGTTCACATGACAACTATTTTCCTTCTCTCGTCTGTCGAACTGTCAGAGCGGATAGTTCACAGGGCCCAAGACGGCTTTGATGTTGTATGGCCCTCTCCATTGGGTCAACATTTTGTTGGCTGTGGTGGGTAACAGCGCTAACACCTGGTCCCCCTGTTGAAAGGACCTCATTCGGCTTTGGCGATCATGATCTTGTGGGATTATCTCAAATTAGATCCAGCTTCTTCTCTTAAAGAAGCCAGGTGTGTCCGGAATTCTAGTACGTAGTCAGAGAGGGACACCCCAGTCTTCTCTGACAATGTCTAAAATCGTTTGGGGTGGTTGACAAAGAGTAGTTCAAACAGGGAAAACCGTATAGAAGACTGAGGGGTGTCCCTTAGGACCATCAGGATCCACGGTAGGGCCCGATCCCAATTCTTTCTAGTTGGGGGCAGCTACTCATTTAATCATTTGTTTTAATGTTTTGTTGTAATGTTTAACAAATCCGTCAGTTTGGGGATGGTAGATGGTGGTCTGTAGTTGTTTAATCTTTAACTGTTGACATATCCTCTTCATGATAGTGGATATGAAGTTCCTCCCCTGGTCAGAAACAATCTCTTGGGTATTCCAGTGCGTGCAAAGAACGGAATGAGGAAATTGCAGACCGGTGTTGCTGAGGAGAACGCTTCTGGGTATCTAGTGGCATAGCTCATCACTACTAACACATACTGCTACCCTCAACTGGTGGGGTCAAGAGGCCCTACAATGTCCATCCCAATGCATCTGAATGGCTCCTTGATTAAAAGGCATCCTTTGTCAAGGTGCTTTGAGAGGTATGTACGGGCTGGTTTTCTGACACATGGCTTATTCTTGACAATTGTTTGCTATGTCCTTATGAACCCCTGGCCAGTAGAACCTCTTTAATACATTCTGCTGGGTTATCGCCAGACCCGTAATGAGGCCCATAGACTTTCACTTTAGCCGATCTATCTTTAAATTTCAAAATAGCCGAGAACAAACCTTCAATGTCAATTCTCATACCCCCATATGATACGGGTCTTATGTCAACTGGATTAAAGAGGACATTCTTTTTCATGTGTTCTCAAAAATAAGTTTGGGTAACAAAGTGTACTTATCTCCTGAATCTAGGACCATGCCAAATTGCATCCCTTCAATCTCAATAACAGACTTTAGTTTTTCAGTATCATGTAATCTTCCATGTCTTCACATAGTTCGTTAAAACAAGCTGTATTTTCACTCTAGGTCTTACAACATGAAGTGAAATGTCCCCTTCTGTTGCATCTTTTGCATACGGCCTTGATCGCTGGGCATTTTTCACTGCTCACAAAATGGTTGCGACTATGACAGTGAAAGCATCTTTTCTTGTCGCTTTCTTCCTTTTTCTCTTTGTATTTTACACATTTCTTTTTTCCGCCCTCTTTCTTGAAATTCGGTTTCTTAATGTCAAATTTCTTGGTTTGTGCTGCTGCTAGCGCCATAACTTGCACTTCATCCATTCTTTTTTCATCCATCTCAGGTTTTTTTCTAATTCTTTAACACACCTGTTTGTATGTTCCACTTCATTTGCTACTCTTATGACTTCCTCAATAGTGGGATTGCATTTGGCCCATAATGCTTCTCTCATTTTTTCATTGCTGCACTCAAGCATGAACTGGTCTCTTAACCTTTCATTTAACATGCCTCCAAAATCATATGATGCTGCCAATCATCTCAGTGCTGAAATACATTGCTCTACAGACTCATCCTTTGATTGTTTCCTTTTTCTGAAGTAATATCGCTCTAGCATAATGCTTGTACATTTCTCATAATTTGTATCCAACAGTTTTACACATTTATCATATTCAGATTAACCCTTAGATTCTTCTTCAGATGATGGTGGAAGATTTTCTAATTGTTTCTGACCATAATTGCCAAGGCAGTGTATAAGTAAACATTTCTTCCTCTCTCCGGAGAAATTCAATCCATGTACGGCCAATGCGTAATGGTCAAATCTTTTCTTCCATCTTTTCCAAAGTATGTTTGGTTCCCCTTGGACATCCAAAAAGTGTCTTGGAGGAGGTACTATTTGCGCAGCCATTGCTGTATCACGAGTAGTAACAGAGTTTTGCTCTATTTATTCCTTTCAGGCACCACGTTATTTTGGACCTTTTAAAATCTGCAAAATAGTGGGACCTCTGGCTTACAGATTACAATTGCCATTTTCATGGTCTCGCATTCACCCAGTTTTTCATGTATCACAATTCAAGTCCTACATTCCTGATCGTTTTTCTCAGAAGAAGACCCACATTCCTCCTCCAGTTGACACAGAGACCGGACCCGAATATGAGGTCAAGGCCATATGTGATTCCAGATACGACTGGGGAAGGTCGCAATAGTTACTGTATTGGAAGGGTTGCACACCGACTGATCGCACATGGGGACCAGCCTCGGGATACATGCTCCTCGGTTGTTACGCGGATTTAATCGTCTGCACCCTTGGAAACCGGGGCTGTGGTCTCTTCAGGGGGCGTGTTCTGTTAGGAAAGCCCTGTTCTTGTGGTCTCTATGGCAGCACTGGCACAGAAGACCTTCCTATGGGTTTCATACAATCCCAAGATGGCGACGACTACGTCCTCAGTGCCCCATTGTACATCAACTTTCTAGTCATGCCACCAGAGGGCAATGTCAGTAGGAAACTCAAGCTTCACTGCTTCGCATTTAGGCTATTCAGAAGTTGGGGCCAGTGCGTTGCTTCGTGATTCTTTTTCCAAAGCTGAACACTAATTTTCCTGTACGCTGGGTAAGCATTTATTCTGTTTTGCACAGCTTCTAAGTTGGCTCCTGTGAGCAATTCTACTGGGCTCTATGCTCGGTCATTCTTTCCATGCTCTAAATTCCCTGTTTCCTCACAGTCATTATTCCGACTGATATTCCCTGACTGGTGGCCGCTTTCCTCATTTCCCACGGCCCACCGGATTTCTTTCTTTTGAAAAGTTGCTGCGTTCTGATCTGCAGCACGGTTATTACAATCTCCTGAGTCCGCGTCTCTCTGCAGCATTCCTCGTACTAGCTGCTCCGCCGACTGTGGGAAATTCAGACATCGCGTGTTTTCGATATCTATTCCTATCTTTCTCGATTTACTCTCTTTACTCTGTCTTGAACTGTGCCTCTGGAGATTACCTTCCGCCTTACACCTGGATTATTACTGCCAGGCTACACCTGGATATTCTTCAGCTGGATAGTTACCTTCCTCTCTGGATACTGTCCCGGAGTCATTACCAGACATCGTATTACGGCAGGAGGAAGAACAAGAACAGTGTTTTTCCCCTACAGGGATCTTTTCCTTGGTACTTCGGGCTTGGCCCCAGGAGCCCCTCCTTGACTTCCTTTTTATATTGGGGGACTGTAGAAGCCTTCTGGGCTTAGTTCCACTTCATCAAAGCACCATACAGTTGTCAAGGAAGAACAGGAAAGTTCTTTTATTCTACATTGCTGCACACAAATTGCATTACAGTGTATAACGGGTGCAAGGTCTAACAGAGAGAGTTAATAGGTAAATTGCAGCTAGGCTGACAACTTAAGGTTGTTTCTGACGTTGACTGGTTTATGGTTTTCCTGGGCAAGCAAAACAGGATGCGTGGGAAACGTCGCTTAGTTTGTTTGTTTAATATGGCACGCCTTTTATATGTGGAGTTTTAGCGCGTCGTAGATGCGGCATCAATGTGTTTACATTGTTGCCAGCAACCAAAATGGCGGCATGCAAGGAAACATCAATGGGTCCCTTTCTTTAATGTCCTCACCTTATTGCCCTTCTTTCTTGAATTGCGCGCTGAATTGTTTGTGGAGTTACCAGGCAACTAGAAAGGCAGCGCACAGAGGGATGTTGCTTGGTCCTTTCTTCTGTTATACGGTAGGATGCACTCTGCCTTTGTTACAAGATTCAGAGTTTTGGTTTGAGGTGAAGCGCTCGCGCTGGCCTGTGGTTCGCGTGGGAAGTGCTCATGCTGGAGCTGTGTTCGTCCCGGACCTTCCTGTTCCTCCTTGAGTACCTCTTTGGAATTGGGGAAGTGGGTGGAATGAAGCGATCTCACCTTGTCAAAAGATATGGTATTACTTTTCATCTGACGTTATCTCGTCCTTGATTAGATGACGGCTAGTGAAGCACACATGGATTCTTGCACTGCGGCGACTCGTGGGGGGTTGCAGCGGTGTTCCTCATCGCCAGTGAAAGGATTGGACCACAGAGGTACGTGTGTAAACTTCTTTATTGATCTCGCTTAAGATCTTGGATTCTTGCACTGCGGCGACTCGTGGGGGGTTGCAGCGGTGTTCCTCATCGCCAGTGAAAGGATTGGACCACAGAGGTACGTGTGTAAACTTCTTTATTGATCTCGCTTAAGATCATATGTAAGGCCCCAACAGTCCTCAGATCAAGCTTCTTCCAAGTGACCAGAATTTCTCCGACATTCTCTAGATTCTCATTCTGCATTCCATATAAAACGTTCCATATGCGGAGCATGCTACAGATACATTGTCACCAGCAATCAGATATGACCACTGGAAGTCATTTTGATTCAGAGTTTACGTATGTGTTATTAATCAAGACTATATTCATTCCTTTTAAGACTCATTGACTGGCCTTCCATAGAGACCAATCACCTTTGTGTGGTGACTTATCTGACACATATAGTCAATGATTGTTTTTATCATTAGTTCTTGTTATGATATACTTCATATATTTGGTGACACTAGAGGACTGCAAAGTTTAAAAACATATTGCAATGAAATTTAGTTAATCTCAGTCCTTTTCTGTGTGCCATTCAGAATAACCTAAGAGTAAATATTAGCATAGATTTTAAGCACTTAGCACAAGAATTAAAATACCTTCATATGTATAGGATATTTGGAATTAATTATCAATATCACAATATATGTTTTATTATTAAAATCAATCATTTTTGTATAGTATTGATATTGTTTATGTACCTCCCTACGTGCAGAATTCAGATGTGCATATGACCTCGTTTGACCCCGTTCATTCTTTAAGAAAGTAAACTATGTATTAACAAAATAAATACGTTTGCTGCTGACATTTCTATAATGAGTGCACGAGTTTGATTGGTGAGGTAGCGGTTGTGTGTTTTATCCTACAGAGAAGTGGTTCAGTTTTGCATCCAATAATGCTTCATGAAGGTTGTGATTATCCTTCCATTAGCGGTAATCCAACTCCTAATCATTCACTCTTTATACCTCCATCTTCTATTATTTGCATCCTCAAATACTCACAAAACATGCTACCATTATTTCTTCTTAAACCACTTGAAACTGACACTATTCCTGATCCTGAGAATTATCAACACATCCCTATGTACATCACCTCATCCCTGAAAAATTGCTATATCCTTTCAATTCGCTGGCAACCTCACCTAGAATCAAGTTGACATGTCGGCAACCACATCGTAATTCACCTCTGTTTCTTTGGCAAGATCTTGCATATGGCTTCCATTATCCAACTTCACACTCACAATGATCATAACCACATATTTCAGGCATACTTGTTCAGCTTCCTTCACCATAGCAGTACAGAAATGACTGCTATTTAGGTTGTGAATGATGCCCTGATTATCACCAATGAGGGCGACCCCCTGCCTCCCATCCTTCTCAGACATATTGACAGGATGTAATAATGTTGGCTATCAAGTGCTCCTATCTCCTTATCCTTAGCATGATCCTCACTGACACTGTACTCTGGTGGTCGCTCATTCTTCACAAGAATTCACTGGATTATTCGAGATCCCCCACCCACAAGCCCCACCCTTCCAGATGAATTGTTGAATCTCCCAAGGTTACAGACAATCCCTAATTTTCTTTCATTTCCTTTATTTTGCATACTTACTCTTATTTGGAGTTTGCATGTCTTCCATCAACCTGCATATTCAAAATCACGGTTAGAACGTACCTTTGCAATTTATTCTGAAATGCATCAGATGTATTCAAATTGGCCAGATTTGCAGCATTCAAACACCAAGATGATAATTCTCAAACAACTTGGTGCACCGCATGTGTCATTTGCTCACCCAACTGCACTGATACACGCATTCTGCAGACAGAGTGATTCACCAAAGTGAATCTTCCTTGGCAACTGTACTTGCATTGGCAGCTTCTCCTAAACCTCAGAATTTGCAGGCTCAGAGGTAGGTAATGAGTAAATGCTTCACAGGAGAAAGCACTCTGAACTGCAGCAGAGGCTGCAGGTGTTTCTCTGCATATGGTCTCTTCTGTTGAAAGCCAGGCAGAGGGGACAACAAACTGCAGACAGGGTGTCTGCACAAATCTCTCTCTGCACGTCTCATCTACAAAAAAAAACCCTCATGCAAAGTATTAAGGTTTCTTTTATTTTGTTGTATACACACACTTCCAATACAGTGGTGGAAATACAATGTGGCGGCTCTTTAAGGCCCATCGCAGCCAATGCCTCAACCTATACTTGCAAGGGTGACAGGCTGCTCCTATCCCCAACCCACGTGGGGCTAAAAAATATGAATGTGTCGGAAACAAGAAGGGCTGACTTTGGAGCCTTTGTGCCAGCTGCCCCTGCAAATCAGCGGAATTGCATACAGGGGTTATGGCTGCAAAATACAAGGCACACTTTGCAATCTGCAGTCTCTGGCACAGGGGATTTTGTGAAGTAGTCCCCTAATTTCAACTATATCACACTATCTTTCTGTGCTTTCACATAAAGCTATCCTCACACGTTGGATCACACATTAAGAATGGATGAGAGGGATGCCCTTATTAATTTTAAAGAGAATCTTGTAATCTAATTTAAGGTAGCACTTTGCCTCACATGTTCAGAAATGCTTTTCTGTATCACCTTTTTGTGTCCCAAATATCCTATCTCTGACACATAACTGCTGCTGTTCATCATCACTGTGATCCACCAGGGAAGCTATCCATTTTCTGATCATGTATTTGGATGGCTCTGAAATGTACTTTTGTTTTGATTTTCTAATGTTGATCACTTTATACATCATTTTTCAACGGAATGTGGGTATATTTACACAAGTAGTGGTGGATGGCAAAACACCTACCATTCTAGTCATCCCCTAATCCAGGTAAAAAGAGAACTATGGGAGAAAATGCTGGTCCAACCTTTCACCTGGAAGCTCTCGCTTGTTCAAGATATCCTTTTCAAAGTAGAGGTTTTTATACAATGTAACTTCTTTGTTGTACTCAGTAAGGTTATCTGTATGGTTCATATTGGCTTTCTTAGCTCCAGACCATCCTTTCTAGCCTCAAAACAGCCTATATTCTTCATATACAAACAATCCTTCCTTGCGTAGTGATTCTAGGTTCAGACTCAGAAATCAAGGATACAAATCCTTTTAAGGTCCTGACTCAGCAACAGTGGAATGCCCTTCCTTTCATTTGTAGAACTGTAATGATCACCCACTGTTCAGGAAGAACTGAAAACATATCACTTCCCCTAATACCACACATTTTATCTTCCATACTACTTATTGAGTACTGGCTTTGTTTACATTCTCCAGTTCCAAGAAGCTAATGCAGTGCGGATGGTCTATGCTTTATAAGAATCTTTAACATCATTTAAAAAACACTTATCATAAAGTCAGGAGAGGCTTTGTGTTTGTAATTTTAAGAGCCCTGATCAAACTTTCCCAAAGAGGACCTTCTAAAGGTCAGATCAGAATGAGATAATGTTCTTGATGTAGAGATGGTGTAACAATCCATGGATCATGTCACTTATCCCCAAAGGGGAACCCTTCCATGTGTGGCTAGGCAGGTGAGCCCACTATGCAACATTCCCCCCACAGGTGGCGGTCAGTGGGACCTCACTGGGAGAGACTTCCTCTCACGGGGACATGGTCTCCCTTTCCGTGTTGGAACTCCCTAACCTCCTTGCCCTTGAGTCCCTAAAATCTATAAGGCCTCTTGAGAAATCATCTGAAAACATTGCTGTATGTTATGGCAATACATCTTCGTTTCATCCTGTATATATTGATACTACCAAATCATAAATACTAAAATGTACTTACAGTCTGCTTTCAAGTCATCTTCAAGGAGTAATGTGGGAAGAAGATGAATGGAGTTATGCAAACTACTCATTTGACAAGTACGGAAGGTACTGGGAAGAGGTGGTCTAAAGGAGGCATGATGGACACAAACAAAGGACTGTGGCACTATGCTTGGGAGAAAACAATTGAATGGAATAAAAGGGAACAAATGAAAGGCAAAGCAGGCATGCTGATTGGCGGACCTGGGAAGTTCAAGCCTGGGCGCAAGAAGCAACATCAGGGAAGCAAATCTTCAGTTGTGAGGATGCTGACAGCAGATTGTAGCAGTCTTTTTCAGGCCAACCTCAAGCAGACGTCACTGGAAGCTGGAAACTGACGGACGGTGGCATGACGTTGAGGAGGTGGAATGGGCAGTCCATTAACTGCACCAATACCCTCAGTTTGGGGACCCTGAGGAGCCCAAGCATGGCAGTGGAGAGAGGAAGGAAAAGTGGAGATAACGTACCTTGGGAACACATCGACCTGATAACTCAGGATGAACCAGCGATGTGGCTCCAACAACAAAGAGGTAACAGGAGTCACAGAAGACCAGGTAGGGGATTGGGTAAGGGTGCTGTAGTTAAAGATGACATAAGGAGTAATCTCCCTCATCTCAGTCACTGTACTAGAAGTACCGAATTGGAAGAAGACATTGGGAGTGATCTCCCTGGTCTCAGCAATTGCATCAAGAGTATTGAAAAGAAAGAAGACATCTGGAGTAATCTCTGTTGTCTCAGTAATTGCATCAAAGGCATTGTAGAGAAAGAAATCCTCAGGAGGAACCTCCCTCATCTCAATCTATGCATCAGAAGTACCAAATGAGAACAAAACATCAGGAGTAATCTCCTGTGTTTCAGTAACTGTATCAAAAGTATTGAAATAAGAGAAAGCCTTGGAAGAAATCTACCTCGTCTCAGTGCTTACACCACACGTACTGAATGGAAAGAAAGCCCCAGGAGTGATCTTCTTCATCTCAGCAATTGTAATACAAGTATTGAAGAGAAGGAAAGCCTTGTCTTCAGAGTTGGGACAGTAGTATCAAGTGTTAAGATACACAACTAGTGATTTTTCTCGCCTCAGACGTGCTTAAGAGATGGAAAGAGAATAACATATTGGGAGTATTCTCGGACCACACTCTATCACCAAAAGAGACATTCAGACTTCAGAGTGCCAGAAGGGTAATCTCCTTTGACAGAGTGTCAGCAGAAGTCAAGGACACTATGGGAACTTGAGGATCGGAAGAGGAGGAAGGGAAAGAAAGTAGAGGAATAACTGGAATAAGTGTTTAACTTTTAAACAATCCCTAAGAGTTGCCTGGAAAGAAGTGCAAACGTTGATAAAAATTGTTGCAGGAAACTGTCCAAAGTTAGTCAATGGCTGAACCAACTGAATCAGGATAAGGGAGTGTCTCTCCTGGTTCTGTCACCTAAATTGTTGAATCAGAAACTAAGGCAAAGCATTACTAAAACAGAATCTTGAAGGATGATTAAGTCAAGCAGACAGAGATGCCAGTTACGAACTGTGGGACCAGGAGAAGGGAGTCATTCTCTGGGTATTCTCTACAAGTACAGCACTTGAACTATTATCAGAGACTCATTGAAAAGCACCCTTAGGGCTGACCCCATTACACCAGGAGAAGGGAGTAATTTTCCAGGAGCCGTTTATGTTGATATCTTTTGTTAGTGGTAGGGCAAGAGTAGATTAGTTTGGACAGAGGACGGATACTTTAGTAATAAAACTAACATTGCAACAATACAGATGCACACATTAGACACAAAGCAAATGTGCACACAACATGAAGAACACGTACACTATGTAATGTATACATTTATACATGAAGAAAATTAACAAAGCATCCATAACACATGAAGAATACTAACATAAGCAATGTATAAGCTGAATGCAGCATGGACTACACACAAATATAGCTCACTAATATAGAAACACAAGTGTTCGCTTTCATGTAGAGAAAGGCCACAAGACTTCGAGAGAACAAAAAATGCTGAAACCACAGAAATATAGATCTGCAAAGAGCTCAGGGTCAGAGCATTGCAGTGAAAACATGAAATAGCGATTCCCAGGACGCAATAAGGATACTCCTAGAAGAATTAACATTTTTATAGAGTACAACCAGCCTTTGTAAGCCAGGTGCAGGACAACTATAAGCCAAAAGATTCCATAAAAATTAACTCAAGATTGTCTCCAGTAGCAGGAGAAAACATAACACTCTCATCAATATTAGCTAAACTCCCAATAAATGCAGAGTGAAATAATTCCAAGCACGGTCCCATCACACGTGATCCATAATTGAAGAAAATTGTCTATTCATTAGCAACAAACACAGATAGGACAACTGCCTTATTCCTTACACATACACCTAGACACAAGATGCCACAGAATGCCCAATACAAAGCATGTTTTTTAATTGAAAGGAAAGCAGTCCGTGGACCTCTCCCTCCCTACTCCCATCTAGCTCAGGTCTTGACAACCTGTCAATTTTCCAGGGTTGGTTAGAGAGAAGCCAACCAATGAAAATCTCCAGTGTTATGCTGCCCATGAAGTAAGGTGGCAGCCAATTACATATTGCAGAAATTATATCTTTTTACCTTTATCAATTTAGAGGTGGTTGCAGGCGGAGCCATCAGACAAGTGTTAACCAATTAGAAATGTAATCCCGATAGAATGTACATGTAATCATCACTGCTAACCAATACCCATTTCACACAGGTTTTGGTAACTAATATTACAGTATGATGTCAGTTATGAGAAATGTTGAATATAAAAAAACCTTGTTTTTTATTTAACCTGCAAGAGCTCCAAGAATGTGATGCTTGTATGCTGTCCCTACTTTATTTTGCCTACTTTATTTTGATGATAATAAAGCTGCGGTTTGTCATGCACTCTGTCTACTTGCGTTACTGAGTCTAGCTTGAAATTACTCCAAAACCTCTGAGTTATTTGGGACTTTCCAAGCCATTTTAACATTGTAAAAAAGCCACCCCTTTGTCTGACTCCTTACTCTAGCACGCCACAATGGCTGGTACTACACTGAAATCTTTGCTGCATGGTTGCATAACACCGTTAGTCTCACCATCACTAGCCTGGGGAATTTAACAAGAGAATTCCTACCAGAGAGGAATGGATGTGCGAGCTCTGATATTTTTATATAGTAGGCAAAAGTAAAATAACTTGGAAAATAAGAACAATTTGAAAAAAAAGTTTTACTTTGAAACTACCTTTACAAATGCCACCTATTGTGCCCCATGTTCGTTCTGATTTCTATCTTCTTTTCCTGCATGTCGACAAGCTCTGTCTTCAAGGAGTAAACCTGCCCAGTGGTTCACCTGGATTTAATTCAATGTCAGTGATTCGGGGCCATATCACGGAAACTTTGCATTGCAAGTGTAATTAGAGCTCGAGCAAATATTTCACCGGGGGCGAGGAATAGATCTAAGACAAATGTTGCCCTGGTGCAAAAATGCCTTAAATTTGCTTTTTTTGCAATAGGGCACGTACTGCCCTGGTGCAAATTGTACCTGCACTGGGGCACAGTTTTTGTAATACCGGGTTTGTTGTTGCTTAATTGCTTCTCCCAACTCACCAACTCAAGACTACATTTCATTATACGTATGAGTTCGACGATTTCCTATTGCTACTCATATGGCAATTAGAGTCTTGTATTAATTTGATGCACACTTTCTGCTGATACATATGCAGGTTATTTCATATTTGGATAATTCTTTTTCATGGTACTTCTCATTCGAAGCCTCTTTACCTCTGTTTATACTAATCAGTCTCCTTTGTTTGAACCTAATTATGTTTATGATGCTGAAATGAAGACAGACCCTTAAATTGCATTGATTTAGATGTTAATAAAAGTAGTTTAAACATCTATCTATTCTTGAGTGTTTGAATTGTTGATTTTGCCTATGTTTTTCTTTTCTGCAAATAGAGGTTTCCTAGCAAGGATACCTGCCATTCCTAGCATTGTTGCCTCTAGAACGTGAGAGAACGTGTCCTCCTCAAGCTACTAGAAAGGAGTCACGTGAGAGGACTCACTGGCTCACTGATCATTAGAATGAGGCTGGACCCTTAACAAAAGCAGATGTGGTTTACCCGTGTCTCACATAGATATATAAAGGATAAAAAGACCATGTCACACCTAAGTAAAATACACAGTAGAGGACATAAAACAGAGCTGACCAGGAACCATTAAAATCAGACACTCCTCCTGTAGCACGCACTAGCGTGCAATGTCTTACAGCAACGCAGCAGCAGTTGGGATGCCCATTTTACGTTTTATAGCTCTATAAAGTCAGACATTTCTTGTAGTTCATCACTGTGCATACTTGTAAATTGCACTTTCCGGAATTGCAAAAGCTCTAAGAACACAAATGCATTTGCAAGGTTTTAATTGGAACCCAACAAGTTGTTAAAATGTTGTAATGCAATTATTACTATTACAAATTGGTCTAAAGTTACACTTTGCCGAAAACGCACATAAAACGCAATGGGCCTCATTACATGGATGGCGGTAAGGGTTTACCGGTACCGGTATTTTATCGGTACCGGTAAATCCTTACCGCCTTACTACGAGGTCCCTTTGCGGGTTGGGGAATTTAACTCCTGCTTTTTGCAGGCGTTAAAAACCAACCCGCAAAGGGACCAGGGAGCTATTTACGGTACCGCAAGTTGCGGTGCCGTAATTAGCGCCTTCCCCATTCCCATAGAGCCCTATGGGGCAAAAATGGGAATGGGGAAGGGCAATGGTGGAAGGGGGAGTTACCGCCCCGCCAACCTTGGAATAGGGCGGTAATTCCCCTTTCCACCAAGGCAGTGCCAGTATTTTACCGGCATGAACCATGGCACTAATAGCGCCATGGCTCACCGCCATCCGTGTAATGAGGCCCAATGTTATGTAAAAAAAAAAAAAATCCTATTGGATTTTCTTGGATTGACTACTTTTAAGGTGCTATGTTGGCCTAATTCAGGAATTTTGTCTCAACTGGGACTTCTGAAAACATCGCTCAGAGACAGTATAGGGAAAGGATCTCGCGCTTTTTGTAAAACAGATGCACTTTCATCTATTTATTTGGTCTTGTTTTGTAAGGTGCCGACAGCGAACACAATCGCCTCATAGCTCTTCAGGAGGGAAGAGGGGGGCAAGGTAGGGGAGCGGATAGCTGGGTCTGTGCCATCAAAGCCCAGGAAGATTCAGGAAGAGTTGAATGCCAAGATAACCTAATGAAGCGTAGTTGCAGGAAAGTGCAAACAGTACGTAATTCGGCATGATGCATGGCCAAACAGGAGTCGGCCAGATAATTAGAATCTTCTAGCATCCAATTGTGTGTTCCCTGTATGAGAGAGGTAGACCCCCAGCCCCCATGCAGTTACATTTCATTTTGGGGATGCTATTCTGGAAGTGGACTGTGTGTCAGGCGGTGTATTGCTAAAACAGATCACAAATTAAGACTGTAGCTTGCATTATTTGCTCTTTGGATTATACAACAAACTTTAAATAGGACCTTTTTTCTGGGTAGCCACGAGCGCATTGCAAGGCTTCTGTGTAAGTGAAACCTTTGCCACTGCTGATTTAAGTCTTTAAAAACTTGCTGCAGCACATTTGGGTAAACTCGTGTAGGTTCCATTAAAATAGACCCAATATTAAAGGGTTTTGGGAAGAAGTCATGGGATTCCTGCAGGAAATAGTACCTGAGATCCTGCCTCTCTCCTTAGCAGAGAGTGTATGCAGACTAGTAGAACCAGAGGGACATGTAATCTCAAACATGAGTCAATATTGTTTTGATAAATGGCAATAAATAAACATGTTTAAAAAATAGTCCATCCTGAATATAACTAAAGATAAAGATAGCAGTGATATGTTAGGGTTTTTCAATAAGAGACTAATAGCCTTCAAGAAGAACAAACTTAATTGAAAGGAGTTTTTTGTTGTTGTTTTTCTTTTGGGCCAAAAGCGTGATTAGTGGCCAAAATTATGCCAAGGTGCCTGACATCCCTACCAGGTAAAGGAAATGATCTTAAGGGTTGGTAATTCTACAATTCCACATATTCCCAGACCAAGAAATAGAGTTTCCATTATGCCATATTAGCTGACGAAAATCATGTGTATAAACCAACAGCCTCGCATTTTGTAGAGAAAATGCAATTGCAAATGGTTGAATTCACTTTTTAGGATATAATAGCTGTCTTAATGCAATTCACTCCTAATGTGCTTCCACCTGTCCATTCAAAATGTAAATATAGCTTAGATCTGCACACAAAAATCCATCCTGAAGGGACATACAGTTCAGGATGTCGCCCTGAGATTTTGCAATAGTCTACATAACAGTATTTTCAGACAGGAAGTCTAAGCATGCATGAGTTTCAACCACCATGTACACCATATTAGGAAAGTATTGAGCGTCCACTTTCACGGGAGACTGGTTTGTCTCCCATTGGCTCTGTGGGTGGTGTGCTTCTAAAGGTCTGATGGATTTGACCTTTTCATGACCAAATATCCCTTCTTTCATCTGCTATATGTGGCCTAGCTTTCCTGAAAATTGTTTGCTACTTTGTTGGTTGGTTGTCTATGTGGTGATGCTAGTTTAGTCTCTAGCTACCATGTATGACATCAGATTCCCTTCTATTTTTAATTATTTATACATTTAGCGTGCTCTGGATTAGATCCCTACAGCACCAATACCTAAAATGCACAGATTAAGGAGTCTCTTGTTATCGCTCACCACAGTAATAGTTACTGCTGGTATACTGACAATGTTTCCAGACCCCCAACACCACACCATTCCCTATGGTGTAACGGCCCATCCACCCACCCTTAATAATAGCCTGCGTCGCATTTAAGAATCAGTTACATTTACCATGGCCTCCCTGCTACTGCCTATGTATGACTCCCAGCCTTGTAACACTAATGCGAGAAATGGAAGACTCCGCTCGAGACTAGCCAAATTATATGAACCATTAGCAAGAACCATCACGGTCCACAATAACCCGCATTAGTTTCTGCCAATTCTAACCTCAAGGGTGCTCTAGTAAACGCCAGATCTTTGGTCGCACATGCAACTGAGATATCTGACATCATCCAGTCAGGACACCTCGACTACCTAGCGATCACGGAATCATGGTTACATGCTGCGGCAGGACCAGCCCTCTCTCTGGCTATCCCTAATGGCTACACTATTTTAAGATCTAACAGAACTGAAACTCGAGGAGGAGGCAATGCCCTCATTGCTAAAGATAATCTACCCATCAGACTGGCGCCACCCCATGACATTAAATCATGTGAGAATCTCACAGCCAAGCTTAATATAAACAACTCCCAGACTCTCACGATCCATCCGATATATAGACCTCCAGGCATTATTAGTACCTTCCAGGAGGATATCTCCAATATCCTATCTAACAATCTAAAAAACTCTTCTCAAGTCCTACTATTAGGAGACCTGAACTTAGGCTTTAATGACCCTAAAGACTCACATGCGTCTAATGTAGCCAATACTTTAACAGAACTAAGCTTCACCCAGAGAGTGCTCCACCCTTCTCCTAACAAAGGAAGAACACTCGACTGGGTAGCAGACTACAACTGCAATGCCTCAATTTCATCCATACGCCCCAGATTTGGACAGACCACCACCTTGTAACCTTCTCCTTAGCAACTGAAAAACCTATCTCTATACCTATATCGCTAGCTCCACCCATTCCCACAAGGAATACAAAGAACATTACCTATGACAACTAAGTCCCTCTTATTCTCCCTTCACCCAATGAGCTCCCTGAAAATATGGGGCCTCACACATTGGTTAAGGAAAATAATCAAATTATGTCCACCTCACTAGATGTAATAGCACCACTTAAAATGAGACAAAGTAAACCTAAAGCACACCTCAATTCCTGGTACACACCACACCTGAAAACTTTACGAACAGAAAAAAGACAATGTGAGGTATACTGGAGATTACTACCATCCGAGGAAAACAAGACTAACCTCAGTAATATATCAGACCTCTACAAAAGTAAACTACTACTAACTAAACTTGAAACTTATAACGCCAGAATATCACAGGTCAAATCAAGTATGAAGGAGCTATTTGTCATCCTGAAAGAGCTAGAAGCTCCTATTCCACTGCCGGACAACTATATAAAAGATAAACTATGGTCTTCTAACATACAGCAAGCACTAGCCAATAAAGTCACGACCTTACAAACAAAAATTGCTAAGCAAAAAAGCCTCACTAACTAGTACCACTCCACCTATATTTGTCCCTGCACCACCCAATTTCAGTGCTGACCCACTCTGCTTTAAGTTCTCTAAAGTCACTATAATTGAAACTGAAAAAATCATATTATCGCTGAAACCTTCTAATTGTCAGGGCGACCAATGTCCTGCACATCTCATAAAAGATGCTGCCAGAGACATGGCCCCATTCATCACAAAACCTATTAATTCCTCATTCTCATCAGGCACTATCCCATCTAATCTCAAGGAATCGTGGGTGCTCCCCTTATTGAAAAAACAGATTCTAGGCCCTTTGATTCCTACCAATTACCGCCAGATTGCCTTTTCTCCTAAAATCTTAGACAAAATGGCCTACTCACAAATACAAAAATATCTGGAATCTAACCTTCTGGTAGGAGCACAACAGTCCGGTTTTCGGCCTCATCATGGGACCGAAACAGCTCTAATAGATCTGAAGGCCCAGATTAACGAATTTAGAGATAAAGGGAAATCAGCCCTTCCTCTGCTCTTGGACTTATCGGCCGCATTTGACTTTGTGGACAACAGGGTCTTATGCAGCCATTTGGCTCTGCAGCACATTTTTCAGCAGAAGGTATAGCATGGACACAATCCTTTCTGAGTAATTGGACTATGAGAGTCTTCTCACCCACTGCTGCTGCAGACCCTATCCCCATCACTTGCGGAGTGTTTCAAGGATCTTGTGTCTCATCTACCCTATATAATATTTTCACGAAGACCCTTTTCGATGATCTGGATCATCTTGGTATCACCTACACAAACTACGCAGATGATACTCAGATCCTCCTACCACTTATAGGGGATTATGACAAGGATTTGGCCTTGGTGAATAGAGTATATCTCATCATACAGGCATGGATGGCCACCCATGGACTATGCCTGATTGATGACAAGACTGAGATCATCATCCTGGGCACGACCTCAACCCTCAATAAATTGAGACCCAATTACTCTGCCTTCAACATTGACAACAATATTATCACCGTTGCCAAGGAGGTGAAAACTCTGGGCTTCTACTTGGACTGAACCCTATCTTTCAATAGGCAGGTCAATGCCATGGCTTTGGCTACAGCATATACCTGCAAATTGATTAGGCAGGTAAACCTTTCTTGTCTAACAACAGCTGTATTACCCTTACCAGGGCACTCATTTTATCAAAGCTTAATTACAGTAACGCGATGTACATAGGGGTAAACACACAAATTATTAAGAAAATTCAAATCCTTCAAAATAATGCCCTTAGAACAGCACTGGGAATCTCTAGGAGAGAACATATCTCCGAGACCAGAAGAGCTAATAACTGGCTTTCAACACATGACAAAATCAAACTAAAAGTCGCCTCACTTACATACAAATGTTTGAACAATGCGGCACCTTGCTACCTGATAGACAGACTCACCATGGAATCCTCGACAAAAACCACCAGATCATCTAACACCAACTGCCTCTTAGTCCCTAGATTTAATCTATCTGGAGTGGGGGGGGGGGTAGCTTCTCAGTCAAGGTACCCCAATTGTGGAACTCTCTACCCACCCCACCCCAATCTTACCTAAACTTCCGCCAGAGTATAATAAGAAGGCTCAAAGATTCTGACAACTAGGCCGGCGCGCACATCCATGACTAACTCGCTCTGCCTTTTTTGTAAAATTACTTTCATAGCTGTTAGTTTATTATTGACTGTCCTCTACATCCTCTGTATCTGTCCTCTTTTAGGACTATGTCATGTCATTGATTCCATTTGATGTCTCTCTGCGTGTACACTATATTTGCTCTGTATATTTCATATGTATTTATTACCCATATATTGTATTGTATTGTATTATTGTGATGTGTAACCAAGCTGCAAATTATTTTATGCTATGTGCCATGATACCTTCGGGTCTGGTGCGCAATAGAAATAATAAAACAAACAAACAAACATTTGCTAACAGTAAGGCTGTACACATTTGCAGAGTCACGCACATTAGACAACTCACTTAATTATATGTTTTGTTAGGTTAGTTTGGCTTTGCAAGGTATTTGATGTCACTGGAGTTGCTCCTGAGTGTAGATCACATGCATGAGGTCTTCCATATGTATGAGTATTAAGGGATGACTGAAAGGAACTGTTCTGTTTCTGAGGGAAATGTTCACTCCCTCCTTTACAAAAAAACAAAACACTACAGTATGTTACAATATTCACACAGTATATTTCAGTATACTTTAACACGCTATATAATGTATCCATTTTTTTTTTAGAAATACTGTAATACATGTTTTGTGTATTGAGCTATTTGTGTGAATTAATAGTCTATAGTATAGTTCACTTCAGTATCCTCAGCTAAACAACAATCATTTATAGTAGAAACTGTAGTACGTGCATTGTGTTTATAGTATGCTGCTCTATATTTTGTTGTGTAGAGTAGTGTGCTGTAGAATATTACAGAACTGTACAATTGTATAAAATAGTGTACTAATGGATTACAAACTGCACGATTTGTACAAAATAATATATATTACAGCATTCTACAGTATTAGAAGCTAAAATACAGTAAATTCAAGCCGAAATTGTGGTATATGAATCGTGTCAATAGTATACTGCAATATATTTAGTATATATGTAGTATTGTACTGTAGTGTTTTACTGAACTGTACAATTGTTATTAGTAAATAGTGTGCAAAGAAAAAAGTTCAACGCCATGTTAGTCCAGTTTTAAAATCACACGAGATACAGGGTTTCATACCTTTTATTGGACTAACTGAAAATACCATGCAGAGATGGAACAAATGATTAGCTTTCAAGGTCCCACAGACTTCTTTGTCAGATGGATCAGTGTGAAATGATTTGTAAAGAGAAAACCATAGCACAGTCTGTTCTCAAAATGAAGAAAAGGAGCATGTTAAAGTCATTGGCTGATGGAAGAGTATGTTCAGAATGTGGGCCTTTAAGCTGCTGTCTTATCTAAGACAACATAAAACTCCTGGAAGCAGGGAACATATAACAATTTGGAAACAGTGCACACTTCTATCAGACAGTTGCAGTTAAAAAAAAATAGGAAAAAAAAAATCTATCTCACATGTAACTGTTAAATTAGGCCCAAGCAGTGATAAAGTTGCTGCCCCTCACCCCCCGCCACCCCCGGGAAGTTTCCGAAAAAATGACTGATGTTATTTTAAAAGGCATATTGAAATGTCAGATTTAACAACACATAATGAAGAAAGGCGGTCAGTATTGCATTTTGTTCACAAAAACTCTAAAAATTGGTTCTGCAGCCTTCATGTAGGATCAGGACATTATAGTGATTTTACTGCTGGTGCTAAGGTTTCCTGGCAAGTATAGAATGTTGCATTATAAAATATGATCTCGAGGTTTATCTGGTGGAGTCTTCAAAATTAGCTGTGTGCCTCAAGCTCTGCAGTGGTTTCCTCACTTGCATACAGTGTGGGAACTGTAAAATATATTACCCATTTTCTAACAGTTCATTGTTCATTGTTATGTCAACATGTCCCATTTTTGGTATTGGATGACACCTATTTGAGCTTATACGCCAGAGATTTCCTATGTCCCTAACCGATTAGGGGTCCTGAGCAGTAGTGTTCAACAGCTGATGGTGAGAAATGGTACTGGAGGGGTGTCCTTTGACTTTGTTGATGTGATGCCACTGATAGACCTGGGCAATAGTGTGTCATAAAACCTATATTATGTTCAGACCACTGCATATTAAGTTATGCATAGTCAGGTTTTTGAGCTTTGTTGTACTTCTGTTTTTGGTATTCAATAGCCCACTTTTTAGAACAATCACTGAAATTTCCTGCAGTGAGTGTCTGTCAAGGATGGCACTCTGTCAAGAGTGGCACCGGGCACCCAGGTAGGTTTTGGGTTGCTGTGCTGATGTAAGGTGACAGATAAGCACACACAGCAGGAAGCTCAACAAGAAAGAAGAATAGGTAACAGTAGATGTGAACAAAAAGGGGCAGAGAATACAAAGGTACAAACAAACTGGATTCCCTCTTGGGGTGTATGCAGAAAATGGGGAAGAGTGTTCCACGGACCTTTGGAAACTCCAGCCTTCTGCACAGATTGCTATTACAGGAGCCCACTCTGTATGCTCATGGCTAGGAACAACAGCTGTGGATGTCTGTACATAAACAGTATAACTGAAATGGATAATTTAAGGGAGAACCAAAGACTCAAGGAAGAGAAGGACAGGGATCAAGAACAGAGAGTAAGGGAGCAGTAGCCAGGAAACAGGGGGGCTGCAAACATGGAAGCAGGGCTGGAGTAACGGATGGCACAAGGTGCAGGCAATCTGTTGAGGACTGCAGAGAACTGTAGTAGGCTGCAAGGCAGGGAGTCCAGAGGAGCAGGACAGAGAGCTGTAGTAGGCTGCAGACAGAGAGCCCAGAGGAGCAGGGCAGCAAAGGAGCAAGCCCAGAGGTGCAGGACAGCGGGGCAGGGAGCCCAGAGGAGCAGGGCAGTGAGGCAGAGAGTCCAGAGGAGCAGGACTGAGAGCTGTAGTAGGCTACAGACAGAGAGCCCAGAGGAGCAGGGCAGCAAGGCGCGAGCCCAGAGGAGCAGGGAGCAAGGCAGGGAGTCCAGAGGAGCAGTACTGAGAGCTGTAGTAGGCTGCAGACAGAGAGCCCAGAGGAGCAGGGCAGCGAGGCAGGGACCCCAGAGGACCAGGGCTGCAGGCAGAGGAGTGTAGCAAGCTGCAAGGCAGGGAGCCCAGAGGAGCAGGACAGAGAGCTGTAGTAGGCTGCAGACAGAGAGCCCAGAGGAGCAGGGCAGCAAAGGAGCGAGCCCAGAGGTGCAGGACAGCGAGGCAGGGAGCCCAGAGGAGCAGGGCAATGAGGCAGAGAGTCCAGAGGAGCAGTACTGAGAGCTGTAGTAGGCTGCAGACAGAGAGCCCAGAGGAGCAGGGCAGCGAGGCAGGGAGCCCAGGGGAGCAGGGCAGCAAGGCAGGGAGTCCAGAGGAGCAGGACCGAGAGCTGGAGTAGGCTGCAGACAGAGAGCCCAGAGGAGCAGGGCAGCGAGGCAGGGAGCCCAGAGGACCAGGGCTGCAGGCAGAGGAGTGTAGCAGGCTGCAAGGCAGGGAGCCCAGAGGAGCAGGGCAGCAAGGAGCGCTGGAATCAGAAGCAGGATGATACGGCAACAGGAACAGCATTCAAAATCGTGGCTCAAAGCAAAAAGGTGCTGGGAGAACTCTTAATGCAAGAGACTGAGCTCCTGCAGGCAGCTGCTTAAATACAGCCCTGCCCGGTACTGAGGCAGGCTAATTGGTAGCACCTGGAGCAGCACACCTGAAGGCAATCTGCCTCCTCCCTCTCTGGTTCTGAGAAGGTGGAAGAAGCACTGATCACTCGGGCTTCTGGGGATTATGGTTCCAATACTGATGAATGGGAATAGCCAGGAATTGATAACTATAGCAAGGTGCATTATGGTACATGTAGTTAGCTGAATTAAATAAGAAAGTACCAAAGTCGTGCAAATGGAAATTTAGGACCAAAATGTGAATAGGGGTTGTTCAACGAATATTATGAAGATACATGAATTCCAAATAGTCCATGATGGTTGCCAATGTGTGTGCCAGTGGCACAGGCATGACAGTGTCCAACCTGTGTTAAGTGTCAACCCACTAGTGTTTCTGTTTTGGGGTTTGAGATGGGGTATTTGTGTAGGTACATCCTTTCACACAGCTCCTTGCAGGTGTCACCTACATAACTCCCTTGAATGCATTTTTTGCATTGGATGAGGTACACAACATTGGATGATCTGCAGTTGTATGTCCCTTGTATCTGTATCTGTATTGTTGAATTCTGCAGGGTGTTTATGGCAGATCCTGTGCAGATGTGGTGGCAACATTTGCATCTCCTGATGTTGCAGAGGTATGTTCCAGGTCTTCTTTGTGCTTGCTATAATATAAATGTAGTACTGTCAGAGTCAGTGCTAAGTTTCTCACTTGTTTGTAAGCAATTAGAAGAGCTTCTTTGAAAATTCCTCTTGGCTCATCATACGCGCTGAAAATTTGAAAAGATTCTTAAAAATCCTGTTCAGTTGTGTAAGTGCTGGTTGGTGACATCCAAAGGAATTTCTTTGGTGTCTCTACCTTGTAACAAGTGACCCTTCTGCAAGAAAAAAGTGCAGAGTGTGGCAAGTTTGTTGTCCCTTGTCTTGCTGTTGGAGCATATGAGTTGATATTGAATGGCCTGGCTGTAGATAATGAACCGTTGGTATGTAGGAAGAGAGGGCTCTGAATTTCAGCCAAGGTTTGAATTTTAACTAATGCTCTGAATTTCAACATAGATGAAAACTGAACCCATTTGTCAACAAGGGTGTGAGGCACTGGACTGAATTTGATGTGAGTCAGTATTTTGAGTTCATTTCAAATATTCCTTATATGTAAGGTAAAGAGGGAGGTGTTGAATTTGCTACCATGAGAGCTGGTATTTTCATTTGAACACTACACCACAGTTCAGTATGAACTGAGTGGCAATGAAATATAAACTAACAAGGTACTTACTAACATATCCAAATTACTAATATATAGTCCCATGCTAATGTTAGCTCTGTGATGCAAAATATTGATGACAAGCTGGTTTATTTTTAAAAGAGAATAAAAATTGCAGAATACAAGATGCATAATAAAAGTTACTTAGCAGTGAGGAATGCGAGCTGGGGAATGTAGAGCCTGTTTCACTGAAAGTGAGCTTATTGTCTAAAAGATTCAGGTCAGGAAAATAGCACAGAGAAATATAACAATCTTCATCCGTTGCCTGCCTGAATCTCTGTGCAGAGGTGACAAGATGAATATGTGAAGCCAGAAATGTCTAGAGGGTTGGCTGATTGACAAAGGAAGGTGGTTCTGACACATGACATCACTTTTGGAGGAAGTATTTCATTATATTTTGTGTAGGGCAAACATTATGGGAGTTGATAAACAGAGGGCTTAAAAGGGTTGTCTCTCGGAGGCTGACTCTCTTGGACAGGTGCATTGTATCAAAAGGCTGGCTGGCCATTGAAAGCACTCACTGTCCATGGGAAGAAGTCTACCGCACCTGCAAGCAAGCAGGTAGGCTGGAGAAAATACTTTGTGGAGTCCTTTCAGGCAAATGGGGAAGAGAGATTCTCACCTGCTGGGTTGACAGACAAATCCTGCCTTTGCATGCAGTCCGGTGGCACACTTAATAAAGTACTGATTTTGGAGAGGTTCCAGTAAAAATTGTACAGTGTGTAGTTTGCTATGCAAGGGCTCTGAATAAGTGCATTTTAGACAATTGCAGCAAAGAACCTTATGGTCCCAGTATAAACATAGACAGATATTCTTCTGGTGTTTTTTCATTTCATGTAAAAAATTATCAAATAGCTGGGGCTTTCTTAAGCTGCAAAAAGCAGATACCATGATTCAATGTCTTTTTGATAACAATGGGCCTCATTACAAGTATGCCGGTTCGGAAATAGCAGTGCCAGTATATCCATACTGGCACCTTTTTCCGGACCGGCGTAATCTGAGTCCCGATGCCGGCAACACCAGCATCGCAAGTGACCCACCGCATTCAGCAACACGGTTGCCGGTATCTTTGGAGACATGTGGCAGCCGTGCCTGAGATACTGGCATGGCATAAGTAAGTGCAAATTCTGAGGTGCATGGACACGCAATCCCCGGCATCGACATGCCGGTAACTACATGAAAACAATGCCGGAAACACCAGCATCGCGGACCAAGCGGTCAGTGGATTCTAGTGTGTAGAAAGATGCCACAGGTGCTCAAAATCAGCACAGGTGGACCCAATGGGCTGTGCCACAGCACAAAAGTGCCACTACCACACCCCTTCCAAAACCACAATGCTAGCAGTAGCTATAGCAGTACTGGAGCTGGAAGCCTTGGCTGCAGAGCTATTAATTGAAGAGGCAGTGAGGCAGAGGATGCAGCAGGGGCGCTTGAGAAGGAGGGCCATCACAGCCAGCAAATCCCCAATGTCCAGCAGGTTGAAGCCCACAGGCAGGCACTAATCTCTCGCTTAAGGGCCACACCATTCAACCTCAGCTCAGCTCAGATCCACACCCTGTAGTGGCTAGACACGGACAACATCACCTCAATAGTGGACCTGATCCATGACGACCTGGTCAGCATCATCAATGCCCGCACAGCCAACCCCCCCTTGCTGAAAGTAGTGTCTGTGCTACACTTTCGGGCCACAGGCACATACCAGAACACTGTTGGTGAGCTGCATGGCATTTTGCAACCCTGTTTCTCCCGTGTGCTGTTCCAGGTGATTGATGCACTCATATGTCACGTATGAGACCACATCAGCATGCCCAGGAATGCTGACGAGTTAAATGCCACCAAAATGGCCTACCATGCCCTCGCAGGCATGACTAATGTCGTTGGTGCCATGGACTGCACCCATGTGGAGCTGGTGGCCAGGCATGCAGTGGAGGCAATGTTCCGGAACAGGAAGCTCTTTCATTTGCTGAACGTGCAGATGCTGTGTGATGCCCACCACCTCATCACCCATTGTTGTGCAAGATATCCCGGTTCAACACACCACTCCATGGTGTTGTGCAACTCCACGCTGCCTCGGTACATGGCAAGACACGCTGGAGAGTGTACCTGGCTGCTGAGTGAGTCTAACTACTAGTCCATGTGTTGTGTTGAGTTGAGGGGGGGCAGTAAATGCATAGCATACCTGACTGCTGGGTGAGTCTAACTACTAGACCATGTGCTGTGTTGAATTGGGGGGGCAGTAAACAGAATAGCATACCTGGCTGCTGGGTGAGTCTAACTTCTAGGCCATGTGCTGTGTTGAATTGGGGGGGGGGAGTAAACAGTATAGCATACCTGGCTGCTGGTGCTGGCTGAGTCTAACTAGTAGGTTATGTGCTGTGTTGAATTGGGGGGGAGTAAACAGCATAGCATACCTGGCTGCTGGGTGAGTCTAACTACTAGGCCATGTGCAGAGACGTATTATGGCCCAGTATGCCAGACATGACCACTGGATGTGCATACTGCATGCATGAATCCATCATTGCTCCCACAGCAATTAGCTAAAACTATCACAAAACCTCCATGTAAGTGCACAGAGGCCGAATTGGGTGGCAAAAGGGGAAGGCAGATCAAGAACAAGAGCAAGGAACATAATTACCAAAAACTGTAAAACAAGTACTCCTCAAATACTGAAGTGGAGTGACCCCACTCAGAGTTGGGAGTGCATGAAATGTGCAAGTGGGTAGGTCTTACTCAAAGTGCTGCACAGTAGTAGCATGGCACAGTGCAAGTCCTTGACAAGCGTGCATCAATGTATGAAAAAAACCCAGTGCATACATAACCAGAACTATCCTGTACAGTGGAAAAGCTAAATAACTACATGCACTACAAGGCACCACACCATAGAGACAATGACCGGCACAAACACAGTGAAGCAAAACCACAACTCATGATGCACAGCCAGAGGATACTTAAGCAACCACCCACAAAAAACCTTTTGATGCACACAAATTGGACAGGTAGACTGCCAGTCACAAACACACAACCAAACATGCATTTCATAGAAATGCTAAATGTACCATCATACATGGCCATATAGCTGGAATTAAATCGTAACACACTGATGACATTTCCATCGATTCCATGTGCGTCAGTTCTATAAAAAGGGTCAGAGGTCATGTTGTCTGTGAATGCCCCATGTGAATGCCACTGCACCACACTCCCCCCTACGCATTCTGACAAAGTGCCGAACTGGTACCTGAAAATGCACATATGCTAGCTAATCTCATTTATGCTTGTGCATGTTTGACTCCTCAAATGAACACTATACAGCCTGTGCAGACATGAAATGACCAGTAAATTGACATGTACACTTTCTGTTTCTCCCGGACAGGTGATGCTGGGTATCCCCTGATGCCATGGATGATGACCCCCATCAGGCAACCCCAAAACATCCATGAGCAGACATACAACCATGCCCATGTGCGTACTCGCTGCATCATTGAATAGACTTTTGGCTTGTTGAAGGCCCGGTTCCGCTGCCGCAGCAGGTCGGTGGGGGCACTCATGTACAGCCCTGAAAAGATTGAGAAAATTGTGCTTGCCTGTGCCATGTTGCACAACATGTGCATCATGCACAATGTCCCAATGCTCCCTGACATGGACATGCATCCAGCAGAGGCTGAGGACGACAGTGATGGTGAGCTGGCTATTGCACCACGCCGTGATGGCATGGATTGACATGTCACAGGTGAAGACCTCATACACCACTCATTTTGAGCACCTATTACACACATGGCACATTACATCTAGCACACTGGGCACTGGGCACTGTACATGAATAAATGCACTCACAATGACAGATCAATGTCCAGTCATGATTTCTTTTTCAACACCAAATATATTGTGACAAAATCAATTATTTACATTAGTGAAAAGCCTTAACTTGCTCTACAATCCCACCCAGCTATCCCTCACCACAACCCTTCCCCAACTATCCCCACATACCCTCCCTAACTATCCCCACAACCCCTCCCCAGATATTTACAAACCCCCTCCCCATCTGTCCATCCCCACACCCACCCAATCAGTGTGCTATTTCCATCCCCTTTTAGGCTCAGGGGTGCAGCCTTGTGCTGGCCGAGACAGCCGCTCAGAGTGACGCTTGGGCTGCTCTGAAGGAAACTCCCTGTAGTGGAACATGTGGAGGGAGCCAGTGGCATAGGCATGTGCATTTGGTCCACGAGGCCCTGCAACAACATGGAAATTATCTCAACCACGGAGGACTTCACACTGTTCCCCTCCCTCACAAGCTGTGCCAAATGCAAAATGGAACCTGTGACTCTGCCCAGTGACCATGCAGACCTCCTAGGGCTGGCCAGATGACACTCCTGCATGACCTGGGCCTCATCCAGGGGTTGATGGACCATTGAGGCCAGGGATTCCTGACGTGCCTCCATTCTGGACAGGTGCCCCTCAATTTCCCTGACATTGCGCAGGGGTGGAGGTTGTGGGAGTTGGGGGCTCATTAGGCCCACAGGACTGAAGCCCTCAGCCTCCTCATAGCTGTGGTCTGTTTCCACACTTCCTACTCCACCATCATCCCAATGCTGTCAATTGTATCCCCTTGTGGACCCCCTTAGGGTAGGGGTGCAAGTGCCTTCTGGTCAGTGGTGGCTGGGGGGCAGGTGCCTCCTGGTCGGGTGGTGGGTGGGCAGCAGGTTCCTCCTGGTTTGCTCGTGGCTGGGGGCAGGTTCCTCCTGGTTTGTGGGTGGCTGGGGGCATGTGCCTCCTGGTTTGTTGCCGGCTGGGGTGCAGGAGTTGTAGTCCTCTCTCGTCTGCCGGATGATGCAGTTGAGTCATGCATGGACATGGTGGTGGTGGTCCGTCAGTGGCATAGCCTGGTGGTCAGGGATTTACTAGGCTGTTCAGCCTCATTGGTAGATGATGTGCCTGTGGGGGTCTGAAAGGCAGGGCATCGGGTGATGGGTGTGGATTCATGAGACAGACATAAGTGCTAGTACTTTCCAATGGCAATGCTGTGTCATGGACATGTTGGTGGCCATGGCATGGTGCACACATGCCTGTGTCGGGGATGCTGTGTGGGTGCATGTGTGGTGTGCCAACATGGTGTGTGCGGTAACTGTTGCATGGGGTACTGGTGTTTCCCGGTTTGGTGTTTTACACATGTGACTGCTGCCTATGGCAGTTGCTGCGTTGGTGATTATTTAGTGGTATGGGCTGTCGTGGATGGGACGAGTGGGCCACATGTATCATTGATGCGTGCAGCTGGTCATTTTCTGGTGTTGGAGGTGCTTGACACTGACGTGACTTTTGGCATGTGCTAGCACAGCAGTGACAATATAAGTTGTGCTGTGTCAGGGGAATGTCTGTCAGCAGATGTATCTTGTGAGGGCGATACAGGGGGCCTGTGTGATGTGTGAGTGATGTATGATTCTGGTTTGGGAGAAAGTTCTATGTGGATGTGTGCAACCAAGTTGCAGGTGGGGGTGCCGCCAGCAGGGCTGTACTGTCATTGGGAATAACATACTTGACATGTTTGCCTACTCAATTGTATACAGGGTACAAGGTGTGAGATCTGACATTGGGCGTATGAGTATTCACCAACCTCATCCGATGTTACACCTCCAGCTTCCACTGCACATACTCCCACAATGGCCTCGAGGTGCATGATGCTGCTGCATTTTTCCTCCCATGGCTGCAGGTGGATGATAGATGCAGTGCCACCTCCTGTTTCTGTGCCATGGGTGCGCGTTGCTGACAGGAAGTTCTGCACCCTGAGACATAGACCGTGCCACCTTTTGTGGAAGTCTCAAACTGTTCGGGTTGTTGTCCCGACAGCCGTGACCTTCCGGGCCACCTCCTCCCTGATGGCCTTTTTGCGCATTTGTGCCTGGTGCTGTATGTCGCTGCTAAACACTTCATCAGCATTTTGAACTAGTGTTTCAGCCAGCATGTTTAGTTCAGCCTTGCTGAACCACAGCTTGCCCCGCTGTCCTGCTGGTACCCTGAAAGACATGTCTTTGGCTGGTTATCAGTGCTTGTGATGTGGCTGTCACTCCTGTGCACAGAGGACTGCAATGGACTGTGTTTTGTTAATGTGCGCCAGTTGATTTCCTGTTCTGGCGATCAAATAATTTCCGGTGGCACAGTAATAACAGCACTAGTAACAACAGTACTGGTATGTCTGTGAGCACGGTGCCGGATTCGGAGTCACCGGCACTGAGTGTGCCGGTGTGATTTTTTGGGGGGAGTTTGGTGGTATTACCGGCATGCAAGTGCAACTGTTTCCGGCATGCCAGAATGCGTGTGCATACTGACACGGAATCAACCGTTGATTCCGGCAGCAGTGCTGCACGGACATGGTAGCACTGCCATGTTGGTAATTACGATTTTTATTCCGGCATCATTGCAATGAGGCCCAATGTTTTGAGTTGCAATGCTAATACAGGGATATGTGAAGCCTATTATGTGGGAAGAGCTCATTTATTGCAGAGAAAACAACTGCCGATGAGTTTTATTTATGAATATTTCATTTTCATTTTTGAATCACCGAAAAAGTTATGTGAGAACGCTGTGCATTGCTTGTCATGTTTTGATTTTGCATAATTTTAATCTTCTATAAATAACTGTAGAGAAAGATGAATTAGCCTCAGACTACTTGCTATCTGTTCTGGTTTCTAGGGTTGGCATACAAACAGATGCAGAACAGGATATAAACTAATTTTACAGCAGGCGGTAGTTCACTTTATCGCATGTGGTAAAATAAAAAGAAACTGGTTACTGTGAATTGGGCTCTTCTCAAGAGCTGTTTATCTGAATGACAATATTCAGATGATCTGTTCTGAGATACCGCCAAAAGGGCATAATGTGGTATTGTAAATAAAATACCACAGGAAAATGGAATTATGGTTTACAGTGTACCAGGTCTGGTTTTGACTTACTGTTTATAGTCTTGGTATAAGAACAATATCAGGTAGTCTTGTGTATTTAGGTCTTACCAGTATACCACAAAATACCCCAACAAGCTCAGCACAAAATACCACCAACAGATTTATGGTGCATTGGCTGGGAACCAAACACGAGTCAACTCCTAGGAAGGCAGCTTTGCTCACCACTATATCACCAATGCAGAATACTGAAAATGTAGCCAACAAAAATATAGTCATCGAAAAAGTTGTGCTGAAAATACCTCTGCAGTGAAAAGGTTGACGAACAAAAAGTAGTCAATAAATGCAGCTCATAAATAGCCAAACATGGAGTGCTCCTAGGTTAATTGTTAGAGTTGAGGAGGTTTAGTGGGCTTGTGATTGCCTGTTTTAGGGTTAGGATAGGAGTTATGGTAAGGAAAGGGGTTAAAGTAAAGATGTTGGCATTTGGTTAGTCATTAGGGTAGGTTAAGTGTCAGGGTTAGTGTTAGGGTATGGGTTATTGTAAGGTTAGGGCTAATAGTGTAATTGTTTGGGTGAATGTTAAAGAAAGGGATAGGGAGATTGAAGAGGGCTGGTGATGCTGGTGTAGGATAGCGGTTAGGATAAACCTAGTGGTTACGGGTAAAGTAAGCATATGGGTAAGTGGTAGAATTGCAGTAAGGGTAAGGCTAAGGTTATTTATTTTATTTTTTACATTTATAAAGCACCTAAAAGCTCAGGCATCAGGTTAGTATTATAGCAAGGGTTTGGGTTAGGACAAGGGCTACGTAATTAGTTGCAAGCTGGTGATGGGGTTGGAGTTAGGTTCACTGTTCATTTTCGATTTATTTTGCACTGACTAACATGCGAAATAAAATGCGTTAGTGTGTTGACGGTTTAGTGCTCTGTACGAGATTCAGGGTAGAATAAGGTTTATAATTAGAGACAGGCAAAGGTTTACGAATAGAGTTAGTGTGATTGTGGAGGTTTCTTTAGAGGTTTGGGTCATATTGAGGGTTATAGCATTGTACTTTCTTGTATTTAAAAATAGCTTTTTTAGCGACCTTCTTACTGGCAGCATTTTCACACTTTGGATTGCTTGCATTGAATGACTACAGTTTTTTTAAAACAACTTTTTGCTGACTCTTTTTCACATGATGTGATAGGTTATTTATAACCCACTCAATACCCAGAGGTTTCTAAGCACAGACCCGTGGATCGAACCCATGTTGCTCCGTGTCATCTTGCTTCCAAGGCAAGCATGTTGCCTCTGAGCTATCCTCCCGAGACATAGTCCTGAACCTTTTTGTGTGGCTTGGATGGAAACCTAGCCTGTTCCGGTATTGTTTCCTATAATTGGATTTTACTTGTGTACAATTTATTCTAGATGGCTGTTCCTTCCAACTGAGATGGCTGTGTCAAGGAAATACACGCTCTTTTTGGGCTATTCCATGGTGAACATGATGCATTTGTGGAAGCCGTTTATTGAGTCATAGAATTGTTTAAGAGGTTTTTCACCTTCTGTACAAATCAAGAAGATGCCATTAAAATAATGGATGTTTCGCTGAAACGCCAGAATTGTCGAATTGCCTTTATAAAAAAAAGAAAGGTGCTCTGACACAGGAAAGCAATCAAAAACAGCACACATTGAACTGGCAATAAACAGACAAATGACCATTTATTGTAAAACTGTCTGGAAGGCAAACACATATTTTGCACTTTTCTGGAAAAGAGTACATTTCCGCTTGGAGTCCAAGAGACATGACATTGAGAAAATAATGTATTTTATTAATAATGAAAAGGTATTTCACTATTGGGTGTGCTCATTTCAACTTGCAAAAGCGCTGATTACACTGGCTTTCCAGGCTTCCATGAAATCATGATCCTCTAACATAGATAGGAGATCCAAGGTTGTACATCACACACAGCAGTGGCCGCGGAATACAATATGTGCATTATCCATCCTTTGGCAGTAATATTACCTTCCTAGCAGTGGTTTTTGGGCTACATATGTATGGCAATGAAGGACATTGCTTATATTATTCACATGATTATTCCATGCTATATACCTGTTATGTTGATGAGTCAAACTTTATAATTTTGTTGAGCAAAAACCATGGATGCTGACCTGCTGGTGCTTATTGTAAGTGAATGACTTGGCATGAAGATTACGCTTCTCTTGTTATGCTATGTTACTATGCTTTTGTATTCCACTGAATCACAAGATAGTAGTTCTAAAGCTCCTGGTCCTAGTCTGTGACATATGGTGTCCCTGCCTGGGAAACCAGACCATAGACTGCTTGGATGAGATCATGAGAAATAGTGAATGCAATGGAATGGGACGAGCAAGGATGGGGGTATGGGGATTCAATGCAATAGGGAAATGAGGCAGGGGGAAATGCTGTGCGTTAGTAGGAACGTGTGTCGGTCCACTATATATGGACTGTCTTCTGTAGAGGGGTGAAGTAGAAAGGTCTGTGTTGTTTTTCAATGTGCATTGGAATTGCAAGGCAGTTTTGGGCAATTGTGAGGTAGAACTCAAGTGTTGTGGGGTCTATGAGGGGATAAAAAGCATGTTCAGGCAATCCGGTCAGGTGCATATTGTTGGCAGACAGATAAGTATGTCATCTATATCTAATGCCCCTCCCCTGGCCCACCACCGCCCAGGTCAGAAACGCTATTCACTGAGGCAACCATATTGCCAATATCTCAAGCAGATTCAGCAAATGACGAAAGCGATCTGAGCTAAAGATTGCAAGAATGACCAGACAGATGATAGAACCTTATACACACATCCACTAGACATGAAACACACGTGCACTCAACAAGCACTAGGTCAAATATGCATGTATACATAAAAAATATTAACATTTGCAACCATAAAGACATGAAGACATGAAGAACATAACACAACCAATAAATACGTGGAACACATTATGAACGACATGTGAGTATAGCTCACTAACAAAGAAATTCAGCAGTAATGAGCAGCAGTCTTTTCTAAAAATGGAAGCTGCACCCTGCTTCTAAAGTGAACGAAAGGCGTCAAGCTATCACAAGAATTCAAATTGCTTCATAACAAAATGAAGATCCTTGCAGAGCTCAGACAGTAGCAAGAAGCCCAAGCCAAGGTTCTGAAGAATTTAGGGAAGGTCTAAACACTGCAGAGAAACCACCAGATAAGGATTTCTAGGACGTAAGAAATATACTGCCGAATTAATTGAAGTCTGGTTAACTTCAACCGCTCATTGTGAACCAGATTTCGCATAATTATAAGGTAAAGGTTTTATGAAGAGTAAGCTCAAGCCAGTCCCTAGTGCTATAACATTTGAATTAATAGTAGACAAAATACTCAAAAAGGCAGGGTGAAATCATTCAAAACCTGGTCCTCTCACGTGTGACCCATAATTCAAGAACTGTCTCTTCATTAGTACAGACTGAGATAAGACCCCTTATACATATTCCCAGACACAGAGCACCATACAAGGTAAACTACAAAGCTGATACCCCTGGCTCATGGCCTAGGAGATGAGGGATCATATTCTTCTTGAAGTAAACAAGGGGAGAGGGGTAGATGTGAGGGGGAGAAGTGAAATGTGGCGCAGGGACAAGGAAGCAGGTGGTAGAAAAGTGCAGCTGATAAATAATCATAGGACTATCAGGATCTTTCTTTGGACCACAGAGCATTCTGGGTGGCCTGGTTTAAACCAATCTACTTGGTTGATCATTTAGTGTTGTGATGGGAAATTAGGGTAACCCCCAAAGCTGTAATGGGGGTTTATAGGAGCTGTGGTTTCTCTAGGCTTATCGCAGGTCTACAACCAGTCAAAATGTAGTGTCTTATTTGAATAGTTATATGTATGATCCCTTCAGATTGGGTCTATTTTTGCAGTCATTAGTATTTAGGATAGTCAACAATAACATTTGTGTTCCACCTGTGAGTGTAGAAATCCATTAATTATTAGTTTAAAATGCATATATACCAAGTGAAATAAGTGTAGCCATGTACAGCAACAGCCTTAAGTACTAGTACTTCTTGGTATTGCCAGAGTCAGTGGCACAAGTCTTTAACATTTGTCAAAAGAGAGTTGGATGAGAAATGCCTTCAACTGCTTCATGAACAGAAGATGGTTGTCCAAGACTTTCAGGGGGTGGGCTGGACATTCCAAAGGGACAGCTTTACAGTGTTCAGCTCCATACCTTGTTTTCAGTTATTTTTCTGAAAGCTGGCTGATGCCATGGAGAAGTCATTGAATGACCAATGGTGCATAAAAGTTTAAAAATATTTCACTTTTCCACAGGGATGCTTGAAGGATTCTAGAGGTTACCAGCATTCCATCAGAACAAAGTAGAAAACCTGCTTACAAAATTGCATGATGTTAACTCCAAACATGTCAGCCTAAGTGTAAAAATATATAGAGGAATAGCCCTGCCAGAGAACAGTCTGCTGAGCCGTCTAACAAGCAAGAGGTGGATGATAATCAGTCTGCCTTCTTGCAGGAGACACTATTGGCCATGGTAGAAAGTATTGGCACTCAATCTGGCCCTGTCTACAGGCACATTTTTCTGTTGACACCTTACGGTAGCTGATGGTAGGGCAGTGAGGTGGTAAGTTACGTGCCTTGGGGCCAAATCCTAATTGAAGGTAGAGGGGGTGGATATCAGTTTGAAGAAAAGCCAAATATTCTCTAAAAGTGGTCTTTAACGTGTTCTTTCTAGCTGCCTTGTTGGCCACATTAAACTAGATACGCTTAGCACTTTTTGGAATTCTTAGGTCTGTTAGTCAGATTTATGAAAAACAATTCCATGCCCAAAACAGCAAATCATTATCAGTAAACTACAGGTTTTAGTCATGTTTGAGTAAGAAAGGTCATCATTAATAATGGATCTCTTCAGACTTGCATTATACGTATACAATATAGTAAGGGTGTCTGCAACTGTGTCCCATTAGGCTCTCTCCCACTCCCTTAGGTCTCATCCACTGTGGCTTCTGTTGTACTGTGAACTGTCCCCACTAGGCTCTCCCCCACACTCTAGGACCCACCCTGCTGGGTGTACCGTTTGTAGCATTGAGTGTACCTGTCTGCCCCTTCTATCTGTTCCCAAATGTGTGACCCCCCTCTTCACATCCTGCATTGAGCAGTGCTGGGCTGTGCATCTCTCCTCTCTCTTTCACTCGTTCCTCCTCCTACTTCCTCCTTGCACCCTCTATGGTGCTTTCCGTCTCCCCTATCTTCTTCAAATGCTACTCTATCTCCTATCTCTCTCCCTAAATCGGGAAGGAAGAAGTTCAAGATGGACATCCTGGTCTCCAGCGCAGACATCCCTATTGCTGACACCTATCAGTGCTTCCTCCAGACAGACTCTTATGGACATCTGTGTCATTCCATCTACAGACCTAAGGACCCCTCATATGGTCTTTGTTCTCTCTCCATGTTCCTCCTCTCCCATTAGTGGAGGCACTCATTGGGAGGTCCTCTTGGCCTTCTTCCACTCCTCCAAGCCCATAATTAATGTCTATCTGAATGGCACCATCTTGGGCCAGGGCCCAATCTCCTTCTTTTCGATAGGTGTCTCCCACATCTTATCAACTTCCTTCCTTCTCCTGCTACTCCTACCAGCACCTCTCTGGCTCCTCCACCACCTAGTCCTTCTGTCACCTCTCTTGCACCCTACTCCTTCTCTCTGGCTATGTTGCCACCTCTTTCTAGAACCTCTGCCTACTCTCGGCCTCTTGGCAGAGATCAGATATCTTGCATCTAAAGACCCTGCACCATCTATTGATTTCGCTAACAAATAACCCTGCGATATCAAAGATAAACTAATGGATCCTTTGGGAGGACTCATGATGCAATTAACTCACTTTAACTTTGCACTTGTACCCAAATCCTCTCCCTAGAACACCATTTTGTTAGTAATTTAACTACGAAGCATCGTCTCTTCTGTGTTGTTTTATTCTATTTTGTTATATGTATTTTTTTCAATCATTTGTATGCAATCTGTTGATCACCTGTGATGTATATAACTACATGCAAAAAGTGAATTATTTTCCATTTTCTTTTCCTGTTGTTATATTAAGTATTGAAGGCACATAATTGCAATTTTCCCTTTTTTACAAAATTCTTTTTTGTTGTTGTTTGTTTCCTTTTGTGTTTAGAAATTACCTCTAGAAACAACCTTAATAACGGAATAGTGGGTGGTTACATGCATTTAGCGGCTGACTTCTTTTGTGGATCCCTAGAATCAAGAAAGCCACTATCTGCGTACTAAAAACTTCAAGAGGCTAGGGCAAGCAATTAACTCGACCTGTCCTCCCTAAACTTCTGTGTTTTATAACAGAATTAGTAAGGGTACACTCTTTGTTCAATACTCTCGGCCCCTCTACAACTCCACCAGGGCGTACCTCAAGTATCGACCCTCCACGGAAGTCTTTGAAATATGGCAACCTGCTCCACGTCACTACTCTCAACTCTCGCTCTGCTCTCTAACACTCCACTGACATCTGCCACCTCATTGAAGAACTTGACCCTGGATGTCCTTGCTCTCACCGAGATATGGTTCATGGCCAGCTCTGTCACAAGTTTTACCACTCTCCTCCCTGATGGCTACAAGAACCTCTCTGAAACCCAGAACCAACCGTCTTGGAGGTGGAGTAGCTCTGATCTTTCCAGAGTGGCTCCCTGTGTCTGTCATTCCTATGCAGGCCTACTCCTACTTTGACTGCCTGGTCTGCAGGCTCTCTATCTCTCCTGTCCTCTCACTGACTGTGGCCACCATCTACAGACCATCTGGCTAGGTCGCCCTCTTCCTCTCAGAGTGGGCTAACCTCTCCTCTTGTCTCCTTGCCTCTACCTCTCAACTTTTCCTTCTTGGAGACCTCAGCTGCCAACCGGATGCTCCTAATCCCTCCTCGGGGGCTTGTTTGCCACCTCTGTCACACTCTCTCTCTCTCCACTCTACCCTCTTGCCCAACACAACCTGCTGGGCATACCTTGGATGTTCTCATCTCCTCAGACATCCCCCTGTCAAACCCTCTCACCACTCCTCTCTCTTGGACTGACCACTTTCTGCACTCCTATCAACTTCTGCTCTCTGTCCTTCAGGCTAAGCCCACCCCAGCACTGCCACCGACCTTCTCGGTCATTCGGCCCATGAAGCGTGTGTCAGTGGATGCCATTGCTGCTACTTTCTCTGCTTTTCCTACACCTGTGACTGACTCACACTCTGACACAGCCCTCTCTAACCTGCATTGTTCTATCTCAAACACTCTGGATGTCCTTGCCCCTGTCACGAGAATGCATCTGAAGCCTACCTCCAAGTGCAACTCTTGGTTTGACTCTGACCTTGTCACTCTGAAACGCAAGTGGAGGGTGGCTGAGAGGAAGTGGAGGGCATCAGGTGCATCCTCTGACAAACTGGCCTGCCACCTTCTCCAAAGGCAATACAGACTCTCTTTCCTGCCAAAGAGGAGAGCCCACATCCAAGCCAGCATCTCTGTGGCCTTTAACAACACAGTTAACGCTTCAAAATCTGCAAGGATCTGGCCAATCCTTCTGCAGATTCCACCTCTCCTGTTCCCTCCCAGGGCCTCTGTATGGCTGTGGCTTCATATTTCAAGACAAAAACTCAGGACATCCTGTCCTCTCTCTCCTCTTCCTCTACCTCTCTCAACACCCCTTTGGCTGCCCCTCCCTCTCCTCTTCCCTTCTCCTCTTTCTCTTCAACTACACCTGACAAGATTTCTAGACAAGTCTGATCTATGAAAGTGTCATCCAAACAGGTGATACCCTGCTCATCCATAAACATCAAGGACCACATTGACACCCTCGCTTCAGCCTTGACCAATTTCTGCATTCACTATTTTGCCATTTGATGTTGGCCCTCTCTACTCAAGCACTCCCTTGTGCACTGCCTCCTTAAATGCCTTCTGCCAATCCTACCTGTCCAGCAAACTATTGCCCAATGTCTATCACTCCTTTCCTGGGAAAAGTCCTGGAAAAGCTGTCCATCTCCAAGCTTATTCTCCACACTTAATCTGTTTGTTATCTCCATGAACATCAGTCTGGCTTCAGAGCAGCTAGAGGCATGGAAATGGCTCTCCTGAATGCCTGTGACAAGCTGCTCACTAATCCTGATTCAAGCCTTCCTTCTGTCCTCATCCTCGTTGACCTTTCTTCTGCTTTTGACATGGTCAATCACGGCATCCTGATCAATTGCCTCTGTGAGAACCTGGGCATCACAGATCAGGCCCTGGAGTGGTTGTCTGCCTTCCTCCTGGTCCAACCCTCCCAGGTCCAACTTGGGTCCTTTATCTCCACTTTATCTCCATCACTTCTGTCTTCACATGTGTTGTTCCCCAGGGCTCTAACCTCTCACCCTTGCTGTTTAATGTCTACTCTCTACCTTCTCCTCTAACTTTCAGTGTTATGCGGAGGACCCTCTTTCAGGCTCTCCTTAGCCTCCTCTCCTCTCTCGCTCATTCCTGACTGTCTATTCTCAATTCAGGATTGGTGCACCTCCAACATCTCTACCTCAATGCCAGTAAGACTGAAATCCTTCTCATTGGGACCCCTGCTCCCGCTTTCCCTCTCTTACTCTGGCCTCCCTCCCTGGACCCTCTTCCTTCGCCTTCCTGTGAGGCAAAAACCTGATGCCATCTTCGACTCCACTTTCTCCTTTTCTCCTCACATCACGGACCTTGCCAAGAAGGCCCACTACCAGCTGCAACTTCTCAGAGGTATTGTTCCTTTTCTCACTGTCTCCCAGAAGCTCACTATCTCCAGAGCCCTTGTTCTCTCTAGGCTGGACTACTGCAACAGCCTCTTTCTCAATATGCCTTCATCTACTCTCTGCCCTCTGCAACTAATCCAGAACAGGAATGCAAGACTTGTTCTTGGCTTCAGGCCCAGGGACTGTATCTCTCCAGCCGTGAAATGTCTCCGCTGGCTCCTAGTGGCTGCAAGGATCAAGTTCAAGGCCCTCTGCATCATCCACAAGGCTTTTTGGGGCCAGGGCGGGCCTGCATTACATTCAATTCTCTCTTCCAAAATACCTTCCTTTTCAAACCCTTCGCTCAGCCATCTTTAAATCTCGAGGGTCAGACGCTTCTCCAGGCAGAGAGTGGGGGGAAGATCTCTCTCCTCTGCAGGGGCCTCCCTCTGGAATGGCCTCCCCGCCCCTCTCAGACTTGAGCCAGACCACCTGAAGTTCCAGAAGCAGCTCAAGACCTTAATTTTCTCCTCTCCTTTGTCATTCTCTCTCTTCCCTGTTGAACTACCTCTGCTGCTCTGACTGGTGGCCTGGCTACCCTCAGAGCCTCCCTAGGTATCAGGCTCCTCTACGACTAGTCACCCCTGCACTGCCTCCCAGCCTACCACACACTTAGGGGCTGTAACTGTAACCCTACAGTCCCCTGCCTCCTTGCACTTACCCAGAGCCCCGCCACCCTGGCTGCACTTTCTCAGAGCAATGTCTGCCCTGTTTGCACTTCCTCTTTCCCTCTCCATGGCACTTCCCCCTTCTCCCCCCCCCATGCAGTTTGCGTTATTGCACTTGCACAATCTGACTGACACAAGGCCTAGTAAGATTGCATGTTATGTCCTCTCTCTGTCTTCCCTCCCTTGTCTTGTTGCACCGAGAAACACTTGTGTACAGGCACGTTATAAATAATTTATATCATATCATAAGAGTAGAGTAATGGCCTGGGTGGAGCGTTTTAACAACACCCAGCATTGCCTGCTCCACCTGAAGCAGATCCACTGCCATGCTGTGCATTAATTGACACTGAAAAGCAGATTGTTTTCTTGTACTAAGATGGGTGTTCATTGGAATAGTCCGAATGTGTACAGATTGCAACACTTTGTGTGACTTGTTAGCCATTAGGAACTAGTTCCATTTATGCATATTGAATTTAACAGCTGTGATACCACAACAGAGCATTATGGAATTCATAGTCAGCTTCCATGACATCACTGCAAGGGGATATGGCATGTTCTCTGCCAGTTTTTTTATTTTTCTCTTTGGTTTGCTGTGGGTCAAAGGGAGAGGGAACTTGATATTGTATGTTGTACATAGTCCCTTCATGTCTCCAACACTATATACCCCCTGCAATACTGATCCATGAAGGACAGCACGGGGGTAGGAAATTGACGCATAGGGGCCATAGAAAACATACCACTATAGATAGGTAGCTTTTAACTACGGTGTGTATTCTTCAAACTTCTTTCTGTTTGTCTATCACATGTCATTCGGCTGGATCATTTCTCCAAACTTGATAGCTAGCCATCCATAATTACCAGGGTTTAAGTGGGGTAAGAAATCGAGGTGGGGGCCTCCTTTGGGGGCGTGGCTTGTGGGAGGGGCGTGGCCTAAAAAGTACGCAAATCGTAGGGTATGCACACAAACATATATAAATGTTATATATTTGTGTGCGTACCTTACTATGGTTTGTGTACTATGCAAGCCATCTGCAAAAGATACGCATCCAAAGGGCCGGAGCACATCAAGTCATTTACGAAGTCAGAAGCCGCCTGGGACTTAAAATTTGACATCCAAGAAATAATCAACCTCATAGAGAAGTCAAACGTGTCGAGGGCGGCAGGCCCAGATGGTTTTACCAACGAGATTCTGAAGAAAGATCCAGTTGGCTGGGCAACATTCATGTTGAAACTATTCACCACCGTGGTAAGAGAAAAGAGTCTGCCACTATCCTGGACCCGTTCTATAGTGGTCCTCATTTTCAAGAAGGGGGATAGGTCGGATCCTTGCAATTACAGGCCTATCACCCTTCTCGACGTGGTTGGCAAAATATTTGCGGCAATTATCCTGTGGCACCTGAATGTATGGAGCTTGATGGCCACCAGGATCAGTGGCAGTCCGGTTTCCGAAAGGGGATCGGCACTAGTTTAAACATATTTATCATTAGCATACTTAAGTGCCTGGTCAACCAGAAAAAGATACAGTCGATTTACATTGCTTCGATCGACCTGGAACAGGCTTTCGATTCTGTGGACCGCAGAATCCGGTGGGACAAACTTAAGAAATGGGGTTGTCCCTAAGCCTTTAGAGAACCCATGGAAGCTCTTCACCGTGATACCACTTTAAGAGTCAGGTTGGACAGGAAGGGGCTACTGTCTAACGAAATTCTTTCAGAAAACGGGTTAAAGCAGGGTTGTCTCTTGGCCCCAGTGGTCTTCTGTCTATTTATATCAGACTTGGCTGAGGCTTTCACAAAAACGAGATGCTTTCCGCCTAAAATCGCTGGCCACTCAGTGGGACGACTACTATTTGCTGATGACCTGTTACTGCTTGACCAGATGGAAATTGGGCTGCAGAGACAATTGACAGACTTGTCTCTTTACATTCACAAAAATGGCCTCAGAATAAACGCCAAAAAATCTAAAATCCTGATACTGGGTGACAGCGGCAGGGCCAGGAAGCGGAACAAATGTAGTTGGTCTCTGAACGGAGAACAAATACCAGTGGTTGCATTGATCTGGGGGATAACCCTAAACAACAGTTGGGGCGATGTTCCCGGCATCGTCCACTTGAGAAGTAAAGTAAACAACTTGGCATCCCAAGCGTTGCTTATTAAAGGGCGCTACTGTAAATTTTAAATTCTGGACTTTTACAAATTGAAAGTCGCACCTATACTTATTTACGCAGCAGAGGCCTACCTCTTTATGGACCCTAAAAATTGGAATCGTTTGGAAGGCCTGTTTTGGAAGAGGGTTTTGGCACTGCCGAACTCAATACCTATAGAACGGGTTCGGAGGGAATTGGGCTTAACCTCCTTATACTCTCTGATGGAATGGAAATCCTTATCCTTCCTGAGGAAATGTCTTCATCCTCCAGGTGTCAGCGGGGTTTTCTATAATTAAGGAGGCCATGGAAGGGAATCAGGTAGAAGTTCTAAAAACTTGGCATGAGTCCTGCTCTTCTATATTGTTGACTCTAGCCCTTTCGGGCAAAATACTAACTGAAAACCCAATGAGGGTGAAGCACAAACCACTGGACCTTGACTGGAATCGGACAGAGCAAAAAAGTGAAAGGTTACAAACTGTATGTGGATGAACCAGCAGAACACTACAGTAGAGGTTCGGTAATATCTTACCTTGACAGATTTCCTTCACCATCTGAGCGGCAAAACTTTTAAAGATTTCATCTAGACCTCTATCCAACACGGGTGGTCACAGAAAGGAGAACAAAGGCCCAGGAAGAGAGAGTACTAACCTGTCGGATGTGCAACAAAAGTTTCGAGACCCTAAAAAATCTTGTGCTAGTGTGTGAGCCCTTAAACTCTACAAGAGCCAAATACTTGGGGAGATTCCTTGAGGAATCGACAACGAAAACGCAGGACGAATGGTGGGCTTGCATCAGATGGGGGGCTCGGATCTCCTTGTCGTTAGCTGTACTTCAGTTTGTGAGGTTAATCTTCACCACTATGGAAGCTATCGAAAACACGAATGTTGGACGAAAATAACTTCATAGACTGGGCCTTTGAGGAGGAAAAGTGTTTGCTTTTCTCTTTTCTTTTTTTCTTTTTCTTTTTCTTTCCCTCTTCTCCTTTCTTCGCAAACAATTCTTCACAAACAATTCTTCGTAAATCATTCTTTGTAAATAATTTTATGTATGTATTGGTCAATGGTTGCATCTAAGGTTTAATAAAAACCAGGTGATGTGTAATAAAAAAAATAAAAATAAAATAACGTTAAACTTCACTGAGTTCATAAAAACAAATACATATGGAATCCTGTCTGTAAAGCATTTGTTTTATGAGCCAGTAATTATGCATAATCCATGTAAAGTGAAACCCGAAGGCAGTTGCTGCTTAGCTCAGGGTGTTGAGCATGGAGCCAACCGAGATTTGTTCCAGCTTGTTAAGATATGAGTTACACAGTAGTGAGGCCTGTTCAGAGTTTTGACATACACCTGGTGAATTAAAATGTCAAACTGCTCTCCAGTAGTGCTGTTAGAGATGTATAGAATTAGGAGAGCAATTGAAGGCAATGTTCTCCCATCCCCATCTTAGTAAGAACAGACAATGAAATACAATGGAGATTGCAACACTGCTTGACAGTCACCAGGCCTTTGATGCAACCATTTTGAACAGGGGTAATACTCTCCTTTCCTGTGTGAACCAGTAATGTGGCAAAAATCATCACCTGAACAAGCCACGCTGGGTGGTAACAGCTCAAAGACTGAGTTGAAACAAAGGGCTTTTGGCAAGAGTTATCAGGCATTACCTGTATAATGGCAGCAGCAGTGCTTACAGACATTTGCACCAAGGTATGTATTTGGTGCTAAGGGCTGTGTTTGTTTGTCAAAAGAAATGGCGGCCAAACAGACAATGGCATATTTTTTATGGCATCATTCGTGACTGCCATGAAAATTGTAAAGGGAACTTGCAGAGCCCCTTCTCCATTCCCATGGCCGAGTAGCAACAATAAAAGGAAAAAGAGCCCAGGGCGTCTGAAAGCAGGTAAGTGATTAACAATGGAGGGTTGGGGACCTCATTGGTGGGGATGATAAAGAGAGCAAGGGTGAGTAGATGGCAGCAGCTGGGAAGATGGGAGGAGTGAGGCTACAATGGTGGTGATTAGAATGCTGGATATCAAGGATTCAGTGTACATTATCTGTATTGTGGTTGGAAGCAGGACCTGTTCCAAGTGCTAGTACAGCATCTAAGAGCTCCCTTAGAGTTTACTTTAAGGTCCTTCCGCCTAGTTCCTGACCGACCATACCCTGGTGCTCTGAACAGTATTCTTGGCTCAGACACAGGGTTACCCATCCGACCACCAGGTTGAGCTGAGGCTATGCAGTGCCAATACAGGCTGAGCTGAGTCAAGCTGCCAGCCCCCTTCAGTTGGCCTGCCCAGCTAAGCTCTTCAGATCACCAGCCCCACCATATCAATTCAGGGATCACCAGCCTTTGTAGGATTAGGTCACCTGAAGCTCCACTCAAGTAGAATGAGACCAAGCAGAGTGAAGGAGCAGATACATGGGCTCGTCCCTGCAAGTGGTACAGCCGCTGCCCCCGAGTGTTTACCATGATCTGGATGTGGCATGGGGGCCAGGAATCGAGTTCGCTAACTGCAGGAGACAGAGTAGCAGGGCTGGGGGGCGAGCTATGGGCCCCAGAATCTGAAGCTGTCTAATCATCCTCCTACCACTTTCACCAATCAGGCCAATGTCCTTGAAGCTTTGCTGTACCCCTAGCACACAGAGTGCAGCTGGCACAGATTTGGTCACAGGCACGGTTGGCCAGAAAATGTATCTAACACTTGGACCAGGGCTGGAGAAGCCAAGAGAGCAGGTGGGCAAAAAGACCCGTGGATCGAGCGTTCTGGTGAAATCTAAGTGAGTGTTTGCTGTGGAGTCGATTCTGGAAAGTCTAAAGAACCTGACTAATGAACAGGTATGCAGAGTTCCATCCTTTATCGCAAAGGGGATGGGGGGTGAAGGCAGGATCAACGATACGAGGGAAAGTGAGTGGGGCAGAGAGCCTCTGCCAACCCAGAGTAGGCTGAGGGAAGGCACATAGGTAACCCTGAGCATATTATATCTGGTTCACCTCCTTGAACCCCGAATAGGCAGGCATTGACAGTGTAAGCCAGACCAGAGTGGCTCTGCAGCAAGTCACCTGAAATGAATTCTTCAAGTAGTCTATCTTCCTCAACAACTAGGTCATCACGTTGTATATCTATTCTGTTGTTACCTGTGAAAAACAGTCTGTTATGCATCTGTACTGTTCTATACCTCTGTAAACTGCTCTGTTGCTTCTCAAAGCTAGGTAGAAGAAGAAGAAGAAGAAGAAGAAGAAGAAGAAGAAGAAGAAGAAGAAGAAGAAGAAGAAGAAGAAGAAGAAGAAGAAGAAGAAGAAGAAGAAGAAGAAGAAGAAGAAGAAGAAGAAGAAGAAGATAGAAGCAAAAATGAACATTATGCTGTTGTGGAAAATACGAACTGGATGAGCGATGTAACCCAGTAAGGGATGTCTGGGAGTGAGGTGATATGGAGAGAACCAAGAGGATAAAAGAACGTCAAGGAAACAGGGAAAGCAAGAGCTCCAGAAGATATATTTACGTTGCACACCCTCCTCAGCATGATGAGGAATGGCAGTGTTTGATTAAGGATATATTCTACAAGTAGACTAAAGCATTTAGGGAAATATTTCCTACATATATGTCGTGGGTCACAACTTCTAGGTTAAAATGTAAAAAAAAGAGTGTGTGTTCTATGACTGTTTTGAACTTTGAGTCATTCTCATTCACACGTTTGTATTTTTTGTATTTGTATTTGTTTATTATTTATATCGCGCACTGAACCCTGAGGTAACTGGGGGCTGAAAATGCTTGAGTGTTACATACAGGGAAACAAGAGACAATGGCAAAAGTGGTGACCAATGGTTACAGGTAGGTCAGGCTAAGACAATTTACAGCAAGGCATAACGTACATGCGACAATGAGCGTGAAAGTAGCAAAGCAAACATAAGGCATGGGTGAAGAAGTTGACGGGTTCCTTATTGGGATGGTTTGATGTTCAGCCAGTTTTTGATACCAGATTTGAAAGGCAGGCGAGCGAGCTCTTGTCTCAAGTTCAGGGGAATGGAGTTCCATTGTTTGGCTGCTTGGACTGGGAAGCTGGCTCCTCCCGCCATTTTTAGGTTAAAACTGGGTACTTCCAGGCAATGGGATAGAGCAGATCTGGCGAGAGGAGTGGTGCTTGCGGATTTTGTCAGATAGGTATTTGGGGGCAGTGTTTGTGAGGCATTTGTGTGTGATAGCCAGTGTGCGAAGAGTGATTCTATCACAAACTGGTAGCTAGTTGGCACTACGTCTGAAGGTTGAGATGTGGCAAGATCTTGGTAGGTTGAGTACTGCTCTCAGTGAGTTGTTTTGAAGGACCTGAAGCTTGTTCAGGTTGAGTTCAGAGGATCCTAGAAAGAGTGTGTTGCAGTAATCAATTTTTGATAGTGCAAGGGCTCTGGCTAGTGTTAGGCAGCTGCTGGTGGACAGGTAGGGTTTGCAACTATAGGTTCATTTATTTGTATAGGCTGTGGAGGCAGCTAAGGAGCTGACTTGTTTTTTGAGGGACAGTGTTGAGTCGAGATGGACCCCCAGAGGTTTTATTACTTTGGAGACCTCGATCGTGTTCCCATCTATGATGAAGGATGTGTAGCTATTGTCTAGTTTGATCAGACGTGCTTGAGTGCCGACAATCAGGAGCTTGGTCTTGTTGTCGTTTAGGCATAGACTGTTAGTGGCCATCCAAGCCTGGATTTCTAGGTATATGTCATTCAGAAGTTTAGAGTTTTGTTCGTAACAGCCCGAGAGGGGAATGAGGACTTGGGTGTCATCAGCGTAGTTGCTGTAGATGACGCCCAGGTTGTCCAGGCGATCGAATAGGAGCTTCATAAATATGTTGTAAAGCGTGAGCGACACGCATGAGTCTTGAGGAACTCAACACAGTGTGGGGCTCGGGTCTGCTGAAGCTGATGGAGGGAAGACTCTGGTGGTGCGATTGGAGAGGAAGGAGTTGACCCAATCCGAGGCATTGGTGGAGAAAGCTGCTGCTGTTGATAGGTGGTCAGTTAAGATTTGGTGGTCGACAAGGTTGAAGGCCGCAGACAAGTCTAGGAGCAGGAGGAGCTCTAGCTTGCCTTTGTCCTTCGCCTCCTCCATTTGGAACTTCAGATCTAAGAGCGCTATTTTAGTCCCATGCCTCGGCCTGAAGCCAGATTGTCTGAGACCTAACAGGTTGTTTTCTTTTAGGTGCTTTTGGATTTGAAGATATGCAACACAGTCCAGGATTTTTAAGAAGAAGGGGACGGTGGTGATGGGCCTATAGTTTGTGGGAATGTTTGGGTCTAGATTGGATTGGCATGACCCAAGCTTCCTTGAGATTGTTGGGGACTTGTTTTGAGTTACAGGATGTGTTTATCAGAGCGGTGATGAAGGCAGCTACGTCTTTAACTCCTTCCTTGATGACACAAGCTGGACATATGTCACCTTGACAGTGGAAGGGTTTCAGACTTTTTATGATGTGTTCCACTTCCTTAGGGGTTACTTGGGAGAACTCGAAGGGAGTGCAAGGCGGCTGACATTTCATAGTAGCAGGTTTGGGATGCTGGCAACTTGAGAGGCTAATCTTTTTGGATTCGATTTTACTTTGAAGAAGAGTGATTTTGTCTGCGAGAGCTTGCTGGATTTTTGTGCACCAGGCTGAGTCCTTTATACAATCTTTGGATGGAGGTGCGGGGGATTCAAGCTTCTTTAGAATATTAAAGAGCTCTTTAGTGCTTGATTTGGCCTTGTGAATTCTGGTGTTGTAGGCTTCTTTTTTGGTGGATAGGATAGCTGCTTTGTAGGTTGTTGCTGCTGTGGTGAACAGGCTTTTGTTGTGACTGGTGGGTGTTTTACGCCATGTGGTTTCTGCTGCCCTTTTGGTATTTCTTAGTGATTTTAATTCAGGAGTGAACCACTGATTGAGATGGGCGGTTGGTTTGGCTTTTCTTAGTTTGAGGGGTGCAGAGGTGTCTAAGGCTGATTTAAGGGTGTCATTGTATAGGTCGACCAAATTGTTAGAATTAAGGTCCTTGAATTTAGTGGCGTCCAGGATGTTACTGATAAGAGGCCAGAGACTATCGATTGAGATGTTACGGCAATTTCTGGATAGAGTGGGGGGGGCGATACAGGTAGTAGGGGGGGTGGTTCCCTGGATGGAGAAAGTGGATGAAGTGGTGGTCTGACCACATGTTCTTACATATTTTCTTCCCAAAAAAAACCTGATACATCCCACTCCTCTTGTATTCAAGAGTGTTCTTCTTTAAAATGTTATTAGTGGCCACTTGGCACACGCTACCAATTGACATGTCAGTTGGTTCTTGCCAATAGTAGGAATTCACTGTTAAACATAGTGATTCTATCCTAATCGTTTGAGATAGATCATAATGTCATTATTTGATTAAAGGCCCTGACCCACAATGCCAAAATGGCATTATGAAAGTGTTGAATGATTAGCGAATGATTTGTCATCAAGGGATCGCTGGTTCACAATATAGGAGGATGTGGGAACTTGAGAAGGGATTCACTGGGGGTCATTACGACCCTGGCGTTAAGGGTTTAACGGCGCCGTAAAAGGTGTCGGCGCCATTAAACCCTTAACGCCTGATTACGAGGTCCCTTTGCGGCTCCTGACCTTAACAGCTGCTCTGGACCAGCCGTTAAAGTAGGGACCCGCAAAGGGACTTTTGAGGTAATTACGGTACCGCAATTTGCGGTACCGTAATTACCGCCTTCCCCAGTCCCATTGAGCTCTATGGGGCAAAAATGGGAATGGGGAAGGGCCAATGGTAAATGGGGAATTACCGCCCCACCAACCTTGGAATGGGGCGGTATTTCCCCATTTACTATTGGCGGACTCGTTACAATACCGGCAGCAACCATGGTGCTAATAGCGCCATTGGTTACCGCCGGTGTTGTAATGAGGGCCACTGTGCCGGAGGTGAATAATAAAATAATATGGATCCTGATCATGAGAGGAATTTTCTTTAGACAAACATAACTTGAGCTTGTCACGTTGCCATGAGAGGCAGATCTCTTTTGCCCCTTGCATTATTCCCCTAGACCATGTGCACCTTTATTTTCGGAGAACTCCTATAGTATTAATCCCAAACATTCCATGCTCTGTTCCGTAACACAACAATAGTTATTGACGTATTTCCCTCTGGAATTGGGACTTTGGAAGACCTGGACACAGTGTACCAAGGATCTTATTAAAAGGTTTATTGAGACATACGTGATTCCTATGTGCAATAATGCGTCATTATATATTCCCTCTCATTTCTTTGAATAAGCCAATGGCAAAACATGAAAGTTGTTATTCAATGCTGCAACGTCACAAAAGAGAGTACATTGAAATAACATTTCTCCATGTCTCGTTCAGAGAGATGGCAGGTTACTGGCCACCAACTTCCACTTTGCCCCTCCCTGCAAGCCTGTGTGAACCGGAAGTGACAGGAACACTCTATGTGCTGCCCCCACCTTTTCCTCCCAGAGAACAGCACCGAGTAGTAACACATGCCCACACAGGACTCAGCTAGAGAGTACTGAAGTCTACCCCGCTGTCAAAGGCACAGTCTATGCTGGCTAGCTTTTCACGAGGGGATATGTTTTACCTCTGGACCCTGAGTGATATTATCGCTCTCATTGCATAAGACATGGGTCTGCAATTTATGGGTCTGCAATTTGGGCTACAAATCCCATGATCCCTCACCATTGACCATGCTGCCTAGGGATGAAGGGAGTATTAGTCCAAAGCATCTGGTGAGCCCAAGATTGCAGACCTAAGGCCTAAGATGTTTATTGAAACCCATTGGTGAAAATTATGCCACTGCTGATATCTATCTGCCTACCAATGATAGGATCTATGTGATCACTGCGTGCCCCGATATTCTGTGTCCGAAAATGATGGCTACGAAAATGTTGGCACGCAGTGATCTCCTAGATCACGCTTTCCCACATCCACCATCCCTGCTACCCATTTACCCATATGTACTTCTTGGCGGCGCTCTTACCTGCTTTGCTGTTCTTCGACTCGCCCCTCTCCAGGCGATGTCAGTTCCCTTTCCCAAAAGCGGGTTGGAACTTCCGTTGCGGGGTCCCTTTTTCCTTTTCAGCTTTATTATCTGCCACAGTTCATGTAATGGATGCGGAGGACACCCCTGAAACATCCGAACCAATTATATACCGTTCAAGGTGAAGCGGGGGACTCGACGTTTTCGTTAATGCCAAGAGCGCAGTAAAAGTGCATTGCACATTTGTTCCCCTTATTTTCGAGCAATACTCCTATGATTATATGTGCAATGGAAATAGAGATGTTATGTTACCAAGACAAACCACACACATTCTTGTCTGACAACATAACCATGGTTGTCTATTAGGATAATACAATGCAATAGATAATCTTGAGTTTTGAAAGTGGTTGTGAAGCATTATGTGCTCTACCACATGATTGTTTAATTTTAACAATGTGGTTAAAGTGTTTGCAAAGTATTATGGAATAGACCAGTCAATTTAGGTCTGTTGTATTTCTTTCTGTATTTCCTTTACCTAGTCGTAAGATCAGCTTCTGAAGAAGGGCATGGAAGCCGGAAATGTGTAGAGCATGTTACTTCATATTATTTTATTAGAAATTAACTGTACTTCCAGGGGCACTGAAACCTTGGCCAACAGGTTTTTGTCAACAGTTTCAGGAAACACAAATCCTCAAATGTACGTATGCTGGGCAACAAAAAACAAAATAAGCACATTTATATTTTCTGGATAATGAAATCTGGAAATTACATTTTGCTGGAAGATGTCTTTGGTAGCAAAGTAGAAACTTCACTCATGTGATATCTCAACCTTCCAGTTCACTTCTTTTCTTTTCTTAAAAAAGGCAATTAAGTGGTGCTTAAGAATTTCTTAATAAACTACGGCTAAAGTATCAACTTAAACTCTCTGAGAACATCCTTTCCTGGATGCTTCAAATGCTGTTTTCTTTCTGCCATGTATTTTGATATTCACTTCTTGCTCGAGTTTTGCTCCTTTCTGCTCACAATGTGTTGCACTTTTGCTGTGTCCCACCCTCATCCATTGAAACACTGCAGCAATAACTCAGGAAACGTTACGTTCTTTGATCAATAAAATTAAATGGACATTGTGCAATTTGCTAAATCGATACATCCTCACAATTTCACACGTAGGATTTAAATTCCGCACACCCCCAGGAGAAAGTCGCCCTTTACCCCCCTTTCAGAATTTTGATGAATGACAACAGTTCAGTCAACATAAGTACAATACTTGGATGTACACTCTCTCCAGAACCATACCTGCTGAACCTCAGGTCCTTTCGGTGTTCCTTTGAGGCCTGGCTGGTACTGTATCTTCGGACAGGGCCAGGCGTATTGCCCTCAGCAGTCATCTTTTCTTCAAAGCCCTGTATTTTGTCTTGAAGCTTTTCTTCCTCTGTTGTTCCATTAAAAGTTAATTTTGTTTCATCTATATGTGATGTAGGTTCCACAGCGGTTCCATTTTCTGTCCTGTGTACATTAAATCAATTGGCTAAATAAATTAAATCTGATCATGCATAATTCCATGACAGCATATGTCTTTTGATTTTTCTTGCCAGAAATAATGTCCAGGATAGCCTGATCTCTAAACATTCTGAAAAGAAAAGTACTGCTTGGACAGCGAGAAAAACATTCTTTTCATTTGAAACTCTTTTTCAAAGTTACAGAGTGGATGAATAAACGGCTTTTACACATTATTAAGGAAAATAAATGTTTGCTTTACTATAAGAAAATACCTTTTAGAGTTTGTATCCTAACACATTCAAGTAAGTGCCTCAGTAAACTCCTATTAAAGTGTGTTGTTTGGCAGTGCCTTCACATGCTTACATAAAGAACAATACTTTTTTCAAGAGTGCCAGATGATTGCTGAAAAGGCGTTCTCTTTAATTGAGCCTTATAGTTGAGAGACGGGCCATGATAGTGAGATATTGACCTGCATTCAATGTATTGCCTGAGGCAAAGCCAAGGGCTATAAGTTGGTAAATGGTCAGTATCCCAAGAGGTCATGACTCCTCCTGCAATCTATAAGGCTGTTACCAAGGGGAGTTGCGCAACTAAAAATAAATGTGAACGATTTTAAGCAGCTGCACAAGCCAGACATTTTGGAAGAAAATAACAATGATAATTAATCTTTTGTAACAAGCTTAAAACAAGAGACCAGTCTCTAATCACAGGACCACGATTCAAACCTGCGTTGCTCTGTGTTGTCTTGCTTCCAAGACAAATGCCTTGCCCCTGAGGTATCCTCCGAAAATAATGACTATAGGGTTCAATTATGTTATTATCGAGTATTATGGACAGATAAAGATTAGAAGATAGATGTAATACATACTAAATACATACTATTGACTATAGTAACATAATATTATTTAGCTCCTCGCTCCCATTGAAGAGCCGATACCTTTGTTAGGCACCCACTAGTGGAACTGCTATGGTTACCATATGTATCTCTGTCACTGTTTGTCATCAGAATGCTATGTCATCAATAAATACAAATCTGAATTTCATATGTCAATGACTAGTTACAAATTCTTGCAAAATTGTGGGAGCCCCTGCACTGAGAATTAACATAGATCATAAAAACCTTTCTATGTGATGTATCCCACACGCTGAGGTCTACAACCATGTTAAGCTTACTGCACCCTTCATATAGGAGAAATATCCATTTGCAAACATGTCTGGGGTTGTTGTTGTTTAGAAGAGAATTACCTAGAATTTCAGTGCTGGACAGCCCTTATGGGTGGGACCAGATCGATATGGAAATTGATATTTTTCCTCTGTGAAGGGCACAGTGAGTTGAACCGCTGTGCAAAGCCTACTGAGAGGAATTCATGCCAGAGACATGCTAATTTTAGGGATCTTCATTCTCAGTGTTGGGGCTCCCACATTTGTGCAAATTTGGAAAAACCTTGAGTTTCACCCTAAGTGATTAAGGGTAATCCAAACGGGAACCCATGCCTTATAGTTTCTCAGCTTCACTGAGCATGCCCAACACGTGTCTGGGGTTGCTGATGGCACTCTTGTTCAGAAGAGAATTGCCTAGCATTTTAGTTCTGCGCTGCCCTTGTGGGTGGGACCAGACTGTTATGCAAATGTGTTTCCCCTTGTGAAGGGTACTGTGCATTAAATCATGGTTGTAGACCATTATAGGTGAGATACCTCCCATAGGACAACGTATTTTAGCCATTTTTGTTTTCAGTAGAGGAGTTCCCACATTTTCGTAGAACCATTTAGGAGTACACATACATGAATGCAATGAAAACTAAATATGTTTTCATAGTACAGCATGATAAATAAGTTCTTTGTTATTTAAGTGCACACCATCAATACTATGGTGGACTTCAAAAAAGAAAAAAAAAACAACGATTTACCTGTAATGCAATGTGAGTAGACCATTCAGCTAATCAGTCACACGCAACATTATGCCACTAAGTGGTTTTCACTACAAGTTCACCCATAGATCAGAGCCACATGGCAATGTGTCATGGGTGAGCAAATTAGCTAAACATCTTATTGCTTTATAGCGTAGTGATATTTTATCCACAGCTTTATCAACTCAAGACGGATAGCCCTCATTGATGCAGCAACTAACCACATAAGCATTTCACCCTTATATAGAGATCATCGGTGTGGTGCAGGTTGACATCCTAAAGTATGGAGAATTGTTATGTTATGTATTTCCTTTACGCATTAGTGTTGTAAGCTCAAGACTAAACGTTTTACAAAGGACGCCCAACACCAAGTACTGTACAAAAACATTGTAATGTGTTTGCAACAGTTCAGAGAGTGGTAGCAGCTTCAATGTGTAGATTGCTGTAGTAGAATTAGTTTCATGGAGTTTTTCGATGTTCCTACAGTGGTTGACTGAGGCTGGGGAAACAGCTACACTACAACTACCCATCTTTCCACCACTCATTGCTTGATGAATGTCCACCCCCAACTACCGTACTACTCCACTTTCTATTTTTGAATTTATAATTTGTTCATATTGATTATGTAAACTAGATTTACGGGTGCTATTTTCACACCCTTGCAGACTCATGCCAGGACAACTTCTCTTAGTTCCAATTGTCCCTTCTTAATGAAGTCTAATAAAGAACTGAACCTGAATTTCATAACCACTTTCATCTTTTACTACTCACACTGTATTTCATTCATTCATTATTCCTTTCAGTGGGCCTTTCTTTGATTTGTTTAAACTGGAGGAATAGAAAATTAAAATAGGATAGGACATCCTTCTGTGAATGCCGTCCTGGCATGACTTACAAGCACATTCTGTTTCTTCTGTGTCTGAGGAGAAGAGCATTCGAGAATTGGTATGGGGTAGGCAAGCGTCTGTAACTGAGGAAGGATAGCTCAGAGGCAATGCGTTTGTCTTGGAAGCAAGACAACTCCGCACAACAAAGGTTGGAATCCTGATCCCGTGCTTGGAAACCACTCGTTGGTATTTCGCATGTTATAAAAGACCAATTATAATGTGTTGTCTTTATGTGACAAGACACAATGTTGTTTGCTTATATAGAAAAGGTCTTATAATTCTTAGTTTGCAGAAGACAATTACATTTGTGTCTGTAAATCAGTGTGCCATCTTTTTTGAGAGGAGACAGCATATCTGGTGTTTTGGTATAACATGTCTTATAAATCTTTGTAGGTAAGAAGGGAGTACATTCTAAAATACGTGTTGCTTACAGAGTGCTGAATAAGACATTTTAGAATTATTTTCGTGCAAGAGTGTGCATTGTATGACTGTAGCTGAGTGTTTTATCGTTTGATGGCCAAACAAATTACATGTTGCAGAGAAAAAAATATTGGAATGATTTATAGGCAACAAAAGATTATAATCAGTGTCTGTGAATCAGTTTGTTACTACTATGTGAGCAGATCAAATACTTGATGCCCTTACATTCTTTGGATGAAGACAGAGGCTCTGCTCAGTGGCAATGCATCAGTGCGCGAGGAGAAATGACCACCTGAGGTGTCGGCATTTCACCTACGCAAAGCAGCTGGAGAGCGCCTTGTATTTGGCAGAGTTGACATTATTCACACAGAGGAGGACAACATTCTGTGTGGTAAATGGAAGGTTTCAGTTTCACATTTAACAGAAACTGCTGCCCAGAAATAGTTCATTCTCGGAATGTCAGTTGTAGGGGGAGCTTCAGTCACTGTCTCTGAGGGAAGAGGGGTGAAATGTGCAAATGGCCTATGGCCATGAGCTGGAACAGAAAGCGCAGCCTGTAGAGCAGCAATGTGAGGCCGGAAAATCGGCACACGGTCTGTGAGAGCATAATGAGACAGCACAAACATCCTACTGTGTAGGAGAGCAGGACGAGTGAGATGAAACAGCACACAGTGTGGGAGAGCAGGAGGAGTGAGATGAAACAGCACACAGTGTGGGGGAGCAGGAGGAGTGAGATGAAACAGCACACAGTGTGGGAGAGCAGGAGGAGTGAGATGAAACAGCACACAGTGTGGGAGAGCAGGACGAGTGAGATGAAACAGCACACAGTGTGGGAGAGCAGGAGGAGTGAGATGAAACAGCACACAGTGTGGGAGAGCAGGACGAGTGAGATGAAACAGCACGCAGTGTAGGAGAGAAGGACGAGTGAGATGAAACAGCACGCAGTGTGGGAGAGCAGGACGAGTGAGATGAAACAGCACACAGTGTGGGAGAGTAGGAGGAGTGAGATGAAACAGCACGCAGTGTAGGAGAGAAGGACGAGTGAGATGAAACAGCACGCAGTGTGGGAGAGCAGGACCAGTGAGATGAAACAGCACACAGTGTGGGAGAGCAGGATGAATGAGAAGAAACGGCACACAGTGTAGGAGAGCAGGAGGAGTGAGATGAAACCGCACACAGTGTAGGAGAGCAGGAGGAGTGAGATGAAACCGCACACAGTGTAGGAGAGCAGGAGGAGTGAGATGAAACAGCACACAGTGTAGGAGAGCACGACGAGTGAGATGAAACAGCACACAGTGTAAAGGAGCATGATGATATTTTAGATGATTGTGAATTTTTAGATGATGGATGATATATAATTGTTTCAATTTGATAACAAATTGATAATGAACTGTTAATAATGTGTAAATTATTCTTTGAGATGAAATTCGATATTTTTGTAACGGTTGATTAATTTGGCCGAATTCAATACAAATAAAATAGAAAAAGGAGCCTGATGTGCCTAGAGAAAAAGGAAACAGTAGAGGGGCAAGATATGGGAAGTTACTGGTATCCAAAACTCAAATCCAGGCAGACCTGGAATATTTATGATGGCGAGCTAGATAGAGATAGTGACCCATCTGAGTCTTAGCTCACAACACATGATTCTGGCGACTACTGATTCAGTGGAGGAGAAACATGTCACTGTCAGAAATGTGGGAGAGAATGAAGAGGCTATCCCTAAACCTGGGTAGAGAGCACAATCTGTAAGATATGTAAGTGAAAGTTGTCAGTGTGTGATAGCCAGACCAACAAGGCCACTCCTCAACCACCATCCCCACCATTATACAGTAAGCCCACCACAAAAAATACAATAAATGCCAGAATTCTTTAAGACATCATAATACCACCTGCACTCTATGCAAGACAAGCATGCACGGGTGGAGCCTAGGACCAACTTGGGTACCACATATTTGCATTATCACAGGAGTGGGTTGAAGTCGCAAGATCTTAACTGCAGCCCCCTCCACTTGCATCCAATCACCATACTATACCTACACCAAACTGGCACTCGAGAAATCATTGCTGCTGTACCAACAGTGTTCTCGATACAGCGCTTCAGCTCTGCTTTCCACAGGGCTACTACCGCTATGTGTTAGATCGGTGTGATGCACACATTTCAGTATGCTCAAAAATATCACAAGTCGCATGATTGCCTGACATTAATGTTGCCTAATGATTAATTGCGATATCCTTTATGACAATAAAGCCCAGTTTCTGTTGGCTCATGAGTAAAGTCGATAGTGACTAAGAAATTCCTAATTGATGTTACTTTTCATAGAAGGCTGTGCCAGAGTTGTCTGGCAAAGTGATGTTTGCACTCGGATGGGCACTAAATCAATCTAGGGGTCTGTATTTTATGAACTTATTGAATAGCGCAAATTGACAAAGGGGGTCCTGGGAGTCCCTCTGCCAGACATTAGTCCTGGTTACGAGGGACTTACCCAGAGTCTTTAGCTCACTATCTTTCACAGAGAAAAAAAAACCTTGTTAATTTGCATATTTACGTAACTTTGGGTCTCATCCTAAGTTACTAGGGGAATCCAGACGTGGACCCCTTGCTCACTATTCTTAGAGAGGCACAGATCCACCCTACTGATGAGGTCCAACCAGACCGAAACACGTGTCTGGGGTTTCTGTTGGTACTCTTGTTCAGAGGAGAATTGCCTAGCATTTCGGTGCTGGACTGCCCCAGGGCAGGACAAAGACTGATATGTTTGGGATATTTCTTCTCTGTGAAAGAAAGTGAGCTAAAGACTCTGGGTAAGTCTCTCGTAACCAGGACTAATGTCTGGCAGAGGGACTCCCAGGACTCCCCTTTTTAATTTGCTTATTGAATTGCGGACATAATATTTTCAGTTATATGGGATCATACCGACCACAATTACAGAGTGGTACATTTAATTGTGGAAAAAATACAGAACAATACTGATTCTTTTTTGTTTTTTTTATTTGGGGGTGGGGGGGTTCCTGCAAAGCCCTCTGTTCATTAACCCTTAAATCACCACTTCAACCCCATCCCCACCCATTTTAACCCCTTTACCCCACTACCCTTTATTTATTTAATTAATGGTCGCAGTGTTTTTCAGTGTTTGTGTGCAGTCTGAAATGTACCACTCTGTTTTGTTTCAGATATTTTGACTGGATACCAACATTTCCTACATTAGTGGGACTGCCCAATGGATGATATTTACATCCCTTGCCAGCCAAGAGTGCTCAAGAACCTTAAGTAACCCACACATGTTCCTTGCTTTGACTGTGCTTCTCCCCATATATTGACATATTGTATCAGACATTGACATCCTCTGTAGGACATGGCCATGGCCCCAAATACCAACTTAGACAGCAGTGCAAGATATGTGCAACATGTTGCCATGCCATAGCTTTAACCCTGCAGGCTCTCCAAGGCTAGAAGCAGGAGCTAAATAGAGCACATATATCAGCAATTTCCAACCCTATGAATAACAGGCCTCCCTTTCTCAAAAATAAGGAAATGTACTGTGTTATTATTTAATAAAAGTTAAAAATGCCAGAGCGTCCACACCCTTTCAGATGGCAATTCCTCACAAGATCATTTAGGCAATAACTCCCTCTCTGGGCACTATATCTCTCAGCACTGAGCTGGAGCTACACGGGCTGTTACACTGTCCATGGTGCCATTACTGAGCAGCAAAGCCCCCAATGAGGGTGCTAAAGCTATTGTAACCCTGTCAAGGGCTCCCCGGAGCCAATAGCTGTTTTCATTTAAGTTGTAAAACAGTACAGTGGTTGTTTCGTAAGTAAAAAGAAAATTCCAAAACTATTCTTGGGAAATGGAGAAGGGAACTACTCCTAGTCCCTTCCCCATTTCATTTGTGGCCCTTGCTGAAGGATGGAAGAGGCTGGCCACTGAGTAGAGTGGAGATGGCGGTGGATGGAAGAGGCAGAAGGAGGTAAGTCGATGTAGAACATTTTGGTGGGGGGAAGCCGGGAAGTGGTGAGGGGCAATGTGGCGGGGCTGCTTTTCACAAAATCACATAAAATGATTATCTTTCACTCATTCTTTATTGAATACTTGACGTTTTGCATATGTACTATTCGAGAAGCCATTCGTTTTTGCTTTATTTTTAAGGGTCCTATGCAGGCTCATAGAAATAGTTTGAGGTCTGGATTATGGGGTCAGGATGCCGACAGAAAATGGGTAACAGGGTTTACCCACTAAGAAAATGGAATATAGGGTTTGTTTGTAGATGTTGGGAGGTAGGCAAGGAGTGCCCACAGGGTATCCCCTGACAGAAAAGACAGAAAAAGCAGCAAGGATTGTAAGCGAGAAAGAGAGAGACAGAGAGGGAGAGGGAGAAAGAGAGAGGAGAGCGAGAGATACTGAGAGAGATAGGCACAGAGACAGAGAAAGAAACAGAGAGTGAGAGAGGCACCTGTCGGGATACAGAAACATCAGCTTTCACCGCTATTTAACATTGAGAGAAAGGGATGCACCATTCCCATAGATACCTATTATTTCTGTATTCATTTCTCACGGTATTAGAACATCACTAGGGGGGAAAGCACAAGACAGAAAACGCACCAGGACTATGGATACAATTATACTGATGATACCGAGACCAGCGAACTAACAGCAAAGTAAAGAAGAATCTGTCAGCAACCTAGGAGGAGAGAAGAGTTGCAGCAAACCCCCATCACATGAACAACCGATTACATGTATAGTGACATGCATGTGCCTAGAACAGGGCATCTACAGTTCTGGTTATCATGCAAGAAGATTACACATACAACTTCAGAAAAATCGAGTAGAAAGAAAGAAAACCAGTATGACAGTGCTCATGTAACCAAATACGCTCTTTCCATGACCAAGCCTGGTTTGGGCCCCAAATGCCATGTGATGCTGCTAGCGAAGTAACTGAGCCAAAGTGCCAGACTGAGGAGGTAGTTCCACTGCAATGAGAGGCCAAGGTGGGCCTCCCTCGGGTGTCCGTCATGATAAAGCTGGCACCCAATAATAATACCATGATGATACAATCAGACATATGAAAATGTAGGAGAGAGGGAGGGACAGAGATCGAGAGAGAAAGAGAGAGAGAGAGAGAGAGAGAGAGAGAGAGGAGAGAGGGCAAGGCATACACGCATACACACACCAAAGAAAAGATACAGAATCAAAGCTCAAGTAGAGAAGGAGGGAGGATAAGAGACAAAGACAGATTCACAGAGAGAGAGAGAGAGAGAGAGAAAGATAAAGGGCGAGCGAGAGAGAAAGGTGCAGAGTGAGATACAGAGAGAGAGAGAGAGAGAGAGAGAGACACACATACACACACGTACACATTCCCTAACATACCCCGACACACGGAGGCAGATAGAACTAACATTAGGTCGTCTGTGTTCTTCAAGCGTTGGTATCAATGCAATGCAAGGTTGGCGAGGTTCAGGTGTAGCTCGCAGCCAAAGAGGCCACATCCATCTTTGGAACACACATCTTGATCATTGTATCCCAACACCAAAACTGTAGTGCCAGCCCCCGCCACCAACAGAATCTTTTTATTACTGCAGCCCTTGTGCTCAAAACTATTAAACAAAACAACATAATTAAGTAACAAAACATAAACAAACAATATGAAATGAAAGACCAATAAAATACAATAAATATAGGAAGGATGATTCCCTCCTGTGTTGTTCCAAAAGTACAACATAATTACACATAACATATGTCATTATCAATTAAGACTAGAGAAATGATGCAATTCCTGTGTCCATTGAGGAAAGCTACAGCTCGGGAGGATAGCTCAGGGGCAACGTGCTCGCTTTGGAAGCAAGACGACACAGAGCAATACAGGTTTGATCCCCGGGTCCGCGCTTAGAAACCTCTGGGTATTAAGCGCGTTATAAATAACCTATCATACCATATCATAGAGACTCCGCTGGTGCTTCTTAGCTGGCTGTTCAGCATTTGATGGATGTAATGGTTTTGACTTCTGCAATCCAATCAAATAATGAAGGAAAATCTACAGTAACACATGCTGTACACATTTAAAGCATTAGTTTGATGAACCACCCTGGAAAATGTTTGGGAAACCGTACTGATAATAGACAATATTAGATGACAATTGTGGGCTCTATGACTGCATACAAATAATGGCATGCTGTCAAAAAAGGAGCTTCAAACGCAAGCAAGAAGAAGGCACTGAGAAAACAAATTCACATAACCAACGCCCATCTCTTTACAATGAGGACATGTCCAACACTTGGTCCCTTGGAATGTATTCGTTCACCTGCTGTACAGGATAGATTGTGGATACATGAGTTTCCCCTAGTCCTATTGTTCTTAATGTCCCGCTAAGCAGTGTTTGTGATTTCATCCAAGTTAATTCCGACATGTATCCTTTTCCGATTGCCTCCTCGGATTGTCCTATCCCTCATCTACAGCATTCGGTAAGTGCTTTATTTAAGTGAGACACTCTCTGCTCATTAATATTCGTACTTAGAAAGATGGTGTTATGAAGGTCCTGCATGAAACATCTTGAAGGAAAAATCAAACTGCACGAATTTTCGGTGGTTTGAGGACCCTCCAACTTTCAAAAGTGTTCAAGGATTCGGGTGAAAAAGTTGGTTAAAGGGTTGAAAGGGTATGCTGTCATTTCCTGCAAGGCTCTAAAACATATACCACTGGTAGTGTTGGCTCAGGTTAGAAATGTATCTTCTATTTTTGGACAAGAAGGCATGTTGAGAGAATATACTGGCCATTATAGGTCAAAGTGGGCCACACCTTACTCTTAAATGAAAACCAGTGAGGATAGAGTGTGTTGGTCAATACAGGGAGAGACAAAGGTGGAGCCATGTAATGTTGGTGCAGAATTCCTACACCAGCCAATGGACTGTCTTCGATGGATCTACCAACATTAAAATGTTCAAATTAGATGATAATTGCTTCATGAAATACCTTATCAGCTAAAACAGCACACATACCATAGGTAATAGCATGAGCATCCCCAGGCCTAACACCATGGGTCAAGGGTCATTACCGGAAGTTGCAGTCTAGCCTGGTAGCCATCATCACAATTACCACTTAGGGTACATTCGTGTGTGCTAAAGAAGCTAATGTGTGAGATGCCAGAGGCTGGGGGCAGGTAGATAGGTTGTTGAGAGAAGAATAGCCGAGAGCACAAGGGAGAGAGTGCAGTGGAATGCTGTTATTGATGGTAGTAGGAACTTAAAGAGAGAGCACATTTGCATAGAGAGACACCACCAGCATGGTGCAGGTTGCTTGTTGTGATTGAGGATCTGAGTAAGTGGAAAAGTGCTTATGTAGCTAAGTTAAGGACTTTATTCAGGGGACTAATGCAAGACGTATGCTCTGCAGTATTCCAGCCTCCTGATCACTTGGGTAGATATCAGTGTTTTAGTAGAGTGGTGCATAAGGTGCAGCCAATCTTTCCTTAGGTTCAGTAGATTAAGTCTGCCTGTGGGGACAGTGCCTGTGATGAACTGGAAGAGCTTCAGGATGCTCTCAACATCCGTGGGTGAGTCTGTATGGTAGTCAGGGGCAAAGATGATTAAAGGAGGACAAACATTTTTAGGGTTGGAGCATGGGAGTTAGATGACTTCTGCCTTAGAGGATTTAATTATGTGGCAGTGGGTCAAATGGTTAAGATTTCAGGGACAGAAGCTATTAATGAGGGAATGGAGCAAAATATCTAGGAAGCTTCAGCAACGCGGTGGGATTTGAAACCAAAGGAACACATTTGTTTACGCAGGGATAAAGTGTAGAGGGTGAAGAATAGTGGGACTGTGACTTATCTCTCTGGGGGACTCCCGGACGAGCTGTGGTCGGGGTGGACTTCACACTCTCCAAGAGATGGTGGAGAGAGATAGGAGGCTACCCAGTCAAGTACTGTGTTATGAAATTCAAGAAACGAGAGAGTATGGAGAAGGGGGTGAGTGATTGAGGGAAAGAGGGATGGAGGCACGGAGGGAAGGGAGGAAGAAATGAACGGAGAGAGAGTGGCAGTGAGGGTTGGCCCACAGTGTGAACGTTTTATAGAGGTCAAGTAGTAGAAGGATGGAGGAGAGATGAAGGGGAGATGAGAGTTGTAAGGAAGTTAGAGACATGAGTGAGGGCAGTTTATTTGAAATAATTAGTCTATAATCCAGTTTGGTCGGGGACACAGAGTGTCTGTACCTTGAGATAGTTTTCTAGGTTTTAAAAGACAACACAAGGATGTTAGAGAGGTTGGGTATTAGACAAACATGCTTGAGTTGAATGAGGGGTTCTTGGGGTCGGCAATTCTCTTTTTTTTTTGATAATCCTTTATTAATGCCTGTCGTTATTTTGTAACTGGCTGGGAAGATGCCAGTTCAGAGTGAAACGTTTATTAAAAGGACAGAGAGGTATGAGGAGAAGAGGTATGAGGGGATGACAGATCAGGTTTCTTGATTTCTTGAGGTTCAAAGGAATTCATAGGAGTGCAGAAGGTTTGGGCTGAGTGAATGCTGAGGAGGAAAGTGTTAGGGGAGGTGAGAGAGAGGTGACATAGGGAGGAAAGCAGGAGTTTGTTAAAAAGAGGAAAAGAATGGGAGAGATAAAAGCATGTCCCGAGTGAACAACATCATAGACTAATTGAGCAGCAGGAGAATAAAGCAGACTACTGAGGACCAAACCTTGCTCTACACAAAGAAATAGTTCAAAATTGAACAATTATTCCACTTTTCAGATTCCTTGAAATTTCAGTTTGTCCCACGCAAGACCTCTGTGGTTGTCTCTCTGCCTTCTTCAGCTTCAAAATCTGTGGAATCTGTAAACGTCTTTCTTCTTGATGAGCTAAGTTGAAAAGTTTACCCGGGTAAAGCAAGCCCAAGCAATTCTGCAACCTGTGTGCACCATTTGGTGCCATTGACCATGCCATTCTACTATCAGTAGATAGTATCAGCTGGCATTCATTGCACTGCCTTAGAAGGGTGCCAGGTGTTGTTACAGTGTTCTTCTGCCTATCTCTTCCCACCTTCAAGTCTACATTCTGTTTAGTGATATGCAGGTTTTCACAGACATCTGTGCTATTATCACCTGTTATTGTTTAATATCTATCATCTATCTATGATCATGCTCACTAGTAATTTGGAGCGGCATTAAAATTGAACACCAGTGACACACAAAATGTGGTCAACCTTTCCTGCATGAGGATCAGTAAGGATTGGAGGGGGCAAATTAACTTAAACCTAACCCATCAAGGCCCAGTTGTTGAGTCCCAACATCTACCTATTGTGCGGTCTGCCTTTCTTTCCCAGTGCACTTGGCATCCACTACATCATTCCAGCTGCGCAATCTGGTGGTAATCGTTGACCACGATCTGGCCATGTAATCACGCATTATGGAGGTCCTAGAAACCAGCATCTTTCGCCTGCAATCGCTCTGAGGGTTAATTCCCTATCACTTTTACTTTCTGATAGCCGGTGCAGTGATATCTAAATGTTTGAACTTAGCTAATTGCATATATCGCTGCAACCCTCAGGACCTTTTGTAGCATCTCTGGAGACTGAAGTATTATGTGTACTGCGGCTTGTCTTAAGCACTGGTATAAAGTATCTCAGTCACAGCATTTACTGCAATGGCCCTCACCAAGTTACCAAACCTGTTTCAAGAGACTATGATCTTCCACTGTTTCACATCAGGAACCCTGAGATCTTATTCTGAAACACTAATTAAAGTTCCTCCTACCTAGAAATTGTGCAACAAAGGCAGACTGTGGTTAGTTTTAGCCCCCATCTGTGAAACTTGCTACCACCCCAGTGAGCTTTGTGAACTCAGTCTTTTCAAATTCATTCTAACATGTCTATCAAATAACTTGATAAGTGATCTCACTCTACATTGCTGCATTGAAACCGTATTAACATTACATAACATAAGTTAAAATAACACGCACACCAAACAGAGAAACAGAATGACTTTGTCTAACACTATTTGTGGCTGGAATATCTTTCTAGTACATGGAGAAAACATGCTATATATAATACCTATTACTGCAGTGCTTAGAAGCATACGAAATATTCCTTGAGGGGCGATTACAAAACATGGCATCCTATGTATGTAATTCTGTTAGGATGTTTGCGCATTGCGAACTGAGCATGTGCGCACCCATCCTCATCAGGAGACATGGATAAAATTATGCAATGGAAACGTGAAACTCCCCCAGATGGTTCTTAGATGTCACAGAGTGACTTCTTTTGTTCCATTCACAGCACTTTCATAAACACATCTTCACTTTGCTTCTATGTCATTTTAACGAATAATAAAATAAAGAATGGATTTTTACCAAAATAAAAACAACGAAAACATATCGTTTTATTTTTTCTTGGGGGGGGGTCCACGAAGCCCCTAGTTTCCCCATGTTCAAAACTCTACCCCAACCCCCTTCCCACCAGATTTAACCCCATAGACCTCGCCCTGCATACATTTTTATTTTAAATTCGGTATGTTTTAATTGTTTTTGTTTAGTTTAAAATTCTTTCTATATTTTTCATCCGTTAAAATCACTGGATACCCTCACTTCAGCCATGCGCAACACACTTGTTCGTGCCCCACGACTCATGCGAGTGGTCCTAGCTCAAGTGGTCTGTACACATGTTGACTACATGTGTCCATGTCTCCTGCTGGTCCACAGAGTATGTCGCTCATGTCCACTATGTCCCTTGCCTATTTTTGCCAATCTGTGTTCCGCCCCAGCCCCCCCCACGGCAAGCCCATAAAGAGCGCTCCTGTGGAGATGTACTCCCTCAGACCTGAGGTCCTTGCAGTTGCTTCTCCACCCCCAATGTGCATCCCAGCCCCTTTCCAGCCTATAGCACCCTCTTGGGGTTCCTCACAAGTGCTTCCTCAGGCTTTGGCTGCAATCAGCTGCCACTGACACACCCCATGTGCCTGACACATATGTGTCCCAGGGAGGAGCTCCCATAGCATCCGCGCACATAGTTTTATTGGTCACACAAGTCCCGCGGACCGTGTACAGGTGCAGAGTTAGTCAGTTCCAGTTAGCATTACGTGCTCCAGCTTCCACACTTCTCTGCCCCTGAACATTAGGCAGATACTGAATGATCACCTGCTCTCATTCCCCCCACTATTGCTATTAGCTGATTTTGTGGCTGTGCTTCAGTTTACGATTCCATTGAAGCGTCCATCAGCCATTTCCTCACGCCTTCCTCTCTCGTGTATCTGCCATGGACATTAGGAATACACAGCTACTGTGCATTTCACTTTGGATCTGTCTGGCATAACCTATGATCACCCACCTCTTGATATTAGCTGTTTATAGAACGGTTGATGCTTATGGATGGTGTACATGTAGCCATAATCCACGGGCTTCACAAGCGCTCATGAGTCGTGTTAACAACATACTCTCCATGCATGTTAAAATGTTAAATGTTAAATGTTAAAGACATTTGTACCGCGCGCCGTCACCAACGGAATTGGTCCCCAGGCGCTCCGGTGGATCTGTAAATGATAAGGTGGGATGGGTTAGTAAGGTGAAGAGGGAGTAGGATAGTGAGAGGAGTGGTGTTCTGTTGACAGCTTCAACTCGGTATACACGGGTGCTGAGCTTTGGTGCGGGTATAGGATCGGTGTCAGTCCGCCTGTGCTGTTGCTCCGGTTTATGTGTTGTTGCAGTGTTGTGAAGTGCGTGCAGCTTGTGGTGCGAGAGATGGTTGGGTGAGTTTTTGAGTGGGATAAGTATGCAGAGTTTGAGGTTACATTGGTTAGTGGTTTGCCTGACCTTTAGCATGTTAACATTCACAGTTTTCTCCAAGTGTGGCACTTGATGGCCTTCACAATCCTATCTAGAAGCGGCGCAGGCCAATGTTCAGAGTTCCATCCAGGTGTGGGCATGCCAGCATTCACAACTCTATCCAAGTGTGGACATGCTAATATTTACAATTCTATCCAACTGTGGACATGCCAATATTCACAATTCTATCTAAGTATGACCATGCTAGTATTTACAGTTCTATCTAGGTGTGGACATGCCAGTATTCACAATTCTATCGAGGTGTGGACATGCCAACATTCACAACTCCATCCAGATGCGACGCAGGCCAACATTAACAATTCTATGTAAGTGAAACAATTTATCCCGAATTGTACCTTGTCATATGCCTCCAGCACACACCTCATTATGGAGTCTCCCAACGTGTCTGACATCCATGCTCGCACTATAGCTGAGGGTGCAGCCTGGACCCCTTGCCTTGAAAAGGCAAAGGGGATGGCTTGATCTGGCCAATTGACAAAAAGCAGACGTAGCATGCTCTTAAAAGAACACATACTACACTGGATCTTACCAAAGGGCTGCAAATGAGGCAACAGCTGTTCCAGCCATACTATCCTCCCATCCCAATCCTGAAGCTGTCAGAATCTGTGCTTATGACACACTGCTGCAAAACGTTTAATGCTGGGTGGTGCGCTGAAAAATTAAGTGAGCGCCACACTCATTTCTCTGGCCATTCCTGTGGTTGCAAAATGCTTTTTGCTTTTACGCAATGTAGGCTGGAACCCTCACTCGTGCTATTTGCCCCATCCACTCTTATCATAGAGGTATGGGAGTGTACCAGACTATTCATCTTGAAAATTATACATTTTTATCAGAAAATAATGTAATGATTATTATACGTTTTGCCGATCTGCTCTGCAAATTAGGACAATAAGGCAATTAAGACTACAATATGCACTAGAAGTGATTCTTAGAAATAAACATAGTTCATTTAAAAAAAGGGACGGTTTGAAATGTTAATGTTTTTTACATAGCTCTTTTCTCAACAACTAAAAAAGAGCACCACCCGCTACCTCGGCATATTGTTTTTTTTCTCAGGTTGCGCAAATGTCAGCAACGACTGTGGTCTCTCTAGCAAACACGCACCTGGCCGCACAACTTTCACCCACATAGCAGAAGAGTTAGAAACATAGAGATAGAGAAAGAGAGCACAGCCAGTGTGTGAGATGGAGAAGAGAGAGCAAGACCGAGAGGATAGCTCAGGGGCAACGCGTCGTAACAACACAGGTTCGAAGCCTGGTCTTGCGCTTAGAAACTGGTCTGCTGTATTAAGCGCGTTATAAAAGAGCAATTCTAATAATAATAAGAGAGAGCGTGCTAGATCGGCCTCTGATATGCTGGGTACAGTGAGTATGCTATAATTATTAAACATTCTATATGAAACTGGGCTAAGGACCGCAATCGTGTAGTCCTCAAATTAATTATGGTGACTGAAAAATATTCAAATATTTTTTGTTCTCTTTTTTATAATGATATTGAGCCATGTAACATAACAAAATATTTAAATACTTAGTGTTCTCTTTTTATAATGATTAAGAGCCATCTAATATAAAAAAAATTGAAATACTTAGTTTCTCTTTTTTATAATGATTGTGAGCCATGTAATATAATAAAATATTGAAATACTTAGTTTCTCTTTTTTATAATGATTGTGAGCCATGCAATATAAAAGGCTCATGTATATTGCACTTCCAGTTGCTCTTGTGGTCTATCCAGTAAGGGCCTTGTGCATACCGACCTTCATCTAAAATGCAGGAGGTCCATTACGCGGCACCATGGGATAATACTGAACATATGCAGAAAATACAGTCCACCTAATCAGAAATATTCCTTTCAAACACGTTGCATATTATCTACCAGACCCAAGGGACACTGCACATATTCATAGCTTATGATCATAAAGTTTCGACATTTGGGGAAAATACAGTTAGGAAACCTTTGCTAACTATTATTTTGCAGAAGAAAGGACAACACAGCAGTGCACCCTAGAAATGCCTAAACAATCGCTGTCATTATACTGGAATTAATCGTGCCATACAGCCATATTGTTTTTTAGAATGATAAGTAACATATTCTCATCATTAATGATGCATTCCTACAGCTGGTTCACGATAATCTAATTTAGGGAGATCTTTTGTCTAGTGTATAAAATACCGAATCTGTAGCATTATGTTGTTGAATCCAACCATGTATTATTCCACTCGGTGTGATAATATGGACCATTTTTTAGTAAGGTATGAATATGTTTACATGTTTAGACCCGCATAGCTATACTTTGCAGCTGTACTGGTTTCAATCTGAGATAGTCACCAGCAGCAGCATTCAATGAATCTCTATGAAACCCTGGCTGCTGCCGGGTGTTACTGAGGCATCTGGGCCTTCCATTCTAGCAACTGAAAGAGCAGACCACCACTATAGACCACTACTCGCTTTGCTCGGGCCTATAACTATGGGCCCCGGGGCATTACCTGAGTCGGTAATGCCCCCGCTGCTCGGGGTTATTGCTTAAATAATACATTCCAACAATTGATTCACGGCAATGTAATTTAGGGATATCAATTGTCTAATGTATCAGATGCAGAGCACGCAGAATCAAGACAATGAAATTCCAGGCAGACCAACTATTAATTATTCGAAAATGAGTGATATTTGGACAATGTTTCGTAAATATTTGCACATGTCCAAGCCCAGTTTTACTGAAGTAAAAGGTTTCAACCAGAAACAGTCCACGTCGACATCCATACGAATGAATCTCTCTGAAACACGAAGTGCTGCGTGATGTTCCCATGGTATGTGGGCCTCCCTTTCTTACAACTGAAAGGGTTCTCAAGATTACACAAACTCGTTTGTTTTGAACAACTTTTCCAGATGCCAGCGTCTGAAATATGAGAAAATAAAAGGCAAAGAAGTAGTGAGCTCTGAGGTGGTCTGGGACAGTTACTGAAAATTACATGTTGTTTGTAATTGACATGCAGCATATCCATCTCTACACCCCTTCTCCCTGCCATGCTCATGGATCCAGCCTCAGCTTCATGGCTCTTCAGCTCTCTTTGCTGTACAATGTTGATTCAATGTCCTTGCCCCGCCTCACAAGGGCCATGGTCTCACCATCGCACAATGTATTGGCCTCCAACACCTCTAACACAGGTGTCACACTCTCTGTAGAATGCCTCTCAGTAAGGCCCTGGTCTGGCACTCAATAATCAACATTTCTTGACTCCTCCTTTGCTGATGGTGAGGGATTCTAGCCCCTACCCATAAAATCAGGACTGATGTGAGTCATCTACAGTTTACTATGTAGTCAGTTGGCTCAGACCTCTCTTGACTTGGTACCCCTCTACTCTGCCCATCCTCATCATGAGCAGATGACATTTGTCAATGTCCTGCTATGCCTCTCCTCCATGACCAGCTCTTTACTCTTCCATTGTTCTCTCTGGCGGTGCTTCCTAATTGCGACTTTGCGCACCGTTTGCCAGACTTTCCAGTTCCAGTTTTTGTTTATTAAATACATTGAGTTCCACTACCATTGCTTGAAGGGGTTTTTCTGCCAGTCCATTATTTCATGCTGCATGACAAAACATTGCAAATCACCACATAACTTCACCCACCTCATGTCACATAACACATTTAAATCATGCACTTCATGGCCTATTACATCAGACCATATCTGATCCCATCATGCCCCATCAGAGCACATCACCCATTTTACATCACATTATACCTATCACATCTTGTTTTTATCACAGATCATCACTTCAGGTCACAAGGCATCATATGCTGTAATTCCATGCCCCATCACATAACATCATGCCAAACCACATCACACTGTGCCTGACCACCTACACATCACATCATGCCCATAACATTGTGCTCAATAATATCACTGCTCATAAAATCGGAGCATGGCCCATCACATCACTTTACACCTAATGAAATTCACATCACACCCATTACTTCACATCACACCCCAATACAGCAAGCCCCATTACACCATCTTTCATGACTCCCGATGGGTAGACATCATGCCTAAACCAATCACATCACCCCCATGATATTACATCTTTCCCATGATATCAAGACCCTTCCAATTACAGCACGCCCCATCAAATCACACTCCATCATGTCCATGCATCAGATCATGCCTCATGGCATCAAATCAAATCCTATCACAGCAGATCATAAACATATCACTTCCCATCACAACACAGCACAGCACTTAATTCCTCTTGAAATTCCCAATGACATTATGCCCCATTGCATCACTTCATGCTCATTATTTCACATCATGCTCCATCACATAAACCCCTATTATATCACAACCCACCCATAATGTCATCCCCCTTTAAATCAGTTCGTAGCCAATCACATCATCTCATGCCAATTGCATAAAGCTCCATCACATTACAACACACACCATTTCATCATGCGCCATTGCAGCTCATGGCACCGCACTCTATAACACCCATTCTAATCCTTTCACAGTCATCATTTCAAGTCCCATTTCATTAAACGTGCCGCATCACATCATGCACCATGACATCAAAACTCATTATGTCATGCACCATCACTTTGCATCATGTCCCATCACATCACATGATTCCAATCACATCAGGCTTTCATATTAAAACCAATGTAAAGAGGCTGGTGCTTCCACACAGATGATTATCTATTTATGTATTTATTTATTTAATATTCGTAGGGTGCTTATACAACAAATGGTGTTTCAAGGTGCCACAAGACAAAAAAGTCGGGGGGGGGGCAAGGGAGAAAGATAACAATAACGGTCCTACTAGGCCTTGTGATATTCGGATCGTGCAAGTACAATAACAAGAAGCGTGAAGAGAGCGGGGAGTGCCCGTCTGCGTGAAGTGTTAGGGTGGAAAGGGAAGTGCAGGGTAAAGAAAAGAGAGTGCAATTGAAAATCAGGGGGGCATGAAAGGGGGCAGAGGGTCACGGGGGCTGGGCGTGTGGTAAGGGGAGGCCAGGAGGGCAAGTGACAGGGATTGCATGGGGTGAAGCGGGCAAGGTTAAACATGCTAAATGGGAGGAATGGAGCGGGCTGGGTGTGGGGCCTGGTGCCCTGTAGAACTCAGAACGGGTTGTGCTTAATAAGTGTACTTACTCACCTACCCACTCATGACATAGTTCCAATGCATCATGCTCCATCAAATGCTATCACTTCCAACTCACTTTTCTTCACATCAAACCACTTTACATTGTACCATGCTTCATGACATCCCACTTCCACAGCACATCATGCTCCACCACATTACACCACTTTGCATAGTGCCACATAACGTCAGACCATATCATGTCCCATCACATAATGACACATCACATCATATAAATTCACGTCATACTTGACCATGCCATATTATGTTATGTTACTGAAATGTAAACATTTAAATGTCTCTTTGTATCAGCTAACACCCCTCTCATTAAGTCATTCCTCTCATATCATACATCATCACGTCATACCCATTGCATCACATTACACCCCATCCCATCACACCATATGACATTATATCCTTCGCCATCTGATCATGCTTATTCACATCACACCCTGCTCATCACATCACAACTCATTATGTCACCAACATATTTTCCTTGCGGGGTGAAAGGGCATTTTGCCCGAGACTGTACAAAGAACCAGCAAGAAGAACCAGTGGAAATAGGCTATGATACAGAAGGATGGGAACGATAGGAGGAAAGGGAGTTAGAAACAGAGGACGCACATGTCATCCTATGTAAAACTGGATCCGTAAAGACCAGAGAACGAGTGAAATCCAATCAGTTATCTATGGACTACTGTTTTGATTGACTAAACAGACTGCTGTCAGAGCACGCCTCGTCTATCCGAACACCATAGTCTCAGGAGGATAGCTCAGGGGCAACGTGCTCTCCTTGGAAGCAAGGCGACACGGAGCAACACAGGTTCGATCCCCGGGTCCGCGCTTAGAAACCTCTGGGTATTAAGCGTGTTATAAATAACCTATCATATCACATGGCATAGACATAATTATGCTCAGTAAAAAACCTAAACCCATATTACATCACATCATACTCATCACATCAGAGAATACCTCCCTTACACCATAAACTATGCTATCATACATCATGACATCAGATTATGCCCCATCACATTATATTGTGCCATAGTACATACAATTGTGCACCATCACACCACACCCTATCATGCACTCTCATGGCACATCACATCATGCCTGTTTACATTAATGAATGCATATCACATCATATCAAACGTCATTACATCACCTCATGTTCCATCACGTCACACCCTGTCACATCACAGAAGCCCAAAGACATCACAGCATGCCCATTCACCTTGAATATACACATAACATTACTTCACTGCCTATCACCCCATGGACATCAAATGGTTGTCCATCCTGTAATATCATGCCAATTTACATTGTATCATACCCCATCACATCATGCCCTGTCGATCATATTACACACACCCCATTGCAACACCCTTCATCTTGCACGTCAGATCATCCCCTATCATGTTAGGCCACCCAATCACATCATATCCTGTTTTATTACTGAACCCGCCATCATTACGAGTGACCCGGTTCAGAAAAAAGTGCTGCTAACAATCGTTACCAGCACTTTTTCCGGACCGGGTCACTCTGAGTCTGCTGATAGGGGCTGTGAACCACAGACAGCCCTGACCTGCTGGTAGTTCAGGCCGCTACCGGCAGAAAAATTGCTGAAGCACCGGCACCGTTAGGGCACTGTTACCATTCTGCCGCCGCCCGTAATATGCCGGTAGTACCGGGATATCAGGCGGTGGAAACAGTGAGCTGGGGTTGCCAGTAGGACACTGGTACTTCAGCCATGCCCACTGTATATTTTCCAACATTACCATGCCACTAGCCAGGGCCTTCAGCACACCCTTCTCCAGCAAATATTTTAAAAAGTATTGGACATAATAAACCCAGACCCCCAAAGGATCGCGAGTTGACGCTTTGTGCCAAAGTTGTTTCGTACCTGGTCCAATTCCGCCCAGCAGTTTTCTCTGTTCACTCGAACAAAAACTGGCGTTTTTTTGTCTATCAGAAAATGAATGGGGACTAAGCAAAAACTGTTTTTTGTTTTCTTAATAACTTCTTTATTTCTTAACAGATCTTTCCCAAAATGTCCAGTCTGTGCTAGGGTAGGGGTGAATTTACGTGCATAGAATATTGTCTGCAAAATTTCAGCCAAATGTTTTGTGCGAGTCAGCCAGGCAAACAATTTGATCCTAGACACATATATTTAAAAAAAAAACAAAGATTTTGTCAGCACCCCCAACAGAAGCCAAACCCATCTCGATAAAAATATACATATAAAGCCAGTGATCCCATTCACCTATTTAAACCATGTCTTCCAGTTCCCCCTTCAGTTCATGCCAAGTTGGGCCGCTCCGTACCCAGAATACAAGCTCCCTTTTGCTGCCATAAATTAAATCTCACCTCCTCTCTGCAGCCCTGACATTAACATTCCACTTTTTTTTAATGAAAGTTGATAGGCATTTAAAGCCACCATTAAGGACCTCTTTGAATTCTTTGAAAATCTGTTATATAACTATCAATCAGGACTTGTGGTAGTACACAATCTGTCGCTATCGATGAAGTCATTGAAGCACCAGGTAGATTAGATGCTGGCCTCCCATTCAACATGATTCTCGTTGACCTCTCGATTGCTTGTGCAAAATGATCCACTCGTCACTGTTCACTTCCCTCTCTTCTGAATCGAGATCAAGGGAACCATGTATATGGGTAAAGTTTGTTCTTTGCATAGAGCTCCCAATTCATTTCAATAGAAGGCAATCATTCCCCTTTAAGGTCCATGCACTCCTCATCTTCTGGTTTATCTACAATGATTGTAAACGTATGCATGAGTGCCCAGGTTCGCTGCATCAAAAACAAGAATAGGGATATGTGTTCCATACATTCAACCTGACTACCATTTTCATATAGTACATGACTCCAATTGACATATCTGCACCACAACAGATTTTCAATAATTTCTCACTTTTTAACAGCATTTCTGAACCCGAGAGACCATAAATGCAATATGCCACACATGACACAGCACCCTCCAGTAGACAAAACTATTTAACATAGTTTCATATTATGTAAGAGAGGATATCATAATATTATAAGCCGATGGATTATGCTTTCTTGCAAGAAGATAGTTAAAAGAGAAGGTGGTTTACAGGACATATATTTATTACAAGAATTCATTGAGCAATGTTGTATGCCTAATAGGATGTTTCTTTTTGTACTTTTTATGATCGCTTTTGCAAATGTCAATTGCTGTGATATTTGTGAACAGTTTACAGATAGGGAGTGTGGCTTACACGATGGCTGCTTATCTGTGAAAATACGGGTCCTATGTTCCTTTATGCCCGGTCAATGGTGGTAAATTAGGACTTTTATAAGCATAGTACGGCCTGCAGTCAGAGGAGGGGTATATTGTGTATTGATCAATTTATTTCACGTGGATGGTTGCGGCTTCCATTTTGCAGCACACATGACACAGCTGGGCTGCACCGTCAAGTAAAATGGCTGCCAGTAACTCTTATTTTTATTGATCCTGTGAAGCCACTTTGTATACTTAAGGTAGCAACACTTACTTTCCCTATTATTTAGCTTACCTCAGGTTATTCTTTCTTCTTTTGGTCCAGTGCTTGCCACTAAGGCTGTGGATGAGGGACATGCTGTGGAACTGCGAGTGCCACCAGTGAAGGACAAACCTGCCTTTGGAAGAGGAGATGCATGATGCATGAGGCCCATCGACTCATGGGTTTGGAGTTGCATGGGTGTGAGATGTCCCTTAGACTGGTGTGATGAAGAGTTGACCTCGGCCCACTCCATCTTTGCTTTTTAGGCTACGTCCTTTCAGGGCAGACCAATTGCTGTTTGTGTCAGCTTCTAATTTCCTATCTTTTCTTGTGCCAATCACCTGAAGTTGTCTTCTGCACCAGCCATGCCTAGATATGTGCTAGTTGAAGAAGGAACAGCAACTTTATACCTAATCTAGTTGTGTCACTTCTGGGAGTTTGCTTCAGAGTTTTGAATGTGCCACCACGCTCTAACCACATGTAGCACCTCCATGCCATTTCCAATGGTCTTTTGCATGTCCCTCTGTTATTAATCTAGGTCTAATTCCCTGCTGCTTCTGACATTACTTTTTGATTTGATTTTATTTTATTTATAAAGCGCAAAAAACCAGGCCCAGGGGCAACTGGGCGCATACTCTTAAACATGTTACAAAAAGCAGTAGTTACAGAAGTTACAAAAATATACAGCATATATACATGTACATACTCTTAAACATGTTACAAAAAGCAGTAGTTACAGTGAGTTACAAAAATATACAGCATACATACATGTACCGAAGGGTACCATTAACAGCGTATAATACAGGGACAGAGCAGAGAGAAAATGTATATTCAGTCCTGTACCCCACATGGAGTCTGGACTGTGTCAAGGTCTCATGAGTCTTGGGAGAGCAGCCATGTTTTAGCATTATTCTTGAAGGAGTGGAATGATGGTTCAATTCTGATAGGTGTGGGCAAGGTGTTCCAGAGTTTGGAGGCCAGGACGGGGAAGCTCACCCCACCAGCTTTTTGGAGTTTGCATCTAGGCACGATGAGGCTGTGAGTTTTCCCTGCTCTGGTAGGTCGAGTGGAGATGTGGCGTGAGAAGCGAGCAGACAGGTAAGGTGGGGTGTTGTTGCTCAGACATTTGTGAGTCAAAGCTAGGGTTTTCAGGGCAATTCTCTGTTTTACCGGGAGCCAGCGTAAGTCCGATCTGACGGAGGAGATATGAAAGCGTCTCGGGATGTTTAAGGCTGCCCTTAAGGCATTATTTTGTACAGTTTGCAATTTATTAAGGTTAGACTGACTGGTCCCTAGGTAGAGAGCACTACAGTAGTCGATTTTGGCCATAACAAGAGTTCTGGCGAGTGTGATACAGTTGGTGGAATTTAGGAAGGGTCTACAGGCAGTGATAAGTTTGCAGGTATAGGCCGAAGCTGACCTAACTGCATTTATTTGTCTGTTCAGAGAAAGCGAGGAGTCAAGATAGACCCTTAGCGTCTTAGTATCTTTGGAGACTTTAATGTCATTGCCTTCAATAATGAAGGACTTGTAGGTTTGGTCTAGTTTGTTTAGCCAATGATTTGATCCTAAAAGTAAGAGCTCAGTCTTATCATCATTAAGGCAAAGTTTGTGCTGTGCCAGCCAGGCCTGGATGACCGAGTAAACATCGTTAAGGGCTTTGGTGTCAGCTGTGTAATCTCCTGTGATAGGGATGAGTATCTGGGAGTCGTCTGCATAGTTAGTGTAGGAGACACCCAGATAGTCAAGCAAACCGAAGAGGGGCTTGGTGAATACATTATACAACGTAGGGGATACACACGAGCCTTGAGGAACGCCACAGTGAATAGGGGAGGGATCTGCTGATGCCAGCGGTGAGAAGACCCTCATGGATCTATTTCTCAGGAAGGAGTGGATCCAGGCATTGGCAGAGTCGGAGAAGTGGGCTGCGGATTTGAGATGCTGGCAGAGTATTTGGTGGTTGACCAGATCAAAAGCCGCGGAGAGATCGAGGAGAAGGAGAAGAGCTAGCTTCCCATTGTCCTTCAGTGACTCCATCTGAGTTTTCAAGTCGATCAGAGCTGAATCTGTTCTTTCAGCTAAATGCAAAACAGTTATCTGCAATTGCATTTGTGAAGCTTTCTATCCAGAACGCATCTCCATTTAACCTACTTGTGCTGTTTCAGCTTAGAATATTTTAAAGTTTTGCATTAATTTTTACTTCTACCTTATATATTGTAAAGGGTATACCTGTGAGGATAGTTCATCTATCTTCAGTCTAACGTTTGAGTTCTAGTCTTTGTTCTACTTGTAAGGGGTGTTTTTAATTATTACGTAATGTGTAGTGTCACATCAAGACATGGTAACAACTTTCTTGCAGTGAAATTAGTGAATCCATCTATCTGCAGCGGAAAGAGATCCTTCAGTTGTTCAGTAGATTGATTCTAAACAAGATCTTGCTGTCACTGTACAGGAACTTTACAGGAACTGGCCTCCACTACAAGGCACTCTCTAATGTGGATGTATGTTCTGAAGTTACATAGGAGGATATTGGTAGGACCTGATAAAGGGATGTGTACGATGCAGAATGGCAAAACAATGGATTACATTGATCCACATGATGTAAATGGTGTTATTGGCCAGTTAGATCTAGAAGATATGGTTATGATGGCCCCTCCTCCATCTAATTCTGCTTCCTCAGCCCGAAGTACCAAGGATCTGCAGATGTGAGGTGGAATAAACTGTTTCTCTATAGTACTGGTTCTTCTGGACCAGGAGATGACAGTAGCTCTTAGAAAGTTATGCATGAGAAGTTGGAGAAATTAGGGCATATGTCAAGATGTCCCATTTAGACTCCTGAAAGGAGATAGGTGATTGTGGTTTGACCTTTACTCTCCGTGCACTTGGTATAAATTGTGGGCATTATTTATTACTCTTTTGCTAGCTTTTGGGCTAAGAGGTCAAGTGATAATTTGGTTCATGACTTCTTGTTTTCTTGCCTTTTCTGTTTTATGGTTCATTGTTATCTAACTTTGCTAATGCTCTTGTATTTATTATCATTGTTTTTCTCTTTCAGCACAGTTATATCTTCCAATTGTATGCATAGTTCACACTTTGCTGTTTATGTCAGTTAGGATGACATATTGCTCGTTTTGGGATTAGCTTGCATTTTGTGTCGTGGTCATTTTTAACTCGGTTATGTCATTTATACCGTTTAGATCCTTTTTCTTGAAAAAAAGGTTACCTTCGGGGTAAATTATGGAGGACCTCTTTTAATTTTAAGGGGATTGATAATTATATAAGCAGAAAAAATGCCTTAGTATTTTAAATGATTTCATAGCATTACTTCAGGAGACACATTTCATGAGGGTGAAGCTGAGACGCGTTTGAGGGCTTAGTTTTTCATAGTTGTAGCACTAGTGCAAGGACATGTGGAGAGGTCATGTTGATAACATTATTTGATATATAGGGTTGCTAAAGTGGTAGAAGACAGGGAGGGTAAGAGCGCAAAGATGTAATGCATGTTGGAGGGAAAAAGCTTGGAGTGCGTCGATGTATGCACCCAAAGAGCTTGGAAACCTGAGTTCTACTCTTATTTGAATAGAGTTCTTTGTGATAATATGTGTGCTTCAGAGTTGTTTGGAGGAAATTGGAATATTGGTATAAATTCCAATTTTCGATAAATCAAATGCTCCCAAATGCAAAAATCGGAGGTATAGCAATATTTTAAAGGATACAAGAGATGTACACTGCATTTAAATGAATATGCAATGTACTGCTGCACATATATATATACATTGTAAATCCCTTGAAAGTCCACACATATCTCTGTAATAACAATATGCTGTCATTGACAGTACTTGTTATGTTATGCTATGTTATGCTGATTTGTACTGTGCACTGCTACCGCCCAGGGGCAGTCTCCAGGCACTCACGTTGCTCTGAAAAAGCAACGTGAGATGGGAATGGGGAGGTTAGTGAGGATAGGGTGAGAGGGTAGGTTCAGAACCATGAGGAACTGGTGTCTCTGAGTGTTGTTTTGCATGTGTTGGTTTGGGCTGGAAGCCCCGTGAGTTTTAACCGTATGGGTAAGATTCAGTGCCTAGGGTGTATGGTAGTGTTTTGTGTTGGTGTTAGTGTGTTATGTGGGGTTTCGGTGGGTTTTGTTGTGAGCATTGGTTAGAGAGTGTGCGTAAGGGATCCAGAGTCACAGGTGGCTGTTGCTGTAAGATTATCAGGGTATTGGTGTGTAATTGCATTGTTCAAGGTTTTACAGACTATGTGGGTTGGTTCACTCTAGGTGTGCTTAAGCATTTAGAGGTGCTGGGTGTGAACATAATGCTAATAATGTGATTATTCCTTTCTTTCTTTACAAAGAGGCATCAAAATAAATTGAAATGCTTAAACAATATTTGTTTTTGAGACAATGATTGCATTCAATCCAAAGGAGTATCATAATTCCTGAATCTTGCCAAACAATGAAAGCAGGTTTCAAATATTCCTATCCCCGCTAACATGTGTTTAACGCTTTTTGCTTTTCCTCAAGACATTGAGATTATCTTTAAATAATATAAAAGTTTTTGTGTTTTTCCTATTTGAAAACAGTTTCTCTTCAAATTTGAAACAGATTTTACAAGATATTTTTTGGTTTTAACATTTGAGTCCCCGTTTACATATATTCCACTAGTCATTTAATAGATGTAGAATTGCATTTAGTAATTTGTGTTCCATCAGTACAAGGAGAATCCTAGGTTTGACTAGAAAGTGGAAGCAACGGAGTAAGTCAAGGGGCTATCATACCGTTCACCATATATCTTGAATCCTAGAGTCTTGTTACTGATGAAATACAAATGATCAAAAATAATTCTCCATTGAAACAAAGTAAAAGAAATAGGACAATCCTGTAAAACATACGAGAACTTTAAGTGCAAACACTTCTATGCAAGATGAACAATCATTTAAGGTGCAGAATGAATCTGGGTGATAGTATGAACACAACAAAGACAAATATTTTGATGAATTCTCTTAAATAATATTTAGGTTTGCATATAGGTTGAGTTTCATATTCTAGTATACTGTGGGTGAAAGTTGCACCATCAGAATTGGAAAACAGAGACATTATGAACATGGAAAGAAACAGGTTGCTTATTGGCATTTCAGTTGAAACAAAGAGGGAACTAGAGAAATGTATCCTTGCTAGCAATGCAAGATAAGTTTTCGGTGGAGAGTAGTAACACATTTAAACGTGTTTACAATTCTCCATACAGTTAAGAAAATTGCAAACTCAGCAAATGAGTTCTAGATCTGTTAAATATGTTCCCAAGATTAGTGAGGAGTTGAGAGACATTTTAAAATGGTCTGAGGCCTATGCTTAGTATGAAAGCCCCTTGTCAAGATGATTTTCCTTTTGTAATTTTATAGGTTGTGTGCCCTATTCAACATTCCAGTTTTAGTTAAAGATTTCACTGAAGCTAAAACTAAGGGGAAATTAGGCCAGACTGTAAACAAGCCTTTGTTACTGTTGCAGCTAAGCCAGATAGTGACCCTTAAAAGTGTGAGTTGCTTAGGTTTTGGAGGGTAGGCTCATATAGATAGGTTTTCAGCATTTGAGTTTCCAATGGGTTATTGTGATCCTGTGTATTGGGGGCCTCTGGCTCCTGCTCATTCTTCATTAGGCCATCTGCTGCATGATTACAACATTCCTCTGGGTATCAAATTGCAGGTACCGCTCCCTTGGTATATTGGCACTATTCTACTGGGCTACAAGATGCTCATGGTCTAGGGAGTGGTTTGGTTATGATTTTCTTTATTGGGAGCGGTGATCATATGCACCTGAGATTCATTTACCTACACCTGCCCTTCATTACCACCAACTTTTTCATGCCAGTACTTTCTTGTAGTGTTTCATGTGTTGTTTGTCCCGGCTGTTACTCACCAGCCAGCGAGTGAATCGGGCAAGCAACCAGGAAGGCTGTACTGGATGTTGCTTGAAGAGCTCGAGATGGAGCCTCCACCTGAGCCTCCTCTCTGTTGAGGGAATAAGCTCTTTTTGATGATATGACTCTCAGCTGCACTAAACTACAGAGTGAGAGACCGATCACCCAAAAGAGTGGGGAGAACACACCGCCACGGACCCAGCTAAAAGAAAAAGACAATTGGTAAATTTTTTGGGAAGAGCAAAGTTCACCACAAGAAAAAAGCCTCTCAAAAGCAGAACGTACCTGGGTCACCCACTCCCCTTGTAATCGAAAAGGAACAAAATGGAATTTCCCCTGTAAGTACAGAAAAAGAGATTAACCTCTATTTTGATGATTCAGATAGGAAATAATAAAGAAAGTTAAGGAAGTCTTACCAGAACAGGAATTAAAATAACCCAAACAATCCAGGTTAGAACAACGGAGGTACAAAATAATAAACAGGAAGGTTAGTAGGGATGCTATACCCGGGCGGCACGAGGGGCGAACTAGGTACAGGTAGGTGCACACTTCTCAGCAAGGCGTCCATGTGTGCACTTTCTGAAATGAGTCTTTGTGTATAATCAGCAAAGCGTCCTTGCGTACATTCGAGGGAGCAAATCCAAAACAATGGGATGGAGTCGGAATCCACAAAAGAACACTGGAATTGAAGAAGGAAACAGTACCCAGTACTTGGAGTCAGCTGGGAAGGTGAGGAAAACCAGTTGAAGGCGGTGGTAGTTAAATTAGGACAAAAGGAAGGCAATCCAGTAAACAGGCAGTGAGATCTGATACACAGGCGGGCTAAGGACAGTACAGAATCAGGAAGTAAGCAATCCGTAGGACAGGCAAAAGTCCGGTACACAGGTAGGTAGAAGACAGTACAGAATCAGTAAGCAGGCAAACCGTAGAGCAGGCAAAGGTCCGGTACACAGGTAGGCAGAAGACTTGAGAAGTCTCAAGGCAGTCCGTAAACAGGAATTGGTACACGGGAAGGCAATGATTGGAAATGCACAGAAGACGAAACTTTGGGTGCCGGTTGCAACTTTAATCAGAAGCAGCATCCTTACCGCTGGAGTGCCTAATATACTCGGGAGGCGGAGCGCCGTAAGCCCGTCAGAGCTCACATTCCGAATAGTCGGAACTACATGCAAAAAGTAGGTTTCCTGGGAGTTGTAGGCAAAGGCTCGGTTGTCGATACCTTTGATGTTGTTGAGCCCAATCTCCAGGGTAACCGCCACCGAGAGAAATAAGGGGCTGAGAAACGTCGGATAATGTGGCGAAGTGTCACGACTTTGGTATGTACCTTGAAAGTGGTCTGTTTCACCTGGCGTGATGAAGAGGCGCGCAGGGCGCGCGGGTCATTCAGACCCCGATGTGTGACACCGGCAATGGTAGTCAAAATTGTGTGGTAAATTCCACATCCAGCACTGCCCACTGGTATTGTACAGTTGCTGTGAGGCATGTTTAACGCAGCCATTATTTAGAGCTTTGGGCCTGGTTTATTGCGTGCAGTGAGTTACTTATACTTGTACGGTGTGGTAAATCATCTGTTATTTACCAATACCGCACTGCTAATGCCAAAGTCATAATCAGGCCCAATTTGTGTACCTGAGGTTTTGGATTATCATGTCCTTTGATATAGCTGGGTTTATGTAGGTTATTAATTTCATGTTACTACTAGTGCATTTTCTAGTGGATTCAATTGGAACACTTTGTCTTAATGGTTTGTTTTATTCATTTATTTATTTATTTAGGGTTTTTACAAGAAAACCTTTACAAAATGTAAGAAACAACAAAATGAATATATTAAAAGATCATATTATAAATATATTACACATTTAACAGAACCGTAGCAATCTACAGAACTTGCATTCAAAATACATTAATTGCATTAATTCAAAATTTTAAACCATATCAAAAACAAGTATTGTGCAGGGAATTATGAATAGATACCAATAAAACACCTTTAATGTATATGTATCTATTTCAACAAGTGACAGACACTCTTTAAAAACCTTAAAGCAGATAGTTTCAGTGCAAGTGTATTGCCATGCATTATGTCCAACCATATGTAATCAAGCATCACCCACCTAGGATATCTCACATGTCTTTCAAAATATCCAATCCTTTGTCACCTTAATGCTTTACAGTAAATTATTAAATGTTGCAATGTTTCTTTTAGCTCATGATCTTTACAAAACCTGCAGAATACCATGTCATCCCGACTTCCACTCCTGACACAGATAATTTTTTTAGTTAGAAACACATTAAGTCAAAAAAGCATAACGTTATTTCTAGCTATCTTTTCAGGAAAGCAAATCAAATATGTTTCTGGAGTGCCCGGTTCTTCTGATAAGACACAATCTGACCATACAGTTTGGTTCCGATTGCATCATCAATAGTAATAGGCCAATCATATCTTTGTCTTTTCTTCTCAACAGCATTTGGGTTATCAATCTCAAGAGAAGAGCCCCTTTTTTTTAGTATTATCATACAGTGCAAATACTCCAGGCCTTCTTTATCTAATATAGTTAATGGGCTGTGTTCTGAGTTAACATACAATTTGCGGAATAGCGCCAACTGTCTCCATTCAACCTGACTTTCAAGGGATTGGAGACCCAGCTCATATTGGATTGCTGCAAATGTAACACACATAGGTAGGTAAAAGAAGACCTTCCACCAGATTATAGATTCATACATCCCCAATTCTGAGATTAACTACCATCCCTGAAAAAGTTCCAATCCATAGGTTAATCTAGGTATGACTTTTTGGCAATTTAAACCTTTAAGATGTGTAGAAACGAACAGTTCCCATATTTCTTGCCGCCTTTGTCATTTGGTTAGCCAGTAATGTTGCTTTCTCCCGTATGTAATTTCTATAAAAGGTCTTATTAGGGTGGGAAATAATCGGATACCCAAGTATATCATGCTCTCTTTGACCTGAAGCTTAGTTTGATTGAAATACCACTCATAATTAAGCTTTTAATTAATCTTTGAAAGCCTATAGGTGTTAGGTCCATTAGTATTAAATCGTCTGCATATGCAGCCCACAAGATGTTTAGATTACCAATTTTAGGAGAACCAAACGCTGATTTGGAAAGGGAATCCCCCAAATCTGAGACATATATATATTAAAGAAGCTTAGAGCCAGTATACAGCACTGTGTAAGGCCATTTTGAATGGATATAAGCTTTGACATAAACCCCTCGTTATTCAATCTAACATGAAGAATGGATTCTCTATGAAGAAGGATTAATATGGTCAATAAGCCGTCAGGAAGGCCCAGCTTTTTTTCATTTTAGACTTTAGAGTTAGACGATCAACTAGATGAAAAGCAATGGATAGATCCATGGAGGCAACATATACTGAGGTTGAAGCTTCCCTCCAGGCTAGACGCTGTATGCTACATAGTAGTAGCCATCCGCAATCCATGACCAAATGCTTCCTGAAGCCCAGTTGGAATATGTGGATGATATTATTATCCATACACCATTTGACACCGGCGTTCGATACTATGGATCTTCCCACTCTGCTGCACTGCCTCGCTCAGGCCAGCCTTTCGAGCCAAGTGCTTGCCTGGTTCTCCTCATTTTTGACAGACAGGTCCAGGGTTTTGTCCTTGGGGTCCTTTCTCTCCTGTGCTCATACACTTCCTTGTGGTGTCTCACAGGGGTCTGCCCGGTCCCCCACACTTTTCAATGTCTACATTTGGCCACTTTTGCTTCTCATCCATTTTCATGGCTTCTGGTCATATTCCTATGCTGATGAAACCCAAATCATGGGCCAGCTGGATCTGGTCAAGCCGGCATACAGCATCTCAGCTACGGGAATGCCTGGCGGCGGTGAGTGACTGGATGTGGAGCAACTGGCTGAAGCTTAACAAGGACAAAACAGTGGTTTTGATGGTGGGCCCTTCCACCTCCCCATTGAATTTCCCTTCCTCAGTTTCCTCCCCTTTATTGCTCTGGTCTACTGCCTTATGGCCCTCTGAGTTTGGCTCCTGCCCTACACCTGTTCCATTAGTTAGGATCCTGGGGTTCCTATTTGCTGAGTCTCTGTCTGCCACAGCTCAAGTCAGCTTGATATGCAAATCTGGCTACTTTCATCTCACAGTATTGAAGAAGGTTTTACCCTTTCTTCTGGTGAATCTCTGCCCCTTGGTGGTGCCCTCGCTAGTACTAAGCAAGCTCGACTATTGCAACTCATTATTTTTGTCGCAGCCAGTTTATATCATCCATCGGCTCCAGCTGTTACAGAATCCAGAAGCTCCTTTGGCCACTAACAGTGCTTATGGGATGCAGCACATATCCCCAGTCTTGCAGTCACTTCACTGGCTACTGATTCAGAAGCAGATTATCTTTAAATCCCTCTGTATTGTCCAGTGTGCCTTCTATGGTGTGGGATCGGAATTTCCCCAGGAGAAGTTTCAACACTACCTACTGGGCCGCTCACTAAGATCGGAAAAAGTCAGACTGCTGATTATCCCTCAGTTTCACTGTGCCCGTTTGGGTGGCCGCTCCTTCTTTGTCGCAGCGGCCAAGCTGTAGAACGCATTGCCATTCCCGATTCGGGCCACTCCCCAATATTTGACTTTTTTCGCCGGCTGCTGAAAACATACCTTTTTTAAATCCTCTTGCCCCTGATACCCTCCAGTGCTATGATGCTTATTGCGAACGAGTGCTTTATAAATCTATCACCTTTACATAACCATTGTTCTATGTGTCCCAGTAGTAATGTAGCAAATATTTTTGAGTCAACATCCATGATGGCAATAGGTTGATAGTTAAGAGGGGAGAACCTATCTCCTTTCTTATATATCGATATCACATAGGACATTTTCCAGGATTCAGTGATCCATTTGGTGATAGAAATATCAGTAAAGAGAATAAAGAGTACTCTAGACCACAGGGCTATGTTCTATTTAAATATCACATAGGTTAAAGAATTGGGTCCACCCGCTCTAGAGGAGCTAGCCTTGGATATCCCTTCGCCAATATCTACATTAGTAAACTTCAAGGACCATGGAACAGGGTCTAGATCCAAATGGTTCTTACGAGGGCACCCTCTTTGGTTATGCACATCTCCAAAAAAAGCAGAACACAAGTCTTCAGATATAGGATTTCTTTTGTACAGAGCATTGCCTCATTTTAAGTTCATTAATTAAACTCCAAACATTTCGAGAACCCCCCTCCTTCAAAGCATCCAACATTGCCTCACTATCCTGTTTCATCAGATTATGCTGTTGTGGTTTTTTTCCAGTTCTTCAGTTTTGCTTTTGATATTAATACTTTTCTCTATACTGCCATCCAGAGTCCTATTGACCTACATTATCGCTTTACGTATTAGCATTTTTATTCTTTGTAAGCAGTGGTAAAATGTATTAACGTGATGCTTTAGTTGTTTATGTTCTTGTGTGGCATTTCCAATATTTCCCTTCACAGACATTATATACTTGTTAAAAGAGGAGAATGTATATGTTGACTTCTTTATTTCCAGAGGAGATCCATCAAAGTCCTTCAACAGCAACAAATTAAGTCTACAGATATTTTTCCCATTCCATCTCAAATGGTTACATTGATGATTTGCTGTCACCAATAATCTATACATAATAGTTGAGAAAACAGGCTTGTTCCACTCAAAGGTTGTCAAAAGCATCCCATGGTCACTGTACTCCATACGTAGAATTTTGATTGATGTAGTACGATTAAACAGGGCTTTTGATACAAATATAAAGTCAATGGTAGATGATATATTGCAGCCAAACCAAGTTGAGCAGTCTTCTGATTCCCCATCCATACTTACACTTAATGATCGTAACCCCCAACCCTCAAAGTTAAGGCACCATCTTTGACCTTGTGTCACTTTGCATCTAGCAGAATGGTACCAACAATCTACAATACAAGAATCCGTTTCCAGGGACATTAATGGACCAAACAAGCCACTCCTTAATAGTTGATCACAGTGAGGGATTAGAGGAAAAGAACAATCGGAATGATACTCACCCAAAATGAACACCTGAAGGCATGTAAGGAGCCAATCTTTTATTTTTTCATTGATCATCTCAATCGTATATTCCAAGGTACCATCTGAGTTCCAGTAGATGTTAATCAACAGGATTTGACTATGATAATCATCCTTATCCATTTTGATAACAGCTGCTAGGGCCCTCTTAAATAGAATCAAATTATTCATGATTTTCAAGCCCATTCCCTGTCAGACTGCAATAAGCAACCCACTTGGCGGACTGGTAATTAACCCCTGTACTGCTGGTTTGATTATTATTTTGCACCTATCGAACAACGGCAATCCAATCAACCATGTTTCTTGTAGGCATATGAGAGCAATAGATCGCACAAAATGACACAGGGTTATATTGTTACATAAAGATGAAAAACCTCTACCATTCCATGATACTAGGGAGAGATCGGAGCTGACACTAAAGGAAACCTTTCATATCCTTCCGTTGAGCGATGGTATCTCTCAAAGTTAATGTGAGCCAGTGCCAATTAGGCTCAATCGATCGAGTAGGTAACTACTAGATCTACCTTTGAAAAGGTCCATCTCTCCCTTCATTGCCAATCTGGGGGTCAGTTTCCTCTATTCCCCTACACCCTTGAGCCTCTAGCCCTGGAGAGTTCAAGGGCCTAATATCATAACCTAGTTTGCAGATGTTTTGTGCTTTGTTCAGTAGACTCCCATAAACCATCCTAGAGGGAATCACCAGCCGCACATAATGGTATCTCCCCAAAATAATAAAATACACCAATTTTATATCTTTATATGTTATAAACCAAAGTGCTGGTATTTCATTAAATCGTGACAAAACTCTACTCCTGTTCAATGAATTGGTGTCTCCTTTATCAAACAGGTAGTTAAGCATTAAGTTTAGTTCATTTGGAAAGGACGGGTCTCTAAAAGGGCCAAGGTCCTGTTTAAATAAAAAAGATTCAGGGCAGTCACCCTGTTCAGGAATCCTCTTTTGGCTGCTGTGATCATCGTATAGATGAGCACCTTGAGCACATTTGGTATTCTGTTCCCTTTGTAATTTGAAAGGGAAATTTAGATCACTCAGTGTAGCTTTTAGAGTCTCCCTCAGGCCATCTCTAGCTACATCAATGGAACATTCCTTATTCTGTTGGCCCAGACCATTTTCCAACACTGGCCCGATAGGGGTGAGTTTAAATTTTCCTGAATAAATGATGTGTTACCAGATTAATATCAATTATTCAAATTCAATGGTCCCCCTTTGTCTGCCCTCGCTTCCTGATGGATTACTTTAGGATTTTCCTGCATCATTAACGATTTGACAAAGACCCGAATTACAGACTCATCTGTCATTGATACATTAGAAGAGAGGATGCTATTGGTTTGGTCAATCGAGGTCGGCCCAGTAGCAGAGTTGTTATCCAGCTGTATGACACATAAACTGCCTTAGTACACCTCCCCCTTTTTGCTACCAGTCTAGGGCTGTCTAGTAGAATTAATTTCATGGGATGGATTAACCTTTCTTTTACTTCTTATTATGGGGTTCGTGTTTTGATTGAATGTTTTGAACAAAGTCACCTTTTCCTGGTTTGATTGTTTTCCCTAGTCTATAGACCCATTATGCCTTCTCTTAAGTTTCAAGACATCAATAACCTAAGGTCTAAGGGGACATAAAGGCCATTGGGTGTATTGACCACTTCTCCTTCATCCTCCGTGCGCCTAGAAACCCACTCCGGGGCACTACTCGGCAGACTAGTTCCCTTTGAATTAGAGTTACCTTCTATGTCCTGATCTATCTCCACTGCCGAGTAGTCCAGATGCAAATGAAAATCGTTTGCATCATGCACTGCCATATTATGCAGATATTTGCGCAATTATATATTTATTCCTCTCTTATTGTGAGATGATTTAGTATCTTTTTTGAATTTATAGATTCACTGTTTTTACATAATATGTCTTCATGTTTCTCCAAATTAGTCCCTTTATTGATATGACCCCGCCCCCCCCTCTGAATCCTTAACTCAATAACTGGCGTATTCGGGCAATTTACTGTCTTTGGGCCTCATCACGACTTTGGCGATAACCCTTAAATCTGGTGGTCGCGCTATTACCGCCGGATTTAAGGGTCCGCCAAATCAGGACTTCAGCGGATTTCGCCGGCGGTAAGAGCGCAAATTTTCCCCATTGAGCCCAATTAGGAATGGGGCATTCCCGAATGGGCTCAATGGGAAATGGGGATTAACGTTACTGCTGAACTCGTGATCCGGCGCTATTAGCGTTACCGCCCAAGTCGTGATGAGGCAGGTTGTATTTTTGGCTGTGTCCATTCCCATCACATTAACAGCATTATCTGCAATGCGTGCTTCTAATAGAAGTGGGTGTGCCTTAATCAGTTGTACAAGTGAAGCCAGTTGATTACTTATTTCATTCATACAGGAAGTCTGAGTATTCATCCCAATGGTAATATGATGTCATAGACCTAATATAGCAGACACTATGGTATTAGAATCATCCTCTATCAATACAGGGGAACTAAAACATTGCTGAGCATTTTAAAGGCTATGATCATGTTCCACACCACCAAGAGGGTGGTTACTGAAGCAAGCAAAGATATTTCCACATAGAGAATATTGGGAGGTTGTTCAAATAAGACCCATTCACCAGGTCCTGATTATCATAAACAAATTGTGTGGAAACATTACCATGGATTTGGTTATGTATTTCCTGTGGCAATGAACCCAACTCAATGACCGAAGGCTGGGGAGCAGCAGGGGTCTCCAAATGGCCCACCTTGTCAGTCAGCCCTCCATCACCCCCAATGGTATCATCAATCGAACCCCCTAGATTACGAATGTTAACTTGGGACGGAGGTAGGGGAAGGGCAATCGCACAAGACAAACTGTCTCGACGATTAGAAAAAATCAATGGTGCATTGATGATGTCGGCCATGGCTTACATTTTCTTTCACATCCTTTGTGCAGACAGAGAGGAGACAAGAAGTAACCAGAACTTGTAGTGACCACCAGTATCAGTTCTTGAATTGGTATCCAAATGAAACACTCACAAGCCTAGATAGATAGAATAGGCAAGCTATTACCAACAATGAGCATAAAGTATATTATATCTATTGTGTCTCAGTAGCGCTGGTATCAAAGTTCCTTCAAATACCTCTATGCAGAGGAATAGTCCGCGTGTTTGCAAAACGAAGAAAGTCCCGCCACCAAACAACACCGAACAGCACTCCTGGAGCACTCACTGGATGTGCACGCGCAGATGGGCATGGCCAGCTCCTTATGTGCTGCTTCCAGTTCGAGGGGCGTGGCCAGTAATATCAGTTCCTGAATTGGTATCCAAATTAAACATTCACAAGCCTCTATGCCGAGGAATAGTCCATGTGTTTTAAAAACGAAGAAAATCCTTCCACCGAACAACGCCCAACAGCACTCCTGGAGCACTTGCTGTTTGTAATTCCTGAATTTCCGTTTTGTATTCTTCTTTTTATAACATAAATCAATCTATTGTATTACACAGTTTGCTTTTTGAAGTACATACTTTTATCTTTTCATTTTGTTTTATCTATACTTAGTGTTTGTTAGACTTTTGCTGAAGTGCAAGTGCATGTGCATGATATTCACAATTCATATTGTAATTTTTAATTGACATAGAGGGATTGTGTTCATGTAGATCTGTTAGTTTTTTGTCTATGTATGATGGATTGTCATCTAAATGGGTGATAAAGCCATTGCTTTTAAAAAAGAAAATGTTTATTCACAAAATATGAGAAATGTAATTATTTTGCCCAAACGGAGGTCTGCTAATAAGACACCCTTTTTACAAATGCGACATACCAAAACTATAGTGAACATATGTGCCTTTGCAGAGACAGATTACAGGTGCCCCACAGCCCTAGATTTCCTGCAGTCAAGGTAGTCTAGGTGTGAAGCCCTAAGAGCTAGGGGACTTGTTGCAACAACCTAGACTTGAACACTTACAGCATGCTTACTGTGGACTAAACCTTTATGACATTTCACCTTTAAAAGGAAACGGGCACCCCATCATTCTTTGATACTCTGCCATAGAGGTGAAGACAGAAGGCATTCAAGGCAGAGAGGAGCTCTGTCCACTAATCGCCTCCAGGGAAGAGTGGGGGTGACTGATGTTGGACCAAGGCCTCACTATTGACTTCACTAGAACCAGGCCCTCTCATTGTAGGTTAAAGGTGAAAGATCCCCTATAGATGCCAGGCATACTCCCTGGAGTGGGACTACAGAGCAGAAGTACTTGCCTTGTCATGGAGCTCCTGTATTGGGACTCATAGAAGCCACAGAATCAATTAAGTGACCCCTGGGTTTCCCTGCATCATCTATACATCAATTTGGGCACCTTGGACACCATCCAAGGTGCTGCACACAAACTGCAAGTGTCCTCTGTCATCTATACATTCAAATGCCTCTGCATCTCTGAGTTCGCTCAACGCTGATGCCCAATCTCAAACGTCTCCACATATGGGTCCTGCCGAACCTTGTAGTATCCCCTATTCAACACTGTTGTCTGTTCACCAGCTCCCTCAAGCTCCCAGCTGAAGCCATTGCAGTGCCTTGATGAAGTGTTGAGCCAGCCTCACCAGCTCACTGCTGAAGACTAGTCTTGGCTTCTCTTTTCCTGAGGTCTCAAAGTTTTCCATTCCAACTGACCCGACTATGCCTGTGCTTCCCAATGTCTCTGACCCTCAAGATGATGCTGCTGCTGAACAGAACCGCATTGTTGGGACCTGTGATCACCACTACCACAACTTGACCATGGCCTGGTATTGAAAGCACCTAGACTTCAGGTTTGATGCCAATAAGCCTGGCTCAACACAGTTGAGCTCCAGGGACAACACTTTACATTCCGTGAAGAGTTCCTGCCACCTTATTCACTTTTGGAATCATTGTGACTTGTATGCCCTTCTTTTCTACCTTGTTTTTAAAGACATATATTTTGACAGTGACTTTGTGCCAATCTTGTGACTGAGCACCCCTGCTCATCTACCCAAAGTGCCTCTTCACAAAGGTCTGCATTCTCTGTGTTCATTTACAGGGGTGGGTTTTCTGATTGGTTTCTGATGAGTCGTTTGCATTTTATTGTTTGTTTAAAAGTCTCTATTTTTATAGAACGTCGATTCTTTTATTTTGGACTATTGCACTTAACTGTTTGAGTTGCTACTGTTATCAGCCATACCCCCTCTGATGATATAGCATGCGCTACCATACAAGGTGAAGGAGTGGTTCCATTTGGGCAGTGCATTTTTCACCTACATGATTGTGATCACTGCTGGTTTAATAGTAGAGTGGGGATGAGTAGGCAATTTAGACACTACCCATCCCTGCACTCCTGCAGAGCAATAGTAATTTCCTCGCACTTTTTAAATATCTTCATATTCTATAACTGTTTACTTACAATTCAGTTTAGGCTATTCTAACTGATTTGATTATGATTATAGCTGTTTCTATGAGGGTTGGTTCATGTGAGTGTTTTTATGTTTCCATGTTCCTTCATCATTTGTATTTTCTTATTTCTTGAATTAAAATAATACAAATACAAAGTTGAGGAACTTTAATCTAGGCAAGGGGTCTGAAACCTGTGGCTATCCAAATGTTTTGGATTATGAATCCCATGATCCCTCATCATTTACAATGCCAGGGGTCTTGATCCTTTGGCTCTCCAGCTGTTTTGGACTACAACTCCCATTAACCCTAGCCTGCATAGTCAATAGTGAGGTATCCTGGAAGTCATAGTCCAAAAACATCTGGATAGCGGTAGGTTGTAGATGCCTTCACTTTGCTGTGTAGGGCAACATCTGGAGAGCCAAAGGTTGCCGAACCCTGACTAGGCTGACCTGTTTGCCATAACCAGGTCCGCTGTATGGGGATGATGTGATGCTCGTATCACAGACAAAGTGGGGTCAATCTAATTTAACAAACTACTTGAGAGTGGCCCACTAAAGACAATGGGCCTCATTATGAGGTAGGAGGTAGCCATTAGCACCATGGATACCCCCTTACCGCATTCCGAGTCCGGCTTCCCGAAAGAGGGACTTACCGGGTCATTCTAACCTTGGAGGAGCGTGTAAGTCCCCATTCCGGGAACCATTCCCCATTCCCATTCAAGCCCCCATAGGGCTCAATGGGAATGTGGATGGAGCTAATAACGGTACTGAAATTTGCGGTACCGTTATTAGCTCTCAAGTCCCTTAACGGGTCCCCTCCATACGCCTGGTAAAACCAGGCGTTAAGGAAGGGACCCGCTAAGGGACCTCGGAATAGGGTGATAAGGGATTACTGGCACCGGTGTCCTTACCGGTGCCGGTAATCCCTTACCACCTACCTCGTAATGAGGCCCAATGGCTTGTGAGACTTAGCTTTTGCCCTAACAACAGCTGGTCTAAGCACATCCGGATCCAAGGTGGAGAGGCCCTTTTACTCACACTAATCTTGGGAATGTTTTTCAGGCTTCGTGGTCGCCCGCCACTGCTTCCCATCAAATGACTGCACCTGCAAAGCTTGCATGAAATGCCTTATTTCTGGACGAGGTGCATGGAGATAAAACATGACAAAATTCAGAGATAATTAAAGGTGACTTTTGGAAATCTATCATCAGACCAAATGGCCAAAGCGGATAGGCTAGCACACGTGACAGATGAGGGACAAACTAGAGCTTTTTGTAAGTCATTTTGCTTGCAGAATGAAATTACAAACAAGCAGTACGTAGTAAACCTGGCAAATTCTACTCATATTGTTATAGGCTTAGATCCAGTATATATTTTGTGGTCTTAATTAACAAAATCTGTTCTGTATTTTTGTATGACAACTGGGTTTCTTAACAATTTATTACAATATATATATATATAGAGTTCTAAATAAAATAAAAGTGTAAAAAGGGCATTGGGCAAATGTGGTTTTGGTTATTTGGGAAGTTGTAAAAATGTCAAACTGTACATTGCACAATTACATCTATAATGTATTGTCATGTCTACAAATAAATAGCACAACATTGTACAATGCATGCACAGAAATGGACACGTAGCTTTGTGCTAGGAACGTAGCTGAGATGAATCGATTGACATTTAATTCAGGATGCTTTTTGCATATTTTGTCTCAAGATGTGTGATGAATTGAGTTAATCAGAGGGACTTAAAGCAACATTGTGGACATAATTGCCTTTTTGCTCAGCAACAGTTTTCACCAGTTCTACAGCCAAATACTATTGTGCTTGGAAAAGAGCCCAAAAGTTGATGGATCATTTCATAAGTCCCTGAAGCAAAAACCTATGGAAGCAGCAACACAGCTCACCCCAAACCCACTGTAAAGCTAAATTATGATTGCATGTTTGAAGCAACTGCAAATGTTACAGTTTTTTTCATTTTTCGTAGGATATAAACGTGCAATGTGTGTTTAGCTTGGTCAATATATATAATGTTGGTTTTTAAATTTCAGGAATGTATGTTGCAAAAATGACTGGTCATATTTCTTTTTTGTTTGTTCAAAATGCATGACACTAAAGCTGTAGCAATGTAAGTACATGTATTCCTCAAACGTAATACCCTCTCCCAAACAATATACAACTGGGGAGCACTCCCTGATTAATCAGAATTTTGAATAATGTCATAAGCAGTGAAAACCCAACTTTAGCAATGTCCACTGTACAATGATAGCTACTGTAGTTATGGTTAAGTTGAACTCCCCATAGGAAGAGCACTTTTTCAGATGCTTTTAAATTTAGCACCATTTCGTGAAACTTCCTCAAACAGTCTAAGAATAATTAACATCCAACTGCAAACCCTATTTGAACGATTATTGAAGTTTCACCCGGGGGCAGTGGAGAGGTCAACGTTATAGTGGTATTCCAAAAGTTATATTGCCCATGCTAACTTCCACATGGAATCTTTGCTTTCACCTGCAGCAAATATGGCTGGACAGATGCACACAAAGCCTGTGTAAGAAGCTGGTAGCTGGTTCCACACACAATCTTCACTTGGTCTGTTGAAAATCCATTTGGCGGTTTGTATAAAGTACCTGCAAAAGTGACCAAAAATGACCAAAATTAATTTGGTGATATTTTGAGCTTGCCAACTCTTGTGTCAAAATTGCAGCACTTTATTAGCCCGTCTGGGATTGTGGGCGTCAGCAAAACTGAATTTGATTGACTACTTGGCGTTAACACACAGATTCTCAACTTCCAAGTTGAGTCAAATTTAGGGCTGTGAGGGCTGCGACCTTTAATAGCCAAGCCCGACCATAAAGGTAGGTGTGAACACCATTAGCACTCTGGCCTGGTGCCCGTGATGCGAATAGTGGGTTTGCAAAAGAAAAGAAAAATGTTCCCTATGGGGAAGGGGCACATGCAGTCGTGTGGCCCTTCAACAAAGGGAAGCTTTACCCAAATAAAGATGGCTGCAATAGACACAACAGGAACTTGTGTGTAAGCCCGTTTGCACTATCTATGGCCTCCATGTGGAGGAAGGAGGAGGGGTCCGGGTTATCATTTGGAATAGGGCATCTCAGGTAAATGTAGGGAGTCAGTTAGGGGTGTGCGAAGAAACAGGAGAGGAGGAAGGGCAGGAGGACAACGATGCCCATGCAGCACCTCTGAATGCAAGCTTGCACTGTTCCTCCTGGCCCTGCATTAGAGGGAGCTGATTGGCTGCTCCCCCTCATGCTGGGTAATAATGATTAATTAGATACAGAGTTAACATGTTTGATGCAGCAGCCATCTTGGTCCATAGATTTTGTGGTCAGCCCACTTAGTCTCTTGGGTAAAAAAATGGAAATGCGAAAATAGAGGCCTTCTGGGGCATACACAGTACTTTGCAGAGTTAGAAGGTTGATTCTGCAAAAAAGAATGCAAAGGCAGACCTGCAGAACAGCAACTGGGTTGGTGAACCTGGTTCTGTGGGATTTCCAGTCTAGAAAATGGATGCTTGGAGCAGCCAGACAAAAGAGAGTTACAATACTCTAATATGGACCCAAAGATAGTTCTGGCAACATGGCCCACATGTTGTTCCAATAAGACTAGGCAGATTTATCTGAAACAAACTTAGGGAAAAAGAAGCAGTATGGATGGTTGAGCTGATATGGCCTGACATATCCTTCCAGGTGTCAAAAATGACCCCCATCATTATAATTATGGAAGGCTAGAGAGGCGAAGCTTATTAATGTTAAAGTGATGTCCAAGACTATTGTATTTTTTATACTTGCTGTTTTCCCAGAAATAGTAGTTTCAGTTATTGTCACATTGAGGTTCAACCAATTCAGGTCCATCCCCCAAATAGAGGAGAGATAGTTTAAAAAAACAGTTGTTTGCTATCAGCATAACAGAGAAAGCCTTCGCCAAAATCAGTTAAACGGTTGTCTGGTGTTTGACATGCATTTTTGAAAAGCAGTGGTGACAAAGAAGAACCCTGCGGAAAACAGGATGTTTAGGGTACAAAACGCATTTAAAGTAGTACAAGTGAATCTTTTTGTCAGAAAGGAAGCAAATCACCACTGGACTGGAACCAACACCCTGGCCACCAAAGAGAACCCACTAAGGATAATTTGGTGGTCCAAGCTATCGAATGCCGCTGATACATCGAACACAACTAGCAGTAAAAGGAGCGTGCTTCTGGCCAGAGGTGCCAGTTTCTTAAGATATTTGGGAGATTAAAAGCTTTACTGGTGGGATGAATCACCTTCACAAATTGCTGAGTGAGACACTCTTTCTACCATGACTGTGGTCAAGTGGTTTAACTGGATGCCCTCAGATGCACGGTGGCAGAGTCAAAACCATGTCGTGGTCATAGCGAGAGTCCTTCAACCTGCGGGGACCAAGCTGTGCTAAGGATGAACAGTGTACTACGTATGGAGTCTGTGAATAGAGGGGGGATTTCAAGACATCAGTGCTGGTGGTGTGCTATTAGAAGGATAAAAGAACCAGTATCTGGCCAGAGAGTCTCCTGAATGCCAGACACTGACTATACATGCAGCGCAGAGGACAAGCAACACAACGCTGATGAATGGATGGAGGGCAGACTAACACAGATGACTAGCAGATGTGGTGCAGAACAGGGAAAGATGATCCCTACCTTCTGATACCGTTGGGAGAAGTGTGAGGAGCAAATGGGAATCGAGGAACTGAAGACAACCTGGCCAGGGCTATGGATGTGGGGCCAAGCATTAAAAAGACTTCCAGGTAAAGAGGAGTGAATGAATGTGAGACAATGAGAAAGACAGATAAAGTGCAAGCAGTAATGCTGAAATGTGGGGTCTGAAGGGACAGGCCCGAAAGCACCCTGGCAAGTAAAGGTATGAGAGACATTCATTGGGAGATAATGCTGTATGTTCGAAAATTGAGTCTTGATTCCAAGAGCTAAGCCGAGAAATGTCCAGTTTATGGTAACGATGCATTCTGGGAAACTGAGTCATAACTCACAGAAAATATTGAGGAGAATTTAGAGTGTGACAACACAGGACTGTAAGACCTGGGGAGAAATGTAAGACATTCATTATCAGATAACACTGCACACTGGGACACCATATGCGAAATCACAGAAGTATTAGGAGAGAGCATCATTAAGTGATGACCATTTGAGCCATAAGTACCAGAGTGAATAGAGAGACTCACGGTGTGAACATGTGTGCTTGCAAGTAGCCCAGTCCTAAGTCCCAGAGGGATATAAACAAATATGGTATGGAGTAATATTGAGAGCAAAGACAAGACTGCAAGTTGGCAGACACCGACCAAAGCTCAGCGCAGATTGGTCTAAGCCATGCCCAGGAGAAGGACGAGTTTAAGATGGGATACTGAATATATCACCAAGAGTGAATGTAGAGGATTCACGTTTCATGCAGAGAACAAGAGTCATTTCTCTTTAAATGTCTGACCAACAGATACTGATGAAGGCCATTTCATGCTGGGAATGGGGGCCTCATACTCTTTCTATATTAACGAAAGAGACTTATCAAGAACGTAGCATGCTGGATACTGGAGTCCACTACTCCTTGAGCACTTGATAATGAGGTTGGTGATAATGGGGTTGGTGGTATAAAATGATCCAATGCTGATCATCCTATCAGCTGCAAATTAATGCTCTGCCCTAATTTTATCCTTGATGCCGCCATTTTTTTTATCGAGTTGATCGCACCAATCAGGATTCCTTACCCTTTACACAATGAAATACAGTCTGAAATGAAATCCTCGATATGATACTATAGAAACCCAAGAATTAAGTGCAAACAGAGAGCTCACCGTGAGGTAAATTGGCACATTGCTGTGTGTGCATGCATGAGCCTTATTCATGCGAAGCATGCTCTAACTGTTGGCCTGATTTTAATTGCAGTTAAACCTGCTCCTGTTATTAGCCAGCTACGTATCGCAAAATAAATCATCAAGAGTTGTAATCCTTACAAATAATTTCAAGTGAACCTCCAAGTAAAAACATTTTTAAAAAAAATATCATCTGGATGCAATCACTTTAAACAGAATGTGAAATCTAGCTGGGAATTTCCGAAGCGAGTTTAAGGAATTGCGTGCTGCTTTTTCATCACTGTTATGATGACTCTCTAAGGAACTCAAAATTAAGAATTTAAAAAGAAGAAAGAATGACTAGGTATGCTGGCATAAATATACATACAATAGCATTCAAAGCCACAGATCAGCCTAAGGGTAATTCACAAGCATATATTTCACAGTTCTGGTTTCTTTTTTTATAATATCTTTAAATATTTTTAACACCAGCAATTTAGCATCTTCAGACTCACTAAGAGAGAATGCATGACACCAGCGAGAAGAACCCAAAATGTTTTTCCTCAAAGCACTCTGCCGAACCCACAGAGCAATCCATAGCCAAGGAGCTGAATTCATACAGTAAACAAATCTCCATCTACTAACCTAAACGAAAATTGAGGTCCAGCAATGACATCCGCCTCAAACCAAAACAATATTTAAAGTTCAAATTTGGTGGATCAGCATTCTCCTGCATCATGGAAAAACTTTGGAGCTCACTTCCCAAGGAGAAATGAACACCCAGAGAACACCTAAAGTTCTGAAAATGACTAAAATCTTTGTTCTTGGATTGGCCAAACTAAACAGTAAGTACCATAGAAAAGAAACACCAAACGATAACACACAAAAAAAAAAAATAACCTAAAATGTATGAACTGAAACCGGGATATGCCAGTTGAAATAAAGCATTCTTAAGCACGACCATACAAGGATACTAACCCAGCCAAACCAATATAACCCTCGCAGAGAGGCGCACAGACCAAGATCATCACTAACCCTATTCAACACTCAAGAAGCTTCTCCTCCAGGCACTCAATGCACAAAAAGCTAAAATCACATCAAATGGACCTCAGAGATGAACAAACATTTTGGCGAACTCAAAGATGCACTGGCCCATGACCCAGTGTTGCCAACCTCAAACTATAAAGGGAAATTCTATTTCTTTGCACATTCTGGCGGCACAATGATGACAGTTGTTCTCACCCAAAGAAAACCACAAGGACAAAAGCCACTGGTGTATTATCGTGGGTTGTTAGACCCAGTAATGCAGGGCCATGTTCCGTGAGAACAAACGCTTGCAGTTGCAGAGTTTGCCATAGAGACAGAAACCACCATACCAATGGGGGCCGTGTGATTTCATACGTGTAGTACACACTTTTTATGATCCTTGAAAAATCTAAATCCACGTTAATGAGATACAAGGTGATACTGACAAACCCAGCAATTGAGGTTGTTTGTTGACAGATCTTTAACAATAGATTCGAGCATGGGGTGCCGGTGCTCTGGTGCCACAGTAGCGTACCATCATGTGGGAGAATGTCTTATTTGGTCTCAAATGCAGATGCTAGCTCATTATTTGGCACATGCAGCAGAGTTGTAGGCTTTAATAAAAGCACTAAATATTTCACAAAGGTATGTGGTCAAACTTTTTTCAGACTCGACATACGTCAACTCCACAGTGCACTCCAGGCTTGATCAATGGGAAAGGAGGGGGACTAAAAGGATTGATGGGTCCTATGTTCAGCATTCAGAATTAATGGCATGATTAATTTAGTTGTTACCCCTCCCAGTAGATGTAGCCTTAATAAAATTCCCTGCCCACACAGGCAGCCTGGATTTTATTTCACAGGGCAATGATATGGCCAATAGAGTAGCCAAAGAAGAGGACAGGTAGTGCATATGAATTCTGACTTCAGGAAGGACATCAACAGTTTCCATTTATGTGCAAATCTCTTGCAATTTTCCCCCACATCTACTGCCATCTTTTCCATGTTTCAATGACCATCACCAACCATAAACGTACCCACCATAGGTTCAAGTGCAAGGTTTTCCAGTTAGCCGCTATGACCATTTTTGCCATCAGGAGCAGCAGGGTTATAGTAGCACTCTCCCTAGCAAATAACAGATATTCTGCTTTGTCTGGGATACCCAATAATATCAAAAGGTGGAAAGGTGTACCCAATTGTTCTCAAGATGTAAGCTATTACCTCCTCCCAAAATAGTATGATCTTTGAGCATTCCTACCAAATATGTATGGAGGTTCTCATGGCCATACACTCCTGCAAACACTCCCCTCTAGCTTCAGGGTACATTTTACGGAATCTATCCAGTGTTAAGTACCAACACACCATTACTTTATACACCGTATCCTTTAGCTGGACCACTTTAGCCACCTTTTTTGTTCTCCACCATATTCCTTCCCATTCCTTTTCTGTGATGTGTCTACCCAGAGATACCTCACAAGCTTTCATATAGGACCAACACTTTTTCCCACCTGCATTGTGTAGTGTGCGCAAAGTAGCCGTTATCAGTCCCTTCATTGTCTTTGTCTCTGTTACCAGTTTCTCGAAGGGTGTCAGTCCCTTAAGGGCTGCCTTCCTGATCATGTTGCACACCACCCAATGTCTCAGTTGGAAGTATTGAAACTGGTCCTGCTCCATTAAACAGTGTTCCTGTTTGAAGTCTGTGAATTTCAAATTTTGTGAACATGGTTGTGAACATGGTTGCAATGCACCAAACCCTGTTTTCTCTCCACCACTGGAATGGGCCTCTCCACTATGCTGGGGTGAATTCTGGTTGTCATGTTGCGGGGTCAGTGGCAACGGAAATGTGGTGAGATTCTTGCATGTGGGTAGCTTGTCCCAAGCCACTAATGTTTCTCTGGTAATGGAGTTCACAATGATCGACTGCAGCCTATGGTTTCTGGGCAGCCAAAGGATTCTCTACAATTGGATACCACCAACTGCTGTATCCATTGCCCGCCACTGCTTGGCAGACTCCAACTGACACTATTCCCTTAATATACAGAGATGTGCTGCTACATGGTAATCTTGAAAATCCGGCACCTGAATACCTCCCTACCTGACTTGGCTCTCAATGTTGTTCTTGCTACGCTCCCTCGCTTCCCTTTCCAAATAAAAGAAGTGCCATTACTCTGCCAATTGAGAAGACCTTTTTTAGGAACCTGCACCAGTGCTTGAAAAAGATAAAGAAGGCATGGGAGTACATTCATTTTGATAACATTGATCTTTCAGAACCACGAGCTAGTGACCTTGATCAATCTTTTCAAATCTGTCTTAATCTACTCTACTAATCTCAGGGAGTTCAGCTCATACAGTTTGCTTAAGTTCATGTGCAACTGTAACCCCAGATAGTTAATGCTGTCCCCAGCCCAGCAGAATGGAAGAGCCATTTTTATACGTTCCCTCACATCTGACCAAGTGGTTAGATTCAGGACCTCTGATTTCTCCAGGTTTACCTTAAAACCTGAAGCTAACCCATATTTTGTCAGTTCATCCTGCACCGCTGACAAAGAGACTAGTGGATCCTGCAATGAGAGTATGACATCGTCCTGAACAATGCCAATTCATATTCTACTCCCCAGAACTGTATGCACTGTATATCCTGCTGTGCTTTTGCCCTTTGTTCAAATGGTTCAATTACCATTGCAAAGAGAAGGAGGGGCAAAGGGTAACCCTGCCTGGTGCCCCTCCCAAGAACAAAGGGGTCAAGAGCAAGCCATTAGCTTTGATCCTGGTGGTAGGCCTATTATAGATGCCACAATTAACACAAAAATGGGGCATAGTATATAATTAAACAGGGTTTGCCCTGACTAGTCACGTTCTAACACACGAGAAGGCACAACACATCTGTACAGAAGTACTAAGCAACATATTTCTCAATCACCCCATGGTCGTGGGAGGGACTAAAAGTACATCTGTTGGGAATGACACAAGGATAGAGGGATTGTCTATCTAAAGCTAACTATAGGGTGACTAATGCTAGCAAGCGCTGATGTGCTACTTATCTAAAAGAATATAGAAAAAGAAAGAAAAGACTTCAACAACTGGGTACCTGTAATCTCACTTATAATATGAGAGATTACTAACCAGTCACTCTTGGACCACTCTTGTTCATTCCTGTTTTAAAAAAGAGAACATCTATGCCATTAAGTCAGCAGTCTATTTGTAGGTACACAACAATTTATTAACCTTTAGACTTACTGAATTTTTCCTAGACTCTCTACTGTTAAGAATTGGTGTTTTTACTACAACAATATCCTCAATTGGTTTAAGTGAAGACACTAACTCTCTACTCACTATGGCTAATTGCTGTTACTCAACAAGGCACTGAGAGTAAAGTTTGCTTTGGCTGGGTAAGAATATTACTGCCTCCCTAATGCAGTCACTACTTTCTACCAGTTTCAGTAGTATAATATGGTTGGGACCGCTTTCTTCAGGACAGTCTTCAGTTTAAACAGTGATACGTTCACTGAAAACAGAGAGCTGATGGATGTGCGATACATTACCACACCACCCTCTGTCACCATGTGTGAGAAGCTCAAAGAGTAAACCTGCAACAAAATAAAACACACAAGATAATGCAGGTTCACGGGTCAGTTGCAACCCTAAACGAATTAGTAAAAGAACATGCACATAATATTAGGATTTCCCAAAAGCAAAAAGTGTTCAAAAATGCACACCAGAAATTACACACCATCCAGTAGCTGTTCAGCTGCTTTATGTCATTCTCTATTTGTAGAGGTCATATTCCTACGTCAATTCAAGCATTAAAGGCTGACCTGAATGAATTCCATGTGGTGGACCATGCGTCCGATGTAAGATTGGTTTGTAGCTAAGGTTCTACACCCGCAATGAATCATCTATCCATTCTCTTTACCTGGATAACAAAGAATATAGTGGGAGAGAAACAAACCATGTTTAGGTAAATTCGACTCACACACCATGACTGCTTCGTCAGAGGCTATTAGTGTCTCCATAGGATGTCAACCGTGTGTGTGGTTCAGTCAAAAAAACAACATAAGCCCCCACACGCATGGATCTGTGTATTGATAAGTACGTAATTCCCTGAGTCTTGCCCACGAAAGGAAACTTACTTGAAATAGGATCATTCCATAGTTTCGATTTTCAGTCACCGTCCCGTTCGGACTCTGCCTGTAAATTTGAATGGAAGCGAAATCACGTAGTCTTCCGTGTTTGGATGCAGGCATAGTCACGCGGTTAATATCATGAAGTCAGAGCAATGTGACTGGCATATTGCGTCAGCATATATCGTCAGGCCAGGCAAGTCAGGAAATAATAGATGCCGTAGTTTCTAAATGCGCCAGTAATCCAAATCCAAAAATGCACTGATCACTTTGAGTGATTGTCTAGCAACACATTGTGATCATGCGAGCAGTGTTCACAATATTTGATGTTAAAATGGTTCAAGCATTCCCAATGTCTATATGCAACTTAATCAAATTAGCATACAAGAACATATAAAACATATGGGCCACCCATTGGAGGGCAATACAATGTGGGTGTATACCTACTCCCACCCAATGCCCCATTATGGATCCTGTAAGTGTAGGAGATTCATGTCTCCTTCTTGCTGTTTCACTGTCTTCTCTGTGGTCAAAGGAAATATCGAAATAGGGTGTGGGGGGAGGGATTGCTATGTTGAGGCGTGCCTTAGTGCCTGATTGTGCATTAAGAGTTATTGTAGCACAGCTAATGTCTGCCATGGTATTTCTTAATTATGGCCATACTGGTCAGTTTTTAGCTGAAATATCCAATTTTGCTCTCTTTTGAGTAGCATAGATTGGATATCTCCTCCCCTGCTTGGGCATCTTACTTTCTCATTCACTGACCATTGAATATCTGTGACTCCATGCCCTATCTGTTGGAAATGTGCTACCAAAGGTGCGTGTTCCCAGTTAGATCTTATGCACGACATGTGCTCTTGGAAGCATTTTTTAATGGGCCTACTTGTCATACCAATATATTTCAATTGGCAAAGCCATTTGATCAAGTAAATGACATTTGAGCTATGACAGTTTGTAAAGGAGTACTGCTCTCAAGATGTTCTTAGTCCAAGGTCTAAAGTCTTGGTACGTGCTGTCATTGGACATATATTATATTGACCACATGCTGAATTGCCCAAAGGTGGTGCAACGTGCCATAATGTAGCCTGCAGTTCAATCGGGTCTGGTGGTTGATATGAATGTTCCAAGGTATCCCGCAGGATTTTCTCTTCTTGATTGCAAATCTCGGTGTGGGTACGTTGACAGGTCCTACATTCAGTATGGCCAGAACGTCAACATTTCTTTTTTGACTCTATTTATTTTATTAGAATGGCTGAACACTGCTGTGATAAGCTGGGGACCCTCTGGTTTCTTCTGTTGTTGAAGTGTGATTTCTCTACAAATATTCCTAACTCGTTTTCTGGCACATTTGATCATTTTACCAGGGTACCCCCTCTCACATAGGCGATTTGTGAGGATGCTGGCCTGTGTGTCTTTTTCCAGTAATGTTGAACAGTTCCTTCTGCACCTGAGGAATTGGCCAAAGGGTAAATTGTCTCAAAGGCTTTTTGGGTGGAAGCTTGAATATTCCAAAAGTAAATTCTGATCAGTAGGTTTTTGAAATATTGTGGTACTTAAACCACCATCAAACGCTTGTATCTCAACGTCAACAAAATGGATGGCCTCCTTGCTTTACTGTATGAGAATTTAAAATATAATTTACGGGAATTCAACCATGTCAGAAAATCAGTCAGGGACGTGTCTTCTCCAGTAAATATAACCAGTATTTTGTCTATGTAACGAGTCCGTAGCGTGATCTGGTTACTAAAAGAGTTTGTGTCTTGATAGATATATTTGTCCTCAAAGTCTGCCACATATAAATTGGCAAGTGAGGGTGCAAAGATTGCTCCCATCGCAGTTCCAGAGCGTTGTTGATAGAAATTGTCCTTATACATGAAGACGTTTCTAGTCAGTGCAATTTCTGCTAGTTGTAAAATGAAATGCCTGGGAATCTCCAATGAGGGATTGAGGCCCTCGAATACTTTTTCTATAATTAGTAATGTTTCTGTTTGGGGAATGTTAGTATACAGTGATTCAATACCCAGGGTAATAAGGAGCTGTGTATTCAGGTTGAAATGTATTTCTTTGACCACATTAAGAATTCCTGTAGTATCTTTAAGATACAAACGCATTTTTGGCACTTGGGTTTTGAGAAAAAAGTCCACAAACTAGGATAGTACTCTGGGATAGAATGTATACCAGCCACTATCGGGCGGCCTGGTGGAGGTGATATGCCTTTATGGACTTTCAGTAAGGCATAAAATGATGGTATTTTAGGAAATTTAGGGCATAAGAAGTCAGCTTCTTTTGGGCTACTAGAACATTCACATAGGGCCTCTTCCACTGTCCCTGTGATCAGCATTCTCAAATTCTCTGTGGGGTCACAGCCAAGGATTTGTTAATTTTCTCTGTTATCCAGCAGTGTTGCCACCATTTTGTCGTAGTCCAGAGTATTGATCACTACAATGGCTCCCCCTTTGTCCGCCTGCTTGACGATGAAATTGTTGTTGGTGCTAAGGTTTTGCCATGCTGTCCGTTAACTATTTGAAATGTTCTGAAAACAGTGATTGTCTTCTTTCATAATTTCTTCCAATTTTTTCACTACTGCTTTTTCAAAAATGATTGATTCAAAAGAAATGCTGTTCGGATAAAAAGTCACTTTTGTGTGTAGGCCGGTGGTGTCCTTTTGGGAATCAGGTTCCCTGGTGGTATCTTTTTCACCAAAATGTTATTTCAGCTGAATTTTATGCATACATTGAGCTAGTTCTATTCTTGTTTGGAAAGCATCATAGTGTGCTGTTGGAACAAAGCTGAGGCCATTCTGTAAAATCTCAAGTTCTGAGTTGGATAATGGATAGGTGGATAGATTTATCACTAGTAACTCTGTTGTTGAACAGCCCTCTCCCTCAGCTCCTCGTAATTCTGGGTGAGTTCTGATCTTGTCCTCTCCCACAGCCTCTTCCACTGACTTTTGGGTATAAAAAAAATCTCTTTCTTTGGTAGATTAATGATGGCTTCAATCCACTTTATCATGTTAAGGCCCATACCCATCCCCTTCAAGACATCAGTGAGAAAGTTCCAATTGACTCTGTTGAAAGCCTTTTCAGCATCTAGGGACAACAAAAACGCATGAACCTTGCCAAACCTCGTGGATTTATCTAAAAGGTGGGCCAGATTCCAAACATTATTAAATGTCTGGTGCCCCAAAATAAACCCATTCTAATCTGTATGGATCAGTTCTGGGAGCACCCCCTCCAGCCTTGTCAAAAACATTTTGGAGAAAATTTTCCCATCTGTATTTAATAAAGAAATGGGACGATATGACCAGCAAGCAGTAGGGTCTTTGCATGGTTCATGGATCAAACTAAATGTGGCTTGGCCAATTGTGTCTGAAACCATACCCGACTCGATGAAATGTATCATTGGGTCCAACAATTCTCCAGCGAATGTTTGTAAAAAGATTCATTAAACCATATGGTCCTGGTGCCTTATTTGACTTTAATTAATAAGTTAATTGCACATAAAATATCTTCCTTTGTAATGTGATTGTCTACCACCCAACTTTGGTGATCCCCAATACTTCTTAATTTCGCCCCTGAACATAATCCCGGCACAGCACTACTCCCACCTGTTCTGATGCATATAACTTCTCATAACATTTTCGAAAATGACTCCACAATCTTATCGGTATCATAGGTCAGATTTCCCCTGGGGTCCCTAATTGCTGTGATGCTTGTCATGGCTATATATCCTGTAATGCCCTTGCTATCTGACGTATTACCCTTTTCATAGTATGTCTGTTTTAAATTAAGAAGAGCCCGCTTCACTCTGTCTGTTTACATCAATTAACTTAATTTGTCCCCTCAGTTTAGTCATCTTTCAAAGTAATTTGGAGGAGGAAGTCTGCTTATATTTCTTCTCCCTGAGCTCTACAAGCAATTTCTCTTTCTCAGTCTTCCTAGGTTTGGCACGGTGCACACCCAAAGATATGAATCTGCCTCTCACCACTGTTTAAATGCATCCCACGTGTTGTTGTGTGTTCTATCAGTAGGGGAATTTTCATCAAAATACTCATTTATCTGCTTTGTATCTCATCCCCAACTACCAGGTCTCTCGAAAGGGATTGTGGCACAGTCCAGGAGTATTCAGGTACTTTTGGCGATCCTAGCATTAACCACAGCATCACTGGAGCATTATCAGACAACGTGAAGTCTCCTATGTCTGCCACTACTGTTTCCCCTCTTAGAGAATGTGACAATAAAATGTAATCTATTCTCACGTGCATCCTATGGATATGCAAGAAGTAAAAGTAACACCTCGCCACTGGGGGCATGTCAAGCTATATATTCATGACCCCAGGACTAGCTAATTCACACTTAAGCTTCTCTGATGCAAGGGCTCCTTGGCCCACCTCTCACCAGAGTTGTCCTATTTCTTATTAGTGGTCTTATTTAGATCCCCCTCAATTATCAGCTCCCCATAGCAAAATTAGAGCTCTTATGAGACAAATGCAACATGAACTCAACCTGCAGGGAATTAGGAGCGTAAATTGCTATCAAAGCAAGACATCACATACACAGCCTACAGTTCACCATTATATATCTTCCCTCTAGATCTGCTCAAGATTCCTCCACTAACAAACCCAGATCAGTTTGACATAATATCACCACCACCCTCACACAGAAGCAAAACATTGAACCCCATACCCCCTGTGTCACAATCACCCCAGTCCTTTTGCAGTAGGTGCAACTCCTGTATGAAGGCTATGCCAGTATCCTGGTACATCAGGAACTGGAATAACCACATTCCTTTTCATGGGTAATTTAATCCCCTAACATTCAAGGATATGATTTGCAACATTGGTCCCCATCAAACAAGCATGTCCATGATCTGGACAAATACCAAAATCTTTTGCCCATCACTAGACGTACCCCACTTCTCTGAACAAACACTCACCCCACAGGCCTCAAAATAACCCCAAACATTAAATTTGACAGGGTCCTGGATCCGCTTCTCACTGAAGGATCCAGAGCCTGGACATATCCTTCTCAACTCTGCGAAGCAGGCTCCTGAGTGTGGATTCAGATACAGCTCACCTACCCCCACACTGCATCTTATGGCCAGAAACTAATGGGCCATGTCAAAGCATTCAAGATGCAAAATAGTCCAACTATCTTGCCTCTGTCCGGCTCATCCTCACTGCTTCATTACAAATTTGACAGTTATGTAATCACGTCCTATAAAGGGTTGATGTCCCTCCAGCTCATGCAGGCTTTTGTCTTCCACCTTAGCCTCCCCAGAGTGGTGCTAGGGCCTGGGCTCCCATCTTGCCTCCATTCAGGTATCTCCATGCCAAGCTTCCAGTGACTTGATTGTGTGCTGTTGATTGTCTTGCTCCAGCTGTATGCCACAAGAGAACATAGATTGATACTTCACTTTATCCCTTCTCAGTCTGTCTGTTATCAGCTTGAAGAGGCAACCTCTTCTGGAATGTATAGTTAGAGAGATCTTGAAATAGTTGTATTTGTGTGCCCCTGAAGTCAATCTGTCCTCTTGTTTTGGCCTTGTGGAGCATCCTCTCCCTTACCATAAATGAATGTGGTTTAAACAGGATGTCTCTCGGTCGTGCCTCATGCTGGCATTGTATATAAGGACTGACTCTATAGGCATGATCCAACTTCAACCACTCCATAGTTGATCATCCAACTTCTCACCTTCCACCTCTTCCTTGAGATACTTCAGCCTAATGTTGTCTCCGTACAATCTATTTTCTAAGTCTTCACACTTATCTTGAAACACCTTCTGATGAAGCTCCTCGATCTCAGAGAGCCCCCTGGGCATCTGCATAGATACTTCTGCAATTGCCTGCTCTGTTTCATGCACTCTGTCCCCCAATGCATCAATTTCCTTTCTTTACCCCTCTATATTCTTGGTGACGCAAACAGTCCTTTTAGTCCTCCTTCATGAAGGCCACAGGGGGTCCACCACTCAGAGACTGATCATTCACTTCACGGAAGTCAGACATGACTGGATGGTGCACATGCACAAACCTCTTTATACCCCAATTGTGTTGCCTTTGCAGAGGTTTATGAGACTTTTTCATCTGTATCAGAAAAGACCCCTACCAGACCAGAGCTTGATTCTTTCAGGCTTCTATTCTCACTCTCGCCACCAACACACTCCTAGGCGTTGCACCATATGTTCCTCTCTAGGAACACGAGATCCCCTGAGCCCTCTTCATACATATTGTCAATGTCCTCTTACATGCAGGTGCTCCTATGCAGTCGCTCAGTCTCCTCCTCTGCTCACATACCCTTCATAGCTATGCCCATGACTAGTTGCAACTGCTGCAGAGCTCCCCTTGTGGCTCTTGGCTCTGCTCTGCCTTAGTGTTCCCCATCCACTCTCTCACATTACTGGGAGCACACCACAGATTGCCCATACATGCATGCTCACCGGGTGTCTCAGATCTAGTGTCCACCTCCTCTCCTCCAAGCAGCCTTTCCGCCCAGCCCAGGCTCAGGTATGGCAGTGCAAGGCTGTGCAGGAAGGGAGGCTCTCCTCCTCCAGATCTCCCCTACTTTGCCCTCCATGGACATGCCTGAGTCCCTTTCTCCAATTGCTGCATCGCCTCTTGAATGTCCTGCACTCACCGGACCTCAGACGTCTCCTTGTCTGTTGTTGCTTCAAGGGGACTGCCACTGTTATGCTGAGCGGTTGGCACCTCGAGCAGCACCCCTCATTGTATGAACAGATCACTGCTATCCACTGCGCCATTTCAAAATGTTGCCTGCCACTTCCTCTGTGTTCAGGTGTGGTAGCCAACCACACCCTCTCCCTGCAGGCACACCGCCCATTTGTCACCAGCTCCACCCGAGCAGCACAGAGTTGCCCCAATGGCAATTCCTCTGCCATTCCCCCAGAAAAGACTTGCAATCTGGAGGCACTGGCAGGAGCTTCACAGGGAAGCATCCAGCCCATCCACCATCTTGGCGCCTCCTCGAGTATGATGATTTGCAAACTTATGTCATGTGAATGTGCTTAAACTTCGATGGATATACTACAGATGATTGTTTCTGAAGAAATTATTTCACACAAATAGATTCCTTTGTTAACCAGTTGATGGTGGTAACTTAATTGGATCTAGTTAAAGGGCACATATCGCATAGTAATAGAATGAATCAATGTACAATATTACTGTGTTCTCAATTATTAGGCAGTTTTTTTTTTGTTTTGTAGATAGGCACGTTCTGTATTAGGTTAGATGTTATTTTATGCCACAAAAGATGTTACTTGTCCAGACTTTCAATGTAACTTTCTTATTTCTAATGACATGCATGAATCACATATATTTAAGCTTCTGTCATTTTTTCGATTTGTGTAGGTCGCCTAACCAAAAGACCGATTTCTTTGCCTACAAAAATAAAAAAAAAGTCAATTTCCTTGCCTCCCACGCCCTACCCCTCACAAACACCCTCCACCCCGACCCTCTCTTGCCCCATTTGTTAAAATAACGGGGGTTTCATCCCCCGATCTTCCCGACCCAAGTCTCCCCCCCAACCTTACACACACAGAAATACACACAAACACACACGCACACATGTACTTACCAGTTCTCCCTCTTGGCTGCTTCTGGTCCTGGTGTGCCTGTCAGCCCCTGTGCGCACTCGTATGTGTTGCAGGGTCTGACATTTATATTTAGAAAGATTGCTCTGTGCGGTTACAGAGCAGTCTTTCTTAATCGTTTTGTTTTTCTTTCGTTTTTTCAGAAAGGTCATATGACCTAATACCATATTTAGAGCCTGGTATACGCTTTTTGTCAAGACATTCATTACCTACATCATTAGTTTTTTTTGGTGTTTAAATATTTTTATTAAGATCAGTAAGTATACAAGGTTCATACAATAAGTAGAACAGCAGATAAAGGTTAATAAATGCCACATACTTGCTAGAGCAAGAAGTTCATCTACAACTTATTTAAGCAATATAGGAACCTCATATGAAATATATAGATGCTATATCCTAATGCATGAAATGCAAATCAAAATAAACTCATAGTTATATGAAGCATTTATACTAGACATTAAATAGGAAAGAAGATACACAGGACTAACATGAACAAAAGGAAGGGAGGGGATGGGACTTTAATTATTATGGTATGTAGTACCAGTGAAATATACACTTTCCCATTAACTAGGTATTGCATTTTCCAATAAATCCAGAAATGATTGCCATTTTACCTCATGCTGGTACTGCAAGAGTGGGGACATAGCATTGCATTTTTCCATTCTATGGATGTTGCATACTGAATTCCATCATAATTTGAAATGCACACCTTTGAGATCTTTCCAGTTGGAAGCAATAGTTGGATTGCTATGGTGATACATAGGTTGAACAGATAAGATTTATTCTTATCCATAGCAAGCTGGATACCTTTGCTACCTTAAAACAGAACAGTAAAGGAGAAATCCAATTTTACCTTAAAATATGCTCAAGAGTCTCCCAAACCCTCTCCCAGAATCCTTTGACATGAAAACATTCAAAACACAATATGTTTGGAAGACCTCTGAGTACAAAGACAACTCGAACATTTGTCATTTAGAGAGAATCCATCTTTGAAGAGCATTCGTGGAGTGATGAAGGCCCTATGGTGGAAGAAATACAGTATTTGAAGTAAACTAATTGAGACAATCACTTCAAATCTATTAGTCCACCTAGAAGGCCATACCAGTTGGGAGTCATTTAAGGACAAATCTAGGCTCCAAGTATCTTGACATTTCAGTAGGACTCCATCAGTTGGCATGGAAGAACAGACTTTGTAGTACATGTAACAGTAGGGTTAGATAGATGAAGTAGTCTTTGAGCTTGATAACCATTCGTATTACAAATTAACAGATCATAATTTTCCATAATAGCATCTATTAAACTTACATATTGCTACAGAAAAGACATTGACACATGGCATTTGGTTATGAACTCATCAGAAGTAAGGGGAACACCCTGAAAGAACAGCTGGCCCACATATTTAATGCCAAGAAATAGCCATGGTCTCCAACAGATAATTCCTTTGTTAATCTTTATCATATGATTCATCCAAATATTCTGTGATATGAACTGGGATATTTTTGTACTTAACGAGAATAAGTATGAGCAAAGGTACATAATAGAAACATTAATACTAGTAAAGCATCTAATGTTATTTTTGATATAGGGGCAGTTCATAAAACCATGGGGGAGACCATAGCTCGCTCTATAAGAAACCAGTTTGGACATTAGGATTAGTGGGAATGAACCATAGTTGAGTCTGTCTTAGAACAAAGGGCGAGTGATATTTTTTATAATCCGGGAAAACAACTCCACCGTCAGGTCTGAGCTTCTTGAGTTTACACAATTCAATTGTCTGTTTCTTTTTTCCCCAAAGAAATTTGAGAATACAAGAGTCTAATGATTTAAAGAAAGAGGCAGGAATAGGAATAGGGAGCACATATAGAGAATAGAGTATAATAGGTGACATCATCATTTTAAAAGTTTCAAGTCGACCCCTCCAAGATAGGAAAAGGAGAGACCATGTATTTGTTAGTTCGTTCACCCTGGTTAGGCTATTTGCTTTATTTGGTTTAATAATATTCTTGGTTGAGGACGTTATATAAATACCTAGATACTTAATACCTGCTGGGCACCATCTCATTACAGAGCTTAAAAGGTGGTGTTTGGAGCAATGTAAGTTTAGTGGTACAATTTCAGACGTATCTGTGTAAAGCTTGTACCCTGATGCAAGGTAGAATTGTGTGATAATGCGAGTCAGATGCTGTAAACAAGTATAACAACTATGAAAAATACTATTTAGCAGTGCCCACTCACATACTCTTCTTGTACTAAATCAATAAAAATACCATAAACAGATGTGATCAATAACAAACTCAGCTAGAATGAGGTAAGTCGAACGAAATGCAAAAACGATGAGCAGAAAATAAAACACGAGGTAAGTATAAAGATTCAGGAGTGTCGGAGGACTTTAAGTCTTTTTGCCTGCTTCTAATTCACAGTCTTCCGCATTTGTAAACAACAGTGCTGCATTAATTGGGGCTCATTTTATTGAGCTGCATAGTTCTATGGCGGGGACCCGTTACTTGTATACATACACGTAGTTGTGTCCCTGCCACCGAATTTTGATCATTTGCGCATGAGAGTACATAAGTGCAGGGGAAAGGGCGGCGTTCAAGCGTGTACGCACCCAAAAGAAGTAAACACTGCCTGTCATGTACGCATGGCAGTCAGCGTTTACAAGGGATCCCTATCGGGTCTGCCTGCTTTTTGCTGGTGCATAAAGCCGGTGGTCCCCTAAGGGATCCCCACCATTTGTCCCAGTATAAAAATGTATGCTGGCGCAAATACGGCAGCATTTCCATGGTGGAGAGGAAGGGAGGCAGCGGAAACGCAAATTGCGTTCCTCCTCTCTTCCATATAAATGAATGAAAATGGGGCTTGACGTAAGAAACTTGCACAAGTCTTTTACCATATTTCGTGTGTTACGTCCCAGCGAAAGTGAGCCTCATTGCGTTTCCCAATGAATGTAATGCTTTTTATCTTGAATTTGGACCTCATTTCACAGACACTTATGAGCCATTGGTGATAACCTGCTTGCTTGAGGATATTAAGATGTTTGCCTCATGGTAAGGCAATTAAGCAATGTGCAAGTACAAGGTTATGAATGCTTTTAGAAAGAAATTATTAGAATACTTTGGTTGAGGAGAGTAACTCACTTAAAGTACTTCAAGTAAATGCAGTGACATTAGCTTTTACAAATAATTCTAAGGGTACTACTAATGGTAACAATGAACGAATATATTACACCTGTTTTTAATTCACAGTTCCATACATTCTGTAACGTCTAGTACTGTTTTTCTCATTAGCTTTCAGAAGTGGAAACCTCGTAAATATTTTATAGGGACTATGGGGCTCAGAGGTTTAGTGAAATGTCAGGTTTAGGACCGGGAAACGTGTATTACACATCAATGCATTTCATGTTTCGCAACTTTAATTGTAACACCATTGTAGAATGGTATTTCTGCAGTTGATGGATACATAATGCTATTCACTCCATGCTGCCTTTGAAAGTTCAGTGCAAAGTGCAAGACTGCTATCCAATCTTTAAGTCAGAAAGGTTTTAGAAAGGTTAGACTCATTAGGCCCGATGACTTTTCACTAGTGAAAAGTGACTTCGCACTACCGACACAAACCCTGATTCAAGTCAGTGCAAAGTCATTTTGTACGGCAAAAATGACCACTTGCCCTGACTTTGCACTACAAAAATACACTTTGCACAGTTCCATGAATCAGGGTTTGTGTTGGTAGTGAAAAGTCACTTTTCAGCAGTGCAAAGACACTTTGAACCGTGCACAAATTCCATGAATGGGGCCCTTAGTCGTACAAGTCCTATTAAGTCAGGCGAGATATTCCAGTATGGATTTATTTTTATATTCGAAAACCAAAACTGGATTAGATGGTTTGGAGGCCATATTGAATCCATGTATTTGGCTACACAGGGTAGTGCATTGATGTCTATAGTCAACCACTAGTGCTGATTATGAGTGCAGCGGTGCAGTAAAAATGGCAGCAAAGTGGAAATAATTGCAATAATGGCACTTTATCACTGCATTATCGCACTGTCGTACTATAGATTGGTAGGTTAAGTGGGCAATTCAGCTTTAGCCCTTTGCTCGAGGTATATTCTCCACGGTACTAGCAAAATTCAGTGGTTTTACCATGCAGTATTAGTGCTCGCGGTAAATCTGCTGAAAATCCTGATAGAGTTTTATGGACTCCAAAAACTTGGTTTTACATCACCATAGCACAGTATTGTTTGGTAATGCCACTGGACCGAGTCTTTGGAACAGTACATGAGTTTGGCAGTAAATCTGTAGATTCACTACCATATTGCCACCAAATTCATAAAGAAGCCCAACGAACTATGATGAGATAGAAGAAAGCAGTGCACGAGAAAGAGAATGCCAGGTCCCAGAATTGGGAATGTAATCAAGTGCATGCAGGTTTATGTGTTTTTGTCCACCTCCAAGTGGTAGATTTGTTTTCTAATTTATTTACTGTTTTTACCACCAAAAGGTAGGTGGTAGGTTGTGGTCAGGCAATATTGGGTCAGAATGGATGCCAGTTGTGCGGCACGGACGAGAGTGGTCGACCCCCATATTCAGTGGTAAAAAATCAATAGAAACAATTTGGAGAAAAAAAACAACCTGTCAGAATTCAAATAGAACAAACAATGTGTGCCTCATATTGAACACTGATAGACAACTGAATGGAGACCTAGTGCTTCACATCTGAAATGTTGCTGGAGTTGTTCAACTAAAATGATTGCACATCTTAAATAGGTCAGAGTAACTTGCTTCCAGAGCTGTATATAGGTATGTCTAGAAAACAGAGCTCTTTACAGAGCTTCCTCAAAGCTCAGCTCTCAGGCAAAGTCTGACCTCTCACACTTTTCCATGATCGCTTCTCCTCAGCATTGATAAGGACATCACACTTCAGCGCTCTAGAATATTGCACATTCACACTCGGGAAAGGACGCTGAGCCAATCGGGTGGTTGGGACAACAGGCGAGAAAACACATTCTCCGCCCACTGTTTCCAGCCACCCGAGGACATTCTCTGGGTGGCGCCATCTTTTTTTTCTTTCAATATGGGCCAGCAACAGGGATCCTCTCCCTGTTGCCTCCCCACCCCTCCAAAACAAACCAAACCCCTCCCCTACCTATAGCTCAACAGGGCGCTATACATGCACCCAACAATGAAAATGTTCAATTAAATAAAAGGGAATAGAACCTTTAATCTGAAAATTGTACTCATGAAATGAATACAATCTACTGTACTCCAGTGGTACTCCTATATACTTGTGTGTTATTAAACAGCAATCACATAGAAATATAAAAAATACTGCGACCAGTCATACCACATGCTGCACACAGAGGAGGAGGGGATTTAGCATGAACAGTGGAAAAAAGGAAATACACGAAATGGCGAGAGGGCTATATATTACACACAACAGAGGCATTGCAATAAACAGGCTACACCATATACTCGCATTTAAAAGCAATACACTATACCCCAACAACATAGTCATAACTAGGAAAGGAAAGGACACCAGTGACACAATAAACTAAGGGATACCTATTGCACAGCGGCTGAGTAAACCGGCACAGACAGATGGGATGAAAAGATTCCCTGTGTTGCAAATATAGGCAAGATAGAGAGTTTAAATCTACAGCCACACTAATGCCACACATTGCAGTCCTACAACATAGTCATATGACTAATTAAACATTTGATCAACTAAGTGATTAGGAAAGTAAGTGAACTGGTACCTCACCTAGAAAGCAAGTATGCCCAGTGCTCCCACTGAGAAACTCCAGAAGCTTTGTGTGCAGGTAAAGGAAAAATCATCAGAGCGCTGGATGGTAAGCAATGTAATTGGTGAAGGCCAAGAATGGTACATTCTCCAGTCATTCAGCAGGCAAGACAAGAACAGAGACCAAAAGCTTACTCAGACATCACTTGCACTGAGTGAAGCTGCCCTTCTAGAGATGACCAGTATGGAGGAAAATCCCAAAGGAAAGAACCTCAGAAATGTCAAGTGTTTACAGGTAGTTATGAAATGATATGATATGGCATTTATAATGCACCTTTACACAAGTGTTTCTAATCACAACAGGACAAGGAGGGGGAGACGAAAAAGGGAGGACAAAATGTTAAACGGGAAATCATATTGTGCCTCCTTCAGATATATATTGGCCTAAGCCTAGTCGCTCTGCGAAGAAAATCGCGTTGCAAAGTTCCGATTTTAGATCGACTTCGGTGCCATTTTAGTATCATCCGCCATTTTGATTTCTGTTCATATGTGAGTCTGTGTTCTAAAATGGTGGACTGTGTTTCCAACTTGTAACCGAGCCTTCCCGACCTTTTGAATCTAGTTAATGGTTAGACTGTCCGAGGGCCGAATGTTTAGACTAGGTAATGAGACCTTGTCCTAAGCATGACCTGTGGTCTAAAGATTGTCTGCACTAACAAACTTCATCCTTGAATACACATTAAGGACAATGTAATTCAAATGTCGAGCTTGGACACTGGCAGAACTACATTGTGAAGGGATATGTGCTAAGGCTTACTGCTAAATCCAGAAACACACTTTGCCATTGTAACTTGTTGGAAATGCAAACCTATGTAATCCATGTGCATATTATTGTATGAGCCATAAGTGAACTCGGCACGAACTCTAGACCACAGATTATTCACCTGTAGAGAGGCTGGACAATATTACTGAATTTGTATAAAAAGCTGAATGTCCAGATGTCCAGCACTCTCACTCCTCACTCTGAAGGGCTGGTACTCATTGTGATGTATTGAGAGCCAGATAGCTATCTGTATTTCTGTTTCTTTGTAACTGTACAGTAGAATAAAAGATCTGTGAATCTTTTATAGCCCTTGTTTGGTGTATTTCCTTTTGTGGTACTCAGCCTAGATATTTCCTTGCTTTTACAGATGGCGCCAGAATAGGGACCCTCAAGATTCATGCCATCTCGTTGAAGTGTTGACGCGGCTATCGAACCGGGATCGGACGGTGAGAAAGGGGGCCCCTTCTTGGATGAGACGCAATACCTCAACAGTACTGCAAGACCCGATCCCTGGACGGTGAGCCTGCGGTCCGAGACGGCATCTTGACGAGGGTCCATATATTGAGGCGGGTAGTTTTGCCGAAATCACCAACCACCAGGGTCCTTTGTTGTCCTTTGTTATCCAATCGGACCTCCTTTAATTCTTTGATCAGGTGAGTCATGACCCGATTCTTAAGTATCCTGATAATTTGTTTTGGCGTATTGTACTCGCAAGCTCAATTATTGACCAGGTAACACAAGGAATCTGATATGCCTGAGAAATTGTCTGCCTATTGTCTGCCTGCTTGTCAGGAATATGGGGTGGTGGAGACGAAAGAGGTGTTTAAATCTGAAAAGAGCTTAGAATGGGCTGGATAAACTACATTTCCCAGCAACCCCTTGTCCATTCGTAGTCCTTGTCGTGCGCGTTGGCCCGCTGTCAGTAATTAACAACAGTTTATCACGGGCCAACGGCGCACGGAAGGTGTGGCTTATTGTTTCACGAGGCGAAGCAATGCCGGAGGTTTGTGCAGTCCGCGCACGCCTTACATCAATATTATGGGTATGTGATCTCAGCAGCACACGGTGAACTACGCGGTCCTAGAAAGAACGAGCGGCGAAGCACAGGAAGTACAAGGAGGACTTGCATCGCTTCGTTCAGGCTCCGCTCCCATACCAGCGCTGACTCTGTGAACGGGGCCTCGCTCTCTTCTATCAAGGCATTATCATTTCTCATCTGGGACGGCTTGCGAGTCGCCCAGACGCACAGATAAGTGCTCAATGATTTTGTTGCTTTCCATGTGTTAACGTGGGGCAATGTTTGCATATGAAAGACTTGGAGGAGCATATTATATGGGCCGAACACTTTGATTAGTCCATGTTTAGGGATTACTGAATGTTTCTACTATGGATGCAATAAGCGGTCAGGACGTACCACACACAGTGTGGCATTAGGCTGCTCCCTCAGTGTATATGTTTGTTGGAATCCATTCTCCGGTGGTTTTGACCTCACACCCTTGGTCTAACATGTTTTATGAATGTTTATGTTGCTGCTTGCCCAAAGGGCCATGTGTCATGTTCTTCATGTCAGGAATCATATCCCATATCCCATGAGGTTGTTTCATTTACGCTTGCATACATGTATTCTATGTCCTGGTAATTACTACATGTGCCTGTATCAAGGGGCTATTAGAGAGCACAATTACACTAGCTAAGGTCCTCATTCAGCCTGTATTAAGGGAGCATATTTTGTGATCGATGTGTGTGTTATGTGTCATGGTTTACTAGTTACATATTAGACAGTGTAGGGTTTTTTCCCGGTGTTTCCCCCTATCCTATCCACTGTAGGTGTTTCCTAAACCTCTATCCGGTTTCCCTTAATCTCCCCATCCCCGTCCACAACCTCTCCCTAACCCTCTTCCCCCCATTGGCTGCCACGTGGTATCCTGTATTTTAATATCAGGTATCTGTGCCAACCACGGGTGGAGGGTCGCCTTCATTTGGCTTCTGTGGTTCGGGGGAGAGTGTCGACACTTTCCTCTCTCATGGTGTTTTTGACACTGCTTTAGGGCATTATTCCGCAGAGACAGACAATCTTTGGAATTTAGCCATCCGGCTCCACAGGATGGGGTCTCCGGCTTGTACTATGTACTGTAAGCATGATATTGGTAGTGTAGTGTTTAATGATATTTGGCACAGACAAACTAGACATGCTTCCGAACTTCAGTGGCCAGCCAATGGTAGTTTTGAAATTCCTCGTATAGAATATTTAGAGTCTATATTGTTAAAGAAAAAGGCTAGACCTGCAGCATTTGATGTATTACAAAATTGGAAGAAAGAAGCTATGCAGAAACTTAAAAGTAGAGAGAAACATGCGCGCCGTCACATGTCCAACGCCGAAAAACCGTTGTTGTATGATCAAAATAAACAGTCCGAGTCAGTTAGAAATATGGATAGGGCTTTTCAACTTGGTATTCAGAAAATGTATCCGTCTAAAGATTTTCACGTGTCTGATTAATTAATTGACAAAGTTCTAAATGAACGAAGGCCTGGTGCCACTGCGACTGCGCCACCTCCGTATGTACCTAATCCTGCTGCTTTACCTCTTCCTGCTGTCGTTCTTCCTCCCATAGTAATTCCTGCTCCTCCTATCGTTCTTCCTATTGCTCCTCTTCCTCCGGTTATTGTTCCTCCTCCTCTCATTGCTCCTCCACTTACACCTCCACCTTTGCCTACTGTTATGGGTCTGGTAGATTTGCCTTCTGCATTAGTGATAGCACCTTTATTACCGATTGAAAAAGATTTGTCTACTCTTCCTCTTCCGAGTGATTCTGTTCTGCTTGTAGTTGATAAGGGAGTGGAATCAAAGATTGTAACTCGCAATACTGTGTCTAAAGAGAGAAAGCGCGATTTGACTGCATGGGCTAGACAGTGCAGGGAGAGGGGTGAACAATCTGATGTTTTTGCCACACTCTCTAATCTAGAGAATTTTCCTGAGAAAAATGTTTTTATCGAAGGACTGGGAATTCATTTATGTGTAATGTGGAACAGACTGGATGACGTAGGTCTCCCACAAGGGTTGAGGGATCAGAATGTTTTAGCATATTCAAGAGATACTGCAGAGAAAGTATATGAGCACGTTGAGAGGGTTTTGAGTATAGAAGGGAGTTAGAAAAGTTAGAGAATGAAGAAATTGATGGTGATCATTTGAGCGCTATTTTTGTACAGAAACGGTTCCTTCCTCTTTGTAAGTCGATGAGTGAGGAAACACAAATTTGCACAAAAGATGCGATTAGATGGATTTCAGACATGTCGGTATCTCCCGTAGAAATTTATGACACGTATAGTCAGTATACGCCAGAAATGCAGAGGAAAGTAATACAGGTTATGGTAGAATACCTGCAGGATGAATGTATAAAAAGAAAGATTTGTTGTCCTGCAGAATTATTGAATATCTATAAGAAAGCTTTTTTTCTGACACTCCTTCAGCTACTTTAGCACTCAATTTAGCTCTGTTGCTCAGTAACCGTTCGGAGTTTCCTATCTCTCAGTTGCCTATGAGAGAGGTTCCGCCGACATTTGTCCCAAAAGTTGAGGTTCCAGCCAATGTTGCAGCAGGAACTGCTGCCTATGACATTCCTGCACATTATGTATCACAGTTTGTTCACGTCTCGTTCTCAAGACAGGAAGTGAACACCATCAAACAATCCATCCCTGATATTAGAAAGAATCCGACAGGGTTCTTTAAAGAGATAGAATCTGTCTTGCAGTTGTCAGTATTTACTCTGAGCGTTATAGATTTGTTATTTCCTGTGCTCCTACCCATTGATTTGTGGAAACAGATTAGGACAGTGGATGATGTACCAGAGTTAGGGGACACATGGGATAATATGGTTAGACAAGATGGAGAGAGAGACCGCCACAGGTAATACTGACTTTGCCTGATAGAATAGTGATGAAACTAAAAGCCATAATTCCTGAGAGAAGGATTATTTGGGACAAACTTACTGCTTGTGTCCAAGGGAAGTCTGAGGGTGCTACCAAATTCTTTAATCAGTTTGTACAAGTGTTTTCAGATTTCAGTGGACAAGATTTGAGCACAGAGTCTGGAAAATTACTGTTTGTAGACAAATTTCTGCGTGGATTGTTGCCTGACATCCAGTCGCAAATTATGACTTCTGAGAGCGCTTGGCAAGCTAAATCTCAGTCTGAAGTATTGCATATGGCTCAGTACTATGAAAACCGAGTCAATAATGAAAAAGAGAGAATCGAAAAGAGAAAGGGAGACCTGAAAACTAAAGTTCTATTGCATCAGATTGTTAGAGTCCCTACAGGGGGTAATTCACAGTTTAGAGGACAGTATGCTCCACAAGGTAATATGCCGTTGGGTCCTGTACACACGAACCAATGTGCTTATTGCAGACAAGAGGGTCATTGGCGAGCACAATGCCCGATCCTCCAGCAGAGGTCTAATAACACATTTAGTATCATGGGTAGACGTTCCAGAGGCCGCCCTGGGGCAGGGGGTCCTGGTAGAAGTCAGTTTTCTCAGAATTCACAACCTTTTTCACAGGACAATCAGTCCCTGAGCGTGGATAAAAGAAACACTTTTGATCATCCTTCTACTGCATATCTCTCTGAAGACCTTCCTTTTGATGACATTTTGTTTCGCTAGGATTGCCCGAAGCAGGGTTTGGAACCGACGCCGATTCCCGTTAATCAGAAAGGTCCCTACGTTGAAATGATAGTGGGTAATAGGAAACATCTATTCTTGATTGATACAGGAGCGCAGAAGTGTTCCATTGACCATTCTCGGGTTCCAAATATTCCACTGTCAGGGCAAACCAATGTTTCTGTAGGGTTTTCTGGTACACCAGTAGTTTGTCCGGTTTCTTCGCCAGTACCGATTCCATTGGGTCCATTTACGGATCACTGTCCATTTCTTTTGACAACGAACTGTGGAGAGAATTTGTTGGGGTTGAATCTGTTGAAGGAATTAAATGCAGTAATTCATTGTTCTTCAGATGGAGTGCGTTTGACGATTTCACCACAGCAACTTTCTGTCTCTCAGTTCTTGACTAGACCTTTTTTTATGGGCAATTGATGACAAAGATGTCGGTGTTCTACAAATTGAGCCTGTTAATATCATTTTGAAACATGGAGTAAAATTGCCACGTATTCCTCAGTATAAGATTTCGGTTGATGGTGAGAAAGCTTTGAATTGTATAGTTTCTGATTTTGTACACTGTGGGGTAATTGAGGAAATTGCAGGTAGTTTGTGCAATAGTCCAATTTTGCCTGTGAATAAGAAAGGCGATAATGCAATTCCTTTTCACTTTATCATTGACTTACGTGCTATCAACAAGATTGTTGCTCCACAATTCCCTATTGTGCCTGATGTGACGACGATACTAACCATGATCCCAGCTTCTGCTACTCACTTTAATGTTGTAGACCTTAAGAATGCTTTCTTTAGCATTCCTATACACAAGGATAGCAGATACCTGTTCGCGTTCACCTTAGGGGGACGCTCGTTTACATTCACCCGTGCGCCACAAGGTTACACGGAAAGTCTGGGCATTTATAGCAGGGCTTTGAAAGAGCAGCTTGATACACTCGAGTTGCCTACCACTAGTACATTGCTTCAGTATGTAGATGATCTTCTTTTAGCTGCTGACTCAGAAAGTGCCTGTAAGGAGGGCACCGTGTTGTTGCTTATTCACCTAGCAAAACACAGACACAAAGCTTCACTTAAATTTCAATATTGTCGACAGGAGGTCGCCTATTTAGGTATCTCCTGTCAAAGGAGGGAAGAAGGTTGACGCCTGAATGGATTAATATCATTTCTAGCATGTCTGTCCCAAATACACAGAAGGAAGTCAGAGCCTTGATAGGAATGGCTTCTTAGTGTAGGCAGTGGATCCCCAATTTTTCGCTAGTGATTAAACCAATGTTCGCTTTGACAAAGAAGGGCATTTCTTTGCCATTGCCGTGGAACTTGGAACACCAGAAAGCGTTTGATCTGCTCAAGACTGCACTGTGTTCAGCACCGGTTTTGGGCACACCAAATTATGAAAAGGCCTTCGAGTTGTATGTGCATGAATGTGATGGATGTGCTTTGGCTGTATTAATGCAGGAACATGGAGGGAAGAATAGGCTGTGCGGCTACTTTTCTTCCGCCCTTGATCCTGTTGCATGCGCTTTGCCAAGATGTTTGAGAGCTGTCGCTGCTGCTGCTGCGTCTGTAAAGCAGTGAGGGTATGGTCCTAGGCCATGATTTAACCTTGTTGGTACCTCATTCTGTAGATATTTTATTAAACAGAACACAAACGCAACACCTCACCTCCACACGATTAAAGAGATACGAATTGATCTTGTTTGCACCGCACATTAAAATTCAGAGGTGTTGTGTATTGAATCCGGCTGAACTATTACCTTTCCCGCAAGATACTGCTTGCAGTGATGAAGTGTCACATGACTGCCTCTACACCACACAGCAAGAGACTAAAGGCAGGATCGACTTGAAGATACTCCTTTGAACAATCCACAAGGGGAGCTGTTTTGTGATGGCTTCTGTTTCAAACTTCCGGATGGTACATCCATGGCTGCTTATGACATCACTACATTAAGCATGATTGTTGAAACCAAGAGAATCATGCATAACTCCGCGCAGAGCGCAGAGATCATTGCATTAACTTGAGCTTGTGAACTTTCCGAAGAACTTAGAGTAAACATATATACTGATAGCCAGTATGATTTTGGTGTAGTTCACAACTTCGGTAGACTTTGGGCAGAACAAGGTTTCTTGACCTCACATGGAACAAAGATCCAATATAGCTCCTTGATAGTACGGTTACTTTCAGTGCTTGTACTCCCCACTCAGTTAGTGATCATGAAATGCGCATCACATCAGAAAATCATAAATGATGTAGGAAAAGGGAACGCTTTCGCTGACCAGACAGCCAAACAAACTGCCACTGATCTCTATTCAGAAATGTATACTGCAAGGGAAGCCACAAATGTTTGTACCAAAGACGAGGGTATTGAATCTATAAAGAATATCCAAGCCGATGCCACTTTAGAAGAAACTAAGCAACGGGCTGTGGGTTGGCGAGGTTGGATGATGACGGGTGTTGGGTGGATAAGTTAGAAAGGAAATGAATGCTGTCAGACGCGTACATTACAATGATGGTCGCAATGGCTCATGGGCCCACCCACATCTGTGCAAGGAAGGTTTCCAAAATGTTAGGAATCTGGGTGAATGATAAAATCTCGATAACAGCCGAACGTTTTGTTCAATGTTGCATGATCTGTATACAGCACAATATGGGAAAGGGTACATCAACACCAGGGGTAGTTTTGGTCCACCCTCTGTCCCCTTTGAAGTTATCCACTTTGATTTCATTGAAATGGTGCGTTGCAATAATTGAAGTACGTCTTAGTTGTTATTTGCGCCTTTAGTAAATAAGTTGAAGCTTTTCCTGTGAAAGATGCTACAGCAATGACAACGGCGAAGACCATGCTTAAGGAATATTTTCCTAGGTTTGGTTTGCCAAGGGTCATCTGGTTGGACAATGGTCCACATTTTTATTGCTGCTGTAATTCTGCAGATATGCGCAGGGTTACAGATCGATAAACGGTTCCATTCGGCCAGACATGCTCAAAGTGCTGGATTGGTATTGAGACACAATGGAATTTTGAAGAACAAGCTCGCTAAGACGTGTGGCGGCACCAAATTGAAATGGCCGGACACATTACTGATCGTGTTACTGTCGATGAGAACAACCCCACAGACTAGAACTGGGCTCTCCCCTTTTGAAGTGGTTATGGGCAGGCCAGTGAACATTTGGAACTTGCCTAAGCCTAAGGCCCTGCGGGATATTGAACATGTATGTCTTTCTGACTACTGTGACCGGTTAACTAAAAATCTGTATTTGATTTACCAACAGGTGCGAGAAGCCCTTCCAGTAAAGTATGAGGGGCCAGGCCACACTATCCGACCTGGCCAGTGGGTGCTCGTGAAATCGTTTGAACGAGCATCCTGTCTCGTACTATGCTGGAGAAGCCTGCACCAGGTCCTCCTGGCCACACAGACTGCGGTCCAGGTGGAGGGAAAGAGGCACTGGATCCTTCACTTTGCCACATGACACAGAAAATACGGAAAACCTTACCTGCTCTGCTCCCAACCATCACTCAGCATTGAGCAGTACTGAGAGTGCTTCGGAGACACTCCCGGAGCCCGTGGGGCCTGGGGAAACAGCCACTTCATCTCCACACTCTCCTACAGATCCGTTTTCACCATTGTTATGTTCTGTTGCGAAATCACCACTTCCATCAGGAATCAACGACACGTTGTTCGCAGATCACACCGTACCAGGAGTCACAAGGTACAATCTGCGTCCACGGAGCTATACTTACTGCACGGTTCAGCTGTGCCAACGGAAAAGAACTGTAGGGCTTGTGTTCTGGCCCTGTCTTTTGCATACAGAGAAAAGCTGTTGGCTAGGGATAGGGAAGGACTAAGAAAACATGCGACCAGCAAACGAACTCTGGAGCTTTTCGTTTTGAAGAAACAATGCCTGCTACCGCCTCCACCCGTAGGGAACAAAGAAGTGATAGTGTGGCCAGTATAGACAATGGACGATCAAAAGCATATCTCTTAAAACATATTGTTTTCTTGTAATCATTTTAACCGGTTTCACAATAGTAATTGCTTTAGGATTTTGGTATTTGGAAGAAGTACATCCGCTCGAAACATTCTTGCCTACTGAGAATGTACTCACTGTTTCTACACCTTTTGTGCATCTGCACACTCTAGCTCCTAGAGACTCTCAACACAGACAGAGTTACCACAATAACACACTACTACTCATAATGAATGCAACACATGCCATTTTCAACAGGTCTAATTGTTGGGCCTGCTCTCATTTACCGCAACATGGAGACAAGGGGTTGGGCTGGTATATTCATCCTTTGCCTCTGACTACTGCATGTTATGCTTCTTTAAGGGCACTATTCTTTGGCCAATGGAATGATAGCATCTCGTGGAATTTTCATGGAACAGATCTGAACGAATTTGAAAAACGAGTTCTAACGCCCCTGTGATGCTCACTTTTTGCAAATAGGAGCAAGCTTAATGTTGCTTCTATTAGGCCTCTGATAGACTGTCTCGACCTTTTCAATCTCTGATCTCTTTCAAGATGGCTCTTATAGGCAATAGGGATGCCACGCCACCTTCCTACACTCTTAACCAAAGTCCCGATTCAGTTTCTTTCTGCATACAGAGGAATGGTACTCAGTCAATGGGTGATTTCAAGCGTTGCACCAACGTTGCGAACTTGACCAGTGAGGACGACCTTTGTATGAAGGCAAACCTGTCTACTTCGCCTGCGGTAATGAAGCTTTCCCATGGCTACCCAGGAATTGGCAGGGAACCTGTTATTTAGGAATTCTATTACCAGGGGTATTCATAGCAAGCACCATAGAAATCTCTAAAACTCGTCCAAGGCGGGATGAGAATGGTGATACTTACTCACAAGTTCTGGGTGATGCAGTGAAATCTTTTGTACCTTTTTGGGGACAAATATTAAACTCTGAGGATATCCGAAGACTAGCAAGAGTACTGGAGAGGACCATCAACCGGACCACTGACATACTTTATAATATGACTCTAGAACAGAAAGCGAGAAGGTTAGTGGCACTACAGAACAGGATGGTATTAGACGTCATCCTGGCTGAGCGTGGTGGAGTATGTAAATTAGTGGGGTCCGCTTGTTGTGTTTTCATACCAGATTCCTCCCCAACCATCTTTAAGGCTATACAAAATCTGCACGTCCTTAGTTCAGAAGTGCACGCTCCCGAGGGAAATTGGGATCTTAGCGCTTGGTTCTGTGACTTCTTACGATCTTGGGGATGGAAGCTACTTTCAGTCTTATTGATTATTCTGGGTATTCTGTTGTTCTGCTGTTGCTGTATACAATGTCTTCCTGTCATAGGTTCAGTGTTAGGAGCATGTTGTGCACAGACTATGTGAACATTAGGACAAAAGGTATGCGCACCAGAAAGAATGACCAATGAATTTGTGTTGAAAGACATTTCTTTCACAGACCTCATGGCGATCGATATCTCCGATGATTGTGATTCAGGTTGTATGGACATTGAGACGTGGAGTTACTCAAAAAGTGACTAATAGTAGTTTAGCGCTTGGCTTAGGCCAAAAGGAAGGTTTGTTAAACGGGAAATCATAAAGTGCCTCCTTCTTATATATATTGGACTAAGCCTAGTCGCTCTGCGAAGAAAACCGCATTGCAAAGTTCTGATTTTATACCGACTTCGGCGCCATTTTAGGATCATCCGCCATTTTGATTTCTGTTCATATGTGAGTTTGTGTTCTAAAATGGTGGACTGTGTTTCCAACTTGTAACCAAGCCTTCCCGACCTTTTGAATCTAGTTAATGGTTAGACTGTCAGAGGGCCGAATGTTTAGACTAGGTAATGAGACCTTGTCCTAAGCATGATTTGTGGTCTAAGGATTGTCTGCACTAACAAACTTCATCCTTGAATACACATTGAGGACAATATAATGCAAATGTCGAGCGTGGACACTGGCAGAACTACATTGTGAAGGGATATGTGCTAAGGCTTACTGCTGAATCCAGAAACACTCTTTGCCATTGTAACATGTTGAAAATGCAAACCTATGTAATCCATGTGCATATTATTGTATGAGCCATAAGTGAACTCGGCACAAACTCCAGACCACAGATTACTAACCTGTAGAGGGTCTGGACAATATTACTGAATTTGTATAAAAAGCTGAATGTCCAGATGTCCAGCACTCTCACTCCTCACTCTGAAGGGCTGGTACTCATTGTGATGTATTGAGAGCCAGATAGCTATCCGTACTTCTGTTTCTTTGTAACTGTACAGTAGAATAAAAGATCTGTGAATCTTTTATAGCCCGTGTTTGGTGTATTTCTTTTTGTGGTACTCAGCCTCGATATTTCCTAGCTTTTACAAAAACAGCGATCTTACTAGGTCTTGTGTCATTCAGATCGCGCAAGTGCAGGGAAGGGCAGAGGGGAGAAGTGCCGAGGGTAGGGGGACGATGGAGAAGTGCAGGACAAAGGAGAAACAAGAGTGCAGCCAACGGGTGGCAAGTGCGGGTACCAGTAAGTGCAGCCAGTGGGTGGAGAGTAAGTGCAAGAGAGGTGACTGTAGGGTTACAGATACAGACCACAAGTGCAGGGGAGCCAAGAGGCAGGGCGGGATTGCAGCTGGACAGGATGGGACCTGGGCCCTGAATTCAGAGGGTGACCAGTTAATGGATCAGGCACGTGATCAGCAAGGGAGGGGAAGAAAGAAGGCAGAAGCAAAGAGAAAGGTCTTGAGTTGCTTCTGGGACCGATGATGGTTCTGCTCAGGTTTTAGAGGCTGTTCCAGAGTTATCAGATGGCTGAGCACTTTCAGGGTGGTTGGTTTGACTGGGAAAGAGACAGAGACACCAGGCAGGTCAAGCAGGTAAGTAGACTATTAGAAAAGAGGAGCATACAGATTGCCAAGGGACGAGGACCAAGGACTAGAAAGGGAAGCCAGGGAAAGGAAACAGACAGATGGGCAGGAAGAATAACACAAAGCAGACAGGGACCGGGATACAGCTCACCACAGGCAGCACTAACCTGAAGTGATGCCACACAGCGAGGGCCAGTTCCAGGCCCTCCATATTCTTCCATCATGGCCACGCAAAGCTGTGAGCACCAATAGGCATGACAGAGAAACAATTAATACATTTAAGATGATGAAAGAAGATATGAAAATCTTCACGAAATGGGTAGATGTTGTATAAGACTGTATGGAAGTACAGTACCTAAGGGTGTGCGCTGAGGCCCTCGGGCATGTAGCGCGTTGTAATTAATAATGTAAAGTAAAGTAAAGTGAATGATACACCAAACTCAACATGAATTGCACCACCCATCAAAGAAATCTGTATGATATGAGCACTCCAGGAGAATCCATACCAACACTGTATTGTTTCACAAAATCGTGTAGAACATATTGCAGCGCTCCAAAAAAATGGCTGTGCAAAAACCCTGAAACCAAGGTGTCTAGGCACCATGCAGACATTCTACTGCAGGGGTGTTAGACCCAATAGGACAGTTAGCCATGTTGAATTAAAATGCACCTCTTACAGGCCTCACCATTGAGCATAAGAAAATTAACAGTATAATAATAGAGTGGTGGCTTGTGGATTTGCAACATTGTCTGACGTAAATAATGTACCCATGGTGTGTGCATGCAAGAGACGTGAGAGGGTCCAAAGTTTCTCACAAGGTACCCAACAAGACTGTTTGGTTTTAAATAGATAACAAGGTGCTGTTTGCAGCACACATTTCATTATAGCTGGGATAATGACCCTGTCAAGAGGGGATGAGGACCCCTGTTGGGCAGGATATCTATGAAGGTGTTACCAGAGCCATTCATGACTCAAAGGTGTGGTGTAGGAATTAGTGGGATCCCAGTTTCTGTCACACCTACCTATGTGAATCAAGTACCAACTTTTCTTGCCCCCATAGCTGTTATGCACAATGCATCCCAGTTTCATTCTGTTTGACTGTTCTTAGGTGCTAAGGAATACACCACACATTTCACTCTTATAGCCACTAAGTGTAGTCACGATCTAATGGTCTTGACAATCACTACAGCCCAAAGAGTGAACACAGGGATACAAAGCGATCTAGATTAAGAGGAAGGAACATTTCTATCCAACATTCCACTAACTAATGTGTGTGGCCAATTGCGAGATATTAACAAATGCTTTAATGATTTTAAATCTGCCCCCATAACCAAAAAGACAAAAACATTCTCGAGGGATATTTGTGAATTTAAATCAGAACAAGAATATCCCTACACATTGGACAACTACTTGGAAACCATTAACAAACAAGGACCCTCATTGACACAACATAGTCTCTTTAGAAGAAGAAGGTGGGTAACATTCTCAGATTCGAGAAGTGACCCCCCTTCGGAAGATAATACCAGGTACAACAAACAACCTACATTTAGGAACTACTTATCTCCTCCTACACCTCTTTTAGGCAGAGGAGGTTTTGAAGAAGACAAGTGGGGACCTCCACCATGGACACAACAATATGAACAGGGAGGAGACAAATCAGTCAATGGAGACGGTACTGGCAACAATGAATGATCTCCAGAGTATTCCCATATTCAACCTGTCGAAACTAGAACTCTCATCTGTCGAGGTGTCTATATTATCTAGAGGCCTCTCGTTTGTACCATCTCAACAGATGGATTGGTTTGACACAGAGATGCAAGTTTGCTGACTTTTGAGAGATTTCTCCAGGGAACACTTGGATCAAATGAGGGAAATAGACTCAGGTCTCCATATACCATTTACCTTGACCCCACTTGATAACCAAATTCCCTGAGACATTATCACATTTGAAAAATATACCTTGAGAGATCTCGACATGATCAAACATGAAAAGATGACCCTTCAGCGTAACATATCTAAAGAAGAAAGGGACGCTCTCCATACTCTGTCGGGAAACTGAAACATAGTTATAAAACAGCAGATAAAGGGGGCGTTATAGTGATGATGACTGCTGTTCAATACCAAGAGATGGTCTATGACCTTCTAAATGACACAGATAGTTACACAACACTTAGAACAGATGCCACTATGGATATATGCCAAAGCATCTCTGAAACTGTGGACTACAGACATCAACAGGGCTGGGTCACCGATAAGGAATCAGACTTTATCAAACATTCACGGGTCATATCCCCACTTTTTATGCACTACCCAAAATCCCTAAAGATTCCAAAAATCCCTGCAGAAGACCGATTGTGTCTGGATGCAGCTCCATTCTGGAACCCACATGCAAATTCATTGATACTTTCTTGAAGCCCATGAGTGTCCTGACTGAAACATAACCAACAGACACAATGCATACCAAACAAATATTTGAGCAGGAACATTTTGATCCAAGAACCCAACTACTTGTCATGATGTTCTAAACAATTGATACAATCACACTGCGCATGTACTCCAATGATTTTTTTATATGAGTAGAATTGGTGGATTGGTTTCAGCCAACACGTATTTTCAGCACAGCTCTTCCTTTAAGGCTTAAACTTCCTGTTATGTCCACTTGTGTTGGAAAATTACTGTACTGATTCACAATTATTAACAGATCTGTGGTTGCATATCTCAATAGTGTGGAAATGATATATGCCTGCAATTGTGGAATGACAATCAGCTGATAGATGCTTTTCAGCAACTGAGCATTTTCGTGCAACTCATCATGATGGACATAAAATCTTTGAACACGAGTATCCCGCAAGATCAATCTATTGAATGCATACAGGAATATCTAAATACATATAATCTATGGATAAAGCTCCCTCAGAACTTATTTGTAGAATGTATGACTCCAGACATATGTAAGAACGTCTTCATGTTCAGCAAACAGTTCTACTTACAGACCAAAGGCACAGTGATGGGGACAGCATTTGCCCTCAGTCTGGTGATGCTATTCATCAGGGGCGTAGGAGACACATACAATCTGGGGGGGACAGGGGACATCTTGGGGACTTTTCTTTCTTTATTTATTTATTGTGTTTTAGCCAAAGGACTCGACTTGTCACAAAATTAGAATTAAGATAGCAGTACGTATTAAATTACAAATATCACTGTATAAAACAAGAGAAAAGAAGAACAGAAAACAGAAGAAAATGAACATGTCTTTGTATGTTGCATTTCTGGATTTTTCATCTGACTATGAGCTCATGGTAAGAGAGAGGAAATAACAATTACTTCCAGTGGGCCACATCTAGGACGCCAGCTCGTTAAGAGGCAGCTCACCTGTAAGTGGACTCCTGCCAAATAAAGGAGTTGAAGCCTTTTCTACCAATTACAAGTTGCTACTTTTTTGTGTGGGGCAAGGAGATGTGTGTGTCTCTTGGAATGGAAAGATGGGGGTTTCAAAGAAAGAGGAAATCTTTTTTGTACCTCTGAGCATGCCCTGTCATGGGAGTAGAGAGACCAGGTGTGTGATTTTGCTGGTTTGACTGTCCTCCGGGGGTGATGGGTACAGCAACAAGGAGGGTGAGCGATCGCAAGCCCACCCCCTTATAAGCACTTCCCAGGTCCGCGGCCGGATGTGTCGGACCCGGGGGATGCCTAGTAGGTGGGGTGTATGTGGATCCAGGGGGGTGGCCAGAGGGGCAGCCCGCTGTGTGGGCTGCCCCTCTAGTGCCCATGCGAGGGCCAGGCCAGCCTCTCACGATGAGTCTGGTCCCTCTTATTCCATCTCATGCTGGCTTCAGAGCCTAGCCTTTCTTTGCCTTTGTTATTCTGAATGCAGAGCTGGACTTTGTTCCTTTCTCGTTTAACATTTGCTGCAAAGTCTGATCTATTTGATTCTCTCATATGTTACTGGGATGGTAGAGCATGGGTCCTCTGCCCTGCTATATTATTCAAAGAGTCCCTCTAGACTTTCTTTGCCACTCCCTTGTCTCACTGCTTGCTTGCTTAATACATACCTCCTTGCTTGAACACTCAACATATTCTCCCTAACACAGCAATGGCAGCTGCAGTCTGTCTTAACTTCTATTTGTTCTGTGTCTTGAATTGGCCTCTTATTTCTGCTTTTCTGTCTGCAGGGTAAAGGCATTTGCCAGTCACTGCCATGATGGTTCTACTTGGCCATAAGAGGGCAACAGCTAGCCAATATTGGAAGAACATGGCATATTATGCCAGAGGCTGGCAACTGCCTTCCTAATGTCTACACAAGAGACACAACTCTTGCCTTTGTTTCTGACAGTAATTCAGTGGATGAAGAAACATGAGAGCACACATATTGCTTATAAATGAAGGGGATGATGTCACACTTGGTTAAGACATTTTGATCACGCAAGGAGCTAATTTCCAGCTGCAATTAAGCGATTACCTTTTAGACTTCTGGCTTTAAATAATGTTAGTATCACCTGGAAAGCACAGAGGTTGCTCAACAGGGTTCTTGGAGCACGAGGGGTACCCTACTTGTGGGCATGGATGATTGGAGGGCATTCTTGCCCTGGTTTGGAGCCTGGCCCCTACAGCCATGATGGGGGGAGGGGGCTATTACCTTTGGTTGTACATACCCTTTGAGGGTGGGCAGCCATTGCCTCCTGCTTTAGCCCATTAACAGCTCTGCTTTACAACTTTATCACACATACCTGTCAGGTGGCATGTAACTCAATGCTACTAATGTTAGCCTCAGAAGTCTGGAATCCTTTGCCACATCAACTAGGGTACAGGCTTGCCACCTGAGACTTACCCATGTCTGAGTCGGCATCTGTCACCCTATGGGGAAGACACACACAGAAAGAGCAGGGCACAGTGCCTTTGTAGGTTTTTCACACTTCTTCCTCGGGGTGATCACAATTCACTCCGCAGAGATAGTGGCACATGCTGGGCAACATTCTCCCACTTTGACAATGCCACCCAAAGAGCGAAATTGGCCATTTGAAATACCTCTGTCGACTTATTATTGCGCAATCTACACTGATTGGTTTAAGCACCTGCTTAACACGAGATGGTAATTAAGGGCATTCGCCAAAGCACTCAAGAAGCACAGGACACCCTCTTACCAGCGGCATGCCATGCTCACTCATTCTGATCACAAATTGGCATTTATCTGGGGTCATGTTAAATGTATTTATTTATTTATTACATGTGTAGCATCACGAAAAACCCCCAAGCATCAAGGCAAAAAGTAAACTGCATGGAGTGAACCACTTCCATTGGCGCACGTTTTTACATTTCTGCCACAAAATAGAAGATTTTAGCTTAAAAGGCAGGTGAAATCACCTTGCTTTTTCACGTTGGAAGAGTGTTAATACCTTGCGCAATTCGCGATTGCTGGTGGAATTGACAATGGCTTCCTCTGGACTCCGCCTGCTTTTACCAGGTTTCATTTCCAAGCAGATCCCAGAGGAATCCCTTTCCTTATTTCCAGCATGATAATCCATGCTGGCAGTAAGGCTGCATTTGGCTGGTGGAGCGGGAAATACAGGGGGTCCTGGTGTTTTCATTCGGCTCCTGAACTCCACCCAGAAAATGCACGAAAATCTGACCAATTAGAAAAAACGACACTAATAGTGTTTTCCACCACTTTTTTTGAACCAATTGACCTGGAAAATGCTGTGTTGTATCGGAAGCTGAATGCATTCAGTCTGACTATTATCCCACCGGAAGATTAAGCCAGGTGCTGAACACGGGTGTTACATATTCCTGTGCACAATATGCATTTGGAGAATTAACTAACTGAGCTACCTTACAAATGATATCTCCTCTTGGGCTTTACTGTCTTAACCCCTTAACTGCCATGGGTATTTTCCCCCCAGTGCCAAGGTCTTTTTTGGTGATTTCGGTATGTCGCCATTCAATCCCTTGTAACTTCTTTGTTACATGAGATATCTCGGCCAAAGTTGCCCCCTTTTTTCCCACATGTAGGCGGTTGTAACGCCACCCAGGAATCCTAGTTTGCTGTTGGGGGGTGAGAGAAAATAACCAAAAAGGAGAACATTTGGTTTTTTTTCAGAAAATGCCAATAAAATGTTGTACAAAGAAGCCTTTGGTGTTTTCCCTGTAGGAGCTAGGAACACATTGTTTGCTGTGCTGGATTTCCCATTTTCCAGGCTTTCAAGAACAGATTGAGTGGAAACCAAAATAACATATTTTGATATGCTAATCAGCCGTTTTGTGAGATGTAGATGAGTTTGGCGTTTTATGTCCAATAGGACAGGCGTAGACGGAATGGAATAAAAGGGTAGGAAAGCTGAATGGGTAGCCAGAAAGGCATACATTTCTGAAAAGTAGACAATATTCCAAGTTTAGGAAGGGGTGATTTGCGCAGGTCAGGCAACAACTATTTAGGGAAAGATTCCAAAGTTTTTGGGGAAATCGGGAAAACTACATAAAAAAAACCTCAATTTCCGCACATTTCACTCTGGTCACCCACTGAAACACACAGTCAACAACACATGGCCTACCTTCCCACAGGTTTCCCGATGAAAACGGTACCTCACATGTATGGGTGCACCTACCTGGGTGCAAAGGGAAAAGCCTAAAACACTGGTTACCCCAAGTCTTTTTGCACAGCAGATTTTCAGGAATTTTGATCATGTGGACAACCTATAGGTTTGGCCTAGGGTGTCGAAGCCACGAAGGAAAACCGGGAACCCCATGCATTCCCGAAAGGAAGACACCCGTAGGAATCCACAGAGGTCTGACTTGCGCGAATCGGCCCATAATTTATGACCCACAAACCCTGACAAATTCTGAAATTTTGTGGAAAATACATAATTTTCACTTTGTCTGGGATTGTGGGTAATACATTCCAGGGCGATTCGTGCAAGTCAGACCTGTGTGCATTCCCACAGGTGTCTTCTTTTCGGAAATGCATGTGGTACCCTGTTTTCCTTCGTGGCTTCGACACCCTAGGCTCTAATCTGTAGGTTGTCTCCCCAAACCCTTTGAGGGTTACCAGTGGTTAAGCCTTTTCCCTTTATGCCCAGGTAGGTGCACCCACACATATGAGGTACCGTTTACGTTGGGACACCTGTGGCAATGCAGGAAGGTCGGACATGTGGTGTTGGCGGCGTGTTTCGGTGGGTGGCATGAGGGAGATGCACTCCATCCATTTGGGGTGGGGGAGAGAGGCCACTGCAAATATTGGCAGAGCCACCCCTCCCAAGCCTGGGGCAGTACGTTTTGACCCCCCCATGGGGGCAGATGGCCACACACATGTGCCCATCTGCCCCTAGGGAAGGGCAAAACAAACATATATATATTATAACTTGTTTTGGGTGGGGGGCCCACTAGACCTATGCTAGGTCTAGTGGGCCCCCCACTAGGCCCACTCCTAATACCAGGATTTTTTTGTGTTTGAAAGGGGGGTGGTCCTCCCCCCACCCTAAGTGGATGAGGGGGCACCTTATGTAGCCCTTCCTGGTGGCAACATTCTGCCCCTAGGAAGGGGTACATGAGATGCCCCCATCCATTTGGGGTGAGGGGAGAGGCCACTGGAAATATTAGCACAGCCACCCCGCGCCCCAAGCCTGGGGCAGTATGTTTTGCCACCCCCCTGGGGGCAGATGGTCACACACATGTGCCGTATGCCCCTAGGGAAGGGAAAAAAAAAATATATATATTATAACTTGTTTTGAATGGGGGTGGCAGCCCACTCGACCACCAGGATTTTTGTGTTTGAAAGGGGGGGGGTGGCCCTCTCCCTCCACCCTAAGTGGATGGGGGCTCCTTATGTAGCCTTCCCTGGGGGCAGATTTCTGCTCCTAGGAAGGGGTACATGAGATGCCCCCATCCATTTGGGGTAGGGGGAGGCCACTGCAAATATTGGCAGAGCCACCCCCCAAGCCTGAGGCAGTACGTTTTGCCCCCCCGGGGGGCAGATGGGCAAACACATGTGCCCATCTGCCCCTAGGAAAGGGGCAAAACAAAAATAAAACACATTATAACTTGTTTGGGGTGGGTGTTGGGGGCCACTGAATCACCATGGATGTTTTTATTGGAAAGGGGGGTGGCCCTCTCCCCCCACTCCAAATGGATGGGGGGCATCTCATGTAGCCCTCCTTGCGGGCAGATTGATAGCACAATCTGTTCTTCACACACGGGCACACATTTGTAGCCCAGTGTCTTAAATATTACATCTATTATCATGTTTTAGGGTTTTCTCCACTATTGTCGACATATCTTTACTATGCGAGACTGTAGGACTGTATCCATTCCTTTAACCAGCGGATATTCACGTTTCTTTTGGTGAGTGTTAGATGCGGCGAGAGATGTTGGGTTTTACTTATTCTGGTCTTTCCCTGTTATGCGTGTGTTGTCTTGTAGTGTGGAATATAGAGTGTTGGCCATGTAATGTTATTGTGTGAAGCTGCTCTGATTCCACAGAGAGGAGTTGAGAACTGAAGCCTAAGAGAAAGGGGACCGGTGGATGCTTCTATCCTATGAACTTATCTTGTATTATTCCTAATGTACTTACCTGTGTTCCTAGAAACTTACTAAACCTACCTAAACTGAACAAGGCTCCTGAGTGGTTATTTATAACCCCAAACCCACAATTTAACACTGGAGACGAGGATTGTTGGAAACTGAAGGGAGCAGGAACAGAAAAGGAACAAGGAACCAAGCAGTACAGACAAGGACCGTTACCAGGACACAAAGGTGGCAAGCAAGTTGCCCACCAGTAAGAAGCAGGAACCACAGAGACATCCACCGGCCCCCCCGGCCCCCAAGGTGAGCGTGCCCCTTGTTCAGCATTGCGGGAATGGCAGAGACACCTGGAGTGATTTTGGGGGGCAGCGTTTTACACCCCTTATGATTAGCCATTCGGTAGTCTCCATTTGCCATATCTAGAGCCTGAAAGCTGTATTGGAGAGCTGTGTTGCACCTGGGACAGAGCGCAAAATAAGGGAGTGGCGGCTTACTATGCAAGAGTTTAAGGGGCCGGGAAACAATTGAGTGACTTTGGTGGTCGGCAGTGAAAATCAGTGAAAGTCTTAAGCAGAGGAGCGGCTGCAGTATTTACATTGGGGGCATGTTTGGAGCCACAGTTGGTGGTGTTGTGTGGCGCCTATTGGTGTGCTTATGGGAAGTTCTGATGACTTGGATTTGTACTGAACTTCAAAGACTAATGTGAGCGGTGTTTTTTTTTTTTTTGCACTGTTATTAACTACATTTTTCTTCCACATGACAATACACGTAAAGGACTTTGCAAGCTTAAATGTTGGACTCAAGCGTGGTGTTTAACCCTTGTTTACCATATTTTAATGCCCAATTTGCCTGGCTGGTGTGTGTGTGGGGGAATGTGTGGTGATTGTGTGTGGAGCATGGGGTTGCCCATGTGTGGTGCAAATCGGTGTGTGGGGTATTGTGGATGCCCGGATTTGTGGTGACAATTTGTTTAGCGGGTTGTGGATGCCCGGTTTTGTGGTGCCAATTGATTAGTGGATTGTGGATGCCCGGTGTGTTTGTGCCAATTGGAGCGGGATGTGAATGCCTGGATTTGTGGTGCAAATTGTTTAGCGGGATGTGGATGCCGGTTTTGTTTGCCAATTGGTGAGCGGGATGTGGATGCCCGGATTTGTAGTGCCAATTGTTTACGGGATGTAGATGCCCAGTGTTTTTGGTTGGTGCCTGGAGTGGTGGAGTGGTGGAGTAGAGGCCACTAGTGTGAGCATTGGTTGCTCTAGGGTGAACATGGGATGGTCAATGGTGAGCATTTGGTAGCTCAGGCTTGGTGCCTGGAGTGGTGGAGTAGAGGTCACTAGAGTGAGCATTGGTTGCTCTAGGGTGAGCATGGGATGTTCAATGGCGAGCATTTGGTAGCTCAGGCTTGATGCCTTGAGTGGTGGTGTGGAGGTTATCGGTTGCTCGATGGTGAGCATGTGATGTTCAATGATGAGCATTTAGTAGCTCAGGCATGGTGCCTGGAGTGGTGGAGTGGAGGTTATTGGTTGCTCTATGGTGAGCATGGGATGCTCAATGGTGAACATTTATTAGCTCAGGCATGGTGCCTGGAGTGGTGGAGTAAGGTGAGTTTTGGTTGCTCTATGGTGAGCATGGGATGTTCGATTGTGAGCATTTATTAGCTCAGGCATGGTGCCTGGAGTGATGGAGTGGTGGAAATATTAGTGCATGTTTTGGTTGTTCTATGGTGAGCATGGGATGCTCAAATGGTGAGCATTTATTAGCTCAGGCATGGTGCCTGGAGTGGTGGAGTGGTGGAAATTGGAATATGCTCAGTTGTGAGCATTTGTTTCTCTAGAGGGTTTTTTGAGGACGCCCATAGTGGATTTGAAATGTTATGCTTTAGGCAGATAGTGGGGTTATCCCTGTAGATTGTGTTAGCACAACCTGTTGTAAGTGAATGATGATGCAGGGATATTGTTGTGAGATAGGTGGAAATGGTTGTGTATGAGATTGTGGGCTGGTTCCCTTGAAGCGAGTTCCATAAAAGGCCTGTTATGGTTCTGGTGATTGTTGGGATTGGTTTAGCTATTTGTAGCTTTCTAAGGACTTGGTAGGGGATAGCTTTTTGCTAGGTGTAGTTTGTTGGATGGGTATATTTTAGGAGGATGTCTGTAGATTGTGTTTCATTTAATGTTTAGTTTCAAAACTGTTTAGTGTCCATCATCCTTCTGTTCCAAATTATTTAGTGCCCACATTCTCTGTCTCTTCATTATTCTATATTGCTATGTAAGGGGGGAGATGTGTTGGGTTTTACTTATTCTGGTCTTTCCCTGTTATGTGTGTGTTGGCTTGTAGTGTGGAATGTAGAGTGTTGGCCATGTAATGTTATTGTGTGAAGCTGCTCTGATTCCACAGAGAGGAGTTCAGAACTGAAGCCTAAGAGAAAGGGGACCGGTGGATGCTTCTTTCCTATGAACCTATCCTGTATTATTCCTAATGTACTTACCTATGTTCCTAGAAACTTACTAAACCTACCTAAACTTAACAAGGCTCCTGAGCGGTTATTTATAACCCCAAACCCACAACTTAACAAGAGACTCTGAGGCTGCATTCGAATCCCATTTCCGTGTACAGAATGGGTTGTCAAGGAAACAACGTGATGACTTCAGCACTTTGCTTCATGACTGACGAATAGGACTGAGCCGTGCGTTGCCATAACTACACTTATCGCATCGGACTCAGCTTTGCTACCCAATCCAAACACACCGTAGTCGCCCTCTCTCCGGTATTATGGCAGGTGTCCTGCTTTTAACAACAAGTTGAGTACGTCGACTTCCACACGACCACCACAAGCAGAATATTTTTCTGATTTGACACGTGCGCTGCGTCTTCTTTTTACTTATGTACTCTGTATATTGCAATCACAGCCATGATGGATGGCTCCACTCTGACGCACCTCGGACAAAGAGCATTTTGCTCTGCTGCCCAGAAGGATATGCCCCTGACCAATCCACAAAGAAGTGTGGGGCAATTCAACACATGGGCACTCATTTAACCTCTTTCCTTTTGATAACTGCAGTATGAATGCATGGCATCCTTTGATTCTCACACTGGGGAGAGCCACATCCTTCTTTCTATCAAATTCCCTGCACCATATAGGGGCAATATGGAATGGTACCTTTACCTGCTTGTTCTCTCACTGACCATGCTGGGCTCAACACACTGGGACTCCATGGAGTTGGCCATGCCTGCAAGTTCGCATTTCTTCCACCAGCTATCGACTTTCTCGCCAGCAAGTTGTTTTTTCTCCCCCATAATTAATATATGATCACTTTCTGACATCTTCACCAGATCTAAGGGTCTCTGACCTCAGAGTAAGGGGATCCAACAGACAACACACAGCTGCAGGACCATCCTCTGCAGTTGCATTACAAGAGCAGTACTGGCTACACTGGCGCCTTTGGTCACAGAGAGGGGAGAAGATGCCTGGAGCACCCTCTCCCTTTGTTTAGGGTAAGCCGAATAGAAGGGCCTCCAAACATTTGAGGTTAGTCTCTGACATGACACCAAAATGCAATTAAATGATCTTACAGGAGCTTCAAAAATGCCCTGAGGAAGGTGACTTGACCACTTCTTTTGATGCCGAAATGTGCAACAACTGGGGTCTATGAACTCAGTTCTGTGGACTCCCACCAGCACCTTTGTGATGCCACACACACGTTGGCAGACCCTATATACAAAAGACCATGGTAAGGAAAACCAGAGTATTGGAGACATTCTAGGTGATGCCAGGAAAAACAGATACGAACTGAACTGACAACAAAATGATTGAATGATCTAGTGAAATATTGATTATTGTCACAATTCCACCTCTCCTGACAAAATTGTTGGGAAAAAAAGAAATAAGTACCTTTGTATTTGATCAATTTTGGATGTATTTGATCCATTATTTTCTTTACATATTTCTTAAATATATGTATTATTTATTCTGCACTGTTTTTGTATTGCAGGATTCTTGCCGAGATAAAGGCTAACACACCGTTTTGGTCCTCTTTCTCCTTTGATTTACAGGCCCAAGTTTCTGTCCCTTGGTACAATGTAATTTTTTGTCTAATGTTTGATTTATATTATATTATATTTGACAATAGATGTCTGTCTTTAATAGATTGTTTGACTACATATTGCCTTTTTTAATTTTCCTACAACCATTATAATGTTTGTTGTGTTTTTGTACTTTGGACTGTCATATCAGAAAAATAACAAGCAGGATATTAGGTTTACATATCCTCAGACACTAAATTTGATTATTAAAAAGAATAAAAAGAAGTACCATTGGTGGAACCTTATGTTTTCTGTAGCACTATATCAACAAGAAGGCATGGCAGTGGAGGAAGGAGTGAACAACCCAACCGGGAGAGAGCCGGCAAGGACCTATAGGACTGCAGACAGATATGTACTTCCAACAGACACTGAAAACACTCTGCATGACATGCATGGCAAACTTGATTGTACCTTTAGCAGGACTACAGAATGGTCCATGTATCAAACCGATAATCCAGGTGTAACACATGACTCAAAGATCATATTTGATTGCACTTTCAGCAGGATTGCGCAACTGTCTGTGTATCAAACCTGCAATCTGAACAATCAGTTTAATCCTGACACACAAACCCTGGAAATGTCTATAAGCAGAAAGAGCCACCATTTCCAAACACCGGTGGACTCGCAAATGAAAAGGAGACAGAGCTTAAAGCCTGTTAGATTTCCTTGTATACCTGTAACTCATTCTCTGGGGAGAGGGATGCATCTGTTGTCCCTGGGTTTCAATTGAGGAATAGAATCAATGGAGGGGGAAATGGGAGACTAAAAAGGGGCACAGGAAAGAGGGCACTGTGGGCTGTTCAGGTGAGGTGAAAAAGAAAGAGATCAAAAACACGAAGTGGAGAGAGGCCAGTGCAGCAGAACATGGAGGAGGATTACTGAAAGCATGTGCAAGGCGAGGTATTGGTTGATGGAAGAAAGTGGTATTTAGGTGTGAGCATGTATGCAAAGGGAGTGAGGCTATCAGAGGGAGAGCAGGAGGTGAATGTGAGTGCAGGGGAAGGTGACTGGGATAGTGATAGTAGGGGGACTGTGTGAAATAAATGGGTGTATTGTATTAGTAGTACTTTGGGGAGAGGCGGGTAGTAGCATATAGAGGGGAGACTAGTACTGTGGATAGGGGTGAGTAGTAGTGTGAAGATGGGAGAGTAGCAGTGCAGAAAGGGGAGAGTCATAGTAGAGAACAAAAAAGAATAGGAGTAAACGAAAGAACATCAGAGGGGCAGAGGGTAAGAGCAAGAGATGGAGAGACGAATGAGAGTATGAGGAAGAAAAGGGAGGAGAGTAGAAGGAAGGTAGAGGATGGATAGAGCATTAGAGTAAGGAGTACAAAGGCATGCCAAAAAAGGGTCAAGTGAAACCTGAATGCTAGGAATGCACCTCTTTTTGTATTATATTATTGTGGGACCAAGGTTAGAATTCACCTAGATACTTTTCTGAGAGGTAGAAAGACATGGGGGTAATTCATAGAATTTAGCGCACAAGTGGCGCACGCGGCTGGCGCACAGTGTGCGCGTGCGAATCTCTGCGCCAGCTGCGTGCGCTAAAATCCATTGCCGCGCACAGCGTATTCATGGATTTTAGCTACCAAAACCAGCCGTGGCGCACAGCGGCTCAGCGACCCTGAAGCAGCGCCAGTTACGCCCCCAAGAACACCCCTTGCGCAGGGAAAAGCCATCAAAATCCCCAATCCAGCGCAAAAGGCTGCGCTAACCCTGTACCAGCACGGCAAGCGGGGTACGTGTATTACTGGGTTTGCGGGAAGTTTCACACGCGATTTCAGCAGGGTACGTGTATTTCAGGGGTGCGCGGGAAGTTTCACACGCGATTTCAGGAGGGTACGTGTATTTCAGGGGTGCGTGGGAATTTTTACACGCGATTGGCCTGGGTACGTTTATTTCAGGGGTGCACGGGAAGTTTCACACGCGATTGGCCTGGGTACGTGTATTTCAGGGGTGCGCGGGAAGTTTCACACGCGATTTCAGCAGGGTATGTGTATTTTAGGGGTGCATGGGAAGTTTTACACGCGATTGGCCTGGGTACGTGTATTTCAGTGGTTCGCGGGAAGTTTCACACGCGATTTCAGCAGGGTACCTGTATTTCAGGGGTGCGCGGGAAGTTTCACATGCGATTTCAGCAGGGTACGTGTATTTCAGGTGTGCGCGGGAATTTTTACACGCGATTGGCCTGGGTACTATTTCAGGGGTGCACGGGAAGTTTCACACACGATTGGCCTGGGTACGTGTATTTCAGGGGTGCATGGGAAGTTTCACACGTGATTCAGCAGGGTACGTGTATTTTAGGGGTGCGCGGGACGTTTTACATGCAATTGGCCTGGGTACGTGTTTTTTAGGGGTGCGCAGGAAGTTTCACACGCGATTGGCCTGTGTACGTTTATTTCAGGGGTGCGCGGGAAGTTTCACATGAAATTCGGTCGGGTACGTGTATTTCAGGGGTGCGCGGGAAGTTTTACACGCGATTGGCCTGCGTACATGTATTTCAGGGGTGCGCGGGAAGTTTTACAAGCGATTGGCCTGGGTACGTGTATTTCAGTGGTGCGCGGGAAGTTTCACACGCGATTTCAGCAGGGTACGTGTATTTCAGGTGTGCGCGGGAATTTTTACACGCGATTGGCCTGGGTACGTGTATTTCAGGGGTGCGCGGGAAGTTTCACACGTGATTGGCCTGGGTACGTGTATTTCAGTGGTGCATGGGAAGTTTCACACGCGATTTCAGCAGGGTACGTGTATTTTAGGGGTGCGCGGGAAGTTTTACACGTGATTGGCCTGGGTACGTGTATTTCAGTGGTGCGCGGGAAGTTTCACATGCGATTTCAGCAGGGTACGTGTATTTCAGGGGTGCGCGGGAAGTTTTACAAGCGATTGGCCTGGGTACGTGTATTTCAGGGGTGCACAGGAAGTTTTACACGCGATTGGCCTGGGTATGTGTATTTCAGGGGTGAGCGGGAAGTTTCACACGCAATTTTGCTGTCAGAGCGAGGAACGCATATTTCGGCATTGCACGGGGAGTCCTACACGTGAATTCGCAGTGTGGGTCCTCCCAGGCGTCCCCTCTACCCCCTCCACAGCCCCTGCAGGCAGCACAGACCACAGGGGACTACCCTGCACCCCTGGTCATGTCCTCCAGCACCCCCACACCCCCAGCAGTGTGGGGCACCTGCCAGCAGACCCCGACACATGTCCCCCAGCACCCCCACCCCCCAGCATTGAGGGGCACCTGCCAGCAGGCCCCCACTCATTTCCCCCTGCACCCCTACCCCCCAGCAGTGAGGGACACCTGCCAGCAGGCACCGACACATGTCCCCCAGCACCCCCACCCCCCCAGCATTGACAGGCACCTGCCAGCAGGGCCCCACTCATTTCCCCCTGTACCCCCACCCCCCAGCAGAGAGGGACACCTGCCAGCAGGCCCCGACACATGTCCCCCAGAACCCCCACCCCCCAGGATTGACTGGCACCGGCCAGCAGGCCCCGACACATGTCCCCAGCACCCCCACCGCCCCCAGCATTGACAGGCACCTGCCAGCAGGCCCCAACACATGTCCCCCAGCACCCCCACCCCCCCAGCATTGACAGGCACCTGCCAGCAGGCCCCGACACATGTCCCCAAGCCAACACGTCATCACAATCTAGATCCCTGGCTCTTATGGCCACCCAAATCCCACCCCATGCCACCCCAGTCCAAACACCCAACCAAGCTTTACATTCACTCCAAATTGAAATCCCCATTACATGATAGATCACAAATAAGCAGTATGCGCATGACTACAAGTCTGTCCGACCCACACAATGGCAACACATGACTGAGAAAACCCACATTGTGACATGCATGAAACCAATGAGAGAAGACCACACATTGAAGTAAGAATCAAAAATGTATTCAAGTCAAAATGAAGGAAATGAAATCAAAACACACAATAATGCCAATAATAATCAAAATGCAGCATGTCCCAAAAAATGATAAATAAATAAAATGCAAATCCAAAATAATCCAAATGAAAATGTGTCCAAAGTCACCGTCCAATAAAGCAAATCCAAAGGGAAAGAAAACCGTAAGATCCATTGCTCCATGGTGAAGAAAAAAAAAGATGAAGGAGAAAAATCCACTGTAAAACTATGTACAAATAGCAAATCCAGGGTCCATGAGCCCAACGACATAAATGAAACCTACAATGAAACCTACCTAATTACTAACTATATACAAAAATGTTGGGCATAGTCCATGCGCCCCAAATGAAAGAAAAAAGAAATGAAACTTAACACTAATGAACTATATACAATGGCGGCGGGCAAGTCCAACGGCTCACTTGTTGATGTCATGGGCCAGGGCATCATCGAACTCCTGTTTAGTGTCTTGGAGGCGGGCCTGTGCTCTGGCCCCGAGGTCTCGCAGGGATAACCCCATGTCGACCTCCAACTCCCTGCGAATTCCCTCGAGGCACTCAGCCCGCCGCAGCGCCCTGCGCATGGAGTTCTCCGCCCTGACCATTGTGAGCCGTGCCTCCTCCGCCCTCCGCCCGCCGTTGCTTCGCACCTATCTGCTGGCCCAACCGCTGCCACACGGAAGACACTCCCATTCCAGGGTCCTCCTGCCCTCCGCCCGATGCCTGCCCCTCTGATGTAGATGGCCCGAGCCATGATGCCTCCCACGTTGAGCCTGCCGCTGCCTCCGACGCAACTGCCTCTGCCAGCACGATGGCATCCAGGCTGATGGAATCCACCGACACCGTCATGCACGTGCCCTGCCGCGCACTCCTGACTGTGGCAGGGATGGGATCCCCACCGAGCTGGCTGCGTTGGTCAGGCAGGTCCACAGGGGGCCCTGGTGGCATCTGGGCCAGAAGACGGCATGGAGAACGACTGGCGCATAGTCTCCACAGAGGAAGAGAGGGCCGAAAGAGTGGCCGACACATGTACAAAACCCCCGACCATGGACACTCCCAACTGGGCCACGTCAGCACGCTGCTCTTCGTGATGATGTGCGTGCTCCCCCCGGGAAGCACGCACGTCATCACGAATGTCACGCGTGCGCAATGCGACACCAATCAGGACCTTCTCCATACGGCCAGGGGTCCCCTCATCCGCAGGTAGAGGAGTGTCATATGACATGGACATCCCCCCTACCTGCGGACGGGCCTGGGATGGGGCATCCCTGCTGGTGTATGGTGGTGCAGTCACAGTGTCAGGGACAGTGACATGCACAGGCCTCTCCACGGCGACCTGTGCTGCCTCCTGCCCCTGCCCCTGGACTGCACACTTGCACCAGTGGTACCACCCCCACCAGGCCCCATGTGCGGCTCAGTAGCGGCCTCCTTTTCCTCTGTGGAAACCACCAACCTGGATGGCTCCACACCGTCTGCCGCCGTTGCAAGCCCCTGTGGGGGCTCACCCACCCCTTCCACTGCAGCTGTAGTGGCAGGCGCAGCACCAGTCCCCTCGGTCCCGGACGATGGTAAATTCTGGGAGGGTGACTGGGCCTTGCGTCGCGGGCCAGTGGGGGCATCCCCGCCGCTTTGCTCCACAGCACCGTCTCCGCCCTCTTCATCACTTGCCGCTGTGTAGAGGGAGACATAGAACTCAAGCATCAGGGTACTGTACAATGGTCCCCTAGACAGGAAGCAATAGCAGATGAGTGGCACTGTCAAACATCACTTCCATCATGTCCCTCCACAACACATAGGTCAGTGCAGGCAAAGCACATGCAGTAACAGGCATGGTGCATGCAATGGACATTAGCATACAAGTCCAAGGGACTCTTGAAACATACAATGCTGGTTTGTCCAATAACAGAGACAGGCATGCATTAATGTGTGCATTCCGCATGCTGCTCCGCATGTTGCATTGTAATACATGCACCTACCATGTGGTTCACACATTACTGGTCTCACATGCATGACCATGATGTCCCTGCACACACACATATGTACATGGCCTATGTCAGACATACAGGCAAGTATCAGACAACCAGCACCCTGCAACATGCCCTGTCTCACATAGCAATGCTTGGCCACTTACCGCTCAACTCCAGACGGATCTGCCTCTGAAGGATCTGGGCGTGGAGCGCTGGGGCTATGCGTTCCAGGACCCTCATCTGGATGGTACTCATGCTGCCCCGGCCCCCCTCCACGAGGCGCCGGGCCTTTACGAGGGTCCTGGACCTCAAGTCCTCCCAGCGCTTCTTGACTTGCTTGATGTTGCGGGTTGGCACCCCCTCCGCGTTGATGGCAACCACAAAGTCATCCCAGATCCTACCCCGTCCTTCTTTGTTGGCGCGTGATGTTCCGAAGAGGGCATCATAATGCCTCAGGACATGCTCCACCAGGACACCAACTTCCTTCTGACTGAAGCTGGTGGCCCTCTGCCCCTCTGGCTGGCGGTCGCCAGTGGTCTCAGATGGTGTTTGCCCCGAAATGGCGACCCCCGAGGCAGGCGTGGGTGGGCAACTGGGCCCTGGGGCTGGGCTGTGGAGTGATGGTATCCCAGTCGGGAGTCTTCTGTTCCAGCAGGGGTGGAAACAGCAACTGGACCCCTGCAGATGGCTGATGTGCAGGCACCAAACAGCAGGGCACGTGGGCAGTCAGGCAGCAGCAGATGGCAGGTGGGAGCGTGCTCGGGGCTCTGGGGGGCAGGAAAATGGACTTCAGGGCAGGAGCGTGGTCTTCTGTGTGTTTTCGCGTGGCCAGCTTGATACGGAGTGATTTGGCAAGTGAAATAATTGCAGGTCAGCGTGTAATTCGAGGAAAGGCCCTTAGCGCGTAAGCGCTTCAGCACACGTACGTGATTTCATTGGACCAAAGGCCCTTAGCGCGTAAGCGCGCCTGTGACGTATCGCGCACGGGCATTGCCCTGTCGCGTGTAAAACTTCCTGTGCACCCCCGGAATACACGTACCCTGCTGAAATCGCGTGTGAAACTGCCCGCGCACCCCCGGAATGCACGTACCCTGCTGAAATCGCGTGTGAAACTTCCTGCGCACCCCCGAAATACACGTACCCTGCTGAAATCGTGTGTGAAACTTCCCGCACACCCCTGAAATACACGTACCCTGCTGAAATCGTGTGTGAAACCTCCCGCGCACCCCCGAAATACATATACCCTGCTGAAATTGCATGTGAAACTTCCCGCGCACCCCCGAAATACATGTACCCTGCTGAAATCGCGTGTGAAACTTCCTGCGCACCCCCGAAATACACGTACCCTGCTGAAATCGCGTGTGAAACTTCCTGCTGACCCCTGAAATACACATACCCCACTGCACAGGGCCCTTTCACGTGTAAAACTTCACGCGAACCCCAGGAATACACGTACCCCACTCAGTATATGCGTGATTTTTATTTGTGCACACTTTTGTAATGCGCAGGGACGCTACCGCCTGCCTTTGTGAGGCGGATGTGTTTAGGCCTGTGCGTGTCTTTGCCCGTGCGCGGGTTTGCCCTATTCGATTCCATGAATGCGTGTGGCTCGCGTGCATGTGGGCGTTCCGTGTACTTCCCAGCAGTACTTCTGCCGTTACACCTTCTTTTTCACGCGTTATTCCCCATTCCGCATGTTACGCTCCCTGTTCCGCCTACTTTTGTTGTGTGCGCTGCGCTATGTGTGCTTTCGCTGTGCGCTTAGCGCACGCTGTTTGGAGACGTGTGCCCCAGCGTGCGCCATGTACGGATTTGGCGCACAACCAGTGGGAAAGTAGCGCAGCGCCTTCCTTGAATAGCACGCGTGCACGTGCGCTTGCTTTCTCACGCTTGCGCCTCCTTGCGCTTGCTTGCTCTGGGATTTTTTGGCGCACGCTTGTTCCATGAATCGGCCCCATGATGTTTGCCCTTAAGCCTTCACAAAAAGACATCCAGTTGTTAGACAGTATGGGCTACCGATCTCTAGTGACAATCTCAGGGATTAGTAACTGTGAGCTACGGAGGGGAGACGAGAGAGAGAGAGGCACAACGTGCACCTTTTCAATTATTTCTTAAAGACCCTCAAATTGTCTTTGAGATTCGGTGTGTTCTTGAGGCGATCTCTGACAATAAACAGCTATTAAATGTATAAAACGTCCTGTAGAGGATATAATTTACTATTGCATGAATTCAGATGCCAGATCCACTGTGCCCAGGAGTATTTGACGCCAGCAAATCAGAGGTGTGGCCATCAGGAAATTGTGCGACCCATTGAAAGAATGGATGCATAGCACAATATATATTTCTGACACCCAATCATTGAAGCTGTTACTGATACATGCCACTACTGCACTGGGGAAAATGTCAATTTCTGCCTGCGTGTAATCTATATGCAAGTGGTGCAGATTGGTGAAACCGGCTGGAATTGTATAAGGAACAATCCTTTGCCACAAACCCAGCTGCCACACATTTTCACTTTTACAAATATAGATTTCAAATGTCCAAACACGCAATAGCTATTTAGTCTTTCATGCTTCACTATACAGTCTCCTTCAAAGCTTTTCTTTTTTGTGTCATTAAGCTAGAGACTTAACTCCTTCTCTGATGACCCCATGCTAGTTAATAAAGAAGAACACGTAGCCTGCCATTGCTGCAGTTCCTTGGCCAAGCCACCCGTGAGTTCTTCTATTAATTTCACAAATAAACTGCTTGGTAGGGGACTCAGCACCTTGTTTATATAATTGCAAATGTTCTAACTAGTTCGAGCCTGGAGTGAAGCGAGGCCTAATTCATGCCTGATGGCCGCTATTGACACACATTGTGGCAACACTAAGAATTTCCGCCATGAGGCTCCATTTATGTCCAGTCCTCCAGTCCAGATTCCGATCAAACAGCTCTGAGCCATACAGCAGTTTGGCACCAGTTTTTGATTATAAAATCATAACTTTGGTGTTAAACAAAATCTACCAAATTGTGTATCAATCTGTTGGAGCTGGATCGTTGGTGATAAAAGCTCTGCTCCTGCGGCACTATTAAGGACCTGTTTTTACCATAGACGAATAAAAAGTAACTCCCAAATATTAAAAACTGTTTACTACATCCAGTTTACTACCATTAAGAGACCAATTAAATTTCTTACTTATAGCACTTCTGCTTGACGGTTTACAAATCATGATTTTTGACTTTTTAGAGTTTATAGATAAACCCAAATCCCTCAAATATTTGTCGAAGGCTGCCAACAATCTATTTAAGCCTATTGGTGTATAGTCACACAGAACAATGTCATCAGCATAAACCAAATGTTGTACCTGAATATTACCTAGTTTGGGAGGGCCGTCAAACTGGACAGGGTTGGCCTAAGTCGCATATAAAAAAAAAACAGTGCCAACACACAACCTTGGAGTAAGCCACAGGTGGTGTTGATCCAACTGGAAAATTAACCATCTTAACCTAACCTTAACCTTAGTCTCACGATGTAGTGCCTCCAAGATGCCAACCAAAGATTGGAGGGCAACTCAAGGCCAGTATTTTCTGTCACAGTGTGGCTCGACTACACAGTCAAACGCCTGAGTCAAGTCCAAGAATCTGTACTATCCCTAGTGAGCTGCTTATCTAGGTGAAAGACAGGGAGAGGTTCTCCCCATCTAAACAGCTTCTAAAAAATTGTATTGATTCACAACTTGTCTGTTAACATTCTTTATTCATCACTGTTGTATCAATTGTTAAAAACACAAAATATAAATAGAATTTTGCATGGAAAGGAAAGAAAAGAAATAAAAGGAAACAAGATAAATCGTTTCCAAGAGAAGAGAGATGCAATTGGGAAAAGGCCTTCACTTGTAATTCTATTTATTCAGTTATTTATCTTGGTGCATGTTTTGTAACCTTCACATATCCATTAATATAGTCAACCGGTTTCAGTGGGATTTTGTGGTTTTACCACTATCATCAGGACGGTAGATTCAGGTACAAATTATGAACCTCCTTTATTGCTAACTCTGTCTGCCATCTTGCTTGACCATCGCATGGATTACTTCATGCTCCAGGTGCAGCACAATCTGTAAGGGACACAGTAAAAATAGAGACACAAATAGTGCTCTATTAGTAAGACCTAAATGGAATTTAGAGGCTAACATACAAGTACTAGTCTTCCTTTGTTTGCATGTTAGTGAGTGCAGTATCAAAGTGTGATCAAAGCGGTGAAACAGGAAGGAGTCATTGGTCACAGTGTCCTATATCACCATTGACTGGTGTGTCAACTGTCTTATTGGGATTACATTTTTAAGGAAACGCTTTTCTAGAAAACATTCTTGTGAGGCACTCGCAACACCTTTGTCTCTTTTTTCTTTTTCCTCTTTTTATCTTGCCAGCACTCCTCAGGCCTTGGTGCTGTTTATTATCTAGTTGTTCTGTTTCTTGATGGAGGTCTGTTAATTGAATGCAAGTTCATGTGCTCTTGGTTGAGTGCCCCAAATCGCTCCATTGCTGGTAATCTCTAAGGGAAGCTTGCTCCATGTTCTTCTGGCTTGTTCAATGCGATCGGATCATCTGTTGTGACTGTGACTGTGAAAGTTAGTCTGTGCAGGGATGCTAGCTATGTGTTAGGCTTATCAAATAAAGTTAAAATTCCTCCTCAGTAGCGTTTTCACGTTATGATTAGGGTGCCAGAGGGGTATATGTGCCCAGCCCTACAGACCCCTTAGTTTGTTTTTTTGTTTCAAGTCCAAGAAGGCCCGATAAACCTGTATTTTTGTCTTTTTGCCCAACTGACCTTCTTGGACAGAAAATGCAACTTCAGGGAGTTTGAAGATGTCCCGACTCCATTTTTAAATCCAGATGATTGGAAATATTCACCATAGTGAACACAGTCAGGCTTATCCGCCAGACTTATCCACCCAGGTTCGCCTTTCCCTCAAGATCATGGTCGCAAATATCTTACTAGATGAACCCAGGAAAGAAAGTGGGCAGTAATTAACTGCCTGATATTGATCCTCTCTCTCTCTCTAATCAAGATAATGATTGCCTCTTTCCAGGAGGCTGGAATAACCTGCTTAGTAAGAATGTTGTGGAATAAACCCCACAATACCTTAGCCCACAAGGGATCAGTCGTTAGGGTCACATTAGACAACCAGTCAGGCCTGGTGCGTTTGATAATTTGCACTTTAAAGTCGCTTTATGACTAGAGCTTAAATTCAACTTAATACCATCCGCTCATCTAGCATTAAGTTCTAGCAATGTACTCTCTGAGCAGGAGTCCTTATAATTTTGGAACAAATAATCTTTCCAAACCCTGCCCACTATAGGTTGTGCCTGAAGTGAACCTTGAGTCAGGGGAGCTTTAACAATTGCCCAAAATGAAGCTGCAGCTAGACCCTCCAGGATGAAGCATTCTTTCCACTTCAGGCCATTAGATATGTGAGTGAAGCCAGTTTGCATATCTATTCTTTAGTGGTAAGCTTATATTCTTACTAAGAGCTCTTTCCTTCATATGTACCGGTACATCATATAAATCATGCTGGTTCTTATTACTGCCATTCAATTGACTGTCAGTAGTGAAACCTGCAAGTAATTACTTTATGGTAGTTACAAAAAAACAATTGGCTCTAGAAAAGTTGCATTTGTTAAGTAGCGTTCTTCAATTTTTAAATTAAAATGGGCTGCTAATTCTTGGTCGCCAAAATACTGAGCAATCTCTAGGTCTAATTTCCACCTCAATGGCACATCTATCCTCATGTACCAGGTGAAAGTGAGTTGCTACAGACAGAGCTAGCATGCTGCAATTGCTTACTGTGGGATCTATAACATTCATACTCAGACACATACCATAAAATTCTCTTGAGACAAATATGTAATCCAATGTAGAGTGTGATTATGAGCCATGGCAAGTATAGCGAGGGGGACAGTCACCTGAAACATTACCATTTGCTAACACTAAGCCCCAGGCATCCAAAGCCGATAATATTTCTATACCACGCATGCTGGAGCATAGTGATACATGATGATCTTCAGCCCTGGTATAATAATTTGCATTAAAGCATTCAGTGTTAAAATCACCTAAAATCAAGCAATATCCACCTTCATCCGGCATTTCCATTATTAGAATATCAGAAATAGCATTTACGAATACATCTAAATCTTCCAATTTTGGATTAAAATAAGCATTTAGCATTAGGCAAGTATTTACATTGTCCACACCCTTCCGCCACGTCAGTTTCACCATTAGAATATCCTTCTTGCTTGTCGATACCTTCTGCATTGTGATACCCAACCCTATTCTAATAGCACATAGTAGATCTCCATATGGTCCATCCTCTATCCCTGAGAGGCAGATTCATAGCAAACTTCCAAACTGTCCATTATTGGACTATTCAACAACCACGTTTCCTGAAAACAGAGAACAGACACATCATCAAATAGATCATTCTGCTTGCAGAAGTTCCAAGACACAAATGATAAACTTCTCCCTCATTGTCTTGCATCAGAATTTCCCCCCTTCCAATGCAGCATATTCAAAATACGAGGCCAATCATAATCAATATTCCACATCACTAGACACACCTCAGGGTTTTCAACCACTCAATAATGACAAACCCCATGAGTACCTTTTATTGTAAATTGCTCCGTTCTATTACAATTATCCTTCATTGACTAGTGATCTAGACCACACAGTTGCTATCCTCATCCCTCTTATGGCCCAAAGATTCAATTAAATCATAACCCATAGCCAATAATGCAGATGCCTCTGATAACATTGCATTCTTGACCATCCTGGAATACAAACACACCTTAACAATGCCTACAGGATTCGCAAAAATAAATTCTACTTGTGTGATATCATGTGTAGAAATGTGTCTAACTGTGAGTATTTCATAAAGCAGTGCCAATACCTGCTGTCTAGTTAGTGCAGTTCCTCACTGATTCCTAAAAAGCCTTTCTAAGAATACAATATTGTGTGCTTCCCAGGAAGGACCATTTCTTGCTTAGCCAGTTGTTTTGCATCATGTATCACACGCTTGTTAGCATGGTCTTCCTTGAACATTTGTTTGATACCATAGAATGCATTACTTGGGTCTTAACTTCATATTCTTGTAAGCTACACCTACTGTGTTTACCTCTTCTGTTTCTTTCAACAACTTCTTTCTTTTTTCCTCTATTGTCAAAAACATCTGAAATACTTGTGGGGGTTCTCTAGTCCCTGTGCTTTCCCTAACCAAAATGTCAATGAGGCTCACACATTCCTTTTGCTGCTTGGAGGCACCACACCAGTCCCCAGTGCCTGAATCCTCCCAGGTACCACTGATCTTTCCAACACGTCCTCCCAGAGGTTTATTGGCTCAGAATGGGTAGTTTATAAACTTGGATCTCAATGAGTCCCCCTAATGCATTGGCCTAAAGAAGTGTGTGATATCCTTTTTCACCACCTCTTTCAAAAGATGTTTAGTTTTGCTCTTGGCTTTTCGTGGGCTGGATCGAGCTACTAAATCCACTCCTCCTCTACTGACAGTTGGCGAGACCACAACGACCCTTGGATTAACCTTCGGCCAGCCTTTTTTGTTACATACTTTCACACACATCTTCTCAAAATGACCTGTCCCAGACGAGAATTCAAGCTATGCAGAAACATCTGCAAGCCTTTATAATGCCCCTCTGGGTCATTTTTCAAATCTTTAGATTTCTTACAGGCGGGTGAACTCATCAATAGCTCTTCACCCTTCACCCTTTGAGGTTCCTGAGCCAGGTACCTCTGGTACTACAGAGGTCGTTTCGAGGACTACAGCTGTATGTGTAACCTTGACATTTCCATCCAGTGGAGATATATCCATCAAGTCTACCCCCTCTTGTCTGGTCAAGTCATGGCCGATAACCAACACTTCACAGTCAAAACCCCCAGACACACCCTTCATGGATGCTGACGTCCCTGAGAACAGTCTAAAATACTGAGGTGTTGGCCATGGTTCACCAGACCTACCTGCATTTTTGCAACAACACTTAGAATTCCAGCTCAACCCAACAGCTGCAATAAAAGCTTCAACATAGCTCATTTGAGCTCAAAGCTCTGTTAAGGTTGCATACATCTCACAAATGTCAAATTTCGTGGTATCATAGCCCCTAGCCATAGTATTAAGAAGTTGTGAGAGAACTGGAAAAGAAAGACCATCCACAGTGTGATCAGCTAGATTAATGTCCATTGAATTATAGGAATCAACTACAAAGTCATTGCTTTGATAATGAGTATCTAAGAAGCCCACCGGCGAACAAGCTACTTTCACTGTCCCATGAACTACATTCTCACAGGCTTTATTGGTCCTTACTATATCTGTCAGTAATTCCAGGGAAGATTCCCTGGAAAAGGACCCAAATGCCCCTTGAAGCACCAGTTCATCTTTAGTATCACCCAAGGGTGTGGTGGCGGGTCTCAATTCAAGTGATAGCTGTACTCTTTTGGCTAGCTCGTGAGAGACCACCGTCTCTAACATTGAGATATCCGAGATCAATTCCACATTTAGACAGTGCTGGAGGTCTTGCAGTACATATATTTCAATTAACATGAATCCTGGAGTACAATTGCATGATCACGATCACCCAGAGGATCTTTAGTTATAATTTCGGGCTCCATCAAATGTTGACACACCAATCTCTCTGCAGTAGGGTTCCTTGAACAGCATTGTCTTTTATCATCTGCCGAAGACAAATAACCCCCCTATCCACGTTACTAATATTGTCACCAATCACTCTCGGCATACTAAGGACAGAGTTATCTCTGGTAGTCATTAAGGGTGTTTACATGTTTACCACTTATTCACCCGGCTTGCTGAGCAGCGTATAAACCATTTTTTCAGTTTTCAGCACCTAATCAAACAATCTATGAAGGGCAACAAACATACCCCTGCATCAAGCCACAAATGTTGCAACTGCCTCAACTGCACTTGCACAGCACGTTGCGGCGTTTCACGCGTAATGCAAGTTTTAAAGAACCCTCTCTTCCTTCTTCTGGGCAGAGTGCTGGATGCCAAACACAGAGAAGGCACTACTAGTAGTCTTGATGGTAAATGTAGAACAGCTTATGCACGTGGAACGGCTGAAAAGAAATCTCTATTCTGCTGCACAAACACCATATGGGAACAGAGTCCACCTGCACAGCAAGTCCCACACAGCCACAGCAGTGAGCAGAACTGCATCAACTGCACTTTCAAAGCACTTAGTGGTGCTTTGTGCTCTAAAACAAGTCTTAAAGCCACCTCCCTTGCTTCTTCTGGGCTGAGTGCCAGATGCCAAACACAGAGAAGGGACTACCAGTAGTCCTGATGGTAAATGTACTGCATTGCAGTTTGATGAAAATGTATGTGACCATACCTTATTGCATGTTTATTATCCTTAACTTTTCTTTTAGATTTCTGTGAAATAAATACATGAACCACACTTCCTTTTGAGGAAAGTATATTTTAATTAGGTTTGGTATTTATCCCCAGGAGTGCCCAGACATTTATTTGAGTATGTTTGAAGAAGAAACACATTTCTAGTAGTTGTGTCCCCATAGCCAGGGACACTTACCTGGAGAAGCTGAAAAATAAATTACTTAGTTAATTTCCATAAACCATTTAAAATGTGTTGTGCATCCCTACATACGATTTGTCTTAACACAGATGAAACCTGCACAATAGTTTTTCAAGAAAACCTTATGAAAAGCCCTATCATTTGACGAGTCTGCTGATTTAAGGTGTCATCTGAGTGCCACACCAACATGCTTCGGCCATGATAAGATCCAGGCAAAATGAACCTCAAGGATGGCTACGTCCACCCCAGCCTGGGACATAACAAAGCTACATCACTTAGCTAGAGTGGGGGTGGAAGACCTTTGGAAGAGGGAAACGTTATATTCTTGTTATGGTCCACATAGCAACTCAAACAACAGACCACATGCAATTTAGGGAATTCTAGGAAAGCCGGATACTCTATCTGCTCTGAACCTGTCCTGCTGTCCTGCATCACAGAAAAGGGCCTTTCAATGTTGGAAAGGGCATGCCCTGATAATTCTAGCGACCCAATATTTGACACCCTTCTAAAGGAAATGAGACATAGCAGCATTGCCAATTTAGTTGACAACACTTGTAAAGAAAGACCTGTATACAATTGCAGTCTCGATGAAGGATAACTCTAGATTAGCATCTCACATGCGTGGACATATATGACGGGAAGTCTTGCAAGCCATAGCACACTTCAGCAGAAGCATTACCAAAGGAATTCTTTTACTGGGAATCTGTCAACCAAAGCCTTACTATAGTTAATAGCCAACCTGTAACAAATGTATTAGCAATTTCTGGTAAGAGATTTACCACATGTACAACGTCCACCAATAAGGAATCCAGAATAATCTGAATACACCAAGAATTTAAGTATGACAATGCAGAATTATAGTTATGAGAAATTGACATCTGCCTGTCAGAAAAACAAGGATAAGTAGAGGCTAAAGTTCATACTTAGCTCTTACTCTTCTACAAAAAAGATCGAACCCAATCATAAGGGTAAAAGAGGCACATTGAAGAGATATAACTCCTTTGCCTTTTATGGTAATGTAGACCAACAAAAGGCTATACTCTCAAGTGTGAAACCGTAGCAACCCCAAAAGAACAGTACAACAGTACACAATAAAGGAATGCTCAATTAAGGTTCTATAAATATATATATATATATATATATATATATATATATATATATATATATATATATATATATATATATATATATAAACTAAACACACCATATGCAAAAATAATCACTAGAATATGCTACAAAAATCCACCCCGGTAGGAAGAACACAGAATATGCAATATAGAAAGATGCAGCACTCTGCGTAATGATAACAGTTGTGGAAAGCAGATACAAACCACAATGTTATTTATAGAGGATATGTTCTTGTATGCAAAAGGGATTCAAGTGACATGGCCAGTTTTTAGGGCCCGCAACTGGACCAGGGGACAGTTATCAGTCACTAATTCTTTTGCTGTTTTTGGCAATTCAACAATGGTAGATCAGGCTCCTTGGTGCTTAGTGACCGGATCAAGTTGGGCTGGAATGAGGCTGTCATGGTATTCCATTTGGCAAGCCGATGTTGAGTTGGGGGTCAAACAGAAGGTTGCTGTGGTTTGAAGCAATGCTTGAGCTTTGCAGATCGTGCAGGTGACCAGAATAAGTTCGACAATCGATGGCAGATGAGTTGATGGGATGTGCAAGACAAGTCAGTTTGATGCTGTGCTGTACTGTGGTGTAAAGCAGCATTTTGGGGAAAACAGTGGTTCACACATTGGTTACGGAGCTGAGCTTGCCTCTGCCTTGGGCTAACTGTTTTCATCTCAGAACTGGAGGACTTTGGAAAGGGACTGCTCTCCCAACAGTGTCCAAACAATTTTGTATTCTGAACTCCAGATACAAGACCCCACCTTTTAAAGGCACAAGTCCACATGTGCTTGGACTAAAGTAATCATGCTTTTGGGGTCCAAACTGTGTTCTTGATATAAGTGGTCTTTACCTTCTGGCATCACATCCAAAGTGCTTGGTGCTAAGGGAAGTGTAGAGGTAGAGAGCCACAAGATGGTGGAATCTGTCTTTCCTTGGGCTGAGGTCCCTCCGTCTACTCTAGCTCTGTCACCTTCCTTTGTCAATAGCATCAAAGGCTCTTTTGGTATGCAGCACCGGGAGTTTTGCTCATTCCTTTGGAGTGGGTGTACCCTTTGATTCCTGTTTCCCAGGCTAGCTCCTGTTGACTTCCTGGAGACAGGCCAGAACTCACAAAGGCTGGGCTCACAATGCTGACACATGTATGACATGAAGTTGATGTGGGAGGAATATAAATTACGTAAGCAGCTCCTTCATCTTTCTAAAAGCTCAGAATTTACCAATCAAACTTTAGTTGAGCTGAAGTATCTGATGAAGCTGCAACCCTTACTACAATGATTGTGAATATGGTACACGAGTGAACTTGCAGTATATCGCAAGGGAATGGGCATTCTATGGAGGGGGTAGCTGGGAAGATATCCTCTATGGATGAATAGGGCAAATCTAGTATCTGGGATAGTCCCTGAGTGATTTGACTAGTGTTTTCAATTCTCTATTATATTATTTCTTGATTAAGTGAATATTGGAGTGAGGACGTCTGAGGACAGACTGTTTAGAGTCCTACTGGAACCCCACAAATCCCAATCTCTAGAACAGAATTCAGTTGATCCGAAGTCCCAGGCTCAGCGGAAATCTCAGAGATGATTCCATGTAACCTACACATATTCTCATTCTCACCATAATATATTAGAGCTCTCACTATTTTGGCTCTTGGAACAGCTGCCACAGTGTGCAAAAGCTTGATAAATTACAATGACGATGAAGAAAGATCAAACGAAAGGGAATCAAAGATAAAACAGAGCCAGAGTCTGACAAATCAGTTCCCAGGTCTCAGTACATCCCGTAATGAGTGTATAATTTATATCTTGAAATATCGATATCTCACAAGGCCATTATGTTTCCTCCAATTGATAACCATTCTGTATCTTGTTCTTATCTTGCAAATAAACATTGAACATCGACAGTGAATAAAAAGAAAGAAACAACGGTCCTACTAGGCCTTGCAACATTCAGAGAGTGCAGTGAAGAGAAATAAAAGGGGAGGTTGGGAAGGGGGTAAGTGCTATTAGGGTCCCCCAGGAAGGGGGGGTTCCAGAGGTGTCTGTTGGAAGGCAAAAGGTAAGTGCATGGACGGAGACTTTCCAGGTGATGGGGGAGGTCTACCTCCCAACAGGTAAGTTCAGGGAGAGGGCAAACCACCGGACAGGTGGGTGTGGGCCCAGAGGGAAGTGGAGGGGGAGATGCTGGCAGCGATTGGGCAGGGGGTCAGGATCCTTTTGGACTCTTGAAGGATCAGGCCACCAATCTCTGCGACAGTGGGGATGGTTAGCACATGAGGGGAAGAGGGAACGAAGAGGAAAAGAGAAAGGTCTTGAGATGTTTGCAGAACTTGAGGTGGTCCAGTTCCAGATGGAATTAGAGGGGGAGACTATTCCATGGGAGAGAGCCAGCAGAGGACAGGGATCTGCTCCCCTCTCTCTGCTTGAAGAAGCGTTTGGCCAGCAGAGAGTTGGAGCGAGAAGATCGAAGGGATCTGGAATGAGAGTATTTAGTAAGAGAAATCTGCAGGTAGTGTGGTCCCAGGTCCCAGACCGCCTTGTGGATGATGCAAAGGCTCTTGAATTTGAACCTTGCAGCAACCGCGAGCCAGTGCAGAGATTATAGGGCTGGAGAGATACAGTACCTGGGCTTGAGGCCAAGGATAAATCTTGCAGCCCTATTCTAGATTAGTTGAAGAGGGCGGAGTGAAGAAAGAGGCAGGTTGCGGAAGAGGGTGTTACAGTAATCCAGACGGAGAGGACCCGAGCTCTAGAGACATTGAACTTCTGGTGGAAGGTAAGAATGCCTCTAAGGAGGTAAAGTTGAAAGTGGGCCTTTTTGACAAAGTCCAAGATGTGAGGAGTAAAGCAGAGAGAGGAGTCTGAGATGATCCCAAAGTTTCTGGCGTCAGTGGAAAGAGAGGGTGGTGAGCCAATAGAAGGCAACCAGGATGCAGGAGAGAAATAGGGAACAGGTGTCCCTTTAGTAAGAATTGCAGTCTTACTGGCCATTAAGACAGAGATAATTAGAGGCGCACAAAGAATGAATAGTAGAAAGGCAGTCAGAGATGATAGAGGAGGAAAAAGAGGAGGATTAGGGGAGCTTGAATAAGAGTTGTGTGTCATCTGCATAACACTGGAAATGAGGAGAGAAGGCAAAGATCAGGTGTGCAAGGTAGATGTTGAGAATCCAAGGTGAGAGGATGGAGCCCAGGGGAACACCACATGTAGAGAGAATGGTGTTGGAGGAGGGGAAGGAGCCCAGGAGCACCTGAGAAGGGCAATCAGTGAGGAAGGAGGTCAACCAATCCAGTGCCCAGTATGAGATATCTAGGGCATCATGGAGCCACTTTGTGAGAATAGAGTGGTTGACCATGTCAAAGGCGTAGGAAAGTTCAAGGAGAATGAGAATAGCAGGAGTGTTAGAGTCAAGATTTGCCAGCAGTTCTTCACAGGTGTTCAGGATAGCAGTTTTGGTGCCTCTGGATGCTCGCAATCCAGATTGATGGTCATGTTAACAACCAGCGGGGTCACTATGTATGCCTTTCATGTTTTTGCATGCCCATGAAAACACCATAAAGCAAGGAAGGGGACGGAAGAAAATGTCCAAAGAATTCTTCGCATGTTCCCTTTCTATGCAATATCGTTTGAGCCAACAGATATAGATCATCAAACTAAGTAACCTACTGCACAGACAAATTGTCTCCACATTGCATAGAAAGGGAACTCGCAGTGTGGCACAGTTGTGTGTGGTCATGGGCTGCCTCCATGGTTCTCGGCTCACCCTGTGTCCACTGTGAGTTGGCCATTGTGGCCAGTGAGCTCCTTCTAGCTCTGGGTGCTCACCGACTCTGGTGATGTCACCCAAAAAGCATAGGGGTTTGCCTACTATTAGTATTCTTTCAGTGACACCTGGAACTCCCAGCAACGTTCCCTGCCCTTCGGAGAACCAGACGATCGAAAGTTCAGTTTGTAAAAAGAAAATATAGCAAAGGGAACCTTGCTGGATTGCCAGACATGAATGTTCTGTTGGCGGATGGGTCACGCTGACTGACGTTGATCTATTCCACTCTCTTGCAAAGCAGATCAGTTAGAGGATATCAGCTTAATATCAGTTTAATGACACACACAGGTTGCAGTGTTGGTGTTCCCAGCCACCTACTTATCATTTAAAGGTAATTTTTTCTCGCTATTCCACAAGCTGATATACTTGCGCCTTGGGGGTTGATGGTTGAGCAATGGCGAACCCTGGCGACTCAAGTTGCTGCTTCGTTTTTCTTTAACCAGATTATGAGATTATCTGGAGTCCAGATAGATTAAGTAAAGATTCACCACTGTGCAGCAGGTGGCTGTTTTCCGTATTTATGCGGCTTTATCTGGGACCATCATGTCTCCCTCCAGGGAGCAGGCTGCGTTGCCATCAGTTAAGCGATAGGGGGGGTATGATCTCTGGTAGTCATAACAATTTGAAGATTATGCCTTAAACTGCATGGGCTCCTAGCCCTAATTTACATGTTGCAAACCAATGTATGATTTGCGTGCTTTGTATGGTCGCCTAGCATCTTCAACTTAACAATTTAAGGAATTTCAACTGTCTAGGTCAAGGGAAGTGATTTGGACCTTTAGCTCTCGGTGGCTAAGTAGGTTTTTGTGGGTGAGTGTATGGGTTGAATGATTAGCAATCCTAGCTTTATGTTTAGCAATCCTAGCTTGAACCTTTGGAGGACTTTCAACTTGTATGGTCATCAGACATCACAGACAGTTTTTGTCTAGTGTCATCATACATGACATGACAAGGATTTATAGACAGCTTACCCACAAGTGTTGAAGGGGTTCAACCAATGGGCCGGTGGGCGGAATGTTGGAGAAAAACCACAGTGAAATGTTGCGCAGGAGGCATAAGAGCGAAGAAAAGTGATCAAGAATTGCAGTGTAGTGGTACTGGAAACCAGGGGGCTCGTAGTGGCTTTGATGCAAATTGCTATGTGGTAGCGGGATCCAAGTAGAAAGCAGAGGCAAAGATGCAACACTGGTAGAAGAAGTGCAGGAAGGCCTCAAGGGGTTCAGCTGGTCGTCATTCTGAAATAACAAATTTCCAGCCTGTTCAGGTAAGTTTTAGGTAAGTATTTATTCTTATAAAAGGATGCCCTCCTCTCCAAGATGAATGAATTCTCTGGTCAGACAGTGAACCTTATATGCACTGTACATTGGAATGTTGGCAGGTTCTAGGTTACACAGATAACCTCACAACATGTTGATATTGCATTGACCACCTGTGTGGCAACAGAGTAAACAAAATACTTTAAAAGTGACATTAACCACAACATGTTTATGTCTTCACTAGCTGTACTCGGCGTAACATACACCAACCTAGCATATCTTAAAGGTTATTAATTAAATAACATAGCACTTTAATTTATTTATTCACTCATATATTCCATTGTAAACACAATTAACAATCTTGTTATTCTCAGATACAACACTCAATGAGCCGAATGATCAAACTTTTAAGAGAGCAACAAATAGTGGCCAGTGACTGCATACATGTTTCGGAAGGTATAGGCAGATTTTGTCAAAAGTTTGCCCTGTAACTTATTAATGGTAATTGAAAAGGCTAAATATATAGGAATGTGTCTTCTTTTGAATTTGAAAGGCATATTTGTATCAGATGGAATGAGAGGTATGTGCGGTATAAGAACAGTATGTACGTTTAATCCATTGGTTACATGGGCTTGTATGATGTGTCTTTGTAGACTCGTAATTGTCAACCTTGTTCCATTGTGGTGTCCATTGCAGAGCACCTGTGATGGCATAAGATTGTGTAGTAGCATAATTACAGCGCATAATTACAAAACCTTCTTTCAGTTTCAGCTTGTGAGGAGGCATTCGTACTAGAGCATTTTGAACTTTAGAGACTGAAACATTGAGACAGCTGTGCCCTGTGTGAAGTGAAGTGGGGTTGGAAGAAAGTAACTTGAAATTATTCTGTATGTTTGCGATAGTGGAAGGTGAAGGTGACGGCGTAGAACCATACTCATTCTGTTTGTAAAAAGTGATAGCTGTTGTTGCAGTGGAATGGCACACAGAGGTTCAGTTTGCCATTTGGACAGCGAAGGGCAACCTAACACTAATACATTGCATCAGCTGAGTATGGAAACACACCAAAGCATTATATATATATGTAGATTTAACAGTATCAAAACATGTTTGTTTATTTTAGTTACAGCCATTATGATTGGAAATTGAATTTCTAATATGCTTATAACTTTATGTTCATAATAATTTATTAAATCCAGTTTAAGTGATATCACTGAATATATAATACACCCCCTCGCTCCTCAAGGGGAATTGTCATGTTTGCTTTATTATTATGCCTCTTGGCTAAATGTCTTTATTTTGAGTGCAACCTTATGGCTATTCTGCTTTTGTTCCAGGCATGACCATCATTTAGTATTACAGCATCTTCCAATACATGTTTCACCTTCAGTGGTCCAAGGAACGTACTCTCCCCATTTAGCACACTGCAAGGTCTGCCTACCCAGACCTGATCGCCATCCTCAATTCTCATGAGTCTTGCTTTGAATTTACAGTCATGCAAAATATTGGCATAATTCTTCTTTTATTTTACTCTTTCTCTTAAAAGATTTTCATCCCCATTCTGAAGTAACGGATGTCCAGCCAGTTTCAGTAAGTTTTAGGTAAGTATTGATTATCTTGGACAGAGTGTGAGACCTATGTACACTGTACATTGAAATGTTTGCAGGTTCTAGGTTATCCAGGTAACCTCAGAACATGTTGATATTTCATTGACCACCAGTGTGGTAACAGAGTAAAGAAATAACAACTTTTTAAAAGTGTCTCTAACCACACCATGTTTATGTCTTCAGTTAACAGTACCAAAACATGTTTGTTTATTTCAGTTACAGATATTATGATTGGAAATTGCATTTCTAATAACTGTTGGTTACAACCGTGTGCTTAGAACGTTATGTTCATAATACGAATCTATATATCACACACAGTTTAAGTGATATCATTGAATACATAACATACGTCTTAATGATTCATACTTATGTGGGAATCACAATAACCCCAGCAAAGTATATACATATATCAGATTATCACTTTGTTCCAATGCTGTCAAGTAGGCTGCATGTACCAATTGCGCAAGTAATGTGGTGTTGTCATTAGTAATGTGGTGTGTGACATTGGGGGAGAGGACGTCATTGAAAGTGGCACTGCTTGCATAAAATAACATAGAAGCAAGCGAAGTGCGCGAAGTCCCAGGCTGGAACCCAAGGAGGGTTGGGCACTTTGGGAGCAGTATGGGGTAGTCACATAGAGCAGGCACAGGGTTGGGCTGTAAAATGGTGAAGGGGGGCTTGTAGTATAGTATAGAGGAGAAATGTTCTTCATTGATGGGTGATCAACAATAGATTCCAAGACGGGTTGTCAACACATGGGTGCAGCAGTGGTTTGTTATCATAAAGGAGAATTTCAGCAGAGTCTATTGGAGTGCCTGGGAATGCTGCTGTGCCTCTTGGAAGCTGTTTAGTGTTCAAGGAGTCCAGTCCTCTTTCTGTGAGAACTGTTATAATCCCTGCCTATCCGCGCAGTGGGCCGCAGAGTCTGGGCAGCAGAGTCTATTGGAGTGCCTTGAAATACTGTTGTGCCTCATGGAAGCTGTTTAGTGGTTGAGGAGTCCAGTCCTCTTTCTGTGAGAACTGTTATAATCCCTGCCTATCCGTGGAGCGGGCCGCAGAGTCTGGGCAGCAGAGTCTATTGGAGACTTTTGGGCTCTTGTGGGCTCTGTGGCTGCTCGGCAGCCCTTTCTGTGAAGGACTTGAGAAGCACATCGGATCGGCTCTGACCCACGTCGGAAAGGAGGTGGCATGTGGACCGAAACTCCCCCCTCAGGCTTCACCGAGGTTGAAGGTGTGGGCCTATCGTTTGACTATCACTGCGGATGCAGAGGACGTTAATTGTATCAAACTGCGGGTAAGAAAGTTCCTGAACTAACTGTTTTGACTTTGCGAGTGGGAGACTGTGAGGATACTCCTTTTGATCCCACCCGCACTTGGCTCATTGTTACCGATTCTGCTCTCCACCTCCTGATCCAGCCCAGCCTCATTACAATTGTGATAACGCTTTGAAGGTGTATGGCCAGCGCTGGAAGAGCATATGGGAGTATGTGAGGGTTTCCTCTTGATCCCTTTCGTAACTGGTCCATAGTCCTTGGTTTTTACTATCTATTCGCAGTTAACAGCCCAGCGTCACTAAAACTCTTTAACAACTGTCTTTGAAGTTGCCTCAAGCATCGTAAACAGTGAGTGTGAGACTGTGAGGTCTTTTTTTTTAAAATCCCGCCCGCATCCTGTTCCTTAGTAGCTGAATCTCCGGGGCTTAACCATTAACCTGCAATTATCGATCACGCCTGTCAAATTCTAAAGTAAGTTCTTGTTGTGTGAAAAAGGAGACAGTGCGGTCTTGGCATTTGAAAGTCAGTTTTTGGGTACAGTGGCCCAAAATTGAATATGGCTCTATGATATAACCTAAGAAGTGGCCCTGCAGCAAGTGCTGGCATAGGTTTGGAGTGGGAAGAATCACCCATTCGCAGAACTATGCCACAAGTGGATGGAGACAGCCAGAGACTTCAACAGAGCATGCCATCTGGGCAGACAGTCCATGCTCAGGCACAAATCCACGCCCTGGCTTTGGAAGAGAAAGAATATACGCTAACTGCTACAAACATCAAGGGGAAAATAAATCAATATTTTTCCCGATGGAGGAATAGAAGTCTAAATGACCTGCGCCAGCACCGCAGTTTATGGAGCAACTGGCTGAGGGAAATAAGGACACTTCTGGGTGTAGTAGCTTTTTAGTTCCTTCTTCGGACTTCCATCAAGAGATTGCCTCTTCCTCACTCCATCTGAATAACCTCTCTCTTCCGGTAGCTTTGTCCAACTCAACAGAGGCAATTAGACAAGAATCTCTGACATCAGCACCCTTGTGCACCAAACCAAAATAAGTGGGCCCTTCTGTACCTCATTCCTTAAGTCAAGAGCCCTGCACAAGTGAAATTACACTGTCAGCGCTGAACTTTGTGTTAACCTCTTTAGTGAAGGTTTTTGAGAACATAAAAGGTGACTGGAATACTTCTTGAAATGTCTAAAGACATCGAGCAGTTAGAGTTCGGAGTTGCTGGTCTCTCTAATGCAATAAATACCTCAATTCCTGCCACATTGTTGTCTTTCACCGAACAAATGTCACCACAGAAAACTGATATATCGGATTTAAAAGCCTTATTGCAAGATCTAATTAAAGATGGGAAGGATTCCAAGGTAATGATTCAGTCGCTCCTTCATGAGAAAGAAGAAGTTATACAAATTCTGAAAGGTCAGAATGTTATGACGGAGGCATCAGAATCACCTTCAGCAGACGACACCCCTCTTTCACAATCAGTGCTAGAGGAATTTTGTAGATTTGCTCAGGTAGTTGAGGTAAACCACCATCCCCCTTACCGTCTCTAAAATATCCTTCAATGGAAGATAATAATCAGGCAGAAACACAAGAGGGTGAAATATGGAATGAGGGTTCTCAACAAACATACCCGAGAAGGAGAAGGCTGAGAAGAAAGAAAGGGGCTAAGTCTTTGCAAGGCCCTCAACTTCTTCCGCCACAGGTAAAGAAAACAAAGAACATGAAGGTAAAGAAATCTGGGAGCTCATACATAAATGGCTTTATCAAGAATTTATCTCTGCCTCTAGCTCTGTCCAAATCAGGTCAAACTGGGTGTCAGACCCATCTTAACAACACATTAAAAAAGGGTAGCAAAAAAAGGAAAGCACTTAATCTTAATCAATCCTTGAAGAAGGAAGGACTGACAGTGTCAAAAATCACCATAGTAATCCAAACCAATCTCACCCAACAAGAAAGAGAAGACTGTTTGAAGTCTCAGATAAAGGCAGTTGTGAAATCAATCAAATAGGCCCCCATTTTTCTTCCAAAACCCAAAATGGAAAAAAAGAAAATAGTGCCTCCCTCGGGGTCTGGTCTGAAAATGGCACCTATCTTCTTGAGCTGTCTAAAGATTAACAAAGCGTTAATAGGAGGCTCAACAGTTACGGTGCCAGTACCAGTCAGCACCCCCAAGGGCCAGTCTGATATACACTCTGCCTTATATTCAGCAAACACTTCAGGGAATATAAGTCTTATAAATTCAATACGAGACACCCAATTACCTATGATGGAGGACAAAAGAAAGGACCCAATGACTAGTCAAGGAAACTCGGACCCCTATGCAGTACCAAAGCGATGGCTGACTTGCTACAAGCTACATTTAATATTGATTAAATCAAAGATTTCTGAACTGAGGACTAATCTTGTCAATAATTAAAAAGATTCCTGATTTGTATATGTTCTAAACGAAAGACATTGAATTTGTGACCTTCCCGGATCCTCAAAATGGTCAGCTGGTGGAATTGGGCCTGGCAGCAAAAATGGGGGTAGGGGCTCTTCTCTCGGCAGCTGAATCACTTTTAAAATTGGGTTTGATTGTGCATGAATCCCATGAGTCAAATGAGGGTCAAGGTTCAAACGTCGGTACAAAAAATAGAGATGAACCCATGAGAAATGAAACACATCTGAGTGGTGCATTGGCCACGGGCAGAGAACCCCAAAGAGCAAGCGACAACCCAGACCCGTGGTCAATGTTACCAGAAATAATTACTCAGGTCTGTCAGAAACTGGGGGCAAGGCCGACCTTACTTTAGTTGGGAGTGGTTAAAGTTTGTGAGCTGGAACACACGAGGCTCCAGCTCTTTTAGAAACCTAAGAATAAGATCAGATATATTTGGGACACACAACTTAATCCTTTTTCAGGAAACATGGCTGGTAAACTCCCCAGACCTAGAAGGTTTCATATTGTTAACTCAACCAGCTACCACAGTCGTTAAAGGAAGACCCAAGGGTGGGTTACTGATAGCTTGCAACTCCCTCCTTTTTAGTGAAAGAAAAATAATTCCATGCAAACAGGAGGGCATTCTGGCTGTTAAGCTAGAGACAACATCTAATAAGGGCAATAAACAACTGACAGCCATAAATCTATACTGGAATCCACTGAACTCATTGCTTACCGTCTTTTTGGAGGCTCTATCAGACGTACTAACACATATTAAGACATCTTATCCAGATGCAAATATCCTGGTGGGGCGGGACCTGAATTTACAGTGCTTACAAAACAGTCCAAGGGATCAGAGCCAAAAACCAAACATCGTGACCTCTAATGGGAAAAAGTGGGTATCCTGTTTCAATGAGTGGGATCTCAGGATTTTAAATGGGACCATGGAAGGGGACACTCCACCGATTAGCACCGGGGATTCCGAACCAATTTTGGATTATATTTTCTTGTCCCCTGGTCTATTTAAGAGATGTGATCATTTTAGTGTTGGTGAAGGTGCCACCAGTGATCACTGTCGATTATAGGTGCTCATAGACTGGTTCTTCCAGAAAAAGGTTGATAAATGGCGTGGGACAGTGGTGGTCAATGCCCAGAAAAATTGTTTGGTGTAAAATAGGAATGACGGCACACATCGAAACAATATATTGTCGTGGATGGAGCACAACGGGGAATTCAGGAATGCTATCAGAAATTTTAAACCAAGTTTTTTCCATGATTTTCTTTGAAACATTGACCGCCCCCGTTGCATGCCTTTGTTTGACTCGGTACCGCATAACCATACCTTTGATGAATTGACTTGGTTGAAGAAGAGGGAGATGTGGGGTGAAATTGGTAGACTAAGAAGGGAGATATCTAATGAAGTGATGTTATCGAGGGAGAGCGGGTACATAAAAGGTGCATAAAGATAGGGCATCTATGCTTAGAGAATTAACAAGAAACAACGCACACCATTTTTGGGCTTTGTTAAATGAACAAGGGAAGGACCAATCCACGGCACAGCAAACTGTGTGGCAGAGGATATCTGGGTAGATTATCTTAGAAGTAAATATCTGCGGCCAACGTGGGACTCAACATATAACATTCCCAGTGCCCCCTGGGAACTGACTATCAGAGAGGATATTATTATAGAGTTAATAAATAAATCTTCAGCATCTAGAGCCGTGGGACCGTGTGGTCTGACTTATCAAGTGTTTAAAGGAAATCCAATATTGTGGGCTCGCATCCTGTGTATACTATTCAAGGGTATTATAGAAGAAAGAATCATTCCACCATCATGGAAGTCAGCCATTATTATCCCTATTCATAAGAAGGGAGACCAGACAAATCCTATTAACTATAGAACCATAACTCCATTAGATGTTGAAAGCAAGATATTTGCCTGCCTCATTTTAAGAGAATTAGACAAATGGGTCATAGCTAATGGGGTACTTTTAAAACAAAAAACTGGGTTTTGGAGGGGTCAGGTTACTTCCCTGAATGGTATAATATTGGACACTTTGACACATAACAAGCCTAAAATGACATCACCACTGTTAAATATGTGCCTTCATTGATTTGTCCAGTGCTTTCGACCTGGTCAGCAGAGAACGTCTGTGGTACAAACTGGCTCTAATGGGGGCACCAATTTCATTGATAAATATTCTAATGGCTCTTCATGAAAATAACACTGTAAGGGTAAGGCTGAGTAATGAGGGTCACCTCTCTGAGAAGATATCAATCAAGAGAGGGGTGAGACAAGGTTGTATGATAGCCCCCTTTCTTTTCAAATTTTACCTAGCCGACTTTGCGAATGGAATTGAAACAGAAGGTTTGGGGAGTGTGAAAATCAGTGTTAGAACCATAAAATGGCTTATGTACCCAGATGATATTGTACTCATGGATACAACAGCAGTAGGACTACAGCGACTCCTGCCTGCTCTTGAGGTGTAAATGAAGGATAATGATTTAAAGATCAATCCAGATAAATCAAAAATAGTGATATTCGGGGGAAAGAAGATATGTTCCAAGAAATTCCATTGGAGAATAGGGGGTGATTCCATCCAAGTAGTGGAAGAGATTGTCTATCTAGGATACACGCTTTATGCTCGTCCCAAGAGAAATCTGGTCTGGGCTGAATTTATTGCTAGAACTAATCAATTAACATTGCAACTCCAGATAGTGATTAGTCAAATTTGTGAGTTTTCTTTGCTCCCTGCGGTGAGATCCTACACAGCAAAGATTGTACCTATTCTCCTCTATGGGATAGAAGCAAGACCCATCGTCTGGTCATTTGACTGGCAATCTATTGAAGGGAAAATTTGGAAGAAGGCCTTAAATTTGACCCAGGGAACCCCAATGGCAAGCTTGAGATTCGAAATAGGCCTTAGGTCCCTAAAGTCCCAGTTAGATTGGACGCTGATCTCCCTGTATAGGTCGATTGTCAGCCCCCTGAGAGATTCATTATATGAGGACCTTCTGAAACATCTCTATAAAGGACCCCTTGGGCTATTACAGGACCTGAGAAGGTCAACACTGGAGTCTCTCTGGGGGTGCGGCAGCGACGAAGTAACATTGCTATCACACCCAATGAAGTCAAAAAAAGCCCTAATGACAATGGACTGGATCAATACAATTGATCAAATGAGATCCTGTACAGTAGCAGTATTACTCTCGAAGTGTGACAAAAAACAGGGTTTCCGCCCCAGATACCTCCTAAAATTCCCGGATAAAAGAATGCCACAGAACTTCCTCAGAATGAGGTTAAATCAGATTTATACGGGTTCAGTTCTGTCTAGGTGGGGACACCAGGAGGATGCTAAGAATCTCTGCCCAGGCTGTAAAGATTCTAAAACCCAAACAATTGAGCATTTGTTAAGGTTTTGTGAGGGCACAAGGACCCTCGGAGAGAAGTACCTGAGTCCTTTGACAGTTTCGATAGATTGGTTATCTTCGGAAATATTTTGGGACAGAATGTCAGCAGGAGTGGAAACTTCCTTAACAATTAATGTGATAAATGTACTGCAACAGTCTGGGTTTATTCCATTGAAATTTTGTTAATGAGTTTATTCCTTATCTCATCTCCTTTTTCTTTGATTGTTTCCCTTTCTTTCTTATTTTAAAGATGTAAAGTCTAGTGTATTTATTATAGTTATATTTAGAAGTATAACTTTTCTTTTAATTGTAGGGTTACTAGACTTTGGAAAATCGATGGATTGCAAAATCATGCTGTTTTTTTTATTATTATTTTTTCTTCTGTCTTTCGACTTATGTTAATTCTTTTTCTTATATGAAATGTTTTGTGGAAAAAAACAAATTTGTTGGTTAAATCAGTAAATAGAAAAAAATTAAAATCAAGTATTTTTTTTATTTATTGAACATTTGTATGGTATAGTATGTTAATGTTTATTTATATAGCGCCTATACACAGGCACGTGTTTAAAAGTGCTGAAGGAGGGGGGGAACAAGGGGAAAAGCAATGGATGCTCAGAGCCCTTGAAGTTCTGAGACAATAATAGTCTGCACAGGCAGAGTAAGTGCATAAAATACATTGAACTGTTGAGACAGCAAATAGGCCTGACAGCGATTCTTCAGTTTTTACCAAGTGCATTTAGGGTGAGGACTGGGAAGAACAGACAGACGATCTTCAGGTGCAGTGAGTTCAGATCGTGCAAGTATGGCGCCTATACAGAAACACGTGTTTTCAGGCACCACAAGACAAAAGAGGGGGGGCAGAGGAGACAATAATAACGGTCCTACTAGGCCTTGTGACATTCGAATTGTGCAAGTGCAGTAACTAGAAGTGCAGGGGCAGGGGGCTGATCGAGGCAAAGGGATGGGATAAGGAGAAGGGGAGAGGTAGAAGTGCAAGAGGGAGGGGCACCAGAAGCTGGGCAAGTGCTATCGGGAGCCATGGGGGCAAGTGCCTGGTGAAAAACAGGGTTGCAGGTCAACTAGTGCGGGGTCAGGAGTCGACCAGACTCATTAGGCTAGTCAGGGAAGGGTGCCCATAGGCAAGTGCTGTGAAAAGGTTGAGGGGATGACTGGTCGAGGGGAGCTTGGCCTCGGTAAGGGTCATAAAGGATGCAGGCAAACAGTCGTAGAGTCAGGTGGAGACAAGCAAGGGAGGGTGAGGGGGAAGGAGAAGGACAAAAGGAAGGTCTTGAGAAGCTTCCGGAACTTAAGGAGATCCGGCTCAAATCAGAAAGGGTCAGGGAGATCATTCCAGAGGGTGTTTCCTGCAGAAGAAAGAGATCTACCCCTCAGTCTCTGCTTGGAGAAATGTCTAGCCTGCAGTGATTTGGATCTAGAGGACCAAAGGACTCTATAAGGGAGGTATTTAGGGAGAGAGAGTTGGATTTAATGAGGTCCCAGTGCCCAGAAAGCATTGGGGATGATGCAGCGGGTCTTGAATTTAATCCTTGCAATCACAGGAGCCAGTGGAGAGATTTTAGGGCTGGAGAGATGCAGTCCCTGGCCTTGAGGTCAGAGATAACTCTTGCAGTCCTATTCTAGATTAGTTGAAGAGGGTGGAAGGAGGAAAGAGGAAGATTAAGAAATAGGCTGTTGCAGTAATCCATCTTGGAGAGAACCAGAACTCTGGAGACAGTGAGTTTCTGGGGGAAGTAGAAGCAAGGGAGAATGCCTCTGAGGAGGAGAAGCTGAAAGTGGGCCTTCTAGGCACGATCAGAGATATGAGGTACAAAGGAGAGAAAGAAGTCGAAGATGACACCCAATTTTTTAGCCTCACATGAGGGTGAGGTGAGAGGGCCCATGGAGGGCAGCCAGAGATCAGGAGAGAAGGAGGTATGGGCTCAGATGAGTTTGACACTAAATAATTCAGCATAGGCAGCTGAAATGACAGTGTTAATAACGGCTGTCAATATGTCAGAGCGGCATACACTAAAATAAATTGCAGATTCAGCCTATGTCACTTCCACAGTGCTTTTGGGATTGGCCCATTGGGAAAGGATGGGGTTCAGGAGGAGCAATGGCTCTCCCATAAAACATGCAGAGTTATTGTCCCGATTAATAGAGGTACTGTCCCTCAAAGCAGAACTGGCAGTAATAAAATGCACCACCCATAACAGCAGCAGCGATTTAATTTCACAGGGCAGCGATAGGTTTGACTCCGGAGCAGCATACATACCATTACACACAGCATGGTTTGTGCCATCTAAAAGAGATAATGCACCTTTGATGGCATTACTGCAAAGGCAGCACTCCACACTCACAGAGCCATTTAACTAATTACCCATTGTTCAAGTGATTGATTTGCAAGTAGGCACAACCCGACAAGAACAGGAGTTATGGAAAAAGAGGGGCTGCTCACTGTAACCTACAGACATGGTGTGGAGATAGAATGGTACAGGGAAACCGGTAATGCCACAGAAACTGTTTCAAATGGCCCTGGACCAGCTGCATTACCCAGCACATGTGTCAAAAGAGCATGTAACTGCAGAGATTAATGAACAGTGGTTTGTGCCCAACCTACAAGAAATGGTTACTGAGTTTGTAAACAACTGTGTCACATGGCAAATGTTCTTTCATCGACAGATGTTTTTTCAATAGGTTTTTTTCTTAAAACTTTTTTGGGCTCAACTCATAGAATTTTTATTATTTTTGTATTTTTGGATTTTTGGGGTGGGTTTCCTCACCCCTCCCCTATTGTTTTTTTGATGTATCCCCAACCACCCTTACCCCTTATATGCACTCTCCCCTATATTTTTGGGAACTTTTTTTCTCAAAAAAAGGTTTAATTAAAAAAAACACAGAAAAAAGGTCTGTCAATGAAAGAATGGTATACGGTTCAACAATTCATAGTGGGGAACACACTTAAAACTCTTAGGGTAACATTACCAAACAGGCCTTTCCGGCATTCGCATATTCACTGTGCCGATGTAGCTCTTATAAGTACATGATCATCATTGCATGTCCTTTTGTTGTTTTGGGGCTGGCCCTTGTGCTCACAATGATGCAAAATCTGCTACCAAACCATTGGTCCGTGAAGTATTCTCTAGTTGGAGGGGTTTGTGATATGTTTAGGTCCGACAAATCTTTGCCAATGATCTATTTAGGGAGGTGATGTCCCCCCTCGGCATTAAGCACAAGCTGTGCTCAGCATACCATCATCAAGCCAAGGGACTTATTGAACTCCTCGCAGACCTGCTTAAAGAGTGCATTGCCAATCTGTCAGTGACACTTAGCAAGAATTGGCTCTATTGTATTCCACTCGCTTTGTTTGCACTACGTAGCTCCCCTGGCATGGATCATCATTTGACTCTGCACAAAATTGCAACTGGCAGGAGAATACATGAGGCACTCACTCCCGTCAATGCAATTTAGGATGCTAACAGCTCTGCCCAACTCTTTGGTGATGTGTCTAGAGTACATTTGAGTGACCTTACCAAGTCTCTCATCTATATATCAAATCAGGTGCAACCAAATCAAGGCAAGCCTGAAGACCCAGCATCAAACACAGGCAGTTCATCTGCACAAGAAGAAGAGGCATTTGTAGCACAACCACCCCTATATCTGGGTGATAAAGTCCTCATCAGGAACTTTACAAGGTCTTGGAAAGAGCCACATTTCACCGGCCCCTTCACAGTCAGGTACTGTACCCCGACAGCTGGCAAAATAGTTGAGAAACACCCATGGATCTACCTCTCAGACGTCCAAAGCGAAAAAACTACTGCCCCCTCAGAGAAAAAGAGGGCAGGCCAACTGATGGGAAGTATTTCTCAGCTGTCCTTGACTTTTTCCTTTTCCTTTCGCCTGTATAGGAAACTTGGGAGCGGGCCAGAGGAGATGTGCCATGTGGAAGGGGCAGTAGGAGGAAGACAATTGTATAAACCATGTTGTTATAGTGTAGTGTTTTTCTTTGGCTTTATGGTTATTTGGTTCTTAGCACAAAGGGGAACATGTGCCCCTGTAAGGAGTCATAATGAAGGAGTATGCACTAAACTAAGTATACTTAATTCTGAAATGGTTGAAGATGGCCTTAGGGGCAGTGACAGCACTGCATTTGGCAATATATGGTATGACGCAATGAGATGGGTGGGGGGATAGAGGGTCAATGACACATGTATGTGTGCTCTCTCATTTCACACGTTACAGGGCGCCCAAGCTCTTTCTTCCTCAGGAAGTGTCAGCAGAGGAAGGGGGGGTGTGATGCATCTGTCATTGTGTAAGACAAGGGGCTTGTTTCAGGAGAAATCAGTTACTGTCCAATGGATCAGTGATGCAGAGCAGGTATATGCCGACAATGATTTGCAACCTATGAGAATAGTAAAAAAGAACCCACCAAACACATTATATTCGAATATGTGATAGAAGAGGCAAGAAGGTGGAAGCAACTAATCACAACCCACAGCAGATTAAAGTATCACAATGAGACAGGGCACAGTATTCAATTGTGCCACACAAGACCATTGATGTAATTTGAGGGATCTGTCTTCCATGAAGGGGCAGGGGAGGGGGAAATGTTACAATGTAGGGCTGATGGGTTGGTATGGTTCGAAGAAGATGTAGTAAACACAATGAATACTAGTTTTCGTACAGTTTGGAACAAACATGTTCACACTTTAACCTTGATAGATGAGAAAAAAACAGTCTTTGTAAATAAAGGAACTCACATGCTTTTCTTTGTGTTTCAGATCCACAGGGTCGATATATTTGGGAAAAAATACTGGATGTACTAATGTGATGAGTATCCCAGTGCTGAGAAGTGACACTGCAGTTATAATGGACCAATGGTGGGCCTGTGGAACCCAGTCATATGCCCAGATCCGTCCAGATTGCGGAGGCACGTGTTCCTTGTCACCCTGAACAGACCTGCCCTGGTGGTGCCTGGCTCAGAACCCATTCCATTCAACAAACATCCTGCATAATTAAATAATGATTTACACATTAATATAGTTTTGAGCAGGGGGTGCACACACGACCAGCCTAAACTTGAAGAGAAATAGCAGGTACAGTAATTACTGGTCAGAAAAGTCATCAGACAGACTGGCTGCTATTCCACCAGTGTTTAGCTTGTTTTCAAAAGCATTAATGTTCTTTGTGTCCCTTTTGCTTCCAGGTGTCCAAATTTCAGCCAGCGCAAAATGGCTGCAGATCACAAGTTGTGAGATACTGCAACTGGCAACCTCAATGGAGAAAGGGTTCAATGTTCTGAGTGAAGAACTGAGGGTGTTCAGGTTCTTTGTCCTCCAGAATAGGTATATATTGGACCTAGTAAATGGAGGTGGAGTCTGCAAGAAGATCGGAAGCAGCTGCTGTATATTCATACCTGCAAATAATGCAGCAAACAGAACTTTAATGGATGCTATTTAGGTCGACATACTCTCCAGAAGACTATGACGAGGGAAACAAGCACAGTAATATCAGACAACTGGCTTGACAATCTGTCCCATGTGGTTGGCGAACATTTTCAAAGTAACTGTCCCAATACTCGTCCTGATGCTCATCAACCTTTGTGCATCTAGTTAGGATTAAGAATTTGGAAGTGAAAAAGGGGGAGGGAGAAATGTATGATACCCCTGAATGTTGATGGGACTGGAAAAGGTATACACCGCGTATATCACACAAAAACACAAACAGAAATGCCTGAATATGGTCCACCGGGAACATTTGCAATGTCACCCCTGGATAAAAGACAACTATGAAGCCTTTTGGGTAGACTGTTCAGCTGATGGGGAAGCATGCATAATAATGGGTTGCTCACCAGAGGGTAGAGTTTGTGCAGGGTAACATGGGTGTGGATTCTGAAGGGAAAGAGCAAAGAACTGGCAGTCCCAAATATGCCGATTGATAGATCGATCTAAGGGGGGAATGTTGTAAATGATCTGATCCAATGCTACCAAGGCGGGGCACACATACCAATTGTGCAAGTTACATGTTCATGTCATAAGTAACGTGGTGGGTGACATCAGGAGTGAGGACGTCATTGAACGTGGCACTGTTTGCATAAAATGACATAGAAGCAGGTGCAGCATGAGAGTTTCAGGGTGGTACTCAAGAAGGGGTGGGCACTTTGGGGGCAGTATATGTTAGTAGCATAGAGCTGGGGTGTAAGATGGCGTGTAAGATGTTGAAGGGGGTTTATGGTATGGGGTCTTTATTGATCACTGTGTGAACAGTAGAGAAGCCATTTTTTGTTTTAATCCCATGTTAAGAAACCATTGTTCACAGACAGCTCATAAGCAAAGAGCTGCAGGCCCTCTGAGACATGCAGAATATATTTTCTGAACATGTTGCACGGCTGAAGGTTCCCAGGAGAACGCAGCCACAGCAAAGTTGTTTGAAACAATACTTTCTAGGCCAATGAGCCAGGCACCTGGGTGCACAAGGAGAATTGGCAGAGAAATAGAAATTAAATACCAATAATTAAACTCCATAAGAAGGGAGCTGGGGGGGCAGAGGATTGTGGTTGGGACTCTGGGGTGTGGGACAAGGAACCAATCAGCAGACGGAGTGTTCGGTGTCCGCGGGGTACATCATTGTCCAGACTTGGTGTGAATGTCTGGCACCTTGCCATCTGAAGTTCTTTTGTGTATTGGATGTCGCCAACCAATGACAAATGAATGTTTTTGACTGTTCAGCACAATCATGTTATTGAGGGGTCAGTATGGCAAAGGTCATGATGTTATGCGGGCCGTTAAAATAATTGTGGCCGAAAGTTGTAGCAAACAATTAGGAACATTTGACTTAAATGTGGATATAGGGGACTGATGCAGTGTCACCAATCTGCGCCTGTGATATGCCTAAAGAATGTAACTAAAATGTTGTAGGTTCATTTTGTATAAAAAGGTCAGCCGCAGAGGGCAGCGTTGACAGCTCAATTCATTCAGTTCAGTTCCACAGGGCTGTCTGAACCATGCTTCCCAGTTGTTCGGGTCCAATACATTTTGTTACTTCTTGCTTGATGGACACTCCTTTTTTAAAATTACTTTTTCTTCCCTTGGATCCCTTTTGTCGGCGTTCCACTGGTACAACTTTACACATTAAAATTTGTGGAGCGATACCCAGATGTAAGGTTCTATAATCACACAGTTCAGAATGCACTAAGCTAGCCACTCTTGTATTGTTGATTTGTAACAGGATTTCCTCATTGGATTTAATAGAGAGAGAAGGCACAATCACCTGTCCTGAAACTAAACAATATATATGTGCCATTAAAAAGAGCAAATTGTCTCTTCCTCACTGATTTTCTTCACCCTCCCTCATATCTTGAAGATCTCATACCGTTAACTCAGCAAACGCTACCAATGATCTGCTTTTATCCTATATCATGGGCCTTCCCCAATTCTTGACTCAATCCATCCCATAAAGCACCTAAACACATCCACTGGCACTCTTTAGATTACATGTATGTGTAAGTGCACCAAACCTCTCTAACGTGGCTGCAAACTGATTCTTGTTGGATCTGATGTGATGAAGTGAGGCCAACATCAACGAAAACTCCACAGATCCAGACCCACACTTGGCACAAATGAAAAGTAATGTTGTTAAAATGTATCCAGCAGAGCGGTCTTCAGATCACAGTCCAAAGAGAGCTGCACACACAATCCCACTCTGATTTAACCAGCTCCAAATAGCATGTGCTTGTGACATTAGCTTGCAACTGTACCCCATCACATTTAATGGACGGCAAAAAGGATTGCATTAGCAGAAGGATTTTGGGCATGGAACAGAATAAACAATTCAGATGATTTTATTATTTTTAATGTCTTTTTAATGACTTTCATAAGTCATAATAAGGCTTTGACACCTGACATGAATCCAGAACCTTTCAAAATTGCATATATGTATTTTGTATTAAAAATAATGCTCATGTCATGCCTGCACTATCCTGTCAAAACCTGACATAAATAAACGTTTCAACACTGAATCTTTTGGAAGACTAAATATCCCTGTTGCCTTATTTTTGAATCTACATTGAATTTGTTAAACTGTTTAATTAAATTAGAGCAGTCCAGGCAACGTCAAGTTGGCTGAGGTAACTAGCCAAAGTCAGCGTCACACGAGTAACACTGGAGTTGCTGGTTCTCAGTGTCTGGCCATTCCGTAATATGAAGTACCTCACGGAAAGCCTGAAGACCTAATTACCCCTTCTGTGTCAAATTCACTCAGCCTGTTCCCACTGTCACACGCTGATTGGCTTTTAGCCAGAAAACTGTCAAACAATCTAGGGATGCATTGAACAGATCCAAATTCTCATTTGGCCAATAAAATATGCAGACTTGGCGGGTTTCTCTGCTGGCTCCTGGTATCAATGACAAAGTACAGTAAATAGGCTGCAGCAGAGAACAGCAATTGGCCTGGCCTGAGCGTGCACACGTTCACAGCTGGGAACGCAGAGATCAAGTATAACTCAGTAAAAAAGATGCTCGCATGCCAAGGCTGTATATTTCCCCATCACAGTAAAACGCATGCACCAGTCTTTTCAATTAATGATATCCATTTGCTATGCAATTACTTTTTCTGGATCTTCCTTGGCAGTCAATACAGAAGTACAGTCTTTTTAAGGCTTTTTGTTGTTGTGATATGATCATGTACATCTGGCTTCCAAGGAAAGCACTTTTCCGCTGAGCTATCCTCCCGAGACAAGCGCATGTTACTTTCTATGCCCACATCCACCATTTCTATTAGGCTAAATGAACACCTGGCTTTTCTCCACACAGCTCCTCCATAGTAGCATTTCTCCTTCAGTGTTAGCGCCACTAATCTTCGTGGTGTACCAGCGCTTTAGGAAACCAATACACATGCACGTTATGACGGCCCGGAGAAAAAATATCAAGTTATTCTGGAGGTTTCATGACTGACATTTTCACATTCTAATCAAAGATTAGGTTTTTGAGTGCCATACTCAATGGAGTGAGAGGATTCAATACTAGAGTCTCTGATTCACAAATATTTCTACTGGAGCAAAGCAGGGGATGCACGTGGGAGCTCAGATTTGCACGGGTGCGGTTATACCTAATCCATAAACCTTAACACTGGAGCATTTTCACGATGTTCACATGGAAATATGATTCGCAAACATTTGTTCAATGGGTTCTCAGAGTTGCTCCAGGTGCCTCCAGTCTTGCTTCTGTGCAAATATATCTGTGAATTAGTCAATTTGAGGCATGTTAATACTTATTTTGTGCTCAAATCTGAGATGCACAAGAAATGTACAAGATAAACAGCCCGATTCATGGAATTATTTGAGTGGGAAATAGGTAACTTGCGCGCCAAACTGCCTGCGAAATCCCATTAGGCGATTCATGGACTTGAATGTGCAGGACTTTTCCAGGACTTGGGTGGAGTTTGCACAGGGTCAGAACGTCTCTGCAAGCCATCGAGCACCTTCTGAAATGTCCAGTGGCGTCTGGAAGGCCCCATAGAGTGGTCAATTTAGGGTCGGTTGTGTTAAGGCATTTTAATTTGCCGTTACTAACTCTATTGCTTATAATGGTGCTTCGTTTATAGGCAAATATTGACACTGGCATAGACTGAGTAGCAGTGTTAAAAATGTTCCAGTGTTTTTTGATGATATTGGTGATTTTAAAACTCTGGTCCGTAAAAGTGTTAACACAAACAATACGGACATCTTTAGGTTTAATAGGTTTAGGTTCTAGTAGGGAATTGGCCAAAAGGGAGGTTGTCCCGCAGATGTTTAATATGGTGACTAGAATAATCTAGTAAGGAGTTCTTGTCTGTAGGTTTGTGATATGGTTTGATTTTAAGAACACCATTTTGAGGGAAGATAGTTAGGTCTAGAAAGTTTGTGAATTCATTACTAGCCATCATGGTGAATTGTAAATGAGGGTTAAGAGAGTTCAGCCATGTGAAGAAGTTATTTGCCTCGGTATGGGTACCTTTCCATAATAACAGAATGTCATCAATATATCGGCTCCATCTAGTGATGTTATTAATTAATGGGTTATTGTTGTTGTAGATGTGGGACTTTTCAAATGTCTCGACATAGAGGTTTGCTATACTAGGAGCCATGGTGGCCCCCATGGCTGTTCCTTCAATTTGTTGAAAAAAATTTCCATTGAACTCAAAGGGCCTCATCACGACCTCGGGGGTAACCCTTAAATCTGGCGGTAGCGCTATTACCGCCAGATTTAAGGGTCCGCCGAATCAGGGGCTCGGCGGATTTCAACCCAGCTCTGAGCTGGTGTGAAATCCGCCGAGAATTTGCGCTCATACCGCCGGCGGGAAATCCGCCGGCGGTATGAGCGGGAAATTTCCCCATTGAGCCCAATGGGGAATGGGGCATTCCTGAATGGGCTCAATGGGGAATGGGGACTTCCAAGTCCGCCCAACTCGTGATCCCGCGCTATTAGCGCCGGGGGCTATGGCGGTCGCGCTAATAGCCCCCGTGCTAATACCGCCGGCATTACCCCATGGCTGTTCCTTCAATTTGTTGAAAAAAATTTCCATTGAACTCAAAGGGCCTCATCACGACTTCGGCGGTAACCCTTAAATCCGGCGGTAGCGCTAATACCGCCGGATTTAAGGGTCCACCGAATCAGGGCTTTGGCGGATTTCACCCCAGCTCTGAGCTGGGGGGAAATCCGCTGAAAATGTGCGCTATTACCGCCGGCGGGAAATCCGCCGGCGGTAAGAGCGCGAAAATTCCCCATTGAGCTCAATGGGGAATGGGGCATTCCCGAATGGGCTCAATGGGGAATGGGGAATTACTTTACCGCTGAACTTGTGATCCGGTGCTATTAGCGCCGGGGAGTTTGGCGGTAGGGCTAATACCGCCGGCGGTAACGCCCAAGTCGTGATCAAGCCCAAAGTAATTTCGTTTAAGCGCTAGCTCCACACACCAGAGGATGAATGAGGTAGGAACAGGGTCTTGATTGTCGCGTGTAAGTAATATTTCTTCTATCGTGTCAACAGAGGCTTGGTTTTTTGTTGTGTAGGAAAGCTGATTCTTGTTTTGAGATCCATTCACGATCTCTAGCCTTAGAGATCTTGTCTGAAATTAGGCCTTGGAGTTCTTTAGTAGGGTCTTGTGTAAGAAGTCTGTAATAGTGATTGTTGCTTAGTTGTTTATCACATTCTTTGATGTAATCGTTGCGATTAAGGATGACTATCCCTCCACCTTTATCGGCCATTTTGATAATGATGGAGTGGTTTTTAGATGGGGAGTCGAGGGCAAGTTGTTCCGTTCTAGATAGGTTTTGAAAAGGTCTTTGTTGATTAGCTTCAAGGGCGGCAATATCTGCATTGACTTTTGTTCCGAAAATCAGAGATTCCGGAGAGCAGCTGTGGGAAGGCGGACAAAAAGTGGATGGATTGCATAGGCCGGTACAGTTGGTAGGTCCATCTCCTGTTATTTCTGTTTCTAAAAATAAATAAATAAATAAAAATATCAATCAATAGTGCGAAGAATTCTTTGAGATGGATTTTTCTCATAAGTTTATTAAACTCTATATGGAATTCAAATGGGTCATGTTCTTTTGTCATGACGTATCCAAGTCCTTTATTAAGGACTTGCTCTTCAGCTTCTGTTAATGTGTAGTTGGATAAATTGATCAGAAGCGATTCCCGCTTCGGGTTTGCTTGGATCCGTCGTCCCAGTTGTTTCTGTTTTGGGCGTGGTATAAAAAACGGCCTTGTTTGTTAATCCTGCCCCCGTTGCTTTGACGTCTAGTGGATTGTCCTTTGCCTCTTTTGTTGGTCGCTTTATTCCCAATGATTGTACCTTCTCCTGCATCGTCTGGATCGCTACTATCGTTGCAGGTGGTATATGAAGTATTTCGAAACCTGACTCCTCTGTTGTTCCTTTTCGGCCCATTAGTTTGGAGAGATTTATTGATATAGTCATCTTTTACATATGGAAATGCTTTTTCATGAGCGGATCATGCTAGATCTTTTTTCATCCGTTGAATACGTTCATTGGTGTTGATTGTTTTAAATTCTTTCATTTCTTTTTCAATCTCTTCTAGTCTTTTTTTTATAATTTTTGAGTGGTAAACGTTTTTTTATATTTTCTTCAATTTTTAATAGTTCGATTTCGATTTTGGTGGATGTTTCCTTGGCTGTGTCTATGATTACGATAAGCCAGTCAGGGCCACAGCGATTAGCTATATAGCTCCATTGTACTCTAAGTTTTTCATTGTCTAGGAACAATCTGGGTTCGTTAAGGACTGTAAGTCCTTGAGGTAATGCTTTGTTCTTCAGTATTCAAGCATGATTGCCCCATGAAGTTCTGTTTGCGTAAATCTTTTTTGAGTTGTATAAGTTCATTCCGTTCGTCTTTGTCTGGTGTGATGTCTCCAATATCATCTTTGTTTAGTATTGAAATGGCCTTCATAAGGGCTGCTGCGTAATCATCGCTGCAAGATAGGGTTCTGTCTTCAGCCATAATTGCAAAATAGTCTTAAATTCTGCTGTGTGTGAGCACAGATAGATTCCCACTTGAAAAAGTTTCCTGTGACTAAGAGCCACTGTGAACTTATTTATAAAGGGAGGAAACCCGGTATATCACAGACTTGTCCAAGTTAACAGTGTATACTCTGTCTATATCCGGGAGGATAGTGGTCAATATATATTAGGAGACAAAGCTAGTATGCAGATGCTAGAGTTTAAAAACTATAACTCAGATAAGGGGGGACCAGTAACGGTTAAAAGATCAGTATCAATTTTAATAGTTAGTCTTAAAAGTTAAAACATATAATTAAATAAGATGGTCCACATACAATACATCCAATATAAAACAAGGGATAACGTAACAGGCTTAGGTAGCGAGTTAAAACAAATTCACAGAAGATACATACACAATTGGTACTTGTAAAACAGATATTGAAGTACCAGATTCTACTAGAATTAATGTGTCCTAGATTTATGTCTCTTTTTTTAGTCCAGAGAGTTGTCTCGACATGTTTCTGTTCTTTTAAACATTAGTATAGAGCATTCATCAGGAGGAGATGGTTTTTATGACATAACCTGATTCTTATTGGATTGTAAATATAGTCAACGTCTGTCTCATAGCATCTGTAGGGTTAAAAACACATAAAACTAAGAGTCAGCTTGTGGGTAGCTAGGCACTTTGAAGAGTTCAAATGAAAGAACTAAGGCACAATCTAATAAGGGGTAATTACCTTGAGTGGTGCTGGTGGGGGCTCTCTACTTCTGCCAGTCAGTAGGTGTAGGGGAATTAATCAGTCCTACAAAGTATATAATTAACACATTAAGCATGTAGAGTTGCTTAAAGATAGAAGCCTTATTTGTGCTCACAACACAATAACAAAATCACAGAATCTGCTGTTTATTTAGCCGTGAATAGCTGAGTTTTGCCGTGAGGCAGGGTGGAATATGCATAAGCTTGCAGAGATGTAGATACGCAGTTTGGGGAGGTCGACAAAGTAGGGTCATATGGCGTGCTAGTGCTCGAATGGATAATAGTAAATGTTGTGTATGCTATAGACCTTGTGAATAAAAGTCTAATTCTATCACAATCAAGCTGTTAAGTGAACAAAGAGTGAAAGGTGAGGTTGTCGTTCGAGTGATAGGATAAGGAAATCGGGTGAGGTAGACCCATGCAGTGTTTCTGTCGAGAGCTATCTGGGAAATGCATATCCGATCGTGGCACTGTGAGTGTGAAAGTCATATGCATAGACTTAGAGATTGCAGGTAGCTCGTATGTCATACCTGCAGACTGGGGCATGAATAGTCTGGTTGAAGTGGTAACCATGAAGGTATGGCTGGCGGATGGGAACGAACCCTTTCTCGACGCTGAAATAGAGCGAGAGATGACGCGTTAGGTGAAAGTGAAAACTGAAAGTACAGGACGTGTGCCTGTATCGATCATAAGAGGGGCTTACCTATTGTCGAGTGACCGTGGCGCGTGGTGCCGGGTGTTAGTCAGGGAGGCTCTGTTGAGATGACTGTTAGCGCGAGGGAGCCGATTCTTCAGGGTAGTCATGGAGATGTAGGTGGTCCTTCAGCAGTGTTAGTCATGCAAGGAAACGCTGAGAGTGTGGCGTAGACATGGCGGCCATCTTTGACTGGGGTGTCAATATGTATAGGTCGGTGTCTCCACAGTAAAAAAACTGCTAAAATATACTAAAAAATTGTTAAAACATTAGGGGAGCGATTTCCTGTGAATATCTTGTTGGTAATGTTAATAAGGAGTAGAAGTTGTTTTAACTCGCTCGAAGGAGTCGTAGTAGGTAAACATAGGATTAATAAATAGGCAGAGAACTCCACTATGATGACAGGGAGTGGGCAGTAGTGTATGGGGGCGCTACATATAGATATGTAGTTGTAAAAAAAATTGTGAATGGTTGGGAGTGAGCTTACTGGGAGGCTAAAAGGTAGATAGGCTAGTCATGAGGAGGACAGGTGAGAACAATAAAGTTGGAGCAAGCATCTGTCTCTAGAGTGTAGATAAGAAAAGAAAGGGGTCTCATATTGAGCTAGTGGAATGGGTCAGGATAGTAACTGGTAGTTGCCAGTGGTACCATGGGGAGGTGGAACTAGATATTGTGACATTCAATGGATTCATTAAGACCTCTGACATCACAGTGCAAAGTGTAAATCATTTTTTGTTCCATTCTCAAAAGTTTCTTTTCATGTGTTCTACTCCTTATTAATATTACCAACAAGATATTCACAGGAAATCACTCCCCTAACATTCTAACAATTTTTTAGAATCTTTCAGCGTTTTTTTTTACTGTGGAGACACCGACCTATACATATTGACACCCCAGTCAAAGATGGCCGCCATGTCTACGCCACACTCTCAGCGTTTCCTCGCATTACTAACACTGAGGAAGGACCACCTACATCTCCATGACTACCCTGAAGCATCGGCTCCCTCGCGCTAACAGTCGTCTCAACAGAGCCTCCCTGACTAACACCCGGCCCCACACGCCACGGTGACTCGACAATAGGTAAGCCCCTCTTATGATCGATACGGGCACACGTCCTGTACTTTCAGTTTTCACTTTCACCTAATGCGTCATCTCCCGCTCTATTTCAGCATTGAGAAAGGGATCCTTCCCATCTGCCAGCCATACCTTCATGGTTACCACTTCAACCAGACTATTCATGCCCCAGTATGCAGGTATGACATACGAGCTACCTGCACCCTCTAAGTCTTTGTCTATGCATATGACTTTCACACTCACAGTGCCATGATCGGATATGCATTTCCCGGATAGCTCTTGACAGAAACACTGCATGCGTCTACCTCAACCGATTTCCTTATCCTATCATTCAAACGACAACCTCACCTTTCACTCTTTGTTCACTTAACAGCTCGATTGTGATAGAATTAGACTTTTATTCACAAGGTCTATAGCATACACAACATTTACTATTATCCATTCGAGCACTAGCACACCATATGACCCTACTTTGTCGACCTCCCCACATTGGGTATCTACTTCTCTGCAAGCTTATGCATATTCCACCCCGCTGCACAGCAAAACTCAGCTATTCATGGCTAAATAAACAGCAGATTCTGTGATTTTGTTATTGTGTTGTGAGCACAAATAAGGCTTCTATCTTTAAGAAACTTTACATGCTTAATGTTTTAATTATATACTTTGTAGAACTGATTAATTCCCCTACACCTACTGACTGGCAGAAGTAGAGAGCCCCCACCAGCACCACTCAAGGTAATTAACCCTTATTAGATCGTGCCTTAGTTCTTTCATTTGAACTCTTCAAAGTACCTATCTACCAACAAGCTGACTCTTTGTTTTATGTGTTTTTAACCCTACAGATGCTATGAGACAGACGTTGACTATATTTACAATCTAATAAGGATCGGGCTATGTCATAAAAACCATCTCCACCTGATGAATGTTCTATACAAATGTTTAAAAGAACAGAAATATGTCGAGACAACTCTCTGGATTAAAAACAGAGACATAAATCTAGGACACATTAATTCTAGTAGAATCTGGTACTTCAATATCTGTTTTACAAGTACCAATTGTATATGTGTCTTCTGTGAATTTGTTTTAACTCGCTACCTAAGCGTGTTACGTTATCCCTTGTTTTATATTGGATGTTATGTATTGTATGTGGACACAAAGAGGTTGAAGGTGGGCACCACGTCCTGTTACTATAGTTTTGATCAATCGTGATTCATTTAGTATACATTGATAAAGTTTTAGCCTGGGGCAACCAGTCTGATGAAGGTCCTATGGCATAAGGACCAAAATATATACAAAAAGAAAAATAGAGTGGAATAACTCTATTAAGACTGGTGCTCTCAGTTTTCCATTATAGTAGGGACCTTCAAATTCCGTGCTGTAATTACTGTATTTACGTAAAAATTGAATTTAGACATAGTCCGTCGTTTTCTCAAAAAAATATAATATTTATTGTGCATCTATTCATGTTCTCATCACTCCTGAATATTCATTCTCATATTCAATGTGGATGGGCTTAAAGGTACTGGCTATAATATTGTGTACTTTAGCCAATGCATTTTGGCTAATTTAACCTTTGTCAGGGCCGTACAATGATTTGAATATGCCCAATCTATCACCATTACAAAACAATAATTCAACACAATGCAAGAACAGCCATTGCACAATCAATTCAAAATCAAACATATATAGACACACATACCAATTCCAAGATGCGTTTAAATGTTCCAACGGTATAGTAGTGGTTGTCAGGGTGGAAAGAGAAAGAAACAAGAAACATAGTCAAAGATATGCAATAGGACTGTTATAGATGTCCTTAGTGTAGCGTCTAAAAATGTGTGTAATCAATCAAAAGTACCTTATGATCCATAGAACACCAATGTTCGTTATGGACCAGTCCAGTCTGAGTAATCACTCCTGTTAAAGTTATGTGAAAAAGGTATCAGAAAGCAGTCAATCTTTGAACATGTTCTAATCTCGAGCGCGAAAAATCTGCTTACCGTTACTCAGCAGAAACGCTCCTTCAATGTCAGACGCTGCCACAGGAGTGCGAGCGCGAATGACAAGGGCGGTATTTATTGTTGATATCAAGGTGTCACGTGGATGCATGTACGCCTTGGGTCCCGTCTCTGTGCTAGCACAGGAGGCAGGACTGTCACCATGGCTACTAGATGCTTGTTAACGTAATGTCGGGTTATTCAAGAACAAACGCTCTGTGCGTTAAGGGGAAGCCTAGTACCTGTGAAATGAATCAAAGTATGTGGAGGATGGTCTGAGAATGTCTCGCCTGTGTTGGCAGGGAAGCCTATTATCTACGTGATTAGTAGCCAAAAGTCAATGCTGTGTGGAAAGTGAGTGCGAAATATTTTAAGAGATACACTACTAGAAAATACGGGTGCAAGTTGCACTCGAACCTCACATAGGCGAGCAATAAAAACTGTTGTTTAAGAGGAACGTGGTACTTGTGAAGTACTTACTATCATGTGCATACTCATTTAACTGTGGTATGGATGTCTGAGTGCATTGTGTTGTCACATGTGCAAATAAACTAGGGTAGATTATACGTGCGTAAGGGCTCCCACCCAAGGTAGCGGCACCTAGAAGGGATTCCAAAAACATTCTAAAATAATAGGATAAAAATGAAAAAATGGAAGAAAAATTCAACATCAACGATCGAAATTCTAAATTCCAATTTTCAAAAGGTGGTTTCACTCATAAGAAGCACATATAGTTTATTTCTTCATTCAATCCCCTGGGTCTCAGAGAGCTGAGCCGATCTATCCAAAATGTTTCTCGTTGGTCGAGTCTTTTTTTTAGATTTTCATACTTCTTGTATTTCTGGACCACTTCCAAAACTATGAATCTGATCTGCGCCAAATTGTGCTGTTTCTCATGCCAATGTCTAGCCACCGATGAAGTGTTATTCCTTATGCATGAACGGTGTTCATTCCATCGAATTTTTGCAGTCCGTTGTGTCTGGCCAACATAGTACAGCCCACAGGGGCATTTTATGGCATAAATAATGTTTTATGTGTCAAAAGTGGCATAGTCTTTCAACTTGATCTTCGTTCCAGAATGTGGATGGTTTTTGCTTGTTCCTTTGATGATATAGTTGCAATTGCTGCAGTTGAGAAATGGAAAAGTGCCAATCCGATCTGTTAACTTTTGTTTCCGCATAGGTTTCGTGTGAACCAATTTATCTTTAAGGTTCTGGCTCCTTTGATATGCGAAAGTGGGGAGTTCTTTGAAAAGATGTTCTATTCTTTGGTCACAAGTTATGGTGTTCCTATTTTTCTTAATTATCGATTTGATTCGACTACTTTGCCTTGAATATTTTGATACAAAGACCAACGGCGTCTTTTGTTCTGTCTTGGTTTTGGGTTTCAATAATTCTTCTCTACTTTGTGTGCTAGTGCGAACAGCAGCTGTGTCTATTTCTTCCCTAGAATACCCTCTCTCCAGAAACTTGTTCTCCATCTCTTTCAATGATTCTTGGTACTCTGTAGGGTCACTGACTATTCTCTTTACCCTTAACATCTGACTGTAAGGGAGATTCTTGATGAGACTTGGTTGATGGAAGCTTAACCTTTGTAGTAAATGATTGCGATCAGTGCTCTTGCGATAGATTGTAGTGCAGTATTCACAGTCGGTGACCTTTATCTCCACATCCAAAAAATGTATGGTTTTATTTGAATGTTCGTGAGTAAACTGAATCCGGGGGTCTATCTTGTTGAGATAGTCAAAGAAAGAGAAAAGTTCAGATTCTGTACTTGTCCAAATGCCGAAGATGTCATCTTTGTATCTGATCCATATTAACAGATTCTTTTGCCATTGTGGATTTTGAAGGACATGTTCGAGTTCGAATTTGTACATAAATGCATTGGCATAAGAAGGTGCCATGGTGGCTCCCATAGATGTACCTGCAACTTGCAAAGAATATGTATAAATTCCTTCTGTGCCTGTATCTCACCTTCTTGTAATAATAACCATTCTACTGCCTCTCTGCCCAAGTTATGAGGAATGGAGGTATAGAGGCTCTTGACATCTACGGTGAAACAGATATGATTAGGATTGAATGGAATTGTTCTCAATTGCTGTAAAAAATGAGTCGAGTCCTTAATGTATGTGCTAGTTTTTTGAATTAGGGGTTGTAGGAAATAGTCAATATATTTTCCCAGTGGTTCTAGAATGCTGTTGGTACCTGCTACAATGGGTCTCCCTGGTGGTTTTAGTGGATCCTTGTGCATTTTTGGTAATGTGTAAAAATGAGGTATACGGGGATGTGGATTTGTGAGGAACTTCCTTTGTGTTGTGTGAGATCCATTCCAATTCTTCTGCTTTAGACAATAGTGTCTCAAGATTCTTTCTTATCTCTTCCGTGGGATCTGCGTCCAATGGAGCATATGTAGTTACATCATTAAGTTGCCGTACACATTCTTGGTCGTAATCTTGACTATTAAGGAGAACTATACTACATCCTTTGTCTGCAGCTCTTATAGTTAATGTTTCTTCATAAAGATCTCTAATCAATTTGAATTTATGAGGTTTCATATTATTGTTCTTTGAATAACCAAACTTTATTTTCTCCAAGTCTCTTGTGACTTGTTTTTTAAATACATCCACCGATGGTACACTAATTGGAGGAATGAAAATACTCTTTCCCTTGAATTCTTTTAGGTCTAGAGGATCTCCTTCGTTTCGATCGCTGCAGCGCTGCATTTCACTCACCTTTCCTGGGCACCTCCATCTTCAGCAGCGATCATCCGGATCCGTAGCCACTTCCCAGTGCCTAGAGAGAAAAAGACAAGAACACAAGGTGAGAGAAGGAAGGGAATAGGAAAAGCTCAGTTTCCTTCTAAGACTTACCAGTTTGGTCATTCCCATTTCATTTCGGGTCCTGCCGCTTCCTGGCATTCCGGACCCCGGCCCCTATGGGGAAAAAAAACAAAGACATTGAATGAGCGAATGCAAAGACATTACCCGAACGCTCATCCAGAACTTACCTGTCATTTATTGGAACTGCACGTTTCACTTCGGGTCGGCGCCATATCTCCGGCATTCCGAACCCCGGCCCCTAAGGGGAAAAAGACATAAGCGTTAGCGCTTGCTGCAATAAGACAATGAACATTATTATTAAGCTTGAACTTTTGAACTTGCAACAGAACTCTTACAGCGCCTTACCTGAATAGTCAAGCTTATTTGAACTTCCATCAAACCTCAATCCAGTGAAGTAACTGGGTTTCAACAAGCCCCTGCATCAGAAGCAGGATGGAGAACTCATCCTTCCAGACCCTAAGGTGAAACTTCACGGGGAATCGTGGAAGGGTATTGTGGAGTGTTGGAAGGAAGTGGGAGGCTTGAGCATTATTCCGTCAGTAGGTAATACTCCCTTTTCACGCACAGGGGAATATTCCTACGAGCCAGAGAAGCCAGAGTAGAATGGACCTACCTGTCCATCTTCAGAGTCCTGCGCTTCACCATTGAAGAAGCATCAGCACTCGAAGCCAGACCTGCGCCTCCGTGGGAATCAGGTGAGCGTGACAGAACGCGAAGCCTACCCACAATTTCCCACCCGGGCGCTATGGAGACTTCCGATACAGATCAGCTGGCCCAGCTTTTGGGAGAATTACGGGCAGAAGTGCACTCAAAAGAGAACTGATCCTATCCAAGGAAAGAACAGATGACCTGGCCAAAAGGTTATTGCAGGCCCAGGCAGGGCACACTCCTTTACCTAATTCCAGAGGTACTTCCACATCAATGGGTTTGAATAACCCGGTACAAATCAATCTACCTGGACACATGCCTTTGGCCCCGCCTGAACGTTTTGCGGGGGATCCCAAGAAATATGCCGTCTTTATGAACCAATGTCGTTTACACTTTCTATGCAGACCTGGGGCCTTCCCTAACGACCAGACCAAGGTAGCCTTTATACTATCTTACCTCAGTGGCAGTGCTGCCGATTGGTCTATTCCATTGGTAAATCAGGATGATCCCATTCTCCAGAATTTTCAGGGTTTCCAGGCCAGCATGGAAAGATTGTTTGCTCGACACTCTCAAGGACAGGCCCTTGATAACAAACTGCTATCCTTATGACAAGGTAATCAGGATCTCCTGTCCTACGTTGCCACCTTTAATAGACTGGTTGTGGAAACTGGATGGCCAGAAAACAAAAGGATCACATTGTTTCATCGAGGCCTGCGCAGAGAGCTTAAGGATGTTCTAGCTCAGATAGTAGATCCACCCCAGGTCTGCGCAGACTACATAGACTTGGTGGTTCAACTTGATCACAGATTTCAAAATAGAAAAGCAGATCGGTTCAAGTACGAAACCTGAGTACCGATCAAAACCCACGCCAACTTCAAGAGTACCGACGTATCCGAACCTATGCGAATCGGCGGTGTTAAAGGACCATTAACGCAGAAGGAATGAGAGAGAAGACGGCAAATGCAACTTTGTCTGTATTGCGGGACTTCCGGTCACTATCTTCAAAATTGTCCGGTTAAACCACCTAAGAAGGTGGCTGGAGCCACTGATAACGATTTATTGACACCTGATTTGGGAAACGACCTAGCCCGACAAGCGTAGGGGTCCGCTTGCCGAGCTTGAAAACAGATTCTTTGACCTCGCATTTTGTCATGCCAATGGTGCTCGTGGACCCAAAACAGCCTCAGCAGTTGCATGCTATAAAAGCATACATCGACAGTGGAGCTATTGGAAATTACATAGACTGTGAATTGGCTTCCAGGATTAAGCTCCCTCTCCGCCCGAAAGTAACCCAAGATGTCATTACTACAGTAGATGGAACCGAAATAGCCTCAGGGCCTGTAACGCATTCCACTGTTGAAATGACACTGGTGGGTCAGGATGGACATAGGGAAACAATCGTGTTTGATGTGATCAAGGCCCCACAATTTCAAGTAATTCTTGGAATTCCTTGGTTAGAAACACATAATCCCAGAATTGACTGGCGAGCAAAGAAGATAAGTTTTCCTGATTGTGAACCAACTTGTTATCCAAGAAATCCAGTTATGGGTCTAGCCTCAGCAACTTCCACCCCTGTACAGCTACCGTCAGAATACCAAGAATTCCAAGACGTTTTTCAGAAGGAACAGGCTAACACGTTACCTCCCCATCGGTCTTATGATTACCAAATCGATCTGGTACCCAATGCTCAACTACCTTGTAGTAGGATTTATGCTCTTACGGAACCTGAGAACCTGCATTTGCGTCAGTATTTAGATCAGTACCTAGCCAATGGTTTTATTCGCCCGTCCAAGTCTCCTGTCTCCTCAGCTTTGTTCTTCATGCCGAAAAAAGAGGGCAACCTTAGAACATGTATAGACTATCGCGCCCTAAATCAAATAACGATTAAGAATTGTTATCCTCTGCCCCCGATCCCTGAGCTTATCGACCAGGTGAAAGACGCTTCTGTGTACACCAAGTTAGATCTTCGAGGAGCTTATCACCTGGTACGTATAAAAGAAGGCGACGAATGGAAGACTGCATTCCGCACCAAATTTGGGCTATTCGAATATCAGGTGATGCCCTTCGGTTTGTGCAATGCACCTGCCGCCTTTCAGTACTTTATGAATGATGTTCTTCGGGAATTTATCGATGTCTGTGTCATTGTTTATATTGACGACATCCTGGTGTACTCTTCTTCAGAATCCGATCACAGAAAACATGTTAGGGCAGTTCTTGAGAAATTGCGCCAGCACAGACTATTTGCAAAGCTCGAAAAATGCGTTTTTCATACCACAGAAGTTGAGTTTCTCGGATTCATCCTGACACCACAAGGAGTCCGAATGGACTCGCGAAAGGTGGACGCCATCCTCAAATGACCATCTCCTAGCTCAGTGAAGGGAGTTCAGAGCATGCTCGGCTTCGCCAATTTCTATCGGAGATTCATCCCGGAATTTTCCCGAACAGTCCAACCCATCACAGCTCTCCTAAAGAAAAACAAACGCTTTGAATGGACTCTTGAGGCCGAACAAGCCTTTCAGGACCTGAAAACCAAATTCACCTCTGCACCTGTATTAAAGCACCCGCACCCAGATCTCCCTTATATTGTGGAAACCGACGCATCCAGTTCGGCCATGGGAGCTGTCCTGTCGCAAAGAGACCCAGAAACTAACCAACTACACCCAGTGGCCTTTTGGTCCAGGAAATTTTCTCCTCCTGAAATCAACTACGCAATTACCGACAAAGAGTTACTGGCTATTAAATCTGCTTTCAAGGCTTGGCGTCACTACCTTTTCGGGGCAATACACACCATCACCGTAATTACGGTCCACAGAAATTTACAGTATTTAAAGACAGCCAAAGCTCAATCTTCACGACAACTCCGATGGGCTCTATTCTTTGCAGAATATGATTTTGTAATTACCTATCGCCCTGGCTGCAAGAATGGTAAAGCGGACGCCTTATCCCGGATTGGCATGGAAGAACCCAATTCGAGTTTAGAACCTGTGCCAATCATACCTGAACAAAGAATCGTAGGCCTAACTTCATTGCAAACTATTGAGGACATCCAAACGCAAGTAAAACAACTTCTAGACTCTTCAGCCTTACTGGAATGGAGTCAAAAGGGTCCTCATTACACCGTTAAGGATGATTTACCCTACTTCCAGGAGCGGTTGTTTCTGCCAAGTAAAGAATTGCAAGAACTTATTATTGCCCATCATCATGAATCATTAATGGAAGAACACCCTGGTATCGCTAAAACGGAGAAAAAAATCAAACGCCACTTCTGGTGGCCTTCTTGGAGAAAAGACATAAAGTCTTTTGTATTGTCTTGTGGAATTTGCGCCCAAAACAAGGGTCAAAAGAAAAGGCCAGCCGGCCTACTTCAACCCTTGGATATTCCACCGGCACCATGGCACACCTTGTCAATGGACTTTATAACTGACCTGCCTCCTTGTGCTGGTTACAACACTATTCTTGTAATTGTGGATCTATTCTCCAAAATGGCCCACTTTATCCCTTTAAAAGGTTTGCCTTCAGCTTCCACCTTGGCCAAGGAATTTCTGGAGAATATAGTTCGCATACATGGTTTCCCTTCCATATTAGTCTCGGATCGTGGAAGTCAATTTATCTCCCATTTTTGGAAGAGGTGTTGCCAACTAGCACAAATAGATGTGCGGTTATCCACCAGCCACCACCCCCAGACCGAAAGACAAACTGAGAGAACCAATCAGACTCTCGAGCAATATCTTCGGTGCATGTTACACCAATCCAAGTTAAATTGGAAAGACATCCTTTGGATCGCAGAATATGCATACAACAATTCAGTGCATTCTGGAACCGGACAAACTCCTTTTTATACTTTGTATGGTCACCATCCTCGGACCTCTGACCTAGATCCACCCCTCACCTTGGAAATGCCTGCAGTAAATCATTTGCATTCCACAATAACCCGAGCCTTCAAAGAAGCTGCAACTCATTTACAGCAAGCCAAGAAAAAGTATAAAGAAAACGCTGATTTGCACCGAAGTAAAACTCCTCCTTACCAAGTAGGAGACCAGGTATGGCTAGCAACGAAACATTTACCCCTCAAGGGCCCGCGAACCTTCAATCCCAGATTCATAGGACCTTATCCCATCAAGGCTATAATCAATCCCGTGGCCTTTAAACTGGATTTACCGTCCACATGCGTATTCATCCAGTTTTTCATGCATCACTTTTGAAGCCAGTACAACCAGGGACCCGACTGTCCAAGCCTCCAGACCCAGTTCAAATTGGAGGGGAATTAGAATTCGAAGTTAAAGATATTTTAGACTCCAAGGTGTTGAAGTCAAAACTCTTCTATCTTGTTGACTGGAAGGGATATGGACCTCAGGAGAGATCGTGGGAGCCTAGTAACCATGTTCACGCACCTCGATTAATACAAAGGTTCCACCGGAGATTTCCGAACAAGCCAAGACCCCCGGAGGGAACAACCTTGGGAGGGGCCTTAAGGGGGGGTACTGTCATGATGCCTACCTCCAAGGAGCCGAGTCCGACCCAGCAACCCCAGAGGCAGGCATCATTCCCCCCAGGGAAGTGCCAGCGGGCCCAAGCTGGGGCCCTTTGGACACAGTCCTGGCGCCTTAGGCGCCAGGCTCATGTTGGACCCCTGACCTGGTGCCTTAGGCGCCAGGCTCATAAAGCTAGACATGTGTTCAAGTGTTTCAATGTGCACTTACCTGATGCAGACCATGCTGCTACATCCAGGCCCTCTTGAGGCCTGAATGGAACTACTTTACCTGTGGGACTACTTTCCACCTGGGTGTGGTCGGGGAAGGATACATACCTGATCGGTGGAAGGATACATACCTGGAACTTCTTCCAAAGCTATTTAAACCACGCCCGATCAGCAACTCTTGCTTCGCGTTGTTCTGCTCCTCGCAGCTGGACGCTCACCGTGTCAGCTCCTGCATCTGGACTTCAGCCACGCCTGTCAGCATCCTGGGTCACCTGCAAAGGGAGATAAGAGAGAATTGGAGAGAAAGAAGACCTTACCTGCTAAAGCTGTACCACGGAGACATCACACCGACGATCCTGAAAGGGAAGACATCATTTTTAAAAGTATTTTGTTTCGATCGCTGCAGCGCTGCATTTCACTCACCTTTCCTGGGCACCTCCATCTTCAGCAGCGATCCTCCGGATCCGCAGCCACTTCCCAGTGCCTAGAGAGAAAAAGACAAGAACACAAGGTGAGAGAAGGAAGGGAATATGAAAAGCTCAGTTTCCTTCTAAGACTTACCAGTTGGGTCATTCCCATTTCATTTCGGGTCCTGCCGCTTCCTGGCATTCCGGACCCCGGTCCCTATGGGGAAAAAAGACAAAGACATTGAATGAGCGAATGCAAAGACATTACCCGAACGCTCATCCAGAATTTACCTGTCATTTATTGGAACTGCACGTTTCACTTCGGGTCGGCGCCATATCTCCGGCATTCCGAACCCCGGCCCCTAAGGGGAAAAAGACATAAGCGTTAGCGCTTGCTGCAATAAGACAATGAACATTATTATTAAGCTTGAACTTTTGAACTTGCAACAGAACTCTTACAGCGCCTTACCTGAATAGTCAAGCTTATTTGAACTTCCATCAAACCTCAATCCAGTGAAGTAACTGGGTTTCAACGCGCCCCTGCATCAGAAGCAGGATGGAGAACTCATCCTTCCAGACCCTAAGGTGAGACTTCACGGGGAATCGTGGAAGGGTATCGTGGAGGGTTGGAAGGAAGTGGGAGGCTTGAGCATTATTCCGTCAGTAGGTAATACTCCCTTTTCACGCACAGGGGAATATTCCTACGAGCCAGATAAGCCAGAGTAGAAGGGACCTACCTGTCCATCTTCAGAGTCCTGCGCTTCACCATTGAAGAAGCATCAGCACTCGAAGCCAGACCTGCGCCTCCGTGGGAATCAGGTGAGCGTGACAGAATCATTGAAAGAGATGGGGAACACGTTTCTGGAGAGAGGGTATTCTAGGGAAAAAATATAGACAGCTGCTGTTCGCACTAGCACACAAAGTAGAGAAGAATTATTGAAACCCAAAACCAAGACAGAACAAAAAACGCCATTGGTCTTTGTATCAAAATATTCAAGGCAAAGTAGTCGAATCAATTCGATAATTAAGAAAAATTGGAACACCATAACCTGTGACCAAAGAATAGAACATCTTTTCAAAGAACTCCCCACTTTCACATATCAAAGGAGCCAGCACCTTAAAGATAAATTGATTCACACGTAACCTATGCGGAAACAAAAGTTAACAGATCGGATTGGCACTTTTCCATGTCTCAACTGCAGTAATTGCAACTACATCATCAAAGGAACAAGCATAAACCATCCACATTCTGGAACGAAGATCAAGTTGAAAGACTATGCCACTTGTGACACACAAAACATTATTTATGCCATAAAATGTCCCTGTGGGCTATACTATGTTGGCCAGACACAACGGACTGCAAAAATTCGATGGAATGAACACCGTTCTTGCATAAGGAATAACACAGCGACTTCAGCGGTGGCTAGACATTGGCATGAGAAACATCACAATTTGGCACAGATCAGATTCATAATTTTGGAAGTGGTCCAGAAATACAACAAGTATGAAAATCTACAAAAAAGACTCAACACAAGAAACATTTTGGATAGATCGGCTCAGCTCTCTGAGACCCAGGGGATTGAATGAAGAAATAAACTATATATGCTTCTTATAAGTGAAACCACCTTTTGAAAATTGGAATTTCGAATTTCGATTGTTGGTGCTGAATTTTTCTTCCTTTTTTCTCATTTTTATCCTATTATTTTAGAACATTTTTGGAATCCCTTCTAGGTGCCGCTACCTTGGGTGGGGGCCCTTACGCACGTATAATCTACCCTAGTTGATTTGCACATGTGACAACACAATACACTCAGACATCCATACCACAGTTAAATGAGTATGTACTTGATTGTAAGTACTTCACAAGTACCACGTTCCTCTTAAACAACAGTTTTTATTGCTCGCCTATATGAGGTTCGAGTGCAACTTGCACCCGTATTTTCTAGTAGTTTATCTCTTTAAATACTTTGCACTCACTTTCCACCCAGCATTGACTTTTGGCTACTAATCACGTAGATAATAGGCTTCACTGCCAACACAGGCGAGACATTCTCAGACCATCCTCCACATACTTTAATTCATTTCACAGGTACTAGGCTTCCCTTTAACGCACATAGCGTTTGTTCATGAATAACCTGACATTACGTTAACAAGCGTCTAGTAGCCATAGTGACAGTCCAGCCTCCTGTGCTAGCACAGAGACGGGACCCAAGGCGTACGTACATCCACGCAACGCCTTGGTAACACCATTGCAACCAATAAATACCGCCCTTGTCATTCGCGCTCGCACTCCTGCGGCAGCGTCTGACATTGAAGGAGCGTTTCTGCTGAGTAACGGTAAGTGGATTCTTCACGCTCGAGATCAGAACATGTTCAAAGATTGACTGCTTTCTGATACCTTTTTCACATAACTTTAACAGGATTCATTACTCAGAATGGACTGGTCCATAATGAACATTAGTGTCCTATGGATTATAAGGTACTTTTGATTGATTACACATATTTTTAGACGCTACACTAAGGACATTTATAACAGTCCGATTGCATATCTTTGATTATGTTTCTTGTTTCTTTCTCTTTCCACCCTGACAACCACTACTATACCATTGGAACACTTAAACGCATCTTGGAATTGGTATGTGCGTCTATATACGTTTGATTTTGAATTGATTGTGCAATGGCTGTTCTTGCATTGTGTTGAATTATTGTTTTGTAATGGTGATAGATTGGGCATATTAAAATCATTATACGGCCCTGACGAAGGTTAAAGTAACCAAAATCCATTGGCTAACGTACACAATATTATAGCCAGTATCTTTAAGCCCATCCACTTTGAATATGAGAATGAATATTCAGGAGTGATGAGAACATGAATAGATGCACAATAAATATTATATTTTTTTGAGAAAACAACGGACTATGTCTAAATTCAATTTTTATGCAAATACAGTAATTACAGCACGGAATTGGAAGGTCCCTACTATAAGGGCAAACTGAGAGCACCAGTCTTAATAGAGTTATTCCACTCTATTTTTCTTTTTGCATGTATTGTATGTGGGCCATCTTATTTAATTATATGTTTTAACTTTTAAGACTAACTATTAAAATTGATACTGATCTTTTAACCGCTACTGGTCTCCCCTCATCTGAGTTATAGTTTTTAAACTCTAGCATCTGCATACTAGCTTTGTCTCCTAATATATTGACCACTATCCTCCCGGATATAGACAGAGTATACACTGTTAACTTGGACAAGTCAGTGATATACCAGGTTTCCTCCCTTTATAATGAAGTATACAGGTCCATGCTTTTGTTGTGGTGTGAGCATAGGAAAATATGTGTGGATTCACCCCACACATTTTCCCGAGGTCGGTCTACCATTATTCCATTTATTTAAACATTTCAAAAAAGCCCAGGCATAGCCCACACCCACCATGTGGATGGTCTAATTCCTCGCAGGGACACAAAGGCACAGTTCATCTTCTTTAATCAGTGTAAATCACACTTACTTTGATGGCCTGCAGCCTTTCTGGACTCTACCTCAAAGGTCACTTCTATATTGTCTTACCTCAGCAGCAAGTAGCAGTTTGGTCTAATCCCACATTTTAGCATAAAGAACCCATTTTGTATGGTTTTGGTGGCCTGACAACAGCTTTGGCTGGGTATTCTGGACTTGTTACCAAATGCAAGCTATGGATTTGGAACAATTGGACCTGAAACAGGATAAACTTCCCTACCCTTTTAGATATGGTACTTCAGATAGACAAACGCAATGCTGAGTGAAGACAGGAACCCGAATTTCATAACCCAACTGCTGTGTTCCAATACAATCTAGTGAACCTTCCAGATCATGGCCCAATGTACCATCACTGAAACCTAGGCATTGGAAGAATGCATACAGCCATGAGAGAAGGAACATAGGCATTCCTCAGGCCACTGTATTTACTAGGGAAATGCAGGCCAATATACAAAACAATGTCCCTTCCGAGCAACTAAGACAACAGGAAAAACCAGGGCCTAGTCTGGATGCAGATCTTACAGAAATAGGTTCCCAGGTACTCGCTAATATCACCCAGCATGCAGAACTACATATGAATCTGGTTGCTACCCACATGTGGGGTAACAAGCCACCAGTTCAGGTAGCAGCTCTTTTGGATCTAGTGGCTGCAGGAAGTTATCTGGACATCGTTTTGAAATCCTACCACTCAGAAAGGACACCCTAATGTAGTGTAGGCCACGAACAATACTGTTCTGTCATCTGAGCCTGTCAGCCAAAACATTACATCTGTTATTAGGGTGTGCTCTTAGGGGCACATGGAAACAATTACCTTTGACCTCAACAGTATGCCAATTGAGGGTTACCCTTGTTCCTCCATGATTGTCTCTCCATAACGTGGCTATCAATTAGTTTCTTCACAAGGTGCCTTTTGAATCTGGGTATGGAAAACACACTTGATTGCGCATTTTCTCGACAGCATCTATTTCTAGAACTGATGCTTCTTTTAGACATTCCCGTTTTGGTGTTACATTAAAAAGAATGTGGTTCAAATGCAGTGTGGTGCTGACATCTGAGAACTCAGGCATTATCTTTCATTAGCATCCTGGGAGACGTCGTCAACCAATGAGGATGCTCGGAACGTATTTACTAAGAAAAGCCCGCATTCCGAGCATTTTCATTGGTGACGGAGCTTCCCTTCCCCGCTCCCCCTTCACCATTTAGCACCCGTGTAGTTTCCTCCACAGGTGCTAAAGGTGTCGTTTTATAAAAAAGGAGAAAAAAAACGTATCTTTGTGGTGTAGTTCGGCTCTGGCACTGCTCCTCTTCTGGAAGTCCATTGTCCATGTAGATGATGTCAAAGTCATCAACATGGAAAAAGGACTTCCCTGATTGCACTGCCACAGCCGAGCCGCATTGCAAAGCTCACTTTCTTACTTTTTAAAAAAAAAACACAATTAGCACCCATGTAGGGTAAATACACTGGTGCTAATGGCAATATTAAGGTTGGTGGCCCACCGCCTCGGTTACTATTGCCTCAGTATGATGAAGAAATTCAGTCACTGCTCAAAGGAACCGAAGCATTGTAATTACATGATTCTAAAGAGGAAGCAATTGAAGAGAAATGGGATGATCATGAATACAATGAATGAAAATAAAGGCCCACTTCCCCAAAACTGGAGTGCAGTGTTTTGGGGTGTTTTCTTTGTTTTAATCCATGTTGCTCAGGTTCTGTTTTCAAAAAGTATTAGGTACATTCAGTAATTGCCTTCAAAATATGTATATTGGCTGCAATCAGTGAATCCATATCTCTTAGAAGCAAGAACCCTTGCCGCACCAAGCCACTTCTGACAAATGTATTCATGTGATAGACCTAAAGACAAATTAACTGCAATTCTACATTTTCTCCATGTGATGGCACTAAATGCAAGTCACACTGCACATGCACTAGGTATTGGCACATAGTGACGTTCCATACTGTACTTAAGCTTTTGTGCACTTGTAAGACAGCAGGTGTGAAGAATTTACCTTTACTGTTTAGTGATTTTTGTTTAGCTCCCATCATCCATCGCTAGTGATTGTACAAGCTAGGGGTGATGGGACTTCTGGGAGCTGTCTTTATACTCTCATTTTTCTTGCTGGTGGCGAGGGAGTGTTCAGTACCAAATAGCCCAAGCGACCATTTTGTCCACAGATTTCCTAGTCTACTATGGTTATTTAGTATTGCCAAGTGACATGACCTCTTCTGCTTTTCTGCAGTTCTGACCCATGGCACTTGTGCTCACATACAGATGGTGAGAGGATAAACATGCAGAATTTTACTGTTTGTTATTTGTTTTATTTTCAAATGTGTATTTAACAGACATTAATTAATAAATGAACAAATGAGAACTGGAATACATGAATTCACATTCATCAGGGGTGTATGGTTGGGGGACGTTTTGTGGTGTGTCTAGGGGAGTTTTGGGATGTTTGGGGAATGCCATGTGTTGCCTAGAGGTTCCGGGGGCGATGGACTGGCCTGACAAGGGGGAGAAGACTGCAGACAACAGTGAGTCGGACTCCCAATTATGCTCAGGCATGTCTACACGTCCTCCTCAAGAATCCACCCTTCTTGGCCTTACAGTGCTGGGTGTGTACCTTTATGGACCGTGCGCAGGATAAAGGACAGGATTGTGGTCTCGGGAGGTAGCTCAGGGGCAACGTGCTCGCCTTGGAAGCAAGACGACACTGGGCACCACAAGTTCGATCCCTGGGTCTGTGCTTAGAAACCACTGGATATTAAGCGCGTTATAAATAACCTATCATATTATATCATAGATTTTTAGGCAGTGGTGCCTTGTTGTCTTGTCCATTAAAGTTAACTTGTTAAAGCTTTCCTCGTGCAGTTTAAAAGTGACCAAATGTTTGAACAGAAGGTGGACCATCTTGTCCATTGATTGTAGATACTAACAATGGCCTAATCATTGGACTTGCAATGTGTAGTTGGGCAACTATAGGGTGGGGCAAAGGGATCTGTGCTACCACGAGGCGAAACTGGGCACGTGGGTTGAAGGGAGGGATTGGTTTTAGCAGGGAGCTGATGGCCAGTACACAGAGTGGTGGGGTTTGGGGCGAGGTGTCACGGGGGATGCTGTCAAGGGAATAGGTGTCATAGGTGAACAACAATCATGTCATGTTGGCTGGGTTTCCAGAAGGGGTTTGGACACCGGGATGACTGATAACTTTATGAAGCTGCTAATATTCCAAGTAGCACTGTTAAAGCATTTTAGTCTGCTGGTGTAGAAGTCATGGAAGGCTAGGGTAGCTATAATGGTCATGGGCTTCAGCCTCAACTACACGGCACATAACAAAATAGGTCACTCCTGTCAGTGACCCTTGCTCTTCTCCCTGACGCTTTATCTGTACAGTCAGTTTCATAAACTGCATATCTATAGTCGTTCTCAACAGGTGTGCATTGTTCCTTATGAGGTAGAAATGGCAGCAGTTCTAGCTGCACAATGAAGTGAAATTCCTCTCTAGCCATGAGAGCAGGCCTGAGGGAAGACCTTCACATCCAGGGATCTTTTTTGCAGGCATCGTGAAGTGTTGGTCCTTCAATCAATCTTCCTATACTTCCCGAAGCACAGCTCTAGATCTAAGATTGGGGGACTCAATTCGGCTCCTTTTCCCACACAGTGGTATTGTCCACCAAGTTATTGTGCACTTCTTGGACTCAACCACAGATGGTAGGCAAGGTGTTCTGGCCCTGAACATTCTTCCCCGCAATGATGTCATCCAGTTGTGTGCAACCAAGCTTAGCCTGTAATGTCAGGAGCTCTAACAAATTGGAAGAACCCAACACACATGTATTTACCCCCATATCAAACTCGTTCAGTGCCAACAGAGAATGAATGTCACTATCATAACTAGAAGAACACAAAACTCAGTGTTTTACCCTTTTCGAATGCACTGGATTATAATAGTGGGACCGGCGGGCAGACCCATACCTTAACCTCAGTGCTGGAAAGGATGCTGGTCTTCAGAAGCACTGGGATTTTCTTTTCCTTTGGAGATATTCTCTTTTTCTTTTGAGGACTTTTCCTTTTCATTGCAACACCTCCTGTGCCACTTGCCTATCAATGATGATGAGCTTTACATGTGGTACACCCCATCTCTTATAGAACTGTTGGCCTCCACTTACATATTAGTGCCATTAGCAGATCAGATCTTGGCAACATCAGATTTGACCCGTAAGTAATGGTGGCACTTGCAAACTCTTTTGTTTTGAACACGCTAAGGACCATTAACACATCAGCACATGTTCTAGCATGCAGATTCCTTACTTTTGTATGCACGAAGCACTGTCCTGCTCTCGCAAGCGGGCATCTTCTGCGCATCAATTCACACCTTCCAGGGATGGCCGTGCCGTTTACTTGGGATTCAGATCGGTGCAGACTACCCTTGAGTACCCAAATAGTCGGTCTCACAGAAACCAGACTGGTGCAAATGATTGGGGGAGCTTAGGATCATCAGTGATTTTACAGCAGCTGCTGCTATGACCCATCCAGTGGAGGGGAGTTCCCAGCGTAGAGCCATCTTTAAACAGCAAGGTTACTCTTCTCAGCAACTGTGTCTAAAACTATACTGTACTGAATGGGAATATATGGGAATATAGTGGATCCTGATTCATAGTCAAAGTAGGGCTGTCAACCGATTGACCAAAATAAATGAATACATCAATACATAAATGGGTATTGCATGGACAGTCCATAGTCTGAGACAGGATGTATGATATTTCCTTGCAACCGGCACTGGAAAACGGAGAGGTTGTATATATATATATATATATATATATATATTAGCGCGCTCTTCTGATTGGGTACTAATTAGGCCTCCGCTAGCTCCCCTCGACTATTGATGCCCTGCCTGGTACTGACGCGTATCCTCTTTTACTTGAAACGAGCCCCATGTTCATATCTGTGTGGGGAAAAAAAGAATGCAGGCCCTGGCACGAAATATCAGTGTTAATGGTGGCAGCGGAACTGGAACTTAAATCAACTGGTCCCAGTTGATGGAGGGTTTCCCAGGCAGGCGCCCTATGTGCAAGCCCACTAGCACAGCGCACATGAGGTTTGAATGTTTGAGTGTGAGAAGATCACACCAGTGTGTGTTCTGGACATTGCAAACGGGTGTAGACGCCTCAACAAAGTAGAAGAAAAAAACTTAACTCACCACATTGAAACAGAGTTTGACAGGACTTTATAAAGGTATAAATGTCAAATAAACTTAAAAACAGGGCGTATATAAAAACAAATACTCTCACTAGTGTCTACTGTATACCCAGAAAAATAACAATGGTGTGAAGGATTGAATACTGGTTCCCAGCTGATTGGTGGGATGACCAAGATAGACGCCTGGTTGTTCCCAGCTGATTGGTGGGATGACCAAGATAGACGCCTGGTTGTTCCCAGCTGGTTGAGGGCTTCTCCATGAGACCGCGACTGAAACTATGAAGTAGAGCATGTTCCCTGTGGCAGCCAATAGCTCACCTTTTTTATTACTGGCAGAGTGTACTCATTTGTGTGAACACATATATTTGTCCTACTCTAGACACGTGACTGCATGTCTATGTGTATTGTATTGTTTATTTATGTAGCGCCTAAACACAGGCCAGTGTTTCAAAGCGCCCAAGAAGGGTGGGAACATGTGGGAAAAACAGCAGTCGCTCAGAGCCCTTGAAATTCTGAGAGGAATAGTCTGCACAGGCAGAGTAAGTGCGTAAAATACATTTAACAGTTCAGACACAGCAAATAGGCCTGACAGCGATTCTGCAGTTTTACCAGTGCACTTCAGGGGTGAAGATAAGGGAGAACAGACAGACGATATTCTGGCATGTTACATTCGGATCGTTCAAGTTCATAGAGTGTCACAGGGAGCGAGAGGTCGAAGTGCATCAAGTCTGTGGAGACTGGGGTAAGTGCAGAGAGAGCAACTCTCTTGGGTTATTCAATCTTCCGGTATGTTACATTTGGATCGTTCAAGTGCATAGACGGTCTCAAAGAGGGAGAGGTCCAAGTGCATCAAGTCTGCGGAGACTGGGGTTAGTGCAGAGAGAGCCGCTCTCTTGGGTTATTCGATCTTCCGGCATGTTATATTTGGATCGTTCAAGTGCATAGACGGTCCCAGGGAGGGAGAGGTCCGAGTGCATCAAGTCTGCGGAGACTGGGGTAAGTGCAGAGAGAGCCACTCTCTTGGTTTATTTCTAAGTGCAGTGAAGGTGGGTGGGTGTAGGGACGTGAGGCAAGTGCGAGAGAGGACTGGCAGGGGAGCCTAGGACGACCAGTCAGCAAGTTGTAAGAAAGAAGAGGGAAGAAATGAGGAGAGCCTGAAAATGGTGTTCCTTTGTATGTTGTTGACAGGTCCAAAAGGCTCAGGCACTTGGACCACTGCTGAGCAACAAGGCGATACCTAGCTGCAAATAGTTAAAGAGCATCTGAAAGGGTGCGCCAGATGTCTGTCATTAGGGCCAAATCAGCAGCAAGATGTGATCATGAGATTGCCTTTTTCGATCAATAATAAAGAGTAGTATGTACACAAGTTACTATTAAGTATAGTAGATTGTTCGTTTTCTTTTAAATTGAAAGCTTGAATATATATTTTAAATGCATAGAGCTCACTGGCTCTTAAGTCAGCCCCCCCTCGTGTCACTTGAAGAGAACATGTGTTTTCGTTATCATGCAATGAATATTAGTTTGGTTATTTAACAGGTCGGGAAAGTAAAGCTTTATTCGGATAAAAGGTTCATACCGATAAAATGACAAACCTCATCTATAACAACACTCCATCAATAAGAATGTAAGTTTAGTAAAACAAGCTTCATTTCCACGAAAAAACGACATCTACAAATGTAACAAATATGACATAAACCTCAGGCCTTAACGACATTGCTTGTGCTGAAAAGAAAAACTGTAAAAGTCAATAGCTGTGAATGCACTTAAGTGAATATGCACCCGTGTATGTGTTTTACTGAACACTGTCAACCTTTGGAACACTATTGTTTTTCCAAGACAGCAGTATCACTGTCTGAGCTGTCAGTGGGGATCACAGGGTAAGCAATACACCCATGGTAGTTGTGCTTACAGACGAGCAGAGACTCTGATGGTGTGAGCCACATACATTTGGCAAGCTCCACTGTTCCAGTCCGAAACGCAGTATGTTCAAATAGGTATAAACAGTCCCTATAATAACATCCTACTCTACTGACAGGGATATCAATATGTATAATACAATAAAGAGTAAGATAACAAGTCTTGTTTTACTTACATCCAACCCCCTTTACACAGGAACTCTATAAGGTTTTCCGGCATCACTAGTCCTGACAAAATGGACCGTCTGCTATAATTGATTAAAAAATGTGTATAACAAATTTCTATTCAAATAATTAGAACTGAATTTAAACATAAAACACTACCCTCACCTAACACAGTGTACTAAACACTAAAAAACAGTTACTAAAACATGAAATACAAAATTCACTTATTTGCATGACACAAAAGATATCACATAACATAACACAAAAAAATCTCAATGTGTCTCTAAAACAACAACCATCCCAACATGTTTCTGTTCTTCACTGCCCAGTTCGGGCGAACATTCTTCAGGGGAAATTTTTTTAAAAAAAGCATCCACTAATCTCTTCAACACCGTGCTGAAAGGGTAGATTCAAACTTCTATACAGGCAAAGGAAGGAGTAAAAGGAAAAACTAATGAGTTCCAAAAAGAGGGAAAGGAAGTACTACAAAATGTAGAAAAACAACATGGCATAGAGGTTATGCCACACTCACACGGGTCCCAACAGGGCACCCACAAATTTACCTTTAAATGGTGAAACTTCAAAGCGCGTCACAGGATGACAAATTCGCTGGTTTCTCGCCAAATGAGAGACCACTACTTCACAAAAGCGTCATAGTCCGCTAAAGTATCGCCACACCTAAATGAGACAGAACCAATACACAGAGACCACATGCTCTGTTATAGCCAGAAAGGGGCTTCAAAATGCAATTACACATGAAAACAGGGCTCCAAATATCATAAAATAAATTACCTTCACAGATGTAGGGATCAAGACTGTAACAAGCAAAGCAGCAATCAACGTGTTTGCAAAGGAGAAATCCACACAGTCAAGCCGTAAAGTATCAATCTGGAAAACAATGGATGCAAGGCAATGAACACCATATGTCTGGCATCACCCTTCAACATGTACCGATGGGAGTGCTTTTATTTCACCCTCGTGATTAAGACTAAGTGCCCGTACAATATATAGAATGCAGAAAAAACTTCCATGCTGTCCATCCTACACAACGTGGGAAACCCATGGCAAAAGATAACCAAACTACCCCACGCGTACAGGAAGGGAATGTACCGGCAGTGGGAAAATTATCACACACAGAACCACAATGCTAATGACTCACCTGTACACTCAGAGGGATTAAATCACTCTAATGGCAGCTTCCAAACGCACACAGCCAACACTGAATTCAGTGAAACCAAAAACTGCTGCACACTAACAGTACGTCTATGGTCGTGCGGCAACACAAAGGAAGGTCTACACTACTCAGTGTAGGAAGAAAAGTCCATCAAAAGGAAGGGCCATGTTGGAACGGACCCGGCAACATAGAAAAAGGACTACACTACTCAGTGTTGGAAAAAAAAAAAAAAAAGTCCATCAAAGGGAAGGGCCATATTGGAACGGACCTGAAGCCTACTGGTGTAGAACAGATTAGTGGACACCACGAGCACTAAACAGGTGTTTTTTTTAAAACAATGATATGCTGGCACCAACACAATATGGTATATGCATCTCACACTGTCAAAAATCATACTTGGCTGACCAAATGCCAATCAATGCTTTCGTTGAGACCTAGCACATTACTCTGTAATTTAAAAATATTTTTTTGCTCTACATTCAATAATTTTCGATCCGTTTCAATTTTGGTCTGTCCATGCACCTTTTTCAAAATCAGCCATGTGAAATCATTAAAACCATGTTTCTTTTCAATAAAGTGTTTGACAAGGGGAGCAGTAATCACCTGGTTTTTGAGACAGCTGCGATGTTCCACCATTCGAACTTTACATTGCCTATTCGTTTTTCCCACATAATGTAGGCCACACGGGCAAGTGATTAAATATACAACATTGGCTGTGTTACAATTTGTCATTTCACTGAAGACCCACTTTACATCAGGTAGTATTTGCAATACTCTAGTTTCTTTTGTTTGTCCACACATGCTGCAATTCCCACATGGAAAATGTCCTTTCACTTCAGGCGTACCCCACAGTCTAGTTTGTCTAACCTGTGGAGTTCGCATTTCTGTCACATCATTTCTGATTAGAATATTCTGTAGATTCTGACTTTTTCTAAACGCCACTAAAGGAGGCAACACTTCTTTACCACAATAGACTTTCTTCCAAGTTTTCATCACAATGGTTTTGATTTTATAGGACAAATTCGAAAAAGTGTTAACAAAAACAGTGCCAATCTTTTTAGTAGTCTTGTTATTTTTCTCCAGCAATGCCTCGCGATTGTTATTGTAGGCTCTTTTTGAAGCATTTCTTATTACTCTAGACGGATAACCCTTGGCCAACAGTTTGTTGGTCAATACATCCGCACTTTGAGCAAAATCATCTTTTAGACTACTGTTACGCTTCAGCCTCAAAAATTGTCCGAATGGCAAATTATTCTTTAAATGTTTGGCATGATGGCTGTTGAAGTGTAATAAAGAGTTCCTATCAGTGGTCTTATTGTAGGGCTTCACTTTCAAAAAACCATTGTGATGAAAAATGGTAATGTCTAAAAAATGGGTCTCCAAATCACATATAGACCCAGTAAATTTCAAAAACCGGTTTTGTTGGTTGAGCCATGTCACAAAACTATCAGCCTCTTCTCTTGAGCCATCCCATACAATCAGTATATCATCTATATACCTCAGCCACTTCCTCAAATGATGGATAAAGGGGTTGGTGGCTGGGTATATCACTGCTTTTTCAAAATACTCGACGTAGAGATTAGCTAAATTAGGAGCCATGGCAGCACCCATAGCAGTACCCTCAATCTGTTGAAAAAAAGTACCTTGAAATTGAAAAAAGTTTTGGGTCAAGGCAAACTCCGTACACCACAAAATAAATGCATTGCTCACAGGATGACCATCCTCTCTATTCATCAACACTTCTTCAACCACCTCTAGTGTGGCTCTTTGGGGTATCACAGTGTACAAAGATTGAATATCCAAGCCTATCAGTAGAGAATGGCCCGGAATAAACTCTATGCTTTCTATTTTGTTAATAGCATCAGTGGTGTCTCTCAAATAACTTTTCATTTTCAAAACCGATGGTCTTAGATAAAAGTCTGCAAATTTGGACACCTCTGTCGCAGTATCAATAATAAGAACTAGCCAATCTCTCCCACACTTATTAGATATATAACTCCATTTCAATTTAAACTCCTTGTTGTCTAAAAATAGACGTGGCTCATTTCTTACTATGAGGCCTTGAGGAAGGGCCTGGTTCTTCAAGCACTCAAGCATAATAGCTCCATGAACGAATACTTCAGTGAACATGAAGGATATGTCAGCAACAATTTCAGTGGGTTGCGTAATGCATCTACGTTCTGTGCTCCTAGTCATTCCCATACCGCCGAATCCATTGTCTTTGAAAGACAGGTTTTGGCAGAGGTTCTCAAGTTAGAATCCAGTGAAAAGTCTCGCAACTCTAACTTTAGTAAGCTACAAAAAGCATTGGCACTAAAGTTAGCAAAAGATAATAACTTGATTATCAGACAAGCGGATAAGGGAGGAGCTATTGTGTTGATGAATCGTAGTGATTATGTAAGAGAATGTGAAAGACTACTATCAGATAATGTGAGCTATTTGAGACTTGCTATTGACCCCTCTGCTAAACTTATGAATATTATCAAAGAAAAGGTGACTTCAGCGTTTGACGCTGAAATGATCAGTAAGCAGGAATGTGAATTTCTAATTAGGGATCACGGGAGGGTACCTGTTTTTTACATCTTGCCCAAAGTACATAAGAGACTTGTTGATCCCCCTGGCAGACCCATAGTATCTGGTGTTAATTCAATTTTGGAACCCTTGTCCAAATTTGCAGACTTTTATCTAAGACCATCGGTTTTGAAAATGAAAAGTTATTTGAGAGACACCACTGATGCTATTAACAAAATAGAAAGCATAGAGTTTATTCCGGGCCATTCTCTACTGATAGGCTTGGATATTCAATCTTTGTACACTGTGATACCCTAAAGAGCCACACTAGAGGTGGTTGAAGAAGTGTTGATTAATAGAGAGGATGGTCATCCTGTGAGCAATGCATTTATTTTGTGGTGTACGGAGTTTGCCTTGACCCAAAACTTTTTTCAATTTCAAGGTACTTTTTTTCAACAGATTGAGGGTACTGCTATGGGTGCTGCCATGGCTCCTAATTTAGCTAATCTCTACGTCGAGTATTTTGAAAAAGCAGTGATATACCCAGCCACCAACCCCTTTATCCATCATTTGAGGAAGTGGCTGAGGTATATAGATGATATACTGATTGTATGGGATGGCTCAAGAGAAGAGGCTGATAGTTTTGTGACATGGCTCAACCAACAAAACCGGTTTTTGAAATTTACTGGGTCTATATGTGATTTGGAGACCCATTTTTTAGACATTACCATTTTTCATCACAATGGTTTTTTGAAAGTGAAGCCCTACAATAAGACCACTGATAGGAACTCTTTATTACACTTCAACAGCCATCATGCCAAACATTTAAAGAATAATTTGCCATTCGGACAATTTTTGAGGCTGAAGCGTAACAGTAGTCTAAAAGATGATTTTGCTCAAAGTGCGGATGTATTGACCAACAAACTGTTGGCCAAGGGTTATCCGTCTAGAGTAATAAGAAATGCTTCAAAAAGAGCCTACAATAACAATCGCGAGGCATTGCTGGAGAAAAATAACAAGACTACTAAAAAGATTGGCACTGTTTTTGTTAACACTTTTTCGAATTTGTCCTATAAAATCAAAACCATTGTGATGAAAACTTGGAAGAAAGTCTATTGTGGTAAAGAAGTGTTGCCTCCTTTAGTGGCGTTTAGAAAAAGTCAGAATCTACGGAATATTCTAATCAGAAATGATGTGACAGAAATGCGAACTCCACAGGTTAGACAAACTAGACTGTGGGGTATGCCTGAAGTGAAAGGACATTTTCCATGTGGGAATTGCAGCATGTGTGGACAAACAAAAGAAACTAGAGTATTGCAAATTCTACCTGATGTAAAGTGGGTCTTCAGTGAAATGACAAATTGTAACACAGCCAATGTTGTATACTTAATCACTTGCCCGTGTGGCCTACATTATGTGGGAAAAACGAATAGGCAATGTAAAGTTCGAATGGTGGAACATCGCAGCTGTCTCAAAAACCAGGTGATTACTGCTCCCCTTGTCAAACACTTTATTGAAAAGAAACATGGTTTTAATGATTTCACATGGCTGATTTTGAAAAAGGTGCATGGACAGACCAAAATTGAAACGGATCGAATATTATTGAATGTAGAGCAAAAAATTATTTTTAAATTACAGAGTAATGTGCTAGGTCTCAACGAAAGCATTGATTGGCATTTGGTCAGCCAAGTATGATTTTTGACAGTGTGAGATGCATATACCATATTGTGTTGGTGCCAGCATATCATTGTTTTAAAAAAAACACCCGTTTAGTGCTCGTGGTGTCCACTAATCTGTTCTACACCAGTAGGCTTCAGGTCCGTTCCAATATGGCCCTTCCCTTTGATGGACTTTTTTTTTTTTTTCCAACACTGAGTAGTGTAGTCCTTTTTCTATGTTGCCGGGTCCGTTCCAACATGGCCCTTCCTTTTGATGGACTTTTCTTCCTACACTGAGTAGTGTAGTCCTTCCTTTGTGTTGCCGCACGACCATAGACGTACTGTTAGTGTGCAGCAGTTTTTGGTTTCACTGAATTCAGTGTTGGCTGTGTGCGTTTGGAAGCTGCCATTAGAGTGATTTAATCCCTCTGAGTGTACAGGTGAGTCATTAGCATTGTGGTTCTGTGTGTGATAATTTTCCCACTGCCGGTACATTCCCTTCCTGTACGCGTGGGGTAGTTTGGTTATCTTTTGCCATGGGTTTCCCACGTTGTGTAGGATGGACAGCATGGAAGTTTTTTCTGCATTCTATATATTGTACGGGCACTTAGTCTTAATCACGAGGGTGAAATAAAAGCACTCCCATCGGTACATGTTGAAGGGTGATGCCAGACATATGGTGTTCATTGCCATGCATCCATTGTTTTCCAGATTGATACTTTACGGCTTGACTGTGTGGTTTTCTCCTTTGCAAACACGTTGATTGCTGCTTTGCTTGTTACAGTCTTGATCCCTACATCTGTGAAGGTAATTTATTTTATGATATTTGGAGCCCTGTTTTCATGTGTAATTGCATTTTGAAGCCCCTTTCTGGATATAACAGAGCATGTGGTCTCTGTGTATTGGTTCTGTCTCATTTAGGTGTGGCGATACTTTAGCGGACTATGACGCTTTTGTGAAGTAGTGGTCTCTCATTTGGCGAGAAACCAGCGAATTTGTCATCCTGTGACGCGCTTTGAAGTTTCACCATTTAAAGGTAAATTTGTGGGTGCCCTGTTGGGACCCGTGTGAGTGTGGCATAACCTCTATGCCATGTTGTTTTTCTACATTTTGTAGTACTTCCTTTCCCTCTTTTTGGAACTCATTAGTTTTTCCTTTTACTCCTTCCTTTGCCTGTATAGAAGTTTGAATCTACCCTTTCAGCACGGTGTTGAAGAGATTAGTGGATGCTTTTTTTAAAAAAATTTCCCCTGAAGAATGTTCGCCCGAACTGGGCAGTGAAGAACAGAAACATGTTGGGATGGTTGTTGTTTTAGAGACACATTGAGATTTTTTTGTGTTATGTTATGTGATATCTTTTGTGTCATGCAAATAAGTGAATTTTGTATTTCATGTTTTAGTAACTGTTTTTTAGTGTTTAGTACACTGTGTTAGGTGAGGGTAGTGTTTTATGTTTAAATTCAGTTCGAATTATTTGAATAAAAATTTGTTATACACATTTTTTAATCAATTATAGCAGACGGTCCATTTTGTCAGGACCAGTCCGAAACGCACCCATCATCCTTAGGGATCTAACCTCACAGTATGTCTAAGGACAACATCATTACTTGTAGAGTTACATTTAATAACATCAACAGTGCATCAATGGTTTTTGTCAACATTACTAGATCCAGACCTGGCCAAAAAAACCTGTGGAACTTTGAAAGGAATGGAGGTGGAGTCAATTACGACTAACAGCCTGTAGAAGGGGTTGGCAGTGACCAGCATTAACAAACAAGTCTCATAAATAAACTGAAGCAGAGACACTCAACTATCCAAGTCAGATAAAAAAAAACCAGCCAAAACAGAGCTGATCATCTGAAACATCCAGGAAACATGTACAGGTATAAGTCACTCGAGGAACATGACGTTGACTATGATTAAGCTCCAAAGTTATCACTTGATAACCATAGTTACACGAAGGCCCGGGGCATTACCCGACTCGGTAAACACTGCAGCATTTCAGAACAAAAAAAGAAAACAAAATGTAAACAAAAGTGGCCACCGGGGAAGGGAAAACGGAGTCCATTTTCCATTTCCATGGCGGCCATCGGAGCGGACGCGCTGGGGACAGAAATGTTCCCAGCGCGCTTGTGCTCAAAAACAGAAGAAAATGAAGGTAATTGGGAGGCCGGGGAAGGAATTGTTTAGGGGATGGGGCGAGGGGTGTGGAAAACACTTACCTGCATCCCTGGCGAGGGAGGATGGCAGTCTCCAGCACTGCAGAGGCTCGGAACGGGGATTTCCCTGTTCTGAGCCTCCTCATTGGCTGAGGGGCTGCCACACCCCCCCGCCGGGGAAGTGAAAGAAGCAAAAGCTTTGAGGGATTCTGTGTGGGGTATGGACCGGGCGAGGGCCAGTCAGATTGTATGTAACATTCTGATTGACCCTCGCCGGTTACTAATGGGTAAAATAGTCCAGTGAATTAAGCACCTAATTCATCCATCAGATGTGTGCAGTGTTTCTGGGTGTTGGGCTATCTGTGTGTGGCTTTTCACATTACATCCGTTTGAGGAGCAAACACTCTTCCTAATTACTCCCGCGTTGGAGGTGAAGGAATGGTAAAAGCTTGATTGCAGGCGTAGGGCTGGAAGATCTTCAGTGGGAATCGGCGGAGTGGGCAGATTAGCCATTACGCAAAGACGGCTGCTCTGCAGCCCCAAAGCTTCTAAAAGTGCTGCCTTACGGGTATAGGACAGCCTCGCTGCATGGGGTTGTCATCTTGCGACAACACCATTTAGAGATGTGTCAGGCAGTTTTCCTTTTCTTTGGCAGTGCTTCTGAGGCGTGAGATGGTTCACAGCAGTGGACAGAAGGTCATTTATTCATGAAAAATGTATCAATTAACCCGAAAAAGGGGCTATGTTTTACAAAGTGGCAAGACGGGGGTGCAGAGATGGAAACACTTCTAGCCTTAAATGCTTACCTTCAGAGGGTACTTTGCTTGTGCAGAGTTCTCAGAGGATACAAAAACAAAAAACCGGAATGGGTGGTCTACCCACACCTGAAATGGGGCACCTTGACCGTTTCCACGGGTCATTCTCATGTAATTGCTTTAAGAATAAAATGTGGGTGCCTTTTTGTCCAACGTAATATGCTGCATTATCACTCTGGCTTCAGCGAAAAGTCATACTTAAAGCCAGTTTTGTTATAGTCTCGTTAACCTTTGGATGCAATGTTTGGTTAAAATATCAACACCACCAATGGAGATATTAAAAAATAATCCGACCTGCTACAGAGATACCATCAGCATCGGTGTACAAGTAGTGGCATTTCTGAAACACTATCATCAGTATTCCAGAAAAAAACACTTCCACTATTAATTGCTTTTACTTTTTTCTATCCATTTCCACCATTTTACTGGTGGTGGTAATTGATGCTTTATAGGACAGATTTATCCAGCTACCGTACAAAATGCTTAAATGGACACAATGGTAAATTCTGACACTTGTATGCATTCTATGTGAAAGGTGGTGAGGTGCCTTCTTTAGTTGCCTCTTCTAATGTCGCCCTAGGCAATAATCTGTGTGAACCTTCTGTACAGTAAGACAACTTTACATCAATTCTCATTGCTTTCTGCAAGGTTTCCATATATTGCGGCTGCAGCAACAAGGAGGTTTTGCAGAAGAATTGATGAAGTATGCTGTGGCCACCCACCAGAGTTATGCAAGTGTTTTAGAGTGGAAATACTGACATATACTGTGGAAAAGGGCATCATGAAAGACATGTACAGTGACAATGATGGCATATATTGTAAGCACACCTTCATCAAAGTTTTACACTGCTGTTGCAGCATCATGAACATTTTACATTGGGAATCGTGGCATATATGGAGGGTGCACAATCATGACTGTGTTTTACAGTGGTAATGCCAGCATAAAGTGCGGGTACATGCATCATGCAAATGTTAAATTCTCCTTTTTTATCTTCGGTGACCTAGTACATACTGGATTTTTTCATGTGTCACACTACTGAAACCATTGTAATTTGTATGGATTTTACCATTTTTTTTTCAAAAAGAAACAAACTGTACAGTAAAAGGCATGATTTTAAAGGATCATTTTAAAAAAATCCTATTTGGGGAACCGCCACCCAAAAATCCTTACATTACGTAGCGGTCCTTCCCTATTGGTTTTTGCATTCATTCGGGAGAAATATTAATTCCCGACTGTTGAAAATATTGTCCAGCCCCAAATAACACAGAATCTTTGAAAATGCATGTGATCCACTCTCCTCCCCATCCCGAGGAGCTACTCAAAGCCCAGGAAGAAAAGCTGCCTCCACCACTGTGGATGGACTACGTCAGTGTCAACTATGTACATCTTAAGGCAGGGCTCTTTTAAGAGTGAGCGCCCATTACTGTCCCCACAAATTCATACTGTAGAAGTATGGCTGGCAGGCTCTTGCAGAATTGCCTTCATGCACCCAGCCTTGTTAAGTTAGCGCATGCCCAGTCACGTCCATACCATTTCTGTAGGTTCAAACTTCATGGCCAATGTATGGTAAGAAGAGAGTGGAGTATGCTACTCACTAATTCACCCATCCTTACCGTCTCATTGATTCACCCATTCGCACACGGATTTAGCCATAACCAGATGCTTAATCAACAATCCATTCATCCATATAACACTTTTGCATTTATCTGTTCATGCATCTTCATGCTATCATATGTCCTTACACGTTGATATATTCATCCATTTTCAAAATTGTGCATTCATCCCTCCTCCACTATACCCTTACCCATTAATCTATCCTCATAATCATTCATTTACACCTCCTCTTCTCTCATTCATCTACCGCTCTTGTACCCTTTCTACAATCGCTCTCTCTGCTTTCTCCTTAGCGTGCCACAAAATACCTAAGTGTGTCTGTGTGCATGAGCTCAGAAATAGTTTTCACTATACACCTTCTCTTCCTTTCTTCCGCCTTCTAGCCCGTTACTGTCCTGCTCTCATTTGCTTTTCCGTCTACTCACCTCTCTTTCATTTCTTTTCTTGCTCCTTATAAACTTCTCTCCTTCTCTCAAGCTGTCCTTCTCTTCTTTCCTTCTCTTTTCTCTATCCTCTTCTTCTCTTAAAATTCTCTCCCCTTTCCCATTTCTCTCCCCTCTCATTTCTTTTTTGATGCTCTCACTTCTTTGAGCTATCATTTCATCCTCTGTTTCGTCATTCGCACTGAACTGCATGGAGCTTTGATGACAGAGTACCTAAGGGCACATGCAGCTCCTAACGGCCTCATTATTCGCATAGAACCACGCATTTTTCTGGACAATTTACAATTTAGAAAAGACTGGTCCTTTATCGCCAACAAGTGCACACGAGATTGGTTGGTACTTATTATCAATACCGCTAAAGCAATCACAGACAGTCTAGTAAGAGAACTGAACGAGAAAAGTGACCATTTGAAAACGACAATAGCCATCGACATCTATACAGCGAAACTCAGTCTGCTTGATAACACACTCAAAGAGTTTAAGGACAACAACCTCAGTAGAAAGATTACCAAACTCAAAAAAGATCTCGCAGCATTCATGCATGTGAAAGTGTACCCCTAGGTAGGGGAAGAATACTTCACAGAAGAGGCCAAACAATCTAGACGCGACGCTGCTCAGTTACGTTTCCAAAACCTCCAACGAGGCAACGCCAACCGCTCCTGGAACAGCTCGAGCAGTAACTCGAGCAATAGCTCGGGTCACGCCAATTGGAACAAAAGGCGCGTACATTTCAGTGGATCCAATCTAGGCACCCCTCCTGCGGTCCCTTTTTTAGGCCAACGAGGGAGAGGCCAGCACGGGGCACGATGGCAGAACCATCCGCCACCTACGGTAGTCACTCGCAGCAGAGGCCAAGGAAACATCCCAGCACTGCTCCCTCATTGATTGTCAATCAGTCCACACATATATTGACTAGAGCAGAACAAGAAATTCTGCAAAAGGGTCTATCTTTTATCCCTACAGCACGGTATGATCCGTTCCAAACGAGAGTTGAATGTACACAATTGATGCGAAAAATAAGACTGAAGCAGTATTTCACCAATGAGACATTTGAGACTACTGATGCAACGGGCCTACGCCCACCTTCACAGTTTTTTCCTCCACATTGTATGAACTCTCCGGAATCAGTCACCTTCGAACAAGCATTGCTCAAGAAAATCTCAGAGTTGGAGCGGACCATTCCATTCATCAACAACAATTGCACGAAAATCCAACTGACAGCACTTTCTGATTTAGCTAAAAATACAGCCATCACAATAAAACCGGCTGACAAAGGGGGAGCCATCGTCATCATGGACACCACCAACTATAACAACATGGTCAACAATCTTCTGAGCGATAACACCAGCTATAAAATTCTTCGCACGGACCCCACATCTGCTCTTCAAACAACGATAGCCCCCATCATCTACGAAGCTGAGGCCGAAGGATATATCAGCGCCCGTGAGGCTGCTTTTCTCTCCCCGCCTCACCCTCGTATCCCGGCTATGTATGCCCTACCCAAGATTCATAAGGGCATTACGCCTCCACCAGGACGCCCCATCGTTTCCGGCATTGGCTCTATTTTGGAACCCCTCTCTCAATTTGTAGACTTTTTTATAAAGGAACAAATTCCCAAAATGACTAGTTATGTCAAAGATTCCACCAATATGCTAAATCTGCTTGATACCCTGCAGTATGATCCACAACAAGAATGGCTAGTCACTATTGACATTGAGTCTCTATACACTCGGATCCCCCAACAAGAAACCTTGAATATGCTGAACAGATTATTACACTCTGGGATCGAACTACAGGGTGTGTCACCTACTTTCATCTACCAACTGGCAGAGATCGCATTAACCAAGAACTATTTTGTTTTTCAAAACACCTTCTACCAACAGGTGTCTGGCACCGCGATGGGAGCAACCTTTGCCCCCAGCCTTTCCAACTTGTATGTCGATCTCTTTGAACAACAACATATCTACCCCACCTCCAACCCCTTTCTTGCCAATCTTGGCATATGGCGTAGATATATAGACGACATCTTCGTAATCTTCAAAGGAACTGAACAAGAACTCGCTTCTTTCCATGTTTGGCTTAACTCACTCAACCCTCACTTACAGTTCACACTAGACAAAGAGAAACATTCTACTCACTTTCTGGACCTTGCAATCTCCACATCAAATGGCAGACTAGTTTCAAGTGTTTACAAAAAGTCCACCGACAGAAACTCCCTTTTATGCTACTCTAGCTACCACCCAAAAGCACTAAGAGACAATCTCCCATTTGGACAGTTCTTAAGATACCGCAGGTTGTGCACCCAGACCCCTACCTACATCACACAGTCCAGCCTTCTACGAGACCAATTGGCAGACAGGGGATACCCACAAAAAATCATTAGGGACACTTATAAAAGAGCCAGAAATATCCCTAGATCTATAACCCTGCAACAACATACAAAACCAGCCACCATCACAGGCATTACAGCAGTATTCAGTTATTCGCCCCTATTCAACAGAATTAAGAAAGAAGTAAAAACTCTATGGCCAATTTTAAATACTGGACATAACACCATCCCCGCACCACGCTTTGCTCTCAAAAGACGACCAAATCTGCGAGACAAAGTGGTAAAAACACTAACCCACAACATCCCGATCACAGGACCTAGCCAGCGTACCCTCTGGGATACAGCCCCACCTAGAGGACACGCCCCATGTGGCAATTGTTCTATGTGCCCTCAGACATCACGCACCACAGAGATTGACATAGGATGGCAGACACCATGGAGGCAAATGACATTGACCAATTGCAACTCCAAAGGAGTGATCTATATGATCACGTGCCCCTGTGACCTAAGGTATATTGGCATGACAACAAGGACAGCCCGCATACGTATGGTTGAACATCGGTCCTGCATTCGGACCAACAAACTGACTGCCCCTTTAGTCCAACATTTTGCAGCTGAAGGACACAATGCATATTCCTTCCGATGGACCATCATTGAAAGGGTCACACCTCCTGCGAGAGGGGGCAACTACAATAACATTCTGTTCAGAAGGGAACAGCAGTGGATCTACAGACTCAACACGTGTTCTAAAGGACTGAACGAGAACATCCAGTGGCATGACCTAGCGGTGCTTACATAGGCCGCTTTTGCCCGCTAGCACTGATTTTCCTTCTCCACCCACAGGACTCTCCTACTGTGTTTCTAGCCCCTAACAACTGTGTTCCTAGTCCCTTGAGGGAGTTGCCCCCTCGCCCCCCTGATTTTGCTCTGGTCCCCCGCTTTTTCCTTTGTCCCTTCCCCCTCCAACCCAACCCCCCCCTTTTCCTTCCATTCCTCGCCCCAATTCAGCCTTACTGGGTTAGGAGCTTTTCCCAATCCCACACAGCTTCGGTATCCTCGCGCCGTGTTTTTAAGCCTTTTCTACGGGCGATTGGGCAGGTTTTTCTGTGTATACCGACACCGCTCTTGCTGGGATGTTGCCTAGACGCCCGCCGACGTCACCCTGACGCTAGGCGGGCGCGCGCTGCATCCTTGTATTTAGAGGCGGTTGGCCGCAGATCGGCACCGCGCTCATTTCGAGCGGCTGCACCGAGCGAGACAGACGCCTCCGAGACAGACGCCTCCACGATAGACACAGGTACAGCCACTAGCTTTACAGAGCAGTCAGCGCTCTAGTTGCATATGCAACTTTTGCTACTTAACCGGTTTTTTTTTTTTGAGCCCTTTTCACTAGCGCTTCAGCTGCCTTTATAAGTTTGCTCTCTGGCAGTCTGTTTACAGACTTTCGTGTCTTGCTTTTCAGAGCCACCAGCCAGTCCACGACAGATAGACCTCCTCCAGCACACAGTGTGCATAGAGGTACAATTGGCTCCCTTCCTCCTGATTGTCACTGAGCACTTCCCTTCTGTGCCTGTGTCACCCCACTCCAGCACCCCCCTTTCCCTTCCCCCCCCTCTCCCCTTGCTGATGAGATATGCTTTAGACACCGGTGACCAGGCACCACTAATAGTTCTGTACTCTTCACCGTAATTAGATTGTATGTTCACTCACACTTATCCTCTCACGCTTTGTGTAAGGTGTAGTTCACACCCTGTGACAAGGCCAGAATTCTCATGCCATTGTCTCCCCTCTCGAAATCCCCTCCCTTTTTTCTGTATCCCTACAGGATTAACCTGGCCCCGTTTCAGACAAATCTGAAACTCTCGGATTCATCCTCCCTCTTCTGAATCATGGTCCTGATGAATATGGCCCCAATTACGAGTGCCATCGAAACCGGTCGACCCTACAGGTCATGAGGGCTCTCATGACCTAGACCAAATATCTGTACGGAAAGGGATAAGATATTGCCACGGAATAACCACTCCTGCGCGCACTCAGATGAAAAGAGTGTGCTATTTTTACTAGAGCTTCACCTCACCACCTTGGCCCTTCGGCCACTTTTATTTGTGCATTTCCAACCACTGAAGTTTCTCTGCCTTCCTGTGACCTACGGGAACCATTAAAATAACAACACAGGACAACAGAATACGAACAGTTAACCTCTCCTAGGTTGAACCACCATCATACAGCTACAGAATTTAATCTCCAGTTCTGAACAGCGATGCACTTACTTCGTTGGATTTGCCGCTTTTTTCGCCACATCTTGCACTTGAGTTCGAGGATATGAACTTCTAGCTTTACCTCAGATATATCGAGCAATAAAATATTTCTTCCTGTAAAACCGTTGTTTTTGTGTTACCTCGTCTTGTCCCATTCCTTCTAATTTGTTCTTCTACTCTCTCATTTTATCCACTCTATTCTTTCCCCTGTCTACAATGATCCATGACTCTCCTATTCCTTCCTTCCTTCCTTCCTTCCTTCCTTCCTTCCTTCCTTCCTTCCTTCCTTCCTTCCTTCCTTCCTTCCTTCCTTCCTTCCTTCCTTCCTTCCTTCCTTCCTTCCTTCCTTCCTTCCTTCCTTTCTTCCTTCCTTCCCTCCTTCCCTCCTTCTCTAGGTCTGGTACAAACAAATCTGCAGTGTGTCAGTGGTACATAAATGCTGTGTAATAGGATGTCAGGTTTTAACCCCCTGACATTTACAATCTGCTCCAAAACAGTTGCACCACCCAAGCTAGTTTAGGTCATTAGGTCCTATATACGAACTATGTAGGGCGTTAAAGGCCTATAACCTTACCCTCCCTCCACTAATTTGGAAAGGCCAGGAAGTACCAAAGGAAAAATTGAACCCAATACCCCTAATGTTGTATTTGTACTCTAATGGTGCTGCCACTTTGACCAAACTGATAGAGCCACCTGGAGTGGTGGTGTCATGGGTCTCCAAAGTTCTATGCAACTTCATGGCAGCAGCAGTCATGTTAACCAATGTTTGCTGCCAGCCAAAGCAGTGCAATTACTGAGCCAGTAGGATTTCACAGGAGCATGGGTGACAGTGGAGTAAGTAAGCCGGTAAGGCACAGATAACGTGTGGGTAAGGTGACTAATTCCATCCTGTCAAACCCCTCTGCTCACTTCCCTGTTCCGTAGGAACGGCACATCATCAGGGATATGTTTGCCTCTAGGGTTGGCAGAGAGGAAATTAAGACAGTCTAAGAGTAAGAGTCCAGCCCACTTATAATTTCACCATACTATGTCCACTTCGGGTAGACTGATGGAGTAAAGAAGGGTGTGCAAGTCCTGCTCACTTCCTGCCCCTCCTCAACCAAAACACAACCAGAATGCTTTTAAACATGGCGTCTGAACATTGGGAATGGAATTGCACCTGACAAAGTCCCAGCTTTTGGGGACGGAACACGTGGTGAACTAGGAGTGTTTTACTCCAGGACCTAACAATCCTTAGAAAGTTCATGTCTTTGTATGGTTTTACACATTGGTTTCTGAAATAAATCACAAGGGATTTGAAGCGTAGATTAAGTGCCCTAGTTTTTGTTTGTTGCCAATCCTGCACTGCCTTTATTCACATACAGGCAGGAAAAGGTTGGACAGCAACGTTGTTAATGTGACGTTTTGGTTACAAGTAAAACCGAACCCCCCAAGAAATGTGCGAGTTATGGTAAGCTATCCAACCATAACTCATGCCACCACCGTACACTGCTAACACGAACACCCAGGACATCAAACATGACATGAAAAATGTCATTGCTGACATCACTAATTACATCACATATCTAGGCCACTTGTTTTTGTTCTCCGGCATATCTAGGACAGGTGTTTTCGTTCACTGACAGTCAGAATATTAATATTAAAAAGGTACTATATCTAGACATTAATCTTGTCATATGTTCTTAGAGTATTTTCCTTAGGGTTTTGTCTCAGCTCATGTTGCACATACATGGGGCAATAAGCAGGCCTCAAACATGGCATTCATTTGTACACATGAAGATGAACTTTAATGGTATTGACATTTGGTGGAGGTGCTGTTTCTTTCTTCCTTCCGTTAGTTTCCCTGTATGTGCCTATAATGTGTATGCATTGTGGGCCTTCATATGTATTGTTTGTGCTAACGCACATTTGTAGTAGGTCTTGAATTGTTAGTTACTTATTCCATGCTTAACATTACTCTAAAGGTAGCATTCATTATTGTTCTATCCATAATTACTAGATACAAATTTTCTGCTTCTATGGTGCATTCTACAGCCGTTGCCAATGTGTATGTATGATTATGTTCCTTTATTAACAACAACACTCTGATATAAATATTTTGTTTAGATGAGTACATTCTTTAATGCATTAAATATTTCATGATAGTTCTCCTAATCACCGCCAACATCTTGTTACAACAATTGTAAACACACCCCCTTGTAGGAACTTTCTATCCATATTAAATTAATATGTGATGTAATCAGTGATGTCATCAATGACATATGCGATGTCATCTTTGAAGTCCTATGTGTTAGTGTTAGCAGTGCAAAGTCGTGGCATGAGTTATGGTTGCTTAGCTTACCATAACTGGCAAATTTCTGTTTTCTTTTGGTTTTACTTGTAACTATAACATCCCTTTAACAACTTTTTTTCACTTAATTTGATGGGTTTTTAATAGTGCAACTTAACCATGACGTCCCTTTAACAAAGGTTTTTCACTGAATTTCATGTGTTTTTACCAGTGGACCCTAATTTGCTACAACTTCCTAATATCATACTTACCTCGAATATAGTAGCATTTTCGGCCGAACTAGAAAGGTTCAAGTTAAAACTCTTCATTCCCCACCTGCCAGCAACATTTTTGACACTTCTATTAACTACATTTTTGCACCGTTATTTGTTTGCTGCTACTAACAAACATCTGACGTAATCACAGACTTTCCAGACAGTATCACGTGACCACGTGCGTGTGCGGCATCAGACATGTTCGTGAACGGGCCCGTGCTTCGCGAACAGTTCACAACTGCATTTTCACCTGACCTAGGAAGTTTCAAGCTGAAAATTTACCCTAGCACAGTTCCTAGACCTATTCTTACTGATTTTCCATCTGCAATCCAGGAGAAAACACATAATTGGAAGAATATTACCACAACTGCTATTTGACTTCAGAAATGGCATCAACCATGGCCAGTCTCCCTTCCCGGGAGCCACCACCACCAACACCACCACCACCACAAGCTGGAGGGCATGGACAATGGAAAATTGCAATGATGCAGAAAGAATCAAGAGGACCAGGAAGATGAGATAGTGGAAATGCCTACCTCCATCACCAAGAGAGAATCATGGGTGTGGCGGTTCTTTACCACTGCTGGGGGTCTGCCGAAGGCTAAGGCTACCAAGGTGAAATGCACTGAGTGCAACATTGTACTCCATCGCGGGCAACCTGGGCAGTACTCCTACAGGACCACCTCCATGCGCCACCACACCAAATCCAACCATGTGGAGGCTCTGAAAAAGGCTGTTCCTTTCTCAGGAAGTAGCAGGCTGTCGTCCTTTACTTCATCTTCCTCAACCAATACTGCCACCACACAGGCTACTCCTCTGGGCACAACATCCACCCAGCTTTTTTGCAAGCCATAAAAGAGGCTCTTAATCCTTATCTTTCAAAGACAACAGTGCTCTTTTTATACTACAACAAACCACTCTGCAAGGAGGAGCCATTTTAAAGTGCGTTCAAGGACCATGAGAAACACTGCCCCCACCTTACATTTAATGCCCACACATCTTCCCCTGTCCACCTGACCCCCATATCTGTGGTTGGTTCCCCTTCCCTCATTTCCCTCCCCACCTTACTTCCTCCCCTGCAAACAAGATAAAAAAAGGAAACATTCAAAATAAAAAATCACAAAAAAAAGTTATTTTAGGAACCACCTTTCACAGTTAAAAAATAGAAGTGAAAGAAAAAGAAGCTTATAAACTCCGTCTACTTTACATTTTTCAGTAAAGTAGTTAGACTCAATAATATTCTAGAACATTCTCATTAGCTAATGGAAATAATGGACAATTGTATACTAGAGAAAAAGAAAAAAGCACAGAAACAATTTTCTGTCCCAAATACTTTCCTCTATCATATAATAAGGACCATAATCCATGGACCTTCATGACTATCCGCGGTCTCTGCAGACCCTCCCCGGCCATGCATCTTTAAAAAAAAACAGATTGCACGTGCACACAATCGCACAAGACAGCCCTTCTACCCTTTCTACTGTTATGTTCGTAACACTCCATCATTGCCTGCTTACAAACAGTCACACATGTATCCACCAAACAGTTTATACAACTCTACATATAATCCTATCAACATATTAAACTTCTACACACCAACTGCCACGTAAGAATGTTCTAGAAATCTTTTGCATCTGCATTTCCCATGTTTATCTCTGAAAATTGGACACACTACTGCTATAAATGCACATATGAATTGTGCAGTAATAGAAGTGCATGAATGGAAAAGGGAGTAGGGATTACCAAGTGCTGATAGGAGCCCAGAAGGAAAGTGCGGCACCTTCACACCTTTTTCCACATATAAAAACAGCTCCATTTCAACTTTATTCCACTTCCCCACCCTTTCCAGGCCTTCTTTTGCCCACCAAATAATTCCAAATGTGTTTTCCAGACTTTGCTCTGACTGCGCCCTCTGCGGTCACCGAAGATGTCGCAGACTTGGCGGCACCTGCAAACCCCTTTTTCATCTATAAAAACAGTTCCATGTCAACGTTATTCCACTCCCACCCTTTCCAGGCTCTCTTTTGGCCACCAAATAACGCTGAATGTGTTTTCCAGACTTTTTTCTCACCATGCTACCCATGGACAACAGCAGCTGTCCGGGGATCCAACATGGCGACTGTTTCAAAAATGATGCACCTCAAGTTTTTCACCATCCAATCAGCGGGTGCGTATGATGTCTGCGAACAGCATGCCGACCCCTGATTGGCCCAGACGTGTCCATGGACCCCGAATCAGGAAGTCAGTCCACGGGTTGGACCCAGATAACACTAATTGTTTTTATCTACTTTTCTCACATTTAAAAACAAAAAACTACTGGGCAGAATGACACCAAATTTACAAAAGCCCGCTTTCGGGACCACACCATCACTCCTAGTGCAAATTTGGTGAAAATCCATCCATCCGTTTGGGATGTAGGCGTGAGCATTTATTTTTCCCATTGTGTCTATGAGGATTTCCACACAATTTGGGACCCCTCTATAACTTTGCCCCACCCTGGATGAAACCAAGACAAACATTGCAAAATCATTTTGAGGGAGACATATACTTTTTATGCAAGGTTTAGTGAGATTGTGATACAGCGCCCACATAATAAGCCGCCCAAACAGTGCTCTTTCTATAAGTTGAGCAACTTAACAATAACTACAGGGCCATTACCGCAGGCCCTGTAATATGTATATATATATATATCAATCAAACAACTTTATTCGGCCAAAAGAAATGACCATCAAAGTACATCCTACAAAAACATTTCTAAGGATAAGAATACGGTTCTGATACAGAGTTGCATAAAATCAACCACAGAGAAAACAACAGGACAGTACGAGCAATCCACCCCCTCCTATGGGAACCATAAGCAGATCTTTAGGTCCAAAATCAGGTCCCACCATCCCTATGCCTCCTCCAACACCCATGGCGCCTCGGGCCTAAGGCAGTCAAATTAGCACCTGAGAGGAGGCTGTTACTAGGGAAGACCCCAGACTTTACTATGGCAGATCTGACAGGGATGACAGGGCTGAGGAAATGGGGCATACTGATTGAAATCCCACTCTTCGATAACTTGCCAGCCCGACCACAACCTCCCCAAACCCTGTGAGCTATACTATGGTCCCAAAAAGTCAATTTGATGCTGTCCAGGGAGTTTTTGCCTATGCTGGTAATTCTGCTGCACCCCGCCAAAGCCTCTCTACGAACAAACGGGCAGCCTCCAGTAGTATTTAGCCAGAATAGGCATTTGTTAAGTAAAGCGTCCCTTGGCTCTGGCTTGTCTGCTGCCAGTTTGGGCACCCCCTGAAGAAAGACTGTTGTATGATTGGGATTTCCTGATTCCAGCAACTTGAGATGATCCCCCGACTTCCATGGACCCTGGGCTTTGGGTTCGGTACAGTCGGAGACCATGGGGGCAGAGGCCTGTGCCTGTATTAGGTCAACGGCAGTCCCGTTGGGGGTGGACAATACCAGAGGGACCTCTGCAGGTAGACAATCTGAGGGACTTTCCAGGAGTGGGCACGTGTGCCCTTCGTCAGCTGGGGTGTTGATCATGGGCTCCTCCACTTGAACAGTTCCATCACCTTTCCCTTGAGCCTCTAGCAGAGTGTATAGCAGATCCTTAATGATGGCCAGTTCCGCCAGTACTTGGGTGCACCCACACCCCCTATGCAAGGGCGTTTCTTTGGTGGGTTGGTCAGAGGTCAATTTGGGCTCATGGTTACTCCCAACAGATGTATTGTTGTGTATGTTGACCTCGACCGACCGAGAAGGGGACACACCAAGGGGAGAGCTACCCTCTAGACTTGTAGATGAAAGTATATCGCTCCACGAACTATTGTGGGAGCTTGAGGAGGAAATGCCCCTTTGGGCAGTTTGGGCAGGTAGTGTCAATCTGCCCCCCGCTGCCAAAACGGATGAAATGGGAGAGTCCAGCCGGGGCCCAGAGGGTAAAACAACCAGACTCTGTGCAGGTAAGGGGAGGGGCTCTACCCCTTGACTTTCCAGAAGATGATGGATCTCATTGAGCAGGAAGTGGGGATCCCCAAGATTTGCGGGTGCTGTGGCCTCATGGGTGGTTCCTGGGGCACAATGTGTTATCAAGGCAGCTAGGGGATCCGCTATCCGATTCCTCTTTAGCTGTCTGAATTTCCTCTTGGCGTCGGGGGGGGGACCCGGGCCAAGCTCAGGTCCAAAAAACACAGGGGGCACAGGGGCTGGAGTCCCCCCAGTGGCTTGAGCACGGTAGTCCGGCATAAGGGCCCAGAGAATTGACTCAAAAATAGGGCAAAAAAGGCGCCAGTAAGAGATTGTCAACTAGGTTACCTCCTTTACAGACAGCAAACGGCGGCAGCTTCCGCACGGTGAGCCGCGGCATCAAACTCCAGCCTCCCTCTGTTCAGTGTTGGAGTGACATCTCTGCAGGCAAAACCAGAAGTGCAACGCTCCCCCTCTGCGGTCCGCGAACACCCCTGCGGGACGCAAACACCCCGCGCCCTTTCCCCGCGGGCTTCACCCGGCAGGCTTGAGAGTCCGGGCGTTAGTAGTGGGGGGGCGTGGCCAAAGTACGAAGGCCCTCCTGGGCCAAACGAAGTCCCCCTGCGGGACGCAAACACCCCGCGCCCTTTCCCCGCGGCCTTCACCCGGCGGGCTTGAGAGTCCGGGCGTTAGTAGTGGGGGGGGCGTGGCCAAAGTACGAAAGCCCTCCTGGGCCAAACGAAGTCCCCCTGCGGGACGCAAACACCCCGCGCCCTTTCCCCGCGGGCTTCACCCGGCGGGCTTGAGAGTCGGGGCGTTAGTAGTGGGGGGGGCGTGGCCAAAGTACGAAGGCCCTCCTGGGCCAAACGAAGTCCCCCTGCGGGACGCAAACCCCCCGCGCCCTTTCCCCGCGGGCTTCACCCGGCGGGCTTGAGAGTCCGGGCGTTAGTAGTGGGGGGGCGTGGCCAAAGTACCAAGGTCCTCCTGGGCCAAACGAAGTCCCCCTGCGGGACGCAAACACCCCGCGCCCTTTCCCCGCGGGCTTCACCCGGCAGGCTTGAGAGTCCGGGCGTTAGTAGTGGGGGGGGCGTGGCCAAAGTACGAAGGCCCTCCTGGGCCAAACGAAGTCCCCCTGCGGGACGCAAACACCCCGCGCCCTTTCCCCGCGGGCTTCACCCGGCGGGCTTGAGAGTCCGGCCGTTAGTAGTGGGGGGGGCGTGGCCAAAGTACGAAGGCCCTCCTGGGCCAAACGAAGTCCCCCTGCGGGACGCAAACACCCCGCGCCCTTTCCCTTTCCCTTTGGGTGTTTGTCTTAGCAGTGCGCAATGGTGGTGCAAGTTATGGTTGCTTAGCTTACCATAACTGTCGATTTGTTTCTGGGGGGTTTCGGTTTTACTTGTAACCATAACGTTCCTTTAACAGTTTTTCATTGAATTTCATGAGTTTTTCTCAGTGCAACTTAATCATAATGTCCCTTTAACAATGATTTTTCAGTGAATTTCATGGGTTTTTACCAGTGCACCCTAATTTCCTACAACTTACTAATATCATACTTACACCAATATACTAACATTTATCTCCAATTTAGAAAGTGTCTCCTTAAAACTCATCCATTCCCCACCTTCTAGTATCATTTTTAATAGCTCTCTACACATTTTGCAACTTTTTCCACTGTTTTTGTATTTGTCTGCGTTCGCGAACGTCTGATGTCATTGTGGACTTTTCGGACAGTGTCACGTGACCACGCGCACACGCATGGCATGATGACGTGTTTGCAAACTCGTCCGCACTTCACAAAACGGGTCCGTGCTTTGCGAACAGTTCAGAACTGCATTTTTCGGTACATCTGGGAAGTTTGAAATTGAAAATGTCCCCTTGCACATATCCTACACCTATTCTTACTCATTATCCATTAACAATCTAGCACACAGCACATACTTGGAAGAATATTAGGAAAACTCATTTATATCAAAAACGGCATCAGCTATTGCCATCCCTGCACCCCAAGAGCCACCACCACTATCAGCTGGAGGATCAACACAACGAAAGAAGTGCAATACTTCAAAAGACAATCAAGAAGATCAGGAAGATGAGGTAGAAGAAGTGCATACCTCTAACACCCAGAGATAATCATGGGTGTGACAGTTCTTTACCACTGTTGGAATTGTACCGAAGGCTAAATCTACCAAAGTGAAATGCACTTCTCAGTCACGGACAACTTGGCAGTACCCCTACGGGACAACCTCCATGCGACACCACACCAAATCCAACCACCATAATGCTCTCAGAAAGGCTGTTCCTTTCTTAGAAAGTAGTAGGCTAATGGAAATAATGGACAATTGTATAGTAGAGAAAAAGAAAAAAGCACAGAAACACATTTCTGTCTGAAATTCTTCTCTCTACTATACAATAAACACCATAATCCATTGCCATTTAAAACTATATACAGTCTCCACATTCCCCTGTCTAGCCCATGCCTTATTAAAAAACCGGATTGCACATGCACACCATCACTCAAAACAGCCCTTCTACTCTTTTTACTGTTAGGTTTGGAATACTGCTTTAAACCATTCACACATACATCCATCAATCACTTAAAAAAACACTACATATAGCATATCAACATATTAAACTTCCACGACCAACTGCCACTTAACAATGTTCTACAAATCTTTATCTACATTTCCCATATGTATACCAAAAAATTGTACATAGTGCTCCTACAAAGGCTCAAAAAAACAAAACACAGGACAGATTTGCAAAATCATCCTTTTAGGTCCTTGCTGAAGCTCCTCGCGCAAGTTTTCTGCAATCCCGTCCAGCACTCCGGACTGCAGCCGCAATCAGATTTCCTTTCTCCCATTTCCACCTAGAGCTTCAGCCATGCTGCATGCTCCAATAAGTAACTTAGAGTAGGTATTTGTCCTAGCCAAGGGCCAGGCCCATTGTCCATGCACCATACTTATATCACAATCTTCTATGCTTACAGTTGGACACTTTGGAAAAATAAAACACAAAACAGATTTGCAAAACCATGCTTTCAAGTCCTTGCTGATGCTCCTCGTGCATCAGAGATGAAAAACTGCTTGTTTTTTTGCTTTTTATGACCATATGCCATCCCATCCTCATCACCTCACCAGAGATTGTTTCATTAGTTTGACAAGTGCAATGTTGTGTTTTCTAAATTTGTTTTTACCGTGATGTTTGTGAACAACGGGTGCTGTCCGTGAATCCAACATGGCAGGCATTTCCCAAAAATATGACGCACCTCACGCTTTTCACCATCCAATCAGCAGGCACGTCTGATATCTGTAGACCTCACGCCGCCCTCTGAATATCGGCGGACTGCCAGCGAACCGAACAAGGTAGTGAGTCTGCGGCCGAACCCAGATATCACAATTTTCTTTACCTACTTTTTGGCAGCTTAAAATAAAAATACTGGACGGATTTACACCAAATTTACAAAAACACGCTTTCGGGATACAGCCGCCACTCCTGGCGTGAATTTCGTGAAAATCTGTCCAGCGGTGTGGGCAGTAGGCATGGGCAAAAGAAAATGTCCCTCGCGTATATGGGAAAAACCACACATTTGCGGACACCCCCTATAACTTTTCCCCTCATGTACAAAACCTCACCAAACATTGCAGAATCAATCTGACGAGGCCAACCTCAAACAAAACCAAGGGTTTGCGTATGCTTTACACTGTCCACCCACATGTGTCGTTCACTGGTGCCCTGAAAAGCAGCCAAATTCAGGGGAAAATAACTGCATCAGTGTCCAGGATTGCAAACCCTCTTGCCATATCGTGGGCAAATACTCATAACTTACTCACCCTCACATAATTTATCCCTCCTCACCCCCATGTCTGGCTTTCAACAATGCTCTGCTTTATAAAGCTAACTTGAAAAGTACACATACCATAGTGTCACTCAAATGTATACATCCTTATAAAACTATGTTAGGCAAAAAGTGTACAATTGTGGCATTATTTCCCCCATCTTGACTGTGAGACTACAAATACCAGAAAGCAATTTAACAAAAGGCAAAAATGGTCTCTGAGTGCAAAACTTTCAAGGACTAACAGTAGCACAGAAACAAAAAAAAAAGGTGGATGCCGTGTGTTATGAGATATTTAAAACTAAGAAAATACACAGCATATGGGACTGTGGAGTGTCTCCCATCTATCCATGCAGTAACTGGGACCGACCCTGCTCAGTTTCAAAGCAAAAAAAAGATCCAGACCCTTAGGCCATGTTCTCTAGGTGGTCTTGTAAGGTGTGCTGATTTATTAGGCAACATGGCCTTAGGGGCTAACCCCTTCCTCCCTTTGAAGCTAAGCAGGGTTTGTCCCAGTTTCAGATGTGATGGGAAACCCACTGTTGCTGTAAAAATATCTATTTTTTGTTATTATTGGTTGGGGGACTTCAAATACCATGTAATTCATCAAAAGGCAAACAATGGTCTATGGGCCTCATTACGACCCAGGCGGTAAGCCAGGATTGTAATGAGGCCCACTGTTTCAATAGTACCCAAGGGGGTGCTTTGTGTTAAAATGTAAGTAAATTGTGATATATTCAGCAACAATGGTCAAAATTACTAACTGCATAGTTAAGTAACTCATCAAACTGGTCCACATTGGCCAAAATGGTGGCCCATTTTGACTGGCCCACACTAGCATTTTACATTTTTGGGACAGGCATTGCCCTATAGGCCAGTCTGAGCCTGGCGGCTTACCCATAATGGCAAGGGGGCGCCCACCCAGTGGCCCCTCACCCATTATGGAGGAGCTAAGGAGCCAGCCCAGTGAAAATGTGAGCACTCCCTAAGCTGCTTTTTCCAGCTGATGGAGTGCTCCTGGGCTGGCTGAACTGTCAAAGGGAAACACTGTTTCCCTTTGACAGTTCAGTTTAGTTCCCCAGCCGCACATGCTCACTGAGCCTTGCAAGTGCTGGGGCGTTTTGCTTCGCCAGCATTGCATAGCTCATTGGAAATGCTGGCTGGGGCACTGCGTGTCTGTATGTCCGAGGGGGAGCCCCTGCGCCTCCTCGCACAAACGGACAGAGCAGCCTGAGCAGGGCGTTTCAGCACCCACACGCAGGCCAATGCAGAAGGTATGTTTATGTTCATTGTATTTATTTAAACATGTGTATAGATGCGTGTATGCTTATTTTATGAGTGAGTGTATGGTGATGGATACTCGTGTGAATGGTAGAGTGATTGCTGTATGAATGTGCAGCGCCTTGCATACACACATAATCATGCTGATTATGTTAGGCCCAGTGGGGCCCAGGGGACAGGGATGGTATCTTTTTACTGGACATCTATCATAGATGTCCAGTAAAAAATGTCATGCCTGTCCCCTGGGCCCCCCAGCACCAATTGCAAACTGTTTGGCTATTTACCCATTTTTTGGTTAAAAGTATGCTCTACAATGCAACATTTTAACCCATTATTTTTAATTTATTGGTTCGGGCTCCCTCACTATGCTCGGTCGCTATGGCATTTTTGGGGAAATAGTTATGCCCCTCCACTTAAAAAATTCAGCAGCCTCCACTGGCCCTCAGACTGTGTTGGGAACGGGATGGGGGGATCCCAGGGACTATGGTGGGAGCACAATGGGCGGGAACCATGGGATACTGTTTGGAGCAGAGTGGGGAGAGCCCAGGGTGTGTGATGGGGTGGGGAGAGACCAGGGACTGGGTAGGGGTGGGATGAGGGAGCCCAGCGACTGTGATGGGAGCAGATGACAACGCGCAATATATACTGTCCATTTGGCATTTCTGGGGGGTCCCGACCTGCCCATATTTTGCTCAGGGGGGCGGCCACTGCTCTAGCGTGTGTGGTGTTTGCATGAATGTTCTATGACATTAACCCCTCCCCTTGTCCATATGCTGCTGGGTCACACAAAACCATGGCTCCAAGTGGTCATACCTAGAGGCTACTCATGCAATTAATATGAGGCATATCTTTTAGTTGCTGATCCTGTGTAATGCACTTTCTTTTCTCTGAACAGGCGCACAGGGCGCATGAAGCAGGAACTTCACAACCCTGCAAAGCTACACTTGATAGTATGTCCCTTTGATTCCCTGCGACGGCATAAGATGTGGTAAGCAGCTCCACATTTAATAGCTATGGCTCCACTTTCTGCATCTGCTATCTCCTACAAGTGTGTGTGTGTGTGTGTGTGTGTATCTGAGTCACTGGTGCAGCAGTAGTCACAGGTTGAAGGCAGAATATAACCAATGTGTGCACTATGGCATGGCAGGTTATTTGTTGCATATGGTATGAGAGGATGCTCCTGCATCTTGTATGGCTGCTACTGACACCAGAAGATAGACAATGGGCCTCATTACGAATTCAGCGGAGAGGTACGAAGGAGGTGTTCATTCTGTTACCGTTAATGTTTTGGAGGGTAAGGGAATTACCACCATTTTTACTGCACCAAGGAATTCCAAGTTTGAGCTTGAAATTGAGGACTCACCTCCAGCATGATGATGTGGGGTAAATCCTTTCCTTTAAGGCCAGAAACCGGTGGATTTACCCCAAAGTATTAACACTGTTCACGGTAAATGCATCAATACCGCCCAAGGAATCTTGTTGACTCAAAAAATGGGTGGCAATAAAAGTAAATCGATGGATTTACCTTCAATTTGCCGCCAAACCCCTAATGAGGCCCAATATGCCAATTTAAAACTGCGTCCACTACACAGTGGGTTTGTTACAGCATTGCCAGGTGCAAGCATAGGACCAGGGTGTGAGATTCGGGTCAACCCAAGGAGTCTAATCAACAATGCCAGCAAACTTGTATCCTGTGAGAGCGGGCCCAGTACCCAGCAATGCATGAACTGCTTCTCCTTGCTTTTCCCTACTAGGAAAGGCAGCCAGCACAGCAGCCCTTCTTCCCAGGGGATTACATACATCACCTCCATAGCATGGAAACTGTGTTCCTGGCAACCTTTAATAAATTGATTATTCCGTGGCTGGTTACAATGTCACATAAACTACGCTGGAACACGGGCTCATGTTCTGCCCCGTGCTTAGTCTGGCGAAATATGACTTGTATCCGTGGCCTACTCATCACACACATGTCTCTGCTTCAGGAAATTGTATCCTTGACTAACTGGTGTTTGCAGGAGCAGCATCTGGCTTCCACATTGATCCCTAAAGTAGGGGATTCATTCTGCTCAGCGTATGTGCACATTCATCGTGCAGGTCGCGGACAGGTCTCTGCCAGCCAATTTAGTGGCATGTACATTTCTGTTGCCTTGTGGGAGCAATTTCAATATTTTGCAATTAAGGAGCCTTCTTGGTTAGTTGATTTATTTGTCCGGAAATTACATGAAAGAAAACCCTGGCGCTGAACTCAGGGCACCCACTTCCCCTTTGGAACCAAATGTTTTTCCTTCATCAAGTGCCATGCACAGATTCATGCAGCATTCATAGCCTGATGCTGACGCCTCATTTAGCTAATAAAGAAGGAATGCCCCATCCAACCAAGCAATACGTGTATTTACCATACTGCAAACTGACCACTACCTGAATACACTTGCGAAAGCCCCAAACAGAAAAAAGCATTTGCAATATCATACAAAAGTATTCATTTGATTTATTTCAAGAAAAATGCAAAATTAATGAATTGAACTGAACAATACCTAAAAGTGTACATTCATCATGGTCAATAAGTACAATGTTTCATCATAACCAAAACATTAGTAAACACCTTCACCAGGACCAAAAACATGAACATTGAATTTACTCCCAATATGTTACAACACGTATTCTTGATAATACAATGTACACAACCAAATTCAAAACTCTGAATAAAAAAACCTACCAAATATGAATAGCTACTGAAGAGACAAACATTGCTATTCAAATTTATTTTTTATAAATGGAAAATGAATTAACAAAGTACAGAAGTGCTACTCACTAAGAAAGACAGATGACATAGGTAATGAAATGCCTTAGAGAAAGGGGTAAAATAAGACTGATATTTGTTGTTATTATTATTATTATTATTATTATTATTATTATTATTATTATTATTATTATTATTATATGTATTGAGCGCTGACCTAGATTCGAGAAACAACAGAGCACTTTACAGAGGTAAACACCAATACAGATACAAAACGGAGCACTTTTTAGAGGTGTACAACATTACAGATGTAAAGCAGCGTGCTTTGCAGAGGTAACAACAGAACAGATATAGAGCAGGGGTAGGATACAGAAGAGCACAGGGGAAGGGTACTGCTTTCACCAGGTGGCGGGGAGGAGAGAGTAGGGCAGCATCTAGTAAGTCTGGTGGCACAAGGAGTGACGTGATGGCCTAGGTGGTGAGGAGCTAGAGACTCCTTGAAGAGGTGGGTCTTGAGTTCTTTTCTGAATTGTAGGAGCGTGGGGGTGAATCTGATGCAGATGGGGAGGAGGTTGCATAGTCTTGGGGCATAGGGAGAGAAGACTTGTTTTCTGGTCCTTTTCTTTTTGTAGCGGTGGATTTCAAGTCCGCGAGTGTCCTAGTTTCTGGTGGTGCACTGCCGCAGATGCTGAGTTTCTCCGCGAGGATGCTGGGTGACTTGTGGGCGACTGCATTATAGATGACACAGCAAGACTTGAAGGTGACTTTTGCGTGCAGTGGGAGCCATCGAAGGTCGATGAGGGCCAGGGTGATGTGGTCGTATCTCAGTAAACTCATGATGAGGCGTGCAGTCGAGTGTAGACTACTTCTCAGGGGCACAAGGGAGGATGACGGAATGCCTCAGAGGAGTGCATTGCCCCATCCAGGTGGGATAGGACCAATGCTTGAACAACTTGGACAACTTTTCTGAATGTGGACATCCTACAATAGACACAACTCCTGAAATCCTATTCCATGCAGCGTGCATAGCCTAATGCTGGCACCTCTTTTACTGATAGGCTTCCTTTCCCTGTGCAGAATTTCACAGCCGTGGTCCTGGGAAAAAGTACACGCAGCCTGCACCCATGCCTTCTGTGCACTAATGCTAGTCAACGTTGCTTGCGCTCTGCAGTCCTGAGTCTGCCAAAGTTGTGAGAGGCGGGAGCTAAATAATTGATAAACAGGATCTTAGTGTTCAAAGGTGACACTTCCCATTCTGCTGGTCATTCCATGCTTTTTAGGTTGGTGCAGAAAGTGTGCCACTGGATGACAATAAACATGCTGCCGCCCACCACAGTGCACATAGGCAGTCAGTAAAGAGGTTACTATGCAGTAAGGTACAGCCCTTTGACAGTTCCTAAAACTGGCAGTTTACTTTCCAAACTGCCGCTATCGGTTTGTTTGTAATATGGTGTTGAGTGAAAATGTGTTCTTCCCGAAGGAGCAGCGTTTTCTACATTTAGCTCGCACCTCAGAAACAGGCGTGCCTTCCGTAGAACCCAAGCGAAATGGAGAGGTAATTGAAACCATTTAGGGCCTGATTCTGAGTAACGTGTAAAATAAGAACATTGCTGTTTGAAATGGATCAGGCCCCTAGACAAATCTTGCCTTTTCGACAAAAAACCTGATGGCAATCACTCTAAGTAGTCATGGTATGCTTGTTATTCTAGTGGTTGGCAACATTTTTCAGTTATGTTTTCCAATTTACAAGACGGTATTTTCTGGTACTAGCCAATACGACAGCGTCCTTCACCAAGCCGCAGAAAAGGTTAACGAGGGGCTCTGGCACCTCACCCACCTCCCTGGCACTAAAATACCCAGTGGTCGAAGCGGGTGGGAGCGGTTGGGAGTGGTTCTCCTCTACTTTTTTAAATTAAGTTTTACCATTCCTATACTTTTATTTTAAAAAGAAACCGTTCCGGGATGGTTTTTGTTTAAAAAAACAAGTGTATGAAGAAGTTGAGATTTGCACTTCCGTGCACTGCACTGAACACTCGCTTAAACAGCAGGTGCATGTTGTTGAAGGTTAGTATTGTGCCTGGGAGGGGGTGTGGCGATGTGGTTTGTCGCAGGGGCCAGCAGGGAACATAATTCCACTACTTATTTTCATCCACTTCGACCATTATACTCAACCAATGAGACCAGTGTCCAAACCGGCTCAGGGCTTTGGTCCATTCCAGTGCCGAATAGGCGACACCTTAGCACACAGCTCCTCGCTGCACAGCATAGCACAAACAGGCAGGTTTTGGAAGGGGGTCAGATTGACTTTTATGCACGGGTGTAACAGGGGCCCCCACAGCCCCAACAGTGTGGGGCCCCCACTAGAGCATGTCCTGGGAGGGGGCCCCACTTGGAGAAAAAATGAAAAGAAAATATTTTTTCACATTTTTTTGTTTACATTTTTCTTTTTTTTATTTCACTCTGCCATCATGAAGAAATGGTTTCTGTAACAGAAATATTTTTTTATGAAGGCAGAGTGACTACAAAAATAAACGTTCTTTTTAAAGTCAGAGGGCTCCCCCAACCCCATGACATGGAAGACCCCATATCGGAGGCCTTCATGTCATGGGGTGGAGGGAGCACTATAATAATAATAATAATAATAATAATAATAATAACTATGACTTCAAAAAGAAATAGTTTATTTTTGAAGTCATTCTGCCTTCATAAAGAAATTATTTCTGTTATGGTTTGGTCCTTAACGGAAATCATTCCTTTGTGAAGTCAGAGTGACTTAAAAAAGAAACAATTTCTTTTTGAAGTAATAGGGCTCCCCTCAAACCCATGTCGTTTGTGTGTGTGAGTCTATGGTGAAAAGGTGCACACAAATGTATGGGTGGCTAGGTGTGCGTGTGTACGGTGAAAGGGTGCACACTTAAATGTATGGGTGTCTGCCTGTGTGTGCCTGCCTGGTGAAAGGGTACACACATAAATGTATAGGTGACTGCCTGTGTGAGTGTCTGGTGAAAGGGTGCACACTTAAATGTATGGATGGGTGCCTGGGTGTGCCTGTAAGGTGAAATTGTGCACACTTAAATGCATGGGTGGGTGCCTGGGTGTGTGTGCCTCTTTGCTGAAAGGGTGCACACTTAAATGTACAGGTGGCTGCTTGGGTGTGCCTGTATGGTGAACGGGTGCACACTTAAATGTATGGATGGGTGCCTGGGTGTGCCTGTATGGTGAAATTGTGCACACTTAAATGTTTGGATGGCTGGGGGTGCATGTGTGTATATGGTGAATGGTGTGTGTGTGTGTGTGTGTTCAGGGGCACAACAAAACCTTTCGGGGGGATAATCCTTCAAATGTCGGGAGATGGGTGAGGGGCTCACTTATTTTCATGGGGGCTTCTAACTTCTTTATGCATTTTAATGAGACTATTCTAGTGCAGCGTCAATGTTACAAGCAGTTAACTCTCTACTTTAAGTCTGAAAGCACCCACGTATGGACTGCTGTGAAAATGAGATGTCTCCTGTTCCCTCTCTACCCTTCCAATCACTCCCCTAGCATGAAAGTACTAAACCCAAATCACAATTAAAATTGCCTAACAAATGTGGCATGTGAATGCAGGTACTAACAGTTTAACGCTTTATGTTAGTCATTGCTCGGCCCTTGTTAACAGCGAAACCCAGGTGCCGTTTAACATCTGTGTCCTGTTCTGTCCAGCAACTGCACTGAAGGTCAGCCAGATTGAGTCAACATAGCCCAAAATTTCAGGGCGGTGGGGGAGTGCTGAAGCCATGCCTTGATTACTTATTGGTAATCATCGGTACTCCTAGTCCTATTCTTCCTCGTCCCTGTACTTGTGCATGAGGCACTCTGCCTCATACACAAGTACTGGAATGAGGTAGAGGTACAATGAGGTACTGCCTGACTTAGCTACCTGTAAACCTTAATACTTGTAGTCCCAATCTTGCTCATCCCAGTACTTACCTATCAGGCAAGGAGCCTCACATGTAAGCTCTAGGACAAGGAAGAGGGACGTGAAAGTAATTCTTTGCCAAGGAGCTGATTTTGGAGGTTGAGGTAGCGGGTGGGAGAGAGAGGAGGTGTGTGGGGGCGGGATTGTGTGATAAATCATAATGGTTTTCCATGTCCAGGCTAAACAGGCATGATATGTTGTATTAGAGCTAGAGAGACATTTTGGTGCAGCCAGTCTAGCCATTCCTGAGTTTGGTTTGACTTTTTTTTTATTGTGAATTTCTGATGAAGCAGTCCTGCTAAGTGTAATTATGTGGGTGCTGTCAGTCTAGCCTATTCTTATTGCAGCATTGTATATTTTCCTGAGCATCTGTGGTAAGATGAGATGATATAAGTCATTTATAACACACCTGTACACAAGTGTTTCTAGGCGTGAAAAGACAAGGGTGAGAGGAAAGAGCCCTGGGGAACACCACAGGTAGAGCAAGAGAGGTGGCAGAGAGAAAGAGACCAAGTTGGACCTGGGAGGGGGCAGTCCAAGAGGAAGGAGGTCGACCACTCCAGGGCCTGATCCATGATGCTCAGGTTCTCACATAGTCGATTGATCAGGATGGTGTGGTTAACTGTGTTGAAAGTAGAGGACAGATCAAGGAGGATTAGTATCAAGGTTAGAGAGCAGACCGTCACAGGTGTTCAGGAGAACAGTTTCCGTGTCTCTGGCAGCTCTGAAGCCAGACTGATGGTCATGGAGACAACCAACAGATTCATTGTGGAGATTAAGCTGGGAGATGGCCAGCTTTTCCAAGAGTTTGCCCAGGAAAGGGGTGATGGAGATTGGGCAATAGTTTGCCTGGCAGGCAGGATCGGCAGACGGCTTCTTGAGGAGTGGGTGCACAAGGCAGTGTTTAAGGGGACAGGGGAACATTGCAGTGGCGAGAGAGTGATCACAGAAATCGGCCAATGCTGGAGCAAGGGTATCAATATGGTCCTTGATGGTTCTGGAGGAGCAGAGGAGCATCTGTTTGGACGACACTTTCATAGATCGGACTTGTCTAGAAACCTCATCAGGTGTAGTCAGAGAGAAAGAGGAGAAAGGAGGAAGAGAGGTAGAGATGGGCAAAGGGGGGTTGAGAGAGGAAGAGGGAGAGGAAGAGGAGATAGAGGACAGGGTGTTCTGAGTTTCAGCAGAAAAGTGAGAGGCCAGAGCCATACAGAGTGCCTGGGAGGGAACAGGAGAGGTAGAGACTGCAAGAGGATTGACCAATTCCTTGTAGTTTTTAAAGAGTTCGGCTGTGTTGTTAGAGGCCACAGAGACCCGGGCTTGAATGTGTGCTCTCTTCTTGATGAGTGTTATTGCTTCGACTGGCATTTTGGTGCAACCAGTCTAGGTATGTCTAAAAATGGCCTGCCATGGTTTACTGTAATGTTATTATGTGTCTACACTGGTCTACATTGTGCAGCCGGTGTGACATGTTTTCAATGTGGCATGGCATTTTTAATAGAAAAGCATTGATGTTCCTGTGCCCTGTTGGTGACTTGCTTGTATTGGATCGGTGTTACCCTACAAAACATTTGCAAACACTCTGGCTTTTTAGTGTGTTGTGTACTGCATTAAAACACACATTTATATCTTTCTCCTAGTACAGTTTGCAGCATACCCCTTCAGCAGCATGTTTGTTTGTATTGTGCAAGCGTGATAGTGTATGCCGGCCTAGAGTATGGCACGACCCATGATTTGTTGCTGAGTTGGGGGGCTCTCAGCATGGCTTGCAGGGGGGGGCCCATATTTTGTGCTATGCCACTGGTTTTTTGCGCCTCAGCTCAAGAACTCAAGAGTACACAGGAAGCAGCTGCAAAGTGCTAAGAAAGTGAGCAGCTACCCCCGACAGGGAGTGAGGCACGCGGGGCAGGAACAGCAGTGGAGGTTGCTGGGACTGGAAATTGGCACCGCGGGAGAAACATGAGTGAGTGGAGAGAAACCCCACCAGCAGTGGCAACAGAGCAATGGACCCACATTTGGACACATACACTTATGCTGGCCCTATGCTATTTATGGCACCCTGTTCAGAGTTATGATACCATTTGTGTGCATGTTTTAGAATTGACAATAAAGCATTAGTTGCCAGTTATAAAACGAATTGGGAAACAAGCTGGTGTTTATTTATCAGAAGAACAAACGCTACCCAGTGATTTAATCGCTGGAAATAAACATCGAGGGGGAAGCAATATTTTTTTACAGCCACTATCCAACACTTTCTCCAAATATTCTAGGACTGGAGTTTGTTTATATAATTGTACCAGATCTAAAATATATTGGGAAGGGTGTTTAGTGAGTTAAAAAAATATATATCTTCCCCATTTTGTTTGTGGCAAACCCTAATCAGGAGACTCACATATGATTGTAGACCATTTTTGAGAAATGTCTTTTCAAAAGAGGCCACAGACAGCACTACCCGGGCTCTTCCAGGACTGGCCCACATACATGGGGCCAATAATGGAGCTTTCCTTGAACACGGACGTCGGGAGATTTAATCCCGGCATTGTTTCTTCTTTAGTCTCACCGGACTTTCAATAGTTCTGACATGATACATAACTGCCTTTGGTTCGGCCCTCTTAGCCTTTCAGAGTCATTGATCTACCATGTCACTGACTCCACAGTCCTAATGGCGCTCCAAAGATCCTGCCATGGCTTATGGCTGAGAATACCCCGGTGATGCTAGCCTCTCGGCGGTTGTGCGCTAAGATGTGACTGCACTTACCCCAGCACTGCTGGTCTTCAGGAGACCCAGACTGGCAAGTAACTACCGTAGTTCCAAAGGCTTTCCAGAAGCACTGATCCGACTAGTGACTGACTCTGCACCGGGCCCTAGTAGCTCTCAAAGGGATTTTTGTTTCTTTTCTTTTGATTTGTCTGTAAGCACATGAGGCTATGGTCTGTTAATAAGCTGTACAGGCGGTTCTAGAAGCATTGCATGTTCGCATTCCTCTTCCCCACCCGCAAGAGCTGTGAATACACAGCTACTGGTGTGGTGAGTTTTGATTCGACCAGATTACAGTCAGCCACCAGTGGTAAATAAAGCTTTATATGAAGCCTATAAGTATGCGCTTAATACCAGGGAGTGCTTTATAAGCGCAGGATCAGGATCCAAACCTGTGTCGCACTGCATTGTCTTGCTTCCAAAACAAACGCGCTGCCCCTGAACTATCATTCCTCGCCTAGATGAATATTTTGCTAAATGTGACTATAAACATTTCAAAAACAGTGATGCATGCAGGTTGGATATTCGTCAAAAAATGTCTGAGGATTCGGCACGTTCCTTCAAGGGAGGTTCAAAGATGTCTTATATTTGGTGTATCAGTGGCCACATTTAGAAATGTGTGTATCTTCCTGTGTAAAATGAGCTGAGATGGCAATATGTGTCCATGCGACTTGTAACCTAGTGCAACTAGCCTCTGGCAGCTGCATTCCACCCCTTTTGATGCTCATTGCTATCCACTTCTTGGAGGGAACATTATGAAAAAAAAAACATTCCCTAGTGCACTGCTAGGCCACCACCGAGAGACAGCAAGCGGGCATGTCCCTGGATTTGTGAGGCCCTGGGCAGTAAAAGATGTGTGGGGCCCCCACATGTGTCTGTGTATTTCCATCATTGTAAGTAGCATCACAGAATATTACGTCATAACGAATGAAATGATGTGTTGATACTTGAGATGATTATGGAAAGTGACATTATATGAAGTTGGAAGTCCCTTTAGTTAGCAAACAGACAAACTGTGTGTTATGCAATAAATTAACTGTTTGTTATTATTATGAATGCAACAGCATAAGTTACGTTTTATTAATGATGCATAATGTGAACTCAATCAACTCTAGAGAATCCTGTGTCTAGCAGATAAGGTACAATGAGATCAAATGATTCACCCAGGATCACACACTTTAGTTAAGTGCTGATGCCAGGATTTGACAATGGTTTGCAACTTAGGCACTTGACCATAAATCCTTCCAAATCTAACTGGTAGAAATATATTTTGACTATTACAAACACTATGTTTTGTTGAGGTAACTTGAAAAGTACACTAATCATAATAAACACCTGATGCATGTTTACATTCTTATTGAAATATATTAAGCGAAAAGAAGTATGAGTGTAGGTTTATTTTCCCCATCCTGGATGAAAGGCTACAAGGTCTGGCTAAAAATGTCCTCTGGGTTTTGCAAGTATATTTTCAAATCTTAAAGAGTCACAACAGAAAATACAGTCTGATTAGGTCACTTGCTTTCCGTCATTGTTTGACACAGTCATGATGCCTGTCATTATATACGATGTGAAGAAAATGAGAAGTTCAACAAACAGAAAATCTGATGGGTGTGTGTGTGAAATAGGCACGCATGAAAATAAGATCCAATTTAAAACTGTTTTTTTGTGTACACATTTATATTGTCGGGTTAGAAGGCAAAGATTTGTGTAGCTCACTGGAGCCTTGTCTGAGTTGTCATAAGAAAAATGCTCACATCACAGGCCCTATCACCCCAACATTACAATTTAGCAGGGTTTTATCAGAGGCAATGGCTACTTCAGTGAAGCACCACCAATAAAGAGCTTGCAATTTAAATGCTTTACTGAGAACAAAAGGCCTTGCGGACGGTGGGAGGGGACTTCACAGAGGGCTTTGTGGGGAAGGTTAACAGGCACTTGGGGGTAGAGGAATTATCTGCATTGTCCCTCTGGAATTGGGTATGTCTCCAGAGCTTCATGTTGGGCTGGTCAGACATGGCAGTGCCATGCAGGGCGGAGAAAGACGGGCCTTGCAGCGGGTGGCAGCCCCTCCAAACGCCAGTCTCAAAGACACCTTGTATACAGGGAGCAGTTGCTTCCAAGGTCTCCCCAATTGCCACAGCGCTCTGGCAACGGCACAGACTGCCTATGCCTACCACCTGTGAGGAATTGCCATATGGCAAGGGTGTAGGAGCCTGGATTTTTTAAATGTATGTTAGTAAATAAAATGATGCAGGTAAGTCCATCTCTGAAAGGGAAATCTGCTGATCAAATTCCATTTTCATAAGCTCCATATCAAAGGCATAGTGTGTACTTGTGCCCTGCTGCATCACTATCCTCCTTTGTAGCACAAGTGTAACAGAGCAGGTTCAGAGGTCATAGGTGCCCTCCTGACAGCTGCAGTGACATCCAAGTCTCTGCAGTGCACAGGCTGCATTTAAGATATGCACCCCTATTCTAAAAACTGCATAACAGTAAGCTGTAAATATAAGCTATATCTGAGTTAGGGTATGGTGGCAGCATCTCTCATAGTTATCCCAGTCATGTTAAATTGATATCACACGTGCCAGCCCTGTGGGCCTAGTTCAGCTGTGGGAAGGTTATGTTCCAGACAAGGGAAGCCTTGGGAAGGCTGTAGCCTTGGGGGATTGCTTCTCTTCTTTCCTTCGTAAGGGCAAGTAACACCCTTTCCCCAGGGATAGCAACTCAACAGGAAGATGGCCTAGGAACAGAAATGAGAGGACACACCCTTTCACAAAGGGCTAGGAATCACACCACTGTACAGCATTTCTAAAGACATTTGTTTCGATTAAGAAGGGAAGGGGCGAGGTTAGTGTAGCCAGGGAGACATCTGTGAGATGGGAGGAAGACATTCACCATCTTGTTTCTCTCTGCCTCTCTCTCTTCTTCCTGTCCTCTTGACTTCCTCTAGTGCGAAGCACTTTGGGTGTGATGTCAGAAGGGCAAAGTCCACTCATAAATCACTGAAGCAGGCTAGAGCTTTAGTCTAATCGCTTGTGGACTTTTCCATTTAAAAGAAGGGGCCTCACATCACTTCTTTGAATCATCTCTGGAATTCAACCCTGAAAGAAGATTTTGTTGGACCCTGCTGAAAGAGCAGTCCTCTCTAAAGACCTCCAGTTGTGAGGTGAAAGCAGGTTTTCCAAGGCAGAGGCAAACTCTGTCCCCTAACCATACCCAGGGAACATTAGGGGTGAACTTTGCTGCTGGACCAAGGCCTGCATCTCTGCCAACCATACTATTTCCTAGGACCTCACTGTGTTGCAGGATCCCTAAAGGTGTGTGCCAGCCAGAAAATAACTAAACTTGACCCTTGAGACCCCAGAGTGGTACTCACAGCTGAAAGCCCAAACAGCCAACATCCTTGTGTTTTTTATGCTGACCCACTACGATCTGAGCATGTTCGATACTGAGCGGAACCTCAAGGCCACTTCACAGCTGCCTTTGGCATTTAACACTCTCCAAACTGCTGTTTGCTGTTCAACTCCATTATCCGCTGCACCGCACCAGCTGAAGGGCGTTGTTGCATCGGCTTGAACCAACGAAGTACTGATGCCTTGCATTGTTCGGGTTACCATTCAAAGCACCAGCTTCATCGCTGCTCCTGCAAGTGGATCAACCTGACCCTGGTGTCCCCCGACCAGCAACCACAGAACATCCGCACAGAATCAAAATGCCTACGTATCCAGATACCTGCTCGTCTAACGTCTAACCTCATCCTCCGACCGAACCTGATGACTGCCAATCCACACAGCTCAAGTAGACGCTTCGAGACCGCAGCTACATTTAATTCGATTCCAACTCGACCCCAGATTGCTGTGGGACCATTGTTACTGCTGCATCCTCAAACCAAACAGAACCAGCAATGCCTCTGAGAAGCCTGGTTCGAAGGCATCGAGCCACCACAACATTTGCAAAGGTATTATTGACTGGTATCTGCCACCCTGGTCCATCTTTGGGCCCTAGAGACTGGATAGGTAATTCTAATCTCTTTGCAACCTCAAGCAATATTCTTTTTGAATGTTGTGGTCTTTTAATTGCCTTTTCTTCCACTGCCTCATTACTCAGAGTGTTGAGTCTTTTCTGGCCGTGTATATTCTGTGTTCTTTCTACAGGGGTGGAATTTTATAGTGTTTTCTACTTAGTCATTATTGTACATGGTGTGTTTGATTAAGGTAAATATTTGTATAGGACCCTGATTGGACATTCCTATATTTACTTTGGACTGTTATATGATTGTGTTGGCTCTTAATATGCAGATGTGTGAGGGCTGAGTGGGAGCTTTACCCTCTATTGATGCTTCCACTGCAGGACAGAAGTCAATTTGTCACAGCACCTGCTTTGGCAACACGCAACTCTAGTCTTACTTCTAACATTTTAGGATTAGACAGTGGAGGAGTTGTCAGTTATTTTTATGTTTTTTTTGGGCATTTGTAAGGCGATTATACATCAAGAGAATTGTGTACTTCAAAGCGCTCACAGGGATGGAAGGGAACAGGGGAAAGGCAAACATGGAATATGCTAAAATACAAAAACAAAGCGGTCCAAGTAGGCCTCGTGAAATATTTGGATCATGTAATTGCATGAAAAAAAGGCCCTTGCTTGGATAGCCTTTACCAGTTGAGGAGTACAAAAGAGTGATGCCATGCAGCTCAGGGTATATATCAACAGTCCTACACCTGTAGTCAAAAGTATGATCAGTTTTTGCCTTTTTATTGAACCAGACATAACCTGCTGTGCTTTAACAGTCATGCCACAACACACTGAAAATCTCTGGTTGAAATCTGCCCCATGTCAGAGGTAAAACGCTTAAGTCATGCTCTATAAACCCGGATATAGCCGATTCAGTGGCAGGTCACAAAGGCTGCCATTGTAACGCATGCCCATTCGGTAAGAAATATCGTATGTGCCTCCGCTGGAATTTATGGAAGAGGAACTATGGTCACCATTAAGTCTTCCTGTGAATGTTCTTCTATATTGCCACTAAAAGAAGCCTGTGTGCCTCAGACACAGAATTGGGAATAGATTTGTAGTGAAAGAAGTCTGCATCGTCTTCCCTAAGGCTCCAGATACCGAAGCATATACATATGAGACTAAATCTTTATTACTAAAGGTGTGGGTTTCTTGGGGAACAAATAGTGGAGTCCTCAGCAGGATGATCCTCCATTTCTGCTACCAGGCTATCTGTTGAAATGCACATTTATTTAACTGTCTGCCATATGTACCAAAGAATAGTCATGGGTCTGCTGTAGCTGCAATGATACTTTATTCATGGTCATAAAGTATTCCCATAGCCGACACACAGCAGGTATCTGGAGAACAGCGCAAGAGCAACCTTTCTCCATGCAAGCTTTGTCTCCATCACTCGCTCCTCTGGCTCTGTGCCGCGACCATCCACGCTACCTCAACGCGCCATGGCTAGCATGCATCATGACGTGGGATAGAGCACATCAACAGGACGGGGCATGCCACTACATCATCCCCAATCAGACTCATAAATGTTCACCAGGTCAATTGTTAATAAAGTTCATACTGACTATACTTCTCAGGAACTCTTCTTCTTGGTCTCTCTTTGCCTGAATGTACACCTGTTTCTTCTTCATGCAGTTCCCCACCTTCTTCACCTCTTCTTTTTCCTCCCTTCTGCTAGGCAGGATGTGCTCGTTGTTGGTTGGTGCCCTGAACTGTTTACTTGTCCCGTAAAGCGAAGGACTGCACATTCTCAACTGGGTGCTTTCACTGCTTGCTTCGCTTCTCCTCTCGTAGATTGCTACCCAATCCATATTCCACTTCTTTCCTCCTTCAACTGTTAGTGTCTTGTTGTGTTACCAGGACAGTCAATGGGCTGACTGTATTTGGATGAGGTGGCTTTGTCCTTCTGCGGCATGCATATTTTCACTACGTTGGCCACCTGTATTTCTCTACCATGCATTGAGTTGGGTGCATCAAGGGTTTCTCTCTGATGACTTGCCACCCTTATCATGATCTTTGTGATGTTCATGGTTTTCTCATGGTTGTTTTGGTGTGTCCATGCTTGGTTCAGCTTTGTGTTGGCGTTTCATCCTTGTATAATCCGGAATGGCGTAACTCCTGTGATCGAATTTACTGTGACACTGTAGGCTGATATCGTTCTTTGAACTGCTTCATGGCAATTTGCACCACATGCTCTTGCTTGCTGAATTGCTTCCTTGATCATGCAATTTGCTTGCTCTACTTGTCCATTAGCTCTCAGGTGGTAGAGGGACGCCCGCATGTGCTTTTTGATGTTCCTGGGCAGGAAGTTTATCATCTCTGCCAATAAAAATTGTACTGTTATCTGAGACTACTTTCTCTGGTCATCCTTCCCTCGTGAAGACTCTCGTGAGAGCCAGAATAGTTGACCTTGTGGTTATCTCACCCATGAATTCAGCTTCCACCCACTTGGAGGTGTAATCCATCAATACCAAAGTGTATTTGTGTTCTGTGGGCACCAATGGGACCAATGAAGTGTATACCCACTTTACGACGTGGATGCCCATTCCATTCAGCCAATGCCACTGGTGGACTGCATGTGACAAGATGTTTGTCCCCTTCTTTGCATGCCATGATATACTGCTCCATGTCTCTGTCCATGTCCGGCCTCCAATAGTGCTCTTGTAGCTTCCTTTTCGACAGAGTGCAGCCCAGATAACCTTCATGAGCAAGCGCCAGAAGGGCATTCGTGAGTGACACTGGCGGAATGAGCTTGTCTGCTCTGTGCAGCAGGTCACCTTCCACCATGATTTCGGCTTGTACCTTGCTATGGGCATGCAGTTGGAGCGGAGTGTTTTTCTCCAACAGCCATCATGACTTGGTGAAGTTCGATAGCTGTAGAAGCATAATGTCAGCCTTGGTTTGCTGCATCCATTGATCCGCCGATATGCTATGAGTGGTGTGTTCTTCTGTGTCTTGCATTGATGCTACAACGCAGTCGTTGTGGCATTCCATTCATCTCTCGACTTGTGCAACAGTCGTATCCTGGACAGGTAATCAGCTTGCTTATTTTGCCAGCCCGGAATGTTCTCAACCTGGAATGTGCATTCTTTTGCAGTTTAGCTGCAAGTCTAGCCAGCCTTGATGGGAATTTGCTTGTGCTTCCTTCATTCAACTGTAGCCCATATGTACCAATTAATAGTCATGGGTCTGTTGTAGCTGGAATGATACTTTATAAATGGTCATAACGTGTTCCCATAGCCAACACCAAGCTGGTGTGCACAGAGGTATTTATTTAATTAATGATCTGGAGAATGGCACGGGAGCAATCTGTCCCGTTGCACACTCCGTCGCTCCTCTGGCTATGTGTGACACACACACCCACCCACGATCCTCCCTGCGGTATAAGCGTGTGTTGTGATGCAGAATAGAGTCACTACAGAAGAAAATGATCTCTGCACTCTAAATGGAAGAAACATTTTTTAATATTTAACTATACTCATTCCTGGAGTTGGTGCTTTCCCCAAAGAGAAGGCAATCTATGCAATACTCGTCTTGGGACACGTGAAACTCCGTCCCTGAAAAATAGAATCAGAACAGCGGGCTGCACCCCCACTGCAGTTTTCTGCTCATCGAGCTTATCTCTGCTCCTTACTTAGAGACCAACCACTCCTCTGCTGGAGCACATCCATGATAAATTGTGGTGGTGGCTGCACGCCGACTAAAGTAAATTGGCAACCTGGCTCTATGGGCAATGATAACCTGTCCCCATAAAAGTATGAGAAAAGAACCCATGGCAAGTGAAGTCCACCCGGCATGTAAGCATACACCAGCCCACCATTGTATCTGCAGCTATAAATATGCCAAACGAAACTATGCAGGTACACTTTCCCTTGGCAGCAGTAAGAAAAGAAGAAGTGGAAAGGAAATGCTGCTCACTATGGAGTAAGGACATAGAAGATGGACTATTTCCTACCCAGGATACACAGAGATAATGGATATTTTAGCTTTAGTAAGAGCAAAAGTAGTTTGAAAGTTTGAAATGTCTTGCAGCTATTATAAAATAAGGTGTTATTCTGCATAATCTTCACCCAACTGCTCTAAGTAAAATCTCGATATTTCCGTCATATTCTAGCAAAATATCCACTGTGTCTATAAGACAAACCCAGGAAATAAGTGCCTTTAAGGCATTTTCTCTAAGGTCTTTCCAGATGGATCCGGATTCTACATAGCAGCATGCTCTATTGCATTCGGAAGATGGCAGCCCAGTCAGTTTTTTTTCTTTGCATTCTAGTATTTGTAGGCCTGGCTTTATAACGTGAAATGTGTACGGTCACCTTAAAAAAACAGCATTAAAGCATGCATCTTTATTTACCATATGTGAACACAATTGTATTCTTTGGTACCGAGATTTTATGAAAAAGCCCCGACAGTAAATGCTATTTGTTCACTTCTGTATCAACGGCTTAATTCGATTCTCTCTTGGTGGGACTGGCTTGTTGTCCTTTAGCCTCAGTCTGAATCATAAAAAGACCTCCATTTACAGGAAATTTGGATGAGTCATCCGAGGACGTGATGCGCGAATAAAACATTGCGCTATGGTTATAAAATACTCCGCTATATTGTCCCCTTTTTTTACTAAAAAGGCACTTTGAATATATATTTTGTGTGTGTAAATATCACCCATAAAATCAGTTGTACCTAAGTGTCCGTGGTCACACGTGTTCGAAGGATAGTAGAGTGCAAAGCTTGAGTAACCATCACACATTTTTGTTAAAGTGTTGACCACCTGCGAGATAGTCTGTTCTTTGAAATGTTCACGTCTTCAGAGTTTTACAGTCACAGCGTTTTTATAAGAAAATCCCAGGCACATTAGATGGTCTTTTGCAGCAGAACGTGGATTTTGTAATGGTACCCAGATTGTGTGGTTTCCTGTGACCTGCTTCCGAAAAATGACAAGAATTAGAAAAACGTGTGCTGTGGAAGCACGTGCAAAGAAAAACGGAATGGTATCAATGGATGTTTTACAATTGTATTCCTGGTATCTAACTTTAACCTTCACAAAATGTTAGCATTGGTGTTTTATACATGTACAAGCGACCCTCCAGCTGTACATTATAAGGATGTTAGCTGTACCCGGCCTGTCACACCAAACTCATACGCTCTCTCAAAGTTCTCTTTGTTGCTCTCTGTCTCTCTCTATCTCTCTCTCTGTCTCTAGCTCTCTCTTTCTATGTGGCTGAGAGTCAAATTGTCAGGCCTGGATTTGTTGTAATAACCACAGTCATTGCTGACAACTGCGAAACCAGAGGAAAAAACACATATGAGTGGGGGTTGCAGAGTGAGGTTTTTTGTTTTGTTTTTGCAAAACCAGCTCTGAAACAACAAAAAAGAAAACGATTTCATTGTATTAACATTGCAAACTGGTTCTTCTTAAAAGCAAATTGCATTGTGCATTGATAATGTTCTCTTCCAGTATATATTTTAATCAAAATAAGATAGCACATTATCAAAATCTAAAATAACGATATACATTATTTTCCGATAGCAAGTTAATATTCCAAGATGGGCAGTCTGGTACTCTCTTGAAACACCCCATGAAAAAAGGGGAGTGGGCAAATGGCACCTGTGAGCGTTGCAGTCTGCACAGATCAAAGAGTGTTTTGGGAATATATCTTTATGTTTGACAAATGTGTATGCGATTAAATGGCTCTATGATTGAATAACTAAGCAGCCCGTGCTCACTGGGCTTGGTGCTCATTTCATTTGTCCATAATACACACCCAACATTAAAATGTTTGTAGCATTGAACCATGTATACAGATGTGGTCAGAGTCATGATTCGAATGCGAGAGTCAAATGGCTGCAACATCAGCACTAAACTGGGTCCACGGTTTGTCTGGAGATACCATTTTCATTCCAAAGACATTTTAGTCACTCACAAGGTAAGGATTACTGTGCACATGTCTGGTTCCCAAATACTATGTAGGGGTTCCAGATCTTTTAGGTGACTACTAATATCCTTATAATCCTTTAATCTACTTATTTGGGGGTCTGTTATCTCGTCTAATATCAAAATGAAGAAGAAAAACAGGCTTTTTGTACATTGCCATATTCTGTATTATTCTTTATAAATTCGTATGTATTCATTGGTTTTACTTAACACGTGTGTTATACATTTGAACAGTTTCATGTCAAAACATATTTTTGAATATGTCTTCACATACATAATGGCTTCCTAATTGAGTTGGGTATTTTTCAAGGTAGTTTTTATATCCCAATTGTCTTTTATGGGTGTGCCCTCACCCACTCATTCCTGATTTCCCTTCTACCCTCCACCTTTCCCTAGTATTTCTCTGTTTTAGAACAATATCATATTTTCGAATTCCATTAATAAATGCTTTGGTTTGACCGTATTCAGTCAACCCTATTAACAAAGACATTTTTCAAATGCCATTACCATTCAGCTCTTCATTTTGTGGGACGAGAGATTCACTGTTTTAACATAGCATTTATATATTTCATATTTATTTGATTTCTTTTGGCTAACATATATCTTATTATAATGTACTTCAATAAATCATTAAATGACCATTACATTGATGCCTTACAACTGGAATTAGTCCTGATTCTCCCAAAATCTTCAGTTAGTGGAGTCAACATCTGCTTTTCATATTTAATGCCAGATAATTATCTTGTGATTGACAAAAATGCCAACCCGCCAACACACTTCATCTCTATTTTGCCACTAAATTGTCTCCACTGCACCACTGATTAATCCATGCCAAATCTAGTCTATTATTTAGTCACTTCCTGCCTTCTTCACAATCAACAAGGGTCAAAAGTGCCACAATCTAGAGCCCCATCCAAAATACACATGTGTGTACAGAAGTCATCAGGCATGAATTATTGTAACGGAATGGTGGACAACAGGTTAAAAGCCTTGCTCAGAACAGAAATGATCAAAAGTGCCGAGTTTGACTTTTATCACCGATACTTTGTTTTAATTTAACCATTTAAGAAAGGCATCAGTTAAAGGTGGATGGCATGACTATATGAGGCCCGAATCAGTTAATTGACCAAACTAAATACGAGTAAATCATTATTTCTGAAGAAAAAGCTGTGTATCACCAAGGTTCTCCATTAAGGGACCGTTTTGCGTTTGTGCATTTCTTCCTCTCTGCCCATAATTATTAATAATTCCATTTGTGTAGGAATTATGTGTCTGCTAGGCTGGGTACAGAAATGCCTCAAGTGGGAGGTTACCCGCCCAAGTGATGCCTCTCCCACATATCTCACAATGATAAGTGGATGGATAGCAGCACCAGCTTGAGTAAAATGGCTACTCACTCAGTGTAAGATCCCATTCTCCACCCCTTCCCACCAAAGGGACTACACAGACCTACAGTATTCAGGCAATCAAGGGTACTTTGGGTTTCATTGCATTACAAGTAGACAGGAATACCTTTCCTGCTGAGTGTGGATCAATACCCTCAAGGTGAACACCTCCCATCGTGTTGCACCAATTTCAGCGGAATAAATAAACTAACCTGCAGAACTTCTAACTAACCTGGTATTTAGGGAAGTTCTGTCCTAGATGGATTTTAGGCAGGTTTTTCTCTGTCCCTTTTACATAGAGCAAAGGCTCTTTACTCTATAAGCATTTCCAATGTAAGTAGATTTATCCTAAGGACACCAAATGAGTGGGGAAGCTGCCTGCCTTAATATGTTCTCTTAATAGTGGGTGGGGAGTACATTGTATAGACCCTTAGCATATTTGACTGAATATTAGTTTAATTAACTCCCAAATAGATTGACACAGGGAGGAGTTTGGAGGAGTTCGAAGCCTCCACCCACTTTCCTAGTGGGAAGTTACTGGCCCTCATTACAAGTTAACTGAAAATATGCCAGTGATTCCATCATCCCGGTAGTAGCGTTTCCAGCTACTGCAGTGAAGGAATCACTGGCGTATTACAATCTTGCAGGTACACGCATTCTGCATTGTTGTAATCGGTGTTACCAGCATAACGGAAACACCGGCATAACCTTGAAGCGCCAGTGTTTGCCTGAACAAAAATGCTGATAACAGCGATTACGGCATGTACAATCAATGAAACACTGGCAACGGCCCAACCGATATGGAAATACTGGCAACAGTAATAGCAGAACCAGAAACAGCGACATCGCAGGAATTGGAAGCTCACTGATGGACATTTTGAAAAACACAATCCATATAAAATGGGCCACCTCCTGTAGCCATCCAGTCATGCAAACACTGGCAACATGGCAGGTACATCCAAATCTCATGTTCCAGAGGTCCATCAATGAAAGCCACATAGACAATGCAGACAAACTCTTTGGAAGCGACAATAGGCATACCAGCCAACGCCGCAATACAGAAATATGGGAGGAGGTGGCCCAGAAGGTAAAGTAAGTGGGCCCTGTGTCCCGCACCCTAAAAGACAGCCACAAAAGGAGGGATGTTCTTCGACTCTGAGTCAGGAATCTACTCTCGGCACATCAGAGGGAATGCCTTGCCACGGCAGGTGGGACGGCCTCCTCCTGAAATTGATGCCATGGGAGGAAACATGTAGCACAGTGCTTAACATGGAAGGGATAGAGGGATTAGGAGCAGCAGAGGCCAGAGCAGGGATGCCTGCAGAGGGCCATGAGTACAGCAAGTCACATCAAAATGCAAAATCTGAGATGCTTGTGAAATGTACCACACACATTAGGGGGACATGTCCAGATGCAGGTGAACAATAGATGATTACAACATCAATGTGGACCGTGCACAGACAGAAGCCAGGGGCAGGGGATAGGGTAAGACATGCTCAAGCATTGCACCCAAAATGCATGGACACAAACATATGGGCACATGAGCACCGGTCATGTGCGCAAAAGGAAAACATGACAATCAGCAGATTCACAATGCACACACCAGTACAAGCGAGCATGGCATGACTATGACAAATGTGCACTCATACCGCACACATATGCAGACACGCATCATAGCAGTCATGACAATCAGACATCATGTCCACGCCAGGTCACACACATTGTTGTATCTGTGTAATGCAAGTCTGTTGAGGTGACACACAGGTGAATAACTTCATGCCCATCTCTTCCTGACTGGTACTTCCTGTGACAGTGACTATGCTGGACCCTCCACAGCCCGGGCAACCACACAGAGGAAGGCAATTCCACCAGGCACTACCACACCCCAGTCAACGCCAGCTGCAGCAGCATAGCCATCAGGCCCTTCAGCAGAGCCATTGGGCCCTACAGCGCAGCCATCAAGCCCTGTGCCTCAACCATCTGACCCCGCAGAGCTCACTTCAGGCCCTGTGCCCCAACAATCTGGCCCTGCAGAGCTCACATCAGGCCCTGTTTCCCAACAATATGGCCTTGCAGAGCCCACTACAGGTCCTGTGCTACAAACATCTGACCCTGGAGAGCTCACATCAAACCTGCCAATGCGTCCAGTGCATGTACCCCCCCAACACCAGCCACCGGCCCATCCCGGCACATCCACTGACGATGATGCATTGTTGGACGTAGGCAATAGCACAGATGGCTGCCCAGACCACACCCCTTACCTCAGGCCGAGCTTCAGCACATCAGACCCACACAGCCCCCCTCCACCACCAATGCCCAACATAAGTGAGATGGATGCACACGTTTGCAGGACTGAGGCGATTCATAATGAGATTGCGGAGGAAACAAGGATACAAGTGAATGTGTCGGTGGTTCACTAGTGCACTCTCCTATTCAGTCACCGTACAATAAAGAACACACTTTAAGAGTTGTACCTGGGTATGGTGATTTTTAGTTTTTATATAGTAACATCTATTTGCGTAAAGTGAGGTACAAGGCAAAACATCTCAGAATTCCAGGTTTGGTCATTCAGAAAATTACAAGAACATAAACAACAAATCAACACAATTACTTGTGCATTAAACAGAGTACAGATCCTCTACTGTCGATATATGGCGAATGTGTCCAGACAAGGGATCTAAAACAATAGGATCAAATGCCTTTTTTTCGATACCAAAAGGACAGAAAAAAAAGGGTTGAATGCTTTTTTATTTATTTATTTATTTATACATTTTTTAGTTTGATATGCATAAAACATTTTTTTAAAAGAAAACAGGGGTTTGGGGGCGAGAACCCCCCTTTCATAAAAATAATTTTTAAAAAAATCGACCCTTTTTTCGGTCCTTTTGGTTTAAAAAAAAAGGCCATTCAGTCCTTTTTTTTAATCCTTTCACCTATAACCTATAGCGAACGGTGTCAAAACACAAGTGGACATTTAGAACAGAAATACAAAAAGGAGGATTTTACAAGACAGTGTAAATACATTGGTAGCACTGTGGTTGCAAAAGTTTTGTCTACACCAGGGTGTTTCAGCCGTCTTTAGGGGCTGGATGTGCCTCATATCTGATATGGCCTTCTTCAGGATGGGGGACTGTATGAGCTGGATGTTCATAGAATGCTGTAAACAGTGAAAGGGAGTATAGTGAGGAGAGTGCTAAAATCTATTCAATTTGGTGATAGAATCACTAAGAGTACCACGTAAAAATACAAGACATGGCTTACCTGTGGAGGGGAAATGGCCACAGGTGCTATAATGGGAAAAAATCCTCATCAGTGAAGGTCACAATGGACTCCTGCTGTTAAATAAAAAGGTGACATTAGTATTGTCTCCTTTGTGCTAAAACACTTAGAGAAATGAGCAGGTGAATTGTGCGCTGATTTGTCAACACAGGATATATAGGTGAGCTTACCTCTACATGGGGCTGTGGATTTCGGGGAGCGGTATATGCATGGGCATAAGCTCAAAGGATTTGCTTCCGAGTAACCTAGAAGAGCGCACACGATTAGTGGGATGCATAATAGTTTGGTTTGAGCTAGCGTTTTAGGAAGCTACGTTATTCAATGACAAGAAATACCTCTGCACTGGTCTGTGTGCGCGCGGGCTTCGTGCAGCGAGGGATGAGCTCCTGCAAAGAATGCTGAGTCATAATCTCGAGGCATGGAATTAAGAATTGCACAATACTTTTTGGCGTACCATTCCAAGATGGCCGCCGGTATTTATATGCTCGTGACCTAGCAACGGCGTTAGTAACGCTGTGCTTCCTGGTCCACGAGTTACGAGCCGGCAATAGGAACGCGCTCGATATTTTGACTCAGCATTCTTTGCAGGAGCTCATCCCTCGCTGCACGCAGCCTGCGTGCACACAGACCAGTGCAGAGGTATTTCTTGTCCTGGGCCGCACAACCGCTGCCATGGTGGTCTGGGAAAGGAAGGTCCGGGAGGGAAATGAGGAGGTGTCTGCACTCACAGAGTCATTGATACACACCCTGCAGTGTGCTGACCTGGATCGCATGGGTGTTCAGGGATCTGATCCCACCTCCAGTGCTACCTCACTGGCAAGTTCTCACCGGGGCAGCCGCAGGGGCAACTCCCAGTGGGTTTGTGCTCTCTGGCCCATGCAGAGGCCTGTGATGTGAAAAAGCACGGGAAGTGACATTGATCCACAACATACATGATACTTTGTTATTGCGGGTGTATGGGGAGGGAGTGTTTGGAAACAGAGTATTTGGGGAGGGAGTGTTTGGGGAAGGACTGTTTGGGGGGGTGTTTGGGAAGGCAGTATTCAGGGAGGGTGTGTTTGGGGGGTTGTTTGGGGAGAAGGAGGGGGCACAAGGTGTTGTTTGTACATAGTTCTTTTTGAATAATACATCGAGTTAAGCACTTACATCAATGAATGGACATTCCTTGTTGGTGTGGGAGGATGTATTGAATGGCCGTGCATAGTGGAGGGGGAGTCAAAATAAGTTGTCAGTGAGTTCTTTAAGAGCTACACGCCCATCCCTGGCATCCATGCACATGTGCCTGTGCCTGGCCGGTGCTTTCTCCCCATCTTTATCATCTTCACCTTCTGGTGGTGGCATATCCATGGGCAGGGGTATGTAGAATCTGGTGCATTTATTATGCAACATTGCACAGGCCAGGACTATCTTGCCCACCTACTCTGGCCTGTACATGAGTGCACCCCCAGACTGGTGTAAGCATCAGAACCACACCTTCAATAGCCTGAAGGTCTGCTTAATAACTGTCCTGGTTTGTACATGGGCATGATTGTAGGCCATTGTCTCCTGCATCTGGGGATCTCTCAGAGGGGTCATTAGCCACAGAAGAAGCGGATATCCAGAATCACCTGCAATGGGTTAGGACGCAAGGAGATCCATGCCAGGCATGTGGCAGGACAGTGCATTTCCGAGTGACCATCTGTGTGCATGGTCTAGTCATGCATCTGGTACTGTGGGCTGGTGGTGCCTATGGCACCTTGCTGCTCCCTGGGACAGCCACTGCAGGACATGCTGTCTGGCAGGGTTTGGGTCCCTGGTATGGATGACTGGCTTGTAGGACAGGACTAGCCACTGACTTGCCCTAGTGGGAGTCACCCAGATGCCTATATGCCTGCGTGTCCCCATTATCTAGGGAAGACGCTACCGTGCCCCTGCCACAACTGTGACAGTGCACACTGCATGGCAATCGCAACGTGGACTGGACATTACTTGGTTTGCATGTACAATGCGTCACATGCATGGAAAGCCTGGAAGACCAATTATCTCTTTGGACACACTGAAGCTGTTAATGGCACAGCATGGACATGTTGCCCCTCTCCCTTCCTATCCCAATGACATCCCACCCCTGCGCTACTCCCATTGTAGTCCCACCTGAGCACAATGTGTCTTTGCCAGTGGTAACAGTGCAGTATATGAGGTCCAATGGCGTTCGCATTGGCATTGGCATTTGACGTGCGTGAGTGATGGTGTATGACAGTGGTGTTGCCTGTGACTGTGAATTCTACGCAGTCGTGGTGTGTGCATGCATTCATCACGGCTCGCCAGAGCATGTGTTACATGGGACTGGGTGGGACGGTGTACTGGTACACTTGAATTGGCGAAATAGCGGTGTATCTCTAGTATATTGCATGTACATGTCCTTATGGGTTCGGAATGGGTTGGTCTGCCAATTATACCACTCTTGTCTTATGTTGTTTGTGTGAGTCATGGGCATTCAATCGGGCATGCTATTCTTGGTCCTGCATATACTGGGTGGCTGTGGGACATGCATTAGTGCCATCACCCCCCCACGCCTTGACCTGTGACCCATGCAGCAATGTGTGTGTGGTTGTATATGTACTCACCCTACATCCATGTCCTTTGTCCCCCATAATGCGCCATGCACACCGGCAAGGTCCTGTTTCTGCAGGACCATGCAGTCATGGGTTGATCCTGGGAAGCGGGCACAGAAGTGCATGATGATGAAGTCAGCATCACAGGTTACCTGGACATTGAGTGAATAGTACTGCTTCCAGTTTCTGCACATCTCCTCTGCGACAAGGGGGCCACCAGCTCTACATATGTGCAGTCCAATGCTGCCAACACATTGGGCATGCCCGCAATTGCATGGAAGCGGGCCGTGGTGGCGTTTACCTGTGCCTGGGTTGTTGGGAGGGTAATGTGCTGGCCCACATGGCACAAGAGGACATCTAGTACCTGCACCATTGCTCTGGAGAATACAGCCTGCAATATGCCATGCAGCTGGCTCACAGAGTGTCGAGTGTGTAATGTGCCTGTGACGAGGAAATGAAGTACTGACCACAAACTTCAACAGGGGTGATATTGCTGTTCGGATTCCAATGCTGTTCCCAATGTCATCCTAGATGGGGTCCACCAGTTTCAGTATTGTTTGCCTGTTTAGATGGTAGAAGGTGTGTGTCTGTCCGTTTGTCAGGGCCCAGGGTGTTGCCCTTGTGCAGGGAATGATAGAACACCTCTGCATCACCACTTGCATGCCATTCATCATCATCCCCCTTTTCCTCCTCCTCTCTCTGTCCTCCTGTTGCCACTGATGCTGCTCCAGCTTATTGTGCTGCACTCTAAAGTGTAGCACCTCAATGTCCATTGATACTACAATGAGGGGTAGCATGGTTGTGTTTGGAAGTGTTTCTGGTGGTGGTGTGGCCCTTTTTTGCTGCACCTGTGGGTATTGGGTGCACCTGTGGCCTTTTATTCCACACCTGGGCCTGAGGTGTCCATACCACAATAATAGCCGGTCAGATAGCACAGCGAGTAGAGAGCTTGCGTTCACATCTGTGCAGGACCTGCTGATGCAGGTTCGAATCCCTGCAGGGCCAAACTCAGCCTTTCATCCTTCCGAGGTCGATAAATGAGCACCACACGCTGTGGGTAACAAAAAGCAGCGCTCAGATGCCTGAGGGTTCGTTGTGCTATATAAATTCAAAATTATTATTATTAATAATTCCCAACTGTCACCACTTCCCAAACCATGCCTTTAAACAAAGGGGTATTCTTGTCCCAAAACAAAATTCCCAATTTTCACAACTCCTTAAACCTTGTAGTTATAACACGGTTTTCTCTTGGCCCAAAACAAAATTCATAAACTGTCCCCACTCCCTAGACCTGGCATTTAAACAGAGGGGTTCAGCATATAACTGATGCCTGGGTTTTGGTGCTGGGGAGAGAACTGCTTTGCAAAGTGAAACCAAGCGTAATATTCCAATGAAAAATATACACTCTTTTCTGAGAGTGAGTAATTGACCCTGATAGCAGAACAATTTTGTATTGCTTTTGGGGTGAAGAAAGAAAGGTTCTATCAATCAAAAGTGTTTTCAAAAGTCTGTGTGATTTCAAAACTGCTCGCATGTTCAAGTGTGCAGGGAATTGACACGTACAAAGGGCTGCATGTGTAATTTGTATTTTTGTGAAAATCAAAACTGTGCAGTTGTTTTAAATCTAAATCTTATCAAGTAATATTTTCCTGTTCATTACAAAAAGGAAAAAGTGTAGTATTGAAGCTTTGTTTTGTGACACAGAGAAGGTGGCGTGTTTAAAAATTAAAGGAAATTATTAATTGTAATTATGTATTTATTTATTTATTTTGACATTTGTAAAGCACACCTAACCCGGAGGCATCTAGGTGCTGTTTTTATTTTGACAGTACAGCATAAAGTACATACATGCATGAATAACGATTCTAAGGAATGTGTAAAGGTACCAGTTCTGTTGAGAATTCAGAGTAATGCATGATATGATATGATATGGCATTCATAATGCGCCTATACACAAGGGTTTCAAGGCGCGATAATGCATACGGTTAACAGTACTGGGCATAGTAGATATTTCAGGCAGATTGTGAGACAGAGCCACTTTGACCGCTCTTGTGTGAATAGCCAGGTTTTCAAGCTTTTACGGAAGGACCAACAGGAAGTTCCCACTTGAAAATATACTTTAACTATAGATTGTTTTTATCCCTCTGCCTGGCTCTTGGCTCATTGTTGGCACAGAGGGAGGGATCTACATGCCTCTATATGAGGCATAGATAGGGCTACCTGAAACAAGAATAAATGATGCATTGTGGGCCATTTCAGTTGGGGGGACTCCCTATGTTAAGCGTGGTCTCCCAATATATTGTTATACCATACAGCTGTGATCATGTGGAAAGTAAGGGGTTTGTTCCGAGCTTAAATTAAGGTCTGCAGCCATCTAGGATTCTAAAGCTGCCCTGCACATGTGTAAGACGTCCCTCCATTTCGTTTATAACCCTTCTAACATGTCCTGCTCTGAACAGGTTTTCTCTAGCCTCAGCCTCTCAGTATGCAACTGAACATCCCAGTAACCTTTGGTACCTCTGGTAAGAAAAGGGTGTTATTTCTTAATATAATCTTCACATCCTGGGGAAATTATAACTTTTAAATTGCTGGGGCATGCTTAGGAGTGTCTCTCGCATGAGTAATGTTCAGGAGTTTCCTTTCATTCTTTTAGTTTGTTTTCATTTCCATGATCTGCGCAAGTTTGAAATATTTTCATGAACGCTTCCTTTGGTAGCTGTGCCAAGGAAAGAACTGCATTTCTTCCCTGGCCAGAGAATTCAAAACTCCACAATTCTGTTTCCTTCATTTTTAAGTGTCCTGTCTAGGACGCCAGAGTTGCTCTCTAGGTATCCCTATATCATTATTAGCTTTATCGTCTAGGGATTTGTGCTGTACTCCCTTTCTCTGATTAGTATTGGTTGTGGTAGATGTGGTAGTGCTCATTTGACTGCACTTTGTCTTAGAGCGGGGAAGCGGTGGGGGTGGTCTGGGGTTCCCCATATACTTCATCTGGGTGTAGTATCCACTAGCTCAGCTCGTCCCACGACCCCTTTGAGTACCCCACTCTCAGTCCTCAAGGTCAGACAGGGTACTTTGTCAAACACTGCACAACACCAAAGCCTGCCTATGATCTCTGCGGAGTTGCTAAGGTATAGGAAATACAGGATACAGAGGCACAGAGTACTTCAAATGAAGAACAAGGATTTTCGAGTGCCCTCAAAAGAGCACTGCATCTTGAGCTCCGACCCTCCCCTTGTGCTCCTGGGTGAAATGGGTTTTCAGTAAAATGTGTAGCCTGAAGTGGATGTGTGCCTCCTAAGCATCAATGTGTGCTTATTATAAGACAATGGGCCTCATTACGACCCAGGCGGTAAGGGGTTTACGGCAGCGTAAACAGCGCCGACCCTTACCGCCTGAGTACGAGGTCCCTTAGCGCCATGGAGCTTTTAACACCTGCTTTCCATGGCGCTAAGGGACCTTGATGTTAATTACGCCACCGTAATTTACGGTGGCGTAATTAACACCTTCCCCACTCCCATTATGCCCTATGGGGCAAAAATGGGAATGGGGAAGGGTAAATGGGGATTGGGGACTTACCGCCCCGCCGACCTCGGAATGGGGCGGTAAGTCCGCCTACCACCATGGCGGAATTGCAACCTTAGCGGCATGGACCATGGTGCTAATAGCAACATGGTCCTCCGCCAAGGTTGTAATGAGGGCCAATGTGTACAGTGTTAATAGGGAGCTGGCTGCATCAGTGAAGAATTAAGGAGAAGCATAGTGAGCGCTGGATGGGGCCTACTCTTGTCACACACATTTTCCATTGAGGAAGAAGAACAGGCTGAGGAACCCTTTTACTTGTAACCTCACATGCTTTCCACCCCAGGATCCCAGCCAGTTCCCCTTGGACATTTTTTTACCTCCACATATTTAGCTTTCATCCCAGTACCATCCTCTCACCTCCAACTCCTACCTGCCTGAATTGATTGGTGAACCCATTGACACCTCCCTATTTGAAAAGAAGTGCAAAAAGGTGTCAGGTATTGATTGTTCCAATAACTCAGACTGTATAGTCCACACTTAAATATAGCTACACCATTTTTTTGCTAAAGTTTGGAAAATCCTTTTTAAGTTTCTTCATTTTTTTATTAGAAGTAATCCTAATGAATTCCGTCACTTGTTTTTAAATAACCTCAAGCTTATCCTTAGCATTCTGTATAATGGTATCTATCAAAAAAGATTGTTCCGCTCTTTGTATTTCTTCCTATAATTTTTGGCTGGCTTTAAGTGCCGCATTGATGGTAAGTAAAATCCACTCTCTACTGCATTTAGTGGAAATACGCAGGGTCCATTTTGTACCTTCAGCCCTTGGGGAATGATGTTACCTCTTAAATATTCGGTTAGTAAATACCATGCATTTGAGCGCAGGATAATCTATTCTTTAATTTCAATAGAGAATCACTATTGACATTTAATAAAGATTGTATTAGTAACAGCCAAGTTCTCAAAAATTGAGGGAGCTCTAATTGCTCCCGCTAGTTTTTCTTCTGTAAATGACAATGGGCCTCATTATGAGTCCAACGGTAACCGTGCCTGAAATTCCGGCAGGGTTCCGCCGGACTCGTATTACCATTCCGCCTCAGTGATTCCCGGAATTACCGAGGCATTACGACCCCAGTGACCCAGGAATTCTGGAGGCGGAATTTGGTGAATCCCCATTCCCATTGAGTCCCATAGGTCAGACCTGGCGGGAATGACACCTCCACCTGCAGGACTCGAGATCACCCGGTATGGAAACAACAGTGGCGGCGGATTTACCGCCACCATTATTTCCATACCGGGTGACTCATAATGAGGCCCAATGTGTCGGAATTTGACCATACTTCATATGCCCTACAGAAAGTGCTACAAGAGAAAATGGAGCGTGAGTGCAAGGGGGAGACGACAGTGCAAAATCACAGCAGCATCCCACTCAGCAATGTGATGCACTGTAATGTCTGAAACAAAAGGTGGGAGCACCCCGTAACTCACTGAAACCAGGGGTAAAGTAATCAATGATAAAGGTATCACATGAGTGATTATTTAAAGAGCACTTAAAAAAGACTCTAACCTTTATATTTAATTAACATACCCTAATGAATATGTCATCTACCTATAACAAGACAGCCTGAATTCATTTAATAATTTATTTGAAAAAAATAGACAATAATATGCTAAAGATGTGTAAAAAACAAGTAAACAGCACAGAACAGGACACTAGCTCAATATCCAAATTGAATTAAATCAAGTCACATACAAGAATCCATTCACAGTCTCACACTCACAACCACTTTGTGAACATGTGTACACAAACAATCATCATCCTGCACTATTAAATACATATATCACAAAAAAGGACCAAGTGCTCTAGCTCTCAACTGAGACTAACAATTTTACAGGCAAGTATCATCATAAGACAATATATCATTGGATATGTAAACATCATGTGTGGTCTACTAACAGTTCTAGTTCCTTTAATGTCATCACTTGATAATATATCAACGACCATCCATAGCTAGTTATGACTATGAAGTGAACACATCACTAAAATAGACAATCTTCTTCAGGACCCACGAAGTTCTGTGCCAACTGCAAAGACAATAACAATCTTAAATGAGAACTCACACTGCTAAGTGCCAGGCCCACTAATATAGAGATAGAGCAATTACATAGGTCTAGTTTTAATTGTAGAGGTGTTAGCTTGCCCATCCACCCCCAGACAACACAAATTCCACATACCTTTGATAACTCTCCCCAGAACATATGCAGCATATTCCCCATGGTTGAATACACCTAATCAATGTGTGGGCATTTATTTTTTGATGTACATGTTTATTATAAGGACATTCATATTGAGTCAATGTTTGTAAATAAAACACACAGTGCAATTATCTGTCTTTTGGCACAAGTTGTTGGGGTCAGACCAGAAGTATATTTGAAAAGGTTTGCACCACTTGGTAGTGGTAGTATATGGGAGAGCCATTGCTGGATTTATTTAATGGTATATTGAAGTAGGGGCGGAAACAAGGCAACGGTAATAAAGGGGTTTATTAATACTTGGTATCACTTTAACAATGAAAGTACTTATATATATATTAAATATGTAGAAAGGGTAAAGGGGACATGAACGTCGTCCGTGCTTCTCTCTTCTCTCCTTCCTTCAAAGGCCAGCATGCCACGTTCCCTCACGAGCTCCTTCTCCCCATAGCGTTCTCTCACAAGATCCTTCTCTGTCCCTCGCGCGTCTCCTGGCACACGCCGTCCCATGGCACACGAGACACTACACATCCCCTTTCCTTAATGAATATATTGATAATATTACGAATTGACATAGTCCATCAAATGTCCTGGCCGTCTGTAATTCCTGCCAACTCTTGACTTATTCCTGGATGTCTCCACTTGCATATCTGTACTGTTTCCCAAGGAATATGATCTCACAGAACTATGACTGAGACTAACCCTGGGTTTGTCATAATCAATACTTTGTTCTCTCAGACCATCACCACTGCCGCTGCTTCTCCTCAAAGCATTTCTTGCCACATTCCATTCACCACTTTCAGCATGATCCTCTCTTAATACCATCACTCTCTCATTGTTCCACACTCTTCCATCATTGGTTTTCACTGCATGACTAAACACTTCTACTATTTTCACAGGTCTGGACCAATGACAACTATTCTCTCTTAAAGGAACAGGAACCTTAACTCGAACAAAGCATCCCACATATGGTTCTATCCCTTTTTTGAAACTTCTGTTATCATGTTGTCTCTTATTGGACATTTGCATTTGTTTGATGCTCATCTCCACACCATCCAAATCCACTGCTTTGCCAGCCACCACACTCATCCAACCTGGGAATAATTTTGTGTTTACCTTTCTCCCTCTGCTTAATTCAAATGGTGAAACTCCTGTGGTGCTGTGTAGTATGAATCTGTGGGCCAATACAGTTTCTCTCACCACAGTTTTCCATTATTTTCCATTGGCCCAGGCCCATTTAATGGCATCTTTTATTATGCGATTGTGTCTCTCAACAATACCATTAGATTGTGGGTGATATATAGCACATACTTTGTGAACTATAGATCTCTCACTCAGATACTTCTCCATTGTCTTAGACTTGAACTGTGAACCATTATCTGTCAGCACTTCTTCCGGGTACCCTTCACGCTCACACAACTCTTCAAGATATTCAATGACCTTCTGCGTGGTGATTTGAGACATGAAAGCAACTTCCACCCACCTTGTTAACATATCAATAACTACTAAACGGAAAGTGGAACAACCCTCGCTCCAAATCGGACCCAACACATCAATTACAATTTTCTTCCAAGGTGCCTCTGCAATGTCTCTTAACACCATTGGGTAGCTCGCTCCCACACACACTTTATCACTTTTTGAACAAAGGATACAGCTTCTTCCACTTGTTGGTCACACCCAGGCCACCAGTAGGTATTTCTTATTCTTCGTTTCGTTTTCACAATGCCTTGATGGCCTTCATGGCCAAGTTGAATTATTTTCTCTCTGAGACCATCTGGAAGTATCAACTTGTCTCCTCTCATCAAACAACCACTTTGTATGTACAGTTCATCTCTGACGTTCCAGAATGCACCATCTCCTGCTTCTATCATTTTGCTTTTTTCCATTATGCTTCCTCCACATTTTTCATCATCTCTTTCAACACTGCATCTTTACTCACTTCCTCATCCCATTCCTGTCTAGATAATTTTTGATCCGACAACTCACAAATCATTTCTTGCTCTTCTAAACTTTCATCCGTATCACTGCAATTAGTTAATTGTGACAAACAGTCTGCTGTGTGATTCTTAGAACCAGGAATGTAGATGATACTAAAATTAAATTCTTGAAGTCTGGACACCCATCTTCGAATTCTGCTGGAAATCTTATCCAAACCTTTTGTGCTAAATACTTCCACCAATGGTTTGCGGTCAGTGTGGATTTCAAACCTTACACCCCATGCAAAACTCCTAAATTTCTCAGTTGCCCACTTTATTGCCAATGCTTCTTTCTCTATAGTTGCATAATTCTTCTCTGCACCTTTGAGCAGTCTTGAAGCAAATGCTATCACAAACTCTCTTCCTTCATGGTATTGAGTCAGCGATGCTCCTAGTCCTACATCGCTAGCATCTTTTGTGATAATTGTCTTCCTTCCTCTCACATAACTCTGAAGAGCCGGAGCCTCAACAAGTTCCTCTTTGATGAACTGAAATTAATTTTCGCATTCTTCATTCCATGTAAATTTCTTGTTCACTTTCAATAGGGCTCTCAAATTAACCGTGTGATCTGAAAAGTTTTTAATTAATTTGGCGTAGTACTCAGCCATGCCTAAGAAAGTCCTGAGTTCTAATCGAGTCTGCCAATTCCTTTTTTGGTGCAATTCCTTTTCCCGAAATCACATGTCCTAAATACTCAATTTCTCTCCTACTGATTTTAGACTTTTCTTTGCTGAGTACCATTCCAGCTTGATGTAATTTTCTTAATACTTTACTCAGTCTTTTGTTATGTTCTTCTTCATTTTTAGCATAAACTAAAACATCATCCTGGAAAAATACAACTCCTTCTTTTCCTTCCAGAATCCTGTACATGACTTTCAGGAAGACAGATGCTGCAGAAATCAGACCGAATGGCATCCTCCGGTACTGGTAGAGACCTTCAGGAATTATAAAAGCTATTAGATGCTTGGGTCCTTCATGTAATTTCACCTGATGGTAAGCAGCAGTAAGATCTAAGGTGGAAAATATATATGCTGCACCCAGTGTCGATATCAATTCCTGAATATTGGGCAATGGGTGCCTCTGCAGGATTATACATTTATTTAATTCTCTCATATCTATGCACAGTCTCACTTTGCCTGAACTTTTGCTAACCACAACCATCAGTGACACCCATTCAGGCGCATCTATCCTCTCAATTATTCCTTCGTCCTCCAACTTCTTTAGTTCTTGTTTGACTTAATCTCTGAGTGCTAAAGGTATATTATGCAACTTTTGAGCAACTGGTCTAGAACCTGATTTCAGCAGAATTTGATGAGAGAATCCTTTTAAACATCCTATAGTGTTCTCTTTAAAGATCTTGTATTTAATCTTCTGCATGTGATTCATTTCTATTCCTTCCACTTGAAATGCAGAGTCACTCGCATTAGGATCTAATTGAACTTTCAATAACCTTTGATGAGTCCAACTGAGTAGAGAGGTTCCCCCATTTTTGGATACATAGATGCAACCTACTGCTTCTCTATCTTTGAACTTGATGATAGCAACGAACCAGCCAATGAGTCCAGTCTTAGCTCCTCCATATGCCTTTGGTCTCACATCAACCTGACGTAAATACTCTGGCCCACAGCTCTTCCATACTTGCTCCAGAATCAAAGTATATCTGGCTCCTGAATCTACCATCATGACGAGAGGATGTCCATTCACCATTATGTTTGTTCTTGAACTGTCAATTCCTACACCCTGATCAGATACCATAAATACGCATTCTTCTCCTTCATCATTGTCACCAATCCAATTCAAATTTGGACCATCTCGTCGATTGCTTCTACAGCATTTGGCTAGGTGTCCTCTCCCACTGCATCTTCTACAGATTATCTTTAATGCTGGGCAAGTGTTACTACTTCCCCAATGCGATGGACTTCCACACCTGTAACATGCCCTCAGCCTTGCTTGTCCTTTTCCTCTCTGGGCACTCCGTCCTCTGTATTGATATTCAGGATCAGTTGTCGCATTTCTATGTGGCTCAAATCGACTTTCTTTCTTGTCAGACTCATATTTCTCATCCGCTCTCATTTTTGCATCTCTTTGATGACCTGTATTTGCTCTCGACGACATTTTCTTGTTAATGCCTCTTATTGCTCCTATGATTTCTTCCTGATCTGACTGTACAGTACTGACTGGCGATTTAAGTGACACCTCTGTCATTCTATTCTCCAATGTTTGTACACATGTTTCGGTGTGTTCCACTTCCTTGGCTAGTCTCAGCATCACAACAGGTGGAGGGTCATCCTCTGACCACAATTTCTCTCTGACTTTCCCACTTCTACATTCTAACATAAACTGATCTCTGATCCTTTCTTCCAGTTGCTGATCAAACTTGCAGGTACGTGCCAGCTTCCTTAGGGCCGTAACATACTGTTCTACAGTCTCACTTTGTTCTTGAATCCTCTTACCGAACTTATGCCCTCTTTCATTCCTCTGCATACACTTCTCAAACTCTAACCAACACAACCACAAGCCTAAAACGCAGCAATCCGCACTAACTTCACTACACTGCAACAACAAAACAAACCCCACATAGATTTGCACAACAGCACACGACGACTACCGACCGTAAAACACCCCAAGCCCAGCCGACGGACCCACCGGGCTGAGGCTGCCATCAGCACATCACCGCTCTCTTGCACTTTTCCAGCTTATTCCCACTAACTCACCCCCCTCCCTCTTTCAGAGCCGCCAAAGCACCAGGGGACCACTCCGGTGGTGATAGTGCGCGGTACAAATATCCATTAACATTAACATACCTTTCTAAAATTGTACTGACTTTCTTCTCGTAATGTTTGTTAAGTTTTTGAATAGCTTTCTCATACTCATTCATGTCCCCACCTTCCTCTTCCAGAAGACCTGGCAGATCTTCATATTTTTCGTGTCCTGCCGGTCCTAGGCAATGTAAGAGTAAGGATTTCTCCTTTCAACACTGTAATTAGTACCACAGACCACATTTGCATAGTGCTCAAAAGATTTGAGCCACCTCTTCCGGGGTAAAGTTGGCTCTCCCACATCTGGCAGAAACATTTGAGGAACAGGAACACCATGCATTGCCATGATTCTTGTCTCACTGTTTCTGCAGTAGTGTAGTCAGTTGTAGTGCTTTCCTTACTTCAGATGCTTGCCCTGTATATTGTGAAACTGAACTGAACACTGGTGATTGATAATGGTGAAGAACACTGCTCTTATCTAATGTCTTCAATCTTTTCTTTATATTGTGGTCTTTACCTTAACGCTGTGATAAGTACTGGAACTAGTATGAGGACTGGGAGTTATGATGATTACCTCCAGTGCATTACCAACAGTAAGTATAAATGTACTGAGAAGAGGGCGAGCAGAGCGAGCAATAAAGATTGCGCTTAAATCACGTGTTCGTGGAAACAGCACAGCACAACGTCATCAGCCGGCTCTTTTCCTTTAACACAGTTGAATATAAAGTGCATGCGCGGACCCTCCAATGTTCTTTCAGTTATTTCTGAGTCGCGATTGTTATTTTAGTGAACGTAGCACGGAGGTTGCAGCTCGCTTTACTTGCAGCTCGCATTTCCTTAATACACGCAGGCCAGGTCAGTGGCAGCCGCTCCTAACTGCTTACCGGGCAGAGATCCCTCTAAACGGCCGTGTCATGTTTGAAATCCTCATCGCCATTGAAGTAGGGGCGGAAACAAGGTAACGGTAATAAAGGGTTTTATTAATACTTGGTATCACTTTAACACATATACCCGGGTCAAAAAGATCTTTAGCTTGGTGCCAATCTGTGAGCCGATGACTTTAGGCATTGTACAGGGTTATGAACTTAATATGCTAAACGGGTCTTTCTTTCTAAAATGCTGCTCATTTGTACATGCAAAATGAACAGCTACCTACACAGAAGATTAAGACTATTTTTCATAAACATCCAAAAATTGGTGAGGGCAACGCAGCAGATAGAATAACTCACAAGTTGAAATGCTCATAGAATGAATGCAGTCTTAACAAGGATTCCTATTTAAGACATGTTAAGAGCTGAGAAGTAAGTGGCGGTCACAAGCTGCTCATAGGCTAAAGTTTAATTAGTTCTAGTGGATATTAAGATTTGCACCATACTTATCAGGTCAATTGGCCTTTTCATCATGAATAGAAAAAATGTATCCATCGAAAAAGGTGAAAATCGAAACCTGGCAATGCCTCACAACAAGGACGCCGAGCCCAGAGACAACACATGCAACTGAGCCATCACAAATCACATTAGAACTGATGGGTTGAGCACAACTCTGATGGTTAACTGTAGGCCATTAAAGGCAATATCAGCAGTCAGCAGCCTTCCCTTAACAGGTCTGCAGTAAGTTAGTAACAGTATACTATGGGTGCTCTGATTTTATTTTGTCCAATCTTCCATGGGCTTTGGTGTGGCTATGCCCTGCTAATATCACCTCACCACCACCCTAAAAGTCTGATGAGTCATTTCTATGCCAAACACCTTACTTCACAAGATCAAATCCTTCTTTCCGCCCCAGGACTTCTAAATGGTAATGCAGGGCGGGGTCACTTCTCACATAGAGGCAGGAAACATCTTACTAGCAGGACTCCCAGCCAAACAACTGCCCCCCTTAAGGGGCATACCATGGGGCAGCATGTCGCACCACCGGATCACCCAATGTCGACCACATCTCCCCCACCCTAGACACAGCTACTCTGGTTTTCCGTGCAAACTAGAATCCTGTCAAAGCATGGCTTCAACACCCGTAAGGCTGCCTCAGCTGGCACACCACTTTACCTGGTATCTAAGATAAAAACCTCCAGTGACTCTTGACATATGCACCGCAGGACCATTTCCAGGCCTGAAAGTAGATTGGGCTTTTGTAATGTAGTCTTGGCATGTGATGTCACTGGCCTGGAGTGCTTGCTGTCAGAATGTTGATGCATGAATGAAGCTCAGGAGAATGTTGAGTGGATCTGTGAGTGTATGTTCTGAGAGTGTCAGTTGGGGACCTGAGCTGGGATGGTAGTATGGCCGGTGGGTTTTCTCCTGTGTATGTAAGCCCAATACCCCTCCCTGACCCTGTCCTGTATCTCATATCAATGTACATAATACAAGAGTAACTGGATGGTGTATATAATGTACATTCTGTACAATAAAGCTTTCCTGGATCAATTTATGACTCCACAGCAGGTCTGTGTGTGAGTGCCAGCTTGGATGACCACCAACCGACTTTATAACAATTGGCGACGAGGCTGAAAGAACCCTAGAAGTAAAGAAATATAGGGAGGAAGAAAAAGGACAGAGAGGCGGAGAGAAGCTTCAGCAACTTAAAAGACAGTAAGGAGAGCTGTGGGGGGGAAACAGCCATTGATAGTGAAACCCACCGCTTCCCCATTGCCAATAATACAATCATCCTGCTCTGCACAATGGAAATAATAATGACATTTGGGCTCTGGGAGGGAGGCCCCCATCAACAGAAAATTCCCCAGAGACCCCGGTTGGCAAGGAATAAAGACTAGGCCACCTGCAGATGTTGTAAGAATTTTGAAGTTCGATATCATATAATGACATTGCTTCAGTGTGGTTCCCAGGGTGAGTGCACATGCGTTAGGGAACTATGCTTTAATAACCATTGGTGGTGATTGGATTCAAAGTGCGCCATTCCATGTACAGCAGGGCTGCTGCAATGTTTGTCATTAATGACATCCATCACTGTGTGGAAAAAGACAAAGTAAATGAAAAATGCCAGCACAGCACAGGATAATGCGATTCATGGGGGCGTCATGCTGCCAATGGGAGCTATGTTAAAAGTCTTACATGGTGGAGGACTGGCAATGCAGCCATGGGGACGGTTGGTGTTGGAGGCCCAGTGAGGTCCGGCCACCCCAAAGCTGCAGGGCAAGTGATGACGTCGCTGAATGTTCTGCAGGTTTGGGCGACTGTCCGAATGTTATGGATAATGATTCTCGGAACATCAGGGCTCCATTTGTAATACAGGAATCTCAATGTTTCGAAAAATGCACCTGATGGATGTCACGCCAGCAACGTGGCATAAGAATGAAGGGAACGTTTACGTGCAAACGAATAGCTGTATCCAGATGCAGTCGAGTGCTTCGGTGAGGAGGAATGGGAGTGCTTGAAGTAAAACTGTTTCAAGTTTAGTCTTCGCGCACAATTGGAAGATGTTTCGACCACGGAGCATAGTACATCAAGCTTATTCTGTTGTGGAACATGGAAATGTGGGCAATTAGGATAAACAGATATATTTATACTGGTTTATGGAGAAGGAAGAGGTATCTGTACGGTGAGCAACAATATATTACAAATGGAAGGTGTGCCCAGTTTGGATTATGACAATCGTAACAAAGGATCTTTTGAATTGTGAACATATGTTTACTTAAGGACCAGAGGAACCATTGGAATGAAACGTGTATCATCATAGAGTTCTGGGAAGTGAGGCTTTGGTATAAATGAGACAATGGCCTCATTACAAGTTTGGAGGTAGCCATGTCGTTTTTAGCGGCATGGCTGCCGCCAAACTCAATTCTGGGTCCCGCAAAAGGGGATTTACCGGACCATTCCGACCTTGGAGGGACCCAGATCTGGTACGTCCCCATTCCCATTTGAGCCCCCATAGGACTTAATGGGAATGGGCAGGTTGCTAACAATGGGCCTGTTAATGACGGGCCTGTTGTTAGCATCCTGTTCTGCTAGCGGGTCCCGCTCTGCACATCTGGTCTGGCCAGGCGTACAGAGCGGGACTCGCTGTAGAACTCATAATGTGGCGGCCCGGTATGAACAGTGCCGTTCCCTTACCAGCACCGTTCATTCCATGGCCGCCACAGTTGTAATGAGGCCGAATGGTTGAACTATTAGGTCCAGATACGAATAGATAAGCCAAGGAGCATTGGTGGCAAATCAGAAGCAGCGACTACAATGGATAGGAGAAATAAATTCTTTCAATGTTTGTTATTGCTGCATTTTTTTTTTAGGGAATTTGGTGCGTTGCTCTGTTCAAGCCACCACATTTTGGAATTTATACAATATTAGGTGAGAAGTCAGCACTGGGGTATTTAAAGGACATTTCTTTTAAGTTAATTTTGGGATAAATGCACATTCTTATATTTTTTTCTTTGCAAAGACAATATAAAACGTTTTGTTTAGACAATATAGATCTTTTGGTGAATAATGCAAATGTTGGTAATACAATGAGAATTTTAATACAATGGGCCTCATTATGACCCTGGCGCTAATGGGTTAACAGCGCCATAAAAGGCTGCGGCGCCGTTAATCCATTAGCACCTGATTACGAGGTCCCTTTGCGGGACCCGACCTTAACGGCTGGTTTACACCAGCCGTTAAAGAAGGGACCCGCAAAGGGACCTTGGTGTTAAGTACGGTACCGCAGTTTGTGGTACCGTACTTAGCGCCTTCCCCATTCCCATTGAGCCCTATGGGTCAAAAATGGGAATGGGGAAGGGCCATGGAGGAAGGGGGAATTACCGCCCCACCAACCTTGTAATGGGGTGGTAATTCCCCCTTTCTCCATGGCAGAGTCGGTAAGTTACCGGCATGGACCATGGTGCTATTAGCACCATGGTTTTCCGCCTGGGTCGTAATGAGGCCCAATGTGTTTTAGCTTAAACATGCAATGTCCAGTGGAATAAGTGGACATTCTGAGTATGGAGTTAGAGTGAAGATTACAATACAAGTATAGAACCTGAGAATATGTTGCGCTGTTGTCTTGTCGCAGTTTGTGATTTGTTGTGGCCCAATGTAAAGGAATTGTGTCATCCCAAGTATAACTCATGCACCAAAGTTTATGCTTGTAAACAGAGTATTTGAAAAGTTATTGGTGATGTTATATGCTCTAATAGGAGGTATATAGGAGAAAGTATGCTCAAATTTGAGGTACATGTGGTACATTTTGGCCAATCAAAAAGGAGTAGGTGCGCTCAAACTTGAGGTACATGTGGTAAACAAGAGGTGTTGGTGTTTTTAAAATGAATATTATTGAGTGGTAATGTATCAAAAAGTATTTCACTGAGATAGAGTTTATGAGGCTAGCAGATAAAATAAATTGTAAAAAATGTGCACAGAAATATTATGCTCATAGGTTGTATTTATGTTAGTTATGTTATCTCTAGTCAAGTTAATGGTTCAAAATTGCTTTCAGTGCTACGAGGAGCACATTAAATGTTAGATGTTGTTTCATGTGCGTGAGTCTGCTTGTGTTGTGGGTGTTTGACGCATGCATGGATATATGGGTTTAAGGACGTAAGTGGTGCGGGTGGGTATGATTGTGCTCGCCTGTTGTGAGAGGTTGCTTTTGTGAGAGTGCTGCCTTGTTCCACCGTCCCCTGTATAGGTATGATGGCACCGAATTAATGTTGTGTGCAGCATGCATGTGTCCAAATTTAGGATGGTTGGGAGTTGATATGCTATTTGTTTTGGATCAGATCTGTGGGATGTGTGCCAGGGTGATAAGTGGGAACGGATTGTGTTGAATGAGTTCTAGTTGTGAGAGTGGAAGGAGTACGATCGATGTATCCCTCCTGCAAATGTTGTCCTGGGTGTGGCAATTCCCCTCTCCCGTATGTTAGTGTGTTTGGACTTTCTCGGACGAAAGTTGCAGTTTGGCTCTGCTTCACGGCTTGTGTTGCATCCAGGTCCGTTGTGAGGCAATCTGTGGTCCCCCACTTCCGTTTCCCCACTTGTATGGTTGAGTGATGTCCCTTGATTGGTTTGGTTTGCGCCAGATCGTGGCATGCTCTGTGCCGGGAAGTGGCGGGTCAGGATGGAAGGATGTTGTTGTGTTGGAAGGCATTTGGTTTCTGAAAGGGAGATGTTGTGGTTTGTGTCTGGGTATGATAGAGAGATGTTGTATTGTAGTCTTGTCATGTGATGTCACTGGCCTGGGGTGCTTGCTGTCAGAATGTTGATGCATGAATGCAGCTCAGGAGAATTTTGAGTGGGTCTGTGAGTGAATGTTCTGAGAGTGTCAGTTGTGGGCCTGAGCTGGGATGGTAGGATGGCTGGTGGGTTTTCTCCTGTGTATGTAAGTCCAATACCCCTGTCCTGTATCTGGTATGACGTCCTTTAATCGGCTGCATTTCCATCCGCTGGCATTTTAACGTGCATATTACAATGAATATGCTCATCAAATTGTTTAGGGAGGGGGTGGGAAAGGGCAGATAAGGGTTTGGGCGGGTAGGCTATAGCCAGAAATAAGTGTGGGAGGGGGGCTTGGGAAGGGCATTTTCATTGGAATGTACACGTTAAAATGACAGGGGAAGAAATGGCAGGCGATACAATGACATGGAACCCTGTATCTCATGTCGATGTACATACAAGAGTAACTGGATGGTGTATATAATGTACATTCTGTACAATAAAGCTTTCCTGGATCAACTTATGATTCCACAGCAGGTCTGTGTGTGAGTGCCAGCTTGAATGACCACCAACAGACTTTATAACACGGGCCGCGAGGGAAAACTAGAAAACAGACATTTTTCTGGCACACTCTGGTCCAATGGAATTTCTTCCCAGCAAAGATCTGTACCCGTCCCTTCATCCTCCAGTTCCGGAAAGCGCTGAAAACCTTGCTACTTTAGCCACACGTTGAAGTTACCTAGGCTCGGAGGCTACACACTAGTCGTGATGTGCTATGTGAAACTGAAGGCAGTGCTACCGTGTTTGCTGTATATGCGTATGTACACAGTAATATGTTACGGTCTGCCTCTCAACTCTCTTGCATGTTAACGTTATCCTAATCCTGCTGTATAGAGCTCTCCTACATCAGAGCCAGGTATGTACTATATAAATATTATATAAATACATATATTACAGTACTCTTATTCCTAAATAGGAGGATAGAAATCCATTGCTCATAATGTTAAGATACATCCCCGCCTCCGTTTGCTCTACAAAAAAGTAGAGCACATTTTCAGCGATTTTATAGTAATAGTACAGTAATTAAAATGTAAATAGTTGCACATCCAATTGTCTATGCTGGAAAATTATACTTTGTACAACTGATCAGGCAATTATTATTTTGTTTTAATTTTAGGCCATTATAGGGCATTTTAGGCCACAAGAGTTTACATTAAAAAACAAGCACTGCCAAAGTGAATAGGCTTGGCTTTACAAATATAGACGGTATGATTTTGTAGTCAGGCCCACACAGTTAAACAAGCACTCTCTGAACTTGCAGAGGAAGACCTATTGTTTTTATGAATGCTCCTTTTTGAATACTTTCCCATGAAGATAATTCTAAATGCTTCTGTTTCATAATGTCTTCCATATTGCTGAGCTGAGTGTTTGCTCTGCAATGTACTTGTCCTGTAGTTTCTCTGACCATCTACTACCATGCAAGGTGTGGAAATCAGCCACGGTCCATTTGCATGCCCATGAATTGAACCCCTTGTGTGGATTAGACACCGCTGCTTTCTTCCACTACATATTGGTATTTTGTTGCAAAGGATATTTTGCAAACGGTTGAGTGGAATGAGGTGTGCGAATGAACAGTGTTGTGAGAATAAAAGTGGCCACCCCAATGTTTACATTTGACGAAAAATACACTAATTCCTTTGACTTTTGAACTTTCAAACACCCTGTTGAGCACAATACAGAAATGGATTATACATTTCACAAGCTGTTTTAACACATGTGATGCACTCACCAGCAGCTGTGGAAAGCTTTATGAAAATCATGACACTACTATGGGCCCTATTCATAGAATCCAGCGCAGAAGCAGCGCAAGGGCCGCGCGCAGAGAAGGAGTGTGCACCACGCGAGCGCCAGCGAGGGTGCAAAGCAGTATCTGCGTACAACGCGTATTCATGGAATTCCCGAGCCATTACCAGCCGTGGCGCAGTGAACATCCATCTGTACCAGTAACGCCCCCAACACCGCCCCTTGCGCAGGAAAAAGCCAATGAAATGTCCAATATGACTCAAGGCCCCGCGCCATCTGTGGTCCAGCACACAGCCTCGCTCCATCGAACTTGCGTGAAAAATCAGAGCACACCCCACTCCTGCCAGTCAAATCGCGTTAAAAGGGCCTCGCGTATCCCCGCAAAATCGGGTACTCCACTTGTGCCAGTCAAATCGTGTGAAAAGTGCCTTGCGTAGCCCCATGAAATCACGAACCCTGCTCGCGCCTGTCAAATCGCGTGAAAAGGGCCTCGTGTACCCCCCTGAAATTGCGTACCCTGCTCATGCCAGCCAAATCACGTGGAAAGGGCCACGCGTGCTGCCATCAGCCGTGAACACGGGCTGCCTGCGGGTATGTTGATGGGTGTTGGGGGGTCCCTTGTGGTGTGGGCTGCCTGTGGGGTATGGTTACCGGTGATGGGAGGGTTCCATGTGGTGTGGGCTGCCTGCGAGGTATGGTCACAGATGTGGGGGGTCCCTTGTGGTGTGGGGCTGCCTGCGGGTATGGTGATGGGTGTTGGGGGGTCCCATGTGGCGTGGGCTGCCTGCGGGGTATAATCCCATGTCGGCTGCCTGTGGGGTATGGTCACGGGTGATGGGGGGATACCATGTGGTGTGGGCTGCCTGCGGGGGTATGGTCACAGGTGATGGGGGGCTCCCTTGTGGTGTGGGCTGCCTGTGGGGTATGGTCATGGGTGTTGGGGGGGTCCCTTGTGGTGTGGGCTGCCTGTGGGGTATGGTCCCATGTGGGCTGCCTGCGGGGTATGGTGACGGGTGTTGGAGGGTCCCATGTGGTGTGGGCTGCCTGCAGGGTATGGTCACATGTGTTGGGGGGTCCCTTGTGGTGTGGGCTGCCTGTGGGGTATGGTCCCATGGGGGTTGCCTGCAGGATATGGTTACCGGTGATGGGTGGGTTCCATGTGGTGTGGGCTGCCTGCGGGGTAAGGTCACAGGTGTGGGGGGTCCCTGTGGTGTGGGGCTGCCCGCGGGTATGGTGATGGGTGTTGGGGGGGTCCAATGTGGCGTGGGCTGCCTGCTGGGTATGGTCCCATGTGGGCTGCCTGTGGGTATGGTCATGGGTGATGGGGGTATACCATGTGGTGTGGGCTGCCTGCTGGGTATGGTCACAGGTGATGGGGGCTCCCTTGTGGTGTTGGCTGCCTGCGGGGTATGGTCATGGATGTTGGAGGGGTCCCTTGTGGCGTTGGCTCCCTGTGGGGTATGGTCCCATGGGGGCTGCTGCGGGGTATGGTCACGGGTGATGGGGGCTCCCTTGTGGTGTGGGCTGCCTGTGGGGTATATTCATGGGTGTTGGGGGGTCCCTTGTGGTGTGGGCTGCCTGCAGGTATGGTCACAGGTGTTGGCGGGTCCCTTGTGGTGTGGGCTGCCTGCGGGTATGGTCACAGGTGTTGGGGGCTCCCTTGTGTGTGGGCTGCCTCCGGGTATGGTGACGGGTGATCGAGACTCCCTTGTGGTGTGCGCTGCCTGCGGTGTATGGTCGCGGGTGTTAGGGGTCTCTTGTGGTGTGGGCTGCCTGTGGGGTGCGTTCATGGCTGATGGCAGCACGCGCGGCTCTTTCCACGTGATTTTGTTGGCACGAGCGGGGTACGCAATTTCGCAGGGGTACGTGAGGACCTTTTCACACGATTTGGATGGCACGAGCGGGTATGCGATTTTGCGGAGGTACGCGAGGGCCTTTTCGCGTGATTTGGCAGGCGCGAGCGGAGTATGTGATTTTGCGGGGGTACGCGAGGGCCTTTTCACGTGATTTGGCTGGCACAAGCTGGGTACATGATTTTGCGGTGTACACAAGGGCCTTTTCAAGTGATTTGGCTGGCGCGAGCACGCGAGGGCCTTTTCACGTGATTTGGTTGGCGCGAGCGTGGTACGTGATTTTAGCGGGGGTACATGAGGCCCTATTCATGCGATTTGGCTGGCGCAAGCGGGGTATGTGATTTCGCAGGGGTAGGCCCTTTTCACGCGATTTAGCCGGCGCGAGTGGGGTACGCGATTTAGCGGGGGTACGCAAGGCCTTGCCTGTTGCAGTTACGGGTGCAGGGTCACGCTCAACACTATTTGCTCCTGTTCCTCGGGCAGCAGATCAACCCCGCCCTTGGGGTTGGGGTTCACTGTATCCCTACAACCCACAGCTAACACTTTGCACATGATGACTGTACTTGCCTTTACACTGCCATCATGACACAACATTGAAATGACTGGTTTTGTCTTTTTATTGATAGTTGAGGCTGCACACATGTACTGCACTGCACCCACACACTTCTGAGCCCTGTTTCACCCTTCAACATGCCTATTCACTTGTGTGATGTCAAAGTGACCTAGCATTAATGTATCCATGTGCCTCCCTTCACTGTATTTCAACACCCTAGCGTTGTTGCATCCTGTGACAAATGTGTTTTATCGTAGTGATTTCCATGTACTGTCTGATGACATGCATTTTACATGGATCACGGACAGTAGTATTTAACTTCCATCTGGGGCTGGTTGACAGTTCTGCCATGGCTATGCTAAGTGCCATCTGTGTTTTGGCATCTGTCATGTTTGTTGAAGGTCCATGACAGTCACAGGCTTGTTTGTGATGCAGGTGCTATGCACCATGCAGCCCATGTGTTGTTTTGCCATTTTACACTCATCCATGTCTGCTTTCAGGGTCCCCTTCCACTTCATTGGCACTGCGTGCATGGCTGAGTTTGTGTCATGTGTGACATGTCCGATTCATGTGTTGGATGTCAACATTCATTTGCATTTTTAAAGTGCTCATACAGCCCGGGGGCATCAAGGCACTGTTACAGGAATATGTCTTAGTTGCGTATTTATAACGTGCTTAATACCCAGAGGTTTCTAAGCGTGGACATGGGATCGAACCTGTGTTGCATTGAGTCATCTTGTTTCCAAGGTGAGCATGTTACCGCTTGAGCTATCATCCCAGGACATTGTAATACCTATGTGTGTGCTATATGCTGTTTACATGTATGTTAAGGTCTTCTTTTTGTTTTGTGCAGGTGATGAGGCACTGGAAGCAGAGGAGGAGGAGGAAGAGATGGCGGAGGGGGTGGAGTGTTCAGAGGCCCAACCAGGCACCAGTGAAGGCTGTGGTGTGGTAGCCCATGAACATCCATTGGTGCTACTGACCATCCTGGCCAGGGGTGTCTCTGAGTACACCTCTGAGGATCTCTAGGTCGCTGGTGTGGAATCGGATATTGAACCATATGTACTGTCGCAGGTGAGAGATTCTGGCATGGATGCTGTTCTGTCCGACACACCTGCAGTGGGGGTAGACCCCTCCAGGGGCCATTCAGTGTTGTTATGTCCACCTGTGGCGGTTACGGATGCAGGGCCATGCTCCACACTAATTGCTCCTTTCCCTGGGGCAGCATATCAAAGGAGGAATGCAGTCCTGCAGCCACAGGTATAGCCAGCACAGCCAGGACCAGGTCTCCTTGGGCCCAACAGGTGTGTTGTCTGGCAACACTGTGGCTGTGTGCCATCTGTAATACTGTGTGGGAGAATTCCATGTATGCCATTGCACAGAAACAGGGGGCATCATGTGAGATGATGGCTCAGGGCATGGAAAGGGTGGCCAATTCCATTCTCCCCCCCAAAAGGCAGGTGGAGCTCCAGCAGCAGGCAACGCGGTCCACATGCCGCTCACACAGGCAGGACATGTTGGGCACCAACAGGGACCAACTGGCTGAACTGGGGTCTCTGCCCACAGGCCCACATGGTTGCCCTGAGGGAAGACAACACCTCCCTCAGAGCTAATCTGGGTGCACTTGAGGTGCCTCACAGTAGATGGGCGTAACAGCAGATGGCGCAGGATGGAGCAGCTGACACGCAACATCTCAGCTGAGCTCTAGGCAACCTGTGAGGTGATCCATGTCTCACGTGAGGCCTTGCAGGCAGATGTCTGTGCAACACGTGAGGCCTTGCAGGTGAAACTGTGTGCTACATGTGAGGTGCTGCATGGGGACCTCCAGACCATCATCCTGCAGAACCAGACCTTTCAGACCCGCATGCTTGATGCCATGGAGGAGCATGCCAGGGCTATGCGTGGTCAGCTTCCCGTACCATGAACATCTTATCATATTGCACCAGAGGGTGACTACAGCGACGACAGTACTCCCACTATAGGCTAGCATGTGGGTGTTGAGGTGCACCCTGCACCTCTTCCCTCCTGGGTGCCCCCCCCGGTCAACCAAGGCCATTTTTTATTTTTTTTATTTTTTTTATTTTGTCTATTGTGCATTCATTTAACAATGTGTTGCTTTGTATGGCATCTGAAGGCATCCACTGTGTGTTCTGGCTGGGCCCATATAGGCTTGTCTCATGTTTGAGCCTTGGGTTCCAGACACATATGCCACTCCTGCTTCCCCTTTCCATGGGCTTGCAGGGAGGGCACCGTATGACAGTAACTTACACAGAGGCATTGGGCTTCCATCATTTCTGTGGCCAGTCTGAAGCCCAAACTGTGTATACACCCTTAGTGGGGATTCATGAAGGTTTCTCCAGTGCATGGTTGACATGCATGTTCATTTGTATATTGCTAATTGTGCATATTTACATGTTACATCTTCATGTATTACCTTGCCTATCTCCATTGTTGATGCATTTCATGCTGTATGCGGTACCCCGCCACATTTAGCTAGCAGCGACACACTCAGGATGGGAGGGATCCACTTGTACTATTGTGATTGGTCACTGTCTGATGTTGTCACTGTTGGGTCCTGTGTTCATGATATGTTATACTGGTAGATATATGTTCATGTGTACGGTTTGATTTTGATGTGTCAGAGGAAATTTTCTCTGGCCTGTTTCCATTTGTCACGGTGCACTTTGTGACAGTTGAGTCATGTGTTGTGCATTTATTTTGTTGTTTTCACATTGCATGCCGTGGCATAGTGTGTCGGGTGGGTGACATGGGGTTTGGGAGGGTTTAGGTGACATACCAGTATTTGGATACGCTGTTTTTCAATGGGGTAGTGGATTATGCACCTTGAATGTGTGCCTTTTGGTCACACAGGATTCAGTTTTTTTAAGTAGCTAGGGATGCACACAATGTAGCACTTCCACATTCTCAGGGTGGTATGGTTGTGACAGTTGACTCTCCCTTTGTCATCATCGGTTGTACCTGGAATGTACACGGCCAATGTGCACTCCACAGGGGTGGGATTTGAGGTGAAAAATTGAGCCACAAGCTGGGTACGGGCTGTCTCGCCATGTGCCCTTTCCCCTCCCATGTGCAGCAGGCATGCATATAGTTGGGGATGTGGGGGCACCTCCATATCCACCGGTACGCCCCTCCGTGTTGCAACATTGTGCAGGACACATGCTGCCACAAATATTCTGCAGACTTCTGGGGGTGCATATAGTAGCTGTCCACCAGAGCGGTCAAGGGAGCGGAATCGTGACGTGAGCACTCCGAATGTGCGCTGCACTATGGCCCTGGTTCCAATATAGGCTGTGTTGTATCTGACCTGGTGGGTGTGGTGGGGTTCCGTATTTGCATCATCATGTAGGTGCTCAAAGGGTAGCCAGTATCCCCTGGGGAGGTGACAATGGTTGTCATTAGTTGGGTTTGTCTATTTGTCTGTGTGTGACATGCATGCATGTGCACAGGCATTTGTACTCACCAATGAGCCATGTATTGCCATGCCTCCCAGCTGCAGGTCCTGGTTTAGGGGTGACATTCTGAATATGAAACTATCATTGGTGGAGCCTGGATAGTTTGCATAGACAGAGATGATGATTCCCTTGGCATCACATAAAACCTGCGCGTTGATGGAATGCCAGTGCTTGCGGTTGCGATAGATGTGCTCAGTGGCCCTAGGTGGACATAGGGCCACATGGGTGCAATCAATGGCAACAAGCATTTTGGGAAAGTGTGCCACCCCGTAAAAGTCCTGGACCACGGCCTGCTTTCCTGCGGGTGTTCTGGGCATGTATATGTACCTGTGGACTGAAGGGTATGCAGTCATGATTGCCATCACCTGGTGTAGGCAGCATGACTGCGTGGGGTGTGAGATGCCACCAAATATGGCAATTGTCAGCTGAAATGACCCAGTGGCCAAAAAATGCAGGACATTGAGCTCCTTTTCGAAGGAGCTCAGTGCTTGGGAGCACAAGGAGGGTGATGTGAGGTCGTCCTCCCACTCAGTGACCAGGTCTAGGATGATATGAGGTGGAAACCTATACCTGTTACTACAAAATGGAGTTGAAAGGCGATTGCCTCCCGTTTATACCTCAGTATTATAACACACCAATAACAGAAGGCTAAATAATTACAAAGTTATTCCTAACGCTGAATCCCTAGCACAAAGTTAAATGACCCTATCTGTAAAAAATCTCGTATCGATTGATAGAAGGCCCTAGTGAGTGCTGCTGAGCCCACTACAAGGGATGTCGAGATCCTGACCCTAAACTCTCTAAAACACTTTCCTGGTGTCTACAAGTGCACACAACATGGAGGTCGGTATTTTGTATTTTAATCTTTCCACCCCCACAGCGTGTGACTTATCGTTAAAACAACAAAGTGACTCTATGAACTGACGGTCAATAGAAGTATTGTTAAAAACAACCTATTTTCTCACCACTGTGGTGTAATGGAGAGAAAATGTGTGATGATAACTAAAACAACTTCTTTTAACAAGCCCTTTTCTTTATTTATAAGGGTGCTGGGGTCTGGGTTATCAACCAGTCCTCTTAACAACAGTCAACCGGTTTCAGCGGGATTCTTGAGTGGCTGCTTTCTTCAGGATGAATACACTACTTAATTCTAGTATTCTCAAGGTATCTTCAAACCTATGAAGTGTTATAAGATGTCTTCCGTGGTCTACAGTGGATATAGTGGAATAATCCCTGATCCTATAAGGACAAAGACAAGAAAGACAGGTGGGACTGTCGTCAGTCTCAAGTACTATTAAAACCCTTTAAAAGACGTATATTGGAAGGTGCTGCAACTTTGAAATAGAGTTCTCCTTACCTCTATATGTCAAAGTGCTAGGTCATGTAGTCCGTTATATGCTGCGGGTCTCTTGGCCTCAGCTGCATAAATGGTTATGCCTTTGACGTTCAATTCTGTGCGAGGAAGATGTGTGGCTCTCTCTTCTCTCCTGAATTGTTCTCACTGTAATGGGGAGGCGTATGAGATTGTAGTATAAAGACTTTTATGGGCATTCTCAAGTATCTGCACTCAGATATTTTAAATGTTTAGTGCCTCTCATTCACTATAATTTAACATGCCTGGTGAACTATATCTAGTGTTTCTCAACTCTATTACAATTTATGATGTTTAAGGGACATCCATCTGCTAATCAGGATGTTCGTTTGTCTCCCAGTCGTGGGGAATACTTATAGGCAATGCGGCCGCGATTTTTAATGCTTGCGGCTGCGATTAATGGTGCTTCCCTCTATCTAAATGTCTCGCTGTCATTAAGTTAATTTTCTCCTTGCTCAGTCAGAACGTATTGCGTGTTATGAGTAAGAGGAGAAATTGCGGGCTGAGGCTCTACATAACAGTTGGAGCGTATAGATGCAGAAAGTGGGGTCGCCGCCAGACACGCTTACCTCTGTCTCCTTATCTCGCCGCCTCTTGTTATGCGATCCGATTCGGCACCATCTTGGGCCATGTTTACATATATCACCGTGTCACGTGCACGTGATCGTGTATCGACTACAGATATGGCTCAGGTTTACCTGGGAGTTGTAGTTTGGTATTCCAGTGCCATATTTACATAAAATGTTCTGTGACCCGTAATGGCGCCATCCAGGACTATGACCGCGTCTATTGTCGTGTCATGTTCACTAAAAAAATAGCTCGAAAATCCCTGGGAATTGTAATAAGTGATGTTATGCCATGTTTGTATAAATGGATGCATTGTGTTCACTCGAACGTATAAATAGTATAACAGATGCCTGGGGATACCTGGGGGTTGTAGTTAATGTGTATTCCACTTCGGATCACCAATATTCTCAAAGTATTAAATGTCAATCCTCCATTGTTGTTGTGTAATTGTGGAGTTTAAAAAAAAAGAATTTATGACATGATGCATTAAACATACATCCAACATATAGCTAATTAATCCCCTATAAACAGGATTCAAAAAGTGGAATGATGTTGTGTGTGTGAGAGTGGCGGTCTCACAATTCAGTTGTAAATACCATGGTCAAAGCGGTAGAGATCATGTTCAGAGGGTAATGGGAAGTTCCTCTTAGCTGTGCTTCTATTTGACCATTAACTTTATAGAACCGGCAGGGTTTGCCAACAGATCCCCTCATTTAAGCCTACCAAGTGGCTGCGGGCCCTGTATATCCACTGTTGTTTCTTTTCAATAAGAGGGCTGTGATGTTTCCACCTCTTTTGGGTAATCTGACTTTCTCTAATATGGTCCACGTTAAGTCGTTTTCAGTATGTTGTTTCTCAATGTAGTGTTCTACCAGTGGGGCAGTGGAATACTTCTATTGACCGTAAGGTCAAAGAGTCACTTTGTTGTTTTTAATGATAAGACACACGCTGTGGGGGCGGAAAGATTAAAATACAAAATACCAACCTCCATGTTGTGTGCACTTGTAGACACTAGGAAAGTGATTTAGAGAGTTTAGGGTCAGGATCTCGACATCCCTTGTAGTCGGCTCAGCAGCACTCACTAGGGCCTTCTATCAATCGATACGAGATTTTTTACAGATAGGGTCATTTAATTTGTATGCTAGGGATTCAGCATTAGGAATAACTTGGTAATTATTTAGCCTTCTGTTATTGGTGTGTTAGGAAACCTATACCTGCCATAAACCTGGTTATCAGGCATCCCAAATAGGCTGGTCCTGGGTTAAAAAATGAGCGGCCTGGCAATCCTCCTCCTCCTCCTCCTGCGGTGTTCCACGATCACTGCTGCATGGTACATTCATCGCAGCTGTATATGCGTATTTGTTGTTTGTGTGCACTTTGGTGCGTGAGCCGCTTCCACCTGCTTTTGACTGGTGTACATGTTTCCGGGTTTGCGCGTGTTTTGCCGCGCGCCGGTGAGCCCTGTTCGATTCCATGAATAAGTGTTCTTAGCATGCGTGTGAGCGTTGCAAGGATTTTACTGCGGTGCTTCCCCCGTAACGCCCACATTTTCGCGTGTTATTCCCCATTTCACATGTTACGCCCCCTTTTTAGGTGTGTGTGCTGGACGTTGTGCGCCTTCGCTGGCTTTATCGAGCAAGGCATTCGTGGTGTCGCAGTGACATGTTGGACACGCGCTGATTCAGAGCAGGTCTCAGGTAAGCCACGCCCAGTGTGTTCCATGAATGCGTATGCGTGCAAAAACAGGCGCTTGCTTGCGTTTTTGCGCGCAAGCACCTGTTTTTGGTGCATATTTATTCCATGAATTACCCTGACAGTGTTTTATTGTGGAAAGCCTTAAATGGTGGGCAGGATTATGCAAAGAATAGTGTAGGATGTCAAGTTACACTTATTTCATTTATTGCTCTCTGTCTATTTCAAATATTTGTATTTTATCTTATACAAATGTAACATTTTCTCAGAGAAATGTGTAATGTTTCATAGATATGTAATAGAAATATTACAAGCATTACAAACGTGTAATTGATGTGTCCTATTGACATGAACCCCAATGGTAGAATCTACCACTGGCAAGTAGCTATCTGCAAGTTCGAACCCTGCTTTAGTCAGTTCTGAGGTAGCTGGAACATTGCAATTACAGCTATTGGGCGCTGTGAGACATTTCGAGTAACAGATTAAGTGTAGAGCAGGTGCAGATTAAGTGACAGCAACCTGCTTCTGTGTAATGGTGGAGTAGGTTGAGGATGAATTGCTACACAGAAAATATATTCTATGCCACAGTATTGTGGGTCATGATAGAGCCTGGTTCTTGCTTGCAACATTAGGGCTATGGGTGTTCTGTTTGACCAGAATCATAGTGCTGCACTGTAATGAATGCCTCCAACCCAATAATGAATGTTTTGCTGACCGCGTTTTCCCCATGAATAGCACAGAAAAGCTAAAACATACTGTGTGCCAAAGATCACAAGGCTCCTCCACATTCAATAGATTTGACTCCATGCGCTAATTTCTTTCTTTTCTCCCCCATTGAAAGCAAGACCTCACAATATACTTCTTGACTATGATCACAATGCTGTACTGTAATGAGTCTTCATCTAACAATGTCTATTGCATTTCGTTCCCCCCCATCGAAACAAAACATCTCACAATATATTCCTTGCGAGTAAACACTGTAATGGGAGTCTCAATGTACTAATACTGGTTGTTCTCCTTTCCACCTCATGCAGCATATTAGCTAAGTTTATGTCTTTTGTGTCCAGGATAACAAGGTTAAACTGAAATTAATCCCTGCATCTCCAACTGCTGATTTCTGCCCAGTCCACCCATCAATGGAAACAAGCACTCTGAATAGACAATGGGCCCATGATCACAAGGCACTTCTTTCGACAGTCAACACACAGCCCACCCAGACGCAATTTTTGTAAACTCTTGGTTTATTATGGTTTCAAAGCAAACCCAAATATTACATTGTGTTGTAAAAATCAGTCATGAAATCTGAGTACTGTTCTTAGGCCTAATTCAATATGCAATTAATTGTTCACATTGTGACATGTTCCTAACTACTGGTTCTGTGGTCCTTCTGTACAGAATGAGTGTTGAAGAAGGAATCCTACAAGACTGCATCAAGGCCACACATGTTAGCCCAGATGATCTCCTTTACATGGGTATTATGTAACTCTGCAAAGCACATATTTGGTGCCACTCGCACATTTTACATCCGGTAACAATACATGATTTAGCAGACAAAGTGAACAGGTATCATTGAGGGCGCCAACAGTTTTAGTAGCCACAATTAAGTGGAAGTTCCCCTGCTGAAAGATTCATTCTGTCACTGGCAATTTACTTTGTCGCTGAACCCAGTCTTACAAGCTCACTTGTTCTCTTTGGCTCTGACCACCTCTTTCCTAAAACCCTTTTCTTAATTCTACTTACAGTCGGCTAAGGATAATCCCCAGTTTCGTAGATGGCATTTTAGTTGCCTGGGGTTTCCTCTGTGCTTACCAGTGCTTGTGAGAAACATTAATTGCTGTACGTCACATATGACAACAATGTGGTAATGTTATGGGGCTTGCACCGCACACTGTCACCACTTGCGTGGTCTCTTGGCGCTCTGGTGGATCTGCGATGAAAGGAGGGTTGAGAGGGAGAAGAGAGCTGGGATGTTCTGTTGACAGTTTTAGTTCGGAGAAACCGGTACTGAGCATAAGTGCGTTTTAGTTTGGTAGCCATAATGTGGTGTTGAGGTGTGATTGTGTATAGTTTGTTTTTATGTCGGGTGTTGTGAAGTATGTGTGGGTTGTGATGTGGTTTAAGTATGGTTGTGTTTAGTTCCGAGTTTGCCAGTGCGTATGCAGAAAGTTGAGTCTTTAGTATGGGTAGTTACTGGGACTACATTTCCTACATCCAACATTCCAAAGTTATGTATTTCCGACCCGCAACTGTTCATTCTAGTGCTATGCATTTACCACCGGCCGCAAATTTATCCTGGCGAGACACATTCCCTGTCCCTTAGTGTGGCACGGTTTCTGCCCTCAACCAATCCCTCCAAGTGCGTTGCATCTCTCACCGCCAGCAATCCATCTAAATGCGACACATCTCCCGACCCTGTCCATCCAAGTGAGACACACTTCCCACCCCCAACACTCAATCCAATTAAGGTTCACTTCTCATCTCCAACAACCCATCTGCGCATGACACATCTCCCATACCCCACAATCCATCCCGGTGTGGCACACTCCTCACCCTTAAACAATCCATCTGGGTGGATCACAATTAAGCACAATTCAAAGCCAGGTATGGCTACCTTACACAATTAGGCTAAATGCAAAATATGCCTACCATAAACAATTAGGGCAAATGCAAAATATGGCTACCTTACACAATTAGGCACAATTCAAGTCACGGTATGGCTACCTTACACTTATGTGATCAAACGTGTGCTACCTTGAAAAGGTCCTGCTATTACTGTTGCTTTGGCCCCATTGGATCATCCTGGTTGTCGCTATCATCATCTCCGCTGTGGCTACTGCAATGGTGCCTTTGAAAACCTTGTATCCAAAAGTATGGACAAGCTACAACAAGCAGAGACATATGTGGACTGCCTAAAGCTCGACATGAAATGTTCGGATCAGATGACTCCTCCAATACAAACATTCAGCTGGTTGGCAGTCAAGCAGAGAGTTTAATTAAACATGGTCTAAAACTCCTACCTGGTATATCTAGTAAAACAATTGCTCCCTTATCACCCAACCAGAAGCCAAACGTTGAGATCCTCTAAAGAGCCATTGCTCCATTTATGATAATACACTACATTTTCTGTGTATAACCCTTCATTCTGAAGTCTCCAAACTGTGTAGCATCCTTTCTTTGAACCCCCACTTTGAGACAGGTTAAATAAAGTACACTATGCAAACGCCTGGGAATGCATCAATGTCTGCCAACTGTTAGGACCATACTCTTTTCCCCAGGATACACACGATCTGTTCTGCTGTCATTTCCTATAGCCTCTCTCTAATATTTCCTTTTTTCAGCTGTTTGAGTGCCCTGAAGCTGTATCCTGGAATGCAAGCACTATAAAAAGTATATTATAAATTATGATTATTATTATTATTATTATATTTATTGAGTGCGGGCATGGCTTCGAGAAGCAACAGAGCACTTCATGGAGATATACAACAGTACAAATGCATAACACAGTGCTTTTCAGAGGTACCAATAGAACAGATATACAGCGGTAGAGGAACACAGAGGAGGGGTACAGCTGTACAGGGGGGCTGGGAAGAGGGGGGTGGATGCCGGCTAGAAAGTCAGGTGCTCAGGAAACGAATACATAAAAGTGTCAAAATAGTTCAAACCTGTTTTGTTATTTATTGATGTGAGGTCAAAGGTCTTTATAAATTTAGTAGGGTATTCCATAAACACAAGTACAATAGCAAGGTTTAAATGTGTTTTACTAATTGGCATTCTGTTATCTTTACATAAGCTTACCACAAATGGGTAACTACAATAAAGGCAATCTACTTCAGCTTCTTTTTATGATGAAATTGTTACCCTTTGTCTGAAGAGCGCACACTATTTTCTTCATTTAGTTAATAAAGATTCATGTCGATATCTTATTTTTGCATTTATAAGCCCATAAGGCCGAATTGGATGAGGTGCTCACTAAAGTTAGTTTGAAGAATGCAGCTGTGATTCCCTGATAGATGAATATTGATAGAGTTAGCTCACTCTGTGGATGGGCTTTTCACCTGTGAGCAAATCTTCATGACTTAAACTAGTGAACATCTCAGAGATGATCAAGGACTCTCCTCGCTTCCTCCTGTTCACATCTTTGAGAATTAGGACAATTTGTCAAGTTTCAGAACTTATAAAATGTTTAAAGATCATATCAGTGGTACAACATATATTTGACTACAATTCACAGGCCATGTCAAAACAAAGCATCTATTTATAATGGCCATTGGAAAAGAATGAAGCCGAGTGCATTGGCACTTTATGCTACTGCACTGATACATTTCTAACTTGATCATTGTCAAAAGCTCTTTTCTTGTACATACAACGCTCAGTTCAATGCTCGGATACAAAGGTGGCAGGGTGTCAAGAAAAGAGAAGGATTATGTGAAAGAGTCAGAGGTGTGGTGATTAAAAAGGGGTCTAGCCACGTATAGTGTACTTAAATTTCAACACTTCTCTGAGTAACTTCCAAAGTGTTGTAGTATCTATCTATCTATCTATCTATTTATTGAGTACCAAAGCCCGTAGGCATCAGGGCGCTACATAGAGAAAAGACAAGACAAGCTAGTCGGAAAAAGAGATGGAGAGGGCCAGGAAGTCTACCTAAGCAAATCATCTATTTTTCAGATGTTTCCTCAAAGCAAGATGTTTTTTTGTTCTTTCCACAGCAATTGAGGCAGTTCATTCCAGGCTTCAGCCATGAGGACCTGGACATTTATCCCAGACACCGTAAATTGTGTAAGAAACTGATCCACCCTGATACATATGTTTGAAAGTTCTTTGTGTGGCCATATCTTGTACCTAGACATCTATGGCCGGTTTATGCCTGTTTTTCCAAATACATATAGAATGTAACATGTATCCACTAGTAAACCTTTACATCCAAATTCCTTTAAGCCACCTTGAAAGCCCAAAGAAATGGCATGATACCAAAATAAATTAAAAGGGTGGAAATGACCAGCTTTGTAGCAACAATAAAATTAATACGAGCAAATGCATCATACCTAAATGCAGAGATACTCCCATAATGTCACATTTGTTCATTTGTATGTGTGTATTTATGTATTTATTTACATGTATTTATTTACAGGGAGGAGCAATGCTCTTTTGACCACAATATAACGTACAACAGATTCTCTTCATCATCGCATGAGCAGGCTTCATATTTCAAGGAAGGAGCAAAATATTATCCAACAATTCACATTTCGTCGATGCGAACAGAGTTCAGTTCCTTACAGAATACAATTCTCTCTTGATTTAACTTGAAAGACAGATCAGTGCTTTGACAGTACTAGAAACTATGCAATGCCAATAAAAAGCAATATTAATCCCTCTAATCTGAAAAATACATGAATTGCTAATTGACAACTCTATCTGTTAAGTTCCCAGTTCAGCAGGCCACCCAGAATCTTGAGATTTCTACTGTCCAACACATTTTTAATAGCAGAACTTGAAATTGATAAGTGTCACAAATAGTTGTATGCAGTTCCTTTGTTTCCAAAACAAATTCAGCGTTCAGCTATAATAAACTAGCCGGATGTGCAGGTGGGGTTTGGTGTATTATTTGATTTTTAGTTCCAGCCTTCTGGAAAATACCCTCCCCTAAGGGATGATTCTGGCTGCAAAGTTGAGACTTCCTGCTAGTGACCTAATTTCTTTTACCGTTCCTTTGCCTTTTGTTGTCAGGCCTTGTATTTTCTTCAGGAGTTCTGCTATCTTTGTTTTTGGGATTCTGCATAGGCCCCTTGCAGAGTCTATCTCAATACCCAGAAGAATTATGTTGGTGGCTGGTTTGGTCGTTTTTTTCTGTTGCCAGGGGGATGCCCCACTGAGAGGCCATTCCTTCTAACTTTGCCAGGGCTCTGCTGAATTCTTCAGATTTTGCTGGTCCCATTACCATGAAATCATCGAGGTAGTGTACTATTTTGGTCCCTGGTCTCTGTTTTTGGAATGCCCATTGAAAAGAGGAGCTGAACTGCTCAAATAGGGCATACGATACTGTGCATTCCATGGGAGGCATCTACCTACATAGAATTTGTTTTTAAAAGTGAAACCTAGCAATTGCTGAGAGTCTTGGTGGACTGGCAATAATCTGAAAGCAGATTCGATGTCCAGTTTGGCCATCAGGGCGTTCCTGCCACATTCCTGTATGAGTCTTACTGCCTCTTGGAAGTGTGTGTAGGATACTGCAGATTCCGTGTGTGGAATGCCATCGTTCAGTGAATGGCCCTTAGGATAGGACAAGTGATGAATTAGCCTCATTTTTCCTGGTTCTTTTTTAGGGAACAGTCCTAGTGGGGATATTATGTAATCCCTGAGAGGCATGGAGTCCCAGGGGCCTGCAATCCTGCCTAGTAGTAATTCCTTCTTGATTTTGCTCTCCACCATTTGTGAGTTGTCCCTGGCTGACTTCAGGTTCTTTGGGATATTCTGAGACCCTGTACCCTTGAAGGGGATGATGGAAACCCTTGGTGAAACCTTGCCGGATTGCCTTGCTGGTTTCTCTGTCTGGGTAATTCATGAGTGCTTCTCTAAAATTATTGGGATTGATGGGGGTTCTGCCCGGTACTAACCATGGGGTTGGCGGGGCAGGGTTGGTGCTAATCTTTTGTATTTTTGGCTGTAAGTCTGGTGCAGTTGCTTGCTGCGTGGTCACCATTGCAGTTTGTGCACGTGTGTTTCTACCAGCATTCCTTCCCCCAGGTGCACAGGATTTTTCCAAAATTCCTGCATGGGATGTTGGCTTTGGGAGAGTGGTTTTTGTTCTGCCTGTGGGCATTAGACTTAGCCGCCCATGGCTGATTCTTCTGAAAGGGCTGTTCCCCCTTTTTGTGTTTTTCATTGTCTGAAAATCTGGGGCCCTGTGAACTTTTGCTATTTTTGGGTGTTGCTTGGGTGGCCTCTTCCTCTGATGGAGGGTCGGCAATTAGCATGTATAAGTCATTCTGCACCTCGTCCCATTCTATGGCTGGCCTCTTTGACATGCTTCTACTGAATCTAATATCATATGCTAGCCAGGTCTTCCCCTTTTGAGCGATTTTTACTTCTCTGATTTTGTCCATGTATGCCCATAGTTTTTTGCCACCCCCAGGGAATTTTTCTTCATATATAGTTGCCAAGATGACCAAGGCTTGCAGCCAGTTGTCCCAATTCTATTCCACCTGGGCATTTCTGGCTATGGCTCTCTCCTCTATCTTTTTGGGATCCCTAAAAGCATCTCTCCCTTTACGTTGGGCTTCTATAAGTGAAAAGATTTTGATGAACTCTTTGGCCCATATGGCTTCTTTGATTGTAATGTCAATGTTCCATGCTAGGCACCTTTTGTATCTATTCAGTATTTCTGTCTGGAAGGATTTCAGTTTTAGGTCTAATTGGGTACTGCTAATTATTACCATGTCTGATGAGTTGTTGTTGCTTGCCCCTGTCTGCCCCGGTGTGTTTGTATTGGGGATTGTCCATGCTTTTAATGCACCTGTCGGGTCCGGTGGTGCCGCTGTTGGCGTAGGTGAAACTGTGGTGGCGGCTGTTGGTGCTGTTGGCACCTGCGGTATTGGTGTTGCTGGGGCTGGTGCTGCTGTCGTTGTTGCTGGTGGGAGGAGGGTCACAGTGATGTCAGGTTCTAATGGTATGCTGGGGTTTGTGGGCCTAGTCCCGACTGTGGGGAGTAGTTGTTTACCCCTAATTTCGAGCAATAATTGCTGCATTTCACTCATGTTCTCGCATAATTTAGACAGTTTTGTGTTACCTTTTCCCATGCCTTCTGTTGACTTCCTTTTCTTTGATGGTGTTGTGTCGTCCTCCTGAATGGGTGGTATGGGCAACCCTTCTTTTGGTAGGCCATACATATTTTCTCTGACCCAGGCCCAGCCATAGTGTTCAGCTGCCTCAATTGCTGCTAGCAGGTGAGGTGATTTGGGCTTCTGGTGGGGTGTTGGGTGTTCCTGTGATTTTTGTTTGGGACCCATGATTCTTTAGCCTGTTTTTATTACAAGAACATTACTTTGTTTGACTAGACAGTTGTTTCTTTTGAAAATTAAAACATTTTTATGTAGGTTTGGTTGCTGCCCCTTGGAATTCAATTCTCATAAGCTTGTATCGTTGCCCATGTTGGGTAACTTGCTGATGTTGCCCAAAGAACTGTAAGCCTATGTTTGCTAATTGCATTCAGCCCCTGTGCATTGAATATTTTGCCCTTGCTTTATATGGTGCTATGAAAATATTTTAGGTGTCTGAGCGCTGCTTGTTATTACCCCGGGTCCTTTTCCAACGTCACCAAGCTCAATGGACCAGGGTGGTATAAAATGATGGTCCCTTCATTTGGACCTTAATAATTTGGCATTTATATAGTGCTACAAAGACTTGGGTATCTGAGCACTGCTTATTAATACCCAGCGTCCTTTACTGCATAGTCACGGCCTTGTGTTTGAGGTGTACAATGTTAGTTCGTTTCACGCGGAATGGATTATCCCTTGCTACTTTCCTTCTTGTAATTGACACAAACAAGTGTCCGGGGGCTGCCGCAGAATCTGCTTTTTGCAGGCTGCCCGCGAGATGTTTACTTTAGCGCCTGCGCTTAAAAATAACATTCATTTCCTTCGCAACCGAAGCTCACCTGAAACTGTGCAATTGACATGCCGTCTAAGCCGGGCTGCTTTGTTTGTTTTCCTCCACTTGTTTGGGCTGGCCTAGAGTCCTGATCTCCGCTCGTGCACGTGCCTGGAGACTCCTTCTTTTTTTCCAATTTTTGCCGCTCGCTTGCAAGAATGGAACGTTTAGAACAGTGACAATGTTCTTTTAAAGGAGGAAAAAAGACGCTGCTGATGCAGTGAACTTTTAGAGTTTGCTAAAGAAGAAAAGATCGGAAGACGCTGAGTGAAAAGCGAACCTCCAGTTTGTTTGGGTCCCCGTTCAGGGTCCACAAACAGATTGTGTTTTCTTAGAGCATGCTGCTCTTATTTATAAGACCCAGGGGAGCCCTGGGTCTTTGATATGCATAGTGATGGGGGCTGTGTGTAGCCGACTGTCTGGCCCCCTGAGGGGAGCAGGTCTTTGAACCTGTGCCCTGCCTGACTGTTGGTATTTCCTAGGTGCTTAGCACCTTGTTGCTTAGAGGAAGGGTGAGGTGATTGTTCACACCTCACCCTTCCCTGGCTTTGTATGGCAGAGACTGCGTGTCTCTGACTCTGTGGGGGAGATGTGCAGGCTTGGGGGTGGGGGCTGCCCCTCTCCTGGCCTGCTGGACGTTAACAGCAGTTACCCTGCCTCGCCTTGGGCAGCCCTGAGGTATTGCCCAAAATAGGAACTGCACACCAGATGACACCCAGTTCAGCCATTTTATGAAGCAATCACTCCAAAACATGACTGCTTTTGTGCATCCAGGCAATGTTCTAGTACCATGTGTTTTATAACGAATTTCCCATTTGGTGGTGAAGAGAATGTTTACATGTTCCCGATGCAAAACCAGCATATGTCCTTTTGGCCGTATGATGTTCTTTCTTTGAGATCTCATCCAGCAGATTTAAAAACAGGAACATCATTTTAGAGGCTAAAAATACATAACAAATGGTTTTCTTGTAGGGTGTATCTGAGGTTTGTGATGGTGATGAATTTCCCTGGGAGCACCACACAATTATGATGGGTCTGCTAATAAAGTACAGAAATCCTCATGCTCATGGTAACTCTGGCAATGCAAATGTATTGCATCCTGATCTTCACCACTGCATGGAGAGTTGGAAGATGCAGGTGAAAACACAGAACATGTTTTACTATTTTTGACCCACATACACTAACTTGAGAATGAAAAGCTATGTCTGTGGATTATTTTAATTGTGTATTCATAAAGCGCTGAATACCCAGACCTTTCTAAGCGTAGACCCAAGGATCTAATCTTTGTTGCTCCAAGTCGTCTTGCTTCCAAGGCGAGCGTGTTACCCCTGATCTATCTTCCCAGCCTTAAGAGAGAAGATTTTTGACAGAGCAGAAGGATGAGGGGGAGAATTTAGGGTGACTTCCCTGCAGTGGTAGAATGATTTACGCCTGCTCGCACTTGGCTTTTGTATGTGAGACAGAACATTTGAATTGTATTCTGGCTTTGATGAGGAAAACCACTGGAATGATGGCTGTTATGCCTTGTCCCTCCCGCAGCAGCACCAGCGATTCATAAAATGGCAAGCTGGGAGGCATTCCTTCATCTCTTTCATTGTGTGACCTTCACAAAGTTTACTAATAACATGGGGTTGTCCCAATGGAGTAGGGAAGATCTGGCTACCAACCTGAGATATTACCATTTTTCCTAATACTTGGTCAAGTCTGACAGGACGAGAACCCTACACCCTCACTTGGCAGGTAAGACAGGTGGATGCTCTGTGTCTTCCCTTAGCAGTAGAAATACAAGCAATAACAGTTTTACTCGCCAATATGACTGTGGTACATACAGCTCTCAATGAAAGGAATGCTCTGGTAAATGCAGGTCTTAATCAAAGGATAGATACTATTCGGATCCGCCAACATTCTGAGCCTTTGGATGTACAATTTCACAATCAGGCATCTCCTGGTGCAACTGCTCCAGTTGTATCACGAATTGCTGGTCAGGCCACAACTCCATAACTTCCAGTATTGATTTCAGACTCATTTCCTTTGGCTTCCTGTAAGGTATGGAATGTACAGGCTGGAAGGATGGGTTAGAATTTGGAATGTGGGAGAGGGGAGGCACTTGGTGAGCTGTCAAGAGGGTGAATAACGAAAGGAGAGCACTAACTGTGATCCAGTGTCCTGTTTTGTTTCTGCAGCACAACGTAACAATGGCGACGAGGAACTTTGCTTGGAACAAGTGAGTCACCCTCTGTCCCCAACCTCACGGATGTCACTTTCCGAGCCCACATCCAGTGACCAACCAAACAGGTGATGCTCAACAGGGAGCCGTGAGGAGAGTGCCGCCCCATCCGACCACCAAGAAATAATGTGAGGGCACCAAAAGATGGGGCGAGGGTCAGTAGTGTGCGTGTGGACATAAAGGTACCATTCATCTTGCGGACTAGCGCAAGATGTCACATGCAGGATTGTACATTGCAACAGCCATCTTGGAGATGGACTAGACTGACACTTTTGGTTCCACATGATCTGAAAAGAATTAACATAAGAAGTAGAACTGCATTCTTCAAAACGGTAGAACGCTGTTATTAGTGTTGTGTCACAATTAAAGGAAACTGCACCCAATGGCTGCTGCCAGTATGTGTCCACTGCCTGCATTACTGGCTGAACCAGGCACACCACCCCGCTATGGAAAAAAAGAAAAAGGATATTTGACACATATATGGTAGCAATTTTTGGTGAAAGGTTCTCTGCAAAAAGAAAAGAGGCAATTCTAAACAATTCGGGGCATGAATGCCGATCAATCTTTGATGGATTACCAAATAGGCCGGCAGAAGAGGCTGGAGAGTTGGATGAGTACAATGTAGAAGTGTGGAAATTGGAAAAAGTCAACCCAACACAGTATTGCAACGTCACACATTTTTCCAAAGAGTACACAGAGAGGAATAGCCTGTCAAAACTAAGTAGCTGCACTACGGACCCTACCTATGCGTGTGATATTGGTGAAATTACAGATTCCTTGATCTGTGATCAATTGGTGATGTGCACTCACAACACTAGGATACAGTGACTATTGGCCGAAGACCCTTCGCTGGATTAAGCAATGGAAATAGCTCACAGAATTGAAGAGATTGCAAAATATGTAAAGGAGATCAAAATTGATCAAAACGGAGCCTGAACATTATGAAGTGAGTGCAATCAGCCAAGCAGACAAGAAAAGGCAAGAAATGTACATATTTCAGATTGGCAGAGAACACACATGTTACAGGTGTGGAAGACTAAGGGCCTCATTACACGGTAGGCGGTAGGGATTTAACGTTACTGGTAATAGAATACCGGTAACGTTAAATCCCCATGCTAATTATGACCCGGCTCACCGCTATTAACGGCACCGCTAAGTACGGTGCCACTAATAGCGGGCACTCCGCGGACGCGCGACCCTCCATCCCATTAATAACACCATGCTGCTAATAGCACACCATCACAAGGCCAGCGGACATGCCAATACGGCATGGTAAAGCCCCCAAAACCCCTTACCGGCATGGCGCTAATACCGCCATCGCGAACCACCCGTTAAAATATCTGTGCAGTGTTACCACCTGCCACAGGTGGCCACAATCAGCACAGGTGGAGGCAATGGAGACTGTGGCTGCTCAAAAGGAGCACACCACACCCCTTCCCACACCAAGATGGTTCCAATACTAGCAGCATTACATGGCCTGGAGGACCTGATTGCAGCACAGCTGCAACAACAACAGGCAGCACAGAGGAGACGCAGGAGGAGGAGGAGGGCAAGACAGGCACAGCAAGCACCACCACGGCACCTAATCATACCACAGAGGCACCCACCAATTCCCAGGATCAGAGGCAGTCCATTTAACCTAACACCTGAGCAGATACACACCATGTCCCGTCTGGATCGGGATACCACAACCAGCATAGTGGACATGATACACCATGACATTGTGAGCCTCATAGACATCAGAACTGCCATCCCCCCTCTACTGAAGGTGGTGACTGTGCTCCACTTCCTGGCCACAGGCACCTACCAGCATACAGTGGGGCAGATGCATGGCATCTCCCAACCAGTATTCTCACACACACTGAACCAGGTACTCGATGCCCTCCTGAAGCATGCACCCGAACACATATACATGCCACGGACTGCCCAGGAGATTGCAAACTCCAAAGACGGTTTCTATTCACTGGCAGGCATCCCAAGTTGCATCGGGGCCATTGACTGTACACATGTGGAATTAGTTGTCCCACATCACAATGAAGTAGTGTACCGAAACAGGAAGCAATTCCACTCCATCAATGTCCAAATGGTATGTGACGCCAACAAGATAATCACACATTGCTGTGCCTGATTTCCTGTAACGCTCACCTGATTCCCACGGAGGCGCAGGTCTGGCTTCGAGTGCTGGTGCTTCTTCAATGGTGAAGTGCAGGACCCTGAAGATGGACAGGAAGGGCCCCTCAACTCTGGCTTCTCTGGCTTGCAGGAATATTCCCCTGTGCGTGAAAAGAGGGCCTGGATGTAGCAGCATGGTCTGCATCAGGTAAGTGCACATTAAAACACTTGAACACATGTCTAACTTTATGAGCCTGGCGCCTAAGGCGCCAGGACAGGGGTCCAAAATGAGCCTGGTGCCTAAGGCGCCAGGACTGCGTACAAAGGGCCCCAGCTTGGGCCCGCTGGCACTCCCCTGGGGAAATGATGCCTGCCTCTGGGGTTGCTGGGTCGGACCTGGCTCCTTGGAGGTAGGCATCATGACAGTACCCCCCCTCAAGGCCCCTCCCAAGGTTCTTTCCTCCGGGGGTTTTGGCTTGTTCGGAAATCTCCGGTGAAACCTTTGTACTAATCGAGGTGCGTGGACATGGTTACTAGGCTCCCACGATCTCTCCTGAGGTCCATATCCCTTCCAGTCAACAAGATAGAAGAGTTTTGACTTTACCACCTTGGAGTCTAAAATGTCTTTAACTTCGAATTCTAATTCCCCTTCAATTTGAACTGGATCTGGAGGCTTGGACAATCGGGTTCCTGGTTGTACTGGCTTCAAAAGTGACGCATGAAAAACTGGATGAATACGCATGTTGGACGGTAGATCCAGTTTAAAGGCCACTGGGTTGATTATAGCCTTGATGGGGTAAGGTCCTATGAATCTGGGATTGAAGATTCGCGGGCCCTTGAGGGGTAAATGTTTAGTTGCTAGCCATACCTGGTCTCCTACTTGGTAAGGAGGAGTTTTACTTCGGTGCAAATCAGCGTTTTCTTTTTACTTTTTCTTGGCTTGCTGTAAATGACTTGCAGCTTCTTTGAAGGCTCGGGTTATTGTGGAATGCAGATGATTTACTGCGGGCATTTCCAGGGTCAGAGGTGGATCTAGGTCAGAGGTCCGAGGATGGTGACCATACAAAGTATAAAAAGGGGTTTGTCCGGTTCCAGAATGCACTGAGTTGTTGTATGCATATTCTGCGATCCAAAGAATGTCTTTCCAATTCAACTCAGATTGGTGTAACATGCACCGAAGATATTGCTCGAGAGTCTGATTGGTTCTCTCGGTTTGTCCGTCGGTCTGGGGGTGGTGGCTGGTAGATAACCGCACATCTATTTGTGCTAATCGGCAACACTTCTTCCAAAAATGGGAGATAAATTGACTTCCACGATCCGAGACTAATACGGAAGGGAAACCATGTATGCGAACTATATTCTCCAGGAATTCCTTGGCCAAGGGGGAAGCTGAAGGCAAACCTTTTAAAGGGATAAAGTGGGCCATTTTGGAGAATAGGTCCACAATTACAAGGATTGTGTTGTAACCAGCACAAGGAGGCAGGTCGGTTATAAAGTCCATTGACAGGGTGTGCCATGGTGCCGGTGGAATATCCAAGGGTTGAAGTAGGTCGGCTGGCCTTTTCTTTTGAGCTTTGTTTTGGGCGCAAATTCCGCAAGACAGAACAAAAGACTTTATGTCTTTTCTCCAAGAAGGCCACCAGAAGTGGCGTTTGATTTTTTCCTCCGTTTTAGCGATACCCGGGTGTCCTTCCATTAAAGATTCATGATGATGGGCAATAACAAGTTCTTGCAATTCTTTACTTGGCAGAAACAACCGCTCCTGGAAGTAGGGTAAGTCATCCTTAACGGTGTAATGAGGACCCTTTTGACTCCATTCCAGTAAGGTTGAAGAGTCTAGAAGTTGTTTCACTTGCGTTTGGATGTCCTCAATAGTTTGCAATGAAGTTAAGCCTAAGATTCTTTGCTCAGGTATGATGGGCACAGGTTCTAAGCTCGAATTAGGTTCTTCCATGCCAATCCGGGATAAGGCGTCCGCTTTTCCATTCTTGCATCCAGGGCGATAGGTAATTACAAAATCAAATTCCGCGAAGAATAGAGCCCATCGGAGTTGTCGTGAAGATTGAGCTTTGGCCGTCTTTAAATACTGTAAGTTTCTGTGGTCCGTAATTACGGTGATGGTGTGTCTTGCCCCGAGAAGGTAGTGACGCCAAGCCTTGAAAGCAGATTTGATGGCCAGTAACTCTTTATCGGTAATTGCGTAGTTGATTTCAGGAGGAGAACATTTTCTGGACCAAAAGGCCACTGGGTGTAGTTGGTTAGTTTTTGGGTCTCTTTGCGACAGAACAGCTCCCATGGCCGAACTGGATGCGTCGGTTTCCACAATGTACGGGAGATCTGGGTGCGGGTGCTTCAATACAGGTGCAGAGGTGAATTTGGTTTTCAGGTCCTGAAAGGCTTGTTCGGCCTCAAGAGTTCATTCGAAGCGTTTGTTTTTCTTTAGGAGAGCTGTGATGGGTTGGACTGTTTGGGAAAATTCCGGGATGAATCTTTGATAGAAATTGGCGAAGCCGAGCATGCTCTGAACTCCCTTCACCGAACTAGGAGATGGCCATTTGAGGATGGCGTCCACCTTTCGCGAGTCCATTCGGACTCCTTGAGGTGTCAGGATGAATCCGAGAAACTCAACTTCAGTGGTATGAAAAACGCATTTTTCGAGTTTTGCAAATAGTCTGTGCTGGCGCAATTTCTCAAGAACTGCCCTAACATGATTTCTGTGATCCGATTCTGAAGAAAAGTACACCAGGATGTCGTCAATGTAAACAATGACACAGACATCGATAAGTTCCCGAAGAACATCATTCATAAAGTACTGAAAGGCGGCAGGTGCATTGCACAAACCAAAGGGCATCACCTGATATTCGAAGAGCCCAAACTTGGTGCGGAATGCAGTCTTCCATTCGTCGCCTTCTTTTATACGCACCAGGTGATAAGCTCCTCGGAGATCTAACTTGGTGTACACACAAGCGTCTTTCACCTGGTCGATAAGCTCAGGGATCAAGGGCAGAGGATAACGATTCTTAACCGTTATTAGATTTAGGGCGCGATAGTCTATACACGTTCTAAGGTCGCCCTCTTTTTTCGGCACGAAGAACAGAGCTGAAGAGACAGGAGACTTGGACGGGCGAATAAAACCATTGGCTAGGTACTGATCTAAATACTGACGCAAATGCAGGTTCTCAGGTTCCGTAAGAGCATAAATCCTACTACAAGGTAGTTGAGCATTGGGTACCAGATCGATTTGGCAATCATAAGACCGATGGGGAGGTAACGTGTTAGCCTGTTCTTTCTGAAAAACATCTTGGAATTCTTGGTATTCTGACGGTAACTGTACAGGGGTGGAAGTTGCTGAGGCTAGACCCATAGCTGGATTTCTTGGATAACAAGTTGGTTCACAATCAGGAAAACTTATCTTCTTTGCTCGCCAGTCAATTCTGGGATTATGTGTTTCTAACCAAGGAATTCCAAGAATTACTTGAAATTGTGGGGCCTTGATCACATCAAACACGATTGCTTCCCGATGACCGTCCTGACCCACCAGTGTCACTTCAACAGTGGAATGCGTTACAGGCCCTGAGGCTATTTCGGTTCCATCTACTGTAGTAATGACATCTTGGGTTACTTTCGGGCGGAGAGGAAGCTTAATCCTGGAAGCCAATTCACGATCTATGTAATTTCCAATAGCTCCACTGTCGATGTATGCTTTTATAACATGCAACTGCTGAGGCTGTTTTGGGTCCACGAGCACCATTGGCATGACAAAATGCGAGGTCAAAGAGTTCGTTTTCAAGCTCAGCAAGCGGACCCCTACGCTTGTCGGGCTAGGTCGTTTCCCGAATCAGGTGTCAATAGTTCGTTATCAGTAGCTCCAACCACCTTCTTAGGTGGTTTAACTGGACAATTTCGAAGAAAGTGACCGGAAGTCCCGCAATACAGACAAAGTTGCATTTGCCGCCTTCTCTCTCGTTCTTTCTGCGTTAATGGTCCTTTAACACCACCGATTTGCATAGGTTCGGATACGTCGGTAATCTTGGAGTTAGCGTGGGTTTTGATCGGTATTCGGGTTTCGTGCTTGAACCGATCTGCTTTTCTGTTTTGAAGTCTGTGATCAAGTTGAACCACCAAGTCAATGTAGTCTGCGCAGACCTGGGGTGGGTTTACTATCTGAGCTAGAACATCCTTAAGCTCTCCGCGCAGGCCTCGATGAAACAATGTGATCCTTTTGTTTTCTGGCCATCCAGTTTCCACAACCAGTCTGTTAAAGGTGGCAATGTAGGGCAGAAGATCCTGATTACCTTGTCGTAAGGATAGCAGTTCGTTATCAAGGGCCTGTACTTGAGAGTGTCGAGCGAACAATCTTTCCATGCTGGCCTGGAAGCCCTGAAAATTCTGGAGAATGGGATCATCCTGATTTACCAATGGAATAGACCAATCGGCGGCACTGCCACTGAGGTAAGATAGTATAAAGGCTACCTTGGTCTGGTCGTTAGGGAAGGCTCCGGGTCTGCATAGAAAGTGTAAACGACATTGGTTCATAAAGACGGCATATTTCTTGGGATCCCCCGCAAAACGTTCAGGTGGGGCCAAAGGCATGTGTCCAGGTAGATTGATTTTTACCGGGTTATTCAAACCCATTGATGTGGAAATGTCTCCGGAATTAGGTAAAGGAATGTGCCCTGCCTGGGCCTGTAATAACCTTTTGGCTAGGTCATCTGTTCTTTCCTTGGATAGGATCAGTTCTCTTTTGAGAGCGTTAGTCTCCTGGCGGGCTGAGTGCACCTCTGCCCGCAATTCCCCCAAAAGCTGGGCCAGCTGGTCAGTCTCGGAAGTCTCCATAGCGCCCGGGTGGGAAATTGTGGGTAGGCTTCGCGTTCTGTAACGCTCACCTGATTCCCACGGAGGCGCAGGTCTGGCTTCGAGTGCTGGTGCTTCTTCAATGGTGAAGTGCAGGACCCTGAAGATGAACAGGAAGGGCCCCTCTACTCTGGCTTCTCTGGCTTGCAGGAATATTCCCCTGTGCGTGAAAAGGGAGTATTACCTACTGACTGAGTTATGCTCAAGCCTCCCACTCTCCTCCAGCCCTCCACGATACCCTTCCACGATTCCCCGTAAAGTCTCACCTTAGGGTCAAGAAGGATGAGCTCTCCATCCTGCTTCTGATGCAGGGGCGCGTTGAAACCCAGTTACTTCACTGGATTGAGGATTGATGGGAGTTCAGGTAAGCTTGACTATTCAGGTAAGGTGCTGTAAAAGTTCTGCTGCAAGTTCTAAAGTCCAAGCTTAAAAATAATGTTCATTGTCTTGATGCAGAATGCCGGAGATATGGTGCCGACCCGAAGTGAAACGTGCAGTTCCAGTAAATGACAGGTAAGTTCCGGATGAGCGCTCGGGTAATGTCTTTGCATTCGCTCATTCAATGTCTTTGTCTTTTTTCCCCATAGGGGCTGGGGTCCGGAAAATGCCTGGAAGCGCCAAGATCCGAAATGAAATGGGAATGACCCAACAGGTAAGTCTTAGAAGGAAACTGAGCTTTTCCTATTCCTTTCCTTTCTCTCACCTTGTTCTTGTCTTTTTCTCTCTAGGCTCTGGGAAGTGGCTGTGGATCCGGATGATCGCTGCTGAAGATGGAGGAGTCCACGATAGGTGAGTGAAATGCAGCGCTGCAGCGATCGTAGCGAAATGCTTTTAAAATGATGTCTTCCTTTCAGGATCGTCGGTGTGATGTCTCCGTGGTGCTGATTTAGCAGGTAAGGTCTTTTGTCTCCCTTTGCAGGTGACCCAGGATACTGACAGGCGTGGCTGAGGTCCAGATGCAGGAGCTGACACGGTGAGCGTCCAGCTGCGAGGAGCAGAACAACGCGAAGCGTGAGTTGCTGATCGGGTGTGGTTTAAATAGCTTTGGAAGAAGTTCCCAGTGTGTATCCTTCCACCGATCAGGTATGTATCCTTCCCCGACCACACCCGGGTGGAAAGTAGTCCCACAGGTAAAGTAGTTCCATTCAGGCCTCAAGAGGGCCTGGATGTAGCAGCATGGTCTGCATCAGGTAAGTGCACATTAAAACACTTGAACACATGTCTAGCTTTATGAGCCTGGCGCCTAAGGCGCCAGGACAGGGGCCCAACATGAGCCTGGCGCCTAAGGCGCCAGGACTGCGTCCAAAGGGCCCCAGCTTGGGCCCGCTGGCACTTCCCTGGGGGGAATGATGCCTGCCTCTGGGGTTGCTGGGTCAGACCTGGCTCCTTGGAGGTAGGCATCATGACATTTCCCGGATCTAACCATGATTCCATGGTCCTGCGGAACTCAACTATCCCCCGCTACATGGAGCGACAAACGGGACAGCGTTCATGGCTACTTGGTGAGTAGCAAGCCAAGCACATGGCAGTGTGCTTGGGGGGGGAGAGATAGATACTCTAACTGGGTGTGCGTGGGGGGGAGAGATAGATACTCCAACTGGGTGTGCATGGGGGGGAGAGATAGATACTCCAACTGGGTGTGCATGGGGCAGGGGGAGAGATAGATACTCCAACTGGGTGTGCGTGGGGGGGAGAGATAGATACTCCAATTGGGTGTGTGTGGGGGGGAGAGATAGATACTCCAACTGGGTGTGCGTGGGGGGGAGAGATAGATACTCCAATTGGGTGTGCGTGGGGGGGATGGATACTCCAACTGGGTGTGCATGGGGGGGAGAGATAGATACTCCAACTGGGTGTAGCCTGTAGTCCATCGTCCAAATGCACATACAGATGTAAGCCAATGAAATGAACAGGCCACACTTGAGGTGAACAGTAACAGGACCCCATTCCTTCCCCCATATAGGTGATGCCGGCTATCCCCTGAAGAGGTGGCTCCTCACACCTCTACGGGACCCAAAGAACAGGCACGAAGAGGAATACAATTGTGCACATACCCGTACCCGCATTGTGATCGAGCAGACTTTTGGCCTATTGAAGTGACGGTTTAGGTGCATTAGCAGGTCTGGTGGCGCTCTCCTGTATGGCCATGAGAAGGTGGCCAAGATCACCATGGTATGTGTCATGCTGCACAATATGTGTATCAGACGGAATGTACCACTGCCCCCTGACATTGAAATAGAATCACCTGATGAGGATGATGATGGTGATGAGGATGGAGGTGAAGGGGATGCAGGTCATGCAAGAGAGGATGACCAGGAGGGACGTGCTGTGAGGCAGCATCTAATCAACCAAATATTCTGAGTAACAAGTTCTTGTACTGTCACCTGGATATGGCTAGTGGTGCACTGGTGTCTGTTTGTTAGCTCACAATGGACCCTGGTGTCAATAAATTACACATACACAATGAAGAGGTCCAGGCCTGTGTTTTGCTCTAACACCAGTGTATTTATGAACTCAAACAGGAAAATGTGCATGTACCCAAACATCCCACCACCCTACCCCCTCACCCCCCACAACTGTCCCTTCACACCCTACCCCCCACCCCCCACAACTGTCCCATCATACCCTACCTCCCAGCCCCCACAACTGTCCCATCACACCCTACCCCCCACCCCCCACAACTGTCCCTCATGTGTCTTCCACAATGTTTGCGTCCAGGCATGCACGCGGAAGCATGGATATTCACTTCCTATTGGTCATTGCCTAATCCAGCATTTGGAGGCTGCCTGGAGGTGCGTGCGGAGCATCGGAATGGGCTTGTCTGCCACGAACTGGCAGACGAAGAAGTGGCAGACTGTCCTGGTGCTGGTGGTGGTGGGAATTGATGGTCCATTGCGTCCGCAATGCGTGTGAAGACCTCACGAACTCTGATGAGCTCCCCATATAGCCTGTCTGTGCAGGCCTCCATACTCTCCCTGGAGTGCCTGGATGTCTCCCCAATCCCCGCCCTGAGACGGGCAGCCTCCACCACATGCTGACCAACCAGCACAGTGAGACCCTGTTGCCGCTGGCTGATGCTGGCCAGGTCAAGAGCAGTGTCGGCCTCTGGTGGTGTGGCTGCTGTGCATTGTGATGCTGGCAGGTGTACAGGTGGAGGCACGGAGGGGATACTGAAGGATCCCATGGTCTCATCACCAGTGATGTTGGAGCCAGGTGTGTGATGGGGTGATGGCTCAGGGTTCCAGGGGGGCTCGGGGTGTGCATGCCCAGCTCGAATTCAGTTGGGTCCCCCACATCAGTTAATGATGCGGTGGCTGCCCACTCTCCTGCCGAACTAGCAGTAGCTGAGGGTGGTCCGTCGGTGGCTGTGAGTGGTGGTGGTGAGTGAACCTCCTGAGGTGGGGCAGTTGGGTTTGGTGTGGCCTTGGCAGTGGCGCTCGAACGATGTTTGGAACTCTGCAAATGGAGCCTTGCGCCTTTTCCCCTTGATGTCGTGGGGGTGTCCTCAGTGGGCTGTGGCCTTTTCTTCTTCTGCGCAGGGGGTGCCTGGGATGCATCCTTACTGTCTGTATGTGACCCTGTCGGGGACAAGAAGGGGGATGGCATTGGTTAGGGTTCGATGTACTTAATGCAGGATACATCATCAATGCAGTTGTGGGCATTTGCAATTCATTGTGAAGGGTGCAGGTGATGTGCCAGTTCTGTGGCTCATCCATGCAGTGTTGTGTGTGGCACTTGGCTCTGTTGATGTGTGCATGTGTGTGTGTTTCGGTCTGGCACTGACATGGGCAGGGTGGGATGCATGTGTGGATGTTTGGCCATCCATGAGGTGATCCTGGGCTGACATTTGTGGGGACCTGTAGATACACATTGCATGCTTTCATCAGTACACTTACCTCCATCCGATGTGTCTGCCACGCCATGCTCCATCCTCCCGACTTCCTTGATAGATTCGACTCCGATCAGGTTGGCGTATGTCTCCTCCCATTTCTTTAGCTTGATTGGCGACCCAGATCTGCCAGCGGTGGCAGTGTTATGATTCTCTGCCAGGATCATTCTGACCCGGAGTCTCAGGTCATCTCATCTTTTCCTGCACTCACGTACATTGCTGGTGCTGGTGCCCACGGCACTTACTTTCATTGCCACTTCGGCCCAGATAGCCTTTTTCTTAAGGAGGGTCTCCCGCCGCATGTCGTTAGCGAAGACCACTGCAGCATTGTCTGCTAAGGTCTGGGTCAGCATGAGTAACTCCTCATTAGAAAACTTTTCTTTCCGCTGGCGGTCAGTTGTTTTTTTCAGTGCCTTGGGCATGGAAAGGGTATTCCAGTAAATCTCAAACAGCAAAGTACCACAAACAGGTCCAGGGGGCAGAGGATGGCAATGGATTGTGTTTTTAAAGATGGCCGCTGTGATCTTTCACGTTCCTGTGCGATGACGCTATTTCCGGTTCCGCAATTTAACGGTCACTGCTAATAGCGGTGACCGCTATTTGCATGCAGCGTGAGGGCGGAGGTGCTATCTGCACTTTCGTCGAGGGCGGTAAGCGACTTTTTGGGGTCTTTAGCTGCATGGCGGTTGGGTCATTACCGGCATGGCGCTATGCTCGTGTCCGCGTACTCGTAATGGTGCGCTATTAGCGCCTTCTTGCGAGGGCAGACACGTTAAGTGCGCTATGCCAGTAATTGGGGATTTTTACCGCACAACGTGTAATGAGGCCCTAAGACATTATTCTTGCAGTCAATGCTGCCTGGCAAAGATGGTGATGTGCCTTAAATGTAAAAGAAAGGGTAATTTTCCACAACAATTTAGAGAAATTAACACAGAAAAAAGTTAATAATGTATTGAAGTCTGTAGAAGATCATCCTGATGCTGAACACAGGCATGTATTTGAAGTGGTGACAACACTGATAATGAAAAAAAGGTCCTGTTGTGTTATTTACCATTGATGATGATGTGCTAAACGGTAAAGTGGACAGTGCATCATGGCGGATGAGAACTTCAATAATATAGGCACGGCCATGGGGGTATATCCCACACAAGTGATACCTCCAGACACTGACCGAGTAGCGTATGGAGAAGTCAAGACTGGATTGTTAGGGAAATTTCAAGCCATCGTAAAATTCAAAGAAAATGAGTATGAGACATGGCTTGATGTAGCAATGAAAGGATCATCACTATTGGGATGGATTGAACAGGATAAACTACACATATTGATGCACACTCTGCTAAACCAGTTAAAGACTCGTGGAAAGCCACATTTCAGGAAGTTTCCACCGCAGCGCTTGGGCAATTGAAGGGATTTGAGTTTCAGATTGTACTCAAGGACAAGTCAACTCCAGTCATTCAACAGAGTTTCCCATTCCTCTCAGTGTGCATGAGGAGCTAAACAAATAATTGAGAACAATGTTAGATGCTGGGGTTATCAAGGAGATGAAAGGGTCAGAATGGTTGGCGTCAACTGTGATCATATCCAAACCAATTGGAAAAATACATGTGTGTGTTGACTTAAGACACTTCAACAAGGCCATATGGGTAGATCAAAACCCATTGCCAAAGATTGAGGAAGCGATGCCATCTATACCGGCTGTGAGAATGTTTTGCATCCTGGACATGTTGTCAGCGTAGCATCAGGAACACCTATCAGAAGACTACCAACACTTAAACTCATTCATCACACCAATAGGGGCATTTAACTTTTGCTGAATGCCCTTTGGGTTGGCGTCAGCAGTGGCAGTATTTGAAAGGGTGATGAAGATTGTGCCCGAAGGCTTGTATAATGTGATTGCATTTCAGGACAATGTCCTGACCTATGTTGACAATAAGGAGCAACATGATGAAAAGCTTGAGGGTGTACTGGAGAGACTAATGAAAACTGTGTTTACTATCCAAAGGCATACATTAAAATTCAGTGTTATGGAAGTTGAATACTTAGGGCATAGGTTAGCAGCAGTGTTAAAAGCAAAGGAGAAATAAGTGGAGGCAATCAAGTTGGCACCCACTCCATGCGATAAAGATCAATTACAATATTTTTTGGGGATGGCCAAATACTATCACAGGTTCATGAGGAATGCCACTAAATCTACACACTTGAGAGTGCTGTTAAAAAGGCAATGTGTTTTGCAGGGTCAAGGGAGTATGAACGCGAGTTCCAAGTCATAAAATATGAAATAGCAAGTGCTTCCACATTTGGGCTCTCATAACTGGGGAGAAATATAATAGTCACTTTAGATGCCAACGTGTACGGATTGGGAGCCACTTTAGCTCAGTCTTGTCCATTGGGAGGAAGTCCAGTGGCATTCGCTTTGAGGCATCTCAGGAAGGCAGAATGCAATTGTTCAGTGATTGAAAAGGAAGCACTGGTGCTGGCATAGGCACTACACTATTTCAAATTGTATTTGTGGGATAGAAAGTGAAACTGTTTTCTTGAAATGATGGGGGGGTGCTTCACCCCATATTTCCAAATGGGTGCTGGGCTTGTAGGGTTAGGACTTCAAGGTAGCATACTAACTAGGAGAAAAAATGCAGCAGCACACTGTTTGTCATGCCTTCTGGTGGACAGCCATGAGGTGGGGAGAGAGTTGGATAAGGATGGCAAGCTAGTGATGGATGGTATGGATTTACCAGATATTATTGCAGAAGAATGGTATAGAGCAGAGGACGAAGACAATGTGCTCAGGTGTGAGAAGGAATAAATGGTCAGTGGTCGGCCCAATAGGGTGTGTGGGAGAGAATCACCAAGCTAACACATGAAGGAAACCTTGGGCACAATGCTACCAAGAGGTGTAGGCGTTCAGTATTTTGGTGGCCTGGAATGGGCGCCATGGTTGATAGAAGGGTCAGGGAATGTCCTGAATTTACTTTACAAACATAATGTGTGCATTGAACCTCCTTTGCAGCCAGTTGTTGTACCTTAACTACCTTGGCGTATGGTTGCCTTTGATGTCATTGGACAAGCACAAGGTTTGGGTTGGGGAGTTAATTATGTTTTTGTGGACTATCACACTAAATGGGTGGAATGGGAAGGCAGTTTATTTTATTTATTTTTTGGATTTGTAGAGCCACTACAGCCTGCAGGCATCGAGGCGCTATTACAAGAAAGAGTAGGTAGCCTTTATTCAGGGTTACAACGAATGCGGCCTGTTGGGTGTCCTGACCCACGTTTGAGCTATCATGCTGCAACATTTGGTGCTGTGGGCTTAGAAAATCCAAGATGGCCAAAAAGCCCACATGTACGCCAGAATAGGAAAACTGTGCAGTACTGGCATGGAAAACATCATGATGGCCAGAACTTCCCAGAAAATGCACAGGGAAATGCATGAAAAATAGGCTGCCACCCATTTTTGCCTAGGTTGTGAGCACAGGAGGGCACTGCCTAAAACCATCATTGGGCTACCCACACAGTAGCCTGAAACCATTGGGAATGGCAATGCTGATTGCCAAAAGCAACCTAGAACTGTGGGGAATTCATTTTCTTAAATCCCAAAAATGGTTGCATTACCAGTACTCACCACTATCAGAAAGCCAGCGTTTTAAAAACCACCAGACTTGTGTGTAAAACTGAACAAATGAAACAAAACCAGACCAAGGAAAGACTTGCTAAGAGGTGGATACAATGTAAAACTATACTCTGAAATGACTTGAAGGAAGTAATTATTTAATGTGTATGTAAAAATTGTAATAGACTTAAACTGAGGGACAAAAAGTGACATTTAGCTGAAACCTGGCTTAATGAAACTGAATTCTGCCTGACATCTACCCCCACAGGAGTTAAAACCTGCTCAGCCACTCTTCCCCTTGCCAAAAGGAGTTGTCACCTCTCTGATTAGATTAGGGGTGGAGCAGCTACAGGGAGTTGAACAAAGGCCTGTCCTTGACCCAGGCAGATGGTTTATTGGGGGGATCGTAAATGGCTTCCTTTTGAACAAAGCCCTTCTTTGACTCAGGCAGATGGTTTATAGGGGAGGTCGTAAAGTGGCTTCCTCTTGGCAGAAACGGGGAGGGGCAGCCCCTCTGAGGACAGGCTGACCTTAAAGAAAGTGGATAAACTGGTTTCTCCACCATGTGACCTGGGAAGACACACCCCTGTTGGCCAGAATATGATTTTAAGAAAGATGTATAACTCATGGTGCAGACTTGTCAAAATTATCTAAATGATACCATAATTCTTGTGATTTTTCTGTCCACATTTTAAGAGGTTTTAGGACCTGGTGGTATAATCTGGGGGGTTGCTAGCGGAAAATAGGGTTTCACTCCAAATGTCTGCATGTTAAAAATCTGACACTTCATCAATTAATGTCCACACTCCTTGCGCACATGTGTGTAAATTTGGGTAAATGTCCGATATTGCAAAACCAGTTAAAAAGTGCAAAATATTGCCATTTCTGAATGCAAGCCCCCAGGAAGAGCAGAGTTTGAACAGAGTATACCTCATGTGATATGTGATGGGTGCATGTCATTTTAAACAACTGTGTATCTGTGCAATATGTATTTGAATCAAATATAGATTTGTGGGCAAACTGACCAGGGGAGGATCCTCTGACCCATAAAACCTACAGCATCACTCTGACTCACATTTCCTTCCCCCAATCATGGGAGAGGGGAGAACTGGGCCAATGACAAGTAGAAAGGGGCAGGCTTAGCTAGGCCCAGGCACACACCCATTTTCAAAACACAAAAAAAGAGACTGCTGGGACAGGTAGAGGCATTCAATTTCATTTGCTGCGGTGCATGCTGACCGACGACTTCACATCCAGAGATCCTACACTTAGACTTCCAAGCTAAACAGAGACTACAGAACTTTGAACCAAGAAGGCCCACTGCAAGCAAAAGTATTTGTCAGCAGGCCCAAAAATCATTTGCAGACTATTCACAGCCGGGTTCAGCTGTTGATTCTGGCCTGAAACCCTGCGCCAGAAAGATCCAGAAGCAGTGCTGTACCCAGAGAAAGCAGAGCAGTATCCAGAACCAGAGGCCAGAGATCCAGAGTGACCCAGACCGCTGTGAGCAGAACCAGAGAGCTGACCCAGACCACTGTGAAGTGCCGAGACCAGAACCAGAGTCCAGTCCAAAACCTGACCAGATCCGTGGCGAGGCCTATTTCAAAAATATATTGTGAGTACCTAGCAGAACTGTGCAGAACCAATCTCTTAGTTAAAATAATCTAATCCAAACTATTTTAATCTAACCAGAACTGCCTCCTAACTGTCACCTGTCATTTGTAAAGCTGCACCACTGTCATTTGTCAATTCTGCAGCTGCAAAGCTGTCACCTGTCATTTTGAGTTTACTTTAAATCCGAAAAACTACCTTTATTTAATCGTCCCTATATCTGGAACCGTTTGGGCTAGGAACTATGTGAATCTCAGCTTTTTAGCAAGCTTAGACTTCCTACTCCTTATACTTTTGCCGTAATCACAATTCACGCACTCGCGAATTTTGCCACGACTTGTGATTTGGCCCGATTTCTTTACTTGTAAAAAGATAGCTGCTTTTGCCTGTGTTTCAAAACTCCTATCTGTTGTATAAGCTGCTGGGGGGGAATTGAACTGAATTCTATTTGATTGCATTCCTAAGAACTGAGTGCTCTCCTCTTCATCTCCTTACATTGCATAAAGGGGGGGGGGTGAATTGTCCAAGAAAGTGATTACATTGTCTTTTGCTGAAATCCTATCAAGTTATTTTCTGTACTGCATTTTCATTCCACATTGCATGTATTTGAAACCATAAAAGTATTGTTGCTATCTTATCCATCCTATACCCACTCCTCATTGATTATAAAGAAGTGTGCTAGTGCCAGACTATCCATTATTGATTACTGCTCAGATTAAGTGTGATATTCAATTATTAATTCATTAGAAAAGTGTGATATATATATATATATATATATATATATATATATATATATATATATATATATATATATATATACTGTTTAATTTTTTTTCAAATAAACCTTTTAAACTTGCAAAACAGATCTACTTCTTGGCTCAGTGGGGTCAGGGGGATTCTAAGAGAGGGGTGTTATACAGGGGTTGTCATCCAGAATCTGAACCTGGACATAAAGATATATCAATAAGGGTTTTTCATTCAGTATCCCAGGCTAGGCATTGACTTGGCTGTAGTGCTGGATTGAATCTTCTTACAAATTGGGGGCTCGTCCGGGATGTCTGGGTTAGACCTATCACTTGTGCAGCTTAATACAGTGTGCTAACTGACGGGATACATACATCCGGTCGGATCACCACGCTGTTTTACGCTGTAAAGCACTCTTCAAAGGAACACTCTAAGGAAAAGGTCTGTTTTGCAAAAATAAAATACTAATTTCTGTAAGTCAGGACAGAGATCAATCTCTAGAATGACGACCTTGGTAGACATGAAAATAGCGAGGGAGCACCTCTTACATAAGCTATTTGTGAGAGGTGAGTGGACTCACCAGGACCAAATGGTCTGGTTGCAGGCCATCGCGCAACAGGTCACTGAAACAGGGTCAGACAAATGGAGAGATCAGGGTCCATTAGATGTGGCCCTGAGTGAACTATATATGGCTCCTAAAGCCAAAGATGAACACAATAAGATTGCCAGGATAGCGGCATACCTGTACCTATATATGGGAGACATGCAGGATAAATGTACTGAAAGCCAAGATCTGGCAAATAGGCGACAGATGGCGTTAGAGAAGGTCCAATCTGACCTGCTCTCTTCTGAGCAGACGCTGCAGAGGAGCCAGGAGTTAAAAAATGATAGTAGGTAGTATATCATTAAAATAAAAGTGGATATGGACATCCTGCAACAGGAAAAGGCTGACCAGGATACCAGATTTCTGGCCTTGCAAAAGGAGTACCAAGAAGGTTTGGACTCCCTACTGCAGAGCCAGGAAAAGCTGGAGCAACAATTAGACTTTAACAGGGAATGCACAGAGCAGGTAGCCACCCTGCAAAGTCATCTAGATAGAGTGAAGGCAGATAGCAATAAACTAATTCTGAAAGACCTGGATACCCAGGCAGAGTTTGATGAAGAGCGCCAGAAAGCTGGTGCCTTTCAACGACAGAGGGACGACCTGGCAGCACAAATGCAGGCTCTTAGTCAGGAAAGAGACACTTTAGGCCAGGAAGTCTGCCACTTAAAAAAGGAAATTGAAGAAAAACACCTGGCCCTCCAGGGGCTGGGTGACCTCCAAAAACAAAAACCAGAACTTGTTAGAGCACACCAGGAGGGTGGAGGAGGCTCTGGCAAGAAAGGAGCAGGCCAGTAGGGAAGGGACTCAGGAGGTAACCCTCCTGCAACAAAGACTGGCCCAGTACTCCAGGACCAATCAGGAGGCACAGAGAGAAAATGAGGCTCTCTGTCAGCACAATGACAGGCTCCAACAACAGGTAGTGATGCAGGAGAGACTGATAGAGTCTAGTAAGGCCTTAACTGAGGAACTGAAAGCGCAGGCTCTTGCATTGCAACAGGGAGCAGGGGCGGATAGAGACCAGGTTCGCTGGGAGAGGGAGACTCCTGAACATAACCTCAGGAGCCCTACTACCAGAGGCCTTCATATCTCTCAGTACCTGGACTCTGCCACCCCCATATCCCCTCGCGCACATGAGCACCGGGCCACAGGGATGGCAGATTACTATCCAACAGAAGTATGGGGCTCATAGGCCAGTACCTCCCAGGAATGGAGGGGCGGGAATCCGGGTATGGGCACCCAAGCACAGTGCAAATTAGTGGGGAACCCCAGGAGAGTAGGCCCACTAAGGGCATCCTGAAAACCTCTGCCCAGTTAGGTCAGTGGGGGGGATACCCATCAAATCCTGGCAGCAAGGAGGAATCTGAAGACTCCTCTGAACGGCGCAGGACACAGGTGACCAGGTCCCCACATTCTGCCAGCCATTCCCAGGCTCGCAGAATCCGGGAAAACCTGGAAGATCAGACAGGAACCTCTGGGAGCAGTGCCTCTGAGTCAGAGGATGAATGGACCAGGGTTACCCGAACCAAAAAGGCCAATAAGGCAAAAAGGGCTTTGCTTAAGGACCCATTGAAGCAAATAAAGGCAATAAGGAGTGTCATCACGCCTTATCATAAGAACACCAAGTATTCCATTTGGTAACACTTGGAGCTCTATGAGCAAATGATGGACACTTTCCATTTGAAGGACAGCAGTAACTGCATCCAGTACGTCAAATGGACATTCTCCCCAGAATACTCCAGTTTCTTTGCGGGGCTGGAGGACCAAAATCATTTAAGATGGTCCACCTATAAGGCGGCCATCTTGAAACATTTTTCTGTTCACAGAAACCCTAAGAGGCTCGCAAGGCAGCCTACAATTTGCAATGTGGGGAGGATCAGGCCCCACAAGAGTTTGTGCAAGAATTAAAACGTGCTTTTGCGCAGACCACCAGAAGGGTGCGCACAGACAGCAAAGAGTTTGTCAATACATTTTTCCATGCTCTCCCTAAATATATAATGACCCAGCTCGTGAGAGATTTTCATGAGAAAAGATCTTTAGACTGGGTCATTGAACAGGCTACCCGGATCTATGAGGTGCAGAAACCTATCGAAAATAAAAATAACACGCCGAAAAAACCCAAAACCAACAGCACCCCTGCTGCTGCCAAGGTGGCAGAGGTAAAGGTTGCCCCCGTTTTAGATTTGGAGATGGGGGGGCCTAAAAACCTGCCTTCACCAAATAATTCACAGCCCAGAAGGCCCTCGGGCCAGTCACAGACAGGGAGTAGAGGAGGTAGTCCCACAAATGGGGTCCCCCGCTCCCCTGACTATGTAAGTCCCCGCTACAAGGGAAACCGACCAATCCTGGGTTATGTGTGGACTCCTCCAGCCCAAGAGGGGATCCAGCCAAGCACCTGACCTGGGGAACTTCCCTCCTAACTTCCCCCAGGAGGGCAGAAATTCTCCAAATCCTGGGCAGAACTTTTTCTCCAGGTATCCGCCCAATTTCCAGCCCCAAAATCATCCATCCTTCTTTCCCCAATTCCCTGAGCCCAGACAACCTAATCCGGGAGAGGGGAGGCCATGGGTGGAGGGGTACCCAAATCTTCCCAACCAGGGGTACTACCAGAGAAGGGATAGCTACCCTTCCCGGGATCAGCCCAGGGGAGAAAATAGAGCCCCGTATCAGCCTTAGCGGGTTTCACAACTTGAGCGCCAGGTCCAAAATATGGCACGAGATCTGGGTCACATACTGAGGGCTCAACAGAACCCTCAGATGAGCATGTCACCGCAGAATGCCCCAAACTCTGGACCTGGTGCTCCAGAACAATGACGGGGGCAGCACCCCGATAACCCACCCGTTCCCAGGGAGGAGGCACAAGGGGAAGGGGGGTGTAAAGCCTTGGAGGAAGCTTCCTTCCCAACTTGTAAACAGCCCAAGAAAAACCAGGAACCGGAAACAAAATCTCCTACCCCTGAAAGCCTGCCTCCCAAGGAGCAGAGGGGGGGTAGGAGAAACAAAGGACCCAAACAGACCCACTTTGTGGAGGAGCTACAGGTCTTCCAATTTGAGGGAGAGGGATCCTCAGAGGATCCTGGGGAAAGGACCTTCTCCTTCAGAGATGGGGGAACTCCTCCCAAGGAAAAATGGGTCCCAAGGGATTCCAATCCAGACTGGGGAGATGTGGAGACTGAGCTACCGCCGCCCATCATCTCATCCCAGAACCCACAATACCGAAATCCCCTGGTTCAAACCCATCCTGGTGACTGCCTCCAAAAAGGGGGGGGGGCGGCCCAGAACCGGAACCAGGAGAACCCACGATGGCTCTGATCTCCAGTTGCCAACTTTTTCTTTCAGATTCCCAAGGCTCTCCACAGAATTCTGCCCAAATCTCTTCGCTAGCAATGTCCAAAACCAGAAAGTTAGCCCACCAGTTGTCTAAAAATGTGCATTATCTGTGCCCCCTTGAGGAGAAGGAGGGAAGATACTATGCCCCGGTACAAGTACAGGGGCAGGGTACAATTTTGACAGTGGTGGACACTGGATCCCAAGCTACCCTTCTGTCCAAAAGGGCCTTTGATGAACTAAATTCAGGAAGGGGGAGAATTACCGTATTCCTCTCACCTCTCTTCCTGGACAACTGCAGAACTTTGACGGGAAGGAAATTCCCATTGAGGGGACTGCAGACTTGGACATTAAAATTGGGCGACAAAAGGTGAAACACCCGGTCATATTAGTGACTCCAGAGGGCACCCCTTGTTTACCAGGGAATGACCTCCTGAGAAGGTTGTCACCCCTAATAGATTGTGTAAACAAGGTCCTCTGGACCCAGACTAGCCGACCAATAAAATTAAAACAGAGTGTCAACCATGTTAGTTTAAACGGCACCTGCCACATGGTTGAACAAAAATCTGACCAAGTAGAATTTCACTTCCAGAACAACCAAACTCCAGACGTGACAGTAATAGCAGTAGGACAACAGACTGGTCATGGCGGGTCCTCTCTATTTCTGAAAATCAACCTTCCTTCCAGTTTAAGGTGGTATTCCACACTGGAAGGAAACACCCTGAAATTCTTTACTAATCCACAATCAGAAACTCTCACTCCTATAGTCCAGAAAGATGTGAAATCAGCTCAGAGCCTGGCTGATATTCAGCAAATTGGAGAGCAGTTGTTCATCCCTGTTCAGTTAAATGATGGGAAGGACTCTGTTCTCGCTCGAGTGTGCGTGAACAACGGTAAGAGCTTCATCAGCGAAGCCATGTTCCGCCAACTCCCAAAAGATTCAGCCATTCCCACATTCAAACTGATAGACAAATGGGAAAGGGACCTGGAAGCACCTAATTCCAAACAACTCCTGCCAAGCAGGTGTATGCTCAAAATCTCCATTGGCAACAAGAGCATAGTCCATAATTGTTGGGTCGTGCGAGACGTCACTGCCGCCTTTTACTTAGGCAGTGACATTCTCAATCGCTTTGCCATTAGTTTGGACCTAATAAACTTCAAAGCTTGGTCCCGATTAGCGGATAATCCCATGGGCTTTGATGATCCAGAAAAAGCATTTAGGTCAGCTCAATTGCTACCTTATGCAGTTGAAATTCAGATTAAAGAGGAAGTCACCATCCCAGAAAGGACCCGACAATTCTCCCTGAAAGTGAAAATTAAAAGAGGACAACATTTGAAAAACCCTCATGCTTACATACATCTAAACGCTTCTCTCCAACAGCAAGCGTTGGGGGTAAACCCAACTCCATTAGTCAACATAGAACATGACACCATTCCAATAGAGGTAGATAACAGCTACTTAAAGAGTATTACTCTAGCCGCAGGCACCATTATTGGAATGGTGGTTGATGACAGACATTTTTCCATTGATCTAGGAAATGAACTGTTAGGACCAATCCCCAAGGACTGTTTTGACGGTGACAGTGATGACAACACAACACCAGACAGGATTTTCACCCGGCATGGGGGGAACTTCCTGGTGTACACTTCTTGCCCTTATGGTAAGGAAGATGTGACTTGTGACTTCAGGAGGGATGAGGTGATTTTCCAGGTCCATGAGGGTTGCCTTTCCCACCTGAGGCCTCCAGTCCAAATCAGCACTCTGACCAGTGACTTCTCCACCCAGCTGGAGGAGGCCACTGAGATAGCCAAACCAGAAGTCTTTCCAGGCTTCAGGCAGATGGTGGAAGAGAGGGTCAACCTAGCTGATGCCTGTGTGACTCTGGAACAGAAGCAAAAGTTGAAACAAGTTTTCTTGGATTTCCAAGATCTCTTTGCGGTAGACTCAAATGACTGTGGCCGCACCGTCATCCACACAACAACAATCCCCACGGACCCTGGCATGACTCCAGTGGTTGTGAAGCAATATCGCTTGCCTCTCGCATCAATGGAGTCCCTTACTGAAATAATTAAGAACCTTGAGTCCCGGGGAATAATCCGTCCAGTCCACAGCACCTTCAATAATTCGGTGCTGGGAATATTGAAGCCAAACGGCCAGTGGAGACTCTGCGCTGACCTTAGGGAGCTAAACAAACGGGTCCATACTTCCCGATGGCCTCTGCCCTACATTGACCAAGGGCTGGCCCAGATCCAGGGTTCACAGGTATTCACTGCAATAGACCTCACCAATGGGTACTGGACCGTGCCTGTCAGTAGGGAGGACCAATACAAACTGGCTTTTACCTTTGGGGGCCAGCAGTACACATGGACCCAGACTCCCTTCGGATACCTCAACTCCAGCAATGAATTCAACATTTTCCTACACAAGGCCATGCCCGATCTGGGTGCAAGGGGTAACCTGGCTTATGTAGATGATGTTCTCATCAAAAGTTCATCTATGGAGGAACACATAGCGGAGATCCGTTATGTTCTGACACAGTTGAGGGCCGGCGGAGCAAAAGTTTCCTTTCAAAAAGCACAGTGGTGTAGAACCCGTGTTAATTTCTTGGGGCATGAGATTACTCCTCAGGGTCTCTGTCCCCAGGAAAAGAAAGTGGAAGCACTTCAAAAACTGAAAGACCCCACAACTCTGCGGGAACTAAGGAGCCTCCTTGGACTGACTAATTACAGCAGAAAGTTCATTGAGGGCTACGCAGAGATCACTAGACCCCTGATTCATCTCCTGAAGGGGGGGGTCAAGTGGGAATGGGGTCCAGAACAATCCGAGCAGTAAGACAACTCAAAAGAAGCCTCTCACAAGCGCCTTGCCTAGCTTACCCTGTCAGAAACAAGGAGTTCTTCCTGGAGACAGGGTTCTCTAATACGTGCTTGACGGCAGTATTATACCAAAAGCATGACAAGGTCAATAAAGTAATCTCCTATGCGAGCAAAACTTTATCCTCTGTGGAGGAGAAATTCAACGATTGTGAGAAGGCACTCCTGGCAACGGTGTGGGCATTGAAGAATTACAGCCCGTTCATCCATGGGGAACACATCATAGTGGAGACTCCACACCAGCCTCTACAATATCTTCAAAGTGACAGAATCCGGGCCGGAAATGTGAATAATTCCCGAATTACTTACTGGATTCTGTAATTGCAAGGCTTTCCTGTGGAGGTCAGATATGGCCAAAACAAGAAGAGTCCCCTCGCGCAAGGTCTGGCTGACTTGCATGATTGTGCCAGAGAAAACTGTCTCGAGGACGAAAGTCTAAAAATCAAGGACAACATGGAGGCATACCTTAATTCCCCACACAAAGTCTTTGAAGAAGACCAGTGTGAGGGAATGCCCACTGTTTATGTGGATGGATGCTCTTACCATGTTGACAACGACAGGGAGAAAGAGCTGGTGGCTGGCGTAGGGAATGCATGGGTGAAGGAGTTCCCAGAACCCTCCGCTGGATACAAAATTGGTCCCCGAAGTAGTCAGGTGGCAGAATTGATGGCTGTGCATCAGGCCATCCTCACTGCTGTCCAGCATCAATTCCACAAACTGGTCATAATCACAGATTCGGATTATGTACGGAACGGGTTCGTGGAGCACCTGGTTAATTGGAAAACCAGAGGCATGTTATGTGCTAATAACAAACCCTTGAAACATGGGAAGTTAATCCAAAACATTGATGATCTGGTCACATCGAATGGGATGACCATCTACTGGAAAAAGATCAAGGGTAATTCCAAAGTAGAGGGACCAGACAAAACTGGAAATGACTTAGCTGATCAGCTGGCCAAAACCGGGGCCATCCAAGGGGATCTAATCGAAATAGAGTCCCTGTTGGGGGAAATCCAGGTCACTGCTATCACTAGGTCCCAGACAAATGCTCACAATGATCTTTCAACTGCCCAATGGAGTAAGGAGACCCCTGATGCTGATTTAATTACAGCTCAGAAGGGGGATCCAATTATTGGTAAGTTTTACCCACACCTTGAGGACCCTGAGAACTTTCCCCTGACGGATACCGATTACATTGGGAAAGAGGATCTTAGAGTGTTGATGAAATGTCCAAAAATGTTCCGGATCCAAGACGATTTGTTGGTAAGGAAATCCCAAGCTGGTGTCTGTTTGTTAGCTCACAATGGACCCTGGTGTCAATAAATTACACATACACAATGAAGAGGTCCAGGCCTGTGTTTTGCTCTAACACCAGTGTATTTATGAACTCAAACAGGAAAATGTGCATGTACCCAAACATCCCACCACCCTACCCCCTCACCCCCCACAACTGTCCCTTCACACCCTACCCCCCACCCCCCACAACTGTCCCATCATACCCTACCTCCCAGCCCCCACAACTGTCCCATCACACCCTACCCCCCACCCCCCACAACTGTCCCTCATGTGTCTTCCACAATGTTTGCGTCCAGGCATGCACGCGGAAGCATGGATATTCACTTCCTATTGGTCATTGCCTAATCCAGCATTTGGAGGCTGCCTGGAGGTGCGTGCGGAGCATCGGAATGGGCTTGTCTGCCGCGAACTGGCAGACGAAGAAGTGGCAGACTGTCCTGGTGCTGGTGGTGGTGGGAATTGATGGTCCATTGCGTCCGCAATGCGTGTGAAGACCTCACGAACTCTGATGAGCTCCCCATATAGCCTGTCTGTGCAGGCCTCCATACTCTCCCTGGAGTGCCTGGATGTCTCCCCAATCCCCGCCCTGAGACGGGCAGCCTCCACCACATGCTGACCAACCAGCACAGTGAGACCCTGTTGCCGCTGGCTGATGCTGGCCAGGTCAAGAGCAGTGTCGGCCTCTGGTGGTGTGGCTGCTGTGCATTGTGATGCTGGCAGGTGTACAGGTGGAGGCACGGAGGGGCTACTGAAGGATCCCATGGTCTCATCACCAGTGATGTTGGAGCCAGGTGTGTGATGGGGTGATGGCTCAGGGTTCCAGGGGGGCTCGGGGTGTGCATGCCCAGCTCGAATTCAGTTGGGTCCCCCACATCAGTTAATGATGCGGTGGCTGCCCACTCTCCTGCCGAACTAGCAGTAGCTGAGGGTGGTCCGTCGGTGGCTGTGAGTGGTGGTGGTGAGTGAACCTCCTGAGGTGGGGCAGTTGGGTTTGGTGTGGCCTTGGCAGTGGCGCTCGAACGATGTTTGGAACTCTGCAAATGGAGCCTTGCGCCTTTTCCCCTTGATGTCGTGGGGGTGTCCTCAGTGGGCTGTGGCCTTTTCTTCTTCTGCGCAGGGGGTGCCTGGGATGCATCCTTACTGTCTGTATGTGACCCTGTCGGGGACAAGAAGGGGGATGGCATTGGTTAGGGTTCGATGTACTTAATGCAGGATACATCATCAATGCAGTTGTGGGCATTTGCAATTCATTGTGAAGGGTGCAGGTGATGTGCCAGTTCTGTGGCTCATCCATGCAGTGTTGTGTGTGGCACTTGGCTCTGTTGATGTGTGCATGTGTGTGTGTTTCGGTCTGGCACTGACATGGGCAGGGTGGGATGCATGTGTGGATGTTTGGCCATCCATGAGGTGATCCTGGGCTGACATTTGTGGGGACCTGTAGATACACATTGCATGCTTTCATCAGTACACTTACCTCCATCCGATGTGTCTGCCACGCCATGCTCCATCCTCCCGACTTCCTTGATACATTCGACTCCGATCAGGTTGGCGTATGTCTCCTCCCATTTCTTTAGCTTGATTGGCGACCCAGATCCGCCAGCGGTGGCAGTGTTATGATTCTCTGCCAGGATCATTCTGACCCGGAGTCTCAGGTCATCTCATCTTTTCCTGCACTCACGTACATTGCTGGTGCTGGTGCCCACGGCACTTACTTTCATTGCCACTTCGGCCCAGATAGCCTTTTTCTTAAGGAGGGTCTCCCGCCGCATGTCGTTAGCGAAGACCACTGCAGCATTGTCTGCTAAGGTCTGGGTCAGCATGAGTAACTCCTCATTAGAAAACGTTTCTTTCCGCTGGCGGTCAGTTGTTTTTTTCAGTGCCTTGGGCATGGTAAGGGTATTCCAGTAAATCTCAAACAGCAAAGTACCACAAACAGGTCCAGGGGGCAGAGGATGGCAATGGATTGTGTTTTTAAAGATGGCCGCTGTGATCTTTCACGTTCCTGTGCGATGACGCTATTTCCGGTTCCGCAATTTAACGGTCACTGCTAATAGCGGTGACCGCTATTTGCATGCAGCGTGAGGGCGGAGGTGCTATCTGCACTTTCGTCGAGGGCAGTAAGTGACTTTTTGGGGTCTTTAGCTGCATGGCGGTTGGGTCATTACCGGCATGGCGCTATGCTCGTGTCCGCGTACTCGTAATGGTGCGCTATTAGCGCCTTCTTGCGAGGGCAGACACGTTAAGTGCGCTATGCCAGTAATTGGGGATTTTTACCGCACAACGTGTAATGAGGCCCTAAGACATTATTCTTGCAGTCAATGCTGCCTGGCAAAGATGGTGATGTGCCTTAAATGTAAAAGAAAGGGTAATTTTCCACAACAATTTAGAGAAATTAACACAGAAAAAAGTTAATAATGTATTGAAGTCTGTAGAAGATCATCCTGATGCTGAACACAGGCATGTATTTGAAGTGGTGACAACACTGATAATGAAAAAAAGGTCCTGTTGTGTTATTTACCATTGATGATGATGTGCTAAACGGTAAAGTGGACAGTGCATCATGGCGGATGAGAACTTCAATAATATAGGCACGGCCATGGGGGTATATCCCACACAAGTGATACCTCCAGACACTGACCGAGTAGCGTATGGAGAAGTCAAGACTGGATTGTTAGGGAAATTTCAAGCCATCGTAAAATTCAAAGAAAATGAGTATGAGACATGGCTTGATGTAGCAATGAAAGGATCATCACTATTGGGATGGATTGAACAGGATAAACTACACATATTGATGCACACTCTGCTAAACCAGTTAAAGACTCGTGGAAAGCCACATTTCAGGAAGTTTCCACCGCAGCGCTTGGGCAATTGAAGGGATTTGAGTTTCAGATTGTACTCAAGGACAAGTCAACTCCAGTCATTCAACAGAGTTTCCCATTCCTCTCAGTGTGCATGAGGAGCTAAACAAATAATTGAGAACAATGTTAGATGCTGGGGTTATCAAGGAGATGAAAGGGTCAGAATGGTTGGCGTCAACTGTGATCATATCCAAACCAATTGGAAAAATACATGTGTGTGTTGACTTAAGACACTTCAACAAGGCCATATGGGTAGATCAAAACCCATTGCCAAAGATTGAGGAAGCGATGCCATCTATACCGGCTGTGAGAATGTTTTGCATCCTGGACATGTTGTCAGCGTAGCATCAGGAACACCTATCAGAAGACTACCAACACTTAAACTCATTCATCACACCAATAGGGGCATTTAACTTTTGCTGAATGCCCTTTGGGTTGGCGTCAGCAGTGGCAGTATTTGAAAGGGTGATGAAGATTGTGCCCGAAGGCTTGTATAATGTGATTGCATTTCAGGACAATGTCCTGACCTATGTTGACAATAAGGAGCAACATGATGAAAAGCTTGAGGGTGTACTGGAGAGACTAATGAAAACTGTGTTTACTATCCAAAGGCATACATTAAAATTCAGTGTTATGGAAGTTGAATACTTAGGGCATAGGTTAGCAGCAGTGTTAAAAGCAAAGGAGAAATAAGTGGAGGCAATCAAGTTGGCACCCACTCCATGCGATAAAGATCAATTACAATATTTTTTGGGGATGGCCAAATACTATCACAGGTTCATGAGGAATGCCACTAAATCTACACACTTGAGAGTGCTGTTAAAAAGGCAATGTGTTTTGCAGGGTCAAGGGAGTATGAACGCGAGTTCCAAGTCATAAAATATGAAATAGCAAGTGCTTCCACATTTGTGCTCTCATAACTGGGGAGAAATATAATAGTCACTTTAGATGCCAACGTGTACGGATTGGGAGCCACTTTAGCTCAGTCTTGTCCATTGGGAGGAAGTCCAGTGGCATTCGCTTTGAGGCATCTCAGGAAGGCAGAATGCAATTGTTCAGTGATTGAAAAGGAAGCACTGGTGCTGGCATAGGCACTACACTATTTCAAATTGTATTTGTGGGATAGAAAGTGAAACTGTTTTCTTGAAATGATGGGGGGGTGCTTCACCCCATATTTCCAAATGGGTGCTGGGCTTGTAGGGTTAGGACTTCAAGGTAGCATACTAACTAGGAGAAAAAATGCAGCAGCACACTGTTTGTCATGCCTTCTGGTGGACAGCCATGAGGTGGGGAGAGAGTTGGATAAGGATGGCAAGCTAGTGATGGATGGTATGGATTTACCAGATATTATTGCAGAAGAATGGTATAGAGCAGAGGACGAAGACAATGTGCTCAGGTGTGAGAAGGAATAAATGGTCAGTGGTCGGCCCAATAGGGTGTGTGGGAGAGAATCACCAAGCTAACACATGAAGGAAACCTTGGGCACAATGCTACCAAGAGGTGTAGGCGTTCAGTATTTTGGTGGCCTGGAATGGGCGCCATGGTTGATAGAAGGGTCAGGGAATGTCCTGAATTTACTTTACAAACATAATGTGTGCATTGAACCTCCTTTGCAGCCAGTTGTTGTACCTTAACTACCTTGGCGTATGGTTGCCTTTGATGTCATTGGACAAGCACAAGGTTTGGGTTGGGGAGTTAATTATGTTTTTGTGGACTATCACACTAAATGGGTGGAATGGGAAGGCAGTTTATTTTATTTATTTTTTGGATTTGTAGAGCCACTACAGCCTGCAGGCATCGAGGCGCTATTACAAGAAAGAGTAGGTAGCCTTTATTCAGGGTTACAACGAATGCGGCCTGTTGGGTGTCCTGACCCACGTTTGAGCTATCATGCTGCAACATTTGGTGCTGTGGGCTTAGAAAATCCAAGATGGCCAAAAAGCCTACATGTACGCCAGAATAGGAAAACTGTGCAGTACTGGCATGGAAAACATCATGATGGCCAGAACTTCCCAGAAAATGCACAGGGAAATGCATGAAAAATAGGCTGCCACCCATTTTTGCCTAGGTTGTGAGCACAGGAGGGCACTGCCTAAAACCATCATTGGGCTACCCACACAGTAGCCTGAAACCATTGGGAATGGCAATGCTGATTGCCAAAAACAACCTAGAACTGTGGGGAATTCATTTTCTTAAATCCCAAAAATGGTTGCATTACCAGTACTCACCACTATCAGAAAGCCAGCGTTTTAAAAACCACCAGACTTGTGTGTAAAACTGAACAAATGAAACAAAACCAGACCAAGGAAAGACTTGCTAAGAGGTGGATACAATGTAAAACTATACTCTGAAATGACTTGAAGGAAGTAATTATTTAATGTGTATGTAAAAATCGTAATAGACTTAAACTGAGGGACAAAAAGTGACATTTAGCTGAAACCTGGCTTAATGAAACTGAATTCTGCCTGACATCTACCCCCACAGGAGTTAAAACCTGCTCAGCCACTCTTCCCCTTGCCAAAAGGAGTTGTCACCTCTCTGATTAGATTAGGGGTGGAGCAGCTACAGGGAGTTGAACAAAGGCCTGTCCTTGACCCAGGCAGATGGTTTATTGGGGGGATCGTAAATGGCTTCCTTTTGAACAAAGCCCTTCTTTGACTCAGGCAGATGGTTTATAGGGGAGGTCGTAAAGTGGCTTCCTCTTGGCAGAAACGGGGAGGGGCAGCCCCTCTGAGGACAGGCTGACCTTAAAGAAAGTGGATAAACTGGTTTCTCCACCATGTGACCTGGGAAGACACACCCCTGTTGGCCAGAATATGATTTTAAGAAAGATGTATAACTCATGGTGCAGACTTGTCAAAATTATCTAAATGATACCATAATTCTTGTGATTTTTCTGTCCACATTTTAAGAGGTTTTAGGACCTGGTGGTATAATCTGGGGGGTTGCTAGCGGAAAATAGGGTTTCACTCCAAATGTCTGCATGTTAAAAATCTGACACTTCATCAATTAATGTCCACACTCCTTGCGCACATGTGTGTAAATTTGGGTAAATGTCCGATATTGCAAAACCAGTTAAAAAGTGCAAAATATTGCCATTTCTGAATGCAAGCCCCCAGGAAGAGCAGAGTTTGAACAGAGTATACCTCATGTGATATGTGATGGGTGCATGTCATTTTAAACAACTGTGTATCTGTGCAATATGTATTTGAATCAAATATAGATTTGTGGGCAAACTGACCAGGGGAGGATCCTCTGACCCATAAAACCTACAGCATCACTCTGACTCACATTTCCTTCCCCCAATCATGGGAGAGGGGAGAACTGGGCCAATGACAAGTAGAAAGGGGCAGGCTTAGCTAGGCCCAGGCACACACCCATTTTCAAAACACAAAAAAAGAGACTGCTGGGACAGGTAGAGGCATTCAATTTCATTTGCTGCGGAGCATGCTGACCGACGACTTCACATCCAGAGATCCTACACTTAGACTTCCAAGCTAAACAGAGACTACAGAACTTTGAACCAAGAAGGCCCACTGCAAGCAAAAGTATTTGTCAGCAGGCCCAAAAATCATTTGCAGACTATTCACAGCCGGGTTCAGCTGTTGATTCTGGCCTGAAACCCTGCGCCAGAAAGATCCAGAAGCAGTGCTGTACCCAGAGAAAGCAGAGCAGTATCCAGAACCAGAGGCCAGAGATCCAGAGTGACCCAGACCGCTGTGAGCAGAACCAGAGAGCTGACCCAGACCACTGTGAAGTGCCGAGACCAGAACCAGAGTCCAGTCCAAAACCTGACCAGATCCGTGGCGAGGCCTATTTCAAAAATATATTGTGAGTACCTAGCAGAACTGTGCAGAACCAATCTCTTAGTTAAAATAATCTAATCCAAACTATTTTAATCTAACCAGAACTGCCTCCTAACTGTCACCTGTCATTTGTAAAGCTGCACCACTGTCATTTGTCAATTCTGCAGCTGCAAATCTGTCACCTGTCATTTTGAGTTTACTTTAAATCCGAAAAACTACCTTTATTTAATCGTCCCTATCTCTGGAACCGTTTGGGCTAGGAACTTGGTTTAACTTTCCTCTGAAGGCTGTGAATCTCAGCTTGTTAGCAAGCTTAGACTTCCTACTCCTTATACTTTTGCCGTAATCACAATTCACGCACTCGCGAATTTTGCCACGACTTGTGATTTGGCCCGATTTCTTTACTTGTAAAAAGATAGCTGCTTTTGCCTGTGTTTCAAAACTCCTATCTGTTGTATAAGCTGCTGGGGGGGAATTGAACTGAATTCTATTTGATTGCATTGCTAAGAACTGAGTGCTCTCCTCTTCATCTCCTTACATTGCATAAAGGGGGGGGGGGGTGAATTGTCCAAGAAAGTGATTACATTGTCTTTTGCTGAAATCCTATCAAGTTATTTTCTGTACTGCATTTTCATTCCACATTGCATCTATTTGAAACCATAAAAGTATTGTTGCTATCTTATCCATCCTATACCCACTCATCATTGATTATAAAGAAGTGTGCTAGTGCCAGACTATCCATTATTGATTACTGCTCAGATTAAGTGTGATATTCAATTATTAATTGGGGGCTCGTCCGGGATGTCTGGGTTAGACCTATCACTTGTGCATCTTAATACAGTGTGCTAACTGACGGGATACATACATCCGGTCGGATCACCACGCTGTTTTACGCTGTAAAGCACTCTTCAAAGGGACACTCTAAGGAAAAGGTCTGTTTTGCAAAAATAAAATACTAATTTCTGTAAATCAGGACAGAGATCAATCTCTAGAATGACGACCTTGGTAGACATGAAAATAGCGAGGGAGCACCTCTTACATAAGCTATTTGTGAGAGGTGAGTGGACTCACCAGGACCAAATGGTCTGGTTGCAGGCCATCGCGCAACAGGTCACTGAAACAGGGTCAGACACATGGAGAGATCAGGGTCCATTAGATGTGGCCCTGAGTGAACTATATATGGCTCCTAAAGCCAAAGATGAACACAATAAGATTGCCAGGATAGCGGCATACCTGTACCTATATATGGGAGACATGCAGGATAAATGTACTGAAAGCCAAGATCTGGCAAATAGGCGACAGATGGCGTTAGAGAAGGTCCAATCTGACCTGGTCTCTTCTGAGCAGAGGCTGCAGAGGAGCCAGGAGTTAGAAAATGATAGTAGGTAGTATATCATTAAAATAAAAGTGGATATGGACATCCTGCAACAGGAAAAGGCTGACCAGGATACCAGATTTCTGGCCTTGCAAAAGGAGTACCAAGAAGGTTTGGACTCCCTACTGCAGAGCCAGGAAAAGCTGGAGCAACAATTAGACTTTAACAGGGAATGCACAGAGCAGGTAGCCACCCTGCAAAGTCATCTAGATAGAGTGAAGGCAGAGAGCAATAAACTAATTCTGAAAGACCTGGATACCCAGGCAGAGTTTGATGAAGAGCGCCAGAAAGCTGGTGCCTTTCAACGACAGAGGGACGACCTGGCAGCACAAATGCAGGCTCTTAGTCAGGAAAGAGACACTTTAGGCCAGGAAGTCTGCCACTTAAAAAAGGAAATTGAAGAAAATCACCTGGCCCTCCCGGGGCTGGGTGACCTCCAAAAACAAAAACCAGAACTTGTTAGAGCACACCAGGAGGGTGGAGGAGGCTCTGGCAAGAAAGGAGCAGGCCAGTAGGGAAGGGACTCAGGAGGTAACCCTCCTGCAACAAAGACTGGCCCAGTACTCCAGGACCAATCAGGAGGCACAGAGAGAAAATGAGGCTCTCTGTCAGCACAATGACAGGCTCCAACAACAGGTAGTGATGCAGGAGAGACTGATAGAGTCTAGTAAGGCCTTAACTGAGGAACTGAAAGCGCAGGCTCTTGCATTGCAACAGGGAGCAGGGGCGGATAGAGACCAGGTTCGCTGGGAGAGGGAGACTCCTGAACATAACCTCAGGAGCCCTACTACCAGAGGCCTTCATATCTCTCAGTACCTGGACTCTGCCACCCCCATATCCCCTCGCGCACATGAGCACCGGGCCACAGGGATGGCAGATTACTATCCAACAGAAGTATGGGGCTCATAGGCCAGTACCTCCCAGGAATGGAGGGGCGGGAATCCGGGTATGGGCACCCAAGCACAGTGCAAATTAGTGGGGAACCCCAGGAGAGTAGGCCCACTAAGGGCATCCTGAAAACCTCTGCCCAGTTAGGTCAGTGGGGGGGATACCCATCAAATCCTGGCAGCAAGGAGGAATCTGAAGACTCCTCTGAACGGCGCAGGACACAGGTGACCAGGTCCCCACATTCTGCCAGCCATTCCCAGGCTCGCAGAATCCGGGAAAACCTGGAAGATCAGACAGGAACCTCTGGGAGCAGTGCCTCTGAGTCAGAGGATGAATGGACCAGGGTTACCCGAACCAAAAAGGCCAATAAGGCAAAAAGGGCTTTGCTTAAGGACCCATTGAAGCAAATAAAGGCAATAAGGAGTGTCATCACGCCTTATCATAAGAACGCCAAGTATTCCATTTGGGAACACTTGGAGCTCTATGAGCAAATGATGGACACTTTCCATTTGAAGGACAGCAGTAACTGCATCCAGTACGTCAAATGGACATTCTCCCCAGAATACTCCAGTTTCTTTGCGGGGCTGGAGGACCAAAATCATTTAAGATGGTCCACCTATAAGGCGGCCATCTTGAAACATTTTTCTGTTCACAGAAACCCTAAGAGGCTCGCAAGGCAGCCTACAATTTGCAATGTGGGGAGGATCAGGCCCCACAAGAGTTTGTGCAAGAATTAAAACGTGCTTTTGCGCAGACCACCAGAAGGGTGCGCACAGACAGCAAAGAGTTTGTCAATACATTTTTCCATGCTCTCCCTAAATATATAATGACCCAGCTCGTGAGAGATTTTCATGAGAAAAGATCTTTAGACTGGGTCATTGAACAGGCTACCCGGATCTATGAGGTGCAGAAACCTATCGAAAATAAAAATAACACACCGAAAAAACCCAAAACCAACAGCACCCCTGCTGCTGCCAAGGTGGCAGAGGTAAAGGTTGCCCCCGTTTTAGATTTGGAGATGGGGGGGCCTAAAAACCTGCCTTCACCAAATAATTCACAGCCCAGAAGGCCCTCGGGCCAGTCACAGACAGGGAGTCGAGGAGGTAGTCCCACAAATGGGGTCCCCCGCTCCCCTGACTATGTAAGTCCCCGCTACAAGGGAAACCGACCAATCCTGGGTTATGTGTGGACTCCTCCAGCCCAAGAGGGGATCCAGCCAAGCACCTGACCCGGGGAACTTCCCTCCTAACTTCCCCCAGGAGGGCAGAAATTCTCCAAATCCTGGGCAGAACTTTTTCTCCAGGTATCCGCCCAATTTCCAGCCCCAAAATCATCCATCCTTCTTTCCCCAATTCCCTGAGCCCAGAAAACCTAATCCGGGAGAGGGGAGGCCATGGGTGGAGGGGTACCCAAATCTTCCCAACCAGGGGTACTACCAGAGAAGGGATAGCTACCCTTCCCGGGATCAGCCCAGGGGAGAAAATAGAGCCCCGTATCAGCCTTAGCGGGTTTCACAACTTGAGCGCCAGGTCCAAAATATGGCACGAGATCTGGGTCACATACTGAGGGCTCCAAACTCTGGACCTGGTGCTCCAGAACAATGACGGGGGCAGCACCCCGATAACCCACCCGTTCCCAGGGAGGAGGCACAGGGGGAAGGGGGGTGTAAAGCCTTGGAGGAAGCTTCCTTCCCAACTTGTAAACAGCCCAAGGAAAACCAGGAACCGGAAACAAAATCTCCTACCCCTGAAAGCCTGCCTCCCAAGGAGCAGAGGGGGGGTAGGAGAAACAAAGGACCCAAACAGACCCACTTTGTGGAGGAGCTACAGGTCTTCCAATTTGAGGGAGAGGGATCCTCAGAGGATCCTGGGGAAAGGACCTTCTCCTTCAGAGATGGGGGAACTCCTCCCAAGGAAAAATGGGTCCCAAGGGATTCCAATCCAGACTGGGGAGATGTGGAGACTGAGCTACCGCCGCCCATCATCTCATCCCAGAACCCACAATACCGAAATCCCCTGGTTCAAACCCATCCTGGTGACTGCCTCCAAAAAGGGGGGGGGGCGGCCCAGAACCGGAACCAGGAGAACCCACGATGGCTCTGATCTCCAGTTGCCAACTTTTTCTTTCAGATTCCCAAGGCTCTCCACAGAATTCTGCCCAAATCTCTTCGCTAGCAATGTCCAAAACCAGAAAGTTAGCCCACCAGTTGTCTAAAAATGTGCATTATCTGTGCCCCCTTGAGGAGAAGGAGGGAAGATACTATGCCCCGGTACAAGTACAGGGGCAGGGTACAATTTTGACACTGGTGGACACTGGATCCCAAGCTACCCTTCTGTCCAAAAGGGCCTTTGATGAACTAAATTCAGGAAGGGGGAGAATTACCGTATTCCTCTCACCTCTCTTCCTGGACAACTGCAGAACTTTGACGGGAAGGAAATTCCCGTTGAGGGGACTGCAGACTTGGACATTAAAATTGGGCGACAAAAGGTGAAACACCCGGTCATAGTAGTGACTCCAGAGGGCACCCCTTGTTTACCAGGGAATGACCTCCTGAGAAGGTTGTCACCCCTAATAGATTGTGTAAACAAGGTCCTCTGGACCCAGACTAGCCGACCAATAAAATTAAAACAGAGTGTCAACCATGTTAGTTTAAACGGCACCTGCCACATGGTTGAACAAAAATCTGACCAAGTAGAATTTCACTTCCAGAACAACCAAACTCCAGACGTGACAGTAATAGCAGTAGGACAACAGACTGGTCATGGCGGGTCCTCTCTATTTCTGAAAATCAACCTTCCTTCCAGTTTAAGGTGGTATTCCACACTGGAAGGAAACACCCTGAAATTCTTTACTAATCCACAATCAGAAACTCTCACTCCTATAGTCCAGAAAGATGTGAAATCAGCTCAGAGCCTGGCTGATATTCAGCAAATTGGAGAGCAGTTGTTCATCCCTGTTCAGTTAAATGATGGGAAGGACTCTGTTCTCGCTCGAGTGTGCGTGAACAACGGTAAGAGCTTCATCAGCGAAGCCATGTTCCGCCAACTCCCAAAAGATCCAGGCATTCCCACATTCAAACTGATAGACAAATGGGAAAGGGACCTGGAAGCACCTAATTCCAAACAACTCCTGCCAAGCAGGTGTATGCTCAAAATCTCCATTGGCAACAAGAGCATAGTCCATAATTGTTGGGTCGTGCGAGACGTCACTGCCGCCTTTTACTTAGGCAGTGACATTCTCAATCGCTTTGCCATTAGTTTGGACCTAATAAACTTCAAAACTTGGTCCCGATTAGCGGATAATCCCATGGGCTTTGATGATCCAGAAAAAGCATTTAGGTCAGCTCAATTGCTACTTTATGCAGTTGAAATTCAGATTAAAGAGGAAGTCACCATCCCAGAAAGGACCCGACAATTCTCCCTGAAAGTGAAAGTTAAAAGAGGACAACATTTGAAAAACCCTCATGCTTACATACATCTAAACGCTTCTCTCCAACAGCAAGCGTTGGGGGTAAACCCAACTCCATTAGTCAACATAGAACATGACACCATTCCAATAGAGGTAGATAACAGCTACTTAAAGAGTATTACTCTAGCCGCAGGCACCATTATTGGAATGGTGGTTGATGACAGACATTTTTCCATTGATCTAGGAAATGAACTTTTAGGACCAATCCCCAAGGACTGTTTTGACGGTGACAGTGATGACAACACAACACCAGACAGGATTTTCACCCGGCATGGGGGGAACTTCCTGGTGTACACTTCTTGCCCTTATGGTAAGGAAGATGTGACTTGTGACTTCAGGAGGGATGAGGTGATTTTCCAGGTCCATGAGGGTTGCCTTTCCCACCTGAGGCCTCCAGTCCAAATCAGCACTCTGACCAGTGACTTCTCCACCCAGCTGGAGGAGGCCACTGAGATAGCCAAACCAGAAGTCTTTCCAGGCTTCAGGCAGATGGTGGAAGAGAGGGTCAACCTAGCTGATGCCTGTGTGACTCTGGAACAGAAGCAAAAGTTGAAACAAGTTTTCTTGGATTTCCAAGATCTCTTTGCGGTAGACTCAAATGACTGTGGCCGCACCGTCATCCACACAACAACAATCCCCACGGACCCTGGCATGACTCCAGTGGTTGTGAAGCAATATCGCTTGCCTCTCGCATCAATGGAGTCCCTTACTGAAATAATTAAGAACCTTGAGTCCCGGGGAATAATCCGTCCAGTCCACAGCACCTTCAATAATTCGGTGCTGGGAATATTGAAGCCAAACGGCCAGTGGAGACTCTGCGCTGACCTTAGGGAGCTAAACAAACGGGTCCATACTTCCCGATGGCCTCTGCCCTACATTGACCAAGGGCTGGCCCAGATCCAGGGTTCACAGGTATTCACTGCAATAGACCTCACCAATGGGTACTGGACCGTGCCTGTCAGTAGGGAGGACCAATACAAACTGGCTTTTACCTTTGGGGGCCAGCAGTACACATGGACCCAGACTCCCTTCGGATACCTCAACTCCAGCAATGAATTCAACATTTTCCTACACAAGGCCATGCCCGATCTGGGTGCAAGGGGTAACCTGGCTTATGTAGATGATGTTCTCATCAAAAGTTCATCTATGGAGGAACACATAGCGGAGATCCGTTATGTTCTGACACAGTTGAGGGCCGGCGGAGCAAAAGTTTCCTTTCAAAAAGCACAGTGGTGTAGAACCCGTGTTAATTTCTTGGGGCATGAGATTACTCCTCAGGGTCTCTGTCCCCAGGAAAAGAAAGTGGAAGCACTTCAAAAACTGAAAGACCCCACAACTCTGCGGGAACTAAGGAGCCTCCTTGGACTGACTAATTACAGCAGAAAGTTCATTGAGGGCTACGCAGAGATCACTAGACCCCTGATTCATCTCCTGAAGGGGGGGGTCAAGTGGGAATGGGGTCCAGAACAATCCGAGCAGTAAGACAACTCAAAAGAAGCCTCTCACAAGCGCCTTGCCTAGCTTACCCTGTCAGAAACAAGGAGTTCTTCCTGGAGACAGGGTTCTCTAATACGTGCTTGACGGCAGTATTATACCAAAAGCATGACAAGGTCAATAAAGTAATCTCCTATGCGAGCAAAACTTTATCCTCTGTGGAGGAGAAATTCAACGATTGTGAGAAGGCACTCCTGGCAACGGTGTGGGCATTGAAGAATTACAGCCCGTTCATCCATGGGGAACACATCATAGTGGAGATTCCACACCAGCCTCTACAATATCTTCAAAGTGACAGAATCCGGGCCGGAAATATGAATAATTCCCGAATTACTTACTGGATTCTGTAATTGCAAGGCTTTCCTGTGGAGGTCAGATATGGCCAAAACAAGAAGAGTCCCCTCGCGCAAGGTCTGGCTGACTTGCATGATTGTGCCAGAGAAAACTGTCTCGAGGACGAAAGTCTAAAAATCAAGGACAACATGGAGGCATACCTTAATTCCCCACACAAAGTCTTTGAAGAAGACCAGTGTGAGGGAATGCCCACTGTTTATGTGGATGGATGCTCTTACCATGTTGACAACGACAGGGAGAAAGAGCTGGTGGCTGGCGTAGGGAATGCATGGGTGAAGGAGTTCCCAGAACCCTCCGCTGGATACAAAATTGGTCCCCGAAGTAGTCAGGTGGCAGAATTGATGGCTGTGCATCAGGCCATCCTCACTGCTGTCCAGCATCAACTCCACGAACTGGTCATAATCACAGATTCGGATTATGTACGGAACGGGTTCGTGGAGCACCTGGTTAATTGGAAAACCAGAGGCATGTTATGTGCTAATAACAAACCCTTGAAACATGGGAAGTTAATCCAAAACATTGATGATCTGGTCACATCGAATGGGATGACCATCTACTGGAAAAAGATCAAGGGTAATTCCAAAGTAGAGGGACCAGACAAAACTGGAAATGACTTAGCTGATCAGCTGGCCAAAACCGGGGCCATCCAAGGGGATCTAATCGAAATAGAGTCCCTGTTGGGGGAAATCCAGGTCACTGCTATCACTAGGTCCCAGACAAATGCTCACAATGATCTTTCAACTGCCCAATGGAGTAAGGAGACCCCTGATGCTGATTTAATTACAGCTCAGAAGGGGGATCCAATTATTGGTAAGTTTTACCCACACCTTGAGGACCCTGAGAACTTTCCCCTGACGGATACCGATTACATTGGGAAAGAGGATCTTAGAGTGTTGATGAAATGTCCAAAAATGTTCCGGATCCAAGACGGTTTGTTGGTAAGGAAATCCCAAGCTGGTGTCTGTTTGTTAGCTCACAATGGACCCTGGTGTCAATAAATTACACATACACAATGAAGAGGTCCAGGCCTGTGTTTTGCTCTAACACCAGTGTATTTATGAACTCAAACAGGAAAATGTGCATGTACCCAAACATCCCACCACCCTACCCCCTCACCCCCCACAACTGTCCCTTCACACCCTACCCCCCACCCCCCACAACTGTCCCATCATACCCTACCTCCCAGCCCCCACAACTGTCCCATCACACCCTACCCCCCACCCCCACAACTGTCCCTCATGTGTCTTCCACAATGTTTGCGTCCAGGCATGCACGCGGAAGCATGGATATTCACTTCCTATTGGTCATTGCCTAATCCAGCATTTGGAGGCTGCCTGGAGGTGCGTGCGGAGCATCAGAATGGGCTTGTCTGCCGCGAACTGGCAGACGAAGAAGTGGAAGACTGTCCTGGTGCTGGTGGTGGTGGGAATTGATGGTCCATTGCGTCCGCAATGCGTGTGAAGACCTCACGAACTCTGATGAGCTCCCCATATAGCCTGTCTGTGCAGGCCTCCATACTCTCCCTGGAGTGCCTGGATGTCTCCCCAATCCCCGCCCTGAGACGGGCAGCCTCCACCACATGCTGACCAACCAGCACAGTGAGACCCTGTTGCCGCTGGCTGATGCTGGCCAGGTCAAGAGCAGTGTCGGCCTCTGGTGGTGTGGCTGCTGTGCATTGTGATGCTGGCAGGTGTACAGGTGGAGGCACGGAGGGGCTACTGAAGGATCCCATGGTCTCATCACCAGTGATGTTGGAGCCAGGTGTGTGATGGGGTGATGGCTCAGGGTTCCAGGGGGGCTCGGGGTGTGCATGCCCAGCTCGAATTCAGTTGGGTCCCCCACATCAGTTAATGATGCGGTGGCTGCCCACTCTCCTGCCGAACTAGCAGTAGCTGAGGGTGGTCCGTTGGTGGCTGTGAGTGGTGGTGGTGAGTGAACCTCCTGAGGTGGGGCAGTTGGGTTTGGTGTGGCCTTGGCAGTGGCGCTCGAACGATGTTTGGAACTCTGCAAATGGAGCCTTGCGCCTTTTCCCCTTGATGTCGTGGGGGTGTCCTCAGTGGGCTGTGGCCTTTTCTTCTTCTGCCCAGGGGGTGCCTGGGATGCATCCTTACTGTCTGTATGTGACCCTGTCGGGGACAAGAAGGGGGATGGCATTGGTTAGGGTTCGATGTACTTAATGCAGGATACATCATCAATGCAGTTGTGGGCATTTGCAATTCATTGTGAAGGGTGCAGGTGATGTGCCAGTTCTGTGGCTCATCCATGCAGTGTTGTGTGTGGCACTTGGCTCTGTTGATGTGTGCATGTGTGTGTGTTTCGGTCTGGCACTGACATGGGCAGGGTGGGATGCATGTGTGGATGTTTGGCCATCCATGAGGTGATCCTGGGCTGACATTTGTGGGGACCTGTAGATACACATTGCATGCTTTCATCAGTACACTTACCTCCATCCGATGTGTCTGCCACGCCATGCTCCATCCTCCCGACTTCCTTGATACATTCGACTCCGATCAGGTTGGCGTATGTCTCCTCCCATTTCTTTAGCTTGATTGGCACCCAGATCCGCCAGCGGTGGCAGTGTTATGATTCTCTGCCAGGATCATTCTGACCCGGAGTCTCAGGTCATCTCATCTTTTCCTGCACTCACGTACATTGCTGGTGCTGGTGCCCACGCCACTTACTTTCATTGCCACTTCGGCCCAGATAGCCTTTTTCTTAAGGAGGGTCTCCCGCCACATGTCGTTAGCCAAGACCACTGCAGCATTGTCTGCTAAGGTTTGGGTCAGCATGAGTAACTCCTCATTAGAAAACGTTTCTTTCCGCTGGCGGTCAGTTGTTTTTTTCAGTGCCTTGGGCATGGTAAGGGTATTCCAGTAAATCTCAAACAGCAAAGTACCACAAACAGGTCCAGGGGGCAGAGGATGGCAATGGATTGTGTTTTTAAAGATGGCCGCTGTGATCTTTCACGTTCCTGTGCGATGACGCTATTTCCGGTTCCGCAATTTAACGGTCACTGCTAATAGCGGTGACCGCTATTTGCATGCAGCGTGAGGTCGGAGGTGCTATCTGCACTTTCGTCGAGGGCGGTAAGTGACTTTTTGGGGTCTTTAGCTGCATGGCGGTTGGGTCATTACCGGCATGGCGCTATGCTCGTGTCCACGTACTCGTAATGGTGCGCTATTAGCGCCTTCTTGCGAGGGCAGACACGTTAAGTGCGCTATGCCAGTAATTGGGGATTTTTACCGCACAACGTGTAATGAGGCCCTAAGACATTATTCTTGCAGTCAATGCTGCCTGGCAAAGATGGTGATGTGCCTTAAATGTAAAAGAAAGGGTAATTTTCCACAACAATTTAGAGAAATTAACACAGAAAAAAGTTAATAATGTATTGAAGTCTGTAGAAGATCATCCTGATGCTGAACACAGGCATGTATTTGAAGTGGTGACAACACTGATAATGAAAAAAAGGTCCTGTTGTGTTATTTACCATTGATAATGATGTGCTAAACGGTAAAGTGGACAGTGCATCATGGCGGATGAGAACTTCAATAATATAGGCACGGCCATGGGGGTATATCCCACACAAGTGATACCTCCAGACACTGACCGAGTAGCGTATGGAGAAGTCAAGACTGGATTGTTAGGGAAATTTCAAGCCATCGTAAAATTCAAAGAAAATGAGTATGAGACATGGCTTGATGTAGCAATGAAAGGATCATCACTATTGGGATGGATTGAACAGGATAAACTACACATATTGATGCACACTCTGCTAAACCAGTTAAAGACTCGTGGAAAGCCACATTTCAGGAAGTTTCCACCGCAGCGCTTGGGCAATTGAAGGGATTTGAGTTTCAGATTGTACTCAAGGACAAGTCAACTCCAGTCATTCAACAGAGTTTCCCATTCCTCTCAGTGTGCATGAGGAGCTAAACAAATAATTGAGAACAATGTTAGATGCTGGGGTTATCAAGGAGATGAAAGGGTCAGAATGGTTGGCGTCAACTGTGATCATATCCAAACCAATTGGAAAAATACATGTGTGTGTTGACTTAAGACACTTCAACAAGGCCATATGGGTAGATCAAAACCCATTGCCAAAGATTGAGGAAGCGATGCCATCTATACCGGCTGTGAGAATGTTTTGCATCCTGGACATGTTGTCAGCGTAGCATCAGGAACACCTATCAGAAGACTACCAACACTTAAACTCATTCATCACACCAATAGGGGCATTTAACTTTTGCTGAATGCCCTTTGGGTTGGCGTCAGCAGTGGCAGTATTTGAAAGGGTGATGAAGATTGTGCCCGAAGGCTTGTATAATGTGATTGCATTTCAGGACAATGTCCTGACCTATGTTGACAATAAGGAGCAACATGATGAAAAGCTTGAGGGTGTACTGGAGAGACTAATGAAAACTGTGTTTACTATCCAAAGGCATACATTAAAATTCAGTGTTATGGAAGTTGAATACTTAGGGCATAGGTTAGCAGCAGTGTTAAAAGCAAAGGAGAAATAAGTGGAGGCAATCAAGTTGGCACCCACTCCATGCGATAAAGATCAATTACAATATTTTTTGGGGATGGCCAAATACTATCACAGGTTCATGAGGAATGCCACTAAATCTACACACTTGAGAGTGCTGTTAAAAAGGCAATGTGTTTTGCAGGGTCAAGGGAGTATGAACGCGAGTTCCAAGTCATAAAATATGAAATAGCAAGTGCTTCCACATTTGGGCTCTCATAACTGGGGAGAAATATAATAGTCACTTTAGATGCCAACGTGTACGGATTGGGAGCCACTTTAGCTCAGTCTTGTCCATTGGGAGGAAGTCCAGTGGCATTCGCTTTGAGGCATCTCAGGAAGGCAGAATGCAATTGTTCAGTGATTGAAAAGGAAGCACTGGTGCTGGCATAGGCACTACACTATTTCAAATTGTATTTGTGGGATAGAAAGTGAAACTGTTTTCTTGAAATGATGGGGGGGTGCTTCACCCCATATTTCCAAATGGGTGCTGGGCTTGTAGGGTTAGGACTTCAAGGTAGCATACTAACTAGGAGAAAAAATGCAGCAGCACACTGTTTGTCATGCCTTCTGGTGGACAGCCATGAGGTGGGGAGAGAGTTGGATAAGGATGGCAAGCTAGTGATGGATGGTATGGATTTACCAGATATTATTGCAGAAGAATGGTATAGAGCAGAGGACGAAGACAATGTGCTCAGGTGTGAGAAGGAATAAATGGTCAGTGGTCGGCCCAATAGGGTGTGTGGGAGAGAATCACCAAGCTAACACATGAAGGAAACCTTGGGCACAATGCTACCAAGAGGTGTAGGCGTTCAGTATTTTGGTGGCCTGGAATGGGCGCCATGGTTGATAGAAGGGTCAGGGAATGTCCTGAATTTACTTTACAAACATAATGTGTGCATTGAACCTCCTTTGCAGCCAGTTGTTGTACCTTAACTACCTTGGCGTATGGTTGCCTTTGATGTCATTGGACAAGCACAAGGTTTGGGTTGGGGAGTTAATTATGTTTTTGTGGACTATCACACTAAATGGGTGGAATGGGAAGGCAGTTTATTTTATTTATTTTTTGGATTTGTAGAGCCACTACAGCCTGCAGGCATCGAGGCGCTATTACAAGAAAGAGTAGGTAGCCTTTATTCAGGGTTACAACGAATGCGGCCTGTTGGGTGTCCTGACCCACGTTTGAGCTATCATGCTGCAACATTTGGTGCTGTGGGCTTAGAAAATCCAAGATGGCCAAAAAGCCCACATGTACGCCAGAATAGGAAAACTGTGCAGTACTGGCATGGAAAACATCATGATGGCCAGAACTTCCCAGAAAATGCACAGGGAAATGCATGAAAAATAGGCTGCCACCCATTTTTGCCTAGGTTGTGAGCACAGGAGGGCACTGCCTAAAACCATCATTGGGCTACCCACACAGTAGCCTGAAACCATTGGGAATGGCAATGCTGATTGCCAAAAGCAACCTAGAACTGTGGGGAATTCATTTTCTTAAATCCCAAAAATGGTTGCATTACCAGTACTCACCACTATCAGAAAGCCAGCGTTTTAAAAACCACCAGACTTGTGTGTAAAACTGAACAAATGAAACAAAACCAGACCAAGGAAAGACTTGCTAAGAGGTGGATACAATGTAAAACTATACTCTGAAATGACTTGAATGAAGTAATTATTTAATGTGTATGTAAAAATCGTAATAGACTTAAACTGAGGGACAAAAAGTGACATTTAGCTGAAACCTGGCTTAATGAAACTGAATTCTGCCTGACATCTACCCCCACAGGAGTTAAAACCTGCTCAGCCACTCTTCCCCTTGCCAAAAGGAGTTGTCACCTCTCTGATTAGATTAGGGGTGGAGCAGCTACAGGGAGTTGAACAAAGGCCTGTCCTTGACCCAGGCAGATGGTTTATTGGGGGGATCGTAAATGGCTTCCTTTTGAACAAAGCCCTTCTTTGACTCAGGCAGATGGTTTATAGGGGAGGTCGTAAAGTGGCTTCCTCTTGGCAGAAACGGGGAGGGGCAGCCCCTCTGAGGACAGGCTGACCTTAAAGAAAGTGGATAAACTGGTTTCTCCACCATGTGACCTGGGAAGACACACCCCTGTTGGCCAGAATATGATTTTAAGAAAGATGTATAACTCATGGTGCAGACTTGTCAAAATTATCTAAATGATACCATAATTCTTGTGATTTTTCTGTCCACATTTTAAGAGGTTTTAGGACCTGGTGGTATAATCTGGGGGGTTGCTAGCGGAAAATAGGGTTTCACTCCAAATGTCTGCATGTTAAAAATCTGACACTTCATCAATTAATGTCCACACTCCTTGCGCACATGTGTGTAAATTTGGGTAAATGTCCGATATTGCAAAACCAGTTAAAAAGTGCAAAATATTGCCATTTCTGAATGCAAGCCCCCAGGAAGAGCAGAGTTTGAACAGAGTATACCTCATGTGATATGTGATGGGTGCATGTCATTTTAAACAACTGTGTATCTGTGCAATATGTATTTGAATCAAATATAGATTTGTGGGCAAACTGACCAGGGGAGGATCCTCTGACCCATAAAACCTACAGCATCACTCTGACTCACATTTCCTTCCCCCAATCATGGGAGAGGGGAGAACTGGGCCAATGACAAGTAGAAAGGGGCAGGCTTAGCTAGGCCCAGGCACACACCCATTTTCAAAACACAAAAAAAGAGACTGCTGGGACAGGTAGAGGCATTCAATTTCATTTGCTGCGGAGCATGCTGACCGACGACTTCACATCCAGAGATCCTACACTTAGACTTCCAAGCTAAACAGAGACTACAGAACTTTGAACCAAGAAGGCCCACTGCAAGCAAAAGTATTTGTCAGCAGGCCCAAAAATCATTTGCAGACTATTCACAGCCGGGTTCAGCTGTTGATTCTGGCCTGAAACCCTGCGCCAGAAAGATCCAGAAGCAGTGCTGTACCCAGAGAAAGCAGAGCAGTATCCAGAACCAGAGGCCAGAGATCCAGAGTGACCCAGACCGCTGTGAGCAGAACCAGAGAGCTGACCCAGACCACTGTGAAGTGCCGAGACCAGAACCAGAGTCCAGTCCAAAACCTGACCAGATCCGTGGCGAGGCCTATTTCAAAAATATATTGTGAGTACCTAGCAGAACTGTGCAGAACCAATCTCTTAGTTAAAATAATCTAATCCAAACTATTTTAATCTAACCAGAACTGCCTCCTAACTGTCACCTGTCATTTGTAAAGCTGCACCACTGTCATTTGTCAATTCTGCAGCTGCAAATCTGTCACCTGTCATTTTGAGTTTACTTTAAATCCGAAAAACTACCTTTATTTAATCGTCCCTATCTCTGGAACCGTTTGGGCTAGGAACTTGGTTTAACTTTCCTCTGAAGGCTGTGAATCTCAGCTTGTTAGCAAGCTTAGACTTCCTACTCCTTATACTTTTGCCGTAATCACAATTCACGCACTCGCGAATTTTGCCACGACTTGTGATTTGGCCCGATTTCTTTACTTGTAAAAAGATAGCTGCTTTTGCCTGTGTTTCAAAACTCCTATCTGTTGTATAAGCTGCTGGGGGGGAATTGAACTGAATTCTATTTGATTGCATTGCTAAGAACTGAGTGCTCTCCTCTTCATCTCCTTACATTGCATAAAGGGGGGGGGGGGGTGAATTGTCCAAGAAAGTGATTACATTGTCTTTTGCTGAAATCCTATCAAGTTATTTTCTGTACTGCATTTTCATTCCACATTGCATCTATTTGAAACCATAAAAGTATTGTTGCTATCTTATCCATCCTATACCCACTCATCATTAATTATAAAGAAGTGTGCTAGTGCCAGACTATCCATTATTGATTACTGCTCAGATTAAGTGTGATATTCAATTATTAATTCATTATAAAAGTGTGATATATATATATATATATATATATATATATATATATATATATATATATATACTGTTTAATTTTTTTTCAAATAAACCTTTTAAACTTGCAAAACAGATCTACTTCTTGGCTCAGTGGGGTCAGGGGGATTCTAAGAGAGGGGTGTTATACAGGGGTTGTCATCCAGAATCTGAACCTGGACATAAAGATATATCAATAAGGGTTTTTCATTCAGTATCCCAGGCTAGGCATTGACTTGGCTGTAGTGCTGGATTGAATCTTCTTACAAATTGGGGGCTCGTCCGGGATGTCTGGGTTAGACCTATCACTTGTGCAGCTTAATACAGTGTGCTAACTGACGGGATACATACATCCGGTCGGATCACCACGCTGTTTTACGCTGTAAAGCACTCTTCAAAGGGACACTCTAAGGAAAAGGTCTGTTTTGCAAAAATAAAATACTAATTTCTGTAAATCAGGACAGAGATCAATCTCTAGAATGACGACCTTGGTAGACATGAAAATAGCGAGGGAGCACCTCTTACATAAGCTATTTGTGAGAGGTGAGTGGACTCACCAGGACCAAATGGTCTGGTTGCAGGCCATCGCGCAACAGGTCACTGAAACAGGGTCAGACACATGGAGAGATCAGGGTCCATTAGATGTGGCCCTGAGTGAACTATATATGGCTCCTAAAGCCAAAGATGAACACAATAAGATTGCCAGGATAGCGGCATACCTGTACCTATATATGGGAGACATGCAGGATAAATGTACTGAAAGCCAAGATCTGGCAAATAGGCGACAGATGGCGTTAGAGAAGGTCCAATCTGACCTGGTCTCTTCTGAGCAGAGGCTGCAGAGGAGCCAGGAGTTAGAAAATGATAGTAGGTAGTATATCATTAAAATAAAAGTGGATATGGACATCCTGCAACAGGAAAAGGCTGACCAGGATACCAGATTTCTGGCCTTGCAAAAGGAGTACCAAGAAGGTTTGGACTCCCTACTGCAGAGCCAGGAAAAGCTAGAGCAACAATTAGACTTTAACAGGGAATGCACAGAGCAGGTAGCCACCCTGCAAAGTCATCTAGATAGAGTGAAGGGAGAGAGCAATAAACTAATTCTGAAAGACCTGGATACCCAGGCAGAGTTTGATGAAGAGCGCCAGAAAGCTGGTGCCTTTCAACGACAGAGGGACGACCTGGCAGCACAAATGCAGGCTCTTAGTCAGGAAAGAGACACTTTAGGCCAGGAAGTCTGCCACTTAAAAAAGGAAATTGAAGAAAATCACCTGGCCCTCCAGGGGCTGGGTGACCTCCAAAAACAAAAACCAGAACTTGTTAGAGCACACCAGGAGGGTGGAGGAGGCTCTGGCAAGAAAGGAGCAGGCCAGTAGGGAAGGGACTCAGGAGGTAACCCTCCTGCAACAAAGACTGGCCCAGTACTCCAGGACCAATCAGGAGGCACAGAGAGAAAATGAGGCTCTCTGTCAGCACAATGACAGGCTCCAACAACAGGTAGTGATGCAGGAGAGACTGATAGAGTCTAGTAAGGCCTTAACTGAGGAACTGAAAGCGCAGGCTCTTGCATTGCAACAGGGAGCAGGGGCGGATAGAGACCAGGTTCGCTGGGAGAGGGAGACTCCTGAACATAACCTCAGGAGCCCTACTACCAGAGGCCTTCATATCTCTCAGTACCTGGACTCTGCCACCCCCATATCCCCTCGCGCACATGAGCACCGGGCCACAGGGATGGCAGATTACTATCCAACAGAAGTATGGGGCTCATAGGCCAGTACCTCCCAGGAATGGAGGGGCGGGAATCCGGGTATGGGCACCCAAGCACAGTGCAAATTAGTGGGGAACCCCAGGAGAGTAGGCCCACTAAGGGCATCCTGAAAACCTCTGCCCAGTTAGGTCAGTGGGGGGGGATACCCATCAAATCCTGGCAGCAAGGAGGAATCTGAAGACTCCTCTGAACGGCGCAGGACACAGGTGACCAGGTCCCCACATTCTGCCAGCCATTCCCAGGCTCGCAGAATCCGGGAAAACCTGGAAGATCAGACAGGAACCTCTGGGAGCAGTGCCTCTGAGTCAGAGGATGAATGGACCAGGGTTACCCGAACCAAAAAGGCCAATAAGGCAAAAAGGGCTTTGCTTAAGGACCCATTGAAGCAAATAAAGGCAATAAGGAGTGTCATCACGCCTTATCATAAGAACGCCAAGTATTCCATTTGGGAACACTTGGAGCTCTATGAGCAAATGATGGACACTTTCCATTTGAAGGACAGCAGTAACTGCATCCAGTACGTCAAATGGACATTCTCCCCAGAATACTCCAGTTTCTTTGCGGGGCTGGAGGACCAAAATCATTTAAGATGGTCCACCTATAAGGCGGCCATCTTGAAACATTTTTCTGTTCACAGAAACCCTAAGAGGCTCGCAAGGCAGCCTACAATTTGCAATGTGGGGAGGATCAGGCCCCACAAGAGTTTGTGCAAGAATTAAAACGTGCTTTTGCGCAGACCACCAGAAGGGTGCGCACAGACAGCAAAGAGTTTGTCAATACATTTTTCCATGCTCTCCCTAAATATATAATGACCCAGCTCGTGAGAGATTTTCATGAGAAAAGATCTTTAGACTGGGTCATTGAACAGGCTACCCGGATCTATGAGGTGCAGAAACCTATCGAAAATAAAAATAACACGCCGAAAAAACCCAAAACCAACAGCACCCCTGCTGCTGCCAAGGTGGCAGAGGTAAAGGTTGCCCCGTTTTAGATTTGGAGATGGGGGGGCCTAAAAACCTGCCTTCACCAAATAATTCACAGCCCAGAAGGCCCTCGGGCCAGTCACAGACAGGGAGTCGAGGAGGTAGTCCCACAAATGGGGTCCCCCGCTCCCCTGACTATGTAAGTCCCCGCTACAAGGGAAACCGACCAATCCTGGGTTATGTGTGGACTCCTCCAGCCCAAGAGGGGATCCAGCCAAGCACCTGACCCGGGGAACTTCCCTCCTAACTTCCCCCAGGAGGGCAGAAATTCTCCAAATCCTGGGCAGAACTTTTTCTCCAGGTATCCGCCCAATTTCCAGCCCCAAAATCATCCATCCTTCTTTCCCCAATTCCCTGAGCCCAGAAAACCTAATCCGGGAGAGAGGAGGCCATGGGTGGAGGGGTACCCAAATCTTCCCAACCAGGGGTACTACCAGAGAAGGGATAGCTACCCTTCCCGGGATCAGCCCAGGGGAGAAAATAGAGCCCCGTATCAGCCTTAGCGGGTTTCACAACTTGAGCGCCAGGTCCAAAATATGGCACGAGATCTGGGTCACATACTGAGGGCTCAACAGAACCCTCAGATGAGCATGTCACCGCAGAATGCCCCAAACTCTGGACCTGGTGCTCCAGAACAATGACGGGGGCAGCACCCCGATAACCCACCCGTTCCCAGGGAGGAGGCACAGGGGGAAGGGGGGTGTAAAGCCTTGGAGGAAGCTTCCTTCCCAACTTGTAAACAGCCCAAGGAAAACCAGGAACCGGAAACAAAATCTCCTACCCCTGAAAGCCTGCCTCCCAAGGAGCAGAGGGGGGGTAGGAGAAACAAAGGACCCAAACAGACCCACTTTGTGGAGGAGCTACAGGTCTTCCAATTTGAGGGAGAGGGATCCTCAGAGGATCCTGGGGAAAGGACCTTCTCCTTCAGAGATGGGGGAACTCCTCCCAAGGAAAAATGGGTCCCAAGGGATTCCAATCCAGACTGGGGAGATGTGGAGACTGAGCTACCGCCGCCCATCATCTCATCCCAGAACCCACAATACCGAAATCCCCTGGTTCAAACCCATCCTGGTGACTGCCTCCAAAAAGGGGGGGGGGCGGCCCAGAACCGGAACCAGGAGAACCCACGATGGCTCTGATCTCCAGTTGCCAACTTTTTCTTTCAGATTCCCAAGGCTCTCCACAGAATTCTGCCCAAATCTCTTCGCTAGCAATGTCCAAAACCAGAAAGTTAGCCCACCAGTTGTCTAAAAATGTGCATTATCTGTGCCCCCTTGAGGAGAAGGAGGGAAGATACTATGCCCCGGTACAAGTACAGGGGCAGGGTACAATTTTGACACTGGTGGACACTGGATCCCAAGCTACCCTTCTGTCCAAAAGGGCCTTTGATGAACTAAATTCAGGAAGGGGGAGAATTACCGTATTCCTCTCACCTCTCTTCCTGGACAACTGCAGAACTTTGACGGGAAGGAAATTCCCGTTGAGGGGACTGCAGACTTGGACATTAAAATTGGGCGACAAAAGGTGAAACACCCGGTCATAGTAGTGACTCCAGAGGGCACCCCTTGTTTACCAGGGAATGACCTCCTGAGAAGGTTGTCACCCCTAATAGATTGTGTAAACAAGGTCCTCTGGACCCAGACTAGCCGACCAATAAAATTAAAACAGAGTGTCAACCATGTTAGTTTAAACGGCACCTGCCACATGGTTGAACAAAAATCTGACCAAGTAGAATTTCACTTCCAGAACAACCAAACTCCAGACGTGACAGTAATAGCAGTAGGACAACAGACTGGTCATGGCGGGTCCTCTCTATTTCTGAAAATCAACCTTCCTTCCAGTTTAAGGTGGTATTCCACACTGGAAGGAAACACCCTGAAATTCTTTACTAATCCACAATCAGAAACTCTCACTCCTATAGTCCAGAAAGATGTGAAATCAGCTCAGAGCCTGGCTGATATTCAGCAAATTGGAGAGCAGTTGTTCATCCCTGTTCAGTTAAATGATGGGAAGGACTCTGTTCTCGCTCGAGTGTGCGTGAACAACGGTAAGAGCTTCATCAGCGAAGCCATGTTCCGCCAACTCCCAAAAGATCCAGCCATTCCCACATTCAAACTGATAGACAAATGGGAAAGGGACCTGGAAGCACCTAATTCCAAACAACTCCTGCCAAGCAGGTGTATGCTCAAAATCTCCATTGGCAACAAGAGCATAGTCCATAATTGTTGGGTCGTGCGAGACGTCACTGCCGCCTTTTACTTAGGCAGTGACATTCTCAATCGCTTTGCCATTAGTTTGGACCTAATAAACTTCAAAGCTTGGTCCCGATTAGCGGATAATCCCATGGGCTTTGATGATCCAGAAAAAGCATTTAGGTCAGCTCAATTGCTACCTTATGCAGTTGAAATTCAGATTAAAGAGGAAGTCACCATCCCAGAAAGGACCCGACAATTCTCCCTGAAAGTGAAAGTTAAAAGAGGACAACATTTGAAAAACCCTCATGCTTACATACATCTAAACGCTTCTCTCCAACAGCAAGCGTTGGGGGTAAACCCAACTCCATTAGTCAACATAGAACATGACACCATTCCAATAGAGGTAGATAACAGCTACTTAAAGAGTATTACTCTAGCCGCAGGCACCATTATTGGAATGGTGGTTGATGACAGACATTTTTCCATTGATCTAGGAAATGAACTTTTAGGACCAATCCCCAAGGACTGTTTTGACGGTGACAGTGATGACAACACAACACCAGACAGGATTTTCACCCGGCATGGGGGGAACTTCCTGGTGTACACTTCTTGCCCTTATGGTAAGGAAGATGTGACTTGTGACTTCAGGAGGGATGAGGTGATTTTCCAGGTCCATGAGGGTTGCCTTTCCCACCTGAGGCCTCCAGTCCAAATCAGCACTCTGACCAGTGACTTCTCCACCCAGCTGGAGGAGGCCACTGAGATAGCCAAACCAGAAGTCTTTCCAGGCTTCAGGCAGATGGTGGAAGAGAGGGTCAACCTAGCTGATGCCTGTGTGACTCTGGAACAGAAGCAAAAGTTGAAACAAGTTTTCTTGGATTTCCAAGATCTCTTTGCGGTAGACTCAAATGACTGTGGCCGCACCGTCATCCACACAACAACAATCCCCACGGACCCTGGCATGACTCCAGTGGTTGTGAAGCAATATCGCTTGCCTCTCGCATCAATGGAGTCCCTTACTGAAATAATTAAGAACCTTGAGTCCCGGGGAATAATCCGTCCAGTCCACAGCACCTTCAATAATTCGGTGCTGGGAATATTGAAGCCAAACGGCCAGTGGAGACTCTGCGCTGACCTTAGGGAGCTAAACAAACGGGTCCATACTTCCCGATGGCCTCTGCCCTACATTGACCAAGGGCTGGCCCAGATCCAGGGTTCACAGGTATTCACTGCAATAGACCTCACCAATGGGTACTGGACCGTGCCTGTCAGTAGGGAGGACCAATACAAACTGGCTTTTACCTTTGGGGGCCAGCAGTACACATGGACCCAGACTCCCTTCGGATACCTCAACTCCAGCAATGAATTCAACATTTTCCTACACAAGGCCATGCCCGATCTGGGTGCAAGGGGTAACCTGGCTTATGTAGATGATGTTCTCATCAAAAGTTCATCTATGGAGGAACACATAGCGGAGATCCGTTATGTTCTGACACAGTTGAGGGCCGGCGGAGCAAAAGTTTCCTTTCAAAAAGCACAGTGGTGTAGAACCCGTGTTAATTTCTTGGGGCATGAGATTACTCCTCAGGGTCTCTGTCCCCAGGAAAAGAAAGTGGAAGCACTTCAAAAACTGAAAGACCCCACAACTCTGCGGGAACTAAGGAGCCTCCTTGGACTGACTAATTACAGCAGAAAGTTCATTGAGGGCTACGCAGAGATCACTAGACCCCTGATTCATCTCCTGAAGGGGGGGGTCAAGTGGGAATGGGGTCCAGAACAATCCGAGCAGTAAGACAACTCAAAAGAAGCCTCTCACAAGCGCCTTGCCTAGCTTACCCTGTCAGAAACAAGGAGTTCTTCCTGGAGACAGGGTTCTCTAATACGTGCTTGACGGCAGTATTATACCAAAAGCATGACAAGGTCAATAAAGTAATCTCCTATGCGAGCAAAACTTTATCCTCTGTGGAGGAGAAATTCAACGATTGTGAGAAGGCACTCCTGGCAACGGTGTGGGCATTGAAGAATTACAGCCCGTTCATCCATGGGGAACACATCATAGTGGAGACTCCACACCAGCCTCTACAATATCTTCAAAGTGACAGAATCCGGGCCGGAAATATGAATAATTCCCGAATTACTTACTAGATTCTGTAATTGCAAGGCTTTCCTGTGGAGGTCAGATATGGCCAAAACAAGAAGAGTCCCCTCGCGCAAGGTCTGGCTGACTTGCATGATTGTGCCAGAGAAAACTGTCTCGAGGACGAAAGTCTAAAAATCAAGGACAACATGGAGGCATACCTTAATTCCCCACACAAAGTCTTTGAAGAAGACCAGTGTGAGGGAATGCCCACTGTTTATGTGGATGGATGCTCTTACCATGTTGACAACGACAGGGAGAAAGAGCTGGTGGCTGGCGTAGGGAATGCATGGGTGAAGGAGTTCCCAGAACCCTCCGCTGGATACAAAATTGGTCCCCGAAGTAGTCAGGTGGCAGAATTGATGGCTGTGCATCAGGCCATCCTCACTGCTGTCCAGCATCAACTCCACGAACTGGTCATAATCACAGATTCGGATTATGTACGGAACGGGTTCGTGGAGCACCTGGTTAATTGGAAAACCAGAGGCATGTTATGTGCTAATAACAAACCCTTGAAACATGGGAAGTTAATCCAAAACATTGATGATCTGGTCACATCGAATGGGATGACCATCTACTGGAAAAAGATCAAGGGTAATTCCAAAGTAGAGGGACCAGACAAAACTGGAAATGACTTAGCTGATCAGCTGGCCAAAACCGGGGCCATCCAAGGGGATCTAATCGAAATAGAGTCCCTGTTGGGGGAAATCCAGGTCACTGCTATCACTAGGTCCCAGACAAATGCTCACAATGATCTTTCAACTGCCCAATGGAGTAAGGAGACCCCTGATGCTGATTTAATTACAGCTCAGAAGGGGGATCCAATTATTGGTAAGTTTTACCCACACCTTGAGGACCCTGAGAACTTTCCCCTGACGGATACCGATTACATTGGGAAAGAGGATCTTAGAGTGTTGATGAAATGTCCAAAAATGTTCCGGATCCAAGACGGTTTGTTGGTAAGGAAATCCCAAGCTGGTGTCTGTTTGTTAGCTCACAATGGACCCTGGTGTCAATAAATTACACATACACAATGAAGAGGTCCAGGCCTGTGTTTTGCTCTAACACCAGTGTATTTATGAACTCAAACAGGAAAATGTGCATGTACCCAAACATCCCACCACCCTACCCCCTCACCCCCCACAACTGTCCCTTCACACCCTACCCCCCACCCCCCACAACTGTCCCATCATACCCTACCTCCCAGCCCCCACAACTGTCCCATCACACCCTACCCCCCACCCCCCACAACTGTCCCTCATGTGTCTTCCACAATGTTTGCGTCCAGGCATGCACGCGGAAGCATGGATATTCACTTCCTATTGGTCATTGCCTAATCCAGCATTTGGAGGCTGCCTGGAGGTGCGTGCAGAGCATCGGAATGGGCTTGTCTGCCGCGAACTGGCAGACGAAGAAGTGGCAGACTGTCCTGGTGCTGGTGGTGGTGGGAATTGATGGTCCATTGCGTCCGCAATGCGTGTGAAGACCTCACGAACTCTGATGAGCTCCCCATATAGCCTGTCTGTGCAGGCCTCCATACTCTCCCTGGAGTGCCTGGATGTCTCCCCAATCCCCGCCCTGAGACGGGCAGCCTCCACCACATGCTGACCAACCAGCACAGTGAGACCCTGTTGCCGCTGGCTGATGCTGGCCAGGTCAAGAGCAGTGTCGGCCTCTGGTGGTGTGGCTGCTGTGCATTGTGATGCTGGCAGGTGTACAGGTGGAGGCACGGAGGGGCTACTGAAGGATCCCATGGTCTCATCACCAGTGATGTTGGAGCCAGGTGTGTGATGGGGTGATGGCTCAGGGTTCCAGGGGGGCTCGGGGTGTGCATGCCCAGCTCGAATTCAGTTGGGTCCCCCACATCAGTTAATGATGCGGTGGCTGCCCACTCTCCTGCTGAACTAGCAGTAGCTGAGGGTGGTCCGTTGGTGGCTGTGAGTGGTGGTGGTGAGTGAACCTCCTGAGGTGGGGCAGTTGGGTTTGGTGTGGCCTTGGCAGTGGCGCTCGAACGATGTTTGGAACTCTGCAAATGGAGCCTTGCGCCTTTTCCCCTTGATGTCGTGGGGGTGTCCTCAGTGGGCTGTGGCCTTTTCTTCTTCTGCGCAGGGGGTGCCTGGGATGCATCCTTACTGTCTGTATGTGACCCTGTCGGGGACAAGAAGGGGGATGGCATTGGTTAGGGTTCGATGTACTTAATGCAGGATACATCATCAATGCAGTTGTGGGCATTTGCAATTCATTGTGAAGGGTGCAGGTGATGTGCCAGTTCTGTGGCTCATCCATGCAGTGTTGTGTGTGGCACTTGGCTCTGTTGATGTGTGCATGTGTGTGTGTTTCGGTCTGGCACTGACATGGGCAGGGTGGGATGCATGTGTGGATGTTTGGCCATCCATGAGGTGATCCTGGGCTGACATTTGTGGGGACCTGTAGATACACATTGCATGCTTTCATCAGTACACTTACCTCCATCCGATGTGTCTGCCACGCCATGCTCCATCCTCCCGACTTCCTTGATACATTCGACTCCGATCAGGTTGGCGTATGTCTCCTCCCATTTCTTTAGCTTGATTGGCACCCAGATCCGCCAGCGGTGGCAGTGTTATGATTCTCTGCCAGGATCATTCTGACCCGGAGTCTCAGGTCATCTCATCTTTTCCTGCACTCACGTACATTGCTGGTGCTGGTGCCCACGCCACTTACTTTCATTGCCACTTCGGCCCAGATAGCCTTTTTCTTAAGGAGGGTCTCCCGCCACATGTCGTTAGCCAAGACCACTGCAGCATTGTCTGCTAAGGTTTGGGTCAGCATGAGTAACTCCTCATTAGAAAACGTTTCTTTCCGCTGGCGGTCAGTTGTTTTTTTCAGTGCCTTGGGCATGGTAAGGGTATTCCAGTAAATCTCAAACAGCAAAGTACCACAAACAGGTCCAGGGGGCAGAGGATGGCAATGGATTGTGTTTTTAAAGATGGCCGCTGTGATCTTTCACGTTCCTGTGCGATGACGCTATTTCCGGTTCCGCAATTTAACGGTCACTGCTAATAGCGGTGACCGCTATTTGCATGCAGCGTGAGGTCGGAGGTGCTATCTGCACTTTCGTCGAGGGCGGTAAGTGACTTTTTGGGGTCTTTAGCTGCATGGCGGTTGGGTCATTACCGGCATGGCGCTATGCTCGTGTCCGCGTACTCGTAATGGTGCGCTATTAGCGCCTTCTTGCGAGGGCAGACACGTTAAGTGCGCTATGCCAGTAATTGGGGATTTTTACCGCACAACGTGTAATGAGGCCCTAAGACATTATTCTTGCAGTCAATGCTGCCTGGCAAAGATGGTGATGTGCCTTAAATGTAAAAGAAAGGGTAATTTTCCACAACAATTTAGAGAAATTAACACAGAAAAAAGTTAATAATGTATTGAAGTCTGTAGAAGATCATCCTGATGCTGAACACAGGCATGTATTTGAAGTGGTGACAACACTGATAATGAAAAAAAGGTCCTGTTGTGTTATTTACCATTGATGATGATGTGCTAAACGGTAAAGTGGACAGTGCATCATGGCGGATGAGAACTTCAATAATATAGGCACGGCCATGGGGGTATATCCCACACAAGTGATACCTCCAGACACTGACCGAGTAGCGTATGGAGAAGTCAAGACTGGATTGTTAAGGAAATTTCAAGCCATCGTAAAATTCAAAGAAAATGAGTATGAGACATGGCTTGATGTAGCAATGAAAGGATCATCACTATTGGGATGGATTGAACAGGATAAACTACACATATTGATGCACACTCTGCTAAACCAGTTAAAGACTCGTGGAAAGCCACATTTCAGGAAGTTTCCACCGCAGCGCTTGGGCAATTGAAGGGATTTGAGTTTCAGATTGTACTCAAGGACAAGTCAACTCCAGTCATTCAACAGAGTTTCCCATTCCTCTCAGTGTGCATGAGGAGCTAAACAAATAATTGAGAACAATGTTAGATGCTGGGGTTATCAAGGAGATGAAAGGGTCAGAATGGTTGGCGTCAACTGTGATCATATCCAAACCAATTGGAAAAATACATGTGTGTGTTGACTTAAGACACTTCAACAAGGCCATATGGGTAGATCAAAACCCATTGCCAAAGATTGAGGAAGCGATGCCATCTATACCGGCTGTGAGAATGTTTTGCATCCTGGACATGTTGTCAGCGTAGCATCAGGAACACCTATCAGAAGACTACCAACACTTAAACTCATTCATCACACCAATAGGGGCATTTAACTTTTGCTGAATGCCCTTTGGGTTGGCGTCAGCAGTGGCAGTATTTGAAAGGGTGATGAAGATTGTGCCCGAAGGCTTGTATAATGTGATTGCATTTCAGGACAATGTCCTGACCTATGTTGACAATAAGGAGCAACATGATGAAAAGCTTGAGGGTGTACTGGAGAGACTAATGAAAACTGTGTTTACTATCCAAAGGCATACATTAAAATTCAGTGTTATGGAAGTTGAATACTTAGGGCATAGGTTAGCAGCAGTGTTAAAAGCAAAGGAGAAATAAGTGGAGGCAATCAAGTTGGCACCCACTCCATGCGATAAAGATCAATTACAATATTTTTTGGGGATGGCCAAATACTATCACAGGTTCATGAGGAATTCCACTAAATCTACACACTTGAGAGTGCTGTTAAAAAGGCAATGTGTTTTGCAGGGTCAAGGGAGTATGAACGCGAGTTCCAAGTCATAAAATATGAAATAGCAAGTGCTTCCACATTTGGGCTCTCATAACTGGGGAGAAATATAATAGTCACTTTAGATGCCAACGTGTACGGATTGGGAGCCACTTTAGCTCAGTCTTGTCCATTGGGAGGAAGTCCAGTGGCATTCGCTTTGAGGCATCTCAGGAAGGCAGAATGCAATTGTTCAGTGATTGAAAAGGAAGCACTGGTGCTGGCATAGGCACTACACTATTTCAAATTGTATTTGTGGGATAGAAAGTGAAACTGTTTTCTTGAAATGATGGGGGGGTGCTTCACCCCATATTTCCAAATGGGTGCTGGGCTTGTAGGGTTAGGACTTCAAGGTAGCATACTAACTAGGAGAAAAAATGCAGCAGCACACTGTTTGTCATGCCTTCTGGTGGACAGCCATGAGGTGGGGAGAGAGTTGGATAAGGATGGCAAGCTAGTGATGGATGGTATGGATTTACCAGATATTATTGCAGAAGAATGGTATAGAGCAGAGGACGAAGACAATGTGCTCAGGTGTGAGAAGGAATAAATGGTCAGTGGTCGGCCCAATAGGGTGTGTGGGAGAGAATCACCAAGCTAACACATGAAGGAAACCTTGGGCACAATGCTACCAAGAGGTGTAGGCGTTCAGTATTTTGGTGGCCTGGAATGGGCGCCATGGTTGATAGAAGGGTCAGGGAATGTCCTGAATTTACTTTACAAACATAATGTGTGCATTGAACCTCCTTTGCAGCCAGTTGTTGTACCTTAACTACCTTGGCGTATGGTTGCCTTTGATGTCATTGGACAAGCACAAGGTTTGGGTTGGGGAGTTAATTATGTTTTTGTGGACTATCACACTAAATGGGTGGAATGGGAAGGCAGTTTATTTTATTTATTTTTTGGATTTGTAGAGCCACTACAGCCTGCAGGCATCGAGGCGCTATTACAAGAAAGAGTAGGTAGCCTTTATTCAGGGTTACAACGAATGCGGCCTGTTGGGTGTCCTGACCCACGTTTGAGCTATCATGCTGCAACATTTGGTGCTGTGGGCTTAGAAAATCCAAGATGGCCAAAAAGCCCACATGTACGCCAGAATAGGAAAACTGTGCAGTACTGGCATGGAAAACATCATGATGGCCAGAACTTCCCAGAAAATGCACAGGGAAATGCATGAAAAATAGGCTGCCACCCATTTTTGCCTAGGTTGTGAGCACAGGAGGGCACTGCCTAAAACCATCATTGGGCTACCCACACAGTAGCCTGAAACCATTGGGAATGGCAATGCTGATTGCCAAAAGCAACCTAGAACTGTGGGGAATTCATTTTCTTAAATCCCAAAAATGGTTGCATTACCAGTACTCACCACTATCAGAAAGCCAGCGTTTTAAAAACCACCAGACTTGTGTGTAAAACTGAACAAATGAAACAAAACCAGACCAAGGAAAGACTTGCTAAGAGGTGGATACAATGTAAAACTATACTCTGAAATGACTTGAATGAAGTAATTATTTAATGTGTATGTAAAAATCGTAATAGACTTAAACTGAGGGACAAAAAGTGACATTTAGCTGAAACCTGGCTTAATGAAACTGAATTCTGCCTGACATCTACCCCCACAGGAGTTAAAACCTGCTCAGCCACTCTTCCCCTTGCCAAAAGGAGTTGTCACCTCTCTGATTAGATTAGGGGTGGAGCAGCTACAGGGAGTTGAACAAAGGCCTGTCCTTGACCCAGGCAGATGGTTTATTGGGGGGATCGTAAATGGCTTCCTTTTGAACAAAGCCCTTCTTTGACTCAGGCAGATGGTTTATAGGGGAGGTCGTAAAGTGGCTTCCTCTTGGCAGAAACGGGGAGGGGCAGCCCCTCTGAGGACAGGCTGACCTTAAAGAAAGTGGATAAACTGGTTTCTCCACCATGTGACCTGGGAAGACACACCCCTGTTGGCCAGAATATGATTTTAAGAAAGATGTATAACTCATGGTGCAGACTTGTCAAAATTATCTAAATGATACCATAATTCTTGTGATTTTTCTGTCCACATTTTAAGAGGTTTTAGGACCTGGTGGTATAATCTGGGGGGTTGCTAGCGGAAAATAGGGTTTCACTCCAAATGTCTGCATGTTAAAAATCTGACACTTCATCAATTAATGTCCACACTCCTTGCGCACATGTGTGTAAATTTGGGTAAATGTCCGATATTGCAAAACCAGTTAAAAAGTGCAAAATATTGCCATTTCTGAATGCAAGCCCCCAGGAAGAGCAGAGTTTGAACAGAGTATACCTCATGTGATATGTGATGGGTGCATGTCATTTTAAACAACTGTGTATCTGTGCAATATGTATTTGAATCAAATATAGATTTGTGGGCAAACTGACCAGGGGAGGATCCTCTGACCCATAAAACCTACAGCATCACTCTGACTCACATTTCCTTCCCCCAATCATGGGAGAGGGGAGAACTGGGCCAATGACAAGTAGAAAGGGGCAGGCTTAGCTAGGCCCAGGCACACACCCATTTTCAAAACACAAAAAAAGAGACTGCTGGGACAGGTAGAGGCATTCAATTTCATTTGCTGCGGAGCATGCTGACCGACGACTTCACATCCAGAGATCCTACACTTAGACTTCCAAGCTAAACAGAGACTACAGAACTTTGAACCAAGAAGGCCCACTGCAAGCAAAAGTATTTGTCAGCAGGCCCAAAAATCATTTGCAGACTATTCACAGCCGGGTTCAGCTGTTGATTCTGGCCTGAAACCCTGCGCCAGAAAGATCCAGAAGCAGTGCTGTACCCAGAGAAAGCAGAGCAGTATCCAGAACCAGAGGCCAGAGATCCAGAGTGACCCAGACCGCTGTGAGCAGAACCAGAGAGCTGACCCAGACCACTGTGAAGTGCCGAGACCAGAACCAGAGTCCAGTCCAAAACCTGACCAGATCCGTGGCGAGGCCTATTTCAAAAATATATTGTGAGTACCTAGCAGAACTGTGCAGAACCAATCTCTTAGTTAAAATAATCTAATCCAAACTATTTTAATCTAACCAGAACTGCCTCCTAACTGTCACCTGTCATTTGTAAAGCTGCACCACTGTCATTTGTCAATTCTGCAGCTGCAAATCTGTCACCTGTCATTTTGAGTTTACTTTAAATCCGAAAAACTACCTTTATTTAATCGTCCCTATCTCTGGAACCGTTTGGGCTAGGAACTTGGTTTAACTTTCCTCTGAAGGCTGTGAATCTCAGCTTGTTAGCAAGCTTAGACTTCCTACTCCTTATACTTTTGCCGTAATCACAATTCACGCACTCGCGAATTTTGCCACGACTTGTGATTTGGCCCGATTTCTTTACTTGTAAATAGATAGCTGCTTTTGCCTGTGTTTCAAAACTCCTATCTGTTGTATAAGCTGCTGGGGGGGAATTGAACTGAATTCTATTTGATTGCATTGCTAAGAACTGAGTGCTCTCCTCTTCATCTCCTTACATTGCATAAAGGGGGGGGGGGGGTGAATTGTCCAAGAAAGTGATTACATTGTCTTTTGCTGAAATCCTATCAAGTTATTTTCTGTACTGCATTTTCATTCCACATTGCATCTATTTGAAACCATAAAAGTATTGTTGCTATCTTATCCATCCTATACCCACTCATCATTGATTATAAAGAAGTGTGCTAGTGCCAGACTATCCATTATTGATTACTGCTCAGATTAAGTGTGATATTCAATTATTAATTCATTATAAAAGTGTGATATATATATATATATATATATATATATATATATATATATATATATATATACTGTTTAATTTTTTTTCAAATAAACCTTTTAAACTTGCAAAACAGATCTACTTCTTGGCTCAGTGGGGTCAGGGGGATTCTAAGAGAGGGGTGTTATACAGGGGTTGTCATCCAGAATCTGAACCTGGACATAAAGATATATCAATAAGGGTTTTTCATTCAGTATCCCAGGCTAGGCATTGACTTGGCTGTAGTGCTGGATTGAATCTTCTTACAAATTGGGGGCTCGTCCGGGATGTCTGGGTTAGACCTATCACTTGTGCAGCTTAATACAGTGTGCTAACTGACGGGATACATACATCCGGTCGGATCACCACGCTGTTTTACGCTGTAAAGCACTCTTCAAAGGGACACTCTAAGGAAAAGGTCTGTTTTGCAAAAATAAAATACTAATTTCTGTAAATCAGGACAGAGATCAATCTCTAGAATGACGACCTTGGTAGACATGAAAATAGCGAGGGAGCACCTCTTACATGAGCTATTTGTGAGAGGTGAGTGGACTCACCAGGACCAAATGGTCTGGTTGCAGGCCATCGCGCAACAGGTCACTGAAACAGGGTCAGACAATGGAGAGATCAGGGTCCATTAGATGTGGCCCTGAGTGAACTATATATGGCTCCTAAAGCCAAAGATGAACACAATAAGATTGCCAGGATAGCGGCATACCTGTACCTATATATGGGAGACATGCAGGATAAATGTACTGAAAGCCAAGATCTGGCAAATAGGCGACAGATGGCGTTAGAGAAGGTCCAATCTGACCTGGTCTCTTCTGAGCAGAGGCTGCAGAGGAGCCAGGAGTTAGAAAATGATAGTAGGTAGTATATCATTAAAATAAAAGTGGATATGGACATCCTGCAACAGGAAAAGGCTGACCAGGATACCAGATTTCTGGCCTTGCAAAAGGAGTACCAAGAAGGTTTGGACTCCCTACTGCAGAGCCAGGAAAAGCTGGAGCAACAATTAGACTTTAACAGGGAATGCACAGAGCAGGTAGCCACCCTGCAAAGTCATCTAGATAGAGTGAAGGCAGAGAGCAATAAACTAATTCTGAAAGACCTGGATACCCAGGCAGAGTTTGATGAAGAGCGCCAGAAAGCTGGTGCCTTTCAACGACAGAGGGACGACCTGGCAGCACAAATGCAGGCTCTTAGTCAGGAAAGAGACACTTTAGGCCAGGAAGTCTGCCACTTAAAAAAGGAAATTGAAGAAAATCACCTGGCCCTCCAGGGGCTGGGTGACCTCCAAAAACAAAAACCAGAACTTGTTAGAGCACACCAGGAGGGTGGAGGAGGCTCTGGCAAGAAAGGAGCAGGCCAGTAGGGAAGGGACTCAGGAGGTAACCCTCCTGCAACAAAGACTGGCCCAGTACTCCAGGACCAATCAGGAGGCACAGAGAGAAAATGAGGCTCTCTGTCAGCACAATGACAGGCTCCAACAACAGGTAGTGATGCAGGAGAGACTGATAGAGTCTAGTAAGGCCTTAACTGAGGAACTGAAAGCGCAGGCTCTTGCATTGCAACAGGGAGCAGGGGCGGATAGAGACCAGGTTCGCTGGGAGAGGGAGACTCCTGAACATAACCTCAGGAGCCCTACTACCAGAGGCCTTCATATCTCTCAGTACCTGGACTCTGCCACCCCCATATCCCCTCGCGCACATGAGCACCGGGCCACAGGGATGGCAGATTACTATCCAACAGAAGTATGGGGCTCATAGGCCAGTACCTCCCAGGAATGGAGGGGCGGGAATCCGGGTATGGGCACCCAAGCACAGTGCAAATTAGTGGGGAACCCCAGGAGAGTAGGCCCACTAAGGGCATCCTGAAAACCTCTGCCCAGTTAGGTCAGTGGGGGGGATACCCATCAAATCCTGGCAGCAAGGAGGAATCTGAAGACTCCTCTGAACGGCGCAGGACACCACATTCTGCCAGCCATTCCCAGGCTCGCAGAATCCGGGAAAACCTGGAAGATCAGACAGGAACCTCTGGGAGCAGTGCCTCTGAGTCAGAGGATGAATGGACCAGGGTTACCCGAACCAAAAAGGCCAATAAGGCAAAAAGGGCTTTGCTTAAGGACCCATTGAAGCAAATAAAGGCAATAAGGAGTGTCATCACGCCTTATCATAAGAACGCCAAGTATTCCATTTGGGAACACTTGGAGCTCTATGAGCAAATGATGGACACTTTCCATTTGAAGGACAGCAGTAACTGCATCCAGTACGTCAAATGGACATGCTCCCCAGAATACTCCAGTTTCTTTGCGGGGCTGGAGGACCAAAATCATTTAAGATGGTCCACCTATAAGGCGGCCATCTTGAAACATTTTTCTGTTCACAGAAACCCTAAGAGGCTCGCAAGGCAGCCTACAATTTGCAATGTGGGGAGGATCAGGCCCCACAAGAGTTTGTGCAAGAATTAAAACGTGCTTTTGCGCAGACCACCAGAAGGGTGCGCACAGACAGCAAAGAGTTTGTCAATACATTTTTCCATGCTCTCCCTAAATATATAATGACCCAGCTCGTGAGAGATTTTCATGAGAAAAGATCTTTAGACTGGGTCATTGAACAGGCTACCCGGATCTATGAGGTGCAGAAACCTATCGAAAATAAAAAATAACACGCCGAAAAAACCCAAAACCAACAGCACCCCTGCTGCTGCCAAGGTGGCAGAGGTAAAGGTTGCCCCCGTTTTAGATTTGGAGATGGGGGGGCCTAAAAACCTGCCTTCACCAAATAATTCACAGCCCAGAAGGCCCTCGGGCCAGTCACAGACAGGGAGTCGAGGAGGTAGTCCCACAAATGGGGTCCCCCGCTCCCCTGACTATGTAAGTCCCCGCTACAAGGGAAACCGACCAATCCTGGGTTATGTGTGGACTCCTCCAGCCCAAGAGGGGATCCAGCCAAGCACCTGACCCGGGGAACTTCCCTCCTAACTTCTCCCAGGAGGGCAGAAATTCTCCAAATCCTGGGCAGAACTTTTTCTCCAGGTATCCGCCCAATTTCCAGCCCCAAAATCATCCATCCTTCTTTCCCCAATTCCCTGAGCCCAGAAAACCTAATCCGGGAGAGGGGAGGCCATGGGTGGAGGGGTACCCAAATCTTCCCAACCAGGGGTACTACCAGAGAAGGGATAGCTACCCTTCCCGGGATCAGCCCAGGGGAGAAAATAGAGCCCCGTATCAGCCTTAGCGGGTTTCACAACTTGAGCGCCAGGTCCAAAATATGGCACGAGATCTGGGTCACATACTGAGGGCTCAACAGAACCCTCAGATGAGCATGTCACCGCAGAATGCCCCAAACTCTGGACCTGGTGCTCCAGAACAATGACGGGGGCAGCACCCCGATAACCCACCCGTTCCCAGGGAGGAGGCACAAGGGGAAGGGGGGTGTAAAGCCTTGGAGGAAGCTTCCTTCCCAACTTGTAAACAGCCCAAGGAAAACCAGGAACCGGAAACAAAATCTCCTACCCCTGAAAGCCTGCCTCCCAAGGAGCAGAGGGGGGGTAGGAGAAACAAAGGACCCAAACAGACCCACTTTGTGGAGGAGCTACAGGTCTTCCAATTTGAGGGAGAGGGATCCTCAGAGGATCCTGGGGAAAGGACCTTCTCCTTCAGAGATGGGGAACTCCTCCCAAGGAAAAATGGGTCCCAAGGGATTCCAATCCAGACTGGGGAGATGTGGAGACTGAGCTACCGCCGCCCATCATCTCATCCCAGAACCCACAATACCGAAATCCCCTGGTTCAAACCCATCCTGGTGACTGCCTCCAAAAAGGGGGGGGGGCGGCCCAGAACCGGAACCAGGAGAACCCACGATGGCTCTGATCTCCAGTTGCCAACTTTTTCTTTCAGATTCCCAAGGCTCTCCACAGAATTCTGCCCAAATCTCTTCGCTAGCAATGTCCAAAACCAGAAAGTTAGCCCACCAGTTGTCTAAAAATGTGCATTATCTGTGCCCCCTTGAGGAGAAGGAGGGAAGATACTATGCCCCGGTACAAGTACAGGGGCAGGGTACAATTTTGACACTGGTGGACACTGGATCCCAAGCTACCCTTCTGTCCAAAAGGGCCTTTGATGAACTAAATTCAGGAAGGGGGAGAATTACCGTATTCCTCTCACCTCTCTTCCTGGACAACTGCAGAACTTTGACGGGAAGGAAATTCCCGTTGAGGGGACTGCAGACTTGGACATTAAAATTGGGCGACAAAAGGTGAAACACCCGGTCATAGTAGTGACTCCAGAGGGCACCCCTTGTTTACCAGGGAATGACCTCCTGAGAAGGTTGTCACCCCTAATAGATTGTGTAAACAAGGTCCTCTGGACCCAGACTAGCCGACCAATAAAATTAAAACAGAGTGTCAACCATGTTAGTTTAAACGGCACCTGCCACATGGTTGAACAAAAATCTGACCAAGTAGAATTTCACTTCCAGAACAACCAAACTCCAGACGTGACAGTAATAGCAGTAGGACAACAGACTGGTCATGGCGGGTCCTCTCTATTTCTGAAAATCAACCTTCCTTCCAGTTTAAGGTGGTATTCCACACTGGAAGGAAACACCCTGAAATTCTTTACTAATCCACAATCAGAAACTCTCACTCCTATAGTCCAGAAAGATGTGAAATCAGCTCAGAGCCTGGCTGATATTCAGCAAATTGGAGAGCAGTTGTTCATCCCTGTTCAGTTAAATGATGGGAAGGACTCTGTTCTCGCTCGAGTGTGCGTGAACAACGGTAAGAGCTTCATCAGCGAAGCCATGTTCCGCCAACTCCCAAAAGATCCAGCCATTCCCACATTCAAACTGATAGACAAATGGGAAAGGGACCTGGAAGCACCTAATTCCAAACAACTCCTGCCAAGCAGGTGTATGCTCAAAATCTCCATTGGCAACAAGAGCATAGTCCATAATTGTTGGGTCGTGCGAGACGTCACTGCCGCCTTTTACTTAGGCAGTGACATTCTCAATCGCTTTGCCATTAGTTTGGACCTAATAAACTTCAAAGCTTGGTCCCGATTAGCGGATAATCCCATGGGCTTTGATGATCCAGAAAAAGCATTTAGGTCAGCTCAATTGCTACCTTATGCAGTTGAAATTCAGATTAAAGAGGAAGTCACCATCCCAGAAAGGACCCGACAATTCTCCCTGAAAGTGAAAGTTAAAAGAGGACAACATTTGAAAAACCCTCATGCTTACATACATCTAAACGCTTCTCTCCAACAGCAAGCGTTGGGGGTAAACCCAACTCCATTAGTCAACATAGAACATGACACCATTCCAATAGAGGTAGATAACAGCTACTTAAAGAGTATTACTCTAGCCGCAGGCACCATTATTGGAATGGTGGTTGATGACAGACATTTTTCCATTGATCTAGGAAATGAACTTTTAGGACCAATCCCCAAGGACTGTTTTGACGGTGACAGTGATGACAACACAACACCAGACAGGATTTTCACCTGGCATGGGGGGAACTTCCTGGTGTACACTTCTTGCCCTTATGGTAAGGAAGATGTGACTTGTGACTTCAGGAGGGATGAGGTGATTTTCCAGGTCCATGAGGGTTGCCTTTCCCACCTGAGGCCTCCAGTCCAAATCAGCACTCTGACCAGTGACTTCTCCACCCAGCTGGAGGAGGCCACTGAGATAGCCAAACCAGAAGTCTTTCCAGGCTTCAGGCAGATGGTGGAAGAGAGGGTCAACCTAGCTGATGCCTGTGTGACTCTGGAACAGAAGCAAAAGTTGAAACAAGTTTTCTTGGATTTCCAAGATCTCTTTGCGGTAGACTCAAATGACTGTGGCCGCACCGTCATCCACACAACAACAATCCCCACGGACCCTGGCATGACTCCAGTGGTTGTGAAGCAATATCGCTTGCCTCTCGCATCAATGGAGTCCCTTACTGAAATAATTAAGAACCTTGAGTCCCGGGGAATAATCCGTCCAGTCCACAGCACCTTCAATAATTCGGTGCTGGGAATATTGAAGCCAAACGGCCAGTGGAGACTCTGCGCTGACCTTAGGGAGCTAAACAAACGGGTCCATACTTCCCGATGGCCTCTGCCCTACATTGACCAAGGGCTGGCCCAGATCCAGGGTTCACAGGTATTCACTGCAATAGACCTGACCAATGGGTACTGGACCGTGCCTGTCAGTAGGGAGGACCAATACAAACTGGCTTTTACCTTTGGGGGCCAGCAGTACACATGGACCCAGACTCCCTTCGGATACCTCAACTCCAGCAATGAATTCAACATTTTCCTACACAAGGCCATGCCCGATCTGGGTGCAAGGGGTAACCTGGCTTATGTAGATGATGTTCTCATCAAAAGTTCATCTATGGAGGAACACATAGCGGAGATCCGTTATGTTCTGACACAGTTGAGGGCCGGCGGAGCAAAAGTTTCCTTTCAAAAAGCACAGTGGTGTAGAACCCGTGTTAATTTCTTGGGGCATGAGATTACTCCTCAGGGTCTCTGTCCCCAGGAAAAGAAAGTGGAAGCACTTCAAAAACTGAAAGACCCCACAACTCTGCGGGAACTAAGGAGCCTCCTTGGACTGACTAATTACAGCAGAAAGTTCATTGAGGGCTACGCAGAGATCACTAGACCCCTGATTCATCTCCTGAAGGGGGGGGTCAAGTGGGAATGGGGTCCAGAACAATCCGAGCAGTAAGACAACTCAAAAGAAGCCTCTCACAAGCGCCTTGCCTAGCTTACCCTGTCAGAAACAAGGAGTTCTTCCTGGAGACAGGGTTCTCTAATACGTGCTTGACGGCAGTATTATACCAAAAGCATGACAAGGTCAATAAAGTAATCTCCTATGCGAGCAAAACTTTATCCTCTGTGGAGGAGAAATTCAACGATTGTGAGAAGGCACTCCTGGCAACGGTGTGGGCATTGAAGAATTACAGCCCGTTCATCCATGGGGAACACATCATAGTGGAGACTCCACACCAGCCTCTACAATATCTTCAAAGTGACAGAATCCGGGCCGGAAATATGAATAATTCCCGAATTACTTACTAGATTCTTTAATTGCAAGGCTTTCCTGTGGAGGTCAGATATGGCCAAAACAAGAAGAGTCCCCTCGCGCAAGGTCTGGCTGACTTGCATGATTGTGCCAGAGAAAACTGTCTCGAGGACGAAAGTCTAAAAATCAAGGACAACATGGAGGCATACCTTAATTCCCCACACAAAGTCTTTGAAGAAGACCAGTGTGAGGGAATGCCCACTGTTTATGTGGATGGATGCTCTTACCATGTTGACAACGACAGGGAGAAAGAGCTGGTGGCTGGCGTAGGGAATGCATGGGTGAAGGAGTTCCCAGAACCCTCCGCTGGATACAAAATTGGTCCCCGAAGTAGTCAGGTGGCAGAATTGATGGCTGTGCATCAGGCCATCCTCACTGCTGTCCAGCATCAACTCCACGAACTGGTCATAATCACAGATTCGGATTATGTACGGAACGGGTTCGTGGAGCACCTGGTTAATTGGAAAACCAGAGGCATGTTATGTGCTAATAACAAACCCTTGAAACATGGGAAGTTAATCCAAAACATTGATGATCTGGTCACATCGAATGGGATGACCATCTACTGGAAAAAGATCAAGGGTAATTCCAAAGTAGAGGGACCAGACAAAACTGGAAATGACTTAGCTGATCAGCTGGCCAAAACCGGGGCCATCCAAGGGGATCTAATCGAAATAGAGTCCCTGTTGGGGGAAATCCAGGTCACTGCTATCACTAGGTCCCAGACAAATGCTCACAATGATCTTTCAACTGCCCAATGGAGTAAGGAGACCCCTGATGCTGATTTAATTACAGCTCAGAAGGGGGATCCAATTATTGGTAAGTTTTACCCACACCTTGAGGACCCTGAGAACTTTCCCCTGACGGATACCGATTACATTGGGAAAGAGGATCTTAGAGTGTTGATGAAATGTCCAAAAATGTTCCGGATCCAAGACGGTTTGTTGGTAAGGAAATCCCAAGCTGGCCATGATCAGTGGGTGGTTCCTACCTCCTTCCGGAGCCTGATGTTAAGTCACGCCCATGATGCAGCTACCGCCGGTTATAGGGGGTTTCATACAACACTTGAGATCTTAAGAGAGGTTGCCTACTAGCCACACATGGGCCAGGACCTCAACCAATATTTGAAGGGTTGTCTTGTGTGTGCACAATTTCAGCCAACATCCCTCACACACCGGGCGCGTCTCCAAAAGAGGGGAATGACACTCCCATGGTCAGATTTACAAATCGACTTTGTAGGCCCTGTGATTCGCTCGTCTAGGGAAACAAGTACATGTTGACTGTTACATGCTCATTTACCAAGTGGGTGGAATGTCTCCCAGCCCCAAACTGCAAGGCAGAAACAGCAGCTGCCCTGATGATTAACCACATCTTTTCCCGTTTTGGTCTACCTCAAAGGATTGAGTCAGACAGAGGTAGCCACTTCACCAGTGAAGTAATGACAAAGATGTGGGAGATACTGGGGGTTAAAAGGAAGCTACACATTGCTTACAGGCCAGCTTCTTCTGGAGCAGTGGAGAGATACAACCGAACCATTGTGAGCATATTAAAGAAGTTTGTGGCAGATTCTGGGCCAAGTTGGGATATCCGATTACCTCTGGTCCTAATGGCCATCAGATCTACCCCTTCATCTGCAACCAAAATGTCACCATTTGAGTTGATGACTGGACGCAAGATGGTGCTTCCCCAGCATTTGCTCTACAGAACCCAAGAGCAAACATTGATAAATGCCTCCACAACTCATGAGTATGTGGAGAATTTAAGGAAACACCTTCAGCATGCTTTTGCCTATGCTCAGCGGAATCTAGAAAGATCAGCCGAGAGTATGAAGACCCACTATGACCTGAAAACTTCCAGGAAGGAATATCAGGTGGGGGATCGGGTCTATTTATACAACTTCCAAAGAAACCAGGCAAAACAGCGAAAATTCTTGCCTACATGGAAGGGGCCCTTTGAGATTATAGACAAGATCTCCCCTGCAGCCTACAAGATCCGCATCCCCAAAGGCGGTTTGGCAGAGGGGGAAGACAAGTGGGTCCACATAAACCAGTTGAAGTGTTGCCATCCCAGGCACACTTTGCAGCAACTGGAGGAGTCCTCTGCAATCCCAGAGGGTACCGCTCCAGAGTAATTCAATTCCAACCCTAAAAGATCCTACCTATAGCCTATCAAATTCTGTGTTTCTCAAGTTATGTGTTCCTGTCGCTTAATTTAAAAAAAATGTGCATGTTCATATCTGTTGAGTTCTAAAATATATATGCCACCCCACTATATCAATGGTGGGGGAGAAATGTCCATGAATAGGTATTGCCGCTCTTCCTTTGTCGTCCTAAGAGAAAGAAAACCTGGAGACTGGCCAAGGAGGTCGATCCGGAGACTGGGAGCAGAGACCCAAGGGGCCCGGGGTACCGCCCAATATTCCCATGAGGACCGGCGAGGAGAACCGATGGATCAGTACCGGATGGAGGAAAAGATGCTGAACTGTGCCATTTGCAGATTTGGAAGAAGATTATGCGGACATACCAGTGCGTGGGTCATGACCTTCTGTGCACCCGACTCCCCATCGACTCAAATTCAAAGTGCAGTCGCGTGGGGGGGCTTTGTTGGGTGTCCTGACCCACGTTTGAGCTATCATGCTGCAACATTTGGTGCTGTGGGCTTAGAATATCCAAGATGGCCAAAAAGCCCACATGTACGCCAGAATAGGAAAACTGTGCAGCACTGGCATGGAAAACATCATGATGGCCAGAACTTCCCAGAAAATGCACAGGGAAATGCATGAAGAATAGGCTGCCACCCATTTTTGCCTAGGTTGTGAGCACAGGAGGGCACTGCCTAAAACCACCATTGGGCTACCCACACAGTAGCCTGAAACCATTGTGAATGGCAATGCTGATTGCCAAAAGCAACCTAGAACTGTGGGGAATTCATTTTCTTAAATCCCAAAAATGGTTGCATTACCAGTACTCACCACTATCAGAAAGCCGGCGTTTTAAAACCACCAGACTTGTGTGTAAAACTGAACAAATGAAACAAAACCAGACCAAGGAAAGACTTGCTAAGAGGTGGATACAATGTAAAACTATACTCTGAAATGGCTTGAAGGAAGTAATTATTTAATGTGTATGTAAAAATCGTAATTAAACTGGGGGACAAAAAGTGACATTTAGCTGAAACCTGGCTTAATGAAACTGAATTCTGCCTGACATCTACCCCCACAGGAGTTAAAACCTGCTCAGCCACTCTTCCCCTTGCCAAAAGGAGTTGTCACCTCTCTGATTAGATTAGGGGTGGAGCAGCTACAGGGAGTTGAACAAAGGCCTGTCCTTGACCCAGGCAGATGGTTTATTGGGGGGATCGTAAATGGCTTCCTTTTGAACAAAGCCCTTCCTTGACTCAGGCAGATGGTTTATAGGGAAGGTCGTAAAGTGGCTTCCTCTTGGCAGAAACGGGGAGGGGCAGTCCCTCTGAGGACAGACTGACCTTAAAGAAAGTGGATAGACTGGTTTCTCCACCATGTGACCTGGGAAGACACACCCCTGTTGGCCAGAATATGATTTTAAGAAAGATGTATAACTCATGGTGCGGACTTGTCAAAATTATCTAAATGATACCATAATTCTTGTGATTTTTCTGCCCACATTTTAAGAGGTTTTAGGACCTGGTGGTATGATCTGGGGGGTTGCTAGCGGAAAATAGGGTTTCACTCCAAATGTCTGCATGTTAAAAATCTGACACTTCATCAATTAATGTCCACACTCTTGCGCACAAGTGTGTAAATTTGGGTAAATGTCCGATATTGCAAAGCCAGTTAAAAAGTGCAAAATGTTGCCATTTCTGAATGCAAGCCCCCAGGAAGAGCAGAGTTTGTACAGAGTATACCTCATGTGATATGTGATGGGTACATGTAATTTTAAACAACTGTTTATCTGTGCAATATGTATTTGAATCAAATATAGATTTGTGGGCAAACTGACCAGGGGAGGATCCTCTGACCCATAAAACCTACAGCATCACTCTGACTCACATTTCCTTCCCCCCATGGGAGAGGTGAGAATTGGGCCAATGACAAGTAGAAAGGGGCAGGCTTAGCTAGGCCCAGGCACACACCCATTTCAAAACACATAAAAAGAGACTGCTGGGACAGGTAGAGACATTCAATTCCATTTGCTGCGGAGCATGCTGACCGACGACTTCACATCCAGAGATCCTACACTTAGACTTCCAAGCTAAACAGAGACTACAGAACTTTGAACCAAGAAGGCCCACTGCAAGCAAAAGTATTTGTCAGCAGGCCCAAAAATCATTTGCAGACTATTCACAGCCAGGTTCAGCTGTTGATTCTGGCCTGAAGTCCTGCGCCAGAAAGAACCAGAAGCAGTGCTGTACCAAGGGAAAGCAGAGCAGTATCCAGAACCAGAGGCCAGAGATCCAGAGTGACCCAGACCGCTGTGAGCAGAACCAGAGAGCTGACCCAGACCACTGTGAAGTGCCGAGACCATAACCGGAGTCCAGTCCAAAACCTGACCAGATCCGTGGCGAGGCCTATTTCGAAAATATATTGTGAGTACCTAGCAGAACTGTGCAGAACCAATCTCTTAGTTAAAATAATCTAATCCAAACTATTTTAATCTAACCAGAACTGCCTCCTAACTGTCACCTGTCATTTGTAAAGCTGCACCACTGTCATTTGTCAATTCTGCAGCTGCAAAGCTGTCACCTGTCATTTTGAGTTTACTTTAAATCCGAAAAACTACCTTTATTTAATCGTCCGTATCTCTGGAACCGTTTGGGCTAGGAACTTGGTTTAACTTTCCTCTGAAGGCTGTGAATCTCAGCTTTTTAGCAAGCTTAGACTTCCTACTCCTTATACTTTTGCCGTAATCACAATTCACGCACTCGCGAATTTTGCCACGACTTGTGATTTGGCCCGATTTCTTTACTTGTAAAAAGATAGCTGCTTTTGCCTGTGTTTCAAAACTACTATCTGTTGTATAAGCTGCTGGGGGGGAATTGAACGGAATTCTATTTGATTGCATTCCTAAGAACTGAGTACTCTCCTCTTCATCTCCTTACATTGCATAAAGGGGGGGGGGTGAATTGTCCAAGAAAGTGATTACATTGTCTTTTGCTGAAATCCTATCAAGTTATTTTCTGTACTGCATTTTCATTCCACATTGCATCTATTTGAAACCATAAAAGTATTGTTGCTATCTTATCCATCCTATACCCACTCATCATTGATTATAAAGAAGTGTGCTAGTGCCAGACTATCCATTATTGATTACTGCTCAGATTAAGTGTGATATTCAATTATTAATTCATTATAAAAGTGTGATATATATATATACTGTTTAATTTTTTTTCAAATACACCTTTTAAACTTGCAAAACAGATCTACTTCTTGGCTCAGTGGGGTCAGGGGGATTCTAAGAGAGGGGTGTTATACAGGGGTTGTAATCCAGAATCTGAACCTGGACATAACGATATATCAATAAGGGTTTTTCATTCAGTATCCCAGGCTAGGCATTGACTTGGCTGTAGTGCTGGATTGAATCTTCTTACAGGCCCAACAGTAAAGTTACTTCATACAAGTTACTTGGTACAGATGCATAGTTACAATTACAGGTAATTGGTAAGATAAATACAGATAAGGTGGTTAGGAATTTGGCATAGGACTGTAGATTACATACAGAAAGTAGCAGTTTGAGGCAAAATATCAAAATGAGTTATAGGTGTTAAAATGGAATTCCAACACTTTCATGGGTTTATCGTATTCCATAGGGAGAACAACAACACACTGAACAGGAAACAAGGATGCAAGGGGGACTATGCAGGTGCAGCATCATTCAATTAATCTAGTCTTAATTGCTTTGGGGAAGGATATGTGGGAGTTAATTCTCCTGATTTGAGGAGGGAGGGAGTTCCAGTACGTGGCAGCCATAGTCGGAAACTGGTACCGCCAGCACGAACTCTGCGGGTCTTGGTCACAGAAATCCTGGTAGAGTATACCATTCTGGTTGGCCTGACTGGGGTTGGTTTGGTAATCCTTTGGACCAAGTAGGGGGGAGCCAAGCAGTGGGTGAGGCAACCAGGAGAGATGATACATATTTTTCTTAGAGAGAAATTTCCCCAACAGATCGTAACAGACAATGGGGTGCAGTTCACGTGAGGCAAAATGCAAATGTTTCTTAAGAAGTATTCCGTTAGATATATCAAAATGGATCTGTATCACCTGCAGGCAAATGGACTGATGAGAGGGCTAATAGAGTATTTAAAGGGGTATATAATTGGCACTAAAGGTCAGGATGCCCTGGAGAGAGGTTGTAAGGCAAATGGTTTGGAGCTATTGCACTACACCACATTCCGTGACAGGAGTTTAATCTTTCTTGTCATTGAAAGGCAGAGTTCCGGGCACCAGACTGTATACCGTCTGAATTGGGTTGGCGGGTCCAGTGAATGTGGACAGGAAGAATATCATGCAGGATGTGGGGGGAGCTATGAATTGATCCACGGTTATGTTTGACTGTGATCAAAAGTTGGTAGAGAGGAGCTGGAAAGTTGGTGATTTGATAATGGTATGCAACCTGAGATTGAGTTCCAAATGTAAAGGAGAGAAAATATCACCATTGAGATGCAATGTGTTAGTGTTGGAAGGATGGGAAGTATGGTCTCAAGGGTATATTATGAAATACCATGCAGGATAGAGAGATGAGGGAGTACAAGAACGAGGGTGGGCGAGTGATGTGCAGTTCATACGTAGTGACAGAGCGTGGGCTGAGACCAACGGGTGGGAATATTATGTAGTTGAGAAGAGATAGCTGCCATCAGGGATCTTGGAAAGAGTAGCATTTTTGGCCTCCTACAGCAAACCATGTACTGTCCAGGTATCTGCGACAAGGATACCAAATCCAGACTGGACATACCATGCTCATTATATTTTTTATAGTTATGAATGACCCTTGGTCTCAATCAAAATGTTATCTCAAGTAGGATTCCGTTGGATTAACATGTGTTTATGTTTTTAACCATTTGTTTCTTGAAGGAGTGCATGTCGGGTATGGAATGTACAGGCTGTAAGTCTGGGTTGGAATGTGGAATGTGGGAGATGGGAGGTAGCAGAATGAGAGTGAAGCAGATGCAATGCTGTCAAGAGGGTAAATATCGAAAGGAGAGCACTTACCGTGATCCACTGTCTGGTGTTGATTCTGCAGCACATTGTAACACCTTGCTTAAATGTTTTTACAGCGATTCCAAACAATAGGACATGTTCATTAATTAGTGTAAGCTGCACTTCTTGTGTTGGTATGCAGCTTTCCCTGATGCCACAACCAAGGCAGAATTCATCTTGTGACATCTGGGGAGGAGGCTGCTGCCACATGGGCTAATATTATTTTGAAAGATAACAACCCTATTCTTTGAGATTGTGATTCCTTGCTGACTGACATGAATAAGGTGCAAGACACTAGGTACAGGATGCAAGCCTGTGAGTTTCTTGAACTGTGTCTGAGAAACAAAGAGCTGTTGGACTAGATGACCTGGTTTAACCAACATGAAGCAGAAACTGCCTGGTCATGGAGCAAGAATTCATACATCTTTTTTTTATAAAGGGCTTAATAAAACCCTCATGGATGCCTTTGTGGTCGTGCTGTCTGTACCACGTTCTTAACCTCACCTGGGTGATCATGTCCATCAGGTCGATACTCAAGTCACATAGTGTAAAGTGGAGCTGAATCATTTCGGGTTCCATTTCTTGGCCCTTCCCTGGTAGCATCACAAGCACCCACTCAACGATGAGGGCTTCATGCACCTTTAACTGAGGAAGAAATAGAATAGAGGTGAGAATATGACTTATGTTTATACTTTGGAGACAAGTTGTTTGAAAACAGAAAGACCTGCTCATAAGAAAGCCTGCATTTCTACAAGCTTGTTCCCCAAGAGGACTTTATATTCTCTGTCTCAGGCAGTTTACACCTCTAGTTGCAGTCTACCTGTTATGTTTCTGCACCACATCATCAATCCGGAGTCAGCTATGGAGGAGGTGGTGCCTGTCCCTGGAAGTCTCTGCACCCGCACTACATCTCCCAGCATTCCCTGCCATACAGTGCCCCCGGCACGTCAGTAGATGTGAAGTGACATTGGTCACGGCATAAGCTACATGGTTCGAACAGCTGTTAGAAAGACAGTGCGATGGCGAGCACAACACTCAACAACTCTTTGGTGACCCAATCTGTGATTACCTTTCTCTGTGCACCAATCCTTGTTCTATCCCCGGACTGCCTTGCTTATTCCTCTGTGACTGCCATTCTCTATATACCGATCTTGCTCCGTCCCTGGATTGCCTTGCCCGTTCCTGTGTGGGTTTTGATTTCATGTGTGCCGAACTCTGAGCTGCTTCAAAGGACTGTGACTGCTTCTCCCCTTTCAGAATTCCACCTTTGACTTTTGGACTACCGCCTGCTTACCCTTTAGTTTTGTCCTCGTTCTGCCTGGGAGGTCCTTCCGTTTTGTTTGGTTTTGCATCCTCGTGCCGGCGTGTCATGTTGTCTAACCCTGTCCTGTGGATTCCTCTACAGATTCCTCTTCAGATCTTCCAAATATACAGTTTCAGGTGAATTTTTCCTTCAGTCCTCATTAGGGTATGCAGAAGGAGGTACGGGGACTGGATACTATTCAAAGGGAAATCCCTTTTTTGTTTCTTCCCTATAGATCTTACTGTGTTCAGTTCTACCTGCCGGCTCCACTGGTGGGAACCCACCTGCATAGATATGCTCAGTTGGGTTCCAATTTGGGAGACCGTGGACACACACAGCTCTATTCGGGTTGCGGTAACAGAATGTTTAGCCCACTGTGTCCGTCGGCCATGTGGATCAGGCAGGGAACTCCATAGAGGCCCTTGTTCAAGCCATCCCAGCGTTGAGGGCAGACATGACCCCAGGCAATGCTAACATCCATTCATGGTTGGATGTGATCCAAGTCAACGTGCAATCCATTCCACCTGAGGTCCATGAGTTTGCTGCAGCCCCAGTACCCAATCCGGTGATGGATGCCCCTATAGTGTTCTCTGCCATTCCTTTTCCTATGGCTCCATCAGAGCATTTTCTAGGGGATCCTCACAAATACCGTACTTTCCTGAATCAGTGCAGGTTGCACTTCTTGTGCTGTCCCACTGCCTTTCTTGACGCATCTGCGAAGGCAGCATTTGCGTTATCATATCTGGGCGGTGTTATTGTCATGTGGGCCAATCCTGTTCTCGAAAATAAGAACCAGTTATTGTATGACTTTGATTCCCTTACGGAGGCATTCAGGAAGATATTTGACACCAAACATCAGAGCCTAGCTAAGGATCTAGAGCTTCTGGAATTGAACCAGGGCCACACAGATCTCCTGTCATACATCGCCTGATTCAACCTGTTGGCTGCTTTAGCACATTCACAAGAGGAGAAAAAGGCAGTGTTTTTTTACAGGGGGCCTAAGGAAGCAAGTCAAGTATGCTGTAATCCATATGTTACATACTTCTTATCCTGAACTACTCGATCAGGTGTTACAGATCCACTCCCGCCAATCAGAAAGAGAACAGGAACATTGTCCTGTGCCATTGAGAACCCCAGTGTCGTTCTCCGGTGTTACTGGTTCTACCGAAACATGCCCTAGCACTCCTATTGGGAAAGAGCCTATGCAGGGGCGCACTCTACACCAACCGCTCACCAAAGAAAAAAGGGAATGCAGACACAAGGGAAACCAATGCCTTTATTGTGGGCACTCAACCCATTTTCTGAGGAATTGTCCACTCCAACCTAAACGTAAACCAGAAAATGTATTATCCCATCAAAGAGGGGAATCACATGGACGTGCCTTACCGAACAGGGTTCACAAAGTAATGTGTGAACTGTACACCTGCGATTGAGTGTCATGATACAAGTTGGTTTGGGAACCTCTAACACAATCGATACTATAGCTTTTATCAATTTTGGCACCTCAGATGTGTACATGGACTGAAATTTGGCCCATCAGTGGAGGATGCCCTCAGTGGAAAAACACTATCCAGAACCCACTCGTACGATTGACAGCCAGGAACTATCATCTGGACCCATCACTACGTACACCCCTGATTATTATTATTATTAGTATTATTATTATTATTATTATTATTATTATTATTATTATTATTATTATTATTATTATTATTATTATTATTGTATTTATTGAATGTGCATCTAGCTTTGAGAAGCAACAGAACACTTTTCAGAGGTATACAATAGTACAGATGTATAATGGAGCACTTTTATGAGGTCACAACAGAACAGATATCATGGTTGATAGCTAGGTAAGTATGTATGGGTGCTCGGTGTTGTTGGTGAGGAGCAGGAATTCAATTTGGGAGGGGTTGAGCTTCAAGTATGCACTGGACATCCAAGACTGGGTCAGCGAGAGGCAGATTTTGAGCCTATGGAGGTCCTTGATGGAATCAACCTTGAAGTATAGCTGTGTGTCATCGGCCTATTGGTGGATGTGGATGTTGTGTGTGGCTAGGTGGGCTCCCAGCGGCTCCATGTATAGATTGAAGATCACTGAGAAGAGGATGGAACCCTGCAGGACTCAATAGGTGACGGGCAGCATTGGCGATCTAGTGGAGTCCATCTGAACAAACTGCTGACAGTTGGCAAGGTAGAATGTGATCCAATTTAGGCCAAGGTTGCTGATCCCTTTGTGCTGATGTAGGGTGTCCGTAAGCGCCTGGTGTCTAATGTGTGAAAAGTGGCCGAGAAGTCGATTGGAACCAGAAGGCAGGGGTGGCCCTCATCAAGGATGCTGAGGGTGTCGCTGACCACCTGTATGGTTGAAGTCTCTGTGCTGAATCTGGGTCTGAACCAGGATTGGTAGGTTTGGAGTGTCACAGTTTATTACACGGTCACACTCAACTCTGGGAGTTCCGTTCCCCCCAATGATTTAGTTCAGTTTGGTGAACCTGTCTCACACCCAAACCCAACAAATACCTGGTGCCACAATGGACTAGGAACCAGGTCGGCATGTATTTAGAATATAGATATTTATTAATTTATTGAAACCAAATTTTACAACCAGATTAACATTAGCCACCAGTGCTGTAGCAACACAAGAACAAAAACGACTTCCGTAATGGCACCAACACAGAGATAATACTGAGATATGCAGTCACAATTTCTATTCAAATCAGCCACCAATACAGGAAAAGAACAATTCAACACACACAGGGATTGCTGATCTGGTTATAATGCTTTTCTCCCAGCAACCCCCGCCCTCCAAATATCAATTACACTTGACCCCTCTGAATTGAAGGCCAGTGGCAGAGAGTGGGAACACAATGGGAAAATTGCTTTAGGATTCTAATAAAATGCACTCTTTGGAAAAAGGGATTCAAGGGGAAACATCATTTTTCTTTTACTTCTTACCCCAGGTGCAATATGAGGGAAAGTAAAGCAATGGGAATTTAGTTTTGCCACACCTAAAAACAACAAGCATGGCTTTGTGGTTTTGGTCAGAGCACAATGGGAACAAGGGGACACATTCTATTTGCACCCTGCACATGCAAAGGCACTATCAGGCTTCACACTTCTGATTTAAAATTAAGGGAATCAATGGGGAATGTGGAAACAGGGTTTTGGGATTCATTCTTTTGGCAAATCTTTATATTTAGACCAGCTCAAAACACACTGGAAAGAGCTTATTGGTTTTGAATGCCAACAAAATACATCCTGTGATTTCTATAGGGGAATTAATTGATTTAGTTTAATTAACTATGCTAAGGATCTACCAAACAAACAGTATATTTGTCTATGGGGAAATAACCAAAAACAATGCTTTTAAAATGCAGGACCTTCACAATCTATGGATTTGGGGATAGTTTCACTTACAGGAGAGGCCTTGAAATTGGCATCAGGGAACATCAGGGCACCGCTGGAACAGCAAGGGGTTCAGTTGAGGAACTCCTCTGCATCCTCCAAGGGGTCCCAATCAGCTTCTTTGTCTCCTGTTTCCTGTCTCCAATGCAAGATTTGGGCCGCTCTGCTGACAATATTTCTCGCAAGAGTTCATCAGCAGGTTGCCTCCCGAATAATGGAAAAAGCCCAGTTCTAACGCACACTGGTTTACTTATAGAACAAATGACATCACAAACTTGTCATGTATCCCCTTGAAAGGGATTGGTTGGTTTTCTCTGCCCACCTCCCACCTGTGTGCTAATAGGACAAGGAGAGCAGGGGTGTGAGTTAGAACAGGTGTGGGAGGAGAATGCTCCATCATCCCAAACTGACAGTGGGCACGGCATGTTCAAAACTCTAAAAATCTATCAACATGGCAAGAACTCTAAATGTTCAAATCTTTACATGTATGGATATATTTTTAAGAACTACTTGTTCAGGCAAATCAGATGAGGCTAATCTGAAGTCGGCACGCCGTTGCTAGGCAAAGATACATTTTTTCTTCATTTACTCAGGAGCTGTATCAGTGAAACATATGCCACTTCATAGTTTTCATGTTAATTATTTCCTTCACCCTCAAACCAACTTTCAAATCTCTCGGGATCAAGGGAAGGCCCAAATCAAATTTTCATTAATAACATTAGTTATGTTTATCACACAAAAATCATTTTAGCATGGTTCAAAGGGAGTAACTGTCCCCTTTAATAAAAGTCTGGAATGACCATTGTGGCATATACGCTGCCCCTTTTATGCAATAATATGTATTTTCCTATTAACTCAACTGCCGCCTTTTCCTTTGTTCCGTGACCAGGCAGAGGCTGGCTCATGTTTATGTCTGCTTCCCCCTTCAAGGCCTGTGAGGCCCTGATAACATCTCTAATAGACATTTTATGGGAATTGTGACCTTAAGGTCACTTCTGCTGCAAGAACAGGAATGGCCTTATCAGTACTTGCCATGGTTTACATCTAAGAAGTGGGTTTCTTTCTATATTTTTAAGTAATGGCCCTGATTGATGGTTGACAACCATGCCCCTTTCTTCAGGGCAGCAGAGGAAAGGTCTTGGAGATTAAGTTTCATCTTTGGAGAAATGACCGACTCATGTACCCTGCAAGCAATGGCCTTTTAAACTCACACACAATGCAATTTACATGCCAAATGTATAAGGCACCTGGGCCTTATCCATATGTTGTATGTTTCTTTAATTTCACAGTTTCAAAATACATTAGTATCACTTCTAGATTGGCCATATGTATAGGGCAGTTATATGAGAAAACCATGTTCAAACTTTGAAAGTCTAGTGAGCACTTCTCTTAGTATACTGTCATTTGGATGAGGGAAAAACAAAAAGGAAAGTCTTTTATTTCTTGTAAGTGCAAGGAGCTTGATTTCAATTTCGATGACTGGATCACCATCTGGTATTACATTGAAGATAATGTACGCACTGCTGTCTCTTCAAGTACAAGTGCAGCTCCCCATGGATTGAGTAAAACCGTATTGTCACATCACATGTCTTTCTTTTCCTTGCTGAAATGCATTGCGCATATCTTTGCACTTTTGAACTTCAAGCCCACTTTCTTTCCTTGGGAATTTAGGCCTGTTCTTGGTTCAATAGGCCTCATGTCTGACATCACCATTTCTGTGCTGGCCTTAGATTTTGGCATTTACAAATCACACTGGCCTCTTTATTTCTGGCCTTCAGGGGCTATATTTCACCCCACAGGAGAACATTGTTGGTGTCAATGTGTTGCTCCAGTTGTGCGGCTACCGCGTTCTCAATGATCTTAGCTAGGAAGGGAAGATGGGTGATGCAGCGATAGTTACCTGGATTGTCGGAACCCAGAGTGGGTTTCTTTATTAGAGGGAGGATTTGTCCTGCTTTACAGTCAATGGGAAGGTGCCTTGAGTTAGAGAGCTGTTGATGACCTCCAGGTAGGGAAATACACCTTCTGCTGGGAGGGTCTTGAGGATCGATGCTGGGAAGATGTTTTGCGTATAATATGGCTTTGAGGTTGGCCAGGGTTTCTAACAGGTCCTCTGTGCAGAGTGTCTTGCTTGTTGTCCAGGGTGTGGAGATTTTGCGAGGAGGGACGTGAGGTGGGTCTGTGGATGTAGAGCTGGTGTTTATGTGCTGGCAAATCTTGCTGTAGGTTTGTCTGATAGGTTTCTGCTGGTCGTGCTTGACTGGGGTGGTGAGCAGGATGTTGAAAGCCATGGCTAGGTTGTAAGACCAGTCAAACGGAATAGAAGAGCTGTAGTGGAGGGAATACAGTGCAGTGATGATTAGCTCGAGGATGTTACCTTGCTCATGTGTTGGGTCTTTCATGTGCTGTGTGAGGCTAAAGTTGTTGAGAAGACTGAGGAGAGCTTTCCGTATCAGTTTAGTGGCCTTGTTCCCTGGGAGGTTGAAGTTGCCTAGGAAGTTGTTGCCCTGCATGAGGGACGTGGTGGTGACCAGGTTGGTGAAGTCAATGTGATCTTGATTTGTTTGGGACCCCACATTGAGAATGCCAGCTTCAATTTAACACTGCATAGCAGTAGAACACTATCCTAGGTATGAGTTGTCTTAGGCACAACAACCCCCAGATGTACTGGGAATCCAGTACAGTAGTGTTCATTTCCAACACTTGCGCCACCTGCTGTTTTCATGTCTCTGATGTTTGTTCCCCACCATCTCCCAGCATGGCATTAGTTTCTGCCACGCATGAGATTGCTATTTTGCTCCCTGAAATACCCAATTGTTATACCTGATACTATGAGGTCTTTGATAAAGGGAAGGAAGAAAGCCTACCACCTCACTGCCAATACGACTGTCCCAGTGACCTCCTTCCAGGGGACATACATACCCTGTGGAAGAGTTTATCTATTGACTGAGGCAGAAGATGTGATCTATGTAGAGGATTACCTGGCTAATGGCTTTATTTGGCTATCTAAGTCCCTCACAGCTTCTCTCCTATTTTGTGTGTCCAAGAAGGGAGGTGAACTAAGGACATGCATTGATTATAGGGCAGTTAATGCCCTTTGCCTTTGATTTCAGGGTTGCTTGGCCAAGTGCATTCTACTCCAGTCTTCACCAAACATTGATCTGGGTGGGGGCTTACCACCTGGTACGGATGAGGGCCGATGACAAATGGAAAACTGCCTTTAGAACCTACGAATATCAAGTTATGGCCTTTGGGTTGTGTAACACACCTACTACCGTCCAACATTTAATTAACAACATTTTGCACGATATCCTAGATATCTATGTCATAATATATCTAGATGACATTTTGGTTTTCTCTTCTTCCTTGTCTCAGCAAATCAAATATGTTTCTTCAGTAGTAGCCCTATTACAAAATACCTCTTATATGTAAAAGTGGAAAAATGCTTGTTCCATGTGTGAACTATCACATTTTCGGGCTATGTCCTGTCACCAGAAGGCATTAGTATGAATGATGGGAAAGTGAGGTCCGTATTACAGTGGCCTATACCAACATGCCCAAATGCTCAACAGGCATTTTTTGGTTTCGTGAATTATTACTGTCATTTCGTCGATGAATCCTCTGAAACGGCGATGGCCTTGACTTTGCGTACACATAAAAACATTCCATTCTGGTGGAACAAGTCCTCACAACAGGCATTGGAAGCCCTTAAGTATACGTTAACTACTGCAACGATGCTTAAACACCCTAAGAAAGGGGTACCACGTGAGGTGGAGGCAGACGCATTTAATGTCAGAGCTGTCCTCTCACAAAGATGTCCTCAGACCCAGGCATTCCAATCATAAGAGTGGCCTTCAGTGAATGGCACATCTTTTGGGGTCCAGAAAAAAGATAGTCCTATAAACGGATCGCAAGAACTTGGCTGCAATCAGCACTGCCAAATGTGTCAACAAACTACTGGCTAGATGGCACCTGTTCTTTCAACTTTTGTCGTTGTGGTGAATTATTGAACGTGTTCAGCCAATACAAAGGCAGACGCACTGTCCTGCATGCATTTACGCTCTGGAGATCTCCGTACGGAGTCCCCTTACATAGTTCCCAAAGGCCATGTCAGGGCTCGAAATTAAGACTGGATAAGCGGGAGCTAAAAAGAAGCTAGTGGGTATCCAGCATTTACCAGTGACCAGGAGCTACCACTGTCAAACAAGAAGCTAGTACATAACATTCTGCAAATCTAACTTCCACATAAGTTCGAAACAACATTGTATAAATAATTTTTTACCCCTTTTGCTTTAAATGTCATATAGATGCATCCTAATTGTGTCCTAATGTTTATTTATAGATTATCCCAAATGCACAGAGTTACATTTTCATAGGACTGTTTGTTTGGATCAGTTTGCCTAGGGATCTAAAGTAGCTCTTGGTAGCTTTTGGTGTGAAGTTAACCAGACTCTTCTAGGCTACAAACAAGAGCTAAATATCTCTCAGCTCTCCTCAATTTCAAACCCTGCATGTGGCATGCCTACATGACAGTCCAAATTCCTTGCTTGATAAGGTAGGAACCTGAACCCAACAGCACATCACTGCAAAAGAGGATGAACTTATGACCAGGCACTATGGTCTCCCTTATGTACGGAATATGCTTTTTATGCTCGATGCTGAAACCAGGCATCAGGCCTTACAGTGGAGCCATGATTCGGTGGCCCCAGGCATACCAGTAGATGCAAAACCTTAGAGCTATTGGAAAGGTGGTGCCAGTGGCCATCTATGCAGGCCGATACCATACGGTACACCGACACCTGTAGAGTTTGTGCACAGAGTATACCCAGCCGGAATAAACACATGGGGCTGTCAAGACCTCTTCTTCTATCTAGGCATACAGTCACTCTGGATTTTGTTAGAGACATACTTACCGTATGAAAGCTCGATACAGTGTTGGTGGACAGTTTCACCAAGATGAGGAATTTCGTGGCTTGCGCACCTGTTCCCTCAGCACTTGCCTCTGCCTCGCTCTTCCTTCAGTGCATATTTCGAATGCACGGTTTACCCGTGATCTTGATCTCTGTTCACGGAACTCAATTCACTGCATGCTTCTGGAAAACCATATCTTGGTATTCAGATGTAGACCATCGGTAATCCTCAGCATGTCATCCGCAAAACGATGGTCAGACCTTAAACCAGGCGATGGAGCAATATTTGAGAAGCTTTAGCCTACAGAACCAGCCAGAAGGGACAGCCTTGTTGCCCTTGGTGGCCGTTTGCATACAATAACGGAGTACACTTCTCCACAGAGGTCTCTCCTTTTTTGGGGAATTACAAGTTTCATCCACACATGCTGCCTTTTGAACTCAGAGACCGATCTGGCACCCCAGTTGCCAAAAAAGCAGTATACCGCATCACACGCATACATAGGACCGTCAGTGAACAATTATGTCTCACACAACAAATGATGAAGACCCAGGCAAATTGATGACGCTCACCGACCCCCCCGACCCAATATTCTGCAGGCCGCCGAGTCTGTTTGTCCACTAAGAACCTGTCGCTTATAGGTTGCAAAAAACTACTAACTAGATTTGTCGGTTCTTACACTGTTCCCTACATCATCAATCCCATGGATATGGAATTAGGATTGCCATCACTTGGCGCGTCCACCGGTTTCCCATGTCGCTATTGTAAAAGTATAATCCAGTACCCATCTCCCTATCCATATGGCCCCTGTCACTGTGGTAGGCAACAAAGAAAACGAGGTACGCAAAATACTAGGCCTCCACAATGTCATAGGCAAATCATTCCTGCTTTGTAGACTGGAAGGATTATGGGTCCAAGGAACACACATCCTGCAAGGATATTGCGTTCCTTCTTGCTGAAAAGGGTTACTCCGGTCTTGCTACGGCCCTCAGAGGGGGTACTGTTAGGTTTCCGTGCTGCATCATAAATCCGGGCTTTGGCTATGGAAGAGGTGGTCTCTGCCCTGGTGTCCCTGCCCCCCTACAATATGCATACATGTATTCCCTGCCATGAAGTGTCCCTGGCATGTCTATAGACACAATGTGAAATCGGTCACAGGATACACTACGCAGGTCAGGCGGCTGTTAGAAAGACACCATGAACGATAGCACAACACTCAACAACCCTTCGGTGAGTTCCAACCTGTTGCTTTGTTCTATCCCCGCTCTGTGATTACCTTTCTGTGTATACCAGTCCTTACTGTGTCTCCGGACAGCTTTGCTTATTCCTCCGTGACTGCCATTCTCTGTGTACCGATCTTGCTCCATCGCTGGATTGCATTGCCCGTTCCCCTGTGGGTTTTGATTAAAAACCAGTCTTGGACTTGATGGTCGATGTGAGTAGTCCAGTCCATAATATACTTGTATGTAATGTCTCCATGGCAACACCAGCGACTCCAGACATGTGTTGGCCTACTGGCCATCATCAATGAGGCAGAACTTCATTCCTTAGACACAGTGAAGCGGGGATCCCCACCTGGACGTACCTCGGGGTGCTTTGGGAGGTGGACTTTGAACTCCATCCCAGACCACAATATCCAAGCCCAGTTAATCCACCATCGTCAAGCTAGAACAGACAACCTACTACAACATACTTTTGCATCCAAAAAATATATATTCTTAGGAAAAACCCAACGGTTCTATGTGTTTAGAATGACCAGGTGTGTGGTCTTCCAATTCGACTCTTTTCAGTCGACTTTATTATTATTATTACTTTCATTGGGGGTTACCCCATACTCCCATTATATTCCAGGAGCCAGATTATATAAAGTGGGGCAGTGCTTATCAATGTTTGAACAATGTGGGGTAATTTTGCATTGTTACATGCAAGTTTTACGATAAAATGTGCGTCGAATGCAAAACAAGGTCTGACGCAGTTGTTCAGAGACACACCTATTTCATCTGCTCCTGGCGTGGTGACGTATGCGCGTAGAATGTATAAAGACGTTTGTAATGTGTCGAAATCGTGCCGTAGCAGGAAAAACTTGCATGTAAGCGAATGAAGAGTCTCCGCGCTTCTGGCTAAAAGAAGTTGCCGGCTGCACCACGCATCATAACCGGAGAGCAGGGGGGCCGTGGCAGGACAGTAAGCCCACTCGCTTCTGGTGCAGCGGCGCACTGCACACGGCCAGGCGTGCCGTGCTGCTGCCCCACTGCGCGCATTCCTAAAGCCACGCATCACGCCTCCGCATTGTCCCTGTGAACACAATGAATTCCTTGGATGCCTCCTTTCCCGTTTCATCATCATTAAATGGGCCTTAAAGAGAGACAACTGGCACATTATATAGGCACCATGTGCTCGGTAATGCATGCCACGTGTCAGATTGAATCTCCGGAGAAGGGAACGAATATGAGTTCATTTCACTCGAGAATTCTGTAAATCCGTATTAAACGGTACCGTTTGGCAGGCGCGTGCACACTCGTGTTGCAAAGAGTGATTATTGGGGAGACAGGAGTGCGGGGTTCGACTTGCACGTTTTCCCTGGAAATGGAGCGTGCTTGTTAATAACTGCGACATCTCCACCTAGACTGGCCGGATTTACTTAGCGCATAGCCACTTTGCGGCCGCATTCCTGCAGGCTGGTAATGGCCTGGTGCAGCGCCATCCACGTGCCACATGGTTTCAGTTATTGGAGGCCAACGAAAACCTTGAATGTCTAGATTCCCGGTGGCGCGTTGCTCTGCGGCAGATGCTAACTCAGGAACACACATGGCTTGCAGCCTCGCAAAGGGCAGGGGCCGCGAATCTAAATCACGTTTGCGATGAAGGCACACTTCACATCACAGCTCCAGGACAAGCCCATTTATGACATTTGAGCATGCGCTCCTGGCTCGCCCTCTGCTATCCCATGATACCTATTACGTTGTGTTCATGTGAGCTGAGGCACGGGCATGGAGATGGCATAACGATAACGTGTGGCGTGACCCACCAACCCTTTGTTACCCTATTCATTTTTTAACACTTTCCAAAGGCTCGGACCTTTATCTAGGGGTTATTGACCAGAAGTAGAGGCGTTGCCAGGGGTGGAGTTGAGGGGGGTATAGCCCCAGGTTTTTTGGTTGTAGCTCCGGATAGAAGCTCAGGGGATACCGCCAAAAGGCTAGCTAGCCCCGACATCAGAGTAGCCCAGGATCTCTTCCAGATCTAGCAACACCCCTGACCAGAAACAATGCAGAAAGACACAGTATTAGCACATGGAGATCATTATTGCTCTCCTCTCAACCAATCAGAATGTTCTAGGTCCAGTCAACAACTACCTGCATTGTCTGCATTGGGAACATTCTGACTTCTAAAGCAGACGGGTAAACCACAATGCAGATTCCAGGCAATGTTTCTTTCAACCTTTCTGGGAAGAGCTTACTTTTTTCGCTGAAACATCCTATTAAACAGAGTGAAAGCTAAAACATGGGATCATGCTTCTACTTATGGATCGTTTACTTGTACATGACATCTAATGCGTGCTCATCTCAAGCCCACCTCAGTTTGACCAAGTTTGCAATTAAAATACTTATGAGGACAACCTTGTTATTTAAATAATACAAAATAAAATCAAATTTAATTTACGTACTCACTATTAAAGTAACGTGTTTACCTCACCACCAAAAGTCCTAGACATGTATTGCTATTACCACTATGTGCTTATAGCCGTATAGACCTCGGCAGGGGTAACGATTGCGTGGGGTAATGGCCCTTTCCAACTTATGGCAGGTCATTATCCAGGGATAATTAAACTCCCTACGTCTAGATGGCTATTGTGGGTAACATTTTCATTCCACTGTTGGAATTGGAAAAAATTATAGTTTTTAATTTCATGAAATTGCACATTCTTGTTTTTTTTTTTCCCTAATCACACCTCCAGTTAAATTGCAGGGCAAAAAAGCCAGGTGAAAACGAATGAACATTTGTTGAAAACCACTCAGTCACTATAAAAAGCAAGAAATCAAATAACACAAATGTCAGATGAAACTGGCTGGTAAGGGTAGTCATACCCCACCAACCAGATCGCTCAGGATGAGCTAAATTTCCTCTTAGATATTCAGAAGTTCCACAAGATCTTGCAGGACCCATTGGCAGCCCAAAATCATGCTGGACTCCTGTGACCAATTCAGTGTGCGGGACATGTCTTTGGACTGAGTTTCCCGGACTTCCCCAAAGAAGAGGCCACCCAGGAAATGTCGCTCAGACAAAGCTCTACCACAGGAGGAGGACTGGCAAGGTGCATGGAGAGTGGTGCGTAGGGGAGAGCAAAATCTTCGACCGAAAATCGAATAGTGGGGAATCTGAACTGGATTCTGCTTCCGCCGGATCCGTGAAATTAGAATTACTTTTCCACTGCCACTGAAATTTCGTCCGGTTTTGTTCGATTTCACGCGGTTCATGGTGTTTCGTTCCCATGTTAGTTTCGTGTAGTGCAACGAGAAACTTTGCACATGTCTTTTTTTTCGATCTGTGTTAATTTCTTGTAATGACACAAGAAACTTGGTTTATCGATTTCTGAGTGGTTTGCGCAGCAACACGAGAAACTTTGTGCCAACCATTTCTATTCATGCTAGGTTAGTGCAGTGGCACGAGACATTTTTGCGTGGCTGGTTTCAGTTCGTGAGAAGCCAGGGATTTTTTGATATGCATGCTTGGCGGAGGGGTGGATTTCGGTGAAATGGATCAAAATCTTTCAGATTTTAACAATTTTGCCCAGTGGCAACATGGAGTGGGAGAAGGGGGCTTAACCTCAGATGGATCAGGTGGTACAGAGAGTGGCATGAGGAGACAAGGAGGACTGGACACAGGGAGAGGTGAGGAGAGGAGAGCATTGGTCAGGGGAGCTAGGCATGACGGATTTGGGGGTGAAACCCACTGATGGAGCCATAATCATATCCTTTGGAGCCATGGAGCCATAATCATATCCTTTGAAGTCTACTCTATGGCAGTGAAAAAAATCCTTGTTTAGGAGGATCAGTCTCCAATGGGTAGGCTAATGACATAGAACCAGCCAGTCAGAACCAAAAAAAGTCCTGTAGAGCTTTGGTAGAGCAATCCAAGCACCCTGATTCCATAGAGAGGTCAAGTGGCATGATAAAAAGACCTGCTCAGTTCCTGTTCTCTGTGTGTTGTTCTTGGCTGTAAGATGGAAGAGCAGGTCTGATGCACATAAGGGAAGAGTGGGCGAGATTGTTATGTAACTAATAAAAACATTTTCATTATCTGTTTGTGGCATTTAGTGTGCATTGCGCTTATTTTGAGAAACCCTTCGGCCTTTTGGATTATTTTCTTTACTCTCTCTCTCCTCTTCCTTCTTCCCCAAAATGCAAACAATAAAAAAACCTAAATGCTTTGTTAAACTATTTGTGAATCTCTTTGTGATTGTTTTGTTGTTTAATCCATTCGTCTTAAGAGTCCTCCTTTAGCCCCAAAAAAGATAACAAGAAAACAGAAACTCCTTGTGAACACCCTTTGTGCATTTAAAAAAAAAAATCAAGCAACACACATTGATCTTGTCAATCTGCATGGCAACAAGGATATTCAACCCCTTTTGCCAGCAATGATGCCCAGCTGCAGTTATGGTCTTAGCTATTGTGTCACAACCTCCTCTACTATCTCCCATATGCCAACTCCACAGTGACATCTACCTTCAAATCCTTGCATATGCACAGTGGCCTGGTACCAGACTGCATGCACATGCTGTGATCTAAGTTTACTTAGAGACCCATATGCTTCTTGCTGGGGAAGAGAATATTCACCAGTCTGCAATCATGGCTATGTAGCCACTGCTCTGTCCACTGGTCTAACTGTCCATGCTGAAGAGGACCTGCTGGCACTCTTGAATGATGCATGTCCTGCCCCATAGCAACACGTTTCTTTCTGTTAAACTCTGGCACAGCCTTGCATGAAGAGTATAATAAACTGGGAATTTCCCAGCAGTGATCATTGTTCCTTATGAACTGATGGAAACCAGTGTTCTTGATAAAAAGAATGCAACCGGATCTCCTACGACAGCATTACCACGAGCAAACACACCCTGAAAGGAGACCTGTGGTGTTTTTGATTGCGTTCAAATACCTCCTCAGACTAAGAGGGTGTTTAATGGTAGTAATAAACCAGGCAGGAAGTGTAGCTGGTGTTTGGCATTCAGAACAACGTTGGCAGAAAAACAAATAATGACTGCAGTGACAGTGTTGGCTTGGGTGGTATGGTGCTTGTTGCTTGGGGGAGTCCTGAAGTCGAGGTCTAATGTGTCCATTGCACTACTCTGCATAGTGTTGAGTCAACGTGGACCACAAATATGTGGTACCACAGTTAGTCCCAGGCATCTCTCAGCACACAGGGTTCCTGAACAGAGTGAAGGGGGCCATATGCTGTAGAGCTTGTCCTAGCTGAATAATTGTGTGTCCTTTCATTCAAACTTAGGGCAGGCATCTTTCCTCTGGGTACTTCTACATCTAACTGGAAGGAGGGTGTCACAGACGGATGTGAGTGCCTGTGTGCCCCCCTGACCCTCCGTGAGTGCCTGTTTGCCCCCCTGCCCCTCCGTGAGTGCCTGTGTGCTCCCCCTGCCCCTCCGTGAGTGTCTGTGTGCCCCCTGACTCTCCGTGAGTGCCTGTTTGCCCCCCTGACCCTCCATGAGTGCCTGTGTGCCCCCCTGCCCCTCTGTGAGTGCCTGTGTGCCCCCCCTGCCCCTCCGTGAGTGCCTGTGTGCCCCCCTGACCCTCCGTGAGTGCCTGTGTGACCCCGACCCTCTGTGAGTGCCTGTGTGCCCCCCTGCCCCTCTGTGAGTGCCTGTGTGCCCCCCTGACCCTCCGTGAGTGCCTGTGTGCCCCCGACCCTCTGTGAGTGCCTGTGGGCCCCCCCTGCCCCTCCGTGAGTGCCTGTGTGCCCCCTTGACCCTCCGTGAGTGCCTGTGTGCCCCCCGACCCTCTGTGAGTGCCTGTGTGCCCCCTGACCCTCCGTGAGTGCCTGTGTGCCCCCGACCCTCTGTGAGTGCCTGTGTGCCCCCCTTGCCCCTCCGTGAGTGTCTGTGTGCCCCCTGACCCTCCGTGAGTGCCTGTGTGCCCCCCGACCCTCTCTGAGTGCCTGTGTGCCCCCCTGCCCCTCCGTGAGTGCCTGTGTGCCCCCCTGCCCATCCATGAGTGCCTGTGTGCCCCCCTGACCCTCCGTGAGTGCCTGTGTGGTGTGCCCCCCCTGCCCCTCCGTGAGTGCCTGTGTGCCCCCCTGACCCTCCGTGAGTGCCTGTGTGCCCCCTGACCCTCTGTGAGTGCCTGTGTGCCCCCCCTGCCCCTCCGTGAGTGCCTGTGTGCCCCCCTGACCCTCTGTGAGTGCCTGTGTGCCCCCCTGCCCCTCCGTGAGTGCCTGTGTGCCCCCCCTGCCCCTCTGTGAGTGCCTGTGTGCCCCCCTGCCCCTCCGTGAGTGCCTGTGTGCCCCCTGACCCTCCGTGAGTGCCTGTTTGCCCCCCTGACCCTCCGTGAGTGCCGCTCTGCCCCCCTGCCCCTCCGTGAGTGCCTGTGTCCCCCCCTGACCCTACGTGAGTGCCTGTTTGCCCCCCTGACGCTCCGTGAGTGCCTGTGTGCCCCCCTGCCCCTCCGTGAGTGTCTGTGTGCCCGCCCTGCCCCTCCGTGAGTGCCTGTGTGCCCCCTGACCCTCCGTGAGTGCCTGTTTGCCCCCCTGACCCTCTGTGAGTGCCTGTGTGCCCCCTGCCCCTCCGTGAGTGCCTGTCTGCCCCCCTGCCCCTCCGTGAGTGCCTGTGTGCCCCCTGACCCTCCGTGAGTGCCTGTTTGCCCCCCTGACCCTCCGTGAGTGCCTCTCTGCCCCCCTGCCCCTCCGTGAGTGGCTGTGTCCCCCCTGACCCTACGTGAGTGCCTGTTTGCCCCCCTGACGCTCCGTGAGTGCCTGTGTGCCCCCCTGCCCCTCCGTGAGTGTCTGTGTGCCCGCTGACCCTCCGTGAGTGCCTGTTTGCCCCCCTGACCCTCTGTGAGTGCCTGTGTGCCCCCTGCCCCTCCGTGAGTGCCTGTCTGCCCCCCTGCCCCTCCGTGAGTGCCTGTGTGCCCCCTGACCCTCCGTGAGTGCCTGTGTGCCCCCCCGCTCTCCCGTGAGTGCCTGTGTGCCCCCCTGCCCCTCCGTGAGTGTCTCTGCGCCCTCTCCCTGCTTCCTCCACCCTCTTTTGCTCTGCGTTCCACCCCCCTTCCTGCCTCCTTCCCTTCCCACCTCCTCACTTCCATCCTCTTCTACTACCTTCCTACTCCCCCCCTTCTTTCTCCCTCCTCTCAGACTTCCCCCTCCTAGCACTTACTCCTATCATCTGTTCCGTGACTCTTGATAGCAGCTTGTCTGTCCCCCCTCGTCCCCCTTGTTCTCTTCCTCCCCCCCTACTTTTCAAATTTGTCACCGACATTTTTGCTCAGTAGCGTGCCTTGTTCTCCTTCCCCTCCTTACCCTTGCCCCCCCTCCCACCCCTTCTCGTGTTACCACCTGCACTGCGTAAATTGTCGTCAGACATAGTAATGTTACTGCTTGCTTTGTTCTCCTTCTATCCATTACCTCTTGCCTTACTTGTTCTATGCACTTGCACTATCAGAAATGTCGACAGGCCTATTATGATAGTTATTTTCACATTCTGTACTGTTTCAAGGACTTTTGCTGAATGTAACTGTATTTTCCTTTGTTCCCCCCCCCCTTGAAGCGCTTTGAAACACATTGTGTATAGGCGCTATATAAATAAACTATCATATCATATCATATCATATAATATCATGCCCCTGTTGTCTGGCACAGAGGGAAACCCTTGTACACTTTTAGTTCATCTGCTTACCAGTATATGAGAACATTAGATTGGCAAATCTAAAAACAATGTCTTAATAACCACCAGATTAGAACTATGACTACAACAGAAAAATTCTGTAAAAACATGGATTCCATCAATGTCATTTGTGCTGTGCCTAATTTTCAACGTCAGCATGGAACAATAGAAGTAAGCAGGTGAACATATCCCAAACCCCTCTCTAATACCATGTTTGACTTGATTGTTGTAATAGCCCGCCCTTGAACTAATCTGTTATGAGATTGATTTTGGGCCAACGAGAGTGTGTATTTGACAGAATCATTTCATGATGAATGAATTCTGATCTTATCTGAGAAAACGTTCAACCACTTGCTTATGTAAGCATCGATTGTTAGACTAGTATGCATCTTACAAAGACAATGGAAATGTGTCGCAAAGTGAACCTTTTACAAATATTTCTACCTATTTGTTTTTAATCATTTATTGTACTGCCTATTTTTTTAAAAATCTATTTCATTGCTTTTATGGCGTGTTTGCTGAAATAAAGCTTATATTGATTGATTGAAATAATTTCACAGTGTGCATTTTTGTGGTGGGCTAAGACATTGTCTACTATGAACATCTGGCTGTGATGATGGTGAGGGTCTTGGCTTTATTTGTGGCATTGGTAGTCTGGCTACCATATAATAAGGTTTTGCTCTTCTTGATATTGCAGACGTGTTTGAAAGACATTGTACCTAGGCAGAGAAGTACTGTTGACTTTCCCTCCCATCTCTGTAACTGTGGCATTGTCCCTTGTGAATCCTCCTCAGCACTATCAGTTTCCAGAATCATGCGTTGGTACTGCCGGTTGGAAGGTCATACTCTTTATCTAGTCCATCATCCTTATTATTCTCAGGCTCCCGGATGTGAGTTTCTTTGAGACAACAGACTTCCTATAAACAGCTTCTCTCCCCTCATTGATTGTTGTTTCCCCACACTCCCCATGCTAATCTAATCAATGCTATGTAATGCTTGCCCTGGCTCATCATGCTCGTCTGGAGTGGGTGTTGCTTGCCTTGGCTCACTGCGTTTTTCTACACTACACTGTGTGTTTCAGATCATTATTAGAAGCAACCCACACCTCTCTGACTTTTGCCCCACAAAGAGTGGACTGAACCCCTCTGACTGAAATAGTTGAGCATATACTACCATCTCTTGTATAGCAAGATGCTGCTGAATGTGACATTGATGCCTTCAATGTTCCATGTACAATTCTGTCCTCTCTGGCGCACACAGTGGCTGCTGTGGTTGATGTAAAACAAGGTGTAGCCACATGTCTCTGGCATGTTTAGGTGTTCCAGACATGTTGACATTCAAGATTGTTATTTCTACTCTCATATTGATTTAGAACCTCTGAATATATTCTCCTTCTACCTCCAAAGACATATTCACATTTTCTACACAAAAAACAAGTATTTTCCATAAACACAAAACAATATATGTTCAGCTATAGACACTGAATGCACTTTGTTACCCCCCAAAAATTGAAAGACTTTTGTCTGACCATATGACACACTGAATTACATACACGTAATATAATTTCTGCATTGGTCCAAAGAATTATGAGAATATTATCATATAAGCAACATTAACGTTTGCTGCCATCAACGCTATGGAACTGTGACTTAAATTCAATGCTCCGACTACTGATTCCTTCAAATAATTCTTTGATGTTTTTATTTCCTCAGTGTGGCAATCCAGGACATCTGTGTTTATGAAGGGTGATCATATATGTTCTCTCTTTCTTAGTACTAAGATTGTGCACTCATGGTCAGGCACTGAAAACAATCTTCTGCTACATCTGAAGAATTATAAGACTTTTCTACGCAAGCAGCAAAAAGATGAGACAATCAATTATATGCACTGACTGTGTTCTCTTGTTAAATATCATTCTAATATTTTGTATTCACATCTTCACAAGCAACAGATATTTGCAGGCCGATTCATGGAATAATTAGCGCGGCGCAAGTGGGCAAAAACGTGCGAATCGCAGTGGAATAGCGAAAATCGCAGTGCAAGTGCGAAAATCGCACGAAAAGCAGCGCACATCGATTAATGGAAGGCCGTGCGCGAGAAAACCAGCGGATGTGCGATAAAAAAGTGCGCGGCGCACGTTGGCGCACAGGCCATGTAACTGCGTGCGCCAGGTCACAGCGAAAATCGCACAGGCCACAGCGAAAATCGCACATAGCGCGGCGCACGCAACAAAAGTAGGCGGAACACGGGCGTAACATTTGGAATGGGGAACAACTTGCCAAAACGTGGGCGTCACGGGGGAAGTACAGGGCACAAGTGCGCGGAACGCCCACACGCTCTCCTACAACACGTATTCATGGAATAGAATAGGGCAAAAAAGCGCACGCTCAAACCAGCGCACAGGCACAAACACGACCGCCACAAGAAAGCAGGCGGTAGCGTCTCTGCGGCTGTAAGAAATGTGCGCCAAAAGGTGCGCCAACAAATAGCACCTATATACTGCCATGATGAATGTCCTATACTGTGGCCCTCCAGGACAAATGACGTGCAAAGGGGTACCCACAAACACGGACACCCGCTGACAAAAAATACGTGTGCGTGTATACCGGGGTGCGCGGGAAGTCTCACACGCGATTTGGCCGGGTACGTGGATTACAGGGGTGCGCGGGAAGTTCCACACGCGAATGGCCCCGTGCAAGCAGGGTACGTATATTTCAGGGGTGCGCGGGAAGTTCCACACGCGAATGGCCCCGTGCAAGCAGGGTACGTGTATTTCAGGGGTGCGCGGGAAGTTCCACACGCGAATGGCCCTGTGCAAGCAGGGTACGTGTATTTCAGGGGTGCGCAGGAAGTTCCACACGCGATTGGCCCGGTGCGAGCAGGGTACGTGTATTTCAGGGGTGCGCGGGAATTTCCACACGCGATTTCAGCAGGGTATGTGTATTTCAGGGGTGCGCGGGAAGTTCCACACGCGATTTCATCAGGGTACGTGTATTTCAGGGGTGCGCGGGAATTTCCGCAAGCGATTTCAGCAGGGTATGTGTATTTCAGGGGTGCGCGGGAAGTTCCACACGCGATTTCAGCAGGGTACGTGTATTTCAGGCGTGCGCGGGAATTTCCACACGCGATTTCAGCAGGGTATGTGTATTTCCGGGGTGCGCGGGAAGTTCCACACGCGATTTCATCAGGGTACGTGGATTGCAGTGGTGCGCGGGAAGTTCCACACGCGATTGGCCCAGTGCGAGCAGGGTACGTGTATTTCAGGGGTGCGCGGGAAGTTCCACACGCGATTTCAGCAGGGTATGTGTATTTCAGGGGTTCTGGGGAGTACCACACGTGAACTGGCAGTGTGGGTCCTCCCAGGTGTACGCACCACAACCTCCACGGCCCCTGCAGGCAGCCCACACCACGGGGGACTAGCCTGCACCCCTGCTCATGTCCCGCAGGCAGCCCATCCACCATGGGCATGCCCCCCAGCCAACTCACATGTCACCTTGCACTACTTATCAACAATGCATGTCTCCCACCACCCCCACCCCCCAGCCACCAGGGGCACCACACACCAGGCCCCCACTCATGTCTCCCACCACCCCCACCCCCCTGCCACCATGGGCAGCCCCCACCAGGCCCCCACTCATGTCTCTCACCACCCCCCAGCAGTGCAGGGGCAGCCTCCACCAGGCCCCCACTCATGTCTCCCACCACCCCCACCCCCCAGCCACCAGGGGCACCCTCCACAAGGCCCCCACTCATGTCTCCCACCACCCCCACCCACCTGCCACCATGGGCAGCACCCACCAGACACCCACTCATGTCTCCCACCACCCCCACCCCCCTGCCACCATGGGCAGCCCCCACCAGGCCCCCACTCATGTCTCCCACCACCCCCACCCCCCAGCAGTGCAGGGGCAGCCTCCACCAGGCCCCCACTCATGTCTCCCACCACCCCCACCCCCCAGCAGTGCAGGGGCACCCTCCACCAGGCCCCCACTCATGTCTCCCACCACCCCCACCCCCCAGCAGTGCAGGGGCAGCCTCCACCAGGCCCCCACTCATGTCTCCCACCACCCCCACCCCCCTGCCACCATGGGCAGCCTCCACCAGGCCCCCACTCATGTCTCCCACCACCCCCACCCCCCAGCAGTGCAGGGGCAGCCTCCACCAGGCCCCCACTCATGTCTCCCACCACCCCCACCCCCCAGCAGTGCAGGGGCAGCCTCCACCAGGCCCCCACTCATGTCTCCCACCACCCCCACCCCCCAGCAGTGCAGGGGCACCCTCCACCAGGCCCCCACTCATGTCTCCCACCACCCCCACCCCCCTGCCACCATGGGCAGCCCCCACCAGGCTCCCACTCATGTCTCCCACCACCCCCACCCCCCAGCAGTGCAGGGGCAGCCTCCACCAGGCCCCCACTCATGTCTCCCACCACCCCCACCCCCCTGCCACCATGGGCAGCCCCCACCAGGCCCCCACTCATGTCTCCCACCACCCCCACCCCCCAGCAGTGCAGGGGCAGCCTCCACCAGGCCCCCACTCATGTCTCCCACCACCCCCACCCCCCAGCAGTGCAGGGGCACCCTCCACCAGGCCCCCACTCATGTCTCCCACCACCCCCACCCCCCTGCCACCATGGGCAGCACCCACCAGGCCCCCACTCATGTCTACCACCACCCCCACCCCCCAGCAGTGCAGGGGCACCCTCCACCAGGCCCCCACTCATGTCTCCCACCACCCCCACCCCCCTGCCACCATGGGCAGCCCCCACCAGGCTCCCACTCATGTCTCCCACCACCCCCACCCCCAGCAGTGCAGGGGCAGCCTCCACCAGGCCCCCACTCATGTCTCCCACCACCCCCACCCCCCTGCCACCATGGGCAGCCCCCACCAGGCCCCCACTCATGTCTCCCACCACCCCCACCCCCCAGCAGTGCAGGGGCAGCCTCCACCAGGCCCCCACTCATGTCTCCCACCACCCCCACCCCCCAGCAGTGCAGGGGCACCCTCCACCAGGCCCCCACTCATGTCTCCCACCACCCCCACCCCCCTGCCACCATGGGCAGCACCCAGAAGGCCCCCACTCATGTCTACAACCACCCCCACCCCCCAGCAGTGCAGGGGCACCCTCCACCAGGCCCCCACTCATGTCTCCCACCACCCCACCCCCCTGCCACCATGGGCAGCACCCACCAGGCCCCCACTCATGTCTACCACCACCCTCACCCCCCAGCAGTGCAGGGGCAGCCTCCACCAGGCCCCCACTCACGTCTCCCACACCCCCACCCCCCAGCCACCAGGGGCACCCTCCACCAGGCCCCCACTCATGTCTCCCACCACCCCCACCCCCCTGCCACCATGGGCAGCCCCCACCAGGCCCCCACTCATGTCTCCCACCACCCCCACCCCCCAGCAATGCAGGGGCAGCCTCCACCAGGCCCCCACTCATGTCTCCCACCACCCCACCCCCCAGCAGTGCAGGGGCACCCTCCACCAGGCCCCCACTCATGTTTACCACCACCCCCACCCCCCAGCAGTGCAGGGGCAGCCTCCACCAGGCCCCTACTCATGTCTCCCACCACCCCCACCCCCCAGCAGTGCAGGGGCAGCCTCCACCAGGCCCCCACTCATGTCTCCCACCACCCCCACCCCCCTGCCACCATGGGCAGCCCCCACCAGGCCCCCACTCATGTCTCCCACCACCCCCATCCCCCAGCAGTGCAGGGGCAGCCTCCACCAGGCCCCCACTCATGTCTCCCACCCCCACCGCCCCCCAGCCACCAGGGGCACCCTCCACCAGGCCCCCACTCATGTCTTCCACCACCCCCACCCCCCTGCCACCATGGGCAGCACCCACCAGGCCCCCACTCATGTCTCCCACCACCCCCACCCCCCTGCCACCATGGGCAGCCCCCACCAGGCCCCCACTCATGTCTCCCCCCCCACCCCCCAGCAGTGCAGGGGCAGCCTCCACCAGGCCCCCACTCATGTCTCCCACCACCCCCACCCCCCTGCCACCATGGGCAGCCCCCACCAGGCCCCCACTCATGTCTCCCACCACCCCCACCCCCCTGCCACCATGGGCAGCCCCCACTCATGTCTCCCACCACCCCCACCCCCCAGCAGTGCAGGGGCAGCCTCCACCAGGCCCCCACTCATGTCTCCCACCACCCCCACCCCCCAGCAGTGCAGGGGCACCCTCCACCAGGCCCCCACTCATGTCTACCACCACCCCCACCCCCCCAGCAGTGCAGGGGCAGCCTCCACCAGGCCCCCACTCATGTCTCCCACCACCCCCACCCCCCAGCAGTGCAGGGGCAGCCTCCACCAGGCCCCCACTCATGTCTCCCACCACCCCCACCCCCCTGCCACCATGGGCAGCCCCCACCAGGCCCCCACTCATGTCTCCCACCACCCCCACCCCCCTGCCACCATGGGCAGCCCCCACCAGGCCCCCACTCATGTCTCCCACCACCCCCAACCCCCAGCAGTGCAGGGGCAGCCTCCACCAGGCCCCCACTCATGTCTCCCACCACCCCCAACCCCCAGCAGTGCAGGGGTACCCTCCACCAGGCCCCCACTCATGTCTACCACCACCCCCACCCCCCAGCAGTGCAGGGGCAGCCTCCACCAGACCCCCACTCATGTCTCCCACCATCCCCACCCCCCAGCAGTGCAGGGGCAGCCTCCACCAGGCCCCCACTCATGTCTCCCACCACCCCCACCCCCCAGCAGTGCAGGGGCAGCCTCCACCAGGCCCCCACTCATGTCTCCCACCACCCCCACCCCCCTGCCACCATGGGCACCCTCCACCAGGCCCCCACTCATGTCTCCCACCATCCCCACCCCCCAGCAGTGCAGGGGCAGCCTCCACCAGGCCCCCACTCATGTCTCCCACCACCCCCACCCCCCAGCAGTGCAGGGGCAGCCTCCACCAGGCCCCCACTCATGTCTCCCACCACCCCCACCCCCCAGCCACCAGGGGCACCCTCCACCAGGCCCCCACTCATGTCTCCCACCACCCCCACCCCCCTGCCACCATGGGCAGCACCCACCAGGCCCCCACTCATGTCTCCCACCACCCCCACCCCCCAGCAGTGCAGGGGCAGCCTCTACCAGGCCCCCACTCATGTCTCCCACCACCCCCACCCCCCTGCCACCACGGGCAGCCCCCACCAGGCCCCCACACATGTCTCCCACCACCCCCACCCCCCGGCAGTGCAGGGACAGCCTCCACCAGGCCCCCACTCATGTCTCCCACCACCCCCACCCCCCAGCCACCAGGGGCACCCTCCACCAGGCCCCCACTCATGTCTCCCACCACCCCCACCCCCCTGCCACCATGGGCAGCACCCACCAGGCCCCCACTCATGTCTCCCACCACCCCCACCCCCCTGCCACCATGGGCAGCCCCCACCAGGCCCCCACTCATGTCACCCACCTCTCCCACCCCCCAGCAGTGCAGGGGCAGCCTCCACCAGGCCCCCAATCATGTCTCCCACCACCCCCACCCCCCTGCCACCATGGGCAGCCCCCACCAGGCCCCCACTCATGTCTCCCACCACCCCCACCCCCCTGCCACCATGGGCAGCCCCTACCAGGCCCCCACTCATGTCTCCCACCACCCCCACCCCCCAGCAGTGCAGGGGCAGCCTCCACCAGGCCCCCACTCATGTCTCCCACCACCCCCACCCCCCAGCAGTGCAGGGGCACCCCCACCAGGCCCCCACTCATGTCTACCACCACCCCCACCCCCCAGCAGTGCAGGGGCAGCCTCCACCAGGCCCCCACTCATGTCTCCCACCACCCCCACCCCCCAGCAGTGCAGGGGCAGCCTCCACCAGGCCCCGACTCATGTCTCCCACCACCCCCACCCCCCTGCCACCATGGGCAGCCCCCACCAGGCCCCCACTCATGTCTCCCACCACCCCCACCCCCCAGCAGTGCAGGGGCAGCCTCCACCAGGCCCCCACTCATGTCTCCCACCACCCCCACCCCCCAGCAGTACAGGGGCAGCCTCCACCAGGCCCCCACTCATGTCTCCCACCACCCCCACCCCCCAGCAGTGCAGGGGCACCCTCCACCAGGCCCCCACTCATGTCTCCCACCACCCCCACCCCCCTGCCACCATGGGCAGCCCCCACCAGGCCCCCACTCATGTCTCCCACCACCCCCACCCCCCAGCAGTGCAGGGGCAGCCTACACCAGGCCCCCACTCATGTCTCCCACCACCCCCACCCCCCAGCCACCAGGGGCACCCTCCACCAGGCCCCCACTTATGTCTACCACCACCCCCACCCCCCAGCAGTGCAGGGGCAGCCTCCACCAGGCCCCCACTCATGTCTCCCACCACCCCCACCCCCCAGCAGTGCAGGGGCAGCCTCCACCAGGCCCCCACTCATGTCTCCCACCACCCCCACCCCCCAGCAGTGCAGGGGCACCCTCCACCAGGCCCCCACTCATGTCTCCCACCACCCCCACCCCCCTGCCACCATGGGCAGCCCCCACCAAGCCCCAACTCATGTTTCCCACCACCCCCACCCCCCAGCAGTGCAGGGGCAGCCTCCACCAGGCCCCCACTCATGTCTCCCACCACCCCCACCCCCCAGCAGTGCAGGGGCAGCCTCCACCAGGCCCCCACTCATGTCTCCCACCACCCCCACCCCCCAGCAGTGCAGGGGCACCCTCCACCAGGCCCCCACTCATGTCTCCCACCACCCCCACCCCCCAGCAGTACAGGGGCAGCCTCCACCAGGCCCCCACTCATGTCTCCCACCACCCCCACCCCCCAGCATCCAGGGGCACCCTCCACCAGGCCCCCACCCATGTCTCCCACCACCCCCACCCCCCAGCCACCAGGGGCACCCTCCACCAGGTCCTCACAATCCCCAATCATGTGCGTAATGGTCAGCCTCCACAGCCAAAAAGCCCTACCAGGTAACCCATTCACCCACATGGAAATGAAAATTACATGTTACACCCCCAATGTTCATGAAGCTAATGAACCCATGTCCGTCACACACAATGGTTGCAATTGAATGGGAAAACACCCAACATGACATGCATGAAACCAATGAGATGATACCACACAGTGAAGTATGAAAACAAAAATGTATTGAAAAAAATAAAGAATGCTAAAGAAAGGAAACAAACTACAATGGGAATGAGAAAAAATAAGGTGCATGTCCGTATTAAAAAAAAAAACTGCAAATCAGAATCCAAAAAAATGTCGTCCAAAGTCAAATGTAAAAAAATCTCTGTGCAATAAAGAACTATGTTAAAAACTAACAAGGGTCCATGAGCCCAACTGAACAAAGGAAACCTACTAAAAAACCTAACTAAAAATCAACTATATACAAAAAGTGGAGCAGTGTCCGTCGACTCCAAATCATAAAAAGAAACAAAGGAAACCTAAAACTAAAGAACTATATACAAAGGCGGCGGGCAAGTCCAGCGGCTCACTCCGTGGTGTCCCGAGCCAGGGCATCATCGAACTCCTGTTCGATGTCCCGGAGGCGGTCCAGTTCCATGGCCCCGAGGGTCCGCAGGGATGACGCCGTGTCCTCCTCCAACCCCCTGCGGATTGCCTCGAGGCACTCGGCCCGCCTCAGGGCCCTCCGCATGGAGTTCTCCGCCCTGACCATTGTGAGCCGCGCTTCTTCCGCCCGCCGCCGCTCCGCACCTATGGCGTGGCCCAACCGCTGCCACAAGGAAGACACTCTCAGTGCTGGGTCCCCCTGCCCTCCGGCCGATGCCTGCCCCTCCGATGTGGAAAGCCCCGAGCCTTCATGTCTCCCACCATGTTGCTGCTGCTGCACTGCCTCTGCCCGTGCACTGCCTCCTGCTGCCTGCACATCCTCCGCCGGCTGGGGTGCAGTTGTTGATGTGGCCACCCCTGCTGGACCTCCGACTCCCGACTGTGGCAGGGATGCCTCCTCCACCAGCCTGGCCGCACCGTCAGAGGCAGCTCCACAGGGCACCCAGGTGACTGATGGGTGGGAAGATGGCACAGAAGACGACTGGCGAATAGGGGGTCCAGTTGAGGAGGGGGTCGGAGCAAGCCCCATCAGACGGAGGAATCCGGCCTGGGTGACCTGTCCCAGCAGGCTGACGTGGTCAACGAGCCATTTGAGATGACGTGCAGTCTCTCCATGAAAAGACTGCAGGTCACCTCGCATGGCCCGTTGACGCAACGCCACACCAGCCAGGACAGGCTCAACCCGGACCTGGATGGCCACGTCTGCAGGCAGAGGAAGGCCAGTTGACGTCAGCTCATCCCCTGCCTGAAAACGGGTCTGGACGTAGGCATCCCTGCTGGTGCAAGATGATGCAGGGACAGGATCGGGGACAGGATTGCACACAGGCACCTCCGCGGTGGCCTGTGCTGCCTCCTGTCCCTGGTCCTGCACTGCACCACTAGCACCAGTGGGATCCCCACCTCCAGACCCCGTCTCTGGTGCTTGCACGGCCTCCTCCTCTACCAAACCCCCCACCAACCTGGATGACTCCGTGCCATCTTCCCCTGTTGGGCCCTGTGGGGTCCCAGCTGCCCCTTCTGCTGCCGAGGAGTCCAACTGCAACCTCCGCCTCTTGGACCTCCCCCCGGCAGCTGCGGCCGACGAGATGACAACACGGGAGGGGAGCCGGGCCTTGCGTCTCCGGCTGGCGGTTGGATCCCCGCCGCTGTGCTCCACAGCACCTTCTCCGCCCTCTTCATCAGTTGACGCTGCAGACAGGGAGAAACAAAACACAGGCATCAGGGCAAAGTACAATGGACACATACACACATGACAGTTGCACATGAGTGGCATTGGCAAACCTCAGACATGTCATCACAATCCCCAACACACATGTCATTGCAACTCGCACACATGAGCCATACCACAGCCATATCGCAACTGCCAGCACCATCCATACACATACAACAGCATCAGCAGCCAAAGGGGAGCCAGACATCACATGCAACACAGGAAGTGCACCACACATGTACACACACCACCACACTTGCATGCATGTGTACACCTCTGCCAAGTGTCGCACTGTTCAGACGGCCATCCATGTCACATCTGCCAATCAGGCTTCCACATACCGCTGTCACATGCATCCATGTTGCATCACTGTTGCACCCTTGTCAAATACACACACATGCACATGTACACAGTGCTCATACATGCAGCCGAAAACAACATACATGCGTGACATCACAGACATGTCTACTTACATACACATTCATACAAAGATGTGTGCACGCACAACTGCATTTGCCATGCAAGCCTACACACACAAGCACCATCCATGTCTCACACATTACAGCCCTCGCATGTGTCAGCCCCACGGCCCTGTACACCCCCACCCATACTCGACCCCATACAAACAGATGTGCAACCTGCACGATACCGAATAATCACCACACGCACTGCTCACAATCAGGATGCATGTACACTCACCGCTCGACTCCAGACGGGTCTGCTTCTCTAGGACCTGGACGTGGAGCGCTGGGGATATGCGTTCCAGGACCCCCATCTGTTCTTCCGACAAGTGGCCCCGGCGCCCCTTGGCATCCGCTGCCTTCAAGAGGCGCCGGGCCTTGTTCAGGGTCCTGGACCTGTAGTCCTCCCAGCGCTTCCTGACATGTTGTAAGTCCCGGACTGCCACCCCCTCCGCGTTGATGGCAGTCACGATGTCAGTCCAGATCCGAGTCCGTCCTTCCTTGTCGGCGCGGGAACTTCCGAAGAGGGCATCATACTGCCCCAGGACTTGCTCCACCAGGACACCAACTTCGGTGGCACTGAAGCTGGTGCCCCTCTGCCTCTCTTGCCGGGGGTTGTCAGTGGTCACAGATGGTGTTTGCCCCGACATGACAACCCCAGAGGCAGGAATGGGTGGGCAACTGGGTCCTGGGGCTGGGCTGTGGAGCGATGGAATTCCAGTCGGGAGTCTTCGGTTCCAGCAGGGGTGGTCACAGCAACAGCACCCCTGGCTTATGTGCAGGCAGCAAATGGCAGTGCACGTGGGCAGCAGGCAGTCAGGCAGCAGCAGATGGCAGGTGGGAGCGTGCTCGGGGCTCTGGGGGGCAGTAGTTCGGCCTTCTGGGCAGGAGCGTGGTCTTCCGTGTGCTTACGCGTGGCCAGCTTGGTACGGAGTGATTTGGCACGTGAAAATCCTGCACGTCAGCGTGAAAATCGAGGAAAGGCCCTTAGCGCGTAAGCGCGTCAGCACGCATACGCGATTCTATTGGACCAAAGGCCCTCAGCGCGTAAGCGCGTCTGTGACGTGACCCGCACGGGTGTTTCCCACACAGCATGTGATGACAGAGCACACGTGGAAAGACTGCACGTCAGAGTGTCATCGCGTGTAATTGGACAGCACGTCAGAGTCTCATCGCGTGTAATTGGACAAAAGTGCGCGTACACGCGATTGGCCTATGTACGTGTATATCAGGGGTGCGCGGACACTTACACACGCAAGTACGTCAGCGCACCTGTATCCCGGGGTGCGCAGGAATTTCCACACGCTATTGGACTGGGTACTGGATTTCAGGGGTGCGCGGGTCACACGCTCGCCTACAACACGCGCAACGCATTAATTTGCGCGCTAACAAAATAACAAGCTCAGACCCAGGATGAACATACCGTTCCTAGCAGCAGTGGGCGTTGCCTACCAAAGGAGGAGGAGGAGGATAGTCAGGGCCAGAATATTCACACCCAGAACCAGCCTTTTCGGGATGCCTGATGACCAGGTGCATGGGAGGTACAGGTTTCCACCACACATCATACTGGACCTGGTGAGTGAGTGGGAGGATGACCTCACATCACCCACCCTGTGCTCCCAAGCACTCAGCCCCCTGGAGAAGGTCCTCAATGTACTGCACTTCTTAGCCACTGGATCATTTCAGCGGACAAGTGCCATTGTGGGTGGTGTATCACAGGCCACCCAGTCACGCTGCCTACACCAGGTCTTGAACATCATCACTGCACGCCCATCAGTCCGCAGGCACATATACCTGCCCAGAACACCTGCAGAAAGGCATGCTGCCGCCCTGGATTTTTACGCTGTGGCACGATTCCCCAAAGTGCTAGGTGCCATCGACTGCACCCATGTGGCTCTACGTCCCCCCAGGGCATCTGAGCACATCTATAGGAACCGCAAGCACTGGCATTCCATCAACGTGCAGGTAGTATGTAATGCCAAGGGAATCATCACCTCAGTTTATGCAAACTATCCCGGGTCAACCCACGACAGCTTCATTTACTGAATGTCCACCCTAAGCCGGGACCTAGAAGCTGGGCGGCATGGCGATACATGGCTGCTTGGTGAGTATGAATGCCACTGCACATGCATGCATGTCAGATACTGAGCAAGGTCACAACCCCACCAATGATACCAATCACCACCTCCACAGGGGACAGTGCCTACCCTCTCAGCCCCCACATGATGACGCCAATTCGGAACCCCACCACGCCACCCCAGGTAAGATATAACACAGCCCACATTACAACCCGGGGCATAGTGGAGCACACATTCGGAGTGCTAAAGTCACGCTTTCGCTCCCTTGACCGTTCTGGCGGGCAGCTGTTGTACGCTCCCCCAGTAGTGTGCAGGATCATAGTGGCAGCATGTGTCCTGCACAACGTTGCAACACGCCGGGGCCTGGCCGTGGACATGGTGGTGGTCCCACATCCCCAACCACATGCACAGCCGCTGCGCATGGGAGGGGAAAGGGCACGGGGGAGGCAGCCCGTACACAGCTAGTGGCTAATTACTTCACATAGAAATCACACCCCTGTGGAGTGCACACTGCCCTGGCACATTCCATCTGACAATCAATGATGACTCAACCTGACACTGATCCTGAATGTCTGGAGAATGAACCGTGAAAACTATATAAGCCTGAGATTGTTCACCTGGAAGTGTCACAATGTGTGCATCCCTACCCACACAGACACCACCAATGCAGTTTTGTGAAGTAACACATTCAAGCAGCTAAAATGAATACCCACTTGCAAAATGCAACAAGAGGACAGTGCCATGTCAGCCAACCCATCCCCAGCACCGCCACACAACACACCGTGCCATGTCATGCTATTTGCAGGTAAACAAAGTAATCCCCACAACATGACACTAGTGTCACAATGTAGTGTCCCTAATTGAAACTTGCAACACCTGAAATGCTCACAGTAATGCAGGACCAACAACAAACTTGAGCAGGTACTACCATTAACATGACATCACAAATGTTATATATTAGTAGTCTCACCACCTGGAAATGCCTGCACTCCCACCACTACCAACTGTGCAGTGTTGGCGCCATGTAGAGTTGTAGGTGCACTGCTGCCAACATGGACCCCATCTCCAGACTAGAGGGCCTTGTGTAGACATGAGGAAGGGACCTGCAAATTGGGAGGTAGACACAGATGATGAGTTACACATCAATGCAACATGCAGTGTACAACACAACAGCAATATGCACTAGGAATGTATACACAGTATTGACTACAGACTGCCCACACAGCTCATGGGAGTCCAACGTCACTGTGTAATTCACTGTCACTTGGGCACACCCTTTGCAAGCCCATGGAAACGGGAAGCAGGAGGGGTGTGTGTGACTCAAACCCAAGCATCTGAACCAAATACATGACAAGCCTGCATGTGCCCAGCCACAATGCTGTGTATGCCCACAGGAACCACGGAAGCCAACAAATTGTCCCAAAAAAATTGGGAAAAATTATTTAGAAATCAAAAATAAAAATCAAAAATAAAAATCAAAAATAAAAATAAAAATAAAAAATGGCCATTGATGGGCCCGGGGGGGTTTGGGAGGCCACCCAGGAGGTCCGAGGACAGGGTGCACACCAAAACCCACCTGTGTGGGTCCTGGGAAAAAAAAACACCTCCATGGGCTCATGGCCCACACGGCTACCCTATTGTGGGAGTATCACTGCTGTCGCTATTATCACCCTGTGCAGCTGCATCCGTAGGTGGTTGCACTATGGGAGGCAGCCCATGCAAGGCCCTAGTCTGCTCCTCCATGGCTGCAAGCATGCGGGTGTGGTAGGTCTGGTTCTGGAGGATGAGTGTGCGGCGGTCCCCATGCAACAACTCACGGGATGCCCGGACCTCCGCCCTCGTTGCCTGCATCTCAGCTGAGAGCGTACGGGTGAGACGCTCCAGCTGCTGTTCTGTCCTTTGGTGTGTTGAAGCCTCAAGCTCAACAAGAGTCGTCCTGAGGTGAAGGAGCTCCTGCCTCAGGGCTTCCCTGTGGCCCTGGGACTCAATGGAGATGGCCTCCTGCAGAGTCGCCAGTGCCGCCCGCCTGTCCCTGTTGGACCCCAACATGTCCTCCCTGTGTGACTGGCAGATGGAGTCGGTTGCCTGCTCTAGTCGCTCCATCAGCCTTTCAGGGGGGACAATGGAAGTGGCCACCCTATCCATGGCCTGAGCCATCATCTCGGATGATGCTGCCTGTTGTGTTGCCATACCGTAAATGGATTGCTCCCATGCGGTATTGCCAGGTGGCGTACGGCCACCACGTCGGCGGGCACCACACCTGTCTGGGGCAAGGCGAACTGCGCCTTGCTGTGCCGGCACTGCCTGAGGCTGCAGGACTGCATTCCCCCTCTGATCTGCTGGCCCAGGAACAGGATCAGATGTCGCGGAGTGTGACCCTGCATCCGTAACCACCAAAGGCGTGCTACCAACACTGACATCCCCATTGAGGGTTCTGACCCTGGTGCAGGTGGGTGGGACAGAACAGAATCCCTCCCTGGAACACTCACCTGCGACGGCACGTAGGTCTCATCCGAATCAACACCTGAGTACAGCTCGGGGGAGGTGCAGCCAGAGACACCCCTTGAGAGCACGACCTGCAGCACTTGTGGGTTCTCACCCACCACCACACCACGTCCCTCACTGGTGGTTGGTCGGCCCTCGGACCCCTCCTGGGTCTGCACCATCTCCACAACCCCAGCAGTATCAGGTGCGTCTTCCCCTGCAAAGACATAAAAACAGAGAAATGGAAACAGGCATTAGCACCATGGCGCACAATGAGGGCTGAGAAGCAAGAGAACCAGTACTTGATTGACACATGTCCCACATGACTAAAACCCTCCCATGCATGCACCCTCACTGCATATGAAGGGCAGGCAAATGGCACACACTGATGACACCAAGATGGAAGATGAACACATTTTCTGCATGCTGCCTGGCAGTGGCATCACACATTGGCCTGTGATTGCCAGGTGAAACACACATGCCATCACACAGATGGCATGAACCATTGCTATTGAGTGAAGATGGAGAGGAGGGCAGCACCTATTCATTCAGTCCAGTTCCCGCATGTAATAGCTTTTCTAATTCTAACAGGTCAGATTTTTCACCTGGAGCTGCCAGTCTGAAATGGTCCAATTGCACAGGGACAGGTGTGAACAAATGATATCCAGGTAACAAAGTCACTCCACTTTACCATAGCCATGTCAGACATGTGACTAGTGGACTGCGACATGCCTAGTAAAGGTGGTGGAATGCAAACAATCTGACTGAATGAACAGTGAAAAATAAGCAACAATGTTGTGCCAAGGTGACACTTCAAGGGCAACTGGCGTGCAGTTGGGCTAGATGTCTACTGTTGGCAGAAGGGATACTGCTATGGCCAAATGCGGCTGCGCAGGATGTATTGCATGAAGCACATGGCTGACCCATACGACTCAGGCGCACACACTCTCACCTGGCACACAAACAGAAGCCCTCACACACACACCATGCACATGGATGACACATACATGCATGTGCACTCACCGGACAATGCCTCGTAATCAGCCAGATCTCCCACGCCTTGGATCTGTTCCTCCGTGACGTAGGTCCCAGCGACTGACTCATGTGGAGTGAGTTCCATGTCTACTACTGGAGACCCACCTCCAGTCACTAGAGTTGCGGCATGACTTGAGGCCAGCTTACTCTTTGCCCTGCGCTTTAGGTCATTCCAGCGCTTATAGCAATCATTGGCTGTGCGCCTCACGATTCCAAGGGCACTTACGATGTCCGCAACGGTCTGCCAGTGTGCCTGGCGTTGTGCAGGTGTGGTCTTGGATCCTGCAACAATGACCATCTCGTTGTCATGTGCGGACACATACTCGACAAGTGCATTCAGTTCGTCATCCGTGAAGCTGGGCTTCCTGGACGGGCCGGACTGTGTAGCCGTGTCTGGGGCATCAGCCTGTGCCGGACGAGCACTCTTCCTCTTCCACTTGGAAGGTGGTGGTGATCCTGAGTGTCCTGCGCCGCTCTGGACACTAGGGGCAGGAGCCCTGGTGGACTCTGTATCAGGAGTGTGGGATTGCACACTCAGCATGGGAGTTGGTGCAGGCATTGGCTCTAGTGTGATGGTGTCAGGGGGAATGTCAGCAGCATGGACTAGGACCGTCACTGTCCTGGCTGGGTGTGTGAGGGCTGGGGTGGATGGAGCCGCAGCTGCCCCTGCAGCCTCTCCGCCCTGCCTACTTGGTGCAGCAGATGACCTTGCTGCCCCAGATGCACGTGGCATGGTGACATCAACGTGCACCAGCGCACGTGTCATAGGCCTGCTGACCTGGAAGTCAGCCATGGAGTCAGCCAGGTCTGGTGCCACAATGGGCTGGTCCAACAAGGGCTGAGCATGGATGGTGTCAGCCACATCAGCCTCAACGGGAGGGGGGGGGGGATTATGGGTGCCCTTGACTGGTCCTCCACACATGGGGGGACAGGCTCACCCTGCAAGTAACGACCACGTCCCCTACCGGATCCACCACGGCCACCACTTGTGGCTCTTCCACCTTTGCCACCCTTATGGAATCCTCGCCTCCCAGCCATGGCACTGATGTAGATGTGCGTATGGGAGTGGCTGTAAAGTATTGTCCTGGGCAATTGGGGGTCAAAGGGGTTGGGTACCAGATGGTAATTGTACCCTAGTGCTCTTGCAAGGCTGATTGTAACCCCTGGGGAAAGATGACGGGTCACGCTACGCACAGGAGCCCCAAAAAAGGGAGATGACGTGCACGCAACCCCTCCTAGACCACGTGTGCAGAAAGAAAAACCTGCACTACGCTGTGGCACCCATTAACACAAGAATGAATGTATGCGTGTCACACGCAGCCTAGAATGACCTCTGAAGGGGTAGGCTACACACGGGGCAAACACAGATGTTAGATACGTGTGTGACTCACCGTCTGCCAGGTAAAAGAGCGTGAAAAAGGAGCGCGCTTGGTTGGCAACACCCCCGCCAAAAGAAGATTTGTACGCTGTCTGAGGAGACAGGACAACAGTAGATGGGAACACTGTTTGAGGGAACAGGCCCAGGTAAACCAGTAAAAGAGAAAAAAGAGAAAAAGCTGTCAGAGTTAACAGGGAATACGAACTTCAAACGCTGTGAAGTAAATCGCGTGTGAAACGACAAGAAGTACAGAATTCACCCACTCGCTCTCCACGAAAAGCACGTACAAGGAAATGGTGTTCTACACGTACCTTTTATACAGGCCCACACGTCCAGCGTCACTTACGTGGCGTGTACGCGCTAGGGCCATTTCCACCAATTACACGCTTTGTCACTTCTGCGTGTAGGGCCATTTCCACCAATTACACGCTTTGTCACTTCTGCGTGTAGGGCCATTTCCACCAATCACACGCGATGAGACTCTGACGTGCTGTCCAATTACACGCGATGACACTCTGACGTGCAGTCTTTCCACGTGTGCTCTGTCATCACGTGCTGTGTGGGAAACACCCGTGCGGGTCACGTCACAGACGCGCTTACGCGCTGAGGGCCTTTGGTCCAATAGAATCGCGTATGCGTGCTGACGCGCTTACGCGCTAAGGGCCGTTCCTCGATTTTCACGCTGACGTGCAGGATTTTCACGTGCCAAATCACTCCGTACCAAGCTGGCCACGCGTAAGCACACGGAAGACCATGCTCCTGCCCAGAAGGCCGAACTACTGCCCCCCAGAGCCCCGAGCACGCTCCCACCTGCCATCTGCTGCTGCCTGACTGCCTGCTGCCCACGTGCACTGCCATTTGCTGCCTGCACATCAGCCAGGGGTGCTGTTGCTGTGACCACCCCTGCTGGAACCGAAGACTCCCGACTGGAATTTCATCGCTCCACAGCCCAGCCCCAGGACCCAGTTGCCCACCCACTCCTGCCTCTGGGGTTGTCATGTCGGGGCAAACACCATCTGTGACCACTGACAACCCCCGGCCAGAGAGGCAGAGGGGCACCAGCTTCAGTGCCACCGAAGTTGGTGTCCTGGTGGAGCAAGTCCTGGGGCAGTATGATGCCCTCTTTGGAAGTTCCCGCGCCGACAAGGAAGGACGGACTCGGATCTGGACTGACATCGTGACTGCCATCAACGCGGAGGGGGTGGCAGTCCGGGACTTACAACATGTCAGGAAGCGCTGGGAGGACTACAGGTCCAGGACCCTGAACAAGGCCCGGCGCCTCTTGAAGGCAGCGGATGCCAAGGGGCGCCGGGGCCACTTGTCGGAAGAACAGATGAGGGTCCTGGAACGCATATCCCCAGCGCTCCACGTCCAGGTCCTAGAGAAGCAGACCCGTCTGGAGTCGAGCGGTGAGTGTACATGCATCCTGATTGTGAGCAGTGCGTGTGGTGATTATTCGGTATTGTGCAGGTTGCACATCTGTTTGTATGGGGTCGAGTATGGGTGGGGGTGTACAGGGCCGTGGGGCTGACACACGCGAGGGCTGTAATGTGTGAGACATGGATGGTGCTTGTGTGTGTAGGCTTGCATGGCAAATGCAGTTGTGCGTGCACACATGTTTGTATGAATGTGTATGTAAGTAGACATGTCTGTGATGTCACGCATGTATGTTGTTTTCGGCTGCATGTATGAGCACTGTGTACATGTGCATGTGTGTGTATTTGACAAGGGTGCAACAGTGATGCAACATGGATGAATGTGACAGCGGTATGTGGAAGCCTGATTGGCAGATGTGACATGGATGGCCGTCTGAACAGTGCGACACTTGGCAGAGGTGTACACATGCATGCAAGTGTGGTGGTGTGTGTACATGTGTGGTGCACTTCCTGTGTTGCATGTGATGTCTGGCTCCCCTTTGGCTGCTGATGCTGTTGTATGTGTATGGATGGTGCTGGCAGTTGCGATATGGCTGTGGTATGGCTCATGTGTGCGAGTTGCAATGACATGTGTGTTGGGGATTGTGATGACATGTCTGAGGTTTGCCAATGCCACTCATGTGCAACTGTCATGTGTGTATGTGTCCATTGTACAGTGCCCTGATGCCTGTGTTTTGTTTCTCCCTGTCTGCAGCGTCAACTGATGAAGAGGGCGGAGAAGGTGCTGTGGAGCACAGCGGCGGGGATCCGACCGCCAGCCGGAGACGCAAGGCCCGTCTCCCCTCCCGTGTTGTCATCTCGTTAGGGAGTGAGGAGTCCGGTGCCGCGTCCCAGGCCGCAGCTGCCGGGGGGAGGTCCAAGAGGCAGAGGTTGCAGTTGGACTCCTCGGCAGCAGAAGGGGCAGCTGGGACCCCACAGGGCCCAACAGGGGAAGATGGCACGGAGTCATCCAGGTTGGTGGGGGGTTTGGTGGAGGAGGAGGCCGTGCAAGCACCAGAGACGGGGTCTGGAGGTGGGGATCCCACTGGTGCTAGTGGTGCAGTGCAGGACCAGGGACAGGAGGCAGCACAGGCCGCCGCTGAGGTGCCTGTGTGCAATCCTGTCCCCGATCCTGTCCCTGCATCATCTTGCACCAGCAGGGATGCCTACGTCCAGACCCGTTTTCAGGCAGGGGATGAGCTGACGTCAACTGGCCTTCCTCTGCCTGCGGACGTGGCCATCCAGGTCCGGGTTGAGCCTGTCCTGGCTGGTGTGGCGTTGCGTCAACGGGCCATGCGAGGTGACCTGCAGTCTTTTCATGGAGAGACTGCACGTCATCTCGAATGGCTCGTTGACCACGTCAGCCTGCTGGGACAGGTCACCCAGGCCGGATTCCTCCGTCTGATGGGGCTTGCTCCGACCCCCTCCTCAACTGGACCCCCTACGCGCCTGTCGTCCTCTGTGCCATCTTCCCACCCATCAGTCACCTGGGTGCCCTGTGGAGCTGCCTCTGACGGTGCTTCCAGACTGGTGGAGGAGGCATCCCTGCCACAGTCGGGAGTCGGAGGTCCAGCAGGGGTGGCCACATCAACAACTGCACCCCAGCCGGCGGAGGATGTGCAGGCAGCAGGAGGCAGTGCACGGGCAGAGGCAGTGCAGCAGCAGCAACATGGTGGGAGACATGAAGGCTCGGGGCTTTCCACATCGGAGGGGCAGGCATCGGCCGGAGGGCAGGGGGACCCAGGACAGAGAGTGTCTTCCGTGTGGCAGCGGTTGGGCCACGCCATAGGTGCGGAGCGGCGGCGGGCGGAAGAGGCGCGGCTCAATGGTCAGGGCGGAGAACTCCATGCGGAGGGCCCTGAGACGGGCCGAGTGCCTCGAGGCAATCCGCAGGGGGTTGGAGGAGGACACGGCGTCGTCCCTGCGGACCCTCGGGGCCATGGAACTGGACCGCCTCCGGGACATCGAACAGGAGTTCGATGATGCCCTGGCCCGGGACACCACGGAGTGAGCCGCTGGACTTGCCCGCCCCCTTTGTATATAGTTCTTTAGTTTTAGGTTTCCTTTGTTTCTTTTTATGATTTGGAGTCGACGGACACTGCTCCACTTTTTGTATATAGTTGATTTTTAGTTAGGTTTTTTAGTAGGTTTCCTTTGTTCAGTTGGGCTCATGGACCCTTGTTAGTTTTTAACATAGTTCTTTATTGCATAGAGATTTTTTTACATTTGACTTTGGACGACATTTTTTTGGATTCTGATTTGCAGTTTTTTTTTTTAATACGGACATGCACCTTATTTTTTCTCATTCCCATTGTAGTTTGTTTCCTTTCTTTAGCATTCTTTATTTTTTTCAATACATTTTTGTTTTCATACTTCACTGTGTGGTATCATCTCATTGGTTTCATGCATGTCATGTTGGGTGTTTTCCCATTCAATTGCAACCATTGTGTGTGACGGACATGGGTTCATTAGCTTCATGAACATTGGGGGTGTAACATGTAATTTTCATTTCCATGTGGGTGAATGGGTTACTTGGTAGGGCTTTTTGGCTGTCGAGGCTGACCATTACGCACATGATTGGGGATTGTGAGGACCTGGTGGAGGGTGCCCCTGGTGGCTGGGGGGTGGGGGTGGTGGGAGACATGGGTGGGGGCCTGGTGGAGGGTGCCCCTGGGTGCTGGGGGGTGGGGGTGGTGGGAGACATGAGTGGGGGCCTGGTGGAGGCTACCCCTGCACTGCTGGGGGGTGGGGGTGGTGGGAGACATGAGTGGGGGCCTGGTGGAGGGTGCCCCTGCACTGCTGGGGGGTGGGGGTGGTGGGAGACATGAGTGGGGGCCTGGTGGAGGCTGCCCCTACACTGCTGGGGGGTGGGGGTGGTGGGAGACATGAGTGGGGGCCTGGTGGAGGCTGCCCCTGCACTGCTGGGGGGTGGGGGTGGTGGGAGACATGAGTGGGGGCCTGGTGGGGGCTGCCCATGTTGGCAGGGGGGTGGGGGTGGTGGGAGACATGAGTGGGGGCCTGGTGGAGGGTGCCCCTGCACTGCTGGGGGGTGGGGGTGGTGGGAGACATGAGTGGGGGCCTGGTGGAGGCTGCCCCTGCACTGCTGGGGGGTGGGGGTGGTGGGAGACATGAGTGGGGGCCTGGTGGAGGCTGCCCCTGCACTGCTGGGGGGTGGGGGTGGTGGGCGACATGAGTGGGGGCCTGGTGGAGGGTGCCCCTGGTGGCTGGGGGGTGGGGGTGGTGGGAGACATGAGTGGGGGCCTGGTGGAGGCTGCCCCTGCACTGCTGGGGGGTGGGGGTGGTGGGAGACATGAGTGGGGGCCTGGTGGGGGCTGCCCATGGTGGCAGGGGGGTGGGGGTGGTGGGAGACATGAGTGGGGGCCTGGTGGAGGTTGCCCCTGCACTGCTGGGGGGTGGGGGTGGTGGGAGACATGAGTGGGGGCCTGGTGGAGGCTGCCCCTGCACTGCTGGGGGGTGGGGGTGGTGGGAGACATGGGTGGGGGCCTGGTGGGGGCTGCCCATGGTGGCAGGGGGGTGGGGGTGGTGGGAGACATGAGTGGGGACCCGGTGGAGGCTGCCCCTGCACTGCTGGGGGCTGGGGGTGTTGTTAGACATGAGTGGGGGCCTGGTGGGGGCTGCCCATGGTGGCTGGGGGGTGGGGGTGGTGGGAGACATGAGTGGGGGCCTAGTGGAGGCTGCCCCTGCACTGCTGGGGGGTGGGGGTGGTGGGAGACATGAGTGGGGGCCTGGTGGAGGGTGCCCCTGCACTGCTGGGGGGTGGGGGTGGTGGGAGACATGAGTGGGGGCCTGGTGGAGGCTGCCCCTGCACTGCTGGGGGGTGGGGGTGGTGAGAGACATGAGTGGGGGCCTGGTGGAGGCTGCCCCTGCACTGCTGGGGGGTGGGGGGAGACATGAGTGGGGGCCTGGTGGGGGCTGCCCATGGTGGCAGGGGGGTGGGGGTGGTGGGAAACATGAGTGGGGGCCTGGTGGAGGGTGCCCCTGCACTGCTGGGGGGTGGGGGTGGTGGGAGACATGAGTGGGGGCCTGGTGGAGGCTGCCCCTGCACTGCTGGGGGGTGGGGGTGGTGGGAGACATGAGTGGGGGCCTGGTGGAGGCTGCCCCTGCACTGCTGGGGGGTGGGGGTGGTGGGCGACATGAGTGGGGGCCTGGTGGAGGGTGCCCCTGGTGGCTGGTGGGTGGGGCTGGTGGGAGACATGAGTGGGGGCCTGGTGGAGGCTGCCCCTGCACTGCTGGGGGGTGGGGGTGGTGGGAGACATGAGTGGGGGCCTGGTGGGGGCTGCCCATGGTGGCAGGGGGGTGGGGGTGGTGGGAGACATGAGTGGGGGCCTGGTGGAGGGTGCCCCTGCACTGCTGGGGAGTGGGGGTGGTGGGAGACATGAGTGGGGGCCTGGTGGAGGCTGCCCCTGCACTGCTGGGGGTTGGGGGTGGTGGGAGACATGGGTGGGGGCCTGGTGGGGGCTGCCCATGGAGGCAGGGGGGTGGGGGTGGTGGGAGACATGAGTGGGGACCTGGTGGAGGCTGCCCCTGCACTGCTGGGGGCTGGGGGTGTTGTTAGACATGAGTGGGGGCCTGGTGGGGGCTGCCCATGGTGGCTGGGGGGTGGGGGTGGTGGGAGACATGAGTGGGGGCCTGGTGGAGGCTGCCCCTGCACTGCTGGGGGGTGGGGGTGGTGGGAGACATGAGTGGGGGCCTGGTGGGTGCTGCCCATGGTGGCAGGGGGGTGGGGGTGGTGGGAGACATGAGTGGGGGCCTGGTGGAGGCTGCCCCTGCACTGCTGTGGGGTGGGGGTGGTGGGAGACATGAGTGGTGGCCTGGTGGAGGCTGCCCCTGCACTGCCGGGGGGTGGGGGTGGTGGGAGACATGAGTGGGGGCCTGGTGGAGGCTGCCCCTGCACTGCTGGGGGGTGGGGGTGGTGGTAGACATGAGTGGGGGCCTGGTGGAGGGTGCCCCTGGTGGCTGGGGGTGGGGGTGGTGGAAGACATGAGTGGGGGCTTGGTGGACGCTGCCCCTGCACTGCTGGGGGGTGGGGGTGGTGGGAGACATGAGTGGGGGCCTTGTGGAGGGTGCCCCTGCACTGCTGGGGGGTGGGGGTGATGGGAGACATGAGTGGGGGCCTGGTGGAGGCTGCCCCTGCACTGCTGGGGGGTGGGGGTGGTGGGAGACATGAGTGGGGGCCTGGTGGAGGCTGCCCCTGCACTGCTGGGGGGTGGGGGTGGTGGGAGACATGAGTGGGGGCCTGGTGGGGGCTGCCCATGGTGGCAGGGGGGTGGGGGTGGTGGGAGACATGAGTGGGGGCCTGGTGGAGGGTGCCCCTGCACTGCTGGGGTGTGGGGGTGGTGGGAGACATGAGTGGGGGCCTGGTGGAGGCTGCCCCTGCACTGCTGGGAGGTGGGAGACATGGGTGGGGGCCTGGTGGGGGCTGCCCATAGTGGCAGGGGGATGGGGGTGGTGGGAGACATGAGTGGGGGCCTGGTGGAGGCTGCCCCTGCACTGCTGGGGGGTGGGGGTGGTGGGAGACATGAGTGGGGGCCTGGTGGGGGCTGCCCATGGTGGCTGGGGGGTGTGCAGTGGTGGGAGACATGAGTGGGGGCCTGGTGGAGGCTGCCCCTGCACTGCTGGGGGGTGGGGGTGGTGGGAGACATGAGTATGGGCCTGGTGGGTGCTGCCCATGGTGGCAGGGGGGTGGGGGTGGTTGGAGACATGAGTGGGGGCCTGGTGGAGGCTGCCCCTGCACTGCTGGGGCGTGGGGGTGGTGGGAGACATGAGTGGGGGCCTGGTGGGGGCTGCCCATGGTGGCTGGGGGGTGGGGGTGGTGGGAGACATGAGTGGGGGCCTGGTGGAGGCTGCCCCTGCACTGCTGGGGGGTGGGGGTGGTGGGAGACATGAGTGGGGGCTGGTGGGTGCTGCCCATGGTGGCAGGGGGGTGGGGGTGGTGGGAGACATGAGTGGGGGCCTGGTGGAGGCTGCCCCTGCACTGCTGGGGGGTGGGGGTGGTGGGAGACATGAGTGGGGGTATGGTGGAAGCTGCCCCTGCACTGCTGGGGGGTGGGGGTGGTGGGAGACATGAGTGGGGGCCTGGTGGAGGCTGCCCCTGCACTGCTGGGGGGTGGGGGTGGTGGTAGACATGAGTGGGGGCCTGGTGGAGGGTGCCCCTGGTGGCTGGGGGGTGGGGGTGGTGGGAGATATGGGTGGGGGCCTGGTGGAGGGTGCCCCTGGATGCTGGGGGTGGGGGTGGTGGGAGACATGAGTGGGGGCCTGGTGGAGGCTGCCCCTGCACTGCTGGGGGGTGGGGGTGGTGGGAGACATGAGTGGGGGCCTGGTGGAGGGTGCCCCTGCACTGGTGGGGGGTGGGGGTGGTGGGAGACATGAGTGGGGGCCTGGTGGAGGCTGCCCCTGCACTGCTGGGGGGTGCGGGTGGTGGGAGACATTAGTGGGGGCCTGGTGGAGGCTGCCCCTGCACTGCTGGGGTGTGGGGGTGGTGGGAGACATGAGTGGGGGCCTGGTGGGGGCTGCCCATGGTGGCAGGGGGGTGGGGGTGGTGGGAGACATGAGTGGGGGCCTGGTGGAGGGTGCCCCTGCACTGCTGGGGGGTGGGGGTGGTGGGAGACATGAGTGGGGGCCTGGTGGAGTCTGCCCCTGCACTGCTGGGGGGTGGGGGTGGTGAGAGACATGAGTGGGGGCCTGGTGGAGGCTGCCCCTGCACTGCTGGGGGGTGGGGATGGTGGGAGACATGAGTGGGGGCCTGGTGGAGGGTGCCCCTGGTGGCAGGGGGGTGGGGGTGGTGGGAGACATGAGTGGGGGCCTGGTGGAGGCTGCCCCTGCACTGCTGGGGGGTGGGGGTGGTGGGAGACATGAGTGGGGGCCTGGTGGGGGCTGCCCATGGTGGCAGGGGGGTGGGGGTGGTGGGAGACATGAGTGGGGGCCTGGTGGAGGGTGCCCCTGCACTGCTGGGGGGTGGGGGTGGTGGGAGACATGAGTGGGGGCCTGGTGGAGGCTGCCCCTGCACTGCTGGGGGGTGCGGGTGGTGGGAGACATGAGTGGGGGCCTGGTGGAGGCTGCCCCTGCACTGCTGGGGGGTGGGGGTGGTGGGAGACATGAGTGGGGGCCTGGTGGGGGCTGCCCATGGTGGCAGGGGGGTGGGGGTGGTGGGAGACATGAGTGGGGGCCTGGTGGAGGGTGCCCCTGCACTGCTGGGGGGTGGGGGTGGTGGGAGACATGAGTGGGGGCCTGGTGGAGGGTGCCCCTTCACTGCTGGGGGGTGGGGGTGGTGGGAGACATGAGTGGGGGCCTGGTGGAGGCTTCCCCTGCACTGCTGGGGGGTGGGGGTGGTGGGAGACATGGGTGGGGGCCTGGTGGGGGCTGCCCATGGTGGCAGGGGGGTGGGGGTGGTGGGAGACATGAGTGGGGGCCTGGTGGAGGCTGCCCCTGCACTGCTGGGGGGTGGGGGTGGTGGGAGACATGAGTGGGGGCCTGGTGGGGGCTGCCCATGGTGGCTGGGGGGTGGGGGTGGTGGGAGACATGAGTGGGGGCCTGGTGGAGGCTGCCCCTGCACTGCTGGGGGGTGGGGGTGGTGGGAGACATGAGTGGGGGCCTGGTGGGTGCTGCCCATGGTGGCAGGGGGGTGGGGGTGGTAGGAGACATGAGTGGGGGCCTGGTGGAGGCTGCCCCTGCACTGCTGGGGGGTGGGGGTGGTGGGAGACATGAGTGGGGGCCTGTTGGAGGCTGCCCCTGCACTGCTGGGGGGTGGGGGTGGTGGGAGACATGAGTGGGGGCCTGGTGGAGGCTGCCCCTGCACTGCTGGGGGGTGGGAGTGGTGGTAGACATGAGTGGGGGCCTGGTGGAGGGTGCCCCTGCACTGCTGGGGGGTGGGGGTGGTGGGAGACATGAGTGGGGGCCTGGTGGAGGCTGCCCCTGCACTGCTGGGGGGTGGGGGTGGTGGTCGACATGAGTGGGGGCCTGGTGGAGGGTGCCCCTGCACTTCTGGGGGGTGGGGGTGGTGGTAGACATGAGTGGGGGCCTGGTGGAGGGTGCCCCTGCACTGCTGGGGGGTGGGGGTGGTGGGAGACATGAGTGGGGGCCTGGTGGAGGGTGCCCCTGCACTGCTGGGGGGTGGGGGTGGTGGGAGACATGAGTGGGGGCCTGGTGGAGGGTGCCCCTGCACTGCTGGGGGGTGGGGGTGGTGGTAGACATGAGTGGGGGCCTGGTAGAGGGTGCCCCTGCACTGCTGGGGGTGGTGGGAGACATGAGTGGGGGCCTGGTGGAGGCTGCCCCTGCACTGCTGGGGGGTGGGGGTGGTGGGAGACATGAGTGGGGGCCTGGTGGAGGGTGCCCCACAATGCTGGGGGGTGGGGGTGCAGGGGTAAATGAGTTGGACATGGGTGGGGGCCTGCTGGCAGGTGCCCCACGGTGCAGGGGGGTGGGGGTGGTGGGAAACATGAGTTGGACATGAGTGGGGGCCTGCTGGCAGGTGCCCCACAGTGCTGGGGGGTGGGGGTGGTGGGAGACATGCATTGTTGATCAGTAGTGCAAGGTGACATGTGGGTTGGCTGGGGGGCATGCCCATGGTGGATGGGCTGCCTGCGGGACATGAGCAGGGGTGCAGGGTAGTCCCCCGTGGTGTGGGCTGCCTGCAGGGGCCGTGGAGGTTGTGGAGCGTACACCTGGGAGGACCCACACGGCCAATTCACGTGTAGTACTCCCCAGAACCCCTGAAATACACGTACCCTGCTGAAATCGCGTGTGGAACTTCCCGCGCACCCCTGAAATACACGTACCCTGCTGAAATCGCGTGTGGAACTTCCCGCGCACCCCTGAAATACACGTACCCTGCTTGCACGGGGCCAGTCGCGTGTGGAACTTCCCGCGCACCCCTGCAATACACGTTCCCCGCTTGGCGTTTGCTGTTTGCCAGCCCGCTGAACTGGTCCAGGGTTAGTGCAGCCCTTTGCGATGATTTAGCGATTTTGATGGCTTTTCCTTGCGCGAGGGCGTTCTTGGGGGCGTTACTGGCGCTGCTGCAGGGTCGCTGCGATTCTCTGCGCCACGGCTGGCTTGGAAGCCTAAAATCCATGAATACGCTGTGCGCGGAAATCGGTTTTAGCGCACGTGCCTGGCGCAGTCAATCGCACGCGGACACTCTGCGCCAGCCGCTTGCGACACTTTTCTGCGAAATTCTATGAATTACCCTGTTGGTCTGTCACAAAAATATGCAATCAACTGCAAACGATGATTATATCTCCTTCAGCCTCCAAAGAATTGCAAACATTTTTGTGTACAAGCATCCGCTATTTCTTCTGTCAACAAAAGGAAAGAACAAGACATAATAAGATAATAACTGCATTCTCTTGCAAAAACAACATTGTACAATTGTACAAGCCACAAAAAATAATGCAATGATGTACAGGCACTGGAAATCCCTCTCTCTCAAAGATGTTTTCTACTCAGGCAAAAAGTATTTTCTCAGGCCTAAATAAGATGACAACCTAATTTCAGATCCTGGATGCACTATGTGGTGAGAAGCGACCTTAAGAAGAACATTCCATAACATTATATTGGTCTCTCTTTTCATTCCAGAGGGAAATGTAATCTGAAAGTACAATGAAACATACTTTAAGATGCACCAAGCAATGGACATAAAGTGTATTTCATTAAAGTGACAAACTACAAAGCCTCTTGCTAATTTGAAGTTCAAATGGAACTGAAAATCAGAAAATGCATTATAAATCACATCAGAAGTAATTTATCTTTTGAAGAACCAAATATTGTCTGATCATTGTTATACGTATAAATAGTTTGAATTGCACATTGTTTTGTTACATTCGACAGAATATAATATACGTATCATGCGCTTTTGGCATTCTGTGAATATTTAAGTTGTAAGCTCTAACTCACCTGAAACCACGTGTTCATGCACAATAGCCATTAGTCAAGCTCTTTGTTAAGCAAGTATCTCCAGATTCTGTTAACAGGCCACTTACATCAATATATACAGAATCAGCTGTCTTTACCTAACACAATAGTTTTCAAACTACACAAAATATGTTTAAATGCAATCATTTTGCTCAGAAAATTAAACCCAGAGGTCCGTTTTCAAAGCTAATCTGAAACACCACCATGCCATAATTAATAGGAGTCGGGCTAACCATTAAGTGCATTTTCAAAGAAAGATATGCTTTGCAGTGGTCCATGAATCCATGACCTTGGAATGCATTAGGCCTTAGTACTGAAGAAGAGAGTACTGATTTGTGTTTTTGTTAAAGTAAATGATAATTTCATGAGCAACAGATGATTTCTACTGACAATGATCAAGACATACCCACAGATAGAAGTTAGCTAAATGTACAGTACAAAGACGACTTTAAATCATGCACTAGGGCAGATGATCATTGGAAATAGTGTATTAGTTATAGTTTCTGAACTCTTTGACTCACTGAAAAAGTGAATACAGATTTGGATTGAGCCTACTAAAATTAACGTAAGGCATAACATGATGTATATTTAATCTGTTGAGTTTATGTATAATTTGCATGAAGTGGCGGACACATGAATGATATAGCCAGAATCAGAGTAGTCTTATACATGTGAATATGTAATTTTTGCTAATATCATATGTCCATGTTGAGAATTGGTTGTTATCACTTCATTATCAGTTTTCACTTTACAAAGGTCAGTTTGTAGCTGACACACCCCTATCCAAAACGTTTCGAGAAATGGTGCGGCATGAGTGGAGATTGCTGGGTATTCATCCTCAAACAACCGGAAAGAAGGGATTATGTTTGGGAATGTTGACAAACAATAAAGGCCTACCAAAAGGAGAGAAGCAGATTTGGATTCAAACTGGATGTAGCTGATGGGGGAGATATCTTTAAAACAGCCTTATCCATACTGGACTGCATACAGAAGCAAGACAAACTTACCTTAGAGGGATTTTGGGAGAAGGTCCGCAAACTAGAGGGAAACAGTATGTGATGAGCAACCTAAGACAAGTCTTTTGTCGCCCAGTGCCTCTGAAAGACAAATACAAGTGAGTACCTATGGCCCAGATTATATAGACATTGTTCCAGAGATTTAATTAAATCCCAGATGCCCTTAAGGGTATTTTGGGAAACCTGTTTAGAATTATACCACTAAAAAGGGAATCTAGTGCAATGGGCATGTGCTTTTGCTTGAAATTGAACCCTAGCCAACATCCTTTGAACAGGGATTTTCTCCTGTGGTTTAGGATCTCAGGAAACTGTAGATATCTCAAAGTGAATTGTGGAATAATATGTTATTTGATTGGTGTCTGCCATACCATATAAAATAATTGAAATCTATCCCTTAACAAACACATGGAACTGGGTTGTTGGAAGTTTGAGTCTGGTTCCTCGGAAACATGAGAGAGTTAGGTTATTCTGTGCCAGCAACCCAAGAGCATCAGAAATCCTAAGGAACTCAGCCCTTTACAATTATTTTCAACAAATCCGACATCATAGAAGATGATCTAAAATAGTACCTATGGCAAGCTAGCACTCAATAGTTTGTCATAGGCAGTGTACATATTTTTTGATTAAAATCGGCCAGCGATTTGGATAACTCTACTGCAAGCTAAATCTATGTCTCTGATGCCAACGTGTGTTAATGATTTCAGAGAACATTCTAAGCACTAATATTCCTTTTTTTCACAGGGAAGTTGGTTTAAGATAGGCATCATTCTTTACTGTAGATTGTTTGATTTAATTTCTGTTAAGCCATCAAGTACCTGTGCACATTGTCTAGAATAGGTGTTTATATTTATTTTCTATTCATGGATGTTAATGTGAAGAAATCAGGTAGGCTTCATATTAAATAAAAATGTGAGTGAGAGAAAAGTAGGCAGGCTGTATTCATGTTGATTGTAGTTTAATTTATTTGTAGTTCTTTTAAGGTGACTTCCTCACGATGGACATTTGGCCATCATCTTTGTTTCCTTGATCTATTATTTTAAAGAAAATAAAACATTATGATTAAAAAAGCCTCTTTCTTCTCCTAGATTGTAGGGTGCAATTGGTCAAAAGAGGGGTATTAGGTGAAATATATTTCTCTGTTATCAAAGAACCAATTGCAATAGTAAAAATACTTTCCTTAGATCGATTCTACTACAAATCAGTTTCCTTTAATGAATTTCACAAGCAACAATTCGTTTTGGGTCAGGCCTAAAAAGATGGTGCATTAGGTTACAGGTATTGAATAATACTTCTTCCTGCCTCCTCCAAATATTTTCTCTTGTCACAAAAACACAACATGCTCATTTGAAGCCATGGAATGCACTCTGCTGCCACCAGCGAATTGTACGTATTTTTTCTAAGCAAGCAACTAGCATCGTATCTGGCCAAAAAAAAAAACAAAACGTTGCACCTGTCTCGAATGGCATTTGTATTTTTGTCATGTGTAGTTGTAATTTTGATCATTTCCTCCTAAAAACTAAAATGGCCCACTCATAGTGATTAAATCACTGAATATAATCTCCTTTCTCCTCTAAAAAGTTGACATGTTCTATGCAAGAAACAGGTATTTTCTTTCACAATAAAAAGATGCCACACTCAATTACAGACACTGAATGCAATATCTTTCCTAATTAATGAATCCTTTATAACATGATTAATACTGGAGACCGAGCACAGGACCAGGATTTAAACCTGCGTTTGTCTGCATTGTCTTGCTTTCAAGACAAATGCTTGGTAACTTCAAAACTCACTCAGACAGACAGTGACTATGATTTCCCCCTGCCATCCAAAAATTGTTCAACCTTTTCCCAACATAGTTAAAAAAAATTGGAAGTACTCTTTCCAAGATTTTTTTAACAAGGGCAAACTTTACCCTCTTGCTGCATTAGGGTAATTATTGCCACGTTGATAAACTATTTTGAAAACACAAATTATTTTCACTAGTGCAATGTTTGCCCTAATGTGAATGCCATGAAAATTCCACATTCACCGTTGGCATCGGGAGGATAGCTCATTGGCAACGTGCTCGTCTTGGGAAGCAAGACGACACACAGCAACACAGGTTTGATCGCCAGGTCCACGCTTAGAAACCTCTGGGTATTAAGCGAGTTATAAATAACCTATCATATCATATCAAAGCTTCTGAAATATTGGCCACAGAACAAACATTTCCTGTTGAGTTACAAAGAGACTGTTATTTGCTTGATATGCAGTGGATTTAAAAAAATGTAAAAACTGGATTCATAATGCAGATCTGTCTTACCTTTACCAATGTTTCTAAATGTATTTTAAACACTTGAAGTTTCATGGATGTGCCAGTGATAGTTTCCACATGGCACTCACATTAGACATGGTGCTGGGGAAGACCAAGTAGTGCCTTTGATGAATAAAGGATGGCTTCTGCCTGCTCACCTGCAATTGGTTGCACATTCATTTTGCAGTTGCTGACTCATGAGCATGGCTACGGCAGTGAAGCTATTGCTCATACGGTAGATCTCTCTGCTTTGAGGGCCCACGATCCTCCCGTAGGTGTCCGTGATCTTCTTGATCTCCAACAGAAGGATATGGTGAAAGGAGTGTTCAATATTTGCTAGGAGATTCACCAAATGCCTGAGACATATCCTGGCTGTTTCCTAAAATCACATACAAAAGTAATTCTGAATTAGTGAGACTTTCACTTTTGAGAATGTTCTATGTCAGTTTGCAGACAAAAATAGTTAGTGAGGAAAGAAGACATCTGCTTGGCCGATCCTTCAAAAATTATGTTAAAGATGGGCCATTTTTCAATGTTGGTTAAAAGTTGGTAAAAGCCAACTTTGACAAAGTGTTCCATTCTATATGGGCTTCCGGATTGGTTAATAACAGTTTGTAATTTAGATTTCTTTTTCCATTCAATTTTAGTGCATGCATCCTACCCTTCTTCTTCGTTTCAGGAGGGCATTCATCCAATCAGCTTATTTGCATCATGCTATCCACCTTTCTTTCTACTGACAGCATGTATATGCACAGGCACAGACATAACACAACTGTAGTGACTTGAAATTCATGGCAATGTTTGAAGTTTGGGTCACAGCCTATCCCCCATCCCTGCTCATTCATATAAATCCTCTCCTTCATCCCAATCCTTCTTCGTCTACTGCATCCCAGTGCTTCAATTTCAGCTTTGCCCCAGTCCTATTCTTCTTTTGTCCTATACCTCCTTCTCATTAATCTCAATCTTCATATTCCATTTAATCCCAATCCCTCCTCTGTCTCATCCCAGTCATTTCCTTCATCTCATTCATTTTCCCTGTGTTTTGTCGCATTCCCCCCTTCTCATTTGCCCCAGTCACTCAACTTCTCCTTTGTCCCAGTCCTTCTCCTCCCCATTGCTTCTTCCAGGTCCTTTTCCTTTGTCCATGTCCTCCTTAATCATGGCCTTTCTTCTCCATCCCACTCATTCCACCTATGTTTTTTCCTCCCGGTCCTTTTCATTTTCCTCTTGTGTATCTTTCGATCTCCTTATCCTTCGCCATAGTCCTCCGCCTTCTCCTTTACTGCAGTCTTTCTTATCCATCTTCTCATTCTATCTCCTCCTCCTGCCTTCTAAACCTTCTTATTTTTAATCACAATCCTTCTGCTTCTTCTCAGTTCTTCTCCTTCTCCCAAATCCTGCACATTTCATTCATATCAGTCCTTGTGTGTTGTCCTAGTCCTTCCACTTCGCCTCAGTCGTTCTTCCTCTCCTTTGTTACAAAGATTCTCCTTCACTCTAGCTCTTCTCCTTCATCCCAGTTCTGCTCCTTCCCCTTCACTCAGTCCTTCTCCTTCACCCAATCCTTCCCATTGAATACAGTCTTTCTTAGTTTCCCTTATTCCAGTCCCTCTCCTTCATCCTAGTTCTTCTTTGTCCTTGTTATTAGCTGGCTCTTTCTCCTTTGCCACAGTCCTTTATCTCAGTACATCACCTTCAGTCTAGTCCTTGTGCTTTTCTTTCATCTCACTCTTTCTCCTTCAGCCCAGTCCATCCAATCTTCTTCATCCCAGACCTTATAATCCTTTATCCCAGTTATCCCTCTTTTTCTTCAACACAGTCCTTCTCCTTTTACTTCACCCACCCCTCCTCCTTCATCCTAGACCTTCTCATTCGTCTCAGTTCTTTCCCTTTATCCTAGAGCTTCTCCTTCTCCTTAGTCGGAGTCTGTCTCCTTCATCCAAGTCTTCATTTTCATCCCACTGCTTCTCCTTCATCGCATACCTTCTCCTTTGCTCTAGTCCATGTCCTGCTTTGTCACTGTCATTCTCCTCAGTTCTTTCTCTTTGCCCCAGTCCTCCTCCATCACCCCAGTCCGTCTCCTACACTTCAGTCCTTATCTTGTTTCATTATAGTCCTTTTTCTTTTCCACAGTCCTTCCCCTTCACTTTGTAGAAGTGCTTCTTGATTCCAGTCCTTCTACACCTTCATCATCCCAGTCCTTCTCCTGTGACCCAGTCCATCACTTTTTCCGCTGTCCCAGTGATCCTGTCTTGCATTTGTCACAGCACTTTTCCTTTATTTCGGTCCTAGTCCTTGACCTTCATCCTTGCCCATCACTGTTGTCCTAGTAATTTTTCATCATCCCAGTCCTTCTACATGCCAATAGTTAAGAATAACCTTAGTCCTTCTTCTTTGTTCCAGTCCTTCTCCTTATTATTCATCCCAGTCCTTCTCATTCGCCCTAGTCCTTTTTCTTTATCCTATTCCTTCAGTTTTGTCTTACTCCTTCACACAAGACCTTCATTTTAGTCCCTTTCCTAGGCCTAGCTAGTCTATTAAGCACAGTGTCTCACTCAGTCTCAATATCATCCTCCCAGCTGTATTGCTTCAGCCATCATTTCATATTTTACCTTCAATTTGTTCCTCTTTCTCTCTGGCTCTCTTTCTTCCACTCTCTCTCTTTTGCTCTAGTTTTGTCTCCCCTTTGATCTCTCTTTCTTTTTTTCCCTTCATCTCACTGAGGATTTGTGACAGAATCCTATCTGTGTGTGTAGGTAATCTCAAGATTTCAAATTTCTGAAACACAAAACGAGTTTGGTAATTCTTCCTCGGAATGTGAACTCTGCTAATCAGTCTCATCTTCATAATGCTCCATGCAAAAATAATTGCAAACCTCTAACTCTGCTGAGGGTGTGTACTGACCCTCCTTGAAGCTGCCATGTCGTTCAGCAATATGGCAGATACATACTAACACGAGCATTCCTGAAAACAGCCTGTGGGAACCTAAAGTTCCAACAGACAGGGCTGAACTTGACCATGGCAACCCAGATCATATATGTAACTGTATATGCTTGAGGCCTGGTGGCAGATGTATTGGTAAAATATGAACATAAACCGCATTCAGTTTTATTAAAATAGCCTTTGGAAATATACAGTAATTCTGGCCACAACATGTTTGATGTCATGTTATTGTCATTGTCAGCATTTCTTTAGCAATGTATTAAACTGTCAGAGTTTTCTGTAAAACTGTCTGGGGCTGAGTTGCACCCAAAACAGACCGTTATGTCCAGCCGTAGAAACTTCTTTTGTTCTTTTCTGGGAAATCTTCCCACCTTCCAATGAGAACAGGCCATACTCGTAGAGGGTATATACGGGGTCAGTGCTTTAAAGGAAAGCACAGTCAGCAAAGTGGAGAACAGGGTGATAATAACTGGCATCAATTTGATGTAAGGAAGCCAATGAAAGGGAGGAGTTAAAGTAGCCTAGGAGTGAAGTTACAGTCAAGAAATGCCTTCAACTGTCTTGGAATTTCTTAGACCACTCTCACTTCCTGTACCCCCTTCCCACTTCCTGCAGTCAATGCATTCAGGGACTAACATACCCAAGCAAACCTCTAGTCACTGCAGACAGCTTTGGAACTCTACAGAAGTCTGGAAATGAGGCAACTGTGTCAAAATGACTATGTGAGGGGAGGAGACTCTGCGCTAATTGAATCATTTTTGGAATGCAAGAAGAAGAAGGTTTCATCTGGAACATTTTGTGCAAAGTCTGCCCAAGGTACTCTACCATAGAAGTTAAGTTAAACATCATTTGTAGTGGCCTGCTGCTTGGACAAGGCCTGACTGCTGTTGAGGCCACCCCTAACCAGGAACCTGCTTCCTGGAGATGGGAGCACCTGTCCGTGTTATCTGCCACCCTTCCTAGAAGGTATATAATAGTTGAGACAGGTAATCCGGGTTCTGCATATTATTCCATTTATGTGTGCTAAATGTATCTTTGGCTTCTACAAGGACTCACGAACATCATTCCTATTATGATGTATCATAAGCAAAAGACATTTTAAATACTTTGTCTATGTTCAGTGCAATCACACTGCAACATTTTAATATAAAAACACCCAAAACATGTTATATCAACATAAAGACCTTGCATACTTCCTCATGGACTAATTCAACTCTAAAACACACAACACCGCGCTCTCCACCCTGCACTCTCACCCACTCTCCACTTCCAAGAATTACAATGCATAGGTCACCTTCCATCCAATTGACAAAAGTGTGCCAAAAGAAAACCTGCACACTTCATTGATGATGCATGCCCACCCCAAACTGCATCTTAATTGCATCACAACCATTACTTCGAACTGGCTCAACATCATCAACTCCTGACTCTCCCACATCAGTATCCAACATCACTCGACCCCACACTTCACTAAAAATACTGCCCCATTTCTATCTTATCATACCTCACCAGAACCATTGAATGGCTCATTATAACCCAGAAACCTCTGCAACAACACATCACCACAAAAAAACTCCTCAAACTCTTTCAAATCTGGCTTTTGGCCTGGACACAGCACCGAGATTCTTAAACTTCACATCCTCAATGACCTCCACAATATAACAGACAAAGGACACACAACCTTATGGGCACTCCTCAACCTCTCTGCAGCCTTTGACACCATAGACCACACCATACTACTCAACATCCTATCCCAAAAGATGAAACTCTCATGAACTGTCCTCGATTGGTTCACCTCCTTTCTTACTAAAAAAACATTTGGTCTCCATGCTGCCTTATTGTTTGGACCACACACCAGACAAATGCAGGGTCCAGCAAGGTTTCTCCATACCTTCACTCCTCTTCAACCTATACATAGAATACCTTGGATAGACCCGTAGAAAACACAACATACATTTCCACTAATACTGAGACGACACACAAATATACTTCTAAATCTCATCCCATCACAACTCCACATCCTCAAAAGCTGACTCTTTACCATCACCAGCGGGATGTCCATCCATTTCTCTAGATAAACTGTTCCAAAACAGAATACGTCCTCATCTGTCCCACCAGGCACAAACCTGACCTCGCCCCATGGATCAAAGAACTCACTACAGACAACCTGCACATATCCCTTTTCACACCTTTCAAATACCTTGGCTTCACCACCGACCACCACCACCTTCCTTTCACACACCACATACTTGCTGATGCCAAGACATGCAATCCACAACTACAACTCCAAAGCAAGATCAGAAATGCTCTTCTCCCTGATGATTTCTGTACCTCAGTCCAAGCACTGTTTCTGATCAAGCTGGACTACCGTAATGCTCTCCTCCCAAGACTCTCCAATCGCACCCTTATCCCCATGCAAGGCATAGAAAATGCAGAAGCAAGCCTCATCTTCCACCTACCCAAACATTCAATTCACACATAACACCGGCTCTCACCCAGCACCACTGGCTCACTGCAACCTAGAGAATTGCCTTCACATTTCTCTGCATTGTATTTAAATCCATTACAGACCCATAATGACAGTCCCTTTTCTACTGAAAATTCGGGACGAGCCGCATACCTACAAGTCCAACTTTTCCTTGAAACCCACCATATACTAGGTCTACAGCAATCAAGTTTCCGCTCATGCCACGGAACAGAATCAGCACTGCTAGATTGAAAAAAAAACTGATGGATGAGATCAGGGACAGGGGGAAACCAGTCTTTCTTCTCCTTCTGGACCTGTCACCAGCTTTTGATTTGGTGGATCACAACATTCTTTGTCACCACCTCGCCACTGGAGTTCACTTCTCACCGGAAGCATCCAGATGGATGGCCTCTTCCCTCGAAGGTCAAATCATGAGAGTGTTCTCAGGTCAGGCAAGTGAGACTCCCTCCCCCATCACCTACGGAGTATCATAAGGCTCATGCATCTCCCCGACCTTGTACAACATATTCACAAGGCCTCTCTTTGATATCCTGGATGCCCTAGTCATAGCTTACACAAACTATGAAGATTACACCCAAATCCTCCTCCCCCTCTTCGGGATCTATGACCAAGACATAAAATCCCTCAATGTAGTCTACACCATCATCCAAGCCTGATTGACGGGTAACCGCCTTTGCCTGAACGGGATAAGACTGAAGTATTGCTGGTAGGCTCCCCCTCAGTACTAAATGTACTGAGCTACCAATACTTGGCCTTCAATAAAGACAACATCTGAATACCTTGTCTCACCATCGCCATGGCAATCATAGGATCCAAACTTGACTATTGCAACACCCTCTTTGCCGGTACACCCTCAAAAAACCTACAGAACTCCAAGTCATCCAGAATAATGCACTATGAGCTACCCTTAGCATACCCAAAAGAGAACATATCTCTAGCGCCAGGAGAGCAGTCCACTGGCTTCCCATCAAAGAACATGCCCTTTTCAAAACACTAACCATCACTCACAAATGCCTCACCTATTCGGCACCCTCCTATCCCCCCCAAAAGTTCACGAGAGCAGGTTCTACTAGACTCATAAGAACCCTCTACGACCACCACCTCAGACAACCCAAAGTCAGGCATGCCAAAGTCAGAGGGACAAGCATTCCTTTCATTGCTGCCAAACAGTGGAACTCCCTCCCTCCCAGCCTTAGAGCAGAAACCTCTTACGGGACTTTCTGTAAAGCTCTAAAAACACTTCTCTTCAACTAACCTTACTCCCGGCACAATGCACTACTATACTGTCTCTGCTGATACTAAATCATGCTGTAACCTTGTATAATGTAATAATCACAGGCAACCATATATTGATGTTCACGACTCAATGTAACAGCGCTGCAATGCCTGTGGGCTGTTGTGTGCTTTATAAATGAAAAAATAAATAAACACCAACCACCTTAAACCCCCATCTTACATTCATGATACACTCAAGCCCATTACCCACAGAAAGAGCAAACAAGTTAATGAGCATATTTCCCACATTCTACTCTGCAAGCTATCAGGTACACAAAAACAAGCCTTGTGGGCACCCATAGCATAGCACACCCAACCACTTCGCATCCACACTGCAGCCTGATCACTTTCTGAAAGACACTCAAAACATTCCTGTTACCCGAATATGTTGTCTAGCCCCTCCACTTGCTTATCCTAATCTTCTTATCCTAGCCAGAAAACATTTTGTAACTTCTGTTTCACCTCTCACCCTTTAAACCATTGAACCTTGTAAGGTGTTCTGAGACCCTCCGGGTAGGGCCAGCGCTGACTAAAAAATCAAATAATACATAATAAAAAACACCCTCTTAATTTTTCTTATTTAAACAATTTAACTGAACACTCATGTTTTCCAAGATGTCAATTTCCTGAGTGCTGCACATTTAACTTTCTATTCAAAAGAAATGTATTTATTTTTCTATATCAAATACAATTGAATGTCCATTTTTATTTGTATATCAGGTTCACTTTGAGCAATAATTGACAAAAACACTACACGTCTAACACGTGCTTTACACCCAGGCAGAATTTGATAACTGCTCTTTATGTTTCTTCAGAGCCTTTTTGTGACCAAACTCTTACATCAATCACAAAAAACATGTGTTCTTATTTTTACATTTCAGAAACATTATTTCATGGAGTATAGTTAATACCAACCAATAAGGTTGAATATTTCTTATTAGAATTGTAATATCACAACCTTCAAATATGATTTTGAGGACCAATTTCCTTGAAATACTATACAATGTTCTTCATGAAATATTTTTTCTGATACATTAGACTCTACCCATTTTATGCATCTGCTACCACTGCCAAACTACTATGTTTAGCTCCTGGGGTAAATCGACAGATTGCAAACTGAACCAGAATTATGAACATCCCAGATATGGTCATAATTTCAATTGTGCTTGTGCATTGCCTCTGCTGACAGAAACATTATGCAGTTGAGTAAGGATAACCCAAAGCTCCTTTGCATATTTAAAGAGCTTACTAACATGAGGTGTGTGGATTGCTTACTGTTAGTCTTCGATACTCTCAGTCCTACACTTCGTCATCACAGAATTTAATTTTGAGGTGGCCTCCTGGTCAGAGAGGCAGGCAAGCTAACTAACAGCCTTTGTGCTGGGAAAAGCACTCAGAGGGGCAGGGCCTCCTAGTCATTGTCCTCCCACTTCACTGGTGGTGTTTTCTGCACAGGAGTCCACTTTGGAACCCTGGCAGGGCAGCACTTCATTTTTACCTTTGGGTGAACAGTGCGCATGGCATACTGTTAGGGCACCCCTGGGTAGAGGTGCACGCTTGTACCCCAAATGTACGTTTCTGGGCATCTGTGTGTTGCCCACAGAGCAGGGTTTGGGCTGGTGGCAGCCACATGCTGACTTGGAGGTAGCTCTGGGCATCCTTAATTTTTGGGTTACCCAGGCACTGGATTCCTATACAAAGGCAAGCTGTCTACTGGTGGCCTCTTGCTTTCCTTTGCCTTTCCTCCTTTTTTCTCAAAGTCCTGAGTAGCCCTGGCTCTCTTCCCTTCCCCTGAATGGCTGGTGGGTGGAAGGACCATATATGGCTCTGGGGCTGCCTCCTGCCAGGTAGGCTGGATGATCCTTCCCAGGGACAGCTTGTTGTCCTTTGGGGTAGAGCCTACATGAATGGAATGAGTAGTCAATATGCATTCTGTGTTGTGGTTATCTGGCTTTGGTTGTGTGACACAATGCCTGTTCCCATCCTGACTGAAACTGGAATGAATGCAGTGCAGTGCTTTAAAAAGCTGGTGACTAGCCCCAATCCACATTCTGTGTTGTGGGCGTCTTGTTTCTGGTGAATGGCCTGAATGCCTGACAGACTGATCGGGTGCTGCCTGCATGAATGCACTTGTGTTCGATTGGCTGGCTGAGCCTGGCTCAGCCGGAGTGAACGCAGAGTGTTTTGTATAACAGGAGATATCAGGCTCACCTCCTTGTCAGAAGATGAAATGAGGAACCTGAAGCAGAAGCTGAAGTCATCTTAAGCTTGCATTCTGGAATCCAACTGGAGGAAGATGTTTGCGGCTGCATCTCTTCATCTAACCTGAAAGTTGTCCTGCTGATTCAAGGACTGAACCAGAGATGACCTGAATAGGGGCCTCTTCACAAGGCTATGGGGTGACATCGTGCAACTGCTGCTCTTCACCCAAAATGTCCTGGAATCGAGTGATGTGTGCCTGCCATCTGCAAAGGCATCTTTTTGGATCCAGAAGAAGAGTGTATGAACATCTTGAGGCCAAGAAGTTCATATGTGTCATGCAGGGTCTGGAAGAGTGTTTGTGACTTCTGGAAGCCAAGCTTCTAAGTATCTGCAAAAAGGGGGGGCACCCTGGCAAGATGTTGCCCAACAGCTGGAGTGGCCAAAGTTCCAAACATCCAGAAAAATCTTCAACAGGAATACTAAAACAGCTTGCCACTTTTCCACATCATAGAAGGTCCAGGGTCACTACCTGCAGAGGACTGTCTGCCAGTGGGTTTCCCACCACCAAAATCTGAAGATGTACATAGGGTCCACACTTGGTGAAGGTCGCAGTCCAATGCAGTGGTCATGTACAGGTTGCCAGAAGCCATCCTGAGGTCTGTGCTGCGTCCTTCCGACACTGCTTTGTTCCCACCGACATCCCAGTGACTCCTAATTCCAAGGGGAAACCATCCTCGAGGGGTCTCATCCAGGAAAGCCAAGAAACTCCACCACTTTGCCTTCAAAGGCACCCAATGTACAGTGATGAGAAAGAACATCTTCATCCTCAGGATTCATACAGGGGTCCCAGATTGGTCTTGGATCCTATTCTCCTCTGGCTTCCCAGGTCCTTTGGGGGTAGTGGGATCAGTATAAAGAGAAGCAGACTATTAATGAACATTTATCTGGGCTGTAATAAAAAAAATGTAAGTACACCTTAACTTTTCTAAACAGGTTGCCCAGGTGGGAGGATCCTCAAACAGTATTGCATTTATATCCTAACAAAAGCTTTCTGCATATGTTCTAATTATTACCTGCCTTCTACATTAATATTTTACAAATTTAGCCTTTGCCTAAAAATGTAAATGATTTTTAATAATTGTCAGCAGTTGGTGCATTATACGTGAATTTAAAGGTGACAATGGCACCACATAGAACTGTAAATATATATATTAAGTTAACTTACCTGTTTGCATTTCTAGTAGAAAGTGAGTCTTATTTATTTGTGCATATCTACCTGACTTGTTATCCTTTAATAAAAGGAATGTGTTATCACCTAACATAGTGTGTGGACATTCCATTGTAGGGAGCTTGGGGGATTTACTGTACCTAAGAACCAGCCTGCGTCACATCCTTTAAGTCTCAGACTTAGTTGCTCGTCCATAGCTACCATTAGAGCACATTGGCTGGGGTTCTCTGTTCCGCTACCCCAACTGTATATGGGGAAAAAGTGCAGGTACTCCCCTCCAGTCTCTAGACAGTCCATTCTTGTTTATTGTTGTTTCTTTCATCCATGCATCCTACCGGGGGTACAATACACAATACATCTCTCTCTCTCCCCACAAATCCAAGAACTATACCAGGTAATTTTCCCTATGTTCATGGTCCAATGGGTGTGTGCAACTAGTATGACAAGAAAGAGTAGGACTAGGACTAATAAAGTTTATGGGTACGTAATCCAGGTGTTAACTCCATATCCTTCCTCCTCATCCATGCACATAAATTAGAGGTATACTAGAAAGTCAAGAATCAGGAACGAATCACATCAGAGACAGTGCTGCATGATGAAAAGTTCAAAGTAGTTTACATAACAGTTGCTTGAATTACCCCTGATTAAAAAGACCTGGAAAAACTTGGAGTTTGTAAGTGATAATGGTTAACAAATGTAAGATGGGTAGACCATATAATTGTATTACAAATATCATGCAAAAGTAACCCGTGAGAGAGACTCCAGACAGCAGACAAACATTTCCCAAGTCAATATGCCCTGAACACGACCCAGGGTCTGTAGGTAAACAAGAGACTATACTAGTGAAATTGTGATACCCAACCATATACAGAAGGAGACACAGGAAATGTTGCATCAGCTTCCTGATGTTTCAACAATTAGACACAGACAGTGTGTACCTAATGAGAGTTTTCTATATTGATAACAGAGAAGTGCTTGTTAGCAATTGTTGGTGTGTAAGGGTTTCCCCTAGGAAACAGTATGAACAAACATAAAAAGTATCAGAACCTGTTACAGGTTCAATCTGGTCAAAACGTTAGGCTTATAGGTTGGGGACACACCTTACAATGGACTTGTCAAGTTTAAACACTAAAATGAGGGCCTGATAGATAAGCACACCCATCTCACCCAAACTCCTGACAGAGGTTATAGCCACCATACTCACTGCTTTCAATGTTAGAAACTTAACATCAGTGTGTTCAAGCAGATCAAAGTGGTGAGAACTGGAATGCCTGGTGTACAAAAGACAAATGCCATGAGGGAATATGTTTTTACGCGACAATGGAAAATGTAATCACTCTAAATGAGTCTTCCTACCAAAAGCTCACCATTTGAGTGCCCAACCAACGATTCAGTGAGGCCCCTGCCTGCTGATCACTGTGAATTTAATGAAAAAAGGAGCCAGACCAAACAAGAATCCAACTTGTAGAGATTGCACGATTGAGGGAATCCTACTATGCAATGGGAACATAGATCTACAGAAGCAACATTTCTTAATCCAATGCCTGTTGTATTTCATTAACATGGAAGGATGCCTGTACTGTTCAACAGCAAGGGCAATTTCTCTTGAAAGGCTCTGACTTTGGAGACCCCACTGATGTACCTCCAAAATTACCAGTGGAATTTGTTGACTTGAGGCAGGATGTCCCTCAATGAGTCAGATCATTTGATTTAGTTTCTAGACTGGAGTATCGACTAACCAGAGTAGATGCTGATACTATGACCTCTTTAGCCAGAAGGGGACAGCCAAGATCACTTCAGATACACACGCCTTGATTTTGAGGAGGACCTGGAGATCAAGAAAAGGGGATACAGAAACTCTACAGGTCAATTCAGAGAAAAGACAATTATCTCCAAGCCAAGGTGTTGATAGATCAAGTGCAAAGATCAGGGAGGCATTTAGACTGAAAATCCCCCAGGTCTGAGGAAACATCCTTAGACAAAATGTGATAACATGAGATTCAGAAATAATTTGGCTCAACTTGTCAGCCAGACTTCTGCCTATAACCCTTTGGTGGACAGACATGCTGATCTTCTGTCCAAAGATTTAGGAAGACTTCTAACATCTCCATGGATCTGGTTCTGCAATCCCCATGTCGACTTGCATACAATACAGTTGTAGTGTTGCCTATTTTGATCAAGACGCATTTACCTAGAGTCACCAAATTGAAAGGGGATTGCAGCTCCCTTCATTTGGATTTTCTCAAAGCCTTGCAATGTAGCCATTGACCTTAATTTGTCCAATGACCAAGCACCCGTCTCTAGTACTCAGATGGCTGGCATACAATGAACTGACATGATGACGTGGGTAGTTTAGGAGAAAGTCATTCGCATATTTTGAGTTTCTAGTGATCATGCACATCTAGTTTGAGAGTTAATGATTTTGTCAAAACTCTGCAACATTGCGCTCCATGACCTATGGAGAAAAGACACTGTGAGCCTGGGGAGTGTTTACCATGGGGCAAGAATAAACTAGCAGCCGTGTGACCCTGCCCTCTTAAACAATGTAAAACTGCTGCTCAAGTATTAATTTGAATGTGGTCAAAGCATGGCTGACTCCAATTCATCACACCTCTGTGAGGGGTTCCCTACCTGGCACAAATGAAGAGTAGATCATGGCAACATATACGTTTCAACTTTACCCAATCACTGATGAAACAAAAGAAATGAAGTAACCGACATTGCCTCTTAAGGTGGCACTGAGGAATCATCTGATGTGCTGCTTTGAGGAATTCATAATTTAAATAAGGATCATAGTAACAGATTCTGACAACTCTAAGAATACTTTTTTGTTAAAGCCTCCCACCGGACATTCCATTCCAGTGCAGTGAGAATATCTGATACTTAGGTTGACGTAAATAAATCTTGGGTGCATCTGATATTGACATATGCCTTCATTTGGGCTTGGACTAACGTCTGGTCAAAATTAACTCAATTCTAGAAAGTGGACGGAATGCAGAAGAGGACCTGGTGGACACCCCTGAAGACTTTGGCTTCTTACTGATGTGCAGAATCCTGCATTTCCCCCACCAAAACTGTGCCTAGAATCTCCTTCAAGGTGGCCAGGAGAGGGCAGATGTTTCCTTATCTCACTCCTGGGAGTGGTGTACTGCGTTAGGATCACCTGGGCGGGGACATGGCCCAGGTTAGTGTGGAGATTTTGCAGGGTGAGACAAGGTATTTCTCCTTGGAGAGGGATACTCTTGCCACTGGGTTGAAGAAGGAATTGGCTTATTGTCATTTCAATATATCTCGACCCCCTTCTACAGATAGAAGAGTAAACTCCAAGGAGGTAATTCACCAAAGTGTTGTATCCCAAGAACAGATCTGTTTACCCCTAAGATCCTATATCCTCCCCAATGCCAAAAGTATACTAATATGAATTAAGGAAGTGTGACCTTTTCTATCCCATCTGTCTCTAGAAAGGTTAAGCCTTACAATCCATCTTCTAACAACATCAAGAGAGGTGAAATAATTGTTAAAAATAAGAAGAAAACAGGAAAACGGAATTTCCTTAAAACAGACTACATGTCCTAGAATCTCCTAGGGACTATGACAAAGAAGAGGGATGAAGAGGCATGTAGAGGTCAGGAACAGGCAGGCAGGCAGGCCTAATAGCCTTTGGCGCGCCAGGCAATCAATACAAAGGGCCTACATTTGAAGCCAATTAACCCACTTGAGGGACATAAAAGGCTGCAGCAGGAAGGATCAGTAGAAAGAAGCTGTTCTCCAAGGCTGGAAGGTTGGCAATACAACTTTGGGGTAACTACTGGAAACCAGAAGGTGTACACAGAGCTGGGGAATGGAGCTGGATGCTTGTTAAAATAATTAATCAAGAATCTGTGAAGCTGAGATTGTTGAAGCTGAGAGAGAGAAGTAGTCTAGAAGACAAGACATATTTTTGTGGCAGCTGCAAGACAGTTATGAAATGCAAAGAGGCTGCCTTTTCTCATGGTAAAAGAATGAAGAGCGCTGTGCTAACCTGTAGAGGTTGAAGAGTATTGTCTAAGTTCCCTAATATATTTTCCAAGTACCAATTTGCAGTAGAAACAGTTGAACTGTAGTTGTCTATAATTTATTTTGTCAGAACATTTTTATTTGAATGTAGTTGAAGCAGTAGAAGAATGGTAGGCAAAGTAGCCTGCATTGACAATATCATTTGCAGGAGGGAGTTGCCAAGAAGAAAGCAAACCCCTTAGAAGAAGTAGCATCCTGACAAATTGTATTCAAGGTGCTGCAGACGTTTCAAAAGAAGAACTGTTGATAAAGCAGAAATAGTATTTCTTTTGTTTCAAACTCTCTCCTTTCTATCATGGAAGGAGGTTATCCGGGATTACCATTGGTGCTGTTTCCTTTGTGGATCTTGAAAAATGGGAACTTTTCAACAAGCGAAGAATGAATTGTCACCAGTGGATGTTTGTTTGAGTGAACTTTTATTTCTTTGGAACTTTTCAAGAACTGATTTAAGGTCTTTGTTTTCCTTGGGAGAAATTGACTTTTGACATTCCTGGGGGAACGAGAACTACCCAGGACTACTAGAAGTCATCCAAGACACTGGGTATTTGGTCAGCTTTTATTTATGTTGTTTATGCTTTGGTTTTGTTATTGTTCTGTTGTTTAGAGTGAGGGCCAGTTCTGTGTATGCTAGGAGATTCTCTGTTAGATGATAGACTAAGTAGGGAATTCCCTAGTAGAGTAGGCTCAGTTAGGTTTTACTTGCATTTTTTCTTTGAAACAAAATGTCAAATACTGAGAAAACTGTTGTCAACCTCGCATTACTGACCCCTCACACTGAGCACCACCAAATGACCATCTTGTGTAAACAATCAGTGCAAACATTCCTCCATATAATCTCCAAACTGTGTGGCATGCTTAAAGGGACTTCTAAGAGCAGTTTTGTATGTGACGAGTCCATCTCCCAATCATATATTTGCACATGATGCCGATGGTGACAGAGGGACCCATGGCTAAGCTAGATGATTGAGCAAAGACATAATCCAGCACAGAGAAGAGCTCTATTTGTCAGTGTATGGCAGATCAATCTACATCCTTGTAAATTGTCGTCCACGTGACAGTGAAAACTGCAAGAATCACTTGAGATGTGTAAGTGGGGTAAATGCTGACCCATAAGGATAAGAGCTCTCCAGCTTAGGATGTCTTGTGTGCAGAGTCCACCTTCATATCTTCTTCATCCTTGACCACTCCATCCTCAGATAACATTAAGGGATGCCATGTTAATCTGGGTTGAGAAGAGTTAATTTCAAGAGTCATCCTTAGAGCTTTCTTCAATAAATACTGGACACGTTCTGATAATCTAAATAGGAATAGAAATATTTATGGTTTCCTGACATTTCCTTATGATTTCCATTGTAACAGATGAAATTAAGTGGGGTGTCCAATGCACTGGTGTCTGAAAGTGACTTTTCTGAATTCTAAGGAGGTGCCCAGTTGCTCTGTATCTGGAAATTCAATTTTAGAGGCCACCTGAGGGAAACATTGTATAAAGCTTCCTTGCTGAAATACTTTTATGTAGGTTAAGCATCAAGATCCCCATCAAGGAAGCCTTCACCTTTTGGGTCAGGTCAGGCTATTGGGTGGAAGAAGATGAGGTGGTGATGATTCCTTTCTTCTGTAGGATGTTTACATTATAGGGACAAAAACACCTTTATCATTTTCATCACCACTCTGCAGATGCTATCCTCAGATTAGGCTGGGGTCATATGCTTTGTTTTGGCATAGGGATGTTTCATTGCAGGATAATTGGTTGATACTGTTTATATTGATGGAGACATTTTTTTGTAAACATTAGAAAGGGATAGGAGCCGAGATATTTGAACGTACCAGTCCTTATTTCGGATAGTGTGAAGAGTGCCTAAGGGTGGCTAAGGGTGATAAAGAGGGTTAGGGCAAAAAGAGACCGTGGAAGCCAAATAACTTAAAAGAAAAAATTAATTTGATGGATTTGGATTCGACCAAATCTCCTCGATGAAATCACATAGAACCTTTGTTATCACAGGATTGATGATGGATGGCAAAGGAAAATAATTGCATGTGCATTCCCCCTTGACATGATTCATTGAAGCTGCAGCTTTCCTTGGATGATATCTGCTCATAATTGCAAACATTAAGAAGAGCATTCAAGGGTACAATGAAGCAGGTTTTACTTTAGAACCATTTTCAACATCTTCCAACCCCATTTTTTATTAACCACTCGGGCGACCTGCATCATTGCACAGGATTCATTGTGGGCCCCAATATTCACAGTGATTACATGGTCCCCACATGCCATAATACTCATTTGTTGTCCTGGCAGACTGACTACATGGCACCTTCTTGAATAATCATCAATCTCACGGCCATCCAAGCCTATGGTACCCAATGCTCAAGACCAGCATAAGTGCCAGAGGAGGGCCAGGTCCAGAACTGCAGTTCTGGATCCCCAAATCACTAGAGCCTAGAAGAGAAGAAAGGTAAAGTAAACAACTCCTAAAATCCGTTTTAAGGATGTTGTATATGGGTCTACCAATAACACCTACCAGGCAGATTTGAAATCGCTTTCTGGAAAGACAGGAACAACATGTAGAGCATTTCGGGGGAAAACAACATTTTTATACCATTTCCCAGGTAGGGGACAGGAATAAAAATAACAAAAAATGACGGCGTGTTAGATGTATGAATTCCTACCTACCTCAAAAGTCAGTACTGTGATAAGGAAGAATGAGATTGAGGTTATGAAATAATATGTAAGCATGAGTGTGAGGCAAACACTTGCTTGGTAGATATGTGCAGTTGTCTATGCACTTTGGCTAGTTCCTACAGCATCTAAACTCATCAACAGGTGTGAAGAAAGACATCCAAGTTACCCTTGACTTTCTATTTGGCGTTTCTGCTGAGCTGAAGGATTAACACTGTAAAAGGTGGCGGGTTATGGAGTAACTAAAAGCCATTTGTAAGAATACCTGCAGACTATGTATATTGACAAAATATTAAAGATTTTTAGAGTCATAAATAACCACTTCCACCTCCATCCTTTCTAGAAAAAAATTGGGTTAAACAAAGCAGAGTATTTTCAAAATCGGATTCCATACTAAAGAATGTTGATTAAAGGGGCACATTGAGGTATGCGGTAATAGACAAATGTTCAAGAAAATGTTCATGTGGGCCAGGTGCGTGGTGGGCCTGGCCTTCAGCTATGAATTGACTACATTAAATAAACTACTTTAGTTAGACATTTTCTTGCACGTCACTTCCTCTAGGTGAGCAAATTCACAGTTCGGGCATGATACATTCCCGGCATGATTAGGCCACCTCAATGGTTGCGTGTGCACCGAAACTGCTGACTATGAGTCCTTTTGCTGACCAAGGAGAATGGAACAAGGCAATTGGACTAAGGCCACTGGATCACAACGGCTCTGGTCTGATTAAACAAAGCACCATTTATCGACACCGAAACCTGTCATGGGGATGGAAGCCATACGCCCGTCGCCAAAGGAGGCAGGACCAGAAGTGCCTTGTAACTGCCTCAGTGTTAGCTATCTGCATAATTTGTGGACACTGATAGAGATAACAGAATAACGTCCTTATGTATACATCTTTTGTTTAAGAAGGCAGGCAGGAATAGCATGCTGGAAGGTCTAGTATACATTCTGTTGACGATTCTATGGTCAGGGCCTTATAAGGGACTGGGTCAAGTGCCAACCAAGTTTAATGTCAACATAGACCATCTCATATTCTCACAGGCACCTCATTCTTCTCACCCCAGGGCTTGTACATTGTCAACAAGTGACAATCCATGAGTTAGCTGGAAATAATATTCCCATATTCTCGACGTAAAGAGCTTGTGCTAAAGCTTGTGATAGGGCTTCCAATACACAGATTTGTCCAAAGGCTCTGAGGTTTTTTCTGGGCGTGTAGACAGGTTCAAATAGACCACCTCACAAGACAAACCTGTTGTCAAGAGGACAAGATAGCTCAAAATGATTTTGAGTCGTCAAGAGCTGACAAACCTATGTCGGAAAATAGCCTTTCAAGTGTCCCTCAGTGCTAGCTCTAAAAGCCACCAAACAACACTCTCCATAAAATGGTTCAACCTAATTGCAGGACGGGGGAGGTTGGAATTATTTAATAAAATATGCCTCTCAAAAATATTTGTTTTGACTTTCCCACTTCGAAGAGAGCAATGTCTCTGTGCTGCTTGGGCCGTCGATTGCAATTATATCTCTTCCTTCCCTTTGCAATGAGAGAAAACATAATTCTCACCTACCTGTGAGTTATTGGCAATTGAATTCATTTTCATGAATTTTGGAGACCAGTCGAATGCTTTCTGTTACATTGGTGTTGATAGGTTTTTTTAGTAAAATCTGCGATGATGGCATGTCATTTTGTTGCAAGTCTTGGCTAATTGTGGCAATTGGTAACTGCTGTTAATTTGTTTAGCCTAAAACGGACAATTTGCAAAAATAGTCTGGCTTTGATAATAAAATATTAAGCACCCCATTATGAACTGATTTAAGGGCTGACGTTGTATGAAAAATAAGTCTACTATTGTTAATTAATTAATTAATTATATTCCATTCATGTTACGCGCTGTACACCACTAGTTGCAAGATGAGCAGAAGCATACAGTGAGCTGATCTCGAAGAAGGAATTCACATTACCTTCAGAATAGGTATGCTCCGTGCTCCAGATAAAATTTGAAAGTGGGAGTATTTTACTCCCTATTTTTTAAAGTTGGAAGTACAATTATTTTTTAGCGAGCAAAAATGTAAATCCAGTTCCCAATGAGAGTGTTTTTTTAATAAACGTGTCAAAATGTACTTAACTGAAAAAGTGAAATGTTTTTGTAATCATTATTTCTTTGCACCTAGTTATTCATGATCATTAAAAGATGCATGGTCCCTTTTTCCGATCACACAGTTATAATAGCGGTCACCTTCTGTGGTCCAAACATCTTCATGGAGCTGTGTGAGTGAAAGTAGGGTCACAAGGTTCTACGTGTCTGTTTCCTATTTTACGTTGTATATTTACTGCTTATTTTTATTTTTGGGGAGCATTTGCTCATTTTTAGGGAGCAAAGGTGCGTGATACATCCCTTATCTGTTGGCCTGGGTATGCTACTTTTTTTTTTAAAGCTTAGCATTTTTATTGCAGTATAAAGTAAAGCACTACAGAGATATATTAAGATGTCAGGATTGTTAATTAATCTTTTACAATGTGCTTAACACCAGAGACCAGTCTCTAAGCACGGACCGGGATTCAAATCTGTGTTGCTCTGCGTTGTGTTGCTTTCAAGACAAACGCTCTGCCACTGAGATAGCGTCCCGGCCTCATGTAACTTCGCAAAACACATTTATTTATGATGACTTATTTGAAATCTGTCCATAACCACTATCACAAGAATTATAATTGATGTCATGTCTTAAAAGGTAGAGTAGCTTTTAGTAATTGATCATGAATGTGAATGATATTCCAAACATTATAATATTTAAGTAACAAATCATTGAATTAATTACTAGAAGAATAGGTAGGTTTTGATTTTCTTTCTGAACCTATTGAGCCTTGTTTTGAGACATAGCGAATTTGGGAGAGAATTCCACAAAGTTAAAAGGGATACATTCAATTCCAGTATCAATAATCCATACATGCTTTTGATATTATGCAAACCGGGTTCACTTATGTTGTTTTTACAATATGTTGCTAATGGGAGCTTGTTTAGGGCAGTCAAATATGCTTTCTCAGCTTAATGTGAAGCCAGGGTCCAGCCAATGCATTTTGGATCAATCATACCTGATTGAAGTTTCATATAGATAATACCGCCACTGTTCAGGTGGGCATAGATTAAGGTAGTTGTACTAGTGACTCTATTGACAAAGGTAAGAAAGTGGGATATATGTCAGCAAATTTTAACTTTCAACAATTAGTATCTGACCGCAAAGCTCACTTGGGCGGTAAGAGAGAGATGTAGAGCCCAGGTCTTTAACAGATCCAGCTGGAAAGCGGTGACTGCTGATGGCAGAGTTGAAGAGAAGCTCACCCTGGAGTTGAAAGACTTAGACAACAGACAACAATTATTTACATTTTGTGACTTTCAATTTCAGCTAATTTGATGCCATCCAGAATTTCCTTTCAGAAGGCAGGGGAGTATATCCTTTGGAATCTGCCTTTGATGAAAGATGTGAGCTAAAGAAGGTCAGAGGGATGTAGGCAACCTCTGGCCAAGCAGAAAGGAGACCAAATGAACTGTGCGCCTCTTCCCGGATCAGACGTCGGCCTGGTTTGGATCAACAAGGGTGTTATTCTCAATGTGAAGCAGTAGCTGTTCTTAAACAGGATGGCTGAAGAGCATGGCCAGGATTTTATATGGTTCTGTAGATGGTGTATTCTTGATTTTTTATTTTCTATTTGTATTTGGTTTATTGTAAACCTTTACAAAACAGAAAAGAGAAAGAGAAGAAAAGTTGGTGCATTCTGAATGTTCTCAGGTAGGCTATTTCATTACAGGAACAACAATTGCTTCATTCATGAGTGGGTGGTCCAGGCTGCAGGTAAGGGAGCAGCCCACAATATCAAGGAGGCAGTGAAAGATTGTAGGCCACAGGTTAATGAGGATTCTTGCTTGGCAAGGATCAAAAGGGAAATGTGGATCTTACATTTAGTAAAAAAAGGTTTTGAAGGGGCTGGAGAGAAGAGAAATGTACAAAAGGACAGCACGATGGATGCCATTATTAGGTGGATGTACATGAGTGTAGAAGGTAGACATATTTAGCTTGATTCTCATTATCTTGATTTTGAGCAACACCATCAGATTTTCACAAAACCTTTAGGACGGGTTGGAATGTGTTGCTAATGTCCAAAAGCTATACAAATTTAGAAAGGACATTGAAGAGCTCTCTCTGGGGATGCCTGGATTCAAAGATTCTATTGGATTACAAGTCTTTGTTTGATTGGTGTTCAGATGTTCATAAGTACGGGAGCTAGGACAAGTATGTCACTTTATCTTGAGGGAAATGTGAGGTCCTCCAGTGTCGCTTGACTGCCCTGACTTTCCTTATGAGGTAATGGATGTCACAATGAAATCAATTAGCTGGTAGGTATCTATTACCTGGTCAAACAATCATGAATGGACGGGAATGTCAAGTGAGGAAGTGGGTTGGTAATATATAGAAGGTATAGTATGCGGTTGATGAGGTTTGTCTGAGGTAGGTGATGTTTACATGAGGCAATCATTAATATCTTGGGCTATAGGAATCCTCCAATGCTAGAGTTTGAATGATATAATATGATATGATAGGTTATTTATAACGTGCTTAATACCCAAAGGTTTCTAAGCACGAACCCGGGGATCGATCCTCTGTTGCTCCGTGTCATCTTGCTTCCAAGGTGAGCATGTTGCTGCTGAGCTATCCTCCCGGGACTTGGGCTGGAGGTTTATGCAGTGATGGATTTTAAGTACATTTTCAGCATGATTAGACCGAGTGAAGGGTAATGGCATCAGTGATTGTGACCATTGTACTAAATGGTATTTATAGTAAGATGGAGAAGATCTCAAAGTGCATCGCTCTGAGGCAGTACTAATGTGTGTTGCTGTGCCTGAATATCAATCCACTTAAACTTCTTTTGTGTAAGAGTCTTAAGAATTTTAATGGGAGGAATGTTCAGGCACAGCAACAGGATTTAGTGCTCCCTGCCTAAAAGTGATTTATTTTGATATCACCTACCTCCCTCACGAGTTCACTATTAAACTTTAGTTGATGCATCCACTTACCTCCAGAAAGTTCTTTGGACACAACCTTGTGGAAGAAACGTAATGTACTGTGAACTAGTATTGAGAATGTGGTATTCACTGGTTGTGTCTTGACCTTCTCATCAAATGAATGGCTTGTGGAAGGCATTGAGAAAGAGATGGTCAAATGCACATGCCGGGTGGCAAGTAAGGGTCACCTTGCTCTTTACCGGGGTACTTGATGGGGAAATAGAATGGCATATCTGACTCATGTTTCTTGTGCAAAGGTAGCGCTAGAACAGGAACAATAGGAGCTACAGCAGTCAGAATCAATCAGCCAAGGTAAAGCCAGCTGGAGAAGGGCTTAAGTAAGGGGGGATTTAAGTGCATTAGATAAGAACATTCACAAAGAAATGCTAGCCCTTCACCACAATACCAGGGCCAAGCCCATCATGAAGTTGCTAGGATCAAGGCGAGCATCCGAGGCAAGCAGATGGGATCAGGAACAAACGGTCAAAAGCAATAAAGGCAGGTAACCTAAACTCATGAAAAGCAGGAGCACATTTACAGGGGAGAGGACCTGTGTAAGTAGATTTGAGTGTGCTAATAGAGAGAGGCATCAGTTGCTAACCGAACATTACTGTCATTACGCCCGCTCCTCCCCTGTTTGAATGCTGTGAGAGACTGTCACATAACGGCACATCTGCAGGGTTCCACATTTTGAGTCCTAAGTGTGTTGTTTCCAAGTTGAGCAGGGAGTGGGAGTTACTAGAACTTCTCTTTCACCAAGCAGAGCTGATGAAGGAGATGTCGTGCCTGTAAGCAAATGACATCAACAAATTGCTGTGAAAAGGATGCTCAGCTCCAGTCCATTACCCATCCATCTCGCTTGAGAGTCTCGGAATGCGGAGAAGTGGATTGTTAGATGGAAATGAATAGGGGTAAATAAAGGACACTACTGAGAGGGAACTGAGCCTTAAAAATATAGAAATCAGATTTGTTTGGTAAAATTAATCTCGTACTCGGGGCAATTTACTCTCTGCTCACTACTCTATAAACTTTAATCCCTAGGGGACTCTGTATTTCACCAGACTTAAATTCTGTGAGAAGTACGTCTGCCTTCAATAGTAAAGCTCTGAAGCAGTCAGAGTAGTCCAAAAGTGGCCAATTTAAACACCTTCCCTCAATCTAACGTGTCAGTAGGATAACATCTTTCTGTGATGAGAGAGAAATTTAAAAATGGCAGCCATGTTATGTTATGAAGTGCATGTTGTACTGGAACTGCAATTTCAGCTGCTCGCATCAGTCAGAAAGATCTTGAGCTCGGCTTCGTCTGATAGGTGCATATTTTGTCATGAAATTAAAGTAACCCGTCAGAGTTCTCTATTTTTCCGTTGTACAATAATCCACGTACGAGGAATTAAAAACCATTCCTAAAAAATGATGGAGCTATAACGCTCCAAGTGACAGAAACATTTTGTAAAGCTACATTTTTCCTGATTTGGTGTTTGCTGTGGCGAGCTTCACTCACAGAGCCAGATTAACAAGGGGGAGCTACATCGTCATGTTAGAGTAATTTTTCAAGCCATCTGTTTAAATAATTATAAAGTATGATTTAATTTGATCAATTGTGTGTCATTTCTATTGTTGTCTTTAGTTAATATTCGTTCAACTGGAGAAAGTGATTGTTTATGCATGTTTTTCATATCTTTTATGACAACTGTCGAAATAACTGATATTTCAACAATGCTGAAAGATCAGTATATGGTAGCGATCTACCCTGTCATAATACACACCTTTGGCAAAACCTTGGAAACAGACCATATACCTGAACAATAATATCAGGATTTTTATGTCTTGATTTTACTCTTCCAGACCTTTATACTGGGAACATGTCTTGGAATTTTTCCCCAAGACCCTGGCAGGACAGACAGACATATCCAGGTCCTACTACTTTGCTGCCAACATTAACCGCATTTCCGGTTATACTTTTTCAGTTTATCACTCCTTTACTTCTCTGCATATCTGTTGCTCTTTGGACACCACCGTTTTGACTTAAATGCCTCTTTTTCTGTGATGAAATAATAGATCTAATTTAGGTGTGTGTCACAACGCACCAATTTGTTTTATATGTTTGGAGACTCATATGTTTTTATTGTTGTTTTTTCACTGTTAGTTCCTTGTTGATTTATCACTTGCTGAATGCTTTACATATATTATATTATATATATTAAAAAAATGTTATGTGAAAATTGCCTCACGGTTGTATCTCATATATTGTGTCAAGAGGATTTATTTTCTCAAAATAATTGACTATAGCATTTATTGCTTAAACATTGAGCTACTTAGGGGAGCCCAGGAATCAAATGACCCCCGTTTCAGCTCCTAACCCCTGGCACAGCGACACTTCTCCCTTGTTTCATGATTTATAATACACACCTTTCACATACTGCGTGGACCTTCTGGTGAAGCCAAATAATTCCCTTAAAAGGCGATGTATAGTCAGAAATATAGGCAGTAACCGTGTATCCCTATGGAGTTAGTCTCTGCACCCATGGGATTAGTAGTATTTTGTGCTAGAAAAGTATTCTAAATTACACATTTCCAAAAGTCCATAGAAAGGCTAGTATGGTTGAACTAGCATAATCATAATTTTGTTGAATGAAACACAAATGAAGTACAATGGTTGGTTCATATCATGAAGACCGGTGACCTAAATAACACCCTGCTGGTCCCGAAACAATGGTACCGGTAAGCTTACCAGCACCATTGTTTCCAGACCGGCATATTACAGGTCTGCCTGCCGGAGCCGTCGAGCCTGACAGGTCTGACCCTGCCGGGCACAGCGGCCACCGTAGGCAGACCGGTCACGGAAGCACCAGCACTGTTAGCAACGGTGCCAACTCTATGGGAATGGGGACTTACATTTTACCAGTGCCTGACTTTCCTGGCCGCCGGGGTTCAAATCTCCCGGTGGCCAGGAAAGTCAGGCGCTGGTAAATATTTTCGGGTCTGGCAGCAACCCATGGGTAGCACTGGCAGGGTTACCGCCAGATCCGTAATGAGGCCCATTGTTGAGTGTAAGATGTTTGGGACTACAACACACAGCAGCCCTAGCCAGTATACTCAATGGTGAGGGATCATGGTACTTGGAATCCAACACATCTGGAGAGCCAAAGGTTGCACACCCCTGATGTAAGGCATGGGATAAGGAGAACTGGTAGAGTGGCTTGCATATAATGCCAGTGTGCATTATGCTGACTCAGAACGGCAAGAGGAAGCCTGATTCCATGCCATTCAGTCTGCCGTCTCCTTACTAACCTATTAACAATATACATCCCGCGTACTGTCCATGATGTGTTGGTGAGAAGTAGCCTACTGCTCCATTGAAAGCATAATAGACACTGTAACCTGCCGTAGGAATAAACAGAATGCCCCATTCCACTATGCATGGGGAAAATTCAGCCTCTACATATGGACATAACCACTCTACAATAATGCACAAAAAGAAGCAAACCTGCAAAGCTTTCACGCATTACAACATTGAAGCCAATCTTATTGACTGAATCTTTGTATACATCTGTTTTGTTTGCCATCCGAAAAACCCAAAAACGGATTGTATGTAAGAAATATGCGATGCATTATGTTTCATGGGGCTCACTTGCAGCACATATCATCCACCGTTTCCTGTCTTCCATCCAACTGTTATTAAAAGAATGACAGCTCGGCCTAGAAGTGCCAGTACTGTGCCATTACACGTATACGCCCTGCTGAGAAGAGCTGTGCAACTGCTTGAAAGGTACAGTAACTCAGCTACGAAGGGATGTGTTGTCCAATCAAACATTTGGATGCCCTTTACATAAGGGCCAGTACCATTAAAGGGTCACTCACATGCATCATTTGTTTTAAAACTGATCACCTTTTGTATTGTACGTGAAATTGACATTTAAAAGTAGAACAGCCCTGATGTGAAGTGCTGACACTGCAGCTGCCAGCTGGACCACTGATTTGTGTGTTAAACAAATCTCTGCTTCAGAGGCATTAACCCACTAAGCTACTTCACACTGATTGGAACCGAAAACGCGTATGAGCTACATGTACTATCAGCAAGTCCCTCTGGAAGGCCTGTAGTGCTGAGTTTGTGAATCACAAGTAAGTCATGTGGACTTGGAGTGGCTCTGTCTCAGCCCTACTGGAATGAGATAGATGGGTAAGGGGAATAGAGCCTGTGCAGCGTCAGTCTTCTATAAGGCTTGGTAGATGGAGAGGTGGAAGACGTCATGCTGAAAGAAATAGGACCTGAAGACCCTCACAGCAGTGCTTGCTCCTCACACGCTATTATTATTATTATTATTATTATTATTATTATTATTATTATTATTATTATTATTATTATTATTATTATTATTGTATGTATTCAGCGGGGACCTAACTATGGAAATCAACAGAGCACTTTACAATCATAGGGGGAAGAACAAGGTTAGGAGGCAGAGAAACAAGGGAGTGGGGATCTAGCAGCAGGATAGGGGGGAGTGCAATTGTCAGCAATGGATCTACAAGTAACCAAGAGAAGAAACAATGGGGATCGGATCTCCCAATCTTAGGTATGGTGGGGAGTGGACGGTGAATGGACATAGGTTGATGAGGAAGGTCTTGAGCTCCTTCTTGAACTATAAAAGCGAGGGGACAAGTTGAATGTTAATGGGGAGGAGGTTCTAGATTCTTGAAGCATAGACAGTGAAGGCATGTCTCCTTGTTTTTTTCCTTCCTGCACGGGAAGAGTTCAAGTTGCACACGCCCTTATTTCTGCTTTATACTCACTCAGAAAGGTAAGCATGGATGTCAGACACTAGTCCCATCTATGGCTCTGCGTAAACTGCCAACATATTGCATTGCAGTATCATTAAAGTATAGCAGCTTGTCCACAATGTATGGGTAGGGCCTCTTACAAAGTCGTCCTGGCACTGTCTCATTTGAGTATAGCAACCTTTATGAAAAATACTGATAATGCCACTTTAAAATGTCAATGGGAGGAAAGCTAAGAAATGTGGGTACTGTGCCATCAAACGTCCAGCAGCCCTACAGACAGCCCTACAGATGAGGGGTTTAGCAGCCACTTTTACTCCCTAAAAATTGTCAAATACTACCACAAATAAAAACAGGGAGAAAAATATTCCCAACAAAAAATTGGAAAAGACATGCATTATCTTGTGTCCCTGCTTTCACCCTCACAACTCCATGGATATGTTTGGACCAGTAGTGCATGCAGTACCACAGGAAGAAACTTTTTAAACTGCCTGATTGGAAGAAGTAAACCTGTATCTTTTAATATGTATGAATAACTAGGTGCAAAGAAATACATATTACAAAAACATGTCTGTTTTTCAGTTAAAATATTTTTACTTGCTTATAAAATACTATAATGGAAAATGTACTTGCATTTTTACTCCCTAAAAAATCATTTTACTCCCAACTTTAAAAAATAGGGAGTAAAATACTACCACTTCCAAATCTTATCCAGAGCACCACCTACAGAGAAGTGATGTTACTCTTCTAATAAATATATAACAGCTGTGCATGTTAAATAGCAAGATTATTGTTGAAAATGCCCACCAGTACACGATATGCCAGCGGGAGGATAAAGAGGAGTCCATCTCCCTTTCTACTGAAATTAACAATCGGTATCTTTATGCTTTCACACATATTCTTACAAATATAGAGTCCTCAAAGTCATACAGAAAAGCATTTGACTATGAAAAGAAATAAACAACCACTAATCGAGACTGAATTCTAAAGGGCCCACAAAGCCCAAATGTCAACCTGTTAAATGATATTGCTTTACTTATGACACAACATGAATGCACAGTATGAAATGCCCATTCAAATGTGCAGCTAATCTTAACTCGTGCAGCACATTCATACGATTAAATAAGCTATGCACAAATTGCTGCTCTGTCACTATTACATGCAGTAAGAACAAAGGAAAGCAGTAAAACAAAAACACAGGCCCAGTCAACGGCATATTTTAACAAAGTACTCCCCATATCTTGCACATCAGGCTAAATAAGTGCACCTATGCACCCCATACTGAAAGATTAAAGAAATATCGAGGCTTAATACCACCAAAAGGTAAAACGCCATCTGCTTTTTGTTTTCCTCAAATACTAGACATGTTTTTCTATACATAAAACACAATGGTAAAAATCTTTGCTTTACTTAGTCATGTTGGTTTTACATTTGTTCTCAAGCTCAAAGTTAGTCCAGTTTCAAGGAAAGATCACAAAGATGTCTGCAAAGGTACACGGTTTTAGCTATTCAACACTTTGTTCACTGTTTGGACGAGGATGACGCTATTAATACAAACAACATCTAAATTACTGTTCAGTTCAAGTCTAGTTTAGCTCCAAGGTTTCTTAGTGCAGGACAAACAATCCACTTTCAGCAGCCCTAACATGTTTATCTACGTTGACACAGCACAAAGTTCATTTTGCTCTGCTGGAGCCGAAAACGCAAAGTTTAACACAAAATTTAACAAGAGACAGAAACAGGAGTTAATCAAAATGGTGGATGATTTTAAAATGGCGGCGTGGTCAGCCTTATTCAGATTCATTAAAATGTGATTTTTAGTGTGATGAGAATGTGCTTAGGCCGATGTTCAGTAAAACAAAAACACAGGCCCAGTCAACGGCATATTTTAACAAAGTACTCCCCATATCTTGCACATCAGGCTAAATAAGTGCACCTATGCACCCAATACTGAAAGATTAAAGAAATATCGAGGCTTAATACCACCAAAAGGTAAAACGCCATCTGCTTTTTGTTTTCCTCAAATACTAGACATGTTTTTCTATACATAAAACACAATGGTAAAAATCTTTGCTTTACTTAGTCATGTTGGTTTTACATTTGTTCTCAAGCTCAAAGTTAGTCCAGTTTCAAGGAAAGATCACAAAGATGTCTGCAAAGGTACACGGTTTTAGCTATTCAACACTTTGTTCACTGTTTGGACGAGGATGACGCTATTGATACAAACAACATCTAAATTACTGTTCAGTTCAAGTCTAGTTTAGCTCCAAGGTTTCTTAGTGCAGGACAAACAATCCACTTTCAGCAGCCCTAACATGTTTATCTACGTTGACACAGCACAAAGTTCATTTTGCTCTGCTGGAGCCGAAAACGCAAAGTTTAACACAAAATTTAACAAGAGACAGAAACAGGAGTTAATCAAAATGGTGGATGATTTTAAAATGGCGGCGTGGTCAGCCTTATTCAGATTCATTAAAATGTGATTTTTAGTGTGATGAGAATGTGCTTAGGCCAATGTTCATTATCAGCCGGTATTATATGAAATACACTTTAACATTACCCCCTACAGCTTTATTAAACAATGTAAAACACAATCAACACGAGGTTCTAGAATTACATGGAAAAGCAACAACAACAAAAAAAGCAAGGATGCTAACAGCTAAATAACTTCATAGCGAATATAGAATCAATCGCCATGCCCCTAAAATGAACTCAGAAACCATTTCAAACATCACATAGCTGTCAATTATTAAAGTGTGTTACTATAAAAAGTGCAATTATTCTAGTAACCTACTCTTATTCTATTTTCAAATTCATAATAAGAGCATTTTCTCAGGCACGGAATGCGGACTGACACTGCTGGTGTTAGCCCATGTTCCAAAACGTCTGATGGCGAGTTGCCCGCCCACCATCTTCCCCCGCCGATCCTGCTTTTTTTCCCTTCTTCCTTCCCCCAATCCCACTTACCTGATTGCTGCAGCTGTGTGACCTGCTTATCTCGAGGTTGAATCAGAAGGGTACATCCCTCATGAATGATCTACAGCACAGTTCAGTAGGATATGTTAACAAAAGAGGTAATGGATACTTGCCAGCTGCTCCTTTCAAGAAACACAACTTCTAGTTCTGATACACTAAAGGAAAGGGAACCCCTAGGAGCTCTTACAACACATTCCACGAGCTATCAGCTCCCAGCCAGATTTAATGGGGTTGCTGCAGCCCCTCCAACTCCCCTATTTCCAGCACCACTGAACATGTGTATGTTGACTGACTGGACCCTGCCTACTGACAGGCCATCAGCTGCAATGTATGATATGTGCATTTCCGAACTATAACCTGCTTGAATTAGATTGTTTCCAAAAGCCATGGGCTGCCTTTAACTGTGGGCACCTGTGATTCAATATATATATATATATAACTATTTATCCCCATGGCCTGATGGCAGAACTTTGGTGTAATATAAAGATACAAACACACCTAGTTTGATGTAGTTTCCTATGTGGAAATACAAATATAACTGGCAGAACCCATCTGGTATCATTGAATTATCACCTTGTTTCCTGCGACTCCTACAGCTGTCAGATCCCTTTGTGTTTAGCTGCTCGGAGCAGTGTGTTTACCCCACAACAGATGATGGGCCCATCCATGGATGTCCCACTGTTCTCTGCTGGAAGGCTTCACTCCTTCCCAGGAGGACAGGACATACCCTTACGTGGATGTTTGGCAGCAGGTTACTTTAAAGGGATCCCTGTAACAAAATGGGGATGCCTCATCGGCTGGATAATCAATGGAGTCTTTTTGATCTTTGGCAGACAGGAGGGAGGGAAGTATAGTGTAGCTGAGGAAGGTACAATGAAAGCAGGGTCCTTCCATCTTGAAAATCCCTACCCCCAAACCTCCTTCTTGTGACCACTTATAACATCCTTCAGGCAAGGCACTCTGGCAGATGGCATCAGAAGGCAAAATGCTTTTTCCATTCAGGAATGAGACATTTACCAAACGATTGGAATGGCCCAATCAGGTGTGGCAAAATGACGATATAAGTGTGTAAGCCTTAGCCCTTAAATACAATCATATTTGAATCATCTTGGAGGAACCATCCTGAAGAGAATTTACCTGAACCTTATTGGGGTTAAGACTATCCAAGGTTCCTAGTCATTAGGGTAAAGGTAAGGATTTTCAATGAGGGTGCAGACCTTTTCCCTAATTGCGGTCAAAAAGGCTTGACTGCAGCTGGACGCTAGTACCAAAGACTCTCCGCTAAAATGGCAAGTCCTGCAAATGTCCCTGGCAAGTGTCTTCTCTAGGGAGTGTAGAAGATAGACTCACCTTTCCTTAGAGCCCCAGTGGAGGGTTTCTCACATCTCAAGGATCAAGTGAGGATGCCTTTGGCTCTCTATACAATGAGGAGCTGGTTTGCACTGTGAGTGCTTAGAATGCCTTTGAGTGACTGCAACAACACAACAGAGATGCCTTTGGCAATTTACAATTTGAACCACTTTTAGCGTCTTGCAGCCAGGCTGATCTGAACATCACCTGACCGTCCCAAGCTTCTTAGATCCTCAAGCCATTGCCACCTGTTGAACTGCATTGTGTCAATCGACCCAGTTGATCCATTTGACTGCTGAAGTCAAATTGTAGCTTTAACACATTTAGACCCAGTGAAACCTCAGAACTACCTGGATTTGAACATTGCCTCTTTTCACAAGCTTCTTCAAGCCCCATGACAGTTGCCAGTTTTTGAATTGCAATGTATTTCTGAATCATGTTAAACCATCTTGACCAACTGAACCCCAACCTAATGCACTGGAAAACACCCACCAACCATGTCGATGCTGTTGAGCTCCTGAAAGAGGACAACAAGCTATCTAAATGAGGTGCCATCCCCTGGCTTCATTCAATGGAATCTAATGACACATTCCTGAACTCACTGACTTCTTCAAAAAGACTGTTATCTCCAGAAAACTATAATTCACTATCCAGTGTTCCCCTTTAAATCAAAAATCGGCATTAACTATGTATTTCCTTAAAGCAGTGGTTTGCAAGTGTTTTTAATAGTTTGTATGTCCTTTTAGTTTAATTAAAGTCGTGTTTTTAGAACCATTTTTACATACTTTTATTTTGGTACCTACCATACTATTGTTATTGGATTCTTCCATTCAGTCTCACACACTCTTGGAGAGTATAACCTGTTCTCAGTCAAGGCTACCTTAAAGAGGAAAAGGAGGATTATCATCCAAGTTATGGCTGTTTCCCCTGTATGATTGTGCTCAAATGTGGTTCAGTGGTAGTTTGGGTCTGAGTAGGAGTCCCTGTGCTCCTGCAGAACATTAGTCATTTCATCCGAGTACAACCTTCTTTCGGGGGAAAGAAAAAAGCATTACGTTGGTGGGTACATCAGATGGATGCCTGGATTGGCAGACCGTTTTCCCCTCCATTCTACAGTTATAATAAAATGCCATTCTGAGAGGCACAGGCTGGGCTATTATCAAATCTTTACTTGAGGACTATTGCTTGCAGAAGGAGGCCCTGTGAGACATGAACTCATTGGTGATTCCTGAAGGGTCATTTGCAGTCAGGTCCTTCGCAGACAGGTTTTGTCATTGCATTGTCAGGCTGCTGGTGGACAATTCAGAAATGTGAACACGTTGGGTGGTACCCGCTCCAAGTCTCTGTCAGAGCCGACTAGGCAGTTTTGAGATTTTTGCCTGTTTTAGCAGTAAAAGGTGCAGGTCGAGTACCTCTCGGGTACTTGGAATCTGGTGGCAGATTGGTACTCTCAAATTTACAATGGAGACATGGATTCTGTTGCCCCTGTTCTGGGACATTTTTCTAGATCCACTCCTTTGTCCCGATTTGGGGGTGGTAGAAGGTGATCTTCATCTGATGACAAGAAAAGTTCCAGGGGTACATGGGGAAGCAAGGATCTTTCAGCAGATTTTTCAGGATTCATCCAAGATTTGTGGGATCCCAGGTTTGTCAATACCAACGACAAGACATGGAAGATCTGTGCACACAAGTGCTTTCAAAGGAACCTGGACCCCCTTACTTCTTGATGATCTAAGGTGGTAAAAGAATGAATTCTACACTGTGAATACATATAGAACAGTGATTTCATCTACACATGGGCCCTCATTACAAGTCAGGCGGTGGACCATGGTGCTATTAGCACATGGTCCATGCCGGATTCCTCCATGGTGGATGGCGGAATTACCGCCCCATTCCAAGGTGAGTGGGGCGGTAATTCCCCATTCACCATTTGCCCTTCCCCATTCCCATTTTTGCCCCATAGGGCATAATGGGGATGGGGAAGGCGCTAATTACGGCACCGTAAATTACGGTGCCGTAATTAGTACCAAGGTCGCTTAGCGCCTTGGACTTTAACGCCTGCAGAAAGCAGGCATTAAAGTGTGAAACAGGCGTTAAGGGTTAACGGCGCCGACGGCGCCGTTAAACCCTTAACGCCTGACTTGTAATAAGGGCCATGGGCTGTTAGACTATCTTCCAGTTGAGGAGCATCCTTTGATTTGCCATTTGCTTACTGGCATTACGCTTCAAAACCCCTCTCTTAGGAAGGTATTCTGGTATGTGGGATGTTAACTGCGTTTTATCTTTGGTCAGAGACTTGCATGAGAACACCAGCTGCACCCATTCCTCTGAGAATACAGCTTTAAATCGACAGGATGTGCTTACATGTAACATTTTAGTATTATATCTAGGCCTGCTGTTCATAAATATAATCTGTCTTTTCTACTACATTAAAATAGAGGTAGATTAACTATGAATCTAGTGCACACAGATAGGCCACAGTTACACAAGAACCAGCGTTAATTGCTACAAAAAACGAAATAGACCTTTCGCTATGAAATTAAGGCTTTTTATTCCTCAGGAATTTAACTTTGCAATTGTTAGTTTATTAGGCAGTCACACTCAACTCAGGGAGTTCCTTTCGCCCACAAACAATGTGGTGGCCACCCAAATGCCTTTAAAGATTCACCTTTAGTGAGGCCTCTAACCCATCTCGCACCCACTCCAATGAATACCCTATGTCACCAATGGACTAGGAATCAGGCCGGTGTATATTAAGAATGTATATATATTTATTTAAGGTTTGACAAAACAGACTATGAACCAAAAACCTCAACCAATAATGCTGTGGCACTACACAATATCACAAATGCAATTTTCTTGCATCAATTGACTAGCACAGACTTAAAGGACTTACAGTTTTGATATGGCACAGGAAACATTGTGAAATATGCAGTCACAATTTACATCAGATTTAATTGCAAATTAACCAATAGAAAACATTCACGATAGAATGGAAAAAAATGTGTTTCCCAATACACATTGAAAGAACAGCCAATGCTTTGGGATTCTGGCTTGGGGGACTGGAATCAATGGGAAATTTCATTCTGCACCACACATACAATTGAGAAGTAATGCTTGGTAATTCTGGTTTGGGATGCAAGGGAATAACATGGGGAATTACATTTTCACCCTCTACATTCACTTGAATATCAGCGTTTTAGAGTTACTTATTTTGGAATTATGGACACCCCTCTTCAGGACATGAGTCAGCAGTTTCAGAAGGACAGTCACCCAAGTCTTTATTGTCTATACCGGCCCTAACACACTGGGCATGAACCTTGTTAGTTTTGAATTCTAACAACACTGATCCTGTGATTTTCTATATGGGAATTCATTGGTTTAACTTCAATTCAATGCACTAAGGATCTACGCAGCTTTTTCCTCCCCACAATTTAATGTAAAGGATTTAGACGGGCTGTTCCAACACAATTCAATTTAAATGGATAGGGTGGTATTCTATAGTGTAATTAATTTGAATTGGATTTAAAACACTGTGCCAAGGGTCTTCCCAGTACCACCCCCCTACTCGCTATGCAAGATGTAGATTAAGCATGGCAATTTCAGCCCTTCACACTTTTGATGGCATTTAGGATATCTCTACTTACATGGGAGGCTTTGGTCAGGGAAAAAACAGCAGGGCTCCTCTGGGAACAGTACAGATCGGGTCAAGGGCTTCAGTCAAGGATTTTCTCCTGCACCCAGATTACCTCTGGCTCCTCTGATTGGGTCCCCGCTAGCTTCTAGATTTCCCTGTCACTGTCTCCAGTACAAGGATTGAGGCCTCTCTGCTAGTTGTTCCTCGCAAGAGTCCAGCAGCAGGGTACCTCTCGGAATCAAGTGGAACAGCCCGGTTCTATTGCAAAATTGACCTCTTATAGGGCTGATGACACCCTTACATTATTATAATTCCCACGGTAAGGATTGGCTAGCACTCTCCCTTCGCCTCCCACCAAGACACCTACTGGCTGCTGATAGGACCAGAAGTTGGGAGATATGTATGATGTAGGCTAAGGGATGAGAAAGATTTGTCATCCCAAAATGACAAGTGGGTTTAACCTTTTTTGGGTTCTGAAAATCTAACAACATAGCAGCTATGCATATTTTTCAGATAACTAAATCATTCTATATATTTTCTTATTCTACATTTTATGGCTGAAAATACGAATGTTATTTTAGCACGCCCTTCCTGGGTTGAGCCACAATTATTCACGGTTTCCTGCTGCCCTGAAACAGTTACAACTCTGACACTACACACTACATACTTCCAAGATTAATTTCACTGTATTTCCAATTCCTCAGATTTATGAAAATGCCAGAATCATACCTTTGATCGTAACTTAAGTTATGTACATCATGGAAATTACATTGCCCAAACTGGATTTGTATCCCCTTTAAAATGAACCCAGGATGAACCCACTGGGACACACAATGCTCTTTATATTTAGGAAAATGTGTTCAATGCTAAACATATGGCAATGCATTATATGAGAGGTGGTTTCATTTCTGATCACCCCAAGAAGTTTAATTTCTCTTCTATGACCGGATCAGGACATCTGGCTGGCCAATGTTTATTCTACTCTCTTCTCCTGAGCTTCAAAGGGTCTTTGTTCAAAGATAATGCACACCTTATGGGAAATCTGACCTTAAAGGTCATTTCTGTTGGTCATGTTATCTGTAAATCCCATAGTTGCAATCAACTTCATTGCATATTTTAGCATTTAAATTGACAACCAGACCTTCTTCTCCTCGGGGTCCTCAGCCAAAGGTCTTGAGCTCAAATTCTCAAAGGCACAGACCTTTCAGTTTAGTGGTAAAAACATCCGCTTCATCCATTCTTCTGAAAATACAGCTTTACATCAACAAGATGTGCTTGCATGTTACATTTTAGTATTATATGTAGGTCTGCTGTTCATAAATATAATCTGTTTTTTCTACTAGATTAGAATAGAGGTAGATTAACTATTAATTTAGTGCACACAGATAGGCCACAGTTACACAAGAACCAGCGTTCATTGCTACAAAAATGTAATAGGCCTTTCCCTATAAATATTGTAATTTTATGTGCGGAAATTACGTCTTTTTATTCCTCATGAACGCAATATTGCGTTCATTTGACTTTATTTTTCAATTGCAAGGCATCATTCTTCCTTTTTAGCTTCCAAATCCATAGTTTTTCAAATGTATTTATTTCCTTCCATGTGCACTTCTTCAGCCTTAAATCTCTCACATGTGGCTTTCCACGAAGTCAGCATCTGTAGTGCAACATGTGTTTTGGAATCCATTGGACGCAGTTAACAATATTCCAGTTCTAAGTCTCACTTTTCTGTGGCTGAATGCATGTATCTTCTAACAAAATCGAGGGAGGCACATTCTCGCTCATTTACTAGGCCTCATGTTGAAATCACTGTTTTGTACTGACTTTTATATTTCAGTGGAACTTCACACTTAGCCAGCTTCACTCTCACAATGCGGCCTAGCGTGGCATCCCCATCTCGGTCGCTATGGGGCTATCGTTTTACCTCACAAGCCCCCCCCCCTGGATCTTTGCTTATGGTAACTCAGAGAATACTGAGAGAAAAGAGCAAGGGGAGAGTGGGGATTTTATTTAATCTTTTTGCTTTGGATCAATCCATTAATCGCCTCATTAGAGCATGACCACTCGTTTTCCTGTGTCCTGAGGGAGTGGTGCTCTGGTCTGCACTCCACTGAATTTTGCGGTTTTGCTCCTGAACCCCCTCCTTTGCCAGAAACTCCAACCTCCCCAGCTGTGAAGGTAAGGAATTATTGAAACTGCCAAGAGTAAAAGAGAGGTTAAGTATTTTATACAGTACTTCTTTACCCAGTAAATAGGGATATACATTGACAAAAAATGACAGTTTATACATTGCAACCTGTTAACATTGACATACAGAATTGGACAACATACTCTTTCTCTAATATTGGTACATTCCTTCGAAGTATGAATTGTTTTACTCCATGTTAGTGTGCAATATTCTCAATTCGGGTTTCCATCCTTTACTTTTATTCTTCAGAAGGTTCCTGGGCTTTACCCTCACTGGGTTCTCCAATCAGTCGTAGCACCTGTCTGGGGGACAGTTCTTCAACTGATTGATATAGACCAATTTCTCTTCTATATGTTCTCCTATAGGGAGGCAGATTTTATAGGTGACAGGTGATATTTTATAGACAATTTCAAAGGCCCCGCGCCAAGAGGGAAGGTACTTCCGCTCCTTGGTCTGGATCCTTTGAAAATTGTACAGGTAGACCCTGTCTTCTACTTCGTACTTACTCCTTCTTAGTAGTTTTTAAGTTGTAGTAGACTTTGATTCCTTCTGCTGACTTTTCTAAATTGCGCTGAGCGTAAGCAAAAGCGTGCTGAAGGTGTTACCATAAATTCTCAGTGTACTCATGGGTAGCGGACGCGTTGATCAGCGTCTGCTCTTGAGTTCTCTAGAGCAGATGCTGAGTTACCACCATTGTTCGTCCAGTCATGAGCTCAAATGGAGACATTTTTGTTGCAGAAGACGGCATGGACTTGATGGCCATTAGGACAAGTGGTAATCTGGTGTCCCAACTAGGCCCAGAGTCCTCCATGAACTTATTCAAGATGCCCACAATTGTTTTATTGTACCTTTCAACTCCAATGCTTGCGCCCACCTGGTAGGCGAACTGCAATGGCATACAGCAGCAATTGATCTGACCAGAATGCTTTCTCAGTGTTGTCAAAGCCCATGGGGTTCCCACCCAATTTGGACCAGGCTTTGTTATTAATTATGTCCAAATTAATTGCGAATCGATTGAGAATGTCACCGCCTAAGTAAAAGGTGGAGGGGACATCTCTCACAACCCAACAATTATGTTTGATGCTTTTTGTTGCCAATGGAAATGTTTTGGATACACCTGCTAGGCAGGAGATGTTTGGAATTTTGAGTTTTCAGGCCCATTTCCCACTTATCAATCAATTTAAATGTGGGAATGGTCTGATTTTATGGGAGTTTCTTGAATATTGCTTCGCTGATGATGCTTCCTCCGTTATTCAGGCACACTCTGGCAAGAACAGGCTTGTCCCCCTCATTTATCTGAATGGGGAAAAACAGCTGTTTTTTACCAGTATCTGGAAGTTGGTCAAACATTGAGCTGCTTTTCCTCATCTTTTGTAATGGGATTTGGGTTTCCTCTGATTGTGGATTGATATAAAACTTCAGAGTATTTCCCCCCAGTAAGGAATGCCACTTAAAACTGGGATGGAGGTTGATTTTCAAAATTGTAGAAGGGTTCCCATCACCAGTTTGTTCTCATACGGAAATGACAATGTTGTCTGGGACTTGATTGTTCCTAAAATCAAATTATCTTTTGTCGGACCGTTGTTCAATCACGTGGCATGTGCCACTCAAACTACATAATTTGTACTTTGTTTTAATTTAATTGTCCAATTAGTCTGAGTCCAGAGGACCTTGTTCATGCAGTCAATCAGGGGTGATAACCTCCGAAGGAGGTCATTTCACAGTACACCAGGTGTGCCCTCTGGAGTGACGACTATCACTGGATGTCTCACCCTTTACTGGCCAATTTTTATCTCCATATCCGCAGTCCCTTCGACAGAAATATCATTCCCATCGAAGTTTTGGAGTTGTCCAGGAAGAGGTGTGAGGGGAATTTTCTGACTCTCTCCCTTCCTAAATTCAGTTGGTCAAAGTCCTTTTTGAACAGGAGGGTGGCTAAGGATCCAGTATCCACCAGTGCTGATAATGCACACTGGCCCTGTACCTTGATGGAAGCATAACATATTCCTTCTATCTCCTCAAAGGAGCAAAGACAATGTGCATTCTGTGCCAGCTTGGCAGTTAACATTTTTATATTGAACTCTGACACTGTGTGATCTTGGACAGTTTTCTGTGTTTGAGTGTGGGAATCTGTAAAGAAGATTTTGCACCCAGAAACAAGTCAGATTGGGAAGTTCCCTTTTTCACCTGATTCTTTGCTGTCCCCTTTTCCTAGAGCTAGTTACACCAACATGTTTGGTGGGAGGATACCTCAGTGCTTTCAGGATTATCTGGTTGACCTTTTTGGGGTTTAAGAATTTGTTGCTCTGGGTCGGTCTCCATATTTACCCAGTCTAAATCAGGGTCTTTTGTGACTCATTCTTCCTCCTTGGAAGGGGACCCTCCAATCAGGCTTCCGGAAAGGACATGGCACTGAAACAGCTCTGGTAGATCTCAAGAATCAGATCACTCAAATCATGGACAAAGGCAAGCCCGCTCTTTTGCTCCTTTTAGATCTCTCAGCTGCTTTTGATCTGGTTGAACACAAGACTCTCACCTCACACCTCACACACTCAGCCAACTTCTCTAAAGAAGCAGCCCTCTGGATCACCTCCTTCCTAGAGGAAAGAGCCATGAAAGTCTTCTCGGACATCGCCAACGCCACTCCCACGACAATCCACTGCGGGGTCCCTCAAGGATCATGCACTGCACCCACACTCTATAACCTGTTCACCCAGCCCCTCTTTGACAAACTTGACTCATACGGTATCACATACACGAACTACGCGGACGACACACAAGTACTTCTACCCCTTTCAGGATCATACAACGAAGACGCCAAGGCACTCCACACAATCTACTCCGTCATCAAGGCATGGATGGCAGTTAATGGCCTCTGCCTCAATGGAGACAAGACGGAAATCATGATATTAGGTCAACAGAAAATCCTAGACAAACTTGACAAACTGTACGCTAACTTCTCCATTGACAACTCCATCATCCCCGTATCCACAGCTGTAAAGACCCTGGGAGTATACCTTGACTCGTCACTATCGATGACCAGACAAGTCAGCGCAATCACTTCCGCATCTGCACACACCACCAAACTCATAAACACCATCAAGCACTACCTCTCTAAACCCAATTGCCTCTCTATAGCGAGGGCAACTATTGGAGCCAAACTGGACTATTGCAACACACTCCTAGCAGGCACATCAGCCAAAAACCTAAACAGACTTCAAGTCACTCAGAACAATGCTCTCCGGGCCGCTCTTAGTATCCCAAGAAGAGAGGATATCACCCAGGCCAGGGTCTCAGCCCAATGGCTCCCGGTCAAAGAGCGGATCACTCTCAAAATCCTCACCCTCACTCACAAATGCCTGTCTCTCTCTGCCCCGTCCTATCTATCAGAAACCATCTTCAAACCATCCTCCTCCCGTCCCACTAGATCGCATTACTCCAATCTAATCTGCATCCCACGCATCAAAAAAGCCAAAGCCGGAGGCCTAAACTTCCCCTACATTGCAGCCAAGACCTGGAACGCTCTTCCTGCTGACATTAGAGCGGAAAACTCACTCCCTATTTTTCGCAGGAAACTGAAAACCTCCTTCCTAGTATAATAAATAAGAAACTCTCAGGAATCCATGTAAATATACTGCATTGCTAATGTATTCATGTCCACTGTAAATACTGTACTTGTATGTATTACTGTATCCTATGTAACTAAGATATTGTCTGTAACAAGCGCCAAGATGCCCCCGGGCTGATGTGCGCTCTACAAATCTGAATAAACAAACAAATAAATAAATAAATAAATCCCTGAAAGAAAAGATTTTCTTCCCTGAATCCTCCAGGGATTCTTCTCCTTCAAAAGGGATGATGAATACTTGCTCCACAAAGTGGGATGTCTTTGGCTTTCAATTTCTCCTGCTTACCCTCTGTTCTTTAGGCTCTAGCATTTTGGGGGTAGAAGATTTATGTTCAGGATCAGAGGTTTTCAGGGGGTTTGTTCCAGTGGGAAAGGAAGCTTGCTCTTTGGCTTTGCATCTCCCTTCCACCCGAGCACCCTCCACTGGAACCTGCGGTTGTCAGAGGTTTCTTACACTCATTGCTCTGGGGCACTAGACCCAGGTGTCGAGTTATTCTGGGCAGCAGTTTCCAGTTGAGGGTTCTGCTGAAGCCTCAACATGCAACCAAGGTCTTGAGTTAGATGTTGGACTTGTCGCTCCAGTTGTGACATATTTCCTGGTTGGTAGGGAGGTCTTGATTCGTACCTTTGCTGCTCCTGGATGGGGTAGCTGTCCCTTCTCCCAGAGTAGCTCCGGTATTGGGAGTTTCCCTGATGACCTTGCATCCTAGGTCTCCCTTCTCTCGGATTTGGGAATCTATTTTCCTGAAAGCGGGGTGAGCGAAATTGGGGTTTGAAAGGTATCTGTGAAAGAAACTTACGATGGGGGGGTGAATTATTCCTCCCAGAGGAAAGTTTGGAGAAAGGTTTGGAGTGAGGTTTCCTGGGGCATTACTTACCTGATTGGACCCCCCCTTGTGCTGGGGAGTCCATACATACCCCAGGATGGGTCTGTTACCCTTTTATCTTGGACTGATATAGGTGGAAAGGTCAGATGGAGTCTTGGTCTGGTTCCCTGCCTGGCTACTACCCAATTGGGTTCAGTCCTATTGCTCCCTCTGCCTCTCACTCTGCTTGTTGGTGGCAGGAGTATTTTTAGCCCCCCCCATCTCCAAGTCCAACATGGGAGTATTTTTCACCTCTGCTACCTTTGCAGCGGTGGGTGTGTTTGATGGTTTGCGGGTTGTTTTTGTTTGCAGAGGGCTTTTGGGCCTCATAAATCTGGGTGGCCTGTTCTATCACCCAATACCGTGTCCTACGCTCATGGAAATCTCTTACAATTTGAGTCTTGGTGTATTTCTGGAGCGCATTCAAGTATGTGTTGATGAACTCCCGGCTATTGGTGTTCACCTGCCTAGAGGTCTGTGCAAATGCTCCCTTCAGCTCCTGCACAAATTCTCTAGGCACTTGGTCTTCCCCACAGTGCAGGTTGTATGCCACCTTGTCGGCCTCCGGAGAATTTGTATGAATGGAGAAGTGTTTTAAAATGGCTGCCTTGTAGGTGGACCATTTTTGGTGATCTTGGTCCTCCAGCCTGCAAAGAAGCTGGAGTATTCAGTGGAAAGTGTCCATTTGACAACCTCCATGGAATTTCTATTATTCTTAATACCAAATTAAGTCATCATTTGGTCATGAAGCTCTCGATGGTCCCATACTGACTATTTGGTGTTCTTATGGTAGGGAGTCATAAAGCTCTTTATGGCCTTTATCTGCCGAATTAGTTGTTTCACAAGACCTCTCTTCTATTTGGCAGAATTTCTTTTTCACTGCACCTGAGTCCACTCACCCTCTGACTCAGAGTTGCTGCTATTGGTTGTCCATTCCCTGTCCTCTAGGCACCCCCTACCTCTATGAGACTGGGAAAACCTGCCAGAATGACGGCGTCTGGATTCTTCTCTCCTGTGGTTTTGTGGGCTTTCAGGGTATTTTCCCTTGTACTTCCTTTTTCGCACGGGGGAGTACTCATGTTCCTCATCCCTCCTTCCGGGTATGGTGGAAATTCCCCCCCAACCTGAATGTGTGGAGGTTTTTAAAATACTCTTTTGTGGCCTACACTCTGGTCCTTCTCTTTCTGCAAAGCGGACTAGGTGCTCCCTTTGTAACTTCATTTTCTGCGAGTCCAACTCTCTGATCTTTTCATTATAGGTTGAAACACTTGTGTATAGATGCGTTACAAATTCCATATCATATCATATCATATCATAACATAGGAGCCCTCCTGGTCATACGTACATGTCAGGGTGTTTTTAAACACCCAGAGGCCACCTGTCAAACCACCTTTCCTTCTACTGGGTAGAGATGAATAAGGTAAGGAGGTCATCACTCTGTAATTGGAGGGCGATTTTCCATACCCTGACTGGTCGGTGTGCCTCAAAGCCTGTTTGTAATTGGCTATTTCAATTTCCAACCTCTCACAGTTGTTTTTCTCAGTGCCTATCTCTTGGTGATATGCAGAGGCCTGAGTTTTCAATTCTGACACCAGTGATTGAGTGACTTCTAGCACTTTATTTTGTGCCATTAACCGGTCTCTTAGTCCCTTGTTCTCTTCACAATGGGACTCATTTTCCTTCTGTGAGGCTGGCATTGTCTGAGCATATTCAGACCGCTACTTTTTCAGGAGACCAATCTCCTCCCCTTGTGCAATTTCAGTCTGTGTTGCCTGCTCCATGTCAACCTCTGGTTGCCTCATATATTCCATTCATTATGCATTTTTTAGCCTCATGTCAGTCAGTTCCTGAGAGCATAACTCACTTTTCTCCAAGTCCACCCTTAACTGATGAACTTCCTGAAACAGGGTCTATTCTCTTGACTTAATTTAGTAATTTTATTCCCTCAACTGCTCTCTCTGCTGTTTCAATGTGTTCAGATCTTGGTGCATCTGATTGAATTCACCCTGAGAATTAACCTCTTTAATGATTAACTGGCTGTTTTCAGCTTTCAATTGTTTATCCTGTGCTTGAAATGTGAAAATATCCTCTAAGCAGGCTCTATTGTGAACAACCTGCTCATTTAATTTGTGTTGACTTGCGCTCAGTTTTCAACACATTCTTTATACAACCCTTACAGTGTGGAAATGTGAGCCTCTTGGTCTGCATTCTCTTGTTGTTGTGTCGCTAACTCATCTTTTACCTGTTGAATAATATTTTCAAATTTTTACTCTGAATGTTGGAACTGTAGCCCTTTTGCTGCCAATTGTTTCAACTCTATCTGGGCTTGATTCAAAATCTCAGCCAGCTTTGCACAGAGGCAACACTAACCTGGTGTCTTTCTTCCATAATCAGCATATGGAAATACATATATGCTGTGAGCTGAGAAGTTTTAATTTGCTCATCTTTGCTGGTCTGTCATACAAAAGTTTGTCAGGGCCTGATGTAACAGCCCTTTACCCTGCTACATATAAACCTTTTCAGAGGTAACCTCCTGAATCATTCTGGCTTGCCACATGTCATGTTCTTGTTCTACACATTCACCTTTAATAAACAATTTGGATAGGAGGTGCTTCCTGCCCATATTGATTTCTACAGTGCTCATTCTGAAATGTGTTCTGCACCTGATATACTCTCTATGCAACTGCAAAAATCTCAACCCTGTTCATGCTTAGTGTACACCCACAATGACAACTCAAAATCAACACTGTTTTATCTATACACCACCCTGCAACCAAGGGTACAGGTCTGAATGTCACATTCACAATGCAACACAGATTTCCAGCCACTGCAATGCAATTACACCCAAATGAATAGTCTGCTGCTACTGCACTGTCACAAGTGAAGATTCTCAACCAAGTCCCCGATTATCCCCCAGTTTTGTCACCGTTTGTTAGCCCTTGAAGCCAGGCTAGACCATATGGGTCTATTGAATGCCAACCAGTCAGGCTTCGGAAGGGGAGTTGGGATGGACTGCAACGGTTTAATCATGTCCTCTGCACAGAAATCAGAATGGGTAAAACAAGTCCCAGTAACCTTTATGGTGTCAATCGATCTGTCCATGGCCCATGATATAGTGAATAGGAACATATTATGAAAGAAATTAGATCATTGGGGCATCGACCATGGCCTTTTGAATATCCTAATGTATCTCCATCAGAGCACCACCATTCAGGTTAGACTTCTTAGTGATGGTAATCTATCTAAGAAAATCAACACATATGTAGGGTTGAGACAGGATACGTATTGACTGCCTTCATAGCCTCTAATATTGGAGGCCTTTGAATGAACTGGCTTGCATATGCAGATGACTTTGTTTTGCCTGACATGGCCCCAACCGGCCTGCAGCTGCTCCTGATGGCGTTCAAAGCTTTTATGAATAGTAATAAGCTGAAAATCAACTCTAAGAAATCTAAGATGATATGCTTTTGTGGAAAAAAGTTTAAACAATGTTTTGCATGGTCTACTAATAGCACACGGCTGGAGGTCCTTGGTCTACCTAGGGTTTCAGGTCATGGCATGAGGTATTGTCAGAATGTATTAGATGCTATTGACTCATCGATAAAAATGCTGTTGTCGAACCCTACTAGGGGGAAAGTGTTGATCTGTATGACTGACTGGATCAAAACAAGTGGCTGCTTGCTCAAACACTGTCTCAATGGGCATGCAATAGAAATTACACAGAAAGCCGGATTGGCAGAGAAATATTTGTATAGCTTCCCTGATGTCGGCTATAGAAATGACTTCATGATGTTCAGACTAAATGGGCCTCATTATAAGGCTGGCACTCCCGTAATGAAGGGGCCGGTACGGGACCGGCCCCCTTCATTCTGGGTGCGCCGATTATGAGCTTCCCATCGCACGCCTGGTAAAACCAGGCGTGCTTTCCGGGTCCCGCGAGGGGAAGAGGGAGGCAATAATGGGCCAGATGTAATCTGCCCGTTGTTACCTCCCTCCCCATTCCCATTGAGCCCTAGGGGGGCTCAAATGGGAACAGGGATGGGTTCCTGCAAGGAGGAATTACTGGGTCCTCCTATGTCTGAGTAACCCGGTAAGTCCCCATTGCAGGAACCCGGTAATGGAGCCCAGAATGGAGGCAGCCATGAAGCTAATAGCTCCATGGCTACCTCCACATACTTGCCAACCCTACCGATTTAGGCGGTAGGATACCGCTTTTTAAGCAGTCCAATGCCTACTGATTTATTGGCACCAAATACCGATTTTGTTCGTAAAAAAAAAAATGTTTTTTTGAAAAACTTTTTTTTCTTTGCCCACGCCAGCTCGGGGGAGTCTTTAAAGGGCTCCCCCGAGCTGCCATAGCGGGAGAAGGCGAAGCATGCAGGCTTTTGATGTCAAAGGCACCCACGGCGGTGGGCTAAATGTGCCCCTCCGCCGTGGCTGCCTTTGACAAAAGGCGCCATTAGCTCCCCACCACGCCAGCTCAGGGGAGTCTTTCAAGGGCTCCCCCGAGCTGGTGTAGTGGGAGAAGGCACGGCATGCAGGCTTTTGATGTTAAAGGCGCCCACGGTGGTGGGCTAAATGCGCCACTCCGCTGTGGGTGCCTTTGACAAAAGGCGCCATTAGCCCCCCTCCACGCCAGCTCGGGGGAGTCTTTCAAGCGCTTCCACGAGCTGGCATAGCGGGAGAAGGCGCAGCATGCAGGCTTTTGATGTAAAAGGCGCCCACGGCGGTGGGCTAAGGGCGCCCCTCTGCTACAGGTGCCTTTCACAAAAGGCGCCATTAGCCCCCCACCACGCCAACTCAGGGGAGTCTTTCAAGGGCTCCCCCGAGCTGGCGTGGTGGCAGAAGGCGTGGCAGGTGCCTCATTGTCATTGAATGCACCAGCGGCGGCGGGCTCATTCATTGACAATGGGCTGCTGACGCGCTCTATTCCTATCATTACCTCCTCGCCTGTCTATTTTTGAAACTTTCAGATTCCTACAGATTTTTTGTCACAAAATGTTGGGATGTATGCCTCCATTCTCGTAATGAGGCCCAATGTGTTAAACACAGGAGAAATGCGACTATTAGGAATAAAGGGGCCATGGAGTCACCAATGTGCCAGTTTTGAAATAATTGTGGGAAAAGTTGAACCTTTAAAACATCTTTAGGTTGAATGCCCCGTGCTGTTGGAACTTTGAATTAATTCCTTTGGTAAATGGTGTGTCACAAATCTAGAAAGAGTTGCTATTGAAAAGCTATGGATGTCCATGCTGAACGGATGTATGATCTCCATGATCTTGTCAGTGGTGAGATATTTAAAGTACTGTAAATGGTGTTGATACAGGGTTTTATAATGTATATTGCAACTATGATTAAGAAAGATTGTATATGGTGATGTATTTTTCTATGCAAATGTGTTTTCTGTTGCACTTTGTGATAGAAAATGTTGGTTCTATAGTTTTTCTTTTCTTGCTTTTTTTAAATCTTTATTTGATCTTTATGCTAGGAAAAGTGTAAAAATACTGTGTTTGATTTTCTTTTCTTTCTAGTGCTATAAAATGCAAAGTTTATTTGGCTGTTTGATTTTAGATTGTAAAAGTTTGAATTAGTTTTGATTAACCTTTCTTTTAAACCAAATACAATAACATTTTTTTTAAAGGTTAGACAACTTGTACTGTCCAACTTTCTCTCACTTTCAGCAGCACATTTTTTCGAAGAGAAAAGAAGGGAAGAGAAGAGAGAAGATAAGAGAAGAGAAGGGAAGATCGGAAAATATATTATACTACAACCAATTAATGAGACTTTGCAAAATAGTACACTCTGTTAGGCCCTCTGATAATACAACTGGGAGATGTAGTTGAAGGCACTAACCCTATGACATGACAGTAAGACGAACCCATCACACTTGCTTATTGCAGCCAAACTGATGTTAGTGCACCTTTTGAAGGATCGAGAGGGCCCACTTAAATAAATGTGGAGCTGTAGGATTTGGGAAATACTTGCTTCAGAAAAATCACAGAAATCCTTCAGAATTGTTTCCCAAATTACGTTAAAACATGGTCCATGTACATGGAATTTCATAGAGATAACCCCCATCTCTTTTATACGCCCTCACTATTTAAACACTCTCAGTGCACTGAGTCAGTTATTTTAGATGTAGCAAAACCAAAGAGGTGATGGCTGGAAGGTTTAGAATTAATCCTAACCACTGGCAATGCTCTGGGCAACCCTCCAGACCACCGTTCTTCACCTGCCAAGCCATTATAGAAGGGAAAGACCAAATGCAAATCAGGCTTGGCCCCACCCCAAAAGGGGCAGTCCAGCCTGAACTGCTAGGCCACATCCCTTCTGCACGAGATGTGACACATGTTGAATGTAGGGGCTTGAGGTTGGGAGGAGGAGATTGGGGGGAGGAAGTTTAATTTAGAAGGAAAAAATGCTCAATATCATAAACAGGTATAGGAAACAATTTAGATATGGTATGGTAAGCACTTGGTTACCAACATGTTCATTAGCAGACCATGCTTTGTGCTTTCCTAATTCTCTATCTTCTATTACTTTTACTATTGTCCACTCTGGCAATGTAATTTATATAAGGAAAACCCGTTGACCAATGTGTTGATAGTCCGACCATAAAATGTTAAATACAAGTTTGGAAAAAAAGATAATAGGCATTGATAATGTTCTTACTACCATACTGGCCTCCCGACTTGATATTGTGAGAAGCCTGAAGGTGTCTCACCCGCTAGTCCTGAGGGATCTGTCATTCAGGTGGCCAGGACACAGCCATCGCTATTGGATCCAGTTCTTGGGGGTGGACCAATGCGGGAGGATCACCTGGATGAGGGATCACAAGGGAGTGGAAGTGGGACACCGAAGGCTGAGACGCGGTATTCCCTTTCCTGTAACACCTTTTCCCCATCCTACGAGGTAAGATAACTGGAAGCTCAACCCCCCACCCCTTTTCCTTTTAATTGTGAGCGACAACAGACTAACACTGTAGCCGTATACCTGACATGTCCCAACACCCTGGTCAGGCAAGGTCAGGCAATTACTAATCATTACACACACCTGACTTCCATCACACTTCCCCACATGGATAAAAGATGGATCAAGAAAGCACACTCTTAGTGAGGAAAAACACACAAGGAAGCAGCACTTCCAAGGTGGTTTTTTTTTAACAGGCGGAGAAAGGCAGCAGGACTGGAGAGGGTTGCAAGGAAGGGAGTACCCTTGACCTCTAGAAACCGTTACTTTTACAAGCCTTGAAATGTGAGAAGCCTATGACCAGGAAATGAAACTGAACAAGCCTACGCTATGCATCAAAAGTATCCGGGGTGCCCCATGTTGATAACCCATGCCTATAGGATGATCGCCGCCGTGGTACTGTCCTTGGCACCTGCAAGAAAGCCGCGCAATTAGAAGCAGCACAGCATGTGAGTCGGGGAAACAATACGAAATCTGCTTATGTTTGAACCAAGGTTGCAAGTGGCAACATTGTATGAAGAAATCCACAAAAGACAGCGTTTAAAGCGCATGGGATGAGAAGCGCGAACAAGTGGAAACTAAAGGAGTGAATGTACTTCAGAAAAGCCAAACCATATACGGTTTGCAGAGTGGTCCGGCACCACGCGAGTGCTCATTCGAAACGTGGAGAAGGGAGAATAAAGGCCCGAGCGCCCTGACTTATCATTTTGTAAACACTTCTTTCTTTTTCATGAACATTACCCCACACTATTTTTAAAGTGCCAGTAAGGATTGGCAATCGTTTTATTTAGTATAGGCCCTTTTCTTTTGACAAGACTCAACTAGGACTGCTTTATTATTATTTGATGTTCATAGCTTGCTCCCATCTGTAGATTTAGGTTTAGATAGGCTTTTTCCACCCCCCCCTTGTGAAATTTCAATAAACACCCTTGAACTGTGGTCACTGGTGTCTGTCTTACTTCGATACCATGTCTTCCTTACAGTAAGAAACTCACATATTAATACAAATATAGAATGACAAACAAGGCTAAAGCCATTAAAGTTCCCTCTCTATGGCACACCACACCACACTATTACCCAATCAATGGGAGTTTAGCAAGTAGGATGCAGTTGTCTTGCAGGTGCTTCATACAGGGATAAACCTCATTGACTGTCTTATGCCATGCAATTCCAAGGACTTTCGAGGTCTGGCACATTTTCATGTTAAGAGGCAGTATATCTCACACATTTTCCTAGAGCTTTATTTTGGGTGCACATGTATTCACTGGTCAGGCACATGACATTTGAGTGGTCAGCCAAGACTTTAGACCATCTTATTCAGATGAGAATTTTTCATTTCTCTTGTCAATTTACTTGCTAGAGTTTGCTGTTTCACAATGAGCCATTAGATCACCATCAGAGGACACACAGACGCACAGGGGGACGCTCTCTCTCTCACACACAAACACACATACACACACAAATCAATCAGACGTTCCACAAATGACCAACATACTTTCCTGGCCAGCCTCTGAGACCATAACAGACCCTGTACAAAGCCTTGGTGTAAGTGCCCAGTGGAGTGGCACATTAAAATTCATATATATTATTACTGGCTTCAAATGAAACTTCTATTTACAGTTCTGCCTGTTTCCATATGATGAAGTAGGTCTTTGAGACTTTTGAAAGCTAATGTTTTTTCCACTGCAGAATAATATTCCCAGTTAGTCCATGGCAACTATAACAAGACATTATTCAATACAGTGTTTCCAAAATTATGCATCCTTCTCCTATGATGTCATAGCAGTGGAATATAGAAGTCATATTCCACTGGCCTGACGTCAATGCAGGGAACTATTGCATTTTCTCTGCCTCCCCTGGTTCTACTTTGACTCAGTAAAAGCAGAGAAAACGCAGTGCCCTCCTGGCAGCGGTGGACTGGGAATCAAAAGAGGCCCTGGAAATAATGTTCAAATTGTCCCAACATTCCACATTTTAAGCAAGCCAACCCTTTTCCTAGGAGAACATGTGGAAATAAAACAGGTCACCACACAAAAGAGATCTCGGGTGTAGAGACCTACCAGGAAATCTCCAGAAGTCCCAGAAGGCCTGTCCATCCCTGCCTTCTGGGATTTTCACTGCACGGCTAACTGACAGTGCAAGAACCAAACACGTGTCATTTCTACAGAGCTCTGGCTCCTGCACAAGCTCCATTTTCAGTGTAATATTCAGTGTTAGGCCTTCGACAGCTTGTGAGTCATGGTTATATATAAAGGAGGCATGGGCACAACTCTTGTACTTTCACGAAGGGGTATCAGAATGGTGGGGTTGTGAAGCTTAGGGAGGTCTCAGACGAAACAGAATATCAGTCACACTTTTGGTGTCCATGGAGTACAGACATGAGTGAGGTGGGAGATGGTGTCAGGATGGCAGGTCTTGTTTTAGTTTCAGAGTAAGAGGTTGGCAAAATGTGCAAGATAAGTATTGTCCAGGCAGAATGTATTCTTTTCATTTGGGGTATGGAGAGCTCAATTCGGATAATGATTGAGAATTGTTGTAAGGGGGAAAAGACGAGGAACAAGCCTGATGAGGGAGGTCGGGTCATTTTTGGTGTTGACAGATGGTGATAAGAGCATAGGGAATCTTCCCACATATGATTTGTAGGCTTCCCTCATACCTCCCCTCTCCACCCCTGCAATGCTGGTCCACTGGAAGAATGCATGCAAATTGTAGATGGTCAAAAAAGTATAAGGGATCCATGTTTTTTCCTTACCAATAAGAAGTGTCTAACCCATGCAAGTTTGTGTTGTCTTTATTTTATTAAAACTGATCTAGGTTACATACAAAAAGCCTTGTTGAAGTATATCCCTTTCTTGGTCATGAGTTGCCTCTTATAAAATACTTTCAACAGAGTATTCCTCTGAGACTTTCACCAGCCTCTTGTAAGGCAAGTAGCCTGTATAGCGTGTCCGGGTTCCTCTAGCAGTCACCCCGATTACTTTCAGAGAACACTTCGGCCCCTCAGAAACTTCCTGCCACAAGAATGGAGGACACAGCCATGGGGAAAAGTTACTGTTGTTAATTAGCATATAATCATAACATGGATCACACCAGAAAAACAAGGTTCATCTAGAGCTCTCTGCTACTACGCATGTGTCACCTGTTTTAATTCCCATTTGATGTCACAAATCTAGGTTAGCTCCTGGAAACCAATCAAACACTTACATTGGTCAGTTTTGGTACGGTTACATATATAACTTACATATATAACTTCCATAGGTTAGTCTTCTAATTGGCCAGCCATATCTAGTGTCTCCTCCTAGGACCACCTCTACTGCACCCGTCTACAATATTGCAGGGTCGACGCAAAACCATTGGCCCGTGCTACAAATTATATCCCCCTGAGAAAGGTGAATTTGGATTGGGTGTGTCCTCCCAGGCCGGGGAACCTAGACAGTTCTCAGACTGAAAATATCTCTTCAAGGTAATGAGAAAGAACATGGTGGTGTGAAGCATTCCCTAATGTTGCTCTTCTCTGATCAACCAAGCCTGTGAGAGTGCAGTCGATTAACGAAACATGGGCAACTCTTGTATCTTCTTCTCTCGGGTTCTCTGTGAACAGTCTTCTCTGTCTGGGTCACGTGTGTCGATACCACGAAATTAAGCCCTCCAGTCTGTAATTATGGGGATTTTAGCCTAAATTTCTGCTGGTGACTCACTATCTTGGCAGCTGGAATTTCACCAGCTTTCCCTCCGTCCTTGGCTGGGTATCCTGTTACTGCTCGCCTAGAGCTGCGGCGATCGTGTCAGCTTGTCTGTGCAGTCTGTCTCTCCTTTCTTGTTAGTTTCAGAGGCCTACAACTTCTATAGTATTAATCATGGCTTCTCCATGTTAGTAGAAGTTAAGTATGTGCAAGCTAGATATATGAATTCTGTGCATCTTGCAGTTTTGGCTTTGGCAAAATAATAGTAATATAGAGATATGCACGTGTGTTTGTCCTCTGCCTAAGTGGGTTATAAGCATGTGCTACGTGCTTATATGCAATAAACTAGTGCAGGTTTGTGTAGCTTCATGAATGAATGAATATGTACTTCATGTATTAAACGTGGCAACGTCGTGATGTCAGTGATGACATCATTGGCTTCTGCTTTCCCAGTCAATCGACCTGATCGATTGATGTCAATTCCATGTCGTTAAAATCATCAATTGGGTGTGGTCTGAATGGTTGTCTAAGAGAATATAGTTTTTCACACCTGCAATACATCGATGATTGCGGTGATGGGCCTAAGAGCGAGGCACATCTATTGTTTCTCTGTCTTCATGTTGAGAGTTGTACGGGTGGCATGAGAGTCAGATTTGGCCGCTCGTCTACCAACCTTGGAGACATTCACCAGTGTCTTGACTTTGTCAGGCATATTATACCTAGAGACTTTTATTAGCCTCTTGTTTTGTCATAAAAATGTTCCACAGACACTTTCTTCAGCATGTCAGGCAAGTAGTTCTCACACTTACCTCACACTCTTGACTTTGTCAGGAAAATGTTACTCAGAAATATTCACTAGCCTTTTGGCTTTATCAAAGATTTTAAGAAGCCTCTTGGGTTTGTCAGGTAAGAGTTCCTCAGACACTTCAATTAGCCTGTTGACTCAATCAAGCATGTGCTTTTCAGAAATGTCAAACAGCCTCTTAGCTTTGTCAGACAAGTGTTTCTCAGAGACTTCAACCTCACTGCAATCAGCCTCTTATATTTGTTATTAAAACAATCCGCAGAGACTCCAACTAGCCTCTTAACTTTCCGAAAACATGCATTCCTCAGAGACTTCAAGCATCCACCACACTTTTTTTCAGGCAATCGTTTCTCAACAGTTACAGTCCGTCTCTTGACATTGTCAGGGATGTTTTCTTTTGAAAATTACATCAGCCTCTTAGTTTTGCGCAGCAAAACTTTTTAAAGATGTCAACCAGCCTTTGGTTTTGTCAAGGAACATTTTCTAAGACACTTCAATTATCTTCTTCACTTTGTAATACAGGTGTTTTTTAGAGATCTAAAGCAGCCTTGTGACTTTGTCAGACTTACAATCTTTAAAGGCTTGAACCAGTCCCTTGGCTCAATCGAGTGAAAGTTCCTTGGAGACTTTAATCAGCCACTTTTCGTTATCAGGGAAATGTTTCTCAGAGATTTCTACCAACTTCTAAGCTTTGTCAGGGATGTGTTGATTAGTTAACTCAGACATCTTCTTGGCTTTGTCAGGCCACTTGCCAACCTGCTTCTTTGCTTTTTGTTTGAAATGTGACCATAGTGTCTATCTCACACAGTTCATTGACAAGTATTCTTCATATATAAATTTGATTGTTTTAATCAAATTCCAATTTACTTACAGTTGTGGTTTATGTGTTGGTCTATGTTTCTTGACACTTAGCACTTCCTCACAACTTATTAATTCAATAGTTACTGGCATTGTAATTAAGAGCTGAGAAATAAAATATAGCCGTCAACATAGAAGCCATGTTTTGAAAATTTGAAAAAGAACCATGATGGTGCAAGTTTAATTATTACCTGGCACTCTGTGCTGTTTAAAAACGTGACCTTCAGTATGTACAGCAATGTCTGCAAAACGGATACTGTGAGAGTAGCATGCTGTGTGGATGTGTGGTTACTAGAAAGTGAAGCACCATTGATAATTGTAGTTCTTCACATATACCCTTGTCTGCATTCTGTCCCCATTGAATAATAAAATAACTTTTTGCAAGACGTGCTGGATACAGTATGCAGTATTTTATGGCAAATAGAGCTAGTATTTACAGAAAGCTACAGGTACACAAATGAAATCTACACAATAGTCATTCATTCTAAAAATTCCTAACAAACAATTGCTTTTTTATACAGGCAGACTGGTTTCCTAATTCTAGTTGTTAGGAAACCCTGCCAATACTCCAAAAAAGCCCTGGCCTGAAATATCTTCAATTTCTAGAGCAGCTGCAGCAAATCATGTGCCTGTGACTCAATATAGTGATTACCTAAACATCAACAGTGAAATATTTTCTGAGTGACTGGGCAGACTTCGAGTAGCCCATTTACATTAACATTGACAATGATAAAATGTTTGGAGGATTACAATCCGAGTTGCCGCGTTACCGAGCACTAACACACTGTAACTGCTAACTTACATTCCTGCAATAATTGATGGTGTTTACTTTACTTAACCAAAACAAATTACACCAGAAGGTACCATATAACAACAGTCAAGCCCTGGTCCAAATATCAAAACAGCTGTTCAAATGTGAAGTGGAAAATTGTGATTTTTACCGGTTTTTGCGGATATACAATTGTATTAATTTGACCTTGTGTCATGACAGTTATTTTTGACAATTATAAAAGGACAACGCAAATATTTTTTAACATATCAACAATGAAAATTAATGTTTCATTTGTTACAGAATGCAAAAGAAGTGAGTGAATACAATCCATGGTTTAATGAGTTGATTTTTTTATTTTCAAATCTGTTTATTGGCATTTGTTATTTATTACAAGCACAGGAAAAGTGCCATGAGTGCCATCAAACAATAAATCACATTGCATCTCGGATTATTAACATTTACAACTTAACATTAAAACTTTAACTATCTCCAAATGTTTGTATCTTGAGAAGCCGGTGCCGAGTGGGGCACAGGGGGGGATTGGGACTTTCAGGGGGGGGGGGGGGAAACTTCCCGTGGCAGGGATCGCATGAAGTTTGGATTGGGCTGCCTCGAGGAGTCCAATTCTGTCCGTGGGTCTACCCACTGTGGGTTTGTGCTGGTTCATGGGGGCTTATCGTCGGAGGGGTAGAACAAGGGGTCTGTGAGTCCTTTCCAGGCGTCTAAGGTCGTGCTCGAGACATCTGTGGATCTGGCCACGCTTTCCTCCCAGGCTCTCGTTTCTGCCAGCACCCATCGTTTCAGTTCACTGTGCCAGATTTTCTGTTGCGGTCCCGATGGTTTCTTCCAGGACATTGCAATTGTCCTCTTGGCCAGAATGCACATAATGTCCATTAATCTAACGAGGTGCTTTAGCTTTGCTGGTCTGGGGTATGTGCCGAGTAGGCACTCCGCAGGAGTCCATTTATATCTGGTCAGCCCCAGGTTTTCACTTGTCTGCTGAATTAAAGACCACAGGGACTGTGTTCTGGCACACCGCCAGAATGCGTGGAACAGGTCCGCATTGTCCATTTCGCACCAGGTGCATTTGGAGCTCTGGGTTTTATGGAGTTTGGCCAGCCTGGATGGGGTTAGATATGTCCGATGCAGAAGATTCAATTGTATTTGTCTAAATCTATGATTTCTGGATACTGTTTTTGGAAATGTCAGAGCTCTTTCCCATTCCCCAACTGTTAATTCTCGGCCTATGTCTGTTTCCCATCTGGACTTCAGTCCATCACTGCGTGGGTTGGGGGTATCATTTAGGTGGCTATAGATCTGAGACACTGGTCTCCCTCCTTCTCCCAGTTCATACAGTAGCGTAAGCAGGGGGTTTGTGTCTGGTTCCTCCGGCCATGTCGACCATCTGGCGCGTGCCGTGGATCTTAATTTTTGATACCACAGAAACTGGCCTGTGTGGACATCATTTTCTTCTTGAAGTATTTCAAATTCTTTGAACACCCCCTCCGTGTATAAGTCCCCCCATGAGTATATCCCTTTCTGTTCCCAGTGCCTGAGGTGTTGCAGATCCCCGGGGGATCTGCATAGGTCCGAGACAAGCGGTATGTTCGGGGAGTATTGGTGTTTGACATGGGCGAGGGATTCAGTCCTATGCCAGATTTTGCGTCCAAGAGTGACCATTAGGGGGGCATTTCTTATCAGGTGGGTGGGGGCCCAGGAAAGTTCTTTCATATACAACGGGGAGACCAGTGATTGCAGGAGAGGGGTTTCCGATGTGGCATCGTCTGCTAGCCACTTGGTGACAAAGCTAAGCTGCGCTGCCAGATAGTATTTTTCAAAGTTCGGGAGTTGGATTCCCCCCTGAGTATACGGTAATGACAACGTGGTAAGCGCTATCTTGCGTCTTCCCTTCCCCCACAGGAAATCTCTCAGCATACTTTCCAGTAGGCGAAAGAAGGGCGCTTTGATGTAGAAGTGTACGTTCTGAAATCCATACAAGAATCTGAGAAGGACGATCATTTTAGTTATGGAGGCCCTGCCCATCATGGATAGGGGAAGTTTTGCCCAGAAGGCTATAGATTTCCTCAAGACCGGGAGAGCAGCCTTAGTGTTGCGCTCATGCATTTGTTCCGGGGAATGCATTATGTGTATGCCTAAGTATTTGAACGAGGTATGTTCCCACCGTATTCCCACCGAGGGAAGCTCCGATTCTTCCTGTCCCTTAAGATTTGCCAGGGGGAAGAGGCAGGATTTAGCTCTGCTGAATTTTATTCCAGAAACCTTCGCGAAATTGTCTAGGACCTCCAGCATCGTGGGCACATTGTAGTATGGGTCTCTAACAAATAAAAGAATATCGTCCGCATAGAGAGAGATAATGTGGTCAGTGTCTCCCAGCCGGATCCCAGCATCAAAAAATTGCTTACGGAAATAGATAGCAATGGGTTCTAGGCCTAGTACGTAGAGCATGGGAGAGAGGGGACAACCCTGTCTAGTTCCTCTGCATATGTTCCAGACCTCCGATATGTGCTTCCCAGTTTTTACTCTGGCTCTAGGTTCCGTGTATAGTATCTTGATCCACCTAATGAACCTCGGGCCGAAGCCAAACCCCTCCAGGACCGCCAATAGCCATTCCCAAAAGATCGAATCGAACGCCTTAATGGCGTCCAGGGACAGCAGTGCGTATGCTTCTGTGCAAGCTTCAGTTTGGGCGATAACGTGCTGCACTCTGCGCAAATTCATGGTTGTGTTTCGGGCTGGTATAAAGCCACATTGGTCTTCATGTACTACTCCCCCTATAATTCTGGCCAGTCTACTTGCTAACACTGTTGTCAGAATTTTCGCATCGTAGTTAAGCATTGCTATCGGGCGGTAGGAGTCACATCTATCAGGGGGTTTATTAGGCTTAACAATCGGGATCAGGAGGGTCTCTCTCATGCTATCGGGTAATATCCCTGTCTCGTGTGCTTCTTGAAAGACCTCGTGTAGCAGGGGCGCTAGGGTGGACTCATACGCCTTATAAAACTCCGTGGGCAGACCATCGCTCCCAGGCGCCTTGCAAGTAGCTAGTGATCTAATAGCTTCTGTGATGTCCTCGGTTGTGATTTCTGCATCTAGGGCCTCTGATTGTTCAGGGGGCATCTTGGGGAGTTCAATCTCTTCGAGGGTGTCCATGATTTTGTCTAGGGGGATCTGGTCATTATGAGAGTAAAGGCGTTCGTAGAAGCCCTTAAAGGTATCGTTTATGGCTTGCTGGGTCTGTGCTATCCCCCCCTCTTCAGTTTGTACCCCAGTGATTGTATGTCTGGGGTGTTCTTTCTTGCAGAGCCAAGCTAGCATTCTGCCTGGTTTGTCTGCCTCCGTGTGTATTCTATTAGTTTTGGTGGCATAATCAAATTTGGCGAGCCTATTCCATGCTAAGGTAGAGTTAGTTCTGAGTACTTTGAGGCTATCCTCCCTTTGTTCTGTGGCGCCCGGGGCTGCTTCCAATTGCTCTATTTGCTGCTCCCAGTGGATCAGCTCGTCCGTAAGTTGTCTCTTAATGCCCCCTGCCTTTGCTATTATTTCCCCTCTCGTTACTACTTTTAGGGCGTCCCACATTGTGCTTAAGCGATCTACGCTTCCGGTGTTTCTTTCTATGAAGCTTTCTATGAATTCGTGTAGGTCTTCCCTAAATGTCGGATCTCCCAGGGCATCTATCGGCATTCTCCACATTGGGATAGGAGGTCTGGGGCCAGTGTGATTCCAACCCACCAGAAGTGGCGAGTGGTCGGAAATGGTTCTGCCCAGATATTGGGCTTCTTCTATTTGTGGCAGGTGTTCGTTACTTATGAAAACATAGTCCAATCTGGTGTGGAGACCGTGCGGAGAGGAGAAATATGAGTACCCTCGAGCGTCAGGGTGACACTCTCTCCAGGTATCTGCCAAGTGTAGCCTGTCGACTAACAGGGAGAGGGCTGTTGTGGCCGCTGAGGGCCCTTTTGGATGCGGGAAGGACCTATCAATTATCGGATCATGGACACAGTTGAAGTCTCCCCCCCAAAAAAGGATTTCATGCCTATGTGGCGCAATCTTGGCGTACATGGAGTTTAGGTGCGATGGGATGTTAGTGTTGGGGAGGTAAGAGTTCACTATGCAAATATCTATTTGTTCTAGCCTGCCCCATAGTATTACAAACCTTCCCTCTGGGTCTACCTCGGACTTAATTACTTGGAAAGGGAGTTGTGGGTGAATCCAGGTATATACCCCTCTAGCATACTTAGAGTATGAAGTTCCGACCCCCTGGCCTCCCCAATGTTCACTTAGCCTCGCTAGGGATTCAGCCGTGCAGTGCGTCTCTTGCAGTAGCGCTATCTGCACCCTCTTTCTGTTTAAATAGGACTTGATTCTGTTCCGGCGTGGGTATGAACCCAGGCCCCTCACATTCCAGGTCAATATTTTTATATTTGTTCTAGCCGCCATTGCGGGGTAGTTGAGTAACACTCACAGTTGTCCGTCCCCTGTTGACCTCGTTGGTCCTTCCATCCTGTCCTGATCTTCTCCCCACCTGTCCTCTCGTTCCGGCCCCAAGTCTTTCGCTGGTTGGAGATTTTTGAACTTGTGTAAATCCCATTGTGTTGAATGGGGGAAAAAACTAAACAAAACTTTCCAAACAGACCCTAGCAGCTGCTTTTAACTTACAGCGCTCAGGGGCTCCTGAGCCTTCCAGGCCACTCCTGGCCTTCCGGATCAGGATTGTGTGTGAGCAAACTGCTTACACCTTTTCTGGTGGGGTGGGTTGTTTGTCCGCCGCTTCGGTGTTCCTCCGATCTCGCGTCCGATGTTGCGAGATTTGTAGTAGGACTTTCATAGTGGTTCGTCCGACTTCGGTTCGTGTTGATTTCCTTTTGTTATCTGCAGGGGCTGCCTTCTGCTTGCGTTCGTCGGGGGGTGGGTGGTCATCCTCGATCTGAGTTCAGTGGTTCTTCCTTGTCGTCCGCCAGGTTGTTGTGCTCAAGCCACATGTTTGCTGCGGCTGGGGTCTCTAGGAACGTTGCTTTCCCTTTATATAGAATTTTGAGACGTGACGGGTATAAGAGCATGTATTTCAAGTTGAGCTTTCTCAGCCGGGCTTTTATTGGAATGTAAGAGTTTCTGGCTCGTTGTACTGCAGGGGTGTAGTCCGGGTATATAACTATTGTTGAGTCGTTTCTTTTTATCTCCCCGCCTTCTCTAGAGAACCGTAGTATGGTTTCGCGGTCTCTGAAATTTAAAATCTTTGCTATGATTGGGCGTGGATGAGATCCAGGTGGGGGACGTTTCTGGAGAGACCTATGGGCCCTTTCGACGGAGAACCCCTGGGAGAGGTTTGCCGCCCCTATTTCTTGCTGTAGGAGCGTTTCAATGAAGGTCGTCGGGTCTGGACCTTCTAGGTCTTCCGGGACCCCCAGTATACGAATGTTATTACGGCGCGCCCGACCTTCTGCATCCTCAGAGCGGGCCTCTAGCCTTGCCACCTTTTGTTCTAGATCTCTGACCGTCATCTTTAGGTCTCGGGTGCTCTCAACATTTTCCTGTAGAGCGGTCTCTGTCACCGTAACTCTTTCCGTTAGGTTACGGGCGTCCTGTCGCATGAGTTGCATGTCTGACTTCACCTCTTCAAGCCGTCCCTCGAGTGATGTGCGGAGGGCGGCTATTGCTTGGAGGACTTGCGTGTGTTTAAGGTCTTCCTCTTGTTGAGGCGAGTCTTCAGGGAATTCTCGGTCTTGTTGAGATGACTGCCGTTGGGGTCTGACCGTCGTGAATGAGTCCATCGTGACTAGTTTCGGCTTGGTCCTGGGGGGAGACATCTCCTGGTTTGAGGACTACAAGTGCTACCCCCTGCAGAGTGCAGATCTGTCGACGACCCCTGTATCAAAGTTTACGTGTGGGCTTCAAGGGAACTTTGGACCCAGGGATCCAACCCCAGCTTTTCGGATGTTTCTGGTCGCTGGTGTTTCCACAATTAGGTTTCAAGATCTTGACCAGTGGCTGTGGGCACAGGTTGTATGGAGGGCCTAGTTCTGGGAGTCGTAGTGGTGCAAATAAGTCCCGGGCTGCAGGCAGCGATCAGTTTAGTTCTGGTTCCCGCCTGCGTCTCCAATGGGTTACTGGCAGGCAGGTGGGGCTCCCAGTATATTATTCGCCCTTCTCTTCCTCAGGCCTTAGTGAGTGGGATCTTTCTGCTGGGGTCTACCTCACATGGAACTTCCTGCGTATCAGGCAGCCTCTAGGGCGAACGGGGTCCCACAGGTCTAGGCCAGTCCTCCTCGCGAGAGTCAGCGTTAGGCCTTCGCTCCTTCAGGCTGCTGGGAGGCCGTATGGGGCAATTTCATGTGATCCCGTTAGGAAGTGTCGTGAAGGGAACCCGGTCCCGCTTTCAGTGTTACTGGGGGTCCCGCCGCCTCCAGTACCGTTCCCCGTATCTCCGCTCAGCTGTGAGCTGTGATCGTGGTCGCGCTCACCTTCATGCCGCTGGAGCTGTTCTGTGTTCCAGGCTCCAGCGTCCGCGGCGGACACAACCTCCTCCTGGCCGCGCCCACGCCACGGTTCCTCCGACCTCCGCGGCCGCAGCAGCAACCAACGTCGGCCTCCCGCTCTCGAGTGTCCGTCGGCGGAGCAGGCGACAGGCTCCTCCACAGCGGCCACCCCAGCTGCAGCGGTCCGTAGGATGACCCGGGGGGCCGAGGCCGGCTCGATCTTACTCCGCGGCGGGCGCCGCCATCTTGGAGTCCCAGGGGGCTCGACTTCGGGCTTCCCGTTTTCCGTCGTCCGCACTCCGATTCCGCCTAGTATTGTTGCCGAGTGCTGGCAATCGGTTCCCCCACAATATTCTGGCCTCAACTCGTGTTGTGAACCTGGAATCAGCGAAAGTTAAGCATTAGTCTCAGGATCGCGGACGGAGCTTCGTGGAGGTCTGTCTTTACGGCATGCGTGCTGGCCACGCCCCCCTGGTTTAATGAGTTGATGAGAGACAATCTTGTTTAAGTACTTTCAGAATGAGACTTATTTATTTTGTAAGGCTATCAGGAAACGGTGGCTATCGTTCCCCTTTGGCAGTAAAAGTACAAAATACATCATTCTGGTTTTGAGAGTGCTCAAGTAGTTTGCATCCTTTTTCAATGTAATACTCTCTTATCTGATTTCTTTGATATGCACATGACACACTCTTCCATTCTCTCTCTCTCTCTCGCTCTCTCTCCCTCTCTCTTCACAACATCCAAAGTGGTAAAAGGTAGAGAAGAGCAGGAAAAGGGGACTGACCCTTCAGAGCCTTGGCACATTCAGGAACAGTTAAGAGCAAGAGAGAGGGAGAAGTAAGATACAGCCAGTAACACAACACATACACAATGCAGAGTGTAATAAGTACATATATTTGGCGGCATGGACAGGGCAATGTAAGCAGAGGGTAGAAAGGTATCAACGTATTGTTTTCTTTTGGCTCAATGCGTTTCATGTTACCCTTGTTCTTAAATTGTCTTTTGTCCAAGTGAACTGGCCTATAGGTCATTGGTCGTCGCCCTATAGAAAAGAAAACAAACTATAATCTATTGACTGTGAACATTCTATGGCTAATAATGCTTGACTCATTTTACACATTATTATATCTCCCCAAACTGTTTTTATGTCACAAGGGCAAATACATTGGAATGTTTGATAGCGAGTCGCTCAATGGTTCAAAAAGCAAAACAAATTCCAAAAGAGAGGTGTTTTTTATATTTTGCAATGTTTTTCCCTTCATATGCAAAATGTGCAGTAACTGAATGTGCACAGAGCCTACACGCGTGCACGGATGGGCTTCACATGTGTGTCATCAGCAGCCCAAGGCAGTGGAGCTGTGCCTTTTGTTGGTTTGCTGGAAGTCCCATACTCTTAAAATCTTTTGCACATCTCTAATGATGCATTGTTTGTAATTTAGCCAGAGGATTTTCAAATGCCCCCCTGCGCCAGATTTAATTTCATAAGAATTTGCTTTAGAAAAGAAGAAGCTACTTAGAAAAAAGGAACTATTGTGGACAATTGATTTTTAAAAATACATGAAAATAAATGGTGGGCTGGGGGAGAGATAGCAAGCAGCTGTCTTTTGCCCACAACAGCTGAGCGTATTTCTTTTGCAGTGGGCCCTTCAAAGCACACCGGTATACTTGCAAAGTGTTTGTCAAATGAAGCACGTTAAGCCCTTTTTACATCAAAAGCCTACTGCGATTTCTGAATTACCATATAAGTTCTAAACCAGTGCATGCGATTGCTAAACTGTCAAGGAGATGGCTAAGCTGCCCTTTGAAGTTCACTGCAGCACGTTTTATCTACATCTTTGGATTTACCGATCTGATGTACAGTGCGCTCTGGCTTAAATATGGTGCATCGCACAGTGGACCGCACAGAGTGTTGTGGTTCAACATTAGGGTCAAGGCTGTCCTAGATGGTCATGGGAATGTGCCCCATTACTCATCCAAATCCCCACTCGTCCCAGTCCCTCATTACCCATGTAACCCCCCTTCTCGCTGCATCCCTCATTACCCACCTCGTCACAGTCACCCACTACCCAAACCTCCTCATCGCCATACATCATTACCTACACCACTCCCCTCCCTAGTCCCTCATTACCAATGCAACTACTATCCTCATCTATGGGCCTTATTACATATGCCACTCCCCTACTCGTCCCAGTTCCTCGTTGCCAATGTAATTTCCCTCCTCTTCTCTGTCTCTCATTACCCACACAACTCTGCTTCTCATCCATGTCCTTCATTATCGATGCATCTCCTCTCCCCGTATTCATCCCTTATTACCCAGGCAACCCTCCACCTCATCCATGTACATCATTGTAATTGTGTATTTTTAAAAGGCTTATACACAAGTGAAGTGCTTCAATGCGCTACAATGCAGGAAGGGAACAAGGGGATATAGTCATCATTCTTAGGCCTTGAAGGTTCAGAATGATCTAAACAATAACCAGCATACTAGGCCAGAGGCATTTCTACTGATATAAGTGTGTGAGAAAAGAGTAGGGAGACAGAGGGGCGGGGAGAGAAAGACATACAAAGTCAAATAAGGTTGGTCATAGTGCCCCTACGGACGGGTATTTAAGGCACAGCCAAGCTACGGAGGGGGGACAGAGGAGGACAGGACAGACAAACCTGCTAAGCCTAGTACATTAGAAGTCATGCAAACAGGAAGTGCGAGGGAGGGGGAGGGGGGCAAGTGTGCCCAGTCCAGCAGGGGTCAAGGTTAAGTGCAGAGTGGTTGCCGCTCTCATGGAATGTATTCCAAGTGCAGTAGTGCAGGCAGAGGGCAGAGGCCCGGAAGTAAGTGCGTGACTGGCGGGGTAGCCAGGGACCTGTGAGGCTCTGGGGGTGCACGAGGCGACCAGTCAGCAAACTGAGCAGGTTGGGGAAGGGAACGAAGGAGGGAAGCAGGAGAGAAGAGAAAGGAGGTTAGCAAGGGAGAGAGAAAGAGAAAGAGAAGAGGAAGGTTTTGAGGGGTTTGCGGAACTTAAGCCAGGTCTGGCTCAATGAATTGCCAATGAAACTCCTCTCCTCTTACCAGTTCCTCATTCATTACCCACACAACTTCTCTCCTTCTCCTCATCATCCCTGTTCCTCATTACCAACACAACTACACTCCCCTCAAACCTGTCCCTAACTATTACCCACAAAATATCCTTCTCGTCCCAGTCCCATGGTTGTCATTGACTGTAGCAGCCCTGTCGTTATGCTTAAGTTGATCAACTCACAGAAAGGGCACTTTTTGCATGGCTTATAACTTTGCCCACCCTTTCCCCCTGGGCGGATCCTCATCAAATTCTGCAAAAATAGGATATGGCCCCCTCAGAATAGATTGATTTTGCAAAGTTTGGTGCAGTTTCATCCAGTGGGGGGCAAAGTTATAGGGGTCACAAAATGTGTGGAAATCCTCAGACGCAATGGAAAATAAAATTGTGCTTGTGCCTACAGCCCAAACCACGACACGGATTTTCTCCAAATTTGCAGCAGGAGTGATGCATTCGTCCTGAAATATTGCTTTTGTAATTTTGGTGTAAATCCGTCCAGTAGTTTTTTTAAAAATGGCCAAAAAGTATGTACACATATATTAGTGATATCTGGGTCCGGTCGTGGACTCACTTCCCCATTCGGTGCATGGACACCCGCTGGACCAATCAGGGGACAACATGATGTCTGCGGATATTGGACATGCCTGCTGATTAGATGGTGAAAAACGTGAGCTGCAGGAGATATTTTGAAACGTTCACCATGTTGAATTCGCAGACAGCCACCGTTGTCCATGGATGTCGCAGTAAAAATATACTAAAACACACGACATTGCACTTGTCAAACTAATGAAACAATCTCTGGGGAGGCGAGGGGAGATGGGGATGGGTTGGTATATGGCCATAAAAAGCCACAAATTGGTGTTTTTTCATCTCTGAAGTCTGCGAACAGTTTGGATGTTCAGGGGCATCCATGCCTATTTCTGAATTACAGGGTTAGTGAAAAACTGTTTTTGGATGGCTTATAACTTTGGCGCCACTCAATGAAACTGCATGGAATTTTGCAATATCATTGTAGACCTGACCCATGGTTCTGCAAAGTTTGGCTCTGTTTTGCCAAGAGGGAGCAAAATTAGAGGGTGATCCCAAAATATTTGAAAGGCTTATACATTTTGTGCCATTTGAAGAATCAGCACAACAGTTTGCAAAAAAGATTTTAGACCTATATTTGAATGTCTTTGCAAAGTTTGTTGGGATTTTGTCAAAAGGTGGCACAATAAGAGAGCAGGTCTCAGCCTTTTTAGATGGTTTATAACTTTGTTGCCGTTTGACGAATGTGCACATATGTTTGCAAAATTATTATAGACCCAACCGTGAATGTTTGTGTAAAGTCTGAATGGAATTTGTCAAGTGGAGGCTAAGTTATATGTCTATGTTATGTGCATACATTTTGACACTTTTCAAAAAATAAAACATGGGTTGATTTGCAGCAAACTCGTGTAAGGAGCATTGGCAAGGACCTGAAAGCATGGTTTTGCAAATGTGTTGGTTTTTTATTTTTTGAAAAGTGTCATAATGTAGGCACAATAGATACAATAAATGAAATGTTTATGTTTAAACTATATCATTTAAAAAAAAAAAAGTAGGTACAATAAATTGTGATATACCTTTGGTGAATGAGGTATAGCCTGTGACCATGGGCAGTGGTCAGACCACAAGGGACTGGCAATGGGGTTAAAGTGGACATGGCCACCAGGGACTGGCTATGTGATAACGTTTTTCAAAATCGGGATAGGTTTCAATGGGAAAAAATCATTCTGCTCGTGGCTACAGCTCAAAGTGCTGGACAGGATTGTAGCAAACATCCACGAGGAGCATCAGCAAGGACCTCAAACCATGGTTTTGCAAATCTCTGCTGTGTTTTTTCTTAATAAAGTGTCAAAATGTAGGTACAAAATATTGTGATATAATATTGGTGCCTGAGCAATGGGCCTGACCCTGAGCAATGAAAACTGTGTACTCTGGTTTGCATATTAGAGCATGCAGCATGACCGAAGCCCTAGGTTTGAATGGGAAAAATATTCTGCTTGCGGCTACAGCCTGACGTGGCTGCACTGGATTACAACAAACCTGCACAAGGAGCGTCAGCAAGTGCCTGAAAGCACGCTTTTGCAAATCTGCATTTTGTTTTATTTTTCCATATTGTCCAAATGTAAGTACAAAAAATAGTGATATAACTTTGTTGCCTGGGATGTGAGTCTAGCCCTCAGCAAGGACAAATGTTTAATCTGATTTGCCTACTGGGGAATGTGGCATGGCCGAAGCCCAAGCCCCATGGATTGTGGAAACTGGCCATGGCTGAAAGCCATGTGCATTGGCCATTGGTCACATTATGAGGGTATAGTGGATACTGAACTAGGATGCAGAATAGGTGCAGTGGATAATGGGGGAGGTTTGGTGGGACTCATGCCCTAGACAACTGAACCATGACTTGCATCCCCAGCATGCACTGCTGATAATGACACACGTCAGTATGCGTTGCAATAAATGTGTTTGTTAAAGGAGGCTTACAGTTCTTTCATATATATTAAAAGAGGAGTTATTAATAACTTATATACAGTGATGTAACATCATGAAACATGTTCACTCATAAAAGCCTATAGGCCTCATTACACGGTAGGCGGAGGACCAAGGTGCTATTAGCACCTTGGTCCATGCCAGTAAAATACCGGCACCGCCTTGGTGGAAAGGGGAATTACCACCCTATTCCAAGGTTGGCGGGGCGGTAATTCCCCCTTCCGCCATTGCCCTTCCCCATTCCCATTTTTGCCCCATAGGGCATAATGGGAATGGGGAAGGCGCTAATTACGGTGCCGCAAATTGCGGTACCGTAATTAGCACCCTGGTCCCTTTGCGGGTTGGTTTTTAACGCCTGCTAAACAGCAGGCATTAAAGTACCTTCCCGCAAAGGGACCTCGTAGTAAGGCGGTAAGGGTTTACCGGTACTGGTGCCCTTACCGGTACCGGTAAACCCTTACCGCCGTCCTTGTAATGAGGCCCTATGAATTTCACAGACAAAACGTTCTTAAAGGGACATCATAGTTAAGTTACACTACAAAAACCTATGAAATTCAGTGAAAAAACTCTGTTAAAGGAACTGTATGGTTAAGTTGCACTAATAAAAACCTATGAAAAATGTTAAAACATACACTACAAATTCCGATTCTCATGAGATTTTGCCTTTGATATGCAGAGGATGTCCCAGAGTACGATGAATATATGTATTGCAATTCAGGGCATACTTTCAGATTTTGCTTCTCATACATTTGAAAAAACCATCTCTGCTTTTTGACAGCCAATTACAGATTGCCCCTGTATTGTCGGGTTTCATGTCACTATTTACTAGCATATCCTTAATAGACACGCTTTTGCGGAAAAAAAGTAATATCAGGAAGTTCATTTAAAGCGATGTCCAGATCTTTATCTGCCTTTAACACTTTCCAATACTTGTTCACAATCTGTCTTATGGTATGTGAATGGCTTCCAAATGTCAAGATTAGTGTAATGGCATTTTCTTCTTTTCCCCAAGTTGTATTTGGAGTTTGCTTGGTCAACAGTTTGTGTCTATCCAAGGCTCGCACTTTCAAATACGATCTCTCAATCACTTTTTTGGGATATTGTTGTTGCAAAAATCCTTGTGCTGTTATTTGACTTGCTGAGTCAAAATCAATATGATTATTACAATTTCTGTGTTTCAAAATAATGTTAATTAATAATAATCTCCATATGAGATTTGTCGGATGTACGCTTTTCGGATGTAGTGGGACATTGAGCCCTGTGGATTTTCTATGTAGTTCACAAACCACTTTTTGCGTTATTATTTTGACTTGTACATCTAGGAATACTACGGAATTTGAACTATAATGTTCTGTACATTTCAAATTGCAATTGTTTATATTTAGATGTTTTACAAACTCCAGCCAATTCTTTTTGCTACCATTCCAGATGATAAATAGGTCATCGATGTAACGTAACTACAGTATGATGTTTTCTGTGTACGCCTCATTTTCTTCTGTCCAAACTGTGAATTTTTCCCAATGTCCCATTGTTAGGTTTGGGTATGCGGGTGCAAATGTAGTGCCCATAGCGGTACCATTGGTTTGCCGGGAAAAATTCATTCTTTAAGATAAAAGTATTATTCTTTAGGCAAAGATCTATCATGCCAAGGATCATATTGGTATGTTGTAGATGGTTTAGAGATCGGGTATTGAGGAAAAGTGTGCATGCCTTTGTACCATCTGTGTGCTGGATGGATGTATACAGTGAGACCACATCCACGTTTGCCAATATATACTTTATTTACCATGAGGTATCAACTATTTTTGACAGGAAGTCTGTGGTGTCCTTCAGATATGATGGTAGTGAAGGTATAAACGTAAATAATAATTTGTCCACAAACCTATACATGTTCTCTAGGAGGGAACTGCTTAGAGTCACAATCGGTCTCCCTGGTGGTTTAATAGGATTCTTGTGAATCGTTGGGAGGAAGTAGATGGTCAGGATTGTAGAATGTTTGGTAAACAGAAACTTAACCATGTCTTCATCAAGGATTCCTGCTTTATGCCATTTGGTCAAAAAAGCCCATACTTTTATTTCCAGATCTTAAATGGGAGTTGCTGTTAATTTTTCATAACATTTGGTGTCATATAATTGTATGCCTCTTTTATGTAGTCTTTCTTGTTCGCCATGACAAGGTTACAGCCTTTATCAGCTGGTTTGATGATGTAATTTGGCAGTTTACTCAGGTCCGCAAGTACTTTTTTCTGTTTCTTGGACAAGTTGCTTTTTAGTTGGAATCTAGCTGTTCTTCTCATGCTTTTTAGATCGTCAATGACTACATTCTGAAAGGCATCAATATGACAGTTAGGGATTCCTTGTGGGTTAAATTTAGATTTGCATTTCAATTTGCTGGTTGAAGGTCAGTCAAAGCTTATACCTAACCCCTCAAAATCTACATGGTCTTCATTCTCCTCCATTTGCCCTCCTTTTTCCAGATTAATAAGGGTGGTAAGGGTATCTATTTCTTCAATAGTAATATTCGTATGGCCTTCCAGTGCCAATTTAGATTTATTCATGTATGGATTTATTGAGAAGAATTTTTTGAGGCGTAGTTTGTGCACAAAGCTATCTAGATCAATCCTTGTCTGCACATAGTGAAAACTTTCCAAAGGGCAACATTTGAGTCCCAAATTCAATATTTTTGTTTGTTCTTCCGTTAATTTATGATCAGATAAGTTGATAATTTGTTGTTTATGCATTGCTTGTGTTACAGCACTATTTATTTGCCAGAGAGCAACAATCTGACTGGAGGGCTGTTGCTTGTATTTGTTACCCCTATGCCCCCTCCTCATTTTTTTCTTCCTACTCTTCCCCGTCCTCTTGTGTTGAAATTGTTTTTCCGTGTTGTTTTGTTTGTTCTTCCGTCTTGGCATAACAACCTAATTTCTTCTAAAAAATGTAAGCTTATTGATGGTTCGTCACCTTCACTCTCGGTGATATTTGATTCTGAGGTGGTGACTGTTAGGTCAATGTTCTCTTCAATTTGGCTTGTGGATGGAGCAGATGTAATTTTCACTTTTTGTCTCATGCGATAGAACCTATGTGCAAATGTGTAGACCCGACCCTGCTCGTAGTCTTCTTTATCTCTAGGAAATTTGCATTGCTTTCTAAGCTTAATTTCCTCTTTGTATATTTGCAAGCTTTCTTTGATATTTGCCTGGAGCTTTTCTTCCTTCGTCACTTTCTTTGATCAATGTAATTTTGTGTTCCAACTCAGTTATCTGTGTCAAAGATTTAGCTCGATCACTTCCAGCATACCTGATGAGTAACTTCAGAAATGTATTTGAACAGTAATCTGTTGCATCACCCCATTCCCTAAGCATAAGTGGGTCCTGTTCTTCAAATGAGGTATGGTGAGTATCCTCAACCCTCTGGGGATTCTCCCCACATCTAGATAATTTTGTAGAGAGTGTTCCTCCCACCATTTACTGATTTCTTTTTTCCATGCCTGTTCTAATTCTTTAAGGAGAGTGATCTCACTGTTATCTTTTGATTTCCTCATCTGTTCCACATCTTTGTTTCTTGCCGAAGACAGAGTCTCATTGAACAGGTTGGTCACTAGTTCCTTTCTTGCTGCCTCTCTGCTGGCCTGGGAAGCCATGCTTCACTGTGTATGTTATTGCAGTGTATTCTTGACTGAGATTGACATAGATGACACCATCTGTATAAGGCAAATTAATGTGGTATATAGCTCATGGTTGCTTTTGTACACTGCCCAATGTGTATGCTGTGAGGTAGTGATATATGCAACAAAATCCTGGAAATTCAGCTAAAGCCACCTTAACTTTGGCCCTTGTTGTGCAGACTATGACCACAATGATGACATCACAGATCACATCACTGATGACATCACTAATTACATGTTGTATGAGAACAATGATGACATTACAAATCACATCACTGATGCCATCCCCGGTGACAACAGTAATTGCATTGTATATAACTGATTAATTAGCTCATGAAAACTTTGATTACCTTAATAACAATTTAGGCCGGGGACTTGGCCATGACAAAGAGGGGGTCACCAGCCAGCATCAAAGGCCACAGCTAGTGTTCAAAAATACCAATGTGCATGGTTAACTGCCATGCCTAATAGCCTGTTACTATTTAAAATATGCAGGTGGCAACTTTGAAATCTGTAGCCACTGGCCATGGCTAAAGGCCATAGTTAGTGCCAATTATTATGTCGGAATATACAGTTGGCACAGCCAAAGGCTGTGGCCACTGGCTATATTGTGTATCTTGTGGTCTAGCAGCATTTGGCAGTGGCCACTCACCATGGCTGAAGACAGTGCTAGTGGTCTGGAACTATTCTATAAATATGTGGAATAACAAAACCCTAGGAATTCAAAGAAAAACCTTTATTTGCAGAGATGTTAAGGTGGGAAAAATATTGTAACAAAACCCTTGAATTCAGGGGAAAAACTTTAGTTCCAGGGATGGGTTTGTGTCAGTTTATTGTTGTTATTGGTTGTTGTTACTTTTGGATTTGTCTACGGCTTAGTGATAAGTTGTGCTGAAAATGTGTCAGTCATCTTAGTAATTTTATTGGTATATAGTCCTCTTTTTTGGTGTTTGTTTTGGAAAGTATAAAAGCCACAATTTTCTGTAGTTGTGTCCTTTGATTCCTGAACTCTGACTGTGCACGTGGCAGGAGTGTGGCTGATGTGAACGTAAGTGTTAATCTTTACTTACAATTTTGAAGGTTTATTTGCAGTGTGTAGTGTGTTAGTTGTAGTGTCCATTGCTATCAAATGGTGTTGATTATTATTTTCTTCGTTTGCTGTGTTTCAGTGGCAAGTATTTCTTAATGTATTTTTTAAGTTTAAAAAATGTGGACATGTAGCATTTGTATTTGTTATTAAGGTTGAAGGTTATTTGATTGTACTTCTTGTATTTTGAGTTAAGCAGTACTTGTAGGTTTTGGGAGTGTTTTGTGAGGTATTTCAATTGCTGGTGTTGTGTAAGTTCATTTTTGTAATGTGCTTATTTTTGTATTTTCTTGTAGCTGCCCAGTGAATTTGCACTAGATGTTGGACAGTTAACTCCCATGAAAGGTCAATCTATATTCAAAAGACTGTGGTACTGCTGGAGAAGGAAGCAGGAGATGTATGGACAGCTTTCTTAGTGACCTTTCTAGTATTTATAATGATTTTTCACATGGAGTGGAATCGCCCCAATCCTTAACTGTGGCATCTCCCTTGGCTACCCATTCAAGGCACAGGACTTTCAACACAGGATTTTCATTGCTGTATCTGGGAAGTGTTATGAGGCAGTGTACCTGGTGAATGCGAACTTGGTTATGGTACCGCTGTTGAAGTTTAGAAAGCAATGATTAATGTAAAGTTATTTTTTGTGGGTGTGGTAATTATTTGTGGCTACAGACTGCCAGGCCATCTGATTGGACATTCTCGTATGTGCAGATGTTGTCAAATGTGGGCGTATCAGCGTCGATATAGCACAACGTGTGATTGGATATTCCGTTGATGCGTCTGAAAGTCACGTGTAGGCGCAAAGCCACTGCAGGTGTTATGGTTGGCTGATGAATTATGAGCGAAGAGGCATTGCCACGTTACAGGAGTTTGAAGTCCCATTGGCTTATTTCGCATGCGCAAGTTACGTCAAATGGCTAGGCCATACTCGCATCAATACTACGCAGCGTGTGGTTGGATAGCTCATTGATAAGTATAAAAGTCACGTGCAAGCGTGGAGCCGCAGCGCCTATTATGATTGGCTGATGCATTATGCACAAAGAGGCGTAGCCATGTCACAGATGTTCGACATCACATTGGTTTATTTTGTACGCATGGGTTACATCAAATGGCATGCGCATACTCACGCCAATACTCGCAATTGTATCGTTTGTTGACGTATCTAACGTGTAGGTGCAGAAATGCATTGCGTGATACCATTGGATGACGTATTAGCTGCGAAGATGCGTAACCGTGTTGAAGGATGTCAATGTTCTTTTGGCTCATTTCGCACGCTCGGGTTACCCTCTCCCCCAGTCGTTGCTGTATGTAGCTGTGCATGTATCCTTGGTAGACGCGGCCATAAAACCTTTATTTTTATAAGCAAATATATATATATATATATATATCTTCATGTAAACAAAAGGAGGAGAGGGGAAGGACCGCACTCTCCGTGAATTCATATCCAAGTAAGGAAAAAAGCGCAGCTCACACAAATTAGAAACAAAGAAAAATATTTAATCAATTATAAGCTGTGCAAGTGCACAAAACAAAAGGCTGGGAAAACAGCATATACAAACAGAGGCAGGACGCCAAAAGGCACGGCCCGCTTACAACGCGTTTCACGCTCGACTGAGCGCTTGATCACGTAACACAAACAAAGGACAAAGGACACGGTTAAAAAGTGTATAGTCCATCTTCTATGTCAATTATGAAAAATAGGTGATGCATTTACATGGTGATTCAACAGTGGCCATCTTGAAACAAAAAGTCGAGCATTTGCCTGTCATACAGTAGGTCATGATTAATGACAGCATTTAGTTTGTGTAATCAGTTTAAATACACATGGGAACAAAAATTGTCAAACATCCCAATTATGTTTTATAAACAAATGCCACAAAATTGTTAAAGATGCCATTTCATATATCGTAATTTCCACCTTATGTTTCCATAATTGGCAAAGCCAAGCTAGATTGGCATTTAATTACAGACCTAGTACATTGACTTAAGACAGATAGTATCTGATACAAATACAGGCTACGGCTTGTATAATGCAATCAATTCTTCATAGTACCAATTATAAAGGGGGGAAATGTAATATCATCATATACAAATAGATTAAAAGAGGGAAGCCAGGTCAGGCTATGTCATTGTAGATGGTTTATCAAAGTAACCTCCGATTTGGCATTGTGCAAATATGCAAATTAGCAGCATCAATGTGCATAAATGGCATCTAATTACTGAGATGGAATAGAGCCTATGTCTCATGCAAAATTGCAAAGATAAAAACACATAAAATATGGTTAAAAATCCAATACGATTGCAGTATCAAAACTAGACATAGAAATCACAGTTCAAGTAACAAGAAAATACAACACAATTATAATTATCAAAAATTAATTATAAAAAAATTATCTTTGGTATTTAACCTAATCATGTTTAGGAAGGAGGTAAAGTGCAAATGCAAATTCAACAATGGCAAGCTAGGCGATATGCAGAATAGACACAGTTCTAGGAATAACCACGTTTAAAAAATGTGAAATCATCTGCGTATCACCGCTGCCAGTTATGCCAGTAACCTGTCCAGGACTAGAACTATATTGTCCCGGCCTCACAGACATAGATATAATCTAATTTGGATGACAATTACTTTTCTAGCTGTAATCTCAGACTAGACATATGTAAATCTGAGATCTTATGTGAAATGCACCAATAATGACATATTTAAACGAGTAAAAACCAGAGTGGAACTATGGACACAAAATATCACATTATTCACCCGTCCAGAGTCCTTTAGGTCGTGAATAAAGCAACATAAAAGAAAATTAGTCTTTCCTTTTTTACCCCCACTAACCCTATTATAAACCATAGTGGCAATTTAATCATAGGCACGTTAGAGGGAAAAGGAATTTTAGTACTAAAAACACAGGCCAAGGACCAATCAATGAATTTGAGGTATACAGTGATAATCAGTAAATTACTGGTTAACCCACACTTAAAGAGCATAGATTAACTATATAATGTCAAAATAAAATAGTAGATGGAAATAGATCAATTCAGAAAAACATAATAGGGAAAGAACACATTGTTAAGTACCTAGAAACGTATAAAGCTCCTCATCAAGGTTATGCCCATTAGGGGATTTTGTGTCAAAGTCCAAGATAAAACGGGTCTCCAACTGTCTCCATTTTAATACACGATCTCCACCTCTCGGATGAATCGGAACATGTGCCACCGCAAAAAGTTTAAGAAAGGTAAGGTCATTATCATGTTCTAATCTAAAGTGCTTAGCCATGGGGTATGCGGGATCTAGGTTTTTAATTGCCCTGAGGTGCTGCAATATTCTAAGCTTCAATTTGCATGTAGTGCTTCCCACATACCATTTCATGCAAGGGCATGAAAGGACATAGACCACGAAGGTGGTGTCACAGTTTATCGAATACTTGATTAGTTGTTTGCATTTGGTGACCGGATGCACAAAGAATTTACATGCAGTGGCATGAGCACAAGCCTTACATTTTGAACATTTTGTAAAACCTATGGGAGATTTCATTAAAGATTGCATCAAAGAGGGATTAATGTCATTAGTTGGCAAAAAACTGGAGACCAGTTTATCCCTAAGTGAGGGTACACGTTTATAGGTGATAGTTGGACGATTGGCCAGCAATGGGCATAAGTCTTTGTCCACAGTTAGAACCCGCCAATGTCGCTCTATGATTTTGCGAACATGATTAGAGGCATTGTCAAAAGTGACTATAAGTCGTGGTTCATCATTCATAGCGATTTTGGCAGGTTTGTTACCATACAATAGAACATTCCTACTTAATCCGCGAGCTTTAATGTAGGCCATTTCTATCACTCTGCGTTCATAGACTTGTTTGATAAAATCTACAGCCGCCAAAGAACAATGATGGTCAAATGATACTAGATCGGTACAGTTTCTACGGTATCGGATAAATTCACCATATGGAATGCTACGTTTACATGACGTAGGATGGCAACTTGTTGCATGCAAGGGTAAACCAGTGTTTGAGGGTTTTTTATGTAGTGCAGTCTTGAACCCAGATCTTCCAAGGGTCACAACTACATCTAAATATATGATCTCAGTCCTGCTATTGCACTCTGTAAAACGTAAGTTGACTGTGTTGATATTAATATGTTTTACAAATGATAGCCATTCAACTTTAGTCCCATTCCATATGACGAAAACGTCATCTATGTATCGCCACCAAGCGACGATATGCATAGCAAAGCTGGATGTAAGTAGATCACTGAGAAAGGTGGCCTCCCACCAACCCATTGTCAAATTTGCATAGGATGGTGCAAAAGTACTCCCCATATATATCTTCATGTATATGGGCAGAAGTCTTGTAAATATCTATTTTCAACTATATTGACAGTTACTGTAACACTTTAATAACCATTCATGAACAGTACATATACATGTAAATACTTTAAAAAGTTAAATACATATGCAAAGTCATTTTTTGTAACAACAGGTTTATTTGGGGGAAATGTGGTAGTCCAATTGGTTTTTATTTTACTTTCTAGACATAATACAGAGTTTGGATTAGCTGAATTGTCTGTATTATTAATATTAATAATGTATGGAATAACAAAACCCATGAAATTCAAGGAAAACACTTTAGTTGCAGGGACATTAAGGTGAGCAAAAACCTTGTAACAAAACCTGTGAAATTCAGCTAAAGCCACCTGAACTCTGTGCCCCCTGTTGCGCAGACTATGACCACAATGATGACATCACAGATCACATCACTGATGACATCACTAATTACCTTACAACAGTAACTGCTATTAAGCATGAGCTTCAGCCATAGTCAGTGAACATGGGCAAATAAATGTTAACACATGAATGGGTACTAGTCATGGCCTTTAGTTATGGACAGTGGTCACACACTTCACTCATGTGTACTGAATAGTTTAAAACACTAACAAGCTATCATCCATAGATTTTGGCCTTTATCAGTGGATGCAGCTTTCAACAGTGTCCACTGTATATTATATACACTTAATAAGCACTAGCAGTAGACTTTAGCACAATACTGGCCAGTGGCCACAATGTTTGACTGTGTCCACTATATATTCTTACATATAAATGGGCCACTAATCATGGTGTTTGACCATGAGCAGTTTGTACATCTTTTCGCCGTGCATGCTGTATATTTTAAAATATTATCATCGCATAAGTGATGGACTTGGGACGTGCACACTGTGTATTATACAATAGAAAACGAGCCCCTATCTATGGCCTTTGACCGTGGTCATTGTATATTATATATAATAACCAGGCAATAGCCATGTACTTTAGCACAATACTGGATAGTGGCCAGAATCTTTGACTGTGCCCACTATATATTGTAATATAAATGGCCCACTAACCATGGTCTTTGACCTTGAGCAGTTTATACACCTTTTGGTCATATCCATTGTACATTTTAAAATAGAATGCAATAAGCGATGGCCTTCGGCCATGCCCACTGTGCATTACACAACACTAACCAGCCACTAGATATGGCCTTCGACTGTGCCCACTGTATATTATATACACTAACCAGCCACTAGCCATGGTATTCAACACAATACTAGATACTGTTGTATCTTGTGTAACTCCTAGTTAAGTGTATCTAGAAACACGTAAACTGCAGTTTTATTAAAAATCTGACTGCAGTACTCAGAATTGTCCTGATACATTTTTGTCAGAATTCATTTACAGTAACGTGTACACACTTACCAAGGTGTAACCCCCCATAGGTGTGTGTTCACCCTTCGTTCATCAGCCAGGTATCCCATGACCTTGCTCATTTTTGCTCTTTAATACGAGTTGGGGAGAAGGACAGGCTTTTCAAGTCTGCCTATTGTTCATCTGCATTATGGCAAGAATGCATTTTTATATCCATGGTAATTCAATGGATTTGTATGGAATCCGCCTGAAATTACCACCAGGAAAAAAAAGTGGATTCCACAAACCTAGTGGAAAAGTAAAGTGTAAAGGTGAAAAAGTAAAACAAAGGCAAAATTGCACATACTGCCTAATAATAATATACTTGGAAAAAATATCAATAATTCAGAACATCAAGAAATAAAAATAAAGACATCAAAACATAACACCAAAAAGAGGCAAATGTGCATACGTGGTATAATCCTACCTGAAATGGAGGTAAAGATAAGAATAAATGATCTAGACACCACAAAGCTGCAGGCATTTAAATTGTAGGAACCTCATAAATGGATACGCCTTAATTTTTTCCCTCTGTATTGTATAGGGTTTAATGGTAGGTCACCATTGTATCACAAGTATCCACGAGCAGGATGTACCAGCTGCATAGTGTTGATATCCACCTGTCAAGAAGGAGACAAACTCTTTCTCTTCTCTACCCTGCTTTCCTCCTTTACATTTCATTATGTGTCACAAAGTGTTTGATACGTTATGGGCAAAGGACAAATATAATATGCGATGCCTAGTTGAGCCATTTGCTATTATCCCTCAGACAGTCCCATAATCTATTTGTGTCACTTACATCATTAAAGATATTCAAGCTGGGTTAAGGAAAAACGTGTTATTGACTTGGTACAATCTAAATTCAGCAAGGTGGATATGGCATAATACTTAATGCATATAAACTAGGAACATTTCTCTCTGGAGGGCATCCATGTGGTTGGTTGTTTGAATGGATAGTTTTGACCTATAAAGAATGATACAGCATACGTTGTTACAATGCTTAAAAATGGCATACATTTCAGCAATGTGCCTTGCTAACAGAATTCAGATTTTTGCTAGGTGGCGAGAAGAAAATCCCAAAGTTATTAAAGAAAAAGTGTATGATAGTATCCTTCTCTCTCCTCTCTCTTGACCTCATTCATACACTATCTAGTGTTCTACTTAATGGGCTTGAGGTGAGGGTGTTTGCTCAAAAGTTAGTGGGCCTCATTATGGGTCTGGCAGTAGCTGTGCTGGTAAATACCGACACGGCTGCCTCCATAGTCATTTTTTTTCCGGCGCCCGGCAGTGGGGACATACAGCCACTGCCACGAAAAATGTTCTCCACGTTCCCATTGAGCCCCATAGGACTCAATGGGAATGGGGAGGATGGATACACTGTTACATCCGTCAAGGCCTGCGAGAGGGTGCTGTTCTGCCCGCCAGGTCAGACCTGGCGGCTGGGATGGCACCCGCTCGCAGACCTCATAGTTTGCCGGTCCAGTAACAACAGTACCGGCAATCTTACCGGTACCATTGTTACCGGACCGGCAAACTTGTAATGACCCAGAGTGTCTTGGATATCAGCATATGGCTCAATTTATAAATACAAATAAAAACAACAGGGTTTGCATAGATATGCCTAACAATGCCTGTATATTGGACATTTAAGATCAAATACTTCTTCTGCAAAGTCGAATAATCTCTGGGCATAGGGATCACAACAGTGTTGGTCGAATAAATAGCCAATACTCACACCAAAATGTTCCCAATTGAATTGAAATTTTGGTAGATGCCAGACAGGGTACGTGCATGTGATTATTTTAAAGTTCCAAAAATGTATGCATTGGGTTTAATGCAATCCGAGTGTTTTAATTTCGGACGAAAGCCTACCCAGTGCTAATACTGAAACAAAGGAATATTATCCATTTCAAGTTGAACTCTATTTTCTTATTAATTTGCCGTGAAGAAAACCTTTCTTTGAAACTCTCCAGAAATCTTATAATCCTTGCTGCAGTAATGTCTGAACCTCTGCCATTTGGAAAATAAGTGCATCAAAGCAATCAGATGCATTTCTGTCATTGAACCCTGGGTTATAGTCCTATGACATCCAATGACACACATTCCTATTCTCGCCCTGGCAATTCTGTGACATAAAGTCACCATATCAGTTTTAAGCATCTTTTCACTATCACAAAAGTCATTGCAATCTCTGAAACATTAATATCCTTAACTACAACAGGCCATCACAATCCTTCTCTCACTCTCCCCTTTTTCGTTATCATCCCTAGATGCCCATCATTTTCAATTCCCAAAATCCTTCACCGAACATCTCTAGTCATTATCACTCTACCACCTCCACAAAGCCATCCTGCTTCAAAGCTCAAGCCTCCCAAACTTTTCTAAAACTATGACTTAGATCATCACCTCCAAGCCCTCCTGTCCTCATTCACTCTGTGATTTTGTTCAACTCATCATCTCTCAAACCATTCTTCCACTCAATGCTTGACAACACTATCACCTACCAAAGAATATTTTCTCATTATCCCCAGTGATACTGTAGAGCAGCAGATGGGTTAGCCACTGATAGAACCCACCCCCTCTCCTCCAACCTATTGGATGAAGGACAAGAAAACATGGTGCATGACACCAGGTATCATTCCAATACTGCATCGAGTATATGAGAGACGTTATGCACTCAGACAACTGTATCGAATGTACCCTCAAACTGAAGTGGCAGCAGGAGACATGCAGACAACAATGAATACCTGTACAGGAAATCTGACAAGTGCAAAGTGATGCCATAAGGAGAAAGCACAATGATGCACAGAAACGATATAAGAATACTTAAAGAATGAACATATCATTGAAGAAGTAAACATGTATACGAGTTAGAAGGAACCATATATGCAAAGAAGATAAGTAAACGGATAAATAGTAAATGTATATATGCAGAAACGCAAGGTATATTAGTCCCATAAAAGCTTGCTAAAGTAGAAAATATAACATAGGTCAAGTGGCCATGTTGAAAAGATGGATGTTGGCTCTGAATAATAGTACGCAAAAAGCTTGGAGGAGAGAGAACAGGGCTGCAGAGCTGACAGTCACTGGAAATACAAATTCGGGCATGAACAAAGAATAGTTGCTGGCCAGAGATCAAGGATGCCATAATAAGAAGCAAACTGCAGAGTACAAAGGGAGTCAACGAAGATAAGCAATGTACACAGGACATATTTCTCTTAAATTAAATAAATGAGTGAACATGTGTGAATGCCAAGTATTGACAACTAAAGATGCAGAAAGCATGTGTGAGATGAAGCATCAAAGTCTCTAGAGGCCGAAGAGAGTAATGACACCTGATATAATTTTATAAAATATTGCTAAATGGACAGGCAAAATGGACAAGAGCATGGTCTCCTCACACATGGTGCAAGACCAGACAACAAGGTCTATTCATAAGTCCTGGGCGAAGATAACAATGTACCTTAACTCCCCTTAAAGTTCCATAGAAGAGAACATTTAGCAAGGTCAAGTACAAAAGAGAAGTCTTGGCTGAAGGCTTGGCTGGAAGGAGATGGTAGACTAATTCGGCAAGTGGGCAGTAGTCTGACATTGTTCTCTGCACCTGTTTATTTTTTTTTTTACTTATGTGCTGCTAACGAGCCGAATGTCCATGGTTGGGAGAGCATGCCAACCAACCATAAGGGCCTATGCAATGGTGAGCCTACAATGTTGCAGGGGACAATCTGCTGCAGTTATGCTACTTTAACCTGTATTATACCTAGTTAGGAGGAAGTTCAGAGCATGCCTACCAGATGAGGGTCAGCCAGTGATGCTAATAATACTTATAGAGACTATAAGTAGATATGTTCCCCTAACCAATCCCTTTGTCCGATAGTTTTTATTATTTGCCACATAGACGGCAACATAGCTGATGCACAACTACATATAAAGCCTGTGTGTGCCTGAAATGAACTTATGATGTTGTGGGCTACAATTCGTTGTTCGCCAGTTGCCCTACTTTATTGAGTTTATAATAAAGTAGTATTTTGCCATATTCTTTGAGTCTGTCCGGTTATTTGGGCATTGCATCATTTATTATGGTAATTCCATTCTGTACATAAGAACTCTGAAAGGTGCTACTGCACATTTTGGTAGCTGTGTGGATGGTTAAGATCCAGACCCTCGGATGCTCGATGCCTTCCACTATTAGCCAAAAGACCTCAGAGTTTACTGTGGAGAGCGGTTTCACAACACGTGTGACCAGAGACAGTCCGATCCCCACAGGCGAACTGTGGACAGAAGGCGAAGTGGTTGATGGGGGAAGAGTCGATACTGAAGGGCTCAAACTGAATAATGGATGTAAATAGAATCATTGAAAAGTGGAATATAAAAGGGGAGGGGCTGTATTGCATGCACATATATATAGAGGGGGAATGTAACAGGATTTATTAGGGAAAAGGAGAATACCTCAATACCTTTCCTCAAGGAGAAGAGGGGCTGCACCAAAAACTCTGGATCAGAGTATTATTGAAGGCGTTCCTGCGGCTACAGCCAAAGAAGGGTGCCCGACACACTCAAAAGTGGAATAAAATAGAGATGAGATAGGTCTATCAGGAGAATAAGACAAGCCGATTGTAGAAAGAGTGTGTACACGTGTTTCAGGGTTTATAAACAGATTTCAGTGTAAAAAAGTATAATTGATGTGTTTTGTATTAGTAGGTGATAAAATAGGTTGGAAGCTAAAAGACTATAAGAACGATAGCAATACAATATGACAAACGTATTAGATGCTAGAAAAGCAAGTGATTGGCACCAATTAAACATACTAGGGTAGTATTCCAGGAAAAATAGAGTAAAAATACGACTTTTAAGTTATCAAAAATAGTAACAGGATAGTACAAATTGATAAGAAATTATAAATGAAGAGATAAAAAGGGATATTGCTGTATAAGGTTGGACATTGTTTGAAAAATAATTGGCGGGAAATAGGCAGTGATTCATGGCGCTTGCCTGAAGTGGTTATTGTAGTGTGATTAAATCAATATGGAAAGAAATCGGTAAGTATTGACATTTAAAAACCACTTGTCATTATGGGGGACACTACCCTTTAACATCTATGCAGGGCAATCACCAAGGTACACACCTAAGTAAGAAAGTCCCACGCTGAGTGGGTAAAAGGCATGACTAATGAAACACTAATGCAGTGGCCTCAAGAAGGTTTATTATCAAAAGCATGGTTACGACACAGGACAACACACTTGCATGCCACACATACAGAAAATAAGCTGCAGAAAAGGTTAGCTGTTTCAGAATTATGGAAGATGTATCAGAGTGTGAGAGAAGATCCACCTGAGAAGGAGTGGATGCTCAATCAGCATAAAGAGGAGATCATAAAGCCCTCAGCTATTCTTGAACTTCCTAAAAATGATAGCACGACAGAAGACAAGCAAGGAATCTATCCTCTCAAGGAATTAAACCGTGCAGCAGGGTATACTAATCCAAACTAAACTACGCACCTTCAGCTTATAATAGTCAATAAAGCATGGAAGAAAGCAAAAATAAAGTACACAAATATATGTCAGCACGCAACAAACATAAAGAGCGTGATGAGAGGAAGGACAGACACATTGAAATAGAAGAGGAAGCTAGGAGACAAAAATGAGAGAAATACAAAGCAAATGGAATCACAATAGCACAAAACGAGTGGATGGGAGAACTGATACTACTTAAATTAGATGCAAAGGGCATTGATGACATTAAAGAAAAATAAGAAAGAGAAGATAGAGAAAAGAAGGTAAAGGAACGAGAAAGGTCATACAAAGAAGAGAAAGAACGATATAGGAAGTGAAAGGAAGCAAAGAGAAGGCATGAAGAACAGAAACAAGAGAAAGAGAGAATAGAAGAGAAGAAACGTGATGAAATAGAAGTTAAAGATTGAAAGAATGTAGGTTACACAGAAGGGGAGAGAAAGACGAGAATAGAGAAATGAGGAGAAGGGATGAAGAAATGAGAAGGAGTAGGGGGACAAAGAGATGATTAAATAAATCATATTATTAATAGGAGTATGATACCCATTGAAGCACGAGAACGATGGGAAGAAGTGAGAAGATCACAACAGCCCAGCAGGGAGCTACAAGAGATACAGAGAATACATGCATGGGCCAATGTGCATGAGGAAAAAGGCATAGGGAAAAAGGATTGGGGATCTATAAAACAAATGAGAGAGAAGAGTGGATATGAGGCTATGAGGAGCATTGCAGAATCTCCACCGAAGCAAACAGGACATAGATCGAATAACACATGGATGGCCGAGCGTAGAATGCTGTCCCTAAGTCCACTACATGTTGATGATGAGGAACGGGAATAATAGCCCTACCATTTGGGGTATAATAATGTCAGACGAAGAGAGGGAGAAAAATGAGAAAGCGCACAGGGAAGGCACATGTGGTTTTTCAATAGATCTGAGGATAGAGTGAGGAGTAGAAGACACGAAAGAAAAAATTCCAGAACCTACACCATATTCAGAACGACCATCAGCACGGTTGCATAGTGCAGGGATATGTCCCCACTTTATCTAAGGAGGTTAGGATCACTGCCAGGAAGAAGACGAATGGGCAAGACTAGCCCCACATGGAAGATGCAAAGTGTAAGTTGATATGATTTTGGACCAGGATTAACACAATTCTTGTTATTAGAGAAAGGGGGAAGAAGACCACAATGTATTCCATGGCCACAAATAGACAAGGAACATTTGAAATGTAAATTAACTAGTTTAACTGCAGGTGTAGGAAAATTGATTTATGTATTAGAAAGAATGACAGCAGGAATGCCGCTAGCAGTAGGTGATGTAAAAGGCCTAATCGAAGATATTTTAGGGGAGAGAGCTGATGATGTTTGGGGATGAGCAGGATATGTGAGCATAACAGCACAGAACACGACACACGATGGGGCACCATTTAATAATTATGGGGCAGACATATGGGGGGCATTTATGGTACAGTATCCTGATGCATCAAACATGGATGCGATTATGACAAGGTAAATGGGGGGTATCATATTATATGTCAGGGACTGCCTGAGCCAGTTCAACAGCAGATTAAGAAACAGGTAAGGATGGAAGCGAAGCCATGGCCAGAAATACAGTTGACTATTGTACATAATTGTCGATCGTTGCAAGAGAAAAATAAGAAAAATAAGAAGATAGCTGAGAATAGAAAGCTGGACAAAGCAAAGTTAGTTTAGAAGAAATTGTCAAAGTTCGCTATAGAAGGAACAGTATTGATGAGTGGTAAAGGCGTGGCCACACAAGAAGTACAGAATATTCAGTCTCCAGGCTAGAGAACGCGCCAGGTGAGACGATTGAATCGGAGGTGGCTGAGTTCTGAGTTCTGTGCAAACTCTGTGAGAAGACTCAGTGCAGCTTGATTCTTCTCTGTTACGTGCGGTGAGGTCCTTTCCTCTAACCTGACGAGAATCGGAGGTCACACAACACGACACGGCTCTTTCCAAACTTATTAGCTCCTCGGCTCCCCGGGCTATTGCAGCGCCCATTGCAGCAACCAGCGGCCAGCAAACAGCATCCAGCGTCCAGCTCCTGCTCCCAGCGCTCAGAGGAGGAGGAGTGCGGAAGTGCGGTAGCCGAATGGAAGCGCCAGAGCCAGTGTAATCGCTGATGGAGCAATTTGGAAATTTGGCAGCATCGGCTTCGGCTCCATAGCCCCATAGCTCAGTGCGCACTGTGTTTTGGTGCAGCACTTGGAGCGAAGGTGGGCTTGAAGGGCCGTCTACATCCACAGTGAAGGTAAATACTGTGTGCTGATGTTTGCTGATGTACTACCTGCTGTTTAACGGCAGCTGGTAATGCTGCTACGACATCTACATCTACACCTACGACACCTACAGCCGCTTGGGCAGAGTGTGGGTGGGCGGGACTTGCAGTGCGCACCGGATAGAAAACCAGATAAAAAAAGGGACAGAAACTATTTTTAATATTTTACTTGGCTTAATATACAATATATAATATTTTGTAAAATTGGCTTGTTAAATAGCGGGATGTCAAGCTCCTCTAAGCTATTTCAACTGGCCATCTAGATCCTCTTTAGACCTATATATCTAAATATTGATTTGGGTTAAACACTTCTTGGGGACTGCGGGCCGCTATACATAATTTGCATCCTTTGACCCGAGGATTATATATTTGACTCCCACCTTTTGGCGAAGCTGCTTCCAAAGGATAAGGAACTCTCCTGCCTGCTACTACTGCTCGTGAATTCGTGCTGAGAGTTTTTCGAACTCGCGCTTCATGAACGCCCACTTCCAGGAGGGGGCGGAGCACTGTGCCGCTCATGTGACAGCTCACGTGACACTTCCTGACCTCAAAAACTGGGCCAGTGCAGCTGAGCGGCGCGGAATCCCACCTTTTGGCGAAACTGCTTCTAAAGGATAAGGAACTCTCCTGCCTGCTACTACTGCTCGTGAATTAGCGCTGGGAGTTTTTCGAACTCCCGCTTCATGAACGCCCACTTCCAGGATGGGGCGGAGCACTGTGCCGCTCATGTGACAGCTCACGTGACACTTCCTGACCTCAAAAACTGGGCCAGTCCACCCTTGCGGCGTTAAGCCCGTTAGGAGTAAAGCCCAGTGACTGTTAAGCGACTGTTAGGCACTGGTGGCTCCATTTTACGTACTCTGGCCGAGCCGCCGCCAATAATGACTCTATTGGCAGACGGCCCACAGACCCGGAAAAAATCTTTACAGCAACGGCGCTCAACAAATCCTTGGTCCATGATGAAAGCTGCAGTCGGGCCTAAGGTAAGCAAAGCGACTGGACGCGTGCTTATGGCTGCAAATGGGTTATTAACAACAGAGGCTATCAGCTCTCCAATGCTCCCAGCTCTGTCGTCTCTCGAAGAGCGATGCGCGCAAACTGATGCCTTAATTCCACCCGTACTGCTCACTGTTCCATCTAACGCCTCAGCAGTCCAGTTAGACAATCCCTGCTCATCGAGAATCCCCGCCACCAATTTTGAATGTAATCCAGCTTCTAACAGCGAACTCCCATTCGTTGGTGAAACAGACTTACTAGCAAATAGAGCGGTTTAGGTGGACTCACTGAACTCACCTAGCACTTCAGGCGCTATTCCGGTGCTTCGGTCTGATGTTATAACATCTGCTACAACACGAACGACGCAACCAGTTGTAATGGCCCCTGCGCCCTCTCAGAACAACAACTCCTTGAATGCTGTTGGCCTTTCTACAGATAAAGGTCTCTTGTCACATTTAGTGACTGATGAAGAACTGTTAAAAATCTCGAATCTTGAGGTGGAAAACTTTTCGATGAACAATTTGATTTCTAAACAAGTTCTGAACAATAAACGACTATCTACGTCTACTGTGGGGTTGACTTGTCCCCCTACTGCCAAAGACATTCTGTTACAGGAGAAAAGCTCTTGTTATTTTCCGGTTCAGTCGCGTGGCCCACAGATTGCCTTGGTCGACGCCGAAAATACATTGAGGCCCCCTGCTAATATTCCATGCTCTTTGCCCACAATCAATCCAATTTGTTCCCTAATTGATTTCACCACACTAAAAACAGTAGGTCAAGCTGCTCTAGGAGCAGCACTTGAATGTGCCGAACCTGACAACGATAGCGCTTTGGCATGTCAAGCCCCAGACGTTGGTCGTTCTTCCATCTCTAGTGCAAATGATCAGTTCATTGATGCCAATCCATCTAGCACCCCTCAGCCACCGGCACTAGAATCCAATCCACTCCCTATTCAACTCGATTGGAGTGCGATTGCTCGCGCTAGTCGCATGCAAAGAGTCGCCGAGCTTAAGGCAAAACGCACTTCCATCATACCTCCTCTGTGCGAAAATTCCATGCTGAATGCAAGTACTCCGCACCCAATGCTACCCCAGTTTGGTGAAGAAGTTCATCCCACGGATTTTGCAAAAAAATTCTCCACTTTTGGACAATTCAGCTGGCTCCCTGTCTCTCCATGATTTTGTACCTCAAACGCTTGGCATCTCACCTGAAGTGCTCTCTCAGATACACAACAAGGTCTTAGCTGCCTCTGCTGTTGCCTTAGCACCATTCACTAAAATGTTTGAATCATTGATAGGAACCATAAGTGATCAAGGTGTTGCCATCTGTAACTTAATGACAAAAATTGATAAACTTGAACACTTCTCGAGTTTCCTTCAAGTTCAAATGACATCTAATGCTGAAAATGCGGCGAGATGGCAAGACATGCTGAGTGATTTAGCTGCTCGTCATCATTGTCAAAATGACTCTCTAATGGAGGGCCTGTTGGACTCTGTGAAATAGATGTGAAAAAATACAATTATCCCCTCCCGAGGCGCTTGCAAGACACGAGAAAATTCACCAGGATCCCCTCATCCTCAAGTCTTGGCTGCACCTGTGACAGTTGTAAATGAACCTTCGCAGTCTGATCCAACAACGAGCCTTCTGGCTCCCTCCCATGACGCTTTGGATCCAAACTCGAAAATGCAGGGTTTAGTCCCTCAAACAAGCAGTCTTGCAATAAATGCGATCCCGTCTCAAGGAAATGTACCGGTGCAAACCTCCACGTCAGTGAATTCATTCAACATATTCAAAGGGCCAGCAAAAACAATCACTACAAGTCTTGAAACTAAATTGAAAAAGTCTTCCGGACAACAAGCACAGCAACCTAACAAAAAATGTATTTCACCAAAACAAAAACAACAGCAATCTAAAAAAAAATGTATAAGGAACTTAACAACCCCGAAGAAGATAAGCTTGTTCAATCGACCTGTTCATACAAATACTGCGACAAAAACTACCAGCAATGTACCATGAAGATCAATAGGTGCCATACTGAGTCCTTTAAGGATCTCGGCAAAACGCTGGCCATAGCATCTAACGATGCCTCCATTGGAAACAGCACTCATGACTCCTCTGTTGACTTATGTAATTTATTGATTTACTCAGCTGATCTTGAGAATTCCAACAATGCTTCTATTGAAGCTCAAGCCATTATATCAACTGGGTTATCAACGAGGGAGAAGCTAGAGGCAAACAAAACTTCGAGGTTTTCACAATCAAGACCCAATGTTCGACAATTTTCACCTCTGACAAAGAGGGCAGCTCAGCAACCACTAAATTCTAGGTTAAATCCTAAACACACGTCGAATCAGCTAAAATCGCGCTTGCCTCCAGTTCAGCGAGCTTCTGGTCCTGTCAATCTTGAGCCTCAAACATGCAAGTGGAAACTCCGTCTCCAAAACATCCATTCAGATGGCAACGAAGTTAATCTAAATAGAGGAAATATTCTAAAACTGCTCGCATGTATACCACCATTGCGAGCCATTTCATCAGACGACATTAAAATCGTGGAATATATAACTGAAATGTCTTCCGACCAAGTTTTTCTCCATATTTCATCGGCGGCGGTAAAACACATGCTACTTCACGCAAACGAATGGTGAATGTGTTTGCGATATGCTTACAAGAAACGTGGCTATGGGACGCCCCTACTCGCGATGGATTCATCATGCTGATAAACACAGCTGGCAAGAACCCAAAAGGTCGACCTTTTGCAGGTCTGATAACACTTTTGAAAATCCAGAACTGGTGGTCGCTAGTAGTCTCAATGAATCCAAATCCAATTGTGCAAAACACTTTGATCAAACTTTCGCTGAGAGCCACTGTTGCCAATCTTTTAATAATAAATGGATATTGGAATCCTGCTATGATTTCATCAACATCTTTCATCCAGTCAGTATTGAATGAAATCGACCACACCTTTTTAGAATATGACAATGTTTCTGTACTCATCTGTGGCGATCTCAATTGCAGTTGGTTTAAATACGATCCACTTACCAAGTTAAATGTTCGGCTTCCTGATCTTGATGTAGCTCGGAGAGGCCAAACTTGGGCAAAGGATCTCTTGGAATGCAACTGCCAGATGTTAAATGGAACAATAAAAGGTGATTCTCCCGCAAATCCGACGTGGCATAGTATGGCTCGAACAAATACTCTTGACTACATTTGGGCCTCGGCGGATTTTTTCCATGAAGCCTCTTCCCTTAAAGTGCGGCCGATGTCATCTAGCGATCATAATTTGCTGCGGCTTGTTTGGTGTGAAGAGCATTGTAATACGCCAGGAAAATACTCCCCCCAATTACAATCAAATGCCGCAGGCAACCGATTAGTTACTAATGGATCTGATATTGCCCATCTAAGCCATAGTTTGAACGCAATGCAGATAGTAGAATATATGCCTATGCTGATGGACCATACTCAAATAATTTCCAACTCATGAACGTTCGGGTCATTGCCGAAACATCTATATAGTTCTGAAATAGCATTGGCAAAAAAATTATTAAGGAAAGATCTTAGGCAAATCAAAAGAGAGCCGAGTAACCCGCGTTGTAAGGCAATGAAGATTAAGAACCGACGGCAACATTATCGAAATTGGCTAAGATCACACTCAATCATCATCGATCAAGGACGAGCAGAAATGATGCTAAAACTCCTAGCACAGAAAAACACCCGTGAAATCTGGGCCATCCTGAATAAGGGCCGCTCTAAATCAACCCCAGCAATATCTAATGAAATTACAAGCGATAAATTGCGCGAATACTTCACCTTAATGTATGAAAAACCTGTGTCTGAAGATCCCTCGCTGCCTGACGCGACAATTTCTACTTGGGATATTATACCTTCTTGCAAAGAGATTGAATTTGCAATCTCTAAACTGAAAAATTCAAGAGCTGCTGGCCCAGACCAAATATCAAATCTCATGCTCAAAAAGCATAGTGTACATTGGGCCAAATGTATCCACGAGTTGTTCTCTCAGATTACAAATAGCAGGAAGCTTCCCTCCTCTTGGTCTAAGGCAATTGTAGTTCCTATGTACAAGAAGGGCTGTCGGGCCGATCCTGCTAACTATCGCCCGATCGCCCTCCTTGATACTATTGGGAAAATGTTTGGATCTTTTTTGCGCCAACAGTTGGTGAATTGGGCACTTTCAGCTGGAAAACTTGACTGTCACCAAACAGGCTTTATGAAAAACGTGGGGACTGATGTGAATCTGATAATCTTGTCACTCTTAAAGTTGTCAGCGATGGAGGCGAAAAAAATAATCTTCTTTGCGTTTGTTGATCTTCGACAAGCTTTTGACGCCATTAATAGGACCAAACTATAGGCAAAATTACGCTTGTTGCACTGTCCAGATCATCTGTTAGAGCCCATCATCGCCCTGCACTCTAACACTTCCATTCAAATCAGAGTTAACTCACAAGGCGACCTCACAGATCCAATAAGAACATTTAAGGGCGTCAAACAAGGTTGTCCCCTCGGAGCAGATCTTTTTAAACGTTTTATAGCTGATTTACCGGAGTGGCTAAAGTCTGTCCATTGTTTTCCCCCCAAGCTTAACGGATCCTTCATTAATCACCTGGTTTATGCTAACGACATAGTGTTGGTTGACCAAACCCAAATTGGCCTCCAAAATCTCCTTTCTCGCCTGCATGAGTTTCTAACCTTTAACAAGCTGTATTGAAATGCAGAGAAAACAAAAATCATGTGCATCGGACGAAGTATGTCAAGGAAAGACAGGTCTTTCCGATGGCACATAGAAAAAAAAGTGCTAAATGTTGTCAAGTCTATCCGCTGCCTAGGTGTAATGGTCAACGACTCTGTCTGCGAAGCTGCTTGGACCAGTGATTTGATGGACAAAATAAAGATTCTGAGTCTCCAAGCTGCCAAAATTAACATTGACTACAGGAAATCTTCTATCACCCCCGTAGTAATGTTTTACCTTTAAAAAGTAATTCCAACCATAACCTTTGGCGGCGAAGCGGCCTTGAATGTCAATCATAATCTATGGTGTCAATTGGAGGGAAAGTTTTGGAGACGTGTTCTGAGCCTTCCGAATTATATCTCTATGACAGCCTTGAGATACGAGCTAGCTTTGAACTCAATTTATATGACAATTGTCTGGAAATCTCTATCTACCTTGCGTAAAATACTACTCGGCTCTATCATCCCGGCATACAACATCTTCAAGCCGGGGCAAGAATCCGTCGATAATGTCCTTATTCATGCATGGAAGCTCAAACTAAATTCAATTATGGTTGAAGCAGGCATATCGGAAGAAGAGTTAGTCAAGCGCCCACAACATGCTAAGAAGAAGTTAGCAATATGGGACTGGATCACAATTTACAACAGCCGCCTAGCTCTCAAATCTACCTTGCCTACTTCCAGAAGTCTGGTTAAACTACACTGTCAACCAAAATATCTCACGAACTGTCCATCTCGCCATCATAGGGCACAATTTTTAAGGCTGCGACTGAACGCTCTAAACACTAACGAGATGCTCTGGATGCGTAAGAACAATGAAACAGCTAATAATAACTGCCGATTTTGCAAAACTACAGAAGTCGAGTCTTTAAAGCACCTAGCTATCTTATGCCCAATGTTGACAGATCTCTGTGAAGTGCATTTAAACGAATTCAAATCACAATCCCATGTGTCTGATGATTGGTGGGATTATGCTGTAGCAGGTCATAACATCAAGCTTTCCTGCAACCTAATTAATTTCCTTGATGAAGCCCTAAAGTTAGTACCCAACTGAACGTCGAGAGTAACTGAAAGATATGCCATCATAGTTGTTGCCTTTCCCTGTGACTGTGTCACCCTATAGTATAACATTTATTGTTAAATTAACTAAGGCTACTCAAGGAGGAGACGAAAAAGAAAATGTATCTAATTTTTCTTTCTGAAATGTAACAAAAACATGATATGATATATCAAGTTGAAGTTTTACAATTAAAAAAAAAATATATATATATATTTGAAAGAGACGGTATAATAATAAAAAAAATAAAAAAAACTTAGACTCACCAGAAGCTGCAGAAAACAACACACACAATTAGGTGTAATACTGCAATTGATATTGCAGAAAACCAAGTATTAGGAGAACACTCTGCAATTAGTCTGATTTCTGGGGACAAAGACTGCTGCAGTTACAGTTGGTACCTTTATCATTCGAGAAAGATTTAATCATGAAACTGCGCAGTAAAGCCCTGCAAGATGACCATAGATGCCTTCAATGGGATGGCTCCTATACAGAGGAACTAGGAAGACAAGAAACAGAACTAACGTCACAGAGTGCTCCAATTTCAAGTTTGGTAATAGCCAACACAATTACAGTGCAGGTGCACGCGGGACATACAGGAGGCTTGACATCTACTAGCACCCCATCTGATATTGCACAGTAATGGAAGCGTGGGTTGGAATATACTACTACGACTAATAAAATCCAAAGGAAAATTGAGGAACACTTTGGGGGAAAAAACGGAGCCAAAACGAGAACGAGATGAACTCCACGAACAAAATTGCTACAAAAAATGAAGATATGGAGACTATACCCAGAAAAGCAGTTTCCCCTTCGGTTACTATGCAAGAAATGAACTCAAATGGAAATGAGGTAACAACTGACACATTGAAGGAAGGAGATGAAGAGTGGATACTTTTGCGGGAAGAGGACACTGGCAAAGAAGCATTTGATTCACCTATGGAAGCAGAGCAAGACCGTAGGAATTCAGCAGAAGAAGAATCAAGTACAGCTACTTTCGCAGCTTTGAATTTTGTATTAAATTCTTTGGTAACCGTCTTTGACCAACTGAAATCTGAAGTACAATTACAAGCTGGAACTCTATTCGAGGTGAACAGAGAAACAGCCTGTATAGAACCAGCTATAGTGGGGTTGACCTCAACAATCAATACAATAAATATACCCTTATTGAAAGAGCAGAGGGTGGAACTTGCAAAACAAGGCTTAGATCTATCAGCCATTGAAAGAACTCTGGCAAAAATCAAAGAGGAGGAAGACAAGAATAATTGCCTATTGTTAGAAATATTATCCCTTTTGAAGGATGACAAAGTAATGAAGAACAGGGACCTAGCAGGTACAAAACATATAGATCAAGGACCTGAGTGCTTTGACGATACCCCTCTTTCGGAATCTGTTCTCGAAGAAGACTGGCACAGGTTATAGGAGAAGAAGAGGATGGAGTAACTGAATGTCCCATAATAAAACAAGGGGTTTCGTCAGAAAATAAGATAGAAGAATCTCCTGACTGAGTAGAAGCTGGTAAACAAAGATCTAAGGGAAGAAGGAAAGCAAAGAAAAGAGAGGTAAAGAGGATAAGTACAATGGCATTTCCAGTCATACTTGGAAGGCATAAAAAAAAGGTCCATTGGGAAAAATAAAGGGGCCAAATTTGATGAGTGATGAGCACATAAAAAGCAGAGAGAAGACAATTATAATTCAGGAAGAAACAACAGAGGATGAGAATTGTGACAAAGCTCTGGACACATTGAACGGAAGATGGGAAAAATCTGTGGGAAAAAGTGGAAAGCTCCTGACAGATGCAAAGGAAGACAACAAGGGGGGGAAGAGGTTCCATAATTAAGTAGTAAAAAAAAGAACCTGAGTCACATAAATAAAAATTAAGCTAATGTGGGTCTACAGACAGATCCCAGAGAGATCCTGCAGGACACAGACACAGGGGCGAACAGGTCCACAAAACTCCCAGAGAAGATGGAAGGAAAGAGGGAGAGCCATTGCATTAAAAGTTGCCCTTCAATAAAGGGACCTCCATGGGTCCCAATATTCCAGGGGAAAGGAAATACAAATCTACTGGAAAAAAACACTACTGTTATAACAAAACCACCTATAAAAATAGCACCGATCTTCCTAAAAAAAGAGTCTCTCATGGAAATATAATTCCCCCCATGGGGATTGAAGTAAAAAATGGTCAAGGGAAGATGAAGGAAATAGAAGATAATTAAAAGGGGAAAGGCAAAGATTGTTTAAATCCGGGATCTCTGGAGGAGAACCCTCAGCCCCAGTTACTGGGGGACAAATGGAAAGAGCAAGAATATGCTGTACCAAAATTGTGGCTTAGAGCATTAAATAAAATTCCACAGCATACTTCACTCTGTAGAGGGGCCATCTTGTATTACTTTAACAAAGTCCCGTACCTCTTTTTATTTGGATCGGGAGACATGGAATATGTTAAGTTCCCAAGCAGAAGTGATGTGAAATTAATAGAGGTGGGGTTTGCTTCATTTAAAGCGTGAAAGCGATAAGAAGTAATGAAAAAGAACTAGAAAAAGTTAATCTGCAAATTATGGAAACACCCCCGATGGAAACAATGCGAGAAAAAGAAAGAGGGAGTTTTGTTCCTGAAGAGCAAAATTCAAGAATGTCTGACCTTCCAAACCAGAAGGTATGGGCGAGTACTCAGGAGAAAAATGAAGACTCAAAAGCCAATACGCTAGAAGCACTTCCAGAGATTCTTACGCAGGTACTCCAAAGACTGGGACTAGGCCAACAGAGTCTTTAGGAAAGGCGTATTAAACATCACGAGCTGGAACACCCGTGGACCAAACACTTTTACAGCAAGTAGCAGAAAGAAAGCCCTCTTCTCCAACTCTGATGTCATCTTACTTCAAGAGACCTGGCATATGCATCCAATAGAAATCGAGGGATTTACTATATTTACTGTGCCAGCAACTCAAAAACTAAAAGGCTGCCCATCTGGAGGGCTACTACTTGGTGTTAACAACTCCCTGAGTAAAGAGGTCACGCTTATACATAGAGAACGTGGTGGTATTCTGGAATGCAAAATAAGGGTGCAAACACCAGAGGGCTATTCACATCTCATAATAATAAATGTATACTGGAACCAAGCTCGCATTAGCCTACAAAACTTTCATATGTTGCTAACCTCAGTACTGGAAAAGATTGCGTTATATCATGGAGAGGCCAGTGTAATCTTGGGAGGTGACCTGAATGTACAATGCCTAGCAACCCAAGAATAATAACTTAAAATGGGCCAAAAGATCAAAGGCAGGAACGCAATGGGTAAATTACCTAAACTCCTGGGGACTTTACATGCTAAATGGCTCGGTTCAGGGAGATAAACCTTCAAGACCAACATGGCAGTGAGGTAATTCCTTCTCCACGTTTGACTATTTCTTTGTCTCAGAAGAGTTACAATTGAAGGAAATAGCATTGGAGATCATATGGGGAGAAGGGAGTGATCACGCTCGCATAAAAGCTAGCCTTCAAAATATTAAAAGTAAAGATCAGAAGAAGTATGTCCAGGACCTACTTGTGAATAAAGGTAAAGTAACACTGGTTAAATATAAGAGAGAGGGGAAAAAGCTAAATGACAAACTGAACTACACCCCCTTGAAAGGTCAAAAGGAACGTTGCAGGCCTGAATGCTTTATGTCCTTCATTTGGTCTGTCCATCCACCAAATCCAGGATTACCGACGAAAACAACCCATCATCAACACTCATTTGATGAAGAAACGTGGGAACACAAAAAGATCGTAAGGAAAGATTGTAGACAAGCGAAGAAAAACATCATAAACCAAATAGAACAACGAAGAGAACTACAAAAACTCAAAAGAGATTATAAGCAATGGTCAAGAGAAAGAAAAGTATTAAGAATCCAAAGAGACAATTAACAGATGCTTACAGCCCTTTGTGAAAATAGCTCACAGAACTTCTGGTCAATTGTAAATAAAGTGGGGAAGAAAGCAGGTGCAAATAACGTTCAATGCAATTCGGTAAATGAAAAGAGCTGGACAGAGTATTTGACAAAGAACTTTAAAAATGCATCAGACTTCAAAGGCGGGGAGCAAGAAACCACACAATGTGAACTCAAATACAACATAAACTTCATAGAAGAACTCATATTGAGTGCCTCATCATCGAAGGCAGCAGGTCCTAACGGTCTCACCTACCAGGTGTTAAAAAAAAATGTGAAAACATGGGCAAACCTCCTCTATAATCTCTTTAATGAGATAATAGTGTCAAAATAATTTCCTGCTTCTTGGAAACAAGCAATTGTTATACCATTTTTCAAGGGGGGGGCGATAGATCTCAATCAAAGAACTATAGACCAATCGCCATCCTGGATATTGAAAGCAAAATCTTTATGCAAATCCTTTTGTTTGAATTAGAGGAGTGGACTAAAACATCAAATGTCTTTTCCAAATGCCAAAACAGGGTTTAGACGCGGCATGTCTACAACACTAAATGGTCTAACACTGAATTTGTTAGCAGAATACTCCAAAGAACACGGGGAAGGTCCGATATATGGAGCCTGGATAGACTTTTCAAAAGCGTTCGATCTCATAATAAGAGAGAAACTCTGGGCCAACCTGAGGGAATGTGGACTACCAAGAAATCTGTTGTCAATAGTGATTGAGTTACATAAGGACACTTCATTGTTGGTAAGATTGGATGAGGCTGGTCATTTTATCGACTCAATTAGGGTTGAACAAGGTGTTAGACAAGGGTGTCTGGGGGCACTATTCTTCTTTAATCTATATCTTTCGGACCTGGGGGCCTTTCTGCAATCATGGACAATGGCGAGCCCAAAACCCTGAAAGAAAATCCTCTGAAGGCAAAGAAAGAAACAGAAACAATGGACTGGATCAAAACAGGGATAAAAATGCGCCTCACAAAACCAACAAATGATTTTTTGATTGTAGAAAAAAAGCTGGGTGAATTGCCAAAGTATTTAAGGAGACATCCAGAATAGTGACTCTAGAAATATATTCTTTAGAATACAATTAAACTTAATTCACACAGGCGAAATCCTAAGTATAAGAGATCAAAAACACAAAGCTATCATTCTCTGCAAAACGTGCGCAGATACAAGAAAACAAAATCTGCAACATCTGCTTTGAGACTACGCAGGAACGTGGGAAATTAGAATCAGGTATTTTTCAAGATTTATAAACAGAGCAGAATGTTTGTGTTCAGAAATTTTTGGGAATCTCTTATTTTCAGGGCATAATACTGCTATGACAATTGCAGTAGGACAAGTCCTAACAAAGATCGGTCTGCTTTCCATGGAGATTTGAGAAAGAGGGTGGGTAAGGAAGGAAAAAACTGGTTGGTTTATTTCTTGATTAGTACTTGATGAACAAAAAGAGAACATTTGTTAGAGGGCCCACAATTAAGCTCTAAAGTCAAATTTCTGTTTTCGCTTTGTGTTTGAAGGGCCTGAAATGTGTCATATATTTTAATTGTAAGATGATAAATTGTTTTATATACGCTTTTTGTAAAGGTCTAATATGATCAAAACAAAAAACAAAAAAAAAGAAGTACAGTCAGCACAGCAAAGTCATGTAGTGCACCCTCTGAATCAGAGTGGGTACAAATATTGGCCAGGGGGTAGAAGGAATGGACCTAGATGATGAGGTGGATTTCAAAACCCTTAAGGGGGAGGAGGATTTAATGGGGGACAGACACTACAATGCTGGAATGGTGGGAGAACAGGATATATAGCCTAAATGTGTAGAAGTAGAGGAGGAGGCATGCAACACAACTGGAAAGCTCCAAGAGGGGTATGGGATATTCTCTGCAGTACAATGCAGAACCACAGGAATATTATGCCAAGATCACACACAGTATCAGACAGGCGCACCAAAAATATAGCAAGTGCACCAGATTCCACAGCAAACACAGTTGCCGTAAGGGCAACCACAGCAAGTACCCATGCAAGCACCACAAGTACAGACACAGCAATCACAGTACGCACCAGTGCAGCAAGCAACTGTGCCACAATGGAAAGTGAATACAGGAGCTCTGCAGGCGTCCACACCCAGGATAGGGAGTGTTTCAGTAGTGGGAGGAAATTCTTTTACAGGAACATGGATACATTTATATCCACAATAGGACAACCCACAGAGTGACCTGATTTGTTCAGTACCATCAGTGACACCAGACCCCCAAGAGGAACGAAGGGTCAAGTTAATGATAGGATGCAAGGCTTTTCTGTTTCTTCTAGACACTGGAGCGACTTTTTCCTGTGTTCGGGAGGCAGGGGGGGAAAAACCCAATGTCTGGCATTGCCATGAATGCGCAGGGGTTCTCTTGGGCTACAAGTTTAATTCCTTTACTGAGGAATTACCACTTTCTATAGGTGAACATGATGTGTGAATGGCACTATTGTATTTTCGGCAGACACCAGTTAACATATAAGGATGTGATTTGATGACAAAATTAAATATACAATATATTTTACTGACAAAGGGATAGTGTGTTCAACTCCAGGGATTCATTATCTAAATGTGAGAGAGTTTTTTTACTGGCTTTTACAGGCCAAAAAGCATTGCGAGGGGTCACCTTGGATCCAGAATTTCTTTTGTATGGAGTAAATATTTTCTTGACATGGCTAACTGGATTGACAGGGAAAATATCGAGAATATCTAATGAATTTTTATTGACACCAGAAACACCTATGGATGATGACGAGGGACAGGTTATTCCCATAAGTTAGAGGCAGCAGCAGTAAATCATGAATGGGTGGTTGTTCATGGGACAGATGATGAGAGAAGAGCATGGAGAACAGTAATAGACCTTAAGGAAGGATACAGACAGACAGATTTGACAGATGAAGACTTTTTAAAAAATGAATATTCGGATGATGAATTAGTATTTTTCATAAGTCTCACTTATTGGATGAAAATTGAGGATAGAAAGATACCACAGAGAATATATTAGTAAAAAAGAAACCAGGAAGATTTAGAAAAGGTGGCAAGCATCTTATGGACCAGTAGTCTATTAAGTGGAGCAGGAGCAGTTCAAATTAATTTTAAACCAGGAGAACGTGCAAAACAGTATACTATGTCCATAGAAGCAGATGAAGGCATATTTAAGACTATTTCTGCTTTAATAAAGCAGGGAATATTAGTGCCATCAGAGTCTTCATGTAAGACGGCTGTGTACCCAACGAAGAAATCAACTGGGGGGTTGTGGATATTTATTCAAGATCTCTGTCCCTTAAACAATATTGTTGAGGCAGAATTTCCTTTGGTTCCAAACCCTGCTACAATATTATGTAACATTCCAGCGAAAGCCAAATATTTTACACTAATAGATTTAAAGAATGCCTTCTGTTCATTTACCCTTCATGACGACTCACACGATTTAACTTCATTTTCATATAGAAACCAGTGCATAACACATCAAGACTGCCTCAGGGGTACTGTGAGTCCCATCAATCTTTAACAGAACTTTCAGATGGACCTAGGTAACATAGAGCTTGAGAGCACAATAATTCAATACGTAGATGGCATATTAGTGTGTAGCGAAACAGAGGAAAGATGCAGGGAAGACTCAGTTCGACTACTGACAATACTAGCAGAAAATGATACAAAGTAGACAAAGAAAAGCTACAATATTGTCAAGAGGTCCTTTACATAGGACAGCTCATCTCTCAAGAGGGGAGAAAAGTGACACCTGAAAGAGCAGAAGCAATCATGAACATCTGAAAACTTGAGACAGTAAGAAAAAAGCAACAGTTCTTCTACTTATGTAATTATTGTAGGGCCTGGGCTTTTGATTACAATACATATATTCAACCACCTTTAAAAGGACTCAAGGAAGCACAGATAGGCAAAAATAAGGTAACATGGACAGATGACATGATCGAAGGATTTGAAGAATTAAAAAGGGTGATTTGCACAGCCCCTGTGTTAGGAATACGGGATTATAATGAAGAATTATATTTATTTTCACATTCAAATGGAGAAGTGAGGACAGCAGTACTTACACAGCAGACGATATTAGGACATGGACACAAACCATTAGCCTATTATAGTGGGATTTTAGACACAGTAATGAAAAGGCATTATCATTGCGAACAAGCGTTGGTGGCTGTTGCTTTAGCTACCAGTATTACAATGGGATGATCAATACAATTATTTGTTGAGAACTCCCTATTTTCCATTTTGTAGAAACCTGAAAGTACACTGACTACACAAAGAGGGTATGGATGCAAAGTGATTATTTCAAATTCAGCAATTAAAATTGTTAGTTGCAGAATAGTGAATCCAGCTACATTTATAGCAGACGGCACTCCAGTGCAACATACGTCCCTATTGGGAAAGCTCATTTAAGTATTAAATCTCCCATTGGCCATAGCCATGGTGAAATGCACTGCCCATACTAAAGGGGCAGACCTGATTTCTCACGGAAACAAAGCCACAGATGTAGAAGCTAAAATAGTGGCATATTTCCCAAATATTTCTGATCTTGAATTAGAAGATGTTAAGCACGGGTCAGAACGGTGCATGCTAAAGCAGGAAGGTTTTAATATGTTGTCCATTGTACAGTTAATTGAGTTGCAAGGTCGAGCTCCACGGTGAGAACAGGATTTAAGGAAAAAACAGACATGTTCTTTATCCCCCACTGAGGCTATATGGAGATAAGACAGCACTGGAAAGCCAGTTATATCTCTGGAATTATTGAAGGTGGCACTGGAGCAGCTTCACTAACCTGTGCACACCACCAGAGAGAGACTTGCTGCAATGATCGCAGAAGACTGGTTCACACCAAATTTATTAGCACGTTTCGCAATTTATTGTAAATTGCATTGTGTACCAAAAATGTACAGCAGGGCACACTCTGGGGATTGTGAGAGGAGCAATCCCTCAACCCGATAGCCCTTTACAACATCTACATATATAATATGTAGTTATGTTACAAGTACATAACGGTTATAGGTACATGCTAGTAGTAGTATACCCTTTTCCAGATGGATCGAGGCAGGTCCATGCACACACCCCGGTGCCACATGTGCTGCCAAGTTTCTCGTATGTGAAGTATTTCCAAGATGGGGTGTGTGCAAAGTCCTGCAGTCTGATAATGGACAGCTTTTTGTAAATGAACTATTTGAGCAGCTTACTCTTTTATAGACATAAAGCATATGTTTTATTCTACCTATCACCTACAGGCGAATGGAGGATAGCTAAGATTAAAATCACTTGAAGGAAGGGGTGGCTACATTGCTTACCCCTTGCCTTATTTGCCCTGAAAAACCAGCCTTACCCAGATCACCACCTAACTCCACATGAGTTGGTGACTGGACGCCACATGAGAGTACTCCTTGCTCCTCCCTCTCAAATAAAAACTGATACCCATACTGTAGTGGAAACATTAGGGGATGAGATGCATGATTATTTGACAATATCTTCACTAGTGTTTCTTTTATTTCTCAACAGATTAAAAATCAGCAAGAAGGTTTGAAGAAGATTGATGAAGACGGCCAAACACCTGATTGTATTAACTCATTAAAACAGATGAGTTTGCATTCAGCGGACCAACAACCTATAAAATGTTTTTTCTGTACGTTGAACAAGCCCTGTTTTGAAGGACCACACCTAGTGGAGGAGGTCACCCTACTGCTGTGATACTTTGAGGTAGAAGAGCCTGGCTGCGCCTGAATGATGTAAAACTCTACAAAGGAGAGACCCAACCCCTTCGGCACCCGCTGACAGTGAAGCAAGAGAAGAAGTTTGGCGCATTCAGACTGGATCGGCTACCAAGGTCAAGGACAAATAATCAGTGGATTAAAAACATTCTAGATCAAATTGACATCTCCTAAGTCTAATAGGAGGTGAATGGACCTGCTGCAGTTCCAGAAGTTTTTCAATTGACCTAAAAACAGACTATACATTAAAAAAGAGGTACAAAGATTGCACAAAAAACGTTATGTTACCTGATAGGCTGCACCTGATAGGCTGATAGGCTGCACACATTTATGCATGCTGTTTTTGTATACAGACTCCGAACATATCCAGCTCTACTGCGACGAAATGTAGACGTTGTTGAATTTTTAAAAAATCCTAACAAAAGGCATATTATTTGCAGAGTTATTATTGCTATAATACTCCTGTACCTGTTATACAAAAGTGCAAATTTGAAAAGTGACTAAAAGATGAACAAAGTAAATTAAAAATAGCAATTTTCCATTATACAAAGCACACACTGTTAAGGAGCAGACCCGCTACTCCAAATGAGTTAATGTGGCATTTGAATACTATGGCATTACTTCTTACAACTACTTTTTGCCTTATGTGTTGTCTTTATTTTCTTATGCTCTTTACAATTCGTGAGATATTGTTTTATAATTCAAATGAGGTATCCCAGAATGAGACATCCATTCTTATTCCTGACAAAAGCACAAGTGATGCTTTTCCTGACATTTCCAAACAAATGGTCAGACTCAAAAGAGATATTGGGGAAAACAAAGAAGGTATAAATTCATATCTTGACAATTTGGCCTATTTAAAGAATAATATGTGGTATCAGCATATAAGCAAAAAGTGGGGAAAAATGTCAGATGAAAGCTACTATGTATGTTTCCTTATACCTTATGCCTTGGGAACATCTAAGATCTTCATAGCAACAGAAGTATCAATAAAAAAGGCACACTACCTGAGGCACCCTGCACTTTGTTTAACCAGAGGAAAATTCCAAGGGAGGACAGCATCTATAGTGTGGATTAATAAAGCGACACCCGAATGAGTAGACCATTATGTGCAAAATATGAAGTCAAGAACAAAGCAAGAGACAATGCACTGAAGAATAAAATATGAACAGCCTGGAATACATGAAGCAGGAATCAAAGTCGAGGAAAATTGGAAGTTACAATGCAAGGATAAGAAAGGGAAAGAAATATGAGAATGCTTGGAAAGAGGACAACTACAATTTAAAGGAAAAGTCCTTACTCATGAGGGATGGGTCGATGGATTGATCGTGTGTAAAGCAATGGCATTGGTAGGACAATGTGAAGTAGTTGTGGTAAATGCAGAAAGAGAATGCAGGGACCAATGGCCTAAGATCACATGGCTGTTAACATTGGTTGACGATGAAGGGGGGCCATTGCAGATACTACCCCTGAAGAATGCATCCCTATGCATCAGAAATAATGACTTAATAAAAGTTGGAGAAAACTCAAGTGTGGCTGTGTTTCCGACATACCAGACATGAAGGGAGGAACAGTAGTCTTGAAGGACCAGTACTATGCATGTGGACCAAGAGCATACATGAAGTTGCCACCAGAATGAGGAGAGTTTGTTCATTGGTACTGATGGGCATATAAGCCTTAGTAGTACCATAAAGCGACCAACAGATCACAGATTATCCAAAAATTGATGCACACCTGAGGAAGAAAAGATTGCTTAAATGTATTCGACAAAAAAGGGAGAACTACTTCTCAGCAAAATCAATACACACATATTATGATATTGCAGATGAGCATAAACTGTTCAGCAGAACGGCAGTGACATTCACATCTATCTTCATGAAAGGAATTCAGACTGCATTAAATGCCAAGTGATTACAGATCACTAGGTGGGAGCTGTTACAAATGATCAGCATGACAATAAAAGGATTTAATGCAATCAGAGAAGAACTGACGGCAATCAGGCTTATGGCCCTCCAGAACAGTTAAGTCTTGGACTTAATTACAGCAATGGAAGGAGGCGTTTGTGCCAAGATTGGGCCAACTTGCTGTACATTCAACCTGTCCATGATGAAGAAAATGGAACTCTGACAAAAGCAATAACTATGTTGTCAACCCTGCATATGAAGATGGTGGAAGAAGTAGATGAGACTGCGGAGGAATATTAGTTTTCGTCCCTGTTTTGGTCGGTTCCAACTTGGTTGGTGGATGCCTTCAAACTACTTGGATAAATACTAGTGTTAGTGTTGCTGAGATTCTGTTTTATACGAATATTCATAGGACAATGCAAGACAACAGCAAAGAAAGAAATTGGGATGAAGATAATGATAGATGTGAATGCTGTCACTGATGAGCAGACACAGACAGAAAATACCACCCATGAGCACCTGAAAGAAAGTCCTTTGGCACCTCATGGAGCAAAGTTGTATTAACCTAAGGACCATAAGAATTATGTCGGACCCTGGAGTGTTCTGTCAACCAAATGGTGAGTGCTGCCATATGACCTGGAGTGTGGATAAACACATAAAGAATACAGGTGACGTAAGAGGAGTGACAAAGGTATGGATCAAGAAAAAGTCATTCTGTGGAAGAAGAATGAAGAGAATTGAGGAAGAGGAGGTGGTTGAGGACTCGACCAGAAGGGGGAATGTAGAGGAGCAAACGCATATGTCACTGATAGAACCCACCCCCTCACCTCTGACATATTGGATGAAGGATAGGAAGACCCTGTGCATGACCAGGTATCGTTCCAATACGGCATTGGGTATATGAGAAACATTATGCACTCAGACAACCGTACCGAATGTACTCTCAAACTGAAGTGGTAGCAGGAGATTTGCAGACACCAGTGAGTAATGAAGAGCTGTAAAGAAAATCTGACAAGTGCAAAGTGATGTCATAAGGAGAAAACAGAATGACGCACAGAAACTATATAAGAATACTTACAGAATGAGGACATAATTTAAGAAGTAAAGTAAACATCATACAAGTGAGAATAAACCATATATTCAAAGAAGATGAGTAACCAGATGAATAGTAAATGTATATACGCCAAAAAACAAGGTAGATGAGTCACACAGAAGCTTGCTGCAGTGGAAAATATAACATAGTTCAAGCAGCCTTGTTGAAATTATGGACTTCGGCTCTGGATAATAGTAAGTGAAAACATTGGAGGAGAAAGATCAGAGGCTAAGAGAGTAATGACACCTGACATCCATTGAATCGAATAGCGGAGGGTGCTAGAGAGCCCAGCCAAGATGACCACAGGCCTGTGAGCCCCCGAGCAGCCCCAGAGATGCAGACATAATGCTGATGAATCCTGACTTTCCGCATCCACAATGGCCATCTGACATGGTGTGTGAATGGGTGGTGGACAGCCTCAGAAAATGTGGCGGGCAAATGTGCCACAACAACATAGAATGATGCAAGGAAAGTTGTGACACAGTGGGACTCTAATCTGAACCGCAAGGGCCGGTGCAGAAAAAACATGGCACAGAATGAGGGATGGAGGTGAGCGATCTGCAGCGCCTGTAGAACGCCAAATTGGTGAGTGAGGGATATAACCCTGAGGCACAAGAGGGAAGCACTAGCCTGGTGGTGCAGTACAGAGATGAATCGTCCTGCCGAGTACGGTGCGAGGAGCTGGCGACATGCTGCTGTAGGAAAGATGGAAGAGACCGTCCAACAGCACCAGCACAACCAATTACAAGAAGGGAGGAGGGCACAGCCCCAAGCTAATAGGTGGACTTGGCCAACAACTCGAACACCAGAATTGGGCACACTGCCCCCAGATACGATGTGTTTGGAGGCCATCAGTGGTCCGAGCGAGCCCGCAGGAGATGTACCCCAGACGAGGAGAGAGGGAGGACCTGACATCCATCAGCATACCTGAGAGCAACCCGTGCTGAGGGAGCAAGCTCAGATAGAGGTGAGACTCATAATGTGGCCCATGCCTGGGGTCGTGAAAAGTGTAAGGCTGCTCTGCTGGGGCCTGCCCCTGATCCCCCCGTCCCCTAACATGGATGAACCGGTAGGAGAACAAAGGGCCCCCTAAGTGAGAATCCTGAGAAGGCGGGTTGCGATACACATCACACCCTGTGAGTGGGGCCAAGACCAGGGTCAGCGGTCCTCATGCATCCGTGCTATTGAATTGGAAGGGGAGGCATGGGCTACTGCCTGGACAGGGGCCTGGGGGCTGCTGGATTCAAATTGACTAGTGGCCTGATACCCCGCTACTGGGTGTACTGGGCTATACTGAGACCCCCATCTAAAAGGCACTGCTGAATACCCAGAAGTAGTGAACAGTCGGCCACCTGACTCTTGCTTGCCTCCCAACCCCCCGCCTTGCAACAGGGGATTCCCATACACGGTCAGATGCTGTGAGGAGTGGCTTCCCATATCTGGAGGCAGGAGACAGTGTGTTGATAGAGCTGGCGAATGGCAGGTCAGGTGGAGTCGCACGTACCCCAATGAAGCGCGCCGGACTCTAAAACATTGCAACAGAGACACAGCCAAGTGGGAGGAACACCAAAAACGGAAGGCTACAACATGTTAAAATCCCCAAAATCATGCAAACAACAGTCAAAGTAACAATTTAAGGTTCCTGTGATGGGTAAACACTTGGCCTCGAGGGAGGACTCCCTGAACAGCACGGGAGGAGCACTTAACAACATCAAAGCAATGCTCGGTCAAGTACAGGCAAGCATCCAATTTCTGGACGGTAAGATGGACACCCTGACTTGCAAGGTTGACCACATGCAAGTATGACTGGACAAACACGGAGAGCGACTGGATGAGGTCACGGGCTGGGTACCTACTGTCAAGGATGAATCCCACAACATCACGAGAGATCTAACCCTGGTTAAGAGAGCGAATAAAGAACTGAAAGATAAGCAGGATGAGTTTGAATCTCGGTTTTGCATAAGTAACCTAAGAATAATAGGGGTGCCTCAGATGGTGGATCAGTGCAACATGGAGACAATGATGGAGGACCTCCTAAGGGATGTCTTAGGGAATTAATATTTCTTGGTGGTATTCATTGCTAAGGGAGCCCGCTGCATTTAAAGTGGGAAAATGCTGATACCCAGGGCACCTGCAAGACAAATAGTTGCTCGGCTACTAACTGTCAAGACTTGATAGTCATGTAGATTTTAAAAATGCCTCCGTCCCAAGTACCACACAGGAAGGTATCAAACAATTCCCTATGCAATCTTTGAGGCCACAGGTGATAGGTACTAGAACGCCAGAAACTCCGGAACACCGGAAACAGCAGGCCGCTGTAAGGCAATCAAGCAGTTAACACAGAACACCAATGTAAGGCAATACCATTAGGGACAACTAAATACAGGCCAATATAAAATAGCTTACCTAGTTGTGGGTGGGGTGTAACTTTGACAAAACCAGGGCTTCAGGGGCAAGTACTGTGGTAGGCGGTAATGGTAGCACCCTCAGTGTATGGTAAGGGCGACAGCAGAAGGATGTAAATGATTGGTCACCGCTCCAGATTTGTACCAAACACTGGAAGTACCTGTAGATGCTTTGAAGTTGCAATCGGGAATAGGAGGAAGAAAGAACATGAAGCGTTGTGACAAAAAGAAGGAGCCAGTAGAAGTACGTAAAACAGATCCGAAATCGGGTTAATCCGGGAAAGGCAGAAGACCACAAGAAATCCGAGGATATAAGCAAAAGGAATCCGAGTTCCAAATCCGGGGATCGAGGTAACAGGAGATCAGTTCATGAGGCGACAATTCAAAGGGTAAGGCAAAAGGAAGTCTGTAGTTCATAGTCTGTGATCGAATAAACCAAGTTCGAGGTTCGAGAAGTACACCAAACAGTGCTAACAGGAACAGCTGTGAAGCACTGTAGAGCGCGGGATCAGGGCTTTTAACCTTTCGCCATCGGAACAACGTCACATGAGCGGGCCTTCTGTGTCACGTGATGCATAAGTGAATGTCGCTGCTTAGCAACAGGATGCCTACCCTGCTTGAACCAATACGCCTGGGAAGTTGCCAGTAAAGAAACGGACGTAAATGTCCCGTGTGATGCAAAATGGATTTCCCCAGTTGATAGCTGTCACCAGTCCATGAACGCGGTCAACGGACACCAAACGGCTGTTGCCCGGAATGAGGACTGGAGGTAGATGTGGGTGTCCGTGCAACAGGGACAACAGTAGACGGAGGGACGGAGTGCATGACAGAGCCCCCCCCAAAGACCCACGACCCCGTGGGCTGGACGGGTGATCTCGGTGGAAACGGGAAACAAGACGAGGGGCACGGACATCACCAGCGGGAACCCAGGACCTATCCTTAGGACCATACACCAACCTGTCAACCAAGCACTGCAATCAACCCCTACAGACACGGGACCCCAGGATAGCACTGACTTTGTATTCATCGGGGGCATTTAAGAACACAGGAGCTGGAGGTGTCACAATACGGGTCGGACCAGGACAAGGCTTGAGCAACGAGGTGTGCAATACCGGGTGTATGCGCCAAGCAGCAGGTATCGAGAGGCGGTACACCACAGCGTTTATGATCTTCGTGATCCTGTAAGGACCAACAAATCGAGGCAGGAGCTTGCGACAGCCAGGTAAGTGAACGTGGCGAGTAGAGAGCCAATGTCCTTTCTGTGACTGGTTACCAATGGAGTTGCCCACGCCAACGCATTCCCAGTCATATTGGAGATTAGGAATCCAATCTTAGACTGATCAGTAGCAAAAGTATGGGGTCTAAACGTGAAATAGACAGTACAAGCCTCCAGGAACTCTTTTACCCTTTTGGGAGAAACATCAAACTTTCCCGAGGAGAGTGGCATGGGAGGTAATTCCACGGTAGGATGTTCTCTAGCCGATACCATTTGTTTGAGAAGAGCGTACTCTGTCTTCACTCCCTGTAGTTCTACGGACATAGCTTGGAAAGCGGTCCAAAGCTCCTGAAATTGTTCCTCCGCCGACATCTTGTTATGCTTGAGCGTTGTAATCTGTCCTTTCTGTGACCCTTTTGCTCCCACTTCACCCCTTGCTTCCACACTCTCCTCACCTGAGCTGCTTGAGTCGAAGCCTTCGGAGGACAGGTTTCGTCTGGCGAGGTAGTCTTTCTCCTTTTTTGGTGGTAATTGCCTGTCACGGAGGGAAGCCACAGTGAACCCTGATGGAACAGCAAGCCTGTGGCTCCCTCTCCGGGAACAAGCCGATACACAAGGGAAAAAGCCCAGCGGCAGAAAAAACCCATGTCAGGTGCCGAAATGCACTCTGTCCGACTCCAAGTAGGAACTTCCGAAGTGGTGTTGCAGACAGGAATGAAGGATGTAGCTGGAAGAGGTGCAGACTCAAAACAGCGGGGATCCGTAGCAAACGTGAAGCCAGAAGGTGTGGCTGGTATCCAATGCAGCCCGGCAGAACACAGGGAGCACAGGACTAAATCAAACCGATCTTTTAAGGGAAGGCAATTGGTGGTACAGTAGGTAGAAGAAAAGCTCAACTGGTTGTTTGTCCAATCAATACGAGGATTGTGTCTCTGGAGCCAGGGAATCCCAAGAATTATGGGGAAATGGGCTGCTCGTATGATGTCGAACTTCAGCATCTCAGTGTGATGGTTGATAGTCAAGAACAGATCCTCCGTGGAATGGGTGATTAGTCCGGAGGAAAAAGGGGATCCATCTACACCTTCGACCTGTTGGCCTTATTGACAGGCGATCCTGCGTAGGCCTACTTTATCAGCCCACAGGGTATCAACGAAGTTGCCTGCAGCTCTGCAGTCCAACAGGGCTAAAGACTCGACTTGCTTACCCTCCAATTTGAGGGCTACGGACAGAACCATGAGTCTTGAATCTTCTTGGGAATCCGGAGATGACACTGAGAAAGAAACGTAGGGACGAGAAATGGAACTTGATGACCCTCGGATGACTGTCCCTACTGGCGCCGAGGGTAGTCATTTCCCGATTTCCTGTTGGGTACCTCCATGCAGTCTTTCAAGAGATGCTGATCTGAACCACAGAATGCACATAGTCCTTTTTCTCTCCGTATTCGTCTTTGCGCTGCTGATAGGGGTGTCCTAGTAGCTCTGATTTGCATAGGTTCGTCTGAAGACTTAGAAGGAGAGAGAGAAGGGGAAAGATGCGAAAGAGGTTCCACCAAGGATCCTGAAGTGCGTTGCTTGCGATGTTCAGATCTTCTTTCCTGGAGTCTAAACGCTATGCGGAGAGCGGCTGCGAGTAGATCAGAAAAAGTTGATGAACCAGGAGATCTGGCTAATTTGTCTTTAATCTACTCGCTTAAGACCCTCTGAAAGATGGCGTACTGGGTGGGTTTCGGTCAACCTGCCCCAGCCCCCAAGGTCTTGAAGGAAGAAATGTAGGATAAGACATCCAAAGAACCTTGTCTGACGTCCAACAGTTCCTCACAAGCAGATATAGACAACTCAGGTCTTTCGAAGGTCTGTTTAAGCAGGTTCTGGAATCCCGTAAAAAGTCATGCAGTATAGCATTGGCACTGGTTACCAATGGAGTTGCCCACGCCAACGCATTCCCAGTCATATTGGAGATTAGGAATCCAATCTTAGACTGATCAGTAGCGAAAGTGTGGGGTCTAAACGTGAAATAGACAGTACAAGCCTCCAGGAACTCTTTTACCCTTTTGGGAGAAACATCAAACTTTCCCGAGGAGAGTGGCATGGGAGGTAATTCCACAGTAGGATGTTCTCTAGCCGATACCATTTGTTTGAGAAGAGCGTACTCTGTCTTCATTCCCTGTAGTTCTACGGACATAGCTTGGAAAGCGGTCCAAAGCTCCTGAAATTGTTCCTCCGCCGACATCTTGTTATGCTTGAGCGTTGTAATCTGTCCTTTCTGTGACCCTTTTGCTCCCACTTCACCCCTTGCTTCCACACTCTCCTCACCTGAGCTGATTGAGTCGAAGCCTTCGGAGGACAGGTTTTGTCTGGCGAGGTAGTCTTTCTAAGATTTTGGTGGTAATTGCCTGTCACGGAGGGAAGCCACAGTGAACGTTGATGGAACAGCAAGCCTGTGGCTCCCTCCCCGGGAACAAGCCGATACACAAGGGAAAAAGCCCAGCGGCAGAAAAAACCCTTGTCAGGCGCCGAAATGCACTCTGTCCGACTCCAAGTAGGAACTTCCGAAGTGGTGTAGGAGACAGGAATGAAGGATGTAGCTGGAAGAGGTGCAGACTCAAAACAGCGGGGATCCGTAGCAAACGTGAAGCCAGAAGGTGTGGCTGGTATCCAATGCAGCCCGGCAGGACACAGGGAGCACAGGACTCAGGAAAGAGAAGAGAAAGATGAATAATAGGAAACAGACTGGAAATCCAACTGGAGAGGGGACCAGGGAAACGGAGAGGAGAAAGCAGAAAGAGCAAAGGCACCGGGTCTCGAAGGAGGAAGACGGGACCCGGGCGAAGGGACCGGAATGAAACCGATAAGAGGCAAAGTAGCGCAGAGAAGGAAAACTTCGTACAGAGGACGAAGTTAGTAGCAGACAAAAGCACTGACGATCCGGACGGATTGTCAGCAGCAAGCATAAACCCGGAAACTGGGAACACTATCCAGAGGGGTTGCAACGCAGCGTCCACCGGGAGGAGGAGGAATAAATACTCCTGGCGGGCTCTGCGCTGAGGGAACTGGGACGGTCGCTAGAGCCGTAAAAATGGAGGAAGGACTACCAGTCTCTAAACCCATACTGCAAGCGATACCGCGGAAGTATCCGCCAGTCTCGGCGGATGACAGTATGACCCCCTCCAGTGCATGAAAACCCCGGCTTACCTGGGTGTAAGCGGTGGAATCTGGAAATTAACCTAGGGGCATGTATCTGTGAAGCGGGTTCCCACAAGTCCTCCGACTCGGGGTAACCCTTCCAAGACAGTAAGTATTCCAAACAACCTCTATAATACCTAGAGTCCCGTATGGAGGACACCTCATATTCATCCTTGTTCTTCTCAGGGAAGAGAACCTGACGGGGATCGTTCTGCAGTGTGGGTCAGGTATGAAGCGTTTGAGAAGGGAAGAATGTAAAACGGGATGAATGCGACTGAGGGTAGAAGGGAGCTGAAGACTATAATTGACAGGATTGACTCTAGAGAGGACAGGAAAAGGACCCAAGAAATGAGAAGATAGTTTGGAAGGATGTGTCCATTTGGGCAAGAATCTGGTGGACAACCACACCTTGTCGCCTGCCTCCAACCTCGGGCATTCTTTGCGATGCTTGTCGGCCTGCTCCTTATTGTGTCTTCTACTGTCTTCCAGTCTTCGTAAAGCGGAGGTCTGAGCTGCTGCAATGTTCTGTAGAACTTCTTCTGCAGCCGTGGGAGTTGGTGAGACTTGGAACATTGAGCAGAAATGCTTTGGGGTGAACCCCGTAAGTACAGTAGAAAGGGGAAAGACCGATGGCAGAATGCTTGGTGTTGTTGTATGTGAACTCCGCTGTGGGAAGCAGAGAAACCCAATTTTCCTGGTGTTGATTGAGGTAACATCTCAGATACTGCTCCAAAGTGGCATTGAGGCGTTCCGTCTGGCCGTTGGTCTGAGGATGAAATCCTGAGGAAAGGGCTCTTTCAATGCCTAGTCTGATACGAGAGCCTTCCAAAACTTCGAGCTGTACTGGCTCCCTCGATCAGAAATAATCTTATCTGGGATGCCATGTAATTTGAAGATGTCTCTGGAAAAAACCTCAGCCATTCTCACTGCGCTGGGAAGACCCAGAAGGGGAGAGAAATGTGCCATTTTTGAAAACGTATCCACCGTGACCATTATACATGTACATGATTCGGACAGAGGCAGATCCACTATGAAGTCCGTGGATATAAGTCCCCATGGTCGAGTGGGGAGTTCCGCTTGTGTCAGCAGTCCAAGGGGTTTGCCCGTAGGGTATTTGGCTCTGGTGCAGGTGGGACATGCTCGTACGTAATCCAACGTATCTCTTCTCAGATTAGGCCAGAGGAACACTCTTGAGATCAGCTCCATGGTACCTTTCGAGCCTCTATGGCCTGCAGTGCGAGGATTGTGACACCAGTTTAATATCTTCTGGCATAACAGACCGGATGGGATGTATAGACGATTCTTGTAGAATACCCAGACATCTTTCTCCAGTAATGAGAATTAGGATGAAGCAGTAATTGAGCATACTCCGGTCTGACCGCGGCTTTCACCTCTTGAAGGAAAGAGCTTACTAGAACCAGGATTTGGTTCCTCCGAAACAGTGGCTCTGAGCGATCTGAAGACTTCTCCTTACTCATATCCTTGCGCGACAGTGCGTCAGCCAAGCGATTCAAAGTTCGTAGGTGATGTGAAAATCGTATTGAGAAAACAGATAAGCCCACCGGGCCTGTCGGGAATTTGAACACTCCATGTCTTGCAATACTCTCAGATTCTTGTGATCAGTCCGAATGGTAAACCGATGTCTTGCCCCCACAAGAAGGTGCTGACACTCTTTGCATGCTAACTTCATCGCCAATAGTTCTTTTTCAAGAACCGAGTAGTTTAGTTGGCTGGGAGGGAGGGTTTTGGACAGATAAGCCACGGGATGTTCCACTTCATTAACTGTCTGTAACAAAACTGCTCCAATGGCTATGGCAGAGGCATCTGTCTCCAAGATGAAGGGTAATGTGTGGTCTGGATGCCATAGTATAGGGGCAGAACAGAAGGGTCCTTTGAGAAGGGAAAAGCTACGTTCAGCTTCGGTTGAGCAGTGAAAAGGGAGAGCATTCTTTTTGAGTAGACGGGTAATGGGATACACCACTTCAGAGAAGTCTGGTATGAATCGTCTGTAGAAATTGGATAAACCAAGGAATCTTTGTACTTCTCGGACTGAAGTAGGGGCAGGCCAGTCAAGAATAGCTTGAACCTTGCTGCGATCCATGGCAATACCCTCCGCTGATAAGATGTACCCTAGATATGGTACCGAAGGAACTGCAAAAATGCACTTCTCGGCCTTGACCAAAAGTTGGTTCCTTTGAAGACGATCCAAAACCTGAGTGACATGAGGAATATGTTCTTCCATGTTGGAGGAAAAAATGAGAATGTCGTCCAGGTAGATAATTACGGAAATGGTGAGCATGTCGGAAAACATTCGGTCCATAAACCGTTGAAATACTGTGGGAACGTTCACCAGGCCAAATGGCATTACCCGGTATTCGTATAATCCGAATGGAGTGTGAAAGGCGGTCTTCCACTCATCGCCTTTGGCTACGCGGATCAGGTGGTATGCATTCCTTAAGTCAAGTTTTGTGAACACCTTAGCCCCCTGGACTGCTTCAATGATGTCTGTGATGAGAGGCATCGAATAGCGATCCCGGATGGTGACCTTATTTAGACCCCTGTAATCTATACAGGGCCTAAACTCGTCGGTACCTCTTTTCTTAATGAAGAACAAAGAAGCCCCGGCGGGGGATTTTGAGGGCTGAATGAGGCCATTCTTCAAGTTGGTATCCAGATAACCTCTTAGCACCTGTTTCTCTGACAGTGTGAGGGAGAACATTCTTCCAAATGGCACTAGAGCGTTAGTCTCAATGTCGATGGTGCAGTCCTCTGGTCGATGTGGGGGTAATCTGGCATGATGATTCTCTTGAAACACTTCTTCAAAAGGTGAGCAGAATCGGGGTAGCGCATGCACTCCAAGATGGGTATCCGGAATGATTGTTACAGACTGTAAATCACACCGATCTTTTAAGGGAAGGCAATTGGTGGTACAGTAGGTAGAAGAAAAGCTCAACTGGTTGTTTGTCCAATCAATACGAGGATTGTGTCTCTGGAGCCAGGGAATCCCAAGAATTATGGGGAAATGGGCTGCTCGTATGATGTCGAACTTCAGCATCTCAGAGTGATGGTTGATAGTCAAGAACAGATCCTCCGTGGAATGGGTGATTAGTCCGGAGGAAAAAGGGGATCCATCTACACCTTCGACCTGTTGGCCTTATTGACAGGTGATCCCGCGTAGGCCTACTTTATCAGCCCACAGGGTATCAACAAAGTTGCCTGCAGCTCTGCAGTCCAACAGGGCTAAAGACTCGACTTGCTTACCCTCCAATTTGAGGGCTACGGACAGAACCATGAGTCTTGAATCTTCTTGGGAATCCGGAGCTGACACTGAGAGAGAAACGTAGGGACGAGAAATGGAACTTGATGACCCTCGGATGACTGTCCCTACTGGCGCCGAGGGTAGTCATTTCCCGATTTCCTGTTGGGTACCTCCATGCAGTCTTTCAAGAGATGCTGATCTGAACCACAGTATGCACATAGTCCTTTTTCTCTCCGTCTTCGTCTTTGCGCTGCTGATAGGGGTGTCCTAGTAGCTCTGATTTGCATAGGTTCGTCTGAAGACTTAGAAGGAGAGAGAGAAGGGGAAAGATGCGAAAGAGGTTCCACCAAGGATCCTGAAGTGCGTTGCTTACGATGTTCAGATCTTCTTTCCTGGAGTCTAAACTCTATGCGGAGAGTGGCTGCGAGTAGATCAGAAAAAGTTGGTGAACCAGGAGATCTGGCTAATTCGTCTTTAATCTACTCGCTTAAGACCCTCCGAAAGATGGCGTACTGGGTGGGTTTCGGCCAACCTGCCCCAGCCCCCAAGGTCTTGAAGGAAGAAATGTAGGATAAGACATCCAAAGAACCTTGTCTGACGTCCAACAGTTCCTCACAAGCAGATATAGACAACTCAGGTCTTTCGAAGGTCTGTTTAAGCAGGTTCTGGAATCCCGTAAAAAGTCATGCAGTATAGCATTGGCACTGGTTACCAATGGAGTTGCCCACGCCAACGCATTCCCAGTCATATTGGAGATTAGGAATCCAATCTTAGACTGATCAGTAGCGAAAGTGTGGGGTCTAAACGTGAAATAGAGAGTACAAGCCTCCAGGAACTCTTTTACCCTTTTGGGAGAAACATCAAACTTTCCCGAGGAGAGTGGCATGGGAGGTAATTCCACAGTAGGATGTTCTCTAGCCAATACCATTTGTTTGAGAAGAGCGTACTGTCTTCACTCCCTGTAGTTCTACGGACATAGCTTGGAAAGCGGTCCAAAGCTCCTGAAATTGTTCCTCCGCCGACATCTTGTTATGCTTGAGCGTTGTAATCTGTCCTTTCTGTGACCCTTTTGCTCCCACTTCACCCCTTGCTTCCACACTCTCCTCACCTGAGCTGATTGAGTCGAAGCCTTCGGAGGACAGGTTTTGTCTGGCGAGGTAGTCTTTCTAAGAGTTTTGGTGGTAATTGCCTGTCACGGAGGGAAGCCACAGTGAACGTTGATGGAACAGCAAGCCTGTGGCTCCCTCCCCGGGAACAAGCCGATACACAAGGGAAAAAGCCCAGCGGCAGAAAAAACCCTTGTCAGGCGCCGAAATGCACTCTGTCCGACTCCAAGTATGAAATTCCAAAGGGGTTTTGCAGACAGGAATGAAGGATGTAGCTGGAAGAGGTGCGGACTCAAAACAGCGGGGATCCGTAGCAAACGTGAAGCCAGAAGGCTTGGCTGGTATCCAAAGCAGCCCGGCAGGACACAGGGAGCACATGACTCAGGAAAGAGAAGAGAAAGACGAATAATAGGAAACAGACTGGAAATCCAACTGTAGAGGGGACCAGGGAAACGGAGAGGAGAAAGCAGAAAGAGCAAAGGCACCGGGTCTCGAAGGAGGGAAACGGGACCCGGGCGAAGGGACCGGAATGAAACCGGTAAGAGTCAAAGTAGCGCAGAGAAGGAAAACTCCGTACAGAGGACGAAGTTAGTAGCAGACAAAAGCACTGACAATCCTGACGGAGTGTCAGCAGCAAGCGTGAACCCGGAAACTGGGAACACTATCCAGAGGGGTTGCAACGCAGCGTCCACCGGGAGGAGGAGGAATAAATACTCCCGGCGGGCTTTGTGCTGAGGGAACTGGGACGGCCGCTAGAGCCGTAAAAATGGAGGAAGGACTACCAGTCTCTAAACCCATACTGCAAGCGATACCGCGGAAGTATCCGCCAGTCTCGGCGGCGGCGGATGACAGCCAAACCCTGTCCCCAATGGAATACTCAGGAGCAGATGCCCGCTTCTTTTCCGCAGTAGACTTTAGGGACAACTGGACCTCACGGAGATGAACAAGGGTCCGGGCGTGAATAATCGACAAATCCCTGACACAAGCTGTAGCAGCAGGAGTACCGGACATAGAAAGGTAAGGGAAAGGGAGCGTACAGGGATGTTGGCCATAAAGGGAATAGAACGGCGAGAAACCAGTGGAGGAATGCAGTGCGTTGTTATAGGCTCATTCGGCAAGATGCAACATGAAAAACCATGACTGCTTGTGTTGTAATGACATGCAACGCAGATACTGCTCCATTGCCTGGTTCACCCGGTCGGTGTGCCCGTCCATTTCAGGAAGGTAAGCAGAAGAAAAACGGGCATCCACACCAAGCAGTTTAGTGAGAGCCTGCCAAAAACCGGGACGTGAACTGTGAACTCCTGTCAGAGATTAGGACCGAGGGTAACCCAAACAAACAGAAAATGGACTTGAAGAATAACCCAGCCAGAGCAGGATCGGAGGGTATCCCTGAGCAAGGTATAAAGCGAGCCATCTTGGTGAATGAGTCAACCACCACCCACACTGTGTAAAAACCCTGCACCCAGGGTAGATCAGTGACAAAGTCCATTGTGAGAGTGTGCCAGGGACTCAGGGGTATGGGTAAGAGTTGAAGCAGACCTAAAGGACGTCCTCTACAGTTTTTACACTGAGCACATACTGAGCATGTGTTTACATAATTGTCAACATCCTGTCTCATTGAAGGCCACCAACACCAGCATCTCAGTAAGGCCAGAGTCCGCTTCTGACCAGGATGTCCATTGATGAGGGCATCATGGGACCATTCTAGTGCTAGGTTACGTGAATCACTCGTGGGCAAAAGTAACCTATCTTGAACGAAAGGTAGGCAAACGTGGTACACAGGATCCCATTCTGACAGGTGGTTTGGATGTTGGGAAACCCATAGGCGAATAGAGGCCAACAAAGACAGCATAGGGGTGCAAAGACAAACCACATGCTTCTGTTCTAGTAAGGTCTCAGGAAAAACCGAAAGGGAAACCCCCCCCAGGTGAACGGGACAGTGCATCAGCCTTTCCATGTGCTACACCCGGTCTATGTTTAATCTGGAAATCGTATGCAGCAAAAAACAGGTGCCAACGTACCTGTCGGCTATTGGTGCATTTAAGAGAAGCCAGGTCTTGCAAGTTACAATGATCTGTAAACACTGTGGTCTGGTGTTTAGCCCCTAAGAGATGGTGTCTCCAGACTTGGAAAGCATCCTTTACAACCAGGAGCTTCTTTTCTGTGATGGTGTAATGTGATTCTGTGGTAGTAAATTTGCGGGAATGAAAGGCCACGGGATGTAAACGACCAGAGGACGGGCACGCCTGAGATAGCACCGCCACCAAAGCGAACGAGGAGGCATCTGCTTCCACCACGAATGGTAGCTCGGGGTCAGGATGATGGAGGACCGGGGCTGTGGTAAAAGCGGACTTAAGCGCCTCAAAGGCTCTTTGGTGTTCTGCCGACCATACAAACGGGACAAGAGGACTAGTCAAGGCTGTGAGGGGTGCAACAATAGAAGAGAAACCAAAGATGAAACGCCTATAAAAATTGGAGAATCCAAGAAATGAGTGCAGGATTTTGAGATTCACTGGTACTGGCCAGTCCAAGACAGCTCGGATTTTGGAATGGTTCCTAGACAGTCTCCCCCGGTGAGATGTGGAACCCTCAGAACTCAACTTTGTTGGCTTGGAATAGGCATTTTTCTGGCTTGGCAAAAAGGGAGTGTTTACATAGGAAAGCACTTCTTTTACGTGCGACACATGTTCCTCTAGTGTGTGTGAAAATATGAGAATGTCAACTTAAATAGATGATGACGTAGGTGTCCAAGATATCACTGAACACCTTGTTCATGAAACGCTGAAACGTGGCTGGTGCATTACATAGGCCGAATGGCATGACGTTATACACAAATAGACCATGTCAGGTACAGAATGCGGCCTTCCATTAATCCCCCTCTTGTATACGGACCAGATTATATGCCCCCTTAGATCGAGTTTAGTATAGACGGAGGCGTGTGTCAATTGGTCAAGCAAAGGGGTGATGAGTGGTATAGGGTAGCGATTCTTGATCGTGACTGCATTTAGGTGACTATAGTCCACACATGGGTGGAGGTCACCCTCCTTTTTAGGAACAAAGAATATCGGGCTGGCTGCAGGTGACGTGGAGGGTCAGATGTGGCCTAGGCATAGGGATTTCTGGATGTATTCCTTTAGGGCCTGGTCTTCAGAGTGAGAGAGGAAGTAGATACGTCCACTAGGTATGATGGAGCCGGGAACAAGATCTATGGGACAGTCATACGACCGATGAGGAAATAGACTTTCAGCAGTTCCTTTATCGAACACCTCCTGGGAATCGAGATGGACTGCGGGTATGCCAGCAGCAATGGCGCTTACCATATGTGGGGTTGGTTCGGGCACATCAACATCATTTAGCGTAAGATGAGCAATAGCCCCTAAGGCATGTGATGGTGTTACTAGTCCCTCGGCTACTGTGAGGAAATAGTTTTGGCAGAGGTTGGATTCGAAATGTACCTGTCATGTTCCCCAATTGATAAGCGGGTTGTGTCTTTTTAGCCAAGGAATTCCAAGGATGATACCAAACTGTGGCGTGGAAATCAGGTCAAACGAAAGGGTCCCTCTGTGGGTATCCTGGATAATCAGTGTGAGGGGAGCAGTCTGTTGTCTGATGGGGCCTGAAGCCAGTGATGTACCGTCTACCGCTTGTACAGGTTTTGGGTGTCCTTTATTTACTAAGGGTAAGTTAAGTGAAACTGCTAAAGCTATATCAATGTAATTGCCAGTAGCCCCAGAATCAATGACGATATTGACTGAATGTGTGATTTCGGAGACGGGGTTCAGAACAGCTTGTACAACAATAGGCCTTATGCAGCCGAAAGCGTGGGCTGATTCAGAGGGGGGCAAATGATTGCTCGCCCTAGCCCCCGTATATAGGGACAAGCTTTCTGAAAATCCTGATTGTTCAGTTTTGGACGACGTGGACATTATTTGACAAAATTACCATTAAGGCCACAATAGAAACAGGCATTGGCTGATCTCCGGCGTTCTCTCTCTGTGGTAGTTATAGGACTACGGATTGCTCCGACCTGCATAGGTTCCCCAGAAGAATCAGGGGGTGAGACAAAGGATTGTGTGTTAGGAAACCCGGCTTCGGACTTCCATTCAGCCCTGCGGACATCCACCTGTAAGGCCAGATCCACCAAGTCAGGGTACTGTGTTGGTAATGATGGGACAACAGAAAGTGCGTCTTTTATGTGGTTCTTTAGGCCTCTGTAGAAAACCACTGCCTTTTTACTGTCTGGCCAAGAGGTTTCAACTGATAATTGGTTGAAACGAGTTATGTACTCTATGAGTGGGTTTTTTCCTTAAACCAAATCAAGCAGTTCTAAGTAACATGACACTGAGCCTTGTGTCGGGTGTCGAACACCCGGGTCATCTCTGCCACCAGTAGGTCAAAATCGTATAACACTGGAATGTCATTTTCCAATAGGGGGTTAGCCCATGTGGCAGAAATGCCGGCCAGATGTGACAATGTGAAGGCGGCTTTAGTGGTGGAATCAGGGAAGGCTAGTGGTCTACAAAGGAAATGTAATTTGCACTGGTTTAGAAAAGTGCAGAATTTTCTAGGCTCGCCATGGAATCTCTTAGGAGATGCCAAAGGAAAAGGAGTGGGAACCACTACTGGGACGGGAGGAGCAACATTGGGTGACGTGAGTTGTGGGAGAGCAACCCGAACTCTGGGTCTGCGGGCAAAGGATGGCTCTTACTCTGTATAGAGTCAAGGCGTTGATGTATGGCAGTGGTGGCTGCTGCCATATCCACCCGTAGAATGGTAATTGCTTGGACTAGAGCGGCCACGGGATCCCCAGCTGAGGCCTCCATAATCCAGATGACAAAAAGGGCTTCACAGTCTGTCAAGACTTGATAATCGTGTAGATTATAAAGCCCTCCGTCCTCAAGTACCACACAGGAAGGTATCAAACAACTCCCTGTGCAATCTTTGAGGCCACAGGTGATAGGTACTGGAACGCCAGAAACCCCGGAACACCGGAAACCCCAGGCCGCTGTAAGGCAAACAAGCAGTTAACACAGAACACCAATGTAAGGGAATACCAATAGGGACAACTGAATACAGGCCAATATAAAATAGCTTACCTAGTTGTGGGTGGGGTGTAACTTTGACAAAACTAGGACCTCAGGGGCAAGTACTGTGGTAGGCTTTAATGGTAGTACCCTCAGTGTATGGTAAGGGCGACAGCAGAAGGATGTAGATGATTGGTCACCGCTCCGGATTTGAAGGTACCAAACACTGGAAGTACCTGTCGATGCTTTGAAGTTGCAATCGGGAATAGGAGAAAGAAAGAACTTGAAGCATCGTGACAAAAGGGAGGAGCCAGTAGAAGTCCGTAAAACAGATCCGAAATAGGGTTAATCCGGGAAAGGCAGAAGACCTCAACAAATCCGAGGATATAAGCAAAAGGAATCCAAGCTCCAAATCCGGGGGTCGAGGTAACAGGAGATCAGTTCATGAGGCAACAATCCAAAGGGTAAGGCAAAAGGAAGTCCGTAGTTCGTAGTCCGTGATCGAATAAGCCAGAGTTTGAGGTTCGAGAAGTACGCCAAACAGTGCTAACAGGAACAGCTGTGAAGCACTGTCGAGCGCAGGATCAGGGCATTTAACCTGTTGTCATGGGAACAACGTCACGTGAGTGGGCCTTCCGTGTCACGTGATGCGTAATTGAATGTGGCTGCTTAGCAACAGGATGCCTGACCCTGCTTGAACCAATATGCCAGGGAAGTTGCCAGTAAACAAACGGATGTAAATGTCCCGTGTGATGCGAAATTGATTTCCCCAGATGATAGCTATCACCAGTCCATGAACGAGGCCAACGGACACCAAACTGCTGTCGCCCTGAATGAGGACTGACGGTAGATGTGGGTGTGCGTGCAACAGGGACAACAGTAGACGGAGTGACGGAGTGCATGACAGATCCCCCCCAAAGACCCACAACCCTGTGGGCTGGATGGGTGATCCCGGTGGAAACGGGAAACAAGACGAGGGGCACGGACATCACCAGCGGGAACCCATGACCTATCCTCAGGACCATCCCTCAACCAGTCAGTCAAGTACTGCAATCGACCCCTACAGACACGGGACCCCAGGATAACACTGACTTCTTATTCATTGGGGGCATTTAAGGACAGAGGAGCTGGAGGTGTCACAATACGGGTCGGACCAGGACAAGGCTTGAGCAACGAGGTATGGAATACTGGGTGTATGCACCAAGCAGCAGGTATCGAGAGGCGGTACGCCACAGGGTTTATGATCTTCGTGATCCTGTAAGGACCAACAAATCGAGGCAGGAGCTTGCGACAGCCAGGTAAGTGAATGTGGCGAGTAGAGAGCCAAACCCTGTCCCCAATGGAATACTCAGGTGCAGCCGCCCGCTTCTTGTCCACAGTAGACTTCAGGGACAACTGGGCCTCACGGAGATTGACAAGGGTCCGGGCGTGAATAATCAACAGATCCCTGACACAGCTGTAGCAGCGGGAGTACCGGACAAAGAAAGGTCAGGGAAAGGGAGCGTACAGGCATGTTGGCCATAAAGGGAATAGAATGGCGAGAAACCAGTGGAGGAATGCAGTGTATTGTTATAGGCAAATTCGGCAAGATGCAACATGCGAAACCATGACTGCTGGTGTTGCAATGACATGCAACGCATATACTGCTCCATTGCCTGGTTCACCCGCTCGGTCTGCCCGTCCGTTTCAGGATGGTAAGCAGAGGAAAAATGGGCGTCCACACCAAGCAGTTAGTGAGAGCCCACCAAAACCGGGACATGAACCGTGAACCCCTGTCAGAGATTAGGACCGAGGGCAGCCCAAACAAACAGAAAATGGACTTGAAGAATAACCCAGCCAGAGGAGGAGCAGAGGGTGTCCCCGAGCAAGGGACAAAGGGATAAAGCGAGCCATCTTGGTGAAAGTCCATTGTGAGAGTGTGCCAGGGTCTCAGGGGTATAGGTAAGGGTTGAAGCAGACCTAAAGGACGTCCTCTACGGTTTCTACACTGAGCACATACTGAGCATGTGTTTACATAATTGTCAACATCCCGTCTCATTGAAGGCCACCAACACCAGCGTCTTAGTAAGGCCAGAGTTCACTTCTGAACAGGGTGTGCATTGATGAGGGCCTCATGGGACCATTCTAGTGCTAGCTTACGTGAGTCACTCGTGGGCAAAACTAACCTATATTGAACGAAAGGTGTCGGATAATGAGCGCGAGTTTTTAACTAACAGTCAAGGCTGCACTCCTACGCTATGCGCATTACCCAACATCCATAAAAACGCAACTAGTCCACCCGGCAGACCAATCGTTTCGGGTTGTGGCACCGTACTAGAACCCCTTTGCAAATTCATCAACACTTTTCTCAAACCTTTGAGCTCACAAACAAGTACCTATCTAAGAGATACTATACATACAATTCAAATCTTTGAAAATTCAAGCTTTGACCCCACTAAACAAATCCTAGTGACTATGGATATAACCACTCTTTACACCAGCATTCCCCAAGCACAAGAACTTGACTGTATGCGGGAATACCTGATGGAATCTGATCCCCAACAGAGGGTACCGATCAATTTCATTATGGAACTGATGGAATCGACAATCTGTAAGAATTACTTTGAGTTCAATGGCACCTTCTTTCTTCAAACTAAGGGTACAGCGATGGGAGCTGCCTTCTCGCTTAGTTTGGCCATTTTATTTAGGGCCAAATTTGAGACGGAACACATCCTTTGTGCAGCCAATCCTTTCTTCAAACGCATTACAAACTGGAGGCGTTATATTGATGACATTATTTTTATTTGGGAAGGACTGGAAGAAGAACTACAAACCTTCCTGGTATGGCTGAATCAGATTGACAACAATATTCAATTTACTCTTGAATATTCTAAACAGCTGACTGTCTTTCTAGATCTTGAAATTTAATACGATGAAGGCAAACTTAAATTTTGTCTTCATCGTAAAGAGAGCACCAGAAACACACCACTGCATTACACCAGCGACCACCCTCGCCAACTTAGGAATAAGCTCCCATATGGGCAATATTTGCGCATTAGGAGAAATTGTACAGACATACAGGACTTTTACAAGAAGGCAGATGAGTTGGACACTAGATTGAAAGAAAGAGGGTATCCCAAGAAGCTTATCAATCGGTCACGGAAGCAAGCACGCTTTACTGACTGAGACTCTCTGTTGACCACTAAGATCCAGACATGTGATGACAGCAAAATGACCTGTGTGCTGACTCATGGCTCTAAAACATTTCAAATAAAGAAAATCATTCTGAAACATTGGGACATTGTCATATTAGACTTGCTTGAGGAACCTCTTCCTCGCTTCGCTTTTAAAAGAGCATCAAACATTCGTGACAGATTAGTACATTTGAGCTTTCGGAAACATTCAGCCAAAACAGGACTTGAGATCAGCAAAAATACATTATCCCTGCGGTACTTGTATCACGTGCACCTACACCAAGAAGATGAAAGATTTCAAAATTGGAGAGAGGACATGGGTCCTTCCTCATCTTACCAACTGCAAAACTAAACAAGTCATTTACTGCATTGAATGCCCCTGCGGATTGAGATATGTGGGGCAAACTAGTAGAGCAGTACACATCAGAATATCGGAACATCGTTCCCGCATCAGGTGCAAAACGATCACGGCACCATTGGTGAACTATTATACAGCATTAAAACACTCTCCTAATGAAATATTATGGTGGGTACTAGATGTAGTAAAGGGCTCTATCAATACATCAAAAAGTTTACTGGAGAAAGAAGCACGTTGGATTTTTCGCATGGAAACACACACGCGAGGGTTAAATGAAGAATTTCTTCCACCGCTGTAATTACATATAAACACACACATATACATCCATACTCAGATATATATGTGATAGTTTCATCCACATCTTCGTGGATTCATGCCAGTGACAGCTCTACCAGCCTCATAATGTCACCACATATCTGTATTCAACCAAGGTTTTACCCTTATCAACTTGGATGTCTCCTTTTATTTGATCCAGCATTTTTATCCACCCAATTAACTCTTGAAAAAAATCATTTACTGTGCCTAAGATGTTTTCACAGCATTATCTTTCCTCTGCACATCCATTCCGGCCAGTTCTATAGGCCATACGCCGTCTCAACTTGTTAGCATGCATTTTGAGATCATAATGCTCTTTGGCGAGCATGCAAGGTCAGTTCCAAAGGGGTGGATGTGGCGCTACCTTCCAATCACATACAGGATCGTGACTTTACCAACAAACCCCTACGAATAGCAATTTGACTATCCCGTAACCATACATTTTTTAATTTAAAATTATCTCCCATAGCCTGCAACGTTGCGGTGCGGCCTTGAATCAGTCTACTTTTCTGTTTTGTTCTTTTGCAAATTGTAATGCTGCGTTTCAGTCGCATGGCAGAAGTCAGCTGGATCTGTGTCGATTACGAAAGTGACACACTAGCCTCTGCTTCCTTGTTCGAGAGAGAGGTGTGCCAAACCTGACCAATCATGAATTGCACGTCATCTAATTGGAAAAGCGTAAGCGGCACACCGACCACGGGCATCACGATCGTTAGAGGGGTGTGCCGCATCTGACCAATCATCATTTGCCACATCAGCGTACAGGGAATACATTGCACGGCGATTCTGCTGAGCAAGTTTCCTCAACAGCCAGCCTCCTCGTGACTGCACGGCTTAACTTTCCGCCTCTATTCAGAACGGTATGGGTGAGTACCTACCGTCCTTTTGCTTTGTCTCCTGCAAGCGGCTCTCATGTTGCACACAATCAAGATTAGGCTACCTACAGCAATTAGCCTACCATGCTTTGGTCTTTACTGAAAGGTATGTTGCGGGTGAAGTATGGTGTCCTGATACGTCTTGACACCTCAGCCACTTTGCTAAATTAAGCGTGGCAATCCGGTAAGCTCTTTGTAGCCCCCGCCCTTTTTTCTGATTGTCTATAATTTCGGCCATATACAGCCATGTTTCTCTAGCCTTAACAATGAGCAACGCACTTTTTGTGACTTTTCAATGTAAGCTTCCGACGCTGATTCAGCCATCTTGTTTCAACTTCTTTTCAGGTGTCTGTCTAGTTTGCTTGCTACACCACATACGACAATTGAAACCTCTACAATCATTTTTTTTAACAGGTTCCTGTGTCTAAATAATGCTCGGAACCCCACCAGTAATACATTACCACAACATGCTTTCTACACGTTTAAGCATTTATCCAATCCAGCTGACCTAGCAGCGAATTCAAAACCACATTTCGACAAGTAAGCATTATTACATTGTCGTCTGTATTTATTTATTTATTTTCCATATTTTGTATAACTGAGTGATTAATACCAGACCCTTTGCCCTCTAGACTGAATATTGTCCAGCAACTTCTGGCACTCGATGGCTCCTTCAGCTACACACATTTTCCGCTTTGCCTGGAGAAAGAAACAGATGTAAATGTCCGGTGTGATGCGAAATTGATTTCCCCAGATGATAGCTGTCAACAGTCCATGAACGAGGCCAACGGACACCAAACTGCTGTCACCCTGAATGAGGACTGGAGGTAGATGTGGGTGTGCCTGCAACAGGGACAACAGTAGACGGTGTGACGGAGTACATGACACTAAATTATCGGGACAGAGACCGGGCCCTTCAAAAATCAAGAGAGAAGGGCTCCCTAACATATCGGGGAGCATCAATTCGCCTCTTCACAAACTTCTCGGACAAGGTGAAGTCATCCAGGAAGACTTTTATAGATGTGAAGAAAAGGCTTTGAAACATGGACATTAAATACGCAACGTTATTCCCCACCAAACTGATAGTAGAACATGATAGTCAAGTGTTGTTCTTTCACACTCCGCAGAATACAGACAATTTTTGGAACTACTACCCAACGCAGCACGTCGCTGAAGGAACCATGACAATGGAGTAGTCCCCCAATAACACAGGAAATATTGGAAGGTGATGGCGAATGGTAGAATGACTACATAAGTGAGGGGCAGTCAGAGTTGTGTATGCTAAAGTGGGCTCTGAGTGAAACTGGGCCGTAGCGTACCCTCATGCTATAGCATAGGTTTGTTGGAGAAGAGCGGTGAGTGGTGGGGAACTGGCAGGTTGGGGTTGCTTGTGGGGAGAGGGGGTGGGATCAGTAAATGGGGAAGCTGGCAGGGTTGGGTAGCTGGCGGAGGCGGAGGGGGGCCATTACAGGGGTTAAAGTTAAAGACGCACAGGAAAGCCAAGAATCTTTTTCCTTAGTTGAACATGGGAGTGTTACAGCGCCACAAACTATGCTAAAGAAACAATATGTGGTTGCGAGGATGATAGGGGTACTAAATGCCTGGCCACTAAGCAACATTAGATGGAATATAAGGGGCCTGAACTGCCCGTCCAAGTGTTGCAAGGTATTATTGTACATGCAAAGATATCATGAAGAAGTGGCATTTTTACAAGAGATGCATCTGCTACCAGGTGGGTAATCGAGATTTGGACGAAGCTGGGGATATCATTGTTACTTTTCATCCTACTCCTCATACTCTCGCGGAGTGGGTATCCTTATACGCAGCTCCTTTGGGTTCTGCTTGACCACCATGGTTAAGGATCACTAGGAAAGAGGCCTGATAGTGCAAGGAACCATACAGGATTGATTATATACATTAGTTAACTATTACGGTCCCAACCAGGAATCATTAAAGGCCCTAGGATGGATTGGTTGCCAACTAGAGGTGCTACCAGGTGTGGAAATTATCTGGGCCAGGGATTGTAATGCACTCATGGAGCCTGAACGAGATCAGACTTGGAGGTTCATCGCTCAGCACCAAAGGTGACATGTATGTTGCAAGACATGTGTTGTGCCTGGGAGGTCCATGATGTTTGGAGAATCTGGAATCAAGAGAAATCAGAATACACGTTAAACTCCTCGGCCCATAACTCAGTGTCCCGAGTAGACTATTTCCTGGTTTCCCATACATTAGTAGGTAAGGTGTCTGAGGTTTCCATCCTGGTGAACACACTCTCAGATCATGCCCCGGTACTGCTCACCATCGAATTAGTGGGTCAAGAAAAGGGGAGGACTCCTTGGGTGTTTAAAAGTGAGTGACTGACAGATGAGGTGTCTCGAGAGGGTTAACAAAGGCTATAGGTACCTTTTTCGAAATTAATATAGCAACGGTGGAGTCATGTGCAACCTTGTGGGAGTGTTTTAACTGCATAATCAGAGGGGAATGTATCTCCAAGAAAGCCGGGGTGCTCAAACAAATTTTCAACCAACTTAAAAACACAGAAACCCTCATACACAGACTGCAGTCTGGACACGCACACCAACACTAATAGGACAAGTGGAGATTAAGAAATAGTTACAGTCGTTTAACGCATTGGCACATAGAGAGGTGAAGTTTCTCCAGGGGAAACCCATGGTGCGACAATATGGGGAGGGACAACATCCGGGGAGAGTACTGGCAAATGCTGCGATATCAGAAGGTTTCTAGAATTGGGTTTTATCAATAAGGGACACACAAGGAGTGCAAAGATTCACAGATATAGAGATAGTTCATGAATTTTGCAAATTGTATGGTCAACTATACTCATCCCAAATACAGGTCTCCCAACAAGCGGTAAATGATTATCTGGGTCAGGTGGTTTTATATTGGTGCACGGATGAGGAAAGGGAGTATTTGGGCTGTCCTGTGTCATTGGAGGAGATACTGATGGCTATTAAGTCTCTCCCGTCAGGGAAATCCCCAAGTCCGAATAGATATACAGTCGAGATTTACAAACACTATGCCGGGAAACTGGCTTCCCATATATTGCAGGTGTACCACCAAAGTCTGAAGGATGGTTGGCTACCAGATTCCTTGAGGGAAGCAATGGTAGTGGTGTTGCTCAAACCAGACAAAACGGCAGACGACTCCTCCTCCTATTGCCCTATATCTCTTATCAACCTGGATAACAAGATTTTAGCCAAACTGCTGGCATCCAGACTGGCCTGGCTTATGCAAAGGGTAGTAAAGGCAAATCTATCTGGGTTTATTGCAGGACGCTCCACTTCTTATGGGCTACGCAGGATTTTCACGCTGATATCAGCGGTGCCGCAAAGCAACTCAACTGTGGCCGCACATTTAGATGCCACAACAATCATTTCACTCAGTAGAATGGTCTTTCCTGTTCACAGTAATATGGAGGATGGGGATGGGGGAACAGTTTATCTTGCTAGTCTCAATACTGTACACACTACCCGATGCCAAGATCATGGTGAATGATCTATGCACTCCAAACATAGATTTGGGAAGAGGTAACCGGCAGGGATGCCCCTGTCACTGCTGCTATTTGCACCAGCGATTAAACCATTAGCGAAAATGGTCAGGGAACGCCAGTTGCACAGGGGGGGTAAATTATGTCAACACAGAGTAGTTGTCTCTCTATATGCGGATGATGTGGTACTCTTTGTCACTGACCCCAAATGAAATCTTGATCCAATTATACGTGACGTATTGACGTTTGGAGACTTCTCCGGCCTAAGAATGAACGCCACAAAATTGTTCTTTTTCTGCTAATGAACAGTACTGAACGCTATGCAGATAGATGGGGGTTCCAATGGCATGGGGACTACATCTGGAACTTAGGGATAAATATTGCTCGAACCCTGACTGTCTTATATAAGTAAAACTATCAGAGAGTAATAGAACAGGCAAAAAACAGCTGTGACGAGGTGGAGGAATTTGCCTCTTAATGTCTACGGGAGAATCTCCTTAGTTAAAATGAGGTTGCTACCTTGGTTTATATATGTGTTCCTCAGCGTTCTGCTGGCACTACCTGGGGAATACTTCCGGGACCTGAGGTCCACGATACTGAGATTCATTTGGGCGGGGAAACAAGCCAGAATAGCGTGGAAAAATGTGTCGAGCCATTGAATGATGGGGGGCTGGCGCTGCCTGATTTTGAAACTTATTATGTCGTGGTTCAAGCAGGGTTCCTCCTCTACTGGTTTGTGGCAAGGTAGACAGACGACATTTAGAGGTGGATAGAGCATTCTCAACACCATTCCTCTTACGATCAATTATCCTGGCGGCACCTGATAGAACCTCCACGGCAAATAATATGGTGGAACTGACCAGCAGAGTGTGGACCCGAAATGAGCACAAACCCAAAGGGGAGGTCATCTACTCTCTGGACCTGCCGGTCATTTATATACCTGGAATACCGCTAACCAGTGAAACAAGCAATGGCACTTTTATGAGGCGAGTGAAAGTAACTTGCTTTTGAGCTCTGTTCCCAAATGGTCAATTCATCACACTAGAGGAAATGTGGAACAGGGGGGAACTTACATCTTTGGATGTGTTTTTATATTTCAGGTTGAGGAACTCAATAAAACAGATATTCTCGACCTTCCTAGGAGAACCTGAGGTGGCTTCAATACTTAATAAAATGCTTCATGGTGATCATAATAAGAGAGTGGTCTCTGTCATGTATGGCATGTGTCTTAAAACTAAGTTGAAAGCAGGCTCCTCCTCCCGAGAAAAATGGGAAATCTAACTGGGTTGTGAAATATCAGAGGAGACGTGGAGTTACTGCTGTGCAAACAAGGAAAGTGGCTCTCAATGCCAAATTTAAATTGACTCACTTTAAATACTTAAACCAATTCTATTACACACCAGCCTTACTGCACAGGTTCCTCCCAGACACCCCACAGAGTTGTGTAAGGTGCAGCAGTAAGACATCTGATTTTCTGCACCTGGCATGTGGATGCCCGAAGATCTTGAACTTTTGGGAGGGGGTCTTTGAGACACATAGTGAAATAATGGGAGAAAGATTGGACCCAAACCCGATAACTGAAATATTGAGTTATACCAAATCTATCCCCAGAGGCATGAGGAAACTAATAGGGTTGCTTTTACTCCTGGCCAAAAGGAGGGCGGCGATGGTGTGGGGGGGACCCAATGTCCAAGATTAGGTCAGTGGCATGCTGACGCCTTGTATTGTAATCACATGGAGACAAAATATGGCAGACTATTATACCACCAAACTACCCCAGAGACATTTGGGGTCCATATATTCACTACCTGATAGCCCAATCACAAAATGAAGGAGAAAGCCCAGATCCTGACCACTGGTAGTCCAGAAACTGATAATATCATGCAGAATGTCGACTCTTGTGATATGTATGACAATTGGTTGCAGAAAAGGTATCACGATGCCCCTGCATTATGCTCATCTGAAACAAATTACAATGAGCAATGAACTCTATGACCGGAGAGCTTAGACAAATTGGACTAGGATTAGTGTATCTCAATTTACTGTGCTCTCATGTTTTTTTTTCTTTTTTCCTTGTAATGTTAGCAGATTAGAGCTGGTTATGTTGAAAAATGCTAATAAAAAGATTTAAAAAAAATATAATAATAATTGAATCAAATAGCACTAAATGGAAAGGCAAAATGGACAAAATCATGGTCTCCTCACATGCGGTGCAAGACCAGAAAACCAGAAAACAAGGCCTATTCATAGGTATCGCATGAAGATAACAATGTACCTTAACTCTTTTGAAAAGACCATGATGACGGGGCCAACAACTGGCCAATTATGAACCTCCCGTTTATTGGCAAAATCTTGGAAAAAGTAATTGTTCACAACTACTCACCAGAATTGAAGAACTACAGCACCTCCATGACTATCAGTCAGGGTTCTCCCCCAATTGTAGAATTGAGACAGCCTCCATCCATATGGTATATGGGGCCCCTCCAAATCATGGATATGGGTGACACATTCCTCCTCGTCATCCTTGACCTCACAACTGCATTTGACACCATCGACCACTTCATCCTCCTCACCCACAGGATGGGATTTTCTGGCACTGTGCTGAATTGGTTTACCTCTTAGCTCTTGGGCAGACACCAGTCCATCCAGATGAACATGTTGTGTTCCAACTGACTCCCAGTCTCCTGAGGAATCCCCCAAAGCTCCTTCCTCTTACCAATTATTTTGAACCTTTACATGGAGCCTCTCTGCACACTCCTTAAGGATTCAAGTATAGCCATATCTCAATACGGGCTTGATGCTCAGTAGTACATGAGAGTAAAAATCCCACAGACATCAGTCACCACAGTGATTACTTAGCCATCATTCAGTCCTGGATACCTCAAACTTAACCCATTCAAGACCGGATTTGCCCTCGTTGGTCCCCCACTAAACATCAAATTGACCAACCGTGGCTCAATGATATTCACCTAGAAGGATTAGAACTCTCTGATGCAGCAAAATCCTTAAACTTCAACATTGACAGCAGCCTGTTCTTTCAGAAATACATAGCCATGAAGGCCCAAATCTTAGGTCTCCAAATCTCCACCTTTTGCTAAATCAAACCCTTCATTCCGATGCAGGACATCCGCACTGTAGTATAAGCACTTGTTGTCTCCCTCATTGATGGGGTAAATACCCAGCACATCGTATTACAGGTGTGCAGAAATCTGACCAAATCACCCCCGTCCTGCACAAAATACATGGGCTTCCTCTCCAGGCTAGGATACTGTTCAAGACTACATGTGTCATCTACAAAGCAGTCACGAGTAGCACACCAGCGGACCTGGTGGCTAAGCTCAGCATATCTGGTGGCACACGGTCCTCACGCAGTAAATCGCCAAACCGTCTCGAATCACAACTTGCCCACAAAGAGAGGACCCTCAAACAAACCATCACTTGTCACACAACCACCCTTTGGAACCTGTTTTGGTTTCAGCTCGGAATGCTCCCACAATGGTCAGATTTCTCACATTTCTCAAAACATGGGTTTATCAACAAGACCTGATGAAGGATTAATCCCAAATGATGTACAGACCGATGCACAGACCGTAACTCACACTACTGTGTGTCTGTTAAAAGATGCCAGCTCAAACGGTGGCTTCCCACAGCCTGTACAGCGCTCAGCTGCTCTGGAGCTAGGTCTGTGCTTTAAAAAATAAAATAAACTAAATGGGCCTCATTTTGAGGACAGTGGCAATTTTATGTGTAGGAGTAAATGTTCTATATATACTCCATGCAGTACCTTCTATGTACCCCATGCCGTAAATATCGTATGCGAGGGCCCATTCATAATTAGGTGCTATTTTAAAAATAGGAGGGAATCAAGATAGCAAATGATATTACATTACCCCCATGATCATAATGAGTGCTTATGTAGGAACCCTTCGTTAGTTTCCACTTATTTATGCCGTCTTATGTAGAGTGTCATATCACGGGCAGCCACTTCACAGTAGGGCGCATACGAAATCAAACTGGAGAAGGAAACCTTCTTTTACATGTTTATAGAAACAACTGGCCTATTTGTTCTTTTTTTCAATGTAAGAATGATTAATTTCCATCTGGAGAGCAAGAGCAGTTAGTGCTAATGTGCAATGGTCTGCTCCATATCAGGGTTCTTTGACCTTACCTCGTCTGCTTTTAGTCAGGGTGTCTGATCTCAAATGGTGAGTGTGTGCACATAGACAGGCGGTTTCCTGAAAATCTTATGGTGGCCTCCCCAGTGAGAGTGCATTATGGGTAAGGAGAGGTACATTTAAACTGATTAATTGCTGAACAGGCAGCCATTGAAAGGTTCCCAGGGATTCAGGGAAGTAGTTATGTGGCCCGACCTTTACAATGGAAACATGATAGCGTTGTTATTATTATAAAATATCGCAACCCTCCTTGTGCCTTACCCTGAATTGCACTGCAAAGCATTGCATTGCAAAAGGATTGCAAAGGACACGGCTTAAGAGAAATAATGCAAATCACAAATCCATCTTAAATTAATAGACTAAAAAGGTAATATGTAAGTCTTTGCCAGCTTAGTTATCAGAAAATGAAGGAATGATTTAGAGACAGAAAAGCGAGAATACATGCTTTCTAGTACTACTCTGGATCCTAGAACCAAGGGAGAGGACAGCCAAAAGATACCTACAAGGGAGGGGATGCAGGATTCTGCAGCAGAACCTCTTCACATTGCAGTCCCTACAAATTAATCACTCCACAGACCAGCACTCCTGATCCCTGAGACAGGGCCATTTGGCTCTACTGATGTAGTGAAAGGTGTACAGTTGTGTTTCTTGGGTCTAGTTAAAGGTGTACTGTTGTATTGCTTTGTGTACTGTTTTGTTGCTTTGATCTGATTAAAGGTGTACTATATTGTTGCTTTGACATAGTTAACAGGGTACAACTATATGATATGATATGATATGACATGATATGTTATTTATAAAACGCTTAATACCCAGAGGTTTCTAAGCACGGACCCGGGGATCGAACCTGCCCCTGAGCTATCCTCCCAAGACTATTGTTGTTTTGGTCTGGTTAAAGGTGTTCTATGGTGCTGCTTTGGCCTAGTTTGTGGAGTACTATTGTGTTGCTCTGGCCTAGATAACAGTGTACTGGATTGTTGCTTTGGCCTGGTAAAGGGTGTACGATGGGTTGCTTTCTTCTATTTAAATGTGGACTATGGTGTTGCTTGGTTTTAGTAAAAGAAGTAGTATGGGGTTGCTTTAGTTTAAGGTATACTATTGTGTTGATATGGTCTAGTTAAAGATGTACTGTGTTGTTGTTTTTCTATCATTAAATGTGTACTGTATCATTGCTTCAATATCATTAAAGGTGCACTAGAGTGGTAGTTTGGTTTAGTTAAAGGTGTAATATGCTGTTGCTTTGCTCTAGTTAGTGGTGTACCATGGTGCTTCTTTTGTTTAGTTAAATGTGTAGTATGGTGTTGCTTTGGTCTAGTTCGTGGTCTACAATGGAGTTTATTTAGTCTCATTAAATGTGCACCATAGTGTTGCTTTGTTCTAGTTAGTGGTGTACTATGGTTTTGCTTTGGTTTAGTTAAAGGTGTAGTATGGTGTTGCTTTGCTCCAGTCAGTGGTGTAGTATGGTGTTGCTTTGGTCTTATTAACTGCGCACAAAGGTGTTGCTTTGCTCCAGTTAGTGGTGTACTATAGTGTTGCTTTGGTTTAGTTAAATGTGGTTTGGTCTAGTTAGCAGTGTACCTTAGGGCCTCATTCCGAGTATGGCAGTAGGGGGTTAATGGCACCGGTAAGGATGCTGGTGCCGTTAACCCCCTACCGCCATATTCCGAGGTCCCTGGTCTAAACAGCCGTTCTTAGCGGGACCCGTTAAGGGACCAGGGAGCAAATAACGGGCCCGCTATTAGCCCCCATAGGGCTCAATGGGAAGGGGGAAAGCGGCAATAGCGGTACTGTAATTTATGGTACCGTTATTGACCCCGGTATCCCTTTGCGGGTCCCGTCCTTAACGCCTGCTAAAACCAGGCGTTAAGGGAAGGACCCGCAAAGGGACCTTGGAATAGGCCGCAAAGGGATTACCGGCACCGGTGTCCTTACCGGTGCCCAGTATACCTTTGCGCCTGGGTCGTAATGACCCCCATTAAGTACTGACTACTGTGCTTTGGAGAATTCAGGTTGAAATGGAGTCAATGCAGTTAGAGGCAACTCATTCAGAATACAATTCTTTGGTTTACGTGTGGGGGGCTTTGAGATCATTTGAACACATCTGGAATATCGGATTGTACTGATTTAGCATATCTGTAAGTGGTTACATCTATAAGCAATATTGGGAGGGCCAGTGATGAATCTGTTAAGGTTAATCAGTCACATCAGCATTTTCAGTAATTTCCAATTCCATTGAATCTCTTCATTTGTATAGTCCACAAGACTTCAATCCATAGCAACAAAATAACCTTTGCGTAAATAAAAAACAGACTAGTGATTATTATATGGACACTGGCGTGCTTTTTCTGCTTTAAAAAAATGCAATTTAGCCTGACAAAGGAGCCTTCTCAGTGACTTCTGTGGGTAGCTATTTTACAGTTAGGACCACATTACATGTTTGGCGGTATTAGAAGTAGTGGTAATACAACCAAACTAAATGACCACAAATGGTGATGTAATTCACTGCATGATTGGTTTTGGTTACTCCCCATATTGGAGGACGTCATTGGGGAGCGGGGGAATTATCACATGCAGTAATACCGCTTTCGTTGTTGCTGCCATTATGGGTTCGATAATCACTAGTCAGGAAAAGTGGTGTAAAAGACAATGGGCCTGATTCACAGACTGCTTTTCAATGGGATTGTGCCACTATAAAAGCCACTATAAAATGCTTTTGTGAATCAGGCTCAGTATTGGAAACCTGCCTCTTTTGGAATTATCACCATACTCATAATGTGATCCTTAGGATCCCCAACTACCTGTCTTCTTTTCAAAACACAATCTTATTGTTACGAATGGACTTCTTTCCCACCGGAGTACAAGGATGAGTAGAGGCTAAAGTGACCTACTCAGCCCTCACACTTCTAAAAACCAAGAGCCAACACAATCATAAAGGTAAAACAGGCACAGTTAAGAGACAAATCTTCTTCACCTGTTTATGGTAATGTGGGCCAAGGTAAGGCTGTACTGTCAGGATGGGTGATAATGTGGTTCAGTAAAACCGAAACATTGAAGTATAACAGTCCAAAATAAAGGACTGTCCAATAAAGGTCCTATACAAATATAAATAGTTCAATTGAGCACATCATATGCAATGATAACTCAACAGAAAAGACTACAAACCCCACCCTTGAAGAAAGATGACTGACTATGCAAGACAGTAAGATGCAGCACTGAGTACTGGGAGAGGGGGAGAAAAGCCAATAAAACACTAATGTTCAAAAGGGATATGCTCTTCGTTTGCATAAAGGGATTTGTTTGATCTAGACGTCGAACCACACTTCCTGGTGCTGTTGAGGGATTCAAAGAATGGGAGAGTTCAAAAGGTAGCACTGGAGGGCCCTGGTGGTTCGAATGTGTCAAAAGGTTTTTAAAACATGGCTCTAAGCAGTTCAACATCGCAACGTTAGGATCCTAGCTGTCCTGGCTCTCAGGGTGCTGTGAGTCACAATCCAGGGGCTCAGGGACAAGATGAGTCATTTCCACATGTTCGCCAACACGGGGCAGGCTGGCACACAACTGTGGACATAATAATTATGAGAAATGCCATCCACCATACCATAACTCAGGTATGGCTTATATTTAAAGATGTATCTGCCACCAGGACAATACACTAATTATCATAGGATTTTGGTACATAGTTAAATGCAGCCCTTTTGCTACAGGGAATTGGCTCTCATTGCAGCTGTCAAACAGGCACTGCATCTGCTGTGTGACACTGCTAGAGCATGCTGTGCAGTGCAGGTTACTGATGCAGCAGGGCACAGATACACATGTCTGTTTGGCACCGAGCTTCTGAAAGGGGAATCTGAACAGTAGATTTACATTTCAGGGATGGAATTAACCACATCATGTTATATTTATTAATACAAATTGTACCAGGGCTTCTACCCCCTTGCCCGATGGCAATTCCTCAGACTAATGCAATGGGTCCTGTTACAAACTATCAATGCAAAGTTGACTGCTAAAACTCTGTACTTCAGTGATACAATGTAACTAAAGATGACTGAGTGCACTATTAGCACATTTAATGCTATTTTGCAATGGTATTATGCACCTCTTCCCATCTTTCTTTCTTTCACTCTGTTTTCTTTTGCTCTTGCTCTCTCTCTCTCTTTGTCTCGCATGGTACTTATTGAGTATATTTAGAGGAAAGAGGGCGATTAGTTAAGAACCTCGAGGGTCAGTTCCCTGTATGGCACACTTTAAATCGCTCTGAAATGGCAGTTCACCTGAGATGCAAGACGGGTGATGCTGAATTGCAGTTTCCATCAAGATATGGCATAAAAGTGATATTGTGGCCAAAGGAAAAGTAAGGTATTACTTTTGATAAGCTCAAATGATATATATGATATGATATGTTATTTATAAAGCGCCTGTACACAAGTGGTCATTGTGCATCCTTTTTTAATAGACTCAAAATCAAGTGTCTTGGTCACATGTATCTCCAGAACGTCATACTCGGAGGTGATATGCTATATTACAAATCAGGAACAGGTCACGTGGGTTTCCATATCAGATACCTCAATGTTGTAAAATAGCTTGTGACGTAGGAGAAAAGTAGAAATGTTAGCAAATTTAGAAAATGATATGTACAACATAATAAGTGAGGTTTTGCTACGGATGTATGCATAATTTTAGGCGTTTTATGAGGCTCTGGAGGTTATATTTCATGAAGCCTAAGACTTAACGAAATTCCTGAAAAGGGTAACACCACGGCACCCATGTTGGATGTTTTCAAATCACAAGGGAATGTCAAGAACACGTATACACGTAGGTGGCAGTTGAGTCTGCTGAGTCTAGTTTCAACGGACACATGCTAATTTATAAAGAGCTTCAGACAGGATTAAAGACAAAACTAAAACAAGACAGTGGTAGCTCTTTTAAAAGAAGTGGTTGACCGAATGGGTGTGTTGTTCACGTGTGCAATTCATGTATACATGCACCTGGTGGATTGCGCTCAGCACAGGACATGCTATACAATTAGCACAACAACATAATCGAGCAGCTTTATCTACCAAGGTTTTCCTTAATTTTGACTCCTTAAATAATACGCCAAATGTATGTCTCTTGCTGCTGGAGCACACAGGATGTGGAGGCAGAGCTGGCAGAGCCATGGGTAAGACCAGCCTTTTGGAACCCCATGTTTTGGTGGGCTTAGCTCAGGCAAGCCACAGTCATAGAGAGGCTGGGGGATGACTAGTGGCATCAGGACAGAGGGGTGTATTGTTAGCTGACAACTCCACACCTCTGCGCAGTGCCAGGTGATGGGAGCACCGCAGGAACCAAATAAAGTGCCTGCAATACTCTGCTAATGTGTATGTAACAGGGACCCCGAGGCCCGTGTTGCAGCCTAACTCCGCGTGTTTCATAGGATTTGATTCTGTGGTTTCTCTCCTTCCGATCACATGACATTTACAATATTATAAGTCTCCAGCTGATGCCCCAACTGTCTCCAGGGCAGGACAGGCTCCAGCTGATGCCCCAACTGTCCATTCACTTTGACAACAGTGTCATCATTTGGGGGACAACCTTGCCTCTTTTTACTTATCCTTTGTGATTGAGTAGCAGAGGAGTAATCGGGAGTGGACATTATCACTGGGTTTGGCTAGATCTGGCATTTGGGACAGTCCAATCAGCATTTGGAAAACTGACTTCTTCTGTGAGCTGGAACTTTATAGCCTTTCCATCTTACAAATAAAATTCATGAACTAAATTTGCCAAACCTGTAATTTATTTATCTGTCAAGCAATACCCATTTCATTGCTCATTATTCAATTATTCCACTGCTCCATATTTGCCCTTTCTTTGAAATCTTGATGGCTGTCCGTATTAATGTGCCGTGCATGGATTCATTTATTGAAGAGGCATCCTTCTGTGCTTGTCCTTATTAACATACCATGCATGGATTAATTTATTGAGGAGGCATCCTTCTATGCTTGTCCTTATTAATTTGACGTGCATGGATTCATTTATTGAAGAGGCATCCTTCTATGCTTGTCCTTATTAACATGCCGTGCATGGATCAATTTATTGAGGTGTGTTATGGTGATGTCTTAGCATAGTCTTCTATTATTGTGCTGAGTGGAACTCTGGTGAGAGATGCTATGACATGATGCTATGGCATGTAAGTTCTGGAGCATTGCTTATAGAATGTTATTGCTTGACTAATCAGTCAGTTGATGTTACACTGTGGAGATGGTTGGGGGTCTCTACTACCCAGTCTTCCTTGTAAGCAATAAACCATCTCTCTAACTCTTGTTCCGTGGTTCTTTGCCTCTAAATATGGCGACGAGGATGCGATTGCTGTAGTACTGTCTATCAAAGGAGCGACGACTGCAGCAGATATTATTTGAGGATTTGAGACCCCCAACCGCGAGGCCTGCTGAGGAGAAGCTGCCCCACTCCTCGCACCCCCCGTATGAGAAGAGATGCTCCTGCACTCATCTGAGTCCACCAGGAGGTATTCGGAGTGTAGATTCGGGCTGGCACCTCCCTTTTCTGTCGGTGGCCTGGCGAGATCCACAGATCGCCCTGAATCTCGTTTGTTGCAGCGTCCCCACACGTAATCCGCGTGTGAGTGTGGTGAGTGCCAGTTCTTCTGCTTGATCGGAGTCATTTTTGGGAAGAAGGTGTGCGGCGAGCACGATGGAAGGACACCGTTGTTGAGTCCGTAAGGAGTCACGTGCCTGTCACGTGTGCGGAAGGAAGGTCAGGAAGCGAATCACATCGTTTGTATCCGCTCAGGGCCACTTGTGGAAGGCGGCAACGTGGGATAGCCGTCGTGTATCAAAATATTGCTATCCAAACGAATTCTGGACTTGCCTATGGAGTTATAACTGAGGTGAGCATCAAGTAAGGAGTCTTCTTTGCTCTGTGGATTTGTGCGTGCCATTCGGAAGTTTTGCAGACAGCATGACTTTGTCTAGAATTCCGGGACCCCAAATGTTCCTACCTTCTCCTGGCCCTCCAAGAATCAAATGGGGGCCCTGGAAGAGAGTCTTCCTACATTATGTCAAGGCCACCTGTGGCAATGGTATGTCAGTAGAAAGGAAGGTATCTATGCTCATTTTGAAACCTTGCCTAATTTGAGTGAATTGGATGTTGAAGAAGGTATGAATGAATTTGATGCAGCATTGGCAAAACTAGACAAACATTTCGAGGCAAAAATAAGTACTGTGTTAGAACGCTATCATTTCGGTATGAGAACGCAGCATGAGGGTGAGACGGTGGAAGAATACATTACTGCCCTGAGACATTTATCGTTAAACTGCAAATTTGGTGAAAGCTTAGATGAACATATTAGAGATCAATTCATGCTGCACTGTTCTAATGAGAAGATTCGGGAAGAAGTGTGGCTAAAAGATAACCCTTGCCTTGATGAAGTTGTCGCTATTGCAAAAAGAATTTAACATACTTTGCTATGTGTGGCGAAGTTAGCCACAAAAGAATCCAAAGTTGTTCAACAGGTTGAAGTTCTAAAAGTGGGAGACAAAAAGAGGGATGCTGTCAAAGACCAAAGAAAATAGAAACGTAAAACGTCCAAACGTGGTGACTTGTACCAAGGGAAGGGTGGAAATGCAGCACAGACAGCAAATAAGTTTACCCAAAGAGAAAATATTCCAGGGGGAAAAAGGAGAGAGGAACGACTGTGTTTTCGAGTGGGAGTGCCCGTCACCTATCTACCTCTCTGATCTGTCCTGCGAGAAGGGCGAACTGCAACATTTGTAAAAGATGGGGACATTTTGAGAATTGCTGTGCTAATTACAATATGGCGCTGGTAGGAGCATTATCTTTGTTGAGGAGGCTGATGATCCATCGTCAGAGGATTGTGAGGGTTCAGAAAACGAAATTGTTACTGTGAACATGGTTAAATATTCTGAAGTTGATGAGTGTGATCACCCTTCTGCCTGGATTGAAGTGAATGGATGTCAGGTCAAAATGCTTGCAGACTCTTTCTCTAAAATCACTTTGATGTCTAAGGCTGTTTTTGAAAATGTTCTGGGTGGTAGGATGGATGATTTAAGCCGGTCGGACAAGACGCCTTGGGGCTATAATGGGGGGAAAATCGATGTATTAGGATGTTGTTTAGCAACATTCAAATTTAAGGATAGAGTTACTTATGGCAAATTGCATATCACCAAGAAGGGTGAGACATTGTTAGGATGGAAGGAGCAAAGGGGATTATGTATAAAGCTAGATCCCAATAGCAAGGAACGGGTATTAAATGTGGAGAAAGTGTTGGTGAGTAGCGGTTTGGATGACAGTTCCATGGGTTTAATTGCCAAATATCCTGATGTTTTCAACAAGGGTGTCGGTTGCCTCAAAGGGATGGTCCATAAAATAGTCTTGAAGGATGGTTGCACGCCCGTGGTGGCAAAACTCAGACCGTTGCCGGTGTCAATGCGTAATGCTGTGAGAATGGAGTTGGAGGAAGTGGAGAAAGCTGGCATTATTGAACCAGCTAAGGCTGTTGAATGGATTTCTCCTGTCGTTGTGGTTAAAAAGCCTGGTGGGGATTTGAGAGTATGTATTGACTTGAGAGAATTGAACCGTTGTGTGGTTGCCGAACGTCATCCACTTCCCAACATGGGGGAACTTTTAAGCAGAATAGGTAATGCCAAATACTTTGCCAAGTTAGATATGGCCAGTGCATATCATCAAATTAACTTAGATGCTGAGTCATGAAAGCTGACAGCCTTTATTACATATGAAGGTATCTATCAGTTTAGGCGCATGCCATTCGGTTTAATATCGGCTTCTTCTGTTTTCCAAAAAGTCATGGATGGATTATTCAGGGGTGTCACTAATGTCTGGTGTTTCCAAGATGACGTGTTAATTTGTGGGAGAACTGAAGAGGAATTGAGAAGGAAAGTGGAGATGGTTTTAGAAATTTTCAGAGTGCGCGGTATTTGCGAAGTGAGAAATGTGTTTTTTCCACTCAGGTGGTGGAGTATTGAGGGCATGAAATATCTGAGGAAGGTCTAAAGCCGAAGATAGAGCTGGTAGATGGAATAAAGAGAATGGGGTCTCCAAAGAATAAGGCAGAACTTCGATCATTCTTGGGGACAATAGAATTTTACCATCGTTTCATAGAAAATTATGCTGACAGTGTTACCGCACTGAGGGCATTATTGAGAAAAGGGGTAGAATTTGTTTGGGATAGAGAGTGCGAAAGAGAATTTAATGAGATTAAGTCCAACATCGACATTGCCAAACCCCTAGCCATGTACGATACTAGAAAAAAGACAATATTGTCAGTGGATGCGAGTGAAACCGGCATTGGAGTGGTGATGTCGCAAGTGGGAATTGATGGAGCAGAATCGGTAGTGTTGCATGCTTCCCGAATGTTGAGGGGTCCCGAACTAAACTACTCTGTTTTAGAAAAAGAGGCATTGGCGTGTCATTGGGGGATTGAAAAACTAAAAAACTTTGTGTGGGGTCAGGATTTTGTATTGCGAACAGATCATAAGCCGTTGAAAGCCATTTTTGAAAGTAAAGGTCTGGACAAAGTTTCTAGAAGAGTTGTTTGTTGGGTGACCAGATTACAATGCCACAAGTTCAGTATTGAGGTCGTGGCAGGTAAAAACAATGTGCAGGCAGATCATGCATCGAGAATAAGAGTGGAAGATGAGGATAATGGAAGGCCATCTGCAGAATTCGAGAATATGGTGTTTGCCACCGTGGAAGGTGTAATTCACAAAGAAGAGTGGGGTAGAGCATTGACATCAGATGAAATGTGGAGGCGCATAATAAATTTCATTAGAGATGGGTGGCCCGAGAAGAGGTTACTATCCGGTGAAGAAAGGGCTTTGTGGGAGGTGAGATTCGAACTGTCGGTGAAGGATGGTTTGATATATCGGTGGGACAGGCTTGTGGTCCCTACTTGTCTGAGGAGAAGTCTTATTGCCATTGCGCATCAAGGACATATTGGGACATCTAAAACAAAAGAAGTAATTAAGGCTGATTATTGGTGGCCGGGTTTAGACCGTGAGATTGAGAAGACAGTTGGTGGATGTGTAGATTGTGTAAAGTCTGGGAAGAACATATCTGCGGTGGTGCAGCCGTTGAGAGAAGTTGAAAGTCGAAAGGGTGTCTGTCAGGATCTGGCCATGGATGTTTTAGGCCCAGTAGATATGGGTAGTGGTCGGGCTAGATTTGTGCTGGCATTGGTAGATATGTTCTCACGATGGACGGAGTTCAAAATAATGAGGGATGTCACAGGACAATCTATAGTGGCATTCTTGGAAGAAATATTTGAGAGGGAAGGGTTACCTAGAAGCATGTTGACAGATAATGGTCCACAGTTCACTGGGGGAATCTTTCAGGAGTACATGTACAAGTGTGGTATTAAACATAAAAAGACGGCACTATATTACCCTCAAGCCAATGGTATGATTGAGAGGGTTAACCGCTGTATAATGGAGGGTATTAGGGGGGCAAGTGCATGTGGTATGGACAGGAAGGTTGCGGTCAAGGACCGAATGTATGCTTTGCGGATGGCTCCTAATACTGAAACAGGGGTTAGCCCATTTGAGTTAATGAGAGGCCGGAGGGGCAACACTTTATTGTCTCCAGCTTGGTTAGGTCGGGCAAGAGAAACTGATAAGGTGGTAGATGAAGTAAAAAGGAGAATGGATGAGCGAAAAAAAAAAATGGGTCAAGAAAATTAACGAGAAGTTTCCAAGAAGGAGGACGGTTGTTGAAGTTGGTGATCTGGTCAGAATCAGAAAAGCTGTTATCGCAAAGAAAGGTGATCCTCTGTATTCGGATCCAGTTAGGGTTGCTCAAGTTTTTGAGGGTGCTGTTAAATTGGAAAGTGGTCAGGTGTGGAATTTATCAAGAGTAGCCAAGGTGAGGAGATGAAATGTATATATATTGTCTCTCAAGTTATTGAAAATGCAATGCATATATATTATCGTTCAAGTTTTTAACATTTTTCTTTTTGTGGATATCAGTTAAAATATATCTGTATATATTTTTTTTTTATTTCGATAAGGGAGGGGGGTGTGTTATGGTGATGTCTTAGCAAAGTCTTCTATTATTGTGCTGAGTGGAACTCTGGTGAGAGATGCTATGACATGATGCTATGACATGTAAGTTCTGGAGCATTGCTTATAGAATGTTATTGCTTGACTAACCAGTCAGTTGATGTTACACTGTGGAGATGGTTGGAGGTCTCTACTACCCAGTCTTCCTTGTAAGCAATAAACCATCTGTCTAACTCATGTTGCGTGGTTCTTTGCCTCTACAAGGAGGCTTCCTTCTATGCTTGTCCTTATTATCGTGCCGTGCATGGATTCATTTATTGAGGAGTCATCCTTCTATGCTTGTCCTTATTAACGTGCAATGCATGGATTAATTTATTGAGGAGCCATCCTTCTATGCTTGTCCATATTAACGTGCCATACATGGATTAATTTATTGAGGAGGCATCCTTCTGTGCTTGTCCTTATTAACATGCCTTGCATGGTTTAATTTATTGAGGATGCATCTTTCTGTGCTTGTCCTTATTAACGTGCCGTGCATGGATTCATTTTTTGAGGAGGCATCCTTCTATGCTTGTCCTTATTAACGTGCCGTGCATGGATTAATTCATTGAGGAGACATCCTTCTGTGCTTGTCCGTATTAACGTGCCATTCATGGATTCATTTATTGAGGAGACATCCGTCTATGCTTGTCCTTATTAACATGTCGTGCATGGATTCATTTATTGAGGAGACATCCGTCTATGCTTGTCCTTATTAACATGCCGTGCATGGATTCATTTATTGAGGACATTCTAGGCTTGCAGATGTAAACATGAACTTAATGAAAATGCAAACTGATTTGTATGTTCCAAACAATGCCTACAGCAACATATGTGAGTGGGCACATTTTTTCCACTGGCTTTCCTACGGAGACCACAGTGCGAAATTGAGTCAACACACGATTTCAGTGTCTAGTTTCTTAGGCATTAAACAGTGAAACAGTGAAAGTACAGCAGTCGGAAATCTAAATGCAACAGATATTTGAAGCAAGGCCTGGGCACTGAATGCATCGAAATCTGTTGGTGCAGTGTTTGTGAGATGGATTAATATTATTTGTATTATGATTAGTATAATTATTATTATTATTATTATTATTATTATTATTATTATTATTACCATTAATAATAATGTTATAATTATTAGATAGTATTGGTAGAATTAACATTTTTGGGGTCAACAATGATTTTTTCCTCCTACTAAGCAGTCCATCTTACTCCTCAAAGAGCATCTTGCCAATCACAGATCGCTCCCCTCAACCTTATACCTCCACACTGAAATCCCCTCCTCTCCTCCTCCAGTCCATCCCAACTTCTCTGCCTATCCTTCACACCACTTGTAAACCACTGGGTGAATCGCCTTTGCAGAGCACTCGGTGGCTTCCCGGCTAGGTTTGTGCTTTGTCAATATTATACATAAATACATACATATGTATTATCAGGAGTAGTAGTACTAGTAGCATCAGTAGTAATAGTGAAGTGGGAGAATGGGAAAACAAGCTCCCCCCAATCTCATGAAGACCATGGCCTAGAGGATCACGGCCCAGGCACCCCCCATGGGACGAGTTTGTCTATCTACCAGATGACAAAATACCCTGGTTCAGAAACATTAGGGTATGCCCACCAGCCTGTCCGACTCAAGCCGACACCTGCGGCATGGATGAACTCGACTAAGACAACAGCAACAAGTATCCACATCGTTAGAGATGCCATAACGACCTAGCCAACTGCCAAGAACACACATGCCACCATGCACACTGGTCACTCACACACCAACCTACACGAAGAACATATTCAGTGCTATGACGTAGGTGACTGACACACCCACTGACGTGCATCGTTGTTATTTTTCACATAGGCCTTTTTTATAGTAATGCAGAAACGCAAGACGCCTGAAGAGCTCGTATATACGCTTGCTGGCGCTTCTCCCACCACTCTCCCTGTGACGACACCATCATGTATACCTAACACTGCTTGTGACGCCATGTCAAGGGCACGATGTTGCAACTCGCATGCTACCAGCCCGGCGCCAAGGTTACACCTGTAAAAAAGCCAAGCCCACAGAAACAAAATACAAATCTAATGTGCAGGATTCTGCTCCAGCTACGGTCTCTCCACACGTGACCAAGCCGATCTGACAAGGTGTCAGACCCACGAGACAGAAAGTCGCCTGGGTCCCACGTCTGGGACACAGGTTGCAACAACCAAGCAGCAAGATGGACACCTACGGCGATGGGAACGACCTTCTCACAAGCTTATGAGCAGACCTGTACGTTGCTTGCACAAACACATAGTTGCACATTGTTGTTAATGACAGGTACACCGCGAGCTGGGAACGACGATGGTCCCAGGCTTGGGGGCTCTCGGGAGAACCAATCAGAACACAGGGGGGCTCATCACTGACGTCAGTAGTATTAGCCAAACACCAGGGGTCCCCTTGTAGCAATTTTCAAGGATAATCACCCCGACAAGTTGGAGGCACTCCTGAGGCACTCCTGAGATCCCTTTATGGTCTACCCTTTTGAGTTTTTTTCTTTTCCAAGGCCTCTCGTTGCGAGTAGGCCCGGCGGCGCGGCCCCTCTGCCGCTGCCCCCTTTTGAGGACTACAGGACCATCACGGAACTGCGAGAAGACCGGACAGCGCAATCCGGATATTGGCCCTCGGGAGCCGGTTGAGAAGTATCCCGCCCGCGGTTGGCGAGTGTCCAGACGTGGTCCAGACGAGGGGAGGTGGCGAGCCGCTTGGAGGGGTGCACGCAGTAGAGCGGCCCCGCGTCAAGAACACCCAACGAGCAATGTGACATTGTGAGGGAGGGGGGAGTTGTAATAAGGGCGGTGGGAGGTGTTATTACAGTGTGTTGCGAAGATTTGATTAATAAGTGATGATAGACGAGTGAGCGGTAACGAGACAGGCACGAGGGCCGTCCTCTACCACGTCACAGAAGCAGGGTGGGTGGAGCCAGAAGGCACCACGTGCGGTTCCTCGTAGACACTGATTGGTCCAGATCGTGGGCACCTGTAGAGGGGGTGTGTGTGGCTTTCCTATGAATTGGCGTTTTTGATCAATGAGTAGACGAGGATCCCTATTGATCGAGCAGTTGAAACTCGATATATAGATGACGTTTTCCTGTTGGAGGTAGCTAGATTGTTGCCAAGTACGGAAGATAATTGGCTGATTAAGCCCCCCCGGCGAGGGGTGTGTCACACGCGAGGCGACGCAGTCTGATTATAAGAGTGAATTGTTGGTTACCTTGTTCCGGGTGTAACAAGAGGACAGCTGTGGGGTTAACGGGGACAAGAAGTTAAACTTATTGCGCGCTCTCTTGAAGTGTAAAGATCTTACCGGTAATAGTTGAAAGAGGTTGGTGACGTCGCCCGTAGGGCCTTCATAGGACACCTTGACCACATCGGGTTGTTTGAGGGGTGGTAAGGGAGTAAGCAGAGGATAAGGGCGGCACAACAGAGGTGGGGAGGCCGCGCACGGAGATCGCCGGCCACCCCCAAATACGGGAAGGGTGAAAAGGGGGAAGTGACCGTGCACGGAGAACGCCGGCCACGCTGAGTAAGGTGGAAGAAAGAGGGGAGTGGAAAAGGTGGGGCGGCTGTACAAGCACGTCACACAGGGCAAGCAGCCGCAGGGGGCTTTGTGTGCCGCGGCCGCAGGGGGCTGTACCAACGGTATCAAAGGAAGAAAACAAACAGAGGAAAAGGACTGTATACTTGTAATTGTTCTACTTGATTGGGGACTTTCGACCGTCCGCTAAAAGTAAAACAATCTATGGGGCCAGGTAACGACGGTTGTGCAGAGGAGAGTTAAAAGCACAGTATAACCATGTCATACGGGTCAGGATCTGGAGGGTGGGGGAACACTGTGACTACCCCCCTCCAACATATTTGCAAAACGCTGTCACCCCACAGGGAAAAACTTATCAAATATAGCATAGAATGGACACAAGGAACAGACAACAAAATGACGACACCATGGCCACCTAACGGCAGTTTTGAACCATACATCCAACACTCACTGCTGACACACATACACAACACGTACAAAGGGAAGAAGTTAGCACATCACGTGGAGGTGTTCAAGTTGTGGAGGATGTTCCAGGGATCCCGGCCAGGACCAACCGGAATGTTCACAGTGGAAGGGAGACCAGAAGTGAAGGGGAGCAAAGAAACAAAGGAGGGGAAGGAGATTAAGGAGGAAGAAGGGAACGGGGAAACGGCGACCAGTAACGCACAGTGCGCGGAAAGAGACAGGAAGGGGGATGAAAGGTCTGGTAATGGACATGAAGTAGAAGTAAAGAGGGAAGGGACAGAAGACATGCCCCTAGCTAGGGTAGTGAAGAAGGAGGAAGGTGGGTTATATCCTGTGACATAGTTACGAGAAGCAGCAAGGCAACAACTGACGGCAGCTGAGGGGTACTCAAACCCCTCATACAGCCCTCCATATATACCGCTACAGGTAGCTACCAGAGGGGGGAGGAGGTGACGAGCATGGTGGGTTCGAGTTGGACGCAGGCACGCACAAAGGGAGGGAAGAACAGCGAGGAGCACATTTCGAACATAGGACAAGACGAATGGATAGCAGCGCAGGTGCTCTTAAAGCTGTGAGGGACATTAACAGGAGAAGAAAAAGATGTGGTGAGGAGAATGAATAAGGACGACACAGGTAGTACTGGAATAGGGGGTGAGGAGAGTAACACAAGGGAAGGAGAGCTGTCACAGGAAGAGGAGGAGATGTTGGAGGAACGATTGGCTGAATTGAGGGATGAGCGGAGTGCACTGATTAAGCAGCTCGAGCAAGAGGCACGAGGAAGGAGGAAGGAGAGGAAGGAAAGTAGGGATGAGTTAGAAAGAATGAAGGAGCGTACAGAAGAGAGGAAGCGGGAAGCAGAGAGGATCAAGGCAATAGCGGAAAGGGTATCCTGAGCAGCACAGCGTGACATGAAGAGGAGGGAGGAAGAGAAGGAAAAGGAAATGGAACTATGGAAGAAGAAAATACTCTCTGAAAGAACCAGGAAATACTAAGAAGGTAAAGTAATAGAAAGCATATTAGAAAGGGAAAAAGAGAAATGGGAAAGGAGGAGAGAGGAAGAAAGGATATTAGCGAAAGTAAGTAGGGAGGTGATGGAGGAATTGAAAAAGAAGAGAGAGGAAATAGGTGGTGAAATAGTGGAAAAGAAGGAAGAGGAGAGCAGAGAGAGGAAACTGGAGCCTGGGGTAAGAACATATGCGCGTCGGGATGAGGAAGTGGCTACAACATCAGCGCAAGGAGCAGTAACTAGTAGAGGCGAACAGAAAGGAGCAGATTTAATAGACTTAAAAACGGTGACAGTAAGGGGGGAAAAGGACAGATTCGGGGTTGTCGCTCTTGGATGAATTCTGCAGCAAAGAAGAAGAGGGCGTGGGAAGAGAAGGAAGAAGCGGCGGTAGGGAGAGCTTAGATAAATTGTACATCACACGCGCTAACGGGGAATCACCATGGGCATGCAGGAAGAGGGAAGAAGAGAAGTGAGGAACAGGTAAGAGAAGTGGCAGGAGGAACAACACATGCAGTAACATCAACATCCACATCATCACACCCAACACGCCCACCCAAACCCACACCTGAACACACACCATACATCGGCAGGCTAAGAGACCTCCCAGGACGCAGGCAGGAAGAACGGCCACTCACACCTGCAGTGAACCAAGAGAGTAATAGGAGAGGGAGGAGAAACGAAGGAGAAGATGCGACAAGCAGCGGTAATATAGATATGGCAGCAGATTTACTTGACACAGAGGAAGAGGAGGAGTACACGGATTCCCCCCTGCGACAACGGGGGGGACAAATGGAGTACAATTTAATGCCACTATTGGCGAGGGGAGGGGACAGACCACAATATGTCCATTGGAAGCATGCTGATAAGGAGAATATAAAGTGCAGGCTCCCATCACTAAGCGGAGGAGCGGGGAAATGGATATACGAGATGGAAAAAAACACCGCGGGACAGAAACTAGCAGTGGGAGACGTGAAGGGACTATTAATATCAATATTAGGGGACACGGCAGATGACAATTGGAAGAGGGCAGGCTTCCCCCGAGTTACAATCACAAACACGTCACATTACGGGGTGCCATTTGCCAACTGCAGGCATGCATTGTGGCAGGCTCTAAGGGTCCAGTACCCAGACACATCAGATATAGGAGCAATTACGTCACGCAAGATGCGTGAGAATGAAGATCCTGTTGATTATATCCAGGAGATTCAGGAGAAGTGGCGCTTGGAAACTAGGGAGCAATGGGACAAGGCACCAGCCATTTTTTACCGCATATTTGTACAAGGGCTCCCGGAGACAGTACAAAGACAACTGAATAAGATAGTGGGAATGGAAGCTAAGGCCTGGCCGGAAATACAACTAACAATAATGCACCACTGTAGGATGTGGCAAGAAAAGATGAAACAAAAGGAACAAGATAGGAAAGCAGAAGAGGCAAAATTAGTGCAGAAAATACTAACAAAGTACACCATGGAAGGAGCACTAATAACTACACCGGCAATAATGGCACCAAACCCCACGCAAGTAGTGGCTGCACAAGATTCCACACAACAACAAATAGTACCATTACCACAACCACCACAACTTATAACACAACAGATGCCACCACCCCCATCATACACGGCTCCCACAGGAGGAGGGTACATGCCACTGGGAAATGGATATTATAACCACCACCAGGGAAGCGGCGGAATGATGAGAGGGAGAGGGTATGGCCAACATGCACAACAGCAAGGGGGAGGTTTTCGAAGTTACTACCCCAATGGGCAAAAAGGGTACCAAGACAATGCAGGGAATTTCCCATGGCAGGCCCGGTAACCACCTGTATGTTGGGTTTGTGGAATATTGGGACACATGTCACGCACATGTAGAATGAGGCCCACCCCACCAGCCTGGGGGGAACAGGGACCACAAGGGCCTATGAGGGAGCAACAGGTTTACCAGCAACAGCAGGAAATGCAACAGAGCAACACACAACAGCAAGTATCACCACAACAGCCACGGCAACAGGTGCACCACTATGCTGCACCACAACAACAGTTACAGACATACACACCACCGCAGCAACAGGTGGCAGTAACACAACAACACCAAGTGCAACCAGTACAAATGCTCACTCAAATACAGGACCATAAATTGACACCCATTGATACACCGCTACAACAAACACAGTTGGGGAGGGTGACTGTCTTGGGACACAACCCTTACACGGGAAGCGGTCAGTCACTGTACCCACAATAGGACAGCCCACAGATGTCTTTGGTGTGTCCCATCCTGTCGATAACACCTAATAGTGTGGAGGAACCACGCATTCAGGTAGCGATAGGTGACAAAAAATGTTCCTTCCTTGTTGACACTGGGGCAACTAGGTCTTGCATAAGGGAGGGTACATTTAAAATGTCAGGCGAGGCTATGCACACTCAAGGATTCTCTGGGGCTAGAGGGATGGTTCCCTTTACTGATAACATCCCCTTATCTATAGGAGATTATGACATGTCTGTCCCACTCTTGTATTCAAAGGAGTCGCCAGTGAACATACTTGGAAGGGACATAATGAGCAGATTAAATATGACGATCTCCTTCACGGAGAACGGCATAATTTGCTCCACACCAGGAATAAACATGCTTACTGCACGACAAATACTGCAAGCTTACTGTGGCCAGACAGTAGCTTGAGCTGAGCCTGTGGATGGCGAACATGGCATTTGCATGGATGCCAGGAATAGAAGGCAAGATTTGGAGGAGGCCAGCAGCATATTTGTTCAGGCCTGAGACACCAGTTAGTGAACCAGAGGGGAAGGTGATTTCGGTGAGCATCGAGAGCATTATAGCAACTGCAGATTACATCGCAGTACATGCCCAAGACAGGGAAGGGAGAGCATGGAGAGCAGTAATAGCACTGGCTGATGAATGCAGGCTCACGCAGGTGTCTGACGAAGAGCTCTTTTCAGAGAACAAAGGAGAAGGAGAGATGGTATTTATGATGAGTGTTGACATCTGGTTAAGAGTGACATACAAGCAAGTAGCACTGAAAACGGCAATGGCACTCGAGGCACCTGCATCTACCCCAGTACCATTTTACGAGGAAGACATGGCTAAAGTTCCAGCATCACTGTGGACCACCAGTCCCTATGACGTGGCTGGATAAAGAGCATTGGAGGAGTACAAATAAAGTTGAAAAAGGGCGCAATACTACCCAGAGGGAAGCAATACCCACTATCAAAACAGGCAGATGAGGGCATATGCGAAACCATAACAGCCCTGATAAATAATGGCATATTGGTACCATTAGAGTCAGCATGTAACACGGCTGTGTACCCAGTGCGCAAAGCTAAAGGAGGGTCTTGGTGTTTCATCCAGGACCTCAGGCCCTTGAATTACATTGTAGAGGCAGAATAACCCATAGCAGCAAACCCAGCCACAATACTATGTGGAATACCAGCAGAGGCATCACGGTTCACAGTGATTGACCTCAAAAATGCCTTTTTCTCAATACCTCTGCACCCAGATTCACAAGAAATGACAAGCTTCACATACAGGAATACAAAATGGAAACACACCATGTTACCACAAGGGTACTGCGAGTCACCCTCAATTTTCAACAGAGTAATAAAGATGGATTTGGGAAAAATTGAAATGGAGAGCACGGTGCTGCAATATGTTGATGACATAATAGTTTGCAGCACAACTGAGGAGAGGTGCAGGGAAGACACAGTAAAAATGCTGACAGTGTTGGCTGAAAAGGGGTACAAGGTAGACAAGGAAAAGTTACAGTACTGTCAGGAACAGGTACTATACATTGGCCAACTAATATCCCAGCACGGAAGAACCATTGCACCACAAAGAGCACAAGCCATAACCAACACACCACAACCACAAACTGTGAGGGAGCTGCAGCAGTTCCTGGGCCTATGCAACTGCTGTAGAGCATGGGTTTTCGACTACAGCTCATACATAGGACCCCTGCTTGAAGCACTAAGAGAGGCACAAAAGGGGGACAAGAATTTGGGGTGGACAAGAGAAATGAAAGAGGCGTTTGATGAGTTGAAACACGCCATATCCACAGCTCCCGTACTAGCCACTCCAAATTACAAACATCAATTTTTCATTTTTTCACATTGCGACTCAGCAGTATTAAAAGCAGTATTGACTCAGAAAACTAGCATGGGACACAAGCCAATAGCTTTCTACAGCGGTCACTTGGACCCTGTCATGTTAGGACATTTCCCTTGCGAACAGGGCCTCGCCGCAGCTGCATTTGCGGTGGAAGAATCATCATCGATAACAATGGGGTGCCCCATCACATTATTTGTGGAACATGCACTGTTTGCAATTTTGAACAAACCTAAGTCCACACTGACCACACAGAGGGCGTCAGGTTACGAAATTATTTTATCCAGACCTGAATTGACATTTGTCAGATGCAGTAACGTAAACCCAGCCAGATTCATAGCAGAAGTTGTTGAGGAAGGTGATTATGCCCACGATTGCACACAGACTATTGAAATGTACTCCAACACAAGGAAGGTGGAGGAGGATGCCCTTAACGGGGGTGAGATAATGTACATTGATGGGTCATCAACCATTGATCAGAGCGATGGGATAAGGAGAACTGGGGCAGCAGTAGTTAAAATGACGGAAGATTTGATGTATGTCCCAGTAGAATGCGTGCAATTACCGCAGCATTATTCGGCTCAGGCAGCGGAATTGGTTGCACTGATTTTGGCACAAAAGGAACGTCTTGACAAAACATTTACTATATACTCTGACAGCGCATATGTCACATCAACGGTGCACTCCGGGTTAATAAAATGGCAGAGAAGGGGGTTTAGAAGAGCTGATAGCACCCCAGTACAACATGCCCTCTTGCTAGCAGAATTGATTGAAGTAATTAACGACCCTAAGAGATAGCTTTGGTTAAGTGTCAAGCACACAATAATGGAGATGACTATATCTCGAAAGGTAATGAAACAGCAGACGCACATGCCAAGCATGCTGCATATTTTGGTGAAATATGGACCCCCCCCAGAATCAGAGAGAGGGAGGGGGAGGTCAATGGTAAGACGGATGATGATGAAGGAGGGGTACACTCATCTCCCTGCAACACAGATAATGGAGTTGCAGGCAGCTGCACCAATGGCAGAAAAAGAACTGTGGGTAAAGAGAGAACGTACAATGTCCCCAACAGATGCGCTGTGGCGTCAAAATAATACTGGAAAGGTGGTCATGCCATTGGCACTGTTGAACACCGCCCTGGCCCAGCTTCATCATCCAGCACATACAGGAAAGGAAGTGATTGCAGCATGAATTAGGGAGACTTGGTTCTGCTCCGAGTTAAATTCTCATGTTACTAATTTCATCAGCAACTGCCTCACATGCCAACAGTTTACGGCTGGTTACACGCTGAAAGTGATAAAAGGTACTATACCCCAGCCAGAAGGACCCTTCCTACACCTTCATTTTGATTATGTTGATATGATCAATGTATGTCAAGGACATAGGTACATGATTGTAGTGGTATGTCCATTTTCCAGGTGGATCGAGGCCGGACCCTGCTCACACGCGGATGCGTTTAGAGCAGCTAAATTTCTAGTGAGAGAGGTCTTCCTCAGGTGGGGTGTTTGCGAAGTGCTGCGGTCGGACAACGGCCCGCACTTTGCTAATGAAATGTTTGAGCACATCACATCTTTGCCGGATATTAAACATACATTTGCATGTGCATACCATCCGCAGGCCAACGGTATATGTGAACGCCTGAATGGCCTATTAAAAGAGGAAATTGCAAAAATTCAGCAGACAACTAAAAAGAGCTGGTTGTACTGCCTTCCGCTGGCTCTATTTGAGCTGAGGAATAGGCCAGGATCTGATCACCACCTCACTCCCCACGAGGTGGTAACAGGACGTCAAATGCGCCTTCCTTTAACACCAACATCAAGAGCCTTTACTGATGATGATAACACTGCAAAAGTTTTTGGTGCCGAAATGTATCAATATGTGTCTTCATTGATTACTAGTGTCGCCTTTGTATCTCAACAGCTCGAGCGCACGCGGTGCGGGTCGAAGAGCTCTCAACAAGAAGACACCAACAAGGAACAAGAGAAGGAAGGACTACGCACTATTGCGGAGGGAGATCACGTGCTCCTACGCAACTTCAATAGAAAGTGGAAATACCCATGCTTTACCGGGCCCCACTTGGTAGAGGCAGTGCCTCCCAGAGCAGTAAAGCTACACGATACGCGTGCATGGAATCACCCACACGACGTGAAGCCCTACAAACATCAGACCCACCCTAGCGTTGACGACAGGGCCATTACAAGACCAACAACATCAACAACGTTGGCTACAGACAAGGATACAGCAACCGCCGCTTAGGACAATTGTGTCACTGCCCCTGACCAATCCTCAGTCACAAACACTGCCATAGACTTTGGACACTTGCCCATAGCCCACCCCATGGTCACGAGATCACAAAGTAAACAAACGTCTGCCCAACCCAGCCCCAGTCCCCCGAGCCACAGCCCCGCTAAGGCCACCACCAATTGAAGTACATTGTACAACAAACTTGGATGTTATACACACACATAAAACACTTGTATGTTTTTCTTCTACATTCTCTCGCAAATGCAGGTACCGCATATCATTGTATTGTTTAGAAAGTGAAGTAACTAACAGTGTGCTCTGCCCAGGAGTAGATGCTGCCCACAGATGATAACACCCTGAGGCCCTATCACACCAATTTGTATATCATATAAGAAGGCCAAAGTACCTAAAAAGAAGGAGGGTACGCGTATATTACACCGCATTTGTTTTGGCCATAGAACAATCATTTCCCCATCTTCACGAGCACTTGCCGGCTCTAAGAGATAGGTCACTAAGATTAGCGTGGGAACAGCTCTTCGCCTGGGCACTGAACGATTACTTGATAGGGAGAGCTTAACTAACAAATACTAACAATAATAACGAGCACATTCAGGATTTTCAGGCGGGCACCTTTAACATCACAAGAATAAGCTGCCAGACTGCAGAGAGGTAAGAGCAAAAATGCCAGTGAGAATAGCTCTTGTAATAAAATTGATAGGAGTGTTGGTCATCACTGGTCTATTGGCTGCCTCTGTATGGCAGAAAAACTATGCTCCCAATTTTATGGCTGCATCCAAAACTAACCTACTCCCTGCCACGGCTGCAACAGGTATGATATCAGGTGGTACTAGCAACCCTAAAGGTAAGGGAGGAAGAGTTAAACGCAGCACATATACTGACAATAAAGGTATCGATAATTACATATCAGATTCAGCACACGGCTCAAACAACATGTGGTACCAGCACATGACCCAAATTGGTAAACAGACAACTGAGGACAACTGCTATGTGTGCTCATTGATCCCATATGCCATGAGCGCATCAAGAACATTTGTTGCCACTGAAATACAGGAAAAAACAGTGCAATGTATAATATATCTGGCACTATTCCAAACGAGGGGACGATTCCATGGGACGGTGGTGAGAATGCAGTGGAAAACAAGGGACACATACCCATACGAAAATAATTTCCTCAAGACATATTTGAACTGCCATAAAAGCAGCTTACATGCTGAAGCATTCAGATACATGACGGATGACCCCGAAAAAGGAGAAACGAAGAAAGTAACGCTAGAATACCTGCCGGGTGATTGGTACGTCACTGAAGTTCCTGGTGTACAAGGATGCCGGGAGAGACCACTGATAACAATAATTGGGAAAATATATATGAATAATGAATGGGAAATAGGAGTGGTTGTGAGTAACATGATAACAAGAGAAAATATTAACACCATACAGGAGCACAACGAGAGATGTTGGACATTGTGGGGTAAATATGTACCCATGCTGACATGGATGGAGAAGGATGAAGACCCAATAAGCATACTACCACTGACTGCACCAAAACTATACTACCAACACAAAGGAGATGTGGATGTGGGATACAACACCAACTGTGGAAGCGTAGTGGAACTACCAGAGGGGGGTGCTGGAACGGCAGTTATAATGGACCACTATTGGGCCTGCAGTGATAAGGCATACCACACCTTGCCTCCATTATGGAATGGAATATGTACCATGGTTTAACATCAACGTGCCATCACTGGTAGTGCCTCAAAAACATGTTAACATGGCCAATTTCCCCAAGATGGTTGAAGGGAACAAGATGAGGAAAAGGTCTATACAATCACAAGAAGGAGAGAAAAATAACAACAATAACATTCTACCAAGAATGAAAAGACAAGGAGAACCCCTGACAGGAAACTCCCTGTGGGGAAGATCGGAAACAGCACTCACCTCCATCCCACCAGCATACAGATTATTCAGCAGGGCTGCAATGTTCTTCTCGTCACTCATACATCCAGGACTACAAGCATATGCGAACGCAAAATGGCTTCAGATCACCCGGTGGGAACTGACGATGACGATTAATTCGACAGTAAATGGATTCAACGCCATAAAAGAAGAGCTAAGAGTGGTAAGAATGGTAGCACTACAAAACAGATATGTGCTGGATATTCTCATTTCTATGGAAGGAGGAGTTTGTGTGAAAATTGGACAATCATGCTGCACATTTAAGCCTGCTAATGACGCAGATAATGGGACACTTACTGAAACAGTATCACAACTCGCCCAGATGCACTCCAAAATGATGGAAGAAAGCAAAGGGGTAAAGAAGGATACCAGTTGGTTTTCATTCATATGGTCATGGATGCCATCATGGCTGTCAGATGGACTGAAGATTATAATTGGATGCATAATATTAGCTGCAGCAGTATTGATTGTAATAAGGTTCTGGAAGGCCAGGAAAGCATGCACTACAGACGAAATGATAGAAATGGTGGGCATGCACCCCTTGATGCCAACTGATGATGACCAGCACACCGACGTGATAATAAAGGAAAGAGAGAGACTGCGTAAACATATCCTTAACAACCACTTGGATCCGCCATCTGTGAAAGTGGAGAACCCAAGAAACCCGAGGAGCTATGTTGGAAGATGGGTATACTGCAAACCAGGCGGCAGCTGTGTTTATGTGTACTGGTCGTTCAAAGATCATGTCAACCATTATGGACACTTGACTGGAATAACTAAAGTATGGAGAGTAATAGGAGATAAAGAAAAAGATATGTTTGTGGTCGACAAGTCGACCAGAGGGGGGACTGAAGTGGGAGAATGGGAAAACAAGCACCCCCCAATCTCATCAAGACCATGGCCTAGAGGATCACGGCCCAGGCACCCCCCACGGGACGAGTTTGTCTATCTACCAGATGACAAAATACCCTGGTTCAGGAACATAAGGGTATGCCCACCAGCCTGTCCGACTCAAGCCGACACCTGCGGCATGGATGAACTCGACTAAGACAACAGCCACGAGTATCCACATCGTTAGAGATGCCATAATGACCTAGCCAACTTCCAAGAACACACGTGCCACCATGCACACTGGTCACTCACACACCAACCTACACGAAGAACATATTCAGTGCTATGACGTAGGTGATTGACACACCCACTGACGTGCATCATTGTTATTTTTCACATAGGCCTTTTTTATAGTAATGCAGAAACGCAAGACGCCTGAAGAGCTCATGTATACGCTTGCTGACGCTTCTCCCACCACTCTCCCTGTGACGACAGCATCATGTATACCTAACACTGCTTGTGACGCCATGTCAACCCGCGATCTCCATACAATGGATTATGTATCGCCACCCATGAACTAGGCCCGAGTAGGCCGCAAGCAAGAGCCGCACCATGAAAATCCTCTCAGAGCAAGAGTACAAGTGCTGATCATGTAGAACGAGCCCCAGCGAGAGCTCACAGCCAAGGCCACGATGTTGCAACTCGCATGCTACCAGCCCGGCGCCAAGGTTACACCTGTAAAAAAGCCAAGCCCACAGAAATGAAATACAAATCTAATGTGCAGGATTCTGCTCCAGCTACGGTCTCTCCACACATGACCAAGCCGATCTGACAAGGTGCCAGACCCACGAGACAGAAAGTCGCCTGGGTCCCACGTCTGGGTCACAGGTTGCAACAACGAAGCGGCAAGATGGACACCTACGGCGATGGGAACAACCTGCTCACAAGCCTATGAGCAGACCTGTACGTTGCCTGCACAAACACATAGTTGCACATTGTTGCTAATGACAGGTACACCGCAAGCTGGGAACGATGATGGTCCCAGACTTGGGGGCTCACGGGAGAACCAATCAGAACACAGGGGGGCTCATCACTGATGTCAGTAGTATTATCCAATCACCAGGGGTCCCCTGGTAGCAATTTTCAAGTATCTAATAGTAGGGACAGCCCAAGTATACCACCTGACTCATCCTTAACCACTAACATCCTTCTCCATATGTACCCTATACTAACCCTACCACTCGGGGAACCAATCCGGAGTGGCAATAGGTTTTTGCTAACTTTCCCAGGTGACGCAGATAGCGTGTCATACTGCAGTAAAAAGGGCCTGTGAGCCCAACTAAGTGTGAGAGTCTGGACGGACGCATACGATCCGTGACCCATCCCTGCCGTTGTTATAATAAACAGCAGAACCACCTTGCTCCTTGTGTGTGTCTCATACTCCTTCTGGGAAACACGGGGGGAGTTGGGGCCTCCCAGCCCGGAGGTCCGCGGACGGCTCTGCCTGCCCCAGGATAATCACCCCGACAATAGTAGAAGCAGCAGTGTGGATTTCTGAAATGCTTTGTGTGTCACCAAGGTGACCTCTTAACACTCCACAACTGATGGTGCCCAGAATGACTGCTAAAAGGTAGCCCCTGGGCGCCCCTTTGAAAGATAAATAGCCACTGATGGATCCTAGGAGCAGGCTTAAACTGTTTCAGATTCTTGTCATTTCGCTAGAATAGAATCTTCCATCAAATAGTTCCTTTCTGTATCGAGGATCCACAAGTTGCACATCACTGTGTCAGGAAATGTTCTGCTTGTTTGTGGAATAGGTAATTTTTTCTTTAAAGCTAAAGCAAATCACTGTCATGAAAAGCCTTTGCAGTGATGCTCATGGACTTTGACAAAAGGAAAATGTTGTGAGAGTGGTATAGAGGAACTTAGCGCGACACTGTCAGTATGGGTGGCTAAGATAATGAAGTTTGGTTGATTCAACCTGTCACAGCGCGTGTGGGCATGAAAGTTAATCCACTAGTACTCTCAAATTGATTCAGTATTGGAATGATGCCACCACGCTGTCTGTGCCAGTTTACTTGTATAGGTTTATTGACTGGTTCATTATAGTATAGTCATAGAGAGTGTCCAGTATGTGACACATGTTTCGGCTGGTGGCCTTCTTCAAAGCTGGACAATAAATGAACATACAAGATCATCCAAACTGGATTTTAGTGTTTACATCTCGTCATGGATACCATAATCGATATCCTGGTGTGCAATCACCATATCTTGTCCACAGAGTTCCGTTCTCCTCAATAGCGTTCAGTGAAATGTCAATAAACCTCTACAAGTAAACTGGCACAGACACTGTGGTGGCATCATTCCAATTATGGACTTTGACGGCACGCATTTGATATTGGCAGCTACTTAGAGGAGCAGGTTGTTGGGAAGATATGCTGTCATTGTTTAAGAAGCTGCAGAATTCAAACTGCACTGTTTCATAGAGTTATCAAATAATTAGATGGTGCTGTCTAAATAATTAAATCTACTAAAGACCAGGGACATCACTGTCTGTTCTCGAGCAGAAAGTTCAGCCATGGAAATCTTACTTTTAACTTTTTTAGAGAAAACTCTGAACCCCTCCCCCCTCCCAAGGAGAAATCTGAGCGACCACAGAGAGTTTGAGATCTAAAAACATTCCAGGATGTGTAGCTGTTTGTACAGGTTGCAGGCACGTTCCCTGTTCCCACAGCCATATGGTCCCAAGACATTTAGAGGAATAACTGCTTTGCAGAGCGTAATGCACGTGTCCTCATTGTCCTCATTGTCCTCTATGTGTCCTCATTGAAAGGTCTAACTTTGAATATCAACTGGGTATCATCTACATAGGTGTAAATGATAATTCCATGTGAGACCGTAGATTTATAAAGTGAATTAGATATACATTAAATTAATGAAGGGGAGATCTGAGCTCTAATGGGTACCATTTGGAAAGATGTGAGAGTCATATAGGAGGCTTATATTAACCTTCGGGAAGGTTCAATTCATGTTAGCAAAGTGTGCCGAATATACAGGTCGTTTCGGCAATCGATTGGGAAGGAATGCGCAACAATTGAGATGATGCCAAGCGGTCTGGCAAAATCAGCACACTGACACCTGGAATGCTAATTGATACGTTACCCTGACAGTCTCAGTTGTGCGCCACAGTCTGAGTCGTGTCTGACTTGGACCCAGGAGCTTGAGTTCCTTGGTTATAATTGCTTGATAACTGCTTTCCCCATGAACTTGGCCAGATATGGTAGCTCTCTCATGAACTAAGGAAGAATAGTTGAAACCAAATACAGAAAGCATCGAATCCACACCATTATTATTGTACTCCAATTTGACTAGTTTACTAAATGTAAAATAATTATGTAAGAAACACTTATTTGTGTTTCCAATACATTAAGGACAATCTGAAAAAGAGTACATATATTCAAACATAATTCTTCTAAATCTCAATCCTCATTTTCAGTCTCCTTCACTTTTCTTTTCCCACCACTTATTTCATTATATCAATTGAATTTGATTGTTTATACTGATGGTTTGTGTTGGCTGTATACAAGAGCATGGATTAAGAGCACAAATTAGGCACTGAGGAAACTCACAAGCAGTGCGGACTTCATTCGAATCCTCTTATTGTGAGAGCATGCGTAGGCCAACCTTCCCATACACAGTAATGCAACTAAGGAAAAACATGTTTTCCTTAGCAAGGAGAAGTACCCAGTGCATTCTTAATCAATAACTTTATGATCAGTAACTTATTTAGTATTTATCATTTGAAAATACATTAACTTTTTTCTACTATCCAGTGCCTGGAAATAGTGCATACATTATTGTATAAATTTATAAAACAAATTAATAAATATTAATAAAAAAAACATTTGTAGTCTTTTCATTAGAGAAATTTAGCTCTTTTCATGGTGATCTTTACATCTTGGGCAAGTTGTACTTTGCTGTCCCTGAACCCCAGTAGTGGGCATTATAGTTTCAGCTACTTCTAGAGTTAGGCGTGTAGCCAGCCAGTTCAGTGCATGGTGATTCTTTGTATGATGAGGGTGAAAGCAAAACACACGTTTTGTGTACACAGCTTCAGGTGGTGCCAATAAGCCAATTGTGACCCAGGCAGTCTGCTAGGTGTGACCCAAGCAGTCTGCTAGGTGTGCTACATCATATTAAACTGCCACCTTGTGAAACAGTTATCTATCATCTGTGCATTGTTGCATGGCGATGTTCAGGTTTCAGGTGAGGTCTCTCACTGGCTTCAAATATAAGATGTAAAATGTGTGGGAATGACTATTCCATGAAGAATCCATGATGGCATAGGTATCACTAGAGATTTAAAAACTGCAATGTTGATGAATTCATGCGTGTTCTTTGTTCTTGTAAGTGGGGGGAAAACCAGCTGAAGAGTTTGCCTTTGCTCATGATATTGAGTATCCCTTTCTGGTTCACTGTGTCAAAAACCTTTAAGAGATCTACAATGGCCAGTAGACATGCTTCCCCACTGTTCAGGATGTGCAGAGTATTATAAACAGAAGTAATCTTTCCCCCAGCTTCCAATTCCATCCCTGCCCTGTCCTCTCTTATCTCCTTCCTGCTCAACCTTCTTGCTCGCTCACACAAGGCTTGCAATATCGGGGTCCTCTTTGACAATGACCTACGACTGCAACAGTTGAGCACTACCACTACCACTGCCTCTGCTGCTCTTATTCACTCCTCAACCTTATGAAAAAATGCCCTTTTCTTACTAACCACTCTGCAAATTCTCCAATCTCCACTCTTGTGCTCAGCAAACTAGACTACTGCTGAAGCCTACTCCTCTACCTTCTTCTCTACCCCTTGCACCCGGTAGACAAAGTCCTCAACTGTCTGGGGAGGATAGCTCAGGGGCAACATGCTCGCCTTGGAAGCAAGATGACATGGAGCAACACAGGTTCGAACCCCGGGTTCACGCTAGGAAACCTCTGGGCATCAAGCACATTATAAATATCTGCACACTCTACAATCTATCTAGACCCCCCCACATCTACCTACCAATAACATACTGGTTGGCTCGCCATGCACAACTGCTCTCTTATCATGTTCCCTCTGTAGTCTAAAAAGTTATCAATGTTCTTGCTCCTCAGTACTTGTCTGATTATATCTTAGTTCACTGACATCTTGTTCCCGCTGATTCTCCTCTGCACTCAACCTCACTGTCTCATACCGTCCCATACCCTCCCTGTGCCTCCTCTCACTTCCCCTCTTTCTTCCTACGTGCCCTGCTACACTGGAACCCACTCCCCCAGAAATCAAAGCCAGCCCAACTGTGGACCAACTGCAAGGAACTTGGGGTTGGTCACCCTGAGTTACCTGGGGGAACCCAGACGTGGACTCCCTGCTCACTGTGCTCAGAGAGGCACAGCGCCACCTCACTGATGAGGCCCAACAAGGCTGAAACACGTGTATGGGGTTGCTGTTGGTACTCTTGTTCAGAAGGGAATTGCCATAGCATTTCGTTGCTGGACTGCCCATGTGGGCGCGACAAAGACTGCTATGCAAATGGATATTTCCCATCTGTGAAAGGTACAGTGAGGAAAAAGTGATGGCTGCAAACTCTCAAAGTGGGAAAAAACACAGAACAGGTTATCATGCCATGTTCTTTCTGGAGAGGGACGCCTGCTACCTTTTTGAAAAATGTTTGCAAGGAACTTGGGGTTGGTCACCTTGAGTTACCTGGGGGAACCCAGACGTGGACTCCCTGCTCACTGTGCTCAGAGAGGCACAGCTCCACCTAACTGATGAGGCCCAACAAGGCTGAAACACGCGTATGGGGTTGCTGTTGGTACTCTTGTTCAGAAGGGAATTGCCATAGCATTTTGGTGCTGGACTGCCCATGTGGGCGGGACAAAGACTGATATGCAAATGGTTATTTCCCATCTGCGAAAGTTACATTGAGCAAAAAGTGATGGCTGCGAACTCTCAAATTGGGAAAGAAACACAGAACAGGTTATCATGCCATGTTCTTTCTGGAGAGGGCCGCCTGCTACCTTTTTGGAAAATTGAATAGCATTAGGTCCAAAGAAGAAAGGGAAAACGATGGATAGTGGGACGGGTGTTGGCTAGCCTTGTCCAACCCACCACCTCTTTTGGTCAACTACGAAAAGTGAGATGAAGCGGCAGGGTCCCGGCAGAGAACAGCTGGTTACATCAAGGAGTATGATCTACATTTACGTGATTGTTATGGCAGTTATTTGGTGCTGGGGCAATGGAAGTGATCCTGTTGCTGAGTGATTATGCATTATTGAGTCCAAGAGTGGAAATAATCAGGCCAGAAGGAAGAGGTCAGAGTGTAATCCCAAGAGGCAGGTGAGTAGGATGGATGAGGTTGGAGAGAGAGACTGCTTTCTATGAGCACTGAAATGGACTGGGATGAGTAGGAGGGGATGGACGTATGTGGGGGTAATAATGCCAGTGTGAGCATGGCTTCCCCTTGTGAAAGTTAGGGAGAATACTGTGAGGAGGAGAGTAAGTATGTTTAGGTGCTTGATGTAGGGCAAGGGAGGACTAGATTAATGGCAAATGGGAACAGATCGCGCAGAGCAACCAAGTGTAGTTGGCATGCAAAGGAACCAAAATGCAGATTGTGCGGGCCATCAGACAACTAGATCTAATTATATGTTAAAATGCGATGCTGCCTGTTCTTTTTTTTTCCCAACACATTCTGTTTCCTTTAACTTTCATAACAAAACAGAAATTACAGAACGTATACACACAGTAAGAATGGAAGAAAGGGAAAGAGAAAAAAAATCCAGTGGTTCCAATGAATTCCTCCATATAAGTCATTAAAAGGGCTCCAACTGTTATCATATCATTCTAATGTGTCTTTCCTCTTAAAGGACATCGTACCCCTGGCTGATAGTGTAATCAGGCTGCTAATCCAATCTTGATGGTCTAGCTACATTTTTTCACAATCTCAATATTTCTTTTTTTTAGCTTCAATAAATGCTCTGTATACACTGGATTGCTCTTGATTCCGGGAACTTTATAATTACTAATGTCCCCAGGCCAGGCCAGTTTGAATACAGGAAGGCCCTAAGCCCTAAAAAAAATATTATGGCGTGGCGTAATTCCATACTGGGCCCAAATCGTGTGAGAACGCAAGATCTAAAGGTTCTCCGGAGAATTCAAATTGAAGAGTGGTGTACCACTGCCAATACCGATTGTATTATAGTGGGATGTGGGTTCAGCAGCCTACCTCTGTACATAAATAGGAGTTTAATTTCTCTGCATGTGTGTTCCTCCACTAACCTCAGAATTGTGCTGAATTAAATATTGAACTGTTGTAGTTTAGCATAACAGTTGTTTCGTACCCCAGCTCTGTTGTCTACACGTCCTGTATTGTAGCATTTGACAATACTCAACCTTCTTATAGCTTGTTTGTTACACCGTTTGATCTGATGTTTATGAGTGCACCTGTGCTGTGTTTGTTTGTTGGTTTTTATTACCTGTATGATTTATGTTAAGCGCCCTGATGCCTGAGGGCTACGGCGCTATATAAGCATACAAATAAATAAAAAAATAAAATAAACATACATTTTCTTTTGGAATTACTTAACCTTGGAACACAAGGCATGAACCCTAGCACACAAAGTACAGGATATTTTGGAAAGGAAAGGCCCAAAATGATTTATATTCTTTGTAACACTTCATCCCAAAATGTCCTCACCTTCTTACAATGCCAGAACATATGAATAGTAATTGTGAGATCATAAACGGCATATACACCAATACCCGATACAAACTGTGTTGAGGGCACCTGAAATGAACATGATATTGCTTGAGTGCGGAAAAGAAAAAGACGGGTGAGTTGTAGTTCCTATTGTGTGGTGTGTGATTATAATGGTGGGTCAGGATAAAATAATGCTGGCAAAATATTGAGGTTAAATCTGACTCACCCTAAAGTTAATTCAAGGTCATTAAGCCCAATTGCAGATTGCTTAGGTCTCAGTTGCCTTCACAGATGCTTTTAGAATAAAGTCTTGATCCTACAATAGGAAAAAGTGGTTGTGATAAACCCCTATTGGTGGTTGATTCAGTGACCCATTGATGTGCTCCCCTGTTAGGTTTTAATCTCTTACCTTAGGTGTCACTGGTTGATGTTGTTAAGTATTTAAACAAATCTTGATCAGTCAGTTTGATACTTCAATATCAAATACACCATATCTGGTAATACTATATTTAGAAATCCTGGAGGGAAAATAGAAAAATGTGTTGTTTTTAAATTTAACATTTTCTAAAAGATTCAAAATCCAGACTATTTATCTGATAATAGTTTTGCCAATGTTTTGGTTAGATATTATGGATGTATTTTCCAAACTACAGCATGTGGCTGATATTAGTAGGATACCTATATAATTGAATAAATTAGGGCTAACCAGAGCACTGTTCAGCTATTAACACATTGCTCCCATGATAGAAAAATATTTGCCAGAGAAATGATTTTGCACATGAATGTTAAAGCCTCAAATTAGTTGTAAATCTGAAATTACCTTCATGATTTAGGGATTAATCCCAATGTCCATTTCTTCAGACGGTCCTCTTGTTGTTTAAACCGCGATCGCGGTAAAAGTAAAACAAAATGGCACCTGCGACGTAATGACATCACGCGTAGCGCAATGCATGACGTCATTAATGTAAACAAAGAGTGCAACGTCATTGTTAAATTAGGGTGGACACTAGCGCACTTTCAGAGATCGATCCCACAGATCTAACCCATATATGAGACCAGTCTTCATGACGACATGTTCTGCCCTTATTCCAATTACCATGTACCCTTAGATAACAGACCATCTCAATCAGGGTTAGTGATTAGAAGGTGCATGGTTGAGGCAGCAGACATGAAGATTTTGATAATTTATACAGGTCTGTAACATCATGAAGGTTAACACCCAAAGTTGTAAATAAAGTCTCAAACATCTCTTGAGGTTTTCTGTATCGATTAATCTCTTTTGCCTCCTGCTTGTATTTGAATTTGAGAAATCCAAAGCGTTGCAGTATCATCCCATCCAGGACTTGATCCATGAACCATATTCCAGCTTTTTGCCAGTGCTTCCATGAAATGGAATAATTGTTGATAGTAAAGTCTGAATTTTTCCAGAGGCAGGACTCTTTTGAACAGAGGTATTTTTTACCCATGTTAGTGTTGCTGGCTTCCCATTCCTTTATGATGTGATACATTGGAGGCAGTGTTCTGGCTCCCCGAAATGTATTTTCCATACATAGAGCACCAGTCAAATTGATTGGTGAGATATATGTGTGTTTTAACTTTACCCAGTTTGGGATCTCATTTGAGTCCAATTTTAACCAATAATGAAATGAACAAAGCAAATACGCTCCATGGTATTCCCTAATCCTAAAGTAACCAGCACCCCCTTGCTCTACAGGACTTTGCAAAACATTGGAGGGTATCTTTGCTTTTTTTTCCATTCCCCCCCACAGAAAAGAGTTTAACACTTTATACATTTGTGAAAATATGCAATTAGGAAGAGGGAGCGGTAACATACTAAAATGATATAATAGTTTTGGTAATAAAGTAATTTTTTTCACACCTGCTTTCTCCCAAATCCTTAACTTCAGTCTCTTTCATTTCTTACATAAGCATTAGATTTCAGTCATTAGAGAATGAACATTTTATTTTTTTTATTTTTTTTATTTTTTATAAAGTGCCTAAACCCTCAGACATCAGGGCGCTGTTACAAACTGTTTACATGCGAGTGCTTCAACAAGGTAAGGACAGACACAAGGGGTGACTGTGCATTGGTTACATCATGCAGGGGGAGCCAATTAGGCAAATAACCACATTTTCAGGATTGTGCGGAAGGCGCAGTATGAGGTCTCTGCTCTAAGATCCTGAGGTAGTGCGTTCCGGTGACTTTCCAAGGCAAACAGACCCCACCCTCCTTTGGCTTTTCTGACTTAGGGCAGAGAATGTCTGTGGGAGTAGAAAGGTCTGGCTGATCTGCTGGACTTAGGACTTTCTATTTTCTGAGAAAGGTATTGAGGAGCAGATTTGCTCAGGCATTTGTGGTTGATGGAAATAGCTTTGAAGATAAGCCTTTACCGGGTAGGGATCCAGTGTGCCTTTCTTCTGGCTGATGTGATGTGGTCTCTTTTGGGAATGTTTTGTGCCACTCGAGGTGTATTGTCTTGAATGGTCTGAAGTGTATTTAAGTTTTGTTTGGAGGTTATGGAGAAAAACGCGTTACAGTAGTACAGTCTGGCTCTGAAAAAATCTTATTGACATCCCTAGTCATCTGAATCCTAAAATATGTAGTCTCGTAGCTCCAGTCTGTTACACAATGGCCTTAAAGGGATGATTTCTGGTTTATTTTGCCTTCATCAATTTCTCGAAAGATCTTTCAGGGTTAGTTATCTATATCAGCAGAAAATCTGCATAAACAAAACATTCTAAAACATGACCTTCAAAGTCCACACCCTCTATTTCTTCATTATTACGAAACAAGATTGCAATGTCTCAATAAATAAATCAAAGAGTAAAGGAGATGGTGGGCCACTGTGTCTAGTGCCCCGTTTAATCCGACATGTCACAGATGTAATACCTTTTGCTGATACTTGAGCTTCTGGCCCCTTATATAAAGCATCAAAAAGGCTAAAATAGAGTCGCGTTGCATCCAATCCTACAAAGAACGTTTCTCAAATAAGGCCAATTGACCATATAAGAGGCCTTCTCTGCATCAATGCTCACAGCAGTACAGGCCACTGACAATGATTGTTGCAGATGTATAGCATCAACTAATTCTCTCAAACTATCCGAACTGTACCCCCCTGATATAGAACCTGTTTGGTTCTTATGAATCACATTAGGGAGGGTAAACCCCAATCTCCTGGCAAAGATTTTAGCTAGTATCCTAACATCAGGATTAAGTAAATTTGTTGTACTATTCTTTTCTATGCTCATTGTCAACCCTTACTGAAAGATGGCTACATTTTGTCAAAATACTTTGTGGTGGTTGTTATGCGCCCCGATGCATGTGGGCTTTCTGCGCTTTATGAGCATGTAAAATAAAATAAAAAGATAAATCACGTTTGCCCAGGGTCGGTGGGCTGATTACTATTGGTAATGTTTTTTTTTCTCCAGTTGATTATGAAAACAGGTTGGAGTTGTCACCATTAAATGTTCTAGGGGAATTCAATGATTTCACTCATTTGAATCCCTGTCCAGTCTTCCTCTTCTCGTCTTTGTGCTCATGCCCAGCACTCACTAGAGCAAATACAAAGATGACTGTCTATCCAGCTGTTCAGAGTCCTGGATGACCTCAGAAGACAGGCCAGTTGTCATGTTCTGGATTTAAAATTGCCAACATTTGGCTTTGTGTTGGACTAGCATTCTGCCCGCTATCATTTAAGCAATCATCGAGGAGACTTATTTTCTTAATGGTTGTCTTGACGCCCTAACTGTGTTTGCTGGGTATTAAGGAAGAAATACTTTTATTGTGATCATTGTTGGTGGTCAATACCAAAGGGACTTCCCAGAAGGTCCCGCAGTGTTCTTGGAAGACCACACTGCGACCCCACTCACTGATTTCCCAAACCTCCCAGGTGTTTCATTAACCTTAGTTGGAGAAACCAGGGTGGCGCTATTATATTTCAGACGGTAGCGAAGACGGAGACAGTTTATTATATAGCAACTCAATAACAACAGAAAGCAAAATCCCTTGTACATTCAAGCAGCTTCCTCCTCTCCTCCCTCTGAGATCCCACCTTTTATAGAAAACCAAGCAGTGAAAGGTTTAAAACAAAACCCAGATAAAGAGAACAATGAATTCTTTGTCAGCCTGAACCAATTTTATTTGATGTGATGAATAATCCATTGCTGAGAGAGGTGCCCATCACATGACACAGACCTTATTAGACGCTCTAGTTGAATGGTGGCCACCAGTAGCCAGCCATCCGCATATCCTTGTACTTTGCCATTCGTTCATTCAAGACTATGAGCCTTCATTGTCTGAGTGTCCCAATTATGTGACACATCCAGGCAACTACCTTTCAAAACGCATTTTTTAGCTGTGCTATTTTCAGCCAACTAATGCCCTATTAGTCCATAAAATAATATACCAGCATTCCTAAAACTGAGGTCTCATAAGCTGTACCATTAATGTGACTAGCACGGCTTTCTCAACAATGAAAAAAAACATTTTCTATCTCTACTATTGAAAAGGCCAAACTGCAATAGAAAGGGGCCGAAAGAGCAATCATCATCTTCTTATGTTTTATTCCTGGGTGACTCCCATCATTAAATTGACCAGTTACAGTTTACCCCATGTCCCTGCCTCTGAGACATATCTCAGTATTATGTGGATATTCTTATCCAGTTTGTCACCCCCATTCTCCACCAGAATATCTCTCACAGAGCTAAGCTATATTCCCAGCCTCCTAAAGCCTTCTTTCATATATTTCCTTTAAATATCATACTCTAGACATTATATGATATAATGCTGGAATGTTTCTGCTTGTCTGCAATTGTCACTCCCCGCCCCCTGACTCATGCCCGCCCATCTTAAATAGCTGATAGTTTAATTGTGTATGTCCTAACCGGAGTCTGCTGAAAATGGTTATGGTTTTTTCTGGATAAAGACTTGTGCTCCCTACGTTTAGTTCAAACCTCTTCTTGTAGTTCAAATAATTGTCTCCCTGTGCTACTACTGTCCAATCTTTCCTACCAATCTGACAAAACTGCCTTCTTAATTATGCTTCAATCAATAGCACAGGACAATACATAAAATATTGATCAGTAAACATAGATTTGAAATATGTCACCACATCTTACGCAAAGCTAATGTAATTGTTAACACCTTGAAATTCTTTCTCTAAAGAAAACTCCAGACTATAAGCTTTGAATTCTTCCAGCAAGTAGTTGAAGGGCTAGAGGAAGAATATAACGCCGGGGAAAGCACACTGAGCAGCCCACAACTGCTTCCACTGACTGGCTTTGCCGTCAACCACCTACTCTGCCCAGCGATTGCAACCGCATTGTCTCTTGCCTGATGCCATCAGACCTTCTTGGTATTGCAGTATTCACCAATACTGCTTTCATAAATGTGCACAGCTCTAGGCAATGGGAGAACAACCGTAAAGGCTTGTCAGGTCACTCACCTGCACCCAGTGGTTGTTGTGTGGTTGAAGTGTACGAAAAGAAGTAGTAGAACTATGTTCCCTGCTGGCCTGCCCACGCACTCCACAAACCCGATCGCTACGCCCTCGCCCAGGTGAAATACAACCCCCTAAACAAATGCACCTGCTGTATCAGGGAACGTTCAGTGCAGTGCACCGGAGGGCACGTTTCAGCTTCTTCCTACACTTTTATTTTAAAACAAAAACGTTCCGGACCGGTTTCTTTTCAAAATTAAAGTATTGTAACAGTAAAACTTAATTTAAAAAATAGAGGAGCACCCTTCCCAACCACTTGCGCCCACTTCGACCACTGCTTGCACCACGGTGCTTGTCTGTTTTTGTGTTTTTTAAATGTGAGCGACATTCACGTGTTTGGGTCAAGTGTGTGTGGGTCTGCAGATTCCTGCTACGAGAAGCTAGGGAGTCGTGTGTTGATGGGTTGTCTTAAACTACTATGTTCATGTGCACTGTGGCGGGTCATTTTCTCCACCGTCTATCGAACACAAGACTAGCGGCCATTTCAAGATGTCATGCAGCATTTTGTTTTCTATATGTCAGGGCCATTAAGCACTTCCGGTACATCTCTAGCTAAGACATTACAAGCTGTAGGTTCTATAAGAAACAAACCACAAGTAAGCTTTGTGTCTTAGCATCTCTGTTTTCTCACTAGTTTGCATGAACCCCCTTAGGTTCAGCTTTTGCCTTTTCACATCATGGCCCTCATTACAACTCAGGCGTTAAGGGTTTAACGGCGCCGTCGGCGCCGTTAAACCCTTAACGCCTGATTACAAGTGTCCCTTTGCGGGTTGGTGTTTAACGCCTGCTTTTAGCAGGCGTTAAAAATCCAACCCGCAAAGGGACTTTTGAGCTAATTACGGCACCGTAATTTACGGTGCCGTAATTAGCGCCTTCCCCATTCCCATTATGCCCTATGGGGGCAAAAATGGGAATGGGGAAGGGCAAATAGTGAATGGGGAATTACCGCCCCACTCCCCTTGGAATGGGGCGGTAATTCCGCCATCCACCATGGCGGAATCGTAACCTTAGCGGCATGGACCATGGTGCTAATAGCACCATGGTCCTCCGCCAAGGTTGTAATGAGGGCCCATGTCTCCTTCATTTGCCTCGCAGTCTCTTAATCGCTTTTCCACAATCTTCCAGTGAATATTTATTCTGCACACCAGATGTTTCATTGCAATCCTCGGTCTGACAGCAGAGGGGTGTATTCCAGAAACCCCATGTCACAAAAATTTCTGTTGTATGTGGTTCGTGTTCCAATCCATGTTTTTCCACTCGACATGGTTCCTGAGACACAGCATATTTTACCTGCTTTCCCACTATTTTGGTGTTGGCTATAAGGTGGCTCTTTAGCATCTTTAAAAAAAAAAATATTTGATGTAGCTGAAATTAATCAACTTTTCAATTTCTCATAGATATCAAAATTTATCATATCCAAACATGTTAAAACATACAAATAAACTGTTTTAAGATCACAACATTATGAATACAAATTTTATAAGTAAAAGAAGCAAATAAACAACAAAAAAGAGAGCAAGAAAAGAAAATGTTTCAAAAAAGCTAGAACATTCAAATAATTGAGATGTGGACTTCATATCATATTGAGCATTGCTTGTAATGGAAATTATCCAGTTCACATTAACATTTTGCGTCTTCATCACAATTACGATGTCCATGAAATCATGTTCATAATAGTTCTTCTTAACATTATACTAAGCATTTGCTCACATATGGATGGCATGCATCTTACAGATAAATGTCCTTCTTGACGTGCCCTCTGTTATCTACCTACTGCGTTTATAGTTGAGTGGTTACATATCGCAGGAGTTGTTGTAACTGTTTAGTTTGTTAAATTCAACACTGACAGGAAATGTATTGTCGCTATGCGTATACTAATAGATGATGTACATAAAATTAATAACCATATTGTCAATGGCTTCAAAGTGCACAGGAAATCATAGTGCTTCAAGAAATATCTCGATTTTTCCACCGTCAAAGAGCGACAATACAGGATCAAATGCTCTAATGTTTCCCTGCATCTAGTGTTACAGGAAAAGCAACAGATATTCTGTTCTGGTGTTAATAATTTTCTCTCGGATAACAGTTCCTGCGTGGGCCAAAGATTAAATCTAAATCTGAAGATAGCGGATCTAATTGATGAGGACGGAGACTTACATAGATATGGTTCCATCACTCTGAATTTTTTTATCTATGAATGGATTATTTACAAAGTATTTGTAGGTTGTGCAGAGTCTTCTCGTTTTGATCCAGTCTGCTTGATATATTTTCAATTTAGCGCAATCAGGATTCAAAATGAGAACTTCAATAGTGACAGCTGCTTTGCTCAAAATACTATACACGCCCATCATCCATGCCTTGGGAAATTTGTGATCGGAAGAAAACAAGCACTATGCTAGTGTTTTCAGTAAAGTTCCTGTATTTTGATATGTGAGACATTTCTTGAGCATGGTGCATAGGTGCAAAAAATACAGAGCATTCAAAGATATCAAACCTAGTTCGTATCGTATCCACGAGATTGGAATACATTGTGGGAGATGTAAAATGTTTCTCCAGAATTTTGCCTCCAATTTATTAAAGATGGTTCTCGGCAATATCTCTCTCATATCCATCCCATATAACAATGTAGGGGTGACTTTCTGTGTATAATAGGTTATAGCAGGGTGATCTGAAAATTTTACATATTTGTGCATAATAACGTTAGCATGTGACACGGCTGATGTTACTTTATGTTCCAACACCTACAATTGTTTTTCATTCTGCATTTCATGATCTATTGCCATGCCCAGGTATGTTTAAGAAGGGACCACTTTGAGACACGTCTTATTAATCATCCATGACAAGGTGCTACGATTGGTTTTCTTTGGAATGTAGGCCATTATTTGTGTCTTTTTTAGATTAATTATTAATTGTTCTTTTTCCTAATAGAGGGCTAAGGCATTGATTAATCGTTGCAGACCTATCAGTGTTTTGGATATGAGAACTAAGTCGTCTGCATAGAACAATGCGTTGATGGATTCTCCTTTCAATTTTGGGGAATCAGATATGACACCTTCAAATGCATCCCCCACATCATGGATGAACAAATTGAAGAGGGCCGAAGCAAGGAGACATCTTTGCTTCAGCCCTCTAGAAGTCTGTATGGAAGAAGACGGCAACCCCTTAGAGGCCATCCTTATCTGGACTGATGTTTTTTTGAATGAAAAGCATAGATAATGTCACACAGAGTTGCAGAACCGTTTGTGTCTCGAAACTTTAGTCATGCGGAGGACTTGTGAGACAGAGTCGAAGGCCGAGTGTAGATCAACAAAAGTGAAAAAGAGTGGTTGTTTAATCGAGTGGGCATGGGACCCTATTGCATTGAGACATAAAAGGTTGACTCCCGTGCCCGTTCCCTTCACAAAACCAGTTTGATGTGGATCCCGCTGCTGATGGGCTTCTGTCCATAAATTAAAATCTCTTAGGATAGCTGGCAAATATTTTGCAAGGAGCATCCAATAGGGCTATTGGCCTATAATTGGAGGGGGAAGTGCGGTCTCCCTTTTTAAAAATGGGGACGATTATTGATTTACGCCATGATCTTGGGTTGTCACATTTTCTAAGTACCTCCTTAAAGATGTTGTACATAATGATAGTCCATTTTCGAGGTTTGGCCTTAAACATGATATTGCTATGCCCATTGAGCCCCACAGCCCTTGAGCTACTGGCTTTCATGATTGGCTCTTCAATGACTTCCACAGAGTACTTTACTCTTCACACATCAGGAGCACATTTACAATAACTCATTTTATCAAAATCTGCATCCGCATATAATGAGGTGTAGTGTTGTACCCAATGATGTTCCATTACTCCACTTAGTTGGCCATGCATTTGTATGTTTTGGTTAGCGTTGTTTAGGAGTTGCCAAGTTTGGGTTAAGTTCTCATTATGTAAGGAGGACGACATGGCTTCACTGTCATATTGAAATGCCACGTTCGTCGACCTCGAATCCAATTATATTTGCATTTTGCTGCTTTTAATAAGGGGCCCCTTTGATTTAATGCCAATTTATTAATGGCTCTTTTTTCACGTCCCCTTTCTGCTTTTCTTTCCTTTATTTCTGGGTCAAAATGATGACAATGTCTCAGTGTCTTCATTGTTACTAACAACCACTTAAAGGTGTCTAAAATGTCTGTATATTCTTTAGATGAGGCCCTCGAATATTGTTGTAATAGTTTTGTGTTCAGCAATTGAAGATTATCATCGCACCAATGAAAGCGGTTTTTAGCATTATTAATAATTAAAGAAGGTTTGTAAAAGTGGGTTAATGGAGTATTAATGCATTCCAAATTTAGGTCTCCCAAAATTATTGTGTTACTAATGTTGGGGGTTAGAATCGTATCCAGGATCGCTGTTAATGATTTATAAAAACAGTCATCAGCTATTCCAGCTGGATTCCTATATATGTTGATCAATGCGATTTTACGCTCACAATATGTTATCTCTAATAGTTGGAGAAAATTATTCGGAGCACCCATGCTTTAATGGTAAACCCAGAGCTCTTTTTAACTGCGACCAGTAATCCTGAGGTCGGACGGCTTCTAATGCATTGTTTCGCAGGCACTAACACAATATCATGGTCATCCTAGCTCGTTGTGTGCTAGTGAGACAGGTTTCCTGCAGTGAAATAATGTCGTATTGATTTAATTGATTTTCATTTTATGTCTGTGGATGGGTGGGACTGCGAGTATTCCAGCAGACTAACCGTATTTGTTTGGTTCTTTTATGTAATGATGGTTATGCTGAACTATACTGCTGGTCTCGTGGTTGTGAATTTGTCTCGGAGTCATGATTTTTGCAATTTCGTGAGGGATAAACATTTAGGGGGCCCTTTTGGGGCCCATGTTGACTTCCAGGGTTTTGAGCTATAATGAACCCCAATCTAAATAGGTCCATTCTGGCCCTCCACCCCGTATTGAGCACTACTCCTGATGTAATCCACACTCTCACTATAGATAGATCTTCGTCACTCAAAAATTCCACCTGCTCAATGTCAAGGGAACACACATCTTCTAGAGCCGGGATCTCAGCAAATATATTCAATATGCTGGAGTGACAAAGATCATATTTGTTGTTTGGTAAAGCACAACATTTCATAATTAACAAATGAGTATATTGGGGAATTGTATCTCCTACTAGTGAAGATTTATCTGTTAACTCGCTTTTATGTGGCCTGGTATTTCCTTGCTGATTCACTGGAGCTCTAGGAGCATTCATCGTGCATTGATTCACCTCATTGACTGTTCGACTCTCTTGCAAGTCTTCATCTTGCCATTGTGTTTCGCTCGGCTAAATATGCATCAACCGCCTTTTTTATATCTTTGGCCCTTGTCTCTGCACAGTGCTGTAATTTTCTCTGCGCAGCGTGAACATCTAATTTGGAAATTTGCAAAATCTCAGGTGGCGGTATATTTCCCGTTACACCCTTTTGTTTGTTTGTTTTAAATTGGATTGTGTCACTAATACATCTTGTTCGAATGCCATTACCAAATCATTTAGAGGTTCATATGAAGAGACATGCTCTGTCTCCGAAACGGGTACTGAGGCATCTACATTAGCACACATGTTTTTGTCTTTTAGATTCTCCCTGGTCTTTTTCGTTTTTTTTAGCGCTTTACAAATAGCTCTAATAAAGGGTTTACCGCTCTTGATATTTGAGGCTGCAGGAGCTTGCATGTTCTTAGTTTTTTTTTTCTCGCATTTGTGTTTTATCCATTGCTCATCGCTTGTAGGTGGATTTTGCAGAGCTCTAGTGGATGTTCTGAGGGCCCTTTTTAGTAGATATATAATATTGAGTCATAGACACATTACATGTTTGCAATTTACTCTCTTGATCGAGATTCACCCATGAATCATTGATATGCACAACTGATACATTCTCACATTCATCATTCATAGGTTTAATTATTTTACTAAACTGAGGAACCGCAGGGATCAACACTCTTTGTTCTATTGCCAAATCTTGCTTATTTACAAGCAACCTCACTGGACATAATTTCGCTTTGTCATGTGATCTACTTGATCTAAATCTCTTGCGCAATCCATTGCGTGATTGGTTGAATCTGTGCGGATTGGTTGGTCATTTTAACCTCCAAGGTCTCGAACAATTTGAATAGACTCAAAATTGTTGTATTGATAGATGTGAATATGTTCTCCAATAGGGTCAGCTGGTTTACCGAAAATTTGTGGAAATTGTATTGGTGATAGTATATACTTCCGAGGCGTTGGTTGTGCATAAGATCACGAAAGAGTTGTCGAATCCATAGAGCATTTTTCATAATAATTTGGAGGACAGGTTTAATTTGCGTTGTAAGATAATTTGTTAACACTTGCATGTATAGAAATGTCTGTGATCACCTCACTTGTTTTAGCTGACTTCTGCGGGGTATCCATATTGGTATATATCCCACCCGACTCGCACCATGGGATTTGTTCGGCTTCCAATATTGTTGAATCTGATACCACTTGTAGTGGGGGTTCAGGAATTGCAGGGCTCTCCCCCATTACATCCGAAGAATTGTCCGGACGACTCTGATAAAACATACGAATATCTGCGTGGTTTAATGTATCTCTGGTATCGGTTACTGGCGTAAGAGTAATTGATTTCCGCGTGATTATTCTGCGATTAGGAGTATCCTTAGTCGCATAAGGGGAGTTGAGGTGGGCAGGCATATTTGTCTTTATGGAGTAGAGCCGTGTGATCATTCACTCTCTTATACAGGATACTATCAAACAATATACCATATATTGAGATTATTTCAGGCAACCTACTGACCACTATTGCATGGGTCACTTAATTCCGAATATATAAGCCCTGGTTGCACGTTCGCCTCTTTGTCGCTGCAGCGAAGCGGCAAGCGGTGCTTCCAAGGTGCTTCTTGCAAGGGCATGATTTTATGCGTGAGGAGGTGAAGGGGCGTGGCAAAGGCTCGTAGTCCAAAGGATAGTGTCTAATATAAAAAATAATATACTATAAGTTGCTTTTGTTGCTCAAGTCCATACTATATATGTATACAGAATCTGTACATTACTATTACCAGCAATTTTCTTGTAGAAGGCTTGAGTTGTCCAAATGAGAACAGCGTCCACACGAAATGCACGAAGAGCATGAGCGGGCAAAGCGGTGCTTCCAAGGTGCTTCTTGCAGGTGCACCCGCATGCGTGATTTTATGTGTGAGGAGGCAAAGGGGCGTGGCCAAGGCTCGTAGTCCAAAGGATAGTACCAGCAGTTTTCTTGTAGAAGGCTTGAGTTGTCCAAATGAGAACAGTGTCCACACGAAGAGCACGAAATGTACGAAGAGCATGAGCGGGCAAAGCGGTGCTTCCAAGGTGCTGCTTGCAGGTCCTATAATGCAGATCTATTGCACTGCGTACAGATAGGAGGGAGATGGGCTGTGTGGAGGGATACACAGCCTTTAGGCTTAGTTTGGTTAGGTACCCATTCATTGATCACCCACGGCCATGCTAGTTGTTATGGCCATTCCGACCCACTGCATGCCCCTCAACACCTAAAACACATCCTACTGGGATCTGTTTGAGCTAGCACTTTCATGCAACAACATCCAACATTGTGCTCTATGTGCCTGCTGGTGTCATTTCTAAGCAGTCTCCTGAGAGGTAATGGCTTAATTGCTGCTGTAAAGGATCTCCTACTGTAATAGAAATGTCTTAACTAAATGTTCCTTCAGCCACTTGATGTTTAAGCAACATGTTTGCCCTCACATCTGTACCTTGTCCTGAAGTCTTGTTGAAACAAAGCATTAGCAGAGCCAACCGTTCTGGCGTGTGAAAAGGCACTGACTTGAAAAGCTCAGTTACTCAGACCATTTTCCATGTTAAGGTCAGAATGGACTATTATGACAGTACCGGGCACAAACCTATCCCTTGCACACACACAAGTTTGCTTATGCTTTTTTTAACCCATTGATTCCTATATGCAAAAGCTGGAGAAACCCTCCTTTAATTTCCTAATTTCGAATGAGCTAATCCCCTGACATGCATGATTCTGTAATGGAATCCATGTAACAAGAGTAACAGCCACAGTAACATAGGCGACCATAGTCATGGAGGGTCACTTCTTAGTGAATTCAGTGACCCCTGAATATACTTGGGTCACTCAGGGGCCCTACTCTACAAATCTGCCGAGAGCAGGATCCTTGCCCCAGCAGGTCAGAGACACATTTTAAAGGATCCGTCAGCGGATGCCTGGCTGCTCTCCTTCGTTGAGCTGTCAACACTGACAAACACCCATTTTTTGGGATGGAATCTCGAGCAAGTTTGAAGGTTTGCAGGATCTCGACCTGCCTTTCCCCTCTCCAGTTCTGGGGGTTCCAGATTCCCTCTGACAAGTTCTCCAATTACTGAGATGGTCATTCAAACAAGCTATTAGTACCCCCTTCTGACTTTCTTCTTGAGCCCCTACATTTTCTGCTTAATGAAAAGTGCAATCCATCTCGATATGTTTTTGATAAAGGGATGACATCAATACTGGAAACCGTATCTCTGGAAGAAAGTAGTTTATGGGAAAACCCCAAATTAATAAAGAGAAAACTCTTTGAGTTAGACTGGTTCTTACCTGTTGATGGGCTGCAGCATTTTCCCTGCACAAGGAGTATAGTTGCTTCCCGAGGAGGAGAAGGCTTCTTTTAAATAATATATCATTGTTTCCTTGCGCTAAAGCAAGGGCAATATATATATAAGATTCAAACTGAACCTACTGCCTACCTTGGAAGTCATGGGATCGAGGTTAGCGGTAAATGAAAAGAACAGAACGTGTAGATTGTCTAAGAATGCCACACACAAGAATACCATTAAGCATCTAGTCTTGTTCTGTGAGGCAACAACCCATCTCAAGTACCGCCACTTCACTTTCCTCCAAACCTTTAATACCGCAATAGGAGAGCAGACACTTTGGGCAGATCTAATGTGGGGCAACAGTATAGGAAAAGTGCTCCATGTATATTGGATGATCCTACATGTGTTTAAAATGTTGAATGTTAGACTGTAATAGACATGTGTTAACTCTACCTGGACACTTTCCATTCAAAAATGTATTTTTTTAAATTTGTTGTAACATGCATGTAATGGAGATATAGGGCCTCATTCTAAGTGTGCCGGTTCGGTAACAACGGTGCGGGTAAGCCTACTAGCACCATTGTTACCGAACCGGCACACCACGGGTCTGCTTGCCAGAGTTGCTGTGCCCGGCAGGTCGGACCACGGTAAGCAGACCTGCACGGAAGTGCTAGCACTGTTATTAATGGTGCTTAAGCTTCCGTGTTCCCCATTCCCATTGAGTCCCATTCCCATTGAGTCCCATTCCCATTGAGTCCTATCAGACTCAATGGGAAAGGGGTAATCCATTTTTCCTGCCCCTGACTTCCCTGACCAGCAGGGTTAGAATCCCCTGTTGTTACCAGCAAGCCAGGCACCGTCAGAATTCACAAGTCTGGTGCAGCCTGCTGGTTTTACCGGTACGGCTACCGCCGGACTTAGAATGAGGTCCATAGTGTTTTTATTAATCTTTTGTGTAGTGAAAAGTTTTAAATGCAAACCAAAACACTAATAAAACAAACAAAAAAAGTCACAACTTGGAAAATAGAGCCAGAATACGTGCACACCCGCCAAAGAGAATTAGGAAATGTACAGGGAAAAATATGTTGTCTTGACTGAAGAACTTGAATGTGGGCTTGCTGGATTTTCATAAGCGTTGGTTAGTTGTCATGGGCTTGTGAGCTGTGTGCAAGGCATTGGCAAAGACATGCGAAGGTAAACAATTGAATTTTTAGTACTGTGGATTCCCTAAGGTGTGATTGTTTAAGGTCTCTGAATGTTCTTTATGAGCAAAATATATCACGTACCCATTTCCAAAGAATTCGACCCTGGACACATTCGGAACATGTCTGTGATTCATCAGAAAAACTCCTGTACAGAATGTACAGCTACAGTAAATGCAGCAAGAGGCCTCACATATGCAATGAACATCTGAGAACCTGAGCACAGAGCAGGAAAAGACCAGGCCAAAGCTGCCAAACAATGAATGGGCAAAAAAATCAATAAATCAAAACAAATCCAATAATGTTTCATAAAATAAACACAGCGACTTCCCATTGTATTATATTACCTTAAGATAACTGGCCGCCTGCCTAAAATGCTGTGATCAGTCAAGGCTGTCACCATTCTACAAAGAAACGTTGGCAAGAAACGTATGGATTGTCAAGGTTTTAATGACCAACACGGCCTAAAGAACGACCACTTGGGGATTTAATCTGCAAATGTTTTTCAGAGCCAGCTTCCCCTCTTTAAAATGTAAACTTGCCAATTTGGAGTTTTATAAAAAGCAAATGTCGCAATATTGTCGAAGGAATTTTTTTCTGTTGTGAAATGAAGGACACAATATTGGAGGATTGGGGACTTTTAGTGATATGATAGATTATTTATAACACACTTAATCCCCAGAGGTTTCTAAGAGCGGATCGAACTTGTATTGCTTCTATCATCTTGCTTTCCAGGCGAGCACGTTGCCGCTGAGCTATACACTGGTGACAGACAAGCTGCAATTGTGTACTCTTTGTAAGGACCAGATCAAAGGTCATAACTTATGTTTCGAATCGAACGGGTCTAAAATGTATTGTATATTCTCATTTCCCCAAACTCCTTCGGCCTGCGTTGTGAAATTGAGGCATTTCTTTGTAGGTTTCCATGGAAGCATGACTATGTCTCAGCTGGCCTTATTTCTTGGAAATCGGTGAACCTGCTACGGCTTTTACCGTTCAAGGGGGCTACTGCTTCAGCGGGGCAGTGAGTGACCAAAAGAGAAATCCAAATAAAAACGTCCCTTCTTCAGTAACCAACAGCATTAGGAAATGGTATAACATGAATTGTAACTGCTAAATGCATAGACGGTGTAAACCAATGGAATACGCTGAGGGAAATTATGGATTATATAATGTACACAGGGCCTTTGTTAAATTAGTGACTATCTATAGTCCATCCTTTAGGGACTAAATGTTTCATGAAATCCCACTCTCACATTGGTTCTGGTCAGTAAGAGGAACGGGAATGAATGGCGTATATAGCTCACTCTGTCAGTCTATAAAGCTATTAGAGTATTCTTCCATTCCATTTGCAGCCAGAATGTTCTAACATAAATACTTGTCATGAGAGCCTGACCCGGTGGGCAACGCCCTCGAAGCTCTCACTGGGTTGTCGCCCCTTCCACACGCTGCACTGTAACTGGATGGGTTACAGGGCGGGCCATACACACACAAGGCTCCTGCTGTCATGTCTATGGAATTGGTGATGTCTATTGCACTGTATGTAAACAAGCCGCTTCTGGGCTAAGAAAAGGGAGGCGAGAAGCTTTTGGATGGAAGGGATGCAGGAGAATGTAAGAGAGTCAAGGGGAACAACTGTCACTGAGAAGAAAGGCGGGAAAACAACAAATCCATTCACAGCTTATCAAAATTTTTATTTCTGAAAGAGGCCAAAGTGTTTTACAGACATGAAGTGACATCAGGGTTATAGTCATTTCTATAATTTAAAAAAAGGGACGAAAAAGTCCCTGAAATTACTGGGTTTCCCATGATCCTACAAAATTGTCATTAAGTTACAAGAGTCGGCCACTTTGTAGGGGATTGCGCCCTTAAATCCCACATCCTGTCAAGCTCTTCACTTGCTGACAGACCGGAGGCTGCAGAGGAAAAGGTTCAGAAGAGATGGAGGCATGGGATGAGGTTGGGGAGAAGAGGTGCACCTGCCTCACACCTAGAGCTCTCATGTAAGCTAAATGACAGCTAATACAGGGGGTACTGGTGAAAGTGAGGTTCAAAAACACCACTTCCTTGCTGGCTTTAACTGTGGAAGGAAAATGTGGTTTCCCATTGACACTTTTCAGAACCTCAGGGCGCATGCCATGCAAGGCCATTTTTCTTCCCCATCATTGCATAGCCTATTGAGGATGTAGGCTTAGGTATTGAAGGGCTGAATGTGTAAGGGGGGCCTTTTGCACCTCCCTGCACATTCAGAGCATGAGGGAAAGAGTGATGGAGGCGTTCTGGCTCCACAGTGCATGTGCAGGAGCCAGAAGGTGCACTGTTTCTGCTTCCGGGTTCCGGTTTGATGCTGGACGCATGCTGGAGGGCCTTCACTGCATCAGGCAGCATGAGGCCTTTTTATCTGGAATCCAGGGTGGATGTAAAAAAAAATCTATATACCTGTGTATGAATGGAGGTGAGGGTTTAAGTGTTTAATTGTGTGCATGAATGAGAGAGTGTATGTTGTTTGTGTGTGTGTCTGTTTGTGAGAGTGTATGAATGTTGCATAGGTGCTCAGGTGAATGTGATAGTGAAGGAAGAATTCAAGTTGACGAGTGTATGTGACCATCAGCCCCTTAAACACCCAACACATTACTCGCTTACCATCCTACCTCAATGCACACCCCAACCGTCTCTCCACCACCTTAGCCCAGCCAACCCCAGTCATCCTAGCAAACACTGCTGCCTCTACCTCTGACAAAGTCACCTGCCTGCTCTTCAATGCCCCCTCTGTAGCCAGGACCAAATACAGCATCTTTGAACTCCCAACCTCAGAGAATCCTGATCTTATCTTTGTTGGGCAATATTTTCACAGAATTGGTAAATCTTCCTGACCTGGGTGAACTCCAGAAATGTTGCTTTACTAGTGGGATATTTTTCCTTAATTCCTCAGTGAGTGGGAACCTTTTTCCACACTCACACAATCTTTAATTCTTTTTATGGGTGTCATTTTCTATCCTCTTTAACAACTTATTGGCAATAAGTGCCAGTTGATGCTGGGTTGCACCTTTTAACTTTCTTTTGCCAACCTTGAGAGAACCTCAGTTCCCAAGGGTAGAAAGGATCTTTGGATCCCTTTTACATTTGTTTAGGTTAAACCAGCACATCCCTCCTTATGTGGCGTGCTGGGGAGACAAAGCTGGTGGCAGTGATACCTTGTATTAATTCGGTGCACCTTTACCGCGGGCTGTGTTCACAGCTGCAGCAAAGGCACCTAAGGGTGCTCATTTTACCAAAAAGGCCCCTGTCTTCTTTTTTCACCATTTGATTGTTTCTTGTCCTTTCGTGTTCCTTCCCATGACATCCAGGGTGGGAAATTACTTTTGGCCTCATTAGGACCCAGGCGGAGTGGGTTTCCGCCAGCGCTAATCGCGGCGGACCCGTCCGCCGTACTACGAGTTCCCTTAGCGCCATGGAGGTTTTCTCCGCCTGGTTTTACCAGGCGGAGAAAACCATGGCGCTACGGGACCTCGTTGTTAATTACGCCACCGTATTTTACGGTGGCGTAATTAACTCCTTCCCCACTCCCATTATACCCTATGGGGCAAGAATGGGAATGGGGAAGGGCAGAATGGGGATTGGGGATTTACCGCTCCGCCGAGGTCGGAATGGGGCGGTAAATCCGCCAACCCCCATGGCGCTATCGACGGCTTTCCGCCGTGCTTCGCGGTGCATTTAGCACCGCGAAATCCGCCTGGGTCCTAATGAGGCCCTTTGTGTGATTTTTATCTTCGGCGCGATTCCCCGCCCAGGCTCCAGTCTCTCTGTGAGGGCAGGAAACGAGGGAGGAGTCCAAAACTCTACAGCCCTTTGTCTTCCACCTTGCTTGAATGGGGACAAATCCCAGTGGGGGGGCTGGCTGTCCTGATTGGACAACCAGACCGCCCCTTCTTGTAAAATGCAGGGAGAGAATGCAGAAGGTGTGCTGTAATTCCTGATAAATATTGCAAACCTGGAAGCTGTAGAGTAGTCAATCACTGGAACTGAAACCGAAGAGGATGATGAAGGAAAAGTGGTGGAGACGATTTCCAGTGACCAGAGAGCCTGCTGTGTAACCCAAGCCTGCTGCAGCCCTTCCTTCCAATCTACCTGGGGACTCCGAATACGAGGATTCTGACCCAGACCGATAGTGAAACCCACTAGGTTTAAAAAGACCTGCATTTTGAGCCATCCAACGCATTGCTGCGACCATGCTTTTGCTACTAAAGTACCTATTCTGACACTGTCTGTTGGTCACTAGCCCCTATTGACCTCCCTTCTGCCACTGAGTACACTCATGCTCCAAGAACCAGGGAAAGACTTTTAAAAGGATTGGGCATTTTGCCTAGAAAAAGAATAAGTGTTTAAAAGTGACTTACTTGTAAAGAGTTGGTAACTGTAATCCTAAGAGTGAACAGTTACAAAAAATCTTACTTATCTTGAATGTGTAATGCACTATTCTTAAAGTATGGTTAACATCTTTTCTTCCTTAGAAACTTTTTTGTCATTCAAATAGAAAGTAGATGTGCAGGTATATTACTCTCCTGTGATTAGGTTGTGAAACCTGATGGTATGGAGAAGCCTTGTTTGTTATCATTACAGAATCATTATCCATCATTACAGAATCATTGCCCATTGTTAGATAATCATTACCCATTTAGGGATCCAGTTATCCATTATACATTCTGATTAGTACTGATTAGTAGTGACATGAAGTAGTGACATTAGAATATCCACATTATTCTGCCACTTTGTAGGTATTTGCAATTTGCTATAGAATGAGACCTGTTATATTTGAAGTGCCATGCAGAGACACATGTTATATTTGTAGACAGATGTAGAGATATGTTGTCATGTATTATGTATGCATATAGAGAGACCACGCATTGAGTGTGCACTTAGAATATGCATGAAGTCCACATTATGTAGCGTTTGGTTTGAGTGAGTGAATGTGCTAAGCACTATAGAGAATGCATGTAGCTGGCTCTGAAGCCATTCAGAAGCTGTTCGTTCCACGGAGAAGTTGTTATGAGTTAGTGTACAAGTATGTGTAAACAGTTTGCTTGGCAGACAGAGATAACACGACCCTTGTCCGAGTGGAGAAGGCATTGAAGGCCTTATCAACCCTGGGCTGGTGCTTCGCAGGCAGAGAGAAGGTGGGGGTAGGCAGCACCATGGAGGGAGAGGAGCTTTGGCTCACAGAGACATGCACAAGGAGAGAGGGATTTGAACTGAGAAATATGAGGAGATAGTAAAATGGGGCAGGCAGAAGAAGGCCATGGCATAGATATGGTATAGATATGTAGAAAATGTTATGATGACCAGAACATGCAGTGATTGAAAAGTACAAGTACATGCATCACAGACTTTTAGGCACTGCTCAGATTTAGAAATGATGACAGAGAGAGAAGGAGTGTAACCATGGATATGTATATGTCATTGAACAGTATAATGAGAGGTGAGTCTCTGAGATTTTAGGTAGTAGCCGCTCTCTGCTGGTCTGCTCTCTGAGGGGAGAGGGAGTTGGTAGTTTGAGATGCTAGTTGGAGTTGGAAATAGCACACTGACACTCTGAGAGATCAAGAGATGACTTTGAGAGGCATTTGGGAGTGATTGGATGTACTTCGGGAAGCGGTTTTGGCTGATATGCAGATGGGAAACATTCTGAGCTGAAGAGATCAACCTGGGAGCGATCTGGCAGAGAGAGGCTTGTCCCTGACTGACTGGCTGGTTACAGGAGTTAGCGGGAGCGGCGAGACAGATCAACACAGAGAGAAAAGGGGAGTATTGCTGAATAAGACACGTGCATGGGGAATCAGAGCAGACTCTCACACAGAGCTTTGGCTGACATGATAGATGAGGTAATCAGACAGGGTTTGTCTTAGAGGGAGAGTGTGAGGAATGGTGTGGAATGGAGTTGTTATTAGATTGCTTGCATTAGAAGTTTGTAAGGCTTATAGTTATTGCATTGCTATGTATGAATAAAAGTGCAGTTGCCAAAAGCTTAAAAGGTGCAAATTCGAGATTTGCATTATAGTAGTGTTTGCATCATGCATTGCTATGTATGAATAAAAGTGTTTCTATTGTTGAATCGATTCATGTGTTTGCTTTGTGTCTTATCTTAGTGTGTCCATAGGAGTAAGATAGGAGTTTTGTATGCTACTAGAGATAGAGTGCCACCAATTCATGGATGAACCAAGCATTCCATTTACTGGTGCTTGATCTGATAAAAGCACTATGAATTCAAGTTTCACCAAAATGCTGTCAGTTTAAAATGAGCCTGTCAGCAAAAAATGCATTGTGTTTTAAGCAAATTTCTTCTCACTTGGTACTCAATATAAATTGGAGACACAGGACACCACGTTAAAGACTCCCCATGTATCTTTGTTACTTTTTGCATCTCTCTTGATTCCCAACCCTTTTAATTTTAAGGATTTTATCATGTGTTAAAGAATGTCTCTCCTACAAACATGATAGCTTTATTGTTCTAAGAGCTGTGTGTTCTCCATAACAAAGAACTGTCTCTGCCACTGTTGCTAGAATACGTATATTTAGACTGAAAACAGACTTGTCACAATGTGTCATAATTGTCATGACTGTCAATCATCGAACCCTAGCCTAAAAGATACATTATGGGCGGTTTGAATTGCCTTCTAAAAGATTGCATGTCATGTATAAATATTGCTGCTTGAGCGTTGCTTGCTCTCTTGCGTCTCACGAGGTCTGGATACACACTTTGTGAGACATTAGACCCCAGTCGGCCGACTGAGAATACTTTGAAATAAACCAGACTTGTTTGGAAAAACTAACCTTGTGTCTGTCGTGTCACTAGCATATGGTGGTTGTGCCTTAGTTTCCATATGAGGGGTCTTTATGGTCTAGCAAATATGGCACCCGAATAGGGACCCTCCCCCTTTTGCTCCACCGTATATGTTCAGTTCAAAGAAGGCAAAAATGAATCGAGGACGAGGCCGTTGAGCTGGGATCGAAAGGTGTTCGGGGTGATGAGAGACTCCTTTGCAGATCTGTACACAGCCGATCCCTGATCGATGAAAAGCGCCCAGAGGGCATCGAGGCGAGAGTCCTGAAATGAGGCAGATTGAGCCAGACATGCAGGCACGATGATTCTTGGTTGTGCTTGTATACGGACGAATTGCGTCCTGAGTGACGAATTGATTGATCAGGTGAGTAGTGCCCTGATTCTTAAAATGCCCTGATATTGATCGAGTGTTGCTCTTGCAAGATCAAACGCCCAGGGTAAGAGAAGGGTAAGGATTAATTATGCCTGGGAAATTGTCTTCCTGTCTAGTGGGATTTTTCCACTATGGTAGACAATCTTTGGAAACTGGCCAGGTCGCACCACCCGAAGGGTCGCCGGCATTTGAAAGTATGGTATAGGGGCAATAATGTTTAATGCGATTTGGCATAGGCAAACCAGAAACGTAGAAGACTTGCAGTGGCCTAATAATGGGAGTTTTGAGTTAGAACGTATACAACACCTAGAATCAGTATTGCTACGTAAGAAGGCCCGACCAGCGGCATTTGACGTCATAAGAGACTGGAGGAAGGAAGCTAATCTCCGTTTGAGAAGTAGAGAGAAACATGTGTGCATACATAAATCGAATGCAGAAAAAACTTTAGAGCTTGATCAGCATCATCAGACAGAGGACCTTAGGAGATTGGACAGAGCTTTCCAATTAGGCATACAGAAACTATATCCACAACAAGAGTTGCATACATCCCTCCAATCATATTTGCATACATCAGATGAGTTAATAAACAAAATCTGAATGAGCGAAGAAATGAATCTCAAAGTAGTACTGACCCAGTTGCACCTCCTCCATATGTACCTCCCATTCCCGTAGTTTCATCAGCCCCATCTCCTCCCTCTGTGACACCATTTCCTTCACCGCCTTCTGAGTATGAGTTAGCCACTATTATGGGCAGTTCTACAGAAATGGGGCCTTTGCAAGGAAGCGGTAGAGTGACTCGTAGCACGGTTAGTAATGACAGAAAAGAGGAGCTGAGAAGTTGGGCGGAAACATATATTGAAGGTGGCGGTGAAGCAGCCGTGCAAAGTTCCATATCTGATTATAGAAGCATTGGTGAACAGCAGATATTGTTGGAATGCATGGGGGATTCTCTTGTGAAAAAATTGAGTGATTTAACTGACACATTGGCACCGCAAGGGTTGCGTGATTTGGTTTTTCTTTCTCGTTTGCGGGATAATGCGTCGAAAGTATGAGAACATGTAGGCCGAATGTTTGAGTTTAAATATGAGCTTGATCAATTGCTTAGAGAAATGGGGAAGGAAGATAAACAGTATATGTCATATGTCCAGCGATTCTGTCCACCGTTCAAACCTGTTAGTGAAGAGATGAGGATTTGTACGTGAGATGCGCTTAGATGGATTTCAGATGCCGCCATTTCCCCAATTGAAGTGCATGATACGTTCAGTCAGTATACACCAGAAATGAAGAGAAAGGTATTACAAGTCATGGTTGAATATTTGCAACATGAATGTATGAAGAAAATCACATGTTGTCCCACTGATTTAATGACAATTTACAAAAGAGGATTTTCACCTGAAACGGGGGTAACAGCTTTTTCTCTTGATTTAGCTTTGTTGCATAGTAAACAAGTGAATGTGGAAACACCTAGTTTGTAATTACCCATGAGAGAAGTGCGTCAACGTTTGTCCCGAAAGTCAAAGTGCTTGCAGCTGGAGCGATTGCAGCAAACACTATAAAGCACATTATACTGCACAGTTTGTGCAATTCCCTTTTTCTGGACAAGAGGTAAATAATATCAGGCAGACGATCCCTGATATTAGGAAGAATCCTTCAGGATTCTATAAAGAAATTGAATCTGTTTTAAATTACATTGAGTGACATTGATTTATTGTTTCCCGTGATTCTCCCTGTAGATATATGGAAACAGTTTAGAAATATAAATCATGCAACGATGTTAGGTGACACATGGGAGAATTTGACAAGAATTGATGGCGAGAGAAAGGCTGGAGAAAAACCGCTGCTGGTCATGTTCGCCTTACCAGCGCGAATAGTACAGAAACTGTAAACTTTGGTACCCGAAAAGAGAATAGTTTGGGATAGGTTGACTTTGTTTACAGGGCAAAGATGAAGGAACACCTGATTATTTTAGTCAATTTGAAAAAGTTTTTGCAGATTTTAGTGGTCAAGATTTAAGCACAGATCCCGGGAAAAGATTGTTTGTTGATAAGTTTGTGCAAGGGTTGTTACCAAAAATTCTAAATTTAATAATGACATCTGAAAGTGCATGGCAAGCAAAAACACAAAGTGAAGCATTACACATGGCCCGATACTATGAGAATAGATTAAATGCAGAGAAGGAAAAAGAAATAAGGGACAAAGGGAATTTGAAAACAAGAGTATTAATGCAGCAAGTAGCAAACAATAATAGAGGTGGTGGGAATGCACAAACCAGAGCCCAATTTTCCAACATGCAAGGTGGCCCAATAGGAATTAATCAATGTGCCTATTGTAGACAAGAAGGCCTTGGCGAGCACAGTGCCCGCAGATACAGAATCGAAATGGAAATTTCCCAAGAAGACAGAATAGAGGCTGCCTGGGAACACAAGGACAGAATAGAAACCAGAGAGCACCACAATTTCAGAATAACCAGGGAAACGGAATCAGAATCAACATCAGGGGAAACAGCACAAGTGATGGAAACATTTTTGACAATTGTAAGCGATATTCAACACTACAGCCAAGTCAATGCCTAGTCTGGGATGCTGAGGAAAACCCTTATTAATGTATTTTTATGTCTAGTTCAGTACTCTGGATGACCACCCTTGTATAACACCCCCCTCTTAGAATCCCCCTGACCCCACTGAGCCAAGAAGTAGGTTTGTTTTGCAAATTAAAAGGTTTATTTGAGAATTTAAACAATATATATATATCACACTTTATAATAAATTAATATCTGATAGTACACTTAGACATATGATGTTGATCAACAATGGGTAATCTGGCACTAGCACACTTCTTTACAACCAATGAGGAGTTAGTATAGGATGGATAAAGTAGCAAAAATACTTTTATGATTTCAAGGGAAAAGCAATGAGGAATAAAATGCATTACAGAAATACTCGATATGATTTTAGCAAAAGTTAAGATAATCACTTTTTCTCTGGCAATTCACCCCCCTCCCCTATGCAATGTAAGAAATGGAAGGAGATGGAAAGAGGAGCACACAGTTCTCAGGAATACAATCAAATACAATATGAAATTCAGTTCCCCCCAGCAAGCTTAGAGGAAACAGGTAGGAGTTTGAAACACAGGCCCAAAATGCTTTTTAAATGTGATGGCAATGGATGGGAAAATGTGCCAACTGATTTTAATTCCCTCTAGAGATTCAGGGTGAGTGGGAGATGCGTGTTGGTATTAGTTCAGGCTCACTTTAGCAATGCTCTATGAGTTATTACCAAGTTGCAACGGATTTTAACAAAAGAAAGAATGGAGCTGCTATTTTGACAAGTGGAGAAATTGAGCCAAAATCGCAAATCGCGGTAAATTCCGCGAGTGCGTAAATCGTGATTGCGGAAACAGTATAAGGAGTAGGAAGTTCTATTCTAGGCTTGTTGGAAAGCTCAGATTCTAAGCTTTCAGAGGAAAGTTAAATCTCGTTCCTAGCCCAAACGGTTCCAGAGATACGGACGATTAAATAAAGGTAGTTTTTCGGATTTAAAGTAAACTCAAAATGACAGGTGACAGCTTGCAGCTGCAGAATTGACAGGTGACAGTTGTGCAGCTTTAAAAATGACAGATGACACAATTTCTAGGAGGCAGTTCTACTTAGGTTAAACTAGTTTGGATTAGATTATTTTAACTAAGAGATTGGTTCTGCACAGTTCTGCTAGGTACTCACAATATAAATTTGAACTAGGCCTCGTCACGGATTTGGTCAACACTTCCGGCTGCGGTTCTGTCTGCTCGGCGGGTCAATCAGGCACCGGTTCTGCTCACAGCGATCTGGGTCAGCTCTGCTCTGCTGGTCTAGCCTCTCTGGATTCTGGATGTAACACTACTTTCTGGGTACTGCTACAATCCTTGCAAAAATTCTCGGCAAAACTTCAAACAGCTCGCCCGGCTGTTGAATAGTTTGGTTAGTTTTGAGGCCTGCTGAAGAGGATTCAGCTGGTGGATTCAGGCCTCTCTGCTACAAATTCTGGAGTTAATTTCTGCTACAGGTTCTGGAGATTGATGGATTTGAAGTCTGGATCTCTGGATGTGAAGTCGTCGGTCAGCATGCTCCACAGCAAATGGAATTGAATGTCTCTACCTGTCCCAGCAGTCTCTTTTTATGTGTTTTGAAAATGGGTGTGTGCCCGGGCCTAGCTAAGCCTGCCCCTCTCTACTTGTCATTGGCCCAATTCCTCCTCTCTCCCTTGATTGGGGGAAGGAAATCTGAGTCAGAGTGATGCTGTAGGTTTTATGGTCGGAGGATCCTCCCCTGGTCAGTTCAAATACATATTTATCTATGTACCATTTTTCTAATATTATAGGTCCAGTTAACATATTTTCTTTAGCGCCAAACCATTCGATCCCTGTCTTTGTACGATGTTGTGTCCACTGATGACAGGATTCTCCCCTTTTCATCCAGATAACGACCTCTAAACCTTTCCAGATTTTACACAAATGTGCACCAGGGATATGGGTTACAGATGATAAAGTGTCAGATTTTTAACATGCATACATTGGGAGTGAGACCCTATTTTCCGCTAGCAACCCCCCAGAATACACCACAGGGTCCTCACGCCTCTTAAAATGTTCACAGAAAAATCACAAAAATAAGGGTATTACTTATATAATTCTGACAAGTCCGTACTATGAATTATCCATCTTTTTTTAAATTATGCCCTGGTCAAAAAGGGTTGTGGCTTCCCACATCACATGGTGGAATAACTGGTTTATCCACTTGCCCCAAGCCAGCTTGGTCACAGAGACACAACTGCCCCCCAGTTTCTCCAAAGAGGAAGCTATTTTACGACGCCCCCAATATAACATTTGCCTGAGTCAAGGAAGTTGCATTGTTCTGTCCCTTCCAGTTCCCAGGTGCTCCACCCCTAATCTAATCAGAGAGGTGACAACTCCTTTTGGCAAGGGGCAGCAGGATGCAGCTAGGCCTGGGAAGAGTGGCTGAACAGGTTTCTCCTGTCGGGGGTAGTTGTCAGGCAGAATCCAGTTTCATTAAGCAAGGTTTCAGCTAAATGTCACTTTTTGTTCCCAGTTTAAAACACTTACAATTTTTACATATACATTAAATAATTACTTCCTTCAAGTCATTTCAGAAGATAGTTTTACATTGTATCCACCTCTTAGCAAGTCTTTCCTTGGTCTGGTTTTGTTTCATTTGTTCAGTTTTACACAAAACTCTGGTGGTTTTAAAACGCCGGCTTTCTGATAGTGGTGAGTTCTGGTAATGCAACCATTTTTGGGATTAAGAAAATGAATTCCCCACTCTTCTGGGTTGCTTTTGGCAATCAGCATTGCCATTCCCAATGGTTTCAGGCTACTGTGTGTGTAGCCCAGCGGTGGTTTTAGGCAGTTCCCTCCTGTGCTCACAACATAGGCAAAAATGGGTGGCAGCCTATTCTTCATGTTTTCCCTGTGCACTCTCTGGGGAGCTCTGGCCATCATGATGTTTTCCATGCCAGTACTGCACAGTTTTATTGTAGGGCTTTGATGCATGGTTAAAAACATCCCACACAATCAGTCCAATGCATATTACATTGGCGACTTGCTCATTTCTTTTGATGAAAAATTGTGGCGAAAATTTGTTGGGATTGAATTTATTGAAGAAATTGAATGTGATTATTTATTGTTCTCCTGATGAAGTGTATTTGACAATATCACCACAAAAGACTCCTGTGTCACAATTTTTATCCAAACCATTACCGACTGAATTGAGTAAAGTACCGGCTTGTATATGGGTGATTATCGATAGTGATGTTGGTTGTTTAAAAGTAGAGCCAGTGAAAATTGTTTTAATAGACTGAATTACTTTGCCACGTATTCCACAATATACAATTTCAGCTGAAGGGGACGGAGCATTGAAATTCATTGTGTTGGATTTGATTAAAAGAAACGTAATTGAAGAAATTTCTGGTAGCACTTGCAATAGTCTGATTCTTTCAGTTTATTGTTTCATAATTGATCTGCACGAAGTAAATAAAGTTGTTGATCCGCAATTCCAGTTCATCCCGGATGTGACTACAATTTTTACTATGATCCCAGCGTCTGCATCGTATATTAGTGTTGTAGATTTGAAGAATGTGTTTTTTCAGCATTTCAGTACATGCAGATAGCAGATATTTATTTGCTTTTACCCTCAGAAGTCATTCATTCACATTCACACGAATTCCACAAGGTTACAAGAATTTACAGTCGACCTCTAAAAGAACAATCAGATATGCTACAACTACCAGCAGTTTTTGCTACAATACATAGACGATTTGTTAATAGCAGCAGACAGAAGAAATTTGTAAAGAAAGTACAGTTGCACTATTGACACATTTGGCAATGCATGGACACAAAGCTTCAATAAAACAATTCCAGTATTGTCAATAGGAAGTATCCTATTTAGGCTACCTCCTTTCGAAGGAGGGAAGAAGATTGACACCAGAAAGGATTGAAAGCATCTCTGGCATGCCTATTCCAAATACGCAGAAAGAAGTCGGGGCTTTAATTGGCATGGCTTCGTATTGTAGGCAGTGGATAGCCAATTTTCCGTTGATTGTAAAACCATTAGTGGCATTGACAAGGAAAGAAGTTACCTTACCTTTGCCATGGAACATGGAATGTCAAGAAGCATTTGACCTGCTCAAAGCTGCATTATGTTCAGCTCCAGTTTTGGGCACACCAAACTATGACAAGAGTTTTAAGTTATTTGTGCATGAGAATGATGGATGTGCTTTGGCTGTTTTGACTCAGAAACAAGGAGGGAGAAATAGACCATGCTGCTACTTCTCTTCCACGTTGGATCCTGTCGCATGTGCTTTGCCGTGCTGTTTGCAAGCTGTTGCTGCAGCTGCCGCGTCAGTAAAACAAACCAAGGGTATGCTTTTAGGTCACAAATTAACCATTATGGTGCCCCATGCAGTGGACGTTCTTTTAAATAGAACGCAGATGCAACACCTTACATCAGCCAGATTAACTAGGTACAAAATTGTCCTTTTTGCTCCGCATATTCAAATTTCGAGTTGTTGCGCTTTAAATCCGGCCGAGTTAATGCCTCCTCCCAATGAGAAAGGGGGTGAGGAAGAATTCCCCCATGATTGTATAATGGTTACTGAGCAGGAGACAAAAGGAAGAGTTGATCTAACTGATATCCCACAGAAAGAGCCAGATGGAGAACTGTTCTGTGACGGTTCTTGCTTTAAATTGCCTGATGGTACATCAACTGCTGCATATGCCATCACTACACTGAAAAGCATTGTAGAAAGCAAAAGAATCCCATACAATTCAGCACAAGCCGCAGAGATAGTAGTGTTAACTAGAGCATGTGAAATTTCTGCAAACCTGAATGTAAACATATATACTGACAGTCAGTATGCATTTGGGGTGGTACAACATTTTGGTCATTTATGGGCTTGTGGGATGTCTTAACCCACTCATCCAAGTCCTGCAACATCATTAGGCATTGCTGGCAGCAGAAACATCAGAATGGCCACTGGAAAGCATGCTGCTCGCTCAAAACCATCCAAACATGCACAGTAAAAATCTGAAAGATAGGCTGCCATCCACTTTTGCCTATCTTAGTGAGCACAGGAGATCACTGCCTACAACCACCATTGGGCCATCCACAAAGCAGCCTGAAACCACTTGGAAATAGCAATAGAGATTGCCAAAAGAAATACAGAGCTGGTTGGGAATCTGTTTTCTTGATTGTCAAAATGTGCTAAAATCATGGCTCACAAATCACCAAAAAGATCCAACCTTCTTGTTGGGTGTTCCACATTATTCTACTGCAAGAATCCACATCAACACAATGTCAGCATGAATCATATGCTATAAAGCTAAATCCTATTTTAAAGATACTGATGTAAAGACAGCTGTCAAAAATGGGTGCAATACCGGTACTCACCACTACCAGAAGCCGGCGTTTTAAAACCATATTCTTTGAAAAACTGAACAACTGAACCCAAACTATGCCAAAGAAGAGAATTCTATCGAAATGCCATATAGAGTGCCACACAGTGATTTCATTGTTGAAAAAGACTTGATTTAAAGATATGTTGCTTATTGTGAGTTTATAAATGATTTTTTTCACAAGGAACTCTGTGCAATTGATCAGAAGGTAGTCTGATTTAATTAAAACTTCAAGAAGCCTTCTGTCCATGAGAACCCTTCACACCTGGCCTTCCTACCAACAGGAGAGGATATCGCATGGGCATGTGAATTAGAACTGTTGTGAGAGGAGGAGATTTCCCCTGCTGTCAGGAGGAAAGAGACAATGGAGTCTTTCAAATGAATAGAAAATGCTGATTTGGGTGTGCCTGGTCAACAACTGCTCTAGCAGGAAGGCATGCCATGTGACCATCTGACTCACCCAGCTCTGGGGGCGGACCAGACTGGGATGTGGATTTAACATTGCACCAAACATATGTTTAAGGAAAATGGTTCTAAAATATTGTAACACGCTGACAAAAATGTACAACTTTGAGACGGTTAATATGAAAAATTCACTCCCAGTTCAAGACTAAGCTGGACGCCGTGTGATGTTCTGAGACCAAACTCCGGGATTTTTTAATATTGCAGCTGTAGGGTTTTTGCTATGAACATAAGAACTTACAGTAATATGCCCAGGGAGGATCTGCATGCATGTATAAAATTTGGTGCATTACCAATATTGCAAAACCCACCAAAAGCGCAAATAAGTTGTCATTTCTGAACCCAAGCTCGTAGGAACATGGGACTTGAACAGAATGTACCTTAAGTAATATGTGATGTGTATATGTATCATGAACAACTTGTGTAGCTGGGAAATATGTTTGTTATGAAAAATTGATTTTCTAGGTAAAAGCAGAGGGGAGGGATTTCAGCTAAGCCATAAACTCAGCATCATGATGACACCTCATGACACGCTGATCATTTTCTCCAGTCAGGGGACAGGAGATTCTCTGACCTATCAAATCCTTAGGGGGTTGGGCATGTAGAATCAGCCTCCACACCCACTTTGAAAACACATAAAAAGAGACTGCTTAGGACAGATAGGACACACTTTTCCACTACTCAACTGATTCCTGTGCAGCACCCTGCCGAAAGACTCCAGAGACCAGAACTTAGAATCCAGACTCCAGACTCCAGATCTAGAACCAACTCTACAACCAAACTCTAGAACCTTGAAGAAAAGAGGCCTAATCCACAAGCTGAATCCTCTTCAGCAGGCCCCATAATCTTTTGCAACCTTATTCTCAACAGCCGGGCTGAGCTGTTCTATTCTAGCCAAGAACCCTGTGCTAGAACCAAGATCCAGAGAAAGCAGAGCTGTATCCAGGACCCGCTTGATCCAGTCTAAGAGGCCGCGCAGACCACCGTGCAGTGCTGATCGCAGACCAGGGTGTCTGACCTGTCCAGTGGCGAGAGAACTGCAGCCCAATCCCTTGACCAGATCTTGACGGGGCCCATTTCCATTCCATTCCAGAACTAGGAGTGAGAATCTAGTCTAGAACTGTACAGAACCAATCTCTTAGTTTAAAGTAATCCTCTTCCATTCATTTCAACCTATCCAGAACTGCATTATAAAATCCTGTGTTCATCCTGTTGATTCCAAATCTGTAAAGCGCCATCTGTCATTCTGAAATGTTTATTTCTGAAAATCTACCTTCACAAAACCATCCGTATCTTTTGAATCGCACGTCAATTCATGATAGTTTTTCTATTATCGCGATTTACACACGCAGAAAAATTGCCACGAATTGCAATTTAGCTCCATTTCACCACTTGTAAAAATAGCTGCTTCTTGCTTTCCACTGCTGAATTTCGTTTCCAATTTGATAATCATTCATGAATCATTGCTAGTGTTGACCTGAGATAATTAATTCCACCTGATGTGGGAAGAGTGTTAGATGACACCTAATAAAATATCAGACTTTCTTTTTATATAAAAAAAAGTATATGCCCAGAGAGCAAGACGTCTGTTGATCCCTTTCTGTGACTTAGAACCGTTTTGAGAATAGAATTGTTGGAGACCAATAGGGTCTCGGTGGTAGACGTGACAAGTGACACAATTTTGTCCTATCTTTTTTTACTTAGTGTACATTGAGGCATTGAATTGGGTTCCCATTATGGAATCCGAAAAGTGTCTAGCTTATGATGATGAGTATGTTCGAAAACTAATAGAATCTTTACCAATAGTAGGTCTAAATAAGGATTTGGAAGCACTTGATAAAGATGACCAATGGGATGAATTAGTCCAGATGAGGAAGAGACTCATCCGCACAGAATTACATGATATCATCATGTTGGAGTATGTTAAAAATCAGGCTTTACCCCAGGGTCTCACTCTGAGAAATGAACCCAGATTGTTCTTAGACAATGCAGAGTTTAAATTAAAATGGAGTTACATTTCTAATAAATGTGGCCATGACTGGTTGATTTTAATTATTGAAACAGCACAAGAAACAGCCAAAAAAATCGAGATTGATCTAAAGAATTTAGAAGAAAAAATTAAGAGTAAATTTGATGTGGAAGCCTTTAAAAAGGGACTAGACAAACATTTAAAAGAGATGCAAGAATTTAAAAAATGAAACTGTCTCTGAAAGAGTGAAAAGAATGAAAAAGGACATTCAGAATTTTTCTCATGAGAAGGCTTTTTGCTACACCAATAAAGACTATAAATTTGGAGAGCCTAGACCGAATGCAAAACAGAATCGGAGAGTATGTTTCCGGAATACATCGTATAGTTCGAGTGGAGGAGGTTCCTCGGATTACGATGAGTCTGGTGACACTGATATTCCTAATAATAGGGGAGGAGGCCGCCCTTTTAGAGGAAGAGGCACAAGAAATAATAGTCAGAGAGGTAAGAATCAAAGACAATCTTTTTTAGGAAGAGGAGGAGATCAGAGACAGTGGGAACCGGAACGTATGCAAACAAGAAGCTACAGGGGCTGGTAGTGAATTTTTCAGATACTTAGATCACTGTACAAGAAGAAGAAGTACTTAATAAGGCTTTGAATTTTGTAATGACTAAATTCCACAATCCCTTCGAGTTTAGGATTCAGTTTAACCAATTTATGCGTAAAGTACACCTAAAAGAGGTCTTCATGGACAACGCTTTTGAGAAAGGAAACAATTGTAGTGGTGTGAGAAATCCCTCTACTTTTTGTGCTCCAACCAACGCACATTCAGCAGGATCTAAGGTGTTTGAAAGGAAGGTTTTAGAGGAGATTACTAAATTGGAAACTAAATGTATCCCTCACCATTCCAATCTGAGCATAATAGAACAGAAGATCTTGAAAAATTTGGGTTCCAATGAGAAAATAATCATTCGCCAAGCCGACAAAGGAGGCGCTATTGTAATATCGAATAAGAGTGATTATGTAAAAGAATGTGAAAGACTATTATCAGATGAGAACCATTACAAAAAAATAGATAAAGATCCCAGTAATGACCTCTTAAACATCATTCGAGATAAGGTGTAGAAGGCTGTTGACGAACAGATGATTAGTAAACAAGAGGGCGAATACCTTACTAGAGAGAACGGCCAGGTGCCCATTTTTTACACTCTCCCTAAAATTCACAAAAGTTTAGAGAACCCCCCGGGTAGACCCATCATTTCAGGTGTGAGTTCCCTCCTGGAACCACTTTCCAAATTAGTAGACTTTTATTTAAGACCATTTATTCCAACTATGAGAAGTTATATTAAAGACACCACGGATGCTATTAACAGAATAGAGGGGAACACTTTTGACCCCATGGCTAATCTACTTATTTGCTTAGATATTCAAGCTTTATATACCAACATATCGCAATTGGCCACATTGGAGGTAGTGGAGGATACTTTATTGAAAAGAGATGATGAGAATCCGGTTTCTAACTCTTTTATTAAATGGTGCTCTGAGATGGCCCTCACAGAAAATGTCTTTCAATTTATGGGACAATTCTACAAACAAATTGAAGGTACAGCAATGGGCTCAGCCATGGCTCCCAATGTCGCCAATTTGTATGTGAACATGTTCGAGAGAACTGTAGTCTATAACTAACGTAATCCTTTTCAGAATAATATTCTCTGTTGGCTTCGTTATATAGATGATGTATTCGTCATCTGGAAAGGGAGTGAAGAGGAAACTAGGCACTTTTTACAGTGGTTAAACCAACAAAACAGATATCTGAAATTTACTAGTAATATTAGTACAAAGGAAGTAAACTATCTAGATATCTGTATATACCATCAGAATGGGTCCTTCTTGTCCGACCTTATACTAAAGCCACTGACAAGAATGCTCGGTTGCACTTTAAGAGTCACCATGCACAACATGTGAAGAATAACCTCCCCTTCGGACAATTCTTACGGTTGAAAAAGAACAGTAGCACTAATGAATCATTTGATAATGGAGCGAACAATCTGATTACCAAGTTGGTACATCAAGGCTACCCTAACCCATTGGTAAAAAAAAGCAGCCAAGAGGGCGTTTAACAATAATCGTGAATCTCTCCTTGATCAGCAAATTCAGAGAGAAAGAAGGACTAAAGAGACGCCTCTAGTTTTAGTCAATACGTTTAGCAACTTGTCATACAAGATCAAGGGTATTATTACAAGAAATTGGAATAAAATTATGACCAAGGAAATAGGAAGGCCTATTGTGGCCTTTAAAAAAAGCACCACTGCATGTAATTTGGTAATGAGAAATGATGTGAGTGTGAAAAAGAAGCCCCCTCAACAAACTAACCTATGGGGTCTACCTCCAGTAGTAGGGCATTATCCTTGTGGAAATTGTTCGATGTGCACCCAAACAAAGAAGACACTGAATGTAGATTTGGGCCTCGAGAGGATGTGGAACATTAATGAACATACTGATTGTAACACAAACAATGTTATTTATCTGATTATATGTCTGTGTAAACGTGTATATATATTGATAAAACGAACAGAAAATGCAGCTCTAGAATGATTGAACATAGGAGCTGCATTAGGAATGAAGTGGAACAAGCTCCAATGGTAAAGCATTTTGTGGAAATGAAACATTTATGTAACGATTTTGAGTGGTGCATTCTGAAACAAATCAAGGGTCAATCACAAACAGTGATTAATAAGAAACTACTACATTTGGAACAGAAACACATTTTTTTATCACAAAGTCATATCAACGGTCTGAACGAGGGAGTTGAATGGCATAATGCCTAACTACGTGATTGGAGAACCATTACAGTGTTCACTCTAATCTGAGTAGAAGGGTCAGGAGCCATCTCTTTATAACAACCAGGAAATTAAGAAGTTAAAAGAAAATGTCACTTACTGTGGCAGGTAGTTTCTTGGTATTGCTGTTTGGTGACTGGCCTTCATATGTTTGTGTTGCCCATCTGCCACTGAAATACTCAGGTGATGTGTCGCTCTACTATGCCAAATCTGATTAACATTGTGTAGTACCTTTTGAATATTGCTTGAGTAAAGTTGCATATGATGCCTTCTCAATAACTATTGTTTTGTGATTGTCCCTAATGACAGGTTGTTGACTTTTTTCTTGTACTGAAATATGGAGATTATGGGCCTTTCTTACTGTTTTCATTATGATTAACATTTAGAAGTTTTTTTCAGAAATTGGTGTAGCTAAATGCTACGTGATGTTTGTGTATCAACTATAAATTCTGTAAGTAAGGGGAGGCTGATCACTAAGGATACTCATCGTGTTAAGGATTGTCATTTCTTTATGTCCCTTTCCCCAGCAGCACACTGAGATGTTGAGGGTACCTTTTGAGTTTCTCACGAGTATCACATCTCTCCACTAAATCCATGGAGAATCATCTTAAGTGATAGGGATATGATGGCACACAATGTTATCACTTTGAGAACTATTTAATCTTAAATAAGTAATGCGAGCAACCTGAGAACTAGTAAACATCTTGTGTAGGTTTTGGGTTGGCCCACAAGTCCCAGAACAGCACGGAAGTCCTTTTCCGAAATCACGCGTGAGTGCGCGCGACGTCGTGACGTCATGATGTCACCGTCGTGACGTCATCACGTTGCAGGGCGCGCGTGATGATATCATGACGTTGCCCGGGTGCGTTTTTGACCCGCGAATTGAAATACACAACTGCAGAGTCTTGCAGTGCAACTGGAGCAGTTGGAGCACTTGCACCTTGAAAGGAAAAGACTTTTAAGTAAGTGGGGAGGTGCCAGTAGAGATGGTGGAGGTTTTTGGTTTTTGCTTTTTGATCCAGCGGTGGGACTGATGAGAGGTTGTGCACGAGGTTGTGCACGTTTTTCTATCTCCACAGAGCTTGACCCTGAGAAGGGAGTGGAGACGTTACACTCTTCCTTATTTCAATAGTGCCGCAGGAATGATATGGGGTGTACAAGGTTTTGAGCCCCAGTCACAAACAAGTGAGTTATTTTTGACTTTTTGTGCCTCACTGCACTAGTTGATTTCCCCATATTTAATGACTTGTAAAAGTGTGTATTTACTCTGTTACCCAGGATGGCGACCATCTATCCGTATCCTGAATTGAGAAAAGCCAGAGAAAACTAGACGTTTGGATCTGTCCAGATAGGTAAGCTTTATCGTCTCGTACTGACCTGACACTTAAAGGAAATAGATATGGGAAGATGTAGATGTCCAAAAGTATTAATTGGTCTTTATTGTACACTAGCGTAGAGAAGAGAAGAGGATACGCAAGAATTCCTTAAGAAATTGGGAATCTGCAGCAAGTATCAGAACAGGCCCTAGAATTATTAATGGGAAAAAGAGGTATGTAATAATAAACATATTAAATTACCCTTTGAGGGATGAGGGTGTAGTTTTTATACCAAATGAGATTGAAACTTTGGTAGCTAAGACTAATAGGGTGTCTATCTTTGATTGACAGGGTTCTCTCCCCAACAAAACAAGATTTTTAATTCCGGCACAAGACACTTTCCCCTGAAGAATGTCCTACATATTTGTATAATAAGGACAGAAACTTGTACAAGTCGGGTTGTTTGAAATACACCAATAGGAAATAGGCTGAAAGTAGTGAGGCATAGGAATCAGAGTGTGATATGTACACACATTTTGTGATCCTTAAGAAATTATTGCACCGTTATTCACCCATGGTGTTCCTACTTGTGTTGTTTTAACATAGTTTATATGTTGTATATACTATGATCATTTTTATGATTGTTTTATGAAATGTATTGATTCTTAACTAATAACATTTTGAGATAATTAATTCCACTTGATGTGGGAAGAGTGTTAGATGACACCTAATAAAATATCGGACTTTCTTTTTGTATGAATAAAATGGTGTTGACCTGAACCAATCTAAAGTAACTATCACTCATCCTGAATCTTTTTAGTAAATTAAAATCAATTTAGCAGATTTTCCCATCCATTGCAATCACATTCAAAAGCATTTTGACCTGTGTTTTAAGTTCATTCCTGTGTCTCTCTAAGCTTGCTGGGGAAACTGGAATTGAACTGCATTCTTGATTGTATTCCTGAAACCTGTGTGCCCTCATTTCCATCTCTTCATATTGCATAGGTGGGGAGTGAGTAGTCACAGGGGAAAAAGTGATCATATTATCTTTTGTTGAAATCCTATCAAGTTTATTTCTGTGTTGCATTCTTTCCCATTATTGCATTTCCTTGGATCACATGAAGTATACTCTGCTACAGTATCCTTCATATCCAGACTCCATAAGTGATTAAAGAGATTGTTACATTTGTAATATTATCCATTGTTGATTACCGTCCATATTCATAAGTGTGATATTCAAATATCATTTTATTCATAAAAATGTGATATATATATTGTTTAATACTTCAAATAAATCTTTTAATTTGCAAAACAAACCTACTTCTTGACTCAGTGAGGTCAGGGGGATTCAAAGAGAGGGGCGTTATATAAGGGTTCATCATCCAGATTTAAAGAACTTTTGACATAAAAATATATAAATAAGGGCTTCCATTGGGCATCCCCTACTAAACATTGACTTAGTTGGAGTGCTGAATTGAAGTCACTTACAGGCTGAAAGGGGTTTCCTGACATCACATGGAACTAAAATCCAACATGGCACTTTGATAGTGAGACTTTTGTCTGCATTTGCGCTTCCCAAACGATTAGCAATAATGAAATGCGAGACGCATAAAAAAGTAACACGTAACGTTGGAAAGAGAAACGCATTTGCAGACAAAATTGCGAAACAAACTGCCACTGATTTACACACAAAAATGTTTGTTGAAACAATGAAAGAGGTACCCAGTATGATAGAAAATGGGATTGCCAAAGTTAAAGAAATGCAAGCAGAAGCTACCACAGATGAAATAAAATCATGGTCTGAGGGTCTGGCAGAATTAGACTCTGAAGGTTGTTGGGTGGACAAAAAGAACAAAAGGTGAATGTTGCCAAATGCCTGTGTTCTGGCGATGCTCACTATGGCCCACAGTCCTACACACATATGTGCTAGAAAAATGATTCAGCATCTAGATACGGTATGGCAGAATCTCAATATCAGAACAACAGCTGACAGATTGGTCCAAAACTGTATGACGTGTTTACAACGTAACATTGGAAAAGGGGCAGCAGCACCAACAGGAAGTTTTGGCCTTCCCTCTATGCCACTTGAAGTCATCCATTTGGATTTCATAGAAATGTAAGGATGCCAAAACTACAAGTATGTCTCGTAGTGGTCTGCGCATTTAGCAAATGGGTAGCAGCATATCCCCTAAAAGACTGTACACCCATGTCCACTGCTAAAGTTATGCTAAAAGAGTACTTTTCCTGTTTTGCCCTTCTCCGTGTCATATGGTCAGATAACAGCCCGCATTTTATTGCAGCCGTGATACTACAAATTTGTGCAGGTCTTCAAATTGACAAGAGATTCCATTCGGCCAGACACCCGATGAGTGCCGGCTTGGTGGAATGCCAGAATGGTATTCTGAAGAATAAAATTAGTAAAATGTGCCAGGGGAGAAATTTGAAATGGCCAGACGCCTTGCCGCTGGCCTTGTTGTGTATGCAAACCTCTGTACAGGCAAAGACTGGACTCTCCCCCTATGAAATTATCATGGGGAGACCAGCAAATGTTTGGAATGCTCCACAGCCAAAATGTCTTAGGGATATCGAATATCCTTTGCTTATTGACTACTGTAGACAGTTAACTCAAAACTTGCGTTCAATTCATCAGCAGGTGCAGGAGGCTCTTCCTGTCAGATATACCGGCCCAGGACATTGTCTGCAGCCTGGCAATTGGATATTAACTAAAAACTTTGAGAGAAAGTCTTCGCTTGCCCCACTTTGGAAGGGGCCCAACCAGGTGCTCCTGGCTACACGGACTGCAGTCCGAGTGGATGGCCTAAGTCATGGATCCATGCAACGCACACAAATAAAATTCCGTTCCCTTTGAAAGAGCTGCCTGATCCTGATGTTGAAAGAAATACAGCTGCACTTGATCACAAAGATACGCTCGCTAGCACTTTGCCAGACGCACTTCCTAAGCCCGGGAAAGGACCTGGGGAGATTGCAACAAAAACAGAAAGGCCAAAGGTGCTTCAGCCTTGTCCGACTCCTGCAGCATCATCACTCACTGCATCGCAACCTGGTACTAATCCTGCATAGAAACGAGAGTGCATTGTTCATTGATCATGCCGTACCTGGAGCCATAAGGTACAATCTACGCTCTCAAAATAGAAAGTGATCTACCTGTTTGTTTTTGCCTCTGTTCCCAACATGGATGAAGTGGAAAACGGAGGCCTAGGGAAATGGAGCATATGAGCTGTATCAATCTGCATCAAATTGAAAGCTCTGAAACGTGGTTTCCCGGTGCTACCTTTGAAACGTGAAGGACCAGAGCAAGCCTATGAGGACAAGCGGGAGGCCTATTGTACTGACACAATTGATGCTTGCTCCTGCCTCTGTGTGAAATTACACCGGCTTGCTGTCATTTATTAAGCAGGCTAGCCTGAACTGGCCTGAATGCTTTGCTGTTACTTGGATGCTTTGCTGTTAACGGTCGTTGCTGTGGAGAACTTTTCCGCAATTAACATTGAAAAACATTTCCTGAGATTTCCTGAGCACTACAGACAATGTATACATGTACTCCTGCACCCGCCTGCACCAACACTGATGATTTCATAGAAATAGAAACTAAGCCTGTTCCTAGGAAATCCTGGTTTGGAAAAAAATATGTTGATAATTATAATACCTCTTTGCATTCTGATTACATTGGTCCTCATATTCTGGTATCTGGAAACTATGTATTTTGAATTGCCTTTTGCCTGCTACCAGTGCTCCTAATATGAGCAGCCCAGTACATGTGCTCTCTTACACTCTCCCCTCACAGGAAGTAAAACATAGAGACGGTTACGATAATAATAATACTCTGCTATTGATTATGAATACAACACCTGCTATCCTGAATAGGTTAAACTGTTGAATCTGTTCCCATTTAACCCAAACATGGTGGGAAAGGAATGGGTTGGTATGTACAACCTTTACCGCTTAATACTGCATGTTATGCATCATTAAGAGTACGATTTTATGAAAAATGGAACGACAGTAATATTGGTCAGTTGGATGGAACAAACATATATGAGTTTGAAAGAGTGGTTTTGAAACCGGTGGGTTGTTTCATATTTAGAGGTGCAGGTAAAACGAACACGGTAACAACGAAACAAATAGATAGACTTTTTGGGCCTCACAAATTGATAATTACTTTCAACATGGGTCCAGTAGGGAATAAAGATATTATGCCTCCCTCCTATACTATTACTTACAGTCCACGTTCTGTCCTGTTTTGCTTGCGTAAAAAGGGCTCCTATCCCATGGGAACATTTACCAGATGCGTGAATACTGCAGTACAAAAAAAGGAAGGGGACGCATTATATATAGGAGGTTCTATTTATTTTATATGTGGAGACATGGCCTATCCATGGTTACCTAGGAATTGGGAAGGGACATGTTATTTGGGTATACTTTTCCCTGTTGTATTTCTCACCAAAACTTCAGAAATATCAAAACTATCCAGATCAAGGCCTTGGCGAGATGATACTGCAGGTCTGATTGCAGGCGATGTAGCCAAATCGTTTATACCATTTTGGGGACAAGCAATACATTCATGGAATATAAGAAAACTGTCCAGGGTGTTAGAAAAAACAATAAATGAAACTACAAATATACTCTATAATATGACACTAGAAGAGAAAGCAATTAGATTAATGACACTTCAGAATAGAATGGTCCTTGATATAATTCTGGCTGACCGTGGAGGTGTGTGCAAAATCATGGGGTCAGCGTGCTGCGTATTTGTAAGTGACTCCTCCCCCACGATATTTGAAGCAATTAAGAAATTGCCTGTCCTAAATTCTGATATTCATGTCCCCACAGGTAGCTGAAATCTGAATATAGGTTTATGGTTTTGGGAATTATTGCGATCATGGGGATGGAAACTAATTGCAATATTGATCACAATACTTGGAATCCTTATGTTCTGCTGTTGTTGCATACAATACCTACCAATCCTCTGCTCCCAGGTTGCAAATGAATGTGCTCACGCTATAGAATTGAAACATCCACACGTAGTAAATAGAGGTGCACAACGCGAAAGTGAAACGATCAAAGAATTCATGGCAATTAATATTTCTGATGACGATTATAGTAGTATGGGTAGTTCAGAATCAGACACATGGTCAGAAGAAGAAGCAATGTGTGGATGATGCTCTTGGCTTACGGCCAAAAAGAAGGTTTGTTAGTCCAGAAACGACCCTATATTATGTATATTATGTTCGCCAGAAACCAATCGCATCATGCACGATACATCGCCAGCACGGAATCGTCAAATGTATTCAGAATAACCATAGGGCGTCTATTTTGTAATATATTCGCCACAGCCTGAATGCTGAAAGATTAACACAGACAGGAATGTTAGACAGTACAGAAATACATTGTTTTCCTCCCGCACGACGTCCTTGGAGGTGAGCAGAAACTGCATATAATCAGCGGCCCAGGTGCCGGCCTGTCTCGCAATCTCTGTAGCAATAGGCAGTTAAAACATGAATTATATTCTTTCTAGTGGTACTCCTTTGCGGAGAATGGTATTTTCTGCCTCAGAACTGTCTGACCTCTGGTACATGAATAGAAATGCACAGATAATGTGTTAAAGAATGTCTCTCCTATGAACATGATAGCCTTGCTGTTCTAAGTGCTCTATGTTCTCCATAACAAAGAACTGTCTTTGCCACTGTTGCTAGAATAAGTATATTTAGACTGAATAAGGACTTGTCATAATGTGTCATAATTGTCATGTTTGTCAATCATCGAACCTTAGCCTAAAAGATACATTATGGGCAGTTTGAATTGCCTTCTAAAAGATTGCATGTCATGTATAAATATTGCTGCTTGAGCGTTGCTCACTCTCTTGCCTATCACGAGGTCTGGGTACACACGTTGCGAGACGTTAGACCCCAGTCGGCTGACTGAGAATACTTTGAAATAAACCAGACTTGTTTGGAAAAACGAACCTCATGTCTATCGTGTCACTAGCATATGGTGATTGTGCCTTAGTTTCCATATGAGGGGTCTTTACGGCCTAGCACTACAAGGCCATACCAATGGCAGTAGGCGCGGTACAAATATCACCACACATAACATGACACAAATTACTTTTCATCCAATTTTAAATGAAGAAGATGCTGACAAGTATCACAAGTGTTCACTGTTAATACATGCCCAGCACCTTATCTTTTGTGATATGAAACATGTTAAAGCAAGGTTTCTTTTGCTTACACAGAATATCAGATACCAATCCCATGGTTTCATCTAGTAGATTTTATGAGGCAGTCTGAAATCATATATTTGACAGGGGTCTTTGAAGTTTATCCATTAAGCCAGCCATTTAGCAGTATGCACAAGCGTAATGTGAAAAGCAAGTTTAAGCACTATAGTTCTGAACTTCTGTAGCCTCATATCTTCTGACTGCATTCCTGAAACGGGGTTGTGCCTTAGAAAGGTACATTTTCTGAACAGTTTCATGTCAAGTTACCTCAAGAAACAATGGGAATATGTTTGGGACTGTTTAAATACAGCATTATTCAAAGGGAATTGAAACATGGGGAAAGACACTGAAATATTGAGTTATATATCTAAATATGTGGTCTCAAGGCCCGCTAAATTTTTTGCATATTACAAATATGTTCTGTAAATGGCACAGTTTAATTGCTGTGTGCATTTTTATGTCTTTAAAATTAATCAGGCAATAGTTGAAGAAATGTGTATGATATCAGACCTCTTGCATTGTTTGTTGGACAGTTTCTGTTTATACAATCATAGTTTCCAGCCTGTCTTTAACCATGACAATAGAATGTACTGAAAAGGACCTTAGAAATGGTCGCAGTCTGTGAGAGTTTGTTAATTTGTTGATGTTCTTAGGAATCTGCATATCCCCCTACACCTAAAACTTTAGGGGCATGCTTTTCATTGTGGTGGTGAGCAAAATATGAAATCCAGTAGGTGGTATACTTTTTCGAAGGGTGCTTCTCTTGCACTTTCTGTAAGATTTTTCCATTGTTCACTATATATTAGGCCATTTTCTGAGCCTCAATTTCTCAGACATGACCCATTGTTGATGCTAGCAGATGTGTCAGTGAACCCAGGTTTCAGGTCTTCCAGAAACTTTCTAGAAGACCTTAGTCACAGAGTCAATGTTGGCATACTCTGTAGGAACAGAAGAGACACTTTTGTGGGGTGATTTCAGACATTTCTTTCATGCCTACGAGTGTTCATTTCGAAGTCCTGACGGTGTTGGCAGTTTTAAACAAACTTTTCGAAACTGATAAAAAAAAGCACTGTAACCATACTGGGACACAGTGCCCAATGAAGATGCAACTTTGGTGACCACAGAAAGCTTTCCACAGTAGAAAATGTGTGGAGGGCTCTACCTAACCAGGAGAGGTATCTGAACTTGTTGACCCTAGGTCCAGCTTCATCAACTGGGAGGTTTGCTGGCAGACTCTTTGAGACGTAGGCACTTTTCCAAGTTGAAGAGAGCAGGACAAATCAGGAGAGTTGTCTTACCTCATGGAGTCATGACCTGGCCACCTCCTCAGACAAGAACTATCACTGAAACATCTTCCTCTGGCTTTCTCATTTCTTCAAGTTGTGCAGGACTGGGACAAATCAGTTGCCCGACCTCTTTAAGCCAGGAACCGGCCACCTCAGTTGGAAAGTACACTTGAAATCTGACATTGGGAATGTGCCCTTTTTGAGATTTGTTTTCAGTGGGTGGTCCTGCCAAAGCTATCAGATCTTCTGCAGCCATTTCTGGGAATGCGCTCTAGTAATCCCTGACTAGTGACTTTTAAGCGCCATCATTTTTTGAACGTCAGATAGTGGAAATGTTGACCTGGAGTTACAGGGTCTCTTAATCCAGCCATGACTGTGAATGCATATGGCCCATCCACTTAAATAATCTAGGGACTGGTTAAAATGCATGGAGCTCCTCTTAACATTTTCCTAATGTTCTTCTGATTTTAATATTTTCCTTGCATTATGTATCCTTGCACTTTATTTTTTTTTCATTTTGACAGTTTTTATTCATTTTTTAACACAGTTAAATAAAATATCTTTAATTGTATAAATAAATGATTTCTTTAATCCTCTGTATGTTGTAACATTTTGAGTTTCGGAACCTATTCACAACTGTCACAGCCTTTCAAGAGAAATCTTTAAGCTTGTTCTACACTGCCCAAAAGCAAGACAATGCACTCTATTAAGCTGTGTTGGCGTGTTGGCTTGTCTATCAAGAAACGTCCCCCAAATGGGGGCCTTTTCTAGGAGGTGCCATATAATTTAATGACGTGCACAGGACTGTGACGAACTGCAGGACGACTCTTCTGCAGCGTTCCCTCCATCAGCCAATCACCATACCAAGCCCAACACCATACAGTAACACCATAAACCTGTCCTGCTGCCATCAGTCTAGTGACTGACTGCCTATGACTGTAGTAGTTTGAGCTGCTATTATCATTTTTGCCACTGACGTTATGTTCTTGAGTTGTGATCCAGCAACGTTCCAACCACAGTAATGTGCAGAAGGCCACATCCAAACAGGGCAAGCAGCACTCTATTCAGGTTCTTGGAATTCTCCCTGTTTGACGAGAGCAACACATAATTATCAAATCTCTGAAACCCACCATTAGCCACATCAATAAGAACATGGCAGATCCACAAAACTACCAATGTAGGTTTTCCAAGCAGTCTTATTAGAGTATCTGGTGTTGCAACATACATTCTCTTCATAGATATACACTGTTGCTTTCTTCTTGATTCACGCCAGTTAAATTTAACAGTGGTCTAATGCATTTTCATTAAGCCTCTGTTATTTCAAATACACCTTGTGCTTTCTTGCAACCCTGACATAAGACATTCACAAGGAGACCATGCTTAGGTGGTAGTGGTCTGCATGCTCCAAATGACATCTGCAAACATGTAGGAACAGGTGGAATGTAGGCTTATATATCAGTATTGTGTGCTCTCATGGTCTAACAATAGGAGGCAGTGAACATTGTTTCATTAGGAGGATTCCACATGAACTCCATTTCCAGCTCTGAAGACAGTAATGCAATTTCTAATTTTAGTATTCAATATTTTTTTTAAATTAAAAACGGATTCAGAGTAGAGCTCTCTTGCACAATTTAAGTAGACCAACCATAGCACAAATCCACCCTGGAAACAGCTGGGGACTATCCCTATGAGAGCAGTCAGTCCACAATGTACTCCATTTCCCATCATCTTGGGTATTCTCTCTCAAGAGGATAGGTTGGAGTTGTATCATGTGACTACCTACAGTATCATCATCAACAGGCATGTGAGCTCTCACGGACGGGTGATAATCTAAACATAGATGGTCCCAACGTGGCTTGCCAACTGGCACCATACTCACAATGCTATGGCCAACAACAAGCTACTGTGTTTTTGGTGTTGGTTGTAGCAACACACCCCTACTGGTGAATGGTATGATGGGTGTAGGCTGTTCTTTACTAGAGGAGCTTGGGAGGGCCTCAAAGGGTGAGGTTTTGGGGGTGCTTGCGAAAGTGTGTTCTGTGACAATGACCAGTGACAGTGACCAATGGCAAAACCTGCAGATACACCCCCATTGCCACTGCCACTGCTAGAGAGTACTAAGGAATTGTGGTCAGTTGGAATTGGCATGTGTGCTCTGTAAAAGGGAACATGCCATTGTTGAATGTGATTGTGCATTTCCATGGTTCCCAATACACCACCTTTCCACTCCACATGACCAGCTCCTTACATAGGTTGCATTAAACAATGCCATGACATGCATGCAGATTTCCACTGTTCCACCTGTAACTTGGCAAGGTGGGCCTGTGTCTGCCTTGCCTCCTCTGAAGGGGAAGGCTCATGAGATTATGAGGGCTCAGTATCCTCCTTCTCTTAAGCCCATCTGCAGGGGATCCATGCCTGTCTACCTGTTCATTCAGTCTCCTGCACCAGCACTTCCAGCACCCCCTCTTTAATCTTCTCCTTGGTGTTTTCAAACATTGTATGAGGGAAAGAAATAGTAAGAAAAGGGAAAGACAATAAGGGAGGCCTAATAAAAACACAAAAAGACAAAAGGGTGAAAATAATAATCAACAAGCAGTACAAACTGCTAAACCTACAAGAAAAGATCACAAAACCACATTGTATGAGTCTAATCTGTACCTTAAAGCCAAATAAAACTCACTAATGGAAAAGACAAGTGAGCTGGACCTTTTTGTAAGGCCACCAAAACGCTCAGATATATTGGGGCTTTGAGTGACCCACCAAAACTCCGTGAGAGATGTTGGGATCTGAATCACCATCACCCGCCAGCGCCAAGATGCCTTTGGACTTACGTTGCACTCTATAAAAATGTTTAAGATAAGAAAAGAATGTATATGTGAGTTTCAGTGCAATTTGTGTATGCCTTGGAATCCGACAAGAATTTTAAATCCACTTAATCCTGGGTATAGAATTCAATTTGGCCTGCAGTTTGCCCTGGAATTTCACCCAAACGTAGCAAAAATATGATAATTGAAATACGTCATGAATGAAATGAGATTTTGTTAAACGTACGAAAAATTCCACCTTCTGATTTCTTTGCAATTTTAAATAATTTGAAACACTGTTCAATTAAGAGATCTTGTGAATAAACAGGAAATAGATGGTGGTCAAGGAGAGTCTTAAGTGCTACTTGAAAAAAAGCACAGTCCCATTTAAGCTACATACGTGCCTAGTATGCGACAATCAGGCCAACGTCCCAAACAAATAAAAATAAGGAGTAACAGGTCCACTTTCCCCAAAAACCGTCATGCCACCAGCACAGCTCAGTTGATGTGTTTAGACCTGTGGCCTGAGCAGCAGTCTCCCCTAGGGACTTTTGTTATTGTGCCGCCTGATATGTAGACAGTCTATATGATCAAAATGTTTCTTTTCCTTTCTCGAAATTTCTAGTTACAAGGAATGTTTATATTACACGTATGAGAAAAAGGGCTATTTTTAAAATTACGTCATATTTTGAATTGGCTAAAAAATTATCCAAATGGAAATGAAAGCTACATTTTTGCAGCCTGAAAATTATTCCTTTTAATTCCAACGCCCCAAAATAGGGAATCCGATGATTTGAACTCAAATTATTTTCAGCTGCCCGAGGCGCAATGGTGTTTGAGTGCTTTGCTTACTGATAAAAGACAATTGGGCATGATTACCAAAAGCACTTTTCAATGGGAACATGCCATAGAAAACTGCTTTGCAAATCAAGCCCAATTGTCACTGCAATAAAGTTGGATCTAAAGGTCCAAAATCGTACGCCCACTCCAAGTGGTTTGTTCAGTCAATTTGGTTCATGCTTGATTGGCACGAACACAACCCTAGAAATATACTTGGTGTTAGTGTAGAATTCAGTGTGTGGCCCAATTACTGTTAGATGACATTCACATATCTGGCTGGGCTACACGGGTAATCCCCTGGGCCTGCGAATGTTTGACTGCTGAAATTATCTGTTTATATTGGCAACCTACCCTGCAATATTTCCCTTCTACTTTCACAAATATCTTCAGTATTTGTTGAAAGGTCTGCCGGAAATGGGTGAAACTCGACCTCAGAGTCCAGCATGACCTCTTCAAAGTGCGTCAGCTTTATGTCATTCCTCCATCAGACTCCTGTTACCCCTAACTGCCATGAAGCCAGACGGTAACACAACACTCTGACCTAACTGGAACGCTGCGGCCACCTTAACATCGAAAAGTAGTTAACAAGCTGTGTTGAAACAGAAGCCAAAGGGCAGACACATACCGGAAGTAAGAACATTTTAAACTACAGGTACACCGCGTCCCATACACGCCTCTCTGAACAGTTGCTCTTGTCACCTGCTGGAAAGAAGAAAGTCCTATGCTTGTCCAGTCTCCTTCTTTGTTGAGTCCCGAAGGGATAACCAACCGGAAGTAATTTAGTTATACCGTAGGTTAAATCTGAACCTCGGCCTGCGTGTTATTCCAGTTTTGTCAGCCAAGAACTTCCTGAACTTAATAAGGGGTATCCCGAGCCAAAAGAACATATCGAGTTTGATTTTAACCTTTACTGTAACATGTACATACCTTCAGCCACTGGCAGCAACCCAGACACCAAAAAGAAATACGGTAAATCAAAAATAACATTGCAATGTTCAAATGTATATAACATAACCAGCACTTTATACCACATACATTTCAAACGGTGACAACAGAGAGCTTAGTTTAAAAAAAGGCCCCTAGAATGTTTTCCACACTGTTAATGATTTATGGACATAGAAAATTACACATTTCATTTCCCCCCCAGTACTGGCCGGTGTTATGGTGAAATATCCCATTGATGAAATGATGATCAGAAGCAATTATCATCACCCATTTGTAAGAACTAGAGCTGTCAGTATGTCCTGTATCACATGAGCAGTTCAATAGCTTTTTTTGTGTGTTTTACCCACCTTTGGGGCAGTGAGTATGGTGATAACAGCAAAAGGCTGTATTTCAAACACCACAGAGTATGAGTGCTATTTTTAATAAACGTAGTATTTCAATTGCCGCATGGGACAAATCAGCAAACCCATTACCGGTATTGATTACACAAGTCAGATACTCACATGCTTAAATTTACTGCCTGAGTAAATGTAGGCACTTGTGTCGGCATTTCAAAGTCACTTCTCAGCAGTGCAAATTCACTTTGAACCGGACAAATATTCCATGAATCGGGCCCTTGGTTAATACAATATGGGGGTCATTTTGAAACGAGTTGTGCTCAAAATGAAAGCGTAGCAGTGCGTGTGTAGTTCATTTTGGTGTGGGCATAAAGTAAATGACAGGAGTAAAAGCTCTGTGTAAGGCCTTCACGCCTTTGGTTCACCTCATGCCCTGTTTTCATGGCCGTAATTATAGGGGGGCACAGGGGGTTTTGTCCCCCCCAACTTCGGTGGCATGCCTGTTTGTCCCACCCATCTTTTGGAGGTAGGGCGGGGGGGCTGGAATCATCAATTATGTAATTGGACAGCGTGAGCGCAGCTGGGGTGCCCAGTAAGTCTTGCCCTGTCTCATTACATAATTCTGAGCTGCCTGGCGGCCGCGCTGCACCATATTCGGGGCTGGGATGCCCCGCGTCACTCAGTTCCTCACGCTGGCTGGCCTGACTCAAAGTCAGCAGCCAGGGTGCTGAACTGGGTGGTGGGGGGCCCGGCGTCTGTGCTGTCACGCTAGCAGCAGCACTTCTGCGGGCCACAGCTCAGAGCATTGCTTTACGGCTTTGCGTTCGTGCGACACACAGACAGGAACTAGGAAGCTCATTCAGCTTCCAGGTTTCTGTCTGGAGGCGCGTGAGTGCGAAGAGGTTAGGTCATTGTGACTTGAGACGTGGCCCTTGCTGCATTTGAAAACAGAGCAGAGGTAAGTTTAAACAAATAATAATGTTTTTGTTTTTTTGTATGTTTGATGGGTGGCTGGGCTGCGGGCTGGCCCTAGTGAGGGCTCAGGTCACATTTGGACAATGTGAGCAGAGCTCACAGTACACATTAAGGCCCCAGGTATGAAGACACCCTAACAATAACAAATTGTGCATTCTCTGTGGCAAGCCACAGCTCTGCGATGCCTCTAAAATGAGTCTTGCCACTTTTCAGGTGCCACGAAAGCACCACCATGCTAATTTCAAAATGAAGTTGGGGGATGGTGCGCCCTCCCTGAGTAGAGTGGAAAAAGTCAAACTGCGAAAACCTGTGACTCAAAACTGTCATACTATGCAAATTCTATGACATGAAGGTGAGTGCTATACTCCTTCGAAACATTGTGAACTTTTGTTAAGCAGTTTTTGCTCTAGGTGCACATTAGAAATCATATGGGATTTTGTGTTAAAAGCAAACATTTGGGAGCCCCATATCAGTTTTCCCACTGCTGCCAAAAATAATCTTTACCAAACTGGCAAAAAGTATTTCGAGTTATGCAGATGGTTTTTCAGGACAGTTTGGTGTTAATTAGTCAGTGGGTGTCATGGTTCAGGTTACTGGCCACCAAAAACTGCTTCACTTACCAAACTAAGCAGGGGAGTGTCCAACATTGTAAGAGGGGGGGTTAACGATGAAATGCAGTGCGTGGAATTCCACATGCTCTCATTCGCGCCCCCAAACCGCCCACCCCTGCCCCAATCTACCTTTTTTGGTAACATTAGTGGTAGATGGCATTTTAATACATAAAACAAATATAACTGCAGGATTATTCCAGATGCAGAAAACTCATCTATTAGAACACTGTCCAAGCCCTATGGGGCAAAATACACGCAAACCTCCTAATTAGCATATGGATTGCGCCAACAGAAGTGACTTCATAGAAAAAGACATTGCAAGGAGCATCATCAGTCTTTGATACTTGGAGGCGCCATGGAAGTGACTTTAGAATAAGTTGCCATAGGTAAGCCAAGTGGCAAATAACTTTATGGTGCAAAATACCTAAATTGCACTATTGTTATGTATGGAGAAACTCTATAGTCATTAGGCTTTTTTATTATAATATCATGATATATTAACATGAGCTTTGAAGTGATTCAGAATCAGTTACATAGCTGCAGATAAGGCACAATGTGATTAAATGATTTGCCCAGGATCACACACTTTGGTTAAATGGTGAAACTGGGATGTGGACAATTTAAGTAACTGCACACATCTTCCCAGGTTTAGCTGATATACATATCTATTAAGGTTTTGATTTACATTGCATGTGCTTAAATAATTATTTATAGCAATGCCTTGGAAGAAAACCACATTACATAATAAACTAGCCTTTCAGAGTAAACTAACCATACACTATATACACTGTCATAAAAATATGTTCAGCAATGAGAGTATGGCTTCAGTTTTATTCCCCCCCCCTGCACGCAAAGTCACAATAGCAGTGTGTAGATTAATGTGAGCCTAACCAATCCCCTTGGGTTTTAAAGCCATTGTCATTATTTCATAAAGCATGCAGCATTATGCAACCTCCTCACTTCTGATCACTCCCTCCGATTCACATTTCCAAAAGGACAAAGGTCCCTGCTAATAGTACCCCACTCCCTCCCATCAGTGCCTAATAGCTCACATTCTAATCCTCTGTTGACACAGAGCTATGTGAAGACCCTCTGCTGCCCGGAGTTCCTTGGGACATTGTCCTGGCAACGGGACACCTCAACCATTTGGAACGGTCAAGGTGTCCTACTGCCAGGACAATGAGAGTGCTGAGCAGGAATTACTTGGCCACATTGTCCTACCAACGGGACACCTTTCCTGTTGGGCACCCTCTTTGAGGTGCCGAACGGGAGAGGTGTCCCACTGACAAATGTCCCAGCCTGGCTCATACAAGAGCCATGGGGAGGCAGCATAACCCCACACTGCCTCTCCCACTTGGTACTCCACTGATTGGAGTAATTTGAACACATAAAAACATACCTTAATTTGAATCAGCCAGAATCTTGTAGAAAAAATCTATCAGCACGTTCACATAAAGGTGCTGTGCAGAACCCTACCTTGGGGATATATGGCATTTAAAAATATATACCAAGTATACTTGGTGAATCTCTGCAGTGTATTAACTGATGGCTTCTGCCTTTGAATGAACGGAAAAATCAAGGGAATTGCTGAAATTCCAGTGAATCTGTTCCTTTCTGCCATGGCTTTATAGTTCAGCAGGTCAAGTCAACGTAGCCCAAAGTTTCAATGGTCAGGGGGTGATAAAGCCGGGTCTGCTCAATGGACGTTGTGCCACTGTTTCCATGTGTTATGTATGTACATATATATGTTTTGTGCACACACTGTATATCAATGGAGGTGCTGGGTGCATTTGTGTGTGAGTGAGTGTGTGTTGACGTTGTGTCTGAATAAATGATAAATAATGCATTGTTTGTATGCTCTGGGTGGAATGAAGTTTGTGCATGTTATGTTGTGTCACTGGGTGCATGGCAGGCCCGGCTGAAGATGTGTGGGGGCCCAATTGAATTTTAAAGGTAGGCCACCAGCCTTACGAAAGTTATAACAGAGCGTCGGCAATGGACTCTTGCGATGTATTAGTTTAGTGTTATCCCTCAGGGATTTGGGTTGTTTGACTGGGTTAAAAAGATTTGCGGCGGAATTGACCGTAATCATTTTTGCTGAGTCCAAAAAAAAAAAAACATGTCCCCCCCAAACTACCAGTAGACCCACAAACCCCCCTACTTACCGTTTCTCTGTCCGCCGTCTCTCCTGTACTCTGTGGTGTCAGTCCCATCCCTCTAATGCAGGTTGGATCTGACTGCGCAGGGTCCCTTTTTCTTTTTTCTTTTATTTTTGATGGGGTCCCCCGCCTCCAATGTTGAGGAGGCGGGGACACCTCTGAAACCCCGAAGCCGGAAATACTGAATATGACCACCGGGGGACACCCACACAACCCCGGCTATTCATGTTTGGTATGTTCAGCTTCAAATTAATCATTGTGACTGAATTTGGTCAAATCTACCATTCATTGAAATTTTTTCAAACATTTTCTGCGAAACGATCCCTCAGAGCCACATCCGCCCTTCTTCCACCCCGCCCCTTTCCTACCATTGTCATGTCCCCCCCCAACATTTTCAGCAAATTTACTCCACTGCCTGTTTTCATAGATTTGTATGGCCGAGAGTGGCAGTGGACCACTTCCTCTCTGCCATACAAATGCCGGCGCAAATGCTCTGTATTCCTATAAAGTCTGGTGGCTACAGCAAAAAGCAGACGGACTACCCTTGAACGTAAAAGTGCGAAAGTAACAGGTGTCTGCTGCCGAATTACAGGGAGACTCAAAATGAAGGTCCTTTACGTTTTCATTTTGCACTCCATCTCATTTTTGTGCCTTTCAAGGGTGCAGGAAGGCTGCAAAGCACAGTTTTCCTCTCCGCTTTGCTTTCCTTCTCCGTCTTAGGAATGCACTCGTTCTTACGACTGTATGAGATTTTCACGCAGGCATAAAAACAAAGGATTCCAATAGAATAAGCCTTGCTTTAGCATCTGCTAGATACCAGGCAGACGCAATTGGAATATATTTAAAACACTGGTTGCAAAGCGTACTTTGCAGGTGGCATTTTATCTCTTGCCAAGCCGAGAGTAAAAGTGAAGAGTAAAGGTGATTTTGCCTTCATTTACTCTTCAGAATCAGACTGCGCTTTACGAGTCTTGCAAACTGCGTGCAGGAGAACACCACCACCACGTTAGTGCAAGCATTGGCGTACCCCTGTATGCAATTAGTATTTTTTTATAAAATGGCTACCCTATATGCAAATTAATAATTGAGAAAAAAGTAATGCATGTGGCGTTTGATGCATGTGCAAAATATCACACATTTATAAGTACAGATAAATCCAACATAACCAGAGTCAAAGGATCTAAAGCAAGTACTAATTACCCCCAGGCTGAATGTGACTCTAATTCCTGGCATGCCCAAATACCTCTGAAAATGCAGCCAAGCAGCACTATGGGGACAATTTAAGTTATGGAGGTCCTTTCGCTGGAGTTGCAGTTTGCAACATGGGGATACAGTTTGTGTCACTCATTCCATAAGAGAAGACACATTTCAGAGAAGGAAGGAGTGCAAGTGTATGACACTTGGCCTCATTACGAGTCTGTCTGTAGCCGTGCCGGAAAAACAAGCAGGCTGCAACCAGACCGGTAATTCCATTCCATCTCCGTGATTGCCGGAATCACTGGGGGATTACAACCCTGGTGACCCGGTAATTCTGGAGGCGGAATTCTGTGAAGCCCCATTTCCATGGAGTCCGATAGGACTCCATGGGGATGGGGACCATGGAAACACCGGTTCCGTCTATGACAGAGCCAGTGTTTCCAGTTTCCATGTCCGCCTGCAGGCGGGTGGTGTTACTTCCAATTCCGCCTGGTTTACTAAATATGCTGATTCTGTTCCATTCTGACCCATGATACCATTAGACACAAAAGGATCCTTAACTAAAGAGATTTGCACTTGTACAGGTGTAAGGCAGGCGTGTGCCTTGAGTCCCAGCCTTTTTAGCTTGTATATATCCGACCTACAAGATGCCTTGCTAAATAGTGGGGCATTTCAACTAAACTCGGCAGTCTTCGTGTGGGTTGACTTACATATGCTGATGATATCCTTCTCCTGGATACCACCTCTATTGACCTACATGAATAGTTTTGTTACACTTGTATCTACAAATAACCTAAAAATAAATTCTACTAAGTCAAAGACAAGGGAAATTTGAGGGACAAATATGGTTCTTAGAAGGGCAAATATTGGAAGAAGTTCATGAATTATATTACTTAGGTTTTTTAATTGCGAACAAGAATCAAACAATGTTGATAAAGGATACCTTGTCCAAGAAATGTGATGTTATTAGAGCCAAAATGAAGGTCATACTAAGTAAATATGTACAATTCTCTATGCAACCTGTGCCTGAGTTCTTTAAAGTAAAAGTTGTACCAGCCCTTATCTATGGATTAGAACTGATTAATACCCAACATTGGAAATGTCTGAGGGTGCTGGAGAGTTAAATCTGGCAGTCAGTGTTACAATTAACCCTGTCTCTGCCCATAGAACTGATTATATTTGAGTTAGGGTTGCATTCATTATTTCCCATCGTGAAATGGAATAAGCTGAATTTATATATTATGATTTGCTTTGCCTCTAATTGTGATACTGTTATATAAGGAATACTGTAATATATATCTCTTTTTCTTAAGGCCTGGAGTAGACTAAGAAATAACCCCAAGGACTCACCAATTCTCTTTCTCTCTCTCTCTCGGTTCTGCCTCATTCCTGGCGTGATCCCAGTTAGAATCGAGTCGTAAGTAAGGAATCTCCCTGATATTCCTCCTCCACTCCCTGTGAAAATGCTCAGAAGTGAAGAGAGACTCCAGGGAAACCCTTAGGGGAAAATAAACCTGCGTAGTTGTCTGCTGGACCGCTGCTGTCAGTTGGAGACGTGCCGCGGATTGATCTTACCGGATGTCACAGAAAGGAGTCTGATCAAGAAGGTAAGAGAGAAAGGTAAGTGTTTTGAATGCAGGACTGGATAGAAAAGAGAATAGTAGAAAAGTCTGTACTTACCCTTTGAGATGACTGGAGTTCCTACGGTGTAGTTTGTAGAGGACTGATTACCCGGAATGCTCCCTACAAAAGTGAAGGGTTCGTTAATACAGATAAAGAAGCAAGGAAAGAATGGGAGGAAGTAGGCAAGAATTTTTACCTGGTGAAGGGAATGTATTGGTTGAGAGATTCCTAGGGCGGTTTCGTGAATAGGAGGAGGATCGCTGCAATAAGTTTTCCAATCTGCCACTACTGTATAAACAAAAAATAACTACCGAATGAATTCTCCGCCGTGAGTCCCAACTTATGTAAGAGATAAAGAATCTTTTGTTCGCACCCGGCTTTCTGGGAAGAGAGGACTGGAACGTCCGCCCAATGTGAACCCGCCCGGAACCTATGTAAGTGTGTATTCGCAGAATGGTTAACGCAATCGGCGAAAGTACTCGAACTTCGTGGCAGTATCTGGGGAATTCTGAAGATAGTAAATGTAGATTAGGATAAAGGTTTGGATAAAGAGAAAAGTAGAAGAAATAAGCAATCTAGGGTTTGAACTTACGAAGCGTTGATAGTACGTAGTAGCAACACGTCTGCGCGTTGCAGACAGGATCAGATATGCAGGACGCTGGAAAAGGGGGCAGAGCCTGCCTCTCCTTCGAGGGCTCACAAACTAGCCCGCTACCGTCGAATTCCGCCGCCATCTTGGAAGGTGCAATGGATGACACATGTCTATGAGACCAACAATGCCAAAGAGACCAACGCTTTCTGAGGGGCGTGACAGTATGCCCCCTCCGAAGGGCAGGGGCACCAGGCTTCCCTGGATGACTTTGTTAGAAACGGTGGAGGAGAGCCGGAGCATGGCCCGCCGAGGCGGGTTCCCTTGAACGTTCTGCTTGCGAATAACCACGCCAATCGACCAGGTACTGCAGCCAACCTCGGTGAAAGCGGGAGTCACAAATGTCAGCCACCTCTTACTCAGGACCCAATGGAGTGGAAACAGGAGGAGGACAAGCATTGCGATGTCTATCAAAACGGTCCTTCACATCTTTCTTGAGTTGGGAGACATGGAAGACCAGGTGAATCCGAGACCAGGATGGAGGAAGTTTAAGACGGAAGGCAGTCGTTCCCATACATTGTAAGATACGGAACGGTTTGAAGTACCTTGGGCACAATTTAGAAGGTACCAGATGTCGGGGAAAAAAATGAGAGGCCAAACACACTAGGTCCCCTGGTCTTAGTTGACGAGCAGGAGTGTGGTGTCTATCAACCATTCGTTTGACACGTTCTTGTACGTTCCAAGGTGAATCCCTCGCAGTTGGATGTCCTGCTTGAATGTCCAGGAGTAAACAGTCCACATCAGGGAATCCTGAAGGCGAGGTAAGACCCGTTGGGAAGCAGGTAGGGTGGTATCCATGAGTGAAAAAGAAAGGACTGGAACTTAAGGCAGAATGATGAGAGTTATTATAGGCAAACTCGGCCATTGGTATTAAAGTGTACCAATTGTCTTGAGATGCCGAGACATAACAGCGTAAGTTCATTCCAGAGTCTGGTTGAGGCGTTCCGTCTGACCATTGGTTTGGGGATGGATTCCAGAACTCAGAGCCCGGGAGATATTTAGACTCTTACAGACTTGACACCAGTATTGTGAAGTATACTGTGGCCCACGGTCCGAAACAATGGTCTCAGCGAGGCCATGTAGAGTGAATATCCGAGAGATAAATATTCTAGCCATCTGGGCTGCTGTGGAGGCCTGTGGAAGAGGAATGAAATGGGCCATTTTCGTAAAGTAGTCTATTGCAACCATGATCACTGTACAACCTTCGGAGGCAGGCAAATCCGCAATAAAGTCTTTCGAAATCAGTTTCCAAGGGCGGACTAGGATAGTCATTGCAGCGAGGAGACCCAAAGGGGCCGTACGCAGAAATTTGGTTTGCAAACATATAGAACAGGCTGATACATAATCATGGATGTCACGAACCATCTGCCGCCACCAAAATTGATGTTGCACCAGTTCTCTGGTGTTAGCAATACCTCTGTGTCCGGCCATTAGTGAATCATGACAGAGTTGTAGAACAGATTTCCTTAACTCAGCAGAAGGAATGAACAGCTGTTTTCCACGATAGGCACAATCATGAGAGAGGACAATCCCCCATGTCTCAACAACCTTTGGATCAAGTCGTAAAAATTGTGCAGTTCCCTCTGTTACCAATTGAAGAAATGTTGTAACCACTTGCAGGAATCAGGCTCTGGAAAATAGAGGTTCTGAGCGAAAGGGAGGAGAAGAGGTGTAGTCTTTTCTTGATAATGCATCAGCCTTGAGATTAACACGTCCAGGGATAAATGTGAAGACAATCTCATATGGGGAAAAAAATGGGCCCAACGAGCCTGTCTGCTATTCCGGGTCTGTGCATACTGTAATGCACGAAGATTGCTGTGATCCGTTCTAACTTCAATAGCATGCCTGGCTTCCAATAGCAGGTGTCTCCATTCCTCGAAGGCTCGTTTGATAGCGAGCAATTCTTTTTCGAGGACGGTGTAGTTAATTTCTGGGGGAGAGAGCGTTTTAGACATATACGCAACTGGGCATTCTATCCCCTGATCATTCTCTTGAAGAAGAACTGCCCCTAGAGCATGGTGAGATGCTCCTGATTCCACTATCAATCTCTTTCTGATCGGGAGTGAGCAATATTGGTCCAGAAACAAAGCGTCTTTTAATCTTCTCGAAGGCCTGATGGGCATCCTTTGACCAATAGAATTTTGCTTCTTTCTTGAGAAGAGCAGTCATCGGCAGTATCTCTTTGGAGTAGTTTGGTATAAAGTGCTGCCGATAAAAATTGGTGAACCCTAAAAACCTCTGTAAATCTTTCACACATACAGGAGGAGACCATTCAGTGATGGCAGAGACTTTCCTCGGATCCATGGCTATGCCCTGGGCTAATAAGATGTACCCCAAGTAGGCCACCTTTCCCTTGTGAAATTCACATTTGTCCAATTTGCAGTAGAGATGGTTAATAGACAATCTTCGAAGAACGTCTTTGACATGTTGAACATGGTCGGTAGGAGAAGTTGAGAAAACCAAAATATCATCCAGATAGACAATAACTGTGTGAATAAGGATGTCAGAAAATATGTGATCCATGAAATGCTGTAAGATGGCCGGGGCATTAGACAACTCTATATTCGTAATGCCCGAAAGGAGTACGGAAAGCCGTCTTCCATTCATCTCCAGCTCGAATACGGATAAGATGATAAGCACCACAGAGGTCCAATTTAGTAAAGATGGTAGCTCCTTTTACCGCCTCAAGGATGTCTGGGATCAAGGGCATTGGATAACGGTCTGGAATCGTGATCTTATTCAGACCGCAGTAATCTATACACAGTCGAAGTTCTGTTGTGTCCTTCTTAGGGATGAAAACTAATGATGCCCCTGCTGGGGTTGTAGATTCCGTTAAGAGACCATTACATAAGTTCTCTTGCAGATACTCCTTAAGGACTTCCTTTTCTCTGGAGGATAAAACGTACATGCGCCTAAAGGGAATAGGTGAATCAGGGACTAGATCTAAGAAGCAATCATCCCTCCGGTGTGGAGGTAATTCAGCAAATTTGACATTAGATAATACTGTATGATAAGAGTGATAGGCATGTGGGATGTATTGTATATTTTTAATCACAGCTGCCTTTGTACTATTCTCCTGACATGAGGTCCTAGAATGGAAACCTAGGGCTCCGTCAGCAAGACAGTTCACCAAACAATGTTCTGAGCCCAAAAATATGGTTCCAGCCGTCCAATTGATATATGGACTATGGGCTCTGAGAAAGGGTAATCCAAGTATCTAGGGATAATGAGCAGTCCGGATGACATCAAATATGCTGGTTTCTTTATGTGATGCAATGTTCATCCGAAGCGGCTGTGTTTGCTCCTTGATGGGACCCGAAACCAATGGGCTTCCAGCCACTGACTCTACAGGGATAGCTTCGATCAACAAATTGACGGGACTGCCATGGGGGCCATGATGGCCCCCAGCTTGGCAAACTTGTATGTTGAATTTTTCGAGAAACAGTTTGTTTTCGCAGGCAACCCCTTCAGTAACAACGTTAAAGCCTGGTCACGCTACATTGACAATGTGCTCGTGATATGGGAGGGCACACGTGAGACAGCAGCAGAATTTCTAATTTGGCTGAATAGCCTCAATAGACACCTTCAATTTACTCTTACTATAGAGCAAGAAGCAATCAACTTTCTAGATCTGACTCTATACCATGAAAATGGCAAAATTAGGGTCAGACCTTTTTATAAAGACACAGAGAAAAACTCTCTTCTGCATTATCAGTCGCACCATATTCAGCACCAAAGAGACAACTTGCCCTTTGGGCAATTTTTGAGGCTAAAATGTAACAGTTCTAGCAAAGAGTCCTATGAAAAGGAAGCTCAACATCTGAAGGTGAAACTTCTGAATAGAGGCTATCCAAAGAGACTCATTAGAAAGGCGGCGAAACGCATTTTTAATAACAATAGACAAACTCTATAGGAAGATAAATAAAAAAAAGCCTTGAAGATAGAATAGTGTGTGTGAACACATTCACTAATCATAGTTTGGCTATTCAGAAGATTATCTCTAAACAATGGAAAGTGGTAAAAACCACCAAGTCTGATCCCACTGTACCCCTTTTTGCCTATACTAAATCTGCCTTTATAGGAAATCGAGTCAGTCCAAGTAGATTTCATAACCCCACCGTGCCCACGACTAGTATCACTAGCCAATGGGGCCTTCCACCTGTCACGGGCCATCACCCTTGCGGACAATGTGTAGCTTGTAAAACGACATCTAAATCCCACAAAGTCGATATAGGTTGCAATATACTTTGGACCCAGAAATCTTTTGTGAACTGTAATACTGACCATGTAGTGTACATGGTGATGTGTCCGTGTGGCCTCCATTATATTGGTAAGACCAGTCGCAAGATAAAAATTCGGATTAACGAACATAAGAGTTTTATTAAGAACAAAACACTCCAAGCTCAGATGGTAAAACATTTTGTTGATAAGGCACATGGTTTTGAGAGTTTTAGCTGGACAGTGCTTTGGTGGTGAAGGCTGATACCCTAGTTATTCAGAATCAGAAACTGTTACAGAAAGAACAACTTATTTTTCAAACACATAGTGACCTTTATGGGTTAAATGATGCCATTGAGTGGCACAAACTTAAATAATTTTGCATGTCACATGAGTTTTTTTGAGCTTCTGACCATTTGATTCACTGGTTCTTTCCTGTGGTTTCATTACACCACTGTTTGTAATTAGTTGTCCTCATGACCTTTTTCCTGTGGTAATTTCTTTGCAAAAAATAATATTTTTTTGCAAATTGACCGGCTGCTCTTTTGTTAAAAGCCTATATTGCAAAAATGTCTGTGGTAATCTCTTTGTAAAAATTGTTTTGCATATTGACCGGGCTGCTCTTTGGTGAAATGCTTTCATCTTGTATTTCATCTCCTCACCACCAGGACGCTGTCATTAGCAGATTAGGGCTCCTGCATAGACATAAAGAATGGACTAATCTCTTCTTTTCCCCTTTCTGGCCTGACTACCCTTTGATGGCGGATGGCGTTTGTGTGCTTCCTTCTCATGCAGGTTGCCGGGGGTTGAATTTTCTTTTAAATTACGTGCGCATTTTCGCCCCTCTTGTAAGGGAACGCGCTTCCACTGTCCCGCAAGCTGAATTCCCTGAGGAGCGATCGTGTACTGTGAACTCGCCAGACTTCTTAACCATAAGCGACTGTGATGGTAAGTCTATCTAGATATGTTCAGCACTATGCTGCTAGGACACCCGCATGTCACTTTCATTTTACAGCTGTGCGCTCCGTGTTTCCATTTTACACACTTTTTGTGACATCCGTTTTCATTCTATTTACTTTCCTTAGTGGATGCGTGCCCCCGTCTTGGGTGTTTAGATCCCCTGCTGATCTCAGTGAAGGACTGCATGTGTAACACGCTACAAATGCGACGCACACAGTGACGACTTTAATAATTTTTTCAGCTTCAGAACCTTGATTACAAGGTAAGAGGCGGATCCTTTAATATCTCTTTTCTCGCTCAACAGCAGCATTACATTTGTTTAAGTTCATACCTGTAGAGGCATGACGACTTTGTGGTTTCCTTTTTCTATTGAACTATTGAGACTTTTTTGAAATAAAGTACTGAGGCTAGTTTGGCCTTTCAGAATACTAATTTGGCCTTATTTTAAAAAAGTATAAATATATGTTGATCTGGATACTGGCGCATATTCATGGTTGAACAGTTGATGGCTAGAGGCTCTGAATAGTAGTTTTGCTACAACCTGATTGTATCTCCACAGATATTGAAAACTGTAAAGGGTTCACTCAGTGCTTGAAGACGGAATAATACCCAGCCTTCCCCTGTACTACTCTCACTCTGATGCTAGGTAAAAGATGCATTTGTTTCTCTTTTGTCAAGCCAGAACAGTTTAACTCTGTTTTCCCTGTAGTGTATACTTAGACTCATACAGTGTTTTTTAAAATATGTTTTTCAGCAGCACCAACGTGGTTTGAGCACCTTATAATGTTAATGCGCTTCATTGTTTGGTAAAGAGAAAGTGACGGATCAAAAAAAAACTCCTGAAAAAAGTTTGAATTAAAATATACGAACTGAAACATTTCGAGGCATTACACCAGTTATTAGATCTTCTGGTTTGTGTATTTAGGTCTTCATTGACCAATATTTTTTTCCACTCCTGTATAAGCAATATTAAGGTGTAAACAGTCTATTTAAAGACTAGTGATGAATTGTTACAATGGATTTTTTTTAGAATTTAGCTTGGTGTCACTTGCACTTTATATTTTATGAGTTTTTAACATCTGTATGTTTTTTATGATGTTTTTTAAAGTTTATTAAATAAAATGTATACATTGTGAAATTAGTTTGGTGTAGTTGACTGTGTTCTCTCTACCGTTGCAATTTGTATTTTATGGGGTCTGAGCCAGGGTAATCCAAGTATCAAGGGATAATGAGCAGTCCGGATGACATTGAATATGATGGTTTCTTTATGTGATGCAATGTTCATCAGAAGCGGCTGTGTTTGCTCCTTGATGGGACCCAAAACCAATGGGCATCCAGCCGCTGACTCTACAGGGATAGCTATAGGCTTTACGGAGCAAGGTATCCCCTGTTTAGTAGTCCAGTGGGTATCGATGAAATTGCCAGCGGCCCCGCTGTCAATTAAGACGGGAACGACTACTGGGTGAGAAGAACCCCACCATAGAGTGACATGTATGATGATCATCGGGAGTTCTGGAGTCTCAGTAATTTGAGAGGACAAGTGTAATGGTGAGGATCCTTTCACTGATTCCCTATCCGCGGTTCCCCGTATGGTAGGGAGCGAGCGTTCCCCTGTCTCTTATTAGGTGTGAGAGGGCAGTCCTGTACTGCATGATCCTTGGCCCCACAAAACATACACAACCCTTGTTTGCAACATCTGTTGCGTTCTTCAGGGGTCAGCCGACCCCTTGCGGTTCCTATCTGCATCAGTTCTTCAATCTGAGCTTTAGCTGAAGCTGGAGAGTACCCCGCCGCATATCGTGTAGTTCTAGGTCTGCGTTGTTCTCTGTCGTTCCTGCAACCGATAATCCATTTGCATCACCATTGTAATTAGTTCTGCCAGATTGGGCGGAAGTGGGACTCTGGAGACCTCGTCTTTCAACTCCTCGTTCAAAACTCGCCAAAACAACGTTATCAGGGCCTCATCCGCCCAGGACGTTCCAGCTGCAAGCTGTTTAAATATGGTGATGTAAGATAGTAAATCCTGAGATCCTTGTCTGGAATCCAGCAATTGTTCTTGGGCTGATACAGTAATCTCTTGTCTGCCAAACATGGCTCTGAGGCTATTCAAAAAGACATGATAAGAATCCAAAAGAAGATTGTTCGTAGTAACTAATGGCGTAGCCCAGGCCAAGGCTAGTCCAGTGAAATGGGATATCATATGCCCTACCTTGTCTCGATCATTATGAAAAAAGGCTGTCTTAAATGAGACATTGGACCGTGCATGCCTCCTCCTCCTCACCTTTTTTTTTAACCTATTTGTTTGTTCATTAAAAAAAATACAGAATGGATTTACACCAAATTTACAAAAGCACACTTTCGGGACCAAGCTGCCGTTCCTGGCGCAAATATGGTGAAAATCTGTCCAGCAGTTTAGGCTGGTGGCGCAAGCAAAATTGTTTTTCCATTGCGTCTATGGGGTTTTCCACACTTTTTGGGACCCCCTATAACTTTGCCCCCACCCCTTGACGAAACCACACCAAACATCACAGAATCATTCTGAGGGGGCATATACTTTTTTTTAAAAAATGTTTACACACATCTCCACAGTCCAGTCATCCGCATATATTCCACTGCATACACCCTTTAAAAATAAACAGATATTATGGAGGACAGTGAACAGAAAAGGCCTAAACTCTTTATTTAGCTGCAATGAAATGAAAGAGCAAAATCTCAGCTGCATGTTGAATGGTACAGAAGTCTCCTGCCATGAGGGTGGTGGTGGGGAGAAAAGGAATGCAGCCATCATAAAATATGGTGGGAGAGAAATAAGAATGGGAAAGGATGTTTTCTCCAAAAATGCAACCAGTTCCACTTCATGGAATAAGAGACCGAGAAAATGCCAGGCCACGTGTTAAAATGGGGAGAGTCACCTCATGCTGTGAGGAGAAAAGGTCTGAGTATTGAGCAGAGGAAAGGAATGCAGTTGGAAGGTGCCATTTCGGTGTACGCATAGAAGGAACAATAGGGTGAATAATACAAAACTATAACTGGTGTCACTGAGGGCAAGGATTATACAAAAACATGAGAGCAACAAGAAAGGTTACAAAATAAGAAGAAATATATGAAAACATTTGTCTGGCAAAAGGTAACATTTGAGGGCTAAATAACAGATTGGATGGGGGCAATTTATGTGAGAAAAAGCAAAAGGTGTAATCTAGAAAGGTGACAGGGTTAGCTGGTGTTATGAGTGTGAAAAGACAGCTCAGGCTGGGGTGAGAGCAGGCTTGATCTACGAGATTGTTAATGGCCCTTAGATGGATTCTCTGAGTTAAAGCAAATCAGTGTTGCCACTGACCCTCTCATGGTCCCAATAATACGCAAAAACTCTGTGGAATATAACTCTGACGTGAGCATTTAGTAGTTTGACATCACTAGGTCAGTTGCAACAGAGAGGCTAAGAGACTTTTTGAAAAGGAAAAGGCTCCATTTGCTTTTTGCTGAATGCGTGTGATTCCCAGAATAAGCCAGTTAAGGCTATACCATGTTTGGCATATCGGTGTAATACTGGGGGAATCTTGCAAGATTACCGCGGCAATGTTCCAAGATGCGATGGGTAATGGGAGATGGTCAAAGAGGGGAAAAAGAAATTGTGGAGGGGCTAAGAGAAAAGGAGGAGGACACATGGTGAGTGCCTTGTGGAGATGAGGAAGACTTTAATTGTCGACCTTGTTTTCACACAGCAGAATTCCTGAAATTCAACAGATGTGTGAAGTGAGCCCCTGTATATGTCACCATGATGTAATTGTGTATGTCATTGTGAATCCCTGTAACAGGGGAACGCAGAGTTAATATGGTCATCAATTCCTGCATCCTATGAATTTTAAGGGTTTTTATGCGTTAAATCTGATCACCTTAACTCTCCCTTAACTCAAGTTATTTTGGTGAATTTATACATGAATATGTATATAATATGTGTGCACGGGTTAGGGGAGTGGGAGGTGGGCATGTGCGGGGTGGGATGTGATATAGGGTGAAGAGAGAGAGAGCATTGGCTGGACAACCCATAACAAAATAAATGGCTGAATTAGGGTCGACCAAAGCTAGTTGAACAAATTACAGGCTATCAAAAGAAACTCTCTCAAACAAAGTTGAACCCATTAGGTATTTACAGAATGCAATATTCCCAAAATACAACACAGAGTGAATACTTGATCACTCACAGTGAGTCCAGACAACAAAAATAGTTAATATTCTAAACACTAAGGGCACTTTCATATTGGCACCCTTGTTTGCTGCTGCTTTGCTGCGTGGCTTATTTCAGGGACATCCCATGTTGTAAATACCTCCGGGCTGAGAGATGGAATATCTACAAAACATACCCCACCATGTTACCTCCACCTTCAAAGGTGTAAATGAAGGGATGAGCTACTCCATCTATTCCACATAAGGGCCAAAATATGCAGAATACCCAAAAGAGAGAGAGAAAGTAGGCGTTTCAGAGACCCACATCCTCACGCTCTTGCTGCACAACACAGAGAAGGGTCATTACTGAGCCACCTGTGTTTTGTTCCCTATGAGAGAGTAGCGGTGTGTACCTCTGCATGGAGGGAATGTACATTTAACTTTACAAAACGATGAACATGACATATATTTGAAATACTGCGAACAGTATTTCAGAAATACAGCATTTTCGGCTCAACTTGACAACCCTTGTGGTGGTAAAAGTCCTAACTAGTGTGCATCCCTCTAGTGTGTATCCCTCAGAATACTGCATGTGGTCACAGTAATTGTAGAAAGTCGTCTTCCCATAGTGAATACTGGAAAATACCGACATGAACACCCTGAGCGCTCTCAGCTGGGCGGGTGAGTGAGCACAGCACGCTGCATAAGAAAGGCAGGGCTTCGCAATGCCCCATGCACGTCGTATGCGGGACGCGGAAAGCTTCATATCACAATGACCTGGTACCACAACTAACCATCACACATTTTAAATGTTCCTCTAAAATGAAGCAAAACAAAAAATAAGGGGTTAAGACAGTGAGGTAGAAATGTATAAGGTATATGTTTTTTTTTCTGTTAATCATTGTCTGCCACAATTTTCAAGTGTGTGCTCATGTGTGTGTGAGAGATAGAGAGAGAGAGGGAAAGATATATATATATAGAGAGAGAGAGAGAAAGACAGAGAGAGAAAAGAAACATATTACTTAGACCGTTAAAGAGAACTCTTTAAGAGACCCAGGGGCACAGATTTCCAAAGAAAATTGAAAAAACCTGGATAAAGACCCCATACCGGGATATCTCCCTGCCAAGATATCTTTACAAGGAATGTAATGTTCTTTTTCATTAAAATGACAATTGTATGCGATAACACACTAACCATGTCCAGAGCGTGAAACCCATGGAACTTATTCTCACAATGTCGGTGTGTATCAAGGCGCATAATAACATCCAGACGCTGAAGGTTTGGTCTGTGAAGTAAAAAGCGCACCTATATTTTAAAGAGATAACCAATGCAAGCCTGGGGTCTTTTCAGGAAATATCATGAGCATATTTAATAAAAAATCTGGATATTTGGCTGTGACATTATAAAGCAATATTTTACCCTCAAAATGTGCACAGACACTATATTTAAACGGTACAACCTCATAAACAGTATGAAAGTTTCACTAATGTGAAATAATCTCATCTTTCCCCCTAAAATTCATCACCCACAAAATCCTACGAAAGGGAAATAAAGGCACATATTGCATTCAGGGGCCAACAATTTTAGCATGTATGTTGCGCGTGGGAAAGGGAGTGGCAAAGTGAGCCACAGTTTGGCAGTTGGATGCTCTGCTACTGTTCTGCGGTTCTGTTACTGTGATTTGGAGTCGGAGTGTCACAGGGGGTGCTAGCCTGTGCTCCACTATTTTGGTCTATTGATGCTGGGTGCAACTGGACTTGCCTGGACAGTTTTAAAATAGTCAAACAACGCCTGAGAAAGTGAGTGGAGAAGTGAGCCACAATTTGGCAGTTAGGTGGTGGTGGTTATTGAGAACCCTGTCTTTTATGCCAGTAGCACAAACATATATCAGTTGAGATGTGCTAGTCGAGCAGCTTGAAGCAAAGAATTGGCAACTTGTGGGAGCACGCTAAGGCACCCTTAAGGTAGGGAAAATGCAGCTTCTTGCAACTCTAACATCACTCAAATGCCAAAAGGAAAAGGGGACATTGCAAATAACAACACAGATCAAAGTAAAATGACTGCTTTTTAAGTCCTGCAGCAATCAAAGCCAAAGCCATAAGAGGAAGATTGGCAATACGAAGAAAATAAATATGGCACTAGATAGGGGGCGCACTGGGGTTGAGGAGCATAGGTTATGCGCTGATAAGGCTACCCTCCCAGACCTTTATGATATGGCTGATTATAATCGATTCGATTCTCTGATGCCCAGTCCATCTACTTCGGCTTCTCATATAAAGACATTATGAAAAACTCAGATTGATCCATTAGATTGTTGCTACAGGAAAAAAGGCAGTGTTTTTCACATTCTCTGTCTAGTCAAATAGATGATTGCCAAGACATAACCCCGTCATTTATACTGGATGTGATCAGCGGTGCCTCAATGACTAATGCCATAACAAAAACAATGCTGAAACCAGCAAAGGAGAAAAGCCATCTGTGGATATTGCAAAGGGGAAACAATCTCAAAAAACCATTTAAAAATAGTGGAGTAGAGACAGTTATTTTTTGAATCGCAATAAAGTCTTGCACATTATTCACTGCATACCACAACTCCAAACAGTCTCGACAAAGGATATATCACTGGTGGAGATTCCAGAGACAGAGCATGATATTCATTGTTTGATTGTTCACTTTATATCTCCAGTTGTAGCAGATTTATTTTATTTATTTTGCATTTATTTCAGCGTGCAAAACCCAGAAGCAGCTAGGCGCTAGTTACAGAAAGTGCATAGTCCATTTAGGGAAGTGCAAGAACACTAAGGGCCTCATTACACGGATGGCGGTAGGGATTTACCGGTACCGGTAAAATACCGGTACCGGTAAATCCCTACCGCCTTACTACGAGGTCCCTTTGCGGGTTGGGGGATTTAACGCCTGCTTTTTGCAGGCGTTAAAATCCAACCCGCTAAGGGACCTCGGAGCTAATTACGACACCGCAAAATTGCAGTGCCGTAATTAGCGCCTTCCCCATTCCCATAGAGCCCTATGGGGCAGAAATGGGAATGGGGAAGGGCAATGGCGGAAGGGGGATTTACCGCCCCTCCAACCTTGGAATGGGGCGGTAAATCCCCTTTTCGCCAAGGCGGTGCCGGTATTTTACCGGCATGAGCCATGGCGCTAATAGCGCCATGGCTCACCGCCTAGCGGGTAATGAGGCCCTAAGTATGCATACAGTTTTGTAATTAGTAATTAGTCATTGAATACAAAAAGAATGCTTTATGGCATACTGTAACGGTTTATTGAGAGGCCACCCTCAACAGGGCGGACTTCCTTCCCTCCCGACTCAAGGTGTCATGCAACAAACTGTTTAACGGATTTTTTTTTTCAGCCCTACTACAGACCCATATCATTCCCCTTGGCTCCCTCCTCCTGAGCTACCAATGAGCCAAGAACCAGACCGGTATACAGGAAATATATTTGTATTTATTTAAATTAAAAGTGATAGAAATCACACAACTACACATGCTCATCATTAACTTCTTGTTATACAAATCAATTATACAAATTAGTTAAGGCAAAAAAAGCACACATCACAATTCTTTAGTTTCTACAAATTTCCCTTCAAGAAAAAATTAACGCTGGTCAGTAAACACATTTATTGATGCAGTGCTGCACACATTTGATTTTCCTGCGCTATAAAGGCGAGCAGTAGGGGTTCAAGATTGTTACAAATACATATGGAAATTATGATTTCACCCACACTTTTGGTTTAAAATAAACACAGGATGACTTAGCAGATTTGTTTTTCAGACCCCCCCGCCCACTTTGGTCTGTGTTGGTGAAGTCAGACAGAGACATTGGAATGATTTGGAGAATTTTGTATTTCAGACTCCCCTTTACTGAAAGGCCTGTGTTTGGGGAAATTTGGCCAAAAAGAGGCGACTGATTGAAGAACAAAGATACTCCTCTTCCTTAAAGAAGTTGAGGGTCAACAGGACAAAAAGTATTACCCAATTAAATTATAGGCTATAGTTTTTCAGCGCACACTGGGAAGTGAGCTTTGTTAATTTTGAATTTTAACAAAAATCACAGAATAGTGTTCCACCAAATGAGGAATTATTTAAATTAATCTTTTTAGTTAAATAGGCTAAGGATCTACATAGTTTTAACTCCCCCCCTCCAACTACCTATAAAGGGAAAGGATTTAAGGCAAGCAGACCCCCCACATTTTGGTTTCCCAGAGCTCAGTTCTTCTTACATAGAAAGCCTCTTTTTAAAGTTCAGGACAGCAAGCTGCATGTCAGGACCCTCTGGAAAGATAGGGCAGGGGTCTGGTCACTCCACTCTCAAGGAGGACCTCCAACTCACCACCATAGGACACAGACAGCATGTAGGGCTTCCTAGAAATAGACAGCTCCACCCAGATGCACTCTCAGCAATCTCCTCTGGTGTTTCGTGGCAGCTGTCAGATGTGAGATGTAGCAGCACTCTTTTGCTGGTAAATTTCAGCAGCTCTGTCCCTTGCTCCTAGTACAGTTTCCCTTACAAAGCAGCCATGACACTACCAATTTTACAATCTTAATGGGTACCCTGCAAGATGTCACACACACATAGGATTGGACAGTTACCCTCCCCAGTCCGGCCCCTCTATATTGATTGGTTATGAGTCTGGAGCAGACATATGGCAGCTTAACTTAAAAGCCCTATTTGTTCTCATGTCAATTTTCGGCAACTAGTTATGTGGCAAAACATCATAATTTTACTAATAACTGCCACAATTTAAATATTTTCTGATTCAGCTAATCATGGGGAATTACATAAAATGACAGCCAGGTCTGCACCATTGTGCACGGCTGTTTGACATTTTTCCACTATTTTCACAGAAAGCATAAGAGTTATGAACATCTAAATTCCTAACCATATTCCTAATTTTACCCTTCACCAGTTCGCCAATTCTTACATTTAGGAAATTTTTAGATCAGCCAGGAACCTAGGTTAGCTGGCCATTACAGATCCCTAATTTGTAGGTGCATGAATTTTATATCTCCAAAATCGCCTGGAAATTACTTAAAAAATGGTACATAAATGAATAAAATCTGCTTTATGGTTGCTGGGAAAAAGGTCTGAATGATAATAATAGTCCTTTAAAATTAATAATAAATCTTCATGTGGGACAAATGTCAATTCTCCTGCCTTCAGGCCATATGGTCTCACTGGGCTCGCCTGTAACCAGAGTTTTTTCTTTATCAGTCTCTTTGAAGTGGGTTACCTGTTTGAAGACAGAGTTTCAGGCTCCCTTAATTGAATTGTCTTCACAGCTCCCCTCATCACACCTACTGTCTACATTGTGGTCATGCATCAGCCAGGCGAAATGGTCCTGCAGAGACAGCCGGTCTAAAGAACACTTGGCTTTCCACACCTTCCAGATCAAGCCACATTTTATTGCAGTTGTAAACACTAGGATGCCAGCATTCCAGTGTTGACGTTCCTTGTGAAATGTGTCCAACAGCCAACAACAAGGTTTGCCTCTGACCTACAGGCATTTTTCCATGGAAAACAAAGTGGCTTTTCAAATGTCACTGGTACTTTGTATGCAAAACATAATATATATTACTTTTTGTCAAAACTCATTGTGTCTTTTTCCCCTGACATTTTTTCTGTTAGCAGTGGTACACTGTTCACATCTAAACTGCAAATACACATGCCTAGCTGTTTATTGGAGTCATTGTTTAAAAATCCTGCTTTTCAGGTGAAAGGGACTTTCGGTTATCACTTGCAGCCACAAGCAAAGCCGTGTTTGAGTCAGGGTTGAAAAATCTGTTCTTTCATGTGAAAGGGACCTTTGATTTTTCTTCTTGCTTTGTGAATTCAAATAATGTTTTTCCTTGGGTAATGACAGGTAGACCTTTTTCACATGGCCCTGCAGTTTTCATTTGCAGTCACATATGCAAAGCCGTTTTTGTGTCAGTATTGAAAAGTTCTGCTTTTCATGTGAAAGGGACCTTTGGTTTGGGGCCGTTGAATGCACCCCACAATACAATGCAGTCATCTTTTCAACAATCTATAATAAAGAACACAAACCGATTTTCTTTTTTCAAATAACAAAAACCCAACATGTTTCAAGAAACAATTCTCTCCTTCAGGGGTAAAATCTTTAGTCTAGGCTGTAAGTAATGAGAAAAAAGACTGATATGAGAAACTCATAAATAAGTTGTCACAGTGGCCATATTAAATACATATGATTTCCAAGACAATAATACATCGTAGTGTTGATAAGTCACTTCATAAATTCAAAAATCCAATCGGAATGTGGAGTAGCTGAATGTATCATCTTGTGAATTCTTCTAAGCTATTCTCATAAAACAACTAAAAATCTGTAAGGCAAAGAAAATTTGTTTTATGACTGGCCTATAATACAAGAGCGCTAAGTCGCTGGCTCTCAAATAGGCTCAAGGTTATCTTACCTACTGGTAGGTCTAAAGGTCTTGACCAAATGTCTGAGGAATGCTTGCCTCTGCACTCCAATTCCGAAGCAAGTATCAATAGGAAGGCAAAATCTGCAATTACTAATAAAAGTCAATCAAATTGCCAAAAGCAACATGTTATGTTTCTTCAAAAAGTTTCCATAAAACTGCTATTTCAGAATCTCAACTAGGACCACAATTCCTTATCAGTTAGAGGACCCCAGGCAATCACATATTTATGTAGGTATATATGCAGAGCCTAGATGTAATTTGAGAGGATGTTCTCCAACATGTTGTCAACACATACTAAATACACCTTTGCAGTGGGAGCTGTGAGTACAGCTCAGCAGGAATATACAATTCCATTATTAGTTCAAGATTGGAGAAGGCATACATGCACGAGTGTAATGGCCCAATTTAAAGGGATGGATGCATCCAATATTCCAACATGACTCATATTGACTGGTATTTATAAAAACACCTTAATATTGCCTTCTTTTGAATGAGGCATCAATTTAAAAACTATGCCATCACCTCTATCAGAGTACCCGTCAATTTTGCTTTTCAGTTTTCAAAATGTCTAATGGACTTTGCATCTGAACTGAGTTTATTACACGAGCTATCAACTGAATTTAATTCAAATCTGGCATAGGATCGCCGTATTTAATGATATAACAATATAACATTGGTGAACTTATTATTTCCTATCAAAAGCAGCAATTTGAACCAAGGACAATAATCAGAGCTCATTAATGGAACAATCCAACATGGCACTCTCCATTTTGGACAATGTGTTTAAGATTACAGAAAGTCCGTTTTCAATGTCTGTAGAAAAGCAGAGGAGGAGGGGAAACTCATTTCCGCGAGGCTATCAAACCATGTACTGCATGCTGAATGTATACTTTGTTTCACACAAAACAAGGAAATCCCACGGGTGAGTGATATACAAGTATATTGTAGCCATGCTCAATTGGGCGGGTCAATATTGAAACATATGGTGCATTAACTATGACAGTCTTTACTTTCAGAACAGCTCAGCTATTAAACTGAAATGCTGTCAGTACATTAGCGGAGTGCATTGCAGGAGATCAACGAGTACTGCACGCTGAATAATCTTCTTTCGCTTCAGAACTGGGAACCATACGTGTGAGTGGTGATTTATCTTATTACACCGAGGTCTGCTAAAGCACACCAACAATACTTTAACACACAGTGTTTGAACAGTGAAACCCTTCTCATCTTTAGGATGACACAGCTACAAAGCTGAACTGTTGCTATCACATCAGCCCAGCACAGCCATATCTAGGGAATCAACTACTTGCCGGCAGCATTAAAGTAACTGTTTAGAGGGCAACGCTGCCTGCCAAGTGCACTGTACGTTTATGAACAGAAACACTAGAACATGCTATGTTTTTAGAGGATCGGAGAAGAAGAATAGACTCATGTATGACCCAACTTTACATGGGCTAACTTTCACATCATTTAAGATAACCAATAACAATGGCACATTCGTAAGGAGAAACATATATGCCACAGTGAATTGGCTTTTCGATATCACTTGAATTGGCATTGGGGATTAACTTATAATAACCTGCCCAGCTGCACTGCACAAACCCCAGGGCATAGTGGCATAAGTAACAGATACAATCACCTTCCACTGCAAACACAGTTACAGATAAAGTCTAGCCACAGCACCTTGTATTATATTTGCAAATGTTATCTGTTTTATAACCAAGGTCATTAGTTATATAACACGGTAATGTGAGTTTATATTTTCTCTTTATTTTTCTTTCTGTTGTTCATTTCTTTCTGGCTGTCATATACTCACAATGTGATTAATATGTGATCTGTGATATGTTAGAACCCAACAAGGGACAATCTTGTATTTTCCAGTAACATCCCTGAAGAAGAGCATGGCTCGCAACACATGTTGGATGATTATTTGTTTTATTTGATTAATTACTGGATTTATTTGACTGATTTTCCGACATATCATGTATGAGTTGGAAAATGGCAGATGGCTTGTTTTTCTAGATTGGTCAACTGTTATTTCTTGTATGAATTCGAAAATACATAATATACTAGCCAATACTTACTACATGAATCTGGAATTCTTAATTGAGAGGCGCTCATTGAGACTTTGTGTGATTTCAGTTTATTTCGAATTTGGGGCATGCTAGAGAAGCATTCCTGACTGTCTCAAGTGAGACTCAGGGCTTTTTTATAATCTACGTTTGTAGCGCAGGTCACTGGTTTACTGCCACCACTAGAAATTCATATTATTTGGATGCTTATTTTATTATTCAAAAACTGGCCAAATTGAAGCCCCTGGGTCGGCCTTCAGGGTGATTGATTATGGGTGCAAAAAATGATTTAGGTATGGAAGAATTTAGTGATGTTAATATCAATGTTCAGGTGGTAGTACTATCTATTAAAGAGAACAGTTGTATTTTCCAATTGCTAATCATTAACATACATTATTCCAGCAGGAGTAAAGGAAACATCTAATATTTTGACCACTATTCAGCATATTTTAAATTAATGGATATTCAGCAAACCCCAGCTGTGTGGTATGCATCTCTCTTGTTGTATACCTCTGTAAAGTGCTCTGCTGTGTATCTGTATTGCTGTATACACCTGCAAAGCTAGACCTTCACTCAATAAATACCTTAATAATAATAGCGGATTGTATATGATAATAGGTAACCTTAACTTTCAGCGAGGTCCGGTCCAGTTAGATAATAATGTACAACCTGGTGTAACTTTAAGGATACCTCAGATATATCCACTCCTAGAGACTGGAGCATTTTTATTGATAGCCATGATTTGCTTCAATTATATCTTGAGACTGATTTTAAATAAGTGTCTCCTTATATTTGGTCAAATAGATCTTGCTTTACTGAGATAGACCATATCCTTTGATCAAAATGTTTGTTTAATGATGTTAGATTTTACCTTTTTTTCCAAATAATTAGTGATCATGTCATTTTGAGATTACAATTAACATTTCAAAAGATCACACCTAGTAATCTAGTCAGCAAAAATAGGCTAAATGGGAGCACAAACAGACTCATTTGGTCAGAAAAGAATATGGATAAGAGGTTGTATTTGAAATGTGCGCAGAATGGTATGCTAAATAGCCCAGACCTTGGAGAATATTATGATAATATCAATGAAATATTTGATCGCATTGTTAGATTACAAGGGTAAAATAGTTGCAACATTAAGCAAAATACAGGGAAAATATATCATGTCAGTGCTGAGAAGAAAAGGTCTTGTAATACAGCCATCAGAAGAATCAAAAAAAGGTAATTAGTCAGACTGTAGTACAACTCCAGATAACTAAAACTAAATTAAACAATATAAACACTGTCTTATAGCACATAAAAGCTTGATAGCCATTATGCAATAACATGTTATGTTTAGTGCCTTGAGATTGCAAGATTCACATAAACCTTGCACTATCTACAACCCCATACTTTAAATTGTACTAGTAAATAAGAGCTTAATCCTACTTCCAGAAAGTGTTCTTGAGAGTACACATGCAATATTTACTATGTAAGGTGTACTATTGCAAAGATTTCTGACTATCCAGTTTTGACATATGATGAAAATTGTCTGAATTTCACAGCTGAGGACATTGAAAGTACTATTTATAATTAAAAAACTTCTCTGATTCCCAGCCCAGCCGGGATTGCTAATGACACCATACAAAACTTCCCAACGCTATGGACTAATGTGATCTACAATGTTTTCAAGAACATTGTTGCTAAGGGTGACATTCTAGATAGCAGGGAAAGATCTATCATTATCCCCATTTACAACAAATGTTTCCATGATTGCCCCTCTTTCCCCTTTTGGTGATGGTTGACAACCTATCTAAAATCTTTTGCTATCTTATCCTGGAGAAACTGAATGAATGGATACATTAGCATAATGTGATTTTGTGCCAACGGACTGGCTTTAGAAAGGGTGTCAACACCACTGTTAACATCTGGTGTTTACTTTATTTAATTTGGTCTACTTTACATGATCAGAATAAGGCCCTGTATATATATATGCTTTGTCAACTACACAGGGGCTTTTGATGCCATTAATAGACACAAACTTTGGAACAAATTAGAGAAATGCGGCTAGACCCTTCGATTTTACATTTGATTAACTCTTTATACTCTGATACGACTTCTTCACCTAGAATTAACCAAGTAGGACATCTATCTTCTGATATTCCTACTAAGTTTGGTCTAAAACAAGGATGCATTTTCGCTGCTGTTCTTTATATTATCTATGTCTCAGATTTACAAGAAGCATTGCAGAAATGTAATAATTTTCCTCCACATATTTGGCAGCATTCCATTTCTTGGCTTACTTAAGTGGACGATCCAATCATCTTCAATTACACTGCTATTGGGTTACAACGTAGCATAGAAGCCCTATATGACTACTTTGTACTTAATTATTTAAAAATGAATACCAAGAAAAGTAAAATGATGATTATAGGGGAAAATAGGAAAAGGCATCCTAGTTTTGTTCAGAAGAAAAAAGATACTGTATTGGAAGTAGTTAATAATTATATGTGCTTAGGTGTCCCAATCTATGATAGATTGAATTCTACTTTTTTGCCAACAATGACCAGTCACACGAAGGGTAATGGTATGTCTCTAACAGTGTTTTCTTTCGATGTAGCGCCTATTAGAAAATCTACAATACCAGCATTATTCCAGGCGCCTTGTATGATTTGGGGGTCTTTCTTGATAAAGTGATGTAATGGCTGAAAACTCTTAAAGGTAAACTGTGGGTGGCACTCTGCTTTAGGCCTCCCAAATTCAATTACAATAGAGGCTATTGGCAGTGAGTTGCGTCTGACGACTCTACTTATTCAGTGCAAAATTGTCAAAAGCGTATTTTACCGGAGGCTGCTTGAAGAAAAAAATAACGTCAATCTCTCTATTCTTGCTTTGTTGAAATCCCTAAAGACAAATTAAGTGATGGTGCTTTAAAGGTTTGAATGAAAGATGTCAAGACCTTTTTAAATTTGATTGATTATACAATTACGGTCCCTCTGAATTCCGGTTTGGCCTGCAAAGAAATCAAGCTAAAAGCAGCCAATTGGGACAGGAGTAATAGCATTAGTTGGTTATCTGCCAAATCGGCATCCCAAACGTACGTTTTACCAGCCTTTTTAATACATAAACCTTTTGGTTATATCCTGAGGACTCGAGATTCAAGAATTTGACAATTTGTCATGAAACTATGCTTTGACCCTCTGCCTTCATATGCATGGTTGGGCGCATGGGCAAATAAACCATATATTGAGGAAAAGCCGAGTATGTGATTTAGATATAGAAACAGCAGATCATTTGTTAACTGTACCAAATTAATTGATGTGTATCAAAAAAGGTTACAGGAAATGTGTATACACTCTATCTTTAGGCAGGTGTTTAGTCTGGCAATTGTTCTATTTTTAATGCAGCAATGTATCACATTTGGCGGGAAATAGAGAAGAGATTTTCCTCCAAGGCTATACGCTTTATCATGATGATTCTCAGAAAGTACTCAGGGAGGTTTTCGTGCCATGTATGGTTTGAAGTCTTATATATGAAATATGTATTGGCTTTGTTGTATTTTGCTGTATTTTGTATGTGTTTTGTAACGAATGGTGTAAAAGATTGTGTTTATTTAACCAATGCGGCCTAAATAAAAAAGAAATTAAACAAAACTAAAGTAAGTTTGTGCTGTTGAGTCCCCTACATGCAATATTCAACTTTTGTAAGACAGAATGCAAAAGAGAAGTGTGCATCAATGCGAAATCACCTTTTCTCTTTCATACTCCACCTTGTAAAACATTTAAATGCTACCTCCAAATTCCGCTTTGCAGATGGCATTTACAGTGGATTTCTATAGAATGTGCCTACATTTAGCAGCAAAACATTAATTGTTCTTTCAGGATGGAGGATGGATGCATGGCACAGATGTTAACTCTGCTTTGTGTCTCTTCTCCACTTGGAAAGCTTTTGAAAATCGGGTGGAGCGCTACATCCAGGCATACAAGCAATGCGTCTTCCTTTTTACAAATTCATTTAGTGCTACATTTTAATGTGCACCGCTTTAGATATTTGCCAACCAGCTAGGCGCACTGTCATACCTCGCAGGAGTGATGCGGCTGCATTGGCAATGTAGAATGGCAAAAAGAGAAAGAGAAGAAAAGATAGTTCTGGCAAGGTTTCAAGGTGCAACAATGAGGACCAGGTCAACTTTTCAAGCTCCCTCAGGAGGTTGTGTTGCAAATAAAGGTGCTCGAGGAAGAGGCGTTCCAGAATGTAGAGCCTTTAAAGTGTGTTGATGCCACTACAAGCAAACAACATGGCTGGTGTCTCACGGGAACAACGTGCATTACACTATTTAATACAATTTAAAAAAAAAGAAACTTCGAATCACATAGAAGAACAAGTGACAGAAACAACAGGAATGTGTCAAATACATCACAAGGAATTCATTCATTGTAAAACACCTATAGAAAACTTTAGGAAAACAAATATACAAAACCTGACACATCAATAAAAGTAGTATAACCACATCATACTACAGACTCCTTCATACATAAATATACAGTGCGTGACAGTTATAGAGATTTATATGGAGATATGCCAATGATCACATGGGGCCATACACTACAACAGCAGTTTCATTAATAACAGAAGACCATTCGTAGTGGAAGTGGTCATTACAACGCATTCACACTTTGGCAGTCAGAAGTATGTGAAGGTTTCCGGGTAAACCCAGGTGCGAGACCATAACATGCCTAAAATGCTTAGTGTAGCAAACAGAATGCTGGAGAGTTAATACAGTGTTTCATTAACTGCTGGCATGGTCACTAGCCAATCAGGAAGCATATAACGGAGGCTGCACTAACAGATATAAGCACACATTCCGTGCAGCCTAAGTTCTTCTTAGCCAGAGCCCCTCGCCCCCTTTCTCACATGCCCCCCCCTCTGCAGGTACCACGAAACCTCAGAGCACCCAATCGCAATTGTGAAGGTCCTGAGGGTTTCTTTGAAAAGGGAAAAACAAAACATACACATGGGTCTCTGAAGCAATGCTGTAATTCTGTAGTCCATTTTCCATGTTGATGATGTCATGTTAAGCAACATAGAAAATGCACTTGAGAAGTACAGCGCGACTTCATGGAGCTTTGTGTGCATTTGTTGTAACTTCTTTTATGGTTTCAAATGAGCCCTTTGCACCTGTTTGCAGTGTACACGGATGCTAATGGTGATATATAACGCCAGGGACTGGGTCGACACTATTGGTAACAGCATGATCCCCTTGTTAACTCATTCAGCGGTCTGCTACCCACAAGATCAGCCTGTCCGCCAGAGTAATGCCACCTTATCGACAGAGTGTTGGGTGACTTGCTGTTTGGGGAGAGAAGATCGGATCTTTGTAGCCCCAGGATGAGCCAGACACCATGATTTGGGCTGTCCATAAACACCCTACAAGGTCTTAAATTTGTCAGCTGGCTGGCAAATGCACGTTCACTTGCAGCCATCTAAGAGGGGGACTACTATGGCAGGGGCTACCATGTTACACATCCTTGACATATATTCCTCAATGACAATTATTTTGATTAAATTACTGTAGCTTATGGAAAAAGTAAGTTAGATAAAAAATAATGAAGTAGACAGAGGGAGGGAAATATGTTCCCTGGAAGCTCTTTTTCATAAGTTGCAAGGAAATGCCTCTGATATTTAAACTTAGTCTTATATATTTCCTTTAACTTAGAGGACACAGAAATATTTCCAATGTAATAGTTGTTGTCACTGTACTGAAGATCTGTCTGGGTAATTATCTATTCCTTCAATTAATGAGCAACTACATGAATAACTCTTCTAGATTTCATAAATGTACGTCTGGGGGATTTCCATGTTGCAAAAAGGAAAGAAAACGAGATGTTTACTGCAATTCATGACCAAAATCAGAAACATGAGTTTGATGGATGAAGTAAATACACAGTCCATGCAAAGAAGATTTTGCTCAATAGTTTAGATATCCTACATTATAAATGTTATGTATATATTTAGGTTGGACCTGATCAAAATGGATCCATCTACTCTAACATTAGGCACATTGTTCTGTTTGTTTACGTACCTCGTCAGCGCGGCCAACAGCTCCATAAATCTTTGCCATCTGTCCAATCAGGCTTGGGAAAACGTCTCCAATTTCTTTCAATGTTGGAAGGTAAGTAGCCAAGACTAATGGTTCATAGCTTGACATTTCTACAAGTATGTTGAGGATCATGTCGTTATGGTTGGGGTCTCTTAATTGGCTGATTAGAAAAGGAACTGATTCAATCAAAACCTATGAAAAAAGAGAAACACATACCAGTTCATAAGAGAAGCCATGTCAAATGCAATGTACTACTGAGGTGGAGAATTAATGTACTAAATACAAATTGAGCTCAATCGACCAATGCAAGTTAGTACAGAGTAATCACTTGTTTGAGTTGCCCAAGTCATAGAAATGTGCAGGTTACAAATTTCACATAGGTGACATGTACAAGTCAGGGATGTGTATGAGGGCAAAGGTGTTGCTGGCCAATGCCCTTGCCTACATCATTTTAAGGCCTTGTGATGTTCACTGACACATGATAAGCACACTGGGTGCTGGTGATGTATTTCTCTTTGATGTATCATCATTCTTTTCCACTAAAGAGCATGTGATAGCGTGGGAGCTTCAACCAGCCAAGGAGAGACATGTTTTAAAATATTAGTTTAAAATGGTACATTTAGAGTACACTGTTTGTACTAACTTATTTAAAAATAAAAAAACCTACAATTTTAAATCGGTTAGGTAGGTAAACACAAGAAAACATCCAATAGATACCATGTGAACAGCACAGAGGAGCATTTTTCAATGCCTTTCCATGATGTCTTTGCCTACTTTATAAGACACTCATATCATTGTAAAACACACTTCATGGTGCCTACGTCCTCATTATTTGTGAATATTATACCTCCGTAAGAAGGGCTTTTAGTGCTAGCTGTGTCAATAAATTCCAGTTTTGACAATAGAACACTCATGTGTTACTGTGCCCAGTAATGTCAATGTTTGTCACTATAAGCATACTCATGCTGATTAAATCCCGGAATGCCAGCATTTGTCACTGTACACAACTGTGATGGTTCTGACCAGCATGGCCAATATTGCCATCCATAAGAACACCCGTGTTGGCGGTGCCCACTTCGTTTTGTGATCTCAAGAGGATGTTTCCCAGAACTTGAAGAGCAGGTTTCGATCTTGGGAAAGTCCCTGAAAAGGAGTCGAAACTGAACTGCAAGGCAACAAAAATGTTGGGCAGGATTACCTATTATCATTAATTAAAGTAAGCAACAGAAAAGGAATATCTTATGCGAATGTACAGGGTGAATGTGTTAACTCTAGGTCATGTAGTCACACATCTAGCATTGATCTGCAACTTAACTTCCAGATATTTCTTCCACCAATCAGCAATAACTTGCAAGCTTAATAAATAAATAACATTAAGATTGGCAAGTCCATTAGACTACTATTCAAATCTACATGTATTTATTGCAATATCTTATCCAAGAAGGCAGTGTCCACTGAGCAGTTTAGAAACACTGCCGCATTTGAAAATGTTGGGAAGAAAGTTAGATTCATCTCCTGTATAATCTGTGGATTTTGGGATTCATTGGAAGAACTCTATAGACTTTAAGGTGAGCAGGTACCTTGCGTTTCCTTAGATATCCTTCAACTGATTGACATTGTTCCGACTCAACACTCCTTTCCTTCCTCCTTGTCCCTACTGTGTGTTGTTTACATGCTCAACCCTCTCCAAGGCATGTCTTACTTGTTTGTATGTGAGGTATTATTACAGGAACATGCAGTCCTCTCTTTAACTTTATCAGCGAAGCCAAAATGATAGTTGTACCATTTATGACGCAACTCTGTGTTCAGTTATCTGATTATCTGGATTGGGAGGAAACTTCCAAGTATGCTTTTAAATTTCACGTGGCTGCATTATATTTATTGTCTTGTATGATTGTGAATGGTTGTATGTATGAAACAGTCATGCTTTATAGGACTTGATCATTTCCCTTTTCGTTCTTGTATGACGCTATAAATAGAGACAAGGATACAATTGAATAGGTCTAAGGGAAGATCACCTTCGCACTCTCCTTCACACCCTGTGTTCAAAGAACAATTGAATACAGAAACTCAATGTGTGGTCCCCTATTGGGGAATCTTTTGAATTTTATATAAGGTACAAAAAAATGCATTGGTTGACAAATTAGATTTTTCACCAAAATATTTTCCTAAAACACACATACAGGACGTGATCACAAGGGCATGAACAGAAAAAAAGTCAAATGCTTGTGTATCAAATCAAGGGGTGAATCTCTTACTGTCACGGTCTAATAGACAGCATTATGGTAGGTGTAACTGAACATATTCTAAACAATAAACAACAAGACAAAAAAACACAATGTTCTTTCTGATAACGGTGATGCTGCACTGTGAGTAAAAAGGTGCATCTACACTGGGGTGTTTCTGCCGTCTGCGCGGGCTAGATGAGCCTTGTGTCTACCACAGCATTCATCAGGACGAAGTCTGTATGTGAGGAGAATCGTGGAGTGCTATGTGGAGGAAATTCCACCAGGCACTAGTATAGGCTACCGTCTCAGGTAAATAATCCCAACGACGTTGCTCTCATTAGGGACTGGGATCTGCGATATCCTTGTGAAGTTCACAGTCCTTGTAGTTGTTTTCACTCGCGATGTTCGCGGGCCGCATCGTGCAGACAATGAAGCTGTTAGTTACGCCAAGCTTCCTGTTTTCCCTGCCACGTAGTGACTCAGCATTCCGCGCAGAGCCCTGCAGAACATTGTCTGCATGAAGCAGCCTGCGAATGCCACGAGCGAAAGCAACTACTAGGACTGTGAACTTCACGAGGATATCGCAGATCCCAGTCCCTAATGAGAGGAACGTCGTCAGGATTATTTACCTGAGACGGTAGCATATACTAGTGCCTGGTGGAATTTCCTCCACATAGCACTCCACGATTCCCCTCACATACAGACTTCGTTTTGATGAATGCCGTGGTAGACATGAGGCTCATCTCGCCCACGCAGACGGCAGAAACACCCCGGTGTAGACGCACCTTTTTACTCACATTGCAGCATCACTGTTATCAGAAAGAACATTGTGTTTTTTTGTCTTGTTGTTTATTGTTTAGAATATGTTCACTTACATCTACCATTATGCTGTCTATTAGACCATGAAAGTAAGAGATTCACCCCTTGATATGATACACAAGCATTTGACTTTATTTCTGTTCATGCCCTTGTGATCGCGTCCTGTATGTGTGTTTTAGGAAAAAAAATTGGGGAAAAATCTAATTTGTCAACCAATGCATTTTTCTGTACCTTATATAAAATTCAAAAGATTCCCCAATAGGGGACCACAAGTTGAGTTTCTGTATTGTTCTTTGAACACAGGGTGTGAAGGAGAGTGTGAAGGTGATCTTCCCTTAGACCTATTCAATTGTATCCTTGTCTCTAAGTAGCCCTCCTGGGCAGAATAGGTTTCTCGCCAGGAGCCCAAATTTGTAAATCTGACGCTATAAATATTCATGAATGTTTTAAATTGTACTCCAGATATTGCAAGAAGAATAAGAAATATTAATGAATCTTTAACTATTCACCTAATACCAGAGAGTAGTCTCTAAGTGCAGTGCTGGGATTCAGACCTGTGATGTTCTGCATCATCTTGCTCCCAAGACAACTGTGTTGCCCATGAGATATCCTCCTGGCCTATCACATATGACAAAATGGGCATACAGGAGCTAATGGATAACATGTTTATCAAAAAGGGCACCTGGTTGATGTCTTGCTCTAACCAGGTGGGTAGTCACGTATTAAAGAGCAAAAATGAGCAAGGTCATGGGATACCTGGCTGATGAACAAAGGGTGAACACACATCTATGGGGGTTACACCTTGGTAAGTGTGTACACGTTACTGTAAATGAATTCTGACAAAAATGTATCAGGACAATTATGAGTACTGCAGTCAGATTTTCAATAAAACTGCAGTTTACGTGTTTGTAGATACACTTAACTAGGAGTTACACAAGATACAACAATATTTACACATTTTTCAGGTATAGTAACCGGGTTTGTAAGTGACAAATTTCAAATATTTGTAACGTCTTTCCAATGCTTACACATCCACTGAGGGGTCCTTGGGAAGGAGACCAGGGGATTTAGTGAGGTGATAGCATGTAATAATCAGCACATATACATCAAAACAATGTGAGGTTGAACAAGGACAACGCAGACAATATAACGGTCAACTCAATGCAACAGTGTTTCGGCCAGAAGGTGAGCTGGGATGAGCTCTGATGGTGTGGCCTTCATCAGGACGAGATATTCCAAAGCAGGAAGTATCTTGTGAGGTCGGAACTTGGGAGCGCAGTGGCTCAGGGAGTAGCAGTGTCAGAAGTACACTGGAGGATTTTCGAGGTCCTAGAAGTGGCCGTTCCTTGAGGAGACCTGTTACCGTGCAAATTATGGGTGGAACAGGCTGGCGTGATAAATACGCAGAGTCAACCGCAAGCGTGAGGGGCTAGAGTTAAAGGAAGGATGAGCGCTGCAGAGCAAGCTGTCAGTGGTCGCAGTGGATGTGTAAGCATTGGAAATACGTTACAAATATTTGAAATTTGTCACTTACAAACCGGTTACTAGACCTTAAAAATGTGTAACTACTGTTGTATCTTGTGTAACTCCTAGTTAAGTGTATCTACAAACACGTAAACTGCAGTTTTATTAAAAATCTGACTGCAGTACTCATAATTGTCCTGATACATTTTTGTCAGAATTCATTTACAGTAACGTGTACACACTTACCAAGGTGTAACCCCCATAGGTGTGTGTTCACCCTTCGTTCATCAGCCAGGTATCCCATGACCCTGCACATTTTTGCTCTTTAATATATGCTAATGGATAACAAACTGAATTGATGTCATGAAGCCCCAGGGTCATGGTGGCTACAGACATAGCTGTTTCCATATGGCGACACAGCAAACATCCTGTTAAGGCATCCGCACTTTCATACGAACATGCCCCAAGATCGCAGAATGGTTGGGTTTCGCAGTTGCGTGTGTGTCCTTCCCAAGATGGCTGCATGTTCTGACAGCTGTACAGCACTTCTGCATCTGAGCTCGTTGTATCCTGGCCGTATGAAGAAAAGACGCCACATAGCCTTGAGTGGCAATTGTTAAGGTACCCACCTTGACTTGCTGCCATGTTCTTGTTTTCCGTGCTGCTCTTTTCTACTGAAGCCTCCTCAACCTCCTAATGTCCCTTCTCAGTGCTACTTACTCAGTCTCCTCGCCTCTATCCCTCCCCTGGCAGTTCCTCGTTCCTCTTCTCCTTGGCAGTTGTTTTCCGGGTACCTTCCATGGAACTTAATGTGGAATTCCATCTTCTTAATAAAATCTGGACATACTTATTCCCCCTTCGTTTGCTTTTACTCTGTGTTTGGAAGTCTGATGCAGATTTCTTATAAATGTTCTTGACTGAAGGATGACAAAGACATTTCAAACACTTGTTTAAAACATGTATTCAAATTATTTAGGTGTTATTTATTTAAGGCCACTAAAATGTGTTGTTATTAACAACTTCCTAGTAAAGAGTTGCACTGTAGAAATAAACTTTTTAAGAGGATTTAGAAGAACACTTCAGTCATAGCAGGTCATTTACTTGTGAAATATTCACAAAAGCTGGTTTAGAACAAATAATGTGTACTATGCTATACAACATGTTCCAAAATGAATTGTCGCTGGAGGAACACCATATCAATTTTGAGTACCCGTTTCACTATCCCACGTGAGGTTTGCTATCTTTAACTTGCTGTGACTGGTTTGGATTGTTATTTTTTAGTTTTTATAATGTGTCTTGTGTACTTTTAAGCACCCAGTCTTCTTTGGGAGTTCACTTCCTTAGCGCGCAATTGTCATTGCATAAACTGTCAATATTGTAATGTCAGTCTTACATTTTCTACTGGCCATATCTATGTAGTCTATGTAGTCTGACAATTTCTAACGGCTGCGTGACATAAAAGCACATTTTTTTTCTCAAGTTAACAGTATTTTTTTAAAACGTTGCTGGGACAGAAAGAATGCCTAAGTTCTAGGAAAGATTCCACAAACTTGAACTTGATTCGACATGGTAAGTCCTCAGAGTATAGCTGTGGAGACAGAGCTGATATGTTTTCTTTAAAATTCAACACGGGTTAGCATATTAAATGTCACACTTTATTCCTGACACATGCTGCACTGGTAACAGTTTGCGGGAGTATGATATAACCAACGGAGCTGGGTCCCCTGCTCTGCATGTTTTTATCATTTGGTTTTGCGCAAGAAAGCCATTTTTAATTCCATTCCTCTGCCAGCAGTATGTAATACGCTCCATCTAATAATTGGCATGGAATATACGTGACATATTAGGCCTCCCTTCGGAGAAAGCTTTGGATTAGAGTTGAGTTGATAATTGCGCTGCCTCTTTTCTTCATGACTCACAAGGAATGCATAGATTCTCTGAGTCCTTGTTTTACAACATTTCCCTACATTACCCGTACCGTGAAAACATAGGAGTCTATAATAGCGGGCAGGGATGTGTTCCAGATTATAGTATAGATCAGAGGCAAAGCACTGGTCTTAGAAACACCATAACACAAAGCGACACAGGTTCGAATCCCGGCTGCGTGCTTAGAAACTTCTTTGGTATTAAGCGCGTTTTAAATAACTAATTATTATTATTATTATAGGAACTGAATATGCGATGAAGGTGAACGTCAACTTTAAAGAATACAATATGTGTCATAAAATATGTTATATACTATTCTAAGAGAAAAGGGGCACACTAAATACCCTTTAACTCGTATGTGAAATCATCTGCTGAGTTTCAAAAGTGACAAAAACTCTGGGGCCCATTTACCTCATGGGGTAGAAGAAAATCCACCTGTGAAATGCACGCTTAAGAATTGTATGCATGTTTATTTATTTATTTATTTTTCACTCCGCATTTTCCTTTATTTGCACGGAGCAGCGGGGGCATTGAATGGGATTCATGTTTCTGCCTCCGGTCATCCTCTCTGCCATACAAATGCAGCAGCATTTCCAGCAGTATGACTTGTTCATGCCTGCGTAAATGAGATCCATGCCAATGGGAACTGTCAGATTTTTACACCAGCGGAAACGGTGGTGGATTCCATAGCGATACATTGTAAACGCTGTCTGCCAGGCTCGGCAGGCAACGTTTACTTTACTTGCGCTACAAATAGCAAAAACAGAGGGGCACAGGCAATTACTCCTGCATGTTGACATGTGATTGTACTTTACTGTGCATATGACAAAAATTGCATGGAGGGGTCCTGTTTGCACCCAAGTGAAGGAGGTTCCCTGTGTGCAATTTAAGCAGATTAAAAACATTAACACCTGTACTTCTCATTATCAAGCAGGGGTAATGGTAAAAACAGGCTTTGCTTGAAAAATACTGCTTGTATTTGAGGCAGCCATACCAAATGCAATACATTTTGCATGATTATGTGTATGAATTCTGCATTGGATTTCCACCAATTTTTACCTACACTTAAATGGTGGAGGTGTACATTCGAAACCACCCATCATATTAACAATGACTTATCCCTTATCCCTTACACATCTCTTTAACTTAAGAGACACGACACATTCTTGTTTTGCCTAAGTCACCCCGGTTGGGACGGGTATGCCCAGACTGGGACACACACTTGCTGGGCCTACAGACACCTTTCTGGGATGCCCAATGAGGCTAGCACGTGTTTGGAGTTGTTTGTGTTCTCGTGAAGAAGGAATTTGACAATGTAGTCCGGGTTGAATTGCCTCGTTTGGGCCGGGACTATGCCTGATTTGCATATGGGTTTTGCCCTTCTGTAATGGTTTAAATTAATTCTATACCTTCCAGCCATCGCGTCTTTTGTTTTAAGACATATGTGGAAATGTCCTCATGAGTGCGTGAACACCTGCACAGCACAACATACTGAATGCACAACATTGAACGCACAACTGTGCATTCATGCTAGAGGGCTGATATGGGGGAAGTGGGAAGTGAGAAGAGGGACGGATGGGAGCCCGGTTGTGAGGGAGACGCTAAACAATTGTTGTGCATAGTGTAGCAGTAGTGAGGGAGGTTGCGGAAGGATGGAGTTGTCGAGCAAAGGCTCCATTGTGAAAATGGCAAGTGGAGATTGTTTGGGCCACAGGACTAGTGAGGGGACAGTGTAGGAGATGAACGGGGCATTGTAGGAGGTGGACAGCCCACTAAGGCGAGGGGGAGCAGAGGAGGAGGGGAAAAAGAGGGAGATGGACTTTGTGAAGTGGTGACATGGGATCATGAATTAACCCCATAATAAGAGGGGCAAGCCAAAGGTTAGGATGCGTCTGCGAGATGGCAAGTGAAACTATCAGTGATCATCAAAACATAAATGCTGAAATGGGTGAGCACATTGAAAGGGATCTGTGAAAACACTTGGAATCCCTTTCATGCTTGTTGGAGAAATTGCAAGGAAGTGAAGGTTTAGTTAGGGCCACTCTCAGCTGGATGGAATCTGCTTTGCTTATTTATTTTGAGGGATGAATTGTCAAAGTCACTTGAAATCAACAGTTCACTCCCATCCACTTGGACCTTAAATCCACATTTGCCATTGCAAACTATTCTACCCTGATCAAGTGGCTGAAAGAAACTCATTTGGCATCAGAGATGCTGTTCTAAAAGGGATCTCAGAAGAGTTACATAGGAGGGCTGCCAACATCTGTTATCCCACTTACACATCCTCGCATAACTCGACTAACAGTGGTGCAAATAAATGCGAAGAAACCAGAACGAGTGAAAGAGAAATACACTGATATGTAGCAGTTCCTTTTTGGCAAGGCTTTTCAAAAAAGACACTGATCCTTGTGGATTAGAATACATGATAAAAAAATATATAAATGTCCAATTATTTTTGAGCCTTTGTGTATCTAGTTAGTGGCACAACATAATAGTGATACTTGATAACTAAAAACACAAATGTACATTTAGAAGTCTCTTGTATCTTGTATCTCTTGTATCTTCCAGTGTGAAATGATTGTTCCTTAACCAAGTGAATAATGAATAATGAATAAAAACAAAAAAAAACACTTAAAGCTATATACAACAAAACAGCAGTACCTCACATACATAGAGTCAAACAAATGTATGTTTGAGTTTTGATTGACACACTGTATATTGAACTAATGTGGGACTTCTGTCCATTTGTTCAGACTATGCAACCAGCGATTCTAGGAGTGGATTGCTACTTGTCTAGGCTGACTGAAGGTTAAATCAAGTTGTAGCCAATAGAGTGGTGTTAGTTAAATCAGGTGCTTATCTTTCCAAGTCCACCATCTATGACTGTGCTGGTTCCTCAAGGCACAATCATATCAGCATAGCCGTTTAGGTGACCCTATCACTCGACTTTCTAGATCCTACCAAACCTACACCAAGAACACGCAGATTGCCTTTAAACGAGATGAGTCACATTTGGATGTGCATCGTATTCCTCCTGTATATCCCAAATCCATAGCTGGAGGATTGGCAATAACCCCCGTTGCATACCTCAAAAAATAGAGCTCATTACTTTGGCCAATCCATCCCTCCTTCACTCATTTCCATGTGGCCTATCACTCCGGAGCACTCACCTGCCCCCTTCTCTTTCACCACTAATCTTAAAGTTGTTTTAATGATGTCTCCTTCGCTACCGGGTGCAAGAGCTTACATACAAATCACATTTGCATCTGCACTTGCTCGAACGCATCCTCCCCTTCTTAAAATGTTGCAAAGGATGGAAGTGACACCATTCATGTTCCTCTCTTGGCTGAACTATCGAAACAGTATCCATATGGGCCACTATAGAATTCCCTAGGTGCCTAATTCAGACTACTTAACAAAGGCTACTATGCTCGTCTTGGGTTCAAGATCACAGGGCCACGACGCTGCAGTGTTTCTATTCCTCCTGTCACGAACTGGGGATGAAAAGACAACTCAAAGACAAATTAAAGGATTCAAGGGTTTTCGTTGTGCAAATTGGAAATTAAGGAATTAGGTTCAACTGATGTCACTTAATGTGAATTCAACAAAATATAACCAAGTTATACTTGTCTACAGGGCCATGTTTCACAGTCCTTCACTCTCTTTCACTTAGTCTGCAGCTTGCTGTCCTTTCAAAAGCCACACTCCATCTTTGGCATTTTAAGTGCCCTGCACATCTTTCTTGGGTGTTTAATTTTCTTGCTTAGTTTTTGCTGATGATGTCAAGATGTCACATTTCTTCTCAAACAAACTGGCACCACCACCCTTGAGGGTTTGGGATATCTAGCATTGGGCCAACCTTCTCCCTGGACCACCTGTACCACACTCCATTGTAAAATCCACTGCCATCAACTCTTCATCAAGATCAGTATGATCCAGCAACTTATAGACACCAATGCCACATCTGGCTGCACACCACGCGCCATTCCTTGGCTATTTTTCAAGACACTTACCATGGAAGACCTGACTGGCACCCTAACATCCCTTAAGGGCAAATGACACATATATCCCTGCCGCTGCACTTAGGACCCTTGTGACTAAAGCACTCGTCCATTACCTGGCAATCTTCAACAGCTCCCTGATTCAATCAACTTCCTCTTGACCCTCAAGACTGGACAAATCCTAGTGCTTCTGAATAAATCAACAATGGTCCCTGACAACATCAGCAAATACCGCCCCATCACACTTGAGAAAACAGTAGCCATGCAACTCGTCTGACAAATTGACGCCTAAACCCTCATTTAGTCCTACCAGTCTGGCTTCAGAGCCAGATGCAGCACAGAAAAATCTACATTTAAGGTGATCAAAGATTTTCTTAAAATCCGTGACAATGGCCAATCTTGCCTCCTTAGTCTTGTCAACTTCCCAGCCGCATTAAAAACAGTAGACCTTCAGACACTCTCTGACAGTCTATATCGTCACATGGGGATCAGGAAAACCATTCTCAGCTGGTTCAAATCCTACCTCACTCACTGCCACCAATTTTTCCAGAGTTGCTACGCGGGACGCTGAGGGAATCTCCTGTTAATTGGGAAACCGAGCAGGACCTAGGGATCTAACCCTTGATATATGATTAAGAGGACATATCAGAAGGAAAAGAACGGTAGGCCTAGAGTGTGACTCTATGGAGTGTGAAATTATTTGAAAGGAGATTGATTGATTTGTGATGTAAATTAATAAGCCTGGTTTTGAGAAAGGCTGCAATGGTGGAAACAAGTGTCAACATAGTGTTCGAATCCTTTGATTCTCAAGGTTTGAGCACGTAGAGTAGCTGACAAATTCTTCTATATAATGTACCCCTTTGAGTAATACAGAATGCACCCAAAGGAGTCTATTAATGGGAAGATTGGAACACCAGACGAGGATCGCAGCAGAACGTAACACCAGTCATAGACTGTGACTGTAAAAAGAACAGGACACGTGTCAGAGGTCTAGGATATGCAAACAATACAGTGTACTCAATTGCAAAAGAACTGACCTAATGGAAGGGCGAGGGGCTCAATATCATAAACCTCGGGCCTTCCAGTATGGGAAAGTGGAGATCAGCTCTACAATAGAATACGTAAACTAAGTTCAGAATGCATTAACATATGAGGGACAATAATTAACCAGATTTCCCTGGGTAAGTCTTACCGTCACCCCTGGATTAAATGCTGTGACTGCAATCAGGTGATCCGGTTGTTCAGTGGATTTAGGGATGTCTTTTAGGATTCCAAGCGTTCTGAGGGCAATGAAGAAACTCCTACACCGCCAAAACGAGGACATTGATTCTAAGGTGGCGCAAGTCTCTATGTTCTCCAGTGGCCACTGGACCCGATGGCATGCGGACGCTTGGTTGGTGCAGATGAAAAACGCACAATAGGCAGTCTCTAGTCCGTGCATATGTTGTACAGGAAGCAGGAAGAAGTCCAAAAAATAAGTATTAAGGGTCGGTAACTGGCAGGCAATAATCCAAGCAGAACGTCAGGCCAAGCACACAGTGTTCAAAATCCAAGTCGTTAACCAGACGGGCAAGCGTGAGTTGAAGTCGCAGGGTGAATGGAGTCCAGGATGCAAAAAGAGTTTGGCGACGTAACGGGAAAGAATAGCAGGGGCTAGACAAGGCAATCCAAGGACAAAAAGCAAAGGTCAGCAACGATAATCCATCTGAGTGCAATACAATAACAGAGCTAACAAGAAACAATCAGAAGCACCGTGGCCATGTCTGATGAGGGTTTTAAACACAGAGTCACATGATGCTACCAACACGCGCCATGTGACATGGTGCGTGAAGTGGGTGCCAGGATTTCCACGGCAACCGCCAATGCTCCAGCATTCGGGTTTTCCCTGTGATGTAGACCAGATGTGAAATGCCTGGAAAGCGTTGTCTGGAGTGTTTTAAGGAGCTGTGATGCCTTAACAAGGTACATGGATGATTAACCTTGCTCCTTGCAGTGCCGTTAGTTATACCGTTGTCATAACCAATAGCCTGATTCTTGACAGATTCCTTCCCCACAGAGCCCCCAAACCCCCGGGAAGCCCAAACCTGTGAAAAAAACTTAGGCGCGTGAATGTTCCCAACGGGTTCCCAGGACTGATCCTCCAGACCATAGCCTTCCCAATCTATCAGGCAGAGATGCTCTCCCCTACGGATCTTGGTGTCCAGTATCCGCCGTACCTCATATTCGTCTGACCCTCTTACAGTAATAGGGCTTGTGCGGGGTGCTAGATGCGTGGATGGATGGAATGGTTTTATTAGGGAGATGTGGAAGACAGGGTGGAGCCTCCACCGGACTGGGAGCTCTAAGAGAACCACCACAGGATTAATCCCCTTTGTGATTGGATACGGGCCAACAAAACGGGGCGATAAGACTTTTCTGCCAGGTATCCGTAGAATGCCTTAGCATTCGCCTGAGCAGCAAGCAGATGCTGTTTGATGTTACCTCGCAACTTTGACAAACCCTGACCACAAGAAGAAGTGGCGGGAGTGTTCTGTGAAGGTACTGATTGTATGGGACGAGAGCGTAGATGATGGCCACAAAGAGCAAAAAATTAAGAGGAACCTGTAGAAGAATGAAGGGAATATTATAGGCAAACTCTGCCATGACCAAGACAGACAACCAAGTGTCTTGATATTGAAGAATGAGACAACAGAGGCATTGTTCCAATGTTGTGTTTAAGCGTTCCGTTTGGCCGTCTGTCTGGGAATGGTATGCACTGTAAAACCTATCGTCTATACCCATTGAGGTGGTAAGAGCTCTCCAAAAATGGGAGCTAAATTGGCACCCTCTGTCCGATATGATATTATGATATTGGGTAAACCAAAGCGTTGAAAGACATTTTGCAGAAACAACTCTGCCAAAGCGGGGGCTGTGGGTAGGCCACAGCATGGGATGAACAAGGCCATTTTCATGAAATAGTCTAGAACAAGGTATCATAACCACATGTGATGGGTAGCTCGACAATAAAATCCATGGAAATCATCGTCCAAGGCAGATCGGTTATCGGTAAGGGATGGATAAGAACAAGGGTTTAGTACGAGAATTTTTTCCTGGAGCTCAGACCGCACAAGATTCAAGATACTTCCGGACATCTTTATTCATGGCTGGCCACCAACACCACTGCATGAGAAGATCCACCGCCTTCTTCTGACCTGGGTGTGCTGCGACCTTGGAGTCATGGCACCATTGTAGCACTGTGTTGCGTGTCCGAGGGTCTGTAGATAAACCCGAACTTGTAGATACGGTAAACCCTGAATAATATCCATGTTGTACTCCTTAATTTCAGAGGGTTGTGAACTGACCCAGTCCTGTAACGCGGATATCAATGATGGCTGCAGAACACAACCACAAACCACCTGAGTGGGAAAAATGAGCATTCTCTCAGGTGAACGTTGTACGGGAGAGCCATGAATGCACAAACGCGCATCTGCTTTGGAGTGCAGAGAACCTGGACAATAGGTGATGACAAAATGATACATTGAGTAATACTCATGCCAACAGGCATGACGGGCCGTATTACATTTCACTGATTGAAGTGCCATGAGGTTTCTGTGGTCTGTATACACCTGTACAGGTGCAACGGTTCCCAACAAGTGGTGTCACCAGACAAGATAAGCATCCCGAGCTGTTAGCAACTCCTTTTCCGTAACGGTGTAATTCCTCTCATATGCGGTAAGCTTACGGGAGTGGAATACCAGGAGATATAATTCCCCAGAATCCCGGCAAGACTGTGACAATATGGCACCTACTGCAATGTCTCAAGCGTCCGTCTCTACTACAAAAGGTAGGGTAGGATCGGGGTATTGAAGTACCAGAGCGGTCGTGAAAGCCTCCTTCAAGGCGTCAAAAGCCTGTTGGGCCGTTGCCTTCCAGTAATATTGGGACTTGTTGCTAGTTAAGGCAGTCAGTTGGGGTACGATTCCAGAAAATGACCTTATGAACCATATATAGAAATTTGAGAAGCCCAAAAAAGATTGCAAAGCCTTCAAATCCTTGGGAACAGGCCACTTTAGAACTGCCTTTACCTTAGTGTCACTAATACATATTCCTCTGTTCGTGATGTCATAACCCAAAAATTCCTTGCTAATGGCATGGAATATGCACTTCTCTAGTTTTGCATAAACACGGTTTTCATGTTGACGATGAGACCTGGTGAACATGTGTTTCAAGAGAGGGAGAATAAATCAAAATATCATCAAGATATACTACCACAAAGTGGTCCAGCATGTCATGAAAAACATTGTTGATAAAACGTTGGAACGTGGCTGGGGCATTACACAGCCCAAAGATCATTATGCAATATTCGTACAAGCCATACCGTGTCTTGAATGCCATCTTCCACTGATCTCCATGACGTATTCTAACCAGATTGTATGCACCCCAGAGATCCAATTTAGTGAACATTTCTGAAGAGCCAAGTTGATCAAGAAGAACCGATATGAGAGGTATCGGGTATTGATTTCATATCGTGACTGCGTTCAATCCACGGTAATCAATACAGGGCCGAAGAATGTAGGGTATGCCACTGGTGAACGTGAAGGACCGATGAACCCTGTCCTTAATGATTTCTCTATGTAATCCTTTAGGAGGGCATCCTCCTTCACTGTTAAAGAGTAAACCTGGCCTGAAGGTATTTTAGCTCCAGGGATGAGATCAATAGGACAATCATAGGACCTATGCGGTGGTAGCTCCTCTGCTCCCTTAGCATCGAACACATCTCGAAATGTGCCATAAACTTCAGGCAAAGATGTTGCCATGATTGCACCCACAGTTGGAGCAATCTTGAGCAATGGACGAGACAGATTGGTCGGTGCCTTTTCAGAAGTTAGACATGTGGGTTCGCCATAAGTAGAACTGAACAAGACCTCCCCAGACTGCCAATCAATACTGGGATTATGCAAGACCAACCAGGGTAACCCAATTATGATTTTGAACTGGGGTGCCGCTATCAAATCGATGCTGATGTTCTCCGTATGACCGGTACCAGTCGTCATGTTCAGTACTATAGTTTTTTCGGTTACTAAACTGGATAACAGAGTGGTACCATCAACCGCATTGACTGCTCTGGTTGGTCCATGGAAAGCACTGGTATGCCCATATCTTGTGCGTACTGGACGTCAATACAATTACCCGTGGCACCTGAATCATGTACTAGTCCGACTGTCCAGGAAAACCCTGTGTATAAATTAAATTGAGTCATGATCGTGAAAGCTGCAGAAGGTATGGGATCCGTAGATACTTGGCTCGGCAATTGGACCCCCTCTATTGCCGGGCTTTCAAGTTTCCCTGTTTCTTTGGCTTCTTCGGGCAAGATCGTAACAAATGATCTGGAGAACCGCTTTAGAAACATAGATTATTTATTCTACATTGCTCTCTTTCTTCTGAGGACAGTGGACCTTGAACAGCCCCAATTTGCATACGTTTGCTATTTCCTGTTGTTGAAGTCGGCAAGGGCAACTGCACAGGGACCTGAGTTCTGCGTTCAGCTTTTTGTTCAAGCTTTCTAGCATCACTCTGGAGAACAAGATCAATGAGTTCAGAAAACCCCCTAGGTAGTACAGGGACAGTAGCTAGAATATCCTTAAGAGAATCCGATAACCCTCTGTAAAACAGAGAGGCTTTCTTTTCCTCTGGCCAATTGGTCTCTGCCGTTAATTGGTTAAACTTAGCCAGTTATGAAAACATTGTGGAATCGCCTTGGTGTAAATTCACGCGTTCAAGGTCCATTGCTTGAGACTTATATCTAGTATCAAAGACTTGATTCATAGCATTAAACAATGTGTTACAGTCATAAAACATATGACTGCCTTCATCCAGTAACGGGTTGGCCCATGCTGCGGCTGTGCCTCCTAAATGGGAGAGGACAAAGGCCGCCTTAGTAGTCGAATCAGGAAAAGAGTTCGGTCGACACAGGAAATGAAGTCTGCACTGATTCAGAAAGGTCCTGAAAACCTTAGGGTCTCCAGTGAACCTCTCTGGGGGGGCAAGAGGGAACTGGGCCCTTAAGTACACTGGTCCTTGTTCTTGCTTGGAAGGCTGAACCCCAGAAGCTGATGCGATAGCAGCTGGGGGAACGCCAGGACCAGCAGCAGGAATGGCTGCTGAAGCTTGTCTATATGACGTTGCGTGGCATTGTGTGCCGCAGCCATATCTGTACTGTGGGATATTTTGACCCACTCAGCTGTGCTATGCTACATCACTTTGCTGCAGTGGTGCAGGAAACAGCAAAATGGCTGCGCTGACTCCTGTGCGCGCCAAGATCTCTAAACTGCGTTTTTGCAACAAACAGAAAATGGCTGCACCACCCTGCCTCACACATTTCAGGTGGGGTGGAACAGAGTACTCACTACAGGAATGTACCAGTGTGCTCTGCAACATTTAACATAGAGTGAAGTGAAAGAGGTAGCATTACTTTGCTGAAAACGGAAAATACCTCTTTAAAATGACATCTTTCAACCTTTAAAGTGCTGTTTGGCACTACATTCATCAATTTCTCATGAACCACTGTAGTTAAAAAGGCCATGCAATGCCCATCTTATGTGAAGATAATAAACCTAATAAAAAGGCAGGGTTAGTTGTTAAAATATCCTCCCTTGATTTTCAGAATACTGATAAAGGCCTATCATAAAAAATTGTTGCTCAAAAGGAGGGTGCAGGCCACTCACCTGAGGAGTATTTTGAGCCACACATATTCCAGGAGACTGAAAAGACAAACACTGTGCGAAATGCAAATAGGTATTCTGAGCCAGAAAATGACAAGCTATCACGCAATCTTTGTGAAAATATTCAGTCAAAAAACTGCAATGTAAGCACTGATAGGCCCAGGTCAGAGGGGCGGACAGTGGCTACACTCCAAATGGGTTCTGAACATTGGAAAATAGACAAAGGTTTCCAAAATGAAATGGACAAAAAGGAGGGGAAAATATCATTTCACATGCCTATGTGTTTGGCAAGAAGTGAAAAGAGACTAAGAAATATGAGTCCTGAAATCACTAAGAATTCGCACATTTTGTGTGTGTTGGAGGACGTTGAGGACAGGTATTATGCTCCTATCACTGTGGAAGATAAATGCAATGCATTTGCAATGATTGACACTGGTGCACAGGCCACGATCATGTCCAAAGAGTTGGTAAAAAATATCAATGAGGGGATGTGCCCACAAAATCATAAAAAAGTGACATAAAATGAAGGCCTGGTGCACAATTTTAATGGTGAGCAAATACCTGTCGAAGGTGTCACTGAGGTTGACATAAAGATAGGGAGACATAGGATGAGACAAGAAGTATTAATTACACCTCTTAGTGAAATACCTTTCCTCATGGGGACAAATTGTCTGAAGAGGTTGTCACCCCTAATTAATAGGGTAAATGGGGTCTTATGGTCCCTAGCCAAAAAAAAACCTTGAATCCTAAGAAAGTGGTGTCACAAAACAACAGTGTAAAACTATGCCATATTGTGGCTAAGTCCGATGATGCAGTGTAAGTGAATCTTCAGAATGGCTGTGTGCCTACTGTCACTGTCATTCTAATGTGTCAGTGTGAAATGTGAGGTGAAAAAGAGAAACAGTCTCTGGATATTTACTTAGACCCTAAGAAAAAAAGGCAAACAGAAATAGATGAAAACACATTGTGCTTTTATTTAAACCAAGAGAAATGCAATCCAAATGTAACTCCAGAGATGAACACAGAAAAACACATTCCAACCCTCTCTGAAATACACATCGGTGATCGGCAGCCATGGATCCCTATCTGGGTGAATGGTCATTCTGAAATGATAGAAGCCACTTTAGCACTTGAGCAGGAAAGAAGTTTCATTAATGAGAAAGTACGCCAGTGAATAATTGACAGGGAAGAGGTCCCAAAATTCAGAATAAAAAAAACAACACATTTTTGGGTTGGATGATCCGGAGTGAGGGAATAGGTTTGTAGGGAAATGCATGTTAAAAATCACCATTGGTCCTGAAACTATATGTCACAACGTATGTATAGTGAGTAGGGCCCAACATAAATTTTATCTGGGAAATGACATCATGCACAGAATGTGTATGGTGCTAGACTTCCTTAATCACAAAGTGTGGTCCAGATTGGGGGGGACCTACACCTGAATTTGAAGACAAGAGACAAGCTTATTGCGCACAGACGATACCATATACGATTGAATTACAGGTGAAAAAGGATGTTACCATGCATGCATTTACCAGGCAAGTTACAATAACACTAAAACACGGAAAGGGAAAACATATAAAAGATTCTGATGCATTTGTGTGCCTAAATGAATTCATGAAGCAGCAAGGGCTAGAGTGTGAATATACACCACTGGTAGAGATTGTGGATGGACCCATCAAAATGATGGTGGTTAATAAAGGTTGCTGGGATATTTTTTTATAGGAAGATTTAGCGTTCGGAATGGCAATACAAAAATCTCACTTTACTGCAGATTTCAATAATGCAGTGATTGGGAATATCCCTAAAAGATATGTGAATGCACAGGGTGAGTTGCCAGAGTCTATGGATTCTGAACCTAAACGAATATTTAAAATGTTGTCTGTGTATCCTTATGAATAAAGTGTGACAGTGTGCTATCAACAAGATAATTGCATCCTATTTCATTTAAACGAGAATAAAACAGAGAAACAGCATATTGAAATGGAAGTCAATATTCCAAAATATTTGAATGTGTTCACTCTCCAAAGAGATAAGGCCACACGGTTAGAGGAGAGCTGTCAAGTGACTCCAATCAAGCACTCCCACTAAGTCAGTGCCTCGTCTGGGACGCCCAAGGGAAGCACTTATTTATATTTTTTTATGACAAGTTATACTCTGGATGATAAACCCTTATATAACGCCCCTCTTTTTGAATCACCCTGACCTCACTGAGCCAAGAAGTAGGTGTGTTTTGCAATGTAAAATATTTATTGAGAAAGGAAACAAGATATATATCACACTTTTATGAATATTTAATAATTGATAGCACACTTATGAATATAATGTTGATCAACAATAGATAATCTGACACTAGCACACTTCTTTACAATCAATGAGGAGTTAGTATAGGAAGGATAGGGTAGCAGAAAATACTTTTATGGTTTCAAGGAAAAGCAATGAGGGAAAAAAATGCAGCACAGAAATAAACTTGATATGATTTCAACAAAAGATAAAATGATCACTTTTTCTTTGACAATTCCCTTCCCCCCCTACGCAAGATAAGGAGATAGAAGGAGAGCACACAATTCTCAGGAATACAAAATGCAATACAAATTTCCAGTTCCCCCCAGCGATCATAGAGGAAAACTGGTATGATTTTAAAGCAGGCAAGATCCTTTTAAATGTGGTGGCAATGAAGTGAAAAATATGCTGAAAATGCTTTTAATTCCCTCTAGAGGTTCTGGGTGAGTGAGAGATACTTTAAATCAGTTCAGGTCAGCCCTACCAATGATTCAGGGATGGTTATCAGGTTGAAAACGGGATTCAGTAATGGAAGCAAAAGACAGATATTTTTACACGTGGTTGAAATGAAGCAAACTGTCAATTCGCGGCACTTTTTCTCGAGTGTGTCGATCGCGATTGCGGAGGAACTATAAGGAGTAGCAAGTAGGCTTGTTGGAAAGCGTAGAATCTTAGCTTTAAGATGAAAGTTAAACCACGTTCCTAGCACCTACGATTCCAAAAATACGGACGATTTTATGAAGGTAGTTTTTCAGAAATGAAATAATGATTCAAAATGACAAAATTACACTTTACAGGTTTAAAATCGGAGAAGGGACACACGATTCTATGATGCAGTTCTGGACAGGTTAAAATGGTTTGGATCAGATTATTTTAGACTAAGAGATTGGTTCTGGCACAGTTCTAGCTGAGTACTCACACTATGAATTTGAAAAAGGCCGTCAGGGTCTGGTCAGCAGGTTTGAACTGGACTCCGGTCGGTTTCTGGTACTGGTTCTCTGGTTGGATCTCTGGTTCTGGTCTGGTTTGGTCTGTGGTTCTGCTGTCGGCACTTCACAGCGGTCTGGTCTGTAGTTCTGCTGGTCTGGATCAAGTGGATTCTGGATACAGCACTGCTTTCTGGGTCTGCTACCAGTTCTGGCAAAAGTTCTTGGAAAAGAATCCAACAGCTCGCCCGGCTGTAGAATAGTTTGGTTGGATTGCTGGATTCTGAAAGCCTGCTGAGAAGAGTTCTCAGCTTGTGGGTTAGGCCTTTGCTTTAAGTTCTGTAGTCTATTTGGAGTCTAAGTTCTGGATGTTTCTTCTAGATGTTGTGTGGTCCGGCAAAACGCTCCGCAAGAAAATGAAAAGTTAATCTCTTGCCTGTCCAAGCAGTCTCTTTTTATGTGTTTTGAAAGTGGGTGGGTCGGCTCATTCTGCATGCCCAACCCTCTCATGATTTGATAGGTCAAGGATTCTCTGTGACCTAATTTGAGAAGGGATAGTGTGTCAGAGTGAGTCAGAGTCTTGCAGTCTGTTGAAGAAACACCCCTTTGCTTTTACTTAGAAAATGAATTTTCCATAACTAACAGGTTTCCCAGATACACACGTCATTGAAATTATATACACATTTCACAGATTAATTTAAGATACACTCTCGCCCAACTCTGATCCCCCTAAGAGCCTGGGTTCACAAATGGCAACATTTTGTGCTTTTTAGTGACTTTTGCCATATTGGTTTTTCCTCAAAATTTACACAGACCTGCACCCCTTCCCTGAGCATATTACTGGAAATGACTATGTCTCTATCCTAAACACAGTGTCTGCAATATTAATAAATAGCGGGGTTCGGTCCCAGAACACCGTACAAAGTGGAATTTGGGCTCAAATCGTGAGGGCATTTTTCATTTTCATGATCCCCAAATTGTACATTTCTGTGAGCTTAATACAAGATTTTAGAAGGATTTAACTTAGACATATATTTACTGCAATATGAATCCCCAGTCCTGTCTGGCCTGCCCCTAGGAACTGGAGTCAGGGATCACATGTCTCTCCTTCCAGGCAGAGCTCTGTTTACAGTCCACACCCAAAATCAGCATACCCCATTCAATTGCAAGGTTCTAATGTGTTGGGTCCAGCAGGCTGCAGGGAAGTCCCCTCCCTCTCAATCAACAGGGCCATGTGATATCCTGCCTCCTGGTGTGGGTCTCTGGGGTGTTAAGAGTTCTCAGGAAAGGCCAGTCTTTTGAACTTTTAATTACATAAGACCCCCTCTGTTCACTGCCCAGTTCTGCAAGACAGCTCTCCTGTCAGGATTTATAGAGTGCCAGCGCTGGTCAGTGTCCAATGCCGGTACTGCACCTATTTTTGACAGCTGTCTTGAATTAAAACACTCAACCATAGTTGGATTTTTGTTTGGTGGTTTCGGGCCCATGACCTCAGCAAATTTTTTGACATTAATAAAAAAGGGTTTTGAACAGAACCATCTTTCTTTGCACAGGTGGGTGGCAGGTCAGGGGACCATTTTGGTGTGCACAAAACTGCACGGTTCTCCTGGATTCTGGCGCAAATGTGGGCTTTTCCGCCATCTTGGATTTCCTAAGCCCACAGCATCAAATGTTTCAGCATAATAGTCCAAACGTGGGCCAGGACACCCAACACAGCACAGAGGTTCCTCCATTGGAGGACTTTCCACATTTTCAAAAATGTTAGAGGAGCAGGTTCAGGCTGCAGATGAATGCACCAATGAAGAAGAAAAGGATCAGTTGAGAAAATATGTATGGAGTTTAAAGAGGTTTTAGCCAAAGACACATATGATTGCGGCCTAGCCGATCTGCATGTTGCCACATTACCAGAGGGACATGGTAGGGAACCAGTATTTGTGTGTCAATATGGGTTACCACTGGCATGTTTGGAATCATTACCTGAGATAATTAAGAATCTAGAGTCTAGAGGGATTATTTGGCCCATTCATAGAACATCAAATACTCCCATTTTGGGAATATGAAAACCTAATGGCCAATAGCGTTTGTGTGCAGACTTTCGAGAATTTAACAAAAGAGTACCTGTTTCCAGGTGGCCACTTCCATTTATTTAAATAGAGTGGGTACTCCTGATAAACTTATAATAAAAATGTTTATTAAATAATACCTCAATGAAAGGTCAAGCAAGACAGGACATTTGATTAAAATATTTCATCTTTAAAAAAATGTATATTTTTTAATATATAAAAGGACGACCTAAAGTAAGCAAATATGCACATTACATTCTCTTTAAGGCATTCATGCCACAGTCATCCTCTCAAAATCATGTTCTTTGGAATCTTATTTCAATTGTTTATTTTCATTTTTGAAAAATAAATTCCTAAATCAGAAATAATGTGGTTATTTATGGCATTCACTCATTGTGGTTGTGTTAATTAATTGACTATAGCCATCACTGTCTGTGATACTTACAACATCAGGACTTCAATTGAGTGTGACTGTTGTCCTAATTTTCACCATGAACTGAATTTCCAACATACATTCTCCATTGATATTATAGGAATCATTTTTGTTCTTACACATGAGTTGAAAAGCACAATTGTATTGCTAGAAGCCTTTTCTATTTGTACAGATATGCATGTGAAGTTGTGTATAGTGTTTTCTATTTCATTTTCTTCTAGCTGGTGTGTTTTATTAAAGTACATACATTTTTGTAGAATCTTGATTGGACATTCCCTTTATTTTGGACTGTTGTACTATTGCTGTATGGGTTGTTACTGAATTACATTCACACCCCTCTCGAGAGAATAGCCTTCCCTCAGCCCACTTTACAGCAAAGGGGAAGGAGGTATATCTCTTAACTGTGCCTATTTTACCTTTATGATTGGGGTAAATCAGCTTTACTAATATTTTGGAGGGATGGAAGATCCCGCAAGAGGGTGGTAGTTGGTTTGGGTGGTGCAATCAACAATCTACTTTATTTCGGTAGGCGTGTGGCACTGTGAGCTAGAAAGAAGATAGCTTAGAGGTTGTAAACTATGTGACAGTTCTGATGGTGGCTTCAGAGGTTCTCCTAGCATAGCAAAGTTTAGAGCAAGTGGTAGACTTTATGCACGTTATCAAGTCTGTTTAAAGTTTTGTTCTTGCTTTTCCACACATAGATACATTAAAACGTAACTAAAATGTTTCTATTTCAGGGGTCATTTTTGCATTCTCAGCTCAGTTGTTATTGGTGTCTGAATATCATGCACCCAAAATGGCTATTGTAGGCATCCGGAGCCGCAATGATTATTGCAATCCCTTGTTTCTAACCCAGCTACTGTATCTTTTCTGTTGACTGCAGTTGCTTCTAAATCTTGCAGCTCACATCACCACGGATACTCTTTACAGCTTGCACATCTCCCTGGTACTTTGCATGCTGCATTGGCCGCCGGTACAAAAACGTGTAATGGTCAGATCTCTCTGCATTGTTCACCGGGCATACCATGGCCATGGTGCAGAGTATTTACAAGAGAAGTTTCAACCCTACCAACCAGTACTTTCTCTGTGTCTGCGGCTAAGCTGTGGAATGCTCTCCCATTCTTCCTCCGAGTTTCAACCATACAAACCGGTACGTTCGCTACGCCCGCAAGACGCTTGTCTGTTCCCTGCTCCAAGCTTTCGGCTCACTATGATGGGCGGTCGCTCCTTTTCTATGTCTGCAGCTAAGCTGTGGAATGCACTACCATTCTTCCTCCGAGTTTCAACCATACAAACCGGTACGTTCGCTACGCTCGCAAGACGCTTGTCTGTTCCCTGCTCCAAGCTTTCGGCTCACTATGATGGGCGGTCGCTCCTTTTCTATGTCTGCAGCTAAGCTGTGGAATACTCTCCCATTCTTACTCTGAGTTTCAACCATACAAACCGGTACATTCACTACGCTCGCAAGACGCTCGTCTGCTCCCTGCTTCAAGCTTTCGGCTCACTATGATGGGCGGTCGCTCCTTTTCTATGTCTGCAGCTAAGCTGTGGAATGCACTACCATTCTTCCTCCGAGTTTCAACCATACAAACCGGTACGTTCGCTACGCTCGCAAGACGCTTGTCTGTTCCCTGCTCCAAGCTTTCGGCTCACTATGATGGGCGGTCGCTCCTTTTCTATGTCTGCAGCTAAGCTGTGGAATGCACTACCATTCTTCCTCCGAGTTTCAACCATACAAACCGGTACGTTCGCTACGCTCGCAAGACGCTCGTCTGTTCCCTGCTCCAAGCTTTCGGCTCACTATGATGGGCGGTCGCTCCTTTTCTATGTCTGCAGCTAAGCTGTGGAATACTCTCCCATTCTTACTCTGAGTTTCAACCATACAAACCGGTACATTCACTACGCTCGCAAGACGCTCGTCTGCTCCCTGCTTCAAGCTTTCGGCTCACTATGATGGGCGGTCGCTCCTTTTCTATGTCTGCAGCTAAGCTGTGGAATGCACTACCATTCTTCCTCCGAGTTTCAACCATACAAACCGGTACGTTCGCTACGCTCGCAAGACGCTTGTCTGTTCCCTGCTCCAAGCTTTCGGCTCACTATGATGGGCGGTCGCTCCTTTTCTATGTCTGCAGCTAAGCTGTGGAATGCACTACCATTCTTCCTCCGAGTTTCAACCATACAAACCGGTACGTTCGCTACGCTCGCAAGACGCTTGTCTGTTCCCTGCTCCAAGCTTTCGGCTCACTATGATGGGCGGTCGCTCCTTTTCTATGTCTGCAGCTAAGCTGTGGAATGCACTACCATTCTTCCTCCGGGTTTCAACCATACAAACCGGTACGTTCGCTACGCTCGCAAGACGCTTGTCTGTTCCCTGCTCCAAGCTTTCGGCTCACTATGATGGGCGGTCGCTCCTTTTCTATGTCCGCGGCTAGGCTGTGGAATGCTCTCCCATTCTTCCTCTGAACCGCGCAGGACCACCTTACATTCCGTCTCTCTCTCTAAAAAACTACTTGTTCTAGCTCTAGGCTGGTCCTGTTGTGTCTCTCAGCACCAACATGCCTCTGGTGAACGTGTGCTTTATAAAAACATTCTACATAACATAACATACTACAAACGTTGCTAAATTAATACGAATTAAAAATTTTGGAAAGCAAAGCAAGACGAGGTAATGGTGTTGTGCGTTTATATTACTGATGTACTGCATATTTTATGGCGTGTTTGATGGACACAAATCAGAAATAAACTTGATGACTGAATCTGCCTTCCTGCCCCTCCCGTGCATTGTCGCTCTCTCCAGCCGCGTCGTTATGTTCGCTCACACGGACTCCATCTGAAGTTCTGTTTGAGCCCTATTCAACTAAAGACGTAACGGCCATAAAAGTAATAAGGAGAGAGTTGAAAGGCTGACATGAGGAATGGCGTCCATGGGGCGGCTCTGAGGAACAAAGTAAGGAGTCATTTAGCTGGATTTGTCTTCACTGTTTGATCTCTCCCTCACCAAGACAGAGCCAGCGCTGGCAGCATAAATCTTACATGTATATAAAGGCAGAAGCTGCGAATGATTTGTTTAAATGACCTTCCTCTTCAATGCAGTCGTTACAACTGGGGAAAATAACCGTATATATATTAGAATACATGGATTCTTTTTCCACGAGGCTTGCAAATTGGGTGTAGTGGATCATTTTGGCAAGAAAGAGATGTCAAAATTCGCTTTCACCATCAACCCAAATTTCCAGGGAACCCTTCCTGCCATCACGCTCAGTTTTGCACGATGCGTCTGCACATACAGTTGGCAAAAGCTTTGAAAGTTCTCTGAACGTCACTGATTGCAAGCGTTCAGGAGCGTTCATGCGTTTATTATGTAGAGACTGAGGCAGCAATGAATGCTGGCTGACCCTTTTGTCTTTGACCCGCCTGCCGCTTCTCTCCGCCCTTCTTCCTGGTCGCCCGCCTCCAGTCTAGACTAGCTGGTTATCAGCACACTGGTGACGCTACTACGCATGTTATCTCCAGGAAATGAGCATGACGCAGGTTACCATGACGGTCCCGCTCTGTGCCCCTGTAGCATTTCATGATGAGGCAATACAGAGATCAGCCAGTCTGTTAAACCGTTCTGCACATGTTTTATTCAAGATAACATGAATCCTAAACAGTGGGGACTCTAGAAATCAATATTTGAGGGGGATGAGAGAGGGGTGGCGAGCAATTCAGGGGCACACAAAGAACAATGGGGGGTTGGAACATCAAATAAGGGCCAACAGTGTCAACAGGGCAAACTGGTTTCTGTAAAGTTGGTTAGAAAACGTGACATTATGCAAGTTCAGGGTAGGTTTCAAACAGTACAAGTTTTGCATCAAGTTAATATACACCCTAAAAAGTTAACGCACATTCAACAGTTGCAAAAGGCCCTTAAAACTTCCAAAGGCCTTCAGTCTTACAAGTGTTTTAGTGTTCATTTTTCATTGAACACATGTTATTATTAATTGTTGCTGTATCTTGAAAACAATGAATGGAAAATTGCACAACCAAAGAAATTACCACTCTGGACCCCCTGTCCCCACAGGCTTCCCTCTTATCAAGAGCCTTTAAGGTCCAAACCACAGCACCCTGAATCGTAGCCAAGAGAAACGCACATGTTGCAACTCCAAAATGACAGTCCAACTGTCTTCCTTCATGTGTCCTATGAGTGTTTTAATGAGTTTATCCATAACAATGTTCTGTCTAACCATGGTCCATTATTTTAAGTTAAACAATAATATTCCTATCACACTTATTTTTAGTGCTTCATGATGAATACCTCAGCCACTTAAGTACTGTAAAAGTGCTATTTGTACCCAAATGAATGGTAATGTTATATAATGTAAAGTGGCCTTGTATATTATATCTCTGAAACTTGTGGTTTTGTGGCGTGTGGTTTTGCCAGAACAAAAGATGGTGTTCTTAAGTGTGGACCGGAAGTACCAAATTCCTCAGAGCAGGTATGGTTGTAGGTGATTTGTGACCTGTACACTTGGCTATGTGTACTAATAGAACAGTGCTGCGACACTGGTAAAGTCCCTGGCAGTGCACAGTACATAGCCGAGCTAATGACGTAGGAGGCTGTGTGAAGAACGCCAAGCTTCTCCCCAGGGTTCCAGTGGTTGTGATGGTGCTAACAGACATGCATCTGCTTGCTGTGTGTGATACAGTCTTTGTGTGTACTTTAAAGGTGCTACAGAATGAAATGTTGGGAAAGGAAGAGTTGGGCTGTGGCTCCTGAGGAGTCTTTCTAGAATGTTAGGGTTATGATGAATCAGTAGAGTTCAAATTGTGTAGTTATTCGTCTTGATGTGGTGGTGTTACTGTTCTAAATTCAGTGTTATGATGACTACGGGGTGGTGTTAGTGTCTTATGTATGATGGGGAGAAAATGTTGAGAAGACTGACATGACTGGGTTGCGATCTCCAATATCACTGCTTTAAATGGGCTAGTCCAAATCTGCCCCTGTTACCTGTACTTCTCATTCTTAGCATATCGAGTACCTGTACTTCAAGCAGAAGGAGAGCATTGATAAACGCATATGGGGCCTGATGACAACTAAAGCATTTCATTTAAGTGTACAGTGATGAAGGAATAATCCCCTGCAGTCTTTGTTGTGGAAAGTAGAGCCTGCTTCTCCTCCTCTCTTCCCCATCCGTATTGCCCATTAGCTCTCCTGCAGAGCCCATCCTGCAGAACAAACGAAGAAACAAACATGCAGTTATAGGGCCACTAGTGTGTTTACTGGGCACACACTATCATTTGGTTAATTGAGCTATGTCTGGCACTCACAGGGCCCTCCAGAACTTTCTTGTAGAGGACATGTTCCTGATTCTGAAGTCTGGGACACCCTTGCACAAGCAGCACCTTAAGAAGGATGTGCCATTACTTTTTAACCTGTGTATTTTTTATTAGCAGAGCCTTTTCTTATGAGTTGATGTTTAGGGGCTGGCAACTGATGTTCATGGGATGTTTCTGACTGAAATCCCACACATACCACTCCAGTTACCTACCAAATGTTGAACTTCTTACTTGCCAATGCACGTGAGTAAAAAATAAAACTCACCCTTTGAATCTTCGTTGTTTTTATCTCTGGTGTCTGCTAGTATGACAATCCAAAAAGAAAGGATGTGCTTTTATGTGGATATTAAGTACGCTCGTCCTTTTTGCATAGACTTGCATAATAGCCTGGCAGTTAAGGGGTTAAGACTATGCATAACAATAATCTGAACGTTTGCCTACAACAATTATTTGGGCAGCAGACCTTATCACAACATTTATTTGTGTTCGTCTAAGTTCTGAAAGACTTACAGTGGTGAAAAAGGGAGGAGATTTATTTTAAGGCAGTTCTACTTTGCTTGTTGGAAAAAAATGAAACTGCAATTATACTCTTTTAGCATAACGCGTTTTTATATGGAGGTAAACATTGTCGGGTTGCTTTATTATGCAAGTCAACTTTACTATTGTGTCTTGAAAGGCAAAACCTAAATATGTATACCAACTGCAGCTCAGAAGGTAAGTGGTGAGGTGTCTAAATTGCACAGTGCGTTCAAATACCATCTTCACAGCTTAACAAACAGTGTATTCCTTGGCAAATAATTTAATCTCATAGTGAAAGAATTGGGAGTTTTCAAACTCTACACACTTCTGTACATCACAAAAAAGGGCTAAAACTGGTCTGTGTTTGACGTGCATCTTTGGGAGATCACTACATTAGCCTGACAATCAGATTTAAAGTGCATGAATTAAGAGTAAACAACTATAATCTTATTTTGGTTGGAATCCCTTTCTGAAGTGTTTCAGATCATCATACTCCCAAGGCCCAGGCTCAGAAAAAAGAGGAGCTTACACAATGAGCTAAAGAGGGGTTGAGAACATGAGAAGAGTGTGGGCATGTGAGGAGAGAGATAAATAAAAAAGGGACACAAAGTTCGAGATACACAAGGAAAGTGAGAAATAGAAAATTATGCAAATGGACACACAGAGTGTGATTTGAAGAAATGGGTCAAGGAGCCCCAGTAGGATACAAGACCGTGAATATTTTTTGAGACTTCTGTGGCTGAGCCCTAGCCCACTTAAAGCCTATATTAATCAGTAGCTGCACTTCTTTTTTCCATTAAAAGCACTGTGTAAGGAGTTCTTGATGTAAGTGTTGTGCAGCGGCGTATTGCACATGTCAGTGAATCAGACCCGAATGTTGCAGTCTGTGTTTAGACGTGGTTTGCAAGGTTGCTTCTCTGATTGGTCTTTGTGTCCAGATTTGGGATGACTATTATGTTGTTAAAATTCGAGTGATCCGTGCCTTGGTAGCTGACGGACCATGCTGGTTCATCTGAGTGGTTCTGGTGGATTTAAGTCCAAGCCTGGCGTGGCTAGAAATTGATAGGCTTGCTTTCTTAGGTTTTTCGAGGGATCATGCTAGTGTGTTAGTTGCAGTCTAGCGAACAGATCGATTTTGAGAAATATTCTGAAGACTAAGGGTCTGATCACAAGTTTAGTGATAGTCGTAAAACACCCTGTAATTATCATTACTGGGTGCTTTACTACTCCACCAAAATCCAAGTTACATTTTTACCTGCTGCTTTTGTGTGGCAGTAAATTATCACCACACAAATGCAGCACTGTATGCAGTAATCACTGCAAGCAATAAACACCGGCCCCCAAATGGGGGGTAATGGACATTTCGGAATGACTTGTAAATCATACTTTGCTACCAGGGCCCGGGTAATTACCACATGGGATAAAGTTAACAGATTGGCGCTGTTATCTATGGTAATACTGCCAAAGTCTTAATTAGGCAGTGATCACACAGGTTTAGCATCTAACACCTGACATGTACTAATTTTAGATGTCTTTAATCTTTCTGCTGGGTTATACATGTGATAGTCACCTGCTCTTAGTCGTTGTTTGAAAAAAAGCATGCAGCTTGTTGTTTTGTGTGATGTGCGTACACGCAGTTGGGTGGATACCTAACAGTTTGCACTCAGCAAGAGACAGTTTCCTTTTAACTAAATAGACACCACTGCAAGCTTAGCTTCAAATAATATGCAATCAAAAACAACTCAATCTAACAGATGAGTTTCCACTAGTCAAAGACAGGTGACTTGCTTACACATTTTGTGGTATACCAGTGGTAACACTGCCAATCTCTAATACTTTAACAAATTTGACTCAGTAAGTCTGCATGACTACAAATTATGGTGAATGTTCCGTTATTTCCCATTTTGGAGTCCAATAGGAGTTTCAAAACTAAAACCTGGATTTTGGCGGAGTGGTAAAAGACTTGGTAATGGTCATTTCTAAATAATGTCTTACCACTACTACCAAACTCATGATCAGACCCAGTCTGTCTCTTTAAAATATTATATATGTCCCATGGACATGGAGTACAGGGGACAAGTGGGAAACTACCCAATTGGGTCTGTAGCATTGGAGGAAGGAACCTCACTTTCCCCCGTAGAGATGTTCACAGTTTTCACTTTCTGAATGTATATCTGAAATGACTCTGCACAGTGTCAGTGTGGCAGGAGATGAAACACTATCGACTTTAACATTCATATATATTAACTGCACTGCATTGGTATGCAATGTTTTTCAGCACAATAAGGGATCCAGATCCGATGTTGAATTCTTGCAGTGTAGAGTGGCATGTCCTTAAGTAGAAAGCTACCAAGGTAGCTCAGCAGGTTGAGTGGCTTGTTGAGATGTTATACGTTTACGGCTGGCTGTAAATCTTAAGGCTTGTTGTTATTCCTTATAAATATAGTTGCTATAAAATGCATTGGTTGACTAGTGGATGAATCAGGTTGCCTGTGTGCTTCTATTCAGGGCAGGGTTAGGGCAATGCCTTCCTCCCACACTGAAAATCATAAGTTCTTGCCCATGAAACCAGATCTCAGTTGTCTAATAATTGTTGTCAGCACAACAAAATCATCTACTTTCAATTGAGCAGTTTGAAAAACAAATAACAACTTTAGAAGTGTACCCTGCCATAAAATTCAAAGGTAGGTGTACACAAATTACAATGTACGGGTGGGTATAGTCCATTAAAAATCTGAACACAGTTTAAAGAACATTGGGGGATTTAAGTTTAGGAAACATGTTTCACTTTAGAAATGTTTTGGGGTTTCAATGAAATTGCACGTGTACAAGTATACATTCCGCCATGGGGCCTTATTCATAATAGCTTATTTGTGAATAAGAATTCATAGATACGTGTATCCCTGGCAGATATCCCGTGGAATATGGCATGGTGACCTAAAACAGATACTGTGAACAATAACTAGTTAAAAAAAAGTGAAAGGGACCATAGTTTATTTTGGTCAAAATACAAGTGGTGTGTATAAAGCTTACACTATATAGAAAATACATTTTAAATCAACAATTGCATAGAAAATAAGTAATAAATCAACAACAATTAATGTATATAGCAAATATACAGCTTAAAGATATCCATAGACAGGTGTTTAGTGCCATGCTTTGAGTAGAGTCATAGTTTTGTATAGAGAAGTATAAGAAATCTACAAAAGTGCAATACAAAAGGACACAGTGAAGGAAAATAATTTACATGGGTTTGCAAAGCAAATAAGTAGACATAAAGTAGGTAAACCGCTTAATCTCTGGCTTCAATGAAATTGCAAGCTGCTCATTTCCAATACAATAGTGTTCCCAGCGTGTGGGAAGCCTACTTTGAAGAAAGATGGCTTCTCCCCAATGATATTCATCATGGCACATTTATTTTCGCTGTTTCCCCTTCAGACCAGAAGAAAGAGCAGGCTCGGAAAACAAAGATAATTTAAACCTGAGCTTGAGTGCCCACGGATGCTTAAAGGAGAACTTTTAGGGCTCCTAAAAAGAGTTGTTTGCTGGGGGGGGGGGGGCAATTGGGAGGGGCATTTTCCCCCTTTGCCAACCCTTATGTTAGCCTATGATCCTTACTCGTCCCGTAGAACTGCTCTCTAAAAAGGCTCCCAGTGGTGGCAATGTCAGTTAGAAGTGTGGCAGAAGCTTGTCCTCCATTTTTGAAAGCACTACTTTCCTTATTGTTGACATTCACTGCACGGCCTAACCAGTGGTCGAAGTGAGCGGGAACTGTCGAAAGAGGTGTTCCACTACTTTGATTTTTTACTTTTACCAGCTCCACTACTTTTTGCAACCATTTTCACTATAGCGGTGCTGTTTTTTGTGAAGTTAAAGCGCATTTCTCCAGTTACACCGGATAGCAGTTACAGCTAAACTGGCATCTGTTTCACCTCAATTAGCTATCAACCAGCATGACTGTAACCCTTAAAAAAAGTGTTGCACGTTGCTCCCTTTATTCCTACTCTGTCCCCCGCTGGAGTTACAGTTCCACTACTTTTTTGATACACTTATATCACTGGCCCTGACATCCAAAACCAAGGTGTCTGTGAGACCCTTACACCACTGTTATGCTTGAACACAACAATTGCCACGGCTTTCTGGACCATAGTGCCCAGAGAATCCAGCCGAAAATAAACCAACATTTTCTTCCTGTCTGGCTCTTTAAGGTGGTTTCTCCTGCTTCACCACATGCAGAGGCAAAAGGCATCGGAACAAAACTGAACACCGGGTTCCATGTTCCTTTGCCAACACATGTTGTGAATCCATAGGGAGGTGCGCACATTAGAGATCAGTAATTCCAGCCCACATGTCAAACAACAGCCAATATTTTGTGTTGATTATCATGGGCTGTGCCTGCTTTTTCCCGGTCAATGAAAAGCAAGCATATTCTGCTGTAGTCACGTTATTTTGTCCAGGTTTCAGATTACTGATACTTTTTTTTATCAACTTATATGTCTGCCTATGGGAGAAGGAGGCTGCTTTTCTTCATGATAGAGCAATATTTGTTTTAATTTAATTTAATGTGGTTTAGTTTCAAGCGAAACTTTTCACATACACAAATATTCACACAAACATTACGTATTTAACCAAAGATCATATGTTAAGTTAATTCCTATTCATTTACAGATCTCATCAGTAGTATTCTTAATGTCATCTATATATTGACCAATTACAGAGTATGTATCTAAAAATAAATTTCTGATAAAAATCCTATACAATCTTTAAAATATAAAATACTAAAATCTGTCCATATAGACGAATGTAAATCTTAAAATTATATCCCTTCAGTATTCGCCTCTTTCCTCTGCAGTCTTTTTACCTCAAAGTCTCTTTTCCCTGCAAGAATCACCTTATAGAGCCTAGGCTTTTCTTCCAGATCAACCTATTTCCACTCAATTCTATTTCACCTTCGAAAACTTCCCCAACTGTATATGTTTGCAAAATAATGTAAGTTTTGCCCAAGTCCCTTCCCGAATTAGTATTTATTCTCCCAATCATGCAATGTTTGCATTTCTTCTGCAAACTCTTCTTCCTGAAGATCCTGTCCTGCTGAAAACCCCTGTGAATTTGCTAGTCCAGTTGTTATCCCTGAACGTCTCTGCAGTCTTTCTTTTTCATGTGAAGTGTGTCACTTCTACATTGTCTCCCATACAACCCCACATCTCATGATGTCACATCAATTATCACAAGACAAAAGAGGGGATGGCTGGAAGGATTAGAATTTATCCGAACCTCTCGCATTGCTCGCTACAGCGCCCATTGATAAGAAATCCTTCGAATGGAAAAAAATCACATGACCACAGTTGGAAATTGATATTGCTCAGTTTATCTTGAGAACGTTGCCCTTTGGTGATAACACGTGTTTCGACGTATCCAACGTCTTTTTCAAATCAGGCTACAAAATTCATAAATGATAAATTGAATTAAATAATATGATAAACAAGAATATGCAAATTAAATGATCAACAAATTGAAATGAATTGGCCATTGATGTAAAACACAACAATTACAAATCATTGTAAATTCAGTCATAGTGCAAACAGCAAAATAGAAAAATTTTTTATGAATAAATGGCCATGTTCACGTGTTATCACCAAAGGGCAACGTTCTCAAGATAAACTGAGCAATATCAATTTCCAACTGTGGTCATGTGATTTTTTTCCATTCGAAGGATTTCTTATCAATGGGCGCTGTAGCACCTCTAAAGGGTAACCATTTCCATTTTTGCATATTCAAAGCAGGTTTGGTCCCACCCCAAAAGTGGCAGTCCTGCCCAAACTGCTTGGTACCATCCCTTCTGCACGAGACCACAAGCATCCCCAGAGATTTCAACTATCATCACTTAGAAACATGTATCTTGGCACCACTGTCCAGCAATTTGTATTCTCCTCCACAGTCGCTGGCGTCCATGCAATGAGCCCTCAACATGCTGTACTCTATTTCTCCGGAATCTGATCTCTTCTACTGCAGTACATCGTTCTGCCCTAGCATGCTATCGTTCTGCTGAGTTCTATTTATTCAGTCTACCTCTTTCCACTGCAGCCTCTCACAATTGCTCTTGCTTATAAAATGGTTCTCTATCCAGTAGAACAAGCATTTTCAATGGCAACAGTCTGGGCCTATGTGGGGCACGGGAAAGGCACTTTACAGGCACATCTGTAGCGTTACTACGTTATTAAGCGCTCTGTTACGTCATTCACTGGTGTACTGTTAAAAACAAGCAGTGGCAAAGCCCCTGTTTAAAAAAATAATTGGCACTGCCAACATTTTTGGCTTGTGCTTAGGTTTCAAGCTTTTGCCAGACACTGCTATTAGATGTCCAGGTACTTGCACCATTTTGCATCTGCTACCAATAATGGGTAGTTAATACTAATACTGCTGTGCCTGGCAAGTGCATTTCCCATGCCTACACAAAAGCACAAATTGATGGCATTGCCAATGCTTGTTTAAACTTGTAGGCAATGTGCTCTGCATTGTGTTCAGTTGAAATTGTGTGTGAAGAGATGAAATCTAAAGTGCAAGCTACTCAAAGAGTTTGAGTATTATTAATAAAGGTGTCATATGGATTTCTCAGTTATGTTCCTTGATTAATTAATTACTGAAGGATCGAACATCGCCATCCCATGATGGCAGCGAAGGCTAGTGCTTGTGATTCCATGGGGTGTGCTTGTATTAAAATGCAGGAACACGTCCCATAACTGTCCTTTGTCTAATACTCTCCTGCAGTAAATAGATCCTGTAGTTTTCAATGCCTTCTTCTGCTGAGCCTAAATTTGTACACCAATCATTTTGGGAAGATTCTAGTCATCTGGTGGGGTTTTGCACAACCCCCTCACACATTATATATAGTTCAGCTCCAAATGCATCTAGGTCTGTTTCTGAGCATGGGTTCTCGTGCGTTTCCTCAATAAAGAGGATATGTTTTTGCAATGTTCTAGAAACACTGTTTAACTAGAAGGTTACATTATGAAAATGTCCCTCTGCATTGCACCATGTGTTTGGAATTAATATTGTGTAAGATACACAGATGAAGAATGTAACTTTGATGAATGAAAGTAATACGTGAGAAAACAGATTTCTTGGAAATTGTACAATCATTCTTAGTTAGCGAATAGTGGCAAGGCGAGGAGGTTGGGAGGAGAAAACATTTTTGCAGATGTGACTCTATGTGCTGTGGCTTTCTTTTCCCTGTTCGCTGGAGATATCCCAACAACAGTATCTTGGAACATGTGTTAAAGAAAAACCTGATATCTCTGTTTCTAAGTCACCCCCAGTCCATATTCGGTAACTGCTTCCCCAGTCTTAATTTCTGCAAAATTAGTGATGAAAGTGAAGTGGAGGGTCCATTGCCCTCTCTGGGCACTCTGACATCTGTGGATCAAGCAGCAAGTGTTGTGACTTGACTGTCGTGTAGGCAGAAGAAACCTCCGTCCCCAAGTGCCGCACAGAGAGAGTCCAAATCACTCTCTGTGCAACCCTTAAGGCCACAGGTGGGAGATGTTACTTCCGGAACCACAAACTTTTGGAGACCCCAAGCCACTGCAAAGAAAGCACCAGTTAAGTACCAAGACAAAACATCAAGACCAGGAAGCAAGACAGTATAAACAAACGTGGTGCTGCTGACCCTTTAGGATTGGGGTTCCAGGACTCACAAGGGCAGCGCTCCCCAATGCGGTGTAACGAACTAATGAGTCCAGTTAGGGGTGTGGTAGTTAAGCCCACCTGATCAAGGGATCCAGATCCAAGGTAACTTGAGGAGTGTTTGAGAAGAGGATCAAGAAAAAACTAAGTACCAAGGGATAATCCAATTACAGCCCAAGAAACAGTCAGTGGTCAATGATCAAAGTACATCCAAAGCCAGTAATCAATGGGTGTTCCAGAAGAAGTCCTTATTCCAAGCCGAAGTCGAGTTCCAGAATCCAAACACGATTGTATCCAAGATGCCAAACAGAGTCGGAACGAACGGCTGTGAAGCATCGAGTGTTCGGACGACACTGTTTAAATACTGGCGCTACCGGAACTACTTCCTTGTCACGTGACGCGCGACCGCATCACGTGAACGGGTTTTAGAGTCACGCATCAGTCACGTGATGCGGAAGCAAACTGTAGGGTAGCCGGTCTCTCAGGTGCCAGGGGATATGCCAGTGGAACGGGCACAATCGAGAGTGTGTAACATTATGGATAACCCGTGGTGGCACACGGGGGACCGGAGGCTGTACATGTGAGTCCTGGAATCAGAAAGAGGAATGGGGTGGGGTTGAGGGAAAAGGGCGAGCCCGGGGAATTCCAGAGTTGTTAGTGGATGTGTGCGTGACAGAGCCCCCCCAAAGGCCCACGACCCCGTGGGCACGAAGGATTGTCCCGATGAAAGCGGGCCATCAGGCGGGGAGCTTCGACATCAACAGCAGGGACCCAAGACCGCTCCTCCGGCCCGTACCCAGACCAGTCAACCAGATACTGCAGATGCACAAGGCGATAAGCCACCAGGTTGACCACCTGGGAGACCACATAAGGCCCCACAAAGCGGGGCATGAGCTTGCGACAATCCACCAACCGTAGATGACGGGTGGACAACCAGACACGGGACCCCACAGAATGAACCGGGGCCACCACCCGCTTCTTTTCGGCCTGAGCCTTCATGGATGCCTGGGCCTCAAGAAGATGCGCTGAGGTAGAAAGGGGAGAAACCAGTGGAGGAATGGACGGCATTGTTGAAGGTGAACTCAGCGAGGTGCACAACCCGCAACGAAGACATCTGCAGCTGCAGGGTCAGGCAACGCAGGTACTGCTCCATGGTCTGGTTGACCCTCTCGGTCTGACCATCCGTCTCTGGATGCGTCGATACCAAGAGCTTAGTCAACGCCTGCCAGAAGCGGGACGTAAACTGAGAACCCCTGTCAGAGATGAGAACGGAAGGCAACACAAACAGACAGAATATGCCATCAAAAACAGTTTAGCCAGTGCAGGAGCAGAGGGGATACCCTTACAGGGAATGAAGCGGGCCATTTTAGAAAAGGAATCTATAACCACCCATACGGTATCAAAACTCTGTACCCGGGGTAGATTAGTGACAAAATCCATGGTTAGTGTGTGCCAGGGTTTGGGAGGAATGGGTAAAGGAAGCAGGAGACCCACAGGACGTCCCCTACGGTGTTTATATTGTGCACAGACTGCACAGGAGTTGACGTAGCACTCCACGTCCCTCTTCATGAATGGCCAATAGCACCAACGTTTCAGCAGAGCCAAAGTGCGACGCTGGCCAGGGTGTCCATGAACAGGGGCATCATGGGAATATTCCAAGGCCATATTATGGGTATCTGCAGTGGGCAAGAACAGACGATCCCAGACAAAGGGCAACCCGTTGTGGAATTCAGGGTCCCAATCGGACAATTGGTCGGGGTGAAGGGACACACAGCTCTGTACAGCCTCCACCAGAGGCAAGGACGGGGTGCATAAACAAACCACCTTACCGCAGTCCAAGAGAGTGTCGGGATACACCGGCAAGGCAACACCCCCAGGAGAACGTGATAAAGCATTGACTTTTCCGTGGGCAGAGCCCGATCGGTGCTTAATATGGAAGTCGAAAGCCGCAAAAAATAGGTGTCACCTTACTTGCCTACTCTTGACGCATTTTAAGGAGGCTAGATCTTGCATGTTCTGATGATCCGAGTATACCGTGATCCGGTGTTTAGCACCTAAGAGGTGATGATGCCAAACACGGAATGCATCCATGACTGCCAGCAATTCATTTTCATTAACCGTGTAGTGTGTTTCGGTCGGAGTGAATTTGCGGGAATGGAAGGCCATGGGATGTAACCGACCTGTGGAGGGGCAGGTTTGTGAAAGTACCACGCCCATGGCAAAGGAGGAGGCATCAGCCTCAACAACAAAAGGGTGTTCCAGATCTGGGTGTTGGAGAACGGGGGCAGTAGTAAAGGCTGTCTTTAAAGCCTCGAAGGCTTTCTGGTGTTTTTCCATCCATAAAAAGGGGATGTGAGGACTGGTCAAGGAAGTGAGGGGAGCCACTACAGAGGAGAACCCTGAGATAAATAGCCTTTAAAAGTTGGCAGGAACTGGCACTTTTCCGGGTTGGCGAGCAGTGAATGTTTCTGCAGGCATGAGAGCACTTCGCGTACATGCTGTACGTGTTCGTCCAGATTCTGGGAAAAGATCAAGATGTCATCCAGATAGACCACTACAAATACGTCCAGGATATCACAGAAGATGTCGTTCATGAATCTCTGGAACGTGTCTGGGGCATTGCACAGGCCAAACGGCATGACCGTATACTCGTACAGCCCATAACGAGTACAAAAGGCGGTCTTCCATTCGTCTCCAGTGCGGATGCGGACCAGGTTGTAGGCACAGCGTAGGTCCAACTTAGTGAAAATGGATGCATGTTCTAGGAGATTGAGTAACGGGTTATGAGAGGGATGGGATACCTTTTTTTATTTTGTAACTGCATTGAGTTGCCGTTAGTCCACACATGGACGTAGATCGCCATCTTTCTTAGGGACGAAAAATATGGGACTTGCCGCTGGTGAAGTGGGGGGACGTATGTGACCTAAACAGAGTGCCTTCTGGATGTATTCTTTCAAGGCTAAGTCTTCAGTAGGAGAAAAAGAATAGATCTGACCCGTGGGAACGGTGGTGTCTGGGATCAGGTCTATTGGACAATCGTAGGGTTGGTGTGGTGGAAGGACTTCAGAGGAACCACGGTCGAACGCCCCTGAATATTCCTGGTATTGTGTGGGAACATTCGTGGCGACCAGCCCTACCACATGGAGTCCTGTTGGTAGCTCTGCGGTATCGGTTAGGGTTAATTGAGCAATAGCTCCCAAGGCCTGGGCGGGCGTATTGTCTCTGGTGACTGCGGGAAGGCAGAAGTTCTGGCAAACGTCTGATTCGAAATGTACCAAACCTAATTTCCAATCAATTAGCGGGTTATGTTCTTGGAGCCAAGGTATCCCCAGTATTAGGCCAATCTGTGTCATGGAAATGAGGTCAAAGCTTAAGGTTTCCTTATGGACAGATTGTATTGTCAGAAGTAGTGGGGCCATCTGCTGTTTAATGGGGCAGAAACCAATGATGTACCATCAACCGCCTGCACGGGTTCTGGTCTGGGCTTGTTCAGAAGTGGCAAATTCAGAGCATGAGCCAGAGAGATATCAATATAGTTGCCCATGGCCCCTGAATCGATTATGATAGTGACTGGATGTGTGATATCAGGTGTGGGTTGGAGAACAGCCTGCATGTGGATGGGCCTGAAACGGCCAAACGCTGGGATTGGATTCGGGGTATAGCAAGAGGAGCTCGATCCAGTCCCCGGTTCTAGGATCGAGCAGTCCGAAAACCCGATTTCTGGGTTTTGGGCAACGGGGACATTCCTTAATGAAATGATCGGTCAGGTCGCAATAAAAACAAGCATTGTCTACCCTCCTGCATTCTCTCTCAATGAGAGTGATAGGACTTCTGATACCCCCTATTTGCATGGGTTCATGACTTGTGTCTGAGGAAGAAGAAGTGGATGATGGGGCAGTTGATTAATCGAAACTGACCTCAGCTCTGCGTTCAGAGCGGCGGGCATCCGCTTGGAGGGCTAAGTCAACCAGGTCCTGAAAAGGTGTTGGCAATGAGGGGATGACGGAAAGGGCATTCTTCATGGAGTTATTTAAGCCTCTATAAAACACCACCACCTTCTTGCTTTCGGGCCATGACGTCTCTGCTGATAATTGGTTAAATCGTGTTATATACTCGATAAGGGACCCCCTTCCCTGACCCAAGTTGAGGAGTTCTAAATCTCGGGACTGAACCTTGTGTCTAGTGTCAAACAACCGAGACATTTCTGTGATGAGTAGGTCAAAATCATAGAGAGCAGGATTGTCACTCTCCAGAAGAGGGTTAGCCCAGGTGGCGGCCGTGCTGGCTAGATGTGAGAGTGTAAACGCAGCCTTAGTGGTTGAATCAGGGAAAGCCTGGGGGCTGCACAAAAAGTGCAGTTCGCATTGATTAAGAAAGGTCCTGAATTTACAAGGATCCCCATGATACCTCTCAGGGGCTGCTAAAGGGAACGGGGATGGGAGCACCACGGGTACAGGGTTTGGTGGAGGTGGAGTAGGTTGTAGGACTGGTGGTGCATCCCCGAATTCAGAGTCAGGAGGCAAGGGGTGTCTAGTGCTTTGGATGTTGTCTAAAAGCTGGAGAATTGCAGTGTTAGTTTCGGCCATATCAGCACGTAACACTGTGATGGCCTGGACCACAGCAGCCATGGGGTCGTCCGTGGCTCCCTCCATTGACCACACGACAGGGTGGCTTCACAGTCTGTTGTGACTTGACTGTCGTGTAGGCAGAAGTAACCTCCGTCCCCAAGTGTCGCACAGAGAGAGTCCAAATCACTCTCTGTGCAACCCTTGAGGCCACAGGTGGGAGATGCTACTTCTGGAACCACAAACTTCTGGAGACCCCAAGCCACTGCAAAGAAAGCACCGGTTAAGTACCAAGCCAAAACAGCAAGCACAGGAAGCAAGACAGTATAAACAAACGTGGGAAGGGCTTACCAAAAAGGGTAGAGATGGCGCTGCTGACCCTTTAGGATTGGGGTTCCAGGACTCACAAGGGCAGCGCTCCCCAATGCAGTGTAATGAGCCAATGAGTCCAGTTAGGGGTGTGGTAGTTAAGTCCACTTGATCAAGGGATCCAGATCCAAAGTAACTTGAGGAGTGTTTGACAAGAGGATCAAGAAAAAACAAAGTACCAAGGGATAATCCAATTATAGTCCAAGAAACAGTCTGTGGTCAATGATCAAAGTACATTCAAAGCCAGTAACCAATGGGTGTTCCTGAAGAAGAAGTCCTTATTCCAAGCTGAGGTTGAGTTCCAGAATCAAAACACGATCGTATCCAAGATGCCAAACAGAGTCGAAACGAACAGCTGTGAAGCATCGAGTGTTCGGACGACATTGTTTAAATATTGGCGCTACCTGAACTACTTCCTTGTCACGTGACGCGCGACCGCATCACGTGAACGGGTTTTAGAGTTACGTGAGCGGGACGCGTCAGTCACGTGACACAGAAGCGAACTGTAGGGTAGCCGGTCTCTCAGGCGCCAGGGGATATGCCAGTGGAACGGGCGCAATCGAGAGTGTGTAACATTACGGATAACCCGTGCTGGCACATGGGAGACCGGAGGCTGTACACGTGCGTCCTGGAACCTGACAGAGGAATGGGGTCGGTTTGAGGGACAAGGACGAACACTGGGAATTCCAGTGTTGTTAGTGGATGTGTGTGTGATAGCAAGGACTGGACACCAGGCAAGGAGGCAGACAGTCCTAGGCTGGTTTCAAAAGTAATCTTTAATGCATCACAGGTTACCAGGAAAACAACAGCAATGAGCTCCCAAATTCACCACCTCTTATACTGTTTTACTGGTGCAATAGTTCAAGTTATTACGCAATGCATTTTTATTTGCTCTTTCAATTAAAGACAAGCCCTTATTTGCCTGCGATTGGTTGACTTAACTGCCACTCATCAATCCCACATGACACAACTTGGCAAGCGTCACGTGACTGGCATATAGGCTAATTAAATGTGTGTGACATTCTACTGAACTTTATTATAAATCCTTTGATGTTTTGAAAGGAGCAGTCTTTTTTAGATTACCGGAGTCTTTTTGCATGCTAATACGTACTTGTTCATCACATTTGTTGCAAACCAAAAAGCTGTCTGCTCTAATTGCTGCTTTCCCAGGCTGCTAACTGGTGTCCTCCAGCCCATCAATGTCAGAATTGCTGCCAAGAAGTTCTAAATATATGCCCCAGCTGCAGTTACCTATCCATGAACTGCTGTTAGAGAATTATTTACTTATCTTTGCATGACTATGGGTTTTTCCACCATCTTGTTTTCCGGCAGCCATTTTAGAATCTAACTCCGTCTGAATATTTGGCCATTCTACCAAATGGCAACCTACTTTTGAGCATAACTTATTTTCGCACTCAGAGCAAGTGGCTTTGTAAGTGACTCTTCGGCTGGGACCTTTGGAGCACGACTGTGGGGATTGCCAACAATCACTGCAGCACTCGTGATATGGTACGCTACTCAAGAGTGGAACGCAACTTCTATGGACCTTTGAACATTGTTATATAATTAAGTGGTTTTAACCATAAATATAGAGTCTAAATACTCTTTTCATTCATTTTTTTAGAACTTGGCTCCGCTCCCTTCCCAGAATCCCACAAAGGGTGTACCTCACGCGCTCATGCACGCACGCTCAGAGCAAGTGGCTCTGCAAGTGACTGTTTGGCTGTTCACTGCTCGCAGTGTATCTGATAGTTGACCGTTCATCGCTTAATTGATCCGATTGAAACACATTTCTTCAGCGCCCCCCTTCAGTGAAAAATTCTACTTTCTTATCTTACTGGTGTGGTGTTATGTCTTGCTGTGCTACAAACTTGCTACTAACCCTACCAAAGGTATTCTTTTACTACTACCTGTCTGAGAACGTACATTAATAGTATTGTCTAAACTTAAGGTGCCACGCAATGTTATGGTAATGGTGACCATGTGAATCAGAGTTAGCATTTGACAAAAGTAACTACAGTCTTCGCTAATTATGGATCTTTGTTGATCCACTCATCACTCTCCAGAACTACATTCGGCAATTATAGATCACAATAAGAGTAACTAAATGAACGGCATTGGAGTGTGCGAGTGTGTGTGTGTGTATTCCGTAAGAAGCAGGGTTCTCATAACAATTTTAAATCTCCTAAGTCTCTTCTATCTGTGTAAAGTGTAACATTTAAGGTGAGCCCAAGAGCAGCAGATATGGAAGGCAAACTCACCACCCATAAGACGCTGCATAACAGACGTATTTGTATTCCAAAAGTGATCTTGCACCCAAAAAAGATGCTGGTATCCAGTAAACAACTCAGTGAATACTACTCAAAATTGCCACCATCTATATCGCAGAATTCGTTGATATGCTAACGAATGGTTTAGGATGTGTTAGTTCTAAACTAATCAGTGATGTCATCTGTGGCAATCCAGATATGTCTTTGCCTGTTTCAGCCAGTCCAGTAGAAAAAATAGGCTCAGTTGCTGTATCAACCTCCTATATGCTGTCACCCCTCAGTGTTGTGCATGCTCCGGTGTGGGGCTGAATAATAATGTTCAACTACATATTCCTGTATTTAAGTTTGAGCCTAATATAAATCTGACTGACGCCATATGTAAGACTGAGGCTCTAACTAATATCACTGCTGTGCAAAAGGGTGTTAGTGATGGCACTAAGTCAGACATGCACGCGATAGCCACAGGTTTGCCGGATGTGAGCAGGAATTAGGTGAGCATGTGCTCCGACGACATGTTAAATGCGTTCGAGAAACTTCTCACCTCACTGCTGGCCAGATGTGAGAGATTGGAAACTAAACTTGACATACATTCATTGCTGATCCATCAAAGCCTGAGGTCAAAAAATCATTCTGTTTGCCATCGAAGAACTAGTATGTCCTTAGAAGGAGCAGAAACACACCAAATAAATAATAAACCCTAAAAGGATAAGCCTATTAAGGCAATTAGCGAGAACTGCAACAAAAAAATGTGAAAGGTAGATTACCCCTCCTGGTACCACGCTTTTATGTACAGTAAAAAAAAAACTTTTGCGGAAAAACAGATTGCCATCTAAATAAAAACATTTGCAATAAATCTGGCAGCTGTACGTGGCCGAGGTGAGTTCAGTGTAGATCAATTAACTATCGACACTGATGACCTTTCGATCCTACCGAATAACGCCCCCAAGACTAATAGGTCTATAGTAGGCCATAATATAGTGGCATTGGACGAGCAACCCTTGCAATCCATTGAAAATATGATTGCCATAGACTGCGAACATCAGAGCACTTCTAAGACTGTCCAACATGTTCAAGTCACCCTGACTGAGCTATGGAAGCCGATAAACAACAAAGCTAAGGCACAGGGTTATCCTGAAGAGAAAATACCTATAGCTAAGGGGAGTGACTTTAGGGCTTTGCAACTCGAACAAATATTTTACCATGGCCTGCAGACACCTCTAAATCGTAGGGCAGTGCTGGCCATTTTTCAGGCAATCATCCCTTTAAGAGTCATTTTACCCCATTAGATACCGCTTGTAGATCAAGTTGAACTCACAGATCAATACGTTACGAATATATGTTTTCGTTTCGATAGTGCTCTAAATTACATCATGGACTACCAAGATGACTTATTGAGGTTGGGTTATAAAGCGACAATAGTGACCTTGCCGCTAATTAAAAATCGCCCGCCTCAGATGGGACATATATGTCAAAATACATTTCTACCTATGCCCATTGCGGGAAATGCATGTCAAAATAAATCTCTATCCATACCTATAATGGTGCAGCCAGCAGTGGTAAATGCAGGTAGTGAACCTAAGAAGCAACTGAACAATAATGGCTCTATTGTCTTCAAGCCACATGCCATTGAATTAGTCTCTGTAAAGACTCATCCCACAGATAGGGCCAGGAAAAGTTCTGTCCCAGAGGGGTACTGGCAGTTACTCCCTTTGGCATTCAAGCCTTATTTTTCCAGGAACTGTCGATGAAATTGAAAAATGGGACCTTATGTACTCTTGGAATAGACAGGACATATGCACTTATTCAAAAATGAAGGGTTGCCATCTATGTTAGATATCTTTTCGATCGTTAACCTACAAGAAACATGGCCCAAGGCCGAAGTGCAGTTCGCGAAGCACTGTGTACCAGGTAGTAACTCAAGGGCCCAAAGGGAGACCAAAAGGTGGTTTGCTAGTAACAGTTAAACCACCCTGGAAAACAAATAGGTTAAAACAATCCTCCACTAATGCACGGGTAACAGAGCTTACCCTCGGACACACTGTGGTCATATTGATGAATATATGTGATCCTCTGAAAATGGTCAGAAGCATAGAGAATCTAAAAATTGTTGGAGGAACATTACAGCAGTTCAATCATCATTAACCCATTTGGCTGGTGGGTGTTTTCCACGCAAAGATAAACACACTTCCAGTACAAGATCCCTGCAATAACAGGAATTGGCTCTCAACAACTGCTGAGATAAAATCTAATAAACAAGGGAATAGGTGGCACAAGCTGTTGGCCTCCCATGAACTTAAAAAAACTCAATGGGATTACCCCTAGTGATGTGGACTCTGACCCCACTCGGATAGATGGCAGTTCTGCTGCCACCTTAGATTATGTTTTTGCCAATGAAGGGGGATTAGTTTATATTAAAGACATGGGTGCAGTAAGTCGGGAGGAGAGTGATCATTTCCCGTTATGCTCCTTATTGGCAATCTCAAATGTCGGAGAGAAAAGTGTTGATTATGACCGTAATGGTCAAACATATCTTAATGAGGGTCGTAATCATATACACTGGCATCAACAAAAATCTAGAGTCTGCCAACAGGGTAGTTAAAGATTTGGTCCCTCAATTTATATTAGAGGGCCCTAATGGGGCCAATACCAATGAAATTATCAAAAGGCAAGGAAATGATAAGTTAGTAGGGCAGCCAAAAAAGTAATGCAGAGTTAGATTTTGCATATTATAGCCCTACATAATAGCATAACAGAGCCTAAGCTCATTTCCTCTATGATCCGTGAAGCAAAAAAGAATTATAGAAAATCGGTATAGCAGCATAAGCGGCAATGCGAGATTGTGCAATGGCAAAGCATTGCCAATTTAGCACTTACAAAGTACTCTTTAGGGATTTGGCAACTATTGCAAATTGGTAAACAAAGAGATGTATCCATGAATTGTATCACAGAAGAACAATGGAGTGCCCATATTAAAGCTACTCTTGGCCGTTCTGAAGATGCCAAAGACATATTTCCACTACCAATAGAAAATTGGGAGTGTAAAGTGTCTGTGTTAGAACTATTATTGATAATAGAAAAACTCAATAGTTCTCAGGCGGTCAGTCCAGACGGGGCATGTAATTTACTGCTGAAAATGGAACCCCATTTAAGGGCAGCAGCTCTTCACTTATTATTTACACAAATTGGCAACCTGAGTAAGATCCCTAAGTCATGGCCCATAAGTCACATACTTACAGTATATAAGAAAGGCACCTGGGATAATCTGGCAAATTATGTTGGCTATGTTAGACATATCCTCTAAAATGTTTGCACGGGTCTTGCTTCTGGAATTAAATGCTTGGATTACCGAAAATAAAATTCTACCTCAGAATCATATAGGTTTTAGATCTAAGGCTGACACGGCCCATAACCTATTGATTCTGACATCGGCAATTGAACATGATTGGTAGCACAGAGAGCTCAATGTTTATTGCGCATTCATTGACTTCTCTGCAGCGTTTGATATGGTTATGAAGAACCGTCTACGGCAGAAGTTAAATGCATGGAACATCCCCAAAAGCCTGTTAAAAATGCTGATGTTGCTTTATTCCAATGCTAATGTACGTCTGCTTTAAATGCTAAAGGGAAATTGTCCGTAATGATTCCTACTAGTAGTAGCATCAAACAAGGATGCATTGTGGCAGCAATGCTCTTTAACCTGTATTTGGCAGATATTGAAGAGGTGTTTGGTAAGACCAATGCAAATCCAGTAAAGGTTGGACCTACTGTGATTGGCTGGTTTGCCTATGCCGATGACTTAATACTAAGAGATTACACGCCTACAGGCCTGCAGCAAATGCTTGACACTCCTGCTGCGTATTCCTCTGCTCACGGATTGTCCATTAACATCGAGAAGAGCAAGGTGATGGTCTTTCCAGCAAAAAAGAAAATACCTAACTATGGGTGGAAAGTGGATAAGAGATTAGAACAAGTCCAGACATATAAATATGTGGGCGTCTTAATTGATGCCAAACTTAAGTGGGATAGTCACTGGGAATCAGTAAAAGCTTGTTGTCTAGTATCAGCAAATGCCCTAATTTATACATTGGGAGAAATGTGAGGTTCCACAAATGCCATACTAATGATATACATAGTAGAAATCAGAGCTACTCTGCTATATGCAGTAGCAATATGGGGACATAAGTATGGTACACGACTCGTAGCATTTGAAGTGCTGCTACTGCGAAAACTGATGCGGCATCCTAGGAATGTGTCTGTTGAATACCTCTATTTAGAGTTTGATCTGCAAAGTGTTATGATGTGTTATACTAGCCAATGTGTCATGTTTTTTGACAACTTGTGTAAATTACAGAATGATACCATCATTGTAAGCTACATTCAGGCTTATTTGAGCTTAAATGGTAGTTCAACCATTGGCACAATTAAAACTATACATGGAAAACAGACTGCTGGGTATACATCAATGACAACTATGGGTGGACTCAAATTGTGGTTGAAAAGGAAAATGTGGGATTTTGGCAATGAATATAACATGATTGAACTTGCATCTAAGGTGCACAGTGGACCGTATTGTCAATAGAGGCTCACCCGTATTCTAGTGTTACCACCTTCCGCACATATCTGCTAGTGAAATTCAACGCATCGGTGCCACTTGAAACAATCTGCATAAGGATAGGTTTACCTAAAGAAATGTTCCAGTGTCATTTATGTGGTGGTGATTTAATTGAATCGCTTAAACATCTAATAATAGATTGTGAAAGTCTGTTTAAGCTGCAATATAAGTTTTTAAAGTCCTATAATAATATGTTTGATTTTAACAACGTCTCTGATGTATGGTGTAAATTCATGCTAGGTGATGATATTAATATCATCTATTTTATTGTGTCTTTTTATCTTCAAATTGTGGATATGTTTAAGGGTTTATTGGAACAAACTGTAATATGAACTTATTTATGTAACATTATATATTTGGTTGTGATTTATGTTGTATGTATATATACAAAGCCTTTCGGCTGAATGTATATCAATAGAAACTTGAAACTTCCAGGTTCCCAAAAAATAACGTATTTTCTGTTCGGTTCCCAGACTAGATTTTCAACATTTATGATAGATTTGTGCACTACTGAGATACCCTCCACTGTGTAAGGCATTCTGACCCTAAAAAAAATGTATCGCCCTAAAATGTGCTTTTTGTCCTACAAAGCGCTACAATTAAGATTTTTGCAATACTGAAACTATTGATCAGTCAGACAAGTTATCTGCTTTCAGTTTGATGGGGGAAGTGGGGTCTAGCAAGTCTAGCACCTCTTCTACAAAACATAATTATAAAAGCAAGCATTTACACATGGGCTGATTCATCCCACTTCGAGACAGCAAAACTAACATGTCGAAAACACATTTGAGTATCTTTATATGCTTCAATAGACTAAGTAAACATACTTTTGTTGGATGTAGATTCACTGAGGGGAAGTCAAAAAAACTGTTAAAAAAACAGAACTTCCAGGCAGCCTACACCTTTGGCAGCATGTTGCATGAACAACTATGAACGCCTGTTAAGGTAGCACAAAGAGTTCCCAGGAGGAAGAATTTTAGGCGGGGAGAGGCAGGAATGGGTGGGAATAGCCATATAGATTGGCATGCCTAAGGGGCAGGCAATGGGTGGACTCATAACCAAACAACACCAATACTCTGTGTGTCCCTCCTCGAACGTCATTCCACAGTGTCGCTATTCATATGCCATTCCTCCATATGCGTACTTGAATCTGTATTTGAATGCAATAGTTTGGGCTTTATAGGTATCACATGCTACACCTAATAACATAAACTAATAATGCTGTCTGCTATCTGAGATGTCAGTCCCAAACATCTATAAAGTCTGAATAAATGGAGACTTTACCACACTGAAAGTGCTTCTCATTTAAACCCATTTCTCAAAAGTATGCACATACAGAGATGTGAGATGTCCCAAGTCAGATTTGAGAAGCCCTGACATTTTGGATCATGTCATTTATTATTCTGGTAGTTTTATTTATCACCATAAGTGCATGAATCTCAAAAATAGATGAGTATTTATTTCCTGATTTTGAAAATCTTGAGATTCCAGTAAAATCTCCTCTGACATATGTCTGTCTGGCAGAGTCATTGTTTGATACAGGCATGCAGATTGCTGTTATTCATGGTGGCAGTCCCTACCAGAAAGCATAAACAGAAGTCATGCAAATGGTTTCACGGCTTTGCAAAGTTAAAGTAATTGTTTTTCTCTGTAATTTATCCCACTGCTAATTACCCCAGTGCTGTCAGCTCCAACTACTTTAGTTCTCAATAAAGAATTACTCAAAACAAAGACACAGGGCCTCATTACGACCCTGGCGGTCCCGTAATGAACGGTGCCGGTATGGGACCGGCAACGTTCATTACGAGATGCCTGAATACGAGGTCCCCTAGCGGAACCCGGAACAGACGTCTGGTAAAACCAGACAGCCTTTCCGGGTCCCGCGAGGGGACCAAGAAGCTAATAACGGGCCCGTTATTAATGGGCCTGTAATTAGCTCCATCCCATTCCCATTGAGCCCTATGGGGGCTCAAATGGGAATGGGGAATGGTTTTGTGCATGAGGAATTACCGGTTCCTCAAAGGTCGGAATGACCCGGTAATTCCTCATTCACAGAACCCGGTATTGGAGCCCGGTATGGAGGCAGCCATGCCCTTATTGCAGCCATACTCACAATGAGGCCCACAGTGTAAACATGCAATTTTCAGACCCTCCTAAGGCAGTGATTGTAACATGTATCCCTCTATTTACAAATCTGCATTGGCAGAGTCAAAAGCTTTGGTGTTTGTTTTCATTTATTGAATGTTTTATTCATAGGTAAGAAGGTAAGAATGCAGTAAACAAATTGTCTTTACTTAGCCAGTAATTCCAAACATATCTGCAAGCTAGTGATGTCAAAAAGTAACAGTAGCAATAGATATACTAGAAAGACTTCTCTTCACAGCAGTTTAAAGATATATTTATATTATCTGTATTACTAGTGGTACCAGTCAGCAAACACTATGTTTGCAGACTGGTTAGTGTGATGGGGTAGTGTTGGATGTAAAGTGGAAAGGAGAATGAGTGAGCTAAGGTGGGAGGTAGCAGGGATGGTGAGCATGGTAGGTATGGGTGAGCTTGTATTAGTGGGAATAGACAGAAGAGTTCTACAACAGTTGGGTTGGTGAAGATAAGCAAGGGTGTGGTAGGGTGGGCGTGTGTATGCACAGTGGGTTTGGTAGGGTGTGTGAACAAGGGTGAGGTAGGAAAGGTGGGGGTACAGAAGGCTGGAATATTCTGTGGATGAGCTAGGATGAATTCAGGTAGGAAGAAGGGAGTTATGGTGGGTGGGCTGTTGGGGATAGGCAGGGGTGAGGTAGGGTGATTATGGTAGATGGTGTGGACATGGGTGAGTCAGGGAAGGTGTTGGTAGGGTAAGGTTGGTAGTTTAGGGTGAGGTAGAGTGAGTCAAGGAGGGCATGGGTGGGGTATAGTGGGGTGAAATGAGGTGCTTGGTGATAGAGATGGGTATGGAATAGAGAAGTGAGGTAGAGTAGGAGCAGAGAAGAGTGAGGACAGGTTGGTGGGGTTTGAGAGGGGTGGGGAAGAGTGGGTGGGGGTTGAGTGCTATGAGTCAGGGATGAAGATAGAGCAGGGGTTGCGGGTGGGGTGAGTGAAGGTGGTAAAGTTCAAAAAAGGGGTAGTATGATGGAATGGTGTTTAGTTTAGTTTATTTATTTGTATAGCACGCCAAACCCTCAGGTATCTGGGCGCATTGTTACGGTTACATTTGTACAAAGGAGACAGTTACAGGTTTCATAAGCAAGTATATAAAAGTGATGAGATCATATATACATCATTGTCAAGTTGCATGAACATGGTATAATTCATGACATTATGTATAGTAACAGGTTTCATAAGCAAGTATATAAAAGTAATAAGATAATATTTACATCATTGTCAAGTTGCATAAACACGGTATAATACATGACATTATGTACAGTCAAAAGAGGAGAGAGACATAAAACCTTGGAGGTTAATTGGTCTCTATGGAAGTGAGCCAGTATTTGGCACTTGTCCTGAATTGGGAGAAAGAAGGTACTGTTCTAAGGGCTGTAGGTGTAGAGTTCCAAAGTTTGGAAGCTAATACAGGGAAGCTACTACCTCCAGATTTCTGGATCTTATACGTAGGTACTTTAAGACAGTGTAGTTGGGCTGTTCTGGTGGATCGAATGAGTTTTGGTGAATCTGCAGACCAGGTAATTAGGTGCTGAGTTTGTTAGGCACTTAGGAGTGAGGGTCAAGGTTTTGAGGGAGATTCTGTTTTTGATAGACAGCCAGCTGGCGTTGCATCTGATTTCAGAAATGTGGTGAGATTGTGGTATGTTGAAGGCTTCTCTGATAGCTTTATTTTGGAAAAAAAATTCTTTGCTGGTTCCTAGGTAGAGCGCGTTACAGTAATCCAATTTGGATAGGATCAGTTCTCTCGCTAGGGTGGAGCAGCTTGTTGACAATAGGAAGGGCCTGCAGGCATTTATTCATTTACAAGTGTAGGCTGTAGCCGAGGCTGTGGCTTTAACTTGTTTCATTCGAGTTAAGGAGGAGTCAAGATAGACGCCTATGGTCTTGACATCTTTGGAGATCGGGATGTTAATGCTGTCACTGGTAAAGGATTTAAAGGTGACGTCAAGTTTGTTTAGTTTGGCTTGTGAGCCGGTTTGTAGTAATTCAGTCTTCTCATCATTGAGGCAAAAGGCCATGTGTGGCCATCCATGCCTGAATGATGAGGTAAATTTTGATCAGTAATTTAAAGTTCTTGCTGTGATTGCCAGGAATCGGGATAAGGACTTGAGTGTCATCTGCATAATTAGTGTATTTATAAATGGATAAATCATTTGTTTCATGCTTCATGCATGATTTTGCGTTTCACTTGAATGTAATATTCACGGGATTGGGACTCTGCAGCCAGTGTACAAAGTATTGCATGCTTGTCTGATACAAAGTGTTGTAGGTAGGCAGGTGCTTTCTTGGGCCCAGGTCTTTTGATTGGTGTTCACTTATAACTAATCTGACTGCTTTCATGTTAAGGATTGGTGCATGCTGTGGACTGCGTCTTGTGTAGCTAATTCTAAAAGAAAAATCCCAAAACACCTTAAGAAAAACGTCCAAAATAGCCATCTTCCGAAAAAGCCCAACAACTAGCCACACAGTGGTAGAAACTGGTTAGCAACTTACCCAAATAAATATGAATCAGGCAACATTCATTCAAATAATCCGTAGCCATGGCTATTTCAATTTACAGACGCTCATAGAATCAATGCCGAGCATTCAGGCAACCACAGTGCAGGTCTATATACTAAGATGAGTTTTTGAATGAGAAAGGTTGAGAAACATCTTTGTTGCCACTGTGGGCAGGTCTCTGATCATGCGATGGCTAAAATATATGAGAAGATTGGTCGCTGTTTTCCTGTATTGGAGTGGAGTGTTGATTGCCATATGACTTCTGCCCAGGACAGCTGTGTGTTTGACTGTGGGCCAACAGATGTCCTCACAAGAAATCCCATCACTGATTAAACTGTGATACGTGCATTGCCACGAGCAGAGTGCTCTTAGCTGACGGTTTCCTCTTGTTTCCTCTCTGTATTCAAAGGTTCAATGTATTGTGATCTGGAGAGGGACAGGCTCACTGCACAGTTTGATTAGTAGAAGAGGATGTCATGTATTTGTAAGAGACAAGTGCAATGGTCAGTTTATGAACAATTCAATCATTGAGTAAACCAATCACCCTCATTCTGCAAATCACCTATGATGAAGGAGAGGGGACAAATAGCACTAATGTGATTTAGGGTCTCATTCCAAGTATGGAGGTAGTCATGGCGCTATTGCGCCATGACTACCTCCCATACCGGTTCCGACTCCGGTTTGGTGAAAGGGAGACTTACCGGTCCAGGCCGACCTTGGCGGGACCGGTAAGTCCCCATTCACCAAACCATTCCCCATTCCCATTTGAGCCCTCATAGGGCTCAATGGGAATGGGGAAGTAGCTAATAACGGTACCGCAAATTGCGGTACCGTTATTAGCTCTGAAGTCCCTTAACGGGTCCCGTCCACAACGCCTGGTCAGACCAGGCGTTAAAGGAGGGACCTGCTAAGGGACCTCGGAATAGGGCGCAAAGGGATTACCGGCACCGGTGTCCTTACCGGTGCCGGTAATCCCTTTGCGCCCAACTCGGAATGAGGCCCTTATTATCCATTTGAATAAGATAACAGAGCATTTGGGACAATGACATCTTCTATTTGAAATAGGTCTTTGATAGTCTTTCAAGCATTACGCGTTTTTTCTGAGCATTGTAATTATGGCACACAGTTTCTGTTTTTAATGATTATCACACTTAAATACAAAAGGAAAACACTGTTTACTTTCACTATTTATTTGTAAAAAATAGTAAAAAAGATGAAATCATCTGTCTTAATTAGCTTTTCAGGTTGTCAATTATGCCTTGCAGGCCAATGGTGGTGACCTTGACATAATGGAGAGGCTATCATAAGTGATGAATTTCTCTTTCAAGTTCTTTACAAGGTCTACAGAAAGGGCTACAGTGAGGATTAACACGCTGGCACAAGGAGCCGCTGGTTCTTTTTAAGGTTAAAATGGATCTTGAGTTGCAGTGCAAAAACCCAGCTCTCTAAGCTTCCCATCACAGACACCAAAGTGCTTATTTGAATAAATGCAGAAAAGCACTAGATGCAACTTTTTTCTTATTTTTTTTTTTACAGAGCAAATACAAATGTGGCTAATTGCAGTTAAAAGACAAAAAAATTCATATGGACACATTGAAAAAATAATTACCATATATCTGAGAACATTAACTGTAAAACTCACTGGTTTCTCTGTTGCATTTATTTGTTACAAGTAAAAGGGCTGAACACCAGTGGTCGAAGTGAGCGAGAGCGGTTGGGAGCTGTGCTCCTCTACTTGTTTAAATTAGGTTTTACTGCTCCTATAGTTTTATTTTAAAAAGAAACCATTCCGGGACGGTTTTGTGTTAAAATAAAAGTGTAGGAAGAAGTTGAAACGTGCACTTTCAGTGCACTACACTGAACATTCCCTTAAACAGCAGCTACATGTGTTTGGGGGTTTCTATTGTGTGTGGGAGGGGCATGGTGATGTGGTTTGTGGGGAGTGGGTGCAGGTCAGCAGGGAACAATATCCCACCACTTCTTTTCGTACACTTCGACCACTGCAGAACACCACATGCCATTTACACCCATTCGGAGTGCGTTAGTTGGGGGGGATGTGTCACAGGAGCTTGTAAATCAAGCCCTCAATCCCTGCACACGAAGTCTTCTAAAGCCTCTTCTTGTACAGAAGAACTCACATGCGCTGTTTAGGATGTGACCGAGGGCGGCTGGCATGTTAACGCCTGCCAGGGGGAATTAACACCCATGTGCAGTGACACCAAGCCCCCAGGCGTATGCTGCAGCAGCCAGTGACCTACTGTGCTCACAAGTCTCCATGTGAGGACGAGGACTAGAAAAACCTTTTGTAGCAACCCCAGCTTCAGAAAGCAAATCAAAGCATCACTGGTACTTAGGCTATTTCATGTAACAAGTATTGCCAGTTGCTATGCCATTGGGAGAGTTTGCTTCCTAGCACGTTTTTCTCTTGCGTTTGCCTGTAGCATGGTTTTGTCATATGGGTGGGGCTAGGGCCACCAGCTGCCACAAAATCTAAAAAAGTTATGCCTATAAACACAAATAGTACCCACACATACCAAATCAGGGAGGCAGGCCGCCCTGATTTGGAATTTTTAATCGCCCCCGGTGCTTGTTATGATGTGTGCAGGTGCATCCCACAATACCTACCAATCCCCACCAACAGGGGCGGATTGGCAAGGGGGTTACAGGGGCAATTGCTCCACGGCCAGAGCTCCAAAATATAAAAGATGCAAAAGATTATTTTTTTTTAAAGACGAAATCCTTCAGATTCTAGACCGCTGCAAAGTCTGCTCAGATTCTGTGCAGATGCGGTGACACATTCGTCTTGTTTCAGCAGTAAGGTAGATGTGCCCGGATGGCCCACACACGTGGACCTCTAGATTAGATTGAGTGAGAGGAGAGGAGCCTAGGCTCACACCACCCAGTGGCAATGTGTGCATTTCAATAACAGATTCTGTGACCCTGGATGGTAATGTTGGCACCAGCGGTCAACACACACCATTGGCCTGTTACAATCCACAGCAGCTTGTTACGGCTCCTACTTGCCAAGGAAGCTGGGGTCCATCTCTTTTCAGAGTTTGTCTTCAGTTCCATTCTGCATGAAGGCTTCACCTATGTGCTAGTGAATTTCTTCATCACCAGTGTGTTCATGCAAAAATAATTGAATAGCACCCTGAGTGGCACCAGTGGATGTTACTTGCATCGTGCGTATGGAAATGGCTGTTGGGACTGTTTATGGTGCCTATTTTTGTACAAAGTTAAAAAGCATGCATAGAAATATGTAATGTTCAGGTATTCATTATTAGCACACTACAGGGTCATTCAGAGTTGTGCACATTTCTTAATACCGCTGAAGGAAGTTGCCAGCCCTGCCAGTAGTATTTCCGAAAATCTGCCCGACTCAAAGTTTACCAACAGCAGCAGTGGTATTTCTGGTATACCTTCAGTGCTATTTCAGAAATACCACGTCCAATGGCGGTAATGTAAAAAGCGTTTTAAAAATGTTTCTGAGGACAGTAACATTATCAGTAACAAAACAGAGTTTGCACATCTAAATGTCATTATACCAGAGTTGACTAATGAGATCAATAGTGTATTTTAACATGTGAATTACTGATAGCAACATAAAAAACCATCAAAGAAGTATGTCTGACCACGATTGGAGCAACATTAATATGCATTATAACCAACCTTGACTTTGGTAATCTATTTATATGACGTTACATTGTGTTGATCTAACCGCATATTGCAGCCCACATTGAATTTGGCTCACACCTACTTGGGTAACTAGCAAACGTATATACCAATAATTTTCCCGTCATTGATCTTTATTGAAAAAAATCAGCTTTTTCTGTAAGAACTCTACTGACAAGCGATTTATCTTGGTTATTCAGGATAACCATTATTAAAGATGACGAACAGTAGAGAGTAAGAAAGATGTTACCTACACAACATTAGGTATGGAAGATTAGAAACGCAGGCTTACCTTAAAGTGCATGTGTACATTTTACATTGGACTGACGTACACTCAACTCATAAGGTTATTTGCTCAAACTACATTTCCCATGAGCAACAGAGCCATAATACAGACATGTCATTGAATTCATCGCCAGCACTTCATCAATTGACGTCACCACGCAATGATGTGGTGACGCTGGCAAATATATTGCTTCAGGCGGACAAAGCGTGCCTGTTTCCATAACAGCGGCCGCACGCTACGTGGTTACAGACACTCTTAGAACACGCTGCACTTTGCAGGATAACTACGACCTGAACGAAAGGTATGAGACAGACATTGCAGTCCGATCTTTGCTATGAAGCTAGGCACAACAGCAATACATTGGATTGTAAACAGATGTTATAAACACGTTATTCTTTGCTTACTTGTCAGGCATACTGGACACCTATGTAGCATTTCCGCATTGATGGAACCGCAGCTAGGAACTATTTCTTGAACTATTTGCCGTTAATATTCCACACCCTGTTACGTACCACATAAGATTGCGAACATGCTGCTATTACACTGTGTTTACAGTTATATATCCTACAAATTGGAATTTTAACTTTCTAAAGTTCCATTTTACTCATTTTTTTCTATCACTTCAACCTATATAAAGGAAGTGTTACCACGCCTGCCACTGCCTTAAACAATACAGAACAGTAGTGACAGTCATTTTTATTTCACACAATGGTGATGTTTGAGTAACACGTATATACACGGTCAAGGTGATGGTATTTGAACAGCAGCATGTCTATTCTGACCAGGTGACACACACAGACGAATAAGAGGCAGATATTACGCTATAGTGCAACAAAAAGGGAAATTATCATGAAAACCTGTTGAATTCTCTCCAAAAATATCCAGGAATGAACTAGATGGTTCAGTTTAAACTCATTTAGTATTACTGTTATGAGATAATGTTTATATAAGATTGCATTGTATGTACTCTTGTAGAGGCTGCCCTGAGGATGGACCACGTGTCCGGAATGCATCAGCTCTGGCTTCTGCTATAAACAAATAAAGAATAAAAAAGAGAAGCATCAGATTCTAATCCTATTGAAGGACTAATTCATTTTTTCAGACAAGTGAATCCTATAAAACTAAACAACCAAATGTTTTGAAGTAGAATTTACTACTCTATAGGTGTCTCCAGGCTCAGTGAATGCATCACTGAGAACCCTTTCCTTTTCATTTTACAAATGTTCAGCTATTTTCAGCATCAAAGTGAAGTGAGAAATTGATTATGTATGGTAGTGGCTCATATCATTACTGTCGATTTTCTGCATGCACAAAATATTCCATTCTGGCCCTTTTATGCGTTGTATGGGTATGGTGGTGAGAGGAGGCCATCAGAGGGGATGTCCACCTTTTTACCCCCTCAACATAGCCCTTTGTATAAACCTGTTGCATTATATTGCAGTGAAGTATGTGTGCTTCATTTCTGTACAGCAAAAAAAAAGATTTTAAAAAATTGGGGCCGGTTTGGATTCGCATATGTATTTGCCTCAGGATACAGCCGATTAATAGGTTTCCCCCTTGTAGATAATTTGGTGCTTTAAAAACCACATTTATTGAACACTGTTCTAGGTTAGCTCTTAAATAGCTTTGCAGAAAGCATTTTTTGTTTCTAATATTGAAGATGGAATAGGAGAAAATTAAGTCTCCACCGTTGCTGAATTGGAAAGTGTCAAACCAGGAACCAGGAAGACTGGGCTCAAGTTCCCACCTTCCACACTTCATCAATTCTGTGATCTCGAACCAATCACTTTTCACCACTATGCCTTATTTTCCTTAACTAACTTGAGAAAATGCCTCAATCACATAGGTTTATACTCTAGTGTTACTCTATAAATAATTATAATTTTAACAATTTATGATGAGGAGGCAGGATAACAAGTGTGGGTATTATGTTGTGGGGGTGGGTACACAGGGTGCATGTATGGGTTTTGTGATGTGGGCTGCGAAGGCAGGAAGCCAGGTATGGGTCTTTTTCAATTCCAGCTCATGTTTGGCTTTGAGAGCAAACCCAGGCCCCTGGCTCAGCAATGGCTCTGCTCTACCAATGAATTCTCTAGCTTCACTACCTCTTAACATTGTTCTAAAACTAAAGATGGGATGAGAGGAGATATAGTCAGCTGTCAAATTACAAACTGTCAGACATTGAAAACAGTTCTCAAATCCCAGCTCTCCCATTTCACCAATTATATTATCCTGGTGAAATAGGTTTGCTATGTTTGGGCTGTCTGGCTCTCTAAGAAACCATACACATAACTGAAAAGTATGTTTGATGAAAGGATAGTAATGTCAATAATGTCTACTATAAATACTTGAGAAAGAGCAGGGGCAAAGGTTAGTATTGAGTTTACTTGTTCTGGAACTTGGAGCTGCTGCATTGTGGACTTGGGCCATTGCACTATCGGCGAAAAAAGTAAACTTGCCCTCCATGCCAAAGATTGCCACTGCTCCTGTGCCCACCAACAGGAATGGATAAACTATTGTCTGCTACAAATAGAGTGACTCTGTGAATGACTGAAAGGAACATCACTCATTGAGAATTTACAGTGACATTAAACAATTACAATCCAATGCAAAACGTGGGTATGAAGTTTCACTGGTCCAAGGATAACAATACCACATCTACAATACCACATCCCCTGCAACTACTTGCATGTTCTTCCCCCTGATGTTGCATTGTTGTCTGTTGTAACTTGTGTTTGGAAAATAAAATCAGATTCCCCATAAATGACAGCAGTGCGCCGTACAACTCACAATAACATTATGACATAATCGATAATTGTTGGAAGGTATGGTATGGTATATAGGTTTCTTCTGCTCCCATGTGGGGAGGATGGGTGGCACATATTATTCTAAGCAGGCAGACATCACATAGACTATTACTAGTAAGTCATATTTTCCTTAAGGGGCTTGCGGATCTACTTCGATTCACATGCTTTTCATAGATTAGTGACCAGTATTTCCTGTTGGTGATACGTGGAAGGAACATGTGCAGATAAGCATTTTAAAATTGCCTGACCCTCTTACAAATAGGCTTTTGTTTATGCCAACAGAATGTTGCATGAAAGTGTGAACTTAACTCGATGTTGCTGCTTTGTAAATGGCTTCTAACGGGACATTGTCTATGAAGGATAAGCTTGTTCCAGCAACACTTGTGGAATATGCTCTAGGATAAACAGATGTGTGTTGTTTGCTAGAGTATAGCACAATTGTATGCACCCAACAATCGAGCTTGTAATGGTTGCTTTAATTACAGAGTCTCCTTCTCTTCCTGCTGCCATTGGTAGGAAGAACTGATATGTTTTTAAGAGCCCCTTAGTTCTGTCTAGATAGTAAAAGACTGCCTGACAAACGGCAAGCATGTGTAACGACCATGCTCGGTGGGTTTTGAATGAAAGTCAGTAGCTCAATGGATGGATTCACGTGAAATTTAGAGCTAAATTTAGGTGAAAACCTAGAGTGCTTTCTTACGACCACTTCATCTTTGTGAATTGTTAAAAAGGGTTCATACACTGAAAGGGCCTGTACTTTAACAATCCTGCTGAATGATGCGATAGCAATAAGAAAATCAACTTGATATGAAAGCTCCTTCAATGGCACTTCATAGCATGGGGCAGTGTTTAAATTCCACCCTGGTCGGGCGGGGGAAGTCGCTGGAGGATTCTTTTTAATTTTGTGCATAAAGGCTTTACTACTGGTACCTTCCAGAAATATTATCTTTTGTTGGGATATAGTATAGGCTGCTAAATGTTATTAGCATAATTGACCTAAAAACATTTGACCTAAAACATTTGATTGCATTTTTTGACCTTTTTTCAGTCAAATCTAGTCATATATATATATGGGGGCAGGCAAGGGTATAGATTAGGTTGAGGGGAAGTGGGGGAGGATTGCGGGGGATCTCCCCTGCATTTTAGACTGAATAAAGGTCAAATAAATTCGATCAAATGTGATTAGGTCAAATGTTTTAGGTCAAATAGACCCAAATCTGCTAAATGTACCTTAAGCGAATTGTACCCATGGCCTGAGTCTAACGATGCAGATGATAGATCACCTCTTCTGTTGATGACCAGGGCAATTGATTGATGTGTTTCTGGTTACACCAAATTACAAATCTCTCCTACTTGTTGATGTAGCAGTGTCTGGGGTTTGGTTCTCTCACGTCATGCAATATAGCCATACATCTTGTTTGTTGTTTTAGATGTCCAAGCTATGACCTCAGGCTACTAAACTGGTTTCTTGTGGGTTTGGATGTGCTATCTTTTTGTGATTCTGTGTGAACTGGGTTGAGTTTGACTGGTGGACAGAGACAGGTTCAAGAGGTGTCAGTACCACGGCTGTCGAGCCCACATTGGAGCAATAAGAATCGTTTTTATGCTCTTCAGTATATTGTTTGAATTAACCTGCAAATCAATGGTGTTGGGGGTAAAATGCATGCAAATACCCCTGACCAACTCATCTATGGTGCATGGCTTATGGACCGTGGTTATGGGAACCTGGGTGCAAAGTTTGTGGGTTTTTTGCTTTCTTCTGTTGCAAACAGATTGACTAATGCTAGTGCCCATTTTGAAAATATCTGTTTGAGTGGATTAGTGTTGAGTTCCCCACTGTGGTCTGTTACTAACGCTCTGCTCAGGGTATCTGCTACAAAATTGTGTTGCCCTGGAACACGTTGAGCTGGTATGAACATTTGACTCTGGATGCACCATGGTCAAATGTTCGTGCAAGCACTGCAAGTGCTTTTAATATGTGCAACCGTATTTGATGATGTAAAACAGGACTCTTGCGTTGTCTGTATTCATAAGGATGCACTTTCCTTTTAGTTTGCTTTGGAATGAACACAGTGCCATTTTGATTGCTGGTAATTCTAGCCAATCTATGCATCGACTGAGCATTTGACCAGCTTCCCTGGTCTGTAAGGTGTTGGCAATGCGCACTCCAGCCGGTTCCAGATGTGCATTATTATGACCTGTGTTGGCTGTGTTGCAAAGGTCTTTCCCTTACCATATTTTCCATTGCAGACTTTTTTTATGCATCTCTCGCAAAAGACAACTAGGTCACATTGAATCGTTTTTAAGACCACTGTTACCATCAGCCACTGTTGTATTGGCTGCATCTTGAGGGGGAAATTGGGGATGGTTAGGTCAGAATTCAAATTGTGGGTGTTCTGCAGTTTCTTTTAATGGGACCCCTACTCTTTTTGCTTCCTCTTTCTTTTTTAGGTTAATTCCTTTGGTAGCCAGGGAGGCTTCTGCTGAATTCCCCCTGAACTTACGTCCCTTTTTCTATACTTGAGATTTCTGGTATTGGGTCACCCATTAGGTGCCCAGTACCAGGGGTGCTCTGGCACCCCAGATTTGTGATAGGGTGCTTTTATCACCCTACATTGGGTTTAGGGGGTAGGTTGGTGGCAGGTAATATTTCGTTTTGCTTTCACCAGGGGTGCAAGCCGTTTTACCACATTAGTAGCCCAATGTGCCTTGGTGTCTGCTCTGTCATGCAAGAAAATAGTCTCTTATGAGGACAACGTTGGTCTAGGTTTGGAATATGTAGTGTGTACTGTATCAGCTTCCACAGACACATTATAGCTATTGGGGCCATTGCTACAGGGGCAAGCTGCTTAGCATATCACCAGGATAGGAACTATTTGTCTTGTATCAATTGTGCTGGTTAGGCTAGAAGCAATAGTTATCCAGCAGTGGTGACTTAAAGCACAAGATGATGTGAGGCCTGCTTGATTTAGGAAAGTAAAGGACCATTTAAGGGACTCTCAGGGGTCAAGAGGCCTGTTTGGGGACCATGATTTTTAGTAGGGATATATAAGTTCAAGGTATGGAAAGGAGGCTATGAGGTACATTGTAGATAATCAGGTTAGAGAGACGGTTGAAGTGCGGCCAATGATTATGGATTGACCTGTTTGGTGGATGGAAGAAGTTTATTATTGAGCTGTATATTCTTTCATTGTTTAATAAAATGTTACAGAGTGTAACTGAGCCAATAAGGGTACAAACGTGCTCCTAATTGAAGTTCCTCTAAGCCAATCATACATGCGTTTGCTGGTTTTGTACTACCCCCCTACCCAAGGCAGGGACGGAAATGGTTTCTGAAAATGAAAAATTGGACGGTTGTTTTCTTGCTTTTCCACTAGAAATCCTCACATCCCACATCATACACAGCTCCTGGGAGTTCTCTGAAAGGGCATATTTGCATTTGGCCTGGTCAGTTTATTCTGAAGTCCTTACCCCAGGCTGCTTTGTTTGTGCCACTGTCTGTAAAAGCCTTAACAGGTGGTGCTGCTCTGCTTGCTCCAGCCCAGACATCTGGGCCATCAGGTGGGTTAAATGTTCATTGATTGGTTGAGGCCTTTTTTCGTACACGGACGGAAGTACCCGCAGTAGCATGGAGTTACCTGGCAGACAAAGAAAAAAGCTAATTTAGATATCCTGCCACACTCGCTCTTAGTTCAAATCTCTGCCGCGGAGAAATAATAACCTTGATCAAAACAAATAATTGAGTCTCTCTCTCTCTGTCTCTCTCTCTCACACACTCACACCCTTACTCGGCAGCACACGTTATGCAAAATGTGATATACATTAATCAAATCATCACTCTTTGGGCACGTTTCCTGAAGTATATACCTTAATTATGTTTCACAATCAAGCCATCACTGTACCACACAATACATTGACTGGCAATGCCCAGCCATGATAAAAGCAACATGTATGTAATAGCACATATTTTAAAGATTTTACAGCATATGCCTAAATGAACAGCATACATTTTAAATGACTTGGCCATGCAACAATTTGTCACATTTCATTTGATATGTTCCATAAAACCAATGAAATTTTAAATACACAATTGTAGTACAAGTTCATCAGCTAATGTATATTTCTCAACTCGCTGATACACAACGACGTACTCTATTCTGCTCGACTCAATAAGCAACAGGATCCGTGTCTGGTAGTCGTCACATGACCTGAACATGCACTGCACCTCCCTGCTCTCTCCAGTGTGTGGCTGCGAAACAAACGGTACTGCAAATGCATAAGGTTTAGTCATAACCAATATGTCACATTATCTACTGTCCTCCACTGCGTGCACAGAATGCTATCACCAAGATGGCGCCTGGCCTTTGAAGAAAGGATCAGCTTTGTGAGATGGGCTCAAACGTGTGCAAGATGTATACTTTGTATTCATTCTTTGAATGTAAAATGTATTGATCTAAATGTGCATACAATTAAACCGCATGGTTTGATTGAAATGTGCGCTAGTGTTTTTTTTTTTAAAACAGATTGTCCAAGAACAGAAAAAATCAAAAAGATGTCAAAAGGGTTGTAGCCCAGGGGAGCTAGCTACTGTGTATTTCATAAGGCTGGGACCCAAGAAAGGTATGCTTTGTTGATGTAATGTGCTGTCTCGTGGCAGTGTGCACTTACAGATTTCGTGCCTTCTGGCATCTATCAAGGTGTGGGATGTAATTCTAGTCTGGCCTGAAAAAGTTCAAGGAGTCAGGGGGAGTGGCGGGCAGGGCCTGGGCCTTCGCCCACTCCCTGCTCCCTTCCAAAGCCTCCCAATGAACCCTGTGAATAACTGCCATCTGGCAAGGTGTGAAAGCCCTGGCTTTTTTGACTTTTATTAAATAATACAATTATGTGAGTAATTCCATGTCTGAAAGGGAAATCATTTATTATTATTTTGATTTGATTTTGATTCAACAACCCTTCAACATATAAAATGTAGTAAATTCCAAAAGAAAGAAAATAATCTGGTATAACTTCACGGTAAAGGGAACCTTTTATAAGTTTTCAATAACATCAGCAAAAAATACTCACTTCAATTCACTGATTATAAGGTGCAAAATTAGTAAAATAAATGAAAAGAATCTGTTAATCAGATTCCTGCCATAAGCTCCATGCCAAAAGTATAGCATGTACCTGTGCCCTGCTGCATCAGTATATTAATTCACAGCACCTGCTCTACCAGTGGCACAGAGCAGGTTCAGAGGTCACAGGTACCCACTTGACAGCTTCACTGACACCCAAGGCTCTACAGTGCAGGGACTGCATTTAAAATATGGACCCCTGTTTCAAAAACTGCATAACTCTTTAGATCCTGTCCCATGGCACACTAAACTGAAAATAAGCCAGTCACGTGTAGAGTCCCAGTCTGCCCGAGATTAAGCTATGAGAGGAGCTGCTGCGACAGATGGAGAACTTTGCTTTCTGCGTTTTGCATTCTGGCCCTTTAACTCTGAGACTCTCACATTGAGACTCCACCTTAAAAAGTGTACGTGTGAACGGAGCGCCGCATGGAGTCCCGTGGAGAGTCCCAGTCTGCCCCAGATTCTGTTGTGAGAGGAGCTGCTGCGACAGACAGAGAACTTTGCTTTCTGCATTTTGCATTCTGGCCCTTTAACTCTGAGACTCCCACATTGAGACTCCACCTTAAAAAGCGTACGTGTGAACGGAGCGCCGCATGGAGTCCCGTGGAGAGTCCAAGTCTGCCCCAGATTCTGTTGTGAGAGGAGCTGCTGCGACAGACAGAGAACTTTGCTTTCTGCATTTTGCATTCTGGCCCTTTAACTCTGAGACTCCCACATTGAGACTCCACCTTAAAATATGTATGCGTTTGCAGAGCGCCTTGCGGAGTCCCGTGGAGAGTCCCAGACTGCCCCAGATTCTGCTGTGAGAGGAGCTGCTGTGACAGACGGAGAACTTTGCTTTCTGCATTTTGCATCCTGGCCTTTTAACTCTGAGAATCCCACATTCAGACTCCACCTTAAAAGGTGTACGCGTGTGCAGAGCACCGCGCGGAGTCCCATGGAAAGTCCCGGTCTGCCCCAGTCCACTCCAAATCGCAAGGAGCAGCTACCACGGCATGGTGGGTCCATTGACTCGACATCGCACTTTACTTGAACGGCGAGAAAGTGAAATGGACAAAACTCTCACCGTGAATGCTGAGGAAAGCACTGAGCAGATTTTGCCTGATTTTCAACCAAGCCCACTGAAACGATCTTTGTGTGTCCCCGCGCCACTTATGTTAGCAAAAACGTGTGCGTCTGCCAATGGGCTATGGAAAGAGACCATTTTAAAACTTGTAAAAGCATTGAATCATAAAGCTGCTGATCTTCCTTTAGTTACACTCTGTGAACATATTGATGCCCGAATGGACTTTACGAAAGTAAACGCACCAAAAGACACGTGTGTTAATACTGCATCTACCCTACAACAGAGCTAACAAAGTCAACTCGACTACCGTACCTGAACATGTCAATGTCATTGAAATAAACACGGCCTCATTCCAATCGCCGTTTGACCTAACAGACCAAGGATTAATATCAGCAGAAACAACTCATCATAACGCGTTTGTTTTTCCCCCTCCTTTACCAATAGAAGAGGACCTCTTAGAAGCGTTACGAGCACGTGATATACTGAAGCTGGACAAGTGCCGTTCCTAATCTCCCAAGCATTTGAATTGACATCAAAGGAGCCAACAGTGGCTAGAACTGATGAGCTGACGCTGCAAGCTTTGTCTGGGTCTCATTCAGTAAAAAGAAGTAGCTCGCAAATTAGCAGTAACCTATGCATATTCGATGCAGCAAACGAGAAAATCGCAAATGTTGTAATGTCTTGTCCCCATGTTGAAAACCGTGCTACGTCTGCTGGAATGGTCTCAAACTCTGCAGGTCCGAGACATTTGCCGGTGCGGGTTAGTGTGCAGCGATCACAAGACCTATCATCCGCTGACACAACAAAACTCTCAAATTGCATAATGTCACCCTCCAACTTGCAAGGATTAGACTTAGCGGGTCAAGAGGCATGCCTGACTGAGCGCCTGACGGCCAACTATCAATCAATCAAAGACAAATTGATTAATAGTTTTGCAACCCCCTCGGTTAAAAGGACGTCAACACAATCAAAATGTGTCCCCCCTGGAGGTGATTTGCAGAATTTACTCCATCCTGTCTCACAATTACGAACCCAGGTGCAGACAAGTACTCCAAATATGAAAGGACTGTCACCAAATGATATAGTACCACCAAGTATGGAGACAAAATTGTCCGGACTTCGCTGTACTGGTTTGGGGGATAACAGTGACTCCTTGCTGCAAACAAATATAAGCATGCGTCCTACAACTGCACATAGGAAGGAATGGCAAGGTTGTAGACATCTACATGAATCGCAAGCGGATCTCAATAATAAAGCCAATATATCAGTGGCAGCGGGAATCCAAATCCATAACAACGTGCTAGCAGCAACTTCACCAGCACGTATCCCCTTTGTTAAACTATATGAGTCTCTGAATGACTCATTAAAAGAGCAATGTTCACAATTAAGCAACCTAACGGCAAAACTTGAGAATATGGAACAAGTCAATGTTGCCTTACAGAAAAGTTTGGAAAGAGAGGCCGAACTTTCAACACAATGGCACTATCGTCTGGGTGACCTAGCATCAAGAGAACATGCTGATAATGCCACTTTAATGAACGCGGTACTTGAATGTATGAAATGGCTCAGGCATAATGAAAACAAGAAATGCGTTCCTCCTGCAACACAGCTTTTGGGGAACACACAATGTCCAATAACCACTGTTAATAGTTTGGTCTCACAAGCGATTCCAGTGATAGCTTTGAGTGAAATGCCGACAGTTACGGTGCATGAATCATCCTTGGGTCGACCTCCCAAACCTAAAGCACCAACCCAAGGACTAGCAGTCAGTGGGATAACTGTTCTGGCCGTGTCACCACCAAAAACAATCGACATTACTAGTGATACAAATAGGACAATGGACTCTGATGTTCCACCGGCTCTTGATTTATTAAATAAGTTGAATGCTGTGGAGATTGTCCCCAACAAGTCAATGCAACTGACATTTGGAATCTTTACCGGGCCTGAATAGAACCTGAGAGCAAAAGGTACACAACAGAACAAACATTCTTCAAACATCACAGCCAAGCCACGTGATGCTGTCAAAAACGCTCCAAAGAGAAAGCCATCAAATACTAAACCATTTGTTAGAAATCTACCAACTCCCCAAAAACGAGGTCTCTTTGAGCGTAATAAAGAAAAGAAAAAAAAAGACGAGCAAATGCCAACCTAACTAAAGTATTAGATCACAAGGTGCAGCAGAAAAAAAACTAAATTAGAGATTTCAAGAAAATGGGCACGATTAGACTTTGATGCCCATTCAAGTTTTACTCAAGAGGGCTCAATAGATCTATGTGAGCTTCAACTTACTCCATTGAGACAGACAAATCTACGAGCCCAAATAGTCCTTCAACAATGCATAACCGTTCTCTCGTTGGACAAGATGCTATACCGATCACCTGTAATGGGACAAATGAATTGTCTCATGTGGATGACACCTCTAATAAAGAACATAGGAGCTTGTCACAAAGAATCCACGCAATCGTGCCCAACTCAAGCAGCAAGACAGTCATTTCAAGACTCCCAGCAGTTGCAGAGCGAGTGAAAAATAAGCTGAGTCAAAATCTAAACCCAAAAATGACATTGGCACAAATGAAAAATCAATGAGTATCTGAAGCAAGAGCAATTTCAAGGCCCTCTGATGTGAAGTGCTATATGGCATGGAAGATTCGGGTAGAAAATCTCTTCTCAGATGATAAAGACATCAATCTCATCAGAAGGAATGTGTTGCAGCTACTACATAACATTCCATCTCTGCATACAATCACCTCTGATGACATAGTGATTGTAGAATATATATCTGAAGACTCCGCAGACCAAGTATATCTGCATATAAGGTCAAAGGCAGTAGACATAACACTTCTGGCCGCGAAAGATGAGCTACTATCCTACGGCTTTGACTAACAAGTCAAAAGAAGTCAATCTAAATCCCGAGATGACATCCCTTTGCTGCCAAAAGGATCTAAATCGTCAAATGAATTAAGGCGAGAGGCATTAAAGCAACATTTTAATTTGATATTGCCCAGGTTCTTAAATGAAGTACGACAGCGGAAGGGTGACAGTAACACGACAAAAAGTGGAAATCAATCCAGACTCCACATGTAACTAGCACAATCCTGTGGAGAGGAACCGTGTGGGATAATTTCATGGAATACAAGAGGCTTTCACCACTTGTTTCAAGATTTTTCGTTACCATTGACAAACAACTTTGCAATATGCCTGCAATAAACTTGGCTGCGTGAGACCACAGTAAAGGATGGCTATACAATGTTGCTAAATGCAGCAGGAAAAAAGAAGCAGGGTCATCCTTTTTCTGGATTACTAACAAGGGTGAACAATGCCCACAGTTGGAAGGTTATCCAAACCTATAATCCAAACCTCTTTGTACAAGGAACACTGCTGCAAATGCATATATCAGAAAAAGACCAACTGAAATATTTGCTACTGATTAACATCTATTGGAATCCAGCTATGATATCTGCAGCTTGATTTATCAATGCAGTGACATCCATAATCGATCCTTGTTTAACAGTATCTTCAGACCTTACAATAATAATCTGTGGTGATTTAAATTTTTCTTTGTTCGAAAGTTCGAAAGTAAGGTCAACTCCAACTAATGCATTTGCTTCAAGAGGTGATCTCTGTAAACATGGTCTAAAAGTAAGAAATTGTGAGATGATAAATGGGAAAGTAAAAGGTGACATTCCGGCTGGATATACTGGGCAGAGGGATACAAGCTTCAAAATCTTAGATTATATCTGGATCACCTCATCATTATGGCCAAAAATAAATTGCTTGAAAATACATAAAACATCCAATCATTACCTATTAGAGTTAACATTGTTATCGCTAAAGTGTGTAAAAAGCTAAATTACAGCTGCCCGATTGAAATAAACCAAGGCGTAAATAGATTAAGAATAAATGACTGCCAAATAAAAATGCTGAGTAATAGTATAGATGAAAGTTCCATCTCTGCATCTAGAAAAATAAACTATTCGCCATTACTTCAACAATTTTCCTCCAAAAAATCACAGAATAGGGGCATTTCTGAGTCAAAGAAGTAGGTATTTAGTGTGGCGGTGAACCTTGAGAAAAAATGATTAAATAAAGACATAAGGCAGCTGAAAAAAAGCATGGGCAGCAATTTTTCAACAGAAATTATAAAGTGTAAGATGAAATATTGCAATTGGCTGAAATTGTTTAAGTTAATAAGAGAGCAAGAACGTGCTGAACTTATGCTATAATTGATTACCCAACACAGAGCAAGAGATATTTGGAAAATTATTAACAAGGGTTCACTATGCCAGGATGCAAAACTAGCGAACGGAATATCGGCCCCGGTATGGGAAGACCACTTTAAATCGGTCTTCAATGACAAATAGAATCATAAAGAACTGAGAATTCTGGATTTGTCAGAGCCATGGGACGTAAATTAATCAAAAGAAGACATTGCAATAATGATTCAACAACGATAAAATTCACGTGCATGGGCTGTCCAATATCATGTTAAAGGAAAAAAAAAGAGCAATGGGCTGAATTCATCGAGAAGCTCTTTCAACTGATATCGATTTCAAAAGAAATTCCCAAATCTTGGACAACATCAGTGATTGTGCCAATATTTAAGAAGGGCAATAGGGACGATCCTAACAACTATCGCCCTATTGCCCTACTGGACATAATAGGAAAAATCTTTGCTACCTGTCTACAACACAAACTAACTTCATGGGCAACTGCAACCGGTTTGATGGATTGTCGTCAAACAGGCTTCACTAAAGAAGTCAGGACTGAAGTGATTTTATTGATATTAAATTTACTGAAGCTGGATACTTTGAAGTACAACAAAAAACTGTTTATAGCTTTTATCCATATGTGTCAAGCCTTTGACACCATTAATCGTGAGAAACTTTGGAGGAAACTATCATCATGGTCTTGCCAATCTGCTCTACTTCAACCGCTGATGGCGCTGCACAATGCCACTTCCACCGGAGTTCGTATAGACGCAAGTGGCCACCTGACGAATGAAATAAGAACTTCTAAAGGTGTAAAACAGGGCTGTCCCTTAGCAACACTTTTGTTTAAATTGTTAATCTCAGATATCTCAGGAGCACTGAATAATACTCATTGTTTTCCCCCAAAACTAAATGGCCAACAGATTAGTTGGCCTTTTTACGCTGATGACATTGTCCTGTTTGATTTAACTCAAATTGATCTACAACAATGAGTCTCATATTTACAAGCAAACAACCTTGCAATTAATGTTGGGAAATCAAAAATCATAGCAATTGGAACATCTAATCAAAAAAACTATAAAACACTTGGTCGATGGTCAATAGCAGTCGAGACAATTGAATCTGTCTCAGCAATACGATATCTGGGGGATCAAATAAACAAATCTGTTTGCGAATGGGATTGGGTGGCTGTCTTGAAATATCGCATGTCTGTACTCACTATGCAAGGTCAAAAGTTACACTTTGAATATGGTAAATTTACGCTACTTCCGATAAGGACCTTCTATACTCAAAAAGTCGTCCCTGCAATTACATATGGGGCAGAGGCTGGCTGGAAGATCAATTATCGACTCTGGGCTGTATTAGAGGGTCAATTCTGGAGACGAGTATTGCGATTACCTCTTAGTACTTCGATGATTGCAACAAGACATGAACTGGGGCTAGAGTCCCTGTATGGAACCATACAATGGAAATCAATTGCGGCGCTACGCAAAATGCATTTATCGAAAGTTGCTCCAGCATATAAGATATTTGAGTCAACAACCAGGAATCCTCACTCAGGAACTGTGCTGCTCTCGGCAAATAAAATCAGGAAGGTTTTAGAAGCAGCAGATATATTCTGGCAGATGGTTATGGCAACTCCACAACTTGCAAAGAAAAAATTAAGGCAGTGCAATTGGATTCTGAATAATGAAATATGTAGTAACATGCTGTCGTCCCTCAACATGGGACTGTCAAGCAATTTCAAAGACAATTTACCAAGATATCTTGCAAAATTCCCTTCGAGATCACATCGTAATAAGTTTCTGAGGCTTTGCCTCAATGTATACAAAACTAAAGAGTTGTTGTGGAGAAGACGCGATAAAAAGACAAAAGACAACCTATGCAGATTCTGCACAATGTCAACAGAATCTTTAAAACATATGATCGCTGAATGCTCTGAAATATCAATCCGACGCTCGTCCTTTTTGGGAAGATTGCCACCTCTAGTTGACAACATTGAGGAATGGTGGTTCAGGTTGCTGTCAGGTAACAATGTTGCGTTAACCTGTGCAGTGGTAGACCTTTTGGAAAAGATCCTGGAACATGAAGCAGTAACTTGATTGAATTGGATCAAGTGAGAGATATGCCTTCAGTGGAATGGATGTTGAGGCATGGATTAATAGTTACATCAGATACAAGAAGTGCTGGGTGGCGGTTTGGAGGAAATATTATGAATTGATCTTAAAAGACATAGGGAGTCTTTGTTTTGTTTTATTTTGTTTTGTAATTAAAGTTTGTATAAACTAAATGTTACAATAAAAAAAAAATAAGCCACACATACATTTGGGTATGGTGGCCAGAATCTCTCAGATTTATCCCAGTCACATTACATTTATTTTGCACATGTCTCAGCCCTGTGGGCCCAGTTCAGCTGTGAAGGATTATGTGTAACGCTCACCTGGTTCCCACGGGGGCGCTGGTCTAGTCTGGATTGCTGTGGCCTCTTCTAGCGTGATGCGCAGGACCCGGAACACCGATTGGACAGGACCTCCAAATCGTGCTTGCCTGGCCCGTAGGAATATCCTTCTGCAGATGAGAAAGGGGATTAACAGTCTGCAGAATAGTGTGCTAGCTCCCCCCTTCCCCCCTTCGTTCCTCTCTAACTTCCTCCAAACCCCGATTTAAGCTCACCTTATGGTTTGGAAGGATGAACTCTCCATCCTGCTTCTGGTGCAGGGGCGCGCGTTCGTCCAGTTACTTCACTGGTTTTCAGAATGGCGCTGGCAAGATCCACTTGACTTTCCTGAGCGATGCGCCGCAAGTATGAAAGTTCAAAGTTCAAGTGAGGCCCCCTTTATGTTGTCTTTCTAACCTGTGATCTGTCCTTTATTTCAGGTGCAGAATGAAGGCGGTGTTTCGAGGGGTTAAACTGCCGAGGTGAGTAGTGAAGAGGGCGATCCCTCTAGATGTCCTTATCATTCCCGAGAAATGTCTCTTGTCCTTTCCCCATAGGGGCCGGGGTACGGTACCTGCCAACGGGGCGGCGCCAACCCGAAATGTGGAAGAAAAGCCGTTAAGTATTATGGCTGTTAATCAGGCTTTCCTTCTGTGTTCCTTCTGCTCACCTTTTGTTTCTTCCTCTCTCCCCTAGGTGCAGAGATGTGGCGTCCGATGCTGACAGCCGCGATGGAGCCGGGAGATGTCTCGAGGACAGGTGAGTGAAGCGTGGCGCTGCAGCGAGCAACGCGATGCTTTTAAATGGAAGTCTTTCTTCAGGGATGCTGGCGAGAAGATTCCGGGTGCAGGTAAGAAGTTTGAAATAGTCCTTGGTTTTCACCTTTCTCTTCTCTTCCTTCCTTGCAGGTCTTCCAGGTTCGAGGCGGGCGTGGCTGGAGTCCAGGAGCAGGAGCAGACACGGTGAGCGTTAAGCTGCAGGAAGCAGAACAACGCGAAGCATGAGCTGCTGTCTGGGCGTGGCTTAAATAGCCTCCAAAGAAGTCCCAGGTATGTATCCTTCCCCAACTAGGTATGTATCCTTCCCTGGCCACGCCCGAGTGAAAAAATAGTCCCTATGAAAAAATAGTCCCTTTCAGGTCTCAGGGAGGCCTGAAGCGTGCAGCATGGTCTGCATCAGGTAAGTGCACAAAACACCTCTCTTTATGAGCCTGGCGCCTATGGCGCCAGGACTGATGTCCAACATGAGCCTGGTGCCAAAGGCACCAGGACTGAGTCCAAAGAGCCCCTATAAGGGGCCGCTGGGCTTTTACCCGAGGGCATGATGCCTGCTTCCGGCCGGGGGTGCTGGGCCTGGCCTGGTGCTCCGGGGGCAGGCATCATGACAGCACTCCCCCCCAAGGCCCCTCCCAAGGTCGTTCCTTCTGGAGGTTTCGGTTTGTTTGGGAAATTCCGATGGAACCTTTTTACCAGCCGAGGTGCATGTACGTGATCACTGGGTTCCCAAGAACTTTCCTGAGGCCTGTACCCTTTCCAATCAATTAGATAGAAAAGTTTTGATTTTGAGATCTTAGAATCCAAAATGTTCTTCACCTCGAATTCAGGCTCCCCATCTATCTGAATTGGTTCTGGTGGCTTTGTTAATCTGGTTCCTGGGTGCACTGGTTTCAAAAGTGACACATGAAAAACGGGGTGAATCCGCATGTTAGCTGGTAGATCGAGCTTGACTGCCACTGGGTTAATTATAGCTTTGATCGAGTAAGGGCCTAAATACCTTGGATTAAAAGTTCGAGGCCCCTTGAGTGATAGGTGTTTGGTAGCCAACCATACTTGATCCCCTATTTGGTATGGAGGCGCCTCTCTTCGATGCAGATCCGCATTCTTTTTGTATTTCCCTTTCGCATGTTGCAAATGTGCAGTTGCATCCTTGAAGGCTTGAGTAATCGTAGAATGCAAATGGTCCACTGCGGGCATTTCAAGGCTCAGAGGTGAGTCCAAGTCTGAAGTACGAGGGTGATGTCCATATAGGGTATAAAAGGGGCTCTGACCAGTTCCAGAGTGTATCGAGTTATTGTATGCATATTCAGCCACCCATAAAATGACCTACCAATTACCCTCCGATTGGTGCAACATACATCGTAGATATTGTTCAAGGGTCTGGTTCGTTCTCTCCGTCTGACCATCGGTCTGTGGGTGGTGGCTGGTCGAGAGTCTTACGTCGATTTGTGCCAGTTGACAGCACTTTTTCCAAAAATGACAAATAAACTGGCTTCCCCGATCGAAGACTAGTATGGGCGGGAATCCATGCAAACGGATGATATTTTCGAGGAATTCCTTGGCAAGAACAAAGGCTAAAGGTAATCCTTTCAACGGAATAAAGTGGGCCATTTTGGAAAATAAATCCACCACGACCAGAATAGTATTGTAACCATTACAAGAGGGCAGGTCCGTGATAAAATCTAGTGACAGGGTGTGCCAAGGTGCTGGTGGAATTTCTAAGGGCTGAAGAAGACCGGCGGGTCTTGTCTTTTGACCTTTGTTTTGGGCACAAACTCCACAGGACATCACGAAAGATTTAATATCCTTTCGCCAGCAAGGCCACCAGAATTGTCGTTTAACCTTTTCCTCTGTTTTGGCAATGCCAGGATGTCCTTCCATCAGGGTATCATGATGACGGGAAATAACCAGTTCTTGCAATTCCTTTTCTGGCAAAAATAAGCGTCCTTGGAAGTAAGGTAAGCCATCCTTGACTGAAAAGTTAGACCCCCTTTTGATCCAATCCTGCAAGGCTGAATAGTCCAGGAATTGTTTCACTCGTGCTTGAATGTCTTCAAGGGTTTGTAAAGTGGTTATCCCCAAAATTCTTTGTTTGGGAATTATCGACACAGGTTCTGAGTTTGTGTCTATTTCTTCCATTCCAATTCGGGATAGAGCGTCCGCCTTACCATTCTTATAGCCGGGGCGGTAGGTGATTACAAAATCGAACTCAGCAAAGAACAAAGCCCATCGGAGCTGTCGAGACGATTGAGCCTTGGCAGTTTTTAAATATTGTAAATTTCGGTGATCAGTGATCACGGTGATGGTATGCCGGGCGCCGAGGAGATAATGCCGCCAAGCCTTAAAGGCGGACTTAATGGCTAATAGTTCCTTATCGGTGATCGCATAATTTATCTCCGGCGGCGAGAACTTTCTGGACCAAAATGCTACGGGGTGCAGTTGGTTGGTTTCAGGGTCTCTCTGAGACAGGACAGCTCCCATGGCTAAGCTGGACGCATCGGTTTCGACTATATATGGGAGATTGGGACGCGGGTGCTTCAAAATAGGTGCGGACGTGAACTTAGCTTTCAACTCCTGAAAGGCCTGTTTGGCTTCCTCGGTCCATTCAAAACGTTTATTTTTTCGCAAGAGTGCAGTGATGGGTTGCACCACACGTGAAAACTCCGGGATAAACCTGCGATAAAAGTTGGCAAAACCAAGCATGCTTTGGACACCTTTCACCGAACTAGGTGATGGCCATTTGAGGATGGCATCCACTTTCCGTGAATCCATTCGGACCCCTTTAGGTGTCAGGATGAATCCGAGAAACTCAACCTCGGTAGTATGGAAAACACATTTTTCCAGCTTGGCAAACAGTTTGTGCTGGCGCAGTTTCTCTAGGATGGCCCTGACATGCTTTCTGTGATCAGATTCCGAAGAGGAGTACACAAAAATGTCATCGATATACACGACAACACAGACATCGATGAGTTCCCGAAGGACATCGTTCATGAAGAATTGGAAGGCTTCAGGCGCGTTGCACAACCCGAAAGGCATCACCTGGTATTCGAATAGTCCATATTTTACACGGAAGGCCGTTTTCCATTCGTCGCCTTCTTTTACTCGTACCAGATGATAAGCCCCCCGGAGATCTAACTTGGTGTATACGCAAGCGTCCTTCACCTGGTCAAGGAGTTCAGGGATCAGAGGCAGAGGGTAACGATTTTTAACAGTTATCTGGTTCAATGCGGGGTAATCGATACAAGTTCTAAGGTTGCCTTCTTTTTTAGGCACGAAGAACAAAGCTGAGGATGCCGGGGACTTTGACGGGCGAATGAAACCATTGGCGAGGTATTGATCTAAATATTGTCTCAAATGCAGATTCTCTGGTTCAGTAAGGGCGTAAATCCTGCTACAAGGGGGTTGTGCACCGGGCACCAGATCGATTTGGCAATTGTACGATCTGTGGGGAGGTAACGTGTTGGCCTGTTCCTTTTGGAAGACGTCCTGAAAGTCTTGGTACTCTGGAGATAGTTGCACGGGGACAGAGGTTACTGATGCTAGATTAATCTTTGGATTTTCTGGGTAGCAGGTTTGTGCACAATCCGGGAAGGTTATTCTCTTCGCTCGCCAATCAATTCGAGGATTATGTGTCTCTAACCAAGGGATTCCGAGAATAAGCTGAAACTGTGGAGCCTTGATTACATTAAACACAACTGCCTCCCGATGGCCATCCGGACCTACAAGTGTCACCTCAGCTGTGGAATGTGTTACCGATCCAGAGGCAATTTCGGTTCCATCTACTGTGGTGATGACATCTTTGTTGGTTTTGGGATGCAGAGGGAGGTTTATCCTAGAGACCAATTCTCGATCCACATAGTTTCCTATAGCCCCGCTATCGATGAATGCCTTTATAGCATGCAACCGTTTAGGCTGTTCCGGATCTACGAGGACCATTGGCACAATGAAATGCGAGGTCTGAGAGTTAGTTTTCAAGCTCGGCAAGCGGACCCCTACGCTTGCCGGGCGTGGTCGTTTCCCGATACAGAGTTTCCATGGATTTTATCAGCGGCTCCTACCACCTTCTTGGGCGGCTTAACCAGGCAATCTCGTAGAAAGTGTCCAGAGGACCCACAATAAAGGCATAATTGCATCTGTCGTCTTCTTTCCCGTTCTTTTTGAGTTAGGGGTCCTTTAACCCCTCCGATTTGCATAGGCTCCGAGCCATCAGCCCCCTTGGGGTTAGCGTGGGTCTTGGCCAACACCCGGGTTTCAAACTTGGACCGATCTGCTTTTCTGTTTTGCAGCCTGTGATCCAATTGGACCACTAAGTCTATATATTTAGTGCATTCTTGGGGTGGATTTACAACTTGTGCCAGGACATCTTTAAGTTCTCCGCGTAGACCTCGATAGAATAACGTGATTTGTTTATCCTCTGGCCAACCAGTTTCCACAATTAGTCTATTGAAGGTTGCAATGTAGGATAGAAGGTCTTGATTGCCCTGTCGCAGAGATAGAAGTTTGTCATCCAGAGCCTGTCCCTGGGAGTGTCGAGCAAATAACCTTTCCATGCTTGTTTGAAATCCTTGAAAATCACAAAGAATCGGGTCATCTTGAGTTACCAGTGGGACTGACCAATCGGCAGCACAGCCGCTGAGATATGACAACACAAAGGCTACCTTGGTCTGATCATTAGGGAAGGCCCCAGGTCTGCATAGGAAGTGCAAACGACACTGATTCATGAATACGGCGAATCGTTTGGGGTCCCCAGCAAAGCGTTCAGGTGGGGCCAGCGGCATGTTTCCAGGTAGATTAATCTGCACCGGGTTACTGGAAACCACAGGACCGGGGTTCCCCCCGGAACCGGGTAAAGGAGTTTGTCCAGCTTGACCTTGCAAAAGCTGTCTAGCCAGGTCATCAGCTCTATCCTTTATTATAATCACTTCCCTCCTGAGAGCACTAGTCTCTTGACGAGCGGCGTGTACTTCGGCCCGTAATTCCCCCAGTAATTGGGCCAACTGGTCAGTTTCGGAAGTTTCCATAGCGCCTGGGTGGGAATTTGTAGGAAGGCTTCGCATTCTGTAACGCTCACCTGGTTCCTACGGGGGCGCTGGTCTAGTCTGGATTGCTGTGGCCTCTTCAAGCGTGATGCGCAGGACCCAGAACACCGATTGGACAGGACCTCCAAATCGTGCTTGCCTGGCCCGTAGGAATATCCTTCTGCAGATGAGAAAGGGGATTAACAGTCTGCAGAATAGTGTGCTAGCTCCCCCCTTCCCCCCTTCGTTCCTCTCTAACTTCCTCCAAACCCCGATTTAAGCTCACCTTATGGTTTGGAAGGATGAACTCTCCATCCTGCTTCTGGTGCAGGGGCGCGCGTTCGTCCAGTTACTTCACTGGTTTTCAGAATGGCGCTGGCAAGATCCACTTGACTTTCCTGAGCGATGCGCCGCAAGTATGAAAGTTCAAAGTTCAAGTGAGGCCCCCTTTATGTTGTCTTTCTAACCTGTGATCTGTCCTTTATTTCAGGTGCAGAATGAAGGCGGTGTTTCGAGGGGTTAAACTGCCGGGGTGGGTAGTGAAGAGGGCGATCCCTCTAGATGTCCTTATCATTCCCGAGAAATGTCTCTTGTCCTTTCCCCATAGGGGCCGGGGTACGGTACCTGCCAACGGGGCGGCGCCAACCCGAAATGTGGAAGAAAAGCCGTTAAGTATTATGGCTGTTAATCAGGCTTTCCTTCTGTGTTCCTTCTGCTCACCTTTTGTTTCTTCCTCTCTCCCCTAGGTGCAGAGATGTGGCGTCCGATGCTGACAGCCGCGATGGAGCCGGGAGATGTCTCGAGGACAGGTGAGTGAAGCGTGGCGCTGCAGCGAGCAACGCGATGCTTTTAAATGGAAGTCTTTCTTCAGGGATGCTGGCGAGAAGATTCCGGGTGCAGGTAAGAAGTTTGAAATAGTCCTTGGTTTTCACCTTTCTCTTCTCTTCCTTCCTTGCAGGTCTTCCAGGTTCGAGGCGGGCGTGGCTGGAGTCCAGGAGCAGGAGCAGACACGGTGAGCGTTAAGCTGCAGGAAGCAGAACAACGCGAAGCATGAGCTGCTGTCTGGGCGTGGCTTAAATAGCCTCCAAAGAAGTCCAAGGTATGTATCCTTCCCCAACTAGGTATGTATCCTTCCCTGGCCACGCCCGAGTGAAAAAATAGTCCCTATGAAAAAATAGTCCCTTTCAGGTCTCAGGGAGGCCTGAAGCGTGCAGCATGGTCTGCATCAGGTAAGTGCACAAAACACCTCTCTTTATGAGCCTGGCGCCTATGGCGCCAGGACTGATGTCCAACATGAGCCTGGTGCCAAAGGCACCAGGACTGAGTCCAAAGAGCCCCTATAAGGGGCCGCTGGGCTTTTACCCGAGGGCATGATGCCTGCTTCCGGGGGTGCTGGGCCTGGCCTGGTGCTCCGGGGGCAGGCATCATGACAGCACTCCCCCCCAAGGCCCCTCCCAAGGTCGTTCCTTCTGGAGGTTTCGGTTTGTTTGGGAAATTCCGATGGAACCTTTTTACCAGCCGAGGTGCATGTACGTGATCACTGGGTTCCCAAGAACTTTCCTGAGGCCTGTACCCTTTCCAATCAATTAGATAGAAAAGTTTTGATTTTGAGATCTTAGAATCCAAAATGTTCTTCACCTCGAATTCAGGCTCCCCATCTATCTGAATTGGTTCTGGTGGCTTTGTTAATCTGGTTCCTGGGTGCACTGGTTTCAAAAGTGACACATGAAAAACGGGGTGAATCCGCATGTTAGCTGGTAGATCGAGCTTGACTGCCACTGGGTTAATTATAGCTTTGATCGAGTAAGGGCCTAAATACCTTGGATTAAAAGTTCGAGGCCCCTTGAGTGATAGGTGTTTGGTAGCCAACCATACTTGATCCCCTATTTGGTATGGAGGCGCCTCTCTTCGATGCAGATCCGCATTCTTTTTGTATTTCCCTTTCGCATGTTGCAAATGTGCAGTTGCATCCTTGAAGGCTTGAGTAATCGTAGAATGCAAATGGTCCACTGCGGGCATTTCAAGGCTCAGAGGTGAGTCCAAGTCTGAAGTACGAGGGTGATGTCCATATAGGGTATAAAAGGGGCTCTGACCAGTTCCAGAGTGTATCGAGTTATTGTATGCATATTCAGCCACCCATAAAATGACCTACCAATTACCCTCCGATTGGTGCAACATACATCGTAGATATTGTTCAAGGGTCTGGTTCTTTCTCTCCGTCTGACCATCGGTCTGTGGGTGGTGGCTGGTCGAGAGTCTTACGTCGATTTGTGCCAGTTGACAGCACTTTTTCCAAAAATGACAAATAAACTGGCTTCCCCGATCGAAGACTAGTATGGGCGGGAATCCATGCAAACGGATGATATTTTCGAGGAATTCCTTGGCAAGAACAAAGGCTAAAGGTAATCCTTTCAACGGAATAAAGTGGGCCATTTTGGAAAATAAATCCACCACGACCAGAATAGTATTGTAACCATTACAAGAGGGCAGGTCCGTGATAAAATCTAGTGACAGGGTGTGCCAAGGTGCTGGTGGAATTTCTAAGGGCTGAAGAAGACCGGCGGGTCTTGTCTTTTGACCTTTGTTTTGGGCACAAACTCCACAGGACATCACGAAAGATTTAATATCCTTTCGCCAGCAAGGCCACCAGAATTGTCGTTTAACCTTTTCCTCTGTTTTGGCAATGCCAGGATGTCCTTCCATCAGGGTATCATGATGACGGGAAATAACCAGTTCTTGCAATTCCTTTTCTGGCAAAAATAAGCGTCCTTGGAAGTAAGGTAAGCCATCCTTGACTGAAAAGTTAGACCCCCTTTTGATCCAATCCTGCAAGGCTGAATAGTCCAGGAATTCTTTCACTCGTGCTTGAATGTCTTCAAGGGTTTGTAAAGTGGTTATCCCCAAAATTCTTTGTTTGGGAATTATCGATACAGGTTCTGAGTTTGTGTCTATTTCTTCCATTCCAATTCGGGATAGAGCGTCCGCCTTACCATTCTTATAGCCGGGGCGGTAGGTGATTACAAAATCGAACTCAGCAAAGAACAAAGCCCATCGGAGCTGTCGAGACGATTGAGCCTTGGCAGTTTTTAAATATTGTAAATTTCGGTGATCAGTGATCACGGTGATGGTATGCCGGGCGCCGAGGAGATAATGCCGCCAAGCCTTAAAGGCGGACTTAATGGCTAATAGTTCCTTATCGGTGATCGCATAATTTATCTCCGGCGGCGAGAACTTTCTGGACCAAAATGCTACGGGGTGCAGTTGGTTGGTTTCAGGGTCTCTCTGAGACAGGACAGCTCCCATGGCTAAGCTGGACGCATCGGTTTCGACTATATATGGGAGATTGGGACGCGGGTGCTTCAAAATAGGTGCGGACGTGAACTTAGCTTTCAACTCCTGAAAGGCCTGTTTGGCTTCCTCGGTCCATTCAAAACGTTTATTTTTTCGCAAGAGTGCAGTGATGGGTTGCACCACACGTGAAAACTCCGGGATAAACCTGCGATAAAAGTTGGCAAAACCAAGCATGCTTTGGACACCTTTCACCGAACTAGGTGATGGCCATTTGAGGATGGCATCCACTTTCCGTGAATCCATTCGGACCCCTTTAGGTGTCAGGATGAATCCGAGAAACTCAACCTCGGTAGTATGGAAAACACATTTTTCCAGCTTGGCAAACAGTTTGTGCTGGCGCAGTTTCTCTAGGACGGCCCTGACATGCTTTCTGTGATCAGATTCCGAAGAGGAGTACACAAAAATGTCATCGATATACACGACAACACAGACATCGATGAGTTCCCGAAGGACATCGTTCATGAAGAATTGGAAGGCTTCAGGCGCGTTGCACAACCCGAAAGGCATCACCTGGTATTCGAATAGTCCATATTTTACACGGAAGGCCGTTTTCCATTCGTCGCCTTCTTTTACTCGTACCAGATGATAAGCCCCCCGGAGATCTAACTTGGTGTATACGCAAGCGTCCTTCACCTGGTCAAGGAGTTCAGGGATCAGAGGCAGAGGGTAACGATTTTTAACAGTTATCTGGTTCAATGCGGGGTAATCGATACAAGTTCTAAGGTTGCCTTCTTTTTTAGGCACGAAGAACAAAGCTGAGGATGCCGGGGACTTTGACGGGCGAATGAAACCATTGGCGAGGTATTGATCTAAATATTGTCTCAAATGCAGATTCTCTGGTTCAGTAAGGGCGTAAATCCTGCTACAAGGGGGTTGTGCACCGGGCACCAGATCGATTTGGCAATTGTACGATCTGTGGGGAGGTAACGTGTTGGCCTGTTCCTTTTGGAAGACGTCCTGAAAGTCTTGGTACTCTGGAGATAGTTGCACGGGGACAGAGGTTACTGATGCTAGATTAATCTTTGGATTTTCTGGGTAGCAGGTTTGTGCACAATCCGGGAAGGTTATTCTCTTCGCTCGCCAATCAATTCGAGGATTATGTGTCTCTAACCAAGGGATTCCGAGAATAAGCTGAAACTGTGGAGCCTTGATTACATTAAACACAACTGCCTCCCGATGGCCATCCGGACCTACAAGTGTCACCTCAGCTGTGGAATGTGTTACCGATCCAGAGGCAATTTCGGTTCCATCTACTGTGGTGATGACATCTTTGTTGGTTTTGGGATGCAGAGGGAGGTTTATCCTAGAGACCAATTCTCGATCCACATAGTTTCCTATAGCCCCGCTATCGATGAATGCCTTTATAGCATGCAACCGTTTAGGCTGTTCCGGATCTACGAGGACCATTGGCACAATGAAATGCGAGGTCTGAGAGTTAGTTTTCAAGCTCGGCAAGCGGACCCCTACGCTTGCCGGGCGTGGTCGTTTCCCGATACAGAGTTTCCATGGATTTTATCAGCGGCTCCTACCACCTTCTTGGGCGGCTTAACCAGGCAATCTCGTAGAAAGTGTCCAGAGGACCCACAATAAAGGCATAATTGCATCTGTCGTCTTCTTTCCCGTTCTTTTTGAGTTAGGGGTCCTTTAACCCCTCCGATTTGCATAGGCTCTGAGCCATCAGCCCCCTTGGGGTTAGCGTGGGTCTTGGCCAACACCCGGGTTTCAAACTTGGACCGATCTGCTTTTCTGTTTTGCAGCCTGTGATCCAATTGGACCACTAAGTCTATATATTTAGTGCATTCTTGGGGTGGATTTACAACTTGTGCCAGGACATCTTTAAGTTCTCCGCGTAGACCTCGATAGAATAACGTGATTTGTTTATCCTCTGGCCAACCAGTTTCCACAATTAGTCTATTGAAGGTTGCAATGTAGGATAGAAGGTCTTGATTGCCCTGTCGCAGAGATAGAAGTTTGTCATCCAGAGCCTGTCCCTGGGAGTGTCGAGCAAATAACCTTTCCATGCTTGTTTGAAATCCTTGAAAATCACAAAGAATCGGGTCATCTTGAGTTACCAGTGGGACTGACCAATCGGCAGCACAGCCGCTGAGATATGACAACACAAAGGCTACCTTGGTCTGATCATTAGGGAAGGCCCCAGGTCTGCATAGGAAGTGCAAACGACACTGATTCATGAATACGGCGAATCGTTTGGGGTCCCCAGCAAAGCGTTCAGGTGGGGCCAGCGGCATGTTTCCAGGTAGATTAATCTGCACCGGGTTACTGGAAACCACAGGACCGGGGTTCCCCCCGGAACCGGGTAAAGGAGTTTGTCCAGCTTGACCTTGCAAAAGCTGTCTAGCCAGGTCATCAGCTCTATCCTTTATTATAATCACTTCCCTCCTGAGAGCACTAGTCTCTTGACGAGCGGCGTGTACTTCGGCCCGTAATTCCCCCAGTAATTGGGCCAACTGGTCAGTTTCGGAAGTTTCCATAGCGCCTGGGTGGGAATTTGTAGGAAGGCTTCGCATTCTGTAACGCTCACCTGGTTCCTACGGGGGCGCTGGTCTAGTCTGGATTGCTGTGGCCTCTTCTAGCGTGATGCGCAGGACCCAGAACACCGATTGGACAGGACCTCCAAATCGTGCTTGCCTGGCCCGTAGGAACATCCTTCTGCAGATGAGAAAGGGGATTGACAGTCTGCAGAATAGTGTGCTAGCTCCCCCCTTTCCCCCTTCGTTCCTCTCTAACTTCCTCCAAACCCCGATTTAAGCTCACCTTATGGTTTGGAAGGATGAACTCTCCATCCTGCTTCTGGTGCAGGGGCGCGCGTTCGTCCAGTTACTTCACTGGTTTTCAGAATGGCGCTGGCAAAATCGACTTGACTTTCCTGAGCGATGCGCCGCAAGTATGAAAGTTCAAAGTTCAAGTGAGGCCCCCTTTATGTTGTCTTTCTAACCTGTGATCTGTCCTTTATTTCAGGTGCAGAATGAAGGCGATGTGTCGAGGGGTTAAACTGCCGAGGTGAGTAGTGATGAGGGCAATCCCTCTAGATGTCCTTATCATTCCCGAGAAATGTCTCTTGTCCTTTCCCCATAGGGGCCGGGGTACGGTACCTGCCAACGGGGTGGCGCCGACCCGAAATGTGGAAGAAAAGCCGGTAAGTATTATGGCTGTTAATCAGGCTTTCCTTCTGTGTTCCTTCTGCTCACCTTTTGTTTCTTCCTCTCTCCCCTAGGTGCAGAGATGTGGCGTCCGATGCTGACAGCCGCGATGGAGCCGGGCGATGTCTCGAGGACAGGTGAGTGAAGTGTGGCGCTGCAGCGAGCAACGCAATGCTTTTAAATGGAAGTCTTTCTTCAGGGATGCTGGCGAGAAGATTCCGGGTGCAGGTAAGAAGTTTGAAATAGTCCTTGGTTTTCACCTTTCTGTTCTCTTCCTTCCTTGCAGGTCTTCCAGGTTCGAGGCGGGCGTGGCTGGAGTGCAGGAGCAGGAGCAGACACGGTGAGCGTTAAGCTGCAGGAAGCAGAACAACGCGAAGCATGAGCTGCTGTCTGGGCGTGGCTTAAATAGCCTCCAAAGAAGTCCCAGGTATGTATCCTTCCCCCAACTAGGTATGTATCCTTCCCTGGCCACGCCCGAGTGAAAAAATAGTCCCTATGAAAAAATAGTCCCTTTCAGGTCTCAGGGAGGCCTGAAGCGTGCAGCATGGTCTGCATCAGGTAAGTGCACAAAACACCTCTCTTTATGAGCCTGGCGCCTATGGCACCAGGACTGATGTCCAACATGAGCCTGGTGCCAAAGGCGCCAGGACTGAGTCCAAAGAGCCCCTATAAGGGGCCGCTGGGCTTTTACCCGAGGGCATGATCCCTGCTTCCGAGGGTGCTGGGCCTGGCCTGGTGCTCCGGGGGCAGTCATCATGACATTATGTGTATTGCTCCCAGACAAGGCCCAATAGTGTCCACTGACAGGACTGCAGCCTTGGGTATTGCTTCTCTTTGCTCCTTTGTAAGGGCAGTAACACCCTTTCTTCGAGGACAGCCACTCCACAGGGTGCTTACCTGGAAACAGAAACCAAGAGGCACACCCGTTCACAGAGAGCCAGGCCTCACCAGTGGTCGAAGTGTACAAAAAGAAGTAGTGGAACTATGTTCCCTGCTGGCCTTAACCCACTCCCCACAAGCTCCATCACCACGTCCACTTCCACACACAATACACACCCCCAAACACTTGCACCTACTGTTTAGGGGAACTTTCAGTGCAGTGCACTAAAAGTGCAAGTTTCAACATCTTCCTACACTTTTATTTTAAACCGAAACCATTTTGGGACAGATCCTTTTTAAAATACAAGAATAGGTGCTGTAAAAGATCATTTAAAAAAGTAGAGGAGCACCGCTCCCGACCGCTCCCGCTCACTTCGACCACTGGGCCTCACACCACAATGCAGTATTTCTAAATGCCTTTGATTCTATTGAAAAGGAAAGGGGGTGGGTTGGTGTAGAAAGAGAGGCATCTGTACAGTTTTGGGAGGGTTCTGCCATCTTGATTCTCTCTGACTCTCTTTATCTTTCCTGCCCCTCCCACCCCACTTCCTCTGGAGCAAATCATTTTGGGTAGAACCTCATAAAGGTAATGTCCACACATTTCAAGAGCAGGGATTGGACCCCTAAAGCAGGCCATCTTATTTGAAAAAAATTGCAATCGTTCACTTTTTGGACGCGATTTTTCCTGAAATACCCTATTAGAATGTGCAAATTTGGTAGCAGCAGTAAATATGATTAGATCACATTTATTCCTTTCCTTTCATTATATGTTGTTAAGCTATGTATATAAATTATTTAAATCTGATGAACAGTTTAAGTCAATTTTACATTTTCACATGTGGTAAAAACTGTTTTAATCTTTCTTTTAATGTTATTAATTGTGTTAATAGAAGTTGTATTTTTTATTGTTTTGTTGAAACAAATTGAAATATTTTTGTAAATTTAAAAGGCTGATTTTATCAACCAACCAAATAAAATAAAAATTCTTCTTTAGTCCAATCACCTGTGGACTTTTACCTATAAAAGAAGGGGTCTCCCACCATTTCTTTGAATAATCTTGAAGCATCTTTGTAACACTTCTTCAGAAGATGTTGTTGGACCCTGCTGAGAAAGCAGTCATTTCTAAATTCTTCCAGTTGTGAGGTGAAGGCAGGTGTTCCAAAGGCAGAGGCAGTCTGTGTTCTGTAACCATATCCAGGCACCATCGGGGTGGATCTGCTGCTGGAACTGCACCTGCCTCTCTGTTAGCCACAGCGAAACCCAGGACCTCACTGTGTTCGAGGGCCTCTGCAGTTGTGTGCCACCTTACCCATGTTTGGGAGCTCAATAACAAGGACCCATCTTGTCCATGAGTCCCCAGAGTGGGACTCACAGCAACCTAAGAAGGGACCAGCCGCTGTAGCAAGACCGCCTATCTACCAGCCACAGCGGAACCCGGGACCTCACTGTGTTTAAGGACCCCTGCAGTTGTATGCCAGCCTCCCCCATGTTTGGTAGCACAGGAAAATGACTAATTTGTCCCTGAGACCCTGGATCGGGACTGACGGCACCCAGAAAGCCAAGACAGCCGGGATCCAAATGTTTTCACTGTTGACCTGCTTTCAGCGTATTTCAAGAACTGTTCAAAACATTTGAACCAGCAGGACCCTCCATTACTGCCTTTTGTTCTCTCCTGATCTTCGCCCAGCTGCCGGACCACCAAGAACTACAACAAAGGTACCATTGACTGCATCCCCTTGGCCCATTTATGCACCCTAGAATCTGACCAGGTCACATTGAACCCTTTTTTACCATTTTTCAAGAACATTGTTGCTTTTGCTTGCCGTTCACTCCTGATTCATTACTCAGAGTTATGCACCTACAACCTTTGCTTATTCTGTGTTCTTTCCTCAGGGGTTGGTTTTGGGTAGAGTTTTTCTAGTTAGTCATTATTGCACATAGTGTGTTTAATTAAAGTCATTATATGTTTTTAGAACCTTGATTGGACATTCCTCTATTTTGGACTGTAATATTTTGCTGTTTTGGTTGCTACTGAACACCCCTCTTAAGAGTATAGTTTTACCTAAGCCCACGTTACCACTAATGTTGAAGGAGGGCTACCTCTTGACTGTGCCTGTTTTACCTTTATGATTGTGTTGGCTCCTAGTTTATAGAAGTGTGAGGGCAGACTGGGCATGTTATCCTCTACTCATTCTTGTGCTCCTGCAGGTCAGAAGTCAATTCATCACACACACCGTGCCTGCCGGCTGGCCAGGTCACGAGGATAGGAGCTACGTTTGCAAGCAAAGCAGTTATGCGAAGATGCACTCCCACTTTCATACATGTGCTCCTGCATTGTAATTTGCAAAATGTACAACTAGTGGGGCATTGCAAACTTTGGCCAGATTATGGCCTTGTTTGTGCTGCCTGATTTTCCAGCATGCCATGTACAGAATCTTTGAGAAAGGTAGGACATGCACCACACAGCTGCAATTCAGAATTGATGCCATTAGTATGGAGGATTCAGGATGTGTACTTAGGGTACACCGTTATTACAACACCAGCATTTATTTCGCTGAGTTTTTTGCTGAAAATGTTCAGCTGAAAAAAACAAATGGAAAAATATGGGAAGGAAGGGGGTAAGGAGCTATAGGGGTAAGGGGGTGTGTCAAGCCTGTTAATGGCCAATCAGCATTGCCAGCAGATGAATGCTGGCCTTCCTCCCTCCCCCCTCAGTGAAGATCCAGAGGCCAGCCTTTCCTCTGCCTGTTGTTACTAGGCATCCAGCCAGCATTGGACTCTCCTGCATTACACGAGCCAGGGGTTTACCACCTGCAGACACCAGAGGAAAGGTAAGCCCTGCGGCTTTTGCGGGCTTACTTTCTGCCTGGTGCATACAGCGCAGCTACACCTCCGGCAATCCTTCAAATTTCCTCATTTGAAAAATCAAAAAAAGAAAGATTTATTTTTGGGGAAAAAATATGTGCACTGCATTTTTCTGGTGCAGGGTGCTATGCCTTTTACTTTGGGCTACTTTCTTGCCCCCTTCCAACATGGCCACCTGCTCCAGTAGGCACTGGAGTATCTGTGTCCTGTCAAGGACTCCTACCGATTGGGCTTGCTTTTTCCTGTTAATGGCCAATCAGCAAAGCCTTTCCTCTTCCTGTGGTTACCAGGCATCTGGCCACGAGGCAGAGACTCACCACCTGTAGACACCAGAAGAAAGGTAAGCCCTGGGGGCTTTAGTGGGCTTACTTTATGCCTGATGCATATGGCGCAGATGCACCTCCAGCAATCCTTCTAATTTCCTCATTTGAAAAATTAAAAAAAGAAACATTTATTTTTGGGGAAAAACGTGTGCACTGCATTTTTTTGTGGTGGAGGAGGCGCTGCCTTTCATTTTGGGCTGCTTTCTTGCCCCCTTCCAACATGGTTGCCTGCTCCAGTAGGCACTGGAGTGCCTGGGTCCTGTGAAGGACTCCTACCAATTGGGCCTGCTTTTTCCTGTTAATGGCCAATCGGCATTGCCGGAAGGTGAATGCCGGCCCACTTCCCAAGGCCCCACTCCTGAGGCTCCTGCATGTTCCTTTCTGGGCCTGGCTGGGTGTTGTGGGCCCACACGCCACCTTCCCCTCATCATACACCTAATCACAGGGATGCCTTTTCTGGCGCTCCTGGGCCATGGCATCGCCCCCTCAGCAATCAAATGTGGACTTTTTACTTTGCTGCCTGCATCATCCTCTGAACTTTGAGCCTATCCCAACAACTCTATTAACTAACCTCTGAAGACACTTTTCCTCTCCCTTTTGTCTCAAAAAACACCAAACTTTAACACCCATGTCTTCCTGGATTTTACCTTCATGCTACACCACTGTACTATCCTGCTTATATATCTGTTGATCTACAAAAGAAAATTGTATTTTAGCTTGTGCACATCTTGATTGCCCTGCTGTTGTTTAAATTCATATGTTTGCTGTGTGCACATCTTGATTGTCCTGCTGCTGTTTAAATTTGTATTTTATCTGTGTGCACATCTTGATTGTCTTGCTGCTGTGTAAATCCGTCTTTTAGCTGTGTGCTGTTTAAATTCTTATTTTAGCTGTGTGCATAACCTGATTTTCATGAGAATGTGTTGACAAGTACACCCCCTCTGTACTCTGTCTAGTCTGCCACCTGCTCCCTCACCCTCCCTCAGTTCCCGTTTTCCCTCTGTGCTGTAATGTTTCCCCAGCCCTACTCCTGCTACCCCCTTTCCTATGTTTGTTCACTGTTTTCACTGCATATTACCTCCCCCCATCTCCCAGTTTTTTTCTCCCAGTCTGTGCCCTGCCTCCCCCCTACCTACTGCTCTCCCTGCGCCTCTGTTGCCACAGCAGGGTTCAGTGGCAGTTGCTATCAGCCCCCCCCAACAGGCCCAGAAAGCAGAAGCAGTAAAAGATTCAGAAGAAGCTCTTCTGAATCTTCTTTGCATCTTCTTTGCATTTGCCAACAGCACGGGGCGCTGTGGCAACAATAGTGTTGTCTGAATAACTCCTATGGGCTGGCCGACTCCCACAGCGGGGCGCGTCCCTTTTTATGCTTCTTTTTCACTATAGTAGAGTGCGTGGAGCTCGTAGCTCCACGCACTCTACGTAAGCCCTTTAATTGGTAGGCTGGCGGGGCGCTTGAGGGGTGGCCCCGCCAGTATAAAATGTGTGCAAACAGCACACCAAAGATAGATACAGTAATGTCATTGGCTGTTTGCCAGCAAAGGAAAACCTCCACACTCTAATGTCATTGGCTGGCAAACAGCCAATGACATTACTGTATCTAGGCAGGTGATGGCGCAGGGTTTGTGCATGCACCACCTTCACACTTCTCTCTCCTCTGGATTCTTTCGGTGACGGACTGGACGAGACGATCTGAGCTGCTGCTCAGACCAGCCCAGCAGAGATGGCCATTGCCGAAGGACCGGTAAGTACCCACTATCCCAGAGTGACTGTTTGGGCCGTGTAACATGGCCCCAACAGTCCGCACTGCAAGACGTGTAGGCCAGGGCCAGGGCCTACACGTCTTTCAGTGCTGACTGTTGGGCCCCACTCCCGAGACAACTGTAAATTACAAAATGCAAAGCAAAAAGCATGAATGCGAGAGCCTGAGGGAACATTGGGGCTTGCCGATGTTTGTATATGTGAACCAGGCTACCGACAGAAGCCAAGACTGTGCTAACGTCATCACAAGGACTCTTTCAGAGGCCGAGTTCAACTCTACCAAAGATGACACACAGATCCAAAGTTACACCCCGTCCCTTTTTGCTGCATTACCGTGGCTCTGCCGCTCTTCTGGAGTCTGAATCCAAGCGCGTTTTCAATGGAAAAATATCATTGAAAAACGGACTGTGAATCAGGACTCTGCGCTGCATCCTTTGTATTCTGTTCCAGTTGGCTTATGAGATAATCGGGCGGTATTTGGCTGTACAAAGAGCTCTCAAGCTGTAAACGAGATAGTCCTCTATAAAGAGAATTCTGTGCCCACTGGAACCCGTAGAAGGAGACTGGTCACTTTTTGTAAAAAGATGACCCGCCATCCAAATCATTGTCAGCTGCGATGTAAAGGTAGTGTTTGCATTTTGTGAATGTGATGGTATCTTCTTGTTACTAACCTATATTGTGCACAAACCTCATACCATTATTTCCGTCTCGTAGGATGTTTTGACCTGCACTGGGCCGAAGTGAAGAGGTAACGCCGCCGCCAGCAAACGGCAAACACTGAGGTAGCAGCCTTAAAAAATCACACACATTACGTTTGTACATTACGGCCAACATGTGTGCATGTGTGTATTTTCCAAACTAGTAGATACACAGCCTAGTGAGATTTTAATTTCAAGACCTTGGCTTTTAGCATGCGTGCTCTTTTCAGTGCAATCACCCGTTATGGCTACGCGCAGTGGAATTTTTGGAAGGCACACGAAGAGCCGCCAACAGATTCATTTGTTATGATTTTTTTTTTAAGATGGACACGATTTCGAATTTGGCTGGCTCCAGTCCAGAACTGTGTAGTCAAATAACTTTGCCTTAAGTGTACCTTACCCTTATAGGGAACAATTAACCGAACTTTGAGCGGTTTGTAAGTATGTTTTTCATGTATACTTTATGGAGTATAATATGCTTATTGATATAAATATATTTATTGGAATTATGTTTTAAATTAATAAAGTATTGACAACTTCCTTTCACGGTGCATTTTGTGCGGTTTTCCTTTATCGAAATTGGAACCTACTGGGAACATACCACACATAATTACAAATGCACGAGGTTATGCTATGCTCAACGTTCACCTAATGTAAGACATTTGGAAAATTGGACATGCGATTTAAAAAAACTGCACATTTTACTGCCAAACCATGCGAAGAAGATTGAAATCGAAGGGTTCATGTGTGTGTTTGTGATCACACAGAAACACTACTCACTGAGGTAAAAAAAAACTACAAACTTCATACAACTCGGCACGTTGTGCTCAGGTTCGAATCACTTCAGGTCCAACTTGTCCTTTCATCACTGGAAGTCAATCGATAGTTATATTCAGTAATCGTAAGGCATGCTATTTACAGCACTATGAAACAACCGCTGTATTATTTCAAAAATAGTTGCTGTGCCTTTGCCTTGATTGTGTTCTCCCTGTAATGAAGTACTCAGGCCAATGCATGCGAGCTGTAGTTATTGGGGCAATTTGAATTAGTGGAGATGTTAAAACCTTAAACCGACCTTCTTTTCCAAAAATGCGTCGTGTTTGTGGTTACAACAGGTGATATGATATGGACACGCCTTCCTATTGCCTGACATGTTCCCCCATGCACCTGCTGAAAATAAGTGCCCTGTTCACTCCGGAAGTAAGACTTTCACTTATTCATGGAAATACAAAGCTTGTGTTTAAACGGAACCTCAGTGGCTTTGCCATTGCCAATGCTGTTTTTAACAGGACTTCAGCGAAGGACACGCAGAGTGCTTATAAATAGGGTGCCTGAAGGGCTGCAGCAAATGAATTTTGTAATGTATGTGAGCTCTGCAAAGTGCACATTTAAAGCCCCAGAATGAAAACATTATAGAAATTAATATCTTGTAGCGTTATACAAATGATGACTGGCACATGGTGGTAGTTGCTGGTACTTTACACCAAAGTACCAGCTATTCTCAATACAAGCTGCTGTAAAATACACCATCACAAATGCACACGTAAGAATAATGTACCACCATTAGTATGTAAAACCTAAAGCTTTTTGTCATATTTCAGTGGGTTTTTTGGACAGTAAATGGCACATTTTGGAGGCCATTTTTCCAAAGATTTTGCGGGGGAAGAATGCTCCCACACCCACCTTGGTTGGTGTAGGCTTGTGCGCTGCGCACACTCGCTCAGAAATTGCGACAGGGAAATGTACGCCCCAGCAGGTTTCAAACTCACCAGCCGCCATTGGCAGGGTTAGTATACCTCATTCTCTGCAGTTTGCTATGTTGCTCTCTATCTCTCCCATGTTCTCAAACTGCTTCTCTATCTCTTACCCTTCACCCCATAATAAGTCTGTCAGGAAGAAACTCAAGAAGGACATACTATGCTCTAACACAGGCCTTCTGATTTCAGACATCTGCCTCTGCCAAAGAGACTCTCACCAACATACTTGTCATTTAATCACCCGACCTATGGACACTCCATATGATTGCTCTTCTCTCTCCTTTCTCTTCCTCACCCATCAAAGGTGGCACTCGCTGGGAGGTCCTTCTTGCTGTAACGCTCACCTGGTATCCACGGGGACGTCACTCAGCCTGTTCTGACCTCTTATGACCTCAAACCCTTCCCTGGAGTCTACTCGACTGGAGACTGGGCCTTGTTTTCTTGGAAAGTGTGCTCTCCGTCCTGCTTTCAGCATGGGGGCACGTTGATTGATGCAGGCTTGTTGCTGCCTAGTTACTTCACTGGCAAGAGTCCGAAAGGTAAGTATAATAAGTCTTTTGAACAGTTCTCTAACTTTGTTCCTTTCCTTCTTTAGATGATGGCCGGCGTCCGGGGATGACGACCTGCTGCTGAGAAGAGTAGCGCTGAAGGTGAGTGAGAGCGCGATGCGACCCTTTCGAATTTGTTTTGAACTGAGTCCTTTTTCGGTGACTTTAAGGTGCCGCAATGTTTTCAGCATGGATGCCAGTTATGAAGAAGAAATGCGGTGAGTAAGCGCGGTATGCAGCGCCTCTAGATGTTTCCACGCAAACCAGGAGTGTCTTTTCCCTCTTGCAGATGGATGAGAAGTTCCGGAGACAGAGTTCCCCCCGAGCGGCTGGGATTTAGGTAAGCGTTTGAAGCTCGTACAGTCTTTAAAAATAAGCAAAGATTTGCTCAATGCTTACTAATGCCTTTTTTCTGTTCTTTTCCCTTTTCCTTAGGAAGCAGCTTGCCGGGATGGGAATGACACCGCCGAAGATGCCCGGAGAACAGAAGGAGCGATGAATGATGGGCAGAAGCACGACAAGGTAAGGCTGTTCCTAACAGTGTTCTTGTTCTTGCAGGAGCTGAGCGCAGAAGAAAGATGCAGGCCTACTGGAGACCGATCCGAACACGGTGAGTGTCAAGCTGCAGGTGCAGAAAACACAAAGCATGTTTCTCAGCTTGGGCATGGCTTAAATAGTCTCTGGGTATCCCAGGTGTCTCTGGGCTGAACCACACCCAAAAGACTAGACTGCACATGCAGTTCTGGGAACCAAACTATGTGGGGGCATCCATCTTGTCCCCATCAATGCACTACAAGTCCAATCCCCAATGTTATCCTATGGGAGTGAGTGAGTCTGGTGCCACAAGCGCCAAGTCTGACTCCAAGTGGGTCTTTGGAGGGATGGAGAGGCCCTTGAGGGCCATGTAGGTGATCGTGGCCTGGCTCCAGCCTGACATCTTGGAGGGCTGGGGACATGAGGGGCAGGAATCATGACACTTGCCCTCACCACCTCCAGGGTTATCATCACAGTCTACTGTAATGGTACCACCATGGTATAGATTCCTCAACCCAACCTCCTACTCTTTGATAGGTGCCTTCCTTGCCTTATCAACCTCCCTCCTTCTGCACCAGCTCCTTCAGCATCTCTGGCTCCCTTGCCAGCTGTGCTCTCCTTGGCTCCCTTGCTGCCTCCTAACCACCCTTATACCCTCACCACGGGCCCCTAGCCACCACCACACACATTGACAACCCAGTCAGCCTCCTGCTCTTGGGTGAACCAGCCACCCACTAACACTGTATCTTGGGCTGCTTTGCCCCCTGCGGCACCTCCCGCACTGGCTCCCTTCTCAACCATTACGGTCCCGGCTCCCTTGCCAGACTTGGCTCCTCTACCCCTTCTACCTCTGTCCCTCAGGCACTCTCATCACTTATGGGTGCGAGCACGGTCCACTGTACCGCCCGTAAGTCTTTCACAGATGGCAATCTACTCCACATTGCCACGCCTAACACTAGTTCTGCTGTCAAACACTCTTCTGACATCTCCAACCTCCTTGAACTTCTGGATCTTGATGTTCTTGCCCTCACTGAAACCTGGTTCAAGGATAACTCTGTCATAAGTGTTGACACACTTCTCCCAGAGGGCTACAAGATACTCTCTCTTCTTCGACCAAACAGACCAGGTGGGGGAGTAGCATTGAATTTCCCTGAGTGGATCACTGTGTCTGTCATTCCCACTCAGGCCTACTCATCCTTTGAGTGCCTGGTCTTCTGGCTCTCCCTCTCTCCTAGCTCTTCACTCCTGCTGGCCACTTCTATCTGCCTCCTGGTCAGATCTTCCTCTTCCTTTTGAAATGGTCTGACCTGACCGACTCTCTCCTTTCCTCCACTTCTCAACTCCTCCTACTGGGTGATCTCAACATCCATCTCGACTTACCTGATTCCTCAAGATCTTTCTGCAACCTTTGTGACTCTCTCTCTCTTTCAATTTTACACTCTGGCCCATCGCACAGCGCTAGACACACCTTGGATGCTCTCATCTAAACTGACATTTCTCTATCTATTCCTCTCACTACTTCTCTCTCCTGGACTGATCACTCTCTCCTCTCTTCTCACATGAAGCTCTCTTCTCCTCTTGCATCAATAAGCCCTGCACCACCTCCCATCTTCAAGGTCATCCGACCCATGAAAAGAGTCTCAGTAGCTGCATTTGCCTCCACCTACTTTGCAGCGTCCACTCCTGTGGCTGACTCCCACCCTGACACAGCCCTCTCAAACATTAACCTCTCTGTTTCCAACACTCTTGATATTCTTGCCCTGTTCATGAGACTGAAGCCTACCAAAAAGTGCAACTGTTGGTTCGACTCCGAACTGGCTGCCCTTAAACGCAAGTGCAGGGCAGCCGAACAGAAATGGGATTCCTCTGGCAGACTCTATGACAAAATGGCCTGCTGCCTCCTCCAAAGGCAGTATAGACTCTGCATCCACTCCAAGAAAAGAGTCTTTATTCAAGCCTGCATATGCATGGCCAAGCTTTTCAAAGTCTGCAAGGAACTAGCCAACCCTACCCCAGCCTTCTCCACCATTGCACCAACCCAGGCCTTTTGCTCAGCCCTGGCTGCACACGTCACCTCAAAAACACAGGATATGCTATACACTCTCTCTTCCTCACCAGCTCATGCACTAACATCTCTTGTACCACCCTTGTCCTTCTCGACCAGCCCCCCGCCTCCCTTCTTCTCTCTTTTCTCTCCTCTGTCACACCTGAGGAGGTCCCTAGACAAGTTCGGTCTATGAAAGCCTCCTCCAAACAGGTGGACCCCTATCCCTCCAAAACCATCAAGGACAACATTGACTCTCTCGCCTCAGCCTTGGCCGACCTCTGCAATTTCTACTTTGCCACTGGAGTTTTCCCCACTGTTCTTAAGCACTCCCTTGTGGAACCTCTCGTCAAAAACCTTCCACTGACCCTTCCATTCCGGCAAACTATCGCCAAATCTCTATCAGTCCTTTCCTGGGCAAACTCCTGGAGAAATTGGCTATTTCCCACCTTACCCTCCACATTGAATCTGCTGGCTGCTTCCACAACCACCAGTCTGGTTTTAGAGCATCCAGAGGCACAGAAACTGATCTTCTGAACACCTGTGAAGATCTCTCTCAAATCTTGATTCTAACTCTCCCTCTGCCCTCACTCTACTCAACCTCTTCTCTGCCTTCGATACAGTGAACCACAACACCCTGATCGCACAGCTCTGTGATACCCTGGGCATCACTGATCAGGCCCTGGCGTGACTAATGTCATTTCTCCCTGACCTCTCATCCCAGGTGGAACTTCGGTCCTTCCTCTCTCCTATCACTCTCTCTACTTGCGGGTCCCCAGGGATCTAACCTATTCCCCTGGTTTTCCAATGGCTACAGAGCCCCCCAGGCCCCCATGATAGCCACCTTCACCTCCAACTTCCAGTGTTACTCGGATGATACACAGCTCTCCTTCAGGCTACCCGCGGCCTCTTCCTCTTCCTCACTCATACCTGACTGTCTGGCTGCAATTCAGTCATGCTGTGCTGTAAACAACCTCTGCCTCAATGCATGCAAGACAGAGATTGTCCTCATTGGGACCCCTGCCCCGGCCTTCCCTCTTTCTCTCTGGCCAGTCTCCTTTGGCCTTGTGACCCCACCTACCAACGTGGCAAAAAACCTGGGGGTCATCTTCGACTACACTCTCTCCGTCTCGTCTCACATCAAGTCATCTCTAAAATTTCCCACTACCAACTGCACCTTCTCAGAGATATTCTACCTTTTCTCACCTTGCCCCAGAGGCTCACCGTCACCAGAGCCCTGGTCCTCTCTAGGCTGGACTGCTGCAACAGCTTCTTTCTCAACCTGCCCTCTTCTGCTCTTCGTACTCTTCAACTCATCCAGAACAGAACAAAAGACTTATCCTTGGCCTCAAGCCCAGGGACCGCATCTCCCTGGTGCTGAAATCACTTCACTGGCTCCCTGTGGCTGTAAGGATTAGGTTCAAGACCCTTTGCATTGTCCACAAGGCTTTCTGTGGCCTGAGCCCACTCTATCTGCAATGCTCTCTTCCTAAATACTCGCCTTCCTGAGTCCTGTGCTCGTTTTCCTCCAGCTCTTTGCGGGTGAGCTGCTTCTCCAAGCAGAGACTTGGGGGAAGATCTTTATCCTTTGTAGGTGCCTCCCTTTGGAACAGCATCCCTGCTTCTCTCCATCTTGAGCCAGGTCTCATCGAATTCCAGAAACTCGTCAAGACCTTCCTCTTCTCTTCCTCGTTCTCTCTCCCTCTCCCATGATAACCCCATTATCCTCTCTCCTGCTTTCCTCCCCACTCTGCTCAGTTTTGCTGACTGGTCGCCTGGTGCACCTCCAGAGCCAGACAGGTCCCAAGCTCCTCCAGCAGTCCTACATTTGCCTGCAGGCCTCTGCACTCTGCCTTGCACTTCTCCACTCATAACACGCTCCATGTGAGATGCATCCTCTTCTGCACTTAACCTAGGCCCCTGATGGAATTAGCACACTTGCTCCCCCTCCCCTCCCTTGCACTTCCTGTCTGCGCACTTGCACAACCTTGAATGCGCTAGGTCATTTTTGTCTGTCCTCCCTTTGTCTTCCTTCCCTAGCATGGCTGTGCCTGAAACACTTGTGCTTAGATGCATTATTGATGATGACCGATCATCATTCAATATGAATGACACCAGGCCTAGCACAGTAGTTTATTGTTCTGTATGTCCTTTTGCTCCTCCTCCCCCTCTTTCCCCTTATACTCCTTGTCATGCACATACTATCTGGGAAGTCACTAGGCTTAGCACGGCAGTTTATTGATTGTTTGCTCTTCCTCTCTCCCACCTCCCTAAAAGTACTAGACTTTTCAAAAGAATTTGCGTTACAAACTGATGCCTCTCTCACAGGGTTAGGAGCAGTTATATCACAAATTTACAATGGATTAGAACACCCCATCCTATTCACTAGTCGTAAACTCTTCCCACATGAGAATAACTACTCTGTGTTGGAATTAGAGGGCCTTGCCATCAAATGGGCAATTGTCCATCTAAGATAATGGGAGGAAGTTCACACGTGTCACCGACCACTCACCTTTAGTATGGATAAGTCAACGAAAGGACTCTAACCCTTGAGTCATGCAATGGTTCTTAGACCTGCAACCCTTCTGTTTCACTACGGATGACTGAAAATGTAAAGAACAAGGGAACGTTGATTACCTTTACCCGTTTCCCTGTGAAATAATGCGGCTACATCGCATAGGTGAAGGGTATGTGAGAAACCAGAGGGTGTCTCACCTGCTAGTCCGCGGGGATCTCTCTCAGGTGGCCTGGGTATGGCCATAGCTTTTGTATCCAGACCCTGGTGGTGGAGCAGTACAGGAGAATCACCCGGGTGAGAGGTCTTCAGGGAGTGGGGGTGAGTCAGCCTACGGTGAGCCGTGGTATTTCCCCTATTTTGTTTATCCAGCCCATCCTATTTTTTAGGATTCACCAAATTCTCAACCCTCCCCCCTTTATATATACACAAATGCTTGGCCGAAGAAGAGGGTGACTGAAAGTAACAACATTGAATTTCACACATCGTACTGGACATGTGCTGCTAATCTGGTCAGGCAAAGACAGGCACTTGACTCGAGGTGCATACACCTGATGCCAATTACCTCTCCTCACACGAATAAAAGGCAGAACCCATAGACACACTCTGAGCAAGGAGGAACACGATTATGAGCAGAACTTCTGGGACAAAGACAAACCTACTGGAGCAGAGTGACGGGCCAAGGGGAGAGAGCAGTTTAGTTTAGTTTAGTTTAGTTTAGTTTAGTTTAGTTTATTTATTTGTATAGTGTATATTTATATAGCGCACATGACCCAGGGGTATCTAGGCGCTTTTACTTAAGAAAGTGGTTGCAGTGCTTTAGGTTACAGAGAGGAAAGCGCAGGAGGTAATAAGAACATGAGAAATCATGTAGAAATAATACAGTACATACGAAGTGCAGGAGATAGTTCAAGATAAATACATTAGTAGAACCTGGCCTAGTGTTACAAGGGTGGCATCACATACATACAGATACAAGAATCAATTCAAGGGCATAAACATGGAACCCACCCCATGTTGCAGGGCGGCAGCACACACAGAAGCGGAAGTCAATTCAAGGGCATAAACATGGAGCCCATCCCATGTTGCAGGGCGGCAGAACACAGGTGCGAAAGTCAATTCAAGGGCATAAACATGGAGCCCACCACGCCATGTTGCAGGGCGGCAGCACACACATATGCTAAAATCAATTCAAGGGCATAAACATGGAGCCCACCCCAAGTTGCAGGGCGGCAGCACACAAAGATGCTAAAGTCAATTCAAGGGCATAATCATGGAGCCCCCCCCCCATTTTGCAGGGCGACAGCACACACAGATGCGGAAGTCAATTCAAGGGCATAAACATAGAGCCCACCCCATGTTGCAGGGCGTCAGCACACACAGATGCTAAAGTAAATTCAAAGGCACAAACATGGAGCCCACTCCATGTTGCAGGGCGACAGCACACACAGATGTGGAAGTCAATTCAAGGGCATAAACATGGAGCCCACCCCATGTTGCAGGGCGGCAGCACACACAGATGCTAAAGTCAATTCAAGGGTATAATCATGGAGCCCCCCCCCCCATGTTGCAGGGTGGCAGCACACACAGATGCTAAAGTCAATTCAAGGGGGCAATTAGAAGTGAAACAGGGTGCTCGCCTGGTGAGTCCTGTTAGCGGACAGGGAGCAGACAGGGCCTTCATTGTGGGCCCAGTGAGGGGTGCCGGCTAAAGCCTGCTGGTTGCACATTGGCTAAGAAAAGCAAACAGCCAGCCAATGGGGATGAAACTGAAGGACAAAGCAGCATCGGCAACCTGGAGAGAAATCAGCGGCCATGATGGAAATGCTGCGAGGTTGTTTCAAATATGGGTTGCAAACGCGGATTGCATCATTATTTGTAGCCAGATGCAGTTTAGTGGGCCAGTAGAGAAATGCCAGGCAAGCGCTGTGGCAGGCGCCATTTAAAAGTCCTTTTGTGAAATTTCTCCCAAAAAATTGTTTGATTACTATAATTTTCAGGTGAAGCTCAAGGCAGAGAGCAATTATCCTACATGGTAATCCTACCTTGCAGTGCAGTGTGTCAAAAACCCCAACAGTTGGAAAAACAATTGAAGTCCAGGTCCCACAAGTGAAGACTGCATTGTGTTGCAAGGATGCCAACGACCCTCCTGCATGAACGGCAGAGTTGGGGAGGCAAGGCCAAACCTGTGGCACTAACCTTGACCTGTGAATTAGATATCACTATACCTAGACAGAAATGAACATTGCTGATGAGTTGGCAAGCGACCTGAGAGACCAGGTATATGTCAAAGTGGAGGTAGAAAACTTAAATCATAAATGAAGGCTGCAGGCATGTGGATGAGATGCGATGAAAGGCAGACTTGTGAATTAACTTTGAAGAAAGAGACAGCTGCAAAATCAGTGATACTAAGTAACGGAGTGGTCCGGCAAAAGGAAGTAGCCCACTCAAATGTCTCTGTTAAAGGTACATTGTTAAAAGCATTAAAGCAAATGAACATCAAAAGTGAAACAAAGAAGTTTAACTCCTAGAGAAGGGGTAGGTGAGAATTGAACTATAAGCTTTGAGTTGAATTGGTCCTGTCGTGGTCTGAAAAGTAAACAATGTACATTCAAACATCTTCGACATCCGAAAGTAGTCTGAGTATGACAGAGGGAGACCCAAAGGGAAATAAGCTTGGGGAAGGGAGCCCCGCCTTGGAGGTTTGTGTTGAACTTTACCATGAGATGTCTGAGCCCGGCAGAGGGGGGCCTATGAGAACTGTGTAGTGAAAGGTCTGAGCCCAACAGGACCTTTGTGAACATTTTGGTTGAAACATTATCTTTGGAAATAGAAAAAAGAGACTTAAATGTGGAAGGCCAGACTGGCCTCAATCCACATTCTGGAACTGTTTATTGTATTGGAAGCCGAACCAGAGTGTGTCATCATGCCTACAGGGACAACCTTACTCCATGAGGTCTAACATGGGCAGGAGAACTGGTTCAGCCACTTCTTCATTTTGAACACTGATTTTTCCTTTTGCATGCATTTCTCCTTCTTACATTTTTTGTCCAAGAGATAGGGCAGGCATTAGGTTTTGTTCGCATAGGCCATTTTGGTTTGACAGACTCTACTAGGACTGCATTATTTATTATTTGATGGTCGAGACCACTCCCATCTTAGTTATAGGGCAACATAGGAGTTTTTCCAATCCCAACTATTTCAATAAAGGTTTTACAAATTGTACCCATTGGGCCTCATTACACGGACGGCGGTAAGGGTTAACGGTCACCGTTAATGGCAACGGTGACCGTTAACCCTTACCGCCGTACTACGAGGTCCCTTTGCGGGTTGATGATTTAACGCCTGCTTTTTGCAGGTGTTAAAAACCAACCCGCTAAGGGACCTCGGAGCTAATTACGGCACTGCAAAATTGCGGTGCCGTAATTAGCGCCTTCCCCATTCCCATAGAGCCCTATGGGGCAGAAATGGGAATGGGGAAGGGCAATGGCGGAAGGGGGATTTACCGCCCCACCAACCTTGGAATGGGGCGGTAAATCCCCTTTCCGCCAAGGCGGTGCCGGTATTTTACCGGCATGAGCCATGGCGCTAATAGCGCCATGGCTCACCGCCTTCCGTGTAATGAGGCCCATTGTCTCAGTGTCATACTGTTGATACCATGCATCCCCTATTGTGTGCATTTATTCTGTGACTGTCACATGCGTTGAGGGCCTCACTGTGGATGTGTGGGATACGCTCATCACTTGTGCAGTCGTTATTTGGTAAGTGTGTCCCTCCATTTGCATGACCACCCCCCTACGCACATCAGCAACCCCCCATTGGATGCTCTCATGTCATGCTGCACATCTGCCACTGAAATGCTTCATCTTCACATGCAAATTTTTAACGTCTGGCATCCATCTTCTTGGCTCACACACTCTCAGACATCCTTCACATCACCCAAATACATGCCTGTTCAATTTGTGTTACTTGCAGGGTCTTTGACTGCTATTCTTTCCTAGCGGACTCACTTCATTCATTGATTTTTGCATGCTACTATGCACACACATTTCATTTGACTCTGTCCTATCAGTGATGTCATGGACTTAGTTCCTCTTAGGTCATTCACCTGCAGCACTTTGAGGCCATAGCAATGGCACATGGTCACAGTGATGCATGACATTGCATTACATTGCTTTACTATGTCGCATGCACATGGTGCATTCACAGTGTTGCTCGTGCTACATCCTGCTGTCCTGTTGCCATGCAACTGATTGTGATATCAGGGAGTCCTGTGATGGTCTACGGAAATGAATTCTGCATCTGTGCCCCCAGTTGTTCAGTCAAGGGGTGGATATGTGGCAGGTGTGATTCATGTATCTGTTGGTCTACATTGGCCTGGTAGCTGTGTTATGTGATAGGGCCAGGCTGGGATGGTGTCGGGATGAGGGGGACTGGTGGGTGGTGTCTTTTCTCAAGGGGGCTCTCTGGAGTAATTGGCAGAGGTGATGGGGGCTAGTGGGTGGTGTCTGGGCTCAAGGGGGCTGTCTGGGGGTGTTGGTGGAGGTGAAGAGGCTGGTGAGTGGGGTCTGGGCTTGAGGCTGGCTGGTTGGTGGTATCTGGGCTCAAGGGGGATGCCTGGGGGAATTGGTGGAGGTGAGGGGGGAGCTGGGTGGTTTCTGGGCTCGAGGGGCGCTGGTGGGTGGTGTCTGGACTTGAGGGGGCCACCTGGAGGTATTTCCAGAGGTGAGGGGGGGTGGTGGGTGGTGCCTGGGCTTGAGCTGGGCTGGTGGGTGGTGCCTGGGGTTGAGGGGGCTGCCTGCAGGTATTGGCAGAGGTGAGGGGCTGGTGGGTGCGGTCTGGCCTTGAGGATCCTGCTTTGCAGTTGGGGTATATGGCAGCGAATTGGCTGCGTGGGGAGTAGGGTGGAGGGTAGTATGCAGGATTGTAGGGGTGCAGCCATTACTTAAGGGGTGCTAGTGCAGGAAAACAGGGCTTCAGCTGTTAGACCTGACGCAGATTGGCAGGGGTGCAGACGATAGGTCCGGGGTGCTCACTCTAGATCGCAGCGGTTCAGCCGTTAGTTATGTGAGACATCATGCAGATTGGCAGGGCTGCAGCCGTTAGTTACATGGGGCCTCACACAGATTGGCAAGGTGCAGCCGTTCCTCATGGGGCTGGTACCGTAGGATCAAAGTGGTACAGCCATTAGTTATGTGGGTCCTCATGCAGATTGGCCTGGGTGCAGCCGTTAGTTACGTGGGACCTTGCGCAGACTGGCAAGGGTGCAGCGATTACTTACAGGGGTGCTTGCGCAGGATCGCAGGGATGCAGCCCTTTGCAATGTGGGACCTCACGCAGTGTGGCCGGAGTGTTCAATGTTGGGTCAGTGTTGGACACAGAGGTTTGCGAAATGGTTGATGTATAGCTATGTTTTTGGTTTGCAGGGGGTGTGTTTTGGGCATTCCTCACACAGCTCGGTTTATTTTGGGGATTGGGTTGTAATGCACGTTTGAATCCATGAATCTATGGAGTGTGCACTGGAAACTTTGTGCGTAGGGTCACGCAGAGCCGTTCTCGGCACACAGGCTTTGCAGGATCAATGAGCACTTTTCCATGAACCAGGCTCTTTATGTTTGGTGTTGATGTGCAGTACAGTAATGGTCGCTTGGTTTTGGTATTTTCTAGGCTCACATCTATGGTCTGTGGTATGAACAAGGACAAAAGGGTGTTCGAGCAATACGCTGCATTGAGACAGGTGAGGACCTGACAATCATGCTGCAAACTGACCAAACATTTATCTCTCTGTAAAGTTTTAACAGGATATGAAGAGAAGGCACCTGTCATAGAAAGTCACAGCAGACATATTTTTCATGGAGGCTGCACTGTGCTGTCCACATCTGGGAGGATGGACGCTACCTTCTCTGAGGAGAACATGTTCTTTGTGGCACTTGTGCTTCATGCGAACATTTTGTATTCCCAGCAAACCACAAAAGTCCAGATAATTATAGCTAATGACCAAAAACATTTGGAGGAACTCCTAGAGAGAAAATGTGTCCGTTGTGTCAGTCTCCTACTGAATCTACTGAATTAAATCGAATCAAAATGGACTGGGTGCAATTCAAGGGGTATTTGAAGCGTCATGAACAAGTGTTTAAATCTCACATGTGCCAAATATTCAAATTAAGTATTATGTGCAATAAGAAAGTCCAAAGTTCAAAACAAAATATCAAACCTCCTTTATTATTAGGTAAAATCCAGCTCTATAGCCTATATCAAACCAGAGGCGGACATTAGAACCTGAAATCAGCCACTTGATCCCACCGTGAGCTGACATGTGTTTCAAGAAGTAATTCTCTTCCTCAGGGCTCTTCTTATAGTTCACAGTGGATACATTTGCATAAAACAATATAACTTTCAGTTATTGAGTAGTTAGTATTGTGCTCAATTTATATATAAACAATATATTTTTGAAATTAGCATTGTGTCTATTATATCACAAGTCGAAGGTAGACTTGGTGCCTAGGCATCTCTCCTTATTCATATCAAATCTGTTCGCATTTGTATGCGTTGTCATTGCTTAAAATGGAGATAGAGAGAAAGATATACAAAACACAGAGAACAGAAAAGACAAATATTAAAATTCTAGATTGCACCTGTTACATAATGAAGCCAGTGGCTTGGTCTCCAATATATAAGTTCCTAACATCTCGGCCGTGAGAGAGGCTCTTTCCCAGTGTGATCACCCCGAGTGGCCACCTGACTGCATGCCAACGTCTAGGGTGCCCATTAGTGTTAAATTAATTCAATAGAGGGATTCCATAAATGATGACGTGCTGTCTGCCAGATATAACGTGAGGGAGACAGTGTGTGGTACTTGCTAGGACTGTGATCTATGTCAAACCGTATCGGGGTATCTCTACTGTGGTTTGCCCTGGTTGCACGTATATGTCCTAGATAGACGATTCCATATATGTGTCCTATGGATATAAAAGGTTGAATCAGTACTGAAACTAGAATCTGAGTGATTCGCTAGCTGGACTGTGCTCTAGGTCTAGTCTTATACTTACATAAACAGGTTAGTTAGTTCCTGCTGATCGCGTGGTATCGTGATCTTGAATCAATATGTGTATTTGATAGTCCTACTTCCTATTTGGGAAATAGATAGGGCGCTCTTCCTCTTGATAACGTGGAGCTATAAAAAGGAAATTTATATCGCAAGTGAATTATGAGTCGTGAATTGTGCTTATAAATCATGTAACTTAATAAATATTAAATGGGTTCACTATAAAGGATAGTTAGGCAAAAAATAATCCTCGCCTGTTAAATCTCACACTTACCCGAAAATTAGATTGTCGCGGTACCTGCTGTCTTTCCATCAGTAATTGAACGCGTTCGCCGCTCGAGTATGGTAAATAGGCTTTCCTATGTTGTCATCAAATTATGCCTGGTGGAAAGCAAAAGAGGACTAATTGTGCGTCGGATGAGTTGTAGCATAAGTTAGCATAGTCCCATCTTGTAGACTCATTATATGCAACTGAGTATATACTTGAATGGCAGTATATTACTAATCATCTTAATGCCAGAATTAGAAGCGTTATGCTTCTTCAAAATCTAAGAGATGCAATTTCAAACCTGGTGGAGTACATAAGTGATCTGGAGGTGTTGTTTTAGATATAAGGGAACTACGCTGAAGTTGGTCTTGTGAACCACTGTATGTATTTTAAAATTTGTCCTAGCATTTAGAGAGAGCCAGTGAAGCTTTTTAAGAATCAACGTAATATGGTCCCATTATTTTAATAATGGGGTCTGCTGCCTTTTATAGCCTTTTTAAGCACTTGCTCCAGTTATGGTCCTCGCTACAGTAGCACAGTGCCACTCCGATAAGAGTGTCTTAATGTCTCAGGAGCATAATATCGTAGGTGGTGGATCTTACAATATTACTAATATGTCCATGCATGGTTAGTGATATATCGAGTACCAGTCCTAATGATTTAAACTTATCTTATAATGAAACAGAGCCCTATATGAGATCAATCTCATGAGGAGAATCCAATTATTTCACCTGCATTGAGGTAGGATGCATCACCAGGAGTTCTGTTTCCACTTGATTAAGACCTAACCAGTTGGCAGTCATCAACCTGAGATTTTCTGAAATGCCTTCTGAATAAATACAGATTATCTTGAATAGAACCATTCAGATCAAACAAAATCTGAATATCATAAGCGTAATTTTGGAACATGATACCTGAGTCCTTGAATAAGTCATGAAGGGGCTTAATGTACACATTAAACAGTAAAGGTGAGAATCATGATCCCTGTGAACTGTACAGGTCAGCACCTCAGAATGTGAAAGAAGGTTCTTTATCTCTACCCTGGTAGTCCTGTTTCTGAGAAAGGCTTCAGATCCAGCACAAGCCTTATGAGATACCACAGCAGACTTTCTGGGATTATCTAATAATACAGCATGGTCCAGGGTATCAAATGCCGCAGAGAGATTCAGCAACCTTAATATCCCGGTATTGATGTCCACAGGCATCTGAATGAGAGATTCCTTCATATCAATGAGAGCGAGTTCCATACTTCTGCCAGGTCGAAAAAACGATTGTCTGTCTCCAAGAAGGTTTACGCTATGCCAGAATCAATTTTTGCTGACTCGACTTGTTTGTCCTGTTTGCTGCCACACTTGGACACCCTTGGCCATCCGAAGTCTGCCTGTTTTTCTCAGTTTGAGAATGCAATCACCCTTGCTAGGATGTAATTTTATTTGTTCTATACCTATACATCTTATATCTGATATGTTGGCCCTTTAATGTGTCATCGACCAATGAGTCATAGTGGTGTGTTTTGACATGCTGCTGATTTGATCAATCTGAAATGCTTAAGAATTCATAACTTAAATTTTGTGGCTCTGCTGTTTACACACATTTGCTTGCATGTGCAGATGATTCCTGTAGGTGCAAATGTGTGCATGCATGCAAAATATTGTTTTACACTTCATAAACTAAATCATGTTAAATGCATGAAGGTGGTATATCCAAATGATAAAATACTCTATAAAGTACTAGTACAAGCGTTACAAGATCCACATCTGAAAACATCAATTTTGTTATGTCTACAAAAAAAAGTAAATCTTTAAATGTGGGCGTTTGCTATGCATAAAATGTGCTTTATCCTAAATGAAAAGTGCAATGTCTTTGCTTAATTACAGTAGCTGCCAGTGGCATGTGAGAATTCTTTTCTCCATGAATTGGAAGTCATTATGCAACTAAGTATCTCCTGTTGTCCCTCTTTTTAAGAGGGAACATCTGGGTTTGCATTTGTTCTTCTCCATACCCATATTTAAAATGTATTGCGTATACCCTCAGAGAAATAGTCTGTCATATAGGAATTGTGCTTGTATTTTAAATATTTGATCATTGGGGCAATTTCTGATTCATGAATACAAACATCTATAGAGTGTGTTTGAGGATTACTAATTTCTTCAGTGAATTTAATATTATACGAATTATGCTCATTGAGTTCATGAAAGCTTTCAATACTACTATACCACATTATTAAAATGTCATGTTTAAATCACTTTCATAATGCAATATTGTAAATAACAGGATTGGTCTGTAAAATATATTTGGATTCTATATATAGGTCAGCATAGGGTGGGACATATTTTATTCCTTTCGCAGGACCATATAGCTATTCATGCAGCTATTGGTTCGACAGAAAAATATTATTCCCCAAAGTAAGTCGGATCTGATAGAATTAATAAGCTGATCACTACGTGTGGAACCGTTCTTTGGCTTGAAGGCTGGTATAAAGACTTATCACAGCTAACCTGATCATTTTCATGCAAATGTTAGCTGAAGGCCTTCTAAAATCCAAATATCTGAATAACACAAGACGTGTTCCTGGTGCAAGACAATAAATGCACATAAGAGAACTCTCACTAGTGTTGTGTAAGCTTTTCATTGCCACTTATTATGGGTCGGAAAGATGAAACAGCTTTGAGTTCTCTGAATTCTTTGAGTCTTTTAGGTATAAAACAATAATAGCTCTGAATGGATCAGGGCTCCCCAGGGAATGCGTTTCCTATGACAATAGTCCACCCAGAGAGCAGAAGCCTGATTTAGAAAATAATAAATCCACGCGTTATTTTGAAGGGTCACTGGAATTTTAATGATACAAAGTAGATGGAGAAAATTGCAGTGTGTCATTTTTCAATAGTTGTGGATCAAATGTCTTTGGAAATGCATAAGCTCTACACTGATGGTAATCTTTTGCAACTCTTAAAATGTGTCTTGTTTTTTTTTTACTTTGATAATTACTTTCTGTTTTTCATAATTTTATCAAAGTTTGGGAAGGTTTAAAGCTGTAATTTCCTCTTTCAGAACATTAAACGGCTGTACAGTTTCTTATGAACTTTTTCATCATGTGTTATTACAAATCTCATCAAAACTGTTATCTTATTAGTGAACACTTCTTCCAATTAAGATAAAGGCTCCGCATTCATTTCCACAACAGAGGGAATGGTACTTGTCCTAAGATGTTTAGGGATCGGCTTCCAGCAATGTATTTCTCATGAGTGGCCACATCCCACATTTTTTTTTCATTTACTCTTTAGTCCATCAGTTTTGGGTTCTTTAAGAGCTTAAATTAGCCTCAGTTTTTGTAACCAAATAAAGCATTAGCTTCCACTTGTCTCGAGACAATACCTTTATTTTTTATATTCACTTATTCTAAGGGCTATAGTTTGTGATGACCTTGACACACCACACAGTGTGATTGAATTTAACATGGGAAGAATTAGGGAGATGGCATTCTTGACTACATAGATGTGATGCCCTGCAATAAAGAAAATACAATCAGATTATTTGTAATATGTATAGTACATTAATTAAAGAACAAGTCTTTGTTCTTCACCTGTGGCCCTCACTTGTACATCAGGTTGTTACTTCAACTGTGTGAATACTTGTGTGGTCCTCACAAGAATAGCAGTACTGGAGTGTGTTTGTGTGTGTGCACAGGTTTACCTGAGTTTCATCTTTGGCATTTGCAGCAGTACCTGAGTATGAAAGGAGAAAACCTGGCATATTGAAGTGTTCCTGGCATAAGACTAACCATGGGCATAGAGCTCTGTATGTAATATATGATGACGAAATGGAGCATGTAATACTGAAACTGGATACTCGATGTTATTCCAGGTAATATAGAAAACACATATGTGTTTCACATATGTGAATCAGAAATCTACTTTTGAAACTAACCATTTGACATTGTTTCAGAGGTTGGGTAGAGGTGCAAGGATCCAACCCAAAGAAAACAGAGTCCAAAGGAAGGATATGCGTTAGATTACCCTTAAGCAATGACAGTTTTACCCTCAGTCAGTCATGCAACCCAAGACAGTAAAATCAACCGAATTATTAAAAAGAAAATGCACTCTTTTTATAATCTTAGCCTCTCTGCTCGTATCATCGTATAATTCCAGTACTCTCCATTGATGTAAATCTCAATGTGTCCAACCCTTCAGAACATTGTCAATATTAGCGCTTTTGCAATCGTTATTTATTCAGTTTCAAACAACATCAAATACATTAGAATACGAAAACATATAGTTTTCTTCTACAATTGTTTCTTATGCCCCCTCTCGCCATGCTCGGACTGGCCTCTATGGCAATAGGGCAATGACTGAAACAAAAACGCAAAATGCTGGTGTGGGACAGTTTTTTCGTCAAAGTGGGCCACTTTTTTGACCAATGTGGGCTGTTTGATGAGTTACTTCACTATGTGGCTAGTAGTTTAGGCCATTGTTGCTGAATAAAAATTCTTTAAATTGCACAATTTGCAATACATTTTATCAAAAATCTCCCCCTGCTGTAGTATTCCAACAGTCTATCACAAAAGGAATTAATTGCCTTTGGCAACTGTGGGCCCCTTTATAATTGGTGCCCCGAAATAATTTTATGTCCGTCTTACCCTGCCTCTCACCTTCCCTACTCACCCTGCCTAATACTAATCCAAACGAAACTCTTTAAGGCTGGGAGTACGAACTCATTAGTCAAATATAACTCCCTTTATTTAGCTCAGCCTCTAAACCTCTTGAACAGGCTGCAGGTGTTGCAGAATTCTGCAGGCAGGGCGGCCACTGGCACTGAACAATGCACCTCCACCTCACCAGTCCTTCATCGATTGGGAGATGTAATATTGTTCTGCCAGTAGAACAGAACAGTTTCCAGTTGTTTACGTAAGCAATAAGCCCCGAGCAGGGGCTGGGGTGGCATTCCACTTCAGCTAATGCCCCGGGGCCCATAGTTACAGGCCTGAGCAAAGCGAGGGGCTTAACGAAGGCCCCGGGCATTACCTGAAGTGGTAATGCCTATCCCCCTGCGAGGGGCTTATTAATATTAGTACCCTGGCCCATAAGATCGGGTACTAAAAGCATTTTTGTTTCTGTTCGGAAAATGCTCCAGCGTTTCGGAACAGAAAAAAAAATGTAAAAGAAACCGGCGGCCTGGGAAGGGAAAACATAGTCCGTTTTCACTGTCCATGGCGGCCATTGAAAAAAGTAAACACACAAAATGGCTGCATGGAAACGGGGGAAAAGGCTTCACATAGTCTCTTTTCTCTTTTCATGGCACCCATTAAAAAAAGTAAACAAAAATATGGACGCCATGTAAAGGAGAGAAGGGACTAACTACAGTCCCTTCTTCCTTTCCATGATGGCCTGTCGCCAATTGGGAGCGGACACACTGGGGGCAGAAGTGGGGTTGTGGGTGGAGAGGGAATTCTGTGGATGGGGGAGGAGGGAGGGGTTGTGGCACCACACTTACCTCATTCCCTGGCGGTGGAAGAGAGCAGCCTCCAGTCGTCAGGTGGCTTGCAGTGGGGGATTACTGCTGGTAATGCCCCTGTTGCAAGCCTTTTCATTGACTGAGAGGCTGCTACCCACCCCGCCACCCCCCGCCGGGTACTAATATCACATATGTTATGCTACTGTACAATGGAATATCTTACATTCTTTTTCGTTACACCATTTAAGACGTGCCAAATTGTATCGCCATTAAGGTAATACTGCGTTCATGGAGGAAAGACTAGATAAAATGACAACTCCTGAATTCATATAAACAATTAAAAATTCAGGTTTGTGACACATAAAAGGGCAAAACCTTTTAAGAAAACGTGTGGTCTGAAAAAACATCTTCCAAATGATGTACACATACCTCTCAATGTCCAACTATGAAGGTTTTATACCCTACATCTCGGGGCATTGTCTCCAGGAGTCATAAGGGCGACAATTGGGCTTTCATGTCATGTGTGGGACATTTTTTCACAACGGGTATAATTGGAACATGTGCTGCAGTTAGCCGTACAGTCAAGCACACGACAACGTTTAGAATTCCACAAAGATAATGTGATCAATATGTACAGTATATGCAGAGCCAAGGGATTTCCTACATTCTCTGGCCAGGTTTCCTAAAGTTTGCGAATCTTTGTTGCCTGCTGCCTTTGATCACACGCTCGTGAATGGAGTCTTAAACTAAAGTCAATTACAATTTGCTCTCGTCCAATCACATTCATATTTGTAAAGCTCATGTTGAAATGAGGAAGTACTTGGTGCCAAGATGTAGGCTGCCACGGGAATCTAAATCCTCTTCTGCGTCCTAATAACAGGAGATTTACAGATATCGCATGTTCCACTATATGGATTTGTACATATGGTCTGCATATGGCACTGTTTCTAGCAAAGCCAATACTAATAGACTTAAACTACACAGCTTTCGTCAAACTCCGCGTTCCTACTGTGAATTGCACGTGTGCTTACCCTATAAGGGACACACATGAATTTAAAAGAAAAGACAATGCAGCGCACAATTAATCAATTAATGGGATTTGTTAGCAGTCTTGTTGCATATTTAAATGAACATCTGTTAAGCAAGGGCTCAAAGCGCTAGAATAAAAAAAGAAAATGACTTCCAAATGTTGATGTTTACTCAGGAAACAGTGGGTGCTTTTCTTACGTTCATCATAATTCGGAAACAATTGTATACATCTGTCTTTTCATTTATATGTACCATGTAGTTGTGAACTAGGCAACAATGAGAAAATCATATATAGATTCAAATATAATATTAGAAATATGGAGTGCTAATGTCACCACAATAACAGCAGGGAAATCGACCTGTTGCATGACTCATTTAAAGAAAAAATGGTGGGGTAGCTGGCACTAGATTCCGAAAATAGTTTTGATAAACTGTTGGGAAAAATCAACACAGACTTTAGAAGTGGGGAAGCCTCGCAGTATGTTTATGAGACAGGCCTTGCTTTATTAGAAGGTCATCACTCCTCCATTTCATGGCGCCTGTGCTGAAATATTTCTGCTTTCTAACACTTAAAAAAAGCTGCTGGTTTTCCTGTGACAATGGGGAGATCTGGCAGCAAGTTAGCAACTTTGAACAATGACCTAGTCAAGGAATGGGTCATTGAGTATCAAATCATACATTGGGCCTCAGTATGACGTTGCAGGTAGCCTTGCCGGTAAGAGCATCAAGGCTACTTCCATACCGGCATGAATGTCCGGCACCCGCAATAGGCAATTACCGGGGTATTCCGACCCCGCCGCCGTAATTGCCCTTTTGCGAGTGCTGGTAGATTCCCATTCCCATTTCAGCCCCATAAGGGTCATTGGGAATGGGGATGCCTGTAGCACCGGCACCGTTTATAACGGTGCCGGTGCTACAGGCAAGCTGTGCTCGCGGGTGCCTTTCATTCCACCAGGGCAGACCTGGCGGAATGAAAGGCACCTGCAGCACAACTCAGAGTTTGCCGGTCCAGTAACAATGGTACCGGCCTCGTAATGGGGCCCATTGTATACGTGGGCTACACGCCGAGTTCAACTTTGCTACGGTTCTGATTATAGAGAAGTAACCACCTATGCCCCCTCTGATACTGGCAATATTTGAACAAATATCTCTTGAAATCTTTCAGTACAGAGTGTTTGGTGGAGTCCACACAGCCACTTCATGGAAACCCATGCAGTACCACTCCTGGTAGACTTAGGAACAGATCCACAAGGCATTAGGTTTCACACCAACACTGTTTTATTGCATGCCTATGTGGTCCAATGACAATTACGAGATATAGGGAGAGTACATATTTTCTATTTTTTTTTAAAATTGTGCTCAAAGAGAGACTTATGCTTTTAGCTTTTAGGCCTGGAGAGTTGTCCAGACCAATGCCAGAGATTGACATTCATTCTAAACCTTCCAGCCATCAACTCTTATGCTTTGTTACAGTCCCTCCAAGTGGGACAGGCATGCCCAGATGTGGGTCCTGTACCTGCGGGCCTAGAGACCCAAGCTACTCCTCACTGGTGTGGCGTGCAGAAGGGATGTGACCAAGCAGTTCGGGCTGTACTTCCCCTTTTTGGGTGGAACCAAGCCTGATTTACATGCAGTCTCTCCCCTTTCTGTAATAGTTTGGCAGACGAATAGCAATGACCTGGAGGATTGGCAAGGGAAATGCCAGAAGTTCAGATGAATTCAAAACCTTCCAGGCCTCATCTGGTTTGAATCTCCTCCCCGGTCAGCTCCAAAGGGTTTCAATGGAGTCACATTGATATGAACCATTAGTTCAATAATTCAAACCATAATTTAGGTCAAGAAAGTTAAGGCCCTCCCACCCCAGTACAATTGCAGAAGTTCCATTTGTCTAACAATTGAGAGTGAGCAAAAAGTGGAAAATGCAAGAGAGTCCTCAAAAACAAATCTTTGATTTGTGAACCATATGGAGGAGGCACTATATATACATATATATATATATATATATATATATATATATATATATATATATATATATATATATATATATTCAGACACTTAAAAAACGTTTTCCTGCCATTGATCTCACCACCTACATACTTTAGGTGTACCTCGAAGTAACTGCAAAACACAGTATTGACTCCAGCCCCTATAACCACTAGACAACATATGGTGAGTGTGTATTCTGATTGATGAAACTCACAGAACGCTGGCTTTATTTTAGTGCTTTGTCTGGAAGTTTTTACCCAACGATTAGACAATAATTACACAGACTTTGAGTTAATTTGAGTTAATTGCCCTGGCTATTTTGTGATTATTGGTCTAAATAAGTGACCCAAACACAATTCAGTCATTGGGTAAGTAAAACATTGTGTATCATCATTTTCTGTGTTTACCGTGTCGGGGGGAAATTCTCCCGGGGTCGGCTGGGCCATCCGCGGACCTCCGGGCAGGGAGGCCCCAACTCCTCCCGTATATCCCAAAAAATGAGTATGAGACACACGCAAGAAGCAAGGTGATTCTGCTGTTTATTAAACAAAACGGCAGGGATGGGTCAAGGATCGTACGCGTCCGTCCTGACACTCTCTCTGTCGATGGGCTCGCAGGCCCTCTTTATCATAGTATGACGCGCTACTTGCGTTCCCTGGGAAAGTTTAGCAAAAACCTATCGCCACTCTGGATTGGCTCCTCGAGTGGTAGGGTTAGTACAGCATACGTATAGAGAGCATTGTTAGTGGTTGAGGGTTAGTCAGGTGGTATAATTGGGTTGTCCCTTCAAATTGATACACGAAAATTGTTACATGAAGATCCCTGGGGATTGGTCAATGTTAATGGCGTCAGTGATAAGAGCCCCATGTTCTAATTGGTCCACGCACGAGCCCCCCAGTCTGGGACCATCGTTGTTCCCAGCTCGCGGTGCACCTGTCATTTGCAACAATGTTTCACTATGGTTATGTGCAGACAACGTGAAGATTTATTGGTATGCCTGAAGGCCGACTACTCCCACCGCCGCAGATGTCCATTGGGTCACTTGATTGTATCTGCCGGTGTCTTGAAACGGGGGGTTTCGGTGCCTCCCTCCTCCTGGGCCTGGCACCCTGTCAGGTTTGGCTTGGTCACGTGAGGTGGGACCGTGGTCGAGGCAGAATTCTGCACAATTAATATGGTATTTTCCACTGTGTGCCTGGTTTTAATTGCAGGTGTGACCTTGGCGCCGGCTTGCGGCATACGAGATTGCAACATTGTGCCCTTGACTGTCAGTCATCGCCGGGCTCATTCTGTAGGGTCAGCAACTGTACTCTTGCTCATTCAATGCTCATGGAAGCTCTTGCTTGCGGCCTACTTGGGCCTGGTGCATAGGTGGAAACGTTTCATATACCGCGCTTTAGGTTATGGTATCATATTGCTTTATCCCCAGTATCGTGTCTTCGTTATATTTCTTATTGCAATGCATGGGTTTAGGAGAAGCGTGAGCAAGCGTTATAGATGAGTTCATTATGCGTCTTGCGTTTCAGCATTTTGAAAAGCCTATGTGAAAAATAATAAAGATGCGCGTCAGTGAGTGTGTCCGTCACCTACGTCGTAGCACTGAATATGTTCTTCGTGTGGATTGGTGTGGGAGTGTCCAGTGTGCATGTTTGCATGGGTGTGCTGACCTGTGGCTAAGTCGTCATGGCATCTCTAACGATGTGTTCATTTACTGTTGCATGGTTCAGTCGAGTTCATCCATGCCGCAGGTGTTGGCATGGGCAGGACAGGCTGGTGGGCACATCCAAATGTTCTTGTACCAGGGTATTTGATCGTCTGGTAGATGGGCAAACTCCTCTCGTGGCGGGTGCATGGGCCGTGATCCTCTAGGTCAGCGGTGTGAGGGGATTGGTGGGAGCCTTGTGTTCCATTTTCCCACTTCAGTCCCCCCTCTGGTCGACTTGTCGACCACAAACATATCCTTTTCCTTATCTCCTCTCACTCTCCATATTTTAGTTACTCCTCCAAAATGTCCATAGTGGTTGACATGGTCTTCAAATGACCAATACATGTATACGCAGGTTCCTCCAGGTGTGCAGTACACCCATTTCCCTACGTAGCTCCTTGGGTTTCTTGGGTTTTCGAGTTTCACAGACGGCGGGTCCAGGTGGTTGGTGATGATCTGGTTGCGCAATCTCTCTCTCTCTTTTATTATTGTGCCTGTGTGTTGGCCGTCATCTGCTGGCATCAAGGGGTGCATACCATTTCGATCATTTCGTCTGTGGTGCGTGCCTTCCGGGCCTTCCAAAATCTTATTATGATCAGTGCAGCTCCAGCCAAAATAGTACATCCAACTATAATCTTCAGTCCGTCCGACAGCCACGATGGCATCCATGACCATAATAGCAAAAACCAGCTGTCATCCTTTTTCACACCTTTACTTTCATTCATCATTTTGGAGTGCATCTGGGCCAATTGTGATACTGCTTCTGTCAGTGTACCATTGTCAGCATCGTTAGCAGGAATGAATGTGCAGCATGATTGTCCTATCTTTGCGCAAACTCCTCCTTCCATTGCTGTGAGGAGGTCCAGTACATATCTGTTCTGTAGTGCTACCATCCTCACTGCTCGCAGTTCCTCTTTTATTGCGTTGAATCCATTTACTGTGGAATTAATTGTCATCATTAATTCCCATCGATTTATCTGGAGCCATTTTGCGTTTGCGTAAGCCTGTAGTCCTGGATGTATTATTGAGGAGAAAAACATCGCTGCTCTGCTGAATAGTCTGTGTTCTGGTGGGATTGAAGTGAGTGCTGTTTCCGACCTTCCCCATAGGTAATTTCCTGTCAGAGGTTCTCCTTGTCTTTTCTTTCTATTCAGGACAGTGTTGTCGCCGTTGTTTTGGTCCTCTGGCCCCTTCTGGGATTGTACAGATCTCTTATCCCTCTTGTTTCCTTTTTCCTTCATCCATTTTAGGGAAGCTTGCCATGTTCACATGTTTCTGGGGTACCACTAGTGATGGTACATTAACGTGTACCATCGTGCATATACCATTCCACAGAGGGGGCAGTGTGTGGTATGCCTTGTCTCCGCAGGCCCAGTAATGGTCCATTAATACCGCTGTTCCCGCTCCCCCCTCAGGTAACTCCGTCACGCTTGCACAGTTGGTGTTGTATCCCACGTTCACTTCTCCTCTATGTTGATAGCATACCTTAGGTGCAGACAGCGGCAGTATTGTTATTGGGTCTTCATCCTTCTCTATCCACGTTAGCATGGGTGCGTACTTGATCCAAATCGTCCAACATCTTTTGTTGTGTTCAGCAATAGTTGCAGTATCCTCTCTCGTTACCATGTTGCTGCCAACCACTCCTATGTCCCATTTGTTATCCAGGTACACCTTCCCTATTATTGTTATCAGTGGTCTTTCCCAACATCCTTGTTTACCAGGAACTTCAGTGGCGTACCAATCACATGGTAGGTATTGTAGTGTTACTTTCTTTGTCTCTCCTTTTTCAAGGCCGCTTGTTATGTATCTGAACGCTCCAGCATGTAAACTGGTCTTGTGGTAACTCAAATAAGTCTTGAGGAAGTTGTTTTCGTATGGATATGTGTCTCGCGTTTTCCATACCAGGTGCACCGTGCTCCCTTGAAATCCCCCTTTCGTTTGGAACAGTGCCAAGTATATTATACATCGTGCTGTCTTTTCATCTATTTCTGTGGCAACGAAAGTTCGAGAAGCGCTCATGGCGTATGGGATCAACGAGCAGACGTAGCAGCTGTCTTCTGTTGTCTGCTTGCTATTTGAGTCACGTGTTTGTGCCACATGTTGTTCGAGACGTGTGCTGAATCTTGTATGTAGTTGTCGATACCTTTATTATCTGAGTATGTGCTGCATTTAACTCTATTTCCCTTGTGTGGAATTTTGCTATTACCACCTGACGTAACACCTGTTGCAGCCGGGGGTGGGGGTATATTAGGTTTGGGTACAGCCAAAATATTGATAGCATATCTGTTCTGCCATACAGAGGCAGCCAAGAACCCGGTGATCATCAAAATCCCTATCATCTTTATTACAGAGGCTAGTCTCACCGGCATTTTGCTCTTACCTTGCTGCAGTCCGGCAGCTAATTCTTGCGAAGTTAAAGTTGCCCGCCTGAAAATACTCAATATGCTTGTTATTAGTGTTAGTTGTTGGTTTCAGGCTCTCCCTATCAGGTAGTCGTTCAGTGCCCAGGCGAAGAGCTGTTCCCATGCCAATCTAAGCGATCTATCTCTTAGGACAGGCAAGTATGGGTGGAGGTGGGGAATGGATTGTTCTATGGCCAGGAGAAATGCTGTGTAGTAGACACGTACCCTCCTTCTTTTCAGGTACTTTGGCCTTTTTATGTGATAGACAAATTGGTGTGATAGCTCTTCAGGGTAGTTATCGTCTGAGGGTAGCATCTACTCCTGGGCAGTGAACTTCGTTAGTTATCTGTTTTCTAAACAGTACAATAATATGCGATACCTGCATGTGCGAGAAAGAAAAAAGAGAACATTCAAGTGTTTACATGTGTAGATGTGCAAGATAGTGTCCTTCAGACCGATGGTTGCTGCAGTAGGTAGGACATCGATAGGCGGAGGATTTAGGGCTCAACTGGTAGAGGTCACTTTACTCTTTGATCGTGTGACCATGGGGTGGGCGGTATGGGGATTGCCCTTCTCTATTTCAGTAGTGGTCTCTGGGAAATCTGGGGGGTGGTATGGTAGGGGGACACTTAGGTCATTGGCTGTGGTAGAAGTCTCTTCCTCCGTTGGAAATGCCGTTGTTGTTCTCCCAATGGCCCTGTCGGTGACGCTAGGGCGGGTCTGGAGTTTGCAGATCTTTACGTCGTGTAGGTGATTCCAAGCGCGTTTGTCCTGTAGCGTTACTGCTCTCGTTGATACTTCCTCTACCAGATGGGGGCCAGTGAAACGTGGGCTGTTCCACTTTCTGTTGAAATTGCGGAGTAGCACGTGGTCCCCTTTAGCAATTTTGCACAGTTTTTCTTTTTTCCAATTCTTTGTCCGCGTCTTCTTGTTGCTCACTCTTAGACCCGCCCCGGGTGTGCTTGAGCTGTTGAGACACAAACACTACACTAGTAATCAAAGAAGACACATATTGGTACATTTCATCACCGAGAACAGTTGCAGTGTTTTCATAGTCAGTGAATGCTCTTGATGTTGGCGTTAGGGGGAGGCGCATTTGACGGCCGGTCACCACCTCGTGAGGGGTGAGGTGGTGGTCGGAGCCTGGCCTATTCCTCAACTCAAATAGGGCTAGCGGGAGGCAATACAACCAACTCTTCTTTGTTGTTTGCTGTATTTTTGCAATTGCCTCTTTTAGTAGGCCATTCAGGCGTTCGCATATACGTTGGCCTGCGGGTGATATGCACATGCAAATTTATGTTTGATGCTCAGTAAGGATGTGATGTGCTGGAACATTTCATTGGCGAAGTGTGGGCCATTGTTTGACCGCAGTACCTCGCACACTCCCCACCTGGGGAAGACCTCCCTCACTAGAAATTTAGCTGCTCTGAATGCATCTGGGTATGAGCAGGGTCCTGCTTCAATCCACCTGGAGAATGGGCATACTACTACAATCATATACCTATTTCCTTGACATACGTTGATCATATCAACATAGTCAATATGGATGTGTAGGAAGGGTCCCTCTGGCCGGGGTATACCACCTTTTATCACCTTCAGCGTGTGACCGGCCGTGAACTGTTGACATGTGAGGCAATTGCTTATAAAATTTTTCACATGGGAATTTAACTCGGGGCAGAACCAGTCTTCCCTAATTCGTGCTGCAATGACCTCCTTACCTGTATGGGCTGGGTGGTGTAATCTGCTCAGGGCGGTGTTCAATAGTGCCAATGGCATTACCATCTTTCCAGTGTTACCCTGGCGCCATAGTGCGTCAGTAGGTTACGTTGTACATCCTCTTTTAACCCATATTTCTTTCTCTGCCATTGGTGCAGCTGCTTGTAGCTCCATTATCTGTGTGGCTGGGAGATGGGTGTACCCTTCTCTTATCAACATCTCTTTAGCTATCCCCCTCTTTCTCCCTCTCTCTGACTCTGGGGGGTTCCATATCTCACCAAAATATGCAGCATACTTCGCATGTGCGTCTGCTGCTGCATTTCCTTTTGAGATATGATCTTCTCCATTAGTGTGTGCGGTGCATTTGACCAATGCTAATTCTTGGGGGTTATTTATTACTTCAATTAGTTCAGCCAACAAGAGAGCATGTTGCACTGGGGTGCCGTCAGCTCTCCTAAACCCTCTTCTCCTCCATTTGGACAATCCTGAGTGGACAGTAGACGTGACATATGCGCTGTCAGAATATATGGTCACTCGTTTGTCAAAGCTTTCCTGTAACGCCAAGATCAGTGCAACTAGTTCAGCTGCTTGAGCAGAGTAATGTTGTGGTAATTGTACACATTTCATCGCCACACACACCGGTACCTCCGTCATTTTTACCAATGCTGCCCCAGTTCTCCTTATCCCATCACTTTGGTCAATTGTTGATGACCCATCAATGAACAAGAGCTCGCCTCTATCTAGTGCGTTCTCTTTAACTTTTCTAGTACATGCGTACATTTCAGTAGTCTGCGTACAATCGTGTGCATAGTCTCCTTCCTCAATTACTTCTGCCATGAACCTTGCAGGGTTAACCGTGCTGCATCTAACAATTGATAGTTCTGGCCTAGATAAGATGATCTCATAACCTGACGCCCTCTGTGTGGTCAGAGTGGACTTAGGTTTGTTCAATATTGCAAATAGTGCATGTTCTACAAATAGTGTGGTTGGGCACCCCATGGTTATTGCTGATGCTTTCTCTACCGCAAAGGCAGCTGCGGCGAGACCTTGTTCGCAAGGGAAATGTCCTAACATCACAGGGTCCAAGTGGCCGCTGTAGAACGCTACTGGTTTGTAGCCCATGCTTGTTTTTTGAGCCAACACTGCTTTCATTACTGCTGAGTCGCAATGTGAAAATATAAAAAATTGTCGTTCATAATCTGGGGTGGCCAGTACCGGAGCAGTTGATATTGCATCTTTCAGTTCATCAAAAGCCTCTTTCATTTCCATTGTCCACCCCAACTTTTTCTCCCCTTTGTTAGCTTCTTTTAACCCTTCAAGTAGGGGACCTATGTATGAGCTGTAATCAAACACCCAGGCTCTACAGTAGTTACACAGTCCCAGGAACTGTTGTAGTTCCCGCACTGTTCGGGGCAGTGGCGTTTTTGAAATGGCCTGTGCTCGTTTTGGTGCAATCTTTCTTCCGTGTTGGGATATGAGCTGACCAATGTAAAGTACCTGTTCCTGACAGTACTGTAACTTTTCCTTCTCTACCTTGTAACCCTTTTCAGCCAATATTGTCAACATCTTCAATGAGTCCTCTCTGCATCTTCTTTCATTTGTGCTGCAAATTATTATGTCATCAACATACTGAAAAACTGTGCTTTCCACTTCAATGTTGCCCAAGTCCATCTGTATTACTCTGTTGAATATTGAGGGTGACTCGCAGTACCCTTGTGGCAATCTGGTGTGTTTCCACTTTGTGTTTCTGTACGTGAAGCTTGTCAAAACTTGTGAGTCTGGGTGCAGGGGTATTGAGAAAAAGGCATTTTTGAGGTCTAACACTGTAAATCGTGATGCTTCTGCTGGAATACCGCACAATATTGTTGCCGGGTTTGCTGCTATTGGATATTCTGCTTCCACTATATTGTTCAAGGGCCTGAGGTCCTGTATGAAGCGCCAAGACCCCCCTTTAGCCTTGCGCACTGGGTATACGGCTGTGTTACATGGTGATTCTGATGGTACCAGTATGCCATTATTTATAAGGGCCGTTATTGTTTCATATATGCCCTCATCTGCCTCTTTTGATAGTGGGTACTGCTTCACTCTGGGGAGTATTGCACCTTTTTTCAACTTTATTCTTACTCCCCCTATACTTTTTATGCACCCCACGTCATAGCGACTCATAGTCCATAATGATGTTGGTACCTTTGCCATATCCTCCTCAAAGAAGGGAACTGGGGTGGATGTGGGTGCTTCAAGTACCATTGCAATTTTCTGTGCCACTTGTTTGTATGACACGCTTAGCCATATTTCTACACTCATCATAAACACCATTTCACCTTCTTCCTTTCCTTCGGAGAAGAGCACCTCATCTGACACCTGGGTGAGTCTACATCCCTCTGCTAGTGCTATCACTGCCCTCCATGCTCTTCCTTCTCTGTCTTGGGCATGTACTGCAATGTAATCAGCAGTTGCTATAATACTCTCTATGTCCACTGAAATCACCTTTCCTTCTGGTTCATTGGCTGGTGTTTCTGGTCTAGAAAAATAGGCTGCTGGCCTTCTCCAGATCTTTCCTTCTATTCCAGGCATCCATGCAAATGCCATGTCTGTCCCGTACTGGAACAGTTCACCATCTACTGGCTCAGCCCTAATCACTGTCTGTCCGCAGTATGCTTGCATAATTTGTCGTGCAGTGAGCATGTTAATTCCTGGAGTGGAGCAAACTATGCCGTCCTCCGTAAAGGAGATCGTCATATTCAACCTACTCATTATGTCTCTCCCCAGTATATTTACTGGTGAGGCCCTATAATACAAAAGTGGCACTGACATGTCATAATCTCCTATTGATAAGGGAACGTTATCAGTAAAGGGAACCAACCCCCAAGCCCCAGAGAATCCTTGGGTGTTCATGGCTTCACCTGACATTTTAAATTTACCTTCCCTTATGCAAGACCGGGTCGCCCCGGTGTCAACAAGAAATGATAATTTTTTGTCACCTATCGTTACCTCTATGCATGGTTCCTCCGCACTATTAGGTGTTACCGACAGGATGGGACACACCAAGGCCGTTTGTGGGCTGTCCTATTGAGGGTACAATGATTGACCACTTCCTGTGTAAGGGTTGTGTCCCAGGACCGTCACCCTTCCCAGTTGTGTTTGCTGTAGTTGTGTATTGGTAGAGGTTATGTTATGGTCTTGAGTTTGGGCAGGTTGCTGTACTTGCTGTACTTGGGGTTGTTGTGTTACTAGTTGTTGCTGCCCATTTCCCTGTTGCAAGTTCTGTTGTTGCCAGGTGTTCTGCTGGTCCTGTGCGGGCCCTTGTTGTCCCTGTTCACTCCATGACGGCGTGCCTGGTCTTACTCTACACGTGCGTGACATGTGCCCTACCAATCCACAAATCCAACACACCGGTGGTTCCCTGTTTTGCCATGGAAAGCTTCCTGGGTTGTCCTGGTATGCTGGTTGCCCCGTTGGGTAGAAATTTCTAAGTCCTCCCCCCTGCTGTTGAGTGTTATATCCGTACCCTCTCCCCCTCATCATTCCTCCCCTTCCCCTGTTGTAATTATAATACCCCGCTCCTGGCGTTGAGTATCCTCCTCCCATGTTGGTTGTGTATGGTTGGGGTGGCGGCAGCTGTTGTGTTACAGTCTGTGATGGTTGTATTTGGGAGGGATCTTGCGCAGCCAATACTTGTGTGGGGCTTTGAGTCAATGTTGCAGGTGTAGTTATTAGTGCACCTTCCATCGTGTATTTAGTAAGTTTTTTCTGTACTAATTTAGCCTCTTCCGTTTTTCTATCCTCTTCCTTCTGTTTCATTTTCTCTTGCCATGTCCTACAATGATGCACTATTGTCAGTTGTATTTCTGGCCAAGCTTTTGCTTCGATCCCCACCACTTTCTTCAATTGTTTCTGAACTGCTTCTGGGAGCCCTTGTACTAGTATATGATAGAATATTGCTGGTGTCTTGTCCCATTGTTCTCTAGTTTCCATGCGCCATTTCTCTTGAATTTCCTGGATTCAATGCTCATGGAAGCTCTTGCTTGCGGCCTACTTGGGCCTGGTGCATAGCTGGAAACGTTTGATACACCGCGCTTTAGGTTATGGTATCATATTGCTTTATCCCCAGTATCGTGTCTTCGTTATATTTCTTATTGCAATGCATGGGTTTAGGAGAAGCGTGAGCAAGCGTTATAGATGAGTTCATTATGCGTCTTGCGTTTCAGCATTTTGAAAAGCCTATGTGAAAAATAATAAAGATGCGCGTCAGTGAGTGTGTCCGTCACCTACGTCGTAGCACTGAATATGTTCTTCGTGTGGATTGGTGTGGTACTGTCCAGTGTGCATGTTTGCACGGGTGTGCTGACCTGTGGCTAAGTCGTCATGGCATCTCTAACAATGTGTTCATTTACTGTTGCATGGTTCAGTCGAGTTCATCCATGCCGCAGGTGTTGGCATGGGCAGGACAGGCTGGTGGGCACATCCGTATGTTCTTGTACCAGGGTATTTGATCGTCTGGTAGATGGGCAAACTCCTCTCTTGGCGGGTGCCTGGGCTGTGATCCTCTAGGCCAGGGGTTTGAGGGGATTAGTGGGAGCCTTGTGTTCCATTTTCCCACTTCAACCGGCATATCTGTTTCTTTTTCTTTTTCTTTTTTAGTGTAACATATTTTCTCAGACCAGTGACTGAAGGAAAGAATACTATATAAAAGACTGACTATCACCTGAATGGCATTTAAACCAGATCACTTCATTGAAGACCAAAGAAAGAGAGTTAATTGCTAGAAGAACAGATAAAAGACTTAGCTCCATCCTCACTGCCAAACACACACAAGGAGGTAGTCCACATCACATTATGTCCACATCACATTATTTCAAATAGGAACATGGAAGTGGGGATAGTCCCTACATGCTTAAAGCTACTATTTTGGGTAAAATTCGATATATGTTATTTAATGAGAAAGTTCAAACAGAGTACATGTTAAACATGTATGTACGTGTTGTACTCAATGAAGAAAATACACAAGGATAAATACATGAAACGCATCTTTTACAAAACATTATGGCATAATAAGGTCGATGCACCAAGAAACAACAAATACACAAAACACTTTTAAAAGAAGACTAAACTAATTACACCACTGTGCCCATTTCCAAAATAACATACCACCATAAAGTGGACTCTTGAAGGGGGGATGCAACCATTGAGGCCCCTTCACCCGTGGTTGTTACTGAATCTGTTTCTGGGAGTACCACTACTCCTGTTCTCTCTATTCCGAACCCCAGCAATGTTTCTTCAGGGAATCCCTTGGAGGTTGAAATATTAAGGATGAAATTTGCCTTTGAATATAAAAAGTTGGAAACAGAAGCTGAACTTAACAAAGAGGAGTTGGCACATCAAGTGATGTTCAAGAATAGGGTTCTTGAACTCAGAGACAAGAACACTAAGGGCCTGATTCATGGAACGTTTTCCTATGGGCTTGCACCATTATAAAACACTTCCATGAATCAGGCGCTGAATGACAGAGAATCCAGCTAGACAAAGCTAGAGTGGAGACTTCAGCCAAACCAATTGAGAGTGTCAGGTCCCCTGCCACCAAGTTTATGAAAGATTTGGTTGGTTTGTATGTGGAGGGTTGTGATATCCTCCAATGGATTGAAGCGTTTGAGATGGCTTGTGCAATCCATGATGTTGACAAAAGAGATTGGGCTAAGTGTTTGTTAAGCAGAGTGCCTCAGACTGGTTATGACTGTATTCTGAAACTGAGTGCCGAAGAAAGGGGCCGGTATGAGTGCATGAAATCTGCTTTGATTGCCAAGTTTGGCAAGACACCTACCCGGTACCTTAAAAAGTTCAGGGAATATAAGAACAGAGAGAATGTGTCTTGGATAGACTGGGTGAGGGCTGCACATATGAACATGATGGGGTGGATTGATGGTTACAAGGTGTAAACGTTTGTTGAATTGTCCCACCTTTTGTTTTTTGAGCATTTTACTGAAGCCTGTTCACCAGAGCTGTGTCAGTATGTTGCTGACCAGAACCTTTTAGATCCCTTTATGCTGGCCAGGCTGTCTGACAAGTCCGTCTCTCACCGGGTGTCCTTTAAGGAACCCAGTGCGAAGGACAAGGACAAAGAAAAGGGGGCCTCTCAGAAGTCTGAGGAGTCCCAAAAGCAGTCGCAGTCGGGTAAACCAAAACCCTCCTCTCCTAAGACCCAAAAATCTAGTAGGGATAAGTCCTATGTGGGCGGGGGTACGCGTAGTGGTCCTTCTGCTGCAAAGCAGGCTCCCAGTGGCTCCAGTACCATACCACACATTCCTGGCACTTGTTGGGACTGCAGGGCTCTGAACCACAAGAAGGGTGGCCCTAAGTGTAAAGGTAAGGCCCTTGGAGTCCAGGCTGTCAGCCTGACCTACCCTTACCCCATGCCTGAGGTGGAGGCCACGGTCTTCCCGTCCTCTGCAGGAATCACATTTGGTGCTCCTGTAGAGATTTCTCTAGTCTCCCTTGGGGCCTGGGACCAGTATGCAGACATACTGGCTACGATTCGACAGAACACCTGCAGGTTTTTGAGAAGTGCCCTCTTGAATGGCCAGCCTTCTACTGATTTGAGAGACACTGAGGCAAGCATGATAGTGGTGGACAGGACCATGCTCAAGCCAGAGGACTATGTAGGTGTCATCTGAGAACTACCAGGTTAGCTGGTGGGCCTCCAAATTATCTCCTGTAGCCCTAGTATCAATCATGATTGGAGACAAGACAGCAAAGCTTCCTGTCCTGGTTCAGGACAATGTACCAGCTAACATTTTGTTAAGCAATGATCTAGTGGAGTTGGGGTTGATCTTTGATGGTCTCCCCCGACTGCTTCTGCCATCACTAGGTCACAGGTAACACTGGGTCTGACTGTGAGTCAGGTACCCAAGCCAAAGGGGAGACCCAAGACAAGAAGAAAGAGCAAGAAAGCCACCTCTGTGAAGGGGGCCTCCTATCTTCGTGCTGCTTTAGCAGCACCCACTGGGATTCCTGCTCCGGACGGGCTGGGTCCAGTGGTAAACCCAAACCTCTCCTGAGGGAGAATAGCCAGAAGACGCTCCTCCGGGAGAGGTGCTCAACCCAAAGGATCACCCCAACCATCAATGCCTGCTGGCTGAAGGGGGGCCCTCTAGGGGAGACTTCTGTAAGGGCCAGAGAAAGTGCCACTCTCTCGAGGGTCTGAGGAAACATGCCCAGGCCCAGACACAAGGTGAAGTGCCTAAGTCTTTGCGGATTTATTGGGAATTCCACCTGGGAAGAGTATTTGACTCATTTGGATAAGGGTGTTTCAGACCTTGAAAAGGGCTAACCTCACTATTGGGCCACCAAGTGCCAGATAGCTCAGTGGAAAGTCATGGATCTTTGTCGTGAGGTAGGAAGGGGTCGAATCCAACCTCTCCCCAGTAAAGTACAGGATGCACATGACTGGGAGACTCCCACTACTCAAACCCAGGTGAGAGCCTTTTTGGGCCTCTTTGGGTATTATCGCAACTTCATAGTGGACTATGGAACCATAGCTGCCCCTCTGACAGCTCTGACTTCGCTCAAACAACCGAGGAAGGTTAATTGGATAGAAGACTGTCAGAGGGCCTTTATTGGCTTTAAGGAAAGTCTGTGTAGGGCCCCTGTGTTGTGTGCGCCTGACTACCACAACCCCTTTATCGTTCAAACTGACACCTGCAACACCGGAATCAGAGCTGTCTTGTCCCAGTTAGATGACAAAGGGAGGCAACATCCAATCATATTCATCAGTAGACAACTCAAGGGTAGAGAACTTAGGTGGGCTACTGTTGAAAAGGAATGTTTCAATATAGTTTGGAGCCTTTGACATGTTAGGCCCTACCTTACAGGGTCTACCTTCAAGGTCCAAACAGACCATATGCCCCTGAAGAGGCTTAGCCTGCATGGTGCTAGACTTCTCCATTGAGCATAGGCCAGGGAAGAGTCATGATAATGTGGATGGCCGTTCCAGAAGGTATGTTGACCATCTGCATAAGGGTGTCAATGTCGTGGGAGATTAGACCACCCTAGCTCAGTCTGGGGGGCGACTGTGGTGCTGGAAATTCATTGCAGGGACAGAGCCTCTGTGTCCTTGTCCTGTACTCCTTTTATCATGTGTGTTCTGTGTTATTTTCTGCACAGGAGTCCATGTGGGACTCCTGGCAGTGTGGCTCTTCCTCTTTTTGGTTGTGGTGAACAGACCCTTGGGATACCCTTATGGCACCCATGGGTGGGGGTACAACCCTGTACCCCTAGTGAATGTTTTTGGGCCCACAGAGCAGGGTATGGGCTGGTGGCAGCTCCATGCTGAATTGGACAGGTGCTCCGAGTATCCTCCATTTTGGGATATCCAGACCCTGCCCTTGGAATCAGTTGATTCCTGATAGGAGAAAAGATGGCCCCTGTGGCCTCTTGTTTTCTATTGCCTGTTACCTTGTTTTCCCAAAGTCCTGGGAAGCCCTGACTCTGTCCCTTCCCCTGACTGACTGCTGGGTGGAAGTTGTCCCACCGGTGAAAGTCTAGGTCACTGACGAACTGAGGAGAATCCGGAGGTGGGTTTCCCGCCACCGGAAGAACACAAAGATGCTGACGACCTGACGCTCTTGCTGGGCCATAGTTATTCCTTGACTCTTTGCAGCAACAAACTATAGTCATCGAAGTGCACCACATGCCTCATTTCCGCAGGACGTCCACGACCGATCGAAGACGAGTACCGCCAGGATCTAAACTGCTGCCTCGATGCCATTGTTCACCGTTTCTTCGAGAGATCTCAACGATCCGTGGCTCATGCCTTAAAGGGATTTCACTGAAGAAGGATCCGTCGATAACCCGACATCGAAATCTGCTATACCAGTTGCATTGGGGGGGTTGAACAATTATAGGAGGAAATAAGACTCTGCTAAGACAATATATGGACTGGGCTTGTTCATTATCTTATTTACAGGTTGCCCAGATGGGGGGATCCTCACACCGAAATGGGTTTAGGTAAACTGGGCCAGTATTCTGCCAAATTGTTTAACCAACTTGTTTTCCTCCTCAAGTCTATTGTTGGTTCATATTATTAATTGATTTGTATGGCATATTGAAACTGTCTACAGTTGATGCATTTTAATGGAATCAAAGGAGTAATAGTGGTACCACATGGAGACTGTATATATTTATCATTATAGAATTGCCCGAGCACAAAGTGTGTTATTGTATGTGTACATAATCAAAGACTTATTTATATAAAGAACTGTGTTATCACTAACATAGTATGCAGACATTCCTTTGTGGGGCTTGGGGACTACACTGTACTTAAGAACCAGCCTGCATCACCTGAGTGCTTAATCCTTGTTTGCTCGTCCACAGCTACCAAATAGAGAACCTTGGCTGGGGTGCTCTGTGCTTCTAGTCTGCCATATAGGGAGCAGGAGTACAGATACCCCCTCCAGTCTTTACATTGTTGCAGGTGAGTCATTGTCCAGCTGGTAAGGACCCAGCGAGGGGAAATCAGATTGACTGTTACAATCTGATTTTCCCTTGCCAGCTACTAATAATAAAAAATGTTTTTGTGCGGATGTTGAAAGAAAATCTGTGTTTATAAGCAGTGCTCAAGAGAGTACCTTCTGCATTGGTGTGACAACACCTGATTGTGTAAAAACGTTTTATGTTCTACTCCTACAGCTACATGCATCACAGCCAGGGGCACATGATCCATGGTAATAACATAAGGGCATTAAAATGTGTCAGGGGTCAACTCAGGATTCACCAATACAATTTACAAAAGTAGTCAAAAAGGGAGTTTATGCAGGCAAGAAGTAATACATGTTTATTCAGGGCCCAGACTCAGCTGAGACAGCTAAATTCAAACAGATCGCAGAACAGACCTGTGTGAAAAGGCGCTGTCAAAGAAACGGTCGTAAATCTAAGACTTTTATAACAATCGAGCTAATTCACATTAGTAACTTTGCAACATGAACAAATCTCCCCGCAGCAAACTGATTGGTGCTCGCACATTGTACCCTTAGAGAGAAAAGTATACATTATGTTCTGTAATTGGGTCCACAAACCTTCCTAGGCCACACTTAATTATAATAAGTGACATCACCATCCATCCTCCACTTCCCACATTATAATGACAATTCATTGAAACATTTGAGGTGACCAGCGGAACTTTATTCATCTGTTCTGACCATCTCATCTAAGTTCTCATAAGAAACGCTCTCTACCCTGGCACTGTCAAAGCCTTCATCCACAGACATACTGCTATACAAATGTTGCATATTAAGAATTCTGCAACCTTCTTCCCAGGCGAAATATACCAAAGGACAGTTTGAAATTGCTGTGTTTCTTTTGACTCTCTTTAAAAATCATGTTTTGCAAATCATATTGAATTATAAAATGATTATGCCCTCCTTTCTTGTAAGCGGGACCATTGGGTAATGATCTGTGGCCTCGAAAGAATAACAACTATTGTTTGCTTCTGACCAAACCATCCTGGGAATGTGGGACCTGCAATGGGTGACCAGCCACTGTGGTTTCGTTACAGATGAATAAAAAAAGCTAACACATGTTTTCTGCAAAAGCATTCTCTAAGCCCTATTTCCTGTGTTCCAGCCTACCCCTAAATTTGGTTATACTTACATGTGTGCCTACCATTCTTTTATATGTGAGTTACTTTTATTTTGGGTTTGTCTTGTATAATGATTAAATGGCGCACCCTTTTACAGTGCTGCTCTTGCAAATTGATAAGTGTGTACCTTTTAACCGTGCAGAACTTGCATTTTTATTACATTATTCCCCCCTTTTATTGATCTATCAATAACTAAATCGCTTTGTGCCTCCCGCTCCCTTTCTGCTACTTAATCTTTTTTAATCACATTTTTTTCCAATCTTGTCATGTTTCCCCCTCCCATATACACCCTGTTTTTCTTTAAGGCATGAAATCCAAAATTGTTGATAGTTTTCTAAATCTGCTGGCTGTGTAAAGGCCCACCCATCAGGATCCACTTCTTCATTTTCCCCAATTACTTTATTATTATTCTTCTCTTGGGTATCCTTTTCATCAACAGTTAAGGGTAACATCGACTGTTGTTTTTTTTTCTTTTTAGAATATAGTCTAAAAATGTTGATAATGATGCAGAAGGTGATGAGAATAAGCACCAACCTGGGAAAGTCACTCAAAACTGTCCATAAAATCAGGTGGGTACACATGTGAAAATGCTGTCCAACCATCTTCTTGATTGCACTCCATTAACTTTGCTGGTCATTTTTTCATGGAGTGTCCATATCTCCATTATGGCTGCTTTCAATTTTCCATTTTAAGCCCCTCCATCGGGTGTCATTGTGCCACAGCTGCTCCTGAAATGTGCACATACCCCTCCCTCGATAGCCGTTTACAGGTCCAGCATGTACCTTTTGTGGAGGTCCACCAAGCGTGGCACCCTCATCTCTTCCTTAATTGCATTCAATCCATTTGCTGTTGAATTTGCCAGCTGTAGCAGCTCATATCAAGTGAGCTACAGTCGCTTTGCATTAGTGGCTGCCTGGACATCTAGGAGCAGTAGTGGGGTAAAAAATGTTGCAGCCATGGAGAACAGTCTGAATTCATCAGGGATAGCAGCCATGTTTTCTATGCATTTCTAAGAAAAAAATACATTTGCCTGCTTCTTCCTTCTTATTGATTTTCATTCCTCCTCTTGCTGTGCCATTTTCCCTGCAATGCAAACTTCATGGTAGTGCTATTTCAAGGCACCACCAGTGCAGGACTGTGCAAAGCGACCAGAGCACAAACAGCACTCCAGTCAGGTGGAAGCTGGATGTAAGCCTTTGTTCCACAGGCCCACCATGCATCCATCATCACGGCAGTCCCCTTTGTCAGCGTTGCATTCTGCATCACCTTGGAGCATCCACAGTTAGTGTCCAGGTAGATAGACCCACTCGACTTGAAACACAAAGTGAATCATGTAAAACTCTTGATGTCAACTGGATGATGTTTGTCATGTAACCAAGTTAATGCATGTACATATTTTTCGCAAATTTCCCTGAAACTATCATTCACCATGGCAGCCACGTTTTGTTCAAAACCTACCTATTCCTCAGCACAACATTGCATTATTCCCCCCTCCTATTTGACCGCATACCACACTGCTCCTGTTACCCTCATTAACGGCCTTGTATAATACCAGGGTATGCTTTGCTCTTCCTCACTTGTGCACCTTAATCTCTTGTGGTCTCTTATTTGTGATTCCCCTTTTTAGGACCTTCTGTCACATATTCCACTACCTTATGCCGGATGTTCTCATTTTCAATATTTTTTGTTAATTTCATGAAACTGTCTTCATAAACCTTTTCCCCTTCATCCACCCACTGAACCCTTACCTTTTTCCCTGGAACAAATTTCTAGTTTTGCAGAGTGAAAGGTGCATCAGGCATCCTGCTTCCTTATAAGACACAGCTTGGGGTAGAAACAGCTTGGGCGTTCCTATCCCATGTGGGATGAGAGAGCAGACCATTCACCCTTTCTCTCCCCAAACGTAACAGCTTGTCTAACCAAACATTTCCAGTTGATGAATCTGGCTCTCCTTCAGTGCCAAGATGAAAACCTTCCTCATTCATTAAACTCCTTTTTTCCCTTTTTGTATTTTCATTCAATTGTGTTCCACTTTTTTCTCTCAAAAACAAGTAGTGAAAAATGTTAATCCTATACTAAAACATGTTAATATCATCAGATTCAAAAACACTGAAAACATCCTTCTCTTCTTCATGAAAACATTTTATTCAAAGACATTTTCATCATTTTCTTTTGCTGATTTTCGATACAGTCTAAAGGCAGAGACAAAACTCCCATATACTTCCCATCATGTTGTGCTTGGGGAGACAGAGCTCTTGTCGTTGTGCACATCTGTGATGTGGACCCATCATTGCCCCGCTTCGATTTTCACTGCTGTGGATGTCAAATAGATCACTGTATGTGGGTGCGTGAAGCTCTCCTCCTTCCATTTGCGAGTATGATTCTTGATGAATATCTTCTCCCTGGGTGGAAGAGGTGCTGCTTGTGGAAATTGTCCTGATTGTCCGATTTGAGTTTTTGGCCTCACCTGCAAGGATATGTATCAAAGGGATTTTATAAGTTATTTGAGATGAGTATCATATAATTTGTTCCCCAGAATGTGAGAAGAAGAATGTGCATCAGAGATTGTACGTGGCAGCAGAATAGGCGCATACATTCTCTGCCCTGTACCAGTCTCATGAGGAGTCAAGTGATGATCTCCTCCAGGCGTATTGTGCAGTGAAAAACACAACAAGAGGCAAGCAGTGCAGCCAGGATTTCCCAAGCATTCGCGTAAGCTTCGCGAACCACATTTTAAGCAGTCCAGTAATCTTTTCTACCAAACATTGGCTTATGAATGGTAGAACATGCATAATTTATGTTTTATCCACAGGAATGTTGTTATTTCCTTCATTAAATCATTAGCAACATGCTGACTATTGTTAGAATGAATTTCAACTGGAATCCCCCACCTGGGGAACACGTCCCTCACAAGAAATGTGGCCACAGAGCGGGAGTAATTATGGGCACAGGGAACAGCCTCAAGCCAACATGAATATGGACACGCCACTACAAGCAAGTACCTATAAGATGTACATCTCTCTTGCATATCAACATAGTCAATATGCTCCTGAAGGAAGGGGCCTTCCGGTTGTGGCAATGTTCCCTGCACAACTCTCAACGTGTAACCTGGAAAATACTTTAGGCCTATCATGCAGTTATTCACAAGCTCTTCACCATTCTCATGCAATTTTGGTACACAACAGTCTTCACTTATCCCTGCAGCTGCATACTCTTCTGATAAGTGGGCAGGGTAGTGAAGCTGATCTAATGCCACCTGCAACAATTTCTTTGGCATGACCACTTTTCCTGTGCTATGCCGCCATACCAAATCAGTTGGGGATAAAGAACATCCTCTCCTCTTCTACAACTCTTTCTCATCATCCAATGCTTTTCCATGCAACTCAATTATCTGCATTATTGGGGCTGCATTAACGTTTTCTGGTAATGCATATTTTTCTTTGCTCACTTTCAGCACTGCTAGTAGGGGCATTTTTTTCCTTTTTGCCAGGGAAGAGCACATATGCTTGTTCTGGTGCTTTTTTTGCTGCTCTATCTGCTCTTTCATTTCCTAATTAAATACATTCTTGCCTTCCTGTGTGGGCCTTACATGTTATTAAAGCTAGTTCTACTGGGAATGGTAACATTTCTAATAATTTACCCAGTAATCCTGCATGCTGAACAGATGTACAATCACTTCTTTCGAACCCTCTCCTTTCCCATCTTGCTAGCTCGGAATGCACTGTGGAAGTAACATAGGCAGAATCAGATAAAATGTTTACTACTTGGCCCTCTGACATGGCCACCAGTTCTGATTCCTGTGCTGGGTAGTGGTTGGGTAGTCACGTCTGTGAGTACACTATCAACTCCTCCCCTTTGTGTACTCTATGTCTGTACCCTATCACTGTGGAACCTGAATGCCTCTGTCCTGTGGTCTGATCAATACTAGAGTTTTTGTCAATGAAAATCATGTCCCCCCCTTTAATCACTTCTTCCTTAACCAGGGGGTTACCTTTGCTCCTATCTATGCATGCTATGCAGTCATGTTTGTAACCTCCCTCCTCTATTTATTCTGCAATGAACTCTGCTGGATTTATAGTCCTGTATATCACCATTTCTATTGCTGGATTTGTCAGTATTACCTCATACCCTGAAGATCACTGAGATGCCAATGTTGATTTTGTTTTTTCCAGTATTGCGAATAATGCATGCTCCACAAATACAATTATGCGGCACCCCATAGTTATTGTGGAAGCCTTCTCAATGGTAACTGCATCAGGCTGCTCACATGGGAAATGTCCCTGCATCACTGCATCAAGGGATCCACTGTAATATGCAAGTGGTTTGTGTGCCTGTCACTTCTTCTGTGTCAGAACAGATGTCATTACTTTTCCATTTGAATGGGAAAAAAGGTGAAACTTCTTTTTGTAATTGGGTGTAGCCAGTGGTGGTGCATGTGCTAACTCTTGTTTTAGTTAATTAATGTTCTCATCTATTTCAGCTGTCCATTTTATGTTTGTTTCGTGTTTCTGAGCTTCTTTTAATGCTTGCAGCAATGGCCAGCATTAGTTGCCCAAGAACTGCTGGATCTCTTTCACTGTTTTTGGTTGTGGAGTTTTATGTAAGGCCTCTACTCTTTCCGGTGTTATTTTTCTCTTTCTCTCATCTGCTGAGACAATCTGACCCAGGCACGCCACTTCTTTTTAACAGTATTGCATTTTCTCTTTGTCCACTTTGTATTCTTTGTCAGCTAGCAAAGTCAGTAGTGTCACTGAGTCCTTTCTGCACTCCACTTTTGTCGGGCTGCACACCAATATGTCGTCAATGTACTCTATCACTGTGCTTGCAACCTGTAAGTTGCTGAAATACATTTTAATATCTCTGTTAAAGATGGTAGGTCCCTCACTGTACCCTTGGCACATTCTAGTGTGTTCAAACCTGGTCCCACACAGTGAGATTCCTGGAGTCTGGGTGTAATGCGATGGAGAAAAATGCATTCTTCAAATCTACTGCAGTGAAATAGTGTGCCTCTTTTGGAATGCTGCAAAATATAGTTGCAGGATTTGAGACCAATGGATACTCTGCCTCAATAATATTGCTAAGAGGGTGTAAATCCTGTATAAAACATCACCCCCCTCCTTTTGGTTTCTTGATCGGATAGACAGCCATGTTGCAAGATGATGTGCTCTCTGTACTATGCCTTGCTGCCATGGGGCATGCAGTGTCTCATAAATGCCTTCATATGCTTCTCGAGAGGGGGGTACTGCTTTACTCGTGGCAATAGTGCTTCTTCTTTTATTTGATGTGTACTGACCCGGCCCCTTTTAATATCTGTACATCATATGGTTCTGTTGTCCATAAGCTTTTTGGCACTTTTTCCAAATCTTCCTGAACATATTTTGTATTATTTTTTTGTTTTCAGAGTCATCTGGGGAACTGCCCTTTCTTTTATGTGTACTGGTCAAGTTATGCTAAATTCAAACACTACCCCTCCTTCATCATTGTCCTTTGTTGATTGTTGTGACACTTACTCCTTTTAATGTCAGTGTGGGCTCAATACATAATAGTGAATGCCATTCCATGTTGTCTTCATCAGTGGCAACCAATATGACTGTGTCCTTCTGTATCACTACTTCCTCTAGGTACACGGGTGTTAGTGTGCCTGAACTAACATAGGTGGGAAACCATGGCATAAACACAAATGTGTTGGACCACCGAAACACCTTTCCCCCGATTCCTGGTAACCATCTCAACAACACGTGCATGCCATACAAAACCACCTCCATGTGAATGGGTATCCTTCTAATCGTGCTGTCTGCATAGTATGCCTGAATCAATACTGCCACTCTAGCTGGATACATTCCGGGTATGGAGCACACCATTCCTTACTCTGAAAATGAGATTGTGGCGTTCAATTTGCTGAGTAAGTCCATTCCCAGAATGTTGATGGGAGTATCTTTAGAATTACAATCATGCTGCTACAATATTATGTGTCCCTATTGTCAAGGGTAAATCTTTTGTCAGAGGAACTTTAAAAATTGTGCATCCAAACTTGTGTTAGATAATGGAAACCCTTCTTCCTTTATGCATGATCTGGTTGCTCCAGTATCTTTAAGAAAGGAAAATCCCCTCTGTCCCATCTGAACTGCTACCTCCTGTTCTTCTTCTGAGTCCTCAGCTACTGCTAGAACAGGAAACACTTGCAATCACTGTGGGCACCCCTATTGGGAAAATGTATTGGCGGATTAAGTAAATGGATTACCGCCCACTACTGTCTGTCCGGTGTATTAGGGCATAGTGTTCTCTCCGAGTAGTGTTAGCCCTCCTTGTGCATTTGTCTGTACTGATGCCTGGTGTTTGTTTATTATACCTGGGGTTTCTGCCATCTCCCCACCCTGCATTTGCACTTGTCCCTGGGTGGATTTACCCTGTGGTTGTGTGGGTTGTATCTGTAGTTGCTGCTGCGGTATCACCTCCATTTGTTGAGGGGCCGGTGTATAAAGTTTGTGGTGTTTCCCTGCTTGTGCTATTAGTGGGCATGTCTGTGTGAAGTGACCAATATTTCCACATGCAAAGCAATGTCCCTCAAACCGTGGCCACATACCCCTGCTCCCAAATCCCCTTCCTTATGTGTAATATCCTCTCTCTGTCTACTCAACCCCTGGCTGTTGCTGCACATTTATAAATGCAGGTTGTTGCTGCATCTGCACCGTTTCCCACTGCTGATTGGGTGGTAGTTGAGTGTACCCTCCTGGCTGCATTACTGTTGCCACTGGGAGTCCCCTTTACAGCACCTGTGGAACGACATCTGGACCTGTGAGCACTGCTCCTCCCATGTTTATTTTAGCCATTTTTTTCTGAACTCATTTGTGTTCAGCTCTTGTTGCATGGTCAGCTTTCTCCTTATCCATCTACTGCTTTCTTTTGCAAAAATATATGATTGTTGCCTGTATCTCAGGCCACCCTTTTGCCTCAATTCCCACTATCTTTTCTAGGGATGTCTGCACATCTGTGGGGGAACTCCCTCACTAAGATGTGGCAAATCAAGGATATTTTATCACCCTAAGACTGTTTGTTTTCCTGTGTCCACATTTCTTGTATGGACCAGATATATTCTGCTGGGTCCTAGTCAGCCTTCATTTAACTATATTGAACCCATGACTGACGTTTCTGGATAGAGTTCTCTTAGAGCCTTCCAAACATGTGCTGGATAGTTGTTAAAGGGTGCTCCATCATGAATGTTAGATCTTAATTTTACCCTGGCATATCTGGCTTGTTGCCATATTTGGTCACTTCTTCCCCCAACCAGCACTGTCAATAAACTCTTTATATCTCCTATGGCCAATGGGATTCCCACTGTCTTTTTATCAATCACATAAATCCATGTGCTCGCCCCTGCCATTAATAAAAGTAAACTGTAAACCAAATTGTCCCTATCCATTGTCTGACATGACTTTGTAGTGAACCTCACCCCTCGCCTTCTGCAAAAGGAGCATCTGTGTGTGAGCTCTGCATTTATTAACACGTTGTGGTCTTGTCACGACTGCTATTCTCATTTTATACTCCAAAGCCTATTTTCCCAAACTCCCAATGACTCCTCTCGTTCCTCCTCTCTTTCATGTCGTCTCCTTCCCCTGCTCATGTCCGTCAAATTGCACATGTCTGATTCATCATCCCCATGATTGTTACCACCACTGTCCTCCCAATCCGATGCGGTGTGCACACTTTCTGTTTTGTCATATTCTTTATTGTCTCCAAGTCGTTGATTTTAAATTATATGCATCCTGCTGTCCACCTCTGTTCGTCAGCTGCCTTTCCTTGTTCTTTTCCTTTTTTCTCTATCTCCTTTTCCATGGCTTTCTCTGCTTCCCTGAACACAGAGTCAAGTTGCTGATGGGTGCTTTTTTTTAATGTCTATTAAATATTTCCGCCTCCCCTTCTCATCCTTACTAATGGCACTTGGTTCACCCTCATCTTTCCTTTTATGTGTTCCTTCCTTATCTCGAGACACTTGTTTAGGATTTGTATATCCTGCAGCAGGTTTTAGTAATGCGTGTATCGTATACGGAGGTGGGCGGTGCACTACCGCACTCCTCCTCCTCCTTCCCCTTCTCTGTCTCTTTTTCCTTTTCTTCGTACAACTTACAAAGTCCTAAAATGTCCTGCCTCGTTTTAAGCTTTGCACCATTGTAGGTAACTGACAAATATGAATAAATACTTTTGATAATATTTGTATCATCTCCAGACCATTCTTTTTAACATTTCCCCACTGTGTCATGGACACACTCAAAATGGAACTTTGTTATCTTGTCACGATATTGAGGCAATTTTTTAACACGTGATTAAGCGGTGCATCAATCCAATAGGATGTCTTTATCCTTATCATTGCAATACTCATCCCGTAATGCCCTACTTTAGTACGTTAAAAGAGCAGCTACTCCACCCTTCAATCAACTGCACCTCAAACTCATGCTACACAGCTCTGAAAATATGTACATGTTATTTCGGCTCTGGCCCTTCTGTCATCTCCATAACCACATTTTATTTTTTTGTTTTTTTACAACGTGCTTAATACCGATACAAGCTCGGTTTCTAAGCACTGATGCGGGATTTGAGCCTCTGTTGCTCTGTATGGTCTTGCTTCTAAGACCAGCACGTTGCCCCTGTGCTATTCTCTGTTCACATTAAACAAATACTACAACCACTTTCCACAACACAAAAAAATAAACTGCTGCTACTCACAAAACAAGGGCACGTATGTCCCTCAAAAATGTCTTCCCCAAAGAAAAGAAAATGATGCAACTATACCAATTGCCGGCACTACATGCAACTATTGTTGAACAAGATCAGACACTTAGTACGCAACCCTCTGCTCTAACACAGATGTGTCACCATCCACCTGCACCCTATTGGATCGGCAGTCCTAAAATCTAAGACTTCTATGGTCAATCAACCTCCACCACTTCTGAGGGTGTGTCGCTATACACCATAAAATAGTCCCTCCCACCCCTTGCGCTTTCATGCACGTGTACGCTCACAGACCCTTTTAAGAGATTCTTCACTTCTCTGGACCTCAGAGTCTCCCTTTAAAGGCCTGTACTTCAGTCTGAGTGATGGCAGCGCATGACCAGGTGGACCTTCAGGAACTCAACGTCCACCGACCTCCTTATGTTTGAGCTCTTAGTACTGGCCAAAGGATGCTGTCCCGCACTCCTGCTGGAGTACGGCCTGAATCCCCACGCTCGGTCAGAAGGCTGAGATAGCTCGGGCAGAACTCCAAAAATATGTCAGGGTCGCCTTTGGACTCACCAATAAAAATTACAAAAGTAGTCAAAAAAGTAGTGTACGCAGGAAAGAAGTAACACATGTTTATTCAGGGCCCAGACACAGCTGGGACAGCTATATTCAAACAGATTGCGGAGCAGAACAGTGTGAAAAGGCACTGTCAAAGAAATGCCCCTAAATCTAAGACTTTGATAACAATCAAGTTAATTCACATTAGTAACTTTGCAACATGAAAAAATCCCCCACACCATGCTGATTGGTGCTCGCACATTATACCCCTATAGAAAAACATACATTATGCCCTTAATTATAATATGTGACATCACAATTCAACCCCCACTTCCAACGTTACAATGAGAATTCATTGAAACATTTGAGGTGACCAGTAGAACTTTATTCATCTGTCCCGGTCATCTCATCTAAGTTCTCATGATAAACGCTCTCTACCATGGCACAGTCCGAGCCTTGAACCACGGACATACTGCTATGCACATGCTGCATATTAAGAACTCTTAGACCTTCTTCCCAGGGGAAACATACTAAGGGGCAATTTGAAACCACAGTGGTTCTTTTGACTCCATCTATAAATTGTGTTTTGCAAATCATTTTGAATTATAAAGTGGTTATGCCCTCCTTGCCTGTCAGTGGGACCCATGGGTTCTGATCTGTAACCTCGAAAGAATAACAACTATTGCTTTCTTCTTACCATACCAGCCTGGGATTGTGGGACCTGCAATGTGTTACCAGCCACTGCAGCTTAGTTGCAGATTAATAAAAAAGCAAACGCACGTTTTCTGCAAAAGCATGCTCTAAGGACTATTTACCGCATTTCAGCCTACCCCTAAATTTGGTTATACTTACTTGTGCCCCTGCATTTCTTTATACATGAGTTACTTTATTTTGGGCTTCTCTTGTAAAACATTTTAAAGGAGCCCTCCCCCTTTTACATTGCTACTCTCGCAATTGAAAAGTGCGTACATTTTCACCAAGCAGAACTTGCATTTTTATTACACAACCTTCGCAAATCGCACCCGTTATAACATTATCACAAGATAGGAACAAGCGTAGTTCTCATATGTGACGGCATCAAAATGTAAGTGAAGATCCATGAAAGATCTAATACATTGCCGTGGGGTGCAGAGTGGGTGTTAAAATAATTGGTGCGAGAAAAATGAGTTCACGGTTCCTCTAATAAGCAAAAGCATCCTGGAAGTTGTAGTCTTCCTTCACTTCAATTGATCACAAGGAACTGAGATACCTGGTAGCAACTCTTTGCCAAAGGAAAGCACAGGAATAACTAAGTGGAGTCCCAGTGACATGGAATCAATAGGTCACCTTATGAATTGCTGGCGAAAGGGCTATAAAATACAATGGTGAATTTTAGCTACTGCTTTCCAATTACAGCTCAGCTGTAAATATAGACAGGGGAAATTCAGACCATGCAGTGCGCCCATTTTAATTGTGCTGCAAATTTAAAATAGTTATAGGTGGCTACTAAACTTAAAGAATTCCATTTCCATTTTCGTTATTGTGCCTTTGAGTTTAAAACTATCTCTCAAAGAAGGAGTTTCTCCATATAAATGATGTGTGGGGCTTGCAGATTCTGATGCTGTGGACACCGAAGATGAGATATTCAGATGGATTTGTCGCGCTGACTAATTAAAATGATATTCCTTTAAGTGGGATTTCACAGATCATACATCAATGTCACACAATCAACATATTTTTGCGACAATAACTCCTTTTTCTTGGTGCAAACGTTGGAAATCAATGCACCGATATCCCGGGGATATGAGGCACAATGGGGATGAAAAATAAATGAAATTACCGTGTGTTGGTGACTAGGCAATTTGGGGTCATAGGTCAACGTTTTGTTGAGTGATTGGCTGCTGAGAAATAGAATGCGATTTGTGGAATGATGTGCACATCCCCTAGTGGACGATATTTAAAACAAAGGCAGATGTTTCCTACAGTATGTTTGACTTTAAAGCACAGCAGTACAATATCACTTACTGAAAGTATTAGAGAATATCATTTCCCAGCCAAATTCTATGAGCTCATGGAAGGCCGAAGCCTGTGCTATGAGCCCTCCACGCGCAGCCATGGAATCCCAGCTCCTTGATTCAGCTATCTGCAATGCACGATGAGACTATTGGAAAAGTATGCTTTCAGCGGGAAAATAATTCTTACTCGAAACATGACTTTGCTCTTCGTCATTGGGTGGAAGCTCCGCGGATCCAGTCCAGTATGAATATTCATGACATTATTGCGGTTACGGGAGTTCCAGCTGCAGCAGATTCCATCGAAATAGATTTCGTCTAAGTCTTTTCATCGGAAACTGCAGCAAATGTATGTGGTGGGTGGATTCCGGCTAATAATTAATGTTGGGTGTTAAAGAGGGTTTTGCCGAGAGACCCCCCACAGTAAAATATACAGGTCGCAATTCTCTCAGACTCTTTGGCGCTTATTACTTGACAGCTGCATGTACTAATACTTAATTGTCTCTTGACAGACGAGACATCCCTCATTCAGAGTCCGCAAAGTCCGCTCCACATGGAGCATGGAGCCACTATCAACTTTACTTGGTAATCATACTATAGAAACAAAGAACTCACAAAGGTTTTTTGCTCTTATGCTGTGGACTAGAAGTGAAGCTAAATCTTATGAAACATATAAAATTGATGAACTTTCCGCTCCTGATGAAGGGACTAAAATCCCGAAACGTGTCAAGCACAATTTTCTTGATCTAAATATTGTTGTGTATGGATTTCATACCTCATATGTTTATCACAAATATTAAATTACTTTTGTTCTTATTTAAGTGCTATCATAAATGTGTACAAATGAACTGTCATCTATGTTCTTTTGCTAAACTCAACACTAAGAATAACTCAGTTAATGGACTGTTTAACTTGTATATATACAAAGGATATTTGACTGATAGATATCAGTACAGATGGTGTGCAGGGGATGCAAGTGTCCATTTGTCTAGGACACTTATTTTTTGTTTACACCGCCGATTTTTTGTGCCAGAGTCGCTTCTACTCCTCTGCACCTGTAAACCTTCCTTAATTCATATACTAAATTCAACTTCCTTGAATTACCGCATGAGGTGTAACCTCCGTTTTTGTTCTTAACGTTGAATCATGGGAGACTGGCAAGGCCAACCCGCATGACAAACATACTAGCCACCATTGCACCAGTGCTTTCAGGCACAGGAAAAGCGGGCAAAGCCTGCAGTATTCAAGCTGCCCCACGAGGACCAGAATGCTTATCCTTGTGGACTGGTTTGAGGATTCCCTACACAGTGCGGGATATCAGTGGCATGTTCGGGGAGTGGCCTGCGGTGGCACATACTACACCTGCAATCTGATTGGCCACCCTAGGTGCCAGCCCCTTATCTTAAACTATGATCATTATGTGTGTGTGAACGCTCATACTTCATGCCACCCCTGCATAGGTCAGTGCCCCACTTGGGCCACCCCAGTCAAGAGTCTGGATACGCCACTGTGGGGAACCACGCATGGGGACTCTGCATCAGAATGGTGTGTGTATATGCCGATAAAGGCACAGAAGGACTTTTATATGCTTTGGTTCTGTGTCTCCCCTCTTGAGAAGAAAAATGTGAGACATTGACCTTCTACTCTTAAAGAATACCAACAATCCTCCCATCCCCAATATATGTTCATGTCCATGTGGGGTTTATTCTATCCTTCTTATCGCACCGAACTTCCCTCTCTCAGACCCCCTCCTTTCCAGTACTGGTGTTTAATGACCCAGTTACCGGGTAATTCAATCCTTCCAAGGCTAACAAAATCGCCCCTCCCCTGCGGCCCCACTGCAACATAGCTCCTCTGCTACCCCCACTCCCTTACTTCTAGCCCTCTTGACAAGTGTGTGCAATGCTCTGTGGCTTCTCAGCAAGATGAACACGTTATAAACCCCAGACACCACAGAAGGAAAACGAATCTACAGATGACATAAGGATGGCAGACTGAGTAGGCGCCATCGAGATTCACACCCTAGAACTGCGCCAGCTTCTCACATATAACCATGCCACCCTCATGTTCTTCATGCATCTTCCACCCCAGCGTGTTCACCATGCCTGTCCCTTCCGTGGCTTCCCACGCCGTGGGCGGGGCCACTGCTCCATCTTACCAGCTCTCAATCCACCCCAGCACTTGGAGCTGTTCATAGAAATTGCGATGGCAACCGTGAAATGAAGGGCATATGTCTTGTAGGGGTTAGCAATACGGTGCATCAAAATGAATGTTAACGTGGGCGACAGTTTAGGCAGCGCTAATTTATCACTACAATTCGACCTGCGTTTCGCACATTGAGGGCAGTGTTCGTGTAAGATGGCGGGAATAGTGTATGATTGTCCTACCAGGGAAATTGTATGCTCTCCACAATGAACTGGCACCACAGACTAAGCACAGGTCCCAAGTCATTGGAGGCCTTGGCGTTTTTCCTTATGCATTTCTTTTTGTACGTCAAAGTTACTTGTTTCTCTCTTTGTTTTTATTCCTTTTTAGTGCAAGGGTGAACCCTAGTGGCTTAGCCACCAATTTTGTTCATTTCCACTTAACCTACTTTCTCCATCTTAAATCACTCTTGCTGGCATTGTGGTCAATTCAGAATGGGGTGGTGGAACAGAATCTGAAAGCCCCTGCGACCCTTACAGCCTGCATTCACACACCCTGAACTCAAGTGCCCTGAGAGACCTGGCTGCACTCACTTTCAGCATTTACCATAGTTTACAGCCGAACTGCGTGGTATCAGGCAGCTCTGTAGGAGTCCTGAAAGAAAGTACAGGGAAAGCATCACAATGATCACCGTCGAAATGCCTACAAAGAACATCTAAAACCTGCCACAAATGCTCTGCTTAACTATTGGCACTCCATTATCATAATTTATCATTTTAATACCAGAGATTGGTTTCTAAGTGCAGGGATTCAAACCTGTGTTGGTCTGCGCTGTCTTGCTTTCAAAACAAATGCGTTGCCCCTGAGCTATCCCCCCGCATAACAGCATCAAACCTTGTGAGAGAGTCCATAAACTATCCACTCCAGCTTGGCTCAGCAACTCTAACCACCCTGTCCATCCTCTTTTGACTCTCACATTGTGGCCTCATTTTTCTGGGACATGGGGTTTTTACTAAAATAATGACCATTCAAATGACTGCTAAGTCTTGTGGTCATTTAAATGTGATGCATGTCTTCAACCTTCTGTTAAGGGAGCGGGCCAAATTTCCCTCCTCTAACTATTGTTTAATGTAAAGAATTAAGGCCATCAAGAACTCTGAATCAACAGAGGATCTCATCACAGTATGCGTAATGGAGGCCATAGTGGAAGTAATCACTCCTTTTGTGGTTGACATCCGAAACACCTCTCTCTAGGAAGGAGTAGGGCCTACAGTTTCAAGATGGTATGCCACGATTGTAATGGCCTCTATTTGCGATTAGGTAAATTCGGTCAACCCATTTCATCAAGGCAACTAAATACACACATACATCCATATTACATGGCCTGCGGTAGCGGCCATATAGTTATGGTTAAGTTGCTAAAACCATAGGAAGAGCACTTTCTGGTTGGCTTATAACTTTGCTCCCCCTGGACGAATCCTCACCAAACTTTGAAAAGAGAGTATATGGCCCACTTTGGTGAGGTTTGGTGAGGGGGGGGGGCAAAATTGCTTTTTTTCCCATAGACATAATGTGAAAAAATGGCTGTCGCGCCTACAGCCCAAACCGCTGGACGGATTCCTACCAAATTTGCGGCAGGAGCGGCGGCTTGGTCCCGAAAGCGTGCTTTTGTTAATTTGGTGTAAAACCATACAGTAGTTTTTTTTTTTAAATGACCAAAACGTAAGGCAAACAAATTAGTGATATCTATGTCCACTCCACGGACTCACTTCCCTGTTCGGTCCATGGACCGGCCTATGATTGGCCAGAAAAATTTGCAGACTTTGCCGCTGATTGGGTGGTGAGAAAATGTGAAATGCGTCGGTTTTCCTGAAACGCCTGCCATCTTGGATTCGCAGACTGTTTTGGGGTCCGCGGAAAGTGCATTGAAACATTTTTTTTTTAAAACAGCATTGCACTTGTCAAACTCAACAAACAATCTCTGGGGATGTGGGTGGGACGAGGGTTGGTTTGGATATGGCCATAAGAAGCCAGAAAACGGGTTGTTACACCCTTCGAAAGTCCGCGAACACTCCAGATGTCCTGGGGCAGTCCTGTGGTGTTTGCGTACTATTTCTGCATTACAGCGTTGGGGAAAAGCAGTTTTTGGATGGCTTATAACTTTTGCACCACTCAATGAAACTGCATGCAATTTTGCAATTTTATTCTAGAACTAATCCTGAATGGTTTTGGAAAGTTTGGCGGGATTCTGTCAAGAGAGGGGGTTCCAAAATATTGTAAAGGCATATAAATGTGGTGTCATTTGACGAATCTGCACAACATTTGGCAAAACGATTTTGGATCTAGATATAAATGGTTTTCTAAAGTTTGGTGGGATTTTCTCAAGAGGGGGCGAAATTAGAGGGGGGTCTCCACATTTTTAGATGGCTTATAACTTTGTTGCTATTTGACGAATGTGGACAAATATTTTGAGAAAGATTATAGACCCAAACTTCAATGTTTGTGTAAAGACTGAATGGATTTTGTCAATTGGGGATTAAGTTATATAACTATTGTCTGTACATACATTTTGACACTTGTAAAAAAATAAAACATGGGCGGATTTCGAGCAAACTTGTGAGGAGCATTGGCAAGGACATTAAAGCATGATTTTGCAAATGTGCCCGTGTTTTATTTTTTGACAAGTGTAATAATGTAGGTACAAAAAATATTCACATACCTTTGGTGACTGAGGTATAGCCTGTAGCCGTGGGCAGTTGCCAGATTGTCTGGGTCATGGCATAAGGTCATGATGCGGACAATCTGGCTACTGGCATGACCGCTAGGGATGAAAAATGGTGTTAAAGTGGCTATGTTTAACTGGGACCGGCTATGTGGTAAAGTTATTCGAAGGTAGGATAGGTTTGAAAGGAAAAAAAAGTGCCTGTGGTAATATGTTCATATGGTTTTGGAGGCTGCCATGGCATGGGAAGAAGGGCTGTGTACGGAGCCCGCCTTCTCTTTCCATGTTGACTGTCTTGGAAAAGGATTTTCCTTCCTACAGTGGGACGCCGCATGCGTCCCTCTGTAGGAAGAAAAATCTATGTTTTAGCACCCTGGGTTCCCGCTTTGGGAACCAGGGGTGCTAATGGCCTTTATCCCCCATTTCAGGGGCTGCAATGGATAACAATGGTCCGTAGCGCTCCTTATTTAGTTATTTATTTATAACACACCAATGCCCGCAGACATCAGTCTGTGTGGTTACAGTATTTGTTGAGGAAGATGAGGTGGAGGAAGACAGCTTACTACTTACTGAGAAAGGAACAACCTTTCTGAGAGCATTGCGGTCATTGGATTTGGTGTGGCAGCACATGGAGGTGGTCCCGTAGGAGTACTGTCCAGGTAGTCTGCGACTGAGTACAAAATTGCACTCTGTGCATTTCACTGGTGTAGCTTTAGCCTTTGGTACACTCGCAACAGTTGCGAAGAACTGGCACACCCATGATTCGATCTTGGTGCTAGAAGTAGGCACTTCTACTACCTCATCTTCTTGGTCCTCTTCATTGTCTTTGAAAGTACTGTACTTTTTTTTGTTGTGAAGGTCCTCCAGCTGGTGGTGGTGGTGGCTCTTGTGGAGGAGGAATGGCAATTATTAATAGCAGTTTTGATAAAATTCTTCCAAGTAGGTACTTTGTACTAGATTGGTAATGGATAATGAGTATGAAAAGGTGTAGGAGGTGTGCAAAGGAAATTTTGAAGTTGAAAGCTCCTAGATCAGTAGAAAATGCAGTTCCGAACTGTTTCCGAAGCACGGATATGATCACGAAGCGCAGACGCCTTCGCAAACACAACACAATGCTGCGCGCAAGCGTATGGTCACATGGCACTGTCCAGAAGGTCTGCGATAAAGTCAGACTTTCCCGGACATCTACGGGTGCAAAATTATTTCAAAAAGTTGCAAAAAGTGTATAGGCATGTTAAAAATGATGCTACAAGGTGGGAAATGGAAGAGTTTTAAGGTGAAACTTTGTAAATTCGACAAAAATATTGCTTATTGGCTAAGTATGATATTAGTAAGTTGTAGGAAAATAGCATGCACTGGTAAAAACCCATGAACTTCACTGAAAAAACTTTGTTAAAGTGACGTTATGGTTAAGTTGCACTACTAAAAACCTGTGAAATTCAATGAAAAAACTTTGTTAAAGAGACGTTATGGTTAAGTTGCACTAATAAAAACCTATAAAATTCTATGAAAAAACTTAGTTAAGGGGACGTTATGGTTAAGTTGAACTAATAAAAACCTATGAAATTCAATGGAAAACATTTTTACAGGGACGTTATGGTCACAGGTAAAACTGAAAAACCTCCGAAATTCACCAGTTATGGTAAACTAAGCAACTATAACTCGTGCCACCACCATGCACTGCTAAGACTAACACCCAGGACATCAAAGATTACATCACTTCAGCAGTCAAACTAGTGATTACTTTGTGAGCTTTCCATTAATAAAAGAATCTCCTTCAAATGATGGTGTGCCATTGATAAATTGCCGACAGTGCGGGTCCAAGCCATTGGGCCACAATAATTTGAGCTTTTATACACCAGGGTGCCTAACCCCTATGCACTGTTCCAGCCTAAACACTATATATTCCTCCAAGTGATCTTATACACTTGGAGGTAGATGTCTTAGAGTTTAGGCCCATTCTTTTGTAATAGTCTGCCTCTGGCAGGGGTACAGCCATCCAATCCTCATCTACTTTCTTAATGCCCTATATAATTATGTGCGTCTGAGATGCCCACTAGGTAGGTAGTGGCCCAGTCTGTAGTTTCTGTCTTGCTCTGTTATGCTCAGGAACTTTAGTGAGTTAGTGCTGAAAAAAGACACCTTATACGTATATGCATTCATTCATCTGTCCATCCATTCATCCATCAATTCATGCATTCAGGGAACCATACTATACTTCTACTATACTTCTACATGTGTGTCATGCACCAGGCAGTCATGTATTTTTATTTATTTATATTTATTTATAACGCGCCAACGCCCGCAAGTATCAAGGTACACGGAGACACCAAAGGACCTACTAGAGAGAATAGAGAGGATAGCACACATAACCTAAATTCAACAACGCAATCCTACCTAGGGTTACTTTCCTAAGAAGAATCCAAGCAAGGATAACAAAGATCAAATACAAAAGGAGAGAGTTATTAAAAAATAAGTGTTTTTTAAATGTTTCTGAAAACATACCAGACGCTTTTCCAATCTGAGCTCCAGAGGGAGGGAATTCCAAGTCTGAGCTGCATGGACAGGGACGGAGCATCCAAGGCTCCTTGTTCTTTTGTATCTTGCAACGTCTAACTGTCCTTTGGAGCAGGATTGAAGCGATCAAATGGAGCGTATTACTTCACTTGTTCCTTGAGATACAAAGGTGCATCTCCATACATGCACGTGTGAACCAGGGAGAGAGCTTTAAATCGTAGCCTAGATGGCACTGTCAGCCAATGAAGCTTCTTCTTGGCATCTGTAACATGGTCCTTCTTATAAATGTCACAGATAACTCTAACTGCCTCATTCAGGAGAACTTGTAATCTGTTTAGGCAGCCCTGGCTTGCTCCGATTAAAAGGGTGTTACAATAGTCACTGCGAGGCATAATGATTGCCCTAACCAGGGTAGCTCGGTTCTTAGGTGCTGATCACCCCATCTACCTGGGACTCTGATCCAAGAAAGGCTTGTAAGTAGACCCCAAGCGTTTTTATCTTCCCTACACCATTAATGCGACTCCCTTCAATATTGAAGCACTCATATTCCGGACTCAATTTGGCTCTAGCTTGCACAGAGCCAAAAATCTGAAGCTCCGTTTTAGTGTTGTTCAAACACATCCAATTTTTGGACGTCCAGTTCTTAGTAGGCCATAGATGTGGTTTTGTCTAGCAGAGTCTGTACTGTAACACCCTCTTAGTTCCATCAAGGGCTGAGTATCGTCTGTGTAGTTAGTAAAGTGAATTCCCATAGTTGTCAGAAGATCGCAAAGAGGCCTATCATACAGGTTAAATGTTGCCGATAAGAACGCACCTCGTGGTTCACCACACCAAATTGGTTCAGTCTCTGAGCTGGCATCGCCCCAACACACACAAGAGTGTCTGCCACTCAGGAAGGAACAAACCCAGTCAATTGCTTCTCGAGAACAATCTCCAGTTGAACCAAGCGTATCCGCAAAACACTTATAGTTCAGCATCCACCTGAGATTTAGAACTCACATGGATGAGTGGTTAGCGTGAATCCTCTACCCATGTGCCACATCGTGCACATTTAAAGTGACCAGCAAAGCAAATGCCATATTGAGATTTTCAACACTTTTCCAGTTGAAATGAAACAAAAATTGATATAACCAATCATGTGTAGCATTCAAAATCCCATGGAACTGGCAAACTTCTGATCCCAGCCCATCTGTCATTCTAGTATTTATAGCTTTTAATTACGTGTGAAAAATAATGCTACAATCATACTCTTTCTGCTTAACATATTTGTCAAAGTGCACAATAAAGATATGTGTAACTTTTTCAAGTCAGCTCAATAAAACAAAATATTGTTGAAAGGCAAGCACATATGAATGCCAACTACTAATAAGAAGATATGTGGTCAAGTTTTTAAGTTGAAGAGGGGTCTCAAATCCCAGCTTCACCACTTAACTAAAGTGTGTGATACTGAGCAAATCAATATATCCCACTGTGTCTCATCTGCCAAAATCAGAGGTCCCTATCAGTGATTAATTTCACAATTTTCACTACTCTGTAAAAGTCTGAACGCCTGATAGGATGGCTATATAATAATAATAATAATAATAATAATAATAGTGACTGTTATATATTGCAAATCATAAAGTGTATTTGTCTCTTAGCTTACTCAGGGCAATTTCTTATAATGTAACTTCCCATGATCCCCTTGAGTATCAAAGTCTCATGTCAATCTCTATGATGATATGTTCTGTGTTATCACTGTAATGCTAATACGTATGCGCTTGAGGGTTTGTGCAAATCTTTTGTCGCACAGGGCCTCGCAAAACCTAGAACTGGTCTTGTGTATTTATTTATTTATTTATTTATTTTTTGATATGGTTGAATTTAATCAACCTTTCAAAAAATGAATGATTAAAACATATAACAGAATAATCAAGAAATTTTGGAAACAAATCATTAAACAACACTAATCATTAAAACATACATAACAGACAATTATTTATGACAACCTAGAACAGTTACAACATAAACAAAAAAGATATGAAATCGAAAATCCAAAATGCCAAAAAACCACAAAGCTAAACACATTTTTCAAAAAAACATTAAAGAAAACAAAAGGAACTCATTCTCTACCATTTCATGTGATTGATTGATGAGGATTGAAATATGATTTGTAATAAATAAAATTACAATACATGCCAAGTATGTCAAGTCAATGGAAACTCTGGATTATCTATAGGTACATTTACAATTGATGATTTAATATATGCAAGTAAATTAATCAAGGTTATCCTCCTCCAAGTTGAGACTGGTTAAAAAGTTTACGGCTGCAATTTGAACTGCTAGATTGTTACAACCTCGTAAAACTGCCCAGCATTCACATTGCAAAATGTTTCCCAAATATTGGCAATGTCTGGTGAACGCTGTTAATCTCTGTGGTAACAACACACTACACTCTGTCAACAAGTGTGCAGGAGTCTCACCCTTGGTTTTATCTTGACAGAAACGACATACATTTTGATCAGGTTTACATGCTCCTCGTCTTGCTTTGATATCGCGTGTTGGCCATAAGTTAAATCGAAAACGGGGTATTCCACTCCGAAACTGCGGAGAAGGAGCACAATTAAGATACTTTGGCAGAATACTTCGTTTTTTGGGGGGAAATCGTGCATCATTGCCATCACGATATGTTCGACACAATTCACAGGTTTTGATCCAATCCGTTTGATGGATTTTAGATTTCACTTTATCTGGATTATGTACCAACAAATTGATGGAGGTTTCTGCTGTTGCTAGTATTACATATACGTTATCAAGCCAATTCAAGATGAACTTAGATTGTTTCTTTGAGAAAAGATATTGCGAGACAGTTTCAAGCAGTGTATTGTCATTTGGTGCCATCAAACACTTCCTAAATAGAGCACACATACGCCAACTATATTGGGCTTCGAGGGATAGTAGGCCAAGTTCGTATCTGACCCACGCTATTGGAGTACATTGGGGGAGATGGAGAATTCTACGCCAATAAGTTGCTTCCCATTGTGTTAATTTAAACTTGGCGGCCACCGGGAAGGATTCAAGGCCATATAAAAGAATAGGGACTATTTTTTTGGTCCAGAAGTGCCAAGCTGGTAAAATAGAAAACTTCCCATATTTATGCATTATAATGCATGTCTGGGAAATTGCCGATGTCAACTTGGCCTCCACTCTCTCGATCTGCCCGTGTGCTCCTTGCTGTCCATCAAATATGGTACCTAAATAACAGTAATTTGGTGCCACACTAATAGGAATTGCACCAATGGTCCACAGTGGCCTCGCACGTTTAGGGGAATACTGGACAATTTGAGATTTAGTCAAATTTATAGAATGTTCATTAAGTTTGACATGTTCTTGAAATGCACTCAATAACCGTTGTAGCCCGACCTGAGTTCTAGAAATTAGAACAAGGTCGTCAGCATACATCAAGGATTGTACTTGTTTGCCATTCAATTTTGGAGAGTCTGAGGTGACATAACCTAACGGGATTTTCACATTGTGGATATAATAATTAAACACAGCAGATGCTAACGAGCATCCTTGCTTGAGACCACGATGAGTGGGAATTTTTTCCGTTAGAATGCCATCTAAAGTATTACGTATTTGAACAGAAGTTGCATGGTTTAATAAATGAATAATGTCAATTAAAGTTGTTGGGCAGTTATCTCTTACAAGCTTTTGTAGTAAAAGGTAACGACTTACAGAATCAAAAGCGGCATTTAAATCAGTAAAAGCAAAAAAGACTTGTTGCTTTATTGCATGGCATTGGGCTTTATAGCGTTTAAAGTCAACAAATTAATGTTGGTGCCCATGCCAGCCACCAATCCTGTTTGATTTGTGTCGCGATGTTAATTAATTCCTGTCCAGGTATTAAAATTGCAAAGGACCAGTTTTGTGAAGGTTTTACTAGGGGCGTCTAACAACGCAATCGGTCGATAATTTGCCAGGACAGTTTGGTCACCCTTTTTAAATACTGGAATTATTATTGATGTCTTCCAAGAAGGTGGAATGACGCAAGTGATCAAGATGTCTCAAAAAATCATGGACAAAATGTGAGCCCATCTGGATGAATGTGTCTTAAACATATAGTTTGCTAAGCCATCAGGACCCGCGGCTCTCGAGGAGCTTAGTTTCTTAATGATGTCATGAATAACTTCTTCTGAGGCTTCTAATTTCCAAGATTCTTTAGATAACAAAGTGTACTTGAAATTTGCATATTGGGGGATCAGCATATAGGGTGGAGAAATGCTTGATCCACACTTGCTCAGGGACGCCGTTAAGTTGTGCATCTGCTTGTTGGTGGCAGGTGCGGTTATTCAAAAGAGACCACATGCTCGCTGAGTTTTTATTTCGCATGGCATAAGCCATAACTTCGCTATCATGTTGAAAGAGTATGGATTTTTGGCCACAAAGCCAGTTCCTATATCGACATTTAGCTGTCTTTAAGGCCTGCCACTTACTGGCAGAGTCAGACTGTAGGATTTGCCTTTTGATCATTCTAAACTCTGCCTTCTTTTTAGAGATGATAGCATCAAAGACATGAGTGTGTTTGACAACATTGGTCTGGGGAATGACTACCATTTGAGCAAATGTCTGTAACACATCAGTGTATTCATTAGCACCATGATGATCGGATTTAACCGCAATTAATTGCTCAAATTGGTACAAAGACCTCGCTGACCATTTTAAGCGAGTATGAGAGTTATTAACTATCAAGTTTTTGATGTTATATCGATCTCGGCATGAAGACAGAGGTTTCAATTTAAGCTGAAGAATTAGCATGCAGTGATCACTATTTGGATGATCTTTTATGGTGAATAGTTCAGTAGATGAACTTAAGTTGGAGTCAACATATATGTTGTCAATAACACTGTTTGTCTGTCCACGATGCCAGGTGTAATGTGGGGGGACATTGCTCTTTACTGAGCCATTAACCATGTGGTAGTTACGTTCGTTCATGATAGATAGCCATTTGCGAACCCCTTTGCTTTGTGGACCCACTTTCAAGCAATTAAGATTTAGATCACCTAGGATAATGGTGTGGGTGATCATTTTATCCATTAGAATAATATGAAACATGTCAAGGAGGCCCTCGAAAAAGATATCAGACATGCTATTTGTGTTGCGATAGATATTAACTAAGGCAAAAATCAAATTGTTATTTGAGATTCGAACTAGTTGGATATGTGCTCCAACAGAAGCCCATGGAGCAATTGAGAAGCCATTTGTAATATTGACTGCCACAAGAAGGCCTGAGGAGGGTCTACCTCCAGTTGGAATGGCTGGAATAAGGGCCATTTCATAATTGTCCCATAGTGGTGGTGTTAAAAGCCAGATTTCTTGCAACGCTATGATGTGATGATGAGCAAGATTATCACCAAATGAGACAGTTAAATGCTTATGCCCCCTGGTATTCCAACTTACAACACTTATTTGACTTGAATTATCACTTTTTAATGGTTATTGTCTAGAGGATTCAAATGGCGAGGCTTCCCTAGAGTCACTGCGTTTACCTTGATAGATTTTCGGTATCGCAATTGATCTTTTGGAGGTTGTGTGAGCAATTTCTGGGTCTTCTGCCAATAGGAATCCCATGTCAAAAAGAACCATTTTATTACGCCAGATCGATTGGAAAAACAATCCCTGATGGGATCCAGAGTCGTACTATTGGAAGTGGTGAATCAGTAAGAAATTCTACTTAATCGATATCATCTGTCGTAATATTACATAATTCTTCTATATCCCCAAATATGTTTAGGACACTCCTTCGATTGAGGTCATATATCGGATGGTTGCCTTCTCTACATTTGAGAATTAGAGTGTGGCATTCAGCCCTTTGTGGGTGAGTGTGACGTGATTGCCATTGTTTTTCAGTTTTACCTGATGTCCATTTCTCATTATTAAAGGCAGTAGAGAAATCAACATTCTCTCTCTGTCTAGGAGTTGGGGCATCATGAAAAGCTACTCTGAGAGGCTGAGAGTGTGTGCCAAACTTATGTTGGTTACAGCTTTGTTCAACACTATGGGGGGCAGAAACAGATTTGAAGGGAACAGCTGTATCCACCATTTTGGTCGATAAATATTTATCAACTCTTTTTTTGAGTTCATCCGTGGGTATTTTTGTATTGGGACATTCAGGGAAGAGGTTGTTTGTGGCAAAGGTGCAAAGGAGACCGATTTAGATGATGGAATGGATGCAGGGGGGACTTGAAATGGTATAAGAGTTTGTAAACAAGATACAGGAATTATGGGATTCTGTCTATGAACAGACGTACTAAGCTTGGCTGTAGGAAAAAATGGAGCAGAAGAGTTTTGTAATTTACGTAAGGCATTCACCAATTCTGTTAAAGGTGACATAGGGACACTGGATGCATTTTGACTCTCTAAAGAGGGCAATTTTGGACAGGACTGTGCAGTTGCTTCTCTGGACATCAACTGTTCATCCCTCACAGGGGACAAAACACTGGTGGGGCGATTGTCTCCTGCAGAAGAAGATTTACCAAGCGCTTTAAAAAAAGTGGACAGTGTGCTTTTTTGAGTTCTTGCGCCAATCATGTTTTTTGTTTTTTTGATGGGTATCAATATTTTCTTGGTATTCTTTCTACATTTAGGATTTCTACTTGTAGATTTATGCAGCTGAATGAGACCCTGATTACTGCTCAATGTGGGTTGGGGGATTGATGTTATCCCAATCTGGTTACCCGTTGTTTGACTCATAGGTTCTGTGACTGCCGGTTGACTCGTGGGATGAGACTGAGTAGGCTCAAGACCTATGATGCCCGATATAAGTGGAAGTGGACATGGGGCTAACACAGCAGGCACAATCTGTACTACAGATGGTGTTGGTAATGGGGCAGAACAAAGGGTTTCATTGTGTGGGACCACAACACCAGGTAGCATGAGAACAGATTCTTCAATCTTTTCAGTACTTTGAGACACTTTGCTGAGTTGTTGCATGGAGAGCCATTTGATTAATTCCTCAAATTGGTTGGATTGCTGGGTTACTTTGGCATCAAATGTTTCAAATAGTTTGTATAAACTATAGATAGCAGTATTAATTGCCGTTAGAGCGGGTTGGATCATGAGCAACATATGAACGGCATCATCAGCAACATAAGGTCTGATGGGCCGTGGAGTAGGTCATGCAAAAGACTTGAGCATAGGAATAGCATTACCTGTGGGGATGTCACTGGGTATAGAAGGTACTGATGACACAGTGGGGTACAATTGTGCTCTCCAGAACTAACAGGTGAATCACCTGTACTATCGTGAATCGATATAACAACGGAATCTGATGAAAGGTCGGGAAAAGCAATTGGGGAAATGGACAAATTTGGATGATATATTAATGGACAATTTTTAGTCGATTCCACCATGGTCAAATCAGAAATAGGCCGATTATTAGTTTGTCTCAATGAGGTTCGAGACGGGGTGCTAATTTTTCCTACAGTTATAGGTGAAGGCGTGCTTGTCTCATGAAATGATAGGTTAGCCAGAACCACTGGCGAGACCAAACTCATATTATCGTGTACAGCATTAAACGGAAAATGAGTTTGTCCATGTAGAGACCTGGGGGTAACAGACATAGCTGTAAAGAAAGATTGGGGTATGGCAGAGTTAGGATGGCCAGGAAGAACAGATTGAGGCAATGGAGCCAAAATCAATGGTATAATAGGTGGCATGTTGGTGGTAAGCTTGTAAGACTTAAATGACGCCATGCTTAGAGTTTTATAATCAAATCAATGACCGAACAAATAGGAGATAATGTATAAAAAACACTAAAATCCGGAATTAGCAAAAATAGATAAGATCACACAACAAATACAATTTGAAATACTAACATAAAATACAATAAATATGAATCTCTTTAGAAAACAGACTGAATATACCAGCAAATATGTGAATTGCTAATATTATTTTAAAAGCTCAGTCAAGGAGAGTCTACCAATGATCTGCAGAGTTGTTATGGTACTCCAGTAATAGGGTAAGGAACGCCCGACAGCTCAAGGAGCGGCCAGAGTCTGACTCTCCCCCCTTACCCTATTTACTAATGTATTATTTGGAGGTGCAAGAGCGTAGAACCTTGCACTGCAGTACTCATAGGGCCGTTGAACAAGGACAAGTCACAACCAAACAGCAATACAGCGGTTACAGCCCTTACTGCTTCCAGGGCTTAATGCTGCAAGGGTGGCTGGGCGCTGAATTTCTAGACGAGTCCTGTCACGTGATAGGTCACGTGTTCCGCCAAAGCTCTGCCACCTTGAGGAAGCGGCGAGCAGCAAGAGCAAAGCTCGCAATGCTGCTTTGAAGAAAAGCTCATAGTGCACAGGAAGGAATGTTCACGTGAGTAAGAGCACCGACACAATAGCAAGGAATACGCCGCTCGGGCGGCTGGGCGCTGAATTTCTAGACGAGTCCTGTCACGTGATAGGTCACGTGTTCTGCCAAAGCTCCGCCCCCCTTAGGAAGCGGCGAGCAGCAAGAGCAAAGCTCGCAATACTGCTTTGAAGAAAAGCTCGTAGTGCACAGGAAGGAATGTTCACGTGAGTAAGAGCACCGTCACAATAGCAAGGAACACGCCGCTCGGGCGGCTGGGCGCTGAATTTTTAGATGAGTCCTGTCACGTGATAAGTCACGTGTTCCGCCAAAGCTCCGCCCCCTTGAGGAAGCGACGAGCAGCAAGAGCAAAGCTCGCAATGCTGCTTTGAAGAAAATCTCGTAGTGCACAGGAAGGAATGTTCACGTGAGTAAGAGCACCGTCACAATAGCAAGGTCTTGTGTATTTGCAATTGTATTTCAAAACATAGCTATTTTTCTTTTCTTTTGACCATGTGCAACTACATCAAGCAGCACTGGATCCCTTCCAAGATAGAACCCAATATCTTTGTTACCCCTACATTGACTCTCGGCAACCAGTAGGATTGGCTTGTAGGCGCTGCATGATCGAAATACTACTGGATGATGTCCGAAACTTCCTGCCCTGCCTCTCATCAGCCAGAAGGCAAAACTGGCCTGTTGTAAAGGCACGGGGGTAAGGCACTTTGTCTTGTCTGTCTGTGCCTGCAGATCTACGGAATGAGTGCTCCCAGCACCCCTTCATCCTGCCTGGTGGAGCCCCTTCACTACCTTGAGCCCATGATGGCTCCTGCACAATTACATCAAGGAGCACTAGCTCCCTTCCAAGATGGCACCCGATATCTTTACATTGACTCTCGTCACGAAGCGGGATTGGCTTGTAGGCCCTGCATTATCGATATACTACTGGATGACATCTGAAACTTCCTGCCCTGCCTCTCATCAGCCGGCAGCCGGAGTCGGCCCATGGTCAAGGCAGAGGAGTAAGGCCCTTTGTCTTGTCTGTCTGTGCCTACAGATCTACGGAAGAAGTGCACCCAGACACCCCTCCATTCCACCTGGTGGAGCCCCTTCACTTCCTTGAACCCATGATGGTCTCCTGCACAACTACCATCTAGGAGCGCTAGCTCCCTTCCATGATGGCGCCGCTAGCTTTGTTACGCCTACATTGACTCTCGGCGCCCAGCAGGATTGGCTGGTAGGTGCCGCATCATTGCAATACTACTGAATGAGGCCTACACTTCCTGCCCGGCCTCTCGTGAGCTGACAGGCCAAGCCGGCCCGTGGTCAAGGCACAGGAGTAAGGCACTTTGTCTTGCCTGTCTGCACCTGTCAGCATGTGTCAAGCTACAAAGAGCCTGTTCCCCTGACCAAGACCTGTGCCCTGTGGTGCAAGTTCAATATAACCACTTACCTACCAATGGCAGTGGTAAAATAAGCCCAACCACTATCCCTCTAGGTACCATTGTTTTGACCTTGCATGCTCTGGTCTGTGTCTAGTCTACTATGCTTGTTTGCACGCCTGAAGTAGACCCCCACACCATGAGGTGAGGCCTTGCCAGCTTGTGTAATCACACATATTTAGTTGACTATGCTTGTTTGCACGCCTGAAGTAGCCGCCCGCGCCATGAGCTGACGCTTTGCCAGTTTGTGTAATCACACCTATTCAGTCTACTATGCTTGTTTGCACACCTGAAGTAGCCCCAGCACCATGAGGTGAGGCTTTGCCAGCTTGTGTAATATCACCTATCTTGTCTATTATGCTTGTTTGCACGCTTGAAATAGCCCCCCCCCCCGCACCATGAGGTGAGTCGCCACAAAGTGTTCCAGTACCACATACCATTGCTGAAAAGCACATGCGCATTCCTACACTCCATCAACTGTACTATGCACTTTCTGTAACTAGCGCCCTGATGCCTTAGGGTTTGGTGCACTGAAATAAATGTAAAAAAATACATTAAATAAATAAACAGTTGTACATCACGAGTATGATGTATTTCTGCAAAGAAAGAAAGCTTCCCTTTTGACTCAATCCATATGATTTGGATGGTGAGCGATAATTACAGTTTCAGATACATTTCTTCTGATTGGCTGAAAGAAGTTGATGTTTCAAATCTTCAGCACCATTGAGGCCTCCTCCCATGATTTGATGCCCTAAAGTTGCTCCTGTAAACCAAGGGACCTCTGCAGGATATTTATGGTTTCTGCAGAGGTGTTGAAGAAGGAATGTGCTTAATAGCTAGTTCGTGAATTTATCTTGTTAATTTGGAATTCGGTATTTAGTGTCAGATACTGTATCTTAGCCACTTAACTAATTATCTCTGCATGTTTTGCCTGAATTTAGGTTTCAATTTAAGACTGTAATTGCACCACGCAGAGTTGGATTTTACCTTTGGCATCGTTCATACCAATAGGAGTTTGCTAAATCAAGAAGGGTTGAGACGGAAACTGAGTTTAATTGTTGTGTTGTCATTTAAAATTGTTTTTTAGTAATAAGCATGACTTTTTTTATATAAATAACGTAATGGTACTCAATGCATTGAACTTAGAAGGAGGAAGGGCATCATGCATTCCAAGATGGCCGCCGTGCTCTAGAGACATGTGCAGGCGGACTTCATCCCGGACCATTAACACTGGCACAACAAGTCAACTTAAAATCAGCTGCTCCGACAACGAGGAAGTTTCGCTAAGGTCTGGGTCCCCTCTGCTGCCACCCAGATGGGATTTTACCTGGTAAAGCTGGAGGAAAGGGAGATAAACAAGACTGGCCACGCCGGTGAGCCTGCAAGACGGACCCTAGCTACTGTAAGTACAGTTGAGTCGGGAACACGACTCACCCATACCAGGCAAAATACAGCGGCTTCGCTGGAAGTGAGGGATGCGGTCACAATAACCGCACAATATCGTGCTCCCAGCCAAGACTTTGATAAACAGCAAACTAACGCTGGAAGGGAGGAACTACGAGGCGTGAGATTTCCTTGAGCCACTTGAACTGGTTCCAGGGAAATGAACAAGTTAGAAAGAAGGTCCTCTCCTTCTACTATGTTATGAAAACCCACATCAAGCGATCGCGTGGATCAAAGAGGGCATGGCGAAGCGACATCTAAAAGTCACTAGAATTTGCTTGTATACCCTCGGCAGTCAGGAGGTAATTCATAGATATCTTACTGAGGGACACTATTCGCAGCTGCATGGTAACTGACTTACAGAGGCCAACAGCCGATCCCTATGCTCAACATTATTGGGGTGCCTCCCTATCTACACAGCGGGGGTGCATAGAATACCAGTTGGTGGTCAGAATCTGGCCAGAGCAAATGTGAAAAACAATTGAAAGTTAGTGAGGAAACTGTATCGCCTTATCTCTGAGACAGTTCTGGCGGACCTGTGACATCAGAAACAAAATACGCCACTGGCCCTGCCCCAGTAATACCTGCACCACCAGAACCTGACACAGAGTCATACAAATGGCAGAACATACTGTATTTCACTCGGCACCAGTAGCACAATTGAACTTGCAGGATCGGCAGCAAGCGAACACACACAGAAACTTCCTGCACGTGCGCAGGACGACTACACATAGCTGCAGATTCAGTATCAGAAGCACCTCAATTAAGACACCGGCACACGGATTCACAAAGCTCGCTATCCTCGTTGAATCAGCGCTATTAGCGGCACACAACATATGAACTGCAGAGGGCTCATTAGCTACTGAACCAATAGCACACGCCACACCAGATATACAGCCTTCAGGTATCAATATCAACGGAAGCCCAATATCTTAGTTTTGATAGATGCAAGCAGCTATTGCCATATCTGAAGCTGGAGCTTACTCTTTGACTACTGCCGAAACATGAAGTGCCCTACTATAATATCAGCCACATTGGCAATTGAACTTCATACCATCTCATCCATACATACTGCATTCCCACGCACAGTGACAGTGTAAACTGCACTTGCACGTGATACACTAGCACCAGCTGAACCGGATCCAGCGTCAACTGCACAATGGTAACTACAATATAACGTTGTGTACCAATAATACCTGCAAGTGTCTTACATCAATATCTGCTTCCATCATTTCTGCCACTGTTTCATCAAACACTGGGAAAAGACAGAGCACAGGGTCATAGGCCCCCCTGTGAAAATCTACAATAAGCAGATATTAGGCAGAATACTTTGGTCAAGAGGAGAACCTACCTGGAATACGCAACGGACGCACAGGAAGTGGCTCCACTGAGGAAAGCGCTCTATGCCGTGTAAAAAAAAGAAGGTTGCATTGACCGGTTGCTTCAATTCTCAAATAACAAAAGAAAGTCTGTTACAGGATATTTGGGCTAGAACTTCCAGGCCTCAACAACTAAGTACCCCTACTCCAGTTATTGACGTTCCAACAGCAATGGCAGGAACCAAAGTAGATTTTGAGAAGAGTTTCCAGGACTTTCAGGGCTCGTTCACAGCGGCATTATAATGCAACGAACTGCATTTACATCAGAGATCAAACAAATGATTACAGAATTTAGAAAAGACCTAACAGACCTGGGGGTATGTACAGATCAAATGAAAGAGCGATACAAGAATTGACCCTAGAAAACGTGCAATCAGGGGAATTGATGGAACATCTGACGAGATCAACATATAATCTTGAAATACAATGTGAGGATTTAGAAAATAGGTCTCATAGGGCGAACATTTGAGTTAGAAATCTTCCTGAATAAATTGGAGACCCAGAATTAAAAGATGCAGTCATTTCTATCTTCAAAGATCTCCTCACTAACAACGAAGAATAGAAGATACGTTTGGTCCGCAGGGTGGGCCCGAAGATACCTAATTCTGGGGCGTGCCCTAGAGACATGCTGGCAGCATTTGGGTATTACCCACAAAAGCGACAAATCCTAAAGGCAGCCAGACAAGCAGACCTGATGACATACATTGGCTCAAACATTCAACTATATAAAAATCTTTCTCCACTTACACTTCAAAAACGCAGGGAAATGCAAATTGTGGTAAAACACTACAAATTAGAAAGATAAAATATATATTGATATGCACATTTGGAGTAACATTTGCAATAGATGGGAGGCAGCACAGCATCACCTCCCGGGAAGAAGGAATAGAACTGTTAAATATCGAAGAAGACGATGGTGATACCTCTCGGAATCATCCTTCACAACCAGCTGATCCACTTCTTGCAACACTATGTGAAAGACCGAGTGGGGACACAGGAAGCACTCGACGCAAAGGATCAAGCTCAAATCATTGGAACTCTCGTCTGAAAGGACTGTCGGAAATGTCTAAAAAGTGACACCAATTGAGTAAAAAGAAGGGAATTATTTGAGTGATGTGTCAAGCAAGTTACTATACTGGAGGCCTGGCACGGCGCACCCAAACTTGGAATCAGGGGAGAGGAGGTGAAGAGGGTTCTAGGATACCCTATAGGGAATCCTGGATGAAGTGGTGATCCACAGCGAAGGAGAGAGTTTCAAAGGCGCTCTAGGGACTACGGGTCACAGGGCAGGTGGTGGAGGGAGGGAAAAGGCAGTTGTGGGTTAGGAATTACAAATGGGGACGAGGGTGCAAAGTTTTGCGAGAGGGGATGGGAAGAACTGCACAAGGTTGGGCAAGCAGAAAACAAGATAAATGTCTGGGGTTTAGGATATGTATACAAGTAGAATATTAAAAACTCAGAACATTCAAGTGTATATCACTTAATATTCAGGGGTTAAACACCCCAGTAAAGAAATTAGAGGGGTTTCTAAATCGACATCGCCCAGATGTATTGGCACTGCAAGAAACCCACATAAAACAGCAGGACAAGAATTGACCCCATATACAACATTATCCCATCTTCATACAAGCCAATGCACATAGGAAGACGGCAGGCGTTTCAATTGCAATCAGGGTGGGGGTAACATTTTAAAAATGAATACCACGGTGGATAAGGAAGGTCAGTACTTATTTATCTTAGCTCAAATAGAATTACCCTGGCTTCAATCTATTCCCCAAACACTGGCCAAGATGGGTTTTTGAGAAAGACTTTGGTGGAGGTGTTAGTAATTATGGCAGGGGAACGATTAATACTTGAGTTTTTAATATGGCATAGGACAGGAGCGTGAAGATGCAATTTGGTCATTCCCCTCCCTCACACAGGCTACGCTCAAAAGTCGAACAATTAGCGATCTCCAACGTATGGGTAACTCTGAAAGAGACAGAGAAAGGGTATACAAATTATGTCCATGAATAATTTTCACGCATAGATTACATTTGGTCATCAACCACGCTGTTGGGCTTTATAACAAAAATTGAGATTTACCCCATTGCATTGTCAGATTGCTCACCTCTGGAAATAGAGTTCTCTTTTCCAGGAACATCACCAGGGAAATGGTCCTGGGTTTGCCCCACTGAGCTTTTCTGAGATTCGGTAATGAGGGAGAAACTAGGGGAAAAGATAGAGGATTTTATTTAGCAAACCAACATGGGTGAAATAGCGACAAACACAGTATGGGATGCTTTTAAGGCTACATTTCGCAGGGAACTCACTTCAGAGGGGGCTCGTAGACATGGACAAAGGGGAGACTTAGAGTCCGAGCTAGATGGTGAACTGAAGCAAATAATGAAAAAAATTGAAACTGACAGAGGGTTAGCCATTAGAAAGGCATATAGAAATGTAAGGGGGAGATTACAGCTTTTGCTAACGACAAAAGCGGGAAAAGGCTTACTATACGCGAAACAAAAAAATTACGTAAAAGCAAATAAAGCTGATTGACTGTTGGCCAGACAGCTAAAGCAAAATAAGGAATCACTATTTCAGGTGTAAAAGATACCCACGCAGAACTGCTTACAACAACCCCTCAGATACTAACACAATTCGGGGAGTTCTACTGTACTCTACATCAATCAGATTCCCCAGACACTATAGCCCGAAAAACATATCTAAACTCAGTCAAGCTTCCAACTATTACAACTCAGGTACAAGAACAGCTTGAACAAGAGATAGCTATTGAGATAATTGCACAGCTAATCCAAAACCTCCATCTTAATAAGGCTCCAGGACCCGATAGATACTCGGCACCTTTTTCAAAACATATACATCGATACTGGCCCCAAGATTGACAAAACTATATAACTCATTTAAAGATACCGGACATATAACTCCCTCAATGAAGGAAGCTAAAATGATTCTTTTTCCAAAACCTAATAAAGACCCTACAGCATGTGGATCATACCGACCTTTCGACTGATTAATCTTTAGGCCAAAATGTATACAAAAATCCTTGCTAATAGACTGGTGGATATTCTACCGTCCCTAATACACCCTGACCAATCCGGATTTATTAAACATCATCAAACCCACGATAACATCAGATGGGCATGTCACTTAATCGGAAAAATAAGCAAGAAGAAACAACCAGTGCTTTTTCTATCACTAGACGCTGAGAAAGCGTTTGACAGAGTTGAATGGTCATTTCTGTTTCAAACTCTAGAAGCAATGGGGTTTAGCCCTCAATTTATGAACATGATTCGAGTGAACTATAAAGACCCCAAAATAAGGTTATTAATTAATGGTCAGGTATCTACTCCAATCATTTGCCCACTATCCCCTCTTTTGTATGCAATACACCTGAAACCTCTTTTAGCTCAAATTAGGCCCATAAAATAATGGCATACGCAGACAATATGTTGATCACGGTTATAGACACAGTAGAATCCCCGGAAGGGGGTCACATGAGAACTGGAGGAATTCGGTAGGGTAGCTGGGTTAAAAGTAAATATTACAAACTCTGAAATATTGAATGTATCTCTTACATCGTCCCATGTAGCTCATGTGTCGGCAAACACAAAATTTGCTTGGCAAAAAAGACAAGATGAAACTATTAGGAGTGTACTTAACTAATATGCTACAGTCATTTGAACCCGTGGGCCCTTGGAGACGAGGTAACAGTATCTGAGATGGATGCAGATGCAGATCTTACTCATACATCAATAATCAGACCAACTCAGGAAGTTGGCAAAACACAACTGTTTTAATTGCAATTGTCTAAAACAGGGAGCACAACGGGCATCAACGGACGCCGAACAATCATAAGTCTCTCTCCGATTTTCATGAAAAAACACGTATTTATAGCAGAAACCCATCATGAGTATCGGCATAATAAGAAAACCTACTAGGTGATGTTATAGGCTTAAAGAGAACATCTACATATACTTTCTATGGGAGACTGGACTGTGATTGGATCTCTAAGGTCAGGTGGTTAGCTATGCCCACCCCTAGTACAAGTCATCTTCTGTGTCATACTAATACATGTTTCATTGGCTTTCAAACTATAGGGCTCTTTGCTATGTGGCCCTCTACAATTGGTTGGCACGCTTGTACCCTTCTGGAATATTCCACTAGCTATCAGCACGCAAGCTGGTACCCCAGGTGCTGGAGGGTTGGCTTGTTCATGGCTCCCCACCCAATTAGCCCAACATCCATCATCACTCCTGTGGTCTGTCATTCAATTAATTCTTTGAACTCGGCTTTGCTAAGGATCACTCTGCCTGAGTATAAAAGGGAGTGTGAGCATGGCCTTATCTTCTGGTCTCGGTGTAGCTTGCCCAAAGTCTATTTTCAACTTGACCATGTGACAGGAGACCACGTGTTGAGCTCCTTCATTTAATTTAATACTATTAAATGAATAAATCCTGGCACTTCTGGTGTTTTGGCATTACACCTCAACAGAAGCCCGTCTTGCTTCTCATGTTCATTGTATCGCCTCGAATAGATAACCAGTTTCTTGGCTGCTTCACCCTTTGACACTGGCACAGACAAGCCTTCTCGAATCTTCCTTCGCAGTCAGCTGTTTTATTCTACTATGCCACACTTTCAGCCCTTCTATTTACGGGGTCCAAGTTTGCTAAAATGCGTCGTGGAACATCCAGATTCTATGCACACTTATATATATATTGGTGGCACCGCCTGTAGTTATTTACTACTTATAGCCAGCCTTATGATTACTTGGTCTAATTGCGTTACTGCATCTGTACAATTATAAAACGACATTGCATTTTCTTCAGTGCTTTTCTGCACATGCAATCTTCATTTTGCGTGTGAAATGTTACTCAATTCTTTACTTTGCCATTAGATTCTATAAAGTCTATTCACGTTCTTCTTTGGCATCTCTTCTTAGTGCGTCATTTCTGCTTTATGTGACGTTACCAGTCTTCTCTTTCACTCATCTTCACACTCCTTGCAGATACATCATGTAGGTTTTTCCCATTGGATACCTTGTTTCAAGGACTTTTCGCGGTAAAGGTACTACTATTGGCTTTGCGCATGTCGCAATTTCCGGTTGCCAACATATAGGCAAAATTGGGGTGGGACTTCCGGTAGAGGCACTTGGCTCCTCCTCTACACATTATATAAAGTAAACTTTCCCCCCATTCTTGAAGAACTTTGATTTTTACTTTTAAGGACCAATTACAGTTTCTTGGCTAGGGTGAATAAACAATGTGAAAATGTCAATATTGCTCAAGGTGCTCTATTTATTTCAGGCTCTCCCTATACCTATACAGCAATTGTTCTTTCATGTGCTACAAGGGATAATATTGAAATTCATTTGGAACAATCAAACCCCATAGATAGCAATGAAAACATTGATCCCAAAAAACAAAGGGGTCCTAGGACTTCCCAATGTTGTTAGGTTTACCAGGCAGCACATTTACGGGTGTTGAAAGACTGGTTCTCTTCAGCCAACGAGAAAAAAATGGGCTAGAATGGAAAGGGCAATCTGCAGTTCCCACATCACGGAACTACTTTGGCTTTCCAAACAAGATCGCCCCACTAACATGCATGCTAGCCAAATTACTAATTTGGTTGAAAATGTTTGGGACAAGGTAGTAAGACAATACCACATCACAGCACATCCTTACCCTTTCACACCAATATTCGACAACCCGCAGTTTAAACCACGCTTGTAAAAGGGATCCTTTTCCTAAATGGAAAAAATCAATCGCATTAAAATTCGGGATATGTTTCAGGGCAGAGACTTCAAATCATTCGAACAATGTAAAAGGGAGTTGGGGTTATAGGAAGCAGATAGATTCCAATACTTTCAGGTTATCACTGGCTGCTGGCTCCCCGGTAAAAAGCTGTGGCCCTCAGACCACTAACTGCTTTTGAGAAGTTTTTGAATTCAAACCCAGGGGAGAAAACCCTTATTTTCAATCTCTATCGCCTTCTAAAAGAGGAGCCTCTAGAGGATAGCCTGAGGTATGTTCAGAATTGACAGCAGACACCCGGGGTTCCTTTATATATGGAGGACTGGCAGACACTACGGAGAGATATTCCTAAGCTAATACGCTCCTTACCGATCAGAGAATCAAGGTATTAAGCAATGCTAAAGTGGCACTACACCCCAAACAGGTCATATAAAAATGTAACTAATTAGCACTGACAAACGTTGGAGGGAATGCAATGGTAAAGGTGACTGGTTGCATATTTGGTTAGACTGTACCAAATTGGCTTATTACTGGGGACCCATTAATAAATATATTCAGCAAATGTTTGGGGGGGCAGCTGCAGGCTCACATAAAGGATATCATGTTGGGAATAGCAGACTATCCTACGGGTCGCGGCCTTAGTGGTAATCGCCCGACACTGGAAAGATAAAAACCCTCCATGTTCATGACTGGTTTATGAAGGTATGGAATTTTGTTGCCTTGGAGTGGCTGACATATACCATTCAGGGGGCGCAAGCAGCTTTTTCGAACGAATGGGAAATGGTATTGCAGTTTCTACAGGATGACTACAATGCTGCGATTTGCCCGCACAAACTACGGATTCTAGACATTGCACAGACTTTGACTTTCTTTCTGTTTGATGTTCCTCATTCGCAGATGGGGGTATCGAAGGGCGGGGGGGGTATGGAAGGGTGGTGTGGGTAAGGTGTGGGACTTAGGTGTGAAGGTTGGGTGCGGGACCTGTTTGCGGTTTATACAATTTGAAATGCCAATAAAAAAAAAAAAAAAACTAAAATAAAGAAGGAGGAAGGGCGAGTCGGACCTGATGCAATTCAGAATCGTACCTTGCAGGTCACACAAAGATGTCACAGCAAGCGCTTTACTGAATGAGCCATCTGACCACGTGTCTTTTATAAAAAAAAAAACAGTGCAGCTTCAAGATGGTTTATTGTTCATTGCATGAAATGTAAGGCTTTGATTTATTTCCTGAACTGCAAGAACGTGGGTTCGGATAACTACCGGGATGGTGTTTCAGTAGAAGGAATGGAGTAAGAGAAGGTCTGTTCCCTGTTTTGTTTTTTATCCTTGAGTGTCAATTTCACCTCGGGCTTAGCGATGGCCTGGCTCCTGGAGTAAAGTGACGCATCTGAGCTGTAACGGTTTTCAGGTGCGCTATACTGACCAATTAAAGGGATTCAATTGCATTCCCTTCTCTGTTGCTGTTCAGTCTCCGACTTCAGCATTAAGTTACATCAGCAGCAGTACTCTGTGGTGGGTCTTACAGAGCATAACAAAGGGTCATGGGTGACAGCCAGGACCACATGCCCTGCAGCTTCACACTAAACGTTTCTGCAGGGGCTACCAACAATAGCACCAAACGTGAAGATGCCTTGCTTTGAAGCTAAGTCTGACTCCTGATAACTCGATAAAGACACACACTGAGGCTCTCATCACTGAATTTCAGGAACAATAACAGATGGTTGGTTGAGCCAGGCACAGGATCCCGAGGCTCGGACATGTCCTAGTGGTTAGCTCGGCAATGATACTGAATTCATCCCAGTGCCCACATCAATTCAGACTGGAAAGAGCCGTCAAACTGCAATGTATGTACGTTAACTTATGAATCTTTACTAAAATGAATGTGTTCTTCCTCCAGTCACATTGCAATGCATAGTTTGAAGTTGAAGCATAGTTTTCACAGGCATCGTTTTATTTACTGAGAGAATTCTGCCAGTGGTAGCCTTTGCCTGATCATGGTGGTTAAAGTGTTAAACTGCCCAATTTGACACCCACATAAATTCCTGAGACTCGTGACATGTGGAGGTTCCAGACGACCCCCAGCCCCCACAGATGGGGGACACAACAGCCCCCAAACAAACAGGGAGATCCATATGTCCTTCCACCCTCTCAAAGCAGGGACATTTCCATTGGACCATTCAGCACTTTCCACCTGTTTGAGCAGGGTTGGCTTCCTCCACTTGGGTCTTTACAGCCCAGTGCCAGTAATTACTACCTATAGAGGAGAAGGTCTTTGTTCTGCAATGAAGTGATGCATGCCGAGAGACCCAGGCTACACCTCATGGATGATGCTGGAACATGGGCGGGGTTGCTTGTGGTTACATGTGAAAGGATGTGACATAACTGATCCAGACCACAGCCATTTGGGGTGGGCCATGCCTGAGTTGCCCATGGTTTTTCCCCTTCTGAATAGAGATGGAATTCAAATGAATGCCCAGAGGTATCGCCAGTGGTGATGAAGCTGCTCCATCTGTCACTCTTCCGTGTGAGTGGCACAAGTACACTCAGAGGTACTCAGGGGTATCACCAGTGGTGATGAAGCTGCTCCATCTGTCACTCTTCTGTGTGAGTGGCACAAGTACACTCAGAGGTACTCTGAGGTATCGCCAGTGGTGATGAAGCTGATCCATCAGTCACTCTTCTGTGTGAGAGGCAACAAGTAAACTCAGAGGTATCATCAACGGTGATGAAGCTGCTCCATCTGTCACTCTTCTGTGTGAGTGGCACAAGTAAACTCAAAGGTACTCAGGGGTATCTCTAGTGGTGATGAAGCTGCTACATCTGTCATTCTTCTGTGTGAGTGGCGCAAGTACACTCAGAGGCACTCAGAGGTAATTCCAGTGGTGATGAAGCTGCTCCATCTGTCACTCTTCTGTGTGAGAGGCAACAAGTACACTCAGAGGTATCATCAACGGTGATGAAGCTGCCCCAGCTGCCACTTTTCTGGGTGAGTAGCACAGTACACTCAGAGGTACTCAGAGGTATCTCCAGTGGTGATGAAGCTGCTACATATGTCACTCTTCTGTGTGAGAGGCTCAAGTGCACTCAGAGGTACTCAGAGGTATCTCAAATGGCGATGAAGCTGCTACATCTGTCACTCTTCTGTGTGAGAGGCACAAGTACACTCAGAGGTACTCAGAGGTATCGCCAGTGGTGATGAAGCTGTTTCATCTGCCACTCTTCTTTGTGAGTGGCACAGTACATTCAGAGGTACTCAGAGGTATCTCTAGTGGCGATGAAGCTGCTAAATCTGCCACTCTTTTGTGTGAGTGGCACAAGTACACTCAAAGGTACGCAGAGATACCGCCAGTGGTGATGAGGTTGCTCCATCTGCCACTCTTGTGTGTGAGTAGCACAGTACACTCAGAGGTACACAGAGGTATCGCTAGAGGTGATGAAGCTGCTCCATCTGTCACTCTTCTGTGTGAGTAGCACAAGTACACTCAGAGGAACTCAGAGGTAATGCCAGTGGTGATGAAGCTGCTCCATCTGTCACGCTCCTGTGTGAGTAGCAGAGTACACTCAGAGGTACACAGAGGTACCGCTAGATGTGATGAAGCTGCTCCATCTGTCACTCTTCTGTGTGAGTAGCACAAGTACACTCAGAGGTACTCAGAGGTACCGCCAGTGGTGATGAAGCTGCTCCATCTGTCACTCTTCTGTGTGAGTGGCACAAGTACACTCAGAGGTATCGCCTGTGGTGATGAAGCTGCTCCATGTGCCACTCTGCTGTGTGAGTAGCACAGTACACTCAGAGGTACGGCCAGTGGTGATGAAGCTGCTCCATCTGTCACTCTCCTGTGTGAGTAGCACAGTACACTCAGAGGTACTCAGAGGTACAGACAGCGGTGATGAAGCTGGTCCTTCTGTCAATCCTCTGTGTGAGTAGCACAGTACACGGAGAGGTACTCAGAGGTATCTCCAGTGGTGATGAAGCTGCTCCATCTGTCACTCTTCTGTGTGAGTGGCACAAGTACACTCAGAGGTACACAGGGGTACCGTCAGTGGTGATTAAGCTTCTCCATGTGCCACTCTTCTGTGTGAGTAGCACAGTACACTCAGAGGTACTCATAGGTATCACCAGTGGTGATTAAGCTTCTCCATCTGTCACTCTTCTGTATGAGTGGCACACGTACACTCAGAGGTACTCAGGGGTACCGACAACGGTGATGAAGCTGTTCCATCTGCCAATCTTCTGTGTGAGTAGCACAGTACAACAGTACACTCAGAGGTACTCAGGTGTATCACCAGTGGTGATTAAGCTGCTCCATGGGCGACTCTTCTCTGTGAGTAGCACATTACACTCAGAGGTTCTTAGAGGTACCGCCAGTGTGATGAAACTGCTCCATCTGTCACACTTCTGTGTGAGTGGCACAAGTACATTCAGAGGTATTCAGGGGTATCACCAGTGGTGATTAAGCTGTTCCATCTGTCACTCTTCTGTATGAGTGGCACAAGTACTCTCAGAGGTAGACAGAGGTACCGCCAGTGGTGATGAGGCTGCTCCATCCGTCACTCTTGTGTGTGAGAAGCACAGTACACTCAGAGGTACACAGAGGTAGCGCCAGTGGTGATGAAGCTGCTCCATCTGTCACTCTTCTGTGTGAGTGGCACAAGTACACTCAGAGGAACTCAGAAGTAACACCAATGGTGGCAAAGCTGCTCCATCTGTCACTCTTCTGTGTGAGTAGCACAGTACACTCAGAGGTACTCAGAGGTATCTCTAGTGGTGATGAAGCTGCTAAATCTGTCACTCTTTTGTGTGAGTGGCACAAGTACACTCAGAGGTAGACAGAGGTACCGCCAGTGGTGATGAGGCTGCTCCATCCGTCATTCTTGTGTGTGAGAATCACAGTACACTCAGAGGTACACAGAGGTACCGCCAGTGGTGATGAAACTGCTCCATCTGTCACTCTTCTGTGTGAGTGGCACAAGTACACTCAGAGGCACTCACAGGTACCGCCAGGGTGATGAAGCTGCTCCATCTGTCACTCTTATGTGTGAGTAGCACAAGTACAGTCAGAGGTACTCAGAGGTATCGCCAGAGGTGATGAAACTGCTCCATCTGTCACTCTTCTGTGTGAGTGGCTCAAGTACACTCAGAGGAACTCAGAGGTACTGCCAGTGGTGATGAAGCTGCTCCATCTGTCACTCTTCTGTGTGAGTGGCACAAGTACACTCAGAGGTACCACCAGTGGTGATGAAGTTGCTCCATCTGTCACTCTTATGTGTGAGTAGCACAAGTACAGTCAGAGGTACTCAGAGGTATCGCCAGAGGTGATGAAACTGCTCCATCTGTCACTCTTCTGTGTGAGTGGCACAAGTACACTCTGAGGAACTCAGAGGTACTGCCAGTGGTGATGAAGCTGCTCCATCTGTCACTCTTCTGTGTGAGTGGCACAAGTACACTCAGAGGTACTCATAGGTACCACCAGTGGTGATGAAGTTGCTCCATCTGTCACTCTTACGTGTGAGTAGCACAAGTACACTCAGAGGTACTCAGAGGTATCACCAGTGGTGATGAAGCTGCTCCATCTGTCACTCTTCTGTGTGAGTGGCACAAGTACACTCAGAGGAACTCAGAGGTAACACCAATGGTGACAAAGCTGCTCCATCTGTCACTCTTCTGTGTGAGTAGCACAGTACACTCAGAGGTACTCAGAGGTATCTCTAGTGGTGATGAAGCTGCTAAATCTGTCACTCTTTTGTGTGAGTGGCACAAGTACACTCAGAGGTAGACAGAGGTACCGCCAGTGGTGATGAGGCTGCTCCATCCGTCACCCTTGTGTGTGAGAAGCACTGTACACTCAGAGGTACACAGAGGTACCACCAGTGGTGATGAAGTTGCTCCATCTGTCACTCTTACGTGTGAGTAGCACAAGTACACTCAGAGGTACTCAGAGGTATCACCAGAGGTGAAGAAGCTGCTCCATCTGTCACTCTTCTGTGTGAGTGGCACAAGTACACTCAGAGGTACTCACAGGTATCTCCAGTCGTGATGAATCTGCTACATCTGTCACTCTTCTGTGTGAGTGGCACAAGTACCCTCAGAGGCACTCAGAGGTACTGCCAGTGGTGATGAAGCTGCTCCACCTGCCACTTTTCTGTGTGAGTAGCACAGTACACTCAGAGGTAATCAGATGTATCTCCAGTGGTGATGAAGCTGCTACATCTGTCACTCTTCTGTGTGAGAGGCACAAGTACACTCAGAGATACTTAGAGGTATCGCCAGTGGTGATGAAGCTGTTGCATCTGCCACTCTTCTTTGTGAGTCGCACAGTACATTCAGAGGTACTCAGAGGTATCTCTAGGGGCGATGAAGCTGCTAAATCTGTCACTCTTTTGTGTGAGTGGCACAAGTACACTCAGAGGTACGCAGAGATACCGCCAGTGGTGATGAGGTTGCTCCGTCTGCCACTTTTGTGTGTGAGTAGCACAGTACACTCAGAGGTACACAGAGGTACTGCCAGTGGTGATGAAACTGCTCCATCTGTCACTCTTCTGTGTGAGTGGCACAAGTACACTCAGAGGAACTCGGACGTACTGCCAGTGGTGATGAAGCTGCTCCATCTGTCACTCTTCTGTGTGAGTGGCACAAGTACACTCAGAGGTACTCAGAGGTACCACCAGTGGTGATGAAGTTGATCCATCCGACGCTCTTATGTGTGAGTAGCACAAGTACACTCAGAGGTACTCAGAGGTATCTCCAGTGGTGATGGAGCTGCTACATCTGTCACTCTCCTGTGTGAGAGGCACAAGTACACTCAGAGGTACTTAGAGGTATCGCCAGTGGTGATGAAGCTGTTGCATCTGCCACTCTTCTTTGTGAGTGGCACAGTACATTCAGAGGTACTCAGAGGTATCTCTAGGGGTGATGAAGCTGCTAAATCTGTCACTCTTTTGTGTGAGTGACACAAGTACACTCAGAGGTACGCAGAGATAACGCCAGTGGTGATGAGGTTGCTCCATCTGCCACTCTTGTGTGTGAGTAGCACAGTACACTCAGAGGTACACAGAGGTATCGCTAGAGGTGATGAAGCAGCTCCATCTGTCACTCTTCTGTGTGAGTAGCACAAGTACACTCAGAGGAAATCAGAGGTAATGCCAGTGGTGATGAAGCTGCTCCATCTGTCACGCTTCTGTGTGAGTAGCAGAGTACACTCAGAGGTACACAGAGGTACCGCTAGAGGTGATGAAGCTTCTCCATCTGTCACTCTTCTGTGTGAGTAGCACAAGTACACTCAGAGGTACTCAGAGGTACCGCCAGTGGTGATGAAGCTGCTCCATCTATCACTCTTCTGTGTGAGTGGCACAAGTACAATCAGAGGTACTCAGAGGTACCGCCAGTGGTGATGAAGCTGCTCCATGTGCCACTCTGCTGTGTGAGTAGCACAGTACACTAGAGGTGCAGCCAGTGGTGATGAAGCTGCTCCATTTGTCACTCTTCTGTGTGAGTAGCACAGTACACTCAGAGGTACTCAGAGGTACCGACAGTGGTGATGAAGCTGTTCCATCTGCCAATCTTCTGTGTGAGTAGCACAGTACACGCAGAGGTACTCAGAGGTATCTCCAGTGGTGATGAAGCTGCTCCATCGTCACTCTTCTGTGTGAGTGGCACAAGTACACTCAGAGGTACCCAGGGGTACCGTCAGTGGTGATTAAGCTTCTCCCTGTGCCACTCTTCTGTGTGAGTAGCACAGTACACTCAGAGGTACTCATAGGTATCACCAGTGGTGATTAAGCTTCTCCATCTGTCACTTTTCTGTGTGAGTGGCACAAGTACACTCAGAGGTACTCAGAGGTACCGACAGCGGTGATGAAGCTGTTCCATCTGCCAATCTTCTGTGTGAGTAGCACAGTACACTCAGAAGTACTCAGAGGTATCTCAAGTGGTGATGAAGCTGCTCCATCTGTCACTCTTCTGTATGAGTTGCACACGTACACTCAGAGGTACTCAGGGGTACCTCCAGTGGTGATGAAGCTGTTCCATCTGTCACTCTTCTGTGTGAGTGGCACAAGTGCACTCAGGGGTACTCAGGTGTATCACCACTGGTGATTAAGCTGCTCCATGGGCCACTCTTCTGTGTGAGTAGCACAGTACACTCTGAGGTACACAGAGGTATCGCCAGAGGTGGTGAAGCTGCTCCATCTGTCACTCTTCTGTGTGAGTGGCACCAGTACACTCAGAGGTACTCAGATGTACTCAGAGGTACCACCAGTGTGATGAAGCTGCTCCATCTGTCACACTTCTGTGTGAGTGGCACCAGTACACTCAGAGGTGTTCAGGGGTATCACCAGTGGTGATTAAGCTGCTCCATCTGTCACTCTTCTGTATGAGTGGCACAAGTACACTCAGAGGAGCTCAGACGTACTGCCAGTGGTGATGAAGCTGCTCCATCTGTCACTCTTCTGTGTGAGTGGCACAAGTACACTCAGAGGTACTCAGAGGTACCACCAGTGGTGATGAAGTTGCTCCATCCGTCACTCTTATGTGTGAGTAGCACAAGTACACTCAGAGGTACTCAGAGGTATCTCCAGTGGTGATGGAGCTGCTACATCTGTCACTCTCCTGTGTGAGAGGCACAAGTACACTCAGAGGTACTGAGAGGTATCGCCAGTGGTGATGAAGCTGTTGCATCTGCCACTCTTCTTTGTGAGTGGCACAGTACATTCAGAGGTACTCAGAATTATCTCTAGGGGTGATGAAGCTGCTAAATCTGTCACTCTTTTGTGTGAGTGACACAAGTACACTCAGAGGTATGCAGAGATAACGCCAGTGGTGATGAGGTTGCTCCATCTGCCACTCTTGTGTGTGAGTAGCACAGTACACTCAGAGGTACACAGAGGTATCGCTAGAGGTGATGAAGCAGCTCCATCTGTCACTCTTCTGTGTGAGTAGCACAAGTACACTCAGAGGAAATCAGAGGTAATGCCAGTGGTGATGAAGCTGCTCCATCTGTCACGCTTCTGTGTGAGTAGCAGAGTACACTCAGAGGTACACAGAGGTACCGCCAGTGGTGATGAAGCTGCTCCATGTGCCACTCTGCTGTGTGAGTAGCACAGTACACTAGAGGTGCAGCCAGTGGTGATGAAGCTGCTCCATTTGTCACTCTTCTGTGTGAGTAGCACAGTACACTCAGAGGTACTCAGAGGTACCGACAGTGGTGATGAAGCTGTTCCATCTGCCAATCTTCTGTGTGAGTAGCACAGTACACGCAGAGGTACTCAGAGGTATCTCCAGTGGTGATGAAGCTGCTCCATCTGTCACTCTTCTGTGTGAGTGGCACAAGTACACTCAGAGGTACCCAGGGGTACCGTCAGTGGTGATTAAGCTTCTCCCTGTGCCACTCTTCTGTGTGAGTAGCACAGTACACTCAGAGGTACTCATAGGTATCACCAGTGGTGATTAAGCTTCTCCATCTGTCACTTTTCTGTGTGAGTGGCACAAGTACACTCAGAGGTACTCAGAGGTACCGACAGCGGTGATGAAGCTGTTCCATCTGCCAATCTTCTGTGTGAGTAGCACAGTACACTCAGAAGTACTCAGAGGTATCTCAAGTGGTGATGAAGCTGCTCCATCTGTCACTCTTCTGTATGAGTTGCACACGTACACTCAGAGGTACTCAGCGGTACCGCCAGTGGTGATGAAGCTGTTCCATCTGTCACTCTTCTGTGTGAGTGGCACAAGTGCACTCAGGGGTACTCAGGTGTATCACCACTGGTGATTAAGCTGCTCCATGGGCCACTCTTCTGTGTGAGTAGCACAGTACACTCTGAGGTACACAGAGGTATCGCCAGAGGTGGTGAAGCTGCTCCATCTGTCACTCTTCTGTGTGAGTGGCACCAGTACACTCAGAGGTACTCAGATGTACTCAGAGGTACCACCAGTGTGATGAAGCTGCTCCATCTGTCACACTTCTGTGTGAGTGGCACCAGTACACTCAGAGGTGTTCAGGGGTATCACCAGTGGTGATTAAGCTGCTCCATCTGTCACTCTTCTGTATGAGTGGCACAAGTACACTCAGAGGAGCTCAGACGTACTGCCAGTGGTGATGAAGCTGCTCCATCTGTCACTCTTCTGTGTGAGTGGCACAAGTACACTCAGAGGTACTCAGAGGTACCACCAGTGGTGATGAAGTTGCTCCATCCGTCACTCTTATGTGTGAGTAGCACAAGTACACTCAGAGGTACTCAGAGGTATCTCCAGTGGTGATGGAGCTGCTACATCTGTCACTCTCCTGTGTGAGAGGCACAAGTACACTCAGAGGTACTTAGAGGTATCGCCAGTGGTGATGAAGCTGTTGCATCTGCCACTCTTCTTTCTGAGTGGCACAGTACATTCAGAGGTACTCAGAATTATCTCTAGGGGTGATGTAGCTGCTAAATCTGTCACTCTTTTGTGTGAGTGACACAAGTACACTCAGAGGTATGCAGAGATAACGCCAGTGGTGATGAGGTTGCTCCATCTGCCACTCTTGTGTGTGAGTAGCACAGTACACTCAGAGGTACACAGAGGTATCGCTAGAGGTGATGAAGCAGCTCCATCTGTCACTCTTCTGTGTGAGTAGCACAAGTACACTCAGAGGAAATCAGAGGTAATGCCAGTGGTGATGAAGCTGCTCCATCTGTCACGCTTCTGTGTGAGTAGCAGAGTACACTCAGAGGTACACAGAGGTACCGCTAGAGGTGATGAAGCTTCTCCATCTGTCACTCTTCTGTGTGAGTAGCACAAGTACACTCAGAGGTACTCAGAGGTACCGCCAGTGGTGATGAAGCAGCTCCATCTATCACTCCTCTGTGTGAGTGGCACAAGTACAATCAGAGGTACTCAGAGGTACCGCCAGTGGTGATGAAGCTGCTCCATGTGCCACTCTGCTGTGTGAGTAGCACAGTACACTAGAGGTGCAGCCAGTGGTGATGAAGCTGCTCCATTTGTCACTCTTCTGTGTGAGTAGCACAGTACACTCAGAGGTACTCAGAGGTACCGACAGTGGTGATGAAGCTGTTCCATCTGCCAATCTTCTGTGTGAGTAGCACAGTACACGCATAGGTACTCAGAGGTATCTCCAGTGGTGATGAAGCTGCTCCATCTGTCACTCTTCTGTGTGAGTGGCACAAGTACACTCAGAGGTACCCAGGGGTACCGTCAGTGGTGATTAAGCTTCTCCCTGTGCCACTCTTCTGTGTGAGTAGCACAGTACACTCGGAGGTACTCATAGGTATCACCAGTGGTGATTAAGCTTCTCCATCTGTCACTTTTCTGTGTGAGTGGCACAAGTACACTCAGAGGTACTCAGAGGTACCGACAGCGGTGATGAAGCTGTTCCATCTGCCAATCTTCTGTGTGAGTAGCACAGTACACTCAGAAGTACTCAGAGGTATCTCAAGTGGTGATGAAGCTGCTCCATCTGTCACTCTTCTGTATGAGTTGCACACGTACACTCAGAGGTACTCAGGGGTACCGCCAGTGGTGATGAAGCTGTTCCATCTGTCACTCTTCTGTGTGAGTGGCACAAGTGCACTCAGGGGTACTCAGGTGTATCACCACTGGTGATTAAGCTGCTCCATGGGCCACTCTTCTGTGTGAGTAGCACAGTACACTCTGAGGTACACAGAGGTATCGCCAGAGGTGGTGAAGCTGCTCCATCTGTCACTCTTCTGTGTGAGTGGCACCAGTACACTCAGAGGTACTCAGATGTACTCAGAGGTACCACCAGTGTGATGAAGCTGCTCCATCTGTCACACTTCTGTGTGAGTGGCACCAGTACACTCAGAGGTGTTCAGGGGTATCACCAGTGGTGATTAAGCTGCTCCATCTGTCACTCTTCTGTATGAGTGGCACAAGTACACTCAGAGGAGCTCAGACGTACTGCCAGTGGTGATGAAGCTGCTCCATCTGTCACTCTTCTGTGTGAGTGGCACAAGTACACTCAGAGGTACCACCAGTGGTGATGAAGTTGTTCCATCCGTCACTCTTATGTGTGAGTAGCACAAGTACACTCAGAGGTACTCAGAGGTACCGCCAGTGGTGATGAAGCAGCTCCATCTATCACTCCTCTGTGTGAGTGGCACAAGTACAATCAGAGGTACTCAGAGGTACCGCCAGTGGTGATGAAGCTGCTCCATGTGCCACTCTGCTGTGTGAGTAGCACAGTACACTAGAGGTGCAGCCAGTGGTGATGAAGCTGCTCCATTTGTCACTCTTCTGTGTGAGTAGCACAGTACACTCAGAGGTACTCAGAGGTACCGACAGTGGTGATGAAGCTGTTCCATCTGCCAATCTTCTGTGTGAGTAGCACAGTACACGCAGAGGTACTCAGAGGTATCTCCAGTGGTGATGAAGCTGCTCCATCTGTCACTCTTCTGTGTGAGTGGCACAAGTACACTCAGAGGTACCCAGGGGTACCGTCAGTGGTGATTAAGCTTCTCCCTGTGCCACTCTTCTGTGTGAGTAGCACAGTACACTCAGAGGTACTCATAGGTATCACCAGTGGTGATTAAGCTTCTCCATCTGTCACTTTTCTGTGTGAGTGGCACAAGTACACTCAGAGGTACTCAGAGGTACCGACAGCGGTGATGAAGCTGTTCCATCTGCCAATCTTCTGTGTGAGTAGCACAGTACACTTAGAAGTACTCAGAGGTATCTCAAGTGGTGATGAAGCTGCTCCATCTGTCACTCTTCTGTATGAGTTGCACACGTACACTCAGAGGTACTCAGCGGTACCGCCAGTGGTGATGAAGCTGTTCCATCTGTCACTCTTCTGTGTGAGTGGCACAAGTGCACTCAGGGGTACTCAGGTGTATCACCACTGGTGATTAAGCTGCTCCATGGGCCACTCTTCTGTGTGAGTAGCACAGTACACTCTGAGGTACACAGAGGTATCGCCAGAGGTGGTGAAGCTGCTCCATCTGTCACTCTTCTGTGTGAGTGGCACCAGTACACTCAGAGGTACTCAGATGTACTCAGAGGTACCACCAGTGTGATGAAGCTGCTCCATCTGTCACACTTCTGTGTGAGTGGCACCAGTACACTCAGAGGTGTTCAGGGGTATCACCAGTGGTGATTAAGCTGCTCCATCTGTCACTCTTCTGTATGAGTGGCACAAGTACACTCAGAGGAGCTCAGACGTACTGCCAGTGGTGATGAAGCTGCTCCATCTGTCACTCTTCTGTGTGAGTGGCACAAGTACACTCAGAGGTACCACCAGTGGTGATGAAGTTGCTCCATCCGTCACTCTTATGTGTGAGTAGCACAAGTACACTCAGAGGTACTCAGAGGTATCTCCAGTGGTGATGGAGCTGCTACATCTGTCACTCTCCTGTGTGAGAGGCACAAGTACACTCAGAGGTACTTAGAGGTATCGCCAGTGGTGATGAAGCTGTTGCATCTGCCACTCTTCTTTGTGAGTGGCACAGTACATTCAGAGGTACTCAGAATTATCTCTAGGGGTGATGAAGCTGCTAAATCTGTCACTCTTTTGTGTGAGTGACACAAGTACACTCAGAGGTATGCAGAGATAACGCCAGTGGTGATGAGGTTGCTCCATCTGCCACTCTTGTGTGTGAGTAGCACAGTACACTCAGAGGTACACAGAGGTATCGCTAGAGGTGATGAAGCAGCTCCATCTGTCACTCTTCTGTGTGAGTAGCACAAGTACACTCAGAGGAAATCAGAGGTAATGCCAGTGGTGATGAAGCTGCTCCATCTGTCACGCTTCTGTGTGAGTAGCAGAGTACACTCAGAGGTACACAGAGGTACCGCTAGAGGTGATGAAGCTTCTCCATCTGTCACTCTTCTGTGTGAGTAGCACAAGTACACTCAGAGGTACTCAGAGGTACCGCCAGTGGTGATGAAGCAGCTCCATCTATCACTCCTCTGTGTGAGTGGCACAAGTGCAATCAGAGGTACTCAGAGGTACCGCCAGTGGTGATGAAGCTGCTCCATGTGCCACTCTGCTGTGTGAGTAGCACAGTACACTAGAGGTGCAGCCAGTGGTGATGAAGCTGCTCCATTTGTCACTCTTCTGTGTGAGTAGCACAGTACACTCAGAGGTACTCAGAGGTACCGACAGTGGTGATGAAGCTGTTCCATCTGCCAATCTTCTGTGTGAGTAGCACAGTACACGCAGAGGTACTCAGAGGTATCTCCAGTGGTGATGAAGCTGCTCCATCTGTCACTCTTCTGTGTGAGTGGCACAAGTACACTCAGAGGTACCCAGTGGTACCGTCAGTGGTGATTAAGCTTCTCCCTGTGCCACTCTTCTGTGTGAGTAGCACAGTACACTCAGAGGTACTCATAGGTATCACCAGTGGTGATTAAGCTTCTCCATCTGTCACTTTTCTGTGTGAGTGGCACAAGTACACTCAGAGGTACTCAGAGGTACCGACAGCGGTGATGAAGCTGTTCCATCTGCCAATCTTCTGTGTGAGTAGCACAGTACACTCAGAAGTACTCAGAGGTATCTCAAGTGGTGATGAAGCTGCTCCATCTGTCACTCTTCTGTATGAGTTGCACACGTACACTCAGAGGTACTCAGGGGTACCGCCAGTGGTGATGAAGCTGTTCCATCTGTCACTCTTCTGTGTGAGTGGCACAAGTGCACTCAGGGGTACTCAGGTGTATCACCACTGGTGATTAAGCTGCTCCATGGGCCACTCTTCTGTGTGAGTAGCACAGTACACTCTGAGGTACACAGAGGTATCGCCAGAGGTGGTGAAGCTGCTCCATCTGTCACTCTTCTGTGTGAGTGGCACCAGTACACTCAGAGGTACTCAGATGTACTCAGAGGTACCACCAGTGTGATGAAGCTGCTCCATCTGTCACACTTCTGTGTGAGTGGCACCAGTACACTCAGAGGTGTTCAGGGGTATCACCAGTGGTGATTAAGCTGCTCCATCTGTCACTCTTCTGTATGAGTGGCACAAGTACTCTCAGAGGTACTCAGACGTACCGCCAGCGGTGATGAAGCTGTTCCATCTGCCAATCTTCTGTGTGAGTAGCAAAGTTCACTCAGAGGTACTCAGAGGTATCTCCAGTGGTGATGAAGCTGCTCCATCTGTCACTCTTCTGTGTGAATGGCACAAGTACACTTAGAGGTACTCAGAGGTATTGGCAGTGGTGATGAAGCTGCTACATCAGACACACTTCTGTGTGAGTGGCACAATTACACTCAGAGGTGCTCAGTGGTACCACCAGTGGTGATGAAGCTGCTCTGCCGGCCAATCTTCCATGTGAGTGGCACAAGTACACTCAGAGGTATTCATAGGTATCGCCAGCAGTGATGAAGCTGCTCCATCTGGCACTCTTCCGTGTGAGTGGCACAAGTACACTCAGAGGTACTCAGGGGTATTGGCACAGTGATAAGGCTGCTCCATCTGCCACTCTTCCGTGTGATTGGCACAAGTACACCCAGAGGTACACTGAGGTACTGCATGTGGTGATGAGGCTGCTCCATCTGCCACTCTTGTGGGTGAGTAGCACAGTACACTCAGAGGTACACAGAGGTATCGCTAGAGGTGATGAAGCTGCTCCATCTGTCACTCTTCTGTGTGAGTGGCACAAGTACACTCAGAGATACTCAGAGGTACCGCCAGTGGTGATGAAGCTGCTCCATGTGCCACTCTGCTGTGTCAGTAGCACAGTACACTAGAGGTACAGCCAGTGGTGATGAAGCTGCTCCATCTGTCACTCTTCTGTGTGAGTAGCACAGTACACTCAGAGGTACTCAGAGGTACCGACAGCGGTGATGAAGCTGTTCCATCTGCCAATCTTCTGTGTGAGTAGCACAGTATACGCAGAGGTACTCAGAGGTATCTCCAGTGGTGATGAAGCTGCTCCATCTGTCATTCTTCTGTGTGAGTGGCACAAGTACACTCAGAGGTACCCAGGGGTACCGTCAGTGGTGATTAAGCTTCTCCCTGTGCCACTCTTCTGTGTGAGTAGCACAGTACACTCAGAGGTACTCATAGGTATCACCAGTGGTGATTAAGCTTCTCCATCTGTCACTTTTCTGTGTGAGTGGCACAAGTACACTCAGAGGTACTCAGAGGTACCGACAGCGGTGATGAAGCTATTCCATCTGCCAATCTTCTGTGTGAGTAGCACAGTACACTCAGAAGTACTCAGAGGTATCTCAAGTGGCGATGAAGCTGCTCCATCTGTCACTCTTCTGTATGAGTGGCACACGTACACTCAGAGGTACTCAGGGGTACCGCCAGTGGTGATGAAGCTGTTCCATCTGTCACTCTTCTGTGTGAGTGGCACAAGTGCACTCAGGGGTACTCAGGTCGATCACCAGTGGTGATTAAGCTGCTCCATGGGCCACTCTTCTGTGTGAGTAGCACAGTACACTCAGAGGTACACAGAGGTATCGCCAGAGGTGGTGAAGCTGCTCCATCTGTCACTCTTCTGTGTGAGTGGCACCAGTACACTCAGGTACACTCAGAGGTGTTCAGGGGTATCACCAGTGGTGATTAAGCTGTTCCATCTGCCAATCTTCTGTGTGAGTAGCACAGTACACTCAGAGGTATCTCCAGTGGTGATTAAGCTGCTCCATCTGTCACTCTTCTGTATGAGTGGCACAAGTACTCTCAGAGGTACTCAGAGGTATTGCCTGTGGTGATGAAGCTGCTCCATCTGTCACTCTTCTGTGTGAGTAGCACAGTACACTCAGAGGTCCTCAGAGGTATTAGCAGTGGTGATGAAGCTGCTACATCTGACACACTTCTGTGTGAGTGGCACAATTACACTCAGAGGTGCTCAGTGGTACCACCAGTGTTGATGAAGCTGCTCCACCGGCCAATCTTCCATGTGAGTGGCACAAGTACACTCAGAGGTATTCATAGGTATCGCCAGCAGTGATGAAGCTGCTCCATCTGGCACTCTTCCGTGTGAGTGGCACAAGTACACTCAGAGGTACACAGAGGTATCGCTAGAGGTGATGAAGCTGCTCCATCTGTCACTCTTCTGTGTGAGTGGCACAAGTACACTCAGAGGTACCCAGGGGTACCGTCAGTGGTGATTAAGCTTCTCCCTGTGACACTCTTCTGTGTGAGTAGCACAGTACACTCAGAGGTACTCATAGGTATCACCAGTGGTGATTAAGCTTCTCCATCTGTCACTTTTCTGTGTTAGTGGCACAAGTACACTCAGAGGTACTCAGAGGTACCGACAGCGGTGATGAAGCTGTTCCATCTGCCAATCTTCTGTGTGAGTAGCACAGTACACTCAGAAGTGCTCAGAGATACCTCAAGTGGTGATGAAGCTGCTCCATCTGTCACTCTTCTGTATGAGTGGCACACGTACACTCAGGGGTACTCAGGTGTATCACCAGTGGTGATTAAGCTGCTCCATGGGCCACTCTTCTGTGTGAGTGGCACAAGTGCACTCAGGGGTACTCAGGTGTATCACCAGTGGTGATTAAGCTGCTCCATGGGCCACTCTTCTGTGTGAGTAGCACAGTACACTCAGAGGTACACAGAGGTATCGCCAGAGGTGGTGAAGCTGCTCCATCTGTCACTCTTCTGTGTGAGTGGCACCAGTACACTCTTAGGTACTCAGATGTACTCAGAGGTACCACCAGTGTGATGAAGCTGCTCCATCTGTCACACTTCTGTGTGAGTGGCACCAGTACACTCAGAGGTGTTCAGGGGTATCACCAGTGGTGATTAAGCTGCTCCATCTGTCACTCTTCTGTATGAGTGGCACAAGTACTCTCAGAGGTACTCAGAGGTACCGCCAGTGGTGATGAAGCTGTTCCATCTGCCAATCTTCTGTGTGAGTAGCACAGTACACTCAGAGGTACTCAGAGGTATCTCCAGTGGTGATGAGGCTGCTCCATCTGTCACTCTTCTGTGTGAATGGCACAAGTACACTTAGAGGTCCTCAGAGGTATTGGCAGTGGTGATGAAGCTGCTACATCTGACACACTTCTGTGTGAGTGGCACAATTACACTCAGAGGTGCTCAGTGGTACCACCAGTGGTGATGAAGCTGCTCCACCGGCCAATCTTACATGTGAGTGGCACAAGTACACTCAGAGGTATTCATAGGTATCGCCAGCAGTGATGAAGCTGCTCCATCTGGCACTCTTCCGTGTGAGTGGCACAAGTACACTCAGAGGTACTCAGGGGTATTGGCACAGTGATAAGGCTGCTCCATCTGCCACTCTTCCGTGTGATTGGCACAAGTACACTCAGAGGTACACTGAGGTACTGCCAGTGGTGATGAGGCTGCTCCATCTGCCACTCTTGTGGGTGAGTAGCACAGTACACTCAGAGGTACACAGAGGTATCGCTAGAGGTGATGAAGCTGCTCCATCTGTCACTCTTCTGTGTGAGTGGCACAAGTACACTCAGAGGTACTCAGAGGTTCCGCCAGTGGTGATGAAGCTGCTCCATGTGCCACTCTGCTGTGTGAGTAGCACAGTACACTAGAGGTACAGCCAGTGGTGATGAAGCTGCTCCATCTGTCACTCTTCTGTGTGAGTAGCACAGTACACTCAGAGGTACTCAGAGGTACCGACAGCGGTGATGAAGCTGTTCCATCTGCCAATCTTCTGTGTGAGTAGCACATTACACTCAGAGGTACTCATAGGTATCACCAGTGGTGATTAAGCTTCTCCATCTGTCACTTTTCTGTGTGAGTGGCACAAGTACACTCAGAGGTACTCAGAGGTACCGACAGCGGTGATGAAGCTGTTCCATCTGCCAATCTTCTGGGTGAGTAGCACAGTACACTCAGAAGTACTCAGAGGTATCTCAAGTGGTGATGAAGCTACTCCATCTGTCACTCTTCTGTATGAGTGGCACACGTACACTCAGAGGTACTCAGGGGTACCGCCAGTGGTGATGAAGCTGTTCCATCTGTCACTCTTCTGTGTGAGTGGCACAAGTGCACTCAGGGGTACTCAGGTCCATCACCAGTGGTGATTAAGCTGCTCCATGGGCCACTCTTCTGTGTGAGTAGCACAGTACACTCAGAGGTACACAGAGGTATCGCCAGAGGTGGTGAAGCTGCTCCATCTGTCACTCTTCTGTGTGAGTGGCACCAGTACACTCAGGTACACTCAGAGGTGTTCAGGGGTATCACCAGTGGTGATTAAGCTGTTCCATCTGCCAATCATCTGTGTGAGTAGCACAGTACACTCAGAGGTACTCAGAGGTATCTCCAGTGGTGATTAAGCTGCTCCATCTGTCACTCTTCTGTATGAGTGGCACAAGTACTCTCAGAGGTACTCAGAGGTATTGCCTGTGGTGATGAAGCTGCTCCATCTGTCACTCTTCTGTGTGAGTAGCACAGTACACTCAGAGGTCCTCAGAGTTATTGGCAGTGGTGATGAAGCTGCTACATCTGACACACTTCTGTGTGAGTGGCACAATTACACTCAGAGGTGCTCAGTGGTACCACCAGTGTTGATGAAGCTGCTCCACCGGCCAATCTTCCATGTGAGTGGCACAAGTACACTCAGAGGTATTCATAGGTATCGCCAGCAGTGATGAAGCTGCTCCATCTGGCACTCTTCTGTGTGAGTGACACAAGACACTCAGAGGTACTCAGGGGTATTGGCACAGTGATAAGGCTGCTCCATCTGCCACTCTTCCGTGTGATTGGCACAAGTACACTCAGAGGTACACTGAGGTACTACCAATGGTGATGAGGTTGCTCCATCTGCCACTCTTATGGGTGAGTAGCACAGTACACTCAGAGGTACACAGAGGTATCGCTAGAGGTGATAAAGCTGCTCCATCTGTCACTGTTCTTTGTGATTAGCACAAGTACACTCAGAGGTACTCAGAGGTACAATCAGTGGTGATGAAGCTGCTCCATCTGTCACTATTCTGTGTGAGTGGCAAAAGAACACTCAGAGGAACTCAGAGGTAACACCAGTGGTGACGAAGCTGCTCCATCTGTCACTCTTCTGTGTGAGTAGCACAGTACACTCAGGTATCGCTAGAGGTGATGAAGCTGCTCCATCTGTCACTCTTCTGTGTGAGTAGCACAGTACACTCAGAGGTACACAGAGGTATCGCTAGAGGTGATGAAGCTGCTCCATCTGTCACTCTTCTTTGTGAGTGGCATAAGTACACTCAGAGGTACTTATAGGTATCCCCAGTGGTGATTAAGCTGCTCCATCTGTCATTCTTCTGTGTGAGTGACACAAGTACACACAGAGGTACTCAGAGGTACCGCCAGTGGTAATGAAGCTGCTCCATCTGTCACTCTTCTGTATGAGTGGCACAAGTACACTCAGAGGTACTCATACATATCACCAGTGGTGATTAAGCTGCTCCATCTGTCACTTTTCTGTTTGAGTGGAACACATACACTCAGAGGTACTCAGAGTTACCGACAGGGGTGATGAAGCTGTTCCATCTGCCAATCTTCTGTGTGAGTAGCGCAGTACACTCAGAGGTACTCAGAGGTATCTCCAGTGGTGATGAAGCTGCTCCATCTGTCACTCTTCTGTGTGAGTGGCACAAGTACACTCAGAGGTACTCAAGGGTACCGCCAGTGGTGATGAAGCTGTTCCATCTGTCACTCTTCTGTGTGAGTGGCACAAATACACTCAGAGGTACTCAGGGGTATCACCAGTGGTGATTAAGCTGCTCCATCTGCCACTCTTGTTTGAGTAGCACAGTACACTCAGAGGTACACAGAGGTATCGACAGTGGTGATGAAGCTGCTCCATCTATCACTCTTCTGTGTGAGTAGCACAGGTACACTCAGAGGTACTCAGAGGTACCGCCAGGGTGATGAAGCTGCTCCATCTGTCGCCCTTCTGTGTGAATGGCACAAGTACACACAGAGGTAGTCAGAGGTACCGCCAGTGGTGATGAAGCTCCTTCATCTGTCACTCTTCTGTGTGAGTGGCACAAGTACACTCCGAGGTACTCAGAAGTACCGCCAGTGGTGATGAAGCTGCTCCATCTGTCACTCTTCTGTGTGAGTGGCACAAGTACACTCAGAGGTACTCAGGGGTATCACCAGTGGTGATTAAGCTGCTCCATCTGTCCATCTGTCACTCTTCTGTGTGAATGGCACAAGTACACTCAGAGGAACTGAGAGGTACCGACAGTGATGATGAAGCTGCTCCATCTGCCACACTTCTGTGTGATTAGCACAAGTACACTCAGGGGAAATCAGAAGTACCTCCAGTGGAAATGAAGCTGCTCCATCTGTCACTCTTCTGTGTGAGTGGCACAAGTGCACTCAGAGGTACTCAGAGGTATTGCCTGTGGTGATCAAGCTGCTCCATCTGTCACTCTTCTGTGTGAGTCGCACAGTACACTCAGAGGTACTCATAGGTATCACCAGTGTTGATTAAGCTTCTCCATCTGTCACTTTTCTGTGTGAGTGGCACAAGTACACTCAGAGGTACTCAGAGGTACCGACAGCGGTGATGAAGCTGTTCCATCTGCCAATCTTCTGTGTGAGTAGCACAGTACACTCAGACGTACTCAGAGGTATCTCAAGTGGTGATGAAGCTGCTCCATCTGTCACTCTTCTGTATGAGCGGCACACGTACACTCAGAGGTACTCAGGGGTACAGCCAGTGGTGATGAAGCTGTTCCATCTGTCACTCTTCTGTGTGAGTGGCACAAGTGCACTCAGGGGTACTCAGGTCCATCACCAGTGGTGATTAAGCTGCTCCATGGGCCACTCTTCTGTGTGAGTAGCACAGTACACTCAGAGGTACACAGAGGTATCGCCAGAGGTGGTGAAGCTGCTCCATCCGTCACTCTTCTGTGTGAGCGGCACCAGTACACTCAGGTACACTCAGAGGTGTTCAGGGGTATCACCAGTGGTGATTAAGCTGTTCCATCTGCCAATCTTCTGTGTGAGTAGCACAGTACACTCAGAGGTACTCAGAGGTATCTCCAGTGGTGATTAAGCTGCTCCATCTGTCACTCTTCTGTATGAGTGGCACAAGTACTCTCAGAGGTACTCAGAGGTATTGCCTGTGGTGATGAAGCTGCTCCATCTGTCACTCTTCTGTGTGAGTAGCATAGTACACTCAGAGGTACTCCGAGGTATTGGCAGTGGTGATGAAGCTGCTACATCTGACACACTTCTGTGTGAGTGGCACAATTACACTCAGAGGTGCTCAGTGGTACCACCAATGTTGATGAAGCCGCTCCACCGGCCAATCTTCCATGTGAGTTGCACAAGTACACTCAGAGGTATTCATAGGTATCGCCAGCAGTGATGAAGCTGCTCCATCTGGCACTCTTCCGTGTGAGTGGCACAAGTACACTCAGAGGTACTCAGGGGTATTGGCACAGTGATAAGGCTGCTCCATCTGCCACTCTTCCGTGTGATTGGCACAAGTACACTCAGAGGTACACTGAGGTACTGCCAGTGGTGATGAGGCTTCTCCATCTGCCACTCTTATGGGTGAGTAGCACAGTACACTCAGAGGTACACAGAGGTATCGCTAGAGGTGATGAAGCTGCTCCATCTGTCACTATTCTGTGTGAGTGGCAAAAGAACACTCAGAGGAACTCAGAGGTAACACCAGTGGTGACGAAGCTGCTCCATCTGTCACTCTTCTGTATGAGTAGCACAGTACACTCAGGTATCGCTAGAGGTGATGAAGCTGCTCCATCTGTCACTCTTCTGTGTGAGTGGCATAAGTAAACTCAGAGGTACTTATAGGTATGCCCAGTGGTGATTAAGCTGCTCCATCTGTCACTTTTCTGTGTGAGTGGCACAAGTACATTGAAAGGTACTCATAGGTACCGGCAGCGGTGATGATGCTGTTTCATCTGCCAATCTTCTGTGTGAGTAGCACAGTACACTCAGAGGTACTCAGAGGAATCTCTAGTCGTGATGAAGCTGCTCCATCTGGCACTCTTCTGTGTGAGTGGCACAAGTACACTCAGAGGCACTCACAGGTACCACCAGGATGATGAAGCTGCTCCATCTGTCATTCTTCTGTGTGAGTGACACAAGTACACACAGAGGTACTCAGAGGTACCGCCAGTGGTGATGAAGCTGCTCCATCTGTCACTCTTCTGTGTGAGTGGTACAAGTACACTCCGAGGTACTCATACCTATCACCAGTGGTGATTAAGCTGCTCCATCTGTCAATTTTCTTTTTGAGTGGCACAAGTACACTCAGAGGTACTCAGAGGTACCAACAGCTGTGATGAAGCTGTTCCATCTGCCAATCTACTGTGTGAGTAGCGCAGTACACTCAGAGGTACTCAGAGGTATCTCCAGTGGTGATGAAGCTGCTCCATCTGTCACTCTTCTGTGTGAGTGGCACAAGTACACTCAGAGGTACTCAGGGGTATCACCAGTGGTGATTAAGCTGCTCCATCTGCCACTCTTGTGTGAGTAGCACAGTACACTCAGAGGTACACAGAGGTACCGTCAGTGGTGATTAAGCTTCTCCCTGTGCCACACTTCTGTGTGAGTAGCACAGTACACACGGAGGTACTCATCGGTATCACCAGTGGTGATTAAGCTGTTCCATCTGTCACTCTTCTGTGTGAGTGGCACAAGTGCACTCAGGGGTACTCAGGTGTATCACAAGTGGTGATTACGCTGCTCCATCTGCCACTCTTGTGTGAGCAGCACAGTACACTCAGAGGTACACAGAGGTATCGACAGTGGTGATGAAGCTGCTCCATCTATCACTCTTCTGTGTGAGTAGCACAGGTACACTCAGAGGTACTCAGAGGTACCGCCATTGATGATGAAGCTGCTCCATGTGCCACTCTTCTGTGTGAGTAGCACAGTACACTCAGAGGCACACAGAGGTATCGCTAGAGGTAATGAAGCTGCTCCATCTGTCACTCTTCTGTGTGAGTAGCACAAGTACACTCAGAGGTACTCAGAGTTACCGCCAGTGGTGATGAAGCTGCTCCATCTGTCACTCTTCTGTGTGAGTGGCACAAGTACACTCAGAGGTACTTACAGGTACCGCCAGGGTGATGAAGCTGCTCCATCTGTCATTTTTCTGTGTGAGTGACACAAGTACTCACAGAGGTACTCAGGGGTAAGGACAGTGGTGATGAAGCTGCTCCATCTGTCACTCTTCTGTGTGAGTGGCACAAGTACACTCAGAGGTACTCATAGGTATCTCCAGTGGTGATTAAGTTGCTCCATCTGTCACTTTTATGTGTGAGTGGCACAAGTACACTCAGAGGTACTCAGAGGTACCGACAGAGGTGATGAAGCTGTTCCATCTGCCAATCTTCTGTGTGAGTAGCATAGTACACTCAGAGGTACTCCGAGGTATCTCCAGTGGTGATGAAGCTGGTCCATCTGTCACTCTTCTGTGTGAGTGGCACAAGTACACTCAGAGGTACTCAGAGGTATCACTAGTGGTGATTAAGCTGCTCCATCTGTCACTTTTCTGTGTGAGTGGCACAAGTACACTCAGAGGTACGGATAGGTATCACCAGTGGTGATGAAGCTGTTCCATCTGTCACTCGTCTGTGTGAGTGGCACAAGTACACTCAGAGGTACTCAGGTGTATCACCAGTGGTGATTAAGCTGCTCCATGGGCCACTCTTCTATGTGAGTAGCACAGTATACTCAGAGGTACACAGAGGTATCGCCAGAGGTGATGTAGCTGCTCCATCTGTCACTCTTCTGTGTGAAGGGCACCAGTACACTCAGAGGTACTCATACCTATCACCAGTGGTGATTAAGCTGCTCCATCTGTCAATTTTCTTTTTGAGTGGCACAAGTACACTCAGAGGTACTCAGAGGTACCAACAGCTGTGATGAAGCTGTTCCATCTGCCAATCTACTGTGTGAGTAGCGCAGTACACTCAGAGGTACTCAGAGGTATCTCCAGTGGTGATGAAGCTGCTCCATCTGTCACTCTTCTGTGTGAGTGGCACAAGTACACTCAGAGGTACTCAGGGGTATCACCAGTGGTGATTAAGCTGCTCCATCTGCCACTCTTGTGTGAGTAGCACAGTACACTCAGAGGTACACAGAGGTACCGTCAGTGGTGATTAAGCTTCTCCCTGTGCCACACTTCTGTGTGAGTAGCACAGTACACACGGAGGTACTCATCGGTATCACCAGTGGTGATTAAGCTGTTCCATCTGTCGCTCTTCTGTGTGAGTGGCACAAGTGCACTCAGGGGTACTCAGGTGTATCACCAGTGGTGATTACGCTGCTCCATCTGCCACTCTTGTGTGAGCAGCACAGTACACTCAGAGGTACACAGAGGTATCGACAGTGGTGATGAAGCTGCTCCATCTATCACTCTTCTGTGTGAGTAGCACAGGTACACTCAGAGGTACTCAGAGGTACCGCCAGGGTGATGAAGCTGCTCCATGTGCCACTCTTCTGTGTGAGTAGCACAGTACACTCAGAGGTACTCAGAATTATGGCCAGTGGTGATGAAGCTGCTCCATCTGTCACTCTTCTGTGTGAGTGGCACAAGTACACTCAGAGGAACTCAGAGGTAACACCAGTGGAGATGAAGCTGCTCCATCTGTCAGCCTTCTGTATGAGTAGCACAGTACACTCAGAGGCACACAGAGGTATCGCTAGAGGTAATGAAGCTGCTCCATCTGTCTCTCTTCTGTGTGAGTAGCACAAGTACACTCAGAGGTACTCAGAGTTACCGCCAGTGGTGATGAAGCTGCTCCATCTGTCACTCTTCTGTGTGAGTGGCACAAGTACACTCAGAGGTACTTACAGGTACCGCCAGGGTGATGAAGCTGCTCCATCTGTCATTTTTCTGTGTGAGTGACACAAGTACTCACAGAGGTACTCAGGGGTAAGGACAGTGGTGATGAAGCTGCTCCATCTGTCACTCTTCTGTGTGAGTGGCACAAGTACACTCAGAGGTACTCATAGGTATCTCCAGTGGTGATTAAGTTGCTCCATCTGTCACTTTTATGTGTGAGTGGCACAAGTACACTCAGAGGTACTCAGAGGTACCGACAGAGGTGATGAAGCTGTTCCATCTGCCAATCTTCTGTGTGAGTAGCATAGTACACTCAGAGGTACTCCAAGGTATCTCCAGTGGTGATGAAGCTGGTCCATCTGTCACTCTTCTGTGTGAGTGGCACAAGTACACTCAGAGGTACTCAGAGGTATCACTAGTGGTGATTAAGCTGCTCCATCTGTCACTTTTCTGTGTGAGTGGCACAAGTACACTCAGAGGTACGGATAGGTATCACCAGTGGTGATGAAGCTGTTCCATCTGTCACTCGTCTGTGTGAGTGGCACAAGTACACTCAGAGGTACTCAGGTGTATCACCAGTGGTGATTAAGCTGCTCCATGGGCCACTCTTCTATGTGAGTAGCACAGTATACTCAGAGGTACACAGAGGTATCGCCAGAGGTGATGTAGCTGCTCCATCTGTCACTCTTCTGTGTGAAGGGCACCAGTACACTCAGAGGTACTCAGAGGTACTCAGAGGTACTCAGAGGTACCGCCAGGGTGATGAAGCTACTCCATCTGTCACTCTTCTGTGAGAATGGCACAAGTACACACAGAGGTACTCAGAGGTACTCAGAGGTACCGCCAGGGTGATGAAGCTTCTCCATCTGTCATTTTTCAGTGTGAGTGACACAAGTACTCAAAGAGGTACTCAGGGGTAAGGCCAGTGGTGATGAAGCTGCTCCACCTGTCACTCTTCTGTGTGAGTTGCACAAGTGCACTCAGAGGTACTCAGAGGTACCACCAGTGGTGATGAAGCTGCTCCATCTGTCACTCTTCTGTGTGATTAGCAGAAGTACACTCAGAGGTATTCAGAGGTACCACCAGCGGTGATGAAGCTGCTCCATCTGTCACTCTTCTGTGTGATTGGCACAAGTACACTCAGAGGTACTCAGATGTACTCAGAGATACCGCCAGGGTGATGAAGCCACTCAATCTGTCACTCTGCTGTCTGAATGGCACAAGTACACTCAGAGGTACTCAGGGATACCGCCAGTGATGATGAAGCTGTTCCATCTGTCACTCTTCTGTGTGAGTGGCACAAGTGCACTCAGAGGTACTCGGTTGTATCACCAGTGGTGATTAAGCTGCTCCATCTGTCACTGTTCAGTGTGAGTGGCACCAGTACTCTCAGAGGTACTCAGAGGTACTCAGAGGTACTGCCAGTGTGATTAAACTGCTCCATCTGTCACTCTGCTGTGTGAGTGGCACAAGTACACTCAGAGGTATTCAAGGGTATCACCAGTGGTGATTAAGATGCTCCATCTGTCACTCTTCTGTGTGAGTGGCACAAGTACTCTCGGAGGTACTCAGAGGTACCGCCAGTGGTGGTGAAGCTGTTCCATCTGCCAATCTTCTGTGTGAGTAGCACAGTACACTCAGAGGTACTCAGAGGTATCTCCAGTGCTGATGAAGCTGCTCCATCTGTCACTTTTCTGTGTGAATGGCACAAGTGCACTCAGAGGTACTCAGAGGTATTGCCTGTGGTGATGAAGCTGCTCCATCTGTCACTCTTCTATGTGAGTAGCACAGTACACTCAGAGGTACACAGAGGTATTGCCAGTGGTGATGAAGCTGCTCCATCTGTCACTCTTCCGTGCTAGTGGCACAAGTGCACTCAGAGGTACTTCGAGGTACCACCAGTGGTGATGAAGTTGCTCCATCTGTCACTCGTCTGTGTGATTAGGACAAGTACACTCAGAGGTACTCAGAGGTACCGCCAGTTGTGATGAAGCTGCTCCACCTGTCACTCTTCTGTGTGAGTGGCACAGGTGCACTCAGAGGTACTCAGAGGTATTGCCAATGGTGATGAAGCTTCTATATCTGACACACTTCTGTGTGAGTGGCACAATTATACTCAGTGTTACTCAGAGGTACCGCCAGTGGTGATGAAGCTGATCCATCTGCCACTCTTCCGTGTGAGTAGCACAGTACACTCAGAGGTACACAGAGGTATCGCTAGAGGTGATGAAGCCTCTCCATCAGTCACTCTTCTGTGTGATTAGCAGAAGTACACTCAGAGACACTCAGAGGTACCACCAGTGGTGATGAAGCTGCTCCATCTGTCACTCTTCTGTGTGAGTAGCACAGTACACTCAGAGGCACACAGATGTATCGCTAGAGGTAATGAAGCTGCTACATCTGTCACTCTTCTTTGTGAGTAGCACAAGGACACTCAGAGGTACTCAGAGGTACGGCCAGTGGTGATGAAGCCTCTCCATCGGTCACTCTTCTGTGTGAGTGGCACAAGTACACTCAGAGGTACTCACAGGTAGCGCCAGGGTGATGAAGCTGCTCCATCTGTCATTTTTCAGTGTGAGTGACACAAGTACACACAGAGGTACTCAGGGGTAAGGCCAGTGGTGATGAAGCTGCTCCACCTGTCACTCTTCTGTGTGAGTTGCACAAGTGCAATCAGAGGTACTCAGAGGTACCGCCATTGGTGATGAAGCTGCTCCATCTGTCACTCTTATGTGTGATTAGCAGAAGTACACTCAGAGGTATTCAGAGGTACCACCAGCGGTGATGAAGCTGCTCCATCTGTCACTCTTCTGTGTGATTGGCACAAGTACACTCAGAGGTTCTCAGAGGTACCGCCAGTGATGATGAAGCTGCTCCATGTGCCACTCTTCTGTGTGAGTAGCACAGTACACTCAGAGGTACTCAGAAGTACGGCCAGTGGTGATGAAGCTGCTCCATCTGTCACTCTTCTGTGTGAGTGGCACAAGTACACTCAGAGGTACTCACAGGTAGCGCCAGGGTGATGAAGCTGCTCCATCTGTCATTTTTCAGTGTGAGTGACACAAGTACTCAAAGAGGTACTCAGGGGTAAGGCCAGTGGTGATGAAGCTGCTCCACCTGTCACTCTTCTGTGTGAGTTGCACAAGTGCACTCAGAGGTACTCAGAGGTACCACCAGTGGTGATGAAGCTGCTCCATCTGTCACTCTTCTGTGTGATTAGCAGAAGTACACTCAGAGGTATTCAGAGGTACCACCAGCGGTGATGAAGCTGCTCCATCTGTCACTCTCTTTGTGTGATTGGCACAAGTACACTCAGAGGTTCTCAGAGGTACCGCCAGTGATGATGAAGCTGCTCCATTTGCCACTCTTCTGTGTGAGTAGCACAGTACACTCAGAGGTACTCAGAAGTACGGCCAGTGGTGATGAAGCTGCTCCATCTGTCACTCTTCTGTGTGAGTGGCACAAGTACACTCAGAGGAACTCAGAGGTAACACCAGTGGAGAGGAAGCTGCTCCATCTGTCACCCTTCTGTGTGAGTGGCAGAGGTACACTCAGAGGTACTCGGGTGTATCACCAGTGGTGATTAAGATGCTCCATGGGCCACTATTATATGTGAGTAGCACAGTATACTCAGAGGTACACAGGGGTATCGCCAGAGGTGATGTAGCTGCTCCATCTGTCACTCTTCTGTGTGAATGGCACCAGTACACTCAGAGGTACTCAGAGATACCGCCAGGGTGATGAAGCCACTCCATCTGTCATTCTGCTGTCTGAATGGCACACGTACACTCAGAGGTACTCAAGGGTACCGCCAGTGATGATGAAGCTGTTCCATCTGTCACTCTTCTGTGTGAGTGGCACAAGTGCACTCAGAGGTACTCGGGTGTATCACCAGTGGTGATTAAGCTGCTCCATGTGCCACTCTTCTGTGTGAGTAGCACAGTACACTCAGATGTACACAGAGGTATCGCCAGAGGTGATGTAGCTGCTCCATCTGTCACTCTTCTGTGTGAATGGCACCAGTACACTCAGAGGTACTCAGAGGTACTCAGAGGTACCACCAGGGTGATGAAGACACTCCATCTGTCACTCTGCAGTCTGAATGGCACACGCACACTCAGAGGTACTCAGGGGTACCGCCAGTGGTGATGAAGCTGTTCCATCTGTCACTCTTCTGTGTGAGTGGCACAAGTGCACTCAGAGGTACTCGGGTGTATCACCAGTGGTGATTAAGCTGCTCCATGGGCCACTCTTCTGTGTGAGTAGCACAGTACACTCAGATGTACACAGAGGTATCGCCAGTGGGGATGAAGCTGCTCCATCTGTCACTCTGCTGTGTGAGTGGCACCAGTACACTCAGAGGTACTCAGAGGTACCGCCAGTGTGATGAAACTGCTCCATCTGTCACTCTGCTGTGTGAGTGGCACACGTACACTCAGAGGTACTCAGAGGTACTCAGAGGTACCGCCAGGGTGATGAAGCCACTCCATCTGTCACTCTGCTGTCTTCAGGGGTATCACCAGTGGTGATTAAGCTGCTCCATCTGTCACTCTTCTGTGTGAGTGGCACAAGTACTCTCAGAGGTACTCAGAGGTACCGCCAGTGATGGTGAAGCTGTTCCATCTGCCAATATTCTGTGTGAGTGGCACAGGTGCACTCAGAGGTACTCAGAGGTATTGCCATTGGTGATCAAGCTTCTATATCTGACACACTTCTGTGTGAGTGGCACAATTATACTCAGTGTTACTCAGAGGTACCACCAGTGGTGATGAAGCTGCTCCATCTGCCACTCTTCCATGTGAGTAGCACAGTACACTCAGAGGTACACAGAGGTATCGCTAGAGGTGATGAAGCTGCTCCATCTGTCACTCTTCTGTGTGAGTAGCACAGTACACTCAGATGTACACAGAGGTATCGCCAGAGGTGATGTAGCTGCTCCATCTGTCACTCTTCTGTGTGAATGGCACCAGTACACTCAGAGGTACTCAGAGGTACTCAGAGGTACCGCCAGGGTGATGAAGCCACTCCATCTGTCACTCTGCTGTCTGAATGGCACAAGTACACACAGAGGTACTCAGAGGTACTGCCAGTGGTGATGAAGCTGCTCCATCTGTCACTCTTCTGTGTGAGTGGCACAAGTACACTCAGAGGAACTCAGAGGTAGCGCCAGTGTGATGAAGCTGCTCCATCTGTCACTCTTCTGTGTGAGTGGCACAAGTACACTCAGAGATATTCAGGGGTATCACCAGTGGTGATTAAGCTGCTTCATCTGTCACTCTTCTGTGTGAGTGGCACAAGTACTCTCAGAGGTAGTCTGAGGTACCGCCAGCGGTGGTGAAGCTGTTCTATCTGCCAATCTTCTGTGTGAGTAGCAGAGTACACTCAGAGGTATTCAGGGGTATCACCAGTGGTGATTTAGCTGCTCCATCTGTCACTCTTCTGTGTGAATGGCACAAGTGCACTCAGAGGTACTCAGAAGTATTGCCAGTGGTGATGAAGCTGCTCCATCTGTCACTCTTCTGTGTGAGTAGCACAGTACACTCAGAGGTACTCAGAGGTATTGCCAGTGGTGATGAAGCTGCTCCATCTGTCACTCTTCCGCGTGAGTGGCACCAGCACACTCAGAGGTACTCAAGGTACTCAAGGTACTCAGAGATACCGCCAGGGTGATGAAGCTACTCCATCTGTCACTCTTCTGTGTGAATGACACCAGTACACTCAGAGGTACTCAGAGGTATTCAGAGGTACCGCCAGGGTGATGAAGCCACTCCATCTGTCACTCTGCTGTCTGAATGGCACAAGTACACACAGAGGTACTCAGACGTACTGCCAGTGGTGATGAAGCTGCTCCATCTGTCACTCTTCTGTGTGAGTGGCACAAGTACACTCAGAGGTATTCAGGGGTATCACCAGTGGTGATTAAGCTGCTCCATCTGTCACTCTTCTGTATGAGTGGCACACGTACACTCAGAGGTACTCAGGGGAATCGCCAGTGATGATGAAGCTGTTCCATCTGTCACTCTTCTGTGTGAGTGGCACAAGTGCACTCAGAGGTTCTCGGGTGTATCACCAGTGGTGATTAAGCTGCTCCATCTGTCACTCTTCTGTGTGAGTAGCATAGTACACTCAGAGGTACTCAGAGGTATTGCCAGTGGTGATGAAGCTGCTCCATCTGTCACTCTTCCGCGTGAGTGGCACCAGCACACTCAGAGGTACTCAAGGTACTCAAAGGTACTCAGAGATACCGCCAGGGTGATGAAGCTACTCCATCTGTCACTCTTCTGTGAGAATGGCACAAGTACACTCAGAGGTACTCAGAGGTATCACCAGTGGTGATTTAGCTGCTCCATCTGTCACTTTTCTGTGTGAGTGGCACAAGTACACTCAGAGGTACTCATAGGTATCACCAGTGGTGATGAAGCTGTTCCATCTGTCACTCGTCTGTGTGAGTGGCACAAGTACACTCAGAGGTACTCAGAGGTACTCAGAGGTACCGCCAGGGTGATGAAGCTACTCCATCCGTCACTCTTCTGTGAGAATGGCACAAGTACACACAGAGGTACTCAGAGGTATCACCAGTGGTGATTAAGCTGCTCCATCTGTCACTTCTCTGTGTGAGTGGCACAAGTACACTCAGAGGTACTCATAGGTATCACCAGTGGTGATGAAGCTGTTCCATCTGTCACTCTTCTGTGTGAGTGGCAGGGGTACACTCAGAGGTACTCAGGTGTATCACCAGTTTTGATTAAGCTGCTCCATGGGCCACTCATCTATGTGAGTAGCACAGTATACTCAGAGGTACACAGAGGTATCGCCAGAGGTGATGTAGCTGCTCCATCTGTCACTCTTCTGTGTGAATGACACCAGTACACTCAGAGGTACTCAGAGGTACTCAGAGGTACCGCCAGGGTGATGAAGCCACTCCATCTGTCACTCTGCTGTCTGAATGGCACAAGTACACACAGAGGTACTCAGACGTACCTCCAGTGGTGATGAAGCTGCTCCATCTGTCACTCTTCTGTGTGAGTAGCACAGTACACTCAGAGGTACTCAGAGGTATTGCCAGTGGTGATGAAGCTGCTCCATCTGTCACTCTTCTGTGTGAGTGGCACAAGTACACTCAGAGGTATTCAGGGGTATCACCAGTGGTGATTAAGCTGCTCCATCTGTCACTCTTCTGTATGAGTTGCACACGTACACTCAGAGGTACTCAGGGGAATCGCCAGTGATGATGAAGCTGTTCCATCTGTCACTCTTCTGTGTGAGTGGCACAAGTGCACTCAGAGGTTCTCGGGTGTATCACCAGTGGTGATTAAGCTGCTCCATGGGCCACTCTTCTGTGTGAGTAGCACAGTACTCTCAGATGTACACAGAGGTATCGCCAGTGGTGATGAAGCTGCTCCATCTGTCACTCTTATGTGTGAGTAGCACAGTACACTCAGAGGTACTCAGAGGTATTGCCAGTGGTGATGAAGCTGCTCCATCTGTCACTCTTCCGCGTGAGTGGCACCAGCACACTCAGAGGTACTCAAGGTACTCAAAGGTACTCAGAGATACCGCCAGGGTGATGAAGCTACTCCATCTGTCACTCTTCTGTGAGAATGGCACAAGTACACTCAGAGGTACTCAGAGGTATCACCAGTGGTGATTAAGCTGCTCCATCTGTCACTTTTCTGTGTGAGTGGCACAAGTACACTCAGAGGTACTCATAGGTATCACCAGTGGTGATGAAGCTGTTCCATCTGTCACTCGTCTGTGTGAGTGGCACAAGTACACTCAGAGGTACTCAGAGATACTCAGAGGTACCGCCAGGGTGATGAAGCTACTCCATCTGTCACTCTTCTGTGAGAATGGCACAAGTACACACAGAGGTACTCAGAGGTATCACCAGTGGTGATGAAGCTGTTCCATCTGTCACTCTTCTGTGTGAGTGGCAGGGGTACACTCAGAGGTACTCAGGTGTATCACCAGTTTTGATTAAGCTGCTCCATGGGCCACTCATCTATGTGAGTAGCACAGTATACTGAGAGGTACACAGAGGTATCGCCAGAGGTGATGTAGCTGCTCCATCTGTCACTCTTCTGTGTGAATGACACCAGTACACTCAGAGGTACTCAGAGGTACTCAGAGGTACCGCCAGGGTGATGAAGCCACTCCATCTGTCACTCTGCTGTCTGAATGGCACAAGTACACACGGAGGTACTCAGACGGACTGCCAGTGGTGATGAAGCTGCTCCATCTGTCACTCTTCTGTGTGAGTAGCACAGTACACTCAGAGGTACTCAGAGGTATTGCCAGTGGTGATGAAGCTGCTCCATCTGTCACTCTTCTGTGTGAGTGGCACAAGTACACTCAGAGGTATTCAGGGGTATCACCAGTGGTGATTAAGCTGCTCCATCTGTCACTATTCTGTATGAGTGGCACACGTACACTCAGAGGTACTCAGGGGAATCGCCAGTGATGATGAAGCTGTTCCATCTGTCACTCTTCTGTGTGAGTAGCACAGTACACTCAGAGGTACTCATAGGTATCACCAGTGGTGATGAAGCTGTTCCATCTGTCACTCTTCTGTGTGAGTGGCAGAGGTACACTCAGAGGTACTCGGGTGTATCACCAGTGGTGATTAAGCTGCTCCATGGGCCACTCTTCTATGTGAGTAGCACAGTATACTCAGAGGTACACAGAGGTATCGCCAGAGGTGATGTAGCTGCTCCATCTGTCACTCTTCTGTGTGAATGGCACCACTACACTCAGAGGTACTCAGAGGTACCGCCAGGGTGATGAAGCCACTCCATCTGTCACTCTGCTGTCTGAATGGCACAAGTACACACAGAGGTACTCAGAGGTACTACCAGTGGTGATGAAGCTGCTCCATCTGTCACTCTTCTGTGTGAGTGGCACAAGTACACTGAGAGGAACTCAGAGGTACCGCCAGTGTGATGAAGCTGCTCCATCTGTCACTCTTCTGTGTGAGTGGCACAAGTACACTCAGAGGTATTCAGGGGTATCGCCAGTGGTGATTAAGCTGCTTCATCTGTCACTCTTCCGTGTGAGTGGCACAAGTACACTCAGAGGTACTCATAGGTATCGCCAGCAGTGATGAAACTGCTCCATCTGCCACTCTTCTGTGTGAATGGCACAAGTGCACTCAGAGGTACTCAGAAGTATTGCCTGTGGTGATGAAGCTGCTCCATCTGTCACTCTTCTGTGTGAGTAGCACAGTACACTCAGAGGTACTCAGAGGTATTGCCTGTGGTGATGAAGCTGCTCCATCTGTCACTCTTCATTGTGAGTGGCACCAGCACACTCAGAGGTACTCAGAGGTACTCAAAGGTACTCAGAGATACCGCCAGGGTGATTAAGCTACTCCATCTGTCACTCTTCTGTGAGAATGGCACAAGTACACTCAGAGGTACTCAGAGGTATCACCAGTGGTGATTAAGCTGCTCCATCTGTCACTTTTCTGTGTGAGTGGCACAAGTACACTCAGAGGTACTCATAGGTATCACCAGTGGTGATGAAGCTGTTCCATCTGTCACTCGTCTGTGTGAGTGGCACAAGTACACTCAGAGGTACTCAGGTGTATCACCAGTGGTGATTAAGCTGCTCCATGGGCCACTCTTCTATGTGAGTAGCACAGTATACTCAGAGGTACACAGAGGTATCGCCAGAGGTGATGTAGCTGCTCCATCTGTCACTCTTCTGTGTGAAGGGCACCAGTACACTCAGAGGTACTCAGAGGTACTCAGAGGTACTCAGAGGTACCGCCAGGGTGATGAAGCTACTCCATCTGTCACTCTTCTGTGAGAATGGCACAAGTACACACAGAGGTACTCAGAGGTATCACCAGTGGTGATGAAGCTGCTCCATCTGTCACTCTTCTGTGTGAGTAGCACAGTACACTCAGAGGTACTCAGAGGTATTGCCAGTGGTGATGAAGCTGCTCCATCTGTCACTCTTCTGTGTGAGTGGCACAAGTACACTCAGAGGTATTCAGGGGTATCACCAGTGGTGATTAAGCTGCTCCATCTGTCACTATTCTGTATGAGTGGCACACGTACACTCAGAGGTACTCAGGGGAATCGCCAGTGATGATGAAGCTGTTCCATCTGTCACTCTTCTGTGTGAGTAGCACAGTACACTCAGAGGTACTCATAGGTATCACCAGTGGTGATGAAGCTGTTCCATCTGTCACTCTTCTGTGTGAGTGGCAGAGGTACACTCAGAGGTACTCGGGTGTATCACCAGTGGTGATTAAGCTGCTCCATGGGCCACTCTTCTATGTGAGTAGCACAGTATACTCAGAGGTACACAGAGGTATCGCCAGAGGTGATGTAGCTGCTCCATCTGTCACTCTTCTGTGTGAATGGCACCACTACACTCAGAGGTACTCAGAGGTACCGCCAGGGTGATGAAGCCACTCCATCTGTCACTCTGCTGTCTGAATGGCACAAGTACACACAGAGGTACTCAGAGGTACTACCAGTGGTGATGAAGCTGCTCCATCTGTCACTCTTCTGTGTGAGTGGCACAAGTACACTGAGAGGAACTCAGAGGTACCGCCAGTGTGATGAAGCTGCTCCATCTGTCACTCTTCTGTGTGAGTGGCACAAGTACACTCAGAGGTATTCAGGGGTATCGCCAGTGGTGATTAAGCTGCTTCATCTGTCACTCTTCCGTGTGAGTGGCACAAGTACACTCAGAGGTACTCATAGGTATCGCCAGCAGTGATGAAACTGCTCCATCTGCCACTCTTCTGTGTGAATGGCACAAGTGCACTCAGAGGTACTCAGAAGTATTGCCTGTGGTGATGAAGCTGCTCCATCTGTCACTCTTCTGTGTGAGTAGCACAGTACACTCAGAGGTACTCAGAGGTATTGCCTGTGGTGATGAAGCTGCTCCATCTGTCACTCTTCATTGTGAGTGGCACCAGCACACTCAGAGGTACTCAGAGGTACTCAAAGGTACTCAGAGATACCGCCAGGGTGATTAAGCTACTCCATCTGTCACTCTTCTGTGAGAATGGCACAAGTACACTCAGAGGTACTCAGAGGTATCACCAGTGGTGATTAAGCTGCTCCATCTGTCACTTTTCTGTGTGAGTGGCACAAGTACACTCAGAGGTACTCATAGGTATCACCAGTGGTGATGAAGCTGTTCCATCTGTCACTCGTCTGTGTGAGTGGCACAAGTACACTCAGAGGTACTCAGGTGTATCACCAGTGGTGATTAAGCTGCTCCATGGGCCACTCTTCTATGTGAGTAGCACAGTATACTCAGAGGTACACAGAGGTATCGCCAGAGGTGATGTAGCTGCTCCATCTGTCACTCTTCTGTGTGAAGGGCACCAGTACACTCAGAGGTACTCAGAGGTACTCAGAGGTACTCAGAGGTACCGCCAGGGTGATGAAGCTACTCCATCTGTCACTCTTCTGTGAGAATGGCACAAGTACACACAGAGGTACTCAGAGGTATCACCAGTGGTGATTAAGCTGCTCCATCTGCCACTCTTCCGTGTGAGTGGCACAAGTACACTCTGAGGTACTCAGAGGTATCACCAGTGGTGATGAAGCTGCTACATCTGTCACTCTCTGTGTGAGTGGCAGAAGTACACTCAGAGCTATCGCCAGCGGTGATGAAGCTGCACCATCTGTCACTCTTCTGTGTGAGTAGCACAGTACATTCAGAGGTACTCAGAGGTTTCTCTTGTGGTGATGAAGCTGATAAATCTGTCACTCTTTTGTGTGAGTGGCACAAGTACACTCAGAGGTACACGGAGGTACTGCCAGTGGTGATGAGGCTGCTCCATCTGCCACTCTTGTGGGTGAGTAGCACAGTACACTGAGAGGTACACAGAGGTATCGCTAGAGGTCATGAAGCTGGTCCATCTGTCACTCTTCTGTCTGAATGACACAAGTACACACAGACGTACTCAGAGGTACTGCCAGTGGTGATGAAGCTGCTCCATCTGTCACTCTTCCGTGTGAGTGGCACAAGTACACTCAGAGGTACTCAGAGGTATCACCAGTGGTGATTAAGATGCTCCATCTGTCGCTTTTCTGTGTGAGTGGCACAAGTACACTCGGAGGTACTCATAGGTATCACCAATGGTGATTAAGCTTCTCCATTTGTCACTTTTCTGTGTGAGTGGCACAAGTACACTCAGAGGTACTCAGAGGTACCGACAGCGGTGATGAAGCTGTTTCATCTGCCAATCTTCTGTGTGAGTAGCACAGTACACTCAGAGGTACTCAGAGGTATCTCCAGTGGTGATGAAGCTGCTCCATCTGTCACTCTTCTGTGTGAGTGGCACAAGTGCACTCAGAGGTACTCAGGTGTATTACCAGTGGTGATTAAGCTGCTCCATGGGCCACTCTTCTGTGTGAGTAGCACAGTACACTCAGACGTACACAGAGGTATCGCCAGAGGTGATGAAGCTGCTCCATCTGTCACTCTTCTGTGTGAGTGGCACCAGTACACTCAGAGGTACTCAGAGGTACTCAGAGGTACCGCCAGTGTGATGAAGCTGCTCCATCTGTCACTCTTCTATGTGAGTGGCACAAGTACACTCAGAAGTATTCAGGGGTATCACCAGTGGTGATTAAGCTGCTCCATCTGTCACTCTTCTGTGTGAGTGGCACAAGTACTCTCAGAGGTACTCAGAGGTACCGCCAGCGGTGGTGAAGCTGTTCCATCTGCCAATCTTCTGTGTGAGTAGCACAGTACACTCAGAGGTACTCAGAGGTATCTCCAGTGTTGATGAAGCTGCTCCATCTGTCACTCTTCTGTGTGAATGGCACAAGTGCACTCAGAGGTACTCAGAGGTATTGCCTGTGGTGATGAAGCTGCTCCATCTGTCACTCTTCTGTGTGAGCAGCACAGTACACTCAGAGGTATTGCCAGTGGTGATGAAGCTGCTCCATCTGTCACTCTTCCGTGTGAGTGGCACAAGTACACTCAGAGGTACTCATAGGTATCGCCAGCAGTGATGAAACTGCTCCATCTGCCACTCTTCCGTGTGATTGGCACAAGTACACTCAGAGGTACTCAGGGGTATCGGCACCAGTGATGAAGATGCTCCATCTGCCACTCTTCCGTGTGAGTGGCACAAGTACACTCAGAGGTACTTCGAGGTACCGCCAGTGGTGATGAAGTTGTTCCATCTTGCACTCTTCTGTGTGAGTAGCACAAGTACACTCAGAGGAACTCATAGGTACCGCCAGTGGTGATCAAGCTGCTCCGTTTGCCACTCTTCTGTGTGAGTGCCACACATACACTCAGATATGTGCCCGGAGCTGCGTGTGCCGGAGTCCCACACCTGGGCTGCTTTCCATCCATCAGTCTTCTTTTCGCATTATGGCCTCTGGGCTTCACAAGGTAGTGGCAAATGCTGTACTTTGGGAATCCATGTATCCGTTCAAACATGTAAACAGTCCTACAGCTGATGGCTGGAGTAGAAGTGCTGTTATCTCGCCTGGTGCAGAGCGAGTAAAGTGTATAACACGTGGGGATAAGTGTCACAGATAATGTTGCAGTTTACAAATATGAATGAATGATTTATTACATGACCCCATACAACTATGGTTCCCATTTGCTATAGGCCCATTGTGTGTGAGCCCCAGTAACGTGTTCATGTATATTGCAGCCGGTATAGTGAGGAGTGTGCAGTGCATGTTTCAAGCTCCTTCATTGCTGAATTCTAGAGCTCCACATATGAAACTACCTTGACTGTGGCCAAGGGGAGAAAATAAGCTCCATGGGAAGGTGGGGGGATTACATGGCTGCCTTGTGCTCTTGGCCAGAAACTATATATTCGAGATCCTGAGTTCTACAAGAGTGCATTGTTTGATCTATGAAACATAAATGTTTACGAATATAGCAAACGGTGTTGTGCTGTCATAAAGTTGCTTCATCAAATGTCTGTCCTGTGTCATCCATGTCATGTCCCGTCCCCTTTTTAGCTCTATTTTCCAAAGAGGCCACTTCTTCCGGTCCCCACAGTCGTGCATCTGGCTTTTGTACATGTGAAGAGAGTCCATACTGTCACACTGCACCGGGTATTTTCCGGGAAAGGACCATTTTGGCAACCTTGTCAAGGCATTGTTTACTATGTTTATAGCCCAGCTGGTCAACCTTGCCTCAAAAGGAATCGTCAATGTGCGCAGCGTGGCATTAGGTTTCCCAGGAAAACAATGAATTTGACATACGCAGAAAAGCTATCATTAAAAATGGCTTTGAAAGGAAACCATTCTTTTGCTGTTCTCCATATCGACGGCATTTTGGAACGTATTATGAGAAAATGGCGCAGTTGGCTTTCTCAAGGAATAAAATGTTGCTGGCTTCCACAATAAGCACTTGGTTTGTGTGATCGTTCACTTACAAAATAAAACCTCTGAAATGGGGAAAAAACATCTGGTTTTGTGCCCGCTTAACCACAGTGAGTAATGTTTCTTCTTGAGGTCTCCCCTGAGGGGAAGACGGGGGAGCAGTTTTCCCAAATCTTGCCTCTTCAAGGAATCCACACACACACCCCCAACCTATGTTGTGCAACCCTGCTGGCTCCACCCACAGGCCCCCCTCGGAACAATTTCAGAAGCTCCTATTTCATTACACAGGCCCAACTGGGCAGCACCCCCTCCTCGCCTACACGTTCAGCGCCCAGGCCCTATTTATTCAGGGGAGTTAAACTGCTTCTCAGTTTCGCCTCTGCTCAGCTCCTGCGCACAGCCGAGGCCCCGAGTGCACGTGAAGGCGGGAAGTGAGCTCTCGGAAAGCCCAGCAAGACAAGGACCGAAGCACGACTCCGTAGGAAATGGCATCCGCAGTGCTGTTCACGTGCGCTCTCTGGAGCTTCGCCTCCGCACAGGGATTTGACTATAACGGCGGCATTCATGTTTCATATACGAATGCCATAGATGATGGATTGTTTCCTGCTGAAGAAGAAGGCAAGTTGGGTTTTGATATTTAAAAAAGAGAATTAGATGTAATAGCCTTTTGAACGGCTTAAGACACGTTAGGAGCAAATATAGGTATAATATTTTATTAACATCACCTGCAAAGAGTGAAACTAACTCCGGATAGAAAAGTTTATCAATTTAATCTTTTCAAGGCAGTTTGTTTCAAAGTTATGATATGATAGATTATTTATAACACGCTTAATACCCAGAGGTTTCTAAGCGCGGACCCGGGGAATCGAACCTCCGCGTCGTCTTGTTTCCAAGGCGAGCACGTTGCCCCTGGGCTATCCCCCCGAGAAAGTGAAACGCATACTGTGTATGAATAAGAAAAATTATTAAAGTGTTTCTCTGTGTGTCTGCCCACACAGCGTGTGTCAGTGTGTGTGTGCATGTTTGTGTGCATGCCCACAGTGCGAACGTGGGTGTGCGTGTGCTCCCACTCCATGTTTGTGTGTGCCCGCACTGTGTGTGTCTGTGTGCTAGTACTGTGTGTGTTTGTTGTGTGTGTGTGTGTATATATATATATAGGAGCATTCACCCTTCACGAGCGGTCAAACAACACACACACACTCACACACGTGCATGCATATTCGAGAAAGCCCCTTTGTAAAGTGTATTATTCGTCTTGGACTGTTGAAAGTTTAGAGGAATGCACCCAACAGTAACCTTTCGTTCTTGCAGTTCCCTTAACAGACTGCCAGAAGGAGAGGACCAAGTGGGATAAGCTCTTCACCATGCTGGAGAACTCGCAGATGAAGGAGAACATGCTACTCCAGTCCATTGATGAGATCATTCGGGTGGAGCTGCAGAGTGTGCGGGCGGAGATGCTGCAGTTTGTGTCATCCTACGCCACCACCTGCGCCAGCACCATCGAGCGGTCCATGTCTCAGATGGCAGTTCACGTGGAGAAGACGATGTCCACTCACAACGAGCAAAGCAAGTGGTCGGACCTAACTCACAAATCGAAGCTTGGCAAGATGCTGGAAGAGGTCCTGCTGGCCAGCGCTAACATGTCCAGCAGGCTTGAGAACCTCGAGGCCGACTGCCAGAGCAAGTGTGCAGGAGATCAGCAGGAAGAACTACTGAAGGACATCAAGAACCAGATGAGTCACAATTATAACACCAATGCTTTGCTTCTAGAACTTCAGCACACAAGAACTGAGCTGCAAATCGCGCACGCTCAGATGGCGCGGCGCCTCCTGCCTGCAGGTACGTTTATATTATTCATTTTCTTAGTAACACTGTAACATTGAACCCTACCACACACGAAGTGAAGTGGGGAAGGGAGAATTCACTGTGTCCCCACACAGCCCAAGGGATTTGTAGTACTCCAGGTGGAGGGTGGGGGGGGGGGTCGGGGACTGTGAAGAGATGCATGCTGTCCCAGGCAAAGTGTAATTTTGCCCCCCTCCCTACACTAGGGCAACATTTGAAGATTTTAAGGCAAGCATTGTGCCACCTAGAGCTTTTCTTCTGGTCTCACCCTAAGCAGGTGTCAAGAACATCCTTACTATAGATACAGTCCTGGTAGTTGGGTCTAGACACACCACACCCCAATTTTACAGCAAGCCTCTGCCATGTTGTGCTACATCACCGGTTCTTAATATTCCATCTTTCAGCAGCATATATCCTCAATACTGAGGACCACTGGGAAGAACAGGGCAGTTTCCGTGGAGTGTCAAGAAGAGGTAGACTTGCACAATGTCAACACCAGGGGGCCTGGGGTGTGGGGAGATGGTACAGTAAAGGTTATCGTTGTGGCTGGAAGTGGAAGGCTCCTTGAAGGCTAAACGCTGCTTGACTTCACCCACCCTAGTGCAGCACAATCTTTGCACCATCACCGGGGAGCAGCAAGAGCTGACTAGACGTCGAAGGAAGGGCCTTGATATACCCATAGCCACTGCGTTGTTTTCCAGGGCAGATGTTAGGCTCGTCATTTCACCTTATGAAGCGTTGCATCATCCAATCATTACGAGGCATGCTACAATAGGTTAGGTGCAATGTCATATTCATGTTTTGAAAGCGAGGCTCCCTTTTAATTGGTCCGCCCAGAAGGGTTGGGTGCCCATGAACACTGAGCTATGCAGGCTGCACAGTTGAGGTTGCATTAAGCGTAGCCACGCGATTCAACACCTTCTCAATGGCGTCCTGGTTTTCTGTAGCTATTAACAGTATAACAACTTTCCTAGCCACGGGCAGGTTTTACAGACACCCGCACGTTACCCCAGAGTAACTTAAGTAAACTTCTTAAGTTAACAGAAAGTTTGCTCTCGAACTAGCAAGTCAAGTTCAGCACATTTCTAGAAAGTACCAAAACAGCTTTAATACATCAGAACTAAAAATGTGAATGTGCGATATTCATAATTATATCTCAAGTGTTCATCTTTGTACATGAAAATGTATTTCATGATAGCTAAAGGCGGCTCCTATGATTCCTTTGCAAGAGGTCTCATTGATTAACTGCTGGGCTACTATGCATGTCTATGCAAATGGGACGCGCATACTCATCCTCGGCACTTAAGAGGTTAAACACTTCTCGAACCCCAGCGTTGTATCAGACTGTGGATTGGACAGTGGGATAGGATTGGAAAGTGACTGCTCAGTTTATGACGAGCCATATGAAGAAGGGTGCAAATAGATGAAGCCTTGATGCTGAACACGCACAGACATGTGCACGTGTGCACCCAGACACACACACACACCCCCACACAACCGCCACAGTGGAAACAGATGTGTACTCTCGGTGCTGATGCAAGCTGAATTATTTTCTGCCCTTAAAGGAACCAGTTCAATGATGCAATCTGAGTTGTTTCGGAATTTGGTTTGTGGTTTGAACAGGTGTAACGAAAAAACATCGAGTTTTTTTTTATTTTTGTTCTTCCGGGGGTCCATTTTATGTCAGTCAGTCAGATTTCTGGCTCATGCGTGAACTGTATGCAGGCAATCCACCTTAATCAAGTCAAGCAGAATGTAGACCCTGCCAGGTTCAGCCATCATCATTTTAGCAACTCCATTCATCACACTGATGATAAAGGCTGTTATGGCAAGGCAACATGTAGACCACACATTCTCGTCATGATAGCATGCAGGCCAAACATCCTGATTATACCCACGGAGGGCACACCACATGGATTTTGTAACATTCCTGAGATTATAATTGTAATTGTTTTTTTATAACGCGCTTAATACCTAGAAGTTTCTATGCGTGGGCCCGGGGATCGAACCTGCGTTGCTCCGCACTGTCTTTCTTCCAATGGGAGTGCGTTGCCCCTGAGCTATCCTCCCAGAAATGCATGCACAATGTACATTGCGGTCCTGTTGCGGGACCATCCATTTTTGGTTCTAGCCAGGCAGGACACACACAATTGTATGTATAATATACCGCTCTAGCAGAGCAGCATGCAGTCCATGCATCATGGTTATTGCAGGGCACCATGCACACCACACTTCCTGGATAATTCAGGGCAGCATGTAGACAATGCATGCTGATTAAACTCAGGCAGTTTATACGATTGATTGTGAAAAGTCCCAGGCAGCAGAGAGACACTGCAGCCTGGTAATGGCATGGCAGCATGTAGACCATGCAGGCGGTACAGTCTGGTAAATAAAAAAGCAAACCATGTAGATCGCACATCCTGGTTAAGGATTAACAACGTGCTGTGGACCATCCATCCTGGTTATGGCAGCGCATAATGTAGACCAGACTCCCTGATTTTGATGGGGTAGGGCATGCACCATATAATGTGAACATTCCTAATCAGCAGACCGGCCATGATGCACCTCAGAGCAGGCCCCTTCACTCTGTTCTTTTTTCAAGCTACTGCTGAGAACCCACCCTGCAAAAGCATGCATGTTACTCCTGACCTCGCAAGAGCATAGTGATCACCTTTGCCACGCGTGTCAGGATAATGTAGCTCAGCCATTCCTTTTATCCTACAGGGTAGCACAATCTCTTGCACGTGCCCCGTGTGCCACCTAACGGCGAGAGAGCAACCGTTACCCAAGGGTTGCTTTTCTTAAGAAAAATACTTGAAGTTCAATGGTGTGATTAAAGTGGGCGGCGAGACAGTCGGTTTCTAATGTTTTCAGTTCTTCCGGGAGAACAGGGGGTGCAACAGAAACCTTGCAGTGCAGGGGGGGCCGCACCACTCAGCAGCCCCACAATGGCTCCAGGCCTGTACATGCATCTGGGTTTTAGGTGTACCAGGGGACTCTGATCACCTTTTTTCAGGGGGGAGGGGTCTATATTTTGTGTTACAACGCCGATGAGTAACAATTGAAGGTGGTGCTAATTACAATACAAACTATTTTTCTGTTTAGACCAGTACTTACAGGTGATACTTGACAGAACAATTAACTCCATTTACTTTTTTTCTCATAGGGACTGGCCAGAGGAGACACTCACCATATTTGAAAATCTAGGAATGCAAACAAGTGGCAATTAAAAAAGTAATCAATTGATCGAATATAAGTGCACGTTTGGCTAATAAGAAAACACTAAGGGCCTGATTACACGTTTGGCGGTAGTGTAAAACATCCCGTTTTTTTTTACAATACTGGATGTTTTACCGCTCCACCAAAATCTGAGTTTCAGATGTAAAACTCATTGTTCATGGCACATTTTAAGTGGAGGTAATTAGTAATGACCTACACACACACACACATTACCACATGCGGTAATATGAAATCCCAAAGGAGTCCTATGCAACTCTAAAGTGGAGAATAACTCCAGGATCTGCATGACTGTGAACCATGGGGATCCTTCAGGTTACTGCATGCTTAATGAATGCGGTAGTGCTGTTACCGTTTGGTGGTGTAAATTGCAGCCCACAATCAATCCCAAAGGGATTAAATCATAAGCATAACTCGCCTGTCCCCTTGAAACTCTCGGATTCCTTAAACAGGACCCCTGAAACTGTAGACAAGCACCGTTGCAAGGGAAAGGCTGCCAAGAAGAGTTTTTAGCAACTGGTTTTGATTTCACGAAGCGCTTGGAAGGAAGCCAACAAGCGCCGCAAGGGATGTTTCTAATCGCGCCGCTGTTGGTCCTTTTCAAAGCTGCTTTTAATTTGGCTAATCCCCTGATTGCAAACTCCAAGGGTTCTCTGTTTTAAAATCCATACCCAGATAGCGTTCATGACATTTTGCTGGTTCTTTTTTTCTTGTTAATGGAGAAAGTGCAGAAGCAAACTCGTGCATGCCATGTGCTTTCCATAAGGAAAGGGCCTTGGCCTTGTGCCCCCTCGGGATTCAGGGGAGGAGAGGGGGCAGGGGGAGCAATGGGTTTAGACAACCAGAGCTGCCTCGTCTTCTTTAAACATGACATTAGTTCACTAATAACTAGCAGAAGCCATCATTCGCAGCACCGAGTCTCATCTGAAATAGGCTGCCACATTTACTGTGATGATATGTTAAGCTACATGTTCATTCGTTTTTCAGCCACAGAATGCCGTGCTTAAAACGACCACAGTTTGGTAGTTTTAAATGTGGTCGCCAATTTTTTGGTTGAGGTAATCAAATACATCATCCAAACCCACAATGCAATGTGTATGTGGGGGGTAGTGGTGGGAAGGGCTGGGCATATGGAGACACCCCCCCCCAATAACAGTAAAGCAAAAAGGTGGTCGACCAAGTTCGACAAAAAAATAGTCAACCAAATTCAAAAATATCAACAAAATTCAAAAATATCGAAAGAATTTGAAAAGATCAACTTGTGGTCAGCTGAAACACATAAACCCATCTGCCACCTCCTAATGTTTGTTCCAGCACATCTACCGCTGTTCTTGTGTAAACAGGTGTGTTTTTGCAGTCCCAAGACCAATCTCAGGTTATTGCAGTCATTGATCAATTGGCACAGTTAAAACAAATATGTAAATATAAAAAATATTTATAATATAAATATGAATAAAATAACTAACATAATATAATCTAACAATATAATAAAAGGCCAGATGTATGTTTGTCTGATGCAGTAGCTTTGTCTGTTGTCACCGCTAGAGGGAGCTGTTGCCTTAGAATATATAGTGGTCCTACTGTTTTAATGAAAACCTGCACTTTGGCCCATGTACACGGGCTCTTACACTACAAAATAATAAAATAGGTGCACAGAGGTGTAATGCAGTAGGAAACTCCTATGGACAGGGAATCGAGGGATCCCGAGGTACACATCCGCCTGCATGCAATGGGATATCAAGCACTGACAGCCCCAAAAGATGAGTATTTGCTGAATGTCTGCATTTCCGCCCCACTAAAAACTCACGTAGAGATGCCACACATACAGGCACAGGCAATGCGTGCATGCATCACACAATGCAGACAACAACTAAACACATGTAAGAATGTGCAAAAACTTGCATGCACACATAAAGGACACTGGCATACAGCTTTGCATGCTTCTGTGCATGGTGTGATGGCTGTATGTCAGGGTCTGTGCATGCGTGGTGAGGGTAGTGAGAGCAAGGTTAATGGTGAAAAGGAGAGAGCAATTGATAAATATATTCCAACCAATTAAGTCCAAACTCCCCACCACCACTTGGGTCTCTATCAATACCCACACCTGCATCACATAAAAAAGAATACATTTCTGCATCAGCAACACGGTCATCTACAGCACAAATGAGAACCAAGTACATTCAAATAGATTCCTCCGGAACATGCACACTGCTCCTCAACCCTGACCTCACTATCCTCCATCCATTCCTAGTGCCGGTCCTGCTTGAGATGCAGGCAGAACTCTCGCAGGTGTGGTGGACGCCGCTCCCGCACGTGAAGCATCTGCCCATCCGCTCTGGTGCTGCCTCCACTGCATCTGCCCATACCCAGCACCCCTATCTTGAACCCTGCCCCGCACGCGAACAGTGCTTTATTATTATTCCCCATTTCTACAGTAACACCGTTTTCAAGTGCTGCTCAACTAGGATAAGGTATTGGAGATTTCACACGGCTTCTCTGTGCTACTTATCAGAGGTGGAAGGGGGGTCCATGCGGCCCTCCCTGCATCCATGTCGCAAAGTGAGGTGGTTACAGGCACATTTTTAACACTGCTTCACAGATGCAACAATGATGCAACTCACATTAAAATAGACCAATGCAAGGGACCATAGTAGATACTAAAACACTTGAGTGAGCAACAGAGATCTGTGAAGGTCTTGTTAGAGGGTGTGGGTTGCTTAAGAAAGCCCCCTCACAGGGGGGCAAGCCTACACTGGAACAAGGTTTCATTTGAACTGCAACAACTCAGCCTCCATCTTTATGGGCTCAACACATTGAGTGCCATTACATTGACTAATACATTCAGGTATTATTGCATGATTTGAAGCAGAAGTAATCCACCATGAACTGGTATATAACACTTGATATTATTATTATTATTATTATTATTATTATTATTATTATTATTATTATTATTATTATTATTATTGGTATCATCATTTACAAGAGAGATTAAACTGAATCTAGCTGTAGCTAAAAATCAAATGATGCCACTTTGTTGGACGGGAACGGATGTCGACATCATTATTGAGGTGTGAAATCCATTTGCTGGCTACTATTTACATGCTTGTTTTAGCAGGTAGTTATCTAAGTAAACAAAACAAAAAATAACAAGCTCCTGTCAATCCAGAAACCCATTTGAAGCTTAAATCTCCAAAGTACCAATATTGTACAAAATCATCCTTTCCAAATGTAAGACATTCAATCACATGCCATTGTTCATGGCAGTCAGATCCAGGAGTGCACTTTTGTAGAACTGTATTAAAACTCTGGTGAGACAGGGAGCCGGGGGCGGGGGGTTGAGGGAATGAGATATGCGCCACAGGCCCTGCTGCAGCTTAACCCTCCTCATATCTGTTGATATCTGGGGAAGAGCAGCTACAGTACAAGATAACCTTACACCCCTCTCAGATCTGTAGAGAACCAAAGACAACAGAGGTACGTGTTTGGCCAAACCACCCACTTTTGGAACAGTGGCCAGTTCCTTAACACCACTGTGACATCCTAGTGGTTTTGATTGCCCAGGTGCCACCACAGCGAATAACAGCCCTTTTTATGTCTCTGGAGCATCCTATTCGGACATAGGTGGGACACGCTACACAACCTTGACGTACTTGTGGACTCCTGTATACTCCCAGATATTTGGTTGGGTCGCCCTGTGCACCAGGGATATTAGAATCCGCTCTCTGATTGATTTTGTGGGATTGCTGTTGGATGTTGTCAAGTTTGCTCATCCTGAAAATCAGAGCTCCACCTTTAAGTGAAACAGCTGCCTCAAGCGATTGAAACACTGTATCGCTCTATGGTGTGGTTTTTGCAACTAACCGAGTCGAAGGACTGGTATGGGTTTGTCATATCAGTCTGCCGTCTCAATCCAAACATCCAAATTTATATTGCTTCCTATTAGAATTTGATTGAATATCTGCAGTAGAGATTTCCGAGACATTACTATATGAGAGCAGGCTTGTTTATGTGTAGCTATTAATAGAAATGGATCTTGCCAATTGGATTAAGTATTATCATGATAACCAAAGATTGAAGACAGGTTTTCTTTAAGAGTTTTATACACAATGACTACAGATGAAGGCTCAATGCAGGACAGAGCAAAGAGGCGTGTCAAACGAGCAGTAGCACCTGCTTGCCAATACCAGGGAGCCTTTGCACCTCCTGCAAATTCAGAGAGGCCAGTGTTGTGGGCAAAATATCACAATGGTTGGAGTTATGGGTTATTAATATGCAACTACAATGAGTGGGTAAAGTATTAACACAAAAGTAAACGAATGCCCCATACATATATATGAGAAGTGTGTTATCTCAGTGGTTATATAATGTTTAACTCAGATCTTCTAGAAATAACTAATGGTGAGACACAGATGTTTCACTTCTTAAAACATAATGTTGATATCCCTCCAGATATAGTTACGTCTGTGAGAGCCCTGAGGAAAGCTAGCAAAAAGGAACTTGGCTGAAACTAGTTGGTTACACACATGTCGCAGGACCGACATGTGAAAGGTAGAGTCATTTATCATGGTTGATGCTTAATCTGACAAGAAATATCCCTTTAAATTGAGAAAAACAGTAAATATTGGTGGCACATGCCTTCTTATTTGCTCTAACAACAGCTCAGTCAGATCTGTTGTTTGTGGGTTTGTGTCATGGAGCAAATGTTTGTTTTTAGATTTAGATATTAAGTGGTACTTAAGCACCACCTATAAGCCAAACCGTTTGCATTTTACTACAGATTGGAGGGAGCGGCGTTGTGAGGAAGGGCAGCTTGTGGGTGCTGTGTGGTCATTTACCCACCCATTGACTTCCCAATTCCGTGCAAGTCCCTTTGTTAATTACCACCAACTACCCGCCTCTCCCCATCTAAAACACACCCACCCAGGATCTCTTTCAGCTAGTTCAAACAAGCAGTAACATCAGACTTTGTGCCTTATAGGGCCTGCCAGTGACATTTATGAGCATTCTTCCACAAGCTAATGGCTTAATTGCAGCTGTAAACGTGCTACTAGTGTAATAGAAATGCCTTAACCAAATGTGCCTTTAGCTACTTGATTTATAAGCAGTATCTGTTCTTCCACCAAACTCCCATCAAAACAAGCTCTGGCAAAGCCAACAATTTTAGCTTGTGTATTTGAACTGTGTACACCTGCTGTCTTCTTAAATTCAGGTAGCACCATTATGATTGATTGATGGATAGGTTATTTATAATGCGCTTAATGCACAGAGGTCTCTAAGCACGCACCCAGGGATCAAACCTGTGTTGCTCCGTGTCATTTTGCTTTTAAGGCGAGCATGTTGCCGCTGAGCTATTCTCCCGAGACATTATGGCAGTTGCGGGCAAATGCCTATCCCATTCTTACACGAGAAGCAAAACCTTTTGGCTTTGCCCGTGCTTATTATGATTATCTGTTGACCCCTGACAAACAGATTGAAAACGAGTGTCAGAGATTACTCTGGCTGGTTGTAATGGAATTAAGCGTGGAACTGAGTTGCAGTTGAAGTCTTCATTAACCTTTTTAATCCTTCTGCTATCTTGACTTTCAGAGGCCCCATTACAGCTCTATTTTACTGTTGGATACGCAACACAATCATACACATCTGAACAGAAATGGTACAGTTGATACACTGGGTGGTTTTACAGTACAAATCAAGAGTCATGGCAAGGGAATAATCATTGTTTCACTCCAATGGCCACGGTGTATAATACACTTAAAGAACCACTTGGATGCAATAATTTGTAATCATTATAAAACAATCATCAAGGTGTTTTATGAGTATGCAAGACACTAGATCGGAGGTCTGCAGCCTGTGGTTCTGGAGATGTTTTGGACATTGACCCCCTAGGGTCTCCACTATATACTATGGTAGCTGGAGGTGATGAAGGCTGCAGTCCAAAACAATGTTTGTTGTATCTCAGGAGTATGTTTTAGTGTGAGGCATGAAATTCTCTCTCTCACATTGCTTGCATGAACATGTTCAAAAGCAGCCTAGCCTTTTCATCATCACCCTAAAACTCTGGAACTCGCTAGGCTTTGGATTTAGAAAGAGGTTTAGCCAATTCCATTTGAATATCTGTGAAAAGGCTATAGTGGTTTTCATGCACTGGATTTTCATATAATTGTGACCCTAACACTCAGCAACCTGGGTCGGTTCTACAGTAAGGCAATAACAGCCACCTTCAAAGTCAAGCACCAACAGGAGGGACCAGGGAGGGCCATATTGACCCTGGAACCATCAAATCTGGTCCCTTTGTAAGAGGGTGGATGCACTGAAGGGCATTTGGCCTCTGCCAGCATAAATCCTTTTAAAGACACTCGAAGACTGTAAGGGACTCATGCTGAAAGTAGCGCTAGCACTTTTTCAACAAGTCATAGGTGGGAGTCAAACTAAGAAGTGCTTTATTGGTTGCATTTTCTTACACTTATAAATCAATATTCCTTGTTAGCAATTGTTTTTTTACTATGATGTTACAACACATGCCAAGTGCCTCCCAAAACATAAGGTTGCTGGCCAAGGTTCTGGGCAACAGCAATGGGGGCAAGTTTAACACATTTCTTGTCAACATCTATTTAATCCATCTTTCCGAACCTGCCTACAATTGACTGAATGCTATGTGGTACAGTTTACTTCCCACCAGTTCCCCAAATTCTTAATGTTCAATATATTCTTCTGCCCTCTGTTTAGTTAGCAGTTCATGTCGGCATCATGATCGTGATAAATGCAGCAGGTAGACACCAGATGTATTATTATTTAATATTGGGACCATCATCTTCAGGCTTGGATGAAGAGAACAATGTGGGGAAGGAATAGAGCTTGGCAGATGCAGTACATATACATCTGTCGCCAGATGCAGTTTCTCATGACAGTTCACATTCCAGTCTGTATCCAGAAACCCAAGTCACTTGTTTTAGGTTTAGTGATGAATACAAAAATCTCACTCCATTTGTCAATGTTCACATTACACTTTAAATGAAACCTTAAGTGAGTTTGACTATTTATAAGTAAACTCTAGGTGTGCCTCAGAAACATCTACACCCACATCCCTCAGCCATCATAAAATAATGGATCCAACCAAGGAAGAAAATGGGGATTAAGACCTGTGCTGAATGATAGGCATTGAAGTAATAGAATGGATGCAGTGGGAGAGTGGCTGACTATGCAAGGATGGAGGCACACCATCGATAGAGGAGGTCTTATCCTCAGAAAATGCTTGGTAATGATGCAGGACATTTGAGGATGACTCCTGAGTCTGATATGGACTCAACAGTGACAATATCAGGTTTTCCAAACACAGTCAAAATTCAGGACCTTTAAATAAGTTGTCCTACATGCATTGTCCAATCTGCTGTTTTCACTTTAATTGTCCAACCTCATTGACTGAAAAACAAGGTAATCATGATTCATGCTGGTATTGTTAAAGTATGCCAGTAACATTCTCACCAGTTATAATTAATGCCTTGTTATATTATACATGCCACTAATTGTCGCTACTAAGTGAGGCAGTGTATAAATCATTCCAAATGTACATACAACTAAAACATCTATGTTGTTGAAATAAATCTACTTTCAATTAAATTATCATTAATTTTCTCCTATTTTTGTAGGATGTGAAATGGCCATTTTATTCCCTTCACGGTCACCCAGAATTTATGCAAGTGTTCACCCTGCAACCGAGTCCACGCTGCATGACTTCACAGCTTGCATTTGGGTCAAAGTGACTGATGCACTGGACAAAACCATTGTCTACTCCTATGGAACCAAGAGAAACCCCTATGAGATCCAGTTTTACCTCAGCCACCAGTCAGCAGTGTTTATCGTGGGCACCGATGAGAACAAGGTGGTTGCGGAGAACGTGACCTCTCCAATGGAGTGGTCCCATTTCTGCAATTCTTGGAGCTCGCAAGATGGCACTGCATCAGTGTGGGTAAACGGGGACCTCAAGTCACAATCTTCAGAAATAGCACAGGGTCACGTCATCCCAGATAAAGGCATCATGCAGCTAGGCCAAGAAAAAAATGGCTGCTGCGTTGGTGGCGGGTTCGATGAATTATTGTCCTTCTCTGGCAAGGTGACCGGGTTCAATGTGTGGGACAGAGTCCTCAGCGAAGAAGAAATCATAACACAGACTGGTGGAGAAGATTCATGCAATATCCGGGGGAATGTTGTTGGGTGGGGAGTTACGCAGATCCAACCACATGGAGGGGCTCAGTTTATTTTCTAAAAAGAACCCTTTACTGATGAAACTACGTGACTTTCAACAGCCAGACATTCTGCTTTATCAAAAAGAATACTGAACTGTCCTAATCAGTTTAACTGAGGCCCTTAGATAAAGTTATTGTGATGTATAGGTATAGGTTTAGCTATAGCTGGAGGGATGGATCATCACCATACACAAAGCCCTCAGGGATGGGGCACTTCTCACCTGAAAGGGAAGTAAAAACACAGCATACACTCATGAACTCTGCAATGTGTACAAACTTCCACTGAGTTCAGTGTTCCCTCCAAACTAATGTTTACAGCCCCACTTCCCAGGCATAAACAATCTGAAGTTCAGATCTTTCAATGAATGTCGCAATGAGCAAATTCAACCCTCAAAGGGCCATAAAGTCCATAAAGTCAACACCCTAGGTGCTCTTCACCTATCACCCTCACATCCATCACATTGGGATGCTGTCACAATTCATTTTCATCAAAAATCCATTACACACTATCTCAACAGTTTTCCCTAGAAAGAGGCATCAGACGTGCCACCACCCCCTCAGACCCCAGTACCTAAGGCACATGCCAATTGAAACACCAGATCCTGCAATTAATATCAAACACTTCAGTTAATTACTGATAGAACTAAGTGACATGAGATGGAACTGTTTATTTAAAAATGATGCTCCAATCAATCACTCTTTCTCTTGTTGGATCTACTCATTAATGTGAACATTGCTTTTTAAATATTTAATTGATGAAATGTTACATTTTTGTTCTACTTTTGTTTATAATGGAATGTATGTATAATGCTAAACAGATACTGTGTCTCTTAATTGCTAATTAAGCTATGAATGAACAATTGTGCCTGTTTCCAATGTATGTTCCTGTTTTTACCAAACAGTATAATTATTTTAGTTGTATTATAATGTAAATCTACTTTGTAATAATGTTATTAAGACTATTTTTGTAAAACTTTATTATAGATAAAAGGTCACATCTTTATCAACTCTCACAGTTTTCATATTGTTTAAGCTTTATGTGTCCAATGATCTTGGGATTTGTTAAGAATGATGTGTAATTCTGAATGACAGACATCAGTTAATCGTAGTCTTTATTTGTTTCTTTATTTATTTGTTGGTATTTTGTAAGGTACTGGATGCAGAAGCCTTGTATTTTAGGATGATGGTACAGGAATTAAGGAAAGTGGTGCAGAAAAGGGGGACATTGGAGGACGGGAGATGACGGTTTTACTTACACCAACTCGCAAGTTGCATTCTTGACTCAAGTTAAGGTGCACATATAATGCAAACAGTTACCTGCATACAGCCTGCATTTTTCAATTGAACATAAGTGTGAAATGTCCTCAGGTTGTTCAAGAGTGCGAGGGTCATAGTAATATAGATCGTTGGCAAGGTCTACGGTTTTCAGCTAAGCTGACTTAAGAGTTCCTCGAGGAAGGGGAAATACACTTCTAATTCTCCGGGACAGACTTTCAGGATAAATAAGACTTCAGTCTGTTATCCAAACTGCAAGGGATTTTGTTGAGGATCTCAGGAGGGTATTCAATATTTTTTGCGCGGGAGAGTATCTCTGTCCACTGTGCTTCTAGTTGACTTGAACGTTGGCGTGAATCTTCTCACAATATGTGGGATTCAACTTTTGATGTCTTCTATTTTGGTTTTAACTTTGTTTTGAACATTATATTTGATTGAGAATTTGTTGAGCTTCACATTCTATCAGGATTCTTGCTGTCTAAGCAATTTAAGGTGTTAGTACAAACTACATGTGAACACTGAAGACAAATACTTAAACAGGACCACTGACACCTCAAGCCTCTCAATGCAGTCAGCCTATAGGTATGTTCTATGAACCACATAAATCCCCTCTTGTATAGTAAGAAGGCAGAATTATAGGAGCATTACATGTCAAACTTAAGTAATTCTGAACTTTCCTTCTAAAGTATTACTCCAAGATCTCTGAAAAAATGGTAAGAATGGAATTTATTATTTTAAATTAGGGGAATGTGAGAGTAAATGCATTTGTTATTAGGTGCTATCCACCTATTTGTATCCCAGTCCCAAATGGAAACCTTTTCAAATATCTTTCTTACCAGAAAAGGACTAATCTCTCATTCACCTGATTTGAGTCTCAGGTTGTCACTCGCAAGACACCCTCTCAGGTAACCTTGTAGTGGAATGGAAGAAAAACTAAAATGGATTCCAGGAACTACCCAAACCAATACAGAGAGAATGCCTCTTGTTGGCATTATTTTAACTTGTCTGCATTATGACAGAAGGAGGCAAGCACATGCAAGCCACCGAACTCAGTGGAGAAATCCAGCTCAATTACTGGGCCATGTCGCCTCTCATGAGGAACGTACAGAATCACAGATGTGTTTATCCTTGCTGCGCATCATTGGTGAGGTGCACCATGAGCCCATAAGATGTGTGAGCCTTCGAACACACATAAAGGTATACCTTTTGGAGCACCTTTTGAAGGCAGGCAGCACAGTACACCATCACATTACATGCAATCACTGAATTGTTCTTAAATAAAAATTGTTGTCAGCATCCCTTTTTTCATAAAATATACATGACACTATGATTTATCCCTTACGTTTCTGGAATTGTATTTTACCACAGAAGAGACGATAGTATTTTAAAGAGTATATTGCAGTCCTTTTCTATGTTATGGCTCATATGGGTAATGTTTGCCACATGTGTGAAAAAGACCAATTATGTAGACAGTGGACTTGACTCATTTTCAGCCATTAAAAATGGATAAAAGCAGATCACAAGTGGCAGACCCTCTCTGGTGTCTACATTATTGCTCGATTAACTGTTGTTCAGTAATTTGATATATGTTAATATTGTCTCATGCAGATCGGACCTGCCGGACTCATGCTCCCATTTTTGCAATCCCACCCCCATGCTTCAGGGCTAAAGAACAGACAGTGAGGTATTAAAAAATCAAAATGCATTTAAACGACAAGTTCAATGGTAGACAACTAGGTCACCAGCCTTAATCTGGAGATCACTACAATCTGTATTCAAAACAAATACTTAAATAAATTGCATGCTACCATCCTATATGAATTTCACTATTAAAAGCCCACAAAAGGCATTCACTTTCAATCACAGTCTTTCCCTACATATTTTGATAATTAAAAAAAAACACTAGTCATTCTAAAATGTCTGCTTTGCATTGACTTCAATTCCTGTGGGTCTTCCCATTATTTGTGTGTTATTGGGGTGCCTACCACTGAACAGGGGATGAACACCCAATTACAACACAATGTAACAAATAAACCACATTTTATCATTCTTCATCAATATTAAAAATCACCGTAATCGATAATTACATACAATAACAACATTACTATGTACAAAAAATGTTCAACAAGTGCCAATTGTGCAAACAAAGTGCTTTGGGGTTAGTATTAAAGTGCAAATCATGTGATACAGTACTTTACAATACAGGTATTCCTTTACTTAAACTTGAGGGAATATTGCATCACTCTAATATATCTACTTTTACTGTCCACAACCCAATTGAAATATTTTGAGGTTCAACTATTACATTTATTCCTCAGTGGGTTAACATCAGATCATAACATTGGAAAAGGAGTGTTTTAACAAAGTTCTCCTCGCAGGTTTTTTAAGAAAACATCCTGCATACGTAGGATGTCATCTTAAGAAAGGCTTGTCAACACAACGGTATACAGTCTTTTCATTGAAAAAAGTTTTATTGAAAAGTTGTTTCATCGAAAATGTTTCGGTGAAAAATGTTTTCATCAAAAAATGGTTCATTGAAAACTTTTCTTATCTAAAAAATATGTATATATGTTTGGGTGGGGTAAAGAGTTACATTTGGAAAACGGGGATCTGGGGTAGACCCCCCAATTTAATCAAAAAATATATATATGGTGTTTTAAAGGGCAGAAAACAGGGGTTTGGGGACCCCCCCATTAAAAAAAAATGCGGTCAATTTGATATACATATTTTCGATGAGAAATGTCATTAATCTACATTAGATGAAAATTGTCTCACTGAAACATTTTTCGATTAAACATTTTTCACTGAAACATTTTTCGATGAAAAGACATGGAACCCAACACAAAGTGTTTGCACCTTTTCCAAAATACACCCATCCCTTAGCGTTCTCCTCAATTGCAAATACATGCCTTCATCAGGACAGGAAGCCACATTTCACTGAGTCAGTTCCTCAGCTCTCTACCAACCTCAGTTTTAAATTGCCAATTGGGGAACATAATTCCTTTTCCTATGTGTTAAATGCATTCACTCTATCATTTCAATGCATCTAAAAAACTAAAATGAAAGAATCAGTACTGCGAACCGTACTTGTCTTCTTAAATGTGACAGGTGCATTATTCCATTATGTCCCAACCCAACGTTTCAGATTGCGTACATCAATGTATGGCTGGCAATGCATCTTCATAAATCCGTTCACCATCACCAGCTTCTGCCAGCCCATTGAAAAGATGGCTATCTTTGATTTACACCTTTCTTTCCATAAGGTGGCATGTTAATCCCCCCTCATACTGAACAAACAGTTCCCCTGAAATGTGCTTTTCTCAAGCACAATGTATTAAATCAATAACATTTGGGATATCTTTATTAGCCACTTCAGCTTTATTGATTATAACATACTCCCCACACCTTGTTCATTGGGGGTAACCTCCAGTGTTGCATCACTTGTATTAGTACAGTTGCATGTATATGTATTTCCCTAAATTCTCCACATAGCACCACAGAAAGACACTGAGTCTGTAAATTAAGCTGGATCTGCAGGCTCCTTGGTTCTCAAGGCAAATAAAAGCTAAATACTCCTGATCCGTAGACATGGAAAATATGCTGTGTTTATTAGTATGATGTGGCACAATATATAGTAAATTACAGTAAACATTGAGGATACTTACGTTGCACATGCAGTATCGAAACAGGACCTCAGCACCAACCCACTGCTGGTCAGGCTGCTTTAATAAGATGTGAGCGGCGGAATGATTAAAGCACTCAGTCACAAAAAGGATGTGCGTGCCTACTGTCTCTAGTCATGTGATCGCTGGTCAGATTTTGTGACTTAGGTAGGTAATGAGGTTGTGTGTGATTCAAATTTGTTTGTAAAGTGGAAGCCATTTTGTAATGTGTTAATCTCACAAAATTCATAAAGCTAAAGTATGGGCAGATATCTTACTATAACACCCAACCCTTATACTTAATCCAAGGGATATATCTACAAAATAGTTCATTAATAATGCGAGAGTTTGTTTATTTCAGTTGTTATAAGAAGGAGGGTTAGGCTACTGCTCTTTTGTGTTGTCATTAGGTTGTAATTAGGTGCTTTGCACTGACTACTTTATGGCCATCACTAATTTCTCACTAAAACATTTTACTTAATGCAAGTATGATTAAATATTTGATGTTCTCCTGCATTAAGAAAAGTAACGTTACATCAATTAACATTCAAAGCACATATATAATGCACCAACTCCCCTGTGCAGAGTCGATGTACATGCAAAAGGTTACTTGTTTGCATTGGCTCATGTAAGTTTGAACTCATATTGTACATTTTATAAATATGTGGAGGGCTTTCCTTAAATATGAATGTATTCCTTTCAATCCAGATAAATGCACAATTTAAATGGTCATGCTTGCAATGTTTTCAGTCTCTTTAGACTTCAGGGCTGGAGATGTACTATTCTCCAGTAACAGATGCTTATTTGTAAATCCTCTTCCCTACCACATTACACCTGATTCTGCCTGAGCATTGAAATACAGGGGAATGCAGCAAAGTGTACTTAACACATTTCTCCAGGAATATAATTATTTTGGTATACATGTCATTTCACACCCATCCAGACTATGCTATGGTCTCCACCAGTGGCATTAATTGCATGATGTCTTTTCATCTATAGGCGGTCATGATTCCACTATGATCGAAATGACTCAACATCAGCTTCAACCACTATTTATTTCCATAAATAATACATAGTCTTACAAAGGCAATCCCACTTTAAAGTGGCAGCCAAAATGCTTTCAGATTTGGATTTTGATTTTCACTGCAAAGTGGACTAGGCCTTAAATAAACAACATCTCACTTGTATTTAATAGATATATGGGCTATAGACATTGAGATGTTAGCACCTGTTTCAGTGTTTTCAAAGCACAACCCCTTGAATTCCCAGTCCATGTATCACCCCAGATTTGACCCTGATGAGAAATTGGACAATGTGAGGATGGGGGTTGATTTACTTTTTCACATGTACATTTTGGTTCTGGGAGAACAAGTTGAGGCCCCAGTCAGCCAGACAGCATTCGATCAGCAAACAATTAAATCAGGTGACCTGTGAGGAGGTCAACCACAGAGCACGGACAGGTCTTCATTCTATTGGCTGGCTCTCAATTGACAAATCTTCCCTCTGGGAAAAGTTAGTGCTTTTGCTCTCCAATCTCCAGTTTGTTCTCCTCAATCTTCCACACCCATCATTCCATCTGTCCAGACCTCTGTCCTATTGGTATACCATTATATTTCCCTCTAAACCCACCCTGGCCTGTCACAGAGGAGTGGTTTACTTTCCACATGAACAGAAAAGGAGGTAGGGAGACTACTCTTTTTTAACAACATGGCAAATTCATTTTTTATTATGTCTGACCCATATGTGCTACCTCGCTAGAACTTGTATTTCCAGATTCTGCAAGTCAGGGGCAAATGTTTGAGAAGTTAGTGGACATTGTTCAATTACATTTAATGATTTTACACCTTTTTACCATTTTCAGGAAATTTAAAAGATGATAACCACCATTCTATTTTACATAATCTAATAGCTACTACTATTTTCTACAAATGGTCTAAATTTGAAATCTCTCGGACACTGCATGGCGATGCACCACTTAATTTCGTTTTTACACATTTTAAGTAGTTTCCTCTAGGGCACGGTGGATAGTTCAGGGGCAACATGCGTGTCTTGAAATGCAGGCAACGCAGAGCAAAACATGTTTGAATCTTGGTCCCACGCTTACAGACTGGTCGCCAATAATTAGTGCATTATAAAAGATGAATACATTAATTACATATTTGTCCATACATTTTACATGCATTTATTTCTTTGGTGGGAAATTGCAGCTGCTCTCCACCATAGGGCAAAAGTGATGATGCATCACCTAAATATTCCCTTTCCATGTTATCCTTTCCAAAGCAATTGCCTTTAGCTGTACATATTTTCAATGACCTTTTCACCTTGACTAATCCAAGGCAGATGTCTGTTCATAGTGCATCTAAATGTCATTCACCTCTTCTTTTGACCTCTTCTAGCTAAGGCACCTCTCACATTGATGGATGAGGAACTGGGCCACAGATACTCTTTGAAATAGAAGCCTTGGGTGCCTGAGGTAAATGTATAGAGCTTATCTGCTTTGAAACCTATCTGGTATACAATAAAGGAGCACTTCAAGATGGTATTAAAGTCATCTGGCTTGACCATAACATTTAAAAATCTTATGACCGCTTCAAACAGTCGGAAGTCCCTGTGGGTTCCTTCGGAATGCCTTTCAATAAGAAATGAACTTATAATTTCGATTTGATACTTTCATTTCAGCCCCTCTGTGTTAAAATTAAAACTATATAACTTTGATCCATGTAATTACAAATAATAGGCCTTCCATATTCTCACAAACATGTATTCTACCCAAATAAAGGGTCACTTGTAACAATTGCATTTTAGTCTGTTTAAAGCTGCACTCCAAAGGTATAATAGATAACCTGTGATGATATGTTGGGTTTAGGAATTCACACATGATAGAGATGTGCTTTGTCTAAATTGGTCTGTCTACTACACAACTGATATTGAAGATGGGCATTGCTGATACACTTTCCGTGGATTATTTTATTTCTTGTGAAATGAATGCACTCTTAAAGAATGGAGTTGAGAGTTTAATAACAACATTGTCACATTTTTTTAAGTTTTCTACATTGGGTGAAGCGAAATATATGATTGTAGATTCGTAGTATGAAGTCCGGCTTCCTTTTAAATGTGACAGTTAGCAGGAGCCAAAAATCCCCAATGAATGTCAAAGTCAGAACATAGTCGGAACATATAATTTCTCTTGCTCTTCCCAGGAAGGCCAGTCTAATTTTTTTTGTTCTAGGCCTCATTTTTAATAACATCACAGACACTGAGCTATCTGAATTTGTGTTGCCTTGCCTGGATTTGGAGACACCATAGATACCTGTAGAAGCAACTTTCTGGAAGAGAATGGGTTATTTGCAGCTATTAATCTTCCCTTGTTGTTATATAAAGTTATAGTCAAATATAACTTTCTTTGACTTGGATTATGAGCAAGGGGGCATCCCAGCAAACAGCCCAGAATTAAAAAGAGCTACCTTGCAGTTCATAAGGTTACTTTGATGGGTCATATCCCAGCTCATAAATAGCCACACATGCACCTCTGATTAGATGCAGATGTATTGCCCTCACATTGCAAAAGGTAAAAGTACAGAACATTCATTTCAGTTTAAAATATTTAAGGCCTGATTCACAGAAGCATTTTATAATGGTGCCATCTCTGGGATGTATTTACCCACTCTGCTATACTATGCGGTATAACTCTGCTAGTTATGGTGCAAGAAACAGCAACAATGGTGGCAAAAGTCTTGTGCGTGCCAAAAACCTCCAAAACCACGTTCCTCAACACACAGAAAGATGGATGCACAACCTGCCACCCATAGTGCAAGTGTGGTGGAATAGAGCACACACTGCAGAAAATGTGCCAGTGGGCTCCATGACAAGCAAACATAGAGTGCAGAGGAAAAATCAGCACTTTGCAAGTGAAACTTCTAAATTTGCCTGTAAATGACATTTACTTTGTTGCTAAAAACACCAAAATGCCTGTACACAACACTTCTCAACATTCAAAATCTTGATTGGCACTAAAATTCAGTTAATCTAAGGAAGCATTGTGAATGTACAAGGTCCTAAAATGTGAAGAGCAAAACATTTTCTCAGAAAAACTGGATTGCCTGTGGATGATGGCTCCTGTCAAAATATGTGTGCAGCACACTGGGCTACCTGTGGATGACAGCTTCTGTCAGATGAGCTCTCCTGATGAAATTTTAAAGTATCTAAACTAAAAGTCTGCTGAATTAGCAAATATAAAAGGATTGTTGCTAAAGGGAATACAGATCTGAGTTGTGTTTTTGATCCCACAGGTTTAAAAATAAGAAAGTAATTTATCTATGTTATTTGATGGAACTAGTTTGGTTTCTGCTGGAGTTTGAGTTAAGAAATTAAGTATAAATTAGCCTGGCTCGGCCTGCAAGAAGTGGAAAAACAGGTTTCTCCCAAGGAGAGGGAAATCCTCTCAGCAGAAACTCACTGATAGATAATAATTGTGGGTTAGGCCAGACTTTTGTCTACAGTCAGAGAATGAACAATGGCAGATCCCCAGGCCAGGAAATGGACGTGTGAAGGGGTCTTAAACTGCTCCTTGAAGGAATTCCCCAAAAGAGGGGGCCACTCCTTGAGTTCCAGGGAGAGACAAACGCCGGACAATTTGCTGCTAAGAATAAATAATGAACAATTTTTAGAGACTCATAACTTGTTATCCAAAGTGGTGAAAAATACAAGAAGGACAGATTTGTTAGTCACATTTTTGTCTTTATGTTTCAACAGGGGGTCGAACTGTGTAACATATTCTGCACAGGAATGGCAATATATGTGGTTTTATGTGAACTGTATTAATGCTAGAATTGTTAAACTTTACACACACATCCCTATGGTAATCATACATATTTGTGGAAATTTGCAGAACGTTTGGAAAATGTGTTCATGGCGAAATGGACAACATTCTGCAGAAAGGTGAAACAAGGTCTTACAGCTGCGGGATTTTGATGAACAGATACTACATAAAATATGGAATCTTTCTGTGTGATTTTTGTAGAGGTTGCCCATGTATAAATATGTATTTAGGACAAAATTCGATTTTGATACTAGTGGCTAGGGGAGGTTTCTAAGGACTGTAAAAGGCAAACCAAAAATGTGACATCATCAGTCCTTGATCCAATCACTCAAATGCATGGTGGAGATGAGGTCCTGATCCAATCCTAGTTCACAGGGGCAAGCTTAGTTAAGGCGGCCCATACACCCATTGTGTGATGTAATTTGAAAGGATAAATAGAGACGGCTGACAACAAATAGGGACTGACTGACTGAGTCACTCACTGACTCTCCGGATTCCAGGAAAGTACTTTGTTCCAGCATTCTACACCCAGCCTTTAACATCCTTCCAGATCCAGATGCCAAGAATCTTGGCAAGCAGTAGCTGAACCATTTTCAGCAAGGCCTCAATCCTCAAACTTATTCTCACAACCCAGTGGAGTGCTGTGGTGTGGGAAATCATCCTGGAACTAGCGTCCTGAAAATATCCGGCTTGCTACCATAAGGCTTGCCTGATGAACTTGCTATCCCGCTGATTTGAACTACCCAGAAACAAGAAGGGCAGATCCTGTGCAGTCTGGTGACCGGCCTAGCTGATACAGTCGTGCGGCTGATTTCCTTGATAGATCCAATCCATTGACCAGAACCGTGACTGTCCAAAAATCTTAAATCCCTGTGGATTGTGAGTATTAATAGTACTCTAGAGAACTATTGAATACCTTGCTTATCTTGTTCCACTCTAATCTCTGAACTATCCCTACTTTCATAACCTGTAACAGTGTGAAAATCTGTAGTGCTATCTTCTTCTGTCTAGTTGCTAAAGCGCCATTTTCATAGTCATATTTATTTGTGTAACTATGATCCATAAATCCCACTTTGAGTCTTTGGACTGGTGCTGCCGGGAAGTTGATGGGGATTTGTTACTGAAGTCATGAATCAGTCTTAGAGCTTACTGTGTCCCGACTTGGTTGCCTAGCCAAACGCTTTAGCCTTGAGTAAAAGTATAAGCCATATTTTGGATTCTAAATTGAAATCTTGTCCAAATCTCGTGTCTTTATTTTCGAAAAACACCTCTTGCTAAATCCTCCATAACTACTTCAATTTTTGAGATAGAAGCGAAATGAAAATTTTGAAAAGGTTTACACGTGTGAATTAACTTTAAAATATTTCCCACTTTGACTTTGAGATTTCAAATGTTCTCCTTTGATTAAATCATTGCTTTCGTTTACTTGCATCTGTTCAAAGTGGCTCCTGTAGAAATGTATAATAATTTAAGCATTTTTGTCCACATTTGGTGTTTTTGCTCAGCCAATTTCAAAGTCATTTGGACAGTTAAAAAGTTAATTCCGTTTTTCTCTTGTGTTTAAAGGAGGAAGGTGCGAGTGATATTGTGTTTGATCTGTGCTATTCCTGAGTACCTGCTCTCTCCTCACATCTATTTAAATTACCTATTGGTGGGTTGAGGGGTGTTGCAGGGGGAACCCCTAACCATAGTGCTATCTGTTCCAAACCAACCCAAAAGTATTCTTTTCTTAGATGCATTTGTTTTTGTGCTCATTATTTGATTCCTAGTGCATTAAAGGTATTATTCAGTGTTCTGTCACCCCATTGGTGATTGTTGTTACCTATTGAAATATATTGTGATTTAAATTCTAAATACATAAACAAATATTTACCTTTGCAAACTAGCCTGATTCCTGATTCAGTGTGACCGGGGAGTCTCAGGAGAAGGTGTGTGATATGAGTGGTATATCGTTCAGAATATTGAACTTATAGATACAACTAAATAAGGGTTTCATTTGTGCACTACATGCTGGGCGAGACTTGGGTGTGTGCCAGATTGAAATCACTTACAGTTTGGGGGCTCGTACGGGATCCTGAATTTGAAATACCACTTGTGACAGTCTAACACAGTGTGCTAGCCGGTGGGGTACATACACCTTTTTGGGTTGCCATACTGTGCTACCCTGTACAAGCACCCCTCAAAAGAAATACTGAAAAGAATTAGGCCTGTTTGCAAAAGTAAATTAACCCTCATATAAGTCAGAAGGAAATTAATATTTCAGGAATGGCGAACCCAGTGGAAATCAATATTGATAGGGCACACCCTCCTGCACAAATTGTTTGTCAGGGGTGAATGGCCAGAACAGGACGAACAGGTATGGCTCCAGGGAATAAAACAACAAATCACTGAAATCGACCATGATACCTGGCAGGACAAGGGTCCATTACATCAAGCGCTTAGTGAGTTGTACATGGCCCCAAAAATAAAAGAGGAGCAGTGTAAAATTGCCAAAATAGCGGCTTATCTGTACCTCCACATAGGAGTCATACAGGAAAAGCATGCAGATAATAATGATTTGACAAAGAGGCAAGGGGAAGCACTGCAGAAAATCCAGAGCAATCTGGACTCTGTGGACCAAAGGCTCCAGGATAGCAAAGAATCAGAAACAGAGGCTAGGCAGTATATCACAAAACTCCAAGAAGATCGGGCTCTCTTGCAGCAAGAGAATGCAGAACAAAATACTCAGGTACAGACACTGCAAACAGAATGTCAGGAAAGGCTTGACTCTTTACAACAGAGTCAACAGAAATTGGCGCAATAATTAACTTTTAACAGAGCATGCGCAGAACAGATAGTCACTTCAGAGAACCACATGGAATCCTTTAAAGAGGAAAATAATAAATTAATTTATTAAAGACATCCACTCTCAAGAGGAATTTGATGAGGAGCGCAGAAATCTAGTGCATTTAAAAAACAGAGGGATGACCTGGCTGCACGGAAGGGCACTCTAACTCAGGAGAGGGACAGCTTAGGCCAGGAAGTCAGCCAATTAAAAACTAAGTTAGAGGAAAGAAAGCTGGCCCTTCAGGAGTTTGGTGAAATCAAAACTGATTATGAAAAGCTGCTAGAGCACATCAGGCGGGTGGAGGCTGCCTTGGGAAAGAATACTCAGACCAATAAGGACCAAACTCAGGAGGTGAGTATCCTGCAGCAAAAATTGGCCCAGTATTTCCAATCTAGGCAGGAAGCACAGAGAGACAATGAGGCTCCCCGTGAAAAGAATGACAGGCTCCACAGATAGCTGTGCAAGAACAAATCATAGAGACCAGTAAGGCCTTAATAGAAGAGCAAAAGGGTCAGATTTTGGCATGTCATCAGGGAATAGGGGCTGAAAGAGATGAGGTAAGATGGGAAAGAGAAACCCCTGAGCATAACCTCAGGCCCCCTGGCATCAGGGACTTTAATCCCTTCCATACAATGGACTCTACCACCCTCATGTCCTCTGGCTCATATGAACCAAGGGCCACGGTGATGGTAGACTTCAGCACAATGGGACTGACAGATCAGCGCCTCCCAGAAATGGATGGGCGGGCATCTATGTACAGATTCCCAAATAGAAGAGCCAGCCTCTCTGATCAGGAAGACTCCAGTGAGGGGAGAATCAGAGGACTGGATTCTCAAAAATATCACCTACCAAGGGATCCGTCAGTCAAATTCGGTGGGGAATTCCATGAAACTAGGCCCACAAAGAGCATCTTAAAAACCTCTTCCCAGCTAGGGCAGTGGTGGGTACTCAGCCAATCCTGGGAGCAAGAGAGAGTCCGAAGACTCTTCTGAGCGCCGCAGGTCTCAAAAGACTAGGCTCCCACATTCTGCAAGCCATTCCCAAGCCCGCAGAATCAGGGAGAGCCTAGAGGATCAGACAGCCACCTCCTGTAGCAGTGCCTCTGAGTCAGAGGATGAGTGGACAAGGGTGACCAAAACTAAAAAGGCCAACAAAATTAAGAGGGCCCTACTGAAAGATCCCCTGAAGCAAATCAAGGCCATTAGGAGTGTCATAACGCCCTATTATAAAAAGGCCAAATATTCCGTTTGGGAGCACCTCGAGTTGTATGAGAAAATTATGGATTCTTTCCACCTGAAGGATGGCCTAAATTGCATTCAATATGTCAAGTAGACATTTTCGCCTGAATACTACAGCTTCTTTGTGGGGCTGGAGGATCAGAAACACTCAAGATGGTCCACCTATAGGGCAGCCATCTTAAAGCATTTCTCAATACATAGAAACCCACAAGAGGCCTGCAAGGCAGCGTACAATCTGCAATGTGGGGAAGACCAGGCCCCACAATAATTTGTACAAGAGCTGAAACGTGCCTTTGCGCAGACCACCAGCAGGGTGCGCACAGACAGTAGGGAGTTCACCAATACCTTCTTTCATGCACTCCCTAAATACATTATGACCCAGCTGGTGAGGGACTTTCATGAGAAGAAAACACTAGACTGGGTCATTTAACTAGTAACTTACATTTATGAAGTGCAGAAACCGGTAGAAATAAAAGTGTCAACAAAAACCCAAAACCGATCAACACCCATGCTGCTGCTTAGGTGGCGGAGGTGAAGGTTGCCCCATTTTAGATCTGGAGATGGGGGGCCCGAAATATTCCTGTGCAAAATCCTCCTAACTAAAGACCCAGAAGGCCCTCGGGCCAATCCCAAACAGGGAGTCAGGGAGGTAACCCCACAAATGGGACTCTTAACTCCCCTGACTATATCAGCCCCCGTTACAAGGGCAGCAGACCCATCCTGGGCTATGTGTGGACTCCCTCAGCCCAAGGGGGGGGGGATCCAACCAGGTAGCTGCCAACCCAGGAAACTTTCCTCCTAACTTTCCCCATGAGGGCAGTAACCCCCCAAATGCCGGGTTGAGCTTCTTTCCCCGGTACCCGCCAAACATCAACCCCCAAAACAACCTTTCTTTCTTTCCCCACTTTCCTGAGCCCAGACAGCCCAATCCAGGAGAGGGGAGGCCAACGGTGGAGGGGTACCAGAACTATCCCAACCAAGGGTATTTTGGGAGAAGGGACAGTTACCCTTCCCATCATCAATCTAGGATGGACCATGGACCCCCGTACCAGCCAGAGCGGGTGTCCCAACTGGAGCGCCAGGTCCAGAACTTGGCTTAGGATCTGGGTCGCATGTTGAGGGCTGAGGACCAGAATCAGAACCAGGGAAGCCCAAAACTCCCCCATATCCAATTGTCACCTTTTTCTTACAGGTTCCCAAGATCCCAAACAAAATCCTGCCCAAATCACCACTCTGTCAGAATCAAGAGCAAAGAAATTAACCCACCAATTGGACCAAAATGCACATTATCTTTGCCCCCTTGAGGAAAAGGAGGGAAGATTTTATGCCCCGGTCCAAATATAGGGGCAATGTACATTTTTGGCACTGGTGGACACTGGATCCCAAGCCACTCTTCTGTCAAAAAGGGCCTTTGATCAGCTGAATTCGGGAAGGGGGAGAAAAACCGAATCACTCTCACCCCTCTTCCTGGACAACTTCAGAACTTCGATGTGAAGAAAATTCCTGTCGAGGAGACTGTGGATCTAGGCCTTAACATTGGACGACACAAGGTGAAGCACCCGGTCATAGTTGTGACTCCGGAGGGCACACCATGTTTACTAGGGAATGACCTCCTGCGTAGATTGTCCCAGCTCATAGATTGTGTAAACAAGGTCCTCTGGACCCAGACTAGCCGACCAATAAAGTTAAAACATAGTGTCAACCATGTTAGTTTAAATGGCACATGCCACATGGTTAAACAAAAATCTGACCAAATTGAATTCCATGTCCAAAACCACCAAATCCCTGACATGACAGTAATTGCAGTAGGACAACAAACTGGTAATGGGAAGTCCTCTCTATTTCTGAAAATCAACCTTCCTTCCAGTCTCAAGCAGCATTCCACACTGGGAGGGAGTACTCTGAAATTCTATACAAATTCACAATCAGAAAATCCCACTTCTATAGTCCAAAATGATGAGAAACCAGCTCAAAGCTTGGCTGACATTCAGAAAATTGGAGAACAGTTGTTCATCCCCATCCAGTTAAATGGGAGGAAGGACTCTGTTCTCGCCCGAGTGTGTGTGAACAACGGTAAGAGCTTCATCAACGAGGCCATGTTCTGAAAACTCCCAAAGGATACAGCCATTCCCATACTTAAATTGATAGACGAATGGGAAATGGAACTGGAAACACCTAATTCCAAACATCTCCAGCCTAGAAGGTGTATGCTCAAAATTTCCATAGGCATCAAGAGCATAGTCCATAATTGTTGGGTTGTGCGAGATGTCCCTGCTGCATTTTATTTAGGCAGTGACATTCTCAATCGCTTTGCCATTAGTTTGGACCTAATAAACGTCAAAGCCTGGTCCCGATTAGCGAGTAATCCCATGGATTTTGATGACCCAGAGAAAGCATTTCGGTCAGCTCAACTGCTGCCATATGCAGTTGAAACTCAGATTGGAGAGGGAGTCACTATCCCAGAACAGACCTGACAATTCACACTTAAAGGAAAAATTAAAAGAGGACAGAAACTGAAAAATCCTGACACATATGTTCACCTCAATGCCCATTTCCAACAGCAAGGGTTGGGGTTAAAACCAACACCACTAGTCAATACAGAACACAACACCATTCCAATAGAGGTGGATAATAGCGACCTTAGGAGTATCACTCTGGGCGCAGGCACCATTATTGGAATGGCGGTTGATGACCAACATTTTTCCATAGATTTAGGTAACTAACTGGTAGGACCAATCCCCAATGACTGTTTTGACAGGGATACGACAATGACACAGCACCAGACAGGATCTTCACCCAGCATGGGGGGAATTTCCTGGTGTACTCTTCCTGCCCTTATGGTAAGGAAGAGGTGACCTGTGACTTCAGGAGGGATGAGGTGATCTTTCAAGTCCACTACAACTGCCTTGCCCATCTGAAGCCATCAATCCAAGTCAGTACTTTGACCAGAGACTTCTCCACCCAGCTGGAGGAGGCAGCTGAGATAGCCAAACCAGAAGTCTTTCCGGGCTTCAGCCAGATGGTTGAACAGAGAGTCAACCTAGCTGATGCCTGTGAGACTCTGGAGCAAAAGCAAAAATGTAAACAAGTTTTCTTAGATTTTCAAGATCTCTTTGCGGTGGACTCATATGACTGTGGTCGCACCGACATCCACAGAATAACAATTCCCGCGGACCTTGGCATGACTCCAGTGTTTGTGAAGCAATATTGCTTGCCTCTCGCATCAATGGAGTCCCTTACAGAAATAATTAAGAACCTTGAGTCCCGTGGGATAATTCGTCCAGTCCACAGCACCTTCAATAATCCGGTGCTGGGGATTTTGAAACCAAACGGCCAGTGGAGACTCTGTGCTGACCTAAGGGAGCTCAAAAAACGGGTCGATTCTTCCCGACGGCCTCTTCCCTACATTGACCAAGGTCTGGCCCAGATCCAGGGGTCAAAGATATACACTGCAATTGACCTGACCAATGGGTACTGGAATGTACCTGTCAGTAGGGAGGACCAATACAAGCTAGCCTTTACCTTCGGGGGGCAGCAGTACACTTGAACCCAGACTCCCTTTGAAGACATCAACTCTGGCAATTAATTTAATATCTTTTTGCATAAGGCCATGCCCGACTTGGGTGAAAGGGGTAACCTGGTCTATGTAGATGATGTTCTAATCAAAAATTCAACTGTGGAACAACACATAGTTGAGGTCTGTTATGTTCTGACACAATTGAGGGCTGCCAGAGCAAAACTCTCTTTCCAAAAAGCACAGTGGTGCAGGACCTGTGTCCATTTCTTGGGGCATTAGATAACTCCTGAGGGTCTCTGTCCCCAAGAAAAGAAAGTAGAAGCACTCCAGAATGTAAAATACCCTTCACCTCTCTACAGGAGCTAAAGAGCCTCCTTGGACTGCCTAATTACAGTAGAAAGTTCATTGAGGATTACGCGGAGATCATGAGACCCCTGATCCATCTGTTGAAGGGGGGATCAAGTGGGCGTGGGGTCCAGAACAAGCCGAGGCAGTAAGACAACTCAAAAGAAGCCTCTCACAAGTGCCTTGCCTAGCTTACCCTGTCAAAAACAAGGAGTTCTTCTTGGAGACAGGGTTGACTGCAGTATTATACCAAAAGCAATAAAGTAATCTCCTATGCGAGTAACACTTTATCCTCTGTGGAGGAAAAATTCAATGATTGTGAGAAGGCACTCCTGGCAACGGTGTGGGCATTGAAGAATTACCACCCATTTATCCAGTGGGAACACATCATAGTGGAGACCCCACACCAGCCTCTGCAATATCTTCAAAGTTACAGAATCTGGGCTCGAAATGTGAGTAATTTCCGAATTACTTCCTGGATTCTGTCAATGCAAGGCTTTCCTGTGGAGGCCTGATATGGCCAAAACAAGAAGAGTCCCCTCGCGCAAGGTCTGGCTGACATGCATGATTGACCCAGAGTAAACTGTCTCGAGGATAAAAGTCTTAAAATCAAGGACAACATGGAGGCATACCTTAATTCCACACACAAAGTCTATGAAGAAGACAAGTGTGAGGGAATGACCACAGCCGATGTGGATGGGTGCTCCTACCATGTTGCCAACAATGGGGAAAAGGAATTAGTGGACGGCATGGTGAATGCATGGGTGAATAATGCCCCAGAACCTTCAGCTGGGTACAAAATCAGTCCTCTGAGTAGTCAAGTGGCAGAGCTGATGGCTGTGCATCAAGCCATCCTCACTGATGCCCAACACCAACTCCACGAACTGGTCATAGTCACTGATTCAGATTTTGTACGGAACAGGTTTGTGCAGAACCTGGTGAATTGAAAACCAGAGGCATGCTATGTGCTAACAAAAAACCACTAAAACATGGAAAATGAATATAGAATATTGAATGGGATGACCATCTACTGGAAAAAGATTAAGGTTAATTTTAAAGTAGAGGGACCAGACAAAACTGGAAATGACTTAGCTGAACAGCTGGCCAAAACCGGAGCCATCCAAAGGGATCTACTTGAGATCAAGTCCCGGTTGGGGGAAATCCAGGTCAATGGTATCACTAGGTCCCAGACAAATGCCCAAAATGAACTCTCAACTGCCCAATGGAGTAAGGAGACCCCAGATGCTGGTTTGATTATGGCTCAAATAGGGGATCCAATAATTGGTAAGTTTTACCAACACATTGAGGACGCTGAGAACTTTCCGCTGACGGATACCGATTGCATTGGGAAAGAGGACCTCAGAGTGTTGATGAAATGTCCAAAAATGTTCCAAATCCAAGACGGTTTGTTGGTGAGGAGATCCATATCTGACCATGACCATTGGGTGGTCCCTACCTCATTCTGAAGCCTGATGCTAAGCCACGCCCATGATGCGGCCACAGTCGGTCATTGGGGGTTTCATACAACATTAGAAATCTTGTGAGAAATTGCCTACTGGCCACACATGGGGCAGGACCTCGACCAATACTTGAAGGGGTGTCTTGTGTGTGCACAATTTCAGCCAACATCACTCACACACTGTGCTCCCCTCCAAAAGCGGGGGATGACACTGCCTTGGTCAGATTTGCAAGTCGATTTTATCGGGCCCGTGATTCGCTCCTCTAGGGGGAACAAGTATATGTTGACTGTAATGTGGTTGTTTACTAAATGTGTGGAATGGATCCGGCCCCAAATTGCGAGGCAGAAACAGCAGCTGCCCTGATGATCAATCACATCTTCTCGGGTTTTGGACTACCCCAAAGCATTGAGTCAGACCTAGGAAGCCACTTCACTAGCGAAGTGATGACAAAGATGTGGGAGATACTTGGAGTAAAAAGGAAACTACACATTGCCTACTGGCGGTCCTCTAGTGGTGGAGTTGAGAGGTACAATAAAACTATTGTGAGCATATTAAAAAAGTTTGTGGCAGATACTGGGCCAAGTTGGGACATTCGATTACCCCTTGTTCTGATGGCCATCAGATCTACCCCTTCTTATGCAACAAAAATGTCTCCATTTGAGCTGATGACTGGACAAAGGATGGTGCTACCCCAGCATCTGCTCTACAGAACCCAATACCAGACCTTGATAAATGCCTCCACAACTCTTGAGTATGTTGAGAATCTGAGAAAACACCTTCAACATGCTTTTGCCTATGCTCAGCAGAATCTAGAAAGATCTGCAGACAGTATGAAGACCCTCTATGACCTTAAGACAACTAAAAAGAAATATCAAGTAGGGGACCGGGTCTACTTGTACAATTTCCAAAGGAACCAAGTCAAAGAGCGCAAAGTCCTCCCAATTTGGTTGGGTTCTTTTGAAATTGTGGACAGAACCTCACCAGTTGCCTACAGAATCTGCATCCCCAAGGACAGTTTGACAGAAGGGGAAGACAAGTGGGTCCACATAAACCAGGTTAAGAGTTGCCACCCCAGGCATACTTTGCGGCAGATAGAAGGGCTTACCGGAAACCCAGAGGGGGAAATTCCAGACAACTAGAAAAATGATTAAATATTCATTGATTACACCTAAGAAAATGAGTAAAGGATCACTGAATAATAGAGGGGGAATATTGCCATTTGTTAATGAATGCAAGTGTCTTTCCCCATTGCTGACATCCCCCGAAGATGTGTGGACATAGTGGGAACATTTGCATAACCATGCTATGTTCTGTTTTCTAGCATTTGAACTAAGAATCACCAAGGAGGACTACTCGGGGACCGGGAGGAAAACCCCAAGGAATCTGGAGTATCGTCCCATCCAAACCAGAAACGGCGAGGAGAGCGTGTTGCCTCAATCACCCATGGGAGAAGCAACTGATTTCTCCACATGGACAGAAAAGAACATCCCAATCTCCCGACTCCCCCTCGACTGGTGGTCAAAACAAAGTCAGGAGAGGAGGATTTGTGGGATGTATTGACCCACTCTGCTATACTATGTGGCATCACTCTGCTAGTTATGGTGCAAGAAACAGTAACAATGGCTGCAAAACTCTTGTGCATGCCAAAAACCACCAAAACCACGTTCTTCAACACACAAAAAGATGTATGCACAACCTGCCACCCATGGTGCAAGTGTGGTGGAATAGAGCACACACTGCAGAAAATGTGCCGGTGCGCTCCATGACAAGCAAACATAGAGTGCAGAGGGAAAATCAGCACTTTGCAAGTGAAACTTCAAAATTTGCCTGTAAATGACAATTACTTTGTTCCTAAAAACTCCAAAATGCCTGTACACAACACTTCTCAACTTTCAAAATCTTGCTTGGCACTAAAATTCAGCTAATCTAAGGAAGCATTGTGACTGTACAAGGTCCTAAAATGTGAAGAGCCAAACATTTTCTCAGAAAAACTGGATTACCTGTGGATGACAGCTCCTGTCAAAATCTGTGTGCCGCACACTGGGCTACCTGTGGATGACAGCTTCTGTCAGATGAGCTCTCCTTATGAAACTTCAAAGTATCTAAACTAAAAGTCTGCCGGATTGTTGCTAAAAAGGAATACAGATCTCAATTGTGTTTTTGATCCCACAGGTTTAAAAATAAGAAAGTAATTTATCTATGTTATTTGATGCAACTAGTTTGGTTCCTGCTGGAGTTTGAGTTAAGAAATTAAGAATAAATTAGTCGGGCTGGGCCTGCAAGTAGTGGAACAACAGGTTTCTCCCAAGGGGAGGGAAATCCTCTTAGCAGAAACTCACTGATGGATAATAATTGTGGGTTAGGCCAGACTTTTGTCTACAGCCAGAGAATGAACAATGGCAGATCCCCAGGCCAGGAAATGGATGTGTGAAGGGGTTGTAAACTGCTCCTTGAAGGAATTCCCCAAGGCCACTCCTTGAGCTCCAGGGAGAGACAAAAGCCGGACCATTTGCTGCTAAGAATAAATAATGAACATTTTTTAGAGACTCATAACTTGTTATCCAAAGTGGTGAAAAATATAAAAAGGACAGATTTGTGAGTCTAATTTTTGGCTTTACGTTTCAAGAGGGGGTCGAACTGTGTAACATACTCTAGACAGTAATGGCAATATATGTGGTTTTATATGAACTGTATTAATGCTAGAATTGTTAAACTTTACACACACATCCCTATGGTAAACATACATATTTGTGGAAATTTGCAGAAAGTTTGGAAAATGTGTTCATGGCAAAAGGGACAAAATTCTGCAGAAAGGTGAAACGGCTGCAGGATTTTGATGAATAGATACTACATAAAATATGGAATCCTTGTGAGTGATTTTTGTAGAGGTCACCCATGTATAAATATGTATTTAGGACAAATTTCGATTTTGATACTAGTGGCTAGGGGAGGTTTCTAAGGACTGTAAAAGCCAAACCATAAATGTGACATCATCTGTCCTTGATCAAATAACTCAGATGCAAGGCGGAGGTGAGGTCCTGATCCAATCCCAGTTCACAGGGGTTAGCTTAGTTAAGCCGGCCCATACACCCATTTTGTGATGTCATTTGAAAGGATAGAGACAGCTGACAACACATAGGGACTGACTGACTGACTGACTGACTGACTCACTGAATCTCCTGTTTCCAGCGAAGGACTTTGTTCCAGCATTCTACATCCAGTCTTTAACATCCTTCCAGATTCAGATGCCAAGAATCTTTCCAAGCAGTAGCTGAACCATTTTCAACAAGGCCTCAATCCTCAAACTTATTCTCACAACCCAGTGGAGCGCTGTGGTGTGGGAAATCATCTTGGAACTAGTGTTCTGAAACTATCCGGCTTGCTACCATAAAGCTTGCCTGATGAACTCACTATCCTGCTGATTTGAACTACCCAGAAACAAGAAGGGCAGATCCTGTGCAGCCCGGTGACCGGCCTAGCTGATCCAGTCCCGCGCCTGATGTGCTGTCTTTCGTTGATAGACCCAATCCATTGACCAGAACCGTGACTGTACAAAAATCTTAAATCCCTGTGAATTGCGAGTATTAATAGGACGCTCGAGAACTATTGTATACCTTGCTTATCTTGTTCCACTCTAATCTTTGAACTATCCCTACTTTCATAACCTGTAACAGTGCAAAAATCCATGGTGCTATCTTCTTCTGTCTAATTGCTAAAGCACCATTTTCATAGTCATCTTTATTTGTGTAACTCTGATCCATAAATCCCACTTTGAGTCTTTGGACTGGTGCCGCCGGGAAGGTGAGGGAAGGTGATGGGGACCTGTTGCTGAAGTCATGAATTAGTCTCAGAGCTTACTGTGTCCTGACTTGGTTGCCTAGCCAAACACTCTAGCCTTGAGTAAAAGCATAAGCCATATTTCTGATTCTAAACTGAAATCTTGTCCAAATCTTGTGTCTTTATTTTCGAAAAACACCTCTTACTAAAACCTCCATAACTCCCTCAATTTTTGAGATAGAAGCGAAATGAACATTTTGAAAAGTTTTACAGTTGTGAATTAGCTTTAAATTATTTCCCACTTTGACTTTGAGATTTCAAATGTTTTCTTTTGATTAAATCATTGCTTTTGTTTACTTGCATCTGTTCAAAGTGTCTCCCATATACATTTATAATCATTTAAGCATTTTTGACCACATTTGGTGTTTTTTTTACTCAGCCAATTTCAAAGCCATTCGGACAGTTAAAAAGTCAATTTCGTTTTTCTCTTGAGTTTAAAGTGGGAAGGTGGGAGTGATATTATATTTGATCTTTGTTATTCCTGAGTACCTGCTCTCCCTCACATCTATTTAAATTGCCTATTGGTGGGTTGAGGGGCGTTGCAGGGGGAACCCCTAACCATAGTGTTATCTGTTCCAAACCAACCCAAAAGTATTCTTTTCTTGACTGCATTTGTTTTTGTGCTCATTATTTGATTCCTAGTGCATTAAAGGTATTATTCAGTGTTCTGTCACCCCATTGGTGATTGTTGTTAACTATCGAAATATATTGTAATTTAAATTCTAAATACATAAATAAATATTTACCTTTGCAAACTAGCCTGATTCCTGGTTCAGTGTGACTGGGGATGGGGGGCTCAGGAGAAAGGTGTGATATGAGTGGTATAGCGTTCAGAATATTGAATCTATAGATAAAAATAAATAAGGGTTTCATTTGCGCACTACATGCTGGGTGAGACTTGGGTGTGTGCCAGATTGAAATCACTTACATATCCCATAGGAACACCCTCTGTGATTCAGGCCCTGTGTGTTTTTGTTGAATACACTTTACAGCACTTGATCAATTCCTGCTGCTGTTTGAGATGCCCTGTCAAAAAGAAAATACATTTTTGCCAGGTGTTAAGGCCAGCAGTGGAGACCACCTTTTTACAATTGGTAGCAATCAGTAAAAAATGTAACACAAAATAGATGCAAACTTAACACAAATAAAGAAGTGAAAAACCCCTGACTTGTCAAGTCTTGGATATCTGTGACTCTTTCAATTAGATTGCTTGCAGACGCAACAGAATACAACTATAGCACAGCTACAAACTGTACACCTTAAAAGTGGTAATGTTTACACATCCCCAAAGGTGCATGTGAATCTATACACATTTGACATCTGCCAATAACCGCACCAAACGTTTTGTTCCACTGGGTGTTGCAAAAACAGTACATATGGGCTAAACTATGAGTATACTTGACTTGGGAACCAAATGATGCTGTGTGTCAAGGGGCTAATACACCTGTGAGGTTGACTCAGCCCTTCACCCCCGCATCCCGCAGGTGATAAATGAAGTGCCACATTGTGGTAATTAGAAAGGTAATAAGTAACCTCACTGTGAATCTGAGTTTCTGGTGATAGAGCTGCTATAGAAAACACCAGGATTATCATTAATGTGAATTGCAGTAGAAAATTAATATCTGCATGTCCTTTAATAACATCGATGTCCTGTAGAGTTCATGCTTCTCTCCTAGCATCATACTGATATCAATTGACTCCTCACCCCACTGTGTCAAACCTCCAGACTTTACCACCATGTGGGGAATAGAGCACTATTACGAGAACATGGGAGAAAGGTAGGAGGAAGAAAACTGGGTAGCCCTTCCTATCCCCTAGTTTAGTGTGTGGCTGTTATCTCACACTACCCTTTTTCTTTCCTGGAAGTATACTATGCTGACCAAAAGAAGAACATTAGGAAGCTTGAAGTCAGCCGCTTGTGAGCCTGAGACTACATTGCTTTGTCAAACATAGCTTATTAGCACATCATGTCAGCTGGGAGATACCAATGCATGAGCATAACCTGTCTGGAACGTTCATCTCAGCATCTTAGGCCGCTTTTTGCAGTATATCTTGACCTTATATTTTGCTCAGACTGTGTATCCTGTACACCTCCGTTTATGTATCATGTATATTCTGTATATTTCAAGGTAAATATAGTGTCTGTAACAATGTATATTTTGTATATTTTAAGGTAAATATTGTATATGTATGTAACCTGCCTGTAACTAAATAATGTGCCCGGTTGCCCTCAGGCCTTATGCGCTATACAAATAAACTAAATATAAAATACAAAATACAAATACAAGAGCAGCATACAGCCAACTGTGGGAGCTCACTGACAACCACAAATTCTGAGAAACCATAGTTTAGGCAAAATCAGATCATAGCAGATGCCAATAGAACCTCTTTCGAGGCAGTCAGATGAAAGCTGAGCACAATCAGATTCTGAGATGGGGGTCAAAGTTTGCGTTATTCTGGTGCTCAGAGCAATGGGGCTGCCGGCTGCACCATTCAGTCTGCATGAATAAATGTAGTTCAACCAACCTCAAACCAAACCCAAAGATTCCTCCTATGCCACACAAATCTGTAGCATATCCTACAATCACAGGGTCAATTAATCACCCCGCTACAGTTAAGAAAGTGATCCATGCCCGGGAAAGGTGTAGCTGTTAGGAGATAGATTGTAACTGTTGGGATCAGATGAACAGAGCAAGTGGAGCAGGAGAGAGCAGGGCGAGGTGAGACTGGAGGAAAGGAGACAATGCAGAGCAAGAGTGTAAATAAGAGCAGATAAAGTAAGAGAGACGGGAGGAGGAGGTGAAAGAGAGAGGGAGGGAGAGAGAGAGAGAAAGTGAGTAAGAGGAAGAGGAGCAATATCAGAGGAGTGCGTAACAGAAGGAGAACAACTATTAGAAGTAAGTGAGGGAAGGGGCAAGAAATGAGAGGTGAAAGATAAAGACAGGAAAGAGGAATACAACAAAACCCATGAAGAGTTAAAGGAAGAAGCCCCATGAATGGAAATTAACGGAATGAAGCAGTTATAGATCTGGGTGAAGATAACACCCCATATCTGATGGAGGGGATATGGCTATGCGCTAAATCCAAATCAGAGGAAAGAAACTAAGGGAGACAGGAGTCTGTTTTTCCTAACCTGACCTTGTTCCCCGTTGAACCTCCTAAGGGAATTGGGTGGTGGTGCCTGGTAGCTGAGTCCAGGAGGACTTATGTGGGGCCTGGCTGATCCTCAAAAAGTCAAGACAGAGACTATGAGTGACAGTTTTGGGCTGCTGGGAAAGCATTGGTGAAATAAAAGAGAGAGGGAAGGACGAATAAGCATGGTCCTAGGGGGGGTTTATGGCCAGAGGAAGCTGCCAATCTGTTTTTCATAACAATCCCCTTTGGAGCAGTCCACGCAGAACTCTTTTTTTTACAGAAATAAAATATGTGTGAATCTTTCAGTTGGTCTTGAGTCTTCTCTTGATCCCTTGGCCATTACAGCACCACCTTTACATTTTGCCCATTTATTCTCCCTATCGTATCCTCATTTATTGCTTTTCCACCCATCATTTCTTACAGGTAATGGTTGGGGTAGTTGTGCAACACCAGCAACCAACATCTCCCCACTACTCCATCTTACTCACGGCATTTAACTTTGTCTTCCATCCATCACAGACCTTTAGCATGCCCCCTTCACTCAATCATACATATGGCTCAGATTAGAAAGTAATTAAATGGACAATTTGCAATCAGGACTGATGTAAAAACGACCCCAGTAGCGAGTCTTAAAAATGGCACTATCATATTCGAAGTGTATTACCTAGAGGAGGGTGTTGCTGCTTCAATTAAATGTAAACTCATAACCACTGACATGGCTGTCATCCTTTCCATGCATAGTGAAGCAAACAGCGAAAGGGATGAAAGGACATGATACAAACAATACACAAGGAACAATACATTTTTAAGCAGACCACATCCCTCCACAGACTTCCAGCAGATGCCTTCATAAATCTATTGTCGGTCTTAGAGGCCCACATTCCACAAAAGGCATTCACAGGAAATACCTTAAGCCACCCATCTCCACTTTCCCCCCCATCAAGTAAAACCTCTGCATACTCTGAGAGAACAAACTTTCCAGAAAACTTCCCCTGCAGAAGAAATAGTGCAGCCTGCGAGTAGCAAGAGACAACTGAACCCCTGCCGCGCTCACTTTACCCCATGGTATGCCCTCTCCAGACATATTCCTGAAAGAAAACGCAATCAGAAATAGCATGTTTCTTCCAAAAACATGCAAGTTCTGCCACCAAAAGAATAGTATGTGATGCCCTGAAAGTCACCATCAGGGGGGGAATACCTTCTGGCACCACCTTAAGACAATGTCAAAAACTAGAATAAACATGCCCAGGCATTTACACCATTTAGTAAATTAAATACCAATTATATCAGTTCAAAGAAAAAAAAGCTGCCAATGGAAACACAATTACCAAAGTAAATACAAACAACATGCAAAATGAGTGAGGAAGGAAGGGAACTGCTTGAAAAGCACACACAAGAAGATGCTCTGAAAAACAGAATATGCAAGACAACATGAAATAGGCAAACACATAGGAGAAATTCAACAGGTATTCAGAATATTGTGGTTCACCCTATGTTTAGATGAATAAAAATCACGAAAAGTTTAACCATCACTTTGAGGGCATAACCCAATAAATACTCCCTAAAGACCGCTTCGAAACATTAGCTATTAAGCCTAAATGTAGAGAAATAGAAAGACATAATAAAAACATTACCTAATACCTAATATTGGCACCCTGACTAAAATGTTGGATGGCTCTCAACCAATCAGGAACGAGAGCCTCTCAGCAGTATTCACTGATATGGCAACATTCCAGATGTGCCAGAAGAATGCATTTTCTGCTCGGGCCAGTCCCCGCTCACCACAGCAATCCACCCTCTACATGCACTGTTCTACTCTTCTCCACTGGTTGCCTCTTCCTCCCAGTCTCCCCTTCAGCTCTCCCAACTTCTGGCTGGCCTGCACCTCCCGCCTTCCATTGTCAACAGGGACAAAGGACTTCTCGTGTGCATCCGCTGAGTACTGTGGTTCGGCTGCCATCTACAATTGGATTTTTCCAGCTTTGTGCTAATAGCAATGCTGCTTGCAGCTGCAATACAAGTTCTGCAAGCAATATTGGTTACATATTGCAGTGGGGTTTTAGGGAATTCCAGAAATATTTGATGGGCCTCATCACAGTTTTGGCAGTGTGCTAAAAGTACTGGTAAAACTGCTGGTAATTCCGCCACTGGCACTTTGCTGGTGGGGGCACTGATTTACCTCTAGCTAAGAGCTTGAGGGAAATCGTGCCCCCACCGTCCCAAAAATGCCAGAATACAAGCAAGGGCAATTACCGGAAATCCACTCCATGGTGTCCTATGGGACTCCATGAAATAGGGTTTTACTGGCGTTTACACCTCTTGGAATACCAAGTGGCTGAAATGGTATTACCGTTTTGGTAGCATGCCACCAGATTTATCGGCAGGATACCACCAAAACTGTAATGAGGTCCCATGGCTTATTTCTAACACATTTGGCTAGCATTGCTAAGTCTATTCAACTTATTATACACATGGGAGGTTCTCAGCTCTTGGACAGAAGGATATATTGTGATAATCCATGAGAAAAGCAAACTTAGAAAAGAGACAACATAATATAAGCCAAGGGTCTACAACCTGTGGCTCTCCAGATGTTTTGGACTACAAATCTCATGATCCCACACCATTGACTCCAGTGGTTTGGGCTGATAGGGGTTATAGTGCAAAACATCTGGAGAGCCAAAGGCTGCACACCCCTGATTGCAGACCAATTTGATTATAAAATTCAGATAGAAAATACTATCCAAACCTCTGCCTAACAGATGGAACAATACTAACATTTAACTAGTCTCACAACTCCAGCTCAGAATCATTCCAGATAGTGGTACAACTGAACACAATAAACATGTTGTGGCACTGATTTTTGTAGCAGAATTGCAGAATGAAGAATGATCAATAGTTTGATTTGATGCAGACAAAAGCCTTCATTGAGGCCTTCTATGAGAACCTTCCAATAACATGGAGTTTGAACAGAGATTTACAGGAGAGAATACAGCTTTGCACAAGGCCAAATGTATGTGTCAGTGCGGGTCTAACACCCAGAGGGAAGCTCCTCAATGATGTCCACTCTCACCACTGCTCTTTGCCATACATCTGAAACCTTGTAAGCAAAACGATGAAGGTGCCATGAAATTGCTGGAAAAACGGCCATGGGAAAGGAAGTTAAATCTGTTTTCAAAGCAGATGATGTAGCAATACTTATTCCTAATCACAATCTCAGTAATTAAGCAATGGCAAAACAATTAAGCAGTTTCTCTGGTTTTACTGAACTTAGTCAACACTGCAATTCCATCTTCCCACAATACACTTTTTAATTTGTCTTACAAACGCCAAAAGGTCAAAGACCAAACTTCAACTTTCAAAGGAAACTATAAACTATGAAAAATGACTGAGTCAATCTAAAGACAATTTAAAAATAAATGGGACAACCATCCACTCTTAATTTAGGGCCACTGCAATCTCAACAAATTGAAGATTCTGGCAGACTTTCTGTACCTGCTCTGGACACTCCCTATTTAAACACTAGGGGCCTGATTCACAGAAACGTTTTATAATGGTGCAGTCCCATTGGAAAATGATATGTGAATCAGGCCCTTACATCTTTTCTTTGTAACGCCATATGGCCATTCCATATGATATGTTACCTCAATGTCATGAAACAATCTATTCTTGTGAAGAATACAAGCCATGAACATACCACTTTTGACAAAGAAAAGTGGTATAGGAAGTACCTGGTGGTGACTGAATAAAGCGCGTATGTGTTATCGTATACATATTTTACATGAATCTCTATATATAAAACAAAGCCGTGTTGGTTTGTGGGTTTTTGGGTTTGTATTTGGCATTCTTGGGGATGAACGGTGAGGTCTGGTGTCATGAAATTTGCATGGAATATTCTTTATTCCATTGCCGAATTAAAGCAACTATTTCTGCTTCGAGAGGTCATCCCGTTGCTCAGATAATTATTTGTTTTTCGGCTTTGTATTTCAAGATTACATTTCGTGGTGTTACACCACCATCTCCAGGTCATTTGTAGAAAGTACTCATCATTGTGCATTGATGATGAAACATGATCAACACCTGATTAATTTCTATTGCAACATGTTGTAAAGGACATGTACTTCATCCTCAGGACATCAAATGGCATGTTGCTACAATGTGAAGATGACATTATCCCACCCGAATGAAATCAAAACATCGAAAGCTGAAACATGATCAGCATTCTGAAGAAAGAAGATCTCAAGACCGTGAAGCTAATGATTTCAACATGCTTTGAGACAGAACAATGAAAGTGCTAAAGAACCTGAAGCAAGAATTACTAATCAGAGAATTTGTGCTGCTAAAAAACAAAGGGACGAAGCTGCAGAAGAAACTGAAACACGGCTTGCTCTCAAGAGAATTAGTGCTGCTGAACAAAGAAGGAATGAAACTACTGAAGAAACTCAAGCGAGATTTACTTATCTGAGAATTCATTCTGCTAAAAAACAAAGCAATGAAACTGCTGAAGAAACTGAAGTGAGACTTACCGATCACAGATTTAAAAATCTGAGAATTGAACTCCTGGATGAAGCCCGGTAGTTAAGCTAGTTAATTACGAAGGCAAATCTGGTACAGTGGGCCCATTGGGAAATGTAGGGTTAACACAATTAGCACTTTTCTTAGAGTCTAGTGGTAGTAGAATTATGCATGCAAATATAAAGCTGGCACTCCGAGAGATGGGGCCTGGAATATTCATTTGAAATACAATTTCAGCACAGAGAATCGAAGGCCACAGCTGAACTATAAACATGTTCACAGTGGTATGTAAAGAACATCTGATCACACTTGAAATAGGCAGATAGAAGATTTTAATAATTTAGAAAGGGAACAGCCATCACGTTGATTTACATGTAAGTTAGTGCTTTAGAAAAACTGTACAATAGACAAATTGCACTGACAAGTTCTTTAACATTATACAATATGTTTTCAACCTGGCAGACCATGATACACATTGGTGATATGATAACAGAATTAATAAGGAGATATTTTTTATTTTTTAAACCAAGCATCCACCCTGTTCACAATGATAGGAAATCACAAATCCTAGAATAAAAAAACATAACATCAGAAAAAGAAATTAGAGCTATGTTTTCTAAGTGATAGTCCAAAACATATGTTCCATATAAGATAGGATTTGGGTTAAAATATATAAGTCACAAAGAAAATCCTGATAAGACATAAGAGAGGAAGGATGCTGGATTCCACCATGCTTGGCCAGCAGAGATGGGTCCTTTAGAAGAACAGCTGAAATGCTGAGGATGACCTAATTGGAGATTACAGCAATTAGCAGCTCCAGGGAAAACTCCCTCATGTACACATTTGGTATGTTGCATGACGTCAAATGAGAACCGTTTTAACTTTTAATTATTACCAGCTGATATACCCAGCGTTGCCTGGGATTTAATTTCCTCATAGGTACTATTTGTTAGAAATCCTTTTAGGTAGCTTTAAACTTTTCGGAAAGGCTCCATAAAGAAGGTGAAAAGAAAAAATGCACTACGTTGTTCGATTATGTAATATTTTAAAAACGTTTTCTTATAAAGACTACACAACACAATTGTTTGTTCTTCTTAAAAACGAATTCTGAAATGTATAACTGTAAGTGAGAACAACATGGAGGTTCCTGAGAAGCATGATGGGTAACATGATGCCAACGGTGCCAAGAATTATGAACCTAAAGTTTAATACTGCAAAAGTACATGTCTATTGTAAGGCACGTTTATAAATAAAAAAATGTGTTTTACCAGTTGGAGCAAAGATATACAACTAATTTGGGGAACCCACTCTAGAACCCACAATATAGAACTGCCTGTGGGAGAAACATGATAATTCTAAGTTGGCACCAGTGCACTTGATTGACTGGCCCTGTGCCTTGTAGATCATTTTATCGACTGCCAGCCTCATTGAGGTAGGTGCTTCAAACTGAACGGCATGTCTGTGGGAATGAGTGGAATGGTGGGATGAATACATCTTCTCCTTTTCAATTTCTGGTCAACAATGTCACTTCAATTACATTGGGCAGACATTTTTTGGCACACAGGCCTGTGCCATTACACAGAGTAGGTGGTTCGAGTATGTGAAGCAGCATGATGGTTACCCAACTTTCAGTCGAAGGTGATGTGGTGGCATTCCGGGGGGGTGCAGGGTCGAGGGGTTGAGGAATTCTGTTGAATTGTTTATGGCTTTGTCGGTATCCCCCGCTGATTGAGTTGTACTCTTTATAATCGGAAACTTCTGGAATGCTACCTGCCTTCACCTTTGCCTCTCAGGTCCATTCGCCTCCCACATGCTTCTCCTTTGCCTGCCATATGCCTTACGCCTCCCATACGCCTTTACCTCCAAACGGCAACGCTACACCAAGCCTTTAACCGACAGTTTTGTTTAACTTTTATTTATATATATATATATATATATATATATATATATATATATATATATATATATATATATATATATATATATATATATATATATATATTACAAAGACTTTGAAATGTAATGCATAAAAGACTCTTATCTCAAATGTTTGAGATTAGTTCATTCAAATTGGTAGAGGCTTAAAAAAATAAAACAATCATTGAAACATATAAATAGGAGCAGTAAAGCACAAAAGATTTTAGTTTCTTGAGCTTGAATCAGAAAAGCCTATAATAATTTAGAAAAGTGGTAGTGGAAGGTGAGCAAATAGCATAATGCCCACACACAATTCTTAACTATTGGTATAGACATTTTGTAAAATGAGCTGCAAAAGCAATATTGTAAAGCCTATACAATCAAAAGGAACTATTAGCAAAGTCATGATAATAAAATTACCAGCAGAGGAATCTTACCTGAGTGTAACACGCATTTAGTGGATTCAATACATTTAGGAAAATAATTTGCATTTTAGAAGCTGACATATTCTGTGCTGAGTTGCTTTGAAACCAAACAACTAGGAATGGGTTATAAAATATTGCAATATAATTGTTTTAGAAATCAATACTATTATTTAGAGGAATACAGAGCAAAGATGCTTATCTCACTGTTGGGAAGAATCCCAAAGCATTGATGGATGACAGTATTTGATGTCAGTGAATAGTAAAGTTTAGACTACTTAGTTGAACTCAACTATTTTTCAAATAATAACTGAAAAAGCCCACTTGTGTTTTTTTTTAAAAACCTTCATGGTCTAAGTGTCGTGAAAAAGAGTTGAATTTGAATCATTATTTGTTAAGCAATACCCTACAAATATAAATATGCTCACGAGACTGATTTTGCTCTGCTTGTCCTACTCGTTCAAACATGTTGGTGTGGGGACAAGCACACAGTAAAACATGTGTTGAAGAATGGAGTGGATAGAATAACTGATACACATACTCAATTACTCAATTAATGATAATTGAATGAGCACAATTAGCCTTGAGGTGGCTTTTCCTCTAAACTGGAATAGGGTGTATTCAGTACTTGGTAATTACAATTTCTTTGTAATCTGGAGGGAGTCCCTTTCTTCAATTCAGGAGGTCAAGGATCACTTGGGTGTAACTACATGTCACAACTCTTGTTTCTCTAAATGTGCTTAATTTAAATGCCTTTCTCGCTTAATGATTTATGGAAAGCAGCTAGTATTTATTTATGTAGATTTGATTGCTCCTTGCTGCTATGTATTTATTATACAATGCTTGAATTGTAAAATAGGTTTTATTCTGATTTTGAATAGTGATTCAATTATAAGTATACTATGTTACTTTTATTTTAACACAGTCTCAACTCCTTCTTCACTGATCTGCCTTTCTCCTTGAGACCCTTCCATCTGACATCCCCATTGTCATGCTGGAGGACTTTAACCACTCTCTGCAGTCATCTGCCTTGAACCTGACTTCCTATCTGACAACTCCGTCTACTCCCTCAACAACCCGACCATCTACTCCGGTAGGAATTATCTTGACTTTGTCTTTCTTTCTTCTAGTCTGACCTCACCATTGACCCCTCTCTCTCTGATCACTCCTAACATCTTGGTCCCTGCAGCTTTTCTCCTCATCTCCCCTCTTCAATAACTAAGAGAAAACTCAGGTAGGAATCTCTTAACCCTTAACTTGATGATGTGAGGACCTCTTTCCTGTCTCTATCCCCTATTCATGTGTCGTCCATTGACCGTGCTTTCTCTGACTTTCAAAATGCACTTTTGACTCCATTTGACCGAGACTAGTCTGTTCGCACATTCACAACTTCCTGTCCCAGCCTTGTATCACCTCTGATATTCAGACCCTCAAAACAAATATTCTCCATGAACTATGGCACTGGTGCAAATTACAGACACTTACCCTACTACTAGCCTACAAAAATTCCCTTGCTGTTTTAACCTCTACATTGGATTCTACCAAATCCCCCTACTTCACAAATGTAATCTCCTCCCTTTGCAATCAACCCCACAAACGTTCATCTACCATTGAATCTGTGCTGACATCTCCCAAGCCATTAACCATCATACCCCCCCCTTTCTGCTATTGACTTTGCTCATTACTTTTTCTCTAAAATCCATGGTTCCCCTTTCCTTCTGTCCACTACATTTCGCCCTACCTCTTCTACTCTCGACTACTTCTCCTCTACCCAGTGGCGGCCGCTTTCATAGGGTGGGGCATTACCCCCCCAACCAGTTCCTGAAGCTACGTGCAGAACAGATTCAGAAGTTCTGAATCTATTCTGCATGAATGATGAATCATTGGTGTGGTGGCAGCTCGCGACAATGTACTGAAGGTTGCTGTGCTGGCACTGGGTTGGTACTGGGGCAAATCCCTTTTTAAGCTTCTTTGTACAGTAAAAATGCATGGAGCTCATAGAGCCACACACTCTACGTAACCCCCATCGAATTTAAGATGCTGGAAGGGTGCTAGAGGAGTGGCCCACTAGTATTTATCTGTGCACAAACAGCGCACCAGCCGCAGTAATGAATGTCATTGACTGTTTGCCAGCCAATGACGGTTGAGTGTGTGGGTGGGGCCATGGGTGCACGGTTGTGGTGCGTGGCAGAACAGTTCTTCACACTTTGTGCTGCACGGCCCATGGACTGCTGCAAGCTGCCCAGTGGCTAGAGAGAAGAACAGCAGAGAGCGAGGGCAGTGGCCACCACCACATGCAACCGGCCGGACCTGTGCTGCCCCGCCTCCGGTACATAAATACTGTTCACTTTATCACTTCTTGTGTGTAGGAGTTGGAGACGAGTAGGCCTGTCGCCTGCCTGGTCTTCATTCCACACGACAAGACAGTGCTCCAGGACCATCCTGGATCCCTGCGTTGGGGAATGCTGGGCCTAGTTTATGATGCCTAACCTAGGCCAGGTTGGGGTAGGCTGTGGTGGGTCAGGCCAGGCAGCCCCGGAGCCCCACATCAATGCTTGGCTCAGGCTCTCAGTCTTACCCAAGTGCCGGCGAACACTGGAGTGAGAGCCTGGGCCATGATGCTACTACAAGTAGGCCAAGGTGGGCCAGGCAGCTCCCAGGCCCTGCATAAATGCTCGACTCAAGCTCAGAGCCTGCACCGTGCTACAACACCAGTTGTTAGTCCGTCTGGTTTGTATGGATGGAGCACCACTGCTCTATGAATCAGAGAGTATCCATCCATTAATCTGGTGTCGGCGGTCACTCGGAGTGGTCATGCAACGCCTCCTTGTGTATGCTGGGGATCCCCAATCATCTACTGACAATGGCACACCAACCTCTTTGTGTAGCGCTTTGGTCACCTTCGATCACCTTTGCCTTAAAAGGATAGAGTTGCCCAGTAGATTTGTCAAGTATTTGTTACAAGAAAGTAAAACCTTTGGAGCATTTAATTGTTCTGCATTTTGCATTCATTGTGAAATGTTGCAATAACCGTTGTGGTGACCCACTCTTGATAACATCTATTTCAATGCCTCGGGTCGGATCTCCCTCAGTGTGCCACAGGTTCCTTGGTAGTCTTATAAAGGCATTTATAATTCCGCCTACACACAATGTATGAAGGTCTCAGGGCTCTCCACTGCTCTAGAGCGGAGCCCAGAAGCTTGGCCAGCACAGTAAATCACCACCCATCCTCCGCGTAGGTGTACTTGCCCCTCTAAATAAGGGTTGAGGGCAATGGCAGGGCAGTGTTTGAGCAAAACAGCATCTGTCTGCACTCTACCTGCCCTGTGCATCTCTAGCTGGGAGGTCGCTTTTTAATGTGCCAATCTCTTCTAGACCTTGACCAAGAAATTGTTTACTGAGTAGACATAATCGTTTTTTCTTTCTTTTTATTCCAGCGTCTGAAATGTATGCTTGTATTGCATTAAGGCTTTATACAAGGATGTTCCACCTTTTTAAAAATTCAATTCGGTATCTAATTAGAATTATGTGGCTTAAATAGATTCATGTGCACATGATTTGCCAGTCACAGCAATCTGCATGATTAGTAGCAGAAACGCTGGCCAAGCCTCTTCCTAACAATAAAGGCACGTGACAGCATGTAAATCCTTATAGCAACTTGTTGCCAAAAGTATATCATTGTGGCTTCAATTTTCACATCCTGAATGGTAAACTATAAGTCCCAGAATGCAACAAAATGCCAACCTGAAAAATCTAGTTAACCCCACAGTACTTTCAGTGATTTAATTAAGACGTAATAAAACGAGGTTGTGTAATAAACAAAGATATATATGCAGATTGTTTGTCACAAACTTCCAGGACGTAGTTTGATATTCATCATGAATTTGAAAACATGTGATTAGTAACTTAAGCAACTGAAGATGTCAAGATAGTAGACATCAATGATGGATAAAAACAAATCTATAAATGGGTGCTTTGAGTTGCTCTCTTTAACGTGCATAGATTTGCAAGGTAATTGGTACTTTGCAGGCTCTTTGAGTTTGAAATGTTCCATGCGTATGAAAGGCTCTGGCACTGATACAAGAAATGTTCTGCAAACTCCCCTTTCGATAAAGCCTAACATCCCACCTTAGTGAGAGGATGAATGCATTTGCATGCCAGTAACAGTATGATAAAATGATATTTTCCCATCATTACTGGTTATCTATATAATTATTTTCCCATCATTACTGGTTATCTATATAATTATTTTCTTCATGCATACACCATAGTAACAGCTATTCTCAATACAAGCAGCTGTAAAATACACCATCACACTTGCACACGTAAGAATAATGTAGCACCATTAGTATGTGAAACCTAATGCTTTTTATGTGATATTTCTGTGGATTTGGACAATAAATTGCGCATTTTTAGGAGCCATTTTTCAAAACATTTCACAAGGGGAGAACTCCCCGCCCTTAATGTGGTGCCAAATTCAGCCAGAGAAATTTACACCCCACCACCTTTCAAAGTTACCAGCTGCTACTGCCCCTACTTCTCCTAATGAATTAGCACCCATCCTTCACATTGCCAACCCATCTTGCACTCCTATCTTCGCTTTTCCTCCCAAATGGTCAAAGACTCAGGGCCTCAATATGTCTCCGGCGGTAGCCGTGTTGGTAAAATCAGCAGGGCTGCCGACGGAGTCATTTTGTTTCAGCACCAGGGAATGGGCAATTACCGGGGCTTTACAGCCCTGCCAAACCCAGTAAACGCCCATTCCTGCCGCCGGAAAAAAATGCTCCCATTCCCATTCAAGCCCCAGAGGCCTCAAGGGGAATGGGGAGGCTGGATGCACCGGCACCATTCGTAAATGGTGCTGTGGAGACCGGATGCACCGGCACCATTTATGAATGGTGCAGCCAACGTGGTCTACTCGTGGGGGCCGGTCCGCCCACCAGGTCGGAGCTGGTGGGTGAAAAGGCACCCACAAGCAGACCTCGTAGTTTGCCGGTCCGGTAACAACGGTACCGGCAAGCTTACCAGTACCATTGTTACCGGACCGGCAACCTTATAATGAGGCCCAGTACTCTCCTTCCACATTATTCGAAAGTCCTTAAGCAGTTGATCATTGAAAGGATCACTATGTACATAGATGATAATAGGCTTGGAGATCCACTTCAATCTGGCTTCTGTAGTAAACACTCCACCAAGACTGCACTCAAGCGTGTCTCCAACTTTCCCTCTTATGCTCACCACTCTAAACTCTCTTTTATAATCATCATTTTGCACCTTGCTACTGCTTTTGAGACTATCAACCACTCCTCTTTCCTCTTCACTCTCCAGGACACCTACCTGGAAGGTCTATCATTTAAAATATCTTGGAACATCTGACCTCACACCTTTCCTCATCTGACCTCTGCTTTTAGCCCTCTATACCTCATCCTTAGGAAGACTTATCTCACTCATCATTTGGCTATTACTACCACTTTTCTGCCGTTGACACTCTAATATTTTTCTCATTTCCCTCCTTCACCCAGTCATCTTGGAATGGATAACGAACTGTCTCACTGCAGTTCGTCACTGGATTGCTCCCTGTGGCCTCATGCGGAACTCTTCAAAAATTGAATTTATCTTTCTCCTGGCTTTCAATACCATGCCTACTCTCCCTCTCTTATCTCCTTCCCACCTGACCTTCTTGCTCCCTCACCAAAGGCTCGCAATCTTGGACTGCAACAATTCATGACTACCACTGCCTTTGCTGTGCATATTAACCTGCTCAACATTAGGAAAATGTGTCCTTTTCTTACTAACCAATCTACAAAAATGCAACTCTCCACTCTCGTGCCCAGCACACATTACTACTGCTCAAGCCTACTCCTTGGCCTAGACCTTGCTACCTGCATTCTGTACAACCTATCTAGATCCTCCCCCACTTCTACCTACCAACAATATTCTGGTTGACTCTCAATGTACAACCAGTCTCTTTTCATGCTCCATCTCCTAGACTGCAACACTATCAATGGTCATGTGCCTCAGTACCTGGCTGATTGTATCTAAGTTTACTCACCATCTTGTTCTCAATACGCTTCTCAGTCAACCTTACTGCCCCATACCTTCCGTGTGCCTCCTCCCACTTCTGCTCTTTCTCCCTTCTTTCCCTGCTCCACTGGAACCCACTGCCCATAACAATTAAAGCCAGCCCACTTGTGGATCTCTTTAAAGCTTGGCTTACACTTCACTCACTTGCTAACTTGGAAGCTCCTCCTGCCATCTCCCCATCGCCCCTACCTGGCTCCACCACTGCCTCCAATGACACTTAATAATGTAATTCTGTTTGTTTAACTAGTACACATCTTTAGTTTGACGAACTTGCTCCCTTGTATGAATGTTACCTTTGTAAGTCACATGTTTTTTTATATATATGTATAGTTTTCTATTTGTTGTGGTTTGTCCAGGGTATATGTCAATTCTTTCACCCTCATAAACTAGATCACTTCTTGTACTCATCAATGCCTCTGCCATTTATTTTCTTCAAATAAATTGAAATGCAAAATACAAATATGAAGGGAAAGACTACCACACAGCCATATATCCAGTGCTACTATAAATCGCCAATGGGAGACTGGTTAATGAGGCTGATATACATCCCTCTTCCTGGTGTTCTAGTGGTTAGGATTCAGCGCTCTCATCGGCACGGCCTGGGTTCATTTCCCAGTCAGGGAATCTAACATTTTGGGTGCTTTGAGACACTATTGTCTTATTGTATAAGCGCCTAAGATGCAAACAATAAACTTAAATAAAATAAATAAATAAAATCCATGGGCATACGACCACCATGAAAAGATTAAGGGCCTGATTCACAGAAACTTTTATAAATGACACAATCCCACAGGAAAACGCTCTGTGAATCACGCCCCTAGATGTTCAACCTATTTAGACTATTTCATGAAATCAGACTCATAAGTCTCTGAGTTACGCAGCCAATTGAGCGACCCAAACTTGAAACCATCTCATACTTTATAATGTTAGGCTGGATGATATGATGAGTGGTTTACAGCAGAGTTTTTAATTCTTACCATTACTAGACTGATTGTGGTAAGAGGATGGCTGAATACTGGTCTTACCCTACCGAATAGTGGATTTCGAAGGCCTGCTATGCCTTCTACTTGTAAAAAACAATTAATGTAATGAAAAAGGCTGTTCATCACCATTCAGGGCTGCTGGGAAGCGTGGTGTGCTAGGGTGTCAGAAGCAGATCAAAAAACATAAATAAAACCCAATTTCCAGCTATCTTTTTAAACGAGCTTTATTTCATAATAAACTTTGTTGCAAAAACACAACCTAACAACACAAACTCAAAATGTGACTAAAAAACAAAGCATAAAATACCTGATAAATGATAACACTCAAAAAGGAAACAAGTCAATTCTAGGGCGTGTGCTGATAGGATGATGAATGCTTTCCTTTAATTGGGCAATAGCAATTGGAGGGAAATGAAAACGAAAAGCTATGTGACCATTGATCTTTTTAGGGTCTTTTGCATACCTTCTTCCAGTTATGTCTTCAGATGTGTGCTGAGATATTTTACAATCAGATTTCATCCCTTTACATCATTGTGTATCCAGGAACCCACCATGGAATACCTTCCGAGCCCTAGCTAGCTCCAGCTGTCAAAGAAAGCTGTGTATATATCCACGCTCCTTTTGTAAAAACTGCACTTGAATTCACAGAAGCAGCTAGCGATAGGGATTAAAGCTAGAAGGACCCAACCAGCATATCCCTCTTGCCAAATCCATACTTGGGTTCGACATAGAGGTCATAATGATGATTGGTGCATAGCTGTGCTCACAATGCAAATAGGACTCAATTAAGGCTTTCATCAGAACCAAAATATCCTGGCAGTGCTAATTTAACATTATTATGAATTCATAGAATTGAGCGAGAACAATTTGTATGAACACAGAGCAAACAAGGGATACGAGAAAGCAAGAAAGGTAGCGTGAAAACATTAATCTACCAATATGCCTTTCCCATCGGCTCACCTCTTTCTCTTCCAGCCAGTCCAAAATGTAGGTACTTGATCACATATCTGGCTAGCTCAAATGGGTCCAAATAGTTATTCATGTTTAGGCGTGTAGACCTACATCAGTGCTGTCTATTTTAAGAATGATCTTAAATATACATGTCATGTAATAAAGCAACCTCACAATATAAATCATTTCAGAAAGATGAGGAGCAAATAAAAGGATGATTGTAGCTTTAGGTTCTGCAACCTGAGTGGAAGCTTTGAAGCGTCAGCATACAAAGTAATGTGTACTTACAAGAGATCTCCTACACACACATAGTGAAATAAGGTGCAAGGCAAGGTCATTGTTTCACATACCTTGAAGCTTGTTATGATCCACGAACATTTATAATCTCTGACCAATGTCACTTAAAATAGCTTGTTAAAACCTTATATAGGTCGAAGAAAAAAATACACAGACAGAATTCTCTTCAAGTTACCTTATCCAAGCACTAACATCTTAACTTTGATGATCGGATAACAGGTGTGTTACACAGATATTTGAGACCTTAGTATGAGTCATTGTGCATCCCTCAATGTTTCTCTTTAAAGTCAGAGAGGCAGAACAGGGATTTGTGGAGGAGGGGCTGCCCCAAATGCATTTGTCCCTCGGCCCCCTGATCAATCCACCTCGGCCCGGGAGTCTCCAGGACCAGTCCATGGCAACAGGTTCAATTTGATTTTCAGACAGGACCCTCCCAGGACCCCCAATGAGGTGCAGCTATTTCCTCCCGTACCAAGATGCAGCTGTGTCTGCCTTGGCAGGCTATGCATTCAAACCCTTTAGATACTGAAACACATATGGGAGCAAAGAAGCATACTGGATATATTAAAAGCTTGCTCAGTGCTGAGTGGTACAACGTGCTACTAGAAGTAAACATTTGTTTTGTTACACGTCTAAGCCAACTTTGCAAGATACGACATTTGTAAATGTTTTTTTTAAAATTAATATTTATAATGTGTTGGTCGTTCCTATGAACTGTTTCACATATTTCATGTAGCCATCATATTATACAAATACACAAAACACGATATTAAAATTCATATCAAATTACCCATCAATACCTTGAAAGTATGCCTAAAAACAATTAATAAAAGCAACAATTCCTAAAAACATTTAATTTCCTAACCATTTTATTGCTTTAGTCCAGAAATTATTTAGTGCTATCATTAGAGATACATTTCCTGAATTCAGGCAATAACTCCAAAATGATTATTCGCTTATTAATTGGAGGCGAGAAACAAATCCACCCAACAATTTCTGCTATACTAATGTCAACAGTTTGCAAGAGGTTAAAACATGTTGTGCAGATTCACTAATTTCAGTATTTGAGCAAATAGATGTATGAGATTCCCTCGGAATACCCCGCCGATGCCCCAGGGTTGCCAAGGTTGGTAACTGATCCAATCACACTAATAAATAAAATCTTTGAAGAGTAACCGCTGGACATTTAAGCAAGGAAGATTGAGGAGCTTTAAATGTATAGTTCATTCAACTGTGTTTCTGATATCCCCTAAGGCTCTCCAAATGAATACAATTTGCAATCCAGTCCCACTAAGTTATATTCTTAATCAGTTCTTCCTTAAGTTCAAAAAATGTAACAGCTAATCCGGAGTCTAATTCAGGAATTCAAACAAATTAGGAGATAAGTCTGCCCAGCAGACAAACCCTTTCCCTATTGCTCATCGACCATAGCCGGACCCATAATTTCAGTAAAGGGCACTGAAGATTTTTCTTTTACTTAATTAGTAAGATTCCCCTCTTTTGAAAACCTGTGATGCCAATGACAATAGCCCAAATTTCTGTCACATGAGTTCAATAGGAACATAACAAGGGAGGCCCAATAAATATCTCCAGAATTTACCTTCAGCCTTTTGTAGTCAGTTTAACTCTGTCATATAAGTTGCTTCCAGGCTGTAGACCACTGCGGAAACTCTGCTAGTATAATTTGAATATTCCCCCGTAGCTAAAGCTTGCTGTCTTACTGGCAAATTATTTTATCAATATGGATTGGATTTTTGCCTTTTGTGTCTTTTCTAGCTTAATTTCACTGTAAATCTGCTTGTCCTTCCCCAGGCCAAGGTATATATTGGACGCTACTTCCTCAATTATGCCCTCAGTTAGCATCAAGGAAGATCTCTTTTAACCCTTTCCATGGCCCATGTAATTCATTTTATCGAAGTTGAGATCTAACCCATTAGAATCCACATATTTCTGCAATTCGATGGCTGCCCTACGCAGACCCACATATGTATGGTCAAAGATTATTATATCATGCACGTCGGTCAGCCATCTAATATGCATCCCTCCCAATTCTGGCGGGCAGCAATCTCCCCCCTCTAGATGATCAGGCAGGTCACACACATACAAATTGAACAGGAGCAGGGTGAACACAGAGCCCTTCTTTACCCCACAATTAGTAGGTACAGGGCCAGCACTCACATCGCCCCAGTCCAACTGAACATGTACCACCATCCCCTCATGTAATTGTCTTACAGCTTCTAATATCCATGGAGCAATTCCCATCCTACTGAGCTTAGCCCAAATGGGTGTGAAGGGGGGTGCAACCCTAGCAGAGGATTTCCTAATCTTTGTATCCAGTAACAATATATTATGGGTGGTAGATGAACCGCCTCTAATCCTGTTCCTAAGCTATTCTGCTCAGTACCCCATTTTTTTAGTTCTTTGAATAGTAGCAAACTAAACATCTTCCCAGAAACGTCCAGCATGGATAAGAGGCAGTTGTTGGACGGTAAATCTCTACTCCCCTTTTTGAATACTGGAATAAGCAGTGCTTGCCTCCAGGATAGAGGGATTTTGCCCAATTTACAGACATTTTCAAAAAGTACCTTTAACAAAGACGCTCAATCTTCGGAATTTTCCATTAGAACAATATTGGCCAGGCCATTAGGCCCTGGCGCTTTAGAGAATAAATGTAAAAACAATGCAATACCACTCCTTTTCCAGAGGGTCCGCTGCGACACAAAGGGTATTTTTAATATGTGTCATCCATTTAACTGCAGAAACAGAATTGAGGATCTGATTTTTTAGAATTTCCTTTGCAAGCCACTAGGGCCTTCAAACCCCATTTTGTTTTACTGCCTGCTAAGGTTTTCGGTATTATCTGCCATTGCCCATTTTTGATAGAGGAATTGCGTCTTTAAAGCCAATTGGTGTAACTGTTTTTCACCTTCATCACCATTTTTGCACTCTCATTCCCTTCTTCGACCTCTCTATAGATGGCCGTGATATTCATTCGCATTACCCGTTTTGCTTCCATAATTTTTTCATCAAAATATCTGTCTTAGTCAACCTTTATTAAATGAAATGCAATCTTATTTTTCACTCCAGCTAGGTTTTTTGTCAAGTCTGATATCCATTTTTTTATGTCATCTGGGCTTTTATCTATAGGTTCGACAACCTCTAACTCACCTCTTTTCCTCATAAATTTGCTCATCTTCCCCAGATGTTTTTCTGACCAGCTAATCCTGTTCTTAGCGTCATTAACAATAATCCCTGGCTTAAAAACAATAGTATTATGTTATATGGTGAATTGTATGACCAGAATTGTGGGGGAATGGTCACTGTTCACGGGAGATTTTATTTCGGCTCCTGACATGTGAACCCAAATTGTGAGAGCAATACACATAATCAATGGTGCATTTTTAGCAATCATTCAAAAAACCACCAGCATTTACCAGCCCTATTCATTTGAATTGCATTAATAACGACTTGGCTTGGACCCAATCTCTGGCTTCCAACAGTGTTGAGTCTCTACAATGGGCATTCAAATCTCCTACTAAATAACACTGGCCCTCATTACGAGGTTGTTGGTAGTCATGGCGCTATTTGCGATTTGGGAGGTTTCCCCCAAAATCCCTCCTTCCCTATATTTTAAACCCTATCCAAACTCCTCTGTACCTCTTTTATCCCCTTAACCCCTCTATATTTCGATGAATTTTATCACTGGATTTTTTCAGGAAAAATCCCATTAAAAAACTTGCATTGGCCAAACAATGGTATACGTTTTTCTGTGGTGGACATTTATTTAATGACATTCTTTTTAGCTTGTTTAATGTACACTACAAATTAAATTGGCTATTGGCACTAAGCAAGAGGTGAGGAGGGTAGAGCCCCAAAAGATTTGCATCCACATAAAGTTGTGTCATAAGACCTTAGACTATAAGGTATTAGCAGGATTTTGGAAGGCATACATGCTAATTCCTAAGATACTACATGCACAAACATATTGAGCTATTTCACAAAATTATAAGTGAGTAAGTGTCTAATATACATTTCTATAGTGCCATGTGAATTTCTGTTGGCGTCAGGCCACTTTGTCATGAACAGAATGGTTAAAATGTAGGGTTATTTTATGACAAGGGACTGCATACCATACTAATCATGCAGCCATTAGTATTATGCCCCGCTCTTCCCCGTCACAGTCCATGCAGAGTCAGAATGGATAATTCTCACTTTGCAAGGATTGTGATTAGGAAGAGGGTTGTGGGGCCAGTGACAGCATTCAATATTGCTTTACATGTATGCATTGGCTAAATAAATGCTTTCAATTTACTGTGGCCAATGTCACACAAGTCGGTCGAGAAGCTGGATTGCACAGACAAAGCAAGACAAAAACTTAAGATGTTAAAGAGGTTTAATTATCTTGGAACAGTATTACAAAGAATACCTTTCCTCTAAGGTAAACCATAAGGCAAATAATTAATTACATGGGATCCTGGACATTTTTGAGTTCTTGTTGGCCATCAGGTTCTGACAGCCAGCAGCATGGTCTCTTGGCCCCTGTAAAGATGCTGGCGGGGGGCTTTCAAGAAGAGATCCCATACACCAAACAAACAATCCAATTCCTAACAAAATAACCTGGTTGGAGGATAATAAATTACCTGGTTCCAGGGTAGGACCTCTATCAACATAAATAGCTCTCCTCCTTCACGTCCCCCGAGTGTTAGTCTGGCCTCAGACTTCCTTTTGTCGAGAGACTTTTCTTCTGGAAAGAGGTCTTCAGTTTGGTAGTAGGTGGTTTGGGGTCTAGCTGTACCCTAGCAATTCGGGCAGTCCTGTCCTCATCCCTGTCAATCCACATGCTTATTCATCCTTCCACCATGTGATATGCCTTTTCAAATTACAGGCTAACCCTAACGCCAATCCCTCCAAAGACTCTCCTCTTTCTCCTCCAATAAATCTTGTTCTACTCTCACTTGTCTCTTACATTTCTCCACACTCTGAGGGCTCCCGACCTTCTCAACTGTACTTCCTCTGTTCTCCCCCCTCCTCCAAGGTTACCATCTGCTCCTTTCAATCTCCAAACTACGCTTTACAATCTCCAAACTACTTTCTTCATCCCGAGGAAGCCTTCTCCTTAACTTCGATTACAGAAAACGGATTCTTCTTGACTTTGAACATCTTCCCTCTGATGTCACCCAACCTATTCTTTAACTCTGCCTCAGTGCAATCTCCCACCTCATTCCTGAATTCAGTTTACGGCTCCAGATGTAATCGTCCTTATGCTTAAATTCATCTCCACCACAATCTCAGTTTATTTTATTTATTTTATTTATTTTATTTTTTTATTTATTATTTATTATTTATTTATTATGTTTGATTATACGTCCATACCCGGGGGTGTCACGGCGTAGGTTGCATGATTACATGATTACAGTAATGCTTTCTGGTTACAGGGTCAAATATGTTGAGAAACACAGTGATAATGACATGTTAGTTACAGAGCAACATCGATTGGCAACAGTGCACACTTACAGTTAATCAGAAAAACATATAGTTATAAGCAGGTCTTATTAAGGTTAGAATTTGTTGAATATCCAGGTTTTTAGTAGTTTCTTAAAGTGAGTGTGGGATGTCGCGTTGCTTATGTTTGAGGGGAGTGAGTACCAGATTCTGGGAGCTTGTACATGGTAGCTGGACCCTCCTGTTCTTGAGTTCTTGAAACGGGGGAAGGGTAAGTGGGTGCTGGAGTTAGAGCTGAGAGATCTGGCTGACATTTTCCGCGTGAGACATTGATTAAGGTTGGTAGGGGCATTTTGGGTGATGCATTTATGTGTTGTAGTAAGTGTTTCATTTAGAATTCTAGCGTGTATAGGTAACCAGTGTACCTCTCTCCTGGTCTGTGATATGTCACTTATTTTGATTCCAAGTGCTGCTCTTAATACTTTATTTTGCAATAGTTGCGTACATTGCAATAATCTAGCTTAGACAGAATAAGGGCTCTTGCTAGTGTGATACATTTCTGAGGAGTGAGAAATTGTTATCTAAGGGCAATGAGTTTAGCCGTGCAGGCGGTGGATGAGGCGAATAAGTTGATTTGTTTGCTAATGGTGAGGCTTGAGTCTAGGTATACCCCTAGGGTTTTAACATGGTTTGAGATAGGAATAGGAGTACCATCTATAAAAATAGAGGTGTAGTCCTTATGTAATCTTTTCAGTCGGGCTGGGGAGCCTACAATGAGGATCTCAGTCTTTTCACCATTAAGGCAGGGACTGTTTGTTGCCATCCAGTTTTGGATGAGATAATAGAATTTGCGTATGACACTAGAGTCCTGTTCTTGATTACCAGTGATTGGGATGAGTATCTATGTATCATCCACAAAATTAGTATAGATTACTCCCATGGCATCTAATGCTGCAAAGAGAAGTTTTGTGTAAGCATTGTAAACGGTGGGGGAGAGGCACAATCCTTGAGGTACGCCTGTAGGAACTGTCATAGGATCAGCCTCCTCCTCGCCAATTGCTATTCTGGAAGTACGTTCTGATAAGAATGATTTAATCCAAAAGGTTGCGTCATTTCAGAACTGAAAGGTTTTAGATAATGCTAGGCATAATTTGTCATGGTCCACTAGATCGAACGCAGTGGACAGGTCGAGTAATAGTAAGATGCATAGGTTCCCTGAGTCTCTGATGGCGTCCGTCTGGTTTTTTAGGTCAAGTAATGCTGTCTCTGTACTGTGTTTGGGTCAAAAGCCAGATTGTCTGTTGCCTAATAGATGATTGTTTTCTAGGTGTGTTTGTACTTGGGTGTATGCAATTTTGTCAATTATTTTGAGGAGGAAAGGGACTGTCGTAATAGGTCTATAATTAGTGGGAATAGTGGGATCCAGAGTGGGCTTTTTCAGCAGGGGCGTGAGCCAGGCTTCTTTGATTTCTGGAGGGATGGAGTTGGTACTGAAGGATGCGTTTATGAATTTGGTGATAGAGGTGCTGACATTGGAGCGCAGGACATAACTAGTTTTGGGGGAAAGCTGTCTCCTTTAGATGGTTTGAGGGAGGCAATAGTCTTGAGTGCTTGGTCTTGGGTGACTAGGGTGAAGTTGATCTATGCTGCTGATGCTTTGTTGTCAGTCAAGACAATCGGGGCAGTTTCTGCAGTGTGGACCTGTAGTTTTCTTTTCATTATGATTTTGTCTTGAAGGGATTTGTCTTGGCAGCTAAAGCATGCTAGCGATACCTGGGCTAGGAGAATTGAGAACATTTCTTTGCTGCTGGAAGCAGCATTCATAGTGTGTAAATTTAGGGTACTGGCTTTGTGGGTAGTAACTGCAAGTTTATATTTTTTGTTATGTTACCTGGAGGGTTTTTTTTTTTTGATTCAATGGATGGGGTTTTTATAGTTAGATGTTCTAGTGCTCTTTTGTTTCTTCTGAGTTCAATAAATTCGTCATTGAACCAGGAGTTGCTAAGTTTAGTTCTGAGTAGTTTAGACCTGCATGGAGCTACTTCGTCAATAGCGGTTTTCAAATATGAGTGGTAGAAAAGGGATATGCTGTCAGGATTAGAGTTCATTTTGGGATGTGCATTAAATAGTTTATTGAGGAGTGGGGTCAGGTTTTCAGTTGTGAGTTTACGTGAATTTCTCATCAAGATTGGATATGCTGGTAGTAAAGGTGATGCTTTGGCTTTAGTGGTTGATACATTGAAACGAACTAGAAAGTGGTCTGGCCAAGAGATTTTTAGGATGGCTTTCAAGAGATATTTTAGTATTCAGGGTAAACATCCAATCTATATCAAGGTGATTAACAGAGTTATAGACTATAAGGAAGTTGATTGTTGTTTTGGGGTCGTTGGTTAGTTTAAGGGCTAGCAGGTCATAGCCCTACAAGCTCTGAACTGTAAAGTGTTTTTGGCAATAATGGCTCCTCCTCCTCCTGTAGCATCTTGGCGGTCAGTTCTGAGAATGGTGTAGTCCGGTGGGATGGCTAGAGTCAGTAATGGACCTGAGGCTGGGTGGAGCCAAGTTTCAGTCATTACTATGAAGTCTAGTTTCTGTTCCAAGATGAGGTTGTGTACATTGATGGCACATGCGCCTAGGGAGCGCACGTTGAGTAGCGCACCTTTCAGGTGTGTATTGGAAGAAGAGTTATGTAGGCTGGGTGTGGAGGCTGGATCTGTGTGGACTATATTGGCAGGCTGAGCTTTGGGATGGGAATACTGAAGTTTGGGTTGGAGTGTGGTAGCTAAAGTGGTTAACTTGTAGGTCAGGGATTTGCGTATCCTATGTGGGTTGATGATTGGGTGGTGGGCTACTCTGTTTCCGGATTTCAGAAGGGCACTGGTAAGTGTGGACGGAGAGTCTAAGGGCCTCATTAAATGATAGGCGGTAAGGGTTTACCGGTACCCGTAAACCCTTACCGCCTTACTACGAGTTCCCTTTGCGGGACCCGACCTTAACGGCTGGTTTTACCAGCCCTTAAAGTAGGGTGCCACAAAGGGAACTCGGTGCTAATTACGGTACCGCAATTTGTGGTACCGTAATTACCACCTTCCCCATTCCCATTATGCCCTATGGGGGCAAAAATGGGAATGGGGAAGGGCCTTGGTGAATGGGGAATTACCGGCCCCGCTCACCTTGGAGTAGGCCGGTGATTCCGCCATCCACCAAGGGGGACACGTTAAAATACTGGTGGCAACCATGGCGCTAATAGCACCATGGTTACCGCACAACGTGTAATGAGGCCCTTTCTTCTGGTTGCTCCCAGTATAGATCTCATGAATACAGGGGTGTGATCTTGGGTTGTAGCGCTCAGGCGCGTCCAACACGTGAGTCCTAAGCATGGTGCAGTAAGAATAATGGAGGCTGAAGGACTGGCAGTACATACTAAGATGGAAGGAGTGAATTCAGGGACTCCTGTGCCTTTGGGGAGGGTTGGTAGGATGGTGGTGGTTTTGTTAGCTGCGGAAGGGAAGGATGCTGTTTTGGGCAGGAACAGTGTGGGGCAAGGGAGAGGGTGATGTCTTGGGCAACAGATACAGGCTAGGCCTGTGCCTTGATGGATGTAAGCGCCTTTAGAGCAGATTCTGGCGCAGCTCAGACTACTGTCAGTGGGGGACATGACCGGCTGGGACAGCAAGGTGACATATATGTAAACATTAGTATGTAGGGCTTAGTGGTAAAGTAGGCAGATCAGAATAATATAATCTAACATTGCTGTAATGCTTAGGTGAGTTAATACAGTAGGTATGCAAAATTCAGTAAATGCAACAAGGTATAGGATGCAGCTGAATGCACAGTTCAGTTAAGTGTGACAAGTACAGTGGCCGGCAAGATGCAAAATTCAGTAAATGCAACAAGGTATAGGATGCAGCTGAATGCACAGTTCAGTTAAGTGTGACAAGTACAGTGGCCGGCAAGATGCAGAATTCAGTAAATGCAACAAGATGTGGGATGCAGCTAGATGCACAGTTCAGTGAAATGGGACAAATACGGTAACCAGCAAGATGCAAAAAATCAGTGTATGCAGCAAAATGTGGGATGCAGGTGGATGCGAAGTTTAACGAATGCCTCAGAAGTAAGGAAAGCAATCTTATGGGTTAAGTGCAGCATACAGAAATATGGGTAGGAGCACAGCGGAATGTGCAGTAATGTGCTAGGATCCACACACAAGAGCTAGAGGTGTCACAATATGCTTATAGTATTGAAAGTATAGTATGGTCTCAATTATTTTAATAGCTGTGAACTGTTCACCAACCCTTGCATTAATATGTTCATCAGCTGGTGCAATTCACCTACAGAATCATGCCTTTGACTGTCAGACAATTGGACATGGATGCAGAGGTCAGGGTCACCCTAAAAGGAAGAGGGGCATGGCTAAAACCACCTCTGACATGTGTGTTCTGTGTAAGTTGTTACTTGACCTTGACTTCATCAGTCAGCCATGAAGTGACCCAGCATAACACCTCTAGAAGAAACGTGGTCAGTGGTATTGGACGATAGTCTGAAGATGTAATTGCACAGCGATCACTGCGTTTGTGTGGTTTTGGCAAGGAATAGGCAGTTTGTACGCATATGTCGTTCAGCGTTGCAGCCTCAATAGTACTTGAGTGGCAGGTAGATGAAGGTGCCTCCGGGTGTGGGTGACTGTGCACTTTGATTGCGCTCAGGGTGGGATAAGGATAACAGTCAGTGAGAGGCAGGGGCCCTCCTCATATAATGGAGTGAGAGTCGCAGAGAGTTGTGGACAAGTGCAGATGGCCTAGGCTGCCATGACTTACTACGGTATGCACCTCTGTCCGCTTTGGTCAGGCTCAGTCAGGAGCCTTTAAAGTGAGCCTTCGATGCGTGCTGGCTTCTTGCTGCCAATGGACCTGATTGGCTGATATTGGGGTGGGCACCCAATCAGCTGGCTGCTAGGTTTCCTCGTCGCAGGGATCGCAAATTAGATTGCAGCGGCTATCTTAGTGGATGGAGACCTCCATTTTTTGTTGTATGTTGCTAAGGAAGCAACATTCTCAATCTGTATATGGGTGCTACGGCACTCATGGAGGTTGCAGCATTAAATATGCTGAAGATTGTGAATTGTGATTCAAATAGCGCTGAGCTCTGTAAGCTGCAGATGCGGCTCACCTTGTGGGTAATCAGATGCTCGTGCACTGGTGCTGCAGTGCACTAGTCCTGGAGAGCACAACGGGCTGGAAGGAACTTTCCCAGCTTGTGTGGACATCCGACGCCAGTTGACTGCCTCCTCCTGAAGATGTTTACTGGCCCCTTCTTCTCAAATCTCTACATCTCTACTTACTCTGTCACCTCTCTTGTAACAACTCTGAAACTCCTTGTTCAAATTCTCACTATTCCATCTGACTCTACTTCATTCCTCAAGGTAATTATGAACCCCCACCCCACAATCTGTGACTACTTCCTTCTCAACACCACCAACGCCAACCTCCTCCTTACAATCCCTCATGGACATTGTGCCCAGGTCACTCAGGGATATAGTGCCCCACTCATTAACCTCCTTCAGTGATCAGTGACACCTGGGTCCCTTCACCTAGCTATCAGGGTCGTTGGCAGTCCTGCAAACCCCCATGCTGGGCGACAGGTACTCTCCCCTCTTCACGGACTGGCAATTGGTACCACCTCCTTCTCATCTTCCAATTCCTTACCACCCCACCATAATCTTCTATTCTGCTCTCCTCCCTCCTCTTCAGCTCTCCTTCATCACTGTCTGACCTCCACTCCAACATCTCTTCAACTGAGTAAACATTCTAGCAGTTAGATTTGTGTATTGCTCTGCTCCAGGCCCAGTCCCACAGCTGAGGATTTACAGCTGTGAGAATGTGTAATTGGTAGACAAGAATAAATTGCCAATTGTGGGAACTCGTGTCCTCTGCACTCTATCTGTGGCTTAAGTGAGCCAAATATTTTAAACCGAATTTCTAGGTCCATTCAACTGTATAATCTGTTATGTGTTCAATAGGCGTAATGCAGTGGCAGCCGCTTAGATAGGGTGGGGGGCACCGCCCCCCTACCTAGGGCCCCCTCTATCCAGGGATTGACAGTACAAGGGTGTACAGACAGAACAGTCACTATCCAGAAACTGACAGTACGAGCGTGTTCAGACAGAACAGTTCTTGAATCATTATCTCCATGGATTTTTTAGCAGCGCTGCGTGATGGAATATTAATAAATAAATAATATGCCAGCGCCGCTTTCTGCCATCTTATCATGGCTGGCTGGTCCCCACAGAGGGGCACGTCCAATTTTACGCAGCTTTTTTACTGTAAAATGCATGGAGCTCATAGCTCCACACACTTTACATAACCCCGATGCAATGTAGAGGCTGGCGGGGGGCGTTAAATGGGTAACTCCGGCCCCGCCAATCTGTGCGCAAACAGCGCACCTGGGAAGCTGACGAACGTGAGTGACCTGCTGCTGCAATTTCGGCATAGCAACACTTATTTACTTTAATGTAATTTGCTGTTTGCCAGCCAATGACATTCAGTGTGGCTGGCTGGGCGCACGTGTGTTGACGCCGGAAATCCAGTTGCTTCTACCACCTTCTCATTTTGTGCGGAGTTGCTGCCCAGACCACTGTTCTGTCTTAAGGGTCCACTAAAGCACACGGTACGGCCTAAGGTAAGCAAAAGAAAAATAAAGCGTTTGGATGACTGGCGGTCACAGTGCCAATCCGGGCTTCATTGTCCAGGACAGTGCTCCTTGCCCAGGCCAGGACCGTTCTGGTCTGGGGCATTACCCTCGGGAATGCAGGGCCTAGTATGCCGATGCCGTTGACGGTCTGACTAGGCCAGGTGGGCAGTTAAACATGTATCGGTGCTGCCATTGACATTTCTATGTGCATGTCTGCTTGCTGGTTTTAATGATCTGTGTACGCGTGTGCGGGCTACTCCTAATTTTATATATACATGTGTACGTACTGGGTGCAGGTACTAATATTCTGTATACCTGCCCGCTGGCATTAACATTTCAATATATATGAGTGTTTGCTGGTTTTAACGTTCTGTGTGCACGTGCGTACTGCTCGTAATATTGTATATCCATTTTTACATGCTGGCTTGAATTTTCAAAGTACACGCATGCCAGCTGCTCCTAGTATCCAATAAAGGTGTGTGTGCTACTTTTAACATTCTATGAACACGTGTGTGTGTGTCTCAGTAGTCTATACACATGTGTCCGTGCATACTGACACTAACATGTCTATCTAGGTTTGTGATGCATGCTTTAATATTCTGTGCACTCATGTGTGTGACACTGCTACTACTGCTCCTCTTAGCACCCAGGTGGTTCTTGGCTCCATAAACCTCCCACAGATTCCCTCGCTCCTTTCAAGGCCAAGAACAAAGGTCACATTTTCAAGGGGCCCTCAGTGTATTTCTCAGGCCCCCTTATCAGCAACGGCTGGCATGGCATGTGGCAATCGGATGAGAGCACCCACGGCGCGGCCGCACCTCCATGTCTTATGTTTTGCTGTAAATGAAGTGCTTGGAGACAATCACAACAATGCAGTTTACATTCGTGGAATGCCCCTTTTTTATTTTGCAATGTGTTTACACATGTCAGCATTGCGCCCAACTTGCAGCTTCATTTTTGTTGTGAGGTGGCAAGTGGCCTGGCGCAGGTAGGCATCCTGGACCTGGCTGAGCACCACAGAAGATATTGGCTGGGTCATTGTACCAGCAGTCCCAGTGGCACATAAGTGCAGGAATGCCAGCAGCTTAGGTAGATGGAATATGGCAGTCATTGTGTGAATGCTGCTTTCTATAGTGTGTGTGGTCCTGAAAGAGCTAGAGGATGGAGGTTATAGTCTCATCTAGCTGTCTCCTCGCTCTCATCCCCTTTCTGTGCTGGCACAGATCCTTCAAAGGGCAGCATCCGTGTCTGTGCATGTCTGTGGAAGCCACCAGACTCATACATGTTACTCCATGATGTGCTTCTTGGGCATTTGGCTTTCCTACCTTTGTTTGTTGACACCTTGGCTCAGATGTTGCTTTGTCTTTCTGATATGTGAACTTTTAGTTATGTCTAGTGTGAATGTGTGTTATATGGCAGAGGCACAGTGTTCCCATTTTGTGAACTGCCTTTTTTGGAATTGATAGGTGCTTCATTTTAGAAACATGTATTTTTATGCATCATCTATTAATGCCTCCACATTGGTCCAGTCCAGATATTCTTAAGCTGGAGAAAACCATTAGTGACATTTCAGTGGATTCCAGGCTGTTTTCGATTCATAATTAGGCGAGAAATTTTGCATGTAGGCTTTCCTGAAAATTCACATATAGTGTAATATCTGCACTGTGGAAGCTCTGAATGCATGTTTTTACAATGGCTAAACATCTCCTAAAGAGAGCCTCTGTTTTTGGCTGTCGGTGGGACTGTCTTGCTGTACTACACTGAGATGTTCTGTGCAGTACATCACCCACTGACCTTCCCTTTGTACATCCAGTGAATACAAAGTCAGGGCAGGGGAAGAGGCATTCTAGTAGGAAAATAGATTTAAAAAAAGGTGCTGTCAACTAGGAGAATCAACAGCACAGTTGTGCCAGAATGTCTTGCATCATGTATACTCTTTGCTTGTAAATCTTTTGACTTCTCTTTCTTTTTTTATTTATTTGAACTTTACTCAGTTACAACTAAGTTTTGTCAAAACTTCCACGTCTTCAGGATCTTGTTCTCTGAGAAACTGCAGAAACCTCCCCAAAGCTTCTCTTTCTATGCATGTGCTGATGGATGGGGTGCTGTGGCCACTACCTTTCACTGTAAACAGTCTCTGATATTGTAGGTTGGGCATATAGCAATTTGCTTGCCCTTATGCAAACAAGGCTGAGAGAGTGGTATTTAGAGGCCATGAATTTATTTGCAACAGGTTCTGGTAGGACTTAATGGGCATAAATCATACAATATATTACCAGCTATTCTCAAATACAACCGGCTGTAAAATACACCATCAAACTTGCACACAAATAATGTACCACCAATAGCATGTAAAACCTAAAGCTTTTTATGTCATATTTCTGTGCATTTGGACAGTAAATTGCACGTTTTGGAAGCCTTGTTTCCAAAATTTCTCGGGTGGGGGGAAGCCACCCGCCCCACCTAGGTGTGGGTTGGCCTCGGTCGCTGCCCTCGCTCCCAAATTCCCACGAAAAAATGTACGCCCCACCACCTTTCAAACAATTTCAAAGCATAAATATCATTATTCATTAGTCAAAAAACATTTTATCAGCATGGAAATCTTTTTTAATTTTAAGCAATAATAAATAAAACTAAACCCAACGTGTTTTGAGAAGCAATTCTCATCATCAGGGGTAAGCTCTTTATACAGTGTACTACATCACTCACAAAGTCTTTACATGACTTACAAGGACCGAGAACATGTTCCCTTCTATATTGTTTGTTTTTTATGTTGATTGTCTAGGCATACATACCAGATACAGCACAGTGGCTCCCTTGGTTAAGAAACATCTTTGAATCAGTATGTTTTTTTATCAGACATAGCACTCCCTTAGATAGTTATTTATTTATTTCTACGGTTGGTTCAAATATGGATTTTTTTGTTCATTTCTAGACTAAATTGTTACCAAACTTAGAAGTTATGAAGTCTGACAGGGAGACTGCCCCGTAATCGACATTATGATCGATTCCAAAACTACTGAGGTGAATTATCAAACCTACTTTCCAAATATGATGGGCCTGATTCATGGAAGTATTGTCGTGTAAAACGTTTTTTTGCATGCCATTCAGCCTGCAAATACCCATCCATCAAACAGGGATTTGCGGGTAGAATGGCACGCAAATCCCTGTTTTACATGCAAATAATTCCATGAATCAGGGCCTATGCTGTTAACTATCTATATGACCATTTGACTGACAACCGTGTATCTTATTAAGTTGTTGGCAAGATATAAAAGGAGCACACCGATTAAAACACAATCTGTATCAAAACATTCTCACAATGTAAAACCCCAATGTGAGACACTTTACAGGCATTGACTACAATGCTTTCATGTTGTCTTATGGGAAAGTATGTCGCGTCTGAGGTAAAGGAGACTGAGACGAGGCACGGACCACAGACTCCACGTATGTACGACGATGCCTTTATTGCTGCAACTTGATGGTGTGCCTCACAGGGCACGAGATGGTAAGTGGACAAGAGCCGGCTATCCGCCACCCAGGCTACCGCTCTGACACCAGCTGTTTAATCAGTTAACGAATTAAGAAATATGCCCTGAGCGGCGGGGGCATTACCGAGTCAGGTAATGCCCCAGGGCCAATAGTTATAGGCCTGAGTGAAGCGAGGGCCTTAATGAAGGCCCCGGGGCATTTGCTGACTCGGTAATGCCCCCACCACTCGGGGCATATTGCTATTAGTACCCCAGCCCGCAAGATCTGCGTGACGGGGCACTAAAGGACAGAATAAAAAAAGCAAACGACCATGAAAATGCCCGCCTGGAAAGGGAAAACGAGCCCGTTTTCCCTTTCCATGGTGACCATCGGGAGTGTTCCCAGCGCGCCCGCTCCCTAAAGACGACAGAGTAGAAGGTAATTGGGATAGGGGGCTATAGGAGGGCTGGAGGAGGTAAAAGAAAAAAAAGAATCCCCTGCGGAGAACGATGGTAGCCTCCAGCCGTATGGAGGCGCGGAGCGGGATGGCCCCACTTCGAGCCTCCACACGCCGCCCGCCGGGGACAGAGGAGGCAGAAGGTAAGTGGGGTGGGGAGGGCAGGAAGGTGGGCGTAAAGGGGAAGAAAATACAATAAAAAAACCTTCCCTGAATCCCTGGCGCGGTGCAAAGACAGCTTCTCAGCCGTGGGGAGGCTCGGAGTGGGGATGGCCCTGCTTTGAGCCTCCTCATTGGCTGAGGGGCTGCCACGCCCCCCACAATGGACAAGGCTGATGGAACCCCATCTGAGAATCGAGGGATTCTCGGGCAGGTAATGACCTGGCAAGGGCCAATCAGAATGCGTGTTGCATTCCGCTTAACTCTCGCCGGGTACTTATGCAGCTTAACACACAACCACATTCCACTGCAGTCGTCACGCCCCAATACACTTAGGATCTGATTCATGGAATGCTTTGCATGGTGCAAAGTGACTTTTTACTGGTGCAAAGTGACTTTGCACTGCCAACAAACAGTCTGATTCATGGAGCAGTGCAAAGTGTAACAGATCTTGTGAGAGGTCATAGTATCATGGGGTCCTACTCATGTAGTTGTGGCAGGTTGTGGGCGCTGCATAGGTGAGGGCATTTCTGCATTGTTGGACCCTGTGCCCAGATTCTCCCCCAATTGAACCTCCGTACAATGCTGCCCCCAAAGTCCCAGTTGTATGGTCCCTGTGTCATGAAGGCTGCATACAATCACATCAAGCCCCCTGTGCCTATCAGTCTAGTTTTATCATGACGGAACCCTAGATAAGCATGCAAGATGCTGCGTCTTCGTATGTATTAAAATGTTTCTTCAATTTTGCTTCAGCTTTCGACCCTCACCTGTTGGTCATCATAAGTTCACAAATGGAGACCAGATATTTACAACACATGGTATTCTGTAATATCCAAAAACGCATCCTTGGACTTCAAGTAAGTGAAACACTGAGCAGGAACACCCAAGATGCAGGTAGGTAGAAAAGGAAACCGCTTCATAAAGTTACAGTGATAAGAACAGTAGTTATGCTGGAGAGTATGGATGGTACATCTTCACAGTTCAAGATCCTATCCAGAAGTCCTGTCCAACAGCCTTCTCTGGAATCTGGAGCTACCCAGATTCTAGATTCCAATCAGTGGTCGAAGTGTAGGAAAAGAAGTAGTGGAACTATGCTCCCTGCTGGCCTGCCCCTGCTCCCACAAACCCCATTGCCACAATCCCTCCCACACACAATACACCACCTAAAACACTTGCACCTGCTGTTTAAGGGAACGTTCAGTGCAGTGCACTGAAAGTGAAGCTTTTAACTTCTTCCTACACTTTTATTTTAAAACAAAACCATTCCGGAACGGTTTCTTTTTAAAATAAAAGTATAGGAGCTGTACAAGGTAATTTAAAAAAGTATAGGAGCACCGCTCCCGACCGCTCCCGCTCACTTCGACCACTGATTCCAATGCACCGACTGATGTAATATATAAAGCACAAAAATGCCTGCACTTCTTTGCGCCAAAATGAATAAATGAAAGATTCCGAAAAATCTGTTGTTTCTGATAAAACTAATTCTGTTTTTTTTGTCCGGGTTCAATCCTACCTACAAATTCATTCTCTCCTGCTCCAAGCGTCGGGTTCGGAACCCGACGCTTGGAGCCAGGACTTAAAAGAACCCAGGACTTAAAAGTCACTAATAGGACGGCAAAGTTATTTTACAGTGGGTGAATTGCAACCCCATTGAAAAAGGCCTGGATTTGAGAAAGGCACAGTCGCCGAAACACGTGTCATCCAAAAAGGGCCTAACCTTTATCAAAATAAAAATAAACAAATAATTATTTTTATCAGAAACAATAGATTTTTTGGAATCTTTCATTTATTCATTTTGGCGCAAAGAAGTGCAGGCATTTTTGTGCTTTTTCTCAAAACTTGCAGAGGAGTGATGATTGTACGTGCCCCTCATTGCACAAAGAAACACACAAACAAGAAGCAATTCACACAATCACACTCATTCAAGATGGATAGAAACTCGTATTGTGATGCACACTTGACAATAAGCTGCTAACCTTCTAACGTTTTTTTCTTCTTTTTTTAAATTGTGCATAACCATCACACCTTTTGCTGCTAAATGACATGTGTACCAAATTACTCTTAGCCTTACTGTTCTGAGACATGCTTAAAATAAATATGAATACTTCTTATAGGGCTGAACCTAAGCTTCATTGCCAAGTGGAAAGGTCCTCAACTTTCCTCAAGTTAATCTGTTACTTTCGTAATTTACACAGGCGCAACCTTTGTCACTTTAAGGGTTTAACATAAGCAATGTGCAACTTGTCTTATAACACACATGTAACCTTTGTTACTTCAATGCTTTAACACAACCAACGTGTTACTTATCTAATCACAAGCACGCAACTCTTGTTATTTTAATGGTTCTACGCAACTAATGTGTAGCTCATTATATAAGATTCCAGTTACTTTAGTGTTTCTACTCAACCAACATGTCGCTTATTATATACGCTTATATTTATCATTCTCACACGCGGAACTCTTGTTACTTTAACGATTGCTCTCAACCAACATGTAGTTCATTCATGTTATCAACTCACCTCTCACACACACGCAACCTTTGTCACTTTAAGGGTTTTAAGATAACCAACATGCAACTCATTTTATAATTCTTGACCTAAGCCATTTAGCATGAAATAAGGGATTCATCAATCACACCCCTTTACACACCCAACACACTGCATACACACCGTCCCCACATAGAAGAAACGGGTTACTAATGTCACTCCAAACACGTACTTAAGCACTAAGCGTGGTGATGCTCATTCGCCACCCTAGTGTTTAACATTCCTCCCAGAAGCAGTGGTGATCAGACATCGCACCCAACAAAGTGTACACGATATTGTCCTACAATACCGGAAAAGTATTTAAACCAATATTATAATACATTCCATTGCTAATACACCAAATGCCTCATTTAGTGCAGTTGTAATTGTAAACATCAGCATTGCCATTGTGCAATAAAACATTTCCAGTATCGAGTATTGAATGTTTAAATATTCAGTTTTCTTATAATGCCCTACGTGAAATAGTCAAATGTTCCCTGCACTAGAAACTGCAGGAAGAAAGAATACCTTTAATTTTCAAACTCCTATTATCTAATCAAATTGCCCAGATTGCATAAACACTCAAAATAGCATTGCTACTTGATTTCTTTTAAAATCTGCACATATTTTCCAGTTCCCAGATTCTGCACTCCAATGCACCTATTGATGTCATATATATATGTATATATATCATATTTATTTAATAGGTGTACAGCCAATTAAGGTTTTACATGTAAAGGAACATTACACAAGTCAAGGTCATAAAAACATCATAAAACATCAGATAAAAGTATAAAATATAAAATGAAATGTCAAAACCAGATACCATCAGATAATTCTGTTAAAATACCAAAAGTAAATTCACAAAAAATAATTATATTGAATGTTAAGTTTTGATAATTTCCAAGCAATACATGTTTCCATATATCAGATATGTTTATGTCGCTAATGCAATTTTTATAAGCCCTAACATATGTACCTCTTAAAAAGCTTGAACTCTTGCATAGGCATATAATGTGTTCAGCAGTTTCTAGAGTTAATGTACCACATAATCTACAATCTGAAGTCCTATATATATATTTATAGTAAGAATGCTACACACTGTGATGCTACTATTGTTTTCATTGCAAAGAATGCCACATGTTACCCCATGAAATAGGTAAGTGAGGTGCCTCTCTCGGTGTCCATGTGTGCAGCAGTGTATCTTTTAACGTGGAAAGCCCCTGTCATGCAATAGCACCAATCATGATTAAAAGGATTAAAAGGCAGCTGTATAACCCTTATTTTATCTATTACAGGTAGTTTTTCTTTCCAAATATTCACTCTGTCAGTGGTATAACCACAACATACAGTGAAGCGTGCCCATAATCATGACAATTCTACACCACTAGCTGTTGAGCTGAATAGTGAACAATAATCACAGTATTCTGATCACTGCCCATGATTAATGCATGACCTGAGGTTTGAACTAAGGAGGTAAAACTTTCATTGATTAATGATCTACAAATCCATTGCTGATACACCATGGCCATAACGATGTGATGATGCGCAAAGTCCCCAACCAAACCTGCCAGAAATGAGACCGCCCAGTCCCAATAAGCTGGGTAAATATGATTTAAAGCAATTGAACTCGGATCTACAATCTTTTATTACAATAATTTCTACAAAAGGGGAAACTCAACAAAATCTGGATTTGAAATACCTTGAAGGACACTGCTGATAACAGCCTCTGTGTGGTCCGCCAGCAGATCGGCATTGGCAATGGCAGCCAATGAGAGGTAACTTGACATGTTTCTGCACAGCTCTTTATTCCCACGCTGGAGGAATTTCACGGCCACTGGGACAGCAAGGGCCATTATTGGAGGTCGGTTGTAATTCTGTAAAACAAAGCATTGACAGTTTTAGACTTTAAAATGTGGGAATGGATGTCACATTAGCAAATGTTACGGGACCTGTGGAAACAGTGTGCACAGGATAGTCTCCACCAGGCTGCAACTCAGAATAATGTTTGAAACAAATATGACATATACAGAAGGGATCATTGGCCATGGCTGTCATGACATGTGATGGTCTCTGCTTTCTTCATAGTGTCAAGGAGTTCCCCCCTTCTCACCTGAGTCCGTTCTTTACTGGTGTCCTTGGTCGATGCCTTCTTGCGGATGGACCGGATCTTGAAGAAGGCTGCCCGATTCTCTTCCAAATCCAGAATGCGTTCAGTTTCCGGAACACCAAATCCAGGAATCCAGGAGGCAGTGGAAGCACGCTAGCCAGGAATCCAGGAGGTAAGTAGAAAAGTAGAAGGGGGAGGACTAGGAAGGGATAGCGGGATTGGAAAAAGGAGAAGAACCGCGAGCTAAGGAGCACACGTCTGGTCGCTACTTCGCAATAGCATTGAGACGCGCGGAGCCGCGGAAGGCATGGTCTATTAGTAGAAAAGGCTACGTCCAGTGCATGGAGCGAGAAGGGATTACACTGGACGGCCATGTTGGGAGTATTAATGAGTGCAAGCCCGCTGTGACAGGGACCAAGAAGCCCAAAAGGGGTGCACTCTGTGATTCATGACACATAGTGTGTCATCACTTGAAAGAATATTGGCATTGAGCCAGTTATCTGCCACTCGGCCAACCTCCTATTGCATAGATGTCACAGTCCCCATCAAACACCAGAACTGAGATGAGGAAATAGCCAATAGAGATTTCAAGGAGGAATTACAATGTAGCACCGGCCCAAACCATATTGCTGTGATAAGACTCGCTATCTCTTGTTACAGTCTGTAAAAATGAATGCCACGGGGGGGGGCTCCTGTTTACGTACATCATAAATGAGCGAAACAGAGCTCCTGAATCAAAGTGTAGGTCACTGTCAGCTGAACAGATTGTTTTGATAGATTCCCTGTTTGAGGTGGAGAACATGGGTCTCATTTCCCCCTGCCATCTTGTTCATCGGGTATTTGAACGTAGCTTTACGGTTGGGCTTCCTCTGGATGAGAAAGATGGAGTTGAAGATGAGGTATATGTCCTTTCCATCATTACATCCAACAACTACAAGGCCACTGCCTCTTGGTTGGATCTTCTTAGGGAGTTTTCCTTCCATGGCTTGGGAAATTGACTGGCAGGACCCCCTTTAACTGCCCTGCAGCTGACATCTTCTCCCAAGGATCCATGCATTCACAGATTGACTTCCTACGAATCCATGTTCAGTTTTAGTGAAATGCCATTGCCCTTGAGGGTACACATGGGTTGGAAAGTGATCATGACTTAGTTGCCATAAGGTTGCACCACTATTCAGCTTGTGTGTGGTGCAAGTCAGTTGAGGATGAGTGTTCAGTTGGCATGGTGTTATCTTCCAATCTGTCAGCTGGAGATGGGAAAACAGTGGGCAGAAATAAATGAGGGACATTATTAACCGTGGAAGTTATTGTTGGCGATTTTAGAAGATACAAAGTACTGGAAGCATAGGTGATTTGTGTCAAACTATCTAAGAACTTGCTACACTGCCCTGTATGCACACAGGCCACAAATGTTCAGACAGAGGGCTTGTTCAATCGATCTTGCAGAAAAATCAAACATCTAGGATCCTTGTGCTAGAGAGATAAGGCACTCTATAGATGCAAGAAGTCCGAAAAGGTGGCAAATCAAGGATTATGGGAGCCCTGTAAATGTGCATTGAGCTCAAACATTCTGGGTGCTCCTGGCAGCCTGTCCCTCAGGGTCCAAAGAAGTATCCTGCTCATTGACACATATGTGTCTTCAGGCTCTGGCATGCCCATTTCTCCAGGCTGCAAGTAGGATGATTAGATCGATGAGTTAAAGTGTGGTTTGGTCCCTCAGCTTCAGGACAGAAATGTAGGCCATAGAGGCTATTTTACACGTTTCGAAGTAACTGTGCCTCTCAATAACCCAAAGCAGGGCAAGACTCCAGGCACGGATACAATCACTGTGGATTTGTAAATGGCATAAGCAAGCATATCAGCATCTTTCCTAATAAAGATATGCAATGCTATCTTGCCAATGGGAGAACGTTGAATCCATGGCATAGTGCCCTCTGTGCCCTTTTTTATAAAGTCTGATCAGGTCAACCCCTCTACAAATTAGTGAATATGTTGTGATTGACATATGCATAAATGTGGGAGCGCCTCAACTGGGAATGAACATGGGCAAATAACATGTTCTATGGAATGGTTCCCACTCATGAGGTTATACAACCACATTTTATCTCACTATACCTTTCAGGGGGCAGACATATATCAATTTGCATATCAGTCTGTGCCCACCCACAAAGACAGTCTCACACTGAAATGCTAGGCAAGTCTACTACTAACAGGAACCCCAGGCACATGTATCTGCCTTCTTGGGTGCCTTCAGTGAGATGAAGCTGTGCCTCTCTAGGCACAGTGAACAAGGGGTCCATATCTGGATTACCCTTAGTAACCTAGGGTTAAACCCCAAGTTCTTCAAAATGTGCCAAAAAGTGGGCCCCCCTCACCCGAGCTGAATTTTGACTCACTAAGTTATTAAGGGTAATTTGAACATGGCCCTATTGCTCACTTTGTGGATCTTCACCACACTGGTGTTGCCCAAAAAGGCAGAAACACATGTCTGGGGTTGCTGTTGGTTATTTAACACTAGTGTAGCTTGTTTATGGCATTATGCCGAATTAAATGTGTTTGGCTGGAAATCAATTGCGCAGGGCCTTGTACAAATAGGTGCCTCTGATAGCTCATGAGGGGCAAGTGAACCCATGTCTATTGTGCTGACAATAATAGAAAAAGGGAGTACAGTGCTCAGCCACATGGAGAGATTCACGCTTCTGGAGGGACCTATCTCTGTAGGGGCTAGGGCATAAGTAACCACATTTGCAGTGACTTCACTTAGCGGGACCTTATTTTACGATGTCCCCTGTCCAGCAAGGAACATTCATTTTGCAGTGACCTCAGTCCAGCAGGAGTATATCTTTTTCTATTTTCTATTTTTATTTTGTGTGATACGGTCCCAAATTAAACTTTACAGACAATACATTCAATAATGTAAACATTCAATTGAAGCATAAGATACAATACCAGATCAGAACAGAGTGCTTTAGCAGAATATGCATAATAATACAAAAAGACAATTTCAATATATTTCAATGTGTCAAAAATCATAATGCATTAAAAATGTACCATTATATCTATTAGATATCTATTAGATACAATTTTATGATGTGAATGATACTAAGAGCTAAACCCACTGTAATGCAAATATAAAATTCCAAGCTGTCCAATAATCTTGAAGTGCAAAATAGTTCCCTATGCTGTCTAATAAGGCTACTCCAGAGGATAAAAGTTATATTAGACAAGGATATGTATATTCCTGAGTACGAACCGCTCCAAAAGGGATCAGTAGGTATCGTTTCAACTATTTTCAGATATATCTTCATCTATTTAGGACTTCGTTTCAGGTATGTTCTATCTCCACTCATATAGACACAGATGGGGCTGGGAGCTACCCCAGCCCTCCAAATCACCATCCATGCGCCATTCAAAGTTTTGGCCGGCATCCACCCAGAGTGCACATGCGTGGGCATAAACACAGGGATGTGGACTGAGGTCCATGAAAGACCCTCATCCAGGTTACCCTGGATTACATTCAATCCAGGAGGCCGGTGTGCCCTCTAAAAGAGAATGGCCGCATCACAGGACTTAAAAACAACTCTGTAGACACGTTAATCCTTTGTGGAATCAAGAGGCTATCAAAGTAGTAAAAGAAAACGACACTGCAGCGAGAACAAAACAAAAGGACACAACTGATGGCAGCCTGCCATTTTAGCAATTTTTTTGGATGAGGAAGCTCACCCAAGGACAGTCTGGGGTACCTTGGAGTACCCTGTACTGGTAGCCGTATGAGCATCACATGAACGCGTAGTTCTGGCCTCCGGAGACATTTACGAAAAAGTCTCACTGTTGATGAAAATAAACCAGGACACGAAAGTCATTGAATAGCTTGTGGAACTACCAAAGCTAGCAAAAGGAAATATACGAATAGCTTTCTGACCTTCACCTACCTGTCAAAAGTTCTCTCAAAACCCAGCGACCTATTACAAGCTAATACAGATGTGCTTGTGTATACTAGGAGTGTCACTCGGTTCCTGGCCACTTCCATACTGCCCATCTTCCTTGATCCAATACGGGCAGTAATAGGGAGTTGGTAGCGCAAGAACACCCAAAGGTTTGTCACTCCTGCGCCAGTCACTGAGGACGGGATTTAATGCATCACTTAATTTCCGATGAGATGTTTTTGTTGTCAAGGTAGTAACCAGTAACTGAATACTTTACATACGTGTATACAACATTGGAGATGAACATTTCTTCAGATAGTAGAAATTGGCATTGAATAATTCATTTCACCAATCACTTCACTGCATACATAAAGCAGAACAAACGAAAAAGGATTGTGCGCAATTTCACAAACAAACAATGTGCTCTTAACTCTAGGACGATACATGTTGCCCTGGTGTGTTCTTCCCGCTGCGGAGTGCACTGAGGTGCATAGCAGATGGAATTTTAGGACTTAGTAAACAGCTATGTTAACGTAGAATGTCCCAATGCATTATTTTTTTAGTGTAGTCATACGCTTTCTGACAAATGTACTCAGATACATTGTGTTATTACTTGTCTTTGTTATATTGCACTGCACTTTAGAACAAGCATGACTAAGAATGAACATATTGTGCTTGAGCTCACTCGAAGTCTTTTCAAGCTGTCTTGTAAGTGACAGACTGACTTGTAATAAAATGTATGTGTGCTTAATTTTAAATACTATGTTCCTACTATGCCATAGAATGTATACAAAATAGCATTCTTTACATGTAATTAATGATTTCATGATTTATGCATTTATCCATTTGCTTGTTTTGCATACACCCCGGAATACATGGTTTCTAGGTGCTGCGCAAGATGGATTGAAGTTAATGGAGCGGGAGGGGGGCAGTCAGGGAGGGTTTTAAGAGATGTATAGAAGCAAAAGCACTCTAGGTCTAGATGAAGTGCCAGGGATTTAAAAGGTTCCTGGGATGGAACAGAGAGTTGGCATGGCAGACATTAGAAGTGTTCTATTGAGAAAAAGCTGACACTGAAAACCTCCCCTCCTCTCTGTTAAGGTGTTTATATAGTGGAACCTCCAGAAGTGTCTGGGTGGTGGAGCCAAGATATCCGGCAGGGTGGCAAGGATGACTCTTATTTTACAGGTAGGTTTGCGCAGGACTGTAGAGGCATTTGCAAGGAAGGAACAGTAGTTCGAAGGAGCTGCGATGGAGTAAGTGAAGTTTTCTCAAGAACAGAGCTATGAATGACTACTTTAAGATGTTGACAGTGCTTGTTGTCTCTTGATTTGCTAAGTGAGAAGGTTGTTGTAGATGGCATTTGCATCTGCCTGAGATGATCAGCAAGGATACAATGATTTTTATATGGAAGAGTTGGACTTTCCATACCGACTTCGCATGAAAAGAAGCATAGTCTCATCACAAGTCCAATTTGTGAATTCAGGCTTATGTCTGCCTACCATAGGACTGCTATAGTGTGTTCTTTACTTTGGAGGAGAAGGAGAAAGGTATGCCAAAGAGAGTGAGATAAGGCAGGATACCCAGATGAATTTTTAGCAGATGTTTTGCTCTGATTATAAATGCTACAATTTCTGTCACAGTTAAGCATCAAGCTGTGGTCATGAACCCTATCCGCAGATGGCAAAGGAAATTCGCAGATATATTTGTGTGTCTTCAGTGTAGGAATGGAATTGGAGGTTATAAGGTGAAGGCTGTCCATGAGAGAAATCATATGTACGTTAAGGGAAGGGCCAAAAGGGGAGGTCCCAAAAGGGAAGGTCATTGGCAGACTTTGTGAGGGACTGAAAAGTTGGATGAGGAAAGGTTAGTCAGAAAACTGTGGAAACAATCCAGGCTTAGTCTAGATATGCCTGTCACATCCTTCATCCATTTTAGAAGAGGTGAATGTTAAATGGTGTCAAATTCAGAGAACAAGCCGAGTAGACTCTTAGAGACTGTTCAGGAGTCTCTTTAAGTAATGGCATCAATTAAGTTGTATATGTTAATACTAGTCAAGTAAGTAGAGATGGTATTAGTAAACCTTATTGTACAGACAACTTGAGATGGGTGCTACTTAATACATGCCCTAAATCAGCCCATTCTACTGAAATTTCTGATCACACTCTAAAAAATAAACTAGATTTAATATCCAGTTCTGAAACCTGGCTCAAAGATTTCACAGGAACGGCCATTGTTGCATCACTTTTGACAGGTCATTCGATAGCCACCTAAAATAGACCAATAGCTAGGGGTGGTCGGTGACTCTTATACTTAAAGATACTGTATAGTTAACACACTGCCATACCCCAAGATTCGAAATTGTGAATTTCTTAATATTTCAATTCAAATTCAATTTTCTCTACCAATCAACCTACTCATTTTGTACTGCCCACCTAAATATGAAAATGTTCATATTTACCTCCTGGACATGTTCAAAATGTTCACATGTTCACATACCATTTGCTTATTTATCTCCCTTGCGCTACCTATCAATCAGGACATACCCCCTTCATACTTTCTGCCTGATGCACACCCACGAAAGCTTAGCCATGTTAATCGCCTGAAATCAAGAGCCAGGGTGAACAGGAATGCCACAAAGCCTTCTAAGCCATGCACCACTCTAATCAGAAACATATTACTCGCCGAGCTACTACCCCTGAGCCGGCAGCACAGCAGATCGATTCCTCAGGTGTCCTGCTCGAGCAATGTGTGGCTGGGCTCTTGAACTACTGCCCCCTGTTTGTACTGCTCCATGGCTGCCTCCCTTTGACCCATAGCCCTAAACGAGTGTACCAGAGCCACCTGCGCTGCTACCCCATCCCCCATCCTGCGTGCCTGAACTCACCTCCATGTTATACCCCTTCGCCAGCCCCGACTTTACATATGCAACTGAGCTCCGCCTCTGCCCTACCAACATTCACCTTGAACGTCCACAAAACATGCGAGTCTACTAAGAATATCCTACCTAAAATTGTTGCCTCATGCATCCAGGAGCACGTGGCCCTTGTCTCCACCACTGCTTCATGCACCCTGAAATCCAGCATATCCGCACTCCCTGTTGATGTTTGCACCGCAGAGCATACCACATCGAACAATGACGTATGTACTTTGAAACCTATTCCTTTTGGAAACTGATGCCCCAAGTGCTACTGATACTAAATGTATAACAAATATACTGGCCCCAAGTGCCACTGCTGCCAAATGAATACCGAATACTGTGGCCCCAAGTACCACTGCTACTAAATGTATACTGAATACTGTTGCCCCAAGTGCCACTGCTACCAAATGTATAACAAATATACTGGCCCAAAGTGCCACTGCCACCAAATGTATAACAAATATACTGGCCCAAAGTGCCACTGCTGCCAAATGTATAACAAATATACTGGCCCAAAGTGCCACTGCTACCAAATGTATAACAAATATACTGGCCCCAAGTGCCACTGCTGCCAAATGTATACCGAATCCTGTTGCCCCAAGTGACAGTGCTGCTAACTGCATTTCGAATACTGTTGCCCAAGTGCTACTACTGCCAAATGTATACCGAATCCTGTTGCCCCATGGGCCACATCTGCTAATTGCATTTCAAATCTCTCTGCCTCTGCAGCTACCCATGGCATATGTACCATGAAACACACAGCATTAAGCTGTGACCCAAGCTCCACTGCTGCCAATTGTATAACGCACCACATGGCCACTGTATCTCCTGATGCATCACGTGACAATTCACGCTCGCCAAATTATACTGCCTTAGAGTCTATTGACATCCTCAAACAGGCCAACAACTTATGTGTTTAGAACCTAGTGATATCTAGCATCACCTGCACCTCAACGCCTACTACCTCTATACTTGCCAAGGTTAAAGTAACATTGGACTCACTAACCCCCTTAACCAGCAACTATACCACTGGGAAGCCTTACCTCACTGACAACACTCACCTAGATGGAACAACCACCCTCTTCAAGGGTGCACTTATTAACGCTTGGTCCCTTTTAGCCCACGCACTAGACATCTCAGATCTCATCACCACTAACAACCTTGACTTCATAGCTATCACTGAAATGTGGCTACTTGCAGCCATTGGCCCAGCCCTCTCCTAGCCATTCCAGACAGCTATGCTATCTTCAGGAAAGATATACAGGTCACCAAAGGAGGTGGAGTCACTATTATAGTGAAAAACGAACTGCCTGTAAGAGAAATCCCCAACCTAACATGCCAATCAGGTGAAATGCTTTCAATCAAAATGTCCCTCTCCTCCACTTCTACCCTTACCCTCCATCCTATCTACATACCGCCAGGTCCACTGCTATCCTTCATGGAAGGCATCCTGCAACTTCTTTCAAATGGCATAAAACCTGCCTCCAGAATCCTCCTCCTGGGTGATAGGAATCTGTGTCTTAATAATTCCTCTGACGACAATGCACTTGACATTGCCAACTCTATAGAATCCTTACGCTTCACCCATCGCATCACTAACCCAACACATGAGAAAGGTTGCATGTTAGACTGACTGGCTGACACTAACTGCAACTACAACATTCTCTCGGATGCTGCTTTCCCTTGGCCAGACCACAATGTCAACACCTTTACCATTTCATAAAACTTCCAAAGGAATGGCACTGTTCAACAGGCACCATCTGTCCTCTCGTTCACTGCTACCCGTACCCTCCATCTTATCTACAGACCCCCACGTCCACTGCTATCCTTCGAGGAAAATATCCCGCAACTTCTTTCAAATAGCATAAAACCTGCATCCAGAATCATCCTCCTGGGCGATATGACTCTGGGTCTTAACGATCCCTCCAACGACAATGCACTTGCCATTGCCAACTCTAAAGAATCCTTACACTTCCCCCATCACATAACTATCCCCACACATGAGAAAGGTTGCACGTTAGATTGGCTGGCTGACACTAACTGCACCATCAACATTCTCTTGAATGCTGCTTGCCCTTGGCCAGACCACAATGTCATCACCTTTACCATTTCAAAATACTCCCAAAGGAATGACACTCCTCAACAGGCACCATCTGCCCTCTCCTGAATCACCTGCAACATTACCACAGCCAGTTTACTCCCTTTGTTGCAACCTCTAACAAACCCCACACCGTCCAGCAATGACTCGACCACCATGGTAGAACTTTATTACCAAACCCTCCTAGCAGCGATTGACAAGATATCTCCCATGAGCATGAACAAACCTAAATCTACAACCCACTTGAATTCTTGGCACATACCTAACCTCAAAGTGATGCATGCCTCCAAGAGAGCAGCTGAGACCACTTGGAAAAAACTTGCAACAGAAGCCAATAACAGACTCTTCATCGCCACCGCAAAAAGCTACAAACAGGCCATTCGCCAAACTAAAAGTACGACCTACAAGGGGAGAATAGATAAAGCTAACTCAGGCACCAAAGAACCTTTCTCAATTCTGAGAGAACTTGAATCTCCGGCCCATACCCCAGACATCTGCCTCAAAGACACCATTGGGTGCTCAAATATCCAGAAGGCTCTCCTGGACAAAATCTCCTCACTACAATCCAACATTTTGGCAAAAAACAAGGAACTCCAATCCAAATACTGCAAGACTTTTTGCTACCACCACAGATCTCCACCCCCTGCTCCAGTTTACTCCGGCATCAGTCTTAGAAGTCACGAAAATCATATAAGGCATGAAGCCGTATAGATGCCAAGGGGGCTCCTGGCCTGCTTCGATCGTCAAAGACTGTGCTACCAAACTTGCCCCTTTTTATCACTTCACTAATTAACACCTCCTTTTCAATGGGTATAGTACCAGTGAATTTAAAGACACCTGGGTCACCCTCTCTTCAAGAAACTTACACGAGACCGCAATATACCTACCAACTATCGGCCAACCATGACAGTACTCTTCCTTTTCAAAATACTGGAGAGAGCATCCTACCTGCATATCCAAAGGCACTTGGAATTCAACAACCTCCTGGGCATGCGACAATTTGAATTCCGCCCAGGCCACAGCACAGAATCTACTCTCACTGACTTAAAGTCCAAATGGATGAGATTAAAGAAGATGGCAAACTAGCCCTCCTCCTTTTACTAGACCTCTCTGCAGCCTTTGATCTTGTGGATCACAAAATCCTTTGCCAAAACTTCTCCTCGGCCGCCTACTTCTCTACTAAAGCTATAACTTGGATAGAATCCTTCCTATCTAAATGAACCATGTGGGTCTTTTCCCCTGCACCAGCGGCCCCTCCATCCCCAGTAACTTACAGTATTCCCCAAGGCTCCTGTGTCTTCTCCCCAACACTATTCAAAATGTTCACTAAGCCCCTCTTTGATCTCCTAGACGATTTCGGTATCACCTACACCAATTAGGCGGAGGATACCCAAATTCTCCACCCTATCTCAGACACCTTCGATACTGACTCCAACTCACTGAGAAAAATGTACCAAAAGATCGAAGCTTGGAAGGCACAGCATGACCTTTGCCTAAACGACAAGAAAACTGAGTTACTACTTATAGGATCTCAATTTCGGCTGATCAAACCCAATGAGTACTACAAATCCTTCATCATTGATGGGAATGTTATCATGATATCTAAAGAAGTAAAAACCTTGGGAGTATACTTAGATTCCCCTCTCTCCTTAACAAGACAGGTAAATTCCATTACATCTGCAGCAGCATACATCTCTAAACTCATCAATGCCTGCAGACCAATCTTGAGCTCCGACAGCAGCATCACGATTGCCAGAGCTCTTATTCTTCCCATGATAGACTACTGTAATGCCCTCTTTGCATGCTCAAATTTCACAACATCAAAAAACCTCAGATTTTCCAAAATAATCTGGTAAGAGCTGCCCTCAACATCCCTAAACGAAATATCGGCTGCCAGAATGAATGTCCACTGGCTCCCAGTCCACAATCGCACTGTATTCAAAACTCTTTCATTGACTCAAAAGTGGTTGGCTAACACTGCCCATAGATACTCGTCAAATACATTATCTAAAAATCAATCGAACAGACTTACACACACTTCCTATTCACACCTGCTCACTATCCCCAGATTAAGTGACAGAAAGCAGATGGTTGCAGCTTCCCAGTGGCTGTTACTAAATACTGAAATGCCCTTCTGCTCTCAATGAGCTCAGAAGCCTCCTTCTGGTCTTTCCACAAAGGCCTTTCCGAAAGACCTGCAAAACTAGCTGCTTTATCACAGCCCTTTTGCATGAACAACTAGGATCCGAAAACAGCTATGTTTATTATGCATGTATGTAGTATCACCTTCTTATGCAAAGTTTTCAAACCAGTAACCTTTATGCAGGTATGTATGTAAGTATTCCCTCCTTCGCCAAGCTAGCGTCCAGATGGCTCTGGGTTCGGTGCACTATACACATGTAAAAATAAATAAATAACTAAAGTCTCAACCTCATTTTAATGCCAGGGGATTTAAAGTTGCATTTTCATGACCCTAGAGATCCCGTTGTATCACAGTTAAAAAAGGACCTGTTAGAACTAGGTTTCTCACACCTAGAGTGCTTGAGTTCACACACTAATGGTCGTTCTCTAGATTGGGCATTTGTACAAAATATTAACCTCAATGGCAGTGCCATCACATTGGTACACTGGACAGACTACGCTATCCTTTCTTGCACGTTTTTGCATTCTACCCCAATCAGGCGAAGAGCTAATAATCCATTTCATAGACAAATAAAAACTGAAGGCACGTATATTAAATCACATCTCTGCAAGCTCACGGCAGCTTCGTGGCGTACTTAAACTTTCAGACACAGCGAGGATGGTCGATTCTTATAATCTGCTATAACTAAGATCACTGATAAAACTGTGCCTTCAGAAAAAAAGAAAACAGCAAAAGCCAAACATGTTGGCACAATCTGGTTTAGAGATGAACTTGCTTCTCTAAAGCTGGATGTAAAACGTAAAGAGGAAACATCCAAATCAGGCTACCTGTCTGAGCTTGAAATGCCAATGAACCAAATGGAAACATGTTCTTCTAAAGCCAAGAAGCATTTTTGGCATGAAAGGTTTAGGCAGTGAACAAATTCCTTTAAAGTGTTTTTTTTTTTTTTACATTTTTAAATTAACACAGAATTCCTACTCTGAAGACTAGCCCTACATTGATAAACGACTCATGTTCTAATCAAATGCAGCTACATTTGTATGCAAAAATAAAGAGCATTTGCAATGATATTTCAAAGTAAATAAAACACATGGCGGCTCCCAGTAGCACTACGTCAGACAATAAGACATCAGAAAGCGGAAGTCTGCTGGAAACTGCTCATGAGAGTATGATTTCTCAGCATAAAGGATTGACTCCTCATACAACCACTTGTAATGGTACTCTCTTTTTTAAGGACGTCTCCCCTGAAGACACAAAGCAGTTTGTATTAGCAATGAATCCATCAAACTGTACTTTCGACCCTTTTAATTCATGTAAATTGAAAGTTGTCTCCACTCTCTGTTGCCTTTGGTGGCACATATCATTAATTCCACTTTAAGAACTTCCATCATTCCAGAGAGCCTGAAACAGGTCTGAATAAGACCCCTGTTCAAGAAATCCACCTTAGACGCCAATGATTTTGCTAACTAGAAGCTATTCCTAATGTACCATTCCTGCTTCCAATTCTGGATAAAGTTTACAATTGATGAAGCTGCAAAATACATCCACAGGGACATTTTGAAATGAAAGAATGCCTGGGTAATAGGCAGTAGGGTTTTCATCATATTCGAAGTACCGAAATGACCCTTCTGGATGTTAAGGACATCTTTTTGTAAATCACAGACAGCAGACATAGAGACATGCTGATGCTCCTAGATCTGTTGGCAGTCTTTGAATCCCTCGAACACAAGTTATTATTAAAATGGTTGAGGGTCATGGAGGAAGTGTCAGGGGAGGAGACTAACTGGTTTGAATCTTTCCTATCCAATAGACACTCCAGAGTCAAGGTCAAGTCTTGCATGTCAGTTCCTGAAATGGTGACGTGGTATTTTCCTATTATTATTAACATTTATATCAAATCTTTACATGACATGTTAATTAATCTAGGAGTCAAGTTTCAGGACTACGCTGATGACACTGATATCATTTTCCAAATGGAGGCGAATGCTGACTTTATTTAGTCTAACTTTCAAAAAATCTCCCTCTGAATGGCATCAAATTGGTTAGGGCTGAATCATGCTGAAACAGAACTAGTGTTCTGTCAATCTTCACATATGAGCTGGAAATGGTCGGTTTCTGTAGAGCTTGTGCCAGAAAGCTGTCAACTTCAGATAGAGCAAAATCTCTTGAGATACTGTTTGGCTTGTCCATGTCCATGCCTCAACATGTCAGCAGTTTGATGAGCGCAACTCGTTCCAATATTATGATCCTTACACAGCTCTGCCCTTTTCTTTCCGAGTCTGCTTGTGCTACTTTACCAAGGGCCATGATTGGGGAAAAATTATATTATTGCAATTGCCTCTATGCAGTAGCTACCAATTAGATCAATCACCACCTACCAATCCTGCAGAACATGGCTGTTTGCATTGTTATAAACAGTAACAGGAGTGTACACATGTCCCCCGGTTTAAGGAAAATCGATTGACTGGCCATCTATGGCAGGATCAAATTTAAACTTTTCACTGGGATCCATAAAACTCTCTAAGGCACCTCTCATTTATATATGAGTAGAAGGTTTGCATGACATCAACCTAGTAGACCCATTATATAGTCTTCATGGCACTTGTTGCCGTTCCATAGTTTTTCAGATCAAGGGCTTTTGGCAATTCTTGCACAGTCATTGCAGCCAAGCTCTGGAACAGTATTCCTTTAGACATTAGAAAATCTCTAATCTCGTGCATTTAAAAGAAAATATGAAAGCCTTTCTGTTTGATGCCTTTTGAGAGTGCAAAGTAGTCTTATGACCCAAATAACCTCTCCTGTTATCAAATGGATAGATCAAGCACTGAGAAACCTTTTTTGGCTGTCACACCTCAAGACCGCCACATAAATTTCAAATTCAATTTCAGTAGAAGGAGGGGGGGCGCCATCTTCGGTAGTTGTCAGAGCTCTGCATGACTGAAGTTGCTTTGTGGCCACTTGTAGAATTTTGGAATAGAAAGATGGAAATGGGGCAAAGGTTTGACAGCACTTAGAGGTCAAACAAGTGTTGTTTAGATCAAGATACATTGGGGACATTTGGAAATTAATCTTGCAAAAGTGACAGGAAACATCTGTGACATCATAAGATATAATGTCCTTAGATACAGCTGTGTGGGGAGTAAACATTGTTGGATACTTTGGCTGGCTAATTCTTTTTTACTTTTATAAGGGGCCAGAGCTCGTCAGGCAAAAAGATGGAGAAGCTGGAAAACATTTTGGGGATGTTGAGTGGGTGGTGGCACTGGCAGAAGAAGACAAGCTTGTGGAGAATGAAGCTGATTCAGTGTTAGCAAGTTTGGTTGATTTTGAGGTAAAACAGGAGGTTGCATTTGCACAGAGGTTAGATAATTGACAACCTTGAAGAGTTTTGGGTTGTTCATGGATTTTAAGGAGTTTGACACAGAACATTATTTTTCTAGAAATAAAATCTGTCTATGAAATTTCTCTTTCTTGCTGATTTGTAATTAGTGGTGTTTTGGGGAGGGATTTGTAATTAGTGGTGTTTTGGGGAGCGATCCTCCCCAAATGGCCTGGTTTTCAGCTTCCTGACTAAAGGTTTGTTGGTGCTAGGGTGTGTTTAAAATAGCTGTTGTGTGACTTTAATGGTTTGGCTATTTTGATGGAAGCCCAAGTGCCATAATGGCCTCAGCTTTAGATCTAAGGATGGACAGGAACAAGGAAGATGAAGTGTCTTTGGAGATATAACCATTAACACATGCTATTACCACATGCTACATCCTGTGGAACAGTTTACTATTGCTCTTAAAACTCTGGTTTGATAATTTAGGTACTGATAACAACTGTTTTCTTTAAAAATGGGCTGCAGCAATTGCATGACCCATTATTTGAGACAAAACAACTTTGTTAAGATGTCCACCCATGCATGGCCCTCTTCCTTTTCCATGGCTGGCCCTGTTGACAGCAACAGTGCCACAAAAGAGGCACAAGCAGGTAGGCAAGTAGGGCCAATGTTTTGGCAGAGCTGGGCCGTCGGGCGGGTGGAGCAGAGGGAGAGTTCCTGGTGTGTGGGTGGCCTATGGTTGGCAGGCAGGAGGACTGGTCTGAGCAGCATGCTGCTTATTCAGAAACTAAACTGGGATCATCAGTTGCATTATGGGGTTTGAGCAACCTGATTGGCTGCCACCACCTCCTGTGGAGCTAATGGTTGTTAAAGTGACAAGGAAAGCCATTTGTACCTTCAAAGTGTCAATCTGCCCCAATTTATCTACCTCTGTTAACTCAGCTGTTTGAAATAAACGAAGGAAATAGAATTGTGTTAAACACTGAAGACGTGAACATTGGCCAAAACAAAAGAAAAAAAAATGTAGACTGCAGAATAGAAAGGACATATCTAAAGGAGGGATTACAATTGGGACCATATCTGAGACAGTCCCTGGCAAATTAGCCAAAGTGTGAAAGAATGTAGAAATGCAACTTTTCTCTCACATCCAGATGGTATCCATTCTCGTAGGTTCAGGTATCTCAATGGTTAAGGAGCTTTTGAATGTTATCCTCCATGAGAAGTAACTATGGCCATATGAGCACATGGAAGTCCATTTTGACCTGGTCGCAGCCAATCAGAATGTTCGTAATGCAGTCATTAAGTACCTGTAATGACTGCACTAAAGATATTCACACTTCAGAAGCAGGTCTGGGAACAACAGAAAACCTTTCTCTGCATTCAAGAAACAGCAATACAATTTCCTGGCAAGATTTCTTTCAACAAGACACGCACATCTAATTTCACAGAACCAAGTGAAAGCTAAAACATGGAACAATGCTTTTACTTTTGTAAAAGAAGATTGTTCTTTTAACATTGCACCTAAAGCAAGCTCCTACTAAATGTTTTCCGCTTCAAGGGAGTTTAAAATTAAAATGCTTTCCTCATAAAGAAGACTCAGTAATTCAAATATTGCAAAATGAGACTACCGATTAATTTTACTAACACATTTTGAAAACTTTAGTTATTGGTAAACAAACATTTTTTTATGGTGCCACCACAAGAACACAACCTTTACTGGTACAAGCACATGTGCCAATAGCCTTATATACCTAGGGAGGAGTAATTATCAATCGAGATAATGATCCTTCCCCTATTTTACGGCAGAAGGCTTTGCTGCAGGCCATAACTTTACAGAGAGTCATTAAACCACAATAATGATGCCGCCCGTTGACTATAAAGCTATAGTACTTACATGATCAAAATTGTGCTTAGATTATAGCTGATTACTTTTTGTTTTTTACACAGCCCATAGAGGACAATCTCTGCGTAGCCCTTGTCTTACCTGAAACCTAAGAAAAAACAACAGGTTGAGGCTCAATAAAAATACTGTACACACAGTATCTAAGAATCAAACTCACGAAAAATACAAAAAAGTTCATATATAAAAATAATAAATACTTTGTAACATAAAAAACAATTGTCTAATGACTGTGTTACTTCCTTAGTTAGAGGCCAAATTGAAGCCCAAGTAGACGATTTATATAGTCGCCAAGGGAGTTGGATGATATAGCGGCTTAAATGGCGTACTGTATTTATTTACACATTTATAATGTGCCTTAGGGCCGGAGGCAAATGAGCACTAAACAAACCCACAGTAAAACACATGAAGCATAAAAGTAAATGCATAAACCATAAAAACAAGATACAACACTGAAATGATAAAATACAGCTGCAACCAGACAAGGAATCAAACAAGAATGCAACATAAGCACGACGAAAAAGCAGAATTAAAACGGGCAAATCCTAGGTTAAAAAAAAAGTGTTTTTAAATGCCTTCTGAAAAAAGGCGCAATAGAGGTCTCAGATCGACATTGGGAAGGCATACTGCTCCAGAGATCTGGGACCTTCTGGCCGTGGTAATATGATCGCAGCACTTTAAGCAAGCCACTGTCCTCACACACTGGTTCTGCACTTCTTGCAACTTTGTGAGATTCTTCTGGGCGGTCCCTACAATCAGGCTAACACAATAATCCAATCTTGCTCCCACTATTAGATGAGCCAAGATGGCAGCATTACTTCCTGATTTGTAAGGCAGATTCCAGCCCACCCAACAACCTCAGACACATTTTTGTCCGGAGGTAGATGTATACGTCATCCATAGCTTCTGCCCCTTCCTGATTCACTATCACACAGGTGCAAAGTTTTACTCATTAAGACAACCATAGAGACAATCTAAGCTTAAGCAGGATAAAGCAGTGTAGCTAATGTTTCAATAGCAGTAGGTGTACACACTAGACATAAAGTAGATGTGCACTCTACACAAAGAACATGTACACTAGGTCAAATATGCATTTATAAATCAAGTCTATTAACATGGCAACCACAAGACATGAAGAACACTAACATAATGACTGGATACATTGAATGCAACATGAACGACACATGAGCATAGATAACTAACATAGAAACCAGAGTGTATCAGGGCAGCCCTCTTCTTTAAAATGGACATTGCAGCCTGCCTTTAAATAGGCATAGGCCTCAAGGTTTCAAGAGGACTCGAAAAACTGAATCCACAGAAATACAGAGCTGTGCACAGCTCACACAGTTGCTGGCAATTATACCCAAGCTTACAGTGAGATAGGGAGAATGGGACTGGCAGAACGAAGGCACGAGATAGCAGTTCCCCAGATGCGAGCAGGATACTCCCAACCTCAATAAAGGGATATACTAATACAACCGTCCATTGTTTACCAGGTGCACTAGAATAGATAGCCAACAAACTCCATGAAAAATAACTCGAGTGTCCCTGGTAGAAACAGAAAACACAACACACGTTGAAATTAGCTGAAACTCCAATAAATAGGATCTAATTGAATTTTATTCACAGTCCTCTAACACGTGACTTATAATTGGAGAACACTGGCTACTGATTAGCCGCCAGCACAAAATAGGAGACTTGCAAGACTTCCCAAAAGTACACACAGACATAAGCCGCCTATCAAGGTCAAGCACAAAGTAATGGCTCAGTCTCCTGGCCTGAGGATGAGGAATGGTAACTTCTTTAATTGAACAATGGACAGTCCATGGGCTTCTCTCCCCCTAGACCACAGCTGGCTCATATCTTGATGACCTGTCAAGTGTCCAACCAAGGTTGGTTAGTAAGATGGCAACCAATCAAACTCTGTAGAGTCATGCTGCCCTTCAAGTCATAGACCAACCAATACCCTAACGAAGAGAAGAGGTATTTGTACCTTTATCTCAATAAAGTTGTTATCGGGTGGAGCAATCAGAAATGATTTATCCAATTAAATGTGTAACCCCTATGTGATCTATATGTAACCACATCCCTTAACCAATCCCCATTCCCTGTAAGTTTTGTAAAATTGTGATGATATTATGACACCATATATGATGCGTTCAATGTGCTTAAAGTGTGGTTTTGTATGTACTCACTGAGAGCCTCAAGATTTTAATGCTTGTATGCTGTCTCTATTTTATTTGTATGATAATATGATATGATATGGCATTGATAACGTGCCTATGCACAAGTGTTTCAAGGTGTGACGAGGCAAGGGAGGGGGAATGGAGGGAAGACAGAGACAGCGATCTTACTAGGCCAGGCGACATTGAGATCGCGCAAGTGCATGGGAAGAAGGAAGGGAGAACTGCGGGGAGGAGAGGGCAGTGCACAGCAAAGGATAACAGTAAAATAATAAATAAAGACAATAAATGAAGTGCAGCCAGCTAGTAGCAACTGCGAGGGTAAGTGCAGACATCAGGTGTCAAGTGCTGGTAGGGGGCTGTAGGGATGCAGAAACAGTCCCACAGTGAAAGTGTTGCCAGGCGTGCTGTGCAGCTGTGCCACTGGTGGGGATGGGAAGTGGGCCAGAGATCAGAGGGTAGCAGGTAAACCAGTGCAGTTTCAGTTTCAGCCAGGAGATCAGCAGGGGAGAGGAGGACAGAAAGCAGAAGCAAAGAGGAGGGTCTTGAGGTGCTTCTGGAACTGCAAATGATTGTACTCTAGTTTCAGAGAAGCAGGGAGGCTGTTCCAGAGGGAGGCCCCAGCAGAAGAAAACGATCTACCACCAACACATTGCTTGGAGAAGCGACTGACCCTGAAGGAGTTGGATGAGGATGAGTGAAGTGCTCGAGAAGGAAGATGTTTAGGAAGAGAGAGTTGAAGGTATTGAGGCCCCACGCCCCAGAAGGCCTTGTGGACAATGCAGAGGGTTTTGAACTTAATAATTGCTGCCACTGAGAGCCAGTGAAGAGATTACAGTCCTGGATAGATACGATCCCTGGGCTTGAGGCCAAGGACAAGTCTCGCTGTCCTGTTTTCGATGAGTTGCAAAGGGCGCAGAGTAGAGGCAGCAGATATAAAAAGAGGCTGTTGCAGTAGTCCAGCCTAGATACAGCTGGGTTTTGCCTAGTTTGTCTTTGAGTGTAGAGCAAACAGGTGGGACTGCTCGAAGAGTGAGGGGCGTTTTTCTGGTGCCGCTCAAAAGGATTGGGTGACAATGGATGTGTGGTACCAGAGAGAGGCAGAGAAGTATTTGACTGTGGAAAATTATTGTGTGGAGGGGGTTTGAAAAGAGAAAAAGGAGTGTGAGAGAAATACATTTAAATGGGTGACTGTTGGTAAATTGTTGTGTGAAAAATTGCAATGTGGGACACCATAATTATTCATTTATGCGAGTCATTGCCCGGGTGCAAGAACACAATCCTCATGTACCATACGGAGTGGGTTAAAGATAAAGTAGGCAAGATGTGTATGCCCTGGCTACATGAAGGCACTCATTCAAAGACAGTACTGCAACCCATGTGCTCATATTTACATGCTGTGTAAGGGAAAACATTTACAAAACAGATTAGGTATACTGGAATTATGGAAAATGTATTTAGAGGACATAGTAGAACAAGAGAAGAAAGAATGGATGCTTAATCAGCATGACAAATGATATACGACACACACAGCACCTCTTCTTCTTCACCAAAGCGAGGAGCATTCCCCGACTGCACAGGGATTATACCCATTACACGTGTTAAATGCTGCAGCAGGACATACTAAACCTGCATATGCACCTTCCACATATAGCAGTGAAGACATTGTAAGTGGAGGGAAACTAAGTAAAAAACAACCACTGTCCACACATGCTGAGTATGATGAGAATCATGAGTTGACATATAGACTAACAGAGGCAGAGGAAGAGGTCCAGGGAGAGAGAGAGAGAGAGGCACGCAAAACAATAAGCTGGAGACCGCCATAGTATCAAACTAAGGACACGTGATGCTCAAGCTGGATGGCAATGGCATTGAAAAGTCCAAAGAGAAGGCAAAGGAAGTTTGAGAAAGACAAGAGAAGGAAGAAAAAAGAGTGGAGGAGGAAAGAGAAAGCGAGCACAGAAGGCAAGGGAGGAAGAAGGAGAAAAGGAACAATGAAGAGAGAGAGAGATAGGGAAAGGGAAGGAGAGGCAGGAAGAGAGAAGAAGAGGAGACAAGAGGGAGAACAGAGAAAAGATAGACAAAAGCAGGAAGAGAGGGAGAGAAAGTGATATGAGGGAAGAAATAGGGAGAGACGCTGAAAGAAAGTCGATGAGATTATTACAGAGCACATCACTTCAGACTGAAAAAGAGAAAAGAGATGGGAAGAAAAGGAAGGAGCAAAGAAAAGAGAGAAGCGGCAAGATGAAGATAGGGAATGAGCATTCAGTTTAGAGAAACTCAGCAAGAAAGTTAATGCCATTATGCACAGACATACGGAATTGGATAAAGAGGAGGAAGGTGCTAGTCAAAGGAAAAGTGACAGTCTAGACAGGAACAGAAAGGAGGGTATTGGGGCAATAGAAAGTTGGAGAGGGAGACAATCAGAGGAAGAAAGGAATATAATAGAGGAAGTGATAAACAGAACATATAGATCTGATCCCCTTAGGAGATTAGATTTTGAAGACAGGGAGGACGAAGAAAGTGAAGACAAAATGTTTGAAGATGAAGAAGATGAACAAGCGAAGCAGAGGCAGCATGAGTCCCATCCACAGGCACCAAAAAAAGGGAGAGAGGTAGCATGGGCAGAAATGGAGGAGCTAGCAAGGAGGTCACAACCCATGGACTAGCCACATCTCCTAAAGGCCCACTCAGACAGCTCACAATGAAGGACACCATATGTGACTAGATTTAGAAATGTACTCAGATGGAAGAGAGTGAGCATGACAGATGCAGTGACAAATACAATGGACATAGCGGCACTGGGCCTGGTTATAGGGCTAAACCAATTCCTCTCATTGAAGAGAAGGGGAGGACTAGCAAAATATATACCATGGCCACAGACAAATAAAAATAACTTGATTAATAAACTGCCATCACTCACAGCAGGTGCAGCAAAGTGGATCTATGAGTTGGAACGAATGACATAGCTGGGATCACGCTAGCAGTAGGCAACTTAAAAAGTCTGTTTACTGCTATATTGGCCAAGCAGTCAGAAGACATTTGTAAGTGGGTAGGGTATCCTGTAGTGGATTCCCAAAATCCCAAACATGACAGGGCATAGGTATGGCGGGCACTGAGAATACAATATTTAGACACATCAGCCAAGAGGGCAAGCATGGCATGGAAAATGGGTCCTACGGCATGCAGACTGGACATTCAAGAGAAATTGAGACTAGTTTAAGGAACCAGGAATGAGACGCGAACACAGGGAACTCATGGCTTTGGCCATACACCTTTATTAAAACAAAAAGGGGTTGGAAAATGCCTCACTATGTCCAAAGTAAAATGCCTTGTGTTAAAAATACTATTCTGGCCATGACATTCTAAAAAGTAACTCTAAAATTCCTTAATTAATGCTTCTTATACCCTGAAATGGCCTAAACTTGATATCTTGACCCCCAATCCGATGGCTGAATTGTCATCCCCTAACGGAGACTGGCTTTCTGAAGTACTGGCTTTAAGTGATCACAGAAGGCAGATAATTTGTGCAAAAAGAACAGAGGTTCCACCTCATATCAGTGGTGCCCTTGACAAGGCCACTGACATGCCTAAAATGTGTTCAGATATGGCTCAACAAATGAATACATCCATAGCCTCCGGGGCCACTCATCTGGAACATCTTTTAAATAGTAAGGGTGTACCCTTGATCTTGACCTTTACCGCAACACCTCCTCAGGAGGAAGGGTATACCAAGTCTAACTTCGCTCCTCCCTGACTGGTTTAGAGAGAAGCAGTATGTCTGAGTCTTGGAGGCATTCCAGGGCTACTATCATCAAAGAGCTGAATAGATGTGATACTTCCTATGACTTTGATTCTTGGATGGCCTCTCTAGATTCATTTGTTAAAAGTAATTATGTCCAGAACACTGACAAATGCAGCTAAATGATCTCGTATGTGCACCTGTGGCAATCCCGATCACTGTTAAAGTGAACAGCTCTTCCCAAACAGTTTCGCCATCTAAGAATATTGATAATGATTCACAAACTACATGGGCTTCGTCAACCAGCCCAATTTTGTAGCCAATGTCATCTTTGATTGCAGCACCATTGGCCCCGACCACTGCAAAAAACTTGTGACACAGCTCCATAATCTTGTATCTTCTGCATCTGTCATCTCCCTTGCTAAATCTCAATCTGACGGCTCCCCTGCACCCATGAACCCTAAACCTAAATCAGCCAACCCGCAGAGCCTTCGCCTAAGAAAATCTCATATGTCAATTCCCAAGGATGGATATGTTAGAGATCTGGTGCTGTACCACAGGAATAATATCATTACGAGTGTGGCGAAACCTGCTGGGAGAGAACCACGAGAAGCCCTATCAAATAAAGTACTTGCCTGGCTTTGCACAAGATCTGGCCCTGGGGTAGTTTGATGCTCTGATCTAAAGTTCCTGCACAGAATATAACTTGATGATTGGTGTCCTCAGAGGAACAGGGACTGTGTGCTGTTGGGGGTGAGGAAATAGTAAGTTGTCCCACTTTCTAAATGTGTGTAATTATCTGCCCATGGGCTCCTCCAAACTTGGAATAGTAGTTTGATACTTAATTTTTATCTGGAGTCTTCACGTTGATTAGTTTTGTTTTTATCTTCACTCCAGATTGATTTGCTTTTTTGTTTACTTTTCCTGTTGTATTTTGTTATTTATGTAAGTTTGTTTGTAAGTGCTGTTTTCTTTGTAGTGCTCTGAGGGCTCCAGGCATGTAGCACTTTATAAGAATTCAAAATAAATAAATAAGATGAAAAGGCAAATGTCTTTGGGCTTGAAAAGTGTCCCAATGTTCAAAAAGTAAAGGCGTCACTCCAACACAAAAAGAGTTCAAACTAAATAAAATTCACAGTTCCAGAGGATGCTTCCTTCCCCTGTATTTTTCTTTGCTGCACTTTAAACTTTGAAGGATGTCTTGATGAATTATATACAGAATTTGGGGGAGTATTCTCTGTAGCCTTCATAGGTGGATGAAGGGAGTTATGACAATATGACATTAGGGCATGGGGAATGGAGGGGGTATCTTAAAAGGAAAGGAGGGATACCATGTCTCGTCAGATGATGTTGTGTCACTCCCCTGAAGGTTGCCTCCCCCGTGTAGTCCTCCCACATATAGACACCCCCAGGGTGAGGATCAGATAGTGGCTGTCAACCCCTGGCCACATGGGGAGAGGTTAGCAAAACAGAAAGGCGATGGCTGGAAGGTTTTTAATTAATCATATCCACGGGCAAAGCTCTGGGCAACCCTCCAGACCATAGTTTTTCAGCCTGCTAAGCCATTACAGAAGGGGAAAAACCATATGCAAATCAGGCTTGGTCCTACCCCAAAAGGGACAGTACAGCCCAAACTGCTAGGTCATATCCCTTCTGCATGAGACCACAAGCATCCCCAGACATGTTTCAGCCTTGTTGGGCGTCAACAGTGAGGAGTAGCTTGGGTCTCTAGGCCCGGCAGACTCGGAACCCACGTCTGGGCATACCCGTCCCACTCGGGGTGACTTTAGCAAAACAGAAAAGGTGATGGCTGGAAGGTTTTGAATTAATCATAATCACGGGCAAAGCTGTGGGCAACCCTCCAGACCATCGTTTTTCAGCCTGCCAAGCCATTACAGAAGGGGAAAAACCATATGCAAATCAGGCTTGGTCCTACCATTGGTGGCAGTTCCTGACTGATTTGCATATGACTGGACCCCTTTTGCAATGGCGCAGATGGGCTAAAAAACGAAACGGTGGTGTGGAAGGTTGCCCAGAGCAATGCCAGTGGTTCAGATTAATTCAAAACCTTCCACCCAACACTTTTGTGGTCACACATGGGGAGAGGTCACTGCTGGGAAAGGAGTGATGACACCATCAGTTTCATCACACTAGAGACTAGGGAACTGTGGGACAAAAATATCACACTTTTTTACAACATTTTGAGTCTAGCCTTCCTGAACAAAGTACAGAGGCAATTAAAGAAAATTGTGGGAATACAGGCAAAACCATGGCCCGAGATACAATTGAATATTGTTCATCATTGTAGGTTGAAGCAAGAGAAGGACAGAAAGAAAGATAGAGGAAGCAAAGCTGGTGCAAAGAAAATTGTCAAAATTGCAGATGGAAGGGGCAATGTTGACAAATGTGGGAGAAAATAATGCCATGCAGTCATGCAGCAGGTGCAGCCAGTCTTAAATGGGAACTGCAGGGAGGGGAGAGTATAACTATTATGCCCAGGGATGAGGGTTTTCACCCAGAGGCAAAGGGTTTGGATTCCTAGGCCAGCAAGGAGTAGGGTTTAATGGGGGTTAACCATGATTTGGAGCACCACAAAAACAGTGTTGAACACGCGGGAAAATGGGGCACATTTCACGCATATGAAGAAGTAGGGCAGGGATGTAACAGAACTGGAAACCAATGGACACCAGAGGGGGGGCCATCATATCTGCCACCGTATAGTGTAGAGCTGGCAACATACTATGCCCAAGATCACAGGCAGTTTCAGGTAGAAGCAGTGCAAATACAGCAGATGAAACGAGTATTTCAACCAAAACACAGCAAGCATCAATGCAGACACAATAAGCTCCAATGCAGTCACCGGCACCCACACAGCAGAATGCAGTGACACCATGGGCTGTGAACATATTGCAACAGGCACCATTGCCTAGAGTAGCGGGTGTGACAGTAGTGGGAGGGAATCCTTTTACCGGGACAGGACTGAATATGTACTTACAACAGGACAGCCCACAGACAGACTTGATGTGCACCATCCTAACCATCCTATCTGTTACACCAGACCCCCAAGAGAAACCACAGGTCGGGTGACCATAGATGACCAGACATTCTCTGTCACAAACAGAAAAATCATGCATGAGTACCAAGCTTTATTAAATACATCGAAAAGAGCTTTAATGGGTACGTATAAGTGGCATTAAATAAAGGCTGATTACCTCACAAACATCCAATTATGTTGAATATTTGCCAATTAGTCAATGAGGTAGTCTCTGTATCCGTGTTGTCAAGGTATTTAGTAGCCTTATCACTGATGTGGTCTACAGTAGAAATATGACAAAGACTAAAGCTTGCATTGGGCTCACTCAAGTAAGAATAGTAAGGTATTCTTATAGATCCTAACCTCTATGAACGTTCTTATTTCCTATCACCTCAAAGGTTGTCTGGATAGTTCCAGGGTTCAATCCTCACTTTTCGTAATGATCAATATTCGTAATTTCACTCTATCGTTGCATCCTATCAATACAATTGGATATACCACAGTGTTAGCACCTCACTGTGTCAATTTTTTAACTGCGAGTAAAACAGGTGACTAGTAGGGGTTAGGCCACTTAACATCGGAACTAATTCAGATCATGTTTGGCATCTAACTCTGAGTTCCATATGCATGACCAATGCCATGTGAATATTGTCAAGCATTACATGCAGTCATGGTGTTCCTGTATTAAAAAATAAATAATAAAAGGCCTGTATTAGATTGCTTGATTTGAAGTCCCATAAAATAGGAACAATAATTAAGCCCAGTGCACTTACCATGAATGCCAGTTAATTGAACTTGCAGCTCTACCGCGGCATTCCACGTTCGTAGCCGGCACGATCTTGCAATGCCAAATATAAATATGCGACTTGATGTCATTGCGTTACAACATATGACATAAGTATAGTACTCGGATGCCATTGTATGCAGCCAGTATATATGTTCTAATGAAGCCTTGCGACTTACTGATATTAGCAATCCAGAGAGAGAAATGCTCCAGACTTATATTGTGTGCCACTCTACATGAGCAAAATGCATATTATATTGGAGCCTGGAGACTTTCCAATATTGGCGATCCCAAAGGGAATTAAAACACACGTTTGGTAATTACTTAACTCGCTACTAAAAATAGTTTGTAGTTTGGTTATTATTAGGAATTGTAGCCTTAACACTTCCATAATTTATCTAACTAACTATTCATGTCTGTTAAGTGCTAGTGGTACAAAGAAAAAGTTTACATAAAATGTCCTAACGAACCATATAGTCTTTACTTTACTTGTCTTTATTAATTTATACCACGCACCAGGTCACCCAGAGGCTTAGGGGTGCAAAACAATCAACAAAAATCAAGGGAGATACAGAAAAAGAAGTCAATATACCATTTGGTCAGAAGTACAATGATCAGAGATATGGAAGAGTCTTTAGTTTCTTCCTTAACAGTTCTGTGCTTTTCACCTCTCTCAAATTGGTGGAATGGTATTCCAGGCTTTGGGGGCTGCAGCAAAGAAGGCTCACGTATTAACCTGTGTGAGAGTACATCTAGGCTCCTTCAACTGATATGTGGTATTAGATCTGAGAATTCTTACGTTAAATTTATTCAGCAGTGCCTCAGTCTGGTACACTGGAATAACGCAGACTACGAATTTATGTGAGATTACAAGTAGACGAAAATCAATCCTGGCCTCAATCGGTAGCCAATGGAGTTCATGTCTCTCTTCAGTTACATGGTCTCTTCGTCCCAGGCTGGCAATGACCCTGACAGTGCTCTTCTTTGTCACTTGTAATCTAGCACAATCTGATTTATTAATACCTACTAACAGACTACTGCAATAGTGCATTTTAGGCCCAATAATCTCTCTCACTACTGTCTCACATTTAGCCTTGGAGATGTAATGACGTATTTGGGCTAGCAGCTTAATATAATAAACACATGTAGCGACCAAGCTGTTTAATTGGGCATTCATATTCAGATTTTGGTCTAGATGAATCCCCAAAGTTTTTACTTTCTTTTTTGTCTCCAACTCACAGCCGGCCAAATGGAATATCCTGTATTCTCCACCTAACTTTAACATTTTATTTGCTGTTCCTACAACCATCAAATCAGGTTTTTCATTATTAATCCAAATCCATTTTTGACCATCCAAACCTGAATTAGATCATAAACATCATTAAGCTTTTTAACATCATCCTCAATGTTCTGCTTGATCCTATCTAAATCCACCATCAAGGCTTCTTGAATTGATGAGCACCATAGTACATCTTTAATTGGGCCATCCAGTTTACCATGGCACAGATGTTTGAGTTCTTTAAAGACCTTGAATCGTTCTTTAGACTCGTACTGATCGTCATGGATTCTTGTGTCAAACATCATTTCTTTGGCCTCAATAACAGCTCATTTGAATTCCTCGGAGGCCATTTTATAGTACTCCATGGCCTTACTGTCCTTGGATATTTCCAAGTGTAGAAGCATTTTTTAATTTTGCTTTGAGCTTTTACAGATCCTGCAAAAACCATGTGTTCAATCTTTTAATCTTGAGTGGTTTGAGAGCATTAGTGGCTTTAGGTTTCATCTCCTGGAGGACTTTCATAATGTCATCCACCAGATCCAGCCTCTCAACCTCTTCTACTAGCGGCAAAAGCCAACCCTCCATCGCTACTGGGGATAGTTTCCTCATATTTCTTTGGGTTATCATAATTTATTTAGCAACCCTGGTCCTCATCTGCTGCTCACATAATATGTTCATCTGAACAAAAAAGTGATCCGACCAAGGACAAGGGTGCACTGTCATTGATGTTGATGTTGTGTGTGGTCACCCAATCCAACGTATTTCCCTTAACGTGGGTTGGTACCTTAACAAGTTGGAAAAAGCTTATGTTACTTAGAGATGTCTCAAGAGCTTTAGCTAAGTGATCATCTTTAGAACCCAATCATAGGTTATCATCTCAAATTAACATAACCTTGGTATTAGGTTTAAGTACCAGGAACACCATATTACTAAATTGGTGTGCAAAGTTGTGCATATTGAGTGGGGGTATATAAACCAGAATCACATTCATGGTAGTTTCTGGATCCATCCTAATTTTTACATGGACCATCTCACATCCCTGTATACAAGCTGTGTCAACTTCCCAGACCCCTAAATCAGATTTACAAATAATGGCCACTCCGCCCGCTTTTCCATCTAGTATGTCTTGTCAAAACAAACAATCATGTGGGTATTGCCAGTGCAATGGTAGATCTACCTGCCTCACTTATAGCATGGAAGCAATTGCAAATATAACTTTAAGTGCTTCCAAGCCTGAGATGCTAAGGATGATCTGTGCAGAAAGAGGATTGGCAGCTTCTGGAAGAAAAGCTGAAATGGTCCAAAAGACCATAGATTGGCATGAAAGCCAAATCACAGCTTTCCCCTCTTATGACAGTGCAGAAGGTGCTGGGGTGGATGCCATTAACAGTACTGAATGAACTTTTGCTGCAATCATGGGGGCCGGGGGGTTGATGAAGACAGGGATGATTTAGATTCCCAAGTCTCTTTTTCTGGCTCTAAGGCTGAGGCCATGCTAGAATTCAAGAAGCAAGAGCTCGAATTTTGCATGCCTAGAACTGGAAAAAGCAGAGACACAAAAGGACAGGGATTACCAGTTGGAGCTTGCCAAGTTACAAGTTGCCATTGACTCCTTTAGAGGATCTGGTAATGGGTCTGGCTCTTCCTCTGATCCAAGTTTTCCAAAAGATCTGATTAGTATGTATGATGACAGAATGACACTATGGTCTGATTAACTGATTTTAGTATGCAGGTGAAGTGCAAAAAGTTGTGGATACTTATAAGATGGTATGCTTTCTCACTCGACTACCCCATTCTGGTTTCAGTGTTATTACGGAGATGTCAAAGGCTGACAGAAAAGACTTTGAAAAACTAAAGCAAACTCTAGTCTAGAAGTTTTGGAAGACCCCTGCCCAATACTTGAAAAGATTCAGAGAATACAAAAAGAAAGGAGGTTGGATTTTGTATGCAACTGGTTCCTTAAAAAACTTGACTGGTTGGGTGGAAGGTTGCAAGGTCACCACTTTTGAGTGTATGATTTGTTTAGTCATGCTTGAACATATTTTTGCTTCTTGTTCCCCTGAGATTAAGCAGCACTTGGCTGATTCTAAGGCGATAGATCCAAAGAAGTTAACCACTGCAGCAGATTTATGGGGGTCACACAGAGTGTCCCATAAGGGTGGGGGTACTGATAAATCTTCCTCACATGAGGGCCAAAAAATGTTTAATAAGGGTAAGTCACATGAGAATGTTCAGGGTAGTGGGAGTCATAGCTCTGGTTACAGTAAGCCTCCCTATGGAACAATATCCAGTGGATCTTGTGTGGCCTGTGGAGCAAGTGACCATGTGAAGGGGAGCCCAGATGTAAGGTCAAAACCTTGGGGGTTTGCTCTGTGAGTCTGGCCTTCCCCTCTTATGACGAAGAAGAAATTATCACAGGGGCATCCTTGTCTTCAGACTCCTTCCCTTGTGGGAAAGCGTCTGAATTAGTCTTGGTATCCCTGGGTTCCTGGGAGCCTAGAGTTTCAGTGCCCTATGCTAACATACCTGATTATACCAAGCACTACTTTAAAGACAGTGCGCTAATCAATGGAGTTGACACACTTTCCTTAGGGATAGTGGGGCCAGCAGAACTCTGGTGGATTCCACTTTGATAAACCAGGAAGAGCTTGCCAGAGCTCCTTTGATGTGCACCAAGTTAGCTGATACCCCCTCTCAGGTTCCCAATAATGCCTGTAAATCTAAACATTAATGGTACAGTAGTAAGGATACATGTGAGTGTAGAGAGGCAAGTCCCAGGAAAAGTTACTGCTGGGGAATGCCATCAGAGATCTAGGTCTTGTGGCGGACACAGCAGAGAGACCATGCACAAGGCCACAAACAAGGGCTGCCTTGGCCAAGTCCAAGGCTGAGCCAAAGCCAAAGCCAAAGGGGAAACCCAAGGCTAAGGGAGTCAAGAAACTCAGAAGAGGGAAAGAGAATGTTCTCCTTAACTCACCTGCCACTGAGGTGGAGGTAATTGGCCAAGCACCTGAACCTGACAAGGAAAAGGTGGTGCCTGAAATACTTAACCCACATGACCATCCTGAACTCCAAAGTTTGTAGGATGCAGGTGGCCCTGATAGGGAAGTGTTCAGTAAGAGCCAAGGTGAGTGCCCATCTTTGGAAGGCCTAAGAAGACAGACCTGTTCCCAGCTCGAGGGTGAACCTCCTGGAAAACATAGGATTCATTGGGAAGGTGAGCTCCTGTATAGTGAACCCACAGAGTCCACTGAAGGTAATGATAGGAGGTTGGTGATACCCCTTCAAGTAAGACTGTTCCTCCTACAAATGGCTCATGAAGTTCCTCTAGGTGGTCACCTTCGGATCAATCGAACCAAGCAGAGGAAATCCATGTATTTCGACTGGCCCAAGATAGGGGTCCAGGTACAAGGCCCTTGTAGGAATTATGCCACTTTACAGATTTCTGATAAAAGTGGTTCAACAATCCAGGTTCCATTGGTGCCACTCCCTGTTGTGGGAGTGCCCTTTGCGAGGGTAGGGATCGAAATTGTTGGTCCCCTTGACCCTCAGACATCCTCTGGCAATAGGTTTATCTTGGTGCTGGTTAACCATGCCACCAGATATCCTGAGGCCATCCCATTGTAGACAGTGACTACCAAGTCAGTTGCTCAAGCATTACTTGGAATCTTTACTAGGGTTGGCTTCCCCAAGTAAATTGTGTCTGACAGAGGCAGAACCTTCATGGCTATGTATATGCAAGCCATGTGGAAAGAGTGTGGGGTCACTTATACGTTTTCATCTCCTTATCATCCACAAACAAATGGATTAGTTGAGAGGCTTAACAGAACTCTCAAGAGCCTGATTGGGGCTCTGGAAGAACCCCAAATGAGAAAGTGGGATCTCCTGTTACCATGCTTACTCTGTACTGACAGAGAGGTACCTCAAGAGGGTGTTGCCTTCAGCCCCTTTGAGCTATGTTTTGGTCACCCTGTTAGTGGACCGCTGGCCATAGTCAAGGAAGGGTAGGAGCTCCCTACTCCTCCTGTCACTACCAATGTAGTAGATTATGTGCTGGGGTTAAGGAAGAGAATGGTGTTCCTGATGGCTCAGGCCAGTGATAAGTTGAAGGCCGGGCAAGCACTGGTGAAACACTGGTATGACCAGAAGGCTTCACTTATTAACTTTACCACAGGCCAAGAAGTCCTGATTATGAACCCTCTAAGACCTAGAGCCCGGTAGGGTAAATGGTCAGGCACATACACAGTTGTGGAGCAGTTGGGTGAGGTGAACTATATAGAGGAACTTAGGAGGCCGAGTCAAGCCCCCAAAGTGTTCCACATAAATAGGCTGAAGGCTTTCATCCCTAGGGTTGAAATAGCTGCACTACCTTTGGCATCTGACAAAGAAGAGGAGGAATCAGAGCCTCTTCCTGACTTATTCCATGGTAGACCTTCAGACGGCTTCATTGAGGGTGTCAAAGTGGCCCCTCATCTGACTCCTAACCAACACAAGGAGGTAAGAACTTTTCTGAGGCAGTTTTGCCCCTTGTTCTCACTAACCCCAGGTTTGACTCCTTGGTGCAAGCACGACATTGACACTGTGGATAGTGTACTTACCAAAAGTAGGGTGTATAGGATGTCAGACAAGGTGAGATCCTACATCAAAACAGAGGTCAACAAGATGTTGAATCTTGGGGTAATTGAGCCCTCCAGTAGTCCATGGTCCAGTCCTGTGGTTCTGGTACCAAAGGCAGGTGCTTCTGAACTGAGGTTCTGTGTGGATTTCAGGGCTTTGAATGCTGTCACCAGGACATATTCTCACCCACTGCCTAGAACTGATGAGCTAGTGGATACCTTGGGTGTGTCCAAGTATCTCAGCACACTTTGGCCTCAATGTAGGGTATTGGCAAATAGCCCTAGCAAAACATGCCAAGGAGAAGACAACATTTCCAACCCCATAAGGACTTTACCAGTTCAGGGTAATGCCATTTGGATTAAAGAATGCACCTGCCACTTTTAAGAGGCTTGTCAATCATGTCCCAACTGGGTTGGACGAATTCTGCTTAGCATATCTGGATGACATAGCAGTCTTCAGTGCCACCTGGGAAGAACATGTGAAAAACCTGAGAATAGTGTTGCACGCTCTTCAGAATGTCAACTTGACCATACAGGTCAGCAAGTTCTATATTGGTCATGGGTCAGTGGTCTACCTTGGACATGAATTAGGTAGAGGGAGGTTTCATACTCTACCTAGTAAAGTACAAGAAGTACAAGACTGGCCTACCCCCACTACACAAACCAAATTGTGAGCCTTTTTTAGGTCTCACTGGGTACTACCAACATTTTATGGCAGACTATGGGACCATAGCTGCCCCTCTGACTGGTCTCACTACTCGTGAGAAACACAAGAAGGTCTCATGATCTCAGGAATGTGAGAAGGCCTTCAATGGCTTAAAAGACTCCCTGTGACAGTCCCCTGTTCTCAGAGCACCTGACTACAAATGTGCTTTATTGTGCAGATTGATGCATCCGACACTGGAATAGGGTCTGTACTATCAAAGGTAGAGAAAGGCAAGGAACACCCATTTGGATTCATTAGTCGCCAGCTTATGGACAGAGAGCTCAGGTGGCCCACTTTAGAGAAAACATTTTTCTCTGTCATGTGGGCCCTAAGGAAGCTGAGGCCCTACCTCTATGGGATCCACTTTACTGTGCAAACTGACCATAAGCCCTTAAAGTGGCTAATGAACATGAAGGGAGAGAATCTTAAGTTGCTCAGGTGGTCCATAAGCCTACAAGGGTTTGACTTCACCATTGAACACAAGCCAGGTGTCTAACACAGCAATGCTGATGAGTTGTCCAGAATATTTAGCCCACCTGAACATGAGGCCCATCCAGGGGTGTATTAGTTCCCCTTGTCCTTGGTCTGGGAGGGTCGAGTGTTAGGAAAGATTTCTCTTAGGTGCAATTTCCCTCCATTTATGGACCCCCCTCAAACTTTTTGCTTTCGTCTGGCTAACCTAATCTGACTTTTTCCAGTAGTTCACAGCCTTCAACTGTGCTCCTCTGGGCTTTTGCTCATCGGTTATTGTGAAACTGACACATGCTTCAGACTGTCAATACTGGGAATCTATGTTTCCCTTAGTCTTTGACTATGTTGCCATTTCTTGGTAACTTTTTCTCTATGTGCCAAGTACCTTAACGTACCGTGCCTAGGTGTCCTTTTTTGTTTTATGGCCCTAGACACCCTTAAAAAAAAATTTGGGTGATTGTACAAGTGTGCCTAGAACTAACTGGTGGCAGCAGTTTACTTTTATAGTGCTTTACTTCTTTTTGATGAACCATATCGCGTTGACTGTGTTTGGCTCAAGACTGTGGCCAGCACCGAAAATGGCCAGGCCACAAAGTCTTTTGTTCTGTCCTTTGGCCATCTTGTCCCTCTGCCTTTTTCCAGGTCGAGCTGAACCAGGCGTTCCTTATTTGGGCATGCAGCCTCCTTGCAAACCGTAGCTTTCGCTGGCTTCTGCACACCTTGTGTGTGCGCACCCAGGAATAGGGTTGGGACTGTCTGGCCCCAATCCACACTACTGGCGCCAGGATATCTGGTGTACCTGAATGTCAGGGACCACCGTGGACCTTGATTGGTCCATGCCTGGTATGCATGCAAGGGAGCAGGTTATTTCATTGGTTATCACAGATATTGGTGCAAAGCTAAACTTGGATAAGAGAAGGGGCTCTGCATCCATTTCAGGTCAATCAACTGAAGTTCCCACTGAACTACAGAAGGAGCCAAGTATCCTGAAATGCTGAAGCAGACCTTTGTAACTGCCGGAGATGTGCTGGACGGTTCGGCATCCCTAGCCCGCTGTTGTCCCATCGGACCCCTGCTGTTGCATCCATCACAGAAGCCCTGCAAGGTTACTTTGGAGTAGTTGGAACAATTACTCTCTGCACTTCCTAATTACCCTCCAAAAGAGCCTCATTGTAAGTGTTCCTGGGCCATCCAGCAAAATGACCAGCTCAAGCCTTGGGTATCGAATAGGAACACTGCTGTCCCTAGATGACACTCGAGATTTGGGGAATTGCTGGCTTGTGGTCCTACACCATTGCTTTCCAAATGTTTTAGTGCTAGCTCCTCTGAGTCACGATTTAGGAGAGTGCACCATGCTGCAAGCATTTGTGGTACCTGCGACACCTGGCTGTGGTGACCATCATTGTAGGAAACTTGCCTGTCTGTCCCGCTGTGTCCTGAGACGTGCTGCACTGGCACTGTCCTCTTTTCTTCATCGTGAGCTGAGAAAAGGCTACTGTCCCGCCACAGACATTTATCCCGTCCTGCAGCTGCTGAGAGCTGGAGTGACATGCAACTGCAGGGGTTGAACCTACAAGCTATCTAGACTAGACTGGCACATTTTGGTCTGGACTGTGTCACGGGTCAGTGAGTACTTGCATCATTTACCAGTGGCCACCTGGCACCGCCATTGTTCTTTACGCACAAGACTACATAAAAATATACTCACCTTAGCTGGGCTAGCCTGCACTCCCTAGCTATTCCCAAAACTCAAAGGTCACTCTGCCTGCAAGGGTTGAAACTCCTGGAATAGTGGGACACTGTTCCTCATCACCTCTAGCCTGAACTGCCACAGCTCCCTGAAGAGGACCAGCTTTCGCTCTTAACGCACAACCGCACGTTTTTTTTAACACATTGCTGTACTTTTAATCACAAGGCTCCCCACTTCGTAGGGCTGGACTGCTCAAGTTAGGGATTGATTCTGAAGAACTGCCTAATGCTATATTTGTGCTAACCCCCCTTCTGTTACAGGTTGTGGCTGTGTTTTTCCCCTTACCGCATTCGGCGAAACGTAATTGTGTATATGTTAAACAGTGAAAGGTGTGTGTGGTAACTTATGATATTACTGTGGTTTATTCGTGTTTAATTATTAAGGCCTATAATAACTGTATATGTATTTTTGATATGCACTTGATAAAGTGTATTCTGTGGCTCGTTACCGTGTGTGCTCATTGTAGGCTTCCGATCACTCTCACCCCTCATGAGACTTAGTTTTGACCACCTGCCAAGCTACCGTAATTGGTCTGGCTTGTCCAGAAGGTTTCCCTGTTCCACTAAACTAGGGTGGCCTCCTAAACCTCTGCCCACCATGTTAGAGTTTAGAAATCCATCTTAACAGTCAGATACAGTAGAGGGTCCAGGTGCTGCTATTATATGTCATGTGCTGCCACAAAAGCCCAAGTGCTGCCATTGCAAACAACCTTTGGAGCGCATTCATTAGGAGAACAGACAAACATACATGAGAGAATTAAGGGGATTCAGGATCCAAACACTTCCCCCAGAACATACCAACTTTCGCAATACATCCACATTGTAATCTGCAGTAATGTATTGCAGTACTAGGATCTGTGTACAGGCCAAGGTAGACAAATGTACAGATTTAGTCTAGGGCTTCTGATCAAAGCAATAAACAAAATTATGAAAGGTGACAAGCAACAGAATCTAGCAGCAGATCAAGCGACTGCAAATGTGGGTAAGGACAATATATGTAGCAAAAGTTACAATTGAGCGATATTAGACTGGACATTTACAAATATGTATTCTATATTATGTACTGTCCACAGCCTAACACAGTTCTGACATTGCAATGCTTGCCCAATTAGACTAAATAAAATGAGAATACAATTCCAAGTATGAGGCTCACTTGAGAGATATATGTGCCATCTTGCATGTTACCCAAGCATGTACCCTCTATGCAAGAAATATATTTTGTAAGTTAAAGAATGCTTTGAGCAGTAAATGTAGAATTACAGCCGTTGTGTACTACTATTATTTTGAAGTCCACCATCTCTCCATCTCACTGCTCAAGGGATCCCTGCACTATTCTGCCTGCACTATCCTCTGCTGTTGTGCTTGCAGCTCCCTGCAGAAGGACAAGTGAGTGCAAAGTAATCCAAACTGGGCTTGTTTGATTAAGACATTACTGTCGCTTATTTCCCTACCAGACCTTCCCTCACAGAGTCTCTGCAATCATGACTTTCATCCTTTCATGCTTTGACTATGCTAATTCCCTAGATCTTGAAGCTACTGCAACACCACTAAGAAAACTGCAAGGATGTAAAGCACAGCCACGAGGCTCCTCCTAGCCCTAGGCCCTAGAGAATACATGTCACCAGTTCTCTGTGTCATTCACTCGCGTCCGATGGTGCGACAATCCACCTTCAAGGCAATGTACATAACTCACTGAACCCTCCACAATACAGGACCAGAATACCTGCAGCATAAACTTAAACAGTACAGGCCCGCAGAAATCCGAGATCAGCTACAGCACTTCATGTCATTCCAGTGACAAAATCAACAAGAATAGGGGGGTCTGCATTCTCTGTCCAAGCATCCACCACCTGGAACTCAATCCTTTTAAACCTTCTCTCGCCTAGAAGATCACCTCACCTTGAGGATGGCACTTTTCCCTTCGACAGCCTGACAAACTCAGCCCAGTTCTCACCCTGACCGGAACACTGGTGCACCCAAGGAGTCGCGAAGGGGGGACACGTTTCCACCCCCATTGAATGCACCCGAGTCAAACCATTCTGATAAGTTCTGCAAGATCTTTTCAGCCAGGTGTCAATCTCTCTTCAATGGAACGTCAAGCATGCCATCACAATGATACACAATGGTACCTGTACGGGCTCAGCCACTCACTTACATAGCTCCCAATAAACACTATTTGATTACACACACCCAAATAATGCATCACCTCCTCCAATAGAATAGACCTGTAACCCACGCAAAATTCCGACCAGCCAGTCACATAATCTGATCACTCTGACTATCCCATTCCCCTGACAATTTGTCAGGGCACCCATTCTCTCACCTGATAACTATGGGTTGCTACCAGGGTCAAGCCAGTCCCTACCATCGTTCATGCTGGCAAAAATGTGCACATGCCTTTTAGACATCCTCCCACCAGCTTTTACATCTCTGATCACGGTCTTCCGAAGGGCGTTTAACCCCACAGCGCTTCAAGGCCATACCGATGCCAGTAGGCGCTATACAAGTGCCATATAACATAAAACAACATAACATTGCCTGCCATCATTATAAACCTGTCAGAGTAAGAGGCTTTTACGAAAGCACATAGAAATTCTTCAAACAGCAAATGCACCAAATTAATGAATCGGCCGGAGAATACAAACAAGGAGTTAAATGCGGAACGTGCATGATGTTCACAACGTAACGACACGTTTTGTGGTTTAGTGTGCAAATAATCTACTCATGTCAACTAGTTCGCATTCAAAAATACTTATAGGCACTGCTTATAACTTCAAAACGTCTTAGGCAAGTAAAACACTCATTAGTAATAAACAAGAGCACTTCAAAATGTAAACATGTTCCAAAATATGATAGTATAGCAAGAACAAGCATTTAAACATGTGTTATTATATCCTGCCTATTTCTTTCAGGAGTATAACTCATTGAGAATGAATACCAATATTGTTGTTATGCCTCATCGACAGCTTTGTTTCTTCGAAATAATTTGTGGGGGCCTTAGTTTGCAGCAGTTCTGTGAGAGTATGTTTTCCTTCTGTATTTCTGTCAGGTCTCAAGGGCAGAGCCGGCGACAGCAGCAGGAGAGCCAGGGTTTGCAGCTGTGACACCCGCATCACGTGCACGGCTTTGCCCTGACCCTGCCAATCACTCAGCAGACGCATGTCTCTTCCTCTACAAAGAAAAGAGACACCTGCCTCAAGGAAACATAAAGCACTGGGAAGTGCTACCCTTAGCTTCAAATACATAATGTCCACGTTTCGGCAAACAAAGGAGTTCATCAACCCTAATCTTAAAATGACCATACTTAAGCTAATACAGAAAACAAACAATCTATTTTGGGAAGGCTCTTCCAGTGTTTACTCAGAGTCTTAACTCCCCCACCTTCCTGCTTTCACCAGCTCTCTGTAGTCTTTTCCCAGATGTCAGGTGGGGGTTCCTTGAATCAGGCTCCTTCGCTTAGGAGCCCCCTTCAGCCTCTTCTTTCCTCAATCAATATAGTAAACACTGAAGCAATTCTGTTAACTTTGGGTTGTTCTCTGATATTGGGATGTATAAACATTCACAATAGGTCTCTCCTAGACCTTGGGTTTCAGAGAATACACAATAGATCTCCCAGGCCTGGGGTGTCAGAGTATTGAGCAGAGGTCTCCCCCGGACCTTGGGTATTACAGCATTCACAACAGATCTCTTCCAAAACTTTTCTTTCAGCATTCACTTAAATGGGTACATCTCCACACCTAATCTAGGAGTCCTTTTCTGGCAGCCTGTAATCACACACCTGCCACGTGTGATTCTGGGTAAAGGAAGCTTTTCCCCCTTCATGGTTCCTTCTTCTTGACGCAGGACCATCCTGTAGAGCTTCCTCCCTTCAAGTATGCTGTCCTCTTGTAGGTAGGGGGTGCTAAGTTAACGCTCCCCCCCAGAGTAGCTGCTGCAGGTTATCCAAGGCTTGAAATCCCCACGCCAAGGTAGCATGGTCCCTGTGTATCCATGGATGGTTCTGGAGTGCATATGCAGCCTCCCACTCCTTCTCCACGTCCTAATCTCTTTCCTCTTCTTTTTTGGTGCTTCTAGGGAATTGGCACTTGTTTGGGCCCATTGCATTGGCTGGGGCTGAAATGGTTTTGGTTAGGGTTCTTCTACTTGTACTTCTCCAAGCAGATATTTGAATCTTGATTATGAATTTGCTTTTCCTTGGTTAATTTGGAGATTTCCACCTACCTTTGCTCTCTGTGTCTAAAAATGCAGCTCTTGGCCCTGGCCCCATCTTCGAGGTTCTCTGATTCCTGCACAGGTGTCTGCCGCATTCCACATGAACCAGATGGTGAGTGAGTCGCAGCTCCTATGCACAGCTCTACCCAACCACGAAGACTGTGATCATCCGAACTCGCTTGATTGTAAGTTCTAAAGCTGTTTTGTTGCTGGTTTGCTTAGGGAGCAATTGCTTACTGTCTTCAGTGGGGAGCAGGTCCCATATTATGCTCCTGCTTGCTTCTGGCTGCAAATCAATATTAGGTGAAGCTTCCCCAGAGCTAGGTCTTACTGTGTGTGTAGAAATATGTGCTGTCATTCTTTTGGGGTCTTTAAAAGAATGGACCGGTAACACTTTAGCAGGTGGACCATGCCTTTAACCCCTTGGGAGGCATATTGAGTAGAGAGAGGACCCACCCAGGCCCTATCGACTTGCCCCCTCGAACCATAAAATGGGGATTTATTGCATAGAATAACAGCAATTGTTCCACAAATGTGCTAGTGGTGGTACTTTGCAATAAATCTTGTGAACAACAGCGGCCCCTCAGTCAACAATACTGATATGGCATCCACTGCAAAGTGCACTAAGCCGATCCAAAGAAGACTGAGAGGTTAGAGCCCACCTCAGTCATGAGAAACAAATTGGGCATGGGGAGTTATTCTAAAGCAGAAAAAAAATCAAGCAAAATTGTTGACCTTCCATTTGTACTGAAAGCGTGTCTTGCAAAGGGGAACAACGTACCAAGTTGGACAACTCTTCCTTGTGTGCACACATGGCATGGCATCGACCATATGATTGGCAAAAGGAATAGGCAAAAGAGCAGTCCCCCATCCTCAATTGCTGGATTCTATCTTTGTACCACCATCCTGCAGTATTACAACATAGGGCCTCATTACACGGTAGGCAGTGAGCCATGGCGCTATTAGCGCCATGGCTCATGCCGGTAAAATACCGGCACCGCCTTGGTGGAAAGGGGATTTACCGCCCCATTCCAAGGTTGGAGGGGCGGTAAATCCCCCTTCCACCATTGCCCTTCCCCATTCCCATTTCTGCCCCATAGGGCTCTATGTGAATGGGGAAGGTGCTAATTACGGCACCGCAATTTTGCGGTGCCGTAATTAGCTCCGAGGTCCCTTTGCGGGTTGAATTTTAACGCCTGCAAAAAGCAGGCGTTAAATCCCCCAACCCGCAAAGGGACCTCGTAGTAAGGCGGTAAGGATTTACCGGTACCGGTATTTTACCGGTACCAGTAAATCCTTACCGCCATCCGTGTAATGAGGCCCTATAGAGTGTTGCTGCCTTGTCAGAACACACTCTTTGCCTTAATAGCCCACAGCACCCAGTCAGCTTATTTTTCCCTGTTACTCAGGCTTTTCCGAGTGTTGCAATGTATCTCATAAAATACAAAAAAGCTCTATTTATTTAATGGCAAGCATGGTGTAGAGTTTGCAATAGATGTACTACTCTACTCCATTGTTGAGAACAGTCACATCAGATTGGGTCCTTGGATTCATTGATGCCCATTGGAAAATCTCGAATGACACTGCTTCACATAAACCTCTATTCCCATATTATGGAAGAAATTAAAAGGGCACTGGACTACTGTGAGAGTACAAAAACACACCTGTCAATGGACATGTGGTCCAATGTGCAAGGCATGTATTTCGTGGCCATCAACAGATAGAGGTTCACCTTTTCTCGAAACAGGTTATCAGCAAAGCCCAGGACAGCAACCACAGAAATATATCGGCAGCAGGCCACCTTTCATAAAGATGGGCTGAGCAGCAGGTTCTGCAGGGGAGTCGATCTCTGGGAGAATATAAAGAAGGCTGTGTTGCATTGGATCCCACCCTGGGAGTTAAAAGGTGGCTTTTTGGCAGCAAGAACAATGCAAAATACTGACCTAATACTGCAACAGCCATGGTCAGCAACTGCAGGGCGCATGCACATGTTGGGCAATTCATTTCTAACCTGCATGCTATTGGAGTTAGAGCTATGCAATGTAATACATCAAGAAGAAATCTCTGGTAATGTAGACACAAGGGAACTGGCCATGAAACTGCTCTAGAACGTCTGATAGGATCTATGCATTGTTAGTTTGCAGGTGAATATGGAGTTCCTCCTGGCATATTTTCTACACCTGTGCGCTAATGTCCGGGTGGCAAAGTTCAAACAGCATGTGGGTGAATATGAGGAGAAAGCACAGGGCTTGTCATTTGCAAGAGGACATGCTATCAATGTATGAAGATGCACTAAATCGTCCTGCAAAAGCCCAGCTGGAACAAGAAGCGGGAGCCATATCAACAGCCCACAGGAGGACAGAACTGCTTCCAAAAAGGTTATTGAAGAGTGCACACTCATTCTCCTTAGGTTCTTATACTAGTTCACAGGGCAGCACAATGAACTTCAATACACCGCAAAAATGTAAGAGACTGTGGGACAGACTTTTCCCCTAGTCTTGCTTGCTATATACAGGCGGAATCCTCACAAGAAATCAGCAGCCTACATTCAAAGGGATTCTCATAAGAAATCAGCATCACCACTGTAGACCAGACGTAGTTGTCTACGTTCTTGACCTATGCAAACTGGTTCGTGATGATGATCAGACATTGTAATTCTGGTTTGACACGCAGTCAGTGTGGCCACCTGTACTGGATCAATAAGTTATGGAAACTATACACTCCCCCTGGCTACTGTGGAGTGAGAGTGGGTATTTAGTGTTGCTACGTTAGTGTTCCACACCAAAGGAGATGCCTGAATGGCAAACATGTGAGAGAACTATGGCAGGAGTAAAGACTAGGCCCATCCCTTGGAAGACCACTCAAGAGATTCTCCAGATGATGGTTTGTGTGAAAGCTATCTACAGTCAAGCAGATGAGGAGCGTGACGAAAGGTGGTGCTGACTTTGGTTCTGGCAGCAGTTGTTGATATGCAAACCTCCATGATCATGAACCCTTAATTTTGTTAGTGGCTCTAAAGTCAATGGAGTGAATTGAACTAGACATATTTTACTTTCTCCTTCATTCTCAATCTATTTTGCTCGGCCAAGAAGCAACCACTCATCCACTCTCTAACTCCTATTACTGCACTCTCAACATTCTCTATATAGTGCTACATGTTTTTGCTGCTCCCTCCGATCAACGCCAACATTTGATTCTGTGGAGGCTCAGTGTCAATATATTTAGTTCTAATAACAAGCGGGGCAACTCTTTATGTCTTTGTACTGAATTCACAGTGTGGAGGCTACGCTCATTTTATTGTCTCCACCAGCCAGCAGACCTACTCTCTACGTCCCAGCATGGTAATTATAAAATGGAGATCGTGCCTCAATGTGTTTGGCTCTATGAATCAGCTCTCAGTCCTTGTAACATAACTACAAAATCCACTGCATAAAGTTACATTCGTTTTACCTTTAGTACAGTTAATGTATGGATTCAGTGGTAGTTCTTCCTCAATGTTATTTACTCTGCCAACCAGCAGAGCCACCCGCTGACCCCTAGTACCACACTCACAAAATGTATTTGCCTCTGCACATCGGAGGATCATACTCTATGTCCTGGCACTTCACTCAATAATTGGAGACTCTGCCACAATTTATTTGGATCTACCAACAAGCAGCACCATGCTCTAAGTCCTAGTACTGAACTCACACATTGGAAGTTCTGTCTCAAATTATTTGCCCTGGAGCTCTCTTGTCCACTCACTTGTCTCACTGTGTCCACTCTTTTACTACTAATAGCATGCTCAAAAAGTTAGAGTGCTTGCCTCAATTTACTTAGCTCCACCTACCAGTCGAGACACTCCTTCATTTTATCTGGACTCTCTCTGTTTACCATGTTTTGGATTTTACTAATCTCTTGCCAGTCACCTACAAAAAGGTACGTTGGTCAACAGGTACAGCATGCACTAAGTGTCATCATTTCACATCACTCTGTCTCTTCTGTCCTGGCCAAATAGAGACAAACAAGTAACTCACCACCACCAACAGGAGGCTGTCCTGCTAGTAGTGCTACTGCGGCCCGGCTAGCCAATGATGCCAGTTGTTCAGACTGTGCTGGATCATACATGGAGGTTCAGGATAGCATGTGGGCTAGCCTAGATTCGGGGGGATGAGGGTTGCCTACTAGAGAGTGATGTGATGAAGCCTGCAGATTCACCACTGATCAACAGCCTAAAGTCTCCTCCCATGTGTCATGGGGAAGGCAGCCGCTGCCTGATCCTGAATGTAGGGGTGGTATTCGTAGGGTGGATTAGATGGGAGGAGATGTCTGTTGGGAGGAGTTGATGGCTCTGACAAGGGATTCTTCCCTTAACTGTGAAGAAGATCGCTAATCCCAGAGTTTCTAATGCCCTGCTGCCATTATACAGAACCCTTTAATTATGAGGTCTGAAAACCTACTTCTGTTAAAAATTTTAAGAAGAACTTTTTTCATCCTTCGCATGTACATAACTCCACTAAAACGCCTTTGACATCTAATGTTGATGATGAATGTTATGTAGACAAAAGTGTGCAACAACAGAATTTAAAATACTATGGTAATCTTTTGGACTTCAATTTCCAGAAAGTACTGGGACAAAGAAGAGGAGTAAAGAGTCAATGAAGATCAACAATACTGCCAAAAGTAACGTGTCGTCTGGCTGTTGTCCATTCAATCAACTGCATGGGACATTTAAACCAGCAAAATGCCTGCAGACAGGAGAGAGAGAAGGTGAAGGAGAATCCAGACCAGGCTGCAGAGCATTCCGAGAAGGAAGCAGAGCCGCAGATAAAGGCAGACGTGCAGGAGCAAACCAGGCTGATGGAACACTGTGCTCCTGAGCTGTCACTTGTCAACCCAATGTATCAGAGTGGCAGGATACCCATCCAAGTCTGGCGGGCTCCAGGAAAGTGCAGCAAGGGAACCGGCAACCGCAGCAAGGTTGTCCACAATGCTGTCAGACAAGAAAGCAGTGCCCGTATTGGCGAGGAACCATGAAGGTGGCAGAGGACCTGATAAAGGGTTTGACCAACTGTAGAAGTCCTACTCAAAGCAAAACTCTGCTGTAACAATGAACCACAAGTTAGAGACGCCAGGAGATGCCAGAGTGTTGGCTCTTTGATTGTGGTAACCCAGAGGCGTTCCGACAGGTACATGGGCAATTAAGTGAGAGTTTTGAATACTGCCAAACAGAATTACTGAGAGAACAAGAGGACAAACATGGTGCAATTCTACTGATAAAAGAAGTCAGTTGGTGGAAACCTTGAACCAGCATTGCCATACATTAAAAGACATTATAGAGAGAACAAGAGGGCAACCACGGTGCAATTCTCATGTTGAGAGATGTCATCTGGGGGAAACCTTGTACCAGCATTGCTATAAGCCAAAAGACACTATAAGAGAAAGAAAGAGGCAAAAGTTGTACAATTGTTTTCACATGAGATGTAAGTTGGCTGAAACCTGAAACAAGAATAACCAAGGGCCAAGAGGCATCGAAAGTGAGGTTGACCAAAGGAGCTTGAACAAGCCCTCATATAAGGGATTCCAGTATGGTCGATATTGGTGCAAGTGCTAACTGAAATCAACATGGTTGTGCCACTGAGAACTGGGCTTGTTTGATTAAGACATTACTGCCGCTTATTTCCCTACCAGACCTTCCCTCACAGAGTCTCTGCAATCATGACTTTCATCCTTTCATGCTTTGACTATGCTAATTCCCTAGATCTTGGAGCTACTGCAACACCACTAAGAAAACTGCAAGGATGTAAAGCACAGCCACGAGGCTCCTCCTAGCCCTAGGCCCTAGAGAATACATGTCACCAGTTCTCTGTGTCATTCACTCGCGTCCGATGGTGCGACAATCCACCTTCAAGGCAATGTACATAACTCACTGAACCCTCCACAATACAGGACCAGAATACCTGCAGCATAAACTTAAACAATACAGGCCCCGCAGAAATCTGAGATCAGCTACAGCACTTCATGTCATTCCAGTGACAAAATCAACAAGAATAGGGGGGTCTGCATTCTCTGTCCAAGCATCCACCACCTGGAACTCAATCCTTTTAAATCTTCTCTCGCCTAGAAGATCACCTCACCTTGAGGATGGCACTTTTCCCTTCGACAGCCTGACAAACTCAGCCCAGTTCTCACCCTGACCGGAACACTGGTGCACCCGAGGAGTCGCGAAGGGGGGACACGTTTCCACCCCCATTGAATGCACCCGAGTCAAACCTTTCTGATAAGTTCTGCAAGATATTTTCAGCCAGGTGTCAATCTCTCTTCAATGGAACGTCAAGCATGCCATCACAATGATACACAATGGTACCCGTACGGGCTCAGCCACTCACTTACATAGCTCCCAATAAACACTATTTGATTACACACACCCAAACAATGCATCACCTCCTCCAATAGAATAGACCTGTAACCCACGCAAAATTCCGACCAGCCAGTCACATAATCTGATCACTCTGACTATCCCATTCCCCTGACAATTTGTCAGGGCACCCATTCTCTCACCTGATAACTATGGGTTGCTACCAGGGTCAAGCCAGTCCCTACCATCGTTCATGCTGGCAAAAATGTGCACATGCCTTTTAGACATCCTCCACCAGCTTTTACATCTCTGATCACGGTCTTCCGAAGGGCGTTTAACCCCACAGCGCTTCAAGGCCATACCGATGCCAGTAGGCGCTATACAAATGCCATATAACATAAAACAACATAACATTGCCTGCCATCATTATAAACCTGTCAGAGTAAGAGGCTTTTACTAAAGCACATAGAAATTCTTCAAACAGCAAATGCACCAAATTAATGAATCGGCCGGAGAATACAAACAAGGAGTTAAATGCGGAACGTGCATGATGTTCACAACGTAACGACACGTTTTGTGTGCAAATAATCTACTCATGTCAACTAGTTCGCATTCAAAAATACTTATAGGCACTGCTTATAACTTCAAAACGTCTTAGGCAAGTAAAACACTCATTAGTAATAAACAAGAGCACTTCAAAATGTAAACATGTTCCAAAATATGATAGTATAGCAAGAACAAGCATTTAAACATGTGTTATTATATCCTGCCTATTTCTTTCAGGAGTATAACTCATTGAGAATGAATACCAATATTGTTGTTATGCCTCATCGACAGCTTTGTTTCTTCGAAATAATTTGTGGGGGCCTTAGGTTGCAGCAGTTCTGTGAGAGTATGTTTTCCTTCTGTATTGCTGTCAGGTCTCAAGGTCAGAGCCGGCGACAGCAGCAGGAGAGCCCGGGTTTGCAGCTGTGACACCCGCATCACGTGCACGGCGTTGCCCTGACCCTGCCAATCACTCAGCAGACGCACGTCTCTTCCTCTACAAAGAAAAGAGACACCTGCCTCAAGGAAACATAAAGCACTGGGAAGTGCGACCCTTAGCTTCAAATACATAATGTCCACGTTTCGGCAAACAAAGGAGTTCATCAACCCTAATCTTAAAATGACCATACTTAAGCTAATGCAGAAAACAAACAATCTATTTTGGGAAGGCTCTTCCAGTGTTTACTCAGAGTCTTAACTCCCCCACGTTCCTGCTTTCACCAGCTCTCTGTAGTCTTTTCCCAGATGTCAGGTGGGGGTTCCTTGAATCAGGCTCCTTTGCTTAGGAGCCCCCTTCAGCCTCTTCTTTCCTCAATCAATATAGTAAACACTGAAGCAATTCTGTTCACTTTGGGTTGTTCTCTGATATTGGGATGTATAAACATTCACAATAGGTCTCTCCTAGACCTTGGGTTTCAGAGAATACACAATAGATCTCCCAGGCCTGGGGTGTCAGAGTATTGAGCAGAGGTCTCCCCCGGACCTTGGGTATTACAGCATTCACAACAGATCTCTTCCAAAACTTTTCTTTCAGCATTCACTTAAATGGGTATATCTCCACACCTAATCTAGGAGTCCTTTTCTGGCAGCCTGTAATCACACACCTGCCACGTGTGATTCTGGGTAAAGGAAGCTTTTCCCACTTCATGGTTCCTTCTTCTTGACGCAGGACCATCCTGTAGAGCTTCCTCCCTTCAAGTATGCTGTCCTCTTGTAGGTAGGGGGTGCTAAGTTAAGGCTCCCCAGAGTAGCTGCTGCAGGTTAGCCAAGGCTTGAAATCCCCACGCCAAGGTAGCATGGTCCCTGCGTATCCATGGATGGTTCTGCAGTGCATATGCAGCCTCCCACTCCTTCTCCACGTCCTAATCTCTTTCCTCTTCTTTTTTGGTGCTTCCAGGGAATTGGCACTTGTTTGGGCCCATTGAATTGGCTGGGGCTTAAATGGTTTTGGTTAGGGTTCTTCTACTTGTACTTCTCCAAGCAGATATTTGAATCTTGATTATGAATTTGCTTTTCCTTGGTTAATTTGGAGATTTCCACCTACCTTTGCTCTCTGTGTCTAAAAATGCAGCTCTTGGACCCGGCCCCATCTTCGAGGTTCTCTGATTCCTGCACAGGTGTCTGCCGCATTCCACATGAACCAGATGGTGAGTGAGTCGCAGCTCCTATGCACAGCTCTACCCAACCACGAAGACTGTGATCATCCGAACTCGCTTGATTGTAAGTTCTAAAGCTGTTTTGTTGCTGGTTTGCTTAGGGAGCAATTGCTTACTGTCTTCAGTGGGGAGAAGGTCCCATATTATGCTCCTGCTTGCTTCTGGCTGCAAAGCAATATTAGGTGAAGCTTCCCCAGAGCTAGGTCTTACTGTGTGTGTAGAAATCTGTGCTGTCATTCTTTTGGGGTCTTTGAAAGAATGGACCGGTAACACTTTAGCAGGTGTACCATGCCTTGGTGGGGGTAGCAAGCCAGCTGGCATGCCTTTAACCCCTTGGGAGGCATACTGAGTAGAGAGAGGACCCACCCAGGCCCTATCGACTTGCCCCCCCGAACCATAAAATGGGGATTTATTGCATAGAATAACAGCAATTGTTCCACAAATGTGCTAGTGGTGGTACTTTGCAATAAATCTTGTGAACAACAGCGGCCCCTCAGTCAACAATACTGATATGGCATCCACTGCAAAGTGCACTAAGCCGATCCAAAGAAGACTGAGAGGTTAGAGCCCACCTCAGTCATGAGAAACAAATTGGGCATGGGGAGTTATTCTAAAGCAGAAAAAAAATCAAGCACAATTGTTCACCTTCCATTTGTACTGAAAGCGTGTCTTGCAAAGGGGAACAACGTACCAAGTTGGACAACTCTTCCTTGTGGGCACACATGGCATGGCATCGACCATATGATTGGCAAAAGGAATAGGCAAAAGAGCAGTCCCCCATCCTCAATTGCTGGATTCTATCTTTGTACCACCATCCTGCAGTATTACAACATAGGGCCTCATTACACGGTAGGCAGTGAGCCATGGCGCTGTTAGCGCCATGGCTCATGCCGGTAAAATACCGGCACCGCCTTGGTGGAAAGGGGATTTACCGCCCCATTCCAAGGTTGGAGGGGCGGTAAATCCCCCTTCCACCATTGCCCTTCCCCATTCCCATTTCTGCCCCATAGGGCTCTATGTGAATGGGGAAGGTGCTAATTACGGCACCGCAATTTTGCGGTGCCGTAATTAGCTCCGAGGTCCCTTTGCGGGTTGGATTTTAACGCCTGCAAAAAGCAGGCGTTAAATCCCCCAACCCGCAAAGGGACCTCGTAGTAAGGCGGTAAGGATTTACCGGTACCGGTATTTTACCGGTACCGGTAAATCCTTACCGCCATCCGTGTAATGAGGCCCTATAGAGTGTTGCTGCCTTGTCAGAACACACTCTTTGCCTTAATAGCCCACAGCACCCAGTCAGCTTATTTCTCCCTGTTACTCAGGCTTTTCCGAGTGTTGCAATGTATCTCATAAAATACAAAAAAGCTCTATTTATTTAATGGCAAGCATGGTGTAGAGTTTGCAATAGATGTACTACTCTACTCCATTGTTGAGAACTGTCACATCAGATTGGGTCCTTGGATTCATTGATGCCCATTGGAAAATCTCGAATGACACTGCTTCACATAAACCTCTATGCCCATATTATGGAAGAAATTAAAAGGGCACTGGACTACTGTGAGAGTACAAAAACACACCTGTCAATGGACATGTGGTCCAATGTGCAAGGCATGTATTTCGTGGCCATCAACAGATAGAGGTTCACCTTTTCTCGAAACAGGTTATCAGCAAAGCCCAGGACAGCAACCACAGAAATATATCGGCAGCAGGCCACCTTTCATAAAGATGGGCTGAGCAGCAGGTTCTGCAGGGGAGTCGATCTCTGGGAGAATATAAAGAAGGCTGTGTTGCATTGGATCCCACCCTGGGAGTTAAAAGGTGGCTTTTTGGCAGCAAGAACAATGCAAAATACTGACCTAATACTGCAACAGCCATGGTCAGCAACTGCAGGGCGCATGCACATGTTGGGCAATTCATTTCTAACCTGCATGCTATTGGAGTTAGAGCTATGCAATGTAATACATCAAGAAGAAATCTCTGGTAATGTAGACACAAGGGAACTGGCCATGAAACTGCTCTAGAATGTCTGATAGGATCTATGCATTGTTAGTTTGCAGGTGAATATGGAGTTCCTCCTGGCATATTTTCTACACCTGTGCGCTAATGTCCGGGTGGCAAAGTTCAAACAGCATGTGAGTGAATATGAGGAGAATGCACAGGGCTTGTCATTTGCAAGAGGACATGCTATCAATGTATGAAGACGCACTAAATCGTCGGCAAAAGCCCAGCTGGAACAAGAAGCGGGAGCCATATCAACAGCCCACAGGAGGACAGAACTGCTTCCAAAAAGGTTATTGAAGAGTGCACACTCATTCTCCTTAGGTTCTTATACTAGGTCACGGGGCAGCACAATGAACTTCAATGCACCGCAAAAATGTAAGAGACTGTGGGACAGACTTTTCCCCTAGTCTTGCTTGCTATATACAGGCGGAATCCTCACAAGAAATCAGCAGCCTACATTCAAAGGGATTCTCACAAGAAATCAGCATCGCCACTGTAGACCAGACGTAGTTGCCTACATTCTTGACCTATGCAAACTGGTTCGTGATGATGATCATACATTGTGATTCTGGTTTGACACGCAGTCAGTGTGGCCACCTGTACTGGATCAATAAGTTATGGAAACTATACACTCCCCCTGGCTACTGTGGAGTGAGAGTGGGTATTTAGTGTTGCTACGTTAGTGTTCCACACCAAAGGAGATGCCTGAACGGCAAACATGTGAGAGAACTATGGCAGGAGTAAAGACTAGGCCCATCCCTTGGAAGACCACTCAAGAGATTCTCCAGATGATGGTTTGTGTGAAAGCTATCTACAGTCGAGCAGATGAGGAGCGTGATGAAAGGTGGTGCTGACTTTGGTTCTGGCAGCAGTTGTTGATATGCAAACCTCCATGATCATGAACCCTTAATTTTGTTAGTGGCTCTAAAGTCAATGGAGTGAATTGAACTAGACATATTTTACTTTCTCCTTCATTCTCAATCTATTTTGCTCGGCCAAGAAGCAACCAACTCATCCACTCTCTAACTCCTATTACTGCACTCTCAACATTCTCTATATAGTGCTACATGTTTTTGCTGCTCACTCCGATCAACGCCAACATTTGATTCTGTGGAGGCTCAGTGTCAATATATTTAGTTCTAATAACAAGCGGGCAACTCTTTATGTCTTTGTACTGAATTCACAGTGTGGAGGCTACGCTCATTTTATTGTCTCCACCAGCCAGCAGACCTACTCTCTACGTCCCAGCATGGTAATTATAAAATGGAGATCGTGCCTCAATGTGTTTGGCTCTATGAATCAGCTCTCAGTCCTCGTAACATAACTACAAAATCCACTGCATAAAGTTACATTCGTTTTACCTTTAGTACAGTTAATGTATGGATTCAGTGGTAGTTCTGCCTCAATGTTATTTACTCTGCCAACCAGCAGAGCCACCCGCTGACCCCTAGTACCACACTCACAAAATGTATTTACCTCTGCACATCGGAGGATCATACTTTATGTCCTGGCACTTCACTCAATAATTGGAGACTCTGCCACAATTTATTTGGATCTACCAACAAGCAGAACCATGCTCTAAGTCCTAGTACTGAACTCACACATTGGAAGTTCTGTCTCAAATTATTTGCCCTGGGGCTCTCTTGTCCACTCACTTGTCTCACTGTGTCCACTCTTTTACTACTAATAGCATGCTCAAAAAGTTAGAGTGCTTGCCTCAATTTACTTAGCTCCACCTACCAGTCGAGACACTCCTTCATTTTATCTGGACTCTCTGTTCACCATGTTTTGGATTTTACTAATCTCTTGCCAGTCACCTACAAAAAGGTACGTTGGTCAACAGGTACAGCATGCACTAGGTGTCATCATTTCACATCACTCTGTCTCTTCTGTCCTGGCCAAATAGAGACAAACAAGTAACTCACCACCACCAACAGGAGGCTGTCCTGCTAGTAGTGCTACAGCGGCCCGGCTAGCCAATGATGCCAGTTGTTCAGACTGTGCTGGATCATACATGGAGGTTCAGGATAGCATGTGGGCTAGCCTAGATTCGGGGGGATGAGGGTTGCCTACTAGAGAGTGATGTGATGAAGCCTGCAGATTCACCACTGATCAACAGCCTAAAGTCTCCTCCCATGTGTCATGGGGAAGGCAGCCGCTGCCTGATCCTGAACGTAGGGGTGGTATTCGTAGGGTGGATTAGATGGGAGGAGATGTCTGTTGGGAGGAGTTGATGGCTCCGACAAGGGATTCTTCCTTTAACTGTGAAGAAGAACGCTAATCCCAGAGTTTCTAATGCCCTGCTGCCATTATACAGAACCCTTTAATTATGAGGTCTGAAAACCTACTTCTGTTAAACATCTTAAGAAGAACTTTTTTCATCCTTCGCATGTACATAACTCCACTAAAACGCCTTTGACATCTAATGTTGATGATGAATGTTATGTAGACAAAAGTGTGCAACAACAGAATTTAAAATACTATGGTAATCTTTTGGACTTCAATTTCCAGAAAGATTTAAGTACTGGGACAAAGAAGAGGAGTAAAGAGTCAATGAAGATCAACAATACTGCCAAAAGTAACGTGTCGTCTGGCTGTTGTCCATTCAATCAACTGCATGGGACATTTAAACCAGCAAAATGCCTGCAGACAGGAGAGAGAGAAGGTGAAGGAGAATCCAGACCAGGCTGCAGAGCATTCCGAGAAGGAAGCAGAGCCGCAGATAAAGGCAGACGTGCAGGAGCAAACCAGGCTGATGGAACACTGTGCTCCTGAGCTGTCACTTGTCAACCCAATGTATCAGAGTGGCAGGATACCCATCAAAGTCTGACGGGCTCCAGGAAAGTGCAGCAAGGGAACCGGCAACCGCAGCAAGGTTGTCCACAATGCTGTCAGACAAGAAAGCAGTGCCCGTATTGGCGAGGAACCATGAAGGTGGCAGAGGACCTGATAAAGGGTTTGACCAACTGTAGAAGTCCTACTCGAAGCAAAACTCTGCTGTAACAATGAACCACAAGTTAGAGACGCCAGGAGATGCCAGAGTGTTGGCTCTTTGATTGTGGTAACCCAGAGGCGTTTCTGACAGGTACATGGGCAATTAAGTGAGAGTTTTGAATACTGCCAAACAGAATTACTGAGAGAACAAGAGGACAAACATGGTGCAATTCTACTGATAAAAGATGTCAGTTGGTGGAAACCTTGAACCAGCATTGCCATACATTAAAAGACATTATAGAGAGAACAAGAGGGCAACCACGGTGCAATTCTCATGTTGAGAGATGTCATCTGGGGGAAACCTTGTACCAGCATTGCTATAAGCCAAATGACACTATAAGAGAAAGAAAGAGGAAAAAGTTGTACAATTGTTTTCACATGAGATGTTAGTTGGCTGAAACCTGAAACAAGAATAACCAAGGGCCAAGAGGCATCGAAAGTGAGGTCGACCAAAGGAGCTTGAACAAGCCCTCATATAAGGGATTCCAGTATGGTCGATATTGGTGCAAGAGCTAACTGAAATCAACATGGTTGTGCCACTGAGGAGGTGCAATTGTAATGACATTTAGAATCTTGTGGAGAGACCTCATAAGAGCCTCAGGTAGTGAAACCTTTTTGAAAGAGAAACCTGGCAGGAGGGTACACAAGGGAATCTGTCTGAGTCGAAAAGGGGATATACCTGGCAGGAGAGTAAATCAGGACATCCAGACTTTTCAGTTGAACCTTCTTTGGCAAAAGATACCCGGCAGGAGAGTACACCAGAGGATCTGTGTGATCCATAAGGGAGATATTCATGGCAGGGGAATACACTAGGAAATCCATTGTTTTGTTGAAAAAGAACTTTGATATATCAAGCCTTTGTTAAAACTGAGCATTTTTGCTTTGGCCATCCTAAAGACTATAAAAGACTGTCTTTCAATATATTTCAACCCGTATCATAAAAATAACATTTGCTTTGTCATCTTAAGGAGAATACAGAGAAAAGAGACATTTTCATTAACTTTAAGGGAAGTTTGGTGAAACAGAATATTTCAAATCCCTCTTTCTGAAACAGTTCATGGGAAGGGAAACTAAATCCTGGAGACATATGGGCAAGAAAGGCTTTTTTCCAAACCCATTTCCTTTCAATAAGTATGGTGAATATTAATAACATTGCAACTTTGTGTCTGCTTCTCATTGCTGACCCCTCATAGTGACCAGTAACACAATAATGCCATTGCCATCACTGCTGGAGTAGAGTGCTGCAGCAGGGCATCTGTGGCATGTGATGTGCAGTCCCTGAAAACATCACTTTCCCATGGCCTAGAGTGCTTGCGTATTGAGAAAGTGTTCAAGCCACAGTTCTGTGGGCTACCCCACTTAAACATATTACCATCCAATCCTCCCACCCGACAGTCTTATGCTCCAGCAAGTTAAAGTAGTCCCACATCCAGGACCAGAGTGTTGATGCCATAAATCAAATCAGGATGGCTTTTAAATTACATTCACCTTTCCAAGGAAATCTTGAGCCTCCCTTGCCCTCTTCACATGGGCATACATGGGTGCATTGGCCACAGGCTCCTCCTGAACCATTTGTGAGTGGGATAATCTCTAGCTCCTCTGCATAGTGTGCTTCCATCTTGTGCCCAAACTCCACCTCCAGATAACCCCTCTGCCCAATATCCCCCTGCACAAGTATGGATACCTCACACTGATGCTGTTGGAGTGCCTCCTTCTTCGTGCCAATTCTAATGCGAATGCACATCCTGCCGTTTGACCTCACTGGCTCCTTCAACCACTGAGTGTGGCCCAAATGTACCTTGTCCAAATATGTCCCCCTTTAAAGGACCAACCTCTTCCACCTCCTCCTCAAGCTTTTCCGGCACCTCCTCAATCTCTGTGTGTCCCACCACAAGCTTCATCTCCCCCTCCTAATGCTCAATCTCCTCTGTCTGCCCCATCACATGCTCAAGTGAGTTTATAATGAGTTTAAATGGGTATCAGGTAATATTATCCCCACCAATAATATAACCATATATATGGTCGTGAGTTAAGGCCATAAGCAATATTATTTGTGGGAATAATTTATGGGGTTATTGGGACCGGGGATTGCAGGGGTGTCCCCCGCTCCATTAAAAAAATATGGGGGATGCAGGGGTGTCCCCCGCAGGTTCCATGGCTTAACATTGCTGCAAAAATATGGTGATATTTTTGTATGGCGATATATTTGAGGGGGTATTAACGCATGGAACCTTTTAATGTATGTGATTCAAACATTAGTCTCATTATGCAATAATCGGAATATGGAATTGATGTTCTGGATACTACAAACTATAAAATGGGCTGGGATGTTGATTGGATCGAAAACCAACCAATTAGAACACCTTTTATAAGCCGCATCATATCATCTTCCCAACTTAATAAGCACTATTACCATATTCACAAATGAATGCGCATCAAACAAACCTGTACAGAAGTATTTCTGAATTAAGCACTGAATGGTTGCAAAAATCGCTTTCAATAGAGAGGATATAACAACGACTTATTGCATTAACCAGGGCCAGAATTGACAAACTCTCTGGGAATGCCTTTGGAAATCCTGCATAGGTGAGAATAATTAGCCCTGGTGACTTATTTTGTGTAAAAAAGTGAAACATAAAATCGCACTTGAAAATGTTGCAAATTGACCAGGAGATGGTGCTACTGTGTAAATGTCCAACGTCGTTTGCTCTTAGACACGGTACACACCATTTCGGCACGGCCTGTTCGGCGCGACCAGTCTGGCGCAGGGATGTTTTGGCGCCTGCATGTTTCAGTGCGGCAGCAAAGGCATACATGATGATTGCTGTAATGTCTGCACGTGTCAGGTCGGGGCTATTTTGCAATGTCCACAGCTTAAGCACAACTGCATGCAGGATAACAAGGAGCACCAGTCTTGCCAGTCTTTGTATTTACAAAGAAGTAAAATGTATCTAAATACTTGCACAAGCACTGTGTAGAGAGTGAAAGACACTGGCTCCATAATCCAAATGGAGTTTAGTCTTGCAGCAGCCGGACGGGCCAGAAAAGAAGAGGGCATCGGCCAACCAACCGCAATAGTGATGCTGCAAAAGCAGATGCCCAGAGAGGACGAATGCCTCTTTTTTGAGCTAAAAGAAAAATAATATGCTAAAGAGGTATTATGGTCCCTTTTGAGTCTTTTTTGTGGCCATGTATTCAGGTAGACCAATGAATTTAAACAGCATGAAAAACACCCCCAATGCAAAAAATGAAAACTAAGCACTGATATTTTCTAGCGCCAAAAAATGACATAACAGCACTTTTGCAGCAGTTGATTGGCACCACACAGGTGGCGGCCAGTCTGGTTCGGGCCGATTTGGCGACAAACCAGCTGTGCCGAACAGGGCCTGCCAAACCAGCTTCTGCGGTGAAATGTCTGCACCAAATCGGCCCGTGCCGAACTGGTGGCACCGAAATGTCCTGCTCCATTGAGACACCAAACACTGACGGCCTTATTGCAAACAAGCAGAAACATCATTCGACCTTCAAGCACACAAATATTGAGATGGCGAAAAAAACAGGTACTTTTCCTCGTTTGAAATGTTCTCATGATAGCAATGTTACAAAGGGAATGCGTTTCTACATCTCAAAACCGAGCAAGTCATATTTTTAAGCCACCATTTTTCCTCCTTCTTCCCTTCCCATCTCATCTACTGCTCGTAACCTTGGAGTAATGTTTTATTCCAATTTCTCTTTTTTCCTCTCATAACGCCTCTGTGAATCGTTCTTGTCATTTTCATCTTTATAGTAGCCTTTGCTCCTGCTCTTTTCTTTCTTTTCATTGAACTAAAATTCGTGTGTCCTCTCTTATCGGCCCTCGGCTATTCTACTGTTCTAAACTTTGGCTCGGCCTCCTTGCATACCAGTCAGCTCCCTTTATGCCTATCTTTAATTCTTCTGTTTGCCCTCTTTTTCACCTCTCGCATTGCAATTCTGTTACTCCTGCTCTTTGATCTATTCATTAGCTATCCATTGAATCTCTCCTTCAATTGCAATTTCTCTGTGTTGTTTTCAAGAGTCTTCACGGAGCAGAACGGCTCCTGCTTATCTCGCTTCCTTGATCTCATTCTATTCTCCTTCCATCTCAGTCCCTTCTTTCTGTCCCTTGCACCCCTTCCGACTCGTCCGGCTTTCGTTTTTTTCACTCCCTTAGCACCCGGATTCTGGAATGAGCTTTTCTTGGACATTCGGTTCTCTTCTTATTTTTAACACTCACCTTTAGGCTTTTCTGCCCTCATCGCAAATGTGTTGGCAATTAAAATGTACACACTTTTTGCACCACTTTGTGTTCAGTGCTTTGGCCTATAGTGCTTTATAAATCCAACACAATGCAAATACATCCCATTCAACGCTTGCTTCGTTGACATGACTTCACCCCTCAACCTCCACACTGCTTACTGATGACCAGAAACAAGTGAGTGTTCAAATAGCATATGGCCAAGCCTTAGCTCATTGAAGGGAATTTCCTAGCTGTGAGATCATCCATAGATGGGTGCAATAATGCCTTCTGGCAACATATTCTATGGGGAAAATAGCCACATGTTTCCCTTGCTATTTGGTGGGATGTGGAGGGGAGATTGAGGAGGTTTCAATGTAAAGACTGGAGGGGGCATCTGAACTAGTGCCCTCTATATGGCAGAGTAGAGACACAGAGCACCCCCACCAAGGTTCTCTATATGGTAGCTATGGACAGGCAAGCAAGGCTTAAGCTCTCAGGAGGTGATGCAGGCTGGTTCTTAAGTACAGTGAGTCCCCAAGCCCCCACAAAGGCATGTCCACACACTATGGTAAGTGCTAACGCAGTTCTTTATATAAAATCAAGGTATATATATATATATATATATATATATATATATATATATATATATATATATATATATATATATATATATATATACACAATTCAATAACACACTTTGTACTCTGGAAATACTATAATGACAAATCTATACACTTCTATGTGGTACCACACTTGCCTCATTACACGGAAGGTGGTAAGGGTTAACGGTCACCAGTAAGGGTACCAGTGACCGTTAACCCTTACCACCTTACTAGGAGGTCCCTTTGCGGGACCCAACCTTAACGGCTGGTGTAGACCAGCCGTTAAAGTTGGGACCTGCAAAGGGACCTTGGTACAATTTGCGGTACCGTAATTAGCTCCTTCCCAATTCCCATTATGCCCTATGGGGCAAAAATGGGAATGGGGAAGGGCCATGGAGAAAGGGGGAATTACCGCCCCGCCAACCTTGGAATGGGGTGGTAATTCCCGTTTCCTCCATGGTGGTACCGGTATGGTACCGGCGGCAACCATGGTGCTCATAGCACCATGGTTTACCGCCTACCGTTTAATGAGGCCCTAAGACTTTAGATTCCTTTAGATCAACTGCTGGCAGTTATAATAGAGCATCCAAATCATTCAGTAAGGTGTATCACCATAGCCAATAGGGAAGGAAGGAAGGTAGGTTAAGGTTAAGCAAAGGCAGAATGCTTTCTTTGGATATAGATGCACAATTCTGAATGCGGATCCCCCACCTGTTCAACCTAAAATAAAATAATTAACACACCCAGTCCATAAATGCTCAATAAGCCTTGCTTCTTGGTTAAACGGTTCAATCACCCCAATGTACATGAAGTGGTAGAGTTTCTTCAACGGTTTGTCGAAGGTATCCTTTGAGGATGGACCTCCCTTTGAAGACGGAGCCCATGGGCGTCGAGATCCTCGAAGAAAAGTGGAACAGTTGCAGTAATACATCACTTTGACCTTCGCAGTGCTCTTCGACGATAGATCACTTCTTTGATGGCGTAAGTCCTGGGCAGGTGAGGCGTGTGCTAAACCTCTATGCAAATTGTTTAGTGCCACAAATAAGACTCAGTGGACTAGAAAGACCTTTGACAGTGATAGATACAGGCCCGGCAGTGGCCGTGGGGAGTTGCTTCGGTGGTCCTCTCGACTGTTGGTGCTGCAGCCATAGCACGTACCTCGGAATGGCTTAGGCGATCGGGACTCGACCACAGGCTGGACCATGGATCTTCACTCTGTCAGCATCTTCGGGATGTCCTTGCCAGCTTCTGGTGGCAGGAAACCCACCGGCTGACTTTAGTCGGTAACCGGCGATGTCGACTTTCTCCAGCGGGACAAAATGGTCAACGGGGATGGCAAGGGAGTCCTCTGTCAACATTTCTTAGGCAAAGTGGAGCTTTCTCTGTTCCAGGTATCAAGCAGCATGGCGTCAAGTTGTCCGCGCTTCTGGGTGACATGATTTGAATTGGCTTTCACTGGTCACGGAAATCTTCCGACCCCGTTCGATGCCACTGGTCTTCGATGACCCTCAATGTCCAGGCTCTCTCTTCAAGATTCTTGGCAGACACCTTCTCCGGATGTCAGACTCACAGAACTGGCTTCTAGGGTGCTTCAATGAAGAACAGTAGTTTTTGCACAATGGTCCCTCGTAGGTCGGGGAGCGGTCTCCTAGCTAAATCCTCTCTCAGATCAGTCCTCGACAGACTCAACAGCTTTTGGATTACATAGAAGGAAATGCAGTAGCAATCTTATCCTCCAGCTGGCCTTCAAGGATGAGCTTCACGTTTTGACTTCAACTTCTGAACAAATTGGGAAGTGAGAAGTCCCCAGATCTACATCTGTCCCTCATTCACTCTGGCCGTGACAGGCTCAGTCAGTGTCATGACCCTTGCCCCTGGCCCTCACTGGCAAGTAAGCCTTCCAGTTAGGGCCAGGTCAAAGGCCTTAAAAACACATCAAAGACTCTCTTGGAGTCAGTCCTGGCACCTTTGGCGCCAGGCTCATAACCATCATGAAGACCAACATTAGAATGGGACTATTTACTTGGGACTATTTAACCTGGGGGGGGTTCAGCCAACATGGAGGCACACAGATAGCTCAGTTACAAGGAACTGAGCTATGCGGTCTAGACTTTTGGGTGTGGCAGGCCTGGGACTACTTTACCTGGACTACTTTGGGTGTGGCAGGCCTGGGACTATTTTACCTGGACTACTTACCTGAGACTATTTAAACCGCACCCAAACATCAGAACATGCTTTGCGTTATTCTGCTGTGGGCAGAATAACGCTCACCGTGTCCAGTTCTTTGATGCCAATTTACCTGAAACCAAGGACCTGCAGAGAGAGAAAGAACACTACGAAACTTACCTGGAACAGTATCCTGTCTTCAATCCATCGCTGACTTCAGTTCCACTCACCTGAAGGTACGAACTCCATCATCCGGCACGCATGCATCCTGGAATACAATAACCTGGAAAGAGGAGAAAGAAAGTCAGCATTAGTAAGCGTTTACTCACGTTTCCTACGAATGAAGAAAGCCACACAATTCTTACCTGGGTAGTCATCTCCTGGTCAGTGTCATTGCTGGAACATTTCCGCGCTCCATGAGGAACATCGCAACCTGCAAGAAGAGAAAAGACACAGGTTAGCAATATAAAAGGCGAAACAGCGCCGCGCATCGCGCATTACTCACAGGACAGCATCGCGCACACCGCGCTTTCGCCTACCGGCCCATGCTCATCTTCAAACTGCATGACAACACCAAAATACCTTTCCATACCTAAAAGGAAAGAAGCAAGACATTATTATTCGAACTAAGAGGAACATAAGAACTGCATATAAAGACTGTAAAGCAGCAAACCTATGGAGTTGCAGCAGGCCTGGATTCCCACAGGGGGGCTTGCACCAGTGAAGTAACTTGGTCGCTGCTCGCCACCCACATCTACACACCCCTGCCACGAGGAGCAGGATGGAGAATCCACCTTTTACAATATGAAGATGAGGAGAAGGCCCAAGGGGGAGGAAGGGGTTGAGGCCAAGGGAGGTGAGAAAACATAAAGACAATCTGATATTGAATCCAGCTCTCCTATATTGCAGACCCATCTTTAACCAGAGGCCTTACCAAGGGACCGGGAGAGGGTTCGAGAGTGCAAATCATCCAACCATGGCTGGGTGGCGTCCCCGTGGATACCAGGTGAGCGTAACAGAATGCAAAGCCTCAATAATATTATTCATCTGGGCATCATGGAGACTTCAGAGACAGACCAGTTAGTTCAGTTGCTGGGACAATTACGTATTGAAGTACATTCAGCCAGGCAAGAAACCAACGCTCTTAGGAGGGATTTGATTGTTACTAAGGATCGTACCGACGAAATAAGTAGACAATTGCTCCAATCACAGGCAGGACATACCCCATTGCCTGGTAACATTCCGCCAGCACCAGTACCACCTTCTTTCACCAATCCAGTACAAATAACCCTTCCTGGGGCAGTTCCTTTAGCTCGACCTGAACAATTTACAGGGGACCCCAAGAAGTACGCAACGTTCATGAACCAGTGTCGTCTTCATTTCCTTTGCAGACCTGGGGCTTTTCCTAACGACCAAGCGCAGGTTGCTTTTGTCTTGTCATATCTGAGTGGCAGTGCTGCGGATTGGTCAGTACCATTGGTAAGTCAGGATAACCCGTTGTTACATGACTTTGGGGGTTTCGATATGGAAATGGAAAAACTCTTTGCTCGTCATACCCAAGGCCAAGCATTAGACAACAAACTTTTGTCACTCCGTCAAGGAAGTCAATACTTGCTTACATATATAGCAACATTTAACAGACTAGTCGTTGAAGCTGGGTGGCCTGAGGAAAAAATGACCACCCTATTTCATCAGGGTCTACTAGGGGAACTAAAGGATGTCCTTGCTCAAGTAGTTAACCCACCTAAACACTGTGGAGAATTCATCAACCTTGTGGTGCAATTAGATCACAGATTACAAGACCGAAAAGCGGACCGGATAAGCTTAGACACTCGAGCTGTGTATAATGTTCCACGTACATTGGAAAACACGGTAGAATCCATGCAAATTAGAGGTGTACAGCCCCCTTTAACTAAAACTGAAAGAGACAAGAGAAGGCAGCAGCAATTATGCTTATATTGCAGAAAATCAGGCCACTTCCTCAAAGAATGTCCAGTGAAACCACCAAGGAGAACTGTTGGAGCCACAGAGAAGGAAGATAATAATAAGGAGTCGGAAAACTACCAAGCCCAGCAAGCGTAGAGGTCTGCTGGTCGAGCGAGAAGGATGAGCTACAGACCTCACACTTTGCATTACCAGTAATTTTGATCCATCACCAACATCTGTCTCGGATGCATGCTGTCGAAGCATACATAGACAGCGGAGCAGTTGGGAATTATGTAGACCAAGATCTGGCAGCAGAGATGGGGCTTCCCTTATGCTCTAAGTCGACCACTGAAAAAGTTACTACTGTTGATGAGACAGAAATAGCTTCCGGACCAGTAACCCAATGTACAGCAGCTCTAACCCTACTGTGCCAGGATGGACACCAAGAATCTACTGCATTCGATCTCATCAAAGCTCCTCAGTTTTGACTAATCTTAGGGATGCCATGGTTGGTAGCTCACAACCCTCTAATAGATTGGTGTGCCAAGAAGTTGGCCTTTTCGGATGATTATGCTTGTACCTGTTATTACCAAGAAAAGGGGAAAACAGACTTATGTACATCTGCTACTCCCAGTACGGCGGTGATTGTACTAGGTGTGACTAGTACTCTACCGAATGAATACCAAGATTTTCAAGAGGTGTTCCAGAAAGAACAAGCCAATGCTCTACCACCGCACAGGCCCTACGATTGTCAGATCGACCTCATATCTGGTGCGCAAATTCCTTGTGGTCGAATCTATGCACTTACTGAACCAGAAAACCTCCATTTGAAATCTTATCTTGATCAGTACCTGGCAAATGTATTTATGCGCCCATCTAAATCACCGGCAGCCAGTCCCTTATTCTTCGCACCAAAGAAGGAAGGAGATTTGAGGACTTGCATTGACTATCGCGCATTAAACCAGATCACAGTAAAAAAAACTTTATCCACTGCCCCTTATTCCCCAATTATTGGACCAAGTCAAAGATGCCCAAATTTATACCAAACTGGACCTTAAGGGGGCGTACCATCTTGTTCGAGTGAAGAAAGGAGACAAATGGAAAACCGCCTTTCATACCAAATACGGCTTGCATGAATACCAGGTAATGCCTTTTGGACTTTGCAACGCTCCAGCTGCATTCCACAACTTTATGAATGATGTTTTGCGGGAGTTAATCGACGTTTGCGCACTGGTTTATATTGATGACATTTTAGTGTATTCTGCTGCAAAAGAAGACCATGTCAGGCATGTCCGCTCCGTCCTTACAAAACTCTGCCAACATAAACTGTATGCTAAACTCGAAAAATGCTCTTTTCATGTCACCATAGTGGAGTTCCTCGGTTTTATCCTCACACCAAAAGCTATCAGAAAGGATACACACAAGGTAGATGCCATTCTTAACTGGCCGTCACCAACTTTATTTAAAGGAATCCAGAGTATGTTGGGCTTTGCAAACTTTTACCGCCGATTCATCCTAGATTTTCCCAAATAGTGCATCCAATTACATCACTATTGAGAAAAAACAATAAAAAGTTCAATTGGACCGAAGAAGCAGAGAAGGCCTTTCAAGAACTTAAGAACAAATTCACTTCTGCTCCAGTTCTCCGGCATCCTCGCCCAGACCTCCCTTATATAGTTGAAACAGATGCCTCTAGCATGGCTATGGAAGCTGTTCTCTCACAAAGGGACCCAGGAACTGGCCAATTAAACCCTGTGGCCTTCTGGTCATGAAAAGTCTCACCTCCCGAACTCAACTATGCTATCACAGACAAAGAACTCTTGGCTATAAAATCAGCTTTCAAGGTATGGCAACACTATTTCTTTGGTGCTAGACATACTGTCACAGTCATAACTGATCATCGAAACCGGCAATACCTAAAAACAGCAAAGGCTCAATCGTCCCGTCAACTGCGATGGGCTCTTTTCTTTGCTGAATATGACTATGTGATCACTTATCGGCCAGGAGTCCGAAACGGAAAGGCTGACGCCTTGTCCCGCATGGGTGTTGATGAAAAGGTATGCATAACTCCAGATCCAGTAGCCATCATTCCAGAATACAAACTCCTGGGTGTTACGACAACATTGACACAGGATGAACTCCAAAACAAGATCCAACTCTTAATGGATCCCACTTTCTCACAAGAGCATTGTACTCAAGGAGAACATTACACCATTAAAGACCAGTTACCATATTTTAGGAACCGTCTTTACTTGCCAAGTAAAGAATTACAAGAGCAGGCTATTTCAGGTTATCATGACTCCCTGATTGAAGGTCATCCTGGAATTGCCAAAACACTAGCTAAAGTAAAACAAAACTATTGATGGCCCACATGGCGTAAAGACTTCATGCAATTTATCCAATCTTGCGGTGTGTGTGCACAAAACAAGTCCCAAAATTAGAAACCAGCTGGTCTTCTCCAACTAATGGAAATTCCTCCCGCACCATGGCACACACTGTCCCTTGATTTCATTACAGAACTACCTCCCAGTCAAGGATTCAACACCATCTTAGTAGTTGTAGACCTGTTCTCTAAAATGGCACACTTTATTCCTTTTAAGGGTCTTCCAAATGCTTCCAATTTAGCAAAAGTATTCCTGGAGGAAATCGTACGGCTACATGGCTTTCCATCGGTTTTCATCTCAGATCGAGGTAGTCAGTTTGTATCCAACTTCTGGAGGAAATGCTGTTCAATGGCCCAAATTGACATTCGACTATCCACAAGTCACCATCCCCAAACAGATGGCCAAACAGAAAGAACAAACCAAACCCTAGAGCAATACTTACGTTGCATGTTATGTCAAATTGATAGAAACTGGAAGGACTTGTTAGGGATAGCTGAATATGCCTATAATAATTCATTACACACCAGCACTGGACAAACCCCTTTCTACACTATATATGGTAGACATCCACGTACTTCAGAATTGGATCTCCCAACCCCTTTGGAAATGCCAGCGGTTAAAACCCTACATACAACTATTTCCCAGGCCTTCAAAGAAGCAGCAGAACATTTACTCCAAGCCAAGAACAAACAAAAGAAATTCACTGACCAACATCGTAGTAAAGCCCCTGACTATCAAATTGGAGACAAGGTCTGGTTAGCATCAAAATATGTGCCCATAAAAGGGACTCAGAACTTTCGTCCCCGATATCTGGGACTTTATTCTATTGAATCCGTAATAAATCCAGTGGCAGTTAAATTAGCCCTACCACCACCTATGCAGATTCATCCTGTGTTTCACGTATCACTCCTGAAACCGGTACAACCCGGTACTCGGGTTACAACACCACCAAAACCAGTATTAGTTGACGGAGAACCAGAGTTTGAAGCAAAGGATATCTTAGACTCAAAATACACCAGATCCAAACTGTACTACTTAGTTGATTGGAAGGGATACGGCCCTCTAGACAGATCATGGGAACCTAGTGAATACATCCATGCATCTCGCTTAATTAAAACGTTCCATCAGAATTACCCTGCCAAACCAGGACCAGGCAGAAGTGCCACCGTGAGAGGGGCCTTGGGGGGGGAGTGCTGTCATGACCCTTGCCCCTGACCCTCACTGGCAAGTCAGCCTTCCAGTTAGGGCCAGGTCAAAGGCCTTAAAACCTCATCCAAGACTCTCTTGGAGTCAGTCCTGGCGTCTTTGGCGCCAGGCTCATAACCATCTTGAAGACCAACATTAGAATGGGACTATTTACTTGGGACTATTTAACTTGGGGGGGTTCAGCCAACATGGAGGCACACACATTGCTCAGTTATGAGGACTTGAGCTATGCGGTCTAGTCTTTAGGGTGTGGCAGGCCTGGGACTACTTTACCTGGACTACTGTGGGTGTGGCAGGCCTGGGACTATTTTCCTGGACTACTTTACCTGAGACTATTTAAACCGCACCCAAACATCAGAACATGCTTTGCATTATTCTGCTGTGGGCAGCGTAATGCTCACCGTGTCCAGTTCTTTGATGCCAGCTTACCTGAAACCAAGGACCATCAGAGAGAGAAAGAACACTATGAAACTTACCTGGAACAGTATCCTGTCTTCAATCCATCGCTGACTTCAGTTTCACTCACCGGAAGGTACGAACTCCATCATCTGGCACCGCATGTGTCCTGGAATACCATAACCTGGAAAGAGGAGAACGAAAGACATCATTAGTAAGCGTTTACTCACGTTTCCTCCCGAATGAAGAAAGCCACACAATTCTTACCTGTGTAGTCATCTCCTGGTCAATATCATTGCTGGAACATTACGGCGCTCGGCGAGGAACATCGCAACCTGCAAGTAGAGAAAAGACACAGGTTAGCAATATAAAAGGCGAAACAGCGCTGCGCATCGCGCATTACTCACAGGACAGCATCGCGCACACCATGCTTTCGCCTACCGGCCCATGCTCATCTTCAAACTGCATGACAACACCAAAATACCTTTCCATACCTAAAAGGAAAGAAGCAAGACATTATTATTCGAACTAAGAGGAACATAAGAACTGCATATAAAGACTGTAAAGCAGCAAACCTATGGAGTTGCAGCAGGCCTGGATTCCCACAGGGGGGCTTGCACCAGTGAAGTAACTTGGTCGCTGCTCGCCACCCACATCTACACACCCCTGCCACGAGGAGCAGGATGGAGAATCCGCCTTTTACAATATGAAGATGAGGAGAAGGCCCAAGGGGGAGGAAGGGGTTGAGGCCAAGGGAGCTGAGAAAACATAAAGACAATCTGGTATTGAATCCAGCTCTCCTATATTGCAGACCCATCTTTAACCAGAGGCCTTACCAAGGGACCGGGAGAGGGTTTGAGAGTGCAAATCATCCAACTAGGGCTGGGAGGCATCCCCGTGGATACCAGGTGAGCGTAACAGTCAGCTAATCACACAGAAGGGCATTCATGCAGGCAGGCAGCCAATCAGGCTCACAGGCATTCAGGTCATTCACTTCCACCCAGACACCCGTAACAAGGCATGTGGATTGGGTCAAGCACCAAGCCTTTCAGCACACTACACTGCATACATGTCAGTTTCATGCAGGGCTGTCTCATTCCTCGTGTCACACACACAGAAACCAGACACCTATACCTTGGAATACATATTGGTCACACACTGCATTCACACAGGTCCCACCCCAAGGGTGTACCCAAAACATACAGACAATGGGGATGCTCCAGCCAGTCTGGCCTGGAATTCCCCACAATAACATATATGGTCCATTCACCCAACAGACAGTCATGGGAAAGGACAGAGCCAGGGCTTCCCAGGACTTTGGGAAAATAAGGTAACAAGCAATAGAAACCAAGAAGCCCCGATCAGGAATCCACTGATTCCTATGACAGTGCCTGGGTTTCGCAAAATGGAGTATACTCAGAGCATCTGTCACAGCAGCATGAAGCGGCCACCAGCCCATACCCTGTTAAGAGGGCAACAAACAGGTGCCCAAACACATACACTGGGAGTACAGAGTTGTGCCCCCACCCATGGGTGCCATAAAGGTATCCCAAGGGTCTCTGTTCACCACAATCAAAAAGATGAAGAGCTGCACTGCTAGGGGTCCCAAATGGACTCCTGTGCAGAAAATAAAGCAGAACACACATGATTGATAAGGGAGTACAGGACAAGGATAGGGAGGCCCTGTCCCTCCAATGCATTTGCAGCATCACATTCATATCTTTTGTGACAAGCCAAAGCGGACGGCCTCTTTTGGGGCCTAAGCCTGATTTGCATATGTGTTTCCACTTCTGTATTAGGAAACAAGTGGTTTGGAGGGTTGACCATATCCATGACAATTGTTAAGATTAATTCAAAACGGTCCATTTTACTCTCCAGTTTTACAAAGGTCACCCTAAGTGGGACAGATATCACCAGACGTAGGTCTTGATCTTGCTGTGCTTCAAACACCACAACATCTCACTGATGGTGCTGAAATATGTCTGAAGTTGCTTGAGTGCTTACGCAAAAAAACATATCTCCAAGCAGTTAAGGCTGAAATGCCTCTTTTGGGGTAACATCAAGCCTGATTTCCAAATGATAACCCAACAACAATAAGCTGTGGTCCATAGGAGATGCCATGCAATGGAAACACTAGGCTTCTGTTCCCTTCCAAACACATGTGTAACTATTCAGCCCACACCTCAGACCCATATAAAGGTGCTGATGACAGCAGCAACAGCTACACAGAAAACATGTGGAAACTAAAGAGAAGGTGGCCTTGCCCCTCTCAAGCACCTTGCCCTACAAGCAGCTGTGCTGCCAACATTGACAGGCCTGGTGGGACATTTACAGCATCACAGACAGTATCAGAACATCTGGCATGGAGATATATACAACCAGCCCCAGCCATGTCTATGTGCAAACAAACAGCGATTATATAGTGGGCATTGAGTTCAACTCCATCATCCATCTGGGCAAATTGTGACCAATGAAAGAGATTTTTATATAAAAGATATTATATCATAGTTTTTTATGCATGTATCTGTGGATGACTTTGTATTTGGATGACCTTGTATTATGTTTAATAATTTGTAATATTTTATGGTATTATTTTTTGCCAAAATAAAGAAACGTGATGTTGAAGTAAAGGAAATAAAGAATAACATTATAAACATATATTCTTTGTTGCATTATGGCTTCCAAAAAAAATCAAACTAAAGAGATCCCCTTGACATCCCCTACCACTCTCAAATGGCAAAAGAGTGAATCTCCCACACCCAAAGAAGATAGATGTGAATGATCCTGTAATGCAAACTATTTTATTAGAAATAAGAGCCCTTAAGCCTTTCATGGAAGATACCAACATTAAACTGCAACAATTAGACAGTAAATTGAACATTTTTGATGTCAGGATGAATTAAGTGGAGAGAAGGGTTGGAAATGCAGAAGATATATCTAATAAAGTTACCAACTTAGAAGCCACAGTTGCCACTCTAAAACAACAAGCTTAACACCTGGAATACAGGAATAGAAGAATAATCTTTGTATTAATAGCCTTCCGGAGGGAATTGAAAAGGATAACTGTATCGCCTTTGTTCAAGAGTTCTTGCATCGGATCCTCAGCCTACCACCATCCGTGCAGCTTAACATACAGAGAGGGCATCGAATAGGTCCCATTAGAGCATCCCGTAGCTCACATGACTCACCAAGGACCCTCATACCTGCTCTCCTAGACTTTACCGATGTGACTCTCATCATGGCTCGGGTTAAAGAAATCAAACTTCTGACCTGGGAAAGGAAAAAAGTTTTCATCACTCAAGACGTATCCAAGGAAACCGCGGCAAGAAGGAAAGAGCACCTAACCTTCAGGCCAGCTCTTAAAGAACTGAATGCTAGATATGGCATTATCCATCCTGCCACCTAAAAAGTCACATTGAATGGCCATACCTCAACTTTCCAAAACATAGGAGACTTAAAACAATGTATTCAATCCCTTAAAAGAAATGACATGGATACATCAAATCCTATCACATGAACGATAAATGATACTTCAATCAAGCTAATTGCTTTATTTTGAATTCTCCACCGGAGTGGGGTGTAGGTGGGCCTACCTCCTTTTTCTTTTTTTTGACTCTACTCCACCCCATCATTCTATTATCAGACATGAATTGGTGTGGCTGGTTCCTGTTCGCCACATCTCTGTTGAATTTTTTGGACTGCAACTCTTTTTTACCAATCTTCATTTCTTCACTGTTTGTTTCGCCCCTTTCCCTATGTCTTATCCCTTTCATGTGTTCCTTTGTCTGGTAGGGTACCAGCATATTACTACTTGCTAACAGGATTCTATGCTTTACAATTACCTCTTTATTCATATTAAAGGTTATGCGAATATATATTTATCCTCTTTTGCTGTGATTGATGTCTCTAAATATTGTATCCTGGAATATTAAAGGATTACACAATCCCATTAAGAGACAAAAAGTACTTTCACACCTCAATAGATTAAATCCCTCTATAGCTTGCTTACAGGAATCACATCTTTCCGCTGATGAAGCAGCAAAACTCAAGCAACATTGGGTAGGTCAGGTTTTTTCCAGTGCTGCTAACGGGAAGAAGAATGGCGCAATCACACTCATTAATGAAAACCTTAGACGTAAAATCATATCTACGTAATCTGATCTGTTAGGGAGATGGGTTATCCTTAAGATATTAGTAGAATCTACAACGTGTACAATTCTTAATGTATATGGACCAACTTCTATGATCCCTCTTTTTGGAAACAACTCAGAAATCATACACTACTCTTTAACCCCCTTAATTTAATGGTTTGTGGAGATTACAACCAGGACGTAGACCCTTTTTTATATAAGAAATCTAAAGTGTGATACGCTAACACTACGTCCCATACACAATTTATTAACTTCATATCTGAAACAGGTCTCACTGATGCTTGGCGTATCTTACATCCCACCGATTTGGAATTCACTTTCTATTCTACACCTCACAACTCCTTTTCACGGCTAGATTATATCTTCATCCTCAACTCCATGGTTAGCCTCTTACTTGATGCTCAGATAGAATCCATTACAATATCTGACCATGCTCCATTGCATATTCAAATTGCTACCCCAATAACCTCTCACAACTCGTGCAGATGGAGATTTAGCACAAACATATTAAGTGAAGTATCTTTCACACAATTCATTAAACAACAACATAACAACTTTTTCTCTGAAAATAAAGATTGGGACACTTCTATACCCAATAATTGGGACTGCTATAAAGCAGTTCTTAGAGGTCATATTATTTCTTTTGTAGCTAACAAAAAGAAAAACCTCAAATTTGAATCTCAATCTATCCTCAAACAACTTAAGCCCTTAGAAATGAAATTTCCCAACACCAACTCAGCCGCAGTCCTTAGGGACATATTGAAACTTAGATTTCAATACAATAAAATAATTACACAATATTGATGCTCTAATTTGCCAAAATATATCAATTTTCTAATAAAACCAGCAAAACATGGCCTCTTACCTTAAACTCAAGAAAGAGAGAACAAAAATGGTTGTTATTAAAGATCATCAGGGGAATAGAAAACTCTCTGAAAGAAATTATGCAGGTCTTCCTACCTAATCTTCTTAAGCAAGACCAAAATGGATATGTAAAAGGTAGAGTGTCCTCCTCCCATATTAGACTTTTCTTACACACCATTGATATTCTAAACAAATCAAATGATAGGTCTTGATGCTGAAAGAGCTTTCGATAGAGTTGATTGGGACTTTATGTTCCAAGCGCTCAAATGGCATGGCTTTGGTCCCCCTTTTCTATCCATAATTAAAGTTCTATATTCCAACCCCAAAACTGCAGTCTTTGTAAATGGTCAATTAACCTCCTTTTTCCCCTTATCAAGAGGAACACGTCAAGGCTGTCCTCTATCTCCTATTCTTTTTATTCTATCATTAGAATGTTTTCTTGAAGCCATAAGACAAAATGATAATATTTTAGGTATTTCATTTGACAATTTGCATATCAAAACAGCAGCTTATGCTGATGATGGACTTCTATTTTTTAAAAATCCACAACAAAGTGCCCAACACTTACTTAATATCATATCTAAATTTTCAGATGCATCAGGCTACAATTGTAACACCGACAAATCAGAAATCCTCCCACTTAATATACATAGCACCCCGTTTCACGCTAGTATTTTAGGTATGAAATGGTGTCCCCTAGTTTTCAAATACTTAGGTATCCATATTTCAGCATCCATCAATAGCATTCGCAAATGTAACTCAGATAGTACACTAGCCAGCATCAAAGAGCTTGTATCCTCCTGGTCCCCCTTGTATCTTTCTTGGTGGAGTCGACTGGAATCGATTAAGATGATGATTTCCCCCATTATACTTTATCTCCTCTATATGCTGCCTATTCCTCTTTCCCCTTCCTTCTTTAAATCTATAGATTTTTGTCTTAATAAATTCTTATGTGGGGAAAAGAAAAATAGAATTTCGCTCTGTAAGCTCAAAAGACCCCGCTCCCAAGGAGGGGTAGGCTTCCCTGATTTAAAAAAAATATCATGTGGCCTTTACTGCTAAGCAAACACAGTGATGCTTTTATCAGGCTGAAATATCTCGAATGCCTAAGTGGGTAGCCCTGGAGAGAGCTATGGCTTCCCCAATGTCCATTGCTGACCTTTACCTTATTAAAGAGAAAAATACATTCATGAAAAACTTTAGTTTTTGTCAATCCATCCTTTCCCTTCAGATTGTTATGCTCCCATCCATAACTAAGCAATCCTCATTCATATCCCCATTCATTTGGCATAATGCCTTGATCAAAATTAAAGGTAAATACATTTATTGGAAGCTGTGGCTCTCTAAGGGTATCACATTTTGTAATCAACTATTTAAATGTGGCATCCCCATTACATTTGATGCATTTATTACCGCAGTTTCTTACAATTATTGCTACAATTGTAGAAACTTTTGTGACACTGTTGTATAGTTCCAACAATCCTGATCCGCTAAGATTACTTCAAATGCTGAACTCCAATTCAACTGCCTCTATATACTATAACAGCCTTTTAAGTACTCCTCGCACCCCGAGAATTGGTTGTCTTCACAACGATTGGAGAAGAGATTGTTTGCGGCTGGATCATCAGTTCTCTTGGCCCCTTCAATGGCAATGTATTTCTAAAATGACCACCTCTGCAAGTCTTATTCAAACTTTGTTCTTGTTTCATCACAGGGCCTTTATCACCAGGATATCCCTTTTCAAACGTGGTCTATCAACTAATGATAATTGTTGGAGCTGCTTGCAAGTTCAAGGGTCTTTCAAACATATGTTCATAGAATGTTAATATGTTAAACCTTTTTGTAACTCTGTGTGGAAGACCATCAAATGTATTTTTAACCTTTCTATGCCCTTTAGATTTGATTTTCCTATATTAGGTTGCTACATGGTAAATAACAACTCTCTCAACAAATATGCTAAATACCTCTTTGACCGATGCTTAATGGTAGCAATCCAAAATAGTACAAGTAATTGGAAAAACCTATACCAAATTCATTATAAATTCTGGTGGAACTCCATATGCAACATTCATAGATTAGAAAGCTGTAATCCATCCACACCTGACTTGCAAGACAGACATCAGTTGAAATGGCAACTTTTCATTGATTATTCATCCTTGTATAGTCTCATTATTTTCCTGCAAAGTATTATCCTGTTATAAGATTTGTGATATGTGTGCCCTACTCTTCATTTTCCTCCCTCTTTTCTTCCTCTTGTGTATGTTCTGCCCAATTGTTGTTTGGTATTGTTGTGTGTAATGTTCTTCCCCCTAAAGATTAAAAAATGTATATGACTGTTTTGAAACTATAGGCTGTTAGGTTGCTTGGCTTATTTTTGTATTAATCCATACTTTATTTTATCTGCCTGGTTTTACATTTACCGCTATTTTCATTATATGATGTTTGTATTATTGGCCTTGTTTACCTTAATGCATCCAATAAAATCTTTAAACACAAAAAAAAGGTCAACACACGATGCACTGAAAGAAAAGAGAATTCATAGGTTAAGAGCATATTTAAGTTAATGTGTTCTGGGACTTTCATGCATTCCAGAAATATAGTACAGAGCCAAATATGGACCGGTAACAAATTCTCCATCCATGGTCTCGGGAGGATAGCTCAGGGGCAACGTGCTCGCCTTGTAAGCAAGACGACATGGAGCAACACAGGTTCGATCCCATAGTCCGTACTTATAAACCTCTGGGTATTAAGATTATAAATAATCAATTACAATGGAGCAACAGTAGAAAAGGCAGGAGTAGCATAAGGTGTTCCAGTGAATTGTAAAACAGCAATTTCGAGCCCATATGATAATTACTGGCACGATAAAATAGCTTCTTCAGGACAAATACCGAGTAACTGAGGCCCCATGTTTTTCATTGGATTTAGAAGAAGAATCGGGAGGGAAGCTGGAGTAAGTAAAACCAAATAGGAGATATTGAATGACAATTGCTTGCAGCAACCGCAAGCCTAAAACAAACAGAACCGCAGCTTTCAAAGAGGCAACAAATGCGGTAAGAAGCATGTGAAGGAGGCATTACCGCCATCCAATCTGGAAAGAACGTGGGTCTATATGGCATAGCAGAAATGCGAGGAAGAGAAAAAATGCACATGTTTTTAAAAAGAGAAATGTAATTTGAGCAAATGTCAATGAATTTAAAGCTATTAAAGTTGAGGGAAAGAGCAACATCCAACCAAGGGAATACAGTTAATTAGCTGAGATGAAATATGTACAGAGCGAAAATAAGGAAAGCAGTCAGGTCGACACAGGAAAGGGGGGCTGTTAGGAAATAAATACTGCAAATTCTCCATTACTGAAGCAGATTTTGAGGGGAAAGGAAGACATCCAGTTTTCTATGGCAGCAAGGCAATCCCTTCGACAGTAGATGTTGGCCAGGATGAGACTATAAGCAACAATGGCTTGTCATCAGCATACTTGCGGGTGGACATACCCAAGACTAGCAACCAATCTCCCACTCACTCTATTTAAGATGTCTAATAAGATTGGAGACAGGATCAAGTCTGGGAGGAACCGCATGACAGGCTAAGGGCTTGGGACCAATGTGCTCCTGCTATGGGGAACCCGAGAGCAACTCAGGAATAAGTATGATAGACCCTCCAGCAATCGAACACTTAGGTCCATTTGGGTGGAAATAATTGAAAAGAGCGGACACTGGCCAACCATGACGGCCACTAAGAGATCCAGAAGCACAGGTATTCAGACATCATCATATTCCAGTAGGCCATCCGTGGTGGATTAGGATTTGAGTACTTGTCGGACGCAACCAACTTGACCTCATTTGTATTGTGGGATTCGATTTCGACAAAGAAGCATGCAAATCTTTTCAAAATGATACTGCATGATGCCGTAAAACAATCATGTACTATATGAAAGATGTATGATGCTGCCATAAACATACAGAAAACTACCCAGTTAGTGCAAGAAATGACACATATTTTTTAGAGAGTACTTAGTACACCTTTAAAAAAGAATAGTATTTTTGTCCTTGGGCCTTTTTCCCATGTTTAAACATTTCCGTAAATCAGGCCCTAAGGCTCAATGATCGATCAGCAGATTAATGTTCCTTCAGCTGCCTTTATTAGTTATCATCATTGCATGGAGCACCAGTAATTCTTTTATATTTACTTTCCATTTTTGTAGGGTATGGTATTTCGATCACGAACACTGGCAGGGGATTCTGCTTTGTTCTTTTGACTGCCAGCAGTATGAACGTTCCTTTCTTCTGCATAACACCAATTAGAACACTGGGAGGGCAAATTGCCCTTCCCAATTGGTCAATTTGCAGGCTATAAGAGCCGGTATGGATTAGGAATTTCCTTATAACGGCGAGTTTTCGTATAGCATGCACAATTGGCTTTTGCTTTCTTTTTTAGCTCGGAAAGCCATGCACTAACAGTGCTTCACCCCCTTCTCGTGACCTCATTTAAAATGACATTTACATACAAATACGTCCTTTTTTTGTTTGTTTTTACTTTAAATAAATGAAAAGAATAATGTACTAAAAATAAGCATGCCATATTGTTGCCGTTATTTTTTCTTTTTTTTTTTAACGTAATTATTCAACAGGAATATTTAAGTTCACAAAAAAAGATAAATATTTTTACATAAACTTTTTGTGTGTTTGGCCATGGGTTCTAATAGCTTTACATACCTGACATTTGGACCGTACCGTCCTTATGGGCCCTCACGCCTCGTTAAAGGCCCTCACTAACTTGATCTTCAAAGCCAATAACTCCCAGTACGGCCCTTGTGTGAGGTCGATAAAGCTATGCAAAATGATGCCTGACCTCGCTATTGACCTTTTTGCAGTTCAACTAACGTTGCATTGCTTTTGCTACGTTGATGGGGCCAATGACTCAAGGGTAATGCCGGCGGTAAAGAAATACATCCTAGCTCCCCACAGAATCAGGGAGAAACTGGCGCACGTGTGAACATGATGCATTGTGCAGAGTTTTGCACTCAGGCTGGTACAGCAATGCCTAGCATGATAGGACAACAACATTTTCTGCCTAAATCATCACGCTTTACTAAAATCAAGAATAATCCTAAGTGGCCTTTCTTGCATCCTGGGTTAAGATCATTGACTAAATTAATAAAGATCCTGCATGTCCCCCTGAAATGGTGTTTGCGGGACGTTTGAAAGAAAGCTCCAGTTTCCACTATTTAAGTCCTCATTACAAGTTTGCCGGTCCAGAACTACGGTACCGGTAAGCTTGCCGGTACCATAGTACCCATACCAGAAAACTACGAGTGGTGCTCACAGGTGCCTTTCTGCCCGCCAGGTCGGACCTGGCGGGCAGAGCAGCAACCGCGAGCACAGCATGCCGCATGCACCGGCACCATTCACGAATGGTGCCGGTGCATGCGGCTTACCCATTCCCATTGAGCCCTATTGGGGCTCAATGGGAATGGGGACACATTTTTCCGCCGCCCTGGTATGGGCGATTGCCGGGTCTGCCGGGGTTGTAATACCCCAGTAATTGCCCATTCCAGGGCACCAAAAAAAAAAAACTCCTGATGCAGCGTGTCTGTGCCACGCTACCCACGGAGTTGTTTTTTTTCCTGTCCGCCAGGGTCGTAATGAGGCCAAATGTAAGTAGATGTTAATATATGTTTTTTATTTATGAAATTTCTAAGAAAACTTTAATTACATTTTATATTTGAACACAGTTGTAACATACGCAATTAAGACACCTGGGGTGTGTCATAACTGTGGCGCTACATCTAAAACAGGAAGTGTTACACGAATATAGCCGGTGTCATAGCACAACATATCATAGATACATAATGTCATATTCCAGGCAGCAAGACGGCAATAATCCGCCAGGTACATTTTGACAGACCTGCAACAAGGCCCTTAAAAAGATAAATGGCAATATTTAATAGCAGCTGAATACGTGCAATTGATAGGAGTATGCACGTTATTATACACAGTCTGTGGGTCTGTGCCTTTTATTGTTGTTGCTAATTTAATGTGCATTGTATATAATTTAAATTAAGCTCAAAGGATATACTCTGATGGTGTGGGCATGGTTGGGTTCCAGCTTCTTCTAATGTCATCTCCTATACATCATAAGGCCGAGTCTATGGGAAGCTATGCATGTGTGACTATTTTTAACGATTTCATGTTTGTGTTTTATGGAAATGAGTTCCCAAAATAAACAACCAATACATTGAATTAAAGTGCTTTGGGTCCTTTTGCTCCAGTACCCACATGGCAATGACTAACAACTTAATGGAATGGTAGTCGACTGAGTGACACGTCCCTTTTATTTAAATTAGTTATTGATGCAACATTTCAATATTCAGTGACACATTCTGGATGAAAAGGGATTGATCGCAGAGAAAAAACTTAAGGGGAAAGAGAGGAGTTTAAGGTGGGCTGCAACACATCTCTGAAAGCACTTTCCTAGACAGGATGCGCCAGTATTCATTTGCAAGATCAGATTAATTTTCCAAACAGCTGACATTTGGACTAGTTTGAAAATAGAGGGGAAAACAAAAGGGGCACTGACCGACTGAACAACGGAAGTCAAAAAGGCAGATGAGCGGGAGAAATACTTCTAAGCTGCAGTCTAAGGATCACACACGCAGGATGTTGATTTTCGTGGAATTCGGAAGACTCAAAATAAGTGCCCAAAATTACCTCAATAAATGTACCCAAAAAACATACAAAAACTGAAAAGCAATACAATCAAGGTAACTCCAGTTTCACCTGCCATGGGAAATTGACATAAGCACTGACACAGCCAACAGTTTTGGCTTTTGTGTAGCCATGGCATAGGAATTCTCTAAGCAGTCATAATGGAACTAACTGGCAAAAAATGTCAACAGCTGACAAACGCTGTTAGTATCTGTGCATATTATGGCAGGGACTGACAAATGACAATCTGTTCTCTATACAAGACTGGAAACTGTTGTCTTTGCCAGTGCTTGTTTTAGCAATGCATCAGTGCAAGGAACAGATGCAAGGACACATATAGGGCTTGTAAATCAATTGACTGAATGAACATTTTTATTAACCCACAGACTACTATACAGCAGCAATGATTCCAATGCCTGTCAGGAGATTGCTCTGCAAAACCATGGCATCCCCTTAACAAAGAGCTAGCGCAAAGACATCACAGGTGGTTGTGATATAGGTGCAGAGGGACAGGTCGTTCATGGGAATAGTGATAAGGACTTGCAATGGCCCTGTGGGGTCAATGGGTGGGTATAATTTGCACAATGCCCGTAGGTGGCGTGTCACTCCTCACATCTCATCTTTTCCCATCTTAACTTCCCATGCCAATAGTTTTAGCTTATAGGCAGTGCTTACAGCATCACCTAATAGCCAAAACAAAAACAAAAAAAATACTGGACACTGTCACACCGCACATCGTCCTCTACCCGTCCCATGAAAAGAAAAATATAATTAAATCTCACCAATGCCAATCATAGCTGATATTACAAGAAAACGCACTGAAGGGCCCAGTCTTATTTTATTTATTTATTTATTTATTTATTTATTTATTTATTTATTTATTTATTTATTGTTTGCTTTTTAGGCACTTATACAATAAGAAAATACTGTTTCAAAACACCCAGAGGGCAGGGAAGGAGCAATGCTGGGAAGTACATTAAAAATATAAAATGTAAGAGCAGTGGGAGGAAAAAGATAGAAAGGACGAACCTACTATGCCTTGTGAGTATTCAGAACGTGCAAGTGCAGTATCTCATTCCAAGTCTCATTCCCACCGCGTGCAGAAAGAACAATAAAAACAAAGCACCCCAAGCCATTTTTCAGCATCAAAGGGGCCCTCAAGTTAGATCTGTGGAAGCCCCATGCTGAGTATATCTCCTTCACTAATGTGAAATAAAATACAATCAAATCAGCAGCAACAGACAGTTCCAGTAGTGGATGGGCCCAAATCACAGGCAACATGAAGGAATGTAGCATAAAGGCTTTGCAAGTCCATATTGGTCATCCGGGTGGACCATAACAACACCATTGAAAGACTTAGGTAGAAAAGGCCATTTCCCAAACAAAAAACAATACAATCTAAAATCAGAAAAACCCAAGCTGCAAAAATAAAGATAGATCACTGATTTGAATCTTCAAATATCAATGCGATAGCCAATTGCATGATGATCAACAGCGGAGATCTGTGATCAAATTGCACTGCACAGGTTCAAATCCCTGCAGCGCTAAGCGTGCCTCCATGACAATCGAAAGACAATTGAACACTGGTGGTAAGAGTATTCACTTTATCTTTTGTGATATTGCTTAGCTGGTGAAAATAGTATGTATCTTGCACTCAATAGAAGCAATAGCAACAGTATGGGAATTCCTTACGGAAGTAATGACCCCATCATTGCACTAAACACATGAGATGCAAAGGACATTTTCATAATCATAATTTATAAATATCAGGAAAACAAATCCACCCAAGATTGGTAGTAAAATACTAGTCAAAGATGGCCACTTTTTGGTGCGTCTGGGAGGTGGCAGTGGCTCTCTCTTACTTGTAAGATGCAGCTCATGATGTCCGATGCTATCTTTGCATGGGGGGTGTCTTCATCTTTCCCTGCAGGCTTTAGGTTGTGTTCTAGGCAGGACTCCCACAGAGCGACAAGTGCTTCCCCGTGCTTCTCAATTGAGTCTGTCTCTCTGATGGCGGTAGTGATGCGGGTTATGCAGATCTCTACCACAGCCTGGTCGTTGTCATTATTTTGGTAATCCTATGTTTAGAAGGAGGAAATTGCACATGTTAAATAATATCATTTGATGGATGTTATCTTCAATAGCTGTTTTTGAAGGCAATGCATTCATTCTGCTGGCAATTAAATAATTTGACTCTAAGGGCACCTGATCAAATGCGATCTGTCATCCCATTGAATTGGCCTTCAGTCTCCAGTGGGCATGTATTGTCACTGGACAACAACCAAAGGTTAAACATGCTTTTCGGGAGATAACAGATGGAAACAGTTATACATCTCAAGACTCAAATTTTGTGTGGGACCAATACACATTTAGCAGCCTGTGTTTCCCATGCACCATATAGCAGAAATAACAAAGTGATTATGTATTCCCATGGATAATCTCTTTGAACCTTCTGTGTAGCTATTGAATAACTATAGCCACTGAACCAGAAGGAAGTAATTGCAAGGGGTAAAACACAAGCAACGCGCTACACATGAGCCGGAATCAGATGTTTACCTTGACCACCACTCCTCTACTATGAAGTCAAATGCAGAATGTTTCTGTGGTTGTTTGTGGTCCAGTGAGGAATCCTTGTGACTTAGCGGTTTGAGGGGGACCAAAACTGATTTGAACGGGGTTTCCCTTTTCTATAATAACACAGCATGAAACGAAAAGATTGATTAGAAGGTTAACTTGAAAGCTTTGAGTTAATTGTTCTTCAGTTTTTCACACTTGGAAAGTTGCTTCAGCACTATGTGAATGCTAATCATGCACACAATTCAATACTTCTCTTCAGCTAGACATGTTGGTGTCATCTATGACCCTGCACACACATTCTCTACCTTCATCTCTAAAACTGCAATGGCGGCCGACCTCAACCTCATAAATATCAGTAAAATCAGGCACCTCCTTACCTTCAAAAACTCCAAACATCTCCTAACCACTTGTGTCTTCTCTAAACTGGAGTAGTACACTACTATCCTCTTTGGTCTTCCAAACTACGCATTCTGTCCACTTTTCAAGCTTATTAACTTTGCTATTAGAACTCTCTTTCAACTCCCTCGCTTCACCCCTACTTTCTCCTGTCGACAAGCGGACTGGCTGGCTAACTATGCAAAACAGGGCCAAATTCAAATTTCTCCTAATAATTCCATCAATGGTAAGGCACCGCCATACCTATCCTTTACTATCAACCCCTACAAATCCTCTTGCAGCTTTCGCTCTGCCTCCTCCAACACCCTTGTGGCACCTCGCACACCCTGTGCTCACTTTCGCTCTTTCACTCTTCTTGCTCTGCTTACTTGGAACTTTCTCCCCTCTACAATCCAAAACAAGGTCCACATTAATGTATTCAAAAGCAAATTGAAAGCCTGGCTCTTCACTTTTGACTTATGCTCTTGACTAACCTCTCCAGCCTTACTTCTTAAAACCTCCCTCACCAGACTCTTCCCTATCTTTCCCTCATCATACAAACACTTTATTGTCCTCAGCTGGTTCAAATCCTTCCTTGCTAATCGCCACTAGTTTGTACAAATGAATTCCTCCAGGTCACCAAGTCTACTCATCACCTTTGGAGTCCTGCAAGGATCCACACTCTCCCCTGCGATCTTCAATCTTTACACAGAACCACTTGGAACCCTCCTCAATCCACACAACATTCACATCCACCAATATGCAGATGACAAGCATACAGCAAGATATCCTCCATCAAAGACATCCAAAGGCTCAAAACCTGCCTCTATTTGATCCAGTTGTGTATGTTGATTGCCTACATAAAGCTCAACGCCCCCAAGACTGAATTCCTGATGCAGAACAAAAACACTGAATAACATGACATCGAGACATGGGTCTTTGCTATGCACCTTGATGGCTTCACATCCCAGCTAGCCACCTATGCCACAGCCCTTTGGTTTGACATTGGCCGTCAACTCTCCTTCAAACAGCATATACCAAGGAAGACACAAACAGCTTGATACCAACTTTCTCTCCTGCAAACAATCATGCCCTTTATCCAAGAAAACAACTTCAGATCTGCTATTCAAGCCTTGGTCCTCTCCCACCTGGATAGTGGCAATGATCTTTTGGCAGGCCTTCTAGTGACGACCCTTTCATCCTGGCATTCATCGAATTGCACTGGCTCCCTTTGAAAGCCTGTATCATCTTCAAATCCTGCTGTATCATCTACGAGGCTGGAACCCTGATGTCCAAAAGCTATCTCACTGAGAAACTCAGCATCTCTGGAGGTCTACAATCCACTGGAATTCAGAACATGTGCAGACTTGAACTTTGCAGGTGCAGGAAAGAAAGAACCAGAAGACAGTTCAGTAAGGAGCCCAAGCCCTTCCTCTCCAAGGAATGGCTACTCCCAAACACCTGGGTCAACACACCCTCAACTCCTAATCCTACCCGAGACTAGGTTATCCGATCCCACTGGTTGCTCCTAGATCCCTTGCTAAAAAAGGTCCCACTCCCCTTAACCCTGGTTTTAGCTCCTCACTCCCTTGTTTCGATGGTTCCCTCACCTTGTTCTTCCACCTATGATTGTAAAGTGCTATGTTGACACTCAGTAAATACGATAATAATAATAATAATAATAATAATAATAATAATAATAATAATAATAATAATAATAATAACTTAATAGTTTGAGGTCACAGCTCATGCTCAGCTGTCTAGAATGTCTAGAATGTCTACCTGCTGACACTTGTCCTCAGTTGGTCCACCATTTTGTTACCAGTATCTGTCCAACAATCCCCTTCTCAAACCCAATCATCATGGCACTCAAACTCTTCCCATTAAATAAAGGCTCACTGCCTTCCATGTATCTACTATATTACCTTGTGTGCACTTCTTTGTGGCCAAAAGAGCTTGTTTCCTTGTATGTATCCAAATATATATTTAAAAAAAATAAAAAATGGGTCGCAAGCATGGTGTTTAGGGTCACAATCTACACCTTAGTGTTGGAACCATATTAGACTAAAGCGTGTCTGCGATAGCTTGTGCTCTGATGAATAAAGTCTGTGACCTACAGTAGCAGCTTGGACTTTACTGCTCATCAGAGGTGGAATCACTGATTTGTGTGCGTTGACCACCCTTCAGTAATGGCATTTTAAAATGAAAATAATGCAAAAGAAAGCTGCCCAGAGCATTTGACGGGGGTTATAATATTGTAGATTTTAAATTGGCACATACCTAAAATCCATGGGCTGCAGAACCAAGGCTTCTACATGTATTGCAGGTTATGTGAATGCAAGTTGAAGCCTTGTCACGCCATTACAGCAAACAGAATGTATATTTGTGCTAGTTGATCCTGTTTAATACATTGTCTAAATGACAGCACATGAATTATAGATTTCTTTACAGTGTTTATGATAAATTCAATCGTGCTACAGCATTGGGATGTGATCACTACAAAATACATACATTCTAAAATGTAGACAATATGATTAATATGCATTAAAATATTCCACCTATCCCATTACTTGATTCCAATGAGATGCACAAAAAATTAAGATCCTGAATAAATATGATTATGAAAATAATATTTATAATGTTGAATAAATATCATGTTTATGTGTTTTATTCACCAATAATTGTGTGACAGAAAGCCATCCGCTTCTCTCTCTTTATCATTGTTATTGTTATTCAAAATGGTGGTCATCTGTCACAGAAAGTGTGTTCTGCTAAGCAGACCTCACTTTCCAATGCTCCATGCTGAAAAGTGTAGTGAACACATGTGTACTCTGCTGGGCCTTGTCTACTGACACAGGAGCAGTTGCAATTTGATTTGGTTAAATGGCAGCTGAAAAGTAACATTGTCCTTCCTAAACTAGTCTATTGGAATCAAGTTTGTTCCAAAAGGCATAGGCAACCTGTAAATGTACTAGCGCCCATGTTTAAACTCCCTTTAACTGCCTATCCTCATTTGCATGGTGGTAATACTTTGGATAAATATAAATATAAAGCTATACCAAGGTGTATATATAGTGGCATATTGGGAAATGCAGTTAAAATTGCTAAAACCCAATCTGATGTAATTGATATCATACACTTGGTTTTTACTGTAGCCTGCAGCTTCAGAGACATTTTCGTTTTTGCATATGGCCCTTGGAGGTTCCCCCACAGCATACAGAGGGCCACCCAGGAAATCTTTTGTCAACTGTTGGGAATCTTTGACACCTTTCCCAGTGTAAGTGACTTCAAGTCAGCACCACTCCAACTAAGTCAATGCCTAGGCTGGGATGCCCAATGGAAGCCCTTATTTATATATTTTTATGACAAGTTCATAAATCTGGATGATGAACCCTTATATAAATCCCCTCTCCTAGAATCCCCCTGACCTCACTGAGCCAAGAAGTAGGTTTGTTTTTCTAATTAAAATATTTATTTGAAAAATTAAACAATATATATATATATCACACTTTTGTAATTAAATTAATATTTGATAGCACACTTATGAAGATAACAGTGATCAACAATGGATAATATTACACTAGCACAATTCTTTAATTACTTAGGAGTTGGTATAGAAAGGATAAGGTATCAGAGAATACTTTTATGGTTTCAAGGAAAAGCAATGATGGAAGAATGCAGCACAGAAATAAACTGATATGGTTTCAACAATAGATAAGATGATCACTTTTTTCTTTATGACAACTCACTCCCCCCTATGCAATATGTTGTGATGGTAATGAGGGCACACAGGTTTTCAGGAATACAATCAAAAGCAGTTCAGTTCCCCCCTAGCACTCTTAGAGCAACCGGTATGCTTTTAAACAGTCAAAAATACTTTTACATGTGATTTGCAATGAAGTGAAAAATATGCTAAAAATGATTTTAATTCCCTATAGGAGATTCAGGGTAGGTGATAGCTACTTTGAATTAGTTCAGGTCAACACTAGCACTGATTCAGGAATGATTATCAGAGTGAAAACGAATTTCAGCAGTTGCAAGCAAGAAGCAGCTATTTTTTTACAAGTGGTGAAATGGAGTTAAATTGCAATTCGCTGCACTTTTTCCGAGTGCGTCGATCGCGATTACGGAAAAACTATAAGGAGATGGGATTATTAGGGGAGTATTAGGTTCGTTGGAAAGCATAGGTGCTTAGCTTTAAAATTCTAGCTTCTAGGACATACGGTTCAAAAGATACGGACGTTTTTGTGGAGGTAGATTTTCAGAAATTAAGGAAAGATTCAGAATGACAACTGACACTTTCACAGCTTTGAAATTACAGAATGGACAAACGATTTCTATGCAGTTCTGGACAGGTGGATACTCACTCCTAATTTTGGACAGGAATAGGCCGCCACTGGTTCTGCTGACAGCGTGGCCTCTGGTCTGGGTCTGGTACTGCACAGCGTTCTGGGTTTGTCTGCTATCGGCACTGCACAGCGGTCTCGGTTTGTCTGCTATCGGCACTGCACAGCGGTCTGGTCTGGGTCTGACGGGTTCTGGATACAACTCTGCTTTCTGGGTCTGGTTCTGGCACAGAGTTCTAGCCAGAAGCAGAAACAGCACAGCCCAGCTGTTTTAATCTGATGTGTCCCTTGGAAGTCTGGGGTAAAATCAGTTTGCAAGATTGGAAGGCCAGCTGAGAAGAGTTCAGCTTGCAGTAGGCCCTCTGCTTCAAAGTTCTGGAATTTGGAGTCTGGTTTTCTTGTGCAGAGCATCCCGCCAATGTTCAGGTGATGATTGAATCTGGAAGTCCCCCACTAAGGCTTGCCATCCTTACTTATAGCAGAAATTGCATCACCAAAATGGGTGTCTGTGTGGGCATAACTAAGCCTGCCCTTCACAACTTATCATTGGCCAAATTCTCCTCTCTCCCTTGATTGGGGGAAGGAAATGGTGAGTTATCATGATGAGGTATGTTTATGGGTCAGAGAATCCTCCCCTTGTCACTTTGCACACAAATCTATTTTTGATTCAAATGCATATTTATCTATGTACAATTTTTCTAATATTATATGTCCAGTTAACATATTTTCTGTAGCACCAAACCATCCGATCCCTGGCTTTGTAAGATGTTGTGTCCACTTCTGACAGGATTCTGCCCTTTTTATTCAGAACACCATATCTAAATTTTTCCAGAATTTACACAAATGTGTGCAAGGAATATGGGCATCAGATGATGAAGTGTCAGATACTTAACATACAGACTTTTGGATGAATACCCTATTTTCCGCTACTATCCCCCAGAACATACCACAGAGTCCTAGCACCTCTTAAAATGTGCACAGAAAAATCACAGGAATAATGATATTATTTTTATAATTTTGACAATTTAGTACTATGAATTATCCATCTTTTTAAAATCATGCTCAGGCCCAGATGGGTGTGGTTAAGTCCCAAAGCACATGGGAGAATTTCTGGTTTGTCCACTTCCTCCAAGCTCAGCTGGCTCACAGAGGCAGTGCCCCTTCCAGTTCCTTCCAAGAGGAAGCCATTTACGACCTCCTGATTTAGCAATTGCTTTGAGCCAAGGGAAGTTCATTGTTCTGTTTCCCTGCAGTCCCAGGTACCCCTCCACTGATTCAATCAGAGAGGTGTAATCTCCTTTTGGTGGGGGCAGCAGAAGGCAGGCCAGGCCTGTGAATGCAGTTGCTGGGCAAGTTTCAACTCCTGTCGGAGTTAGTTGCCAGGCAGAATTCAATCCCTTTAAGCCAGGCTTCAGCCAAAGGTCAACTTTATTCCAATTTTTCTTCATTGAAATCAAACTTACAATTTTTACACATGCAGCTGGAACGCTGATTCTAAGTTCAAAACTATGACATTTAAACAGTTGCAACCTATGTGACACTCAAAAGTGGGTCACTCATTTATTTTAAACATTTCAATTTTAGTGGCTTTAAATCCAATTTCACTTGAGCTGCTGACATCCACAGCTCAGCCAGTTTTGTTATGAACATTATTTTAGGCTATTAATCTTTCCAGATTTTGTATGCACACAAGACTTCATTCTACCAGATGTCTGCTGGTGTTCAGTAAGATTTTTGAATATCTTGCAATGTTTGAAATAGGCATTTTGAGCTTGCATTCAGAGAAACAAAGGTGATTTCAAAGTGCTTTTTGAGCTAACAGGCACTGCTGTTTTTCCTTTGGCACCACGTTTCACTCATGGCGCTTCTAGCCCATCACGCTCGCACTGGTGGGTGGCAGGTCAGGCGACCATTTTGGTGTGCGCAAAAACTGCACGGTATTCCTGGATTCTGGTGCAAATGTGGGCTTTTCGGCCATCTTGGATTTTCTAAGCCCACAGCACCAAATGTTGCAGCATAATAACTCGAACATGGGTCAATACACCTGACAAGTCCCCCCCGCCCGACTGCACTTTTATTTCGAGTCGAGGGGGAGTCGGGTGTAAAGGATGTTTTGATACACGCGAAGATGGTCACCTGCTTCTTCTCCTCGGTGCTGGATCATCTGGTTCTCCCAACCGGTTCTGACTGGGAGTATTGGGCGGTACCCCACTCGGATATTTGCTCCCAGTCCCTGGGTCGTCCTCCTTGGGCAGTCTCCATGGTTTATCTCTCTCTCTTCTCACCTAGGATGACAAAGCAAAAGCGGCAGAAACATATTCGCAGACATTTCCCCACCACTATTAATGTGGTGGGGTGAACATATACATTTTATCAATCAGGAGACATTTGCATTCTTATCCTTGTATTTTAGAGACTATGTATGGGATATTTTAGGGTTGGAAATTTATTAATCTGGAGCGGCCCCCTCTGGGATTGCAGAGGACTCCTCCAGTTGCTGCAGAGTGTGCCTGGGATGGCAACACTTTAGCTGATTAATATGGACCCACTTGTCTTCCCCTTCCGCCAAACTGCCTTCGGGGATGCGGATCTTGTAGGCGACTGGTGAGATCTTGTCTACAATTTCGAAAGGTCCCTTCCATGTAGGCAGAAATTTCCGCTGTTTGGCCTGGTTCCTTTGGAAATTGTATAGCTAGACCCGGTCTCCCACATTGTATTCTTTCCTAGTAGTCTTCAAATCATGATGAGTCTTCATGCTATCGGCTGATCTTTCTAGGTTTCGCTGAGCATAGTCAAAAGCATGTTGAAGGTGTTTCCTTAAATTTTCAACATACTCATGAGTTGTAGAGGCATTGATCAATGTTTGCTCTTGGGTCCTGTAAAGCAAATGCTGGGGAAGCACCATCCTGCGTCCAGTCATCAGCTCAAATGGTGACATTTTAGTTGCAGATGAAGGGGTAGATCTGATGGCCATTAGGAAAAGAGGTAATCGGATATCCCAACTTGGCCCAGATTCTGCCACAAACTTTTTTAAGATGCTCACAATGGTTCGGTTGTAACGTTCTACTGCACCAGAAGAGGCTGGCTGGTAAGCAATATCTAGCTTCCTTTTCACCCCCAGTATCTCCCACATCTTTGTCATTACTTCGCTGGTGAAATGGCTACCTCTGTCTGACTCAATCCTTTGGGTTGACCAAAATGGGAAAAGATGTGGTTGATCATCAGGGCAGCTGCTGTTTCTGCCTTGCAGTTTGGGGCCGGGAGACATTCCATCCATTTAGTAAATAAGCATGTGACCGTCAACATGTACTTATTTTCCCTAGAGGAGCGAATCACAGGGCCTATGAAGTCGACTTGCAAATCTGACCATGGCAGTGTCATCCCCCTCTTTTGGAGAGGCGCACGGTGTGTGAGGGATGTTGGATGAAATTGTGCGCACACACAAGACGCCCCTTCAAGTATTGGTCAAGGTCCTGCCCCACGTGTGGCCAGTATGCAACCTATCTTAAGATCTCAAGTGTTGTATGAAACCCCCTATGAGTGGCGGTGGCCACATCATGGGCGTGACTTAACATCGGGCTTCGGAATGAGGTAGGGACCACCCACTGATCATGGCCAGCTTGGGATTTCCTTACCAACAAACCGTCTTGGATTCGGAACATTTTTGGACATTTCATCAACACTCTGAGGTCCTCTTTCGCAATGTAATCGGCATCCGTCAGGGGAAAGTTCTCAGGGTCCTCAATGTGTTGGTAAAACTTACCAATTATCGGATCCCCCTTCTGAGCCGTAATCAAATCAGCATCTGGGGTCTCCTTACTCCATTCTGCAGTTGAAAGATCATTGTGAGCATTTGTCTGGGACCTAGTGATAGCAGTGACCTGGATTTCCCCCAACAAGGACTCAATCTCTATTAGTTTCCCTTGGATGGCCCCGGTTTTGGCCAGCTGATCAGCTAAGTAATTTCCAGTTTTGTCTGGTCCCTCTACTTTGGAATGACCCTTGATCTTTTTCCAGGAGATGGTCATCCAAGTCGAGGTGACCAGATCATCAATGTTTTGGATTAACTACCCATGTTTTGAGGGTTTGTTATTAGCACATAACATGCCTCTGGTTTTCCAATTAACCATGTACTCCACAAACCCGTTCCGTACATAATCCGAATCTGTGATTATGACCAGTTTGTGGAGTTGATGTTGGCCAGCAGTGAGGATGGCTTGATGCACAGCCATCAACTCTGCCAACTGACTACGTGGGGGACCAATCTTGTACCCTGCGGAGGGTTCTGGGGACTCATTCACCCATGCATTCCCTACGCCGGCCACAAGTTCTTTTTCCCCGTTGTTGTCAACATGGTAAGAGCATCCGTCCACATGGACAGTGGGCTTTCCCTCACACTTGTCTTCTTCAAAGACTTTGTGTGGGGAATTAAGGTACGCCTCCATGTTTTCCTTGATTTTTAGACTTTCGTCCTCAAGACAGTTTTCTCTGGCACAAACATGCAAGTCAGCCAGACCTTGCGCGAGGGGACTCTTCTTGTTTTGGCCATATCTGACCTCCACAGGAAAGCCTTGCATTGACAGAATCCAGGAAGGTATTCGGGAATTACTCACATTTCCGGCCCGGATTCTGTCACTTTGGAGATATTGCAGAGGCTGGTGTGGAGTCTGCACTATGATGTGTTCCCCCCTGGATAAACGGGCGGTAATTCTTCAATACCCACACCATTGCCAGGAGTGCCTTCTCACAATCGTTGAATTTTTCCTCCACAGAGGATAAAGTTTTGCCCGCATAGGAGATTACTTTATTGACCTTGCCATGCTTTTGATATAATACTGCAGTCAAGCATCTATTAGAGAACCCTGTCTCCAAGAAAAACTCCTTGTTTCTGACAGGGTAAGCTAGGCAAGGCGCTTGTGAGAGGCTTCTTTTGAGCTGTTTTACTGCCTCGGATTGTTCTGGATCCCATTCCCACTTGACCCCCCCTCCAAGAGATGAATCAGGGGTCTGGTGATCACTGCGTAGCCCTCAATGAACTTTCTTCTGTAATTAGTCAGTCCAAGGAGGCTCCTTAGTTCCCGCAGAGTTGTGGGGTCTTTCAGTATCTGAAGTGCTTCCACTTTCTTTTCCTGGGGACAGAGACCCTGAGAAGTAATCTCACGCCCCAAGAAATTAACACAGGTTCTACACCACTGTGCTTTCTGAAAGGAAAGTTTTGCTCCTGCGGCCCTCAACTGGGTCAGAACATAACGGATCTCCGCTATTTGTTCCTCCACAGATGAGCTTTTGATGAGGACATCATCTACATAAGCCAGGTTACCCCTCGCACCCAGATCGGGCATGGCCTTGTGTAGGAAAATGTTGAATAAATTGCCGGAGTTGAGGTATCCGAAGGGAGTCCGGGTCCATGTGTACTGCTGGCCGCCAAAGGTAAAAGCCAGTTTGTATTGGTCCTCCCTACTGACAGGCACAGTCCAGTATCCATTGGTCAGGTCTATTGCAGTGAATACCTGTGACCCCTGGATCTGGGCCAGCCCTTGGCCAATGTAGGGAAGAGGCCATCGGGAAGTATGTACCCGTTTGTTGAGCTCCCTAAGGTCGGCGCAGAGTCTCCACTGGCCGCTTGGCTTCAATATTCCCAACACCGGATAATTGAAGGTGCTGTGTACTGGACGGATTATCCCCCGGGACTCAAGGTTCTTAATTATTTCAGTAAGGGACTTCATGGATACGAGAGGCAAGCGATATTACTTCACAAACACTAGAATCATGCCAGGGTCCGTGGGAATTGTTGTTGTGTGGATGTCGGTGCGACCGCAGTCATATGAGTCCACCGCAAAGAGATCTTGAAAATCCAAGAAAAGTTGTTTCAACTTTTGCTTCTGCTCCAGAATCACACAGGCATCAGCTAGGTTGACTCTGTCTTCAACCATCTGCCTGAAGCCTGGAAAGACTTCTGGTTTTGCTATCTCAGCGGCCTCCTCCAGCTGGGTGGAGAAGTCCCTGGTCAGAGTGCTGATTTGGACTGGAGGCTTCAGGTGGGAAAGGCAGCCCTCATGGACCTGGAAAATCACCTCATCCCCTCTGAATTCACAAGTCACATCTTCCTTACCATAAGGGCAGGAAGTGTACACCAGGAGGTTCCCCCCATGCCGGGTAAGGATCCTGTCTGGCGTTGTGTTGTCATCACTTTCACTGTCAAAACAGTCCTTGGGGATTGGTCCTAACAGTTCATTTCCAAAATCAATGGAAAAATGTTGGTCATCAACCGCCATTCCAATAATGGTGCCTGCGGCTAGAGTAATACTCTTTAAGTCGCTGTTATCCACCTCTATTGGAATGGTGTCATGTTCTACGTTGACTAATGGTGTTGGGTTTACCCCCAACCCTTGCTGTTGGAGAGAAGCATTTAGATGAATATAAGCATCAGGGTTTTCCTATTTTTGTCCTCTTTTAACTTTCACTTCCAGGGAGAATTGTCGGGTCCTTTCTGGGATGGTGACATCCTCTTTAATCTGAATTTCAACTGCATTAGGTAGCGATTGAGCTGACCTAAATGCTTTTTCTGGATCATCAAAGCTCATGGGATTATCAGCTAAGCGGGACCAAACTTTGAAGTTTATCAGGTCCAAACTAATGGCAAAACGATTGAGAATGTCACTGCCTAAGTAAAAGGCAGCAGTGATGTCTCGCACGACCCAACAATTATGGGCTATGCTCTTGTTGCCAATGGAGATTTTGAGCATACACCTGCTTGGCAGGAGATGTTTGGAATTGGGTGTTTCCAGATCCATTTCCCATGTGTCTATCAGTTTGAATGTGGGAATGGCTGGATCTTTTGGGAGTTGGCGGAACATGGCTTCGCTGATGAAGCTCTTACCGTTGTTCACACACACTCGGGCGAGAACAGAGTCCTTCCCATCATTTAACTGAACAGGGATGACCAACTGCTCTCCAATTTGCTGAACATCAGCCAGGCTCTGAGCTGATTTCACATCTTTCTGGACTATTGGGGTGGGAATGTCTGATTGTGGATTAGTAAAGAATTTCAGAGTGTTTCCTTCCAGTGTGGAATACCACCTTAAACTGGAAGGAAGGTTGATTTTCAGAAATAGAGAGGACCCCCCATCACCAGTCTGTTGTCCTACTGCTATTACTGTCACATCTGGAATTTGGTTGTTCTGGAAGTGAAATTCTACTTGGTCAGATTTTTGTTCAACCATGTGGCATGTGCCATTTAAACTAACATGGTTGACACTCTGTTTTAATTTTATTGGTCAGCTAGCCTGGGTCCAGAGGACCTTGTTTACGCAATCTATTAGGGGTGACAACCTTCTCAGGAGGTCATTCCCTAGTAAACAAGGCGTGCCCTCTGGAGTCACTACTATGACCGGGTGTTTCACCTTGTGTTGCCCAATTTTAATGTCCAGATCTGCAGTTCCCTCGACTGGAATTTCCTTCCTGTCAAAGTTCTGAAATTGTCCAGGAAGAGAGGTGAGAGGAATACGGTAATTATCCCCCCTTCCTGCATTTAGTTCGTCAAAGGCCCTTCTGGACAGAAGGGTAGCTTGGGATCCAGTGTCCACCAGTGCCGAAATTGTATCCTGCTCCTGTACTTGTACCGGGGCATAGTATCTTCCCTCCTTCTCCTCAGGGGGGCACAGATAATGCACATTTTTGGACAACTGGTGGGCCAATTTTCTGGTTTTGGACATGCAAAGAGAAGAGGTTTGGGCAGAATTCTGTGGAGAGTCTTTGGAATCTGAAAGAAATGTTGGCACCCAGCAATGGGAGAAATGTTGGGTTCCCTTGGTTCTGGGCCGCCCCCCCCCCCTTTTTGGAGGCAGTCACCAGAATGGGTTTGAACCAGGGGATTTTGATGCTGTTGGTTCTGGGATGAGGTGATGGGCGGCGCTAGCTCAGTCCCCACATCTATCCAGTCTGTCTGTGAATCTCTTGGGACCCATTTTTCTTTGGGAGGAGTTCCCCCATGTCTGAAGGAGAAGATCCTTTTCCCAGGATCCTCTGAGGATTCCCCTCCCTCAAATTGGAAGATCTGTACTTCCTCCTCAAAGTGAGTCTTTTTGGGTCCTTTGTTTTACCTACCTCCTCACTGCTCCTTGGGTGGCAGACTTTCAGGGGTAGGAGATTTTTTTTCCGGTTCCTGGGTTTCCAGGGGCGGTTTACAAGTGGGGAAGGATGCTTCCTCCCTTGTGCCTCCTCCCTGGGAACCGGTGGGTTATCGGGGTGCTGCCCCCGTCATTGGTCTGGAGCACCAGGCCTAGAGTTTGGGGCATTCTGCACCGGCATGCTCATCTGGGGGTTCTGCTGAGCCCTCAGCACGTGACCCAGCTCCTGTGCCGTATTTTGGACCTGGCACTCTGACTGTAAAACCCGCTCAGGCTAATACAGGGTTCTGTTTCCTCCCCTGGGCTGATCCCGGGAAGGATAGCAATCCCTTCTCTGGTAGAACCCTGGGTTGGGAAGATTTGGGTACCCCTCCACCCTTGGCCTCCCCTCTCCCGGATTAGGTGGTCTGGACTCAGGGAATTGGGGAAAGAAGGATGGATGATTTTGGGGCTGGAAGTTGTGTAGATACCTGGGAAAAAAGTTCTGCCAGGATTTGGTGAATTTCTGCCCTCCTGGGGGAAGTTAGGAGGGAAGTTCCCCGGGTTAGGCGCTTGGCTGGATCCCCCCCCTTGGGCTGGAGGAGTCCACACATAACCCAGGATGGGTCGGGTTCCCTTGTACCGGGGACTTACATAGTCAGGGGAGTGAGGGACCCCATTTGTGGGACTTCCTCCCTGACTCCCTGTCTGGGACTGGCCCGAGGCCCTTCTGGGCTTAGAATTATTCTGCACAGGCAGGTTTTTAGGCCCCCCATCTCCAAATCTAAAATGGGGGCAACCTTTACCTCTGCCACCTTAGCAGCAGCAGGGGTGCTGGTCGGTTTGGGGCTTTTCTGCGCATTACTTTTATTTTCTATGGACTTCTGCACCTCATAGATTCAGGTGGCCTGTTCAATGACCCAGTCTAGTGACATTTTCTCGTGAAAATCTCTCACTAGCTGGGTCATGATGTATTTGGGTAAGGCATGGAAAAAAGTATTTACAAACTCTTTACTGTCGTGCGCACCCTTTTGGTAGTCTGCGCAAAAGCACGCTTCAATTCCTGCACAAATTCTTGTGGGGCCTGATCCTCCCTATATTGCAAATTGTAGGCCGCCCTATATGTGGACCATCTTGAATAGTTTTGGTCCTCCAGCCCCGCAAAGAAACTGGAGTATTCTGGGGAGAATGTCCATTTTACATATTGAATGCAGCTACTGCTGTCTTTCAAATGGAAAGTCTCCATCATTTGCTCAAAGAACACCAAGTGTTCCCAAACAGAATACTTGGAGTTCTTGTGATAAGGCGTGATGACACTCCTGATTGCCTTAATCTGTTTTAAGGGGTCCTTAAGCAAGGCCCTTTTTGCCTTATTGGCCTTCTTGGTTCGGGTAACCCTGGTCCATTCAACCTCTGACTCAGAAGCACTGCTCCCAGAGGTGCCCGTCTGATCTTCCAGGTTTTCCCGAATTCTGCGAGCCTGGGAATGGCCAGCAGAATGTAGGAACCTAGTCTCTTGTGTCCTGGGACGCGCGGAGGAGTCTTCAGATTCCTCCTTGCCGCCCGGATTTGAAGGGTACCCCCCCACTGACCTAACTGGGCAGAGGTTTTCTGAATGCCCTTAGAGGGCCTACTCTCAAGGGGTTCCCCACTAAATTGCGCTGTACTTGGGTGCCCATACCCGGATGCCTGCCCATCCATTCCTGGGAGGTACTGGCCTATGAGCCCCCTACTTTTGGCTGGATAGTAATCTGCCATCCCCGTGGCCTTGGGCTCATGTGCGCCATGGGACATGGGGATGGCAGAGTCCAAGGACTGGGAGAGATGAAGGCCTCTGGTACTAGGGCTCCTGAGGTTATGCTTGGGTGTTTCCCTTTCCCAGCGAACCTCATCTCTGTCAGCCCCTGCTTCCTGTTGCCACGCCAGAGCCTGTGCTTTCAGTTCCTCAATCAAGGCCTTACTAGACTCTATCAGTCTTTCCTGCATGGCTACCTGTTGCTGGAGCCTATCATTGTGCTGGCAGAGAGCCTCATTCTCTCTCTGTGCTTCTTGGTTAGTCTTGGAGTACTGGGCCAGTCTTTGCTGCAGGAGGGTTACCTCCTGGGTACCGTCCCTACTGGCCTGCTCCTTTCTTGCCAGAGCATCTTCCAACTTCCTGGTGTGCTCCAACAAGTTCTGGTGCTCTTTTTGGAGTTCACCCAGTCCCTGGAGGGCCAGGTGATTTTCCTCCAACTTCCCTTTTAATTGGCAGACTTCCTGGCCTAAGGTATCCCTTTCCTGAGTAAGAGCCTGTCTCTGTCCCGCCAGGTCGTCCCTCTGCCTTTGAAGGGCACCCGCATTCTCTGGCGCTCCTCATCAAACTATGCCTGGGTATCCAGGTCTTTCAAAATCAGTTTATTGCTCTCGGCCTTTTCCTTATCTAGGTGGCTTTGCAGGGTGACTACCTGCTCTGTGCATGCCCTGTTGAAGTCCAGTTGTTGCTCCAGATTTTTCTGGCTCTGCAGTAGGAAGTCCAAACATTCTTGGTACTCCTTCTGCAAGGCCAGAAATCTGGAATCCTGGTCTGCCTTTTCCTGTTGCAGGATACCCATATCCTCTTTTATTTTAATGAGATACTGTCTACTATAATTTCTGACTCCTGCCTCCAGTGCAGCCTCTGCTCAGAAGAGTCCAGGTCAGATTGGGCCTTCTCTAATGCCATCAGTTGCCTATTTACCATATCTTGGCCTTCAGCACATTTGTCCTGTATGGCTCCCATATATAAATATAAATATGCCACTATCCTGGCAATCTTGTCGTGCTCATCTTTGGCTCTAGGGGCTTTGTATAGTTCACTCAGGGCCACATGTAAGGGACCCTGATCTCTCCATTTATCTGACCCTGTTGCAGTGATCTGGGGTGTGATTGCCTGCAACCACACCGTCTGATCCTGTTCCGTCCATTCGCCTCTCTCAAATAACTTATGTAAGAGGTTCTCTCTGGCTATTTTGATGTGTACTAGTGTCGTAATTCTGGAAATTGATTTCCTTCCTGACTTACAGAAGTTAGTATTTTATTTTGCAAAACAGACAGTTTCCTTAGAGCGTCCTTCTTTTGAGGTGTGCTTTTACAGTGTAACACAGCGTGGTGATCCAACAGGATTTATGTATCCTGTCAGTTAGCACACTGTATTAAGCTGCACAAGTGGTAGCTCTAATCCAGACGTCCCGGACGAGCCCACACTTTGTAAGTGACTTCAATTCAGCACTCCAACTAAGTCAATGCCTAGTCTGGGATGCCCAATGGAAGCCCTTATTTATATATTTTTATGACAAGTTCATAAATCTGGATGATGAACCCTTATATAACGCCCCTCTCCTAGAATCCCCCTGACCTCACTGAGCCAAGAAGTAGGTTTGTTTTGCAAATTAAAAGATTTATTTGAAAAATTAAACAATATATATATATCACACTTTTATGAATAAATTAATATTTGATAGCACACTTATGAAGATAACAGTGATCAACAATGGATAATATTACACTAGCACAATTCTTTAATTACTTAGGAGTTGGTATAGAAAGGATAAGGTATCAGAGAATACTTTTATGGTTTCAAGGAAAAGCAATGATGGAAGAATGCAGCACAGAAATAAACTGATATGGTTTCAACAATAGATCAGATGATCCCTTTTTTCTTTATGACAACTCACTCCCCCCCTATGCAATATGAAGAGATGGAAATGAGGGCACACAAGTTTCAGGAATACAATCAAAATCATTTCAGTTCCCCCCTAGCACCCTTAGAGCAACCGGTATGCTTTTAAACAGTCAAAAATACTTTTACATGTGATTTGCAATGAAGTGAAAAATATGCTAAAAATGATTTCAATTCCCTATAGGAGATTCAGGGTAGGTGATAGCTACTTTGAATTAGTTCAGGTCAACACTAGCAATGATTCAGGAATGATTATCAGAGTGAAAATGAATTTCAGCAGTTGCAAGCAAGAAGCAGCTATTTTTTTTACTACTAAGGCTTGCCATCCTTACTTATATCACAAATTGCATCACCAAAATGGGTGTGTGCGTGGGCATAACTAAGCCTGCCCCTCACAACTTATCATTGGCCAAATTCTCCTCTCTCCCTTGATTGGGGGAAGGAAATGGAGGTCATCGTGATGAGGTATGTTTATGGGTCAGAGAATCCTCCCCTTGTCACTTTGCACACAAATCTATTTTTGATTCAAATGCATATTTATCTATGTACAATTTTTCTAATATTCTATGTCCAGTTAACATATTTTCTGTAGCACCAAACCATCCGATCCCTGTCTTTGTAAGATGTTGTGTCCACTTCTGACAGGATTCTGCCCTTTTCATCCAGAACACCATATCTAAATTTTTCACAAATATGCGCAAGGAATATGGGCATCAGATGATGAAGTGTCAGATTTTTAACATACAGACATTTGGAGTAATACCCTATTTTCCGCTACTACCCCCCAGAACATACCACAGAGTCCTAGCACCTCTTAAAATGTGCACAGAAAAATCACAGGAATAATGATATTATTTATATAATTTTGACAATTGTGTACTATGAATTATCCATCTTTTTAAAATTATGCTCTGGCCCAGATGGGTGTGGTTAAGTCCCAAAGCACATGGGGGAATTTCTGGTTTGTCCACTTCCTCCAAGCTCAGTTGGCTCACAGAGGCAGTGCCCCTCCCAGTTCCTTCCAAGAGGAAGCCATTTACGACCTCCTGATTTAGCAATTGCTATGAGCCAACGGAAGTTCATTGTTCTGTTTCCCTGCAGTCCCAGGTACTCCTCCCCTGATTCAATCAGAGAGGTGTAATCATCTTTTGGTGGGTGCAGCAGAAGGCAGGCCAGGCCTGTGAATGCAGTTGCTGGGCATGTTTCAACTCCTGTCGGGGTTAGTTGCCGGGCAGAATTCAATCCCTTTAAGCCAGGCATTTTGAGCTTGCATTCAGAGAAACAAAGGTGATTTCAAAGTGCTTTTTTTGAGCTAACAGGCACTGCTGTTTTTCCTTTGGCACCACGTTTCACTCATGGCGCTTCTGGCCCATCACGCTTGCACTGGTGGGTGGCAGGTCGGGCGACCATTTTGGTGTGCGCAAAAACTGCACGGTTTTCCTGGATTCTGGCGCAAATGTGGGCTTTTCGGCCATCTTGGATTTTCTAAGCCCACAGCACCAAAAGTTGCAGCATAATAACTTGAACATGGGTCAATACACCTGACACCAGGAGAACATGCCATACCCTCTCTGGGCGTGGGGCAAGAACTGTGTGCTTATATGTTGTCTCTGCAACATGATAGGGAAGTCACAACAGGGAGATCATTGCTGGAATCCCTTTGAACTGAGGCAGACTCAAGAGGGGGATATGTGCAGGATAGGTGGTGGATGAGCACCACACTAAAGAAGGGGCCCACTATCTTGAAATGCCCAGACCCACTTCCTTCTTGAGAACTCCATATCTTCCCGCAGAGAAGGCTCTTTGGGAGATTACTTCTCAAGGAATCTCCCTTCATACAGCAGCCATGATTGGACCCTTAGAGGGGGCTTAAACTGGACCAATCTGCTTTATCAAAGAGGCAATACAAAGGAGACCATCCTGAAGAATCACCTTGGACTATAGTGGGATCATTTGAAATTACACTGGAGCATTGTTGGGGTAAAGACTGATATGCAAATGGATATTTCCCTTCTGTGAAAGGTACAGTGAGCTAAAGTGTGGTAACAGACTCTCAAGTGGGTACCTTCCCAAAGAACAGGTCATTTAGCCATGTTCGTTCTGGCAGCGGGGCGCCTATGGACTATTTTGTGATTGTTTAAAAGTTTCCTAAGGTCATCTAGACGTGGACCCCTTGCTCACTGTGCTCAGAGAGGCACAGCTCCACCTCACTGATGAGGCCCAACAAGGCTGAAACACATATATGTGGTTGCTGTTGGTACTCTTGTTCAGTAGAGAATTGCCATAGCATTTCAGTGCTGGACTGCCCATGTGGGTGGGACAAAGACTGATATGCAGATGGATATTTCCCTTCTGTGAAAGGTACAGTGAGCTAAAGTGTGGCAGCAGACTCTTGAGTGGGTACCTTCCCAAATAACAGGTCATTTAGCCATGTTTGTTCTCGCAGAGGGACAACTATGGACTATCTTTTGATTTTTCAGTTGGGGTAAAGGCTTGCCAAGTCACATACATTGGGTGAAGACAGGGGACCTCATTGCTTCTGGGGAACATGTGAAACGACCTGCTAGAGGAAAGCCTGGCTGCTGCTGGACACTGTAACCAGACTCTGTCTGCTGGAGTGGCAGCCCTGAAGGAATGATTTGCAATCTTTTTGGTTGGAAAGGGCAGAAGAAGGACTCACAGTTAAAGGGCCCCACAGCACCCAGTAGGAAAAGAAGCTGTCATTGTCTCCCTCTGCAAATGAGAACCGCTTAGAGCTGCTTCTAGCACTCTAAACTTCACCAAGTTGATCCAAAGACCCAAAGTCCCAATGGCCCTTCCTTTCACACTCTGTTTCAAGCTCCTTTGAGCTGCGCCAACACAAACATCTCCTACTGGTCTCAAGCTTCTTGAGCCACAAGCCATTGATGCTTGTCAAACCGCACCACTTTGTTGGATCTAGCCAAGCTAGTTTGATGCTGAAGCCAAATCTCAATTTTCCTCACATTGAGAACCTGTTGAGCCTTCAAGCTATGACGACCCGAACATCGTCTGCCTGTCCCAAGCTTCTTTGGGCCTGATGCCATTTCTGCTCATCGAGCCACACTGCGTTGTTGAACTTTCTCTTCTGTTTAGAGAACCTTGATTGGGCATTTCTTTCATTTTGGTCCTTACTGTACTATTGTTTTGGATGCTTCCATGCGGCCTCACACCCTCCTGAAAATGATAGCCTGCCATAGGTGAATGCTACTTTAATGATGCAAAGAGGGTATATTAGTAATGCTCTGCTGTTTTTATACTTATGATTGAGATCATTGTTGTTCCAGAAGTAGTGTGCGGATGAGTAAGCGTTGGAAGCCCTGCTCGTTCCTGTACTCCTGCAGTGTAGTCGTTATGTCACCATAAGGTGAAAGGGAACGTGCAATGTTTTATTTTGGAGAAGCACAATGTGAATTTTTCCAGGCCAGATCCTGAGGACGTAGAATTGTGGTCATAAAAAAAGAAATGCATAAGTACTTCTTTGGGTTGACATATTTTAATTTTAGTCTGAACTCACGTGTAAAAGGCTATATGCTTCACCTATCTTTACATCTAAAGAGGAGCACACCCTGAAAATGTGTATACAGCCAAGATTAATACGAATGGAAACTTTGCTATTGAGAATGGGAGTTGTTTTGAATGTTCCCTGATTTACTCTGAAGTTGCCAGATGAGTACTCTGCCATGCGACTCCCTCCATGTTTGTCTCCCTCCCCGTACTCTAGTTATCTCCCTGCATTAAAAACCTACAGATCCCTGAAATGTACATAAGAGCCTGCATTTGAATCTTTCATTGTAATGTCACTAAACCACTCTTGTGAGTCATAGGGACGTTACTTCACATTTGTATGTGTCGGTGTGGTAGTTAGTATAATATCAAAATGCTACTGCATTTAGCTCTTTGTGTTTCATACACAATTTACCATTCAGAGACCTGTGCAGGTTTATTTTGTTTAGTATCTTACAATGTTTTATTAAGTGTTATTTGCATTTGTATGGCTTGGTGCACTTGACTGCTGCCCAGGAGGCTGCTGATTTCTTCTCTAGGAGGAGGGTTTCTTCCCCTACATTGAGTTGCCCTCCGAGAAGATTTACCCAGAGATCAAAGGATTCAGCAGTTCTGTATCCCCAAAAATGTAGCTTATGATGTGAGTGTGCCTTGGTTAAGTGGCAGCGTGAGTGTCGTTGTTAGTGTGAGTGTGATGAAACAATGTAGAAGGGAACAGGATGAAAAAGACTCTATTCTTGCATTAGGTTGTAGATCCTTTATAGAGGAAAGCTCTGATGAAATATGGGCACTCCTAAATGAGAGTGTTGCTTTGCACAGTTGCTTCCCTAGGACAAATGTCCAGTTTGGACACCCTGGGAGTTCTTGAGGAATGCTAGGAGCTTTGCAGGCATGGCCATTGTGGTGGGGGAGGCCTGATTAGGTACCTCTTGCACTACTCAACATTCCAAGACACAGTGCTACCATTCCTATGCTCACTGGTTACATTTCTGACATGGCGGACAGAATTCATGCTGAACTTATGGAGCAGTTCTAAGCGCAATTGGTAAATGTAAACAGAATGGCATGTTCCTAGCAGCAGGGATGTAGTGCCAATACCATGACATACACATTCTCAGTAGTAGAAGGGTGAAGAGATATTTAGCCTCTGCTGCAGTTTGTATCACTAGGAATTCAAGCAACACAACCAATTTCATTAATTTCTATCTTTAATTTGAAGAAGTATTTATTTTATACTTACTGGTTTTAGGAAGGTCATTTTGACCTTTTTTAGCTTGGAGAATACTGCCAGAGATTTCAACATGAAAAAGTATCATCTTTCTGTCCATTTAAACCATTATTGACTATTTAAAAGTAAGTGGCGAAAAGGTGATCAAATCTTAAAGAGCTTTCTTTTAGAAAAAACTGTATGCACATCCAACTCTTTGAAATGCCTTTGAGCTAATATTAAAGTCGGGTAATTTATTCTCTAGTCTGCCCATGTTCACAAAATATATTTAGACTAGCAATAGGTGTTTGCATTTAAATATGTCTCGAGACAAACCTCATTGTTTTTTAGCATATCACAAATTACCGAACTCCCTTTACCCTGAATACATTTTACTTATTTTACATGTTCAAAAGGGTAGAGAAATCCCTTGTCACTGCACCTTATTTTTAAACTATTGGAAACGTCTGGCTTGTCAGTGAATCAGTTCCCAATGTGCAGAAATGAATAACTCAATTCAGATTGCCAAACACAGGGGAATGCTTAGTCACATTTGTTTGCACGTGATTCATATATTTAAAAGAGAATCAAGATATACTAATTTGCAAAATTCTCTTAATATTTTGTGACCCATTGCTGTTTTAAAAAAAATCTGATATAAGAAAAGATTACATTTAATATGCTCATTATTTTTTAAATGCTACCCATTTGGTGAATGTTTTTGAACAGTAATGAAAACAGCTATCTGTTTCACTGAACATTGCAAAACATGCTCAGCTATATGAGTGCTACGGTTAGGCCTTTTGGATTTCAGTAAAATCTAATTTCTACCCAGGGAAATAATTTTCTCTTTTAGAGGTTTATCCCAAAATGTGTGACAATGGCCACTAGATGGCAGCGCTGACCTTGCTACACATGGATTACTCTCTTAAATTGAAAATTAAAACCATGGTTAGTGCTGTCACCTAGTGGACATTGTTTAGGCATTTTCGTACCGCAATATGATCTAAAGTGAAATAAATAGGCTACATGATATAATCCCCTTAATCATTATTTATTGTGTTTAAAAATAGAATAGCAATTTGAACTTAATTGTTGGATTCCCAAAGCTTCAGACCTGAAAACCGCGTTAGCCACTTTTCAGAGAAGATCCAAATGGACTACATGATCAATTGTCGTCTTGTATTCCAATGGTTCTCTATGAAATACTAGATCTAAGTTCTATTTGGGAAATGGACCAAATAAAGGACAGTTTTTCAGCAAAATTTGGTTTGAAAATAGCAGAGTTACACCTGTGACTTGAACTCCGTAATTCCCATAAAAAAGTTATACAGTTCTTTTTTATGGTTCCAGACCCTGATACCGTTGAATTAGTAAATTTGCAACTTTTGTTTTTTTTACCAAGAGCTTCATTGTTATCTGTGTGATGAGAAGCTAAGTTACACACACGTATTTTTTTTAAAGTGTCTTAAATCTTTGTCCTGCATGCAGATTTAAAAACTATGTGCCTTCCCCTTATCACATGAGTCCCATGATTTATTTTAAATTTAGGTAGTGTATGTCTTTGGGGTCATTGCAAAATTAATATGAGCTCCTATTTTGCCCCTATCTGGCAACTGCAACTAGAGCCCAGCAAGTCCTTATTTCATTCTTAGCATTTTTGTATGTGTAGATTTCTTTTGCTATTACAAATGCGTAACTACATGTCCCAGAACACAAAGAGATAACAAGTGCTGCATCAGCATAATCCTGGCTTATTTTGTTGAACAAGAATTATGCTTAACAGGCTTGCTGCAATGTACAATACAGTTTTGTTTACAATGGGAAAACACAGTTGTCAGTGATTTATGTTGTAGTTAAACAATATGTAAGCACTGATAAACACCGATTTTGCAAACAATTGAAAACCCTGAAAAAACACAACCAGAATCGGGAAAATGTCAACTGTCACTGAAAACAGTCAACCCTAGTTATGGTTCCAGAAGATGGACATTATCATACAGTGTATTCAATTTGCATGGATTCCTGGAGTTTTGTTCAATTAGCCCAGTGTTAGCAGAAGGAAAACATATGCTTCAGACTATTTATGGAACGCTTTATGTCGAAAACATGTCATAGCAGAGAAGAATCAAGCTGGAAGCATGCTCTAGTTGATTAAACAAAATAGCACGTTGGGATCATTCCGAATTCTAGAATTAGGGCTATCATATAGCAGGCGACGAGAGGGAACAATACCCTTCCAGAATTCCACATGTTCTAATTATCTGTGCATGAGTCCTCTGACATCTATTAAATGGAATGTCAATTTCAGGGGATTAAGTCGTGGTATTGGATGATACAAATAGTGTATTTTATGAGAAATTGAATCCCTATAACAAGTCCTGTTTTACATGATTAGGCCAAGTATGAGTCACGCTATTAGCTAGAATCAGACATATGTGATGTTGAGCTTTTTTTCTTTTTCTTAGCAGTAGTACAATCACAACTACTTTTACATTGTGTGAAATGTATAACTCCTTCTGAAATAATCACTTGTCAAATGTTTTAGATGTTCTCGGTAATTCTTTCATCTTTTTGCTCTGTGATCCACTTATCAGTGGCATATCCACTGTGAGCCATATGCCAGACAAGCCCCTGCATTCCCCGACAGAGTACTTCCTTCGGAAGTCCCTGATTCACAACATTTACTTTCAAGAAGCAGGAGGGGGGGGCTTGGCATGGAAGGGACCGGCAGTCAATCCCTCTGTGCATATCCAAGTACCAGATGCATTCCCAACTTGAACATGTAGTCAGAAATTAAACTCTGAGGGATGGGGTATTTTGAGAGACCTTCGTCCACTTAGATTCACTGAGTGCATTTCGATTTAATATTCGAAAATAAAGGCAGGCTTCTGTACTGACCCATACCCGCATTGTGCTTTCCCCTGCACCTAATTTCCAAAAGGAGAGACCAGCCACAGGTGAAAAAGCAGCAGATAGGAATCAGGGAATCAGGGATATACTTTGATACTCATCAGCCCCTCCTGTGGTACCATAACATGCAAGCATTCTCTAGGTGGGGTGAGGGGGGCTGATTCAAGGGAGGTCACTCAAGGCGAGTGCATGGTCTTCCTAAATCCTAGCTTAAAATGGGGGTATGTCCCTCCAACCCGACTACACATATCCTGCCATTCATTGCCATGAAAGACTCACCTGGGCGAGTACAGGAGCCTCTATCACCTCTCCAAAACACCTAGACACAGATTAATGGATGCAACGGGTAAGCGAAAAGGCAGGGTCCTCATGGGTGATGGCAGGTACTGAGGTTTAACTTCAGGCACCAAAAGCATGGACAGGAGTGTTACCATCTCTGATACTGCCCTCTCTTTTGGTTTCTTGAGATACATCTGATGCAATGACACTGGACTTCAGACGGACTGGCCTACAGCTGAAACACCCATGCCAAGCGAGGTCGCATAACTGAGCTGTGGAATGTGTGATGCCTCTGGCTCGAGCCCCACCTGAAAATGTACACAGCGATGATGCTCCTGGCTCAAATCTCAAGGCTGCCAGAGCTTGAATCACAGAAACAGCCTGCAGTTGTGAAATGTACTTTCTTCCTTCTGTTCACCGAAATAAAATTGTTTGTTATCATACGTGCATTTTACTTGCTGTGTCATGGGTGGAGAGAGGGTTCAGCTACTCCATTTGTACACAAGGATTAGCCAGGCCTGGGAGGAGCAGAGCAGTGAGCACCTTGGCAATTCACTGGTGTGTGTTTGCATTACAGCCCCTTTCTCTCTACATCTGGTCTCTTGTGTATTATTTGTGTAAAAGTGCCAAGTGCCTGAGGTGTCATGGGGAGCTGGATGAGCCCAGGCATCGTGGGGGGCAGGACGAGCCTGTAACAAGGAGGTGACACTGGAGTTGCGTAGAAACAGTGTGAGTGGCCGACCTAACTGATACTGAGTACTGATGTGATTACTAAGGCAAAATAACAAGATTTGGCTGGATTTGAAACCACACTGGTGATTTCTCAAGTCATCGAAAGTGAAAATAGTGTGCTTTAAAATCAGTATAATGAAACAGAATTTGGTCAAGAGGATTGTGCAATGGCTGATATCAAAAAAATTAATTGGTACATCCGCAATTCAAAACATCTGTGACATAGCAGAATTATGTCAAACCCATTATAATGCATCGAATGGATGAGGCCTGACAGTAGAAATCTCTTTCTCATACAGTTCCCATTTTGCCTCTATCTGTACTTGTTATCCTTTTCTTCCATTGTTACAGGCCACAGTGCCAACACGAATGAGGGTCTTTGCTGGCCTGCATCTTCAACTTCTTCACCCGCTTATATTTATCACCATGGCTATTCCCCCACCATCGACGATACACCGACACGCTCAACACTAACATCTCATTACCTTCTTCACATATTCACCTGCCATGAACACCTCAAACTCTGCAGCAACCACATATTCCCTCCCAGCATTGGTTCTCAATATGTGTGACAATCGCCAGAAACAGATTTGATGACTTATCACAGGTGGCAAAATGGTGTAAATCCCCATGTATGGACTCCATTCAGCAGATTGTTGGCATTAAAGTGGAATGTTTGTTGCTGACAAATGCTCCACTTAAAGGCCAAATCCAGAATTTGATGCTGCAGTAAATTTGGCAGTAATTTTGTTGCTGACAAAAGTACTCTGCACGAGGCCCCATCTAAGTAATGGCTGCACCCCAGCTACTCTGCGCGATGTCCCACGTAAGTAATGGCTGCACCCCAGCGACTCTGCACGAGGTCCAACATAGGTAATGGCTGTACCCCAGCTACTCTGCGCGAGGTCCCACAAAAATAATGGCTGCACACCAGCTACTGTGCGCAAGGTTCCACAAAAGTGACGGCTGCACCCCAGCTATGCTGTGTGAGGTCCCGTATAAGTAACAGCTGCACCCCAGCTACCCTGCACGAGGTTCCACGTAAGTAATGGCTGCACCCCAGCTACCCTGCACGAGGTTCCACGTAAGGAATGGATTCACCCTAGCTACTGTGCCTAAGGTCCCATGTAACTAATGTCTGCACACCTGCAAACCACCCCCCGACTCCTACCGCACACAAAGTGCGGGCACATACCCCTGCTGCACATAAGTCACCTCAGGTGCAGACACCACCCACCAGCTCGCCTCACTGCAGCCACTACCCCAGGCAGCCCTCACACCACCCACAAGCCCCCCTCTCCTCTGACACTACCACAGGCAGCCCTCATACCACCCACCAGCCCCCTCACCTCTGACACTACCCCAGGCGGCCCTGACACCACCCACCAGCCCTCTTCACCTCTGACACTACCTCAGGCAGCCCTCACAACACCCACAAGCCTTCCTGACCTCTGACACTACCCCAGGCAGCCCCCTGACTCTGCTCCTCACACTGCCCTCAGCTCAGCCACTGCCGCAGGCAGCCCTCGCACCACCCACCTGCCCTCCTCACCTCTGCCACTACACCAGGCAGCCATCACACCACCCGCCAGCCCTCATCACCTCTGCAGCTACCACAGGCAGCCCTTGCACCACCTATCAGACCCCCTCACCTCTGACACTACCCCAGGCAGCCCCCTGACAGTACACTCCTCTCCCCACACTGCCCTCTGCTCCAAAACGACCCCAGGCAGCAACCTCACTTTACTCCCCCTCCCCACACTGCCCTCACCTCCAACACTGCCCCAGGCAGCCCCCTCAAGTCTAGACACCACCCACCAGCCCCCCTCAATCCTGACACCAACCCAGACTGGCCCTGCCACATCACCTCCTTAACAGTGCACTATTGCACAACAACTTACCTCAGTTCCACTTGCGTGCCACCAACATGAAGCACACAGGCCACAAACCCTCCCATATACCCAAAAACTGGGCACTCTGATGCAGAATGCGGTTTCTACCTCATAACATGACTCCCTGGTACATCACAAACAGTAGCACAGCAACAGGACAGCTGAATTCAACAGCAGCTACACAGTGAAATCCCCTTGCACATGTCACGCAGTAAAGCAATGTGCTGTAATGTGATGTATCATTGTGCACATGTGTCATTGCAATTGTCTCAAACTGCTGTAGGTGAATGGCCTAGGGGGACACTAGTCCAAGACTTCATTGACAGGACAGTGGCACATGTGATGTCAGTGCCTAGTAGCAAACAGCATGCAATGAATCAATGGACCGAGGCCAGAAAGCACAGCATTCTAAGCCCCCTCAACATAATTTGAACAGGCATGTTTTGGGGTGATACAAAGGAATTCTGAGAGTGTGTGAGCCAAGCAGACACATGATGTGTACAGCCACATATAACCAAACTCACATGTAATGAATAATCAATACAGTGGCAGAGGTGCTGCACGACATGAGAACACACACTCTTTGTAAGTTGATGTGTGTTGGTGGGTGGCCAAGCATTCTGATGCCCCTCACCCACCCCCATACATAATTTTACAGCACATGACACACCTCCACAGTTTGCCTCCAACCCACATGAGAGTCACACAAGACATGCATAGCAAAATAAAACTAAAACACATGAACAAAGAGATAACTGTGTGATGAACAACAAGAAACTCTATTAACAATATATACACTAGAAGAAAAATCTATATGGAAAGGGGGAAATGTCTAAGGGATAAAAGGAACCAAAACAAAAAAACACAAAATCTTGGACAGCAGGTTCAATTCTCTGCCATTGGGTCTTCCTGGGCAGATTCACATTCATCGTCCTCCACTTGGAGGCAGGCCACTGTCTGGTCCTGGATGGCTGGCAGGCAGTCACTCATCCTCCTCTCCTCCTCACCTGCATTCCTGCAAGCCTCCTCCAGAATCTCAACCCACCTATGTGTCCTTCTTTCCACCACCTCTGCCTTGCCCTGGCAACCCGTGCTTCTCCAGCCCGCTGCCTCTCCGCCATCAGCTTTATACACAAATTCATTTGGACACACACCATGTGCCTGAACTGGCGGCGCTCCTCCTGCCAGTTGTCAAAAGATTGCTGATTTGCTGATTAGCTTGCCTCCCCGATGTTGGTTGGCCCTGTGTTGTTACAGTGCTGCTGCTTGGCCAAGCATACCCTTGCATGCACCGCAGCCATCTGAATGTTGCACGATGGGGGTACAGTGCCAGCACTGTCCTGATTTGCCAGCTGCCCCACTGATGCCTCTTCCTGTGCATATGCCTGGGCAGGCACAGCGACCACCTCTGCTGTACTTTTTTGAACTTCCACCATAGGCAGGGACATGCTGACCACCAGAATGGGCGGGGTGGGGAGGACAGTTGGAGAGGGGACCGTGATCGGAAGTGTCAAGGAAGGCCCCCCAGAGAATGACTGGGGCACAGAGGAGGCAGTGGAGGAGGGGGCAGCTGAATGTGCCAGTGCACAGAGACCACCCGAGAGCAGTGCACGTGACAGCTGGGACATTGAGACGCTGAAGGTTTTGTGATGATGTGAGAGAAGGTCACAAATCTCTCTCACATCATCATGAATTCTGCACGTACGCCTAGCAATCCCAACCATCAGGGCATGCAACATCTCAGTGGTGATCTCCCTTGGCCCCAAAGGCGGGTCCGGCCTGGGTGAATCATCCACGATGGTAGTCACGGCTGCATCAGATGGAGCAGGGACAGGAGGTTGGTGCACTGCTCATCCTCGTGGCCCTGGCCCAGGGGTGCAAACTGAATACCCTCCCGGATGACCCCACCCGACTCTGTGTGCTGGCATTCATCTTCCTCCTCCTCCACCACCACATCCATCTGCCTGTATGGCTCCAGAGAGCCTTCCTCCCTGGATGGCCCGTCAGTCCCTGTACCCTGGCCCACAACCACTGAGGAGTCCCCCTCCACAATGTGAGATCATTGACCCACTCAGCAGAATTCCTATCCATAACCAAGCAGAACTTCAGCAGTTAACAGAAAAATGGCTGTGCTGGCTCCTTTGAGCAACACTGCCTCGCATCAAAACTGTGTTTTGCAGACCCAAAAGGATGGCTGCACTGTTTGCCAAGCACCATTGGGCAAGATGGAACCGGGAGCACACCCAGAAAGGCTTCCCGGGTGTGTTCTGGTGTGTACTATATAAGCGGATTGAAAAAGCAACGCTGCTTCGCTGCTAGCCCAAAGTTTCCCATTGAAAAAGGAAAATATTTTATATTTAAAATGATGCCGCTTTGATGCTCTTTTCATCTGTTCTAGGTCACTCTGCTTTTATCAGTGAGGCCCTGCCATGCCCATCCATATTCAGATTGTGCTCCATCAGAAGAGAGCCTTATTCCTGAATGGCAGGCTGTGTCAGACCAAGTCTTGGAAATCAACTGAAGCTTTACATTCAACCGCACGGGAAAATGTTTGACTTTTGGGCTACAAAATGTCAAAAATCACTGATTCAAAAGAAACCCTAGCTCTAAGGGCATCTGTCAATTTCAGTGGACTAAACAGATTGCTGTATAAGTGAAACTGACTAGGGCTGCAAAACAATGCTTGGAATCCAGATGAGGGAGAAAAAACGAATTTGAAAGGGAAATCCCAGCAGCATTCACCATGTGTCAAAATTTGTTTTTGCAAACCAAGTAAAATGACTGTTTTAAAAGTACAATGTTGAATAAAGCCCTTTCCTTGCCTAGGAATGCTAGGGGGTGTTGTGTGAAAACATACATGGGAAGCTTTGTTTCAACAGACATGATTCTGATGCATAAAAATAAAATAACTAAGTAAAGGCATTGGCTGCATGGTGGAACTAGCCAAACAGGTTTTCTGCTTGGGGGGTTGCTAGCAACAGGAGAGGCCTTCCCCCCAAAAGAAGCCACACTAGATTCTGGGACACCTACCTGTTAACTGCCGCCCTTGAAAACTTTGAATGGACCAAGTCAAAGAAATATGACACACTTGTCAGACTTCTGTCTGGGCTTCAGCTTGAGACAATAGATCTGGGACACCTACATGTGACTTTTGGAAGTGACAACCACCAGTCACTCAAGCTGGGCAAACTCCAGGGCAGCCCTGGGCTGAACTGACATTTGGTGGTAGCCTGCAGAAAAAAATGGACCCAATGGAGGACAAAGGCTGCCCATTTTGGCTCTAAAGAGTAGTTTATTAATAAAACTTTGAGACTTTTATCTCTGCAATTGGACAACAAAGAAATGCAAAAGTTTGACAATCTAGATGCAATTTTGATGGCTGTAATTCAAGACGTGGTAGCCTTCAGTGGCTTATAAGGGACAGAAATGGCAGAGAATTGGATATTCTTAGGAAAGTGTATATGGTGCCACTTTGAAATTCAAGATGAACATGCCTTAAAATAATATGTACCGTTGTATAAAGTTATAGAATTTTAGGTATGACATTTCTCACTGAAAAGGACAAAAAATTATTAGACGGATGAAACAAAGTCCTACAAACGTGAAAATTGGATTGCCATGCTCTGCATAAAATATGTAATCTACTTATGTAATTGGCAAAAGTACTACAACTGTACAAACGTGCGATTTGTGTTAAGATTGATTTTTGGCAAAAAGAACAGTGAGATGGCTTTGCACCTCATAAAACGCAATCCCATAAACTGAGTCCCCTCCTAGAGGAGGCAACCAACATCGGCTGACCTATCCGGTTCTTGGGGGTAGGTCTAGCTCAGTTCTGCCAAACAATAAACCCAGTGATGTCATCCGCTTTTATATAAAGGGTGGGAGCTCAGAGGGCAGGACACTCTCTCCTGAATTTCCAGCGTCTGCGTATCTAGACATTCCAGATCCATCTTTGCAAGATTCCAGACTCTACTGCAAGGCCAAAGCATAGCTGACCCTATCCCAACAAGGCCAAAGCATAGCTGATCCTATCCCAGCAAAGCCAATTATCCAGAAAACCCCACAAAAATCCCAATAGGAAAGGGGAAAAGCTGTGGTATCCTTGGGAGCATCCTGTGACCAGACCAGCCTTTTGCTCACTACCTGCATGCCTGCTGTACCCTTGCCATCCAGTGACTAGACTTGCCCAGCTGCTTGCTGTTAGGAGTGTCCGCCACAATCCTGTGATCATAGCTTTTGAGTTCAGAACCGGTTGACTGTCCAAATCCCCAAACTCAAGTGCGGATTGTGAGTATTTCCCCATCCCATGGCCGCACATAGCCCACCCCATCTTGATACTTTGTCTTTGTTCCACTTTTTAAGTAATCCTATCCATAGCCTGATTCCTTGTTAAAACCGTTAGAATTCTTGGTGCATCTTGTCATTGATCTCCGAGCGTTATCGCCACTTTTCTATTCATTTCTGTCTTGCAGAGATCATAAGTCTTTAGTCATATTTGGAATAATCAAATAAATTCCCACATAAAGTTGAACACAGGGTGAAAAGGTTGACGTTGCAAATCAATCTTGGAACATACTGTGCCTTTCTTTAACCATATAGTTTAGATAATTTAGTTTAAGTAAAACTTGCCTTTCCTTTTTAAAACCAATTTTCTTTTCTTAACTGCTTAATTTTACCTAAACCGAACCTCATAACACTTTGCAAATCTCATCCAATTCTTCAGCTCTAGCCACTCTTTCACTTCTATACTGTCCCTATGATGTGGATCTATCACCCAGCCTAAAAACCGCATTTCGATTCTGTGTGTTTCACCCATTTTTTTTAAAAAAAGCGTTTTGACTTTTAAAACTTCAAATGTGTAAATTGCAACTTTTCAACGTGAGAATTGGGCTGCACTGTGTTTTCATTTCAAGTTTTAAAAGGGAAGGTCGGATTTTGATTCTGTTTGCTGCCTCTTCCTATCCAATCAGAATTCGGTTAATTGGGGTTGGAGGGAACATTGCAGGGGGAAACCTTAACTCGGGTGCTATTTATCCTACTTGAAAAAGTGCTCTTATTCATTTGTGTTTTGGATATGTTCTTGTAGAATGTTACCCAAGTGCATTTGGTGATTCCTGCCAATATAAAAATGGTGTGATATTCCTTTAATTTAAAATAAATAAATATTGTGTTATCACCCACCGGCCTGGTTCATGGTCTATTGTGACCCAGGGTAGTTGTAAAACGGGGTGTGAGATGGGTTGGTATCAGCTCAATTCGAATTTGTAGAAAATAAAGAAAAAGCATTCTAATTGCGCACTACAACTAAGGCTAAGGGCGAAGGTCCTGGTCCGGTGTGTGGCGCCCAATCGGAATCCTTCACAGATTGGGGCCTCGGCAAGGGATTGGGTTTGTTTATTCAACCGTGACAGCTTAACACAGCAGGCTAACCTTCAAGGTAGTGATAATTTGGGTGGTTGCAACACTGTGTTAAGTTGTAGAAGTGCCTCCCCAAAACAAAAATCCTAAGTACCAGGTCTGTGTATAAAATTAAAGCTCAATCAACCCTAAAAATAGACAAAAAGCAATAGAATACCGATTACCCTTACATAAATAAATTAATAAAGAAAGATCACTTTCCAAAATGACCACAGTAGAGATCAACATAGCTAGGGAGCACCTTCTGCACAAATTATTTGTCAGGGGGGAATGGCCAGAGCAAGATGAAAAAGTATGGCTAGAAGAAATGATGCAACAAGTTTCTGCCATGAACATGGACATGTGGCAGGACAGTAGCCTATTACATCAAGCTTTGAGCGAGTTATAAATGACTCCGAAAATTAAAGCCGATTAAAATGGTCAGAATCACGGCCTACATGTATCTCCATATGGGAGTGATGTGGGAAAAGCATTAGGAAAATATAACTCTTGCTCAAAATCTATCTGAACTCATAACTAAAATCCAGACTGAACTAAAATGTGCGGAATACAAATTGCAAAAGAGCCAAGATTCTGAGGCAGAATCTGGAAACTATATCACACAGTTAAAAGAGGACTTGGCTCTACAACAGCAAAATAATGCAGATCAAGAGGCCCAATTAGATGAAATGAAAAAGGAGTGTAGGGAAAAGGTTGACTCTCTGGAGTGCTTCTGTTGACTCTCTGCAAGAGAGTCAACAGAAGCTAAAGCAACAAATAAACTATAATAGAGTCTGCGCAGAGCAGATAGTTACTCTACAAGATCAGATAAAAAAATTGGAAGAGGAAAATAATAAATTCATTATGAGAGACTTCCACTCTCAATCAGAATTTGATGAAGAGCGCTAGAAATTAGGCCCCATAACACAACAAAGAGATGACCTTGCTGAACAGAGGGACACTTGATAGCAGGAGAAAGAGGCCCTATACCTGGAAATGTGCAGTTTAAAAACTAACCTGGAGAGAAGGGAGTCAGGTGCTGACTGGTATAAAAGAAGAATGTAAAAAATGAATGGAACATAAGAGACAAATGGAACTCGAGTTAGAACAGGCCATAGAGACTCTAAATATACAGAAAAAGGAGGTTCACCACCTGCAGCAGAAATTGTCTCAGCGTTCCCAAACTAGACAGGCAGCACAAAAAGATAATGAGGCCCTCTGTGAGGAGAAAGATGGGCTCCACCAGCAGGTGGCAGCTCAAGAGCAGGTCATAGAGGCCAGTAAAGCTTTGATAGCTGAGGAAAACACTCAGATCTTTGCCTATTATAAAGAGGTAGGGGCTGAGAAGGAGAAACTAGCGAGGTTGGAGAAAGAGGGTGCTAGATTTAATCCAAACTGGAGGGAACCCAAACAGGTAGAGAGGGACAGGGCAATCCCTGATCATAGTAGGATGACCTCTGTACTAAGGGACTCAAACCCATTTAATACTTTGATGTCATGTCATGTCTACTGGTTCACATGAGCCAGAAACCATGAGGCCGGCATAATTAAATAGGTTTAGTACGATGGAGCTGACAGGTCAGCGCCCCCCAGAAATTGATGGACGGCGTCCCTGTACAGATTCAAAAATATTAAGGCTGATCTCTCTGACAAGGAAGTCTCCTATGAAGAGAAAGTCGGGGAATTAGATCTGCAAAAATATTATCTCCAAAAGGACCAGTTGGTTCAATTTGTAGAAAAAATGAATGACGTAAGGCCCAAAAAGAGCATTCTGAAGACCTCCACCCAATCAGGGCAGTGGAGGGGATCCTCCGCCAACCCTGGAAGCAGGGAGGAGTCAGATGACTACTCTCCTGTGCGCCACAGGGGAGAAGAAAGTAGGCCCCACCATTCTGCAAGTCCCTCCCAAGCTCAAAGAATCAGGGAGCGCCTAGAAGATCATGTGGGGTCCTCAAGCAGTAGTGCCTCTGAGTCGGAGGGCGAGTGTACTCAGGTGACATGGCCAAAGAAGGCAAATAAACTAAAGAGAGTTATGGCAAAAGACCCCATTATTCGTAATGGCAGATCAAGGCCATTAGGAATTTCATAACCCGTACCACAAAAACACAAATATTCTGTCTGGGAACGTTTGGAACTCTATGAAGAAATGATGGACACTTTTCACCTTAAAGGCAGCCAGAACTGCATAGAGTATGTTAAATGGACATTCTCTCCAGAGTACTCCAGCTTCCTCTGGCCCCTCGGTCCCTGCACCCTGGCCCACAGCCACTGATGAGCCCCCCTCCACAACAACCTCCTGGGATATACCTCCAGCAACTCCGCCCCATGGAACTCGCGCTCCCCCAGCCAATTCGCTCTTGGAAGATGTGGACTACAGTCGGGCTGGCCAGGGTCTGCACTTTTGCCTGGTTGCTTTGTCCCTGTCTTTGTGCTCCACAACAATGCCTCTATCCTCTTGCCAAGCTTCAGTAACTGTAGACATATATTTTAAAAAACATTGACATCAGTAAACGCCATCAATTGATGTCTTGCATACATAAAATTAAGAAGTGAAATCATGCATCATGTCACAACCATAAACGGACACACACACAATGCACACATACATGTATGAGCCCTGGAAAACAGCACTGAAAATGTGGTATGATTATAGTGTGAGAGCTCAATCAGTCATTAGTACAATGCCCAACAGCACTTCCCCTACAACAGGCCACGCCGCCATACCAATCACCAACCAACACAAGAATGACCTTCAGCCATGGTCATGGAGACAGCACCAGGTCACCTGCCCACACAAATCTCAGTCATCAAAGTCCACATGCCAGGCATGACCTGCAAGCAAGCAACATGTACCACCAGCCAATGTCGGGCATCAAATTGCACATCTCAGTTGGCCAACCATACTATTATTGCATGGACACACATATGCTTTTCTAACAAATACAGTGAAATGACATGTCAAATCCTACTCCTGGAGGCATCAAGGCATGAACCCCACACATGCAGACATCAAAGCACATGTGTCACTATCATCATATTTGCCTGCTTAGATGCACTGTCCTTTGTGCCACACATCAACTCAGACGTCATGCATGTCAGTCACATGCCCACAACATAGCATATCCACATTGGTCATGACCAAGCACTTGCTCCATGCACACCCACTGCATGTGCACAACAACAATCCATGAATGCACAATCTGGCAATCTTCATGCAAATGGCTGCATAGAATGTCTGATGCCACAAATAGACTGCATTGGCATGAGTCACCAATCAGCTGTGTCTCACACCACACACAAGCCACAAATAGGATGTGGCATCTGCAAACATGCATGCCACACATATGCCCTAGAGCATAGTCCCACATAGCTACTCACCAGCAGCATCCAGATGACTTTTGCAGGCAAAGAGACAGGAGTGGAGGTACGGATAGAACCTCTCAACTACCTGCAGCCGTATCTGGCTGAACCAGTGGCATGGTAAACCTCCACAGTGGGCTCTGTGGAGAGGGCTGCCAGCTCCTTTGTATGGCTGCTGGTCTTGAGGTCATCCCAGCGTTTAGCACTGTCTGCCTAGGCCGGGCGGCCACCCCCTCTGTGTTGATGGCAGCCATGATGTCATCCCAGATTCTTTGCCTTGCGTTGGTGTGCAGCTTTGTAGCTGGGTTGTAGAGGGCTGCATGGTTGGCCAGGACCCGATCCGCCAGGATGCCATGCTCAGTGCTGCTGAAGCTGGCAGCCCTCTGCCTCAATGTGGGGGTGCTGTCCTCCCCAACTGACGTTGACGGGGCAGACATGGCACACCTGAGGCAGGTGTGGGCTTCCTGTGTAGGTGTAGTGGAGCAACGGTCGTGCTGGTAGAGGTGGAAGTCCTGGAAAGTACAGAGGAGGTTGTTGCAGTGCCAACAGAGGAGTCCAGGCAAAGTGGGGCAGCTGGCACACCTAGACAGCGCCAGTTGCAAGCAGGCACTCACTCGCGTGCAGGCAGCAGCACTATATGAATGATTGAAGCCAAGCAGGGCCAGAAGAGGCAAAATCAGTAGCAGTTTATGCAGGAGCAACAGTGGTGTGCATCTTCCACCCACAAAAGCCGATAGCAGAGTAATGGTCCAAAACATGTAAATTACGTCCTATGTGTGGTGACACTGCGCATCTATGCAACATTCAGACTTAGCTCACAGCATGATGCCGTTAGATAAGTCAAGCGACGCGCATCACTGGTTGTGCACAAAGGTTACGATCCAGAGTCGCATGTGTATTTTCCTACCGAAACCTCACCTTCAGGTATCACGTACCCAATTTTCTTTTGGGGGGGTGTTTGCCTCTGAGCATATGTGCATGTTTATGTTTACTTTCTGAGGCATATGGTGTGTCGCGTATGCACATTTTTGATCTCTGGGTGTCCCTGCATAACGCGTACTACTTTTTCACTTAGGGGAAGCTTTCCAGGTACTGCATATGCTATTTTTGTGTTATGAGGTGCCAATGTATATTGCATACTGTTTTTGCCCTTTTGGGGTACATTTGAGCTATGCTGGACCACACATCTACGTCGTACATCATGTAGACTGTTCCCTGACTAACATTGCCCAGGACAATAACTTGATGTGCCACCCATTCATCAATTACACCTGTGAAATGAGTAAAAAGGCCCCAAGAGGGAAAGGGGCAGACGGGGTTGGGGTGGGGGAGATGGTGGTGAAACAACTTCCCTAGCCCAAGAGGGTAAGGAACGTGGTGATGAAATACCTTCCCTGGCCCCAGTGGGTTGGGGGCATGGTGGTGAAACACCTGCCCCAGCCCCAGGGAGTCGGGATGTGGTGTGGAGACATCTGCCCTAGCCCCAGCAGGACATGGCAGGCCCCAGTCCAAAGGCAGCCCGGCACCGAGATGCCATCGTGGTTCCAGCCAGGCAGGGGCAGCTACAACCTCTCGATGTCACTCGTGGCAGGAAGGAATGCCCTGCACAGCCAGAATAATCTCAATCCCAAGACATGCACAGGAGACTGGCCTTCAGAGGAAGAAGAACTTCACTGATTAGGAACTCCAGATTCTCAATGACTACGTGACCGATCACCATCGTGACATGTGCTTGTATGCAGGGAGCACATATACAGCCACACAATGTATGGTGCATTGGCAGCGTGTCACAGACCAGATAAACACCTTAGAGGTGTAGATGTGCACAGCGGAACAGGTTATGAAGCCCTGAATGATCTCACCCGTCACACCAAGCACAAGCTGAGTCTCAACCAGGCCTCTGTAATGACAACTGGAGGGGGTCAAGCACAGGTGGAGCAGCTGACACCGCACGAATGGCCACAAGCTAATTCATCCTCATTGAGCATGGGAGGCCTGGAGAATTAGGAGTACACATCAGATGAGTGTCCGTCATTGTGTCTCCTGTGTTTTGCAGTCATGCATCACCCACATCAATTGTGTATTTGCACATCTAGCTGCATTTGTATGACAGCCCTGGGTAAAGTATGTTTTGTGACGTACAGACTCATGTCAATTGGCCATCATACTGGTCGTAGCCTGTGTGGCAGCCATTTGTGGTACATGTCTAAGTGACAGGACACATCCCCACAGGGTACTCCCCTGGCACCTGCGAGTACTGTTCATTGCTACTTTCATGTTGCATTTCACTCTGCATTGCTAGACTGGTGCATGCAGACAAAGTTAGACTTACACGCCATGTCATGCAGATTTGCATGTCCACTTGTCTCCTGCTCCTGTGGGTTTCCTTGTCACGGTGCATATCTCAGCAGTCTCTCAATAAACATTGATGTGTTTCCAGAGTGCAGTTGCATGAGTGTCTACAGACCACATACCCATTGACTCAATTCCAGTAGCACAGAGAACCCACAAACCATCCTGAGTCATGCTGCAGACTCTTCTGACTCTTCTGATTCAGCTGGCTTTGATGCTAACCTGATGTGCATACCTCAAAGACGGCATATATGAGTGTCCCAATGGGTGGATCAGGTGGAGCTCGCGAGTCTACGGCGGGGCAGCTGGCTTCTCAAGGCCAGTCAGTGGTTGTCCCCCTGTCTGCAGTGGTTAGGGCTGCAAGGCCACCATCCCATGATTTGGATTCAGGTCCTGGGATGATGCCCGAGGAAGGATTGCAGACCTGCAGCCAAAAACAGGGGCACCACAGCAACACTCCTGACACCTTGGATCTGGCCACCATGGGAGAGGCCCATGTGGGGGATGTGTGCAGGCTGAGGAGACACAGTGGGAGCAGCAGATGTTGCATGCCGCCCTCCGACATGGGAATGTGTTATACAAGATATATGAATGGATGGATAAGATGGCCACATCCATGACCCCGCCAGCGGCCCAGGTAGAGCAACAGCTGCAGGTCATGCGGTCCTCATGCCGCTTCCACAGACAAAGCATGGAGGCGAACATTAAGGGCCGACAGACTGGTCTTCAGGCACACAATGAAGCCCTGAGGCATGAAATGTTCGCCATGAGTACTGCCATCCATGACAAGCTCTCAGCCACTAAGACACTGATCCATGTGGATATGGATGCCTTCAGGCAGACACCCTCCCAGCAACTCAGTGCATCACTGGTGAGTGCGCACATACAGACTCTGCAGCCATCCTTGAGGAAATACATGGAGACCTCACCAACCTCACTGTGCTGGAGCATTCATCTGTGTCACGGCTGGCAGCAGCCAGTGAAGACCAGGCCAAGGCAATGCATGGTGTGGCTCTAACTGTTGTTGTTTGTCCATTCATTCCCTCTCCTGGGTGGACCCCCTCCCCATCTCCTCATCCATGATGGACCTTTTCTTTTGTTGGTCCATTGCAGAGGTTTTTTTTTTGGTTGTCCTTGATTCTGCATGGATATTTTTGTTGGTTTGTTATATTCCCCAGCCCCAGATGTGGGCTTAACTATTTTGTTTAATTTTTTAATGTGGATTTATTATTCTCTCGATTTTGTGGGTCCCTTGAGATGTGTAGTTGCACTCTCAGGGGCATAATAGATGCAGTTGCGGACAAGCAGCCATGCACAGTGACATCAACTGCCATGGTTGCATTGTGGAAAAAAGGAGGGCATGTGCAGGTAACATTGCATTATGTGATTCTTAAAGCATGTGTGCTTGATGCATGATTGTGAAATATGGCTGTTGTAATGCATTGTTCCATGTTTTTGCAGTGCTATAGAATCATGCAGTGACTGCACTCCATGGGAGGTCCATCATGCACACTTTTGCATCCGTAGTCCCCATGTCCTCAGCCGGGCATTGGCCCTCCTCTCACGCATTTGGAGGAACAGTTCCTGGTGGAGCTGATGAGGGAATCACATCATGCCAGCTCATTCAGCAGGTAAACATGTGTTACGTCTTGCATGTTGTCTGGGTGTTATTGGTCACCATGGAATTTACCTGCAGTGCACATCTTGACATAGTTGTGGCTTCACCTTGTGTCGTGGGGAATGTCTGGGCAGATGTGTGTCTTTACACGTACATGTGTGATTATGTGCAGATACACTTCTATGTGTGTGCATTATTTGGGTGGATGCACTTAGATGATTGATGCCATCATTTTAAGTGAATGAATGGCACTATACACACTTTACCCATTGGCAATGTTTAATTGAGTCTGGATGTGCAGACTGATTGATGGAATGCATTCACTGTGCATCTGCATGCCTCCCTTCCACTTCGCCTGTGTCCACATGTTTGCTACCATGCCCTGCAGGTGTACTCCATGTGCACACTTCCCTTTTATATGTGGCACTTCACAATCCACTCTCTTCTACACTTCCATGACCTGCCCAGACATGCCACTGTTCTTCATGTGCCACACACATTGATTCTCATGTATCATCATCCTCTGCTGCAGTGCTTCATGACGCAGACTATGGATGATCATTCTGGCCTCTTGTGTACATTGACTCCACTGGACATGTTTGTCACACTTAGTGCATGTCGGGTTAGAAAAATATGCACGTGTTCCTATGACTGACTGGTTCTGTGTTACACAATGAGGACACTTTTATTACAGTGTTTGATTGTGTTGGTTATCTGCACAGGGGTGTGTTACATATCCTTTGGTTTTGATACCTTCTTCATGTCATCTGCCACTGTCAGTCAGTGAACATTGTGTGCCCACATTGTGGACACATGCATTTGTATGATCGTCCACTCCCCACAGCTTGTCTTCATCTGTTCTCCCTGTGTGAGTTGCAAGTGCACCCTGGAATCCATGCACAATTCCTGGTACAGTCTCAATCAGGGTGTGTGGGGTTGTTGGGGGGAGGGGTGAGGTAACAGCTGCATGTTGTCCGTAGGTCCATTTGCAGTGTTTTAGTACCAGGGTGTATGTTGTGTGGTGTTGGGTCTATGTATAAGGTGGGAGTGCCTTCTTTGGAGAGGAGTAATGTACATGTGTATTTGGGTGATTTGCATGCCATGGTGTGTGTTGCAGGGGCTTTTTCTGATGTAGAGCTGATGATTGATCTTTCACATGTGCCCATTCATTGCAAGTCTACCCTTCATCATCACCCACTTTTGTCTTTCATGTACCAATAGATGTGGTTCTTGTCCATTTCTGTTCCTTCAATACTCTCCGACCAGCATGCTACTTAAAGAGTTGTTCATGTCTCCATTTTCTTACCTAGGGCAGATTGCTTATGCCCTCATGCAGTGGGATATCAGTCAGGTCAGTCCTCATTTCTGTTCCAGACAGTCTCCTCCTTGTGATGTTTTTTCCTGTCCTCTTTCACTCTGTCCCGCTTCACTTCACTGCTCGTCAGTTGTCACTCTGTGTCCTGTCTCCCTCTTGCACTCTGTGATCCTTGGACACTGGGTGGTGCATGCCTACTTTTGTGTTCCCTACATGTGTTGTCATGGATGGACAATATCTTGAAGTTGTTGCAATGCATGTGTTTGCGATTTCCAAATGTATTTGCAGGTGGGATGCAGTGGATGCAAGCCCAGTGGATGACCTGTGCAGGTGAGTGAAGTGCACTCATGGTTTGACTTGTGTTGTGTTATGTGGCATGGAGTCTAGCACTGTGTGGGTTTTCTTTTATTTAACTTGTTTTGGGGGGAACAGGTGTAGCTTTGTGGGTTGTTGTGAGGATTATTTGTGCAGGCATTCTCTTTTATACTAATAATCATGTTAGCACTGGTTGTACGATCCTAGTTGGGTATGGGCATCACTGTAGGGCCTTAGTTGGTGAGTTGCAATGAGGGTATGATTTGATATGATATTTTATTTATATCGCGATCCTACAGAGGTGTTCCCACAGGGTGGCCGCAACAGCTGTTTGTGTACTGTGACACATGATTAAGATGGTGGCGGTGGTAGCGTTTCCTTGCATTTTACACATGTGTCTTGGCTGTCACATAGCTTTCCGTTTGAAGATGTTTTAATAGTAGTTCCTACCCACACAGGCTGTCCAATCTTGGTGTTTTTTCCACTTCCGGGGGTATTGGCCCAAGACCAAGCCACACACATGCCTGCATTGTAGCACATTCTTGTGCTGCAATGTACTACACAGACACCAGGCACACATGATTGTCCTTACTTTGTTGGTTGCCAAAGTGAGCATGTACAATGCAGGGGATCCTGTCACTTGTTATGAGGCATGTTGACAGATGCTGGGTGAAGTTCAATGCTAAATTCAGTTCAATGCACATTTCACCCAATGAAATCTATTGCCAGTGAAGTTGACTTCCCTTACCTTTCCTTTCGCATGACCACTATTTTGTATGTTTGTCCTTGGCCTCTGTTTGCCATTGCTTTCTAATTTCTGCGTGTGTGTTTCATGCCAGTTGCCTCGGTGACCTGCTTTCCAGTTCGACAACTGCCTCTTTGAAGTGCTGCCTTCTGCAAGATCCTGTCTTCTTTGCAATTCTTGAGCTTAGCATCATCGGCTCCCCAGGCAGTGCTGTGCATTGTCACATGCCACGTTGATGAGCGGACGGCATTTTATGCCATTGACAATACTACAAAGGTTCTCCTGGGTTCCCATCCTCTCAATGTTCTCTTTTTGGAGGTCTTCTCAGTGGCATGCTGACTGTGGACAAATACATGTGTTGTGAAGGTAACATCAGCATGTAGCTGGATAAGTGTAACATGGTAATTCACTGCTTGTCACTCGGTAGTGTAGGGGTTGTGGGGGGGGGGCTAAGATGTAACTGTGTGGGATGACAGGAGAAGTCTCCAGCAGGTGATCATCATGTATTGTAAGACACACAGTTACATCAGAAGGTTTTCAGGTGAGAGCAGATGTACCAGGCATCCTACACCCAGCACAGATGGCAGCAACTGCCCCAACTGTAGGACAAAGAACCATAGGTATCTTTTGAAAATAATGGGGAAAAAATGCTGTATGCCCATGCATTCGGCATTGACGAAAATGTCGAATGCCATAATAGTGAACAAGGGGAGCAGGGGTATTACACGCTTCCCTTGTTTGGTAAAATGTGTTAAAGGTTGCAGGGGTGTCCCCTGTTTCCATGGGAAAGAACGCTCCAGAAAATAAAGTTTAAAAAAGGAAAAGAAAAGGACCCTGCGGCGGAAGTCCCTAAACACAGTAGGGATAGGAAACTCCTGTTGCAGGGTGATGGGCGAATCAGGGTTGCAGAGTGAGGGTAAGTAAGCAGAGGAACAGGTAAGTAGGGTGCAAGGGGTAGCGTGTAGATGAAAAGTGGTACAGGGTGATCTATGTGATCACTGCGTGCTGCCGTTTTCAGGTTCGACATTTTTGCTTTTCGTAATAACGAAGCACCACATAGATCCAAACGATAATTATTGTAATATCGCATGGAACAATGACACAAGGTCTCTACTCAGGTGTCACTCATACAGGTTTCCAAACACCAGATAGACAAGACAACACACACCTTGAAACAGCATGTTATACTTGTCTTTTGTCATGCATGCCACTGCACTTTCTGTTCTTCATTCTGTCCAATGCATTACACAGATAAGCTCTCTGTTTTGTTCAAAGTAGAGAGTAGTGAATTAAAAAACAAAATCTCATGCAATTGGAAGAAAAGAAAGTGCTGTTTTCCTCCAGAATCCTCGGCGTATGTGTAATAATTAGGTTTCTTTGTTGCTTGTGCAGAAGGAGCAGACTGCTAAGTGAGTGACACAGAATCTTGGTTGTGAGAATATTGATGTATGATTCAAGGGTTCTATGTTGGGAGTTGAGAGATGTAAGCCTACCTGGGAGGATGCAGGTGTATGTTGCCCTGAACCCACATGTACTTGACCTTATATGATTATCACAATGTACTGGAACTTAATTAAAGAAGTTGCTGGAACTTCACCTGAGGTCAGAGTCATCTGTGGGGAAGCCAGAACCCTACATTGGCGACGAGGGTGCAGGCTGTCCTGGGGAGACAGCATTGAAGATGGCACATACATCTCTGCCCCAACCCAAGAAGAAGACCCTCCCAGGTAGGGTGAACGCTTAATGCTGTAGGCGCAGAAGGGCCCAGCGCAAGCGGCACAGGCGCAGAAAGTAAGGGGCTGCACTAGAGCCAGTGGCCAGCTGGCCTGTCACTAGTAAGACAGGTCAAGCACAGAGGAAATCAAGAGACTGAGAAAGGGCTGAGGGCCCAGAGACTGGTATAAGGGGTGTAGTAACCCAGGCTGCAGCATGGAGGTCGTGGTGCCCAAGGCAGTAGCAATTTGAAGAGGCCTGGGGTCTAGTTACGGCTGGATAATGAGGAAGCCATGCTGTGCAGCTGGAGGCTTGGAGCCCAGGGCAGTAGCATCAGAAGAGGTTGGGAACCTACGCTGCACCTAGGTGTTAAATGGAAGATTGGTGGCTAATGTGCAAAGAGCCTGGAGCAGAGGAGACTCCTGAGGGCCATTCCAGCGTTTGAGGGGGTTTGGAGCTCATACCTGCACCTAAGTGACTTGTAGCCCATGAAAACACTTGGGGGCTTGGAGCCCATGGCATTCCTGGAGGGGCATAGTGCCCAAGTCAGCACTTGCAGTGCTTGGATGGGCTGAGAGCCCATGGTACAACATTGGAGGGGCTTGGAGCCAGTCCAAATGAGATTTTGCTGACAATTAGAAAAAGCTGTACCTGAAGGGTTCACAGGATCCATGAGCTGGATGATGCTGTGTAGCTGTGAGCGGTTTTTTGGGAGCGGCTCCTTGAGGTGTTGTGGTGCTTGTTTGCTGCAGTGTCTCCGCCCAGTGTTGCCTTTTATTTAAAGGAGTTGAAGAAGCAACAGATGCAAATTGCTGAAATGGATATTTCAGAGGTACTTTGAGTTAAAGGGGTGGACACCTGAGTGGGGCCGTGTCCCTGAAGGTATTGTTATTAAAAGACGTGGACGGCAGGAGCAAGAAACTGAATGTTTTGTTTTCTTTGCCTTTGAGATTTTATATATTGTGGTATAACAAAGAAAGTTAACTGGTGATAGATGTCATGTGAGGCTTGTCTTTGATTTAGACATCCCTGTGTGTAGCTGAGAGAGAGAGTGAATGCAAGAAGTGGGAATGTCGTAGCCTCTGTTAACACAATACAGGTTGAAATGCAATTTTATGTGAATTACATGGTAGATTGGAAATGAGTATTGCAATTTTGTTTAATTGATAATATATGTGTTTGCTGTACTAACACATTTTTTTTTCAGGTTGGGTAATTTTTTGAATGAATTGGAAACGTTGTAGTAATGCATTTGACTAATATTTGTTTCCACAGGTGGACTTTAAAGTGAAGTGAAGTGGTTTGGTCAGAATTTCAAAATAGATTGTGGAAGAGTTTGTCTGCACTAATATTTTTCAACAGGTGGAACTGTTCAAAGGACTTTCAGGCATGATTTTTGTGGAAGGTTTTTTTGTGCCTATTTCTGTAGAGCATATGCACCATTTTAGGAGAAACAAGAAGCTTGGTTAGAACTTTTTGAAATATTAAGAATTTTAGAGTGTAGAAATTATGTGGCAGTAATGTTAATATTTGGTAACACGGTTTTGTGATTGTAGAGTGGATATGAGCATGTGTGAGTAATTGTGGTGTGCTAGGTATTTAACATTTTGGCGATTTTATAGTTGGTGTTTGATGAATTAGAGTGTGTGGTGTAAATGATTACTCGCAGCAGTGGAGTTAGGTTGTTTTGAGGAGCACAGGTAACGAATAAGGGGTAGCAATATCACATTGGTTGTGTTCATGGGTGTTGTTTTACCCGGACATTCGGAACGTCCAGCCTGGTTCTTTTAGTGTGAGGTGCACATCTTGATGTTGTGTTTTATTGGCTGCTGGGATTTAAGTAGTTGTGGTTGTTCAGGTGACTGTGATGTTTCCGGGTTTTGTGGGTTATGTTTCCATGCTTACTCATTCAGTGGTTGAGGTATGTCAGGTGGACCATTAGAATACAGGCGACAAATTGGGGGTGGCAGCATAGGCATTTGTTTTGCATTTGTTGTTTTGTCATTTACTCAGGTGTTTGGAACACCCAGCCTTGTTCATTGGTGCGTAATTTAGTGATTTAGCTTGGAGCTTTGTAGTGATGTGGTGTGAGTTAGCACGGGTCGTGTGTTGTTGTGTGGTAGAGGAGGAGAGATTATTGATTTTCCTGAGGTATAGATTGTAAGTGGTGCAATTATTATGGAAGTGTCTTTCCATTACTTGGTAGAAAAGGGGAGGGGCATTGTAGTTGGTGTCATGGTACCATTTTTATTGGGGATGCTTTCAGGTTCTGGATGTAGTCTTAGTTCTAGCGGTAGGGATGAACGCGCATGGAATTTGAGTGTGTGGATGCATTGTTTTTCGTGTATGTGATGTTTGGCTAGTCTGTCTGTTGTGTGTTAGGAAGGGAGATATGTAGTGATTAGGTTTCTTTGTTGCTTGTGCAGAAGGAGCAGAATGCTAAGTGAGTGACACAGAATCTTGGTTGTGAGAATGTTGATGTATGATTCAAGGGTTCTATGTTGGGAGTTGAGAGATGTAAGCCTACCTGGGAGGATACAGGTGTATGTTGCCCTGAACCCAGATATACTTGACCTTATATGATTATCACAATGTACTGGAACTTAATTAAAGAAGTTGCTGGAACTTCAACTGAGGTCAGAGTCATCTGTGGGGAACCCAGAACCCTACAGTATGCTATTGTATTTTGTGTCTTCAAAATCTCTTGTTTGACATACGTGTGTGGATTCTTGTATTGGAACTACAGGTGTTCGGCCAATCCCCAAAAAACACACCAAATATAAGGGCCTGTTTTCTGCCAACTGTGTCAGCCGGTTTGGGACCCTGCAAATGCACTCTTCACACTGCACTAAAATGAATTTTGTGCAATGTTGCAAGCTTGCATTTACAGGGTTGGAGCTGCTGTCATTGCTTGCGGGCCAGCCGGGAATAGTCAAGTCATCAATGTGGATGCACGCTTTCTTCTGGGTCCTGCATCTCAACTCTTTGCCCAGTGGCTATTGGCTCAGTGTCCTTTCATGAGGGACGGTATGCCTGGGCATGGTGAAAGGACACAAAAGGAAAAGGAATATTAAATATAGTCTATTTGTCATAAATACGGAAAGCAAACCTTGAAGAGCCTTTCATCATTAGCTCATTTTTTAAATGCTTTCTTTTTCATACTGCTTTTGTTGAACAAGTCTTTCGTTCTTTACTGTTTCTTTTCATTTTGAGGTATGATCAAGCATGGTTCTGGTAACTACTAAGATTAGGTGTCCAACTATGGCACCAAGCAACATGGATGGGGACAGCAACCTGTGTTCTTGTGGGGCAATCTATCAGTTACATGCCACTTTGACTTGGTTAGTGAATCCATGAACTAGCACAGATTATCCTCTATATATTGTTCTGTATGGGTGTCTGTGTGCTGTTAATTGAAAATGTGTATACAACGCTTTTCCACTCAGTGCTTCCACTTCAAAAATTCTGGATCATTTGAGACCTCTAACCCTGAATGGACCCACAGACACACACCCATGTTATCCTCACATACAAATCCTGCAGCTGTCAGAATGAGCATGTACAGTTATTGCTGGTGTGAGGGATCAAGAGTAAGACGCGGACACAGTAACAGTTTCCCTGCTGTTTAAAGACTTGTGTTATGGAAAGAAAAGAGGGGTTTGGGGAATTCCTACCTATCCCTCACTCTGGGAAGGGTTTCCCAGCCTCAACAAAACTAAGGGGTGTCTGTGTCAGGATGTCTAAATAAAGGGAAATTCTCCATCCTGCTTCCAAAATCCTAAGCTGAAACTCACACACTAAACTCAATATAGCGTGAAACAGGGATGTCTTTTAACTGAACATCTACAGCTTTCTTCCAAAGTTCCAAACATGCAGTTCTAAAGTGTAGAAAAGAAAACCAGTACAGTTTCACCAGAAAAGGGGGGCGTCCCCTGCCCTAGGTTTCTTCTGGCTTTTAAATGCCATTTTTCTGTGTTGCAAAATTTCAAGGGGGGCGTCTCTTCCCCTGAGTTGCCTCTAATTTTACAGTTCAACACTTTCAGTTCTCCACAGTCTCAGTGGTGGGAGGGGCAACTCTTCCCCTGAGTAACCTCCAGTTAAACAGTAATTTCCACAATCTCAAGATGTATGGCTCTTACCCTGAGTTCCCTCCTATTTCTTTCAGATATACAGTTTTCAAAAGTATGGTTCTTCCCTTCCAGACTTTTATATCCAATCCCTGGTTTACTCTCCTGCCAGGGTTTTTATTATCTTGCTTTCCTAATTTCCACAATTTAAGGAGGTGGTCACTGCCCCTGAGCCTTTTGAGCCTTTTCACAGTTTTATGTTATGTGTGACTCTCCCCCTTTGCTCCACTCCCTGGTTTATTCTTCTGCCAGGGTTTGTGTTTTCTTGTTCTTTGGGTGTGGGTCCCAGACTCGCTGTGTGCCTGGTTTACTCTCCTGCCAGGGCTTTTTACCTTGCTTCAATATTTGGGTGTAAATCCCAGGCTTACACCTCTCATTTGAAATTGCTCCTTTTTGCATCCAGTTATATTCCTCATACATCGGGTCACTGACCCCTTTTTACCAATACTCAATGGCTCAGCTCCCTTGTTTGGGCTCACTTGTTCGGTTAACAGTAAGCAGCATGCACCTTGAAGCGCTCCAGTGCCTCAGTCTCTTTCCCTGGGCTTACGGGTCTCCATTGACGGCTTCAGTGTTCCTCACGTCTCACCATTTCTTCCATTGCCCGCTTGTCGACTGGGAGTGTGTCTCATTGGCTCCTCCATTTCCACCTAGCTTTCTTCTTTGCTTGGCAGCTCCTACTGTTTGAAGCAACAGTGCGGTGAACCATCGTGCCCCAATTCCCTGGACGTTGATATGAACACGTCTTTGCTCTGGTCTGCAGCCTTCTTTCCTTCCATGTCCCAACCAGTGTTGGCAGAAGTGAGTCTCTCGCTCTGTTTAGTTGTGCCATATGTGAATGTCCCGTCACCTGTTAATCTTTTGCAACGACTAGAACAAGGTATTGGCTTACCGCTTCTAGTGATCCTAATTACTCCATTCTTTTATGACCTAGTGAGTTCACTCTGCCCCCATGGAGTTTGTCCTCCTTCACGTGGTCCTCCCGCAGAAAGCAACTCCCGGGTTCAAAGTAAGGTTGCTTCTGCCTTTCCAGGCACAGATTGCATTGTATACTTAGTCATTCAAGCCCACATCCGTTCTACCACAGGCATACTTTACCAAATATAATGATCTGTAGCATTCTTTTTTATGCAAGCAAGGAACCCTCATTTGTGTTATTTCTCCCTGTCCCCATTCACATAGCGATATGTATTGGCAGAGGACAACATGAGTATACCTACCTGACTGCCCATTTTTGGAATGATAACCTTATATCAGAAAATATTTAATCTGGTTATTCTAGGTTTTAATGTGCTTTTCCCAGTAAGAAAAGTGTAATGTTCTGACTACAGTTACTATATATAAGTGGTCTTTAAAGATGAACACAGCAACATTTGAAAATAGCCAGTTTACAATGTTAAAACAATTCAATAAAGTCCTTCCTTTTTAAATGCTTACTTTGCTGAGAATATAGACTCACCATTTTGTCTCTCAAAATGTCTTTAATTGGAAAGGGTCATGTGTGGATGCAGGGACGTCATTTGGGGATCGCAGGTCAGACCCCTGTGGTCTCCAGTGCGACCCCTGCAATCTCCCATGTGATCACTGGCCCTGGCGATTATTTTTTTTTTAAAACAGGCGCACAAAAAAAGTGGTTGAAACAAAGAAACGGGAGAAACAAAAACGGAAGCTCCATGGCTGCCTCCTGGGCTGCGGGTGCCACTGGACTCGTGCTTTAAGAGTTCTGTAACACTTTTCAGTGGTTGCTTAGCAACCACAAAGAGTTGCATAACTCTCATCAAGCATTGGTATAGTGTGGTGCAGGGTTCCGCTATGAAAGCAGAAGTTGCAGAACCCACTTGGCTAAATTACCCTGCGTGATCTTTTTTACCCAGTTACTTGAGCACCTAAATGGTAGGCCTCATTGTTTTTAAAACACTAGAATTGCACTCTTTCATTTGCTTTGTCGTGTCCGTCTGACACACGAGGAACATCTTGTTTTTTTAATTACTGTCGACCAGCGGGCATGCATTTGGTTCGCTTCACAACATTCTCAGGATTGCTGTAATGTGGCGATCGGTACTTGAAGCACTAGGTTGGCCTCCATGCGGTCAATCAAATGGCTTCTAATTAATAGCAGCAGTTCAGACATGGGTCCAGCTACCACTGCCTGCACGGGGATGCAGGGCTGGGGAGGGGCTTGCTGGATGCACCCCCAGGAGATGGCCATCCATCAACGAGGAGCAAGACAGATTCCTTAACCCATCAAACTCTGAGGGGGGGTCATAGAAAGCAGTGAAACACAGACCCAGGTAGTGTGTCATGGCAGTGGGGGTTGCATGCAGGGGGTTGTTGATGATTGCCTGGGTAATGCAGCATCCCAGAAGCAGGCTGAGCTCTGGGTGCAGCCAGGAGCAGCGGTGGTAGTATGCACAGTATCTGAGATTCTATTGCAGTTGTAGCAATATTATCCAATCTCCTGTGAGGCTTAGCAGTTGCATTATCCCTGAAGCACTGCGGGTTGTGATGTCCCAATGCGCGAGGGTGCTTGAGAAGTGCAATCTGGTCCTTTGGACTCTGCATAGCATAGCCAGCAAGCCTCCTGGTGACATCATTCGCCCATCCTGGACCTTGCCATTTCGTTCTTTCCATTGAAAGTATAGGTTAGAAGTCTAGGCCTTTCTTACGTTTTGGTGCCACCGTACAGTTGCAAAGATGATGTGCAGTGTTTAAGTGTGACTGTTGGTGTCACGGTGCAGTTTATTATTTATTTGTTTATTTATTTATTTGGTCATACACACCGAACTCTTAGGTAGCTGGGCACAGCAGGACAAGAAAACTTAAAGCTTGGCCGTGGAAGTAAGGAGGCACAGTTGGGTTGTCAGATAGCCTTTGCACTGAAAATCGGCACTGTAAACTCATAGGCTATAATGCAGACGAATGGTGATATTGTGAGTTATGATGTCACAGTGCTGCCGAAGCAGACCCCCACAATCCGTGTTATCCTCTGGGCAGTGATGTCATGAAGCTGCTGTGAGATTGGGCTGATGGTCCCCCCTTAAACCTGAGATCACAGTGGAACTGCAGTGAAAGTGTGTAGTATTATCCAGTGATCTCTCAATGCAATCCCAGTTAAGGTGCATGACGTTTGTGGGTGATTGTGGTCTGCTGTGTTCTGTACATTGAGCTCCGCCAGACTCACAGCACACCAACCACCCACCGCCCTAGCTAGTGCAGTCAACCATTCAAAGAAAAACTCTGACGGGTCTGCCAAACATGATACCGAGCCTTCAGCTGTTCGTACATGCCATGGTGAGACCATCAGATGATGAAGGCATCCTTGTGCCCACACAGCAATGACAATGCCATTGCAGCATGGCATCGCAGAAATCAAGAGGCCAGTCTCTTCTAGGCTGGCACGAGACCTCTCTGAGGCCTGGCAGGTGCCCCAGCACTGGGGGTGAGAGGCTAGCTTCAACCAAGACTGGCACTACACTTCCTCAAGGTTCGGTAGAATGCACAACACTGGAGGGCGAGAGTGGACCTTTCCTTTCCCTTCCTTTCCCTCCCTCCCGTCCTCCCTCCCTTCCTCCCTCCTTCCTTCCTTCCTTCCTTCCTCCCAAAATACGGCATGAGGCCTCATTATAAGCCTGGTGGTCTAGAAATAAGGGTGCCGGCAGCAGCGTACCGGCCCTCTTTGCGGACTGCCAAACTACAAGCATTCATGCAGGGGCCATTGCTCCCGCCGCATCTGACCTGCTGGGAACACCTGCCCTTGCAGGCATGGTTTTCATGGAAGCACCGGCACCGTTAGCAACGGTGCCGGTGCTTCCATGTCCCCATTCCCGTGGAGTCCTATGTGACTCCATGGGAATGGGGACTTACACTTTTCACTGCCTCATATCCCAGGCCACCGGGACTTGTAATGTCCCTGTGGCACCTGGATATCAGGTGGTGGAACGGTGTTACGAGTTTGGCGGAAACACGCCGGTAGCACCAGCGAGTTACCGCTGAACTCGTAATGTGGCCCATGGTCTTAAAAATCAGCGTATTCAAATTAAACCACGCATCATGTATGGTCAGGCCATACGTATATTAATGATGGAGCAGGGGTGTGTGCTGCACTTGCCCAGTGCCAGCCCTTCAAATCGAAGCATTTTTTGGCCAGTTGTAGTTTTACCTCCAGCGGAAATCTTTTGCTACCATTCTATTGATCAGCCTGAAAAACATGAAATTAGGTTTTCTGACTGCTACACATTTACCACAGGTGGCAATTTCAGCAGTGGTAATCCCACAAAGCCTGGAGGAATACATTGTAGCAATACCACAAGAGATATCATAGGCAGCGGTGCCGGAACAGTTATTTTCCATGGGGTCCGAAAGGACTCCATGGGAATGGGAAACCTGAAGCACCAGCACTGTTAGTAATCCTTCTGGTGCTTCAGGGGAAAGCATGCTTGTACCTGCCTGAACTCCTGACGGTCAGGCCTGCCGGGTGTTCTGTACCCCTACTGGCATACTCAAAGTGTGGCGGTCCGTAAAGGGTGCGACCGACACTGTAATTTGCATGCCGCCAAGCTTGTAATGAGGCCCAATATGGCATAGAAATACAACGTGATTCCTGTGGAATGTAGCACGCATCATGGAAGAGCTGTAATTTCTCACCAATGGAATTAACTTATGTAGCAAGTATGGTTTCTAATTCTGGCTGCTTTCCTTTGACTGGCAATGGCATGCTTCAAATGTGATCGGAGGCACGTGTGGCATTCAACAAAAAAAGAAACGCCTGTTGGTGTGAAATGAGCACATAGAAAACAAGGGGATAATTTAAAGCAAAGAACATAAAGAAATATGGAGAAAGAGAATTTAGACTTTATTTTTCTAGCAGTTAGAGTCTAGCTGGCCATGCTGATAAAGCAGCTTGTATTGTGTTGCTGGGTTTCAGGCCTGCCTGGCAGCACGTGCAGTGCACTTATTTGTTGTCTTGAACTCTTTCACTGGGCTCAGTGGGCTGGACTGGCCTGGGCAGTGAGTGGACACTGCACTATAGGCTGGCTGCATAGTTCCCTTCTCCTGTGGGACATGGTGTTGAAAATCACACCCTAGACTCTGGAGCCTGAAAAGGGGTTGGGGTGAACAGCCGAGCAGGGCGGCCAGAGCTGTCGCATAGCTCTCTCTTCCTGTGGTAAATTATCACTGGGGGGGCACCCTATGGCAGAACAGGAAGTGCGCTGGCACTCCTTCACTCCGGCAGGAGAGATGAATGAAAGCCCTGCTTCCAAGTCTCCAAGATCGCAGAGACACAGTAAACATCATTATGAGTTTGAATCCATCTAAGCGAGCGTGGGTCAGCGGTGGAAAATCGGAACTGGTGATGGGATGAAGGGGGAGTAAAATCAGGAAGCAAAGCACTTTACACTATGTATATCGGAGGCCTGGTGTAACCTGAACATTTTGACACTCTGCAACTATTGGATTTCAGTCAATGGAGTTTGAGGCAAATGGGCAGCACACCAACTCCAAGCAGGAGCAGCTCCAACACCAAGCAGGAGCAGCTCCAACACCAAGCAGGAGCAGCTCCAACTCCAAGCAGGAGCAGCTCCAACTCCAAGCAGGAGCAGCTCCAACTCCAAGCAGGAGCAGCTCCAACACCAAGCAGGAGCAGCTTGGATTGCCTTGTCCAGAATTCCGAACCTTGAGATACCTGTATCTGTAGACAAGCCTAGGTAAGAGTAAGTGCAAACAAATTGTGCGTGTGTGTGTGGCATGTATTGTGCAGTCAGTCTAGGCATTTCCTACTGTGACATGACATTTTTTTACTGGCCAACTATGGTAAAGCAAGCATGATAAGTCTTCTTGTGTGTCTAGAATGGTCTTCATTGGAGCCAGTATGGACATGTTTTCTTATTTTGGCATTGCATTTTTAATGGCAAAGCCAACAGGAGTATGCTATATGGGGCTACTGGCATACTGGCAGAGCACAGTTGGACATGTTTTCTTATAGTATCATTACTGGCATTAAAGCAGACATGGGTATATTTGTATATGGGAACACAACACATATTCATGCAGCCACCATGCACCACAAACAACTGCTAGTGAGGAATGTGGGCATGTGGCAGCCCTTGGCTCATTATGTTGGCTCAGTCTCCATGTGGCCTGGAGCCAAAGGGGAGGAAACAAATGACTGTCTCTCTCTCTCCGTTCCTTGCCACACTCAATATTTGAGAACTGTCTAACAAATGAAAATGTTTCAGAAAACGTCCAACATCTGTAAATATATATAACCTGCTACAATCTATTTGTTCTGGTTGTTTTGCACTTCCTGACAAAGAATGACTAGATTGGCTTGGTTCTGGCTCAATTTCTAAGGGTTTAATTTGTTGACACACCTTCTTTTATTTCATGCAACAGCCACTTGTATTTTCTTTCCATTGCATGGCATCATTTGGCCTTGGACGTCTGCTTGCATTCACAGTAATGTGGTAAAATGAGCCTATGCATACTGATATTAATGATAAATATGGTATCCATTCTTGTATGAAATGTATATCATATTACAGTGATATACTAACCATATTTTTCTTAGTGTACTGGAACAATGCTATCTGATGCCATTTCCTGTTCTGTCAAGTGGTGGAAGGTTTTTGCCATCACTTACTGTGATGTCACTTAGGGGTGTGGTCAAATGACATCACTTCCTGTGATGTTATCAGAGGTCAAGGGACATGCAATGTCACTTCCGCTACCCTTGGCAGGCATTTTTGGTGAAATTACGTACCTGCTCACACCATAACCAATACTTTGTTTCCTTTGTGAGCACCAAGACAATGTTTAAGTTTGCCAGATGGCCACTATTTGCACTAACACTAATAATCAACAATCAATAGAAAATTACATACGCACATGTAGATCCTGACGCTTAGTCATCTGGCCTGTTGCGAGGTCTGGCAAAACCCCATAGAGCCTATTAACGTCTGCTCCGCACTCCCAAAAATGGACAATGTGCACTCTGTGTGGTGGCGTGATTCCAGCAGGGCACACACAATGACAACATACTAGGTTGATCCTCACCTAGAAGGATGACTCTGTCACAATTGCTCTCATTCTACTTGTAACTATAAAAAACAGCAGCCCCACCACCACTCCCTCCTTTATGATATCTGTGGTTTCCTCTGGTCGCACTGCTGTCGTAAATGACTTGGTGGATCTGTCAAAAAATATACAACATAACTCTTCCCAACAGAGGCTGAGATACAGTCTGATCAGCTAATAGCTACAATAAAATATCACTCTTCACATTTGATTCTTGCCCATGCAACCATGCCCTAAATTAAGAGTACTTCAGGAAAACATATCAAGTTGTAAAATACTCTGTCAGTGCAGACGAAGTATGCTGGTTTGTGGGTGAAGTAGCTAGTTTAGTAGACATTGGGTCTCCTTACGAGTTTGGAGGTAGCCATCCCCTTACAATTTGGGTCCAGGTTCCCTGAATGGGGAAATACCGGGCCATTCCGACCTTGGAGAGCCCGGTATTTCCCCATTCAAGGAACCCGGACCATCCCTGTTCCCATTTGAGCCCCCATAGGGCTCAATGGGAATGGGGAGCATGCTAACAACGGGCCCATTAATGACAGGCCCGTTGATAGCATGCTGGCCCCCTCGCGGGACCCGCTATGGATGTCTGGTAAAACCAGACGTCCAGAGCGGGTCCCGCAAGGGGGACCTCGTAATAGGGCGGTATGGGGTTAACGGCTCCGGTGCCTTTACCGGCGCCGTTAACCCCTTACCGCCCACCTCGTAATGAGGCCCATTGAGTTCATATGCATTAAGAGGTGGATGCTGCTTACAGATTTGGTACCATATGTAGAAATGCTGTAAATGTATAATATGCTAATTTGGAGAAGGGCTTGTGTGATCATTATACATTTCACATTCAATTTTGAGCCGAAAATGTTTTCGCTCCTAACTGGGTATAGTGAAATCTTGCCTTACTCAGTTAACTGGGCACAATGCAATCTGGCATTGATGATCTAATTGGGCATAAAATAATCTGGCACTGCTATTCCAATTAGGTGTAGTGGTATGCAGCACCACATTTCTGACTGGGTATAATAGAAGCTGGCACTACTGTTCTAACTCGGCATAATGTAATATGTCACTGCTGTGCTAACTGGGCATAATAGAACCCATTCCTTCAATCAATTTGAACTAGACAGAATCTAGCATGGTTTTGATAACTGCCCATAATGGTAGCTGGTACTACTGTAGTAGATCCACATGATTGGTTCTGGACATACTATACTAGCAGGCCATATAACTGAAAATTGTGTAGGTATCTGAGAATTGTATGCAAGGGTATCAATGTGTGAAATTGCGATTTTAGTAGCTGCCAGACGAGTGTGTACCTGGGATTGTGATAAGCAAACTTGGAAATTGCCCCCCTTGATAACAAACCTGGTCTTTGTACCAGAGCAAATAACGCCAAAGCCTGTAAAAGGATGCTACTGCCTGGTCAGATGATGGAAATACCTGGCGAATTCTGAGAGTGCCTGGGCATGTGACATAATGCCAATGCATGCCAAATACCCCTAGCATACTGATGCATTATCCAAGCTGTTGGCTCTGTCAGTCCATGCAACGATTCATGCAGCTTTACGTTTACTGTATATGTTTCCATTGAGTAGTGAACCTGACAAGGTCCCCTTATTTATAAGTCCATTTTGAAGTTCCCCCTAATTATTTTGGATAATGCAACCCTATGCCAAGGGGATCAATTGATTTATCAAGGGCCACGCAATTTGGTGAAGTGGAGTTGCAGTCATTATTACAATGGTCTATGCCTCCGCAATTTATCAAGTCAGCAAAATGGTTACATCTCCTCACTACACAATCAAGGCCTATGCTCAATTGACCCTACTGCAAAGTTAAATAACAATAATCCTTTCTTACTCCGTCAAAGTTTTATTTACAAAATGTGTAAATGGGTACCAGAACGAGTCCAGTCTGTAAAACAGTACACAGAACATCGCAGGTTTTGATGTAATCATCCTTTACCCAATACTACACTGTACCCACATTTGCAAAAACATATGAAGCAGGTTGAGCAGTTACGTATTGGATGTTGGACATTGCAACCCGCATGGAGTTATCCACATCCCACTTGGAGCCTTTCATATACGAGTTCAGATGCCATTTGTGATGCCAGTCCTGATTTCATTGAAGACTGCAAAGGAGAATGCTTCACAGTCCTCATCCACATTTAGTTAGAGAAGGAAAGGAGTTAACAAAGTTCCTCAGAACTGAGCTTACAGACTACATCTAGTTGGGCTAACCTATCTTTGCATTTGCTGGCTGTCTTTGTGTGTCATGACAAGCTAATAATGTACCTAATAGACATCTGTTGCTGCATTCTTTTGATCAAATATTCTGTTTCCATTATGCAATATTTTGATTTTTGGGGGACAATTTCCCGAGCGTTCGTATACATTGCATACATTCCAGATGTTCTGCTCACACATGACCCAACAGAATCAAACAACATTCCTGTTCTGATATATACATCCTATCTAGCCTTGTGATCAATATTATGATATAGAGTTACCATCTCATCACACGTTCGTAATTACTTCTTAGAGAGTTACTTACTGAAGATGAAGAAATGTGTTGAATTTTCTCCAGAGCTTCTGAGAGACCGGCTTCAATCTCCACATCATCTAATGAAAATAAATCCCCGGCTCGTGATAGGTCTTTCTGTCCCAAAACCAGGCTGAAGAGCGGATGCATGATGGATGCCTGCCAAGCAGAAGGATTACGCGGACTGCAGTTAGGACCAGTAACCAGACTCCAAGGATTAACTTCCCATCAGCTCTCTACGTGAGTCCCTGGCATGTTGCTATAGGTGTACTGCCATGATCTGAAACAGACATGTTTAGTTACATTAGGATTTGTTTTGTATTTTCTTTTTCTTGTTTACACTTTTCACACTAAACTGTAAAATATAAATAATTTATATTACTTGCCATTTTTCTATGAAAGGGCACAAATGTGAGTTGTGTACTCAATTTCAAGGATGCTTTACAAATCTTCCATTTCAGTTCATAATGTAAAAAAGTGAATTAATAAAGAATACAGTGGCAGGCATAGTGAGTAGCTCTGTGCCCCGCAGGAAGACATATTTGGTTTATTTAGACTCCTGTATATTGGTTTGTGATGCTCATCAGGGTCTTAGGTCGATAATAGCAGGACAAGTTGATTAGGTCGGCCTGCCAATAAAGATCAGTCAAAATTAAGGACTCATTCATATCATTTAGTATTTACATAGTAAACACATTTATCCTATTCTTTTTTTGGACAATCACAAATGTACTCATAATTATAACACTGTCTCCCTGCTTCATGATTCTCACGCACTTTTCTAACAAAACAAACGTCTAAGACAAAGTCCTGTTTGCACAAGCCTTCCGGGTTTAGTACACAAATGACTTCACCCCTTTTTGGACTGAGCTACATCCTCACTCTGAATGCAGCTCCACACACCCACCACTGGCCACTTTTGGCGTGACGAGTCTTGCTAAGAAAGAGCATATTTTGAGGAGTGGAATTCCTCACTGCAGAAGTCCTGGGCCAAAGAGTCAAATACCATCCATAACGACACCATCTTGAGATACAGTGCTCAAATCTTAAATACGTCATCTCATGTTGTCCTAATCCAACCAAAACTAAGTATCATCTGGGGCATATAAAGAGTGAATGATGCAGGTAATTGGTATTCAGGCTACATCCTATATGTGTGAACAGTAATTCCATCAATAGGTGTTTTCCTGAAACATGCCCTCTGTCTTTGGACGCCTGACACAGACAGCAGAAACAGTGTTTGAGTGCATTTTACACTGTATGAACCACTTGAGTTTAAACATGTCTACAGTCTTTTTTGATGTCATTGCTCCTGCCGGCCCTTAGGGCAGGGGCCTTAAGCCCAAACGCAATGCGTATGCTTCAGTATGCCTCAGAAAAAGCTAGGCACTGTTTCATAGCTCTGACACTGTACTGTATCAAAAATCAGTCAATAAAACATAAACATAATTTAAAATTCTGCACCCAGAAGACAACAGCAAGACATAACATGTTCTAGGCACTACATATTTTGTGACACTGTCACCATCTACATGTGCATGGGCGACACAAAATGTCTGTCCAGGCCGACCATAAGTTGATGCCAGTCTGACACAAGCCCACATACTGAACTACCTTTCAGAGCCTATATGAACCTGTTAGTGTGCACGTATTGATTTTTCATTGGCCAAATTGACTGTATTGATCACTGATCCCAGCACTGGTTTCAGACAAATCTGTATTCATTCTTGATCATGCACATCCCTTCGAGAGACTGTTGATAATTTCAGCACTAGGTGGCTCCGTGCAATTCAACGGCGTGGGAGCGCCTGCTCGTCATACACTGGCCCTTGACACAGGCATGCTACAAGTGGGAGTAGAGTGTGATGTAGGTGTCCTTTCAAGCATATAGGTGTTCAGGTGCCCACTGCTCTCTGTAGCAGGGTTAGTCCTACATATGATAGACTGGGGAACAGGGTTTGACCTTTGGGCGACCCTCACCAACCCGGGAAAACTCATCACCAATTGGGTGAACCCCCATCAACTGGGTCTAGAAATCGATCGATCTGCTGTTCCTACTTTTGATGCATTCATTAATTTGTACATTTTACACCTGCAGCATTTATTTATTTATGATTGTTGCTTTCAATGTATAAAGAGAAACAACCTACTGTGCCGTACACATCTCGATGAACACCCACTCTGCCAGCCTACCTTAATCTAAGAGGTTTTTAGCTCACGCTGCTTTTCCATCACTCAACTCACCTCGCTTCCCTGCCATACCACCCCCCAGTATTTGATACTTTGCAGCATTAATATAAAGGTTATTATTTTCTTATTTTTTGTATTATAATTGCTTAGGGATTTGAAAACAAATGCACCAAAATAGAGTTTATTAAACTGCCGATTCCAAAAGGTGCTGGTGGTTGGAATCAATTCTAGCTCCTTGCCACCGGAGGCAATCTCTCTCACTGCTTCACAAGGAGCAACAGGATGATTAGAAAAATAAATAAGCTTCAACCCATCCTCATAAGTCACATAGCCCTCATTTACAAACTGGCAGTGCTCTCAGCCAGAGATGTTTTTATGGGAGGGCAAAAGGGGCGCTTGCCCAGGGCCCCCACTTTGGGGGGGGCCCCACAAGGCTGCCTGATCTGAAGAAGTAAGATTCCATTGTTTACCAGTCTTAAATAGCACACGTCAGAATATTTTATGGGGTGCTGCTGAGGCTCTAAACTCATTGCCTTTCTGTTTTGACAAGTACATTCTGCCTTGATCAATTAATCATGTATTGGTTCCTGTGTAATACCTAGTTTGTGTGTTCCTTACAGCACAACTCTGTAGCATTCTTTCCTTCCTTCCTGTGGGAATTATGTTGATCATGTGGAATAGGCAACAGTGAAATGCATATTGATAAATTGAGTGCCACAATGGTTCAGAAGTTAGCTCAGTGTGTGATGCACCCGTTGCAGAGATATGTGTCCATATGTAAAATTAGAATATCACATTCCAGCAAGGCTGGCTGAGCCTTTTCTATGCCTGAAGGTTAATAACCTACCTGCATATGTACTTGGTTTTGCAGAACAACATCTGCTATTATCAGCAAAGTACCTGCACCAAATTCGGGTTGCTATAAAAACGAACATATCCGTATGGGAAGGTCTAGACACTGGTTTGTTCAGAAGGGGTGTTGTAAAACCTACACAATCACCACCCAGGTTGGCATAAATTTTAGTCCAAGAGGTGAATAAGTATCCAAATTTAAGACTATGAAACAAAAGTGTTCATGCTTGTATCCTGTATTTGCCAGCAGACGATACAGTGATCCTAGTCAAATCATCTAATATATCTTACATTACACTGTGCTGTCTTCTGTGAGGTTTGCCTTCTTGCATGCTGCTGGTATCGTTTAGCCCATTACTTGATCTGTCTTCTCATGTAGGCCAATTGGGTGGAAGAGTTGGTAGACAGAAGAGAGTGGACCAGATGTTGCTGGCCTCAGGCAAACATATTTAAAGGTCTGCTTGTTTGACGCAAAAAACGGTTTGCTTCTTGGTAAAAGTCAAAGGTTTTTATGCACGTTTATAAATGAAAATGTCACAAGACATTGTTTTGGAAGTATTTAAAGCTTTAACATACAAAAGACAAACCCAGATTAAATTTGTTAAATCACATCGAATGTTATGCTGGTACTTATATACTTCCCTTGATGAGGGAGAAAATGAAGCTAGAATCATTTCCATTTTACATAACACCCTTCTATGATATTTTGTTTGGTAATGTGATTTGGGTACTTTCCAAGTACGTTTTCATAAAATTAGATTGTTTTAGTTAATGGTAAGAACTGGAAAAGAAAGTGTTCAAATGCAGAAATGGCACAAATCCCTGCTTAACCCCTTTGCCCCTTAACCAATGTGTGATCCTGGGCATCTCATTTAATCTTGTATTGACTAACCTCTCAATATTGCCAGTCCCTAAACCTTTCAAAATTGTCATCCCTTCAGAGTGATTTTCTTCTCATGGTATGACCTTCATAAAAGCCTTATTCATGGTTTCACTGGCTATAGGGCTGCTTCCACTTTAATAGTGGGCATATTTATATCGCACATCACAGGCATTTGTCCCTTTGATATCTAATGGCAACACTATTTGAAAACCATATCCCACTTCTAATCTTAGTCTGTCTGGATAAAGACACCTTCCTGGTAGCTTCTAATCTGCATCCACTATCCATGCTACGGTATGTGTAGCTTTCTCCTTTCTTTCAATTGGTCTCCTCTATGCATGCTTGAGCACTTTTGCATTATGTGAGGCAGCTAATGTGAGTTCTTTGTCTATTATGGGTTACATGCACCTTTTACACATGGTCCTGCATCGATACTACATGTTGCATACCTTCCTGGATGCTATTGATAAAAAGTATCCTGTATGTACTAGAACAGTAACCTCTTCGTATGCCTGCTAATGTTGGTCTTCAAATGCTACTTGTTTATCATTCTGATTAGATCAAGAATGAAGAGGTTAAGGGGACTTAAAGGGAGTAAACGTGCTTACTATGCTGCGGGACAGCACATGAACCTATAGGTTGTGAGCGCGATGGGTCGGGTGCGAGGGGCACGACCAGTATTCTTGATTCCTTAATTCCTCTGGTTTGGTGGAGGGGGACCCCAAAGATGTCCGTGCCCAGGGCCCCAAAAATGCTTAAGATGGCCCTGCTCTCAGCTACAAAGAGACCGTCACTTTCCAGCACCCCATGGTATGATACAGCATTGTGTGCACTCCCCAGTACTGCCCACCAGCAACATATTCAGCACCGTTCTTGAGTATTATGCTTAATTTGCAGCTTGGCTGAGAAGGAAGGTTGTCCAATAAATAACCGAAAATAAAATAACGAATGAGAAATTAACAAATCTTTTTGGTCAAAAAACGAAAATTACTTTTTTTTGCACTTTTGTTCTCTCCTCTCTTGTTAACTCACCCACCCTTCCAGTTTCACACTTCTCTTACAGTACAGTGGCACGGTCACACCTGACTTCAAGCCATTCCTCTGCGTTCAACCTTAGTTATGGACTTTAATGTGACCCTATTAGTGGGTGATTGTGTGCTAGGCACCATAGATCTTGCCCTTCCCCTCTGGCAGCTTCACTTCCAGGTCCCATGGGAACTACTGTTACTATTGCTTACGCCATTCCTTCAAAGCATTGCCGCTGCTCTGATTACCAAATAACTCCCTAACACATGCTTGGCGACTATTCCCAGCCATTGCCTTTGGTATCAGATGGAGATGGGATGAAGGGGGCACTAGACATTTCTATGAACGTTTAATGTTAAATACAAAATACTAAACAATTACGGACTACATTTTTTTTCTTTCCGAATGGGTCCTTATTATCATGAATAATACAACACTAAAAATTGAAAACGACAGGGTCTGTGATTATTTCGTAGGAGGTCTCAGGCACACAGTTTCTGTCCTGCCAAAGGAAAAGAGTATCATGGTTGTTTCAATGGCAGATTTATGGTCACTGCATCACAGAATATTCAGCTATTATGGTCGCTGCATCACAGAATATGCACCTACTTTGTAGCATCACACCACAGCACTCACAAACTGGAAGAGCATATATGAAATCATAAACATCAATCCCAAATCTAGGGTGGCGGGGGTTTCTTGCCACTGCACTAATCATAATCCACAACCTGAGCTCTCCATGTTTTTGACTGCAGTTCATGTCATCCCCAGCCAGCATTGTTGGTGGTGAGGGGTGATGGGAATTGTAGTCCAAAACAGAAACAGAAATGCAGGTTGCAGATCTCAACTTGTATTGCTATAATATGAGCCTAGTGTACAGGCCATACATCGGGTATTGGGTTTGCATCCCTTGCACCCTAGATCTTGGTCCGAGCAGATCCATTTTCAGATTCCTGAAATCGGAAATGCAAAATACAAAGTTGTGTGTGAAGCATTTCTATAGTGATCAGAGAAAAGCGCCTAGCAGCATGTCCTGTATAGTGTCCTAAGAACAAGATGCATTAATTTCCTATGACCTACCTTCATGTGCAAATTGCAAGGATGTCTCTACAAGTCAAATCTACTCTCATGTTGAGCCATACAAAAATGTAATTCTTGTATCTATAAATAAAGATTTGATGAAGGCTCCCAGTCCATGAAAGCTGCATGCTAGGCACCATCAGGTGACAATCCCACAGTGCAATCAATTGAATTCCAAAATGAAGGGTTATTACAACACTCCAAACCCCAACTCACATGTGGGGGTGTGGTTTTAAGCACAATGTCTGTGGAGAGGTCAAAGGTCAGATAGCAAGTCTATACAGTATACCAAGGTTTTACCATACTTCTGATTATTGTACTGACCTCCGACCACTGAAACACAGAATTTTAGCCAGCCCTTCCCCTACCATGGAAACTCCACTTTGATTGGCCAGATCATTGTAGACCACTCCCACATCAAAGCGCAAACATTGCCTGATGCCCAAGCATAATGAATATCTGCCCCCCCTCCCCCAATCCCTCCAAACCTGGCACAGAAGAACAAGGTTCTGATGCCAGGGGAGGAAGGATAGCTCAGGGGCAACGCGTTTGTCTTGGAAGCAAGACAAAGCAGCGCAACACAGGTTTGCATCCCGATCCCTTGCTTAGAAACCACTCCTAGTATTAAGCGTGTTATAAATGAACAATTATAATTATCATTATAATTATAAATGCTTTGCTCTCTCAACAGTATGTATTTCTCTCTCTCTCACTCTCTCTCTCCCTCTCTCTCCCTCTTTATTCTGAGTCTGCAATAGTGCAATGTTTCCTGAGCACTATCTGTGTGAATTTTGTTATGTTACTTTATTTTAATTTAGATTACTGATTCTCTCTCTCTCTCTCTCTCTCTCTCTCTCTCTCTCTCTCTCTCTCTCTTTTCCTCTTTCCGTCTCCCCCTTTCTCTCTCTCTCTTTCTTTTTCTAACTTTCATCTGTAACAACAGTAATGCAAACATTTCCTGCATACAACTCTGTGCAATGTTACTGTATGTGACTGAATAATGAAACACCAGACACTGCTGACAGTTCCAGTCACTGCTCATGTGTGCCGGTTGATGCCTCTTTCTCTCTCTTAAAGTATATTGAGCTGAGGTAGAACAGGTAAGTGGGGCGTGGGGCAGTGGATGATGTTATTGTGTAGGAGAGTGCAGTGATTTAGAGTGGAAAGTGGGGCGGGATAGACTGGGGTGAGGTAGACAGGGGGATTGAATTGGGATAGAGTAGGTGAGGTAGTGTGAATGAGTGGGTGAGTTAGATAAGAGTGAGGTGAAGTACAGTGCAGTTAAGGTAGATTGGGAGAAGGGATGAAGTAGAGTGGAGAGAGGAAGAGTAGGTGAGTTTAGTGAGGTCGTTTGGGGTGAAGTGGAGTATGGGAGGTAGAGTATTGTACATTAACTGACCTTGTAGTCCTCTACTTCTGCCTAGAGCCCAGCAAGCACTGTAGATGACACCTGTCCTAACATTGATCATGTGATCAAAGAACACGATTATCTACCAAACTGTCCTCTTGGCATCTTGTTTCAGAAGCTCTACTATGATCTTGACTAAAGTGAAGGATATCAAGGGTATCTTAATGTGCAGTATTGTAGCCTAAGATTACCATACTTTCATCAAGCAAATATGGGAGACCCTAGATCAATGTTGGCCCTGCTTACAGGGTTGTATAAGGGGTAGTCACTACTTCTTTACATACACAGTAGGTATACGACATACATATGTCATTGATTCCTAACTATAACAGACATGTTTCCTCCGATTAGAGCTTGACAAAATGGAAATGAGAAACTCTTCTACAAAAGTAATATTACAACAGGACACAAAACATCTCTGATTGCCTTCAATGGTATTCCTTTGTCCGGCGGATAGGTGGGCATTATGTCATATGCCAGCACATGTTTGCATGCATATCTACACCGTAATTTCAAGAACAGAGCCTAATTTATCAACACAATCCAAGGAGAACAAATTAGATTACTCTTCGACCTCTGACAACGGCACAATCAAGCTATACCACATTTACTTGTCTTGATGCTTGTTTATCCTCTTCCGTGATTGCACTTTCACACTGGAGTGGAAATAAATGCCAGACATCATGAGAGAAAACCTATGAGAGATCCCCCAATGATCTGAGGATGTAGCAATGAAAGCAGATGTAAATGTGTGAGGTGCAGCTGGTGCAGTAGCTCATGAGTTGAAACGTCCACTGAATAACTGTAAAGTTTATTTATTAATTTGTATTTAATTATTGGACATTTGTCTGGCACCTATATACAGTGTTTCAAGGTGCCACAAGACAATAAAATGTGGGACAGAGGAGGAATAAGAACAATAAATGGCTCACTAGGCCTTGTGCCTTTCGAACCATGCAGGTGCAGTGACAATAAGTGCAGGAGGGGAGGGGAGGGCAGGTCAGGGCAGAAGGGCTGGGATAAGGGAAGGGCAGAAGTGCAGGAAAGCTGAGGCCCTAGGGGTTGGGTCGGGGCTGATTGGTCCCCAGGAAAACGAGTGCCAGGAGAAGCAGCAGTAAGGGTCAACCAGTGGGAGGACGGGGTGCACCAGATTCAGGCTTGTCAGGAAAGGGTGTCCGAGGGCAAGTGCTGGTTAAGGGGTGCTGGGGTAGACTGGAAGAGGAGGGTCTGGTCACTGTAAGGCACATAAGGGATCAGGCACCAGTTGCAGCAGCAGGGGGACAGTAGCAAGGGAGGGGGAGAGAGGGAAGGAGGAGGAGAAAAGGAAAGTCTTGAGAAGTTTCCAAAACTTAAGGAGATCCTGCTAAAGTCTGAGAGGGGCAGGACGGCCATTCCAGATGGAGGCTACTACCGAAGCAAGCAATCTACCCCCCACTCTCTGCTTGGAGAAATGTCTATTCTGTAGAGAGTTGGAGCTAGAGGACCGAAGTACTCTATCAGGGAGGTATTTCAGGAGAGAAACATTGGATGTAGCAGGGATACAGGCCCCAGAAAGCCTTGTGGATGATGCAGAGGGTCTTGAATTTGATCCTTGCAGCACCAGAGCCAGAGGAAAGATTTTAGGGCTGGAAAGATGCAGCCCATGGCTTGAGGCTAAGGATAAGTCTCACAGCTCTCTTCTGGATTAGTGGAAGATGAGGAAGGGAGGAAAGAGGCAGATTGAGGAAGAGGCTGTGCAGTAGTCTAGCCTAGGGAGAACCAGCACTGTAGAGACATTGAGCTTCTGGGGAAAGGTCAGGAAAGGGAGAATGCCTATGAGACAGTGGAGCTTAAAGTTGGACTTCTTGGCAAGGTCCATGATATGATGGAATAAGGAGAGAGAGGTTTTCGAAGATGACCCCAAGATTCTGTGCCTCAGGCTCAAGGTGGGGAGCTAGAGAGTGAGGAGAAGCAGAGAGCAGGAATTCCAAAGGGAAGGATCTCGGTCCTACTGGCATTAAGGCACAGGTCAGTAGCAGAGCACCATGCTTGAAAAGTAGTCAGGCAGTTAGGTATAAGAGAGGAAGAAGAGGAGGTAGAAGAAATAATCTTAAAGGAGAGCTGTGTGTCATTAGCATAAACTGGAAGTGAGGAGAGAAGGTGAAAATCAAATGGGCAAGGCAGATGTTGAAAAGCCACAGCGGTAGGATAGAGCCCTGAGGGACACCGCAAGTACAGCATAAGGTGACATGGAGGAAAAGGCCCAGTTGCACTTGGGAAGGTTGGTTAGAAAGGAAAGGGGTCAGCCAGGCCAGTGCCCGGTCTGTGATGTATCACAGAGACAATTTATGAGGATGGTATGATTGACCATGTCAAAGGCAGAGGAAAAATCGAGAAGGATCAGATGGGAAGGAGAGTTGGAAGCAAGATTTGAGAGCAGGTCTTCATGGGTGTTCAGGAGAGCAGTTTCCATGCCCCGGGTTGTCTGAAGCAAGACTGGTGGTGGTGGATACAGCCAGCAGATTCAGTGTGGTGGGTCAGTTGGAGGATGACCAACTTCTCCAGGAGTTTGCCCAGAAAAGGGCTGATGGAGATAGGGCAATAGTTAGCCAGTCAGGAAGGGTCAGCAGATAGCTTTTTTTTAGGAGAAGGTGCACAAGGGAGTGCTTGAGGGGTTGTAGGAAAGAGCCTGTGTCTAAGGAATGGTTACATAACTCAGGCAAGGCAGGGGTGAAAGAGGAGATGTTGTCCTTGATAGTTCTGGAAAAGCAGGGGAGCATCTGTTCGGAGAAGACTTTCATAGAGCTGACTACTCTAGAGATCTCATCCGATAAAATGGGAGAGAAGGAGGAGAGTATGGGAGAGTGTAAGAGGGGGGCCAAGGGAGGGGAAGAGCCAAGGGGGTGGGGAGGGGAGTAGAGGAGAGTGAGGACAGGATGTCCTGTGTTTTGGTGTGAAGTGGGAGGCCAGTGCAGTGCAGAGGGCTTGGGAGGGAAGAGGAGAAGAAGAGACTGCTGTAAGATTGGCAAATTCTTGCAGATTTTGAAAAGTTCAGCCGTGTAGTTAGTGGTCCCAGAAATGCAGGTGTGGACATGAGCCCTCTTCTTAGAGCAGATAGAGAGTCAATATTGGCTTTGGAGCAGGCGACAGGCCAGTTTGTCAGAGGATGTGCTTGAGACCTGCCACTTCCGCTCACCAACACTGCACTTGCGCTTCAGAGTGACAAAGTCAAAGTCATACCAAGAATTGGACTTGGAGGCAGGCTTTATGTGGATCCTCATGACAGGGGCAAGGGTGTCCAAAGTGTTGGCGATGTAGATATAGAGGTTAGCAAGTGCTGAGTTGGTATAAGAGTCAATAGCAAAGGTGGGAGGAGTAATGAAGGTGGCAGCAGATGCAGTGATTGACACACACGCTTCATCGGTCGAATGACAGAGAAAGAGGCTGGAAGCTCAGGCAGAGGCATCGCCGGAGGGCAAGGGAGCTCCAGATCAGAGGAGAGGAAAGAGTGGTCAGACCAGGAGAGAGGAGTTGTTAGAGGGTTGTAGAGAGGGAGGAATTGTGACCGAAAGTGAAACACAAAGGTCGCAGAAAAGTCCAGGGGCCGCATCTGGAGAGTCAGGGTGAATATTAAAGTCACCAAGGAAGAGAGGTTTGTGGGAGGAAAACAGGAGATGGGAGGAGAGGTCACCCCATTCAGAGAGAAAAAGGGGGTAAGGTCCAGGGGGCATGCAAATAGAGAAATGAGTGAGGGAGAGGGAAGGAGAGACACTATTCCTAAAGATGAGGCATTCAAAGGAAGAGTAAGATTGAGTGGGAATGATAGTAGCAGGGACCATACAGGGAATACAAGGGTGTCTCCACCGCCAGACCGGTTAGTCCTGGGCTGGAGAGGATCTTGTAGCCTTCAGGAAGGAGAGTATCAAAAGCAGTGACAGAGCTGCCATTGAACCACGTCTCGGTGAGAGCATGGACATTGAGGTCAAAGTCTTCAAGGAGGTGACAGATGTCAGAGGAGTGTTTAACAGAAGTAGGAGAATTGAGGGTAGCTAATTGAAGCTGGTTGCTACCTTTAAAGGTCTTCCGAGGTGGGGTACTGGGATGTGGTACACCCATCAGTGGGGGAGGAGAGGCCATAGGGGTGGCAGTCAGAGGAGTGGCAGAAGAGTGGAGGAAGTCAATGAGATATGAGAGATTCCTATCCAGAAGGAGGAGGTTGGGCTGAGAGCCCTGGGCCATGATCGTGCCAATATGATAGACATTAATGATGCACCTAGATGATGAACATTGTACCAAGAGAACTTGTCTCTAGAATGGGGCCCTTTAAATGTGGAAGAATGGTAAGAGGGGGGATATCATACTATGTTATGTACTGCTATCAAGTCATGGTGCCTATTTAAATGTTTCAGAACAGAAAGACAGAACTCACCTATGTGAAAAGTTGCGAACATATTGCAAGTGACCTAATCTGGGTTGTGCACTCGGTAGGTGGTGAGCATCCACATGCAGAGAGGCATCCTTGCCCAATTGGACAGGAAACACACACTCTAGATCACTTACTGCAAGATGTGTGGCATGCATTTTACCAGCTGATATCAGCCTATGCTCTAGTCAATCGGAACTCAAATAAAACACCAGGCAGACATTTCAAGCTGTCCCACTGCAGTTGTGTGTCTGTATCCACAACAGAATTAAACTCAATAAATGCTGTTAGTGTATTAATGAAAAATGAATACAATAAAATCAGTAGTGGGTGTCAAGGGGATTCAAAACATTGGAAATAACGTGAATACATAACTGTTTACCCTCACTTGTCTTTTCCCCAGCCACCTTATCTGCAACATTAGTTGTACATTTCAATAATGAAGGTTTGTTTATTTTAAAGCAACAATCCAATACCAAATAACATAAAAAGCACAAGGCCAATTCTAAAAACGTGTTGGCAGAGCTGGTATTCAAAGCTAGATGTTCCTCACTCAGAGGGTTATACCTTATCCACTTGCCAATCCAACGCCAGGGGTGTTGCTAGGTTCGTAAAAGATCAGGGGCTAAGCTAATGTTGGGACTGGCGAGACTCGGGCTAGCTTTTGGTTGTAACCCCTGAACTTTTATCCGGGGCTACAACCAAAAGACCCGAGGCTGTAGCCCGCTCAGCCCCCCCTAGCAATTCATCTGTCCAACGCTTTGCAAGTGAAGCCCACAGAAGCGTATTTGACTGATAACACATCTACATACTGCACCGTGCACTCAGTTCTGGCAAAATCTGGCGCAGGAGCAGTGCATTTTCTGTCTAGAACCACACCATGGAGATAGTTGAACAGTGTAGTTACTTTCTCTTTTGACATAATGGCAACTGATAAAAAGAGATAAATCAAGCAGAAATCACTCAACAAGACAACTGCTCTCACATCAGGGAAAAGGACACACTGCATGTTGGACGGTATCACAACTCTCAAGGCAGGTACTGAACATGGCATTGTATATTCCCAATCAAGCAAAAGACTAAGATGGTTTGTAATGACCCCACAATATGTGAAGGTCCTCTGTCATCACAATATCAGCATTAGTAGTCTCTAAAATGGCTCCACTAAGCACTCAGTGTTGATTGTGCCTCGAAAAGAATATGGATGCTGATGCCAGCCACCTCTTAGGAGATTTCTAAGGCAAGTAGGCCCCCAATCAGCAGAGGGTGGACTGTGCCCTCCATGTGAGGTTAATCACCATTCCCTGCCACTCTGAGTTTAGTCACTTCCCAGGATAGGATGTATGTCCTCTGCTGTGAGATTAGCCAACTGCTCCACCTACACTCTGCCCATTATTTGCCTGACAAAATGGCGCCATGGTCAATGTAAGCGCCACTTTCCAAAGCCCAGCCTGCATACTTGATAAGCTTAGATAAAATGTAATGTATCCCCTCCCAGCAGAAACATATGAATAATCAGCCCATCAGGCCCACCTTCACTGTTGGCAATGTTTGGGCGACGGGTCACAAGTATCAATGGGCCAACCTGCCCTCTGGCTTCTAAAGTACAAATAGGGTAACAAGGGAAAGACTTTGTCAGAGTAAGGCTTCCTGATACTTCTCTTAGCCTGAGTCTCCAGAAGTGTTCTCATCTGTTATGTTGTCATTTGACCAGACAACAGAGCTGGATGAGCTAGACTTCACTGTTCAGCCTCTGCATTCAAACTGCAAACTGTGCCTTATCACCATAAAACACAAGGGGTTGATTTAACCCCTTACCCTGCTGTAAACATACAAAATATATTCAGCCGATTTAGCCAGGCAGGGGCCCCAGGCATTTATTTCTAGGTATGTTAAACTAGCATTACCATTCAATAGCATGTGGAAACTATCAATATACCATACTAAGCATGTGGACACATTTGCTAGCAGTTGATAGGCATGTTTTACATTTTTAGTACAGGTGTATATTTAAGGTTTCTCTAACTGGGCATGTAGGAACTGGCAATAGTTTAAGGAAACTCTCTCTCTCTGTGTCTGTCTCTCTCTCTCTCTCTCTCTCTCTCTTTCTCTCTCTCTCTGTCTTTCTCTCTCTCTCCCCCTCTCGCTCTTGCTTTTTAGCTCTGTTGCTGAGCACATGTGCCCTGGAAATAACTGTTAATGCACGGTTGGAAATTGTAATAAAATGTTAATGGGTCTGTGAAAACTAAAAATGCTTCTCATGGGGCATGTTAAAATGGCATGTTAAAATAGCAAATGGTATAGCATTTCTGACATACTGATGTTTGTGAATAAACCCCATCTTCCCAGTAAAGGTGTATTTAAATCCTAACAAAACTTGACCAATGTTACATGGCCAATATGCATAAGGATGCAGAGCGTTGAGACTATACCAATGACAGCTATGGACTATACACAGCACTTTGACATTGACATTCAAAGGTTCAACAGTTTAGCAACCATTTCAGAACATTGCCTTGTGGGAGAATCCCAATCACTATTTAACATGTGTTTAAATAACTTTGTACATTCAAATTATGTGAAGCACATTTCTAAATCAAAGAGAGTACTCTTTTGTAAACAGATTTACATACAAGGGAATACATAAATATATGCAGTAAGAAAATAATGCTATGTTATGTTTTGTTATGTTATTATGGGAATCACCGCATTGTTGGGGGCGGATATGGCTGAAAACGGGCCGTCAACCCGAGTCTAGTTAATGGTCATGCCCATCCCCTGACAAGGGGGGGATAGCCATTCGCACCCTGGGGTTCTCCCGGGGTGCAAATAGTTTCTTTTGTTTGGCCAGGAGATATACGAGTGTATTGCACAAACTCATTCTCCTGAGGGAAAGAAAAGATGCCCACCACCATCGGAAAAGAGACTTAAACTTAGACTGGGGTCGCAGGGTCATGGGAAGGCAACAAGGAGAGGCTCCCTGTTCCATCCCCACAATCAACATGGCGTTACCCAGGGAAGGGCTCCGGGTGGCTGAAAGCAGTGCGCCAGTACCTGATTGGCTGAGTACCCTACCACAGGTGCACGCAAGATTTATACTTTGCACCGCTGCCATTTTCATGGTCCCCAGGCACTGTGGCAGATCTGAAAAGTAAGGAGGGCTAGTTATTGGGATGGAGAGGGAGAGTTCAAGAGTCCTGTGTTGTGCTGGTGGCAGCTTCAGCTTTTAGTTGGTAAGGGTTTGGCTGTGTTTTGGTGTATGAGTGTGTATGGGATGGTTTGCATGTCTGTGGTTTAATATTCTGTAATGTGTTGGGTGTTGCAGAGAGTGTGCAGTTTGTAGTGGTTCCAAGTTTCTGCTATGTGTTAGGCAGAATCACCTTCAGTACCCTTTGGGAACACTACAGGCAATTAGGACTACAAGTGTAAGCCCAATTTCACCTTTGGTACAAGCCCGGACTACACAGTAAAGTGGTAGCGATGGCTGAGCAGCCAGACTTACCTCAAGAGTTTAAGTGAGCAGTAGAACAAGTTACACAAAGGACCAACCAATACAGTGATTCAAGCAAACACTTACTCAAGGTTTCTTGGTAAAAGAATATACATTTATTTACTCAGTCAGTTAGAAAACATTACACTAGCATAAGCAGCTCAATATCACACACTAGTAAACCACAAAAATACAACCGGTAAGTAAATGAACAAGTTTAGCTCCAAATAAAGTGGGAGCAAAATGTCACTTCAGATACTTAATAAAGGGGTAAAAAGACACGGTTATAAGAATAAACAACCCAAATACATTCATAGGCAGGGCAAAGGGTTTCAGTTAAACTAGCAATTCTTCTCAATAGGCCTAGGCCAAAGTCAATGGTTCAGAGTATTTTGCGTAGAATAGCGCAGTTCTGGTATACAACTTTTAAGTCTTAGCCACAGAGACTAAAAGAATTTGGCTAGGCGAAAAGTTTGACAAATGTTAAGGGAAGGCAAGCCTTCGTAGTTGAGGAAAGTTTCACGCACTTTCTCGATGGCCGAAAAGATTTCAGGACTGCGTTTGCACAGTACCTTGTTAATGAAGAAAACTGTAGCTGAGGCAGTTGTTCCTGGCAGTTTGCGCAGAGCTCCCTGTTCCTGAGACTCAGTCGAGGGGACAAGAAGGAGGGCGTTGGGAGGTTCCTGCACTGCCCAGGGATGAGGCCAAAAGCTTTAGCAAGACGTCGGTTTAGGGTGAGAGTGCCTTAAAGTCCACAAGCTGTTTTCCTTCCCTCTGGCTATCTGGTTTTCAACAGCACTCTGATGAAAATTCGACCACATGGGGACAGTGTCCAGGTGGCTTGCGAGTTGGTTGTTCCCACCAAACTCAAGGGAAGAAGTTAACCTTGAAGGGCTTCTCTTTCAATGGCATTTCAGGCAATTCGGACCTGCAGCAGACATTCACCAGTCGTCCAGGAGTTGCAGCAGTCCTCTTCCTTCAGCTCGTCTTCGGTTCTTTCGTTCCAGTGGTTGACTCTGCTTTTCAAATCCCAGAAACCTGCTTTTAAACAGTTTTCCCTCATTCATTCCAGCCTGGCTGTCACTCACACAGCAGGGCGGCTGTCCTTGCTGGACAGCCAGCTTGCCAATCACGACAGAGTGCATTTAGGTCTCCTAGGAGACTAAGCACAGGGAGTTTCGGGCACCTCCCTCACTTCCTGTTCACCCGAGACACCCTGCACCAGAGCTGGCCTTTAACACTGAAGCCCGCCAAAGGCCAATGAACAAAGCAACCAAACCTGGTTTGGCGTGCAGAGACAAACACAAGAAAGACTTTTCCTAAAAGAGATGGTGAAAAAAAGTTGACCGGAGTTTGTTTTTAGAGATAGGTCTGGGGCGCCATATTGAAAAACATGGCTGATCCGATTTTTAGCTACCGTTGTTAGCGGTCGGGAAAAATCATGGTAGTTTCATCTAAACCACTGCCACCAGCCATTTAAAGTAGGAAAGGGTAACATTTTACTGTTACATGAGTGTTTTGACTCAGGTGTAGGGAAGGGTAGGTCAATAGGACTCCCCCTCCCACTACATGTTCCACCCTGGTTAAGGCCCATGACTCGACAGCAGCCCCCTGGCCCCCCGCGCCCAGGCGGCAGGGCGGCTGCAGGCCGACATGTGGGGCTGCACCACCACGTTATGTGGCAGAGCATAGACGCCATCTTGTATTAAGCCATCCCCATCTCGCTAGAAATGTGCATCTCTAACCCAAGGCAGACACACTGATTGCTGCAGAGTGACCCCCACTTGACCGCGCTCACAGAGGCCCACACTTCCCCCACCTCCCACTGCATGGCAGATCCGCTGAGGACTCGTTCTCACGAGTCACCAACGCGAGCAAACAACAAAATAAAACACTGTAGCTGTTAACCTTCCGCAGTACATCATTGCCCCAGCCATGAACAAGAACATTAGGATGTAACTGAGACCAGCCCAAACCATGTAGGCCCTGTCCCCTGCACCAAGCCCCCCAACTATAGACGGCGTGGCGCCTCGCACCCATACCCACCCCGAAAACCCTTGCAACATGTATAAACCATTTATGTAATATGTGCCTTGTTGACTAACGTTTGCTGCTAATGTAAAGGAGAATGGGTAAAGAGAAAAATGTGCAACCGATTTTGTATATAATGAAGAGATGTACAAAGACTGGACAGCTGATAACAGTGAACAATAACCTGTGTTGCTCTCTTTATACACACTGTATACACACCTGCCTGACACTACCTCATGTTCGCATGTACACTGTAGATGTGAAATGCTATGTAAAAAAGTATGATCCCCAGCTAGTATCCCATGTTAATGCAAATACATATGAGTGCTTTTAGAAACCCCATGTGTTGTTAGTCGCCCCTCACCCATACGACAGTAAACCGCCTTGTGCAAGATGCCATGCACAGAGCTGCAAGGCCATTTCCCCCTCCTCCTGCCCAGGCCCTCTCGAGATAGACGGTGTTCAAACAGCACAGCCCTGCCATCCCTCCCCATCCTGCTGGACCTGTTTCAAGCATCCGCCACCCTCCCCCGTGTCAGAGGCCGCCACAGCCTGACTCCATGACTTATGAGCTACCTGGTCCTAAATCCCACCGCCTTTCAGGCACCAGTCACATGCCCCTCACGGGCCAGTAGTACCTCCATCGACCCCGAGTTAATGACCCTACAAAGGGGGGCACCCACACGTGTACCAACAGATCGTAATACCATCCCTCACCGAAATTGCCAAGGATGGTTAGTCAAGCACCCCCGCCCATGCCCCTGACTACGCCCATGAGACCTGATTGTTTGACCTAAGGTATCCCCCAAACTGATGTATTGAGACACTCCAGATTGCATATCAATGTTCCTGGCCATGTATTGATCTAAGGTCAGAGTTTACAAGAGTTGCAAATCAACAGGACACATGAAGTGTGACGAATGGGTGGGAATGTGTGGCCAAAAGGGCAAATGTTAGTTTAGTTATCAATCGTTGTTACAAGGCATGTCCGGCCCGGCGCTACACCCCGATGAGCCCAGCTGACCTCCCACCCCACGTGGCGCAGCACCAACGTCCGCCAATCCTGGAGGAGCAACTGTATACACTGTATAGCACCTAGCCATCACCACCCAATCCTCAAGAGTCTGTGGCCCCTATAGCTTACCTCATGCATGACGTGTATTTGTAATATAACTGACTGTCTTTGCTATTGTCAGACAGAGCACTCTCGGAGTTTGCAGAGTCCTTTGCATGCCCTATATTGAATTATATAAAGCTCTTTTTGATATCACCCACACTTGGTCCTGGCCTCATTCACCTTCTGGGTTGTGTCCATTATTGCCTCTCACTAAGGGGGGTGCATTTCTGGGGACACTTATATTCACAGGGAAAGCGAAGCAACCCCTCCAGCACTCTGTAGGAAGATAGTGTGTGCTAGGTCAGTAAATTTAAAGAGACTAGTAAAGCCAATTTAACTTTGCATGCTCTGGGAGGCAGTAGTCAGTGCCAGTGAAGGTGTTTTAACCGTGGGAAGTTTAAAAGACAACCCTGTGCCACTGCACCGGAGGTGCTGTGTGACACACAGACAAAGATGATACCTATGTAGTTGTTTTAAAACTCCAAAACCAAAGAACACAAAAGTAAAACACATCTTAAAATACATGAAAGAGTGGGAAAAAAGGCTCACACTCTTTCCAGGTAAAAACATAAAATTCTAGAAATCTATAAAAGTTGTTGGTGGTCTCAAAAGATAAGGGACATTAGCACATACTGAGAATTCTCCCTAACACTATGATAGAGATATGTGTGTGTTTTGTTTGATTGTTGAGGATGAGTATGATATTGGAAAGTGTTTAGTGGGTTTAGAGATGAGGTTAGCCTTGTGCTGCTCATCAATGGTTATGTTGGTTTGGTGTGTTTATATTCTTGTATGGTGGTTTGTATTAAAATGCTTTATTTTATTGGGGTATCCAGTTTTGGTTCATTATGTTTCAGTTGTTTTTGGATTTGGGTGTCTCACCTTGTGGTATGGTTGGCAGTTTCACTTCAATGGTTTTTCCCATTTAATTTGATGAGTTAAAGACCCATGTTATTAGTAATTTTATGAATTTTAGGTTTTCTGTTGTTTGTATTTCTTTGGGGAGTGAGTTCCAAGTGTTGCCAAGAAGCAGGAGAATGCTGATACAACACATTTCAACCTTTGAATATTGCTTTGGGTCAAGGCAAATGTCATTGCTGGAACTCAATGTTGCATTTGGTTTGTAGATGGGGATTTGTTCCTGTATGAATTCTGCTCCTTGGCCATGGATTGCTATGTAGGGCCCCACAGAAGTGAGGGATGAACTGAGAAACTATGGACCTCAAGTAAGCTGAAATTTATTGTTTTATTCATTTTTGGAAATCCCTCATTCACTTAACCAGTCCCTCCCAACCCCTGGACTCATTTGATTTATAAAATTAACCTGTTTGAACCTTAGTGCTGAAGTCCCAAGTTGTCTGTTGATCACTGTCACATGACAGCCCCTATCCCACTACTAGTGATAGTCCTGGCCAAGATCAAGAGGCGCATGGCCACAGTTATCCCCATTGCACCCAGATGGCCCAGAATGTCATTTTTTCCCTGTCTTCTGCAGATCTCTAATGAATAGCTGATACCATTCATTTCACTGAGGTGGCCCATGCTCTGGGCCCTGCCTCAAACAGACTCTGGCTCACAGCTGATAAACTGAATGGAAGGAGATTATGGCGAAGGGTCTTCATGAAAAGCTAGCATTAGCCATACCAAAATCTGTCCACATTGCTAACAAGCCACCTCCCCAAACCCATGACCAAACCATAGACAGTTGGCTTTGACAATGCTTGTTTTCTAGAGCGGGAGAAGGAGATTAATGGGTGAAATATATGTGTTACATAAGGGTTTTCACATTTCAATTCTGGTTCTGCCATAATAGCCAAACACAAAAAAAACTCCACAAACTCTATTATATCCCAGAAAAATACAATGTGCTTCATTGGTAGTTTGCTGGTAATTCGGTAGCAAACCTGCTGAATTACAGCCAAACTTATTTACCATTACCACCACTTGGTCCTTTGGGTTTACCATGCAATTACAAGTGGTGCATTGACCGTGTTAATCTCAATTTCTAGAGCCCTAAGGACTCCTTGGGGTTTTTGGCAGAATTACGATGAGCCATTCAAGAATTCCAGTCCAGTAATTCTGCCCAAATAGTTGCCTTGTAGTAGAATTATCCTCCACTTCAAGGTCAAACTTGTGGTTTGACAGTGTGGAGAAAACAGCAGTAATTCTGTTACCACCAAAAAAAGAGGTTGTAACAAAATACCCACCACTTTTTTTCCTGCACCGCCGAACTTGTAATGATGCCCAATGTTAGAAAAGGAGGGTAGCCTTTCTTAAAATATATTTTGTGGAGGCACCTGCAAAATACATGCCAGGTTTAAAGAAACCTTGAGCTGCCTACCATTTCTGTAGCTTTTCATAATTATGCAGCCTACTAGATGATTAGCAATCATGATAGCGTCCATGTGAAGAGAAGAAAAGATGGTAGTTACTGGATACCCAAGACATCTATGAGCGTGGAGTTTGCAACATATCTATTTCCCTTTGTAAGACAAGTTCTGTGGATGCATGTGTGTGCATACTTTGAGAAATCTGATGATATTCTCCCACACACTCCCTCGGATCTTCTATTCAGGTGGCCAGGGAAGGGCATTCAGGTGGCCACGGAAGGGCATTCACTTTTGGTTCCTGACCCTGGGGGTGGACAAACGAGGGAGGATAATCTGAGTGGAGGGTCACATGGGATTGGGAGGCTAATGCCAGAGGGCAAGACATGGTATTTTCCCAATGCTAAAATCACTTTATCCTACTCTCCCTCAGCCTTTGTGTGGTATTTACACTCACACCTCATTTCCCATTCCCCATTTTCAAGAAATACTAAGACGAGGAGGAGGCCACTAGGATAAATGAGGACTACCCATAGGAATTACATAGAGAGAACGGGCAACCGACTTTAGAAACAGTCACTGTTCCACTAATAGAGTCAGGCAAAGTCAGGCATGGGCAGGTACCATTTGCCCCAGACTCCACTTGACTGTGTGCTCATATATAAAAGCTGTGGTCAGTCACGAAGCGAGCTGGGGATGCAGTACTGTCCAGGGAATCCCAGAAGCAGAGAGAAGTAGGATCTGCAGGCAGGAGGAAGACAGCCCACAGAGACACTGGCTCATTGTGTGTGGGCTGCAGTGTGACAAGGGAGCCGTGCCTGCAGGGAGACAGAGAAGCGTTGCCTGCATTCCGCAGGGGAGGACCAGCAAAGTGCTTGCTCCCTTGGAGCCAGTGCCAACCCCAAAGGTGCCTGAGGGGTAGGTGGTGAGACCCTGACCTACATCCCGCATTGACGGAAGAAGCCGCCTCTCTACACAACGCTGCCCATTAAGTTTCATGACAGTATGCAAGAGAAAACCTGGGAGTGTGTGTTTAGATGAGAGCGGAGCGGTAGAAGGGTACGAACAAGAAAGTGGTATAGAATCGGAAAGAAAAGTGTAAAAGTTAAAAATGAAAGAAAAGTGAAAAGGCTGAAAGTACAGCAAGGAGAAAGAAAACAAGAAAAAAACAGATCAGGGCAAAGTCAAATAAAAGCCTGATCAAAGCAAAAGATTGCGAGAAAGTGGAAAAGGAACATTGAATGACCTGTAAAAAGAGAGGGGCATGAGAAAGGTAAAGATGAGTGCATGCGGCATGCAAAGGAAGGTGCAAGTGAGCACAGAACCAAAAGAGGGTTCAAGGGTGCACCAAAAGGATAGCAAATAAGTAAAGAAGGGGCAAGGGTGCACAGAGTAAAATCAGATCAGTAAAGTGCCAGGCACACGTTAAAAAGGATTTAAATGTGCACAGAAAGGAAAGCAGAAGAAAAGAGATGCTAAGCGAGGACTTAAAGAGGCGCATGAGAGCAAAGAGAGGGGCAAGATGGTCAGAATGGTTGTGCCTGGGAAAAGAAAAAAGTCTGGCATTTTCAAAAGTCTGTGATACTACCCCATGAAAGACTGGTTCATGAATTAAAGACAGAACTGCAATAAATCACATGTTGTGTTGGAAGCTGGAAGAGACCTAGAGTTTGGGGAAGGAGACCCTGAGATGCCTATTTCAGAAATCAAAGTGCATCCTGTTAAAGATCTGAGTTTTGTGTTTCAAAGTTGAAAGGGACCTGAGCTTGCAGAAGTGAACCTTATAGGTCTAACCAAGTCGGAGACTTGTTAAGTTTTGTTGAACTAGTAAAGAGGATTGAAGCGTGGGGAAGGGAACCCCGGAAAACTTGTAAAAGGAACTGTGTTGCTATTTCATTTGAATGGTGTTTTGAAACTTGATAAAGCTGAAGCTTGGGAAGGGGAACCCCAAATAACTGAAAGACATTAGAACGTAGTTGTAATACCTACAAGAGACCTGTGGAGAAAGTCTTGCGAATAGCTTTGTGTAATGAACTTAATTGTGTGGCATTGACCTAACAGCATCTGTCAAAAGACCACCAGAAACCATTCCTGGTTTCCATTTTTGTTGAATCACTAATTTACTTGTTTTTGAAAAGACATTTTTGTATCGCGGGCAAGCATAGGTTTAGACACAGACATACTTTTACTTTGGACTTCTAGACAACAAGGGCCATTAGAAACAATAGTTAAGGGAATGCTGCTGGAGGTACTTTGTATACCAGTTCTACTATTGTAGACCCAGCACAGCTGGTTTTACAGTTCTTAGCCCCATTCTAGAAGATAATATGGATTGCTGGAATTGCAGCTAAAATAGTTTATAAGCTGCCTCTTCTTTTTCCCTTCAATGAACATGGGCACACAATACTTCAATGATCTCTAGACCAATCAGAATAGCTAAAACTTTCAGAGGGGCCAAACCGCCCGGCCTTCAACAACCCACACAACAACCTGAAATTTAATACATTATTTTACCCTTGGTTCAATTTTGGAGTGCTCTACCTCACATGGCACACCGGTGGGACAGTACCCAATTACACCACCGCCTCCCTTCACTACCCCAATCTTCACAACACCATGACTATGCCGTCCACTGCTCACCACACCAACACTTACCTCAACAACCCAGCCTTATGGCTCCAACACGTTGCTTCCAGACCTTCACCAAACATACCATGTTCCATCACCCTGAGAATTGCCAGACTTGGCTCGCGACTCACGCACGCCTCCCATCACTCTGTGCATCTTAACAAACAGCCTCTTACCTCCACCGCATCCACACACTTGAAAAACCCACCATCACCTCACCCCAACCTCCCTAGCACTAGCAATATTAAGGGTGAATTAATCAATGTCAGATCACTCACGGCTCAGTGGCTGACCTTAGTCTTACCCTCGACCTCGACTTTATGGCTATCACCGAAACTTGGCTTCACACAGCCTCTGGCCCACTACTCTCCCTGGCCATCCCTCCAGGTTACAATATTATCAGACACAATCGTAACTCTAACCAGTCCAAAGGTGGTGGCATTGCCATCATCCATAAAAATGGTCTAAACTTCCACCTCTCCTCTGTGCATCACTTTTCCTCTATGGAAGCACTGACAGCCAAACTAGCCGTCACTCCTAACCACTCTATCACCTTCCATCTACTTTACCGGCCACCTGGGCCGCTATCCACCTTCGCTGAGGACCTCTCCAACATCATCACTCATAACACCAAAACCAAATCCCAAGCCTCGATATTACTGGGCCTCACTGATCCCAATGACACTGCTGCCCTGACTATTGATAATATGCTTATGAATGCAGGATTCATACAGCTTATCAACCAACCTACCCACGTTAAGGGAAGAACCCTCGACTGGCTAGCATCCCATAATTGTCCTATCCATATCATCTCTAACCAACAGTGTGCATGGACTGAGCACAACTTAATTACGTTTAACATTCAGTCCATACCTGCCAGCCTCTCTCCTACCATTGCACCGGCTACTGCCACCCGCAATAAACCTGACATCACTTGCGACAGACTCCTCCCCCTCCTCCTCCCGGTTCTCAATGACCAGGTTCGCTCATGCTCCGACCTCACGGCTATGGTTGACACCTTTAACCTCGCTATGCAAAAAGCCTTAGATATCATCGCCCCATCCAAACTGAGAAAACCCAAACCTCGAGCCCACCTGAACTCTTGGTTCACACCCCAGCTCAGAACCCTGCACAAAGAAAAACGAATTGCGGAATCACATTGGAAAAGCAACCAGTCCGCAGCCAACAAATCGTGCCTCCTCCTGGCCACCCTTAACTAAAAGGAAGCCATATTCCAGGCTAAAAAAGACACTCACAATAAACGTATCGAACAAGCCAAATCCAACACCAAAGAATTGTTTAGAATCCTAAAAGAACTTGAAACCTCCCATTAGAAAGATAATGCATGCAACTGAGGTTTTGCTGCAGCGTGATTGCGTCCAAGATCCATAGTGTAATCCTCTGTGTTGTGAGAATTACCCTGATACTGCCATCTGCTCTGAAACATGTTTACTAACTCACATAACAGCAGAAGTAGTACCCGATAACTGGAAGGCAACCACCACCAGCCTATGCTCCCAACCCACCTCTATTAGTATCCTTGTACATAGATTAACTTCTATACACAATGCAGGTCAACTCCCTTCTCTAATCAATAATGTAACTTCCCTTCAACCTCTCTTCACATAATGCAGCATGTAACCTTGCACCCTAATTTAACTAATGTTCCTAACTAATGTACCCTAATGTAACTAGCGCCGAGATACCAGAGGGTTTCGAGCGTTATAACAAATAAATAAATAAATAAGTGATAGAATGAACAATATTCTGTGAAAACTGCCTAGTGTTGTATCATAATAAAAAATGTCATCTGCTTCTATCAGTGATTGACACAGACCTGCAGGTCGTTGTGCCTTATCTGAATTAAATGGGCACTGCTGTAAAAACGCACAGTCTTTATTGGTGTCCAAAGAGTTGATGGTCTTATACATTTCTATAATTAGTAGCATAACTTTATCTTTCGCAAAGTAATCGATCAGCTGTGGGCGATGGTGGTAATTTAGCTTTAAAATTCACCTGGTCCTTTACGGTCTTAGCCCAAACATTAGCACATTTCTAAATTAGTTGGGACTTTGCACATTAATGGTTCCCTAAAGATGATTCTGGCCTCATGACCAATTTCCTATAATGTGCAACCTGGTGGGCTACCCCTGTGGGCAAGAAGGCTATAGATTATGCTACAAGACAAATAATGAAAATGTAATTGCAGGAAGATTTGGCGATAAATGTAGTCATAATGGCTCTGTAATTGGCACACTGGTACGACCCAAATATGACCTTTTCACCTGACACCAGGGACCACAGTTCTGAGGGGAAAAGAAAGGGATGGTTATATTACAAAATATGGGCCACTTTAATGTCCCTGGTACTTCAAATTTTGGGCAAACTCAAAACTCGCGATCTTGTGCCCAAATACGGACGCACATACACACAAACACTTGGTTGAATCCAAAGTAGTAGGTACCATAATGGTGTCTTGCCTCATTCATGTGAGCCAGTGCACCTAAACTACCACCCAAAACCGCACATGAAACACACAAACACATAACATTAAAATATTTGTATACAACAAACAACCGAAGCATTGAGTCCCACCCTTACTGATAAAGCAAACCAGTGCACGCAAACCAACTGACGACAAACCTACACACACAGACGCCAGTTTCTCCTTTTCTGGACCTATCATATCATTGTACCCTCACTAACACACCCCGCCCTCTTTCCTGCAGTGGTAATGGTGCGCAGTATAAAACACCATAACATAACGTGTTTTGCTTCAATTATGAAGAGTGTGCACCTTTGCGATTCAAATAATCACAGCTTACCCGAGAGTCAGCGCCCACTTATAACCTAGATTGTGCGACACATCAGTAACATTACCGAATCCTAAGGGGAAAAGTATTTATGCCCAAGGTTATTTTTTATTTGCATAGTTACATGTGACAAGAAAATCTGAAAGCCCCAGTTTAAAATGCAACTCTACATTCATGAAAAATGTTACCTTACCAGAGTGCAACCATGTACAGTTCTGAACTTTACCAATAAAGAAAAGAGGAGTCTGCAAAATGTAAAGCAGCCTTACATCTAGTCACTAGTAACATTACCCTTACAAATAGCGTACAGCAGAGGGAAAGAAAGCCAAGTATTTCAGCGCTAGTTATATTTCCAGGAAAATATTATTAATGTTAAAAACAACGCCTGCCTAGCTTTCACCTGTAATTTTCTAAATCAAACTGTTGTTATGTGTTTTCAAATAGAAGCATCACAGTGTACATTCTTTCAATTGCATTTACAACATGTAAATTCCAATATGATTCTTATTCAGGTTATGTTGAACACAAAGGAGTGAAGTCATTGAAAGGTATTATAAAGAATGGCTTTACACGCTGTCGATAAAATAGAAGTGAATAGGCCTTTTAGGCCTCCAAAATCATATTGTGTTCTAAGTTGGCTTGACCAACGCGGTTTTCCTGCTGACTTGATCGCCAGTTACTTCAGCACTGCATGCATGGTCTAATGGGGAGAATGGGATTGAGTATCCAAGGAGATTTGTCATGGCCATTTGGAGTGAATACGTTTTGTTTGTCTTAATTCATGAACACCCATTAGGTTCACAGAACAGAGGGCCATTTATACTAAGATCTCTGAGTTATTGAGAACCCCCTACCCCAATCTCATGGGCGCCTTGCAAGGGAATATTCTTTTAAATATATTTAAAACTCCACTAAGGATGAATCTATAGGGTCCTAACCTGATAGAATTGCTCACATGACAACCTGCCTTGTTCACCTAATGCCGATCTTCAAAGAAACATTATTACACTTAGAGTATCAACTTTGACATCAGTTAAATAAATCCTCCCAGATACACAGGAATGGGAAATAGACAAGGGCACATTTTAGAACTGTTTACATGACTCATTATGCTGAACACAAAGGTTTCACAATTAAAGAAAAGAAAATGAAGGATGTCTCAGAAGTACAATAGGCCTTTGGGATCAACATTATTCATGCATTTAATTTTTAATAAAATAATTCCACAACCATACGACTTAGAAATAAATGGAAAAGTGTGTTATGCCCGTGATATACTGACATACTGAATTGCTAAATGTTTTAATCATTTTTCAAATTATGATTATTAACTTTATGAAAAATTATCATAATACTTAATGCACATGTCCCTACATCCATGTAGGCTAAGGGCTCCCAGAAATCCATATTTCATAGATGTACCTTGTTGCGACAATGAACTATGGAGTAAAAATATATGATTTTGCACTCAAATGTTTTAAGATCATAAAGATAGAACAATTGTACATCAGTCTATGCACATATGTAAAATTAGTATAGAGGTTTCCTCTAGTGCTCTGAACATTAGCAATATAGCTTCGAAGATGAGCAGATCAAGAATGGCTCTCACCTGAAGTAAGGTACAACATTGATCTGCATAAGAACAAGCACTTTGAATGACAAATACATTGGGTTGTAAATCAATTAGAAATGTTTGCATTGTCCTTATGCCAACACGTGTTTCAACCTTTTGCTGGTCCTTTTCAAGGCTAATGTGGCAGCGATAAATGCTTTCATAAACTGCTGTCCTCTAACAAACAATAATAATATCATGTAGATAGGTTTCAAAAGCAAAACAAGGTTATACTGCATCAGTGTACACGAAGGTGTGAAAGTGGAGAAGGGAAAGAGAGATTGTCATATGAACACATCATAGAAAATCATAATAACAATAATCCCATGAGTTAAAAATCTCACAACACTTAATGTGCCAAAGTATTGATATTGCCCGTCAGGTTTAGTTCCCCTAGGGTATCGAAAATAATGCACTGTATGGCATTCTGAGGTATATCCTTATTTACAAACTGTAAAGAGTCACAGCACCAAACCAATCTCAAATCGAAAAGTATAGACATTTTATGTGAAGCATGTAACTGCTCTCCTCAACCATTATCCACCAAAATCCTTGAACACCACAATCACTGTCCATGCAGTAGTGCATACAGTTGTCAATTTGTGATGTGTACCATCAGTGTAAGGTTTCATGCACCGTGAGCTATCCGTCCTACCACCATTATATATAGGCGAGAAAAGAGCCTCATCACCAAACCTACTGTAAATAGAGCTAATGTGCACATGTTAAATCAAATTGTGTTGCTCACCTAAACATAGCGCTCACCAGACCATTGCTGGCTGGAAGAACATTATATTTTCAAATTGCTGTTTATCCCTGTACAGGATAGATATCTTGTATTGCCAAAGTATGGTGCTGATGATTAGTCATCAGGCCATGCAGAAAAAAAGCTAACCTCATAAATTCGTTTGTCCAAACTGAAACCAACTCTGATACAGCAGTTATTGCTGATAGCCTAGACACCGACATAGCTGAGATTTGTTTAACTGCAAGGTGAAACCAACCATTACACTATCAGCTATTGATTCAAACATACTGACTTGTACAATCAGTTATCTTAAGCAAGAAATTGTTTATTCGGTGCAATGCCATTAACAAGAAATATAATACAATAGAAGTCATCAATAAATACAATAGAAAACATTTAAAAGACAATACATATAACAAACAAGGCCATTAATATAAAATCCATACATTAGGCTGAAAACATTCAACTAAAGAGAATCACATTTTCAGATATAATTTGTTAATGAAATGGCATCAGCCAATACAGGATTATTAAGAAGTACCATGCTAAATTATTGCATTAGACCACATAGTATTTCGCTGTAGGAACATTGACATCCGTCATCGCACGCTGCGTGACGGTCAGATGAAGTATAGCCCTGTATCTTCGCAATGGAATACGCCTTAATACGCCTTAAGATGACCGCTGTTATCTTTTAAAGGGGTTACGAGCCTTAGAAAAGTGACGTTAAATGTCACCCAACACGTGATCATTACGTGATGTACCACCATCAATGTTTCATGCAAGTGCGGGACAGGGGGCTCGTTACACCCACTTCCCGATTCCCACACACTGCATGTTTCAATTAAGGTGAGGTATCTTAGCGCATTACTGGATTGTGGAGCTTCCTTTTAATATTTAAGGAGCGTGGCAGCATTTCTTCCAGAAATTGTTATGTAGTGGAGCGTAAAATAGATGTTTCATCTGTTTGATTCTACAGAACTTAATTTGACTTGCATTGGAGGTGAACTGGAAGTGATTCACATTGGGTTGCTGGAGTCATAGATTACAACAAAGTGTAAAGTGCATTCTTTGGCATTTTTTGGCATTTACCTGAAGTACCTAATAAAATTGCCCTCTTATCATTACAATTATATTTTGATGAGAGTGCATTTGATTATACTGGCTACCGGAGAAGTGAAGTTAGACAGGAAACAAATAACGCTTGTTCAATCATATTGTAGATACTGTGGTTCGCCAGAAGAAAGCGAAACCCTTTGCCATCTTGTGACTGCTTGTTCGGCTCTCAACCATCGGCGTACGGATTATCTACAGGCCTATTGTGTCCATCAGTTAACAACTTTGGATCTGCAGTGGTGACAATGGGTCTTGATGGGAGAGAGAGTACATTTATGTTTGGCTGTCCTCCAGTTCATAGAAGTCATATTAAAGCAACCTGAAGTGACTGAATGATGCAAAGATGTGTTGGTCCTCAATAACATGCAGCTATAGTTGTAATGATCATATGAACAGGGGACAGTTCTTGAAAACAACTGACTGAAACAATTGGTGCTATGTGATGTCTTGAAAATGGACATGGATTTTTTTTATGTAAATGGTTAATTTACTTATTTTATAAGCGCAACCAGTAAACATTTACACAAAAAAAAGATGTGTCTTGAATAAAGTTACATTTTGTGGAAGCTTTTCATGGCAATTGGGTTGTTTGATATTTACTTTCAGCATTTTGACTTTGAAACTGACTGTTGAGGAGGAAGGTCAGCTTGTTTTGATAGTGTTGCCTCATACTTTGGTACTTAAACATCTGTCAGTGTTCCTTTTTTTGTGGCTATTGCGAAAATGTTTATATTTTTGACAAAGAATATGTCCTTGATTGCAGTTCTCTTGATCACTGACAATTCATGAGTCCACGGGTTAGTGTGAATATTCAATTAACGTGTAGACGTCTCCATTCTACCTGCCTGCCTACAGCACTCGGAGCCCTGCTGTCCTCGCTACGACACACTCTACCATTGCCTGCAAGCATTTTCCCGATCAGTGCACATCATCAGCTGGTAACTCCCAGCAATTACAGCACGCTTCGCGCTGCTGTTGGGAATTTTGCATCAGAACTGCCAATATTGGAATTTAAATTGCCTGAGGCCCGAGGATTGCATGAAGAGCAATCTACTTTTTGTTTATTAACCATTGATTGGGTTTTTCGTTTTCCTGCACTGTGGCTTGATTGTGGTGCCTCACATGCTTGGCCCTTCCAAGATGGCCGTTTTCTATCTGCACCTAAGTGAGATGCCTGGTGTGGCCTTGCTCCCCCCTCCCATTGGTTGCATTGACCTAGATAGGCCAATCAGAGCAACCGGGAGGCGGGAGCCGGCACACACTAACCAAGGCCCACAACAAGGCCTTCCTCCATTCTGCCTGCCTACAGCACTCGGAGCCCTGCTGTCCTCGCTCCGACATACTCTACCATTGCCTGCAAGCATTTTCCCGATCAGCGCACATCATCAGCTGGTAAGCCCAGCAATTACAGCGCGCTTCACGCTGCTGTTGCAGATTTTGCATCAGAACTGCCAATATTGAAATTTAAATTGCCTGAAGCCCGAAGATTGCGTGAAGAGCAATCTACTTCTTGTTTATTAACCACTGCTTGGTTTTTTCGTTTTCCTGCACTGTGGCTTGGTTGTGGTGCCTCACATACTTGGCCCTTCCAAGATGGCCGTTTTCTATCTGCACCTAAGTGAGATGCCTGGTGTGGCCTTGCTCCTCCCTCCCATTGGTTGCATTGACTTAGATAGGCCAATCAGAGCAACCGGGAGGCGGGAGCCGGCACACACTTACCAAGGCCCACAACAAGGTCCTGTCTGCCCCTGTCCACCACGGTATGCCGCAGGGACGCCCCCGATGAGTATGTGTGCCCCCATGTCCACCTGTGTGCCCCCCCTTGCCCTGTGTCAAATTGTGTGCCCCCTGTGTCCACCTGTGCGCCCCCCTTGTCCACCTGTGTGCCCCCTTTTCCCCCATGTCCACCTGTGTGCCACCCGTGTCCACCGGTGTGCCCGCTTTTCCCCCGTGTCCACCTGTGTGCCCCCTTATCCCCTGTGTCAACCTGTGTCTACCTGTGTGCCCTGCCTTGCCCCTGTGTCCACCTGTGTGCCCCCTTCCCTCATGTCCACCTGTGTGCCCCCATGTCCACCTGTGTGCCCCCGTCCACCTGTGTGCCCCCCTTACCCCTGTGTCCACCTGTGTCCACCTGTGTGCCCCCCTCATCCCTGTGTCCACCTGTACACCCCCCTTGCCTCTGTGTCCACCTGTGCGACCCCCTTGCCCTTGTGTCCACCTGTGTGTCCCCCCTCATTGTCCCCTAGTTCACCTCTATCTTACCCCTTACCTTTCTTACTTGCCTCCTCCCTTCCCCCTTCTTGGTCTTTCATCCTTAGCCCCTCCGCCCTCTCTCTCCTCCCTATTCCCTCGCCCCTCCATCCCATCCCTTTCCTCCTTCTGTTAAACTCAGGCACTACCCCAATTGTCGTCAGGCATAGTAATTGTAGCCGCCTGTCCTTTGCAGCAGCTTCCCTCCTCTCCCACCCCTTGTCCTGTGTAAATCAGCACTACCTCAATTGCCGTCAGGCATAGTAATTGTAGTTACTTGCTTTTTGCGGCCATCTTCCCTTCCCCTTCCCCCTCTCACTTTTCTTCTACCTAAGCACTTACTCTTATCACTTTCCCCTGACCTCTGATAATAGCATGTCTGTCCCCCTCCTTTCCTTCTTGTCCTCTCCTCCCTCTCCCTCCCCAGCACTACCTTATTCAGTCTCCAACCCTTTAAGATAGTCACTTGTTTTATTCCTCTCCTCCTTCCCTCTCTCGCCTACCCCACACCTTCTCCTCCACCCCCTCCTCTTGTCGTTCTTGCACTGCAACAATTGCCATCAGGCATGGGAATGTTACTGCTAGTATTGTCTCCTTTTTTTCATTCCCCACTTCGCCCTCATTTTTTCATGCACTTGTACTATCTGTTATGATATGATAGTTTCTTTTTTCTCACATTCTGATTTGTTTCAAGGACCTGAAAGAATGCAACTGTATTTTCCCATGCTCCCTTCCTCCTTGAAGCGCTTTGAAACACATTGTGTATAGGCGCTATACAAATAAACAATCAATCAATCAATCCATTCCGGCTGATAAGAAGAAGGACATGCATCTAAATGGTACTCTTTTCTATTTCTGAGATTATTTCGAAAAAGACACCACTTCCATCTGATGAAGGGACCATCTGTCCTGAAACGCGTAGTGGTAATGGGAGAACCTCAAGGAAGAACCATCTTTTGTTGATGTTGAATTGTTCCCACACATATTGTAAAGTTGTCTTTGAACATAACAATGCATTTTTATAATACTGATTTTTTGACATTAGCTTAATAGATGATGTTGATCATTAAGAAATGAGCATTGCATTCCACATTCTTCTTAACTTCTTCTTCATAAAATTCACCCTTGAAATGTTTTCTTTTTCAAATCATTATTAAAAAGAGGATTATTCCTCAGAAGAGTGACTGGATAACTTCTCAATTCATTGATGAGCAGTGTATGTTTAAAACAACAAATGTCGCCATCATGACTCAGGGAGAGAATTCTTGCAGCCCTGCGCAAAGATAAGCTAGTAGAACACAATCAAAGCTCAAGCATCGATGCAGACGACATAAAAAAAGTTAAAAGCACTTTACATCATTTGGTTAACTAGGACCACAGATGCACCATTGCCTCGACAGCCAATACTGGTGTATAATTCTGACCACAATATGAACGACTGCCGGGTCCTGGGTTCGTTTAAGGAGGATCATTGCTTCTATAATAGTCTGGGCGCCAGCCGCTCTCTAAATTGGCTTCAGATCGAGAGATCCTAATACTCTCAGATTTTCACAAATAAAAATGGAAAATTACATAATGTTACCTGACTGGAGCTACATAAGTGGCAAATATCCATTCCTTCTCTGCTCCATGATTTGGTGAAGGATGCCAATCGTAACGTGCCCATCCTGAAATCGAGATACAGGGCACGCACATACAGTGGCTCGAGAAACTCAAGATACATTTGGGGCTTATTCTCAAGATAACTTGGGCCAGCTTGAGGCTTTCATAAAATGCCACCATATTTTTCCTATTGTAAACTATTGTGACTTTTTTTACTCTGCTGGCAGTGACCTTATTAATGGTTGCAGGGTGCACCCACAAATTTATTTCTTTCAATTCAAACAGAACTTTCCTCACATGCATAGCCCAAGGTAAGCCCGAACCACCATCCAAGTTGGTCAAATGCCCCAAGGCTTCACGGTATATTTCAAGACCTGGTGTGTACCACAATCTTAGCCAATACAAGACCTGTTTTAATAAGCACTCATCCCCAAAGGGGCACAAATAAACCTCTATAAGGGTGAGTGCATTGGGGGTCCCAGCGGATGGCATAAATATGCTCTTCAGGAATTTATTTTCCACTTTTTCTAGGCCATGGGCGTTTGCAAAGCCCCAGATTTCCACCCCATAGGAATCAGATGTAAGTGACTGTTTCCTATACAGTTCTATTGCTGGGGAAATGGTGTCTCTACCATGATGATTGAAAAACCCTCCACCATTCCTCTATGGTTTTCAAGGCTAACATGCACTTTACAAACAGAAAGGGGCCAGGTAAGACAAAGTCACCGAAGCGCTTGCACTCTCAAGGTAACTGAGCAGGAGGCAGCGGGTGATGGTATGCCATAGGTGCTCTGGCCCAACACTCTACAGTACAAGGAATGAATTAATGAACATATACAATCACACTGCACCAAACACTCTGATTTTGTGTGCAAAGTTGCATGGATTTTTTTTATTTCATTCAAAAATCAGCCTGAAACGTGTTTCGAGCTTGGGCTCTTCCTCTGAGGATGAAAAAGTTCATCCCAAACAATTAGAGAATTGAAACACATTTACAAGGGTAAGCCAATATAAATTGAATAGGCGAAAAACACCCAGGTTACACAAAAAGGGGGTTGCAACAAACACAATGCATATAACCAAATGACCATGTATTAATATAAATCCCATGGAAGGCAATAATAAATCATAATAAAGGCAAGAAGGAAAAAAAAAGAAACAAAGAATTACACAGAGAAAAAAAAGAAAACAATTGTGAATATTGATTGTTATATTGATGTCATGCAACATTTCTAAGAAGAGTCATTTGGCTGGTGGGACACATCACCTATGCTTATTAAAAAGTAATTACCTTGCATTATTCGCAAATTCACAATATCCAGTAAATAAAATGAAACCAATAATATTTTTAAAAAACCTGAGAATGAATAAACAAATAATAATCTTTTTTGCTAAAAGTACATGTGTCTCCAACTCAATATTGCCACTTACCATTAAGCGTATTGCCTTTGGCAGTCAATTTGAATCAAATAAAGCACCTGCAGGTGAGAATCGTGATATATTACACCGACTCTATTTAATGAATATTGATTATTACTTGTGTGATCACCAATAATAAGAAATCTAATAAATACCTTAATATCTCATGTTGCATCTCACCCATTTGAATTGCTGTGTTCCAACTGCAAATTCCAACCATATGCGGTTGTCTGTCTCTCGATGCACTGTAAACTAGACCGGTCCCCAACTCCCAGTGTCCACCATCTTGGATGTCTTTGACACTTCTATACCTCGGGGTAATAGGCCTGCTCACCTGAACATTAATCTAACGTAAGAGTTAATTATACTGCCACTGAACATATACGTTCAAATTCATATTTCAAATCTAAATGCCATAATTGCATTAGGCACGTATTAATGCCGTATTTACACAGAAAATCTGCTTATGTCGAAAACTGCAAATTAAAACTAATACCACCGTAAGTGTATATTGCATTGGTAGTAACAATGCTAATTCCAGTGTGCATCAGTGATTACCAATATCCCCAAGGGGGAATATATCAGGGAAAGAGGAATTGTTCTGACATTGAGGATTTTAATTCTGAAAAACTGTTGCTTAAAGGGGTAGTCCAGCTAAAAAATGTATTTAAAAATAGCTAGGCAACATTAAAAAAAAATACTAGCACTTTTTTTTTTAAAAACTTCCTATGTAAAATTTTGAGCTATTCAAGCTCAAAATTCGCAAAAGCAAGCACATGGGCGCATCCATTTTGTGAAATGGATGCCCGCCTGTGCTGGCTTTTGCTTTTGCGGCACTAATGAAGGAAAAGCCAGCCAGCTGTAGTACAACAAAAGTAACCGCTGGGTGGCTTTTCCTTCATTGGTGCTGTACGCGGAGGACGGGGACAGGAGACCAGAGCAGGAAAGCTGCAGCTGAATCTCGGTAAGTGCTATTTATTTATTTTTAAAAATAAGCACTAGCTGTGGTTTTTTTCAAAGTTTTCCGGGCTGGAGGAGCCCGGAAAACTTAGAAATAAAACCGCAGCTTTAAAAACGTTGTATTTATGTTTGTGGTCGCTTTTGAAGCTACCGCACACATAAATACAACGTTATTGTGTTTGAAAACGCTGCGGTTTTTCTTTCCAAGTTTCTCAGGCTCCTCCAGCTCGGAGGAGCCTGAGAAACTCGGAAAGAAAAACTGCAGCATTTTCAAACACAACCGCGTTGTGTTTCTGCCTGCTGTGGCTATCACTTTGGGTCTCCGGTGCTCCCCTAGGGGAGCACCGGAGACCCAAAGTGAAAGCCAAGGCAGGCAGAAACACAACGCGGTTGTGTTTCTGCCTAAATCTGCTTTCCCATTTGGGACTCTCGGGCTCCCCGTGGGGAGCCCGAGAGCCCCAAATGGGAAATCAGATTTAGGCAGAAACACTGCAGCATTCAGCATTTCCCATTTGGGGCTCTCGGGCCCCCCGTGGGGAGCCCGAGAGCCCCAAATGGGAAATCAGATTTAGGCAGAAACACTGCAGCATTCAGCATTTCCCATTTGGGGCTCTCGAGCCCCCCGTGGTGAGCCCGAGAGCCCCAAATGGGAAATCAGCTGTAGGCAGAAACACCGCGGCATGTAAACACAACCGCGTTGTGTTTCTGCCTGCCTTGGCTTTCACTTAGGGTCTCGGTTTGAAAACGCTGCGGTTTTTCTTTCTGAGTTTCTCAGGCTCCTCTGAGACGGAGGAGCCTGAGAAACTTGGAAAGAAAAACCGCAGCGTTTTCAAACACAATAACGTTGTATTTATGTGTGCGGTAGCTTCAAAAGTGACCGCAAACATAAATACAATGTTTTTAAAGCTGCGGTTTTATTTCTAAGTTTTCCGGGATCCTCCAGCCCGGAAAACTTAGAAAAAAAAACGCAGCTAGTGCTTATTTTTAAAAATAAATAAATAGCACTTACCGAGATTCAGCTGCAGCTTTCCTGCTCTGGTCTCCGGTCCCCGTCCTCCGCGTACAGCACCAATGAAAGAAAAGCCACCCAGCGGTAGCTTTTGTTTACTACAGCTGGCTGGCTTTTCCTTCATTAGTGCCGCAAAAGCAAAAGCCAGCACAGGCGGGCATCCATTTCACAAAATGGATGCGCCCATTTGCTTGCTTTTGCGAATTTTGAGCTTGAATAGCTCAAACTTTTACATAGGAAGTTTAAAAAAAAAAGTGCTAGTATTTTTTTTTTAATGTTGCCTATCTATTTTTTAAATAACATTTTTAGCTGGACTACCCCTTTAATTCAAGATGATTTAAGGGAAGTGGTTACAAACCTCAAGTTCTAACCAAAACGGAACAAGAAGTGTCCAGTATGAAAGGAGTTGATTTACTCATACCAAAAATAAAATCATCCAATACTCAAGGGAACAAATTGAGATTGATTACTTGTTATAATGCTGACAGCCATGATATATACAAAATATTAAAGCGTCATTGGCATTTACTCCATCTCTATCAAGGCTTAGAGTAATGGCTAGAACCAAGGCTGGCATTATACTTAGCAAAGCAACAATGCTCAAAAATATACTTTGTCCATCATTCATGTCAAACCTAAGTGGTGGCCAAACCTGGTTACTCCAGGGCATGTCGAACGGATTCCACAAATGTGGTGGTTGCAGTGTGTGTGGTTATGCATTCGAAACAGCAATGGTAGACTTTGCATCATTGGGGAAACATGCGATAAAATCATTTATTAACTGCAACACCAAGTTTGTGGTGTACTGCATTATTTGTGATTGTGGCTTACATTATATTGGCAGTACTATTAGGCCCTTGAAAATCAGAATTAGGGAACACCTGTCAACAATATCGAATCAGGAAACGAAATGCCCCTTGGCAACACATTTGCAGAAAACTCATCAATCTATATAAATAAAAATGCAAATGTCTGTTTGTTCAAAATGGTAAATCTCCGAAAGTTCTTCACCAATTGTTTTGAAATTTTGACACAACATTGCATTTGGATATGCACGTGTTTTTATGTATCTATATCATAAAGATGTCACACTTGTGACAGGTAAAAACATGCTTTTCTCGAAAAACAGCGCCATCTGTTGGATGTAAAAGCAACACACGCTATACTAAAACATGAAGTGTGTCCTTATTGCAAGACTCTGAAATATAATGGAGAAATTAAAGGAATGTGTTGCGCCGCAGGAAAAATTAAAGTACCTCAACTTGGAGAACCGCCAGAGCCATTGATTAAAAACAAGCATTGTGAAATTAAACATATTAGAAATGTGCGCTTTGTCTTTTCTTTCTTTTCCATTTAACCAAACTGAGTCACAGCAATGCGTGGCCGGGTACAGCTAGTTGGATAATAAAAAAGGTATCATATTTGTAGGGATGTCCAAGGTTAGTCTTCCACAGAGAGGAGGCAACCTTGATCTGAAATTAAGAAAACTTGAGGCTAGATTAATTTGTCAGTACAGAACAGTTTCCATGGGCCTAAACACGGATAAGGAATTTTCTGTATTTCTTTGAATGTATGTATAACATACCCCTGGGTCTTGTATCTAAATTGTGTAATTGTATTTCATTTATCATGTGCATCTCTTCTCGTTAATTATATCAAGTAACCTATGGTATTGCAATCAGATATTAGTGTACATCGAATCCATATAGTTTCATATCCATGGTTGATTGAGGTATGGCAATACTTATTCTTCAGTATGTACTATGTAGTACATGGTTAACAACTGAGAAGTTGATACATGGTCATACTTTTCAGGGTTAACAACTGAGAAGTTGACACATGGTCATGCTGTTCTTCATGATATATAGTTTTATGAACTTTCACAGGCATTTGGGTTAAATACAATTTACGCTTTGTTGTTTAAGTCCATTGCAATCGCAAATTATCGGGATGAGGGACATGGGGTAATACCCATGTCTTGCTAATATTCATGAACTTGTATAATAGCCATTTGTGGCGATGGTGTCACATCAGTATGCAATTGCTTATATTTTTTACAAGCTATTATTACGGTTTCGTATGGGCATACGCGTTTCAACCAATTACCGTACAGACCATGGTTATAACAATATACATTTTTAGCGGCAGATGCACCAATTGGATTCTCTGAACGTAATCAGTAACTGCATGTGCATTTGGCAGTAACACAGGCTCACTGGATTGAGCATTGTTATGTATAATCAAATATACATTTTTAGCGGTACTCAACATAATTGGTAAAATTCTTGACATATGTAGTTATCGTATTGATATACGGCAGCAATCTATTAGAATGTGGAGGCTATAATTTAAGATATATGTATAACGGCAGTCGTTACAAGTGATAATATTCAACATAATAAACAACTGCATGTATTTTATACAATAATACGTGCACACTGGAATTAGCATTGTCACTACCAATGCAATATACATTTACAGTGCTTTTAGTTTTAATTTGCAATTTTCGACATAAGCAGATTTTGTGTGTAAATATGGCATTAATACGTGCCCAATGCAATTATGCATTTAGATTTGAAATATGGATTTGAACGTATATGTCCAGTGGCAATATAACAAATTCTTAGGTTAGTTTAATGTGCAGCTGAGCGGGCCTATTACCCCGAGGAATAGCAGTGTCAAACACATCCAAAATGGTGGAAACTGGAAGTTGGGGAAAGGTCTAGTTGGCGGTACCTCGAGAGACAGACAACCACATATGTATCAAGTTAGGTTGCACGCGGAAGTGTTACTTTGTTGATTTTAGACGGATGCTGAAAGGCCAGGTAGGCGGCAGTTTTTCAGACTTTGGCATGGTCCCTGGCAGGCGAATGGATTTTTACCAATTAAGGTTGTTTGGTGTGATCCCTGGGCCTATTATTGATACAATTGAGGGTCGTTGTTCAGAAATTAAAACTCATCTAACTAACGCAGTTTGACCCTAATTCTTCCTTTGACTTATTTAATTGGTTGGGAGGTTGAGTGGAGATACGTATTAAATTGTGTTGGCTTTTCTTTTTCTTTGTCTTTTCCCTCTTTTGGAACCACAAATCTTCTTTTGCGACTTTATCACTGTGATGTGGGACTACTTTGACTAAAATAATACACGTGTAACCGTATTTTTTGACTATGTTGGAATATGCAATCGGAACACAGCAATTAAAATTGGTGAGATGCAACAGCGTTGAGATATTAAGGTACTTATCAGATTTCTTATTATGGGTGTTCATACAAGTAATAATCAATATTCATTAAATAGAGTTGGTGTAATATTTCCCGATTCCCACCTGCATGTGCTTTATTTGAGTCAAATTGACTGCCAGAGGCAATACGCTTAAAGGGAAGTGGCAATATGGAGTTGGAGATACATGTACCTTTAGCAAATAAGATTATTTGTTTATTCATTCTCATTTTTTTAAATATTTTTGGTTTCATTTTATTTAGTGGATATTGTGAATTTGAGAGTAACGCAAGGTAATTACTTTATATGGCAAGTTCATCCTTTTACCTGACCTTAACTCTGCTTTTATAACGTCAAAACCTGCAAAGTAGATGCTGGAGTCCTCTCATATACACCCAGGATTATGGCGCAATCTTGTAAATTCATTGTTGATTTCAGCAAATATCTCAGAAGATCTCTCAAAAGGAAATCCAACTCGTGCAAAATTACAGCTATGGTGGTTTGATTGGAGCACCACCATGGAATCTTGTAAAAACTATAAAGCTTTCCCATAAAATCCGTTTGGTATAAAGAAATTGAAAACAACTGAAAAATATTTACAAACATTTCCTCAACCAAAGCTACGAAATATTTTTTTACGATTTTGTTTAAATCTATATTTAACTAGAGACCTTTGGGCCTCTAGAAATTAGTTGGATAGTGTCAGGGTTCCACTAGATGGTTCTGCATCTGATCATAAAGAAGTTCCGTGTAAATGCAAACATTCCGGAATACACAGTAGAGTGAACGATTCTCACTCCAAAGCGGGACGCTCTGTAACTCCTTTGAATCATTCATGGTTCATTTGTTTACACGCACCCTTTCAGAAAACGCTATGGGTTGCCGTGGAGACGCTGGCGTCCTTTGCATCTGCGTAGGCTGTCAGGCCTATGACGCCGCGCTGTGCGCGCCGTCACCTGACCAGTATTTAAGCCCCGCCCCCGTGCATAGCAGTGCTTCTGAATTTGCAAAAACTCTTAAACTACGCATCTTGTTACTCTGTCGCCTGGTTCCTCGACTCCTTGTTTTTCTATGTGATTTTTTGCATTGTTCTTGTCTATTGCCTTTGTCTTACCTGCTCATTACTAGACCTGAAATGTCCACGGACTGCATCGTCTCCTCCCACAAATCTTATGTGCTCTTACTAGACCCAGAACGTCCACGGACTGCATCGCCTCCTCCCACAAATCTTACCTGCTCTTACTAGACCCGGAACATCCACGGACTGCATCACCTCATCCCACAAGTCTTACTTGCTCATTACAAGACCCGTAACGGCCACGGACTGCATTTGCATCATTCTTCAAGTCTTACCCGTTAACTGCTTACCTTGGAACTTTCACGGACTGCTTGGTCCTCTTCACGTCTTACCCCGCTTCCCAAAGCCATTTGGATTATTCCAGCTATAGTCATTTCTTCATCCTCTGTTTTTCAGCTCAAAGACTTTAAGGGACATAAAGAACTGTCGCGCATCGGCGCAAGGATCAAAGAACATCAGCGCAATGGCGCAAGGATGAAATGACTCTTTAGGCGTCCTCATAACGGCAGGAATAGGAAAAGCCCATACACTTTGGTTTATGCTTTGTTTCCTTCCACTACTGTTCTTCCTGTAATTGTTACATTTCTTGTTTTAGGGTACTCACCAATCTAGCTAGGGAGTATTCAGTCCCATTTTGAGTTTCTTGCTTGTGAGTATCAGTTCTTCATCTTGTTTTGTGACAACAGTACCTTTAGCCAAATGTTAATACTTTGTTACTTTTTCTTGCAGCCAGCTGTCTGAGTACCAGGGTGTACAAACATGTTCAGGCAATACTCACCTCAATCTGTCCTTTTGTACTCTTGAGGGGTATATTGGCAGAAAGACCAAATTGCGTCTAGATGTGTCAAGCCACCACAACTGGATTTATGCCTTGGGCTCTAACATATTCAGAAGCATTTAAAAATGGAAGAAGCCGTAGATCATTTTGCGGCTTTATCCAAGGTGGTGGCTGATCTTAGAGCCGATATGACAGCAGCACATGATGCTACTCAATGTCGTATCAATGAGTTACATGCTGGCTTGCAGGCAGGAGCCAGAGCACCTACCCCTGGAGCAGATTCAGCTTCAGGAAGGGCTCCAACGAGAACTGATTCAAGTCCCGGCTTTCATAAAATCCCACCATATTTTTCCTATTGTAAAGTATTGTGACTTTTTTTACTCTGCTGGCAGTGACCTTATTAATGGTTGCAGGGTGCACCCACAAATTTCTTTCTTTCAATTCAAACAGAACTTTCCTCACATGCATAGCCCAAGGTAAGCCCGAACCACCATCCAAGTTGGTCAAATGCCCCAAGGCTTCACGGTATATTTCAAGACCTGGTGTGTACCACAATCTTAGCCGATACAAGACCTGTTTTAATAAGCACTCATCTCCAAAGGGGCACAAATAAACCTCTATAAGGATGAGTGCATTCGGGGTCCCAGCGGATGGCATAAATATGCTCTTCAGGAATTTATTTTCCACTTTTTCTAGGCCATGGGCGTTTGCAAAGCCCCAGATTTCCACCCCATAGGAATCAGATGTAAGTGACTGTTTCCTATACAGTTCTATTGCTGGGGAAATGGTGTCTCTACCATGATGATTGAAAAACCCTCCACCATTCCACTATGGTTTTCAAGGCTAACATGCACTTTACAAACAGAAAGGGGCCAGGTAAAACAAAGTCACCGAAGCGCTTGCACTCTCAAGGTAACTGAGCAGGAGGCAGCGGGTGATGGTATGCCATAGGTGCTCTGGCCCAACACTCTACAGTACAAGGAATGAATTAATGAACATATACAATCACACTGCACCAAACATTCTGAGTTTGTGTGCATAGTTGCAGGGATTTTTTTTATTTCATTCAAAAATCAGCCTGAAACGTGTTTCGAGCTTGGTCTCTTCCTCTGAGGATGAAAAAGTTCATCCCAAACAATTAGAGAATTGAAACACATTTACAAGGGTAAGCCAATATAAATTGAACAGGCGAAAAACACCCAGGTTACACAAAAAGGGGGTTGCAACAAACACAATGCATATAACCAAATGACCATGTATTAATATAAATCCCATGGAAGGCAATAATAAATCATAATAAAGGCAAGAAGGAAAAAAAAAGAAACAAAGAATTACACAGAGAAAAAAAAGAAAAAAATTGTGAATATTGATTGTTATATTGATGTCATGCAACATTTCTAAGAATAGTCATTTGGGTGGTGGGACACATCACCTATGCTTATTAAAAAGTAATTACCTTGCATTATTCGCAAATTCACAATATCCACTAAATAAAATGAAACCAAAAATATTTTTTAAAAACCTGAGAATGAATAAACAAATAATAATCTTTTTTGCTAAAAGTACATGTATCTCCAACTCAACATTGCCACTTACCATTAAGCGTATTGCCTTTGGCAGTCAATTCGAATCAAATAAAGCACCTGCAGGTGAGAATCGGGATATATTACACCGACTCTATTTAATGAATATTGATTATTACTTGTGTGATCACCAATAATAAGAAATCTAATAAATACCTTAATATCTCATGTTGTATCTCACCCATTTGAATTGCTGTGTTCCAACTGCAAATTCCAACCATATGCGGTTGTCTGTCTCTCGATGCACTGTAAACTAGACCGGTCCCCAACTCCCAGTGTCCACCATAGCCAAATGTTAATACTTTGTTACTTTTTCTTGCAGCCAGCTGTCTGAGTACCAGGGTGTACAAACATGTTCAGGCAATACTCGCCTCAATCTGTCCTTTTGTACTCTTGAGGGGTATATTGGCAGAAAGACCAAATTGCGTCTCGACGTGTCAAGCCACCACAACTGGATTTATGCCTTGGGCTCTAACATATTCAGAAGCATTTAAAAATGGAAGAAGCCGTAGATGATTTTGCGGCTTTATCCAAGGTGGTGGCTGATCTTAGAGCCGATATGACAGCAGCACATGATGCTACTCAACGTCATATCAATGAGTTGCATGCTGGCTTGCAGGCAGGAGCCAGAGCACCTACCTCTGGAGCAGATTCAGCTTCAGGAAGGGCTCCAACGAGAACTGATTCAAGTCCCGTCTACCTGGCAGCACAGTTTCTGTTGGCTCCTCCAGAAAGGTTCCTAGGGGATCCTAAGACCTTTTGAATGTCTTTCCGGATGCTACTACAAAAGCGGCTTTTGTTTTATCTAATTTTGGGGGTACTGCTGCAGTATGGGCCAATCCCCTGCTGGAGCAAAGTAGCCTGCTTCAGTATGATTGTGAGGCACTTATTATTGCTATGACCCGTGTTTTTGATACAAAATATAAGTCACAGGCAACGGATCTGGAATTGCTTTCTTTACAACAAAAAGACAAAACTTTTTGGAATATCTGGCAAGATTTAACCAACTAGTTGCAGAAACTGATTGGCCAGATGAGAAGAAAGCTGCTTTATCCTATAAAGGTCTTTCGGAGAGTTTGAAGGATTTACTAGCAACGGTACCGGTCGTGCCTAGTTGTTTCCCGGAGTTGGTTGACCTTGTGTTACAGATTGATGCCCGCAAGACAGAAGGAAAGGGTGAACAAAGAGCCATCCCAGCTGTTCAACCTGTGTTGACTCCTGCGTCAACCTCCGAGCCAATACAGATAGGTGCCATTCGAGGTCCACTCACACCCTCAGAAAGGGAACTTCAGAGGGCTAACCATTTATGTTTCTATTGTGGTTCATCTCTTCATTTTTTGAAACTACGTCCCAAGAAACCTAAGAAGGCAGGAAACGCCAAAGCTCAACAATAGGCAGGGTCCCTTTGTCGAGTCAAGTTGTCATGGACCCCAAATCATTGGCTCCTTTCTCCATCTTGGCTACCTTGTCTTCCACATCCGAAACAATCTGGTCTGTGGAACCCATGCTGGACTCAGGTGCAACGGGTAATTATGTGGATGCACAGTTTGTACATGAGCATGCCATACCATTAACTTCCAAGAAAACACCTGAGTTAGTCAATGCAGTGGACGGTACATCTCTGATTTCTGGTTTGGTGACAGAACAAACCATTGACTTGGTGCTGTCCATAGGTGACAATCATGCAGAGACCATCCATTTTGATGTCATTTCAGCTCCACAACTCAAGCTGATTCTGGGTTTGCCATGGTTAACTAAACACAATCCTACCATCGATTGAATAGCGCGTTCAGTTGAATTTACCTCGGACCATTGTCAGAGGTTTTGTCATGTATCTAAGTTAGAACATGGAAATCCTAGTTCCTTGCTCCTGGATACAGCATGTACTATTGGGGCGATAACTAATGAGCTCCTTCCTAAAGAATACGATTCCTTTAAGGACGTTTTAGATAAAAAGGCGGCAGAAAAACTACCTCTGCATCGTCCTTATGATTGCCCGATTATAGGCGTATGCCAGTATTCCTTCTGGTAGGATCTATTCACTTACGCAAAAGGAGGATGTAGTGTTAAAGGAGTATTTAGATCAAGCACTCAGGACAGGATTCATCTGTCCTTCAAGGTCTCCAGCAGCATCACCTCTTTTCTTCGTCTCCAAGAAAGAGGGAGATCTGCACCCCTGTATCGATTACAGAGCACTGAACGCAATCACAGTCCAGAATCAGTATCCCATTCCACTGATATCAGTCCTGTTGGATCAATTAGGTTCTTCCAGGTTTTTTACTAAACTTGATTTAAGGTCGGCCTATAATCTGGTGAGAATCAGAGAAGGTGATGAATGGAAAACAGCCTTCAAGACAAACTATGGCCTTTTTGAATACTTGGTTATGCCATTTGGTCTATGTAATGCCCCATCTATGTTACAGTATTTCATCAATGATGTGTTTAAGGATCTACTGTACCAGTTCATGGTTGTATATCTTGACAATATCCTCATTTATTCCTCTTTATATAAGGAACATGTTCAACACGTCTCCATTGTCTTACAGAGACTGCGTGAAAACAGTCCCTATGCCAAACTGGAGAAGTGTGTATTTCATGCTGATCAGGTGGGATTTTTAGTATACGATATCACCAGTGAGGGTGTCAAGATGAGCAACGATAAGGTCAAAACAATATTGGACTGGCCTGTCCCGAATAATGCAAAGGCCCTTCAATCATTTTTGGGATTTGCAAATTTCTACGGGCGGTTCATACATTCCTTTTCTGCTACTGCAGCTCCTTTGACTGCACTAACCAGCTCCAAGTCTCGCATTGTGTGGTCTGATCAAGCCCAAGAAGCCTTTGATACACTTAAGTCCACGTTTACTTCAGCTCCTCTGCTACAGCATCCGGATCAAAAACGGCCATTTGTTGTTGAAGCTTATGCCTCTGATTTGGCTTTGGGGGCTGTGTTGTCCCAGAGATGTGAGGAGACTGGCCTTCTACATCCCATGGCCTATCATTCTAGAAAACTCACCAAGTACGAGATGAACTATACTATCACGGAACTTGAACTACTGGCTATACGTGATGCATTCCTGGTATGGAGAAATCATCTATTGGGTACTGTTACACCAGTACAGGTCTTCACTGACCATCTAATCTTCTTGCTCTTAAATCAGTGCGTTGTACCACCGCACGTCATGTGCGTTGGCATGAATTCTTCTTGATGTATAACTTCCAGATCACCTACCGTCCTGGCAGTTTACATTCCTAGGCTGATGCCTTATCTAGATTGAGTGATGGTGGACAGACACCTCTCCGGGAAGGGAAGGTTTTACAGCCGTCGTTTGCCATCTGTTCCTGTAATGTTGATTCTTCTTTGAAGGGTTTGATTAAATTCTGGATGGTGCTAGCCCTCCTGAACTACACAACCTTAAGATGGAAGTTGTCAATTCCATGCCATATGTACAGGGACGGCTATACCTCGCTACATCTGAAACCCGTGTTTTGGCTCTACAGTGGTGCCATGATGCTTTAATGGCTGCACACCCAGTGAGACGCAAGACTCTTGAGTTATTAAAACGATGGGCGTTCTGGCCTACGATGTCTAAAGATGTTTCGGAGTACATTAAGAGTTGCGCTATTTGTGCTCAGTGCAAAGGTACGGTTTCCAAGCCAATGGGATTGATTCAGCCTATGCCCATTGCGAAGAAACCTTGGCTAATGATCTTGATGGACTTTGTGGTAGAATTACCTCTTATCGGAGGGTGTGATACCATATGGGTGGTTGTTGCTTACTTTTCTAAGATGGCCTTGTTCGTATCCTGCCAGGGCATACCCTCTGCTCAGGTCCTAGTGGAATTGTTTTTGTCGAACGTTTTCCATCGTTTTGGGTTACCAGAGATCATCATTACAGATCGTGGTTGACAATTTACCTCCCGTTTCTGGCGACATCTAGTTACTGCTTTGGGGATAGATGGAAGGTATTCCACGGCCTATCATCCTGAAACGGACGGGCAAACAGAAAGGGTGAACGCCACCATGGAACAATTCTTACGTTGTCTGATTGCTCAGCATCAAGAATCATGGTTAAACGTATTGGCAGCAGAAGAATATGTGTACAATAATTCTGTCCATTCATCTACGGGTATCACTCCGTTCTTTGCCCTGTACGGCCTACACCCTATGTCGTTTCCGGAGGATGTGATCCCTACCACGGGCAATCTGGCATCCCAGGGTTGCATTTGTGATTTCTTCTCTTTAAGGGAAACGGTCTCAGACCACTTGGAGGCCACTCAATGACAAGCTAAGTTTTATGCTGATAAACATCGGACCCCTGCTCCCGCTTATCAACCCGAAATGATGGTCTGGTTGGCTTTTAAGAACCTCCACTTGCCTGGTCGCAGATGCTTAATTCCTCGTTTTGTGGGTTCCTTCCCTGTCAAAGACGTACTCAGTCCATTGGTGGTTTGTTTAGAGTTGCCTTCCCAATGGAAGATACATCCAGTTTTTCATGTTTCCCTTTTGAAACCATGCCCTGCGGGTACCCGCCTTCCTTCTCGCCCTGTGCCTGTGATGGTCAAAGGGCTGGAGGAGTATGAAGTCAAAGCTATTCTGGATATGAAAACGATACGTGGGATTCGTCACTTCCTAGTTGATTGGAAAGGTTACTGTCCGGAGGAGCATACATGGGAACCTGAGTCAAATGTACATGCTCCCCTCCTTGTGTCCAGGTTCCTGGCCAGTCGCTCCGGGGATGCATCTTTGGGGGAGGAATCTGTTAGGGTTCCACTCGATGGTTCATCATCTGATCATATAGAAGTTCTGCATAAATGCACACATTCCAGAATACACAGTAGAGTGAATGGTTCTCACATAAGGCGGGACACTCTGTAACTCCTCGGAATCATGGTTCGTTTGTTTACATGCTCCCTTTCAGGAAACACTATGGGTAGCCGTGGAGACGCTGGCGTCCTTTGCATTTGCGTAGGCTGTCAGGCCTAAGATGCCGTGCTGTGAGTGCGGTCACCTGACCAGTATTTAAGCCCCGCCCCTGCGCATAGCGATGCTTCTGAATTTGCAAAACCTCTTAAGCTACGCATCTTGTTACTCTGTCTCCTGGTTCCTTGACTCCTTGTTTTTCTATGTGATTTCTTGCATTGTTATTGTCTATTGCCTTCGTCTTACCTGCCCATTGTTAGACCCGGAATGTCCACGGACTGCATTGTCTCTTCCCACAAGTCTTACCTGCTCCTTACTAGAACCGTAATGTCCACAGACTGCATCGTCTCTTCCCACAAGTCTTACCTGCTCATTACTAGACCTGGAACGTCCACGGACTGCACCGTCTCCTCCCACAAATCTTACCTGCTCTTACTAGACCCGGAACGTCCACGGACTGCATTGCCTCCTCCAACAAATCCTACCTGCTCTTACTAGACCCGGAACGTCCACGGACTGCATCGCCTCATCCCACAAGTCTTACCTGCTCATTACAAGACCCGGAACGGCCACGGACTGCATTTGCATCATTCTTCAAGTCTTACCCGTTAACTGCTTACCTTGGAACTTTCATGGACTGCTTGGTCCTCTTCACGTCTTACCCCGCTTGCCAAAGCCATTTGGATTATTCCAGCTACAGTCATTTCTTCATCCTCTGTTTTTCAGCTCAAAGACTTTAAGGGACATAAAGAACGGTTGCGCATCGGCAAAAGGATCAAAGAACATCAGCGCAACGGCGCAAGGATCAAACGTCTCTTTAGGCGTCCTCGTGCCGGCAGGAATAGGAAACAGGACATTGGGTTTCCAGGACTACCGCTTCATTCACCAGAATTCATCTGCTGTTTTTCACCTGTCCACTCAATTGGTAAACCCATACACTTTGGTTCATGCTTTGTTTCCTTCCACTACTGTTCTTCCGGTAATTGTTACATTTCTTGTTTTAGGGTACTCACCAATCTAGCTCGGGAGTATTCAGTCCCATTTTGAGTTTCTTGCTTGTGAGTATCGGTTCTTCATCTTGTTTTGTGACAACAGTACCTTTAGCCAAATGTTAATACTTTGTTACTTTTTCTTGCAGCCAGCTGTCTGAGTACCAGGGTGTACAAACATGTTCAGGCAATACTCACCTCAATCTGTCCTTTTGTACTCTTGAGGGGTATATTGGCAGAAAGACCAAATTGCGTCTAGATGTGTCAAGCCACCACAACTGGATTTATGCCTTGGGCTCTAACAGATAGTCAGGAGAATTTCTGTAGATTCTGCTCTAATCGCTTGATTAATGAGACTATGAAACACCTTGTGAGCGAATGTCCGCCATTATTAAATCAGCAAATTCTTCTATTCAAATCACACCTTCAAGACCAGATAATCCTCACTTCTGAGGACTTATGGAAGAGACTTTTTCATACAAATTTATCTCGTTTGCAAATAGCAATTGTAAAATAAATACAGCTACTTGATTTAGAAGCAGAATTGCTTTTGTGATAATGTAACGAGACCTGAACTATTACATAGTTATTAGTCCTCAATATATGATTTTTATGGTTGCCATAATTTCTATGTAACAAAAGTCCTAGACGATATGAAATCAGACATTAGTACTGTTCCATGTAGCGTGGCTTAATGATTACACCCTAATGTAACTGTGAGATGTCCCTCTCTCTTGGTATATTATATTGCGTTGTTCTTGCTTCCGAGAGACCTACACAGTTTTAGTATTTACCAGTTTCAAAATCCGGCTGCTCTAATTTAGTGAACAGCAGCTATAGGAGTCTTTCTCTTAACTGAACAATGTTTTATATTTGTATCTGAGATTTAAGTATTTACATTTTTTTTTCTTTCTTTCTTCTTTTTTTCTTTATTCTATTCAAATTGTACATAATTAATTGTTCTTTCTTATAAAATATATTGAAAAGTTGTACAACAACTAGATCAATAATAAAAAACTTTTTAATAAGCATAGGTGATGTGACCTGCCGCCCAAATGACTATTCTAAGACATTTTGTATGGCATCAATATAACAAACAATATTCAGTAATTGTGTTGTTTTTTTTTCTCTGTTGTTTCTTGTTTTTTTCTTTCTTGCCTTTATTATGACTTATTATTACCTTTTATGGCATGTATATTAATACCTGGTCATTTGGTTATATTCATTGTGTTTGTTGCAACCCCCCTTTTTGTGTAACCTTGGTGTTTCTCGCCTGTTCCATTCATATTGGCTTACCCTTGTAAATGTGTTTCAATTCTCAAATTATTTGGGATTAACTTTTTCAGCTTCAGAGGAAGAGCTCAAGTTCGAAACACGTGTCAGGCTGATTTTTTAATGGAATAAAAAATCCATGCAACTTTGCACGCAAACTCAGAGTATTTGGCGCAGTCTGATTGTATATGTTCATTAAAATGCACTTTATCTAGTTGCGAGGTCCAGACCCCATGACCCCATTCTAGTGAAACCCAATCGCCAAGTAATCATACACTTTGACTTGCTCTAGGCCATGGCCTTCTCCTTTGATGTCAATGCTCTGTTGTTTTGCACATTTTGGCTTCAACAGCATGGACATTTTTTCAAATTTTTTCCCAAATGGTGCCTGGGTTGCTCTACGCCACTTTAGCATGATAGATAACAACACTGCATTGTCCATGAAAAAAAGAGCTGTAGTTTGGGAGGATATAAACAGTCTAGCAGTAAAGCTGTGATGACCTCCTCAATGTAATGCAGAACAAAATTGGGTCAAGGACACATCACTGCCTTAGTCCTTTAAATTGGGGTATGGCCTCCAAAGCCAACCCATGGTAGACCACGGCGATTGTGTAATCCCTCTATATTCTCAGTATAGAGGGATTACACAATCGACAGCAGACTACTTGGCATGTTTCTTCTCTTTAGGATCTGCCAATTGAGGTCCCATGGTACTCCATCAAAGGTCGCCTTAAGATCTACGAAGACAGCACATAATGTGGCCCTCCTCTAGATGGTGTATTTCTGTGCTAGCACAGAAAGGTCGAAGTACTGGTCAACAGTGCCCTTGCCTTTTTGAAACAATGGCTGAAGGTGTTGGAATGATTTTATGATATTCAACCCACTCCTGGATGTACTTGAGAATGACTTTGGCAAAAATCTTGCCAAGTGCTGTCGAGAAGCGTAATCGTGCGATAGTTAGCTGGTTTCTCTCCCTCCTTTTTTGTATATCGGGACTATTTCAGCGTGTCACCATGGCGTAGGAATAGTGTTTGTATTAATGCAAGCTGTAAACTATTTCCATAACACAGGGGCCCAAATCAACAACTCATCCTTAACATGTCAGCCAGCTCGCTATCTGGACCAGATGCCTTGCCCCATTTTTGTGATTTAACACAGAGATAATTTCACTGAGTCCAATCTGCAGATCAACCATCTCCTATAAGTCAATCATGGCTCATCCAGGCCGCAGGGGATTGTGGGTTCCAGGGGCCAATCACCCCCCATAAAGTTGTGCAAAATGGTTGCACCATGCATCTGAGGTGATGCTACATTGAAGTTCCCTGTCACCGTTTACTTCGGTGCCAGAAACAAGTTTCCTAAATGTCATGCCATCCCTCTCATTGTGTGCGTTTAACAGGTGCTTCCAGTCTGATTTTAAGAACACTTCTTTTTTTCACTTTAACCAAACTTTTGTATTTAGATCTACAAGAACGCAAATGCATCTCATCTACCAGGGGTTCTGCTGATAAGCAAGCTACCAAGAATCGCTTTGCCTTTAGACACCCCTAATCATACACTGCTTTTTTACCACCGACTTGGTGTGGGTTACAAAAGGGAAGATTACACCCCCATGTTCTCAAACTACTCAATAAAAACAGGGTCTGGGACCCCCACACTGTAAATTCTTTCTATATGCAGAAGAATATCAGTTATCAGTAGCAATGCTGCTGAATCAACACTGGAAGCTCACAGTTCATAAAATGGACAGTAAGTACCTGATTAAAGAATCTAAATGAATACTTTAGGTAAAATAGCTTAGAGTGTTGAGTGATCACTCCTGCAATCCATGCATGATCTATAGGTCGCAGGTTCAAATACCGGCAAGCAGCGTTCGAAGTGTACAAAAGAATGTAGTGGAACTATGCTCCCTACTGGCCTATCCCGCTCGCACAAACTCCATTGCCACGCCTCCTTTCATGCGCAATCCAAATCCCCAAACAAACACACCTGCTGTTTAAGGGAATGTTCAGTTGATTGCACTGAAGTGTAATGTGAGAAACCTGAAGGTGTCTCCCAATCTAGTCCCCGGGACTCTGTCATCCAGGTGGCCAGGACACGGCCAGCGCTATTGGATCCAGTTGCTGCGGGTGAACTAGTGCGGGAGGATCACCTGAATGAGGGGTCCTCGGGGAGTGGAACGGAAACCCCCGAAGTGTGAGACGCAGCATTCTCCTTCTGTCAAACTCTCTTCCCTACTATACACAACATTCAACATCTCTACCCCCCCTTTTCTCCAACAACCCCTAACGCACAGCACGAAAGACAACGGAATAACACCAGAACTGTTTGCCTGAAATGTCCCTATACAAGGGTCAGCCAAAGTCAAGCAATTGGCCATTATCGCACACACCTGATAGCCCTTCCCTTCCCCACAGGGATAAAAGGTGGAGCACTACAGCACAGTATGAGCAAGACAGACAACACAATGCAAGAGTCAGTTCCATCTGGCAGTTCAAGAGGAGGCGAAAGGTGGAGTGAGTCGAGAGGAGACCAGGGGGAGAAGTGGCCTTGCCCTTATCGACAGAGACCCGTAAAGCCTCAAGAGAAGGAATCATAAGGCCAGGAACAATAGCCTATGTGTGTTGTACCGGATGTCCATGATGCCTGGGCACCTCCTCCACTGAAAGCCAGGCTGGGGAGAGACATATGAGCCCATGGTGCCAGCCTTGACTCTACAGGTGAGAAAGCAATGCTGTTCATCACAATCGGTGAGTCGAAGGGGAGAACCGATAAAGGAACCGAATTGTGCTGAACATCAGGTTTGGCAAGAGTGAACCCGAACGAGAGATGAAGATAAAGAAGGGGCAAAGTCTCAAGTCCCGAAATACAGTGTGTTGACAAGAGTGAACCCAAATGAGGGATATCCACAAGTAAACTGTGTTAAAAAGACATGAATACCTAGGGAAGCAAATCCTGCATGGTATGAAAAGTAGATAAACTGTGTAAAGTTGGCAGAGTGAATCCGGCGAAGGGATGCTAATCAGAAGGGGTGAGGCCTGAGGTCCCTGTGAACAGTGTGCTGACAGGAGTGAACCTACTGAAGGACACCTACAGTGAACCATTGTGCAAAAGGTTGTCAGAGTGCACCTGGAAGAGGGAGGCTGACAGACAGGGGTGAACAGACAGGGGTGAAATCTGGAGTATAGTTCAAAAAGACATTAAAGGCCAAAGTGAACCCGGAAGAGGGAGGTCGACAAGCAGAGGTGAACCCTGAAGAGTTGTTCTAAAATAAATTGCTGCTAGAGACGCAGAGTTCATGTATGCCACTGCAGATCCAGATACAAATTCACAGATTTCACGTGAGATACTGCAGATCAAGACATCAACTCAGAAAGATAAGACAACCCCAAACACCAACTCAACTCGTTGATTATACAATATCATGCTTAAATAAACTGAAGATATCTGTAGGAGTGCGTGTCAATCAAATGCTCGCCCTTCAAATTGAAATGTTTCTGGAATCACTTACTCTGCTTCTGTGTGATTATACTATGTCACATTTGCATCATTGAACATCATCCTGCCACGTCTTTTCAGAAGATCAATCAGCTCAACATCAAACTATAATGTTAGAAGAAATGTTCACATTGATTAAATGGTATGCATCATGCAAGGGTCTGAAACCTGCATCATGGTTTGGTGTACAACTGCAAATCAGCCCTAGCTAGCATAGTCAATGGTGAAAGAAAATTTTCAATGTTCTCCTGGAACACGTGTGGCCAGGCTAACTTTGCGCAATATTTTTATCTATTTCAGATTTATTTTTTGGCTAAGAACGTCATTATTATTCAAGAAACTGTGCCTCTCCAGCACTTTGATTTAGAGGGATACAACATTTTTACCAAGCCGGCCATTAGACGAGCAATATGTCATCCCAATGGAGGCCTGACCATTGCCCTGGACTTAAATTCTGGAGCCACAGCCCACCTTTTTTACTCATTGCATTGCAGCCTACTGGCTGTTGGTGTGGCTATTGAGCCAGACAACACAGAAATCGTTTTAGTTAACATCTTCTGGAAACCATCTACCTCTTCAATTGGCAGTTTACAATCCACCTTAGGATCCCTAATGGCCGATTGGCTGGAACAAGGTCTCCCTCACTCCATTATAATAGGTGGGGACTTTTATTGAAACTAAACAGAGGATGCCAGGTTAAATGAGCACTTGGTTGATCCTCTTTCAACTACTCCTCGTAATGTGTTGAGAGGAATAGAGTGCGACTCATTTATGTCAGGGTGGGGATTGTCTCTTCTCCAATTGGAAGAAGTTGAGGAAAACATAAACCCCTTTACCTGGCATACAGGGGTTAGCCAGTCAGAGGAGTTAAGAGAATGGTTGCAGTCCTCTCCAACTATGCGATCCACCAGTGGGGGTCCACATTATATTGTACTTCCTGATTTACTTTGTATCAAGGCACCGGGATTTGAATCTTGCTATGGCTATGGTAACTCCAGAACGAGAGGGGCTAACGGTTAGATGGAATGACTATACTTGTCGGAAATGTATCAGCCTAATGCAGACTACCTTTTTGTACCATACTCAGAGTACTAATTGTACGTTTGCTCCCCTCTTGCCATTGGAAGATAGCTAATAAGGGAAGTATGTTACTTAAGGACCCCCATAAGTATTGTTTTGACATACATATAGCAAAGGCTAAAACAACAAAAAGAGCTAAACTGCATGATTTAGCGAAACAGGGTCTTCCTTCCGTGGCTTTTACGATTTGCAAAAGAACGATTGTACAGGGCTATAAGAATTATGTTAAAAGTATGAAAATGGAAATGCACACAAGGGAATATCAGATTATCTTGAATTGTCTAATGGGCAAGGACACAGTGGGCTTCTAAAATAGGATTAATAAATAACTGTGTGTACGATGTGAGTCCCCAAATGGCATGTTCTGTGCCAGAAGAGACGTGGCTGGAGTATTTAAAAAATAAAGTCTTCTATCCTGTGGGGTTTACCCCTGGATATCGAGTATTAAGGGGGGATATAGCTCAAGGGGACTGCCCCTCTGAGGAGGAGGATATCCTCTGGGTGATATCAAAATCTAAGGCCTCGTGGGCCATTGTGCCGGATGGCCTGGCCCCAGTTACTATCAAAGGGGGCCAGATCTATGGCTTCCTCTTTTGAAGGCTTTATTTGCCAGTATATATAGGATGCATGTTATTCCCTTAACATAGAGGGAGTCCATACGTATTCCAATATACGAGAAAGGTGATCAAAGTAAACCAGAAAATGATAGCCCTATAGCCTTATTGGACACATAATGAGTGCACCCAAGCACCCTATGATACCCTACTCTCTCTACTGACCTTGACTACGTTCCCAGAGGGCGTTCAACCCACAAGCGCTTTGAGGTCATACCAATGATATATAGAGCGCTATATAAATGCCAAATAACATAACATAATACGAAGTAAAAAAATGTGTTTGCTTCTCCTAAGAGATCTTAACACCGTTTTCTCCAAATCCGGTGACATTTTTCCATTCCAAGTGGGCTTTAGATGGTACATGGGGACGGCATTAAACGCAAATATTTTGGCACACTTACAAGCATCCCTAAGGAAGGGTTCAAATGAAATTTTACATATGGCATGTATCAATCTCACTGGTGCCTTTGATCGGGTTGAGAGATCTACCCTATGAAATAAGTTATTGGACATGCATGTGCTCCTTAAATTAGTTCAGCTGATAAAGCTAATGCACTTTGGCACGACCATGAATGTGAGGCTGTCCCAGGAAGGTTTGATGTCTAAATCCATTCATATTGGTGAGACTTAAAAAGGGGGGTGTTTTGACCCCTGTCCTTTTTAACACTTACGTTAGTGACATCAATCTCCTCTGGCAGAAAAGAATAATTTTTCTAGCAAAACTGGGTTGTTTGAAGTTAAACTGGCTATCATTTGCTTATGACCTGGTCTTCTTTGATAAAATGGCCATCGGTCTTCAGATAAGGCTCACCCTGTTTTTCCACTATGCTTGTTTTAATAATGGAATTCTGAGAAAAACAACATTTTCATTTTTTCCACTAGGAAAAGGCCCAGGACCATCTAGAGGGAAATCGGCGATCAAAGGTTCAATAGAGTACTTCCATTAGATATTTGGGCTACAATTTAACAATCGCCAATGCTATGCCGAGATGGAAAAAATCCCTGAGAGATTAGGCTCGGTGCTTAGTGTCCTAGATGAAGAGGCTACATGGCCAATTAGGCAAATTTACTATTTTACCATTACTGAAATTCTACTCTGCCAAGATCAAACTGATCCTGCTTTATGGGTTGGATATGTCTACTATGGATCAGGGTATTTTCCTTAACATGACACATGGCCAGATATGGAAGCAAACTTTGTGTCTATCCTCGGCTGTCCCTAATTCCATACTCAGACATGAATTGGGACTCATTTCTTTGCAAGCATGATTTTTAGGGAGACTGCTGTCTTGCTATGTGAAGATAATATCTCCCCCTCAAAATAACATTTGCGCCGTTGTTGCCTTACCGCCATACCTGTAATGATGCCCAATCAACTTTGTGGAAACCTCCAGGTTTATATCCAGGCAACAAGGTGCTAGTGCGCACATTTATACGCACCTGGAGTACGCCCTGCTCGAGGTAGAAGAAGCTAGCCCCACTGCTGTGAAATTTAAGGGGCGAAGAGTGTGGCTACATCTACACAATGTTAAAACCTATAAATGCGAAACATCAACTCCTCCAGAAGACATCCTAAGAGAAGTAGTTCTGTGTATGCTGATCAAGCCAAGGGAAGTAAGAGAAGAAGTTCCAACTATGCAGACGTGTCAAATGGCTACAAAGGAGAATAAGAAAAATGAAGTGCACACACGCACGATAGATTAGGGACCTGCGTTTCTAAAATTTGACAAGGAGAAAATAGACTTGCAACTACCTTGGAACTCTTTATGGACAGGCTTCAAGGAACAATGTGAGAAGAGTCCGGACTTTGAAGAAGAAAGCAGAGTATTGGTCATTGTTTATGATACCCATTAACACGCTAGTATACACATTCTTATCTGTTCTTTTTTCCTAAATATTGCATCCTTATCCAGCTCTAATACAGAGGGGAATACATATGATCATGTTTCCGAAAGACCCTAAGAATTATTGTATTGTCTGGAAAGTGATAATTTCAATAATACTCCCATTTTTTTAATTGAAGTGATTAAAAAGGAGATAACAAATGTACATATTAAAGTAAATACATAATGGAGAGGCTTCAACAGAAGAGATCCATTGCCATACAGAAAGTTGATAGGTTTTCTTTAATATTGATGCTGATGTCAGCTGGTATTATGTTTTGCGTTTTTCTCCTTTTTATTATCATATTACAAAAAGTGGCAAAAGATGACACAGATATTGAGGGTTTCAATGAAGCATCTACCATATTCCCTACTAAAAATACAAATAGCCTGCTTTACAATATGACTAGTACTCTATTTCAAGTTTAAAGGGATGTTGGGGAGGGCCATGAAGATATAAATGCATATCTTGATAATTCACCTCATTTAAAAAATAATCAATTGTACCAGCACATGAAGGAGGTGGGAGAGAGAACATCAGATGAAAGTTGCTATGTCTGTTCCTAAATACTGTATGCCATGGGCACAGACGGAACATTTATTACAAGAGAAATACCTGAACAAGATGCCTGATGTCTCAGTCATTTAGCAGGGTGCACATCAAGAGGACAATTTGAAGGAAAATGGGCAAGCCTAAAATGGAGGTCGAGAAAGACATTCCTATATGAAGATGAATACATAAAAATGCAGCAAATGGAAAAGGTCCCATGCTGGATGAGTAGGATGCTCATGTATTCCCTTAGTGGTATGACTGGAGACCAGGTAAGGGTTGTTGAGCAAAGATCTGCAGATTTATGGGAGACACCAGGAGTGTCAGGATGGTGGGAAAGACCACAGCTATTAGTATATGAACAAGTAGCAACCAGCACAGGATGGGAAGACAGAATGCTGGCATGTAATGCACACTTATTGATGACAGCACCAGTACAGGTAGTACAAGTGGTGAATTATGAATGTCTCAAATTATGGGCCAAGGATGTGTAACTACTAACATGGGTCAAGAATGAAGCAGGACCTGTGTCCATACTACAATGAAGAATGCCACATTGTGCTTAATAAACAAAGGATCGATTAAAGTGGGAGAAAACAAGGAAAGCAAACAGATGATTGATGTCCCAGGAATGAGTGGAGGAACTGCCATGTTGATGGGCTGATATTGGGCCTGTGGATCCATAGCTTACAGGCAGCTGCATAAACATTGGGGAGGAGTATGCCCTATTGTAATGATACATCTTCCAGCATTTGTGATTTCCCAAAGTTACCTTCATATTGATGAATTTACAGAAATGGATGAGCACATGAGAAAGAAGAGGTCGCTCAACCTTTATCGCAAGAAGATACGTAATTATTTCTCAGAAAAATCAATGGAGGCCTGTGTAACGCTCACCTGACTCCCACGGAGACGCTGACCAGGTCTGGACTGCTGCGGCCTCTTCTAAGGTGATGCGCAGAACTCGGAAGACCGACTGGTCAGGACCCCCAAATCTCGCTTGTCTAACTCACAACAGAATCCTTCTGCAGATGGAGAAAGGGGATTTACTACCTGCGGAGTAGCGCGTCGGCCTCCCACTTCCCTCTTTCACCCTCCTCAGACCACCTCTGAAATTCCCCGTTAACTCTCACCTTAAGGTTTGAAAGGACAAGCTCTCCATCCTGCTTCTGGTGCAGGGGTGCGATTATATCCAGTTACTTTACTGGTGTTCGGATTGGTGAGGATCCAAGCTTACTTGACTTTCCTGGCAAGGTGCCGTAAGTATACTGTTGTAAAAGTTCAAGAGTTGGCCTCCTTTTCTATTTGCCTTTATATTCAGTAGTCCGTCTCTTATCCCTTTTATCACAGGTGCTGAGTGAAGATTTTGCGTAGAGGAAATAATTCGCCGAAGGTAAACTCAGGTGAGTTTATGATGGGGGGTTCCTTTAATGTCCTTATATTCACCCACTAATGCGTGTGTCTTATTTCCCCATAGGGGCCGGGGTACGGTACTGCCGAAGAAGCGGCGCCGACCCGAGATGAGGAAAGATTCTCCCAACAATAATCAGGTAAGTCTTATGGCGAAAATCTGGTTTTCCTCAATATGTTCCTTATGCTCACCTTTTCTTCTTCTCTTCCCCCTTAGACGCAGGTATGCAGCGGATCGTGCAGATGGTCGCTAAAGAGCACGGAGATGCCTCGTGAACAGGTGAGTTGTACGCGGCGCTGCAGCGAGCAACACAATGCGTCTTTAAAATAAATGTCTTCCCTTAGGATCGCCGGCATGATGACTCCGGACTCCGGGTAGAAGCAGGTAATGTTCTTCTGTTCACCTTTCCCCTTCTCTTCTTTCCTTTCAGGTGTTCCAGGATGGAGGCGGGTGAGTCAGGATGCAGGAGCAGACACAGTGAGCGTCCAGCTGCTAGGTGCAGAACAACGCGAAGCGTGAGCTGCTGTCTGGGCGTGGCTTAAATAGCCCCCAAAGTAGTTCCAGGTACGTATTCTTCCCCGGCCACGCCCGAGTGGCAAAATAGTGCCACAGGTAAAATAGTCCCTTTCAGGCCTCAAAGAGGTCTGGATCTGGCAGCACGGTCTGCATCAGGTAAGTTCACATAAGCACTCCCTTTATGAGCCTGGCGCCTATGGCGCCAGGACTGAGGTCCAAAATGAGCCTGGCGCCAAAGGCGCCAGGACAGTGTCCAAAGGGCCCCTACTAGGGGTTGATGGCCTTTTCCCCGGGAACATGATGTCTGCTTCCGGGGACGCTGGTCCTGGACTGGTTCTCCGGGAGTAGGCATCATGACAGCACTCCCCCCCAAGGCCCCTCCCAAGATTGTTCTCTCCGGGGGTTTCAGTTTGTTTGGGAAATTCCGGTGGAATTTTTTTATTAACCGAGTTGCATGTACATGGTCACTAGGTTCCCAAGACCTTTCCTGAGGCCTGTATCCTTTCCAATCTATTAGATAGAAAAGTTTTGACTTTGACACCTTGAAATCTAAAATGTTCTTCACCTCAAATTCAGGTTCTCCATTTATTTGGATAGGTTCTGGTGGCTTGATTAGTCGGGTCCCAGGTTGTACTGGTTTCAAAAGTGATACATGAAAAACAGGGTGAATCCGCATATTAGCTGGTAGGTCGAGTTTGACGGCCACCGGGTTGATTATGGCCGTAATTGAGTAAGGCCCCAAATATTTTGGGTTAATAGTTCGAGGTCCTTTGAGCGATAAGTGTCTGGTAGCCAGCCATACTTGGTCTCCTATTTGGTATAGAGGTGCCTCACTTCGATGGAGATCAGCATTCTTCTTGTATTTTCTCTTGGCTTGCTGTAAATGTGTAGTTGCTTCTTTGAAAGCTTGAGTTATTGTAGAATGCAGATGGTCTACTGCGGGCATTTCGAGGCTTTGAGGCGAGTCAAGATCTGAGGTTCAAGGGTGATGCCCATATAAGGTATAAAAAGGACTTTGCCCAGTTCCAGAATGTACCAAATTATTGTATGCATATTCGGCAATCAAAAGAATATCCTTCCAATTACTTTCAGATTGATGCAACATACACCGTAAATATTGTTCAAGGGTCTGGTTAGTCCTCTCTGTTTGACCATCGGTCTGAGGGTGGTGGCTGGTTGATAATCTTACATCGATTTGTGCCAGCTGACAACACTTTCTACAAAAATGGGAAATTAATTGGCTTCCCCGGTCAGAGACTAGTATGGACGGGAATCCATGTAAACGAACGATATTTTCAAGGAATTCCTTGGCTAGGACAGAAGATGAAGGTAAACCTTTTAATGGAATGAAGTGGGCCATTTTGGAAAATAAAACCACAATAACAAGAATAGTGTTATATCCATAGCAAGGAGGCAGGTCCGTAATAAAATCCAGTGACAAGGTGTGCCAAGGTGCCGGTGGAATGTCTAAGGGTTGAAGAAGGCCTGCTGGTCTTTGTTTTTGACCTTTATTTTGGGCACAAACACCACAGGACATCACAAAGGATTTAATGTCCTTCCGCCAAGAGGGCCACCAGAACTGTTGTTTAACCTTTTCTTCCGTCTTGGCAATACCTGGGCGCCCCTCTATTAGAGTATCATGATAACGAGAAATAACCAGTTCTTGTAATTCTTTGTGTGGTAGAAATAAGCGCCCTTGGAAGTATGGTAGATCATCATTGACAGTAAAGTAAGACCCCTTTTGAATCCAATCCTGAAAGGCTGTAGGGTCCAGGAGTTGTTTAACTCTAGCTTGAATGTCTTTCAGTGTTTGTAAAGAGGTCATGCCCAGAATTCTTTGTTCGGGAATTATCGGTACAGGTTCTGAGTTTGTATCTGTTTCTCCCATTCCTATTCGGGATAGAGCGTCCGCTTTGCCATTCTTGCTGCCAGGACGGTAGGTAATTACAAAATCGAATTCGGCAAAAAACAAAGCCCATCGGAGCTGACGTGATGATTGAGCTTTGGCAGTTTTCAAATATTTTAAGTTCCGGTGGTCAGTGATCACCGTGATGGTATGTCTAGCGCCAAGAAGATAATGCCTCCAAGCCTTAAAAGCGGACTTAATGGCTAATAACTCTTTGTCGGTGATTGCATAATTGACCTCAGGTGCCGAGAATTTTCTGGACCAAAATGCTACGGGGTGCAGTTGGTTAGTTTCAGGATCTCTTTGAGACAGGACAGCTCCCATGGCTAAGCTGGATGCGTCGGTTTCGACTATGTATGGGAGATCTGGACGCGGGTGTTTCAATACAGGTGCGGAGGTAAATTTAGCTTTTAATTCCTGAAAGGCCTGTTCGGCTTCCTCAGACCATTCGAAGCGTTTATTTTTCCTCAAGAGTGCAGTGATGGGCTGTACAATACGTGAAAATTCCGGGATAAATCTGCGATAGAAATTGGCAAAGCCAAGCATGCTTTGAATGCCTTTCACAGAGCTAGGCGATGGCCATTTGAGGATGGCATCCACTTTTCGCGAGTCCATTCGGACTCCTTTAGGCGTCAGGATGAAACCAAGAAACTCGACTTCTGTGGTATGGAAAACACACTTTTCAAGTTTTGCAAACAGTTTGTGTTGGCGCAATTTCTCAAGAACTGCCCTGACGTGCTTTTTGTGATCAGATTCCGAAGAGGAGTACACAAGAATGTCATCGATATATACGACAACACAAACATCGATGAGTTCCCGAAGGACATCGTTCATGAAGTTTTGGAAGGCAGCAGGTGCGTTGCACAATCCGAAAGGCATCACCTGGTACTCGAATAGTCCATATTTGGTACGGAAGGCAGTTTTCCATTTGTCGCCTTCCTTTACTCGCACCAGATGGTAAGCCCCCCGGAGATCTAACTTGGTGTATATGCAGGCATCCTTCACCTGGTCAAGAAGTTCAGGGATCAGAGGCAAAGGGTAACGGTTTTTAACAGTTATCTGGTTCAATGCGCGGTAGTCGATACAAGTTCTGAGGTCGCCTTCTTTTTTTGGCACGAAGAACAAAGCCGAGGATGCAGGAGACTTTGACGGGCGAATGAAACCATTGGCTAGGTACTGATCTAAATATTGTCACAAATGAAGATTCTCGGGTTCAGTAAGAGCATAAATCCTGCTACAAGGGGGTTGTGCACCGGGCATCAGATCGATTTGGCAATTGTACGACCTATGAGGGGGTAACGTGTTGGCCTGTTCCTTTTGGAAGACGTCTTGAAATTCTTGGTATTCCGGCGGTATTTGCAAAGTGGCAGGGGTTACTGTAGCCAGGCCTATATTTGGATTTCCTGGATAACAGGTTTGTGCACAATCCGGAAAGGTTATCCTCTTCGCTCGCCAGTCAATTCGAGGATTATGTGTTTCTAACCAAGGGATTCCTAGAATTACCTGAAACTGTGGAGCCTTGATTACGTCAAACACAACAGCCTCCCGATGCCCGTCCTGACCCACTAGTGTCACCTCTGCAGTGGAATGTGTTACCGGCCCAGAGGCGATTTCCGTTCCATCTCTGTGGTGATTACCTCTTTACTGGTTTTAGGACGAAGAGGGAGGTTGATCCTGGAAGCCAATTCACGATCCACATAGTTTCCTATAGCCCCACTATCGATGTATGCCTTTATTGCATGCAACCGCCCAGGCTGTTCCGGATCTACGAGGACCATTGGCATGATCAAGTGCGAGGTCTGAGAGTTAGTTTTCAGGCTCGGCAAGCGGACCTCTACGCTTGTCGGGCGTGGTCGTTTCCCGAATCAGGTTCCATATGGTTCCATATGGTTCTTATCCGCGGCTCCTACCGCCTTCTTTGGCGGTTTTACTGGGCAATCTCGTAAAAAGTGTCCAGAAGCCCCACAATAAAGACATAATTGCATCTGCCGTCTTCTTTCACGTTCTTTTTGAGTTAAAGGTCCTTTAACCCCTCCAATTTGCATAGGTTCTGAAACATCAGCACCCTTGGGGTTAACGTGAGTCTTGACCAACACCCGTGTCTCAAACTTGGACCGATCTGCCTTTCTGTTTTGAAGCCTGTGATCTAATTGGACCACTAAGTCTATATATTCCATGCAGTCTTGGGGCGGATTTACAACTTGGGCCAGGACATCCTTAAGTTCTCCATGTAGACCTCGATGAAATAACATGATTCTTTTATCCTCTGGCCACCCAGTCTCCACAACCAACCTATTGAAGGTTGCGATATAGGCTAAGAGATCCTGGTTACCCTGTCATAGGGACAGAAGTTTGTTGTCCAGGGCCTGTCCCTGAGAGTGCCGAGCAAATAATCTTTCCATGCGTGTCTGAAAGCCTTGAAAATCCCGGAGTATTGGGTCATCTTGAGTAACCAGTGGAACTGACCAATCGGCAGCACAGCCGCTGAGATATGATAATACAAAAGCTACCTTGGTTTGGTCGTTAGGAAAGGCCCCAGGTCTGCAGAGAAAGTTCAATCGGCATTGATTCATGAATACGGCAAATCTTTTGGGGTCCCCAGCAAAGCATATTTCCAGGTAGATTAATTTGCACCGGGTTACTTGAAACCACTGGGGCGGGAATACCCCCTGAACCTGGTAGGGGTGTTTGTCCAGCCTGACCTTGCAATAGCTGCCTGGCAAGGTCATCAGTTCGTTCCTTAGATACAATTAGTTCTCTCCTGAGAGCGTTAGTCTCCTGACGAGCGGAATGCACTTCGGCCCGTAATTCCCCCGTTAGGTGGGCCAACTGATCAGTCTCGGAAGTCTCCATAGCGCCTGGGTAGGAAATTGTAGGAAGTCTTCGCGTTCTGTAACGCTCACCTGACTTGAACGGAGACGCTGACCAGGTCTGGACTGCTGCGGCCTCTTCTACGGTGATGCGCAGAACTCGGAAGACCGACTGGACAGGACCCCCAAATCTCGCTTGTCTGACTCGCAGGAGAAACCTTCTGCAGATGGAGAAAGGGGATTAACTACCTGTGGAGTAGCGCGTCGGCCTCCCACTTCCCTCTTTCACCCTCCTCAGACCACCTCCGAAATTCCCCGTTAACTCTCACCTTAAAGTTTGAAAGGACGAGCTCTCCATCCTGCTTCTGGTGCAGGGGTGCGATTATATCCAGTTACTTCACTGGTGTTCGGATTGGTGAGGATCCAAGCTTACTTGACTTTCCTGGCAAGGTGCCGTAAGTATACTGTTCTAAAAGTTCAAGAGTTGGCCTTCTTTTTATTTGCCTTTATATTCAGTAGTCCGTCTCTTATCCCTTTTATCACAGGTGCTGAGTGAAGATTTCGCGTAGAGGAAACAATTCGCCGAAGGTAAACTCAGGTGAGTTTATGATGGGTGGTTCCTTTAATGTCCTTATATTCACCCACTTATGCGTGTGTCTTTTTTCCCCGAAGGGCCGGGGTACGGTACTGCCGAAGAAGCGGCGCCGACCCGAGATGAGGAAATATTCTCCCAACAATAATCAGGTAAGTCTTATGGCGAAAATCTGGCTTTCCTCAATATGTTCCTTTTGCTCACCTTTTGTTCTTCTCTTCCCCCTTAGGCGCAGGTATGCGGCGGATCGTGCAGATGGTCGCTAAGGAGCACGGAGATGCCTCGTGAACAGGTGAGTGGAACGCGGCGCTGCAGCGAGCAACGCAATGCGTCTTTAAAATAAATGTCTTCCCTTAGGATCGCCGGCGTGATGACTCCGGACTCCGGGTAGAAGCAGATAATGTTCTTCTGTTCACCTTTTCCCTTCTCTTCTTTCCTTTCAGGTGTTCCAGGATGGAGGCAGGCGTGGCTGGAGTCAGGATGCAGGAGCAGACACAGTGAGCGTCCAGCTGCTAGGTGCAGAACAACACGAAGCGTAAGCTGCTGTCTGGGCGTGGCTTAAATAGCCCCCAAAGTAGTTCCAGGTACGTATTCTTCCCCGGCCACGCCCGAGTGGCAAAATTGTCCCACAGGTAAAGTAGTCCCTTTCAGGCCTCAAAGAGGTCTGGATCTGGCAGCACGGTCTGCATCAGGTAAGTTCACATAAACACTCCCTTTATGAGCCTGGCGCCTATGGCGCCAGGACTGAGGTCCAAAATGAGCCTGGCGCCAAAGGTGCCAGGACAGTGTCCAAAGTGCCCCTACTAGGGGTTGCTGGCCTTTTCCCCGGGAACATGATGTCTGCTTCCGGGGACGCTGGTCCTGGACTGGTTCTCCGGGAGTAGGCATCATGACAGCCTGTGACATATTCCAGATGAGCATAAACTGTTCAGCAAGACCGCAATGATAATGACTCCATGCTGCAGTAAACACCAAGTGGCTGCAGATCACCACATGGGAGCGGCTGCTGATGATCAATGAGTACATATTCACATACAATATCACCCAACTGAAACTGGTACTCAATACAACAATAAAAAGATTTAACACAATCAGAGAAGAATTTAGAGCTATCAGGTTGATGACCCTCCAGAAAAGGTATGTCGTGGACTTAATTACAGCAATGGAAGGAGGTGTGTGCGCCAAGATTGGGCCTTACTGCTGTACATTAAACTTGGTCATGATGGAGGAAATGGAACCCTGACAGGGGCAATAAATATGGTGATGACCCTCCATGCGAAAATGGCGGATGAAGTTGATGAGACACCAGGAGATGATTGGTTTTCATCTTTTTTATTATTTGATATGGCTGAATTCAATCAACCTTTCAAAATAAGTACATAACATGTAATAAAACAATTAATCCAAAAAACATTTCTTTAAATTAATTACTTAAATTATCATTACAGAAAATCAACTACCAATTAATTTGGCTCTTGACATAACTCTCAGCAGCATTGTTACAAAAATGGATGTAACACATACAGTACAATACTTATCAAAATTCAGAATTCATAAAAACAAAGAGACGACGACTATGTTGGTCTTCATCTTTATTTTTGTGGATTCCAACCTGGCTGGCAAATGCTTTCAAAATACTTGGAGCAATACTAATATTGGTATTGCTAGGATTGTGTTTTTATAAGGATCCTCTTAGGACAGTTCCAGAAGACAGCCAAGAAGGCTATTGGGATGAAGATAATGATTGTCATTGATGCTGGAATGGGTAAGCGGATGCAAAATGAATCCAGTACCCATGAGAATATGAAGAAGAGTACCCTTGCACCTCCAGGAACTAACTTTCATTACCTCAAGGATCAGAAAAATATATGTAGCATGTTGGATAGTCTGTTCACCATCTGGCCAGTCCTGACACATGACCTGGATTCTGTATGAACATATAAAGAATGCAGGTCACCTGAGGGGGTGACAAAGATTTGGATTCCAAAGAAGAAGCTGGATGAAGAGAAAATAGTGATAAATGATGAAGAGAATATAAAGACCACGGAAGAAGAGAATTTGGTCATAAATTCAACCAGAGGGGGAATGCAGAGGAGCGGGTAGACGCTGTGTTTCCAGTTCCTACGCCTCACCACTGTCATATTGGAACAGTCAAAAAAAGCAATAAATGGGACCTCCTGTATTGTTCCCATACCGCATCAATTGTATGAGAGAAGTTATGCACTCAGACAGCTATACAGAATGTACCCTTGCACTGAAAGTGTTGAAGGATTTCACATAGAAGATTGCTACATGGAAGGATGTCGCCTGTCACAATGTAAGAATGCATCAATGAATATCATGGATGGACGTTAAAGTGAAATCTGATGAGGACTAAGTGCTGTCATAAAGAACATGTTTGAACCTATGCTGCCACGATATGAAAAAACTTAAGAGTAACAATGTAACTGAAGTACTAAGAGTAACATATACCTGAAGCTAAAGTAATCCTGGATCAAAAGAAGATGAAGTAACTTATTGACCAATAACTGTAAATATGCAGTAACGCAAGGTAGAAAGAAAACATATAGAATCTTTCTATAGAGGAATATATAACATGGCAGAGACAGCCATAGTAGGAAAATGTATGCTGGCTCACATTAAACTTAACCAGGATACTTCAGAAACAGGCCAAGGCTGTAGAATCAGGAGACGCAGAAAAACAGCTCTGTGTGTAGAGCTGAAGATGAGTCAAGGTTGGCCCACAGAGAAGATGCTATTAGGAGGGATAAGTGCAGAGCACAAAGGGAGTACATGGATAAACTCTGAATGTGGGATAATCTTCATAGATGAAGGAAGAAGAAAACATCTTTAAGAGCCAAACTGCTGGTCAATTAAAAGCATACAAAGTTCATGTGAGAGAGAGTGAACAAGTCTCTAGAGTCCAAGAGGAGCAACAGCACCCTACATAATTAAATCAAATAGCAGGATTAAATTGACACATTTGTGGTCAATTCACATAAAAAGTCGAAACAAAGGCTATTTATTAGAGCCTTAAACTAAGATAGTGGTGTGCTCACACTTACTTGAATGTTCCAGGACAGTGAGCAGGCAAAAGGTCATTACAAATCAAAGACTTTGGCTTTTGGCCTACCGATGAGAGATGATGGACTAATTGGGAAAAAGACCTTTAAGTTTTGTTTCCTGTATGTGCTGCTAACGAGCCAAAAGTCCAAGGTTGTGATAGTATCCCAACCAATCCGTAGGGTTTAGGGACAACCTAACGTGCAATGTGGCATAGACCAATCCACTGTTGTTTTGTCCGCTCTAATCAGTACTATACGTATTTAGAGGTAGCTCAAGGAGTGCCCTACAGATAAGGGGTAGCCTAATGCTGCACTAATCCTTATATGTTCCCTTAACCAATCCCTTCCCTCGAAAGATTTTGTATTTTGCCACATAGAGTGACGTCATAGATGACGCATATTGGGGTATAAGACCTCCATGCAATCAAGTTTATTTGTGAGTGTGCATGCATCAGTCAGATGTCTGTCAGGTCTCCCTACTTTATTACATTGACAACAAAGCAGTACTTTGCCCTATCCCTTGAGTCTGTCGGATTATTTGGTCTGAGATCATTATTGTAATTCCACTTAGAACAAAAGATGCTTCAAGGTGCTAGAGCACAGAGCATTGTTCCTCCTGTATGTAAATAAATAAATAAATAATATAGCCTTGTTTCACTCTTCAGAAAGGTTACTGTACAATCTTCAAAAACGAAACACCATACTATATACATTAAACATGTGTTATTTGCACTAGCCCATTGGACCTTTGTTTCCAAACTAAGCCAGACATTCGACCATGTTAATAGTGGTGCAACTTTCGTTTAACAAAATCCTTCATTTTTTCTCTGCAAGGAAGGAGTTAGCAAATTACTCTACAAAGAGATTAAATGAGGCTAGCCACGTGAATAGGCTTCAAGAGTTCCCATGGGTTAAGCCGCAGGAGCTTCACCTCTGCAGACAAGACAGCGCTTGTTCCCAGGGTGGGTCTCAGTTTCTTTCTATCATCAGAACTGCATTTCTACGAAAGGACCGAGGATGCTCTTGACTTCAAATGGCGAACCATCCACTCGTACTTTGTACATACAAGCTCTTCAAAGAAGGCGTGTCAGAGCAGAGCCGTCTATAAAAAGAAATATACATTACAAAACGAGCACGCATTTCAAACATACTATTTCATTGTTTTATTGGGTACGGTTTAAACCTAAATTTCAGCTATTTTTTTTAAATGTGAAATATTATATAAGAAAAACACGGTATTTTTCATCAATGTTTTAACCTTGTGGGTTCAAAAGATCTATGCAGGCAAATGACATTCCCTCATTTTGCGACAATCGTCAGTAACCATTTTAAATACCCAACTGACAGGTCAGCACCAGTGTTCAAAACATGGCATACAGAACAAAAACCCAAATGCACTACGGAATTAATAATTCATACTCTTGGACGTTCCTCGAAACATATTTGTGTGGGTGTAATATACAAATCACGAATTGCTTTTCGGGAGCAACATATTATACCCTAACATTGGCCACCTGCAGTCTCTCAATTGCCGAATCTTTGGATCAATGAAGCATAACATTTGTGGTCTACAACATCCCTACACATGCATTGATTTGAAGAAAAAAAATGCATTTCTTAAAGAAAAAAAAACATTTTACAGTAACAACTCTGTTTTGCAAGATTACTTTTTTCCACTTCAGGGCAATGAATTTGAAAACACGAGACCTACTTTAAGCCTTTATACTGCAAAAAGCCTCAACAGTATCAGCAGTTCTACTATTTGGAGAAGTTCGCGTTCCGGCGACCGGTGTTAGACTTGTGTAGACTTACAGGTTGACGGCGCCGGATGAAGCCAGCAACGCTGCCGGGATCCCGAAGCCCGCTAAGGACGTGGAGGCAAGATGGTGGCAGCGCACTGGCCGTGACCCTCTCCCTCCGCGCACCTACAGTCATGGTGATACAGCCTCAGACAACCTTCCCGAGGCAGCCTGACAGCCAAACGAGCTGCTTTTCAGCAACTCTTTTGAAAGAACCAGCGCCTTCTCAATTCTGAATTCTGCTCTCACTTGTTCTGCAACCTAAGGCGGAAAGACTGCCTCATTGTGCTTCAAATCCCTTTCAAAAACATTAGTGGTGGCGCCCGCGGAGGGCTCTTTCGCCGATGCAATAACGCTAGATTCGGGAAGCTTCTGGTGCCAACTTTCAAAGCAGTTCATAACAATTTTGTGAACTGTAATTGGCGATAATATGTAAGAACATATATGCACATTTTAATCAAAATAATACTTCCACCTGTTCTTGTCTTAAAAGTCCCACTAGACGTTTTGAAGCCAGGTCACTGAATGTGCTTGTTATATACTAGAAACTACAGAAACACAAGCAAATCAAGGAATTTTGATATATGGCAAAAAATATTTACAGCCGCGAAAATTGTGGATCTGTTTGTCTATCCCAAAGTTGCCCGAAACCACTGGTATGAATTACAACGGGGTAGATGGCACTTGTAGCGCTGCTGGAGCGCAACGGCATGTATAATTCAGGAAAGGAAAATTCCTGGCAGCGCTCTGCCCCGTTGCCAGAGTGCCCCCTCCAGCCCCCTGTCTCTGGTATGCGATACTGCTGGCTTTCTGCTCTGCCTGTCAACCCAGCCGCGGAGCCCATTCTGTGAGCGCGCTGCTGCTATCATACGGAATTAAACACGCACGCATCTTGCGCCCATGGCCCCACCTTCGGTGGTCGAAAACGCGCTGCTGCCCCCCGACTCCTTGCCGAGCTGTACTTCAATGGCTCGCCAAAACTGGAACGCGATCGCAATGTCTCAAGTTTTTAAAATGATTTACCCAGAAGAGTCCCAGCGGTTCCAGTTCTGTCAATGAATAACTTTAAAGAAAAGTAATAGGGGAGTGTGATCGTTTTACCGATTGAAGACGTGAAGGCATGCAGTGGCTGGCTAAGGAGGGGGTGGAGGAGGTGTTACAAAAAAAGAAAGCACGTGAAGCCGATGCAGATTCTTAAATGCTTGTATTCAATTCACCATTCACTTGTAGATTGCCTCACAGGAAAGCTCTGGGGTGCTTACATGTATGTTTGCTCAGTTTAATACAAAGCTAGTCGTCACTTCCCAGTACGATGGGTTTATATATCACTGGGAACCAAGTCTATCTCAGATTTTCATTTCCATAAACAGGAATGGGGCTTAGTGCTGCCAGGTGGCACACCGCCATCAGTGACACCTTCAACCAGTCCCTACTTGGAATCCAACAGCACTGTGCATTGAAGATCCATATTTCTAATGAGAGACATGAAACTCTTAAGTCTTGGAATGCCGATTGAGGTTGGCCGAAAAGCCAGGACTAAACAAAGCTCTCTGTATGCAGTGGTGTAGACGGTGTGTGGCATGAGTGGCAATGCCCACCCTCGTTGCACTAGGCCCAATTTACATTGCTGACCACAGTCCAGCTGTGTTCAGAGAGGTTTGTCACAGCCACTTAGGATACATTGGCCCTCATCACGAGTTCGGCGGTAGCCATGCCGGTAAAACTGTTAGGCTGTGCCCGGACTCGTGGGGATTTACCGGCACCGTACTTGCCTGAATTACCGGGGCATTACAGCCCTGGTAGTCCGGTAAATCAGGCGCCGGCGCTGTTACTCTCCATGCCTGTGGAGTCCCATAGGACTCCACGGGAATGGGGATTGTGGAAACACTGGCACCATGCAGTAATGGTGCTGGTGTTTCCGCATCTGTCTGTGGCCGGTGGAGTTACGCCCGCCAGGTCAGACCTGGCGGGTGTGATGCCACACTGCCACAAAATTCAGAGTTAGCCGGTCCAGAAAACGGTGCGGTACGGTTTTACCGGCACCGGTAAATCCGATCCAGCTAACTCATAATGAGGCCCAATGTGTTTAACTTTGTTTTGAAATTGGAAATGTTATATGCATTATGCATTTCAACAAGCTGCCTGTGCCACAAATGCTGGAAGCGCATGAGTTTATCATACAGGCTCTTCTGCGATATACATAAGTCAAAATTAGTACAGGTGCTTTGGCAGGATTTCAAGTTATGCCATGCAAGTTGTGAGATAATGAACCAGCCTCAATTCACATCACATTTCATTCCGGTTCAATTGGGTCTACATTTATATATTTTGCAGGGACACAAAATGACCTAGAAGTGCCCTAATAGTGCTGCACATGTCAGAAAAGCATCATTTGCAAGATCTTTTTCAGCATTTTTACAAGAAACAAGAATGTGAATGAAATAGTTGAATGAGACAGGTTGACAGTGCTTTGTCTGCATTGCTAGCTTTAGACATTGCACACTCAGCGCCTAATTCATAGAATGATTTGCGCAATTGCGACTTTGCACATGTCCATCACGACTTTGCGCGGTGCCGCGTGATTTGCACGACACACCACACAAATGGCCCGATTCATGGAAAAGTGCGCATTGATCGTGCAAGGCCTGCATGTGACTGCATGGCCCTACGCTTCGTGTATTCATGTATTCAAACACGCATTTCAATCCAACCCACAAAGAAAACCGAGCTGCAGGAGGAATGCCTATGACACACCACAACGCAAACCAAAAACATAGCCATAGACCAACTGTTTCACAAACCTCTGCGCCCATCACTGATCTAACACCTAGCACCCCTGTGAACATGTGCGAGGTCCCCCATAAGTAATGGATGCACCCCTGCAAACCAGCACAAGCTCTCCTGTAAGTAACAGCTGCACCCCTCCATACATGCATGTGGCTCCATGTAAGTAACGGATGAACCCCTGCAAATCTGCGTGAGCTCCCCCATAACTAATGGCTGCACCCAAGTCAATCAGCGCAAGGCCCCATATAAGTAACGGCTGCACCCCTGCGATCCTTCTCGCCCTCTACCCTTTGCCCAATGCACCAAAACTGCTGCCAAATACAGCTACTGTACTAGAGCACCCTCACAGGGCCTCACACCACCCACCAGCCCCCCTCATCTCCCATGACACCCTCAGGCAGACCCACATGTCCTCACACCACCCACCAGCCCCCTCACCTCTGACGACACCCCCAGGGAGGCCCACAATTCCTCACACCACCCACCAGCCCCCCTCACCTCTGATTACACTCCACAGACACTCAAACCACCCACCAACCCCCTCATCTCCAACACCACCCTCAGGCAGCCCCACAGGTCCTCACACAGATCCTCACACAGCCCCCTTACCTCTGACAACACACCCAGACAGCCCCAGAAGTCCTTGCACCACTCACTAGCCTCCTTCACCTCCGACGACCCCCCAGGGAGCCCCACAGGTCCTTGCTCTACTCACCAGCCCCCATCACCTCCAATGACACCCCCAGGCATCCCCACAGGTCCTCACACAGCCCTCCAGCCACCCTTACCTCTGACAACACCCCCAGATAGCCCCAGAGGTCCTTACACCACCCACCAGCCTCCCTCACCCCCGACATCATCTCCCTCACCTCCGACACCACCCCTAGGCAGCCCCTGAAGTCCTTGCAGCACTCACTATCCCCCCTCACCTCCGACGACCCCCCCAGGGAGCCCCACAGGTCCTTGCTCCACTCACCAGCCCCCATCACCTCCAATGACACCCCCAGGCATCCCCACAGATCCATACACACCCCACCAGTCCCCCTCACCTCTGATGAAACCCCCAGGCAGCCCCAGAGATCCTCACACCACCCACCAGCCCCCTCACCTCTGACGACACCCCCAGGCAGCCGCACAGATCCTCACACCATCCACCAGCCCCCCCCCACCTCCCACCAGCCCCCTCACCTCTGACAAGACCCCCAGGCAGTCCCAGAGGTCCTCATGCCACCCACCAGCCCCGCTCACCTCCAACAACACTCCAACCTGGTTCTGCCACATAACCCCCTTCCAGTCCAGTGTTGACTAACAACTTACCTCAACTCCACTGGCCTGCCACCAACATGATATGATATGATATGATATGATATGATATGATATGATAAGGCATTTGTAACGCGCCTATACACAAGTGTTTCAAGGCGCGACGAGGCAGGGGGGGGAACATGGGGAGACAGACAACGATCTTACTAGGCCAGGTGTCATTCAGATCGCGCAAGTGCAAGGGTAGAGGGGAAGGGAAAAGTGCATGGGGGAAAGGGAGAGGGGAAAGTGCAGTACAGGGTTATTAGCATACAGCATACAGGATAAATAACAAGGGCCAGCTGGTGGCAAGTGCGAGGTAAGTGCAGACAAGTGCTGGGAAGGGGGGCTGTATGGATACAGACACAGTCCCGTAGTGCAGGGGTTGCTGTGGAGGCAGTGCAGGAGAGAGTGGCTGGGCCGAGAACGGTGAATGGCCCATTTGCAGATTCAGTGCAGTTTCAGTAATATTAGCAGGGGAGAGGTGGAGAGAAAGCGGAGGCAAAGAGGAAGGTTTTGAGGTGCTTCCAGAACCGGAGGTGGTTCTCCTCAAGTTTCAGGGAGGTAGGAAGGCTGTTCCAGAGGGAGGCCCCTGCAGTGGAAAGAGATCTGCCCCCAACTTGTTGTTTGGAGAAGCGGCTGACCCTGAGGGAGTTGGAGGCGGATGAGCGAAGAGCTCGAGAAGGAAGATATTTAGGAAGAGAGAGTTGAAGGTATTTCGGCCCAAGGCCCCAGACGGCGTTGTGGACAATGCAGAGGGTTTTGAACTTCATCCTCGCAGTCACTGGGAGCCAGTGTAGTGATTTCAGTCCTGGAGAGATACGGTCCCTGGGCTTGAGGCCAAGGACAAGTCTTGCAGTCCTGTTCTGGATGAGTTGCAAAGGGCGGAGAGTAGAGGCGGGCAGATTAAGATAGAGGCTGTTACAGTAGTCCAGCTTAGAGAGAACCAGGGCTCTAGAGACAGTGAGCTTCTGGGGGAAGGAGAGGAAAGGAAGGATACCTCTGAGGAGGTGTAGCTGGTAGTGTGACTTCTTAGATACGTCGGATATGTGAGGAGAGAAGGAGAGTGTGGAGTCGAAGGTGACCCCAAGGTTTTTTGCCTTGAATGTAGGAGCAGGAAGAGGGCCCAGAGAGGCCGGCCAGAGAGCAGCAGGGAAGGAGGGACTGGGAGTGCCGATGAGTAGAATCTCAGTCTTACTGGCATTAAGGCAGAGGTCGTTGGCGGCACACCATTCCTGGATAGCAGAAAGACAGTCAGAGATGAGGTCAGGAGAAGAGGAGGCCGAGGGTAGCCTGAAAATGAGTTGGGTATCATCCTCATAGCACTGAAAGTAGGGGCAGAGAGCGGCGATGTGGTGGGCGAGAAGTGCCAGATACTGGTTGAACAGCCAGGGAGAGAGGTTAGATCCCTGGGGGACACCACAGGTAGAGAAGAAGATGTCAGAGAGGAAAGACCCCAGTTGGACCTGGGAGGGTCGATTTGAGAGGAAAGAGGTCAGCCACGTCAGAGCCTGACCAGTGATACCGAGGTTATCACGGAGACGGTTGAGCAGGATGGTATGGTTGACAGTATCAAAGGCAGAAGAGAGATCAAGCAGAATGAGAACACATGGAATGTTAGAGTCAAGGTTCGAGAGCAGGTCCTCACGGATGTTCAGGAGAGCAGTTTCCGTGCTTCTGGCAGCTCTGAAGCCAGAATGATGGTCATGAAGACTACCAACACATTCAGCATGGAGATTAAGCTGGGAGATGGCCAGTTTCTCCAGGAGCTTGCCCAGGAAGGGAGTGATAGAGATTGGGCGATAGTTAGCTGGGCAGGAAGGGTCGGAAGAGGGTTTCTTAAGAAGGGGGTGCACAAGGGAGTGCTTGAGAGGGGATGGGAAGACTCCAGAGGCGAAGGAGTGATTGCAGAAGTCGGCAAGGGCAGGAGCCAAGGAGTCAATGTGGTCCTTGATAGTTCTGGAGGAACAGGGGTGGACCTGTTTTGACGAGACTTTCATAGATCGGACTTGTCTTGAAACCTCGTCAGCAGAAAAAAAGGGGAACTGAAGAGAAGGAGATGGGAGGGGTGGCTGCAGAAGCACAACATGAAGCACACTGGCCACAAACCCACCCATAGACTTAAAAACTGGGGACACTGATGCAGAATCCATATCTGTAGCTCATCACAGGACTCCCTGGTACATCACAACCAGTGGCACAACAACAGGACAGTAGAATGTAGCAGCAGCTGCACAGCGAAAGCACCATGTACATGTGACACTGCAAAGCAATGAAATGCAATGTGACGTATCATTGTGCCCATGTGCCATTGCAATGGCCCAAAGTGCCGTAGGTGAATGGCAGAGGAGGACACACATCCAAGATATCACTGATAGGACAGAGTCACATGCAATGTGAGTGCATAGTAGTAAGCAGCAATCAATGAATGAAGGAAGGGACTCAGGTAGGAAAGCATAGCATTACAAGCCCCTGCAACTAACACAAGTTGAGCAGGCATTGTCCGGTGATGCGAAGGAAGTCTGGGAGTGTGTGAGCCAAGCAGATGGATGATGTGTACAGCCACATATAAACCAACTCACATGTGATGATGAAGCATTACAGTGGTAGATGTGCAGCATGACATGAGAGCACCCACTGGCTGGTAGCTGATGTGTGTAGGCGAGTGGGCATGCATTGTGCAGCACCCCCCCACTACACAATTGATGAGCATATGATACACATCTGCAGTTAGGCCCCCAACCCACGTGACAGTCACATAACAAATGCATACCAAAATCAAAGTAAACCAAATGCTGCACATGACCAGAGGCACAACAACTGTGTGATGAATAAAGAGAAACTGTATTAACAAAATTTACACAACAAAAAACTACTATATGGAAGGGGGTGATGTCCATGGGAAAAAATGAACAAAAGTCACAAAATAAAAACCACACAATGAACTAAATACATGGGCAGTGGCCACAATAGTCTCTCATGAGGTCCTCCAGAGCAGAGTCGTATTTGTCGTCCTCCGCTTGGAGGCGGGTCACCGTTCGGTCCAGAATGACTTGCAGGCTCTCCCTCATCTTCCTCTCCTCCTCTGCATTCCTGCAAGCCTCCTCCAGTATGACAACCTGACTCAGTGGCCTTCCCTCCACCACCTCTGCCCTGGCCCTAGCAACCTGTGCCATCCAAGCCCCCTGTCTCTCTGCCAACAGCTGCATTCTAAAGTCCATCCGGATGCACATGTGGGATATTTTGACCCATTCCAATGTGCCCCAAATCCGGGAGAATTCAAGAAGGAGTTGGGGGGCACGCGGAAGTGACGCAGGGATTCCAGGAAGTTAGGAAAGAGGGAAGAAGTCGGGAGAAGGGAATCCAGGGGCCAGGGGATAGCAAGTAGCACTAGAGAAGGTTCGGAGCACACGTCCGATCACAGCTAGTAGCAGCGTTGAGACCCGCAGGGCCGCGGGGGTGTGGTTTCTTTATAGAGGACGCTGCGTAGAACGTGAAGACTGGCGAGCAGCGTTCTGAGCTTGCCGCCGTGTTGGTAGTATTGTCATGATCTCTGCTTCCAAAAGGTCAGGGTTTTCCCAACTCCCTTGGAAACAGATCCATAACCCAGGTTCCGAGTGCCAACCAGTCCCAATTGGGACCTTTTGGACCCAGTCCTGGCGCCAGTGGCACCAGGCTCATAAATATGCCCAGTCCCAGCGCTGGAAGCGCCGGGCTCATAATGCTTGGGTGGACTTACCTGCAGCAGACCATGCTGCTTACTTGCCTGCCAGTTGAGCCTCTGATCCTCTTCTGTTTGGAACTACTTTTCCTGTTGGGTGGGGCTGGAGCCACTCCCTAGATTTAGAACACTGGAACTCTTCTGGAAGGCAGGAACTCTTTTCTTACCAGGAACTCTTTTCTTACTTAGGCGTGGCTGTGGAAGGAGACACCTAAGCACTACAGGAGGCTATTTAAACCACACCCGGTGGATGAATCTTGCTTTGCGTTATTCTGCACCCTCTGCAGCAGGACGCTCATCGTGTCTTCTGCATCCAGTCCTGGGCCTAAGGAAAAAGGCTTACCATCCTGAATCCAGTCTTCAGCAACCCCTATAAAGACAAGAAAGAACAGGTTAGCATTCCGGCATCTGAAAGGCAAAGGCTTACCTACTCTTCGTGCGCTCCGGAGGTCTTCATACTGCATTCCGGCATCTGAAAGACAAAAGCTTACCAACTCTTCGCACGCTCCGGAGGCCTTCGGCGCTGCATCCGCATCTGAAAGACAAAACAAGGTGCGTTTAAAGACATTGGGGAACTTTAATACTCACGTGCCATTACTCCTTTCCACATCTAATCCAGTGGGTATTCCGGCACCCTGCAGCCGCTCCGAACTCGTACCTGCAAAATAAAAAGACAGTTAGAGCGCATTGTGAAACAGGCAACAAGCGCTTACTCACGTGCTTCCAGGCGCTTCTATTCATCACACGGGCTCCATCTACAACTCACTTCAGCCCGTCATCCGCCATCGCCGGAACCCTGCAAAACAAGAGACATCATTACTAAAGACTTTAAAAAGACATTTGAATGACTCGAAACTTACCGTTCGTGCAGTAAACGACGGACAGCAGTCCTCTGAAGTCAAGAGGCCTGTGCTACCTATCCAGTGAAGAAACTGGCTAGAGCACCCTGCCCCGAGGCAGATGGAGAGCTTGGCATTCACTTACCTAAGACATCTTACTCTACACGTCAGGCATACAGTGCACAGAGGTCCAGCCCAAAGAGCCAACCGGGTGCTACACATCACCTTTGAAGATACAGTAGTCGCCCAGTCAAGACCGGCGCCTCTGCGAGAATCAGGTGAGCGTTACAGAACGCAAAGCCTACTGCAAAACTCTCGCCCAGGCGCTATGGAAACCTCGGATACTGACCCCCTAGCCCGGTTACTTGGGGAACTAAGGGCAGAAGTGCATGCAACTCGTCAGGAAACGAATACTCTAAGAAGGGAACTAATTATTTCCAAGGAGAGAACAGACAATCTTGCTAGACAAGTGCTACAGTCACAAGCCGGACAGACCCCGTTACCCGCATCAGGGGCAAATCTTCCTTCAACATCCTCTATGAATCCAGTGCAGATCAACCTACCTGGGAATGTACCTCTGGCCCCGCCCAAGCGATTTTCTGGTGACCCAAAGAGGTTTGCAGTATTTATCAATCAGTGCCGGTTGCACTTCTTATGCCGGCCAGCAGCCTTTCCAACTGATCAAGCTAAAGTAGCTTTTGTACTTTCGTACCTTAGTGGCAATGCGGCAGACTGGTCGATCCCTCTAGTTCATCAAGATGATCCGGTTCTCCATGATTTTCAAGCCTTTCAGCTTAGTATGGAAAAACTGTTCGCAAGACATTCACAGGGGCAGGCCTTGGACAATGAGCTTCTTTCGTTGCGACAGGGTAATCAAGACCTTTTGGCTTATATTGCATCTTTCAATAGACTAATAGTGGAAACTCAATGGCCTGAGGACAAAAGGATTACGCTGTTTTATAGAGGTCTATGTGGAGAGCTCAAAGACGTTTTAGCCCAAGTAGTGAATCCCCCACAAGACTGTTCGGATTACATAGACTTGCTCGTTCAAATAGATCACAGGCTGCAGAACAGGAAGGCCGATCGTTCCAAGTTTGATGCTCGAGTATTTTCCAAACCGCTAACTCCTTCCAAAGGAGTAGACTCCGGGGAACCCATGCAAATAGGGGGTCTGAAAGGTCCTCTAACACAACGAGAGCGGGAAAGGAGGAAACAGTTGCAATTATGCCTATATTGCGGAAACTCAGGGCACTTTCTTCGAGACTGTCCGGTGAAACCTGCCAAGAAGGCAGTAGGAGCTGCAGTTACCAAAGTTACAAACTCTGAGCAGGGAAACGACCTCGCCCGACAAGAATAGAGGTCCTCTTGCCGAGCGTAAAAACCAGTTCCATGACCTCGCATTTCGTGATACCTATGGTCCTCATTAGCCCTGATAATCCGGATCGATTACATGCAATTGAAGCTTACGTCGACAGCGGTGCCATCGGCAATTATGTGGATCATGAAATGGTTTTGAGGATGAATCTAACTCTTTGTCCCAAGGCTGTAAAGGACGTCATTACTACGGTGGATGGTACGGAGATAGCCTCCGGGCCAGTAACGCATACCACTCAAGAAGTGACGCTAGTAAGTCAAGATGGACACCATGAGAAGATCGTGTTCGATGTGATCAAGGCCCCTCAGTTTCAGATTATTCTAGGAATACCTTGGTTAGAGAAACACAATCCTCTGATCGATTGGCGAGCAAGAACGGTCCAGTTTCCAGAATGTGTCTCTACTTGTCACCCTCCACCTGGTGTTGCACTGGCCGCAATTTCTTCAGAGACTCCCCAGTTACCTCCCGAATACCTAGAATACCAAGATGTTTTCCGGAAGGATCAGGCTAACTCTCTACCTCCTCATAGGTCTTATGACTGCCAGATAGACCTGATACCTGGATCTACTCCTCCTTGTAGTAGAATTTATGCCCTCACCGAGCCTGAGAACCTTCACCTTCGACAATACCTGGATCAATACCTGGCAAATGGGTTTATTCGTCCTTCCAAGTCCCCTGCTTCTTCAGCTTTGTTCTTCGTTCCAAAAAAGGAAGGAGACCTTAGAACCTGTATCGATTATCGCTCCCTGAACCAGATCACCGTTAAGAATAGATATCCGTTACCTTTGATCTCTGAACTCCTGGACCAAGTCAGAAAAGCATGCATATATACAAAGCTGGATCTTAGAGGAGCTTACCACTTGGTACGAGTAAAAGAGGCCGATGAATGGAAGACGGCCTTCCGCACCAAGTATGGGCTATTTGAATATCAGGTCATGCCCTTCGGACTTTGCAATGCCCCGGCCGCCTTTCAATATTTTATGAACGATGTACTCAGAGAGCTCATAGATGTATGTGTTGTTGTTTACATTGACGACATCCTCGTTTATTCTTCATCGGAATCTGAACATCGGAAACACGTGAAAATGGTCCTCGAAAGATTGCGTCAACACAAACTTTTCGCTAAGTTGGAAAAATGTGTTTTCAACGTGACTGAAGTTGAATTCTTGGGATTCATATTATCACCTGGCGGAGTGCGTATGGATTCAAAGAAGGTCGATGCAGTTCTCAAATGGCCATCACCATCCTCCGTAAAAGGTGTGCAAAGCATGTTAGGCTTCGCTAACTTTTACCGCAGGTTTATCCCCGAGTTCTCTCGAATAGTCCAGCCCATCACTGCATTGTTAAAGAAAAACAAACGTTTTGAATGGTCTACCGAGGCGGAACAAGCTTTCCAGGATTTGAAGACTAAATTTATCTCTGCACCAATCTTAAAACACCCTCGCCCCGAACTCCCCTACATCGTGGAAACTGATGCTTCAAGCCTTGCCATGGGGGCAGGTCTATCACAAAAGGACCCGGTAACCAATCAGTTGCATCCCGTGGCATTTTGGTCCCGCAAATTCTCGCCTCCTGAGGTCAATTACACGATTACTGACAAGGAACTTCTGGCTATCAAGTCTGCCTTTAAGGCTTGGCGGCATTATCTGCTGGGGGCCCGACACACCGTTACTGTGATTACGGATCACCGAAACCTGCAATATTTGAAAACCGCAAAAGCCCAATCCTCTAGACAACTCCGTTGGGCATTATTCTTTGCCGAGTTTGACTTCATAATTACCTATCGACCTGGTACAAAGAACGGTAAAGCCGATGCCCTTTCTCGGATGGGAGTGGAAGAACACTTGATCAACCCTAAACCTGTACCAATCATTCCCGAACAAAGAATTCTGGGTGTAATCGCCACAGAATCCATAGAGGAAGTTAAGGATAAAGCCAGGCAACTTGTAACTCCAGCAGATATACAGAATTGGCATCTGCAGGGAAAGGACTTTGCAGTAAAGGACAACTTATTGTATTTCCAAGAACGATTATACCTACCCAGCACAGATTTACAGAAAAAAGTAATCTCTTGTTATCACGACTCTTTAATGGAAGGTCATCCCGGTATAGCCAAGACCTCAGAAAAGATCAAGCGCTACTTCTGGTGGCCGTCTTGGAAAAAAGATATCAGAGACTTTATAATGTCCTGTGGAGTATGCGCCCAAAACAAGAGTCAAAAGGAAAGACCAGCAGGCCTCTTACGCCCTATTGACATCCCACCTCGCCCTTGGCATACGCTTTCTATGGACTTCATCACCGATCTACCTCCATGCTCCGGATACAATACGATTCTAGTAATCGTGGACTTATTCTCCAAGATGGCGCATTTCATTCCGCTCAAAGGCTTGCCAACAGCAGCAACTCTGGCCCGAGAATTTCTCGAAAACATCGTCCGACTGCACGGTTTTCCTTCGGTTCTAATTTCGGATCGAGGTAGTCAATTTATTTCTCATTTTTGGCGAAGTTGCTGTCGGTCGGCTCAAATTGATGTGAGACTATCGACCAGTCACCACCCTCAGACCGACGGACAAACCGAGAGGACCAATCAAACTCTGGAACAGTATTTACGCTGCATGCTGCAACAAACTGAAAAAACTTGGAAAGATATCCTTTGGATAGCCGAGTATGCCTACAATAACTCTGTCCATTCGGGAACTGGGAAAACCCCGTTTTTTCTTTTGTACAGCAGTCACCCTCGAACCTCGGAGTTGGATCCCCTCCAAGATCTTGAAACACCAGCAGTAGACTACCTGCATTCTACAATCACCCAAGCCTTTAAGGAAGCTGTTTCTCACCTTCAAAGGGCTAAAGAACAATACAAGAAAGGAGCAGATCAACATCGGAAGGAAGCCCCTCAATATCAAGTAGGGGATCAAGTCTGGTTATCCACCAAATATCTATCTCTAAAAGGGCCACGCACATTCAACCCAAGATACCTTGGTCCCTATTCCATCACTACCATAGTAAACCCAGTAGCGGTCAAGTTGGACTTGCCCCCGCACATGAAGATACATCCGGTCTTCCACGTCTCTCTATTAAAACCCGTGCATCCTCAAACCCGACTAACCAAATCTCCAAAACCTATCCTAGTGGATGGAGAACTCGAGTTTGAAGTCAAAAGCATTCTGGACTCCAAGATCTCCAAATCTAAACTATTCTACCTAATTGACTGGAAAGGCTACGGCCCCCAAGAGAGATCCTGGGAACCTGCTGAATATGTCCACGCTCCTCGCCTAATCAAAAGATTTCACCGAACATTTCCTGACAAGCCAAAACCCCCGGAGAAGCCCGGTTTGGGAGGGGCCTTGAGGGGGGGTACTGTCATGATCTCTGCTTCCAAAAGGTCAGGGTTTTCCCAACTCCCTTGGAAGCAGATCCATAACCCAGGTTCCGAGTGCCAACCAGTCCCAATTGGGACCTTTTGGACCCAGTCCTGGCGCCAGTGGCACCAGGCTCATAAATATGCCCAGTCCCAGCGCTGGAAGCGCCGGGCTCATAATGCTTGGGTGGACTTACCTGCAGCAGACCATGCTGCTTACTTGCCTGCCAGTTGAGCCTCTGATCCTCTTCTGTTTGGAACTACTTTTCCTGTTGGGTGGGGCTGGAGCCACTCCCTAGATTTAGAACACTGGAACTCTTCTGGAAGGCAGGAACTCTTTTCTTACCAGGAACTCTTTTCTTACTTAGGCGTGGCTGTGGAAGGAGACACCTAAGCACTACAGGAGGCTATTTAAACCACACCCGGTGGATGAATCTTGCTTTGCGTTATTCTGCACCCTCTGCAGCAGGACGCTCATCGTGTCTTCTGCATCCAGTCCTGGGCCTAAGGAAAAAGGCTTACCATCCTGAATCCAGTCTTCAGCAACCCCTATAAAGACAAGAAAGAACAGGTTAGCATTCCGGCATCTGAAAGGCAAAGGCTTACCTACTCTTCGTGCGCTCCGGAGGTCTTCATACTGCATTACGGCATCTGAAAGACAAAAGCTTACCAACTCTTCGCACGCTCCGGAGGCCTTCGGCGCTGCATCCGCATCTGAAAGACAAAACAAGGTGCGTTTAAAGACATTGGGGAACTTTAATACTCACGTGCCATTACTCCTTTCCACATCTAATCCAGTGGGTATTCCGGCACCCTGCAGCCGCTCCGAACTCGTACCTGCAAAATAAAAAGACAGTTAGAGCGCATTGTGAAACAGGCAACAAGCGCTTACTCACGTGCTTCCAGGCGCTTCTATTCATCACACGGGCTCCATCTACAACTCACTTCAGCCCGTCATCCGCCATCGCCGGAACCCTGCAAAACAAGAGACATCATTACTAAAGACTTTAAAAAGACATTTGAATGACTCGAAACTTACCGTTCGTGCAGTAAACGACGGACAGCAGTCCTCTGAAGTCAAGAGGCCTGTGCTACCTATCCAGTGAAGAAACTGGCTAGAGCACCCTGCCCCGAGGCAGATGGAGAGCTTGGCATTCACTTACCTAAGACATCTTACTCTACACGTCAGGCATACAGTGCACAGAGGTCCAGCCCAAAGAGCCAACCGGGTGCTACACATCACCTTTGAAGATACAGTAGTCGCCCAGTCAAGACCGGCGCCTCTGCGAGAATCAGGTGAGCGTTACAGAACGCAAAGCCTACCGCAAAATTCTCGCCCAGGCGCTATGGAAACCTCGGATACTGACCCCCTAGCCTGGTTACTTGGGGAACTAAGGGCAGAAGTGCATGCAACTCGTCAGGAAACGAATACTCTAAGAAGGGAACTAATTATTTCCAAGGAGAGAACAGACAATCTTGCTAGACAAGTGCTACAGTCACAAGCCGGACAGACCCCGTTACCCGCATCAGGGGCAAATCTTCCTTCAACATCCTCTATGAATCCAGTTCAGATCAACCTACCTGGGAATGTACCTCTGGCCCCGCCCAAGCGATTTTCTGGTGACCCAAAGAGGTTTGCAGTATTTATCAATCAGTGCCGGTTGCACTTCTTATGCCGGCCAGCAGCCTTTCCAACTGATCAAGCTAAAGTAGCTTTTGTACTTTCGTACCTTAGTGGCAATGCGGCAGACTGGTCGATCCCTCTAGTTCATCAAGATGATCCGGTTCTCCATGATTTTCAAGCCTTTCAGCTTAGTATGGAAAAACTGTTCGCAAGACATTCACAGGGGCAGGCCTTGGACAATGAGCTTCTTTCGTTGCGACAGGGTAATCAAGACCTTTTGGCTTATATTGCATCTTTCAATAGACTAATAGTGGAAACTCAATGGCCTGAGGACAAAAGGATTACGCTGTTTTATAGAGGTCTATGTGGAGAGCTCAAAGACGTTTTAGCCCAAGTAGTGAATCCCCCACAAGACTGTTCGGATTACATAGACTTGCTCGTTCAAATAGATCACAGGCTGCAGAACAGGAAGGCCGATCGTTCCAAGTTTGATGCTCGAGTATTTTCCAAACCGCTAACTCCTTCCAAAGGAGTAGACTCCGGGGAACCCATGCAAATAGGGGGTCTGAAAGGTCCTCTAACACAACGAGAGCGGGAAAGGAGGAAACAGTTGCAATTATGCCTATATTGCGGAAACTCAGGGCACTTTCTTCGAGACTGTCCGGTGAAACCTGCCAAGAAGGCAGTAGGAGCTGCAGTTACCAAAGTTACAAACTCTGAGCAGGGAAACGACCTCGCCCGACAAGAATAGAGGTCCTCTTGCCGAGCGTAAAAACCAGTTCCATGACCTCGCATTTCGTGATACCTATGGTCCTCATTAGCCCTGATAATCCGGATCGATTACATGCAATTGAAGCTTACGTCGACAGCGGTGCCATCGGCAATTATGTGGATCATGAAATGGTTTTGAGGATGAATCTAACTCTTTGTCCCAAGGCTGTAAAGGACGTCATTACTACGGTGGATGGTACGGAGATAGCCTCCGGGCCAGTAACGCATACCACTCAAGAAGTGACGCTAGTAAGTCAAGATGGACACCATGAGAAGATCGTGTTCGATGTGATCAAGGCCCCTCAGTTTCAGATTATTCTAGGAATACCTTGGTTAGAGAAACACAATCCTCTGATCGATTGGCGAGCAAGAACGGTCCAGTTTCCAGAATGTGTCTCTACTTGTCACCCTCCACCTGGTGTTGCACTGGCCGCAATTTCTTCAGAGACTCCCCAGTTACCTCCCGAATACCTAGAATACCAAGATGTTTTCCGGAAGGATCAGGCTAACTCTCTACCTCCTCATAGGTCTTATGACTGCCAGATAGACCTGATACCTGGATCTACTCCTCCTTGTAGTAGAATTTATGCCCTCACCGAGCCTGAGAACCTTCACCTTCGACAATACCTGGATCAATACCTGGCAAATGGGTTTATTCGTCCTTCCAAGTCCCCTGCTTCTTCAGCTTTGTTCTTCGTTCCAAAAAAGGAAGGAGACCTTAGAACCTGTATCGATTATCGCTCCCTGAACCAGATCACCGTTAAGAATAGATATCCGTTACCTTTGATCTCTGAACTCCTGGACCAAGTCAGAAAAGCATGCATATATACAAAGCTGGATCTTAGAGGAGCTTACCACTTGGTACGAGTAAAAGAGGCCGATGAATGGAAGACGGCCTTCCGCACCAAGTATGGGCTATTTGAATATCAGGTCATGCCCTTCGGACTTTGCAATGCCCCGGCCGCCTTTCAATATTTTATGAACGATGTACTCAGAGAGCTCATAGATGTATGTGTTGTTGTTTACATTGACGACATCCTCGTTTATTCTTCATCGGAATCTGAACATCGGAAACACGTGAAAATGGTCCTCGAAAGATTGCGTCAACACAAACTTTTCGCTAAATTGGAAAAATGTGTTTTCAACGTGACTGAAGTTGAATTCTTGGGATTCATATTATCACCTGGCGGAGTGCGTATGGATTCAAAGAAGGTCGATGCAGTTCTCAAATGGCCATCACCATCCTCCGTAAAAGGTGTGCAAAGCATGTTAGGCTTCGCTAACTTTTACCGCAGGTTTATCCCCGAGTTCTCTCGAATAGTCCAGCCCATCACTGCATTGTTAAAGAAAAACAAACGTTTTGAATGGTCTACCGAGGCGGAACAAGCTTTCCAGGATTTGAAGACTAAATTTATCTCTGCACCAATCTTAAAACACCCTCGCCCCGAACTCCCCTACATCGTGGAAACTGATGCTTCAAGCCTTGCCATGGGGGCAGGTCTATCACAAAAGGACCCGGTAACCAATCAGTTGCATCCCGTGGCATTTTGGTCCCGCAAATTCTCGCCTCCTGAGGTCAATTACACGATTACTGACAAGGAACTTCTGGCTATCAAGTCTGCCTTTAAGGCTTGGCGGCATTATCTGCTGGGGGCCCGACACACCGTTACTGTGATTACGGATCACCGAAACCTGCAATATTTGAAAACCGCAAAAGCCCAATCCTCTAGACAACTCCGTTGGGCATTATTCTTTGCCGAGTTTGACTTCATAATTACCTATCGACCTGGTACAAAGAACGGTAAAGCCGATGCCCTTTCTCGGATGGGAGTGGAAGAACACTTGATCAACCCTAAACCTGTACCAATCATTCCCGAACAAAGAATTCTGGGTGTAATCGCCACAGAATCCATAGAGGAAGTTAAGGATAAAGCCAGGCAACTTGTAACTCCAGCAGATATACAGAATTGGCATCTGCAGGGAAAGGACTTTGCAGTAAAGGACAACTTATTGTATTTCCAAGAACGATTATACCTACCCAGCACAGATTTACAGAAAAAAGTAATCTCTTGTTATCACGACTCTTTAATGGAAGGTCATCCCGGTATAGCCAAGACCTCAGAAAAGATCAAGCGCTACTTCTGGTGGCCGTCTTGGAAAAAAGATATCAGAGACTTTATAATGTCCTGTGGAGTATGCGCCCAAAACAAGAGTCAAAAGGAAAGACCAGCAGGCCTCTTACGCCCTATTGACATCCCACCTCGCCCTTGGCATACGCTTTCTATGGACTTCATCACCGATCTACCTCCATGCTCCGGATACAATACGATTCTAGTAATCGTGGACTTATTCTCCAAGATGGCGCATTTCATTCCGCTCAAAGGCTTGCCAACAGCAGCAACTCTGGCCCGAGAATTTCTCGAAAACATCGTCCGACTGCACGGTTTTCCTTCGGTTCTAATTTCGGATCGAGGTAGTCAATTTATTTCTCATTTTTGGCGAAGTTGCTGTCGGTCGGCTCAAATTGATGTGAGACTATCGACCAGTCACCACCCTCAGACCGACGGACAAACCGAGAGGACCAATCAAACTCTGGAACAGTATTTACGCTGCATGCTGCAACAAACTGAAAAAACTTGGAAAGATATCCTTTGGATAGCCGAGTATGCCTACAATAACTCTGTCCATTCGGGAACTGGGAAAACCCCGTTTTTTCTTTTGTACAGCAGTCACCCTCGAACCTCGGAGTTGGATCCCCTCCAAGATCTTGAAACACCAGCAGTAGACTACCTGCATTCTACAATCACCCAAGCCTTTAAGGAAGCTGTTTCTCACCTTCAAAGGGCTAAAGAACAATACAAGAAAGGAGCAGATCAACATCGGAAGGAAGCCCCTCAATATCAAGTAGGGGATCAAGTCTGGTTATCCACCAAATATCTATCTCTAAAAGGGCCACGCACATTCAACCCAAGATACCTTGGTCCCTATTCCATCACTACCATAGTAAACCCAGTAGCGGTCAAGTTGGACTTGCCCCCGCACATGAAGATACATCCGGTCTTCCACGTCTCTCTATTAAAACCCGTGCAACCTCAAACCCGACTAACCAAATCTCCAAAACCTATCCTAGTGGATGGAGAACTCGAGTTTGAAGTCAAAAGCATTCTGGACTCCAAGATCTCCAAATCTAAACTATTCTACCTAATTGACTGGAAAGGCTACGGCCCCCAAGAGAGATCCTGGGAACCTGCTGAATATGTCCACGCTCCTCGCCTAATCAAAAGATTTCACCGAACATTTCCTGACAAGCCAAAACCCCCGGAGAAGCCCGGTTTGGGAGGGGCCTTGAGGGGGGGTACTGTCATGATCTCTGCTTCCAAAAGGTCAGGGTTTTCCCAACTCCCTTGGAAGCAGATCCATAACCCAGGTTCCGAGTGCCAACCAGTCCCAATTGGGACCTTTTGGACCCAGTCCTGGCGCCAGTGGCACCAGGCTCATAAATATGCCCAGTCCCAGCGCTGGAAGCGCCGGGCTCATAATGCTTGGGTGGACTTACCTGCAGCAGACCATGCTGCTTACTTGCCTGCCAGTTGAGCCTCTGATCCTCTTCTGTTTGGAACTACTTTTCCTGTTGGGTGGGGCTGGAGCCACTCCCTAGATTTAGAACACTGGAACTCTTCTGGAAGGCAGGAACTCTTTTCTTACCAGGAACTCTTTTCTTACTTAGGCGTGGCTGTGGAAGGAGACACCTAAGCACTACAGGAGGCTATTTAAACCACACCCGGTGGATGAATCTTGCTTTGCGTTATTCTGCACCCTCTGCAGCAGGACGCTCATCGTGTCTTCTGCATCCAGTCCTGGGCCTAAGGAAAAAGGCTTACCATCCTGAATCCAGTCTTCAGCAACCCCTATAAAGACAAGAAAGAACAGGTTAGCATTCCGGCATCTGAAAGGCAAAGGCTTACCTACTCTTCGTGCGCTCCGGAGGTCTTCATACTGCATTCCGGCATCTGAAAGACAAAAGCTTACCAACTCTTCGCACGCTCCGGAGGCTCTGGAGGCCTTCGGCGCTGCATCCGCATCTGAAAGACAAAACAAGGTGCGTTTAAAGACATTGGGGAACTTTAATACTCACGTGCCATTACTCCTTTCCACATCTAATCCAGTGGGTATTCCGGCACCCTGCAGCCGCTCCGAACTCGTACCTGCAAAATAAAAAGACAGTTAGAGCGCATTGTGAAACAGGCAACAAGCGCTTACTCACGTGCTTCCAGGCGCTTCTATTCATCACATGGGCTCCATCTACAACTCACTTCAGCCCGTCATCCGCCATCGCCGGAACCCTGCAAAACAAGAGACATCATTACTAAAGACTTTAAAAAGACATTTGAATGACTCGAAACTTAGACGAGACCTCATACTCCAGTTGGTCATTAATGAGTACTGGTTTGGGCCGAAGGTTAGTTCGAGAGGTCTGAACATATGGCTTCATTAAGGACGTGTGAAAGACTGGGTGGATTTTCTTCCAGGAGTCTGGAAGCTTGAGTTGGTAGGCCACTGGGTTGATGATTTCCTTTATAAGGAATGGCCCATAATATAGAGGAGCCAATTTATTTGGTTGCAAATGCTGTGGTAGCAGTTTTGAGGACAGCCAAACCTTATCCCCTATTGTGTAGGAGGGGCTTGGTCTTCGTTTGGAGTCTGCATACAGTTTGGTCTGGGTCCTGGCCTTTTCCAATTGTTCTTTGGCTTCACTTTGAACATTAATGAGCATTACAATCCAGGAATCGACTGTTGGAACTGGTGTAGGATGCGGATGGATGGAGTGTAGAACTGAAGGGTGGAATCCTTGGCTACAGAAAAAAAGACTGGTCTTAAAAGCAGAGTGGTCTGAGTTATTATAGGCAAATTCTGCCACTGGTATTAAGAGGGACCAATCGTCCTGGACCTTGGTAGTGAAGCAACAGAGGTATTGTTCCAAGGTTTGGTTTACACGCTCTGTGGCACCGTTGGTTTGGGGATGATATCCTGAGGAAAGAGCGCGTTGGATTCCTGGTATTTGGCAAAGATGTTTCCAGAACTGAGAAATGTATTGGGGCCCTCTGTCTGATATGATCTTGGAAGTAAGTCCATGCAGTCGGAAAATGTGTTCCAGGAAAATTCCAGCAAGTTCTGACGAGGATGGCAGTTTAAACAGAGGTGTAAAATGGGCCACATGGGTGAACAAATCAATGGTGACCATGATGGTTGTGTATTCCCTGGAAGGTGGTAATTCCACAATGAAGTCTGTTGCTATGAATTCCCAAGGCCTTGTTGGAAGTGGAGGTTGCTGCAATAGACCCGCTGGCCTCTTGATGTCATGTTTGTTTTGATTACAGACAGAGCATGCCTGGATATACCGATGGAATGTTAACAAGATCGAAAAATGTACAACTTCAGAGGAAAACTTAACTGTGAATCTAACCAACAGTGATCTTCCACCAGATTTGACACAAGCATTAAATAAGGGACTATCATTTTGTCCTTCCAGCAATTGGGATTATTTTGAAGTGAATAAAGATCTCTTCCTATTCTGTAGAAAGCTGAAATTGAAATTACATTTTCTCAATTGCACAAACGCTAATCAGAGCCGCACAAACCAACCCATATCTGAACTGTCAGTGGACCATGTTCTTAAAACTGTGGAACTTTTAAATCTACCAGAATCAGAAGACATACACACGGTAGAATCGTTCTCAGAAGAACAAAACATCATTTTAGGATTATCGGGCAGTACAAAATTGAAACCACGATCCTCCTTTATTCCGCAATTACCTGAAGGCATCGTGGTAGATATCTTCTATAAAGCTGTACAGAAAGACCTGAGACAAATATACTTGAAAAATAGCCAATCCAAAACAAGATACAATCTAACCCTGAAAGAAAAATGAGGCTATTAACAACCTCAGAAACAATCCTGACATTACGGTCAAAGTGGCAGACAAGGGTGGCAACATTGTTCTTCTTAAAACTACGGATTACATCACAGTAGCCAACCAGCATTTGGATAACACCCAATGCTACATCAAATTAACCACAAATCCCATATCGAAATTGAAAGAAGACTGACATTTGATGAGCGAACATTGGAACAACATCGGTCTACTCACAGATGAAGAGTATCAATATATGAATCTATCTCATCCTATTATGCCAACTATCTATTTCACACCAAAGATACAAAAAGAATACAAAGTACTACCACAATGCAGACCTATTATTAACAGCATAGGGTCCCTAACAGAAAGGATCTCAGAATACATAGACTATCAATTGCAACCTTTGGCAGCAGGACTCACATCATACATAAAGGACACTAAACACGTCATACAGCAATTTGAAAACATCAACTGGGAACCTCACATTTGGCTAGTAACTTTGGATGTATCGAGTCTTTATACCAGCATTTTACATGAAAAGGGCATACAAACTACAGAATATTTCTTAAAAACCAGATCAATATCATTTTTAGAACAGAACCAAATGCTCCTAGAGATGCTTGACTTTACACAACGCAATAACATTTTTTCCTTCAACAAAGTGATATGCAAACAAGTCCAAGGCACAGCAATGGGGGCAAAATATGCCCCAACTTATGCCAACCTATATATGGGGCACTTTGAGACAGAACATGCATGGACTCATCCGTTCTTCAATATAACCAACCAGGTGGCATATTGGGGCAGGTATGCCGATGATATTATTATGATTTGGAATGGCACAGAAAACGAATTGCAACAATATCACAAATTTTTGAATCACAACTACAACCTCAAGCTCACCATACAATACAGTCAAAGTAGCATTAACTTCCTGGATCTTAACCTCTTTGTAGAAAATAACAAAATCCATACAACTCTTTACATAAAGGAAACAGCAGTTAATAGCATTTTACATGCTACCAGCAACCATCCATACCATATAACCAAAAATATACCATATGGAGAGATGTTAAGGATAAAACGTAACTGCACGAAAACTCAAGATTTTGAAAAACATTCAAAAGAAAGTATCAGAAAATTTCAAAACAGAGGATACAACTACAATCATCTAATTAAGAGCTATGAAAAAACCAACCTTAAAACAAGAACAAATCTCCTTAAAAATAATCTCAAGAAAAAACAAACAGAAAAAGTGATAGGATTCATCACAACATACAACAACAAGAACAAAACTATCAACAACATTCTTAAAAAGAATTGGAATATACTTAAAACTGACAATGATTTGGAAGTACTATTAGACTCACAACCAAGCATTACCTATCGAAGGGCTAGAGATTTTAAAAACATACTCAGTCCATCTCATTTTGTTTCAGAAAAGAAAAATACCACTACACCACAATAGAAGGGGTTAAGAAACCCGTCGATAGGACATTACAAATGTGGATCCTGCAACCAATGCCAATACTCAGACAACAAAAGAACATCAATTCAATTGCCCAATGGACAAACTAAAAAAATACAACAGTTCATCAACTGCAACAGTAAGCTAGTAGTATACGCAATTCAATGCATCTGCACAAAACTGTACATTGGGAGTACTAAACGCATGCTTAGAATCAGAATCAGAGAACATATCAGATCAATAAGAAATCAAACACCCCTAACATCTCTGGCCTTTCATTTTCAGAACAACCATTCATTAACAGACATTGGAAAGCTAAAATATTTTGGCATTGAAAAAATAGAAACCCCACCTAGAGGTGGTAATGTAGAAACAACGTTAAGGAAAAAAGAGGCATTTTGGATTTGTCATTTGGATGCATGCCATACAGGACTCAACAAAGACCACGAAATGCACCATTTCCTGTAATAACAACAACAAATTAATCATTACATTGGGCAAGAACCGCAAGAACTGCAGCAATACCACTCACATATCAAATTACATATGTATTGGTACACTTACCAACAATAAGAAGCATGAAGTCTGGCAAGTAAAAAGATAATTGTCTGTAAAAGAAAACAAAATAGATGCAAGATTTGCAACATGGGAATAAGAGATATTTTATTCTATTTCTAAAAAAATATATATATGACTTTTGCTCAAAGACAAATACAACATGGAACCACAATGAGAATCTAGTCTGGAACTGTAGCTAAAGCGTAACAGAATAAAGGACACAAGGGAAAAAATAACTCATGACAAGTCAAATTGCACTATAAACAGGAGCTGATCATCATTAGATCGTGTCACATGATCTGAGTTTGTCATAAAAGCTGAAGCTCATAATGTTTTTTGAAAATGATAGAAAACAGGATATAATTATAAAACACTCAATTTAAAACGGAGACTAATAATATTAATAACTATCACAGTCTTAAACGGAGCTAACAGTGAAATCAACATGCCCAAACTAAAATGGCGACCGTTAGCATTCTACGTCACGTGACCACAACTCCAAGCGGCACGTGATAAGGTTAAATGTCATCAATGAGAAACAAACACGACCGCGGGATTTGAACACGGCGCACTGAAAAAGAAAAACGAAAGCGGACCAACGCACAGCGGGGAATCTCGGTGACCACAGAGAAACAACGGCAAGGTAACAGTGATGCTAAATATTTTGTTAAACCATGACCGCAAAGTTTTATCCGGAAGTGAATAGAGACGCTAACACTAAAAGCGTACTCTGGTATAACAAAGGGCTATTACAATGATAGTTTCACATTTCCCATGTAGGCACATCGGTAACCGATTGATCGATCGAATGAAGAAACAAACAAATGGAGAAAACAGCATTTTGTAATCTCGCAAGAAACATTAAGGTACAAATATGAATGAATTAAGCTGGTACCTGCTAAATAATATATCGTGGGAAAAGGGACATTATACAGTCCGAAAGTTTTTCTTAAAAATAATCTATTCAGAAACTGTGCCAATTATAACGTGAATAATGCCAAGTTTACTTTAGATAGCAACCATGCTTTCCAATCACAGTATAAGTAATTAATTAGCAAATACAGCAAACTACAAAATGCAAAATAAAACAAAGATGTGGGTTTTTCTTTTACAGGCAATTCTAAACATCGATCTTACAGAGATTCCTAATATCAGCAAACTAATCACACAAGAAATCTAATTTACCAAGGAACTTATACATACAAATTAAGTTAACAATTGGATCTCGCACAAGGCAATTGTACAGAGCAAATAAATACAAGGATTCTCCTGAAGAACCATCAGAATAGTGGACGGGGAAACACGTGTCGAGGACACAAACAAAACAAAGAGAAAGAGGAGAGGATACAAACAAGGACATATAAAGAATAAGGAGAGAGAGGACATAAATATAACTAGGAGAAAAGAGGACTCAAATAAAGCAAAGGAAAATACAAGGATATTAACAATTACAGAAAGAAAGAGGACTTGAACAACGTAAAGAGAAATATTAAAGACTGACAGAGGACAACTGAACAAGTTACAATTGAAATATTAAAAACTGACAGAGGACAACTGAACAAGTTATAATTTAGAAAGCAATAGCATATAGATAAACTGTAAGACAATAGATTACAGTAATTAACTATAGGCATAACTGCAAGAAACATATTGCAGTGATCTATTATGTGTGTGCTTAATAAAAAGGCGCCATTTCTATCAATACAGTATTCGTTTTTTGATTTTTTCCAATTTTTAACCCTCGGACAGCCTAAGGGTAACTGTATTGTGAATTAGTGCAGCCAGTTTGAATCTAAAAAAGGAAGAATTCTTACACCTTTTTTTTTACAAACACAGTAACATATACTAAATTACATTGGGCGCCAGTAGCTGTCCAAAGGCTGTCAATTTATATTTCATGCCTGGATATACCTTTGTACATCAGCTTTCACTCCAGGCCACCAAAATTGCCTTTGTATTAATTGGAGGGTATTGGTAATACCATGATGTCCGGAGTAAAGAGTATCGTGACAGAGATTTATTATCCTTTGCTGTAGTTTTTGTGTTGGGATGACAAAGGCATTGTCTTTGAACAAGTATCACTTTTTGGTCTTCAGTTTCCACTGGTTCTTGTCTGAGATATCTTTCCAGAGTTCCGAGGATTGAGTCTGACTGTGGACTTCATCTAGGAGGCTGGTCGCCTGGGCTACAATTATTGTGTGGGGAAACATCTTGGGAAATGTTCGGTCATCAGGAGGTTCATAGTCAGGGTGCCGAGACAAGGCGTCAGCAATTACGTTTTGTGTTCCCGGAACATGGTGAATTTGAAACTGGTATTGAGCAAAGAAGAACGCCCAATGGGCCTGACGGCTGTTCCTGCATTCCAGGGCCTGTAACACTTGGATATTTCGATAGTCTGTTCGAACCTGGACAGGATGTTTAGCTCCTAGAAGTAAATGACGCCACTCGGTGAAGGCTTGACGGATGGCTAGAAGTTCCTTTTCTAAGACTGAGTAATGAGTTTCACTGGAGGTCAATGTCCATGAAAGATAGGCAATAGGATGTTCCAGCCCGTCATCTAGTTCCTGTTTCAGAACTGCTCCGATGGCATAGTTAGAGGCATCTGTTTCCACTAGGAATGGTCGATTTATATCAGGTTGAACTAGGATGGGGGCTTGTGTAAATTCTGGTTTTCAGGCATTGGAAGGCCTTCTCCTGGGCTGGGGTCCAATGATAGGGAGTATCTTTCTTCAACAAGGAGATGATCGGTTGAACAATCTCGGAGAAGGATGGTATAAACTTCTGATAGAAATTGGCCAAGCCCAGGAAAGATTGAATCTGTTTTACGGAGGTCAGGGTTGGCCAGGATAGTATGGCCTTAACCTTGGATTGATCCATGCCTATGCCATCTGGGCTAAGGACAAATCCTAGATAGTGAACAGTGGAAACATGAAAAAGGCATTTCTCAGGTTTTGCTAGAAGCTTGTGTTCACGTAGCCGTTGTAACACTGATTTAACATGTTCTTCATGCTTGGGAGGATCCTTAGAGAATATCAAAATATCATCCAAGTAGACGATGACGAAAAATAAATAGCATATCCGAAAACACCAGGTCCATAAAGCGTTGGAAGATTGCCGGAGCATTAGAGAGTCCAAAGGGCATGACCACATATTCGTAATGGCCAAAGGGTGTTCTGAAGGCTGTCTTCCATTCGTCACCTTCTCTAATACGAATCAAGTGATAAGCACCCCTGAGATCCAATTTGGTGAATATTACTGCTCCTCTTAAGGCTTCCAGGATATCCGAGATCAAGGGTAATGGAGAACGATCCTTAAGGGTGCACTGATTAAGACCTCGATAATCAAGACAAGGTCTGAGTTCCTTGGTGTCTTTTTTAGGAACAAAAAATAATGAGGCTCCAGCCAGAGACTTGGATGGATGTATGGTGCCGTTTTTTAGGTTAGCATCTAGGTATTCACAAAGGGCCTTTTTCTCTGGTTCAGACAGGATAAACATCCTTCCAGAGGGAATCACGGCTGAAGGTTCGGTTTCAATAGCACAGTCCTCAGGCCTATGGGGTGGTAGGGATTGGACAATAGCAGAAGAGAACACATCTGCGTATTCCTGGTAGGTTTTAGGAACCTGGATGATGTTGGAGACCATAAGAGGATCTTGCTGAGTTGTTGAATGTTCTTCTGATGTTGTCGGTGAAGGATCCTGGAGCAGACAATGGGACATGCAAAATTCAGAACCTAGGAACAGGGAACCCGCTGTCCAATTGATGTATGGGTTGTGTTTTTGTAGCCAGGGCATTCCCAAAACCATTGGGTAATGGGCAGATTTTATGATGTCAAACTTTATCCTTTCTCAGTGATGGTTTATAGCAAGCTCAATTTCCTTAGTCTGAAGGGTTATGGGTCCAGAAGAAAGAGGTCTTCCATCAATTGCTTCTACAGGTTGCAGGACGTTCTGGGATTCGTAAGGAATGTGATGTTTAAGGACCCATTCCTGATCTTTGAATATTCCCATGGCCCCACAGTCCACTAATGCCAGAATGGGGTAGGATTCTTTCTTAGATCACGATAGAAAAGCCTGTAAGACTACCAGGGAGTTTTGTCCAGGAGAGTTCAAGGATGGTATAGATGTGGAGCCTGCATCTCTCTCCCGAAACTGAGCTCCATCTAGGAGCGGGAGCTGGCGTTTCCCGAACGCCGTGGAGGGGCTAAGGGACATTCTCTGACTAAATGCTTGTCCGAGGCAAAGTACATGCATAAGCCAGTATGGATCCTTCTCAGCCTTTCTTGGGGGGATATGGGTCCACGGAAGGCCCCTAGCTGCATGGGTTCGGGTTCATTTGTAGGAACAGGAGAATCTTCGGATTTTGAAGGGCTCACAAGAGGATTTTTTTGGATGGTTGACTTGGTCTTCCTTTTCTCTGCCTTTCTTTCCTGGATGCGGAAATCAATCTGTAGAGCAAGATCCATAAGTGCCTGATAAGAACTAGGACGTGCTACCCTGGCTAATTCATCCTTAACATCTTCATTTAGCCCTCTTCGAAAGAAAGTGAAGCAAGCTTCAGAAGGCCAACCCACTTCTTTAGCCAATTGCTTGAATCGAGTTACGTAGGTGAGCATGTCCTGAGAGCCTTTTTGGAAATCGAGTAAACGTTCTTGAGCAATAAAGACCTGTTCTGGGTGGTCAAACATAGTCTTTAGTGCTTGAATGAATCCATCATAATCATCCAAAAGGGAATCTCCGGTCTTAACTAATGGTGTGGCCCAGGCTAAGGCATTCCCGGAGAGGTGGGAAATAATAAAGCCCACTTTAGCCCTGGGGGTGGAAAAATAATAAGGTTTAAAGGTAAAGTGGACCAAACAAGAATCCAGGAATCCTCGGAGGGTTTTTGCACAGCCGTCATATTTGTCAACAATGCCGCCCAATAACACAATGTCCTTTGAGGCAGAGTCGCTTGAAATTACCAATTGTGTCAGCGCAGCGTTCTCCGCTATCAAGTTCTGTACTTCGGTCGATAGTTCTTGCATGCCACGCATAAGATCCTGGATGGCCGCCTCCATGTCTGTATCGACTTCGGTCAGGTGGCATCTCAATCTGTCACAGGTTTCCCCCCTTCTCACCTGTCTATGTTGCCTGATTTCCTCTTTAGGTGGAGTCTTCTTTCGTATGGTTCGGGACTTAAATAAGCCTACTCGGCCGTCCTCGGCTTCCAGATTACGTTCAGCTTCGATGTCCAGGATCACAGGAAACTCCGGGAGTATTCAAGAAGGAGTTGGGGGGCACGCAGAAGCGACGCAGGGATTCCGGGAAGTTAGGAAAGCGGGAAGAAGTCGGGTGAACGGAATCCAGGGGCCAGGGGATAGCAAGTAGCACTAGAGAAGGTTCGGAGCACACATCCGATCACAGCAAGTAGCAGCGTTGAGACACGCGGGGCCATGGGGGTGTGGCTTCTTTATAGAGGACGCTGCGTAGAACGTGAAGACTGGCGAGCAGCGTTCTGAGCTTGCCGCCATGTTGGTAGTATTATGGAGTGTAAGGCCCGACGTGTCAGGGACCAGGAGGCCCAGAAGGGGCGAGTTCGATGGTTCATGACAACTGTACTGAAATGGTGAATGAAACAGCCCAAAATGGATGCGCTGGCCCCTTGTGCGTGCCAAAATATTCAAAACTGTGTTTGGGTCACAACCATAAAAAGGCTGCACACCCTTCTACACACAGTCAGGGGGGGGCATGCCAGTGGGCTCTGCCACAATCAACATGGAGCAAAAGTGAATGAATTGTGGTGAAAACCGAAAATGCCTTTTAAAACCTTAAAAAGTGCTGTTTTTGGCGCTGGATCCATTAATTTCTACTGAATCAGTGAGATTAAAAGGGACCTGCAATGCCCAGGACCATCTCATGTGGCTCAGAGGAACCGGGCCTCATTTAATAACAGCTGCTACAAAATGAATCTTTGAAAAAGCAACCCAGGAACCCTTGTTTTCATTTTCCACTGGGAAAAATGTTGCTAAACTTTGCAACAAGTATCAGAATCAACCGTGCAGAGAAAAACTCTAAACAAAGGCATGATACATGTATCCATGCTGTAAACAATCCCAGCACTCAAGGGAAGAACTAATGCTGACTAAAAGATGTATTTGCTGCAGAGGAAAATTGGATTTAAAGAGATCAGTTTAATGTGCTTTTTCGTGAATGAAAGGCAAAATCGCCTGTTTTAAAGTATGTTCTTGTTTAAAGGCTTAATTCTTTAAGAATGTCAAAAGATTGCTAATGTAAAAAAAATCCAACTATAAACTGTGTTCATTTTATATGTTCAAAAGAAAGATCTAGGTGAAACTTAAAGCTAAGCCTAGTTAGAGATAATCAACTATATATATATAAAAAAACAGTTCCTAACCTGGGAAAGGTTGACACCTCCACTGCTGGCAGGAAGGGCTAACTGCTGCTGGGAGGCTTTGCATACTCATGACAAAGGACCTCATTAGATATTTGTCTGGGCCCCAGGCGAAGCCAATGGCAGGTTTGGACACTCACCCTTCCACGGGAGGGGCATGAAGCTCCACTCTCCAGGATGAGGCCATTATTCAACTTCAAGGATTTGCCATTTGCTCACACTTGGGAAGAAAGAAAAAAACAAAACATGATTTTTGGGTTTACAATGCTTATATTGCCACTGAACTTCAAGACTTTTAACTTGGCAGCAAGAATAAGAAAAAGAGTGAAAAGTACATACTTCTAAATCTGAATTTCTGTTACTCATTTGAAAACTTGGTAGAATTTCATACTGTGTAAGGAAATGAAGTTATGAAGAATGACCAATTGCGCAGAATCTATTTATGTTACAAATATAATATTGTGTACCCATATTCTAGGGGTGATTGCACATATATGTACAGAATTAGGAAATGTTAGGCCAAACCTGTTATGGTGAAAATTGCCAAAATTCAACAGAAAGATGAAACCAAGTCCCACTGACTTGGGAGTTGGATTAGAACATGACCCACAAAATATGTAATTTATGTATCTGATTTCCTTAGAGGGCATAACTACATAAATATGTATTTGTGGGAAAGTTACATTTTGGTCCAAATAACTATGGGAGGTTTCCAAGTCACATCACAATCCATGAGATCGCTTTCTGTCATCCAACCAGCAAAAAGCAAGGCGAAACTGTGCCTTTGACCAATCACAGCATTGTGGGTGTGGGTTGTAATTCTGCCCCTACCATAAACCTTAGTGATGTTATTTGGCATGATAAATAAGGGAACCTCACAGCACACAAATAAACGTATTCCTGACTCCATACTGATTTTCTGCGTGGCACCCTGTTCCTGAACTCTTCATCTTGTTCCTGATTCCAGATACTTTTATAAAGCCAAGGCCTCTGCATTGCTGAACTCCTTTTCAGCTAGGCCAAATCCTGAAGCAATCCCAAAACTTAAGGGGAGCAATTTTGATCCAGTCTGGCTTGCTACAACAAATGCTTGCCTATTCCAAACTCGCCATCCCATTGATCTACAGCGTCCAGTAACCAGAAGGGCCAATCCAATCCAGTCCAGTCCAACCCGAAGTGCCAGTCCAGCTGACCAGAACTGCCCAGCTGACCTAATTCCACCAGATGTGCCCTGCTGTCCTTTAGACCTGACCCGAATTGATGACCAGAACCCTTGTCGGTCCAAAATCTTAAAATAAACTGGCCTATAAGTATAAATAGGAATCATAGTAAACCACAGCATATCTTGCCTTACATTGTCCTATTTCAATCTATAATCCATCCTGTCTTTGCCTTAAGAGCCTATAATATTGTCATAACCATTCTTGCATCCTTGTCTGTGATTCCTAGTGTTAGCGCCATTTTATTCTTCATTTTTGTTTTACTAGACCCTAAGCCATTAGGGATTTTGATTAAATAATGTAATTCCCATAAAGAAAATGGGGTATCCGCCACGTGAAGGGTTAAAAGTGGCCATGTAACTGTGGAGATTCACGGGTGTCATTCTCTTTTTCTTAGCCATTAAATCTAGTTTAAGTTTAAGTAACATCAACCTGTCATTTTAAAACCTATTTTCCGTTTTTCTCTGTTCTACTTTTCTAAAAACACCTCTCATTCAACCTTGCATAACTTCCAGAATTTAATAGCTAGAGACTTCATTTCAACTCTGACTTAAACTTAAGACCTGTAGCTACACCCCAACCTAAAAACCGTTTAGAGAATTTTAGGCGGGAATTCACATTTCTGCAAATGTTTACTCGTGTGATTTTCAATTTCAAGCATTTCCAAACTTCCATTAAGATTTAAAGTGTTTAATCTTGCTCATACCATAGCTTATGATTGTTAGCATCTTTTCAGTGTTGCTCCCATAGGAATCTATATTGGTTTAAGGATTTTTGCACACTTTTCATTGTTTCACACAGCCATTTTCGAATGTCATTTTAAAAGTGTAAGATTTCCAAATCGTTTTTCTCTCTTGTTTGGGGAGGGAAGGTTATCTTTAAATTCTGTTGACTGCTCTTTATTCCGGAATACCTGCTGCTTCCTTACATCTGTGTAGAATTGCTTATTTGTGGGATAAGGAAACTTGCAGGGGGAAATCTTAACGCAAGTACTAGCTTTCAAAGAAGCTGAAACTGTTCTTTTCTCTGTGTTTTATATTCTGTGTTGCTAAAAGTGAATTCAACTGCATTACCTACTTTCTTATTTGTATTGTCACCACATTGGTGATTGCTGCCCCATATATTAAAACATGTTTGATTTGAATTTTAAATAAATAAATAAATAAATATTACCTTTACCAACCTGCCTGATTCCTGGTCCATTGTGATCTGGGGGTATTTTGAGAAGGGGTGTGATATGAGTGGTATATCACTCAGAATATTGAACCTATAGACACAATAAAATAAGTATTTCATTTGCGCACTGCATACTAGGCTGAGACCAGGGTGTATTGCCTGATTGAAATCCTTAATACACACCAATTGCCTAATGCACAGGCACTCCTCCTACCATTTGTCTGATTGTTGCTGCCCCTTTTGCCTCCCTGATGTTGTTGAGCCCTGTGACGATTGCTTCTTCTGGCCACTCCTTTACTGCTGCTGCCTGGCCAAGCATATGCTGCGCACGCACCCCCGCCATCTCAATGTTGCACGACGGGGGGGTACAGTATCAGCACTGTCCTGATGTGCCAGCTGCCCCACTGATGTCTGTTCCTGTGTAGGTGGCTGTGCAGGCACAGCAGCCACCTATTCTGTACTTGCCTGGACTTCCTCCTGAGGAACAGACATGCTGACCACCAGACTAGGTGTTGTGGGTGGGATTGGAGTAGAGGGGACCATTATGGAAACTGGCAAGGAAGGCCTGCCGCAGGACAAGTGGGGAACAGAGCAGGCAGTGGAGGAAGGGGCAACTGAATGTGCCAGCACACAGACCCACCCACAAACAGCACACATGCCACCTGGGCCAGGTAGAGGGTCATCGATTTGTGATGCGGTGAGAGCACTACATTAATCTCTCTCATATCATCACAAATTGTGCCAGTCCACCTTGCAATCCCAGATGTCTTGCGTCATCTCAAAAAAAAGTAGCCCACCCCTCGCCTCACGACCCTTGATCTCTGATGACATCACCGGAAGTGATGTCATTTGACCCCGCCGCAAAGTGACATCCCGGGGAGCGATGAAACATGACCTTTCACCCCTTGGAAAAACAGGAAGTGACATTAAATGGCATTGTTCCTAAGTACACTACGAAAAATATTGTTATGATTTCACTAGCGTGATAAACTATTACCAGGGGAGACAACAAGAGTCAATTTACGGACACCAGGATTCGGCCCAACAGAAGTCAAAGGACAATCAAACAACTCAAGAATCCAAGTGTCCCTCAGCTCACTCTCTCTTAGTTTGGACACCTCAGTCCATGGACCAAATAGGTACTGAGTCCAATTTAAATCATGAACATGTACATTTTATTAAGAATAATCAACAAAACAAGTAATACAATTATAAAAACCTATAACAACACTGACATAAAAACACCTATACAGTACATTACTCATAACATTTTTTTTTCATACAACTCTAGTGTACACAGTGAAATACTATAAAAACAACAATAGTGCAAAGGCTGAACCATACAGTACAATGATTAAGTTCAAAAACAGGTATTACGTGCAAAAACAGCAATGGTTAGCAGAACCAAGCTGCTCCTCTACTCGGGGATGTCCCGCTGGACCTAACAAGATTCATAGGATGTGACACCCCCTTATCTGCTTCAAGGGGTGAAAGTATGACTCAATATGTTTGTTAATGCCACTGTTCTTTTTACAGTATACCTAAACCCAACATGTCTCCTACGGGGCACTGCAGGTGTACTCCCTGCCCACACTACTCTTTGATGACCTGTGCCACTGCCCGCTCCACTCCCTCATCCATTGATATGACCTTCCCTGCCACTATTCACATGTAACTCACATGTCCTTTGTCAGGTCTACTCATCCTCAGCTGCACCGCTTCATGACATAGACTCTGGTGCCACAGTTCTGAGCATTTGTGTACATTGTAAGGTTGTACAGATATGCGCACATGTATCCCTAACGGACTCCTCCAGTACACTGTTTGTTTCTGTATGTTCTCCACACCAGGATGTATTGCATGATTTTTGCTTTCATTACTTGTTCATCTCATCCGGCAATGTGAGTGACTGCATGGTGTGTGTGCACATTTTGGGCCCATTCATGTGTTACTTTGTCCCCCCCCCACAGCTCGTTTTCATCTGTTTTCCCTGTGGGAGTTGCCAGTACACCCTGGGATCCATGTACACTTACTGTGTTGGTCTCACACAGAGTATGCGGTCTGATGGAGTGTGAATGAACAGCTGCACATTGTCCTGAGTACCAGTTCCAGTTGTGTCCAACGGGGGGAGGGGTTGCTGGTTGGTGCAGGGTATGGGTATGTGGTTGTAGGCACATATTTTCGGGAATGTTGCATACATGGGTCTCTTTCTGCTTTGCATGCCATTGTGGGTGGTGCATGTTTGTTTGATGTAGAAGTGCTGATTGACTTTTCATAGATTGCCATTCTTTGGCAGTCTGCCCTTATCCATCACCCACTTTTCTCCTTCATCACCCACTACATGTGCTACTTTTCCATCTATGTGCCTTCCAGGCACTCAGACCAGGCTGCTTCTTGCACGAGCGTTCATGTCTTTGTCTTTCTCTCTTGGCCAACTTCTCTCTTCCCTCACCCACTGTGATGTCAGACATATTCATCCTCATCTCTCCACCAGTCAATCTCCTCCTTGCACTGCTTTTCACCTATCCCTCTCTCTCCACTCCACTGCTCTGCAATCGTCACTCTGTGTCCTGTCTCTCTCGTGCACTATGTCATCATTCAGCACTGGGTGGTCCATGTCAACTTCCTTGTTCCATACAGAAGTTGTCATGGCTGTCCAATATCTTTATGTTGATGCAGCACATGTCTTTCGGAGTTCCAAATGTTTTTTCAGGTGGGATCCAGTGGATACAAGCCGGGACTGTACCCTGTGCAGATAAGTGAAGGGCACTCAGAGTGGCACTTTCTGTTGTCATTGGTGGCAGCGAGTCAGGCACTGTGTGGGGTTGTTTTTCTTTTACTTGTATTGAGGTGCACGGGTTCCGCTTCATGGGTGCATGTGACACATGGTTATGGTAGGCTGGTCTGTTTATGCATGCTGTTTTCTCATGATAATCAGGGTGGCACTGGTTGCGGGTGATAGTTGTGAGGGAGGCTGTCACTGTAGGGCCTTTGTTTTTTGAGTTGTCATGAGGGTGGCAAGTCTGGCTGTATGTGTGCTGGGACACATGGTGATGGTATTGATGGGGAGTGTTTCCTTGCAGTTTTTGCATGTGTGTTGCCTGCCACATGGTATCCCGTTCAATGAGATTGTACCAGTCATATCTACCCACGCAGGCAATCCAACCTGGGTCCTTCTTCCACTTCTGCAGGTGCTGTCCCAAGGCAATTCCACACACAGCACAGAACAGAATTGCTGTCCATTTGGGGGATGCCATGTTCACCATAGATACCAGGCACACACCATTGGCCAGGTATTGGTGTTTGCCATGGTGAACGTGTACTGTGCACGGTACACCGGCAGATTTTTTTGCAGCATGTTGGCAGCTTCTCAGTGCATCTCAATGCTCCCTTCAGTTCCAGGCACATTGGTCCCTATTCAATCGAGTCCCTGTGAAGTCTGCCTTCCCTTCCATGATCCTGGTACCTGCTCCCTTTTGTGTGGAAGAGTCGTTGGCCTGTATCTCATTTATTTTTAATGTCTACTTGTCTCTTTCATGCCAGTTGCCTCGGAGCCCTGCCTTCCATTTTGACTGCTGCCTCTGTGAACAGCTGCCGGATCATGTCTTCCATGTAATTAGTGATGTTTTTGCATCACATCATCTTGGACTTTACATTATCGCCTCCCCGACCAGTGTCAACTGCACTGTCCCACTGCCATGTAAATCAGGGAATGCTATATCGTGGCATTGGGAGTACATACAAGGTGATCCTGGGTTTCCAACCTCTCAGTGGTCTCTTTTTGGGAGTCCTCTCAATGTCATACTGACTGTGGCTGGATCAGAGCCGTAGCGCAACATGTGTGCAGTCAATTGCACCTACTACACGGGGGAATTGTGCTACTCCATAGAATTCCTGGATCACTGTCAGCCTTTCCGCCAGTGTTCGGGGCATATATATGTACCTGCACACACATGTACATGCTCTTATGCATGTCAATACCTGGTGCATACAAAGGGATTGTGTGGCCTGTGATATCCCACCAACTATTGCCGTGGTTCGCTGGAAGGACAGAGTTGCAAAGAAATGGAGTGCAGTCAGTACTTTTTCTAGTGGGGTAAAGGGCCCGAGAGCAAACGGTTGTTGATGCTAAGTCATCTTCCCACTCCCTGATGAGGTCTAGGATTACATGGGGGGAACCTGTAACTAGCATGTACCTGGTCATCCGACATACCATACAGCGTGATGCGTTGTGTGAAGATCCAGCCCTGGGCATCCTCCTCCTGCAGTATCCATGCACGACAGCTCCTACTATTGCTGGGTTCATCGTGGCTGTAGGCGTTAGTTTGGTGTGCATTGCATGCTTTATACACATTGGTTCCTATGCTTGTTGAAGTTTACACCTGGTATCATGTGGTGGATGGATCACAGGGTTTGCTTGTACCTTTTCGTGATGCGAGGTTGCACGTTGTAATCCATGAATATGTTTGTGTTTGCATGGAAATGGGCATGCGTTTGCTTAGCTGTGGACCGTCCATCCGCACGCCCTCAATTTGCTGAGTTCTTGTGCGTTTTGCATGCCCCGCCCTTTAATTTGAAATCATTTTTTGACAATTATTCCCACTTTTCCCTTAAGAGCACACCCCAAAATCCAAATCCTACCTCAGGATCGCAATAACAAAATCCGCTCACAAACTAAATGTTCACATTTACCCCATTAACCTATATCAAACAATACTATCTGCTACTCTCACAACACACAAAAGAAAAATCACCTCCAAAGGGCCTGTCTCACAACACAACACAATGCCGGCAAACAACAATTTAATCAACGAAACCACAATACAACACAATAAAATACAGCTGTCTTCCAGTTCTTACCAAGATATCCTTATCTCTCTTTCTCTTTAATTCTACCCTAACACGTATGTTGGGACCTCAGTGGCACTACTGTGCAGTCTTCCAAGACCTTGGGCCTCATTATAAGTTTGCCGGTCCGGTAACAACGGTACCAGTAAGCCTGCTGGTACCGCGAGCTGAGCATGTCGGATACACTAGCACCATTCTGAATGGTGCCGGTGCATCCGACCTCCCCATTCCCATTGATACCTATGGTGCTCAGATGGGAATGGGGAGCATTTGTTTCTGGAGCCCTCGAATGGGCAATTACCGGGTCCGGCGGAGCCGTAATAACCCAGTAATTGCCCATTCATGGGTGCCAGAAAAAAAATTATACCGGTGGGAGCCGTGCCTGTTATACCGGCACGGCTACCACCGGTATTGTAATGACCCCCCCTTGTCTTGAGCTATCCTTAATCAACTTCAGTTTCTAAAATATCATTCAATACATTTCCCACCCCCTGTTACCCTGCACATAGAACACTCACGTTTTTCAGTGGACCTTTCAGGGTTGTGGGCTCCGGGGAACCCTCACTTTCCCAGCTCCTCCTGTTGCTTCCAGCGGGTGGTGAAAGACCAGGCAGAGTTTCACCCCTAAATCGGCCCTGCTCTCCTTCCTGTTGAGTTGTGCACAAAAGAAAATCTGCTTCCATGACCGATCTGCTGCTCAAAAGGAGGCTGGTAGGGCACCCCAAAATCCACAAACTCTAACCGTCCTCTGCTGCCAGTTGAAAAGAGGGTCTCAAGAAGCCAAATTGCCCTCTAACTGGTATTTGTCAAAAAAGAGACAACACAGAGTGGTTGTGGTATGCAAATGCCGGGTAACCAGTTTATTGCAATAGACCGGGGCGAGAAGCAAGATTAAAAGCCAAGCTATCCCTCCAACATTCTCCACAATTCAACAGGAAACAACATGTTTTATAGGAAATGTGATGTCACAGTTATGAAAACCTATCGCTTCTGGTTATTGGCTCCCTCTACTAAGCTACATATGGAATCCTATATGTGTACAACTAGGGATTGGACAATCATCATCTAAGACCCAGGGACCATTGCATAAAAAGTGCTATCTCATCACATCTGGAAATTAATTGGTAGGCCCTAAATTACTTCTGCAGTGAAAAAGACATGTGCTCATCAGGTACAATCCGGTCACACTCTCCATGAACTGGCTGCATGATGACATGTTTATACGGGTAAGGGAGAGGGAGAGACAAGTGCATCACCTTATTTTAATTAAATCAAATAGCTAATGTTACCTACCATGCCATGAGTCGCTGAGGCACAAGGCCTTGTTCGCAATCCGTGATCGCCATCCTGCTCTTGATATATTTATGAATAATTATTTTGTGAGTCGTCCTGCATTTACCCTGCTAAGATTTCATCACAGCATGTAGTTGTTTTTTCTTTAGTCACCTCTTGCGTCCTTCTGTCACGCCTAGCCAACTGCAGAAACAATAATCTGCCAACTCCTTCTGATTTCCTGGGATGCACAGTTCATCCCATAAAACTTGAAACAGTCTGCCTGTCTTTGCAACTTAATTTATCTAACAGATGAACACGCACAATCATTTCTTGTTCCATTGTGCAATACTGCTCTACAAAGCCTTGGACTGTTGACATTACTTTTAATGTAGCTAACACCTAGCTGGCTGCAGTATTTCCTCTGAAATAACTGTATTTGTTGGAGCATGCTTAACTGGGCTTTTTCCTTAAAGCTATAGCGCTCATTTCTATGCTGCCGCTGCAATTTAAAATAGCAACTTCTGTTCCTCAGCAGGACACATTTGTTCTCCATTTGTTTGCTATCTACTGAGTCCCGGTGCATGCCTGGCACATTATATTTCTAACATTGAGGAACTATTTTGAGATATCATAGGCCTGTACCTTCGCGACCAAATCGGGGTTACTTGGTGATTATTAGCCTTTTTAGGGTTTTTGTCTTTTGTGGTTGGTTCTTTGTCACATGAGTGTAGGTCACTACGGAGGCACTGAGTTCCTCTACTCTGTTTGTAAACTGTAGGAAAAGTTGCAACTGTGCCTGCACTTATTTGCGCCAAGATAAATTACTGGTGTATTTCCTTTTGCTATGAATGACAAATCCAAAAGTTCTGTTGTATTTGATAAAGTCTTTTATTTTGAATTTTCAGCCCCTCTTTGATGACACTTGTTTCGGCGTACAACCTGTGCCTTTTTCAAATCCGGGCCTTTAATGTGTCATTACGGTTCACACAACACAAAGAATAATGTTCTTGTTGTAAATGAAGAACTTTTAGTCTTGGGCTCAATCCCACCTGAAAATTCTGATGCTCGCGCTACAAGCGCCACAAGAAAATTCAAAATAAAAAACTTTATCAAATACAACAGAACTTTTGGATTTGTCATTCATAGCAAAAGGAAATACATCAGTAATTTATCTTGGCGCAAATAAGTGCAGGCACAGTTGCAACTTTTCCTACATTATATTTCTACCTATGGGTATGTTGCAACATGACCCTACCTATAGAAATGCTGCCCTACTTGTGTCGTGAGTCCCTTATCCTGGGTGCATGCCTACCTGTCACCTAGTCTATTGTATTTAAAAGACACACTCATTTTGCAAGCTAATGCCTCATCTGTCCCTACTTGTGTAGCAAAACTAACTACTCTTTGTGCCAGCTGGATTTAAAGTGCAGTTTCAAATGGGTCCTTTCTGATCTTATAATTCCATTTTTTCTTGGGAAGGCAGGGGGGCACCTGCTCTATATCCAACAATTTTCACACTACAACCACATCTGTGCATGTGGTTTCCTCGACCGGCTGGCCGTCAGTCACTGCTGATGTTCCTGAGAACCAGATGCTGTGCATCAAAGGCAGATGGTGAGGGGCAGTCCTTGGTAAGGGGATGGCAGTTCCCGGCCATCTCCTGCATGATCTCTTCATGTTGGATGGTCTAACACAGCATTTGCTGACCCCGCTCCAATTCTCCGGCATACACAAGTCCACCACGTGTGTGTGGCCAATGACTGTGGGATTCCGGGGTCCAGGCCCATTGCAGTGGGAGCCTTGTCATTGGTTGCAGGTCTGCAAAACTCCATTGGACATCAGTCCCTGAACCTGACCCCAAAAAGAGTGAACTTGATCTTGCAGCCATAACCACCGTGAATGCTGTGCTTACCACTGACCGGACCGGTGACTCTTGGCACACCTCCTCTGACTCAACGGCCCCATCCAGACTGTCCATTGGAGCACCCTCCATGACCCTCACTGTATCATCCACAGGTGATTCACCATCTTCACTGGAAGAGTTCGAAGAGTCAGAAGAGCCAGAAACCTGACTGAGGAGTGTCTGCAGCACCTCTGGATTCTCAAGGGGAAAAACACCCTAGTCTCCACTGGTGGTCAGTCGCATGATTGCCTCCTCTTCCTCCTCCATCTCTGCATCTGCTGCATCTTCACCTGAACAGAGACAGACAACAGCATTTTGAGGCATGAGTATCTTGCATAACATGCATATGTACATAACAATACGTACAGACACAAAATGGCCGGACACACATATATCACACACTATGACTGGGCACACTGTGAGCTGTATGTCAAACAGATGGATGGCATTTGCTGGCATGCACAGCCATTGCTGGACATATCAGGCTGTGCGACATGGCATGATCTGCCAGATTGATGGTACATACATACACCCAGACTTGAATTACAGTGATACACATCAGTGGAAGGGTGGAGGTCTGTGCATCATCAGTGACCCCATACTCAACTTTGACATTTTCTTGTTGCAGCATGTGGAAGTGAGACCTGCCCATCTGATGACCCAACATTTCATGCAGGCATATGTGTTGCCATGAGATCCCCAACCACCATTGCAACATTGCCCATGCAAAACACGTGGCTGGTCACACTCACATGCCTTGCAGACATGTGTGAGGAGACTACAACATGGAACTGACAAAGGCACATTTGCAAAGCCACGGCTACATTGATACTCGATATGTGGAATGTACTATACAGAGACAACTATTGCCATCCACATCTCGTCCCAAATCGGGAAGATGGCCTCATGCCTCTATGCACAGACCTTGTTGCTCAATCATGTCCACCGGCCGCCAGGACCAGGCAATGAGTGACTGTGAAAACCTGCACACAATTCTCTGATACTGCATGAGTCATGATTGTAACACCCAATAGAGGATACACATACAAGACACTGGGAATGTGTACAGTCACATGTGTGTTGCATTCCATTGCCACACGTACAAGCAGCGCCATTTCCTGATACAGGCTGAGGTGGCAACTTCCCGGAGAGCAGACCTCAAGGCACATAGGGGTGGCCACAGGAAGGTTCAGCCCCAGCCAGCTGACTCTGAGCATGCTGCTGGTAAAAAGGTATGCATTCCTGGGTATCAAATAAAGGAGTGCATATTGAGAAGCAGCTACTGAGGTGCCCTTGAGACACACACCCTCCGAACTGCAACCCCCCCACTCAGTGTCCAACTCATACTCTTGACAAAGCCTTTAAAGTGGGGGCAGTTGATGACTGATGGCTGATTCAACAAGCTTTTGCTTTTAGAATACAGGGAGAAGAACTGAACATGGTGCATTTTAATTTTGAAGGCCAGATCAAAGCATCAATTAGCTGATAATATCTCCATATGACGGCAAGATCATTAACATGCCACACAGAAAAAGCTCAAGGCATTGTACTTCATTTCCATTTCTTGTAATTTCCTGCACAAAAACCTTTCATGTGCCTTCATAGTTACAGTTAGGAGCATGCCTGAAAAGATGCCTGAGAAGGTTAACTGTGATATCCTTGCCAAAGTGCTCTAGTGCCTGATTTGAGACATGGATTAAATATATCACCTCACCATCAAAGCACTCTCCATTTCCTCAACATGCCAACCACTGCCGGATAGCTCTTCAATATGACTTAGCACCTTGATTAGGACAGCAGGGTCCAGTGTGTCACTGTGCAGACCGTAGTCTGTGCACAATCAATGGTGTGATATGTGTGCAGCAATGATTATGATTAGTGTGCTGCCCATGTCACCACCCTGTTTGTCAATGGGTCCATTTGCTGCTCCTCTATGTAATGACACATATGACTGTTTTTGTCTGTTGTGTCACATCAATGCCGGCTCCAGGTCTACCAGCACCCTGTGTGGGATTTCTAAGGGACGTAAGCTCCATGCTGTTTGCTCGGCGCGATTCATGAATAGGCATTGTCATTTTGCTTTGTGTGAGCTGGCAGCACCCTTTTCATGACACTGCCATGTAAAGTGTCATTGACACTTGTCATTGACCGACGCTTTACATAACAGTGTCATGTAAAGGGCACTGCCAGCTCAAGCAATGTAAAGTAAAACTTTACATTGTGTGAACAGCAAGGGCGCTGCCAGTTCAAGCAATGTAAAGTAAGACTTTACATTGTGTGAGCTGCCTGCGCCCTGTAATTGCGGCAGCCCTGTGTGACCACACCACTTGATCGTCCCTTGAGCCTGCTCTGTGTCACATGACCATACATTAGCGCACTGGAAATCACAGAAGTCCCCTCAAATTGAACCTCCATTGGGCTGAGCACCCTTACTACACCACCAGACCACGATATTTACTGGCTGCAAGCCAGCTCTAATATGAGATGCTAATGGCACCTCTGTTAGATAAAGCATGGTCCTGCTATTTTGTGCAGGAATAATCCCCAAGGCAAGGGTAATGGTGAGGATGCAGTGTCTGAGGAAATGTGGACCTTATATGAGGTTTCAGAAGCCGGTGTTGTTCAAAACTCTTCGTCAGCTGATAAATGGCCAGGCTAAAGATCATAAGATGTACAATCCTTCTGTACATTCTTCCCTCCTGTTTGGGTGTCTCTTGTGGGGCAACTGTTCCTGTCTATGAACATTATTCACAAAAGATATTTCTGTATTGGTGACTGGGCATGCTCAGACTGAGACCCAACACATCCTTATCTGCAATTCTCCTAAAACAAAGAGCAACAATGCACTTATTCTCCATCTGAGTGGTTGATGTTGCTGGCATTTCATCCCATAATGCAATTAATTAAGATGTCTGAATAAGTATGTATGTTTCATTGTCCCAAACATTTCAATGTTATGGTGAGTGTCATGAACAGTGATGTGAGCACCAAGCCATATGTCTGTCATTTATTCACTGATTCACACACATGACCTTTTCATCATGGATTTGTGAATCGAATAAAGATTCCCAAATGCACATTGATTCAATGCAAACCATAAATGAAAGCTCATTGGTGCTATTCATCCCCTTACCCTCTCCCATGGGGCTATCTTGTGATAGTTCAATAGGAATATACCAGACTGTCTACCTTGGAATGATGACCCTCGATCAACAATGTATTGCTATTGTTGGTCTAATGTAACCCCATGTGATGTTCAAGTGAGGTTGTTTTTTAATTTTTATTTTTTTTATATATTGTGCTATAGTGTATGTGACTTTTCACAATTCTTAATACAAGAAAAACAAGACATTGTTGAGATGATATAGAACACACCCGTTCTTTGACCATCGGATATGCATGCAACGTATGTATTGTACGTATGTATTGACCATTTTTACAACTTGAAATGCAATGAAACATTTTGATTTTGATTGTGAACATTTCCATGGTTAACCTGGGAATTTGCTAATGCTAACTATGGTATTGGATGGCTTTTCTTGTTCATATGATGTTTTCTTTTCTTTTCTTCATTTGATACGGTTGAAACCGGTATGGAATTTTTATTTCATTCTGTTTATTGTTATTGTTTACATCGCTTTTTTTGTACTTTTTGAACTTTCAATTTTTTAAATGTGTTGTGGTATTCCGTTATGTAAATGCAACTATTGTTTTGAACATTAGAGATTTGACAACGGATGTATGTCATGAATCAGCTGGCCCTGATGAAGGATTTTCAATCCGAAATGCATTGGCCATATTAAAAGCTGTGTTTTGGTCCCGAAAGCATCTGTACCACAAATTGAAGTATATTGAAGCAATTTGGTATCACCTAACAGCAATACAATTACTAATTGAAACAATTTACGCATCCTTTCAAGCCAAATGATGAACTTTTTCGAACATTAACGAATTGAACATACACCACATATAGTGGTTTCAGGGAGTGCAGCCCGCACCGCTGGCTTCACAGCCAAGGTCTTTTTTCTCACTATCAGTTTGAGTGCCATTCCACGGAGGCACCTTTATAGCTGGTTTGCACCCCATACATTAGGACTAGAACTTTGTCCAAGAATAACAAGAGTTATTTTTCAATGATATAGGCTGTGCCCACCCACCTCGACTCAATAGAACACAACCCACCCTAATAAAAACAAAAAAAACAGACAAAGAGAAATAAAGACACAAGAAAAATTCTTCAATAAATACATCTTACTTGCAAATGATCTCCATGAAGACGGAATGAAATGAGTAAATAAAATAAAATAAAATGGAAAAAATAAGAAAAATAGGAAAAAAACAAAGGAAGAGAGGAAACTTAAATCAAAACCTCCCATCCTTAAACAAACTTCATCACATTTTAATAAAACCAAGCATATTCATAAACCTTAAAACTTCAAACACAAGATAAACTTCCTGTCCAGAAGCGAGCCTCTCCCAAAATGGGACTGAGGTGAGCCATTCCTCATACCATACAAAATGCAATAAGTGTCTCAATCTGAGAGTCTGGAGGGCAGTTGATTCAACCAGGATATGCTTTAGTGAGTGGATCAACCTGAGTTCACATAAATTGCAACTAGGTTCAGCACCCTTTGTATTGCCAATGGCCTGAATCTCTTGAATCCCCCGGGTGGAATAACATTCAACTTGAACTTAGGAAATTTGTGTCTCAAACTAGAGTTGGGTATAGGGGTAAGTTATACAGGCAAACTATCCCTAGGATTAGCGTTGATTAATAAAGACAGGGCAATCAAAGACTTTTGCATGGTATCCACTGTCTCAACCTAGTCCCAATCCAAGACAGCATTCTTGTTACTAAGAGGATTACTGATGACATCGTCAATTGGGTGAGCAATTTTAGAGAGTATCCCTGTCTCCATTGCTCTCATTTGCGTTAAAACAGGAGAGAACCCAGAACCCATATGATGGGCTAGACCCTCATGCAAAGATGGTTTTTGAGGTACTAGTATGTGCCTGAAGAGAGACAAAAGTCTAAAATCCAAATAAGCCGCCAATGAGGAAAGGCCAATCTCATAATGAAGACTAGCTATCGGGAGTGACTGGGGCAATTCAATGCTCTCTTCCAAAGACGGCCCTCAATCCTCACCCAATCTATAGTCCAGGACCAGGGGTCGTCCTCCAGGCCATATAAGATTGTCAGAACAATTTGGTTCCTATTAAAGCGAGCAAGGGGAACAATAGAGAACCTAAAGTATTTGAGAGACAACCTCTTCATCTGAGAAAACAACTGATCTATTGGGTGCACTTGCCTCACTACAATAGGTGCCATTGAGGCGTCAGAGCGTAACATGAGGCCCAGATATTTCACCTCTGATAGAACAGAAAACCGAAACTCCATTTAAATGCCACCCAAAAGCCGGAACTCTCTTCAAAGGCCAACAAAAACGAATGATACTGGATGGATTAATTATTAGATCATTAAGCTCCGCATATTGTACGAAAGCATCAAGCAAACACTGTAGTCTCACGGGTGTGTAGTCAATCAGGACCACTTCGTCCTCCTAGGCCACCCAGCATATACCTTTAGAGCCAATCTTCCGACTGCCCAAAACACAAGGAGTTAGTGCTAAATCCAAATCAGCTAGATAGAGATTAAAGAGGAAGGGGGCTAAAATGCACCCACGCATCACTCCACGACCTGTGGAAATAGGGCAGGAAAGATGGCCATCACTATCTAATCTGACCTGGATTTTGAAATTACTATAAAGATGGCTAATTATCATGAGAAGGCCAAGCGGGATGCCCCAACACTGAAGTTTACTCCAGAGACGATCACGATTGATTGTATCAAAAGCTGAGGAGAGATCGAGCCATGCGCCATACAGTACCAGACCTCCCCTCTGATAGGAATTCCTAATAACAACATTAATGATCAGTCCATTGAGAGATGTAGAAAGGCCCCTCCTGAATCTAATTCACTGTCTATTAGGATACCCTTGGAATCAGCCCATGCTTCAAGGTCTCTGAGGACAGCAGCAGCAAAGGTTTTCATCTGAGCATCCAATTAATAAATTGGGCGATAATTATTCGGGGACAATCTGTCCCCTTTCCTATAGATTGGAATTATTAATGCTGTCTCCCAGGATCCAGGCAACAATCTAAGCCATATAATATTTTCAAATAGGCGCAAGAGGATGCCGGACCACAGCAGGGCGCCCAACTTCAAAATAGAGTTGCACAGCCCATCAGGGTGCGCAGCTCTAGATGGAGAGGCTTTCATAATCAACTTCCTAACAAGTCCATGAGACAAGGATAGCTGCAATACCTTTGAGATGTCCCATTCAAACCAATCACTCTCCGGTCTCCTGAATAAACCCTGAAAATGAGCTCGCCAAGCTGCTTCTGTGACGACATTAGACTGCAAAAAAGATTGTCGTCTTCGATACTGGTTGACGTGTTGAGTGACCCCCCAAAGATCTAAACCTCTCTTCACTATCTTTCTGTTGGTACAAATACCTATACTTATAACTGGTTATTTATAAAATGCTTAATACCCAGAGGTTTCTAAGCGCGGACCCAGGGATCAAACCTGTGTTGCTCTGCATCGTCGTGCTTCCAAGGCAAGCACATTGCCCCTGGGTTGTCCTCCCAAGACCAAGACTATGTGCTTGGGACCAAGATTTATAGTTATTCATCAGTATCTGATGTCGATTCATGTATTCTATAAGATTTGTCACTTCTCGGTTGAATAATCGGGTAGCTCTCCTCATTATCTTTTTCCGTATGCTCGTAGCCTCATAATACTCATGCGCATGCTGTCACCTTGTATTACTGCTCACTTTTCCTGGAGAGTTCAAATCCCAAAGGAAATCCTGAAAAAGAAGGGGACATCTAAGACTGGATACCGCTCCGGCGACTGCACATGACAGAGAAGTAATTTCTTATTCAAACATTTCCCATTACCTCAAAATTGTACTATCCGAGTCCCTGCAGAATTAAGAAGAGGAGGAGAATAGTCCATCCTGGCCAATTGCCACTGATCATATCGGAAAACTGCAGTGAGCATTTCATGATCAATGATCTGTGAATTTAATTTCAAAGTGGACACCCCTCATAAACAGTTCTTCTAATAAGAATATATAATCAGTTATAGAGGTTTGAGAACATATTCTCTGGTAGGAGCAGCAGATAGATCCCTCTTAACGTTGCCATTAGTCATCCAGAAATTCCAGTTATTAAAAAATCTAACCAAGTTTCCCCATCAGCTCGTACATTCCTTTGATCTCATTTATGACCCAGTAAACATAGACAGTGGAAATTTAAATCGCTTGCAATTAGGATCCCAGGGGGATGATCGGTGCACAAAAAAATCGCAGAGAATCAAGCAGGCAGGGTTCCAATATAAATTGATAAGAATAGCAGTCAGAGGAGACTTCAATGAACGCATAGAGGCGCGAGCGGCAAGAATGGTTGGATGTTCGACTGGGATCTTCAATAAGTTAAAAAAAAAACAGATTTTCGGGTTGCTATCATCAAGCCTCCTGCTGGGCTCCCAGATAGACATAAGTGGGTACATTTTCCACAATTGAAAAGCCATCTATTGTGAATGTTTGCATAAGCCAAGTCTCCTGTAAGAAGATTATATCATAGTGTCCAAATATATTATTTGCAGTATTCCTATTAAGAAAACAACTGTAACCCCACATGTTCCAACTCAGCAAAGTTACACCATTAACTCCTAAAGTGACTCCTCAGTCAGCCCAAGCTGCAAGAAGACTTGGGAAAGATTCTTCGGCAGCAAAGGGGGGACCTTATTTTGCAGAACTGTAGGTCCACCCCCCACTGCATTTAAGGCTTCCCCTTCCCTGCCCTGTTTTTTGTGCCCCATAGTCACATATGTCCCATCCCTGCAAAGCGGATTAATATTAGAATCAAACACTGATCCCAAATAAGGAGGTCAACAATTCATAGCGCAACCTTTTAAATTCATCTCCAGCAAGCCTGAAAGCATCCACCCCCAATTGAGAATTTAAATCGAATTCAACAATGTCAGTTCTTGTATCGGAGGTAAAACCGATATAATCATTGTCAAGGGTGGAGAATAAATAAAGTTTGGGAATAGATCTAGTAATAGTCACACCCCATACCTATTTAACTAGGAGTAATTTGATGTAGCCATAATCTAGGGGAGCAAAGAATTTTGCTTTCAGAGTGTTACAACCCATCTTGTCAGGTTTAGGTCAACAATTCTGAAGCGGGTCCTGGGAGGCCAGGTTAGAAGTGGTCCACAATTTGGTTGTATACGAATTGTTCATTTTACAACTGTTCGAATTACAATTGACCTTTTCACAATTGACCGAATTGTGAAGGTCAATTGTAACATATATGTGGGGGGAAACCCCCCGGAATCCCTCACCCAATGCCAAACCCCCCAAAACCCCTATATATATATATATATATATATATATATATATATATATATATATATATATATGTATATATATATATATATATATATATATATATATATAAAAAACCAAACCGATATATATATTGTGAAAAGGTCAATTGTGACCCTTTAAATTCGGTCAATTGTTCATTCGAACAATTGTAAACGGACAATTTGGGTAATACCCACAATTCACAGTCATTCGGACCCAGTAAGGGCCCGTTCATCTGGTTATCAATCGGGGCAAGAAACACAGTTGTAACCTCAGTCATCGGTTGAGCTGAAGATTATGTTGGATCATTGGTTCCGGGCACAATAGGGATGAACTTCTTTCCTCGAGTAAAGATCGGAGCCAATTTAATAGGAGGAGCAGGATTCCATTTATCGGCCCCTCTCAATAAGACTCTACAGGTTCTAATACTGTCACCCAAATCAGGCTGAGATGAAGAATTCTTTGACTAGAGTCTCAGTTCAATTTGCCCTGGAGACGAGATCGATGGTTTGGGTACTTTCAATCCCAAAGTGTTAACTGAGACCCGCAAATCAGAATTCAGTGAGGAAGACTCTGCCTGGTTAATAACATTTAAACTTCTCATGAACCTGCGGCTGCCTGAGTTCTTTATACTTTTAGATTTTTGGATTTTAGGCTTGGGAGCTGATAAAGATGCAGATGAAGCAGAAGGGTAAATACTTTTATCTTTATTCTGACGCTGCAAAGACTTAACAGGAGGAGCAGACAGATGAATATTTTTTACTTTATTCGCACGTTGTGAGGATTTAGCATAACGTTTCCCTTTCATTACACTTTCACAGCCCTCCAGCATGGGATGAGGGGGGGGAGGGAGAGGGAAAGAAGGGGGATGGGCGGAGGAGAGTCCCGGCACTAAGAGGGTACTGAGGTTGTGATTCAGATCTTTATCTATTCGATTATCACAAGGAAGATGGACAGCCTCCATTACCCCCACCTCCACAGTAGAATCCACGGGACTGCTTGAAGATGCTTTCTTAAGGCAGGACAAACACTCTCCCTACTTCCATTAAGCGACAACATACAATGGTTCACGGCAGAAATATTATCCTGCTAATCCCTTAAGACCGGTCCCTGCCAGTCAACATCTGATTTTGGGTCATTTAAATTGCCAGCAATCACAATGTTGATAGAAGTTTTTAAACCTACCAAGGAGGCAAGACAAACCTCTGTGTCCTTTATTAGTTCCATCAGGGACCTTGAGTGTATTTGCACTTACCCCCCGCAGCAAATGAAATACCCTGACCAAGGAGTTCAAAACAAGGTGCAATGCTGTAAGCGTGGCATCCTTTGGATTACCAACTCCAGAAGCAGGTGAGGACGAGAGAGGGGGAATTATAGAATCAGGCATTGCCCTACTAGGTCCCGATGTAATTTCCACCTCTGCGCTAATCGCATGGTCCACCTGTTCTGAGGGACAGATTTCTATGCCCCCTGCTGATGGTTCACATCCCACCAAGGCCTTTGGAAGGGAGTGATCCACTGAGATATCCCGAGGTTTGAAGTTCGTACAGTCCAGGAATATTTGATCAGGTATAACCCATCCTTCTGTCACAATTTGCCCCATGGACATAATCTTGGGAATCAGAAATTGGTCATTCAAATCCCCCAAATCCCTTTGACCCGATAGTAGATTGGCTGGAAAAAAGGTTTCAATATTTTTCTTCAATGACAAAGTGAATAAGGTATACTCATGACAGTTTTAAAAAGAAGTCGATCCGCACTTGAAGGTTTCGGGGTAAAAGCGGGACTCAAAGAAATTACTGCGGGAATGTTCATGCGCTGCTGAGTTAAGTTGGTGGATAGACTACTAATATATATATTAGCCAACGATACCCGAGCTGATTGGAGAACAAGAGGAGGAGTGAGAGACATAATAATAAGTTCAGTATTGCACCCCAACTCAGCGGCCATTTGAAACATACCAGGGCTACAATGGCTTCTGGAAGTAACTCAAGTACAATCCATCTTACAAGCCCTTAAATCATCACGATAAACACCACTTCTCAAGTTGTACATTCTGTGAGAGGAACCAACACAGGATGCTATGAACAACAAGATGCTGCAGCACTCGCCCACAAATAACACAGTTGTCAGGATCAGTACACTTACTGAATGCCGAACACCTCTGAGCGCCTCCTTCCACAAACTGCTTTGACTCAGCTTTGACTCTGCGGCGTTCTGTGCTGCAAAATGGGTTTTAACCCAATTCCCTCCTCTTTCTCCCACTACAGCAAAGGCAGTGTGGAAAGACCAGCAGCGTTCCTACTCCCACAGACTGCCTTGACTCAGCCTTGACTCTGCTTGAACATTACACCTGCAACACAGGGCAGTGGTCAGTGGGCACTCAGACCCGTCAGGCTGGCATCTTGGGAATGCATTCCGGCAAGGCCTTCCCTAAGAGCAGGTGACAGAAGAACCATGTACGTGTGCAGCAACAGCTGTCTTTCCACATAAGATATAATTTGTAAAGTACTTGGAATATAATGCAAATAGACTGGCTCCATTAGTTTGGCAATGAATCTTTGATATTGAGGATGCTTTTTTGCGTGACACAAAGGTGTGGCTTGGGAGTGATGTGTGCCAGTCAGGGGGGCACATTCTAGGGTTTTGCACTGGGCACCAAGTTGGCTAGAAACTGCCCTGCATACAAGTACTGGCACAGCTGTGAAGTGCAGCAGACAGTGATGTGCACTGTGACACCAACATATACCACACATGGCAACCACACAACCACCTCCCTGAATGCAGGTCATGTGACAGAAGTATGCACAGTGCAAACGTGCATTGGCCATGGATGGTTGCCAACTGCCGCCAACTGTAGCACAAAGCATATATGAGCATGTCATCCATTATTGTCTACACACACAATACACACAAATGCTACTCACCAGATGTGCCCACATAGGTGTTCAAACCTTCCACGCCTTGTGCCTGTGCACTGCTGATGAGTCCACTTGCGACCTTAGAATGGAGTCAGCTCCTCTCCTCTAGTGGGCCCCCTGCAGTGACCTGGGCAGAGGCCAGGTTGCCACTCAGCTTCTGCTTAGTCCTTCGAAGGAGGTTACCCATCTGCTTGTGGACCTCTTTAACAGTGCGCCTCTCCATACCACAGGGGTTGATGAGGTCTGTGACCTCCTGCCACATCCCCATTCGCTGGGTAGGAGTATGGGTGCTGCCCGTCGAGGGGTAGAGCTCGACACAGTGTGCTGTCACATATGCCGTGAGGATTTCGAGCTCCTTATCAGTGAAAAGCTTCTTCCTCTGTGGTCCCTTATCCTTTGCCTGATCATGGGTGGTGCCTCTTCCTGCTCTACAGAGCATTCCCTCTTGACCCTAGTTTTCCTTGGTGGTGCTAGGCCACCTCTAAGCCTCCCACCATGTCCACGTCCAGGTGCTGTGCCACCTGTGGGCTGAGGCTCACCACGTCTTCCTCCTGGTGCTCGGGCACATGTGTCCTCACCACATCTCTGTTTTCTCCCTTTCCCTTTTGGAGCCTTCCCACTCATGGTGCAGGCAAAATGAAAAGCACCCACAAACACATTTCACAAAAAATACTTCTAATGTGTGCTCCTGCACCCCAAAACCAAAACAAACAAAAAAAAGTGGTACGTGATATGCACAGGCACTGGAATGCAATGAAATGTGTATGCAATACTCAGGAAGCTTCCAAAAAAGGCAAAATATGGTAGGCGATACAAAGGAAACAAAAAATGCATACACGATACTCAGAAAAGTTCAGAAAAAGAAAAAAAGCGTGACGCAATACACAGAAAGCCTCCCAAAAGCAAAAAATACATATGCACTACCGTTCGGGCACCCCACAAGTTAAAAAAGCAGTACGCGATAAGCAGAGACACCTCAAAACCGAAAACTGCGTACTCGATAGGCAGTCCCAAAGGGACAAAAGTGATACTTGTAATGTGAAGGCAACGGCTGGCGTAGTAATCGCAAATGCACAACTGGTAATGTGGTCACACCCATTAAATATCCCTGTCATTGCCTTGTGCTGCGTTTGCATTTTGCGTGCGGAGTTCACCACGTAACTTTCGCTCTAAGTGCCTTTACTCTGATATCTGCTGCCTCCAAAGGGACACACAATGCGACCCTTCTCCTGCCTCCGTGCCATTGCATTTTCCTCCTGCTGTCCTGTACTGCCTCACACCTTGCCACCTGCTGCTGCCTGGTCGTGTGTAAGTGCCTTCTGCCCTCCAGCACTGCTTTGGAGTGCCTGCTGTCCCCCAATTTCCTGTGCTCTTGTGGGCTGGCATGTAAGGCCCTGTCACCACCTCATCTTCTGGCTTGTGATTTCCACGCTTGCCATGTCTGCTCCATCCTCCTCACCACTGAGCGGCACCCATCATGGCAGCGAGGCAGAGGGCTGCCAATTTCAGCAACACCGAAGTTGGCATCCTGGTGGATCGGGTCCTGGATAATTATGTTGCCCACTACAACCCATCTATGCAGCTGGGGCACGAAGAACGTCACCAGATCTGGGTGCACATCACAGCTGATATCAACATGGAGGGAGTGGCAGAGCTGTAGCTACACCAGGGCAGTGGCAGCCCTTGAGGCAGGTCCCAACATGGAGGCGCACCGTGCGGGATGCCACAAGATGTCAGCTGTCCAGCTGAGGGTTAATGAGCGGTTCTACCCAGCCCTTCATGCCCAGATCTGTGAGTGGCAAGGATGTCTGGAAGCTGCTGGTGAGTACCCATGCTGGTGAGTACCCATGTTGTGCACTGCTTAACGGTGTATGTGCCTTGTGCATGGACATGCATGATTGCAGATACTCCCTTCTATATGCAGCATATTTGTTGCAGTGTTCCCCACTGGCATGCAGCCTCCTGACAATGCTAGGCAAGTGTGATGTCAGACATCTGCTGATTGGACTTGCATTGCTATGTACACTGTTGATTCTTGATGACTTGGGCCACTCGTGCATATGCAATGTGAGTTGATGCGGACAAGTGCTTGGACTGTACAGATGCCAGATTATGGTGTTTTGGCCATGTGAGGGGCATGTATGCAGGTCACTTCTATGTGTTGCACATTTTCAGCTGAAGACACCCTGGAAGTGACACATGTGTGTGGATGTCAGTAAATGTCATGTTGGTGCATTGACCTCTCAAGGACGCTGATGTGATCTGTCATCCCATTGCATGTGAAGCCAGAGTTGATGTGTGACCATACCATATGTTTGTGCTGGGGGCACCAGCATACATGCTTGTACCTCTACACTGTGTGCCTGTATGTCTTGCATGCTTACAGGTCAAGCTGTCAGTGAGGTATGTTGCTACATGTAATTGGGTGGGCAGATGGCCAGGCAGGTGTTTGCATGTCCATGCTGTGCATAGTCAAATCATGATTAGCGTGTGGGATCCAGCATACAAATGGACATCTTGACACCAATGTGTTACCAGCAGTGCCACAGGTCTGCTATACTTCCATGCATTCAGTGGTTGGCTACCCTACCAAGGGACTCACTGCCCACACCTGTGCCCTTGTGTTCTGACTCCTGGGGCCACACTGCAGGGGTGGTGAGCTTTGCCAGGGGGCCTAGTCCATTATTTGTGTGTGTTTGTGGACACACATCATTGTGCAGTGTTGACATTTGCATGTTGCATGGTTGTGCCTCATCTTTATCCCTATATTCATGTGTCAGTATACAAGGAACTTTCATGGCTGTGTGTGTGTGGTTGTGTCTGGTTGGCCTGTGCTGACTTAATGTTACTGTTATGTTGTATATGCCACACATGCTTTGACGCTGTTGACTAATGTCAATGTTCTTTGTCCACTTTGCCACAGTTGCTGCAGCTTCTGAAGTGGTTGGAAGCCATGCTGTGGAGCAGAGACATATGGAACAGTGCTCCAGACAAAGGCGCAGACACCAGCCACACGTCAATGACCCCTCCTCTTCTGAGTGGGATGTAGCTGTGGTAGCACCTGTAATACCCAGCAAAGCTATGGGGGTGGGCAAGTCCCAGGATGAGATTGTGGTGGAGGACTCCTCAGCAGCGGTGGGGCAGGGTGATGCCACACAGGTGCCATCCAGGGTAATGGAGGTGGAGGAGGAGGCCATTGCAGGCCAGCCCATGCGGTCCGGTGGGGGTATTGAGGAGAGTGCTCTTGCTGCACCCTTGCATCAGGGACATGTGGATGTGCAGTCCACTGCAGAGGGTTCTGCACAACCTCCTGTCCCTGGGCCATCTGCTGTGGCAGTGACCAAGTTTCTCAATGCCTCCACCATTGACCTGCTTCCAGCCGATGTGTCAATTCGGGATCGGGTGCTGCCCCTATTGGCTAATGCCATGAGGTGGACTGCATCCATTTGTGATGCTGTACAAGCTTCTCGCAAGGAGCTTGTGGAGTATCACAATGTGATGTGCCTCATCCTGGCCATGCTGACAATGGCGCTGCTCTCGGGTGGGCTGCCTGGGATGTACAGTGCAATGGCCCCCTCCTCCATTTCCTCCTCTGTGCTCCTGTCATCTTCCAGGGAGTCTTCTGGGCCACATACCACTGTGGTCCCCTGTGCACCAGTCCCACTACCACCACCCCATCTGGTTGCGCATTTGTCAATGCCCAAGGTGGGAGTTGTGAGAAGGCAGTTGTGGTGGTCACTGTGCCTGTCCAGGCACCAACATGGGCACAGACAGTGGAGAGACAGCAGGCACTTCAGAGCAGGGCAGGTGCTGTACGCCCCTGACGACAGCCATCAGGTCTAAGGGCGTACATCCGCAGCTTGCACTATGCCTAGCAGCAGCAGAATGCAACTGTGAGGAGGCAGAGTTTATTGGAAGTTACCACCGTGAGGAGGCATTTGGCACCAGTGAGGCAGAAGGTACAAAGAGGGACCTGCAGGCAATGTCGCCAGTGTTCCAGCGCTAGCTGAGGCCGCTGGTGGCAGAGAGGCAGTGGGCAAGGGAAGCGGCAGTGATGGTGGCCAGGGCTGAGGTGACGCTTAGGTGGACAAGCAGGTGAGCTGCCATCCTGGGGGACACTTGCAGGTTAATGGAGGATGCAGAGAAGCAGATGGTGGCCACCCTGCAAGCCTCCAGGTAACAACGGGGGCCCGCCGAACGGATGAGGACTTGGAATGTGACTCAGCCCTGGTGGAGGCGTTGTCTGAGATTAAAGAGGACTAGCTTGCTGCCTATGAATCAAGTTCATTAGGATTATGTTTCATTTTGTACTTTTATTTATTTTTTAACCCGCGACACTTTTAACCTTCCCTTCATTTTATTGTATATAGTTAAATTTTAATACAAGTTTTAATTCAATTAATTTCACGCTTCTTGCAGTCTCTTTGTCTGTGTGCCCATTTACTTTTGTCATGCTCTCCAAGTGCATACATTTTGTGTCAGTCGTGTGGATTGTGGCCTCACTGTGTGTGTCAAGTGGTTACTGTTATGGTCGGTGGTGGATGTGTGTGCATGCTACATGTGTGTGGTAGTTGTGGCATCCATATTGGATGACCATGGGTGGGGACTTGTAGGTTCGGGGAAGTGAGGTGCTTTTGGATTCACATTTCTTGAGGGTTAGTCATGCACATGTGTTGGTTGCCTAAATGCATGCTTTGCAATACAGACATGTTGTTAAATTGTGTGCATGGTGTGGATGCATGGTTGACAGTTGTTTGCTGTGGTTGAGTCTATACTCTATTGCTGGATGTGTTCTTTTGTGTTTGTAGATGTTCTGTGTTGTTGTCCGACATGGTGACATTATTTGGATTAACCTTGACATGTGAACGTGGGGGAGTGGGCCAGCAGACAGTGGACTATGGCTGTGTTCTCTGATGCCATGACTTGTGCAGGGGCACTGCATGTTTGTTGTCAATGTGTTCTTGTTGGTGGAGTGGCATTTTCAGTGTGTGTGAAAGGGTGTGCATATATGGATGGTAGTGGTGATGTGTGATGATGATGTTTGTTGTCTCTCATTGTGGATGGGTACTCACTCATTCATGTCTATTTCAAGTTGTTCATCATGTTTTACTTGCTTATTGTATGTGATGACAGCTCAGTCACCTCTGGTCATTTGCTATTGGGGGTTGATTTTATTGTATGTGGAGTTCCTTCTTGCTCTACTGATGTTTGGATATTCCTTTGGCACTTTCTGCTCAATGTATATGTTCCCACGCTTCATTCACCAGTGTGGCTGTTTGTCATTGTGTGTGTTGTAGTGAGATGTGGCCTCACTGTGGATGGTTGGCTGAACTCTTCACTTGTGCAGTAGATTGTGGTTTGCTGTTACTCTCCCATGTTAAGGCCACCCACCTGCACACATCTGCAACCACCCACTATCTGCTCTCATTTCATGCATCACGTCTGCCACTGGATTGCAGCTGGCTCCCATGATTGATATTTCAGTCAGTCTAGCAGCACATATTTTCAGTCTGCCTGAGTCACACACTCTGTGACAGGAGGCAGAACAGCCATACACGGGCTGGCTCTACTTTGGTCCCTGAAAGGGAATCTGCCACCACTACCTACCTACCTGCCTACTTATGTACAGGCTGAAATGCACCCAGGAATTATTGCCAATTGGGCACAATCTGTGATTTCTTGGACTTCTGTCCTCCAATGGCAATTACTTACAGTAATTTGAGGTCATTGTCACGGCACAAAGGCACTGTACATATGCCATATTGCATTACCATGTCACATATACATGGGGTGGCCACAGTGTATGCGGTTCAACAGTGTGCTGTCCTGTTTAGGTGCAGCAGAGTGTGGTCTACCAGGGAGTGATAGAAGATCACGACATACGATCGCTTTCGGAACCTTCCTGTTCTTCAAAGCTGTAACACGGAAAAGCTACTTTATATGTTGTTGCAACTGCAAGTGACAGGTACCGGTTTGGCACTTGCCAATGTATAATTTATGTTCAATTGCTCTATATATGCAATGGAACACATGCCTAACACGCCTATTAAATTATATTCACAGCGGAGCCCGAGAGAAATCGATAACTAATCACTTACCATAATCTGGGTAAGTGGAAAGCCAAAACTTTCTCGCTTGTATTGCAGCAATAGCATCCTTTATTCGGTGATGTTCCGCAAATGGAATTGCGTTAATCAAATTCGTTTGTTTATTTCATTACAGTTCTCAATTGAATCAAACCTGACTACAGGTAAAAGATTTACATTTATTCCTAGTCCCTCCAACTTGTATGGCCCACCAAGAATCCCTAAGCTAACAAACCTTGTTTATTTTCCGCTTCTCTCTCCCTATTTGACCTGATGAATTCCGAACACACAAATGGTATGGATTTCTTTGTAATCATGTTACACATGGATGTTTTTTTCATTTCCAAATTGTTTATAATCATTTTTTGCTTTGGCACCATGTACTGAAATGTACAATGCCGTGCCATGAATGACCAAAATAATTGTTTTGTGGCCTTTCTCTTTGGTTGCCCTGTTATCTTGGGTTTTACATATGGATATTGTTCAAATGCTTTGTACTACATTATTTTGCATGTACAAAATACCTTGTAGCCTCAGTGGAAGGGCAAGTGCCCGAAACACGTGTCAGGCTACTTCAGCTTTCATTAAAAATCATTATACCAATTTGGTCTTAATCAGTGTCGTTGCGCAGTGTGATTGCAAAACTCACAACTTATTCTACTTACCTGGCAATAGATTTGGCAAATCCCGCCCCCTGCATCCACCTGCAGCACCTTTCACCATACCCAAATTTAACAGGCCCTTGCGCTGAACCTCGTTTCCCCCCCCCCCTTGCCAACTTAGCTTCGTTTTTCTTTGTGCCTTGGGTTACTTCGCGCTTTTGAATCTATGAATATGCGAACCATGCAAAAATTCTCAAACGTGCAAGTAGGCGCAAAGTTGTTTATGGTGCTAAGTAGTTTGCAGGGACTCTGCACTTTTTATATGAATTGAGCCCTCAGTATTTATTTTACATGCAAATTACTGTTGTGAGGCAGACAACATTGAGCTATGTGTGTATGTGATTTAAAAAGAGCATACCTAGCTACCAAGCAAAAGAGCACTGAACATAAAAAGGGAGCTAATACAGAGAGAGAATACAGAGAGAGAATGACAGAGAGAGCCTGGGAGGAGAAGCTAATTAAGAGAGTTCATCGCATTGGGATAGGTTCACATATATGTTGATCTCTGGAGTTCGCTGGACATTTGAATTGTAGCAGGGCCCTTTCCGCCTTTCATGCTTGTGCAGCTGAAAAACGGAGAACCATTTTGTTGGTAATAGTAACATCTGCAATTTAGAATCCAATAAAAATAGTATTAGCAAGCTCAACTTCCCCTACTTGCAGGAATGCACAAATGAAAACACTGCATAAATCTTCCTTAGTTCACTACAATTATGAGAATGAAACATTGTTGAGACTCATTTTGGATTTCTAAATTTAAACAGGTGGTTCCAGCATGCCCAAAGTGCACCATACCAATTATGCCAATGTTAGAAGCCCTTTCGCGTGATTAAACAAAAACTAAAATAGTGTAACTTTTTTATATGGGCTGTTACCAACTCAGGCGGCCCTTAATTACTTTTTAGTTATCTTTACCATTGCAGATTTCGTACAATATACTTCTGCATATTTGAGTTTCATGTTCAGCAAGTCATGATATTTTTGCACTGCACTTTAACGAAGCACTTCATGCACTTTGTCTAATTGTTGTGCCTAATAATTGACACAGTTGTTTCTGTTTAGGTAGAATTGCTTGTTATAGCAGATACCTTTTTTTAACTTGTACAGCTTGCGCGATTGATGTATTTCTGCATCATTTTTTAATTGTACGTTGCATATATGTACATATGAGTGTACATAATGATTTTGCATTTCTAATTATGATGTATCAATTAAAATGTATTAAACAACATGTGCTGTGTTCAGGTTGAACTGATGAAGGAGGTACAATAGCGTTTAGACCCATAGATAAACCGTAGGCCTCTTAGCCACATATAAGAACATAGCTTTGTTGTATTTTGCTAATAATCGTAGTTCTACTAATTTATTTGCATATTACAAAGATACTGTGCTCTGTAACACTGTAACTGTGCTCTGTAAGAAGATCTGCATATGTTTGTTCGCAGTGGAGGACGTCTCACATTGCGGACTAATTGTGAATCGCTCTGAGTTTCATTCTTAAAAGCCATTTTGATTGTGCTGGAAAAAGGGCATGGAGGCAGAGGAAAGAGGTGGGCAAAAATGTTAGCAGAGTGACATTTGCAAAATTACCATCAGATTTTGTTTCTTTTTTATTGGTTTATTTTTACAGTGGTTTCCAGGAGCCCTATGCAACACAGCGAAACACAATCATTTTGTGCACTTCCTGCCCAGAAAACCGCTTGCGCCTCTGCTCCAAATTCATAGATGAATATATCTTAACATTGCAATCCGTGATGTTCGGCAGTGGCCCATCGGTTACAAACTATTGCAGCCTGACAGTCCCATTTAACTTTTTCCCTTGGGCCCAATCCAGGGATACTTCTTGTGAGGTAATATGAAAAGGAGCGGCTGTATTGATGGTGACGTTGAGCTGGCTGACTACTACTCCTACCAGTATCCCAAGGTGGCCCTGGCTGCAAGAGGAAAGACGATGGCGGAAATGGTCGCAGCAGTTAGTTTTTGGGGTTTAAAGTACTTCTTATTATACAATAATCAGTGTTAATATTATTGAATAATAATAAAATAATAACAAAAATATGAATAGTCATTATTTTTATTTAATTGTTTTCATTATGAAAAAACCCACAACAATGACAGCACAACAACACCGTATTCAGCCATTGATATTACAATGAGGATAGACTAGGCTACATTGACAAGGAGCTGGGGAATAGAAGACAGTTGCCAATGATTTTGTCCACAAATGGAATGTTATTTTCAAATAACAAGAAATATCAAAAAATCTAAACATCTGAGAGTAAGACGGCGCTGTAATCCTCAGACTACCACATTTATGTACACGTGATCACAACCAAAAACACAAGGCTACACCCCATCCTGGGGACTATATAGACATTAACATAGTATAGACATGAATAGCATAGAAAAAATATGCACAAGTTTTCCTTATAAGAGCTAGGTTACGAAAATGGTTCCATGTACATTATTTTGAGTGTAAGGGAGTGTAGAAAGATTATGACTGCTTACATCTGAAACAAGTAAATATTAGGTTGTAGATACAAAAAACAGATATACTGTAATGTTTGAAAAATAAATTAGATGTAACTACTAATTACAGATTTAAGAAACAGTTTAGATATATTGTGTTTACTTATATGCATAAGTGGTGAAGTTCAGTATCTACACAACATTTTCAAAAAAGTATTGTAATTCAAATAAAAAATGAAAATAGCTTACTGACAGGGTTAGTTTGTTAAATTTATAAATATGTTTTAAATGCAGTGTGATGTTTTTGAAAAGTCATATAATCTTTTGAGCCATTAAACTGTACCTGTACCTGTTTTTCGCTTTGTATGGTAGGTTCAAGAAAATTGTCATTATCTTCTTAGGTGTGTAGGGGGCGAGAAAAATGCTGCACAGCAAATTATGAAAGAAGTTATGAAATGGCAATGTAGATATAGTTGTGTATACTTTAGAATTAATTTTGGTATAGTATAAAAGGTATTTCACACCGCCAAAAAGTACTAGTGCTAAGAAATATTTATATAATATTTTTTAGTTTTATTTGTTTTTTTAAATATGATGTGTACAATATGAAAAGTCATTATCAACTTTTTATGTATGTAGGTTTCCAAACAAAAGACACACACAGATTTGATAAGAAGCATGGAAATGGCATTTGTTAGCTTATTAGTGTAGTTTTTGCTAAGTCTCAATATGTTTGCTCACAACTGTTTTTATTATCTTCCTATTATTTGTAATATAGGTATGACTATTCTTTAAAAAGATTAATACTCAAAATAATGTTACACTGTTGGCATGTCTTCATGATTTTTGCCAATCTAAAGACATAGTTAGGTTATTTGTCTTGGTTTCCTGATGAAGGTTGCATAAAGTAATCTGTAAATGTCTTATCTTATAATATTAAATGATGTTTGTACAACATTGTGACATATGTGCATTGTACAGAGATGTCTTTAGATGTGTACAAACTATTGACTTTGTGGGTAATTCCGTTTAGAATTTGCTGATGTAAAACCAAGTTCGTAGTTACGTAAATGGTTAGTATAGTTAAGGTCATAATACTGGATATTTCTCCATATACTAGACTATAGCAGATATTACTTTTTGAAAGTATTATTTTGTAAAGGGTATTTCATTGATACAATTTGTATTTTATAACATTTTTGATATTTTATTTTTACATGGTATGTTATATACAGTATAATTTGTATATGTATATATAACGATTGGTAACTATTTAAAATAAAAATTGAGTTTTTTTTCCAACAAAATGTTTTTCTTCTCTATAGTATGATTAATGAATACAATCTGTTGGTGGCTGTGTACAAGAATGCAATCAGTATTCACTTAGTACAATTATGGAAAAAAAGATTTAAAATGTTGTTTTTATTATTTTATGAACTAAAAAAAAAATCCAAAGTTGATATAATGGAAGAAAGAATAGAAAATGTATAAAGGTATTTGGTAAGTTGTTTACTAAATTCTATATATATATGCGTAATGCACATATACGAAATTGTATATTTGTTTAATGTTATTTTGAAGAGCTGTGGCTACAGTATTCATTCAATGAATTGCTGGTTTTTGCTTGCACAGCTAAGGGTAGCAACAACTGGGTTGCTTTTATTTTTTTGACTAAACTGTTTCCCCTGTTAACATTGTAACCACGGCTACAAACAAACAATTGAGGGGTGTGATTACTGAAACTACATAACATAAATTGCAATATGTATGGTAATATATTTGTTACTGTTAGTAGTGCATGGATGGGGTGCGAGTTATGGTTGCATACCTTACCATAACTGGTGAATTTCTTGGGTTTTTCGATTTTACTTGTAACCATAATGTCCCTTTAACAACTTTTTTTACTGAATATACATATATTTAGTGAAAAGACCTTGATTAAGAAAGAGTTAAGGTGATCAAAACCCCTGAAATTCAGTAACTGCATTTCAAGCAAGTCCACCTTCAATATGTACCCCTTGTTGTGCAGCATATGACCACAATGATGACATCACAGATGACATCACTGATGACATCAGTAATGATATGACTGGTGACATCCCTAATAACATCATACATGACATCACAGATGAGATCAATAATTACATCAACTGTGACATTACTGATTAAATAAGTTAGAATTTTTTTGTTGCCCTCTTTTGATACATATTTTATTGAATTACACTTTGCGATCATACCAACATGACATGGATAAATACACTGATACAGAAGTATGATATGATTACATGTGGACCATTCATTTGTAGTGCTCATCAGCATATAAACTTTAAAATAAAAATATGTAATGTTATGCAAATGGTTTGAATTTCATGTTTTAGTAAATAATTGCAATACTTCACTGCAGGGAAAGTTCCTGATTCTGGTGTATTTATTTCAGATATTTCAAATATAATATAATATGTTTTGTGGTAGTAAAAATAAAATAAGATTAGATAGAAGTAGAAACATGTTTAAAAGTAAGTGTTACAAGAAAAGGCAATGTTCACATTTAAATTTCCAATTCTCCTTACAGTAATAACATTACATGAACACATTATTTTCTAAATTAAAAGTTTTCTAAAATAAAGAATCACATTCAAAAGAAAGTACGTGCCCGTGTGCATTGTGATGATAGATAATCTAAGAATTCGAAGTTCGGTTTAAATGCAAAAAAATCACTTATGGTACATAATTGTATAACATTGTACTGTGTAAGTATGAAATATGTATATATATACATATTTGTTATGTTAAAAAATTGTTGTCATATTTCAAAATGTAATAAATCAAACCATTGACATCAGTGATGTCATGCATGATGTTGTTAGTGATGCTATCTGTGATGTCATCAGTCATGCCATGTATGATATAATTAGCGATGTCACCATTGCGCCAAAGGGGGAAAAAAGTTAGGGTGGACTTGCTTGAAATGCGATTGCTGAAATTTATGTGTTTTGTTGTATTAAATCTGATCACCTTATCTCTCTCAATCAAGATGTTTTTACTGTATTTTCAAAGGTTTTGTTGCTATGTAGTATTCATGTTAAATCTGATCATCCTAACTACGTTTTTTTCACTGAATATGAAGGGTTTTGTTATACTATAGTTTCTTCGAGCCCACTAGCCATGGCCTTCAGCCATGGCCACTGTACATGTGGCACCAATAGGTTTCTTTGGGGCCCACTAGCCATGGCCTTCCGCTATGGACAATGTACATATTACACCAATAGGTTTCTTCTGAGCCCAATAGCCATTGCCTTTGTCCGTGGACACTGTACATGTTGCACTAATAGGATTCTTCATGGCCCACTAGCCATGGCCCCTGGTCATGGCCAGTGGCCACTGTACTAATTGCACAAATAGGTTTTTTGGGACCTCTAGCCATTGCTTTTGGCCATGGGCACTGTACATGTTGCACCATTAGGTTTCATTTGGGCCCGCTAGCCACAACCTTCTGCACAGCGACCCATTACCCACTGTCTGGGAGATGTGATCACTGAAGGTGTAAAATTACTTTCATTTCACTCTCACCATTCCCGTGAGATTCCCCCGATATTCCTGATAATGGCAACAAACTACGCATACAGTGGCATTGAACTACCCAAGCCTGCGGGATTCCCCCACTATTCCCCTGATAAGACTCGACATTCCAAAACTCTTCCCTGACCTCACAGTCATTCACCAAGTGCCCCCTCCATTTTCCATGGTCCCCCCACTTCCCTCAATTGCTTTTTCCCCCCTTGCCTTCTCCTGGCCATCACCCCTATCACTGTTTGGTTAGTGTGACACATGTTCTTCTCTGAGGTGAGCTTGATTGATATGCAATTGCAGAATTTTGCGCTTTATTGCGTTAAATTGGATCACCTTAACTCTCTCTTAACAAATGGTTTTTCACTGAATTTCAAGGGTTTCGCAATACCTTAGTTTCATCAGGGCCCACTAACCATGTTATACCAATAGTTTTCTTTTTGGCCCACTAGACATGGCCAAACATGTTGCATAGTTTCTTGAGGTCTCACTAGCTATGGTCTTTGGCCGTGGCCTCTATACTTGTTGCACCAATATCTTTCTTTTTGGCCCACAATCACACCATTAATTTGTTACCTAAAACCCATTGCTCCCTGCCCAGTGGGTGTAGGCACTGCATATGTTTTTCTAACTCCTTATTCCCACGATAATTTCACAGTAATCATTTCCAATCATAGGAATGTCTCTGGTAGAGTGTAGGGTCGCCAAAGGGTTCTCATGATAACTGGAATAATTGCGCTAAATTATCAAAATGTCCATATCCTTGCATGCACTCAACATGTGTCCCCCTTCATTTCTCCAGGTCTATTCACTCCAGTCATTTGCCTTTTCCCTCCATAACCATGTCCCATTAACCATCATCACTCATCACTTCGTGTGACACACACTTCTTCTGAGCACTTCTTGCAGCATTGGCTGCTGTAATCTCGTGAGATTTAAACGGACTTCACCTGATAAACCGAAAATGTTCTACCCATAACTGCATCCCCAACCCACTCCCAAATCCGAACTTCACATGGTGTCTTCTATTCCACACCAGACCTCTCACCTGATGTGATTGCTCTTGGTATTGGTATTTATATTGTGCCTATGGCCAGGCCATTGCAGCACTGTCGTTCAAAACAATCAGTATTTGCCTAGAAGTGACTACATATACAGAAGAGTTTTGATTCTCTTTCTGATGTTGAGAACGTAATTAGACTCGGTAAGGTCGTGGAAGAGCTCATTTCAAAGTTTGATGGCATCCTTTTTCAACCTCCAAATATCATTTTGAGGTCTTTAATTTGCAGCTTCTCCCAGTAATATTGTGGGAATCACTTGCATCGAGCAAAAAAATGGTGACTATTCATTTCTGGAAAGCCTCTCAGTCTCTCTGCTGCAAAGCACCAAGGCCGAAATATATATTAAATGGCTTAAATGAGCAGGTGGCACCCCTTCTCTGACACATATTTTTAAAACTGCTGGATGGATTTACGCCAAATAAGTTAAGGAAATTATGTAAACAAATTGTGGCCAAATTGTTTCTTATTTGGTCCATATCTGCCCAGCAGTTTTTGCGCTACAGCTGTTCAAAAACTGCACTTTTTATCAATGGGAAAATAAGTGGGCCGAAACTGTGGTGTTTTGTTTTCTTTAGATCATTTTCATTTCATAACGTATGTTTACCAAAGTTTGCAGTCTGCTGGGGCCCTTGACCAACGTTGTGTTTTGAAAAATGCATCCAAATCCATCTAGCAAGTCAAAGGTTATAAGCAATTGAATTTGCGGAGAAAATGGCTGCTTTTCCATTTCTGAAATGCCTCTCAGCAGCTCTGCTGCAAAGCACCATGGGCAACAACTCTATAATTTTGGGAAAGAGGGGCATCCTCTTCTCCATCAAATATTTCAAAAAGTTCTGGATGCAGTAACTTCAGACTCCCAAAGGATTGTTAGTCAACACTTCGTGCCCAAGTTGTTTCAGACCTGGTCGAATTTCAGCCAGCAGTGTTGGCTGTGCGGTCAGGAAATAATTGCCTTTTTTTCTATGGAAAAATGAATGTGGACTAGGCTGAAACGTTTTTTATAATTTCCTTAATAACCTTTTTGTTTTTTAACTGATCTTTTCCAAAATGTCCAGTCTGGGTGGGGGCAATGCGTACAAAATTGGCTGCAAAATGTCAGCCAAATTCATTCTACAAGTCAAAATGTATTAGCAATACATCTGCCGCACTATATCATATTTATATATATCTGCTGACCAGATGACTACATCTACCAGTAACCCTTGCAGCAGATTTTTATCACCTGCACCTGCGGTGAGCTGAAAGTCCACCCAGCCTCCCTGATGACGTGTATTGGCACAGAAACCGGTCGGAGGAGTACACCAGTGGCCTGGAAGGTCATGCAGAGAATTGGAGTGCACACCTTTCCTTGTTTTTCCATATATATATATATATATATATATATATATATATATATATATATATATATATATTCGAGCAAGAGCTGTTCGTAAGAGCTGTTGTGGCTGAGTTGTGGCGATTCCCTTTGACTCGTTGGATTCAAATTCTGGACATTGCATTCCCTGGTACGCGATGCTCTCGTTCTTCATCCCCTTCCACTTTCAGGTGAAAACAGCGTGAAAGCATCGCCATTGTGTGGACTTGAGTGGACTTGATTTGGTGTTTTGCAACTTTAAACGGGAAGCCCCTCCCTTTGGTGTTTCTTTTTCCCAGAATACCTATAATTGTATCGTCCATGCGCACGTGCATTCGAGCAAGAGCTGTTGTGGCTGTTAGGGCTGAGAACGGTGAGTTGGCGTGTTACACGCAGTTAGTAAAGGTGTTATAGACATTCATGTAAAATCATAAATTGTTGCGTTTAGCCCGTAAATTGAGTCCTCATGTTACGTGGTCTTTACACCCTTAGAACAGACATCCCTGCTCATGTCATGGTTTTATGAGCTTCTGTGACCCTTAAATCTATGCCCGCAAAACCCTCACCTATTATAGCCAATAGGAAAAAACTAATCTTGTCTCTTCCTTTGTTGTTGAGCGGAGACCTAATTCTTAAGACATACGCAATTTCTGTTTACCGCGTGAGTCGATGTTTAAAGAGGCAGAACAAGGTTGTCTGCATCCCCAAACTAACAATCAGTCCCCTACAAAACTTGTGGACTGCGCCGTGACGCCCTGGTAAGAAATAAACAATTTGCTAACCGATATCCAACTTGTAACTGGTATAACTCCCATTGTAAAGTTTGTGGATGCGCTAGAGCCTTTGGCTGGGAGCCCCAAGGTGGTTGAAATGTCTGATTGTTTACCATCGGTGGTACCTCATATTGATGAAATAATTGACATACCTCCCACTGGGAATGAGGACACAGTGGAAAATCAAGTACCCGAGTGTATGAATGCAAACAATGTCCTGGATATTGTGTTTAGACAAGGCTTCAGAAACCTAAATAATGTATCTGTTGGGGTCCCGGCGTGTTCTTCACCAATTGCAAATGAACCGTCGAGCCCCCGGAATAGTGTGAATTTGTCACATAGCATGTTTGACCAGTCTATACACACAGTCTCTGATCACTCCTTATCCTACATTCAACCGACCCCACGTAGAGCACAGACTGGCATGGCACCTCAAATAAATCACATTGGTCATTTATCCTTGGTTGAAGTTACACTGAACACCGTGAACATTGCCATGTCATCTCTAACTACGCTTTTTGAAACTTTAGATAACAAAATAACTAGCAAACAAAGCACATTGATAAAATTATAACTTGGATGGTTAAATGTGACAACATATGTGAGCTAAGAGGAAATGTCATAAATAAAAGGGCTTTAAATTTGGCTGGCAAAGCATGCAATGAAATTAAGGATAAAATGAGAAATGTGATTGAAATCGATCTGGTTCTGCTTTACTATTACCTGTATCTGGCCCTGAAATGAAACCACTAATTAAAGACAGAAGCACACAAAGGCATGTGGCACCGGAAAACATTGGTGATCTATCCACACGAACCGGCGCGCCTATCTAAGAAGCTATTGAAAGTAAAACACACAAAACAAGTCATACTGCACCGGTGTTATTTAATATGTTTTCTTGCAAACCAAATATTAGAATCCCAGTGATTTGGCCGAAGCCAAAATTATCGAGGCTGAAATGACCGAAACCAAAGTGTTTGAATAACCAAAAATTCGAACACTTTGTTTTCGGACATTACAGCCGCGATAATTGATAATTTGCAAAAACACACACACACACACACACACACATACACACATAACACCCCCCCACCCACACCCCCAACATACACAAACCCCACTTACCTTCATCTTCACGCTGGTTCCTGCAGCGCTGGTTCCCTTTCACTGCAGGGTCCTTTTCTTCTCGTTTTTTTTTTTAACAGAAGGCTGCGGGGGTGTCCCGCAGCCCGCGCTCACTATACCATGAAGTATAGTGAGCGGGGCAATGCGGGGGACACCCCCGCAGCCCCTGTTTCTTTTTTGTTTTTTAAACACGGACCGCTGCGGTAGTGTCCCCAGCAGCCCCCGCTCGCTATACCATAAAGTATAGTGAGCGGGGGCATGCGGGAGACACCCCCGCAGCCCCCGTTTTTTTCTCCAATGCTACCACCAAAGGATCGAACTTTTGGTGTTCGGTCCTTTGGTGGTATCATTTTTCGAATTTTTCAAACATTTGGTCCTTTCGAACATTTTTTTTCGATCAAAACGACCGAAACCAAATATTATACATAAGAATGCTACGGGGCCATTGATCCAAAAGACCAAACGTGTAAAAGCAGCCCAAAGTAGTAAAACAAATGTTAAACACTTTGTGAAGCAAATAACTACAAAGACAGTTTCCCGAGCTGACACTTATGAAAAGATTCTTAGCAAATATAAGAAAGTAGTTAAATCCCAGGTTAATACAACAACCTTTTAAGGGAAAGGTGGTGCAAGAGATTATCCACTGCTGGACGATTTGATTGCAACATTGGCGGCGGCCGCCTCTGAAGCTGGAACTGGTTTCAGTGAGTGGATCTCTGAGGCACAACAGGATCAACTATGAAATAGAAACGTTGATAATAATGAGGGAGCTGTCCCAAAAAACCAGATGGGTCAAACTCATGGGATTGTTCCTTGTAAAACTGCAGAAGCAAAATTAATTGGAGAGATCCTGCCCCACATACAGGGGATGATACAATCTTCACTTGATTACTTTTTAAGGTTTCAACAAGATAAATTGGTATGAGGTGGGAACTCTTTTGTGTCTTCAGCCACCCCATTGCAAGAGCAGCATTTGAATAGAAATGACAATGCTAAACAAGGCAAGTCAATTTTTGCTTCACGCTTGCAAGGTGATAAGAACAGACCACTTCAAATTGATACAAGAGATTGTAATCATTTTTTTATAATTAAATGTAGACCTGCTCCTTATCCATCATATGATCTTAATCGTGCTTCTGTTCTGGCCATCTTTAAAGATATATAGAACCTTCAAGATGCCAGTACTTTCGATATAAAGCAGATCTAATTTTTATATGATAAAATCTTGTCAACAGTTAGAGTATGGATTCCTTCTAGTGTAGCAAGGACCTCCTGTGGCAGTCAAAGATGGACCTATTTGCACTCAAACTTATTCTGGCGACAGATCCTTCAGTATTTAAGAAAACAACACCACAGGAACAAGGGATAATGGTGAATAATGCAACTCCGATAAGGCTGCCTAACATCTATAAACAAATTGGAAATGGGGTGAGTCATACCCAATAAAGTTGGCAGAAAAATGGAAGATCATAGCTGGATCATCCATTAGGTAAGGCAAGAGTAACCTTTGCAAGTTGGAACATGTGTGGTTCTGCCCATTTATTGAACTCTAGCGGTTCCATACTTGCAGGTTACAGCATTGTGGCCTTACAAGAAACTTGGCTCATTGAACAGCCCTTGTGGGATCGCCACGAGATAGTTCTTCTGCCAGCCAAAGCCAATAAAAAGCGCTGTCCATCATCTGGCCGCCTGCTGGTAGCTGTGGACAGTAACAAAGGGTTTGAGATTTATCCGTGGGCATCACCGAACATTTACTTACAAATGGTGAAAATCAAATATCCTGGAGGTTTGATAGCATTAGTAAATATGTACTGGAAGCCGTTGGCCATATCCAACAAGAAATTCCTACTAGATCTGGGACAGTTGCTGGATTTTGTTCTGCTTGACCCAGGAATAACACATGCAATCCTAGCAGGTGACCTTAATTTGAAATGCTTTGCCTATGAGAAGTTGAATAAAGATCCTCTGGCCCCAATATGGTTAGATTTCATTAACACACGTCAATTTTGCATGCTGAATGGCGCATTCAAGCAAGACAACCCTCCGAGGAGCACTTGGAAACGAGGGAAGAGTGAATCGGTTATAGATTATATTTTTGTAGACAGATATACTGTTGGTGTAATATCCTCTTTTGAAGTGATTGCCCAAGCGAACAGTGATTATTAACTGCTTGCTACACAGTAGACTCACGAGCAAGATGGTGTAGAACCAAGTGATGGTAAATATGGGATGCAGGTGAGTGTTAATGTAGCAACATTGTGCTTTCGGTGAAACACGCAATCATTGCCCTCTCTAAGTCAAAATCTTGAAAATGTAAAGTTGAATCCAACATGGGTAGGTGAACAGTATACCTTTCTCTTGCACCTGTATAAAATTCACACCACTAGTGGAAACTATGTCTACCATAAACCAAAACAGACTTTTGACCTGGAAATCCAAATGCGAAAATCCACGCTCCGTAAGGAAAAAAAAGCTGCTCTATCTTTACCATTAACTATTCGAGCAGCAATAATTTAAAATGTAAATACAAAAACTGGCTTTGCATGCATACAACCAAATCATATCAAAATGATGGTTAAACTATGTTAAAGGCAATGTATTCGAAGAACACCACTGAAATTGAATGTGGCTGTGCATGCCTGGCAGTTACTGGCACAGATCAATGGGGTGCGACAACATGAGTGGATATCATACTTCTCCAAGATGTATGAATATCCAGGGATTCAGAATGATGCTCCACTCTTAAATAATCCTAAGGACAGCCCCCACGAGATGAACGGCTTAGGAATATCAGAAGAAGATATCCACTACTACATAATGAGATCCAGTAGTTCGAGGGTGCCGGGCCCCCGATGGGCTAACCAATTACATGTTTAAACAACACCCTATCATGTGGTCAAAGATCTTGTCAAAGGTTTTTCAGAAAGTATTTAGTGTGAATGTCATTCCAGAATCCTGAAAAAAATCAGTCGTAGTGCCCATCTTCAAGCTCGCCCTTCTTGATGCCCCTGGTAAAATCTTTTCGAGATTTGTGCTAAGGGATTTCAATGCATGGACAGTGGCAAATCACCAAAGGGTTCCCTTCCAAACCGGGTTTATTCCCGGAAGGAAACAGCCAATTTACTTATTAACTATTAAAGCTATCATTGCACATCATGCATCACTAGGGCAACCGATATACTTTTTTTTTTTTTTAATAAATTTCTTTATTATTATCTGAACAATAAGAACATACAAACATAGTGTCCCCCAAGCCAATGGAGGATTGGTCCATTTCCCTCCCGCCTCCCCCCCGACCAAGCCCATAACCACGCGCTGCAGTCTTGCGCCTCTAGGTCAGTTTATGCTGTCCAAGTCTCCATCGGAGGAGCTGTCTTCCTTGGGGTGGAACAAGGATACCGTAAGAGCCACCCACTGCAGTAGATCGTCCGAGGTGTCGATTTTCTGGTGTCTTTGCGCCAGTTCCCATGCTCCCGTCTCGGCTGTGGTCCATCTGTGTAGGTCCTCCCACCACGTTGCCACATTGGGTGCCTTGGGGCTTTTCCAGGCCATAGCAATTCTTCTTTTTGCTAAGATGTACATGAGGTCTTTGAGTCTGTTTAGTGACCTGTTTTTTTTGTTCCTGGGGTATCGGCCCAGGATGCAGGCTTTGGGGGATTGCACGTCTAGCGTTATGTCCGCATTAGCTGCCCTGGTTTGGATCTGTGACCAGAAGATTCGGATTGCCAGGCATCCCCAGAACATGTGGGTCATTCCCGCAGAGGGATCCAGGCATTTGGGACATGTTGCGGCGCTCGTGTCGTTGAATCTGGAGATGACACGTGGGGTGAGGTAAGCCCTATGAATAATGTAAAATTGTATGAGCTGGAACCGTGAGTTCCGGGATATTTTTTTGTGGTAGTGCATCACTGCATCCCACTCTTTGTCTTCGAATCTCTCGCCGAGTTCAAGTTCCCACTTATCTCTACTCTTGGGACTTTGTTGCGTAGCACAGTTCAGTAGAGTTTCGTAGAGCCTCGAGGTTTCGTGGCCTCCCTCCGCCACACTTAGTAGGTTCTCGATGGGTTCGTGGCCGGTGTCAAGGGTCTCCATCCCCGGCCATCGTTTTGCGAGTTTGTTCGCTGCCGCCCCATGTAGGAGGAATTGACCGGGCGGTATTCCCGTAGTTTCTTGCAGTTCGGTGAAACTGAGAATGCCTCAGTCGTCTACCAGGTCACCCAGGGTTGCTATGCCAAGGGGTTCCCATATGTTCCTAATCACTTTCAGGGCTTCTGGTCTGTGTGACATCATTGCGGCTATTGGAATTTGTGGGGAGTAGGGGTCCGCCAGGTTGGCGATCCTGCAGGCCCTCTTCCAGGTACGGATGCCCAGGTGAATTAGGTATGAGTCTCGGTGACTCTTCTCCGACTCAGTCCAGAGTAAGTCTCTAAGCAGCCATGGGGAGTTTCTCGGCTGTAGTATGTGGGTATCTGTGGCGGCATCGTCCGCCATCCACTGTATTACATGTTTCAGTTGGCCCGCCAGATAATAGAGCTCAAAGTTGGGAATTTTGAGGCCTCCTTTGTCATAGGGTCTTTGTGTGGTTTCTAGGGCTACTCTGCATCGTCCCCCATGCCATAGGAATTTTCGGCAGAGTTTGTTGAGTTCCTTGAAGAATTGTGGCGGGATGTAGAACGGGACATTGGTGAAGTAGTACAGCAGTCGTGGTAGTGCCACCATTTTGAGTAGCCCCGCTCTGCCAGTCACCGAAAGGGGCAGCTTGCTCCAGAAGTCGATTGATTTGGCTAGGCCCTCCTTAGCTCGTACTGTGTTTATTATATGCTCTGTTCTGGGGTCGCGGTGGATGTTGATGCCCAAGTATTTGAATGTGGTGGGTTCCCACCGGAGTGCTAATGAGGGGAGATTTTCTTTTCTGGTATTGCTTAGGGCTGCCAAGGGGTATAGGCAGGATTTATCGTGATTAATTAGGATCCCCGTGCATCTAGAAAATCCCTCTAGGGTTTCAAGTATATATGGTAGTATGTGCTCGGGGTCTTTTAGGTAGAGGAGCATATCGTCCGCGTACATGGACACCAAGTGGGAAACTCCGTTTATTGATATACCCCCATCGCCATATTCAAGCCTAAGGTATGCTGCCACTGGTTCGATGGCCAGGATGTAGAGTAAGGGGGATAGGGGGCACCCCTGTCTGGTTCCTCTGGAGAGGCACCATTTATCTGAGTAGGTGTTGTTGGTTCGGACTCTGGCGGTGGGATGTGCGTAGGTGAGCTTGACCCAGTTTAGGAAGGTGGTCCCGATTCCCATCCTGGTCATGGTGGCATAGAGCCATTTCCACCTGACCGAGTCGAACGCTTTAGTGGCGTCGAGGGACACCACCGCACTTCTATCAGGTTTGTTGTCCGTGCTGTGTATGACGTGGTGTAGTTTCCGTAGGTTTTCAGTGATGGATTGTCCATGCACATACCCGGTTTGATCCCTGTGTATCAAATGTGGGATGGCCGCCTGTAGTCTCTTAGCTAGCAATGCTGTTAGTATTTTGTAGTCTACATTGAGCATGGACAAGGGCCTGTACGCACCGCAGTCCTGGCTATCTTTGCCGGGCTTCAGCAGGGGAATGATGACCGCTTCGTTCATGGTGTCAGGGAGGTGGCCTAATTTGTATGCCTCGTTGTATACCTGGGATAGTAAGGGGGCCAATATATCTTCGTAGTTCTTATAAAACTCCCCCGGGAGCCCGTCGGGTCCTGGTGTTTTCCCCGTGGGTATTGATCTGATGGTGGCCATGACCTCTTCAGGCGTGATGGGGTTATCTAGGGCCTCGGTTACGTGCTCGTCCAGGTGCGGTAGCCTGATACTGTTGAGGGCATCCTCTATGTCCGTGTCTCTAGGGGGGGTGGGGTCAGAATATAGGGCCTGATAGTACTTTTTGAACGCTAGGTTAATCTCGGCTTGCGTGTGGATGTTCTGGCCTTCTTCGTCTCGGAGTAGGCAGATGGGCGTTTTAGGGATCTCACGTTTGTATAGCCACGCTAGTAGTTTGCCGGGTTTGTCACCTAGAGCGTGGTTTCTTTCGGTGTATTTCGCGTGGCTTAGCTTTCCTAGTGTCTCCCAGTGTTTTAGACATGCCTGCTTGAGTTCGATCACATTGTGTAAGTGGGAGGGGTCAGGGGATGGTGCGGCTTCCAGGTCCCTCAACTCAGTTTCAGTGCGCTCAAGCAGGGATGTAATGTGCTTTTGGGCTCCTCCCGTGGCGGCTATCATTTCGCCCCTTATTACCACTTTATATGCCTCCCACGCTGTGCTTATATGTTGGACACTGTCGATGTTAATTTGCCAGTAGTTCGTTGTGCCCTGTCGTATTTGTTCATTAAAGGATTTGTCGAGGAGCGCCTCGCTTCTGAGCCTCCATGTTGGGACGGGGGGCCTGGGGGTTGTCAGGGACCCTGTGGTAATCAGCGGTGAGTGATCAGAAAGCACCCTAGCCAAATATTGGGTGTGTTCAAAGTAGGGCAGGTGTTCCTCGCTGACAAAAAGGGTGTCGATTCTAGTGTGTACGTTGTGCGGTGGGGAGTAAAAGCAGTAGGCTCTGGCGTCAGGGTGTTGTGTTCTCCACAAATCTTTCAGGGCGAGTTGCTGTGTTAGGGCATTGAGTACTTTGGCTGGGGGGGAGGGGTGGGAGTGTTTGCTATCTGCTCTGTCTATGCGCGGGTCTAGGGTGCAATTGTGGTCACCTCCCCATAGTATCAGGCCTTCCCTGTAAGGGCTCAGGCGAGCGTATAGTGAATGGAAAAAGACGGTGGCGTTATGATTGGGGGCGTAAGTGCAGATTAGGCACAGGTCTTTTCCTTCTATGGTGCCTTGTATCAGGGCCATTCTGCCTTCGTTATCTGTTTTGGTGTGCGTTAGGACGATGGGGACTGATGGCGCAATCCAAATCAGGACTCCTCTTGCGTATGAGGAGAATGTGGTGCCAACACAGGTTCCTCTCCAGGCTTTGGCCAGTGCGGCGAGTCTGGGTGCGTTAAGGTGTGTCTCTTGAAGGAGGGCGATACTAATTTTGTGTCGCTTCATGAAGGAGAGGATGCGATGAGGGCATCCAATATACTTAACATTTGTAGACCTAAGAGCTGCTTTTGATTCAGTCTCACAAGAAAATTTGTACAAAAAATTGATTAATGAAGGCTGTGCTTCTTACTTAATCTAATTTATGCATTACACACGGATACGAAGATTCAAGTGAGAATTAACCTGGCGGGTGAGTTGACTCCATTTATAGATAGCTGGCACGGGCTTAAACAGGGATGTTTTCTCGCATCAGCTTTATTTAATTACTTCATCTCTGATATGCAAAGAGTTTTTCAAAATATTATAGCCGACCCGCCCAAAATAGCTGATAGATCTGCCAACACCCTACTGTATGCAGATGATTTAGTTCTTATGTCTAAGACTCCTCAGTGACTTCAACGCCTGTTGACTACATTTGAGGGCTATGTTGAAGAAAATCTCCTCTCCATAAACTTAGAAAAACGAAAGTAATGGTTTGCAAAATAAAGAAGAGAGCTTCCATGAAGGGATATAAATGGGCTTTACAGAAAACACAATTAGAATGTGTTTCCCAATATGTTTATCTAGGTGTCACTTTGGCAGATTGGGATGACGAAAAAGTGCATTGCAAGTGTCTTGAGTAAAAGCTCAATATGTCTATGTCACAAGCAGCCTTGATTCAAAGTAAACTACACCCATACTTATATATGGAGCTGAAACGAAAAAAAATAATACCGGAATCCGTATGGGATAGATTTGAAACCAAGTACTGGAGACGACTATTACACCTACCAAAATGTGTACCAGGTTTGTGAATAAGACATGAACTGGGGTTCATTTCATTACATTCTAGATATTGGTGGAACGTAGTAGCTGTATTTAGAAAGTGATTATTGGCACATGAAACATTGTCAGTATTGGGGACTCTAGCTGAGTACATATGTGAAGCTGATGATCTGTTTGTTACAAAATGGAGATAAAAAGTCCTGCAAGTTTTACTAAATGCTGATTTAGCAACAGATGATTTGATTCAGAATCCCTCAGGAGCTTAAAAAAATGATTTCAAAGCGACTGTATAAAAACAAGAGAGATGTGTTTAAAATATTGTGAATTCTCTACTCAACCATTTGGCCACAGAAAATATAGTGTGCCAGAATCATACTTAAAGAAAATTCCATCGTTTCAACATAGACAAGATTTTATGCGATTACAGTTTAATTTATCGCTTACAAAAGAAGTTCAAGTTAAGGGTAAATTGGTAAGCTCTGAAAAGATCACTTGTTGTTTCTGTAAGGGTATGGATAAGAAGGAAACCTTGAAGCACTTATTAGTGATGTGTGAAGCCTTGATTTCTTTGTGAATGCATCATTTGGGTCCGACGTTTAAAATGTATAGAGATATAAACGCAGAATCTCTTTGGCAATTGATCTTTTACGGACAGGAATCTACTCAGCGAATTAATGCAATAACATTTCTAAAAGCATTACATTTAGAAATATTGTAAATAATGGATATGTTTAAAAACATAGGCTGTTTTAAACAGGTGATATTAACATAGTGATATAGTGTAGGAACTTTGACTAATCAACTGAGAAGAAATCGAGATAAAATGAATTTAAGAATTTTTAAATGAATGATTTATTAATGAAGAAAATATTTTCAGGTTATAATGTTTTGCAAATGTTTTTTTTTTCATTTTCATGTGTTGTTTTATTAATATTAAGATGTTTTGCAATTGTATTAGTAAAGTATTGTAAAGTTGACTTTGTCAGCTATATCAATAAAAAAGATATATATATTCAATAAAAAGAATTGTTAAAGGGATGTTATAGCTAAGTTGCACTAATGAAAACTGATAAAATTCAATGAAAAAACATTGCAAAGGGATGTTATGTTTACAAGCAAAACATAAAAACCACAGGAATTCACCAGTTATGCTTAACTAAGCAACCATACCTCACACCCCCACTGTGCACTGCTAAGACACATGCCCAGTACATCAAAGATGACATCACAAATGTCATTGATGACATCACTGATGACATCACATATTAAAATAATTTTGATAAACAGTCTCTACAATGTGTAGTGTTTATAATGTTGGTGTGAAGATGTCAGGGGTGATCAGGACATCTATCATAAGATACTTAATGTATTAAAGAATGTTCTCATCTAAAGAAAATATAATATTTGGCTGGTGTTGTTAATACAGGAACCTGATCATACATACACATAGGCAATGGCTGCAACACGTACCAAAGAAGTACACTATTTTTAATCTGGTAATTTCTGATAGTAAAATAATAAATGCTACCTTATTACATTTTTGATTAATGTTAAACATGGAATAAACAGCTAACAATTTCAAACATATGACACACTTGTGTAAGTACACAAAATACATATAAAAACCCAGAATGCATACAAATTAGAGCCACAAACAGGGAAACTAAATTAAGGAAGAAAGAACTAACTAATATCATTCTTACCCCAACATAGCAACATTTGTGTCCAATATAGACAGTTTCACCTGAAAACCCTGCCATTCCCCAATTTATAGCATCATTTTAAATACTTCTAGACACTTTTTGCAACTTTTTCCACAGTTTTTGCGTTGGTCGACGTTCGCGGACGTCTGATGTCATCGCAGACTTTTCGGGAAGTGTCGCATGACCACACACGCACACGGCATGTTGACGTAATTGTGAAAGCATCTGCACTTCGTGAATGGGTCTGTGCTTCGCTAACACCTCTAAACTGTATTTCCATCTGATCTAGGAAGTTTTGAAACTGAAAACGTACCCTTGCACAGCTTCTACACCTGTTCTTACTCATTATCCTTTAACAATCTAGCACACAGCACATACTTGGAAGAATATTAGCAAAACTGATATTTATCTTAAACATGACATCAGCTATTGCCATCCCTCCTCCCCAAGAGCCACCACCACCAACAGCAGGAGGACCTACACAACGAAAGAAGCTTAATACATCAAAAATACAATGAAGAGGACCAGGAAGATGAGGTGGGTGAAGTGCCTACCTGTAGCACCCAGAGAAAATCATGAGTGTGACAGTTCTTTACCACTGTTGGGAATGTACCAAAGGCTAAATCTACCAAAGTGAAATGCAAAGAGTGTTACCGTGTACTCAGTCACAGAGAACTTGGGCTACTATGGGACCACCTCCATGCCCTGCCATACCAAATCCAACCAGTACAATGCTCTCATAAAGGTTGTTCCTTTCTTATGAAGTAGTAGAGTGTCTTCCTCTACCTCATCTTCCTCAACTAATACTGTAACCACACAGCCTACTTCTGTGGGACACAAAATCCCACCAGCTACCTTGAAGCGATAAAAGAGGCTGTTGATCCATATCTTTCAAAGACAACAGTACTCTGTATGTACTGCAATACACCACTCTGCAAGGGGGAGCAATTTCGAAGTGCTTTTGAAGCTGTAATCAAGGAGCATGAGAAACACTGCCCCCTACATATCTGTGCTTGGTGCCCCTTCCCTCGTTTCTGGTCTCTCGTTGCACAATAATAAATAAATAAATAAAAAGGTTCATTTAGGAACCACTTTTCACAGTTAAATACAGAACTAAAATAATCAGCTTTGGACTCCATTTACATTTTTCAGTAAAGTAGTTAGATTCAACAAAATTCTCCAACATTCCCATTAGAATGTTCTACTATGCTAATAGACATAATGGACAATTGTATACTAGAGAAAAAGAAAAAAACACAGAAACAATTTTCTGTCCGAAATTCTTCTCTCGAGCATACAATAAACACCATAATCAATTGACCTTTATGACTATTCGCAGTCTCAGCATTCCCCTGTCTAGCCCATGCCTTATTAAATAAAAACAGATTGCACATGCACACCATCACACACCACAACCCTTCTACTCTTTTTACTGTTATGTTTATAACACTCCGTCATTGGCTGCTTTAAACCATTCACGCATATATCCACCAATCACTTAAACAAACTCTACATATAGCCTATCAACATATTAAACTTCCATCCACCAACTGTCACTTAAAAAATGTTCTACAAATCTTTTGCATCTGCATTTCCCATACTTCTACCAACATGTTTTACATAGTGCTTCTATAAATGCACATATGCATGTCCTTACCGGTTGTTATTCGATGAGTCCTATATATAACAAATACTTTGCCAAACTTGATCGGGAATTCACTGATATTGAGAGTGAAAACTTTTGGTTGCGTTGTCTCTCTGGGAGGAGTAATTATCTGACTATTGCCATCACTCAGATATGGAAAGTGGCCAAAGAACGCCTATGTAAATTTGAAGAAGATGTCAAACTGCTTCTGAGTCTTGAGAATACCGATGTCTAGACCTCTGTGTCTGAATTTGCTGTGTAAAATGCTTAACTTCTTTTATTGTATATAGTATTTTATGGTTGCATCTTTTTCTTTGTATTTAATAGCCAATCTGTAATTGTTGTTGAATTAATATGTTGGTGGTCTGTTACTATATTTTTCTGTATGTATATATGTGAAAAGTTCCTTATTTATGAACTATAACACAATTAAAAAAAATATTCTACAAATCTTTTGCATCTGCATTTCCCATACTTCTACCAACCTGTTTTACATAGTGCTTCTATAAATGCACATATGCATTATGCAGTGAGAGAAGTGCATAAATAAAAGGGGCAGTACGGATAGACAAGTGCTCATGTGATTGCAGGAGGGAAGTACCTATGGATGCCTAAGTGGGAGGCCACTACCTAACTACTGGGGCAGAGGAGTCCCAAGGGTGGGGAACATCTTAACTGTAAGGTCCCTTTAACAAAGTTTTTTCTGTCAATTGAATAGGTTTTCATAAGTGAAAATATTTCATAATGTTACATCAGTGTATATACGTTATTTATAATTCCTCATTTAACATATATGAAAAACCTATAAACCTCCTTTAAAAAAATATTTTTATAATGCATACTTATGTGTGTCGTTATCAGCAGTGCATTCTGGGGATGCCAGTCATTGTTCAATTGACTAGGGCATGAGGCTCGACCTTGACCCCAGTCCCACCAAACCATCCTCATTATCCACTGCACCTACCCAGGATCCTAGTTCAGTGTACACTACACCCTCATAATGTAACCCAGGGCCAGTGCGTATGGCTTGCTGCATAACCCAATGGGGGGCAAATCAGAGTAGACATTTGTCCTTGCCAAGGGCCAGGCCCACTGCCCATGGCAGAAAAGTAATATCACTGTTTTTTGTACTAACGTTTCAACAATTTCAAAAAAGTAAAACACAGAACAGATTTGCAATAGAATCCTTTCAGGTCGTTGCTGATGCTCCTCGCTCAAGTTTGCTGCAATCCTGTCCGGCACTCTGCGCTACAGCCGCAAGCAGATTTTTTTCTCCCAATTAAACATAGAGCTTCGGCCATGCTGCATGCCCCAATAAGTAAATCAGAATAGGGATTTGTCCTTGCCGAGTGCCAGGGCCATTGCCCATGCACCAAACTCATATCACTATTTTTGTGCTTACATTTGGACGCTTTTGAAAAATAAAGCACAACACAGATTTGCAAAAGCATGCTTTCAGCTCCATGTTGATGCTCCTTGCACAGGTATGTTGTAATTCAGTAAAGCACTTTAGGCTATAGTCACAAGCAGAATATGTTTTCCCATTCAAACCTAGGACTTTGGCCATGCTGCATGCCCCAATAATCAAATCAGAGTACACTATTATCAAGTAATTGCAGGGCGGTTCAATGGGTAGATCACTGTGCTTCATCTAGTACTTTAAATGGATTAGTATGCTGCTGGTTGTGGGTTCTTTTGTGAAGGTGCCCTTCCTTCTTCAAGTGTTAGGTTTCGAATAGGAGAGTGAGCCCTGTTCACCTGGGCTCTGGGTTATTCAATAAGTAACTGTTGTTGTAATAAAGCAGTCTTGAAAACCATTGTTGGTGCTATATGTATTGTTGGAAGTCAGCCGACATGTGAGTCCGGCATCCAATCCCAATATTCTGTTCCGGTATGATCGCAAATAAGGGGGGTTAATGATTTGAAGGGGCGGCCTGGTTACCATGTGGGCACCTGGTTCAGCGTGCTCAGTATTTATCTGCTGATTAGCATTGTTTCTGAGTGTATGCAGCGGTAGTCACATTGGTCTGTTGATGCAATCCTGTGCAGGATTTCGGGCTGTAGCCACGGGCAGAATTTGAGCCAAAGGAAGAATTTTATTTCCCCGTTCAAACCTATCCGATTTTGAAAACTTTTACCACATATCCAGTCCCTGGTGGCCATGCCCACTTTAACCCCATTGCCAGTCTCTGATGAACATGGCCAGTAACCAGATTGTCTGAGTCATGGCCTTTGGCAATGACTTGGACAATCTGGCCACTGCCAATGGCCACAGCCCATGACTCGGACAATCTGGCCACTACCCATGGCCACAGGCTATACCTCAGCCACCAAAGGTATATCAAAATGTTTTGTACCTACATTATGACACTTTTCAAAAAATAAAACAGACACATTTGCAAAACCATGCGTTCAGGTCCTTGCCAATGCTGCTTGCATGGCTTTGCTTCAAATACGTTCATGTTTTATTTTTTTTCAATGTGTCAAAATGTAGGTACATAAAATTGTCATATCATTTTGCTCCCATTTGACAAAATCTATTCAGACTTTGCCCAAACATTCAAGGTTGGGTGTATAATATTTTAAAATTCTTTTGTGCACATTCGTCAAATGGCAATAAAGTTATAAGCCATCTAAAAATGTTTAAACCACCCTCTAATTTTACTCCCCTTAGCAAAATCCCACCACACTTTGCAAAAACATTTGGATCTTGGTGTTTAATTTTTTTTGCAAACCTTTGTGCGGATTTGTGAAATGGTACCAAATGTATAAGCCTTTCAAATATTTTGGGAACCCCCCTTCTAATTTTGTTCCCTCTTTGCAAAACAACACCGGACTTTGTAGAACCATTTAAGGTCAGATCTAGAATGATATCACAACATTTCATGCAGTTTCATTGAGTGCCGTCAAAGTTATAAGCCATCCATAAACTGCTTTTCACCAACCCTGTAATACAAAAATATGTATGGATGCCCCCGAACATCTGAGATGTTTGCGAACATCACATGGTTGTCTTTAAACTGTGTGCGAACTTAGAAGATGAAAAACCATCTGTTTTTTAGCTTTTTATGGCCATATCCCATCCCATCCACAACACCCCTCACTTACCTAGAGATTGTTTTGTTAGTTTGACAAGTGCAACGTTGTGTTTTTTCATATGTTTTACTGTGATGTCCACGGACAATGGCGGCTGTCCGCAGATCTAATATGGCGGACATTTCAAAATATCTGACGCACCTCACGCTTTTTACCATCCAATCAGCGGGCGCGTCCGTTGTCTGTGAAAATCACACCGGACCCTGATTGTTCCAGAGAGGTGTCCGCAGACCGAATAGGAAGGTGTGTCCACGATACGGATCAAAATATAACTAATGTTTTGGGACCTACTTTTTGCCCATTTAAAAAAAAAAAGGACAGATTTACACCAGTTCACAAAAGCACGCTTTCGGGACCAAGCCACCGCTCCTGCTGCAAATTTCCATTAAGTCTATGAGGAAAACCACACATTTTGGGACCCCCATATAACTTTGCTCCGCCCGCCCCCTGGGTATGAAACCTCACCAGACTTCGCAAAATCAATCCGTTTGGTGAGGATTCACCCAGGGTGGGCAAAGTTACAAGCCACCCAAAAAGTGTTCTTCTGATGGGTTCAGCAACTAAAGCATAACTACAGGGCCATTACCACATGCCCTGTAATATATATATTTATATTATACTCTAAAAGATACAAGCATTACAACTTCAAAAAAAACATTCAACATAAATCACAGAATTGCAGTTTAAGTAGGTCAAAATGTAGTCTTCACTTTCCCCATAACACCTACCATTAATATAGCAAAATACATTAAATGTGGTGCAGGGAATGTTAAAAGTGTGTGCCGCTTTCTCTGAACGTAGGTGCGCAATTGTAACGAAAGCATGGTATCAACATTAAGACGGAAACAAGTGACCACAGTTCAAGGGTGTTTATTGAACTTCAACAAGGATGTGACAAACGCCTATCTAATCATAAATCTACAGAAGGGAGCAAGCTACGACCATCAAATAATAATAACGCAGTCCTAGTGTTGTCTTGTCAAAATAAACAGGCATATACAAAAATAACTATTGCCAATCCTTACCTCTAAATACAAATAGTGTGGGAGTAGTGTTTATGAAAAAGAAAGAAATGTTCACAAAAATTATGTCAGTATGTTCAGGCCGTTGGCCTCCATTCCCCATGTTTTAAACATAGGACAAGGCGGTTCAATCAAGCATAGCACAATCTCTGGCTTCATTGGCACAAGGATACAGTACAATCACTAGCATCAGGGCATTCTGTGCCCCAGTCTCTTCACCTATCAAAGTCTCTTCATTCATAGGGCCTGATGAAACAAAAAAAACAAAAACTTATTTTCCTCTTACAAGTACTCAATTCAGGTGATTCACTGTTCACCCTGGAACCCCCTCATCCGGGCTCAGATCCCTTCAATACAATGATCGGCACTTTGGATCCCCCCTTTTCCAGGCTCAGATCTCCTTTCACAATGAACATAGAATATTCTTTCTCGGGTGACTCACAGTTCACCACGGATACCCCTCAGCCCGGCTCAGATCCTTCCTCTTACACAATTATTCTCCTTCCTCCAGGTTCGGACCATTTTCATTTAGCATCAACGATCGAAGATTTTCGAAAGTGCTCATGGTTTTGCTTGACCTGTTGCAGGACCAATTCGATTTCGCAATTCCTTTTTGCATTTACCACCTTTCAGTTGGATACCCAACAGAGACCTTCGAATGAGCATGTGGTGCCGGACCCCTCTGTTTATGGTATCTGTCTTGTCTTCAAAAGTTCAGTCACTCATCTGCTGTTTTAATTATATTTGTGTCAATGTCACATACGCTTCACACACTGTTCGCTTCAGTTTTATCTATAAAATGTTGCCGCTTGCAACGTTGGCTTTAACACAGACCAGTCTGATATCAGTCTCCCCAACTCATCGGCTCTGCTGACTTTACTGGCGCTGCTTTGTTGTAGGAGCCAAGGACAGTACCAGAGTGGCAAACGATACTCCCTGCATTGGCTATCGACGCGGGAGAGCCCCAGGTACCTCCAAAACACAATGCAGGTTTCTTCAGCTTTTGATTCTGGTTCTTATGCTTATTATTCTTGAAGGCTCATGAAAGTAACAGTCTTTCTCTCAAATGGTCAAGGGCACTTCCCCCCTTGCAACCCTCTTGCCATCTTTCTCCTTGTATTAAACTGCCACCTTGGAACTTCTGCTTTCTCGTGTGCTTTGCCTTGCTTGTACAGTGCCTTCTCCCTCCTCCTTCACAGCCCCCTATCTTATTACACCTAGGTCATTTTAAAAAGCTCCAGGTATGTGTAATGATCAGTAATTGCCTGACCCTGCCTGACCATTGTATTGGGACATTTCAGGGATACGGCTCGGGTGTTAGTCCGTTTTCTCTCAAAGTGAACTGTCTGTGAGAAAGTGTTTGTATCAGAAAAGGGCGTGTTGAGTTCCTAAGTATCCTACCTGGTAGGATGGGGAAAAGGTGTTACAGGGAAGGGGATACTGCGTCTCGCCGTCTGGTGCTCCACTTCCACTCTCCTAAGACTCCTCATCCAGGTGATCCTCCAACACTGGTCAACCCCCAGTAACTGGATCCAAAAGCAATGGCCTGTGCTGGCTACCTGGATGACAGATCTCTGGGGATTAGCGGATGAGACACCTTCAGGTTTCTAACCGCAACCTTCAATCTACATGTGTGCAATGTTCAATCTACATATGTGTGTACAGCTTCCAAGCTTCCTATATATATATACATATATTTATATATATATCTGTGTGTGTGTGCGTGTGTAGCTAACAATCGATATATGTGTGTGTGTCTGTGTGTGCAGCTTTCAATCTATTCCTATTCATTTGCTTTCAGCTTTACAAGTTTGGACTGGAGATGCATACTTTTCCAGTAAAAGGTACCATGTTAAATCACTTTTGCCTTTTCACATTACAAATAGGTCTGCCTGTGCCTTTCAAGATAAGGTACGTCAGGAATTTAACACTTTGCATGATTTTCTGTAAATAAGATAAATTCTTTGTGCTCATATTTGGTGTGCAAACATCTAATTTATGACTATCCTCCCTTCCAGCACAAATGTGCATGATATCACGTTAACTAATAGTATTTCATAAACACACTATGGCCGGAGTGATTCTATGCCAGGATGAGCCATGGATTCTGTTTTAATTTTGTGTAATTTTACAAAAACCAGGTGCATTAAATTTCTACAAAATGCTGTCAGTTTTAAATTGCACCTCTCAGGACAAAAACTCATTGTATTTTAAGAAAAGGAAATCTGACTTACATTCAGTTTCAAATAAAGGACACAGGGCATTTTAGTTAACACTGTGCCTGTGTCCATGTCAGAATAGCAGCCCTTTGGCTCCCAGCCCCTTTGAGTCCCAGGATTTTATGACGGACAGCATTATGGGCAATTTGAAATTATATATTGGGGTTTTGTAATTACATATTAAAGGTGGCTTCTTATTTTGGAGAATAAACTGGGACCCCCTCAGTCTGGTATTACTGCCACTGCTTGTTACTTTATGCACTAGATAGATTTTATATAGGTTACAAGATATATGTTTTACAGACAAAATGCAATTTGTTTTAAGTTGGAAGTACTTCCATGATTGAGATATGAATTTGCAAATGATTTAACTTTTGATTTAAAATACACACAAATTACTTTTTCTTCAGTTTGACAAGAATGATAAGTCAAATAAATGCTAATTCCAGCCTGCAGATTTCTCTGGCGGTGTTTGGGTAATGGGCTCTGTACCATTTTACTGACATGGAAAGCTCAAAATGACTTTGATTCGAAGTAAAAATGGTCTTATGACTAGCGCCTTGAAAACCAGTTTCAACAAGCATTTCTCGGTATGTGATTCTTACTTGGAGTAAATAAAGTCTTAACTTCTGATCTCGGGTCCTTTGACAAACATTCCCGTGGTTGGGGCTGCAGCTTCAAGTCAAATCCAGTTAATTGTTTAGGCATTTTCCATTTCAAGTTTAATAGAATTGTTGTGTTATTCAAAATTAAATTAAATGTATTGCAAGATACAATGATTGAAAATTAATAAAAGTGTATTTTCTATTAGAATTCACAAGGGCACCGTGTGTCAGCAATATTACGAAAATGGCATTGCAATGAAATCCTGCACTTGTTCATTTATGATTGCATTTTCACATGAGTTCACCATTAAAAAGAAAAGGAGCACATTTTAAGATTACAGATGTATGTTCTCTATAAATCCAAGTTATAGGAATATGCTGAGTAAACAAGTTCTTTTTAAGCTTCGGGGCTGTGAAAATAAGTGCTCTTGGGACCGAGGCTGATTTTCTTTGCTGATTATCAGACTCCAGATACTTGGGCCTCTTACTATGTTTCTACATTGGACAGAAGTTCCAATTTGCATATCCATTCCTCTTCATGCCCCTAGTATTGACCACAATGTATTTAAAAGAGCAGTGCAAATGGTTGCAGTCTGTGAAAGTTTCTTTTACTTTGGTGAAAAATGTCCCTGGTTCCACAGTTACTTACTCCTAACATTTTACAGAGGCATCCTCTTCATCATGGCAGCGAGCATGATGCACAATCCAACCTGAAGCATACTTTTGTGAATGGAGCCTCTCCCACTCTTTCAGAAAAACGTTTTTGTTATCAGTTGACCTTAGGAAAACGATCTGTGCTGCATTTTCTTCCACAGGTCTCCCTCCCAGCAATCGTCGTCTCTATGAGAAGGGCCAAGGCACAGCGATCATGGCTTCTTGAAAAAGTTTATTAATTATTTTTTGACCTGGGGTCCAGATCAGCCCCAAAAGTAGGATTGTAGAAGTAGCCTCGGCTCGGCACATCGAGGCCTGAATTGCATCTTTATTTCTTCAGATATGGTTAGTCAGGTGCAACTGAAGTGGGCTCAGAATGATGTTTTCTATTTTACTGCCCATGGAATATCAAGCAGGCTATTGGTTTGGTGGCCATGGTGAGGGGTATCTGATTGCAGGTGGCGGTATAGTGTTTACAGAGAAACTGCTTGGAAGTACGGGAGTAGCTGTCTCCGAGTGACTGCATGACGAACAGACGACTGAGTCAATTACTGTGACGTCTGACAAGACAAGGAAGATGCCCCTTTCTGTGAGGAGAAGATGAGAGGACTGAATAAACTTCAGATTTATCAGGGGAGTGATGATGTAAGCACAGGCCTCGACAAAGAGGTGTCCCATTTAGGATTTCCTCAGAATCTCCCCTCCCCCATCAAATAATGGCAGGAAAACGGACTTTGTATGCGTCAAAGCATAATGGATTTGGTCTCTGGTGAGGGGTTAATTCATGCAATTAGGTATGGTGCAGGCACCCAGGAAAGGAGTTAGACATCAGTATGTGTTGGTGACAGACTAACTGACAGGTAAGGGGTTCAGTAAAAAAAAAAGATATCCCAGTTTAGTGAGTGAGTAAAAAACTATGTGGGCATACTGCCTTCAACCAAGGGAATCCTAGTGCCACCGTACTTAACGCCTGACAGAAGAAATACCTCAATGTGAAAGAATAGTGTAGCAGTGGCATCAGGTCACTGGACTCAGAGTGTGCATCTAACATGTGTTCTCAAGTAAAAGACAAGAGGGGGTAATTCCTAGAATTCAGCGCACAAGTGGCGTACGCGGCTGGCGCACAGTGTGCGCGTACGAATCCCTGCGCCAGCCGCGTGCGCTAAAATACATTTCCGCGCACAGCGTATTCATGGATTCCAGCCACCAAAACCAGCCGTGGTGCACAGTGGCGCAGCGAGCCTGCAGCAGCGCCAGTTACGCCCCCAAGAAACACCCCTTGCGCAAGGAAAAGCCATCAAAATCCCCAATCCAGCGCAAAGGGCTGCGCTAACCCTGTACCAGCACGGCAAGCGGGGTACGTGTATCACTGGGGTGCGCGGGAAGTTTCTCATGTGATTTCAGCTGGGTACGTGTATTACTGGGGTGCGCGGGAAGTTTCACACGAGATTGGCCCTGTGCGAGCGGGGTATGTGTATTACTGGGGTGCGTGGGAAGTTTCACACGCGAATTCAGCAGGGTACGTGTATTTCAGGTGTGCGCGAGAAGTTTCACACGCGATTCCATCAGGGTACGTGTATTTCAGGGGTGCGCGTGAAGTTCCACACGCGATTCCATCAGGGTACGTGTATTTCAGGGGTGCGCGGGAAGTTTCACACGCGATTCCATCAGGGTACGTGTATTTCAGGGGTGCGCAGGAAGTTCCACACGCGATTCCATCAGGGTACGTGTATATCAGGGGTGCGCGGAAAGTTTCACATGCAATTTCAGCTGGGTACGTGTATTCCAGGAGTGCGCGGGAAGTTCCACACGCGAATGTCCTGGGTACGTGTATTTCGGGGTGCGCGGGAAGTTACACACGCAAATTCAGCAGGGTACGTGTATTTCATTGGTGCGCGGGAAGTTCCACACGCGATTCCATCAGGGTACTTGTATATCAGGGGTGCGCGGGAAGTTCCACACGCGATTCCATCAGGGTACGTGTATTTCAGGGGTGCGCGGGAAGTTCCACACGCGATTGGCCCTGTGCGAGCGGGGTACGTGTATTTCAGGGGTGCGCGGGAAGTTCCACACGCAAATGTCCTGGGTACGTGTATTTTGGGGTGCGCGGGAAGTTACACACGCAAATTCAGCAGGGTATATGTATTTCAGGGGTGCGTGGAAAGTTCCACACATGATTGGATCAGGGTACGTGTATATCAGGGGTGCGCGGGAAGTTCCACACGCGATTCCATCAGGGTACATGTATATCAGGGGTGCGCGGGAAGTTCCACACGTGAATGTCCTGTGTACGTGTATTTCAGGGTGCGCGGGAAGTTTCACACGCGATTTCAGCAGGGTACGTGTATTTCAGGGGTTTCGTGGAGTACTACATGTGAATTGGCCGTGTGGGTCCTCCCAGGTGTTCGCTCTACAACCTCCACGGCCCCTGCAGGCAGCCCACACCACGGGGGACTACCCTGCACCCCTGCTCATGTCCCGCAGGCAGCCCATCCACCATGGGCATGCCCCCCAGCCAAGCCACATGTCACCTTGCACTACTGATCAACAATGCATGTCTTCCAGCACCCCCACCCCCCAGCAGTGCAGGGCACCCTCCACCAGGCCCCCGCACATGTCTCCCAGCACAACCACCCCCCAGCAGTGCAGGGCACCCTCCACCAGGCCCCCACTCCTGTCTCCCTGCACCCCCACGCCCCACCAGTCAGGGGCACCCTCCACCAGGCCCCCACTCTTGTCTCCCTGCACCCCCACCCCCCACCAGTCAGGGGCACCCTCCACCAGGCCCCCACTCCTGTCTCCCAGCACCTCCACCCCCCAGCACTGTGGGGCACCTGCCAGCAGGCTCCCACTCATGTCCAACTCATGTCCCCCAGCACCCCCACCCCCCAGCACTGTGGGGCACCCTCCACCAGGCCCCCACTCATGTCTCCCAGCACCCCCACCCCCAGCACTGTGGGGCACCCTCCACCAGGCCCCCACTCCTGTCTTCCAGCCCCCCACCCCCCAGCAGTGCAGGGAACCCTCCACCAGGCCCCCACTCCTGTCTCCCAGCACCCCCACCCCTCAGCAGTCAGGGGCACCATCCACCAGGCCCCCACTCATGTCTCCCAGCACCCCCACTCCCCAGCAGTGCAGGGCACCCTCCACCAGGCCCCCACTCATGTCTCTCAGCACCCCCACCCCCCAGCAGTGCAGGGCACCCTCCACCACGCCCCCACTCATGTCTCCCAGCACCCCCACCCCCAGCACTGTGGGGCACCCTCCACCAGGCCCCCACTCCTGTCTTCCAGCCCCCCCACCCCCCAGCAGTGCAGGGAACCCTCCACCAGGCCCCCACTCCTGTCTCCCAGCACCCCCACCCCTCAGCAGTCAGGGGCACCCTCCACCAGGCCCCCACTCATGTCTCCCAGCACCCCCACCCCCCAGCAGTGCAGGGCACCCTCCACCAGGCCCCCACTCATGTCCCCTTGCACCCCCACCCCCCAGCATCCAGGAGCACCCTCCACCAGGCCCCCACTCATGTCTCTCAGCACCCCCACCCCCCAGCAGTGCAGGGCACCCTCCACCACGCCCCCACTCATGTCCCCCTGTACGCCCACCAGTCAGGGGCACCCTCCACCAGGCCCCCACTCCTGTCTCCCAGCACCCCCACCCCCCAGCACTATGGGGCACCCTCCACCAGGCCCCCACTCATGTCCAACTCATGTCCCCCAGCACCTCCACCCACCAGCACTGTGGGGCACCCTCCATCAGGCCCCCACTCCTGTCTCCCAGCACCCCCACCCCCCAGCAGTGCAGGGCACCCTCCACCAGGCCCCCACTCCTGTCTCCCAGCATCCCCACCCCCCAGCAGTCAGGGGCACCCTCCACCAGGCCCCCACTCATGTCTCCCAGCACCCCCACCCCCCAGCACTGTGGTGCACCCTCCACCAGGCTCCCATTCATGTCCCCCTGCACCCCCACCCCCCAGCAGTGCAGGGCACCCTCCACCAGGCCCCCACTCATGTCTCCCAGCACCCCCACCCCCCAGCAGTGCAGGGCACCCTCCACCAGGCCCCCACTCATGTCCCCCTGCACCCCTACCCCCCAGCAGTCAGGGGCACCCTCCACCAGGCCCCCACTCATGTCTCCCAGCACCCCCACCCCCCAGCACTGTGGTGCACCCTCCACCAGGCTCCCACTCATGTCCTCCTGCACCCCCACCCCCCAGCATCCAGGGGCACCCTCCCCCAGGCCCCCACTCCTGTCTCCCAGCATCCCCACCCCCCAGCAGTCAGGGGCACCCTCCACCAGGCCCCCACTCATGTCTCCCAGCACCCCCACCCCCCAGCACTGTGGTGCACCCTCCACCAGGCTCCCACTCATGTCCTACTGCACCCCCACCCCCCAGCATCCAGGGGAACCCTCCACCAGGCCCCCACTCATGTCTCCCAGCACCCCCACCCCCCAGCACTGTGGTGCACCCTCCACCAGGCTCCCACTCATGTCCTCCTGCACCCCCAGCATCCAGGGGCACCCTCCATCAGGCCCCCACTCATGTCTCCCAGCACCCCCACCCCCCAGCACTGTGGGGCACCCTCCACCAGGCCCCCACTCATGTCCAACTCATGTCCCCCAGCACCCCCACACCCCCAGCACTGTGGGGCACCCTCCACCAGGCCCCCACTCCTGTCTCCCAGCACCCCCACCCCCCAGCAGTGCAGGGCACCCTCCACCAGGCCCCCACTCCTGTCTCCCAGCACCCTACCCCCCAGCAGTGCATGGCACCCTCCATCAGACCCCCACTCCTGTCTCACAGCACCCCCACCCCCCAGCAGTCAGGGGCACCCTCCACCAGGCCCCCACTCATGTCTCCCAGCGCCCCCACCCCCCAGCATCCAGGGGCACCCTCCACCAGGCCCCCACTCATGTCTCCCAGCACCCCCACCCCCCAGCAGTGCAGGGCACCCTCCACCAGGCCCCCACTCATGTCTCCCAGCACCCCCACCCCTCAGCAGTGCAGGGCACCCTCCACCAGGCCCCCACTCATGTCCCCCTGCACTCCCACCACCCAGCATCCAGGGGCACCCTCCACCAGGCTCCCACTCATGTCCCCCTGCACCCCCACCCCCCAGCAGTGCAGGGCACCCTCCACCCGGCCCCTACTCATGTCTCCCAGCACCCCCACCCCCCAGCAGTGCAGGGCACCCTCCACCAGGCCCCCACTCATGTCCCCCTGCACCCCCACCCCCCAGTATCCAGGGGCACCCTCCACCAGGCCCCCACTCATGTCCAACTCATGTCCCCCAGCACCCCCACCCCCCAGCACTGTGGGGCACCCTCCACCAGGCCCCCACTCCTGTCTCCCAGCACTCCCGCCCCCAGCAGTGCAGGGCACCCTCCACCAGGCCCCCACTCCTGTCTCCCAGCACCCCCACCCCCCAGCAGTGCAGGGCACCCTCCACCAGGCCCCCACTCCTGTCTCCCAGCATCCCCACCCCCCAGCAGTCAGGGGCACCCTCCACCAGGCCCCCACTCATGTCTCCCAGCACCCCCACCCCCAGTACTGTGGTGCACCCTCCACCAGGCTCCCATTCATGTCCCCCTGCACCCCCACCCCCCAGCAGTGCAGGGCACCCTCCACCAGGCCCCCACTCCTGTCTCCCAGCACCCCCACCCCCCAGCAGTCAGGGGCACCCTCCACCAGGCCCCCACTCATGTCTCCCAGCGCCCCCACCCCCAGCAGTGCAGGGCACCCTCCACCAGGCCCCCACTCCTGTCTCCCAGCACCCCCACCCCCCAGCAGTGCAGGGCACCCTCCACCAGGCCCCTACTCATGTCTCCCAGCACCCCCACCCCCCAGAATCCAGGGGCACCCTCCACCAGGCCCCCACTCATGTCTCCCAGCACCCCCACCCCCAGCAGTGCAGGGCACCCTTCACCAGGCCCCCACTCATGTCTCCCAGCACCCCCACCCCCCAGCAGTGCAGGGCACCCTCCACCAGGCCACCACTCATGTCCCGTTGCACCCCCACCCCCCAGCATCCAGGGGCACCCTCCACCAGGCTCCCACTCATGTGCCCCTGCACCCCCACCCCCCAGCATCCAGGGGCACCCTCCACCAGGTCCCCACTCATGTGCCCCTGCACCACCACCCCCCAGCACTGTGGTGCACCCTCCACCAGGCCCCCACACATGTCCCCCCGCCAACATGTCATCACAATCTAGATCCCTGGCCCTTATGGTCAGCCTCCAAATGCCAAACACCCACCCGAGTATTGCATCCACCCACTTAGAAATGGCAATAACATGATAGAACCCCAATTGCAAGCTTGGACATGAGCACATGTCCCCCACATACACCCAATGGGTGTCAGTGAATGTCAAAACCCATATCATGATATGCATGAAACCAATCAGATGATACTACACATTGAAGATTGAAGAAAAAATATGTATTAAAAGCAACATAAATTGAATCAAAAATAAACAAACAAAAATGGGAATTTAAATTAAAAAAAACAGCATGTCCGTGAAATAATGCAAAACCACAAATCATAATCCAAAGGAAAGGTGTCCAAAGTCACAGTCCACAAAAGTAAATCCAATGGAAAATTAAAATCGAAAACCATTGCTCCATGGGTAAATCATAAATAAAAATTAAAATCCAACAGTCAACTATATACAGATAAACAATCCAGGGTCCATGATCCCAACAGAAGAAATGAAACCTATCTAATAACACTACCTAATAAGAAAAATCTATATACAAAAATGTGGCCCATTGTCCAAAAGGTCCAAAACAAATGCAAAACCAAAGGAAACCTAACACTAACTACAGAACTATTTACAAAGGCAGCTTGCTAGTCCGACGGCTCACTTCGGGATTTTCCAGCCCAGGGCATCATCGAACTCCTGATCAATGTCCCGGAGGCGGTCCTCCTCCATGGCCCCGAGGGTCCGCAGGGCCGTCGACATGTCCACCTCCAACTCCCTGCGGATTGCCTCGAGGCACTCGGCCCGCCTCATGTCCCTCCGCATGGAGTTCTCCGCCCTGACCATCGTGAGCCGTGCCTCTGCCGCCCGCTGCCGCTCTGCATCTATGGCGTGGTCCAACCGCTGCCACATGGAAGACACTTCCCGTCCTGGGTCCTCCTGGCCTCCAGGCCGATGCCTGCGCCTCCGATGTCGAAGGCCCCGAGCCATCATGGCTCCCACCACATTTCTGCTGCTGCTGCGCCTCTGCCCGTGCACTGCCTCCTGCTGCCTGCACATCCTCCACTGGCTGGGGTGCAGTCGTTGATGTGGCCACCCCTGCTGGACGTCAGACTCCCGACTGTGGCAGGGATGCCTCCTCCACCAGCCTGGCCGCACCGTCAGAGGCAGCTCCACAGGGCACCCAGGTGACTAATGGGTGGGAAGATGGCACGGAGGACGACTGGCGCATAGGGGGTTCAGTTGAGGAGGGGGTCTGAGCAAGCCCCATCAAACGGATGAATCCGGCCTGGGTGACCTGTCCCAGTAGGCTGACGTGGTCAACGAGCCATTCGAGATGACGTGCAGTCTCCTCATGAAAAGACTGCAGGTCACCTCGCATGGCCCGTTGACGCAACGCCACACCAGTCGGGACAGGCTCAACCCGGACCCGGATAGCCACGTCCGCAGGCAGAGGAAGGCCAGTTGTCGTGAGCTCATCCCCTGCCTGAAAACGGGTCTGGACGTAGGCATCCCTGCTGGTGCAAGATGATGCAGTGACAGGATCAGGGACAGGATTGCACACAGGCACCTCCGCGGCGACCTGTGCTGCCTCCTGTCCCTGGTCCTGCACTGCACCACTAGCACCAGTGGAATCCCCACCTCCAGAGCCCGTCTCTGTTGCTTGCACGGCCCCCTCCTCAACCAAACCCCCCACCAACCTGGATGACTCCGTGCCATCTTCCCCCGTTGGGCCCTGTGGGGTCCCAGCTGCCCCTTCTGCTGCCGAGGAGTCCAACTCTGACCTCTGCCTCTTGGACCTCCCCCTGGCAGCTGCGGCCTGGGATGCGGCACCGGACTCCTCACTCCCCGACGAGATCACAACCTGGGAGGGGAGCCGGGCCTTGCGTCTCCGGCTGGCGGTGCGATCCCCGCCGCTGTGCTCCACAGCACCTTCTCCGCCCTCTTCATCAGTTGACGCTGCAGACAGGGAGAAATGAAACACAGGCATCAGGGCACTGTACAATGGACACATACACACATGAGAGTTGCACATGAGTGGCATTGGCAAACCTCAGACATGGCATCACAATTGGCAACACACATGTCATTTCAACTCGCACACAAGAGCCATACCACAGCCACATCGCAACTGCCAGCACCATCCATACACATACAACAGCATGAGCAGGCAAAGGTGAGCCAGACATCACATGTAACACAGGGAGTGCACTACACATGCATGCACACCACCACACTTGCATGCATGTGTACACCTCAACCAACTGTCACAGTGTTCCGATGGGCATCCATGTCACATCTGCCAATCAGGCTTCCACATCCCGCTGTCACATGCATCCATGTTGCAACACTGTTGCACCCTTGTCAAATACACACACATGCACATGTACACAGTGCTGATACATGCAGCTGAAAACAACATAGATGCGTGACATCACAAACATGCCTACTTACATACACATTCATCCAAATATTTGTGCCCACACAACTGCATTTGGCATGCAAGCCTACACACACAAGCACCACCCATGTCTCACACATGACAGCCCTCGCCTGTGTTAGCCTCATGGCCCTGTACACTCCCACCCATGCTCGGCCCCATACAAACAGATGTGCAACCTGCACATTACTGGCACATCACCACACGCACAGCTTACAATCATGATGCATGTACACTTACCGCTCGACTCCAGACGGGTCTGCCTCTCAAGGACCTGGACATGGAGCGCTGGGGATATGCGTTCCAGGACCCTCATCTGATCTTCCGACAAGTGGCCCCAGCCCCCCTTATCATCCGCTGCCTTCAAGAGGCGCCGGGCCTTGTTGAGGGTCCTGGACCTGAAGTCCTCCCAGTGCTTCTTGACATGTTGGAAGTCACAGACTGCCACCCCCTCCGCGTTGATGGCAGTCACGGTGTCCGTCCAGATCTGAGTCCGTCCTTCCTTGTCGGCGCGGGAACTTCCAAAGAGGGCATCATACTGCCCCAGGACTTGCTCCACCAGGACACCAACTTCGGTGGCAGTGAAGCTGGTGCCCCTCTGCCTCTCTGGCCGGGAGTTTTCAGTGGTGCCAGATGAGGGCACCCAGATTACATGACAACCCCAGAGGCAGGAGTGGGTGGGCAACTGGGTCCTGGGGCTGGGCTGTGGAGCGATGGAATCCCAGTCGGGAGTCTTCGGTTCCAGCAGGGGTGGTCACAGCAACAGCACCCCTGGCTGATGTGCAGGCAGCAAATGGAAGGGCACATGGACAGCAGGCAGTCAGGCAGCAGCAGATGGCAGGTGGGAGCGTTCTCGGGGTTCTGGGGGGCAGTAATTCGGCCTTCTGGGCAGGAGCGTGGTCTTCTGTGTGCTTACGTGTGGCCAGCTTGATACGGAGGGATTTGGCACGTGAAAATTCTGCACGTCAGCGTGTAATTCGAGGAAAGGCCCTTAGCACGCATACGCAATTTCATTGGACAAAAGGCCCTTCAAGCGCAAGCGCCTCTGTGACATGATGCGCGCAGGCGTGCATGGGCGTTTCAGCGCGCGTGAAAAACTGCACGTCCGTGTGTAATCCGAGGAAAGGGCCCGTGCGCGTAAGTGACGTGACGCGTGCAGGCGTTTCCCTGAGCATGGGTTAAAGGTGAGCGGGGCCAGCAGTTCGCTGTACGTGCCTTTCGTGGAGACCGACGTGTGTTGCTGCTTCCTGTTGTTTCGCGCGCCATCACAACTTCACAGCTATCAAGGACGTATCTCTTCTTTTGGCAGGGGTATTGGCTACGCGTGTTTTTCTGCATCATGCTAGTCAGACGGTGAGTCGCACACGCTATTTTTCCCACTGCGGGTGCCCCTGTGTATCGCACCCATTTTCGATGTCATAGTAGCCTGCGTGTCCCACGCGCACGCGTTATTCTTGTTACTGGATGCCACCGCGTACTGCGGGAGGTTGATTCCACGCACGTAGGCTGCAGGGTTGCGTGCATGGTTTTACTGCAGTTTTGGGGTGCCTGAGCGTTGCGTGACCCGTCACTACATCACCGGGGTCACATACAGCCTTGCAGGTGCAGGGGGGCTGTTAACATCTTGCTTCCCACCCCTTCACCCCAATTGCCCAGGTCAATTGTGGTGTACACGTCCCATTGGCACTACTCCATCTGTGCCGGCACTACTACTTCTGTGCCATGGTTGGGAGGACATCAAAGGTGAGGGGCGCCTCAGCTGGGTGTACTCCTCATGTCGGGTGTGGTCGGGGACGTGGCCGTGGTGGCCAGGGAGTAGGGGGACTCCAGGGTGTCCAGGGCGGCCACAGAGGGGGAAGAGGCAGGGGTGCGCCACTTGAGCACAATGTTGTGCCATGTGTCGGTGCAGTCATGCCACCACCCCCTGTGGTTCCGGGGGATGCAGCTTCTGCATCTGGCACTGGCGCCCGTGTGACCCGGCAGTCCATTCCATCGACTGCCACGGGCCCAAGGGTAGTGGTAGCTGCAGGTGCAGCTGTGGACACCGCCATCCAGGCTCAGGGTTTGCCAGCACAGGCTGCGTTGGCACTTGAGGAGCCCTTGGTAGATTTCCAACAGGCCAGGAGGGAAACCATAAGGGCAGGCAGGGCTGCTCAGACCAGAACACGTGTCCCTGGGGCAGTTATGTCATCTGCTGCCCTGAACAGCCGGGTGTTGGCAAGTGCAGGGGCAGATGCACCCAATAACACCCCGGTTGTGAGTCTGCCAACCAGGACCGTTGCGGTCAATGACCCTGCCACAGCTGATGTTGCTGCGCAGGGTCCATTAGAGGGCACCCAGATGCCACTGACACAAGTCAGGCCTTTGATCGTCCCTCCACCTGCCACTCCCTTGGCTCAATCCACCGAACCCACTGGCCATACTGGTCAGGGCGGCATTAGCCAGCCAGGGTCTGCGCCACATTCCAAGAGGAGGAAGGTTGCACCTGCAGCACAAGCCTGGACCCCACACACAGCCACGACCTCCTGCACGTCGAGGAAGAAGCCTTTCTGCAAGCAGGAACTGGACTTCCTCGTGGGCTACGTGCGGGGCCACAGCCGTGACATGCTAGTGGGTGCCAATAGTCAGACTACGGCTGCCCAACGTGACACCCACTGGAAGCATGTTGTGGAACATGTCAGTTCATTCGGCCATGAGGTACGCACGGCGCAAGAGTGCAAAAAGCTTTGGAATGACATCAAACGCAGCACTAAGGCTAAGCGTGCCTCTAATTACAACTTGACTCTGGTGACTGGCGGTGGGCCTACACCAGAGGAGGAAGAGCTCACTCCACATGAGGCACTCGTTGCGGAGTTCATACCACCTGAATTGGTCGAAGGAGTGGGAGAGATGCTGGACTTTGATGCCCAGTCCAGTGAGTGTTGATGCGTGTTTGTTGAGGACGTGTGTGTTTCACTTGTGGGATGTGTTGTGCATGATTGCCACTACATGTGACGTGTACATGGTTCTGATGTGTAAGTAATGCAATGCTTCCGTGATGCATGTCTGCTCTGCTGGATGGTGGACATGTGGAGCAGACGGGGACTGTCCGCATCACCACTATTGCACCCTACTGACATGCTGGTTACAAGTATGCCCCTCCGGTCCATGTTCCAGCTCACTGGCCCTTCTGCATGTGGCGTGGGGTGACCTTCCTCTCAGCCCAGGCACAATGTCATTGCATGACTGACGTGCATGTCTCCTCTGCCTGCATGCGGTGACTCCATGTAGGCATGCTCCCTTGCCCCTCCTCCGCCACTCTGCACCCCAGTTCCACCTTTGCACTGGTCTGCTTCAATCTTGCCAATGTGTACTTTCCTGTTCATGCGTCCTGTGTAGATGCTAACTTCCAGCGTACAATCTGCCAGACATATGCCGTGTGGTACAGCCTTAGTACTTGATGCAGGGTATCTCACTTGTACTGTGCATAGGTCAGATGTCCCGCAGGGACATGAGTGCCCATTCATGCTCCATGTGCATTGCACGCATGCCCCTATGTGTCCTTGACTGGATGACCGCTGTAATACAAGTCCTGGGTGACATACATTGCATGGCATCTCATCAGCCTTCCCATGTCAACTGTGGGTCAGTACTGCGTTGCACACATGTTTAGGGTCTGATAATCTGTGTGGCTCACAGGCCTCAGCCTGTTCAATGGCCAATGACTCTGTCCAACTGTTGTTGTGTCTTCTTCACACGTGGGCGGCCTCCAGAGTTTTCATCATGTGTCCTGCTTACTGTCCCATCATCATTTGCAGTGTTGTCACTTGAATCGCATTAAGCTGTTGATGCCAGTCAGCACTGCCTGTCAATACACAGGTGTATGGTCAGCCTTTTGATACCATGCTAGGCATCCCTGCTTTTGTACTGGGGTGGAGGGGTGCTTGGCTTCTAGATATGGTACACATTGAATGCACAATGCACGTGATGCCTGAATTTGACCTTGCACTGCCTTCACATTTCCTGACACACACCATGGAGTCCTTGTACATGTAGGTAGTGAGTGGCGTACACATTTTCTGCACTGTATAGACCCACTTCCATGGAAACTGCCACCTTTCAACAGGTCTGATCACAGAAGCAATCCAAAGTTGACCCAGCATGCATGCCAGGTTATATGTTGTGTGTCACATGTCTGCCTGATGCGTTTTTTGTCGCTGTGTGTGGTGTTGTGTGCTTCTGACATGTGTAGTGACCTTTTTTCTCTCTATTTTTCAGGCGATGACGCAATGGAGGCGGCGGATGGTGTTGTCATGCCAGACACAGGGTTGTTACCACTACATCAACACGGCACAAGTGGGGGTCGTGGGGTGGTAGGCCACGAAAACCCCCAAGTGCTACAGTCCATCTTGTCTCGGGCTGCCTATGAGTCCAGCCTTATTGACGACTCTGACGTCCATGTTGAGTTGGATGAGCATCAAGTCCATGTGTCAGGGGTGAGTGATTCTGAGGTGGACACTCCTCTGTCCGCGACACCTGCACTGAGGGATCAGACAGTCTTGGTGCCTCCGCCTGTGGTGGATCGGGACGCAGGGTCACCCTCCACACCAGTCACTGATGTGCCTGGGACATCACGTCGACAGGGGCATGTAGTCGTGCAGCCGTGGCCGGTGCCAACACAGCGAGGACCCCTGGTCCTTGTGTCCCGCAGGGGTCAAGCCCGGCAACGCGGTTGCCACGCGCAACCGCAGTATACTGAGTGGGAGCAAGACATGACTGCCAATTCAGAACGGCAGGGGGCAGCAATGGAGAACATTGCTGAGAGCATGGAGCGTGTGGCCCGATCTGTGCTCCCCCCTGCTAGGCAGGTGCTTCGCCAGCAGCAGGCGGCACGGTCCACGGCCCGCTCGCTGAGGCTGGGCATGGCGGCCTCGGACAGGGCACGCCAGGCTGAAATGTCGTCTCTGCGTCAAGCAATTGCTGCTCACGCAGAGGCGCACATGGATGCCTTGAGGGAAGATTATGCTTCCCTCAAATCCACTCTGGGTGTCCTTATGATGTCCCAGAGGCAGCGGGCAGAGGAGAGGTTTGCCCTGATTGAGCGTACCATCTCGGCTGAGCTACAGGCTTGCCGGGAGGTGCACCGGTTGTCCAGCCAGGCCTTGCAGGAGGAACTCGGTGCTACATGTGCTACCTTGCAAGAGGAAGCATGTGTATCACGTGAGGTTCTGCATGCAGACCTACGTCACATCGCCACACAGAACCAGGCTCACCCGTCCGGCAGACTTGCTGCTGACGAGGGGCAAGCTGCGGCTAGGCGTGGCCAGGCTACTGTGCCACGTCCTCCTTTCCAGGATGAGCCAGACTCGGACGACCATCTATCTTCCACATAGGTCGGGCTGTGCAGGCGTTGAGCCCATGGAGGTTTTTTTTTGGCTCAGCATCATCGCATGTGGGTGTTGAGCAGCACCCTGTACCTCCCCCCTCCTGGGTGCCTCCCCTCCCCCCCGGGTCGTATGTGGCCATTTTTGATTTTTCTTTTAGTTTAGTTAGATAAGTTTCTGTTTGATAGTTAGTTTAATTAGGTAATGTAGGTTTTTCATAGTTAGTGTAATTAGTTAATACAGTTTAAAATTGCTTGTCTATGTGCTTTCATGTGACAGTGCGGTGCTTTGTGGCTTTTGAAGGCATCCACTGTCTGTTCCAGCTGGGCCCTTCAGGCTTGTCTTGTGAATGTGTTTGCTGCTTGGGGTCCTTGACTCACATATGCCACTCCTGCCTCCCTTATCCATGGGCTCGCAAGGATGGTTCGGTGTGACAACCTATTACACAAGGACTTTGGACTGTCATATCTGTGACATGTCTGATGCTGTGTGACTTGTGTTGACACCCCTAGTGGGAATGATTGCGGTGTTATTGTCCACTGTTCAGCTTTTGCTAGGTGGGGTGTTTAATGATTAATGTGTACATTAATTGCTATGCATTGTGTAGTATGTTTCTTATCTTTACTGTACACGTGCTTGTTGCAATTCATGCCGTAGATAGTGTGCTCCACACTTTGGATGTGAAAGACGGACTGATGGTGTGATTTCTGATGTAAGTCTCTGACATGGTCCAGTAATGAGATGCCTGAGGAGACACACACAGATGACTTTAAAGCATTAATCATGTGTTTCATGACCTTTCTGCAGGGGGATGAGCCTCCAGAGCACCTTTGCCAGCAGACACGGCCCATTGGACATCTGAATTCTGGACACGTTTGTTGGTGCCCACATGCACATGTGTGCACAAGCAGAGGCACAGGGATTGCAGACCTACATCCTAGAACTGCTGACGTGTTCCAAGGAACTCCAGGCAAGGTGAGCAGCACAGGGGGGCCACAACACAGCAAAGCTTGCACCAGGCGAGTTGCACATGCAGGCTTAGTTACAGCACTGAGGGTGAGCTCGGACGATTATTGGTGTTGAAGCACACAATGCAGCTCAGATGTGTTGGTGGACTGATGGCTGTTGATTGTAAGGTTGTCTGGGACACCTGCAGGGGCAGTGGCACATACCCTCCGGTACACCAAGGTCCATTGAGGCACTTGTATCAACCATGTAGCCTTCCGAGACATGGAAAGGGGCAGCTCACAGGGACATACAGCAAGGGACATACTCGGATGCAGTGCATTTCATTTCCATGTACATTTTGATACATGCACTGCCTACTTTGTTTCGGTCATGGTTGAACACGACTTGTTCTGAAGTCATGCCTTGCTATATGGGTCTGTCTGCTTACCCAGGGAACATTGCATGTTGTGTGAATTGTGACACATTGGTGTTCCATTTGCCACGCACCTACCGGCGGCTGACTTACTGCATTGACTGTGTATGACCCATCACAGGGGTAATGTTATATATGGGAACGAAGCATCTACACCAGATTGTCTGTTTGTAGAGTAGTTTGTTGCTATGGGGCATGTTTGGTGGTGTGTTTTTGTGTTATGGGCACCGACAGATTATTAACTGTGGCTCTCTTTGCAGCATTGCAGTGCTCCTGTAACCGGACCTGAGAGTGCGCAGGCAGGAGGCCAGCACTCAAAACCAGAGCTAAGAGTCTTGTTGTTTTTCTTTCAAACTGCTCTGCATAGGCTTGCTGGGGGGTGCCCTAATGCATGGATGAATGTGTAATTCAATTTGGTATGTTTGTTTTCCCCTAATCACCCAGAGTCCTATCCAATTTTAAAACCTGTACCTTCTACCGGTGTTCCTGCTTCCCGTACCTATCCAAGCAACATTCCCTAACCCTCTTTCCCCGCTGGGGTTGCGGATGCCTGTGTAAGCCCCAAACTTGCAGGCGCCAATACCCTAGAGGGGGTGGTTGGTTCGTGCCACTCCTAAGCCTGGACTACAGAAGGCCATGACAGTGATGTCCAAGTTTGTTCGAATTGTGTATGTGTTCATGCAGGTAGTACATTTTCGTGCATTCCCTACTTTCATGTGTCATTCCTCCTCACCTCTCCTGCCACTCATTCCAGTTATTCAGTGTGCCAACACCTGTCCCGACTGCATATCCCTGACCCTCCTTCCCCACCAGGGTCTCAGAGGCCTCTGTGAGTTTGACCTTGCAGGCACCCGGGACACGGTGGGGGTGGTTGTTTCCTGCCACTCCTGCACCTGTACATGGGACCTGTGACAGTACACATCCGTTCATGGTGCATCATTCTATGTTATGTACCACACATGGTTCACATCCTGTTGTGACATTGTTTGGCTGTGCTACCTTGGTTGTTACATCATCGTGGTAGTACTTGGCCTTTGTGAGGTACTGCTACGTCAAGTCATCTACTGGAGGGTGTTCTGGTTCGTTTTTCTGGCTTGGATTTTGTGATTTTGCAAATGAGGGTGGACTCTGAGGGTGCAGGCACCTTTTTACACACAGGGTGGGAGATGGTGACGAAGGGGAAGGGTGATCCTGTTGCCAGGTGAAATTGAGGGTTGAAGGCTCCATGACCCAGGTGCAGTTGTTCAGTGGGTCATGGTCATTTGTGAGGGAGGGGGGGGTTTGATGTTGATAGTTGCCTTGCCCTGCAGTGTGGTGGGAACCCTGTCATTGTAATTGTGGTATCCTATGTACATGTTGTATTCTGCTGATCAATGCCTGTTCATGTGTTGTGTTTACCTTTCAGGTGTGAGGGTATAGTTGTGGTTTGACATGCTGGGGTGTACACACGGTGAATGTTCACATGTGATGTGTAGAGGACACTGATGGTCACTTGATTGCACATGCATATGTTGAGTGCATGTCCTTACTGACCCACACACTTGCACTATGATGCACTACATGTACAACCACCCTTGCATATCCACGTGTACACTCTGTTTGCCTTCTGGTGCCCACTGCGCCCCGGCAGCACATGTTCTGTGACCAATTATGGATCCTGTACATGCCTAATTTGCTTTTTGATGTGGTTTGTCGCTTAGATGTGATGCTCAGGGTGTGCATCACACACAATGGCTGTTCACTGTGCTGTGCGCTGAGCAGTGTGTTGGACACAGCACACAGAAGCTGCAGTGTTGATTTTGCAATGCACAATGTTCATGTAGACAGGCATTCATTGTTATGTTATGTCTACAACTTTTGTAATGCATTTGGGAATGACTTATTTTGGGTGGGAGGTTTTTGGTCAGTCATTTCATCTGATTCCATGTCAGGCATCATTGTCTGATGCCACTGTACATTTTTGACATGGCAATGTGTACCTTATTGGTACTGTGTTGGTGTATGGGTATTGCTTGCCATGTCATGTTGTAGTTTGGGAGGGTTTGAGTGACATAACAGTGATGGTCATGGCCTGTTTTGCAGGTGTGTGTGATTCACACCTTGCATGTCAGGGTCATCCGCTTCTCAAAGCAACTAGCTGGGGGTAGATCTCTCTCCGCGGCAGGGGCCTCCCTCTGGAACAGCCTTCCTGCCTCACTGGAACTTGAGGAGAACCATCTACGGTTCCGGAAGCACCTCAAGACCTTCCTCTTTGCTTCGGCTTTCTCTCTCCCTCTCCCTTGCAAAATTCTTCACTGGAACTGCACTGGATCTGCAACTGGGCCACTCTCACCGACCTCGGTCCCTGGTCCAGCCACTCTCCACTTGCACTGCCTCCCTGGCAACCCCTTCACTGTGGGACCGTCTCTCTATCCCTACAGCCCCCCCCTTCCCAGCACTTGTCTGCACTTACCTTTGCAGTTGCCACCAGCTGGCCTATTTATTTGTTTTTTAGTCTACTTACCCTGTACTGCACTCCCCCCCTCCCCTTCCCCTTGCACTTTTCCCTTCCCCCTACCCCTGCACTTGCGCAATCTAAATGACACCTGGCCTAGTAGTTTCGTTGTCTGTCTTCCCTTGTTCCCCCCTCCCTGCCTCGTCGCACCTTGAAATACTTGTGTATAGGCACGTTACAAATGCCATATCTTTTTTTTTTTTTTTTTTTTTTTTATTGGTTATATTACAAACCTTTAAAAAAGAAGAGAAAAAAAAAGAAAAAACCAAGCTAAAATTTATACATTCATCTCAAATCAGTATGAGGCCTCCTCCCTTCATCTATTTCCCATAACATAGTCTCGGGTGCAGACCTCACGACATCCCAGCGAACGGATCCACCAAAATATCGTGTAGACGATCTTTTATAACACGAAGGAAAGAAACCAAAGCATATAACAACACTCTGTTTGACCCATCAAACAGAGCTCTCCACCAGTCATCACGAGTGAGGCACTGAAAATTCATTGTTATTGGGCTGAAGATGTTAACTCTCTCAGTCTCAAACTCGGGGCACATTATGAATAGGTGTTTAAGTGTTTCCTTTGTGGAGAAACAGAATCGACACACAAGGTCCGAGTCCGGAGATTGAGACCAATAGCAAAGACGTTCTTTAGTTGTCATAGCGTTCAGCCTAAACTGAAGGTAGGTGGCCCGAGCCCACTGGTCCGGGAAGCAAGCTAAGTATGGAGGTACATATCTGTATGCTCTTGCCTCGGCCGGCACTTCACGCATGGATTTAGAATTAGCTCTTTTGTCACAAGTCTGGATCCAGTCATTTCTCCAAAGCTTTAGTTTCGCGGCATCTGGATTTTCAAGCAGCAGTTGCATCGTAATATCGTACAAGCTAAGCACATCGTAACATATCTTGTTCCATTGAAATGCAATTGTAGGTGCTTTGGCGAACTGTAGGCTGTGTAGAATCTTCATCTGAGGCAATACGGTGTTAAAATTTACTTTCCTAAAAATGCTTAGAAGATTCCAAGCGACTCTTGCTTGCATGGATATGTAACCAAGTTCGTATCTAATGCAAACAGTGGAGGTGCCTTTAGGTAGATGGAGAACCCTGGTCCAGAAGATGTTTTCTAGAGAATTCCACACTTCAAACCCACAACCAAAGGCGTTTTCGCCAGCATAAATCAGAGACGGTACCACCTTCTGCTGAAAGAAGGTTAACGTCGGTCTTAAAGTAAATTTCCCAAATGTTTTGTTGATTATGACTGCTTGGCACGCCAATTGACGGCATTTTTTCTTCACTGAGTCCACCTAGGGAGCGTCATTTCTGCTGGCACTTAGTTGCATTCCTAAGTATCTGGTGTTAAAAACGCGTCCAATGGGTTCTTTGTTCACATACCAATTGAATTTCTGCCTGTTTGAATGGGATCCTTGCAGTCTTTCAAGGACCATTATTTCGGATTTCCCTCTATTGATAACCAACCCGTTATCTATTAGGTATTTTTCCACGGCATTTAGTTTGCGCTGTAAACCTATGGGAGTTGAGTCTATCAGAATGATATCATCTGCATAGACTAAATAGTCCACATGGGAGCCATGGAGTTTTGGCGGGAAAGTGCATAGGCCACTAAATACGTCCTTGATGTCGGATATGAACAAATTGAATATAGTTGCCGCGAGCGGGCAACCTTGTTTGACACCTCGGGAGGTGTCGATGGGTACAGATAGGTTGCCCTTTTGATCTAGGCGGACTCTGATGGTCGTGTTCGTATGGAGTTCATGAATGGCGGCCAGCAGACTTGCAGGGCAATTCCATTTGGTCAATTTAGACCAAAGTAAATCTCTGTTAATACTGTCGAACGCCTGAGACAAGTCCACCAAGGCGAGATAGATCTTGGAATTAGATCGCAAAGCTTCCATTTTCAATAGGTTTAGTATTAAAAGGTTAATGCCGCAACCCAAGCCTTTGACGAATCCAGTTTGTCTAGGGTCCATCTGATTGCATTTTGTTAACCACTCCGTCAGTTTTTGTTGGAGGAGAGTGGCATAGACCTTGCCCAATACGTCGAGTAGTGCAATTGGTCTATAATTCTTGGGATTACGACGATCGCCTTTTTTGAAGATAGGTATGATCACTGCTGACTTCCAGGATAAAGGGGTCTTGCAGTTGTTGACAATTCTTTTGAACAATAGCTCACAAAAGGTAGTCCATAATTCAGGTTGGAGTTTAAGTGTAAAGTTCGTTAAGCCGTCAGGTCCGGGGGCTCTAGAGTTGTGCAGGTTCCTAATGACTCTCAATATATCCTCATAATCAAAGACCAAGTCCCAACGTGGCAACGCTGGCGGACTCCAGTCAACGACCTCATTGTTGTTACAAAAGAGGTTGGCATAAAAGGATACCCACTCAGACTCAGAGACCAGGTTTGCCTGGAGAGCATGTTGAGGAGCAAAGTTGTCGTTTATCAATTTCCAGTAGTCAACAGCGTTAGAGCTCTTCATTTTTGCTAGCATCAGCTCCGCATCATTCTGCAGCATAATAGATTTATGGGACTTAAGCCAGTTCTTGTAGCTTTGTTTGAAATTTCTTACAAGCCCATTTGCAACAGTAGGTGTTTGTTTGTGGGCCGATCTTATCTGCCAACGTAAGAGGCGTTTCCGTTGTTGCACCTCAAGATCAAATTTATGCTTTGGAAAGAAAAGACTATTGCCCATGAGGTTCTTGCGCTCTTGGTATTGGGTTAGGAGATGGCTGTATTCCGTGAGTTCAGAAGTCTGAAGACCTCTCAAGATATTACCTGTCTCAGTGTGATCTAGGTTTAGGCGAATCCTACCGACTCCTGTTCTAGTTGGAAAGGCCCAGCGATCTTGAGTCCTTTTGTCAGTTGCTGCAAATGTCAGTACCACCATATCATGATCACTATGCTGCATTGTTTGAACGGACAGGCTAGACGTTCTCGTATGAATCCCACTGGAAACAATGATGTAATCCAAGGTTGAACTTAGGTCACCTCGTCTCCATGTGGGGGCAGCAGGAATATCGCCTAACGTTTGGCCGTTCAGCATCATCAAATCACGTAACTCCATTTCCAGAGACCATTGGGTTGCCAAATGAAATTCTAAGTTGTTAGACGTCTTCTTGAGACCTGATGTGTCCTGATGATCAAAACAGTCGATATTGAGGTCTCCACAGACTATCAGGTTATTTGGGGGGCAGGCTTCCATCTGCTCATCCAAAGCCTTGGTGACTTCATCTATGAAGTTTATGGCTCCACTGGCCGCATGGTTCCAGTACAGATTAAAGATGCAGATGTTAGTTGTTGCACCAGCAGCCGTGCTGCCCACCCCGACCGTGGTCACTCGAATATATGGAGAAATGTCAATTGAGTTCAGTATCTGAAGACCTGAATTAATCCTGACGGCTACCAGAAGGCCTGACATCGGTCTCCCCCTAGTCTGTTTGAGGGCTGGTGTATAGGCAATTTCGAAACCTTCCAGAATGGGTTTATCACGTAGCCATGTCTCCTCTAGACAAATAAGGTCCAAATCATCAGCCCAGGTGGTATTAAACAGATGACTAAAGCCCCTTGTATTCCAGGATCCCAAAGTAAGGGTTTTGTCGCTATTAGGGTGTTTGGGGGCCTGGCGTTAGCATGGCATGATATTGTTTAAAGTTTCAGCAACCCAAGCCCACTCATTCCCTTGCACCCTCGGCAGCGTATCAGACCCTAGCAGATCTTTGGTATGATGTGCTTGACTAGCTCCTGTGATTGTAATCTTGATGTTATTTAGGCTAGATGTCTCGTTCATGGGCTTACTGCTCTTCTGTGCCGGGGGGAGAGATCTTAAATAAGAAGCTGCAGTAACCCTCTCACAAGAACGAGCTGAAGGGTTTTTATAGTCTCTTCCAACCTCCAACGAGTTCGCAGCTTTATTCAATGCTTCTTCTGGAATCCGTGTTGGGGCTAAGGAAATGTCAAAGCCCAGGGACATTAAGACCGGTCCGGCTTGGAGCAGTGTATCAGCTATCAATTTAGACTGGACATGTAGAATAACTGCATCATTTTTACTTTCCTCAAGAAATTCTACAATTTTTAAGTCGCCAGATTCTATTGCCCGCAGGCTCTGTACCAAATGACAAAGCCATAAAACATTATGCCGATTCATTATCAAGTCATCGGCAGAGTCGATACGTTCTAGAAGTACTTGGTGGTGAGAAGGCTCATTCTTCCAATGTTTGCTCTTGAGGGGTTCGTTTGTTGTTTGCTTTTTCAGTGATAGATTTCTATGCGAAACCCCAATGGCCTTGGGTAGCAGCGACTTGGGCAGAATACCCCTAGAGTTAGAGCCTGATGAGTCATTCTTGGCGACTACCGAAGATGGCAGGTTGATACAAGGAGCAGAGAGAACTTGTGCCTCTGGATCTTCCATCTTGGATTGGCCGTTGTTAAATGGGCCACACGTCTTGCGACGTTTCTCCTCTAGCGTCATGAAGGGTTTCGACCAATTGTCCATGTCATCTGTAGAAGTAGTGGATGGCCCAGTTTTTTCACCTAGGGATACAATTCTGGAAGACTTCGAGGCTGGCACTTGTGGATGAGTGGAATTATGGCCAGTCGGATTTGATCCAGTGTCAAGCTGGTTAATCATTTGAGGACAAGCTGCACTCATGGGACCGGCTGTGTTGCCAGTCTGCTTGGATACATGAAGTGGGCTAGCCGGTAGAGTGTCAAGCTCAGCAGCCCCCTCCACATCCTCAGCTACTGCATCTTCATATACAGACATGTTTAGCAGGTCCTCAGATGTGCCACATAAGTTGATTGTTGGTTCTGCGGCCATATCCAGGTCGCTAGAAGCAGCATTTAACAGAGGTTCTGGTGCATCCTTTGTCCCTTTTGAAATTGTTTTATTAACAATTACATTCACCGTTTTTATGTTACGCAAAAATTTCCTGGAATCATTACCTCGGTTCCTTTTTTCGTTGGCATGTTTTTTGATTTTTTGGCTTCGTTGCCTCTACAGTTTCCAGCTTTCGGGCCTGTAATGGGGCCACTCGTGGGATGCTTAAAAATGTCGTAGACTGCAACAGCAGCGTCATTTCGATGTTTTTGTACAACATTGGGCACCTCTTTAGTGGGATCAGGAACAAGATTTTGATTAGAGGAGGCAGCCAATTGAGGGTCCTGAAGAGCCAAATTCGCTGCAACTTGAGTTTCCACAATAATGGCCTGACAATTGGTCAGTAAAGATGGAATTGGATCAATGGCGGAGGGGGCAAACTCAGCCGTTTGCGGACCTAAAGGGCATAGAGCCGGCAACAACGAGTATTGATCCTGACCAACTTCTACAGTCACTTTTTCATTACAGGCCAACTTATTTAGACTTCTCATCGATTCAATAGCAGTGGCCTCTGCAATTTGGGCACATGTGGCTAGTGCAATCCGAACAGATGAACAAGCTACAGGGTTGTCTGGAGTTCGGGAGATCAGTAATCCTCTATCTTCAGGAGTTCCAATGTAGCCAGGCTTATCGATTTTTTGTTGAAAAAGGTGTGTAAAGCCTGTTTTGCCACTTCAGCCAATAATTTTCTATCTAGAAAAGCGTTTTTGTTACTGTCTATTAATGCACCTAACGCCAATTCCACCTGTTTATCAGTATGCAGAGATGTGTTCATTAGAGTCGTCTGAGAGTTCTCCAGTTCAACAATCTTCGTATTCATGCCAAAAATTAAAGCTGTTAGATCCTTCATGTTGTCGTTTATGTGTTCATACATTTTCAAAAATGGAGCCAAAGCAAGTGTAGTTGATGACATAATAAGCGTCTGAAGCTCTTGCATGCTTGGTAAAGAGCGTTCATTGCCAGTGCTATCTATTGGGAGGCCTGTAGCTCGCCTTTTACTCAACGGAAGGCGTCTGATTTTTGGAAAAGGACGCTCCATTAATGATGAGTCCGATGAAAATGAGTCTGACGTAGCGTCAGATTGAGAGCCCACGATTGAAGGACCATCCATACGTTGGTACGAATTCGGCGCTGTATCATTTTGCGGTGTAATGGGGTCAGCTCTTTTTGCTGTACCAAGTTTCTTCTGTGAGCATTGAATGCTCGGAGAGAAACTCGAGCGTCTGTTTCTTCTTTGATTCACCTTGGCCATAGAAAAGCTCTGCGGAGAACTTTTATCCCGCAGTGCAGATAGGGGCGCCTCGGCCACAGAAATAGTGGACGCCCCCACATGGGCTGTAACACCCGGCGTGAAGTTTTTTAATGCCGAGTTGTTCGATCTGTTTTTATTCAAGTGCTTGAGGTCCATTAACAACTTATTCACAACTTCCAAGGAATTTATTCGGTTGTTAGGGTCTTTTTCTTGCTGAACCGACAACCTCTCCCACTCAGCATTTGAAAAGGAACCACGAGAAAATGAGTCTGACTCCAGATTTTGATCTGGTTTATCCACTTCGTTGAATGTGAACGCTGTATCAGAGGGACCAACTTCGGGCATTGTGTTCAGTGACGTCGCCGGCGACGGTAGCAGCTTTTCGTGTGCACTGTAGAATCTTATACGCGGAGATCCGCTACTTGTTTCTTTTTGCATTAGAGCACAAACTGCATCACATGCACCTGGGCTCTTTTGGAGAACCTGAACATCAGATGTTACACCAGTAGGCCAACAAGAAGGCATTTGCGCATTGCCACAGACATGTTGCATTGTACTACTGTCATGTGGTGCGGCACAAGTTGGAAGTACAGCAGAGCCACGTGTTGAAGCCGAGTTAGACATCGCTATCAGGCTTTTCTGTGCTTCATATTGACTGTCACGTTTATCAGATGGCTCATCATATTTACATTGACACGGGGAGCAGGATGGGGAGTCATGGAGGGTGTCCATTTGGGATGGACTAGGCTGGACGATAACAGTGTCAATAATGGGCTGTGTTACAGATGGCTCGACCACGGACTCAGGACACACACCCTCAACGGACCCTCTCGTGTGCTTGACATGAATGGGAAAGTCTGAATTTACTTGCGAGATAGCAGACACACAGACACTTACTGTAGTTTCATCGCTGTTGTGTGTAGGAGTCAAGTTCGCGGCTGACTGCATCGGACGCTCCGCTTCATTCGTGAACTGTACGCAATCAGCAGCAGCAGGAACCAGGACAGGTGTGAGGCGCCTCCGAGGATTCCGCCGAGAGCCATGAGCGTTCAGAGTCGTTGCAGGTAGACTCACGCGTACGCTTCCTTTGGGCTCGAGTCTTTATGGCAGCGCTCATAGGCTTACCTGTCGCCGGGACCATTGTAGCGTTAGTTCGCATTGTAGCCTCAGCAGCAAAGCAATATGTGCGGGGAGCAGGGGAGGCCGCAGGGAAAACCGAGAAGGGAGTCCTGGAACCCACGGACTCCTCAAACTCTACCGGACTCCGTTTACTTTTGTGGGGCGGCCCCAGCGCGCCAAACAGCCGCACAACAGCCGGTGGGCTTGTCTCCTGTCGGGCTTAACGCCGCAAGGGTGCTTGGAGCTCTGTTAAATGGTGTTGAAGGGTCACGTGATCCAACACGTGAACGCTGGCAAGCTCCGCCTCCTCCTGACGGTGAGAGATTCACAGCAAGAGCCTCTTGTGTCTCGCAGTGCTGGAAACAGGCTGCAGGAGACAAACATTTGTTTTTCTTAAAATGCAATCCTTAAGAGAGACTGTATCATGTCATGTCATATGTGTGCCTTTTGGTCACACAGGATAGCTTGTGTTTAAGTAGCTAGGGATGCAGACAATGTGGCACTTCCATGGCAACTATCTCAGGGTGGTAGGGTTGTGACAGTTGACTGTCTCTTTGTCATCATCGATTGTCACCTGGTATGTGCCAGGCCTGTGTGCACTCCGCAGGGGTGGGAGTTTAGGTGAAAAATGTGGCCACAAGCTGGGTCCGGGCTTCCTCGCCACGTGCCCTGTCCCCTCCCATGGGCAGCGCCTGTGCCTGTGGATGGGGATGTGGGGGCACCACCATGTCCACCGGTTCGCCCTGCCGTGTTGCAACATTGTGCAGGACACATGCTGCCACAATGATCCTGCACACTACTGGGGGTGCATAGAGTAGCTGCCCGCCAGAGCGGTCAAGGGAGCGGAAACGTGACTTGAGCACTCCGAATGTGCGCTCCACTATGGCCCTGGTTGCAATATGGGCGGCGTTGTATCTTACCTGGGGTGGTGTGGTGGGGTTCCGGATTGGCGTCATCATGTGGTTGCTCAGAGGGTAGGCACTGTCCCCTGGGGAGGTGTAAATGGTTGTGATTATTAGGGTTTGTGTATTTGTGTGTGTGTGTGTGACATGCATGCATGTGCAAGGGCATTTGTACTCACCTAGGAGCCATGTGTCGCCATGCTGCCCAGCTTCCAGGGCCCGGCTCAGGGCGGACATTCTGTATATGAAACTGTCATGGGTGGAGCCAGGGTAGTTTGCATAGACAGAAGTGATGATTCCCTTTGCATTGCATACCACCTGTACATTGATGGAATGCCAGTGCTTGCGGTTTCGGTAGATGTGCTCAGTGGCCCTAGGGTGACGTAGGGCCTAATGGGCGCAATCTATGGCACCGAGCACTTTGGGGAAGTGTGCCACCCTGAAAAAATCCAGGTCAACGGCCTGCCTTTCTGCGGGTGTTCTGGGCATGTATATGTGCCTGCGGACTGAGGGGCGCGCTGTCATGATTGCCAGTACTTGGTGTAGGCAGCGTGACTTCGTGGCCTGTGAGACCCCCCCCACTATGGCAGTAGTCCGCTGGAATGACCCAGTGGCCAAGAAATGCAGGACATTGAGCACCTTCTCCAAGGGGCTCAATGCTTGGGAGCAAAGGGTGGGGGATGTAAGGTCATCTTCCCACTCCCTGACCAGGTCTAGGATGATATGGGGTGGAAACCTATACCTGCCGTAGACCTGGTCGTCAGGCATCCCAAAAAGGCTTGTCCGTGGTGCGAAAATGCATGTCCTGGCTATTCTCCTCTTGCGGTGTCCCACGATCAGTGCTGCGACAAATGAGGCATTCATCGTAGCTGTATATACGTGTTTGTTGTTTGTGCGCACTTTTATACTGTGCGCGGGGACGCTTCCGCCTGCTTTCGTGTGGCGGACGCGTTGACGCCTGGGTGCGTCTTTTGCCGTGCGCGAGTTTCCCGTATTCGAATCCATGAATACCGGTTGTTCGCGTGCATGTGGGCGTTCCGTGTAGTTCCCTGCAGTACTTCCCCAGTTATGCCTTCTTTTTCACACGTTATTCCCCATTCCGCATGTTATGCCCACTGTTCCGCCCACTTTGGTTGTGTGCGCCGCGCTATGTGCGCTTTTGCTGTGCACGTAGCGCACGCCGTGTGTGCCCGCGTGCGCCATGGCTGGATTTGGCGCACGGACAGCGGGAAAAACGCGCAGCGTCTTCCTTGAATCGCACGCATGCGTGTGCGCTGGGTTTCTCACGCTTGCGCCACCTTGCGCTTGCTTGCGCTGGGATTTTCGGCGCACGTTTGCTCCATGAATCGACCCCATGGGAGTTGCCCCACAGGCAGCAAACACATAGAGATTGATGTAGGAATGGAATAATCCCTTTGTCCTGACTTGGAATGTCCTGATTCTAACCTGTGGACAGATAGTGAGCTCAGGACAGGCGGGTCCTCTCAGCTACCCTGCTGGGTATGTATTGCTATTGTATAAATTCATGCCTTGTTATCCAAACAGGTGTCCGGTGGCAGAAAGGTGGAGGACAAAGTATCCGCCTTATCGCTCTGCTTGAGGTAGCACAGTGTTTCTCAGAGCTCTAACAGTAAGAAAACAAAATGTTGTTAGGGTCATGTTCGTTGTGTCCTACCCTTTTGGTGCTTTTGTGTTGTAATGTCACCCATGTTTGGATGGCTCTCACTCCAAAGGTGTCTTAATATTTATGATTTGGATCCACGCATAATTTGTTTATATGTTGCTGGCATTGATATGTGTAAGATTCCGTTATAATTGCGTCAGACCAGCGGATAAGGAACACCAATCACATACTTGGTCCTCATATGTTTGTGGTGTGTCAACGGTTTGCTGCTGGTAACCACCCATGTGTTTCAGCGGTTCTATGTCAGTTTTACGCTTTTTTTAAGGCTGCACATAAAAAAGATCGATTTATTTCATTAGTTTATGTGCGCCCCTCAAAAAGCTGAACTCGGATTCAAGATGGCCGGCGGCAGTGACTAGACGTGCCGACGGCAGCTCCCCCACCCCAAGGCCTTCATTAGGGATCCACCACCCCCTGAAGGCATCCAGCGGCAGCGGAGGATTGATGCGGCAGTGGGAGTGAGCTCGGGCAGCCAGCTGAGGAGGATTAGCGGGCGCCTCATAGCCGGAGCCCCGTGTTCGGCGACAGCGGAGACCTGCTCGGGCGGCTGGCGAGCGGCCCCCCGATCCGCGAGCGGAGGAGCCCGGCCCCCCGACCCGTGAGCAGAGGAGCCCGCGGAGGAGGAGGGTGCAGCGGAGGGGGTCGGGCCTGGCCGCGGCCCTTCATAAATTGGATAACTACCCCTCCTGGAAGTGGCAAACGATCCCTTGTGGCACCCAGGGGAGGAGCGGTGGACTACCCCGGGTGAGCTGGCGGGCTAATCCTGTTCCCTAATGCCCTCGAGAGCCAGGGGGAGAGCATCGCGCACCGGACAGAGGGGGGGGGCCATTGGGCACCCTTCCCTCCCTGTGGTCAGCAGCAATGGAGGCCGCCTGTGGAGAAGGCTCAGAGCAACATGAGGTGCCTGGAGCGGGAGACCGAGAGCCCTTGACAAGGGGGGACCTCAGAGGCGAGATGCAGGCCCTGGGAGAGACTTTAGCCAAAGCAGTCCAGGTTCAGTTCCAGCTGCTGCGGTCGGACCTAAACACGGCCCTCGGAGAGCTGAAACAGGAGGTAGTTCGATTGGGCGAGAGGACTGATATTTTGGAGAGGGGCCTGCAGGAACTGGAAAAAGATGGCGCGGCCGCCGGAGAGGCGATCGACCGCCTCGACCTGGCGACCCGCAACTTAGAAACCCAACTAGAAGATTTGGAAAATAGATCGAGACGAGTCAATATCAGGGTAAAACTCCTTCCAGATTCAGTCACGGATAGGGATTTGAAGAGAGTGGTACAGAGCATTTGTGTGGAGCTGTTAGGGGGAGATGACCCTGAGGAGATAGAGCTGGACAGGGTGCACAGAGTGGGCCGGCCTCTCCCCGGCCGGGATGCTAAGCCACGGGACGTTCTGGCAGCGTTCGCACGATATGTTCAAAAGGAGGCAGTGTTACAGGCGGCTAGACTGCGTGAACCACTGCTTTATAAGGGCCAGGAGATTGCTTTATTTCAAGACTTGGCCAACAGTACTCTGGTGAAAAGGAGGGCAATGCGTCCTGTTCTTGGGGCACTCTCGAAGAAGAATGTTAAGTACAAGTGGACCTTCCCGTTTGGGTTATTGTTTGAATGGGAGGGCGCCCAAAGGAGGGCCACCGGTGTGCAGGAGGCAGCGAACATCATCAATCTGCCCCTTGGAGATGCGGGGGGGGTCACTGGAAATGGTCGCCAGACCCCGGGAGACGGAATTGGACCGTGGACGTGGTCCAAGGTGGGCCCCAGCTCTAAGAAGAAAATGTCGCGGAGGCGCCCACGGGAGGAGAAGGAGAAGCCCGATCAGGGAGAGGAGGGGGGTGGCCCCCGGTTCGGGGGGAGTCCGGTAGAGAAGGCGTGAAAGGATCTTGGATTTTGAAAAGGGGGTGGTGGGAAGAAAGCTATCAACGGTTTCGGGGAGGGGGCGGGGTTGCACCTCTTGGATCACGCAAGGACAGGAGTATCCAGGGGTTAGGGGGGAGAAATGGAATGCCTTCCAAGTTGGGGGTCGGAAGGTAGGGGGACGAGCAGGGGAGGGTTGCCCGGGGGGGTATGGGGGGGAAAGGGGGGGAAGGGGGGCGGGCAGGTATAGCACATGTCAGGGAAGCGTTACCCTTGGAACTGGGCTTCTGGTTGGCAACTCCCTGGGAAGGGGAGGGCGGGAGGGGAAGGGGTTCTGGGTCAGCTAGTAGGAGGGAAATTTGGCTGGGACTCTCTTGGCTACCCTGGCACATAAGTTGCTGATGGCCCGATACGCCCAGTTGTTACATTCAAGTGGCAAACACATAATGTGAGGGGACTGAATTCTCCCCTCAAGTGTGCAAAGTTGGAACACTATGTGAGATCCCATAAACCGGATGTACTGGCCTTGCAAGAGACCCATCTAAGGAAATGTGATCAAACCCGATTGAGGCTTAAGGGATATCCCCTGATATATTTTGTGTCAGGCCCCACGAAGAGGGGAGGGGTGGCTCTAGCCTTTAGCAGGAGGACACATTTTCAGCCCCAGGAAGTTCTTAGGGATACCAATGGGAGGTATGTGGTGGTGAAGGGGACCGTAATGGGTTCGAGTTATACTATTGGCTCAATATACGCGCCTAATGTGGGCCAGGACCAATTTCTGCGGGACACTCTAAACACCATAGAGAACTTTGCTAGAGGCCAAGTGGTCCTGTTGGGGGACTTTAACCTGGCTTGGGACAGGGTTGGAGATCGATCTAGAGGTGGGGAGGGAGGCGGAGGTGCAGTTGCCTCCCCCCAATTAAGGGAGAGATGGTCTGGGGCGGGCCTCCGGGATGTTTGGCGGTCTCTGCGGGGGAGCGAGGAGGGCTTCACATTCCTCTCTGATGTTCATAGATCCCAATCTCGAATTGATTATATTTGGGTCTCTGCTAGCTTGCTGGGGGCGGTGGAGGCGGTTGAGGTGGGCCCCCTGGGGATAGCCGACCATAAGGTTGTAGAAATGGTACTGAGGCTGGGGAGACGCGGACCAGGGGTGTGGAGTTGGAGATTTTTGGGAGAGCTCTTGAGGGACCCTGGGATACGCAGTGAGTTGGAGGACAAAATTCAGGATTTCTTTGAGAGAAACGCGCCCTCCGACACGAGCCTGGGCATGAGGTGGGATGCTTTTAAGGCGACTATACGGGGAGACCTCATTGCCCTGCGGGCGGAGAGGAATAGGCGGCTGAGAGGGCTGGAGGCCCAGCTTGAGGGAGAGGTGGAGTCCGCCAGAGCCCAACTGCGTATTACCCCCACGCGAAGGGCCTTCAGGGCCTATAGACTGGCGGAGGGCCAATTGGGGATTCTGAGGACTAAGAGAGCTGAAGGTGCCCTCCTCAGAATGAGGCAAACCTTTTATGCTAAGGCCAACAAGGCAGGCACTCTGCTTGCTCGCCTTTTGAGGGGGCAGAGGGATCAGAGAGTAATTACCGCACTTAAAGACCAGGGAGGTAGGCGTTTGACCCGGTCTGACGAGATAAGGGAAAGATTTGTGGAATTCTATGAGGCCCTATACTCGTCTCAGGATCCTTCCCCTCACTTACAGAGAAATTTCCTCGAAAATATACGTCTCCCGCAGGTCCCTAAGAACGTGGCTGAGAAACTGGGTGCCCCCATCTCGGAGGACGAGGTAAGGGCTGTCGTCACTGCTCTTCCCCGCAATAAGGCGCCGGGTCCCGATGGCTTTCCGGCCTCCTTCTATAAAGCCTTTTCTCATCTATTGGTCCCTCACTTGACCCAGCTCTTTAATTCGTTTAGCACGGGGGGTGGCATCTCCCGAACGATGGAGGAGGCTAAGATCACCCTAATCCACAAGGTAGGGAAGGATCCGGAGGATTGCACTTCTTATCGCCCGATTGCCCTTATTAACACCGAGGCAAAAATATTCACTAAGATTTTGGCAAGGCGGTTGGAGGGACACCTTCCTTCCCTGATCCATCAGGACCAGGCGGGTTTTGTCATGGGGCGGCAAACAGCGGATAACATCAGGAGGGTAGCTCACCTCATTGAAAAATCCCGTAAATCAGATACCCCGGCGTTCCTGTTAGCATTAGACGCCGAGAAGGCGTTTGACCGGGTTGAGTGGTCCTTCTTATTTCAGGTTATGGAGAGGATGGGCCTGGGGAGGGCTTTATTAACTTGGTTGCAGCCAATTACAAAAACCCCACTTCACGCATATTGGTTAATGGAGAAGTGACTAGGCCCTTTAGCCTCCGGAGGGGAACGAAACAGGGATGTCCCCTCTCCCCGATGTTGTTCGCTATTTACTTAGAACCTCTACTATCGGCTGTCCGCCGGTCTCCGGAGATAGAGGGGATCCCATTTGGTGGTTGGCAGCATAGGGTGGCGGCTTTTGCCGACGACATGCTACTCACACTTACCAAACCAAGAAAATCCCTCCCAGCATGTATGACATTATTAACTTCCTTTGGCGAAGTCTCGGGCCTTCGAGTTAACTTCCAAAAATCGGAATTGATGACCCTCTCCTTGGGAGAGGGGGAGGCGAGAGAGGTCAGGGAGCTGTCCCCTTTTAAGTGGAGCCCCTCTGGGCTGCGATATCTGGGGGTGCGGATCACCCCCTCCCTGGCTGGTTGGAACGGTGAGAACTACGAACCGCTTCTTTTGGCAATCCAGAAAGATCTACGAAGGTGGGGGGCCCTTCCGATCTCATGGCTGGGTAGGGGGGCGGTCCTTAGGATGGTGATACTCCCTCGGGTACTCTACCTTTTTCAGGCCATCCCCTTGAGGGTCCCGGAGAGTTTTTTCCAGAGGCTGGACGGACTGATTAGAGGTTTAGCCTGGGGGGGAGAAGATCGCGGGTTTCTAGGCAACTCCTCACTACTTCTAGGGATAGAGGCGGATTGGCCTTCCCCGACTTTCGTCGCTACCACGACGCGGCTCAGCTCCGAATTATTAGAGAATGGTTTGCGGAGGAGTATCAGAAACACTGGGTAAAGATGGATCGATGTGATCGGGCACCACTTGGGGGAGGTGCTCTGGCTCCTGAGACGGTTACGACCCTCTCATATCTACCTGAGCGACATCACAAAAAGTGTGGTTGAATGTTGGGATCGGTCTGTATTACAATGGGGGATCACGACTTTTCCCTCTCCGTTCTCCCCTATCTTCCGCAATGGGGACTTCACTCCAGGGATGGAGGCGGGAGCTTTTTTGGTGTGGGAAGAGGGGGGATGTAGGATCATAAGGGACATGTTCACCGGGGGTAGAGTGAAAACGTTCCTGGAATGTAAAAAAGAATTTGGTCTAGGGGAAAAGGAGCGGCATCGTTACTTTCAAATCAGACACTGGGTGATGTCTCCGGCTGTTAGACAGGCGGCAACTAGAGATCTAACTCACTTCGAAAGGTTCCTAACAACCAATGAGGGCACTGGGGGGTTGATAGGGGCTCTATATAAACATCTCGAGAGAGAGGCACCCCGCGAACCACCTGGCCCTATATGGCTAACTGGGAGAGGTACACCGGGGTTCACTTGGAGCTAGCCGATTGGGAGAGACTCTGGGCGCGGATCCCTAAATTGGCAAAGGCGATCCAGGTCCGAGAAGTGTGGTATAAATGTTTGTTGGGTTGGCATTATACTCCCGCCCGTCTCCAAGCAATGAACCCCGCTGTTTAAGGGGACTGTTGGCGTGGGTGCGGGGAGAGGGGCACGGCTTCACATATCTGGTGGGATTGTGCTGCTATTCAGCCCTTTTGGGAAGATCTTAAGAAGGCCACAGCCCAGGCACTGGGAGGAGGATCCCTCCGACATCCATGTGACATCTTGCTGGGGAAAAGCGGGGTAGGAGTCGGGTTGGGGGCTAATGGGACAGGACCGGGCTGGGGCAAAGCACCAACGATTTTTGTATTGGCAGCCTTATCCCTCATTGCGCAAAAATGGAAGAGCCCCGTGATCCCGTCGGAGCAGGAGTGGCTCAGGAAACTTTGGGACATTGTCTCTTTAGAGTGGGATTCTTACGCAGCGGACAATAAACTGGAGACATTTCATGCGGAATGGGGGGAGATCCTGGAATTTCTAAAAGGGGACTTTAGAGAGCAATGGTGTCCGCAGAGACTTAAACTTTTGGACATTGGCGGATAGAAGCGGGTTCAGGGGTGATGAGAATGGGAATGGCTTTCTGGGTGCTGTACTTATGGGTGGGATGGGGGATGGGTTCTGGTTTATAATGGACTTTGTTGTTTATTTTCATTTATGTAAGCTGTTTACAATCCTGTTCTGAAAATGAAAATGAATAAAAAAGAAGTTTAAAAAAAAAAAAAAAAAGCTGAACTCGCACGAATTCGGGTGAGTTTCACCCCATATTCACCTTTACTCCTTTCTCCCTCACCCCGCAACTGCATCCTCTCGCCACAGTCATACACACTCAATCACCCACCATATTCACACACAGACACACACAAACATGAAACCAGTCACATTTACCCCCTTCCTCTTCTCAAACATTCCTTTTACACACAAACACACCAACATACAGTCACCCACACACTCACCTCTGTCTCCCGTGACTCCTCCTCTCGGCCCTGCCGTGCCTGTCAGCCCCTACGCACACTCATGTGCATTACAGGGGCTGAGGGTCTGATTTGGAAAGGCCGCTCAAAGCGCTTTTTCTAAATCGGTCTTTTTTTCAAATCGATTTTCAGTAATCGATTAGTTCACCTGGTACCATTTCAGGTGCTACTGACCATAATTCACTAGGGGGAGGCACTTTTGCCAAACTATTAGTTTCCACACATTTGGGGTCCTCAATAATCATCGGGTAGGGGAGAAGCGATTAGATTCACCCCCAAATCCGATCATCTACTGAGGTTTCAGGTAGCGCCAGGGCTCGGGCTGGCCCTAACTCACGTACACCCTAAAAATTCAGAAGAAGGGGGTTGTGCACTGAAAAAGATTACCGGCCTGACAAAATCAAATTTTAAAATATTAATTTGTAAGCCTAAGATTATAGCACAGTACATGTCACACATCAACAGACAAAATAAAAGAGCCTTTAGGAAGGGCTAATTTAGGAAATAAAATGTATGGTACATTTTTCTACATTATACCCGCATTGAAGTTATGAATAAAATGTAATAAAGAAAGATAGAAGCGATCATAAAAGTGGGTCTCGACAATAAATAGGAAAACATGAATTGCTTATTGGCTTTCTTGCACTGTGCAATAAAGATGTATTGTTGAAACCACATTGTGTACATAGGTTAAGAAATAAGACATGTTTGCAATTTGAATCTAATAGCGAATCTATCTTAGTTTCCAAAAGCTGCGTGACAGGGTTTCAGAGCAACCTGGACGTGTACAACTCAATGTAACCTGAAGGAGAGAATTTACTGCGCTTTGTAAATTACCTGCCTGCTTTCTTTGTAAACTAATTTCTGAATTAGCAGCGACAGCAGAAACATGCACGCCGCATCCCGCCGAACAAAGAAGATCACGCACAAGGTGGACTCCCTGGGGAGAGTATGACAACACGAGTTCAAAGATGGCCTCCATGTCGGCGAGCCGCAGTCGGTGCAGCAACTTTCTTTTAAGCTCCCTTCAAAAGTCAGCATGGGAGCAGACGCAGGCTGTAGCAGAGAATTACTTTCATCACAAGGCGAAGGAGACAAAGAGACTCTTAAATGATAAGTTGGTTGAACTGATGCATTATTCATGCTGGGTCATATGACAGCAAAACAGTGTTGTATTCATAAATGTGTAATAGAGCATGCTCTGCTTCTCATAATTATTTAATGAAGTGGCATGGTTCACTCTATAACGCTGTGTGCTTTCATTTAGATGCGTGATGGATATCACGCTTTACTCACATTAAATCTAGCAATAGCAAAGGAGGGATGCAAAGGGAGTCCACAAGGTCGTGAACTCTCAAAAACTTAAAAAAATGTAGGGTTTTGCTTAGTTATATCTCTTTATATAATTGTTTAAAGCTTTCACAAATATAGTACACATTTATTTCTGATTCATTTTACAGGCCAGTCTCTTCCTCGTCATGGTGCTTCATTCGCATGATAATAATACGGTTTACTTTCCGAGACTTGTCTATCATAGCGTCAAAGTCGACCAGGAAGCGGGATCGGCAGGGGAGGACAACACGGGGCTCGCTAGGCGGATTTCTAATCTGCAATTTTAAAAACAAAAATGCCCACAATTCAGGCGCTGCTTGCCGGTGCACACTCTCCTGCGACTCACCCCCCCATGCAAACCATCAACCCGCCGTGGCCCTTTCCCCAGATGGTTCACTCCTGAGTTGAAGACCACTAAAGGACTTTACAAATACCTAGAACGCAAATGGCAGAAAGAGAAAACCCACGAGAGCAGAACCACCTTGGCCCGACACCTATATCAATACAAGGCCGAAATCCCGAAAGCAAAAAAAGCCCACTACAACACCCGAATCCTAAACTGCAAAAACCCAAGCAAAGAACTCCACAAAATCATCTCAGAATTCACCAATCCATCTTGTAATACAACCGTCCCGACTGCCTCACAATCACTGTGCGACTCGCTCTCCCTCCACTTCCACAACACGGCTATCGAAAGAACAAAAACTCTAAACACCAAACTGGCTCAACTACAGCCACCGGGCAATCCTCCGCCCGTACCGGCCAGCCCTTCAGCCGCAACCTCTACGCAAACAACGTTGAATCCTTTAGTCCAATATCACCAGAACAGTTTCTCAAACTTCTATCTGCCCGCAAACCTTCTGGTTCACCTCTGGACCCCTGACCAGCCACAACCCTTAAAGAAATTTTTGCTTCCACCTGCACAGGAGAACACGCAAGATCTATCAAAATTCCCTCCTCTCCTCCGATATTTTTCCCGACGCATTCAAAACGATGCACGTCAAACCTCTAATTAATAAACCTTTGCTCGACCCTCTCGAGCCCAAAAACTACCGCCCAATCTCAAACACCGGGTTCCTTGCCAAACTCATTGACCGAACCGCCTACTCCCAACTAAATGCCTTTGTCGAAACCAACAACCTCCTAGACCCCACCCAATCAGGCTTCAGATCACGTCACGGAACGGAAACCACCCTAACCTCGATCTGGGATGACCTTAAAATGACAGCAGACTCCGCGGGATGCGCCGCACTAATCCTCCTCGACCTATCGGCCGCCTTTGACACGATCAATCACTCAATCCTCCTAGACCGACTCCACTCCCTAGGAATCCGTGGAACCGCCCTTAAATGGATAGCTTCATTCCTCAAAGACAGGCACCAAATAACGACACTCTCCAGCTTTACCTCACAAGCCCGACCAGTCGACACGCGAGTCCCTCAGGGAGCATGTCTATCCGCCCTCCTGTTCAATCTCTACCTGATCACCCTCTCACCAATAATTCGTTCACACAACATCCTGTGTTACAACTACGTCGACGACACTCAACTAATTCTAAAATTCCTGAACTCGAAACCTGACTCCCGACCCGACCTGGCATCCTGCCTCCTTAACATAGAACTCTGGATGACCCAAAGCCACCTCCTGTTGAACCCCTCCAAAACTGAAATCATGATCTGTGGCAACCCCGATCTTCTTCCGCACCCCCTACCCAGGCCACCCGCCATGGGCAACTCACCGACACCCTCCAACACAGTGAAAAATCTTGGATGCACCCTGGACTCCGACCTAACACTCTCGCACCAAGTCAACAATGTCTCAAAATCCTGCCACTACCACCTCAAAAACCTTAGACGCATCCTTCCATACCTTTCATTTACCAACAGAGTCTCCACGGTCCAATCAATCGTCATATCAAGACTAGACTACGGAAACCCCCTATACCTCCGAATTCATCCATACCAACTAAACAAACTCCAAAGAGCACAAAACGCGGCAGCCAAAATCCTACTTGCGCTCGGTCCAAGATACCACGTATCCCCAGCCCTTAAGACACTGCACTGGCTTCCAGTAGCCAGTAGGGTGGCTTTCAAAACCTTATGCCTCTCCCATCGAGCACTGCATAAAACTGGACCGCAATATCTTCAAGACAAGCTAATACCTTATCACCCCACTCGCACCCTAAGATCAAGCTCAGCCGGCCTCCTAGTAATTCCTAAGACAAACTCAGCCAGGTTAGGCGGATCATCATTCTCAGCCCTAGCCCCAACCCTATGGAACTCGCTCCCACCCCACATCCGCCTAGCTGAAGACTTAACGGCCTTCCGCAAACTACTGAAAACCTGGCTCTTCCCCTAAAACTAACCAGTTCCAAACTAGCTTGATCACAATAACACCTACCCGGCAATTGACCTGAAGCAAGAAATTTACAACTAAATAAAATTGAATGTAAACCATAAAGACAAACAGTACTAAACGAGTAACGTAGATCAAAACAGTGAAGTGGATAATAGGATTAAATCATCGGAAAACTAGGAGATCTGAATCGATGAAATGATCATAATGAATGAGGAGGGAACGTAATGATAGACATAGATGAAATATCTAGAATGGATGTAGCGTATAGAGCAGATGAACACACTGAATGGAAGGGTGCGACAGTAGTAGAATAGACGACTAGAAAGATCAAATGAATATAGAGATCAGAGGAAATAGATAAACATATTAGTGCCAATGAGTATACAGAGTGGTTGTGTGTGGAGAATGGACGAGCGTGTAGAGCTGATGAGTACGTGTAGAGTTGACGAAAACACGAAAACAAAAAAGCAAACAGAACACAGGAGAGCGTAGAACAATCGACTAATCCGAACAGACGAACGTATAGACTGGATGGACGTTTGACCAGACAAATGTGTAAGAGTGAACGAACATGTAGAGAGGATGAGCGAGGAGGGCGGATGAGCGTGGAGAGCGGATGAGCATGGAGAACGGATGAGCGTGGAAATCGGAACATTATGGAGAGCAGGTGCGTGTGGAGCGTGGAGAGCGAATAAGCATGGAGAGTGGATGAGTATGGGGAGCAGATGGGTAGGGAGAGCGGATGAGTGTGGAGCGCAGATGAGTGTGGAGAGTGGATGAGTGTGGAGAGCAGATGAGTGTGGAGAGCGGATGAGTGTGGAGAGCAGATGAGTGTGGAGAGTGGATGAGCATGAAGAGCATGGAGAGCAGACAAGCATAGAGGGTGGAAGAGCATGGAGAGCGGTTGAGGGTGGAGAGCGACTGAATGTGAAAAAGCGCAGAGCGAGTGTGGAGAGCGACTGAGTGCGGAGAGCGCAAAAGCGTAGGATGCAGTTGAGTGTGGAGAGCGGATGAGTGTGAGAGCCGATGAGTGTAGAGAGCGGATGGGTGTGGAGAGTGGATGAGTGCGGAGAGCGGATGAGTATGGAGAGCGGATGAGTGTCCTGGAACGGACGAACAGGTGTGACGTGGATGAGCTGATGGAGCGGATGATCGTGCGAAAAGGTGAATGTGTGGTGTGGTGAGTGTGTGGAGCGGATGTTGTGTGTGGAGCAGATGAGTGTTTGGTGCGGAAGAATATGTGGAGCGGACGAGTGTGTGAAGCGGATGAATGTGTGGTGCGGATGAGTGCGTGGAACAGATGAATGTGTGGAGCGGACAAATACATAGTGCGGATGAGTGTCTGGAATGGATGGACACGCAGAGCAGACGAGTAGTATTGTCAAGCCGACGAGTAGTATGTTGCACCGATGTGTGGGCGGACCGGGTGAGTGCTGTGGACTGAACGAGTGTCTAGACTGAACGAGTGTCTAGACTGGACGAGTGTGTAGACTGGACAAGTGTGTAAACTGGACGAGTGTGTAGACTGGACGAGTGTGTAGACGGGACGGATGTGTGGACCGGACGAATGTGTGGACTGGACGAATGTGTGTAGTGGACGAATGTGTGGAGCGGACGAATGTGTGGAGCGGACGAATGTGTGAAACGGACGAGTGTATGTAGAACGGATGAGTGTATGTGGAACGGACGAATGTATGTGGAACGGACGAGTATGTGGAACGAACAAGTGTATGTGGAGCGAATGAGTGTATATGGAGCGTAAGAATATATGTGGAGCCGATGAGTCTGTGGAGCGGACGAACGCACAGAGCGGATGGATTTGTAGAGCGGACGAGTATGCTGAATGGAGCAGTATGCTGAATGGATGAGTACGTGGAGCTGATGAATAGTATGTTGAGCGTATCACCGTGTAGTCCGGATGAGTGTGTGGACCAGATGAGTGTGTAGATCAAATGAGCATACCGAACAGATGTGTATAGAGAACGGTTGAGTATACAGAACGGATGAGTGCATAGGCAGACAGGAGTACTTGCACTGGGTAGACTGAAGTGCGTGTGCAAGAAGGACAGGAGTGCACACGTATGGAACACATAAGAGCATGCATGAGACACACCGGAGAATGAAGGACAGTCTTGAGCACGCAAGGTGAACCAGAGTACATGAATATATCGAGCAGGGATGAATGTGTAGGACAATCTTAAACGCCTGAAATGAACAAAAATGCATAGAACGGACCCACCCGCACGGAACTGCGTGACATACATAATATATTTTGGAATACAGGGAACATTCGAAAGAGCATACATCATATCACACCCCACGCTTGCTCTCTCCCTTACACCACCACTCAACTAGAATACAGTGATACTATGACACCATTCGGTATGACTGTTCTCATATCTACATCTCCCGATTACTCCACAGCACTCTAAGTAAACATTGCTGGTTTCACACACCCCAGCCAGGCGTTCTCCTCAGGCCTAACGCAGCCACACTCGTCCTGGATAAAGCCGGCCAGAGCGAACACATACTCCTGATCTCTCAACCACCACACCTACCGCTAAGAAGCAGCTACCACTTGAATTCCGTGCCAGCTGCACACATACCTGGTGCGCACACGCACTTTTTGACTCTCTCTTCTCTCTCTACTGACCGAACTTCGGTTCCCAAGGGCGTTCAACCTACCAGCGCCTTCAGATCATACCAATGGTATATAAGGCGCTATATAAATGCAAAATAACATAACATAACATAACATAAAACTGGACCCAATAAACCCATCCGGTTTATGGGACATTGGGTGTCATTCCAAGTTTGGTGGTATCACGCCGGTAATTCTGGCTGGATCCACCAAATGGTATTTCCGTTTCCGCTGCCAGAAATACAGGTATTATCGGGATATTACAAGTGGCAGAAATACTGGTGATTGGTGGAATTGCCGCTATTTCTGCAACTGGTAAAACCGGTGCCGGAAATACCGGCTGTTTAGTACCTGTTGGGGCCGGAGTTACCTCCAGCTGTTGGCTGGAGGAAAGTCATGTCACCTCCACCTGCAAACTTGTAGTTTGCCAGTCTGGAAAAGTGCCAGTTTCTGGAAATACCAGAACTTTTTTTCTGGACCGTCAGAGTCAGAACTTGTTCTGGAAATGAGCATCAGTACCCGAGGTGGGTGTGTAAATGTTGCCCAGTATCAAGAGGGTGCCCTTAATGCTGACTTCCACGATGACAAATCTGCCCCCGTCCTCAATTACGGAACTACCCAATGGGTACCACAAATATGACAACCCTTGACATGGTGTTAAAGTAGCAGGATATTTCAAAGTTATTGTTTTTAAATTTAGAATGTAGTCTTTCTTATAATTTTAAAAGTTGTGTTTCTTGTAAGAAGCCAATGTCGACTTTGCTTTTACCTAGGTGCAGTCACACTTTCTTATGTTTTATGGGGAATTGGGACCTTTTAAATTTGACGAAAGGAGGACTCAGGCTTAGCCATTTACCATCATGTAAAGAACTAGTTTATTTCCCGAAACCAACTACAGACACAACTATGAGCCATCTACATGGTTACATCTGCAATAAAGGCTTGCAGTAGAGCATAACAGCATGCTATCAAAGCATGTTATATGCGGGCCTGCCTAGCCTGCATACCTGAGTATACATTGTCTGCACACAAGAGTTCCCTTGGGAAACAGATTAATGTATGCATTTGTAAGGAGGAGGCACACTATTTACACACTTTGCATCTTTGCACACCTTGCACGCTTTGCACAGTGGCTGCATTTGCACTTTTGCACTTTTGCATCGCTTGCACTTTTGCGCAAGTTGCACATTTAGAGGTTTTTCATGAAACGTAAGGCTAGTGATCTCCCCCCAGCTGTGAACAAAACTAAAAAGAGCAAGCAAAGCCAAATTGGCCCTAAGACGCAAGGGGCGCAAATTCCTCACCAAACTACCTTGAATTTGCACAAATACCTAACGGTTTGACAGGGAGCAGAGAAAGAGATAGGACTGCACTCCACAATGAGATACATCGTAATCCTTGCAGCTTATATCAGGGGTATAGGGAGGTAGAAAGACAAACAACAGGGGTTAATGGGACACAACACCAACAGAAACCCCTAAAAAATGTGAACTACAAAGTAGCGAAGAGGCAAAGCCTCTCCCTGTTTACAGCAATCACCAATATGTACAAGAGTAAAAGCAATTCCTTCAACTGGAACACAGAAATGAAGCAGAAGTTATTAATTTATTTATTTTATAATGTTATTGTTTAAAGCACAAATCTAGCTCGAGATCAGCAGAGAGCTGTCAGAGTGTGGGTAGCCAGCATTTGGCTGACACCTTTTAACAGTAGCACCGTACCGTGACTTGATCTCTTTACATCGGTATGTACATATAATGGAACTAGTCCATGGTCAGGTGTTATTGAAAAAAGCCCTGTTTTGAAAGATTTGCAAACTTGGAAAGTTGTGTGGTCTCTGCCAAACATACCATAGTTGCCGTAACACCTCTAGTATGTTTGGCACAGATCACACAACATCAGAATAGATACATATATTCACCCAGCAAACTTCTCTATCTACCTGTAAAGCACATAAATAAGACCAAGACAAATAAGCACGTCACCGAGCCCAAACCCCAAAACTCCATAGCACCCCCAGAAGAAAACATGCTCTCTGAAACACCTCCATTATACCTTAGCTGCAAGTTTCATGCTTTCCTGCAAATAATACCCATCCATGTTTAACTGCAATGTATCTGTTTCCCTGAACTCAAAACACCCCAACGCCCAGTGGTGGCGCTCTCTGTCTAATGTGGTACCCATGCTCGCCTGAGGTTATTGAAAACACCCCCTTTCCTTATTTTCGAACATCAATTTTACTCCCACCTCTAATTGCTAAAAACATGAAAACAAGGAGTCAGTAAAGTCTGTTACACCACCCATATGTTTCAAAGTGCAGAGTGGCACCATTTCTTCTCCGAGAAAACACATAAACCTTCAGGTGAAGTAAGGCTACTCATCAGAAGCAATAGAGTAGATGGGGCCCCTTAGGTAATTAAAACAGTCTAAAGTACATTTGACTGAACTCAGCATAAATGCTCATCCAAATGGCACAATTGGGTAATTTAAGACTGCCCTTTGCTTATGAAGGCAGCACCTGCAAGTGTAAGGCTACAACCAAATCACGGTACTCACACAATTTGGATCACAAATGTGCGGCAGCCTGTCCACTCATGGGGGAAAAATTTACATGACAACATATGGCAAATCATGTTACTACCTGGATATGAGATGGCAGATGGAAACTACTGGAAAAGAATGTGTGGCAAATGATGGCACAGCTTGGAAACACTTAAAGAAAAGCATAAACTGTTTGCCAAGGCTTGTTTTTATTCTCCTCAATCATTATTTTAGATGAAATTAAGCAGTGATTATCTCAATAAACAGAATAATACTCATTTGGATTTTTCTATTGCTCTTCATGCTGGACGCCCCGGGATGCAACAGACTTCCAATCTTCTCTTGACAATACCACATTTCCCTCCTCCAATAAGACAGCTACTGTCATCCCTCTCCTTAAGAAACCTAGTCAAGGTCCTAACTGTGCTGCCAATTTTTTTCCTGTCTCTCTTCTATCACACTATTCCAAAATCCTAGAGCAAGTATTATTCAATCAACGCACTGAGTTCCTTGATACTCACAACCTACGGGATTCTCTTCAATCTGGCTTCCAACCTCTGCATTCTTCCGAGACAGCTCTGCTCAATGTCAGCAACTTCATCTCTTCCGCACGGCATGCAAACCTTTCTGATCTATTCTTATTCTTCTCGGCCTCTATTCTGCCTTCAATACCTTTCACCATTCTGACCTTCTCTCTACATTATTTCTCCTTGGCATCAGAGATAAAGCCTTCGCTTGGTTTGCTTCGCTTCAGACCTTGCAAACAAGCACTTTCAGATGTCCTGGAACAGCAAGACCTCCCTACTCAGCGCCATTACATTACTATTGGAGTTCCCCAATGGTCTGTCCTTAATACACTTCCATTCACTCTCTTTACTTCAGTGTTTGGCATCCTGATCTCCTCTCACGGCTTCTACTATCAACTCTTAGATGGTGACACACAGATCTTCTTCTCTTTTCACTTCTTATCCAAAGAGGTGCTACCATAAAATGTCAAACTGTCTCTCCACCATCAAATATTGGATGGCATCTCACTCACTATTGCTCAACTCCACTAAGACTGAACTTCTCTACTTCCCAGCCAAACCGGCTATCTCTTCCTCTACTTCTCTTCTTCCCTTTTTTCCAGACTACCTGCCTTAATCGGCTTCCACTCATAACCTTGGTGTCATCCCCAACCCATCACACAACATTTTGCTCTTTATCTCCAAATCTGCCACTGCAGCCAGACTCAACCTTGTTAATATCAGAAAAATGTGTCATCTTTTTCCTTTTAATACTGCTCAACAGCTAATCTCCTCCTTCTTCCTTCCTAGATCAGACTATTGTGCCGGTCTCATCCTCAGCCTTTCCAACTATGCTTTTTCACCTCTGGACAAAGTCCTCAACTTTGCGCTCCACACACTTTTCAAACTTTCTTTCTTTATTTCTACCTCCTCTGCCGACTGCCAGATTGGCTGGCTATCCACAAAACAAAGGGGTAAGTATAAACTTCTTCTCCTCATCTTCAAAACTGTCCATGGACTTGCCCCACCCTACCTGTCTGCTATTCTCAATCCCTACTCCATTCTTTGCTCATTAAGATCATCCTTCGCTCACCTCCTTGCAACCACTCGAGCATCCATGGCTCCCTCTCATTTTCACTCCCTCTCTCTCTCCCCTCGCTCGCCTAATCTGGAATTCTTTTTCTCTCCGTTCTACTCCAACTCTACCACTATTTAAATCCAACTTCAAAGCTGTCCTTCTTTCTGAAGAACATTTATTGTAGCACTCTATCCTTCTGCATCACCCTGGTTTCCTCCCTCCCTACCCTTCATGGACAAACAGACAGCACTTTTCTGTCACCCTTCCATCCTTAATCCAAAACTTTCTCCACTGTCCTGTTCCTATGTCATTTCGCTTGTCCTCGTCCCTGCTTTAAGTTTCCACTTTCCCCTGCAACTTCTGGCCTTCAAGTCACATTCACTTACCCCACTATAAAGGCTCCATGTCCTCCACTCTGTTATCAATGGTAAGTTCTGTATGCATTTTTGTGCCAGAAATGCATTGTTTTCCGTATGATTTGTATAAAGAAGATAAACAAATAAATAAATAAAAATAAGTGATGCGATTACACTTGTTATAGTGAGCCAATTCTATGGTATTGCAATGTAACTACTTTGAACATCCTTATATTTTATCAAGAGACTGGCAGAACATTATTTCAGCGGCTGAAATAATGTTCAGGCAGTGGAGGGGAGCGGTCATGGGCTTTAATCACCTCTTTAAACATTAATGTGTTCTATGGTGGTGTCATTAGTAATGGGGCTGCAGACATTTGCATGCCCCACGTTTTCATCAGACTGCCTACTCAAAAATATATTGAATCTCTAAACACTGCAGTTGTTAAAATGCTACAAAGCTTTCTGTAGTCCATTATTTCTGCGTGTTAGAGACACCAAAATGTCTCTACCTTTCTTCTCCTGGGATTGGAAATGTTAATCATATAATTCATAACAAAAAGCCACTTACATGTGTCAAAAATAGCTAAACCAAGTAACTACTGAACAGGATTTATTGTGGTCTGCCTTTAATTCTTGGAATGAACACTAAGCAAAACACAGTTTACAGCGACTTCAAGTTCTCCAAAGTCAGGTGGGAAATAAACCTGCTCTGAAATAAGTCCTGATTTTAGACACACACCATATTGCATTCTGGTACTTGCAGGCTTATATTTGAAATGTGAAAACATGGTGGGCTTCATTATGAGATTGGTGGTCATTCAGAAGTAAATCTGTAGAATTACCTCCAAACTCGTTTACTATCACTGCCCCCAGTACCCTCTGACTACAAACATCCCCACATAAACACAACAAGGAATTCACTGTATGGTGTGAAGGGAGTTGGGTAGATCACAACACCAGCAGGTGGGGCAGTGGCAGTTAAAAATAGGAAGATGACTTACATCCCCACAGACATACCTTAAAGGAGGGTAAGAGGTCTCCTTCAGCGATTCAGGTTGCTTCTGCATATTAAGAAGTTAGTGAACAATATAATGACATTAAAAATTAAGTCACATTGGGTCATGCGGTTGAATGGTCCAAGTGATCGCCCCTCAGCATGACAACAATGCAGGAGCCCACACCTGGGATCTGTATTAAGCAGAGGCGGATTCCACAAGGTTATTTTGCATTTTTAAAGTTATTTTTTGCGTTTTTAAAGAGCTCACACAGCCCGCGGGCATTGAGGCGCTGTTACAGGAATTGTTTGTTTTAGTTGCGTAGTTGTTTGTCTCATTTGTGTATTTATAACACGCTTAAATAACCAGAGGTTTCTAAGCGCTCCTCCCGGGATAGGTTATTTTTGCCCTACTTCAATCTTCCTCTCCCGCCCCCCAAATGTGGGAACAGGGACCAGGTTGTCCCGAACAACTACTCCACCAGTGCCCCCCATGGGGCATAGCATGGAACAGAACTCTGTGTAGAAGTGCAACACGCACTTGCACTGTACTCCAAGAGGCCAATGGAGAAAAATAAGCGCCATCCAGCCTAAATTAAGATCACACCACTGAAGGGCTGTAATAAAAAAACATCCTTCCAAACCACCACCACCAACCACTGGGCAACCTGTATATTAAAGCAAAAGACTCTCACCAAGGAGACAGTTCAAGCAGGGTAGGACACTACAGTTATACATTGCAGTAAGGTGGGTTGGACCTAAATCATCGACTTAGCAATGGTTGGAAATGCTATAGGGGTAATGAAAGTTACTGAATTCTTTCATAGTCCGTAAAAAAGGATTCATCCTTGTGCTAGTCTATAAAACGTGTTTATGGTCATCAGCAACTACTTGGTGGCAGGACACACCTTATAGTATGTAAGACCTTTTTGATTTAATTATAAGTGGCGTCCAGCCAAGTTTTAAATGTTTGTAGGCATCCTCGAGGCCTTCGTTTAATAAAGGGGCTACATATTGTATCCATGGATCTTGGGGCCAGAGAGCACTTTCACCAACGTGTTCAAAGTTTTTAATGAAGGTGCCTGGGTCCTCCCTAACTATATACCTTTACAGGACCATGTGGATGACTGGGAGAGACTGGGCTTGGTTAGCTATGTAAGTTTGTATGTATGTCTTCAAGGGCATTATTTCGTGCCTTGATCAGGATGTCCACACATTTTTTTAATATGTTTCCTAGCATAGCTTTTTGTGGACTTCCTCGAGAGCTTGCTTTCGGCTCGTGTGTATATAGGGGTTTATCTGACTCCTCTTCTTGATATTCAATATGATTCCGAGACATAAATACTTGGATCGTAGCTGGAATGTCAATAACAGAGACAGTCCCCTAGAGTGGTTTTCCAGTCTCCTTCTCATGGTAACTCTAAAGGTCGCAGAACTTGATGTTAGGGTTTCAGAGAATAGGCATCTGGAAGAATGTTTTAGCAGAGGGAAACTTACTGCAGCTGAGGACATGATGGAAACCTTCAAATATCCATTGGTCTTCTTGACCCTCTTCTCAGGTTGGGCACTCCATATCTGTGGTCTCAGGCGTTCGCTGAGTCTGTAAAGGGTCGCTGCACAAAATATTTGTGGGGTGAAGAAAATCTGGATTCTGAACTATAAGTGGCCCCAGGCTTAGAATCTAGTACTTGTGTTGATTCCTACTACTCCATGGGTCTGGATGCATCCATCCTGAGTAAACACCTAGGATATCAAAAAGAGTGTTTGGAGTCATCCAGTGAATATTGTCTTCAAAGTCTTTCCCTCTCGTGAAACACTAAGGTTGGACCTGTAAGGGTTTTGACATTACTCATTTCTCCCAATGGGGCAGGGTTTCAAACTGATACATCAGGTCCACTTGATTCCAATTCTCACACTATGTTAGACGATGAATCAACAGAAAATATGTGTCAGGAATGCAGTTCCACAGCTTGGTTTATAAGCAACAGGTTGGGTGGGGTGAATTCTTATAGGGCCCATGGTTTAACTAGAACTAAAAAGAGTTAACTATGGAAGACTTGATAATGGAAGATAAAACGTGTTCTAGGAGTTTAACAGAAAGGTAGGGGTCTCTACTATGTCTACCTATTTTCAAGGTTATATTTCTGTTGAAAATAAACTACTACTAAAGCTACCATGGTGGACAAACTTTAAAAAGGGATATAACAACCTTATCTAAAGACCAATACAGCCTTACTGTATGCCTATACTAATACACAGTCTCAAATACATAACTCCTAGTATGTTTCATATCCCGAAACCCACAATCTCAGAGATATAGAGATTACCTCACTCCTTGATGTAGCATTCCAAGGAATATAGTGTGTGACTCCCTTCTTAACCAACACCTACCAGATAGTATTTCCTTCCCCCTTGCTTATAGTAAAGACCTTGGGATAAATATTCTTGTAAGATATCACACGTGGTATTTAGGGTTAATTACTTTATTGGGCAATTAACTTGTACAGAATGAAATGAGAATAAGTAAATGCAATGACAAGAGAGAGCCCCACTGGCCGTGGCTCTCATCCGCCACTCTTGTCACCAACTGCTGACACTCGTTTACATTCAAATCAGGCCATGTAGACAACACGTGTCAGTCACTGCCAGCGCATGCCAGTCTATCATTGCCGGCGCGTTTAAGCCTCTCATGCTGATCATGAGAAGCCGATACTACACATCTCCCCTTCTTCACAGTGAAGTCCACAAAGTCGATAACTCAGACGCCTCTTCTTAATCACAAAAATATTCTGCCAAACATTGAGGTCTGCGATATGATATCCCCCACCTTGAATGACGAACACTGTCTCAGTTTCCACAAGGCAAGGAAGAAACAGGACTACATCTTTCTACATTCCATCCATTCTGGTCACTCACACCAAATCTTCGTTTCACTCACCAATTGAGGCATCAACCTCACAACACACTACACACACTCTTCCCATGTTCCATATATGGCCATCATCAGCCCTCACAGCATGTTTGAACACTTCTACCACTAATATTGGTTTGGACCACCGGCAGGGGCCATCCCTAAGAGTGGGCGGTAGCTTTATCCTCACTGAGTCTCCAACAGCAGCTGCACCATTCTTGGACCTCATCCCACTTGTACCATCATGTGCCCTTTTGTTCTTAACTTGAACACTCCTGATAAGTTCCCTGACCCGATCAGGTCTCACCTCGATTGTTGCACTCCTCCCTAACCAGGATGGGACTAACTTGCTATTGGCCTTGCACCCTCAACTGAGTTCGAAAGGGGAAATACCCATTGTGCAATGAGGGGAAAACCGATGAGCTTTTTTCCAATCTAAACCATTGGACCATGCCCATCGAATGGATTCCTTGAGAATGCGATTAAACCTCTCCACAACACCATTCATTTGGGGATGATATATGGCACTAAACTTGTGTTCAATTGAATGTGCTCTACAATATTCTTCCATTTCCTTAGCCCATAATTGTGAACCTTTGTCAGTAACTATACACCTTGGAAGACCCTCACGTTCACTGATTTCATTCAGAAAGCAAATAACTGACTTGGCAGTGATCTCTGGTTTAATCAATACCTCCGCCCACCGAGTATAAAAGTCAATAACCACCAGACAAAAAAAAACATTCACCCTCACTCCATACAAGTCCTAGAACATCTAAACCCAATTTGTCCCATGGTCTAACAGGGATGTCAGTCAACACCATGGGATTCCTTGAACTCGTATGCACTTTGTCACTCTTACAACAAAGGATACAGTTGCAAACTGCTCTTTCTATCTGCATGTCACATCCTGGCCACCAATATTCGCTTCTTATCTTTGCTTAGTCTTGATTATGCCTTGATGTCCCTCGTGCCCAAGATCTTTGATCCTGGATCGTACATTCAAAGTTGGAATGATTTTGTCCCCACCATCACCAAACCGCCATGGAGGCTCAATTCATTGATGACATTGCAATAAGGCTCTATTCTTGCGTCACCAAGATAACTTCTTCTCCTCATTCCTTCTCCACCTTCTTGTATTAGCTCTTTCAACTTATGAAGAGACTCATCCTCATTCATCAGTTCTTCCCATTCCTCCCGTGGAATGGGTGTAGTGTCAATGCTGAAAACTACCTCATCGTCTAGGTCTTCCTTATCAGAATCCATCGCATTAGTGAGTCTGAATAGGCAATCGGCCGATCTGTTCATAACACCTGGTACATATCTGACCACGTAATCAAATTCCTGCATCTGCGTGACCCACCTCCTGATTCATCCCAACACCTTATCCAGGCCCTTAGACGTGAAAATGTCAACCAACTGTTTGTGGTCCGTGCGAAACTATATGTCAGTGCCCGAAATGAAATTCCTAAACTTATCAGCAGACCATCTGATGACTAAAGCTTCCTTTTCAATCGTGGCATATGATTTCTCAGCATTTTTCAACAACCTAGACCCAAATGCTATCAGAAATTCCTCTCCGTCATATTCCTGAGTGAAGACGGAGCCTAACACGACGTTGCTGGAATCAGTGGTGACAATGGTTTTGCGGTCACTTCTGAAATTCTGTAAAACAGGATCCTGGGCTAAGGCAGACTTGATGGCTGAAAATTCATCGTCACACTCTTGGGACCATGTAAAAGCATCTCTCTGCTTGAGGAGCTCACGCATGCACACTGTATGTTCTGCTAAATTATGAACACATTTCGAGTAATACCCTGCCATACTGATAAATGTACGAACCTCCTCTCTGGAAGTCAGCCTAGGCATCCTCTCCATTGCATCAAACAGCTGTTTCTTTGGGCGCACAGCTTCGGCTGAAATAATGTGGGCCACATATTCAATCTCTGTGCGGTTGATCTTACACTTCTCCCTGCTTAATGTCATTCCTGCACTGTTTAATCTTTCAAAAACTTATTTCAACCTCTCATTATGTCGTTCCAAATTGTCAGCATGAACATGCATATCATCTTGGAAACATATAATTCCATCTTTGCCAACAAACAGTCTCTGCATAGTTTTCTGAAACACTGACGCTGCTGAAATGAGGCAGAAAGGCATTCTCTTGTACTGAAACAAACCATTGGGTGTTATGAAAGCTGTGAGGACTCTTGATTCTCAATGCAGTGTGACCTGATGATACGTGGACATTAAATCCCAGGAGGAGAAAAATTTGCTGGGGCCAATTGTGGACACTATCTCTTGAATATTGGGAAGCGGGTGTCTCTCGGGGATCAAACATTTGTTTAATTTACGCATGTCAACGCATATTGTGAGTTTCCCTGTCTTTTTCCTCAATTCAACTAATGGTGAAACCCATTCAAAGGCTTCTATTCTCTCAATGATGCCCTGCGACTCCAATTGTCTCAATTCAGTTTTCACCTCATCTCTCATGGACAAAGGAATACTTCGTAGATTTTGCACCACAGGCTGGTGGCCATCTTTCATCTGAATCTTGTGGACATGCAATCCAATTTCGTTTCAAAATATTCCTTCACTCTCACATTGCGTCTTGTCACTGCAGGCTTCGTGAGTACTGCCTCACTCAATAGTGAATACTGACTCTTCCGCGTTGGGATCTAATCTGACCTTGAGTTTCTGTTGATGTGTCCATCTTAATCTTTTCGCGTGATATAGATTTTTCCTCTGGCTGTTCTCCCCTTTAATTTTAAATCAACCCAGAACCAACCAATTATGTCAATCACCACCCCTCCAAATGCCTTGGGGTTGATGTCAGGTTCATGAAGGTACTCATGCTTGTAGTGATCCCAGTGACTTATGAGCAGTAGCGTGCATTTAGCGCCAGAGTCTATCATCATATCCATGACGTTGCCGTCGACACTTACTGTGTATTTGGGACGTTCATTTTCCTGCTCGTCATCAACTTCGCCTGAACTCATGTAAACACATTCTTCTGCCTCTCCTTCGTTGTGCTCATCACAATGTAATTTGCTGTGGTTTTCCTCACTTTACAGCACTTAGATAGGTGTCCTATTCCTTTGCACAATTTACAGATTATTTTTAAAGCTGGGCATTCAGGGTCATCCGCCCAATGTCCCACATTGTCGCATCTGTAGCATCTGCTGGGACTATTCTTTCATCCATGGAAAGGTGCTCTACCTCTCCTGTCATTTCTGTGACCTGTTCTTCCCCCCTTCTCGTGATACCTTCTCACTGCGAATGTCTCATCAACCGGCCTAATGTTTTCCTTATTGTCAGTAGGCTGCGCATGTGACGTCCTCTGTTTGCTTTCCTCATAAGATGTGCTTATATTTTTTACTATACCTTCCAGCATTTTGATGCAGTTATCAGTCTGCTCCACCTCTTTTGCTACCTGTAATACGACATCCAACGACGGGTTATCTTCTGCCCAAAGTTTTTCTCTGACCTTCGGGTTATTGCATTCAAGCATAAACTGGTCCCTAAGACGCTCATCCAGCTGGTCATTAAAGTTGCAGATTCTAGCCAACTTCCTCAGACTTGTAATGTATTGCTTCAAGCTCTCACCATCTTCTTGGACCCTCTTGCTGAATTTATAGCGTTCGAGGATAGCGCTGAGCTTCTTTTCATAATGTTTGACGATTTTCTTTACAGTCTTCTCGTATTGATTGAGATCTATCCCTTGTTCTTCAGTGAGTTCAGGTAAATCTTAACATTTTTCCTGACCTGCTGGTCCCAGACAGTGCAAAAGGAGAGACTTCCTCTTTTCCACACTGCAATTCTGCCCACAAACAATGTTGTCATAGTGTTCGAATGATTTTATCCACCGCCTCCATGGAATGGTCGGCTCACCAACATTAGGCAAAAAGAACACAGAAGGCGGCACACCGCTGAAAGCCATGCTGGTTGGAGATGTCAGTACTAGTGGAACAATATGCAATGGTGGACTGCAGATATTTCTGGATGCATTCAGATTTGGCTGTAATTCTACTGGTGAAAGTCTGTGATGCTGAAAAGCTGACTACTTATTGTGAATTGTATGGATTGATTCGAATCAGTGAATGTTTATAAGCTGGCTGGTGCAGTAAATTGCTAGAAAGAGGCAGTGGCCAGAAAGCAGATGTGCCTCTATTATATAATGGTGGTAGATATCCAGCAGTGCATCAAATTTAAGCTGATTCCTGATGCGCCTCTATTATGTGGGGCCGGTAAATTTCGTTGGTTGGTGTGAGCGCCAAGTGCTGGAAGCAGGGATTCCACTGCAGGCCTTTAGAAGTTTGCCTCTATTATATGGGTGTGGTAATCTTCATTGCTGCGTAGGAGAGCATGTACGTGCCTTCAGGCCAAAGGCCTTCCTCTTCGTTTTAGTGTGTATAAGGAAAACCTCAACGCCTACCATCATAATGCTAGACGGCACTGCAGAGGATCGTATCTCACCTTGTGAAAGGCTCGTTGTCTGATGATGACTGCAGCGGGGCTCCCTGAGGTGCTAGTTCCTCGTCTCCACTTGTAAGATATTACACACGGTATTTAGAGGTAATTACTTTATTGGGCAATTAACTTGTACAGAATTAAATGAGAATAAGTAAATGCAATGACAAGAGAGAGCCTGTTAATAAGGACGCGCACACACGGAGGTTCTCTCGTAACTTCTTTACTCCCCAAACTCCAACCCGAACTGGCGCCACAGGGCGCCTTTCCCATAATCCCCTATTCCCCTACCGCCGTACTCTAGCTCCGCCCCCACAACGGTGGGGGCCTGCGCTCCTTAACCCCTACGTGTTCGGCAACAGAGCCCCACTGGCCATGGCTCTCATCCGCAGCTCTTGTCACCAACTGCCGACATGCGTTGCTTAATTCTAATCAGGCCATGTAGACAATGCGTGTTAGTCACTGCCAGCACATGTCAGCCTATCATTTCTGGCGCGTGTCAGCCTCTCATGCTGACCATGAGAAGCCGATACTACAATTCTCAATCTCTAACCATGAGTCACCCTCATGGGCTTATAAAAATACAATTTAATGCATGCCTACAAGCAAGCCTTTCTCCCCCATGGCTTAAGGCGGTAGGGTATAACTGGTACTCTCACCCCCTAGATGCTGTTTCCCTTCAGGGGCTTATACAGATATCTCTCTGTTGATGCCGGTAATTCGTGGGAATTCTCTTTCCTTTTGCCTGCATTGGTTCAACTGTTTCCCATTCACACGGTTCCATCTCTACAAGGACTGCTACCCATTTCCACTGTAATAGTTGTCTTTAATGCTCTCCCCTTCTGTGATTGAAGCTAATTTTTTTCTAGTAGAGCAGCAGCGAAGGGCATAAAGCTATAGTCAGCCACCTGGAATCAGGCTCAAGTGATTCCATGTCTCCCTCTGTGCTGCTTCAATTACATAATTGATGTGTGATCCCATCTTCATGCTGACCCTTAGGCCTGTCTCGGGCTTACAGGTGGAATTGGAATTTCTCGTGCAAGCCCCCCTGATTTTAGTTATGCCTCCATTTGCCCATAAAAGGTATGTCATGAGCACAGGGATCACTGCTCTCAGCAGAGCTTTAGGGTGGGGGCCTTCCTAGACTGTGGTGATGGCATGTCAGAAAAGATGTATGTTGTTATCACTGACTGGACAGATGAGAGAAAGGAAATTCTGATCACTTTCCAGAGGACTTCCCAAATGTAAACAACTTCTAAACCCATAGGTAGTGAAGCAAAAACTTCACTGTGTAATTTTAGTTTCCACAAGGAAAAAGAATCAATTTCTTTTTCATTCCAATGTAAGGAATTACCCCAACAGATGGTCTCCCTCCAAAAGAGTGAACCCTGAGCAAACATAAGAATCCCTTTCATACTCTTTTCATTCGACTAATTAACAAGGAGTAGTTCTTTACAACAGCAGAATGGCTTCTCTCGTGAGCTTATACCTGTAACCTTTATCAAGAGAGAGTGTTTTCCACTTGCACATCTTAGATTCATTTGGTCAGATGTATTACTCCTCAATTATACATCCTTGCTCCATCGAATCACGTACTACACGTCCCTCAATACTCGTGTCTTTGCAGTGATTTATGGGCCCTGGCAATTTCCAATCACAAAGCCATGGGGTCCTTCCCACTTTCCTGTGTCAGCAAACATCACCACTATACCACCTCTTGATAGCTCATCACAAAGCTGTGAGCCTCCCCAGTACTCATGGTACCTCTTTTTCCCTAAGACGTGCTCTCTTACAATGTGGTTTCATCAGAACACACAAAGGCATGATGGGAGAGTATGTGAGATGAATAAAGAAGGTGTCATCAGAATAAAGTGAGGCTGAGCTGCCGTGTACTCCTTTAGAATTACTACAATGGAGGAGCTGAAAGGTAGATGCTCAGCAGGTGGGCAAGATGCTCAGGCGGGGAGATGCTGAACAGAGAATGTAGCAGGCTCACCACAGAACTGTGCAGGGAAGGAGGCCGTTTTTGTAGGAATAGTGGTGAACAGTGCCTTTACACGCATGTGGGATGTGGTTGGAGTAGATAGATCAATCCCAGGTGTGCCCCTTTCTCAACCACGTACACCATCCAGAGTGTGTGAGTGCGTCTGTGCGCACACCTGCATGCCTACTCCTCTAAAACCAATTCTTTTTTTTAATTGAATTTAGCTGAGAAAGCTCAACTTTTATCAAAGTTCAAACATTTCATTTAAATTTTCCAAATTTTCCAAATTAAAATGTAACAATTTATGACAAAAGTTCCAAAGGTATCAAATAAGCAAAACAAGCAAGGAAAACATCCAAAGCAAACTAAAAATTAAACAAGTTTAAAATGCACAAAATGTACTATCATAAAACAAGGTGTGCTATCAAAAAACGACCACCTACTCATAAGATTAAATTATATCAGAAAATAAAAGAAGATAAAACATATACACATTTAAACCTAAATATTCATATAATACTAACATGTTATATACAGACACATTGGGTGTACCAAGGCTCCTTTGAAACTAAAAGTAAAGTTAACAAAGCTGTTCAAGCAAAGCCACAATGTTTAACATTTACAGAGACAATTATCACATAAATATCTCCTCTTGATCTCTATGCATCATAACAGTCTTACATCATCACAAAGACAGTTTCCGCATTCATGTTTAAGGCATTCATGACGTTATGGGTTGCAATTTGAATGTTAATGATATTGGTAGACATGATAGTTGGCCATCTATTCTCAGGAGCCATCCGACCAAAATACGTCAAATGTTTCCAGAAAAATGTGGCTCTTATATCCACTATTATATGTTTCAGAGTTTCTCTAGTAGAAATCTCCGTACAGTATCTGCAAAAGTTCTCTTTTTCATTAATAAAATGCCTTCTTACTTAAATAATCTTAAATACAACCCATGTTGCAATGGTTTTGGTTCTGATAGAACACAAATGTGTGTTTTCGACACATGAGTGAAGACCGTGTTCTAGATATGGTAAATGTCCTGGCTTGAAAAAAGGATACTATGTCCTTTATATGTTACACCTCCTTGTATGATCCCCACTACCTTTAATGACCCTTATGTTTGATTTAAATTGTATGATGTGCCTTTTTTGACTACCTTTCAGTGTGTATTGGTACCCAAATCTCCTGCAACACTGCAACATCCGATCTGTGTTTTTTTTAATAATAAAAGAGAACTGTAGGTATAGAGGTTTGAAATGTTGATGAGTTTAATTATTTTACAACTGTTATAGTTCACAAATAAAATTTGCTCATGTCTGAATATGACATATGATAAGTCATTTATAAGGCGCCTATACACAAGTGTTTCTAGGCACGACAAGACAAGGGAGGGAAGACAGAGGGAGGACAAAACAAACATTCTTCCTAGGCCTTGTGTCATTCAGATTGTGCAAGTGTTAGACAAAAAGTGTAGGGGGAGGGAGAAGAGAAGTGCCAGGTGAAGAGAAAGGTGAAATGCAGCCAGGGCAACAATGATCTGGGTAAGAGCAGCCAGGGCTGCGTGGCTCAGAGTAAGTGCAAGGGGTCAGGGGACTGTGGGGTTCCAGATACAGCCCCTAAGTGTGCAGTAGGTGTGGAGGCAATGCAGGGGCTACTGGTCAAGGGGAGCCTGGCACCAGTGAGACACTGAGGGTAGCCAGGCAGCCAGACAGTGGAGTATACAGGTTTGTTAGCAGGAGAGAAAGAGAGAGAGAAAGCAGAAGCGAAGAGGAAGGTCTTGAGCTGCTTCCGGAACTTCAGGTGATCCAGCTCAAATTTGAGAGGGGTATGGAGGCAATTCCAGAGGGAGGCGCCTGCAGAGGAGAGAGATATACCCCCTACTCTCTGCCTGGAGAAGCATATGACCCTCAGAGAGTTGGAGGTGGCTGAGCCAAGGGGTAGAGAAGGAAGGTGTTTAGGAAGAGCGAGTTGGGTGTAGTGCAGGCCCCAGCCCCAGAAAGCCTTGTGGACGATGCAGATGGTCTTGAACTTGATTCTTGCAGCCACTGGGAGCCAGTGGATAGATTTCAGGGCTGGAGCGATAGGGTCCCTGGGCTTGAGGCCAAGTCTGTAGAGGGCAGAGAGTCGAGGAAGGCAGTTTGAGAAAGAGGCTGTTGCAGCAGTCCAGCCTAGAGAGAACCAGAGCTTTGGAAACAGTGAGCTTCTGGGGGAAAGTGAGGAAAGGAAGAATACCTCTGGTGTAGCTGGTAGTGGGCCTTCTTGGCAACGTCTGTGATGTGAGGAGAGAAGGAGAGAGTGGATTCGAAGATGACACCAATCTAGGTAGCATTAAGGCAGATATTGTTGGAGGTGCACCACTCCTAAATCGCGGATAGACAGTCAGGAATGAACAAGAGAGGAGGCTGGGGGTAGCCTGAAGGACATCTGAGTGTCATCCGCATAACACTGAAAGTTAGAGCAGAAGGTAGAGGAGGGCCAAAGGGGCCAAGTAGAGATTGAAGAGCCAGGGTGAGAGGTTAGAGCCCTGGGAACACCACATGTGGAGAGGGAGGTTGTGGAGAGAAAGGACCCAAGTTGGACCTGGTGGGTCGGTCCAGGAGGAAGAAGGTCAATCAAGCCAGGGTCTGATCCATGAAGCCCAGGTTCTCACGGAGACGATTGATCAGGGTGGCATGATTGAACATGTCGAAAACAGAGGGAAGATAAAGGAGGATAAAGACAGATGGAATGCTAGAATCGAGGTTAGTGAGCAGATCTTCACAGGTGTTCAGGAGAGCAGTTTGTGTGCCTCAGGCTGCTCTGAGGCCAAACTGATGGTCATGAAGATAACCAACAGATTCAGTGTGGAGAGTAAGCTGTGAGATCGCCAGCTTTTCCAGGCGTTTGCCCAGGAAAGGAGGGATAGAGATTGGGCAGTAGTCTACTGGACAGGAAGGATCTGCAGAAGGCTTTTTCAGGAGGGGGTGTACAAGGGAGTACTTGAGGGGAGAGGGGAAAGCTCCGGGGCAAAAAAGTGATTGCAGATATCAGCTAAGGCTGGAGCGAGGGGGTCAATGTGGGCCTTGATGGATCTGGAGGGACAGGGGAGCACCTACTTCGACAACATTTTCATAGATCAAACTTGTCTAGAAACTTTGTCAGGAGTGTTCGGGGTGAAAGAGGAGAAAGGAGGAGAAGAGGGAGAGGTGGCCAGAGGGGGGCCAAGAGAGGTAGGGGTAGAGGAAGAGGACACAGGGGGCAGAATGTCCTGAGTTTGAGTGATGAAGTGAGAATCCAGAGCTGTAGATGGGGCCTGGGAGGAAACAGGAGAGGTGGATACTGCAGAAGGACTGGCCAGCTACTTGCAGATTTTAAAGAGTTTGGCCGTATTATTAGAGGCCACAGAAATGCAGGCTTGAATGTAGGCTCTCTTCTTGGTCAGGACAGAGAGTTTGTATTGACTTTGGAGCAGGCAGCAGGTAGCAGGCAGTGGACCAGTTTGTCAGAGGATGTGCCCAAAGCCCTCCACTTCCTCTCAGCCAGCCTTCACTTGAGTTTCAGAGTCACACCAAGAGTTGCACTTGGAGGTAGGCTTCTGTCATGATCCCTGCTTCCAAGGGGTCAGGACTTGCCCCACGACCTTGGAAGCAGGCCCATGACTCTGATCCCAGGAACCAGCCAGTCCCTATAGGGACCCTCTGGACCTTGTCCTGGCGCCAGTGGCGCCAGGCTCATGATGGTGACTGGTCCCGGCACAGGAAGCGCCGGGCTCATATTAGATAAGAGTGCTTGGTGGACCTACCTGTAGCAGACCATGCTGCTTACTTACCAGCTAACTGGTCTCCTGATCCTTCTCTGCCTGGAACTACTTTTTCTGTCTGGGTGGAGCAGGAGCCAGTCCCTGGAAGCAGAACACAGGAACTCTTCTAGAAATCTGGAACTCTTTTCTTACCTGGGTGGGGCCGTGGAAGGAGACGCCTAAGCACTACAGAAGGCTATTTGAACCACAGCCGATTGGTTTCACGTGCTTCGCGTTATTCTGCATCTGCAGCAGGACGCTCACCGTGTCAGCTCCAGGAAACCTCCAGCTCCAGATCCTGTGAACACGAAATAACCTGCTGGAATCCAATCTTCAGTCTTCTTCAGTCATCTGCAGCTCCTGCAAAACAAAGGCACAGGTTAGGCTAAAGTAAAGGCAGCAAATCTACTTACCTAATCCAACGGCAGCATCCAAGGCGCCTTTTTCTGCCTTTCTCTTCCGGCATCCGACATCTGCAAAGAGAGAGAACATCGGTCAGTAATATTCAACTACAAGTTCTGCTTACCTGTGTTACGCCTGTTCCAACTCAGCTCGCGCTGCATTCCGGCACCTGCAAGGCAAGATACATCGGTTAGTAACGCTTAGTTACGAGACTGCCTACCCGTCGCTTTCAATCTGCTTGCGCTGCACCTCAGCACCTGCAAAGACAAAAGAGACATTACGGAGCATTCTCCAGCGCTAGTGCAGTCTTTCTACTTACGTGCCATTAGAAGGATAATCTTCATCGTCACAGCATCTGAAAAAGGAAAGACATAGACTTTACAGACTTAAGACTTTTGAAGGAGAAGAGAACAATGCAAAAGGAACTTTAATACTTACAAGGCACGCTCTCAGCAAATCCTCTGCTATCAAGAGGCAGAGCTCGCATCCAGTGAAGCAACTGGATCCAGCGCCCCTGCACAAGATGCAGGATGGAGGGCCCGGCATTTACCTATATAAGGTAAGCGCAATATCAACCCAGTTCCACGGGGAAAGAAAGGGCGAGAGGGGCTAGGAACTTTCCGAATCTTCCAAACACTAATACCTTGGTTTACCCTTGCAGACATCTCACTCTTCAGCTTAAACTGTCGGTGGGAAGGGGGCCCAGTCCGGGAGCAAAACGAACCCTGCGCCTAACACTGAAGACAGTATCCTCGCCAGATCAAGACCTGCGCCTCCGGGGGAACCAGGTGAGCGTTACAGCTTCAGATGAATTCTCATGACAGGGGCAAGGACATCCAGAGGGTTGGAGATAGAAAGATGAAGGTCAGTGAGGGCAGTGTTAGGTGTGAGTCAGCTGCAGGTGTAGGGAGAGAAGAGAAAGTAGCAGCAAAGGCCACCACTGACACACGCTTCATCAGACAAATGACCGGGAAGGTATGTGGGCAGAGAGCCTCAGGTGAGAGGAAAGCAGAAAGTGGTCAGTCCAAGAGAGAGGAGTGGTGAGAGGGTTTGAGAGGGGGCTGTCTGCAGAGATGAGAACATCCAAGGTGTGTCCGGCAGAGTGTGTCAGACCAGAGAGTAGAATGGAAAGAGAGAAAATGTCAGAGGTTGCGGAAAAGCCCAGAGGAGGGATTAGAAGCATTGAGATGGATGTTGAGGTCTCTGAGGAGGAGGCGTTGGGAGGTAGAGGCAAGTAGAGAAGAAGAGAGTTCATCCCACTCTGAGAGGAAGAGGGTGACCTGGCCAGGTGGCCTGTAGATGCCAGCCACAGTCAGAGAGAGGACAGGAGATATAGAGAGCCTGCAGACCAGGCATTCAAAGGAAGAGTAGGCCTATGTAGGAATGACAGAAGCAGTGATCCACTCAGGAAATGTCAGAGCTACTCCACCTCCAGGCCGGTTGGTTCTGTGTTTCGGAGAGGATCTTGTAGCCTTCTGGGAGAACAGTGTCAAATCGTGTAACAGAGTTGGCCGTGAACCATGTCTCGGCGAGAGCCAGGACACCCAGGTCAAGTTCTTGAAGGAGGTGGAAGATGGCAGAGGAGTATTTGACAGCAGAGCGAAAATTGAGAGTAGCGACATGGAGCAGTTTCCACATTTGAAACACTTCTGTGGAGGGGTACAGGCTTGAGGTACACCCTGTGAAGGTGGTAGGGGGGCCAAAGGGTGGATGTAGAAGGAGACAGCAAGGTAGCCAAAGAGGTGACAGAGGAGCCAGAGAGGAGCTGGTAGTAGTAGCAGGAGGAGGAAGGAAGTTTATAAAATGTGGGAGAAGCCTATCGAAAAGGAGGAGATAGGTCTGAGGGCCCTGGACCAAGATGGTGCCATTCAGATAGACATTAATGATGGTCTTGGAGGAGTGGAAGGAGGCCAAGAGGACCTCCCATCGAGTGCCACCATTAATGGGAGAGGAGGAAAAAGGGGAGAGAATCGAGACCACATTAGGGTTCCATAGCTCTATAGAGGGAACGACAAAGAGGAAGTCTGTAAGAGTCTGTCTGGAGGAAGCACTGATTTGGGTATCTGTGATAGGGAGGCCTGGGTTGGAGACCAGGATATCCATCTTGAACTTCTTCCTTCCTGACTTAGTGAGAGGGATAGGATAGGAGATAGAGTAGCAGATAGAGAAGATAAGGGATATGGAAAGCACCATAGAGGGTGTGAGGAGGAGTGGGAGGAAGAGGGAGAGAAGAGAGAGGAGGGATGCACAGCTCAATGCCGAATGGCACAGGATGCGCTGATGGGGGACAGGTGGCACACAGAGGAGCAGATAGGTACACTCAGCAGTGCATGGAACTCCCGGCAGGGGGTCAAGAGTGGGAGAGAGCCTAATGGGACACATTAAGCAGTACCACATTTACTACAATGCAAAACACCCCAATTCAACTTTCGTAAAAAGAGGGAGAAAGGCCTACTTTTTTAACACAGCAGCAATGCAAAACACCCAGATTCAACTTTCCTAAAGAGAGAGAGAAAGGTCTAGTTTTTTAATACAGCAACAACACCCGAATCAACTTTCCTAAAAAGAGGTAGAAAGGACTTGTTTTTACATAGCAGTAATGCAAAACACCCAGATTCAACTTACCTAAAAAGAGGGAGAAAGGACTCACTTTTTAACACAGTAGAAATGCAAAACACCCAGATTCAACTTTCCTGGTCAGTCGCAGCAGGTTAAGCGGCTGTGATGCCGTGTCGGTGCGCTGAGCCGTTCCAGTAGATTGACGGTTGATGGGCGTATTTCCATGAACGCATTAGACGTCCGTATCACGTGATTTTCACGTGACCGGCCGTACTTACGTATATATTGCGGATACGCTTCGCCCACACACTGGACGTGAGGGCTCATAGGAAGATCCCAGATTCCTTCTAAGCACACTCGAGAGTAATTCAGGTAAGTAATGTTGTTTCGAATGGATTTGCCGACATAGCCGATGTTAGGAAACCTTGCGAGAGTGATTCATTCTACCTACGCTTATTTGATCCTATTGTTCGCTTGTTTTGCCAGAGATGCGTCATTTAAGAGATTAGCACAACCAGTGACTATGATTATTTTTACTGATGGGTGCCTATGGCTTGTCTCTTTTCTCTTATTTTGACACTTGATAGTTACATACAAGAGTCGCGGGTCTCGATTGACCAGATTACGGCCATTGGCTGCCGGGGTGATCACCACTAGTATGCATGTATTTGATACATACAACGGAGAGCTCCATACCCTTCGTATTGAGGTAAGCCACGTTAAGTGGGCTTGATTTAAGGGTGCACAGTTTTTGTGAGGATATAGTTTTACCTCGTACAGACACTGATCGCCTAGGTTAAAATACCACCTATTTAGGTGACAGTATTACATTCTTCTCTTCAACAGTGTGCGAAACACTAAGAGTTACTGAGCTCCATGTTTTGCTTACTCCATGTTGTTTGTAGGTGGTGTTTGATTGAAACGAAATGGGGTCCAATCTGTCCAGAGATTTGGTTCTGTATCTCACCCCCCTAGATGCTGAGGTTTGATCTAAAGCAGCGATTGTGGGCATTCTAGTACTGGGCCTATGTGTTTTTCATCGGCGGCACGGATAGAGACTACTACATGAAACTTACTGTAAGGTGTTTGTCTACAGATAATAAAATTATTGCATGTGTTCGTGTCTAGTGAAAGATCTTGCACGTCCTCACTGAAGAGGTTTTATCTAAACGGTGCTGGTTATCCAAACTTGCCACTTGGTGTTGGTGGTGGTGGTGTCATCAAGGGCACACCAACTAATATGGTGTGTTCTTCTAGGGTCCGATTTCTCGGTCCTCTAGATATTTGTAGTGGTTTAGGCATATTGAGGGTATTCAACACCCCTTCTCTACATCCCGTTAACTAAATGTCACGGAGATGATAAAGATCAATTTGATAAATTGAGCATTTGCGCCAGATTGATGTTGTTTTTTCTGTGTTTGTATTTAGGTGAGTAGTTCCAGTGCAGTCTATCCGTTCCATTGTTCTCCATCTACTATCCACCTGACCATACGGGACCATAATACCCCTGAAGAATTTCTGTTTATTTAAACCTACACAGAAAGAAACATGTCGGGTTGGGGAATATACTGTTAATTATAAACAGTTTCAAGTGTAACTAGTTAGAGTCGGACCAGATTGTAGTATTTAAGTCTGACTCATTAGTGAGTGTGTATGATCCATATTGAATATTGGACTTATATTGCTAAACTTGTTTTTTAGTACAATCATTTTTATAATGAAAATTATTTGTAAAATGTGTATGAACTTATGAATGGTTTGTGAGTGAATGTGATATGGTTGATGTGTGTTGTCTTGTGGTTTTTAAGATGGGAATGTTATATTGTACCAGCCCATGGATGAATTGAGGGGACTGGTTTACACTTTGAATAATATTAACACTTTTGACGATGTGTTTTTTTTACGATAATAATTTTTTTTTTTTTCTTCAAAGAAATGTTAATAAATTATATTTAATAGTGTTGGTGTGTCGACTGGATTGAATTCAATTTGTTTCTATCCAACATAATGTTTGTAATAAGACATGTTGCTGTATATTGTATCTTCTTTGCCATGATTTAATGGGCGCTCAGAGACGGATGGGTTGCATTGATGCTCACTATATAAACACAGAGAGTACTCTGACCTTCTTTGTTAAGTATTTTTTTGTTCTATCCGGGGTAGGTCACAGTATTGAGATATCCCTGGTATCCCCTGTTACTCTTGTTGTTTGATGTAACGGCTGCAGGCTTCTTGCTTCCCCGGTGGACACCGGCGGACACCATATGGAGCTGTTTCTCTGTAGCCGCCCTGAGCTTTGGGGTCCTTAGCCACAGGGAGCTGCATGGGCAGAGGGGCACCCTGGATGGGCAACTAAAAGGGGCCATGTGCCCAATCAGATTGAAGGTAGGAGGGGAAAGGCAGGCACAGGGGAGGCAGGGAGAAAGACTGGCAAGAATAGCAAATCACATTCTAAATTACGCAATCAAGCAGTACTGGAGCCCTGGAGCACTTACCCCACAGTTGTGAAGCAGCAAGTGGCTGCACCGGCAATTTATGAGGGATACACCCTCTGACTAACAAAGCAGGCCACGGGCCGAATCAGATTGTAGTTGGGAGGGGAAAGGCGGGCACAGCAGATGCAGAGAGAAAGAGAGAAAGGCCCATGAGCGGGCTGCAGGTAAGAATAAGGCACAGCAGGTGTCCCAGTGGGCTAGAAGCCTTGTGCCCTGGTCACAACAAGGCGGTGCAGGTGACGATGGGGCCCCGGGCTGTGGGAGTGCAGGATGACCAAGTTGGCCAGCTCAGCCTGAGCACCATTCTGGTGCGTCACAAGGGGGTGAGCGGCCCCACTTTGGAGAGAGCACCCACCAATGAGGTTGTCCATGCCTGGCACTTCCTGTGATGAGAGGTGAAGGAGGTTTTGAGGGGAGACATGTTAAAGAGCTGACAGACACTTATTTTTGTTCTTATGTTTCTTTGGGACCAAAATCCATCTGCAGCCAAAGGCCACAAGAGTCTTTTGTTGCATTTGAACCCCATTAAGCAGACAAGACACCAAGCAGTGGTCAGACCAAAGAACTGGCTCGACAGAAATAGTGGTCAGTAGGCCTTCATTGGCCAGAACCAAGTCAAAAATGTTGCCCAACTTGTGAGCAGGTTCTAAGACTAGTTGAGCAAGCCCTTAATCAGCCATGCTATTAAAGAAGAGGCTAAGTGAAGGAGTTCGAGGTTTGTTAAATTTCAAGTTAAAATCTCCCAACACAACAAGGTGAGAGAATTGGGCATATAGGTCGGCCCCAATATCCAAAAGAGGCTCAAGAAAACCAGTGTCTGACCCAGGAGGGCAATAGATGAGCAAGAAGTGGCATATAAAAGAAGGAGATGGAACACAGCGAAGCATTAAGGCTTCAATTGCCAGGGCATGAGGGAAATCCAGTTTTATAAACCTTTAAAGTATTTTTGAAGATCACTGCCACCCTTCCTCCCATTTTCAAAGTGGGACGGTAGACATGGATGGTAACAAAATCATCCGGTATGGCTTGAATGAAAGCAGGAGCCGAAGACTCCTGCAACCATGTTTCTGTTAGGAAAAGTAAATCAGGTCGTCGAACAGATATTAAGTGATAGATTTTAGCCACATGGGGTTTTAGGGACCACGTGTTAAGAAGCAACAATCTTAAGTCAAATGTTTCTAGAGATTGTAATGGTGGCGGCGGGGCATCAGTAAATAGTCTGGGTGCAGGAGAATCAAACCACCGGACAGGAAAGTGAGTACTCGGGGAGCCAAGGCAAGAAGGTCATATCTGGAAAAAACATATAGGCCCTTCCAGCCCAGACTTAGCACGGTCGGGCACAGTCAGGCTTGCCTGCTGCGCCCGACCGCTGCGCGGACAAATGCTATGGCACATACATCAGCCGAGCGGGATGACAATGAGGCTAGGTCATGCCCCCGTGAAAAACAGAAACAGGACAAGCCGACCGCCGACGTCCTTGTAGCAATGTAATAACAATATCATGAAGTAAGTGGCACAAAAGTAAAAGCACGTAGTGCAAATGAAATCAGTATTGCATATAACTCAACAGAGTTATTGGGCCTCATTACGACTCAGGCGGTAAGGGGTTTACGGCGCCGTAAACAGCGCCGACCCTTACCGCCTGATTCCGAGGTCCCTTAGCGCCATGGAGGTTTTAACACCTGCTTTTAGCAGGTGTTAAAATCCATGGCGCTAAGGGACCTTGATGTTAATTACGCCACCGTAATTTACGGTGGCGTAATTAACGCCTTCCCCACTCCCATTATGCCCTATGGGGCAAAAATGGGAATGGGGAAGGGTAAATGGGGATTGGGGACTTACCGCCCCGCCAACCTCAGAATGGGGCGGTAAGTCCGCCAACCACCATGGCGTAAACGTAGTTTACGCCATGGTGGTAAAGGTACGACCCAGGCGGTAACTTACCGCCTGGGTCGTAATGAGGCCCATTGACTGCAGAGGGGCTTTAAAGTGGTTATCCCACTAAGGATAGCCTCAGCTCTCTCCTAGGCAGCACAAGCAACGCTCCGGCACAAATATCAGCCGAGAGGGATGACAATGAGGCTAGGTCATGCCCCTGTGAAAAACAGAAACAGGACAAGCCCACCGCCCACGTCTTTGTAGCAATTTAATAACAATATCACAAAGTAAGTAGCACAAAAGTAAAAGCACATAGTGCAAATAAAATCGTACTGCATATAAATCAACAGAGTTAGTGACTGCAGAGGGTCTTTAAAATGGTTATCCCAGTAAGGATAGCCTCACCTTTCTCCTCCTTAAAAAAACCTGTCAGCAGACCCCTCCTTCCCAGCCAACTATTGCCCCATCTCCATCACCCCTTTCCTGGGGAAACTGCTTGAGAGGTTGGCCCTACCCCCACACTTGTTGGCAGTCTCCTCAACCATCAATCTGGATTCCAAGCATCCAGAGGCATGGAAACAGCTCTTCTGAACACCAGAGAAGAAATGCTTGCATTACTTGATTCCAACTCCCCTGCTGTCCTCATCCTCCTTGATCTCTCTTCTGCATTTGACACAGTGAACCATTCCATCCTCATAAAAAGCCTCCATGACACCCTTGGTATCTTAGAGCAGGCACTGTACTAGCTGACCTTCCTAACTGACTGCTCTTCCGAAGTCATACTGGGCACCTTCTCCTCCCCTACTTCCTTCTCCTCCTGTTGCATCCCCCAGGGCTCTATTGTTTCACCTTGGCACTTTAACATCTACCTTACTCTGCTGGCATGCCTCATTTCCTCCTCCCCCAACTTCCAATGCTATGCTGATGACACAAAACTCTTCTCCAAACTTCCTGCAGATGCCCTTGCACGCTACATCATCCCTGACTGCCTCTCAGTCATCCAGGCTTGGTGTACTTCTAATGATATCTGCCTCAATGCAAGCAAAATGGAGATCCTTCCTATTGGGACACCGGGACCCGACTTCTTCCCAGGGACCGCATCTCTCCTGCCCTACAAAGTCTTAACTGGTTCCCGTTCACAGCACGGATTAAATTCAAATCCCTCTGCATCATCCACAAGGCTGTCTGGGGACGGGGACCACTCTATCTGCAACTCTTTCTGGCTAGATATTCGCCCTCTAGACACCTGCGTTCCTCTGGCACCAACTCCTTGTGTGTAAAGTGGTTTGATAAAACGAGAGCAGGTGGTTGACCGTTTTCCTCCGTGGGATCCTTACTTTGGAACAGCCTCCCCCTCCCTCTTCATCTTGAGCAGGACCTCATTAGGTTCCGGAAAAGCCTGAAGACCTTCCTCTTTACTTCTTCCTTCCATTCCTCCATCTCTCCCATGCTAATCACACAGTAGCTTGATTAGTGTGCAGGGCCCTTATGCATCCCCGGGGCCCTGACCTCCCACATCTTGTCATCCCAGCTGCTGTCTATCCTCTGCACTTGACTCGGCTCACCCTCCACCACTGGAGGTTGCACATACCTTTCTTCATAGCACTTCACCTTCTGCTTTCCATTGGCACTACAGCACCTATCCCATACCCCTCTCCCCTCTGCACTTGCACGTTCTGAACACTCACAAGGCATAGTAGGTTTGTCTTCCCCTCCCGATTGTCTCTTCTTATATTGTTGTATTTAATTGTTTAACATTGTTGTAATGACATTGTCTATCATCCCCTGTCCCCTCTCTGCTGCCCTGTGGGCGCTTTGAAAGAGTATTTACTTCCTGTATAAGCGACATAACAAGTGCAAAATAAACAATAAACAATAAGATCACCTATATCTTTACATTGACAGGGGCTGTCTTTAAAAGCTTTTAGGTGATTATATTGTATTAGGGTGTTGAACGTTTGTGATGATCTTTGTCTGACAATTGCTAAGCCCCCATGTGCTTCTGGGATATACTAATCCATGGGCAATATGTGTAACTGTATCCGTGAGATGCTAGCCCAGTTGTAGGCCAGTTAAAAGGTTTGTGTTCCCTCCAGAGCTACCTTTTAGGCTCACAATAATGGCAACAGACCAATCATCCTAGAGGTGTGACTGAGGACTGTTTGCTGTGGGATACTAAGGTTTTGCTTGCTCAACACCAGACTCTTTACAGACTATAATTTACCTGGAGTCTGTTTCATTGGTGAATCTTGGTCTCTGTATACACCAACGGGGTATTGAAAGTATCTGGGTAGGATTTGCAATGGCAGGAATATAAATGGGGTATATAAGATTACTCATTGCCTCTTACAAGGAAGTGTTCCTTCTAAGATGCCAACCTAAGCCCTAACCAGGGACACCAGTACCAAAGACCAACACCACTAGGGTGTGGATATAGAACGAAGAGAATCGGTCTGCTACAGTTCTGACAGCTATCAGTTCCTAACAAGGGGCCACATATGCTGCAGATATGAGCTTTCAGTGTTATGGGATTGCCACCAAAACCTCATCCATACCAAACCCAACAACCTGCATTATTTTTCTGCCAGAATGCTTCTCTTCCCCTTCCTGCATGCTCTTCACCCCTTTAGGTGAAGGGGTGGTGCACCTGGCTTCATGTGACACTCATGAAATCGACACTCAACCTTTTACCTTGCTAGCTCCTCATCTCATTGAGCTGCCCCTCTGAACCTGACGTTACAGAGCTGCCTCAAAACCAGGTGAGTGGGATGGGCGGGTCCATCTTGAACCTGTGTCTTTGTGCACTGTAGGAGATGTGATTGAGGACTGTTGATGACACAGTAAGTAATATGATCTATTTTGGATATTCATTGTGTGGTAAGGCAACACCCGATCTAACAACCCTAACACAACAATCCCACCTCAAAATTCTGGGACAGGAAACAGGCTGTTTTTGGTCTGAATATTTTGCATTATATTTTAAAAAAACATCAACAACAAAGGTGGTCTCCTAACTTCATGCTGGTTGGGGAAATCACCCACAATATTGTTGTCCAGATACAGGCAGCTTGCCTGCTATTTTCTTGTTGTACTTGGGTTCCCAAGACAAACAAAGATCCACTGGTATAATATACAAATTTGAATAACTATTCTAGCCAAAACATACATTCTTCTTCAGGATAAACTTTCAAATTATTACTGCTTCATTTTTTCTCACAAATATTCTTAGCAGAAATTCACAATATGCATTTCAATTCATTTTCTATAAAGGCTTTTCTTTTCCGTGGGACATTATTTGGAAAAAGGGCATTGGGTAATTAAATTGACATTATTGTCTGGGGAATATTATGGAAGAACATATTTCCATCCCAGTTCCCTTTGAGGCATACCTTTACTCATGAGTCTTCATTCAATGTAAATTATGGTTTCCACAGGTCAGGAAATTGAACAACTCCTTCAAATCTGTGAAAGGGTTTACACCATCTCTCAAATCTGGGCACACAATATCCTCTTTAAAACTCAAGATTTAATGTATTTGGCTACAGTCAGAGAATATTATGCACAGTGTGCAATCATGAATTGTTGGGTACACTATTTTAAATATACTTCTAAAATGTTCCCTTACAGCCCAGTCCCCATTCAGTGTCCTAGCTTGTAAAGGATTCCCAGTAAAGACTATCATTTCCCATTATGCGGTTTATCTAATTCCTGCAACATGTATCTAAATGTATAGGGATTGTTATGTTTGGTTTGTCTTTTAAAGGAACTGGACAGGTAGGGACATCAACAGCTCCAGACAGTTCAACCAGATAAGCATGGCTCCCAGTCTGTCCCCAGCTTTCAAAATCCCTCTCAGGCATTCTAGTTCTGGCTTCGATAAGGTTTCTGCATCAAGCTCGTGTGCCCATAGGCCCGGAGGCAAGCCGGAGGCGGAAGCCGGCCCACCTCCTCTAAGGCACACCTACTCCAAGGCACCTGCCTGTCTGCCCCTCAGCCTACTCCCAACCACCAGCTGGGCTGGAGCCCCGCTGCACCAGCTACCGTGCCTGCGCACCTCATCACAGACGGAGGCTGCATCTCATCGAGGCACCCAACACGACGAAGCTGCATCGCCGCACCACGAGCATCAACTGCCCGCAAAAGTAAGCATCCTGCATTTGGCATACTTTTGCCGCACTGCCTCGTGGCTTCTTCCCCAGGGCAGTTGCCCCACAGACCCACGAGCGACCGCTGCCGAAGGCGCAACGTTATGTGCCTCTAAAATGGCCGCCGCACTGTAAGCGCGCCTTTTTGTTTACTTTGGTTGCTAGGCAACCTGACTACACGTGTGCCCATAGGCCCGGAGGCAAGCCGGAGGCGGAAGCCGGCCCACCTCCTCTAAGGCACACCTACTCCAAGGCACCTGCCTGTCTGCCCCTGTACGCACCTGCGGCACGGCGCTGGACTTTGCTCCGCATACCTTCACCTTAACATTCTACGTCTACAGTCGTGTGTAGATGAGCAGGAGCCCCTTTCTCCCTCTACACCAACATCTGCTCCACCAGCAATGCCTAGTTAAGCATGCTGCCACCAAGTGCATCGGTAGTACCCTTCGCTACATTTCACCGTCATGACCCAAGTGCGCACAGTATTTGATACCCTGTAACATCTTAGTCCGTACTCATTCTCTGCTCGGTAAGCGTCTGCAGCTTTTCTGCATTATACCCAGCCCCATCCAACAGCCAGTGATTACCGACGTCTGAAACTGCCTACTGCATTACCTGTACTGCCCACACACTGCCTTACTATACTGCCACTTGGCTTGCACGTCCTAGTACTATACATGCACTCCACGCATGCCGCCCATCAGCCAGTTACCACATTGTCCATATCTTGAGCCAGGTGCTATTCTGCAAGCCGGTGCTATATTGAATCTAGTGCCTCATGGTCGCCCACAGACCCCATTTAAATTGTGTTGTGCCTTATGGTCGCCTACAGACCCCATTTAAATTGTGTTGTGCCTTATGGTTGCCTACAGACCCCATTTAATTTGTGTTGTGCCTTATGGTCGCCTACAGACCCCTTCTTAATTGTGTTGTGCCTTATGGTCGCCCACAGACCCCATTTAAATTGTGTTGTGCCTTATGGTCGCCTACAGACCCCATTTAAATTGTGTTGTGCCTTATGGTCGCCTACAGACCCCATTTAAATTGTGTTGTGCCTTATGGTCGCCTACAGACCCCTTTTTAATTGTGTTGTGCCTTATGGTCGCCTACAGACCCCATTTAAATTGTGTTGTGCCTTATGGTCGCCTACAGACCCCATTTTGATTGTGTTGTGCCTTATGGTCGCCTACAGACCCCATTTAAATTGTGTTGTGCCTTATGGTCGCCTACAGACCCCATTTAAATTGTGTTGTGCCTTATGGTCGCCCACAGACCCCATTTAAATTGTGTTGTGCCTTATGGTCGCCTACAGACCCCTTTTTAATTGTGTTGTGCCTTATGGTCGCCTACAGACCCCTTTTTAATTGTGTTGTGCCTTATGGTCGCCTACAGACCCCATTTAAATTGTGTTGTGCCTTATGGTCGCCTACAGACCCCATTTTAATTGTGTTGTGCCTTATGGTCGCCTACAGACCCCTTTTTAATTGTGTTGTGCCCTATGGTCGCCTACAGACCCCTTTTTAATTGTGTTGTGCCTACAGACCCCATTTAAATTGTGTTGTGCCTTATGGTCGCCTACAGACCCCATTTAAATTGTGTTGTGCCTTATGGTCGCCCAAGCACACCAGCGATCCGACCAGGCCACACTGATACCTCCTAGTACCTAGGATGCTTTTCAGCCCACTCTGAACCTATCCACTCCTGCCTACCTTAGGCTAGATCCACCCTATCTGACTGTATCCTCCCCAACACACAGCCCCGCCCATCATACAATCATGCCCATAGCGTCCTGCAAGCTCACCGCTGCCACCACCACGCTGCTCACTCTCATCGCTACTCTCACTGCTCTCAAACTCTTTACTCCTATCCATCCTCTCTTCCCCACATCACCTAGCCCACTCCCCTACCACAAGCATCTCGCTACCACGGACTCCACACTAACCATGCCAAATCGTACACCGTGTGTCGTAAGTATGCATAGACTAGAAAGACTTAGAGCCCGCACACGGACCACAGAACGTAGCACACTACCCCTTCCCACAGAACTCAGAAACTACAGACTGAGCTCCCGCACCACCTCAACACGTCGCCCCCACACAGGATACCCACTCTCTCACAGTCCACCACCCACTAACCTTGCCACACCCCGCAACTCCACCTCACATAACATATCAGATACGACCACCACTCGCACTTCCACAAACAAGCCACACACACCCCACATCAAATGTGCACTCCTCAATGTCCGATCACTCCCAGCTCATGCATCTGATATTCATGACCTCATAACCAACAATAACATTGAACTATTAGCCATCACTGAAACATGGTTACATGAAGCATCAGGCCCAGCCGTTACACTTGCACTACCACCTGGATTCTCCATACTCAGACAGGATAGGCCAGATCGAACAGGAGGCGGAGTAGCACTCATCTACAAAGAGAACCTCCAGCTCCGACCTGTCAGTCACCCCCCGACCAATAACTCTGACCTCTTATCGGCCAAACTCACACTGTCACCCAACAGCACCATCAACATTCACCTACTATACCGCCCCCCAGGCAACACCCTAGACTCGCAGGACAACATCATTCACATCATCAGCAACAATATCAAAAGCTCCACCAAAACCCTTCTACTAGGTGACTTCAATCTCGGTCTCAACGACTCCAAGGACAAATCGGCAGCCTCCCTCACCAAGGAACTCATTGACCTGGGCTTCACCCAAAAAATAGAAAGTCCTACTCACATCAAAGGCCGAATCCTTGACTGGATTGCAGACCTTAACTGCCTCTCCACTATCACCTCCAACTTCTCACTGCCTTGGACGGACCACAACTGCATCGAGTTCTCTATTCCTATCACCAAAAACCACAAAACTCTGACCCCTGCTAATGCTGCACAAGTCAGAAGCTCTAAAAAACTCATAGAGGAGAACCTGCGCCCATACCTCAATACCCCTGAGTTAGCTCCTCCATTCGCTAATGAACCCAACATCCTAGCAGACATCTACAAAGATGTCCTCACCAAAGCTATCAATGAAATAGCACCACTTGAATGGAAAAAAGAAAAGAAATCCCTACACACCAACTCATGGTTTACAGAAGAGCTGCATTCTATGCGGTCCCACAAAAGAGCAGCACTAAAAAACTGGCAATCTGACCCCTGCACCAATACCAAAAACAAATTCAATTTAATCTCCCACCAATACAAGACAGCTATCACCGATGCCAAAGCCAAAGCTTTCAACACACGAATCTCCAATGCCAAATCACACTCCAAAGAGATCTTTGCCATTTTCAATGAGCTCATCTCCCCCCCTAATACACCGGACGAAATAATCAAAAATGAAGCTTGGTGTACCAGCATTCAAGCTGCCATGCTACACAAAATTGACCTTCTCCAAATAAAAATCAAAGACCACTGCAAAGCACTTCCTCAACAGACAGGATCTAAACCTAGCAACACCCCACCCACCTCTTCCAAGCACACCATACCTGATTTCTCCTTCAGAGACATCACTGAATCAGAAGTTATTAACCTACTAAAAAACCTCAAACCCTCCCCCTGTAAAGGCGACATCTGCCCACCCAAACTAGTCAAGGACTGCGCAGACTGCTTTGCGCCGCTCTTCACGGCATTCATCAATGCGTCCTTTAAAACAGGCATCATCCCAGCTAACCTCAAAGAGGCATGGGTCCGGCCTCTCCTAAAAAAACCTACTCTCGACCCCCTACAACCTAACAACTACAGACCAATAACCACAGTGCCTTTTTTGCTTAAATTACTGGACAAAGCCGCACACTGCCAAATCCAACACTTTCTGGAAACCCACTCCATCCTCGGGACTAGGCAATCAGGCTTCCGGAAAGGACATGGCACAGAAACAGCCCTGGTAGATCTGAAGAATCAGATCACCCAAATCATGGACAAAGACAAGCCTGCTCTTCTGCTCCTTTTAGATCTCTCAGCCGCTTTCGATCTGGTTGATTACAAGACCCTCACCTCACACCTCACACACTCAGCCAACTTCTCCAAAGAAGCAGCCCTCTGGATCTCTTCCTTCCTAGAAGGAAGAGCCATGAAAGTCTTCTCAGGCATCGCCAATGTCACTCCCACGACAATACACTGCGGGGTCCCTCAAGGATCCTGCACTGCACCCACACTCTATAACTTGTTCACCAAGCCCCTCTTTGACAAACTTGACTCATACGGCATTACATACACGAACTACGCGGACGACACACAAGTACTTCTACCCCTTTCAGGATCATACAACGAAGACGCAAAGGCACTCCACACAATCTACTCCGTCATAAAGGCATGGATGGCAATTAATGGCCTCTGCCTCAATGGTGACAAGACTGAAATCATGATACTAGGCCAACAGAACACCCTAGACAAACTTGACAAACTATACGCCAACTTCTCCATTGACAACTCCATCATCCCCGTATCCACAGCCGTAAAGACCTTGGGAGTATACCTTGACTCCTCTCTATCCATGACCAGACAAGTCAGCGCAATCACTTCTGCTTCCGCACACACCATCAAGCTCATAAATGCCATCAAGCCCTACCTCTCCAAACCTAATTGCCTCTCTGTAGCTAGAGCAACCATTGGAGCCAAATTGGACTACTGCAATGCACTCCTAGCCGGCACATCTGCCAAAAACATAAACAGACTACAAGTCACGCAGAACAATGCTCTTCGGGCCGCTCTTAGTATCCCAAGAAGAGAGCATATCACACAGGCCAGGCACTCAGCCCAATGGCTCCCGGTCAAAGAACGGATCACTCTCAAAATCCTCACCCTCACTCACAAATGCCTCTCTCTCTCCGCCCCGTCCTATCTATCAGAAACCATCCTCAAACCTTCCTCCTCCCGTCCTACCAGGACGCAATACTCTAACCTAATCTGCATCCCACTCATCAAAAAAGCCAAAGCCGGAGGACTAAGTTTCCCCTACATTGCAGCCAAGACCTGGAACGCCCTCCCTGCAGACATTAGAGCGGAAAACTCTCTTCCCATTTTTCGCAAGAAGTTGAAAACTTCATACCTTGCAAAATAACTAAAACGCTCAGGAATCCACGTAAATATACTGCATCTCTATTGTATACATGTCCACTGTAATTTTTGTATTATATGTAATTACTGTATCCTATGTAACTAAGATTTTGCCTGTAACAAGCGCAGCGATGCCTCCGGGGTGACGCGCGCTCTACAAATTTGAATAAATAAATAAATAAGCTCCTTCTATAAAAAAAAGGTCTTCTTTAATGGGATTCCCATGAGCTACATCCAAACACAAATCCCACCCAGCACTCCTCCTGTTGAACAGCTCCCTTCAGCTGCAGATTTCCAAAGATTTCACTATTTTCTGTGTATTTGGCCATAAATAACTGGTGTAATATTGTCCTGTGAAAGGCTTGCTTTTTACTGTGTCCATAGTCGGGTTGTAACACAATAAGAAATAAATATATATATATATTCAATGAAAAAACTTTGTTAAAGGGACGTTATGGTCAAGTTGCACTAATAAAAACCTATTAAATTCAATGAAAAACTTTGTTAAAGGGACGTTATGGTTACATGTAAAACGGAAAAACCTCCGAAATTTGCGAGTTATGGTAAGATAAGCAACCATAACTCCGTACAGAGCCCCTCTTCCCTTTCTATGGCAGCCTGCAGAACCCTATGACCATATTACCACACGCAATATTTTTTCCCTTTCAAACCTATCCTACCAGGTGGACATGGCTACTTTAACACCATTGTTTGTCTGCAGCAGGGGATAACAGCCCGCTAGCCCAAGTTATCGGCCCAAGCGAAGTGTGTCTGTGTGCACCCTGATGTCTGCAGGCTTTAGCGTGTTATAAATAAATAAATACATGAATAGCGAGGACTCCAGACCATTATTTTCCATTGCTGCCCCTGCAATGGGGGATAAGGGCCATTAGCAACCCTGGTTCCCAATACGGGAAGCCGGGGTGCTAAAAAGTAGATTTCTCTTCCTACAGTTGGACGCCTCCGGCCTCCCACTGTAGGAAGGACAATCCTTTTCCAAGATCACCACCATGGAAAGAGAAGGCGGGGCTCCATACAGAGCCCCTCTTCCCTTTCTATGCCAGCCTGCAGAACCCTATAGCCATATTACCACAATTTTATTTCCCTTTCAAACCCATCCTACTTTCGAATAACTTTATCATACAGCTAGTCTCAGGTGGACATGGCCACTTTAACACCATTTTACATCCCTCGCGGTCATGGTCAATAGCCAGATTGTCTGCATCATGACCTTATGCCATGACCCAGACAATCTGGCTACTGCCCATGGCCATAGGCTATACCTCAGTCACCAAAGGTATATGAGTTTTTTTGTACCTACATTATGACACTTGTCAAAAAATAAAACACAGGCACATTTGCAAAACCATGCTTTAATGTCCTTGCCAATGCTCCTCACGAGTTTGCTCAAAATCCGCCCATGTTTTATTTTTTCAAAAGCGTCAAAATGTATGTACATACAATAGTCATATAACTTAGCCCTCACTTGACAAAATCCATTCAGTCTTTACACAAACATTGAAGGTTGGGTCTATTATCTTTCTCAAAACTTTTGTCCACATTTATCAAATAGCAAACAAAGTTATAAGACATTTAAAAATGTTGAGACCCCCTCTAATTTCGCCCCTTCTTGAGAAAATCCCACCAAACTTTAGAAAACCATTTATATCTAGATCCAAAATAGTTTTGACAAATGTTGTGGAGATTCATCAAATTATACCAAATGTATATGCCTTTACAATATTCTGGGACCCCTTTCTAATTTTGCCCCCTCTTAATAGAATCCCACAAAATTTTGCAAATCCATTCAGGATTAGGTCTAGAATTAAATAGCAAAATTACATGCAGTTTCATAGAGTGGCGCTAAAGTTATAAGCTATCCAAAAACTGCTTTTCCCCAACCCTTTAATGCAGAAATAGGTACAGATGTCCTAAAAGTGTCCGTGGACACCACAAGACTGCCCCAAGACATCTGGAGTGCTCGCGGACTGTCGGGGGTGAAACAATCCGTTGTTTGGCTTCTTATGACCATATCCCATCCCATCCTCATCTCCCCACCTCCCCAGATATTGTTTGTTGAATTTGACAAGTGCAATGTTGCTTTTTTTATATTTTAGGCGCGCTGCCCGCGGAGCCCAAAAAAGTCTGCAAACCCAACATGGTGGTTGCTTCGCGGAAACCGACGCATTTCACGTTTTCTCACCACCCAATCAGTGGCAGCATCCCGATGTCTGCGGATCACGCAAAAGTCCCTGAATTTTTCTGGGCCAATCAGAGGTCAGTCCATGTACCAAACAGGGAAGTGAGTCTGCGGACTGGACATAGATATCACTAATGTTTTTGCCTTACGTTTTGGTCATTTTAAAAAACTACTAGACGGATTTACACCAAATTAACAAAAGCACGCTTTCGGGACCAAGCTGCTGCTACTGTCGCAAATTTGGTGAAAATCCGTCCAGCGGTTTGGGCTGTAGGCGTGAGCAAAGTTTTTTCCCATTATGGCTATGGGAAAAAAAGAAATTTTGGGAACCCCCTATAACTTTGCCCCCCCCTGACCAAACCTCACCAAACATTGCAAAGACATTCTGAGTGGGCCATATACTTATTCTGCAAAGTTTACTGAGGATTTGTCCAGGGCGAGCAAAGTTATAAGCCGCCCAAAAAATGTTGTGCCTATGGGTTTAGCAACTTAACCATAACTACATGGTGCTACCGCAGGCCATGTAATATATATATAATATATACCAATGCAGCATCATTCGATGTACTTTCTCATTGGATGAGGCCTATCAATGGTTCTTTACAGATACTAACACCCCAATTGTCCTCTACTTTATTTTGGTCCATGATTGGTCCATTGTATTTTGCCATGTGACTCCCATTTGGAGTTGCGGCCAGTTTGGACATAAATCAATGTTGCCAGCATAATTTCTGTTATGAACTATCCTATATGTTTCAGTGACTTATGAAAAGTTTATTGAAATATGTAACATTATTATTTATTCACATATCTTGAGATATCATATTTGGATTTTTAGTAAGAGAATTGCTTCCCTGAATTCCAAGCAGTTTTTGTTTTTTTTTAAATCAAAGCATTCCAAAGTTGTGACTGATAACTTCAGTGTCATGTTACATCAAAAAATTGTAATTATTTTTTTCTATTTCTGTGCATTGCATGGTTCCATCCAAGTTAACAATTAACTTGAAAAGCTGGTTGAGGCTCCAAGCTGTTAAACAGAAACACATAGATGGACATTTATGACTCTGCCACAAGCCAAAAAGGTTGAAGTCTGCTGTAAACCTACTCTTTTGATGTATTGTTTTACTAAGGAAACAAATCCTGTACTTATGATCCAGTTCTTTCATAAACATGTGAGACACCACACATGTTAAGATGATACAATGTAAAAAGGCTCAATTGCTGTATTTGTTTTACATGTTCTATGTGCTCTGAATACTCCATGTGTGTGTCCTACTCACCTTAATGTATTAATTACTGATTGATGATGTGGCTTTTCAGGTCCCAGAGAGTTGAATGAACACCTCCTGAAACCAAGATTCAAAGGTTACAGTCCAGGTTTTAACTGCACTTAGCATTTAAGGTGACAAGCAAAATAGCAAGCAAGGCTGTGGTTGTAATTCCCTATCATAATGTTGGTAATGTAGGGCTTTAAGAATCAATTAAATCCCATATGTACACAGCACAAGGTATATCATTAAGTTATTTCTTTGCACTTTTAGAATACACTTTATAGGTCATTTGTGTATACATGGGTGTGCAAAGGCAATTTCTGTGAGGTGGGCATTATAGGGGTAAAAATAAGCTATGCACAATACATTTTTTTAATTAACACGTGTTTAAGTTACATTAAATAACATGATAAAACTGGGTTATACCCCAGGGAGCAAAAGTAACAGATTCTTTCTCCTCCCCCTCCTGAATTACACTCTTGACAAACACTGCACATTCCCCAAATGGCTTTGATCGACAGGCACAATTCCCAGCAGTGCCCACTGATAGCAGCAACTCAGCTGCTCAGAATAAGGTTAGAGGATTTGGGGTTTCCATTTCTCAGGCAGTTCACTCTCTCAGCCTAAGGTTTGTGCATTGTACTTTTGGCAATGAGTGCAGTCACCAGAAACCCCACCCTTTCATCTGACAGGTAATGCCCAGAGCATTGGTGTCCACAGTACACAATGTATTTAAGGGAGAGACCCAGAAATTGATTGATTGAGAAACAGTGAAAAGTAAGAGAGTGAAATGGCAGCTGTCAGCAGGTCCCTGTGCTAGGTGTGTGTGAAAGAGACCAGGCTGCTTTACCATGTTAGGCCTTTGAATGTTTTGCCACAACCTTTAAGGCTTTATTGTGCCTCATTGTGTGTTGCTATGCCATGTTATGCCTTGCTATATTTGGCTTGATTGTTTGCGGCCATTGCTAACAAGCTCAGCATTTTACCTTCTAACTTACATTACTCTGCTCCTAGGTGCCTCACTGTTATTCTGCCCTCTGGGATTTGCTAATATGCATACCACTGTCATTTTGCTACCATGTCCCACTGCAATTATTTCCCCTATGAAGTTTTGCTCCCTGCTGCCGCACTGTGATTTGGCCCCCTTGTACAGTACCCAATGCAATTATTGACCTACTTTGTATTTGCTCTGAAATTTCTAATGCAATTTACAAGACTGGGTCTCAGATATCCAACTTGAGCTTGTAGCATACAAGTTTTTCCTAGGACCGCACCAGGACTGCAGAAAGGAAGGCATGTTGTAGGGTCTTTGGAATAGCCAGACTGCCTATGTGTGACAGTTTGAAAGAGCAATAGGAAGTCAATAACACAGACTGGTTGGTTGCTTGATTGGCTCTAGCTGTTCTCCAGCCACTCTGTTAAATAGTGGCTTTTTGGCCCACGAATAACTTTTAATGTTTCCCACACAGTAAACACCAAAAGGGTAATTCATGGATTTAGACGCTAGGTGTGGCCCAGCCAAGAGAAGTGTAAAAGATTTGTGAATTTGGAAAACAGAAATGGGATGGTATGGACCGGTTGACACATTCCAGCAAGTTGTAAACCTGGCACCCTTAACTGTGAGACTCTCATATGATCAGAATGTGCCATTGCTCTTGCCCCAAGAACTCAATTTCTGCTCCTGCAGCAAGATACATTTCACATCCAAATGACATGTTAAATGTTCCCCCACGTGATTATGGAAGGTGAAGTAGGTCAGTGTATGCACCCAGGTGAATGCCCGCAGGAGTTTTATAAATCTTTTATAATTTGTCTGATTAGTATTAATAAACTTTAAAACATAATCTGGGCCTCATTATGACTCTGGCAGTAGCCGTGCCGGTAAATACTGGAGTCATGAGTTTTCCAGCCCCAGCAATGGGGACTTACCAGCGCATTACAGCCCCAGTGGTCCCGGTAATTCCCCATTGCCAGGTGCCGGAAAATATTACTCCCCATTCCCATTGAGTCCTATTGGACTCAATGGGAATGGGGAGGCTGGAGGCACTAGCACCATTTATGAATGGTGCTGATGCATCCGTCGAGTCTGCGAGCGGGTGCCGTACCCGCTCATAGAACTCATAGTTTGCCGGTCTGGAAACCACAGTACCGGCAAGCTTACCAGAACCGTTTTTTCCAGACCAGCAAACTTGTAATGAGGCCCATTAAATTGAAAATAGATAAATATACCAGATTATATATGACAATAGTGCAAATAATGCACAGAAAAGAAACCTTTGTGATAATCGATTATCCCCACATGTTTGGGTTTATGTGTGGTGGAGGATCCCAAGGTCCTCTTGCTATCCTGCCTGTTATGCAGGCAATGTTGTTAACTGTGATGCATCTGCATAGTGCGTAGTGCAAGTCCTTCAAGCTTTCTTTCAGTGATTGGGTCGGCAGGCTGGGGTTTTATTACACCAGATTAGGGTTGTAGGCACCGGCATCAGGGTTTTATCTTTGCAGTCTAACATCTGTTGTTGGCAAGGGTGTGGCTGGGTGTTATATCCCTATGTTATATCCTTGTGACCGACCTGAGCAAAGAGGCAGCAGGACATCACATCTCCATGACTGAGAGTGATATACTGAGGGAATCCATAGATTATACACAGGTGTTTTAGATAATCCCCTACATCCTACAGGCACCCATCCCAACTAAGTCTTCCTTGAGAACAAAAATGTTTGCATGGTGTGCCACATGATTTGTCAATCTGCCAGAATTCACTCATGTATGGATGTGCACAAACCAGACACATCAGAAGTACATGCCACTCGGGGTGGTGGGGGGGGTATTGTGCCGTGGCACCAACAAAGATGACTGCCTAGCTTCGGTGCTCTGCTCCAGTGGATGTTATTTTCATTCTCCCTTGTAACCATGCATTATACTTTTCTATTTTCCTCATTCCTGGTGCTTAATCTCTTGGAATGTTAAAGGATTACATAATCCTATTCAGAGGCAAAAAATGTTATCCCAACTTAATAGAATGAAGCCCTCAATAGCCTGTTTTCAGGAGTCACATCTCTCAAACGAAGAAGCAATCAAACGTAAGCGTTACTTGGTGGGGCACGTCTTCTCAATTGTTGAAAACAAATTGTCTCATTACACTTATTAACAAGGCAAAGTATTATCCAATGAATCTGATGATTTAGGAAGATGGGATCTTTTCAAGATTTTAGTGGAATCTAAAGAGTATATTATACTTAATATGTATGGCCCAACATCTTCAGACCCATCCTTTTGGCGACAATTTAGGAATCACATGCTTCAATGTAACCCCCATAATCTGATTGCCTGCGGAGATTGTAACCAGGTTATGGACCCCTTCCTTGATAGGAAATCTAATGTGCCGTACATTATGACCACCTCTCACACACAATTTACTCATTTTGTCTCAGAATTAGGCCTTTGTGAAGCATGGCGTATCAATCACCCTACTGACTCTGAATTCACCTTCTACTCAATGCCCCATAATTCCTTCTTGCGACTTGATTATATTTTCATCCCAAATTCCATGGTTAATATCCTCTTTGCTGCCCAGACAGAACCCATAACAATCTCTGATCATGCCCCAGTCTACATTCAATTTACATCCCCACTGAACTCTTGTAATTCCAACAGATGGAGATTCAATACTAATCTGTTGATTGATGAATCGTTTGCACCTTTTATTGCACAGCAGCATAATAACTTTTTCGCCGAAAACAAGAATCAGGACACATCTATTACTAATTATTGGGACTGCTATAAAACGGTTCTCAAACGGTTTTCTTTTTGTTAGCAACAAAGGATATGTCCTTTGTTGCTAACAAAAAGAAAAAACTAAAACAAGAATTGGACTCCATTCTCGGTCAGCTTAAACCTGTGGAAACCCAATTTGCCCGTACTAACTCTATCTCTACTCTTAAAGACATTGTGAAGTTAAGATTCCAATATAAAAAAATCATTATGCAATATTCATGTACCAACCTGCTCAAATGTAAAGCTAAGATCTATCAATTCTACAATAAGACTAGTAAATCTTTGGCATCAGACCTTAAACTTAAGAAAGAAAAAACTAAGATTGTAGCTATTAAGGATCATTTGGGGAAAAGAAAATTCTCTGATAAGGAGATTGTCCAAGCTTTCTCTAAATTTTTCTCTAATCTGTATACCTATGAAGCCCCCCTGCAAATAATACTCCAGTTAATAATTTTGTACATAATATCCCCCTGACTCTTACCCCCAAGTGAACCTTCAATCGCTTAATATTCCAATAACTTCTTCTGAAATTCATTTAGCCATTAAAAATCTTAAAAGAGGTAAATCCCCGGGTCCGGGTGACTTCCCTATTGACTTTTTTGCCCACTTTTCCAATCTATTGGTTCCTAAACTTAATGAACTCTACTCCCATTTTATTTCAGAAAATATGGCTCAGGGCACTTTCTAGAAGCCATGCTCTTCGTATTCTCTAAACCCAATAAAGATCCTGAATTTCCCCAAAGCTATTGGGCTATGTCTCGTATTAATACTGATTCTAAAATATTCGCCAAGATCTTAGCCAACAGAGGCCGTCCCTTCTTACCCAATCTTCTTAAGAAAGACCAGGTTGGTTATGTGAAAAGCAGGGTGTCTTCCTCCAACATTAGACTTTTCCTTGATATTATAGATTTAATACACAATTCAAATAATCCCCTTGCTGCTGTTGCTCTTGATGCAGAAAAAGCATTTGTAGTTGAGTGGGATTTTATATTTGAAGCTCTTCAGTATGAAAAGGGGAACAACCAAGATAAAAGCTAGCCCTGGGGAAGGACACCCTGACCCTATTGGGGGTGCCTAACCCTAGGTGGCGTGTGGTGCAACGCCAATCTAAAAGTGGTTGAGGAGAGAGCTGTCCCTAACCTTCTACGATGGTGGCATATACCTTTTCAAACACTATAACAACAAGACAGAACATTTCCGACTGGCTATTGCAGCAAAGGACAGAACTGTGTATTAGATTCTGTCACAGCCAGCTTATCGTGTTGGCAACCTGAAGGCCAGGTTTACTCAATGTATTCCAAACTAAGTGCAAAAATGTAATTGTGCCCATGGGTCTTAGTTAGTGGAATTCAATAAGGTACAGTCGGATAGTCTACTACAAGAGTGAAGCTAAAATGGCTCTTATAAAAAAATGCTCACTCCATAGATGTGAGTGTTCAATGTAGTGAGTGCAATCAGTATCTCTTAATTTCATAGTAGATATCTGGCAGGTCATGAGAGCCCTCATGACCTCAAGGGTCGACCGGTTTCAATGACAGTAGATGAGTGAGCCATCTTCTTCAGGACCACGATTCAAGAGAAAAGTAAATTGTACTTATCCAGCATTGTTGTACTGGAAGCGCCCGAATCGGGTACAGGCGTCCACTGTGAGGAGACAAAAGGAGAGAGAGAGAAAGGGGATTGGAAAAACAAACCCATGGCCTGAATCTCTCTTCCTAAAGGGCGAGGGTTGGCATCCTTAATATGAAAAAGGCTAATAGGAATAGTTCCTTAATGGGTACATGTAAATTGGGGGGCCTGATTACCTAGGTTGGGATGTGTCAAAATCTCAAGGCAGGGTGGGGGGGCTGGGACACACCCAGGAGTGTAGGTGGGGACAAACATATGTTGGTAGACCATAGTTCCTTATCCCAGAGCCCCTGTACCTTCTTTTCTATCACCAGTGCTCGGGTGTATACAGGGGAGTGGGGGCCTATGGCCTAATGTGGCGTGGTGCATCCAGCAACATGCAAGGAGACTACACAGCTCTCCGCTTACCTTCGTGAGCGATCCAAGGCAAATGGTGGATGCGCTCAAATCACGGAATTATAGCAGCACCTAAAAGGGTTGTAAAACAGCCTGCAGTGAGGAGGAGTCAGGGGCACTGAAAAGCAATCTAAACAGGAGTATGGGGTGCTGGTGGCACTAACCTCTGCAATAGAGTTGCTTTCTGTGACAATTCCGGGCGAGAAATGATGCAGAGAGTAGAAGCCCAATCGCCTCTAAAAAACTGCTGAGAGAGCAGTGAAACTATGACGCATCCCGTTGCCATGGGGACGCATCTACCAATGCCAGTGAATGCGAATGAAAAGCTGATTGCCTCTAGATACAACGAAGAGCGCGGTCGCACTCGTAGGTGCAGGGTGTGTCCCGTTGCCAAGGGGACACATCTGCCACTGCCAATGAAGGTTAAAAAGCTAATGCAAGGCTGGGAGGAGAAGGGGGGGTTAAAGGAAGGCAAGGGCAAAATATGGAGTGGTGCGGCCGCAGCTCCTCATGGAGGCTCGAACATGGGGGAAAACATCTAATCCACTGGGCAATGGCTGGACCAAGGTGGAGACGGAGTGAAGGTCCACCTAGGTTGAGGTGCAAGGTCAAGATATAGGCCAAAATAGAGTGGTGGGCCCAAAAACGAACAGGCGGGTGGTGGGACTCAGAGGGGTGCGACCGAGGCGCTGGAGTGCAGGGCGAATGTTGGTGCATGAGCGCAAAATGATAGCGCTGGTACACATTGAGTGCCACACCAATATGTTAACGAGCAGTGGGGGCATGGGAGTGAAGGGTGCTCCGTGGCGGCACAGCATGCGGTGGAAAGGCAGCGTGCCTATGCCAATACTGCTAGCTCCTGCCATTGAATGTTCTCATTCAATCCTTGGGAGCATGTTTTTAGTCTGAAGATCCACATCTTTTCACGCCTGAACACAACATTGTGGAAATGACCGCCTCTTTTGGGCGGTGTGACTTTTTCAATGATTGTCCATTTAAAGTGGTCTGAGGTGTGTCCTTCTGCTGCAAAATGCAGCACCAAGGAAGCTGTCTGCTTGCCTGTTCTTATATGGGATCTGTGCTCTATCATCCGTTTGCAAACTTGTCTGGCAGTCATGCCTACATACTTCAGGTTGCATGGACATGTGATCATATAGATCACGCCCCTCATGTTGCAGTTGGTGAAAGTGTTTTCTCTCCAATGTGTATTTCAGCCTATAACCGTAGTTCGAGATGTTTGGGCGCACATTGAACAGTTTCCACATGGTGCGTGGCCCCTTGCCAGGATTGTATTCCCTAAGGTGCCCTGAATAGGATCAGCTCTGGGTGCGGTATGAGCCAGGGTCTTCACAAGCCTGTCTCTAATATTCGAATGTCTTTTCAGTGCAAACCGTGGGACAGGTATACTGCTCTTCCCACTGTTAAGAATGGGCCAGAGTCGCTTCACCTACCTTTTGATTTTATTCAAGAGACGTGAATTGCTAAAAACGGCTGTGAAACCTGCAGTATCTTCCTGTTTCGTATGTTGCTGTAGGGTGACTGACCTAGGAATGTTCCTCACTCTTTTACAAGTCTCCTTGATGATCCTGGTCGGTTAACCTCTTTCCGCTAGTTGTTTTTGCAGTTGTTTCGACTGTGAGGTATAGGCTGACATCTGTCTGCACAACGTTCGATATCGCAAGAACTGCCCAAAGGGCAGGTTGTCTTTAAGGGCTTTTGGATGATAACTGGAGTTGCATAATAGTGAATTCCTATCAGTAGTTTTTTTGTAAACACGGGATGAGAGTCTCCCTTTGTCAGCTGAGATGGCCAGGTCTAGATAGTGTGTACTGTGTTTGTCTTTGTCCCGCGTGAATTTCAGATGAGGACTGAGTTGGTTCAACCAGGCATGAAAAGCGACCAGGTCTTCATCCGAGCCTTTGAAGATGACAAAAAAGTCATCTATGTACTGGTGCCAGATGGCCAATTTGGCACGGTAGGGATTGGTATCGGAATAAATGTGATGATGTTCGAATTGATCAACGTAGAGATTGGCGTGGCTGGGGGAAAATGTGGCACTCATCGCCGTGTCTTCAAACACAAAATAATTTTTTGTGAGGGCGATTTCTGCAAGTTGTAAAATAAAACTTGGCGATACTCCGTGTAGGTCAATTCCATAGTGTAACAGTGCATTGAGCATGTCCAATGTCTCGTTTTGGGGTATACGAGTGTATAAAGACTCAATATCGATCGTCACAAGTCTTCTTCCGGATTGCATAGGAGCAAATCTAGTAGGACCAAAATGTTGGTGGAGTCTTTTATGTAGCTATTCATCTTGGGAATCTGGTCTTTTATGAAGAAATCAACATATTCTGACAACAGTTCCAGAACCGGGTTGATGCCAGAGACGATGGGGCATCCTGGTGGAGGAGTGATGCCTTTGTGAATCTTAGGTAGGGCATACAAAGCCAGAAGTCAGGGGTGAGTCGGGCACAGGAAGGCTGCCTCTCTGGCACTGATGTATCCTTCAGCTTCAGCCTCATTGACGATCGGAGATATCAGTGCCTACAGGGTCGATGTAGGATCAGTGGCTAAGATGCGGTAACTAGCATCATCATCCAAAAGGGTATTGACCATGGTAGTATAGTTGGCAGTATCCAAAATAACAATCGCTCCGCCCTTATCGGCAGGTTTTATTGTGATTGCTGTGTTGTTAGCTAAATCTGTAAGGGCCAGTAGTGGGGGTTTGGTACAGTTGTTATTGATGAATGGAATGTGAGTTTCAAACTGGGCAATCGTATTGAGTAGTGCTTGTTCAAAGGTCACCGACTCGGCCGTGTTAGAACAATGTGGAGGAAAGAACTGTGGAGGGCATAGGCCCGTAACGTGTCTGTCTTCGTAGGTCTGTTCTGCAAAAAATTGCTTCAGCCTAATTTTGCGCATCAGTTGCATAGATTCAACATGCTTTTGAAAAGGATTGTACCGAGCCATGGGGATGAAGGATAATTCTTTCTGTAAAACCGCCTGTTCAGGCCTGGTGAGAGTGTGCAAGGATTGGTTGACGATCAATGAGGGAGGAGCGGAGGTATTGCTCCTTGTCCTCGGCTGCGTGTGACCACCGATGATTGTGGGTAGTTCTGCCAATGAGCTCGATTCTGTCCACTGCCGCGCTGGCCTAAAAAAGGATCCGCAGGAGGGTTGCCCTGGTTTGTTCCACTGAACTGTACTCATCTGGTTTGCCAATTGATGTTCCCTGAGCTATTGCTTGAGTTGCTACTTGAACTGTTCCAAGATCTATTGGTACCGCCCCTCTGTAGGTTCTGAAAGCATAATTGAGCAGCGTCCCGTCTGGCTTGTTTGGCCTCTTCTGTAAAATAATCCTCAACCACGTAGGGGTACACCTTCACATGCGTGAAAGCAGAGAGGTCTTTTTTGAGTTTGACAATCTTCCTATTAAGGTTGGTGTCCTTGAACTCTTTTAATGATGCCTCCAGGATATTTAATTTGGCCATGTGATTTTAATTTTAAGTGCTTCACTTTTGTCATTGAGTTCTTGTAGCAATTGATCTGTCACTGTTTTGCCGGTATTGATGATAAGTACCAACCAGTCCCTGGTGCATTTATTAGCAATAAATGACCAGTCTTTTCTGAATTTCAGGTTATCCAGAAAAATGCAGGGTTCTATCCGGATCATAAGTCCGTTGGGTGCAGCATGAGCCCTCAGATATTCTGTCATTAGTGCACCGTGTAATTCGGTGCAAATGATCTTTTTCTTCAGAATTTCGATGTAGGCATTCTAGACAATCCCTCGCTACTAAGGCTAGACCTCGCACCACAGAATATATCTAACAATGATGAATGGAACGACATCGAATTACACTGTGCACTAATGACAGAATATCTGAGGGTGCATGCTGCGCCCAACGATCGATATTGAGTCTTTATACACTTGTATACCCCAACACAAGACATTGGACATACTCAATGTACTGTTACACTATGGAATTGACCTACACAGAGTATCGTCAAGTTTTATTTTACAACTTGCAGTAATCGCCATCACAAGAAATTATTTTGTTTTTGAGGACACATTTTTTTAACATATTTCAGGAACGGCGATGGACGCCACATTTGCCCCCAGTCTCGTCAACCTCTACGTTGACCAATTCGAAAAACGTCACATTTATTCCGATACCAATCCCTACCATGCCAAATTGGCCATCTGGCGCCAGTATATAGATGACATTTTCATCATCTTCAAAGGGTCGGATGAAGATCTAGTCGCTTTTCATGCCTGGTTGAACCAACTCAATCCTCATCTGAAATTCACGCTAGACAAGGTCAAACACAGTACACACTTTCTAGACCTGGCTATCGCAGCTGACAATGGGAGACTCTCATCCTATGTCTACAAAAAACTACTGATAAGAATTCACTCTTATGCTGCTCCAGTTATCATCCAAAAGCCCTTAAAGATAACCTGCCCTTTGGGGCCACACACCATGCGGCAACTGTTCAATGTGCGCCCAAACATTTCAAACTACGGAGATAATTATAAGCTGGAATACACCTTGGAGACAAAACAGTTTCACCAACTGCAACACAAGTGGCTTGATCTATATGAACACATGCCCATGCAACCTGAAGTATGTAGGCATGACTACCAGACAAGTTCGCATATGGATGATAGAGCACAGATCCTGTATAAGAACCAGCAAGCTGACAGCTCTCTTTGTGCCGCATTTTGCAGCAGAAGGACACACCGTAGACCAATTTAAATGGACAATCATTGAAGAGGTCACACTGCCAAAAAGAGGTGCTCATTTCCACAATGCTGTGTTCAGGCATGAACAGATGTGGATCTTCAGACTAAAAACATGCTCCCAAGGATTGAATGAGAACATTCAATGGCAGGAGCTAGCAGTTTTGGCATAGGCACGCTGCCGTTCCACCGCATGCTGTGCTGCCACGGAGCACCCTTCACTCCCGTGCCCCACACTGCTCGTTAACATATTGGTATGGCACTTAGTGTGTTCCAGCGCTGTCATTTTGTCCTCAGGCACCAACATTCGCCCTGCACTACAGTGCCTCGGTCTCACCCCTCTGAGTCCCACCACCCGCCTGTTCATTTTTGGACCCACCACTATATTTTGGCCTATATCTTGACCTTGCACCTCGACCTAGGTGGACCTTCACTCCGTCTCCACCTTGGTCCAGCCATTGCACAGTGGATTAGGTGTGTACCCCCATGTTCAAGCCTCCATGAGCAGCACTTTTATCTAACTCTGTGGCCACACCACTCTATGTTTTGCCTTTGTCTCCCTTCAACCCCCTCCCCTTGCTCCTGCCCCCCTCCCCCCGGCCTTGCATTAGCTTTTTAACCTTCATTGCAGGGGCAGATGTGTCCCCTCGGCAACAGGACGCGCCCGGCATCTACAAGTGCGACCGCGCACTTCGTTGTATCTAGAGGCCACCGGCCTTTCATTCGCATTCACCGGCATAGGTGGTCACGTCCCCATGGCAACGGGACACATCATACATTCACCGCACTCTCTGCAGTTTTTTAGAGGTGATTAGGCTTCTACTCTCTGCATAATTTCTCACCCAGCATTGTCACAGAGAGCAACCCTATTGCAGAGGTTAGCGCCGCCAGCACCCCACACTCCCGTTTAGATTGCTTTTGAGTACCCCTGACTCCTCGACACTGCAGGCTGTTTTACAACCATTTTGGGTGCTGCTATAATTCCGTGCTTTTGGATCGCTCACGAAGGTAAGGGGAGAGCTGTTTAGCCTCCTTGCATGCTGCTGGATGCACCATGCTACATTAGGCCACAGGCTCACACTCCCCTGTCGTCACCCGAGCACTGGTGTTAGACAAGGAGGTACAGGGACCCTGGGGTAAGGACGCATGATCCGCCACCATATGTTTGTCCTCACCTACACTCCTGGGTGTGTCCCAGATCCTCCACGCTCCCCTCGAGATTTTGACACATCCCAACCCAGGTGATCAGGCACCCCAATTTACCTGTACCCATTAAGGAACTATTCCTATTAGCCTTTTTTCATATTAAGGATGCCAACCCTCACCCTTTAGGTAGGTAGATTCAGGCCATGGGTTTGTTTTTCCAACCCCCTGTATCTCTCTCTCTCCTTTTGTCTCCTCACAGGGGACGCATGTACCAGACTCGGGCGCTTCCAGTACAACAATGCTGGATAAGTACAATTTACTTTTCTCTTGAATCGTGGTCCTGAAGAAGATAGCTCACTCATCTACTGCCATCGAAACCGGTCGACCCTTGAGGTCATGAGGGCTGTGCCAGATACCCTCCTGAATGTCAGTATGTCAAACCATTTTGGAACTCTGTATGGAACACCATCAAGAGTATTTTCAACTTTCACCAAAAAATTTTCTTTGATTTCCTTATCCTTGGTAGTTCCTTTTTACATAATACTACCATTAACAAACATGCATATTTTTTGTTCGATCTGTGTTTAATGGTCGCTATTGAAACTATGCACTGCTAACTGGAAAAACGTAAGTTGTATTCATTATAATGTATAGTGGAACTCTATTTGTAACATCCATAGATTAGAAAGTTGTAATGCCCCCTCTCCTGACCTACTTTGTAAATATCAATTGAAATGGCAGCCCTTTCTTAACTTCCTTTCTAGTGCGGACCCTCTTTAATACCCTATGAGCATTACTTTGTTATGATTGTTCCTGCATCTCCCCTACTCCTCACCCCCTCTTGTATATGTCCTGTCCTGTCTGTCTTGTCTTGTTGTTTTTTTAGTGTGCCCCCCCCACTCTATTTAAAAGCTCTTAATATATTTTCAGAGCAAGAATCAAAACGGAGATCTAACTGAGTAAGCTGTGCTTTTGTGCTGAAAGGATAAGGCGGTATTATTAGCATCCTGAGTTGGTGTGTCAGCCAACCAGGCTGCTTCAAACCTGGGATAAATCTCATGATCCAAGCCACGTTCAGAGCAACCTGTGAGCTGAACAGAAGCACCAGCCATCTTGACTCCCTATCCTTGCTGATTCCGCCATCTCCTCTATCCCTCTACCTCCATTCTCTCTGGCCCACACTTACCTCACAACCTCTGGTGCCACCTTGCAATGCTGTGTCTTGCCTCCTGTCCTGCCCATGATGAAAATGGGAAATAGGCTCCATAGGCAAACCCGCCGTTCATTTCCGTGGTGGCCATGATAGTTCAGTATTGCTTTGGACAAAACAATGGGTTGCGCATTTGCTGAGGTCCACTATTTCTGTGAAATTCATTGCTCTGAGCACTCTGCAGGTTTGCCCCTGGGTGATATTATAGCAATAATATACCACTCCACGGGCTTCACCAGCTAGTAACGGTTCCTGGCTATAACTCGAGCCTGCTGGCCATTACTAGTTTGTATAATTGGTATAGTGATGCACGAAATACAAACAAAGAGCCAACATGAGATCAGGTCTGCTGCCTTGGAAAAACTCGAAGCCATCAAAATAGCATTACAAGAATCAAAGATGGAGTGGTTTTAGACTTCCAGACAGAGCCTTGGTTAAATATTGTTTTAATGAGCAGGGTAGGACAAGGTGACGTTAGCCCCTTATATTAGCAGGACGAGAAGCAACAAATTAAAAGCGATGAGGTGGGTACATTAGCATCAGCTCATAAGAATAATGTGAACATGAGGTTAGAGGGTTGAAATATCTGGAATATGGTATTATGCTGAAAGAAAATAATTGGTGCAAGAGAAATAGTGCAATCTTATCTGGAAAACAGGATGTGATGTATTTTGGGAGGTGCAATGACAAAGTCTTATATTTGATTTGATATATGTGCACCACATGGAGTAAACCACACCTTGATGCAGATGAAAATAATAATATAGTAGGAGGGGTGGCCTTTATTATCAAAATAGAAATTCTATAGGGGATTTTCGCAAGGAATGCAATGAAGCACACTGCCACAGATCAACTGGAAGCAAATTCCACGGCTGGGGGTCAAGCACAGAGAAAGGCTAGTCCCCACAACACTTGCATTTGGTCAGGGGAACAAACAAAAGCAAACTATTGTCAGAACATAAAGGACTATGGGCTTAATAAGGCTGGATCTTACATACCAGATATTTCGCTGTGAGCCCATGAAGACATTTAAAAACCAGGCACAGTATATTAAAACATATTATTTGCGCTATAGGCAACCAGTGCAGCACGTGGCAATTACAAGAAATCACAGAAGATTTAGAAAGTCCAAAGGCAAGCAACATGGTGGGTTTTTGAGTGGCTTTCAGAATTGAGTCTCGAGGATCCCAGCATAAATCCTATTGCCACAGTCAAGCTTGAGGTGAAACATTCTTCAACAAGTGAAGCGTGATTTCCTTAGGCAGAAAAGTGAAAACCCTGTGTAAAAATCTTCATCATCATCATGAGACGGCGTTATTCCAGTGCAATTTCCGCAAAGTGGAAAAAGCGTTACCATCGTGTCATGTGGCGGTGTTAGTGCTGCATCACAACCTGGCGGGAATGCATTCCCCACTCTGGCGGTAATGGTATAACTGCCTGGCGGAAACTGCACTGAAATAAGGGTTTCTGCTGAAATATCGGCGCTAATAGTGCTACCGGTGAAAATTGTGTCACTGCTGGAACGGAAGCATGGTGGTGGCCATCTTGAAAAACTCAATCCATCCAGAATCTCCCACTTCCTGCAGCCATCCAGACCTGAAAACAAGCAAAAATGTCACATTAGAGGACCATAGACAAGGTGCCTGAAAATTGCTTGAGGAAACCAAAGTTCAGTGAGGGAGAGCTTGTGGTCCTCACTGATGAGGTTGTTGTGGCAGTATGCAGTGTAAAACCTCTGGCAAGCACAGGAGAGCCATCTGGCATGCCATAAGCTAGAACGTGACTGCTGTGGCCAGTATACCCTGTGACGAAAAAAACTGCAGAAAGCGATCGAATGACATCAGGGTCAGGGTGCGTGGCCTCCTGTCCAAACACTGCCAGGAGTCCCTGGTGACCGGAGGTGGTACCATGAAACCACTGGTCTTCGCTGCTTGGGAGGAGAAGTGCAGCAAGGCCTGGACATGGAGGGCATAGAAGGAGTCGGAGGTGCGTGTCATGATTCATGCCCCTGGTCATCATGGCCCCAACATTTCGGCTGGGGCCACATTACAGTCTTCCTTTGTCGCCTTAAGGGCCATAAAACACAATCAGGTACTCTCTTGGAGCCAGTCCTGGCACCTTTGGCGCCAGGCTCATACTGTTATTTGAAGGACAACATTTGGATTGGGACTTCAGTTAACATGGAGGCACTCACATAGCTCAGTTTGATAGAACTAAGCTATGCGGTCTAGTGTTTTCGGGTGTGGTCGGGCCTGGGACTACTTTACCTGGAACTACTTTACCTGGGTTATATAAGCCACACCCAAACAGCAGCACATGCTTCGCATTATTCTGCAGTTAGCAGCATAACGCTCACCGTGTCCGTTCTGATCTCCAGTGTTTCTTGCATCCTGCCACATGCTGAATCCTGTATCTGGAAGAAGAAGAACACCATTATTCAGCGCTTACCTGTAATCTTCCATCTTCAAACTACCACCAGCTGCTCACCTGAATACACACGATCTGGGGATTCTTCAACACATCCATCTTCAGAATGCTGCAGCAACCTGAAAATGACAAAGAGAGACATTATTAGTGAGCGCTCACTCACGCCACGCTCGTCCACGCAAGAACACCGAAAACCACTTACCAGGTGCAGTCTCTCCTTGATCTCGGAACATCGCAGCGGCCCGGAACATCATAACGACCTGCAAAGGAAGCGGCGCAGGCACAGCTTAGAAAAAAGAAAAGGCATGAAAACGCTGCGCACCGCGCATTCACTTACCTTGCTGTGTTTCTCATCCTATACAGCACAGCAACGCCAAAACTCTCCAACTCATCTGAGGGAAAGAAACTAGAGACATTAATAACAACAAAAAGGCAAAAGAGGAAAAGGGAAACATAAAAGACTGTAAAACAGTAGTACCTACCTCATCAAGCAAATCGGAGTCACAACAGGCCTGGACCCGAACACGGGGCAAGGCACCAGTGAAGCAACTAGGTCGCAGACAAGCACCACAGTTAATCATAACCCTGACATTACAAAAGCGGAGTCAAGTCACCATGTGTACCCACACCTGAGACAATCGCTAACACACAGACCACCCTATATGACTGCAATGCTAAATTTGCCATAAGGCAACAACTAGACTGTGATGAAATGACTTCTGTTCTGCAGAAATAAATCTGCATGATGCTATTGTGAATGCATGCAGTATGGGGAGAATACAGCTAAAGCCAAACTCTTATTGCTCAACATATTTCTATGACCATATACATAGTGTATAATGAGTTTACTGTGAAAGGCTAGTTTATTATGTAATGCAGTTTGCTTCCAAGGCATTGCTATATATAACTAAGTATTTAAGCACATGAAATGTAAAGCAAAACCTTAATATCTATATCAACTAAACCTGGGAAGATGCTTACGTTGTTTGCATACTGTTTTCACCATTTAACCAAAGTGTGTGATCGTGGGCAAATCATTTCTTCACACTTTGTCCTATCTGCAGCTCTGTAAGTGATTCTTATTCACTTCATAGCATATGATAAGATATCATGCTATTATAAAAAGAAAGCCTAAGGACTATAGAGTTGCTCCATACATAATAATAGTGCAATTTAGGTATTGTGCACCACAAAGTTATGTGCCACTTGGCTTGCATGTGGCAACTTATTCTAACGTCACTTCCATGGTGCCTCCACATATCAAAGACTGATGATCATTCATGAAAGTCCTTTTCTGGGAAATCACTTCTGTTGGTGCAATCCAATTGCAGATTCAGAAGTTTGCATGTATTTTGCCCCACAGTGCCTAGACAGAATTCTAATAGATGGGTTTCCTGCATCTGTAATGATCCTGAAAGGTTTTACATTGTGTGCTGAGATGTCAGGTCACATCTAGTGGGAAGATGAGAAGGTTCAATGGGTTCAGATTGGATGTCAAACATTAGCCATCAGACAAGCGCATATCACGGGTTGTAATCAATGAGCACACACTAATGGGGGCATGGGTAATAATGTGTAATGCAGCAACTAAGAAGCCACATATAGACAGGCATAGCATGGAATACAAAGGCATAACAACATTGAAATGCACTGCAAGGTAAGACAAGGCATGACAAGGCACAGCATTACCTCCTCCCCGCAGTCGTATTGGACTTTGTAGACCAAGACGATTTTCAGTCTTTAGCCATCTCGCATATTGTACATTGTACAACATATGCAACAAGGAACACGAAATGGCAAATGAGAAGGAGGATAGAGGACCAGAGATTCCACTTATTACTCTAATTGAAGGGTTCTGGGTGGACATGTTGAGACCCTGTAGGAATTGTGGACAGAGCCACTCCACACACAAGGACTAATGGTCCAAGCAGGTAAAGTCCTGCTGCTGGATGTTCAGTGTCTAAAGATTGGAACTCGAGGTATAGAGTATGGGGTCAAAAGGCATTATTTTTATTTATTAATAAATAATATCCTGCTCCATCGTCTCCGTGATAACCTGGGTATCACCGATCAGGCTCTGGCCTGGCTGACCTCTTTCCTCTCTGATCGACCCTCCCAGGTCCAACTTGTGTCCTTCCGATCATTTACCTCCCTCTCTACTTGTGGTGTTCCCCAGGGGTCTAACCTCTCGCCCTGGCTGTTCAACCAATACCTGGCAACTCTCGCCCACTGCATTGTCATTTTCTGCTCAAATTTCCAGTGCTACGCTGATGACACTCAACTCATTTTCAGGCTGCCCTCGGCCACCTCCTATCCCTCTCTCATCTCTGATTGCCTAACTGCCATTCCAGATTGGTGTGCCACCAATGATCTTTGTCTGAATGCCAGCAAGACAGAGATCCTCCTCATCTGCACACCTTCACCACCCTTTCCCCTCACTCTTTGGCTGGCTTCCCTTGGACCTCCTCCTACCCCCACCTGCGAAGTTAAGAACCTCAGGGTCATCTTTGACTCCATACTTTCCTTCTCCCCCCACATCTCTGATGTCTCTAACAAGTCAAACTTCCTCTGCACCTCCTCAGAGGTACTCTGCCTTTCCTCTCCTTTCTCCAGACGCTCACTGTCTCCCAAGCCCTGGTTCACTCTAGATTGGACTATTGTAACAGCCTCTTTCTAAATCTACCTGCCTCTACTCTCCGCCCTCTGCAACTAATCCAGAACAGGACTACAAGACTCCAACTCTGAAATCTCTACAATGGCTCTCAGTGGATGCAAGGATTAAATTCAAAACCTTCTGCTTTGTCCACAAGTTTTTCTGGGGCCTGGGTCCAAAATACCTTCAGCTATCCCTCCGCAAATACCTCCCATCTTGTGCTCTTCGCTCCTCTACCTCTAACTCCCTCAGAGTCAGTCGTTTTTCAAAGAAACAAGCTGGGGGTAGATCTCTTTCTTCGGCTGGGGCCTCCCTCTGGAACAACCTCGTTGCCACTCTAAAACTTGAGAACCATCTCTGGTTCCGGAAGCACCTCAAGACCTTCCTCTTTGCTTCTGCCTTGCCCCACTGCCCCCTCCTGATCTGTTCTCTCTTGGCACCGTGAACCTGGCCAGCTCTGTCTTCTGGGCCCGGGTACCTGCACACCCTGCCACCCTCACAAGGTCTGTATCTGTACCCATACCGTCTCCCCACCCCCGCTTTCTTCCAGCACTTATCAGACCTACCCTGTCTGCTGCCTTAAACCCAGCACTTGCCACTTGCTGGCTGCACTACCACTGTTTGTTGCCTTTATTATTTATTTATTATTATCTGTTTCTCCTTTGCTCCACACTTTCCACTTCTCCCCCCTTCCATGCACTTTTCCCCTCTTCCCTTTCTCATGCACTTGCGCGTTCTCAATGCCACTGGGCCTAGTAAGATCGTTGTTTTGTTCTCCCCTGTTCCCCTCCCTTGCCTTGTCGCACCCTGAAACACTTGTGTACGTGTGCGATAGAAATAAAATATCAATATCAATATTAAGAGCAAAAAGGCTATGGGCCTCATTACACGGATGGCGGTAAGGATTTACCGGTACCGGTAAAATACCGGTACCGGTTAATCCTTACCGCCTTACTACGAGGTCCCTTTGCGGGTTGGGGGATTTAACGCCTGCTTTGTGCAGGCGTTAAAAACCAACCCGCAAAGGGACCCAGGGAGCTAATTACGGTACCGTAATTAGCACCTTCCCCATTCCCATTGAGCCCTATGGGGCAAAAATGGGAATGGGGAAGGGCAATGGTGGAAGGGGGAATTACCGCCCACCAACCTTGGAATGGGGCGGTAATTCCTCTTTCCGCCATGGCGGTGCCGGTATTTTACCGGCATGAACCATGGCGCTAATAGCGCCATGGTTCTCCGCCATCCGTGTAATGAGGCCCATTCTGTGATGCTTCAGTTCGCTCTGTTCCAAGGACTTAGGGGGTTGGGTTTGGAACATACACTAAGTGGTCCCGTGACAATGCAGTGTCAATGGATTTCTTCTCTCATCCATTCTCTCATCCATTGTTCTTGTCCACTCTGTATGACATGACTCCAACTCCCAGAATGCACTGCATCTGATCAACCATCCTGGGCTCTTGCTACGGCTATTGCCCCACAGACTTAGCAGTAGTTCCCTCCTCCCTTTGTTTGTTCAGGTCCTGCTTGTTTTCCTCCAGGTACTTGTTTTCTGCTCTCACAATAAGGTGTTCTTCACTTTCCAGACTTTCCTTTTCAAACAGCTCGTTTCAGCTTGGCTAGGCTTAGGCTCTGCAGAGTTCCCATTGTGCTCCATGGATCATTATACAATCCATGATCGGTGGATGTCCAGGCTTCCTCTCCTTCTCAAGGGTTCACATTCGTGTGGCTCAGCTCTGCAGTGGACTCTCACAACACTGTTGAGGTCCACCTCAGCTCAACACAGCTCTGCATCTCACACCGTAGCGTGCGGGTTGTCCCCCTTTGGCTCGGCCCTGCACCAGCCTCTCTCACTGCAGCTGGCAAGTCACGTTCATTCAGCGCAGTTTTCCATTGGACTCTCACAGAAGGTGGTGGGTCGCCTTCATTTGCCTGAGAACCACTGAAGTCCTTCACTACAAGTTGTTATTTACCTTCGCTCGATGCAGCTCTGCAGTGGAGTACATCAGGTATCTCTCCATCTGTGTCTCCTCGCCGCCATCAGCGCGATGCTTTGTCAGTAAAATCCTACGTATTTCATTGTGCGTATTAATATGGAGAAAGGGAAAAGTAGTGGCGATGTAGGGAATAGTTGAACAAAAATGAGGACACTCCCTATGCGTGCCAGCAATCAGAATTTAGCATCCCCAAAATCCTGCACTCACAATTAGTTCATTTTTTTTTTTGATAGATTAAATTAGGAGACATTCCATTTTGATAAAGTATTTTAAGTCTTTGGGAAATCATTTTGCCAATGTGCAGTTTGACATTTCATTTTATCTTTTGGATCACCATTCTTGGAAGTCAGTTTTGTTTAGTGGCCGTTGTATTAAAGCCACACTGTGAAAGCGGTCTGTGCTGTGCTGGATTAATTCATCGTGAATAACCATGCAGCCAGATTTCGTCATCCAGTTGGTACTAGCCGGGATGCCTCAGAGCTTGGTGCGCTATATAAATGATAAATAAATAAAGTAATACCCAGCAGCAGCGCCACTGCATTAAGCAGTTCCAGCTCAAATTCTGCACCGAATGCCTTTCAAGCACCGTCTCGTGGGAGTGCGAGAAGCGCTAATGGAGATAGAATGAAGGTTCCATGGCACTTTTTCGGGTCTGAGTTGTATTTATTCAGAGGACGTTTACTGCTGTCCGCTAGATGGCAGCAGAGACCAAGAACAGTTTAAATAAAGGCAGTCCACGTGTTCGCTTCCAGAGCTGTATTAGATAGTGGACTTCTGCAACAAAGCAATCTATCTTATAATTATAATCAACAGTTTTCGAAGGCAGGCAGATTCTCAAACGGAGCCTTCTGTCAATCCCGCTGAAGTTAGCATCATGGTCTGTCTTCGTTATTATTACTTATCCAGAACAGAAGGAAGCGAAAGTTCACGTTCGTATGACACTTTTATTTATTGTCTGAACTTTTGAAATATTCGGCACAGGGCAGGTCAAGGAGTAAGAACAGCCCCCGACTTGTAACCCCTCATGTGTGACGACCTCTTGACATTCGACCGTAGGCATAAGTATCTCAGCTCCTCCACCGATAAAAAAAAGTAACGCATACCCCCCAGCCCCGACCCTTGTACATACTCCTTATTGTCATACCCCTTTGCATATTCCTTTCTTTACCCTCTTAGTCGGCATCGTCCCCATTTACTGCCCTGCCTAAACCTATTCTGAGCTCCATTTACCAACTACTGTAAGGCGCCCTCTCGCGGGAGTGCTCCTATCTCTCCAAAGTGTTTGTGTTTCTGGTCTAAATGCTATGACCTTGGAATACATACACTAATACATTCAATACATGTGCATGGATACACATGTTTGCCCATTAAGATTTTCAGGGTACCCCACACCCTGTCCATTTTGTCTGCCAATTTCCTTGACTTCCCAGCTCCTGTCCCACCCCCTTCCCTGTGCTTAACAAATGGCTGTACCCCTGCCTACCCCCTGCGTCTTCTTCTGTTTCATCGCCAACTAGGAGAGGATGTAAAACTTTAGTTCCTATTCAAGCCTCTGCAAAGACCGTGGAATAGGCTTGACAAATGAGGATTGTCATCACGTTTGAGGACATATTCACAATGAAAAATGGATATAGAAAAATTGTAATCAAACCCATAGAACAATATGCGCGCATTCAAAACACAAATCAGAAGGCACTGGTGGTGTGAATTGCTTTCCGGCCCCTCTCGTAGGTGTAATGAGATTATTCATAGCTGTTGTCTCCCAGAGCTCCTGGCATGTATTGGCAAGTAATGACTTCATACGATAGTGCTTTTCATTGTTTCATCTCGTCAGATATTGGAATAGATTAATGTTACGCGACGCACTGTTGAGCGGCTTCGTCTGCGATTGGGAAGCCAACTGAATATTTAAATAGTGAAATGAAGGCATAAGTGTGTCTTTTCATAACTTTCCAAAACTATAACGCGGCCGCCATTAGTCCGACGTGTGGGATGTTGAATGGGGCAGCACAGTGCGTGCACGTGCCAAAGGCAAACACGGAAATAAAAGCAGCATCTGGAACGCTTGATTAGTTTCTTCCAAGAAGCATTTGACAAAGCCTATAGCTGAGTCCTTTGGATAGTAAAAAGTGCTTGTATGCAGGCCTGGCAGATGATGTGTGGTGGCGCATTTCAGCAGTGGTTCGGGGCCCCCTGCTTAGAGCAAAACAGTCCTGAGGCATCAGTGGGTTGCATACATTACAATGGCAAGAAAGATAAGGTCAATAGTCCCAGATTATCAGCAAAGGGCTGATGTGGTGGGACCAGTTTTTAGAAGGCAATGCTTTGGTAACACTTCTGCATATCCTGTGAGAAGAGAACCCCCAGCTTGTAATGCAAGCACTGCAAAGCGCACATTTTATGCCCCAGAACAAAAATTGATTTTTTTTTTTTGCCATGTTATCCTGACTGGCAACATGGGGGCGGTTGCTGGGGCCAGGGCAGCACTAGGATTTGCGGGGCCTTGGATGGCAAAAGATGTATGGGCCCCCCTAATTTGCATAAATAGTGACATCAGTGATATCACAGAGTCTTTAGTACGCAAAGGTACCATGGGAAGTTAAATTAGATACATGTTGCCATGCGTAAGGTAGTAGGCAAATACACTGTGACGTCCAGTATATGAATTGCCAATATTAATATTTACCTATGTGGCAATATCAGGAGTAAGGTGTTTCTTTAGGTAGCAGACCGCTGAATACTTTGTACAGACTTGTAATTTTTGCAAATATGGCATAGTGTGGTAAAAGGATTTGCCCGGGAGCACTAGCGACAGCGCCCCGATTTTAGAACAGTCTGCAATTCAAGAACTTGAACCCATCTCTTCCCAGATGTAATAGGTAGAAATACTGTTTGCAAAAGGTCTTTTTGAAACTTTGGTTCGAAAACACTATCGAGATTCAACCTGAAAACAGCTGGAGGAGCCAGCTTCCCAGTCCAAGCTGCCAAACGCTGGAATTCCATCCCCATCCCTCTCAGACAAGAACCCTCCTTCCTCACCTTCAAAGCCAGTATTAAAAACTGGTTGAGTAACAAACAGTAAGATGGTACCCGCTTGTTTATCCGCCCCTGCTACTTACAACACTGTATAATGTCTCTGACTCTCCGACCCAGCTGTAACAAGGGTCTCAATCATTGTATATTTTGTATATATTCTTGCCATTGATTTTTTTCTTAACATTTATGTAACCATCAAGTTTCTCAAGCGCCCAGTTACCTTAGGGTTCGGTGCGCGATATAAATAATAAACAAATACAAATCTGTTGAAGGCATTGCAAAGATATGCTGATTGTATTTTGCTAACTGAAACAAACTGCTGTTTTTGCAGAAGTTTCACGATTAGTTTTGATTTTTATTGTGTGGATATTTGGGCAATACTAGCGCCTAGATGCCCATGGGCTTAGTGAGCTTTACAAATGTAAAAATAAATAAAAGATAAATATTGCCCAATTTAGCAATATGCTTTTATTTCAGAAGCTACAGAAAAGGATTATTTTGATTGTAAAAAATAAAAAGAGAAAATCATAATTACGTTTATCAAGTGCTGTTCCCTACAAAATGAGAAGGTATCCTCATTAATGTACACCCTGAGCCATGATTGGAGGGGGCGAGCAAGTCAAAACTGTATGCTGGTGTAGAATAGCAGGGGATCCTATGGCAGAAAGTTGCAAAGGCAACTGAGACGGTTAGTAGACTGTTATTTTATACGTTTAGACCTTCCTGTAAATCATATGCCTTCTTTCCTATTCCTGAGGCGACATGTGCTGTAAAATGTGGTGTTTTGACATGGGGATGAGTATGGCTACCTCACTTCACTCGGTGTGGGAATTTATGCCCCCATAAAGTTGGAACCAAGGATATACGCAAGTGAACATATCTTAAATTGTAAGGTACACATTTAGTTCAAATGACCGTTCCCCTTACAAGAAGGTGCACTAGACAAAAGAGCATTGGCCTTTCAAAAAAGTAATCAACAACAGAAAAATAAGCTGAGAGAGAAAATGTTCCAATAAATACACTGGCAAAGTATAAAAGATGCTCACCTTTAAACCCAGCAATATGTAGTGAAATATTCCCTGGAAAACAAAATCCCAAAACGAGCATGTGATTTGATAATAATTGTAAGTGTCTGCACTGGATCATGACCTGGGTGAAATCCTGGTAGCCAATTACTTGAGCGAGCTTGCCGACCTCAAAACCACCCTAAGGGGTTGCATCCCACATTTGAAAAATGTTACCATCCACCCACATGTATCCTATACTTGTGCCCTGAAAAGCAGCACATGGCCACAATCAGGGAAAAATAACTGCACCATTCTCCAGGATTGCAACCACATCATGGGCACATATTTAGGACTCACTTGCCCTCTCATCCTTTCGCCTCCTTAACTCCATGCCTGGCTTTCAACAATATTATGCTTTATGTAGATGACTTGAAAAGTACACATAACATAGTAAGGTACCCACTCAAATAGATACATCCTGATAGAAATATGTTAAACAAACAGTGTACAATTGTGACATTATTCCCCCATCTTGGCTGGGAGACTACAAATACCAGAATGCAGTTCAGCAAAAGGCAAAAAAATGGCCTTTGTATTTTCAAGACATATAACATGTAATGTGTGAAAAGGTTATCTGTTTGAGTTTTAGTGTTTGACAAATGCAGGGTTCATACATAATAATGTGATGAAAATATCCCATTCTCCAAAAAGTAAACCCTTTTGGGTGCATTAAATATGAACATCTGAAAATAATGACGCTAATTTAAAACTGATGTGTGTGATATAGTGTTTTTGACCTAGAGGAGATCATAGATTTAGGCAGCTAACTGCCTTGACGGAACAAGAGACCATTCAGTTGAAAGCATACCTTGATCAGTACCTCGCTAACAGATTTATCTGACCTTCAAAATCACCTGCAGCCTCTCCCCTATTCTTCGTGCTGAAGAAGGAGGGGGACCTTCGTACTTGCATAGATTATCGTGCGCTCAATCAGATCACAGTAAAAAACAGATACCCACTTCCACTCATTCCGGTGTTGTTGGATCAAGTCAAGCATGCAAAGGTTTTTACCAAATTAGACCTTCGGGGAGCCTACCTCCTCGTACGGGTTGTATGAGTGATGAGTGGAAAATGGCATTCAGCACCCGGTACAGATTCTATGAGTATCAAGTTATGCCCTTTGGCCTGTGTAATGCCCCTGCATCTTTCCAGAATGTCATGAACGATGTGCTACGAGAATTGTTAGATGTGTGCGCAGTGGTGTACATTGATGATATATTAATCTACTCATCCTCAATTCAGGAGCACATTTCCCATGTTCGAGCGGTACTTACTAAATTACGCCAACATCAACTGTATGTCAAGCTTGATAAGTGCTCATTCCATGTAACGAAGATGGAGCTCCTAGGATTCACTCTGTCACCACAGGGCATTCAGATGGATAACAGGAAAGTGGAGGTGGTTCTAACCTGGCCGTCTCCCACATCGGTAAAAGGAGTCAAAAGTTTCCTGGGATTCGCCAATTTTATCTGTGTTTTGTACTGGGTTTTTCTCAGCATCCTATTAAATCATTGCTTCGGAAGCACAGAAAGTTTGATTGGACATTCGAGGATGAAGAGGCATTCCAGGCGTTGAAGAGTAAGTTCACTACGGCCCCATTATTACGACATCCTCAAGCAAATATGCCGTTTGTGGTGTAAACTGATGCTTCCAGTGCTGCTATGGGAACGGTACTGTCCTAAAAGGACCCAGATACCAGACAGTTGCATCCAGTGGCATTTTGGTCTAAGAAGTTTTCTGCAGCTGAATTAAATTATGCTATCAGCGATAAGGAATGATTGGCTATCAAAAAGGCATTCAAGGCGTGGTGACATCTCTTGTTGGGGCTCGGCACACTATCACTGTCCTTACGGACCATCGGAACCTGCAATATCTGCGCTCAGCGAAAGCACAGTCATCTTGGCAGCTCCGTTGGGCTTTGTTCTTTGCAGAATATGACTTTGTCATCACTTACCGCCCTGGGGAGCGCAACGGCAAGGTGGATGCCTTATCATGCATAGGGGAAGGTGAAGATATCTATGTTGCTCCAAATCCAGTGCACATCATTCCCAAAGAAATAATGTTGGGTGTTACAGACTGTTCATTGGAGGATTTAAAGACGAACATCCGACTCAGTATGACAGCCACAGAGTTAGATGCCTGTGGGTCTAAAGGACCTCAGTGTTCAATCCAGGATAATTTACTGTATTTCCAGGGATGTTTATACCTGCCTACAAGGGCAATGCAAGACCAGGTAATAGCAGACTATCATGGTGCTCTCTTGGAGGGTCATCCAGGCATCGCTAAGACCACAGCCAAAGTTAATCAGTTGTTCTGGTGGCCTACTTGGCGTAAGGATATTATCGCTTTTGTTCAGACCTGTGGAATATGCGCCCTGAACAAATCTTCTAAGCAAAAACCTGCGGGATGTCTTCAACCTTTAACTGTTCCACCGGATCCATGGCACACCATCTCAATGGATTTTATCTCAGAATTACCGCCCTTTTCCACTTACAACATGAACCAGGTGGTTGTGGACTTGTTTTCCAAGATTGCCCACTTTGTAGCTTTGAAAGGAATTCCGTCGGCATTGGCCTTGGCCAAGGTCTTTTAAGAGCACATTCTACGATTACATGGTTTCCCGTCAGTGGTGGTGTCCGATAGAGGCAGTCAATTTGTATCCCAGATTTGTAAAAGATGTTATGAGATGGTTAAGATAGAGGTGCATTTGTCCCCCAGTCATCACCCGCGGACAGACGGGCAGACAGAACGTGTCCTCCATCATAACAGATCACACCTGGGCGGAGTTGCTTTGGATTGTGGAGTACGCTTATAACAATTCACTGCACGCATCTACTGGATCGACTCCGTTTTACACCTTGAATGGTTGCCATCCCTGAACCTCAGCTTTTGATCCACCAGAGTCATTAGAGATGCCTGCTGTACAGAATCTACATGAAAACATTTCTCAAGCTAAACAGGAAGCTTTGGCACATCTGGCTGCAGCTAAGAAGAGTCAGAAAAAATTTCCTGACAAGCACCAAAGGGACACATCAAAATAGCAAGTGGGAGACAAGGTGTGCTTAGCTTCCAGGCACATTGCTGTGAAGGGGCCAAGAAAATTCCAACCTATATTTTTGGGCCTGTTTCCATTGAAGAGTGTTATCAACCCCGTAGCTATGAGTTGACCCTTCCACCCCATATGCAGATACACCCAGTGTTTCATGTCTCTCTATTAAAGCCAGTTTGTCCAGGTACCAGAGTGCAGGAATCTCCAGGCCCAGTGCTGATTGAGAGTGACCCTGAGTTTGAAGTGAAAGAAATTTTGGATTCTAAAGTAGTCATAAGGAAATTGTTTTACCTGGTGGATTGGAAGGGTTTTGGCCCGCAGGATAGGACTTGGGAACCCAGTAATAACATCCATGCTCCCCAGCTAATAAAAAGGTTTCATCAGAATCATCTGACTAAACCAGGGCTGGAAGGTCCATCCTTAGAAGGGGTCTTGAGGGGGATCTCTGTTATGATCACCTGAAGGGTTGGAGGTTTGGGACAATTACTGCAGGCTAGAAGGTTTTCTTTGAAAAGACATGTGGGGGCTGGATGGTTATTAGCCTGGCGTGCTAGGCATGCTTCATGTTCTTTAGCATCAGAACCACAGTGGGACCCATAGCGACTCAAATGTTAGAGGGGTTCACTTAAGATGGCGGCCTTGTGGGTCGCAGACTGAATATCATGAGAGAACTAGTAGTTGTGCATGGAGGACTATTTAAGCCCTGCCGCACCTTAGCAGGTGCTTCGCGTTGGTCCTGCTGACAGCGGCGCAACGCTTACTGGTGTTCCATTCCACAGACCTGCAAAGTAACAGAAAATCCATGTTATAATCTTGTCAAGTTATTCGAAAAGTTCAGACTACAGATTCGACGTACCTGACATGATCTCCGTAGCAGCTGTCTTCAGTAGAAGAGCTCCATTCTGAGTTCCTCACCTCAGACCTACGATGTTCTTCGGCAACCGCGCCCATATTCCACGGAGCTTCTGAACTCTAATACTCAGACATCATGAAATACTAGGTACAGAGTTATAAGAGACATTTAAAACAAAGACCGCGAAAGAAAACAAATTACATGCTTAAACTCACCTCAGACATTTTATGGATCTCTGTGAGTTTTCAAGCGCTGGGCCATTTAGCGAACTCCATCAGTAACACCACGCAGTCTTGTTGCACCGTGTGCCATCAAATTACCCGCGCAGACTTACCTTGATGAACAATACGCCATGTGTGTTCCAAAAACGCTAGTATTTCCTTTGGGTGGTTTTTTCCTTCAACCTGTAAGAGAGAGAGGGAGAGATTGAACATGAATCCAGAGACTACAATAGACCTATTGACAACACCAAGGTTCAATATCAAGATACTTACCATCTCGAAGGTTCTTCCAAGTTCTTCAGCAAAAGGTGCACTTCATCTTGCTACAGCCTCATTACCAACCCTCCCCTCTGTGACAGCAGGACGGAGAGCTCCATAACTAAAACTCACAGATGAGAAGAAGGGGAAGGGGTATTCCATTCACAGTAAAGAAGCACAACAGAGTAGGAAGAGGCCAAAGATCTTTGACCCACATTTAGAATCATTCCTTGTTGCTTTTTCTCTAGTTAATACAGAGAGGTACCTTTCCAGCATCCACAGTACCTAGCCAACCTACGCTCCTGAAGAGATACGGTAAGCGTTGCACACAGGGCCAGAAGAGAAGCCTTCTCGATTCTTCCTCCATTTTCAGCTGCTTTTTTCTGCTGCGCCATACTCTCAGCCCTTTTGCTCAGGAGGTTCTAGTTTGCTAAAATGTGACATGGAACATTCAGATTGGATACATATATATATTGGTGGCACCGCCTGCAGTCTATTCACTACGTATAGCCAGCCTTCATGATTACTTGCGTTTCAGCGTCTGTACAATGATAAAACGGCTTGCATTGTCTTCAGTGCTCTTCGCACGTGCAATCTTCATTCCGCACATGAAATGTTACTCGATTCTTGACTTCGTTATCAGATTCTATAACGTCTATTCACCTTGTCTCTTGACATCTCTTCTTAGCGCACCATCTTTACTTCATGTGACGTCACCAATCTTCTCTTTCATTCATCTTTACACATTTTCCAGGATCTCTCCTAAGAAGCTGTCAGCTCTCTGAGGATACATGGAGAACTGTTTTCTTAATGGATACCTTGTCTCAAAGGCTTTTCTTGTTATAGGCATCATTACTGGTGTTTTGCTTGTCACAATTTATAGTTCCCAACATATAGGAAAAATGGGGGCGGAACATCTGGTAGAGGCATTTGCCTCCTCCTCTTCACTCCCTCATTCTGGTTAATTCATCGACTACTCTCCCACTAGTCTCCACATCTAGACATCCTCTTCAGAAAAAGTGCTTCTTTGGAGTCCATGCGCCTCATTACGACCCTGGCGTTATGGGGTTAACGGCGCTGGAAGAGCTGCCGGCGCCGTTAACCCCATGCTGCCTCATTACGAGGTCCGCTCGCGGGACCCGCTCAGGAAACCTGGTTTTACCAGACATCCTTAGCGGCTCCTGCGAGCGGCCCAGCATGCTAACAATGGGCACATCATTAACGGGCCCGTTGTTAGCATGCTCCCCATTCCCATTGAGCCCCATAGGGCTCAAATGGGAATGGGGATGAATTTTTACCAGGTCCCAGAAAAGGGCAATTACCGGGTCCACCAAGGTTGGAACGACCTGGTTATTGCCCTTTCCTGGGACCCGTTAAAAAAGAATTACCGGCAGTAGCCGTGCCCTTAATAAGGGCACGGCTACCGCCTGGGTCGTAATGAGGCCCCATATCTTCACTACTCCCTTCAGAGATCCTGCTGATTTTACATGGTAATCAATACTCCAAGTTATGTGGCTACATTGTCCATTCGGGCTGCAGTAGATCCATCATCCCACATCCTTAAACTTGAAAATATTTGCCATCCATTGTGGAACCCATGAGAAGATTGATGCAAACCAGCTGTCATCTGTAATATTTTGCACTTTATCTTTTATCGTGGTGTGCAAGTTTGTTAGCAACATTATGGCCCCTGTCAAGGTCCCATTCTTGTCATCGTGAGAAGGTATGAATGTGCAACATGATTCTCCGATTTTGGCACAAACCCCTCCATCCATGGCTGTAATCATGTCCAGGGCATATCTTTTCTGGAGGGTCATCAGTCTTATGGCTCTTTATTCTTCCTTGATAGCATTGAACCCCTTTATAGTAGTGTTGATCGTCTGCAGGAGCTCCCAGCGAGTGATTTGCAACCACTTCGCATTCACCATCGTCTGGATCCCTGGCAGGAAGATAGCCGTGAATACTGCAGCAGTTTGACTGAACAACAGTGTTCGTACGGCATAGAATCGAAGGATTCTATGGACTTAGCTGAGAAGTCATTTTCCCCTTTTGTTCGATTGAGAAATCCAACTGATCTCCTCTTCTTCATGTGAGCATCTGCTTTTGGAAACTCTCCAATGTTCAGTTCACTCTTTGGAAAAACCAACGCTGGAACATGAACATGTACTATGGAGCATGTCCCTCCCCAGTCCTCAGGCAACTTCATATAGACTCCGCATCCACAGGCCCAGTATCGATCCATTAGGACGACTGTCCCTTCTCCCATTTTAGAGACATCAATTGTAGTCTTGCACCCTACATTAGCTGCCATGTACCTTTTGCCTTTTCTCTGAAAGTACCATGTCGCGTTTATTAATGCGATCACCATTATTGGACATGATTTATCTTCTAACCATGTCAACAATTTAGCATATTCGGCCCATGACTTTAAACACTCACCATTCACCTTTTGTACTTCTCGCACTTATTCTGACTTCAATGGATGGGACAGACAGGACATCAGTCCCTCTTCCCATCCTTTCTTTGTTTTCACTCGTCCGAAGACCAACATCTGAGTTTGTTCCCAGCATCTTCTTTGTCAGGACAGTCCACTCTCTTAATTTCCTTTATGGCCACTTCATCCTGTCCTGACCCTGAATAGGTAAGCATCTTGCTTTTCCATGCAGGCACTTTTTCTATTTGTGTAGTCTTGATATAATCATCCTGGAATGGGAATGACCATCTTGATCTCCATTTCAAAGTGGCTCAATTCCCTTGAAACCAGCCTCTTGTCATTCGTGCTGCAAGGTGAACCAGACATTTAGCATCGTACTCCAGAATTTCTCTGGCAATGAAAGATTGGGCTGCATTTATGGCATAAGGCATGAGAGCACACACGTAGCAACTCTCTTTAAATGATTTTTCTCCCACCTTTTTCGTGTGTCGATACCACATGTTATTACCCAGATGTGCTGTACTATCTAAGTATGTGTATATCCCATTATCATCTTCCTCCGTGCTTCTCCTGTGTCTCCCTCTTACAAAGTGAGTGCCAGCATAATATTCCCGAAGCATATCAGTAATGGTCCTCGCAACAGGGAAGATCATTGGTACATTTGTTTTGGCAATAGGCAGCCTTACATGAGGTACTGGTGTGGGCAAAATCACAAATGGCCTTGGTGTTTCGGTAATAAATAATTCTCAGTGAGTCACTGGAGTGGGAATAATCAAAGGGACTTCTACCTTGCTAAGATCGATGAAATAAACAATATGGACTAAAATAATCAGGAAAACAACAATAAATGCTGAGCATGCATATATTATACACCAATACATCAATCCCCACCAATTATGATTCTCCACACGTCGTTGGGTTTGCTCACTTTTCAAAACTGCACCACGTTCAATGTTCCTCATTGTGCCTGTACACTGCTTTAAGGAAGGAAAATACCTTTTTTATCAGGCAACTCTGTTAAATGGTTGGGTTACTGCAGGATCTGTTCAACTATAGCGATAAGCAGGCTCCTGATTGCAGGGCCATTTTTAGGATCATGCAAGAAAGTGTGTATATTAACACTGCGCCCAACAAGAGCAGGATAAGCTCGAAGAATGAACACGAAAACAGCAAGAAGGAGCCTATCTGTCAGGACCATTGAATTAACGAAACTGAAACTCAGTGAGGAACGAGTCTGGAAACTGGGCACATCTCCAGTCGTCAAATTTGAACTCTAGGTTTGGCATATTTACAGTATTTCAATACTTTCTAAAGTTCAATTCAAAAGATTCCTGTGACTCAAAAACTGAGTTTACACTCCTGCTATAATATCTATAAAGAGTGTCCGGGGTGAGCCACATTCGAAATGCACACTTGTATTTATTTAATTAGCAACCTTAGTGTCCTTCTTCCTCGTCATCGATCGGGTCTGCACATGCTGAACTTCTTCTTCTTGTCTTGCTTCTGATTCAATAGTTGGGGGTGCGTCGGCCTCACCACCGTATGGCTGTATGTCGTTCAATGGATCCAGGTGCATCTCCCTTGGACTTTTACTGCTGTGGGAGTAATGTTTTCCACTAAGTAGGGACCACTAAAACAAACTTTCTGGTGATTTTCGTATTAAGATTGGATCTCCAATAAAAAGTCTAGATACAGGAAATATTTCTTGAATACTGGTCGCTGAATGGTCTTCAGCTGTGTCCTGCGACTGACCCACCTGGCGTTTGAGTTGATCTGAAATGACAGAGATACTAGCGGTCATACATGTCAAATAAGCAAGTAACTAATTTCCTAACAATTCTGCAGTCTTCTGGGAATCACTTCTGCTCCTCGATGGAGGAGACAAAGGTGTTCTCATTCGTCTCTTTGTCACTAGCTTGTGGGTTCTGAGTTGGTGGTCTGACCCAGGCTGATTCCTTAATACATATAATGCAAGGGGCAGGCAATAAAACCATCCCTACGTCGGTGTCAATTTGAGTTTCACAATTCTCTCTTTAAGGAGACAGTTGAGTCTCTCACATATTCTGTTCATTTGCAGGTGATAAGCAGAAGAAAACTTGTGCTTAATGTTCAATAATAGACTAATCTGTTGCAACACCTCAGTAACAAAATGGGGCCCATTTGTCGGATCTCAGCACCTCACACACTCCCCATCTGGGAAAGACTTATCAGACTAAAAACTTTGCTGCCCAGGTGGCATCAGGGTGTGTACAATGACCTGTTTCAATCCACCTACAAAAGGGACACACAACCACTATCATATACCTGTATCCACTACATACTTGCAGCATATTAACATAATCGATATGTAAATGCTGAAAATGACCGTTCAGTCGAGGAATCACTCCTCTGATCGTTCGCAGTGTATGCCCAGCAGTAAACTTTTTACAAATGGTGCACTTTACTACATAACATGTAACATGTTCTAACCGGTTCGGTACACAACTCCTCCACAATAGCTGCTGCGAGGCTTTCCCTAGTTACATGCGCAGGGTAGTACAGCTGTTCAAGTGCTACCCTTAACAATGCTACTGGCTACTGTGGGGGATAAGGAGCACCCCCTTTGTTTCCACAATTCCTGCTCTTCCTGTAGTGCACTGCCTTGAACTTCCATCAACTGTGTTCTCGATAAATGATTACACCCTTCATTTACTATCATGATTGTGACTACCTTCTCCTTTACATCTGGAGAATCAAAGCTTGAAATATCTGGTGAATATGCAACCCTTTTGGCCTCCACATCTGTGGCATAATTCCCGCAAGACATTAAGTCAGTTTGCTTACTATGTGCTGCGCATTTAACGATCGCTATGGCTACTGGGTGTTGTAGTGCCTTAATAAGCCTGTCCAATAATGCTGTGTGTTGCACTCGAGGGCCATCCGCTCAGAGGTAGCCCCTTCTTTTCCAACGTGCTAACCCTGCATGCATGGTTGACGTCACATAGGCGGAGTCACTGTACACTGTCACTTCCCTTTCTGCAAGTTTTTCGAATGCAGCAATAAGTGCTACCAATTCTGCTGTTTGCACCTAGAAGTGAGACAGTAGCCTTGCACTTACTACCGCCTCAAATTCCCCATTCTCTCTGTGCCTTACTACAGGTGCACCTGAATGCCTTACCCTACTAGTTTGTTTGATTTGCGAAAAACCATTAATAAAGAGGATTTCCATTTCAGACAGCGCGTTTTCATTTACACGCCCTATGTCATCATCGAATTCCTCATAACTAGCACAGTCATGCACATGCTCACCATCTACCACAGGCTTGGCTACAAATGTGGCAGGGTTCACTACTTTACACATGACTATTTTGATCGCTGGTTTTGATATAACTACCTCATACGCAGAAGTTCTCTAAGATGTCAATGTACCCTTAGGTTTTTCCAAAATGGCAAACAAAGCATGTGCCACATGTAAAAGTATATTTTGCATAAATACCGCCTGATAGTAAATTATTGGCCTAAGCACATTCGCATCGCACTATATATCGCATTGAATGAACCTGAAACAGGCTGATTACGCTGCCATTTTAAGTTATCCGCCATTTTGATCGCCTCTTGCTTTCTGTCTAGGAGGAGAAGCTAAAGACTGGTAACAGAGCGCCTGCCTTCACATCTTTAAACATTGTTCCAGGAGTCCCGGGCTCACAAGGCAGTGCAGCAGGGCCTTCATGCCTTACATTGGAGAGCCACAACCATGGCTTTCCCCCTCCCCCATCAAGGGGAAGATTTGTGCTATGGAGGGAGTTGTTTCCAGTCCCCTGCCAGCAAAATCAAGTGCAAAAAATACAAGTACCAGAATCCTCAGAGCTAATTAATTTGTTACACCTGAAACAGAAATGCAGACCCGCCTGAAAAAACACAGAAACCCAGCCTCCATGAAGATTGATGAAGTCATGAAAACATGCGTTAGGAGGAGAAGCTAAAGACTGGTAACAGAGCGCCTGCCTTCACATCTTTAAATCTTGCTTTCTGTCCCATGTTAGAATTTGTGTTTTTGGCTCCAGCAGAGCAAAATAAACTTTGTACTGTTTCCATGATGTCAATGCAGATAAACATGTTGAAGCTGCTAAGGTGGATTGTTTGTCCTACACTGGGAAACCTTTGAGCTAAACAAAAGCCTTACTAATCAGTAATTTAGATACCATCTGTACCAACAGTGCCTTTCCCGTTCAAACAGCCAAGTAGTATGTGGAATAGCTGAACATGTGCTTCTTGCAGAAATCTTTGTTTTCGCTTCTTGAAACTAAGCTGATTTTACGCTCAAGAACAAACGCTAGACAAATATAAGCGAGTAAAATAAGGACTTTTACCTTTGTGTCCTATATTTGGAAAACATATGAAGTGGTTAATGGAAAACAACAAACTATTCAAAGATGTTTTCACATGAATTAGTTATGTGGAAAGACTATGAACCCTAGGTAAATGTATGACACGAAGTGGGGCTGGACGATGTGTCCGGGATTGTGGAAAACCTGTATAAATACTTGTGTGTTTGAAATGTCCAGCACTCTCTCTCACGGTGTCTGCTTGCACACATTGCGGGTGTTGAGAGCCAGACACATCACAATTAGAGACTAATCCAGCACGGTTGTAAGATATCCAAAACATATGACCCAATTACAATACTTAGTGAGTATGGTAATGACCACGGGTTCTACCACGATGTGTTTATGTTATTGCACACCCTTTTCTGAAATTTGCAAATTCAGGTGTGTTACTAATTATTTTCCACACTACATTGAACATATTGTATAATCAGTTTTTCTTTGTTGTTATTCTCTGTTTGCTTTTGACCTGTGCATCTTCTACAATCAACTTAACCAATACCTGGGTATGTGATTTGCAATATTTTTTTATTTTAAATGTTTATTTTTAATGTTTGTTTTTATATGTTTACAGCACACTAATGTACATTTTCTTGTCATTTTTCCATCATTTTGAACCATCATGCTTTCTGTATCATTATTATGTCAGCCTTGAGAACGACTTATGGTCGAAACATGTGTCGGCTGACTTTGTGCGGACATTTTCATTAAACAATTTATATTATCTAAATCATGGATCAAATATATCATTCTAAAGGATTGTAATTTAGGGAAGAGCACGTATCTATGTGTCATCTTTCTACAATTACTAATTTACCAGGCATTTAGTGGGTACCTGGCTTTGACACGTGTGACGCAGCTCAATGATACCCACTAACTACAGTGTGCATAACGCACCCTCAAGCCTCTACCCACTTAATCTTTTCAGTGAAATGTATATTATACTTTGACCTTGTGACTGGCGTATTTCTATTATGTGGTATTAAGCCTCAATATTCTTTAATCTTTCAGATGGCGCCCGAATAGGGACCCTCAAGATTGAAGCCACATGGCTAGACAAAGACGAGGCTACCGGACCAGGATCAGAGAGTGACGGGGTGCCCTGCAAAGCAAGACGCGATTCTTCTGCAGTACTGTACACCCGATCCCTGGACAGTAAGCAGCATTTAGTAGGGCATCACGACGAGGGTCCCCGTATCGAGGCCTATTTTTCGAAAACGCCAGCCATGAAGATTTGATGTCTGATCAGACACTTTGATTTGAAATCAGGTGAATCATACCCCGATTCCTAAAAATTCCTGATATTTGTTGCAAGTGTTGTCTCTGCAGAAACAAACATAGCCAGCTAAGATCACGATTTAACTATGCCTGGAAAATTATCATCCTGTTTCAGGGTATTATTCCACAGGGAAAGACTATCTTTGAAACAAGGCAAACCGGCACCACACTAAGGGTTGCTGGCTTATTTAATGTATTGTAAGTATGGCCTGGGAGGTATGGTATTTAATGAAATTTGGCACAGACAGACCAGACATGTTTCCGAACTTCAGTGGCCAGTTTATGGTAGTTTTGAAATTGTCAGCCTAGAGAATTTAGAATCTGTATTGTGGAGAAAAAAGGCTAGGCCTGCAGCATTTGTTGCAGTTAGAGATTGGAGGATGGAAGCCATGCAGCAACTTAGAAGTAAAGAAAAGCATGCACGCAGATACATGACGAATGCTGAGAAAGCATTATTGCATGATCAGCAGAATCAGTCAGAATCCATCAGTCATATATCCCTCTCAGGATTTTCATACATCAGATGACTTACTTAATAAATTATTGTATGAGCGTGGGACTGTTTCAACTGCACCACCTCCTTATGTGCCTCCTCTGGTTGTTGTTCCTCCTTTTCCCATTGTTGTTCCTCTTCCTCCCGTTGTTGTACCCCCTCCTGCACCTCCACTCATCCCAACAGTTACTGTCCCCATAATTCCATCTGCAACGGCAGCGGTATTGCGTCCACTACCTATTGCACAAGAATTGTATGAACCCTCTTTGCCAGGTGGTTCTGCTTCACCTGCAGTGGTTGAAGGGGCGGAAGCTGATCCAAGAATAGTGACTCGTGGCACAGTATCTAAAGACAGAAAGAGAGAATTGTATACGTGGGCTAAAAAGTACATAGAAGAGGGTGATGAATCGGCTGTATTAGTTGCGGTTTCTGATCAAGGGGGTATTCCTGAACAGAATACTTTGATAGAACGGATGGGAACGTATTTAGTTGATATATGGAGTGATTTGATGGACATGAATGTCCCACAGGGGTTGAGGAATTTGAATTTCCTTGCCCATTCAAGGGGTACTGCGGCAAAAGTATATGAGCATGTAGAGAAGGTATTTGAGTTTAAAAGGGAGCTAGATCGGTTACAGAAAGATGAGATGGATGATAGACGGCAGGCTTCATATGTGCAGAAGCAATTTCTTCCTCCATTGAAACCAATGATTGAAGAAATGCGCATTTGCACAAGAGACGCTCTTAGATGGATTTCGGATGTTTCAATTTCTCCAATTGAAGTGCATGACATGTTTAGTCAGTATGCTCCGGCAATGCAAAGGAAAGTGTTACAGGTGATGGTTGAGTATTTACAAGATGAATTTATGAAGAAAAAAATATGTTGTCCCTCAGATGTCATGGTTATTTATAAAAGAGCATTTTCACCCGATACTACATTGACTTCTTTGTCACTTGATTTAACATTGTTGCTTAATACACGTTCAGATTTGCCTTCTTTACAATTGCCGATGAGGGAGCTTCCTCCGACATTTGTTCCGAAAGTAGAGATTCCTGCTAATGCTGCAGCAGGAACACCTGCCACTACTATTGAAGCACATTATGTCTCACAGTTTGTCCATGTCCCGTTTTCTAGACAGGAAGTGAATACCATTAGGCAATCAATTCTAGATATTAGGAAGAATCCAACAGGATTTTATAGAGAAATTGAATCTGTCTTGCATTAGTCAGTTTTTACACTGGGTGATATAGATTTGTGGTTTCCCGTGAGCCTTCCTGCTGATTTATGGAGGCAAATTATAACTGTTGATGATCAGGCAGGGATGGGTGATACATGGATGCCTTGGTACGGGCAGATGGGGAAAGGAATGCCGGTGAAAAACCACCACAGGTGATATTGATGTTGCCAGACAGAATAGTGACTAAATTAAAAACTCTGGTTCCTGAAAAAAGAATTATATGGGATAAGTTTACGGCTTGCATGCAAGGGAAGTCAGAAGGTGTGACAGAGTATTTTAACAGATGTGAGCAAGTATTTTCAGATTTTAGTGGTCAAGATGTAAGTACAGAGCCAGGAAAGACGCTATTTGTTGATAAGTTTGTGCTAGGATTGTTGCCTGAAATCCAATCACAGATCATGACCTCTGAGAGTGCATGGCAAGTGAAACCACAATCTGAAGTGTTACACATGGCTCAGTATTATGAAAATAGGGTTAATACAGAGAAGGAGAAAGTGCAAAAGAAAAAAGGGGACCTGAAGACTAGAGTGTTATTGCAGCAAATAGCTAGAGAAGCCAGAGGTAGGAATACACAGTTCAGAGGCCAATTTACACCACAGGGTTGTGCACAACTGGGTCCTGTACACATAAATCAGTGTGCATATTCTATACAGGAGGGTCATTGGCAAGCACAATGCCAGATCCTTCAGCAGAGATCAAATAGCATGTATGGCGCCATGGGTAGGTGATCCAGAGGCCGTCCTGGGATAGGGAGTCCTGGTAGAAGTCAGTTTGCACCGAACCAACAGACACCATCACAAGATAATCCGCAAGAGAGTGTTAATAGTGGGAATATTTTTGATAATCCTTTGTCTACTTTTCTGAAGGTTTCTCCTTTGACCATATACTGTTCCGTTAGGACATCCTGAAGCAGGGTCTGGAACCAATACCTATTCCCGTCAATCAGAAAGGGTCCTATGTTGAAATGAAGGTGGGGAATAGGGAGCAACTCTTTTTGATAGATATAGGAGCACAGAATTTTTCTATTGATCATTCACGGGTTCTAGATATTCCACTGTCAGGGCAGAACAAGATTTCTGTAGGGTTCTCTGGTACGCCAGTGGTTAGTCCGGTTTCTCGGCTGGTACCAATTTCACTGGGACCATTTACTGATTCTTGACCCTTTCTACTGACGACAAATTCGGGTGAAATTTGTTGGGATTAAATTTATTAAGGAAATTTAATGCTGTGATTTACTGTTCTCCAGATGGAGTGTACTTAACGATTTTGCCCCAACAAACTTCCGTTCCATGCCTATGCCTTTGTCTATGCCTTTACCAACTGAATTGAATAAGGTTCCAACATTTTTATGCACAGTTAATGATAATGACGTTGGAATTTTACAAATTGAGGCAGTTAAAATTCTGTTGAAACCAGGTGTTAAATTGCTGCATATACCGCAATATAAAATTCTGTTTGAAGGTGAACAGGCTTTGAAGAGTATTATTTCTGTTTTCGTACACCGAGGAGTAATTGAGGAAATTGCGGGGAGCGTGTGTAATAGTCTGATTTTACCAGTTTACAAAAATGGGGATAATGCGATTTCTTTTAATTTTATTATTAATTTGCGCACCATTAATAAGGTTGTGGCACCACAGTTTCTGATTGTACCTGATGTCACCACAATTCTAACTATGATTCCAGCCACGGCTACACAATTTAGTGTTGTGGATTTGAAAAACGCTTTCTTTAGTATTCCTGTGAATGTTGATAGCAGATATGTGTTTACGTTCACCCTAGGGGGATGCTCGTTTGCATTTACTTGTGTGCCGCAAGGGTATACTGAGAGTCCTAGAATCTATAGTAGAGCATTGAAAGATCAGCTTGATACGCTCGAGTTGCCTTCCACTTGCACGTTGTTGCAATATGTTGATGATCTACTTACTGCTTCTGAATATGCCTGCAAAGAGGTTGCGGTGTTGCTGCTAATTGTTTTAGCAGAACATGGGCATAAGGATTCATTGAAGAAGTTTCAGTATTGTCGACAGGAGGTCACCTATTTGGGCTATCTCCTGTCGAAGGAGGGAAGAAGATCGACACCTGAACGCATCTCTGATATGTCTGTTCCAAATACACAGATAGAGGTCAGAGCTTTAATGGGCATGGCCACGTACTGTAAACAGTGGATCCCAAATTTTTTGTTATTGATAAAACCTATGTTGGCACTGACAAAGAAGGACATTTCTTTGCCTTTAATGTGGAACATGGATTGCCAGAACGCTTTTGATTTGCTTAAGGCTGCGTTGTGTTCAGCACCAGTTTTGGGCACACCAAATTACAAAAAAGGCTTTGTTTTGTATGTGCATGAACGTGATGGATGTGCTTTGGCTGTTTGGACACAGGAACATGGGGCAAGAATAGGCTGTGCAGCTATTTTTCCTCCACATTAGACCTTGTTGCATGCGCTTTCCCGAGATGTTTGAGAGCTGTAGCTGCTGCTGCTGCATCCGTGAAACAAAGTGAGGGTATGGTTTTAGGTCACTCTTTAACAGTGATGGTATCCCACTCCCTAGACGTTTTATTAAACAGAACGCAGACACAACCTCTCACATCAGCTCGATTAACAAGGTACGAGCTGATTCTATTTGCACTGCATATCCAAATTAAGAGATGTTGTTCATTGAATCCAGCTGAACTATTGCCTTCTCCACAAGAGGCAGATTGCAGTGACAAGATGTCACATGTTTGTCTCTATAATACAGAACAAGAAACTAAGGGCAGAATTGATTTAATTGATACACCCTTAAAGAATATACAAGGGGAGCTATTCTGTGATGGCTCCTGTTTTAAACTACCGGAATGTACATGTACCGCTGCTTATGCAATCACCAGATTAAGCACTGTTGTGGAGAGTAAACAAATTCTGCATAACTCTGCGCAAGCTGCAGAGATTATTGCTTTAACCAGAGCTTGTGACATTTCTGAAGGGTTTAGTGTAAACATGTTTACAGATAGCCAATACGCATTTGGGGTGGTTCATAATTTTAGCCGACTATGGGCTGAGATTGTTCCTCACATGGAACAAAATGTCAACATGGCACTCTGATAGTCTGGTTGCTATCAGCACTTGCGCTTCTTACACAGCTAGCAATAATAAAGTGCGTTGCACACCAGAAAGTGACGGATGATGTAGGAAAAGAAAACGATTTTGCTGACAGAATAGCCAACCAGACTGCTACTGATTTGCACTCAAAAATGTACATGTTCGATTCAGCAAGATGGGTTACTGATACTTGTATGGTGGACTAAGGGATTAGCCGTTCAGGCTGAAGCTATTCCAGAAGAAATCAAAAAGTGGGCTGCGGGTTCAGCGGGTCTAGACAATGAGGGTTGTTGGGTGGATAATGAGAAGCAAAGATGGATGCTACCCAATGCCTATGCCACTGCTATCGTCACCATGGCTCATGGCCCAACACACATATGTGCTAAAAAGGTTTGGCAACAATTAGATCTCGTCTGTTATAACACTAATATCCAGAAATCTGCTGAACGTTTGGTCCAGAGTTGCATTATATGTTTGCAGCATAACAATGGGAAGGGAACAGGGCAGTTTAGGTCCTCCCTCCATGTCTTTTGAGGTGATCCATTTTGATTTCATTGAGATGGAACGTTGCCAAAACTATACATTTGCCTTAGTTGTGATCTGTGCCTTTAGCAAATGGGTTGAAGCTTTCCCACTAAAAGACGCCACAGCAATGTCAACGGCAAAGACCATGCTTAGGGAATATTTCAATAGGTTTGGCTTGCCGAGAGTAATTTGGTCCGATAATTGCCCACATTTTATCGCTGCTGTCATCCTGCAACTATGTGTGGGATTACAGATCGATAAACAGTTTTACTCGGCCAGACATGCTCAGAGTGCCAGCCTTGTGGAATGCCATAATGGTATCTTAAAGAATAAAATCACTAAAGTCTGTGCACACAGCAATCTGAAATGGCCGAACGCTTTGCCAATAGCCTTACTATCGATGCAAACAACCGCACAGTCAAAGACAGGGCTCTCCCTCTATGAGATTGTCATGGGGAGGCCAGCCAATGTATGGAATGTACCGAGGCCCAAACAGTTGAAATATAGTGAGTATCTGCTTTTGTCTGATTATTGTGACCAGGTGTCTCAAAACTTGCGTTTGATTCACCGACAGGTACAAGAAGCCCTCCCTGTAAAATACGAGGGTCCAGGTCACCGACTCCAACCTGGTCAGTGGGTCATGGTGAAACATTTTGAGAGGGGCACCTGCCTTACACCTCGTTGGAAGAGACCCCATCAGATCCTTTTGGCTACACAAACTGCAGCACGAGTGACCAGAAAGAAACATTGGATCCACGCGATACATGTGAATAGGATTCCTTTTCCTCTGTCCTATGATGAGGGGGAGGAGAAAGGAATTGATGATCCTGATGCTCATAACGTGCCTGCTTTCAGTGAAACCGAGGGTGCCATGAAAATTCTTCCTGAGCCTGTGAGGCCTGGGGAGATTGTTGCTTCTTCTTCAATTTCTTCCGCACCATTGATCGATCTTGTTTCTGCTTCTCCATCTTCTTCAGGAAACAACAACGCTTTGTTCCTTGATCATTCTGTACCTGGAGTTTTAAGTTACAATCTGTGACCACAGAACAGGATTTAGATTTAGGGCCTGCTGACATTACATTAATGTAAATAGAATAGGAAAGTGCAGCTAGGATTCTGTACCAACAAGAAACCCACAAGAAACCAAAGTAGAGCCAGTCCTTTGTCATTCCTCTGCTGAATACGATAAGAGGCATGGACCGGCAAAGTTACCTTCAATCAAGATAGGCCACTTGGTCAAGTGCCACCCACTAATGAACTAAAAGAGCCTAACAGTGAGGCTTCTTAATGGACCCTGAACAACTATGCCTGTGTTTGGGGCCACTCGTACTAATAAGGATACTGATAGTTTTGCTGATAATGAGTCCCCCCATCGAGGGCCATGGTCCCCTAGGACCAAATGGATACTGATCACAAAAACAGCTTTTATTGTAATTACATTGACACTCGTATTTTGGTATCTGTAGAGTGCACATACACATAGGCTGGGAAAAATGACTAATGCCTTGGTAATGCAGGACATCACCATAAAGGAATTAATGGCGATCAATGTTTTTGAAGTTAGCGATTCAGGATGCTCTGATGATGATACATGGTTTTCGGATGATGCTAATGTTTGAGTAATGCTCTTGGCTTAGGCCAAAAGGAGGGTTTGTAAAAGTATATTTTGCATGAATACCACCTGATAGTAAACAATTGGCCTATGCACATTCGCATTGCACTATAAATCGTGTTGAATGAACCTGAAACAGGCTGACTACGCCGCCATTTTAAGTTATCCGCCTTTTTGATCACCTCTTGCTTTCTGTCCCATGTTAGAATTTGTGTTTTTGGCTCCAGCTTAGCAAAGTGAACTGTGTACTGTTTCCATGATGCCAACGCAGATAAACATGTTCAAACTGCTGAGGTGGATCGTTTGTCCTACACTGAGAAACCTTGGAGCTAAACAAAAGCCTTACTAATCAGTAATTTAGATACTATCTGTATCAACAGTGCCTTTCCCGTTCAAACAGCCAAGTAGAATGTTGAATAGTTGAACATGTGCTTCTTGTAGAAATCTTTGTTTTCGCTCTCTGAAGCTAAGCTGACTTTAAGCTCAAGAACAAATGCTAGACAAATATAAGCGAGTAAAATAAGGACTGTTACATGTTGTGAACTATATTTGGAAAACATTTGAAGTTTTTAATGGAAAACAACAAACTATTTAAAGATGTTTTGACATGAATTAGTTATGTGGAAAGGCTATGAACCCTAGGTAAATGTATGACACGAAGTGGGGCTGCACGATGTGTCCAGGATTCTGGAAAACCTGTATAAATACTTGTGTTTTTTAAATGTCCAGCACTCTCTCATCTCACAGTGTCTGCTTGCACACATTGCAGGGTGTTGAGAGCCAGACAGCTGACTGTTAATAAAAGTACATTATACTTTGACCTCGTGATGGGCGTATTTCTATTATGTGATATTTTAGGCCTCGATATTCTTTAATGTTTCACACAAAAAATGTCATGGAACACCCCATCACAATGCTGGTAGACTTCTCAATTAAGAACGCGGCTGCTGCTAGTGACTGTTTGCAAGGAAAGTGCCCTTTCATAAGTGGAACCAGAATATCACTATAATATGCCAGAGGTTTGTACCCCAACGTAGTCCTCTGTGTAAGCACTGCTGTCATGACTGTCCCATTCGGGTGCAAAAATAAAAATATCTCCTCGTCATAATTGGGAATTCCTAAAACTGGAGTTGTACAAATTGGTTTCTTCAACTCTTCAAACCCTTCCTTATTTTCTTCAGTCCTTTCAATTTTTTCCTTATTCACTTGTGCTTTCTTTAGAGCCTGCAAAAGGGGTCTTATGTATGAACTATAATCAAACACCCACGCTCTAACGTAGTTATATAATCCCAAAAACTGTTGCATGTGTTTCACTGTGTGCAGTTTTGTTGTTTTCATAATCGCCTCAGCTCTTTCAGGTGTGACCCTCTTTCCCTCATGTGAGATCAACTGGCCTATGTAAAACACTTCTTCTTGACAATATTGCAACTTTTCTTTATCTACCTTATATCCCTTGTCTGCCAGGATAGTCATTAACTCAATCGAGTCTTGTCTGCTCTCATCTTCTATTGTGCTACAAATCAAAATATCATCTACGTACTGTGTCACAATGCTTTTTAAATCAATATTGACTAGGTCCATCTGAAGGACCCTGTTAAAGATCGATGGAGACTCGCAGTACCCTTGGGGCAAACAAGTACTTCTCAGTCTAGTTTGGCAAAACGTAAATGACGTAAGGTCTTGGGAATCCTTATGCAATGGAATTTAGAAAAATTCATTTTTCAAGCCAATCACCATAAAATATTGTGCTTCTGCTGGGATGCTACACAGTATTGTCGCCGGATTAGGAACTGAAGGAAATGCTGCCTCTACAATGTGGTTAATCGGTCTCATATCTTGTATGAATCTCCACAACCCTCCCTTCGTTTTTGTAATTGGATACACTGCAGATTACACAGTGACTCTGACGTCATTAAGATGCCTTGCTCCATCTGGGCTGAAATAGTCTTAGAAATACCCTCATCTGCCTCTCGAGACATTGGGAACTGTCTTGCTGGAGGTAAAATCGCTCCTGGTTTCAACTTTATATTAACCTTCCCTAACCCCTTCAATAGGCCTACATCATAGGGGCCTGTCGTCCATAAAGAGTTTGGTACTTTTTACAAGTCTTCATCAAAAAATGCTGGACGCTGCCGTAAATATTACCATTTGCTGTGGGATCTCTCTTTTCTCTATTCTAATCCAATATGTAATACTCATCTCGAATATTACTTCATCATCTGATGTATCATCCCTAAACATGTCTTCGTCAGTGACGTCAGTCAGTCTATACCCTTCCCCAATGGCAATCACTGTTCTCCAGGGCCTGCCATTGTCATTTGTTCCTTCGAGCATTGCCATTTCCACTTGCTCTATGGCTGCATTTAACTCTAGGGGAATAGTCTGTCCCCCCTCTTCATCCTAGGTATCTGTGGCCTGATCAAAAATGTATCAGGTATTCTCATAATCTTTCCTACTTATCGGGTAGCCATGTCAACAGAATGAGTACGCCATAAAGCAAAACTTCTGGCTCTAGTGGCATTCCTCGCAGAGCCATTTGCCCTGTAAACACCAATATAAATTCACCCACATTCATATCATGTATCCCTGGTGTAGAACACACTATACCTTCATCAGTAAAAGAAATCGTCATGTTAAGATTTGTCATTAAATCTCGTCCTAGAATGTTAACTGGTGTCTGCCATGAATACTATAATGGAACAGACATGTCACACTCTCCTATAGAGACTGGTAATTCGTCAGTGAAAAAAACTCGACTCGTAGCTCCAGAGAATCCTTGAGTATTCATGGCATTTCCCGACATTGGGTATTTTCCCTCTCGTATACATGAAAGTATAGCCCCAGTGTCTACTAAAAAAGAAATGGATTTGCCTCCTATCGTAACATCAACCCTTGGTTCCTCGTGGGGGTCTGTTGTCACTGATAGTACTGTACACATCAAGTCGCTCTCTGAGCTGTCCCATTGTAGGTACATGCATATACTGATACCTGTGAAAGGACTTCCTCTACCACAGTGACACCCCTACTCTAGGTGTCAATAACTGTCCCATGTTTGCATTCTGCTGCATGTGCATGATTGTTTGCTACAACTGTCCTTGTGGTGGATTCAATAGTGCTTGCTGTGGCTGCAATGCCTATTGTATTTGCAGCACTTGTGCTTGATACACTGTCTGATCTTGGGTGAACCCATGCCTAGCTTATGAGCTATATTCTGGAGCATGAGCTGCCCCCCTGTCGAAAATTGCCCATTCGTATATACCCTTGGCTTCCACACATACGCGCAATGTGCCCTGTCATCCCACATGTACAACATACAGGAGGAGCTCTTCTGATTTGTCCCCCTTGGTTAAATTCTCCTTGCGCATTCTGATTATCATTCTGCATATTCTGAAAACCACCATGATTATTCTGAAAACCACCCCTTCCTCTGTAACCTATTCCTCAGCCTCATGGCATAGGCCCATTCCCTCCTTGATCCATTTGGTGCTAATTATTCACCTGTGGTGCACCCACTGCTTGCTACTTTCCCAATCCTTCTCTGCTTGTCAAAACCCGTCCTTTTATGGCATATATTGACAATTTGTTCTGAACTAACTTGGCTTTCTCAATTTTTCTGGCATCTTACCTCTTCCTATTTTTCTCTTGCAATAGCCGACAGTGATGCACTATGGTCTGGTGGACAACTATGCCCACCCTTAGTGCAAGTCATCTTAATTGTAATCAAATACATGATGTTTCCCTGGCTCTCAAACTAAAGGCCTATTTGCTACGTGGCCCTCTATAATTGGTTTGCACACTTGTACCCTTCTGGAATATTGAACTCGCTAGCAGCACGCAAGCTGGTACCGCAGGTGCTGGTGGGTGGGCTTGATCATGCCTCCCCACCCAACTAAACCATCATGCATCATCACTCCTGCTGTCTGCCATTCGAATTTTCTTTGAACTCGGGCTTGCAAAGTATCACTGCTCCAGAGAATAGAAGGGAGAGTGAGCATGCTCTTATCTTCAAGTCTCAATGCAGCTTGCCCAAAGTCTATTTCCATCTACCCCATGTGACAGGAGACTGTGTTTTAGCTACTTCTTAGCATTAAATATTATAAATGAATAAAACTTGGCACTCATAGTGTTTTTCCATTGCACCTTAACAGGAGCTTGGCTCGCTTCTCACGTTCTTTGTATCTTCTTGAATAGATGACCGGTTTCTTGGCTGCCTCAACCCTTGGCATGGGGCCAGACAAGCCTTCTTGATTCTTCCTCCATCTACAGCTGCTTTTTTCTGCTGCGCCACAATCTCAGCCCTTTTGCTCATGAGGTCCTAGTTTGCCAAAATGCAACGTGGAACATTCAGATACTATACATATATATATATATATTGGTAGCACCACCTGCAGTCTATTCACTACGTATAGCCAGCATTCATGTTTACTTAGTCTACTTACGTTTCAGCATCTGTACAATTATAAAATGGCGGCTTGCATTTTCTTCAGTGCTCTTCGCACGTGCAATCTTCATTCTGCACGTGAAATGTTACTCGATTCTTTACTTCGTCATGAAATTCTATAAGGTCTATTCCCCTTGTCTCTTAGCATCTCTTCTTGGCGCACCGTTTTTACTTCATGTGACGTCACCAATCTTCTCTTTCATTCATCTTTACACTTCTTCCAGGATCTCTCCTAAGAGGCTGTCAACTCTCTCAGGATAAATGAAGAACAGTTTTCTAAATGGATACCTTGTCTCAAAGGCTTTTCGTGTTATAGGCATCATTACTGATGCTTTGCTTATCACAGTTTTCGGTTCCCAACATGTAGGCAAAATGGGGGCAGTACCTTTGGCTCCTCCTCTACATTACTTCCACAGTGCACTCAGGGTTGTCAAGATGGAAGAGAAGAGGGTTCAGGAAACATGATGGCACACCAGTGCAACATACAGATTTACATTCAAGATTAGTAGAGTTCTAACCCTGCCCTCAGCATTCCCTATAGTGAAATGTGCAGCCCACACCAGGCATAACAACAATCAGGGACTCTGGTTGAAAAGGAAAAATAAACTGAAGTGTTAGGTGGAATAATGGTTATATCACATACGAACACCTTCGAGAAGCTTACTCAAATGCTTTTGGGAACTGGTTTTGATAGTTTCCATCAAATGTGTTTGCTAAAAACATCCCTAAGTGAAAGAACACCTTATCCCTATAAGGTGTTGCTGTCCCTAGGTAAGAGGTGTTGCACTGCCTATTTAAAAGGAAAGGAAGAGGTGCTAACCCTACTTCTACAATGTATATAGCTCCAGTACAGATAAGTGAATAAAATGGTTGAACTAAATCTACTATATCTCCATGGACATTCCCTGGAGGACTTTTTCTTTATGGGGTACAATTACCATACGTTTGCTTTATTCACCACCAGCAGGGGTGTGTGCATGAGGTGTAGACCTGATGACATATTGAGGTTCAACACAAGACAAAACACAACAAAAGGTATCTTCACACAAGAAATAGTTGTGGGTCAGGGTGATTTCAGCCAATTGGGTGATGAAGGTGGCATGCCCGCCTCCCAGTCTTGTGTCAATTACCAAGCGTCATCTTACCATTTCCACTGTTTCTGGTTGGGGAATGTTTCTATAGAGCGCCTTTACATCCATCATTACAAGCCACTTTTATCAGATACCTTTTATCAAAAAAATCTCGGGAACAGCCATGGGTGCAACATTTGCACCTTCTCTAGTCAAACTATATGTAGAACAATTTGAAGAAGAACACATCTACGCAGAAACTAATCCGTACCACATAAAGCTCTGCATATGGCGCAGGTACATAGATGATGTTCTACTAAACTTTGAGGGCACATCAGAGGAACTGGCCAATTTCCATGAGTGGCTAAACAACTGCAATCCACACCTCAAATTCAGCATTGATGCCAACAGAGAAGAGACCCATTTTCTGGATCTGCTGATCACCACAATGGATGGAATACTTCCTTCTCAAGTATATAAGAAGGAAACCGGTCATAACTTCCAGCTCAAATACTTGAGCTACCACCCTCGAGCCCTAAGGAATAACCTGCACTTTGGGCAATTTTTGCGGTACAGACGGACCTGCACCAGGACAGAGGATTATAACATCCAAGCAGGATTGCTCAGGAAAAAACTTACCCAGAGGGGATATCCGAAGAAGATTGTTAATAACACCTAAAAAAGAGCAAGACATATACCAAGAGTTGTCACATTGATACAACATACAATAAACAGAAAATAGAACCAACATCACAGCTGTACTGAGCTATTTCCCCATTTCAACTCTCTGAAAAAAGAAATCATATAACTGTCGCCAATTTTGAACACAGGGGCCAGTCACTTAGAAATTCCTTCTTTTGCCATGAAAAAAAGAGACAAAATCTACGAGATCGTCTGGTACACACCTTAAAAGAGACATGCACAGAAGAAACCGAACCAAGAATCTGGGGAGCAACCCAGCCAACCGGCCATGCCCCCTGTGAGGGCTGTTCCATGTGTGCCCAGACAGCCTGGAGTACGAGCATCAACATTGGGTGGAAAACACCATGGGAACAAAGAACACTTACAAATTGTAACAGCAAAGGAGTAGTCTACCTTATCACATGCCCATGTAGACTACGATATGTGGGTATGACTATCAGAGAAGTGAAAAAAGGATTTATAGAACACAAGTCGTGTATCATATTCAAAGAAATCACAGCCCCTCTGGTAGCACACCAGAACAATTTAATTGGACTGTACTTGAAAAGATCAGACCACTGCGTAGAGGTGGTAATTTTGCAAATCTACTGCTACGTCGGGGACAGAACTGGATTTGCAGACTTAACACGGTTAATAGGGGTCTGAATGAAAAAATCCAATGGCACAAACTGGCGCTAATGAAATAATTTAAATTTGGCTGCAACCCATTAGACAGAGGATCAGAATGGACCCTGCACTTTTGATCTGGGCATGCATTACCCCTGTATATTCCACAACATTCCACAATGTGGGACACACGTGGGGCCAAGCAGACACAGAATTACCCCAAAAAACAGCAGCCCCTGGCTGTCCCGAAATACATTTATAGGCATATTCAATAGTAGCCACACTTACGATTATGGGAGGTGCAATACACATAAAAACAAAGTCAAGCCCACCTTTAGTGGAAGAAAATCGGATGTCCAGCTTACATTCTAATTGCACGATATCACCGCAACATGCATTAGAGACACGCTCCAATATGGTGCCCTTGCTCCACTGGAACTTATTATTGTAAGCAATCAAACTGAGAGCAACGAGAAACCAAAGACGACTTTGTAGACCCTAACTGCAGTGCCATTTATTGTAGACACATATTCAGAGTCTTATCCAGAGGCAGCCTGAATTACAATTAAGGGAGGTGTAACAAACAAGCCAAGTCCACCCTAAATATAATACAGTCAGACGGGAAGTTGGCGTGCTCAATGCACAATACCATCCTTGCCGGCATTAGCAACATGCTCCAATATGGTGTCCCAGTTCCGCAGGAACCCAGTATTGGAAGTGACTAAGCGAAAATGCAATGAGTAACAAAAGACAACTCCATAGGACATGTCGTTTAGCAACCTTCTGTTGTACAGCAGCGATGGAGACAGCCACACCGCGGCAGCTCTGCATTTTCAGAGGATCTCCCAGATCTAACGGTAAGTGGGAGCACATCCAGCGTACCATTTAACCCCATTTAATTTAAATGCCACACCGCGGCAGCTCTGCATATCCCACTTCTAATAGTAAGTGGGAGCACGTCAAGCGGACGGACAATGCAATTTATATTGCGGGGGTTATCTACCCCTTGCAGGTTGATAGAAATGCCCCCGGGGGGAATATCTTGGTGACATGATCACACAGTGTCCTTTAATATACCGATGCACCCCCTGTCACCTACTGAAAAAGAGAGGCGGACCACCACGCAGAGTGATTGTAGACAAGCACTGGGCACTGTACAGGAAGCCACCCGTGCACACTAACCTGCAGTTTAGAATACCGAACATTGATTTTGAGGCACAGGTGAACCAATAACATAATCAAGTGACTATGAGCGGAACTACACACTATAGAGACACAAGTGGCTACAATTTGAATAAGAGGTCAATAACAATACACAATACAGCATAAAATCTGTCTCGTAACATCTGCACAACAGATAGATGTCACGTATAAAAAACAATATGGTAGGCAATGGCCACATGGAGGAGCTACACTGGAATCCTACAATGGAGCTCAGTTGGGTTCACCTTTCCTCCGACCGGGGACCCATAAAGGAACCACTGCTCCCGAGACCTTGCAGCAAGGTACAAAAAAGACCAGATCCAATTCCAACGACTCTGGAAGCAAGGTAAAATAAAATAAATAAATTCACTAAACAGCGAAGCAGTATGACACAAATTGCTTCAACAAATTGAACTATGTTAAATAGTGTGGGGACCAAGTATAAGAATGTAGAGAGTATGCATTGCATACATTGGGGGACATGGGACAAGTAGACAGAGAAAAAGAAAGAGACTTACGGTCAAAAAATTGACTGCATAGTGCATGCAAAAAATAACAGATGCTAAAAATTCCCAGGCCAAACAAGTTGTTTGAAATTCTTCTCCCTAGGTCAGGATGTTGATGCATCACTAACTGGATGGGGGAGATGATCTGTATAAGACGCATCAGAACTGACGGTCCTGAAGAAGATGACGACAATCATCAGTTCATCGAAACTGGTCAACCACCACAATACGCGATATCCCATACGGAAACACGGGATACAGCAATCTAAGGAATAGCTTCTAGTGGAGATACAGGCTCTCCTTTTTGACTGGTGTCGTATCATCACACAACGCCAACCGGCATTACACGACATTCTGTCATTAATAGAGCACCTTACATACAACAATATAGAGGTCTCTTTACTTTGAATTAGCATCAGTCTTTTTAAAATCATTTCACAGCTGTTTCTTAGCACAACCGAGTGTTTCTGTGTGTTGTGTTGTGTTTTGTCTTGTGTTGAACCTCATTAAGTCATCAGGTCTACACCTCATGCACACACCCCTGCTGGTGGTGAATAAAGCACACTTATGGCAATTGTACCCTATAAAGAAAAAGTCTTCCAGGGAATGTCCATGGAGATATAGTAGATTTGGTTCAACCATTTTATTCACTTATCTGTCCTGGAACTATTTTGTCAAGACGTAGATATGGTGTAGACTATGTACCTCTGTCCCTAGGTAAAAGCCAGGGAGAGCGAAATGACTGGCTGGCCAATCTTTTAGGGCCACAGGTGGCTGGAACAACTGTGCTGGGTCTCCAGTTGGCTGAAAAAGGAAACAGGACAGGTAGGTATCAAAACAAGATGGATAGTGCTCATACCACAAGTAACAAACTAGAAGGTGAACACCTGGCACTCTTTATTAACTATTGAAATAATTAAAAAATATTGGACTCTCTTCTGAGAAAAGAGAGCTGTATTTAGGGTTTTTCAAGGTGCAGGGGAGAAAGTTAACAACCCTGGCATATGGGTTGTACATACAAATAAGGACAAGATAAGTTCCCACTTAGGGAACTCCTGTCCCCTGCACTCTATTTTTGGCTAAAAAAGCTCAATACATTTGTATTTCCTGGGGGAAATTCAATATAAATATAGTAATCAGATTACATTCTGTACAAGTACATGATATTTAGTAACATTGCCATTCAAACCAAATGATTTAGGTCCAACTTCAAAGTAAATTTGTTCTCAAAGATGATTTATTTTTCATATGAATATGCCCAACGCGTTTCGAGATCATTTCTCTTCATCAGGGGCTGTAATAGTTCATTCAATGGTCAAAGAATTCTAAAGAAATACAAAACAAATATATCAAAGTTCAGTTTTGGACAACTCATAGTGTCAAAGACAAACTTTCTCCTGTGTGAACAAGATGGGGGATTTTGTCCTTACAACAACTCAGTGCTGCTAGAAACCATAAATACATGTTCAAGTATTCTCACAGTATAATCAATCTCTAATAAATGTTTGGCGGAAGTTTGGTGCCAAAGGGCCTAGTTAAACAAGTAGTTTTTTACATAAGTTGTAGCCTAAACGAAAACATTATTATATATACCAATATTGTAAAAAAACAAAGCATACCATGTAATCCTTGTAAAAGGGTAAAGGCGAAATGCTCAACAATGTAGCTCCAAACGGAGAGGTTGTGGAGAAAACAGAATACTGTATAAAAAGTAGTGTCAACAATGTGCGCTGCCTACTAACTTATAGGAGTTGTTAGGAGTGGGTAGAGACTTACTGATCAATGTCAAAGCTGTAAGTCTGTGCTTCAATTGAAAGCGGTGGATAATGGACTTCAAAGGGACAAGTACGCGCTCCAAGTCAATCAAGGAGGAATGAAGGGCAGTTAGGTTGACCACTCTGCAGAATAGGTATCTCATAGATTTAATTACAGCAATGCAGGGTGGAGTGTGCGCTAAAATAGGCAGCAGTTGCTGCACCTTCTGCCACAAATGGAACATTATCTGAGGCAATAAACACAGTGCAGGCCCTTCATGTTGCAATGAAAAAGGACACTAGCAGAGTGATCGAAGGTGACTGGTTAGACAAAATGTTTTCTTGGGTGCCCGCATGGCTATTAAACATCGCAAAAGTACTTCTCCCGATTCTCGTAGTGTCTCTCGTTACTCTTTGTGCATGTCAGATAGGGTTCAGTTGTGCATGGGGGTCTGCATAGAGCGAAATATATGATGACACTCGCACCAAAAAGTTCACATGAGGCAACACCCTTAGCCAGAAGTATTCAGACAGAAACTGATCAATGGAAGGGGAGCAAGAGAACTGCATGGTTATGATAGGTGATCCAACTGGTCCACCAAGCACACTGTCTAGCCCTACCACAGATTCAGAAAACTACAAGGAATATTGGGTGGACTGTTATGGTGATGGTGGGTGTTGTTAATTGACATGTACTCTGGGGGAGTATGCAGCAAGTGGGGTAAGCTTATGTGGGGTTGGTACGATATGGATCCCAAAGGATGAAATAAATAGGGAGAAGGAGGGGTTATCAGTTAATAAATTAACCAAAGGGTTGAGTGTGAAGGGGCAGATCCAGTGGTCCACAGTGGGGGTGGTGGCGCACAAGTACAAGCTGCAAAAAGCATTTTGTCTGGGCCTTATGCCCAGCTAGTGATGTGGGGGTCATGAGAGTTGGTGATGTCACCTGGTAATTAGAGTATAGATATAGCTGGGGCAAACATTAGGGAGTTAGTAGAGAGGGGGCTGATGCAGACAACACACGCAGAGCAACACACACAGTCAGCACACATAAGGGGTAGGGCCAGAGGGATGAGGTTAATACACAGCTTGCGTTTATTATGTAGCTTGAATGGAATTAAGTAGCATTGGTACTTGTTGCAGGGTGCAAGAGGATGGCCATATTGGGGCTGGTTATTGATGAAGATTGCCGAGCACCACGATTTAGCTAAAGGTTGTAGTTTTATTTTAATTCAGTTTTATTTTCACTGCAGGGCAGAGGAGCTCATGGAACAAAGGTCATTATGAAAAGTGATGCCAAACAGGGTCTAATTAATTAGTGCAAGGCGACAATTTCTCGGTGCAATGAAATTGCTTTCCAAACAGAAGGTGCCTTCTCAGAAGATAAACGTATGAAAACACCATTACGACCTTGGTGCTAGTTGCACCAACTTTACCACAATGGTGTAAACTACGTTTACACCATGGTGGATGGCGGATTTACCGCCCCATTCCAAGGTGAGTGGGGCGGTAAATCCCCATTTCCCATTTTCCCTTCCCCATTCCCATTTTTGCCCCATAGGGCATAATGGGAGTGGGGAAGGCGCTAATTACGCCGCCGTAAATTACGGCGGCATAATTAGCACCATGGCGGGTTAGCGCCATGGATTTTAACACCTGCTAAAAGCAGGCGTTAAAATTGGAATCAGGCGTTAAGGGTTAACGGTGGCGTTAACCCTTAACGCCTGAGTTATAATGAGGCCCAATGATTATGAAGGACACAGCTTGATACACAAAGTGGCGAATCACAGCAATGCCAAAATAGAGCTTTAGGAAGGGAGCAACTGTGCCACCATTGACCAAAAGGGCATTTCGAACAGGACTAACAGTGTGCTGTAGAACAAGTAATTAGAAGGATTTCATATCTTGCAGCAGGACTGTGCAAATGTGTTTTCATGCAGCTGTCCATCGTGAGAAGATAATTAGAAGGCTGGGCCCAACGTTGGCCACATGTTTCAAACCAGAAGCAGAGATCGAGCAGGTGCAGGGGGCGAGGGATGAGGGGATTCAATCAGGAGAAAAGAAAAGTGTGTCGCAGGGACTACAACATAGTTTTGCTCTGGCTGATTTCGACGCACAATATTACTGGTCAGTTTTGTTATGATGCTACAGCCTGTGCTGTCTCCAACATAGGGATCCAATTAGCATAGAGGTTTTTTCTCACCTTGCACTATGATGCCAATCAGTGGGTCAGGATTTGTGCTGCCAGCAGAGTATGTTGCCATTGGGGGGTGGTAACTCTAAAGGGTGGGAACAGTGCAACCTCCAATCAGATCATTTAATATAGGGTCCTTTAGGGCACTGATGACAAGCAGCCAATCTTCATGTCGTGATTGTGTTAATTGTTGTCATTGTTGAAATTCTTAATTCCTCTTTAAAAGGTGTAGACCAAAAGTGGCAATTTGAGCAATAGTTTTTCAGTTCATTTCCACTGAGCTGTCTGTTTTTTCTCCCAGCTGTTGAATAAAATGTGCTCTTTCATTGCTGCCTGTACACTCTTTTTGACTACTTTTGGATTGTTATTTGGATTACCTTGTGCGACAGCACCTTTACAGTGAGCTAAAACGTGGTTGTAGGCCCTCCCGAGTGGGTACCTTGCGAGAGAACATGTTATTTTGCTGTGTTTGTTCTCGGTAGAGGGGCTACAAGAACCTTTTCTGAATTTTTAGGATCTTGGGGTTGCACCCTAAATTTGCCAGGGTAATCCCAACATGCACCCATTGATCACTACGCTCAGAGAGGCACAGCTTTGCCTCACTGATGAGGCCCGACTAGGCCGAAACAGGTCAGTGGTTGCTGTTGGTACTCTTGTTCAGTGGAGAAGTGCCTAACATTTCACTGCTGGACTGCCCAAGTGGGTGGGGCCAGGCTGATATTTAAATGGTTATTTCTCCTCTGTGAAAGGTACAGTGAGCTAAAACATTGTTGTAGAACTTCAAAAGTGGGCCGCTTCCCAGATAACAGGTTATTTGGCTGTGTTTGTTCTCACTAGGAGGGACACCAGAACTTTTTTAGGAACTTGAGGTTTCACCCTACATTACCCAGGGTAACCCAGATGTGGACCCTTAACTCACTGTACTTAGAGAGGAACAGCTGCACTTCACTGATGAGGCCTTACTAGGCCTTACTAGTTCTGGGGTTGATGTCAGTACACTTGCCCAGGGGAGAATGGCCTAGCACTTCATTGCTGGACTGCCCTATTGGGTAGGACCAGATTGATACTCAAATGGAAATTTCTCCTCTGTGAAAGGAATAGTAAGCAAACATGTGGTTGTAGACTGCGATGCTGGAAATGCATGGGAGGGACAGGGCCTCCATGTCCTTGTCTTGTAGTCCTTTTATCATGTGTGATATGTGTTATTTTATGCACAGGAGTCCATATGGGACTCTTGGCAATGCAGCTCTCCCTCTTTTTGGTTGTGGTGAACAGACCCTTGGGATACTTTTATGGGACCCATGGGTGGAGGGTACAACCCTGTACCACTAGTGTATGTTTTTGGGCACCTCTGTGTGGCCCACAGAGCAGGGTATGGGCTGGTGGCAGCTCCATGCTGAATTCGACAGGTGCTCTGAGTATTTTCCATTTTGGGATACCCAGGCCCTGCCAATGGAATCAGTTGATTCTTTATGGGAGATAAGATGGCCCCTGTGGCCTCTTGCTTTCCATTGCCTGTTACCTTGTTTTCCCAAAGTCCTGGGAAGCCCTGACTCTGTCCCTATTCCCGACTGGCTGTTGGTTGGATGTTCCCTACTTTCCATCCAGGAGCCCGGTGAATGCAGCGCCTGAATCGCGGGCATTTTATTTGTAAAATCAGCTGAGTTAGAACTCAGCATAGCGTGCCCCGTGCTCTCCTCCCCTGCCGCTCCCGCTTCCTGGTCCACCTCCCTCCCGCCTCCCGACCCGCCCACAGCCCTTCCAATTGGCCATCGTGGTTCCTGCCTAGAGTCTACTGACTCGTGTGTCCCTGCCGGCTCTCTTTCCATCCAGGAGCCCGGTGAGTGCAGCGCCTGAATCGCGGGCATTTTATTTGTAAAATCAGCTGAGTTAGAACTCAGCGTACTGTGCCCCGTGCTCTCATCCCCTGCCGCTCCCGCTTCCTGGTCCACCTCCCTCCCGCCTCCCGACCCACCCACAGCCCTTCCAATTGGCCATCGTGGTTCCTGCCTAGAGTCTACTGACTTGCATGTCCCCGCCGGCTCTCTATCCATCCAGGAGCCCGGTGAGTGCAGCGCCTGAATCGCGGGCATTTTATTTGTAAAATCAGCTGAGTTAGAACTCAGCGTAGCGTGCCCCGTGCTCTCCTCCCCTGCCGCTCCCGCTTCCTGGTCCACCTCCCTCCCGCCTCCCGACCCACCCACCGCCCCCTGATTGGCCCTCGCAACATCTAACCCAGACCATTACCGACCGTGCCAGGGCAGCCCTCTGCCCGTGCAGCCCCTGCGGATAAGGACCCGAGGCAAAGGATGGCGCATACATTGGACGATTCCTGATCGTATCTGCAGGTATCCGCAGGAGAAGCAAGGAGCCAACAACAAGTAAGTGTGGCAAGGGCAGAGCCAGAAACAACTACTTCAGGCCATACTACCCTACCACTCTTCTAACGCAGCATCAACAACGTAACTCCATTATATTTGCACTCAAACTCTGTCCTTTGCACTTAGAAGAATTCCCAACTGCATTTTGAAGTTGCGCCCAACAGAAAGTTGAACTCTGAAGTGTTCCCAATTACAGTTAGAAGTTGCGCCCAATAGCCTCTGAGAAAAGTTGGACTTTGAAGTGTTCCCAATTGCATTTTTGAAGTGTTCCCAATTACATTTTGAAGTGTTCCCAACTGCATTTTGAAGTGCGCCCAATAGAAAGTTGAATTTAGAAGTGTTCCCAATTGCATCTAGAAGTGTTCCCAATTGCATCTAGAAGTGTTCCCAATTGCATTTTGAAGTGTTCCCAATTGCATCTAGAAATGCTCCCAATTGCATCTAGAAGTGTTCCCAATTGCATTTTGAAGTGTTCCCAATTGCATCTAGAAATGTTCCCAACTACATTTTGAAGTTGCGCCCAATAGAAAGTTGAATGTAGAAGTGTTCCCAATTGCATCTAGAAGTGTTCCCAATTGCATTTTGAAGTGTTCCCAATAGCATTTTTGAAGTGTTCTCAAGTGCATTTTGAAGTTGCGCCCAATAGAAAGTTTAATTTAGAAGTGTTCCCAATTGCATCTAGAAGTGTTCCCAATTGCATTTAGAAGTGTTCCCAATTGCATCTAGAAATGTTCCCAATTGCATTTTGAAGTGTTCCCAATTGCATTTAGAAGTGTTCCCAACTACATTTTGAAGTTGCGCCCAATAGAAAGTTGAATTTAGAAGTGTTCCCATTTGCATCTAGAAGTGTTCCCAATTGCATTTAGAAGTGTTACCAATTGCATTTAGAAGTTGCGCCCAATAGCCTCTCTGAGAAAACTCAAATTTAGAAGTGTTCTCAATTGCATTTAGAAGTGTTCCCAACTGCATTTTGAAGTTGCGCCCAATAGAAAGTTGAATTTAGAAGTGTTCCCAATTGCATCTAGAAGTGTTCCCAATTGCATTTGTAGTGTTCCCAATTGCATTTAGAAGTTTCGCCCAATAGCCTCTCTGAGAAAGTTGAATTTAGAAGTGTTCCCAATTGCATCTAGAAATGTTCCCAATTGCATTTTGAAGTGTTCCCAATTGCATTTAGAAGTGTTCCCAACTGCATTTTGAAGTTGCGCCCAATAGAAAGTTGAATTCATAAGTATTCCCAATTGCATCTAGAAGTATTCCCAATTGCATTTAGAAGTGTTCCCAATTGCATTTAGAAGTTGCGCCCAATAGCCTCTCTGAGAAAACTCAAATTTAGAAGTGTTCCCAACTACATTTAAAGGTTGCGCCCAATAGCCTCTCTGAGAAAGTTGAATTTAGAAGTGTTCCCAATTGCAGCTAGAAGTGTTCCCAATTGCAGCTAGAAGTGTTCCCAATTGCATTTGTAGTGTTCCCAATTGCATTTAGAAGTTGCGCCCAATAGCCTCTCTGAGAAAACTCAAATTTAGAAGTGTTCCAATTACATTTAAAAGTTGCACCCAATAGCCTCTCTGAGAAAGTTGAATTTAGAAGTGTTCCCAATTGCAGCTAGAAGTGTTCCCAATTGCAGCTAGAAGTGTTCCCAATTGCATTTGTAGTGTTCCCAATTGCATTTAGAAGTTGCGCCCAATAGCCTCTCTGAGAAAACTCAAATTTAGAAGTGTTCCCAATTACATTTAAAAGTTGCGCCCAGTAGCCTCTCTGAGAAAGTTGAATTTAGAAGTGTTCCCAATTTCAGCTAGAAGTGTTCCCAATTGCTGATAGAAGTGTTCCCAATTGCATTTGTAGTGTTCCCAATTGCATTTGGAAGTTGCGCCCAATAGCCTCTCTGAGAAAACTCGAATTTAGAAGTGTTCCCAATTGCAGCTAGAAGTATTCCCAATTGCACTTAAAGTTTCCCAATTGCATTTAGAAGCTGCGCCCAATAGCCTCTCTGAGAAAACTCGAATTTAGAAATGTTCCCAATTACATTTAAAAGTTGCGCCCAATAAAAAGTTGAATTTTGAAGTGTTCCCAATTGCATTTAGAAGTGTTCCCAATTGCATCTAGAAGTGTTCCCAATTGCATTTAGAAGTGTTCCCAATTGCATTTAGAAGTTGCGCCCAATAGCCTCTCTGAGAAAACTCGAATTTAGAAGTGTTCCCAATTACATTTAAAAGATGCGCCCAATAGCCTCTCTGAGAAAGTTGAATTTAGAAGTGTTCCCAATTGCACCTAGAAGTGTTCCCAATTGCACCTAGAAGTGTTCCCAATTGCATTTGTAGTGTTCCCAATTGCATTTAGAAGTTGCGCCCAATAGCCTCTCTGAGAAAACTCAAATTTAGAAGTGTTCCCAATTGCAGCTAGAAGTGTTACCAATTGCATTTGAAGTTTCCCTATTGCATTTAGAAGCTGCACCCAATAGCCTCTCTGAGAAAACTCGAATTTAGAAATGTTCCCAATTACATTTAAAAGTTGCCCCCAATAAAAAGTTGCATTTAGAAGTGTTCCCAATTGCACTTAGAAATGTACCCAATTGCATTTTGAAGTGTTCCCAATAGAAAGCTGAATTTTGAAGTGTTCCCAATTGCATTTAGAAGTGTTCCCAATTGCATTTAGAAGTTGCGCCCAATAGCCTCTCTGAGAAAAGTTTCCCAATAGAAAGCTGAATTTTGAAGTGTTCCCAGTTGCATTTAGAAGTGTTCCCAATTGCATTTAGAAGTTGCGCCCAATAGCCTCTGAGAAATGTTTGACTTTGAAGTGTTCCCAATTGCATTTAAAAGTGTTCCCAACTGCATTTTGAAGTTGCGCCCAGCAGAAAGTTGAATTCTGAAGTGTTCCCAATTGCAGTTAGAAGTTGCGCCCAATAGCCTCTCTGAGAAAATTCGAATTTAGAAGTGTTCCCAATTACATTTAAAAGTTGCGCCCAATAGCCTCTCTGAGAAAGTTGAATTTAGAAGTGTTCCCAAGTGCATCTAGAAGTGTTCCCAACTGCATTGAAAAGTTGCGCCCAATAGCCGCTCTCTGAAAGTTGATTTTAGAAGAATTCCCAATTGCATTTAGAAGTTGCACCCAATAGCCTCTCTGAGAAAAGTTGATTTTAGAAGAATTCCCAATTGCATTTAGAAATTGCGCCCAATAGCCTCTCTGAGAAAAGTTGAACTTAGAAGTGTTCCAATTGCATCTAGAAGTGTTCCCAATTGCATTGAGAAGTTGCGCCCAATAGCCTCTCTGAGAAAAACTGGATTCGGAAGTGTTCCCAATTGCATCTAGAAGTGTTCCCAATCGCATTTAGAAGTTACGCCCAATTGCCTCTCTGAGAAAAGTTGAACTTAGAAATGTTCCCAATTGCATTTAGAAGTTGCGCCGAATAGCCTCTCTGAGAAAGTTGAATTTAAAAGTGTACCCAATTGCAATTAAAAGTTGTGACCAATAGCCTCTCTGACAAAAGTTACAAAGTCCCTAATACCCTCCCTGTATGAAGCCGAACTGAATGAAGCCGAACTTTGACAAAAGTTACAAAGTCCCTAATACCCTCCCTGTATGAAGCCAAACTGAAGAACTGCACCTACTAGCAAACCATAACTAATCGTATTAATATAACTAAGCAGTATAGCTGCATAATGTAGAACCTAAGCGGCGACTAATAATCCAATACAAACTTGATTTAGATTCATACCTAACACCCTCCCAGTATAAAGGTGAATTGGAACCAGTACTCCCACTAGCTTGCCCTACTCAATCCTATTAGGATAACTAACAGTTTAGCTGTATAATGTAGAATCTAAAACGACTACAATAATCTAATACCCCCTCTATGTAAAGTGAATCTAGAGACCAACTGAAAATCTCCTCTGTGTACAGGTGACTCTGTAAAGACAACTCTTTAATGTGCCTAATAAACTAATATCATCCGCCGACAACTCAACTGTATCTAGAGAACATCAAATAGTCTAATATTTGTCTGTGACAAGTTGAACCTAGAAGTGTGCCTAAAGGCGTAACTCCCCCGATCCTAGAACTACAATCACAAAACCCCCCTAAATCAATCAAAAGCCCACACCAATCATGAGCGCACCCACACCACCAGAGTCAGAAACGACCCCCATGGACCACCCCCACTGTCCGATCTGCCTTCCCGCCAGCCCCCTCCCTCCAAAATCACCCCACCCTCCTCCACACTCGCTACCACTCCCCTCTCCAAACACCAAGCCAGAGGAGCACAATGGCGAGCCTCTCACCATAAGACCACTCATCCCCTGAACCCCACCCTCGACCCGCCAGCATGGCCCACACCCGCTCCCCTCACTATCAGACCTGGCACACCCCACCCCGAAACCACCCACCCACCGCCTTGTCCTCATACCCCTGCCACCTGCCCCCCCACCCGCACCATTTCCCCTCCCTAAAAAACTGCACGCCTAGCCCTAGCACGAACCGAAGCTGCCTCCCTCTCCCCCTCTGACCCACCTACCCTCTCCCACACACCAGTCGCAGCAAAGAAACTAAAGAGGAAACGGTCCTGGTCCCCCTCAATCTCTCAGCACTCCTCCCCTCCCCTGTCACAACACACCACCTCTCTCCCGCATTCTCTGCCCTCCCCCGTGACCTCCCCCTTCCTGAAACCCCTCTCCCTCAATTTCTCATCAACTGCAACTGAAACTCCCAACCACCCACACCCCTCCCTCAAATCCCCCCACCCAAACCCGATCATCCCATCACACCCAGCCACCCAGCCCCGCCCGAAACCTACCAAGTTTTCTGCCCGGCCACTATTCCCGTCTAGCATCACCCACCGTACCCCCCCTCCACTCTCTCCACCACTGCCCCACCCCGCTCCAGCACCAAGACCTAACTTTCCGGCCGATGTGAACTGTATCCTATTTAACGCCCGTTCCGTACCAAAAAACAGACACTGCATCTATGACCTCCTCGCCTCTGTCAAACCAGACCTAGTTTTCATCACTGAAACTTGGCTCTCCGATGATTTCGGCCCAATCGCTAGTGAAGCCTTTCCCCCTAACTACTCCCTCATCCCACTGAACCGTCCGTCCAGAGGAGGTGGGGTAGCATTCATCTTCAAATCTCTCTTACGCGCCTCAATCATCGACAACCAACCCTCCGTCCCAGCCTGCGAATCTCTCCTCGTCAAACTTTCCCTCTCCCCATCACTCTCCCACACCTTCCTAATAATCTACAGGCCTCCTGGCTATGATAGACAATTCGCAAACAACCTGTGAGACACAATCACCACCCTCCAACTAAACCATCCCAACCTTACCCTCCTTGGTGACTTCAACATATGGCTCGACATCCCCACCAACCCTATGACACACTCCCTAGTTGACGGTTTAGATGCGATTAATCTCCAACTCCACATAAATGGCCCGACCCACTACAAAGGACACACTCTTGATGCCATCTTTAGCTCCAACACCCTGATTCATTTAAAGCCCCCCACCCCAATCATCTGGTCTGATCACTTCATTCTCTCTTTCGCCATCCACTCACCCGACCCCCTTCCCGTACTTGCATCCGAACCTCCGAATTTACGCAAATGCTGGAAAAAACTAATGATCACCCCAGACCTAGCCGAGGCACTCCTCCAATCTCCACCACCCACCTGCCATCCTAACAACCAACTAACCCCTGAGGCCTTTGACTCATGGCTCAATGCATCTCTCCTGCGACTCACCCCCCCATGCAAACCATCAACCCGCCGTGGCCCTTTACCCAGATGGTTCACTCCTGAGTTGAAGACCTCTAAACGACGTTACAAATACCTAGAGCGCAAATGGCAGAAAGAGAAAACCCATGAGAGCAGGACCACCTTGGCCCGACACCTATATCAATACAAGGCCGAAATCCGGAAAGCAAAAAAAGCCCACTACAACACCCGAATCCTAAACTGCAAAAACCCATCCAAAGAACTCAACAAAATCATCTCAGAATTCACCAATCCGGCTTGTAATACAACCATCCCGACCGCCTCACAACCACTATGTGACTCACTCTCCCTCCACTTTTACAACACGGCTATCGAAAGAACAAAAACTGTAAACACCAAACTGGCTCAACTACAGCCTCTGGGCATTCCTCCGCCCGTACTGGCGAGCGCTTCAGCCGCAACCTCTACGCAACCAACGTTTGAATCCTTTAGCCCAATATCACCAGAACAGTTCCTCAAACTTCTATCTGCCCGCAAACTATCTGGATCTCCACTGGACCCTTGCCCAGCCACAACCCTTAAAGAAATGTTTGCTTCCACCTGCGCAGGAGAACATGGAAGATCTATCATAAATTCCTCCCTCTCCTCCGGTATCTTTCCCGACGCATTCAAAATGTTACACGTGAAACCTCTAATTAAAAAACCTTTGCTTGACCCTCTCGAGCCCAAAAACTACCGCCCAATCTCAAACACCAGGCTCCTTGCCAAACTCATTGACCGAACCGCCTACTCACAACTAAATGCCTTTGTCGAAACCAACAACCTCCTAGACCCCGCCCAATCAGGTTTCAGATCACGTCACGGAACTGAAACCACCCTAACCTCAATCTGGGATGACCTTAAAATGACAGCAGACTCCGCGGGATGCGCCGCACTAATCCTCCTCGGCCTATCGGCCGCCTTTGACATGATCAATCACTCAATTCTCCTAGACCGACTCCACTCCCTAGGAATTCGTGGAACCGCCCTTAAATGGATAGCTTCATTCCTCAAAGACAGACACCAAATAACGACACTCTCCAACTTTACCTCACAAGCCCGACCAGTAGACACGGGAGTCCCTCAAGGAGCATGCCTATCCGCCCTCCTGTTCAATCTCTACCTGATCACCCTCCCACCAATAATTAGTTCACACAACATCCTGTGTTACAACTACGCCGACGACACACAACTAATTCTAAAATTCCTAAACTTGAAACCCGACTCCCTACCTGACCTAGCATCCTGCCTCCTTAACATAGAACTCTGGATGACCCAAAGCCACCTCCTATTAAACCCCTCCAAAACAGAAATCATGGTCTGCGGCAACTCAGATCTTCTTCCGCACCCACTACCCTGGCCATCCGCCATGGGCAACTCACCAACACCCTCCATCACAGTGAAAAATCTGGGATGTACCCTGGACTCCGACCCAACACTCTAAAGCCAAGTCAACAATGTCTCAAAATCATGCCACTACCACCTCAAAAATCTTAGGCGCATCCTTCCATACCTCTCATCTCCCAACAGAGTCTCTGCGGTCCAATCGATCGTCATATCAAGACTGGACTACTGAAACCCCCTATACCTCGGAATTCACGCCTACCAACTAAACAAACTCCAAAGAGCACAAAACGCGGCAGTCAAAATGCTACTTGCGCTCGGCCCAAGAAACCACGTATCCCCAGCCCTTAAGACACTGCACTGGCTACCAGTAGCCCATAGAGTGGCTTTCAAAACCTTATGCCTCTCCCATCGAGCACTGCATAAAACTGGACCGCAATATCTTCAAGACAAGCTAATACCTTATCACCCCACTCGCACCCTAAAATCAAGCTCAGCCGGCCTCCTAGTAATTCCTAAGACAAACTCTGTCAGGCTAGGCGGATCATCATTCTCAGCCCTCGCCCCAACCCTGTGGAACTCGCTCCCACCCCACATCCGCCTAACTGAAGACTTAACGGCCTTCCAAACTAGCCTCATCGCAATAACACCAACCCAGCAATCCACCCGAAGCATGAACTTTACAACTAAATAAACTCGAATATAAACTATAAAGACAATCAGTACTAAACGAATAATGTAGATCAAATCAGTGAAGTGGATATTAGGAATAAATCATCGGATTCGAAGAGACCTGAATCGATGGAATGGACATAATCAATGAGGAGCGAACGTAATGAATAACATAGATGAAATATTTAGAATAGACAAAAAGTATAGAACAGATGAACACACTAAGTCGAAGGGTGCGAGAATAGAAGAACAGACGACTAGAAAGATCAAATGAATATAGAGATCAGTGGAAATAGATGAATATACTAGAACCAATGAGTATGTAGAGTGGACAAGCATGTAGCGTTGATGAGTACGTGTAGAACTGATCTGAACGGATGAACGTATAGTCTGGATGGACATCTGACCAGACGAACGTACAAGAGAGAACGAGCATGTAGAAAGGATAAGCGTGGAGAGCGGACGAGCGTGGAGTGCGGACGAGCGTGGAGAGCGGATGAGCATGGAGAACGGACGAGCGTTGAGAGCGGATGGAGAGCAGATGGGGCTAGAGAACGTATCAGTCTGGAAAACGTATGAGTGTGGAGAGCGGATGAGTGTAAAGAACTGGTGAGTGTGGAGAGCTGGCGAATGTGAAGAACTGGTGAGCATGGAGAGAGGATGAGTGTGTAGAGCGGAGGAGCGTTGAGAGCGGATGAGCGTTGAGAGCGGATGAGCGTGGAGAGCGGATGAGCGAGGAGAGCGGATGAGTATGGTGAGCGGATGGATGTGGAGCGTGGAGGGCGGATGAGCGTGAAGAGCAAATGAACATGGAGAACGCATGGGCGTGGATAGCGGATGAGTCTGGAAAACGGATGAGTGTGGAGAGCGGATGAGTGTGGAGAGCGGAGGAGTGTGGAGAGCGGAGGAGTGTGGAGAGCAGAGGAGTGTGGAGACCGGAGGAGTGTGGAGAGCGGAGGAGTGTGGAGAGCAGACGAATATGGAGGGATGATGAGTGTGGAGAGCGAGAACGGATGAGCGTGGAGAGCAGATGAGTATGGAGCGTGAGAGCGGATGAGTGTGGAGAACGGATGAGTATGGAGAGTGGATGAATCTGGAAAACGTATGAGTTGAGGAGAGCGGATGAGTCTGGAGAGCGAGAACAGATGAATGTGGAGAGCGAATGAGTGCAGAGAGCAGATGAGCGTGGAGAGCGGATGAGCGTGGAGAACGGACGAGCATGGAAAGCTGATGAGCGTGTAGTGCGGATGAATATGGAAAATCGGATGGGTGTAGAGCGTGAGAGCGGATAAGTACGAAGAGCGGATGAGTATGGAGAGCGGATGAGTATGAAGAGCGGATGGATAAGGAGAGCAGACGGATGTGGAGAGATGATGAGTGTGGAGAGCGGAGGAGTGTGGAGAGTGGAGGAATGTGGAGAGCAGAGGAGGGTGGAGAGCGGAGGAGTGTGGAGAGCAAGAACGGATGAGTGTGGAGAGCGAATGAGTGCTGGACGACTGTCGAGGATGAATGCAGTTAGCGGATGAGTGTGGAGGGCCGATGAGTGTGGAGGGCGGATAAGTGTGGAACGAACGAGTGTATGGAGCGGATGGGTAGGTAGAGCAGATGAGTACGACGAACGAATGACTACGTAGAGCGGAAGAATAGTGCATAAAGCGGATGAGTATGTTGTCCGGATGAGTGTGTAGACCGGATGAGTGTGTAGATCAGAGTGCATGCGTATGGAATACTGGAGAACACACATGGAGCACACCAGAGAATAAAGCCTAGTATAGAACGCGCATTGTGAACCAGAGTGCGTGAGTGTGTAGTGCAATCTTGAACGCCTAAAATGACCAAAATGCATAGAACTGACCTCACCGCTCAGAATTGCATGGCGTACATAGTATACCTCGGAATGCATGGAACCTTAGAAAGAACATCCTTCATATCACACCCCACGCTTACTCTCTCCTTACACCACCACTCAACTAGAACACAGTGACACTATGACACCATTCGGTATAACTGTTCTCATATCAACATCTGCCGCTCACTCCCCATCACTCTAAGTAAACATCGCTGGTCCCACACCCCCAGCCAGGCTTTCCCCTCAGGCCTAACGCTGCCACACTCGGTCTGGATAATTCTGGCCAGAGCGAACACATACTCACGATCTCAACCACCACACCTACCACTAAGAAGCAGCTACCACATGAATTCCGCACCAGCGGCACACATACCCGGTGCGCACACGCACCTTTGGACTCTCTCTAATCTCTCTACTGATCTGAACTTCGGTTCCCAAGGGCGTTCAACCTACCAGCGCCTTAAGACCATACCAATGGTATATAAGGTGCTATATAAGTGCAAAATAACATAACATATTGTATTGTGGGGAAGTCCGGGCCAGACTGGCTGGAGCCTTCCCAGTGACTGTATGTTGTGGGTACACCCTTGGGGAGGGACCTGGGTGAATGGAGTCTGTGACCAATATACATTTCATGTTATGGGTGTCTGGTTTCTAGTGTGTGAAACAATGAATGAGACCTGCCCGAAACTGGTATGAATTCAGTGTGGAGTGCTGAATGGCTGGGTGCTTGTCCCAATCCACATTCCTTGGTGTGAGTGTCTGGATGGAGAAGAATAGCCTGAATGCACTGTGAGCCTGATTGGCTGCCTGCCTGCTGAATGCCTTTCTGAATGATTGGCTGCCTGAGCCTGGCTCAGCAGTGTGAATGAGAGACAGAACAGTATATCTGGGGACCTCTCACTTACTGGAATTGTTCAGAAACTGAAGTCGAAACTTGATGCTTCACCTCGAAGCCCAGCTGGAAGCGAAGAAATGCTGCTGCTTTCCTATGCCAATCTAAAAGCTGTTGTGTCTTCAAGAACTGATCCAAGAGAGGACCTGGCTAGGAGACCTCTTCCCGAGATACGAGGGTGCATTGTGCACCAGCTAACATTCACCAAGGCTCCCTGGAATTGGAAGTCAGTCATCGAAAGGCTGCTAACTGGAGACGGGGACCGCCGAGGAATCTGAAGTGAAACGCCAGGACGTCGAGACCATTGACGACAGCCACCGTCAACCGAGGTTTGGAGAACCGCTGTAACCTTGTCGACTGGAGCCGCAGCGCTCCATAGCCTAAGACCCTTTGATATCAAGGACTCCCTTGTGCATCCCCGTCGACCACTTTGTCCCGCCAGAGAAATTTGAGGTTGCTGACAAACCTAGGAGAATCCGCTTGTGGGTTTCCCAACACCTGAAGTCCACAAAGACGCTGATGAAGATCCGAAAGCCAGCCGTGGTCTAGTCCTGATTGTCGACGCCAATGCTAATGACCCGACTCCCTTGCTGGGCCTACTTTCTTCATTCAGTACTCTTTGCGGCAACAAACTCTCATCATCGAGGTGTACCGCATGCCTCATCTTCGCATGACATCCATGACCGATCGTCGACAAGCATTGCAAGGTCTGAACGACATTGTTCTCCTTTTCTTCAAGGAATCTCGACGATCTGTGGCTCGTGCCTTAAAGGGAGTTCACTCAACAAGCATCCGTCGATGACCAGACACCGAACTCTGCTAAACCATGTACATTGGGGTAGTAGAACCTTTTTAGAAGGAACCCAGACTATGTTGAACAATATATGGATTCGGCTTGTTAATACACTTTATTTACAGGTTGCCCAGGTGGGGTAATACTCACACAGAACTATATGTTGGGTAGGGACGCAGCATTCTGCAAGTTGTTTAACCCAACTTGCCTTCCCTCTTTTGTCTATTGTTAATTCACTGAACTATTTGATTTGTATGCCATTGAGACTGTCAGCAGTTGGAGCATTTTAATGGAATCAAGATTTAACTGTGGTACCACATACATATTGTACATGTTCATCATTATAATATTGCCTGAGCACAAAGTGTGTTATCGTGTGTGTATATAACTTGAACCTTATTTATATAAAGAACTGTGTTATCACTAACATAGTGTGTGGACATTCCTTTTTGGGGACTTGGGGACTATACTGTACTAATGAACCAGCCCACATAACCTACTGAGAGCTTAAGCTTTGATTGCTTGTCCATTGCTACCGCCTAGAGAATCTTGGCTGGGGTGCTCTATGCTTCTACTCTGCCATATAGAGGGCAGGAGTACAGAAAACCCCCTCCAGTCTTTACATAAACCCTCTCGAGTGACCACCTTCCCAGGGAATAGGTTAGATGGTCATGTTTATTCGCAGTAGAGGGGCTCCCAGGCCCTTTTTTCTTTAGGAACTTGGGGTTTTACCCTTAGTTACCCAGGGTAGTCCTGTGTGGATCCCTTGCTCACTGTTCTTAGAGAGGCACAGTTTCACCTCACTGATGAGGCCTGACTAGGCAGAAATCTTGCCTTGGGTTGCTGTTGGTACTTTTGTTCAGAGGATAATTGCTAAAGATGTCATTGCTGCACTGTCCAAGTGGGTGGGACCATACTGATATGCAAACGGATATTTCTCCTCTGTGATAGGTATAGTGAGCTAAACTGTGGTTTTAAACCCACCCGAGTGGGCACCTTCCCAGAGAACAGGTTATTTGGCCATGTTCATTCTCGGTAAAGGGGCTCACAGACATCTTCTTTTTTCAATTTCCATAAAAGAAGTGTTTTGGGATTTGAGACATGTGTTAGAAGGAGCCAGACACCATTGAGGTCTATACCGATTTCTGTAATTTCAGCTTCATAAAAACAGCAAAAGCCAAGAACCAGTGACAAAACAGGTGGATCCACTTCTTTTCACAATCAGATTTTATTGTTACTTCCAAACCTGAAAATTAAAATAACATGTGGATGCATTATTTCGTGCTTCCAAAGGGGCAAAGGAAGAGGTTCAGGGAATTCCATTAATCGCTTCAGAAAATATTATCTCTCTGGTGCTGACACCCTTAAATTGCTATGAAGAAATCTTGAAATCCTTGTACACTCCACAGTTGAAGAAGATTGTTCTCAGTGAAGTTACAATACATACAGAAGAACATGGTTTGTTAGTACATAACAAGAAGATATTGCTACACACTTGAGAAATTCAATATTCTATGCTGCATTAGTGTCACGATATTCCAGGTCATTTTAGAATCAGAAAGACCTTGAAGAAGATACAAAGATATGCATGGTGGAAGACAATGAAAGAAGAGACAGCAGATTAAAATGCTTGACAAAATCCATCATATTGTTACAACCCTTGCCCATACCCGACCAACCGTGGCACATATGTTTCATGGACATCATCACTGATCTCCCCAACGAAGGAAGATACACTATTATCCTGACAATAATTGACTACTATACTAAAATGGCTCATTTTATCGGCTTGAAGGAGATTCTGTCAGGCCCTAAATTGGCTCATTTTTTCCTGCAACATATCATTTGCCTCCATTCATACCTAAAACCATCCCACCAGACCTACGGACACAATTATTTCTACATTTGGAGCAAAGTCAGCAAAATAATCGGAGTAAGGTTGAAATTCTCTTCAGCTATCACCCACAAAGTGATGGCCAACATCCAAAGAGCAAATCAGATTATTGAACAGTATTTTAGGTGTTATCTCACAGATTACGAAAAAGGTTGGACACGATTACTACTCCAAGTCCTGCTGCCTCCCTTTGATATTACTTCTCCCACTCCCCTCTACTACTCTGCCTCCCTGCTGCTTTTCCCCTGCACCCACAACTTTTCTAGACTACTATTTTCCTCCTCTCACTACTACTCTCCTCCTCCACACTACTTCTCTCCTCTGCCACATTACTACTGAAACACCCTCCTTTCACTCTACAGCAAACTCTCTTCTCACTCTCCACACAAATATGCACACTCACACTGCAGAACCACTTCCAGTCCCAAGCCAATATCTCACCCGCTTGATAAATCTCCTCCACAAGCAGCTGCTGTACTCTCTTTGTCCTCCTGCTGGTCTCTTGTTCATCATCCACCTTTATCTCTGACCTCACCACATTTCTTGCTTTCCATCCCTGCTTAAATCCCCCTCCCTGTGAGGATTAGACAACTTTACCCGGCCAATCTAGTCCTCTCTTCCCCATCCGGGGCATGTTTGTTTGTGGAAAATAACATAGAAAAGGGGCTAGGCCATGCCTACTTTCTCCAAGCAGGCTCTCCTCATAACAAATATGGTGGGCAGTCCAAAGTTCAAGTTCATGTTCTGGGCCCCGTTACCATTGGGTATTCTGGTAACTTATGGGAAGGATGCTTAATTTCCTCCTTTCTGTCACTGGTGGTGTGCAGCTTGCTGTGCATGCTCCGTTCCCTTGTTTTAGAGTCATGTGGCATTGGCGCATATTAAGGCTGAAACGACAGGAAGACTAATTTGTGCTTTGTTGTCTGGGGCCCCATTCCTTGGGATCTTGTTATAAATCCTTCTGGGGAAGGTGTATCCTTCCCCCTTTCTGTTCCCTGTGGTCGGGAGGTCTTTTCTCAAGTCTTTCTACACATTCTGGTGTCTCTGTGAGGTCTGCGGATATCCACCTACTGGAGCTTTCTCTGTCTCTCTTTACCTCTCTGCGCTGGTGTCTCTGTGGCAGTGCTACAATATCCCTCTTTTTCGTGGGATTCCGTTTGCTTCTACTATGCAATCTTTGAAATGAATAGAAGGACACTGGCAAGTATCTCGAATAGGGAGTAGGCCTGGAGTCGGAGGGTCTGAAAACCAACATTCCGGCATAAAGGGGAGAACAGGAAGTGGGGCCCTTATGGCAGAGCCTCTCCAGAGCACTAGGTCCGGTTCAGAATTATTTCCTGCCCCTCCAACCTGCTCAAAACACACACCCCCTTTGATGAGGCCAGGTTAAAAGCCTTGTCACACACCTCCATCCTTTTTCTGCAGTTTGCCACCACTCCTTGCATATTGTGACTGGCTGACTGATCTCCCAACCCAGGACAGGATTTCCTCATGCCATGAACCATCTTCAGACACAAGTTAAATAGTGAAAAATCAGTGCCTCATAATACTTCCTCTGGGCACCCGGATATCACTATTATGGACATCTGAACCTCGTGGTCAAGCAACCATAGGATTAGAGTGACTTGAGAGTAGGGATCAACATCTCAGTGGACACAAACGATTGTACTGGATTCACTGGGCTTGGTCCTCCAGGGTGATTATGTTTGCTCAAATGACCATCTTCTTTCTCGTGCAGTCTAGGAGAGCTTTCACTTTGAGACCTTAGATGTACACAAGAAATATGGAATTTTTGGGCAGCCTACCACATTGTACATACTGCCCAGGCACCCGATTTTGGCTCTACTCCTTCTGAGAACAGATCAACAAGGTCTTCTGGGTCTATTTCTGTACCAGTCCATCAGGTGGAATCTTCTGCTTTTGGGCCATAAAGGTCTCCTTGTTGTAGGAGACCAATCTCCATTGGTTCATCCTTTGGCTTTTCTGGTCAGAATGTAGCTAGATGTCCTTATTTCTCAGAAGCATAACACTATATGACCTCCAGTTGTGTGGGAACTCCTGGTTTCCTGCCATCAATGGGTGTTGGTGTCTGGGCTCTACCTTTGGCTGGAGTTACAGTTCTGGGTCCAGGTCACCTCATAGATGAGGTCTCCTCTCTTTCTCGCCCTTACAGTCTTACATCGACAGTTTGTTTTGGTCACCACTGGTTTCTGAGGTATACATAGCCCACTGTGGAGCATTTGCCCTTTGTATGGCTTCCTCTAGAGGGTGCTTGTGTAACTGCCAAATGACTTTCATGTAAGTACTGGAGAAGAAAGTCTATCAATTGGTCCAACAACAGCATCTCTTTCACTTCTTCATATGTCTTTTCTTTTAGCCATTTATTCAGTAAATCTCGCACTTGGTATGGCAGATGTTGAGGAGTTTTGCCATGATGAAGGCGAAAAGGCCAAAGACAAAACTGATAATGCTTTCAGTCTTGTCCTACATGCTCCGAAATGACCCTTTCAAATCTTCAAATGGGGTCTGTCCCTCCAGATTTAGGGTGTTGAATGCGTGTTGTGCTTCTCCTGTTAACAGGGTAGAGATGTTCTTGGTCCAACAGTCGTGATGCCAAACTGCAGTCTTGGCAAACCTCTTAAAGTTGATGAAGAAAGCTGATGGATCATCTCCAGTGCCAAGTTTTTGTAGGACAGTCCGGGGACTGCCAGTTGTTCTCGCCTCTTGTCCATCACAACCAATAAAGCTGCCAATGTTTCCTGGTGCTAATAGCTGATGCTTAGCTGGCCTTCGACCAGGGCTGGTAATAGTTCTTCCATATTTGTCTTTGGGAATTTTTTTATTCACAACCACTGGAAAGGGTAGTAGTATTTCTTCCTTGTCTGAGCTAGTGAGATCTCTCCAGTGCCTGAAGCTGTGTTCAATGCAAAGATCTGGCAGTCTGCACTCACTAGCTTGGGTTCTTCTCCATTGGGTGGTCTTCTTGCAAGCCTCTTGTATCTGTTCCAAAAGGAATTTGCTGAATACCGCTGACTTTCCTCGGACAGGATGCTCTGGACAGGTTGTTTGTCTATCTTCTCTGTGACATTCTCTATTTCCTCTTGAACAGGGTCAAGGCTTAGGAATTCTAACTCTATTCCTATCTCCCAGACATCTCTGTCCCAAGGTTCTGTGTTGGTGGTACCCAACAGCAAGCTCAACACAGGCCAGCATACAACTACTAAGTGTCAAATCCTCTTTTGATAACATGAAGATGTTTGCCCCACTGACAAAAACACAGCTGTCAATGCTTAACAAAAGAGTGAAATGTGTAACAAAGGTTAGAGATGTCTTCTTAAACACACTGAGTGTCTGGGCGATAAATTCAACAACAGCTCATGTCAGCATGCTTGGTTCTTATCGAGCCAATAACAAATGTCCCACACAGTTCCATAGGGCTCACAACTCCTTATAATTCTTCAATGATATGGGATGGTACTTCCAGGTTACAGGTGACTGCTGATTTCTGATATCAGTCCTGGGTGTATTTTAAGAATATCATCATTGCAGCCCCTTGTATTTCCTCACACCCCCACACCCAAGGGATATAGCACCAGAACATATCCTATTATACTCTGGGCCATCAAGTGTTCTTTAGTTTTGTTGGTGGACTTGCCAAATGCATCATATCCAGATTGTGGATACTAGATAGCCTATCTTCTGTGTGGATTGGCTGCTTCTCAAGATGTGGGCCCTGTCAATCTTTGGTGCAAGGATCACACACCTCCTAACTGTCTCAGAACTGATATCTGGATCCCTCCATGACAAAGGCCCAACTGGCTCTGCCTTTTACCCCTTAGCTCACCCTCTGGCTGTTGGACCTCCTGGTTCGGCCAATGTGCGGTCTCTTCTCTGAACCTTATTGTCTATCTCTTCATTTTACCCTCCTCTTGCTGATGGTACCCAATTCCTCCCCTCCTCAATCTCCTCTCCTCACTCATGGTTCCTGTCTCGTTCCTCCTCTTCTGTTCTCCCTTCGTCAATGACTTCCTTTCACTGGTGTTTCTTTTCTACTTCTCTCTACTGTTTTCCTATCACTTTCTTGCCTTCTGGCTTCACCATCCTTCCTCCTCCGTTCCAATGTTTCCTTCTTAGTGCGCCTTCGTCTCCCTGCTCGCTTCTCCTTCAGCTAATATATTGCTTTCTTTTCCTATACCCTTCACTTTTTGACTATCCCCAAACTTGCACCACTACTGCAAGTTCTGGACCCTTTTTATACTATGGGCCAGAGGGCTAATAGGAAAGATAATATTTGAAGCTGGGGTATCTAAGTGGTCTAATTAAGAATGTTTGAGGATGTGTCCACTGTGTTCAGCCCGCTTCCACCTTTGATCCATCCAATGGATTTCTAAGTGTCAATGTGCTCCCCATCTGCAAATCAGGTCGCCCTGTCGTGGATTCTACAAGGATTCCCTCCATTCCTGTTGTCCGGTGTTCACGGCCCGATGCACCTCATCTGGGTTGATGCCAATGTGGTAAGTAGCGGTTCATTGTCTGCTCCCCGAGCATGCACAGGGCATTTCTCCTATTTGTTGACTCAGCTTGTGGGGCGCAATCACTATTTGAGTTTGTGAATGGCCAGAGTTCTATGAAGAATACTGTTCTTCCTTTTCAGGAGGCTGACTGACATCTCATATGGGAGCTGGGTATAAGAGAGAGGAACTGGAGGATCCGTTTTATACCACCTCTGGGTTTGACATGATGTAGCAGGTGCTCTCTACCAGATGTAGTGTCACTCTGTTAGCGTATATTGTGATATTTCTGTGAGCCCCAAATACATAGGACTACCTGATATTATTCTTATATCGGGATCATAAGTGGCAAGCTACAAACCGGGCCTGGTGCGCACTAGAGCACAATTTCATTATCATGTGGCAATTGTGGTCTGTCTGGCAGTATCTCAGAATACACTTACCAGCACACCTGAATATTGTCATCTATGTAACCAGCTCCTTCGGATATGAGCCCATTCACAGTGACCTGTCTTGCCTAGTGCTTTACTATGCATGGTAAAACGAAAATACCACATGTGCTAAAGCAAAAATACTTTACCAACGTCACGCCTGTCTGTATGCTATTCCAACTAACTAGGACACATAATAAACAGACTGAGGCTGACTTCTTTTTTGTGTGCTTTATAAGTAATTAAGATTTATGAAAAGTACAAACAGACACGTGCAATGTACTGAGTTTTCACATGACATTCCCTGTGATTCAAAAATGAAAATGAAAAATAGCCACAAGCACATTTCATTTGTAAAGCTTCCCCCACAGTAAATAGCTTTTTCCTCCCAATGGGTTTCAAACACCCTTTATTCCGTCAGAAGCACCAGCACACTGTTCACCCACACCGATCTATGCTACTCCTATATGTAGAGAGAGGTCATACATTTCATTTTAAATTGTTTATTTCGGCTAAGCCATAACACAAGAAAAGATCATGTGAGTGACAGCGGAGCAACATAATGGCAATACAATTCTTCATTTACAATTAATGATATACCAGATTAAAAAACAATATGCTCAGAACAGGAATACATACATACAAAGCATATCTCATAAATGTATCACATTTGAATATAAAAAGACAGCATCAATGTGTTAAACTAGGTGCAAAAGTCACTGTAAGCAAAGGAATTGGAATAAGGTCCTTCTAAAACATTGAGGAAATATTGCACTGTCTAGTCGATCTGCCAAATTATTCTTCATTACAAGTCATAGTGATTTCCACCGAAATATTAGCCAACTCTCTTCTATACAAGAGTACCAACAACAACCCCAGGCATGTGTTTCGGTCTTGTTCAGCCTCCTCGGTGAGGTGAATCTGAGCCTCTCTAAGGCACAGTAAGCAAGGTATCCACATCTGGATTACCTGGGTTACTTGGGTATAACTCCAAGTTTTATAAACTAAGCAAGGATGTAGGAGCCCCTCTACTGAGATCAAACATGGGTCAAATACCCTGTTCTATGGAATTTATTCCACTCAAGAGGGTCTACAACCACGTTTTAGCTCAATGCACCTTTCACAGAGGAGAAATACCCATTTGCATATCAGTCTGGTCCCACATACAAGGGCAGTCCAGCACCGAAATGCTAGTCAACGCGCTTCTAAACAAGAGTAACTACAGTAACTCCAGGCACGTGTTTTGGCCTTGTTGGGCCTCCTCGGTGAGGTGAAGCTGAGCCTCTCTAAGACACAGTGAGCAAGGAATCCACATCTGGATTACCTGGGTTACTTGGGTGACACCCCAAGTTTTACAAACTAAGCAAGGATGTGGAGCACCTCTACTGAGAATGAATATGGGTTAAATACACATTTCTGTGGAATTTCTTCCACTAAGGAGGGTCTACCACCACGTTTTAGCTCACTGCACCCTTCAAAAGTTAAGGCGATGATTCATAAAATCCTACTAAAATAACATAAATATTTTACACACAAATTAAGTACTTAGTACCATGAATCTTGTTCTCAATATTGCAATGCATTACTCAACAATTGAGCTATTGCATTTTCAACACTGTGCTCATTAAACATTTTACAGAAATGTAGTCGGATTTGATCAGCTCTGATACCATTCGCATTTAGGATTTGTTTTAGTCAATGGTCTCTCAGGGATTTTTATAAAGGATATAGCAAAACTTAATGTATTGGTGTTTAATCATGATCCCTACAAAATTGGCATTTCGGGGTACCATTTACTTCCCACTTTGCAGTAAGATCCCTCACTGGGATTATCCCCAGATGAAACTTGAGTAAGAGGCCTCACTCCTTCTGTTCCCATCTATCCAGATTGGGGGCATACCCTTTGTGACTTTTGATACTCAAATAGTCAGTGGTTACTCTCCCCTGGGCATTGGTACTAGCTGGATTACCCAAAACCCAGTTATGCTACACCACCTTAATTAACCCTTAAGTGCCAAGGACGAGCATGCTCGTCCTTTTCGCATAGACTTGCATAATAGTCTGCTGTCCAAAATGTCGGGGGTTAGACCAGAGTTTTGTAAGTTGCAGACAAGATAATGTGGATCTGACGTATTGGAGCAATGGGAGTTCAACAGCCCTGAGTGTTTCCATAATCAATAAGGTGTTCACTGTTCCAGATTTCTGATCAATAGATCAGTGGTTGTATCCTTAAATAATGGGTTATATCCAAGCCTCCCAATTCCAACTTCGTAGGCAGTAATGGGGAGCTATAGGATTGAGACAGGTGCCTCTTTAATATCTTATTTTCATTGGTTCCCAATAGTCTGGTATCTCTGTAACCACACAATTCTGCACCATAAGTGAATCTGTTATGACTTGTGAATTATACAGCTGCAGAGAGATAAAGATCATTCATTCCTCATATCTGCTGGAATACTAAATCATAGCTTCCCCTTTGACACCTAATAAATTAGTTATTTACTCAATGCATGGTTTCTGATTAACCATAGAGTCAAGTATAACTTCTAGATAATCAAAAGAGTCTGCCATGTCCAATATACAACCCTCTATTGTGAATTTAAACCGTTTAAATGTCTTGCTCCTTTATGGATGACAACTCAATATTTTTGTTTTCGGTTTATTCAATTTTAGATCTTTATTCTTCGTTTGGTCATTAAACAAGTTAATTGACTCTGGAGCCCCTTTGGTGTTTTTGACAATACAATTGCACCATCCATATAACCTAGAGTCACTATTGTGTAGGTTCCCAACCGTGGAGAGTCCACCTTTAGTTCAGACATTTTCGTTTTTAGATCATTTATATATAAATAAAATAAGAAGGGAGCCTAGTTGCACTACTGGCGCACCCAATCTTAATATTAAAAGGGGGGATGAGACCATATTACAATGACCCCTCCCAATTGCACTATTATTGGTATGCAGTAATCTAATGGCTGTCATGAGCGGGGTTGGGACAGCTAGTTCCAAAGTGCTCAACAATTTTGGGTGCGACACCGTGTTGAACGCTGTTTCAAGATCTATAAAATATAGATAGACTGGTTGCTTTCCAAAACACACATATATAAAGCCAGTAAAAGTCCAAAAGCCTGGTCAATTGTCGACACTCCCTTTCTGAAGCAAGCCTGTAGACGGGACACCATTTGACGCTCATTGCCCACACGCCCAAGCTTGACAGAAGTAATTTACCAAAGATCTTGTCCACGGAATATAGTACTGATAGTGGGCGATAATCATACATTTCAACTTGTAGACATATGGACATTGGTTCAAAGCAGCCACAGATCGCAATCTCTCGATCCCCAATTTTATCGACAGAAACCCATTATCACTGGCCACAATCAGAAGTGGATGCTTCTGCTGCAAGGCCAAGACCTCCAGCTTCAATACTGCCTAGGATACGACAACCCAGCAGACTTTTCTAGCCCGACACCGAGAGCGGAAGCTCCCCAAGAGGTGCATTTGGTAGATGGCACTGAAGTACACATGAACATGGTGACATAGATGAGGACTCTGTAAGGCACTAACTTTAGATGAAATCTGGAAGTGATGGAAAAAGACGAGTGCATAGAAATCATTCTCGCCATGCTGGCATCAGGTTTGAAGTTGTCTGAGGGACAAAAATTGTCATTTTTGTATCCATGATACAAGGATGGTTTTGCTATCACATGAAGGATGCCTCATTATAACCTTGCCGGTATCTTGGTAGCAGAGATGCCAGGATAGCAGCAAAGGCTGTTACCGTTTCCGGAATCCGGTCCAGCAGCATTGCCGCCGGATTACGGGTGCTGGTGGAGCAGTGTAAATCCCCATTCATGGAGTCCAACAGGACTCCATGACGGGATTTGCCGTCATTAGCTTTTTGCCCGGTAGGGCACCTGGCTTACATCCAGTATTTAGCTGGAGGTGACCCGGATGTCCAACAGGCAGTCCCGTAGTCAGCTGGTCCAGTAAAGTGCCGTTATCCTCTGCATTTTTGTACCGGACCGCCCGACTCGGAATGAACCTCCATGTCTGATAGGAAATGTAAAGTATTGTTCCATGGTATCAATCAGCTGGTGGGACAAGTCATTTGTACCTGCCTTTGTACAGCCTTTCATTTATATACATACGGATGTTGGTTCAAAGCTGACACAGATCACGAACCAGTTGATCAATACCATGAAATAATACTTTCATGGCAGAACCCCATGCCCATCAGCCAGAATCGACAAGTGGACGTTTCTACTGCAAGATTTCAACTCTCAACTTCAGTACTGGCCAGGTTACTGAAACGCAGCAGACTTTCTATTCCCTGACCCCCCCCACCCTCCTACACCTGCAGCTCCACAAGAGATAAACGTGATCAATGACACTGAAGCACCTGTGAATACAGTGACATTGATGTCCTTCTCAAAGGCACTAAGTTTAGATGAAATCTGGAAAGTGATGAAAAATGATGAGCACATCAAAATTATGCTAACCACGCTGGAATCTGGTTCGGTAGAAGATCCATGTATCTGGACAGAACAATATGTATTGCTCAGAATGAACAGCAGAGACACTGCTGCTTAGAACCAAACCCCTGAAGAATTTCCCTCTAATGATATATAATGATGTGTATCTGGGAAAGAAACATGTAGGGCCACTTCGAGCTTTATTAATATTGCTCCTTTATTTTGTATTATATATTTGCTTATATGTTTTACTGTATCTATGTTGTTTAATTGTAATGTCTTGTGTTTCATGCTCGTTCGATTAATTTTGAGCATGATGAATATTTTGATTGCATGTTCTTTGTTAAGTGAAGTGTCTCTTCTCATCACATCAGTGTAAGGTATGTTCCACCAAGTGCGACCTACACCTATCCTCACAGATGACTATTCAATCGTTAATTACTGCTCTAATTTTGCTCAGCACAAGTGTTTTCTCTGCCACTTGGATGAACTATAGCAACCGGGCTCTGTTTATTGTCTGTTCCACTACAACGTGGGACAGAAATGGTCATCCCTACATCCTTACTACATGGGTGGTTTTGTTAGCTCAGGGAGCACAGCAGGGGTTGTCAAAACCAAAGTATGTCTGCAAGAGAAAGTACTGTTCTATGCTATCGATCAGATGGTGGAACAAGTCCACGAACCTGCATCCATGACAGGTTATAGAAAATCACCACCACCCCAACCTTTCTTCAACCAGGAAAAGGGATGCAAATGGTGGGCGAAAAGTTAGGTTGAACTTCTATTAAGTGTCTAAGCACACGGCTGCTAGTAGAATCCCACACATGGACATTGTGGCATAAAGCAAGTGTAGTAGCTTTGATTCCAAAAATAGAAAAACTCCTGCCATACCCCAAAAATGTAAAAGTAACTAAATACTGCATTTCAAAAGCCAAGATGTGCATAGAAACCTTGATCATGGTGCATTAAGTACACCCATATCACTACATGTTGGCTTCAAGCTAACAGAGATTTTGAAAGGTTCATGAGAATATTAAACATAGTCAATACCATACGATGCAAGGAAGGCCAAGCTCTTGAATGCTTCCGGTTTCTGAGAAAAGATTGAATGCTTCCATATCCGTCCACAAAGTGTGCCTCAGCAAAGCGCCTCAAAGGCTAACCTCCTCCACCATACCCGCACACAGATCATGGACCTCTGCAAAACCTGTGGACAGGTCTATCTAAGAACAAGGAAAGGATAAATAACTTGTGCATGAATACTCAACAGCATTCCAAAGAGTCAACCTTCCAATCTGGGAACTTTCAGGAATATGATTGGTTTAAATAACACAGACCCACACAGAGCGGTCTTAAGCAAAATAATTATTTATTAGAGGCTTATAATTCTGGGGGTTTAAAACAATAACCAGGAAGATTGTTAAGTAACGTAGAATTTACAGACGTCGCCTCAACTATTGCAAACACTAATAATCAACAAAGTTTGGGCTTAGAAAGGTTTCTTGAACCCTCAGCAGCCCTTCTCACCAGGGCCCTTTAAGGTCTCAAATTATGCGTATGGGTTTCACACACCCATTAATAGTCTCCTTAGCGTCTCTCAGTTCTTTGATATTCAGAATCAGATGTACAAGTTTCCCACATGCTGTGATGACCGCCTGAGCGTCTATCTTTTAATCGACTCCTAATCTTGGACCTGTGGGGTTCCCATATACTGTGATGATTGCTTGGGCATCTCTCAACTCTCTGAGCTCTCCGGCTTGGGCTAAAGGGCTTTCACACATCTTGGTGGTTTCCTCAGTATCTCTGTGGGCTTCACTTCTCAAGCTTCGCGTTGAGGGTTTTCCAAATTCTGTGATTGTTTCTGAAACACAGATGGTTTCGCTAGGGCTTCAGCCTCCTCGCTTGTAAATGGTCCTGGCTCTGTCCCTAAGCCCTGCCTCACTTCTCCTGTTCTTTTCATGCTTCTCTGTGTTGTCATTTCATGCTCTTGTGCCTCCTCTCATTGTGAGTTCTGCCCCTTCACATGAAGGCGCTGCTTCTTCCCGTGCCTTGAGTTAACTGTGTCTGCACAATCCTCCCTTGTCTTTGCTCTTCTTCAAGATGTTTCACCAACATCCACCTCTTGACTTTCTCTGACCTATTTCTTATGTTTCTCCACCTCCAAATCTTAATCTCCTCCAACCACCTCTTGATGTTTTACCCACCTCTTAACCTCCACTAAACTCCTGTTGATGTTCCTACATCTCCACCTCTTAACCTCCACTAAACTCCTGTTGATGTTCCTACATCTCCACCTCTTAATCTCCTCTCACCTCCATATTATGTTTTCTCCATTCACACCTAATTTCCTCCAAACTTCCCCTGATGATTGTCCACCTCCAGCTACTAATCTAATGCAGCCAGGTGTTTCTCCATCACCACCTCTCATTCACCTCTAACCTCTGCCTAATTGCTCTCCAATTTTCTTCAGATCTTTACCCGCCTCTATTTGGCAAACTTCTTGCTGTAAACTCCTTTCTTATCCAACTACCTCAAAACTCTGTATTACTAGAACCACCTCCAAACTCTGCCTCGAGCCATCCACCTACCCCCACCTGTTTCTTCCTCCAGCCACTTCTGTACTCTGGCTCTCTTCAGTTTCCTTGCAACTCCTGCTCTATCTAGCTCCGACACCAAACAACCAGACTGGTAGAATGATAGTCTGGGCTTATATTGCCTTGTGGCCCATACCCATTGTCTGGACTCTTTGTGAGGGTCTGCAACTTTGCTGGCCATTTGGTGAGGGACTGGTATTGGTGGGGACTAACAAGCTAGCCTGGAATCACCGGGGAGTTGTGGAGCTGCACTAAACTCATATAAGGCTCTTCCAACATTTTGGATTTTAAATCCCCTCTCAAGGGGACTGACTGCCTCCCCACATGCTGATGCTGCCCTGCCTTTACCCTGGAATTCATACTGCTTAGTATCAGGAATGTCTACTGATGGTGAGTTATGTTATGTAATAGTAATATGCTTTTATACTGTGCCATATCACCAGCCTAGTAGTGTCAGAGTTCCTAGGATTGTTGGGGGAGCTACGTACTGTATCATCATCAGGGGTATTCAGATCTTAGTCTGTCGGAAGAATGAAAAAGAATGAGGGAAAGATAAGAGGATGGGAAAATGAGAAATAGATTCTATTAACAAAACGAGGGAGAAAAATTTGGGGGGCCAATAATTTGTGATAACATGGTTCAATGTCAGTCCTTTAAGGTGGGCCATGGTACAGCAAAAGAAAAAGCAGGTCCTAAAGGGTTGTGATATTTAGGCTGTATTTCAAAGGCAGATTTGAAATCATTCAAAGATTGTACAGATTAGTACGAGGAAACATAGATATCAGCTGAAATGCTGCTTTCATCCTTTGAAGTTGCACCGAAGTTCTTCTGAAACTCAAACCCAGAGGTCGAAGTGGGTGAGAGCGGTCGGGAGTGGTGCTCCTATGCTTTTGATTTTTAAGTTTCACTGTTCCTATACTTTTATTTAAAAAAGAAACCGTTCTGAAATGGTTTCGTTTTAAAATAAAAGTGCAGAAAGAAGCTGAAGCTTGCACTTCAGTGCACAGCACTCAACATTCCCTTAAATAGCAGGTGTGTTTGTTTGGGGGTTTGGATTGTGTGTGGGAGGAGGCACAGCAATGGAGTTTGTGGGGAGTGGGTGCAGGCCAGCAGGGAACATAGTTCCACTACTTCTTTTCGTACACTTCGACCACTGGTCAAACCTCCTGTTTCCTGCTGTTACCTTCCAAAATATTCATCATGATTAGGACATCCTTAATATTTTTATATTTTGCAGAGTCACAGTATAAAACATGCCGTTTAACTATTAGCAAGAGTGGATAGAGGACCTGACCTTAAACACAAGTGTTATTAGGGAGTTACATGGAATGGGAAGGATTTAAAATAAAGTTGCGCTATCAGCCTTCCCCATGCCATGCGAGAGAAGGTCATCCAGCCCTGTGGCAGTTTAGCATGTGTAGTGTTGCCTTTCCCATTTTAAATTCAGAACTACAAATCCCATAATGCAAAGAAACATGAGGATTAGCTGACCATACTCATGTACGGCATGGGGAAACATGAATGCTCTAAGTTCTCTTTTAAAGTAGTGTGTGCAATAAATGTATCAATTTGGTTGCAACTAAAGGAGCACTATATCTCATGTGCATCCCATAATATGTTCTAGCGCAAAAACAAGGCACTTTTGGAAATTCGCTACCCTCAATTAATAAATCTGAGCCGGATCACACACTTTGTTAATTTGCCATCTAGATGTCTAACTCAAGTTTCTCCTGAATGGGGATCATTGTTATTTAAGGCACTTGGGAGCACTAAAACGCAACCAAAAGAAACTCAAAGAAGTTATGGTTTTTGAGGCAGGGCTTTAAGGTCAGGTGGTGGGGACGGAATTTGGGTTACCTTCGGAGGGATGTACAACATCCAGCAAAATCGAGCCTCAAGCTTGCCATCTTATATTTTAGATGCAGTGACACCTACACCCTTGTCGAACTTTCAGACCGATGGTGATCTAATCATTTATTGCTGACAACAAAGCTGACTTCTCAGACAAGTTTTTCCAAGACAGGGTCCCTGCCAGTACATTGAAGGATGTTCCAATAACTTGGAGTAACAAAGGTTTATGGGGTTCTGGTTACTTTAAGGGACCTCACCGGTGAGGGCCCACACCACCAGAGTTCTCACTAGTGAGTTCCACCACGAACTTAGTGCTGAATGCAGAAGGGGGTAACCTGATTAATGTTCCTGCATTTGAATCAACAGTGTGGATGGGATCGCTGCTGTGCAAACCTTGCCAATGGGGATTGACGCAGTGGGGGGGGTGGAAGTGGACTGGGGAGCTTGATACACAATCGGTAATACAATTGGTAATGAAAAAACAATGCAAAATAATTGTAGAAATGTAAACACATTCTCAATGAAACAAAGTAATGGGAGATTTAATGCACAAAGTATAATGCCTGCTGACCCAAGGCAATGATTCCAGACACCAATGCTGGTCAAAGATTAGTTTCAGGAAAAATGAAATTGAAGAATAAAAAGCAAGGTAAATGCAAATATAAGCTTGACATAATAATATGCAAGCTAAATGTGAATAACACAAAACAAGGGAGAATAATATATAAGGTAATTGCAAATGATATTCATCAAATCAGAATAACATCTGCTTACTCTGGCATAAGTGACATGATATGAAAATAGCAGTTACACAGTTTGATTAGAAGAACCTTAAATCATGATGAATATTAAATAAGTGCAGACAGTTCAAAATATGAAGGGGATATTCTGTATACAGAGGCAACCAAAACTCTAAAAACGAAATATTGTACTCTTTAACTTCATACACAACACATTTCTGAAAGTGGCACACTGTATTTTATCCACACTCTCAATAGATCACTGTTAAGTAAAACATGCTTTATATATTTCACACAAGGAACACGCAGCTTGCAAACATACTTACCGGGCCCAGAGAAATCAGGAGACCCTTTCTTTCTCCTCTAGTCTTCAGACACTGCAGCCAGCCAGGTGCGATGAAGGGCAGCCATTGCCACCTTCCTTCCTCTCGCAGTTTCTCAGTCTGGAGGGCTCCACTTCACAAGACAGGCAGCTGTAGCAGCAGTGTTGCAGATCTTCTCTCTCACTCTGGTTCACAGCCTTTGGAGCTGGAGCAGCTTTCCCACAGTCCAAGGTGGGGTGCTGCAGCACAGACTAGGATGCCGTTACTGGAGCAGAGTCCCCACAATAGCAATTATCTGGGTGCAGGGTAGGACTGGACCGGGGCTAAAACACCCAGAAGCAAAACCTAGTGCAAGGTCTAGCTCAGAACAACAACTGGAGGCAGGAGCAGGCTCCCTAGAAGACGAGGAAGATACAGCAACAGGGTCCTATCGAGGGAGAATATTGGGGTGCCAAACCAGGATATGGCTCAGCTTTTCGGGCGTTTTGGAACATACTAAGTGCAGGTATGGGGCTCTGGAAGGATGTTACAAGTCCCAAACCATGGATGAGGGTGCAACAGCTATACATTTTTGATACACGGTTTATGACTGGAAATATAGTGAAAAAACATGTGTTCCCTCTGTATTTCTCTGACTTCCTTTTACTGGGGTGGGTTTGTATGGTGTTTTTGTATTTGTATAGAACCTTGGATGGACAATCCTTTATTTTGGAATGGTTGCATTAATGCATTTTGGGTTGCTACTGGCTCACACCTTTCTGAGAATATAGCCTTCCCTGGGCTCACGTTACCATAAAGGTGAACGAGGTATATTGCTTAGCTTTGCCTGTTTTACCTTTATGATTGGGATCACTGTTGGTGTGTATACATTTGCTTTAGTCACTACTCACCTTTGTACTCCTGCAGAACAGAAGTCATTTTGTCACAGATTGTAACAGTTACTAATGATCTGTAACTCTTCTTGAAAGTTATCAGGGTCTTCACAAATTTTGGGAAAGCTTTGCACAATATTGAATAGATCAGTGGAGCTCCACAGTACATGAACAGCCACTATCTGATTAGCTGCGCCATGAAGCTGTCTCAACGGGTGCCCTTCAGAGTCAGTTTGAGGGGGTATGTTAAGGATCCCTTCATAGGTTGTGGATGCATGCGATGCAAATGAGTTGCCAAAGAGTTTGGAAATGCCGGTAGTTCACTGAGGGATGATTGTGAGCTGTGGAATCGAATCTGGCAACTTGGTGGAGGTGACAGAACAGATGCAGCTACTTGGAGTTGGTCTGGTGCTTGATCGGGGCAAGATTTAATACAGCAGGAGTGTAAGACTCTAAAATATGTACTGGATTTTCTTTTGGTGGGGGTACTTCTTGAAGTGCTGGATAGAGTCGATTAAAAACGTTTCTGTTCTTGCAGATGGCCACATTTGTTTGTTCTGTTTGGTTTATGTCATCCTGGTGTGTAAAATGGTGCCAATGATACAGAAATATAAAATTGTTGGCTGGATGATTTGTGTACATAAAATGAGCTGGACTTCCCTTCGGAGGAGGTGGCACTTTCTTTGATCTGCCTAATCGCATTCTCACAAAGGTAGACAAGAGTTAACTTTTAAGAAGTACATTCTGATCATGTTACAATGCTCTGCAATATAACACTGAGATGTTGCTAGACCTGACACAGTTCATGACTTGACCACTTAGTAGCCACGCTACACACAACAGTGCTGGGGTACAGGTCAGGCCACCATTACCATCAGATTTCAGTACCAGTAACCTTGTTCTATTCAGAAGCATCGAGACACTGTTCATTCTCTCATTATGCCAATATAAGCAGTGGTCAAGATACGGCGTAGGCATAAGATGATGGTTGTTCACACATCAGGGTAGAAACATAAGCCTAATCAGGTTTTTTTACTAGGATAGGAAGACCAGAATTGAAAGTCTTCACCAAAGCCACACTTGCCAAAGCAATGAGTGCACAAAAGTGTTGGGCTGGAAACACTAGGATGGATAAACAATAAACTCTTGCATGCAGTCACTTTTCAGCACTTGTGCATCATTCTCTGCTGTCAGCGCTCTACAAATGCCTTTTACCCAGTGTACTGCGTTGTCGGACTATCAGGAGGGGTGCCAGGTTGTCTGGTGGTTTTGAATCATGGACTCCCTTTTTCTTTGCACAATAATTCAAGAAGTATTTATATCAGAACACTGACTCCCTACACTCTTCAATTTACCCCTAAAACATTGTAAATGTGTGAAGTGCGTTTACTTTGACAGCTGGCTGTCCCCTGACTGGACAGGGTTGTCTGTGCATAGTCTTGTTTGCAGCTAGTATGCATTCCTTTATACTATTATTTGGACTGCAGCCAGACTCTTCTCTTCTGGATCACATTTCTGCTCTGCAGCTGCATAGACATGGCAATGGTATGCTTTGGATTTTGTCTCTCCTTGGTTACATACTACATATGTAAAAGATTTTGGACCAGGAAATAATGTCACCCCTAAGTCCCCATCTGTGTTTCTGTCCTGACGAGGACTACTTTGAGACATTGGCCCTCATTCCGAGTTTGGAGGTAAGTCACGTCCCTTAACGTCATGGCGTAAATAGCGTGTCCGTGCTGGCGCCAGTCCGCTAATAGAGGACTAGTACGACTTCACAGGCACAAGCTTTACGCCATGCAGGTAAGGTACCTAGCGCCATGCCGCAAAAGGCTCCCAAAAAGCCCGTACCGGCATCAAGCGTAGCGCAGATAACACTACCGACATTGTCCAATGCGTCAATAGCAGTGATTGTAAATAGCGGTGACCGGAATTAGCGGTGACCGCTATTTACGGTCACCGCTAATAAGCGGAACCGGAAGTAGCTTCATCGCACAGGAACGGGAAGGAGCACGGCGGCCATCTTTAAAAACACAATCCATTGCATTCCTCACCACACAGGACCCCTGGGACACTGCTGATTGTCAGAAAACAACCACCTCCAAGACCACAATGCAAAAGACCCTGAAAAAGGGAGCTGCCTGCCTGAGAAAGGAACGATTTAACGAGGATGAGCTCCAGAAGCTTGTGGACACCATGCACGAGCATGCTGCCACAGTCTTCTCCAGTAACTTGAGGAGAGAGGCAGTGCTAAGAAAAAAAGAGAGCTGGGCACTTGTTGCCCAGAAGGTTAGTGCTGTGGGCAACACACCACGCACAGTAAAGGACTGCCATAAGCGATGGGACGACCTGCGCCAAAGGGTGCGCAACATTCTCTCCGTCAATCGCAGCCAGGCCATGGGAACAGGAGGTCGTCCCAGTTCCCCTATAAAGCTCACCCCGTGGGAGGACATATGTGCAGGCATGATTGGGACGAAATCCATCGAAGGCGTGGCCGAGATGGAGTGTGGCACCACAACATCGGCTGATGGAGGTGAGTGTCCAAAGTTAACACTGCTATGCCAAATCTGATGAAAGTCAACCCCAATGTCAGTCCAAAGAGTCACACTATGGTCGCCCACACACACCGACTCCCCGTAAAGTAGGCCGATGCATGACAGACAGATGCAGATGCCTGTTGTAAGGCAAATTCGTACATGACACATACCACACAAAGTAGAAAATTCCACGAGGAACACAGCGTGCATGTGCAAAATAGTGTGCAAGTCAGACAGCACTGTTCCTGAGCAGCATGACTGACGCCAACATATGCCTGCCTTTACCACCCATGTATCAAATGACATGCCCTTCAAAACACAAATGCCTATTACCCCCAACTGTGTGGATGAGCAATCGTTCCAATGTATGTATGATGCCTATCAAAACAACACTCATGCCGTCCCTCTCATCCACCCCCACAGGCACTGACCATGACAGCGATGGGCAGGAAGGAACCCCTGCACAGGCCACACCCCAGAAGAGGTCCCAGGAGGACAGCAACCGGCCATCAACCTCTAGGGACAAGCAGGGGGCGCCGTGTACCAGCATCCAAGCCACTGCAGGTACCAATTGCACCTGTGCTACCAAGGCCCATGGAGGGCACAGCACCACCACCACCTCCACCCACTGGTCAGCCTGATGACACCTGCGAGCCACCACATTTGGACGAGTCGAGTCTGGCTGGGGAGGTGGCAGCCACGGCACCCCTCACTGTGGATGACACAGAGGAGGACATCTGGGGCACCATGGAGGACGATATAATGGATGTGGTCCATACCCCAACTCAACTTGCATCCCCCCAAGTATCATCATTCGATACCAGGAAACGCCAGCACCCCAGAGCAGTCCGGCCATGACCACACAGAGGGACACTTAAGTCCAGTTTCCAGTGTTGGGTACTCTGAGCAGGCTGGCCATGACAGCCAGGGGCCCAATACATCCACGGGTGCACCCACAGGGCTGCAGCGGGATGACCTGCTAACTGCACTTGTGCGTGAGTTCGTACAGGACAGCAGGCAGGCCAGAGAGGAGTGGCGTATGGAGTTAGCTGCATTAGGCTGGTCCATTACGGACAACACTGCCTCCCTGGTGAGATCCTTCATGGACAACACCAGTCGCCTCTGCAAGGAGGTCTCGGCCCTCCGGCATGTGTTAGGGCTCATCACGGACGCCTTGGAGGCAGGCCATGCCACCACACTACCTCAGCAGGTGGCCACACTGTCGTCCGGCAGTTCCACATAAACAATCATGCTCTGCAGGTCGACCCGTACACAGCGCCGACAAGACATGCCCCCCCCTGGGTCAGGGAGTGCCGAGTAATAGTTATGGCAGCCTCATGTAGGCTTCGGGGACTCAATGGGACTTGTATGGGGGAGTTCTGGGGGAGGGTGATGGGGATGAGGGTGTGTGGGGCACTTGTGGGGGGAGGCGGAGGGGGTGAGGGTGTATGGGGGAGTTGTGGGGGGAGGGGGAGTTGGGTGAGGGTGGTGGAGGGTTTTGTCACTTACATGTAACGCTCACCTGGTATCCATGGGGACGTCACGCAGCCTGTTCTGACCTCTTACGACCTCGAACCCTTCCCTGGAGTCTACTCGACTGGAGACTGGGCCTGAAACACAGGATTGGTAGAGTTTAACTCCCTATTGTCTCTGTGTGCTTGAACCCCTTCTTCCCCGGGGTCCAACCCTTCCCTTTGATCCACAGCTCACCTTGTTTTCTTGGAAAGTGTGCTGTCCATCCTGCTTTCAGCGCAGGGGCGCGTTGATTGATGCGGGCTCGTTGCTGCCTAGTTACTTCACTGGCAAGAGTCAGACAGGTAAGTATCATGAGTCTTTTGAACAGTTCTCTAACTTCGTTCCTTTCCTTCCTTAGATGATGGCCGGCATCCGGGAATGGTGATGTGCTGCTGAGATGAGTAGCACTGAAGGTGAGTGAGAGTGCGATGCGCGATGCAACCCTTTCGTATTTGTATTGAACTGAGTTCTTTTTCTGTGTCTTTTAGGTGCCGCAACGTTTTCAGCGTGGATGCCGGTTATGAAGAAGAAATGCGGTGAGTAAGCGCGGTATGTGGCGCCTCTAGATGTTTCCACGCTAACCTGGAGTGTCTTTTCCCTCTTGCAGATGGGTGAGACGTTCCGCAGACAGAGTTCCCCCAGAGCGGCTGACATTCAGGTAGGCGTTCAAGCTCGTACAGTCTTTAAAAATAAGCAAAGGTTTGCTGAATGCTTACTAATGTCTTTTTTCTGTTCTTTTCCCTTTTCCTTAGGAAGCGGAGTGCTAAGATGGGAATGACACAGCCGAAGATGCCCGCATAACAGAAGAAGCGATGAATGATGGGCAGAAGCGCCGCAAGGTAAGGCTGTTCCTAAAAGTGTTCTTGTTCTTGCAGGAGCTGAGCGCAGAAGAAAGATGCAGGCCTACTGGAGACCGATCCGAACACGGTGAGTGTCACGCTGCAGGAGCAGAAAACACAAAGCATGTTTCTCAGCCTGGGCATGGCTTAAATAGTCTCTGGGTATCGCAGGTGTCTCTGGGCTGAACCACACCCAAAAGGCTAGACTGCACATGCAGTTCTGGGAACCGAAATATGTGGGGGCATCCATCTTGTCCCCATCAATGCCCTACAAGTCCAATCCCCAATGTTATCCTATGGGAGTGAGTGGGTCTGGTGCCACAAGTGCCAAGTCTGACTCCAAGTGGGTCTTTGGAGGGATGGAGAGGCCCTTGAGGGCCATGTAGGTGATCGTGGCCTGGCTCCAGCCTGACATCTTGTAGGGCTGGGGACATGAGGGGCAGGAATCATGACATTACGTTTATATTGTTACATTCAATACACCGGTTGTGTGAAAAAGAAAACCTGAGTGGACATTCATCATTGCGCATGTGTCATTTATTCATTTACAGTGCATAGTGTACATGTACCCCCACACCCAGTGCCCTCTGTCCAACCATCATGTCTCTCTCTGCTGCCATGTGTGTCAGAAATATTGTGCAATCACTGACTGGCGCACAGCACATCCCTCCTGTGCATCGGCACCGTGATGATGTCCTGCCACATCTTCTTCTTCCCCTTCATCTTCATCAGGTGGTAGCAGTTCAATGTCAGGGGGCAGGGGCACGTTCCGGCGGATGCACACATTGTGCAGCATTACACATGCCATGATGATCTTGGCCACCTTCTTATGCCTGTAGAGGAGTGCCCCACCCGACCGGCTGATGCAGCGAAATCGTGCCTTCAACAGGCCAAAGGTCTGCTCGATGACCACACGGGTACGGGTATGGGAACGATTGTAGTCCTCCTGTGCCTGTTCTGTGGGTTTCGGACACGGGTGAGGAGCCCCGGCTTCAAGGGATAACCACTATCACCTGCATGAGAGGGAAATAAATGTAAATGTTAGGCGATTCATGATGGACAGCTGTACTAGTCACACATGCCTGCAGGTTATCGTTGCCCACATGCACATGACTATGGATGATTTGATGACATTTTCAGTCCCTCAATGTGTCCTGTGTCAAGGACTAATAGTGTGTGTTACATCTTCAAGATGATACATGGTGTGCACTGACATCTTGTTGCACATGCATCGTGTATGGATACAGCTGTGTTAGTGTCAAATTAGTGAGGTGTTGTGTCCTGTGAGATTTACTTAGAATGAGCGTTGGCAGTAGTCTGTGCAATATTGGGCAATCAGCGCTGATCATTCCCATGGTGACATGCAGTGCTCCTGTGAGTGTGCCGGCCCTGTGCCAGACAGTGGATTTCCTATTAGGTTCAGTTTGATGCCCTCCCAGGGATGCTTGTCCTGTGGTGATATGCTGGAGACAGCAACCTGGTGCATATGCATTGCATGGTGCAGGTTGGCGTTACGGAGGGTGAGGGTCGCTGATTAGTGGTGCACGTGTTGTGGGATGTGGGGTGGTTTCCTGTTAGTCATGTAGTGATAGGTGTTGACCTTACTTCATTCATATGGGATTTGGGTGTCATGAACAGTTTGTGATGGTTTGGGGCACAGTGTTCGGTGATGTGCACATCGTGCAGTCATATCAACATTGGCAGCATGGTGGTGTGTGCATCTCTCCCCCCATTTCAATGCCATGTGCCAGTCCTGCTACTTACCAAGCAGCCAGGCTCGTCGTCCAGCATGTCGCTCCATGAAGCGTGGTAGCTTGGAGTTCCGCAGGACCAAAGAGACATGAGTTGATCCTGGATATCGGGCACAACAATGTGTGATGATCTTGCTGGTGTCGCATACCATCTGCACATTGATGGAGTGGTATTGCTTGTGGTTGCGGTGCACCACCTCCATGGCATGTGGGACCACCAACTCCACGTGGGTGCAGTCGAGGGCACCTACACAATTTGGCATGCCTGCCAGTGCATGGAAGGCAACTTTTGTACCAAATATCTCCTGGGGAGTCCGTTGTAGAAATATGTAGTCCCTTGTGTGCTTGAGTTCAGAATCTGGGAAAATAAGGGTTGTGATATGCCATGCATGTGCCCCACTGTGTGCTGGTAGGTGCCTGTGGCAAGGAAGTGGAGCACAGACACTACCTTCAGTAGAGGGGGGTGGCGGTGCGTATTTCAATGAGGCTCACTATGTCGTCGTGTATCAGGTCCACTATGGTGGTGATGGTGTCCCGGTCCAGACGGTACAGGGTGTGGATCTGCTCAGGGGTTAGGTTGAAAGGACTGGCACTGATGCAAGGGATTGGGGGCTGCCGGCATGGTAATGGTGGCTGCACTGGTGGGGCATGCTGGGCCTGTCTCACCCTCCCTCTCCTCCTGCGTCTCCTCTGTGGTGGCGGCTGTTGTTGTTGTTGTTGATGTTGTGGCAATGCAAGAAAGTCCTCCAGCTCCAGTAATACTACTACTATTGGAAGCATATTGGTGTGGGAGGGGGTGTGGTGTGTGGGTGTGCTCCTTTTGTACTGGGCCTGACTCCATTGCCTCCACCTGTGCTGATTGTGTGCACCTGTGGCAGTTGGGAACACTACTCAGGGCATTTTACGGTAGGTTGGCGATGCCGGTATTTACGGCATGCCGGTAACCACTTTTTCCACCTTCATGAGGCCGTTATTTGCATGTCCACTTCACTTGTGATCTACTCCAGTTTACTGCATGCCGCTAATTCCGGCATGGTGGGTCGCGTGCGCGTGCTCTGACCGCTATTAATGGCATCGTACTTTACGATGTCGCTAATAGCGGTCGGGCTGGTCAGAATATCCCGTAGCGGTAATCGATGCCGGTATTCCTTTACCGGCATTGTTGTTCCCTTACCTCCAAACTCAGAATGAGGGCCCAAGTATGGCCTCTAACTGCTTAAGTGCAAGTGAGCTATGCAAGTGTGCATATTTCTCTAGGAAATGTGGTGCAAGTTCCCTTCCTTCTTCGGATAATGATAACCCCAGAGATATGATTTCTCTATGGGCTATTTTTGATTTCTTTAAATTGAAAATGTAGCCTGCCTTTAGCTGCTAGTATCCTAATGATTAAGTCCACCTTCTCTAACTGGTCATTTGAGTCATTATCTGTACAGTATATGTCATCTACCTATGTCCATTATTAACAAGGGGGTTCCTGAGAGTCCCTCTGCCAGACATTAGTCCTGGTTGCGAGAGACTTACCCAGAGTCTTTAGCTCACTATCTTTCACAGAGAAGAAATATCCTAAACATATCAGTCTTTGTCCTGCCCTGGGGCAGTCCAGCACCGAAATGCTAGGCAATTCTCCTCTGAACAAGAGTACTAACAGCATCCCCAGACACGTGTTTCGGTCTGGTTGGACCCCATGAGTAGGGAGGAGCTGTGCCTCTCTAAGAATAGTGAGCAAGGGGTCCATGTCTGGATTCCCCTAGTAACTTAGGGTGAGACCCAAAGTTACTTGCATATGCAAATTAACAAGGGGGGTCCTGGGAGTCCCTCTGCCAGACATTAGTCCTGGTTGCGAGAGACTTACCCAGAGTCTTTAGCTCACTATCTTTCACAGAGAAGAAATATCCTAAACATATCAGTCTTTGTCCTGCCCTGGGGCAGTCCAGCACCGAAATGCTAGGCAATTCTCCTCTGAACAAGAGTACCAACAGCATCCCCAGACACGTGTTTCGGTCTGGTTGGACCTCATCAGTAGGGAGGAGCTGTGCCTCTCTAAGAATAGTGAGCAAGGGGTCCACGTCTGGATTCCCCTAGTAACTTAGGGTGAGACCCAAAGTTTCTTGCATATGCAAATTAACAAGGGGGGTCCTGGGAGTCCCTCTGCCAGACATTAGTCCTGGTTGCGAGAGACTTACCCAGAATCTTTAGCTCACTATCTTTCACAGAGAAGAAATATCCTAAACATATCAGTCTTTGTCCTGCCCTGGGGCAGTCCAGCACCGAAATGCTAGGCATTTCTCCTCTGAACAAGAGTACCAACAGCATCCCCAGACACGTGTTTTGGTCTGGTTGGACCTCATCAGTAGGGAGGAGCCGTGCCTCTCTAAGAATAGTGAGCAAGGGGTCTACGTCTGGATTCCCCTAGTAACTTAGGGTGAGACCCAAAGTTACTTGCATATGCAAATTAACAAGGGGGGTCCTGGGAGTCCCTCTGCCAGACATTAGTCCTGGTTGCGAGAGACTTACCCAGAGTCTTTAGCTCACTATCTTTCACAGAGAAGAAATATCCTAAACATATCAGTCTTTGTCCTGCCCTGGGGCAGTCCAGCACCGAAATGCTAGGCAATTCTCCTCTGAACAAGAGTACCAACAGCATCCCCAGACACGTGTTTCGGTCTGGTTGGACCTCATCAGTAGGGAGGAGCTGTGCCTCTCTAAGAATAGTGAGCAAGGGGTCCACGTCTGGATTCCCCGAGTAACTTAGGGTGAGACCCAAAGTTACTTGCATATGCAAATTAAGAAGGGGGGTCCTGGGAGTCCCTCTGCCAGACATTAGTCCTGGTTGCGAGAGACTTACCCAGAGTCTTTACCTCACTATCTTTCACAGAGAAGAAATATCCTAAACATATCAGTCTTTGTCCTACCCTGGGGCAGTCCAGCACCTAAATGCTAGGCAATTCTCCTCTGAACAAGAGTACCAACAGCATCCCCAGATACGTGTTTCGGTCTGGTTGGACCTCATCAGTAGGGAGGAGCTGTGCCTCTCTAAGAATAGTGAGCAAGGGGTCCACGTCTGGATTCCCCTAGTAACTTAGGGTGAGACCCAAAGTTACTTGCATATGCAAATTAACAAGGGGGGTCCTGGGAGTCCCTCTGCCAGACATTAGTCCTGGTTGAATGCCTTCTAAGAGGGATTGTATTCTAGTGGAGAATATCACTGGACTGCTTTTAGATCCCTGTGGCAGCCTCCTGAAATAAAACAGTTTCCCTCTGAATATTATTGCTGTGTATGTGTAGCACTCTGGATCCAAAGGCTGTGCAAAAAATACATTTCCCAAATCCAACACAGTCTTATATTTATTTCTCTGTACGTTACTCAGAAGGCCTGAACTATGCATGTTCTGTACAGCCTCTGTGTGAGTACTGGCATTTAAAATCATAAAGTCAATAACCAGTCGATATGAACCATCTGTCTTGGAGACTGGAAGTAAAGCTGTGTTGGGTGGGCTTGCCTGTTGCATTAGAATCCCTTGTTCTAACAATTGATCGACTATTAACTTAAAATGTGGTATAGCATGTACGTTGATTGGATATTCTATGTGGATGGCAATCTAAGTCATGTCCTACATGATTCTTGAATAATTGTGCTGCACCTAAAACTGCACAGAAGGCTGCATAAGTGTTCACTGCAGGTTTCCTCAACTTCTTCTGAAAAAGCTGGTTTAATAATTTCTTCCCCACTAGGCCTTTCCCTAACATATAGCCTGGGCCAGTCATGTCCTGCTAAAAGGCCATGTTGTGTTTTATGCAACTTGGACCAAAATAGTGCCTCAATTTCCTTTGAACATTCTCCTTCAAGATGTATGGTAACTATGTACACTTCATTTTCCTAAACCACTTCTCCTGTGGTAGTAATATCTTCTACCTTTTAAGTAGGTTTGAATGGGAGTAGGGAATGTTTCGGGGAAAGGGAGATACCATGTCTCGCTAGTGGGTAATCCTTACTCGCTTGTCCACCCCACAGGGTCGGGATCCAAAAGCAATGGCTCACCCATGGCCATTGAGCAACGGATCCCGCAGTTTTGGTAGTAAAACACTCCCTCGTTTTTCACAACAACCTCTTCTAAGGAATGAAAAACACATATACAGTTCATCTTTAGAAAGAGCAATGTTTTGTCAGGATGATTTCACAGTTGTTCACAAGTTACTTTAATGATCTTAATACTTCTTCTTCAAAGCTATTAACCACACCACAGTACTTCAAAGTCTTTTACCTGGTCCACTCACCTGCCAGGTCTACCACTACAAGGTCCCTGTACTGGTATACTCACCTGACAGGACAAAAGAAACTCCTAACAATACAAGTACTTATGTGGTAAAGTTTGCTTCAAACAACCGCATAAAGTCGTCTTACAATCAACAACATCAGCAATGAATACTTCTTCTGGAAAAACATGAAACACATTGATGCTTTATGCCACATGCAATGCAGGTTATGCTCCTCTCCTGCTGAATGCTTTCTATCGGGAGGGCAACTCTCCTGCCACCACAAAGTCTTTTGGTTTTCAACAATATCAATATCAACCACTTCAGTGTGGGCTATTGCTTTCTGGGAAAACATGAAACACATTGGTGCTGTCTGTCCCGACCTTGGGATTACCACATACAAATCAGATTATGCTCCTCTTTCCTGAATGCTTTCTATCAGGAGGGCAGCTCATCTGCCAATCTTGATTTCACCCACTTACATCAACCAAATGCTGAAAATTGCTTTTTATCACACTTGCTCTTCTTTGGCTTAGACAATGCTTGTGTGGGTCTTTAACAAATATAACGTCTCCCTCTACTTGGCAATAGGGGTTATAATTGGCTTGCTTCTTAATTGCCCTTACTTGGTCTTGGTAATATTGATTCTTATTAACTTGCTTTAGCTTAGCCTTTTCTTGACTTTGTCAATGGTCGTTTTTGCTACCTTCTTTTAATATTGCCCTTTTTTGGATTTGGCAATTACTTTGATTTTGGTCATTACAATTATAACCTTCTTGTCTGTTCCCAAGGTTAGTATTCTGCCACTTTAGCTGTTTTGTATCAGATTGGTGTGCAAAGTTACTCTAAGTCTGCCATGTTAGCCTCTTTACATTAGTTCAGTATTCAATATTCCCAATAGCGGCCAGCGGGAGAATACGGAGCATTCCGCAGTCACACAATGGTAGTGCACTCCCCTGGTGCTGCACACGCATCCGCTTGCTCCACTGGCACCGCCATTTCTGCTTCCTGCTGCATGTTAAGCGGATTCTTTCTGCATCCCATGGCTTGCGCCGGTCGGGAGAGAAGTGTTCTTCGGGACTGGTGTACAAAGGATTTATGTTCCTGTTGTGTATCTTTTTGTATTTCATGTTATTACATTTTCCGCTAAATTCCCATTATATATTCTTATTATTTATTGTCCTTTTGGACCACTTAGTTGTTTCTGTGATGATTTAAATGTTGCATTGTTCATGCGTTTCTTCATCCATACTACCTCTTTAGATGGTCGGTGTGTGAACCATCCATATATATCGTATTCTGATTCCTCTAACACTCCTCTTTGCTAATTACACTATCTTTTTATCTTTTTTCTACTTCCATCTCCTGCTACCAATATTAAAGGTATCAGTTTAGATGTTATTTTTATTTCATCTGAGATCTCCAATCTCACGTCTTTATGTACAACTATTGTGCCTTTGGCGTTCCTTGTACATGATTCTTTGCTAGTCCTGCCCAGCCTTCAGTTAGTGCATTTCATACTACTTATTTCTGGTGGGATCACTACCATCTATCTATAACTATCTTAGCTGAGTCTAATAAAGCTACTCTTTCATCTCTAATCTTTCTAATAGTTCCTAAACAGTGCCTTGGTGTCCTTAACAGCCATCTCTCAGGGTGGGATAGCCTGAGCTTTTATGATTGTTATATACATTAAATGATACTGGTGAATCTGCCTCTGAAAGGGAGCTTTGCTGATCAAACACACTTTCATAAATGCTACAGCAGCCAGAATTGGACCCTTAACATCAGGTTTGCTATGGACCATTCCACTGTAGCATTTTGCCTATGTAATGGGGGTAGATCACCTCCCTCTCCCCCTTAGTGGATTCCTCTTTCTGCTCTTCAACAAGATTTCACCTGGAACTTTGGGTATATAGTCTGCACCAAATCTGTCTGCGATAGAGGTGACAATAGAGATCTACAAGGCTCTTCCCCTTCAACCATCCCAGAGGACCATGTGAGGGGACTGGTGTTGGACAAAGCCTGCTTGAAATAAAAACACTGGTACCCGGGATTCGGCTCAGTGGAGGTGGCAAGTGCTCTCTGGTAAACATTTTGGTTTGGAAGGGCAGCAGAAGGACTAACATTATCTCTGAAGAACCTGTACTGGGCCTTCCAGTAGCCAGCAACCATTGCCTGACTTTCCCAAGCTTCACTGTGCCATGTACCACTGTTGCTTTGAACTGCATTGTATGTTCTACCCAGTTTCCCAGCTTACCAACCCGATACAAAATCGCCACCTTAGAAATTGCCTAAAAGCCTAGCTTGACCCTGTTGAGCTGCAATACTCAGACTAAGTGGTTCTGTTCATTTTTGAGGACCCTGGTGACTGATAAGACCTCACTCTCACGCTTTTCCCAAAAACACATTCTTGAAATTGAACATTGTTATTGAAATATTGCTTAATCCTCATTGTTTCCAAGAGCCAGAGTGCCTCTTTTGCTGCAATGTCTGCTGTGTTCTCTCTTACAGGGCTAGGTACCTAGTGTTTTAAATAAGTTGTGTGTATTTTTACTTTAATTAAAGGTCTCAGTTTGTATAGAACTTTGATTGGACATCCAATCAAATTATCCAACCAATTATTTTAGTATTGGCAGTTAGACTTCAAATCACTCATGCGCCCAAGTTGTGCCGAAAAAAGAAGACAAATGACCTCTTTTTCCAGTGTTTTGTTAATTGTTTATGTATTAACAATGCCCTCTGTGATGACATGTGTTTCGACGGTGCTTCCGTCTTTTTCAAATCAGGGCTAGGGAAAAAGAGCACATGATATTGACAATAACCATTTGTTGAAAAAGAAAATAACATGTTTGTGATATAAGTGCAGTTGACTAAAACAAAGTGCAGTATTGGTGAAGATTGAACAAGGTAAAACAATTCGAGAGACGGCCATTTTTGTGTATTCCACAATTTTAACATTCATCGCACAACGCAAAAGAATAAGTTCCAATATAAACAAAAAGAGTGGTCATGAAGGGAGGGGTAAAGGGTAGGAGTATTTGTGGGTATTGAAAAAAAAAAGAAAGAACAAAGATCATTGCATTATTATATTCATGTTATCCCAAAGTTTACATTTTTGAAAATATGACATGTATGGTGTTCAAGGAAGATCTGCTTCCGCTTACCCAATCTTTAGTTGTTTGTTTGTATGGTTTAACGTCTTTTCGATCCAGTCCAGGGTTGAATCCCAGCCTAATCAAAAACAAAATTGCATGTTATATGCTCGGGTCCATTATCAGTCTGATTCGAGTCCATATAGCGTGATTTTATGCTTCTGACATCCCAACTATGTTGACCTACCGGTATTGCTCCCATGCCAAAAAGTTTTAAGAATGGCTTGCAGGAAGATTGTGACAAAAGTCATTATCTTTAGCCCTCAATTGGTGAATGTTCATAATGGGATCGGGAGGTGTGTATAATTAATACTATGTTTGCAGTAGGACTGGACACGTCCCAGTTTGTTGTGGTTTGCGTGCTTGATTAACGTTGGCAAAGTGGATGCTAAATACATTGCACGGATTGAGTAATACTGCAAATCTCCTGTCAAATGTCGTTCATTTTTCCCACACCTCACCATTGAATAGTTGTCGGTGGGCGCTTTCCACGTGCGGACATGTGTCTCTATGTTGCTAAAATCAGTGTGGGGGGCTCGGAGCGGCGCTTACCTCCAGTTAGCTTCTCCGTGAAAATCTGCCCTCGTTCAGCGCGAGTCTGGGAAGGACACCATTTTGTTGTGTCTCCCGTTGCCTAGCAATCTAGTCTTACTTCGCTGTCTATTCTAGCGGCCATACTTTAGGCTTGCGGACACAAATGCTCGTTGACCTTACGTATTGATCGTTCATGTTGCCTGAGTTAATCCAAATGATCGGAGAAGAATCCGGTTCCTAATTTATCTATGATGCGTATTTAATTTGAATTTGTGTTGTGTTTAAAATGTTGGTGTTCGTTGTACTTGCTGCACTCTATTTTGTTTGCGTGAACTGTGTACAGATAAGGTGATATGACCTCATATCTCTACGCTTGGCACTTTAATTAAGGTGGGATCTACAAACCTCTTCCTGAATCTCATGGGTTTGACTTCTGAATACGGTGGGGGATGCGTGCGTACTTGCAGTCACAGATTCTAATTGCTCATTGATTGGTTAATTGCAATGCTTTCAACATACTTATCCTTGTTAATTGCAATCACAGTAGGTTGTTGCCATGCTTATATCAATCAAGATCTAACACCATACATTGTCATATTCACAAGAAAATATGCTTCCCGCTTAGTGTGCATGATTAAAGAAAAGTATATTCAAGTCAAACCTCTGTACCATTATTTACAAAAAAGAAGCCATCTCATTGTCTGAGTTCAAACCCCTCTCTACTGAACGAAATGTACAGATCAGTTTGGCTTCTTCTTGCCTTAGTTTTCATTCCTGGTTTCGCCCTCTTGGTCCAAGTGTCACTTTTTTCAAGCCTACAAATCTCAGCAGTCTCTTGTCATTCAAATGGTGTTTTTTTGCCAATTCTGGGCTAATGGTAAATTGATGTCCTGGCTGCCTATAGATGAGAAATGTTCTCGTATTCTGGTTGTCAACTCTGGGATGGTGTCCCCTATGTAGATTTCTTTACAATGACAGATGATGTCATAAACGACAAATTTCGTTTTACAATTAATGTGATCCTCAATTTTGTGTTGAACCCCATATTTGTCCTCAAAAATTGATATGTTGTCTAATGCATGCTTGCACATCGAGCATGTACTGCATTTTCTGGAACCCTTCGGTAGTTGTGGTAACCATGTTGTGGGATTGACAGTTTTGATTTCTGGGAGTAGTGAGGGACTGAGTATGTTCTTGTTCTTGATTGTTCTTGCACGTTTATAAATCATGGAAGGACTTTCCTCAATGTAATTTTTTACATGTGGGTCTAATTGCAGAAGATACCAGTTCTTTTTCAAAATCTTTTTCAGAATTCCATTATTCGCACAGTATGTGGTAATGAAACTGATTTTCTCCATTTGGTGTGTTGCCACCATCTTGGGTGTTAAGGTGTTCTCCCTGTTCAATTTTTTGCTCTTTCTTGAGCTCTGGCTATGGTTTTCTTGCCATACTCTCTTGCTTTAAACCTTGTGGTAAGTAACTGGCATTCTTTTTCAAAATCCCCTTGTTTTGTGCAATTCCTTCGGGCTCTAACAAATTCTCTGTTGGGTATGTTTCTAATTACTGGATTGTAATGACAACTCGTAGGAAATAAAGTTGAGTTAGCCTCCGTGTCCTTTCTGTATGTTTTTGTCTTGATTGAGTTGTTTGAAACATAAATGTTCAGGTCCAGAAAGTTGACATGATTAACACTTGAGGTTCCAGTGAATTCAAACCCCATTGTATTCTGATTGGCTCTCTTTCTGAAGTCTTCATGTCCCCCTTCTCCTCCTTTCCAAATTAGCAAAACGTCATCTATGTAACGAGTCCATAGAATCACTCTTTGGTCATATGTTTCATCTTGGTAGATGTGTTTGTCCTCGTACATGGCCATTACTAGATTTGCGAGGGCCGGAGCGTATTTCACCCCCATTGCTACCCCCCTGGTTTGTTTGTAAAAATCGACATTGAAAATTAAAACATTGTTTTCCAAAGTTAATAATAGCATTTTTTTGAGCAGGCTCACTGATTGAACATTGGATGCTGTTTCCTTAGAAAGAAATATAGTCAATTGTTTCCACAGCTTTGTCGTGTCTGATAGACATATATAATGATTTGACATCCCAGGTTGCTAGTATGTAATCCTTGTGCCATTCCACTGCAGCTAGTTTGTTTATTACTGATGTGTCTTTCAAATAGGAGTTGGTTGCACTGACTATAGGTCTTAGTATGTTGTCTATGTAGTCTGCCATGTTCACGGTCGCCCATCCTATTCCACTAAAAATGGGTCTCCCCTCAGGGATTCTCGCATAAGCCTTGAGGGTTTTTGGCAGGAAGTATATGGTGGGCAAAATTGGTTGTTTCATGTCCAGGAATTGTTTCTCTTTGTCCGTGATGGGTCCTTGCCTGTGCCAAGTTGTTACAGCATCTTTTAGTTCAGTCACTATTTCCTATTTGGGATTAGTTCTCAGTTTCACGTAGCAGGATGGTGTGTTCAAGTGATTCATTGCCATTGTTACGTAGTCTTCTCGATTCATAACCACTATCTTCCCTCCTATGTCTGCTGCTTTAATAGTCAAGTTGTGATCTTGTTTTAGATTGGACAGAGCTGTCCTTTCCATACTGGTCAAGTTATCATATTTAGCCTGTAGGGGTTACAGTTACAGCCCCTATATGCGCAGTAGGACAGGAGGCAGTGCAAAGGAAGACTGGTCATAGAAGAAGCCTGGAACCCAGTGAGGCTCTGAGGGAGCATATAGATAAATTAGCAAGAGAGCAAAAGAGAGAAGGCAGAGGAGCAAAGGAGGGTATTGGGCCCTAGGAGGGGGGCCAGAGTGAGAAAGGGAAAGAGGATGCAGAGTTCCCAATGAGAAGGATCTCGTCTCACTGGCATTAAGGCAAAGATCGTTGGAGGCGCACCAAGCTTGAATCGTGGATAGACAGTCAGGAATGAGCAAGGGAGGAGAGGAGGCTGAGGGAAGCCTGTGTCCCGGGTCTGGCCGGAGAGCAGAGGGCAAAAGCTATATCTAACAGTCTGAATTGTAGATTTGAGGAGATTCCTGATGCAACACTAGCATATAACAGAAACAGGGTACATGACAAGCTGATCTGAGTTGAGACAAGTATTCAGAGGGGCTGCAGGAGCAGGCGGTAAGTAAAGAGACAGAGAGAAAGCAAAGACAAGCAAATATACTGGCAACACGAAGTGATCAGAATAGAGGGTGTACTGGAATATGATAAGGGGTCTCCAAGGATTAGGTAAAGCCCTTGGGATCAGTTCCAGCAGAATACTCTTAACATCGGTCATAGAGCAGCATCATGAGTTAGGCATGCCGAAGAAACTGTTGTACTCAGTGCAAGGGTAAAACTGGAGACCATATACTGACACAGGTAAGACTTCAATGGACTAAGTGAAGGCAACAGAAGTCTTTACCTTATCTGATATGAACAGAGACCAGCCCAGCCCTGGGGTCACACCGTAAATGGATTCAAAGTGGAGTCACAACAGTGGACCAAGATGTAATACAGGTAGAAAGCAGCATTGAAAGAAATATTCAGGTACAGGACAGTATAGAGAAACAAAGTACAAAGCAGAGACTGGAATATCAGAATATACAAGGCAAAGGACTCAGGCAAGATAGGTTGGGTAATATCGCAGGCAAGGAACAAACAGGAAAACTTCAAAAACTTCAAAAGGAAAATTTCAAAAGGCTGGGAATGCAGAAAAAAAGAGAGAAAAGCTAGGCAAAAAGAGGACATGCCTGTGAATCAGAAATGCCAATAGAAAACAGGGTGTTAACAGAAAGTCAGAAAGGCAGAAAAGATATCAGTAAAGAACTGAATGTCTTTAACAGCAAACAGCGAATGTCTTTAACAGCAAAACGGGACATGGTTTCATGAAGTCAAAAGTTGGAAATCAAGGAAGGGTTCAATAACAGGCATATTGCAAAAGCAGACTGGAAAGGGTACTGCAATGCAGCAACAGCAAATGGGATTCAAAAGCCAAAATCAGGATATTCAGGGAAGGTCAGAAATTGGCTAGAGGAGCAAAAGCACAAACTTCCAGTTGACTGGCAACCAACTGATTCTGTTCAAAGTGTGCTTGTAAAGGCCCTCCCAGCCAACTGGCCAACAGACTGTTGCATTCAATTAAGCCAACGCCTGGCTTCAGTAGCCTGCAGCACTAGTTTGTAATTAAGGGTTCTCCAGCTCTTTGCAGCCTAGCCTGTAGTATCTTGGAACAGGTGAATGCAATCAGGACCTCTCCAGCTCTTAGCTTGCTGCAAACACATGTACTTAGTATGCCTCCTCCAGCCCCCTGCCTTTTGGACAAAATGCATGTACCAGAATGCATCTGCTGGTTTAAAACCCGGAATGCAACATGAAATTAGATTGGTCCAAAACTGAATGTGCGCATGTAACAGTGCTGGGTTGGGTGGCATGTGGCTAGGATCGTGACAACCTGAAGGAGAGCTGAGTGACATCCGCATAACAATGAAAGTTAGAAGAGAAGGTGGTCCAAAGGGGCCAGATAGAAATTGAAGGGCCAGGGGGAGACGATAGAGCGCTGGGGGACACAACCTGTGGAGAGAGACGTGACAGAGAGAATGGACCCAAGTTGGAGCTGGGAGCGACAGTTCAGGAGGAAAGAGGACAGCCATGCCAGGGCGTGATCTGTGATGCCCAGGTTCACGCAGAGTATGTTGACCAGAGTGGTATGATTGACCATGTTGAAATCAAAGGAATAGTCAAGGAGGATAAGGACAGAGGGAGAAGTGGCATCAAGGTTAGAGAGCAGATCTTTATGGGTGTTCAGGAGAAAGGTTTTGGTGCCTCTGGCTGCTCTGAAGCTGGACTCATGGAGACAGCCCACAGATTCAGTGTGGAGGGTATTCTGGGAGATGGCCAGCTTTTAAAGGAGATTGCCAAGAAAAGGAGTGATATTAATCGGGCGATAGTTTACCGGACAGGTAGGATCAGCAGCTTTTTTAGGATGGGGTGCACAGGGGAGTGCTTGAGATGAGAGAGAAAAGATCCAGTGGTGAAAGGGTGATTGCAGTAATCGGCCAAGGCCGGTGCAAGGGTGGCAATGTGGTCCTTGATGGTTCTGGAGGAACAGGGGAGCACATGTTTGAACAAAACATTCATAGATCGGACGTGTTTTATCAGCACACGTGCAACGTTCAACTTTTGAGTTACAATTACTTTTGCTATTAACACAAACTGGACTTTTTTTGCCTTTGATAACTCACTGGTCGTGTTAATTAGGTATGCAGTAATTATATTGAATAGAAATCAACTAATTAAATTTGAAAGAATGAACAAACGACTAAAACAAAAATAGCTAATTTTGGAGAAAAAAACTAAAAATGGGGTTGGGAGTGGCAATAGTGGTTTGGGGGTGGGGGAAAAGTATTACTAAAAAAAGGGGGGGAGAACCACCCAAAAACAACGACAAAGAAATGTGTTATTTTGGTATTAGTTGTTTTTTATTTGTTAACATTTAAATAGTGTTTTTTCATTCGATGAAATCACATGTAACCGTTAATTGATCTGCTTTCATCAACATCATTCATGAATGTCTTTCATGCAGCAGTCAAGGCCATTACCAAAGCCTCCTCTGCTCCTCCCTCTGTCGTTCACCCAGGAGGGTCACAAGCCAATTCCAAGCATCATGAAGGTTTGTCTGTTCTGCTCACTCGGTTTTAGTCTGGGAATGCTTATGGCTTCCCGAAAGTGTGGAATTCTCACCTGGCTCTCTCTCGTTCTTCGCAACTGCTGATCAGCCCCTTGCCCTTCGAACTTCCATAGGCTGGTTCACATCAGCTCCGAAAGAACTGTTCCTTCTCATACACAGCCTCGCTCAGAGTGTGCCTATGCGTGCCACCTTTTAGCCTGACAGGGCGTGTTAACAAGTGGCAGGTGTGTCTAGTTAGGATTACGTGCCTGACTCTGCCTGGCTTCATCACAGAGTCAGAGCCATTTCGATTCAATAGAGGTAATCTTTCTGGCCTCATTCCTATTCTTCCTCGGCTCAGTAGTGTTGTCAATGTAAAGTGGGGAGGGATAATGGGAGCTGTAGTTTCACACAAAATAAGCAGGGATAGGGGTTAGATGGGTTGTGGTAAAAGCGGGATACCATGTCTCACCAATCGGTTGCGTCTGCCCCACTCCCTGAGCACCGCCTAACCAGGTGATCCTCCCTCGCTTGTCCACCCCCAGGGTTGGGAATCCAAAAGTGATGGCCTTTCTCTGGCCACCTTAGTACGGGATCCCTGGGGACTAGATTGTGGAACACCCTCTGGTTTTTCACAGGCCCTTCCAATATGTGATGTGGGTGAACTTGTTTCACAGGGGAACTGTGAAAGGAAATTAACATTGCTCTAATCTTTACCTTTCCGATGTTCTACTGTGAAACAGTCTGGTTTTAAGTCCAGATACCATTGCATAACACGTGTGTTGGATTCCTTTCACTGACTTATCCAGACAAGGGGAGAATGGTCAGTAAGAAGTAGTCAAGCTGTTTGTTAAGAGGTGATTCTTTATTCTTTAGGATTCTGTTCGTTTTCTGCAGTCTTTCGTTTATTATTACTCTTTATATATTCTGTGAGGCTGGGTACCATTAAAATATAGATCTTAAAAGTAAGACCAATTAAGATTAGGAAAGCTTAAAAATTATCAAGGCCTCACGGTAAAATTGAGGAATTAAAATGGCCACCAAACGTATATGTGTGGCGTGTGATGTCACAGCGTGGCGTGACGTGTGACGTCATCGCGCAGCAAGACGCAATGACATCATACATCGCGAGATTGCGGTTTGCATAAAAGAAAGTGAAAATTGTGTAGTTAAGAAGTGTGGATCCAGGCAGACCAAAGGCAATCGTACCAAGGGTAACAAAAGGTAACTTTCTTATGAGAGCAATATATACTGGGCTTCAATGGAACACCTTACGGACTATACAACTTTAGGCCAAGGAGGAACAGGAAAGCTTGGGTTTAACTCAGGATACCCTCTCTTACTATTTTACAGAAACCTACCTATATCTTACTTTAGTAAAAAAAGATTTTCAAAAATGAGAGAGATGATTAAGAACAAAGGAATAATAGATCAGAAATAATCTTACAAAACACAGAATTTTGGTGAGTATAACTGAAAGGCAATATTATAGTTGCTTATAACATTCACCACCACTAATGTTTGTTTAAAAAAATGAGTCAATCTTGTCTTACTTTTTGTTTAATTTTCTTCTCCTAATTAGAATCTCTCCTGATGAACCACGTGTATTTCAGTTGTGGAAAAAAATGTGTTGAGAGAAAATAATTATAAGGATGTGTACTGAGAAGAAATGAGAGGAAATAATTATAAGGATGTGTATCAATGTATAAAGTAGGAAACCACATGATCTCAATGCAAAAAATAAATACTACTGAAAAAGTTGTTTTGTTGGTGTGATAATACTGTTAGTGCCAGAAGCGCACTCCGTATAAGTGTTTTCAAAAAGAATTATTGGTTTAAATATTGCAGCAGCCGCAATATACACTTAAGGGTGCAGCATCCAGGCAAAAAAAAAGTTAACTTTGTGCACATAGAAATCGCCAAAATAATAAACAAAAGCCGCCAAGAACTGCAATTTGTTATACAAAAATCAAAACTAGTCCAAGTCAAAATAAAATGGCCTATACTAAAAATCGAACCTTACCCTCCTTTTCAAAATGACAAATGTGTTAAGGGAATACAAAAGGAAAATAGTGTCTCAAAAGAAATGTCAGAATGGCTTATGCAACAGCTCCCTTCCGCATGTTCAACAACACAGGGATTTGAGAGGTTCTTAGAAAGAATAGGTGGATGGCACAGTTCTATCAGTCTTGCACACTTTGGAATACTAGTAATTCAACAGTTCAGGCTTGTGGTTCAAACTTCTGATAGTTCAATCGCTTCCTTAGGCTCCCTCCGCCTTGTCATAAACACACAGTTGTACTTTTGACCTTTACTTTCCCACAGTTCATCACAGTCTACCCTCTATCGGGTTCGAGCCTGCCTCTCTTTTCACATTCTCTTCCTCACTTTATTACAATTCTGCACAGGCTTCCCTCTGCCGGGCTTGAGCCTGTCTATTCCGCTTTTCACTTTATCACACAGTTCTGCACAGGCTTCCCTATGCCAGGCTTGAGTCTGTCTTTTTTTCATGGAGGGTCCATTCACTATGTTCTGTCTTAGGTGTCTTTTCTTTTCACTGTCGAAGACTTTCAAAACGGCAAGGTTTTTTTCATAGACCTCTGCATGATAACTTCGACCTCTCTTTACACAATTCTATGATCAATAATCTTCCTCATCTTGCAACACTAATGCCTCTAGGTGCTTGTAGTTTCTTTTTCTCTTTAGTTTGCCATCATGACCTCTTTCAAAGTTCATATACTTTACCCTCTTGGCATATTCAGCGCTCACATACTTTGCTTTTCACTTATTCAACTTTCTTTTGGGATTGCGGTTACTTTCTTGCCTTTGATTCCCATCGTAATACACCTCAACACTCTGTTACTTTGTATCCTTTCCTTTAGCAATTGTTCTTTCGTTCATGCATTTTATCGGCCCACGCACAACCTTCAACTTTTGAGTTACAGTTACTTTTGCTTTTAACACAAAACAGGCTTTTGTTGCCTTTGATAATTCACTGGTCATTAATTGATCTCCTTTCATCAACGTCTTTCATGAAGGCCTTTCATGCAGCAGCCGAGGCTGTTACCAATGCTCCTCTGCTCCTCCCCAACTCCTCCGTTCAGCCGGGAGGGTCATGGGCCGCTTCCAAGTAACTTGAAGGTTTCTCTATTCTGCACACTCAGTTTCAGTCCGGGAATGCTTATGGCATCCCGGAAGTGTGGAATTCTCACCTGGCTCCCTCTCATTCTTCGCAACTGCTAATCAGCCCCTTGTCCTTCCAACTTTGATAGCATGGTTCGCATCAGCCCCGAAAGAGCTGTTCCTTCTCGTACCCAGCCTCGGTCACAGTGTGCCTGTGTGCACCACCTTTTATCCTGACAGAGCGTGTTAACAAGTGGCCTGTGTGTTTAGTTAGGATTACGTGCCTGACTCTGCCTGGCCTCATTACAGGAACAGAGCCATTGCGAGCCAGTACAGGTAATCTTTATGGCCTCATTCCTCATCTATCTCCACTCAGTAGTGTTGTCAATGTAAAGTGGGGAGGAATTATGGGAGCTGTAGTTTCCCACAAAATAAGCAGGGAAAGGGGTTAGGTGGGTGTTAGAAAAGATCCCCATTTATGTGAAGTTTTCCTTCCAGTTGTGTACCCCCCAACTTGTTGCTGCTGTTTAAACACCATAGTCTGACTTGGCCAGTAGAGCACAGCCTTCATCTGCACTCCACTGGGCTTTTGCTCACTTTGTTATGGGGAAATTGACATGCCTTTAAAGACAGTCAGTACTGGGAGACTTTGTTTCCCTTAGCCCTTTCCCATGTTGCAACTTTTCTGCAACATGTTACAAGTGCACAATGTACCTTACAGTACAGTGCGCTTGGGTCTTCCTTTCATTTCCAAAGGCCCTAGACTCCCTCTAAGGATTTTTAGGAGAAGTGCAGATGTGCCTTGACAGGGCTGGTGGCAGCTTATCTTTTTGCATATTTTTGACTCTTTCTTGCCATGAAAACCACACTTACCGTGTTTGGCATAGGAAGGTGGCCTGCTTCCAAAATGGCCATGCCACAAAGTCCTTTGTCCTGTCCTTTGGCCATCTTGCCCCTTCCCCTTCCACAGGTTGAGCCGGCCCGGGTCAGTCCTTATTTGGGCATGCATTCTCCCGCAGAACGCCAAGCTTTTGCAGGTTTCTGCATGCCTTGTGTGTGTGCTTCCAGGATGTGGGTTGGACTGTCTAGTTCCAATACACATCCTGGGTGCCAGAGAGTTTTGTGTGCTGTGAATGACTGGGACCACCGTGGTCCGTGATTGGTCCATATAGTCGAGGAACTGCTGGTGAACCGTTGCAAGGTTTGGCACCCTGAGCCTGCTGTCGTCCCACTGGACCCCTCTGCATCTGATCAAACTAGAAGGTCTGCGAAGATGCTTCGACCCATTAGAATAGTGGGTCCAACTATTCTCTGCATCTTCATCAAACCATGCAAGTACGCCTTCTCAGAAGTGTCCCTGGGACAACCAGTGAGACCCTTGAAACTTGATACATTGCAAGCTCTGTGTTCATGGCACTCTTACGCCTAATTTTGTACACTTGGTATTCCCAGATTTAGAATAAAGAGAGAGCGCTCGAACCGGAGTACACGCGTTTACTGTGTTGCCCAGCCGTGGTGACAAACTTCGCAGGTGCCTTGCTGAAGTGCTCCTCTGAGCCATGAAGATTGCTACTGTGAAACTGGCCTGATCCTTCCACCAGGATTGGAGAAATCTCCACCGTCCCGCCAGGGAATCATCTCTATAACTTCGCCGCTGAAAGCTGCAGAGCCGCACAACTGCCACATTTGAACCTGCAACCCAAGTGGACTCAACTGCCAAAGTTTGGTCTGGAGTGTGCCACGGGTCAGTGAGTACCTGCAACCCTTACCGGTAGACCCTAGTGCCTCCATCCATTTATACGTATGAGTGTCCCCTGAAGGCCACTCTCCTTTCCATAGCCTGAGCTATCAAACCTTTCCCAACTCCTGCAACCTGTTCTGCCCTTTTGGGGAGGCCCTCCACGAATAGTGGGAACTTGTTCTTCATTGACTTACCCACCTTCCTGAGCTTATAGTAGTGTTGTGTTGGTTTGATGTATTACCATTGATAATTGCTGCGTGTTGAATTTCAAAGGCCTTGAATAAATGTACTTATATTTTTAATATAGATACACCTGTCTGGGAGTGATTTGTAAGTGTCTCTGTGTGCTCATTGAGGCCTTTCAGTCACCCTCACCCGTCGTGAGACCTAGGGCTTCATTACGAGGTTGGAGGTAGCCATGGTGCTATTAGCGCCATGGCTGCCTCCAAAATTCTTCCGACTCCGGTCTGGTGGATGGAGCAATTACCAGTCCATTCCGAGGTCGGCGGGACCGGTAATTCCCCATTCACCAGAGCCATTCCCCATTCCCATTTGAGCCCCCATAGGGCTCAATGGGAAGGGGCAAGGCGGCAATAACGGTACCGTAAATTGCAGTACCGTTATTGACCCCGGTATCCCTTTGCGGGTCCCGTCCTTAACGCCTGGTAAAACCAGGCATTAAGGAAGGACCCGCAAAGGGAACTCATAGTAGGGCGGTAAGGGATTACCGGCACCGGTGCCCTTACCAGTGCCGTTAATCCCTTACCACCCACCTAGTAATGAGGCCCCTAGTCTTGACCGCCGCCAATGCTACCTTGATTGGTCTGGCTTGTCCAAAAGGTTACCCTGGTCCAAGAAACTGGGCTGGCCTTCTGAACCTCTACCCACCAGGTCAGAGTTCAGAAATCCATCTTAGCAATGGGTTGTGTAAAAAGGGGAATACCATGTCTCACCGTTGAGTTCTTCTCTGCCACTCTCTAAGGGCACCTTCCTAGGTGATCCTCCCTCGTTTGGTCACCCCCAGGGTCGGGGTCCAAAAGTGATGGCATTTCCCTGGCCACCTTTGTACAGGATCCCTGGGGACTAGGTTGTGAAGTACACTCTGGTTTTTCACAGGCTGAATGACCGAGAAGGAAGGTGGCAGTGTTGGGTAGACTTTGCTTGAGGGGCTAGAAGTTGGAGGTGAGAGGAGAGCAGAAAGTGGTCAGTCCAAGAGAGTGGAGTGGTGAGAGGGTTAGAGAGGGGGATGTCTGATGAGATGAGAACATCCAAGGGTGTGTCCAGCAGAGTGTTTCGGACAAGAGAGTAGAATGGAAGGGGAGAGAGAGTCGCATAGCTTGTTATAAATCCCAGAGAAGGGATTAGAAGCATCCAGGTGAATTTTAGGTCTTCAGGAGAAGTTTAATGGTTGAGGCAAGCAGGGAAGAAGGAGGTCAGCCCATTCTGAAAGGACCTGTCCAGGTGGCCTGTAGATGGTGGCCACAGTCAGAGAGAGGTCAGGAGAGATAGAGAGCCTGCAGACTAGGCAATCGAAGGAGGAGTAAGCATGCATAGGAATGACAGAAGCAGGAACACATTCTGGAAAGATCAGGCCACTCCTCCTCCGCGGCGGTTGGTTCTGGGCTCTGAGAGGATCTTGTTGCCCTCAGGGAAGAGAGTGTAAACACTTCTCATAGAGCTTGTAAGAGGATTCAATTCAACACTACAGCTAAGTCAACGCCTAGTCTATAATACTGAATGAAAACCCTTATTGATATATCTTTATGTCCAGTTCATGCGTTCTGGATGACTACCCCTATATAACACCCCTCTCTTGGAATCCCCCTGACCCCACTGAGCCAAGAAGTAGTTCTGTTTTGCAAGTTTAAAAGGTTTATTTGATAATTTAAAATATATATATCACACTTTATAATAAATTAATAATTGAATAGCACACTTAATCTGATATGATAAAGATCAACAACGGAGAATCTGGCACTAGCACACTTCTTATAATCACTAATGAGTTGACATGAAATGGATAAGGTAGCACACTGGTAAATAGGAACAAAAGTATAATGTGGTAGAGGATGCTTTATGTAAGCTCAGGTGGATGCAATATTCAATGAATGCAGTACAGAAAATACTCAATATGATTTCAACCAAACAATGTAATCACTTTTCTCTGGCAATCCCCTCCCCCCCTTGATGCAAGGCAAGGAAATGGAAGGAAAACACACAGTTCTCAGAAATGCAATCAATGTAAATCAGTTCACCCCAGCAAGCTTACACTACAGAAAACAGATAGGAGTTTTGAAAACACAGGCAAAATGCTTTGATATGTGCTAGCAATGGATGAGAAATATGCTGGAAATGCTTTTAATTCCCTTTCAGAGGTTCAGGGTGAGTGGTATCTAGTTAATATTAGTCCAGGCTCACACTAGCAATGATGCAGGGATAGTTAGCAGGTTAAACGAATTTCTGGCAAATGGAAGGCAAGCAGCAGCAGTTTTTACATGTGAAGAAATTTGCAAATCGCGGTAAAATTCGCGGATGCGTGTTCCGCGATTGCGGTAACACTATAAGGGGTAGGAAGGTGGTTCTTGGTGCGATTCAAAGCTAAGATTCTAAGCTTTCAAATAAAAGTTACTGCAAGTCTCTAGCACAAACGGTCGCGGAGATATGAGCGATTTAGTGAAGGTCGTTTTTCAGATTTGAAATTTTAAAGTTCAAAAAGACAAGTGCAGCTTGCAACTAGAAAATGACAAGTGACAGCTATGCAAATGACAGGTGACAGTTAGGAGACAGTTCTACTTAGATTAAACTAGATTGAATTATATTATTTAACTAGGAGATTGGTTCTGCACAGTTTTCTGGGTACTCACACTATATTCTTGAGTGAAATGGGCCTCGTCACGGATCTGGTCAGGGTTTTAAACTGGACTCTGGTCTGGTCTGGTCTGGCCTCTGCACTTCACAGTGATCTGGGTCAGCTCTCTCTGCTGGTCTGGGTCTCTCTGGGTACAGCACTGCTTTCTCTCTGGTCTGGTCTCTTAGTTCTGGATAGATTGAAGTCTCTAGTTTGGCTTTCTGGAGGTTGATGGAGGTAAGTATGGATTTTTCTGGCAGAGCGTCCCGCTGCAGATGGAATTGAAGGTCCCTATCTGTCCTGTCTGTCTGCTTTTATGTGTTTAGAATGTGGGTGTGTTCTAGCATCACTGACCCTACCTCTCTCTCAGCTTCTAATTGGTCAAACTTCCATTTATCATTTGATTGGGGAAAGAAGTGTGTGTCAGCGTGATGTCATTTTATGGCTTGCAGATAGGACACTCCTCTGTCAGATTGCACACATTCTATATTTGATAATAAAAGACATATTTCACAGTTACACAGTTGCTTGAAATTACATATACATGGTGTGGCTGAATTTAGCCATGTCTCTGTCCAAATCTGCTGTTTCTAAGAGCTTGCATTCAGAAATGGCACATAATTGACTTTTTAACTGATTTTTCAATTTCTGACATTGACCCAACTTTACATACATGTGCGCAGGGAGTATGGACATTAACTGATGAAGTTTCAGACTTTTAACATGCATACATTTAGAGTAATATCCACTTTTCTGCTAACACCCCCCTGAACATACCACCGGTTCTAAAAACCTCTTAAACTGTGGGCAGAAAAATCACAAGAATTATGGTATCATTTATAAAATTTTCACATGTCCGCTCTATGAGTTATTCATCTTTTTAGAGTTATGTTCTGGCTCCAAAGGGGTGTGGTTTCCTCTCAGCACAAGGTAGAAATACTGGTTTTTCAAGTTCTGCCAAGCCAGCTTGCTCTCACAGGCAGTGCCCCTCCCCTTTCCTCAGGAGGAAGCCACTTTTTACGACCATTTACGACTCCTGCCAATAAAACCTTTGCCTGAGCCAGGACAGGGCTTTGTTCACTTTCCTGCAGAGCACAGGTAATTCAATTATCAGATAGATGGCATATCCTTAGTGTGAGCAGCAAAAGGGCAGCTAGGCCTGGGAACACAGCTGTGACTCAAGTTTCACTCCTGATGGGGGTAGTTGCCAGGCAGAATTGGAATCTCTTTAAGCCAGTTTCAGATAAAATGTCACTTTTTGTTCCCCAGTTCCTGCATTCAAATAAAACTAAACATTTTTACATATGCAGCTAGAATGCTGATTCTAAGTGCAAAACTATGTCATTTCAACAGTTACAAAGGCATGTGACACCAAACATAGGTCACTCATTTCATCTAAACATTTTCGATTTTAGTGTCTTTAAATCCAGTGCAACTTAAACTGCTGACTCCATAGCAGTTTTGTTATAAGCACTGTTTTGGGCTCTTCATTTCCCAGATTTTGTAAGCACACAAAACCTCATTCTGCCAAATGTCTGCTGGTGTTCAGTGAATATTTTGCACATGTTGCAATGTTTAAAATAGACACTTTGGCTTGCCTTCAGAGGAACACAGGGTGGTTTTAAAACGCCGGCTTTTGGATAGTGGTGAGTACTGGTACTGCACCCATTTTTGGGATTGAAGAATGAATTCCCCACAATTCTAGGTTGCATTTGGCAATCAGCATTGCCATTCCCAATGGTTTCAGACTACTGTGCGGGTAGTCCAATGGTGGTTTTAGGCAGTGTCCTTCTGTGCCCATAACATCGGCAAAAATGGGTGGCAGCCTATTCTTCCTGCATTTCCCTGTGCATTTTCTGGGAAGCTCTGGCCATCATGATGTTTTCATGTCAGTACTGCACAGTTTTGAGGTAGGGCTCGGATGCATAGGTAAATACATCCCACAAGCCCCCCTCTTGCGATGGCCATTCGGTTTCACTGATGGGACTCGCAAGATCTGGGATGTTTCCTCATCTTCTTCCAATAGATGGCACAGTTCAGCATCTTTTCCTCCATCCGGTCGGATCGATCGGTTCTCCTCGCCGGTCCTGATGGGAATATTGGGCGGTACCCCGAGCCCGTTGCGTCTCAGCTCCCGGTCTCCGGATCGTCCTGCTTGGCCCGTCTCAAGGTTTTCTTTCTCCTAGGATGACAAAGGAAGAGCGGCAATACCTATTCATAGACGTTTTTCCACCACCGTTGAGATAGTGGGGCAGCATATGCATTTCATCATCACGAAACATTACATTCTTATTTTGAAAAAAAAACAGTATAACTAAGAGACAGTTTCATGCAAATCACAATATTTTAGAGACTAGATGTGGTATGTTTTATGGTTGGAACTGAATTAGTCTGAGACAGTACCCGCTAGGATTCCAGAGGATTCCTCCAGTTGTTGCAGAGTGTGCCTGGGATGGCATCATTTCAACTGGTTTATGTGGACCCACTTGTCTTCCCCCACTGCCAAAGGACCTTTGGGGATGTGGATTTTGTAGGCCACAGGGGAGATCTTGTCTATGATCTCGAATGGTCCTTTCCATGTAGGCAAAAATTTGCGCTGCTTGGCCTGGTTCCTTTGGAAGTTGTATAGATAGACCCGGTCTCCCACCTGATATTCCTTCCTGGAAGTTTTCAGGTCATAATGGGTCTTCATGCTATCAGCTGATCTTTCTAGATTCCGCTGAGCATAAGCAAAAGCATGTTCAAGGTGTTTCCTTAAATTCTCCACATACTCATGAGTTGTGGAGGCATTTATCAGTGTCTGCTCTTGGGTCCTGTAGAGCAAATGCTGAGGAAGCACCATCTTGCGCCCAGTCATCAACTCAAATGGTGACATTTTGGTTGCAGATGAAGGGGTAGATCTGATGGCCATTAGGACCAGAGGTAATCGGATATCCCAACTTGGCCCAGAATCTGCCACAAACTTCTTTAATATGCTCACAATTGTCCGGTTATATCTCTCTACTGCCCCAGAAGAAGCTGGCCGATAAGCAATATGCAACTTCCTTTTGACCCCCAGTATCTCCCACATCTTTGTCATTACTTCACTGGTGAAGTGGCTACCTCTGTCTGACTCAATCCTTTGAGGTAGACCAAAACGGGAAAAGATGTGGTTAATCATCAAGGCAGCTGCAGTTTCTGCCTTGCAATTTGGGGCTGGGAGACATTCCACCCACTTGGTAAACAAGCATGTCACAGTCAACATGTACTTATTCCCCCTAGCCGAGCGAATCACAGGGCCTACAAAGTCGATTTGTAAATCTGACCATGGCAGTGTCATCCCCCTCTTTTGGAGAGGCGCACGGTGCGTGAGGGATGATGGCTGAAATTGTGCACACACAAGACACCCCTTCAAGTATTGGTCGAGGTCCTGCCCCATGTGTGGCCAGTATGCAACCTCTCTTAAGATTTCCAATGTTGTGTGAAACCCCCTATGACCGGCAGTGGCCGCATCATGGGCGTGATTTAACATCAGGCTTCGGAATGAGGTAGGAACCACCCACTGATCGTGGCCAGCTTTGGATTTCCTTACCAGCAAACCGTCTTGGATTCGGAACATTTTTGGACATTTCATCAACACTCTTAGGTCCTCTTTCCCAATGTAATCGGTATCCATCTGGGGAAAGTTCTCAGGGTCCTCAAGGTGCTGGTAAAATTTACCAATAATTGGATCCCCCTTCTGAGCGGTAATCAAATCAGCATCAGGGGTCTCCTTACTCCATTGTACAATTGAAAGGTCGTTGTGAGCATTTGTCTGGGACCTAGTGATAGCAGTGACCTGGATTTCCCCCAACACGGACTCAATCTCAATTAGATCCCCTTGGATGGCCCCGGTTTTGGCCAGCTGATCAGCTAAGTCATTTCCAGTTTTGTCTGGTCCCTCTACTTTGGAATGACCCTTGATCTTTTTCCAGTAGATGGTCATCCCATTCGATGTGACCAGATCATCAATGTTTTGGATCAACTTCCCATGTTTCAAGGGTTTGTTGTTAGCACATAACATGCCTCTGGTTTTCCAATTAACCAGGTGCTCCACGAACCCGTTCCGTACATAATCCGAATCTGTGATTATGACCAGTTCGTGGAGTTGATGCTGGACAGCAGTGAGGATGGCCTGATGCACAGCCATCAATTCTGCCACCTGACTACTTCGGGGACCAATTTTGTATCCAGCGGAGGGTTCCGGGGACTCATTCACCCATGCATTCCCTACGCCGGCCACCAGTTCTTTCTCCCCGTTGTTGTCAACATGGTACGAGCATCCATCCACATACACAGTGGGCATTCCCTCACACTTGTCTTCTTCAAAGACTTTGTGGGGGGAATTAAGGTATGCCTCCGTGTTGTCCTTTATTTTTAGACTTTCGTCCTCGAGACAGTTTTCTCTGGCACAATCATGCAAGTCAGCCAGACCTTGCGCGAGGGGACTCTTCTTGTTTTGGCCATATCTGACCTCCACAGGAAAGCCTTGCATTGACAGAATCCAGGAAGTAATTCGGGAATTACTCACATTTCCGGCCCGGATTCTGTCACTTTGGAGATATTGCAGAGGCTGGTGTGGAGTCTCCACTATGATGTGTTCCCCCTGGATAAACGGGCGGTAATTCTTCAATGCCCACACCGTTGCCAGGAGTGCCTTCTCACAATCGTTGAATTTTTCCTCCACAGAGGATAAAGTTTTGCTCGCATAGGAGATTACTTTATTGACCTTGTCATGCTTTTGGTATAATACTGCCGTCAAGCACGTATTAGAGAACCCTGTCTCCAGGAAGAACTCCTTGTTTCTGACAGGGTAAGCTAGGCAAGGCGCTTGTGAGAGGCTTCTCTTGAGTTGTCTTACTGCCTCGGCTTGTTCTGGACCCCATTCCCACTTGACCCCCCCCTTCAGGAGATGAATCAGGGGTCTGGTAATCTCTGCGTAGCCCTCAATGAACTTTCTGCTGTAATTAGTCAGTCCAAGGAGGCTCCTTAGTTCCCGCAGAGTTGTGGGGTCTTTCAGTTTCTGAAGTGCTTCCACTTTCTTTTCCTGGGGACAGAGACCCTGAGGAGTAATCTCATGCCCCAAGAAATTAACACGGGTTCTACACCACTCTGCTTTCTGAAAGGAAAGTTTTGCTCCGGCGGCCCTCAACTGTGTCAGAACATAACGGATCTCCGCTATGTGTTCCTCCACAGATGAACTTTTGATGAGGACATCATCTACATAAGCCAGGTTACCCCTTGCACCCAAGTCAGGCATGGCCTTGTGTAGAAAAATGTTGAATTCATTGCCGGAGTTCAGGTATCCGAAGGGAGTCCGGGTCCAGGTGTACTGCTGGCCCCCAAAGGTAAAAGCCAGCTTGTATTGGTCCTCCCTGCTGACAGGCACGGTCCAGTATCCATTGGTCAGGTCTATTGCAGTGAATACCTGTGACCCCTGAATCTGGGCCAGCCCTTGGTCAATGTAGGGCAGAGGCCATCGGGAAGTATGGACCCGTTTGTTGAGCTCCCTAAGGTCGGCGCAGAGTCTCCACTGGCCGTTTGGCTTCAATATTCCCAGCACCGGATTATTGAAGGTGCTGTGGACTGGACGGATTATTCCCCGGGACTCAAGGTTCTTAATTATTTCAGTAAGGGACTCCATTGATGCGAGAGGCAAGCGATATTGCTTCACAAACACAGGAGTCATGCCAGGGTCCGTGGGGATTGTTGTTGTGTGGATGTCAGTGCGACCACAGTCATATGAGTCTACCGCAAAGAGATCTTGGAAATCCAAGAAAACTTGTTTCAACTTTTGCTTTTGTTCCAGAGTCACACAGGCATCAGCTAGGTTGACTCTCTCTTCCACCATCTGCCTGAAGCCTGGAAAGACTTCTGGTTTGGCTATTTCCGCGGCCTCCTCCAGCTGGGTGGAGAAGTCCCTGGTCAGAGTGCTGATTTGGACCGGAGGCTTCAGGTGGGAAAGGCAGCCCTCATGTACCTGGAAAATCACCTCATCCCTCCTGAAGTCACACGTCACATCTTCCTTACCATAGGGGCAGGAAGTGTACACCAGGAAGTTCCCCCCATGCCGGGTGAAAATCCTGTCTGGTGTTGTATTGTCCTCACTGTCACTGTCAACACAGTCCTTGGGGATTGGTCCTAACAGTTCATTTACAAGATCAATGGAGAAATGTCGGTCATCAACCGCCATTCCAATAATGGTGCCTGCGGCTAGAGTAATACTCTTTAAGTCGCTGTTATCCACCTCTATTAGAATGGTGTCATGTTCTATGTTGACTAATGGAGTTGGGTTTACCCCCAACCCTTGCTGTTGGAGAGAAGCATTTAGATGTATGTAAGCATCAGGGTTTTTCAACTCTTGTCCCCTTTTAACTTTCACTTCCAGGGAGAATTGTCGGGTCCTTTCTGGGATGGTGACTTCCTCTTTAACCTGAATTTCAACTGCATAAGGTAGCAATTGATCTGACCTAAATGCTTTTTCTGGATCATCAAAGCCCATGGGATTATCCGCTAATCGGGACCAAGCTTTGAAGTTTATTAGGTCCAAACTAATGGCAAAGCGATTGAGAATGTCACTGCCTAAATAAAAGGCGGCAGGGACGTCTCGCACGACCCAACAATTGTGGACTATGCTCTTGTTGCCAATGGAGATTTTGAGCATACACCTGCTTGGCAGGAGATGTTTGGAATTAGGTGCTTCCAGGTCCATTTCCCATTTGTCTATCAGTTTGAAGGTGGGAATGGCTGGATCTTTTGGGAGTTGGCGGAACATGGCTTCGCTGATGAAGCTCTTACCGTTGTTCACACACACTCGAGCGAGAACAGAGTCCTTCCCATCATTTAACTGAACAGGGATGAACAACTGCTCTCCAATTTGCTGAATATCAGCCAGGCTTTGAGCTGATTTCACATCTTTCTGGACTATAGGAGTGGGAGTTTCAGATTGTGGATTGGTATAGAATTTCAAAGTGTTTCCTTCCAGCGTGCAATACCACTTTAGACTGGAAGGAAGGTTGATTTTCAGAAATAGAGAGGGCCCCCCATCACCAGTCTGTTGTCCTACTGCTATGACTGTCACGTCTGGAATTTGGTTGTTCTGGAAGTGAAATTCTACTTGGTCAGATTTTTGTTCAACCATGTGGCAGGTGCCGTTTAAACTAACATGGTTGACACTCTGTTTTAATTTTATTGGTCGGCTAGTCTGGGTCCAGAGGACCTTGTTTACGCAATCTATTAGGGGTGACAACCTTCTCAGGAGGTCATTCCCTAGTAAACAAGGGGTGCCCTCTGGGGTCACAACTATGACCGGGTGTTTCAACTTATGTCGCCCAATTTTAATGTCCAAATCTGCCGTCCCCTCGACGGGAATTTCCTTCCCGTCAAAGTTCTGTAGTTGTCCAGGAAGAGAGGTGAGAGGAATTTGGTAATTCTCTCCCCTTCCTGCATTCAGTTCGTCAAAGGCCCTTCTGGACAGAAGGTTAGCTTGAGATCCCGTGTCCACCAGTGCCGAGATTGTACCCTGCCCCTGTACTTGTACCGGGGCATAATATCTTCCCTCCTTCTCCTCAAGGGGGCACAGATAATGTACATTTTTGGACAACTGGTGGGCTAATTTTCTGGTTTTGGACATTGCTAGCGAAGAGATTTGGGCAGAATTCTGTGGAGAGTCTTGGGAATCTGAAAGAAAAATTTGGCAACTGGAGATCAGAGCCATTGTGGGTTCCCCTGGTTCCAGTTCTGGGCCGCCCCCCCCTTTTTGGAGGCAGTCACCAGGATGGGTTTGAACCAGGGGATTTTCTTGCTGTTGGTTCTGGGATGAGATGGTGGGCGGCGGTAGCTCAGTCTCCACATCTCCCCAGTCTGGATTTGCATTCCTAGGGACCCATTTTTCTTTGGGAGGAGTTCCCCCCTCTCTGAAGGAGAAGATCCTTTTCCCAGGATCCTCTGAGGATCCCTCTCCCTCAAATTGGAAGATCTGTACCTCCTCCTCAAACTGAGTCTGTTTGGGTCTTTTGTTTCTCCTACCACCCCTCTGCTCCTTAGGAGGCAGACTTTCAGGGGCAAGAGATTTCGTTTCCGGTTCCTGGGTTTCCAGGGGCTGTTTACAAGTGAGGAAGGAAGCTTCCTCCAAGGCTTTACACCCCCCTTCCCTTTGTGCCTCCTCCCTGGGAACCGGTGAGTTATCGGGGTGCTGCCCCCGTCATTGTTCTGGGGCACCAGGTCCAGAGTTGGGTGCGTTCTGCGCCGGCACGCCGTTCTGAGGGTTCTGCTGCGCCCTCAGTATTTGACCCAGATCCCGTGCCATATTTTGAACCTGGGCTCCAACTGGGAAACCCGCTCAGGCTGATACGGGGCCCTGTTTTCTCCCCTGGGCTGATCCCGGGAAGGGTAGCTGTCCCTCCTCTGGTAATACCCCGGGTTGGGAAGATTTGGGTACCCCTCCACCCTTGGCCTCCCCTCTCCCGGATTCAGTGGTCTGGGCTCAGGGAATTGGGGAAAGAAGGATGGATGGTTTTGGGGCTGAAAGTCGGGTGGATATCTGGGGAAAAAGTTCTGCCCAGGGTTTGGTAAATTTCTGCCCTCCTGTGGGAAGTTTGGAGGGAAGTTCCCTGGGTTAGGTGCTTGGCTGGATCCCCCCCCTTGGGCTGGAGGAGTCCACACATAACCCAGGATGGGTCGATTTCCCTTGTAACAGGGACTTACATAATCAGGAGAGCGAGGGACCCCATTTGTGGGGCTGCCTCCTTGGCTCCCTGTCTGTGACTGACCCGAGGACCTTCTGGGCCTAGCATTATTAGGTGCAGGTAGGTTTTTAGGCCCCCCCATCTCCAAATCCAAAACGGGGGTGACCTTTACCTCTGCCACCTTGGCAGCAGCAGGGGTGCTGTTGGCTTTGGGGTTTTTCTGGGCATTACTTTTGCTATCTATCGGTTTCTGCACCTCATAGATCCGGGTAGCCTGTTCAATGACCCAGTCTAAAGATCTTTTCTCGTGAAAATCCCTCACGAGCTGGGTCATGATGTATTTGGGCAAGGCATGAAAAAATGTATTAACGAATTCTCGACTGTCTGTGCGCACCCTTCTGGTGGTCTGCGCAAAAGCACGCTTTAACTCCTGCACAAATTCTTGTGGGGCCTGATCCTCCCCACATTGCAAATTGTAGGCCGCCTTGCGAGCCTCTTGAGGATTTCTGTGAACAGAAAAATGTTTCAAGATGGCCGCCTTATAGGTGGACCATCTTAAATGATTTTGGTCCTCCAGCCCCGCAAAGAAACTGGAGTATTCCGGGGAGAAGGTCCACTTTACATATTGAATACAGCTTTGGCTGTCCTTCAAATGGAAAGTCTCCATCATTTGTTCAAACAACTCTAAGTGCTCCCAAACAGAATACTTAGCGTTCTTATGGTAAGGCGTGATGACGCTCCTGATCGCCTTAATCTGCTTTAAGGGGTCCTTAAGCAAGGCCCTTTTTGCCTTATTGGCCTTTTTGGTTCGGGTAACCCTTGTCCATTCATCCTCGGACTCAGAGGCACTGCTCCCAGAGGTTCCCGTCTGATCTTCCAGGTTTTCCCGGATTCTGCGAGCCTGGGAATGGCTGGCAGAATGTGGGGACCTGGTCTCCTGTGTCCTGCGCAGTTCAGAGGAGTCTTCAGATTCCTCCTTGCTGCCAGGATTTGATGGGTACCCCCTCCACTGACCTAACTGGGCAGAGGTTTTCAGGATGCCCTTAATGGGCCTACTCTCCTGGGGTTCCCCACTGAACTGTACTGTACTTGGGTGCCCATACCCGGATGCCCACCCCTCCATTCCTGAGTGGTACTGGCCTATGAGCCCCATACTTTTAGCTGGATAGTAATCTGCCATCCCTGTGGCCCTGTGCTCATGTGCACCAGGGGACATGGGGGTGGCAGAGTCCAGGGACTGAGAGGTATGAGGGCCTCTGGTACTAGGGCTCCTGAGGTTATGCTCCGGAGTTTCCATTTCCCAGCGAACCTCATCTCTATCCGCCCCTGCTCCCTGTTGCAATGCAAGAGCCTGCATTTGTGCCTTCAGTTCCTCTGTTAAGGCCTTACTCGACTCTATCAGTTTCTCCTGCATCGCTACCTGTTGCTGGAGCCTATCATTGTGTTGACAGAGGGCCTCATTCTCCCTCTGTGCTTCCTGGTTGGTCCTGGAGAACTGGGCCAGTCTTTGCTGCAGGAGGTTTACCTCCTGGGAAATGTCCCTATTGGCCTGCTCCTTTCTTGCTAGAGCATCTTCCACCCTTCTGGTGTGCTCTACCAAGTTCTGGTTTTCTTTTTGGAGATCACCCAGCCCCTGGAGGGTCAGGTGATTTTCTTCAATTTCCTTTTTTAAGTGGCAGACTTCCTGGCCTATGGCGTCTCTTTCCTGACTAAGAGCCTGCATTTGTGCCGCCAGGTCGTCCCTTTGCCGTTGAAGGGCACCAGCTTTTTGGCGCTCCTCATCAAACTCTGCCTGGGTATCCAGGTCTTTCAAGATCAGCTTGTTGCTCTCTACCTTCACTCTATCTAGATGACTTTGCAGGGTGGCTACCTGCTCCGTGCATGCCCTGTTAAAGTCTAATTGTTGCTCCAGCTTTTTCTGGCTCTGCAGTAAGGAGTCCAAACTGTCTTGGTGCTCCTTCTGCAGGGCCAGAAATCTAGTATCCTGTTCTACCTTTTCCTGTTGCAGCACATCCATATCCTTCTTTATTTTAATGATGTGCTGCCTACTATCATCTTCTGACTCCTGGCTCCTCTGCAGCCTCTGCTCAGAAGAGACCAGGTCAGATTGGGCCTTCTCTAACACCATCTGTTGCCTATTTGCCAGATTTTGGCTTTCAGCACATCTATCCTGCATGTCTCCCATATATAGGTACAGGTATGTTGCTATCCTGGCAATCTTATTGTGTTCCTCTTTGGCTTTAGGAGCCATATATAGTTCACTCAGGGCCACATGTAAGGGACCCTGATCTCTATATATATCTGACCCTGTTTCAGTGACCTGTTGTGTGATGGCCTGCAACCACGCATCCTGGCCCTGTTCGGTCCATTCACCTCTCACAAATAGCTTATGCAAGAGGTGCTCTCTGGCTATTTTCATGTCTACTAAGGTCGTCATTCTAGAGATTGGTCTCTGTCCTGACTTACAGAAGTTTGTATTTTATTTTTGCAGAACAGAACTTTTCTTGGAGTGTCCCTTTTGAGGAATGCTTCACAGCGTAATGCAGCGTGGTGATCCGACCGGATGTATGTATCCCGTCAGTTAGCACACTGTATTAAGCTGCACAAGTGGTATTCTAACCCAAACGTCCGGCTCGAGCCCCCAATTTGTAAGAGGATTCAATTCAACACTACAGCTAAGACAACGCCTAGTCTATAATACTGAATGAAAACCCTTATTGATATATCTTTATGTCCAGTTCATGCGTTCTGGATGACTACCCCTATATAACACCCCTCTCTTGGAATCCCCCTGACCCCACTGAGCCAAGAAGTAGTTCTGTTTTGCAAGTTTAAAAGGTTTGTTTGATAATTTAAAATATATATATCACACTTTATAATAAATTAATACTTGAATAGCACACTTAATCTGATATGATAAAGATCAACAACGGAGAATCTGGCACTAGCACACTTCTTATAATCACTAATGAGTTGACATGAAATGGATAAGGTAGCACACTGGTAAATAGGAACAAAAGTATAATGTGGTAGAGGATGCTTTATGTAAGCTCAGGTGGATGCAATATTCAATGAATGCAGTACAGAAAATACTCAATATGATTTCAACCAAACAATGTAATCACTTTTCTCTGGCAATCCCCCCCCCCTTGATGCAAGGCAAGGAAATGGAAGGAAAACACACAGTTCTCAGAAATGCAATCAATGTAAATCAGTTCACCCCAGCAAGCTTACACTACAGAAAACAGATAGGAGTTTTGAAAACACAGGCAAAATGCTTTGATATGTGCTAGCAATGGATGAGAAATATGCTGGAAATGCTTTTAATTCCCTTTCAGAGGTTCAGGGTGAGTGGTATCTAGTTAATATTAGTCCAGGCTCACACTAGCAATGATGCAGGGATAGTTAGCAGGTTAAACGAATTTCTGGCAAATGGAAGGCAAGCAGCAGCAGTTTTTACATGTGAAGAAATTTGCAAATCGCGGTAAAATTCGTGGATGCGTGTTCCGCGATTGCGGTAACACTATAAGGGGTAGGAAGGTGGTTCTTGGTGCGATTCAAAGCTAAGATTCTAAGCTTTCAAATAAAAGTTACTGCAAGTCTCTAGCACAAACGGTCGCGGAGATATGAGCGATTTAGTGAAGGTCGTTTTTCAGATTTGAAATTTTAAAGTTCAAAAAGACAAGTGCAGCTTGCAACTAGAAAATGACAAGTGACAGCTATGCAAATGACAGGTGACAGGAGACAGTTCTACTTAGATTAAACTAGATTGAATTATATTATTTAACTAGGAGATTGGTTCTGCACAGTTTTCTGGGTACTCACACTATATTCTTGAGTGAAATGGGCCTCGTCACGGATCTGGTCAGGGTTTTAAACTGGACTCTGGTCTGGTCTGGTCTGGCCTCTGCACTTCACAGTGATCTGGGTCAGCTCTCTCTGCTGGTCTGGGTCTCTCTAGGTACAGCACTGCTTTCTCTCTGGTCTGGTCTCTTAGTTCTGGATAGATTGAAGTCTCTAGTTTGGCTTTCTGGAGGTTGATGGAGGTAAGTATGGATTTTTCCGGCAGAGCGTCCCGCTGCGAATGGAATTGAAGGTCCCTATCTGTCCTGTCTGTCTGCTTTTATGTGTTTAGAATGTGGGTGTGTTCTAGCATCACTGACCCTACCTCTCTCTCAGCTTCTAATTGGTCAAACTTCCATTTATCATTTGATTGGGGAAAGAAGTGTGTGTCAGCGTGATGTCATTTTATGGCTTGCAGATAGGACACTCCTCTGTCAGATTGCACACATTCTATATTTGATAATAAAAGACATATTTCACAGTTACACAGTTGCTTGAAATTACATATACATGGTGTGGCTGAATTTAGCCATGTCTCTGTCCAAATCTGCTGTTTCTAAGAGCTTGCATTCAGAAATGGCACATAATTGACTTTTTAACTGATTTTTTCAATTTCTGACATTGACCCAACTTTACATACATGTGCGCAGGGAGTATGGACATTAACTGATGAAGTTTCAGACTTTTAACATGCATACATTTAGAGTAATATCCACTTTTCCGCTAACACCCCCCTGAACATACCACCGGTTCTAAAAACCTCTTAAACTGTGGGCAGAAAAATCACAAGAATTATGGTATCATTTATAAAATTTTCACATGTCCGCTCTATGAGTTATTCATCTTTTTAGAGTTATGTTCTGGCTCCAAAGGGGTGTGGTTTCCTCTCAGCACAAGGTAGAAATACTGGTTTTTCCAGTTCTGCCAAGCCAGCTTGCTCTCACAGGCAGTGCCCCTCCCCTTTCCTCAGGAGGAAGCCACTTTTTACGACCATTTACGACTCCTGCCAATAAAACCTTTGCCTGAGCCAGGACAGGGCTTTGTTCACTTTCCTGCAGAGCACAGGTAATTCAATTATCAGATAGATGGCATATCCTTAGTGTGAGCAGCAAAAGGGCAGCTAGGCCTGGGAACACAGCTGTGACTCAAGTTTCACTCCTGATGGGGGTAGTTGCCAGGCAGAATTGGAATCTCTTTAAGCCAGTTTCAGATAAAATGTCACTTTTTGTTCCCCAGTTCCTGCATTCAAATAAAACTAAACATTTTTACATATGCAGCTAGAATGCTGATTCTAAGTGCAAAACTATGGCATTTCAACAGTTACAAAGGCATGTGACACCAAACATAGGTCACTCATTTCATCTAAACATTTTCGATTTTAGTGTCTTTAAATCCAGTGCAACTTAAACTGCTGACTCCATAGCAGTTTTGTTATAAGCACTGTTTTGGGCTCTTCATTTCCCAGATTTTGTAAGCACACAAAACCTCATTCTGCCAAATGTCTGCTGGTGTTCAGTGAATATTTTGCACATGTTGCAATGTTTAAAATAGACACTTTGGCTTGCCTTCAGAGGAACACAGGGTGGTTTTAAAACGCCGGCTTTTGGATAGTGGTGAGTACTGGTACTGCACCCATTTTTGGGATTGAAGAATGAATTCCCCACAATTCTAGGTTGCATTTGGCAATCAGCATTGCCATTCCCAATGGTTTCAGACTACTGTGCGGGTAGTCCAATGGTGGTTTTAGGCAGTGTCCTTCTGTGCCCATAACATCGGCAAAAATGGGTGGCAGCCTATTCTTCCTGCATTTCCCTGTGCATTTTCTGGGAAGCTCTGGCCATCATGATGTTTTCATGTCAGTACTGCACAGTTTTGAGGTAGGGCTCGGATGCATAGGTAAATACATCCCACAAGCTGCCCATGAACCATGTCTCAGTGAGAGCATGGACATCCAGGTCAAGGTCTTCGAGAAGGTGACAGATGTCCGAGGAATGTTTGACAGCAGAGCAAGAGTTGAGAGTAGCAACGTGGAGCAGGTTGCCACATTTGACTTCCGGGGTGGGCTGCAGCTGTGAGGTACACCCAACAGAGGAGGCAGAGGGGTCCACGAGTGGGCAGAGGCAGGAGACAGAGGTGGCATAGGGGCCAGAGAGGAGGAAGAGGTGGGTGCCAGTGTTGACGAGGAAAGGAAATTACTGACAGGCCCATTGGTCAGTACTCACCCTCGAAAAACTAGTAATACAAGATAGCTGCACCATGCGAGGACAGAGTGCAGGATTCACATACTCCGGCAAGCATCAATAATCAGGACTCAGTAAATTGGCAAAGGGAAGTCTGTTTAATGATACATGCATCAGCTTATGGAAATCAGCAGCATCACGAACACCTGCCTCACCCCGACTTCCTCGAACATTAGTCCAACAGTCTCATCTGTGGGCAAAATCCGTCATCATTGACGTCTAATTCTACAAAAAACATCATGCAATACAATTGGTTGGGAAAGGTAAATTAAGTATAGGTCCTATATCTGTATATGGAAATAACGCAAGTGGATTGAATAACTCCTATCGGGTGGGCGTCTACGCCCTTCCCTCTACACCACACGTGATTGACGTCACTACAAATACGACGTCTCATTGGTTACAGTGTCTATAGGACCCTAGATTACATGGTCCCTTGTGATTGGGCAAGTTACACCCCTAAACATAAATCTCCATTTTAATTAACAGTTTTAGAGTAGACACCCAGGTGACTAGTGTCCCAAGATTCACCCTTCCTCCCTTCCACCAATCAGTGTTTTAGGGCTGTGTGTCAATTAGTTGGCTGGGTATGGCCTCGGATCTGTAGTCTCTTATCAGGAAAAGTTATGGCACCCTCTGGTTCTGGATGACATCAGGCGGTGGTACATCTTCGCGCCTGTCTGGTCCCGTGTTGGTTCACCGTGAATCTGCTTCAGTTTCCAACCTTTTGTGAATGTAATTCTGTGTGCGCTTGGCCACCTGCATGGGCCTCTCTTATCTTGACCTTCACGGGCGGGCTGGTATTCTCTGAAGTTGGAGTCTCGTGAGCTCATGCTCACCTCCCCTTCTCTGGTTGACCTCGATCTCCCCGGCATAAGCCTCTCTTTGTTGAGTATCGATTCTGCTCCTTCTCTGGTCTTTGCTGGGTTTCTAAACTCGGCCTGTCAGGCCTTTGGCCGCCTGGGTACATTTCTGCTTTGACAAAATGGAGTTGCACATATATATTGTGCAGTATCGAGGTAGATATGGTTGCCGCTTGCCACTCTACTCTTCTACTAAGCATTGCAAGCAGTATCGATTTCTTAGCATCTTGCATTTCAAGCTTATTTACACACATTCAACAGGGCGGTTGCTTCCATCTTGCCTTGTGGCACCATTCTCTTAGTTTTAACAGTGTCTCTCCCCTGCATCCATTATCATTATCCTTGCAGTTACTAGTACTGGCATTTGTGCTTTTAGTAGCCAAGTCTGTTTGTTCTCGGGGCTGCTCGGGCCCTTGGTTTATTTTCATTGGCCTTCCATTAAGGCTTTAGGGGTCTCCTCGTGGACCATGTGCAGGTATTCCTCATTCCGTATCAGTGGCAGGTATGGCTGTCTGATAGGGTACCGTGCTGCCCAGGGTTGTCGCGTTATAGCTGCTTCAACCGGTATTGATCTCCTTACGTACAAGGGGCAGAGTCCCAGTGCGGCTCTCTGTTGGTTCATTTGCTCCTCAGACGTCACGTACCACGGCAAGTACCTTACTGGCAACTCGCAATGGTGGGCAGGGGTGCAGGTCATATCTGGGACCTCCTCTACACCAGAGAGGTAGCAGAGGAGGAAAGAGGTGGCAGAGGGGCCAGAGAGTTGGTAGAAGGAGTGGCAGGAGAAGGGCGAAAATGGATGAGACACAGGAGTTGCCAATCAAGAATGAGGAGATTGGGCTGAGAGCCGTGGACAATGACAGTACCATTAGATAGACATTGATGATGGTCTTGCAGGATTGGAAGGGGGCCATGAGGACCTCCCACTGGGTGCCACCATTAAAGGGAGGTAATAGAGACCATATGAGGGGTCCATGGGTCTGGAGAGGGAACGACAAAGAGGATGTCAGTGAGATTCTGTCTGGAGGAAGCACTGATGTGGTTATTAGCAATGGGGAGTGCTGGGATGGAGACCAAGTTATCCCTCTTGAACATTTTCATTCCAGACTTAGTGAGAGGGATAGGATATGAGACAGAGTAACAGTTTGAGAAGATTGAAGAGATTGAGAGCACCTTAGAGGGTGCCAGGAGCCAGGAAAGCATAGTGAGGGAGGAAAAGAAGCACAGTCCACAGCTGCGCACAAGAGGGGGAGGGTTCACACCGAAGGAGGCACACAGGAGGCAACAAGCAGCCAACACACCACAGGGGAATGCTGGAGTGGCGTGGAAGGAAGACAGCGGGTGACAGTACACTGCATAAAACACCTACATTCGACTTTCCTAAAAAGAGGGGGGAAAAGGCCTGGTTTTAACACAAGAGCAATGCAAAAACACCTCAATTCAACTTTCCTAAAAAAAAGAGGAGAAAAGGCCCAGTTTTCACACAACAGCAATGCAAAAGGGAATAAACAACCTTCCTAGAGAGATATGAGAAATGAGCAAGCAAAACAGTTCACTGAGATGCTTATGAGTGGTGCGAAAAGAAAAATAGAGTAATTAGACGGGTGAGTCAGTTTACTGGGGTGCAGTGATTGCTGCCTCCCCCACACTCACCGCACTTACTTTAGCAGTTGAAGCAGGTTGACAACTGCAGGCTTCTTGCTTCCCAGGCTGACACCGGAAGACACCATCTGAAGGTGCTTCTGTGGGACATTACAGCATGCCCTCTGCCTGTGCTATGCTATGAGGTGAAAGAAGTATACTACTCATAGGGCCTCATTACGAGCATGGAGGTAATGAAAAAGGGAAGGCGGAATGGTATTAACGGCATCGCTAATGGGTCCGGGCCATTGCAAGCCGACAACCCGGCAATACTGCCACCGCACGTACCATACCCCTTCCTATCGGCATGCGCGCGTACATGCGCTTCTTCACAGCGGAAATACCGGGATGCCGCTAACAGGAGGACATCACAAGTTACGCGGGCATGCACTTACCGGCATCCCGAAGGCGGTAAATCGGGCCTGCACGATGGCAGCAATACAGGCATCGCGGACCACCCGTAAATAGCAACCTGCAGTGTAGCGAACTGCCACAGGTGCACACAATCACCACAGGTGGAGTCAATGGAGCCTGTCGCAGTACAAAAGGAGCACACACCACACCCCGTCCTATACCGAAATCATCCCACTAGCTGTTGCAATCCTGGGGCTGGAGGACCTGCCTGTCTTGCTGCACCAGCAACAATAACTACAACTTCAACAACAACAACAACCAGCAAAGAGGAGACACAGGAGGAGAAGGAGGGTGAGACAGGCCCAGCAAGTCCCACTAGTGCAGCCAGTGGTACCACGTAGGCAGCCACCAATCCCGCGCATCAGAGCCAGTCCATTCAATCTAACCACTGAGAAGATACACACCCGGTACCGGTTGGACCGGGACACCATCACCAACATAGTGTACATGATGCACGATGACATTGTCAGCCTGATAGAAATTCGCACTGCCATCCCCCCTCTGCTGAAGGTAGTGTCTGTGCTCCACTCCCTGGCCACAGGCACCTACCAGCACACAGTGGGGCAGCTGCACGGCATATCACAACCTCTCTTTTCAAGCATACTGACCCAAGTGCTGGATGCCCTCCTGAAGCATGCAAGCACCCACATATCCCTAACACAGACTTCCCAGGAGCTTGCTGACACTAAAGTTGGCATCCACGCACTGGCAGGCATGCTCAATTGTGTTGGTGCCCACGACTGCTCCTATGTAGAATTGGTGGTCCCTCATGCCAATAAGGCGGTGTACCGCAATCGTAAGCAATACCACTCCATCAATGTGCAGATGGCATGTGACTCCAGCAAGATCATCACAGATGGTTGTGCCCAATATCCCGGATCCACACATGATGCCATGGTGTTGCGGAACTCCACGCTACGCCGCTACATGGAGCGACATGCTGGACGATGTGCCTGGCTGCTTGGTAAGTTGCCTGACAGGCACATGGCAGCGCAGTGGGGGTGTGAGACCGAAGGGGACGCATACTCCACCTGGATGAGATTGGGGGGCACATACTCCACCTGAGTGATATAGGGCGGTGAGTGGACAGTGCACATGCAGCTAAACACTGTTGCCCTGAACATCCCAACCTGAACATGACACATCAATGTCAAACATAAAACCAATGCTGCTCAGCAATTACAATATGCCAGACGGACGCATGAGCAGGCCACCATGGGAATGTCAAGTGATGGATGACAAAACATGATTACACCTGTGGCAATGCCACTAGTGGGAATACATACAGAGTACCATACATCGCCAATATGGGTGGCAAGACATTGTTCCGCATCCACAGTACATCTGCAACAGCATGCAAGTGAACACCCTGCTTCATCTGAACAACGCAATCCACACCAGCAGACCATGGTACAGTACACATTGCATCAAGTGAACCTGTGTGCAAATATCCAGGGACATGTTCATGTAAACACCAAATGGCTGCAGCCATGACAGTGATCACCACAGGTGTAATGCCAGAATTTGACTCACACATACCTCATTGTGCTCCCATGTAGGTGATGGTGGCGACCCCTTGAAACCATGGCTCCTCACCCCTGTTCGGATCCTGCAGAACAGGCCCAAAGAGGAGTACAATCGGGTTCATACCCATACCCGTGTTCTGATTGAGCAGGCCTTTGGCCTGTTGAAGGCAGGTATCCGCTGCCTCAGCAGGTCTGTTGGAGCACTCCTTTACGGGCCTGAGAAGGAGGAAATGATCACCATGGTCTGTGCCATACTGCACAACATGTGCATCCGGTGGAACTTACACCTGCCACCTGACATTGACCAGGAACCACAGGGTAAAGATGGGGATGATGAAGGATAGGAGTAGTACATCGGCCATGTGCCGATGCACATGATGGATGTGCTGTGCACCAATCAGTGATGGACATTTTTGTCTGATGCACCGTGATGAAGAGGGTGCATTAATTCCCACTCGTTGTGCACTGGGATAGGGGGACTCTGGGCACTGCACACTGTTTGGCATTAAATTGTGACACACTCAATAAGCAATGTCCGGTCATGTTATTTGTTTCCAAAAGGGATGTAATTATCAATGAAACTATTTACATAGATGAACAGCCCACCCACGACGCAACTCAGTCTACCCACCCAACCCCATCCCCTCCCACCACCCTCTACCACTCATCCCTCTACCCCCCCACACAGCCCCCCATCCCTCAACTCCCCCACACACCCACGTCCCGGCACACAATATGAGTTCTAACAGCCTCCCTTTTGTATGGCCGCTCTGGCTTCTCTGGCCGGCGCATGGTGCATAGCGACCTATGCACTGGGCTTGTCTGAGCTGTGCTTACAGGGGTACTGCTCGTGGATGGCGGGTGTTGTTACTCAGCAGGTGCTGCAGGACGTTGTGCCATGGTGGCAGCCACATGTGTGATTTCCTGGGTCACTGATTCCATGCCCTGGCGCACCTGCCTGGCAACACGGTTCACAGCACGGGTGAGTGCCTGTGTGCTGTCACGGTGGGCCTGGCATGTGGCTTCCCCTATAGTGATGAATTGTCACAACATCTCGTCCATGGACTGCTGACGCTCCTCCATTCAGGTGATGCAGCCCTCTAGGACACATATGTCATGAACTGCTGGTGGTCGCATGGGAGGTGGAGTTGGACTGCTTTGAGGGCTGAATACAGGTCCAGCCGTCTCCTCCCCTAAGCTACCACCACAAGATCCATGTCCCAGGGAGTGCTGTGGTGTGTGCCCCATGGATGTTGTTCCCTCACTGTCCACCGACATGCTTCGGCCTGCCGTGTCAGGCTCGTCCTTTTGGACATCTTCCTCTGCACTATTTACTGCGGATTGTGCCACCTCCCCTAGGTCACTAGTAGCCAGTGCTGAGGCGCCTCACCTTTGCTGGCCGTTGGTGTACCCTCCTCGTCCACATGAGCTGGCTGCAGTGGGGCAGGGGTCGTTTTGTCTGTGGGCTTGGGGCCCGGTTTGCCTTGTGGCAGGTGTGCAGTGATGGCACCCAATTTCACAGGCCGGTGCACATTCCCATGTGTCGGGGTGGCTGCTCCTCAGGTCCTACGGCCTGTAGCCCCTGCTTACCGGACCGCTGTGGCATGGGGGTGATGGTTTTCATCCACCCGGCCCTTGACGTGGATGACCTGGTGCCATCATCTTCCCCTCTGCTTCTGCGTGCTGCTGTTGGCTTTGTTTCTGTGGTGGGCCTGTCACCACTGTCTGATACTGTGCCTGTGTGAGATGGAGAGGCAGGGCATGAGTCATGGGTGTAGGGACATCCAACATATATTGATGTCAGTACATTTTGGTTCCTGTGCATTGCTGTCTGCATGTTGGAGGGGCAGACATGGTGCTTACAGGTGTTGGGTGTGTGGTGCAGTGTCTGTGCATCCTTCTAGCGCATTCATCTTGTGTATGCACTTTGCTTGGTGGATTACGGGTGTGTCGTGGATTGCGTGCAGTGTACATGCCTCAGGGTCTGCGTCCCATGTGATGTGTCTCTAGGGCTCTGTTGTACACTTATTGGTGGAGATGTCTGCACCATTACGTGGGATGTGACAGTGGTGGGGCCTGCTTCGCTGCAGTTCTGCATGTGTGTGTCTGCATGCTCATGGTACTTGGTTTTGGAATTGGGAACTCTGGTGGTTTGTGTCAGTGGGGTTGGTTGTGTGTGTCTGTGGCAGGGGGGTGGCATTTCTGTTAGGGCAGACTAGAGGTGGCTGGTGATGGGCAATGTACTTGCTGTCATCAACTTGACATTTGGAATCAGCCATCGGATTTGGGTTGGGGTGTGTCTGTTCACTTTTGTGTAGTGCCAACACTCACTCACCTTCGTCAGCCGATGATGTTACTCCTATCTCAGCACGCCTGACCCCTTCAATGGGCTCCATGTGTATCAGGGAGCAGCACGTTTCCTCCCTTCATGCTAGCTTGATGGGTGAGGATGGTTTGCTTCCTGTTGCCTAGGCCTGCTGGCGGTTGATAGTCAGTATGTTGAGAACACACAGCCACAGATCATCCCACCTTTTCCGGCAGTCCTTTGTTTTGCGTTTGGTTGTCCCCACTGCGGACACCTTCTGGGCCACCTCCTCCCAGATCTGTTTCTTCTTGATTTGTGTTGCATGGCGCAGGTCTGTGCTGAACACCACATCTGCATGCTGGGCCAGGGTGTCAGCCAGCACGTTTAGCTCCTTGTCGCAGAAACGTTGTTTGCGCAGTCGAGGTGTGCCTTTGCGGGTGGACTGTGTCATTTTCTGGCAGGCTGGGATCTCAGTTTTGGATTTCAGTGCCAGTAGCCATGGGATTGCAATGGATTGTGATTTTCAAGATGGCCGCCAGAGCATTTCTCGTTCCGGCGCGATGACGTTACTTCCGGGTCCGGTATTATGAGCCTGGTATTTTCATGATGGTATTACCGGGTCGTTATTAAGGGTTTGCCTGGGCTGTAAGTGGGCTGGGGCCTGCTGGGGCTGGGCCCAGGCAGGCTCCGAAATTTCGTTTTGAGGCGGGGCCCTGCCGGGGCCCACTAATCTCCCCTGGCAGCCCCGGCCACTACACGAAAAGGCATTTATTTCTACAGCCTGAAGCTCTCACTCGTGTGCGAGAGCTTCAGGCTTCAGAAAAAAATGCCTTTCAGCCGTAATGGTGGCACCGCACCTGCGAGGCATCCCTTTAATCAAGTGATGCATGTGGGCCGGCGCCACCATTATGGAGAAAACGGGAGTCCGCTGGAAGCAGAGGCCTTGCTTTCTAAATACTGAAGTTCCCGCAGATTCGTGGGAGTTTCAGTCTTTAGGAAAAAGGCCTCTGCTTCCAGTGGCCTCACCCTCTCAGCCTCAATGGTGATGCTGTCCCACCCCAGCTGGCGAGGGGCAGCACCACCGATAAGGCTGAATAGGCGAGGCGCTGTCCCTTGCCAGGCAAGCCTATAGAAAATAAATACAGAGATTAGCACCCTCTCCCCTATAGTAGCCCATTGAGCTGGGGCTTGTCAAGGGGGCGTGGCCTAGTGGGCCATCAAGATCCCCGCTGTTAGGCCACGCCCCCTCGATGAGCCCCGGCTCGATTTGTAGTGCCACTTAAGGCACTGGGGTTTGCACCTTCACAGAGGCGGTATCGGCGGGTCCCGTGATGGTGCTATCGGGGGGCTGGAGGGCCTTTAGCGGCATGGCAGTGCAGCCATTACTGACATGGGGGTTCGCGCGTGCTCACGCACTCGGAATCAGCTGCTAGTAGTGGCGTCAAGGGTGCACAGACGCGCTATTACCACCATGCCGGTAATGACTCCGTTTTGACCTCCATGCTCATAATTAGGCCCATACTGTTTTATCAATTTGCCTTTAATGCTAATTTCAATGCAGACAATACTCAGATTTTCTTTTCTTTTCCTCCATTCACTAAGGATCTTCATCAACGTTTTTCTTCTTAATCATTGATAAAACATTTTTAAAGAAAACTTTTTGACTGATGATTCTTGCAGGTGATGTTCTAGATTTTTAGATTTTTAATCCAAGAATATAAACATGATCGTTCTTCGTTTTAATATTTGGTTGTACTTCTTCTGGTGCTATTATGGTAACATTCTCATTGATATCGTACTGCTTTTTCTTGTGTATGAAAAGTGCTTTGGATAAAGGTGCTATATAAATAAAATAATATAACACAAATATGTGAATGCAATATGCTAAAGACCCAATTCATGTAATACGATCCAACTAGAAATGACTGAAATATAGCTGAGATTATTGAACAACTCTGTAATATATACTATTCATTTGTACAAATGCTCCAGTGTGGAAAGCATTCACCATGGTACTGAGCAAAAACAACTGTACACGTCTGTACAATTCTGCAGTGCACTACGATATACTGAAGCATATATTGCAGTGTACTGGAAATGCCATTCAAGTACTACAGTTTCTAATTAGATGGAGTTTAGTAAATTAATGCAGCTTATTTCTGTTCAGCAAATTAATGCAATTTAGCTGCATTTTAGTAAACTATACATAAGGCATATTTTCAAACACATAGTGCAGTACAAAAGCCATAAAGTATACTATTTATTCGAAAACAATGTGTAATTCTATAGCTTACTACAATATATTGTGCAATACAGTGGTGCAACAATCATTGGGCAGACAGGGCTTTAGCCCACCATCCCCCAGAGAACCCCCCCAAAAAATGTTGGGTTCAGTTGACTTGACCTAGTTGACCTACAGAGCCGTGGCAGGATAAACCAGGATGCAGACAATAAATGGTGAAAGCGGCTGCAGAGTTATCAAAGGCCTGACTATTACTAACGGAAAGCATGTAATTGTTAACACCGGTATTTGTTCCTATGCATACATTTTGAGTAGAGCTGGCTGAGCATGGCCCCACCAAGGGTTCTTGCCTGACCCACCTCTCGGCACGGGGTGCTCAAACACTCCTTAAGATAAGGGGGAAAAAAGAAGTGCTCCTGTAAATATGCAGACAGCACTTACAGGAGCGTGTCTGCCTGTCTTCCAGACCAGGCCACTTGACTGCCGGTCCCACTCCAGCTACTCATTGATTGGCTGGGGCAGGACAGGAGGTCAGCCGGCAGGACAGGATGCCAGGCAGATATGATCATTTAAGTTGCTGCCGCCACACCAGGAACATGACTTATATTTTTTTTGTCCCGACCCAGCCACATCATGACCGGTACACTTCCTGGTGGTGCTGTGAAGCAGCGGTGAATTCAAAATGGTAAGTGAGTTCCTTTATTTCTCCTCCAAGTACTGTTTATCCCCTTTTGTTGCCCCAACCCCTTTAGCTGCCCTAGACCCATTTTGTCCCCTTTCTTGATCCCACAGTCCCATTTAGCCCACTATGTTGCTCCTTAACCCTTTTAGCAGCCCTCAGGTCGGTTTTGTCCCTTTTCTTGCTTCCTGTCCCATTTCGCCACTTTTCTTGCCCCTTAGCCCTTTTGGCTGTCCCAGGCCCGTTCTGTACCTTTTCTTGACCCCCAGTCCCATTTAGCCCCCTTTGTTGCACCTTAACCCTTTAAGCTGCCCGAGGCATGTTTTGCCCGTTTTCTTGACCACAGTCCCATTTAGCCCCTTGTGTTACCCCTTAACCCTTTTAGCTGCCCCAGGCCTGTTTTGCCCCTGTTCTTGTCCTTTTTGATCCCTGTTCTTTTCCCCTTTATCCCTATGTTGTTTCCCCAAGGCCCTCGCCCTTTAGCCCCTGTTCATGCCCCTTTCTTAGCACCCAAAGCCTTTAGCCAATTGTGTTGCCCTAGTAATGTTTATCCCCTCTCTTACTCCCTTTAACACATGTTCTCACCCATGCCCCTTTTGTTGCCCCAAACCTCTTTAGTGTCTTTAATTGCCTCAATCCCTTTCCTTCCCCACAGTCCCTTTTTTTTTACCCTGATGCAGCCACCCACCTCATTTTCCTGGACTCGGCTCAATTTGGGCCCTAGGATCTAGGCCAGACCGTTAGGCTCCGCTCTGGCTAGGCCCTTGCCATGAAATTGAAATTGGGATGGGTTTTAGTACTTGCATGTCAGTGTGCAATTTGAGGCAGGGGTCTGCCTTGCCTTGACACTCCGGCCCACATGGAAATCTGACTAGTACACAATCAGGCACAGACTCTGGAGTGGGGCCATACATGTCTTTATTATTGTGTTTCCACAATACAACTGCCCGCAACTAGTGACCCCTCCCTTCCGTCCACCACCCTCCCTGTGCCTTCCGGCTCTCCCCCTTTTCACACGATGTAGGTCGTGGCTTCATGAAACTACGACCTTTCCACTTTTTAAATACTTTCTGAACATCTAGTCCATTTCCTTAATATGTCTACGAGGTCTGGTTCTTGCTCTTTTGGGCTGGCCAGTGCCACTCACCAGGCTCTGGTCCAAACTCGGTCCCCCGACAGGTCCACCACTTCATCACCGGAAGCCTCCCCATCTCCGTCATAGGGGGCATCGAGCGACTTTGATCTGTCTCATCACTCTCTGATCTTCTCAACACTTCAACACTGTTCCAGCCATCTTTCTGAAATGCAAGGAGTTTCTGGTGACACTTCTTCATTCATTCCCTGCAGTTATGAGAGATCTATTCATTTTGGTCACTGTCAATGACCCATTGTTGAATGCTGCTGTATGCTCGTGGGAACGGGGCTGCTGTATTATCACTGTGTCCCCTGGCTGTAGGTTTGCCTCACAGGTATATATCTTGGCATCAGCATGACACTTCATGGCCCCCTTGGCGTGGGCGTCACAGTCTGTCATGCTCTGATCCTCGGCATATGCTTCCTCTGGGAGGGTAAAGTTGGACAAACGGATCCTGATGTTCTGGCCAAACATGATCTCAGACGGGGCCCACCCTTTGTGCTGTAAGGGGTGTTTTGGTAGTCCTGTATCAGTTGGTACAATGCCTTTTCTACTGGCTCCCCTTTCAGATGGGAGATCTGGATTTTCCTTTTGATGTTGCTCATGAAACGCTCCACCGTCCCATTTGCTTGTGGCCAGAGGTGCATTACCCTCCGATGCTTGAGCCCAATGTACTCTGCAAATGTTTTCAAGTCTTGGCCTGTGAACGGGGGCCCGTTGTCCGACTGGACTACTTGCGGTACCCCATAAGCCGTGAACATCCATGCTGCTGAGGAGCTCACTAGTTGAACCTCAGGAAATCGGGAGTACTCATCCGTGGCCACTAACACATATTCATCCTAATCAATGGGACCAAAGAAGTCGATAGCGATCTCGTCCCACACTTTCTCGGGTAGGTCTGTCATGTGTACGGTTTCTGGCTTGGTATACGGGTTGATGACTGCACACATAGGGCAGTTCTTGAGGATAGTTTCCACCTGCGCATCCAGTTGGAGAAATCAAACCTTCTGTCTCAGTAATCGTTAGGTGGACAATATGCCCTGGTGTACTTCATGAGTAACTTCTAGTACTCTTCTTTCTAGTGTCTGTGGATTGACAATCTTGGCACCTTTTAAGAGTAGTCCTTCCTCTGAACGAGTACGTTCGTCTTTGATGAGCGTCAGGCTTCCAATGTCTCGTTGCTTCTTAGGACAGCAATCTCCTCCGCCTGTTTAGCGTGTTTCTACCGGCCTGTCTCTAGACATCGGGGGATGATCGGGATTGACTAGTCTTTCTCTGTTTCTTGCACAATCTGTGTGATGTCAACACACAATGGGGTCACGGCTTGCACTAAGTAATGCATGTATTGGTCCAGAATCGACGGGTCCGCTGTAGCTGAAGTGATGGGATGGTGGGATAAAACGTTTACCGGATTCTCTTCTTTACCTGGCTGATGTATGATTTAGAAACGGTAGTCCTGCAGCTGCAGACCCCATCTCGCAATCCTGGGAGGCATTTTTGCTTGCAGATTTCCAGAAATTAACAACAGGCCCTAGTGTTCAGTGACAATCATGAATGGCTTGCCATACAGTATCAAATGGAAATGTGTGCAGGCCCAAACTACCGCCAACCCCTCCTTTTTGGTTTGTGAGTAGGCCTGCTCCGTCTTTGAGAGACTTCTGCTGGAGTCTTTCGGGGTCCACTTGGGCCAGAATGGCTCTGAGTCCCACTGGACTGGCATCCACAGTGAGCTCTGTCTCCCTTGCAGTGTTAACATAGGCCATGTTCTCAGTAGACAATATGCGCTGACAGATGGTCTGAAACACTGCTTCGCACAACTCTAACCATGTAAATGGGATCTGTTACTATGCGATGGCCCTTAATGGCTCTCTCACTGATGCAAAGTGTTGAATGTAGCAAGTCCAGTAACTTATATTACTCAAAAATAATGGAGAGAGGTGAGAGATTCATCTTATCTTACACTTGAGCTTGCATACACAGACAGTTACCTTTATTCACGCGCTCCACCTTTTCCTGGCAGGAGCTGTGATCACAACGTGTTTTTATACACGATCGAAGAAGTTTTGTACGCAAAAAAAGGTACACCTATGAATCTGATTAGGTTTACAAATTATGTGATTTTAAGGAATAACAGCCATGTTGACATAGATTTTCCTCTCTCTCCTGTATTTACATATTGGGACATATTCGTGGACATGAAAACTATTGGTATGTGATTTACTTTACTATTGTTTATGCACTGCACTGACTATAACCCTGTTTTTTGAATTACGCTTGTTGATGAAAGTGAATGTTTGGCAAATTAAAAAACTATATCTATCAAATATGTGCAGCCCTGAAGATGGTGTATGACTGAAATGCATTGGCACATGTACATTTAAAAGCCTACCATTATTTTTGTTTGGCCTCACGATACTGAAGTACTATTTTAAATACAAAAATAGGACTGTGAATAAAACAATTCCTATGATTAACTGAAACTTTTTTTGCAAATAAATTATTTTTGAGTCATGTAAGTACCAGATCACATACTTGTGCAGCCCTGCCAGGGGCCAACTGAGAGCACCAGTTTTAATAGGGTGGAGTCACCGTATTTATTTATTTATTTGCTTATTTATTTGCTTATTTATTTATTTATTTTGTGTCATTTATTTATTTTGTGTAATTTTTGGGTCCTGATGCCATAGGACCTTTTTTGACTGGTTGCTCCAGGCCAAAGCTACCGTATACATTCGAATTCCAATAGACTTTGAGTGTTGAAACTAATAAGTTTAACAATCAAAGTGGTGCCCACCATCACCCTACATCTATTGCTTGAGTTGATAACATGTGCCCAAAAAAATCTTAGGGTGCCTTTCCGGAGATTACATTTCTCCATGTTGAGCATAAAATGAGTGCATCCAGCAATATGCACACCCTCGCAAGCATGTTGTCATGTTGGTCCTGGTCCTTTCCAAACACCAAAATATTGTCACTGTAGTTAAGAAAGTTGGGGATGTGTTTAATGAATTATAAATCCCCGACTGGAAAATTTCAGTGGCCAAGGACACCCGAAACTGAGGTGTTTTATACCTGAAGAGACCTAAATGCGTGATGAAAGTCGTGTAGGGGGACTCCTCACAAAGATCCAGCTGGTGGTACCCCTTATTTAGGTCCAGTTTAGAAAACACTTGAGCTCCATTGAGGAGATGAACCCTGTCAGTGATCCTTGGGGATTGATGCCTCTCCCTCATTATCACCTCATTTGGTCGGTGCATGCCAACGCAGTCTAATAGAGTCTTATCCCTTTTTGGGTACAGGGACTATGGGCAAGACCCACAGGGTCTGTCGCTGGCTCAATCTTGTCTCATTCCAAATGTTTGTGTACTCTTCTTCTGTTTGCCTCTGATTATTCACTGGGATCCCCATCTAATATTTCGCCACCGAGCGTACCTTCGGGTCTACGTGCAGCTTGATTCAACTTTTAAAAATTTCCCTAGGCCCTAGAAGAGAGTGGGGAACAATTGCTAAACTGTCGCTAAAGAGTCAATATATTTATGTTGCATGAGCCGGTAAAATACATGAATCAGTCCAATATCTAGCGCTGCCTTGAAGCTCGGGATGCACCTGCTTTCCGTGGCTGCCTCCAATACATGAATGGGCAACTTCTTGGTCTGTGCTTTGCACTTGTACTCCGCTATAAGTATCCCTTGCATGGTAGCAGGGTCTTCGACACATAGCTGTAAATGTTCACATCTGCTGGCTTGAGTTTAGGAGCGTGTTGAATGTTTCCGTAGACTTCCTCACGGATGGCATTTATTGCTACCCCTTTGTCTACCAAGAACTCCACTGGCAGGTCATTCACTTGTAACAGCAGGATGGGGCTCTGCTCCTTCGATGTGGGATTCCCTAGCATGTAGAGGTACCCCTTCTTTCTTGGATCTTCTGCCAATGAGTGGCTAGACCCACTGTCTGATTGGGATTGTTCCACCAAGCAGCAGATATATCGTTTTGGTCTTCTCTTGGTCCGGGATGATAATGAGCGATGCAACCGCCACTGCGGCACTGCCCTTTCATATTGCCTCCCTTTCTCTTTCCTTTCCTTGGATATTCTCTGAGGTGGTTCATAGAGCTGAGGCGCCTCTGCTTGGGACTCGCTGGCATTCGCCACTGCCTTTCCCATATGCTTGGTTGCGGGACACGCGGCAGACCACTTTGAAATGAGTACCCATCCACCCCCACATGCCGAGCATTGCTGTCCAATGGTGGAGCATGCACCCTTGTGCGGGAAATCATATCTGCATCTGTAACAAAAAGGGTCGCTCTTGTGCATTAGGTTAGTGTCTATTTTGTTGCGCACCTCAGACGGTGTGCACAACATCTTTATGTTACTCATGGCCTCCACCTGCATTTCCAGAGCCGTATTGGAGCTGGCCAACCGTAGTATTTTCTCCAGCGATCAGGGATTCTGGAGCAGTCAATTCTGCAAAGCTGTGGATTTACAATCTGCAATGATTTTTGAGTGAAGAGCCTCCTCATTGGAATAGTTGTTAAAGTCACAGTGTTTCAGGCGGATGGGTAGGCGCATCATGAAAGCATCCATTGATTAGCCTTTGTTCTGTTTAGTGGTGTGAAGCATGTGGCATTCATAGTCCACATTGGCATTGGTAGTGAAATAATAATAATAATAATTTGGCATTTATATAGCGCTACGATCCTTCAGGTATCTGAGCGCTGCTTATTATTACCCACGGTGTGTGGTGCTCATTTATCGACCTCGGAAGGATGAAAGGCTGAGGTTTCGAACCTGCTCTGCACAGATGTCAAAGCGAGCGCTCTACTCGCTGTGCCACTTGACCGGCTAATGCAATATTCTACCAGCAGGACATTTGTACACAATGTCACACACACTTGGGCCTATGGCCAGTGACTGCAGGCTGTGCTCATGTAGACGTCAACATTTCTTGACCATCTGATCCACCTAGGCCCCAAATTTCTGGTCTCGGAAATATTGAAGTGGCTGGGCAGCTGCATGGCCAGATTCTCTTGTGGCCTTGGGTCTAAACCCCCTTGAGGTGTGGCAGGCACCGTTAGGTTTTCTGTATCAGACATAGCAAACAAGTTTCAAGGACCATATGCGTCTTCTTGACTTTTATTATTTATTTTGGCATTTATATAGCGCTACGAACCCTCAGGTATCTGAGCGCTGCTTATTATTACCCACATTACCCACAGTGTGTGGTGCTCATTTATCGACCTCGGAAGGATGAAAGGCTGAGTTTGGCCCCGCCGGGATTCGAACCTGCGTTAGCAGGCTCTGCACAGATGTCAAAGCGAGCGCTCTACTCGCTGTGCCACTTGACCGGTCTGGGGGTCGCTTACTTTGCTTTCTGGGTCCTCCGCGGCATACACACACTGGAGAGCAGGCTGTGCTGTGTATCAGGCTGCCTTGGTCTTCACAGGCATGTGTTCCAGTTTCCAGCATTGGAGAGGAGCGCTCCCGTGCCTGGACTGTCCCTACTCACTCTCATCTGCCTTCTCTAACGTTCCCAAAGCCCTCGCCAGGCCTGAACCACAGGAGTCCCTTTGTGGTTCCACCCCTTCCTCCTTGAACCTGACAGTGGCAGAGTGCACAGCCCTCCTCATGTCATGGGCTTTCTGGCCCTGTTTAATGGTGGCCTAGCTCGTTTCCCTCAGCGTGCCTTCTTACCATGCTGCCAAACGTGGGCTCATCCGCTCGATCTGGGGAAAGAGACAGAGCAATCTCCGTCTCGGTCGCCTTGATAGCAGAATTCGCAGTAGCACATACGTGCGCTGCATGAGCCTGGCTCTGCTTGCTCTGCACTGCGAGTGCGCTGGCTTCACAGTCACCGGCGGAGCTCTGCTCAACGTCAGCGTATCTGTGGCACTGTCCAGTGCGCTGCATGCTCACCCCCCAAACTTCACAGCAGGACGCCACTCGACTGCCTCAAGCTTGGACACGAGTGTGACGATCGACTCGTTGTTGGTGTACAATCGGAGGCAGGTGTCTGTCCTGCCTTGACACTCTGGTCCACACGACAAGCTGACTAGTATTGATATTGATATTGATATTTTATTTCTATCGCGCTCGTACACAAGTGTTTCAGAGCGCCACAAGGCAAGGGAGGGGAACAGGGGAGAAACAAACAGCAATCTTACTAGGCTCAGTGACATTGAGAACGCGCTGGTGCATGGGAGAGGGGGAGGAGAAAAGTGCATGGAAGGGGGAGAAGTGGAAAGTGCGAAGCAGAGGAGAAACAGATAAATAACAATAAATAAATAATAGAGGCAACAAACGGTGGTAGTGCAGCCAGCAATTTGCAAGTGCTAGGTTTAAGGCAGCAGACAGGTTATGTCGGATAAGTGCAGGAAGAAAAAGGGGGGCTGTATGGGTACAGATACAGACCCCAGTGCAAGGGGTGGCCTGGAGGCATTGCGGGAGGGTGGCAGGGTGAGCAGGTAAATGGGCCCAAAAGACAGAGGGTGGCCAGGTGCACGGTGCCAAGAGAGAACAGATCAGCAGGGGAGCGAAGGCAGAAGCAAAGAGGTAGGTCTTGAGGTGCTTCCGGAACCAAGATGATTCTCCTCAAGTTTTAGAGTGTCCGGAAGGCTATTCCAGAGGGAAGCCCCAGCCAGAGACAGAGATGTACCCCCAGCTTGTTTCTTTGAAAAACGACTGACCCTGGGGCAGTTGGAGGTAGAGGAGCGAAGAGCTCGAGAGGGGAGGTATTTGCGGAGGGATAGCTGAAGGTATTTTGGACCCAGGCCCCAGAAAGCCTTGTGGACAATGCAGACAGTACACAAACAGGTGCGGGGCATACACTTCTTTATTATCGTGTTCCCACTCTACAACTGCCCGCAAATAGTGACCCCTATCCTTCCAATCACCCCGCTCCCTGTGCCTTCTGGCTCCCTCCCTGGTCACATGATGTAGGTTGCGGCTTCACGAAACTACAGTCAGGTGATTGATTGGAAGCATAGGGGCACAGGAGACAGCTCATAACATGGGCAGTCGGGTACCGCTCACACCCCCTCGTCCAGTAAGCTACATACCATCCTGCTGTAGCCCACCTTGCCTAAATAACTGAGGCCAGACCAACTTCTCACATTTGTGGCATAACAAGGCGGCAGTTTGGGGGGCGTGGCTAGGAAGCCATGTGAAAAGACGCGTCTGTACGGGGGCTCCCGCAGATCCGTACATCATCCGACTGAAAACTGTGCAAGGACCGAGGCAACTCGGCTGAGATGGAGATGACTGCGTACATGAAGCTCGGGTGCACGTGTGGATACATTTTTACACGGGTCCGCACCGCGAATGCGTAATTAGAAGCCGAGTGAAGATTTGGAGTCGAGAGCTCGACGGATGAGAAAATGGCCGCCGCCGCTTAACGAAGGGACAAAGGAGTGACAGATCTGAGCTCCTGACGATCGCAGCGGAGCATGGTGGCAGTGGTTGGGAGTGGCGGGCACGCAGCAGAAGACACGCGAGGTGAAGGCCAGGCTTCAGTGGTAGCAGGAGCCTAAGATATGGTGTCGGAGTGCGGGACAGCGGAAGGGCGTAAGGCCTAGAGTGCGGAACGGGACCCCAGTGGCGGGTTACAAAACACACGTGCGCCCTCGGGGCGTTACGAACGGTGTAGCACAACCCGGCCCACCTTGGGACTGCGGTGGATGGAAACAGGAGCTAGGATGGTCGGAGTTGTGGTGATAGCCAGGGGACACCCGAAGAGTTCGTAGTGACTCCCGGCCTCGGACCCGAGCGGGGCCAGAAGGACGCTTCTGACGGGAGACATGTCGAATAAGCTCCTGAGAGCGAAGAATAAACAGTCCACGCTCGACGAATACGCCAAGACGCCTCCCGGCCCGGACGGAGCCAGGAGCAAAGAGAAAGCTCAGGCCAAGGAGATGGCCGCCGGGGGTGCGAACCAGGAGGTCCTCGCTGTGATAGCGGACCTAAAAGCAACGTGGGAGACCAAGCTCCAGCTCGCTGTCGCTGAACTGAAGACCGCGATGGAACTACAGGTTGGGGCGGTGCAGGAGGACGTGAACCTCTTAAGGCAGGACGTGCGAGCCCTGGCGGAGCGCACGGAGACCTTGGAAAAGGAAATGGGCCCTACCGCGGCGGACTGCGCCACGCACAAGAGTGAACTCCATGCTTTGGTGCAATGTGTGGGCAACTTGGAGAGTAGGGCGGAGGAGGCGGAAGGACGCGCCCGGAGAAACAACGTCCGCATTGTGGGCCTGCCGGAGGGGGCTGAAGGCCATAGTCCCACGGAGTTTATTGAAAACTTGTTACTGCAGGAGATCACAGGGGGCGCCCTGTCACAGGGGTTTGCGGTTGAGAGAGCGCACAGGGCCTTAACTAGGAAGCCACCACCGGGAAACCCGCCCAGGCCTGTGATCGCCAAGATCCTCAATTATCGGGACCGGGAAAGGATCCTTGAATACTTCCGTAAGGGAGGCACTATACGACGGGGAGAGGCGACCATAACTGCTTACCCCGATTATACCCTGCTGGTACAGCGCAGTCGCATGAACTTTGGATCGGTTAAGAGGCGATTGCGGGAAGCTGGGTATAAATACATGTTACTCTACCCGGCCAAACTGAAGGTTTTCTTTAAGAGCAAGATGTTGTTTTTTGACACCCCGGAGGATGCCATGGAATAGCTGGACGCGCAAAACTGCCCTCAGGAGCCAGATGTTCGGACAGCTGATGAAACGGGACGAGATAAGTGAAGCTGCGGGCCTGGTTGGGCTAAGAACATTGGGACTGGAATATAGTCATTGAATTTGTATTAGAATGTGTACGCGTTAATAGTTGGGGAACATGGTCCGTGAGCACGGATACGGATGCGAGGGAGAGGAGCCTCCAGGGGCCGTTCTTTATACCCCAGTTTGAGTTTAGGTTAGTCACTGTTAGTGGGGTGACACCCCGTCGGGTTCTCTACTCGGGTTTCCAGAGAGATTTGAACACGGGGATGCCTGAGATCCAGGGATGAAGCTGGGCAGTTGGGTGGGTTAGGGGTGTGGGGTGTGTTAGTTTTTATATGAGCCTAGGGGTGAAACTGGAATTGGGTGTCTGTGAGGTGGGGGGGAGGCGGGTTGCCCTGGGAGGGAGGTGGAAGCTACTGATAGACCATGGGGGACCTTAGGATATTAACGTGGAACGTTAGAGGGCTTAACAGTTACCTGAAGCGAAACAAGGTCATGTTATATCTGAAAAGACAAAAGATAGACGTAGCCTTGTTACAGGAGACGCATCTGACACGGGAGAAAATGGAGCTGGTAGGGAGGAAGTGGAAGGGGACAGTAGTGGGATCCACGTATTCCGCCTATGCTAGAGGTGTTCTGGTTTGGGTGGCGCCACATGTCCCATTTAAGCTAATTGGGGAGGTTGTGGAGGCAGATGGGAGGCTGGTCATGGTAAGGGGGCTTGTGGAGAACAAAGTAGTGTGTATTGTAAACACTTATGCTCCCAACCAGGACACGGCGACATACTTTAGGACGCTGTGCACGAGACTTAGTGTCGGGATGGGGGGTACGGTGATCTGGGGCGGAGACTTCAATTGTGTACTGAACCCCAGGGAGGATAGGTCGCATGACAAGATGGAAAAGCCCAGCCCGGCGGCCAAAGTATTGCAGACGTTGCTGGCGGACTTCGGCCTGGTAGATGTGTGGAGAGCGAGTCACCCTGGCGCGAGGCAATACTCGCATTATTCGGCCCCGCATCAATTGCATACGAGGCTTGATTACTTTTTCGTCACTCCGGACGTCGTCGCGGAGTGCGACCATATAGACTACAGGGCGAGAGTCCCCTCAGACCACTCGCCCCTGGTCTTGCGATGGCAGCTTTACCCCCCACGAGCGCGTATACCAACATGGCGCCTTAGGGCGGAGGCGCTCAGGGACCCAGTCTTTAGGAAGGATATGAGGGAGGAGATAACTGCTTACTTTGAGGTGAATACAGGGAGTGTTAAGTCGGCTGGTACTTTATGGGAGGCCTTTAAGGTTGTAATGCGGGGGATCGCCATTGCGAAGTCCAAGGGATTGATGGGGGGGGGGGTCCTGGCCGATCTGCATAAGGCTGAGACTGAGTTGGAAAGAGAGCTGGAAGAAGGTGGGATCGATACGGAGGCGGTCTCTAACTTGCAACAGAGGTGTGCGGAACACTGGGACAGGCTCTGTAATCTGAACTACAGAAAGTATATTGAGAGACTACATGCGGGGGGGGGGCAAAACGGGTAGGCTTCTAGCTTGGCTGTATAAGAGCGAGACCCCGAGATCCCCGATCCAATCGGTGATCACCGAAAAGGGCGAGGAGGCGGACACCCAAGAAGGCGTAAATAGGGCATTCGCAGAATATTATATGGCATTATACGAAGATTGTGAGGGGGGGAACCGGGAGGAGATAGACGAAGTGCTGGAAGACATAGGCCTGCCCAGGGTCAGTGATGAAGAGCGAGAGCCGTTGGATGCTCCGATCACTCTGGAAGAGTTGAGAGAGATTGTGAGGCAGTTACCCACTTGCAAGGCCCCAGGGGCGGATGGGTTCCCCAGTGAATTTTATAAAGTGTATGGAGAGGAGGTGCTCCCGCCCATGCTGGAAATGCTTAACGAAGCTTTTGAGGTGGGGCGGCTGCCGGAATCACTCAGGGAAGCGATTATAATACCGCTCCCCAAACCCAATCAACCAGGACACGGTTGTGGCTCCTACAGGCCCCTGTCGATGCTGAACCAAGACAGCAAGATCCTAACAGCTGTCCTGGCCGCCAGAATGCGGAGAGTGATCGGCAAGTTGATCCATCCTGACCAGACGGGCTATGTCCCGAACAGGAACATCACTCACAATCATAGACGCCTTCACAGGGTGGTTGAATGGGGATGTAGTGACGACAGCGAAATGGCGATAGTAGCATTGGACGCGGTTAAAGCGTTCGACTCTGTTCGTTGGCCGTGGTTGCTGGCGGTTCTGGGACGGTTTGGAATGGGACCAGGCTACATTAGGTGGGCCGAGATGTTATATAGTGCACCTCTGGCCAGGGTCCGTACGGGTGCAGTGGTGTCAGACAGATGGCAGTTGGGCAGAGGCACTAGGCAGGGGTGCCCTTGGTCCCCAATGTTGTATATATTGGCCCTCGAACCTTTAGCAATTTACCTTCGGCAGCAGTATGACCCGGTGGGTATTGAGGTAGGAGGGGAGTGTCACCTTATATCCCTGTATGCAGATGATGTGCTGCTATATCTGAAGTACCCAGAAGAGAACTTGCAGTATGTCTTGGAGGTAATGGGGAGGTACGCCTGGCTGTCCGGCATAGCAGTAAACCCCCAGAAATCCACACTATTTCCGCTGGGCGGTTATGTGGGGACTCCCGTGGAGAGGTTGCCAGTGCTGCAGATCCCGTGGGCGACGAGCTCTTTCCGGTACTTGGGAATTGACGTGTATCACACGACAGAGGAGGAACATAAGCATAATACCGAATTAGCCATGGGGAAGATTGAGAAATGCATGAGGTTCTGGGAAAGATTGCCTTTAGCGATGATGGGCCGGGGAGCTATGCTCAAGATGGTGGTACTGCCCAGGCTTTTGCATTATTTTAATAACATCCCTTATATGATACCTAAGAAGTTTTTTGTGAGGTTACATAGTGTATGCAGGGATTTCCTATGGCACGGCACACGTAATAGAGTTGCATTGTGGAAACTGCAGAACTCTTACGAGAAAGGCGGCGTTAAACTGCCGAACTTTGAGGCCTATTATGTGGCTGCGCAATTGCAATATGTGGCCAGGTGGCTCTCGGATGACGAGACCCCTGAACACAGGCTGCTGGGGGGGGACTGTTCCCCTTTTTATTTGCGGGAGGTGATCTGGGTGACCAATGCATGTATGAGAAAACGTCCCAGAATGCTGGCCCTGGGTAGGAACATGTGGCGACGAGCCTGCCAGATGATGGGTGACCCCTTGCCGTGTGTGCTGCAGTTACCACTGGTCGCTTTGGCGAAGGAAGACAGGCAGCTTAGAGCAATCCTTCGGACATACTGGGAATCAGTGGGGTTGGTCACCATGGGAGACATCTGGCATGATGGGACCATAATGGAGTTCGAAGAACTAGAGGCGGTGTCGGGACTGCACAGGGGTCAATATGTAACATATCATAGGGTGGTGCAGGAGATCCGGAGTAGGTGGCCTGAAACTACTTTGGCCGATGTTAGGAAAGATTTCGTTATTGTAGGGAATTTTCCTTCCATGTGGCAACCCCTAAACTTTTTGCTATTGTTTTTAACCTTGTTCTTGACTTTGCCAGAGAAGTACAGCCTTCTGCCGCACTTCTCTGGGCTTTCGCTCCTTTCTTACGGGGAAACTGACATGCCCTTAAGACAGTCAGTACCGGGGAACGTGGTTTCCCGTAGTTTCTTCTATCGTGTCGCAGCTTTAGTGCAACACGACACAAGAGGGCACTGTAAGCTAAGTTACAGCTCTCTTGGGTCTCTAGCCTTCTACAGGCCCTAGATACTCTTTTAGGAATGTATTTGATCGGTGCAAGTCATTCAGGGACTCGAATGGTGGCAGCGATCGTATTGTTTATTTTGAGCTCCTTTTGGCGTTCTGAGCACGTTTTTGCACTGAACCCAAAATGGTGGCCTGGCTCCCAAAATGGCCAGGCCGCGAGGCTCCTTTGTCTTGTCCACTGACCGTCTTGCTCCCTTCACCTTCCCCAGGTCCGGCGACCCGGGGCCTTCCTTATTTGGGCATGTACTTTCCCGCGAAACGTGGTTGCTTTCGCGGGCTTCTACATGTCGTTTGTGTGCCTCCAGGGTGTGGGCTGGGATGTCTGGTCCCAATACACATCCTGGGTGCCAGAGAGTCTAGGGTGGTGTGAATGCCTGGGACCACCGTGGTCCGTGATTGGTCCACGTATGGTATGTGTTTTGATGAGCGGATCTCCCATTGGCTCCCCTCCGTTTTGGCGCGAAGGGAACCGTGGATAAGAGGGGGCTGGAAACACCACTACCATGTCGATCTCCTGAGTTCTCACGAACGAAGGAATACAGGAGCCAAGTATCCTGCAACTACGAGGCTGGACCGAGGAATCGCTGGTGACCCGCTGAAGGAATCCTCCTTTGCACTGCTGTCGTCCGGAGAGCCCCTGTCCTCCTTTGATCGAACCAGAAGGCCTGTACTGGTGCTTCGACCTTTGGAATAGCAGGAACAGCTATTCCCGGCATCTTCAACCATCTCCTGCCAAGTAAGCCTTCGGAAGCGTCTCTGGGCCATCCAGTTGACTGACCAGCTTACCAAGGAGTTTGGCTCTGCAACCGCCGCCAGGTTGTGTTGTATTGCGAGTCCTTGTCCCTCTCCCACGCTTCGTACGCTTGGCGTCCCCAGGTCTGAAGGGAGGAGGGTTCATTTGGCTCGAATACACACGGCCGCTCCGTTGTCCTGTGCGGCAACAAAACTGTGCCGGTTTCGTCGATTGGGACGTCTTTTTGCTCTACACGACTACAAAGCGTTCCCTGCTCTTCTGAACCTGCCAGCTGCTGAAACAATCGTGGAGAAGCCTGGGTCTGCTTGCTTCGGGGACCGGTGAGTAGTATATCTAGGATCTGGTCGCCCTCCTGCAGTATCCCATTGCTTTTCCCTGCTGTGTAAAAACAGCACCCTTTTGCCGCGCTCGCGCTCTGCTTCTGCCCGCTGTGGAGGCTGCGCTTGAGTTGCGGAACCTGTTCTTCTTCTGCTGTGCACTAACGTGAACCGCCTGACTTCCTCCGAAGAGCTTCCCCTTGTGTCCGTCGGCACCGGCGTGGCAGGTACTTTGAGCACAAGGCTCCACTCTTCGCAGGGCTCGGACTTCCATCTAGTTAGGTGCCTCTGAAGGCGAACTGAGTCGAAAGCATTATCGCACTGCCTGTTTTCCTTTCCTTTCAGGTGGACTACATATTTCGTGCTTTAAACGCGTGCGACTGTGTATTTGTATATATATTGTGTTGATATGGTATGTGTTGGTTTAATATTGTGATATTGTGATTTTCTCGCTACGGTCATTATTTTAAAGGCCTTAAAATAAATGTGTATCTATTTTTGATATAACAACTGTTTGGAGTAGTTTGTTAGCGCTCTTGCTTTGTGTGCTCATTGCGGGCTTTCAGTCACCCTCACCCCTCTTGAGACCTAGTCTTGACCGCCGCGATCGCTACCTTGATTGGTCTGGCTTGTCCAGAGGTTACCCTGTTCCAAGTAATTAGGTTGGCCTTCTGAACTTCTGCGCCACCAGGACAGAGTTCGGAAATCCGTCTTAACAAATTGGTGTACAGCGGTGGGATACGACTGAAGGTATCCAGTGTTGCGCTCGAACTAAGGCATTTCAGGTTATTCCAAACAGTACACGTAGTGAATTGTTATAGTATAACTTTAAAAAGGCCATAGTCCTATCAAACAGTATGGAAACAAGTACGTTGTTAACTTTAAATGCTTCCAAATCAGAAACGCTGAAAAAGATGTGTGCGGAGAGAGGTGTTTCCTCTCAAGGCACGAAATTGGAAATGATCCAAAGAATCGTGGCGTGGCAAGAAGCGCAGCTTGACGCTATTACTTCTGAGGACAGTGCGGAAGGTGGTGGGGCTGCTCTCACTGGTAGAACCGACGGTTCTGCCGCCGCACTGTTCCACCGCGACCACGAGGACAGGGAGGACGAGCTGTCTAATGTTTCCTCTGCCAGTGCTGATGGGGAGGCTATGCTTGAATTCAAGAAGCAAGAGCTGCGTTTTAGGCAGCAGGAGCTTGAATTCAGCATAGCCAAACTAAAAATCGAACAGGCAGAAAAACAAAAAGACAGGGATCACCAGTTGGAACTGGCCAAGCTTCAGGTTGCAAATGGATCCAAGGGTCCTGGACATGGGTCTGGGGCCTCCTCTCATCCACGGTTTCCAAAAGATCTGCTCAGTGTGTATGAAGAGGGGAATGACATTATGGACTGGCTGAATGCGTTTGAGTATGCATGCGAGGTCCAGAAAGTTGACAATGCTGATAAGATTGCGTGGTTGCTCAGTAGACTGCCCCATTCTGGCTGTAGTGCCATTATGGAAATGTCAAAGGCTGAGGGGGCTGATTTCGCAATGTTAAAGCAGACTCTCATTTTAAAGTTTGGGAAGACTCCGGCCCAATATTTAAAGCGTTTTCGAGAGTATAAGAAAAAGGAAGGTGGTACTTGGGTATCTTATGTCGCTGAATCTTTGAAAAACTTAACTGGCTGGGTCGAAGGCTATAAGGTTTCTACCTTCGACGGCATGATAAATCTTGTCATGCTGGAACACATTTTTGCTTCTTCTTCCCCGGAGCTTAAGCAGCATTTGGCCGATTCGAAGGAGATAGATCCTAAGAAGCTGGCCATTGCAGCAGACTTATGGGTGTCACATCGAGTGTCCCATAAGGACAAAACTCATCCTGGTAAGCAGGAGGAGGGGAAAAAGTCCAAAGATATGGAGGGTGGGGAATCTGCTAAATCTTCTTCCCAAAAGGGCCACAAAAAGAAAAACAAGGGTAAGACACAAGAGAACTCACAGGGTAGTGGAGGTGCGCCTCCGAAACAGAACTCTGGTTACAATAAGCCTCCCTACGTAAACAGACCCTCTGGGGCTTGTTTTTCTTGTGGAGCAACTGACCATGTGAAGGGGGATCCCCGTTGTAAGGTTAGACCTTTGGGGGTCCACTCCGCTAATCTGGCCTTCTCCTCCTACGAGGAAGAAGAGATTACAGGAGCATCCTTCTCCTCGGACTCATTTCCCAGCGGAATAGAGGCCGAGGTAGTTTTAGTGTCCCTGGGTTCCTGGGAGCCTAAAGTCGCAGAGGCGTATGCTAGGATTCCGGATAATACCAAGCACTACTTTAAAGACAGTGTGCTGATCAATGGAGTGGATACTCCAGCTCTTAGGGATAGTGGGTGCAGTCGAACTGTAGTGGATTCTACCTTGGTAGACTCAGAGGAAGTTGCCAGAGCTACTCTGATGCCCACTAAGTTGGCTGACGGCCCCCTCCGTATGTTTCCCGTGATCCCTGTTAATCTAACTTTAAATGGTACAGCAGTCAGGATTCCAGTGAGCATTCAGAGAAACGTCCCGGGAAAGGTCTTATTAGGTAATGATCTCAGAGCTTTAGGGCTCGTAGGAGACACTGCCGAACGACCCTACACACGGTCTCAAGCACGGGCAGCATTGGCCAAGTCCAATACGCCGCCCCAGCCGAAGGGGAAACCCAAGGCGAAAGGAGTCTACAAGTCAAGACGGGGGAAAGAGAATATTCCCCCGAGCTCGCCTACCACTGCGGTGGAGGAAGTTGGTCAATCGCCCGAGCCTGACGAGGAGGTGGCGATGCCTGAAGTATTCGACCCCAACGACCATCCGGAACTAAAAGACTTGTTAGTTGAAGGAGGTCCTGATAGGGACGAATTCAGTAAAGGCCAACGTGAGTGCCCATCTCTGGAAGGCCTAAGGAGACAGGCCTGCTCCCAGCTTGAGGGTGAACCTCCTGGGAAGCATAGGATTTATTGGGAAGGTGGACTCCTGTATAGTGAGCCCACAGAGTCTACAGAAGGAGACCATAGGAGGTTGGTGGTTCCCCTTGCTGTTAGACCCTTCCTCCTGCAGTTGGCGCATGAAGTTCCCCTTGCTGGTCACCTTGGTATGAAGAGGACCAAGCAAAGGTTATCCATGCACTTCTACTGGCCCAAGATGGGGGTGCAAGTAGAAAGTCACTGCAGGAGTTGCGCCTCCTGCCAGTTGTCTGGTAAGGTTGGCGCGACAATCCAGGCTCCGTTGGTACCGCTCCCAGTTGTGGGGGTACCATTTGAAAGGGTAGGGATCGACATCGTCGGTCCCCTTGACCCGCAAACATCCTCGGGCAATAGGTTTATCCTGGTGCTGGTCGACCATGCAACCAGGTATCCTGAGGCCATCCCATTGAAAACTGTAACTGCCAAGTCAGTTGCAAAAGCTTTACTCGGCATATTTACTAGGGTTGGCTTCCCTAAAGAAGTTGTGTCAGATCGTGGCAGCAACTTTATGTCGAAGTATATGCAGGCTATGTGGAAAGAATGTGGGGTCACCTACAAGTTCTCTTCTGCATACCACCCCCAGACCAATGGTCTGGTGGAACGTTTCAACAGAACGTTAAAGAGCATGATTGGGGCTCTGGAGGAGCCCCAGAGAAGAAAATGGGATCTTCTTTTACCATGCTTGCTGTTTGCCTACCGAGAGGTACCACAGGAGGGTGTTGGCTTCAGCCCCTTCGAACTTCTGTTCGGTCATCCCGTACGGGGACCCTTAGCCATTGTCAAGGAGGGATGGGAGATGCCCACTCCCCCTGTTACTACCAATGTAGTTGACTATGTGCTAGGGCTCAGAAAACGGATGGTACTTCTGATGGGCTTGGCTAGTGATAAATTGAAGGCAGGGCAAGCGCTGGTGAAACATTGGTACGACCAGAAAGCTTCCCTCATCAACTTTACACCTGGTCAGCAAGTCCTGATCATGAATCCAATAAGGCCTCGCGCTTTACAGGACAAATGGTCAGGCCCTTACACAGTGGTGGAGCCCCTGGGTGAGGTGAACTATTTAGTGGACCTTGGAAGGCCTGGACAGGCTCCAAAAGTGTTCCACGTGAATAGGCTGAAGGCTTTCGTCCCAAGAGTCGAAATCGCAGCACTGCTACTGGCGTCAGACGTTGAGGAAGAGGAGTCAGAACCTCTCCCCGACCTGTTCCACAGCGGTCCTTCAGATAGCTCCGTTGAGGGTGTCCGAGTGGCCCCTCACCTGACTTCTGATCAGCAGGCTGAGGTGAAAAGTTTGCTTAGGCAGTTTTCCCCCCTGTTTTCACAGTCCCCTGGTTTGACACCTTGGTGCAAACATAACATTGACACAGGAGACAGTGTACCTACCAAAAGTAGGGGATACAGGATGTCAGATAAAGTACGGTCTTATATTAAGACCGAGGTCAACAAAATGTTAGACCTTGGGGTGATTGAACCCTCTAGTAGTCCTTGGTCCAGTCCTGTGGTGTTGGTTCCAAAGGCAGGCACTTCTGAATTGAGGTTCTGCGTGGATTACAGGGCTCTGAATGCTGTCACCAAGACAGATGCCCACCCCTTGCCTCGAACAGATGAGCTGGTGGATACTTTGGGTGCCTCCAAGTACCTCAGCACGTTTGACCTTACTGCTGGCTATTGGCAAATAGCTTTAGCAGAACATGCCAGGGAGAAGACAGCATTTTCGACGCCAGACGGCCTTTACCAATTCCGGGTAATGCCGTTCGGGTTGAAGAATGCACCTGCCACTTTCCAGAGGCTTGTGAATCATGTGTTGAATGGGTTGGACGAATTCTGCCTTGCATATCTGGACGATATAGCAGTTTTCAGTGCCACCTGGGAAGACCATGTGAAACACCTCGGGATTGTGCTCCAGGCTCTTCAGAAAGCCCACTTGACCATAAAGGCTAGTAAATGCCAGATTGGACAAGGCTCAGTGGTTTACCTTGGACATGAAGTAGGTGGAGGGAGGATACAGCCTCTACCCAGTAAAGTACAAGCAGTACAAGACTGGCCTACCCCCACTACGCAAACCCAAGTGAGAGCCTTCTTAGGACTCACGGGGTATTATCGCAATTTTGTGGCAGACTATGGCACCATAGCTGCTCCTCTGACTGCCCTCACAACTCCGAAGAAACCCAAGAAGGTAACTTGGACCGACGAGTGTGAGAAGGCCTTCAATGGCTTAAAAGACTCCTTGTGCCAGGCCCCTGTGCTCTGGGCCCCTGATTACCAAAGACCTTTTATCGTGCAGACGGATGCCTCTGACACTGGGATAGGAGCTGTACTATCACAAGTAGATGAGAAGGGTAAGGAACACCCTATCGGTTTTATTAGTCGCCAGCTTAAGGACAGAGAGCTCAGGTGGTCCACGGTAGAGAAAGAATGTTTCTCTGTTGTGTGGGCCCTAAGGAAGCTGAGGTCCTACCTCTATGGGACCCACTTCACTGTGCAGACTGACCATAAGCCGTTAAAGTGGCTAATGAACATGAAGGGGGAGAATCCAAAGTTGCTTAGGTGGTCCATAAGTCTTCAAGGCTTCGACTTCACTATTGAGCATAGACCAGGTGTCCAACATAGCAATGCTGATGGGTTGTCCAGAATGTTTAACCGACCTGAACAAGAGACTCATCCAGGGGTGGATTAGTTCCCCCTGTCCATAGTCTGGGAGGGGCGAGTGTTAGGAAAGATTTCGTTATTGTAGGGAATTTTCCTTCCATGTGGCAACCCCTAAACTTTTTGCTATTGTTTTTAACCTTGTTCTTGACTTTGCCAGAGAAGTACAGCCTTCTGCCGCACTTCTCTGGGCTTTCGCTCCTTTCTTACGGGGAAACTGACATGCCCTTAAGACAGTCAGTACCGGGGAACGTGGTTTCCCGTAGTTTCTTCTATCGTGTCGCAGCTTTAGTGCAACACGACACAAGAGGGCACTGTAAGCTAAGTTACAGCTCTCTTGGGTCTCTAGCCTTCTACAGGCCCTAGATACTCTTTTAGGAATGTATTTGATCGGTGCAAGTCATTCAGGGACTCGAATGGTGGCAGCGATCGTATTGTTTATTTTGAGCTCCTTTTGGCGTTCTGAGCACGTTTTTGCACTGAACCCAAAATGGTGGCCTGGCTCCCAAAATGGCCAGGCCGCGAGGCTCCTTTGTCTTGTCCACTGACCGTCTTGCTCCCTACACCTTCCCCAGGTCCGGCGACCCGGGGCCTTCCTTATTTGGGCATGTACTTTCCCGCGAAACGTGGTTGCTTTCGCGGGCTTCTACATGTCGTTTGTGTGCCTCCAGGGTGTGGGCTGGGATGTCTGGTCCCAATACACATCCTGGGTGCCAGAGAGTCTAGGGTGGTGTGAATGCCTGGGACCACCGTGGTCCGTGATTGGTCCACGTATGGTATGTGTTTTGATGAGCGGATCTCCCATTGGCTCCCCTCCGTTTTGGCGCGAAGGGAACCGTGGATAAGAGGGGGCTGGAAACACCACTACCATGTCGATCTCCTGAGTTCTCACGAACGAAGGAATACAGGAGCCAAGTATCCTGCAACTACGAGGCTGGACCGAGGAATCGCTGGTGACCCGCTGAAGGAATCCTCCTTTGCACTGCTGTCGTCCGGAGAGCCCCTGTCCTCCTTTGATCGAACCAGAAGGCCTGTACTGGTGCTTCGACCTTTGGAATAGCAGGAACAGCTATTCCCGGCATCTTCAACCATCTCCTGCCAAGTAAGCCTTCGGAAGCGTCTCTGGGCCATCCAGTTGACTGACCAGCTTACCAAGGAGTTTGGCTCTGCAACCGCCGCCAGGTTGTGTTGTATTGCGAGTCCTTGTCCCTCTCCCACGCTTCGTACGCTTGGCGTCCCCAGGTCTGAAGGGAGGAGGGTTCATTTGGCTCGAATACACACGGCCGCTCCGTTGTCCTGTGCGGCAACAAAACTGTGCCGGTTTCGTCGATTGGGACGTCTTTTTGCTCTACACGACTACAAAGCGTTCCCTGCTCTTCTGAACCTGCCAGCTGCTGAAACAATCGTGGAGAAGCCTGGGTCTGCTTGCTTCGGGGACCGGTGAGTAGTATATCTAGGATCTGGTCGCCCTCCTGCAGTATCCCATTGCTTTTCCCTGCTGTGTAAAAACAGCACCCTTTTGCCGCGCTCGCGCTCTGCTTCTGCCCGCTGTGGAGGCTGCGCTTGAGTTGCGGAACCTGTTCTTCTTCTGCTGTGCACTAACGTGAACCGCCTGACTTCCTCCGAAGAGCTTCCCCTTGTGTCCGTCGGCACCGGCGTGGCAGGTACTTTGAGCACAAGGCTCCACTCTTCGCAGGGCTCGGACTTCCATCTAGTTAGGTGCCTCTGAAGGCGAACTGAGTCGAAAGCATTATCGCACTGCCTGTTTTCCTTTCCTTTCAGGTGGACTACATATTTCGTGCTTTAAACGCTTGCGACTGTGTATTTGTATATATATTGTGTTGATATGGTATGTGTTGGTTTAATATTGTGATATTGTGATTTTCTCGCTACGGTCATTATTTTAAAGGCCTTAAAATAAATGTGTATCTATTTTTGATATAACAACTGTTTGGAGTAGTTTGTTAGCGCTCTTGCTTTGTGTGCTCATTGCGGGCTTTCAGTCACCCTCACCCCTCTTGAGACCTAGTCTTGACCGCCGCGATCGCTACCTTGATTGGTCTGGCTTGTCCAGAGGTTACCCTGTTCCAAGTAATTAGGTTGGCCTTCTGAACTTCTGCGCCACCAGGACAGAGTTCGGAAATCCGTCTTAACAGCCGATGAACCGGATGCTACGTTAGAGATAATATACGACGCATCGGAGGGTGGGCATGAGGTCTCCAGGTTGTATGAGATGTTAATGACAAAGGTGGGGAAGGATTTGGGGCACTTGAGACTGGAATGGGAAGCAGAGATGGGGGCCCCGATGGCGGATGGTGTGTGGGAACGCGCTTTGGGGTACCACAAAAAAGTATCGAGGAATGCCAGGTTTAAGCAGATACAGCTCTATATTACGCACAGGGCATATATGACCCCCCTGAGAATATCCAGATTTCGGGACACTGGGCGCCAGGAGTGCCCCAAGTGTAACGAAGAGAATGCGGACATGATACACATGTTCTGGGCATGCCCAGTGATCGCAAGCTACTGGGGTGAAGCGGCGCAGAGGCTGGCGGGAAAGGGTATCACGCTCAAAGTGGATTCAGCCTGGGCCTGCTTGCTGGGGGGATATCCCAGAACGCGTAAGCTCCGACATGTCGAGAAACTTAAAGATCTGGCTTATGTCCTTGTTAAACGTAGGATCGCCATGGGGTGGAAGAAATGTCATAAGCCACGAGCGGAGGTCTGGTGGAGAGATCTTCAAAAATGGGCTGATGCCGAGACAGCGGTGTGGCGGGATGCCAGTATGGCAGGGGAGGCGGAAAAAACGGGCTCCCTCACGGCATGGAAGTTGTTGATAGCCGAGCTGTTTGGAACAGTGTCAGCTTCGGCTGAATCTGAGGGCGATGATGCCCCACCGCACGGAGCGGATACCGATGGTGGAAACCACACAGGCTCATAGGGGGAGGGATGGGGATTGCAGTGTTGTCTGTTGTTTGATGTGTTTTATTTATGTTTTGTTGTATTGTTGTTTGCTTTACATAAAATAAAATATATTTAAAAAAAAAAAACAAGGCGGCAGTTTTATTATCACACATTTCAGGGAGAAATGTGAGTTCTGGAAAGACACTTCCTATTTCCTGCCTGAGTCTCACTTTTGAGGCGGCAAGTGAGCGGGGTGGTTTCCATACCCCCCCCCCGCCCTGTTATGCCTTAGCGCTGTTAGCCCCTATGGGGCTGCGCCTTGTGCTTCTCATATCAGTTTTTTTATTTTTATTTTATTATTATTGTGCTACAGTTTGTTACAACATTTGAAAAAAGCTCTCCTACATCGTTCTTAGAAACAATACAAATCTCATTTACATTGAGACCATCATAAGGTCCAAAAGTGCCTAATGCACTGTGTCCCAAGTGTCAGGTCCAGAGAGTGACAGGACGATCGGACGATCAGATTTATCAGACGCTTTTTCCGATTAGCAAAATCGGATTACCGGCACTAGGATAGTTAAGATGTGGTATATCTTCCTCCAACGCTAAGTGAAGTAGATGATGTATGCTTCATGCTCACCGCTCATGTATAGGACCCAAATGTCTTCCGTGGTGTATCCCCCTTCTAGGCCCGTTGCCAGAGATGCCTGACACCTCCTGGTCTGTAGTGATTCACATTCCACCAGCAGATGTTTCCTGGATTCAAGCATATCATCTCCACATAATCTACACTTCCTTTCATCGTTCGGTGTATTCAGCCAGGCCTCCTCTATTTCCTGTGTCTGGACTATGTACTATGTTAAACTTGAGTCTTAAATGGTCCCAGACTAAGGAGTTGCCAATGAAGGAGTTAACATATGCTGCAGTTGCTGTCCTTTGTTGTATGTGTTGGACATATTCCTGCTCATGATGATGGGTGGCCAGATTGACAATGGATTGTTCTCTGCCAAAGTCAGCCACTATGTGTTTCATGTGAGCTGTGAAGACATTGAAGGTGACCCCCAGTGGCACATTAGAAGCTCTCTGGGCCCATGTATCTGAGCTAATTTTGATCTTAACAATGTGGCTAGCGCGCATCATTGAGGCTCTAGTTTTAAGGACGTTGTGTATCATGCCCTGGAGAGTTGACGTGGGAGCATTCGCCAACTTCCGTAATGTGGTAATGCAGCTCAGTTGGATACAGAGTTTGATGGGTATAAGGCTACATTTTAGGTGTACCATTTCGATTTATGTATATTGAGGGAGTCGCAGTAGTCTTTTCAATGTGTTGCGCTCTAGTTTGTCCACCTCTTCCTTGTTCGTCAGGGCCCAAATAACAGCCCCATACATGAGGGATGAATTTATCTTGGCCTGGTATTATTGAAGGAGTGTGGCAAGGGAGAATCCTCCTCACTTTTTCGCAAAGGCGCCAGCGGGTCCCAATATTAGGGAGGTAGTGGCTTTCACATGATCCCAATGCATCCCCCTTTAACCTGCAGTCGAGATGGATACCCAGATATTTATACACCTTCACTTTCTTAATGCACTCCCCTTCAAATTTCCATGAAGCCTTTTGGTGGTGGTGTTTTTTTTTTATTGCGTAAACACCATGATCTTGGTTTTACTGGTGTTTATGACCAGGGAGTTGTCAGCCGCATACCTCTTTACGTTGTTTAATGAGGTTTGAAGCCTGCCGGGAGTAAGGTCTAGGATGTCCAAATCAGCCGCATAACTTAACCATTGCAAGATGATGGAGCCAAGTTTAGGGGGAGTGGATGCAAGGTCTTTAAGGGCAGCTCCCAGATCTGAATGGTAAAGGTTATAGAGCATTGATGCCAAGATGCACCCTTGCTTTAAGCCCACGCTGGTCGGGATCCATGCAGAAGTACATCCATTCTGGTCCAGCCTAACACTGGCCCTTGTCTGGCCATGTAGGAGAATGATCATTTTTAATAGACCCTGAGGGATTCCCCGAAATTCCAGTTTATTCCATAGGCGTATCCTATCCACGGTACCAAACGCAGCATTGAAGACCACAAATGCGGCATATACCGGGATCTTTCTCATTTCCCATGCCTGTTTGATGCTAGTGATGAGGGCCAAGGTGTTGATAGTTGTACAGTGACCCTTCTTGAATCCGGTCTGTTTGAAAGGGATGATGTTGTTTGAATCCACCCATGATTCCAGTTCCTGCAGTAGCACATGAGCCAATGTCTTCGCTGGGACGTCCAGCATAGCAAGGAGCTGATAATTGTGTGGTTCTTCGTGGCTCCCTTTTTTCCAGACCGGTGCCAAGACGCTGTCATGCCAGGAGAAGGGGATATTCTGTGTTACCTTGATGCAGCAAAACAGCCACACTAGGGCTTGGGACCAGGTGTCTGGATCGAGTCGAATGAGCGAGCTGTGCTGCATGAACCGGGCTCTGCTCGGTCTGTACTGCGAGTCCGCAGGCTTCTTCGCGGTCACCCGCGGAGCTCTGCTCAATGTCAGCATTTCCGTGGCACTGTGCCAACAAAAGACGCTCTTCCCCCAACCTTCACAGCAGGATGCCATCTGACTGCCTTGAGCTTTGACACAAGTGGGACGACCGATTTGCAGTCAGTGTACAATCAAGTTGGCGAGTGTGGTGTCGAAGAAGCGGGCTTTGCGGGGTGAGATCAAGACTTTGGGTCAGGCGTATGTGGCAGTGAAGGAAGGATATAAGGTGTTCACGGATGGTTCGAAAGATCCTATGTCTGAGAGAGTGGGTATGGCGTATTATCTGGAAAGCACTGGGGAGTATAAAGTGGGGCGACTGACGAATGATGTGTCTATTTGTACGGCTGAGTTGGTGGCGATTGCATTGGCGATTGATAGGGTGTGTGAGTTGGGGTATGAGAAGGTGGTGGTGTTCTCGGATTCATTGAGTGGGTTGCAGGCGATTGTGGCAGGGGATGGTGATAGGAAGGATGTGATTTTGGACATCAGGAGGAAGATTGATCGGTGTGTGCATGGGGGAATGATTTGGAGTTGGCGTGGTTCCCCAGTCACAGTGGCATTTTGGGTAATGAGTTGGTGGATCTGGCGTGGGTGAGGGTATGAGAAGGGGAGCGGTTGATGTGAGGTTGCCTTTGAGTGTGGATGAGGTGAAGGCTGTGGTGGTGAGACGGGTCATGGATGAGTGGCAGGAGAGGTGGGTGAGTGGGGTGAAGGGCAGGTGGATGTTTGGTGTTTGTGGGAAAGTGTTGGTGAAGGTGGATGCGGGGAGTCTGGAATGGAGGAGGGGGAGGAGGTGATGCTGAATCGGTTGAGGATAGGGCATGTGGGGCTGAATGACTGTCTGTTTCGAGTGGGGAAGCGTGAGTCGAGGGACTGTGCGGTGTGTGGGGTGCCTGAGACTGTGGGACATTTTCTGCTTAGGTGTGAGAGACATGTTGAGGAGAGAGAATTGATATGGGTTCGGTTGTCTGCGCTGGGTGTGGGTGAGCTGAGTGGGAAGGCTTTGCTGGGAGGTGACGGGGTGAGAGGCAGGAGGAGGAGCAGTGTGATGTTAGATTTTGTGAGGCAGACGGGGCGGTGGGAGGAGTTGTGAGTTTATGTGAGCTAAGTATTGATTGGTGGGTCTGGTGCACATCATCCTTTAGGATGGGGAAGCGCCTGCATGGGTCCGCCCACGCATCCGATAATTAAGAAGAAGAAGAATCGGAGGCAGATGTCTGTCCTGCCTTGACACTCTGGCCCACACAGCAATCTGACTAGTACACAATCAGGTGCAGACACTCGGGGCATATACTTCTTTATTATCGTGTTCCCACTCTACAACTGCCCGCAAATAGTGACCCCTCCCCTTCCAACCTCCCCGCTCCCTGTGCCTACTGGCTCCCTCCCTGGTCACATGATGTAGGTCATGACTTCACGATACTACAGTCAGGTGATCTATTGGAAGCATAGGGGCACAGGAAACAGCTCATAACATCTCCAGTCGGGTACTGCTCACACACCCCTGTCCGGTAAACTACATACCATCCTGTTGTAGCCCACCTTGCCTAAATAACTGAGGCCAGACCAACTTCTCACATTTGTGGCATAACAAGGTCGCAGTTTTATTATCACGCATTTCAGGGAGAAATGTGAGTTCCGGAAAGACACTTCCAATTTCCTCCCTGTGCCTCATTTTTGAGGCGGCAGGCGAGGCGGGGGGTGCTTGCCCCCTCTGCCCTGTTATACCTTGGCACTGTTAGCTCCTATGGGGCTGCGCCATGGGCGTCTGCCAGCAGTTTTTAAGTGTGTGTGGTTTCAGACATGAAGGAGAGTTAACAGCTTGTAAGATTGAAGCTGCGCTCTAATAGTCTTATTAGAATGTGTAAAGAAGTTAGATGCCCGGGCCTGACACGAGTAGGTTCGCCCCTCCCTTGCAGTCTTTGATGTTAGCTGCCAATCCCCCTCCACCCCAACCTCCCTCGGAAATATCATCCTATTTCCACATCTAGTGGGATACATTGTATTGCAATGGAACATGTTTGCACTAGAGATACTGTGACAAACTTACAGTTAAAGCCAAACATGAAAGGCTTCCACCGCAGAAATCCGGTCGGCTCGGCTCATATGCTTAGTGTATGTACTACTTTCGTCACTGAGCCGAACCCAGACCCATAATTCCAGACCAATAGAGATCCATGGAAGGAAGGTGGTTGGCTAGTGTAGCCAATCAGCACATACTGTTTATAGCCAATCCCGCGTAGGCTTTCCGGAAACTGTTCTCCGACTGGCTGTTCCCCCCGCCCGGGGCGGCTTGGTGGGTTCTTTCGGTACAGCTTTGACTGAACTGACCCGATGGATGCATTGTGTACACTTACTCCTATTGAACAACTGGGGAGGAAACAGCACTGGATATAACAGAGGGAGGAGGGGGGAAATGCCCCCCAACTACCTCGCGAAACATTCCGGCCACGCAAGCACTTTCTTTCACTGGAGGACGTTGTCAGTTGAAATCGCAGAATGAATCGGCCTTTAGCATCCGTTTTAAACGCCTCCCAGGCGGCGACCAGGAGATTATGTGTGAATGGAACTCCATGGATCTGGCAGCTCTTGGAACAGTGTGTGGAAAATACGTGGGACTATTGCAGCATTGTTGTGGGTCTGTTTTCCATCGCGTGCTTCCTCTGTGCTGCGCTACCGTAAGTGTTCAACTTTCTAGTGTGCCCCTCCCTCACTGTCCCTCATGTGTACATTACAGCTGTTTGCCACCCCACTTCTGGATTTGCAGAACTTTCAAGCAGCGCTCTCTGTAGTGCATACGCAGTTTACTCATTCTGATTTTACTTGCTTTCTGGGATAAGCACGCGCTGCATTAATACTACAAAAGGACCTGAATTCAAACGTGGACTGACTGAGCTACTAACGTTTGAATGGAACACATCCTGAGAGCTTTGTGTTTGTGTGCTTGTCCGTTTACTTGTATCATCTTGTTTGGAGCAGCGTTTATTTGCAGACCATCTGCGATCAACAGCTCTTGGGAAAAACTATACCCCATAATTAGTAGTGCATTCTGGGAGATCTAGCCCTGATGCGAAAGTGTAACAGGGCATTGTCAAGACAACGTGCATGGCACTATGGAACGCTCTCACACATATGTTACAATAGTATGTTATCCTGGAACATTTGCGATCGTTTTCTTTTCTTTATCTTTTTTTTTTTTAAATCAAATTCCACTTTTAAAGATGTCGATGACATCCACTGTGTAACTTGGTAAATGAGGATAATTATACCTTGTCTAATCAAATCTTGACATTTATCAGCCGTAAATCCCTGGTGATTGTCATCCAGTGGATTTCCCTAGTTTTCCTTCTCAGTATAAGTGATTGTGTGTGCATAATTTAGTTTTGTGGGATTTCTAAAAGGGTCACTATAGCACAGGGCCCATGTTACAAACTCTGTTCAAACAAGAGCAGGAATAATGAGCAAAAGTAACTAACTGTTAAATGACACTATTGGTAATGTATTGGAAGGGGTCTGTTATAGCGCCTGTCTGCCAGTATTGGTGGCTTCCGTGCAAAAGTGAGAACTGGGATTCATTAGTGGGACAGGGATATGCGGATCCTGTGGTGTTGATGGGTGCAGGTCAGAAGTACCCGGTTCCTGAGTGCAAATCTGCTTTCTATGGGAAACTTGGGAGTAGTTGTCCGTAGGGAGGAGCCACAGATCTGATATACTACAACCCTTTGGGTCTAACGGGTTAGTGTTGATGTGCCATGAGCTAGGCCTGTGGTGGGCGTTTGTGGGAGGGTATATGTGTGTAATGTAAGGTGGTAGGAGGTCTCAAAGGGGAAACGGGGGCATCCGGCAAGTAGGCTTTACAAGGCAAAACAACCTTCACTCCAACCACTGGCCTCTTGCATGCAGGTCTTACTTCACACGTTCAAACTGCCCCTGTCAATCCCTCACTCTGTTTCTCGCTCACTCACATTGATGCATTGTATCCCATGCACTGTGACACGTGCATCTGCAAACTGGCAGATGAGGGGAGGGAGGCAGTCTGTAAACTCCAGTCAATTACCAAAAGCTACAGTTAAGGGTTATGCAGTGCAGTGATCCTCCATTAGGCATCGGCCTATGGGCTGCACTCTTTTCATGGGCCCCGCGACAACTGAACAAAATAAAGCGGTGCAGAAAATTAAAAACTTATTAGGAGATGATTTGTGTTAGGGGCCCGACATTTCGACTACCTAGGGGCCTCCCCAAAGTTTAATCTAGCATTGGGGTTATGGCAGACAAGATTTGTTCAGTAAAAGGGCTATTCGAGATTTGGGCCCGCAGTCGCCCATTAAGCCTTGCTTAGCAGGTTGGTTGGCTGGCTGAGAGAGACCTCAAAGCTCACTCTTAACATGCTCCGGTGTTGTGCATTTCCTAGAAGGAGACCCTGTATGTTGAATTCTTTGGAGGTAGTTATAAGGGTAAAAGTTAAACTACAAGTTCCTTTAAAACAAAGTGCAATTGGCTTAAAAAGCCAGGAGTGGGTCCAAGTGAGACATGATGCCATCTACTGCTGGTGCCCAATCGGCTCAGACGAAACTACAAATCCCAGAATTCAAAGCACTGTTAGCTAATAGCTAGGACAAGGACAGACTGAAATTGACTCGGACCCATTGTCAACAACAAATACCCATTCATGCGTAATGTTGATAGATGCCAGATAGCCCACACTATTAAAATCCATTAACTTCTCTACTCTTTGTGTACATTAAAATACAAGCCTGCGAACTAAAGTGGAGGCTGTTGGTTATTAATCGCAATGCAGCATAGCATGGATGGCATAGAGGCACAACGTCGAAGTATGCTCGCTTTACATTGTGCTGGGATTTGCATTACCAAAGTATTCTCGGGTTTAACATTACAGAAGCCTTCCACCCCGCCCCCGGGGCACAGTGAGCATCCCCGTGCAAGCAGACAGTGGCAGGCCCACTGTGCATGTAGCAAGTCTGTGCCAGATGGCCGTACGTAGCAAGCTGCTGATATATGAAAGTTTGGGGCGCCATTTCAGTGTCCACGTTAGAGCGCCCAGCTGTGAAATGACATTTTGAGGAAACTTTGCGGAATGCGAGCGAGTTTTGCAGGGCATGTGGTAAAAGCGTGCAGCGTGGTAGTTTATTTTGCCGGGCGGGGGTGTCCAAGTATATGCATATATAACATGACCTAATGTTTGGAAGGCGCCCCTTTAGGAATGGGGTCCGCCTCATGTTGCTAAAGCTGAAGGGATGAGCATGAAGCGGGACTATCCATAAAGAGAATAAAGTGCCACATTACCTCGTCTGTTTCCCTCTCCCCGCGGTCGAGTCCTCACCAGAGCGGTGGGCACCCCATAAGCCCTCCATAAAAAAAGTTTTGCTCGTCCCATTTTTAGTAATTAATTTATTTGAATGCTCTGATCTGGGTATAACAGCACCTCTGGTTCACCAAGGCTTCCTGATTAATTAAAACGCAGTTTCAAACCTCAGTGGTCCTCAGGAGGGAGGGATGGTAAGGACTCACTAGGTAGACGTAGACTTGGAGTAATGAAGATTACTGTTATGCAGCCAGTCAGGCCATTAAAGTTGATCAAAGTGCATGCAACACGTGAAATGATTAGAGCCAGTCAAGCAACCAATATGTTACAGCGTTTGCAATTGGGTATCATTATGTGTTGATATTTCCAATGATGAGGCCCTTTCATAATATGATCTGAGGAGTTAGAAATTCTGGGAAAAGTTGCCTTTAAGCAGTCTCCTGAATTTCTTAGGCTGTGGGTCGTTTGTTGTTACAGAGCTTTGCTCCTAACACCGTGAAGGTTTAAAGACATTTGAAAGTGTTTTTTCTGTTAGCCGCATAGCTTACGTTCTTACCTGGCATGTGCTTGTGGAGACCTCGTTTTACATTTCCAGAGCCTTCGCCACTGAAGGCTCATGAGCAAAATAAAAAAGTTGCTATTCCATCCTCTTTTCCACTTTGCTTCTCCTTGTCTAGGGCCTAAAACTAAACTAGTCTGACAGCTCAAATCTGAGAAGCTGGAGCTGACTGGCTCATTGGGCATCATTCTAACTATGCCGGTCCGTTAACAACAGTGCTGGTAGGCCTACCGGCACTGTTGTTGCCGGACCGGCACTGTTGTTACTGGACCGGCACAGTACCACTCTGCGGGCGGGTACAGGTCCGCCAGGGTCTGACCTGGCGGGTGAACGGCACCCGCCCGCAGAGTTTCACAGAAGCACTGACACCGTTATTAACAGTGCCTTTGCTTCCGTGGTCCCCATTCCCATTTGAGTCCAATCGAACTCAAATGGGAATGGGGACTTCCCGGAATGCCAGGGCTGTAATGCCCTGGTGTTTCTGGCAAGCCAGGCGCAGGTAAAATTTGCAAGTCCGGTGGCAACCTGCTGGTTTTACCGGCACGGTTACCGCCAGACTTGTTATGAGGCCCATTGTTTGGGTAGCCCCAGGGAATAGCTATGCTAATAATTAAACAAAGAGTGAAGAAGAACTCTGAACAATTCTGTCTTGCTGGACTCATCTCAAAATGGTAGGATACTCCTAAGTATATGGAGTTGAAAGTAGATTCTATGGGTCACCTCCTTAACCCTTAGGGTGAAGGATCCTTCAGAGTTGAGGAACACGTAGGGTCACTTAAGTCGCCCACAAAGGGAGAGGGGACTAAAGCCCATCAACCCGGGCTTTACTTCATGAGAATAAGAGGTCCTTGCTGAAGAAAATGATAACCACATTTCTGTGATGCACAAAGGCTGTTGTCGTTCATCAAATACTGGATTATTGTAAGTCATTTCATTTTGATTTGTATTGCTTGTCATATGGTAGGTGATGACAGCCAAGGTATATTTGCATGTTGTTCGCATAGAGTTGGAATGATGAGGCCAGCTATTAATTGAGGGAAGCTTGAGGCTCCCTGTAGCCATAGCACAACTACAGGGAGACGGTTGAAACTTCAGCTGTGCTCTATATAGAAATACAGATGTGGATGTACTCCCTATCCCCGAGTGCCTGCGTACTGCTGAGAAGTGCCAGTACTCCTACATTAAATATTGGCTTCCTGTTGAGAAGTGCTGGCACTATGTCTTTTAAATTAAAGAAGTGCAGGTACTAATGATAGGCAAGTACGTACCTGTTTAAAATGCTGACCTTCTTCTACTGGCACTCCCCAAGTTAATAGTTTGTGAGAAAAACTGTGCTCACTAACTGGTGGTGTTTTAGCCCCAAGGAAGCCGGATAACCATGGGTGTAAAATCGGGTCAGTGCTGCAAACTTCAGGATCGTAAGCAACCGCGATGCTTTACTTCCCTTGCCTGGTTTGCCCATTCTTATGGTGAAACTGACTAGTCCGTAACACTGTCAGTGGGGAGAGACTATGGGCCTCATTCCGAGGTGGGCGCAAAGGGATACCGGGCACCGTTAAGGACATCAGTGCCGGTAATCCCTTTGCGCCCTATTCCGAGGTCTCTTAGCGGGTCCTGCAATGGGCAGCTGATTTTACCAGGCGCCCTTAGACGGAGCCGCTAAGGGACCAGAGAGCTAATAACGGTACCGCAAATTGCGGTACCGTTATTAGCTACTTCCCCATTCCCATTGAGCCCTATGGAGGGCTCAATGGGAATGGGGAATGGAATTTACAATGGAGACTTACCGGTCCCTCCAGGGTCGGAATGGACCGGTAAATCCCCATTGAACCAGGTCGGACCCGGACTCGGTATGGGAGGTAGTCATGGCGCAAATAGCACCATGACTACCTCCATACTCGGAATGAGGCCCAATGTCTCTCTTTATGAATTCTTGTATTGCTTCAATTGCACCTTACAGTGAAGTGCAGTTAGTATACTTTTATATCCTTATATCTTTTTATACAATGGCTTTTTGGTTACTTCTACAATGTGCCTAAATCAAGCTGGTGGCAGCTGTGATATTTTTCAGTTTCCGTGTTGTTTTCCCTGTGCACTTGTGCATTTCCCGCAAATAGCTACTACAGGTGGCTAGCATTCTAAGATGGCGGTGCCACAAGGCGTTTCCTTATTCTTTGGCCATATTGTTCTTTGGCCTTCTTCCTGCCTTTTCGGGTCAGGAAATGCCTAATATGGAAATCCCTTTTCAGGGCAAAGCTGTGCCTTTCGTGGGCTTACAGGCATTGTGTATGTGACCCAGAGAAGAAGGTTGACACTGTCCATTCCCAATCAACATCTTTTTGGGGCCTGAAAGTCTGTTGCTGTGCAGATGTGATAAAAGGAGTGCTCCGGCGATTGTTAATCAGATCATTGTTGGAATCAAGACCTCAATAAAGAAGAGCAGCCTGCTGATGACCCGAAGACGTTCTCTTCAACTGACCATCATCGATTCCAGTGTTGTCCTGGTGAAAACCCTTCTCCTCTGACCTGATCTCAAGAAGACCTTTGTTGTACTTTGAACAGTGGACTGGTGGGAACAACCACGATCGACCCCCTTCTCTAAGATCCGTGCCTGCTGAGCCTTCAAAAGTGTCCCTGGACCAGGTCTCTCCTGGACTACCTTATTGGGGCTGTTGCCATTTTGAGCAGACCCTTGAAACTTTGCAGATCTTCGGCTTGTGCCACAAACCACCTGCTCCCGCGTTTGTTGCTGTCTCACTCAAGAGAAGCTATGCTGGTCCTGCATTTGCCACCTGAAGATTTGCCTTTGGCCGCAGACCGTGGGCACTCCCGTTGCAACACTTCTTCAGTCCTGTGAGGTGTCTTGAGAAGGTCTGTACTGCAGAAGTCTTAATCTTTCCTCGTTTTGGTTCTTCTACTGGAAGCTGTCGGGAACTTATTCCTATGCATCGCAACAGATCAAAACTAAATCCTGATGTCAAAAGGGTCTTCCACCCTTAGGCCTTCCTCAACTGGACCAAGCGCAGAGGATTGTTTCCCCAACATATTTCTGAATACTTGTAGTGGTCTCTGAAAAAATCTCTGTCACGGCTGGTAAGTTAACATAATTGTTTCTGCCCCATATAAAGAACAAAAATGAGCAAGGACATGCGAGCCTCGCTGCTGACAAAGGAACGATAAACTCTTGAGTTTGTCACAGTTTAATGTAGTGGACACAGAATTATACACATTAATGTTTTTGCAGTCAGTGTTCGAGATACACTTGTATTTCTAAAGCACGGGATAGTTCAACATTTGTAAATTTAGAGGTTCAGTACCTTGGTTACATGGAACAAATGTTGAATATTTGCAGGGCAGAGTTTTATTGCTTCTATATTCTCTATGTGTTCCTTGGGAAGGAACCTAGAGAATTTAGTGAAATAGTAGCAGAATCATCATCAGCGGAATTGCATGACACACAATGTGGGGTTGAACAGCAACAACAAAACGGGTCAACACGACAGTGTTCGGCCCTAAGTTAAGTTAAGCTAGATGAGCTTAGGTGGTGTGGGCCTTCATCAGATGGGATATTCGTGGGGTAGAAGTATCCTATGCGGTCTGTTGGAATTAAACAGACAGAGAGTATATCAGGAGTCAGTCATTTCTGGGTAGTCTAGCAGTAGAGAAGTAAATGTGTACATGGAGGTACCAGAATTTACCAGATCTAGAGAGCACAGTGGCTCGCTGCATTTAAGTGTCTATGTACACTGTTTCTGCCCCTCTATCCTCCACATTGGGCAGAAGTCCTGGCCCTAAACCCACTCTTACCTGACGTTTGGGGGTGGAACTTGGGTTAAGGACCCTTCCTTAGGCCCATTCTAGTATATTGGATTGAGTTAATCATAACCACTGGTACTGCTATCCCAAATAAGAACGTACCTGAAGAAGTATATACTTTGGAACTGGTGTCTTTTTTTTGGCACAAGACCCCAAACCATCTTCTGGTTGACGGTTGGACTTTATAAGGTTGAGAGAAGTTGTTTGGGTTGAGTATGATGAGTTCTTATTTTTCCTATGCATTCGACTACTCCTCTGTATTGCACTGGTAATTGTTTCATATCCAATTGTACGTTCTCCTATGGGTAGATCTGCATATATGTTTCATAAGGTTTTGTGTGACAATGAGCTGTGACTATTCTTTTTTTTTATATGCTAAGTATGTAAACTAAAGGTCTAATTATTTTTATATACTTACTGTCTAGCTGGAATTACTGGGTTTGCTCTGTGCGGACTACTTGTACCCCTAGACCACTCTCATACCCATCCTGATAGTAAGCCATGACCGTTCTTCTACCTTACCATGATGGGGTTTTGGCTAACCCCTCGGTGTCTTGCCTGTTGACCACAATAGGGTGATCTCCCAAATTCCTCACACCCGGACTGATTTTGGAAATCCATCTTAACAGTTCCATTCCCAGACTTTAATTTAAATAACTAATGATTTATGGGCACTGTAGTCTTGGTTAACTTGATTTGAACATGTTAGAGTGAAGTACCTGCTAACAATACATTTTAAAAAGGGATGCCCAAGTCCAAAGAAATGGCACTGGACTCCTCTGGGTGCCCAGTGTGTAAGAGATCTCCTTAGATTGTTCAAGCAGCTGTCAGTCGACTTTTTAAAATAATGTCAGTTTCTTGCCTGAAAAAGTCTATTCAGTCAGAACTGATTGATGCAGAGGCCGGAGGAATGTAAATACTTAAAACGTAAAATAATCTTCATATTTGCTTGCAACTGTGACACAGTAAGCATGGTGGGGTGTGCACTGTTCTCCAAATAGGGTTTATATGTTACTATGTTACTTATATCAAATACATTATTTTACTTTTCCAACATGTCTCAGTTGCACAAAATGTTTCATTACAATGAATGGGTTAAAAATAATGCGCTGATTTATATAGCGCGTCATGTTGGTTTCCTCCAGTTTCTTGGCACTTCAGGGTTCAGTGTCATTGCTATTACCCACTGGCTGCACTCCCTTGATGGAACCTCGGGAGGATGAAGGACTGAGTCAGCCTTACTGGGGTATCAAACTATTCCACACAGCACTTGCCTTTTCCCAAGGCGAACATGTTGCATTAGAGCTAGACGCCCGACCGTAATGCTCGGCTGACTAATGTGCCAGCAAAAGAGAGTGCAGTCTTAAAGGCACCATTTTATCCTAAGCATGTCAAATAAGTTCCCATTATAAAGGTGGCTGGTGCCAAAATGGCACTTCGCCTAGCTAGGCTGACATAAATCCTAGCTCTGGCCTTGGTCCTGCGCTTACTTTCAACGTCACTTCGTCGTGGGCCGTCCGCATACTCTGTCCTGTTTTCCCAAAAGATTTTGCTGGACTTGTGACTTCACTGGGGGCTGTTTGACCTGGCCTGGTCTGCTTGTATGTATGCAGTGCATTTTGATTGATGCTGTCGGAGGGGAAAGTGTCACTTACTTCAGCCAACAAGGTATAAACAAACGGGTGCGAACCCATATGCTTTTTAAAACGATATCCACTAAATGTTACCCGAGTACATTTTGACGGTGGCAGCAGCCTCGGCCCAGTGTGCAAACAAGCATACATTGATTTATTATTATGCATTATAGCATATAAATACGGCTCGAGAGGTTCCATGTGAAAATGTAGCCTGGAAAAAGTCGCCAGGTAGGTGACTTTATTTTTCTCCTGATCCCTAAAATACTTTCCCAAATATATAAAAAAGTACCATGTAGAATATTTGTGGAAAGTGTTTTGATTTTAACGAGGGTACGTTTTTTGGGCAATGTCGCCCCCAGGCGGCCATTTTATAGGTGACTTTATTACTGGACACCAAAAAAGAAAACTTTAACCCCAGCAATATACACCTCTAAAGAATAGCTTGTTTGCCATTATCTTTCTGGTGAATCTTGATTCTATGTCATTTTACTAAAATTAGTCATCTGTGCTGGTACATAAGAGTAAGAGTAAAGTTAGCTCTATCTGTAGAAAGGGACAATGCACATTAATAGGTCATATCTCACAAGTATTACAGAAAGTAGTGCAGTGCCTTGCTAGACTCGGAGGCCAACGTGTCAACTGGCCCTTTTTAAGTAATAGACACATCTAGATAAACGTTTTCTTGTGTGCATTGATGGATAGATAGCTCAGTCAGTGCTCGTTTCGGTGTTTGTGACCTGCAATGGCAGGCTTGAATCTGTAGCCTTGCTGGAACCTCCTCTACTCTATAGTCCAAATGCTGATGAAACTCTGTGCAAGCGCGATAGCCATTTCTCACCCATAATTGCCACAGAACTAGCTGTGCAGGATAAACTTTGAGCTTTATATTTGAATGTACACATAGAAATTCATCAGCACTTTCTTGTTCAGGGTTTAATTCATAGCCTGTAAATAATGTTCCTATTACAGGCTAGTTGTCATATCTCTATTGTCCTATATTAAGAAAACATTGCTTCTGCTCTATAATCAGTTATTCACATCCATGGAAAGGCCCTCAACCATCAACCAATCGGGGGGCTCGAAATGTGTTTTTTAGCCACCAAAGTCTGGGCTCATGCAATATGCATGGAGCCAGTCTCGCGTAAAAAAATCAAAATAATATAAATAATTATATACATTTTATTATTCTGCCGTTGGTCAGCGCACACAGGAAAAGCACGGGACATCCTAAGCTTGTGGAAAGGGAGACTATCACATGGCATCCGACCAATGAGGCGCCTCGCAGGCATAAATTGGAGCACAATATCCTTGTTACCTTTCCGGGACACCAAAACTCACCTTCCAATTTCCCTCCCCCATATCAACCCCTCGTCCCACATCCTTCTTCCCCGGTCTGTCTGCCAGGGGGCAATTTGAAACCACTGACAACCCCGTGCTCCCAGAACATGTTTTTATGAGTGTAATTTTCCCTGGTCCCAACGAGTTCCCATGAGCCCTGCTCATAAACCTTGTATGTATCTGCTGACTCTAGTTCTCAGCAACTTATATCTCCTGGGAAACGTCAGCTGCCATCGGTCCTCCCACACCCTGTTGCCGCAAAGCGTTCATTTGCCCACCCAGCGGGGCCTGTCAGTGTTAATCCCATGTTATTCCCCTTGCAATAGGTCACCCTAGCTATCTTGTCCCCATACCTCCCACATCCCTCTCATGTTCCCCCCCCTTTGATAACCCCTCATCCCTGCACTTCTCAAGCTATACATGAGCCTTAGGCAACTTTATAACAGCTGTCAATGATATTCTATCCCACCTAGGAGTGCCCATCCTGCTCTCATTCCCGCAACTGGTAGTTATGCCCCCCTTGGCAGCACTGAATCAGCACCCCCACTGTATTTCCCCCCTTCGATCGATGGACACTCTTTTGACCACTATTTCTTTGCTTACTGTTTTGGGCATCCATGTCCATGTTCCATCCATCTTCCTCATATCCCTCCAAGGTAGATTCTATATTCATGCAATCCTGCCCATCTACGGAACACACTACCCACAATGCATCATAATCCTCTGCATTTGGTGGTGGCACTGCAAAGACCACCTTCTCTAATTCTTCACCATCATTCATTACAGGATGTTGAACCTTCTTTTGTTATCTGTTTCCCCACCTTCGTTTCCCCATTAGTAGCAGACATTATGTAACTGTCCGGGACAGAAGCCGATGAGCATCAAGAGAAGTAGGGGTACAGTCACCTTAAACATTGCAGCCAGCCACTTGGGTACCCAGGCAAATAGTGTGTCCAGCCAACTGTCCTATGTGGTATTGTGTGTTTCTTTGGTCATCTTCTCGTGGAGGGTATGACTTTCATCAGCGGCCTCAGTCAACGTCCAATTGACTGCATCATTGGTGGGTGCTGTACAGCAGTTGCTTCCTATCTTGTGACGGACGCCGCCTTCTATGGCTGTCAACATGCCCAAACAAACCTATTTTGGACTGCTACCAGGCGTAGGGAATGGCATCCTTCTCACTGCATTCAACCCTTTTTCAGTTGCATTTGCTAGCTGTAGCACTAAATATCCTGACCTGTCTGCGGCATTCGACATGGCTGACCATCAAGCACTATGCCACCACCTCACAACCTCAGCCCACTTTTCACCTACTGCGACAAAGTGGATCACATCTTTCCTTGCTGACAGAACCTCTCGGGTCTACGCAGGTGAAACTGCTGCGCACCCCACTCACCCCCCTGCGGTTTACCACAAGGCTCTTGCGTCTTTCCCACCCTATACAACATATACACCATATACACCAAACCACTTTTTGATCACCTGGACTTGTTAGGCATCTCATACACTGATTAAACTGACCATATACCCCATCCCTCTCTGGCAGCTATACTCAAGATGCCATCAAGGTGAACACCATCTATAAAAACGTACAATCTTTGTTGGCCTCACATAGCCTATGCCTTAAAGACGAGAAGACAGAGATGCTCCTTGTCGGTCCTCCAGCGCGCCTAGCCAAACTGCACCCTGACTACAAAACCTTCGTCCTCGATGGTGACAACATTCCAGTGGCCACATTTGTGAAAACCCTTGGACTATATTTGGACTCCACACTAAATATGTCTCGCCAGGTCAATCGCATCGCCTCCATGTCAGACTACGCTACCAAATTTGCTTCAGGGTGCATCACCCTTTCTCAACTCTCATGCTGGACTTCCTTTGCATCTTGTACTCATGGTGGCCCTGAATCATGCTCTTCCCATCTTCATCCTGTATCCTGGGTTGCAACATTATATGTTACTACTGACTTCTGCAATTATATTCACTCTTCCCTCTTGTTTCTCCACTCTTTTTGACTGCTTACCCTGTTCTCTCCTCCTCCCTTTCTCCCTTTTCCTATCTCCTCCCCTTACTTCTATGCACTTACTCTATCAGAATTATCCCTGGACCTAGTATGATAGCAACCTAGTCTGTCTGCTCCCTCCTCCCCTTACTTGTCCCCCCTCCACCCCTCCAGCACTATCTGAAATGTCGTCAGGCCTAGTACGATAGTCGCTTGTTTTATTCCTCCCCTCCTTTTCGTCACCCCCTCTCCCTCACCTTTTTGTTTTTCTCCGGCTCTACCAGAAATGTCATCGGGCCTAGTACGGTAGTCGCCTGTCTGTTTCCATTTCCTTCCCACTGTCCCCCTCCCTTCCTTAACTATGTCTTAGCTCTTGCACTATCTGAAATGTTGTCAGGCCAAGTACGATAGTTAATTTCACATCCTTACTGTTCATGGCCTGTAAGAATGTCATTGTATTTTCCCTTGTTCCCTACCTTGCCTTGGAGCGCTTTGAAACACATGGTGTATAGGTGCTATATAAATAAACTATCATATTTTATCACTGCCAGCAAACCCTTCCTCACTTCTAAGAACAGGCTAGAAATACCACATACGCTTATCTGCTCAAAACTAGTCAATTGTAACTCTTTGCTCAGCAGCACATCTGTCAAAAACCTGAGCAAGCGTCAAACGATACAGAACACCCTCAGAGCAGCCCTAGACATCAGCAAGAGAGGACACCTCTCTCAGAAGAAAAGTCGTCCATTTGTTTCCAGTCAAAGACCAGGTCTATTTCAAGATCCTCTCCATCATTCACCATTCCAATTAAACAATGCACTGCCCTACCTGGTAAGCAAACTCAAAAAACACTCTTGACAAGACCTCTTAGACAGGCCTACAAAACTAGTTGCCTACTGGCATGGTGTGCTTTGTAAATGTGTAAATAAATAAATGCATATTGGGTTATCTGCAGCCACTTGGCATTATTGGCTGCTTGCATCCTGTGGAGTAGTAGCGAGGCAAAACAAAAAAAATACACTTTGCTGAATAATCTAAAGTGATGTGGAATGGCATTCAAACTTTGCGATGATTCGTCCGATGGGTAGTTGCTATTCATTTTCCTCCTGCTCATGACATTCTCCTCCCTTTCTGGTGCCATTTGCACTCTTACAAACTTCCTTTGCTGTAATGCAGAGTGGTCGTTGAAGGGTAATAAGACTGCTTTAGACACAACAAATGCAGCTCTATGGAGTGTAACTAGGCAGCACACCCCACCCCTGCCCGTGGGCAGCTGAGCATATGCTTTTGATCAGCATGCCCACCAATTGTCCATCACCGCCGCTGTCCCACTCTGCAGTGCCGGCATACTCATCGTCTTCTCGCTACCAGTATTCACCCCCACTACGGTCGACCCCATGGCACTGAAACACAAAGGGAATCGTTTAAGAGGCTTTATGTGGACTGATTGATGTCTCATCTATCCAAGCTAAGACATGTATATAGTTATTCCACACTACTTGACAACTGTCATTTATCTTTCTTGCCACACCTTCCTCAAATCCCACCAGTCCCTCCGTGTGACACTGCACCGTCCCCCTTCCCATTTTGCCTCATGAAACACAGAACCCCATATTCTCATCAGGGGTCTAGTGTGGTACCATGGGATATCAATGTCCCATCACTTTTTAAAAAGTATATTTTGTTGTCGGTCGTGAACATCTGTTCTCCCCTTCTTGCCCCGTTTGTTACATATTCCAGTATTATGTGCTTGATGGCTTCATTTTTGGACATGCTCTCCAATTGTTCTGTGTATACTTCTTCCCCTTCCTCTATCCAATGAACTGCTACTGTTCTCCCCTGAAACAATCCCAGAGTCTTACATAGAAGCAGGTTAGTTATGCATCCCTCTTCCCCTGTTAATACCTCCCGAGGCAGAAATAGCCTGGGTGTCCCCGTCACATGTTGGATTAGGGAGCATACATATAGCAATTGTCATTAGCCCTCTCTCATCTCACACAGTTCATTTCCTCATACCACCTGTTCCCTGATGCGGTGTCCTGTCCCCCTCTATCGTCTCATGAAATTTGACTGCACTAAATACACTTCTTCTGGTTTGCGTACTCTCTTCATTTTCTTTAAGCCTTTTGGCAGACTCTTTATGCAATACAAACCATAACAGAAAGAGAAACATCAGAAACAAGCATAACAATCCTACTCCTATGCATGGCACATCTTTTATATAGTTTCTTCCATTTAACCCCACCCACTGCATACTCATTTTTCATCTCTTCTACTGCACTCCTGTAAAATCTTATGGCAGAAAAAAGTGTTAGCGATAACTGCGTTATACTCCCCATTTAGTTGGTCTCCTCTCTTCTGCTCCGGAGGCAGCACTGTTGTCTTTTTGAATCTCCGACATCTGTATCCATGCTCTTCTATATTTGACCTTTACAGCTGTCTGTAGGTGTCGAAAACACTGCTTCATGGGGGCCAGTGAATCTAGGTTTGCGCCATTTCTGCAGAAAGTTGCATGCTAATACCGTTTCTCCAGTATAGAGGGATGTTGCTTGTGGAAATTAGTCTTCATTGTGTGCACTTGTGGCCGGCCGGCTGGTAGATCACTGAACCTGGCGAGAGCAATGATTTATTGAGCTCAGTCAAATATTCATTGAATTCTTCCCCCAGAAACTGTGTTGTTGTATTAGCATCCAAAATTGTAAATGCTGTACAGGAGGGTGCATGCATGATCCTGCCAGTAACAATTTCATGCAGCGCCAAGTGGTGATCCACACCAGGTGAGTTGCTTAGTGCAAAAAGCGCTAATGGGAGGCAATAAAGCCAAGTTTTCCCCAAAAGCTGGTTAGCTTTGCTAAGCGTTCCTTAAGCAGGCCATTTAGTCTTTCCGCCATGCCATTCACTTGCAGTCTGTACACTGTACAAAGGCTGTGCTTTATCCCTAGGAGCGTTCTACCCTCCTTAAATAAGTAATTTGCAAGTGTTGCCCATTCTGTGATCTTAGTTCATCACATACTCCCATCTTGAAAACCCGTCTGCACCAAAAATGTGGCTGCTGACTTTGCGTCATTATGAGCATGGGGTCCCACCTCAAGCCAATGAGAAAATGGACAGACGACAACAAGCATGTACCTATATTTTGAAAATTGACAGTCAAAATGCAAGTGCCAGAAGGGCCCTTCTGGTCATGGTAGTATTTTTTTCAATGTATGACCTGCCACACATTTATGACACACCAAGCATTTCCCTGTATATTCTGCCACTAGGTCATGGAGTTTGGGGACTAACCAATCCTCATGTGTTTCTCCTGTTGCATGCTCTTTGGACACGTGGGCAAGGAAATGGAGCTGCTCCAATTCTACAGCCATCTATTTCCTAGGTATCACCAGTTTCCCTGTGCTATTCTCTCTCCAAAACAAATCTGTTTGAGACAGTGAACACCGCCCCCTGTACACATAAAACCTTCTTTCTGGTCGGCCTCTGTAAGTCAATTATCTGTACAATGGGTATTGCGCAGAAATGCTGTGTGTTCTCTGGCACTTTGTTCCTTTTCTCCCCTGAAAGCATCATTGGCACCTTTCCTTCTGCATCTGTGTATAACCTAGTAGTCCCTTCAGGTAAATAGAGCAGCAAAAGAGGTGGCCTATCGGCCAGGCCGTTCTCTTGCAGCAGTTTTAATGCTTGAATTAGCTCATTCAATAACTCTGCATGTTGCACTGGTGACCCATCGCTCCTCCTGAACCCCCCCTCCGTTGCCGCCTGGCCAGACCTGAATGTAGAGTGGACATGACATAAACTGAGTCTCAGAAGATGTTTCCTACATGCCCTTCTGTCATGTGTAACATGCTTAACATGGCCACTAGTTGTGCTGCCTGTGCTGAGTTTTGTGATTGCAATCTCATTCGTGAGGCAATTTGAAATTCCCCATCCCTATTGTACACTACTGCGGCACCAGTGTGCCTTTTCCCTGTAGTTGGGTCTATGCTTGAGGACCCATAAATAAAGACCATATCTCCTCCCTCTATTTCCTCTCCTTTTACATGAGCATTCCCTTCTATCCATGTATGCTGCGCATTTGTGCATATATTCCTATGGCACGGCTGCTTCCGCTATGAATGTGGCTAGATTCACCATGCTGCACCTAACAACATCAATGGCTGGGTTTGTCCGTATAATCTCGTAACCTGAAGCCCTCTGTGTGGTCAAAGTGGATTTGGACTTCTCCAAGATGGCAAAAAGACAGTGCTCCATGTAGAAAACCACTGGGCCACCCCATGACAATCGTTGCTGCCTTTTCTACGGCAAACACTGCAGCCTTGAGTGCCTGCTCACAGGGAAAATGTCCCAGTATCATTGGGTCAAAAAGACAGCTGTAGTAAACCAGCGGCTTATGCCCATATGGTTACTTCTGTGTGAGGACTGCTGTCAACACTGAACTGTCTGGATGAGAAAATAGGCAGAACATTTCTTTGTAGTTGGGGATCACCAACACTGGCGCATGGGCCAATGCCACATTGAGTTCTGCAACATTCTCGTTCCTTTCTGCAGTTCATTCAATGTGTCTCTTCTCTTCCTGTGCTTCTTTCAGTGACTGGAGGAGAGGCTTTTTGAACGTGGAGTAGTCGAACACCCATGCCCTACAATAATTGCCCTATCCAGAAATGGCTGCATCTCTTTTACTGTGCAGGGAGGTGGAGTTCTGTGTATTGCCTCTACACTTTCTGGTGTTATCTTCCGTCCTTCTGTAGTTATAATCTGTCCCAGGTACACCACCTCTTTCTAGCAATACTGTAGCTTGTCCCAGTCCACCTTGTATCCTTTGTTGGGCAGTAAAGTTAAACGTTGTATTGTCTGTTCTGCTTCACTGCATACCAACTGGTCATCCACGTAGTGCATCACTGTGCTTGACATTTGCAAATTACTCACGGTCATGTGGATCACCCTTTTAAATATACTGTGGGATTCGTTGTACCCCTCTGGTGAACTTGGGTGTTGAAATCAGACTCCTCAACACGTGAACACCATCAGATACCTGGAGTTTGGGTGCATTGGGATGCAAAGAAGGCATTGTTGGGGTCAATCACTGTAAAGTACTTTGCTTTTGGTGGGATGTTACACAGTATTGTGGCTGGGTTCGGCACATTCAGGAACTCGGCCTCTATAATATTATTTAAAGGGTGGAGGTCCTGTATGAGTATACGCAGACCCCCTTTGATTTCCTTATGGGGTAAATGGCTGTTGTACGTGGATGTCTGTATTATACCCTGTTGCCATAGTGCAAGGAGGATGGCATATATGCCTTCATCTGCTTCACGGTACAGAGGGTTCTGCTTTGCTCCCTATTTCAATTTTATTCTCACAGCCCCGATCCTTTTTAGTATGCCCACATTATGGGGTCCATTTGTCCACAGCTTCTCTGCGACCTTCAAGTCTTCCTGTGCGTATACAGCCTCCTTTTCCACCAATTGTGTTAATTGTGGCACTAGCCCTTTCTAATACACTTATGGAGCGGGGAATTTGTAGCTGGAACACTTTTTTCCCCCTCCGCATCTTAAAATAACTGTTAGTCTGTCACACCTGTTATTGTCAATGTGGGATCAGTACATAATGTTGTACGCCACTCTGTCCTCCTCATCTGTTCCACATAGCATCACCATGTCTTTTCTAGTGATCACTTCAAGTTGCAGCAGTACTTGCCCCGGAGCAATTTCCTTGTGGCACTGTGGCTGGAGGATAAAGTCTGAGCTAGTCGGAATGTTTTTCCTTTTATCCCTGGCAGCCACTCCAGATCCAGAAATATCTGGACCCCATATATACATATGTCTGTGTATATGGGCTGCCCTTGTACTGCAATGTGGGCACATATAGCTTGGAGGATTATGCCCACTATGGCGGAATACATCCCTGGTGTTGAGCACACCATGCCCTTTTCTGTGAATTAAATTGTTGCATTTAACTTGCTTAGGATGTCCCTCCCCAGGATATCGAGAGGGGTGTCTTTTGAGTACAATATTAATGGTAAATCTTTTGTTAATGGAACCATGAAAATTGCCCCAGAGAAGCCCTGCATGCTCATAACTTTATTTGACTGTGGGAATCCACCCGAACGAGAACTCTTTCTGTCCCATTTTCGTTTCTATCTCTGATTCCTCTTCTGGGTCTACAGATACTGCTACGACTGGACACACGCACATTCCCTCAGGGCTATACTATTGTGATGTTCTGTTTGAAGGGCACGGGATTGGTTCCTTCCCAGAATGCTCACTGCAGTTTAGTGGGGTACAACATTCTGTGCCAGCACTGTTGTGCTTTCTGGTGTCTGTGCGAGCGCTTGCAGTATGCTCTGGCGTTTCCCCTGGACCTCCACCTGTCTGTCAGTATTTGAGGCTGCACCTGTGAGGGCTGCAGTTGCCATTGCTGTGTGGGTACTTGGGGCTGTGTCTGCAAGGACTGCTGTGGCTGTATTTGCTGCATGATGGGACCCTGCAGTTGTTCTAGTTGATATGCTTGCACTTGTTGCCCAAAGGGGCAGGTGTGTGCAAAATGTCCCTGGTTCCAGAATATGAAACATGGTCCAAGAAACCAGAACCCTGCACCTCTATATCCCCCACCCTCACCCGTTGTGAGTATGCTCTCTGGTGTGGATAATATCCCATGGGCAGGTACAATCCCTCAATTGCCCTTGTGGATAAACTCCCTGCAGTTGCACCAGTTGCAGAACATATTGCGGTGGCCTGTATCACCCGTGCTGGAGTGCACTCTCCGCTGGGAACCCTCCCTGTGGGGCGGGACCCACTGCAGCAGCATCAGGTATAAGCATTGCCCCTTCCATCGTAAACTTGCCACGCTTCTTATGTTTTCCACTTTTGCTGCATTTTCGGCAGCCTGTCTCTCACCCTCCTGCTTCCTCTTACAATAGTGCACTATGGTAGCCTGTATTTCTGGCCATCTCTTTGCCTCTATACCCAATATTTTATCTAGGAATACTCTGCTCATCTTATTGGAGTCCTTTAACCAATATTGTTACGCTCACCTGGTATCCACAAGGACGCCACCCAGCCGGATTACTCGCCGGTATGCTTCTCAGCTTTGCCCTGATGTGGTCTGTGGGGAAGGTTCTGCCTGAAAATACAGGAGGACTGTGTTCAAGACTGACCATATAGGGTAAGTATCCTCCCTCCACCCCCGTATGATATCCATCCCTCTGGCGCCCTCTCCGCACCTTGTGGTAAAATTAGGCGTGCTCTCCATCCTGCTTTCTTTGCAGGGGCACGTCTTTCATGGGCGAGTGCGGTCCAGTTACTTCACTGACGCCGGCCCGTTTGATATTGTTCAGGTAGGTCTTATTGCTGTTCTTTAGTTTTGTTGCTATCCTGCATGCCTTTCTTTGTTTAAAACGTCTCTTTTTTTCTCCCTTAGGTATGCAGAGCTTCAGCGCGGCGAACTGGCTTGGTTGAACCCCGCTGGTAAATGATGGCGCATTAAGAGCGCTATGATGAGGTAAGTAAGCGCTATGCGCAGCGCTGCAAAGTCTTGCCTTTGCTAACCTGTGTTTTCCTTCCTTGTAGGTCGTGGTGTTCTTCAGCGCGAGTGGAATGTCCGGAGTGGTGCCAGCTGAGAGGCGACCAGCCAGGTAAGCCTTTTGAGCAGTTCGTAATTTGTAAATGTCTCTACTGCTTTCTATAATGTTGCCTCTATCTTCCTCTTTCAGGTCGTTCTGTCCGGGAAGCATGCAGATTCGAGGAAGCTGTTCTCAGTAGCTGCGAGTGTTTAAAGATGAAGACTGCAGGTAAAATGCTGCTGCTAATGATGTTCCTTTTGTCTCCTTGCAGGTTCTGCTTCTCCGAGGGAATAGCTGGACACAGTGAGTGTCATGTTGCAAGCTGCAAAGTAACGTGAAGCATGTTGTCTTGCTCAGGTGTGGTTTTAAATAGCCCCAACAAAATAGTCCAGGTAAAGTAGTCCCTAGGCTACCACACCCAAAACACTAGACCACATAGCTTGGTTCTTAGGAACCAAGCTATGTGGATGCCTCCATGTTGGCTGACAATACAATAAAGTAGTTCCCAAGCAAATTGTTTTTCATGGTGTATGAGCCTGGCGCCATAGGCGCCAGGACTGGCCCCATGAGGGCTTTTGAAGAGGATGCCACTCTCTAGAGGCCCGAGTCCTGACTCCACCTGGCCAATGGGTTTGCCAGAGGGGGTTTTGGGCGAGGGTCGTGACAAATATATGGTAAAAAAAGGTATATATTCATCTCTAGTTTCCAGAGTTCTTGGACCGGTCGTATATATTCTGCAGGATCTTCGTCCAGTTTCATCATGCGGGTCATGACCGCCCCTAAATCTGAGCTGTCCGGATACATACTTCTCGGTACTTTCCAAGCGTGGGCACAGCATTTGTTGAACAGTGCTCCATCGTGTGCATTGGTGCTCAGTTTTTCTCCATTATGCCCTGTTTGCTCCCATATTTTGTCCCTTCACACCCCTATTATTGTTGAAAATAAACTCTTCATGTCCCCTATTGCTAGCGTCACACCTGCTGTTTCTTTCTCAAGCGTTAGATCTACTTGCTAGCCCCCACCATGAGGGAGGGCAAGCTACAAATGATGTCTCTGTCAATTGTCTGCCATTTCACGTATCACGCATCTCATTTTACCTTCTCCAATAGTGGTAATTGTGTTGCCCGGGGTCCTGTTTCTCATTCCCCCCTTCTTTGCCTGTGCCAAACCGCTCTTCACCTTTTCCTTCTGGTTGCAGAGTATTTTTGACCAGTTTCTATTGGGTTACACCTTGTCACCCTTTCTCTTCTGCTTTTGCCCCATCCCCTCTCTTTATCTGGTGTTCACTGTTTGGCCTCCTCGCTGACCTCCTCTTCCTCCTAATCCTCGTCAGACATAATGTTCTTATCCCACATTTCTGTATCTTCCCCTCTCCCCCGGTTGTGCTCCTCATTATCTAATTTGAACTTTATCCTTCCACATGCCCACCTTTGTCTGTCCCCTGTGTCCCCCCCTTTCTCTTTCCTTTCTCTGCACTTCCTCCTCAGTTACTCTCTCTGCCTCATTGAACAAAGCATCCACCTGTTGTCCTGTGCACCTTTTTATGTCCACAAAGTACTTTTTGTCTCTCCGGTCATGCTTGTCCCCTTGTCTCGTCTCCATGCTTTTCTTCTTCCCTCTGGTCTGGGGAGACCCGATGCAGGCTTGTATACCTTGCTGCAGGCCTTCATGCTGGGTATACTCAATACGGTAGAGGCGGGCGCTGAGTTCTTTGGTTACTCCACCTGTCTCGTTGCCTGCTTTGGTGGGCTCCTCCTTTTTTCTTCGTGGAGCTTCCAAATCCCTAAAATATTCTGTCTGCCCTTAAGCTTAGACTCCTTGTACTTTCTTTATAAGTATGAGAAAATATGTTCTATTTTCTTGCTGGCATATGTTCCCTCCCCTGGCAATGCATGGAAATACTGTCCCGCAGTGTCTTGAACCCATTGAAAATGATAATTTTTGTATTTTATTGTTATATTGGGGCAACCTTTCACACATGATCGAGGGGGATATCCCGGAGAGCCCTCTGTCCTCATCCTCCGGCTAGACTCTATGATCCCTTCCCCTTATCCTATTCACCCTTGTCCCCCTCTTGCCTTCATTTCCCCATTCACACCCCCATTCATATCTCAGGCGAGCATACTTACCTCTCTTTCTCATTTTGCCCAATTCAGTCTTTGGCCCTCTCCACATGCCTAGCCACTCAAAACCACCATTCACACTGGCCTTCTCCACAGGCCTGTCCACTCACTCTGTTAGTATTCCACCGGCCCTCTCAAAGAGAAGATTCAGCAGCCTGCACTATGTTGAAAACATTGTAGCTAGAAATCGGAGAACAGCATTTACAATTATGTGCCCCCAGAAACACATTTCCTGGATAAAAGAACAAAATTGTAAAAAAGTTATTTTACAAGATTTATTTCTTTGAGCTGCAAGAGTAAGTTCTGAATTCATAATCGCACCCTCGTTGTGCACATGGGGAAACTGCCAAAGGCCACAAACCAAATGAATATGGTCCGTGAGGATGTGTTTTACGGACCATAAAGGACCTAAGATAGTGACTTCAGACTTGGACGGATTGAATTTAGGTCCTTCACATTAGGGATGAGTGATATAGTTTTGGAGATATATAGATATATTTTCAAAGGCGATGTAGGATTAGACAATAATGTTAGCATAGAGATGGGTATAAATATATCTGTCACCCATTAAATTAAGATGACAAATCAATTTGACAAAATGTCACTTAATGCCTACTTCAGTGTGTATGTGTGGCTTGGTATCCTACTTGCATTTGTCTTAGTATTGGCGTTATTATTCAAATGATGTCCTTTTGAATCAATTTCAATTTTAGTATGAGGTTATCCAACGCTTAAAGTCAGAGTTGTGTTATGTATTTACTGTGTAGCATTGGTACTGTTGGCATCTTGCATGCAGTTACTAGGGTAATCCAGACGTGGACCCCTTGCTCACTGCTCCTAGAGAGGCACAGCTCCACCTTACTGATGAGGCCTAACCAGGCCGAAATACATGTCTGGGGTTGCTGTTGGTACTCTTGTTCAGTGGAGAATTGCCTGGCATTTCGGTGCTGGACTGGCCAAGGACAAAGACTGATGTGTTATGGATATTTCTCCTCTATGAAAGAGATAGTGAGCTAATGAATCTGTGTAAGACTCTCGAAACCGGTATTTATTGGCCAGCAAAGGGACTCCCAGGATCCCTCTTGTTTTTGCGTTGTCTTACAACTGAGCATTAAACCACATAAACAATATCGAGATATATATCCCCATTCAGGCCAAAAATATTGACATATGACTGTTGGTCCATATCATCTAGCCCTACTTCACATACACCAAAGAGATCATTTCTTCCATGCAACAAAGTTTATCTGTCCCCAGCCCTCATGAAGTCTGTGGAGGATCAGAGCATCATCGCTGTATATATAAAAAGACATTGTGCAATGAATCCAAGCAGCCTGCGGCTGAAAATATACTTTAAACAAGCAATGGAGCCAGAGTTTAAACCTAGGGAACACAGCTAGGCAGTGTCGAGGACTGGAATTCAAAAAGAGAAGGGTGAAAGACTGTCATTCTTTTAATAAAAAAAAAACCCATCAAATTCAGTGGCAGGTGTAGAACATTGATTTTATGAAAGCTGCAAAGGATGACGGGATGATCAATGTTGTCAAATTGAGCAGAATCATTGCTGTGTTCTGCTGCCATCTATCATCTCATTGAGAGCATAACCATAATTACTGAGTAATTGGAAATACCTGGCAACCCTTGGAGATGTTCGTGGCCAGACATTTCAATATTTAGGAGTGCTTGATAAACAATTTTCTAAGTTTGTGCAATGAGTGGGCATCAATTAGTGCTGTGTTCAATAAGGAATTGGCGAAAAAAACGTGCTCTGACCATGTGAACGGCAGGGTGATCCGAAGTGAAAGCTCAATGTTTCTAGAGATATTTGGATCCAAGCAATGGCCTTTCAGAGAAGGTAAACCAGACAGAACTTCATGTCATGTGTAGTGATAAGTTGGAGAAAACCAGCGGAATCTGTTTTAAGGTGGCATCCACCCAGTTGTCAATTTCACCTACAATGAGTAGGCGTGAGTCTACAAGGCCCCAGAAATAAAGGAGATGAGAAATAGCTGGAAAAAGGACGCACCAGGGTTCACTGTTAGCAAAGAAGGATTTGAATAGACCAGTTATGGTTAATATAGAAGGTAATTGCCATGAACTCTGCAGAGTCCAATGAAGGAGGAGAAGGGCAAAGCAAGGAATGCATCTCTTCTAATTTTTAAAAAAAATAACCAGCCCTCCCCACACCCTGATTCTATGTTGGCCTACACAATAGTCATTATCGGCGATCAAGGTGTGAAAACATTGCCGACCAGTCATTGGGAGCCATGTTTTATGAAAAAAGAGGGGATCTAAATGCATCTCGCACATTAGGCCAGCAGTGAGACCAGCATTCGATATTGCAGATCATAGCAAGGACCTGAAGGAACCAGATCTATCTCAGTGGGCTGTAGGACAGGGGGACTTTGCAGAGAGTTACCGATGTGAAATGCGTGGAGAGAACCAGGCAAAGCAGTGGGATGTCGGGCCTATCCTGTTTATGGGAGCACTTCTACAGCATGCATGGTGGAAAAAGAACCCTTACCTTTCAATAATATAATATCATAATTGAATTGCTTATGGAAGTAATTCTCTGTGAGACTTTTCCAGATCTTGGTGAATCTGGCTACATGGCGAGGAGAAAAAAAAACGAAAAAAAAAAACGGCTCCTTCTCTAGACCACATAAAGAAAAAGAACAGGCCACTCAGCTGGGCATGCATACTTGCATCTCTACATGAAATGAAAACTAACGATTTATCCATATATATACGAGTCGTTATGCTCCAATATTTTTTATAAATGTGTCCAAAAGCACTTCATTATAGACAAAGGCCTCACAAATTCTTTAAAATCCCACTAGACAAGCAGGCCGAGTTACTTTGTTTACCTACTCGGCCTAAGAGAAATGCACTCGACCCTTAATGACGGGTGACATTTTACCAGTGCTTTCTGTGACATAGTGCATGTCATCACAAGCTCACTTCATACTTGGTGCACTGCTGCAACCCAGAGGCTAACCACACACACTGTGAAACATGCATTTACCATTTACCGCAAACATTAAAAACATTCCACCTTTTTACTGATTGTGAAAGCCAGAAAGCGAGAAATGTACTGTTTTATAGAACATCTATATGTGTTTAAAATTGGCAGAACCTGGGAGATATTCAGCGCCTAGCTAGCTTGACACCAAGAGATACAAGGAGCTACTTGTGAATCCCCAGGCAAGTGGTGCTTCATAAACATAGCTATGTAATATTAACTGTGTAGGTTTGGAAATGCGTATCAATACAGGACACACCTAAGAGACATTTAAAGCATACTGGATATTCTATAATGGACAAAAATAATGGACGTACTAGCTCCTGGTTCCCCAGACATAGCTCCTGCCTAAAGGGTGATGCTTGATACCCAGGAGATGCTTTTTGCTCCTGGTCAACCAATTCTAATTACGACCCATGTATTCTCTGATAATTCCCAATATTCCCTGTTTGAAATTCATGCAAACATAGGTCACGTTATCCTACAAGTTTTCTTTCCATACAAACTAGTATAGGGTGCAGAGTTATCACGTTTAAAATCAAACACTGACACATAGCTAGAGCTTAACTATGTGCTCAGTGTTGTTGAAAGTGTTACCTTTAATCATACAGAGATCATTTGGGTTCCTTTCCTTTCTGTGTATGATCGCAGTTTGCACAAAAAGAGAGCTTCTGTCACGCCACTTACCTGCTCTAGGGCTCGGGGTCCTCTGGTCCGGCAGTCTCCCTCCTGGAGATTCTACCCGCGCTGGCGTCTTCGCCGGTGTCCCTCGGCTCGGGCTCCCGGCTCCCTGGGTGCTGCCATTGAGGGTGTCCTGCGCATGCGCGATTATCAGCGTTTGATGTACCGCGCATGCGCAGTGACAGTGGGTTGCGATCCAAGCCTCGTTTTGGCCCCCGGGGTATATTTAGGCTCCACAAGCTAGGAACCAACGCGTCTCAGCCCGGTTGGTTTCCCGGTCGTGTTTTCGCTGCTGGGGGCCCTGCCTGCCATGTGCCCCTGTTCTCAGCTACCGGCAATTGCCTGTGCCCTTTCTGGGTTTTGTCTGCCTCGCTACCTGCACCTGCAGGTAGCGAGGAGGGTTTCCCAGCCTTGTTACCAGCTCTTGCCTAACCATTCCTGGGTCTTCCCTGCCTAGTTGCCTACCTCTGCCTGGGTCTCCCTGTGTTCCCTGCCGGGATTCTCCTGGGGTTACCTGTCTATCTTTGGGCTTCCTTGGGGCCTGGTCCTGGGGTGGCTTGGGTTCTGCTCCACACCTTGGCCCTTCATTATTCTGGGGGGTCCGCCTTCCCTAAACCTTCCTGACTTACTACCCATCTTGTGCCCTGCCGGTATCTGTGCCTTTGACATCATCTTCTTCAAGATACTTCCGAAGATCCGATCATCCTATTCTGCAGCGGACTGCACCAGGCCTTCTCTGTCAGTGTTTACACTATCCTGACGTCACGATAATCAGAGAAGCGCTGTCCCGTGGCGTTGGGAGCTGGTTCTGCCCTGTCCTGTCGTATATTGTCGGGAGGGTGTTGGATCGGTACCCCGCATCGCTCATTCAGCTTGTGAAGATCCACCGACAGACTGGCAGTTAATTAACTGCTAACATGTAAAAAAAAGAATATGGTGTTTGATTTTAGTCGCCATAACACTGCATCCGTCTCTTTGCTAATTTCCCACATTGTCTGTATGGAAAGAAGTTGGATAACACAACCAGTGGTCACAGGAGTTGTGATTTATAGGACATATTTTTTTTGCTTCTCTAGCCATCACGAGAAATAAATATAATGTATTTTTAAGGTTGTATATAAGCAGGTACCTGCGTGAGTTAGTGAATGAGCAATATATTTGTGAAATAAAGACTTCATAGTGGTGTTATCTGAAGGTATATGTAAATTAAGAAGTATTTGTGAGCACTGCATAGGAGGACTAATTTTTACATAGAGGTAGCTGATTCTGGAGTTGTCTCCTTTGTAACCAGTAGGTTAATTCCCTGGTTCCCAGATAGCCTCTATTTTGTGGCGCTGGCTGCTGATTTGCTCCATCATGCAAGTCTTTTAAATTCTAGTACTGCAATTGAATTGGTTTTTACATAAGTTTAACAAGTTTATTCAATACCACAATTCGGGTATCTCAAATTTAGCTGCTGTTGTCTCAAACTGAGGCGCTTCCCACTAGCTGTGGTGGTCCTTTATACGACCATGACTGCCAATCTCAACTTGAGATGAACACCACTACAACCTAGACCACTGTCTTTCCCCCCCCTCACAATTCAGGGGCCTTCAGCACCACGCTCGTCCGGGGTCAAACTCCCACACAGAGCCACTCACCATACACCTTCTAATACGCAAAAAAGAGGAACTCTGGCAATCCAAGCAGCATCCTATCTGCTCGATCTCCTTTACCCTTGCACCCTCTTACATGAACCCTCCTTACACGCTGCACAAACCTTTCATCTCCAACCCTTCCACTCGAACCCTATAATCTGACCTACCCTACCCTACCCCACCTCTTCTCATCACACTGCCACCAACTCTCAGACCAGAGGAGCCCTCTGATGCTCCAAACAACACAACCACCCTGCCTGCACCACAACACTTGCACCTCCTTCTAGGAACCTCCCTCCATCTCATTCTCCACACTCCCATCCCTCTGAGTTGTAGCCATAACCGCAAGGACCCTTGCATATCTTGCCTCATCAAACACTCATGCAAGGGCAGTACCTTAAACCAACGCTCTTCTTCTCCACCCCTGAACTCTCTCCCAAGTCCCATCCATCACTGACACATCCCACCCCCTTCTGAACCACACGTCCAAGAAATCCAGATGATATTTTATTAATTTTAATTTTATTTATTGGTTATTTGTAATGCACACTATACAGCAGAATTGTGTTTCGAGGCGCATCAAGACAAACGGGGAGGGGGAAACTGGGATGAAGAAGTGAAAAACAAAGAAAGAACATTTCTACTAGGTCTTGAGCGTGCAAGTGCTATAGGATGCGAACAGGGGAGAGGGGGTAGGGGAAGTGGGGAAGGAGGACAGACAATCTCCCTATTGGGCCAAGAGGCGCTTTGGGTCACGTAAAGATAAGTTGGTAAATGAAACATTGGACAGCCACAACTTGGGTACAGGGGCCATATCGGTACAGGGATGTACAGAAAGATGCAATATTAGGTAATAACAGCAAGTACAGAAGGTAGGCAACGGGGACAAAAACCTTTGAGGAATTGCAAAACAAGTAGTGTAACAAGCGGACAGCACAGTTAAGTAGGTACAAATAGAGGGTAAATGCAGGAATTGGATGCATCAGGGAGCTGCAGGGTAGGGATACCAGGAGAGCGTGGGAGAGGATGGTGAACAAGAAGTTGTAGTCAACGGGGCCAGAGAGGAGTAATAAAGAAGGCCTCAAACTCGGGCCCTTAACGGGGCTGGCGTCGCCTGCCGGTTCCGTAGGGGAAGTAAAAGAAAAAGCTGCATCTGGCCAATTGGGGGTACCCGTAGCAAGAGCCAGAGCCAGAGACGAGAGGGAGAAAAAGCACAGTGGGACTCAGTGCCCTCTGTGTGTAAATAACTAGAAGGTATGGGAAGGGAAGGGAAGATCAGAGAAGAGAGGCAAGGAGCTTGTGATAAAAATAGAATTGAACAACATTACTGTGCACTTCTGCACCTTCTGAGAGATGTAGTATACATTATTACAAGCACAATGGTGAAAAGCGAGGCCTGCAGCGAGAGCAATATAACGGTAAATGGATTGAAGCAAAGCTCAGAGGCACGAAGAGCATTGTACACCTAGAATAGCGTCAACAAGCATGCGGCAACAGGAACAATAGGAGTGATGGTCACATATAGTCTAAGGTCACTCAGTGTGCAGCATAGTATACAGTGATCACCATAAGTCGGATGGCATCACATGGCGCATCAGCAATCGTGCAACAAGGTTTCAGGTCTGACAGACTGTGCAAAAGAAAGTTGAATGGACTCATCCAACTAAGTTTGGCGCTCTCTGTTGGCTCTCATGGAGCTTATTCAATAACTTTGTAAGAGTTCATGTAATCTTGATCAAAGTTCTTTTCACACTTTCTTCATATTTATATGCGTATTTAGTACTATCCTTTAGTGATAACATTCAAATACGCAATGGATTCACAAATCGTACACCGCTAGGCATTCAGACAAGAAGCAGAATTATATGGTTTCTTGTGGAGTTAGTTTAATGCCAATGCATTTCGGAGCGAATCTCCTTCTTCAGGGCGTTAACCACACTAATATATTCAAAAACTAATACATCAATTGAAAAGGTTGAAAAAAATCAAAAGATACATCCATCATATGTTCCACAAATCAAATGTAGTGTATATGATATGAAAACGTTTCACAAATATATATACATTAATACCATAATAGGCCATTGTGGTGATAATAATCCAATATATGAAAAAGATCATCAAATGTGAAAGTACATACCCATTAATGGCAAATTCCAAAAGTGAATTTCTGAAGAGATGATTTTGGGGTGAAAAAAATGACTTGGTATCCTCGTTAGACAGGTGTTACTGCAAAACCTCATGGTAATGAGCATTTTGTTCACAATTCTTAACATGTCAGACGTTAAACTAAATGACCTTCACGATTCCTTGTGGTGTCTAACACCATTGCAGGGCAGAAAACCCTGCACATTCAACGATTCAACTGTAAATGATGAGAACAAAAATAACGTGCCCTTAGTGAGATGCTGCTAAATTCTTTAAGTTCGTACGAGTTGCTGTGCACCCTAAAAAAAAGGATTCAAGGCTTACCCGTATGAATTTGCTCTTGTTACGTTTCTCTGTCAATGAACGCTCTGTAGAAAAATAATCAAATAACCTACTTTTAGTATACGTGTAAGCTAGCCTTCGTTGTCTTACATTTTGTGAGCGGGCAGATAGAACTTACCCTAATATGCTGCTATTCTTTCGGCGTGTAGACAGTTTGAACGGGAGCGAGCGTCGCGTAGGAAACACTGATTAAAGTTGTCTTCTGGTTTCCATGGCAACCTTGTGCGGCGTCGGGTCTGACAGACATACGGGGGACATTATGTATCATACAGTGTTTTGAACGAACCGGTGGCATCATGCCTGATAAGGGTGTGTTGTATAGAGGTGGTATCGGGACCGTAGGAAAGCGGCTACCCGAATAGGAGCAAAACATTGGTTAGTGTCAATATGCGCAACAGCTCTAATGGTAATGTCGCTGGAAAGAAAATGGAATGCTGGATAACAGCGGCAGAAAGTGTCACAATGGGAACATCCCAAGAGCATCAGAACTCCGTCCCAGCGCAGGGGAGACGGAAAGGCAGAAAGGTAGTCGACGGTGGCAGGGTGGAATGGGACAATCGCACACAGTCAGCTTGCATGCTGAAATCCTCCACAGGGCCAGAATGGGCGGCGGCTGAGGTGGAGAATGCCAGGTGCAATGGCTAGCATTGGGCTTAGTGGACAACAGCCATGCAGTCTTGTAAAAGTTCACCATGGGTTAAGACAGGGGCTATGGCCTTAGACCCGGGCCTTTCAGGAACATCAGCAGTCGTCTGGGCAGTGGATTGTGTTCCTCTTTAATCAATGCAGGTGATGTGGCATCTGAAGGTGCCTGGATGGTTTCTGCCACATCTTGATCTGCCTAGGAACTGATGCAATTAATTCCTACACCTCGGGCGCAGTATCAACCACACTTGGTTAGACTTGCTCTAACCTCCTGCAGATATGCACTACATCCTCCGATCCGAGGAGCTCTCGATTACTTGGAGCTACCGGAAGTGACAATACAGCGATACAATTCACAATTCAAACCATAAATCATGACGGTAATACCCACCCACCTGCCACAAACTATTTCCCGGGACTCGGAAAATGGGCCCACCAGTACTTTTAACTGAGCTTCTGAAACAGACTGAGTCTGTTCCACTTCATGGGAAGACGCTCTGAAGCTGGCGAGGAATCTGACAGCGAACCTCTCTCAGAGAACCAATGCTCCTCTAGAATAGACACGCTGAGCTCAATGAACACTGGAAGGAAGTCAGAAACCGGGGTCTCCAAACAATCCACACACTCGAACATCCCAATATGCTCACTCTCTCCTCCACACAAACAAACCATATAATGCAGCTATACCCCTCGATCAATTCGGCCTAGCTGCACACATACCGACTCCCCTCCATGAACACCTCAACAGTCTTTAGAACGCAGCTATACCCCACTAGAAAATCGACCCATATGCACGCATAATATCATGCACAAGCGCCTCCACTGCCAGAATGCAGAATGCCAGAAAGTCAACGTTCTTGCTGCACACATTTTACTGACCTCGCACAGCCACTGCACCACGTCTACCATTAGAATCTGCCACACTTGGTGCACACATACTGAGTGCACCCAAGCACTTTATACTACCCTACTCTCTCCACTGAACTGGACTACGGTCCTCGAGGGCATTCAACCCAGAGAAATTTGAGATCATACCAATGGTATATAAGGCGCTATACAAATGCACACTAACATAACCATATTTAAGTCCGAGAACAGGAAGGGCCTAATACAATGACTTAAATTGTACAAGAAGAACAAAACGGAAGCAATTCCTGCACTTTATACAAGACAGAGCAGTTTGAAATGCTGCGAACATTGCAGCAAATATGGATGACCAATGGAATGCCCCAATTGCCTACTTAGGGAGCAGCGTAGTACGTGGGAAGAGGAAAGATTAACATATGATTTCCTTTAATGTGGACTTTGGAGATTTGAATACAAAGGAACGGGGGACTTTAACGAAGGTGTTTGGAAAATACAAGAAGGGAGATATTAAATGACTACGGGCAGACTATGTATTTTAAGAGATTGTGATGGATACTTTACAAAAGGCCTTTTCTGAGATTGTGATGGATACTTTACAAAAGGCCTTTTCTGAGAGGGAAACGTTCTCCTACCCTTTTATAAGACGCCCAATTTAAACAGCAATCATATAATGCAGACACCAATGGAAGATGCCACATTGCACAGTGATGACGTAATGTTCATGAGGTCGCTGCCCTGGAGACATGAGCTCTTACTTGGTGATCGAGACATCACTAAATCAACTGCAGATTGTATTTATGGCACGGGATCAGTAACCATTGAGGGCAGGGTGCCTGGGCTTTATGGTCTTTGGGGCCGCAATCGTAAGTCAATCATTTGATGTTTCCTTTTCTTTCCTTCTTGTGATCGTCTTCTTTAGTGTTGAGATTTGTCTTCATTTTCTCATGCACTATGCATTTTACTCAGTCTTTTTTAGGCTCAGGGGATTTGTTATGAAACTATATATATATATGTTTTAGGTCTATGGCTGTGTCTTAATTGTACTTGGTTTTAAAATTATGCATTATTTTATCTTTTTGTTTTTTGCTGTCTCGAAAGCCCTAACTAGCCAAAGGTGTAAATAAAATCAGTCAACCTTACTGGGTCAGTGACGCATTATTTTGAATTAAGAAGCAGGTGAATTTCATCTTGGTTTCTGATTGATCAGGCTTGTCTGAAATTCAAAGTGAGGAGTCTATGACCATGGTGGTCATTTTAGAGAGAACCTTGCCACAAACCTGTATAAAATTCCATCAATTAACTTTATATGCTGCACATATGGCTGCTGCATTGTTCCCCTATTGCTCTGCCAACACAGCCACCTTTTATTGACATTGCTATAGTGGGAACACCAAGTTGGGTGAACTGGAAATATCGTGAAGAATAAAAAGCGATTTGTTTTTTGTTTTTCTGTTTGCTGCTGGCAACGCACATACTGTGTCCTGATATCTTTTATTGTTACGCTCACCTGACTCCCACGGAGGCGCTGGCCTGGTTCGTGCTGCAGTGACCTCTTCTAAGGTGATGCGCAGGGTTCGGAAGACGGACTGGACCGGGCCCCCAAATCTGGCTTGCCTGGCTCGCAGAAGTATACTTCTGTAGGCGAAAATAGGGGATTAACTGTATGTGGGATAATGCAATCGGCCTCCCACTTTCCCCTCTCACCCTCCTCGAAACCCTTCTGTGATTTCTCGTAGCGTCTCACCTTAGGGTCTGGAAGCACGAGCTCTCCATCCTGCTTCTGATGCAGGGGCGCGTTGGTATCCAGTTACTTCACTGGATTTTTGGATTGGTGAGAACCAAACTTGCTTGGCTTCCAGGTAAGTTTTTTGATAAGAGGTTCCCCTTGTGTCCATGCATTAATGTATTAATGCTAGTGTCTTTTTCCCCATAGGGGCCGGGGTACGGAATGCCGGGGAACAGGCACCGACCCGAGAGGAGAGATGAAATCTTTGTAGAAATCAGGTAAGTCTTTAATGAGCGTTTTTTGGTAATGTCTTTTCATTCGCTCATTAACGCTGATGTCTCTTTTTCCCCTTAGAGGCCGGGGTCCGGAAATGCCAGGATACGGCGCGGACCCGAAATGAAGAGGGAATGAATCAACAGGTAAGTCTTAACATGGAGATTTAGCTTTCCTTATTCCCTTCTCTCTCACCTTTTGTTCTGGTCTTTTTCTCCCTAGGCGCTGGGGCGTGACTGCGAATCCGGATGATCGCTGCTGAATATGGAGGCGCCCTGTAAAGGTGAGTGGAATGCGGCGCTGCAGCGATCGACGCAATGAGCTTTTAAATTAAAGTCTTCCTTTTCAGGATCGTCGGTGAGATGTCTCCGGGATGCGGATATAGCAGGTAAGGACTTTTCCTTCTTCTATTCTCTTCTTCTCTTCCTTTGCAGGTGATCCAGGATGCTGGCAGGCGTGGCAGAAGTCAGGATGCAGGAGCAAACACGGTGAGCGTCCAGCTGCTAGATGCAGAACAACGCAAAGCACGTGTGGCTGTTCGGGTGGGGTTTAAATAGCCTTGGAAGAAGTTCCAGGTATGTATCCTTCCCCGACCACGCCCGGGAAGTAAATTAGTCCCACAGGTAAAGTAGTTCATTTCAGGCCTCAAGGAGGCCGGGATCCTGCAGCATGGTCTGCATCAGGTAAGTGCACCCAAGCACTGAATAATGAGCCTGGCGCCTATGGTGCCAGGACTGATGTCTTTTATGAGCCTGGCGCCATAGGCGCCAGGACACTGTCCAAAGGGCCCCTATATGGGGTTGCTGGGTCCTTCCTTGGGGACTGGATGTCCACTTTTGGGGACGCAGGGCTTGAACCGGCTCCCCGGGAGCGGGCATCATGACATTTATGGGTGTCTCTCTCTCGCTCTCTCTCTCTCGATGAGTGAAAAAGCTGTGAAGTGAGAATGGAAGAATAATTACATCTGTGAGGGGTGGGAAATCTGGGAAGAATAGTTGCTTTACCAGTACTATATATAATTTATATATATAGAATAGTTGCTTTACCAGTACTATATATATAAATTATATATAGTACTGGTAAAGCAACTATTCTTCCCAGATTCCTCACCCTCACAGATGTAATTGTTCTTCCATTCTCACTTCACAGCTTTTTCACTCATCGAGAGAGAGACACGCCTAAAGACAATTCAGGACACAGTTAGGTGTCCTGACCCATGTTTGGACTATTATGCTGCAACATTTGGTGCCGTGGGCTTAGGAAATCCAAGTGGGCGGAAAAGCCCACATTTGCGCCAGAATCCAGGAGAACCGTGCAGTTTTGCACACACCAAAATGGTCCCCTGACCTGCCACCCACCAGTGCAAAGAAAGATGGTTCTGTTCAAAACCCGTTTTTATTAATGTCAAAAATTGCTAAGATCATGGGCCCGAAACCACCAAACAAAAATCCAACTATGGTTGAGTGTTTTACTTTACTCTACTACAGATCCACATCAATGCCATGTCAAGCAAGGATCATATACTTTCAAGTAAAATCCTTTCCTTTTGAAATGTATTAATTCAAGACAGCTGTCAAAAATAGGTGCAGTACCGCCATTGGACACTGATCGGCGCTGGTGCTCTATAAATCCTGACAGGAGAGCTGTCTTGCAGAACTGGGCAGTGAACAGAAGGGGGTCTTATGTAATTAAAAGTTCAAAAGACTGGCCTTTCCTGAGAACTCTTAACACCCCAGAGACGCACACCAGGAGGCAGGATATGATATGGCCCTGTTGATTGAGAGGGAGGGGACTTCCCTGCAGCCTGCTGGACCCAACACAATAGACCCTTGCAATTGAATGGGGTGTGCTGATTTTGGGTGTGGACTGTAAACAGAGCTCTGCCTGGAAGTAGAGACATGTGATCCCTGACTCCTCCCAGTTCCTAGGGGCGGGCCAGACAGGACTGTGGATTCATATTGCAGCAAATATATGTTTAAGTTAAATGCTTCTAAAATCTTGTATTAAGCTCACAGAAATGTACAATTTGGGGATCATGAAAATGAAAAATGCCCTCATGATTTGAGCCCAAATTCCACTTTGTACGGTGTTCTGGGACCGAACCCCGGTAATTATTAATATTGCAGACACTGTGTTTAGGATAGAGACATAGTAATTTCCAGTAATATGCTCAGGGAAGGGGTGCAGGTCTGTGTAAATTTTGAGGAAAAACCAAAATGGCGAAAGTCACTAAAAAGCACAAAATGTTGCCATTTGTGAACCCAGGCTCTGAGGGGGATCAGAGTTGGGCGAGAGTGTATCTTAAATGAATCTGTGAAATGTGTATGTAATTTCAACGACGTGTGTATCTGGGAAACCTGGTCAGTTATGGAAAATTAATTTTCTAAGTAAAAGCAAAGGGGCGTTTCTTCAATAGACTGTAAGACTCTCACTCACTCTGACACACTATCCCTTCTCAAATCAGGTCACAGAGAATCCTTGACCTATCAAATCATGAGAGGGTTGGGCATGCAGAATGATCCGACCCACCCACTTTCAAAACACATAAAAAGAGACTGCTTGGACAGGCAAGACATTCACTTTCATTTTCTTGCAGAGCATTTTGCCGGACCACACAACATCTAGAAGGAACATCCAGAACTTAGATTCCAGATAGACTACAGAACTTAAAGCAAAGGCCTAACCCTCAAGCTGAGAAGGCCTTCAGAATTCAGAAATCCAACCAAACTATTCTACAGCCGGGCGAGCTGTTGGATTCTTTGCCAAGAACTTTTGCCAGAACCGGTAGCAGACCCAGAAAGCAGTGCTGTATCCAGAGATACCAGACCAGACCAGATCGCTGTGAGCAGAACCAGAGATCCAGACCAGCAGAGTAGAGCTGACCCAGATAGCTGTGGCTTCAGAACTAACCGCCCGGAGTCCAGTCCAACCTGCTGACCAGACCCTGACGGCTTATTTCAAATTCTTAGTGTGAGTACTCGGCTAGAACTGTGCCAGAACCAATCTCTTAGTCTAAAATAATCTGATCCAAACCCTTTTAACCTGTCCAGAACTGCATCATAGAATCGTTTGTCCCTTCTCCGATTTTAAACCTGTAAAGTGTCATTTTGCCATTTTGAATCATTATTTCATTTCGGAAAAACTACCTTCATAAAATCATCTGTATCTTTGGAATCGTAGGTGCTAGGAACGTGGTTTAACTTTCACCTTAAAGCTAAGATTCTAAGCTTTCCAACAAGCTTAAAACCGACTTGCTACTCCTTATAGTTCCGCCGTAATCGCAATCGACGCACTCGGAAAATAGTTCCGCGAATTGACAGTTTGCTTCATATCAACCGTGTAAAAATATCTGTCTTTTGCTTCCATTACTGAATCCCGTTTTCAACCCGATAACCATCCCTGAATCATTGGTACGGCTGACCTGAACTGATTTAAAGTATCTCTCACTCACCCTGAACATCTAGAGGGAATTAAAAGGATTTTCAGCATATTTTTCATTTCATTGCCACCACATTTAAAAGGATCTTGCCTGCTTTAAAATCATACCTGTTTTCCTCTATGCTCGCTGGGGGGAACTGGAAATTTGTATTGCATTTTGTATTCCTGAGAATTGTGTGCTCTCCTTCCATCTCCTTATCTTGCATAGGGGGGAGGGAATTGTCAAAGAAAAAGTGATCATATTATCTTTTGTTGAAATCATATCAAGTTTATTCTGTGCTGCATTTTTCCCTCATTGCTTTCCTTGAAACCATAAAAGTATTTTCTGCTACCTTATCCTTCCTATACTAACTCCTCATTGATTGTAAAGAAGTGTGCTAGTGTCAGATTATCTATTGTCGATCAACATTATATTCATATGCCTAAGTGTGATACCAAATATTAATTTATTATAAAAGTGTGATATATATATTGTTTAATTTTTCCAATAAATCTTTTAAATTGCAAATGAAACCTACTTCTTGGCTCAGTGAGGTCAGGGGGATTTAAAGAGAGGGGCGTTATAAGGGTTTATCATCCAGAGTATAACTTGTCATAAAAATATATAAATAAGGGCTTCCCTTGGGCGTCCCAGACGAGGCACTGACTTAGTGGGATTGCTTGATTGGAGTCACTTGACTAATATATATATATATATATATATATATATATATATATATATATATATATATACCCCCCCCAAGGCCATAGCAAATAATGTAATTGATATGTGTTTTCTTTTTAGCTCAACATCCTCAGTGGTTCCACTTTGCTTCCTCTTGACATCCCCATCCTGCCAAACAAATTTGATTTCCCTCTTCCACATAGTCACAGGCCCCCATTAACACAATGTATAACTTGTTCCATAATAAGACCTACTCGTAAGGTGTAATACTCAGAGTAATTTGCCCTCCATTTCATTTACCTGTGAATTCATGAGAGCAGATGCTTAAAAATGCACCATGGATTCTGCGATTCCAAGATTCATCTTCTGCAAATATCCATCTGTCAACAGGCCAGGTCAGGTCTATCAACAGGGAAAAATATCTGATATTTTCCCCCTTTTGAAGTTAGGCAGAAACAGAGGAACCTGCAGGCCAGGTATGAGGTCACACAGACACTGTAGGTATTTATACTCCTAACAATATGAAGGTGTGCAACTTACTTCTTCTTAGTGTGAAATCAGGGCCTCAATTAGTTATGTTTGTGGTTCGGTCAGAGTTGATGCCATATATCACTGCTCTGGTCATCTCTACTCCCCTCCCCACATCATGTCCCAGTTACAAATTTGTAAACTGGCCCCTTCACAATCCCATACGTCTGAAATTCCGATGGGCATTTGTAAGTCAGAATTGTATAAGATCCTGCCCGACGTGACTGCATACCCCAGCCTTGTCTGTATTTTAAATACTGTCCTGACATGCAACCTAATGTGCCCCAGAGCAGTCAGCCTTTCAGAGGACCTGATATGGCGGTCATTGCCTCGCCTCGATTTTCTATAGGTGGGCAGAATTTTCTCTGGCATTTGTTTTTCTATTCTTCCCTCCTCTTCCAAAGTTTGAGACATAACCTACAAATTGGTGGGTTGAGGGAGATTAGCTTGAAGGAGCAGAATCATCAGAAGCCAGTCCGGATTCCACGCCACTGGTAGAGTGGTTTTCTGGGATTCTGCTTTGTATCTTTGCATGATGGTGGTCTTGGCTAGTGAACATTGTATCAGGATTCTGGAATGGCCAGTCTGCTTTGATTTCCTGGAATGCAGAGCATATTCCAGCCTCCCGATTGGCCAAAATGTCTGTGTTCACCCTGCAGCTGGAATTGTTGACATCTTAGAGTCTCCTGATGAGAGTACAACTGAGACAACAATTTGAACTCTGCACCAAGGACAAAATGGCAGATGGAGTGGATTGTGCACTCAGTCTGCCATTCCAGTTTTCAGTACTGGAATCGGGAATTTAATTTACACCTTGCGTTGGGAACTCTACCGAATATAGATTCTTCACTGCATGAAGACTCCAGCATCTATAGCTTAGGAGGTAGAGGGAATGATCAATGCTGCTTGTGGTAGGGTATGTGGTGAACAAGGGGCACTAGAATATGACTAGGGTGGTCTGACCGATAACTAATGTGCCTCACAGAGGGTGGATGTCGTGTGATTCCCTAGGCTTATCCCCTCATCTGAGACACAATACCATGGTGTTCCTTTGGGAAGTCTCAAACATCACAACAGGACCTCATGTCCCATCATTTGCTATCCTTGACCGGGATAATTTACGGAGCAAAGTCAAACCAGAACCACAAAGGCTTAATGGGATCATCTAACACGCAAAGGGGAAATGATTCCAAGTCTACCCCGGACCATGTAGTCATGCGAGATGCAGCACCCTTTACCCAGTGAACAAATCCAACCGCAGAGTACCGCAGAACCATGAACCCACACGTAAGGAATTCCAAGATGGCGCTAATGGCACAGCGTGTATTTAAAGATGGAGAGTCAATAATTAAGAGTAACAAAGACAACTTTCCTCATACCCAATATGTCAAGGATAATAATCTCACTGAGGTCCCATTTTAAAAGGGCAATGGAGAAGCGCCCAATAAAGTGACCCGAAACAGGCTGCCCAAGGGAGACTAATCCTGGGTTGTCTTACAGAAAAACAAACCACAAAGGGTGTTTAAGAAGTGCTGTAGGAAGCGAGAAAGATGAGCAAGCTGGGAGGAAGCAGTTTTGCTACTCCCCACTGCCCAGAGGTACAGGGAGATTGCTATCTGGGATTAGGTAGCCTAACTATTAAAGAATGCCCAGTAGGAGCTCTGCTAGATACAAACAAGAGAATGACCGTGTGAAGGAGGTGGAACCCATAGCCAGGTTATGTCCATAAATCTGGAGGAACTAGGAAGACTTGAAGCCTGGGCCCTTCCGAGAGAAGCCTCAACCCAATAGGGAGAGACCTTTGGCACACGGCTAACTACATCTGTTGCCTTACAAGGAGCATGAAGGAACGAGGAGGATACCAGCTGTATACAGAGGAGGCAAAGATGTATATTGTTCTGTTAAAGAAAACCACCCTTCCTCAAAGGAAGGGGGAGACACAAGTACCCTCGACTTGTAGAAAACAGAGTGCAAAGAAGCCAAACGACTGTGGAGAGGTCTGGAGAAGAGAAGAAAAATGGAGGGTTGTAAAGAAGCCAAGAGCTGGTAAAGAGGTCAGAAACATACTCCCCGGAAGAACTGCCCATGGAAGCAATTATGGTATTCGTTTGTAGATTACAGCCGGGTATTTGTAGCTAAAAGGTTTGAATGTATGTGGAGGTGTGAGGGTGCTAATGGAAGGGTTACCTAAATGTGTGTCAGTCAGTAGACTACATTTTTTTGCGTTGATTTTGAATTGAAGAGAAGAGATTTTGTCGAGGAGTGCTTTTTGAAAGTTAGAGCACCATGTACTGTCATGGCTACAGGTGTCATGTTTGACTGCAGGAGATTCAAGTTCTTTCAGTATTTTAAAAAGCTCTTTGGTGTTTGATTCTGCTAGCAATATGCGTTTGTTGTGTCTTTTTTGGCTTTGAAGATTGCCACTTTGTAGTTGAGTGATGCTAGGAAGAGGCTGTTCTTATTGGCATCTGAAGGAAGGCTTTTCCTGCAGGCCTCTGCATTTGTCTTTTCCTTGCGCAGTGCTCTTAAGTGAGGCATGAACCAGGAATTGATATGTGCACAGGGTTTGGGTTTCCACTGTTTAAGTGGGGCTATAGTATTGAGGGCTTTCAGGATAGCTTGATTATAGGTATCAAATAAGACTGTAGGATTGGCACAAGTCCTCGAGGCATTAAGTATGGGAAGGATTATAGGCAGTAGTTTCTCCTTAGTTATATCTCTTTTATTCCTGGTGCTAATGGAAGGTGCTATATTCTGTTTGGTACATTTGTTGTTAGCCTTGATGTTGAATGTTAATAGCATTGTGTTCAGACCATGTGCAGGCTGTGTGGGACACTAAGTTAATGTTGCAGTTCAGGTCGACCAATCAATCTAGGGTTCTCACTTTGTTGTGAGTAGGTTCATGAATGTGATGTGAGAATCCTAGATCTGTGAGAGTACTGACTAAGTCCAAGGCATTAATGGGGTCTTGGAAACCCATATTGAGATCACCCAGTAGGAGAATTTGCAAGTTAGGCTTAGTGTTAACTGCTACTAAGGTTGTAATGTCGTCTATGAAGGAGGTGACCGGACCTGGGGGCCTGTAGATAAGGTGAATCCTGTCAGCTTTGTTGGGAGATCTGGGCATTTTGACAGAGTAGCTCTGCTGAGGGGATATCTTGATTAGGGATGGGTCTCATGGCAAAGGAACCTCTGAATATGAAGGCCATGCCTCTGCCTTTAGATTGGTTGGTGTTGCGGTCACATCTCAGGCTGGAGTAGCCATAAGGGATAGCCAGAGAAAGTAAGGGACCGGCTGCTGCATGTAGCCAAGACTCGGTAATGGCTAAAAAGTCTAAATCTTGGACTGTAATGAAATCAGCAATGTCCAACCCGTGGGCAAGGAGGGACCTGGCATTGATAAGGGCACCCTTAATTGATGGCTTATTGTGTTTTGTGGGGTTGCTGTGGTTCGAAGCGACTTTAAGATGGGTGTTTTTAATGGTTACCGACTTAAGACTTAGTGAGCTATGGTCAAGGGTATTGCTAAATTTAGCCATGGTAGAGAGGGTGTGGGAACGCCTAGTTATGTGGGGAAATCTGGAACCTAGCCTCAGATTCCTGAGATGTAATGTGCATGGCTGATTAGGTGTAGGTTTGATAGTGAAGTGTTTCAACCAAAGGGCCGTAGAATTCAAATAAGGATTCAGAAGTGATGGCAAGCCAGAGGGATTGGAGGTGATGGTTTGCTGGGGGCCTGGGGACATGGCGATAGGAGAGTAGTTACTTACTATAGCTGGCTGATACGGGGTAGTGAGAAATAATGCGGGTGACATAGTTACCAGCAATTGAATCATGGAGGTGCACTGGGCTAGGGTGTGCTGATTAAATGGGGGCCAGGCTACTGATAGAGTGACCAGGCACAGGAACAGAAGTGTATAGCCAGTTGGCTGGTGCACGTACATTGAACTAAGTGAGTAGGCACGGACAGCTGATGTCAAGTAGGTGTGCCGCTACAAACTGTAAGTAGGCGCCAGATAAATGATGAACCACCAAGCCTAACTTAGGATCTCTAATCTATTAAAAGCAGAGACACTGTAGTAGGTCTCATAGGCAGGGAAGCATATAATAGCTTGATTAAAATAGCTTTGTGAAACTTTCACACGGGCAAGACCTGGAACATTTCTGTTTGGAAGCAGTGGCTTTGACAGGAGGGTGAATTGGTTGTTCAGAGTAGGGTTGCAATGTTATGTTAGCCAACACTTTTGGATGTTCGTTTGACAGACTATGGTGCATGCAGAGGGACAGAGATTGGTTAAGACTAGGTTTAAGATGTTTGTTTGAATTGGCATTCCATGGTTCTGGGACGAAGCTAGAAAGAAAAACATACTTTGTTTTGCATCATCCATGAAAGTATGTTTTCAAATGTGTCCTTAATTATTTTTAGAATCATGCCCTAGATCCTGTAGGCGTTTATTCCAACCCGAAACCTGATCTACCGTTGTACAATAAAATCACACCTAACTCAGAATGTTTGCCATCTTCTATCATTTCCGTTTTGAACTTCCAACAGGTAATAGCAGAAGTTTGAGGGGGGTTCTGAAGAGGGATTCAGGATCTCTCCCCCCCCCCCCCCCGACCCCCATCAAATTCATGACAAGACGGAAGGCCAGAAAACACTGCAATCACCCATTCTATTTCTGACAAAGCCCTATTACGCCAATGAGATATATATATATATATATATATATATATATATATATATATATATATATATATATATATTTGTACACACTCACTTAGAGGACAGATACCTATACATACTGTTTCACTTTTATTATTTTTGCCATTAGTCAAATGCAGCAACGCAGAAACCGCAAGGCACAAGAGATCCTGAGTAAAGCTTGCAGATGCTTAAACACAAATAACCCTATAGAACTGCAGGAGCACCTATGGGACCTAACAGAGCCAAGTGTGACTAACCTATGGAGAATTTAGTATAGCGTGGACAATGTAGACGCCGCATTATGTTTAGGAAAATTACAGCAGCCTCATATCACTGAGCAAAGGACGAGCAGAGCTGGTTCAGGCTGGACAGAGAGCAAGACTTGTGACACAGGACCTGCAGCCAAGGTCAAGAGATACAGAAGACATTGTAATCCCCAGATGACAAAGGGACAGCTGAAGAAAAAAGGAATAAATCCTCATAATTTGGAGCTGCAGAGCTCAATTTCGTGGTCTCTAAACACGTGATGCAGCTGAAGCAAACAATGGACAGTGATCGGTGGTGAGAAAGGAGAGCCGATCTCGGCCATACAGACACGGACTGCAACAAGTATGCAACAAGTGTTGCGCCGAGCAGGAGAATATTTTCATAAGGCAAAGGTGGTGCACACAAGTTACAATACAGACACTTAATCATTCTCATCACCTTGAGAATGTCCACAGCTGAGAACCATTTTGTGTCCCAGGCCTGGGGACGTCGGTCCTAACCAATCACAGTTTAGTACCCTAGGGGTGGGTAGCAATGGGCAACAACCAATGCTAAGTCCACAGCACTGCAACAATGTTATACTTATTGAATTGGAGATCGAACAGGCCAGCCACCTGACATGGAAGAGCCAATAGAATAACATGTATAGGTACCCATATAGGTTATTAGCCAATCCCACGCTGCAATATGTTTCTGGAGAGAGGCCTAAGTAATGGCGGAGCAGTGACGTGTTTGCAAGACAAAAGTGGCCTGCGCGCCATTTACTGTGTGACATGCTGGAATCTTTCTGAGTTCTTGTGTCAATCCCTGTCGGTTTGCCATTGAATGAGTTCTCCGTGTATACTGGGGGAGGGTGTTGGGCCCTCCAATCCGCAGACTTCCAGTATCGCTCTAGCGTAACTGGGAGCTCTCCCCCAACAGTTCTCTGATTAACCATTCTCCATCTTCATCCTCACCCAGCTCCTGCAGAGTACAAAACAACCCCCATCACTGCTCCAGACAGGCAAAGCGAGAATAACCTATAGGAAACATGGCATGCATTTTCTTCCGAAAGGCTGGTATGATTGGGGTCAACCCTGCGGATAAGTGGTGTACCAACCACTTATACTCCCTAAAAACATGTGCATACTCAAACATAAAAAAAAGATGTTTAACACTTGCAACCACAAATGGATAACTAACTCGGAGGATACTGCCCCTATTACCACATGGCACTAAAAATACGTTCAGATCAGTGGTACAAATATAGGGGTGTCACAGTAAGGACACCTAATACTATTTATCACTTCTTGATCTGAAGAGCAGCTTTAAGGTAAAAAGGCATCTTCCAATGTGCATGCGCTTCTAGGGGCAAAGAGTAGTGGTTTACAAATTAATAGTCCAAGTATATTTTTATTCGCTTGAACGATGCCTCCATTGGGAGTTGGAATAACTTTTTTACTTTCTAAAATATTGATGTACTCCGAACTGTAATAAATGGTTAAGAACACCCTCACTACAAATTTTATCTGAAGCCTTGGCTGGCGACAAGACCAATCAGTGAAATTACTAATTCTCTACACTTTATCCTCAAATTAAGTTTACTATTGATCACTTCCTTCACTAAAACAACACCTGTTGCGTTCTTTCAAAAATTGTAATGGTTCAAATACAAACATGTCTATTACCTAGAAGTAATGTCTCAAAGCTCCATCTATGTCCTACATCTGCTTGTATTGCTCAATTGTCACTGTACTCCATACTTGATACATTTTGTGATCTTACCATCTTCTTTCCCTTATCATCCTATCAACTATTTTAATGTACATTAATCCTGATCTCATTCGCTATGAGCTTCCATGTATGCAGTTGTCTTCAGTCCTATTTATTAATCTCTTTAAATTCTTCTAGCCTTTTTATTTTTAAAGGTTTGTGTTGCAAAAAATGAATGGGTGCTGTGCTTTAGGTGCAACACCCTGTTGTGCTCAGACATAGACACAATACTATATTCACGCAAGCACAATTTAATATCCATGCATCTTCCCTTGATATGTTATTTTGAAGCTCTATTTGGCAAAGGAAGTCACCCGCATAGCCCTAAAAGTTTATTTTCAGTTTTTAAGACTCCTTAAGTTAGATATAGGATCTTTACATGTTCAACGGGTCTAGGAAAATTCTTTAAAAAAAATAAAAAAATTCACGGGGCTTAGAACGCCAAAGTAGCCTTTCGTACACTCAGAGCTCCAGATAAGATTTTCAAGTGGGAGCAGGCAGGGGGGAAATGTTCAACTTGCAAGCTAGTAGCCAGCAATAAAACAGCACTCTCTGCCTCCATCTATACAAACTGCACACCATTTCTTACTTGCCAAGATTCAATTATAACTAGCCAATGACTAGTGCACATTATTTTGCGCCCTGCTTGGGAGTATTTAACTCCCTATTTTTTGAAGTTGGAACAAACATGATTTAGGGAGTGAAAAAGTAAATCCCACAACCAGTTAAGTGCAGTGGAGGATGGGAGTTCGGAGAGGGGGGAGGTGGGAGGAGAAACACAACATGGCATATAACCCTATTGGTAAGGACTTGCACGACCCAGATGATGGGAACAGTTCAGAGTGCAACGGTCCTGGAGGCAACGGGTCGATCCAGTATTACAGGTGACTCTGAGTAGGACTAATGCAGTGATCATCCACGAAATTTGGGGCGGGGGGCTGTGATGGTGAGGATAATCAAGCATGATGCTAGTCTGGGTCATAGAGGGCACCCAGTTTGGAAGGCTGCCTAGACTGTAGCGCTGGGTAGATGATGAAGAGAAGAAAGAGCCTGTTCAATTAGTCAGTACGGGTCTGAGGCATTGCTTTCATAGCTTTAATTTTGCGTGACACATTGAGGAATGCCAGGAGGCATTTGGGCGTGTGGAGGTGATCAAATGTAACCTACCCCCCCCCCCAAAACAAAACAAAAAGTTTTGGGGAGAAGATGAAATTGTTATCAATAATGGTCACCAGTTTTCTTTGCATTGGCGATGGCTGAAAGTAGGCACTGTGGAAGTGCAGGAGAAGGATAAACGGGGGACATTTTCATGCCCATGAAGATCATTTCTGCTTTCGAGGCCTTTTGGCAGAGACCAATGTAAATCCTGGATTCGCTAGAAGCAGGCTGAGATAATCTGGGAGATCGACAAGTTTTCTCCTACTTTGAAAGCAATCTGTGTGTCGTCTGCATATGTTTGGAGGGAAAAGGGAGTAATGAGGCTCAGCCAGAGGCTTCATGTAGCTATTGAAGAGCCAAGGAGACAAAACCAGAGGCTTGAAGTACTAATTAACTGATCCTTACAAGAGTCCAGATCTCACTTGATTCTCTTTTTTGAAGGAAAGGGACAATCCTTTGAAGGGTGTGGCCTCAACTACCCAAAGATTTGTCTAGTCTTTTGATCAGTGTACCTTGGTTGTCTGTGTCAAATGCACCATGGTCCAGAACTTTTGCGTTGCAGGGTTATTGTCTAGAAATGGCAGGGGAATTAAGCCTTCACAAAACTGGTTGAAGCCGGTTTGGTGTCCAGTTAAGTGATTGAGTTTTGCTTTACTCCTGTCATTGTTACCCATTTCTTTCCTAAAGTAAGACGCATTGGCAGCAGTTGGCCAGGACTTTGCAGTCAACTTGTCTTCTTTTTTAGAGTTGGGGAGGTAGTTGTTTTTTCCAAAACATAAACATTATCTTGAGCGCTTGTGAAATAATGTTGTGTTCTGCAGGGGAGGGAACACACAAGTTGGCCGTTTGTCTTGTGAACCTTGATAGCTGCAGCCAGCACGCTTTCTGTGAAAAACGGACATCGGCGATGGCGGTTGCAAAATAGCCAGCGCATATCATGTAATGACGTGCATGTGCCTACAACAAATGAGCAGTAATCGGAATGTGCACAGAGCGGGAAGCATGGCAAAGACCAGGTACATGTATGTATTCATCGGCAAATGCTATCTTCCCCTCTCCGCTCCATGGCATTAGTTTTGTCTCATAGTGGTGGTGCTAACGTGCCACCTCTAGAGGCCGAGCCATTTTTAGTTTCTGCTTACCATTTAAGAAGTATTTTTTGCAATATTGGGACTCTGTTGGCGTAACTAACCTACATGAAGGCAAACGAAGACCTACCAAGATGTACAACTTGATGGGTAGTTGCGAGAAGGATAACGGACATGCTGCATGAATCGGAAGGAAATAATGGAAATTCAGCAGAATGCCCGGAATTTGGAATGTCATTTATTTCACGTCTTCGCAAAGTGAATGTGCATATTCCTGTGCAAATGGACTTTACAAATGTAACACTGATGAGCTCTCTGTTTATTTGATATTGTTCTAAATGTGTGCGCATACCAGTATACAAACCTTTTGTGTTTCAGCGATCTATGTTCTTTTGAAAGTGGTGCCTCAGAGTTTTGTGTTTTAAATACTGTTCTACTCCCGAATCAGTTCGATACCAATTTAAATATATTGTATTCCGGTAGGTTACATTGTACATGCAATTTTTAGACCTACAGCCAATTTGTTAGTGTCAGGCTGGTAATATCCACATCCAACGCAGGAGCTGCTGAGTCCCACGATCCCACTAAGATGTCTAGCTCACAACTAAACTGAACAGCTGAGTACTAGACACCCCTGGGGGGAAGGGGGAAAAGTGGATAAAATAACAAATCAGATACTGGATCTTCTATCTTCATCCGGTCTCTGCATGAATGAAAATTGTTAAGCATTAAATAATATTACAAAACTAAACAACTATTATTTTATGAATATCAACAATCCTACCTGAATACCCTCTGCAAAAAGCCCAGAGGATGATAATTATTTCTATATATTTTTTTTAGTTTTGAAATAACTCCAACTCTTTTACCCTAAAAGCAAACTTTGGTGGTCATGTTTCATAACTGTGCTGCTGAAAACCAATGAACTGAATGTCATTACAAGTGACTAAACTGATGGAGGCTCCTTGTGGAAATAAATGAACTTGAAGAAAAGAAAATGTGTTTCCAAACAATGTCAATAAAACTGCGAACACAAACTCCAGAATGTCTCAAGAAGATGAGTCTTTTGAATGAAGCACACTTGAAAAAATAGTTGAAAACACAGAAATAATCTTTTGTTTTCCTTAAAATGATACTATTTCCTTAATCAGTTCATTCCATTTCAGTTACCTCTCTTTATGGAAATAGTTCAACAACCAAAGGAAATACCATTTAATGTTGAGTGCAGTTTTAAAGTAGTTATTCCTCAAAAACGTCTTTGCATGTAATGAGATGCATTTGGAAGATTCCTCATATAATATGGTAAACAAGTCTTATATATTTTCCTCTTTGTTAAAAATACCTTGGCTCAAAAATAAATATCCTTCTTGGTGCTGCTTTTAAAAAACAAGGTTGCCTGTGCAGTCATTAACTTTAATAGCCTTTAAATATCATGTTTTCATGACTTAATCTCTGATGAATGAGTTTGCCATGAAAAAACACTGGCTTCACAACACAACGTCTTTTAATCCTTGCACTTCAGAGGAGAAAATAACAGAAGATAAGGCTAACTTAAGCAGTTCATTTAGATTAATTACATAAAAAGTACTTAGCTTATTTTTTGCTTTAGAAGACCTCTCAGCATTTTCTCCCACAGGGAAAATTAATTTCTTTAGAGTAGATGTAACTTGAATGAGTTGTTTCTTTTTCTTTTAGTGTTGAAGATATTTTCTTAAGAGTTTTCCAAGGCCCAAAACATAGGAGATAAACAGAAACATGACCAGCTCAGGAAACTAAACTAATGAAAGGCAGTTTAGAATGTTGGGAGTCACACCATTGTCAACCTGCCACCCAATCAGAACTCCTGCCTCTGCCCTCCATCTTGGCTTGGGGTATCTGCAGTACTCTGAATATGGAAGTTAAGGCCCAACCATTTTAACAGTGAAAGGACTATATTTAGTTTTTAAACCTAACAATGAAATAAACAAAGAACATAAGGATAATAATTCTTTAATTACCACCCATTTACTATGGAACCTGACAGTTAGTTCTGAATGAATTGGTCTCTTATTTTGTCATGTTGTTTTTTTATGGTGTGCTTTTTTTATTTTTTTAACATAACTCCCACCTATTATAAAAGAAAGCCTTTTGCATTGCCTTTTATAGATGTGCTGAACAGCAGCAATTTTAAAGGTGCTTTAGTTTGTTTGTGTGCGTGTGTCTGCGCGCACGCGCGTATTTGGATATGTGAATGATACGAGTTGAAATGGCAGATAATGATGTCGTGACAAAAGTATACAATTATTTTGGGCCCAGCCACCGTGCGCCCTATCGTATCCATAGCTCATGCGACTTAGTACACTTCATGACATGTATCACTGTAAGCAACTCCTCGTTCCCAGGGTGTTGAAACGTCCCTGCATTTGTTTTGGTAATCGCAAGAACCGCTGTTGGAGTACGTGTCTGTTTTTGTGTGGCCATCATACATTTGCCATAGTGTAGCTAAAAGGGCTCTTGCAAAAGATGTTGCAGCATGGTGAGGAAATAAGGGCTCCAGGCAACAGTGATGAAGAAACAGTAATTTATTTCATTACAGCGACAGCGGCCTATGAGAGCCGAGTGCCAACATGGCTCTCTCCCTGCAGTCTGAACTGTAACCCATGAACATTCTTAGAATAACATTCTTAGAACTTAATCAGCTCATAGTGCAGCTCAATGCTTAACTAGCATCTGGTAATACATTTTTATGAACTTGTTTTAATTTCCACTTACATCATAACACATCTCATCCCTTATGTGCATACAGCTGTTTACTGCACATAATAATCCTTAAACCAGCTGGGTTTGTTCTTGACTCTACTTGAATGTGTCTCTGCTGCAGACCTTGAATTGTTGTCATCCTTGGAACACTTATCTATGACACTAGAGTCTCTGATACTGTTATTAGCAAATTCACCATTGTCATGTTCACCATTGTCATGTTTATCATGTGCATTGTCCTTCATGCATTCTGGACATTTCACAATTCTGGACATTGACCAACACTCCCCCCCCCCTTCTACAATTACTACATTCTTTCTTACTGCAGATATTTTCTTGGCACCAATGTATTTGCTTTCTACACATTTGGGAGTGAATCTAGGGTTCTTTATGAGAGTACAATCTCCCACTTTCCAGGTATTACTTTTGACACTCTTGTCCTCATCAAATCTTTCTTTGTACACATCCTGTGCTTCTTTGATGAGAGTCATAATTCTCTCGCGATCAGTGTTGGAACTCTTGGCTAAGTCCATCCACCCTGGACATAGTTTTGTTCCAGGTTGTCTCCCTTTCAATGACATGAACGGAGATACATTTGTAACTGAGTGTGGTGTGGTACAGTAGTTCCATATCATTTCTCTTACTAGACCAAACCATCTTAGATTAGAAGCCATGGCCAATTGCAAACCACCCTTTATGAACCTATTGGCTCTCTCAACGAGGCCGTTGGCCCTTGGATGATAAAAAGCAGTTCTAGTGTGTCTGATGCAAAATTTCTTCAAGAAAGTTAACATCCTTTCAGAACAGAATTGTACTCCATTATCAGTGATTAATTCTGTCGGGAAACCCTCCCTGTAAAACACTTCCTCGAAGAATAACACCATCTCTGCAGTGGTTGCCTCACGCAAAGCCTTCCATTCAATCCATTTGGAATGGTAGTCTACTAACACAACAATGTATTTATACCCATTGTCAAGGTTTTGTAATGGTCCTATCAAATCAACTGCAACTTTCTGCCATGGTTCACTCGGTACTTTGGCAGGATTTATTGGTACTCTAACCATCTTGGTCTTGTCACTCTTACCACACTCTCTACAACCCCTAACACACTTCTCTGCATCGCTGTCAATCCCGGGCCACCAGAAATATTGCCGCAAATATCTCTTTGTTCCTCCCATGCCCAGGTGACCTTGATGTGCTATATTTACTAAATGAGATCTGACTCCACTGGGGGGTATTATCCTATTTCCTTTTCTAAGTTTACATCCGTCCTCAGACATACTTAACTCGTCCTTCACACCAAAATATCTGTCAAACTCTTTTCCCACAACATTCTTGTGAGGCCATCCTTCTCTGGTCCAAATCATAACTTGATTCAATATTAAATCCTCCTCACCAGCTATTATCCACATCTCTTTATCAATGGCATCATGCTCAATTTCTGCAATGCTCACATCTTGAAATTCAGGTGCTCCCTCCAATTCACCATCACATACAGGTAATCTGGATAAACAATCTGGTACCACATTCTTCCTCCCGGGAATGTAGCACACCTTGAAATTATAACCCAAGAGTTCTACCATCCACCTCGAAACTCTTGGAGACACTTTGGCCCACTCAGAACCGTTCATCAATTGAACCAAAGGCTTGTGATCTGATCTGACAATAAAAGGTCGACCCCATAGAAAGAACTTGAAGTGCGTGACTGCCCAAAATACTGCTAGTGCCTCTCTTTCAATGACCGAGTAATTTTTTTCTGCTCCTCTAAGTGGCCTGGATGCAAATGCAATTGTGTATTCAGTTTTGCCTGAGTCAAACTGAGTCAAAACTGCTCCTAAACCAAGGGTACTAGCATCAACTGAAAGCAACGTTTTCCTGCCAAACATGAATCCACTTAAGGATGGGGCCTTGACTATACAATCTTTGATTTGCAAGAATGCTTCCTGACACTCTTTGGACCATGTGTACTTCACGTTCTTTTTTAGTAACTCCCTCAATGGAGATGAGATGGATGCAAAGCCATTCACAAATTTATGGTAATATTCCGCTGGTCCCATGAAAGAACGTAGTTGGTCCTTGTCTTGGGGCTGAGGAGTATTACTAATACTTTCTATGAGTGACTTTTTGGGAGAAATACCTTCTTTCGAAACTTTGTGTCCCAGATACTCCACTTCCTTAACACTTATTTTACATTTGCTTCTTTGGACCGTTAACCCAGCCTCTTTCAGTCTGCATAGTACTGCCCTAAGTACTCTGTCATGCTCATGCTCATTACTTGCAAAAATCAGAATGTCATCTTGAAACACCTTAACATTTTCCAACCCTTTTAACACTTCCTCCATCACCTTTTGGAACACAGATGCGGCCGAGGCCAACCCAAATGGCATGCGATTGTATTTATAAGTGCCTTCAGGTGTGATAAAGGCAGTGAGATGTTGCGATTCTCGGGAAAGGGGAACTTGGTGATAGGCAGCAGAGAGATCAATGACAGAGAACAATTTGGGTTCGCCAAAAGTGGAGAGTGTCTCGGAAATGTTGGGTAGGGGATGTCTCTCCACCAGAATATTGTGATTAAGACTGCGCAAATCTACACAGAGTCTTAATTTACCATTATTTTTGGCCACTAAGACAATGGGGGACAACCACTCTGTGGCCTCAACAGGTTCAATGACACCCTTATCTACTAAGTTATCGAGTTCACTGCGTAGTTGCGCTCTCATGTTTAACGGCACATGTCTCACTTTATGAACAATAGGCTGAGATTCTTTCTTTAGTCTAATATGATGTTCGAAGTTCTTGAGTCTGCCCAGACCTTCGGTGAAGACCTCTGGGAACTCTCTTGACCACATATCATCAATCTCTGCAATGGTGACAGGCTCAGTGACACTTGCTTGCACCCTAACTCTCAACTTCCTTTGTTCCTCCCAACCTAAAAGGGAGGCTCCCTTTCTTGCAACCAAAATGTCAGCTATGCATTCTCCACCTCTGTATTGCACACTTGCAGTAAACTGTCCCAGCATCTCAATAGGGGATTCCGCATAGCCGCAGGGCGGAATTCTTGGTGGATCCAGCATTGATTCATCCTTTTTTAGAACATCTTTAAATGTCTCTTTAGAAATGATGGTCCATGGGGAACATGTGTCAACTTTCATGAGTATTTCTTGACCATCAATTACAAAAACATCTGTTGGACCTTTGCTGTCTCCTCCTCCAATGGTCGAAATCTCGAAGACATGTCTGGGGTTGTCTTGCGAGAAGTATACCTCCTGTATGTTGTAAGCTGAGTGAGCACCTTCTTCTTGGGTGTCTCTGGTTTCTAAGAGATTTATTGATGACCTCTTGCATACATTAGCGAAATGTCCTCTGGTCCTACACTTGAAACATTCAGCATTCCTTGCTGGGCACGAAGGGTAATTCGGACCATGCTTGACACTGCCACATCTGGTACACTTCGCACCCCATGTTCCTTTCCTGCTTGTATTGACATTAAGTCTCTTCCTGTGATCAACTGCGCACACAGCTTGGGTACTCTGTCAGACTTCAGTTCTTTGACATATTGTGAGGTTTGTTCTATGCTTCTGGCTAGGTCCACTGCTTCATCCAACTTCATGTCTCTTGCCAACAATTTCTCCTGTATCCTAATATTATTTGTGCACCTCACTAACTGATCTCTAATTAACGAGTCAGATAGATGTTCAAATTCACAGGAGTGGCTTAATGTTCTTAATGAGGCTATTTACGATTCCACGGATTCTGAGGACTCCTGCATACGCTGAAAGAACTTGTGCCTCTCGAATGTAACATTTTATTTTGGCTCAAAATGATCCTTGAGTTGTTTAATCGCAAGGGCATATTCATCTGTGTCCTCCGCTTCACCAGCTTGTGCACTGCCTAACCCATCAAACACTGCACGGCCTTCCACACCAAGATTGTGAAATAATAATGCCTTTTTGCGAGTTGAGCTGAATCTCTCTCCTCCCATTGCCACCAGGTAGTTTTCAAACATGTCTTTCCACCTGTCCCACCTAACTTGGGGGCGTCCAGGTTCAGTCAAAAATTACATTGGCGGAGGTATTGAAGCTGCCATGTCTTAAGCGGTAAAAAAAGGTGGTAAAGAGTGGGCTTGCTAGATGCAACCAATAGACTCTGGATCAGTTCAAGTATGCCCAGTGGATGCACAGACTGAGCAGTGCTGTGCTATGCAGACAAAGGGATCAGTCTTGTATGAGTACAATCCCTTGTGTATGATGTCACAATCCTCCTTACATCAGTCTGAATTGAAACGTGATGGCTGCTCATCCACAGAATGGATACATGTCATAATGGCTGGCTCCTGAAACTTGCCAGAACTGCATGGGCAGGTTGCTCAGCAACGATAATGTCAATGCTAGGGAGGCCACGCCCACTTCCTTGCTCAGTGACTAGTGCTCGAGCCGGGGATCCTTGAAAGTAAACACTGTTGCTTTGAGACAGAGTCAATACAGTAATGGGGAAGACAAGATTACACCCCCAGGGGACGCGCCTGCTGACCTGTTGTTCCGCTCCTCCTGACCCTCCTGCAGCGGCCGCTGTCGCACGGGAGTGTGGAATAATGCAGGCCGCGCTATGACGAGACTTCAAAGGAGTAGGGAGACACTGTGTCATGTCACGCGGGAGACTGGGGTCTGCCGCTCCCATTTCCTCCTGGCGAGTCTACCCGCGCGTTCGCGTCTGGGGACTCGCCGGGAGGGGAGCAACGGATTACAGGGCCGGCGGCCTTCGGCGCATGCGCGGAGGTCCTCTCTCTCGGTTCCGCGCATGCGCCGTGGGGGCTTGCCTTCCAAGCCTCGTTCTGGGTTCGCCGGCGCCCGGAAACGGAACGGTTTGCGTTCCAGGCCTCTCGGGCGCCGGCGGCCATAAAAGAGGCCGCTAGTCAAAGCTGCCCGCGTCTCAACGCGGTTTGCTTCGCTTTCCTCGTTGTTCCTGCCCAGCCTTACCTGTGGCCTGTCCTGGGCCTACCTGCCTCCAGCCTTACCTGTGGCCTGTCCTGGGCCTGCCTGCCTCCAGCCTTACCTGTGGCCTGTCCTGGGCCTGCCTGCCTCCAGCCTTACCTGTGGCCTGTCCTGGGCCTGCCTGCCTCCAGTCCTTACCTGTGGCCTGCCCTGGGCCAGCCTGACTCCAGTTCTTATCCGGGTCCTGTCCTGGGCCTGCCTGCCTTCAATCCTCACCTGGGTTCGGCCCTGGGCCAGCCAGCCTCCAGCTACTACCTAGGTTTTGCCCTGGGTCAGTCTTCCCTCAGCCCATTCCGGAGTTCTGTCCTGAGTCATCATTGTGTAGAGGGGACTTATCCCACACTAGCCTGCATTCCCCCTGTTCCATCTTGGGCACGTTCCTACAGTTCTCTAATTGGCCAGACAACTAGTTCCAACTGTCCTCACTCTTTCCTGTCTTGCCTGACTCCGAATCTCATCCTGTGTACCATTGGAACTATCTGCACCAGCCAAGCTCCTTTGCCTACTACGAATACCTTTCTGCTACACTGGTCTATCTATCAACTGTCGCTGCACTGAGGTTCTTGGAAGATTCATGGTCTGGACAACAAGCTCTACCTGGACTATGGTTCCCTCCATCTGAGCCTACATCCTCTTGTCACGCTTACCTGGGAGAGTGCCTTTGTGACATTGGGGGTTGGTCCATCCTTCACCCAGTTCCTCATTTGGGTGGTGGAGAGGCTGATTCCTCGTGCCGCTATCTCATCAGTTCCTGGACTCCAGACTGGCGACCTCTGCGAGACCAACCACCAAGACTACAGGTACGCGTTCCTCTCGGGCCAATCAGCTTGACAGATTGAGACGCCTTCCTCCTGATTCAGAGATGGATGAATCGCAGGACATGAGGAACGAGTTGCTAGCGCTCAGGGCCGAGATGACCGCCCTGCGTCAGGAGAATCAAACATTACGACAAATGATAACGCAAGGAGCACCTAGTATCTCTCAAGGAGAGGGATCATTGGCTCATACAACACCCATCAAATTCGACGGAGACCCTAGACGGGTGGCGGAGTTTTGTAACCACTGCAGAATACACTTTCTCTTCAGGTCTACCTACTTCAACACTGATAGGGCCAAGATTGGTTACATCTTGGGGAACCTAACTGGGAACGCATTAGCTTGGGCAACTCCGTTTGTGGTTACGAACAGTCCTATTTTGAATGACTTTGCTGCCTTTGAAAAGGCCTTTCTTGAGGTATTTCAGACGCCGAACCTGGCCTCCGTTGCACAGAATCAATTGATGGACTACAAACAGGGAAGCAATGACGTCATCACCTACATCAGCCGTTTCCGACTTTTGGCTACTGACTCCCAGTGGCCCGAAATTACACAGAAGACACTGTTTCGTCGAGGCCTGAGAGAGGAGTACAAGGATGAGTTACTTCACATCCCTGAACCAGAGAGCCTTCAACTCTTGATCGATCAAGTACTCCGTATTGACCAAAGGCTAGCCGAACGAAAGGCTGAGAGACGTCGGCTTGACAGAAGCGGTCCCCGGACAACCAACACACCTGCTGGTTCGTTTGGGTCGACCGAGTCCGGACCTGAGCCCATGCAAGTAGGAGCCATGAGGGGACCTTTGACGGAAGAAGAGAAGAAACGAAGGAGGTCTTTGCGTTTGTGTCTTTACTGTGGAGCAGCTGGACATTATTTGGGTACGTGTCCTTTGCGTCCGCAGAAGAAGAAGTCGGGAAACTAGGAGACCTGTCGTATACAGGAAGGGCAACGACAGGTCCCATTCCTTCCTCAGACCCTTCTGTTATTTGTTCTATACGTCTGCCCATGCAACCAGCGGTACTACAGACCCTGAAGGTCCGAATTAAACTACCAGACAAGAACCTGGAAGTATCCGGTCTACTGGACTGTGGGGCTTCCGGCAATTACATCGACGAAACGTTCGTCACCAGACATAAGATACCACTCGTTTCCAGACACACGCCTCTGTCGGTGGAGCTTATTGATGGTACTCCCTTGTCTTCTGGACCCGTTAGTCAGTTCACAGTTGGACTGGCCCTTCTGATTGCTGATCATTACGAGGAACTAGCCTTTGATGTTATCAAGTCACCGAACTACAAGATGGTTTTGGGATTACCTTGGTTGCAACACCACAATCCTTTGATAGACTGGAGAACCCAGACCTTGACCTTTTCATCCGAACGGTGTGCTCAAGAATGCAAGCTACCCGTTCCCACCAGGACCGTCTCGACTTCTCTAATAACGGACAGCAATGGGGTTCATCTATGTTCCACGTCTCTGGTCCCACAGGAATATTCCGAATTCAAACATGTGTTTTCTGAACCTGGCAACATACCCCTTCCTCCACACCGTTCTTTTGATTGCTCCATTGACCTGCTACCGGACCACGTTATTCCCCATGGGAAACTATATGCTTTGACACGTGACGAGAAGCTAGTTCTTCAGGAGTATTTGTCGGAGAGTCTAGAAAAGGGGTACATTGTGCCATCGAAATCGCCTGCAGGATTCCCCCTGTTTTTTGTAAAGAAAAAAGAAGGTACATTGAGACCCTGTGTCGACTACCGGCAGTTGAATGACATAACAGCCAAGGACCGGTATCCTTTACCCTTAATTCGCAGCATCCTTGAAACCCTGCATACTGCGCGAATCTTCTCCAAGTTGGACCTCCGCGGAGCTTATCATTTGGTGCGCATCAGGAGTGGGGACGAGTGGAAGACAGCTTTCAAGACATCTTTTGGGCATTTTGAATACAGGGTTATGCCTTTCGGCCTATGTAATGCTCCCGCTGTTTTTCAACGATTCATGGACTACATCTTTGGTGACCTGTTAGGGTTATCCGTTTGGGTTTATCTGGACGACATATTGATATTCTCTAAATCCTTAGACGAGCATGTGGAACATGTTCGTGAGGTCCTTCATCGGCTGTCCGTCAATAACCTGTTCGCCAAAGCGGAGAAATGTAGCTTTCACCAACCCAGCATTGAATTCTTGGGATTTGTTATCAATCAAGAAGGCATTGGGATGGATCCCAAGAAGGTGCGAGCCATACAAGAATGGAGACATCCACACGATATCAAGGCTCTCCAACGCTTCCTGGGATTCGCAAACTTTTACAGGCGCTTTATCCCACAGTTCTCACAGATCTCGGCGCCCCTCACCAGGCTAACCAGCAGCAAGATCACGTTCGAATGGGATCTCGTGGCTTCCCGGGCTTTCGACGTATTGAAGTCGGCCTTTATGGCTGCCCCGATCCTGCGCCATCCCCAGGAAGAGTTGCCTTACATAGTGGAGGCCGATGCTTCCAGCTTTGCTGTAGGGGCAGTCCTTCTTCAGAAAGATCCTATCACGTTGGTAGAACATCCAGTAGCCTATTATTCTCGCAAGTTGAGTCCCAGCGAACGAAACTACGCGGTGATTGAAAGGGAACTGTTAGCCATCAAGACCGCATTCGAGGAATGGAGACATTTTCTCCTCGGAGCACGCTTTTCTGTGGAGGTGCGGACAGACCATCGCAATCTGCAATATCTTCGCTCTCTGCAATGTCGGACTCCTCGTCAAGCCCGGTGGGCCTTCTTCTTCTCTCCGTTTGAGTTCCATGTTACTTATATCCCGGGAACCTCCAATACGAAAGCGGATGCGCTTTCCAGGTCCCTGGAAAACGTAGATGGGACGCCCTGTCCAGAACAGCCACTGATTTCTCCTCGCCATTTTCTGCTGGCCTTGTCCTCTCACCTTAAGTCCATCGCGGAAGCCACTCGGTCGGATCCAGAAAGAACGTCCCTTCTTAGTCGGCAACTAGTATCAGAACGAGACGGACTGTTGTTTTTTCAAAGAAGACTCTACATACCCAGAGGAGCCATTAGAAGGGGCATTCTACACGGATTCCATGATTCACCCATAGGAGGACATCGCGGGGTCAGAGCCACTCGAGAGTTGATATCCCGACAGTTCTGGTGGCCTGGTTGGGCGACCGAGGTCCAGAAGTACATTGACAGCTGTCCAATATGTGCCCAGTGCAAGGTTCCCAGAAGACGACCATTGGGTTTGTTAATGCCCACCGAAGTGGCTCCCTATCCATGGCATACCATCGCCACCGATTTCATTGTGGATTTGCCTCCATCTGAAGGGTACACCTGTATAATGGTGGTTGTGGACAGCTTCACCAAACTGGCCCATTTCATCCCATTCCGGAAAATCCCTACAGCTACTCAAATGGCTTCAGCGTTTCTGCACGACATCTACCGGTTGCACGGCCTACCGGAGAAAATCATATCGGATAGAGGTACCCAGTTCCTTTCATCATTTTGGAGACAGGTGTGTGGTCATCTGGGAATACATAGAGCTCTAAGCTCAGGCTATCACCCACAGACAAATGGGCTAACCGAAAGGACCAATCAGACTTTGGAGGGGTACCTCCGCTGTTTTGCCAATGCCACACAGTCTAATTGGAAAGGTGGGCTAGATCTGGCCGAAGTATCCTACAACAACACTGTTCATGCCTCCATTGGAGTCAGCCCATTCTTCTGTTCCACTGGTCTACATCCTCGGTTAATGCCTTTTCAACCAGTTCCGTCTAGTACTGTTCCCTCTGCTGATGGTCTGGTCTTACACATCCGGGAACAGCAAGAACTTGCACACAAGATCTTAAGTGAAGCCAAGGATCGGATGAAGAGACAGGCAGACAGGAAGAGGAGTGCAGAACCTAATTTCCAGGAGGGCGACAAGGTGTGGTTGTCCTCAAAGAACCTGCCTCTCCGCAATCTGCCCGTCAAACTGGCCCCTCGATATTTGGGACCCTTTGTTATCACCAAACGGTTGTCCTCTGTAGCCTTCCGTCTTCACCTACCCTCTTCCTGGCGTGTACATCCCGTTTTTCACGTGTCCCTGTTAAAACCCTATGTGGTCGATGATTATGGCCGCACCTCTCCTCGTCCGGCCTCTGTTTTGGTACAGGGGGGCCCTGAGTTTGAGGTACACGAGATCTGTGATGCCCGGTACCGTAGAGGGGTGCTCCACTATTTGGTTGACTGGAAGGGGTACCCGGCCTGTGATCGTACCTGGGAACCGCGCCAGCACGTGCATGCTCCCCGGCTGGTACGTGAGTTCTACGTACGGTTTCCCTGGAAGCCTGGGGCCCCGGGTCTTCCTGGGAGGGGGCATAGTGTCATGTCACGCGGGAGACTGGGGTCTGCCGCTCCCATTTCCTCCTGGCGAGTCTACCCGCGCGTTCGCGTCTGGGGACTCGCCGGGAGGGGAGCAACGGATTACAGGGCCGGCGGCCTTCGGCGCATGCGCGGAGGTCCTCTCTCTCGGTTCCGCGCATGCGCCGTGGGGGCTTGCCTTCCAAGCCTCGTTCTGGGTTCGCCGGCGCCCGGAAACGGAACGGTTTGCGTTCCAGGCCTCTCGGGCGCCGGCGGCCATAAAAGAGGCCGCTAGTCAAAGCTGCCCGCGTCTCAACGCGGTTTGCTTCGCTTTCCTCGTTGTTCCTGCCCAGCCTTACCTGTGGCCTGTCCTGGGCCTACCTGCCTCCAGCCTTACCTGTGGCCTGTCCTGGGCCTGCCTGCCTCCAGCCTTACCTGTGGCCTGTCCTGGGCCTGCCTGCCTCCAGCCTTACCTGTGGCCTGTCCTGGGCCTGCCTGCCTCCAGTCCTTACCTGTGGCCTGCCCTGGGCCAGCCTGACTCCAGTTCTTATCCGGGTCCTGTCCTGGGCCTGCCTGCCTTCAATCCTCACCTGGGTTCGGCCCTGGGCCAGCCAGCCTCCAGCTACTACCTAGGTTTTGCCCTGGGTCAGTCTTCCCTCAGCCCATTCCGGAGTTCTGTCCTGAGTCATCATTGTGTAGAGGGGACTTATCCCACACTAGCCTGCATTCCCCCTGTTCCATCTTGGGCACGTTCCTACAGTTCTCTAATTGGCCAGACAACTAGTTCCAACTGTCCTCACTCTTTCCTGTCTTGCCTGACTCCGAATCTCATCCTGTGTACCATTGGAACTATCTGCACCAGCCAAGCTCCTTTGCCTACTACGAATACCTTTCTGCTACACTGGTCTATCTATCAACTGTCGCTGCACTGAGGTTCTTGGAAGATTCATGGTCTGGACAACAAGCTCTACCTGGACTATGGTTCCCTCCATCTGAGCCTACATCCTCTTGTCACGCTTACCTGGGAGAGTGCCTTTGTGACATTGGGGGTTGGTCCATCCTTCACCCAGTTCCTCATTTGGGTGGTGGAGAGGCTGATTCCTCGTGCCGCTATCTCATCAGTTCCTGGACTCCAGACTGGCGACCTCTGCGAGACCAACCACCAAGACTACAGGTACGCGTTCCTCTCGGGCCAATCAGCTTGACACACTGCTGAGAGCCATCCTCGTCGCCAATGAGGAAATAAGGGCTCCAGGCAACAGTGATGAAGAAACAGTAATTTATTTCATTACAGCGACAGCGGCCTATGAGAGCCGAGTGCCAACATGGCTCTCTCCCTGCAGTCTGAACTGTAACCCATCAACATTCTTAGAATAACATTCTTAGAACTTAATGAGCTCATAGTGCAGCTCAATGCTTAACTAGGATCTGGTAATACATTTTTATGAACTTGTTTTAATTTACACTTACATCATAACACATGGCAACGACCGACAGAACAAAGCCTGATTCTGAGATCAGATGAGCGTCATTCTCTGATGAAACGACACACTTATTTGCGTCATATTTTGTATCTATTAAATTATAGGCACAGAATATGGAGCGAATAAAAACGTGTTGTTCCGTCACAGATTGAAAAGTGCTGTTTTTCAAAGGAACAGCGCTTTTCTGATATTAAATGCACTTCAGAATCAGACCCTGACACTTTTCTTATTCAACATGTAGCTCAGAGTCAGGCCCAGAGTATCTACTTTGCAGGGGTATTCTCCTCACTTATGTTCTTTGACTCCCACTTTTGCACTCCCAAATGTATGATACTCTAGTGTCCTAGTATTTAAGTGTGACGAGGATCTATAAGGAAGGGTGTTTTTCCTGTATCGTCGCGGCATTGTAGAGGCACAGGGTTGCACTGCAAGTCGGGTGTACACTGTGCCTGCGTTTTAAGTTTTTTAGCAGGCCTCTTTCCATGGGTAGTGGGGTAAAGGGGGCGGCAGACCAGGGAAAATACACATAGGTCCATTGTTTTACCATAATTGTTTTTTAGGCTCACTAGCTATTATACTGGGTTTACAATATGTGCCCTTTTGCATCCAGTTCAATGAAAACATGCATTATCCTCCTGAGGTATTTACTATGGCCTGCAAGTACATACAGCTCTCCACAGCAGGTGTGCACTGTACATGTTTCCCTAATATGTTTCTTTCGAACCCACTAGTTGCACTTCGGCCGTGCCCACTATACGTGTCTTTCAGGCCCACTAGGACAGTGAGCTGGCTTTCAGCCGTGTCCACTGTACATGTTCCCACAATATGTTTCTTTGGAACCCACAAGGTGGCCACGGCCATACATGTCTTTCAGGCAGACTAGCCAGGGCCTTTGGCCCTGGCCAGTGAGCACTACCTTTGACTGTGGCCAATGTATATTTTAAAACACTACCAAGCCACAAGCCATGGCCTTTGGCCGTGTCCACTGTACATGTTCCTCGAATATGTTCCATTTGGACCCACGAGGTGGCCAAGGCCATTGTTCGTAGCCATTTCTTTTGGGCCCGCTAGCCAGGGAATATGCAAAAAATAAACCTGAGTATGAAATAACCCCAAATATGCAAAAAATGACGCTGAATGAAAATGCTCAAACTCTGAACGTGGTGCCCAGAGGCCTCCCCACCCCCCAACTCCCCAAATTCACATGGTGTGCTCTTTCCCCCTCCCCACCTCTATTACTCAACATTTCCTTTTTTGAACATTCGCAAATATTTCAAAAATGTTGCGAACATCTCTCTCATGAAATGGGAAGAAAATGGCAGCTTTTTAATTTCTGAAAAACCTCTCTTGCAAAGCACCATGGGAGATGCTGCTAAAATGTTGGGAGAAGTGGGCACCCCCTATTCCGTCAAATAATTTAAAAACTACTGGACTGAATAACCCCAGCCCCCTCCTGCCAATCGACACTTCGTGCCCAAGTTGTTTCTTACCTCGTGCAATTACGTCCAGGGGTTTTGGCTGTGTGCTGGAGTAACATTTTACTTTTTCACTATGGGAAGCTGAATGGGGGACTAGGCCAAAACAGCAGTTTTGAACTTTAACAACTTTTTTATTTTTTTAACAGATCTTTCCCAAAATTTCCAAATGGAAAGGGGAGCGGAGGGTTGGAGGGGGGTGTGAGGGCCTGTATTTTAATTTCAAAATTTCAGCCAAATCCGTCATGCCAGTCAAAGTTATTAGCAATTCTTTTTTTGGGTTTTCTATGTATCTCGATACTATAGTGCGGTGACGACCACTTTATAATATATATCGCACATGCACATTTGCACCTTTTTTTAACCTAGGGTGAGGTGAGGGCAGAGTTTATAGTAAGGCGTGCGCATGCCGGAGGATCTCGGGGTTTTATATTTTCAAATGTAACCAGTTCTGCGCTCTACTTTACTAATGTGTCCGGTTTCAATCACTGTTGGATGGAGTAGTCATAGATTTCAACTTTGCACAGAAAGTCTACACCACACCAGTATTGACAATGAATCCAGATGTCTGCAGTACTTTCGACAAAATGTTATGTTAACATAACATAACCAAAAAAGAAAACTGTAATTTCTGTAATGTCCTTGAGCCTCAAGTTTTTTCTGCAACAAGAACACAACCGATCCGGCCACTCCTTCACAACGTGATCCGGCCACTCCTTGTGCTCCCCTTAGAATGGTGCCACAGGAAATTGGTGGGGCCCTTGTGGGCACGCCACTTTTCCGTGTACCAATGTTTCAGAATTCGGGTTTATTTGTTTTGAACTGTAAAGGTGTACGGTATGTCGACGCCCTGGACAGAAAATGTATAAATTGAAACAAAGTTGACGTTTTTTCAAGTTGCTTAGTCTATGCAGCAACATTTGTTTGTAGGTTTGGTGTGAACATTTTGTTTGTGTTTTTATTTTGTTCTCTTTAGTCAGCTGTATGTTGCCTACAAGAATGAGAATGTGCACCAAGCCCTTTCCTTGGGATTCCTCCTCTGCTGGCTGTGTGGTGATGTCACTAATTTTATCGGCTGCTATTTGACAAATCAACTGCCAATTCAGGTAAACTGTGTCATTATGTAGTCTGTCTTCAATGTCTTCTAAGCTACACAGATGCCAAACTGATTCCAATAACGTTACCCTGGCTTCTAAAAATATCCCATCATTCTTTTCTTGCATGGTCTGTTTTTGATTTGCAATTTTATTTCAAGATTAGAGGCATCCCCCAAACCAGTTTTTAAAGTCTGATTAAATTGTTACTGAAACCTTTCGAGAAAATTGCATGCCGCCCCAAGCTTCTAGTTTCGTGCATTAGTATGGTGTGCGGTAATCCTGTGTTTGTCAACCTTTCAGATAAATCGGTGCAAATGACGATTACTAATAACTATAGTCACCACCCATCCCCTTTCAAAACCACCTACATCGAGCCCCATAAGAATGAAAATGCCAAGCTGCCACTCTGCGGTATGGTCTCTGCTTTTTTATGTGCGTCTCTGTACTTTGTTACATTTATTTTTCCTCTCTCTCTTCCTGACCAGCTCTAATGATACCGCACATTTGTGGTGTGTAAACCGATGTGTACCCTGAGGGACCCTAAAATTCTAAAGGTTGGGATCACGCCTTGTACCCTGCATTCCCTTGAGTTACCTTGCATAGATCACTGTGAATCGCTTTATTGGTTGATCCCTATCTTTCATCTCAGGGGGTACAAGATCTGGTTCATACTGTGTATGAGCCTTCCAACGACCCTATTTAAATTTTGATTGTGGGGCTTCCCTCTATTCGTTTATGTAGCGTGTTAGGACATTTTTCTAAGGTCCACACAAGGGGCTTTTCAAAACGAACACTTAGGCAATACAGTAAACTCCAACTCTTAGTATAGACCTGTAATACTTATTTTGGTAGCGTGTACAGAGCAGTCAGGCTTATCTTAGGAGGGAGTGAAGGCTGTAGATACGTACAAAGAATTGCTGATACACTGATATATAGTAAACATAGAGGTTTATTTTATATATACAGTCAAAGAGAATTCTTCAGAAAGGTAAGTACAATTATAAATCATGAACATACTATAAAAACCAACACAATGCTTATGTTAAGTAAACTAAAGCATAAACTATATTTATAATAGCAGTATGCAGTTCAAGGGGAGCAAAGCCTAGTGATACACATTTACAATAGCAGTGTACTATTCAAGGGGAGTAACGCCACTTTACTAGGATTTTAGAATGGCAATAGGTAATTCAAGGTAAGCAGACCTTATTGGTAGTACACTATGTTACTTATTCAGTTTCTAGAATAATATAGTTACACCAACATTACTTTTCAGAATAGTGGAACACAGTTCTAAGGTAAGCAAGGGGTAACTAGAAGGACTGCTCAGTTTTGTGGGAAGACTTATGAGCTAATAATCTTGGAAACAAAGGGTGGCTTCCTACCACATGCATTTATCTCTTTACATATATATTCTCTGTAAAGAATGTTTATTTTTTTCATGCTTTGTATTGCTATAGAAAAGTCTGCTTTTCCTAACTTTCAATCAAATAGAAGAGCGAAAACAGAGGACACATAGCTTTTTATTTTTTAGCTAGTGTCAAGATGCAGTTGTAACGCAATGGCTTGCTTTATTTTAAATGAAGAGGGTTTTCTTTGGGTCATCAATTAGTTCTGCATTCTTGTTATACTCTTATTTTGTAAATTGTAGAACAAACATATTAAGTACAAAACCAAGTGGACAAACAGATGCAAAAGGGTACATAAATACAATAAATTGTTGGGCAGTGTAAACAATTGCAGTGTGCCTTCTTTGCAAAAACATACAATCAGTATAATAGAAGGCACTACAGTGCTAAATACAGAAACATTTGTGGGTTACAACTGCATCTCAACATTAGCTAAATAATAAAAAGCTATGTGTACTCAATAACTGTTCTCGCTCTTCTATTTGATTGAAAGTTAGCAAAAAGCAGAATTTTCTATAGCAATACAAAGCATGAAAAAATAAATATTCTTTACAGAGAATATATATGTAAAGAGATAAATGCATGTGGCAGGACACCACCCTTTGTTTCTAAGGTTAGCAAGAACTTATGAATTATTTTTCAGGAGGGCAGTGTGCACTTCTAGGGTAAGAACTCAGTATCTGCCTCAGTTGCGCCTTGAAACACTTGTGGATAGGTGCGTTTTTATAAATGCCATATCATATCATATACACATTTAGAATGGCAGTACGTTATTCAAGGTGAGTTGAGTAAACCCTTTTTGTAATACATTCTATTACACCATTTCTATTTCTTGAATATGTGGTTATACCAATGTTACTTTTCAGAATAGTGGAATTCTAAGGTAAGCAAGAACTCTATCAGACTTTTTCAGAAAGGCAGTAAGCAGTTGCCGGTAAGCAAAACCTAAGGGTTCACATTTCGAATGGCAGTAAGCTGTTCAAGGTGAGTAAATCCCTTTTGTTCGTAAACCCTTACACTTATTCTATTTCAGGAATATGTAGTTACACCAATTTTACTTTTTAAACGTGGGGACCCACTACATGGGCAAGTAAATAACGTTGTATACAAGGGCAATTAAATAACATTGTATACTTTTCAGAATGGCAATAAGAAATTCATAGATAAGTAAAAACTTTGTAGCACTTTAACTTATTCTGTTTCAGGAATCAAGGTTGCATCACTAACACGTGGAAAGCAAGTAAGTACTTTGCAACACGTGTTATAATTTCTCTGCAGAGGCCTTATACTTTGAGTCATATGACATGTTATGATATGATATGGCATTTGTAACGCGCCTATACACAAGTGTTTCAAGGCGCGACGAGGCAGGGAGGGGGGGAACAAGGGGAAGACAGACAACAATACTACTAGGCCAGGTGTCATTCAGACCGCGCAAGTGCAGGGGTAGGGGGAAGGGAAAAAGTGCAAGGGGAAGGGGAGGGGGGAAGTGCAGTACAAAGTAAGTAGAATAAAAATAAATAAATAGGGCCAGCTGGTGGCAAGTGCAAGGTAAGTGCTGGGAAGGGGGGGCTGTAGGGATACAGAGACAGTCCCGCAGTGCAGGGGTTGCCAGGGAGGCAGTGCAAGTGGAGAGTGGCTGGGCCCAGGACCGAGGTCGGTGGGAGTGGCCCAGTTGCAGATTCAGTGCAGGTTCAGTGAAGAATTTAGCAGGGGAGAGGGAGAGAGAAAGCAGAAGCAAAGAGGAAGGTTTTGAGGTGCTTCCGGAACCGGAGATAGTTCTCTTCAAGTTTCAGGGAGGCAGGAAGGCTGTTCCAGAGGGAGGCCCCTGCCGCGGAGAGAGATCTACCCCCAGCTCGTTGCTTCGAGAAGCAGCTGACCCTGAGGGAGTTGGAGACGGATGAGCGAAGGGCTCGGGAAGGAAGATATTTAGGAAGAGAGAGTTGGAGGTATTTAGGCCCCAGAAGGCCTTGTGGACAATGCAGAGGGTTTTGAACTTAATCCTCGCAGCCACTGGGAGCCAGTGTAGAGATTTCAGTCCTGAAGAGATACGGTCCCTGGGCTTGAGGCCAAGGACAAGTCTTGCAGTTCTGTTCTGGATGAGTTGCAGAGGGCGGAGAGTGGAGGCAGGCAGATTAAGATAGAGGCTGTTACAGTAGTCCAGCTTCGAGAGAACCAGGGCTCGGGACACAGTGAGCTTCTGGGGGAAGGAGAGGAAGGGAAGAATACCTCTGAGGAGGTGCAGCTGGAGTGTGACTTCTTAGAGACGTCAGATATATGAGGAGAGAAGGAGAGTGTGGAGTCGAAGATGACCCCGAGGTTTTTTGCCTTGCAGGTAGGCGCAGGAAGAGGGCCAAGAGAGGCTGGCCAGAGAGCTGCAGGGAAGGAGGGAGTGGGTGTGCCGATGACTAGAATCTCAGTCTTACTGGCATTAAGGCAGAGGTCATTGGCGGCACACCATTCCTGGATAGCAGACAGACAGTCAGAGATGAGGGAAGGAGAGGAGGAGGCCGAGGGTAGCCTGAAAATGAGCTGGGTATCGTCCGCATAGCACTGAAATTTGGGGCAGAGAGCGGCGATGCGGTGGGCAAGGAGTGGCAGATACTGGTTGAACAGCCAGGGAGAGAGATTAGATCCCTGGGGAACACCACAGGTGGAGAAAAAGATGTCAGAGAGGAAGGACCCAAGTTGGACCTGGGAGGGTCGATTGGAAAGCAAAGAGGTCAGCCACGCCAGAGCCTGACCAGTGATACCCAGATTATCACAGACGGTTGAGCAGGATGGCATGGTTGACAGTGTCAAAGGCAGAAGAGAGATCGAGCAGAATGACAACACACGGAGTGTTGGAGTCGAGGTTTAAGAGCAGGTCCTCACGGATGTTCAGGAGAGCAGTTTCCGTGCTTCTGGCCGCTCTGAAGCCAGATTGATGGTCATGAAGACTACCAACAGTTTCGGCATGGAGGTTAAACTGGGAGATGGCCAGTTTCTCCAGGAGCTTGCCCAGGAAGGGAGTGATGGAGATTGGGCGATAGTTAGCCGGGCAGGAGGGGTCGGAGGAGGGTTTCTTAAGAAGAGGGTGCACAAGGGAGTGCTTGAGGGGGGATGGGAAGACTCCAGAGCCGAAGGAGTGGTTGCAAAAGTCAGCCAGGGCAGGAGCCAGGGAGTCGATGTGGTCCTTGATGGTTTTGGAGGAACAGGGGTGAACCTGTTTAGACGAGACTTTCATAGATCGGACTTGTCTGGAAACCTCGTCAGCAGAAAAAAGGGGAAAGGCAGAGAAGGAGGGAGGAGGGGTGGCTGCAGAAGGGCCAGAGGAAGAGCTGGGAAGAGAGGGAGGGAGGGAGGCGATAGGAGGAGAGTGAGGACAGGATGTCCTGAGTTTTAGAGATGAAGTGAGAGGCCAGTGCAGTGCAGAGGGCCTGGGAGGGGACAGGAGAGGTAGAGACTGCAGCAGGGTTGGCAAGCTCCTTGCAGATTTTAAAGAGTTCAGCCGAGTTGTTAGATGCCGCAGAGATGCGGGCTTGGATAAGGGCTCTCTTCTTGGTGAGAACAGAGAGACGGTATTGCCTTTGGAGCAGGCGGCAGGCCAGTTTGTCAGAGGATGAACATGAAGCACGCCATTTCCTCTCTGCCACCTTCCCTATTCTAGGACATGACTGTTCTCAGAGGCAGAAGGGAGCCCTCTTGGTCCAATAGCCAGCTGTGGGCAGGTCAGGATAATGCAGAACTGTAGGAAAGTCAAAAGTTCCAAAGGATTTCTCGTCCGACAAGTATCCAACTTTAGAGGTAGTAGAAGGCTCCATATAGGTGTTCCAGCATTAGGCATGGGCAAGTGGTATGGGCAAATCCCCTAATACCTGAATATCCACCCTAACTACACAGGAGCAACACAAGACTTTAGGTAAGTGTTACACTAAGCCATAGAGTACCTCAGCAGTGAAGAAGAGCTTGTAGACGGATGCGTTCATGATGCAGCAGCATAGGACTCAGTCTCTGGATACTTGGTTGTGGTGACGAAAGTCAGGACACTGGATGGGGGATCATGCTGCAGCATTTGACAGAAAAGGCTTCCAACAACGGATTCTTCAGTGCTTCTCCTGGCTCTTGTGATTTTGGCACCCTCTTCAATGGGCCAGATGAAGGAAAGTTGTCACTGATCGGAATCGCCTTGCTATTTTAGTCCAGCACTCTGGTGAGGGGACTTCAAGGAGTGGAATTGTTTCTCTGGAGGTCCAGCAGGAGACCACCAACATTTCAACGAGATTCGTTTTTCGAAGAAATTGCACAGCACTCAGACTCCAGGTCCCAGGGTATTGATGGTTTGCAGCCCAGGAAGGTCGCAGCTCATCGTGGCATGGTTCAAAATGTAGGTCGTCCTAAGATTGATTGGTCTCACTAGTCTATGGTTCATTATCATCATTGGGACTCCTATGTCGCATCAAATAAGGGGTCAGCACAGGCAGCGGTTACACAGCAGGCATCTCCGGTTGCTGGAAGGAGCTATAGCAATCTTCTTCTCTTCTTCATTGGATTCAGCTCCAGTGGTCTACTTATCTTCAGCTTCCAGATCCAAGCCATTTATACAGGAACCCACACTCGTCCTCTGCAAACTCTCCCTGCAGTTTACAGAAAGAGGCGGGTGGCTGTCCAATCCGGACAGCCAACCCCCCATGGCGGCTGGATTCTCTCAGGTACACCAGAAGACAAAGGTGAGTGGAGTTTGAGTCCTCCCTCAATTCCTGTCTTCACAGACAGTCTGGAGCCTTGGCGGGAAACACAAAGGGTTCCCGCCAAAAGACAAAACTTCAACCAGGACCACTCCCACCTAGGACAGCAGAAGTCGTCCCAAGAAAAGGCAAGCACACTAAGAATGGTGAAAAAAGAAAGAAGCCACCAGTCTAGCAGAATGGTGACCCTTCTGTGCATTGATTACTGCAGTGGTAATGACAGCCTGGGAGTATAAATCACACAAAAGTCAGTAAAGTATGTCCACTGCCACCAGCCATAATAGGAAGCTTGTTACTGTAACACCCGTTTTACAGTAGCGGTTAGAAAGGGGATACCATCTATATCCCCAGCACTCAACATAAGGTGGGGTGTTCTGATTTCACAATAAAAAATGTGGAGGGGGATAGAAATCCCTCTCTACCCTTGAGAGCATATGTTCTGCAAGATAAGTCGAGAGAAAGTAAAAAAAAAGCCCAAGCGGCACCCCAGCAACACTGCACAGAAAGATGTATGTGCTGGTGCAGCAATAATAAAATCTGGATGTCCAAAAAGTTATAAAGTATAGATTCAAAAATGTACTATGGAGCGTCAGAAAAATGACACCCATAAAAGAGTAAAAGAAAGGGTGAGTGGGGAAAAAGCTTTCCACTAACTCAGAAACTTAGAAAAAGAGTCCAGGAAAAAGTGCTGGGGTCTCGCATGTGAAGGCGATTTGGTATATAAATTGAATTCTAACAAAATGGAGCATTTTCAAAGTTTCTCTTTTACTAACATCCTGACCAGTGCAAAGCCAGGAAAAAGTACATGATGTATTGTAATCACTTAGTAAATAAAGCTATGGTCTTCCATCCGCCTTCCATTCAATGACCTATGACTGGGGCCAATTATGAAGTAATCTTACAATCTTACACCGGTGGTCGAAGAGGGCGGGGGTGGTCGGGAGCGCTGCTATACTTTTATTTTAAAAAGAAACCGTTCCGTTAAGATTTCGTTTTAAAATAAAAGTGTAGGAAGAAGTTGAAACTTGCACTGTACTGAACGTTCCAGTGAATAGCAGGTGCGTTTGTTCAGAGGTTTTTATTGCGCGTGGGAGCGGACGTGGCAGTGGGGTTTGTGGGGAGCGGGTGCAGGCCAGCAAGCGACATAGTTTGCCTACTTCTTTTCGTACACTTCGACCACTGTGTACCATGTATGATGTTAACGTAAGGAGATGCTCCTAATTCCCGTCAAGATTTCACAATTTTTTGTAACTCGTTTATGGTGGTAGAGAGCAGGGCACTTGAGGAGTGGGGTATGAAAGGGGATAAGGTCATGCATGCAATCAAACATGTCACTTCAAAGGGATTCCATGTTGAATATTGCAACCAAATTGGCATAAAACTGAAATTGGAGAGGGCATGCACTAAAATTGCCAGAGTTTTTAAGACAAATTACACAGGACATGGTGGCTTAATATGACCACCATGTATTAAACTGTTTTTACAGCATTGTCTCTTTTTCCCCCTGTAACCAGAGGCGTAGCCAGCATTATCTAACAAGTGGGGCCTGAAGCTAATGTAGTTGGGCCCACCACAGTGACAGTAACATCTGCAAATGCCCACACAGCGTTGCTAGTAGGCATTTGCAGAGTTTGGGTGGGCCTTGCCCGCTCAGGCCCTACACTGTTTAAGCCTCTGCCTGTAACATCCTAACTAGTAATCCTAGATCTCAAGATTTGGCCGAACACATTAAGGGTTACTTTTTAAACATCAGGAGGGCAAACTAGTCCCGTAGATCTGATGCAGACCCCTCACCTTGCACGCGTGTACCCGGTGTCACCTGTCATTGAATCATTTCTCAACTGGAAAGACCTTAATTATCAATAAAATCCAATAGGCTCTCACCCGATAAAAACAAAATCGTCTATTTTCACCCGGCCTGGGGACCCAACATATGAACCTACAGATGGATTCGGATACAGAAATCATCAACCTAAAGGGAGATCTCTGGAGCAGATGCATGCAGCAAAGTCAGCTCATAAGGTAGAAGGAACATTAATTGGAGGCTTCTTTGGCTTAAAGAAAACTTAGTTCGAGACAGCATCACAGAATTACCTGTTAACAGAAAGTTGTACAGGTAGTTCTTGAACTGCTATAGTAGCACTGGATTTTGGTTTTCTGGGAAAGGAATTGCAAGTGTAGGCAACAAGGATCAGTATAAGGACCTTAAAAGCCTAGTAGTACTAGAGTCCGGGTTTAGAATGGAGCAAGATCAAGCAGATTCCACGAGAAGTGTTTGAGAAGTATCACTAACGCGCTCAGATGACACTTATCTGAATATTCGAGTGCTGAGTTCCTCCCTTTGCCGGTCACATAGACTCCATTGTGGCCAAGGTGCAGGCTCGCCTGCGCACTGACTGGTGGTTGAAGCGGCCACCCGGAATGCCCTACCTCTCGAAAAACTGGAAGTGGTGGCTGCCAACGAGTGCTTCTGCATCCTCAGAACGGCACTGCAGCAAGGGCAATGGAAGAGTGCCCTGGAGTCGCTGGCTGGGCGCACACAGGAAGCAAAGATTGTGCTCGAGCAGCTGTGGAGAGTGCGGGAGGAGCTGTCCCTCAGGCCAAATTACAGGAGGTGATAGGCTAGGCACACCAAGGCCATCAAGGGGCTGCAAAGACCAAATCCCGGCTACACCTGAGGGTGTGGTTCCCCGAACTCGAGAAATGGGTGGATGACTATGTCGCCTCGTGTGTGGTGTCGGGCAGCATTGCCCGCCCAGAGGGAGCCTGCCATCGAAGCCATGCCACGCGGCCCTGGGAGGTGATGCATGCTGACTTTGGGTCCACGTCGCAGGGGACGCACTTCCTGGTGGTGGTGGATGAGTACTCCAGATATCCGGAGGTGGAGTTTATCCAGTCGGTGGCTTTCGAGCATGTGGTGGTGGTGGTGGAAAAGGTATATGGTCTCCCCACAGTACTCTGATCTGACAATGGGGCTCCATTTCAAGGACGGTTTGCGGCCCTGATGGAAGGCTATGGTGTACATCATAGGAAGGTTACACCCCTGTGGCCGAGGGCCAATGGAGAGGCTGAAAGGATGATGCACACATTAACGTCTTTCGGATTGCGCAAGGCCAAGACAATGTTTGGAGAGGGCCCTCTACCAATTCCTGCGGGTGTATCGAACAACACCGCACACCTCAATGGGAGTGGCCCTGGCCGAAGCTCTTTTCAAGCGGTGCCCGAGAGGTCTGCTGCCGGAAGTGGGTGAGAAGGAGCCGGTGGTCATCGACACTCCACAAGTGGAGCTGGAGCAGCAACTACGGACTGAGCAGGAGAATGATAGGAGGGGTCTCCGCCAACATCTCGTGCCCGGGGTTGAAGTGCTAATAAGAAATAGGCACCCCCGCGGGAAACTGCCGCTAACCTATGAACCGACGTGATGGCAGTCAAGGAGTCCATGGTGACTGCGTCAGACGGCTGAGCCTGGGTCACCAGGAATGTTAGTTTCTTCAAGAAGCTGGGTGAGCCCAGAACCGAGGTGCCCGTGGACCAGGACATTGCGGACATACCTGACGAGGGCGGGGGTGCGGAGCCCATCCCTCGATCCCCTGTGAGGACGCCAGCTGACGGCACAACTCCCACCCCCGAGGCGAGCAGGAGGTACCCCCTGAGGACAGGGCAAGGGAAACCTTCTCGTTTCAGTGACTTTGTCTTGGACTCATAATGGAGCCCGCCATGGAGGGACTTGCCAAGGGGAGAAGAGGGGTGGCTGTGAATAAAGGGCTCATTGGGGATTTAGTTGTTTGGGTTAAGGGTGTTAGTGTGTTGTAGATGTTAATTGTAGTCCTGTTGTGTGCTGTGTTATTATTTGTTGTCCTCATGAAGGAGGAGTGTGGTGCTGCCCCTTTAAAGGAATAGCACGCAGCGGAGTGACGTTGCACTCCGCCGCGTGGCCTATAAATAAAAGGGGCATTCCCGGACGCGGCATTGCGACCAGGGAGCCTGAGCCTGACGCATGTCTCCGTGTGAGTGCTTGGAACGGAGGGGGCCCCGGGCTCACGGAACAACACAGTGGGGGCCAGGGATTTCCCCACAACACTCAGGATTTGTAATTTGATGCCGTGGTTTAAAGCCAGTACATTCCATTCAAGTCTGGAGCAACTTTTCATTCGACAAACTATAAAATACATGTTACAGCGTTATGCATGCTTGTGCAGGTGTAGCTATCAAGCCTAGAGGCTGATTCCATTTTAAAGCATGTCCCATAGCAGTGTTGCCTGTGGCCTGAGTGCAGAATGGAAGATGAAAATAATAAAACGGTTAGATTGCAAAATGAATTCCCTTTTTATTAATATTGTGAAAAAAAAAAATAGGGCCACTGCATTAATCAGTGGCCTTTATGCATCAGAGAATGTTGGCACTCTACGAGTGATAGAAGGTCCTCCCCAGTGTAATAGCGTCCTTTCATGCTGCCTTAATTGTAAAGTAATGTAACTGGATATTGTATAGGGTGACCTATGCCGTTTGAATGGCATCTTGGCCCAAAGTCCTGTATGAGAAGGGAGGCTTGGGTTTAGTGAGATGAAAAGGAGAGGCAACTTGCAAACCTGATGGTTGTAGCCTGTGGGCCGACAAGATTCGAATGCCATCATTTTCCTAAGAGTATGCTATGGTGTGGATGCGTGAAATCACTGCAAATGATTTCTGGGAGTTTTTACTTTTGCCAGCATCTTCTTTTGATTCCCTGCACAGACTGTGAAATATGGTGGGATAACTGCTGTGAAATGTAAAGCTTTCTGCTGGGCTTTCATATGTGCGTCCACCTTTAGTAGTGTTCTGATGTGGCTGGGGGGAAGGGATCCATATGGACTCTTATCTACTTCGTAGAGTACATATATATCTGTTGTAGTGGTGTTGGTGGCGGCCATAGGTGGTCTCGGTGGTGTGTGCACAGTGGAACGCTAATCAGATTCTCTGCATGACTTGGCGTTAGCCACAGGACCCTGGGGTACTGCCTGGTTCCTGTTACTCGCACCTCATGAAGCAGTGCATCATTAAAATCCCGTTGGAAGACCATGCACTAAGAAAGCATTGCCAGTCTGGATCCTTTCAACCGATTCCACACCTCAAAGGAAAACTAGGCTGCAAGTCAGTTTTGATGGGGTAGGTAGGCTATGTGATGTCAGAGTTGAGGACCTGTTTTTGCTATCTAGCATGATTTTGTGCTTACAAAGTTTGACCTACAATCACAAGTGGGTCTGGGCAAGGCAAGTATTCTATGGAAGAAAGGTGCAATGTTTACATGGTCCTTAATGGGCAGGTAGGCAGGCACATGCAGAATATCTGCTGCAGATTGTGTGGCCTGCTGGTTTATGCAGTTTAAGGTGACAAAAAGAATGACTAGCGGGTTAGTGAAGAGGGGGAAGTGCATGGGGATGGGGGGGGGGGGTCCTGTTCTTTGACGTCTTGAAAGACTGGAAACTTTATTATGCCACGGAGTCTTGTTGTTGGTATGCCTGAATGAGGGGTGTTATCCTGGAGACAAGGTTTCCTCTCATCATTGTTCCTAATGGAGTTGTCCTTTGGGCAAGTCTAATCTATGCGCGTTTGTCCTGACCTTGAGCGATAGCTTCGCGTCTGTGGCATTTCTTTTCCTGCAGCCTAGTGAGTGAACAACAGTGTTTCTAAGCATTTCTGTTAGGTCGGGTGGTCTTTCAGTGTGTGGCGTTTCCTGGGCTTGGAGTTCTAAATGTTAGCGCTCAGGACTGCATAGGAGACCTCTTGTCTGTCACCAAGGGGTGCACTTCCTTGCAGTGATTTCTGGGGCACTATGTGGAAGGGTTGGTGTATGACACAGATGATTTGGAAATTTATTTGATGTTTGACGGGGAGTCAGTGCAGGATCCAAACCGTCTGGGTGATGTTACTATCTTTACAATCTCTGAAAATGGCGAGTTATAGTTTGGGAAGCCTGTATAGAGGCTATTGGCCTAGCTCAGTCTTGAGCAGAGTAGTGCAACAGCCCGTGTCTTGTGAGTGAACAATGAGCATGGCATGATGCATCAGATCAATGTGGCAGAAACCGCTTCGGACTATTGCTTTGACTTGCAGCTCAAAGGCAAGGGAGTTTTCCAAGAGCAATGTAAAGATTTGGACCATTGTGCTGGACTGGGAGCAATCTCCGATTGTCTCTGGTCGAGGATTAGATGTGGGATGCGTTATCTGAGAATGGCAGATCATGATTTTGATTTTCATTAGATTGAGCTTAGATCGGTTAATGGTTATCAATTCTATGGATAAGTCCATTCAGTGTACTGTTGAATCCGGATCAACTTGTAAATAATGTGACTGTCATCTGCGTGGTTGTGCCAAGGAAGTCTGTGACTGCTTACACTTTCTATACGTGGGTCCATGTAGGTTTTGAAGAGGAGGGGTGAGTGGCTGAATTACTGTGGAATCCCTTTGTGATCTTGTCTTTCTGCTTTTTGCTTTATTTGTTTATTGTGAAGCAGATTTTATGGAATTTAAACTTTTCAAAAACGTGTAGGACCCATCAGTTTACTAAATAAACAATACTTTTTTTCATTCATATGTGTGCCTTCTATCAGATTCATTTTGATAAAGTCCACGACAGCCTCCTCTTATATAACGGTGTGGCTCCTTTGTATTGGTGTTTCAATTGGTTAATTTAGGGGACCACCCCTTTATTTTTGATATTTATATAACTAAGGTGTCCCCTTTATGTTTTTTGATTTTTCCCTTTTGTTATGCCAAGCATTCCTTCCCCCCCCTTGTGTGGTTGTTCTCTCCCACCCCCCTTGAGTGGTTGTTCTCTCCCCCCCTCTTGTGTGGTTGTTCTCTCCCCCCCTTGTGTGGTTGTTCTCTCCCCCCCTTGTGTGGTTGTTCTCTCCCCCCCTTGTGTGGTTGTTCTCTCCCCCCCTTGTGTGGTTGTTCTCTCCCCCCCCCTTGTGTGGTTGTTCTCTCCCCCCCCTTGTGTGGTTGTTCTCTCCCCCCCCCCCTTGTGTGGTTGTTCTCTCCCCCCCCTTGTGTGGTTGTTCTCTCTCCCCCCCCTTGTGTGGTTGTTCTCTCTCCCCCCCCTTGTGTGGTTGTTCTCTCTCCCCCCCCTTGTGTGGTTGTTCTCTCTCCCCCCCTTGTGTGGTTGTTCTCTCTCCCCCCCTTGTGTGTTTGTTCTCTCCCCCCCTTGTGTGTTTGTTCTCTCCCCCCCTTGTGTGGTTGTTGTTCTCCCCCCCCCCTTGTGTGGTTGTTGTTCTCCCCCCCTTGTGTGGTTGTTTTTCTCCCCCCCCCCCTTGTGTGGTTGTTTTTCTCCCCCCCCCCCTTGTGTGGTTGTTGTTCCCCCCCCCCCCTTGTGTGGTTGTTGTTCCCCCCCCCCCTTGTGTGGTTGTTGTTCCCCCCCCACCCCCTTGTGTGGTTGTTGTTCCCCACCCCCTTGTGTGGTTGTTGTTCACCCCCCCGTGTGTGGTTGTTCTCGTGTGTGGTTGTTCTCCCCCCGGCTGTCCTTCCATTTCCCCCCCGCGCTGTCCTTCCATTTCCCCCCGCGCTGTCCTTCCATTTCCCCCCGCGCTGTCCTTCCATTTCCCCCCGCGCTGTCCTTCCATTTCCCCCCCGCGCTGTCCTTCCATTTCCCCCCCGCGCTGTCCTTCCATTTCCCCCCGCGCTGTCCTTCCATTTCCCCCCCGCGCTGTCCTTCCATTTCCCCCCCGCGCTGTCCTTCCATTTCCCCCCCGCGCTGTCCTTCCATTTCCCCCCCGCGCTGTCCTTCCATTTCCCCCCCGCGCTGTCCTTCCATTTCCCCCCCGCGCTGTCCTTCCATTTCCCCCCCGCGCTGTCCTTCCATTTCCCCCCGCGCTGTCCTTCCATTTCCCCCCGCGCTGTCCTTCCATTTCCCCCCGCGCTGTCCTTCCATTTCCCCCCGCGCTGTCCTTCCATTTCCCCCCGCGCTGTCCTTCCATTTCCCCCCGCGCTGTCCTTCCATTCCCCCCCCGCGCTGTCCTTCCATCCCCCCCCGCGCTGTCCTTCCATCCCCCCCCGCGCTGTCCTTCCATTCCCCCCGCGCTGTCCTTCCATTCCCCCCGCGCTGTCCTTCCATTCCCCCCGCGCTGTCCTTCCATTCCCCCCGCGCTGTCCTTCCATTCCCCCCGCGCTGTCCTTCCATTCCCCCCGCGCTGTCCTTCCATTCCCCCCGCGCTGTCCTTCCATTCCCCCCGCGCTGTCCTTCCATTCCCCCCGCGCTGTCCTTCCATTCCCCCCGCGCTGTCCTTCCATTCCCCCCGCGCTGTCCTTCCATTCCCCCCGCGCTGTCCTTCCATTCCCCCCGCGCTGTCCTTCCATTCCCCCCGCGCTGTCCTTCCATTCCCCCCGCGCTGTCCTTCCATTCCCCCCGCGCTGTCCTTCCATTCCCCCCGCGCTGTCCTTCCATTCCCCCCCGCGCTGTCCTTCCATTCCCCCCCGCGCTGTCCTTCCATTCCCCCCGCGCTGTCCTTCCATTCCCCCCCGCGCTGTCCTTCCATTCCCCCCCGCGCTGTCCTTCCATTCCCCCCCCGCGCTGTCCTTCCATTCCCCCCCCGCGCTGTCCTTCCATTCCCCCCCCGCGCTGTCCTTCCATTCCCCCCCCGCGCTGTCCTTCCATTCCCCCCCGCGCTGTCCTTCCATTCCCCCCCGCGCTGTCCTTCCATTCCCCCCCGCGCTGTCCTTCCATTTCCCCCGCGCTGTCCTTCCATTTCCCCCGCGCTGTCCTTCCATTCCCCCCGCGCTGTCCTTCCATTCCCCCCGCGCTGTCCTTCCATTCCCCCCCCGCGCTGTCCTTCCATTCCCCCCGCGCTGTCCTTCCCTTTCCCCCGCGCTGTCCTTCCCTTTCCCCCGCGCTGTCCTTCCCTTTCCCCCGCGCTGTCCTTCCCTTTCCCCCGCGCTGTCCTTCCCTTTCCCCCGCGCTGTCCTTCCCTTTCCCCCCGCGCTGTCCTTCCTTTTCCCCCCGCGCTGTCCTTCCTTTTCCCCCCGCGCTGTCCTTCCTTTTCCCCCCGCGCTGTCCTTCCTTTTCCCCCCCGCGCTGTCCTTCCTTTTCCCCCCGCGCTGTCCTTCCTTTTCCCCCCGCGCTGTCCTTCCTTTTCCCCCCGCGCTGTCCTTCCTTTTCCCCCCGCGCTGTCCTTCCTTTTCCCCCCGCGCTGTCCTTCCTTTTCCCCCCGCGCTGTCCTTCCCTTTCCCCCCGCGCTGTCCTTCCCTTCCCCCCACGCTGTCCTTCCCTTCCCCCCACGCTGTCCTTCCTTTCCCCCCACGCTGTCCTTCCTTTCCCCCCACGCTGTCCTTCCTTTCCCCCCACGCTGTCCTTCCTTTCCCCCCACGCTGTCCTTCCTTTCCCCCCACGCTGTCCTTCCTTTCCCCCCACGCTGTCCTTCCTTTCCCCCCACGCTGTCCTTCCTTTCCCCCACGCTGTCCTTCCTTTCCCCCCACGCTGTCCTTCCTTTCCCCCCACGCTGTCCTTCCTTTCCCCCCACGCTGTCCTTCCTTTCCCCCCACGCTGTCCTTCCTTTCCCCCCACGCTGTCCTTCCTTTCCCCCCACGCTGTCCTTCCTTTCCCCCCACGCTGTCCTTCCTTTCCCCCCACGCTGTCCTTCCTTTCCCCCCACGCTGTCCTTCCTTTCCCCCCACGCTGTCCTTCCTTTCCCCCCACGCTGTCCTTCCTTTCCCCCCCACGCTGTCCTTCCTTTCCCCCCCACGCTGTCCTTCCTTTCCCCCCCACGCTGTCCTTCCTTCCTCCCCCCCGCTGTCCTTCCTTCCCCCCGCTGTCCTTCCTTCCCCCCGCTGTCCTTCCTTCCCCCCGCTGTCCTTCCTTTTCCCCCTCGCCCTGTCCTTCCTTTTCCCCCCGCGCTGTCCTTCCTTTTCCCCCCGCGCTGTCCTTCCTTTTCCCCCCTTTCATTGTCCTTCCTCTTCCCTCCTTTCATTGTCCTTCCTCTTCCCCCCTTTCATTGTCCTTCCTCTTCCCCCCTTTCATTGTCCTTCCTCTTCCCCCCCCCCTTTCATTGTCCTTCCTCATCCTCCCCTTCGTTGTCCTTCCTCTCCCCTTCCCATGCTAAGAATATCATGCAACAAACTACATCGCTCAAAACTATTGGCTTTGCCAACGCTAGTTTAAAAATTGGAACAATAAAGGCCAAACCCCAAAAAGCTGGAAACTTGTGAAAGCTTCTCTTTCAATTAAAACATTACATTACATTAGATATCTATCTACACCATTGCGATCATCTTGAATTATTCGATTGTATGCAGCCTGGGAAAGGACATTTGCTACCCTTTAAAATGCACTGTTGCCGCCTCTAGCTCTGATAACTGTATCTCTATCTGAAGACATTCCTCACTGGCTAGGCTTAAAGATATAATAATATTTGTGCCAGAAGGTATCCTTCTGTCTAACCCAGTCTTCTATCGAGATTAGGCTCCACTGGCTCAGGTTACTCCACTTTTTGCTCTCACTGGCCTTTTTTAATTTACCACAGCATGCTTTCTTTTTCACCTTATCCCAGATTCACTCCCCTGCAGCATTCCATCCTAGGAAGACTGTCCTATCTCCCACCCATTTATGAAGATTCTGTCGCCTTTTATACCTGAACTGATTACATAATTACAAAAGCGAGGGTTCTGACTTGTGGATCTTCTTCCCTATTGGCTTGTACCCCGTGATGGGGGCCTTGTACAATAGTTTCACATACTACCCATGATTATGGCCAGCAATCATGATTCCTGCTTGTGTGGTGTATATTGGATTAACAAGGATCAGCCCCAGCCCCAGTTCCCATGGCCCAATGTGATAAATACTGTCTGCCATGTTGGAATTGGGAGGGCAGAGTAAGGACACCATGTGGCGCTGACTTGCGTGCCTCTTCACGTTTCTGTAAGCAAGATAGTTATTTGAAGCTGTCGATGCACAGACCACAAGCGTTTGAGTCTGTATGATCGCTGAAGGATATTTGTGGAGCCCTCTTCTGAAGTCCATGCCGGAAGCTTGCAAACTCGGCTTATGTTTACACTTGTCTCCCATTCTTTGCATGCAGCCCCGAATGGGCATCATGGCCCGCGTACAATCACCCTTCAATATTGTAAGTGGAAAATTCTGGCTCTAAATTGAGAAGATAAAGTTCTTGGGATCATAACATTTGCCATAATGTGGCCATCTCTGAGACAGATGCCTACTCTTTTCCCACAGGGACCCTTCCTTATACTTGGCATTGCCTTTCCCCATGACTCCAAAATGAAAGTGCTGAGAGATCCCGGGCGTTCCTCCATTTACCACCTCCACAGGTTGCACCATGGAACAGATGAATTTCCCTACCCACAAAATGTTTCCATTCCTAATCGGAGCCAATGAACAGGTGACCTTATCGCGACAGTGGCAAAACACATCAGATTGACTGTACTCTGGCCGCATCAACAACACTGGGAGGATGAATTCCTTTAAATGATGCAATTGTTTTTCAATAAAGTTTATATGATTGGAATATTTAAAAAAAAGTGTGCCAGAAAAGTCTTCCTCAGTACTTACCCGTTCTTGATGATATATCTTGGATAAGTGCACCCTCCATTCTTGTGGAGGAACCATGGTTTCTATCCTATTCTACAAGGCTCTCCTTTGTCCAGTCCATGGATCACCAGCTTCTGAAAATTATATCTGTGTCAATAATTACATTTTAATAAGACTTTTCAAGGAATTATTCTAATATCTTATCTTCCTCTTTCAGCACCCTTTTGAGTAACCGATATCCTTGCAATGCCGCTGGGCATCTGCCACAGTGACAATCGTGCCGTTCAAAAGGGCATCTAATAACATGAATTCTATTGGACTTGCTCATTCGTGTTGTTTCTGGTCGTTTTTCTGCATTTAGCTAGGCATGTACTTTTTCCGGCTTCTCTGTCTTTCTGATATACTCTGGCATATCCATGAACATCTTTTTTTGGATGCACCCATTCAACTTCAGTTTCTGGTGTCTTTTTTTCACTCAACTGAACAGCACCATACATCTTCTGACCTGCATCGTCAGTGCAAACTGTGTGCAGATGATACCTCCAAGCTTCAGGTCTGTCCTAATAGAAGCTAGTATTTAAAAATAAAAATAGTTTTAACTGCTTACTTAATTTGCGATCTTGTACAGGCAATCGCCTTGGTGCTTACTCTCACCAACATCTTCATGTTCTGCCATTTGTTTTTAGTCTTTTTCAAAGCAGTGCACCAAGCCTTTTTCCCCTAGAGGAGTGTTTTTATTGTCTGGTTGTCTAGGTCTTGCTTTTCACTACTAATGAGTATATATTTTTTTGTTTCAGACTGTTACAGCTATATTTTACATCGACATGGACATTATCGTGATTTCACAGTTTGCCTATTACAGGCTAAAGCATCAGAAGATCAAACGTAAGTATTTTCTTGGTCCAAGTTGAATTACTGCCCATTGATTAGATGTAATTTCACGTTTCCCTGTTTACTTATTCCTTTTAATGCATATTTTCGTGAAAATCAAATATACAGCATTTAACATACATAAACAACTTCTCGCAGCACATCAACTAAAACTGCAGTCAATCTGATTGCATTGACAATGTTTGTTTATTCTCTTGTGTAATGTCCTCACAATGATGGATTCAGTTTTAGGTTTGTGCCCCAAGTCAGTACACAGACATAATAGATAATCACAGAATGATGAAAGGGGACCGAAGGAGACCTACTAGAACTTCCTGATGCCATAAATATTAGAATAATAGGTAGCATTTCTAGTCTTTTGTAGAAGTCCTTGAAGCTTTCATTGAATCTTTTTGTTTATAACCATTCCAGGGATCGATTCAACTTTAGATTGACCTGCCACTAATTTATTTGAAATTACATTTAGCTTTGATACAGAAAATCATGTGTGCTGATCAAAATGATTTACTGGTAGTGTATTTGCAAAGCATGAGTGTGGTACTTTCAGCTTTTCTTGTATCCTTAGTTGTGGTGGTGTTTTTTTTTTTTTTTTTTGCTGTGCTTTTGCACTGTGTCGAATTAACCGACGTAGTTGTTTCAAAATACTGATCCTTGTCCTTGGCGCGTTGTGCCCCGACCTGAGAAAGGTAGGCCTAGTCTCGGTAGCAAATGGAGAGCTTTGAAAGAGATATGTTGACCATTTGAGAGTCTGGCGAGTCCTTTATTGTATTCAGGTATGTTTTGGTTTATTTTTTTTTACCTAAAATAAGTCTTCTCACTTTTCTATAATCTAAATTCTAACTTGCGTAGAAACTTGTTTCTTTTGTGGTGATATTTTATTGTACAGTAGGAGATGTATGCTGTTGCAGTAGCACAGTCTCGGGAGGCCCTGTAGATTTTGTACAGTAGGGATGTAATCCAGAGAGTCATTAAATCTCATAAAACTGCTGACGTCACTGATGCTTTCTTCGATTCTGCTAAAGGTTAAGGGGATTGATCTGCACACCATTGATCTTGTGTAAAAGTAGATGTTATAGCAATGAGAGATACGTTTTAACGATCAGCAGCATAGACAGTCTCATGTGGAATGAGAACCTTAAAAAGCTTCTGTCCTTAAAGAGCGAACACAAAAAGCTCGAGACATGCACGATATTTAAGTGATGCTCTGTAAAATGCTGCATTTGTGTGTTGAGTAAGCATAAGAAACCTACAGTTATCTTTTGCCGCCAGTGAAACTGCATTGCTGTGTTTTGACTTCAAGATGTTCCCAAGAAGAGAACCCTTTCTTTCATTAGTGCCCGTTATACTGTTTGAAAGAAGCTCCTGTCCATGCTAGTGCTATGAAGTGTGCAACAAAAAACTAAGAGGACATGACTGAAGTTCAGAGTGGCGCGGTTTTTCCCTGCAAGAGTTGTAGATAATTGGCTATAACATTGCCCACAAAGCCTGATTGCGACTTCCTTTGGATGAACGTTGACAATGCAGTTTTATTATTAAAGGCATTATTTTGTTAAGAAGTTTAATATTCTAAGCACACCTCCTTTACTGTGAAGTTGATCAATAAAACACAAAATCTAAGTTTCTAACGAATATGAGGAGAGCACCTGCCGTAAAATAGAGCCACCACCTTTCCTTTAGTCTAGCATGTACCTTTTCAGTATATTTGCCCATGATGCAAAATGTTGATGTTTGGTGTTGTTGCCTTTAGACACTTTCTTGTGAGAAAAATATACTTTAAAGATCGAAGGCATTATTTCATGTGTCTTTTAATTAAATCAGTGACAATTTTGTTTTAATTTATGTTACAACCCTAGTTTTCTCGGTTCCATACGTTTTTACTGCTCTTATTTTTTTTTCATTGCAGATTGTTATCAGGGCTGGACTGGGAACTAAAAGAGGCCCTGGAAATAATTACTGGGGACCAAAAGGGGCCCTGGAAATAAAGTTCAAAGTGGCCCCAAATAACACATTTTCAGCAAGCCCAATGCTTTTCATATGAGAAAATTTGGAAATACCACAGAAAAGAGGCCCAGGGTGCAGAGGCCCACCGGGAAATCTCCAGAGTTCTCTATAGGCCAGTCCACCCCTGATTGTTATATTTTTTTGAAATTTTGCAGATTTATTTTTCTCCAATTCAGAGCAGCAGCAACATGCGGGTCAACCTGCAGCCCCCGTTTGCCTATAACCGAAGTATCAAAACGCCAACACATCATTATGCATTTTCCCAAACTTACCATCTGAGCAATTTTTCAACTTTATATTGCCCGTAAATTTCGTTGAGATAAACTCAGCCCTGAAAAATGTGTGTGGTGTTGTATACTGCAGTCCCATTACTGGATAGTGTTCACTCGTGGGTATCATGGCGCTGTTGCGTGACCCATATAGCATGACCAAGATAAATGAGTTGGTGACAAGTGGACAGAGCAAGAAGAAAAGAAAAAAGAGCCATAGAGGGAAAACCATGGATATAAGACAAAATATGTAACAGAGTAAGAAGAATGTGCAGCACAGAATGACACCAGTAAAAAGAAAGTTCCTGTGTCTGGACCAGAAAGGTTCCATGACCAACTGGTGCAATGCAGTTCTTTCCCTGTTGAATACCACAAATTAATGTGACAACAGAATCTAACGTTCAGAAAGACATACCCTCACCAAAAAACAGCCTTGTAAGCCGAGTGGGTCATTTGATGGAAAAAGGTGAAGTGGCCATGGATCCTGCTAATGGAGTGAGAGCAATGGTATGGTGGCAGATCTATGAAGCTATTTATCAATTTTCCTCAAGGATTGAGGCTGAGGTAACGAGCATAGTTGGCCTGCACATCACACTGTTATGGCAAGCGAGAGCTGAAAATCACGTCATGGAAAGGTGAGCCGAGCACACCGGATAGTGGTTGTCCAAGCCATTTTAAGCAATACGCCTAATTCCTTCTGCCAGCAGACATAATTTTACGCAGCCAAAATACCCACCGTCACTTGGTCACAGGCACTCCTATTTTGGCAGGAATGTACCCCGTATGTCAATATTGGAGAAGGGGCCCGTCAGGTCCGACTCTGTAGCAATCCCCTAACATATGTTCAAGTGTTCCTTTGGAATGGCCACATCCCCAACAGGCCTCTGACTGGCTCAGGCCTTGCTTGCACATTCTTACAGGAGTCCAAAAAACTTGGGACCAGAGATAAAACATGACCTACATTTCACTCTGGTCAACGCTCTATCAATGTCTAAGCACAAAATGAACATCTATGAAATTCTCAGCAAGTGAGGCACTGACCTTCTATTCGTTATGGAAACAGGGCCATGGTTATTGGATGACTTCAAAGTGATGGCACATGAAAAATCACAAACAATGTTAAACTCCTGCAAGCAAACCCAAAGGTAAATGAGGGATTGCCATGGGACAGAAGGAATACCTCAGAATCTCAACAGTGCCTCCCATGGACATCCTTAACTGTGTATCTAGTCTCATCCATCTTATCCTTAATCGTCAAACTAGGCTCTCTTGGCTGCTCATTTACTGACCACCCTCCATTAATCCCACTTTCATATAACACCTCTACGATACAGTAGCAAGCTTTGTGGTGGAACACCAACATCTAATCATTCTTGTTTCAAAAAAGGTAGCAGGCGCTCCTCTCCAGAAACAACCTAGCATGATAACCTGTTCTGAGATGAGTTTGCAGCACACACTTTTTGCTCACTGTACCTTTCACAGATGGGAAATATCCATTTGCACATCCGTCTTTGTCCCGCCCACATGGGCAGTCCATCACCGAAATGCTATGGCGATTCCTCTCTGAACAAGAGTACCAACAACAACCCCATACACGTGTTTCAGCCATTTTGGGCCTCATCAGTGAGGTGAAGCTGTTCCTCTCTGAGCACAGTGAGCAGCGAGTCCACCTCTGGATGCTCCCAGGTAACACAGGGTGACCAACCCCTAGTTCCTTGCAAATATTTCAAAAAAGGTAGCAGGCACTCTCTCCAGAAAGAGCATGGCATGATGACCTGTTCTAAGATGAGAGTTTGCAGCACACGCTTTTTGCTCACTGTACCTTTCACAGATGGGAAATATCCATTTGCACATCAGTCTTTGTCTCGTCTCGCCCACATGGGCCGTCCTGCACCGAAATGCTATGGCAATTCCTCTCTGAACAAGAGTACCAACAGCAACCCCCTACACATGTTTCAGCCTTGTTTGGCCTCAATGAGGTGAAGCTGGGCCTCTCTGCACGAATGGTGCTGATGCATCTGACATTCCCATTGAGCCCTATGGGGCTGAAATGGGAATGGGCAGCACTTTTTATTCGGTGCCCGGGAATGGGCAATCACTGGTTCCGCCGAGGATGTAATATACCGGTAATTGCCCATTCCCGGGTGCCGGAAAAAAACGACTCTGGCGGCACAGCTACCGCCAGAGTCGTAATGAGGCCCACTGTCTCCATTCTGGGTAAAAACTCGACAATCTCCAAACAAAAAACGTGTGTTCTTTATACTCTGGTTTGCATGTATCAACACAAGAGCACAGCAATCTCGCATTTTCCCTCTTAACCGGACTAATCAAACCAAAGTGCCTGGAGACAAGGTAAATGACAGTGGCATGGAGATAAACACCTAATATTAACACCCGACAAACAACCCTCCTGCAACAAACCTACTCTCGCCCCCTTCCAGGACTTAAGCTTCCTTGATGATAAAACACTTCCAACATATTCCACCACTTCTACACCATTGCTATTCATGCAATTCGAGCATCCCCCTTCGAGCCTCTCGACTAAGACTCAATCCCCCTGCCCTGCTAACATCTTACAATTCCACCCTTCCCATTCAGTGTCTTCCCAAAACACGCCTTACCCAATCTCCCTCCTTTACCGTCATCAATCTTCCATCTGGCACACTCACCTCCCCACCTCCGGCCCTAACTCCTTCTCCTCCTCCACCTCATTGCACCACCTGCCCATCACCTTTTCATCAAAACTGCCATCACTGCAGCCCAATCTCCACTCCCACATCGCTAAATTTTACCCCACATAACGCCATTCACAAGTTCCACTCTGAACACGCCACCTCTTCTAACAGCAAATCACGTCTCCCATCCAAGGGGGATCACCTCAACACATCTTAGTGTTTCTCCAAAATCCTCACAAGCCCCACGATCTCCCTCCCTCCCTGATATAATCCCCCTTACAGCACCTCATCGATCATCATCCATTCCACATGTAGGCTTTCAATCGAGCTCTCTCCAACCCACCTGGTCCACCCTATCGTAAACCACATCACCCTCACTCCAACTAGCATCACTCCCCCTCCCCCTATTGCACCACGGCCACCCCAATCAGACCCTCGGCTTGCATCACTAAGCAACTTGCGATCAATTCTTGCCTCCATCCCCCCAACTCAGCCAACCCACCTATTCTTTCTCTCACATCCCCAGCACCCTAAAAAACAGAAGGAATACACACCTGGATTCCTGTATCATACATGTTGAGCCAAACTCCCCCTACCTTCCTCCAAGACATAATAAAAACACACACACATACAATCCTCAGGCTGCTAAACCCCAAAATCTCTAAGCACTTCACCTCCCACACCAAGGAGTTTGTCCCCTGACTTCTCACACCAAATGGAACTCCAGCTCCAAAACAGACACCAACCACCTCCAACCTTCCCAGTAACACCACGAACTCTCCCTGCACAGACCTATGGTGTCCCAGCAACCTGCACATCAAGTCACTCCCTCCCTCGCCTACTCGCCTACTCCTTCAACCCTCCAACCCACATTACCACAACCTCTCCAACCACCCTAGCCTTCCTCACACAACCACCAAACTGTGTCTGCCATCTGCCTCCTCCCCCCTCGTGTCAACCGCTTTACTCTGCGGACAACGTTCCTATACACCAAGCTCTTACCCGTCACCTAAACCCCCAACTCTCCAAGCCACATTATCAATCGACCACCCACTCTAGCCTTCCCCACACAACCTCCAACACTATGTATGCCATCTCCTTCTTCCCCATCGGCCTCCAGCCAACCCCCTCCCTCTGGGGCTTCCCTCTTCCACACCAAGCTCCCACTCAGAACCTAACCCCCATCCTCAAACATGTGATTAAAAAGCTGACTGAAATGGATTCTCATCAATGCCAGATGTGTCTAAATTAATTTGACATATCTATGACCTAATCTTAAAAGAATGCCCCGACATCCTTTTCATCACTTAAACCTGGTTCTCTCAAGATTTTCTGCTGATTTGTACATTAAGCATTCGCACTGAGCTACAAACTAATTATCCAAAACCGGGCCAGAAAAGCAGGCAGTATTGCCATCCTCCACAAAGCCACTGTCTCTGCCTCGCACATTGACAGCCCACCCCCTAACTCAGGGTGCAAATCCCTCTTGGTCAAATTCCTGCTCTCACCCTCATCTAAACACAGCTTCTTGCTTATATATCGACCCCTAGGTTACAATATACGCTTTTCAGAATCCCTAACCGACTCAGTCGCAGCCATCATTGTCTCCCAACCCCACCTAATCGTATTAGGGGACCTCAACATTTGGTTTGGTATGCCCAATGACCCGATCACTAATGGACAGCCTGGAAACTTTGCAGCTAACACAGCTAATCCCAGCCCCAACCCACTCTGCTGGTTACACCCTATGTGCAACCTTTGTATCCCCCAACCCCTTCAACACTATGCCCGCTCGTATGTTCAGGCCATTCCACCATCATCTTCGTCCTATGCTCTGGCGACTTTCCCTACCTTTGGCAGCCCCTAGACAATGAACCCAATCCCGCCTTTGGAAGGAAATCAAAGTGACTCCTGACCTGGCAGATATACTACTTGGGTCACAGAACACCCTCTTCCCCAGGTCAGGTCAGCAGTTCTAACTTTGATTTCTGGCTTTCCGGGGCACTTAAATCCATCTCCCATATCAGATTCTTGATATTGCCATTCACCTAGATGGTTCACCTTAGCCCTCCAAAAAACTGAAAACCTTGAACCATAGCCTGGAGCATAGAACGCATGCAGACCCATCTTCAATCATCAGACCTGCCTAAGCCTCCAAGCTCAAACTCTACCATGCAAAAGTCCTCAATGCCAAAAATTCATATTACAGGATCAAAGTCTCCAAAGACCAACACCCAACCAGGGAACTCTTTAAATGGATTCCTGAATTCAGCAACCTGCATGCTCCACCAACTCACCCCACCACACTCCATCCCTTTGTGACTCTCTCTCAGACCACTTCCTCAACAAAGCCCTATAGAGACACACCTCTATCCTCTAAAGTCTCTGCCCCCCTCTCCCACACTATCTCGTCTCCGGAACAGAAACAACTAGTACTCTTTAACTGTTCTCCTCTCCTCACCGCTCCGCAACCCCCCAAAATTCCTCAAACTACTTTTACTTAGCCGGCCATCAGGCTTCACAGGAGACCCCTGCCCTCAAGCCCTTCTAAAAGAAATGCTGCAATTCACCTCTGCTGGCAATCTCGCACGATCCATCGTCTACGCTTAACTTCTATTAGGAAAATAGCAGAAGTGAGTGAATACCTCCACCATGAAGCCCCCTCCTTAAATAACGCCTCTCTTGACCCGACCAACTACAGACCCATATCGAATAATGGCTATACCCAAATTAGCTGACTGAGCGGCTTACTCACAAATATGCCTCTTCTTAGAATTCAACAAAATCTTAGCAGCTGCCCAATCGAGAACATAATCTTGCTTAGTTTCAGATGGAGACTATCTAAAAAGACACTCTGACTCAGATGGATGGAACTGCCCTAATCCAGCTTGAGCTCTCGGCAGTGTTTGATACCATAGACCACTCACTCCCCACTGAAAGACTACACACTCTAGGCACCAGGGATTTAGCTCTGAAATGGATATCCTCCTTCCTCTCGAACAGATCACAAATCGTACATTTGCCTCTGTTCTCCTCAGCATCCCTCCAAGTCCTCCATGGGGTGCCACAAGGTGCCTCTCTCTCTCTCTCTCTCTCTCTCCCCTCTCCTCTTTAACCTCTACCTGAGCCTGATGCCTGCCCTCTTTAGAGTTCACGGTTCATCATGCTACAACTATGCAAACACCCAACTCTTCTTCAAAATCGCGAATAGCCCTTCCTCTACCTCTCTTGATCCCGCAACTTGCCTCTCCGAGATCGAACGCTTGATGACAACCAACCGCCTTCTTATCAACTCAGACATAACATATGGTGAGATGTTCCAGCATCAATCCCCCAACTGCTGCCCCCCTCAGAAGAGTAGCTGACCACACATTGTAGGCTAGTGTTGTTTCACACCCACACTGCCCTGCTTGCTGTCAGCCCTTCGGCCATCTTGTGCACCTTTCCTATGCAGTGGTGCCCCTGCTCAATCCTGTCGGCCCCAGCATGGCTGTGCTCCACTCCCCTCTACTTGTTGGCCTTGTTTACCAACCACGGCACCACTCCACTCCCGTTAGTTGCGTGCTCACCATCTACACATCTTGATGGCAAAATACTCCTCTCCACAATGACCGGTAAAGGTGTGTCTGATTTCATGTCTTCTAAGTATTTTACAGATTGAGTTGAGTTTTAAAGGTATGACTAATACTACGTGAAGTAGGGACCCTAAAGCGGAGGAGGACGCGATCTCAAGGAGCAATATCTATGTCTTCAACAAGCAGAATGAGGTGTCTTGGCCTAGCACTACTAATGAGCACACCTCAATGAGGTACTTCAAATTGCAGTTTTAACCACCCAAACAATGATCTGCAAACAATACTAAATGGTGACAGTGTGTAATCCCGGTGGAAACAGAATTGCTACAGACTTCTCTCCGAGTGAGAATGATGGAGGGCATAGAGAAATGTAACTCACCTTACAGTGGGTCAGAGAGGGAGTGGAAATCTCAATCCATTATCATGTGGCACTCTTGAGAAAGGATGAGTCTATTGAACACAGGAACTCCTTAATGGACGGTACACCTCAAAACAATGATTCGCAAGATGACTGATCTAAAGGCACACGAGTATGTACAGTAAATGCTGTCTCGCCTAGATATCAAGGCTTACGTAGACACATTTTAACCTGAACTGAGAAAGCCCTCCCACTTGTGAGATCTTTGAATGGAGTGGGTTCTTTGGAGCGGTTTGTCAGAGTGCAAGGTAGCTTACAATTCTTTCATTGGAAAATGAAGGCACAAGATTCTGAACTAGTTTGAGGCTCTGGCCTGAAGCCAAACAGTCAATTAATCAATCCAATCATCATATGTTGTCACCAATACGTGTGTGCATTGGAAGCATTTCTGGTGATAACACTGGGGGCCCAGACACAGACTACCGCAAGTCTCTAGCTTCTAAGACAGAGGACGCATGGATGCAATGGAGGTAGAAAGGGAACTCCATGTAACTTCACAGATGAAAATAGCTAGGGTGAAATGGAGTGATGAGTTGAACTGGCATGTACGTTTGGGTTTCCACATGCACTGCTAAATAAATAAGAAACCAAAACAGATTTTTAAAACAAAATATACATATTTATTTGAATATAATTTCCTTGTTAAGAAAACCAGGTAAAATGTAATTATTTTAATTTACAATGCCCTTTTCTCCATAGGATACAATAATTTCACCTACAATGAAGTTGGTTTATTTTGCTTTAGCTTCTTAATTTTCAGTATAGGTTCATATTCAGAGGGTATTACTACAAAGAACGTATGCCCAGGCAGGCCTAAGAACAAGGTGTTTGTTCAAAGCAGACTCTTAACTCTGTGGATGGACACATCTGTTTCTGTAACCATTCAATTGCAGGCTGTTAATCTACACCCAGTTATGAACGGAAGATGGGCATGAATTAATAGGGCTGCCATCTATTATGAATGGTCTGCAAATTGTCTCTGTAGGGGTACTGTTGGATACACAAATTAGGAGATCCAATGCAGGATGGACAGAGTGCTCCAATATTTGTTGCTGGTGTGCATACACTGATTACTATTTGGTTGCCAACCTATCTCACATGTTGCCAGATTGACACTTGTGCCTATGGAATGTAAGAATAGTGGAAGACTCAAGGAAATCAATGAGGTGCATAAGGTTTGTCTATGGAATGTAAGAATAGTGGCAGACTCGAGGAAATCAATGAGGTGCATAAGGTTTGTCAACACATTTTGCCTAGTAATTTTTCTCTTCTGCATTTTTGCACCAGATCTCCCAGAGAGAAGATAACATGTCTGATGCAGAAGTATTCCTTGCTTAAGCACGCAATAAAATAACATTTGGTTCTGGAATCCTTTTGCGAGCCTGACCCAGGTGACCGTCTGCCAGATCTGGCTCAGTGCAAATGATCATCAGTGCTGTAATGGTTGTTATGGTACAATGTCCAGCAGTGTTTTTTTTATTTTTCACAGAAATCTGATAATTACTTTTTAAAGACTCGAATAAAGATCTGTCCTTTAGTAGGGCATGCAGTTGTTTCTGATCAGCATACCAGAGTTTGCCAGGGATGGCGGAACGTTCAGACTTTCAGACCAATCGTTTTCTTCATTGAATCTCTTCATTGGGCTATACACCAATAAGCATATCCAAACACATAACAAATCCAAATGGAAGCAGCCGTCCACAATGTATTTGTCAAGCTGGGAACCCTCCCCACCATAATCACCTGTGTATCTAGTAAAAGGGAGCGAGGGGTAGGTGAATATGAGAAGGTAAAGCAGCGGACACAGAACACACTGTCCCAAGATCTGCTTCTCAGAAATCTAGCAATAGCTAAACTAGGGCTATTTATCCGGCCCTTCCATGTATTGCTAACCAAACTGCAGAAAATGGTGCTGGTATGACGCCTAGAAATCCAACCACTGCCAGCAGAGCCCATGAGTGGGAAGAAATATCCCCCAATGTTCTAAGATATTACTTTTTGTACAAAGCCTTCCGCCACCTCCCGGACTACAAAAATATGTTTTCCCTCAATTGGTCACCATCAATTTTTGGAGGACTGTACTTCCAGTTGGGGCCATGGGCCTCCTCTAATCCAGCATCATAAACTCTGGTCTTTAAGGGACCGCTGAAGCCCATGATGGAAAGGATTCTCTTACTTTTCAACAATGATTTAATCGTGCTGCTTTCTATAAGAGTTTCTGCCAGACGCCAGAATCCCACTGTGTCCCCTGACCCAACCCTCATGGACTATTGGAAGTCGAGATCTGCAACAACTATCCTGTATGTCATCAGCAAATGAAAACTACACAATTCTGCTGACACCACAGGGATTTATTACTAAAAGATTACAGAGTAGCACTCAAGCAGGTGTTCGACAGATTGCAGCCAGTCCTAAAATTGTTATGATCACGGATCACTGAAGATCACAGCTGCTCCACATTGATCAAGATTGAGCTTTGCATTCACCACTTACTTTTATCTCCAATGTGTTTTGTATTCTGCTATTGTTAGCTGTCACTTTTTCGTCCAAAGATACCACTCTGACTAGTCTCACTAGGACAGAATAAGGATCAGCAAGTAAAACTGAGATTCTTCTCTTTTCTATTGATGATGTCTCTTATTTCTCAACGATGTAAGTACCCCAGAAAGACTCACTTAGAGAGGCCTTCTTCAAGAGCCACCTGCCCTTATCACTGCTGTTTGCTTCCCTGCGCTGTGTTTGGGAAATGGCAAAACCTCTCTGACATGCCAAGATCACTAAACGTGACAAATGCTATCTACACCACCCCTTTTAAAACACTCCTAGGTGCCCATTACCAAGATATCCTGCCCTTGCATGTAGTCTTCAGCTGGTAAATATACTCCACAAAATCTAAGCCAAAGGAATGTGCGGCCTTCTTCACACCACTGTGCGTTGCCCCCATACCACACATTTGTGATCATCGCTGACCTGTCACAGTTTGAAAGTGTATTTTGGTTTTCAATATACACGGTCACTATACTAAATGCTGGCATTGGGGTTAAAAAAGGAATCACTGAACACATACATTAATGGGTTTTGAGTGTTTACTCCCTATATCCTCGAACCATATAATGACCTCCATGGTTCAAGGAAGCAAGTTGCCCATTTACTTGCAGCATCTGTTTCCACTGTGATTGTGAAGGATATGCAAGGGGAAACAAATGCCCAAAACCTCAAAGGATGCAACTTATGTGGTGGTGTGCTGGGAGGAGGGAGTGAGATATTGGGGTATGGTACCACATGTAAGAGTGAAGGGTGTAATATATATTAGACATTATGACAATATGCATGCACACCGTACCGGAGGAGCCAATGGAACACCCCAAGTTGATTAACATCAAGCACAGCAATGTGAGGTTGAATAGGGGTGCAACATGATTAAATGCAATTCAACTCCAATGGAAAAAGTGGTTCCCTACCTGATTCACTCAATAGGATTATGCTCCATTTGAAGAATTGTCCGAATGGGATAATTCTCCTGTGCTGCATGCTGGACCTTCATTTGTGAAGCAAAGTCCATGGTAATTCAATATAATAACAGACAGTGAGTGAGTGAGTAAGTGTTGAAAACTAGCAAAAGCAAAATCTGATCCATCGGGCCGGAATAGAAGAATTAGTTGAAATCTGGTTTACCCTCATGACATACCATAGTGGGAGCTGGTTCAATATATTTAAGTTAAATGGGGTGATTTCTGACTGATGTTGGATGAAATTGGTAGCCTCCTTGGTGAAAACGGGGGAAAGAAATCCTAAAAACCTTACTAATAAGAATGGAGTGTTAAGCATATTGTAAAATTCATTCCCTGAATCTAGGATTGCTCTTATTGGCCAGATCCCTAGGAACACAAGCTGTGCCGAAAGGCATGATCATTTCTTTCCAGTCTAATGAACTTCTAAATCTCAGTTGTGCTGCATCATCCTTCTCCCTGGTTTAGGTACTGCAGGCAAGCCACACTTTGAGACTGAAAGTTGGTACAACCAAGTGACTCCACTTTTGGCATGGAAAATCATGAAACGATGCTATAGGACACCATGCTCAAAGCAATGGTTGGTCAGATGTTTTCTTGGCCTGAGTGGCATGAAGTGTTTTTCCTCCTAACCTGGCCAGCTTTGCTTGCATGCCCAGTATGGTGACTTTTCATTATGCCCTACTGCCCTAAAGCCCCACCTTGCTTGAATGACATGCCAACTTTACCGCCCTCCACTCCTCGCAATAGGGTAAACGCGTCTGCCAGAGCTACCCCTGTCTGCCTATGGGAACTACTTTTGCCCCTATATGTGTCCCTTTCTCCTCTGCAGAGTCTGCCTGCAAAAGGTTACACACTGCCAATGAATTTGTACCAAAGTGTTTACAAATAACCCACTAGTTATTAATAGGTTTTCACAATTTAATATTTTCAACTGCATTTGGTTGTTTCCCTGCTACAGATTTGTCTGGAAAGAAGGCAAATCCATTTTAAGATTTCCCATGTTCTAATTTGAATTATTGTCTTGGAAGCCATGATCACCTGTTCCCTTCCTCTCAGTTACTTAGCAGGGATTGCATCCAACTCAGGCACTTAGCTTCTGACCATACTTACAAATTTGAGATATATTTGGAGACTAAATGAAATATGAAACAGACTCATTTTAGGATTATCATGTAGTACATATAGATTGATACTGTACATAAGGAAATATCCCTAAAGAAGTTCACTGTAGGATAGTTGACTTCATGTTTTATGCGGTGAATCACGTGTTGGCTGAGATTATTTGTGGTGTCATTAAGTAACAGATTGCGTCCAACACAAATCCACTATTGACTTGCAAGAAATGATGCAAGCAGTGGAACTAAGGAAGTTATAATTATCCCTCTAGATGTTACGTGTAATTTTAATTTCAGTGATTTTACAAGTACATATAAGTTAAAATAGGACATATAAAAATATATGTACAACTTTCACACATTATTCCTGACTTGCCTTCATGTTATAGTACATGTTTGAAGGCAGGGGCAGGTAGCAGGCCTTTGTAATTGGATATGCTGCAAAGTTTTACATTGGGCACAATTCAAAATGATATTCATTCGAAAATTGATATAGTGCTAGAACAGGACTTAAACTATTACCTGCAATTAAGATATTCTATTTCAAAAAAGTAAAATGGGAGTATGCCAGATGTTCCATCTTGAATCAAACTTCGATCAGAAAATAGTTTTATATTTTTTCTAGATGTTGATAATTTGTTTTTCCCAGTATGTTCTCTTATTAGGACTATTGAATGTACTGGAAGTGATCGAGAAAAATAATCATTGTGAAACTTTAGAAAAGTCCATTTACAATGTTATTACATTTAAATGATGTGTATTTGATATCTTATTTATTTATAACATTTGTATAACGCCTAAACTACGCTACGTTCATTACATAGCAGAACACAGTTACAGAATGGACTTGGTTAATAGCACAATTTGAAAAGCCATGTTAACAGAAAATTTGCAAGTGCAGGATAAGCGTTGCTTTGTTACAGACTGCATTGGTTATTCGTACTTGTTGAAAACCCAGGTTTTTACAAGGTTTTTGACTACATGATGCGATTGCTCATTTCTGATGTTGTTAGGGAGGGAGTTTGAGAGTGAGGGTGCAGTGACCCTGAAGCTGCCGCCACCTGTTCTTTTGATTTTGAAGCGGGGGTCACCAAGGAAGTACTGGAGTTGGATCTGAGGACTTGTCCCCCTTGTTTTATGTCAATGAGGTAGGTGGGTGCTACTTTATAGATGCATTTATGTGTGAGGGAGAGAGATTTGAATTCAATCCATGCTGTTAATGGAAGCCAGTGGGCCTCTCTTCTGGTGTTAGAGAAGTGGTTGGTACGCTCGAGTCCCAGTGCGGCTCTAATCGCTTTGCTCTGGAGCAATTGTAGTTTTGCTAGAGTAGTGGCCAAGGTGCCCATTAGGAGCATGTTGCAATAATGTAATTTGGATAAGATTAGTGCACGTGCTATTGTTAGACAGTTGTTAGACAGTTAGTTGGAGCTTCTTTTGCCAAAAGCAGCCCACCTTCAAGATATGTGGTCTCTAGTTGCACTGCTGTCAGAAACATCTGGAGAGCCTCTAGCAAACATGCACCTTGCAATGTTACCCCCGCCCAGATTGAGAGAGGGCAACGAGAGGGGGAGAAGGAAAAAAAGGCATACGATGTCCTGGGTATAGCTGGTTATAATTATTAGGTTCAACACATGACCAATGTGCGGGCCTTTGACGGTAGAGCTCATGATATACATTTCAGGTGAGATAGAGACCTATGCTTTGTTTTGGGAGAGTGGGGATTAACATGGTTTGGGGGGATTCAAAATATAGTTGTCATTTTTGACTCGCATATTTGTACTCAAGTAAAAATATATGATAATTTGGAAAAATGTATATTATTCTTGTGATCGAAACATTATTTGTAACTATTGAGGGAAACTAGAGGCAATGATACATGTCACTCTTGACTTATGGTTCAACACATTTAATTTGATTAACAGAATAGGATGGGTTAAATAAACGTCTAAGACACTAGGGACACTCTACATCGACCTCTGAATGAGCTGTCCGGATAGTCTGATCTCAATGGTGAGCCCAGCATTTCTCCTAGAAACGTTTAAAACCTACTCTTCAAAGTCTGTGCCTTTTTGTAATGCAAAACAAACAAATGTGTTCCTTAGGCCTTTCACGATTAACACCCTCTCCCCCCCAACCAGGATCTTGGATTTCAGAATTCACGGCAAGTCCCTCCTGGGCCTTCTCTCCTCTGCCTCCCCTTGTATCATAGTTGATTCAAATTGGACCTCTCTCAGAGGCCTAAGGTGCAGCATTCATTCCATGTCTCTCACCTAGGCCTTGGATCCAGCAGTCCCAACAGGCCTGGGCCCCCCTGCCAGGCCCTGAGACCTTTTTTTCCCTTTCCCAGGGCACCTGAAGGAAATCCCCAGGCTTTGGGTTCCTACTTCCCCCAATGATTTGTGAGGGGCTTCCAGGGCTTAAAAGCTCTTCTCCTCTCCTTCCAGCCTCTCCAGGCTAGCATTGCCCACCCCTAGGCAGAAGTCTTTCCAGCTGTCTCCCCCATAGTCCTCTTTCTATCAGTATCCCCTTGTATCAAAGGAGCATAGCAGCTAAATCTGATTTCCTCAAATCAAGGAACTTGAATGACTTATCCTGGCCCCTCTTATACTCGGGGGCTTCAGGCGCAGTTGGCACGGGTTACTTCCTAGGCTGCTTTGTCTCCCTCTCTGGGAATGGTTATACTCTGTGATAAGCTTTCCTCTTAATATCTTCGAGATTGATTTTAATTTAGGGCTCAACATTTGCACTCCACGCTAGCCATTGGCTAGTGATAATTAACTATTGGCGAATTCAGGTGGCGATGACTATTTCTGGCTAGCTAGTAGCTTACAAGTTCACATATTTACCCCTGTCTGAGGTGTTGGCCAATGTGTGCATCGTTGTCCTCCCCTCTAGTCTGCAACTGAGAGGTTTCTGAGACATCTGTGATGTGCAGTACCATCTTGGAAATCCCTCCGTCTGACAGTGGTACCACGGTTTTTCGCATGGTTGCATGATTTGCTGCCTTCTGTTGCCGGCAGCATGATAACATCTCTGTTTATTGGGCCATTCAGATGTTGTTTGACACAATACTGGAGAGAGCTTATACCGTTACTGAGGCCCATATCCCTTCAGGTGTCTGTTACTATGGCATGCTGGTACTGTTCCTGCTTTTGGATAATGGCCAACTGGGTGGAGCCAGTGAACTACCTGACTCTTTGGGAGTACCAGTCCCGGGGATTTGGCCTTGTCTGACCCTGGGGATTTGGCCTTGTCTGACCCTGGGGAGTTGCAGCAGGTGGTCCAGTCCTGTCTCAAACAGCTCGCAACTGCTATAGGTTATGTAGAATTTGGTGAATTCACCCCACTAGCCGTTCCCATACATGAGACATTATCGTTATATAATGCAGTTATTGTGAAAAAGAAACTCTGGTCTCTTGATTGGATCAAGACTAGAGATAATCTAATGATGTACTGTCTATTTTCACAATCTTTGATGGAGTTGAAATCCTTCAACTCTATCCCCATAGAAGGAAGAAAATATTCCAAGAACCCGGGGACACTGTAGATGTTGTCATCTCAGTGTTGAGGCATTAAAATATCTGTACACTGTATACTCAGCATTATTATTGAAAAGAGGAATATTTTAAAAGTTTTGTGCACTGTGAATTTAACCGAGGAATTCTGGGAACGATATTGTTCTATTCCTCCTTTTTTAAATCAAACCAACGCCTAGTTTGGTTATGATTGCAAGCGGTATATGGAACGTACTGCATGGGGTGAATGTTATCCTGCTCAGTACTTTTTATGTACTCCATGCCGTAAATATTGCATGTGATTCCTACGAAGCGTTTTAAGTAGCAGATTTGTACAATTACCGCCATATTCCTACTGATGGCACAAATAGAATTATATGATGGGTTCATTGTGTGCATGCTGGGGAATTTGGCAAAGTCTTCAAGTAAGATTTTTCAGTAGAGTGTTTTGCTCTCTATTTTTGGAAGTTTGGAGTAAAATATGTGTTGAGGGACTAAAAGTAATGTTTTCCCAATTTATATTTTTTTTAATAGTAAAGTAAAAATATTTAATGTCTGAAACAGATATCCTTTTGTAATATATACTTCTTTGCACCTAGTAATTTATGCAAATTAAAATGTATTTTTTAACCCAACGTTTCTCTTCTTCAAATAGGGCTGTTACAATAGTAAAGCTCCTTCTGTGCCACTGCTCTGCTGGTACAATGAACTCAAACATATCAGTGGAGCTCTATAGGCAGAAGTATGGGGCAGGGACTTTTTCCTTGGTCTTCTCTCTTTTTTTTTTTTAAGGAAAGTTAATAATTCCTATTTTTGGTAGTATTTGCTTTCTTTTATGGGGTAGAATTGGCTGGTATGCAGCTTATCTCTAGGGCTTAGTTTACCCCATGTAAGCACCTGTGAAATAGATGAAGTGGAGTCTAGATATTATGTGGATTTCTTTTTGTTGTAGCGAACTTCCCAGCTCAGACAACCTCAAATTCCACTATTGTTTTGAACTAAAATGAATGTGTTCCCTTTCCAATGTTCTTGTTTAATTAGGAAGCTCCAGCTTGAAGACCGCCTGCTTTGCCTGGGTGGCGGTGTTCATCACACTGTCTATAACTCTCCCCGGCCATCTGTTTCTTGAAGAAGAACACAGTGCAGAGTTGAATTCGGACCTGGTAAATATAGATTTGGTTACACACAAATATAAAGCAGAACAGTCTTGTAGTACGTGCTTGAATTGTCTATTAGTACTTTACCAAACAGGTAATTTGCTCAACCATATCATCACTGTTGGATGCCCACTCAGAAAAGATTACATAACGCTTCTTTCACATTAACCGGTTATCTCCTATCCGTTCCAGATTACCCTACTTGAAACCTGAGGGGCCTCATGCTAACTTACCCATTCAAATTTACTTTTGTATCGCATTTGCTATCTAATGGTTTTTAATTCATTTGAGACTCTTGATCCCTTAAGTACTACATTAACAGAATTACGCAGCTGCTCTAGTGCTCCTGGATAGCAGAAACATATTACAGTAAAAGCTTTGTTAGGCGGCATCAGTGAAGCAAATCTGCTGAATAACTAAATGTTGTGCTTTTGGGTGGCAAAGTGTTGGTTAATGGAGCAGAATGCCAGATAACAAAGCTTCCTAGCCTATTTGCTATTTTCCAGCACACTTCCATTGGGACATTCATGGGAACTTTTTTACCCATCCTTTATTTTAGCCGGAACAGTTCTAATGCTGGCAATAGAAGGTGATGAAAAACTAGCTTTGATTGCATTGCACCCTCACTTAGCAACTGGTGGGCGCATGCTATTTGTTGCCTTCACAATAGACTGCAGGTTATGCAGCCTTTTTTAAGATAAGCTTTGACAAATGATGTGAATTAAAGCTGCTTCTGGTTAACCTCTATCTGCTCTTGTTACCACTTCATAACTTGTCACTCTTCCTCTGCAGTTATGTGCAGAAGAAGAGTAACGAGTTATGAAGTGACTCGGCTTTAACTCACAGCATTTGTCAAAGCTTGTCTAGAAAGTCTGCATAACCTGCAGTCTATTGTGAAGGTGGAGAACAACTCAACTCGAACAATAGAAGAGTGAATGTAGCATTGGAGCTTGTGCATTTGCACCTAGTATTTGAGAAAGGTGATTTACCAGCCCTGAAAAGGACCTTTGTACTTTGAGGTTGAAACACGTGTTGGCAGGATCATACAAATCACCAGAATGGATTAAATACAAATAATACTTAAAGAAAACTTGAACTGTCTATAATTGGTACCAAACAGTGGTTCAATTTGTAAAAACAAAAACAGGCAGCAGCTGAGTGATTGTCCCTCTGGGTGAAGGGTTTGATCTTGACTCCTGCTCAGGCTCATGTCTGATATTACCCTGGATACCACGGGATGTGAAACCTACAGATCTGAAGAGGATGGGCAATCTCTTAAAATATGCTTACTTAATACTAGGTCCCTAGAGAAACATGGCACTAATATCGCGCACCATGCCCTAGAGGAACACATAGATATAATGTGTGTCACAGAAACATGGTTCAAAGATTCTAGTGGGCCTAACATTAGTCTTGCTACATCCGGAGTGGTCTACTCTTTATGCACAACATAGAGAAAATGGTAGAGGAGGCGGAGTGGCAAATATTGCCAGACAAGGATTACATTTGTTTCAGGCACCTATTTCATGTACAGGATGCAAAATATTACATTGGAAAGACACCATTACTCCTAATAATTGCCTGAATCTCATCTTGCTCTACCCTTCGCCGACGGATGAAATGGCAGGTATATTATCGACTTGTACTAAGCCTTTCAGCCATACTATCATCTTGGGAGGCTGTCATGATGCCTGCTCCCGAGGAGCCAGGTCAGGCCCAGCGTCCCCTGAAGCAGACTTCATACTCACCAAGCAGGACCCAGCAAACCCCTATAAGGGGCTCTTTGGACCAGGTCCTGGCGCCTTTGGCGCCAGGCTCATAAAAGGCATCTGTCCTGGCGCCATAGGCTCCAGGCTCATCATGGCAGAACATATGGTAATGCTTGGGTGAACTCACCTGAGGCAGACCATGTTGCATATTCACCCGAGGCAGACCATGTTGTCTGAAGCTCCAAGCCAACTAAGGCTGGGAGGAACTATTTTCTTTCAGGAACTCTTTTCTTACTCGGGTGGGGCCAGTGGAAGAACACTCACCTGAAGCTCTTCCAGGGCTATTTAAACCACGCCCGGATGGCCACACGTGCTTCGCGTTATTCTGCATCTGCAGCAGGACGCTCACCGAGTCGGCTCCTGCATCCTGGCTCCTGCCACGCCCGCCAGCACCTGGAACACCTGCAAGGAGAGAAAGGCAAGCATTAGGACATTACCTACCTTCATCCAGCATCCGGATTCTTCACTCCGTCGATCCTGCAAAAGAAAGTCAAGGGTTAGAAACGCATCTCATCGCTCGCTGCACCGCCGCTTCCACTTACCTTCACGTGGTGCTGTCTAGCTCTTCAGCGGTCATAGGCGACATCGGCCGCATCCCAGCACCTACGGAACAGAAAGACAATAGTTAGAAGCGCTCCGCTTCTCACGCTGCCGTGTCGCTTCCACTTACCTTCACGTGGCGACGGCAACCTTTTCAGTGCCCATAGGCGACATCGGTCGCATTCAAGACCTACTGAGAAAAAGGACAAAACAAGGTGAGCATTAAACTAATTGCAAAAGGACAGATTACTCACCTTAAGACCTCAGTTCCCTTTTCGGGTCGGAGCAGCTTTTCTGGCTTTTCCGTACCCCGGATCCTATGGGGAAAATAAGACACACTCATTAAGGTGTCGGAGCAAACCACTACGGCACACCTTCATTAAAAGTACTCACCTGAGCTTACCTCGGCGAATCCATTCCTCCACATGGATTCCTCACCTAGTCCCTGAAAATTAAACAAAGGCCAAGGGACAAATAAGACTTCATCTTTTCAACTATATACTTACGGCAGCATTTTGGTAAAAGCAAGCAGACATTGAACCCTCGCCAAATCCGAGATCCAGTGAAGTAACTGGAAATCTACGCGCCCCTGCGTCAAAAGCAGGATGGAGAGCTTGTCCATACAGAAATTAAGGTGAGAGTCTGCGGAAGGCACAGCTAGTGTTCGAGGAGGGTGAGAAGGGGAAAAAGGGGGGAATCTCACACACAAGCCAGGGCCGGACTGGGAACCAAAAGAGGCCCAGGAAATGTTTTTGAAAGTGGCCTCATAGTTCGCCGAACGAGCGAACACAGTGCGTGAGTCCAACCCTTCTATGAGGTGATTGGGAGTATACCCCAAGAAATTGTTGATCAAATTAGTCAACATGAGTGCATTTAAAGCATGTTTAAAACATATATGGATTCAATCATAGAGGGACCTGTGACATTACACATCTTGCAGATGAGAAAACCAAATGTATCCGGTATTAAAGATGCCCAGAAAACCTGCATCTTTAATCCATTCCCTAAACTATTTCATCCTATTCCCATGCTGGGAGAGGGAACACAGATAAAAAGCATTCTTAAATGAGCATTGGCAATGCCGACATGTTTGGCTTTTGTGTAGGCATGGGAAAGGCATTTTGCCAGGCACTGCCATAGTGGTAGCTGCAAAGTGTTGGGAGTACAGGGGTATACAATAGCAGTGCCTGCTGAATGCCTAATATTGATTCACAAGCTTAAACTGTTGGATTTGCCAATGCTTGTTTTTAACAGGACTTCAGTGAAGGACAGGTATAGTGCTTATAAATCGAGTGGCTGAAGTCATACCTGGTTGACATTTTTATGTCAACAGTAGCGCTTTTACAGTTCTAATCAAGTTATTAACTCTCAGAAGACTGCTTTGAGAAAAAACTGGCAGGAACTTTAAGTGCAAAGTTTGATGGTAAGACTCGAAAATGCTAGCTCAAAAAACCTCCCAAGAGGGTGTGTTTTGGGTGGGGAGGGGCAGAAAGTGGGTGGAAATGCCCATAGGGATTAGCATGGACATGGGCAGCCAATGGGTGGGTCAATAACCAACATCTACAAGCGTGGTATCCCAAAAGGCACATATGGTCAGAAAGTGGATAGTAGGATTCAGGGAGTTGATGTTGTGGGGCGAGAAGATCGGTCAGACAAGATCTTTGAATAAAACTTAGAGGTGAGTAAAGTAATGTGAAATATATGAGAGATGCTATACACTGCACATCTGTAGATGTATACAATGGGCAACCATGCAATCCACAAAGTAAATCACAATAACAAATATCTGTAGCATTACTCTCTGCAGCTCCCCTTCCTCCATGATCCCACTGCTTTTGCCCAGATTGCTGACCCCATGAGTGGCTGGGAGGTCTACATTTGAAGATTTACTTATGGAAATTCCTGACAAGCACCACCCTTCCCTGCTTTGGTGATGGAAAATGGAGGTAGGGAAATAAACAGTGACAACATTCAAAATATATGGGGAAGAGAGCCAAAACACATAAAGGAACAAAAAAGAGGAGAAAGTGTGACAAAGGGGATCAAGGGGGATGAGACAGATTCTAGCAGAGAGGAGAAGTATAATGATAGAATGGTACATTGTAGAGATAAAATCAGAGAGCAGAGTAAAACATTGTCAGGGATTAGGAGGGGGCAATCGATACATGTTTAGAGAGAGGAGTGAGCATAAGTGGAGTAAAAGAATGCTAGAGAGAGGAAAGAGAGCACGTGGAAGATGAAAACAGAGTGTGAGGGAGGGAGAACAGGAAAGGGATAACAGGATAATGAGAATTAGGGACTGCCTACTAAACTAACAGGAACTGCCTGCAGTACCTGTTTGCTGTGTTTGCTGTGCATGCCGAACGTTCATTTCTCCATCAGAGTCTCCCTTTCTACCTTTCCAGCAACCTGCAGGCTACCCCGCTGCTCGGCTGCAGTGCTCTGTCATCATGTCATTCTGCAAATGCGAGCAACAATATTTGCCTTTGACTTTTCCAATATAGACACATCATTTAAGTGTTAACGTAATGTATTTAAGGGATAAGGATCCATTCATTCATTTGTTGTTGTCAGTTTAAGAATGGTCAGTGGTATTCGTTTTTTTCAAGGGGATGGCATGTCCGAAGAACATTATTCAATATCAAAGACAACAGCACAATCCCAAAGACCTAAAAGTGCTGCCATCATATACTAGGTATAACCTCATATGGCGATGCACTGCCATCTTATGAGGCACCGTGGACACAACCGCTGGGCGGATTTTTGGAAAAGGTAGTCCTGCAGTTGGCTTTAGAAACACAGCACAGATGTTGGCATATGCAGGTCAAGTGGTTGCATTTTTTGGATGCCTGGAAATCGGTGGGTCGTGGTAGCTGGTTTTAATATTCCTGGCAGGTGCGTGTTTAATGGCTTTAGCTGTCAAGTAGTGTGGAACTAATCCTAAAATTCATCATGTCAAGGCGCTCAACTTCTGTGTGTGGAGATCCTGATGCATTACTCTCTGAACAATCAAGTCCCCATAATGCCAAAGTGTTATATAAACAAACGTTCCTGGGTCGGCCCATTAACCCTACATACTGAGAAGCATCAGCATACCTCTTTACCGAACGGCGCGCAACTGTGTGTTGAGATCCTGGGCCAGGCGCGGCACGTTGATTTTGCTTTAAAAACAGTTTTCAGGAGGAAAAACACTCCCCCTTAAATGTACTCGATGAAACCCAGTGGTATGCTTCATTTGACGGCCCACGGGAACCACTGCGCTATCAGTGGGTGCTGGACCGGAAATTGCGATGGGGGGAAAATGGGACGGGAACTCTTGACTGCACAGTTCAAAATAAAAATAAATCATATATTTAGCAATCGCAATTCGCACAGATTTGCTCACGCACCTCACCTGAAAATCAAATGGCTGCCAGACAGTGCCTGCACCGCTGCTGGCCAAAGCATGCTGCTCCCGAGTCAGTCAGCACGGGTCACTGGCTGATTTCTGCTGCACCTGCACAAACAATGCACATCACTTGCTGCAGGGCCTCGTGCGGTACGTTCCCCTGGCGTTGCCCATCATTAATGCGCAGGTGCGCTGCAAGCCCAGACAGGACAGAAGAAAAGAAATGCATCAGCCAGAGCCAAGCAAACTACTCAGGCTGGCCTGTGTGTTTGTTTGTCAATGGCACATATTTATGTATCCTTCCGCCAAGACCCGGGACCGTCACAACAAGCAAGCAAAGAGGCCCTATGACCGAGGCCTGCCGGGGAAACTCCCGGTGGGCCAGTCCAGGCCTGACACAATCTAGCAGACAGTTAACTCCCTTTTCCCATCTACAGAAGGATTATTCTACGGGCCAGACAGACGAGATTTGGGGGTCCAGTCCAGTCCATCTTCCAAGCACTACGCTTTACCGTGTAAGAAGTTGTAGCAGTCCAGAACGGGTCGGCACCTCCGTGGGAATCAGGTGAGCGTTACAGAACGCGAAGCCTACCAATAACCTCCTACCCAGGCGCCATGGAAACTTCCGAGACAGACTAGCTGGCCCAGCTATTAGGGGAATTACGGGCCGAAGTTCATTCCGCTCGACAGGAGACGAATGCCCTCAGGAGGGAGTTAATTGTGTCAAAGGAATGAACTGATGATCTTGCCCGCCAGCTGTTGCAGAGTCAAGCTGGTCAAACTCCTCTACCAAGTTCAGGAGGTAGTTTCACCCCCGTGGCGTCATCTAATCCAGTGCAAATCAATCTACCTGGAAACGTGCCACTGGCCTCGCCTGAACGTTTTGCTGGAGATCCCAAAAGATTTGCAGTAGTTATGAATCAATGCCGATTGCATTTCCTCTGCAGACCTGGGTCCTTCCCGAATGACCAAACCAAGGTAGCCTTTGTACTTTCTTATCTCAGCGGCAGCGCAGCTGATTGGTCAATCCCGTTGGTTACTCAAGACGACCCGATCCTTCAGAACTTTCAAGCCTTCCAGACAAGTATGGAAAGACTTTTTGCGAGGCATTCTCAGGGACAGGCCCTGGACAACAAACTCCTATCTCTACGACAGGGTAATCTGGACCTCTTAGCTTACATTGCGACCTTCAATAGGTTAGTTGTGGAAACAACTAACAACTAATTGAGGATAAGAGAATTACGCTATTCCATCGAGGTCTATGTGGAGAACTTAAAGATGTCTTGTCCCAGGTCGTAAATCCACCCCAGGATTGCTTGGACTATATTGACTTAGTGGTCCAACTGGATCACAGGCTTCAAAACAGAAAAGCAGATCGGTCCAGGTTTGAAACCCGGGTTTTTGCCAAAGACCAGGTTCACCCCAAGGGTGTCGATGCTACTGAACCTATGCAGATTGGAGTAGTCAAGGGACCTTTGACCCAAAGGGAGCGTGAAAGAAGACGGCAAATGCAATTGTGCCTCTACTGTGGAACCTCAGGACACTTCTTACGAGACTGCCCTGTAAAACCACCCAAAAAGGCGGTAGGAGCCACGGATAAAGATATTGTAGAATCTGAGCCGGGAAACGACCACGCCCGACAAGCGTAGAGGTCCGCTTGCCGAGCTTAAAAACCAACTCTTTGACCTCGCACTTCACCATGCCAATGGTCCTTGTAAATCCAAAGCAGCCTGAACAGTTGCATGCAATTAAGGCATACATCGATAGTGGGGCTATAGGAAACTACGTGGATCGTGAATTGGCTTCTAGGATGAACCTCCCTCTTTGCCCTAAAACCAATAAAGATGTCATCACCACTGCGGATGGAACCGAAATCGCCTCTGGGCCGGTAACTCACTCCACCACGGAAGTGACATTGCTGGGTCAAGACGGGCATCGGGAGGCAATGGTGTTTGACGTAATCAAGGCTCCGCAATTTCAAGTAATTCTAGGAATCCCTTGGTTGGAAACACACAATCCTCAAATTGATTGGCGAGCAAAGAGGATAACCTTTCCAGAGTGTGTACAAACCTGCTATCCACGAAATACAAGCATTGGCCTAGCTACCGTAACTCCTGTCAGTTTGCAAATACCGCCAGAGTACCAAGAGTTTCAAGACGTCTTCCAAAAGGAACAGGCCAATACTCTACCGCCCCACAGGTCATACGATTGCCAGATAGATCTACTACCCGGTGCAACACCCCCTTGCAGCACGATCTATGCCCTTACCGAACCCGAGATCTTCATTTACGACAATATCTGGACCAGTACTTAGCCAATGGTTTTATTCGCCCGTCTAAGTCTCCTGCATCCTCGGCTTTATTCTTCGTACCAAAAAAAGAAGGCGATCTCAGAACTTGTATTGACTACCGCGCACTGAACCAGATAACTGTCAAAAACAGATACCCTTTGCCTTTGATCCCTGAACTCCTTGACCAAGTGAAAGATGCCTGCATATACACCAAGCTAGATCTCCGGGGGGCTTACCATCTAGTGCGAATCAAAGAAGGCGATGAATGGAAAACTGCCTTCCGCACTAAATATGGGTTGTTCGAGTACCAAGTTATGCCTTTTGGACTGTGCAATGCACCGGCTGCCTTACAATATTTCATGAACGATGTCCTCAGGGAACTCATCGATGTTTGTGTTATCGTATACATCGATGACATTCTTGTATACTCCTCTTCAGAATCTGATCATCAAAACCATGTCAGGGCAGTCCTCGAGAAATTGCGCCAACACAAACTATTTGCTAAACTTGAAAAATGTGTTTTCCATGTCACGGAAGTCGAATTTCTAGGTTTTATCCTGACACCTAAAGGAGTCCACATGGACTCATGAAAAGTGGATGCTATCCTCAAATGGCCATCACCCAGTTCTGTAAAAGGTGTTCAAAGCATGCTTGGCTTTGCCAATTTTTATCGCAGGTTCATTCCGGAGTTTTCACGGGTGGTTCAACCCATCACTGCACTCTTGAGAAAAAATAAACATTTTGAATGGTCTAAAGAAGCTGAGCAAGCCTTTCAAGAACTAAAAGCTAAATTTACTTCTGCACCCGTATTGAAACAACCGCGCCCGGATCTCCCTTATATCGTCAAAACCGACGCATCCAGTCTAGCTATGGGAGCTGTCCTTTCTCAAAGGGACCCAGAGACTAACCAACTGCATCCCGTTGCGTTCTGGTCCAGAAAATTCTCAGCTCCCGAGATTAACTACGCCATCACGGACAAAGAACTGTTAGCGATTAAATCTGCTTTTAAGGCCTGGCGACATTATCTCCTTGGCGCAAGACATACCATCACGGTGATCACTGACCATCGGAATTTACAGTACTTGAAAACCGCCAAGGCTCAGTCATCTCGACAGCTCCGTTGGGCTCTGTTTTTTGCTGAATTTGATTTCATGATCACCTACCGTCCTGGCTGTAAGAATGGCAAAGCGGATGCTATATCCCGAATTGGAATGGGGGACAGTCACTAACTCGGAGCCTGTGCCGATAATTCCCGGACAGAGGATCTTAGGTATGACTTCTTCACAATCGCTAGAAAATATCCAAACTGGAGTTATACAACTCCTGGACCCAACAGACTTGCAGGACTGGGTTCAAAAGGGATCTGATTTTACTATAGATAACGATTTACGTTATTTCCGAGGACGATTATTTCCTCCACACACGGATTTACAAAAGCTAGTTGTTTCTTGTTATAACGATACACTAATAGAGGGACACCCCAGCATTGCCAAAACTGAGGAAAAGGTGAAAAGACAATTCTGGTGGCCTTCTTGGCGAAAAGATGTAAAATCATTTGTGATGTCCTGTGGTGTGTGCGCCCAAAATAAAGGCCAAAAGAAAAGACCAGCCGGTCTTCTTCAACCGTTAGACATTCCACCATCGCCCTGGCACACCCTGTCATTGGATTTTATTACAGACTTACCCCCCTGTTCAGGATATAACACTATTCTTGTTATTGTGGATTTATTCTCCAAGATGGCACACTTCATTCCATTAAAAGGTTAACCTTCTGCTTCAGTTCTAGCTAAAGAATTCCTTGAAAATGTTGTCCGGTTACACGGATTTCCGTCTGTGCTGATTTCAGATCGAGGAAGCCAATTTATTTCCCACTTTTGGCGTAGATGTTGTCAATTGACACAAATCGATGTAAGACTATCAACCAGTCATCACCCCCAGACCGATGGTCAAACAGAAAGAACGAACCAGACTCTCGAACAATATTTACGTTGTATGCTGCAACAATCTGAAAGTAACTGGAAAGACATTCTTTGGATAGCTGAATATGCATATAATAATTCTGTGCACTCTGGAACTGGGCTAAGTCCTTTTTACACTTTATACGGGCTTCACCCACGAACCTCTGAGCTGGATCCACCTCATGATCTCGGAACACCCGCAGTGGACCAGCTGCATACCGCAATTACCAAAGCCTTCAAAGAAGCAACTGAACATTTACAACAAGCCAAGAAAAGATACAAGAAAAGTGCTGATCGGCATCGAAGTGAGGCACCTCAGTACCAGATTGGGGACCAAGTCTGGCTGGCTACCAGACACTTATCACTCAAAGGACCTTGAACCTTTAATCCCAAATACCTGGGACCATATTCCATTACGGCCATAATCAATCCTGTGGCCGTTAAACTGGATTTACCAGCTCATATGCAAATACATCCTGTTTTTCATGTGTCACTTTTGAAACCTGTGCAACCTGGAACCAGACTAATCGAGCCTCCAGAACCCATTCAAGTGGAGGGAGAACCTGAGTTCGAGGTGAAGAACATTTTAGATTCTAAAATGATAAGATCAAGGCTTTTCTATCTAATCGATTGGAAGGGTTACGGGCCTCAAGAGAGGTCATGGGAACCCCATGACCATGTACATGCTCCTCAGTTAATTAAAAAATTTCACCGGACCTTCCCAGACAAACCAAAACCCCCGGGGAAAACAACCTTGGGAGGGGCCTTGGGGGGGGGGAGTGCTGTCATGATGTCTGCTCCCGAGGAGCCAGGTCAGGCCCTTCGTCCCCGGAAGCAGACTTCATACTCACCAAGCAGGACCCAGCAAACCCCTATAGGGGCTCTTTGGACCTTGTCCTGGCGCCTTTGGCGCCAGGCTCATAAAAGGCATCTCTCCTGGCGCCATAGGCGCCAGGCTCATCATGGCAGAACATATGGTAATGCTTGGGTGAACTCGCCTGAGGCAGACCATGCTGCATACTCACCCGAAGCAGACCATGCTGTCTGAAGCTCCAAGCCAACTAAGGCTGGGAGGATCTATTTTCTTTCAGGAACTCTTTTCTTACTCGGGTGGGGCCAGTGGAAGAACACTCACCTGAAGCTCTTCCAAGGCTATTTAAACCACGCCCGGATGGCCACACGTGCTTCGCGTTATTCTGCATCTGCAGCAGGACGCTCACCGAGTCGGCTCCTGCATCCTGGCTCCTGCCACGCCTGCCAGCACCTGGAACACCTGCAAGGATCGAAAGGCAAGCATTAGGACATTACCTACCTTCATCCAGCATCCGGATTCTTCACTCCGTCGATCCTGCAAAAGAAAGTCAAGGGTTAGAAACGCATCTCATCGCTCGCTGCAGCGCCACTTCCACTTACCGTCACGTGGCGCTGTCTAGCTCTTCAGCGGTCATAGGCGACATCGGCCGCATCCCAGCACCTGCGGAAAAGAAAGACAATAGTTAGAAGCGCTCCGCTTCTCACGCTGCCGCGCCGCTTCCACTTACCTTAACGTGCCGCCGGCAACCTTTTCAGCGCCCATAGGCGACATCGGTCGCATTCAAGACCTACGGAGAAAAAGGACAAAACAAGGTGAGCAACGAACTAATTGCAAAAGGACAGATTACTCACCTTAAGTCTTACCTGAATTTTGTTGGGACCTCAGTTCCCTTTTTGGGTCGGAGCGGCTTTTCTGGCTTTTCCGTACCCCGGCCCCCATGGGGAAATAAGACACACTCATTAAGGTGTCGGAGCAAACCACTACGGCACACCTTCATTAAAAGTACTCACCTGAGCTTACCTCGGCGAATCCATTCCTCCACACGGATTCCTCACCTAGTCCTTGAAAATTAAACAAAGGCCAAGGGACAAAAAAGACTTGATCTTTTGAACTATATACTTACGGCAGCATTTTGGTAAAGGCAAGCAGACATCGAACCCTCGCCAAATCCGAGATCCAGTGAAGTAACTGGAAATCTACGCGCCCCTGCGTCAGAAGCAGGATGGAGAGCTCGTCCATACAGAAATTAAGGTGAGAGTCTGCGGAAGGCACAGCTAGGGTTCGAGGAGGGTGAGAAGGGGAAAAAGGGGGGAATCTCACACACAATCTAGCAGACAGTTGACTCCCTTTTCCCATCTACAGAAGGATTATTCTACGGGCCAGACAGACTAGGTTTGGGGGTCCAGTCCAGTCCATCTTCCAAGCACTACGCTTTACCATGGAAGAAGTTGTAGCAGTCCAGAACGGGTCGGCGCCTCCGTGGGAATCAGGTGAGCGTTACAGAGATTTTAATAAATGGCAGGGCAAACCCAAAGACATGGAAGCTAATGAATTGGAGCAAATGTTTCACATCCATGATTTTACTATACTAAGCAAAGAACCAAAACATACTTGTGATAATGCACTTGATTGGGAGGCAATTAGAAACTTGCGTTCAAAATTGCGTTCCAAATTGCTTCATTGCCTTGCATTTGGTCGGACCATTACACAGTGACCTTCACTATTCTTATCCCTAAAAAGGCGACTCCCGGAATTAATAAGGCACGAACTTTAACAAGCAGGAATTATAATAAAATTACACCGGTAGAATTACAGACATGCTTCAATGATTCAATGACATCTACCTCTAGCCATGATTCTGCTGCTAGCTATATTCAACACATGAGTACGATGAAGCCGGAAAAGAGAAAAGCCGAACGTTTATGGATAAAAACTCCGTCTCCAAACACTGCAGACAAATGGAAAGCTATTGAGCCAAAATTTTTCAGGCAAAAGAAGGCTTTTATGATGTAGAAATCTCCAACTCTACAAACAATACCAAAAAACTATTTGAAAGCACAAATCAGAAAGTTTGTTCCAAATAACTAAGTTTGTGAGGCAATGCAAAAAGCGTCTGCTGATAAAATACTTAAAGCACAACATAATAACATTGGCGCCGGAGAGGTTAATGCCAACAGTAGCCCCCAGATTTCCACCATTCATTGCCAAAAACATGAAAATCGATGATTTTAATTTGAAACTGTCAGAGGACTCTTATGAAAATTCTTAAAGACATGCACCCTACTTCCTGTCAGGCAGATATGCTCCCCGCCTGTCATGATCCCAGTAAAGGAGCACAGTTCCCATTCAGGCATACCAGGGAAGCAAGGAACTTCACGTCAACAGTGGCTACAAGCCTGGCACAAATGGCATTTGTCTCATTCATAGCATTGCACCCATAGGCTCACATAGCGCTTACATTGGTTTTCATACATGGACGCCGCCAAGTCCATTGTTAACTTACAGCACATACTATACATATTGCAGAGGGAGCTACTTAAGCCCCGCCTCCGTTTGAGCGATCGCTTTGCGTCTTCTCTGCTAACAGCGGGTAACGCTACCAGCGATCTCCTGATAGAACCTGTCAAAGAAAAGAAAGTTCAGAGACATTAGTTTCCACAGAAAATAAACAGAATTCCATTGTTTTTGAAAAGACTTACCGAACCGAAGTATTTCCAAAGCGTTTCTTCACTCAGCTGATTATTTCGTAGTCCCTGCATCTTCTGCCAGAAGTTCCTTCAAAGCCGCAGCATCTTCTTCTTCGCAGCAGTCTTCGTTCACGGTCGCAGTGCCTTCATTCAGAAGTTCCCTCAGCAGACTCTGCATTGTCCGAAGGTATTTCATCTACAGCTTTCCGAAAACCTGCAAATAAAAGGTATTTTCATTAATGAATGAACTTATAGAAATAAGAGTTTTATCTATGTTGCCTAACTGAAGTTCCAGCAAGTGTTCTCCGCTTGGTTCTTACCGCGCTTGTCTCTGAAGGCTGCAATTACTCAGTTAAGACTAACTTACGTTTGTTAAACATTTCCTCAACCGAGTATAGTCGCAGCCATTCTGCAGCCATTAACCTTTTCTGAGAACCAAGAACCTGTAAGTTAAAAGGGAAAATATTAGAAAGAGAGATCACTCTCAGTAAGGACTGCTCAGAATCTAACCAACTATAATATTTTTTCACCAAATACTTACCCAAAATAACTCTAGAAGGACATCATTCTGACAAGAATAATTTGAACACTGCAGCCTTTCAAGTTAAAAGTATTCATATCAACGTGCTCCTGTAGAATACAGGATGGCGAGCTCTTCAAAACATAAACACATGTGAGAAGGGAGGGATTATCAAAGGCACACTGCTATACAGTTTTTTCCCAGCAAAATAGAAATTATAGCATTTCTATTGTTATTATTGTCGTTTTCACAGAAAATGAATGCAAAAAGTAGCCAAATAACATCCTCTGGCTGAGAAGGCATTACGCTCCCGCGGAGTCCCAAGTAAGCGTTACACTGCCAAAATTGTCTTAGAACATTCAGTCACTTTTGTACCTTTTTTTAACACAGTTTGTGAATATTTGCTTCCACTCAAACTATAGGCCTATAGCTAATGTTCCATTCATGTTGAAATTAGTGGCCAAAGTTGCTGCCATTTAATTTCAAAAACATCTAGAGGAGTCAAATATACTCCATCAACAACAATCAGGCATCAGATGTTTTTACGGAACAGAGACTGCTAGGCTGGACCTACAGACAGAAATGCTGAACATTATTGACAAGAGTGTATCGGGCAGCCTTTGATCCTGAAGACCATGCTATATTGTTACAGCGAATTCAAGATATAGGCAAATGCTCCTCTAATACAGTAAAATGCTTCTAGGAATTTCTTAGTAACAGGACATCGAGGTTTGTCTTGGAAAACTCTTCCTCATCCCCAGAACCTTCCTCATCCCCAGAACCTATCACTTGTGGAGTCCCTCAGGGAGCGTGCTTATCCCCGGCTCTCTTCAATATCTTTTGTCGTCCTCTATGTGATCTACTGGGCTATACTTTACAAACTAGGCTGACGACACTCAGCTTGTATTTAAGCTGAGTGGAGACCACAGAAAGGATTCCTGCATTGTCAGGTCTGTCTATGACAGAATTTGAACATGGATGACTGGAAATGGAATGTGCCTAAATAGTGAGAAGACTGAGCTTCTTATCTTTGGCTCACCTCAAGCGAGGGAAAAACTTGGCCCTGCCTATGCCAACTTTGACATTTAGCAGCATCCTATAAAAACAGTTAATCAAGTAAAGACACTAGGCATTGTAATTGAGGCATCACTCATCGCTGATTCTCAAGTTATCAATGTCACAAAAAGCGTACAATGTTACTTAAGGCTACTGCGTTTGATTAAGCCCTATATTTCAGACAACAATTGCATCACTTTGGCCAGAGCCCTGATTCTGCCAATATTATATTATTGTAATGCCTTGTTCGGGACGAATAGAGTCTAACTTGGAGCATAAATCATCCTTTAGAAGAAAACTGCACTGGCTTCCGGTGGAAGCCAGGATAAAGTTCAAAATCAACACCCTGACCCATAAGTGTCTGTTCGGTGAAGATCCGGTTTACTTAAAAACACGCATCAATGCCCAGAATTCTGCTAAGATCCTGAGATCCAAAGATTCCAAGAGATTGATCTGTTCTAGATTTAAGCGAGCTAAAGGGAAAGATAGGTGTTACCCAGTGAGGGCTGCCATAGCTTGGAACAATTTGCCAATAGACCTGCGCTGCGAAGAAAATCTTCCTGCTTTCAAAACGACACTGAAAACATTCTTATTCTCTTTAAATTACTGATGCAGTTTTCCTTCTCCTTCCATCTGTTGATCAGTCCTCTCCGCGCCCTGACGGCTGCGGCACGTAAGAAACAAATAACATAACAGCTATATGAATATATTCCTTTAATTGAAGTTAATGAGGGATATGCGCAGTGGACAATCCAAACCCTTTTCTTGCTTTCTGCTGTCTTTTGTCATGCTCCTTAGGGGACATTAAGTCTATTGGTAGTAGTCCCTGCAGCAACAACATATTCCAATATGGGTTAATTCAAGATATTAGATAAAAGAACCAATTTAAGAGTGGTTTGTGCAGCGGAGTATTAGTCCCCCCAATACTTTGGTTGAGTAGAGATAATAAACAACATGGATTGAAAACGCTGCAATGCATTGAAAGCAGGGGACTTAACCAGGACCTTGCCCCAGAAATTATATCAAATAGGATCCGGGAGGTGGGCGGGTGGACAATTGGGGGCAGTAGCTAATGAGACTAAGGGCAGAGTGTAGGCAAGGATGATGTATGCCGTGCAAGGGACCACAGCTCTATGCACGTTCCAGGCAGAACCACAACAGAAAAATGGGAAGGTCAGCTGGATGATGTCTGTGAAGGAGTCCACACTGTTAGGCCAGGCTGATCTACAGCGCTTCACATCAGCCAACAGGGGACATCCCAAGCTTCGCTGGGCCTTCCCCCGGGAAATTATGTCTCATAGGTTCGAAGGAGGAGGGCTGCTGGACAAGATGGAGCGTGGCTAATGTTGAATCAAAGTACACAGCATTGGTAAGGATGACGTGGGCCATGCAAGGCATTACAGCTACTGGCAAGGTGGAGTTTCCTCTATCTAATAATGTCCAAGTCCGGCAGTATTCTGAGTTTTGTACGTTCGTATATATTCTGAGGCTTTCTTGGGCTTAGTCGAGATATTTGATCTATTTTGGTTTCTACCTCTATGGCAGTTCAGCATATGTGGCATTGTGGATAATTGGTGGCATATTCATCATGCTGGACTTGGACCACTTCATCCGAGATCCTGCAACCTTGTAAAAGCATTTCACCGAAGTTGTCAGTGCTCACAGGCTATTTGCAGAGTGTGCTTGAGTTTATGGCATATTGACCACACATTGTAGTACCTTTTTGTTCCTCTGTGCCTATTTGAATTCTACTCCTTTCTCTGGCTTGTGGCTCTAGTGTGATGTCAAACATTAGCCGTGACAGAGGGCAGCCCTGTTTAATGCCTTTTCCCCAACACAATCCTCTCTGGGAGAACGCCATTTCCATTTGATGTAGCTATTTCCTCTTTTTAGAGCTCTTTCATTGTCATAAATGTTGCCTTCTAAAGTTAATATTTAACAAGACTTGAAGCACGTCATCCCACTCTATATTTTCAAAAGCTTCCCCACTCTCCATGTGCACCATGACCTGGTGCTCCTGTGCCTTGCATGGTGTAGGAGATGTGCTTGACGTAGGTTTGCACTCCCATTTCTGTGTCTAATAAAGCTGACTTACTTCAAGTGGCACACTTTTCCTATGAAAGAGACTAATCTTTCTACTCGTATTTTAATAAGTGGTTTTGAGTCCTTGATGATTAGAAAAATTAGTCTATTGTTGTCCAAGGGTTCTTTGCTTGTTTCTGTAATCAGAATTGTCCTGTTTCTTTAATGGTGTCTGAGGATTAGTGCGTCTGTAGGGCGTCATTAAATACTTCTGTAAATTGAGGTGTTAAGTTGTCACTGTTGGTTTTATAGTAGCTTGAAGTGTACCCATCAGGGCAAGTTGATTTGAGCAGTTCAAGTTATTTTAGCTCAAGCAGCCCAGTCTAAAAGAACCCCGTTAAGCTAGATTTGCCAACAAGTGACTTGATTATTGGGTTTGCATGTATAAACTACACCATACGAAGCAACACACTTGAAATTGATGTTGCACACTATTATGTTCCCTTAAGTTGTCAAATAGATATATGTTCAGTTTTAAAGACACAATGCTTGCCGGAGATGGCACATGATCTCAAAACGGGAAGGAGGGCACTGCCTGTGAAGCAGCATTCCGATCACTTGACAGAGGTCAGCCATATATGGTGTGCAGGACGATAAACCGTTACATTTTAAAGCAGTTGCAGGCCGTTCTCGTAGAGCTCCATAACCAATCCAAAATAAACAATTCAGTAATAGTAATTATAGGGTTACAAAATGCACTATCTGAGCGATAAGAATTTACAACCTTGATATAAAATGGATCAGAGTTTAACCTAGATGCAAAGGTTTGATATATTGGATTCTGTCATTGCCGCACACTTCTAACGTGTAGCATTTTAAGGAAGGCAAAATAACCACATTACAACATATCTATTAAGTGTCAGATTAATTCATATTGCTGTGTTGAAAGTTAAGTTGAACTTTCTAGTAAAAGTAAACTCTTTTGTTGCCTCAGAAAGGGTAGTTTTCTGGAAGAGGAGAAATATGAGCATGTGACGATTGCCCATAGTATATGGGGGGTTCGAAATATGTGCCTAAGAGCAGATTCTGGGGTAGATTAACAAGGGTATTTGGTTATGATATTTCTCACCAAAGGAATCAATCCAGACCAGAGATGTTTTAATTGGCAGTGGTTATTTAATTTCTAAGCCAAGGGTAATAGTGAAGGAAACAAGGAAACCATGTAAACAAGATGACAAAGATTTGGGACAAGACACTAATCAAATGCTCCAAGCCAGATTTTTTCAGGACACAGGAAACTATAGTGCCGATAGATGTATTCAGCACCCAGTAGGGGGAGAACTTTCAATATCCACTTCTATGAACTAACTGATTAGGGCCTTGCAGGGACCAGGCTCATCACCCAGAGCGGAAAGGACCCTAGACGTATGTCCGGTGAAAGCGGGACGATACAGAGGGATATTCCCAGACCCACCATCCTAAACTGTGCCCTGATGTACTGTATGCAACTTCAGTTTCTTTAGAATTAGTACTAAAATAGAATACTAGTGTGATCAAATGGTTCCATTGTTTTATAATCTAATTTACTGCAAAGGTTCTTCTGTGAAATAATTCTTTTTCATAACTTAATTCCTCGGGTGATCACTAGTGGTTGGGTCTTTCTGTATTTAAGATGCCACCTGGCATCACAGAAAGTTGCCTTACCAAGACCTGATACTCATGTGAAGACCTTTGCCTGCTAAATAAACCCAACACACTTCTTTGCTATATCATATAGAGGGCATAGGTGGGATTCTAATTTTGAAAGAATAAAACCAAAAGCATATTCTTCTAAAGGGCTGCAACAGCATTCTTGTATGCAACCAGACATTTTAGTTTTTCAAACCACTTTCTGAAACTCATGAAATATACAATAAATTAAGATACTTTCAACCCAATGATTATATGATACATATATTTGACAATGTGGACTTGTAATGCATATGCTTTCAATGACTTACTAAGGTTACATTGTCAGTATGTGGACATTTTCACAAGTGTACTAAATCGAAACACGATTTGGGTGCCTTTGTGAATGCTGCAACATGAGATTTTAAATTCAATAAAACGATTAGAAAAATACATTCTTCAGAATTGTTTATTATTTGCCTGTATTTTTAGTTAATGTTGATATCAAACCTTGCATACTAATTACAGAACATAAATACTTTAAAACATGTCATCCATTTGTCATCCATTAGTGAAACATCCAATATACTTCAACCTATACAAATACCCCAATACAAATAACCACCTGATTTCAAGAAAATATAAATATTACGAGATTTCACATTCTTGTGTTGTAAACATTCTAAAACTCTGTTTGCACTCTAAAAATTGCCAAAAGGCTAGTGACACTAAACTTAGCGGAAGTTGATCACCTCTCAGTATCCTCAACCAAAATCTCTTTCCAAATTCATTCTAACACATTTTGCAAAAATGTCATGTTTTTGTATTAAAACCTGACATTTTATGTAAAGATGCTTCAAGGATTCTATGTGATCAGCCTGCCTACTCAGATGATATATCATTTTATCTTTCGGTATCCCCACACGTGCACCACGTCTGTACAAAAAATCTAGACCAGTGAAAAAAGTGAGCATAACAAATCTTAACTTTTTTCTTGCTAGGAAAGTATTCCTTTGTTTCTGAAAACCATGGAGGTGCTCCTATTTAAACTGTCAAACAGGTTCTCCCATAGTGATGCTTTTTTCTTAACAAGGTTAATTTTTCCTCAATTTCCAGATCTTCTTTCAATTGACAGTCTATTTGACATCATACGTTTTTTCACTCTTCTACCATTTTTTTTTTTTACAGAATGGATCTTTCCCTACAGTAGATTATTTATGACGAATAACATATTTCCTGATATTGTCCCTTTCATTTTTAAAACAAAGGTCACATCCTAATTAAGGTGACAGTATAGAATGCCTGACAGATATCCCAGGTATGATATGCGTTTTCCATATCAAAGCTTCCAGTTTTTTCAACCAACCATTTTTTAGAGTCTTCTTTATTTATATTCCATGAAACACTACTGGTGTAACTTTTTAACAATCCTCCTTTTGTTAATGGAAGAGCAGTATAACCACCAAATGAACAGACAAAATAGCCCAAACTTGCTGTCACAGGCTTTATTTTATTATAGTGAATCTAATGATCCCTGTCACTTATATAAACACTTGAGTAGTGATTCCCGTCAACATTTTGTAATGCTGAATTCTCTAAAGACCAATTATATGACTGTGACATTTTCTTATTAGCAAAACGCCCATGTTTTTGTTTTTTCCTTGTTTTATTTTTAGGTCATTTACTTATGAATGAGTCTTCAGCTCTTGTAGACTACACTGTAACCCCATTTGAATGTGGTCCCACATGTCATCTGTGAAGTCCAGCCAGTTATCATGTGTATTGTTTATCTTGGGTTGGTACAATATTCATGTCATCCACCAAATACAGGCTGAACAGTTTGGAGGCTAAATATAGTCTCGTTTTCAAGCCCGAGTTACAACTCTGTTGCATTTAAAAACAGGCCCCTGTTCTGAAGACTGATCAATAGCATTGTCATACATATTTTGAATTGAATGGGAATATAATAAGGTATGATGTTGACTATATTTGGTGTTCGCTCTTTCTTGGTAGCAATATGTAAATGGGCAACATTTCATTTGTTGTTTCTATAGTCACTCTGTATTTCTTAAGTGACCTATTTTCTAGTGCTGTTTTCATGAATGTGTATATAATGTGTAGTACAATTTAAATTGGGAGATACCATTTCTTTTTAAAAACAGGTTGTTTACTCTGCTGAGCGTAGGGTGGATTGTTGTTTTTAAGCATTCAAGTGGAGTTTCCTCTTATCTGTTCAAGAATCTGAAACAGGTAATCAATTCATTCTTGTGTAAAGCTGGGTTGTTCAGTTTCTCCAGATGGGTGTTGTATAATTCTGTTTTCTACCAGATGCTATAGGTTTCTCAGTGTGAGCTAGAATAGTTGAAGGGCATGGGTTAAATTAACCCATCAGAGGGACCATATTTTCCGCTATATACTTTTGGTAAAATGTATAATTCTGTTGCCACCAACTTTTTAAGGCTGCGTTATGGCCTTGCACAGTGTACATTGGGTATGATTCGCTAGGTATCGCCACTTCTCCCCAAGGGGGAGCCCTTTCACATGAGGCTAGGGAGGTGCGGCCACTACCCAATGGTCCCCCCCTAGGAGCAGTTTCTATGCTGCACAACCTCATAGGGGAGGGAATCCCCCTCGGGATAAGGATGATCACCGAGGGTGCAGCCCTTAGGCCAATGTCATGACCCAACCTTCCCTACCCCCCCTCCATTCCAAACTACTTTCTTGAGAGTAGACCTGTGTATTTCTGTAGTGTAGGTGAAACAGCCTAAACAGAAAGTACCAGGACGAAGAACACAGAAGACATGAAGATTACTGACTGTGTGATTGGACACAAGGATGCATGAAGATCAATCTATCAAGAACAACAAAGGGCATTGACCATCTGCCAGGGTGGGACTGGCAACAATGTAAGAAGAGAAGGCCTGAAGATTTTGTCAAGCCCAGCCGGTATGAGCTAACAGGTGTGGAAATCAATCAGAGCAGGATTTTCGAATTCTGTCGGCTGACTGGTGATGCTGAAGAGAAGGGAGTTCTCCAGGGGTCCAGCTGCAGTGGGCCCAAATACGAAGCAGGAAGAGGGAGCTGAGCAATCCAGAAGAGTGCAGAGCTGCTACAGTGCTGCAGAAGCAGAGGAGAGAAGCCCGAAGAGCTGGAGATACACACCCCACTCACAAGAAGCACAGGTAGGACACCAAAGTCCCAAACAAGGTAACATGAGGTACGAGAGACTCGGAGGGAGCACAGGGTAGAAGAGAGGCAGGCTCAATCGGCTTTCCGCCGGCCCAATATAAACAATCAAACTATTGGGAAAGGTGGACTGTATATCCTAGGAGAACGTCCTCGTGGCAGTGGCAGCAAAAGCCCACTGACCAACAGAGAAGGGTCTGGGGCCCTGGCATAAGTGTATTAGGCATCAGAGGAAAGCATCCTCATCGCAGCGGCAGGGAAAAGTCCACTGAGGACCCGAGAAGGAGTTGGGACTTTGCTCATTCCACAAGAAGAGGACGAAAGAAACATCAAGATGAAGTATACGATAAAGAACTTGCAAACCCCAGGAGAAGGGTGTCTGTCTCCTGGTGAAGAAACTGAAGCCTTTTTGATACACTCAAGAGATACCAGAGGAAGGGAGTCCTTCTCCCTCTGGCTTGTTTGTGCACTATATTGGAGTGTGCAGACCAATAACCGGAGAAGGGAGTCCTACTCCTGGGCTTGGAAGTTGAAGAAACTGAAAGCTAAAGACGGCTCATTTTATTCCGAAACAAGGCCTTCTCTATCAAGAAGATCTCACACCAGAAGGGATAACTAGGACCCAGATTGTCACCCCTAGGTGCCATAGAAGTGTTGTCCTGGGAATAACTCATGCCCATTTGACTTAGGGACACTTGGGAACAGCAAAAACTCAGTGGCAGATTATCAGCAGGTCTTATTGGCCCGGGCTTTACACTAACATCAAGAACTTCATAGCCACGTGCCCCCATATGCCAGAAAACAGCTCCACACACACACACACCCCTTAACCAGCCCCATTATAACCTCTCCCTATAATAGAGGTTCCCTTCTCTAGAATTGGCATGGACCTAGCGCGACCATAAGAACCGTCCAAACTAGGGAATAAGTATAGTCTAGTAATTCTAGATTAGGCAATTTGGTATCCGGAGGCCTTCGCAATGAAAGAAAATACCTCACACTACAGATTAAACACCTAATCTCTTTTCTGTCCGAGAGAAATATAGACCGATCAAGGGAGTACCTTTATGTCAAAATTTATGGCAGAAGTGAAGAAGATCTTACAGATCAAAAGCAGATGGGATGCAACTGGGATACCATGATCCCACGGGCCCTTTTTGCTATCACAAAAGGCCCCCAGGCCTCCCTAGCGTTTTCTCCTTTTGAGCTCGGAAAAGGGAAGAGGCATTGTTACCCATGTTCCAAACTGCTCAAAGGCTTAAAGGGCACATGGCCAAAGTGCAGGACCTTGGGCTGGCCCAAGAAAGCCAAAAGACCCATTATGATAAAAAGGCAGTACCAATGTCCTTTTCTTTCAGGCAAAAAGTGCTAGTCCTCTTGCCCACCTCGGAGTGCAAAATGCTTTCACAATGGTGAGGACCTTAAGAAATAGTAGAGCGGACTGGTCCATATAGCTGTAAGCTTGCCCAACTGGACAGAAGGCTCAAAACCCAAATATATCATATAAACCTTCTAATGGAGTGGAAGGAGGACCCAGTGGAGTTCCCCTCTATCCTAATGGCCACCTTATCAACTGAGGAAAATTCTGAACATAGTTTGGTCCCCTCTGATCTACTCGAACAACAACAAGAGGACTTCCAAGATATAATAGATCAATTCCCAGATGTTTTCAATAGTGAACCAGGGTGAGTTGAAGGGATTATGCATTTCATTCCCACACCCCCAGTTAAGGCTATTAACCTGAAGCCTTCCCGAATTTCGGAGGCATGGAAGGAGGTACTCCTCCAGTAGGTGGAGAAAATGTTAGCTGAGATATAATTATACCATCACAGCATCCGTGGTCATCACCAATAGTCCTTGTGGCCAAACTAGATCGGTCATGGAGGGTTTGTATAAACTTCCGGAAGTTGAATGCTGTATCCCAGTGTGATAACTATCGATGCATCGGATTGATGACCTCATCGACCGACTGGGATCGGCTGTCTATAGCTCCATGGTTGATCTAACGAAGGGCTATTGGTAGGTGCCACTGAACCCCTCTGATAAAAAAAGATGCCTTTCTCCACCCCCAGATTATTTCAGTTCAAAGTCCTTTCCTTTGGACTTCACAGAGCCCCAGCAACCTTCCAGCGACTGATGGACCAAATACTGCGTCCCTTTACCAACTTCTGCGGTGCATATCGGAACTACATCGTGATCCACAGTAAAACCTGGGAGGAACACCTGTTTCAATTATTTGAAATCACCCGCGCTCTGAGGAAATCCAGCTTTACTGCTATTCCCAAAAAGTGTCACGCAGCACAGACCGTGATCAAATATAGAGGCTATTTTTGTGGGAAACGGCTTAGTCCAACCCCAAGTGGAAAAAGTCACTGCTGTGCAGAAACACCTCACCAAAAGGCCAAAAGAGACCCAAGAGCCTTTTTAGGGCTTTCTGGATACTACTAGAGGTTTATTCCTAATTATTCGGCCGTAACATCTTGCCTCACTGAGAAAGTGAAAAATGCTGAGCCGCAAGAACGTTGATGGCAAAAGGAAGATCAGGCTAGCTTTAATACACTGAAACACATCTTCTGTTGTGAACCCATCCTGAAGGTTGTCGATTTTAATAAGGAATTCATCCTTCACACTGATGCTTCCAAGGTGGGGATAGGAGTCCTTTTACCCCAAGAAATGGAGGGATAGAGCATCCAGTTTTATCCATTGGAGGCTCTTCCAAAGTGGGAACAATTATGCGACCATGGAGCTGGAGGCCTTCGCAATCAAATGGGCGGTGGGTTACTTGAAATACTATCTGATGGGTAGAAAATTCAAGTTAGTGGCCGACCACTCTCCGCTTGTCTCAGTCTAAGGAAAGATACAAACCCACAAATAATGTGCTGGTTCCACAATCTCCAGTCTTTCCGTTTTAATGTAGAACACAGAAAAGGCAGAGAACAGAGAAATGGCGATTTCCTTTCCCGATTTCCTTTAGAGGGAGTTTGGGGAATCCATCAGCATTAGGGGAAGGGTATGTGATGATTCTCCAAGTATTGTCACTACTCCGGGGGTAACCCTTTGCCATGAGGCTAGCGAGGTGCGGCTGCTACCCAATAGTCTCCATAGGGGTGTTTAATGCGGGAGCACCTCATGGGGAGGGACTCTCCCTCTGGGGATAAGGACGATCACCTTGGGTACAACCCATTGTGCAACATCACACCGCCACACACCTTAACCACCCTTCCATTTCAAACCACTATATTGAAAGCAAACCTATGTATTTCTGTAGGACCTGGAGTACAGCCAAGTCAGAAAATACTAGGACGATGTAGAGCACAGAAAACATGCTGTTACTGAGATGAGGTGGCTCGCAGGAGGAATGAGGAATACCAATGAGCCATTGATGTTACACTGGGGCGGAGTAAGCTCCATATAATGAAAAGAGAAGGAGGACTCTGCGTCTTTATCTGCCATCCTCGTCAGAGAACCTGGGAGTTTCGAAGTCTGCACTCGACCTGAAGAGAGAGCGCTTCAGAGGACCCCAGCGAGTGGCTGGGAGAGTCCGGAACAGGTCCTGCGACAGGATCGAGCCCAACGGAAAGCAAGCAAGCAAGTAAGGCAGTGGCATGACCGCCAGAAGGAGGTGGGCTATGCGGTCCCCTAATGGTGCTGAGACTGCAAGGTGCCACAATATAGAGAGCTGCCGCAGAAGCTGTATCAAAGGAGATGGCTGTGGGAAGCAGGATTAAGACTGATACTGTCCCCAGAGAGACTGGTGCTGTGCATGCAAGTCCCAGTAGGTAATGTGAAGCACAGGCGGACTGGTATGGACGTGGAGGGGGGGGGTAGAGCGGTCTCCACCTCACGTTGCTGCAAGCGTAAGACCAATCAGAGGGCCATCAAGCGCCAGGGACTAACAGCAGGGCTACAAGTGCATCTGAGGGAAACCTACCTAGTACCAGTGATGGGGAGAAGTCCACTGACCACCAGAGAATGTTCAGGGACCCCAACAGAAGAGAGCTAAGCATCTGAGGCAATCCTCCTTGTATCGATGGAAGAGAAAAGCCCACTGGCTATAACAGAAGGGTCTGCGACCCTGATATAAGTACTTTGTTGTTGTAATGAAAAAGTGTCAAGATAAAACCCAGGTTGAGAAAGAACTTGCAAATCCCAGGAGAAGTGAGTCATTCTCCTGGTAAGAGAACTGAATCCTTTCAAGTACACTGAAGAGTTGCAAGGGAAATGGAGGCATTCCCTGTGGCCTTGTTGTGAAGCCTTGTGAACTGTATTGGAAATTGCAAACCAGTGTCAGGAGAAGGGAGTCATTCTCCTGGTGTAAACGGTTGATTGTACAAAGTGCTGGAACTGCAAGCCAGGGGAAGTGAGTCATTACCCCTGGTCTTTGTTTACAAAAGGACCTCTTGGGAACACCACCCATATACCAGAAGGGAGTCCTTCTCCTGGGGAAAGAACTTTCTGTTAAATTGTTACAGTCCAGGGGAAAGAAGTCACTCCCCATAGTACCTTTTTACAAGAGATGTAGGAATCGCCATCCGTATCCCTTCTCCCGGTATTCATTCTCCTGGAGAAGGAACTTTCTGTTGGATTATCTTAGTCTTTAATGACGGTGGACTTTTCATTTGAACTGACATTCGGACGGATCCTTAGTATTGGTTTGAGGCAGGGAAACCCCTCTTAGAGATAGGGATAGGGAGGGTTCTTTTATCTATATATAGATATATATATTTCTGAGGCTTGTGGAATCTGTTTAGATCACATGCTGTGCATAGGCTGACATCTAGTGGAAGCTGCAGAGTATGACAGTTTATTTTTCGAAACTCGAAAAGGGGCGTCGAACTAGGGCATGCCAGTAATACTATCCCTAGTGTGACGTCCACTGTACCCATGATCCCTCACGAGTGTAGGACCGTCAGATTGTTTTTTTCGCCATACTTCTCGGAAGCATAGTTACGGAGTTCCCTGGCTTTAGCCATTTATCATAAATTTAACAAAAAATCCCTGTTCCTCGAATCCCAAGTCGAGATTCCAAAGATCGATGCCGGTACTTGGAGAACGAACAGCCGACGAGACTGCCCGATGGATTTTGGGCCTCAGAAGGCCTCTGGCCTCGGCCCTGCAAGTAGGGAGAGTGGGGGGTGGACATACTCACACTCGTTTATTTTCCTACATACACTCGCCCGCTGCCAGATATTAACATATGGAGAGAGTACTCCATTTAAATTCTGCCCCAAGTGCAACCATAAGTTCCCTTGGGCAGATGAGCTGAACACCTGTAATCTGTGTCTTCCTAGGGCCCGCCCCAAAGCAAATTGCAGAGCTTTTAAGCTCTTCAAAGCAAAGACACTTAAGGACCGCTCCACCAAACGTTGGGCCCACTACGCCAGGCAACTCGAGGCCATGGACGCTGTGGGTTCCTTCAGTGATGGCAGCAACGCCGCCGTATCGGATGGCGAGGGCACAGGGGTGTCATTAGGCACCCAAGCGCAAGCCCCCGACCTCAGAGGACTGTCCGGCGGGGCAGTTATGGGGACAACACTCGGCGGCAAGAGCGCTACCCACACACCTTCATCTAAGCACACTAACCCCACCCGAGATTCGACAAGTGTGTCGAGTGATCGGCAGAAAAGGGCACACAGAGAGCGGTCCACAGAATCTGTGTCCTCTGGGTGTTCCAGGTCATGGTTGCCCCATGACACACAGCAACCGTCTACGATTGCGAAGAGTGCAACATTATCTAAGGTCACAGAGGTATGGTCGTCGGAAGACAAATCCGACCTCTACCCCCAAGCAGCACGTTCAAAGTAGACTCCGGCAGTTTCTTCGACGTCTGCCTCCGAGACTCGACGTCCCTCCTCTAAGACTCAAGAACCTTGTGAACCCAGCTTCACATCTCGACGCCAGGTGTCAAAAGATTCAGGGAAAGCCAAAGAGTCAGGGAAACATGCCTCTACACATGGGAAAGGGGAGAAACAACAGAAAAAAGCCTCTGAACACCAGGTTCAGAAGGAGAAACGCCCCAAATCTTTAGAGAAGTCCAAGACCCATGACCCTGTCACTAGGCCTAAAGTTGTCCCTCCCACTCTTCCCAGGATATGAGAATAGAAGAGGAACCACAGCAGGAAAGGGTCATTCCCAGTTCCAAAGAATGGAGCTCGGAAGACACCGACAGAGTGATGAGGAGAATGTCTTTTATGGCAAATTTTTACAAAAGAAAACCCTGATTACTTCAAGAGCTATCAGAATACCCCTGCTACCTCCGCCCCTTCGGGATCCAAAGACCCTCAACCTCCTACTAAGAGACTCTGTACTGAGACTCCAGTTCAGGGGCTGATTTCAGACCCATTCACTATTGAACCTTACCAGCAGTATGGTGAGGATCCAGCGATACAAAAACTGGACGACAAGGCAGGGGTCGACTATTATGGAGACGATGAGGACCAGGATGAGGAGGAGGTAGATGAGACAAAGGCCTATAGTCTCAACTCCCCTATTCCCAAGGACCCACCGGTGAATGATTCACCTGTGGATAATCGGCCATTGCTGAACGAGGTCTTAGCTAAAGCTGCAGCCCATTTCCAGATAGACAGTCAGGGGGATCAAGAAGAGAGGGACTTTGCAGAGCAAATTCTGGGGGATAAAAAATCCATTGCCCAAGCCATACCAATTCCGAAGTCTATTCAACGCAGAATCGACCCTTCTTTGCTCACCCCTAATCTTACCCGGGCAGTTAACCCAAGAATAGAGACATTATTCAGGGCCGCCCCCTCCGACCCACTTTACATAAGGGGTCAGCTAAAACCCGACTCATTAGTGGTTACAACCACCAGGAAGAGGGCGGGGACACCTCTAGCATCTTCTGAAGCTCCCCCAGACAAGGAGAGCAAAAAGATATATGGGCCAGGAAGGAAAGTGGGTTCCACTTCCCCTTACCAGGCAAGAATTGCTAATACCACCACTCTGCTGGTTACAACTGTCACCAATGGGAACAGGTAGCTGCCCTCATTGCCTCCGCACCTGAACCTCTAAAGAGCCATTTGGCCCAGATTGCGTCGGAAGGAAGAACGGTGTCCGGATGCATTCTCAAGGCTAATTTTGACGCAGCAGACAATGCAGGGCAGCTTATCGCAGAGAGCACAGTAATCAAAAGACATGCTTGGCTGAGGCAGTCAGGGTTTAAACCCGAGACCCAAGCCACCCTCATTGACATGCTGGCGGAACCAAATGTCTTGTTTGGAAAGGCGGTGGAGGAGGTGCTTAAAACAGCCAAGGACGAATATGACACCCTAAAGTCCCTTGGACACTAACTAATAAACCCACAAACCAATGAGGGAATAATAATTTTCGTCACTCTCGCGGCTAAAATTCTCAGAGAGGGTCTAATTACTTTCAAGGCCAAGGTACATCGTGAGGAGGCAACCAACAGGCTACTCAGGGTTTCGCGAGAGGTCAAAGGAGGAGCCGTGGTAGGGGGTGAGGTAGGCCAGGTAGAGGCACTACGCCTCCCAACAAACAGTGACATTCCGCTCCGGGTCCCTTCCCATGCATCCCCAGTAGGGGGGCGCATTTCCACCTTCACCCATGCATCGGAAGGGATCACTTCAGACTGATGGGTGCTGTCCACAGTGTCCGCGGGATACTGTATCGAACTGTTGAAACGCCCCCATGACCATCCTCCAAGACAGAAAATACACTTCTTGGAGCACCAAAGAATCCTCCTCGAGGCGATCATCATTCTTCTTGCAAAGGACGCGATAGAACTTGTCCCGGGCAACCAGGTAAACAAGGGTATTTATTCAACTTACTTCCTTATGCCAAAAAAATATCTAACGATGCTCCCAGTATTAGACCTACGCCCTGCAAACAAGTATGTCAAGCCTCAGAAATTTTGCATTACTACACCCCAAGATGTAATCCCCCCTACTAAAAAGAGGAGATTACATGGCAACATTGGACATGAAAGATGCCTATTTTCATATTTCCATGTTCCCAGCGCACAAAAGGTTCTTGCATTTCAAGGTAGACAGCCAGCACAACCAGTTCAAGGTGCTGCCCTGTGGTATAGCCTCGGCTCCAAGGGTTTTCACCAAGGTACTGGCGGTGGTGGCGGTGCACCTATGCAGCGAGGCAATCCCAGTGTACCCTTACCTGGACGACTGGTTCATAACAGGGGAAACCCCCGTAATTTGCAGATCCAACATTCAAAGAACTATCGACCTCCTCTTTCAATTGAGCTTCTCAATAAACGCGAAAAAAATCAAGCCTGGTGCCAAGCACCTCCAAACAGTTCCTAGGAGCTGTCATAGACACCAAAGAGGGGTTGGCCTTTCCATCAGAGGAAATAATTCGGAATCTGTTATTGCAAATTCCTCAATATCAGTCCGGTCACCAGATAAGAGTGTGCAAAGCGATGTGTTTACTAGGCATGATGGCATCATGCATTTACCTGGTTCCCCAGGCGCGCCTGCGCATGCGTCCCATGCAGGAATGGTTGGCGAAACAGGGGTCTCGGGCAAGTGGTCAGTGGGACGATCTAGTGGTCGTTTCGCCAACACTAGTACAGAGTCTTCGCTGGTGGACAAGAGAATCTTTCAAAGGGGAAACCCTTTTACGATCCAGAAATACAGTCCGTAGTCGCAACAGATGCATCCCTGTCAGGGTGGGCAGCACACCTCCTTCACCACACAGCTCAGGGTCTCTGGTCTCACACAGTGGGTCAGAATGACATCAACCTGCTAGAACTTCTGGCAGACTTCAGAGCGCTTTGGCTGTTTGAACCCCACCTAATCAACCTGTCAGTGCAGATCCTAACAGACGGCACGACCGCAATGTTTTACAAAAACAAACAGGGGGGCACTCGTTCGCCAAATATGTCCAGGCTTGCCCAGAAAATTTGGATATGGGCACTCAGACGGAACATTTACCTGTCGTCTCAACATGTTCCAGGGGATCTCAATTCACTAGCGGATGCTTTGAGCAGAGATCCCCTCCCAGAAGAACACGAATGGTGTCTACACGAAGAAGTCGTAGGAGACCTTCTCACAGTGGGGTTTCCCCACTATAGACCTATTCGCCACAAGCAAAAACAGACAATGCCCAGGATTCGCATCCAGCTTCCCACAGCCAGGCTCCAAGGGGAACGCTCTATGGATGAACTGGTCAGGGATGTTTGCCTACGCTTTTCCACCAACCCCTCTGATGAGGAAGGTGGTCAACAAGATACACAGGGAATCGATGACGCTCATCCTACTTGCTCCTATGTGGGCGAAACAACCGTGGTTCCCGCACCTGCGCAAACTGGCAGTGTGCGAACCCATCATACTCCCGTGCTGGTACAACCTACTCTCCCACACGGAGAACAAACAGTGCATCCTCAACCCAACTTGAACTTGGCAGCATGGCTCCTGAAGTCATAGAGTTTGGCCAGCTCAACTTACCACAGAGATGTATGGGTATCTTAAAAGAATCAAGGAAACCTAAGACAAGACACTGTTACTTTGATAAGTGGAAAAGATTCGGTTCCATGTGATATTTTCGCCGCAAAAATATCGCGATGCAAAAATATCGCCATATTTTTGTGGCGTAAATAACACATGGACCCCGCGGGGGACACCCCCGCAACCCCCGCACCTAATATTTTTTCGACACCAAAAATATTGCCTATGGCCGTTCCCGACGACCATATGTGCGGCGATATTTTTGGTGGCGAAAATATTACCTGATACCAAAGATTCGTTATTTGGTGCCAGAATAAACAAATCAACCCAGTTGATTGCACTCCTTCCAATATTGTCACCTACATGCTTCACCTACTAGACGCAGGGTTGGTATTTAATTCACTCAAGGTACACCTGGCGGCGCTGTCGGCCTACACCAGCTCCCATTAAAAAGGTGTCATGGTGGAAGGTGCCAGTGGTCCAAGTCTTTATGGAAGGGGTGAAGAGACTCCAACAACCAATTCCTAACCAACCACCAGGGTGGGACCTTAATGTGTTGCTTGCTAAACTCATGCCCCCCCCCCCCCTTTGAACCCATGCATAAAGCTAGTCTCAAACACCTGACTTATAAGACAGCCTTCTTAGTAGCCATTACATCCATAAGAAGGGTCAGTGAAATTCAGGCGCTGTCAGTGCAAGATCATTTCTTTACTATACATAAGGATAAACTGGTTTTACGAACTCACCCTAGGTTCTCACCCAACTTTATTTCCAAATTTCATGTTAACCAGTCCATTGAGCTACCAGCCTTTTTCCAAGAACCCAAGAGTTCTGCTGAAGTGAAACTACGCACTTTAGATGTGAGAAGAGCGGTCCTCTACTACGTAGACAAGGCCAGACCGCTAAGAAAAATAGATCAACTGTTCATCTCCGTAGCAACTGGCAGAGAAGGAGATCGCGTCTCTAAAGGTGCCATCTCTAAATGGATACTTAAATGTATCCAGCTGTGCTGCTCCCTTTCAGAAAAGACACTGCCTTTTATGCCAAGGGCCCACTCCACTAGAGGTACTGGGGCCACTCTGGCTTTCATTGCAAATGTACCCCTTGACACCATTTGCAAAGCAGCTACATGGAGCTCTATTCACACTTTTACTCAGCACTACTCCATAGATACTCAAGTGGGACAAGCGGTTCTAAGACATTTGTTCGCTCATGACCCTTCTCACATCCCACCTCCTCCTTCTTCTAACACTGCTCGCTAATCTATGGACAGCATGTGATCTAAGCAGATTCCACAAGCCTCAGAAGGGATACATTACTCACCGTAATCGTATTTCTGATGCTTGTATCTGCTTAGATTCATATGTGCCCGCCCTTCCTCCCCTCAGAGAAGGTGCATGGATTCTTGTAGTCTTATCTATCTATCTGCTTGGATACTCTGTACTCATGCTACTCCTCATGCTACCTCATGTCAGAAAAAATACAATCTGAGGGTCCTACACGCGTGAGGGATCATGGGTACAGTGGACGTCATACTAGTGATGGTATTACTGGCATGCCCTTGTTCGACGCCCCTTTTCGAATTTCTAAAAACAAACTTTAATACTCTGCAGCTTCTTCTAGATGTCGGCCTATGCACAGCATGTGAATCTAAGCAGATACAAGCATCAGAAATACGATTACGGTGAATAATGTATCCCACATAAAAGTCAAAATGTGTTGGTTGGTTTGTGGCAGGATGTGTGGGGAAGCATTGTTCCTTATACAATTCCACACCGTTTCACCAATCTGCAGCAAACCTTGCATAGTAACCTGTTGGGACCCTCTGGACATTACTGGTTACATGACATTTGAGCACCCCCACCCGTTTCCCCGATTTCAGCACATGTCAACATTTTTTGTAGGTTTGTGGCTTGGAAAAGCATTGTTACTTATACAATTTCACACTGTTTTACCAGTGTGCACCACATTTTGAATAGTTACCTATTGTTGGGACCCTCCGGTCATTACTAGCTACATGACACTTGGACACCCCACCCTTTTTCCCAGATTTCAGCACCTTCACACATGAGACCATTGCCTGAAATCGGCGAAACATCAATGTGGTCGTAGTTGAACCGGTCCCGACAAAGTGAACAAAACTCGAGGTGTAGGCCCTAGGATGCATGGTTTCCAAGATATTTGCACTGCAATAAACTTCACCATGCCAGGGTGAGACGACCGGTAGGGAGAGAGCACAGAAGGTCTCAGTATGCACCAGTACACCAACTCTCGTCTCCCCTCAGAGTCTGCTCCGTGGTATGTCAGTCAGCCACACACACCCATTCTCAGTGCACTTTACTTCAGGGTGCAAAGCACATCAAGCGATAAGCGAATCGGAAAAGTGACCTAAAGGATCAGTGTTACTAGGTTTGTCTACAGAACCTGTTGGGAGAACGGGTGCTTCTGCAAGTTATTAATGCAAGTCTAGAACCACAAACATGCTGTGTCAGCCTCCTTCTTCGACATCCTTCAAGTGGTTTCCGGGAACTTGCTGTTCCCAGCAACCATGTATTAACATGATGAGGAAGGAGGGGCTAGGCTTAAAAACTCACCCGGCTGTGTCTGCAAGGTGCTGACTTGAGAAGATTGCTGGTAGCAAGGGGAGCTAATGGCTGCACCCCCACCCTGACAAGGTATGGAGAGGGGTGGGTGATTTCTTGTGCCAGGCCACATCTATCTGATGAAGCCTAGACGAGAAGGATTGCGGTGCTTAACAGCATGGCTGTCAGCAAGGGGCTCTCGTGAGGGGGCGCACCGCACTGAGAGCCATGTGGCACTGGCAGCATGGCTACATGCGCGGCATGGGAGAGTCATGCTGGCAGCCAATCTGCTTGCGCAACAAGCCCAGGGGAATAGGTGGTGGTTGGTGCTTGCAGCAGGGCTTGTTATTGCAGTGCTCCCTCTTAACACAAGAGCACCCCTTGAGCCCCTCCGCTAGCATGGCTCACCCAGGCCACTCCGCATTGATGTGGCCTGGGAACAAAAACCCTGCTGCCTCATCCCACAACTTTTAAACTCAGGTTGCTCACGGCATACATGATCATGTCCAAGACCATGCCCTCCTCCACAACGCTGAATCTTGGCTAAATGCTCCTGGTTAGAATCAGTAGGATACCATGTACCCCACACGAGCTTTACTTTGTCAAAGCATCTTTCTTTGTAGTCCATTGATTAACTTCATAAAGAATTCTATTTTTGAGTATCCTAGACCTGTGGTACCTTTATTGGCTGCTTGAAACTCTTGATGACAAACTGTATTCCAAACGTTATCGGTGTATCTTGCTGCTGTCAGAAAAAAGATCAGTTGTACCCGAGTCACAAAAAGTGTCCAACTTAAGCACAACATTAGTGGTTTGACATAATATATCCTTACTTCAATGGAAGCTCATTTTGAGCAAGGATAAGAAAAATGTGACTTGCAAAAACATTTTCAAACCTCTCAAAAATGTTTCCACCACACCTCCCTTCTTACACCACAAACCCCAAATTCTTGGATGCATTCTCATGCAATTTGCAGCTCTCACGTAACACTTTAACATAACATGTCCAAGTGTAAATTAAACCTATTCAGGAAAGGTTCTAACATCGCTTTGATGTTTTCTGAGTGCATGGGAAGTTGCACATTTGTTTGTGTATGCCACTTTCCAATTCGCACGCCCCCCCCCCCTGGGCAAGGTCATTGCTCTGAAACTCGACCCACTGATTGAGGGTTTGTGATAGTCTTCTACTACTTGGTTGTGCACAGTGAATGCTATGTCTCAGACTGTCTTTTGGAAACCCATTTAGGGGCTGCAGTCAAACTGGTCGTGACGGCATCTGAGCAGTTTTGGATTTTTTAAATACCAAAGAACATGAAATGTGTGTAACTCATGCCAAATCTCCTGAGCAGGTATAGTTGATTCGTTTTATGTGCACCGGCGAGGAAATTTGTTTGTGAATTAAAAACTTAAGTTACTAGTTTTAGTCTTTGTCTGGTTATGTTTTTGGTGGAACCTGCGTTACGTGGTTCGGCTTCTCTCGCAGAGCAACCTGTTCATATTAAACTATTGTCATGCTAGCTATGCACACGCACATATTTGGCCATGTCTTGTGTCTTAGTACTGCAGTAATGTGCACTTCTGTTATTGTGGTTGCCTGCACATGAACATGCATGCTGGAGGTACACAAAATCCAAGATTACTTATCCCTCTGACTACTTTTATTTTACGTTTTTTAGGAATCTCTTGGAATTGGGGAAATGTCCGGGTTTATATGCGGCTACATATCCTCTGTGTTTTACTTGGGATCTAGATTCCCGCAGCTCTACAAAAATGTAAGTATCTCTTCGATATTAAAACTGCAGTATTCTCAGAGTTCTCTGAGCTTCTCATCATCAAGGTGTTTTTCATAGTGACAGTCTTATTCATTCAGAAAATACAACTAGAGGGTCCGGTACTACTAAATATGGGTCCTTCTTTCTTAGCCTTTAGCTAGTCGGAATTACTCTGAGGAAAATATCTGGTTAAATAGCTTGTGAATTTAGAGGTGTGTGAATGCGACCAACAGTCACAGGTTCAATTTTCTTCGAAGGTTGATGTATTATGTACCAGTACATTGTGTTATTATAACACCTGTTTGAGTTCTTTGAAGATTTTCCTTTTGTCCTGCATCCTCCAGGGCTTGTTTAAGAGCTGCCAGGGTTGCAGCGCAGTCGACGGGGACCAAGTTGTGAGCTTGAGAAGTTGGCTTCCCCTCTCCAACGGAAGTCCCAGTCATCATCACAGCATAGGCCCTTGCTGAGCACAGAGATCCCACCTTCTTTGCTCACCTGCATCATCCTCATCCCTGATTAGGCATGTCCTTCTAACGAGGTCCACATTAGATGAGCTCTAGGTGTCACACCACTTGGTGTTTCAATGTAAGGCCTTAAGGAAAAGGCTGTTTGGCCCTGTTGGGTTCTGGCAGATGTTAGGGGAACCCATTCTGCCCTGCTTTCCGCCTCCATCTAGTTTCACAACCATCATGAGTTAAACCTCCTAAACCGCTGATATGATCTGCCACAAATGCATAGATCACCTGCACCTTTTTAAAATAGTATGTTTGGTACCCTATAACCCTCTTTTTTATTTAGATTTTTAGTCACATAGGAACCACAATTTAGGTGCCTTAAGACCCTCCATTTTTTAAATGCATAGTTGGTTGCCTAGGACAGAAGTATTTAATATGCAGTGTTTACTCACCTAGGACTGTGTTCTTTTTTTGTGGTCATTTAGGACCCTGCCATGCTCCCTGCAACTACAATCGTCCAATGAGTATAATGCCCCCTGACAATCCTACTCCTTACTGTTCTTTTCCTCTCATTCTAACTCATGTCCTCAATGCCCCCGCCCCTTTCACTTCCCTCCATACCACCAACATTGCCTTTTCGCCTCGATCACCCCTCTCTCCATAAAAGGCTGTGGTGTCCGTGTCCTCATTAGCTATGAAATGTCATTGACACCCTTTCTCTCTGATTTCACTCCCTCCTCTTTTTTGCACCTTTTTTGCTATAAAACAACTTGCTCACACTCCTTTTACACACCTCTACTGGCCACTAGTCACTCCCAAGCTCTTCTTTCCTTACCTTGACCTGTAACTCAATCTATGCCATTTGATGTCCTTGCAATCACAGTGGGCAACCTCCGACAACTCACTGGTTCAACCTACATAACCTTCCAACCCACATTCAAGGCAATTCTCAATCTCAGATTCCTATGTTACACCCCGATCCCCTCTGCTTCCACACTTGATCCCTGCACCTCTGATTGCTCCTAGTCACTTCACCAGATCTATAACTCCAGAACTCTTCTATTCCCCCCACCCTCAACTATCGCCCAACGTAAATTCAAGCCCAACTCAAAGATCTCCTGCCTAAAATAGGACATCTTGCTCCAAAGCTCTTTTTCCACGGCCAGCTTACTCAATTCATCCAGGCATTACTGAATTCAACTCTGCACTCACCAACCCATGTAATCATTGTTACCATGCCCACTCCTTTACCCCTCCCAACTCTCCTGCACGCATCCTCAACCACGAATCTCCCCAGACCATCTAGCTGTCCGGACAATCATGTGTTGCTGCTTACACTGCTGGCACAAAAGCAATCCCTGCCACTCCCCATGCTTCCTATAAAACCTCTTCTGACCTTGACTGAAGCACTCAGCTTAGCCAAATCCTCATATTAACAATAATCCTGTTTTCCTCATACCATCACAACATATCATTAACCCTTTAGGCCATGCTCTGCACCCCCACCTTCAAGACGCATGTTGTTTTCCTCCTCTGCCTTTGCTTTTGACTTTTCCTCGTCTCCACGAACATCGCCAGAATACGGGACACCCTGTCCATCCTTTTCTCTCCAAGACCCCCCTACAAATCCCCCTCCCATTTTCCCCACACTCTTCTCTCTTTCCTACTTCTGTCCTCTCCCCAACTTAACATCTAAGTTATCTGCCAAAACATCCTGTGCTCGAGTTGACCCCTTTGCACAACAAATTAAAGCTTGCACCTGTCACCTTTACTCACATCTCCACCTTATTCAACCTCTCAACTGGCAGCTTCCCAGCCTGTAACACAATACCCAGTCATACCTCTCCTAAAGAAACCAAGTGTTCTGACCCCTAATGACCCCAACAACTGCTTATTCTGCAGATCTGTCTCTTCCCCTACTTTCTTCCCAATCCAAAATCATCGTGGTGGTTGTCTTCAACTGCATAGTTCACCATCTCAAGGTACACCCTGTTGCTGAGCCAGTCCAATCTAATTTCTGCTCCAGATAATCCACTGAAACTGCTCTTGTCCATGCCCCCAATTCTCTTATCACACACTCCTCAATTGTCCCTCCTCCAAACTCTTCGCCTCTTTGGCTTCAAGAACACTGCATTCAACTGGGTGTCCTCTTCCTTCGCAATCTAATGGGACTCCAGAACTACCTCACTGACACAACTCCCCCAGTGTGCAATAGTGATGGATCAGTCCTTGGCTCACCTTTACACCCCACCCCCCAAACACCTTGGCAAACTAATGTACTCCTTTTGGATGTATCTATCCTCTTTGCTGACAATATTCATTTCTTCAAGTCCCCTCTTTCAGTCCTGAAATTTCTGAATCCTCAAGAAAGTTGCCTGCCGGTCATTCAGCACTGGATGGCTCTAAACTGCCTCATGCTAAAGCCCTCAAAGAGAGAATCTATGTTTTGTTCCTACCTCCAACAACAGTCCCACTCTACCCTCTGCCACCCCCAGCCCTTTGACCTCCTTGTCCAGGGTTTAAAATCTTGGGGTTCTCATTGACCGCAACCTTAAATTCTTACACTTCAGAATGGTCGCTCCCACGAAAGCTTGACACAACCTGTTAATTATTAGAATAATCTGCCCACACCTGATGCACCACTCAATGAAACACTTAACTCTACTATTTGCGCAACTCTAGTTCTGGGTCTAGTCCTCTGCTCTTATGCTCCCCTCAGTAAAGACACACACCCTTTTCAAACGTCCCAGATCCTTCTCCACCTACTGTCACCAACCTGAATGGCTGTACAGGCAATATCACTCTTTAACTTCCTGCTGCTACCCTGTTAATCCATCCATGCTCTCGCCCTGTACGTCCTCGCTGACTGCATCACACTGTACTCCCCCTCTTAAGCTCTCCACTCCTCATCTCTTTACAAGCCCTTGGGCTCCCTTTCCCAGACTATCCCAACGTAGTCCTCCTGTCCATTGCTCCCCACCCTCTTTCCCCTGGCACTTGCTGCCTCGGCCCAACCAGCACTTGCTCGCCCCCTCCCATGGGAGCACCCCACTCATGCACTTCTCCCCCTACCCCCTCCTCCCCCTTGCACTCATCACCTCATCATGCACTGCACGGTAGGATTATCCCAAGACCAATTAAACCGTTTTTTTGTTGTTGTTCTCATGATTTCCCATGCCTTGTCTTGTCTTGTGGCACCTAGAAACACCTGTGTATAGGCGCCATACAAATGTCCATTAAAATAAACCTATCAGTCCCTCCCCTTGCCTCAGCCTCCCAGTCAAAATACTCTGAACAAAAATTGAGACAATCACAGAAACTCCTTCCTCCTGCTTCCATCCACACATCTCAACGGATAGGTTTAAATTGGTCTTAATTGGTCTTAACTGCTGTGCATTGCCAGAGGAAAGAGCGCTGATATTCTTACAGCCTGGTTTATGAGGAACTTTATATTAAAAAAACATTTAATTTTCATGAGTTACGAGTTGCAAATAAGTTTGGATTACAAATAGAAAGCTGTTTACAAATTAAAATATATTACTACCCTAAAACATACTCATTTTTACAATCTAAAAAAATGCTTTACTTCCAACTTTAAAAATGGGAAGTAAAATACTGCCACTTTAAAATATTGTCCGGAGTTTTGACGGCACTTTTCAAAGGAAAGAGGACTTGGTTTTTCACTAGATCTTCCTAGCATCCCAAAGTAAAATCTTTTGCCAAGAAAGAGTTCATCAGAGGTGGTAGTGGTATGTCAGCCTCTATGAGGAAGAGGACGTCTACCAGCTGCCTTGTCATGATTTGGCTGCCATGACCTGTTTCATCATGTTGTTGTTAGTTATTTAACAACATGAAAAATGTTGTCGTATAAAATAACGAGGACCTTGGTCAATGTATGTTTGCAGTGCAAGAGGTCATCAATAATTAAGCATTATTGAGGGCAATCTTGCTCTTGTGTCCTGAAGCTTGACTTGTGGGCCAGAACGAACCAAGGACACAAGGAGGGCTGGGGGGAGGGGACCATAAGCGGGTGCATTGCCTAGAAGATGTCATCAAAAAGGCCATTAACACCTGGCCGACTGCTAGGTGCAGGGGCCAAAGGAGTTTAAAGCTGCAAAGGTGTCCAACAAGCGTCTGTTTCTCAGTGGTCCGTGAGCGCAAGTCCCCTTTCTCCTTGCAGACTCCATGGGTGACGCAGAGTGAGGGGAAGGGACGATCTTCCCACCAAAGCAGGCTCCGTGCAGAGACACGAACTGAGGATGGGCCGAGGGGCAGGTGGAGAGGGTGTCTGTGCACGGCTGCAGAGTGAGACGGACGCGGGGAGCGCACAGGAGGTGGACAGAGAGGTTGCAGGAAAGGCAGCACAAAGTGAACGCTGGATTCTGCCAGTTGGAAGGATTCATCGCTACAAAGGCACATACTGCCAGAAGCCGTGGATGATTGGTTCTGCCCTTCCACTTCTGGTGCTTGTTATTGTACATCATTCTCTTCAGAATGCAACCCTCACCTTATGTGCTAACAATTGATGTTCTGGATGGTTGCTAAACTCTAAAAATAATAATAATAATAATAAGATTTAATAGTATAAGTGAGCGGCTGAGCTATTGTAACCTGTTACCAGTGCACTGCATCTTTGTCTTTTGTTTAATATTTTCTCTTCAGTTTCAGAGAAAGTCCACAGAGGGAACCTCCTATATGCTCTTTGCATTGGCCATGATGGGCAACTGCACGTATGGACTGAGCCTTGTTTTAAAGCTGCCTGCCATCAGACATTACAAGAGTCTCTATGTTATACATCACCTGCCCTGGCTAATAGGAAGCTTTGGAGTTCTCCTACTTGACTTTTGTGTATCCTTTATTAGGGAAAGTAAATGCTACCTTACATATTTAAGGGACGATGCTCCCTCACTTTTGTGTGGTATGATTTTGTGGGCCTGATCATATGGAGTTATGTAGATTGAAGAATACCTTTTCAATATGAGCTTTTCTTTATTTCATCGTAAACATATACATACAATCACGCTTTAGGAGGGTAATGTTTCTCTCTTCTCTTTTCTCTTCTCTTCTCTTCTCTTCTCTCTCTCCTTCCCAGTTGTACAAGGAAACCTCTAAATCTCTTGTACACTATAACAAGTACTCAGAGTAGCAGCACCACTTTACCGGGCAGTAATGATATTTCCCTAATTTGGGCCAGGAGGGGGATAGCTTAGGGGCAATGCGCTCGCCTTGGAAGCAAGACGACGCAGAGCTACACGGGTCCGATCCCCGGGTCTGCGCTTAGAAACCTATGGGTATTAAGCGCATTATAAATAACCAATTAGAATTACAATATCTGGCTACACTAAGGATACGCCTATTCCCCTCATGTGGTTCAAAGGTTTTGTAACGCCATAAGCAACCATTGTATTTGTACATTTAAAGTAGTAATCTTCCCCTATGATCCTGCAGATACCTTCTAATCCCATCAAGAATATCTATTTTGTATTTATTTGAAGAACGCTCATGTCCTTTTCGATCAAACATAATTTATAATAATCCATTTATTGATGGTGGAGGCATTTCCAGAAGGCTACCTGTACAATAACACAAAGATGAGAACAAGTGTGAGCCAGTTTATAAACGTGTGAACAGAATGTGACATACAGCAAGAACAAGACAAAAAAAGCAACAGATGACTTAAAGGTAACATTTACCAATGGGTTTCAGACAAGTGCTGCAAACTAAAGACAAGTAAAGTTCAACTATATACAATTACATTAAACTGCACTGGAGGGTGTGGCGGAGTCACGTAGGTGGGATGGGGAAGACGGGATAGAAAACACCCTCAGTGGCCTGTAGGCCAAGCTTAAGCAAATCTTTAAAGAGATCCATTCAGGATGGCTTTGATTGTGATGGGCAGTGGGTTTCGAATGGAGAAAGGCAAGTACAGAGAACGAGAGGAAGTGAGCAGTCACAGGAGCTTTGGGTTATGAGGTTGTAGCCAGTTGATAAGTAGCGGGAACGAGATGGTGAGTAGACTGATGCACAGGCAGCTAGATACTGAGGTTCAAGACTATTGATAGCTTTGTGGACTGGGAGAAGGAACATGAAAAAGGAGTGGTAGAGCATGGAGTGCCAACCAGCATTGTGTTAGTAGGTAAAAGTGGGGGCAGGTGCCTGGCTATGTTGTAGGCCGTGCGGGTAGTGAAGTTTAGGGATTTGTCTAGAGGGAGAAAGGAGTAGAGAAAGGTCAAGCAGTAGGCCTGACCAGTGGTCGAGTTTGTGAAGCACAAAGGTGCAGATTTAGAGTTTTTGTAAAATGGTGAGTAAGAAATTGACGAATTTTCTTAATGTTGACGATTAATATGGCTGTAAAAGGGGGTATTGATGATGAACCCTTGCAGTTGGATGTCCCTGTCAAAGAAGACTCCAAATTTACATGCCTTTAGTGAGGGAGCACGAAGGTCGGACAGAAAGGAAATATGCGAGGGAAGGGTAAGGATGGTGTTGGAAGCCGGGGGAAAGATGACTTCAATTTTTGAAGATTTCAGCATGAGGCAGCATGGAACCATGCAGTGATGGATAACAGCGAGACATTTTGTAATCCCTTCCAAGAAGGCTTGGTGAAGGAGGGAAAGGAGAACAAGATTTGTGCATCATTAGCAAAGATGGTGAAAGTCAAAGGATAAGTCTACATGTGGCAGAGGGGGACGGCTTCAAGGGCCAATCCTTAGGGGATGCCTACAGGGAGATGGTTGAGGGTCAAAGATTTGTCAGTTCTTGATATTTAAAGGCATGTACCTTCCAGCGAAAGGTTGGAGTGATGAGAATTCGAGAGAAAGTTGGAATCATGCATGAGTGCAGTCGTGGTAGTGTGTGTACTGAAGAAGGTGGTTTGAAGTGGGCTATTCTCCTCACGGTACTTATTGATCCAGAGGAATATCAGCAATTCAAGACCCTTTGAATAATTCAGTTGGAGGGAAACCACGCGATAGTTCACCAGATGCTTGGGTTTCTTAAAATTGAGCAGGACAGTTGCAGATTTGGAGGCAGGGAAGAGTTTAGCAGGGGGAGAGGTGAGGTTAAAGAGCTCGGAAATGAAGGCAAGTGATTGGTATTAACTGGTTAACCCTTTGAGGCTTAAAAGAGTTGATAGAACGAAAGATGGTTTTGGTACTACAAAGGATAGGGTGCTTATTCAGTAGGAGAGACTTACTTGAGGGAAGGGGTAGGAGGGTTGAGCGAGAGTTTGAGGGCTGTGAGTCATGAATTTTAGAGGAAAAGTAGTGAGAAAAAGCATTTGCAGAGATGCAGGAGGCAGTGGATATTAGCTTCTGATGTGTCATCAAAGCTTGGAGGGTGAATTCAAGTTTGCAAGGGAGGAGATTAGGTTTCTGAAGTAAAGTCCAGTGTGAGGTGAGGGCAGAAAGGTAAGTATTTTAGTCCAGGAGGGGGTAGGTGTCTGGGATTTGCTCCAGCTTTGTAAGCCAGGACTCATAATGGTTTTGATGGTCTAGATCTCAGATGTGATCCAGTGCGGAGGATGGTTTGGGAGGGTGTGAATGTACATGCAGTACAGTGTTGGTCAAAGGCAGTCCTCACTGCATAGTTACGTCAGAAAAAACATGATATATAGAAGAATCCTGAATAGGGGAGAGGGACTGGAGAGCGATGATCACATCAACAAGGTAAGGGGTAAGAGAGACCTGCTTGAACTTCCTCTTGGTCATTGAATAGGGAGAGGAGGCAGAGGCGGAGGGACTGAGGAATTAAAATAATCAAATGGATTGATGAGGGGGAGAGAGTGCTAAATGGGAAGGTTAGGAAGACAAAGTAGCGAGAAACGCAAAGTCAAGAGAGTTCCCAACAGATTAGGTAGGCTGGTTGTGGAGGGATTATAGAGAGTGGTCAGATCTGAAGGAGTGAAGGGCAAGGTGGTGGCTGCAGAGGACATGGGTATGTTAAACTCCCCCTGCATGACAACGAGACGGTTCAATTCAGAGAAGGATTTGAGGGGGCCAAATTCAAGAAATTAAAGTTAATGACGAGAGTAGGAGGGTGTTTGGGGTTGGTGATCCTCAGAGAAAGAGACATCTGGTTTGAAGGGTTGTGGGTGCAGGGGAAGAGGAATGAGATGAGAAAAAAGGAGAGTGAGGTAGAAGTTAGACAGAGTTGTCACTGTAGGCTACAATTCAAAAGGAGGAGAATGAGGAGAAAAGTAGCGAAGTCAAGGTGCACGAGGGAGCTTAAAACAAGTAGGCAGGTCAAGAGAGTGCAGGAAGGGTGCAACTCAAGAGAGAGGGTAGATGAGTGAGTGGCAAGAAAAGGGGGAGGGTCGATAGCCTGGCTGGAAAGGAACAGGTAGATGTCCTGAGTTGGGATTGATCGGGTCAGTAGGCAACCAAGACAGCAGGCCCAAAACAGGAATGACCCTTATTATTCATTAATAACAGTTCTATGCTGAATGGAGAGTCACTGGGTCAAAGGATCCCTGTGCGTGGAAGCAGGAGTCCAGCGAGTGCTCAGGATGGAGGCAGAGTCCTGAGTGTTGTAGGCCAGGGAGACAGAACCCTCCGATGTTGATCAGGATCCCCTTGAATGACAGGATGTTGCAAAAACATAAGTATGTACGTGTAAACCATTTTAGAGGCAATGTGCCACATTTTCCCATACGAGATTACTCGGAAAATATATTAGGATGATTAAAAGCTGTGGTCTTGCCCTAAGCACAGATACAATATCAGGTGTATACATTGAATGAAATATGCTCTGCTAGCTAGGATTGTTGGAATTGAAATAATATTATGCCTCCAATCGCAGTAATTGAATGTGTATTGGCCTACGCCAAGTTGTCTAAAATATCATGTAAATAGACTCCGCGGCAAGGTCTTGACCTCAACGAAAAGTAATGTAAGTCGCCATCTTGGATTTAGCCGCCATTTTAGGTTCTCTTGTAATGTGGAAGTCACCCTGAACATCAAAATGGAGGCTGAATAACATTCTGAGTGAGATTCTGACCGTTGTGACCTCCGCACACACGAATAATTAATATGCCTGCAGGCCACTTGTCGGGGTCGCGAACTAAGACCTTGTCCTATCACTGACCTATGTGTAAATGAACAACTGTATCAGCGGAACTGATCAAAATGCATACATTATAGGATTGACCTGGCAAGGAACCCTAGGCCTGATCCCAAGAATGGTTAACCCGCGAGGGGGGTTGGCCAAGGGCTGGATAAAGGATATAAAAGCCCCAGTATTCCGAATGTACGGTCTCTCTACTAATGCATTGAACCCTCGTTGAAGTTCATTACGTTACTCTGAGAGCCGAATAGCTATCCGTTTGTCAATTGACTTTGGTAACTGTTGTAGCTTTTTAATAAAGCACTTGTATGTCCTTTGTAACCTGTGTTGGTGTGTTTCTTTTGGGCTTCCCAGCCTCATATCAATTTTTATGTTTTCACAGGATGAGTCGTGGCCATCCTGTTTAGTGAGAAGGAACATCCATTGCCACAATCGGCTCCTGAAATAGGTAATCGTGAAGGGTGAGTTTCGAAGAACTAGGACTCAATGTTCGCATGATGAGCGTTCTGGAAAGGTTTGCTTTAGTGGCTTCTGAAGCAAGTTGTGGATAGTTTTGTGATTCTGTGGTGTGAAATAGTCTGATGGGTGAAGTTCATTCTATTGGACCGCAGCAGATGACATGACCTAGACAGATGTGTATGCAGAGGTGGGATTGCATCAACTTAAAAGTAATGAATACATTCCAATTATGCCCACAAATGTGGGTTGGTTTATTTACTCATGGTTTAATTAGGCACCTGCTCTTCAACACAGAGAAGACCTGTCTATTTTGGTGCAGTCCTTCCAAGCAAAAGCTTCAAGCTAAGAAAAAGGTTTTCTCATCTCAGAGTGGCTCATCTCCTTTTACAAGTATGCTTTATTTTGAGGCATTATGGTTCCGAGGGAAGCAGAGATTGAGACTAGCAAATCCAAGATGCAACACGTTTGGATTGGCGCTGGATCTTGCTCAACCAGGAATGGGAAACATCTATATCTGTGTCTGACAGACAGTGCTGTGGTGAGCATTTTTCAGAATAGGGGTTGGGGGAGGGGAATTGTGGTCACGGAGGCAGACTGTGTTACTGTGTGCTCTCTGAGACGAGCGCACCACTTGTAATCCGTATGAAAATGCATTCAAATGAAATTCTCTTCCTTAACGATGCAACAGATAACTGCACAGTTCATCCTATACCGGAAGCCCAAGAACGAGGAGTCGGACACAATGTCCTTCGAGGAGGAACCTCTGTTGGTGGATGACTCCTCTCATTGACGTCTAATGCACTGTGTTCTTGGCGGTGGAGTTTACATTTGTCACCCTCGCACCTTTGGCAACAATGCAAATTACCTCATTATCCTATTGATTGAAGACATTGTGACAGCTGGTTGTTTAGACCAAAGCGTTCCACCTGTTGGTGGTGGTGTGGTGGTGCAGACCACTGAAATGCATCTTGAAAGCACTTAAGAAAATGACAGTTTAAATTGATGCATAGAAGAAAAGGTGGCATCGAAAAATTCCCTAAAATACCGGCTTAAAATATCTAAAATGCTGCTTGTTTCTGAGTTCTTTGCACCACACTCTTGTTGAGGTTAGATCAAATTGGGGCAAGGATGCCCTATTAGTAAGCGTGTCCATGTTAACAATAGAAATTAAATTCAGGGTGGTCGCTTGCAGTCGCTGAAGACATAGACAAAATATTGTACCTGTCTTAACCAGTGTGCGTCTGCTGATCACCGTAGGACAACAACTGAGCAGGACCTTTAGGACTGCAAAGCCTCCTTCCCAAGACTGTCCCGTAAAGACAAGGAGCCTTAAGGTAAAATGGTTTACCAAAGGTCTAACATATCTCTACATGCAATTTGTTCATCAGTAAGTAGCTATTTTTATTTATTTTTGTACAATAGGGCATTTAACAGATTTCATTTCTAAATATTTAAAGAAATGCCGTGGATAAATGAATAAGCCTCCTCCAATTGCACTCGGTGACCTAAACATTGTGGTGTATGGCATTGTGTAGTCTTCATGCCCCTCCCATCTCTTGGCTTTTGTCTGGGGTCATTCTGATAGCATCACACGCACTGTATGGAAGTGGAATGGGCCCATTATCTCACCGAATAGTGAAATCAAGTCACATGTTCACTATCACCACAAGACATTCTGTAGAGCAAATGTATATATAAGGAATTTCATGGAGCTGCATATTTTGGGTCATTCCAAAAACCTGACTGGGATGTATTTTTTGTGGGTGGGTATTACAAGGCCAGTCCTTCAATGCAAGTGCTGAAGTGTGTTCCAATTTTGGATCAAATGCGGGCTTTTCTGTTTGAGGCCAATTCTACCTTTTGATGTTATCTGTTTCTGTTTGGCACCGGTACTTTCCTAAAAAGGTTTCCAAATAATGTGCAGTCTTCATGTGGCTACCATGAATGCCTACTCCTGGTTTGCTAGCGCTGAGTAAACCGTGTAAAACATGTGCAGCCTCAAGGTGAATGTTCTATAAATATGCTTTTCATGAATAGAACTAGAGTCACAGGCTCGGGATAGATTCCAGAACTGGCTGAATAAGTCATATGCACTGGTCGCAGCTGATGCATATTTGAAAAGTGCAATAATGTTATTCTACTGTATTAATATAAGTCCTCAAGAGCTAAATCCACCCCGTGTTTTGAGGATATCTAGATAAAAGAAATATGGATACAGTCCATATAGTTGGGAATTAGTTACAGAGTCATTGGCTATCATTAATATCTGGTATATGGTTGTTGCTCTTGGCGAGTGGATCTGGAGCCGCTAACATAGTTCTTGGAGACACAGTAAAGGCATCAATCAAATCCAGAGTCGTTTCCAAACGTGTGTTAGTATACGTTCATAAAGAACAGTTTAAAGTCACAGCAGTGACGGTGTGCAAGGATTCTGAACGCGCATACCATTGGTCAAATGTTAGATTTCCTGGGATAGTGAAGAAACGTTTTATTGATGTACCTCAAACCAAAATATGTCTGTGCTCTACAAATGGAGGAGAAGGCACAGCATTGAATGGCTGTTTTTACAAATTCCTCAAAACAACAGATCATTGTGCCGTGTACAAGTGTTGGTGTTATCTTTGTTGATGAAGGCTAGAGATCTATAAATTATCTATTGCTTGTATGCGTTAACTGTGAAGTCAGCACTTTCCCTCGTCGGAGGAATGCCGTGCCTGCGTGTATATATACAGCACACAATTAAGGAGCCCCACACAAGTGTACCAGTCTCAACTCCAACATTTATTTTAACTAACTGACGTAACGTAGCCCCGCCTTCCACATAACAATGTGGATAGAGTTGTATTTGGAACATGACAATATGGTAAAAATTAGATCAGAGACTCGGTTTTGTCATGCCATCTTGGATCAAATGAGAATGGTGTAAGCAGAATATGTCTACCGATTTTTAGTACCAGATTGGTGAATGCGAATATATATGTAGACTCTTGCGTGGAGGTGTGGCATGATTAGAGGGCAATCTTTGACGCTGAGGTGTTATGGTTTTAGAGGCACTCTTCACTGGAAGAGATTGCAATTGCCCACAATCCTGCAGCCACTGAACATCACCCAACAGAACAGCTTGATGACTGGGCCATGCAGTGATGGGGATGAATGGTGGACAGGGGTATGGGAATGTCGTCAATGGGCAATCACTTCTTCTGCTCTGCTGACACTGTGAGTCTTTGTCATTTCAATATTAAACAAGATTGTGAGGTAATGAATCCATGAGAAAAGATTTTTAGGGCAGGGGCCACCAATCTAGGATTAGGTAACAGACAGACTTGTTAGAGTAGATCTATCACAAACAGCTTTGTAAATGTATACACTATATTAAATGTACCACAGAGCCTTTCCAGGGTACAGAACTACTAGTCACCTGAGATCAGTCCTCAATCTGGCTCTTAACTCTTTGAAGAATGAGATTAATTGTGAATTGTAATGGTCTTCACGAAGCACATGAGGGAGATGGTTAAGACCATAACTTTAGTTCCCAGTATGCCATTTAGTAAAACCCTGCCATTTTGTTTTCTACTCTTCTTTTTCATATGTTGCTCAATACAGGATGGATGTTGCACAGCATTTGAAGCTTTCTGTACACGAGGTGCATGGATCACATTTTTCTAAAGACGAAAAATAATCCACAATTGGGTTTAAGACCAAAAAGAATCCATTTCATAAAACATCAAACCGTTATTCTGTATTGTTATGGTCTCAACTGTATTTGTGTTTCCGTTCACTCGCCCAGTGGAGTATGCATTCATACAATTTTTAGGTCATGAAATTGCACCTGGTAGTGGGCCTTGTTCTGTTTGCTATGAATCGGCCCTCGGCCATTTTGACATTCCGGGCCCTGGGTGGGAGTTTGCGAGCTGAAAAAATGAGCAACCAGCAATTGAATAGCTTGTGTTTTTTGTTTAACGTTTTTACATTTGTGCTTCCTTATTTTGGATCTTGTTACATTTCATACTTCTTTGGACGTTGGAAACCGAAGACCCTTTAACTGGGCAAGATAGTGTAACTCGGCAAGCATTACCCAGCTGTTGGATTTGCGAATGCCTCTCCGCTCCAGTGATGTAGCATTGGGAGAACCTAGGAAGCGAGTTCTAAAAATAGAGCTTCGGTGTTTTACGTGAACGAGATCCATTCCATAAGTTGTTTGTTAAGGCGTGTGGTTCAATTAATGCGGAACAAGGATTTTGAATAGCACCTTACACGCTCAGAGTTGACAACTGCCCCACCATGTCAGCAGGACCACTTTGACCTGAACCCGGATTTGTAGCCAACATAATTTTGCTTTGTTTGACATTTTTCTTTTTATTTTGCTTTTTCCACTGGCGTTATGGGTGGGTGAGTGCCAGCCTGAGTAAAGGTGCTCCTGTTGATGTGGGGCTAGTCAACAACACTTTAACCTGGGTAGCGACTTGACATCGCTTTACCCAAAAATGTATATCGTTGTCCGTCTTACTTTCCTCTATTTATTTTGCCACCCCCAATAGAAACCAAGACAATATGGCCGTCCTGTGAATGATCTTACAATAGGGCTCAAAACCCAAGCGGACATGTTGAAGTGGACATTCTGGATCCTTATTTGCGAATGAGGTTGATGGTTTGGGCATGCAGACCATGGTTTGTTTCTATTCACACGATGGCCCCTTAGAAAGATTTGTTGAAAATGATTGCATATTTTAATTGCAAAAATATTTAGAAATATAATATTGTGTAGGATAAAGGGCAATACTTTTCATATGGTCCATTACTTTACATTTGTTTACTGCGTATGTAATTTGAACCGATTTTTATTGAGCGATTCTGTTCAATCAATATTTATTTCCAGCTTTTGAAATGTACATATCCTGATTAGTTTATTAAAAATGGCACAAATTGGGCCTTATTATGAGTTGGGCGGTATCCTGGGGGTATTACTGCCGGGATACTGCCCGGGGTAATAACTTTATTGCCACCCGGTCCATTGAGTTCATTGGACCCAATGGACTGCTAATAGCGCTAATTAACGCAGCTAATAGCGCTGCGTTAATTGCATCTGTAAATGGGTGTTAAGTCGGCGCATTTACACCCAGCTTGGAGCTGGGGATAAATGTAGCCAGACTCATGATTGGGCGGACCCTTAAATGCGGTGGTAATAGCGCTACCGCCGCATTTAAGGACTGCTGCCCAACTCGTGATGAGGCCCATGGTATTTAAAACTGGTTATTTCACACGAGTATAGATATTTATTATTTTAAGATGCCAAGCCTTTACCTACTAATGAGTACCAGCGATAGATCTGACAGTGCACAACAGAATGACTATTCCTGTAAGTCTGTACAATGTAAAGCATTTTAAATACGTTAAATGTATGTATAGCCTATTCTACAGTAGCAGCAAACATGGGGCATTGTCTTTCTTTGGTATTTTTTGTGTGTTTGTCCCCACGCGGACTAGTTCATGCTGCCTAAAATATGCTTCTCGGGCTAATGTGAACGTTTTCCAAAGATGCATTTTGTGATCACCGTAATTCTAATTGATCAGTCTTTTGATCTGTATCCGTATTTGCTGTTGTGTGAGACTGGGATGGTTGCCATTTGTAAACTAAATAGTAGTGTATTCCAGGCACTGTAGCATACATGAACGTAAAATGGTTGCTCTGCCTCTTCTGCCCCTTTGCAGAGGTGTGTATGTTCTTCGGGGTTTTCTATAGTGGGCACCTAGCTGAGGATCAAGTGAGTGGGTACAAGAGCGGGAGAGCCTTTTTTTTTTTCTTTTTCTTTTTTCTTTACAATACCACCTCTCAATATGCACTGCCCATAATGTGCATCAAATTTACGTGTCCTATGGGCTTTTCCTGAATTCAATCAAACATGATTCAATGGTCCATTATTTCCTATGATTTGTGAACACACTTCGCTCACTTTGCTTTGATATGGCATTAATAACGTGCCTATACGCAAGTGTTTCAAGGTGCGCAGAGGGAAGGGAGGCGAAACAGGGAAGACAGACAACGATCCTACTAGGTCAGGTGAAATTGAGATTGCGCAAGTGCAGGGGAGGGGGGAATGGGAAAAGTGCAGGGGAAAGTGGATGGGGCAGTGCAGTACATAGGATAACAGTGAAATAAGAAATAAAAAAGTGTGGCCAGCTGGTGGCAAGTGCAGACATTAGGGGTCAAGTGCTAGTAGGGGCTGTAGGGATACAGAAACAGTCCCCGAGTGCAAAAGTTGCCAGGTAACCAGTGCAGTTCAGATTCAGCCAGGAGCTCAGCAGGGGACAGGAGGAGAGAAAGCAGAAGCAAAGAGGAAGGTCTTGAGGTGCTTCCGGAACCGTAGCTGGTTCTCCTTAAGTTTCAGAGATGCAGGGAGGCTGTTCGAAAGGGAGGCCCCAGCAGAAGAAAGAGATCTACCACTAACTTGCTGCTTGGAGAAGTGACTGACCCTGAGGCCGTTGGAGGCGGATGAGCGAAGAGCTCGAGAAGGAAGATATGTAGGAAGAGAGAGTTGAAGGTATTGAGGTCCCAGGCCCCAGAAGGCCTTGTGGACAATGCAGAGGGTTTTGAACTTAATCGAGCCAGTGCAGAGATTTCAGTCCTGGTGAGATACGATCCCTGGGTTTAAGGCCAAGGACAAGTCTCGCAGTCGTGTCTTGGATGAGTTGCAAAGGACGGAGAGTAGGGGCAGGCAGATTTAGAAAGTGGCTGTTGCAGTAGTTCAGCCTACCGAGAACCAGAGCCCTGGAGACAGTGAGCTTCTGGGGGAAGGAGAGGAAAGGAAAAATACCTCTGAGGAGGTGCAGCTTGTAATGTGACTTTTTAGAGATGTCCGAGATGTAAGGAGAGAAGGAAAGTGTGGAGTCGAAGATGACCCCAAGGTTTTTAGCCTCACAGGTGGGAGCAGGAAGAGTGCCAAGCGATGCTGGCCAGAGAGTGACCGGAAAGGAGGGAGCAGGTGTGCCATTGAGGCGAATCTCGGTCTTACTGGCATTAAGGCAGAGATCATTGGCGGCACACCACTCCTGGATGGCGGACATTCAGAGATGAGAGAAGAAGAGGTGGTGGAAGGGCGCTGAAAGGGAGCTGAAAATGAGTTGAGGGTGATCCACATAGCACTGAAAATTGGGGCAGAGAGTGGCAATGTGGTGGGCAAGAAGTTCCATGTATTGGTTGAACAGCCAGGGAGAGAGGTCAGATCCCTCGGGAACACCACAGGTAGAGATAGAGGAGCGGAAGGACCCAAGTTGGACCTGGGAGGGTTGATCGGAGAGGAAGGAGGTCAGCCAAGCCAGGGCCTCACCGGTGATGCCGAAGTTATCACGGAGACGATTGAGCATGATGGCATGGTTGACACTGTCAAAGGCAGAAGAGAGATCGAGTAAGATGAGGACACAGGGGGTGTTGCAATCAAGGTTGGAGAGCAGGCCTTCACAGATGTTCAGGAGGGCATTTTCCATGCTTCTGGCAGCTCTGAAGCCAGACTGATGGTCATGGAGACAACTAACAGATTCAGTGTGAAGATTAAGCTGGGAGATGGCCAGCTTTTCCAGGAGTTTGCCAAGGAGAAGGAGTGATGGAGATTGTACGATACTTAGACGGGCAGGAAGGGTCAGCAGAGGGTTTCTTAAGAAGAGGGTGCACAAGGGAGTGCTTCAGGGGCAGGGGGGAAGACTCCAGTGGCAAAGAAGTGGTTGCACAAATCAGCCAGAGAAGGAGCCAGGGTGTCAATGTGGTCCTTGATGGTTTTGGAGGAACAGGGTAAAGCTGTTTTGACGAGACTTTCATAGATCAGACTTGTCTAGAAACCTCATCTGAGGAGAACAGCGGAAAGGCAGAGTAGGGAGGAGAGGTGGCCAGAGAAGGGCCAGAGGACGAGCCGGGAGTAGAGGGAGGAAGGGGACAGGAAGAGAGAGATGACAGGATGTTCAGAGTTTTAGAGATGAAATGAGAAGCCAGGGCCGTGCAAAGGGCCTCGGAGGGGACCGGCAAGGTAGAGACTGCAGTAGGGATGGCCAGCTACTTGCAGAATTTAAAGATTTCGGCCGAGATGTTAGATGCCACGCGACGCAGGCTTGGATGTTGGCTCTCTTCTTGGTGTGAACAGAGAGCCGGTATTGCCTTTGGAGCAGGCGGCAGGCCAGTTTGTCAGAGGATGTACTGGATGTGCGCCATTTCCTCTCAGCCACCCTGCACTTAAGTTTAAGGGTGATGAGGTCTGAGTCGTAACCAAGAGTTGGACTTGGCTTTGGGTTTCAAGTGGACCCTCATGATGGGGACAAGAACATCAAGAGTATCAGATATAGCAGAGTGGAGTATGGAAAGGGGTGCGTCAGGGTGTGAGTCAGCCGAGAGGGGTGCAGGGGGAATGTGGCAGCGAAAGCCACAACTGACACCCGCTTCATGGGTTGGATAACCGAGAAGGTAGGTGGCAATGCTGGAGTTGGCGTGGCCTGAGGGTGAGCTGGGAGTTAAGGAGAAAGTGATCACTCCGGGAGAGAGTGACTAAATGCGCCTGCTTGGCCAGAAGTGTGAGCAGCCCTGCCAGAGTTGGTCCTTCCTGTTTAATGGAAGAAAGCAATGTTTATGGTGCAAGTGGACTATGCCAGACCAATGCAGTCAACTGCCCTCCACCATGTTTACATGCACCATACTCTAACCCTCTGGGTGTGTGCATGGGCCAGTCTGTGCAGTCCCACGCGGCACATGCACAGGGAGCCTATTCATCATGAGCAATAGAATAATTTGCTGCAGGAGGTTTGCTAGTCATGATTGCACCCACCCATTTTCCATGTGCAAACTGCCTATGTGCCATTGATTGTTCGGGTGAACTTTTGAGGCAGGATAACCTGATATGGTGCTAGTCTTCTGTTGCTTACTTTTTATATGGTAGCTATGCATGTACTGTATTTAATACATTCAAGAACTAGAAGAGGGGATCACTGTTCCATATTGTCTGTAAAAGAACAGTATAGAAGATATTTGATGTTAGTTTAACACAGTGGTCAGCACGACATCTTTCCAGGATTAGATTGTTGCATCACTCCAGATCTTTCCCCCTGGTCTATTTGCTGCAAACATTTTAGCATGAGTTTTTTCATTTCCACATTTTCTCGATGGATTCGCACTGGGATAGAGTTGGGGTCTCTGCAAAACTGCTGTTAGTTTGTCTATAATAGAGGACAAAGGCAGCCGAATGACATCACTGCAGAGCCGAGTGTCTATCTTCCAGACAAATCTGTTTCTTAAAGTGGAAAAATGTCATCAGTTTTTACAGAAACTGTGATCAAAAGTAAACTTAGGTTTTAAACATATTAAAGGGAAAAGATGCAATTCTTTGCTAAAACACTGGCAAAATAACACTTGAAATGGGCAATGCGGCTACACTACCTCTTTTAAAACAATACATTTGAACTTGTGTGTAGATTTTTTCTTTTCTGAAATAGTTCATTTTAAATATCTACAAAAAACGTGTATAGACTATTTATTGGCCTAAAGCTTGAATTCTACAACCATGTTAACATGTTTACAGCACGCTAACATAGCAGCTCATGTATTGTATTTCCTATGTATGCATTATTCTCCCTATATACATAGAACTGTACTGTAGTGCAACTTAATAATGTCTGAGCTTCCATTGCGGGAAAACTGGTGAAATCGTTAATGAACTGACAGTACTCTGAACCAACAATCAATCTAAATATGTAATAGCAAGTGTGTGATACTGCTAGGTGTGTGTACAGTTTGGCTATCCTCGCTCCCTGGCGGCGATGCACACAAGATGGACTTTGTACCGCATAATACTGGAGCAACCATCAACCATAGGAACAAGCCATATTCGTTTCTTAACATAATAAACATCTGATTGTGTAGAACATTTTTACATTCGTTTCAACTAAAGTAAAATAAATGATAATTGGTGAAATCAACTGTTCGTTTTTGTTTTTTTTTTTTTAAACCAAATTTTGAAATGTACCATTTGATGTTGCTTACTTACAACTTTGAACAGAAAAACACACTCTGGATGTTGCCGACCAGAAACCCAGTGTTGCACTACTAACAGGAAAAAATATTCCATGTAAATTTTTACACCTCAGAGGGGTAGACCCTAGAACCATGACCAGTCAGTCATCCCTAGAGGTTGAGGCGATAATATTGTGGTTTAGTAGCGAGCACTCAACAAAGGCTTATGAGTAATTTATAACTCTGTAACCATTACAATGTAACCATATATTAATATTTCTGTCCGCCTGCTGGAGTATAGAGAGGAAAAAACAACCACACTAACTCTGGCCAGGTTGAACATGTAAAAACACACGTATTTATAGTTGAACAATGAGAAAAGACACATTGCCATTTTATGTGCTAATAGCGACCACTGAGGTGATGACACAAATACATCTGACTCTCCTCATGACCCTTACTGCTGCCCTACTGCAGCGTTCTATATCAGCACTAGCTGCATTTCCGCGGTGTCTTTGCTAACACCGTAGATCGTACTACTTTATGCCCACTTCAATATGGCGCCCGCAGCGTGATTGCACATGCGCGGCGTCCCTGACAACCAGCGTTATCATTGTTCAGTTGAGTGCGACCCGTCTTGGTGATGGCCGACTCGACACATCCTTCGCTTCGCGGATGACAGGTAAAGAATTTTTGAATTAGGAGATCCCGCTATACACACCGGGCTCGGAATGGTACTTCATACTGCCATCCGATTTACATACGGCGTCGTAGTTTCAAACGGCACGTGTTTTTATGAACCACACACTAGCATACTGTAATCGAATGACGAAACGATGTCCTGATTTTTGCATTGTGCACTATCAATTCAAGAGAAAGTGTACACCGTATTATAACATTAATCCAGGCTTACTCACTACTGTGGGGGACTTTTAACGAATGTCCCAAATGGATTCCCCACCTGCTCTAACTGCGTGTTTCCCTCCTTTCTTGCAGATGCCTGCAAGGGAGACCTAATCCCGCCACCATTCCTCTGCGGTCTGGCCGCTTGACCAGTCCACATTCACAAGTCCTACACTTTGGACAATTTAGGTTAGTGATTTTACTAGCTTTTCCTTCTTCGAACTACCATCCTAATACAATCACTGATTAGTGTAATTTGATTACTCTTAGGACTCACCAAGAAAGTCTGTACTTGAATACAGTATAAAAGATGAGCACATCCAGACCTGAAGATGGATTAGTTTAATCCGAAACGCGTTGGCACCAGACAAGACCTAGGAGTGCTTACTGATGTTCAAACTTTAAAAGTTATTTACAATGGTGTAATTGTGATATAACTCAAATTATGATTTTTGTGTTTTTCTGAGCAGCTTTTCAGCTCAAAAATTGTACCACTGTTGTATTGAATCATTGTTTTATGATATTTTCTACGTGTTATACAACACACTGTGCTGCTAACAGTGTGATCTCAAATAACTTTGTTATATAAATACTTGTGTTTTTACATGTTCAACCTGTCCAGAGTTAGTGTGGTTGTTTTTTCCTCTCTATACTCCAGCAGACGGACAGAAATATTAATATATGGTTACATTGTAATGGTTACACAGTTATAAATTACTCATGAGCCTTTGTTGAGTGCTCGCTACTAAACCACAATATTATCGCCTCAACCTCTAGGGATGACTGACTGGTCATGGTTCTAGGGTCTACGCCTCTGAGGTGTAAAACTTTACATGGGATTTTTTCCTGTTAGGAGTGCAACACTGGGTTTCTGGTCGGCAATGTCCAGAGTTTGTTTTTCTGTTCCTTGTATCTTGGATCCCGAGTGGCCTCGAGATCTGCCCAGCTGCACCTGAAGTTTTCTTTTTACTTCTCTAGACTAACTAGCTACATATTTGCGTTACTAGCACAAATTTCCATTGAATATATATCGCAAATCTCTAGTAGTGCCTCCCACCCCCCAACTTCCTCATTACTTACAACTTTGACCACATACAACTTTGAATAGAACTAGAAGGGCCTTTACCATCAATGTGAACTAATGGATTTTCCAGGAGGGGGTATTTGTTTACTTTATCGTTGTAAGTGGAAGTGACATCAGGCGAAGCTCGCTGTCTTCCCAAAAACAAATCGGAGATGAGACCGGTGCCCTTAACAAATCAGATCTGTCACTTTCCCTCATACCGCCCCTCTGGCACTGAACCCCCTTCCAGTCTTTTGCCAGTCTTTAAAATCTTCTTCAATTTCTGCCTTCCCTGCTTTCCTCCTTCATGACTATTTAACCCGCTTTCCTTTCTATAACACTATCACAGTTTGAGTCCTGCAGCTGTTATCAAAACCAATGGTAGCTTTTTTTTACGAGAACTTGAAAAAGGGGAAGAGTTGGCTCTCTCAAGAATCAAACATGTGTAAGCAGTTAGAACCTGGATCTTGACAGGTCTCTGCAGATGCGTAGATATTTATATATATTTTGCACCTGATCCTATGGGATAAACTCAATTTGTTAGCAGTAGCAGATGTTTTCTCATCTGCTCTATGGTTATCTGCATGTGAAGTAAGTCCTGAATACGAAAATGCTGATGCTTATTGTGACAAATCACCTTCCGGGGTACTAGTGGTCCAGGGGTGAATATCGGTTTCTAAACCATCAATCAGCCCCACACCTCTAATACACCAGAAGGGAGCCGAACAGATTGGAGTAACAAGCACATTATGAACCTCCTTGTCCAATTTCGGTAACGTGAATGGAACGGCAGGCTTATCTCCGAAAGGTTGTGGATCGTTAGTTGCAACACAGCGAAAAAGTAATTATTACCCAAAGATAAAAGGGACTGTCCAGTAAAGTTGTATCAAAAATTTCTAATTAATTTATATCACAACAGACAGTCTAACAACACTACGAAATACAGCCCATTCTGTAAGTGAATGCAGATGGACGGTTTCAAAGAAGGAAAAGGGATGCACTCTGAAAGGAGGATAGCTGATATGGTTTATAACCACCACAGTTTAAGTTTACTTTGTGAAAGTGGCCATTCCCCAAAAATACAAACCCAAAAGTCAGAATAAATGGACACACCCCAGTAGGGAATGAGACCAGGAGAGAGAGAGAGAGTGCGAGTAAAGTAAGATATGTTTATATAATAGTAAAATGAGACATGATGAGGACTCTGCTGCTCCGAGAGAGCTCTGCCACAATACAGAAACATTACATTATAAGCACAATAAGCGTCATTTATGACGTTTTCTATAAGTGTTACATAGCGCAACTCCATTGGCTCATTTGGCTAGTTCAGTATACAATGTAAGGTGACTGTGCTGCTTGATTGACTGTTGCTGAATGTGTTTCTTCTCGTGGAATGTGGGTCAGCCAGGCTCCTCTGGGAACAGTACAGGTCAGGCCGAGTCCACTCAGTCGGTCATCTAACTAATTTAAACTACAGAATAATCACCGACATGCAATTGATTAATATAAGGCATAAAATATGCACAGAAATGCAGGCTCATCTATAAATTGTAGTAAAACTGCGTACAGTCTTGACCTGGACCTCCAGTGGGGACAGGAGTGCAGTGGTCCAGGTGCCATATCTGGGAGTGTGATTCTAATTTCATGTGCATGGCTCTTCATGGTTCAAACAAGGGGATGGAGAATATATGGTCATTCTGGATTAGTTATATGGGGGGCAATCTAGGGTGGCCCATGGGAAACGGGTTGCACCATCTGTTACATGAAAGGAACCCAGGGGTTACACAGGCAATAAGTCCTAAAGGTGGGGGTGAGGGAGAGCTGTGGTGTGTTTGGGGAGAAAAAAGGTTTTCGCAAGCTAGGCTTTGGCCCGGTCACACACAGGGCAATGATCTCAGAGGAAGAGAAGTAATACATTGTCACTTTGCAACAATTCGCACCCAAGCTTCTGTGAGAACTGGACAGCTGTGGCGCAGACAGGGGAGGAGGAGGTGGGAGTGAGCTGTACGCGGAGCAGGGAGAAGGGAGGGAGCGCTTTGTTAGAAATCCCAGTGCGGTCTAGTAAAAGATGGAGTCGGGAATTATACAAAATGGAGTCTTGGGACGTACTAAATGAATTAGATGTGTGTCCTGCAATGGATTCCAAGCTCCATTCACCAGGATCTCAGAACGTCTCCAATGATTGCATGAGCATAAGATTCACGTCATACAGAATGTAGGGGTGTCAAAAAGACCCTTGCTCCCATACATTGGCTTCAGCACAAAGGGAACAATGGTTCCTAATATGTCTCTAGGGGTCTTCTGGGAAGGTCCAGAGGGACAGGACCACAATGCACCTTGTGCTGTAGATGTCATTGGTGCTCGACAGGGTCGAATTGGCTTTAGGGCACTATCCAGGCTTCTGTGACAGAGTTCAAGACGGAGATCAGCTGCGGGTATCGGGCGGCAAGACGGTTCGGCAAGTGAAGCTGGACAAACGGCTGCAGGCTGGCCTACACGGTGGCTAGGGGTCAGGAATTGTCTAAGTGCTGATCAGTGGTTCTGAAGCACTGGTCGAGATGTCTCGGGTGTCTTTAAGCGACTGCGGCTTCACAACAGTCAGCGTTGCAGTTGGTTGCACATCGAGCATCTCGACATGCTCAAAAATGTCCTTTTATTTCATTTATAAAGCATACAAACAACTCGGAGGCATGAAGGCGCTGTTACAGATAAAGGTTATTTACATTAGACTTTAATATACAATATGTTTGTAAATGGTAAAAGGAGCAGGGCACAGAGGTGGCTCAGTTTAGGCAAACAGCTGTGCTTTTCGGACTACACAGTAAAATGTCTCTTCTGTCAGCGAAGGGAGGAGTGAGTTCCACTGTTTTCACCTGCTTTTGCTTGTTTAACTTTGGGTAGGAGTAAGCGATCAACGTCCAGTGTCCTGTTGGGTCTTGTAGAGTGAGCTTTTGCCATTTTCTGGGAGAGGTTGGGGGGAGGGCTATGTTTTTTTAAAGGCACTTATTGATGATGGGCAAGGTTTTGAAAATGATTCATTCTCGAATGGACACCCAGTGAGCCTCCCTTCTAGCTGCTGAGATCTGTTCTCTTTTAGGAATGTTCATCGCTGCACGGTGGGCATTATTTTGTATTACTTGTAATTTTGGGATGTTTCTAGAAGAGGTGCCTCCGAAGAGGACATTGCAGTAATCAATTCTCGACCCGATGATTGCTCTGGGAATTGTTAAACAACTGTTTTTAGAGAGGAAAGGCCTAGCAGCATTTAATACTTTGGTGGCGTAGGCTGCTGAGGAGGCAATGGTGTTCACATGGTGGGATGTCGTAATGGTGGCGTCAAGGTGCACATCTAGGGTTTTTACAGAAGCTTAGACAGGGGCAAAGATGTTATCGATCTGGAAGGCAGTTTAATGTTCATTGAGATTTTTTAGCGCTGTGGGTGGTCCGACGAGCAGGATTTCGGTGTTGTCACTGTTAAGACACAGGTGGTTAGCTGCCATCCATGACTGTATCAAGGAGTATGTACTGTTGACAGTATTGGAATCTTCTAATTATCTGTGAGAGGGAACAAAATGTGGATGTCATAGTTAGTGTAAGCTATGCCAAGGGAGTCCAGGATGTCGAAGAAGGGCCTAGTGAAAATGTTGTTTTTGTTGGGGATATGCATGACCTTGTGGTACCCCACATGGGACAGGGGATGGTGAGTCATTGGCATCCTCTGAGAATACCCTTATGACACATCCTTCCAGAAATGATGCAATCCAGGCAGTAACCATGGGGGAGAAGTCGGCAGAGGTATTGAAGTGGTGGCATAAGATTTAGCGGCTGACCAGGTCAAATGCAGCAGACAGATCTAGAAGGAAGAGAAGTGCTGACTTTCCCTCATCCCTGATCTCATCCAGCTGATTTATTTTTAATGTCTAGCAGGGCTGATTCTGTGCCATGGCCGGGGCAGAAGCCAGTCTGCTGCACTCCTAGGACAAGTTAGTTTCAAGGAAGTGCTGAACTTGTAGGTAGGCTGCCCTATCAAGTATTTTTAGTAAGAAGTGGAGAGTTGTTAATGGCCTGTAGTTGGTAGGAATAGAGGGGTCTAAATATTTTGTTTTTTTAGGAGGGGGAGTTCCCAGGCTTCCTTAAAGCTGATGGGCTCTGTGCTTGTCGGTAAGAAGGCATTTCATGAATGAAGTTATGAGTGGTGGTAGGATTCCTGCACAGTTTTTCATGATGGGTGCTGCACATATGTCTCCTTTGCATCACGAGGGTTTTAGACTTTTGATTATTGCTAGGACTTCAGTCTCTGAGATCTCCTAAAAGTGAAACTGGGGGATCAAGAGGTTAGGGCAGTCCGGTGGTGGTGGTAGGGGTGATTGTGGCTGGGGCATAGGGGGTACTTGTGGCAGTCGGCTAGATTGGTTAGAATTTTTTTGTTTAGGGTGTCGATTTTATTGAGCATTGACATTTGGATTTTGGAGCACCAGGATTCATCCTTGGTAAGGGTGGAGGTATGTGCGGCTGGGGTCTCCAGTTCCCTAAAGATGGTAAAGATCTCTCTGGTGCGGACTTGGCATTGGATATTCTGGCATTGAAGGAGGTGGATTTTACTGGGATTATTGCTGATTTATAGAGCTTAGAGTTTTTGGCAAAATCTCCTCTCAGGGTGGTAGAAGGATTTTTTTTTCCACATTAGTTCTTCCTGCCGTTTATTGTTAGAGTTCTAGGAGGTTGGGGGTAAACCATGAGTTGGAGTGTCTGACCGGTTTAGTTTTGCGAAGAGCTATGGGGGGGTCAATGGTGTTCACTGCTTTAGTTAGGTTGAGGTTTATGTGTCCACTAGTGAATTGGGGTTGGCACCGAATGGGGTTTTAAGGCTAGGTGTGTCCAGCCAAGGCATGATATTTTCTTATGTAAGCTTCTGTGAGCTGTGCGTGACTGACGGCGGTAGTGGTGAGGCTGTAAGTTCAGGTTTCCCCAGGTGGTGGATGGAGAAATTGATAATATGGTGGTCAGACCAAGGGCAGGAAGTGTTGGTGCTTGTTGAGACTTGGCAGGTATTGTCAGCTATCCAGTCCACTGTGCGGCCCTTCACGTGATTAGGGTTTGTGATGCAGTGCCTGAAGCCTAGGGTTTCGAGGGCATTAGCCAGTGAGGTGGCTTGATGGTCATATGGTCATAGGGTCATTGAGGCCCAAGTTAACGTTAATATTAAAGGTATTTGTACCATGCACCATCACCACCGGAGTGATCCCCAGGCCCTCTGGCGGATCTGAAAAGGAGGGGTGAGGGGTTCGTAGGGTGTAGTGGGAATAGAAGAGTGAGAGTTGTGATGTCCTGTTGGCAGCTTCAGTTCGGTTTGCACTGTCTGCTGAGCTTGAGTGCGATTATCGGGTAGATGGGAGTTCCCATGAGCTGTTGATCCGGGTTATGTGTTCTGTTGTTGTAGTTTGGTGAGGTATGTGCGGACTCCTGTGGGTAGAAGTGGTTGTTTGGGTTTCTGTATGAGAAGTGTATGTGGAAAGTTGAGGTTTTATAGTTGGGTTAGTGGGTTTTCTTTTCTTTTTTTATTTTCTTACCTCTTAGTCTTTGTGTTTCTTTGCTGCATAGAGATTGTGAGTTTGGTATTGTAGTTTGTTTGTCTAGGTATGGAGTGGGCCAAGGTTTTTGTCTGTGCTATATTAATGGTTTTTGTACCTAGCTGAATTAGTCTGGTTCCCCCTCCCTGGTTTTGGCGATCTTTAGTTTAAAGGATTCTGGTCCCTTCCTGCCCATTCCTGTGTGGGTCATCCTTACCTACCCATGTTTCCTCTGTGGACTAGCGGTATGGGGACATGGCATCATCCTCTTACCCTCCTGGTCCCTCCTTGCCCATTCCCCTATGAGGTCCTAGCCTACCTATGTTTCATCTGTGGGCTAGTGGTATTGGCATCCTCCCCCTGCCCTCCTGTTCGGGAAGATTACGTTAGGGATGATGGGTTCCCTCTCTGTGATTCTTGTTTTCCGCTGCATATATTCTTCCTACTCATTTCCTTCTGGTTCTGGAGCAAAGAGGCAAGTTTTCTGAATTGAAGATGATGCTTTGTATTGCATATGTGTTTTGGTAGCTCATTCCAGGTTAGAGAAAGATGATCCTCTGAATTTCCTTTTGTTGTATGGTTTTGGTTCTAGGCAGATGTTGTTGCTTGATCTGAGTGCTCTTGTTGGGTGGTGGGTGTTTATTTTCATGCTTAAGAATTCTGCTTGTTGCCCGTGCATTGCTCTGTGCTTTAAACACACTGATTTTAACTTTATTTGCTGTTTTATTGATAGCCAGTGTAGCATTTTGAGTGCTGGGGTAATGTGTTCTCCTCGTGGTAGTTTGAGCAGTAGTCTGGCTGCAGCGTTTTGAATGTGCTGGAGTTTCTTTAACAGCCCTTCTGCCATTCCTAGTTATAGGCTGTTGGTGTAGTGTACCCTGGACATGAGTGCAATGATGTTGAGTGTTTTGTGGGTGAAAGAGAGGAAACATATGATCCTTTTTACTGCGTGTAGGGGGAAGAAACATTTCTTGATTATAGCGTTTACTTGTGGCTCCAGTGTTAGTTCGTTGACCATCAAAACTCTCAGGTTCTTTATTATCGTTGATGGAGCTGGTACTGTACCAAGTTCTGTCGGCCATGGGATGTAGTGATTGTTTTCTCCGCATTTGGATACGATAATTATTTCAGTTTTGCCCGGGTTGAGTTTGAGTTTATTTGAGTTCACCCACTTGTAGAGTTCTTGTAGGCAGTCTTCCTGCTTTGAATTTCCTTCCTGTGTGTCTTGTATTTTGTAAACTATTTGTGTGTTGTCAGCGTAGTTGTAACATGCGAGGCTGTGTCTTTTTATGAGCTTGATTAGTGGAGCCAAGTATATGTTGAAAAGCAGTGCGAAGAAAGCTAATCCTTGTGGTACTCCACAGGTGGATTCCCTTGAGGTGGATTTGAAAGGTTTGATCCATGTGGTTTATGTTCTGTTTGTTAGGAATTACCAACCTGGTTTTACTATGGATTAAATCCTTCCTATTTCTTCCAATGAGGATATCGTAGTTGATTGAGTCAAATGCTGCGTATAGATCCAGAAGTATTAGAGCTGTGCTTTTGTCTGCGCCTGCATTCGCCTTTAGATCATCCCAGATTGAAAGCAGTGCCGTTTCTGTTCCTTTCATCGGTCTGAGGCCTACTTGTGCCTGGTCCAGCAGTAGGTGTTCTCCTATAAATTCTTGTATTATTCTATATACGTAAGTTTTGAGTAGTTTCGCTGGGTATGGGATGTTGGAGATGGGTCTGTAGTTGGAGAGGTTCTCCACGTTGCCCGATGTGTCCTTGAGGAGCGGCATATGTATGCTGATTTGAAAGATTGTGGTACTTTCCCTATTGAAATTGATTGATTGAAAAGGTTTCTGTAGTATTCTATGGGTGTTCCTTGTGAGAGGATTGATGTGTATGTCTGGGGGGCACGGATCCATGGGGAAGCCTGCATTGTTGCTGCGGTTTACCAGCTTGATGAATGTCTCTGCTGATATTTGGGGGAAGCATTGGCGTTGGTTCTAGCGATCCTCGGCTGGGTGGGCGGGTTACATGTTGAGATTGCTTGGTCTGCTTTGTACGATTTATTGGATGGTGCTAATTTTGTTTTTGTAGTGGTCTGCAAGGTTGTTGCAAAGGTCTCTTGTATTTTTGCAGCCAAGGGGGGGGGGGTTTATCCTTTCATTTATAATTTTAAACAGTTTGTTTTGGGTGTTGGGAGCTTTGGCGATTCTGTTGTCAAAGTATTTCTTTTTGGCCTTTTGGATTTCCTTTTTTTTAATGAGTGGATTTGTTGTTGGCATTGAAATGTATTGTCCCGGTTGTTGTTATTCCTCCATTCTAGTTCAAGCTTCCTGTTTTCCTTTTCATAGCGCGGAGTAGCTGGGCAAACCATTTTGCTGTCGCTATTTTGCACGATGGGGTAAAAGGTTTTTCCTTGGAGATCTCTATATTGTTGGGGTGATCCACTTGTGAAGTAGTTCTGTTTTTTCTCAAGGTCAGCTTGTTGTTGCCAATGGTTTGTTGGTTTCCAGTAGTTCAATTAGGTTGCTATTTTTAATAGTCCTCCAGTTTCTTTTCATGATAGTTGGCAGTTTTCTGGGTTGTTTGATTGTTGGTGTAGCCATCGTGATGACGTAGGGGATGATGAAGTGGTCGCTCCAGAGAATCTGTATTAGTAGTGCTGTGGTAATGAAGTTTTTGCTGGCGAAGATTGTGTCTAGTGTATGTCCTGCCGTGTGAATTGCTCATTTGACTAGTTGATGTAGTTTCATTGTCTTCAGAGTGAAGTCACCAAGGATTATCAGGTGTTCCTGTGTGATGGCTATGTTGGTGATTGCTTCTGTGAAAGCATCAATGAAGCATCGCTTGTCAGTGGTCTGTGTGCCAGGATGAATTTGAGGTTTGTTGATAGAAGGATTAGGGACTTGCAGTTTTCGATGCTTAGTGGGTCTACTGTTTTAATTTTCAGGTGTTCCTTGTATGCTATTGGCAGTCTTCCTTCTCTTTTTGTTTTTCCTGTTTGCTTGTGTGCACTTGAAGTTGTCGGGAGAAATTTATGGAGTGTGATTGTGTAATTGTTGCCCAGCCATGTTTTGGTTATGAATAGGATGTCGAAACCTCAGTTGCGGAGGAGGTTGTAGATCTTGGTGGCATGTTTGGACATTTACCTGGCATTGATTAGATTGCAGTGGATCTTTTTAAAACTTGCAGCTGTTCAGTGGAGTGCTTCTGTGTTGTTGTCGTAGATTGGTTGGGGTTCCATGGATGCGGCTTCATCGTTGCGGCCGTCTGTTAGATTAATAGTTGTGTAGATGAATTCTGCAGCTTCCTCATCGTCTTTTGTGTTTTGATGTGGTTGTTGGCAGTGCTCTTGTATTTTAGTGATATATTGAGTAAGGGCGTTGGTATCGTAGCTTTCTCTTCTAGGGTCCTCTATTCTTTTTTTTTTTTTGTTTTTTTTTTGTTTTTTTTTTTTTGCATCGTTCCTATTGTTTTTCAGCTTGTCTGGACATTTCGGTGGTGTTGAAGTGTCAAGGTTCTGCGGTTGTTGTGAGGTCCGTTGTAAGGTATTGGGATTTTTCTCTTATGTTTGTTCTGTTGGTTTTATTGTTTGGTGCGGTGTTTTCTGTATTCGTGGTGGCGACTACTGGAGGAGTGTGAGGGTGTGGATCCGTTCGGGTTGATGCTTGTTCCAATTCTCTTTGGCGGCACCCAATTTTGTGCTTGGAATTTTGTGTCCTTGGTAGAAGGATGGTTTGAGTATTTGACATTACAGGTGCAGTAGCCTACCTGTAGGGTCTTGCGTTTGGATAATAGTGTGGTTTATTCTCTTGCGTTGCGATAACAGGATGCCCTCTGAAGGTGTCTGTCCACTTAGAGGGTTAGGTTCAGATGTTCCTCCATCTATGGGTGGATTGTCTAGGTGGGGTAGATGTGGTCCAGCAACGCTTTCATCACCTTGTTGTCTTTTTACTCCGCTTCGGTCTACATTAGCCCCTTAATGAGAAAGACTGATTGATAGCTTTTCAATGGGCCTTTGGTGTATCGGCTCCCTGCTGGCTGCCCGTCTCGTGATAATCTGCAGCTATCAACTACCCGCCGCCAATTGCAGATACGTACCTGAGGGGGTGGTAGCGCTGAGGGCTATACATGGGGACCCCACCAGGGCTTTAAGTGTGCCATGGCTGGGAAGGATGCAGCCCATGCAGTTTCCAAAAGCCGTCCATGAGCCGGGTACTGCCAAAGCTCCCCAGTCCATAGCTTTTCGGCTAGGAAGCCCATGAGGGTGTGCATGGGCGACAGCCCCAAACCCACCTACGAGTAAGCACCCAGCACCTGAGTAGCTTTGGTGCTTGTTCATTTGTAATTTCTAGGTCAGCTGGAGATGCATGCAAGTTGGTAGTGATCATGCCAAAGGTCTCCCCCTCCTTTACCATGTCCAGCACAATTCTGCTATGCTCACCTCTTCAGAGGTCCTGCTACATTTCGTATCGCACTGCAAAGGACTGACCCTGCACGCACACATAAATACACATGTACACGCATTACAAATCATATATATATATATATACACACACACACACACACACTGTCTGAAACATACTGAAACACACACACACACACTCACTGTCTGAAACATACTGAAACACACACACACACAAAATACAAACACTGTCTGAAACATACTGAAACACACAAACACACAAAATACATACACTGTCTGAAACATACTGAAACACACACACACACACAATACAAACACTGTCTGAAACATACTGAAACATACTGAAACACACACACAAAATACAAACACTTTTTTTAAACGTACCCGACCATGGAACATCAACTTCACACGACTCTGCTTCTGGTCTCCGGTCTGTGCCCAGGGCAGAGGAATAATGTTGTCAGATGTGCTCTGCTCACCATTGGCCGGCGCACGAGTGGGCCCTAGGTTGCATAGCAAACAATAGAGCAAGGTTCCCGAGGAGAGAAAAAAAGGAATAAGCTCTGCGCACAAAAGAAAATAGAAAAAATGGCACCTGTAGGGCATGTGCAGAGCTTGCGCCTTTTTCATTTTTTTTAAGTCTCTGGAGCTCTCACTTTACGTTTTCTTGGGGGGGCACAGCCCCTCCACACTCCGACCTCCCCCCCCACACCCCTCGGCATGGACAATCCAGGGCTACCATTAAACCAAAGGGTGGCACACACCTTGGCATGGGATGAATCAAGTCAGACCGTCCTTTAAGGCTGGGTTACACGAGAGTAATTGTGGTGTCGTAGGGACACACTTTGGAAAATGCCTATTCTCTGTTGGCACCGAAGCTGGAAATGCACCATAAAGTGAAGTGTGGGTGCATTGAGGTGCTATGCCTGGACCAGAGGACATTGTTTGGAATGACTGAGAAGGCAAAGGATCTCCTCTCGATAGCAGACAATGAGGCTCAAGATAGTGTGGGGAGATCCCCTGATCACCCCGGCTTTGTCCCCATCTCAAGGACGGGCTTGGTCACATGAAGCCTAAGGTAATGGTCCCTACTTTGAGATCTGAGCCGTGGGAGAATAAAGAATCATGTTGCAGGGAATTGCAATATTTACAACAGCAGTAGCATACATTTTCTCGGTTATATGTGATATAATCGCTGGAAATTAGCTTGAGGGTGACTATTTTTTCTTCATAAAAATATCGAGTCACCCATTTGCTCAGGGTTTCCTATAGCACTCACTTAACAATTCCATTCTAAGTGAGGGGGGGAAAACACCAAAAAATGTATATTACTTACTCTGAGCCTGTGGAGACCATGGAGGCACTCACCAATCTCCTACTGCAGTCCCTTGGCAAGCCTGGCATAACATCCAAGATAGGTCTCAAAGCTGTGAGCAAGTTCAATTCAGGCATTCAAGCCACATTGAAAAAATATATTGTTGATCAAGGAATGTTTTTTAAAACCAGGAACTGTTTGTATATAGAAGTTTTTCATCATAAGAGCATTACTGTATGTTTTTCTAGGTTTTTGGTAAATTAATGAATGACATTTTGTTGGATTAATCGATAGATATTGGAGTCCTCACGAAAATAATTTTTTGGAGAACAGATGAGACCACCAGAAAGTCCTGTCTAGGTACTTATTTGTATATACATTCTGGGGCCCGAGAGACTAGTAAGAGAATTTCAGCCTGTGGTTCTCTCGTTTGTAAGACATGAATGTGCCTTGGCGGGGCCCGATGGAGGGTAGGGCATGGGCGCATGCCACCATTCGGTCAGTGTTGGCTCTGGGTGGGGATGGCTCACGATGCCTGTTGTTCAGTTTGGAGCCTGAAGTGGGTGCCGGGTCAGCGGTTGTTCGAGCCATGTTTGTTGTGCTGTTTCCTGGTGCAGCAGCTTGCCTAGCTATTTTCACTACTGTTTCTTATCACTGCCTGCCATTTTGTGGAGCCTGGGACTCTCCCCCACTATCTAGGAGTCTTGAGTCTAGGTGTTTTCTATCATTGCCTGCCATCATTGAATCCTAGGCCCTCGCATTACCCAGGAACTCTCATCAATCACCAAAAGCTGGTAACTATAACCAGATCACTGCCCAAGTTAACCAGGAACCCATAGCCGAACTCCCATACCCACCTTCGCCACCCCTTCCAACGCGTACTACACCGCCTAGACAGTCCACCCATGGATGGAGGAACATCTGAACCTAACCCTCTAAGTGGACAGACACCCTCAGAGGGCATCCTGCTATCGCAACGCAAAAGAATAAACCACATTATTATCCAAACGCAAGACCCTACAGGTGGGCTACTGCAGCCTGTAATGTGTGCACTGCAAAGCGACCATGTAAAGTCCTAAAAGAAAGGAGTATCTTGTAGTCTCACAGGACTGATGACTGCCAACATGGGGCAGCTGCTGGACTACCCCCTGAATATCAGGCCCATTTCATCTAGAAACATTGAAAGGCCCACATGCCATTCCTGCATGCATGTAGGGCTGGCAGCTGATACATGCTTTAAATAATAACAAAAAAAAGAAAGTGCTTCTGTAATATCTGTAGCACTCCTTGATTTGCTCAGTTCATTTTTGTAGCATTTTAATGTGTGTAATAAATATAAGGAAGGGGTTTAGATTTGTTATTTTAGTGTGCCACTTCATTTGCAGAACCAGTATTCTCACCTTCCTCGGTGTAAGGTCTTGCAGTATCTACCTGCCACCTGTTTCACAATTTCTGGCACCAAATAGCAGCTAAATTAATATTGCCAAAACAAAACGTTTCTGGAACTAGAAGTCTATGCCTGTGAATATATACTAATATGAGTGTGTGCATGCTTGCACCGCTGCATTTTCATGGGCTTTCTTTGGTTTCCTTGATACATAGACATGTCCTATTAAATCAAGGGTTTAATATCACTGGCTGCCAGAGCTAAATGGAGAAAGATGGCGGAGTATGCAAAACTACTTAATCCACCCTCTATCAGAGTTTGGGTACGGAACAAACCAGAGAATCGGTGGTCATTATTACGAACTTCAAAGAGCAAATGTACGATAGACTCTCTTTGATAGGTTCAAAGAAGGAAGAGCTCTCCTATAGCTTGGTCACAGTAAGTTCCTCACCAAAAGAGAAGAGCATTCAAAGTACATTCTGATTTTTCCTTGTCCCAAGATGAGAGCAATCTAGCTCCGATTCAGGCTGAATCAACTTCCCACCTGGGAGTGCATGAGCAAGTGGGGTCAGGGCCTGGGTGAACATTCGTGCAGATTCTGTAACAACACGAATACCGTAGAAACCATCAAGCTTTTAGTAGCAGACTGCTCGGCATTGTTCCATCAAAGGAAAAGATACATGGGGACGGAAACTGTCAATTAATTCATGTGGTCTGGCTTGATGAGTGGCCAACGACAGAGTTCTGTCTTGGCTTTGCGTGGTTTCCTTGTCTTGATAATGAATAAAATGGGTGAGCTAGGTCATTAGGGCAAGAAACTACGAATCTGCTTACCCAACTGATCTTGAGTAATGTGATATCTTTTTTAAGTTTGAGAAAGAAAATATATCTGTAATTTTGTTGAAGAATGTTTTTTCTTTTTCTTTCTGTAATTGTTTTTGCTTCTTTTGTACAATAGTGAAAGGTTTACACAGTAATGTCTGAACCAAAACACATACAAAAGAAAAATATATATATGTATATTCAGTGAAAAAACTTTGTTAAAGGGACGTTATGGTAAAGTTGCGCTACTAAAAACCTATGGAATTCAGTGAAAAAACTTTGTCAAAGGAACGTTATGGTTCCAAGTAAAACCGAAAAACCCTTGAAATTCGCCAGTTATGGCAAGCTAAGCAACCATAACTCGCGCCACCACCGTGCACTGCTAGACTGCGGGGGTCGGGGGAGGGAGAGAGACACACGGGGCATGATTGGGGGTGGGCGGGAGGGGGAGAGACACAAGGGGCATGAGCGGGGGTGGGCGGGAGGGTGAAAGACACACGGGGCAAGAGCAGAGGTGGGCGGGAGGGGGAAAGAGACACGGGCCAAGAGCGGGGGTGGGCGGGAGGGGGAAAGAGACACGGGGCAAGAGCAGGGGTGGGCGGGAGGGGGAAAGAGACACACGGGGCAAGAGCAGGGGTGGGTGGGAGGGGGAAAGAGACACACGGGGCAAGAGCGGGGGTGGGCGGGAGGGGGAAAGAGACACACGGGGCAAGAGCGGGGGTGGGGGGTAGGGAGACAGACACACGAGGCATGAGCGGGGGGTGGGGGAAGGGGAGAGACACGCGGGGCATGAGCGGGGGGTGGGCGGGAGGGGGAGAGACACGCGGGGCATGAGCGGGGGGTGGGCGGGAGGGGGAGAGACACACGGGGCATGGGTGGGGGGGAGGGAGAGAGACGCACGGGGCATGAGTGGGGGTGGGGGGAAGGAGAGAGACGCATGGGGCGGGAGGGGGGGTGGAGGGGAGGGAGAGACACACGGGACATGAGCGGGGGGTGGGCGGCGGGTGGGGAGAGACACACGGACATGAGCGGGGGGTGGGCGGCAGGTGGTGAGAGACATACAGACATGAGCGGGGGGTGGGCGGTGGGTGGGGAGAGACTCACGGACATGAGCGGGCGGCAGGTGGGGAGAAACACACAGACATGAGCAGCGGGTGGGAGAGACACACAGGGGTGGGAGAGACACACGGGGCAAGAGTGGGGGGTGGGCGGTTGGGAGAGACGAGCGGGGCATGGGCGGGAGGGAGAAAGACACACGGACATGAGCGGGGGGTGGGCGGGAGGGAGAAAGACACACGGACATGAGCGGGGGGTGGGTGGCAGGTGGTGAGAGACATACGGACATGAGCGGGGGTGGGCGGCGGGTGGGGAGAGACACACGGGGGTGGGAGAGACACACGGGGCAAGAGTGGGGGGTGGGCGGTTGGGAGAGACGAGCGGGGCACGAGCAGGGCATGAGCGGGGCATGGGCGGGAGGGAGAAAGACATACGGACATGAGCGGGTGGTGGGCGGGAGGGAGAAAGACACACGGACATGAGCCGGCGGCGGGAGGGAGAAAGACACACGGACATGAGCGGGGGGTGGGAGGAACAGGAGACACACGGGCATGAGCGGGAGTGGGGGACTTACTGTGCAGGTGGGATACAAAGCCTCTCATGCGAGGAACAAAGATGGCGGGCATCTCTGAAGCCAGACGCACTGCACGCTTTCACGCATCCAATGAGAGAGCACGTCAGATGTCCGCGGACATCACGCAAGCTGCTTGCCCAATCACCGTCCTGTCCGCAGAGCGAACAGGGAAGTGTGTCCGCGAAGCGAACACAGATATCAGTAATTTTTTTCACTTACATTTTTGTCATTTTTTTAAAAAACTACTGGACGGATTTACACCAAATAAAGCAAAGCACGCTTTCGGGACCAAGCCACCGCTCCTGCCGCTAATTTGGTGTAAATCCGTCCAGTGGTTTGGGCTGTAGGCGTGAGCAAAGTTTTTTCCCATTATGTCTATGGGAAAAAAAAACGTTTTGGGACCTCCCCTATAACTTTGCCCCCCCTGGACGAATCCTCACCTAACTTTGCAAATAATTTCAGAGTGACCCAAAGACTATTTTTGCAAAGTTTGGTGAGGATTCGTCCAGGGAGAGGGAAGTTATAAGCCGCCCAAAAAGTGCTCTTCCTATGGAAACAGCAACTTAACCATAACTACATGGCCACTACTGTGGCCATGAAATATATTGAAAAAACAAGGAAGGGGTGCACTCCAATTCCCTGCACAACCTTCCAGGCCACTGGTGTTCTCCTCCAACCGGTTTCTGTGCCAATACACGTCATCAGGGAGGCTGTCTTAAGTTGCAGCTCACCGCAGGTGCAGGTGATGACTACATCCACCAGAAGCCCTTGCACCAGATTATCATCAGGTTAGCAAGGAAAATGCTCACGCCCAATCCCACAGTGGAGAAAGGGGGGGGAGTAGCCTACAGTGAGGCACTCCAAAGCTGGGCATATATCACCCTGGTGCAGCACCCTGTCAGGTCTTGGAGATTCCACACTTCAAGATCCTGCAAAAATCGAAAAAACAAGGAAGGAGTGCACTCCAATTCCCTACACAACCTTCCAGGCCACTGGTGTTCTCCTCCGATGGGTTTCTGTGCCAATACACGTCATCAGGGAGGCTGTCTTAACTTGCAGCTCACTGAATATATACTACTAGGAGGGTGTGTGTGTGCCTGCGCTGCCGCATTTTCATGGGGCTTTCTTTGGTTTCCTTGATACGTAGACATGTCCTATTGTTAAATCAAGCCTCTACAGACTTCAGAGGGGCCTTGGTGAGGCTGCCTCTTTGTGATAAGTATTGATGACCTCAGGCTTGGACTGCATGGTCTCCCTTTTCCCTTATTGGGTCCACAAATCGGGGTTCAACTTTGTTTGGCCCTGTTTATCATTTTGTCGTAGTTTGATTTTTAGTTGCCTATCTATAAGCCACATCATAGCTTTGGGGGCTTCCTTTCACCTGGAAAAAACTATCCAAGCTACCTTTCGGGTGCATATTATAACAGAGTGAAAAGAATGCAGCAAGGGGATTAATCACTGCAGATCATAAAGGGACAGGCAACCGGCAGGGAGCAGAAATACTAAATGTTCACTGAAAATGTATTAATCACTTCTACAGAGAAGGTTATAGTAAAAAGGCAAACAGGTGATAAAAACATTGCTGGAGGTTGCAAGTGGCCAGAGGGAGGTGGTGGCCTTAGGGTACCAGCAAAGGCAGTCTGGAACGTGTACACTGCAAAGCATACATTTATTTTCATGCGTTAAAGGAGAATGTTGCTATGTTATGCGGCTGCCAACATGGTGCTCAGTTCAACTGAAAAGGTTAAAAGGTCTTGATGCCATCCATACATACAGAGGAGATAAAAACATGTTTTTCTTTGAGGAAGGTGAAAAAGGAAGTGATTTGTATTGACTGGAACTTAAAACGATTTTGTTTGCAGCTTCAGGAGAGTATTACAGTCACTACACTAGCATATATTGTGTTCATATGTTCATGAAATAGTGATTTGGCAGTCCCCCTACTGGCATAGTTGGTGACTGCTTGTTCATGACAGTCACTATACTGGCATAGATTGTGTCTCCAGCTTTTTGAAATGTATTTCTTGTGACAGACACTGGCTATGATGAATCGAGGCATTCAGTCACTTCTCCAAAGGTGGAGCCCGATCCTGTGTGGCTAGAGGTGAGCACACTACGCAAACATTCCCCTAGTGGTGGCAGAATGGAAGACCTCACAGGAAGAGACTTCCTTCTTGGGGATAAGGACTCCCTTTTCCAAGAGGAGCTCTCTTCATATTATCCTCCACAGTCCAACACTGCACTACTGAATAACACATTTAAAGACTCCTCTTACATACACTACTGTAATGTTATACCTGAAAAAGCCTTCGTACTGTGATCAGCAAGTGCGTAGGAGGAATAAAGTGTGCTTGTCTATTAAACACTGAGATGAAGAAGATAAGAGGTATGATGAATGTGTCACAAATACAAAGGATGGTCTTTCCTGATAAACTTGGGAAGCCTCAGCAGTGCGTCATAAAAAGATGTGGACCCAGAGAAGCAGGAAGTGGGGCCAAAGGAGTGCCCTCCTGTCAGTGTGCCAGAGAAGCTGCATGCCAGGAACAGACCTGATGCCTGTACATACACGAGGGCTGCAATCCTGCAAAAGGAAGGAGGTGGTGGTGTAAAAAGGAAACCAGGAGAATCCCCTTTTGTCACTGATACTGCTGAGACACAGCAAAGCTTGTCAGAAGCAGAGAGAAAAAGAAACCAGAGAACCACTCTGACCGAGTATGGAAAAGAAGAAAAGCACGCTTATCTGGTAATGTAGACCCCTTGACACTACAGGTACAGGTACAGGGGAAGGTGAGAGGCCCGGGGAACGAGACGTAGATAATCACTCAGCGATCCTGTATAGTTGTCCCAATAAGGGGCAAAGATATAACGAGAGCAAAGATCACTCAGGGATGCTGCATACTCAACCCAGTCAGTGACAAAGATATCAGTAGACTAAACATCACTCCAAAATCCTGCATACTCGTCCCAGTGAATTGCCAAGGCATAAGAAGAGTGAAGGTCACTCAGGGACCCTGCATGCCCATCTCAGTAGTTGGCAAGAGTACCAAAAGTATGTGAGTCATAGTTGTCATCATAGTTGTCCTAGTAAAGACCAAGTGTACAGAATAAGCAAGAGTCAAACATAGACTTTATCTACATTTCTCAGTTTCAAGAGAAATATTCTGAAGAGTGCAGAGACCAGGTTTACAAGTGCCTGGGAAGATACCTTGAAGAAACTAAAAGGGATATTAAGAGGAATAGGCAGAGACTATTGGAAGGTACCTTATTAAAAGGAACTGTGCTGAAAAGCATCACAGGAGAAGGGAGTCATTCTCATAGTCTTTTGGTGTTTTTGTCTTAGCCGTAGGACTGGAGTAGGGCTTTTTGGATGGAACACAGACTATTTTCTTTCGTCTTTGACTTATGACTAGCACTCTACTCTAGTTACGTTAGGTAGGGGAACCCTTAGCATTAGGAAAGTTAGGCATTTTCTTTATTATTTAAATCAAATACTGGTGAACATGGCACATCATTGTATGTCTCCTTCTAACTTAGATTTGGCAGGATAGCTTGGGAGCAACGTGCTCGCCTTGGAAGCAAGACGACATGGAGCAACACAGGTTTGATCCCCTGGTCCATGCTTAGAAACCTCTGGGTATTAAGCGTGTTATAAATAACCTATCATATCACATGGCATAGATAGATTGTGGCCTCAGCTTCACAAAAGTGACTTACAGTGGAAATCCTGGCATATGTTGTGGACACGGCCATCAAGAAAAAGTAAAAATACATGCATGTACTGTTGGTGAAAAAGCATTGACTAATTTTCTGTCAGCTGCCATCCTAGAGAACCAATTGTACCCTATTTCCCTATTTCTTTAAAAATGTCTGCGGGAGAAAGCAGCATCTATACCTCCTACATAACTAGGGTTCCCTCGCTACCTTTGGTGGCTCACACCAATTTGTGGGAGATGTTTATGGCTGTCCACTAAAAATCTTTTCCTGCCACCGTTGAACTTAAATTGTTTAATGCCAGTGGCCCCTCAGGATTCACCTACCCTCCCAGCACCAAAAAGCTGCCAATAGTATTAGCATGTGCATAGTAATACTGGTTCGTGCACAGGGGTGACTGTTACTGTTGGGCACAGACACTGTCACTCCCTTGTTCTTTTGCTCCATGAATGATGTAAGGTTTGATTAAAACAAATTTACATCTAGATCAGTGCTCAGCACCTCCCATCAGCAGCTTGGTCACCTATGCTTTGCGCATGCCTGGTGGCCCAGGCCAGCCATTGAAGACTGTAGTACACTGGTACAACCTCTGATTCTTTGAGAAGCTTGAGGGGCCCTCAGCAGGGATTGCAGCGGCGGCCCACATTTTGTTTTACGCCACTGTATCCCACCTCAGCCCAAGATGTGGGGGGTGTGATGAAAGTAAACCCCGATCCTCTCCTGTGGATCAATGTAATCCAGCTGTGCCCCAGTCATTGTGGGCAAAATCCCGCAGTCTGAACGCTGATCCACAATAGACTGGCAGAGAATACTCAAGATTACATCTAATTAAATAAAATACCTACATAGATTCCCAAACCTACTGCCACCATGTAAGAGTGGTATAATCATACATTTTTAAAACCTTTCTTTGATTTTGTTTTAGATCATCAATGCACAAGAACAGGAACACAACCAAAATATATTACAGACTAACAAACACTTTTAATTTGTGTAATGTCACAAAGTATCTGTTAAGCGCATAGACTGCCAGTTGCATGGTCTCTTGACACTGTGAGATTTCAATCTTCCCTAAGTGGTTTTCCCTCTGGTGCCAGATGCTGTCAGGGGGCAAGGCCCATACATCCTCCCTCCAAACCAAATTATAACACTGTTCACGCAGGGGTCATCCAATAAATGTAATGTAATGTAATAATCCTTACGTTATGGCTCCTTCAAGAATATAGAGAATTTAGCATGGTACTGCCTCACTATTGTTTTCAGACTGGTTCATTAACATATGTCAATACGAGATTTAAAAAAAAGAACAATATATATTTGTACAAACAGACACAAATTAATTATCTGAAAAGACTTCTCCACACCTCAAAAACGCGCCACACTGAGTATTTGTAAAGAGAAGGTTGGTTTATTATATTAAATTGAAAATGCCCTTTACGGATGACACGTGTTTCGACACACCAGTGTCTTTTTCAAATCAGGGCTGGTGGCAATGCTGATAGGTAGCATAAAGACAGTGAACATATAGCAAAATAGACGGATATGCATTACAATCATAGGTCATGATAAATCAAATTGAACAAGACCCATAGCGAAAAAAGAAATCATGGTGCGGTGTAGTCACAGAGAAAAAAGGAGGGGTGAAGGGTAGGGAGGTCAAAGATAAGTCATATTGAGAAAAAACAAATAAACAAAAACAAATGACAAAAAACACAAAAACGTTATTAGCAAATAAATAATCGAAAGAAAAAAAGACAATTGCTTGAATGATTGACATTTTTGGAGATTTTTTCCCTTGCCGGCCTTACCTAACTCTCAAGTCAAAAGGTTTCAATTGGGTGTAACACACAGTCATGGGTTAAATCCCCCTATGAGAAATCATATCAAAGATAACGTCAAAAATAACACATTATAGGTATGTGTGGTTTAAAAAGCCATAGCTTTTAAACAGAAAGAATTTGTGTTTATGGAGTGTAATTTATTCAAACCAAAATATGCGCCAAAAATGTTAAGTGTGCATATCAGAAAAACAAGTTTGTCTGACACAAATAGGTTGAAATAACCGTAGAGTGCGCACGAACGGGCGTTCCGTAGACATTGATGTGAACTATAAGTTGCCGTGCACTTATTAAATCATTTTACTAAGCAGTAGAGAAGTTAGAGTAAAACATGGGCGAGCGCGCCGGGAAGCGGCAGAAAATCTGGGTCGTATTGCAACCAAGCGCGGTAGCGCTTTTGACATGATATATTTATATCTGATAGAAAGATAGTAAAGCGCTGAAGCCTACCTCCTGGTCTGCTGAAGTCTGCTGCGGTCTGGATTGTGCAGAACGCTGCACATAGTATCTGGAAGTCTGCTTACAAGGGTCTCTAACCCTCCACATGGCTTGGGAAAGGCATCCAGGCTGTTCTTCTTCATCAGAGTACCTGGGAGCCAGGTCTGCTTATAAAAGCCTGGGACCCTCTACAGTTTGAGAAAACGTGAAAAGACTCAGGGGGCGGGGGGGAGTCATATGCTATGTTTTCCACACTTTTAGAATTTGACTTTTGAACTGCAAAGCAAGGCAGTTTTTTAGTTTGTTTTGTTGAGCAAGGGAAACCCCTACTGGAGTTGGGCCTAGTTAGGATTTCATCACCCCGCCCTCCCCCTCGTTTTTACTTTTAATAAAAGTCTCTGCCAATCAACATACCACCCTTGTAGCCGACTCCTACATCCTCACACAACACTCATTAAAACTATAAAAAGGGAATCATTTTTCTTTTACCATTCACTGAGAGATTATTGATGGCATTTCTATTTCCAATTGATTTAATCAGAATCTGAATACAAGGTATGGAAAATACTTAGAAGTGACCAGAGTGTGTCTAAAAGAAAAACCTGCGTGCTGCCGTGGATGCTGCAGCTAGTTTTTATTATTAATGGGATGCGTCCATTCTTCATATGGGGTGCACAGCTATAGCCGCTGCTCATCCCGATTCACTGTCCAAGGCGCGAGCTGCTAAACAATGACAGAGCTGCAAGCACCTGTTGCCTGCTTGAAGCCAATCACATCCTCAAGGGAAATCCAATGTTTGACTGGCGATCCAGGGTGCTGGGCCAAGTAGAGCAGAGGCCCAAGGAGGCTCTACAGACAGCCCCAAAACACTGCAATGTGTGCTCGTTTACAGTTATATTCATAAAGGACTGTAGTAATTGCTTGGGCAATGACAGCCATTATAGATGTTAGTAGGTTGACAACCCACATAAGCACTGATCAGCATTAGTAACATAAGTACAATGTAATAAAAACATAATGTGGACAACGTTTAATGGACCAAAAACAGCTGCTGTTGGAAATGAGCTTTCAGCAAGCTCCACACGTAATGCCTGATCAAGCAGCTGATCTCCCTCTAAATATGCCCCTGCAGTAGGCTGGCAGAGAGCAAACTTTCTTTCACAATACCTAAAAATTAGCACAAAAACAAATGCATATTGGACAATCAACTAACCACATGACTTTGGGATTATCCAGATCCTAAAGTTAAATTTAAAATTCGTCTTTGTTGATTACTATACTATAACGTTGCACGCAATACATATGGATACATACTATTCTTTATAACTAAATGTAATCACATATAAAGTGGTCCCGAATGCCCCTTGAAGCTTGCACTTGTTTCACACTATAGTGCATAACGTGTAGTCCAAAATGTACACTTCTTCGGTTCCACGTCATATAACGAATCAAACAATAACACATACTTTTGTAACGAAATTAAAACAACGAAAAAGTTAATTTGTTTTTTTCAATTTGGGGGGTCCCCTCCAGAAGCCCCACGTTTCACCCGCTTTATTACCCCACCCCAACACCCTCCCCACCCATTTTAATCCCTTACCCCACCTCCATATATACTTTAAACAAAGAATTGGACATTTGTTTTGTGTTATTTTTCATTTGTTATAAAAGTTATTCGTTGTTCTAAATTTTGTTAATATTACTGTTCACTGTATACCACTTCCTCATGGTCTGCAATTGCATCAAATGAAATTGCACATAGTAAACGATGAATTTATGAAGAAAAAAAACAAACATTTAAACAGGTTGCAATCAGCTCAAAATGTGCCCATTTAGTAGTAATTTATGGATCAAGTTCAACACATTTGTACACAAGAAAATCATGAGGATAGCAATGAAATACTTTAGATGTATATAGGATGCAGTGTTTATTTAGAAAGGAAGTGAGGAGGCTTTATTGGGCTACTTTGAGTACCTAAATAGCAATGAATTTGGCATAAAGTACATACATAGTAAACCTGAAATTTCCTTCATGGATTGAAAAATATTTGTACACGAAGGAAAGCTACACAAAATAACATTTTGCAAAACCTCTGCAAATGCTACAAGGCACACGCTGTCACAGTGTCAATTGAAATATTTATTTAGGAGGATACATAAGGGCTAGAAGAAATTGTAGCCTTGAATGCAATTATAAAACAAAGTCGAGTTAATTACTAAATGTTGGACAGGAAATATGAAAAGACGATTGTGAACAAAGTAGTGCAGGAGCAGACAAAAGAAAGAGGAGTGCCCGTTTGAAACCTAAAGTGCAGAGTAGAAATACTAAACAGTGTCACACACGCTTTACACACTTCCCCATCTGCCGGAAGTTGGCAGCTTTAACAGGAGTGGAAAGGGTGCTGTGTGGCCCCAGAGTATATCCGAAGACTGTCTCTTTGCTGATTACTCAGCCCCTTGTTATCCTTCATCTTTGTGAGCAATGTCCTGATGCTCGCAATACATAGGTGGCATTGATGGTTGCCATGGTGTCCCGCCATGGTCTGGTGGCCTCGCTGTGACTGAAGTGTCTGTATTTAAACCCCTGCAGCTTAGCGGGAGGCATGCCTCAATGCTTTCCACTCTGCGATGTGTTCGGCCCTCCATACCAGCCTTTTGCTTGACTTTGTTCCTGACTGGCTGCTGCCTTGTCTTCTCCTCCTTTTTTCCTGACAGGTCCTCCATGCCTCTTGCCATCTGGTTACTGCTTCCTGGCAGGCTTTCCTCACTTCTTGCATTCTGGTTTCTGCTTGTCCCTTGCCTTCCTGCTTGGCTAATTTCCTTAACCCTTCCTGGTAGTTACTATTCCTTCCAGTATTTCTCTGCACTTGGCTGGTGTTTGCTGTTTGTCCATGTTCTGTTCCTACTTTGTTGCAGTCTGACTCCATGGACTCTGTGGATGTCTTATAATCCATCTTGGGACAACCTACACCTGAATTACCATCTACTGTGGGATATATTTGTCCCAAAAAGAAGGAAACTGCATTTAGCCACATTGGTTCTAAACATTGCAGGTCATTGAAAACATGCCGAGATGAATGTCAAAATGAAAGGCAGTATTTCACTTGCATCTGCAACATATCATAATGCTGTTTCAAATAAAGAGAAATCCACTTATCGATTGGGCCTTGCATGTGATTGATGAAGTCAAGAACAATTGAAGGCTTGCTCTACATGAAAAGAATGGCATTTGCAAAACAGAATCTGTGATCATGAAAGTGGGTGCATTTTGCAGCTGAAATAATAAACACATAAAGTAAACGATTCCCCTTGCCAAAAGTAACATTTCATGATGAGAAAATAAGTGACAGCATGATTCAAGATATTAAAAGGCCTCCCATGAAGAGTTAATGTGGCAGATTGGAATGCAAGTATTTCTGTTATTCAGCACACAGAAGGTTTGTGTGAGTTTAAAGGCTCTTGCCCTCAAAATTAAAAACAGTGACCTTCCCCATCGCATGCTCTGCTCAGGCTCTCCATCTGAAAAACAATTGCTTTGAAGTGTCAAGGCCAGAAAGAAGAGATGTATTCGTGCATGACAGAGGAAATTATTGCTATGCTGGGTCAACAGAAAGACTCCCATTAAATGGATTGAACTCTTAAAAATATATATATTTAAATTCGATGTGTGGCCAGCTCAGAGCTTCTGATCACAGGTTTGTTCCCAGGGAAATGTTCCCTGAGCATGGAGGTGGGGACATCTGCTATGCTGTTCAAGATAAGCAAAACCATGGCCTGATCTTTGACCTTGTAAGAATGTTAATGGACTTTATAGCTGGAACACTAACAAAGGAAGCCAGTGGCCAGACCACCAATTAAGGCTTAGAGAGATGTAATGTGAAAACTGAAATATGAATGTGATTATTTTGACATAGTTGTATTAAGTATCATATTTTGTTGGTTTTCTCAAGAACCGTACATCGCAGACAAATGACACAACTATCATTTTAAAGCTTATCCCAAGACCATTCTGTTGCCACTGTTTACATCAACTTCCAACCTTGAGAACGCAAGCTACAAACTAAAATGTGTTCCTAGCTCCCCAGAAAATGTCCGGAAGTCGTGGAGGTAGTAGCTTAAACAATTTGATATCAGCCTAGAAACGTTTGGGTTGATAACTTGTGTAATTATTGTACAAACTGTGAAAAATTGCTGTTGGCTCCTGCAATCTCCAGCGAGATGGGAGTTTGTTAATTCTGAGCGGCATGATTAGAGGAACCCAAAAATATATATTTTGTTAGGTTTATGTGTAAAAGGAAGAAAGTTGCCATGTTGTGACTTTTTAGGTGAACATTTTTAAATTGTCAAATGAAAGCTCCAGTGGGTGGATTCATCCCTCTTATCATCATTTCAACTACATCACTACATAACTACAGAGGCCTATCCACACAGAGGTGCTTGGCCTTGGGGGTGAAGAGGACTGTAGGCGTCCAATTATAATTCAGGTCTAATAAGCTAAAACCAGGTTTGGCTTTGAGGTTAAAAAGTGGATGCACAAGCCAGAAAAGGAAGAACTGCAAACAATCATCTGGGTGAATATGGAATTAGGGATGCAGAATGTAACCTTGCCAAAGAGCTGCCAATTAATCATCTGGGTGCAACTATTAAAAAAATGCTGCAGACATAACATGGCCTGGGAGACAACAATTGGGAAAGTCTAAATATGCTGGGATCTTTGCAAGTAGACCATTTTGTTGCTACACCTTCCATCAAAATTCAACCTTGAGAACTCATGCTACAACCTAAAATGTGTTCCTAGCTCCCCAGAAAACATCCAAAGCCAGAAGTCAGGGAGAGGTGTCACGGAAGTTCCCCCTTCTCACCTGAGCCCGATCTTTGCTGGATTTCTTGGTTGATGCCTTCTTGCGGACGGATCGGGTCTTGAATAAAGCTGCACGAGTCTCTTCCGACTCCAGCGTGCGTTCAAAGTTCCGGGATGCCATGATCCAGGAATTCGGGAAATGAAGAAAGTGCACTACTCAGCACACGAGTCCAGGAAGTAAGAAAGAAAGGAGAGGGACTAGGAATGGAGTTAGTAGGGACAGAATCAGGGAAGCAATACCGCGAGCTACGGAGCACACGTCTGGTCGCTACTTCGCAATAGCATTGAGACGTGCAGAGCCGCGGGGGGTGTTGTCTATTAATAGAACACGCTACATCCAACGTGTAGAGCGAGGAAGGTGTTTCACGCTGGACGGTCATGTTGGAAGTACCAGGGAGTGCAAGCCCCGTTGAGACAAGGACCAGGAAGTCCAAAAAGGTCGCGTTCTGTAGGTCATGACAGCATGCCTCCTCCGAAGACCCGTTCCTCCAGGTTTGCCCGGGTGTATGAGGTGAAATTTTCTGAGCAGTCGAGGGGCCTTGAGTTTAGAAAGTGGTTCCCAAGTTCTTTCACTAGGAGGATATCCCTTCCATTCAACCAGGTATTGAAGCTGACCTCGTTTATACCTGGAGTTGCATATTCGGGACACTTCATATTCCAGTTGGTTGTCGACTATCAGAGGAGGGGGTCTGCAGGATTTCCGGGAGGATTGGATGTAGGGTTTTAATAAGGATGTGTGAAAAACTGGGTGAATTTCCTTCCAGGAGTCGGGTAGTTTGATCCAGTATGAGACTGGATTTATAATTTCCTTGATGGGAAAGGGACCATAGTACCGAGGGGCCAATTTGTTTGGCCGTAGATGTCGGGGGTAGTAATTTCAGGGACAACCAGACTTGATCACCAATTGCATAAGAAGGCCCTGGTCTTCTTTTGGAATCTGCATACCTCCTAGTCTGTGTTCTGGCCTTCTCTAAGTATTCCTTGGCCTCCTGGTGTACGTGAGGGTTTCGATCCAGGAGTTGACAGTAGGTACCGGTGTGGGATGAGGGAGAACAGAGGGTAGAACCGATGGATGGAAACCTTGACTACAATAAAAGGGACTGGTCTTTAGTGGTGAATGATCGGAATTGTAGGCAAATTCAGCCACTGGTATCAGGAGCGACCATTCATCCTGAACCTTGGTGGCGAAACATCGAAGATACTGTTCCAGGGTCTGATTAGCACGTTCTGTGGCCCCGTTGGTTTGGGGATGATAACCTGATGAGAGGGCACGTTGGATTCCCAAAATGCGACGCAGAAGTTTCCAGAATTGTGAGACGTATTGAGGTCCTCGATCAGATATGATCTTGGAAGGAAGTCCATGCAGACGGAATATGTGTTCCAGAAAGATTCCAGCAAGTCGGATGAGGATGGTAGCTTACACAGGGGTGTAAAATGAGCCATATGAGTGAACAAGTCAATGGTAACCATGATTGTTGTGTATCCTCGGGAAGGTGGTAATTCCACATGAAGTCTGTAGCAATGAATTCCCATGGCCTTGTTGGCAGTGTAGGTTGCAGTAGAAGTCCCGCCGGTCTCTTGTTATCATGTTTATTTTGACTACAGATAGCACAAGCTTGGATGTACTATTGTACGTCGGTCTTCATTTCAGGCCACCAAAACTGTCTTTGTATGAGGTGGAGGGTGTTGGTTATGCCACGATGTCCGGAGTGAAGGGTATCATGACAGAGATTTATTAGTCTTTGTTGTCATTTCTGTGTGGGAATGACCAGTGCATTATCCTTGAATAAATATCCTCCCTTGACTCTTAGATTCCATTGATTCTTCCTTGAAATATCCTTCCACAGATCAGAGGATTGGGTTTGCACTCGAATTTCTTCCAGGAGATTGACTGCTTGAGCTACAAAGATCGTGTGGGGAAACATCTTAGGATAGGCCCTATCTTCAGTAGTTACATAGTCAGGACATCGAGATAAGGCGTCAGCAATCAGGTTTTGTGAACCGTGAACATGAGTGATGTGGAACTGGTACTGGGCAAAGAAGTAGGCCCAACGCGCCTGATGACTGTTCCTACACTCCAATGACTGTAGAATTTGAAGATTCCGATGGTCCGTGTGGACCTGAACTGGATGTCTAGCACCCAGAAGTAGATGTCGCCATTCAGTGAAGGCTTGGCGGATGGCTAACAGTTCCTTTTCCAGGATGGAGTAGTGTGTCTCACTGGGAGTCAGGGTTCGAGAAAGGTAAGCAATGGGGTGTTCCAGTTTATCCTCAAATTCCTGCTTCAACACCGCTCCTATGGCGTAGTTAGAGGCATCCGTTTCCACTCGGAATGGTCGATTTATGTCGGGTTGGGCTAAGATGGGGGCTTGCGTAAACTCTGCCTTTAAATGCTGGAATGCCTTATCTTGCGGTGTAGACCAGATAAAGGGGGTGTCTTTCTTCAAGAGAGCAACGATCGGCTGAACGATCTCAGAAAAGGTGGATATGAACTTCCGGTAGAAATTGGCAAGCCCCAGGAAGGAATGAACTTGTTTCACGGACATGGGAGCGGGCCATGCCAGTATGGCCTTTACCTTTGAAGGGTCTATACCAATTCCTTCTGGACTAAGGATGAATCCTAGGTAGTGAACAGAAGTAACGTGAAACAAGCATTTTTCGGGTTTGGCTAAAAGTTTGTGTTCATGGAGTCGTTGTAATACTGCCTTTACATGTTCTTCATGCTTTAGAAGGTCATTGGAAAAGATCAATATGTCGTCCAGATAGACAATGACGAAGAGGAATAACATGTCAGAGAACACCCTATCCATGAAACGTTGAAAAACTGTGGGGGCATTAGATAGTCCAAAGGGCATGACTAGATATTCATAGTGACCAAAGGGTGTTCTAAAGGCTGTTTTCCATTCGTCTCCTTCCCGGACATGGATCAAATGGTAGGCACCCCGGAGATCCAACTTTGTGAATATTACAGCACCTCTCACAGCTTCCAGGATATCCGAGATCAAGGGCAATGGGTACCGGTCTTTGAGAGTGCATTGATTTAAGCCACGATAGTCGAGGCAAGGTCTGAGTTCCTTGGTGTCCTTCTTGGGAACAAAGAACAACGAAGCACCAGCTGGAGATTTTGAAGGTCTTATGGTGCCATTTTCAAGGTTGGTATCCAGGTATTCTCGGAGGGCCTTTTTCTCAGGTTCGGAAAGGATGAACATTCTGCCGAAGGGAATCACTGCTGAGGGATCTGTATCTATGGCACAGTCTTCAGGTCTGTGAGGGGGTAAGGCCTGGACTATGGCAGTTGAAAAAACATCAGCATATCCCTGATAGGCCTCGGGGACTTGTATGATATTGGAAACCATGAGTGGTGTTTGCTGGTCTCTTGGTGGTTCTTTAGGGGGTGTCAAGGAGGGATCCAGGAATAGACAGTGAGACATACAAAACTCTGAGCCTAGGAATAGTGATCCTGCTGTCCAATTGATATACAGATTGTGCTTCTGTAACCAGGGCATACCCAATACCATGGGGTAATGAGCTGACCTAATGATGTCGAATCTAATCCGCTCTTGGTGATGATTTATAGAACGCTGGATCTCTTTAGTCTGCAGGCTTATGGGCCCTGAAGTGAGGGGTCTTCCGTTGATTGCTTCCACCGGCTGCATGGTGCTTCGTGTCTCGTATGCAATGTGATGACTAACAACCCAATCTTGTTCAATGAATATTCCCATAGCTCTGCAGTCTACCAAGGCCAAAATGGAACAGGTCTTATTCTTGGAGGGCGATAGGAAGGCCTGCAGTATCACCAAATTGTTTTGTCCAGGAGAGTTCAAGGATGGAATTGATGTGGAGCAAACCTCTCTCTCCCGAAGCTCTGCTGCATCTAGGATTGGGAGCTTGTGTTTCCCGAACGCCGAGGAGGGGCTAGAGGACATTCCCTAACCAAATGTTTATCTGAGGCACAATACATGCACAACCCCATATGAATCCTTCTCATCCTTTGTTGTGGGGATATAGGTCCACGGAAGGCTCCTATCTGCATGGGTTCTGGTTCAGTGACTGAGCATGGGGTTGTGTCCGTCTTGGTGGTGCTCTCAAAGGACACTTTCAGAGGATTTCCTCTGGATTTCTTCTTCTCTGCCTTCCTTTCCTGGATACAAAAGTCTATTTGCATAGCAAGGTCCATTAGTGCCTGGAATGAGTTTAGGCGAGCCACTCTGGCCAACTCATCCTTAATCTCCTCATTCGGTCCTCTCCTGAAAAGGGTAAAACTCGCCTCAGGGGACCAATCAGCTTCCTTGGCCAATTGCTTGAATCGGGTTACAAAGGTGAGCATATCCTGGGATCCCTGCTGAAGGTCTAACAGGCATTCCTGGGCACTATAGACCTGCTCTGGGCGGTCAAACATGGTTTTAAAGCCTGTATGAACCCATCATAGTCATCTAGGAGAGCATCGCCGAATTAAGGAAGGGCGTAGCCCATGTTAAGGTATTTCCTGAAAGGTGAGAAATTATGAAACCCACCTTAGCCCTGGGAGTCGAAAAGTAGTAGGGCTTAAAAGTAAAGTGGACCAAACATGAATCCAGGAATCCACAAAGGGTTTTTGCCGACCCATCGTATTTGTCAACAATGCCGCCCAGCATCACACTTTCTTTTGTGACAGAATCACGAGATAGAAATAATTGTTTGAGAGCGGCGTTTTCCGCCTGTAGATTCTGTACCTCGGTTGTTAGTTCTTGATTGCCACGCATCAGGTCCTGAACGGCCGCTTCAATGTCCATATCGAGTTCGGTCGGGTGGCGTCTCAAACTGTCACGGAGTTCCCCCCTTCTCACCTGAGCCCGATCTTTGCTGGATTTCTTGGTCGATGCCTTCTTGCGGACGGATCGGGTCTTGAATAAGGCTGCACAAGTCTCTTCCGACTCCAGCGTGCGTTCAAAGTTCCGGGATGCCATGATCCAGGAATCCGGGAAATGAAGAAAGTGCACTACTCAGCACACAAGTCCAGGAAGTAAGAAAGAAAGGAGAGGGACTAGGAATGGAGATAGTAGGGACAGAATCAGGGAAGCAATACCGCGAGCTACGGAGCACCAGTCTGGTCGCTACTTCGCAATAGCATTGAGCCGCGCGGGTGTGGTCTATTAATAGAACATGCTACGTGCAATGTGTAGCGCGAGGAAGGTGTTTCACGCTGGACGGCCATGTTGGGAGTACCAGGGAGTACAAGCCCCGTTGAGACAAGTACCAGGAAGTCCAAATGGGGCACGTTCTGTAGGTCATGACAAGAGGGCAGCTTAAAAAATTAGATAGCCTAGAAAAGTTTAGGTTGATAAAAAGTGTAATTTATTTATAAACTGTGAAGAATTGCTGTTGACACCTGCAATCTCCTACTGAGATAGGATTTTGTCCATTATGAGTGGTATGATTAGAGGGACCCAGACATATATATGTTAGGTTTATGTTTAAAATGAAGAAAGCTGCCATGTAGTGACTTACTGGGTGAAACATTGAAAATTGTCAAATGAAAGCTCCAGTGGGTGGATTCATCCCTCCCATCATTTCAACTACATAAGTCAAGGGCCCTATCCACAGAGAGGTGCTTGGCCTTGGGGGTGGAGAGGACCATAGGGGTCCAATTCAGGGTTAATAAGCTAACTCCTCCTATTTTTACTGTTTTGGAGATGTAGCTTTAAATTTAAAAAGTGGATGCACAAGCCAGAAAAGGAATAACTGCATAACATCATCAGGGTGAATACCGAAAGTGGGTTGCAGGATGTAACCTTGTCAGAGAGCTGCCAAATAATCATCTGGGTGCAACTATTGAAAACATGCTGCATACTTCACATTACATTGAGACAGCAATTGGGAAAGACTGAAGAGGCTGGGATCTTTGCAAGGAGAGCAGAATATAGGGATGAATACTGGCGGCTATCCATGACAGAAGTGCCTGACCAGATCCCTGTGCTTCCACAAGAGAGGACCCAGAAATGCTGATGTCTTTCCTGAGCACCGAAACCAGAAATCCAATCTAAGTAGTTTGTCCAACAGAACCCAGTGTGGCGATTAGCTTGATTTAATTCCTTCCCTTTAGTTAATGGATTGGGGGTATGGAAGTAAACCCTTAGTATATTTAGAAAAATAATAATTCAATGAATTCCCCTGTAGCCAAATAAAACGCAGTGATTTTGGTTATCATTCGAAATGAAAAAAAAATCACTCCCAGTGTGAATAAAAACTATAGTCTGTTAATGTAATAAGGAACACCTATTTACTTTATCAACCCCAGAAGGGGTATCCTTGTCTGAAAACGAAATTCCTAACTGTCACCATTCCTCAGACCTGGCCTTTAAGCAGAGGGGTGCTGAATGTAACTGGATGTCTGGGTTTTTGGTGCTGGGTAGAGAAGTGCTTTGCTAAAAGAAACTAAGTGTAGTTCCTAATTGAAAAATGCACACTCTCTCCTGAGAGTGAGAACGTGGCCCTGATAGAAGAGAGATTTTGTATTGCTTCAGGGAGAGAAGGAAGAAGAGTGAGACCCAAAAGTAAAATCCCAAAAAGTGAGTTTTGTTTTGAAGCTTTGTTTTGTACCACAGAGAAGGCGGCATGTGTACTAATTTTATATCTGAACTGGTGGTTTCTGCCCAAACCTTTAAGATGAGGTAATGATACCCTGGATAGGAATGGGGATGCAGAAGTTACTCAAACATCAATAATCAAAACGACTCGGGTAATTTGCAAAAAGGTTAACTGTTTTAATATCAATTATCTAAAACAGGGAGTACACCGGACATCAATGGACGTCTCAGCGCATGGTTTCTCAATGCATCTTTAAAAAAAAGCTTACTTTTATAACAAAAGCTTGTCATTGATGATGTTAACCTACGTATCTACCAACGTCATCCTACGTAGCAAACTACAAAAACCTATTGAAGAAAGTGATAGGACTGGCGGGAACATCTTAGTATACATTCCATACTAGTCTAAGGGAGTAATAGGCTCCTTAACATCAGGTGGGGCAACTACGCCTTCCCCTAAAACAGGTAACTATGAACGTCACTAAATACACAATGTCCCATTGATTACACAAACTATAGGACCCTTAATCACACGGCGCCCTACAATTGGTTGGCATTCGTACATCTGTCAGTACTTTTCCACCTACATTAGCAGCATGCAGGCTTGGCTTCCAGGTGCTGGTGAGTTGGTCATAAGAATAGTTTCTCACCAATGAGCATTTCATCTATCATCACTTCAGTGGGCTGCTGTCAATTAAGGCTTTGAACTTGTCCTTGGGAGTGTTCTTTGCTCTGGAGAATTTAGGGGAGTGAAGGCACGCTCTGCTTCCATGCGTAGGTGTGGTCGTCATGTTTGTACAACTTCATCCTTCCATGTGACTGAAGTCCACAAAACTGAGCTCTAGTGTATTTAAAATACTATTTTCTTATAGACCTCTGATGTATTCCCTGTTTTTGTCCATGCCTTCTGAACAGGAGTTTTGTTCTTTTAGACAATTTGTTTCCAATGTCTGTTCATCCCAGTCTGATACGACCTTGGCTTTTTGGGGCTCATCCAGCCTCGCCTTTCTGAGTTTCACTCCTGTTAATAGAATTTCTTTTATAACTGCGACACACTGGAAAGACTTTCCTTTCTTGTACAGTACTGCTATAATACGTAGTGGAAACATCCCTTCTTTACTCACTCCTATATATGTATACGTTGGCACATGCCACAATGTATCCACTATAAAGCTAGCCTCAAGAATACTTCATCTGCTTGCATTTCTTTGTATATGTACACGTATAAAAGGACTTGATATCTTCATCGTTTCTCTAGCATATGTTTCTTCATCTTGAGCCCAAGATGTCACTTATCTTTGACGCTTTCTTGATGCCTTATACAATATCTGCATTCGCTTGTCTCTGCATCTCTTCTATGTATGTCAGCCTTGCATCATGTGTGATATCACCATTGTTCTCTTATATTCATCTGGCCTGTTGCCTCTGGAATTTCATTAAAATGGGCAACATACTGTTGTGTATGCAGGTATGGCTTTCTCAACGGGAACCTTGCTTCCAGGATTCTCCTTGGTATCTGTAGTTTTAATGCTGCTGCATGTGTCTCACGCTCTGGTTCCCAACCTATAGGGAATATGGGCAAAGTGGTTGTCATGGGGGTACTTGGCTCCTTCTCTACATATCGTTACAAGTAGGCACTCGCAGTCAGGATCTAGCTTTCTGTTTTTGATTCATGACAAGTGCATTGTTTAGCAGGCCAGTCATTTGGCTGCAAAGTCAGTATGGTGTATGGCAGGTTGTTCATGCTTTGTTAAAAACACAATGTGGCTTGACCCCTGAGAATCAGGGATGTAAGGTGTACAGAGGAATAAAATGGTGCAGAGTAACACAAAAGTGAACTGATTTGATTTGACATTGATTGTGGAAATCTTATAGGAATAATGGGCAAGGTTTTTGTTAAGGTGTAAAGAGAGTTTACAAAGTTGCAAAAAAGCCACTTTTAAAATGAGTGCCATGGAAATGGATCAGGCCATAAAGCATCTCCCAGCTAAGGTATTTTTTGAGGTAAGTGGACAGAGATGGACGCTGAAGGATGACAAGCTAGAATGATACATGAGGTTACCTAGCACTGACATTTGACTTGAAGGTGGGATGCTATACAAAGAGGGATTCTGCATGACCCAAAATATTTGGGAGGAACAAATTCAAATGGCTCTGCTGATATCTCATTTATATTTCCATTTGCAAGTATGTGAAGAGAGATTGCAAAATAAAGAGGCCAGTATGCTGCATCAGACTGGAGACCTGGAACATGCCCAGAAATCACTTCAGCAATTAGATGATAAGTAACAGCAAAGTCAGATTTTAGAGCTCAAATATGAAGATCTCATTGAGCAGCTAAAAAATGAGCTAAAAGCATATCAGCAGGAGAGTGTTGAGCGGGAAATGCAGTGTTCTGCACTGCAAGGCACACATAAAGAGAGTGCAGAAACCATGAGCCAACTTCAACACGAATTCAAGGATAAAACTATTCACAATAGAGTTTTGTTGGATGAGATTATGGCCTTTAAACACACCATAAATTAACTAAAACGTGAAAACTGTCAGTTCATTATTAAATAGATTGATTCCCAAAATGACTTTGATCAGATACACCAAGATGTAAATACTCTGAAACAACAGAACATACAACTGATTAAGGAAAGATTCCTCTTGAACCAGGATAACAGGGGCCCAATACAAAAAGTAAATCAGTTGAAAATGGATGCAGGAAAGGGTCGTCGGGTTCTCAGGGACTGAACAGAATTAGGCAAGAGAATGTAGATTTTATGGAACATTTGGGGTAAGCAGAAGCTGGCCTATCACAGGCATCGCATTGTAGAGATGCTCAAGAGAAAGAACTTGCTATTTTGAAAGAAAAGCTCCTTGAATATCTGTGCATAACACAAGACTCTCAGAGGAAATATGTGGTACTTCTAGATGAAGTACAGAAAATAAAGGATTGAATGGTGGCTCCGAGCCAGCAAGGTTTGGTGTCAGAGTTAAACATTCAGCTCTCTGAATATAAACAGGAAATTGAGAAAGAGTGACACAAGTGTGAGAGTTTAACCAATGAAATAAAGAAATATAAAACAAAAGTGAGGCAAGTGTGAGAGTTTAACCAATGAAATAGAGTAATATAAAACAGTCATTGAGGCACCCCTCCCATCAGTGACCTCATGCCAGTTATCCACAACCTACCATGTACATAATGGAACTGATCTCATGCATACCACTTATAGAGAACAGGGAAACATGAGGCAGCTGGATTTAACTAGGCCTTGCCAAACTGATATAGAAGGCCAGTCCTTATCTGACATTGATGATTATTTACCTCTACCAAACAGAAAGGGAGGTGGCTGGACCAATGTGTCCTCCTGAGAGCTAATATAAGTGAGAAATTATGACCCTGAAAATTCATATGATGAGAAAACCAGAGAGTTAGAACATCTGACCTGCTTTGCAGAAAATGAAAATTCTAAACTTCAACCTAAGAAGGGCATTATTAAAACCTCCACTCATTCAGGTGAATACAGGGATTTCCCCAGACCACCTGGAAGGGGGATAGTATCCATTAGCAATGGTCTGAAGAAGGGACTGTGTTCTATTCTGGGCATAAAAGTGACAACAATGAAACTAGAGCACAATTGCTAGGCCATGAGAGATGTCCCATCTGCCTTTCATTTAGTTAGTGACATTCTCAATCGATTTGCAATGAATGTGGATCAAATTAATAATAAAGTATGGTCACGACTGGGGGGTAGCCCCAGGGGGCTTTGACAAAACTGAAAAATCCTTCCTGTAGGCTTAATTTCTGCCTTATGTGTTTAAATTTCAAGTGTGAGGAGAGGTTACCATCCCAGGACAGGTTCGACAAGTCACCATTCCCCTAAAAATTAATCTATGACAGAACCTCAAACATCGGGACGCCTATATAAATTTGAATTCTGACCTCCAACCACAAGGTTTATATTTACATCCGACTCCTCTAGTGGATCTAGAACACAACACCATTCAAACATTGGTGGATAACAGTGCCCTCAAAGTTTCACTTTGGTTGCAGACACCTTTATTGGAATGATGGTTGATGCCCAACATTATTCTATTGATTTAGGTAACAAAATCATCAGACCAATTCCTCACTCCTGTTTCAACATCAAGGATGATATTCCTCTAGAAAATATTTGTTCCCATCATAGGTGGAATTTCTTGGTGTACTCTTCATGCCCTTATACGGTTGAAGAAGTAATCTGTGACATCAGGAAGGATGAGGTGGTATTTAGAGTTAATAATAACTACCTTGAATCCATGGGAAGTCCAGTCCGGGTGAAGACCCACCAGGAGGATACCTCTGAAATTGCCATGCCCAATGTCTTTCCAGTTTTCAAGCAGATGGTTGAAGAATAGATCAATCTTGCTAAAGCCCATCCAGGAATGGCACACAAATTGCACCAACATTCAACTTTTTCCCAATCTACTATTCACTACTTGTGCCCCAAGACCTAGGTAAGAGGGCCGCCACTGTGCTGATGCAACCAGCAGGCTCCTAGCCTGCCGCGGACCTTAGGCAAGCTGATTGGCCAGCTGCCCCTCATCTGTGACATCCACAACAAGCCAGGAGGTGCAGCCGACCACCTGTGAGGGCCACATGTGTTCTATCCTGGGCCTAAAAGTGACGACAGGGAAAGTGCCCCTAGAGTTCACAGTGGCACAGGCAGGAGGAGTCCAGACCCCCTGATTCTGAGAGGTATTTCCAATCTCATACAGATAGGGACCACTTAGGAGACAGGGAATGGATTTCAAATCACAGCTCTAAATCAGGAGGTGAATGGACTCAAGGCAAAGAAAGACAGCAAAACAGAGAAAGGATTTTTTTAAAGACCCAATCAGACAAATCAAAGCCCCAAAGAGCTTCCAGACCCATACCATAAGAGTATTTGGTATGGGTGCACTTAGAAATTTATGAGCAAATGATGTAATCATTTTAGATAGAACATGATGTCAATTGCATGGAGTTTGCAAAATGGACATTTTCTGCTCAGTACTCCTGTTTCTTTTCAGGAATGCAGGACCAGGATCATTATAAAAGGTCCACCTATAAGGCAGCCATTTTGAACCACTGCTCCACTCATAGGAATCCACAAGAGGCCCGAAAGGCTGAATATAACTTGCAATGTTGGGAAGGTCGGGTGCCTAGAGAGTTTGTACACAAATAAAACGTGCATTTGTGCAGACTTCCAGGCATGTGAATATGAATAGTAGGGAATGTGTGACCACTTACTTCCATGCGCTTCCCAAGCATATAATTACCCAGTAAGTGCATGATTTCCATGAGCGCAGGACATTGGATGGGGTAATAGAGCAAGCCACCAGGAGATATGCAGTCCAGAAGCACACTAACAAGAAAAATAACCTCAAAACCACCAAGCCATCTACCACACCAGCCGCTGCAAAGGTGACAGAGGTGAAAATTACCCCTCTTTTGGACCTGGAGATGGGGGGGCCTAAAAGTACTACTCCTGCCAACAAGTCGAAAGAAAGGCAGATGGAACCCTCTGCCCTGGTTTAGCCATATGGTAGTCAGGCGGATTCCAAAAATATGACCTCTCTGAACCTGCCACCTGTGTAAACCCTTGATATAAAGGTACAAAACCAATCCTGGGGTATGTGAAAACACCCCCTCCCAAACCAGGTAAGTACTTTCCCAGGAAACATCCCTCCAAACTTCCCCTAGGAGGGAATTACCATTCACCTCCCACCCTGAATTTATTCAACAGGTACCCTCAAAATCAGAAATTCAAGAACAATTCTCCTCCTCCTCCTTGGTTCCAGGAAAATAGATCCCTGAACCAGATATCTGATGCCCCTTCTCTTTGCCGTCACACTCTGTGAGAAATTTGGGGGTAAACATTACCTCCTCCCTCTCAATGGACAAACAGGTGGCTGCTGTCTGTAAGAGTGGCCATTTTAAGCTCTATACTTTGCAGCAAGTTCTTCCATTTATTCCAGTAATATGTCAGGCGGCACTTGTTTTGAGTGCTGTTGACTATTGCAACTCACTCTATCTTGTTTTCTTATTAACTGGCTTCAACTTCTTCAGAATGCCGCAGCTAGAGCCATGCTACTTTCTCCGTTTGGGGCTCACATGTCGCCTTTACTGAGACAGCTTCATTGGCTGCCATTGGAGAAACGTATTCTTTTCAACACTATGTGTATCGTCCATCGTGCGTTCTATGTATTAGGGGCAAAATACTTACAGGTTAAGTTTCCTCGCTATTTTCCGGCCCGATGTCTCCGTTCTCAGTCTGTTCTCCAAGTGTTGGATGCCTCGTGTGAGATTGTCTCGGATGGGTTGTCGTGTCTTTTCGGTGGCTGCCGCTAAGGCCTGGAACCCCTGCCTTTTTCTCTCCATGCAACAGTTGACCATCTTAGATTTTGTCAGTCTCTAAAAACTCTTTTATTTCAATTGCCTCGAAGGAAACTTTGTACTTCTGCTTCTAGCGCCAAGGTGCCTCCGGGCGAATGTGCGCTTAATAAATATATGCAACATAACATAACAAGGGGGGATTAGGACAGCAAATTATCGGGGAAAATTCCAATACCTGAGTTATTCTGTGTGGAGGGATATTTACCATTTTAGGGAGCAGCAAAGATATGAACAGATACTTTCCTAGCACCCCGAGAAAGTTACTCAGCTGGAACAACAGGTCCAGCAATTGACTGATGAACTGTGGTGCATGCTGAGGGCTCATTCAGACCCTCAACCTCACCCTGCTTTCCAGAATCCCCCAACACCCTGGTCTGATGGCCTGGTGAGGAATGACTGAAGGAAAGTCTCAACAAGCAGCAGGTTCCTGAGGGTGGGGTCAGGGTGACCGGGAGATGCCAAGCACTAGAGGAAGTGTCCTTTCTTCCCAGAACAGAACCCCTGGAAACCTCTCAGCCTGCCAGTGGCCCTTCTACCCCTTCAAACCCAAAAAACAGAGGGTAAGTAGAAGAGGCCAAAGAATAACCCACTTTATGGAGAACCGGAACAAGATAATCCCCTTTGAAGGAGAAGAATCCCTAGGGGAATCAGGTAAAGAAATCTTCTTGTTTGGGAATGGGGGAATCTCTCCCAAAGAAAAATGGGTCCCAAAGGACCCATATTTCGACTGGGCAAATATGGACACCGACTCAGCGCAAGAGATTTCTAGACCCCAAATATGCAAGCCATATTATACAGAAACTGTAAAGGTATCCTGCCGACAAGCAGGTTCTGAGAATTGTCTTCAGGTGAAGGGGGACATCAAAGAATCCAGGGAGAAAGAAGATCACCCAACTATGCACATTGAGAAATCTAATTTCCTTCCTACAGATTCCCGATCTCCGACACGGAAAATCGCCCAAGATCACACAGTTTTGGCATTTAATATCAAGAAAAGGACCTCTGAGTTGGCAAATAACTTGCACTTTCTTTGCACCCTTGAGGAGAAAGAGGGCAGATGTTATGCCCTGGTCATGGTACAGGGTCAGTGTGAATTAGCTCTGGTGGATATTGGATCCGAAGACACCCTCATGTGCAAAAAGGCATTCAACCAACTGAATATACGAAGGGGAGGGTCACCAGATTCCACCCATACCTCTTCCCAGACACCTCAAAATGTTGATGGGAAAGATATTTCTGCCAAAGGACTGCAGATCTAGAAATAAAAATTGCGCGACATTGTTTAAAACATCCGGTGATAGCTGTGACTCCAGAGGACACACCGTGTTTACAGGGGATCAATCTCCTTTGGAAATTATCACACTCAGGAACCAGACTAACAGGCCTATAAAAATAAAAATGAGTACAAATTATGCGAGTTTGAATGGCACCTACCATTTAATCGAACAGCGTTCCAAGAAATTGGAATTTCAATTCCAGAATAATCAGGTCCCAGACATCACCGTTATCTCTGTAGGAGAACAAACTGGTAAAGGTAACTTTTTCAATTCTTGAATAACAACCTTCTTAAGTAGGAGAATGGGAAAACACCCTCCCCCCAGTCCCATCCAGACCATGGCCTAGGGGATCAAGGCCCAAGCACCCCCCATGAGAGGAGTTCGAACAATTCCCTTCCTTACCAGATGACAAAGTATTCTGCTTCAAAAGCATACACATACGAGGAGCATGCCCACTAGCACACCCTGGTCAGGCCGACGCCTGCGCCATGGACCAGCTCGATTAGACACCAACCACGAAAATCATCATCGTTGGAGATGCCATGACGACATAGCCAACAGACAAGAACACACGTGCCACCATGCACACCGGTCACTCACACACCAACCCACATGAAGAATATACTCAGTGCTATGACGTAGCGGACTGACATACCCACGGACATGCATCGTCGTTATTTTTCACATAGGCCTTCTCCAGCACCGCAGAAATGCAAGACGCCTGAAGAGCTTGTGTGTATGCTTGCTGGTGCTTTCTCGCTACCTATCCCTATGAAGACGCCACCATGTATACCTAATGCTGCGTATGAAACTCTGTCACCCCGCAACCTCCATAGTATGGATTATGTACCGCTACCCACGAACTAGGCCCAAGTAGGCCACAAGCAAGAGTCCCCAGGCAGGAGCCTCGCAAACGAAAATCCTCCCAGAACGAAAATGCAAGTGCAGACCATGCAGAACGAGCCCCCAATGAGAGCTCATAGCCAAGGCCACGATGTTGCAACCCACATGCCGCTCTCCCAGCGCCAAGGTTATACCTGCCGGTACCAAGCCATCAGAGCCGAAAAACACAAATCTAATGCTCACAATTCTGCTCCAGCTACGGTGTCCCCACACGTGACCAAGCTGAACTGACAAGATTCCAAGTTCATGAGACAGAAAGTCGCCAGGGTCCCACGTCTGGGACACAGTTTGCAACAACGAAACAGCAGGTTGGACACCTACAGCGATGGGAAAGACATGCTCACCAGCCCGTAAGCAGACCTGTCCATTGTCCGCCACAAACACATAGTTGCACATTGTTGCTAATGTCAGGTACACTGCAAGCTGGGAACGGCGATGGTCCCAGGCTTGGGGGCTCGCGGGAGAACCAATCAGAATACAGGGGGCTCATCACTGACGCCATTACTCTTAGCCAATCACCAAGGGTCCCCTTGTTACAATTCCGATGTAGCAACTGTTAGGGACAGCCCAAGTGTACCACCTGACCCGTCCTTATCCACTAACATTTCCTCCCATAGGGTAACTATACTAACCCTACCACTCGGGGAACCAACCCGAAGTGGCGATAGGTTTTGTGCTGATTTTCCCAGGTGACGCAAGTAGCGCGTCATACTGCTGTAAAAAGGGCCTGCAAGCCCCACTAAGGACGAGAGCCTCTCCGGATGGATATGGTCTGAGCGTATCCCTGCCGTTACTCTAATAAACAGCAGTTGTTACCTTGCACATGGGTGTGCCTCATACTCCTTTTGGGACACGAGAGGAGTTGGGGCCTCCCCAGCCCTGGAGGTCCGCGGACGGCTCTGCCGGCCCCCAGGAAAATCACCCCGACAAGTTGGAGGCACTGCTGAGATGTGTTTGAGGTCTATTACCCTGAGAGCATCATTCCAAGGTCTCTTGCAAAGAAGCAAGCCAGCAGCGCGGCCCCCTCTACCGTTGCTCCCTTTTGAGGACTACAGGACCATCGCGGAACTGCGAGAAGACTGGGCAGCGGAACCCGGATATTGGCCCTCGGGAGCCGACTTGAAAAGTATCCCGCCCGCGGCTGGCGAGTGTCCAGACGTGGTCCAGACGAGGGGAGGTGGCGAGCTGCTTTGGAGGGGTGCATGCGGTCGAGCGGCCCCGGCTCACGAGGACTTGGTGAGTATGACACACCCAACAAGCAATGTAATATTGTGTGGGAGGGGGGAGGCATTGTGAAAAAGGGTGGTGGGAGGTGTTTACACTGTGTTGCAGAAGGTTTGACTAACTAATAAGTGGTGATAGACGAGTGAGCGGTAGTTGGACAGGCACGAGGGCCGTCTTCTACCACTTCACAAAGTGAATTGGGTGGAGCCAAAAGGTACCACGTGTGGTTGTTAGAAAGCACTGATTTGTCCAGATCGGGGGCACCTGTTGGGGAGGGGTGTGGCTTTCCTATGAATTGGCGTTATAGATCATTGAGTAGACGAGGATCCCTACTAATTGAGTGTTGAAGCTCGTTAGGTAGATGAAGTTTCCCCGCAGGAGGTAACTAGTTTTGTTCCCAAGTGCGGAAGACGATTGGCTGGTTAAGCTCCCTGAGAGAGGGGGGCGTATCACACGCGAGGCGATGCAGCGTGCGCAGTCCGATTGTAATAAGTTAATTGATTGTTGCATCCTCCACTCTTGGCGAGGTGGGAAGACAGCTGTGGGATCTACGGGGGACAAGAGGGTTAGAACATATTGCGCGCTCTTTTGATTTTATGAAGTTTTCTTACCAGTAATAGTTTGCAGAAGTTGGTGACATCACCCGTAGGGCTTGTATAGGACACTGCGACCATCTCGTGTTGATCAAGGGGTGGCTGAGGGACAGGAAGTGGGAAAGGGCTGGACAGAAGGGGAGAGGAGGCTGCACACAGAGAACGCCGGCAGCACTCGATAAGGGAGGGGCGAAAAAGGGAGAGGTGGACACTCACAGAGAACGCCAGTCACGCTCAGCAAGGGGGTTGAGAAAAGGGAGGGAGAGGTTTGACGAAGAAGGGAAGGTGGGGCAGCTGTAAAAGCATGCCACAGAGGGCACGCAGCCGCAGGGAGCTTTGTGCGCCACAGCCGCAGGGGGCCATACTAGTGTCATCAAGGGGGACAAATAATAAAGGAGAAGGAACTGTATATTTGCAATTGTATTACTTGTCAGCGGACATTCGGAAGTCCCCAGTTTACGGGCCAGGTAAAAAAGGTTGATCTTGGGAAAAAGAAAATTGTAACATGGCCACATACTACGGGTCAGGGTCTGGAGTGAGGGGAAACGCTTTAACTACACCCCTCCAGCACATTTGTACATCACTATCACCACACAAGGAGAACATTATAAAGTACAGCATTGACTGGACACAAGGGACAGACAACAAAATACTAACACCGTGGCCACCTAACGGCAGCTTTGACTCATACACCCAACACTCGCTATTGACATACATACACAACACATACAAAGGAATGAAATTAGCTCACCATATAGAGGTGTTTAACTTATGGAAGATGTTCCAGGGAGCCAGGCCAGGGGCAATGGGAATGTTTACTATGGAAGGGGCAACAGAGGAGAAAGGGAGCAAAGAAACAAAGGAGGGGAAAGAGGAGAAGGAGAACAGAGGGGGCGTGGGCAGAGCAAGCAGCAATGCACTATGCACAGAAGAGGGCAAGAAGGAGAAAGAAGAATCGGTTGCAGTATCAGAAGCAAAGGTGGAAAAGGAAAGAACAGACGATATGCCTCTGGCGAAGGTAGTAAAGAAGAAAGAAGGAGGGTTGTACCCAGTAACAGAATTAAGAGAAGCCGCCAGACAACAATTAACAGCCACTGAGGGGTACTCAAACCCTGTGTACAGCCCTCCACCATACGCCCCTACAGATAGCTACCAGAGGGGGGCGGCGGCGACGACAGGCACAATAGACTTAAACACCACACAGGCAGGCACGGGGGGAGGGAAGAGAACTGGGGAACACATCGCAACCATAGGACCAGATGAATGGATAGCAGCACAGGTGCTTCTAAAGCTCTGAGGGAAGAAGAGGCCGCAGTGAGGAAAGTGAACAAGGAAGAAATGGACAACACACAGACAGGGACCGAGGTGAATAAGACAAGAGAAGGCCAAATATCACAGGTAGAGGAAGAAATGTTGGAGGTAAGGTTGGCTGAATTAAGAGAAGTACGAAGCGCACTGATCAGACAGTTCGAGCAAGGAACACGAGGAAGGACGAAGGAAAGAAAGGAGAATAAGGACGAGCAGGTGAGGATGAAGGAGTAAACAGAAGAAAGGAAGAAGGAGGAGGAGCGTTTGAGGGCAATAGCAGAGAGGGTGTCACGCAAGGAGCAACGGGAAATGAAAAAGAAGGAGGAAGAGAAGGATAGGGAAATGGAACTGTGGAAAAAGAAGATACTATCTGAAAGCGCCCAGAAGTATGAAGAAGGTAAAGTAATAGAGAGAATATTAAAAAGGGAAGGGGGAAAATGGGAGAGAAGCAAAGAAGAAGAGAGGATATTAGCGAAGGTAAGTGCAGAAGTAATGGAAGAACTACACATGAAGCGAACGGAAATAGGCGGTGAAATAATGGGAAAGAAGGAAGACGAGAGAGGAGATAGGAGAGTGGAGCACGGAGTAAGAACATACACACTCCAGGACTCGGAGGTGGCTACAACGTCAACACAGGGGGCAGCTGTTAAAGGAGGTGAGCACAAGGAAGAGGACTTACTAGATTTAAGGACGGTAACAGTGGGGGGAAAACGCACAGAGTGGGGATTGTCTTTTCCTGATGGATTTTGCAGCGAGGAGGAGGAATGTTCGGGAAAAAGTGGACGAGGTGGCAATAGGGAGAGTTTAGATAAACTGTACATTACACTCACTAACTGCAAGTCACCATGGGCATGTGGAAGAAGGGAAGAAGAAAACACAGGTGAAGCACAGGCAAGAGAGGTAGCAAGGACAATGTTGCAACTATTAACACCGACACCAGTACAAACACCATGCCCACTGACACCCACCCCTGCGCACAACCCATATGTCGGCAGATTTAGAGACCTCCCAGGATGCAGACAGGAAGAACGGTCAAGCATGCCCACGGTGAGAAAAGAGGGTAACAGGAGAGGGAGGAAGGATGAAGGGACGATAGAACAAACCATTGTGATATTGATATAATTACAGAGTTACCTGACACAGAGGAAGAGGATGAATACACTGACATAACCCAAGGGGCACTGGGGGAAATGAGGGGGGTACACTTTAATGCCACTTCTGGAAAGGGGAGGGGCCAAACCACAATATGTCCCCTGGAAGCATGCCGATAAAGAGAACATAAAATGCAGACTCCCATCACTAAGTGGAGGAGCAGGAAAGTGGATATATGAGATGGAAAAACACACTGGGGGGCAAAAACTAGCGGTGGGGGACGTGAAGGGGCTCCTAATATCAATATTGGGGAATGCTGCAGATGACATCTGGAAAAGATGGGGCTTCTCAGTGGTCACAATAACAGGCACGTCACATGATGGAGCGCCATTTGCCAACTGCAGACATGTGGTGTGGCAGGCTTTGAGGGTTCAGTACACAGACACGTCAGACATAGGAGCAACAACATCATGCAAGATGCGTGAGAATGAAGATCCTGTTGATTACATCCAACACTAGCAATTTTCTACCATATATTAATCAAGGGCTCCCGGAGCAAGAACAAAGGCAGCTGAAGAAAATAGTGGGGATGGAAGTTAAGGCCTGGCCAGAAATACAACTAACTATAGTTCACCACTGCAGGATGTGGCAGGAAAAGATGAAACAAAAGGAGGAAGATAGGAAGGCAGAGGAGGGAAAATTGGTACAGAAGAAGCTATCTAAATATGCCATGGAAGGAGCACTAATAACAACACCTGTGGTAGCAACACCAGCCCCCAAGCAGTTCACGGTTGCACAAGACACAACACAACAACAGGTAGCACAATTACAGCAGCCAGCACAAATAATAACACAACAGATGCCCCCGCCCCCACCCCCACCATACACGCGTACGCAGGAGGAGGATATATGCAGATGGGAAATGGGTACTCAAACAACTGCAGGGGGAGGGGTGTCATGATGAGAGGGAGGGGCTATGGCCCGCCTGCACAACAATAAGGGGGAGGGTTCCGGAGCTACTACCCAAACGGACAGCAAGGATACCAAGAAAACACGGGGGGTTTCCCATGGCAGGCCAGAGAACCACCAATATGTTGGATTTGTGGGATGGTGGGACACATGTCACGCACTTGCAGGATGAGGCCCACCCAAGCAGCCTGGGGGGAAGAAGGGCAACAAGGGCCTATGGGGGAACAACAAGTTTACCAACAACAACAAGGAACACAACAATGCCTACCACAACAACAAGCGCCACTGCAACAACCACAACCACAGCCACAGACACAGGTACAAACATACACATCACCACAGCAACAGGTACAAACATCCACACCACCACAGCAACAGGTACAAACATACACACCACCACAGCAACAGGCGATAGCAACACAACAACATCAAGTACAACCGGTACAGCAGCTCACACAAATACAGGACAATGCAGTATCAACAACTGTTGCACCCCTACAGCAGACACAGCTGGGGAAGGTGACAACATTGGGTCGCAACCCTTACACAGGAAGCGGTCAGTCACTATATCCACAATAGGACAGCCCACAGATGTCTTTGATGTGTCCCATCCTATCAGTAACACCTAATACTGCGGAGGAACCACGCATACAGGGGGCCATAGGTGACAAAAATCTTTCCTTCCTAGTTGACACCGGGGCCACTAGGTCTTGCATAAGGGAGGGGAAGTTTAAATTGTCAGGCGAGGCCATGCACACTCAAGGATTTTCTGGGGCTCGAGGGTTGGTTCCTTTCACTGATAACATCTCCTTATCTATAGGAGATCACAACATGTCTCTTCCATTTCTGTACTCGAAGCAGTCACCAGTAAACATACTTGGAAGAGATATAATGAGCAGATTGAATATGACCATCTCCTTCACGGAGAAGGGCATAATTTGCTCTACACCGGGCATCAACATGCTCACAGCATGACAAATACTGCAGGCTTACTGCGGCCAACAGTGGCCCGGGCTGAGCCAGTAGACGGAGACCTCTTCCAATATGGGACAGACATGGCAATAGCATGGTTGCCTGGAATTGATGGCAAAATTTGGAGGAGGCCAGCAGTTTACCTATTCAGACAGGAAACACCAGGAAGTGAAAAGGAGGGGAAAATGATTTCAGTAAGCATCGAGAGCATTATGGCAACTTCAGACTACATCGCAGTACATGTCCAGGACAGGGAGGGGAGGGCCTGGAGAGCTGTAATAGCACTGGCAGAGGGGTGCAGGCTTACACAGGTATCTGATGAGGAGCTCTTCTCAGACGACAATAGAGAGGGAGAGATGGTGTTTGGGATGAGCATTAACATTTGGTGAAAGGTAACATACAAGCAAGTGGCACAAAACATGGCGATGGCACTAGAGGCACCTGCCCCTACACCAGTGCCATTTTATGAGGAAGACATGGCAGCTGTACCAACATCCCTGTGGATCACCAGTCCATATGACGTTGGCTGCATCAAAAGCATTGGTGGAGTAAAAATAAAACTGAAAAAAGGAGCAATTCTACCAAGAGTGAAGCAATACCCACTATCAAAAGAGGCGGATGAGGGCATATATGAAACAATAACAGCCCTAATAAACAATGGTATACTAGTACCACCATAGTCACCATGCAACACTGCTGTGTACCCTGTACGCAAAGCAAAAGGAGGGTCTTGCCATTTTATCCAGGACCTGAGACCCTTGAACTACATTGTAGAAGCAGAGTACCCCATAGCAGCTAACCCAGCCACCATACTATGTGGAATACCAGCAGAGGCATCACGGTTTACTGTGATTGACCTCAAAAATGCTTTCTTCTCGATAACTCTGCACCCAGACTCACAGGACCTGACAAGCTTCACATACCGCAACACAAAATGGAAACACACAAGGTTGCCCCAAGGGTACTGTGAGTCACCATCCATCTTTAATAGAGTGATACAAATGGAAATGGGAAACATTGAGATGGAGAGCACAGTGCAGCAATATGTGGATGACATCATCATCTGCAGCACCACAGAAGATAGGTGCAGGAAGGACTCAGTAAAGATGCTCACAGTGTTAGCTGAGAAGGAGTACAAGGTAGACAAGGAAAGGTTACAGTACTGCCAAGAACAGGTTCTCTACATTGGTCAGCTCATTTTACAGCATGGAAGGAACATTGCACCACAAAGGGCACAAGCCATAACAAACACACCACAACCACAGACAGAGAGTTACAGTAGTTTCTGGGCCTATGCAACTACTGCAGGGTGTGGGACCCCTGCTCGAGGCCCTCAGAGAAGCACAGAATGGGGAACAAAGGTTGGGGTAGACAAGAGAAATGAAAGAGGCATTTGACAAATTAAAACACGCCATATCAAAAGTAGGGATGTAACGGTATAACGGTATACCGTTAAAGATATCGTGAACCACTTAATTGAACAATAATAACCATCACATTGTTTATACCAGTATACGGTTCATACCGATAAGTGTGCTTTTCAATCTGATTTGGAAAGGCTGCAGTAAGCAAGTGCTGCGCAGTCTTGGTCTTGCACTGTTGGGTGTGCTGTCTGCCAAGTAGTTTCAGTTGGAGCAGTGTTTAATGTCATTCCATAAACCACACGTGCCTGACACAAAATCAATATGTTAGCAATAGGAAGAATAAATACAGTGCCAAGAAGGAAAAGGGTTTACTTTGGGTTGGCGGCTTTGGGGTTTATATATTTATAATGGATAATGTCTGCTAAACATATTACAATGGGCGATTTCCCTGGTTCTATCATTGAATTTACAAATAATAAGTCACACTGTGAAATTCACTCATCTCTGTGGGTAGTCCCTGCTGCTATACCAAAGGGTAACATGTCCATGATTACTGAACACCTTTAGGACTTCAAGTAAACTAAAGGCTGTAACGTAAAGAGAGAGTGTGTGTTTGTGTGTTTGTGTGTGTGTGTGTGTGTGTGTGTGTGTATGTATGTGCACAAGCGCATACTACCATCAGCCTCCATTGATCTGTGGCATGCAGGTTATCAAGATAGCAACATGTTCATCTTCACCAGTAGCCAGTGGGGGAGCTAAAAGTCTAAATGACCACTTAAGAAAAGCTATTCAGTTTGCTTTGCCAGTCGCAGCAGGGCTCCCCCTCCTCCTCCTCCTCCTCTCCACACGTGTGTTTGTGTTTCGTGGAAGCAAGGGGTGGCATTTCAGTGGAAAGTATGTTGAAAAGCCCAATTCTGACCCTGGGTGCCTGGTTTTGTTTGTGATGATAAATCTGACAATTTATGACCTTTTAGAAAATATTTGTTGAGATTAGTTAACTCCACCTGCTATACCGCGATAACCATGATATACTGTCATTTGCCAAGAAGGTTATCGTATCGTCATAAAACTAATACCGTGACACCCCTAATCAACAGCACCAGTGCTGGCCACTCCAAACTATGAACACCAATTTTTCATCTTCTCACATTGCGACTCAGCAGTAATGAAGGCAGTACTGACACAAAAAACAAGCATGGGACACAAGCCTTTAGCATTTTACAGCAGACACTTGGACCCTGTAATGTTAGGTTACTTCCCTTGCGAACAGAGCCTGGCCACCACAGCCTTTGTGGTGGAAAAATCATCATCAATAACAATGGGATGCCCTACCACACTATTTGTGGAACAGGCCCTCTTTGCCATACTGAACAAGCCCAATTCGACATTGACCACACAGAGGGCATAAGGCTATGAGATTATTTTGTCAAGACCAGAATTAACGATTGTTAGGTGCAGTAATGTAAATCCAGCAAGATTTATAGTAGAGGTAGTTGAAGATGGTGAATACGCTCATGATTGCAATCAGGCCATTGAAATTTACTCCAGCGCAAGAAAGGTTGAGGAAAATGCCCCTGAGGGGGGAGAGATAATGTACATTGATGGGTCCCCAACAATTGACCAGAGTGATGGGGTAAGAAGGACAGGAGCAGCAGTGGTTCGGCTGACAGACAATTGTATTTATGTACCAGTAAAATGTGTTCAGCTACCACAACATTACTCAGCCCAAGCAGCAGAACTAGTGGCCCTAATTTTGGCACTAAATGAGAGCAATGACAAGAGGGTAACAATATATTCGGACAGTGCATACGTCACATCGACGGTGCACTCAGGGTTAATAAAATGGCAATGAAGGGGGTTCAGAAGAGCAGATGGTACCGCAGTACAACATGCCTTCCTACTTGCTGAACCGATTGAAGTAATTAATGACCCTAGAGAAATAGCCCTGGTGAAGTGTCAGGCACGCACTAACGGGGATGACCCTATCTCAAAAGGTAATGAAACAGCAATACACATGCCAAACATGCTGCGTACTTTAGCGAGATCTGGAACCTCCCAGAAAAACAAGAAGATAAGGGGAGGGCGGGAGCAAGACAGATGCTGATGAAGGAGGGGTACACACACATCCCTGAAACTCAAATTATGGAATTGCAGGCAGCAGCACTCATGGCGGAAAAGGAGCTATGGGTCAAAAGAGGGTGCACAATGTCCCCCACAGATGCATTATGGCGTCAGAATAATAAAGGCAAAGTAGCGATGTCCCTAGTCCTATTGAAAACAGCCCTGGCTCAGCTACACCACCCCACACACACAGGAAAGGAAGTGATTTCAGCACGAATAAAGGAGGCCTGGTTCTGTCCCGAGTTAAATTCCCATGTTGCAAACTTTATCAGCAAATACCTAACCTGTCAACAGTTCACAGCCGGTCACACGCTGCAAGTGATGAAAGGTACTATACACCGGCCAGAAGGACCATTTCTGCACCTGCACATTGACTACGTTGACATGATCAATGTATGTCAAGGACACAGACACATGATTGTAGTGGTATGCCCATTTTCAAGGTGGATAGAGGCTGGGCTCTGCTCTCATGCAGATGCCTTCAGAGCAGCCAAGTTCCTGGTGAGGGAGGTCTTCCCGAGGTGGGGAGTTTGCGAAGTGCTGCGGTTAGACAATGGCCCGCACTTTGCCAATGAAATGTTTCAACACATAACTGCACTACTTGGCATTAAACACAAGTTTGCATGCGCATATCACCCGTAGGCTAACAGTCTATGTGAATGACTGAACGACCTCCTGAAAGAAGAAATTGCTAAAATTCAGCAGACAACTAAGTAAAGCTGGTTGTACTGCCTCCCGTTGGCCCAGTTTGAATTAAGGAATAGGCCAGGGTCAGATCACCACCTCACACCCCTCGAGGTGGTGACTAGACGTCAGATGCACCTTCCACTAAGCCACCATCAAGAGCCATGACCGATTATGATAGCTCTGCAAATGTTTTTGGTGATGAAATGTACGAATATGTGTCCTCCTTGATTACTAGTGTCGCCTTTATCTCTCAACAGCTCGAGCGCACGCGGGGCAGGTCGAAAAAAACACTCAACAAGAAGAAACAAACGAGGAACAGGGACAACCAGCACACTGGACTGTTGCGGAAGGGGACCACGTCCTCCTACGCAACTTCAACCGCCGGTGGAATAGCCCCCGGTTCACTGGGCCCCACCAGGTGGAAGCAGTAGCTCCTAGAGTTGTTAAATTGCGAGATAAGAAATGTGGAACCATTTACACGGCGTCAAGCCCTACAAAGATCAGACCCGCCCTTGCGTTGACGACAGGGTAAACGCAGCAGCAACAACAACGAAAGACAACGAAGCACAACTGCAACAAAAGACAATTGCGACACTGGCCCTGAGCCCTCCCCAACTACAGACACCCCTAAAAACTTTGGACAATCACCCATAGCCCACCCCATGGTCACGAGATCCCAGATCAAACAAAACCCTGCCCCGGCCAGCCCGCCCCTGCCACTACCTAAATAAAGGACATTTCCTAACAAATTGTCACGTTGCACCATACTTGTAGACATGTGCATGTTCTCTTTCTCTTTTTGTCTCGCACATGCAGGTATTGCACACAACTGTTTATGTATAAATAAAAGTGAAGAAACTAACATTGCGTTTTGCCCAGGGGTAAATGCTACCCACAGATGATAATACCCCTGAAGCACTGTCACGCCAATTTGTATACTCTATAAAAAGCCCAAAATATCTAAAAAGGAGAAGGATACGTGTGTATTACAACACATTCATTTTGGCCATAGAACTATCATTCCCACATCTCCACGAGCACTTACCAGCTCTGAGAGATAGTTCACTGAGATTAGCGTGGGAACAGCTTTTCGCCTGGGCATTAAACGACTACCTGATAGGGAGAGCTTGACTAAAGAAAATTAACAAATGAACACATATTTTTAGAAATTTTCCGGCGGAGAACTATAACGTCAAAGATAATAAGCTGCAGGACCGCAGCAAAGGTAAGAGGAAAATGCCAGTGATATTAGCTATTGTAATAAAACTAATAGGTGTGTTGGTTATCACTGCCTCTGTTTGGCAGACGCACTATGCTTATCATGTTATGGCTGCACCTAAAACTAATTTACCCCCCACCATGGCTGCAACAGGTACGGTGTCAGATGGTACAAGCAGAACGAGAATAAACAGGGAAAGGGTTAAACGTAGCACATATGCAGATAATAATGGGATTGACACATATCTTACAGATTCAGCACACATCTCAAACAACATGTGGTATCAGCACATGTCCAAAATTGGTAAGCAGACAACCAAGGACTACTGCTATGTGTGCTTGTTGATCCCATACGCCATAAGCGCATCAAGGACATTTGTAGCTACTGAGGTGCCAGCAAAGACAGCAGAATGCCTGATATATCTGGCAATGTTCCAAACAAAAGGATGATTTCAAGGGATACTAGTATCGCTGCATTGGAAGACAAGGGACTCATACCCATATGAAAACAACTTCATCAAAACACTTATGATGTACAATAGCTACCGCCAACATACTCAAGGGTTCCGATATGTGACGGATGGTCCTGAAAAAGGAGAAACAAAGAAAGTAACATTGAAATACCTGCCGTGTGATTGGTATGCAAGTGAAAATGCTGGGGAACTAGGTTGCTGGGAAAGACCACTGATAGTAATATATGGGAAGATATACACGAATGAAGGATGGACAGAGGGAGTTGTGGGGAGCAATATGGTAACATCCGCAAATGAAAATATTCACAGAATGAATGAAACAAACCACAAATGTTGGACGGAATGGATAAAGAGTGTACCACTGTTAACATGGCTGGAGAAAGACGAAGACCCAATAACTATACTACCGCTAACTGCACCCACACTGTGCTACCAACACAACAGCGATGTTGATGTTGGAAGTAACAACAACTGTAAAAGTACAGTACTGATACGTGAGGGGGTTGTTGGCACAGCAGTTCTAATGGCCCACTATTGGGCCTGCGGCGATAAGGCATACCACAGATTACCACCATTTTGGAATGGAATATGCACTATGGTACACATCAACGTACCATCTCTGGTTGTGCCTCAGAAACATGTCAACTTGGGCAACTTCCCTAAAATGGACGAAGGGAACAAAAGGAGGAGACGACATCTGACTATTGAAGAAGGTACAGGAAGAAACGACACAGGCATCTTGTCAAGAGTGAAAAGACAAGGAGAACCACTGATAGAAAAATACCTGTGGGGAAGATCGGAAACAGCTTTCAGTGACATTCCTGCAGGACACAGACTGTTTAGCAGAGCAGCAATGTTCGTTTTATCAATAATACATCCAGGACTGCAGGCATATGCAAATGCGAAATGGCTCCAAATAACCCGATGCGAGCTAATGATGACAATAAATTCCACCGTCATTGGATTTAATGCAATAAAAGAAGAATTGAGGGCTGTACGAATGGAAGCAATACAAAATAGATATGTACTGGACCTCCTTACGGCAATGGAAGGAGGTGTTTGTGCAAAAATTGGAAAATCATGTTGCACATTGAACCCTGCTAATGACGCAGACAATTGAACACTTACTGAGGCAGTATCACAACTTGCCACGATGCACTCAAAGATGGCAGAAGAAGGGAAAGGAGTGAAGAAAGATGGCAGCTGGTTTTCATTTTTATGGTCATGGATGCCATCATGGCTGTAAAATGGACTAAAATTAATAGTAGGATGTATAATAGTGGGAATGGCTGTGTTAATAGGAATGAGGTTTTGGAAGGCAAGAAAAGCATGTACAACGGATGAAATGATGGAAATGGTTGGCATGCACACCCTACTACCAGCCGAAGATGACAAGCACACAGACATTATTATACAAGAACGAGAAAGGTTGCGCAAGCAAATACTTGAAAATCGATGGAAAGTGGGTCTACTGCAAACCCGGTGGAGGCTGCGTTTATATGTATTTATTGGTCATTTGAAGATCACGTCAACCACTATGGACACCTGGCTGGAATAACGAAAGTATGGAGAGTAAGAGGAGATACGGAAAAGGATAATTTTGTGGTTGACAAGTCGACCAGAGGGGGGACTGAAGTAGGAGAATGGGAAAGCACCCTCCCCCCAGTCTCATCCAGACCATGGTCTAGGGGATCAAGGCCCAAGCACTCCCCACGAGAGGAGTTCGAACAATTCCCTTCCTTACCAGATGACAAAGTATCCTGCTTCAAAAGCATACACAAACGAGGAGCATGCCCACTAGCACGCCCAGATCAGGCCGACGCCTGCGCCATGGATCAGCTCGATTAGACACCAACCACGAAAATCATCATCGTTAAAGATGCCATGATGACATAGCCAACAGACAAGAACACACGTGCCACCATGCACACCGGTCACTCACACACCAACACACACGAAGAATATACTCAGTGCTATGACGTAGCGGACTACATACCCACAGACATGCATCGTTGTTATTTTTCACATAGGCCTTCTACAGCACCACAGAAACGCAAGACGCCTGAAGAGCTTGTGTGTATGCTTGCTGGTGCTTTCTCGCTACCTATCCCTATGAAGACACCACCATGTATACCTAATGCTCTGTATGACACTCTGTCACCCCGCAACCTCCATAGTATGGATTATGTACCGCCACCCACAAACTAGGCCCAAGTAGGCCGCAAGCAAGAGTCGCCAGGCAGGAGCCTCGCATACGAAAATCCTCCCAGAACGAAAATACAAGTGCTGACCATGCAGAACGAGCCCCCAACGAGAGCTCATAGCCAAGGCCACGATGTTGCAACCCACATGTGCGCTCCCAGCGCCAAGGTTATACCTGCCGGTGCCAAGCCTTCAGAGCCGAAAAACACAAGTTCACGAGACAGAAAGTCACCAGGGTCCCACGTTTGCAACAATGAAGCGGCAAGTTGGACACCTACAGCGATGGGAAAGACATGCTCACCAGCCCGTACGCAGACCTGTCCATTGTTCCCCACAAACACATAGTTGCACATTGTTGCTAATGTCAGGTACACCGCGAGCTGGCAACGGCGATGGTCCCAGGCTTGGGGGCTCGCGGAAGAACCAATCAGAATACAGGGGGCTCATCACTGACGCCATTACTCTTAGCCAATCACCAAGGGTCCCCTTGAAACAATTTTGATGTAGCAACTGTTAGGGACAGCCCAAGTGTACCACCTGACCCGTCCTTATCCACTAACATTTCCTCCCATAGGGTAACTATACTAACCCTACCACTCGGGGAACCAACCCGAAGTGGCCATAGGTTTTGTGCTGATTTTCCCAGGTGACGCAAGTAGCGCGTCATACTGCTGTAAAAAGGGCCTGCGAGCCCCACTAAGTACGAGAGCCTCTCCGGATGCATACGGTCTGAGCATATCCCTGCCGTTACTCTAATAAATAGCAGTTGTTACCTTGCACTTGGGTGTGTCTCGTACTCCTTTTGGGACATGGGAGGAGTTGGGGCCTCCCCACCCCAGAGGTCCGCGGACGGCTCTTCCTGCCCCCAGGAAAATCACCCCAACACTTCCTCCCAGTTTTAAGTGGCATTCCACGCTGGAAGGGAGCACCCTGATATTTTATACATTCCAAAGTCAGAAGACAGTCTAAGTCCAATGAAAAACCATCTCAAAGTCTGACCAACGTTCTGAAAAAGAGTGAAAATGTGTTTTTCCCCTTTCAGATAATTGAGAGGGAGGAGCCAGTGCTTGCCAGAGTATGCCTGGACAATGGAAAAAGCTTAATCACTGAATGATTATTCAGGAAACTCCAAAAGGATCAGACCATTCCCACATTTAAATTGATTGATAAATGGGAAGTAGGTTGGGAAACCCCAAATGAAAACATTTCCTTCATAGCAGGTGTATGCTAAAAATGTCCATCGGCAATAAAAGCATAGAACACAATTGTTGGGTCATGAGAGATGTCCCATCTGCATTTCATTTAAGTAGAGATATTCTCAATCAATGTACAATCAATTTGGATCAAATGAATAATAAAGTATGGTCAATACGGGGGGGATAACCCCATAGGCTTTGACAAAACTGAAAAATTATTCCAGTGGGCTCGATTACTTCCTTACGTGGTTGAATTTCAAGTGCGAGAAGAGGTTACCATTCCCCTAAAAATTAAGCTAGGACAGAACCTCAAAAATCAGGACGCCTATACAAATTTGAATTCTTACCTCCGACAACAAGATCTGTATTTACATCCAACACCTCTAGTGGATCTAGAACACAACACCATTCAAATATTGACGGATAACAGCGACCCCCAACGTATCGCTTTGGGTGCAGACACCTTTATTGGAATGATAATTATTCTATTGATTTAGGTAACAAAATCATCGGACCAATTCCTCACTCCTATTTCAAGATCAAAGACAGTATTCCTCCAGAAAATATTAGTTCCTGTCACAGGGGGAATTTCTCGATGTACTCTTCATGCCCTTGTAGGGTTGAAGAAGTAACCTGTGACATCAGGAAGGATGAGGGGGTGTTCAGAGTTAATATAACTACCTCGAATCCATGGAACGTCCTGTGCAGGTGAAGACCATAAAATAAAGATCACCCCAATCAACAGGAGGATACCTCTGAAATTGCCATGCCTAAGGTCTTTCCAGTTTTCAAACAGATGGTTGAAGACTGGATCAATCTTGCTGAAGCCTGAGAGACTGAGGAGCAAAGACAGAAGCTGAAATAGGTATTCCCTGGGCTTCCAAGATATCTTTTCAGTAGACTCGTATGACTGTGGACGTGCATTGCAGCTGGCCACCTGCTAAGGCCAGATGAAAAGGCCTGCTACCAAAGTCTTTGCTGGTCCTATTTCCCATCCAGGGACCGGCACATGAATTGCACCTAAATGCAACTTTTTCCCCATCTACTATTCACTACTTGTGCCCCAAGACCTGGGTAAAGTGGCTGCCACTGTGCTGATGCAACCAGCAGGATCCCAGCCTGCCCCTGACCTTGAGCAAGCTGATTGACCAGCTGCCGTCTTGTCTCTGACAACCACAACAATCTGGGAAGTGCAGCCGGCCACCTGCGAAGGCCAGATGCAAAGGCCTGCTACTGAAGTCTCTGCAGTACCCTAATCCCTGTGATATGTTGCATACTCCTGCCAGATCTAACAGCGTTAGCAAGAAGCCGGCCCAGTCTATCTGCCTCCCTGTATCGCCATGCCTGAAAGGGATAATATATCAATTGAACCTGTTAGGAAAGATTTCTTAATTGTGGGTAATTTTCCTTCCATGTGGCAACCCCTAAACTTTTTGCTGTTGTTTTCACCATGATCTAGACTTTGCCAGAGAAGTGCAGCCTTCTACCGCACTCCTCTGGGCTTTCGCTCCATTCTTACGGGGAAACTGACATGCCCTTAAGACAGTCAGTACCGGGAAATGTTGTTTTCCGTAGTTCTTTTATCATTTTGCAGCTTTCGCGCAACATGACACAAGAGAGCACTGTAAGTTAAGTTACTGCTCTCTTGGGTCTCTAGTCTTCTACAGGCCCTAGATACTCTCTTTGGATTGTTAATGAACGGTGCAAGTGAATCACGGACGGGACTGGTGGCAGCGATCGTTTCTTTGTGTTTTTGAGCTCCTTTTGGCGTTTAAGCGCGTTTCTCACGCTTACCCCAAAATGGTGGCCTGGCTCCCAAAATGGCCACACCATGAGGCTCTTTGTCCTGCCCGCTGGCCGTCTTGCCACCTTCACCTTTCCCAAGTTGAGCCTACCCGGGGCCTTCCTTATTTGGGCATGTACTTTCCCACGAAACACAGATGTTTTCGCGGGCTTCTACAGGCCTTGTGTGGGCCTCCAGGATATGGGTTGGGATGTCTGGTCCCAATACACATCCTGGGTGCCAGAGAGTCTAGTGTGTCGTGAATGCCTGGGACCACTGGGGTCCGTGATAGGTCCACGTATGGTGTTAGTGTTTTGTGAGCAGATCTCCCATTGGGTCCCCTCCGTTTTGGCGCGAAGGGAACCGTGGATAAGAGGAGGCTGGAAACACCACTACCATGTCGATCTCCTGAGTTCTCACGAATGAAGGAATACAGGAGCCAAGTATCCTGCAACTACGAGGCTGAACCGAGGAATCGCTGGTGACCCGCTGAAGGACTGCTCCTCTGCACTGCTGTCGCTTGGTGAAACCCTTTCTACCTCTGATAGAACGAGAAGGCCTGTACTGGTACTTCGACCCCTTGGAATAGTGGGAACAACTATTCTCGGCATCTTCACCATCTCCTGCACGTAAGCCTTCGGAAGTGTCTCTGGGCCATCCAGCAGACTGACCAGCCTACTCAGGAGTCTTGCTCTGCAACCGCCGTCAGGTTGTGGTGTATTACGAGTCCTTGTCACTCTCACACGATTCGTACACTTGGCATTCCCAGGTCTGAAGTGAGCAGTGTACATTGGGCTGAAATACACACGGGCACTCCGTCGCCCTGCTGTGGTGACAAACTGTGCGGATTCACTGCGTTTGGGACATCCTCCACTCTACTTCTGCTGCTGCGGAATCTACACGACGCCGAGACGTCCCCTGCTCGTATCTGAACCTGCCAGCACTGAAACTGACACGGAGAAGCCTGGGTCTATCTGCATCGGGGACCGGTGAGTAGCATCGCTAGGAACTGGTCGTCCTCCTGCAGTAGCCCATAGCTTTTCCCCGCTGTGTCTAACAGCACACCTTTCCGTACTCGCGCTCTGCTTCTGCCCACAGTGGAGGCTGTGCTTGAGTCGCGGAGCTCTGTTCATCTTCATTTGTTCATAAAACTGATCTGCCTGATTCCCTCGAAGAGACTCCCCTTTGCCCGTTGGCACCAGCGGGTGCAGGTACTTTTGAGCACAAGGCTCCACTCTTCGTAGGGCTCGGACTTCCTTTTAGTTAGGTGCCTCTGAAGGCGGACTGGGTCTAACTATTATTCGCACTGCCTGTTTTCCTCCCCATCTAGGTGGTCTACACATTTCGTGCGTCTAACTCCTTAGACTCATTTGTATTTGTATATATATTGTATTTGATTGTGATGTATTGGTTTACTTGAGTTTTATTGTGATTGCTCGCTGCGGTCAATGTTACAAAGGCCTTGTAATAAATGTGTCTATATTTTTAATATAACACCTGCTTGGAGTAATTTGTAAGTGTCCTTGCTTTGTGTGCTCATTGCAGGCTTTCAGTCACCCTCACCCCTCTTGAGACCTAGTCTTGACAGCTGCGATCGCTACCCTGATTGGTCTGCCTTGTACAGAGGTTACTCTGTTCCAAGAAACTAGGCTGGCCTTCTGAACCTCTGCCCCTCCAGGACAGAGTTCAGAAATCCATCTTAACAAATTGGTGTACAGCGGTGGGATACGACTGAAGGTATCCAGTGTTGCGCACGAGCAAAGGCATTTCAAGTTATTCCTACCAGGACACGTAGTGAATTGTCGTAGTATAACTTTTAAAAGGCCATAGTCCTATCTAACAGTATGGAAACAAATACCTTGTTAACTTTAAATGCTTCTAAATCTGAAAACATTGAAAAAGATGTGTGCGGAGAGAGGTGTATCCTCTCAAGGCACCAAATTGGATATGATCCAAAGAATCGTGGCGTGGCAAGAAGCACAGCTTGACGCAATAACTTCTGAGGACAGTGCGGAAGGAGGTGGGGCTGCTCTCACTGGTAGAACCGACGGTTCTGCCGCTGCACTGGTCCACCACGACCACGAGGACAGGGAGGATGAGATGTCTAATCTTTCCTCTGCCATTGTTGATGGGGAGGCCATGCTTGAATTCAAGAAGCAAGAACTGCTGTTTAGGCAGAAGGAGCTTGATTTCAACATGACCAAACTAAAAATCGAACAGGCAGAAAAACAGAAAGACAGGGATCACCAGTTGGAACTGGCCAAGCTTCAGGTTGCAAATGGATCCAAGGTTCCTGGACATGGGTCTGGGGCCTCCTCTCATTCACAGTCTCCAAAAGATCTGCTCAGTGTGTATGAGGAAAAGAATGACATTATGGACTGGCTGAATATGTTTGAGTATGCCTGTGAAGTTCAACAAGTTGACAATGCTGATAAGATTGCCTGGTTACTCAGCAGACTGCCCCATTCTGGCTGTAGTGCCATTATGGAAATGTGGAAGGCTGAGCGAGCGGATTTCGCAATGTTAAAGCAAACTCTCATTTTAAAGTTTGTAAAGACTCCTGCCCAATATATAAAACGATTCTGAGAGTATAAGAAAAAAGAAGGTGGTACTTGGGTATCTTATGTAACCGTATCCTTAAAAAACTTTACTGGCTGGGTCGAAGGTTATAAGGTTTCTACCTTTGAAGGCATGATAAGGCTTGTCATGCTAGAACATATTTTTGCATCTTCTTCCCCGGAGCTTAAGCAGCATTTGGTTGATTCAAAGGAGATAGATCCTAAGAAGCTGGCCATTGCAGCAGACTTATGGGTGTCACATCGAGTGCCCCATAAGGACAAAACTCATCCTGGTACGCAGGAGGAAGGGAAAAAGTCCAAAGATAAGGAGGATGGAGAATCTGATCAATCTTCTTCTCAAAAGGGCCACAAAAAGAAAAATAAGGGTAAGACACAAGAGAACTCACAGGGTAGTGGAGGTCAGCCTCTGAAACAGAACTCTGGTTACAATAAGCCTCCCTATGTAAACAGACCCAATGGATCTTGTTTTGCTTGTGGAGCAACTGACCACGTGAAGGGGGATCCCCGGTGTAAGGTTAAACCTTTGGGGGTCCACTCCGCTAATCTGGCCTTCTCCTCCTACGAGGAAGAAGAGATTACGGGAGCATCCTTCTCCTCAGACTCCTTCCCCAGTGGGATAGAAGCTGAGGTAGTTTTAGTTTGCCTGGGTTCCTGGGAGCCTAAAGTCGCAGAGGCTTATGCTAGGATTCCAGATAATACCAAGCACTACTTTAAAGACAGTGTGCTGATCAATGGAGTGGATACTCCAGCTTTTAGGGATAGTGGGTGCAGTCGAAATGTAGTGGATTCTATCTTGGTAGACTCAGAGGAAGTTGCCAGAGCTACTCTGATGCCCACTAAGTTGGCTGACGGCCCACCTCGCATGTTTCCAGTAATACCTGTAAATCTTACTTTAAAGGGTACAGCAGTCAGGATTCCAGTGAGCATTCAGAGAAACGTCCCAGGAAAGGTCTTGTTAGGCAACGATCTCAGAGCTTTAGGGCTCATAGGAGACACTGCCGACAGATCCTGCACACGGTCTCAAACACAAGCAGCATTGGCCAAGACCAATACGCCGCCCCAGCCGAAGGGGAAACCCAAGGCGAAAGGAGTAAGAAAGCCAAGACGAGGGAAAGAGAACATTCCCCCGAACTCGCCTACCACCGCGGTGGAGGAAGTTGGTCAATCGCCCGGGCCTCATGAGGAGGTGGCGATGCCTGAAGTATTTGACCCCAATGACCACCCTGAACTAAAAGACTTGTTAGTAGAAGGTGGTCCTGACAGGGAAGAATTCAGTAAAGGCCAACGTGAGTGCCCATCTCTGGAAGGCCTAAGGAGACAGGCCTGCTCCCAGCTTGAGGGTGAACCTCCTGGGACGCATCAGATTTATTGGGAAGGTGGACTCCTGTATAGTGAGCCCACAGAGTCTACAGAAGGAGACCATAGGAGGTTGGTGGTTCCCCTTGCTGTAAGACCCTTCCTCCTGCAGCTGGCGCATGAAGTGCCCCTTGCTGGTCACCTTGGTATTAAGAGGACCAAGCAAAGGTTATCCATGCACTTCTACTGGCCCAAGATGGGGGTGCAAGTAGAAAGTCACTGCAGGAGTTGTGCCTCCGGCCAGTTATCTGGTAAGAGTGGCTCAACAATCCAAGCTCCATTGGTACCACTCCCAGTTGTGGGAATACCATTAGAAAGGGTAGGGATTGACATTGTTGGTCCCCTTGACCCACAGACATCCTTAGGCAATAGGTTTATCTTAGTGCTAGTCGACTATGCTACCAGATATCCTGAGGCCATCCCATTGAAAACTGTAACTGCCAAGTCGGTTGCAAAAGCGTTACTTGGCATCTTTACTAGGGTTGGCTTCCCTAAAGAAGTTGTGTCTGACAGAGGCAGCAACTTTATGTCAAAGTATATGCAGGCTTTGTGGAAAGAATGTGGGGTTACCTACAAGTTCTCTTCTGCATACCACCCCCAGACCAATGGTCTGTTGGAACGTTTCAACAGAACGTTAAAGAGCATGATTGGGGCTCTGGAAGAACCTCAGAGAAGAAAATGGGATCTTCTTTTACCATGCTTACTGTTTGCCTACCGAGAGGTACCACAGGAGGGTGTTGGCCTTAGCCCCTTCGAACTTCTGTTCGGTCATCCTGTACGGGGACCATTAGCCATAGTCAAAGAGGGATGGGAGATGCCCACTCCCCCTGTCACTACCAACGTAGTAGATTATATGCTGGGGCTCAGAAACGGATGGTACTTCTGATGGGCTTGGCTAGTGATACATTGAAGGCAGGACAAGCACTGGTGAAACATTGGTAAGACCAGAAATCTTCCCTCATCAACTTTACACCTGGTCAGCAAGTCCTGATCATGAATCCCATAAGGCCTCGAGCTTTACAGGACAAATGGTCAGGCCTTTACACAGTGGTGGAGCCCCTGGGTGAGGTCAACTATTTAGTGGACCTTGGAAGGCCTGGACAGGCTCCAAAAGTGCTCCACGTAAATAGGCTGAAGGCTTTCGTCCCAAGAGTTGAAATCGCAGCACTGCTACTGGCTTCAGATGTTGAGGAAGAGGAGTCTGAACCTCTCCCCGACCTGTTCCAAAGAGGTCCTTCAGATAGCTCCTTTGAGGGTGTCCGAGTGGCCCCTCACCTGACTTCTGATCAGCAGGCTGAGGTGAAAAGTTTGCTTAGGCAGTTTTCCCCCCTGTTTTCCCAGTCGCCTGGTTTGACACCTTGGTGCAAACATAGCATAGACACAGGAGACAGTGTACCTACCAAAAGTAGGGGATACAGGATGTCAGACAAAGTACGGTCTTACATTAAGACCGAGGTCAACAAGCTGTTAGACCTTGGGGTGATTGAACCCTCTAGTAGTCCTTGGTCCAGCCCTGTGGTTTTGGTTCCAAAGGCAGGCACTTCTGAATTGAGGTTCTGCGTGGATTACAGGGCTCTGAATGCTGTCACCAAGACAGATGCACACCCCTTGCCTCGAACGGATGAGCTGGTCGATACTTTGGGTGCCTCCAAGTACCTCAGCACATTTGACCTCACTGCTGGCTATTGGCAAATAGCTTTAGCAGAACATGCCAAAGAGAAGACAGCGTTTTCTACTCCAGGCGGTCTTAACCAATTCAGGGTAATGCCGTTCGGGTTGAAGAATGCACCTGCCACTTTCCAGAGGCTTGTGAATCATGTGTTGAATGGGTTGGAGGAATTCTGTCTTTCATATCTGGATGATATAGCAGTTTTCAGTGCCACCTGGGAAGACCATGTGAATCACCTCGAGATTGTGCTCCAGGCTCTTCAAAAAGCACACTTGACCATAAAGGCTAGCAAATGCCAGATTGGACAAGGCTCAGTGGTTTACCTTGGACATGAAGTAGGTGGAGGGAGGATACAGCCTCTTCCCAGTAAAGTACAAGCAGTACAAGACTGGCCTACCCCCACTACACAGACCCAAGTGAGAGCCTTCGTAGGACTCACGGGGTACTACCGCAACTTCATGGCAGACTATGGCACCATAGCTGCCCCTCTGACTGCCCTCACTACTCCGAAGAAACCCAAGAAGGTAACTTGGACCGACGAGTGTGAGAAGGCCTTCAACGGCTTAAAAGACTCCTTGTGCCAGGCCTCTGTCCTCAGGGCCCCTGATTATCAAAGACCTTTTATTGTGCAGATGGACGCCGCTGATACTGGGATAGGAGCTGTACTATCGCAAGTAGATGAGAAGGGTAAGGAACACCCTATTGGTTTTATTAGTCGCCAGCTTAAGGACAGAGAGCTTAGATGGTCCACAGTGGAGAAAGAATGTTTCTCTGTTGTGTGGGCCCTACGGAAGCTGAGACCCTACCTCTATGGGACCCACTTCACTGTGCAAACTGACCATAAGCCCTTAAAGTGGCTAATGAACATGAAGGGAGAGAATCCAAAGTTGCTTAGGTGGTCCATAAGTCTACAAGGCTTCGACTTCACTATTGAGCATAGGCCAGGTGTCCAACATAGTAATGCTGATGGGTTGTCCAGAATGTTTAACCGACCTGAACAAGAGACTCATCCAGGGGTGGATTAGTTCCCCCTGTCCATAGTCTGGGAGGGGCGAGTGTTAGGAAAGATTTCTTAATTGTGGGTAATTTTCCTTCCATGTGGCAACCCCTAATCTTTTTGCTGTTGTTATCACCATGATCTAGACTTTGCCAGAGAAGTGCAGCCTTCTACCGCACTCCTCTGGGCTTTCGCTCCATTCTTATGGGGAAACTGACATGCCCTTAAGACAGTCAGTACCGGGAAATGTTGTTTTCCGTAGTTCTTTTATCATGTTGCAGCATTCGCGCAACATGACACAAGAGGGCACTGTAAGTTAAGTCACTGCTCTCTTGGGTCTCTAGTCTTCTACAGGCCCTAGATACTCTCTTTGGATTGTTAATGAACGGTGCAAGTGAATCACGGACGGGACTGGTGGCAGCAATTGTTTCTTTGTGTTTTTGAGCTCCTTTTGGCATTTAAGCGCGTTTCTCGCGCTTAGCCCAAAATGGTGGCCCGGCTCCCAAAATGGCCAGACCACGTGGCTCTTTGTCCTGCCCGCTGACCGTCTTGCCCCCTTCACCTTCCCCAGGTCGAGCAGACCTGGGGCCTTCCTTATTTGGGCATGTACTTTCCCGCGAAACACAGATGCTTTCGCGGGCTTCTACAGGCCTTGTGTGTGCCTCCAGGATGTGGGTTGGGATGTCTGGTCCCAATACACATCCTGGGTGCCAGAGAGTCTAGTGTGTCGTGAATGCCTGGGACCACCGTAGTCCGTGATAGGTCCACGTATGGTGTGAGTGTTTTGTGAGCAGATCACCCATTGGGTCCCCTCCGTTTTGGCGCGAAGGGAACCGTGGATAAGAGGAGGCTGGAAACACCACTACCATGTCGATCTCCTGAGTTCTCACGAACGAAGGAATACAGGAGCCAAGTATCCTGCAACTACGAGGCTGAACCGAGGAATCGCTGGTGACCCGCTGAAGGACTGCTCCTCTGCACTGCTGTCGCTTGGTGAAACCCTTTCTACCTCTGATAGAACGAGAAGGCCTGTACTGGTACTTCGACCCCTTGGAATAGTGGGAACAACTATTCTCGGCATCGTCACCATCTCCTGCACGTAAGCCTTAGGAAGTGTCTCTGGGCCATCCAGCAGACTGACCAGCCTACTCAGGAGTCATGCTCTGCAACCGCCGTCTGGTTGTGGTGTATTACGAGTCCTTGTCACTCTCACACGATTCGTACACTTGGCATTCCCAGGTCTGAAGTGAGCAGTGTACATTGGGCTGAAATACACACGACCGCTCCGTCGCCCTGCTGTGGTGACAAACTGTGCGGGTTCACTGCGTTTGGGACATCCTCCACTCTACTTCTGCTGCTGCGGAATCTACACGACTCCGAGACGTCCCCTGCTCGTATCTGAACCTGCCAGCACTGAAACTGACGTGGAGAAGTCTGGGTCTGCCTGCAAAAGGGACCGGTGAGTAGCATCGCTAGGAACTGGTCGCCCTTCTGCAGTAGCCCATAGCTTTTCCCCGCTGTGTCTAACAGCACGCCTTTCCGTGCTCGCACTCTGCTTCTGCCCACAGTGGAGGCTGCGCTTGAGTCGCGGAGCTCTGTTCATCTTCATTTGTTCATCGAACTGATCTGTCTGATTCCCTCGAAGAGACTCCCCTTTGCCCGTTGGCACCAGAGTGTGTAGGTACTTTTGAGCACAAGGCTCCACTCTTCGTAGGGCTCGGACTTCCTTTTAGTTAGGTGCCTCTGAAGGCAGACTAGGTCTAACTATTATTCGCACTGTCTGTTTTCCTCCCCATCTAGGTGGTCTACACATTTCGTGCGTCTAACTTGTTCGACTCGTTTGTATTTGTATATATATTGTATTTGATTGTGATGTATTGGTTTACTTGAGTTTTATTGTGATTGCTCGCTGCGGTCAATGTTACAAAGGCCTTGTAATAAATGTGTCTATATTTTTAATATAACACCTGCTTGGAGTAATTTGTAAGTGTCCTTGCTTTTTTTGCTCGTTGCGGGCTTTCAGTCACCCTCACCCCTCTTGAGACCTAGTCTTGACCGCCGCGATCGCTACCCTGATTGGTCTGGCTTGTCCAGAGGTTACCCTGTTCCAAGAAACTAGGCTGGCCTTCTGAACCTCTGCCCCTCCAGGACAGAGTTCAGAAATCCATCTTAACAGAACCTCCCTATCCGCCAAATCTCTGAACTTCAGCAAGTTACCTCTGATGAGTCCTAGTAATGCTCGGTCATATGTGGGGCCATATTCATTCTCAAGCTTCTTAAGGGCTGATTCTGCTCTGCCCAGCTTGCATCTTCTTTTCTTCAGAGCACCTGAAGTTATTGAGATCACCTCCCCTCTAACCCACACCTTGAAAGCCTCCCATACAATAGAGTGATATTGTATGGACCCTTCATCTCTATGAAAAAAATCTGTAACTCCAATACGAAGCATCTCTAGAAAGACCGGGTCTAGCAGGCATGTGGAAGGCATGTGCCACGGGGGACGGGAGTTGCCGGTCCATCCCAAAGTACTGTCAGTGTAATGGGAGAGTAGTCAGAGATTGTTTGAGGAAGAATCTTACAGTCCTGTACCTGTGCCATTAACAAGGCCGGAACCAGCCAGTAGTCAATCCTGGAGTTGGTGTCATGCACCGACAAGTAGTAAGTGTACTCACGTATACTAGGGTTGTGTTCTCCATGCGTCAACTAGTTCAAGTTGTTGCATAATATGCAAAACTGTGCGACCTGCATTTGTTAAATCTTGCTGGGTGGCACTGGAGAGGTTGAGCACGCAATGCAGGATTGAGTTGAAGTCGCCCCCCAAATAATACGTGTGCAGGCTCCCACCAATAGCATGCCCATCACCTGGCCATGCAACTCAGGGTCATCTATATTTGGGCCATATGTATTTACCAGTGCTGTATCGACACTTGCTAATCCACCCCACAGAATAACATATCTCTCTTGTGGATCTACACAGTGTTTGGTTTCCTGAAAAGGGATTGAGCATTGTATCAGTGTCATAATCCCTCCAGATTGCGATGAGTAGTTAGTATATCTTCGTTGCTGTCCCCAGTTAGCTGCAAAGCCTTCATTGAGCATCCCCTTGACATGCGTCTCCTGGAGCATCAAAACTTTTGGGGCCTGGCGGTTAATGTATGCCACCACCTTGCGTGATTTAATAGGGTGATTGAGGCCACAGATGTTCCATGACATAAATTAGATCTTATTATCTATGGCATCATGGTTATATTAGATGAGGGCCCAGATTTGCATGGGGTAACCAATGGATACAAGTGCAATGTGTGATCAAGGAACAGTCTGCACTGATTTTTAATAAGGTACGTACACCAAAACAAAACTTGTGTAACCTCTGTAACCAACGATTTACTTGTGTGTCTTTAAATCCAAACCTGACACACTTCCTTCCCACCACCCACATCATCACCCCCAACTCGACGATGGAAACCATAAAAACACAGAACATAATTGGACATACCCTGGGGTGCACCGTGAGCAGGGAATGACACTTTTCAGATGGCTGCACAACTGTAGTCAGCCCCAACTCCCGGAATTTGTGTATCCACATTTAGAAAAGCGTTGATCAATCATTGTCCATAATATCGTGCTCATTATTGCGCAGAGTGCAGGCTGTGACCGCCCTCTCGGTCCCGCCTCAGGACTGGAATGGAAATTGAGGCTACTATATAGGCTGTGGCTTCCGCCAGGGTCTCAAAAAAGTGAGCATGTGCACAATGTGCAATTTTGCCAGGTACAGTAGTGCGTATGGGACTTGTCTCATTTGTAGCAGCTTTTTGACTGGGTTGTACTATTTATGCTCAGCCTGGACATTGGTGGAAGAGTCGGGATATATGTGAATATCGGAGGATTCATACCACAGTGCTCACTTTTCTCTGGCCAGACGCAAGATGAGATCTCTGTCTCGATAGTTCAGGAGCTTGGGCAGGGTAGTGCAGGGTGGAGCTCCTGGTTTGGAGACGGGAGCCACAACACGATGTGTCCTCTCCACCAAGAAATGTTGGGAGAACTTTGAGGGGTCAAACAGTATTTTCAATATGTTTTCGACAAAGTGCTCCATCAGGACTTTCTACGTCGCCTCCGGGATCCCCATGATGTGGAGGTTGTGCCGTGAGCGCGATTGCAAGGTTCTCACATTTATTGCAGATCTTGTTTACCTCCTGTTGCAACTGCGCTATATATTACAATTGTGTTTGTTAACTTTGTCCTCTTTTTCACTGTTCCTCGTCTCTGCCTCCATTATATGAGCGCCCCCTTCTCTAGTTTGGACTTCGGGGAACCTATGGTGGATACAATGTCATCCAGTTTCATATTGACCACCATAAACCCATTTTGCATAGCCGCCAGCAAGTGGTCATCCGTGGCAGAGCTGGAGGCTGAGGTCTGTTCATCACCAAGAGCCGGCTCAATATCTCCAAAGTTTTTGGCCGGAGTATTAGTGTATAAGTCCATTGGCCCTTTTTTCTTGTCCCAAGAGCCCTTTGTCATGTTGCCTCACCTCAGAGTTGGAGCAGGATATGCTATATGAAAAGGGGCATCACCAAGTACCCGGAAAACTTACTGAAGGGTCTGTGACCAAGGGAGAGCCGTCCCAGTTATCTTCCAGAACAAGGTCAATTTATCTATATCATCGGTGATGTATCCACCGGAGTGTTGTCGGATGGGCCCCAACAGATCATACATAGCAGAGGGGATGCTCGCTCTATGTTATTTAATGGGGAACCTGACCTCCTTTATATGGAGCTCCCAGGGCCCAGGCTTTTACTACACGGGTCAGGGTACCTCGTAGGAATCTTGTAGGCCATGGCACAATATTGACCACCAGGTGTGGGCTCATCAGGACATCTTATACCCAAGGGACCGCGCTCACCAACACACCCACCGGGATCCCATATGAGCATCAATGGGTGCTTGCAAAGGAGCCCGTTTTGTATAATCTGCAGCTCACCCCAACGCCGTCGTTGGTGTGGTTGAATGGGGAATAGGGACCCCTATGATGTCATCTCCAGCGTCGCCAGCATTAGTGCAAGGCAGCGACCCCAGCACAAGGTCATGTGAGGGATGGGGAGCAGGTGTAACACAGGACCCACCAGCAAGTGGGGGCCCAATGGCTATTTCAGGACCTTTTGGATTGCCCCAATGTCCTCAAAGTCACCAGCTAGCTGCGGGCCGTGTGAATTGCACTCCATTCATTGTAGACCATAAGCACTCAGTGGCGGAACCGTGCAACAATAGAAAGTGCCTCCCCTGGGCCCACTATGCATCTGTGTTATTGCATTCCAGCACCCGAATGGGCAAGTGGGGTCCTGTGAGGGGGCCTAGGTGCCTGGACTCACCTTCACTGCAATTTGTAGCTCGGCAGTCCCCTGCCACCAGAGATGAAGGGGAAGGTGGGACAGCCGAGGAAGTGACACACCACTAGCCCCTTGCTGAAGTATTTATGTCCTCTCGATGTCGGGAGCGCAGGGGAAAGCAGAAGGGGTGTTGGTTGAACATGCCCCGACACCGGAAGTCCCGCAGCACTGGAGCAAGGCACAGCCTTGGATGGAATGTGGGGGTCGGGTGTTAGTATAGGCTGGCAATGTTCTGTTACAGCTCCGTAGCCAGCACCAGGGATCACAAAAGGAATTGTTGTGTGTATTCAGGCAGGAGGCCGGGAGTAGGTTGTGCCAGTTGAAGGTGTCGGCTCAGCCAGCAGCACAGCCAGCACCGACGATCGCGCCCACTCTGCAAAACAATGATGGTTCCCACACAAATCAAGTGGCAGGGCAGGCATTCCTGTGGAGAGGTCACTGCATGCACCCACCCGTGTATCGGGCTGAGTATTTGTATTTTGTATTTGTTTTATTTGTAACGTGCACCATCAGGCCCGTAGGCATCAGGGCGCAACTTAGACATGGTTACATGAGCGAACAGTTACATAAAATCAACACATTTACAGTACATAGTGATCAGGGCATACAGGCAATATATACATATATACAGACGTAGCTTGTGGCAAGCGTTTGCCGAAGTGGGTCTGGGCATCAAGGCTGGTTAAAGAGCCAGGATTTAGTTTTGGATTTGAAGGCGTTAAAGCTTTCTTCAGCACGGATGGTGAGAGGGAGAGCATTCCAAAGCTTAGAGGCTAGGACGGGGAAGCTAGATCCACCCGCCTTTTGGAGTTTGAACCTGGGAATGGTTAGGCAGTGGGTCTGAGCCGTTCTTTGCTGGCGGGTAGGCGCGTGTCTGGAAAGCCGGCTGCAAAGATATGGTGGGGCTTGGTTAGCTAGGCATTTGTAAGGGGGGCCCGCTGGGATGCAGGGGCGGCAGACGATGATCCAGTTCCTGATGCAATGTGAAAGCACAGCTCCCACTGGACTTGCAGTGACCCAGTACGGGGGGCTGCGGGGCCCGCCGCTTCCCACCCGCCCCGCAGATTGAAGTCGGGGCTGAGTCCCCCCGCCCCCTCACGGTAGAGAAGAGACGCAGTATGGATGGCCCTTTTTTCCATCCATACTGTGTCTCTCTGTGGCGGCCTGGGTAAAAGCAGGGGAAAACGATGTTTAGAAATTGTGGGACACATGCAAAGCAAGAGGCTCTTGCTTTGCATCTGTCCCTCAATATCTAAAAATCGTTTTGGGTTGGGTATACTTCTATATCTGTGCACCGGGGTGCACGGATGTAGAGGTACACCCAACCCAGAAGGATTTTTAGAAGTGTAGGCACAGATGCAAAGCAAGTCTGTCCCTCAATTTCTAAAAATCGTTTTGGGTTGGGTGTATTTGTACATTTGTGCACCCCTGTTGGCAAGAGGGGTGCACAGATGTAGAGGTACACCCAACCCAAAACGATTTTTAGAAATGGAGGCACAGATGCAAAACAAGACTGTCCCTCAATTTCTAAAAATCGTTTTGGGTTGGGTGTATTTGTACATTTGTGCACCCCTGTTGGCAAGAGAGGTGCACAGATGTAGAGGTACACCCAACCCAAAACGATTTTTAGAAATGGAGGCACAGATGCAAGACAAGACTGTCCCTCAATTTTTAAAAATCGTTTTGGGTTGGGTGTAGTTGTACATCTGTTCACCCCTCTTAGCAAGAGGGGTGAACAGATATATAGGTACACCCAACCCAGAAGGATTTTTAGAAATGGAGGCACAGATGCAAAACAAGACGTTCCCTCAATTTCTAAAAATCGTTTTGGGTTTGGTGTATTTGTACATCTGTGCACCCCTCCTAGCAAGAGGGTTGAAGAGATGTAGAGGTACACCCAACCCAGAAGTATTTTTAGAAATGGAGGTACTGATGCAAAGCGAGGGAGGGGGCAGGGAGCAGGGCCAGGGAGAGGGCAAATTAGACTGTTTGCATGTCTCTGGGTGTGCACGTGGTGAGGGTGAATGCTATGGGCGGGGAGCGGAGGCGTATGAGCCAGCACTTTCTTGTAGATCTGCCATATTTGAAATGGGGTAATGCTGGTACTTCTCAGTTAGCTCGCTATACTCTTGATGGGATAGTACTGCTGTAACAGGGCATCTATAATTGTTGAATCTTCTTAGCGATAATACTATGCTTTTGTTGAGGCAATGCTAGTTCATCTTAGTGGGGCTGCTATACTTTTGATGGGACAACATCAGCACCTCTCAGTTGAGCTGCTACACTCTTATTGACAAGGCCCGAGCACTTCTCAACAGATGTATTTCTTTTTATTTTAATTGGTTATTTATAATGCGTGTACTACCCAGAGGTTTCTAAGCGTGGACTGAGGGAGCGAACCTGTGTTGCGCGCACCGAGGGAGTGAACCTGTGTTGCGCAGACCGAGGGAGTGAACCTGTGTTGCGCAGACCGAGGGATCGAACCTGTTGCTCTGTCGTCTTGCTTCCAAGCCGAGCACGTTGCCCCTGAGCTATCCTTCCGATACTCTAAAGATCTGAAGTACATTTAATGATACAGAACCAGAACTATTGAGCAAGTCTGTCATCATCAGAATAACTGAACACTGTCGTGGTTATACAAGAGCTCATATATTTAAAGGGATGGAATTACTCAGAATGTAGCAGCACTATTCGATAACCCAAAGTTCTTAAGCATAGTTAATGTGAAAATATTATACTTCTCACCATTGGGACCGTACTGCCACTTCTCACAGAGGCTTCTACACCTTATATGGGGCAGCAATGATCCAGCCTACTGCTCACATGCTCAGAATTGTCATTTCTCAGCAGGTCTGCAACACTATACCATTGTGCTCTGTATGTTGAGTGCTTCTTCACCACCAATGTGGATTCATGGCTCTCTCCCAGTGTCTAAATAGTAGATCTGTCTACATTCAATTGGCAACAGGCATGTCTGAAGCTGCCTGCTGTCCATAAACTGCCGCTCAGGATGTTGGGAGCCGTGATGGGGCAAGGGATAGAAGGCTCAAGCCTGTCGGATAGCAGAATCAGCAGTGTCTTAAAACCTGCTCACTCCCTCTGGAGGGGCCATGGGGCAAAATGAGCCTGATCCCACATACAGGGGTCTGTTACCCCTTTATCTCTCCTGAATGAAAGAATGAGCTTTCTCAGACAAAAGTTATCACCCCTGCACACACTTTGAATGAATATGGTATGGATCTATAGATTGAGAAAACTGGAGTGACAATTCAGAGTGTTTTAACAGAAATATAATTGTCTTCCCAGATGGGAGACTGACTCCATTAATATACATGGGGTCACTGAGATGACCAAGAGTGAAACTGTACATTCAGTTGTGAGATTACCAGCAACGGTTGATACTATGCTCCAAGGGGTGAGGTGTCTATTCAATATATCACACTGTTTATAGGTGTGAGACCGATCCTGAATGCTTGCCCAAAGAGCCTTTGCCAGAGTTTCACACTGAAGAAGTGAGCATGTGATCCGGGGTCTGCAGCCCACTCACACGCAGGGGATTCCCATGCTCCTACTTGCGAGATTTGCACCAAATTAGCGAGATTGTGCTCCAAGGTAGGAGGCACACGCACAGTCTTTGCTATGACGTTTGACACACTCACAGGATGGGACAGCATTTCGTTCTCCCATCCTAGTTGTGTTTCTCTGCCTTTTGAGGGCTACTACAACCTGGATGATTATAGAGGAGTGGAGTAGGGGCAGTGATGGTCTACTGGAATGCAACTCAAAGGCTTAAATCTCCTTCTTACCTGACTTTACTATATGCAGTACATGCTAGCCAATGTTTCCACTGTTCTGCGCTGCGCGCGCCTCCACCCCCCCGCGCGTCATTCCACCAAGTTGGCGACTACATGCAAATTTGCAGTCCTATAACTGCCAGTGATGTCACTTCCTGTATTTGGCCCCCCCTGGGAAATTCATAAGTCGGCTCCCCTGCAGTGATCCCCCACACCTGGCCGGGCGCTACTCGGCGGTGTCCCGGCAGATCCAAGCCGTCCCTGCAGTGCCGCGATCGGCGAACCACCATACACATATGCTGCAGGTTGAAATCCTCGGGCTGCGTGGGGACTCATGGCAGTCGCTCCTGTCGGCCGCAGCTCCTCAGTCAGGCCACACACGTGGCGAGCCGAATGACAGGATCCACGGGAGATTAAGGTGCTGGTCATCGCTCGCAGTGCAGCCTACCCCAGCGGCACAAAGTCGGATAACAATTGGGGCTGGTGGCCAGTCCAACAAGTAGATGGTTCAGGCCGTGTACCACATGCAGCCGGTGCCGCATGAAAGTGTACCCTGTGTCTCATGTATTCAGCACCTGAGCGCCAATTTTGATCTGCAGCTGCTGCGTCCTTTCCGCCAGTTTTGGTGATCGCGTAGTGTGTCTAGGCGGTGGATATTGCAGGAGTTATTTTCAAATAAGGATAGTGTGGGGCCGGAGCTCCCAAACTAGGTGGTCATCTACCTGGCTGCTCAACAGCGCCCCCTCTATCTTTTCAACATTTCTACCAAGCTTTAGAAAAGGCAATAGGTCTGCCTTTATATATCTACAGAGTAATGTTAAAGCCATCACAGGACAAAAGACACTTACTATTTCCATTTGAAAAGCAGAACCTATGGTACTTGACAAAGTTCGTTATTGTAGATTTGACATTGTAGTAATGTTTCAATGGTGCTACTCTATGTCTCGAAGCAAGGAACTAAACATAGATAAAGAACGAGAGGGTGGTATCACTTGAGACCTGATGGACATGCCCTGTGTTCATAAAATCGTCAAGTGTCAGCCATCCGAAACGTTCCTCACTTCCTAACATACTCGCTCAAAGCTCATGGAATACATGAAAAATATTCTAATTCAACTCACATTCTTTTTGTGTACATTTTTTATTATATTTTTGTATATAAAATATAAGCACAATACAAACAATATGTGAATAACGTGGACATTTAATTACCAAACAAGTGTAAAGTGCATCCGTGCTGATATTATTACCCCCCTCTTCCCTCCCCAAACCCCTACCCCCCCTCCACCCACCTCCACCTCCTCCCACTGACCTTACTGGACACTGCCACCTAGAGGGCAAGAGGCCACCTGGGACTCCCCCCTTGCTCCCCCACGTCCCCCACCCTGCTAGCATCGATCCTGATTCTCAAACCCTCTATCTTCCCATCCCCCCCTCCCTCCTCCTCCCCTCCCCTTGAGTAAATTGTTCCATATACTGTACTTCTGGTTTGTTTCACGTTTGTAATAAGCTTCTCAAAATGTTGTATCTTGTTGTTTATCTGTAAAGCGCTTTGGCGTAAAGCGCTATATAAATTCAATAAACATAAACATAAACATAACATATCCACTCACACAATCAATTTACCATCTTACCACACTCATTAAACTTCAATCATGCTTGCAAACATTTCCTAAAACGTTCTAGTGCTTAATGACAAATAAGGTGCTTAAAATTCGTCAAACATGGACTGGAGCTAACATGTGGATTACTAATTCAACCCCCATCTACTGATCAGACATGCCACTATGGCCCTTATTCATGGAATCAGGTGCAGAAATGGCAGAAGGGCCGCGTGCCGAGATGGACCATGTGCGAGCCGTGGCGCAGAAAAATATGTGCATGGCACAAATATTCATGGATTTCAAGAGGCATGACTAGCCATTGCGCAAGTAACAACAAACTGCGTGGGGAACGGCCCCAATATGCCCCCACGCACACCAAAAAGCAAGTCAAAGGAATAACACAGTGCAAGCCTCCGCGCTATCCGTGGTCCAGCATCCAGCACCCCAGCAAAATTGTGCAACAACACCACACATTACCAGCCGCGCCCCAGAGAAAACGCGTGCCCTCCCTCACAAGCCCAGCCCGTATCCCAGCAAAATTGTGCGCCACCTCATAAGTGTAGGCTACACCCATTAAAAAAAACGTGAGTTCACCCCTGCACCCTCGGCACCCACCCTGTCCACATACCCCCCTACTGGACAAGCAGCATTGTAGTCCGCACACCACCCCCAGGCCGCCTCACCTGTGAGACCCCCCACAGGCAGCCCACTCCAGACTGGACAGCACCCCTCACCTGTGACACCCCCTGCAGGCACCCCCCTCCCGAACGGACATCCCAGCAGGCAGCTATCTCCAGACTGGATACTACCCCCCAGCACCACTCATCTGTGACACCCCCCGAAGGCAGCCCCCCAGACTGGACATCACCCCCCAGCACCCTTCACCTGTGACACCCCCACAGGCAGCCCCCCTCCAGACTGGACACCACCCCCCAGCAACCCCCACCTGTGACACCCCCTGTAGGCCGCCCCCTCTAAACTGGACACAATCCTTGAGGACCCCTCACCTGTGACACCCCCCACAGGCAGCTCTCCTCCAGACTGGACACCCCCTGCAGGCAGCCCCTTCCAGACTGGACACCCCCACCCACGCACCCTTCACCTGTGACACCTGTGACACCCCCCACAGGTAGCCCTCCTCCAGCTGGACACCCCCTGCAGGCAGCCCCGTCCAGACTGGACACCCCTGTAGGCATCCCCCTCCAGAGTGGACACCACCCCCCAGCACTCCTCACCTGTGACACCCCCTGCAGGCAGCCCCCTCCAGACTGGACACCACCCTCCAGCACCCCTCACGTGTGACACCCCCCACAGGCAGCCCCCTTCCGAAGGGACACCCCCCTCCAGACTGGACACTACCCCCCAGCTCCCCTCACCTGTGATACCCCCTGCATGCAGCCCCCTCCTGAAGTGACAACCCCCTCAGGCAGCCCCCTCCAGACTGGACACCACTCCCCAGAACCCCTCACCTGTGACACCCCCTGCAGGAAGCCCCCTCCCAAGGGGACACCCCACGCAGGCAGCCCCCGCCAGCATGGACACCATCCCACAGCAGCCCTTACCTGTGACACCTCCTGCAGGCATTATCCTGACAGTGTGACACATTATAAAGGATTACAATCGGGCGTCACACGCCAGACCAGGACTCTTGCCCTTAGCCTAGGATGTAGCGCTCAAAGAGAATAATTTTTCTTTATTTTCTACGAATTCAGATTGAGCTGGCACACAACCAGTTTCACACACTCTTTTACAAATACCCCAGGCCACAATGGACCATGAACCAGGCCGGTAGGTGGGAATACAATATTTATTTATTTTAAAATTCCAATGAGATCACACAATTTTAATATTGGGCAGCAATCACCAATGGGGTGATAATTACAGAATAAATGATGAAATATACGTAGTTTGACCTTCTGTTATAAAATAACCGAAGCACAGATGAATAGGAGCAAATTTACTGTTCGGGTAGATAGCACCCAAGTTAAGATTTTCCCCTGTAATACTCCCTCAAACCCCAATGAATCGAATTTTGAGTGGATAGAAAGGAGCAGCAAGGAGTCAGGGATTTTAAAACCCTTTGCAATTGCATAAAATTACACTTGAAATTGAAATAATTAATTTAAACGTGTGGCTGAATAAATGAGGTAAATATGATTTATCACAGTATCAGGAATGTAATATCAATAGGAACTACAAGGCAAGGTATCAACAAAGGGCATACAGTTCAGAAAGCAACTTGAGAGTAAGAACACAGTGCAGCCAAAATCAGAGATAGTAACTTGAGAGTAAGAACACAGTTGCATTTTCCACTGTTTTGCAATTTTAAATGTCAAAAGTTTAAAAAAAAAATAAACGGGTGAAATAGACAGAATAGGAATGCGGTTTTTAGGCTGGGTGATAGATGCACATTACAGGGATAATATAGAAGTGAAAGAGTGGCTCTAGCTGAATACCTGGGTGAGATTTTCAATGTAGAAGGAGATTCAGTTTTGGGAAAATAAATGCACTTAACAGAGAAAGTCGGTTTGGAAAGAAAGGACAAGTTTTACTTAAAGTAGATAATAAAGACTAGCTTGTTAAAGAAAGACACGGTATGCTCCAAGATTAATTTGCAACATTAACCTTTTCACCCTGCGTTCAGCCTTATGTGGGAATTACTTAAATTATTCAAAATATGACTAAGGATCTATGCAAGACAGAAATGAATAGAAGAATGGAGCTAATGCTTAGAGATCAAGGACAGGATGCACAAATAATTCTGACAGTTTTAAAAAAGCTACCAGGGTATGGATAGGATAACTTAGAGAGTGGAACAAAGACAAAGTATCAAGATGGGGTAGGCAATGTGGTGCTATGGGATGGGGAAATACTCACAATCCGCGATTGAGTTTGGGATTTGGGACAGCCAATCAGATTTCTGGACTCAAAGGCTCTGATCACAGCATGGCGGGCTCTCCTTACAGCAAACAGCTGGGCCTGTCTGCTCTTTGGATAGCAAGGGTACAGATGGTATGCAGGTAGTGGGGACCGGTCTGGTCACAGGATACTCCCAAAAGGGTACCATAGGTTTTCCCCCTAGTTATTGGGATTTTAGTGGGGTTCCTGGATAAATGGTCCTGCCTGGATAGGGTCAGCTATGCTCTGGCCTGGCAGTAGAGTTTGGGCTCTTCCAAAGTGAAGTGGAATATATGGATATGCAGGCGCTGGAAAATTCAGAAGAGAGTCCCTGTCTCTGTGAGCTTCCTCTTTTTATAAAGCGGATGACCTCACAGGATTTATTGTTAGGCAGGACTAAGCTAGACCTACCCCTAAGAACCAGATAGGTCAGCCTATGTTCGTCGCCTCCTCCAGGAGGGGACTCATTTTGTGGGGTTGTGTTTTATGAAGTACAAAGCCATCCCACAGTCATTTTTGCACAAAATCAATTATGACATAAATCACTCATTTTTACAATTGTGGCACCTTTGCAAATTACATCGGCAGATTACATATTTCACACAGCACATGGCAGTCTGACTCCCAGGTCTGTACGACATTGTTTTGCCCTTCAAATAATTTTTTCGCGATTTTTAGTGGGAATTGCTTCACCCAAAATTCCACAATTCTAGATATATGTACATTTTAGTGCATATTTCCCTTAATTTTTTACATTCCACCATTTGTACTTTTCCCACAATTCACATTTTCCTGGCGTTTCCGTCCCATACATGCTCTGGACAGCCACAATATCTTGTTTTAAAGCCACAAAAATGACATTTCAACTGTAAAATGTTTCCATTACTGTGTTGCCCGGTTGTAGAAATAACAACCTCAACATTTATTCATTAAAATTGTCTTTTGAGCCAAATGGACTGGCCTTTGTCACCAAATGTCAGTTTATCTCAGGGTTTGCCTGGGAGTTTGTCTTTGGAAACCCTTAGTTTGAGTGGATGGGAGCTGTCACTTCCAAAAGTAACACATAGGTGTCCCAGAATCTTTTGTGTCAAGCTGGAGCCCAGTCACAAAGTCTGATGGGCATGTTATATTCTTCCTCTTGCTCATTCAAGGTTTCCCCGGGGCAAAAAGTAACACGTAGGTGTCCCAGAAATCCATTGTGGCTCCTTTTGGGGAAAGGCCACTCCTGTTGCCAGCACACAAATGTCCTTTGAAGCCAAGCAGGAAACCTGTTTGGCTGGTTCCCCAGTACAGCCAATCCATTTATTTATTTATTTTATTTTATTTTATTCTGAATCAGAAGCATGTCTGTTAAAATAAAACATCATATTAGATTTTACCAAAACCCCCCCTTACATTTCAAGGCAAGGACAGGGCCGTAGTCAACATTACCCTTTTAAAACCGATATTTTTCTTGTTTGGAAAAGCACATTTTGACACGTGTTGAATTCTGCTGGGATGTCCCATTCAAATTCGGTTTTCTCTCCCATCAGGTTTCCAGACATTGTTTGCAGCCCTAGTCAGTTTCTCTTACATAGCAATCTGTCCAAGGCACAGTTCCACTGAAATCGACATATGAACAGAGAGCTAGCGTTTCTTTTGAAAAGTTTCTTTTGACATTTTGTAGCATAAAAGTCAAGCATTTTTCCGTACAGCTGAGAGTAAAGTTTCTGGTGATTTCCCAGATCTTGCCTGACACAGCCTGTCATTCAGTGAGAAATGCTTTCTTTTGCTAAGGCACGACTGGAATATGGCTGGGCATAGTTGGTTCTCACTGATAAAAGCAGTGTACTGTTGAATAGGTGAAAAAGTGCATCAGGGCACCATCATTTTAAATAGCAAATATTTCCTTTTTCAATGAGACATTTAGAGCTAGCAGCAAAGCAGCGCTGCTTCTCAATTCTCTTCTTTGGTGCACCCAAGGAAACACACTTGTAGCCTTTCTTGGTGTGCTCCCTGTTCCATCTTGCCCAATAGGTGCTTGGCAAGACAGTTCAGCCATCATTTTGTAGCTGCAAAATGCAGTTTTGGTGTGAGGCAATGGTGCTCAAAGGATCCAGCGTAACCATTCTTCTGGTGACCGCTGAAGTGCAGCTTGGTGATGGAGGGGAATTCTGTTCAATGGGTAAATGTACCCCACAAATTCACCACTGCAATGATCGTCTGTTGCTCACCTGAACCTCTGTGGTGTGACCACAGCATGAATTTAATCATTAATAACCGAAGCACAGATGAATAGGAGCAAATTTACTGTTCGGGTAGATAGCACCCAAGTTAAGATTTTCCCCTGTAATACTCCCTTAAACCCCAATGAATTGAATTTTGAGTGGATAGAAAGGAGCAGTAAGGAGTCAGGGATTTTAAAACCCTTTGCAATTGCATAAAATTACACTTGAAATTGAAATAATTAATTTAAACGTGTGGTTGAATAAATGAGGTAAATATGATTTATCACAGTATCAGGAATGTAATATCAATAGGAACTACAAGGCAAGGTATCAACAAAGGGCATACAGTTCAGAAAGCAACTTGAGAGTAAGAACACAGTGCAGCCAAAATCAGAGATAGTAACTTGAGAGTAAGAACACAGTTGCATTTTCCACTGTTTTGCAATTTTAAATGTCAAAAGTTTTAAAAAAAAAATAAACGGGTGAAATAGACAGAATAGGAATGCGGTTTTTAGGCTGGGTGATAGATGCACATTACAGGGATAATATAGAAGTGAAAGAGTGGCTCTAGCTGAATACCTGGGTGAGATTTTCAATGTAGAAGGAGATTCAGTTTTGGGAAAATAAATGCACTTAACAGAGAAAGTCGGTTTGGAAAGAAAGGACAAGTTTTACTTAAAGTAGATAATAAAGACTAGCTTGTTAAAGAAAGACACGGTATGCTCCAAGATTAATTTGCAACATTAACCTTTTCACCCTGCGTTCAGCCTTATGTGGGAATTACTTAAATTATTCAAAATATGACTAAGGATCTATGCAAGACAGAAATGAATAGAAGAATGGAGCTAATGCTTAGAGATCAAGGACAGGATGCACAAATAATTCTGACAGTTTTAAAAAAGCTACCAGGGTATGGATAGGATTACTTAGAGAGTGGAACAAAGACAAAGTATCAAGATGGGGTAGGCAATGTGGTGCTATGGGATGGGGAAATACTCACAATCCGCGATTGAGTTTGGGATTTGGGACAGCCAATCAGATTTCTGGACTCAAAGGCTCTGATCACAGCATGGCGGGCTCTCCTTACAGCAAACAGCTGGGCCTGTCTGGTCTTTGGATAGCAAGGGTACAGATGGTATGCAGGTAGTGGGGCTAAAAGCCGGTCTGGTCACATGATACTCCCAAAAGGGTACCATAGGTTTTCCCCCTAGTTATTGGGATTTTAGTGGGGTTCCTGGATAAATGGTCCTGCCTGGATAGGGTCAGCTATGCTCTGGCCTGGCAGTAGAGTTTGGGCTCTTCCAAAGTGAAGTGGAATATATGGATACGCAGGCGCTGGAAAATTCGAAGAGAGTCCCTGTCTCTGTGAGCTTCCTCTTTTTATAAAGCGGATGACCTCACAGGATTTATTGTTGGGCAGGACTAAGCTAGACCTACCCCTAAGAACCAGATAGGTCAGCCTATGTTCGTCGCCTCCTCCAGGAGGGGACTCATTTTGTGGGGTTGTGTTTTATGAAGTACAAAGCCATCCCACAGTCATTTTTGCACAAAATCAATTATGACATAAATCACTCATTTTTACAATTGTGGCACCTTTGCAAATTACATCGGCAGATTACATATTTCACACAGCACATGGCAGTCTGATTCCCAGGTCTGTACGACATTGTTTTGCCCTTCAAATCATTTTTTCGCGATTTTTAGTGGGAATTGCTTCACCCAAAATTCCACAATTCTAGATATATGTACATTTTAGTGCATATTTCCCTTAATTTTTTACATTCCACCATATGTACTTTTCCCACAATTCACATTTTCCTGGCGTTTCCGTCCCATACATGCTATGGACAGCCACAATATCTTGTTTTAAAGCCACAAAAATGACATTTCAACTGTAAAATGTTTCCATTACTGTGTTGCCCGGTTGTAGAAATAACAACCTCAACATTTATTCATTAAAATTGTCTTTTGAGCCAAATGGACTGGCCTTTGTCACCAAATGTCAGTTTATCTCAGGGTTTGCCTGGGAGTTTGTCTTTGGAAGCCCTTAGTTTGAGTGGATGGGAGCTGTCACTTCCAAAAGTAACACATAGGTGTCCCAGAATCTATTGTGTCAAGCTGGAGCCCAGTCACAAAGTCTGATGGGCATGTTATATTCTTCCTCTTGCTCATTCAAGGTTTCCCCGGGGCAAAAAGTAACACGTAGGTGTCCCAGAAATCCATTGTGGCTCCTTTTGGGGGAAGGCCACTCCTGTTGCCAGCACACAAATGTCCTTTGAAGCCAAGCAGGAAACCTGTTTGGCTGGTTCCCCAGTACAGCCAATCCATTTATTTATTTATTTTATTTTATTTTATTCTGAATCAGAAGCAAGTCTGTTAAAATAAAACATCATATTAGATTTTACCCAAACCCCCCCTTACATTTCAAGGCAAGGACAGGGCCGTATTCAACATTACCCTTTTAAAACCGATATTTTTCTTGTTTGCAAAAGCACATTTTGACATGTGTTGAATTCTGCTGGGATGTCCCATTCAAATTCGGTTTTCTCTCCCATCAGGTTTCCAGACATTGTTTGCAGCCCTAGTCAGTTTCTCTTACATAGCAATCTGTCCAAAGCACAGTTCCACTGAAATCGACATATGAACAGAGAGCTAGCGTTTCTTTTGAAAAGTTTCTTTTGACATTTTGTAGCATAAAAGTCAAGCATTTTTCCGTACAGCTGAGAGTAAAGTTTCTGGTGATTTCCCAGATCTTGCCTGACACAGCCTGTCATTCAGTGAGAAATGCTTTCTTTTGCTAAGGCACGACTGGAATATGGCTGGGCATAGTTGGTTCTCACTGATAAAAGCAGTGTACTGTTGAATAGGTGAAAAAGTGCATCAGGGCACCATCATTTTAAATAGCAAATATTTCCTTTTTCAATGAGACATTTAGAGCTAGCAGCAAAGCAGCGCTGCTTTTCAATTCTCTTCTTTGGTGCACCCAAGGAAACACACTTGTAGCCTTTCTTGGTGTGCTCCCTGTTCCATCTTGCCCAATAGGTGCATGGCAAGACAGTTCAGCCATCATTTTGTAGCTGCAAAATGCAGTTTTGGTGCGAGGCAATGGTGCTCAAAGGATCCAGCGTAACCATTCTTCTGGTGACCGCTGAAGTGCAGCTTGGTGATGGAGGGGAATTCTGTTCAATGGGTAAATGTACCCCACAAATTCACCACTGCAATGATCGTCTGTTGCTCACCTGAACCTCTGTGGTGTGACCACAGCATGAATTTAATCATTAATATGTATCCTGCAAATCCAAACAACTGCATTTACCGGAGCTCCATCCATGAGTGGTGCATCTGTTCACACACCCTTCCAGGCCTTAATCAACCCCCGACATACACATGTGACACGTGATTGCTAAAACAGGTGTATGCTGGCATTGCCACATTGCCATGGCATCAAAGCACACTGACTGAATGTGTGCCCACAACAGAAGCAAATGTACCAGAATTTTGTGCAAGATCCACAAACAATGGGCAGGCATGTTACAGTCTGAGCATGAGTGAGCTGTGTGACAAAATACCTGTTAGGGAACTATCAAATGACCGGTCCATGAATGGATGATGGTAGATCAGTCAGAGAGAGAGCATGACTCCCAGATCCTGGTCAATTGTGAATTGTGAAGCCACTCAGGAATATGAAATATGTGCCACTACTGCATTCAACTGGTAGAGGTTGACCAACACCTGAGAGAAGGCATTGGGTGATTCCACATGCTGCTGACGGTGTATGCATGACATGTATATTACACAGCAATAACAAAGTCAAGTGCTATGACGATGACCATGGAGAACTCCCACAGTGAGGCCACCTCTCTCCACCCCAACCACAGTGATGACAAACACAGAGTGATGCAGCACATGTCAATGTAAATCCAAATAGATAGTGCACACCCATTTGTCTTATTGACATACCACCACATGTCAGACACATGTACATCCTGCCATCTGCAACCATCCCAGCAACAACAATACACAAGCATGTATGCAACAAGACACGTGACTTGAAATAGAGAGATGCACTGGCTCAAAATAGAACTAGCAAACAGGCTGACACACAAATGAAATGCACGAAGTGTAGAATGTATCAAACATTAAGATCTATATTTAATAAATATGTACATGAAAAATTCACAAATGAAAACCATATGCCTAAATAACTATATACATAAAAAAAGGGAAAGGAATGTCCAAAATATCCGGTGAAATTAAAAATCAACTAAAGGAAACCTACACCTAAATAACTATATACACAGGCAGTGGGCTACTCCAGATCCTCATCACCAATTTCACTCAGACTCTCTACCAGGGCATCACCCAGTGCTATGTCCACTTCCCCCAGGCAGGCATCCATTGTTGCTTGGAGGGCTTACAAGGCCTCCAGCATATGTCTCTCAATCCCCTCCACTTCCCTGCAAGTGGCCACAAGGATGGCAGCCTGCCTCCTTGCACAATGGAGCGTAATCTCTGCCCTGGCAATCAAAACCCTTGCCTCCCAAGCCTGCTGCCTCTCTGCTCCAATTTGCTGCCCATAGCACCGGAATACAGAATACATCCTTTCTCTGATGTCCACGTGTTCCTCCCACTCCACATCTCGCACCAGCCCCCTTTCGATGGGCTCTGAGATACATAGCCTCCTCCTTAAAGTCTGCTGCTGCCACAGCACCCTGTGCCTGCTTCATCTGTACGCCCTCTGGTCTGATGATGATACTGAGGGGTGTACGGACTCTGCCCTGCTTCTGGGTGTCTGCTGTCCCTCCATTGCCGATGACCCTGTCAGTGACTGGCTAGGCACGGAGACCACCTCAGCTGATTGACCTTCAACTCCCAACTCGGGCAGGGATGTTGGCTCCACCAGACTGGGCAATATGGGTTGGACTGGTGCACAGGGGACCCTGGTGTTATCTGAGCCGGAAGGCACCCCGGAGGATGACTGGCGCAGAGAGGAGGAAGAGGAGGAGGGGGTCGCATTACTGAACAGTCCACACAGCACAAAGTGGACCAGGCATGTTGAAAGCCAGGTGAGGATACGGCATACCTCATTGTGATGATGTGCAAGCAGTTTAAGTGTATCCTGCACATCATCACATATGACGACTGTATGCCTTGCCACCACGCCCTGCAGGGGTAGCACGTAGTCCTGAATGGCAACAGCTGATGGCATTGGGTGTCGGTCTATGTGTACACATCCAAGAACAGGGGTTGGGCCTGGGTGGAGGCATCCCGGCCGGTGCATAGAGCTGCATCTGCTGGCCCAGGGCGAATATTTTGCACAGGCATCTCCATGGCGGCCTGCACAGCCTCATGGCCCAGGGACAGGAGTGCACTAGCCATGTCCACCTCAACACCCCGACCTGACTCCATGGGCTGTGCTTCTACAGCCATCTCCCTCTCCACCCCCACCAACCTGGATGACTCTGGGCCGTCTTCCGCAGTGGATGGCCCCTGTTTTGCATCACCCGTCCCCCCGCTGCTGAGGAGTCCACTCCCACCTTCCCCCTCTTGGACTTATCCCCATCAGCATTGCCCGATGGTACATGCGCCCCCAGCCACCTCGCTCCCCGACGATGTGCTGTCATGTGGTTGTGGCTGGGCCTTGCCCCTCTGCCTGGTGGAGGCATCCCTGCTGCCATGCTCCATAGCACTGCTACCACCCTCTTCTTCTGATGCAACTATGGAAAAGGAGACACAAAACACAAACATCAGTGTACTGCACCAATGTGTGCATGGCAATACAAACATTCACATGAAGTTCACTAGTCAAGGGAACAGCCATCATCCTACACCACCACACACATGTACATGCAATCCACATACATACACATACATGCATGTCCATCACTCCAGACATTCACATCATGCTGCGTGGTACTCTCATGAACAATAAATAGCGTATGCTCCACACACGCATCATGTGGCATACATGTCATACACACACATCAACAGCGAGTCCTCAAGCATTGTGATAAGCAATCAATCACATCAGATGATGTCCTGGAGGAAGCACAGAGCCTTGCTGTGGGTCCTGGATTTAAGGTCCTCCCAGGTCCGGGATGTCACCCCCTCTGCATTGATAGCATCCGTTATCCCATCCCAGATCCTCTGACGTCCTTCCTTGATGCGTTGCATCGGTGGGTTGAAGAGGGCATCAAAATTATCTGGGACCTTTCCCACCAGAATGTTTACTTGCCTGGCGGTGAAGTTGACAGCCCTCTGCCACGCTGCCATGGGGTTGCCACTCTGGTCAGAAGATTATGGTGCTGACCTGGCAAACCCTGAGGCAGGTGTGGATTGATAAGGTGGTCCTGTAGGTGGGCTGTGGAGCGATGGTGGTGGTATGACATGGTGGGAGTCGAGTGAATGAGCTGAGGTGGTCACAGTGCCAAGGACAGGAGCACTAGCAATGGCTGGACAGCAGGCACACAAAACGCAGGCCAGGTGGGCAGCAGGCACACACACACTGGGCAGGCAGCAGCAGATGGCTCATTAGGAGGCAGCTCAGGGCAGTAGGAGGCAGGTTAAATGACTCGGAGGCAGGAGCGTGGGTCTTTTGTGTATAATGTGCGGGCAGCCGGAAACAGAGTGACGGTTACTTTGCACATTCAAAATTAGCACAGAGACATGAAATCCCAGGAAAGGTCCTCAGCGCATAACCTATGTGACACGCACTACACGCTGGCGTTCAGTACGCCAGAATCGGGGATACCGAAGTACGCATAGAAGCAAAGCCGATCATACGTACGATTGGGAGTACACAGAGGAGTGGATTACTGTGATTTTTGGGGTGCCATACAATTCGTTCACTTCTGGGACCAAACAAACTTCTTATTTTGGTGGGGGATTTTCCTCCGTGCATACCCACATCTACTTTTCTATTTTCTGAGACTAGCAGTGAGTCGCGTACACATTTTTCATACTCTGGGTGCCCTTGTATATCGAGTGCTCCATTCTTACCTTTACAGTAGCTTTCCGGGGTTCCCGTATGCATTTTCTGTGTTGCTGGGTGCCACTGCATGTCGCGTAACACTTTTTCTTTTTACGGAAGCTATCAAGGTCTCGCCTTTGCTATATTTTTAATTTTTTGGGGTGCCTGTACGTTATCCATCCTGCAAAATTGTCACCAGGGGTCCTTTTGAGCATTGCTGGACCACATAAGTACATTTTCCATCACATACACTGCCCCCTCACTTGAATTGCCCAGGACAATTGCTTGGTGTGCCATTCTTTGTTCAAGTACACCTGGACCATTAGTGGAAAGGTCCCAAGAGGGAAAGGTGGCATAGGTGGCTGGGGTTGAGGATGTGCAGTGGAAGCTGCTGCCCCCCCAAGGGTTCGAGGTCCTGCAGTGGAAGCTGCTGCCCCCCCAAGGGTTCAGTGACCTGCAGTGGAAGCTGCTATCCCGAAAGGGTTCAGGGACCTGCTTTAGAAGCAGCTGCCCTCCAAGGGTTTGGGGACCTGCAGTGGAAGCTGCTGCCCCCCCAAGAGTTCAGGGACCTGCAGTGGAAGCTGCTGTCCCTGCCCAGAAGGGTAAGGGATGTCCAGTGGAAGCTGATGTCTTTTGTGTATAATGTGCGGGCAGCCGGAAACAGAGTGACGGTTACTTTGCACATTCAAAATTAGCACAGAGACATGAAATCCCAGGAAAGGTCCTCAGCGCATAACCTATGTGACACGCACTACACGCTGGTGTTCAGTACGCCAGAATCGGGGATACCGAAGTACGCATAGAAGCAAAGCCGATCATACGTACGATTGGGAGTACACAGAGGAGTGGATTACTGTGATTTTTGGGGTGCCATACAATTCGTTCACTTCTGGGACCAAACAAACTTCTTATTTTGGTGGGGGATTTTCCTCCGTGCATACCCACATCTACTTTTCTATTTTCTGAGACTAGCAGTGAGTCGCGTACACATTTTTCATACTCTGGGTGCCCTTGTATATCGAGTGCTCCATTCTTACCTTTACAGTAGCTTTCCGGGGTTCCCGTATGCATTTTTTGTGTTGCTGGGTGCCACTGCATGTCGCGTAACACTTTTTCTTTTTACGGAAGCTATCAAGGTCTCGCCTTTGCTATATTTTTAATTTTTTGGGGTGCCTGTACGTTATCCATCCTGCAATATTGTCACCAGGGGTCCTTTTGAGCATTGCTGGACCACATAAGTACATTTTCCATCACATACACTGCCCCCTCACTTGAATTGCCCAGGACAATTGCTTGGTGTGCCATTCTTTGTTCAAGTACACCTGGACCATTAGTGGAAAGGTCCCAAGAGGGAAAGGTGGCATAGGTGGCTGGTGTTGAGGATGTGCAGTGGAAGCTGCTGCCCCCCCAAGGGTTCGAGGTCCTGCAGTGGAAGCTGCTGCCCCCCCAAGGGTTCAGTGACCTGCAGTGGAAGCTGCTATCCCGAAAGGGTTCAGGGACCTGCTTTAGAAGCAGCTGCCCTCCAAGGGTTTGGGGACCTGCAGTGGAAGCTGCTGCCCCCCCCAAGAGTTCAGGGACCTGCAGTGGAAGCTGCTGTCCCTGCCCAGAAAGGTAAGGGATGTCCAGTGGAAGCTGATGTCCCTGCCCAGAAGGGTAAGAGACGCGCAGTGGAAGCTGCTGTCCCAGCATCAGTGGGTGATGCCATGCCCCAGGCCACTAGTGTTCCAGCATCTGAGGCTCTGAGTGGTCCCAAACACCACGTGCCAAGAAGGCAAAGCCTGTACAGCAGGAAGAGGCTCAACCCCATGGCATGGCACAGGATGCCGGCATGTTAAGGAAGAGGAACTTCAATGATGAAGTACTCCAGATCCTCATGGACTATATGAACGATCACCACCATGACATGTGCCTGCAACCGGGAGCTCACTTAAACCTGCTGAGCATATGGTGCATTAGCAGCATGTCACAATGACATAAACTCCTTAGGGTATCAGAAGTGCACTGCTTCTCGGGTCATGAAGTGGTGGAATGACCTCAACCGTCGCACCAAGTCCAAGCTGGGTGCAAACCTCGCAAACCTTGCCTCTGCTCTGGCAATTCTTTCATAAGGATCAGGTGCAAGGCGTGGAAGGCCTTCCATATTACGAGGGCACGTCCGGTGAGTGACCAAGATTGTGCATCATGAATATGTGTAGGTAAACAAAACAAAGATGTATGATTGTGTTGCGCTTCTGCCTGGCTCACCCATGTCATGGTATACTGACTCATGTCCAATGTACTCTAGAGTGGATACAAACCCATGTGTCGTACATCCATTGCACATGGCATTGTGACAGTAGTCAGCACCCACCAGCATACACAAACAACATTTACAACACGCTACCCTTACGTGCCATCTAGTTAGTTGCATCAGTGATGTCAGTAACTCTGCTCTGCTAGACAAGTGCATGCGTCTGAAGCACAAGTTACACTTCATGCACTGCATGGTGTAGATTGTCCATTCACACATGTACGTAGGTGGTTCCATGCTAGAGATAACTTCCATGAAGACTACCAACAGGCCTCACAGCGTGCCATGACTGACATTGCATTTTTGTACGCTGTGCACATCCCTGTTGCATCTATGGCAATGACCTGGTGTAAAATTGTTGTGAGGACTCATCCCTGTTACCCTCCCTCACTCAGCACACACTCCGTTGGTCCATGCCCTTGTACCTCTTGTGCATCATTGTCCATTCTACCTACCTCCAAGTTCATGTAATTACTCTCCCCACATCACACACCTTGTCTAGGTGTTACTCTTACAGTCATACTTCATTTGGGACTCCACACTCAGGCCATGTCCACATTGTGTGCACTTCCTGTGCCAGTTCAACACTGGTGTGGCATGTGATGGATGTGCACTTGGATGTGAATATGTATGTGTACCTGTTGACATGTAATGTAATAGCATGTTACAAAGCCACATGACATGCCCATTTTGCATGTATTTGTCAATAGTTTGCTGTGCCATGTGCCATAATGTGCTTTGAGAGAGCATGTGTGATGGCAATGTGTCCACTGGCTACATAGGCAGGAACATGGAATTTTGTTGCCTGTCTGCATATGCCATGATCAGATGGCTTCTTGTACATAGTGCGTGTATGCTATTTCTCTCATGGTGACATGCCTGGCATTGTGTTACATGACAGCAATGTGATACAGATGTTTACTGTTGACACATTTCACATGAATCCTCATGTCTTTATATGGCCTTGTGCAGGTGAGGAGGCACCAGATGCAGAGGAGGAAGAAGAGGAGGAACAAGAGTCTGTGCCGGTCCAGACCACCAGTGGAGGAGAATTCACTGGTGCTACAGACCATCCTGGGAATGTCCAGATATGACACTGATTCTTATGAATCCAGTAGCTCTGGTGCTGAACTGGAGGTGGAATACTCAATGCTGTTGGAGGTGAGTGCACCAAGTGTTGGAGCAGTTGTGACCCGTGAGTCTGCAGAGGGGCAGGTGCCTTCACAAGGCCAGTCAGTGGTGCCATGGCCACCTATGGTGCTTATGACTGCAAGGCCACGCTCCCATGTTGTGGTTTCTGGGCCTGGGCCAGATTTCAAAGGGAGGGATGCAGTCCTGCAGCCAGAGACAGTGGCATCACATCAAGGGCCATGCTCTCTTGGTTCAGGCAGGTGTGGGCCCCGCACACATGGGGAACATGTGCAGGACGGGCAGACCGTGTGGGAGCCGCAGGTGTTGCGTGCTAAGCACCGACAGGGTGCTTCCTATGATAGTTTGGCTGAGGCCATGGATAGGGTGGCCAGTTCCATGATCCCACCAGCTACACAGGCAGCGCAACAGCTGCAGGCAATGCGGTCCACATGCCGCTCACACAGGCTGCACATGGAGGCCAACAGCAGGAGCCGGCGGTCAGATCTGAGGTCTCTGAAGGTATCCCTGCTTGCAGAGGGTCGGGCCCACAGGGAAGCCCTGAGGCAAGAGTTATTGACCCACAGAGCCGCAAACCAAGAGGAAGAGGCAGCCTCCAGGAGACTGCTGCAATGTGAGATGCAACAATTGAGGCAAACCATCTAAGGGGAACTCTGTGCATACCGTGAGGTTATGCATGGTAACCTCCAAAACCTCAGTGTGCTCGTGCATTCATCAGTGTTATTCATGGCCGCTGCCACTGAGAAACCTGGTGTAGGCAGCGGGACTGCGTGGCCTGTGAAATGCCACCCGCTATGGCGCTGGTCTGCTGGAATGAGCCAGTGGCCAAAAAATAGCAGTTCAGTGAGCACCTTTTGCAAGGGGCTCAGTGCTTGGGAGCACAGGATGGGTGATGTGAGGTCATCTTCCCAGTCTGTTACCAGGTCTAGCATGATATGGGGGGGAACCTATACCTGGCAAAGACCTGGTCATCAGGCATCCCAAAAATGCTGGTGCTTGGGTGGAAGTGTCGGTCCCTGACCATCCTCCTCCTCCTGCGGTGTCTCAGGATGACTGCTGCAACAAGTGCATTCATCATGGCTGTATATGTGCGTTTGTTGATTGTGCAGGCTTTTTATCTATTTGTTTGTGTGCACTTTGACGTTTATGCCTGTATCGCGTGGCATAGGTGTTTCGGGATTAGCGTGTACTTCGCGTGCCGGCGATCCCTGTTCAATCCCATGAATACATTTGTTTTGCGTGCGTATGGGCGGTGCAATTGTTTGACTGTGGAACGTCCCTCGTAACGCCAACATTTTTGCTTGTGCTTCCTCATTCCACTTGTTCCGCCCCCTATTCAGGTGGTTGCGCAGGCTCGGCCGGCCCTTCATTTGGAGTCTTGCGCAAGGCCTTTGTAGTGTCGCAGCGACGTGTTGGACCGGCGCAGATTCCTCCAAAGTCCCAGGTAAGCCCCACGCAGTGTGTTCCATAAATCGACGAACAGGGACTTGCAAGTCCCACATTTTCCATGCAGATTATTCTATGACTCAGGCTCTATATGTCTTCCAGACTCACAAGCCTCCTGTTTGCTCTGCATCTGAACCAGCAGCTATTATGCAAGATTCAGAAATAAGCCACACCTCTTGTTCATACAAATATTGCTCCCTTGTTTTGGGGTAGACACTGCCACATTTTTCCAGGAATTCTGCCACATTTCCACACAGGATCTATTCCATGAGTTGAGTGGATGGTGACAGATGTGAGAATTAACATGGTCGTCCAAGCTTTGAAATTGTTCAGAAATAGTACAGTATTGATTTTGCTTTTAGAAAAGTTTGTTCAGTACAGTACACTGATAAGACATATGACCCCCGCTTTTTACACATGGTGTGGGCAATGCTTTTCATAATGCCCGCTTTGCCCATATCCAGCAGAATGAGGCACTGGCACAGAACATTTCAAAATCTTCACAGCTATAGTTTATTCATAATACATAGAGCACGGATGACAAGCAAGTTTGTCCGTGCCTCTAATGTTATTATGAGAATAAACAACTATACATTTGGTGCTACATTACTTCATGACAGGCATTAACTCACCAGGCTAAATGTGAACACATAGCCAGGTCTGTTTATTGCTAACAGAGCTGTAAACTGCTATTTTCACTCCCGGAACCTGTTCCAAGAATAATTGTGTACGTGCAAACAAAATGGTTTCTTTTTCTTCTGTAAGACAAGCACACATTAACCGTGTGCACAGACCAATTTATTATAGAACTATTGTTCATTCATTTTACAAAGTGCCTACAATTATTTGTAAATCATTTTCCACTATTGGTACTTTTGAACATAGTTGTACTATAACAATGTAATATCAGTAAGGAAGTCAATCTGTTACATCTATGGCCAGCATATTTCTAATAACATTCTCTTGCATAATAAAAGCATTTGTGGTGCATACTGAAGTTACCTGCGGTCTTAGACATGAAGCTAATGTCTGGTTAAAGGCAGGCACACAGTTAATACAAAGAAATATGAAAAGCAAAATGGCCAATAAAACAAAAATAATGAACAATAATTTCCAATCAAATGTCATTAAGGACCATAAAGATCCACCAATATCTAACGTACCATAGGGAAGTGTGTTTGGTCCACAATACTCTGGAGATTATTAATGGCATGCCACACTGTGGGGGAGGAGTTGGTTATGAACGAGCAACAATTTTTCCCAATAATCTGACATACCCCTCCTTTCTCTGCCAAAATCATATTGAGTACTACTCTGTTCTGCATTGCTACAAGGCACACAGCTTTCAACTCAATAGTGATATTAGCAAGGGCATCTGATGTTTCACTTATAGGGGCTTTTAACAGTGGTGTCAATCTGCGTATATCTCTGAAATTAAGAGAGATCCAGTATCATCCTGTATTACATAACGCTTTTGATGTGAGAGAAGACCAATAGCTATCTTTTACTGTAACAGCAGGCAGCACAAACCCCATACGACATCACCCTGCCCAATCAGAAGGTAACCAGGAATATGCATTGGTAGCACAAATAAAATATACTGATTCTCCTACATGAAGAGGACCTATCAACACCTTAGGCGGTAGGTGCAATGTATAATTACTGTTTAAGGTAAAGCCTGTATCCTTTCTACCATAGCTGGAGATGCACCCACTACCTAAGACAGCATTGTTCCTTATGTGGAGCGTTGGTGTACAGTAAGGCAGTTGAGAGTTCATAATGGAGGACTATTGCTGCCATTCTCTAGGGAACAGGTTCATTAGCAGGAAGGCTCCATTAGGCATTGTGATGCTCTCTCAACCCTCTTTATTTAGACGATTTTCATAAAGATACTAATACAGGATACCTGGCCAGTTACGCTTGGTGCTACTTATTTTAGCATATATGCAGAAGAAAGAGGGTCCTCCTCTTGCCGCAGCTACATGTATCGCATAACATGAGGTAGAGAATGGTAAAGAGAGCCACTGTAGCGGGAGGCCGTCACCAACAGAGGCTGGGTAATACAGATAGATATAACAGTTGCTTCTATTGATGATTTCATGTGTGTTTTGAAACAGTGAAACAAAAGTATTTTCCTCTAGAAATGTCTTCCTGTGGTATTTTTGTACAGTGGATAAATTAGGCACAGCAATAGTGGTATTCTAAACAGCTGGATACACAACATTTTCTACGAATAACCACCCCCGATAACACACAATATGATAAGAATCAACATAGTATATATAAAAGTCTTTGTTGTATACATTCAGTATTTTTGTCATTAATGGATGAACTTCTTTGGAGTGATTTGATGGTATGCACTTGTCATGGTATATTATATTTGTCAACCATGTATTAGGTAAGGCAAAGGCACAGCTTGCAAGCACGCTGTAATTTCTATGGAGTGTCTCTTATTACTACCTCACCCCCAAGTAGTCCATTAAAGATGGCTGTCTAGACCACCTGGTAGCTGTCCTTCACAGACAGGGATTCCTATTCACAGTTTGTAGTTCAGTAGCTGTCGGTTCACAGTTTCCTGGGTCTCAAGTTAAATTTGCGGCCCCTCTGTTGCTCCAGCAATGTCTTTGGGACTAGCAATGTTACTACAAAAGTCAATAGTTTTACCACCGGGAGGGGGCTTTTGGGTCTCCTTACCAGGCAATGCATTATCCACAGGGGCAGGTAGCAAAGAGGACAGTTCAGGCTTCACATGACTAGAGTGGATCCAATTTTTGTGGCTGCTGCACATCGATGCTGTCTGAGTGGTTAGTAGCACCTGCCCTTGGCCCTTTCACTTGGTTGCAATCCAGATGTTCGCTGAAAATTCTTCATGTAGGCCCACTCGCCTGTTTGAATGCTGTGTCCTGGCCCCTCCAGTGGTTTTGGCAATTTGTCAGTGACCTGTTTGCGGATAACGACAAAAGTTTAGTAAGCTCCTTACAGTAATCTATCAACAAAGGGTAAGGTACAGTACTCAATCTCTTTTGAATCGGCACACCCCATACATTAGCTGGGTGGCCCGTGACTACTTCATAAGGAGACAATCCAACACCTGAATACACAATAGTTCTCATAGAGAATAATGCTAGTGGAGTTCATCTTCCCATCCGAGGGCACTACTAGCGCATATCTTCACCAGTTTATTTTTTAGAGTTCATTCTCTTTACCAATCCTGCTACTTGGGGATGGTAGATGGCATGACATTTCTGCCTAAAGCCTCACATACCAATGCCATCATGGTATTAACACAATGAATGCCATTATCACTCCAATCAGTGTGTGGCAACCCAAATCGGGGTACATATCCTTTACTTGTACTTTAGCTCTGCTCAAGACAGTATTATCTTTTAATGGGAATGCCTCTACCCATTTGCGGACCATGCTTACTATTACTAATACTTATGTATTTCTTTGGCATGGAGGCAATTCAATGAAGTCCATTTGTAGGGCTTCAAAAGGGAACTCTTGAGGTCTAATGTCCTTTTGGTGCACCTTTTCCCTTGCTAACATTATGGACAGCACCGACATGACAGTTTCCACAACACACAATTGATGCTTGTCTTAATTTAGTGTTTCTACATACTGTGATCAGCAGACTAAGCATGCCATCTGCACCTACATGAGATGAGCTACGGGCATTAGACAACATTATGGGTATGTATTTGTTTGGCAAATTCCATCTGTGTTCATTCTGTGAGTCCACACAATATCCATCTATACATTTCCCATGCAGTTTCCAATCCTGAAACTCTTGCTCAGTAGCCACAGCCTGAATATTTTGCAGTCTCAGGGGTATTATCAAATATGATATTCTATGGTTGCATCATGTGTGTAACATACATGAGAGATACAGGGGACTGTGCAGTTGCCTTTGCAATTTGGTCAGCAAAAGCAGTACCTTTTCCAACAGTGGCCTTTTCTGCGCTGCATTTGATGATGGCTAGATTCTGTGACAGGGTCAGTGCATACAATAATTTCAAAACCAATGTACCATGCTGTATTTTTGTCCCATGTGAAGTTAAAAATCCTCTCTCAGCCCATAAGCGGCCAAAGTTGTGAGCTACTCCAAATGCATATTGACAGTCAGTGTAAATATTAACTGCAAGACCTGAGTTCAAGTCACAAGCTTGGGTGAGGGCAATCATATCAGCTGCTTGTGCTGAATGCTGAGATATCCTACAAGCCACAACAATGGTGTTCAATGTTGTAATAGCATATGCTGTCGTGGTGGTACCATCTGGTAATTTAAAGCATGATCCATACACATATAATGTACCATTAGGTTTATCGATCGGGGTATCCACCAAATCTGCCCGTCCCTTTGTTTCATTATCTGTTGTTAAAACACAATAATGCATTACTTATGTTTCATCTAATGGGAGGGGTACCAATGTGGCAGGATTTAGAGTGTTACAATGTTGTATGCCAATGTTTGGAGCCAATAACGTCAGCTCAGGTGCTGTGTTTTAGTTTTTTTTCAATAACATATCAAATGTGGCACAGACACTGTAACTTGGTGTCCCAATATTATGGGATTGGCTTCCTTCATAGAAATGGCTACAGCTGATACACCCCTCAAACAATTTGGAAGTGCTTTTGCCAGTGTGTCCAATGTAGAAGAACAATATGCACATGGTCTGTTTTTACTCGTTTGTTGTTGAGTTAGTACAGATAACGCACAGCCTTGTTTTTTCAAGCACAAACAATGTAAATTGTTTATAATCAGGAGTGCCTAAAGCAAGTGAATTAGTCAATGCAGATTTTAAAACATCAACATTTGCTTGCTTAGCAGCAGTCCATGGCAAGGTAACTGTAGTGCTACTCAGTGTTAGTTCCAACAGTGGTTTTGCTAAAAGCAAAACATTTGGAATCCACTGCCTGCAAAATGAAATCATCCCTAAAAACCCTCTGGCATCTTTAAGTGTGATAGGGACATGCATTTTCATTATAGCCTCTATACGCTGAGGGTGTAATCTACGCTCCCCTTTTCACAATAGGTGTCCCAAATAGGTGACTTGAGTTTTGCAGAACTGTCGTTTTTTAGGGACACTTTTTGTCCCAGTGGTGCTAGAAATTGTAATAACCACACAGTGTAATTCCGGCATTGCGGTTGGGTATCTATAGTTATCCACAAATCATTAACATATTGGAGCAGTATGGTATTTGAAGTAGGTGTAAACATGTCTATGTGTGTTTTCAATGCTTGGCTGTGGATACTTGGGCTTTCAGTGTAACCTTAGGGGGTCCAAAGGAATGCATAGGACCGCCCTTCCGCATTAAAGCAAATAGGTACTGACTGTCTTCGGTATAGGCCGATTTGACAGACAAAAAATGGTTGCAATGACCAAAAGTTCTAAAAATGCTACCACCAAAGGTGCGAACACCAAAATACCACCTTTGGTGGTAGCATTGTTAAAAAAAACAGTGGCTGCGGGGGTGTCATCCGCATCACCCCGTTCACTACACTTCATGTCATGGTATAGTGAGCGGGGGTTGCGGGGCACACCCGTTTAAAGAGGAAGAGGGGCTGCGGGGGTGTCCCCTGCATCGCCCCGCTCACTGTACTTTATGGTATAGTGACCGGGGCCTGCAGGGGACACCCCTGCAGCCTTCTGTTTAAAAATAAAAGAAAAGAAAAGGACCCTGCAGCGCTGGTTCCCGAAGTGAAAGGGAACTGGCGCTGTAGGAACCCAGCGTGAAGATGAAGGCTAGTGGGCTTTGTTTAGGTTGGCGGTGTGGGTGGGGGTGTGCTGAGGGTGTGGGTCGGGGGTGTTATGGGTGTGTTGTGTGTGTGTGGGGGTTCATAGTGATAATACCGAATCAAAAAATCTCGAAAACAAAAATCTCGAATACAAAAGGCCGAAAAAAAAAATGTCGAATTTTTTTTTCAGTGTTTTTTTCCAAATTGGGGGGGTTCCCCCCCAACCCTCCTTTTTTTCATTTTTTTTTTATTTTACCCCTTTTTTTTTTACTTACCTGACCCCAAAAACATATATAAATAAATAAATAAAAAATTCGATATTTTTTTTTTTCGAGATTTTTGTTTCGGGCTTTTTGTCATTCGAGATTTTGTTTTCGAGATTTTGACTGACCACCGTGTGTGGGTGTGAGTATGTAGTGTTTGCATGAGAAAGGTGCAAACTGTTGGTAGTTTGCACCTTTCTCATGCAAACGTTGTGGCCGCGGTAGTTTCTACCATGGCCAAATCACTTAGATTCACTGTCTTCATGGATTGGAATGCTAAAGGAAGCTTTTCTGAGGTCCATAACAGTGAAATATTGGGCTGAAGGCGGTATCATGGTGAACAGGGAAGTCTTGTCCGGCACCACCGGATACTGTGGTTCTACAATAGTATTTATTGCCCGGAGATCGATAATCAGTCTCCATTGTGCTTGAACACAAGGCTTCCCATCAATCCGTTTTTGCACAGGAAGAATTGGGCTGTTGCAGGGACTCCCACAATATGCCTCATTACAAGTTTGCTGGTCCGGAAACAAGTGTGCCAGTAAGCACAGCGGTCATGGTAGGCAGACTCTTCACAGAAGCGCTGGTGCTTCCGAGTCCCCACTCCCATAGTGTCCTATGGGAATGGGGACTAACATTTTACTGGCGCTGATTTCCCAGGCCATTGGACTTGTAATGTCCCGGTGGCACCGGGAAGTCAGGCGCCGGTAAAATGTTATGAGTCTGGTGGTAGCCCGCCAGTAGCACCAGCAGGGTTACCACCAGACTTGTAATGAGGCCAATTTCTTTTAAAAACCCTTTAACTAGTAAATCCTGTATTACTGGCTTTATTCTTTCTAACCCTTCCTTGGGTATTTTATACTTAAGACTTCACTGTAATACCCCACCAGGCTTAATTTGCTTTTCACTAGGTCAACTACCATACATCCTACCTCATTAGATCCCGTGGTCCATATCATCGGGTCAACTCCCTTAAGTTCAGGTGGTAAATCACTAGTAGTAGCGACAAAACATTTTGAAAAAGACTCCATCAGACCAGGATTATATATTTGCATATAAATGATTCAGAAAATCCATTCCCAACAGATTTAAAGCACATTTATCAGTGTCATCAAGCTGAGCCATGCAAGATATAGGACCTTTAGTAAACTGTACGGGGTCAGATATTGGACTTTGGACCAGATAATTAGAGAATCCCAATGATGTTGAAATGTTTGAGTTACCATGGACTTTGTTAGGCCATATATGATCCAACATAAACATTTTGACACTATTGCAGGACACAGGCCCAAATCAAGTTTATAATCCTTAATTGCTTGGTCTTTTTCTGAATAATCATTTGACAGGGGATGCACTTCATCCTCAGCATTTGCCCTTTTATGCAACCACCACATTTCTTTGCATAGCTCTTGTGCTATTGCAAATATGAGGGGGTCTTGATGCTGGAGCACATACGTTTTAGCCATTACTATCCCTTCCTGCCCTTTCTGGATCCATGCTGCCACTACTCTTTCCGCAGTGCCTGCATCTGCGGCTGTGATTCTACAGGAGTGAGGTGATGGAGAGGATGCTTCACCAACAGGTTTCTGATTCTGATACGGGGGCGGAGGAGGTTTTTTAATAAGTAAACATTCTAGTACCAGATCTAACTCCTCCTCAGATGTGACCATGGGAGTCAGGGCGGATGGTGTTTTTGCCACATATACCCCTTTTATTCTCATCATGTCCTCCCAATCCGCTTGATACCATTCTTCCTTCAATTGTTTATGCTCATATGCACATGCTTTATTCCGCTCTAACTGAGGCATTTTCTTCTTCAATTGCACTTCGCCCATACTCTTCTGTCTGGCATAATCTTCCCATTGTTTATATGTTTTCCATTGCAGGGTTCTAATGGCCTTGTCACCCTTAGCAGCCAACATTTCCCTTAAATATCTTATTTTTTTAGCTCAAAAGACCAAATGCACAGGGAACTGTAAATCAGGGTTGTTGGCAGTATATGTGTGCCATTTGCGCAAAAACAACACTACCCCCAAGCATTTCTTGATTATCAACTCCCATCCTGGCATACCTTCCAGGGGAGTAGACACATGTTTTTCTAATTCTGAATGACTCTTACAACATTGCAGCTCTCAGCATCCATTAGTGCATGAATGTCCCATTTCTGGCAACAAACAAAACTGTTTCTTGTGATCACAGAATCAATACAAACTGCACGCCAATTTCATGACCCATCCATCCCATGGTTTCAATTTATATACACCAAGGTGTATTTCTCTATGTCTCATTTAATATCATGCTCCCATACAAAATACATAACACATTCATCACATCAGACCGCACAACATAATTCTGCATTAAATCATCATACTCTGTCCATGGAACAGTCTCACCGTTTTTTTTGCAGTCTTCTGTGCCGGTACTTTAACAGGAGTGCAAGTCTCCCTTCCACACACAGGCGGGTGAACCTCGGTTGCAGAGATCAACATGTCGAAGAGACATCTGGTGGGTGAAAGCTGTGGCTGCAGGGAACCTCTGTCTAACTCACGCCTGCTCTCCAACCATGGCAGATTAGTCCAACTGGATCTTAACTGCGACAAGGTTCCATCTGGGTTGTCAGTTTCTGGACAATACTTTTCATAATACCCACCTGTGCCCATAACCAGTAGAGTGAGGCACCAGCACAAAAGATTTCAAAGGCTTCACAGCCGTAGTTTATTTATAATACGCTTAAGCAGAGCTCGGTTGACAAGCAACTACTTAGTCCATGCCTCTAAAGTTATTATGAGAACAAAAAACCTTTATACATTTGGTGCTTCATTACTTTATGACAGCTATTAAATCACCAGGCTAAATGCAAACACATAGCCAGGTCAGTTTACTGTTAAGACAGCTGCTAAACTGCTATTTTCACTCATGGAGCCTGCTCCAAGAATGAATGCATACATGCAGAGCAAATGGTTTCTTTTTTTCTGCAAGCTATGCACACTTTAACCATGTGCACAGACCTACTGATTGTAGAACTAATGCTCACTAATTTTACAAAGTGCCTACAGTTATTTGTTCATAATTTTCCACAATGGCCTCACTAGAACCCCTCCAAACAAATGTGTGAAACTCCATGGGAACAATTGCGCTATTTTCAAAAACAGTATAATCCATTGTTATGTGACACAACTTGTAGATACCACAAACATATGGCAACACAAGCTTCATAGGGAAATGCCCACTGGATGGAAGCGATGTCCTGGAATGGACACATACAAGTAAACAATATTTGGGCATCTCAGAACATTGCATCATGGAGCAGCTTGTTGATATAGATTGGCAGCATCATCATGCTCTTGAACCATATTTAATGCAGGACACAAGTGGAAAAAATGTGTATCAATCAGCTTGGAAAAAAAATATCTTTGCAAACAACATTTGATAAGGCTCACCAGTGTACTAGCTTCTGCAAAATGGCTGACACTATAACAGAGCTTTCACAATTATGTACTCTTTCTGCGTCACAATGAAGCTAATTGTACATACTGCTGCAAGAGGTCTGGCAGAAAGAAAAAGATGTCTGTAGCCATGCCTTTACAATGACTGCTGAACAATGGTAAATTACGTTTTGAGGAAAAACAACCATGTAACAGAGGGTTTGTGTCAATAAACTAAATCTGGCACCATTGTTACTATGAATTACCCCATCAATTGGCTTCCTTGTAGTATTTACATAACTGAGGTGCAGTCTCCCACAACAGTGTCGCCAAACTACCCTTTCCCTATGTAAACATGGAGGACCTGAAATGAGAGCAAGTTAAATATGTTTGGGTCCCTTCCTTTAATCTCTTCACAAAGAAGCCTCCCACCTTTACCTCTGCCTGTTTCCTATGTCATATGTATTCATTTTCATTCTTGTCATTTGTATAGCGCCTTTCACCATAATCATGGTCCCAACGCGCGTTTGGTTGAAGGCCCTCCGGGGGACCGGATTCCAAGCTTTGGGAGAATTGGGAGTGCATGTGTGCATTTCAGCCATTAAAGTCATGTGAGGGTGTGCAAGACCCTACTAGTCACCCATGTCTGAATGGCGTGTGGATGGGCGCAACGTAGGTATACTATGAACTAAATGGGGAGGATTGTGTTTAGGAGATAGTTATGTTGGAAGCTACAGTTTTAATTTTTGTCAATAAAGGTAGCTTCATTCTTATGGTGGAGGTGTTGTGCCATAGTGTTTGTGCTGTATGTGAGTGCATGGTTTGTAATATGAGCCTGTGCCTACCACTAAGCTGCGATGGTGCAGTGTGCGAGAGGAGAACATGGGTTAACTGTACAAGCACCAATGTCTACATCCTGCGTACAATGCATGTACAAGGATCAGTGCTATGTTTCACAGAGGATCTAGGTGCTAAATGACGGCATAATACTCACCCTCAGAGAGGATCTTAGAGTGAGAAATTGACATCCCTAGTTCCTTTTAGTGCAATCAAGGTTCCCATTTTAGGGTTACATGCGGCGGCATGGCCCCCCCCTCATATGCTTTAGAGTGACATGCAGTGCTGACTATGAGGGAAAGATCCGAAGTGCCTGAATGTCCTGATCCCAGATGATGACGGTGATTTTCATAAGGTACATTTTAAGTGCAAGGCATTGCCCACCCACCAAGCCCATATGAGTGCAATGTCTGGCCCACTGTCAGGGTTCTTTCCAATTGCAAGTTTCTGGAATTCCTTCATGAGTCCTCCACAAGTGGTTGGCGGCCCCCAATGAGGGATTAACTGACAGAGGGACAAGTGGGAAGAGTGTGCTGGGGGGCTGCCAGGTGAGTGAAGCATGTGTGCGAGTGGGGACGAGTGGGCACAGGAAAATGGGGGTCAGAAGTGAGAGGGAAGAGTCAGGTTTTGAGGGCTTTCGTGAAGGCCAGGTGATCATCTATGAGGTAGAGAGTGAGGGGGAGATTTCCTGAAGGTAGGTACTTCCCAATCTGGAGAACTTGAAAGGGGGACTATCAGGTGGTGTGCAGAGCCAGATGTGGGGATTCTGATGGGGTGGTAGCGTGTGAGCTTGTTTTGGAGGAATTCCAGGCCTTTCTTGTGGATGGTACAGTGCGTAATTCACATGGCTTTGAAAGAGACTCGTCGGCTGATGGGCAGCTAGTGAAGTGTCCTGAGTGTTATTTGGGGGAGTGTGCGGGGAGGAACCTTGCTGCAGAGTTTTGAATCGGTTGGAGCTTTCTGAATTGTTATGTAGGCACGCCTACATAGAGGGAGTTAGAGTAGTCTAGGCGAGAGAGAATGCTGCCCATGAGTGTGGAGGCTCTACTGGGGTAGGAGATATAAGGAAAGATCAGTCTGAGGATGCCCCGGTGGAAGGTGCAGGATCTGGAGACTGCATTGAAGAAATCTTTGCCCTTTCCATGCCATAGATAAGTACTTTATTTTAATATTTAGTTTGTACATGTGGAATGTATCTTGGGTATTAATGGGTTCCCTGCATTATATGCACATTGGGGACTTCTGAGCAGCCTGTAGTGCATTTTGAGATGTGCACTGTCCCTCATGACTGACTTGGGATGCTGTTACTTTTTTAGGTCACTGCTGTGCACGACCAGTGATGCAGGACACAATTGACACCACACAGCGGGTCTAGTGTGAGGCCTACAGTGGCACAGGAATGATCTCTGTGGTGCTGGCACTAGGCTTAGGCATGACTTTAACTGGCGCTTCTGGCTTTTTCGTGACTTAGCAAAGCTTGGTGCATCTCTCCAAGCAAGTGTCTGGTGAGTCTCCCTGCAACTTGCTGCAATGTATGCACTACAGGCTGAAATGCAAGGTCCAAGAAAGTGCACCGGAAGGAAGAAGCATTTGGAGGATGTAGCCCCGACTCAGCCTCTCCCAGGCTGCCATTACAACTGTACCACTTCCCGCCCTTCTCTATAGGAAGAGAGGTTCTATCATTCAGTAGCTTCAGCAGTAGCAGCTGCGTTTAGAGCATGGGAGGATCCGGCAGCAGATCTAAGACAGCAGACCCTGTGTCTGCGGATACAGGGGACGATAAACTCTTTGGGGATTAGAGTGTGCCAGAACCAGATGCACTTCCTGTGTTTAAAGCCATCAGTACGCTGCTTCTGAAGTATTGGGAACAGGGTTGACTGGCAGGTATGTCCCCATTTTATGGATCGCCAATACCAGCTAACAGGGTTTCAGACTGGATTCCAATCAGTCCCAAAAGAGGACTCACTGGTCCGCAATCTATCCGCTGAATCATCAGTCCAATCGGAGGGATCCACCCCAATGGATGGCACGAACTGAAAGATTGAGCTGGCATTAAAAGGGCATACTAGGACTGCTTTTGCCATTAGGACCAGTACCTGCGCTGCCTACAGTGACCAGATAGAGGTCAGATATGATAAGCAGGAGCTTGATGCTATGCTCAACCATGGGACCAGTCTCAGTTGCTTCGGGAGATGGAACTTTAGTAGAAGCTCCTATTGGATGTCACTTTTGATGGCTTAAGCGCAGCTGTTGCAGCATCAGCCTGGCTGGCCGCTGGCGGGTGCGGGTGAGATCCTAGAATATGGATGATACAAATAAGTAATTGCTGCTGCATCTCCCTTTTCCCTGTAGTAAGGTATTTGGTCCTCATATGTAGGATTTCATGAAAAAGTCAGCTTAAGATAGAAATATTATTAATTCCATCAGACCGACCTGCATAGATGTTTTTCTGTACAGAATGGCACCGACATTAGCCACCGCTGCTTGCAGCAGGTGGGCCATACGAGGCAGGAGTCAGGGGCTCTGCCTGCTGAGAAGTCCTGACCTTACGCAGCTCCAGAAAGCTCTGTTGTCCAAAAAGGCTGTTGGACCATTCTCTCTGTAGGAGGTTGCCTGCTATATTATTAATCTGCTTGGGGGGAGATGATTTCAGACTAATGGGTCCCCGTTATCATAACAGAGGGTCATGCAATTGAGCTTTCAGCCCTTCTGATGTTGACCAAGACAGTGAGCACTCCATCATGTCTCAACTCCATCAACGCGCAGCCAATGTGAAGAGAGGATAGGGATGAAGTTAGACAAAAGGGGGATTTGTGTGGTACCAACCAACGAAAGGGGGCAGAGTTATTACACTATTGTATTCCTTGTAAAGAAACCATCAGGAGAATTCTGCCCCATACTGAACTTGAAGACACTAAACCGTTTTGCGACTTACTTCCACTTCAAAATGGTGACTTTGGCCAGAATCATTCCCCCCATTCATCCAGAGGACTGTCCAGCATCACTTGAGGGATGACTATCTGCACATTCCTGGATGGAATGTATTCCGGTTCACATTCAGGAATCAACATAATCAGTTTCAAGGGTTGCCATTCAACTGGTCTCAGTGTCCCGTGTTTTTGCCAAAGGTACTGGCACCGGTGGTAGGGGTGCCACATAAACAGAGGGTTACATTGTTTCCATACTTAGATGACTGGCTTAATTGCGGGACCCTCTTTAAAGGTGATGTTTTCTACTCCAGTGCCATCTGCAGCCAATTTCGTCATGCAATTCACTGGGGCCCTGTTTGACATGCATGCGGCCAGTGTATTCCTTCTGAGGGATGGGATGGTTATGCTGCACACCAGAATCCTATGACTTATGTCAAAAGAAGCTCCCACTCAGGAGAATGGCTGATGGTCCAAGGGGCTCTGTCAGCCATACACATGTAGTTCCATGGGCAGGGGAATATCTAAAACCACTAATGCCTTATCTTTTGACACAATGGTCTCTAGTCTCTGTCCAATTAAAAGCCAACATTCACTGCGTCCCATCCCTGGAGAGCTAACTAGAATGGTGGTCAGTCCAGGATCATCTTCTGAGGGGTGTCCAGCTATTGCTGCAGGTTCCCTGCTTCCTGTCTACGGATGCCAGCAGCTTCGGATGGTGGCTACCCTAAACTCCATGCCTCCATGACTACCCTAAACTCCATGACAACACAGTCAGTGGATCCAAATATACCTGGAGGATCTGCAGCATCATATCTTCCAGGGAACTAGCATAGGCATGCTAATCATTTGAGAGGGCATTTTCCTGCCCTAGGTCCAGTAGTCCCTCAGCTCCAAGCTCTTTCAAATATTGTCAGAAGTTCAAGACTCCTGACATTGATCTTTTTTCTCTCGCACCACGACCATCTGATCCAATGTGTTTATCACCAGTGCACTCTTCAAAAGCTTGGAAAGTGGATGCACTATCGTTCGAATGGCCTCAGGGTTGGCTTCATGCTTTCCTCTGAGTCCCTTAATTCCACAGGTCCTACAGATGATACAGGCAGACAGTCAATTATCCCATATTGGCCCCCGAGACCATGGTTTCCTTTGCTGTGCAGCATGGTTTCTCCCCCTTTATGGCACTGTCTTTATTACCCAGTACCTCTGCTACAGACCCTGCAGGCTAGAGCTGCAATGGTAGGGCTGTTCCAAAGGCCTGGCATTGTGCGTTCAAGAGGCAAACACACCTTCCACTAGGACACCATACCAGAGACACTGGCAACCTTTTGTTTCATGGTATATGAGGAGGGATTTTCCTCATCGGAAGCAAGTCCATTTCAGGTACTGGATTTTCTTCAGGATGTTTTTCTGTTGGGTTTCTCCTAATCATTGTTCAGATGTCAGTGGGCCACCATAAAGGCAACCCATTTCAATTGGGATGGGTTTAGGCAGATTACTGTTTTGATTTTCAAGTTATTTAGTAGTTTTTAAAATGGGAGACCTCAGCTTCGGACCATGGCTCTGTGAAAAGAGAAACAAAATATCGAGGCTGAGTACCCCAAAAGGAAATACACCAAACACAGGTTTCAAAGGAACATACAAAGTACTTTATTCTCTATCAAATACAATTACAAAAACAGTGCAAAGTCAGATAGCTATCGGCCCTCAGTACAACACAACGAACTCCAGCGTGGTTCAGTGTGTTCAGTGAGAGAGTGTACATTAGAATGCATTCGCTTTTTATACATTCTTTGAGCGCTATGGCCAACCCCTCTTCGGGTTAATATTCTACTTTATATGTTACCAATTCTAGGGTTCGTTGCCGTGCCTCAAATAACCGCTTTTAACTGGTTCGTTCTTTATTACAGGTAACAATAAGCATATGCATTAACTGTGTATTCTAAGTTTCGTATTGCAGGTCTTCTTAAACATTCATACAATATAGTAAAACAGATGTTCGTTGTCCAATGTGTAAATACATTATCATAATACATACTCGTGGATTGGTTTACTTGCACAAGTAATCCTTTTACCCATAGGTCTTCGTAGGACGAGGTCTCAGTTCATGACCTCAACATGCAGCCTGCAGGCAGATTACACATTAGCGATGTACAGAGGTCAAGACGGCCATGTTGTATTTTGCAATGACATCGTCCACCATTTTAGCTCACACAGTGACTTTTCCACATAAATCCTAAAATGGCGGTTTGACCTAAAATGGCGGCCTACATAGATTAAAGGTCAGGACCTTGTAACACAGATCTCACAAATGACTTTCGAGCAGCTTGGCGTAGGCCAATATTAATATATTTATTACAATAGGAGGCACGATATACTTTTTATTCCCACAGCTCCTCTCTCTGACTTACCATGGGTTCTGCAGGCATTGTGAGAAGCCCACTTTGTGCCCTTCGAATAGGAATTAAGACGCTGCCTTCGAAACTTAGCAAATTGATCAAGGTTGCTATTGTCACAGCCTCTGAGGTCTTTGGTGCTACTCCCCCAGGAAAAGTCATGGGGAGGTCCATCAGAGGGACTGGCAATCTCTTGGGAAGATTTTTGGGGTGGGCTTCAATTGAGGAACTCATCTGAGCATCTGCTATGCAACACTGACTGCATTTATTAAGCACCACAACTCGTTGGTAGATTTGTAACCTGCTTGCTTTTTGGCTCATGAGTGTTGTCCTCAGTTTCACGTTAAAAACTTGAAAAATAAAAGGTATTAACCAAATTGACCTTTTACAATTGACCTTTTGCACAATTGATCTAATTATTGTGGTCCTAATTGACCTTCTGCACAATTGATCTTTAAATTATTTTACTTATTTTATATATGTATTGGCTTGGTTTTGGATTACAAATAATGTAAGGGATTGAGTGGAGGGTTGCAGGGGTTTTTGGATTGGGTGGGAGGTTGCGGCGGGTTTCCCCCTGCATATTTGTCCCAATTGACCTTCTAAATTAGGTCAATTCTCCCGAGGTCCATTCTCCTGAGGTCAATAGTGAAAAGGTCAATTAGTAAACAACCAAATAAAACTCACAATGGCGGTTAACAGTGTGGTGCTCGCCATGTTTGATGTTGCTTCTCTCCTGGAACCGGGGCTTGCTAGGTCCTGAATTATGTAAGTACTGTGACGAAGAAGCTGGATGAAGGAGTAATGGCCCAATGACTTACTGGTAACCTTCATTACCCCACGTCCGGATCTGCCTCATCACAGTCCTTAGTTTTCCTTCCAACCTCACCAAATTAGTGGTAGAGATGTTATGAACCAGACAAAGCTAAAGGTGGGAGGGTCCTTTATTAAGAAATGAAAGGAAAGAACCCAGAGATAGTTAATATAGAGGTAGGATTTCTCGTTTCAGGGTCTCTGTATAAACATGGGGAAAGGGTCGTTTTCTTGGGTGGTGGTGTCTGTTTTTGCAGGCTGTCAATTATATTAGGGCTGTGGCGAAGAAGATCCAGACTCAGAGTAATGAAGATTACAAACAAGTAATCAGGACATTGTTTCGGCTGGGGAAAAGTACGGAAAGCAAAAGGAGGACACCAACATTTGATAGCCTGACAGTGTTGTAGTCCTGCTTTTGTTTTCAGTACTTTTCTCGTTTTCCTCTCCCTATCTTAGAGCCCATATTTAAAGTTTGTATCGGTGCTGTCTGGCTTAGAGGTGCTGCCTACATTTTTCAAATGGTCAAACGCGGAGTTGGGTGCAAGATGGGAGCGGGTTAAGCATGAGGGTGACTGTGGGTGGGGGAACATTGGTGAAAATAACTGTAATATGGCCAACATGGAAATTAAGGCTTCAAGGTGTTGCTGCTTAATGGAGCGGCTGTTTGACACCAGGGTCCCGGAGAATAGCCTGTATTCAAGAGCTCTAGAACCTAAAAATGAAAGTAGGTGCCACCCCCCGCACCCCCCCCCCACGCGCCTTCTCCTCTTTAGTCTAACACACATCGTGTCTATTTTTTTGTATTGCTAGTACACGAGTCACCATTGAGTACGTGAGAGCACAAAACATGAAGACATACAACTAAGTAGGTAATAAACATACGAACGGAATCATTTTAAAGTTCCTCACTTGCTCATATTCCTTCCTAAAAGAAAGGTGGGGAAAACTATACGAGATAAATGGGGTGGTTGCACGATATCTCATGACCACTAGATGGCGGTGTTGGTACACATTTAATAAATGGATGACTGGCGAACTGGAGGATTGGACCTGGGCACTCAGACTTTCATTCATGTGTGCCCTACAATGATTTCCAGTAAAAACATTAGTTTAGTTGAAACTAATTACCCGACAATTCATTACTGATTGATGGAATAAAAAGGCGTCAGTTTCGAAAAGAACCGCAGGTGGATAATAATGCCCTCTTTTCAAAAATACACATCGCTGTGGTGAGAACTGAAGACAGCACGTTTAAGTGTCATTATGCTTAGGCTAGCATGAATTCATTGCTTGCAGTTGTCGTGGGGCACACTACATTGAGGCTAGAAGTTTTGGTAAATGCGAACCAGCTCTCAGACGTGTTCACCGCCGACCGGAGTTTTTTTGTTTTGTTTAACAGTTGTTGCATGGTTTGTAAAAACTACATCTTGCTACATCTTGCAGGGAACACCATTTCTAGACAAAAAACTTGCCAGCATTCAGTATTACCATTTTCCAACTGTTGACGTATAATGGGCGGTAGTCCCTTTATGGGAGCACTTGAAAAGTGCCTGTCACCTGCCTACAGAAATGTTAAAACATTTTGCTTTTACATTGATTTTCTGTAAAGATTTAGTAGGGAATCGAAATACAAACACAAGAACAGGAATGGATGTAACCACATGATGTTTTGTTATAGAACCATTCAAACATCCTAAAACAACACCGATCACAAACCTTACAGGCAGAGAGAATAAAGGCGCAAAGATAAGTACATAAGAAAAGAAAATTATACTATCAGAAGTTCAAGGTAAATGATTAACCAACACACTGAATAAATATCAGTATATATAATAAGACGTACTGAGGTGCTATTAATCAGCCACATGTTATCACAGAGGATAGTCTCAGGGCATTAAGTTTACTGTGGTCAGCCTTAACCTCATTAATTCATAAAATGTGCATTCCATTCACACATAAGCAATCACACGCACACACCATGGTATAAAACACGCTTCTTTTAATTATGGTCTTCTAGAATTTAATTCTAGAATTTAACAAATATAGAAAAAAATAAAATAAATATGCCAAATAACCTCCTTCCTAAATACTGAAGCGCTTACCTTTTAGCCTAAAAATCAAGAGCGCCACAATAAACCAGTCATTGTGAAAAAAGAAGTCTGTTGCATGCTATTAGTTCCTGACATTGGGTCACTGCAAACAAATCTGGGGAAAATACATTTGTTTCTTGCAGGATACTAGTAGGCTCTGTCTGGCCTACAGGTGAACAGGGCACTGCCGGAACCAGACACTGAACATGCTATTGTGGCCCAGTTTTTGGGGTCAAAGTGGGCCACTTTTTTTGCCCCATGTGGGCCAGTTTGATAAGTCACTTCACTATGTGGTTAGTAGTTTTGGCCATTGTTGCTCAATACATATTCTTTAAAAAGCACCATCCTTTATCTATAAACTTCCCCTTGTGTACGATTCAGTCCGTTACAAAAGGAATGAATTGCCATTTGCAACTGTGGGCCACATTTTCACTGGTGTCTGAAACAAATTTATGCCCCAGTCTGACCCTGGATACTAGATAGGGTCATTACCTTCCAATAACGAAATATTGGTTAGCTTGTTGAAAAAAGTGTGTGTCACTTAAATCCACCTCTCTCAGAAAAACCGGATATGTTGTTTTCATTACTATGGATATGAGACGATCCAGCCAGCACGTGCGGGATAGAGGGGTCCCAGTGCTTTTGTGCATACATGACAATAACTCTGTTGCTCTAGTCACAGTCTGTCTGTGCAGCCTCCTCAATCACTAGCAGGAGTTGCCAGAAACTAGAGGGTAATGTCAAGATGTGACGCGTCACAGCCTACTCCAGTTTAAAAATGCGGTAGGATGCAATAGTAAAATCCGTAGGTGGTAGGCCTGTCTGAAAAGCAGTAGCCTTCCGCCTACAGCCGTGGGGTTGGCAAGTAGGAAAATGACTCACACTCAAAAGCTCAAAAAGTAGCTGTCCCCTCACCAGGGATGTCATTTGGGGGACGCCAGGGGTCGTAACTGCGACTCCTGTGGTCTCCTTTGCTACCCCTACAAAAAAAGTGTTTTTTAAAATGTCCTTTTATTGATTTATTATTTTAGTTTTTACAATCGGGAGCTCCTGGGCTGTGGCCAGCACCATGTGGCTCTTTGTTTATGGAGTGGCTGGCGTTCTTGTTCAGGCCTCTTAAAAAAACAGGGGGTTCCACAAATAAATGTAACAGTGACCCTAAATAAGAAAGAATAGGAATAGTAAATAATTTGTCTTTCTGGAATTCTATACAATAATTGCTAGACTAATTAAAGGTTTATTTTAGGCACACCTAGGGGTTGAGTCAAATTCTCAATGCAGACAAAAACTTCCAAAAAGTATTTACAGTAGAATAAGCATCCATTTCAGACTATGTATTTTGCTTTCACAGGTTGCAGTTATAGCCTGTTTTTTTTTCTGCCGTTGTCTCTGTTATGATCATCACAAGACATTCCATCTCAGTGTCCTCGGTCACTTGACAAAATCCTTGTGCCTAAAAGTTTGTGTACAGTATAGACATGTTCGACCATAGCACATAAAGTGGCCCTTGATTTCCTTGTGCCACAATAAATGCTTTATTGTAATGTGTCTATCTTTCCTATCTCCCTGGCATGCTGTTCAGGATGTTTGTTTGTTGCATGCATGAGGAAACGAGTGCCCAGAGTACAAGATGCCGTTTGAGTGCGCTGCTTTCCCTGTGCTACTCTAAATTCTTTAATACACAGTTATGAACAATCCCAATGGTGTGTATTTTGGCAACCTATGAAGCCTGAAAAGTAGATCCACACAAGCTTGACATGTGGCCAAATTTGCACCAGACCTACAGATGAACTGGCCTGCTGTTCACAGTTACCAGTTTAATTCTATCCACTACAGAGTGTATCTTGCTTTCTGACTTTGAGAACATTCAGGCATGTAATTGCTAATTTGACTGTAGCCGGTAAGATAGCTCAGTGGGTTGAGTGCTCACTGTTGCAATGTGTGTGTGATCTACAGGTTCAAATCATAGCAAGGCCAAATCAGCCTTTCATCCTTCTGAGGTCGATACATGAGTACCAACACAGGTTGGGTGATATTGTATATACATTTGTTCTATATAAAGCGCTTAAGCGTAAGTGCTATATAATAACACATCATTATCATTTGACCTTGGATGTCTGCTTGCATTCACAGTAATTTGGTAATATGGGCCTATACACACTGATATTAACTATGCATGTGGTGATCCATTCTTGTATAAAATGTATATCACATTACAGTGATATCGTAACCATATTTTTCCTAGTGTACTTAGGAACAATGCTATGTGATGGCAGTTCCCGTTTTGTCAAGCGGTGAAAGGTCATGTGACATCGCATCCCGTGATGTCACTTCAGCGTGGTGTCAAATAACATCACTTCCTGTGATGTCATCAGTGGTCAAGGGTCGTGTGATATCACTTCTGCTACCCCTGGCATTTTGGTGAAATTACGTCCCTGCCCCTCAGTCTTCACTCTCCTAACTGCCCAGCGAGTATTTTCTTCTTTCACCCGGCTCTCTGATCTAGTTCTGGCCCCCACTCTCCTGTGCCTTCTTTCAGTATAGTGCTATTTCCTTAAGCCCTGGCAGGCTCCTTTCTTTCCTATATTTCCCCTCTCTATGCCCCAATCCCCTCCCCCACTTCCCACCTTCTTTGCCTCTTCATGCTCTCAATTTTCACCCCATTCCTTTAGCTCTTTTACCCCCATCTGTCTCGCTCTCATTCACCATTTCTCTCACACTCACTTCTCTCTCTACACAGTCTTGCTCCCTCTCACACGTCATCACCCCACCTCTTCTCACTACTTGCTTACCATTGTTATGGGGGCTCCGGTTCAGGCCGTTTCCCCTCCAGTATCTTGCATGACATAGACACCGGAGTCAGTGAGTTGGTGGTCGAACTACCGCACTGGGAGCCATGCAGCCCTTTTATTGAGTTAATCACATGGTGTGTGCCATGTGTACAAGACCTGACACTGCACGAGACAAGAGGGATGGGTTATGATATGATATGATAGGTTAACGCGCTTAAAACCCAGAGGTTTCTAAGCGCGGACCTGGGGATCGACCCTGTGTTGCTCCGTGTTGTCTTGCTGCCAAGGCGAGCACGTTGCCGCTGAGCTATCCTCCCAGACATAACATGCCATCCCAAATATATTAAAAATAAAATGACCATACACAAATGAGAATACAGCAACCCAGACTTATCATTGTGCCCTTTTCCCGTTAATCACACGTAGGATTGGGCAGATAAAACAAAATACACACATATCATTTTTAAAATACACCGAGCCAATGGGCACTGGCACAGATACATTTTCTTTATTAGTCCGGAAAAGGTGGTTGACTACTGTTGTGCCCTTTTACTGAGTCCAAATTAAGCTTACAGGAAGTTCACAGGATCACAGCGTTAGGCTAGCACTTTAAGTGTGCCACCCATAACCAGGAACACAGTTTTAAAAGTAAATCATGGGGCTCTAAACTATCAACCGATAGTTCTTTGTTAGTTCAACGCAGGATAAAGGGTTCTTCTCCCTCCATGTGCAGGCATGGAGGTGTTTGTAGCAGTTCCAATGCCCTGATGGGGCAGGCAGTGCCCTTCAGGAGATGGGCCTCTGCACTAACACTTCGATAGCTGCCTTTTTGGCAGCACTGTGCGTGGTATTGGTGGCACTGTCCCCACAGTTTTATACAAATGCGGCAGCACACTGCTTCATATGCGCGGCAGTGGCTGCCCCGCCCATTCTCAGACAGGCAGCGTAGATGTATCCAGGCAGCAGCTCCCCACACTGCTTCAACGCCGCCAGGCAGGAGGACTTTCCTTCTGTTCATTGTGACAGCGGCTCTGGGATCACGCTCCCTGAGATGGGAGTTCGCTGTCACTCTGCGGCAGCGCCCTGACCTGCTCCCCTGTTAACGGTGGTGGTGGAAAGCCGCTTTTGATTCCAAGTGGGGTTCTGCATCCCTGCTGCTGTGGTGGAAGCCGCTCCTCTTTCCTCCTCAGACTGCCTTGGTAGAGGCCATTTCTCTCTCCCCTGAGAGGCGGCAATGTGGGCCACTTTCCTCCTTTCCCCTGCAGGGCATTGCCATCTCCATTCTCTTCATGCCACACATGCCACCGGACCGGCAGGTGTCAGGACTGCCCCTAACCTGAATTGAATGGTGCTTGCAAGCTTGAACTGGGGACTCCATTGGCGGGCGCCTGAGCACCTCGGGAGCTTGTCAGCACAGCTGACGGTCGTCGGCGGTCCGACCTGGAAACAAAAAGAGATCTCTGCATTGGCAGCCACCCTCCAACAAGTAATCCAACATGGCCAGGCTGTACATGGGTTCTATAAACCCTCTTTGCCATTATTATGGGGCTCCAGATCTGGCCGCCCCCCTCCAGTATCTTGCATGACATAGACACCAGAGTCAGTGAGTTGGTGGTCGAACTACTGCACGGTATTGAGTTAATCACATGGTGGGTGCCACATATGCAACACATGACACTCCGCGAGTGTGGGGACGTCACGTGATCGCGGAAGCGCGGTCTCGCGAGATCTCGGCATAACGAGATCTCATGGACCCGCGCTCTGCGAGAGAACATTGCCGCCAGAAGGTGGCGGAGCGGGAGACTAGAGGTCTGGTGACAGTGCTGCTCCTGATAAGGAGCCACCGTAATTGAGGCCCAGAAGAGCCTATGCAGCCCAGCTTCCAGGGCGTAAATCCAATGCCACAGGAGGCCTCATGGGGGCCCTTGAAGCTTACAGCGTGCCATCCATGTGCACACCCTGCCTCCAGTGAAGCAACTGGAGGCCAGACGGAACTGTGAGTAGTTGCCCCTGCCCTGCACATGGACAATTGACGCCGACTTTTATGTTTGCAAAAAAAGGCAGTTACAATCCATTTAAGCGTCCTGTCGTCCTTAGGGGCCACTACATAATTGGCGACGAGGATTCTAAAAGACCCACGGGCCCATCATGCAAGGCGCCACACCGCCTCCAGCGTTCCTCCCCTCAACTGGGACTCCGGCTATTCCGTGGATGTAGTGGGAGCCCTTTTCTCCACGTATCTGGAGGCTGTGGGCGGCACGGGATATGCCCCCGCCAGTTAGAAGGTGATGTTGCTGAATGCAATGGGGGTTGAAGGACAGCGCATTTCTGCCAGCTTAACGGCCATACCAGTGGACGATGACGACGTCTACAAGGAGGCAACCCGTCTCATTGTGAAGAGGTTCACCAATAAGGAGAAAGTGGTGCTACACAGGCTGAGGTCCTACACCCGTAAACAAGAAGGGAGCGAACCCGTGGACGACTACATCACCAGGATGAGGGAGCTGGCATCCCTTTGCGCTTTCGGCGAAAATGCAGAACAAGTCATCTGCGACATGCTGGTTGTGCACAATAACTCCAGGAAAGTGCAGGACAAGTTCATCCAAGAAAAGGAAGTGACCCTCGACAAGGCCATCCAAATTGCCAGGGTGGAGGAAGAGACCTCCAGCAGGCGCAAAGAGGCGGGAAGTCATCTGCCAGTACCCAAACTCACGGTGCTACAATGGAGACGGCGCAGAGACAAGCAGTCCCGCGGCAGCCCCAGACACAAAGTCCCCAGGCAAAGGGATGTGCCGAAATGCTACAGATGTGCCAGCACCAAACACATGGCGAATGATTGTGACTGCCCCGCCAGGAATAAGGAGTGCTTCAAGTGCGGACGCATCGGTCAGGTGGCCCCGGCATGCACATGGTGGGAAAAAACCGTCTCCTGCGTCGATGGCGACCGCGCTTCAAGCGATGATGATGAGCTACAGGACAGACCCATGGTCATCATGGTCAACGCCCTCCACGCCAGGAGAGAAAAGCCCCACTGCACCATTAAAGTGGACGGCATGAAAACACGGGTCATGGCAGACTCAGGATCAGACCTCACAATCCTTCCAATTGACACGTACAAGGAGATGATGAGACAAGCACAAGTGGAAATCAGAAAGACCAGGCAAAAACCGACGGTCTTCGGTGGTGCAACCGTCAACCTACTGGTCTACATCATAGCCCAAATTGAATTCAAAGGGAGGTCTACCCCCACCAAGGTGTACTTCTCACCCAAAGGCCCAGCTGTGCTTGGGTGGGACGACCAACACAGACTCAATATTAAACTGGACCCCAGCACTCCGTAACAGGTACTCATGGTCTCCTCAGGAGCAGCGCAAAATTTCAAGGAGATTTTCCCAAGCCTGTTTTCCGAGAACCCGGGGAAGGTGAGAAACTTTGTCCACAAGATTCGTTTGAAACCCAATGCGGTGCCGGTGAAACATAAAGTTAGACCAGTACCGGCCACGGCGAGACCTGCGTTAGATGCCCACCTTCGGAAGATGGTCGAAGAAGGAACCATCGAGACAGTGGAATCATCTGAGTGGCTGAGTCTGGTGGTTTTAGTCAAGAAGAAATCCAGTAACGACCTCAGAATATGCATCGACCTGAGAAGTCTCAATCTAGAAGTTGTTACCGACAGCTTTCTGCTCCACAGCATCAGCGAGATTGTCCTCATGATGAAAGAAGCAGCAATTTTCTCAAAGCTGGACATGCGTGACGCCTATCACCAGATTCCTCTACACAAATCTTCGCACCCCCTCACGGCATTTATCACTCCTTTCGGCACTTTTCAATACACCCGCATGCCGTTTGGGCTGTCTTCGGCAGCGTCCGCATTCCAGAGGATGATGAATTCACTACTCAAAAGACTCACAAATGTTTCATTCTTTCAGGACAACATCCTTGTGTATGCCAAGGACAACGAGACCCATGACAATGCACTCAGGGCAGTCCTGAGCACGCTTCAAGAGGCAGGCATTCATCTACGCCACGAGAAATGTGTCTTTGGAGTGAGCAAGGTATAATACCTTGGGTACTGCATCTCAAGCGAAGGGGTGAGCCCCAATAAGAACCTTATGGAGGCCATAACAGACGCCCCAGCCCCGATGTCCAGAGAAGAGCTACGCTCGTTCCCGGGCCTAGCGGAGTACTATGCTAAATTCGTCCCTAGGTTCTCCGAAACCACGTCCCCCATGAGAGAACTTCTGAAGAAGGGGGCAACCTACTCCTGTGGGCCAGAGCAAAATGAAGCCTTCGCTAAAATCAAAAGAAGGATCCGGGACGCACCATGCCTAAAACCGTTCAACCCTGAATGGGACACCTGTATCACAACAGACGCCAGCGCGTATGGACTGGGGGCCACTGTGACCCAGAAGAAGGGCGACACTGAAAATATTGTGGCATTTGCATCAAAAGCCCTATCATCAGCAGAGAAGAATTACTCCACCGTAGAGAAAGAAATGTTGGCATGTGCCTGGGCTGTCGACTATTTCAGGTCTTACGTTTGGGGCACGAAATTTAGATTGGTCAACGTCCACAAACCCCTCATTCACATGTTGAGTCTGGGTGGCACCAAGACTGCCACCCTGAGACTGGCCAGGATTGGCGGCAAACTTCAAGAGTACACATACGAGATAGCCCACATTGCCGGCTGGAAAAACGCGACAGCTCCTGAACCAAAACGCCCCGGGGACCACATTTTTTAAAGATGAATGTGTCGCAGCCTCTATAAGTGACTTGAGGAACGGCGAGTACATGGACCTAAGCGAGTGCCACTGGCAGGAGGAGTTCGAGCAGGACAATGCTCTACGCCACGTAGCAGCCTGGGTCCGCGATGGGTGGCCTGACGAAAGAGCAATCCCTGAAGGCCTACGTCCTTACTGGAAGGTGAATGACAAAATCATGAACGGTCTCATTCTGAGAGGCGACCAAGTGATCCCGCCCAGTGGAATTTGCAAAGTGATACTGTGCAGAGCACACTCAGGCCATCTGGGGTGCAACATGACCAGGCGCAGGATACGCGACGCCTACTGGTGGCCAGGCATGGACCAGGACATACGACAAATGGTCGAGAGGTGCCATGAGTGCACAAACAGTGACAAGCGCCTGGCTGTGAGACAAGCCCCCATGCTACCCCCCGAAGTCCCCAAAGGGGTCTGGCGCAAACTAGGGCTGGACTTCATCGGGCCTCTGGATAGCATGCCCCCAGAACATAAATATGGGATAGTCATGGTCGACTATTTCTCCAAGTGGGTCGAAGTTGACTTCACCTCGGACATCACCACAAACACAGTCATTGAAGCACTAACCGCCATAATCCAGCGCAAAGGCCTCCCCGAGGAAATTTTGACGGACAATGGAGTCCAGTTGGTCTCTCGAGAAATGGAGAAATTCCTTAAACTCAACAACATTCGACAGCGGAGAGCAAGTATCTACCACCCACAGGCCAATGGCCTAGTCGAGCGGCGATACCGCTTCATCAAAGGGGTGCTGCAACTAGCGCATGCCTCGGGCCTAAACCCTTACAAGACGGTCAAGGAGGCTGTCGCAGCCCACCGCATCACTGCCAACACCGTCACCGGCTCCTCACCATTCTATCTGCTAAGGGGGAGAAGGGCAGCATCCACACTGGTACCACCTTGGCTTCACAAGTGAGGGCTGACGAAGATGTGGACATGGAAGATGTAGTCTTTCACATGCAGCATAACTAAAAATCCATGAAGGCTCAAGGGGACACACGTGAGGCCGCTCGTCACACAGCAGTCAACAAAGGCGACCTGGTAAAGATACGTCTTCCGCACAAAGACACTTCGACCGGCTCCAGATACAGCAGTCCTATAGAAGTCATTGCGAAAGGGTCGAACCACATTTGCACCAGCGACGGAAGGAAATGGAATCTAGTAAAGGGTGGCCATGTACCGCAGAAAAGAATCTATTGAACAGCCACGCTGGGAAACCGGAGAAGATCAAGACCAACAAGAGCCAACCAAAAAGCCTCGCCAGTCAGAAAGAGATGCCTTGGAGTCACCCTACGGCGACGAGTTCTCAAGCACCAACTCCCCAACCCCACTCAGGGAGTCACAGCGAAGGGCAAGACAAGGAGAACCCGAATCACCCGCACCTCCCCAAGAGTGCTCCCGCAACCCTGCCCCGCTTCTAGATCAAGGCAGACCGCAGAGAGAGAAAAGGAAACCCAGTAAGTTTGCAGACTTTGTCATGGAATGACCATCTATCCTTTTCTCAGCAAAGGAGTTGTGTGGGGACATCACGTGATCGTGGGAGCGCGGTCTCGTGAGATCTCGGCACAACGAGTTCTCGCGGACCCGCGCTCCGCAAGAGAAATTTTCCGCCAGAAGTTGGCGGAGCGCTCGACTAGAGGTCTGGTGACAGCGCTGTTCCTAATAAGGAGCCACCGTAATTGAGGCCCAGAAGAGCCTATGCAGCCCAGCTTCCAGGGCGTAAATCCAATGCCACAGGAGGCCTCATGGGGGCCCTGGAAGCTTACAGCATGCCATCCATGTGCACACCCTGCCTCCAGTGAAGCAACTGGGAGGCCAGATGGAACTGTGAGTAGTTGCCCCTGCCCTGCACATGAACAATTGATGCCCACTTTTATGTCTTTCAAATAAAGGCAGTTAGAATCCATTTAAGCGTCCCGTCGTCCTTAGGGGCCACTACAGCATGGGGGAGGAGTTCAGACCTAACATCTGGTATGTCTCTTTCTTGTTTACCGTCTGTCACAGAATCTTCTTTAAAATGTCTTGTGGACTACTAAGCTCTGTAGCCCTTAGCTTGGAAAAAATACATGTGGTTTCCTTTTAGGCAGGGTTAAATTCCCCAAGATAAATGTCTTGGGCTCCAATTACGTGTGATGGTAAAGCTAAAAGCAGGGCCATTTTCCGCCATTGACTGCTTTAATGGTCGCCACATTATGCAAAGTTTACAGAGTGCATTTTTTCATAGCAATACTGCGACGATATGAGGTGAAATACCTCATATATTTAACACCAATTTTGACTTCCACCCAAGAGGTGGTGGTAAACATTTTATAAAGTCCCCTGAAATTCGCCCCTCTTACTTTTTAACCGCTTTTGTCTCTAGATTTCTCATCACAGTCTGTCGTCTCATCTTCTTACTACCGTCTCATGTTCGCCATTCTCATCCTTCCAGATCTTTCTTTTTGCTTTGTTCTGTTCTGCACTTCTCTGCCTCTTGTTTGTCCCTCCTCTCTCAGCCATTTTCTTACTCTTCTACCTCTATTGGCTCATCGCACTTGTGTCCTCCCTCTTCTGTTCTCATTTTCTTTCTCTATTTCTTTTCTGGATCTGGCTCTCACATACGCGTTCCACATCTTAACTCCTTACCTGTTTACCCTCCTCTGTTGCCAATGCCCACTGTCTTCCAATCTGCTCCCACACCTTGCCCTCACACTCTCCATTTTATTACATGATGTGGTCTCTCACACTCCGAAAATGCTCCATTGCTCTGATCAACCTCACAGACTCGCCACTCTCGAATAATGCTTGCCACTGATGGCGTCAACTATTTCTCCTACGTTCCCTCATATAATTGGCTCGCTTTCTCACATTTCCATTCATGTCTTTGCCCTCCCAATCTGATATGTCTGTGTCCTCTTCCGCCCACCTTTGACTATGCCCCTTGCCATTCTCTTCCATCTGCTTCTGCCCTACTATCACTTGTCCATATATCCACTTCTCTCTGACCCACCTCACACAATTACAGCAATGCACCTCAGAGTTTTCCTGTCACTGCCGCCTCTTTTTCTCTCTGATCCACCTCCTCATATCCCCTTTGTGCCTCCATTCAGAGGCGTTGCTAGAGGGGGGGGCATCTGAAAGGGCTATTGCCCCGGGTCTTTTGGTTGTAGACCCGGATAGAAGCTCAGGGGCTACAACCAAAAGGCTAACTAGCCCCGAGTCCCGACAGTCCCGACATTAGCATAGCCCCAGATCTTTTCCAGACATAGCAACACCCCTGCCTCCATCCACTCCTTTCTCATTCGCATACCTCTGTCCTCACATTCGTTTACATCGTTCTCTCAGTTTCAATCACACCTCAGTTATTCCCAGTTTCCATCTAACCTTTGTGACTATCCCCCCACTTGTCACTCTGTGTTGTATGTACCTCTGCACACTGTCTTTCTTCCTCTATTTGTTCTCCTGTGTTTCCTTCTGTATCTCTTTACTGTGTTCAGCCAATCACTCATTCCGTTTTTGCACCCATCTTTTTTTGTTTCAGGAGACTCTTATAGTTACATTATGTGCACACCTTGCTCTACACATGTTCCTAGCCTTCATTTCTCTCAGTGTTTCTCAGTCTAACGCCTCTTTCCTGGTACACGTGTGCCGCTCTTTCTGCCATTTTGACACATTTTCTCCTTCTATCCTTTCCTCATTGATTATTTTCACTCTTATTTTACTTGTTTTTTCTTTTAACCCCGGTCATTCTTCTACTAAATTAGCAGTGTACCCAATCATCAAGGTGATACCGGCACAGCTCGAAAGCTATACCACCTTTGCCTCTTTTGGTAACTTCAGACGACGACAGGCCATACTCTTCAGGAGGGGTGAGAGCTGGTACAGAAGCAATCCAGACAACAAAAGTGCAGTGATACCAAAATAATAGAATATCCAACCTAGGTTCAATAAAAATAGGATCTTGAATTAAACCAACAAAAATGCACACAACTAATAAAACACTACTTGTACACTCTGAAAGTCAAAACACAGAGAAGCAGACTTTAAAATAAAGGGAACTGTGGGTTGGAAGACAGGGTTTCTCAGGCAAAGATTTCAGCATCAAAATGTCAAGTTCATGAAGGTGTCTTTAGAAAGTTAGAAAAGGGGGCTTAAATGTCACTTGACCCCTTTAAGGTAGAAATGGCCTCTTCAAATACCTTATGTTCTTTTTTTGGCTCAACAGCATGTGCCAGGATTTTCTGCTTCGAACTGCAAGTCTGGGGTTCCATGTGTTAAAATTGTGGCAAACATTGCTGTTTGCACAAAAAATCACAGCAAAAAGGCTGTGGTTTTGCCGCCACAATCCATCTCATGGATGCGGGGGTCACCCCCGCAACCCCTGGACCCATTATGCCATTTAAGGGGAGCGGGGAACACTCCCACAACCCCCGCTCCCCTTAAATGGTATAATGGGGTATACCTTTACTGGGTCAAACCACTACATTTTTTCTGCGATTTGTTTTGTACAGACAACTATTTTGCCGTGATTTTATTACTGCATACCAAGTCTGGACACTTTTATCTCAGAGCAGGGTTCTAGTAGAGGTGCTGCCTCAATGGGTTCCAATGATGCAGTATTGTTCAGCCGCAGTGACATTTTGCGGTTCTAAGACACTGAGGAAAGCAGGTGATGCCTGGTCGGTGGCGCTGGAAGACCTTGTTGCTTCAAGTTTGGAGAAGTGGAGACTGGCGTTTGGCAGGGAGTGGGCTAGGGTGGCTCAACATGGCATCAGGGTACAATAGTGGTGTGATGGCTTGGAGCTTGAAGAGAAGAAGATGGTAACCAGGAAGGCAGTGTCGAGATGCGGACACAGCGCGTCTCTGATGCCGACATGACAAGGCGTTGGTGTTGAGCAAACCTTTAAGATGCAAAGATGGTTGAATGTCGAGGTTGAGAATTACTCTGGCTGCTCCTTTGTAGGACTTGAATTGTGTTCAACGCTCTGAAACCAGTGGTGGGGCAGTGCAGAAATACGCAGGAAGAGTCCTGGGTTGCTTCCTTGGCTCTGTGATTTCTCGGGGACCGAGTCCATGGTCTCAGGGGCAAGGTAAGTCCTTCCATCGTTCCCAACCAGAAAGGTTTATAGCAGGCTCTTGCTGGGGTTCTGTCACTGACTGCCAGTGTCCAGAGTGCCAATGTGTTAGTTGCAGTAGCCTTGTCCACACAACAGTTTCACCCCCAAATGTGCCTTTGTGCTGGATAGGAATAAGAGCTTCCCTCTTGACTTGATTTGATTTGATTTTTATTTACAATGCGCACCATTGACCCTGAGGCATGAGGGCGCAGACAAACAAGCAAATACAAAAAAACAGCCATAAAGCTGACCACAAGAACTATAAAACAAAACAAATTAGACTGACATCTATTAAACAAATAAGGACAAAGACTATTTTATCAGAAGAACAACTGCAGGGCACGGGCAGAACTAAAACATCATCAGCGTAAGAAAATAAAAATAGAAACTGTTATAAAAACATACAGGAAAAAAGTAAGCAAATCAGCTCAGGACAATTCTTAAATTAGTGGGCGAGGAGATGAGCTGCAATTTTGAAATTCTGTGCAAATACGAGGGTAAGCTACTAAACCCACATCCAAAAATAATGCCATCAGTATTATTAGAGAGGCACCAGTTATCATCTGTATTCTATTGAGGACCGTCAAGTCCTGAGTTCTCATGCAGTTAGGACCGACTTTCAGGTTAAGCCATGCCAATATTTTATTCTTAAGAGTCTCCGTGGATTCAAATTGGCTCGGCTTGTCCACGTCAGTGATGGCAACGTTTCTGGGATCAAAGATGAAGCTCCTTAAACTAGAATCCATTATATTCGCCATAGCTGGGGTTTTTTGTTGGATGTCTTTAGGAAAAGGGGCAGCTGGTAGGATAACTGGCATAGTGGACGGAAAAGTGACATTCCATGGTACTTCACCCTTGCACCCTCTGTCTTCAACTCCATGCTGGAGGACTTTAGACTATACCCACAACAGAGATCCTGGTGAATCCTTATTGTAGTGAAGTCTAAAGATGAAACAACAATGGGGAAGAGTCTCCCTGCTTTATATAGGCAAACAATGCTACAGCAGCTTGTTCGAAAGTTAGCCTGTTGCCAAGGATTCAATCCAGTCTGCTTTAACTTGTGTCCTTTGCCTGCTGATATCATACACAGAGTGCCTTTTATGCAGAAAATGGAGAGGGGGCAGGAAGTGTTACGCTCACCTGGTCTCTGCGGAGGTGTTGGGGCACAGTTGCAGCCCTCCCTGAACTTGAATCACCCCCTTCGAGCCTTTCCCTCAGTAGAAAAGCTGTGAGCAGTGGTGCGTGTTGATACTGCTCCTGTGTTGAGATAAGAGTGTGTGAGTGCGCCAATCTGCGATTGTTGTACCTCTCGAACCCTTCACCCCCAAAGTACGATTTCTGTGAGCATACGCCGGCCCATAAAGCTCACCTGTGAATTATGGAAGATAAGTTCTCCGTCCTTGTACTTCTGGCAGGGGTGCGTCGAATGGGATCTAGTTACTTCACTGATCCCTGATAAGGATTAGTCCAGTACAGCTGCGACTATGCTTCCCCTTAGGGTTGGTAAGTCTTTCTTGAGCTCTTGTGATGCTGTTCGTTCTGTTTAATTTCTTTATATGTTGCTCCTATTTATGCCCGCAATAATGTCTCTCTTCTGTTTTCTTCCCTTAGATGGGAATGCGGCCTCAATGCAGCTGTGAGACGCGGACAGATGGAACATGGATGCTACCGCAATGTTCGACAGTAGGTAAGTGATGGTTTAAGGAAAAGCGCGAAGTATGGCGAAGCGCAACTTAAACTGACTGTTTTTTCAATGTCTAACCTTGTCTTCTGTTTTTCCTTGCAGGCGCTGCTGTCGACGATGGAGCATGACGTGCTTTGGTGCCAAGAGGAAGATTTCGGCATTCCGGAAAGTGTAAAGATGAATACTTGGTTCGCCGAAGAGATGTACAGGTAAGAACAGATTCCCCCAGTTAGTAAGTATGTTGGCAGGAAGCAGAATGTCCAGGAAGCAGGATCTGCAAAGGTAAGTCTGACCTCAGGAGACGGTGAGCGTTACGCTGCTTGCAAGTGCAGAATAACGCAAAGCGTCTGTCTTGAGGATCGGGCAGCTTATATAGCTGAGATTGTGGGCACTCCCATTAGGGCTGGTTTACCAGCCACACCCTGCCACTCCTAGAGAGTGAGCACGTGCAAAGGCAATCCATTAGCAGACACACCCAAGAATACACTTGGGACTGCTTAATGGATGGAATGTTCAAGGTTAATGCATCCTGCTTAATGGATGGAATGTTCAAGGTTAATGCATCTGAAGTGCTATGTCCATAATAAAAGCCTTTTGGTGTTAAATGGATGTTCTTGTTTACTTTTGTTCATGAGCCTGGTGCCAAAGGTGCCAGGAGAGTTTCCACCCAGGTCTCCTGTGCATGTGACCCCTGCATGCCTGTGCCTCTGACTTCATGCCCATGACAGCACTCCCCCTCAAGGCCCCTCTCAAGGGTGGTTCTCCTCCCGGTCCTGGTTTGGATTATTGCGATGAAACTGTCTGGTTAAACGCGGATCATGGACGTGTTCACTGGGTTCCAAAGTTCGGTCTGGAGGTCCGTAACCTTTCCAGTCAATTAGGTAATACAATTTTGATCGAACCACCTTGGAGTCCAGGAAGGATTTGACTTCATATTCTGTTTCTCCATCTATTACTTCGGGCTCTGGCGTAGAACTAAGCCATGTATTGGACTTCATTGGTTTGAGGAGAGAGACATGAAATACGGGGTGAATTTTCATGTGAGATGCTAACTCCAATTTCATGGCGACAGGATTGATTATGGACTTTATAGTATAGGGGCCCAGGTATCTTGGGCGGAAAGCTCTTGGCCCCTTCAGGGGACTATATTTGGATGCTAACCACACCTTTTCTCCAATCTGGTAGGCGGGAGCATCCTTCTGATGTCGATCAGCAAACAGTTTTTGTCTTTCCTTAGCCTTGGTCAGATGCTCTGTCGCCTCCTTAAGAACCTGAGTGATGGTTTTATGCAAGTTTTCTATGGCTGGCATTTTCAGGGTATCGGGTGGATCAAATACTGATGTCCTTAGATGTCTTCCGTGCACAGTGTAGAATGGAGTTAGCCCTGTGATTGTGTGACCTGAGTTGTTGTATGCATACTCAGCTATCCAGAGTATATTTTTCCAAGAATCCTCGGACTGTTACAACATACACCTGAGATATTGCTCTAAAGTTTGGTTGGTTCGTTCAGTTTGCCCATCAGTTTGAGGGTGATGGCTTGTGGACAACCGCAGATCGATTTAGGCAATCGTAAAACACTTTCTCCAAAAGGCAGAAACAAATTGCGTTCCGCGATCAGATATTAATATTGATGGAAATCCATGCAATCGAACAATTTGCTCTAGGAACACAGAAGCGAGAGTTGACACAGTTGGGAGTCCCTTCAGAGGGATGAAATGGGCAATTTTGGACAATAAATCCACGATGACTAATATGGTGTTATATCCATTGCAGGGTGGAATATTTGTGATGAAGTCCATCGACAGGGTATGCCAAGGTGCTGGCGGTACTTTTAGGGGATGTAGTAAGCCAGCAGGGTTCTGTTTCTGAGACTTGTGTTGTGCACAGACACCACAGCTTTCAATAAATTGGGCGATGTCTTTTCGCCAGGTTGGCCAACAGTAGTTTTGTTTTACCTTAGCCTGAGTTTTGGCTATTCCTGGGTGTCCTTCCACTAATGAAGTGTGGTAATTTGTGATGATTTGCTTTTGCAGTTCTTGGTCTTGGACATATAACCGTCCTTGGAAATATGGTAGATTGTCTTCGATGGTGTACTGGTCACCTTTTAACAGCCATTCCTGTTGTATTGATTGTTCCATCGGGGATTGCAAACTGGTTCTTTGGTCATCCACACACGTGGTGGCAGCTATTCTGGTTTGAATCCTCTCCTCAGGAATTATGGCCACGGGGTCGAATGCTGTAAAAGGCTCTTTTTCTTCACTCATGCGTGATAGAGCATCTGCTTTCCCATTGCGTACTCCAGGTCTATAAGTGATAATAAAACCGTATTCCACGAAAAAGAGAGCCAAACAAAGTTGACGCGAGGATTGTGCTTTGGGGGTTTTCAAGTATTGCAAGTTACAGTGGTCTGTGATGACAGGGACCGTATTTCTCGCCCCAAGAAGGTAATGTCTCCAGACCTTGAATGCTGCTTTAATTGCCAGTAATTCCTTATCTGTGATTGTGTAGTTCAACTCGGGGGCTGAACATTTGCGGGACCAGAATGCAATGGGGTGTAGTTGTCCTGTTTCAGGGTCTCATTGTGACAATACTGCTCCCATGGCTATTTTTGAAGCATCTGTCTCAACTATGTAAGATAGGTCTGGTCGTGGGTGTCGAAGGACTGGTGCTGTAGTGAATGCTAGTTTCAACTTCTGGAAGGCTTCTTCAGCTTCTATCGACCAAGGGAACTTTTGATTTTTCTTTAAAAAGAAGGTAATTGGATGTACAATTTGTGAAAACCCAGGTATAAACCGATGGTAAAAGTTGGCGAATCTGAGCACGCTTTGCACTCCTTTCGTGGATGTTGGTGAGGGCCATTGGAGGATTGCATCCACCTTTCGTGTATCCATATGTACGTCTTGTGGTGTGAGCATGAAACTGAGAAACTCGACCTCGGTTACATGGAAAATAATTTTTTCCAACTTTGCATACAATTGGTGTTGTCGAAGCTTCTCTAAGACTGCCTGGGCATGGCCTACATGTTCTTCCATGGGATTTGAGTAGATAAGAATGTCGTCAATGTAAACCAGAGCGCAAACGTGCAGTAGTTCACGCAGTACATCATTCATAAACAATTGGAACGCCGCGGGGCATTGCATAGCCCAAAGGGCATGAACTGGTATTCAAAGAGGCCGTACTTTGTGCGGAAGGCTGTTTTCCACTCATCTCCCTCTTTTACTATTACAAGATGGTATGCTCCTCTTAAATCCAGTTTTGTGTAGATTTGAGCATGTTTCACTTGGTCCAGGAGCTCTGGTATAAGTGGTAAAGAATATAGATTTTTTTACTGTGATCTGATTGATGGCTTTATAGTCAATGCAAGTTCTTAAATCCCCCTCCTTTTTAGGCATGAAGAATAAGGGCGAGGAGGCAGGTGGCTTGGACGAATGAAACCGTTCGCCAGATACTGATCCAGATAAGTTCTAAGATGCTGATTTTCCTGTTCTGTCAGAGCGTAAATTCGGCTGCAAGGGATCTGGGCTTTGGGTACAAGATCTATTTGACAATCGTAGGGTCTGTGTGGTGGCAGAACGTTGGCTTGCTCTTTTTTTGAAGAAATCCTGGTAATCTTGGTATTTAAGCGTTAAGGAGCTGATGAGGCCCAACACGATTCCTTTCTTTGGTTTCAGATTGGTGTACTCTTTTTTGTAAGATGTGGCAGCACAATCATGAGGAAATGACAGAACTCCTTTTCGCCAGTCGATCCTAGGATTGTGGGTCTCCATCCAGGGCATTCCCAATATCATCTGGAACTGAGGAGCACCGATGAGATCGAAAGTAATGTCCTCTTGATGCCCATGCTGACACAGAAGCTTGACTTTCTCGGTGTATTGTGTCACTGGGTTGGATGATAGCTGAGAACCATCCACAGCAGTGACATTTTTCGATTTCTGCTTCTGTTCGGAGAGGAAGGCCTTTCGGAGAGCCAAATCTTGGTCAATGTAGTTACCCACAGCTTCACAATCAATATATGCCTCCAAGGCATGTATTTTTGATGGTTGCTTGTGATTCACCAAAAGCACTGGAAGGACTAGATGTGAGGTCTGTACGGATTCCTTTTTCATGCTCGACAAGCGGACCCCTACAATTCCCGGGCATTGGCGTTTCCTGAGTTCTGTTTGTCTTCTTCAACAGTTTTGTCTGTTCCCCCAACCGTTTTGTTGGGTGGTTTTACTGGGCAGTCACGGAGGAAGTGGCCTGCTTGTCCACAATATAAGCAAAGCTGTTATTGTCTTCTTTTTTCCCTTTCTGCTTTGGTAAGGGGACTTCGTAATCCACCAATCACGAGGTCGTTTGTAAACTGACCGTCCGTCTGATCTAGCTCGATCCATTTTCCGATTCTGCAACCTATGATCGAGTTGCACCGTCAGGTCTATGTAGTCCACACACCTCTCAGGGGGATTCACCACTTGCGCCAACACATCCTTAAGTTCTCCACGTAACCCTCAGTAAAAGAGTGTAGTCCTCTTCTCTTCTGGCCAGTTGGTCTGGGCTATGAGACGATTAATGGTTGTAATATAGGTTAATAAATCTTGACTCCCTCATCTGAGTGACAACAAATCGTTGTCCAGAGCTTGTCCTTGAGTATGACGGGCAAACAATTTCTCCATCTCATGTTAGAGATTCCCAAAGTTCTGGAGTAAACGGTCATCTTGATTTATCAAAGGTATAGACCAGTCCGCCGCACTACCTCCTAAATACGAGAGTACAAACGCCACTTTGGCTTGGTCATTAGGAAAGGCTCCTGGTCTGCACAAGAAATAAAGGCGACATTGGTTCATAAATACAGCAAACTTCTTTGGGTCACTGATGAAGTATTCGGGAGGGGCTAGAGGGACTGCTCCTGGAAGAACCACCTGAACCGATGTTGATTGTTGTCTTGTGGAAGAATGAGAATAATGAATCACTCCAGGCAGTGGAACCTGCCCTGCTTGTGCTTGTAGCATTTGTCTTGCCAATTCATCAGTTCTTTCTTGAGTTACAATAAGATCCCTCCGTAATGCATTGGTTTCCTGTCTTGAAGCATGTACTTCAGCCCGTAATTCCCCTAGTAAGAGGGCTAATTGATCTGTTTCTGAAGTTTCCATAACGCCCAGGCAGAGAGTATTAGAGGCTTTGCGTAATGTTACGCTCACCTGGTCTCTGCGGAGGCGTTGGGTCACGGTTGCAGCCTTCCCTGAACTTGAATCACCCCCTTCAGGCCTCTTCCTCAGTAGAAAAGCTGTGAGCGGTGGTGCATGGTGATACTGCTCCTGTGTGGAGATAAGAGTGTGTGAGTGCACCAGTCTGTGATTGTTGTACCTCTCAAACCCTTCACCCCCAAAGAACGGTTTCTATGAGCATACGCTGGCCCATAAAGCTCACCTGTGAATTATGGAAGATAAGCTCTCAGTCCTGCTACTTCTGGCAGGGGCTCGTTCAATGGAATCTAGTTACTTCACTGATCCCTGATAAGGATTACTCCAGTCCAGCTGCGACTATGCTTCTCCTTAGGATTGATAAGTCTTTCTTGAGCTCTTGTGATGCTGTTCGTTCTGTTTAATGTCTTTATATGTTGCTCTTATTTATGCCAGCAATAATGTCTCTCTTCTGTTTTCTTCCCTTAGATGGAAATGCGGCCTCAATGCAGCTGTGTGACACGGCCGGATGGACGATGGATGCTACCACAATGTTCGACAGTAGGTAAGTGATGGTTTAAGGAAAAGCGCGAAGTATGGCAAAGCGCAACCTTAAACTGACTGTTTTTTCGATGTCTAACCTTGTCTTCTGTTTTTCCTTCCAGACGCTGCTGTCGACGATGGAGCGTGTCGTGCTGCGGTCCCAAGATGAATATTTTTCGGCGTTCCGAAAAGTGTAAAGATGAGTACTTGGTTCGCCGAAGATGTACAGGTAAGAACAGCTTCCCCCCAGTTGGTAAGTATGCTTGCAGGAAGCAGGATGTCCAGGAAGCAGGATCTGCATAGGTAAGTCTGACTTCAGGCAACCGTGAGCGTTACCCTGCTTGCAAGTGCAGAATAACGCAAAGCGTCTGTCTTGAGGATCATTAGGGCCGGTTTACCAGCCACACCCTGGCACTCCTAGAGAGTGAGCACGTGCAAAGGCAATCCATTAGCAGCCACACCCAAGAATACACTTGGGACTGCTTAATGGATGGAATGTTCAAGGCTAATGCATCCTGCTTAATGGATGGAATGTTCAAGGTTAATGCATCAGAAGTGCTACGTCCATAATAAAAGCCTTTTGGTGTTAAACGGATGTTCTTGTTTACTTTTCTTCATGAGCTTGCCGCAAAAGGCGCCAGGACAGTGTCCACCCAGGTCTCCTGTGCATGTGACCCCTGCCTACCTGTGCCCCCGACTTCATGCCCATGACAGGAATTTTAGGAGCCCTAGCAAAAACAAGATAGTGAGACTCACCCCTCTGAGGTCTGAATAGAAGCTTCTTGGGCCAGGTCCCATATGGTTGGTGTGGGCACATCCAGATCAGAAGACAATACCTAAACCCATCCCTGTCATGAATGAGTCCCCACCCTAGGCTGACAACATTATTACTTTCAATGTTTGTGGTGGTGTAGAGACAGGCCCCAACTTACCAACTTAATTTCGATATATTCTGCTAAGAAAAAGGTAAATGTGTTTGCCCACTTTGGGCCTCGAAATGCAGAGCTTTGAGAAACACACATAGATGATTGCCGTTTTGGAAAGGCAGCATTTCACTCACAAGCTGCCACTTCTTAAAATGCTGTTTTCAGAAAAAAAGAAAAACACACTACTACATGGACCCTGCACATGATTGATAAAGCCCAACAATAAAGGCCTAGGTGACTGATGCCTAAATTGAAGTATTTGAAAATACAGACACTGCAATTATGGAAATGTGTGCATTGTACAGTTTTAAATGAATGTACATAGTCAATGTTTCCCTTGCCAGAGAAATGCAAACACATCATGATGGGAAAATGAACAGTGGTGGCAAGACGCAATTATTAAATTATTAAAAATAAACAGAAGGCCTCATGTGCCCAAGGAAATGTAACCTTCAGAAACCTAAGTGTCTGTTTCTAGAGAAATAACTAAGTTTCTATTTCATGAAAAAGGCTCAGTTTCTATTCAGAACACTCAAGTAGTGACCACAAATTAATTTATGAGGGGCTGCTGTCTAAGATAACCAACAGATCACCCATTAGCCTTGGGAGAAGAAAGGCTGATGACATTACACCAGGCAAGTGAGTCAAGCTTTCTTTGTTGTAACTAAGACACTCTCATGCAACAGACTCTCCTCCCCAGAGCGAGACTGGGCCTTTGGAGTGAAGAGGACCGTAGGGGTCCAATCTAAATTCAGGGTCAATAAGCTAGCACCTCATCATTTTAATATTTTGTAGGTGTAGTTTTGAGATTAAAAGATGTTGCACAATGGGAGAGGGGGAGATCTCCCTAAAAATCATCTGGGTGGAACAACTGAAAAATAGTGGCAGAACTCACCTGGGAGACAGGAATTGGGCAACCGGGAAACAGAGACAGATGCTGGGATCTTTGCAAGGAGAGCCAAATAGAGGGATGCATGCTTGTGGCTACCCATGACTGAAGTGCCTAACCAGATCCCTGTTTTCCTCAAAAGAGGGTCCAGAACTGCAGATGTCTTTCCTGAGCACCAAACCCAGAGATAGCTTTCTAAGTTATCTTGCCCAACCAACCCTGATTTTGTAGGGATCTGTTTGAATACATATCTTTCCCTTAATTAGAAGATGGGGGGCTGCCAGTAGACCCTCAGCAATTTTACCAAATAATAATGTAATTAAGTCCCATATAGCCATCATTACATGGGGTGATTTTATTGAAATTCGCAATCAACAACATCGCTCCAGTGTGGATACAAATCTAGTCAGTAAAGTAATTGGGTACTACTTTTTTTTTGCTAACCCCATAATTCCCAACAGAGAAGGATGCATTAACACGGAATTCCCTACTGCTTCCCTTTCCCTGGCGCCCTGCCTTCAAGGTAGAAGTGTCCCAAATGATCAACTGAGTAACTTGGTTTGTGTTGGGGCAGAATACGGTCTTTCCAAAATTAAACAGAGGGAAGTCCCTGATTTAAAAGTACATCGCTGAGGAATGTGGGAATGTTTTTCCTGACAGAAGGGATATTTTGTATTGAAGAGTGGTGATGAAAAGGGTCTCCAAAATAAACAAAAATTGTTTGCTATGAAAAGTTAGTTGTGCCCCAACTTTCCTAGAATTGCTGAGCGCTGGGAGAAAAAAAAACAGGAGCATTGTGCTTGTTGAAGTTCTTTTTAAAATCAAGCAATGTTGCTTATTTTAAAAATTAAACTTCTTTTAAAGTCATGCGAAGGTGCAGTATCATTTTGGCATAACAGGATTTTTGTGTGTGATAAAAATACTGAAATGTTCATTTGATCTGTATTTTATTTACTTGGGACTCATAAGTAAAACAAAAATGCACCTGGGGTATAATCCTGGATTGTGTTACTGTTTATTCCCAAAGGTGAATTATTTGAATTGAAACCTTGTTTTGGTGCCACAGAGAATGGGGCGTGTCTGTGAAGTAGTGTCAATTATTAAGTTTACCATATTCCTTAATAAAAATAAATTCTTTCTATACACCAGCCTGGTTCTTGGATTAACATTGTTATAAAATGAGGGATTCATTAATTCTAGATGAGCCACATACAGGGCTAGTTCGAATATCAAGGTCTATTTGTGAGGCATTGTTGATGGGGGGGGAGTACTCCCCACATCACCAGTGATTTCAAAAATATGTCTCACATTAATTAAATCAATACTCAAGAATGGAATACTCAGAATGCACGACAAAACACAGCTTTACTCAAAACACAGAATCTCGGATTGGACAGCATACAAACAACTCTCAACATTACATTGAGTGTGAGCGTTTTTTGTACTAAAAATACATAAGCAATGATGTCATAACATGATATCAGTTACACAATGTATGAGTGGTTAGGATTGGTTAATATCTTAAGATATACATAGAATATGTAAGAGTCAATTTCCTCATTGGCTTGTACATCTCTGATGGTTCCTCCTGAGCCCAACTCATCATAGATGATAGTTTCACCACATCATTACATTGGCCACTAATTGGCTGGCATTATTCATCATGGGCTGTGTGGCAAGATGGAATTCTATTAGTTGACTTTACTTACCAACCTTGGATGGTATTAGCCTACTTGTTAAAAAGAATTTGACCTTTTACTTTTGACCAAACTTTTTTGATCGTTTTCTTGGTCGGAATTAAATATATATGTGGGCGGTGTAATGGAATACGAAGAGTTGCTGGTGTCTCCCCCAGCATTTTCAACCAAAAAACGAGCAAACAAATTTGATAAAATGTGAAAAGGTAAAATATTTTTGACCAAGTAGACCTAAACCACCTTGGACATTTTGACGAGATGTCAAAATCTGAGAGACACATAGGGTTGGGGGAGAGAGAAGAACATGGTCTGCACTAATTCCAATAAAATTACATCTTGTGTCTGTGTGTGTGTGCTAGGGAGTTTCAGCAGGAAACGCAGGTGTCTTATCTGTATTTGGCTCATAATGAATAGCCAGTGTTCTTCAGGTCTTCATCACATGTTGGGGGACCGTGGTGGAAAGTGAATTTCTTCCTGTTTACTAGGTTTTTAGCTTATTCTAATGTGCATGTTCTACTCTTTGTGACCACTTGAGACACACTTCATCTATCCGCTATAGAGTCGTTTGGCATACTGATCTCATGCAGCTGGACTTCAATGGCTGTTTGTGCTCTCATTGTAACTTAATTAACTTGGGAGTTAATGCTGGTGTGCATGTCTTATTAGTGTCTTATTAGTGCATCCACCACTTGCTGAAGCACTTTGAAATTGGTTGGCTGGGACATGCCCTGCAGCATTCCAATAGTGTGGTGAAATGCGCAAATGGCAGGGGAGTGCAGGACAGGCCCTAGCTTCAGCAGGGGTGGGGGGATAGTCCTGATGCCAACTCCACGCTGAAGGTCTGCATCAATCAGGGTCAGCAGGTCTATGATGCTGTCATAGTTTACACAGTACAGTGTGACTATTTGTCTGTCAGTCAGTGACGGGGGCAGGATGGACATGGGGTATGGGCGGCCACCACATCACATGTCTCCTCTGCCTTGGTGGTGCCTCTATCCTTGCCTGCTGCAGCCTTGCATGCTGCTGGTGTTAAAAGAAAACAGTACTAGATTGCGGATGCCATAGTTAATGTCTGCTATTGGCTGCATGTTGCTTTGAAGTGTGTTTGGGGACGTTGTGGGCCTTAAATACCCTTTTTGTACCGATTGTATGCACCTATGGCTTCATTTGTATCACCTGATTTATTTTACTAATACCTATTAGATGGAGGTAACTGCACTGTGTTTTTGCAGTAATTACTGCAAGTTTTGTGTGAAATTTTGGTGGTATTTCAGCTTGTAATACTGTGGAATTGCGACTGTCTTTTCTGGCACTAATTCCGAACAGAGGAATTAGCACTGGAAGAATTCCCACTGGTTTTTGGCGCCAATTCCTTTGGCACAAATTCCACCCATAGAATTGCCACCAGTGGAATTGTTGACCAGTTTTTTTTGCGTATAATTTTGTGGATTTTGTTTTCCATTACTGCCGTACTCGTAACATGGCCTGTTATCTTTAGTAACACCGGCATTAGGCAGAACCGGGGTAGGTAGGTTTTTTAAGGCCCAAGAGGTAACTTACTAACAATATTACTGGGATAACATAATGTAAAATAAAAAAATCACACTAGAAGCTTATCTCAGGTTTCAAGGCCTATATACAGTTAAAATGATGGGAAGGAGATTCTGAGAAGGCACAAAAAGACACAGATTGGAATTATAAACTACTAGCAAAAAGTATCCATACTCTGCACGGGTTCTGTAGACAGACATGATAACACTCATCAATTGTTGAAAATCAATGATGCTGTAGGTCGCTGTTCCAAGTCGCTTATCGCTGGATGTGCTTTGCACTCTAAAGTAAACTGCACTGAGAATGGGCGGATGTGGCTGGCTGATATACCGCAGACCAGACCTGGAGGGGAGGTGAGAGTTGGCATGCTGCAGCATACTAGGACCTTCTGTGCGCTCTCCCCACCTGCCGCCTCACACTGGCGCAGCACGGTGCAGTGCCTCACGGTGCAATTCTCTTGGAAATTATGCATCCTAGGGCCTTGAAAGATGGTTTGAAATGTCCCATCGGGACCTTTGAGTTTAGTTCCTTGCGTCTAGATGCTTAAAATGTGTATTGTCTGGTCCTTCTACAACCACATTGATGTTTCAGCCAACCATCTCATGTGTGAAGGGGCTGAAAGCTGGGGAAAGTGGTGGGGAGTCCAAATGTCAAGTAACCAGTAGTGTCCGCGGGGTCCTAACAGGTAAATATGCAAAGTTGGTGCCGATTGTTGAAACAGTGTGAAATTTGATAAGCAAAAATGCTTCATCAAGCCACAAACCAACAAACAAAGTTAGAGTTTTACTGAAATCTTGTGAAAGGGGTGGGGTGTCTAAATGTCATGTAGCCAGTAATTTCCGTAGGGTCATAACAGGTAACTATGCAAGATTTGGTGCAGATTGGTTAAATAGTGTGAAATTGTATAAGGAGCAATGCTTCACAAAGTCACAAACACATAAACAATTTTTGACTTTTGCTGAAATCCGGGGTAAGGGGTGGGGTGTCCAAATGTCATGTAGCCAGTAATGTCCGCAGGGTCCTAACAGGTAACTATGCTTAATTTGGTGCAGATTAGTGAAACGGTGTGGAATTGTATAAGGAACAACGCTTAGCCAAGCCAGAAACCCACACATCTTGAATTTTATAAAGATATATAGATAGATAGAGAGAGAGAGAGAGAGAGAGAGAGATAGATAGATAGATAGATAGATAGATAGATAGATAGATAGATAGATAGATAGATAGATAGATAGATAGATAGATAGATAGATAGATATAGAGAGAGATTGGGTCAGGATGGTGGGAGAAGCTTGAGACCAAGCTTATCAAGGTGATAATATGACATCTCTATATATAGACACTAAGGGGCAAGTTCAGTGAGCATCAAAAACAGGACCTACAGACTCTGCTATGAAAAGATTGAGACACGTAAGGCTTATGAACAGGTTTCCGTAGCGTTTGTTGTTCATGTCTTGCAGTAGAATAGTGATTTCGAATTTAGAATCTTTCTATCAGAAAAAGAATAGGCAGGTAAACCAATTGCTCCCTAATAAATTCATCAAAACAAATGGCTAAAGTACCCATAGTAATATAGTAAGAGATATTTTAAAAAGTTAACATCACCATATTGAGACGTGTATGTAGCGCCTAGTTGCCTTTTGACGCTTAATAAATGAATACATAAATAAATAAAAATATGTAGAATCTGGGTTTTTAGTGGTCAGATCATTATAGAAACATGGCAATTGTTGTCAGAGTTGGCAAGATCATAGTTTTTCTGTAGTGTATGTTTCCCTGGTAGGGTACATATCTTTCATGGTTCCTAATATTAATGGCAGAATTTACAAAGCAATATTTCATTTTGATGCTACCAAACATTTGTTTTGATAAATGCTTGAGGTCCAATTTCGAAAAGTATTTCCAGTTAGTGTACACGCAGTCATGACGTCCATTCGTCTGTGATATCTATGAGTGGTTGTATTTTCCATCATCAGAACACCTTGAAGCACATGTCCTCCATCGAAAGCGAAGTTACAACCAATAATGGTGCACAATGTATGACAGACAGAGAACCAAACGGGTAGTGTACTTTGGCAATGGCAAATCAGTGAGGTAACCTTCGTTTATCAGGTCCAACAAACCGTGTTTTATAAGCATGGTACGAGTTCTTGGTGGTGCAAAGTGCAGTCTGTCTACAATATTGACTTTCTAGGATGTATCTCAAACCAGAGGCTGGCCTTAGTCTCAGCATCATGTTTTCATTTTAAGCTTTACTCCCATTGTTCCTGGACTTATTCGAGCCCCTGAAAGATGCATGCTAGTGAGAAGCCAAGCCACCTTCTAAATGACATAGCACCACCCCAGCAGAGTTCAATACACAGGGAACTATTTCTGTCACCAATGCATTGGGGATAGCGGTGCATAAGAAGACCCACTGAGGAGGTTGACATGTCTTCTACAGTGTCTAAACAGCTCTTCATTATGAACTAGCTAATAAATTCATCTCATCTCTCTTCTATCCGCACCCTCAGAAAGGATGGGTGGCTCTTGATTTGTGTGTTTGTATTATACTGTGCGACAGATGTGAGGGCAACATTAATGGGGTAAATACAGATGCTGAAAAAGGCTGCCACAACCTAGTGGCTAGGTCAAATCACAGGGAGCCAGGCCAGACAGCCTCAAAGGTGAGTAGCAATCCCGTCATTTCAGATATTAACCAAACTCACATGGAACAGGCACTATGAAAAGTACACAAGTATTGAACTCTAAGCCCACCATCCAGCTTGTGAATTCCCACTTAACCTATTGTAGCCCTTGGCATTTTCCCACAACATGGAAACCTGCAAAAAAGTCTATCAATTCTTTGTAAAATAAATCTGGCAAACAGATGGGTAACATTAAGCGGACTAGCAAGACTGGAGTAAACATCCATTTAATTGCTACACCCCTACCCCACTTGGATAACATGAGTGGACCACCGAGAGAACAAACATTTGACTATATGCTAAATCACAGTGGTATTCGTGGATATCACTTGTATGAACTGGCTAACCAGAGTGTTTGCGTGGCTGCAGACTGCTGGAATTTGCAAGTTCCTCACGTCGTGAAAGGTATGGCTTAAAATTTGTTTTAGAATATAGCATGAGACAATATAAAGTGGCTCATGGGTTTGGATAAGGGAACCAACATATATTTAGTATAGGCTACTGGCCCGTGTCCTCTATGTTGCAAAAATAATTCAGTAGCCACGTTCCTCCTGTACTACTTTAGTAAGAGCATATTTTGTATATGCCATTGCTTGCTCTTTAGAGTAGGTCAGGGAATTAGTGCTCTGACATTTCTTTTTCCTACAGTACACATTATGCTACTAGGTTTCTGTGGGATGATACAGAAGCTGGAGATTTCATGATATAAAGAAAACACTTTTTTTTAAGTTTTACGTGCAAATGGTCTTCAAATTGGCCTGCTGGTTGCTTTGCTTGAAGCTCAATGTGCTGTCACAGTTCTGCATGGAAACGTGAGAAAAAGGTTATGTACTCTATACAAAAAGTCCACCAAAGACCACCGGTAAACTGTATTATATTTTTAAGTATTTTTCTTCCATTTCTTGACATGTTCACGACAGCTCAATGACCTAGCTTCCAGCATGTTCGAATCCTGGCTGTGCGTCAAGAATGGGGCCCTCAACGATCCTGTACAGGATTAGTGCTATTCCAAAATTGTGTCAGCGCAGCACCTATTCAAAATACAAGTGCTTTAAAGGCACTTTTGGAAGATGTCAAAATTGATAACATAACTGGAGCACAAAGGATCCATCAAAATCAGGGCTGCAGTGTTTTAGATCAAATACTACTCCCATGTACTCTATCATCACCCCTGGTAGATTCTACGAATAGCATGAGAGTTTGCATGCAAGTCAATAGACTCTGGCCCAGGTGGGATTGTCTATGATTCGTTATACTGTAATCTGAGCTTTCTCTGGCTTGCTGAGTAAGAGCTCACATGTTCCTTTACATTTGACCCATATACTACTTCACAGTCTGTCCTCTGTACCAAACTGTTGTAAATCTTTAGTTAAAATAAATAGCTAAAATATGACCATAAAATCATAATACGCAGCATGTTTAATACAATATAACAAGCAAATGTAATCAACTTAATGTTATCAAATAATGGGATTAAAATAATTCCTTAACCTCACCCACCACTTTTACAAACTACCTCAATCCTTGTCACTAATACTAAGGATAACATTGTATTAAAGTAAACAGCTTCAATACAATTAATACAAACAGATTATATCTAGTACCAGCTGTGGTGTACATTTCTCTTTTCACTGCCCACATGTCTTAATGGCTTGGACACACTTCCACCCCACACCATAAAAATATTTGCCAATCTTGAAAGGTCTCAAACAAGACTTCTAACCTCTTCACAATCCAAGGGGTACCAGTGAGAAATGAATAGTTGGCATAACAATGTAAAATGGTAATGTACAGTAAATATCCAAATTATTGTCACTTTTCTTCTGGACCTCCAGCTTTCAAACCCTAAGCTCCCCGCCATGATGGCCAGAGAAAGTTGAAGTACTAGTCCCTGGGTCAAAAGAAGATCATGCATAGACAATTGACGGGGCCCTGTCAGAGTGTGAAGACAAATAACCTTTTTAACAATCCATATTCAGGCAATGTTTTTGCTGACTGATCTGCTGGCTGCCTTCCATAGAAAACATCTTATACATTGACAATACATTAATAAAAGCATAGTGAGATCAGCAAATGAGCTCCTTTAGAACCCTCAAGCTTTAAGGCACCCAGGCCTTATGAAATTAAATGTGATAGCAGGGGGAATTACCCTTTGTTAATCATCCGCTGTGGTCGCTGCGATTTTTGGGCCCACAGTCTTACCTCTGAGGGAAAACGATTTGTAGGAAATCAATCAGAAACCAACTCACACAAAGAAGTCAACACCCTGGCTGTGATATCACACCAACCAGCTGCTAATAACACACATGGTGAGTATTTGGAGGAAACCAAACCTCTCACACATCGCTTCATAGGGCTAGAGTCCACCAGCTCTGCTAGACTTGCACAGACTGCACAGACTGCTGCACTTCCACTCACACTTGTGCTGAGTTGGAGTGTTTCTGTAATAGGCAGATCACATCCTCTGATAAACTTTGGGCACTAATTGGACTAAGTTGCACTGACTCTCAGTGATTGACCGGATGATAAAGAATGTCTTTTTCTTGGGGATGTGAGGAGATGTAGGAGCGATTTAAGGATTGTATGTATAGAAGGTTCTAGCAATATCTGTTTGTAATATAACATGGCTCACTTCATATGCCCCTATGTCTAAGTGCTTAGCGATGTCTCTGGGGCTGGGTATCCTTTCTTTGAAGAGATAATAATTCAAGTGAATTACAGACAGGGTGTGTGGGCTGGAGTAATGGGGATCAGATGCTGTTGATTTTGGCATCTGCCCTGTGGCTAATGCCCCACCAGTGTTCAGTAATGAAGATGAGGAAGAGTGCCTGACACATATAGGTTCATGAGAGGATCCTTATAGAGTACCAGCTTTTGGCTCTCTATTTAGCATCTAGTTTCATTTATGATTTTGAATGTCTGCTGATAACCCTAATCAGGGATTTCTTGTTGGTAGGCTGCATCTCCTCCCATTTCATGTTCAGTTTTACAACAATGTAAAGAGGTGTTAAAGCTAGAGAATGCATTGGTAAGTAGAGCTTGACCCAGGGCATTGCTGACCCAGGGGATCTGGGTTTGCTCTCGGAGTAGAACATGAGCTGACATGGGAAAAAACCCATACCTGGCTTCCCCTTGCCTCAACCCATAGCACAAAACCCATATCTTTATCATGTGTAACCCCTCCCCACAACATAAGACCCTTACTTGTCATCCTGTCTCCTCAATGGTATGTTTAACATAAATTGTTACAATTATTTATAGAGTAACACTATAGAGTATAAAGTCATATGAGAATGAGAAATACTTTCTCTACAGATAGTTAAGGAAAATAAGGCAAAGTGATGAAAGTAATTTGCTCAGGATTACATAATGTATGAAGTGTAGAAGGTAGGGATCTGAGTCCTGGTTACACAGTTTCCAATTCGGAAAGCAGGGAAGACGTTGTATTCTCCTATTCCTTCTTTGTTATTAGAAACAAAACAATTGCTTTTGGCAAAGTTGTAAATAATAGGCTTGTATAGGGGTGCCAACCCCTCACCCCTCAACTGAATATAGATAACATGATAGGCAGATCAAATAGTTCCATTATTAAAGAAATCAGGATTAGATTGCCTTTATTAAAGGTAAAACGTGCACATGTCACTGTGCATATTTGGGTTAGAATGGGCCAGGAAATGAAGGGTGCTTTAAATATCACACACATACCATATGTGTATAAGGATATATTATGAATAAAGGTTACAAAGTGAGAAGTGCTTAATTAAATAAATAATAGCTCCCTGAAGAATAAATACAGTGTCAGACAAAACTATATTTCAAAATGGATAACTCAAGTACAAAATGGCTTCCAGGCGTGAGGGACTATGAACGATGCCAAATGTTTACAGACAAGCAACAGAAGCTGATATATTGGACACAGTCTTTGGCAGCATCTCGCTTTGAGGTAATTAGGTCAAAAATGAAAATTGTCATGAAAGCCACACAAGATTGTGATGAAGCCAGATAGGTAAGGAAAGCTTAAATGCATGTATCTATGTTCTTATTTGAAGACGGCACAACGTGTGGCCATGCAGACTATTCTGAGAGACCAGTGTATTATTTTGGCAGCCATAAAAGCTGCTCTAAGGGAGTACACAGCACTAACTAACTTGGCAGGACCCCAGAAATCAGATAAAGTTTAGGTATTGGTACGTCAAACTGTTCTTGGAAGGAGTTGAGCACTGTCATAGTTGTGTCCAGCCAAGTCTAAAATAAGCACATCAGTGACTTATCATAAGCATACCATGTTGAAGGTGGTCATTTGCATTCAATTGTTGCATTATTGTAAAAGAGTATAAAAGCATGTTAAAAGCAAACAATCTTTGAGTGTGTGTCTTGTTATTCCAACAAATAAAGACCATGATGAAAAGACTCAAGTACATCTGATTTTCTCTTGCCTCTCTCTACAGAGTGTTCATAGATGCCAGGTGCTTAATGAGATGGGAAGAAGTACCACCTTGCCCACATTGCCTGGTCACCAATTACTTGCCACTCACTCCCTTTAATTGCCCATCACACCAAGCCTATTTCTTGCCCTTCACGACCTTCCGTTGCCCTGGTTTACAGTTAGACAGTAGACCACAATGATTTTCCAGTAATCCTCTGACAGACACGACAAGGAGCTGTGATCATGGTTGTGCTTGTAATTGTGGCGATGGGGTCTGCACTTGGATAATGCAGAGTGAAAGACGGCGAAGGTAAGTAGCTTTTTTGGGGTTCCGAGTTAAACTTTCTTGGAAAGTCGTAAGGCCTATTTCAACTTACGGAAGCAGAGAGAACTTCAAGGGGAATATTCCTTGGACCTGGTGATGGTGAGGGAGCAAGATCAACCTATTATATCTAGGTATTTTCAAATAAGGTGGGGTGTGTCTGTGTGTGTTTCATTTTCTGTGACTGGGTGAATGTGTTTGAGTGTGTTTGTGACAATGCAAAGTATAGGTGGAAGTATGTATCTATGTTCATGTGATTGTGTATCTCTATATCTTAATCTGGTTTTCATTTTCATGTGTGTCTTTTGTTGGTCACATAAGAGAAGAGTATTCTGGACAAGACAATGGAAAACGATTGCAGACTTGGGGGTTAATACAGAGTTGGGTGGTAAGAGTGAAATTGACAGTATTGCTTCCCATCAATAGAGTGAAAAATGCTTTTATGAATGGCCTGTTGCAGGGATAAAAAGGTGGGCAACTCTGATTGAATACTCTCACCACCAGAATTGACCCGTTTGTGCATAAAGATAATCATTTGCAGTGGTATGAGCCACTACTGTATATAATCAATTTCTCCATTTACATTGATGCCGACAAATACAGAAAAAAACAATTTAAAAAAAACCTTTTTACATTACCGCCATCTGAGCTGTTATTTCTGAAATAGCACTGGAAGTATTGTAGAAATACCACATCTGCTAGTGATAAACTTTCAGTAGGGTATATTTCCAGAAGTGCCATGGTCGAAGCTTGTAACTTCTTCAGTGGTTTTAAAATATCCAGCCATTTCTAAATAACCCCCTTAGTTTGTAGTCTTGCCATAATTATTACCTGAACATTAAATCTATGTGTGTATTTTGACTGTGTCCAAAGGTAAGTACCACAAACAGTCCAACAGCCATTTCTACAACCACTATATATGTAACATCCATGGGTCCTATTACGAGTCTTATTAAACTCTTTTTGTATGTACACACTGGTAATCAAGAAATTCACCAGAGCATAGGGGAAGTATTTGTACCGAATCAAACCAAGGACAAACTCTAATAAGATATGGAGCCTTACTTCTTCGACAAGCAGGACTCGTGACAAGTTGCTGTGGATTGTAACCCATCAGTGGTGTGTGGGGAGCAGTCTTGCCAACATTACCATTGAGAGTCCCAGAATCTGTTATTTAAATGCATACATTGCCATTGGGTGTTATGAACATGCACCTGCAGTCTAGACTCATCTCCCTCTTGCTCATTGTGGAGTCCCATGTGTAGGGACCGTCCAGGCACATCTACAACATTGCTGACATCAAGATGAACAACTCACCCCACTTAAAAGGAATCAGAGCAGGCTTTGCAGCACTCAGGTCCTTTGTTGCTGGCTAGATTCTGAAGCATTTCATCTTTTTCAATGTTTTCTTTATATTTCAGAGCTGAGAATCATGGGGTAGCAGCCAGGCCAGCCAGGGGGGCAATTGCCCCTTTGAGCTCCTTGCCAGTCTGCCCCTGCGAGGATCTCATGGGGAAGGCAGACCCCATTGAGAGTAGTGACTATATTAGGAGAATCACAGTATCCCTTTGACCCTCCCACCTTCCCTCAAAACCCCTATTGTCCCCTAGTACCCAATGTCCCCATAAGTTGTTTCGGCATGTCTCAGAGAAGAACTACTGGGATAACGATAAGGCTGCGAGTAATGCAGATCACTGGCAAGAACAAATGCATACGTTCTAGCCTTTCAGGGAATCCTATTGGTCAGCTGTCATTCAAATGCTGCTAGGGCACCTTCGTTGTCGGCTCGGCAGGAGCCGAGAAAGTGCCCAGTTATGTGCAGTACCAGAGAGCAGAGAGGCAGGAGGGAAGCACACTCAAGGAGGTCTTGTGACATAGCAAGAAGACCTGAGGAGAGGGAAAGCACCCACCGGTCACCAAAACTGTTGGAGTGGCTCCAAACTGCTGGCGAGCTGCAGGCGAGACACGCAGAGGACCGGGAAAGGCCTGAGTGAGCCAGCAAAGCTGCAGAAGCTCATGGGAGACCCACAAACAAATGGAAGGGAGATGGCCAAGACCCTACAGGTACCAGGGTGGCTCTTCCCAGGCTTGGGGAGACCCATAGAGTGCTTGAAGACCACAATTAAGGACAGAAGGAATACCCACGTGGGGCAGTATAACCTAGTGAAAGGGTTCTGGGACCCATATCAAGAAGGCATACCACTGCCAATAATAACGTGGGAACACAAACCTTGCACATACAGATGATACTGTGACAGTGCATTGGACTGCCTGTGGCCCACCCCTTGAAGCATCCTCATTTTCCCATGTTCTTCCCCATTTTGCGTGTTCCAACCCCTATTCTAGCCTCTGCGCAGGCCATGCCCATGCTCTGTGAGATGCCTCCTGCAGGGCGATCGACTGCACACAGAGATGTGCAGAGCCTGCGTGAAATCCCTGCACAGTACAAAAATGTCCACACCGTCAATTCCATGAATCGACAAATGGGATTTTGAGTGCGGTTTGGCCCAAAGACTCATCTTGAGTATTAAAGATAAAGACAAAAATTGCAAACAGCATACCCAACACGTAAGTATTCAATTTGTAACTTACTTTATATCTTATTTAATTTCAGCACTACAATGCAGTAAGTGTGGAAGGGCATATCGGCCAATAACTTGAATTGTCCACTAAGTAAATTAAATGATTTTATTTATCAAATTAATTCATTCTGATATGCAGAACATATGTTCGACTGATTTTTGTACAAAACTTTTTTAAATTCATACGAAGGGACATGTTTAAACCTCTGAAACATAGCTCTATACAATACATGAATGAAAAACAACCTGACTGGACATAAAAACAGTGACACATCATACTTCAATGTAACCTAACGAGAAATAAATGTGCAAATAAGTGCAAATCCACTTCCAACATATACGTGATGTTGCAACATAGATAGAGCTTCACGTCAGCTTAGTGTGTTTCTTCTGTGATGGGTGTGTTGACTTGTACATGAATATAAAGCATCTATCCTTTTGAGAAAGCATAAACGGGAAACTGTCTACCTAATAGTAAGTATCACTTGAATTGATTTGATTCAATTCACCTGAAATACATGCGCACAGGCCAATCGCGTGTGGAACTTCTCGCGCACCCCTGAAATACACGCGCCCAGGCCAATTGCGTGTGAAACTTCCCGCGCACCCCTGAAATACACGCGCCCAGGGCAATGGCGTGTGGAATTTCTCGCGCACCTCTGAAATACACGCGCCCAGGCCAATCGCGTGTGGAACTTCTCGCGCACCCCTGAAATACACGCGCCCAGGCCAATCGCGTGTGGAACTTCTCACGCACCCCTGAAATACACGCGCCCAGGCCAATCACGTGTGGAACTTCTTGCGCACCCCTGAAATACACGCGCCCAGGCCAATCGCGTGTGGAACTTCTCGCGCACCCCTGAAATACACGCGCCCAGGCCAATCGCATGTGGAACTTCTCGCGCACCTCTGAAATACACGCACACGCTCCCCCAAGCCAATCGCGTGTGGAACTTCTAGCGCACCTCGGAAATACACTCGCCCAGGCCAATCGCGTGTGGAACTTCTTGCGCACCCCTGAGATACACGCGCCCAGGCCAATCGCATGTGGAACTTCTCGCGCACCTCTGAAATACACGCACACGCTCCCCCAGGCCAATCGCGTGTGGAACTTCTCGCGCACCCCTGAAATACACGCGCCCAGGCTAATCGCGTGTGGAACTTCTCGCACACCCCTGAAATACACGCACCCAGGCCATTCGCGTGTAGAACTTCTCGCGCACCCCTGAAATACACGCACACGCTCCCCCAGGCCCGATCTCGCTCACGCGTGTTCCCGACACCCGTAATACGCGTTCCCCGCTTTGCGTTTGCTGTTTGCCAGTCCGGTAAACTGGTACAGTGTTGGCGCAGCCCTTTGCGATGGTTTTGCGATCTTGATGGCTTTTCCTTGCGCGAAGGCGTTCTTGGGGGCGTAACTGGCGCTGCTGCAGGGTCGCTGCGCCACTCTGCGCCACGTCTGCTTTTGGAGGCGAGAATCCATGAATACGCTGTGTGCGGAAATTGATTTTATCGCACGCGGCTGCGCCTGCCGCGTGCAACACTTTTGTGAGGAATTACATGAATCGGCCTGCTAATCTCATTCAAATAATTCTCCAGAGTAAAAAACTACTTCTTGAACAATATATCCAGGGAATCGCATTAAGGAGACAAACGCCGCCATTTCCTTTTCAATATATAGGACTAATTTCCGTTTGATGTCATTATACATTTTCTAAGTTACGTGGGCGTCTTTATCCAGTAGGTGGGCTGAATTAATGCTGAAAGCATTGATGAAACTTGATGTCACTAGACACAGGATTCCCCTCCTGACGTATTTCAGACATCCTAAAGCATTACTTTGTAATGGGAGAATTTTGCAACCTCGTGTAAATGCAACTAGTGTGGTAGAGGATTGCTTAGTAAACTCTATAGATTGCAAACTGATCTCAAGCCATAAGGGGATCGTTGGAGTACTTTAAGGGTAAGGTAAGGGTACATTTTACACATTTATTTTCTGATTTGGTTCAAGGGCTGCAGTCACCCGTGCCCCACTGCCATAAAGTATGGTGGTCACCGATTCCCCAAATGGGAATTTAAAGTACAGGATGCATTTGTGCGTCAAGTTAGTGCAAGTGCACTTTTGGCTTTTTGGTTAGTTTATTTTATGTCATTTTCGAACCTAACGCCTAGGAAGTCATAGGAATTAACATCTTGGAGTGTAACCCAATCCAGAGTGATATTGGCCCTACAACTACGTGCAGGGTGGCAAATCATCACCATCGTTTATTTGGGAGATTACTGCTAAGACATCTATTCTTGCAGAAGTTCAGGGAAATGTTTAGCTGTTTTTGCAGCCCAATTCTAGTTTTGGATATCAGAACGGTATACAATAGAATGCTTATCTTTTTTGTTACCTATTAAGAGAGCATCAACACATGAGTGAGAGATTTTAAGCTCTAGGTCATTTATATACAAAAGAAATAGGAGAGGGGGAAGGACACAACCTTGGCATACTCTACTGGGTACCGGGAAAAGGTCAGTAGTTTTGCCATTTTAACCAAATCTGATCACCGCTGTGTTGAACTCATACAGCCTCTGGATGGGGTTTAAAATATCTGGAGGTACTTCCATGCTACCTAACAAGGACCATAAAACATCTTGATTCATAGTCAAAAGTGGTTTTAAAATCAATCTTCTATATATTACATGGACGCAATAGCGTCCATGTAGCTATGGTTAAGTTGGTGTTTCCATAGGAAGAGCATTTTTTGGGTGGCTTATAACTTCGCTCCCTCTGGACGAATCCTCACCAAACTTTGCAAAAAAAAAGTTTGGAGAGCTTTGGCCCAGGGGGGGCAAAGGTATAGGGGGGTCCCAAAACCTTTGTTTTTTCCCATAGACATAATGGGAAAAACCTTTGCGCACGCCTACAGCCCAAACCGCTGGATGGATTTACACCAAATTTGCGGCAGGAGCGGGGGCTTCGTCCTGAAAGCGTGCTTTTGCAAATTTGGTGTAAATCCATCCAGTAGTTTTCTTTAAAATGACCAAAATGTAAGGCAACAAAATTTGTGATATCTCCGTTCGCTCCTCGGACGGACTTCCCGGTTCGCTCCGCGGACAGTGCCCTGATTGGCCGAGCGGCTTGTGTGATGTCCACGGACATGCAACGTGTTCGCTGATTGAACGGCGTGGTGCGTGAGGCGTGTCAGATTTTCTGTGGCGCCCGCCATCTTGCATTCGCGGATGACTGCGGACAGTGCGGTGAAACTTGGATTAAAAATTGTATTTAGTGGAGTGTGTTGGTGTGTAAGAGTGTTTGGGGAGGGTGGGGGAGTCTGAGATAGGTTCAATGTTCTGTTTTTTTATGTGCTAGACACTTTTGTTGGGTTTGATTTTTCTGCGGATAACACGGCTGTTCTGAAATGTTCATAAATAAACAGAATGGATTCGGTGTCAAGTTGAAAGTGTTTTAAGAAGACTTGTGGGGTCCTGGAATGTTCGCAGGGGGTGTCCTGAAGACGTTGTCTGTATTGTTCGTTGTCAAGCTGAAAGTGTTCTAAGAACACTTGTGGTGTCCTGAAATGTTCGTACATAAAGAAAATGGGGGTGTTCTGAGGACGTTGTCCGCATTATTCGCTGGCAAGTTGAATGTGTTCTAAGAACACTTGCGGTGTCCTGAAATGTTCGAAAAAAAACAAAACGGGGGTGTTCTGAGGACGTTCTCCGTATTGTGTGCCTGGTTAGCTGTATCCAATGAGGGAATGGCACAGAGAATGAAGTGGAAATGGTAGAAGGGCTGTCTAAGAGTTATGCGGTCTGCGGACAGGGCGTGCTACATCCGGGGTTTTCCAGCAAATCCAGCATGGAAAGAAAACTGTAGGGATCAGCCAATCAGATGTTGAGGTTATGGATTTGTGTTCAAAGAGACTGTGTGTAGTAAAGATGGCAGAAGTGGAGAAAGTCAGGGTGTTGGTGCTCGGAGATATGTTTGTGCATGGTTTACAACAGTATGCTCAATGCAGGCATGTTGAAAATAATTTTGATGTTAAATGAGTGGAGGTGGTGTGGAGCACTGTCCCTGATTGGGAACAGTCCCCATGTGGTAGTTTTGCACTATGGTGCTTTCCATTTGGGCTATGTCAGTGCCCCTACTTTGTTGGCAGATTTGGAACACTTGGTTCAAGCAGTAATGAACCTCCTTCCAAATGCCAAAGTATTTTTTTCTGGATTAGTACCTCTGGGCAATATGGGACAATTGTTCAGTTTTTTGTCCTCAGCAAAACAATGCTTGGTGTGTAATCAACCGAGGCATGTGTGCCTTCATGCTTAGAGCTGGTATGTTCTTCTGTAATAATGAGAATATTGATTCCAGTAGTGCTGTTTATTTTAAAGAAGATGGCATTTCCTTATCTTTTATGGGAAATGCCATTCTGTTTTGGTATTTAAGGGTTGCTGTGGAGAAGGTTATGTGAAGATTTTAGGAATAAAGTAAGAAAAATAAAAAATACAAAATAACAGGTGTCTGTCAAGCATCTGCAAAAAAAACCAAATAAAACGGCTCTTTTCAGAGCCAACCTCAAAGGGGAAATGGGGCACACTATTTAAATTTACATTCACCACGCTCAGATTTTCGATATGTCCGCGGACATGGCGGTAGTCCGCGGACATCGAAATCACTAGCTAGGGGTTCAGTATGTTCTATGTTACATGTATATAAAGTCAGGGATATTATGGTTAAGTTGTGCTACTAAAAACATATGAAATTCAGTGAAAAAAACTTTGTTAAAGGGACGTTATGGTTAAGTTGCGCTACTAAAAACCTATGAAATTCAGTGAAAAAACTTTGTTAAAAGGGACGTTATGGTTAAGTTGTGCTACTAAAAACCTATCAAATTCAGTAAAAAAACTTTGTTAAAGGGACGTTATGGTTCAAAGTAAAACCGAAAAACCCCTGAAATTCGGCAGTTATGGTAAAATAAGCAACCATAACTCACGCCACCGTGCACTGCTAACACTAACAGCCAGGACATCAAAGATGACATCACAAATGTCATTGATGACATCACTGATGACATCACATGTGCATTTACTTTTCATGAAAACTGTGTAGGAGGGATTCTTATAATGTTGACCAAAAAGTGTGAAGGATCATTTCAATAAATATCATGAGCTAATTAGTGCATCAAGCAATGCATTGATATAAATAGCATTCTATTATGATGTTCTATCCAGTATACTAAGCAACTCATGCAGAAACTTAGGCAGTGTGTGCAGTATACATGATGAAGGTGCAATATTCATGACCTTACATGTAATAAGTAGCTAATAAAACCCACTTAATACATAATTACACTTAATACAGATAAAACACAAAGAGACAACAACACATACAAATATGAGTATATACAAGGACAGAGAAGTAAGCAAAAAAGCAGTAGTAGCAGAAAGAGTTCATAACCTAACTGATTATCTTTATGCAGAGAAATGATTGCTCTGTTTCAAAGGTGCTACTTACTGTATGTATGTTTATCAAATGATGTCAGTGAACCCTAAGGAAAGGAGTGTGAGTACAATGTATACAAAGATGAGCATATACAGGGAAGGTATAGTAATACAAATAAAACTATGAGAAAGTGCTGATAACTCTAATGATTATCTTCATGCACAGAAAGGATTGCTCTCTTTCAAGCCTGTGTCTTCCGCTATATATATGTTTCATATGATATGACTTGACCCTAAGTCTACAAATATAGTACCTTTTCAATTTTTACTTCTTGACTGTTACTGAAGAAAACTATGTGGCTCAGATATGTCAGTAAAGGAAAAAAAGGGAGAGCCAGCCATGTGATGTCATCAGTGATGTCATCAATGACATTTGTGATGTCATCTTTGATGTCCTGGGTGTTAGTGTTAGCAGTGCACGGTGGTGCAAGTTATGGTTGCTTATCTTACCATCACTGCCGAATTTCAGGGGGTTTTCGGTTTTACTTTGAACCATAACGTCCCTTTAACAAAGTTTTTTTACTGAATTTGATAGGTTTTTAGTAGCGCAACTTCCCTTTTAACAAAGTTTTTTCACTGAATATATATAAAAGTAGTCCTGACTGACTGACTGATCAATGCCCAGCTCAAACGTTTTAACCTAGGAACATGAAATTTGGAAGGCAGACTGTTTTTCATCACATAGGCACCCACTAAGGTAGGATTTTTGGAAATTCCATCCCTAAAGGGGTGGAAAGGTGGGTGAATTATTTTATGAGGATAACTATATTTAAAAACCCGAAGATGTATCAGACGTGAAAATTGGTATGTAGATTCTTCTTCAAAAATACAGAAACACGTGTTTTACCATTTACCGAAAATCCAGCTAAGGCAGGTGGAAAAGGGGGACGGGTGCATTTTTTCGTTAAGGCTACCCATATCTCACAAACCAAAGATGTTAAAAAAGTAAAAATTCACATTTTAAATCTTCATTATAAAGTAAGTTTCTGAACTGCTTCTTAACATTGGTAACAGAGAGTATCATGCATTTGAGAGAAAAATTGTCATCCCTTCTGACCTAGGCACAGTACTGAATTACCTAGCAGATCTCACATCCCAAATGTACCCTGACATTAAAAATCAAAAGGAGAAATCTACAGAATGGTTATGTGAGCGTACCACTTTAACACCCAAGAACAGCATGACTGCTGTAATCATTAAGATACTTATTAATTATTTTGGAGAAGTCCAAATGGAGTACAAATCTGTAAACTCACTGGTTCAAAGTGATGACGCAGTCCACAACCCGTTGAGTTCCTTAACACTTGAAATCCTCCTGGTCTTCCCGAACACAAACCTCTTCTCAAAGTGGGAGCACCTGTGATATTATTGCGGAACCTCAACCCACTTAAACTCTGTAAGGGCACCAGATTGTAAGTGAAAGCTCTCCACAGAAATGTGATTGAGGCTACAGTGCTAACCTGTTGTGGCCGGGGAGTCCTTGTTCATACCACAAATACCACTTATACCTTCAGAATATCTGCTTGAATTCAAAAGATTTCAGTTCCCCGCCATGGGGAAAGGTTTGTTTATCGCCATGACCATCAACAAAACTCAGAGGCTAACTTTAAAGGTAGTGGGGATTGGCCTAAGGGATGACTGCTTCTCACATGGCTGTTTTATGTGGCCTGTTCCAGACTGAGGTCACCTAACTCTCTGGTAATCCTAGCACCTGAATGGAGAACCACTATTGTACCAAATGCCAAAATCCACGCAAGCGAAGCTGCGGGCAACAGCTAGTGAATAATGAATGTAAAGGAACTTTTTTTAAGACCACAAATTTGGTTAAAATTAATAAAAGACAAAAGGCCTGATAAAGTGTACAAGACAAAAGGCCTGATCAATTGTACCCATGTCAAGGGTAAAACCAGCCTGTAACTCAATAATGATACAAGCGTCAAAGACCCGTTTTTCCAGTCTATTCATGAAAATCTTAGATTTTATCGCATGCCTATCAGGGCCACGTTGGGTAGCAGCTCCGGACTGGCCGGCCCATGTGAGGAAGCCGGGGCCACGTTGGATAGCTGCTCCGGATTGGCCTTTTAGACTGAAGAAGCCTAGAACACATTGGGCTTTGAACTCGGCGCGGTGTTGCAGCCGTATTTTCAGGAGAGCTGCAAAGTTTTGTTTGATCATCGGAGATGAGCGAAATGCCCCATTGGGGTCATATCGTGGGCATTCAGGATTGTGTTGTTTATCGGTGCAAGACTTTCGGAGGAATGTTCTTTTGAAGTCGGGAAATGACAGTGCACTCGGTGGCTGTTGAGGAGCCTAGTTGCAACGGCATCATCCATGGTCTAAGAGTACTTTTTCACAGATCTTTTACCTTTTCGGTTCCTGCAAATGTAGTGTGCGCAAGGATTGTATGCAGGAGGGGCCTTGCAGGATGTTTCAGTAAGAACATGTGGAGGCATTGGTGTTCAGGATGCCAGGTGACTCTTTTCCAGGCTCTGTGTGGTTTTGACCCAGGGTTGCCATTCATACATGGAACATTATCTTGAAGTTAGAAGTACACTCATTTTCTGCGGTTTTCTTTGAGGCCAGTATGCATGTGTTTGTTGTATGTTGTGGTCTCTGTGTTTGGTGTGTATAGTGCAGGGCCTGCTTAGTGGTATGGGTGAGTATGATTGTAAATTTTGTGGCCGTTAGTTGTTAAGGTGCGCTAGGGTTTAATAACGTTTATATTCTGTGTTCATTTGATTGTTTGCTTAACACTGAGGATTTTCCCTTCGAGGTGGGGGAGGTAAGGGGCGGTGTGACGGTGGGGCAAGGACAATTAACAAGAGATAAGACATTAGTGGTTACGTGTTTCTGCCTTAATATCATTTCATTTTACAGGTGGGGAAATGTCTGGAACTGTTGGACTTGTGGGTTGGCGGACTCTTTTTGGACTGAGGGTTGAATTGCAATGTAGTGTAATGTTTTATTTTACAGGTTCAGGACTGGTTATGTATTTCTATTTTACCTTGCAATGTAATGTTTTTATTTTACAGGTTGGACTTTGGGGTGGGTTCAACTGTTTGAATAGGCTATTCAATAAGCTATTCACTTGAATGTGTGATGCAAAGGTTACTAGGTTTTTGGGTGATGTGATAGGTATGTCTAGTATGGTTGGTGGGGTATCTCCAGGGGTGTTGGTTGGAGATCTGGTGTGCCTCGTGGTGGCATCTGTTGATGGGGGTCACATGGCTACTTGGGACTAGTTTGTTGTACTAAATTGTGTTCTAGCCTGGTTAGGTTGGGCTAAATGGCTGACAGTGGCTGGGGTTGCCATTTGGTGGTGTCAATGGCGTTAGTGTCCGGGGTTGCCATCTGGGGGGGAGTCTGTCTGCATTGGGTTTGTCAACATTGGGTTACCCCGGTATTGATTCTAGGTGTTTCTGAGGATTATTTTGTGTGTTATCCTAAGTGGGCATCTCTCTTGTGGTGCGTTTTGTTAAATTTTTGCAGTGGTTTGGGAGCTGCATGTTTTTATGTTTTTGAATTTGGCAGTGGCTTGGGGCCATGGGGTTGTGTGTTACATTTTGGCAGTGGCCTGGGGCCATAGGGGTTTAGTGGTGTTGGCATTGGTGTTCTTGAGTTCTGACTGTGGTGGTTTTGTTGTGGTGTTTTCCTTTAGGGAGTAATGTTATGATGGCCCGGTCCATTAGTTAGTTGCGGGTGGTTTGCTCTTGGATGAGCGGGAATGTTCTCGGGCGTGGCAGGTCCGTTGTCCTGAGGGGCAGCTCAGGGCGGGAGGAGTTTGGGCTTAATTGAGGTAGACTGTTAGTAATGTTTTATTTTGGGATATTGTGGGGGTGGCTGACCCATGTCCTGAGGGGCAGCTTGGGACCGGTGGATGTTCAGTTTATTATTTTTGTTCTCATGGGTTTTGGGTTTCCGGAGTCTGGGAAGTATTTTGGAAGAAAGCATTTGGTTTTGGAGTACATCTTTCGGAGTGTTTTTGAGAGGACTTTATGCCTAGGGGTTCTGTTGGACTGAAGTCATTTAGTGTTGATTTGGGTTGTCGTTTTTTTTATACCTGCATTGTTATTTGGGCGGTGTGTTTTTTGCCCTACATGCTTTGTATTGAGGTGGAGTGAGGTTAATACCTCGTTGGTGTTAAGGTGATTTTCAGGGTATGATATCATTGGTACATTCCGTGCTGGCCACATGTTTTGTAATGGGGTTTGGTGCGCTACAAGGGATGTGATCGTTGTAATAGTGAACGGGGAGGATGTGTCGTAATCTTTAACACAGGCTTGTGGTGTTTTGAATGAGCTTGTGGATGCGAAGCATGGGCTCATGGATGTAGAGCGTCTGTGCGTGATGGCATGTGTGCATTGTATGTTTGGCAGTTAGAGATTACTGTTACTGCCGGGTGGGGTGTTACCAGTGTTGCTCACTGATAATCCAATTTAACTAAGGATGGCACTGTAACATGGAATAAACTTACCATATATTACTTAGTTGAGTGGTGGACATTCATTTACATCAAATAGCTTACTATCATTGGGGTTGGTGTCTATCATAGATGGGAATTTTAACATTGGGTTTTGCTATGCTGTCCATTAAGCTGATGGGTCAGTACTTACGTGGAGGAGAAGAATCACCTTTTTTAAACACTGGCAACATTTCAGCAGAGCACCGACTCGCAGTTATAAGCAATATAAAAGAAAATGTTAAAATGTGGATCCAAACCATAGGCTCTTGTTTGAAGAGCCAATACAGACTCTATTGGGACCTGGGACTATGCCCCTTTTCTGTGAGTCGCATACCTGTTAGCAAGCCTGCGCCGTGATGGCAGTTGGAACATTCTCAGTGTCATGGCTATATTTGTATTCGTATTTATTATGTTTATATAGCGCTTTCATCCAAAGCGCTTTACATTATAACAACAGAATACATAGAAGATTATAACAGAAGAAGCAATTTACGATGAATCGAACCAATAAAAACAGTAAGCAGAGCAATTAATCTGTGAGGAGGAAGGGGAGACGAGAGGAGGGAAAGGGGAAGGGGGAGGTAGGAACAGAAGGGATATAAGGGTGAAGTGAGGGAGGATAAGGGGATAAGGGAAAGGGGGGAGAGGATCATAGGGAGGATTCGAGGGAAGGGGAGAGGATGAGAGGTGGGGAAGGTTTCAAGGCGGGGAATGGAGAAGAAGAGATTTCAGGGAAGTGCGAAAGGTGGAGGGGGGCTAGGAGATGAAAGGAGCAGAAACGGGAGGAGGCACATGGGGAAGTATATATGAGTATATATAATACACTGAAAGTGCTAAACCACCCATGTTTCAGAATGAAAACTTCACTTCATGATGGTTTCCAATTTTACATGACATTAGATCAGAAACTAAGTGCCAGAAGGTTCTCGAGTCACTGCCATCTCGAGATTTAATAAGGAGTTCCCAGCTATCGAGTTCCTCAGTCTTTTTCTTTCCTAATATTAAAGTTTTGTAATGTGATGAATCCCAGGGTATTGTCTCTGCTCCCATCGGGGAGCCCCTTCCCATGAGACCAGGGAGTCGAGGCTGCTACCCGATAGTCCCCCTCGGGGTGATGTGTGGGAGTATCTCATGGGCAGGGAACCCCGCTATCAGACCAGTGACGATTATCTTGGGAGAGCGATTTATGCAACCCATCCATTTCTGTCCTCTTTTATCTCTTACCCCATTCAGTCCTCTGCGGTCGCCCAGACTACTATATATTTGTGTAGAGTAGAAGATTCCATTCACTTAAACCATACTGATACGAGGAAGATTGAGGGCTACCCAGATGGAGTTCATGCAATAACTGACATGAAGAAGAGCAGTCAAGAAGGAAAGAGCCTATCGTGGAACGCATAGCAACAGCCAAAGATAAAAAAGGAAGAAGGACTATGTACCTTGTCAGATCCGTCCTGGAGGAACCGAGATCCGTCTAGAGGCTCACTGCGGAGAACAGAAAACGCTGACAGAGGCTCGCCAACCCGTGCAGTGTTCCCCTTCATCCAGGCTGGAAAATCAGAGGTCCCGTAGAGATCGTGAGTAGGACCATGCGGTCAGACCGCGAAGCACAAGCCGAGATAGACCAGACTTGGCAAGGCTGGGGGGACATGTTGAGACTACCGGAAGGCATGTGGAAGCCTGTAGCAGGAGGAAGCAACCCTGCAAGCCTTTCCAACAAGCCAGTAACACAATGATGGGTACATGGGTCACTGTAACAGGTGGTAGAGATAAAAGAGAAGGTAGGAAGCAGTTCGGGAAGGCTGAAGACATCCATCTCCCTCATACCAGTACTTGGAAAGAGCCAAGAAAGAGACATATGAAAAACAGTGCAGGGAAGCCCTGCAAGAGCGGCACACAAGGGTCTGGGGCCATATGAAGTTGGGGAAGCCCTGCAAGAGCAGCACACAAGGGTCAGGGAGCCATATCAGTTCGGAAAAGCACACAACCAAGGGGCTGGGGCCCCCAGCAAGTCAAGAAGGTCCCAATAAGCATACAAATAGGGATATGGGTCCCACACAAGAAAAGGAGAAGTTTGTTAAGTGGCAATAAGGGTCAAGGACCCACTGTTAAAAGAATAAGAACTTTTGAGTTGAATAGGAGTACAACTCTGTGCTTGTTTTCTCATCAGAAACTGAACATTGATCTAGCATCCAGAACGAGGGAACTCTCCTGCTGGATCAAGAAGGCACCCAGTTTTCCTTAGTTAATCTAGAGTGTAAGGGATGGAAATAGGTTTGGACACAGGATGCTGGACATTTTACGTTATTGTATATCCTGACAGATTCCTTAGTCTTTTTGTTGAGGCAGGACAACCTCTCTTAATAATAGGACAAGATAGGTTTTTGTTTTCTTTACTTTTATGTATAAATCAAAGTCGTTGCCAAAAAACATGCCACCACTGTGTCAGACTCATACGTCTGCACCCTTACAGTAAGCAGTACGTAACTGTTGGGTTCTGTACAGGTTTTTGTTGATTTAATATCTTTCAGGAGGGCAGTTTTGGCTAATTTACAATCCTAGATTGAGGATAGATACCTGATGGTGACATTTGCTATTAGACATAAGGTTAGCTGAGGGTCATAGAACCATTTTTAGATATGTGGTCAGGTAGCTGCACATGCCAAATATAAATATCACTCCAAATGATTCTAATGCAAGCCACGGATGCTCTTATTATGCACACACTGCATGCTTCATGCATCTGCCTCTCCCTATCCTCTAATCATTGGACAGTCTGTCCCTAAAGGCTTCCCCTAGCCTCCCCCTTTTTATCTTTACTTGCGGCTCCTACCAACAAAATAAGTGTGCCTTTGGCTACTTCAATTGTGTTAATTGGCTGAAATTGATTAATATCATTGGGTGCCCATCTTTGGGCAAGCATAGGCTTTGTGCCCGGCGTGCTGCATAACAACTGGTTATTGCAGGAGTCATACATCGTCACCATGGCATGCATTGATCAAGTGAGTAGTTCAGGGTATTGGTGTAGCTGCGAGGGCTCATCGCTGTGGCACAGGTTGTGCAATTCAAAGTTTCAAGTGGTGAGCATTTTGCCTCTCGCCCCTTCTCTCCCTTATTGCCTTCTCCTGATGGTGCCACAGGATTATGTGGCAGTGTTCAGGCAGTCTGACTTAGTCATGCTTTTGCCAAACGCCAATAGCCTGCTTACAGTTAAGGACCGGGCATTGGAGCGGTTCAGCAATGGTGATAGAAAGGGGACTGACAGAATGTTCCCTAGTGAAATAAACATGTCAACTTTCTGCTCCGTTTTTTTCTGCTTGAGTTCTCCTTTTTTTCTGTTTTATTAAAAGTATTTTTACTCATTTGCTAGGCACTTTGGGGGTCATGTTTTACCAAATTCTAAGTGCATGCAGGGGGACAACCCCTGAATTGAATTTACGTGTTGCTGTTCGCTTCATGCGATTTTAAACACTCTCAAAACTGAGAGTAATTGCGAAGAGTACATTATGGCTGGAATTGTATTTACACTTCACTGTTACCATTAGTTTTGAGAGAAATAAAATGCTGCTGCAAATTACGCTTTACAGGAAGTGTTTCATTATGGATTCCAAAGGAATTCGACTACTCTTTACCAGGTGTAAATACATGAAATTCAATAGTGTTTATGCCTGCATGAAAATCTCATGCAGGCGTCAAACCATATGCTCTTCCAATATGGAGGAGCAAAGCAAAGAGGAGATACAAAATCTGCTTTGCTGCCCCCCTATGCATTGGAAAGGCACTGCAATTTGATGAATAGCAGAATGAGAGCATAAAGGGGCTTTTATGCTTTCGCTTTGCTCTCCATTCAGTGAAAAATGACCCTGTTTGTATGGGAAAGAGAACAAGGTGATTATATCTCTTCCTTTACAATCTGAATCGGTGGTGGGGGGGCTCAGTGGAATGGCAGGCTAAATGAGCAACTTGTATCAATGTTTCTTTCTTCCAGGCCTGTGGACATACTGTTGGTGATAATGTGGGTTCTGCCATTAAGGAGTCTATGGTCCCCATGGCCATGAGCTTTGGGAAAACGGCTGCTGCTGCATTTAAGCAGGGCTTAGCAGAACCAACTGATGTTGACAAAGACAATGCACAGTATGTTGTGGGGATTACCTCAGCACTATGCAAGGCTATGCGGAAATGGGACCATGCACAAATATATGTAGATCTGGACATGGGCATGTCCTTGCAGTCCAGCATCCATAGGACAATGGCGCTTTCAGGGGCATCTTTGGCAGGTAACTTGTGTTCACCATGTGGGCCCCCTGGTGGAGGGCATGACCAACATCTGCAAAAGAGAGTGAGATTAACAGTTCTATTCGCGTTGCCAGCGGGTGATGAGTTGAATCAGATACTGGGTGTCACTGACTCTCCTCCAATAACAGATTATTCCAACACCCCTCCAGCAGGAGATTAGTGAGATTTAATAGAGGAAAACCCTTCTTCTTCACCACATGGGGAACCTATGCTTAGCCCCTTCGGATTAACACACCTAATACTTCTCAATGGTATGAACTTCCTCACATGAAGAGGTTTGTCCAGTTTTTCTATGCAGGAAGCTGTATAGCAGCTCCAGAAGAAAGATGAGGCCAGAATACCCATACTCCTCCAGGGCAGGCAAACAGCATTTGCTTGCCGAGTATTGACCCCACACTAGCTATATTTTTCTCTTGCTTTTGGTAGGATGTATCCAAACAGGCTGACTGAGCCTGCACCACCGGCCAGGAGCAGCTCCTCAATTCATTAGGACCTATTATAAAGAGTTTGGACCTGGCTGAGGGGGCCTAGGTGATATCAGAACCATTGGATCGTGAGGTTATATCAGGTATAGATGGCTTTACGTACATTTGGAGATACAAATGCTTCCATTATTCAGGAGTGCCATTAAGGTATTCTGATGAAAGTTTACCCAAAGTTGGTGGGGCTCACAGACTCCTCTCGACAGGGGAAGCCGGAAGAGGTCTTGTTTGTGGATGGGTAAGTCAAAGAGATTGTCAAATTTGTATCCACATCTTACAGACATCTGGCTCATTAAGACAGATGTTTCAACCCAGGGTCTCTGCCCAGGCTGGCATATCCAGTGGTCATTCTTCAGGCTGGGGTCAAGCCACTACATGTGTCCATTTTAGACCATTCCAGCAATTCTGCTGGAACTCCCAGAGTTTTCAGCAACAACCAAGGACCAGGACTCCATTTGTTCCTCAGCGAGGGCCAGGAGGCAGAGGATCCAGGTGGGACGCAAGTCCAGAGTCCTGTCGGTATGAGTATTTTTCCAATACCTCCTTCACGCATGCCAGTAGGGGTGCAGATTTGGTAGTTTTTCACAAATTGGGTATTAATATTCACAGATTCCTGGGTATTGGAAACAGTCAGGGGATATCATATAATTTCTTGAACCACCTCAGCAGTTGTATCTATCACCTTAGCTCAAGTCCAATAGGCACCAAGAAAAGGCAGCTCAGCAGGAGATAAATACATTGCTTGTAAACATGACAATAGAATTATTGAGGTCCGACCATGCAATTTTCTCTGCAATATTTCCTTGTCCAAAAGAAGGACCGCTCTTTTTGGCCTGTTTTCAGTTTGCAATCTCTGAACCCTGAACCATTATGTGCTCTATCGACATACTACGATGGAGATGATTGCGTTATTACGAGACGTGTTGAGGTCAGGGAACCTATTGGTTCATCAGGGCCTCAATAAAACATAAACAATAATACCTATTTCAGCAGAACACAGACAGTTTCTATATTTCCACTGGTGTCAGTGTTTGTTCAGTTTTTCTTCCTTGCTTTTTTGTTTATCATCAGCCCCTTGGGGCTTTTGTAAAGAAAATTGCATCTAGGATTAGGTTTTTTTGAGTCTCAGAGGTGTCCGTTTGTTAATTTACCCAGACAATCTCCTCATCGTGGCTCAGTCCCAGGTGGTGCTTTAGAAGACCTTCAGTTTACTGTCAACCTTTTGACTGCACTTGGTTTTCTTATTTTCTTAACTGGGAGAAGTAGAATGTCACCAATCTTAGAAGATTCAATGTATGTGTTTCTCCAAACCCTCTGACTTCCCAGGGAACAGGTGTGTAATGTAAATAAAGAAATTGGCTGTTCTCTGTGGGCCCATTTTTTGTCCATTGGGCAGCTAGCCAGAATTATGGCCTATTGTCAGCGTCAAGTCAGACAATTTGTCCACCCCGTGCTGCATTACAGGGATCTGTAAAGGTTAAAGATTCAGAAGTTCTGCAAAGGTGAAGCTTACTCCATTTGGCTCCGACTTCCTTCAGAGGCATGCACAGAGTTGCATGTAGTGGGTCCATCACGGGAATGGTTGGAACATAACGGCGATCTTCGGTTCTGTCCTCTCTCTTGTCTTAGAATCCAATACCAACCTCACTGGGTGGGGGACTCACTGTGGAAGGGTTTCGTTGGGAGGTGGATGGGTCACAACAGAATCACAAAGGCATATCAGTTGTTAAAGATTCTTGCCTGGTACTTTGTGGTTTTGAGTTTCACCACAATGTGTTGCGTTGTTCCACCTCACTACAGATGGCCAATCAGTTCGTGTTTTTGCATATCAACAAACTAGCTGGCACAAGGTAAAAAGGTCTTATGGAGCTGTCAAAAAGGTTTTGGGAGTCCTGCATTCCCGTCAGTTGAAGGTATGGCCCGTTTTCATTCCTGGGTGCTTCAACATCATTGCGGACTGGTGCTCAAGATATTGGTCAGATATGGCAGATTGGCAACAGGCCAACATGGTTTTTCAAAGTCTGCTGAATCTCTTGGGTCCTCTTCAGATTATCTCTTTGTGCCACGCCTCAATTTCCAGCTCCCTCGATTTGTTTTAAATGGAGGCTGGATCTGGAAGCCATGGCAACGGATGCCTTCTCTCTGGGTTGCTGCTGGGGCATGGTTTATGCCTTATCTCCCAGAGTTCTGCTACAGACACAGTTCTTCACAATGGCACTAGTTGCCCCATGGTGGCTGTCACAGGCATGGTATGCATTGATACTTCAGCTCCTTATGGCGGTTTCGCGTTCACTACAGACATTGCCTGATGTCCTTCGGGCCCGCGTGGGAAAGCACACCCACTCATTCCGCAGGGTTTTCTGTGGCTAGTCACCTGGGTGATATTGGGTAATGTTGCGCCCCATCGGACATTTCGGCTGAGCTTTGCCGTTCATCAAATGTTCATGGGTCCCTAGCAACTTCGGATCTTACACATCTGCATGGGCGGCACGGGTTTGCTGGTGTTTTCAAAGCGGCCTGAATCCCCATCTGGCCTTTGGGGTAACAGTTGGGAACTTTCAGCTGAGACAGCCTAGTGCGCATCTTACTACACCGTGAATTTGTATCGCTCAGCGATATCAACATACTATGACTTGGTGGATGGATTCCCAAGTGTGGGAGCATCCATTGGTATGTCCGGTATTGAAAGGAACTCGGATCAAGGTGCCACCGGCGCCATGGTACTCCCAGCTCTGGGATATCAATTTGGTGCTTAGCATTTTGTTACAGGTGACTTACCAATGCCCGTTCATCTATGCAGCAGCTTTCTGCAAAATTGATTGTGGTCGCATTCTGGCGAATAGCGGAGGATCGTGGCTTGGAAAATACAAGTTGAGACTATTCACGTCTTCTGGTGTTTCTTTTTATCTATATCGCCGCTCCAAAACAGCCTCTAAAGTCATTTATTTTCCTGCTTCTGCAATTGTGCATGGCCCAGTGTCTAAAACATATTAAATATCAGCGCCTGGCTAATGGACACTGTTGATTTGGCCCTTTGTGTCGGTTTCTGCTCCTAGTTTAGCTTGTTGGGTCATGGTGGTCATGTGATCTAAAGCCCTTTGATCAGGAACGTCCGCCCCCATTCAGTCATGTGCACTAAGGTTTGAATATGATCTGCTGCACGAGGTTTGCAACAGGGCCACCTTTCTTATGCAGTACGGTCACTAGGGCACACAGAAATAAAAGTATATGGCACAATGTACAAGAACATTGGCAGCCCTCAAGCACAGCCCCCAATAAGCACGCACACACACCACACACACACACCCACCCACCCACCAGTTCAGTCATGTGCTTCAGAGGGACAAAACAAAAGGAACATATATATTTTGAAATGCAAAATATTCCAGAAAATGATGACTTGTCACACTATACATTGAAGGGGACCACAGTGTTGGGTATATGGGATCAAGTTATGCAGAACTCACTAAACATCTGCAACCCCAATAAATGCACTTCATACGCGATCACACACACACACACATATTCCTGTTTAGTTGCTCGCAGTACGCACACCCCGCACCGCCTATTCAGTCATGCAGACTATGAAATAGCAGCACGGTTACACTGGGTAACATACATCCAGAGGGATGCAACGAATTGAGAAATATATCACACAACAAACAAACCAACCAGAACTACACAACCACAATATGAAAGCAAAATGAATCTTACAAAAGTCAAGGTACAACAGAGAACTCACACCCCATTAGAAAATGCAAACGTTGGCCATTGTCAAGTGGTGCAAATTAACACAAGCGACCACCGCACACGCCATTACAATGCATGAGCCACACCCACTGTGACACACTACTAACTTCTCAGATGCATCACCATTAAAAACATGCACTCAGCAGACAGGCACAACATTTCGTCATACTTCTACAACAGTTCAAGTAACTATCCAGTCACATTCACACCTTTGGAAAGCATGACATCACAAACAATCATAATGGTCAAGCATTGGTCAACAGACTTTTAAGAACCCACACACACCGAAACTCTCTCATAATGTTGCAAACAACAAACAGAAAATACCATGTACCCTGCTGACTGCAGTCAAATTACAGAATACCTTGGCTCCAAATAAAGACTCCCACCAATACAGACACCGGCAAGCCCATTAAAATAGGTAACCAAGAGACATACATTTGGATCAAAAGTCAACATACAGGCTGTATTCTCGCTTTCAATCGTACACATGTAGTACTGCAAAACTTCAAACTATGTTTATAATACTACTAACGTGGCATAAATTATTGTAATATACATAAGTGCAGGTTTCAAACACTGAATACGGACTTTATGCATAAGGTGTCATATGGGACAAAACACATTTACAAACTTTTAATGAGTAAATACATTCTTGTAGTGGCAAAATGAAAAGCAATGTGCATTAAAAACGATACTCAGTGTAGCGGAATAAAAACACGCACTCCCGAAGGATTTATTTACCTCCTGAAGGCTGAATATTTGAATTTTGTATTGTTTGTGGGTTTATGTGGTATACATCTAGTTAGCAAACAATAGAGCACTGTAAATGTAATTTGGGGTTTACAGAGGTTGATGGAAGGGGAGGTTACAGGTTTAAAGTAGATTGGTCAGCTCATGCTACAGGGCTGGTCAATAACTAGGAGTAGCATTTCCTAAATGAACCCTCGCCGGTCAAGTGGCACAGCGAGTAGAGCGCTCCCTTTGGCATCTGTGCAGAGCTTGCTAACGCATGTTCGAATCACGGCGGAGCCAAACTCAGCCTTTCATCTTTCCAAGGGGTAATAATAAGCAGCGCCCAGATACCGGTTCATAACACTATATAAGTGCCAAATTATTATTATTAGCTATTCTCTAAAGAGCAGGGTCTTGCTTTTCTTCCTGAAATGCAGGAGAGTTCGAGCCGGCCTGATCATGACCAGGATGGTGTTGCAGTAAAAGGCGGCCTGTTTCCTGGTTTTCTCCTTGTGTGCCTGTTTAGTCTTGAGCCTTACTTTGGCCTGGCTCCTAGTGGACTGCGTTCCACCTGTGCCCGCGCGATTTGTGGCTACGTGGGCTGGTGTTTGGAGTGGAGTCAGTAGCCTTTCGAGTGACGAATACACTTTTGGAGGGAATCCTGGCTGGGATTGGTAGCCAGTGTAACTCTCCTAGAAAGGTAGAGGTGTGGTTACATTTCTTAGTTGCCAATTTGAGGCATGCCACTGGGTGTTGAATGTCATACAACACAATCCAAAATGGTGTACACAGAATAAGGAGTCAAGGTCAGTAGAACAGAACATCCACACATGTAAACAGTCTTGCAACTTGAGACCTATTTTTATCAGGTAACATTCTCTTGTGTTACAATGTGTACTTCTTGTACTTCTACACTGAGTGAACCCCACACAATGTGCAAATCATCATATAAAATCAACACCAAACCAATTTACCCTGCACACTTTACTAACATATCAGAACGTATATGTGTAAACACATACATGTGAAAAAAGTAATCCCTCCCCCTTCATAAAAATTATGAAATCGGTAGAGACATTTTATTCTCAAAAAAGATTAAGGTTGCCATCTAAAAAAAGTTAACGTATATAAAAGTTTGGAATAGCAACATTATGGTTTACCCTACTCTTGCATATAACATTAACACGAGCCACAACATAAAATAAAATTAACATTGCAACCAACATTGTTGGAATCTTAACTCGCCCTCACCAATAATTAAAAAAGTAACATCACCAGCTAGGTACACCTTTACAAAGCCCACTATGTATTCTACTTATAAAGCACACAAACAACCCAGGGGCATCAAGGCGCTGATACTACATGCATAGCAAGTATAATGCACATTAAAAAAAACACACTGCATTACTATTTAAATATATAGAAATAATTGTTGGACCTATGACATTTTAGATCCATCAGATGCAAATCCTCTCTCCTTGCCCTGCAGTGGTTCCCTAACCAAGATACTCTTGAGCGTGGGAACAATGTAGGAAGAAGGCAGACAAAACACTGGAGATCCAAGTCACCTCTGCCCGTCTAGTCCTCTAAACCCACACCTGACCCCTGGTCAGTATAATATCACTTTGTTGGATAGGAAAAACGATGTAACACACACAGCCAAGCTTACCCAATATGGAACTGCAGGTGGCATGATTCCAGCTGGCCGTGAGGGACTAGTATCACAGTGAGATGTGTGAAGAAGCCAGAAAAAATAAACATTAGGCCGAAGGGCAAACAGCACCAGAAGAACTGTTACAAAATGTTCCCAATGAGACCATCCTAGTGAACACACTCGAGGCCAGACCCGACCACAGAGACTAACGTCGAACATCTTCAGATGGCCAGTGTCGTATTCCGTGGTTTCAACAAAGAAAATATAAAGCTATTTTTCTTACGCAGAATTACTTTGTTGGGGAACTAAATGTACATGTGTTTTAAGGGTTATTGGATATAGTGGGATTTGTTGGGTTAGAAGATAGAAGTGATAGCGGGTGGAGAGGGGCATATTGGGGACCCCCCATAAACAAATTTGAAGTAATTCTGACAAAATAAATTACCACAAAGTAATTTATTTTATTTTAACAACGTAGAACTGCCAGTGTCCCTTGAAACTTGGGGACTAGGTGAGAGAACCTTAAACCCCACCCCTAGCAAATAGTCAGCCAGTGGCTTAATGTAGTTGAGAAGGTCGTTGGTACGTAAGGACCATCATAACAGCCCAGAGTATGAAATGTGGCGGGCAGAGGATCATGGACACAGGAGAGCAGAGCTGCCATAGGGAACAAACCAGGATGAGTATCCTGTGTCAATAGGGTTAAAACTCTGGAGAAACAGGTTGCCAGTGCACCAGATCTAAGAGTCTGGAGCAGGAGAGCATGGCCAAAGCTAGCATGCTTGTGGAGCATGGGCCTGTCATGGAAAAATGAATGGGGAATTGCGCAGGAAGGGAATGCAGAAAGCCCCAATCACCACAGGGCGAGTATTGATGTCAGTATACTAAAAGGGTGTGGAATCCTGGAAGGACTTGTGCCAATGGGATGATATTTAAATCCCCAATAAGGATGTTTGATCCAGGAAGTGCTTTCCTAAATTTCCTGTCTGCCTTTAGTCACCACGGCTGCCATCTTAGAATGCTGTTTCTTCCCATTGGATCTCCTTACCCTCAATTTCTTATTGCTCCACCATATTTTCCATCAGTCATATTGTTGGTAGCTTCTTTTCCTAAATCTAACGTGCCTGTACCCGACAATATTAAATATCTTACAATGCATGACATCAAAACATGCATCCATAATTACACTTTATATTTAGTTGCCTTAACATTAGCACTCAATGTATACTCTTACTAAACTCTCTGATATATGTTTGCAGTTCCCAGATACAAAGTGTGACGAGAGAGAGAAACAAAAGATGAAATTATTAATAAGGCCATTCATAGATTAATATTAATTTACTCATGAAAATCTATTAATCAATAGGAGATATAGATGACAGGATGGTTGGGTGGGGTAGCCCCTGAAAACATGTTTTCAATAATTATATTACGACTTTGCCGCTCCCAGTGACTTGCCACTCCCAATTAACTCCGAGTGATTTCACAGCTTGCTGCCCTTTATTCGGGGAAGAGAAGGTGTCACTCATGCTGTTAAATATAATAGCGACTGCATGTGTGAGGAAAGGATGGCAAGGAAAATTACAGAAGGGTTTAAAAATGGAATTTAGAAAGTAATGTCATAGAAGAAGTAGACTGACAGCAGGACTCAATGGAAGCCCAGATCAGCAAATACATAAGCAAGAGATATTGCACATATGGGGGTTGCCTCAAAGTATACATCTTGAATAATGTGTGATTGGGCTTAGATTTGGGTGACATTGTTTGTAAGGCATTTCTAGTATACTTTGCTATATGATCTACAAGATACCTAGATGTTATCTGCCTCCTTTAAGAATGCATTCAATACTTTTTCAGTCCCAGCTAAAAAGAGCCTACGAGGAAGATGTAGCAGTGGGTTGGTTAACTTGATGTCTAGAGAAATCCCAGGGGAACCAATATGATCAGAAACTGATTCCTGAGGTTCAATGCATATTAGAATAGTTGGGAGGAGGTGATTTAGTGTGGATGTCATTCATATCAATAATGCAGACTTTGGAGCTACAGGGAACTCTGTTTCCCCTAGATTCCTTGATATCATAGTTGTGAGATGGAGAGCGCAGGGATTAAGTAGAGCAGGGAAGTATCAGTAATACTGATTATGGGAGATTTTAATACAGGTTTTTCTCAGAAGATAGAGGTAGCATGTGGCATATTGGGAGAGATGAGAAATGGGATATCTCCACGATTTGTTTTCAATACTGCATCGGGAGAAAAACGAAATCTCTTGAAATTATTATGTCTCCTCTCTTTTATGTCTCCTCACTCTTTAAGAATATTACTTAGATGCGTATCTGCAGGTATTTCTGCAAAGCCATCTTTTGAATCCAGGAAATATTCTAGTCTGATTGGTTTTGTTTTGGTGAGATTTGGATCATCCCCTTATGTTATGTTATGCAGGTGGATGTTTTCTACTGTATAGTATTGTATTGTATTTTGTTATTTATATAGCGATCTTTCCCCACTTGTCTGGCCTCAATGCGCTTTTTTCTTGGTTGAACGCCCTTGGTGACCCAAGTCGATGTGGTTAGATATTCTATGGGATTATTTTAGATGCGTGTGTGCATGTTTCCATTCTAAGACTTGGGTGGCTGGCAAGGCTCGAGTAAGCAGCCCAGTAGAGTTCAGACACGTGGGTGGGTGCTCTTGAGGTTAGAGATAGGTTGCTGTTGTTCAGAGAGTCTATTTGAGGCCAGCAATACCAGGTGGTGGTCGCTGTATGCTAGTGGCAGAGATGCTGTGGTACGTCAAGTGTTTCAGTCTGGAAGGCTATGTGTGAAACTAGGCTGGATGTGCTTAGCCGTAGACGTGTTCTATTGTGCATGAAGGCATGGCCGTGCCAGCGGCCTGTGTCCATGCTAGTGGTGTGAGCTATACTTACTATAGTCTGGAGGAGTTGTTTGTTTGTCCGGGTCAAGAATTGAAAGTCCTGTAGCGATGGGACTAGGTTACCTACTGTAGCTGTTATCAGCATATGACAGGCCGCCTAAACACGTCTCACTAACAATGCAGGTTGTGCACAGGACTAAGCACTGCAACCTCACACTGCCATTTGTGTACAAAACTAAACACAGCTAAATCTTCAAATAAACTGCACTAAATCTCCACACAACTAGACCCACAGTGCCTATCTTGATTAGAGTTGGGGATTGTGTCCCCTCATTTGACGTAGAGTGTTTGGCAGAAAGGATTGTGACTGGCCTGAGTAGTAAGGCATACAGGAAATAAATAAGGACTACATTTAGCGCAGGGTAAGCCAAGTCAAGACTGAATTTAAGGCGCTTCTAGGCATACAACAACTTAGATAGCATTTTGGAGTTAGGATAACCAAGTCGTCTTCTGGCAGTTAGTGGCTTGGGGCTAAAGTCTTTGAACCAAGGCTGGAGTTCACTACATGCATCTACATTTAGCTATATCTCTTTCACATGGAATACAGGACCAGGTCCTGAGCAAAGCCTGGTCTGGTGATCAGTACACAAATTATTTTAACTTCTGTGATGCTGTCCCCATGCCTGGCACTCAGGGTGTGTGTTTGGGCACATCACGGGGCCAAGTGGCACCTAATGGAATGTGATGCAGAGACCAGCAGTGATATGGGGAGAATCTCTAGGCCTCACCCATGGCACCAGGAGCTTGGGGCAGGGGATTGACACATGGGTACTTCTACATCTACTGGCCCTTTACACCTGCCTAAACATGATACCAGGGGAAGCACCATAGCTCCTCAATATGCTGACCCGAGTGCTATAGAAACCATCGAGGGAAGAGTTTGCATTTCCAATTTGTGATTGTGACATGTTTCTGCTTGGGTGGGCGACACAGCCCTCAAGCAGAGTTGAGGAAAGTTGCTAGCCCCACTCCATCACACCTGCATGCTAAGAGGTCCCAAGATATCACATTGGCCAAGCAAAGGATTGATGCACAAGGTGGAAATGCATGGTCAGAGATGCAAGGCAAAATCCTGCGTCATTCCTGCACAGCCAATTCCTTCATCCATATTCATTACAAAACACCTGTGCAGACCCCAGAAAATTAGCATGGACTGAGGGAGGGATTTGCACCTATCAAAAGCCTGTGGTTGTTTGGAATAGTAGAGCAAGAAGGCATGCATTATGAAGGTGCAGGAAGAACTGAACGTGCAGGAGGAGGTGCAGTGACAGATGAGGTTGCAGGTGGATGAGTTGCGAGAGAGCGGAGGACACAGATTGAATTGTTGAGCAGAGAGAGCCGTGGGCTAAGAAGGAAGTGGAGGAGAGGAGGAAGCCAAGACAACAGCATGGGGGTAGAGGACAGAGAAGGTTGAAGGAGGATAACTTAAAGAAGGAGGGGAGAGTACCGAGGTTGGAGGAGAGGAACATTAAAGAGGAGGGAAGAGTACACATGTTGGGGAGAAGAACATCTGGAAGGAGGAGCGAGTACTGATGTTGTAGGAGGGTAACAGGCAAGTGGAGGAGAAAGTTCAGAGGTTAGATGGGACCAGTAAGAAGGAGGAGAGAGAACTGAGTTTGGAGGAAGAGAACAGTAAGAACAAGGGAGTGTAGAACGTGGAGGAAGAGAACATAAAAGAGCAGGAGAGAGTATTGTTTTTGGAGGAAAGGGCCACCAAGGTGGGGGAAATAGGAGAAAGACAGTGGGAAATGTCATAAAGATAGGGAGCCAGCCACTGCAACAGTAGGGCAACATCAGCCACACTTTGTCTGTGGAATGTTGATGGAGTAAGGAGCTAGTGGTGGAACTGCAAGGACATTGTCTGACAGAGATCTGGAGTCAGAGACAGGCCCCCCGCAATCAGTGAGCTTTTGCCTGGCAAGGAGGAAATTAAGAGGGTCTGGGGTGATAAAAGTAGTCCCAGAGACATGGCAGGGCCATAGCACTTCACCTGGCATACAGACCCACGTGCCCTACATCATCTCAAGCAAACATACTGGACCTTAATAAAGAAATGTTTAGTGCTACAAAAGAAATGCTTGTTATACCCAAGGGATGCCATCCTTATGCTTACCCCATGGAAATGCCCCTAGAAACCAATACAGTAGCCATACCGGCCCTGCAAGGCCCCAGAGACTGTGAGTGATGCCAGGGTGGAATCCACAAGCATAGATTAGTGTTAATAAGACTTTGTATATGATGTTTTCCTGTGGGAGCAGGAAGAGTGTGTTATGAATCTCAAAGTGCTGTCGCTGCTTTAGATGGGGGAGACCCTTTCCATGAGGCCAGGAAGGTGAGGCCGCTACCTGATATTCCCCCTGTGGGTGGTGCTCAGAAGGAGGATCTCATGTGGTGGGAGAACCCCGTTGACAGTAGTGACCATCTTGTGAGAACACAAAATCCCTTTCCCCCTCCCACCTCCCTCAAACCCATCCTTCTCCACATTACCTGAAACCCCCATGTTTTTTTAGTATGTCCCAGGTAATAACTAATAGTAAGAGGACGAGGCGACAAGTAATGATGATTACCAATGCAAATGACACTACGCACTCTACCCTTTGCAGGGACCCGATTGGCCTGTTGTCATTCAAATGCAGAGAGGGAACTGTAGGATGGCGTCTTCATTCTTGGGCCGGCATGGGAACGAGAGGCTTCAGGTACGCAGAGGCTGGCCACAGGGAGAAGAACATTGTGTCCCGGAGAGAACCACACATGCAGAAGGCTCACAAGATGGGAAGCATACTGGAGCAAAGGGAAGCTGCTTACTGGAAACCAGAGCTGCAAGAGTGCAGGGAGGTGGACGCTGAGCAGCAGAAGAAACACACCAAAGGTTGCTGAGGATGCAGGAAAACCCATGAAGCCACCAAAACCCCTGGGAGACCCATGAGCAGTCAGAGGGGGATGGCCCAGACCCTACAGGTACAAGGGTGGCTGATCCCAAGGTTGGGGAGAACCAAAGGTGGCAGTAGGCTGCAGGCAAGTCGTATGATACACCAAAGAGGCAGAATCATTTCACAAAGGGGTCTGGGACCCATGGTGGGATGAAAAAAACTGAACAGTGAGAAATACGAATGTTGCATATTTAAGCAACACCAACAGACATGGGCAGGAAAGTAAAGCAAGGCTGTGGTCTACAAATAAGGAGAACTCTAAAAATATACAAGTGAAGGGGTCTGGGACCAATCCTGGGGAATTAAACCCCAACCCACTATAAAGAGCAACATGAACTTTACACATGGAAGGGAGATTCACAGACCTTGGCAGGAGAGTGAGCCAAGCTTGTGGCTTGAAGAAAGAGAAAACTGGGAAGCAAACCAAATGAAAGGGGCCTGGGATCCATATAGGGGACAAATACCCCAAACCATTACACCAATTAATATTAAGCTTGCATATTGAAGGAACACTCCAAGACCTTGGCAGGAGATTAAACCAATGCTGTGGGTGAATGAGAATGTGGTGCACACTACTATGAATTATAGATACATTATAAATGAACAGTTATAAACTTGACAGGAGAGTAGACCAAGTAGTACTGAGAATATGAGCTAAGCCCTTGAGTCTTGTGGAACTTTCACTTTTTTTCATATGCTGGAAGGACTCTGGGGAAAGGGATTCAACCCCTTAAGTCTGGTGGATCTTTTGCTTAATTTTCCTACACCTTTTGAAACTTTTATATTTGATCTACAAGGTCGGGCTGCAGGTCGGCAGTGAAAAGACATTCACCCTTGCACATTATATTGAGTTTAGCTTGTGAGGGATAGGTTGGATTTGGACACAGGACGGCAAACTTTACTTTGGCCACTCTGACACAGTTTCATTAGCTAGTTTTGTTGAGGCAGGGAAACCCCTCTTAGGGATAGGGCTAGTTAGGTTTCCTCCAATTTCCCCAATTTTTTGGTTGTTGCCAATCACTATGCCACCTTTGCACCAGCCTCTTACTTCTAGACCCTCACAGGTGATGTTTGTATTTTGAAGCTTTCTGTTTTTTTCAGGGATCAAGAAGAAGCATTTTTAATGAAATCCTTAAGGCTTGAAACCATGCCTTCAGACCAAGTAGATGGGTAGGGTTCCCCGGGGAAGGGTACATTGCTAGAGAGAGGGCACCCTTGTTGCTGAGATTCTCGAACCTGGGAGAGACCTCTATTTTACTCTTTTTGTTGGTTGTAACTCAAACCAAGGAGTGGCTTGAACCAATGCTACTGTAAGAGAAATGGATGGGTGTGACAAAATTACTTCTGCAATGCAGAAGTACAAGGGTGAATAAAGCACCTAATTAGCATGCAAACTGCAACAAACCAGGAGCAATCTCAATCATAAAGTAAAAACAGTCATGGCTAAGATATATACCTCCTTCGACTTTTGTGGTAACATGGGATGAAGGAAGGTTCTGGTTATACTGTCAAGGGGGGGAGGGTGTATATATATATATATGCTTAAATTAAACACACCATCTGCAAGAAAACGAAACAGGAAAACTGTATGAAACCCACCCCGTGGAAAGAACAGAGAATATGTAAGAAAAGACATAATGCAGCACACTGGGCAAGAATAAGGGGGATGAGCCAAATTCAATACTACAATGTTGTTTTAAAAGGATATGTCCTTTTAAACAAGTGACCCAACAATTCTCTAGGGATCATAATGGGCAGTTATGGGCCAATATCACTAACTTGGCGGTTCAACTAGTGTGAACCAGGCTTCTGGGTGCTGTTCTCGTGGTTCGACCCAGTTCGATTGCAGCGGTCACATTCTAGACAGGAGCCTTTTCTGTTTCGAAGGCGATACTTGAAGAAGGATGAACTGTGATGACCTGCAGTGTTGGTTCGATGCTCGGTTCTACTCTGAAGATCCTAATGAATGGATGCACTGTTCTATGTGGTCAGTTCAATGAAGCGCTTGAGGGATTGCAGTGCGTGAGGGCAACCAGGGCGGTTTGACGGATGATTTGACAGCAAAGAAGCTGGAGACTGGATGAACAGTTTAGTTTGAGAAGTTTGATGATCTGTCTGATGGTTGGGCTAAATGATCCCACAAGGTTTGGTGCGACTGGTGATGAAGATCAGCAGTGAAAATGCTGGTGGGGTGAACAGCAGTTCGAAGGTGGAAGATGCAACAAAGAGCTGATAGTTCAAGCTGAGGCAATGACATGCTCAGCAAGCACGGTGCTGTGGTGAACAGGTTTGAATGTGCAGTTCAGCAGTTCGAAGAGCGGTTGAGTGTCAAAAGCATCTCAGATGGGTCCCAATGGTTCCATGTGGTCAAACATGCTTGAGTTACGCTTTGAATCAGTTTGACAGCAAAAACACAGGGATACGTGTTGTCTTGACTCTCAGGTTGCTGTGATTCCCAATCCATGGTCTCAAGAATAACTTTAGTCCTTGTTCGCTGTCTCCCGAACAAGGAGGAGGCTGCCACACAACTGCAGGCACCCTTCAACACACTGAGATCCTGAGTACTATTGTGGCTGTAAGAGAGGCAGGTCTTGTACCAGCAGCATTTCATCCACAAAGTGCCCTGGGTATTGTTAGGGGACAGAGCTTGGCTCTGCCTTTGAAACTCAGTCTTCACCTCATTGGTGGAGGACTTTGGAAAGATCAACTCTCCCGACAGATGTCCAATGAATTCTTACTCAGGCTTTTTTTCAAGAGTGAATCAGAGAAGGAGTGGGAGACCCTTTATTTTAAAGGCAACAGTAAACAGGTGCTTGGACAAAATCAAGCCTGCTTTAGGGGTCATTGTAATAAGTGGGCTTTGCCTTCACACCCAAAGTGCTTTGTTCTACAGGAAGAAGAGGGGACAGGAAGGAAAGATAGAGGCAGAAAGAAACAAGGTGTTGGAACCTTCCTACAACTGTAACAAGCTCTCTTTGTCTACACTAACACCACCCCCTTCCCTTACTAATCAAATTGCCCTTTTGGTATGCAACACTCTGGTGTGAGGCTATTCCTTGTGTGAATGGGTGTGCCCTTTGATTCCTGTTTCAGGACAGCTTCCTGTGGAGTAGCTGTTTCTCTCTGGAGGGTGTTGGGTGTGGAAGGGAGATGGCTGGGGAGAACACCACCCAGTTTCTACAAAATCCCCCAAGGCTGGAGATGGTAGGGGGGAAATGGGGACTTGGGAGTAATAGCTCCCAATTTCTACAATCGTTGGAGAGGGTGGGATCACCTTTGCGGGGGTCGTGGGGTGATCCAGCCACCATAGAATGGGCTAATTATGCATTTTGAAGGCTGCAGAAAACCAGCATAAATAAATCAGTCTTTCTGTGTTCAGCCTTCAAAATGCAGAAATATCTCATGTAGCCGGAAAGTTCACTCTCAAGATTCCTATTGGTTTTAAGGATTAGAATACCATCTGGAGTGTTTCACCCTCAAAATTTCAAGTGAGGAAGGCAAAGGTTAAGGTGTATACTCAATCTATCTGCTTATTATGGACCGTTACTTTGACACTAGGTCATCATCAATCTACTAAAGGGTGCACTTTAGAGATTGCAATTGCTTCTGAGACCAAATTTGTTTAAAACACAGTCTGCTATTTGACTACATCTTTTGCTCCTTTATGTAAATGATATATGTTCCTTATTGAAACACAACAGCTTTTTATTTAATTTGAAATGCATTTGCCTTTCATAAAGGTCAACTGAAGACCGTTGATTTCAAAAGTAATGAAATATAGCAAACATTTCCATGTAACATTTAAGAATAAATAAAGAATACTCTATAATATACAGCTTTGCCTCGAAATTCCAATAAACAAATTAAGCATCCTTTGAATAATTTGAATAGCATATTGAAAATATTCGGATAAGTATTGCATTAAGTATTATATATATTCTTGTCAACATCAATTGTTTATCTCCTTTATTATTTCCTTCTTGACAATGCACTGCGATTCAACTGCCACTGTTTATAACCTATGTGCTAAACATATGAATTTCCAAAATATGTGCATTCTTTATTCAAAAAACCCTGAAGCCCTCTCCCAATTGTGCAGAGTTTCTATTAATGAAAATGGTATGGCTCAAGGGAGTTCCCTATGGTCTCAGATTCTTTCTAGAGTACTACTCAGTCTAGGGAGTCTGGACACTTTTTTTTCTGTATTTCTTACAAGAATCGGAATTCAATTTTTTCATGCAACCATCAAGGATCTTCAAAGTTACTTGTGCAATATTGTAGACTCCTCAATTGCGGCCTGTGCCACATTAAAGAAGAGGGCAAAGCATTGCTCATTTGTATCTGTGTTTTAATTTCCTCAAGGAATTATTCTTCTTAACTCCATGGCTTTTCTTCTCTCTGGTAAATTCTGGTATTTTCTTTCAATATCGATATCCGTATTGCACAGCCTCACCCTGGAGCACGTAAGCATTCTGGAAGAATTTGTCTTTGAATTTACTATGAGAGAGGGATAGAAAGTCTGCATTAGTATTAAGCATGGACACAGAGATATAATAGCATTTCTTTATCTCAATATGATTGTCAAAACTATATTATTCCCACAATCCAAGCAGTCAATTGATTCTGAGCCTTCCCGCCTTTAGATTCTGGTTACATTCTTACTCAGGGGCAACCTCAACTATTAGTTCAGATGGTTACTGATTTAAGAGGACCGCTTTGTCAGTGGTTAATGTCTTCCCAGTGTTCTTCTGACTTATCCCCTTCCAGAATTTAATTTTTTTAGGCAACAGGAGAAATATTGTCTATCATTTCAAAGGAACCTCACCATGAAGATGACCCCTTCTTCTAGATGTGTTCCTTTGGAAGTTCTAGACCTAGACCTGGTCATCCATCTCAAACTCCAATTTTGATGATTTAAGTTCACAGTAGGACTTTCTATGTACTCTTGATTTCTCAAGGCTTTTCATTGCTTCTGTGTTCTATATACAAATTTTGAATAACACCATATTTCTGCCAGCATTGAGCTGAAATGGGCACATCTGTGTAGCTGATAAAGAATCAGGTGTAGTTGCAAGTCCCAACTGGTTCACTACAAGCCTCTTGAGGACTTCCATAATTGTTTTATTGTATTTTTGCACATTCTGGTAGGTGCAAGGTGGTAGGCAATGTGAAAGGTCTTTTTCATTCCTAGGATTTCCTACATCCTGGTCATCAACTCACTGGTGAAGTGACCACGCCAGTCAGACACAATCCTTTAAGGAACACCACAGTTAGAAAAGATGTGGTTGTTCATAAAAGTAGTAGCATTCTCAGTTGTACAATATGGGGTTGGGAGTCATTCTATCCACTTCGAGAAGTAACTGTACACATGTCATTATTTCCTCATGTGGAATGGATCACTGGTCCTGCAAATTACATTCAGGTATTGTCATACCCCTTTGTTGTAGGAAAGTCTGGTGTGTGTGAGAAATTGGCTACAATTGGGAAAGCACCAGACAGGCTTTAAATATGCATTTAAATATTGACCCATTTGTGCCCACTAAGTGATCTCATGTGTCATCAGCATTTATTTTGTACACCCCTGATGACCGGCGGTAGTCCTTTCATGGCTGCGGGGTAACATATTACTACTAAATGTATTAGATACTATCCACTGTTCACAGCCATATTGAGGGTTCTTAGCCAACAATAAATCATGAATTTAAACCATATTTTGAAATGTCATTAATACTTTCAAAAATTCCCCACCCACACGATAATCTTGTTCAGACAGGATAAAGTTTATTGGGCCTTATAGATATTGATAGATGTACAAACAGTTGCAGCTTCCTTTTAGGTAGTAATCTAACTGGTATCTGGAGCATCTCAACCACATTAAGTGGTTGAAAGTTTGCTTTCAGTACAAGATTTTGATTGTCACCTGTGCCATTTGGATTTCACCCAACAGGTATCAATCCGTCTCCCAAGGAAAGTTCCTGTTTTGGCTAAGCAAACAGTGAATCATTTCCCATTTGCTTCTATTTTAGAGTAACCTTTAATCCTTTTCCAATATATTGTCATTTTATTGGATGTCACCAAATCATCTATGGTTTGGAACAGTTTGCCAAGTTTCAAGGGTTTGTTGTTTGCATTCATTATACCTCTTGCTTTCCAATTTATCTGATGTTCTACAAATCCATTTCAGACAGAATTGTATTTGGTAACAATTGCACCTTCATGAGTGGATGACTTATGGCAGTGACAAAAGCTTTAATTATGTCCATCTGCTCTTTTACCTGACCATTTCTGGACCAATTTTGTAACCATAAAAGGGTTTGGGAGTAACACCAAGTCAAGCATTTCCAGTACCAGCTACTCATTATTTTCTCAATTTTAGATGATATGGTAAGAACATCCATGCACATAAAATGTGGGCCTCCCCTGGCAGATGCTTTGTGCATACCCTTTTTGTGGAGAAACCAGATATGCCTCCATATTATCAGTAGTTTTCAAATCCTCTTTTAGGCAATGATCTCTCTGCCTCGATCACTAAGGATTCCGTCAGGGAGGTAAGAGATAGATCTAAGGCTTTAGGAAGCAAGCTAGCCTGCAGATACAGGTGGACATCCTACAATGACTTGGTATATGGTCCACAAGCATAGAAGGGGAGGGAGGAATATGGGGCATTACATTTTCCAAAAGTGGATAGGACGTTATTCATTTTGTTTAGGATGCAATGCTTCCCCCTTTGAAACATACCTGGGCTAAGGACTTTCAGTCAGGAACCTGTGAATGTGGAATCAAAAGAATGGAGATGGCGGTTCACTTCCTACTCCTCTGCCCACATTTAAAGGGGTGTAGAAAGAAATTACATTTTCCTCACTTTAAATATAATGATATAAGAACCTGTGCATACACTAGACATTAAAAACCAAGGAAGCAGAAGCACAAAATCTTCTGTCTGCATGGAAAAAAGAATGGTACATGCTGTCTAAACAAATTATTTGTTCAAATTGGAGGAGTTTTTGCTTGTGTCCTGTTAGTGTTTTAATTGTTATATTGATTAATTAGGACATACATGTTATGTTTTGGATTACATTGATCTTTGGAAATATGATAAAATAAATTATGATGTTGATATTTATACTCTAGGAACGAGGTTATTGGAGATGTTTCTGAGTTGGGGAGGCTAGGACGGGAGATATGAATGGTATTCTGTGCCTAAATAGTGCCCTTGCAAAGATGTGCTTATTGTTCTTGTATTTCTGGTTTTTTATATTATAACAGCTTTGGCTACACACAAGAAACTGGGCTGATTATTAGCATCATCACCCTAGGCACATTTATGGTAGATTTCACAAATTTGTTATGGCTAGTTCACCATTCATAAATATAAAGTACTTCAGGTAGAGAACGTTGTATTTCAAATAGAATGATATCCTATGTACTGTGACGAATCGCTGGATTCAGTAAATTCTCCCCAGGGGGCAGCCTTTCCATGTGAGGCTAGGGAGGTGAGCCTGCTCTGCAATACCCTCCCTAAGGGTGGAAGCAAGTGGGACCTCACCAGGAGAGACTACCCCTTGGGGACAAGGACTCAGTTCTGAAGACAAACTCCCTAAATCACGTACTCACAAACCAGTGGTAATCACGACTACTGGAAGAAGAGGTGTATAACAAGTCAATATTTGTTATTGTCAGATAGAATCTGTGACGAAACCTGAAAAACAATACTCCACTGGTACTGGGCCAAAGAAAACCAATGGAGTAATACTGATTGCTAATAGAACACAGAAGAAGGACTTTGACCTTGCGCAAGGCAAGCCCCAATGCCACATGAAAAATCAAGCAGGAGGAGTCCCTGGAGAGAGAGAGAAAACTAGGACTTTGAAATCAGCTGTGCAAGTGAAGCTGACAGAGAGGGGGGCACGCAAGTCACAAAGAAAAGTGCAATTCTCTAGAGTCGTAGGCTAGAGCTTGATATGTGCGCTTTGCACGTCTAAGTTAAATTGGGGAGTTAAGCTGCGTCGCTGTAGTCAAAGGGCTGTGTACGCCTACTGATACACAGTAAAAATGATAGACATTCAATTAGATGTTGACTAGCAGATTGCGCTGTCTCCCAAAACTAAATCATAATAGACAATGTCCATCAAGTCCTCAAAGACAGTCCTTAAATGGATATGTAAATGCAATTTATTGACTCCTCCAATCAGCCGACACGTGTTTCGACAAATGCGTCGTTATCAAGGCTATTGTTAAATAGTATTTGTCCCTTCAAGCATTTTGAATGGCCAAGAAAGCGAAGTCCTCTATGTGAGTTATACCATTGCAGAATTTTGTAAAGATCCTTGTCATGGGCTAAATCCCTGGACTGTGTGGTGCGCGGGCAATAAAAGGAAAAGACTGGACAGTGAATCAAGAGCGCGTCTCACGTTTGTTGAATAAAAGAGAAACAAAAGGTTCCAAGAGAGACTTATACACAAAATCAATAAAGCAGCAAGAGAGCAAAATCTGTGTGAGAAGAACCCCATTGAAGAACGATATGATTTGATAAAAGTAGTCACCAAAAAGTATCTTCGACTACTTTATTAAAGGGAACAGTTGCAGAAGCCAGCCCACAGGAGAAGGAAGTCATTCTCCTGTACCTTAGTTATTTTATTAGTGGTAGGGTCAGCATGGATTAGTTTTGGACTCTACAGATCTGTCTTTTGGAACTCACTGACGAGCACCGTAGTTAATTTGGTTAGGTAGGGGAATCCATAGTTTGGGGGAACGTCCGGTATGTTCACCTTTTCTTTAAATAAAGATTGAGCTCAAATGGAAGACATGATTCATAGTTCACCGTCTTACCCTTCACAGTGCACACAGATACAACTAACATGCAAGCTTCACAGTGACTTTTCCTTCCCCAACCACATCCTGAAATTGCACTGCATTGTTATAGTACCACAAAAAAAGAACAGTACTATAGATCTGGCCTTGGGACATGTCAGTGCAATTAAGTACATTGATAATTAAAACCCTTTTTTGGAAAATAAATATCCCCTTAGGATACTTCAAAGGAACGTTACTATATCTGCAAATCTGGAACAATAATTGATCTTACTTGTTTGCACACCTTCTAATTTAGACAATGCCAGCCAAAATGTTGTACCATTCATATTTTCGAGATAGCCAAACATGGGATCCCAGCATCTGAAGCCAAATTATGACCAAGACCCATCAGAGGATTGCTGCTACGACAGACATTGGTCAAGCCATCCACCATGTGTGAGAAAGCCTCACTCTCTTATCCACAGCTAGGAGTCACACAGAGTTATGACCCCAGGCGATCAAGTCGCAACAATGTTTGCCCTCGTGGGGCAGAGCCTAAACCAAGTGTCACAATGGACCCTGGCCAGCTGGAGCACAATAGACCCTGACATGGAGTATGAAGGGGAAGAAATCCCTGTGGGCAGAGGGAGTTACCTGATGGAAGGGAGAAAAGGAGGACCTGCCAGGAAGAGGGGGCTGGGTGGAATAAGGAAGCTGCAACTATGAACATGGGCAATCTGTCTCTCTTGTGCTGCAGGAGCTGGTAGGAGCAGTAGAAGAGGGCCAGTATGTGCGCATCTGGGCCAACTATGTGTGGAACCAGGTGGCCAGAAGCTAGAGGCTGCCTCACGGAAGAAGGCTTGTACCCCAAATTTGGCCATTTACAATGTATATTGCTTGCTAAATGGTTAATTAAACTAAAGTGGTTGCGAACACTTTTTGGTGTTGCTTAACTGCTAAGGCCCAGGATAGGTTGGGGCACCAACTGGCATTGGACAGCTCTGGCAGGGCTTGTTTTAAAAAACTATTTGCATGTGTGCAATACTTTTAACATTTGGGCTTGCTATGTTTGACTGTAAGTAGGTAAGTAGTGTGTTTCAACTGCCCCGGGACAAGGTAAGAATACCTATACATTATCCTTCCAGTGCCTTGCCATCCACCATTTGAGCGCTCGATTTATAATTTCCTTGTTGATTGTGTATGCTGTGAGAATATTCTTTTAAGCCGGGTCGTATCTTAGTGGTGCTTTTCTGTACACATTGCTTTGAGCCAATTGCTCCTCAAATATTTAATGGCAGGCAGAGTTAATGTGGGGTTGGAGCTCATTGACTGGGAAAGGTGAAGTGTTGGGTTGAGCAGTACACACAGCAGTGGGATTAATCTATCTAAACAGGTTTTGCTCTTCGATAGGAGCAGACTTCCTTGGCTGGGGTCCAAAAAGAAGCCAGCAAGGAGCATGCAATGAAGAAAGCTGCAGCACAGTGGTGGGGCAATATTGGGAGATTGATGTGGCCCTTTGCTTCAGCACAGCACAGAGGAACAGCCGACCTTAGTGAGTGTGAAGGCATCATGAAGAAAGACAGACAACAGATTCTGAATTAAAATGAAATACTTTATTAACTTAAATATCAGGATGGAAAAAAGAAAGGCCTAACTTGCCCTATGCTAAGGTGGGATTTCCCTACCAAATGAAATTAAGAATAATCTGAGTCAAAGAGTTCAATTCATTTTGAAGTACATGGTGAGGTGAGCAGATCGCAAGGGGACAATATAAGGGTTGGAGAGCTAAGGGCAGGGTGGGAAATCCATCAGCAAGGGACCTACAGGCAAACAGGGGAGGACACAAGAGGGAAGATCACCCATTCTCAAATTAGGTGGGGAGTGGCGGGGTTGTAGGCATAGGCAATTCAACAAAAAGCTCATTATGCACAAAGTTTGCAACAGGTCCATGAAAGTAAAATTGTGCAACAGTCTAGAGCTAGTCCATAAACTGAATTATCACCATCAACTCTTACGGTGCTGCAATCTGAAAATCTAAGAAGGTGCACTATTCCAATCATCTACATACCAAGCATTGCCAAATCAAAGAACTCATTCTAATCTCCAAATCCAGGAACTCAGCAGTATGCAACATCTAGACCACCCATTCTCCTATGCGTCCTCTTTCCAACAGTATCTATTTCCCTGGTTGTTGCTTTTTAAGGTTTTAGGTCTTGCACTCAGCGTATCTGTCACAAGAGAAACCGGGGATGAGCACCTAATGGAGAAAAGCCAGCCGATGGTGTGTGAATAAGTGTGTTAACATGCTTTGGTTGAGAGAATACTGCAGGATTTGGAAGAACAAGTTTGGGAGACAATACACCGAAGTGAATTTGGGAATAGCAAAGTAGTGGAGCAAGTTCTGGACCCCAGGTTGTTTGAATAGGAGCAACACTGAGCAAATAATGTAAATAAACGAGTGCACTATAGAGTGGAAGGTGTCAAAGGAAATGATGGATTAATGCCAGGACATATGGAACATCCATTTTAGTGGCATTTGGGGACTACAAGAGAAGCTATTTTTTTGATTCAATGACATTTTGAAACTTGCTGAGGATTCAAAAATGGAATAGTGATTTTTTCTCACTACTTGGTGTGCAGTTAAAAAGCAAATTTCATTGTGCAATATAGAACAGAGCGCGCAGTGAGTTTGTGGGTCTGCTCTCCCCTCCAGAATTTGCAATACAGATGTTTTAAATATTTGTTGTGGAATAAAACATGTAGGGAATGTGCATAGAGTGAGTAAGGTTGATAAATGAGGATGGCTGTATGTGCAAGTTTTTTAAGTGGCCATTAAGAGCATGTGCAATATGGCAATCTATTTTTGAATTGAAGAGCTAACTCTTACTGTAGTGTCACTTTGGTGATTAATTGGTGGTTTTGCGTTTGTGCGAGTGCTTCGGTGAGTGTTATCTCATTGTTCTTCTCTTGCTGTATATTGGAGACTCACCTCGATTTACTTGGAATTTATCTTGCTTAAACCCGATTGGTGGAATTGTCCAGTAGCGAGCTGGGAAGACATTTAAACAGCGTGCATGCTTATTCGTGTGAGTGCTTCGACGAGTGCTATCTCACTGCCCCGCTGAGACTGAGGCTGCCTGGAGAATTGCCTTGCTTCATATAGGGTAAGGTTTAATTGACTATCTGGATTGGTCACACCTTTCTTGCAAGCTTGTTAACAACGTTCCATGCACATGCCTGCTCACACCCATAAATACCAGCTACGGAGCACATCACATGACTCTGGAGAAAAGAAGGCTAAGATGTCCAAAGTAGATAACAAGACAGTGCCACAATGTGAAATGATGATTAAGCCATTACTCGGCCCACGTTAGATAATGGAGAAACAGAATGATGTTAAGGGAAAAGCGGGGAAGATCACATCATTTTTTCGAGTGGAAGATAATATCCATGCTAGTACTATCGGGACTTCTAACATAGGGGGGGTGTTGATATTTCCTCGCCTAACGAGCATTGTGATTCGGATTCCTCTTCTGTATTGCCTACCATTGACCATTGACAATAATAATTCTGAGTCTGTACCTGCTAATAGTAGGGTTGAATGCAGTAATGTCATCAATTTTATTTTTTTGAAGTCACCTGATTTGGCAAACATAGCAGATTCAATTGATGATATAATGGATGACTTGAACTCTTCAAATATTTCTACTAGCTTGAAGTCAGAATAGGCCGACATGGTATCCTCAAACATTGCGAGAGAGCAAAATGGGCGTATGCATGCTAATAATCGTATAGTTGATATAATTTTGGTTAAAAGTTGTACTTATTTACCCGCAACGTACATAATAAGCATACTATTTACTCCTGCAGCACATAAGAAGGTACAGGTTGACCCTGCTGCTATTGTGTTGGCTTTTCCAGAGGCTGACACTAGGGACGATGAGTTTCATGTGGATTTGGCTGACTCTGCTTTGATTAAAAGGGATGCTGGTGATCCAACTGGTGTTGATTCCCTGGATCAATCTCATCATAATTTAAAGCAAAATAAAGAGAGCCAAAAGAAGGAGAAGAGGAAAGCCTTGAAAACAAGAAGTGGCTGTGGTTGGCTCACAATTATATGTAGCCTGGGTGAACTCTGATATTACCTGTGTCCCAAAGGCAAATACTTTTGAACTGGTGCTAAAAGGTTAAAGATTCTAAGATGTTGGGCGCCTTAAAATTGGTCCCCTGGACAAATGGTTACGGAGACCAAAATGTTTTTCTTTATTATTATCGTGTTTTTAGTTCATTATTATAAACTTTACACAAAATATCCAAAAAGGAGATAACAATATCCAAAAACGAAAAAATAAGATGGGAAGAAAGACCATATTAGTCACAAAATACTTAGTACAATGTACTCTCCTAAGTTAAGATACATAAAATCAATTTAAAATAGTCAATGAAAAGGGGAGAAAACTTTTTATAAGAACAGTGAGCGTAAAGATAATACAACATATTCACTAATATAGATGATTCATTGCGGGTTAATTGTCAAGACCATTATTCCCAAAATATATTTCAATTCTTTGCCATATATATAACAAAGCAAGTTGAGTTGCAACATAGTCAGTGTTTAAACAATAGCACTAGAATTCAGTTGTCTTAATAGACTCATTTCTGTGGACCAGGTTACCAAGAGTAGTCATGCAAAAGGGCCCCAATCTTGGGCACTCAGCGAAAACATGCCTCAATGACTCCATATTCTCTTGGCATTTACATATCCAACATTATCTTGCATCTTCAGCTAGACCCCATCGCGCCGCCCAAATATCTTGTAGGGTAGTTGGTTTGTACTCATCAGAAGTCGTAGTTTATGCATCACTGAATAGGGACATTGGCTAAGGTATCGCTGATATTGCAAGAAAAGATGCGAAACTGTCCCAACGGGTGCATAATTTCTCAGTGTCTCCAAATGTGTGTAATTGTTAGTCCAGTCCCACCTCGTAATCTGTAAGGAATTCATGGTGGCAACAGTAAAGAGTTCAAGGGTGTTTATTAAACTGTACAGTTAGATTGGAAAAACGGTGGTCAGTCATAATCCCGAATTCAGAATCCCGAAAAAAAAAATCTCGAATAAAAAAGGCCGAAAAAAAAAATATCGAATTTTCATTTTTTTTTTTTTTGGGCTCTAGTTATATAATTAAAATAAGTAAAAACAAAAAAAAAAGGGAGGGTTGGGGGGGAACCCCCCCATTTCGAACAAAAAACGTCATAAAAATAAATTCGATATTTTTTTTTCGGCCTTTTTTATTCGAGATTTATTTTTTGGGATTTCTAAATTCGGGATTATGACTATAAACCTGGAAAAACGCCTAATCTAAACCTAAATCTAATATTGGAGCAAGCTGTGACCATCCAATAATAATAAGGCAATCCTAGTGGTGTCTTGTCAAATAAACTAAACTAAATACCAAAAGAGTGTGGGATAGTGTTCATAAGAAAGAAGATAGTGTTCACAAATGATAAGTCAGGATGTGCTAGCTGGGGGTCTCCCTTCCCCACGTTTTGAGCACGGGAAAAGGCGGGACTCCTCATCACAGCACACTCTCGAGCTTTTTGGAAATACAATTTAACATTTGATACTTGGGGCCACATGGGATTAAGTAAGAGTCCTACGTCCTGACCAGCTCTATTATCATCAAGCAATCAAGAGCATGTAAAAAGGAAGATTGGACGACAAGCAGCTTTGAAAAAAGAAAAAGAAGCCCATAGAATAAGAGAACGTTAACTATATCTGATAATATCCATACTGCTGTCTAGCGCCTGCTCATTGTATTTGACGAATAATGCGCAGTGAGACATAAGCATACTTACTTGACACCTACTGTTTAGTGAGTTCTAATTACATTTATTTCTTCATTGCCCCACCTTATGAGTTGTGCCCCCTCGATACTAGGCTTACTGCCTATCTAATTTTAGTTGCAATGGATTACAACATATAAATTAAAGCATAATCATCAGATTTCTTTTGAGCGAGGTATATAAATACAACAACTACCGCTAGGGGCTGATATTGGGCTACTATGATTTGGAGAATTAGTACCATAATGACAATTTTGTCTTTAGGGACTGTTGCTTATGAATCACTATCAAAATTACCAGTTACGTAATGAGACCATGGATTAAGCTAATGTATCTCCGTATGACGTATCATATTACATTATCAGTAATCAAGAAATGTATGAATTTTAGTGTTGAATTAGAGAGGTGAAATATGGATGTGGGTCCACGGTGACTATGCTTTCAGAACTTTGATTTGTAGAAATTATTTCATCTGCAAAATGCAACATCGTTAGAGATCCAATAAACTAATTAGGCAATGCGTTAATCTAGAGAGCACCTGTCTGCCCCTTATGTGTTGACTCCACTGGCTGTGATGAACCACTTGGCTATTCTTGTCTCTGGAGTCAAGCCCGGGACCACGGTAGCAAGTGTTTCTCCTTGTTCTGTTTATAAGAGTAGGCTTGCTCCATGTACTGTGACATCTGCTGCAACACACGCTGGCTATTGTTCACGGTCTTATGATTCCTTCTATGGAGGCTTTGCGGGTCTGGGTCGGAAAGGGCAAGGTCGCTTCTCTCCTTGTCACCCATTTGGTTCTCGATGCCTTTCTCCTCCTCTTTAACTGCCATGCTTGGATAGCTGTATCGTTGAGCAGTCTGCCTTGCTCGTCATGTGCTCTCGTGCTCCACCTTTTATCCCTGCGGGGAAAGGAAAGGGCCATCAGGTGTGTGTGATTATGGTCAATTGCCTGACTTTGCCTGACTCTTGTGTTGGGACATGTCAGGTAAACAGCTTTAGTATTAGTCTGTAGTTTGTCACAGTGTAAAAAAGTGTTCGTGTTGGAAAAGGAAGGGGATAGAGTTTTGAAATCTCCTACGGGGTAGTATGGGGAGAAGATGTCACGAGGAAGGGAATGGTTGGTCAACTCAGAAAGGTGAGATTTATAGGGTTTCTGAAATGAACAAGGGTATTGTGGGAATGGTAGTGTTTTATCAAAGTGTACTGGGGGTTTGGGAAAGAATAATCAGAGGGACGTGGAGAAGAATGACTGGGAGTATTCAGGTAAGAAACAAGAAAACAGGGATTCTGGGAGATATGGTTTTTGAGTGCAACAGAGTTTTTAATGGATGTACCAGATACGGAGGGGATGTTGGATTCTGGTAAAGGAGGTTCAAAGGGTGGAAGGGAAGTCGAGGTGGTACAGCCTATAAAAGCCTCAAGGACCTCCTCTTTCGCTTCCCTTTCTCTAGTATAATACCGCACCCCACCTGAGGCATTCCCCGAGTATAACCCTTGGCTCTCCTACCCAGGTGATCCTCCCTCACTCGTCCAACCCCAGGGTTGGGATCTGAGAGGACCAGCCCTTCCCTGGCCACCTGAATAAGGGATTCTCGAAGTCTGTTTGGGAGATACCCTCAGGTTTCTCACAAAACCTTTTAACAAAAGCATCTCTCACGACTTCAAATTGTTTGCCTTGCATAAAATCCTGGACGCAGTCTAACATGCCAAATAGTTCATAATTCAACTTCAAAATGTTGGGCTTATTTCCATAGACTTCTAGGCCAAGACCACCACCAATCACCGCCAATAATAGGCACGTAGGATTTATTTGTGACTTAATAAAAAGAATGCCCCATTTTTTCAACACTAGCCCCCTTAAAGATGTTAGGCCTAGCTCCAGACACAGATAATCCATGGAAGATGAGCAGGGGAGCCCCAACATTCTTTGCCAGAAGGCCCCCTCTATTTTGTTAAGCCAAGAAAGATCCTGCATTGCTAGAGCTTCTATTCCATAAAGGATAGAAGGGCAAAACCATTGTTTATACAAAGTCAATATACTAGATAAGGAGTATCCTGCATACTGGATTGCAAACTTGCTTATTAATGCTGTCAACTGTGTAGCTTTCCTTATTTTCGCAGCTTTAATGTTCACATGAATCTACTACTAGGAATCTCTAACCATACGTTTTTATATTGATTGATATATCCAATTCCTCCTAAATTGGTGCCCATTACAGGTCTACTGACCTACTTAGATGTAACTAACATTACTTTGGTTTTACCCAGATTGATCTTCAGATTATTTTCGGAAGCATAACTCTCTAGGACATTTATCATCCCCTTCATATCTGCAAATGCCTTACTGAACATGATCAAATCGTCTGCAAAGAGCATTGCAGATACTAATGTGAGTCCAAGTCTTGGCTGATATTTAGCAAAAAGATCTAATCATGCTATTAGTTCTGCCAAGAAGAGATTAAACAGGAGGGGCGCCAATACGCATCCCTTTTTCACTCCCCCATTTACCGACATAAAGTCTGAGAGCTGACCCCCCATTTCCCAATCTAATGGGAGCCAAGGTTTTACTATGGAGGGCAATTACAATGTCCAACAGCCATGGCAGGCAACCCACTGCCGTAAGCTTCCTCCAGAGGATTGAACAATCAATCAAGTCAAATGCTGCTTGGAAGTCTACATTAGTTATATAAAGTGGTGGATTGTGCCTAATGCTGGCTCTCAGGAAAAGTGCGTCCAACAAATTAATTTTAAGGTATGTCCTTGCCCCTGGGCGAAAGCCAATTTGAAATGGATGTAACAAATTATGCTTTTCAGCCCATGACTGTAATTCTGCAAGGACATAGGAGGCAAGCACCTGGCCCGTGATATCTAACATAGATAGGAGCATATAGTTCCCTGGGCAAAGCCTGTATCCTGCCTTAAAACCCGGGACCAACAATGAGGTCTTCCATTAGTCAGGTATTTTATGCTCCTTACATACTTTAGTAAATAAATGGAGTAGTATTGTAAGTCCAAAAAGACAGCCCAGTGTTGTTGTTGAGTATAGGTCGGCATCATTGGACACTTGTTTTTCATCTACGGGTTCTGTTGACTTTGTTAACTTGTCTAAGTCCAATAATCTATCCAGACCATTGCAAGTTAAACCTGATAGAAGCACGTAAGACTTGTCTAAAGACAAGGTAGAGGTATCACAGTCTGTTGTTAAGCTAACTAAGCATGATGTGGCCACCAGATTGATCAGTTACCTTTGTATCTTACCCACTTTAAAATAACTGAACATGAGGATTGGGCATGGCTGCCAGCAGGGTTATCTAAGAATAATTGAATCGGGAGTATGGGGGTAAATGCGGACCTTGAAGTTTACAAAGAATGAATGTTATATCATGGAATACACATGGTTATACATCCGTTCTCATGAATCAGGAACGGTATATTATTTTGGGGAATGCAAATATTTTTGTCCTTCATGAGGCCATGTTGATCAATCCAATATGTAATTATTGTTATTCCATCTTTCAGAGATTTGCTACTAAATAATCTGGGGCAGTGTAAGCAAGGCATGGTATCAAACAGTAAGATAGATACAAGTGATCACAGTTCAAGGGTGTTTATTGAACTTCAATTGAGTTTGAAATATGCCTATCTAATCCTAAATCTAGAAATGGGAGAAAGCTACGATCATCAAATAATAATAACTCAGTCCTAGTGGTGTCTTGTCAACATGAAAGGGCCTATACTAATAAACCTATTGCCAATTCTTACTTGTAATTACAAATAATGTGGGAAATAATATTATGCAACAGAGAAGTGTTCAAGAAATGATATGTCAGGATATTCAAGATGTTGGCTTCCCTTCCCCACGTTTTCAGCACGGGACAAGGTGGCACACTCTAGCCTCGCACACTCTCTCTAGCACAAGGATGCAGTTCAAGACTTCAACATCAGGGCCTTCTGAGTGAAAGTCTCTTATTTCAGATGGCCTGATGCAACACAACAAAACAGTGGAGCTCCTTTCTTCTCATGATTTTCACTTCTACAACTTCTCAGGTGATTTACTGTTCACCCCAGGTCCCCCTGTGCCAGGGATATATTAATATAGAATGCGGGCAGCATGTACAATGGATCCCTATGGGGTCCGTCTGCTTTATGCTGCTGCATGAACCCGGCAGACTCTATAGGGATCTCCAGCATTTGAGGCAGGATGAAAATCCAGTTGAGTTTCGCCCCTTCTTTCTGCCATACAAATGACTGAAAATGTGGTGTGGCATGAATGAAAGGCGTAAAGGCAGTACTTTTATTTATATTGTTATACCACTATGCAACATGAGCTCCTGAGTCTGTGTACATTCTCAGTCTGAGCCAATGGAGCTCATGTTCATAATGGGGTGGAGTAAATGTATGACATTTTACGCATTGATTTGCCCTATGGCCTATTTTCATATGCGTGGTAGAGAGGAAGTGCAGATTTAGCGTTAAGATTCTGTCTCACCTTTCCTCTTTGGCATACAAATACTCCACCATTTCCGCCAGCATGTATTTTTATGCCGGCACAAATAATATGCGTTCCTGTGGAATCCACCTACGTTTTAACACCAGTAAAGAGCATACATAGGAATCCACTGTAAACACTGCCTGCCATGTCTAAAAGGTGGCATAAAGGTTACAATATCATTATTTTACACTCCCCTTTTGCACTCTGGTGTGCAAACGTTGAACATTATGCAGAGGGGACCTGTGTACAAGGAAATGTAAATGTAATAAGTCCCCTTCACATAAATTAAGAACTCAAACATGAGTTTCTCTCTCTCTATGCTTTCCATTGATTTTTGTTGATCCCACCAACCCTTCTATATGGTCAGACTCAGCGGGTGAGGGTGGTGCTAGCTATTTGTGATGATTCTATGAATGGCATCACTTCTCCCAGGGGGAGAACCCACTCCTGTCAGGCCCGGCGGTATGGCCGCTACCCCATATTCTTCCTCGGGATGGTGAAACGTGGGATGATAGGCAGGGAAGGACATTTCCCTTGGGGATAACAATGCCCATTTAAGCATCTCACTCCCTTCTCCCATTGATTACCCCATTTCCATTATGAACAATATAACCCTGACTTCACAACTACTATACTGTGACTGTAGGGTGGTCCCTGGTACTAAGATAAGTAAGAGCAGAGAAGGTATCAAGATCTCATCCCGGGACCCGATGAGACCCTGCTCCTCGCTTTCAACTTGTGAGCCCTATAAAAGGTGAAAGCAAACCATGATGGCTGTCAACCTGGCCCAGCTAGAAGTCAAAAGACAGTGGGGGGAGTGCTGGTCGAAACTGGAGAGAGAAAGGCCGAATTGACCGGAGGGTGGCTGACCTTCACTAGAAACTGGAAGAGCAGAAGGTTTGCCTGGTATCTGCCAAACCAAGCTGAGAGGAACCAAGGCGAGGCAGTGGTACAACCTCAAACCAGAGGAGGACCGGGTGGTTCAGTGCCCAGACGGCAGGGGGCCTGGGGAAAGACATTTGGCGAGGCAATTGTACACCTTCCTGCTGGAGGTGGGCCAGGTGGTCCTGATAACTAGCGAGGCAGTGGCATGACCTCAAAGCCGGGACTGACCATATGGTCCTCTAAGTACGCCAATACTGCAGGGAGCCTTGAGACATTGAACCACCCCGAAAGTAACAAGGAAGAGAGTGCTCCAGAAAAGCCAGGCCTCCACACTTACCGACCCTAGATGGAGAGAACGCTGTACATGGAGGTTCCAGTGGTAACGGGGAAGTGTGAGCTGCGCAACCAGGGCGGGAGTGTGAGATGCAGGGTTGAGGCCCAATTGAACACAAAGGCAGGCATAAGACCTCGGGCTGTAACAAACAGTTGTTTAATAGTGAAACGACTTCAGGAGGGAGAGACCCTCCCTTCAGTGGAGGGCATAAATCCACTGAACTATGTAAAATCATGAACTGTCCATTAAGAAGAGGAAGAAAGTTCAAAGTTCCCTTAGAGGAAATCAAGAGGGAACTATGCCAGTTGATACAGAAAGTGAATGCAAACTGGAAGAAGTGAGGCATTCTCCCAGTTCAGTTCCACTGTCTCAATAGGAAGAGACTTTGCATGTAAATCAACTAAGGTTGGAGGAAGGAGTCATACTCCTAGTGGAAAATCCCTTTTATTCTGGAGTCATCTTCCCAAGATAAACATTATCTTGTAACAAGAATCCTTGGTGAGGAAATTGGATCGTTTGGTGCAACGACACGAAGCCAACAAGTGTTGTATAAGAGCAGCTTTTCCGGCTAAACCGTCAACATGCAAATCATCCGAAAAGTGTCAAAGCAGCCGAAGAAAAACTGAGGGTCAAAGCTGCTTATGCTCTCCTTCTCTGTCCAAACATACTGGAAGGGAGAAACACAACCTTCATAAAGGGAACAATCCAGCCACACCTCAGGAAACCTCATCAAAACCGAAAGAAAAAGAGGGAAATTCAAGAACCTTCAACTTCACAAATGAATTGTGAACTCTTGAGCCCCACCTAGTTTTTGATTTTTTATTTCCCATGAAACTCTCTAAGAGGAGAGAGTCATCCTGCTCGGGGAGACCTATTCTTTTGTTAAAATGTTACATTCAGTGTTAGAGCTAGAACAGTAGTTATGGACGGAGGACTTGAAAATGTATTTGGGCATTCTGACGACATGCATCCAAGTTACCATTTCCTTTTAGGGACAACCCTGGTAGAAATAGGGAAAGGTAGGGATTTTCTTTCTGTTAATAAAACTCTAATATACCTCATCCTCTGTCTCTGACTCCTTCTGGTGGCACTATGTATTGCATACCTCTTTCTGGCTATCTGATGCATGATACCCTACTGACTTTATGGTCCTACAACCAGTATTCATGGGACTCCTATAAAATCAACAGAACCTTACATATCCTCTGTTACTTTCAGGTACATTTCAGCAGATATCTGGTGTATATTGACCCTGGATGGCATATTCAAGAGAGGTTGCAGAAAGACATATGGAACTTGTGGACCACAAGCACTATTACACCTATGGCTGTGTGTACAGTGCCTGTGTTACTGGTGCGATTAGATGATTTTTACTTTTTTTGTAGATATAATTCAGGTGGTAAACGCTTTGCAGGTTGAGGTGATGGTTTATCATATTGTTGTAGAGGAGCAGCTGTGTGCATCTGCAGAAGTTCCCACTGCCTTACCTCTTGTGTATTGGAAACATGAGATTGTGCCATGTCTAACACCAGCCATAATACCAATACCACAGCAGGTGTTTGAAAGAAGAGACCCATTGAGGTAACCCTATTGAATGTACCCTTGACGTGATGATAACCTACAGGGGGTAAATCCTGAAGGAGTATGAATGGAAGCGAACCAATTAATTAATGACATCATAAATAAGTGTACACGAGGTCCCGAGATATCGGATGAAGATGATGTATGGATCTTGAAGAAGCTAATAACGAATTAAAGAATTGAGTGAGATTTTCAATGTAATGAATGACGATTACACGATACAAAGTGCCGAAGAAAGACAACTGTTCAATAAAAGTGCAGATGCTGAAACACAAAGTAGATTAAGTTATCATAGACTCTAGCTATAAGTAGTAAATAGAATGCAGGCAAAGCCGCCATTGTTCAGAAACTGGATATGGGTATCATGAATTTAGTAAGCCAGAACCATGAAGCTGGAATGGAAAAATATGTTGCAGCAAGAATCGCAGGCTTGTGGAGCTGCATGGCGAGGCTGCCTGGCATGAAGTCAAGATTCTAGTAATCAAGTTCATCTATCTACAATGAAGAAAAACAAGTGTGTGGAGGATGAATCTTCTAACTGCAACATACAATCAAAGATACAGGAGATGCCAAGTTTGAATTGATTTAGAGCATTTAAAAGCTGCAAAATAGACCAAATCGTGGTCTCCTGTCATGTCAACAAAGGATGGAAATAGAGTTCAACTTGAAGTTTCAGACATGATAAGCGAGTGCCTTCCCTCGTGTACATTCTCAAAGATGAGGATACTTTGCAAGGCCAAGTACAAAGACAATTTCATGGCAGAAGGCATGGGCGATGAGAGATGTTGGGTTAATTGGGTGGGAGGTAGCTTCATGACCTACATCCCTGAACCTGGGTCTTGGCTTACGTGCTGCTAAGTGAACCAAATGTTCCATACTTGACACAGCGTGGCAACCAATCATATTAGTCCAGATAATTAAGGCGCTTATAGTTTGATAACCAATGAGAAACTGTGTATCTAATGTTTCCAAAATGACATGTTTCTTAGAGGTAGGCATAGGTTGTCCACCTGATAATGGCCCGACAATAACAATCCTAGCACCTATAGAAAAATATACTTAGATGTGTCCCTTAACCCGTCCGAACCCCCAGTAGGCCGTCTATTATTGCTACATAGTATGATGTCACTCTGACACATTATGGTTATTAAAAGTATGTTTTTGCAGAGATCTTTGAGAGACTGAGCGTACGTCTGTTGATGTTCATTGTAACCTCCCTGTTTTAGATAATTGTTAATAAAACAGTACTTTGCCATCTATCTTAGTTGGTTCCGTTATTTGGAATCAGAATTATTCTGGTGTGTTCCCATCCATTACAAATGCACGTCCCTAAAGGGCCTTAATCTAATTGTCCTATGAATATATTCAGATTAGCAATTTCCTATAATCATTCCCAAATTGATGGCTTCCCCTTTGGTGTGCATTGATTAATTTGAGGGTTATGCGTATGTTCTTCTACTCACTTTTAAGTATTCCAGTTTGTGAGATTTGAACAGAGTAGTTTCATTATTCAAAACTGGCCAGATATTACGGGTCCAATATTTTATGCTTTATAAGCCAAATGTATCTTATTCATGTGTCTTGTCTCATTTAGCCGAGTGACGGATGTAAGGGCCCTCAATTTATCTATGGGAATGTTTTCTCCATAAGGAGTTTTATTTACATTTCAGGACTGATTAAGCCAGGCATTAAACACCAGATTGCCTGAAGGAGTGTGATGTTAGATATGATGCCTTTAGATTATATTGATGCAAGTGTTTATTTCCTTCAGGAAACCTTTTTGCCCAGTTTCCTCCACCACTTCAGACAAACTGAGTAAGATGTGGAATGGTAAAGAGACCTTTGTATTTGTATCTGTATTTGGGAATATATAATGCAGACCTAGCTAGAAAGTAAAAGAGTTCTGTATGAGTAATTTGGGGTTGACAGAGGTCAGTGGAAGTAGGAGGTTACATGTATTTGTATTTGGTTTAAGTAGAATGAATCTAGCTAGGAAGCAATGGAGTGTTGTACAAGTAATATAGGGCTAAAAGCGGTTAATGGAGGGGGAGGTTACAGGTTATGGGAGCTTCGATATTCCATACTTCAGGGATGCAAAACACCTACGAGTCACATGTCCCAAGCAACCTAGGTATTCCCTAAGGAGCAGGCTTTTAATTTCCTTTCTGAACTGTAGCAGCAGTGGAGTGGTCCTGATTGTGATCACAATAGTGCTCCAGTAGGCTGGGGAATAGTACGGAAGGCCTGTTCCTGTTTTTTTTCTTTGTGTGCTAGTTTAGTTTTGAGCAGCACTATGGTCTAGTTCCTCGAGTACCATGTCCCACCAGAGCCTTTGAGTTTTGGGTCTAGGTAGGTTGATCTTTGAGCAGTAGTTACCTTACATGTGATGCAGGCAATTCACTGGCATATCCTGGCTGTAATTGGTAGCCAGTAAATATACCTATTGAAAACCCCTAAAGGGGGCCACGTGTATGGCCAAGGTGCTGCGAAGACGATGTTACCTTTATTAAAGTGTGAGATTATCAGGGTCTGGGTCATGGTACTGAAATCCTCAGTGGGAGGAAAGATTGCATCTTCTGGAGGAGGGTTGTTTTATACTAGGCAGTTTGGGATTTTTGTTGATATTTTGCTGAAAGGGGGGACTGTTGTCAATAATTAACACAAGCGATTTGGCAGATTGGGCCAACTTAGTCCATTAAGGTGAAGGCCATTCAGGCAACGTCACATGGACTCCTGCTTAGATGGATGGCATAGTGGGATGAATTTCATTTTGTTGGGATGGAGTTTTATGTTTGTGCTTAAAGTTTGGATGTGGGCAAAGCATTTCCTTAGGTATGAAATCTCTTGAATATAATTCCCTTTGAGGCATAACTGTGTATAATAGGTGTATTGGTGAAGTGAGATCTTTTGTTCTTTGAGAGGCAACCAGAATGGTTGGATAGCAATTTAAGATCACTAGTGAGGTTGTTGATCCCTGCATGATTCCTCATGTGTCCATACAATGGTTGGATGTAAAGTTTTGCATCTGAAAGTCTTGCAATCTCTCTGAGAGATAGGTGATGAACCAGTTGGGGACTGTGCCTGTGAACCTAATTCTATCTGCAAGTAGGCCTGTGGGTGTGAAGTGGTCAACAATGTCAAAAGCAGCATAGCGAGCAAGAGATAGGAGTCACAGTTTGGTAATTAGTTGGAGAAACTCATCTATGACCTGGATGGTAACATTTTCCATGCCTCATCTGGGTGTACATTCAGATTGGTAGCCGCAGAGCAGGACTCCAGGAGCAGTCATTAAGTAAACCTTTCTGTGTTGGGGGCCCATTCCTTCAGAGGTGTGTGGACATGAGAGGCAAGGCAAAATGGGGAAGGCTGTTTGGGGGACATCAGGCAGGGCCACGATTTTTGGCCAGGGAATTAACAGATCTGTTGAGGGATGTGTTGTGCCTGCAGACTACTGAGTACCCCATCTGGTAGAGTATGTTAGGCACACAGGACACAGATGATGGCCTTCACTGGGCTGCAGACACAAGGCAGGGCTTTGATGGCAGGCATACTAGGTAGGCACATCCACTGGCATGGGACCTAGGTTTGGGGGATTACCCTTGGATGCGGGGGGAGAAGGGACCCTAAGGGTAAAGGGAATGGTTGGAGAGGGAGAATTTGTGGGAAGAGGCTGCTGGGAAGAAGGATAGATGGAGAGAGAGACTGGGGAGATGGGAGAGAGAAGAAAGAATGGGCAGCTGGGGAGCAGTGAGAGGGAGACAGTGGTGAGCGAGGAGGATATAGCTGGTGGGGAGATAGGCGGAAAAGGGAGAGAAGGCAGTTGGTAGAGAGGATGAGGGCTGAGAGAGAGAAAGAAAGAGAGACAGAAAGTGAGAGAGGGAGAAAGACAGAGAAAGGGAAAGTGAAGAGGGGAGAGGGACAAAGATATAGAAAGGGAGAGAGAAAGAGAGAGGAAGAGACAGGAGAGTATGGGAGAACAGGGGAGAGCAGGAGAGAGCAGCAGGGACAGAGAGGCCAGTAGAAAGAAGCAGGGCAAAGCCAAGGCAGAGAGACCGGGATGACTACTGCTAGAAAAATAGAGCAGGTTGGGGGAATTGGGGGAGGAGAAAACGGGAAGAATGGAGAAGGGAAGACAGGGGCAGGGTACCTGCTGAAATGGCCACCTCAGCTTTTCAGCCCCATCTGTCAGCACTCCACGACCAGCAACCAAAAAGAGAGCCTACTGGTCCTCTCTACATTTATAAGGCTGTCAGTCCCCACTTTAGAGCACAGCCCACCACCCAACCCCATAATGCTTGGTGACATGACAATGGGGAGGGTAATTACAGGGTGTCGGACAAGTGTCCCTACAGAGCCATCCCATACCCCCTCCTAGGCTGAACACAGCTGGGAGAACCGGTTTCTGTGTGGTCCCAGGGCTTGGGGATAGGAAGTGGAGCAGGGTGCATGGCAGTTGGGCACAGATTCTCAGGAAGAGATGAAAAGGGGCCAGTTTGGTGACATGACAAATGGGATGACAAGTGTCTCTCCAGAGCCACCCCATATCCCCTCCCAGGGTGAACACAAAAGGGAGAACTAGTTTCTGTGTGGTCAGGAAGGGGAGATGGAAATTACAAGATGTCAAACAGGTAGGGACAATAGATGAAAAGGGTAGGTCATATTGTTAGATTGCTGTTACTGGAGAGGGGGAGAGGTTCTCAGGAAAATCACAGGGTGTGGGACAAGTGGGCAAATAGGGCTTGGGAGGGCAAGAGATTCCCAGGAACAACAGGGGAACTGTTTTTTTGAGAGAATGTAGTCTTTTCCCAGGGCTAGAGTATAGCTTGAGTTCCACAACCCCCACACATACCACACAGTGCGGGAGACACAGGGTGAATTAAACACAATAGCATGAACTCAACACAGGTCCGTATAGCAAGGCAGGGTCTCACACACAATATCAATACAGTGTAGGGCTACAGGGTAAATGGTGGGCAGTGTCCAGTGTGCCAGCAAAGAAGTGACTATAGAGAGCATAGCGCAAAGAACAAAATGCAGTTAGCAGGTAATCTTGGCATCAAGACAATAACTAAATACAGGTCAAAATACAAACACAGGAGAACAAGCAAGCACTTGGCAGAAATGAACCATGTGAAAAAGCAGAACATAAACTGTAGTCGGGGGCGAGTGGGTAGGTTCATAGGCAGGGAAAATTAATATACAGTCACATACAGTGCAAGATGGAAAATACATTTGGCAATACATTGGTCAAATGAAAAATACAGAAAGCTGACACGAAACCAAAAAAGGCTTCTATGTGAAACACAGGTAAAGTCTGTCAGGGGTTCACACGTGGAGACTGATGTTTCCACAGGTGTTATTGCTTGCAATGCTGTTTGGGTGGATTCAGATTGGAAGAACATTTGCAGTCCTGTAGCTTGGTCTTATTATGACTTTTTCCACAAATGTTACTCTAAGTATATGTTGCATGCTTCGACTGCCCTGCTTACAAGGCTTTGACGTTGTATGAAAGGAAGGGTTTTTGCTGTACCATGAACTGAGGATATTTCCTATTACATTACAAGGGAAAGCCAGGATTCCATTAATGGCATAGAGGAGAGTGGTATCCTACCAAAAATTTCAAACCACCCCTTTAAAACTATTTTCCTATTTTTTAATCAGCATTTGAAAGTTTCAACAATCTGCCACTTGGTTGAGTCCAGACACAGAAGTGGCTGGGAATGTTGATTCTTTGGCATTGGACCCTAACTGTGATTGTATTACTTCTGTTTTTCCTGAATGTCTAATCGTCACATCATCAATAGTAACAGACAGAAAGAGTATGAAGAACAGGCACAAGAAGAATTTAAAAGGGCGTAGGGCAATGGATTGGTTAATACTCAGAGAATGGATGGGTGACATGGCAAGGTTGCTTCGGAAATGGTAGTTTTTTTTTTGTTGTTAATACTTGCCCCCCTGCTTTAAATAGAAACCAGTCTTTCTGTCAAATTTTTCTGGGAACCAAAAACATTAAACATTGTAATTTCTAGCATCAATATATTCATTCCCATTCTTCAAATCCCACTTGTATGGATTGACATGTTTCTTCATCTTCTTGAATAGAGTGAGACAGAATGCCATCTGATGTGGGTGTGAAAGCCCTAGCTTTGTCAATGTTTATTATTATTATACAATTATGTGGATATTTCTATTTCTGAAAGGGAGGCCTACTGAACAGACCTCCCTTTCATGAAAAAGCTCCATGAGAGAAGCATAGTGCATCCTTTACTGCACCAGTCTCCTGACATCTGCATCTCCTGGTCTTCAGTGACACGAGGCAAGATCAAAGGTCACATGTGAATTCCAGACTGCTGCTGGAACACCAAGTTTCTGCAAACAAAGGTAGTTTGCATCTATGAGCTAAAATATAATAATTGCCTGCCTTAATCAGTCTGGTAGCAGGTTACTCTCTAAATAGAAGCTGTGCCAGGTTGTGGCATGTTGACTGATAAGAGCACAATTATGAGAGCCAAACCAATTTGATATTATTCAAGTGTCAACTCTGTGAGGCCAGGCACAAGCTACATCAGGGCAATCTTTATCCATGGTAAGCCCAGTTGTTTTCACTCAACCAAGTGAGACAATAGCCAGTCTGCTGGCTCTATTGAATCGAAGGAAGGAAGAGTAAAACCTCTCCTCAAGGCCCAGAGCTTTCCTGTCAGTCAGTGCTTCAAAGGCAGCACTAACATAACAAATCCAGCCTTGCATCAGTGTGATACCCACCATTGGACCTTTGAAGTCAGCAGGAATGGGAAAAAGAATCAGAGACAGATGATGCAGGCCTGAGAAGGGGTCCCACCATTTTTGTTTTCTGTATGCCTCTCTTGCTGTCTCTTTTGACACTTTACGCACAGTGCAAACTGCTTGCTGTATTTCAAGATATCCAGGCTCTGGCTTCACTTAGTGCTGTAGACCATCTCAAGCAACCAGAAACCACAAGCTTGTCCTTCGAGGGAGCAACTGACTCGAGCACTGATTCAACCTTCTGGAAGACATCAAACTCTCTGTCGTGATCACTGACTCAACCCAGCAGAGCCATTGAAAGCAATTGTTTCACTGTCTCGAACACTGAAACGACACTTCGGGAGCCTGCACTTTTGAACTAGCTCAATGCCTACCACCAGTGGATTGACTCAAATCGTCTTGATATCGGAGTGACCAAAGCGAAATCACCAAGAAGCCTGGTACAATGCTGTTGAGCCTCCTACGACAGGAATAAGATACTGCGTAGAGGCCCTGCCTCCTGGTCCACTTTCAGGAAATCTAGTGACTTTAAGCCCCGTTGTCTATCTTAGTCTTCAAAGGCACATCCCTTTTTAGCCGTAAAGTATTTATATTGTATGGAACTGTGATGGACATTCCATTTCTTTGGAGTCTTTGTACTGTTGCTGATTGTGCTGCTACTGTTATCATCTCACACTCTTCCTGGGAGTATAGCCTGCCCTTGGCCCATGTTACTGTAAAAGGCAAAAGAGGTACACTCATTGAGCAGTGTCTATTTTCCCTTTATGATTGGGATCACTGCTGGTTTAGTAGTAGTATGAGGCTCAGTAGGTGGTTTAGCCACTACAGATCTCTGTACGTCCACAGGGTAGTAGTCACTACATGTCACAGAGTTGCCAGAATAATTAGTTAAATAATATGGCCTTAAACCCATCATCTAGGCTATCTACTGGTTGCTAAACGCCCAGAAACTCGAGTCAAAGGTCGTGAGCAAAGCAGGGGAAATTAATAAGCATTCAGGGAATATAACAGATGATATAGCATGCAGCTGCAAGCTATTAGTACCTGGGGCGTCATGCTTTAATTCTGAGAAAAATGTTCTATACATAATGTGAGCACGGTGCAGACATGCTACCCAGACTATCAACATCGTTAAAATATGTCTGTCAAACAAGAGGTTCCTTTGCATTTTATGCCAGGAGGAACAAGGAACGCCAAAGGCCACAAGGAGCAGTGGGTGCAGGATCTGCCGGAAAAGAAGGGGCAGATACACAATGGATAGCCGGTGTTGGGTGGAAGGGTAAAGAGGCAAGAATCCTTCAAGCATCATTTATCCAAATGTAGGAGAGCCGATGAAGGGGGAAGTGGCCTATTAGGCAGTCTGTGTGTAGAGCAGCTGGATGCAGAGAAGAGGTGCACCAAACACTGCTGGTTGCTTGGAATCTGAGTTACTATACTGACGTCTATGGCCCGAATTAAAAGCAATCTGATTGGTTGTGATGCACCCAGGATTCCAACACATCTGCTGATTAAGTCTTATAGACTAAGGGGGTGGTCTAAGTTGGGGAAGGGTCATCATCTTAAATGATAATGATATCTGCCAAGGTCTATCAGGCTATTAGCACATTGAGTTAAGAAACTAAAAACGAGTGTTTTCACTTTGTGGGAAAAAGCACACACAACTAACGTGTATTGTTAAATGAAGGAACAAGGAACTAATAACAGTAAATGTTGCACATGGTTGGCCTCATTACTGATGGAAATGCACGATTCTCATTCGCATTTACATTACCACCACTCGTTGTGGTGCTCAAAGCCGCAAAATTACACGTGCCGTGGTTGCCTTAGTGCCTATTTTGGAGTCCTATATTGAGTTCATTGGGAATTTGGAGGAATTATCACTCGAGGTAATTCCGCGTGCAATTATAATTCCTTAATTCATTGGAGGTAGACGAAGGAAAACCCACCTGTCAAGTGTTGGAGGTTTTATCCTCTGCCTTACAACACACAACTAGAATCCCCAGGGTTCTAAAACAAGTGGCTGCCCCTGGAAAAATAACCTTACAACAACCGCCAACAGCCGATCACAAGCCAATCTGAACGAAACATGTAGGGCAGGCAGTAGGGCGATTGTGGTCGTATAGGCATCAGCAATGGTATTAATGATTAGCGTAATCAAGGTATTCCTAATTTTGAGCATTAAACACTTTTAGAGAGAATGAGTGTGGACTGAGAGAGGTTTAATTAATTATATAGATAGGTGCTTTCAAATGTGCACTATATTTTTGATAAAAACGAATCAATTTTGAAATGAGATGCTGAGTCACTCCATCTGTGGTTAATGTGGAATACAATACAACCCTTATACATTGTGTGTTGAATACAACAAACTTGTTTTACAGTTCATTTGGTAGTGCAAGTGGGTTGCAGGGGTGGGTGTATAAGGTTGTATCCTCTGCATCACCACGAGCCTTGGGATACAGTGGTGCAGTAAATGTGGCAGTAAATCCATTTCCGACCCTTTTTTTTTACCATACCAGCATACTTGTATTGAGGCCCTTTGTGTTATTTTCTTGTGTTACTTTGTCAAGTTGTGTACATGCAGCTCTCTGTCTTTACAGAGCTGAAAACGATTGTTTACGTGTTCGTGGAGCAGATCAGGCTGTTGCTCAAGTCAGAACTTTGGAATGATGTCTGTACCGGAGACGGTACCCTGAATTCCAGGCATTCTGATTGGCAGTCAAGAGGTATTTAATGGAGGTATGTAATGGGGAGTCCATGTGCTAAGTAAGTAAGCCTGGCCACTAACAGCATGGGTCCCAAGTGAGAGGCGCTACACAAACAAGAGCCTTAAGAAGGACTCTGGTATCATTACTAGTCATTACAGTCCTCTATCAAGGTATTTATTGATATTAGTTCCCTGGGAGAGACACGTGGTAATAAAGGGAGGCTTCATCTTTGTGACATATGCAATGGCTCTGCTGGTGCAATGGAAAGAGAGAACGGACTTCCAGAAAAACATGCGGGGAAAATGAGAGGTATGACAGAGGATGTGGCATGTGAGCTGATCGAGATCCCTATGCAAGAGGAAGCACCAGGCAGGAGAAAGAGGAGGAGTGAAGAAGGGGTGAGAGCAGAGCCCTGGCCAGGAAATGAGTGGAGGATCGGGCAGGGCATCACTCGAGACACTGAACAGGGCGTTCGCCAGCAAGCATAGGTGGAGCACAGCACAGCAAGCAAAGGTGGAGCACAGCACAGCAAACATAGGTGGAGCACAGCAGGCTAGTGGCAGAGGGAGATAGAGGAGGAAACCGAGGCATTACTGGCAGTAAAGGCCTGACTTCCAGCCAATCAAGGAGACAGATGGACGCCTTGATGAGGATATTAATACCAGTTATAGACCTATGCTGAAAACATTATTCAAAAACTCCAAACAAGGGGGGATATATTATACTAATCTAGAAAAATGCTATACTATAATGTGCAACTGTATTGCATACTTCTATCTAGTACTAAAGTAACCATGTAGTGGTTGCGCATGATTTTCTGAAGTGCAGCTGGGGTTCAAAATGATAGACCATGCCACTCTCCTTTCACCTATTTATTTTGTTTTGCGCTACGATTTTAATGTGCTTGATACGTTTTGCAAATGAATCATACAAAATAGCCTACCGGTTGAACATACAGGGGTGATAGATACCGCAATCACATACCAAACGAACATGCGCACAGAGTGCTGAAAAGCCACCTTTCCTTGTGTAGCGGAGGTAAGACAATGCCACGTAGCCCATGAGTGTAAATCTGTGCATTGTACTTTAGGATATAACACAACCAAAACACTAATTACAAGCATGTTAGATAGCCCCTATTCTATCAAATCCTCCTAATCAGTGTATTACGATAATAGGATTATCAAGGCTGGGATTATGGCTCGATAATAATGAACTCCTTCCCACCAGAAGGATTACAGAGAGACATCTATCTTAACCTACTGTACATTGAGCTAAATCCTAAACATCAACATGCAATCAAAACCCCAGCTCGCCAATACTATACTTCGACAATAATATATGTCCGCTTTTAGTTTACGCTTTCGCGCGGTCGCGCGTAATATGAACGTATTGCTGCTTTCAAACACAGAAAACTCCAATGAACATTGAAACCTCTGCGAAGGCCACAAGCTGCTATGTATGAACACCCCCCATTTTGTTTTTACATCAAAAACGGAAATAACATATGTCGTGTGGATTCATACGCAGGATCGACACAACGTACGCTGGAATTGGTTGACCAATGTGTTCTTCAATTTAAAAAAAACAAGCGATGAATATTTATGAGGCCTTCTTTCTAGTGCAGCAGTGAATATTCTAATTAGCAAATGTTAATCCCTTGAATTGGCGTTATGGGAGCAAATGAGCTGCCTCATTAGTAGAACAGTGGGCTTTGCAGGGAGGAAGAAGGGACCTGGACTGTAGCAGACCCGGGTCTGTTTAGCAGCATTGTTGAAAGTGGGTGTGGTGAATGAAGCATTTTGATAGGAAGCGTCTGCTCCCCCCCTTTCAGTGCTTCCCCCTTTGGTGCCACCTGCGAAACGCGTTATTTTTCTTCTTCAAAGTTCTGCAGGGATTATAATTGGTTGGTATTGTTTTTAATGTGTCGAAGTGATTTGGTGCAGAACATCAAACTGTCAGGCTGCCTGTTTATTCCCCTCTTACCCCAACTGTTCCCAGCAGCTATGGTAAACTTTCACTCCCTGGAGTTTTTTTTCCTTCTTTTCTTTTGCAATTTCTTATCAACCTAAAAAAAAGAATAATTGTCAGGAAAATGGCATCTGGGTTCGACGATATGTTTTTAAGGCGGCTTTGTTAGGCAGATTTGCTGGCGATGATGAAGCTCGCTTGCTTCATTACAGGAATCAGATTTTTAAGCCGGGAAGCCTCATTACTGTGGAAATGTTGTAACTGTTGGCTGCCCTTTGATACCTGGTTTATAAATCCTTCCAGTCGGCTCTTTTGACATTCAAAATCTTAATGGGGCCCTGTCCCACCAGAGGTAACACATCCAAGGCCTTTTAAGCAACATCTCATATAAAATGTGTTTTTCTCCAATGTTAACAACCGAGAGCAGCTTTTTGGAACGCCCCCGTGACATTTATTTTTGCTGCAAGAGCTAATGCAAGGACGGGTATATGTGGCATGCCTTTTGATTTGCCTCCTCTTTGTTGCTGGGCGCTGGCTGCGCGTGCAGATAATGCACCCACATTTCCAGCTATTTGTTGCACTTTGCCCAGGGGTCCTAAAAAAAAAGATGATGTGCAGAGTGACAGATCATCATATCATCCGCATCCAGTGATCATGGCTCTGCATTTTAACGATAAATGGGGGGAAAAAATATCACAGCGCTTATATATGCTTAGTGAGCATGAGCGATGATCAAACGTTTATAGCTTTCTGCCATGATTATTTTATTGTATTTTAAGTTTAAGTAAAAATGTCACGTGATAATGAACCATGAACTTCGGAAAACCACCTCTTGTGCCAGATGTGTTGTCCAGACTCAACTGTGCTCGTAAACCTCCTGACGGTCGCATGTTACCTGTTCTACCTCCCATTGCCCTCCATGCCGAAATTCTACTTGCGCCATCTGAAGCAGCACATGCATAACAATAAATACAATACATATGTGTGCAGGTCTCCCTAAACCTTAGGGTATACGATTGCTTTGGACTACACTACCATCAGCCTTGGTAGGGGATCATGGGAGTTATTGTCCAAAACATCTGGAGAGCCACGGGTTGCGGACCCCTTCCCTAAGCATACACTTCAGGAAAGATTAAAAATCACAATTTGATTATTAATTAGTTGGGAGGACAATTTAGCAAGCAACACGGACCCGAGAAATGTGGCCAGCTTGCAGTTGTCACTTCTGTGTCCTAGCTGCATTGCCTTGCACCCACCCGGTCACCGCAGTGATGTCAGCATTGCAATCATACTCATCACAGCTGACATTTCCGGTTAATGGATAGTCTACTAGGTCCTGCCAGTTTGTTATGCTATCCTGCATGCATTCTCATGCCGATGTGCATTTGCAAACATATAACTATGCTAAATGTTCTTATACATGTCATGTTATGCACTGCTAGTCTAGAGTCCTCCAGAAAGCAAAAACCCTGTAATTCCATACTGCCCCAATCACTATCAGGCCATACCAATGGCACATAGGCACTCCATAGATGACACTGAAAAATTGCATAAAATCACCCGTATACCACCACAGCCTGCTGGAATCCAATTCATGTGTCTTAAAACCCACAGTCAGTACAGAATCCACAACCATCTAAATGCTGCATCACTCTTGCGTTCTTTACAGCGGAGATCCATGCATTCTAGACCGCCAGCATCTCCATTGCATCAAACAACATCAATCAGCATGTCCCTAGAGGTGACGGCCTACGCAAAGGCACCTGAGAAATGCACGTACCCACTCGTGTATCCACTATTCTCTCCATCCTCACATCACATATGTGCATTTATCAAGATGTCCTGGAGTGGTTTACCACTCGCTTCTTCTTACTGTCCCTCTACGTTTCTTGTCCTGCCTGTCACCTTCAGATTCCTGCAGGCAGAGGTGTTGCTGGGGCGCTAAGGGGATTATAGCCCCGGGTCTTTTGGTTGTAGCCCCGGATAGAAGCGCAGCAGTTACAACCAAAAAGCTTGCTAGCCCCGAGTCCTGACATTCACGACATTAGACAGATCTTTTCCAGACCTTGTAACACCCCTGTCTACAAGACCCACTTCTTTCCCCTACGACGTTCATGCTTTGGATTGAATCTCGGGAGGTTGTCAAAGCAAATTAAGGAAACTTGTTCTCAATATGTATCCAATAGATAGAGCGACATAAGCACCATATGACGTTGTCCACCAGCCGGACCTTACCTGTACTTCTTTCAAACTAGAATGTCATGTGAATAGCTGAAGGTCATCAAAAATATAGTGTGCCCTCCTCACTAACAACAGTCAACACACACACAGATCATGGTTGGCAACCATGGACGTGCCAACGATAGTCCATGTTTGTATGCATGATTCATTTTGAGTCCAATAGTGCATGCTTTTGTTCGCATCTAAAAAGATATGAGCCTGTATGTGCATGAATACAATAAATCACTCTGCTCTTAATCTCGGGAGGATAGCTCAGCAGCAACGTGCTCACCTTGGAAGCAAGATGACACTGAGCAATATGGGTTCAATCCCTGGTGCGTTCCTAGGAACCTCTGGGTATTAAGCGCCTTATACAGAATCAATCATATAATTTACATTTATTTCTTACCTCCCTCAAAAAGCTTGGCCCTCCTATGTTGGACTTTCTAAACAGCTGACCACCTGTTTGACACAGTGCGTGCATGTTTTAATGGCAATGAAGAGAGTGTGAAGGGGTCTTTGTGAGCGTAATGATCTGCCATGCAATAGTTCACTGCTTAGTAAAAAACGGTTCATTTGCACATGTACACATCACTCTATAAGAAACCAGTGTTGGCTTGCATGCTGCACAGCAAAGAGCACCCCTGCTCACCAACTCAGCGAGCCATTCTCTTGCCCTCTGCGACAGTCTTTGGAGAGGAGTCATTCACAGCTTCTAGGCATTTAGATCCCTTTTGGCTGCTAAAACGGTGAGAAACATTTCAGTTCTCTGTGCCTGTGTGATTGGCTTTGGTCAGTTGGTTGAATGAGTATTGCGGGTACACAGCTACTGACCTTTGTGTGGTGTTACTGACCTCAGTTCATGAATTTTGCCAATACCCTCCCATTTGTGTATGCATGATAAGGGTCCAGTCCAATAGTGTGAACTTGTTTGGTACAACTATGGCCTTAAAAGGCTTTTTCCCACTTCCTCATCAACAGCCACATCCCATCACATGTACGCAATATCAACAAAACCAGAACATACTCAATTAGATACCTCTTATTTCAAAATGTCCATTCTATTTCAAGTTCTTGATATTGCTATAATGCTAATGGGTCAGCTGGCATCTAATCAGCGAGATAGTCAGATTGCTACTTAACCACAGGGGAAACTGGCCCCAATGCAAGAAGAATGTTGTTGTTCCATCAGAAATTCAACAGGTGGTCCATGGCACAGTCATCACCTGGGTGAGAGGACCCAAGTTTCTATGGCAATGATTCGGAAAGAGCTCTCCAGAGTTTATTTGCAGACTGCAAATCCATTATAGGCGAGTACCATTTGATCATACCCGAATCATACTCTGTACTAGGTATAGCGGTTCAGGTCTATAATGAGCTTTATGTGCCAGAATAAGGACCTTAAATGTGGTTATGGCCTTAGTGGGAATACAGTGACGTTTCCTCAATCTAGTGTAACGCGTTCTCTCTTGAGAGAGTTAGTCACAATTATTGCCAATGAGTTTAGTAGAATTTAACAGTGGAGGATTAATTGATGGGTTTATAATCACTCAAAGTACCCGTAATTGCACGAACAAAACTAGTGCCTTTCTCTTTAGAGAAGAAAGGTCTAAATTCATGTAGAAGCATGAGATGGCAGTTTGTGCCGCCTTTGATGCTATTGACATGCAATGTCATGGATAGTGGAAACTCAAAATGAACTCCTGGCGATTCTGCCACATATTGGAGGTACCAGAAATGAGAACCCAAGAATATACTTGTTCAGTCCTCACCTGCATATGCTTAGTGACAAGACACTGTAATTCGGTTATGGATTAGCTAAGGCAGCGCCAACTGTTTAGCTTCTATCTCTCAGTAGTGCCAACAAGGTTCTTCAAATGTGAAAGTTACTGGTCAGCAATGTATTTTCCGAGTCGTTGTGAAATGTTGCCCATGTTTTGAGAAGTAGATCATTCACATGCTTGCAGTAAATGTTGAACAGACACTGTGACAAACAGAACTCTATGCCACATCACAGTCAATTGTGGATGAAAAGGGTTCACCAGAGATATGATGATGATGATGTGCTATTTATGTAGCGCCTTAATCCAAAGCGCTTTACAGAGCACATATTTACATACACTATCACCCAACCGAAATTGGTACTCATTTATCGACCTCGCTTGAAGATGTATTGCTAAGAAAAGAACCAAACGATTTGTCACCCGCCCCTGACACACCGGCTGCTTCCATCCACCTGGAAAAGGGGGATGCGCAATTGTTTGCATCGAGCATGGCATACAAACCCTCTTTCCCAAAGGTCACGTTTGAGACCGCTATCCATGCTCTCATCCTTTTCCATCTACATGAGGTAACACCGTACTCCAAGGCCCACCAAAGCTATTCACTGCAACAATAAAAATGTTATCACATGCACACGTGGTTAAAAGAAAACATTGCTATGACCTCATCACCCAAACCCTGATTGCTCATCACGGGCTACCACTGCAAGTCATGAGTTAGTCATGTTGTGTGACATATACAAAGCAATGATGAGCAACAGACCCCCTAACCTTACAGAGAAGCTGCCAATTCACAGTATATATTGCAAGTCATAGAGCAAAGAAGAAGGTTCTCCTACATGCCTTTACAATTTCACTTGTATATCTTTATTAACCTTTTACCATATACAAAATCATATTTCAATATCCAAATATAGTACAAAATTGATATTAAAGAAAAATGGCACTGTAATATCAAATTATACTACTCCTCCTTTGGTGTTTGCTAAAATGTATTTACATATTTTAATTGTTGTCTTGTACATACTCAATATGTGGGTTCTTTTGCTTTTGAAGTACCACGTCTTTACTTGAATCCAAAAGTAGACGCCCATTTTCTTTATTACTGGGCTAAGAGTTTTTCAACTGAATAGCCAAAACATAATAGGAGGCTTCCTAAGTCACCTATCCCAATGTCTACAATTGGGATACAAATATCCTCCTTTGTGTCCCAGGAGGATAGCTCAGCGGCAACGTGCTCGCTTTGGAAGCAAGATGACACGGAGCAACACGGGTTCGATCCCCGGGTCCGTGCTTAGGAACCTCTGGGTATTAAGCGCATTATAAATAACCTATCATATCATATACAAGTGCACACTCGGCAGGGTGAAAGAGCTCCCTTCCAGTTGTCCAATAGGATAATGTTCTATAGTGATCTCCTAGATTCATGTCATTGGGAGAATGTTGTGTGCGTGAGCAGAATGTTTGTCCATGAAGGGTCCAGCCCAGGGAGTTACAGAGATGTGAGCCTGCGTGGTGGGAGCAAGTGGGTAAACCTAAGGTCTCTTCTTCTTCCTCAAATGATCTTCATGGAACTTATTAAAAAGAAACTGCAAAACTACTTATCTGATGTCCCAAGGATCTTCATTTATATAGTGGGCTTGGGGCAAAGACTTTCAAATAACAGTTAATTATTAGCAATATTTAGATGAGGTCTATATGTAACACTTCATATTAGATTCCTCCCACTTCAAAGCATTGCACCAACAGTAACAATTATCATCCAAGGTAAGTACCCTCTTTGTATCAACCTATAAAAGATGAAGAGTACTAACACGTTATTGCTATCAAGTGGCATTCTCTAATATTGTCAAACCAATTAATTGTGGTGAAGTTCACAGCAGTTTTTATAGGTCTTATTTATATGATGTTCCCTTATACTAGATTCCGTTACCTGCATTAAACATTTCAGGCTATATTTCCCAGAAGTACATGTATTTTTAGAAAAACATAGAGCCTCATTACAAGTTTGGCGGTATCACGGTGCAAAACCCGTTGGAATACCGCCAAACGAAATTACTGTTGCTCCTACTTGGTCCAGCAGATTTACTGCTGGATTGCAAGTGGTGGTAGAGAGTATTAGTCTCCATTTATTGGCGTCCATGGCAATCACTGAGGATTTTTGGCAGTAAAGTGGCAGATTTTTCTATAGCATTTTGCTGGAGGTAAATCCTCCACTTCACCACTGAACTTGTAGCACGGCAGTGTAATAATGCAGCAGGTAATGGAATGAACACTATGATACCACTGTTTTTACCACACCACCGTACTTGCAGCGAAGCCCATAATGTGGGTGCAAGCTATATCCTTGATGCCAAAAATCATATTGCCAAAGCATTCAGTGGTATAATCTGGGGGGGGGGGCTCTATTACTACCGTGCCCTGATACATTTATTTGATTTTGGCCAGTTTTATGTGTACGCACTTTTTCATGCACCTAATGTTGGCTGTGATAGTAAGTGACAGAAAATCAGATAATGAATACATTGCCGAGTAATCATCCACTTTTTAAAATAAAATGTCTTCTTTTTTCTAGTAAGTCTTCTTCCGCCTCTGCTAATTTGTGTTTTTTATTCCTGCCCATGTTCTGTTCCTCCCACGCCCCTCATGGCCCCTCGTTGGAGAATTACAACTAAATTCTGCCATGTGGCAAATTTTGGCACAATAACACCTTCCCCCTTATTCGAGAGTGTGGGTTTTTGTGCTATTACGTCTACCTTTGGCAAGGAATAGAAGATCTGCATTCACCAATCTGTGGGCAGGGGAGGATGCCAGAGAAGAGTCCATTGGACACCAACCTTTTCTCGCTTTTAAACTCTCATCATAACATCCATCCCTACTCTAAACCGCAAAGTTGGTGATAGAGCCTTTTTTAAACAAAACAACATTTCAGGTGTTTCTGTTACTACTTATGGGCTTCCATCTTTTGTCTAAAGTAATTCTTGGAAAAGGTTCACCATAACCTGCCGCAGGAAGCATGGAAAGCTTTTATTTTTACTTGTCTATTTGAGTTTTGTTACTGTGAGTTCCTACTGACCAGAGTGCTCAGCAAAGCTCCAGACTGATATTTATATGAATTTCAAGAGGGTTGTCAGAACTATCTTGGTGAGTCTTGGAAAATAATCATGCTCCCCACTAAAAAATATCTTGCCTGATATAATTAAATAGTACCCGCCACGGGACAATGAGCATGTAACAAGCAAGCTCATTGGCCCTTGCTGAGTTGGTACCAGCCGCACAATGACTTACTTGCTACCGATGCGTGCCGCGTCCCACGAAGTTCCTTTGTTTTATCCGACTGGCCGCCATGGAAAAGGAGAAGGGACTACCTGTAGTCCCTTTGCTCCTTACCATGTTGGCCATTTTCATCGTTTTTTTTCTATCTTTTTCATGGCCGCCATGGAAAGGGAGGAGGGATTATGTGTAGTTGCTTTGTTTCGTTCCATGGTAGCCATTTTCATTGTTTACTTTTTTTTTAAATACCTTTTTCATGGCCACCTTGGAAATATAGATGGGACTACGTGTTGTCCCTTCTCCCAGATCCATGGTGGGCATTCTTTTTTTTAGACTTGTGAAACGGTTTCCTTGCCGTTTCCTAACTGGAGAAAAAAATATGATTAGTACCCTGGTACATTGCGCAATATTACATGGGCAGGGGGCATTCCCTGGCCCGGTAATGCCCCCACTTGCCTATGTAATATTGCTCAATTATTGACTCTTTCATGCCTCCACTTGTGTTTATGGGTGTGTGTGGTGTGCTCCCTCCCTAGGGGGAATGATACCCAGCCTGTAGGTTTGACGAAAGACTTGCATGTGGCCTCTGGTAAACTGTTCACTTTTGGACCTTCTCAGAGCTTCTTTAAAAGTTGATGGTTTTCACACTAGCACCGCTGACTTTGTAATTCCGATAGAGCTGGCATGCTCCGGGCGAGGCTGCACCAGTACGGAGCATGCTTCCTTGCTAATGTGGCCATGTGCTGGCTGCAGCCACTGGTGTTGTCGGATAGATACTCTCAGAGATGGGCTTCTTTACAATCAATGCAGCTCTGATTGATGTGGCTTAACTTAAAAGATCAAGTAATAGCAACAAGTCTGTAGAGTCCTAAGTGCTTGCAAATCAACTAAGGGCGGAAAGGTAGGCTGCAGTTAACTGTAAGGTGTGGGTATGTTGCCCAATTCTCCACAGCAGCTGAACGATCTGAAAACAAATAACAGTTTGTGAAAACCAGGGGCGTTGCTAGGGGGGGGCTAAGGGGGCTATAGCCCCTGATCTTTTGGCTGTAGCCCCGGATAGAATCTCAGGAGCTACAGCCAAAAGACTATCTAGCCCCCAGTCCCAAAAGTTCTGACATCAGCTTAGCCTCGGGTCTTTTCCAGACCTAGCAACTCCCCTGGTGAAAACCTTGGTAAAAGCCGAAAGGCATAGGAGATAGACTGGTATTCGTCCGCTTTCGCGAAGTAATAGAGTGATTTAGCCATCATAAAAGGGGCACTCTAAACAGGTTTAAATTGTATTGAATATTCAGGAACAGCAGAAGACTTAAGCCTCAGAGGAAGAGCTTTTTAGCTCGAAACACGTGTTAGAGTGTCTTTTCATTGAAATAAAATTCATGCAACCAAGTTTAGTAATCTTTTGGAATTTGGCGCAGTACAACTGTTATTTGTTTTCAGATTAAATTTAAAAGATGCGTGCTACATCCTTGACAGCCTTTACTGCCATTTTGCCATGTGTGTAATGTTTCTCGCTATCTCTACCACTAACTATTACATTTCATATTGTGCATCTTGTCAGCCTGTTCTCTGTCGAGCAGCCCATCACATCCTGAAGCTGGATCTTCACTTTTAAAAACCCAGAATAAAACATTAACAAAATAAGTATACATTAACTTCACAACTCACTCTTAAAATGTGTTTAAAAGAAATTCTATTTGCAGAATGGGTCAGATGCATTGCACATATTAAATTAAGCAGCTTTTATTCTACACCTTGAAAGTTAATCAATTAGTGGCACCCAGTGATTTCATGGTGGTATGTTCTCCACACATTTTTCCTTGCAGAATACTCATTTCCAAGAACTTCACCTACAATATATAATTTAAACATGGTGCATGCAGTCGGTGTGGCACAGGGGATGCTGATTTTAGGTGAGGGGTGCAGTTGGTGGGATAATGTTGGGGTTGTGGGGGAGCCTCACACGTTATTTTGCTGCTGCTCTGAATTTAAAAACAGAAACAATTCACAGATGAAACATTTGAGAATCAAACAATCAAGGGTAAAATCACATGAAATAGAATAATCTACTAGGAAAACGCAGGGATAGTTGTTGTTTAGCCTTAGTTACAGCGCTGCCGCAGAGGATTGGATGTCTCTGCTTCTGGCGTGAAGCATCGCTGAGTGGTTTGATTGAGAGGGACCAACTACACGTGCAAGTGATGTAGAGATGGAAAATGTTCCTGGCCCCACTCAAAAGGTCGAGCAGAAGGTTCACATAAATGTAAGTATGAAGCTGTCAATTAAACCTATAGACAAAAACATCAATGCATGTGATGATGTATAGAGGTCAGCTATTATAAAGCCACATCATTTAATATGTATTGCATTGCTTCTGATGGAAAATACTCCTGCCTTGCCTCTTTCAACTCTACTGTCTAAAGGAAAAGCAGATTCTGCGTGTTATGGAAAAGAAAAGTTCATTTTTCTTACTGCTCAACACTGTTTTATTACTACTTTAGATGGAATGTGAAAATGTCAGCTGAACTTTGCGCTGGAATTTTACAGATCTATATGATCATTGGACACAACTTTATTGTAACAATCATACATTTGTGTTTGCAACCCCAACATTTGTGCTGAAAATATCAAACCAGGGAGAAGCATATTCTATCAGCTACCGGAAATGAGAAAGACATTTTGAGCATATTGCCCTTTCTTGTTTGGGATATTAGGTGGTGCTTGTTTGTATGTGTACTTTGGTTATTTGTTCACCCATTGACTGCCCCTGGCCATGAAAATTCCTATGATCATTCCCACCCAGTTCCTGCCTTTCCCGCCCATACACCTCCTCATGGGAACTGTTTGTGCTCGCTTTAATTAAGCCTTACCATCAAACTTTGCCAGTGTTTTTTAAAGCAGTATTCTTAGAGTTATTGGGCCTCATTCCGAGTACGGCGCTAACCAATGGCGCTATTAACGCCTTGGTTGACGCCGTACCCGGACCGGCAGCGCCTTGGTGGATGGCGGAATCACCGCCCCATTCCAAGGTTGGCGGGGCGGTAATTCCCCATTCACCAAGGCTCTTCCCCATTCCCAAATGAGCCCCCATAGGGCTCAATGGGAATGGGGAAGATGCAAATAACGGTGACCGTTCATTACGGTCACCGTTATTGGCTTGGAGGCCCCTTTGCGCCCTCGACTGTAACACCTGCTCAAAGCAGGCGTTAAGGGCGAGGGCGCAGAGGGAACTCGGAGTATGGCGGTAAGGGATTACCACCACCGGTCTCGTTACCGGTGGCCGCTATCCCTTACCGCCATACTCGGAATGAGGCTTTATTGGAGCTGTAAGCCTGCTACTGGTGTAACAAAAATGTCTTAACTAGGTCTGCCTTCAGCCACTCGATTTTAATAGCACTATGCGTGTCCTTCACTGAAGTCCTGATAAAAAGCAAGCATTGGCAAAGCCAACAGTCTCTTTTTTATATAAGTATTAGGCATTTACCATGCATTGCTATTAGATGCCCACGTACTCACACCATTTTGCACCTGCTGCCACCAATGGTAGTTAACACCAGTGCGGCAGTGACAAGTGCCTTTCACAAAAGCCCAAACTGTTGCCATTGCCAATGCTTGTTTCTCTCTTAAATGTTTTTTCCATTGGTACATATAATCACTATTTTGTCTCAAATATCCAGAGACGTTGGTGGTAAGGGCACTCTCTGTTGTTTCACCACTATGCATCGTCTTCACATGCATGCCCTGTACACAATCCACAGGGGTGCACCATACGTCCTAGCCAGAGCATTGGTGGATTAGATGTTAGAACACCAGATTTGAGTGTGTTCGTGTCCAAGATGCCGATAACATATTCTTGCAGCACACAAATGAGGTGGGAGCGATAACAATGCAGCACCTTTGAATCCATGTTCATGCATTCAAACCATGGTTCAAAAACTTCAGGAAACCTGCTATTCTTTAAACCAGAGATGGAAAAGGGCACTGCTGTTATTGTATCTTTGGTCGGCAGTCCATCATGTTTCCAATGACTAGATCATGCAATACACATCTTTTAGCAAAAAAGAAACCATGTGGGCACACATATTGGCATGGGCAGGATTTCTGAGCTGTGAATTCAGTCATATTATCAGTATTACCCACTTTCGCCGAATGACAGTTTTGCCAAACGTCTTTGTGTCACATTTTTTACCACTTTATTTTTGCCACAAAATGCTAGCTGGTAGGTTTGGGTAAGGCCTATAGAAGGGGTCGAATGTGGGGGGGTGCAGGGGCTCTCCCCATACTTCTTGCAGTAAAAAGGTGTTAAAATCGGCAAGAAAAACTATTCGGCAAAATGTCAATCGCCAATAAAAAAAAGTCAGTAAAGCTTCATGGATCCATATTATGTACATTCCCAGGTTGCCCACAGCTACTCATTTCACTTTTGTTGATGTTTGTTTCTTTCCTTTCTATTCAGAGGCATCCAGAAAGCCAATATGTGTTCAATTCACCTTTACTCGTTCTGCTTTGCAATATACGTGGACTACACTGACAGTTCCGCACACTTTTTCGCATATCTTTAAAAAGGACCTGGATAATACCGAATTTCTGGGAGGATCAGTACATGCTCCAGTATGTGGATGATCTTTGGATTACTTCTCCCTTGTATGAAGCATACAAAAAAGACATGTTTGCACTCTTAACTGCTTGAGGTGGAAAGGGGCATGAGACAACTCGCTTGAAAATCCAGACATGTAAAACCACAGTGCACTGTTTAGGCCATGACATGTCTGCTGTTACGAGAAGCTTGACTACCATTGTGTAGAAATTATTCCAAAACTGCCCAACCCATGCATTTATTTAATCGTTTTTTTTAATTTTTTTATAACGGGCCTAATGTACCTGAGTTCGGTTTCAAGCAGGGATCCAGGATTCGAACTCTCTTTCTTCCAAGACCAGTGCCTTGCCCCTGTCCTATACTCCGTTCGTTTGCACACATAACATCTTTCTTAGGGGCTTCAGTGTATTGTTGGCATGGATATTGGGTTATGCTTCAATACTAAGTACCCATCAAGCAGTGATATATCCCCATACAACGGAGCAACTGGTAGGGTCACCAAAAGCAGATAAAAACTTGTATAGAGAGGTATAACAGCTGCTGCTTGGCCTTCCATAGCATCAAAACAACAGATTTTCCAGCTGTCACAAAAAGCGGCCTATGCCCAATCAGCATTGACACAAAAACAGGGGACAACCTATGATGATTGCTGATTATAGCGCAACATTGGATCCAGTTGTGGCCGGACTGTCGCCGTGCTTGCGGTCAGTCATGACCGCCACATTACCAGTGCAATCATATGAAAATGTCCTATTATGGCCGTCTCTTATTGTAGCAGTACCTCATGAGGTACTAGTGTAATTGAAAATAAATAAATAACACTTAACTTCTTCTTGCCTCATGAACTACAAGCTTATTCTGTTAAATTCTGTCAATGCCACACAAACACTGTATCTAATATTCACTGCGATTCTGCTGCTACACAGCCCAGCCAATGGTGGTGTCAATGATTGTATATCACGAACAGCAGCTCTCACAAAACTTCAAAAATATGAATATGATGTGATATGCCATTTATAACGTGCCTATACACAAGTGTTTCTAGGCGTGACAAGACAAGGAAGGAGAAACAGAGGGAGGACAAAACTACGATCTTACTAGGCTGTGTGTCATTCAGATTCAATATAATATCCTGCATCAAAGTGCTCTTTGTGACAAGGAGAGCTGGTATTGGGATATGCAATGTGTACTGTATAAGAGATAATTGAAAAGATCAAAAATCCTGATGTGTTTTCCACCCAAATCACGCACTGACCAGAGCATGCACCCTAGGAGAAGGTAAAATAGTATACAGTTTCCCAATATACCTTTTGGAGTCGATACAAATATAGTCCACGATGGAAGGAGAGGGGGTTTCTAACTCAGTTGGGGCACCAACTGACAATGATATACATAGATGCTCTTCTTACAGCTTTAATGTTGTGGCATGTGCAGCAAATCTGGTCCCTAAAGACAAGATCTCTCAGCGCACCATTGTAGAAAAGGGGGCTGCTCCTTTTTGAAACCGCAGTCTGAAAAATGTTTTCCCAAATCCATTCACCGCCACTTGGTTCCTTTTATTCTACCTTGACAAACTTTCGAAAAAACAATAAATTACTACAGACGTTGAAAAGAATGCTTGTAGGAAAGCAGGTTTCACACATCTCACTGACACATTATGGCGCTTAAGTGATGGACTATTGGTTACACCACAAACCCTTCTTCATTATTTTGTTTGTGTGCACCATAGGGTCACACACATTTTCAAAGGGGAGATGGCCGCTAGTGTTTGTGTAACTGGTATGCGCCAGGTTTTACGACAGTGGCAGTACAACGTCGTAAACATTGTTTGATTTGTCAGAGGCGCACCATAGCTAGAAGCATCAATGTAGATCAAAGAACACACTCTACACTCTGTGCTTGGTCCTATTTGTTTTTACCACACATTAATATGACAGGTTTACTATTTTTTTGCAGCACCCCATCCCATATTACCTTCCCCAAACCTTCCCCATGCATTTAGCAGAAAAATTAGGTACACAAAGTGTGGTAAAAAAAAAATCTGCATTGACTTTTCTGCGATAAAATGATTGGATACCCCAGGCGCTTAGTTCTGCTCTCAGCAAGGCACTCTGGTCTGCACGGCTTCTTGGATTGGATCTGACGGGTGGTTCTGGTACAGCTCTGCTGGACTGATCTGGATCTCGGGATTCTAGCAAGGGTTCTTAGCCAGAAGCAGCCAAAACAGCACAGCCAGGCTGTTGAATGGGTTAGACCCTGTGGAAGTTTGGGGTTAAATCAAGTTGCAAGATTTTACAGGCCGGCTGAGAAGGGTTCAGCTTTTTGGGTTGGGCCTCTGCTTCAGGGTTCTGGAGTCTGGATCTAGGTTCTGGAGTCTAGATATGGGTTCTTCCTGCAGAGCGCTTTGCCGGTAGATCATTGATGGGTGAATGTGTGTGTGTTTCTGGGTCCTCAACAGTCCCTATTTATGTATTTTCCAAGTGGGTGGGGAGGCTGATTATACTACACCCAACCCCTAAGAATCTGATAGGTCAGAAAATTCCCTCTCCCCTGAATTGAGAAGGGAACAGTGTGTCATGGTGTGTCATGATGTGTCATGTTTATGGCCCAGGGAGAAAACCTCCCCTTTGTTTCTGTACAGTATATCTTATTTTTCATAAAACACATATTTCCAATATCCCCAACTTGTTAATAATACATATTTACGTAACAGATTCACTAAGGTACATTTCTGTCAAAGCCTCATGTTCCTACGAGTTTTGGTTCCCAAAGGACTGTTTTTGCACTTTTGGTGGGTTACCCATTTTCGGATCTGAATTTTATTTTTTACACATATGCACATAACATCTGGGCATATCCCTGTACATTTTCATGTTCCTAGCATAACCACAATAGCTAGAATATGAACATTTTCGTGGTTCAGTCTCTGAATATCGCAGAGATTCCAAATTAGTTTTAAACTGTGAGCAAACTTTTCATTTTACTGACCTCTAAATTCCATATTTTTATCAGTTCAGTACAATTTGCTATAAGTCTTTTTCAAAAAGATATTGTGTGCATTCTGAATACACAAAACGGTTTGTCTCTGCCTCCAAGGTATTGGCTGGGCCAGAGATTCACATGAGCTTGTCTTCCTGGGCAGTTGGTTTCAGTCACACCTGAATTAGCATTTTCTTTCAGTTCAAGAAACCCATTGTTTCTTTCCCAGAGCAGCAGAGCAAGTCTCCTCCTCTTCTCATTAGCATCCAAATGAGATATCCTCTCCTTTTGGCTGGAAGGCAAAGGGTGGTGTGTTTACAGTGAGGGAAAAACCTCTTTGAAGTTTACCTGAATCAGGTTACCTTACAGTAATTGTGGCATTGTTCCTTGTTAAAATTAAAGTTACAATTTTAAAATAAGCAAACATATCTTCAATTCCAGTCTTTTTCAACATGGAAATTAAGTTGTGGGAACCTATATTGCATTTGATAGAAGTCTCTCCTTTCCCTACACTTAGATTTTGAGACACAAGTTTTAACATGACAGATTTAGAGATCGCCAGCTTCTGACAGAGGCGAGTAGCGGTATCGTGCCTATTTTCAACATATTTTTCCAAGCAAGCATCTTTAAATGTGGATTTTCTTCTGATAAATGTACTTCTGCTGACATTGCATTTATGTGGATTCTTGAAATAGAATGATGTTCAACACCTAACAAAAAGGTTGGATATTTTTGTGTGGTTTGTGAACATGATTTTTGCAAATTTGACAACCAAGAAAAACGGATTTCCAAACAGCTCTGTTTTTCTTTTGCAATCAGCATTGCTTTTTCAAGTAGTTTCAGGCTGCTCTGTAGGTAGCCCAATGGTGGGGTTTGGCAGTGGTCTCCTGTGTTACCACTGACCTAGGCAAAAGTAGATTGGCGGCCTATATTTCAGGTTTTTCTGCGCACTTCTGGGTGATTTTAGCATTCATGATGCTTTCCAATGGCCAATCTGATGTTCCTGATGCAAGCACTACACAGGAATGTTGCAGGGCCTGGACTAGTGGGTTAAAACATCCCACAAGCCCACCTCTTGCGATTTGGCGTTGATCGTCCATCAATGGGAATTCGCAAGACTGGGATGTCAGTTTCATCTCTTCTGATTCCACAAATTGCAAAGTTCATCATCTTTTCCTCCATCAGGGGTGGATCGATCGGTTCTCCTCACCAGTCCTGATGTGAGTATTGAACGATACTCTGATCCCCTCGGACATTTCCTCCCTTTCCCCGGGTAGTCCTCTTTGGTTAGTCTCCATGGTTTCCAATCCTAGGATGACAAAACAAAAACATATTTGTAGACATTTCTCCCCCCACTATTAATGTAGTGGGGCGGACACATACATTTTGATAAATCAGGACACATTTTTATATGGTAAATCATGGACTATATATGGAGTATTTTATATTTTAGAGTTGGAATTTTATGGAGCTGGAGTGACCCCCTCTGGGGTTCCAGAAGATGCCTCCAGTTGCTGCAGAGTATGCCTAGGATGGCAACACTTTAGTTGATGATTATGGACCCACTTATCTTCCCCTTCTGCCAAACTGCCTTTGGGGATGCGGTTTTTATAGGCGACTGGCGTGATTTTATCTACAATTTCAAAAGGACCGCTCCAGGTAGGCAAAAATGTGCGCTGTTTGGCCTTGTTCCTTTGGAAATTGTATAAGTAAACTCAGTCTCCTACATTGTATTCTTTTCTGGTAATCTTCAAGTCATAGTGGGTCTTCATGCTGTCTGCAGATCTCTCTAGATTTCGCTTCGCATAGGCAAAAGCATGTTGAAGGTGTTTTCTTAGATTTTCAACATACTCGTGAGTTGTGGAGGCATTGATCAATGTCTGCTCTTGGGTTCTGTAGAGCAGATGCTGGGGAAGCACCATCCTGCGTCCAGTCATCAGCTCAAATGGTGACATTTTAGTTGCAGATGAAGGGGTAGATCTGATGGCCATTAGGAGAAGAGGTAATCGAATATCCCAACTTGGCCCAGAATCTGCCACACATTTTTTTAATATGCTCACAATGGTTTTGTTGTATCTCTCTACCTCACCACTAGAGGCTTGTCGGTAAGCAATGTGTAGCTTCCTTTTGACCCCAAGTATCTCCCACATCGTAGTCATTAGTTTGCTGGTGAAATGGCTACCTCGGTCTGACTCGATCCTTTGGGGAAGAACAAAAGGCAAAAAGATGTGGTTGATCATCAGGGCAGCTGCTGTTTCTGCCTTGCAGTTTGGGGCCGGGAGACATTCCACCCATTAAGTAAACAAGCATGTCACGGTCAACATGTACTTGTTCCCCTAGAGGAGCGAATCACGGGCCCGATAAAATCGACTTGCAAATCTGACCATGGCAGTGTCATCCCCCTCTTTTGGAGAGGCGCACGGTGTGTGAGGGATGTTGGCTGAAATTGTGCACACACAAGACACCCCTTTAAGTATTGGTCGAGGTCCTGCCCCATGTGTGGCCAGTATGTAACCTCTCTTAAGATTTCAAGTGTTGTATGAAACCCCCTATGACCGGCCGTGGCCACATCATGGGCATGACTTAACATCAGGCTTTGGAATGATGTAGGGACCACCCACTGATCATGGCCAGCTAGGGATCCCCTCACCAAGAAACTGTCTTCGATTCGGAACATTTTTGGACATTTCATCAACACTCTGAGGTCCTCTTTGCCTATGTAATCTGCATCCATCAGGGGAAAGTTCTCAGGGTCCTCAATGTGTTGATAAAACTTACCAATTATTGGATCCCCCTTCTGAGCAGTAATCAAATCAGCATCTAGGGTCTCCTTACTCCATTGTGCAGTTGAGAGATCATTTGAGCATTTTTCTGGGACCTAGTGATAGCGGTGACCTGGATCTCCCCCAACAGGAACTTGATCTCAAGTAAATCCCTTGGATGGCTCCGGTTTTGGCCAGCTGATCAGCTAAGACTTTTCCAGTTTTGTCTGGTCCCTCCACTTTGGATTGGCCATTGCTCTTTTTCCAGTAGGTGGTCATCCCATTTGAGGTGACCAGATCATCAATATTTTGAATTAACTTACCATGTTTCACGGGTTTGTTATTAGCACATAACATGCCTCTCGTTTTCCAGTTAAACACGTGCTCCACGAACCGGTTCCGTACATAATCTGAATCAATGATTATGACCAGTTTGTGGAGTTGATGTTGGACAGCAGTGAGGATGGCTTGATGCACAGCCATCGACTCTGCCACTTGACTACTTCAGGGACCAATCTTTTACCCAGAAGAGGGTTCTGGGGTCTCATTCACCCATGCATTCTCTACGCCGGCCACAAGTTCTTTTTCCCTGTTGTTGTCCACATGGTAAGAGCATCCATCCACATAGACAGTGTGCATTCCCTCACACTTGTCTTCTTCAAAGACTTTGTGTGGGGATTTGGGGTATGCCTCCATGTTGTCCTTGATTTTTAGACTTTCGTCCACGAGGCAGTTTTCTTTGGCACAATCATGCAAGTCAGCCAGACCTTGCGCAAGGGGACTTCTTGTTTTGGCCATATTTGACCTCCACAGGAAAGCCTTGCATTGACAGAATCCAGGAAGTAATTCGGGAATTACTTACATTTCCGGCCCGGATTCTGTCACTTTGGAGATATTGCAGAGGCTGGTGTGGAGTCTCCACTATGATGTGTTCCCCCTAGATAAACGGGCGGTAATTCATCAATGCCCACACCTTTGCCAGGAGTGCCTTCTCACAATCGTTGGACTTTTCTTCCACAGAGGATAAAGTTTTACTCACATAGGAGATTACTTTATTGACCTTGTCATGCTTTTGGTATAATACTGCAGTCAAGCATGTATTAGAGAACCCTGCCTCCAAGAATAACTCCTTGTTTCTGACAGGGTAAGCTAGGCAAGGTGCTTGTGAGAGGCTTCTTTTAAGTTGTCTTACTGCCTCGCCTTGTTCTGGACCCCACTCCCACTTGACCCCCTTTTAAAAGATTAATCAGGGGTCTTGTGATCTCTGCATAGCACTCAGTGAACTTTCTACTGTAATTAGTCAGGCAAAGAAGGCTCCTTAGTTCCCGCAGAATTGTGGGGTCTTTTAAATTCTGGAGTGCTTCCACTTTCTTTTCCTGGGGACAGAGACCCCCTAGGAGTAATCTCATGCCCTAAGAAATTGACACAGGTTCTACACCACTGTGCCTTTTGAAAGGAAAGTTTTGCTCCGGCGGCCCTCAACTGTGTCAGAACATAACGGATCTCCGCTATGTGTTCCTCCACAGTTGAGCTTTTGATGAGGATATCATCTACATAATCCAGGTTACCCCTTTCATTCAGGTCGGGCATGGCCTTACGTAGAAAAATGTTGAATTAATTGCCGGAGTTGATGTATCCGAAGGGAGTCTGGGTCCATGTGTACTGCTGCCCCCCAAAGGTAAAGGCCAGCTTGTATTGGTCCTCCCTACTGACAGGTACAGTCCAGTATCCATTGGTCAGGTCTATTGCAGTGAATACCTGTGACCTGTAAGGATATTTGGCGTGTTACAGCACAGAGTACAGCACTACTGCACAGGTAGCAATTTTTTTATGCAGCACCACCACATGGGTGCGGTGCATTGCTATATGTGTTACCAGATTAACATGACATATAAGTAAAGCCAGGCTATTCAGTCAAAAACGATTTTAACATATAAGATGCAAATCTATTTTTACAGTTAAAAGCACACGTGCACATTCAAAAATGCACACTATTTTTCACCTGAAATGCCTATGGTGCAAGAGACACATTTGAAAATTAATGACTAACATTATTAATAACTAACCTGACTAATAAAACTGCATTTAACATAACCCACTAATAAAAATGTGTCTCCACTGCAGAAATAGGCCTACTCTGAAAGTGAACTTTTAAACGCACATTCATTTTTTTTTCTTTTTCTCTGCTGCTCTGTCCACATAACTCAGGAAGCCAAGGGCTCAAAGATACAGGAAATCAGTTGGTTACAAATGGTTACTGTAAAAAGGAGCCATTGTGTAGAGAGGGAGGAGATGGCATGATTAATTTCTGATTGGAGCAGCGTCATAGCAAGTATCATGCTAGAGGCAGTGATGAGGGTTTTGCTGGGGAGAGTTTGAAGAGAGGGGGAGGACAGTCGGGATTTGGAGAGCTGGGAGAAGGACCTGTTTTCCTGGTTGGAGCATTTCTGCTGAAAAAGCTGAGAGTTCCAGGCAATAACCCCGGTTTGAGAACGAAAGACGCTTGTTTTCACCGGGGTTAATCTTCAAGGGAGTCACATTCAGAAAGAGAACAGCTGAAGAAAACTCAGGCTGAACAGATAAGGTAATTACAGAAGTGTGGGGGCTGAGTGTGTATGAGAAAATTCAGTCAGTGTAGGAAAGGAGATTCCTGTGCTTTAATCACATGTTAATGTTGCAAATTGAGTTCTCGTCTCCGCCACTCTCTTTTCAGTGTATCACAGACAATGCTGTTACTGTGCTATTTTATTTATTTCTGTAAAGAGCGAGATCGTGTTTAAATGCAACTTTTATAATACACAAAAATATTTGAAAGCAGACGGGTGGTGTGTTTTATATTTACCAAAGCAGTGCTGATGATGTGGGGAGATGTTTAGACAGTGCAATTGTCATTTTCAAGGTAGCTAAACATCAAATTTGGTTGCAGCCGTGTGCACAATGTAATTTAGTATGAGCAGTTATAACTAACTGTGTGTGTTGTAGTTTGTCGGAGGTCTATGAGTCGACAAAAAGGGAGGCCCGGGACATAGTTCACTACCGTATATAAGATAGTGAAAATACCACATGATAGCTCGCTGCCGTAGATAAGACAGAGAGAAATTGCCCATGGTGGCACACTAAAAATGAAAATGTGGTGTTCCAGAAATGCAAGCCTGAGGTCTCTCTAGTGATTACACGAAAAATCTAAGCAAAAATAAGGGATTCTGGATATTGGGGCCACAAATAAAACAAGGGAATTATGCTCACCAAAATACCACCAACCACGCATACCAACTACGCATACCAAATATGCATATCTGGGTGCTGAAATAATGCATGTTCACTATATTATTGTTGTACATGGCCCAATCTGAATACAAGGAGTCATTGTTGCTAAGTTATTTTTCGGCGGTAAGAAAATACCGTCAGGCCCCAAATCTCCACAAAATACCCTACATATTTATGGTGCGTGGCAGGCCGGGAAAGTGATCATAGAGTACCTACTGGGCGTGGCAAGCGTGTCTCACACTGCCATTTGCACATTAGAGGGAACCCATTTTATAATAGCAGTGTGCCACTAAAAACGAATTTCAGAATGTCACAAAGGGAAACCACATTCTCAGATCTAGTGCAATATTTAGAGGCAAAGTTGTTTGCACATGGAAATTGGTCGTAGAATAGCACGTTAGAATGGCGTGAACGCATTCAGGGTGAGGTGCAGAAAGAAAAACTAGACAATATTTTTGCAGAAGGCAGCATAATTCAGGTCTGCCTTACAATATTATTGAATGCAGCCGATAAAAGTGCAGAGAAAGACTGTTTAATACGGCTATGCGGCAAAATATGGTTTATTTTAAACAAGTCCGAATGCAAGATAATGATACTCAGCTAATTAACAGGTTAAAGACTGAATTAGATGGGGCAAGTAAAAATCAGGAAATGTTGAGAGCAGAATTGGATGTATGCCAAAAAGACATGCAATTAAAATGCAGAGACTTTGATACTCAGTTATCCAAAAGCAAGAAACAATTTGAGGATAGTGAGCAAGAATTGGTACACTTAAAAGCCTTAGTGGATCACATTAGACAGGATAAAGATGAGGTTGTTTCAGAAATGCAGATTTTACAAAAAGAACATTGTGAAAAAGAATGTGATCTCCAGAGCGCAGAACAAGAAATGATTAAAATGATTCAAGAAAGAGACAAGAGAAATAAAGAGTTCAATGAATGCCAAATGCAAATGTGCGACATGCAGGAGGTGATTAATAAGATGAGTGATGAAAACAACTATTTGCAAGATGAAGCCAACAGACTCCTTAAAAAGTGTAAGGACTTAGAACAGCAAATGTGCATTCCCAGGTCCCAGGAGAGGCGGCAGGGTACCACATTCAATGGAGTGGAGGTGAATTCTAGCCCTGCCCAAAGAGCTAGTGCTCCAGTGACTGGGCCGGTGACTGAACTTGGTTGCAGCGCCCTTGGGGGATTTGATACTCCCATTGGGGGCAGCCACCAATATCATACACCTGAAAACAGGATTGAATCACAAAATAGTGCAATTCCATGCATTGCAACAAATAGCCCCATAAAAATAATGAAATCCATTAAAGCCCTGATCAAACCATTTAAAAAGGGAGGTGAATGCTGCATTGAGGATCATTTAGAAGCGGTGCAGGACATTTTTAAAGCACTCCAGATACCTAAGGAACAGTACAGACAATATTTTCATTTAACTTTAGATGCCCCGACGGCCAGCATCATAAGGGGATTAAATGAACAGCAGAATATGACATGGTTGGAGTTTGAAAAAGAAATTAGGCGTCATTTTTCTCCTTTTCAGTCATTGCAGGAGGCAAAGAAAGTCGCTTACACAATTACTGCTGGACCTAATACATCCCCTCGCCAATTTTTACAAGACTTAAAAAGAGCATTTTCTCGCTTTGATGTATCTTTTGACTGAAATTCCAATGAGTTTAAAACTGCATACTTCTATGGGCTACAGAAAGACATCAAATCCCAATTGGTCCGTGAATTTGACCGTGACAAGTCCCTTGAATGGATTGTACATCAAAGCACAAAACTATATGAGGTACTCTATTGTCAGGGTAGAGAAAGTGATAAAATGAAAGATACTAGACCTAAATCTAAAGAACCCTCAGCCACAGTAATGGAAATCAGGTCAGCCAAAATGTCCCTTGAGTCTGCTCAAAGCCAAGGTAAAAATAATGTGACACCTGAACAAAGGGCTAATCAACAAAGATCGCCATTTCCTGTACCAATGTTCCAATCACATGATCCTAGTAATAGAGAGAGCTACATCAGCCCTAGGTATTTAGGGGACAGACCCCGGGTAGGATATCGGCCTGATATGGCAGGTATGAACAATAACCAGAGACAAAATCAAGATCAAAGAAATGATGGTCCCTACCAGTCATTGGGGACACAGAGCAGATTTGATCCCAACACCATGATATATGGTAATCAGGATAGGCCCCGATATGTGGATCGATTTACTGATAATGGAAATCAACCTAGGGGCCAGTACCCACAATCTGAGAGACAGGACATGAGGCAAAATGTGAACTACAATCCACGCCAGTACAATGATTCCCCACCAGGGGATTATAATCAAAGGATGGGTGCAACCCGCTCCCCTCCACAAATGAATCAAGAGTTCAGAAACCATCCCAACCGACATCATTCATCTGAGAGGTATCAGAATAGATCCAATCAGGGGGAAAACAACCAATATCGACCTAGACCACAGAAAGAGGATCCTAGAGAGATGGAAATGTTCCAGTGCCTTGAGGCCCAAGTGAAAATGTTAGCTGAGCAAATAGGAAAGCTCTGTACAGCGCAAAAACAACCTTCCAAAGAGGGGGCTGATGGCCATAGCAATGACCGGGGGGCTTCCGAAAAGTGACTAAGTACTCATGATAACTACAGTGCCAAAATGACAGATTGCTCTGATATAATTTTGCATAACGACTCTGAGATGCCTAATGGATTAAATGTGAAAGTGCCAGTAAATGAACTTGTGACAGAAAGTGCAAATAATTCTAAAAAAGAGGTACGGTTTAACCTAGAGCTAAATAAAACAGTAAAGATTTGCACAAATGAAAAAGAAACATTAGGAATTCCAAAAGAAAAAAGGGACAGATTTAAGAAAAATGACTCATGCATGGGGAATACCAGTGGACAGGGAGTAAGTGGGGATGCTATAGCTCCTTCCCTGGGCAAGCAAAACAATGACCAAACACAGACAGAAAAAGGAAATACTCACAAGGAGGGTACAAGTCAATCACCTGAAGAATTCTTTGAGCCACATATTTTTGAAGAGGCTGAAAGGGCTGGTATCACACTAAATGATCACAAATGCACAAAATTAAAAAATGACAAATTGATGAATGATGTTGTTACACATGTTCAGTTGGAAGGTTATAATGTGGTCTCTGATATTACCCAGATGGATGGGCGAACAGTGGCCACACTCCAAAAAACCTCTGATCATGGAGAAATGAATAAAGTCTCTCGCGCAGAAATGGGTAAAAAGGAGGGAAAAATGTCTTTCCATTTACCAATGTGTTTAGCCAAAAGTGAAAAAGACCTGAGAAAGGTGAGCCCTGAAATCAGTAAGAATTCACATTTCTTATGTGTATTAGAGGAAGTTGAGGACAGATATTATGCACCCATCACTGTAGAAGAAAAATGCCACACCTTTGCTATGATTGACACTGGCGCACAGGCCACAATTATGTCCAAGGAGCTGGTAAAGAGTATCAATGAAGGGAGACCCCCACGGAGTCAGATCACAGTGAAGGAAAATCAAGGCCCAGTGCACAACTTTAATGGGGAGGAGGTGCCCATCATAGGTGTAACTGAGGTTGACATAAAAATAGGAAAGCACAGAATGAAACAAGAGGTATTGATCACATCTATTTGTGAAATTCCATTTCTGATGGGGACAGATTGTCTGAAAAGATTGTCTCCTCTAATAGATGGGGTGAATGGAGTGCTGTGGTCCTTAACCAAAAAACCATTGAGGCCTAAGAAACTAAAATCACAAAACAGCAATATAAATGAATGTCACATCGTTGGCAAAACAAATGATGCTGTGGAGGTATATCTCCAGAATAGCTGCATACCTAGTGTCACTGTTATATTAATGTGTCAAGACAAAATGCAGAGCGACAATGAAAAACTACCTGTACAAATATACTTGGACCCAAGGAAAAATTGGCAGACTGCCATAGATGAGCACACACTACGTTTTTATTTAAAAGAGAAAACATGCAAACAGAATATTACTCCTAAAACAGATTCAGAAAAACACATTACCACTCTGGCAGAAATACACATGGAAGATGAGCAACCATGGGTTCATGTTGGTATAAATGACTATTTTAAAACAATAAAAGAAACTCTAGCGCTTGAACATGAAAGGAGTTTCATTAATGAGAAATTGTTGCAAAAAATAATGGAGAGGGAAGAAATCCCGAGATTTAGGATTAAAAACCAATATGTTTCTGGCTTGGACAGTCCAGACTTTGAAAACCGAATTGCAGGCAGATGCATGCTTAAAATTAGCATTGGGCAGAAAACAATTTATGGATAGTGAGTGGAGCACAAAATGAATTTTACATGGGAAATGACATCATGCACAGAATGTGTATGGTGTTAGATTTCCTTAATCAAAAAATATGGTCACGCCTAGGTGGTCCGGCACCTGAATTTGAAGACAAAAGAAGGGCTTATCATTGTGCACAACTGGTTCCTTATGCAATCGAATTACAAATGAGGAAAGATACTATTATTCCTGCATTTACAAAACAGTTTGCAATAACACTGAAATGCAAAAATGGACAGCAGATGAAAGGCTCTGATGCATTTGTATGCCTGAATGAATCCATAAAACAGCAAGGCCTGGATTATGAATACATTCCATTGGTAGATATTGGTGAAGGATCTGTAAAAATTATGGTAAATAATAAAGGTTGTCAGGATATTCATTTAGATGAAAACTCCCCATTAGGAATGGCCATACAAAAATCACATTATACTGCAGATTTAAATAACATGGTGATTGGAAATATTCCTGAAAAGTATGTAGATGCCAAGGGTGAGTTGCCAGAACACCTGGACTCTCAGCCCAAAGGAATATTTAAAATTCATTCTGTGTATCCTTATGATTCAAATGAGACAGTGTGCTGCCATCAAGAGGATTGCATAATATTTAATTTAAATGAAAATGAAACAGAAAATTCAGCCCATTGAAGTGGAAGCTGATATGCCAAAATATTTAAAAGTGGCAGCTTTACAAAAAGACACAGCCACACAGTTAGAGGAAAGCGCCGAGATTCCCTTACCAGAAGATTTTCCAGAATTTTCCAAAATGGTAGAAGAACAGATCTCCTTAGCGAATGCGTGTGAAAGCAATGAAGAGAGGGACAATCTGAGGGAGATATTTATGGAGTTTAAGGATGTATTTGCAAAAGATGCTTATGATTGTGGTTTAACTGATTTACATGTGGCCACACTACCAGAAGGGTGTAGCAGAAATCCAGTGTTTGTACGCCAGTATAGACTACCCCTGGCATGTTTAGAATCATTGGCAGAGATTATTAAAAATTTGGAATCGCGGGGAATCATCAGGCCCATTCATAGCACATCCAATACACCTATTTTAGGTGTGTTAAAGCCAAATGGTCAATGGCGGCTGTGTGCAGACTTGAGAGAGTTAAATAAAAGAGTACCAGTATCTAGATGGCCACTGCCATTCATTGATCAGGGCCTAGCTCAGATACATGGTTCAAATGTATTTACCACATTAGATCTCACCTCTGGATATTGGTGCGTGCCATTGGCAGAGGAGATACAACATTTATTTTCCTTTACATTTGACAGGACTCAATATGCCTGGCTTAGAGCTCCGTTCGAGTACATCAATAGTGGGAGTGAATTTGGCATATTTTTGAGAAAGGCCATGCTGGATGCAGCGGAAAGAGGAACAATAGTTTATGTGGACGATGTCCTGATAAAAAATAAAAGCCTGAAAAGCCATTTTGATGAAATAAGACATGTACTTGGCCAATTGCAGAAAGCAGGCGCCAAAGTATCTTTGCAAAAAGCACAATGGTGCAAGAAAAAAGTGAACTTTCTAGGGCATGAAGTGACTGAACATGGATGGGCTAAATCCACAAAAGAAGAAAATAGAGGCCATACAAAGATTAAAAGATCCTAAAAATGTGAAAGGAGTAAAAAGTTTATTAGGGATGACAGGCTATAACAGAAAGTTCATTGAAAATTATGCAGAAATCACTCAACCATTGACTAAACTGCTTAAACTGAATACCCCCTGGAAATGGGAAAAAGAGCAGTCTGATGCAGTGGCTAAATTAAAGGAATGTCTTGTAAAGGCACCATGTTTAGCATACCCCATAAAGGACAGGGATTTCTTTATAGAAATTGTTTTTTCTGAACATTGTATGTCAGCAGTGTTATCACAAAAACACGATTTGAATCACAAAACCATTGCATATGCAAGTAAGGCATTTTCCCAAGTTGAAATGAAATTTAATGAATGTGAAAAGGCCCTATTAACCACTGTGTGGGCGCTACAACATTTCCGCCCCATTGTTCAGGGAGAAAAGGTGATTATTCAAACAAATCACCAACCTTTGCAATTTTTAGAGAATAAAAGAATTAGATCAGGTAATCTAGCTTCATGGACGCTGGCATTACAAGGTTTTCCCGTAGAAGTGAGATATGGACAAAATAAAAAGAATCCAATTGCTCAAGGGTTAGCTGACTTACATGACTGTGCAGCTGAACAAATACCAAATGAAATGGAAGTAGAAACTAGTTTGCAGGAATTTGAGCAATCACCACACAAAGCTTTTGATGAAAAAACATGCAAGGATTTGCCAACTGTATATGTGGATGGTTGTGCTTTTCACATTGAAAATGACAGTAATAAACAGTTAGTGGCAGGAATAGGAAATGTCTGGTTGAAATGTGAAGGTGTCCCCAGTATAGGGATGAGGATTGGAGATAGGAGCAGTCAGGTGGCGGAATTGGCAGCCATTTATAAAGCAATTGCTACTGCAGTTGATAAAAAGTTCAGTGAAATTGTCCTGGTGACTGATTCTGACTATGCACGGAATAGCTTTGTGGAGTATTTGCCTGGTTGGAAAGCAAGAGGCATGGTTACATACAACAAAAAGCCACTTAAGCATGGAAAAATGATACAAGCCATAGTCAAATTGGTGTCAGAGAATAAGTTAACAATATACTGGAGAAAAATTTGTGGCCATTTAAAAACACCAGGAGAGGATAAGGAGGGAAATGATAAGGCAGACCACCTGGCTAAGATTGGGGCATTGATGGGAGAATTGCTACCTATTGATTATTTAATGGGTGAAATACAAATTGATGCAGTCACACATTCTAAAGCACCAAAGGAGGTAGATCAACCGGTGGTGCAGTGGAGTCATGACACGCCAGACCAAGATTTGATTGAGGCACAAAAGAATGATCAAATTTTGGGAATCTATTATAATCATTTGATAGATCCTGAACAAAATTCTTTGACAGAAAATGATTGTATGGGAAAAGAAGAGTTGAGGGTGTTATTAAAGAACAAAACACGAATTAGATTACAGGATGGACTCATGATTAGAGAGTCCATAACAGGACAAATACAGTGGGTAGTACCCCTTTCATTCAGAGGACTAATGCTACACCATGCACATGATGCCATAACTGCATGCCATAGAGGTTCACAAAAAACATTAGAAATACTAAAAGATTATGCTTACTGGCCACATATGTCCCAAGATGTGGAATTATATACTAGAGGATGTCTAGTATGCGCCCAATTTAAACCTGCTTCACCAATGCATAGAGCACCATTGATGAAAAGAGGCCTAACTCTCCCATGGTCAGATTTGCAAATAGACTATGTAGGTCCTTTAAAAAGGTCGAGCAGGGGACACCGTTATATTTTGAGTGTGGTATGTTTGATGTCGAAGTGGATTGAATGCATTCCTGCACCAGATTGTAGTGCGCAAACAGCAGCCACATTGCTGGTGAACCATGTGTTCTCAAGGTTTGGGTTGCCACAAAGAATTGAGTCAGACAGAGGAAGTCATTTCACAAGTACTCTAATGAGTAAGGTATGGCAAATACTAGGTGTGAAAAGGAAACTACATATCGCATATCGGGCGGCGTCTTCAGGTACAGTTGAAAGAAGCAATAGGTCTGTTGTGGATATTTTAAAGAAATTTGTGGCAGAAGCAGGTTCCAGCTGGGATTTACGTTTACCGTTGGTTTTGATGGCAATCAGATCAACTCCTGCCAAGGCAACAGGTGTTAGCCCCCATGAGGTCTTGACAGGTAGGAAAATGGTGTTACCACAACACCTACTATACAGAACACATGAGCAGACACTTATGAGTGCATCCACAGTTCATGAATATATTGATGAACTGAGGAGGCATTTGCAACATGCATTTGCTTTTGTGCAGAGAAATCTGGAAAGAGCTGCTGACAGTGCAAGGTCTTATTATGACAAAAATACATCAGTAAAGGAATACAGTGTAGGGGATCAGGTGTACAAGTTTCATTTTGGAAAAAGTAAACAGAAAAATTCTAAATTTCTAGCAGCCTGGCAGGGGCCATTTCGAATTATAGATAAGGTCTCTCCTGTAGTTTATAAAATTTTGAAAAATGAAGGTGAAACGGCAATAGAGCAGTATGTCCATGTAAATCAAATCAAACCATGCCATCCCAGACATGAGATCAGGCAGCTTGAGCATGTAGAAACAGATAAAGTCCCTTGAACACAAAAAGAGAAAATAAATGGGTACAATCAGGAGGCAGTGACAAAGAAGTTAAAAAGTTGATTGTTATAATGGCACATAAACACTGTAATATGTGTAAAAATATATAATATAAAATAAATAAATAAAAATATATAATGGAAGCTCATGGTTGGTGTGCAGAGAGAAAATGTATTAAATATTGAATGCTGTTTTATATGTGCTTGTTTTCTTTTAACTTGTGTTTAATTTCAGAAAAAAAAATAATAAAAAAAAAAAAACGAAATATTTTTACCAAGCATGTTTTATTTTTGGCAAAAGGGTGAAGTTAGTATTGTGCTATGTACTTAATTTGTTTATTTTCTATTTGATTTAGAAAATTAACATTATTTGGTCGGAGGTTCCGGGATCAGAGCCCACTGGAGACGATGGAGTCCTGGAGCCCACGTGGACGGATTCCGGGAAAGCCCCAAAGAGGGGTGAAGACCAAGGCTGCAAAGCGATCAGCATTGAAGATGATACCGATGATATGGTTAATGATGATGATATTTGGAGGGATCTTCAAGAATTCAGAAGCACAGGTTGTCATTGAACCTGGACCAGCATCTGGTATCGCGGTGGAAGAGGCACCAGGATTCATCATGAGTGATAGAAGGATGATTTTCCAAAATATATACATACCATTGAATCCTGAGATTTTGATTGAAAAACACTTGAACAATACCGGAATTAAGATTGAACAGACTAAAGAGTGGCTGGAAATAAGAAAAGAGGACACTAAGCAGTCAATAAGAGATATATTAATGCAATTGGAAAAAAACATTCGTGAATTCAGCAGACATTAAGAAGAAGAGAGGTGCGGTGATGCTCGCGATATCATTGGTAATGTCTATAGTTGGAGCCATAATAGGTACCACAATATCAACAGCCAATTCTATTTCGGTAGGAACACTGAGTACTAAAGCGCAACAACTGAGTATTGACCTAGAAATAATACAAAAAACATTAGATGGAATTAGAGGGGGACTGGATGAACAAGTAAGATTCATAAATGAAACTGCAATCATTCTAAATGAACAAGCTGATGTAATGCAACGGGCGACTAAAATAATACTTAAGCATGACAGAACTTTAAATGAAATATTGAACATAATGAGTCCTGTTGATAGACTATTAACGAATTATATGAGAGAAGTTCAAACTGCAGTTTCACAATTGATTCAAGGACATATCCCCTTGTATTTTGTTTCGCACGATATTATTCGTCAAATGATAGAAAGATTGACCAGGAGGGAAATTGATATAATACAGGTAATAATTGCATTCGAAATGGGTAATGCAATGCCGTTATATGTGGACTTGGAAAGACTAGAGATCGGATTTTTGCTATGCATCCCATATGTAACCCCTGAACTTATTTATCAAACGAAGTGGGTACACAACGTGGGATTTTGGCAAGAGGACAAATTTATTAAGATTAAGACTCCAGAAGTGGTGGCATTTCAGTCATGGGAACCTGAAGTTTATTTAATACCAAACCTGGAAACATGTGTAAAATTTAAAGAACAAAATTATATGTGTCCAGGTAAACCGTTTGTTCCTGATGCCACAGATGCTATTTGTGGTTTGAAATCTGACCCAAGTATATCAGAGGGATGTGAAGTGATTATTAGCAATATGGGGAGTGAAGAAATGGCACAGGCTAAGATGGTCAGAGGTAAATGGTTGATCAGCACCTGTTTAAAGAACATGACGGTAGTACATTTAAACCATGGAACATACGTGGTTAAACAGGTGAAATATAATGTTTTTTATTTACAGGTTCCAAAGGATACAATTGTGTCAATTGGGGGGTTAACATTGTTTCATGTAACAAATGATGTTTGGGAAAGCCAAGTGGAAAATATCGATTTTTTTCAAAGGGATACTTTTCCAATAGATCCGGATGTGGAATATTTATTGAATCACAAAGAAAGACATGTTATAAAAATGAATTTGAGAAAAAAACAATATTACAATTAGTAATCTGGGGATAATAGAAGTGGAAAGATTTAATTGGGGAACCTGGGGGGAACGCTCAATAGTGGGTTTGGCTGTCCTGGTGTTAATCATGGGTGGATGGTTGATTGTGCTATCAGTAAAAATGAAAATGTTACTGATTTTACTAGCTATGTCAGGAAGAGGAAGATATCCCAATACACATGCATTTAAAAAAAAAAAAAAAAAGAACAAGTTGTTTTTAGGAATTGGCTTGGATTGTAACCAAGTTCTAAAAACAAAAGGAGGGTATGTAAGGATATTTGGCGTGTTACAGCACAGAGTACAGTACTACTGCACAGGTAGCAATTTTTTTATGCAGCACCACCACATGGGTGCGGTGCATTGCTATATGTGTTACCAGATTAACATGACATATAAGTAAAGCCAGGCTATTCAGTCAAAAACGATTTTAACATATAAGATGCAAATCTATTTTTACAGTTAAAAGCACACGTGCACATTCAAAAATGCACACTATTTTTCACCTGAAATGCCTATGGTGCAAGAGACACATTTGAAAATTAATAACTAACATTATTAATAACTAACCTGACTAATAAAACTGCATTTAACATAACCCACTAATAAAAATGTGTCTCCACTGCAGAAATAGGCCTACTCTGAAAGTGAACTTTTAAACGCACATTCATTTTTTTTTCTTTTTCTCTGCTGCTCTGTCCACGTAACTCAGGAAGCCAAGGGCTCAAAGATACAGGAAATCAGTTGGTTACAAATGGTTACTGTAAAAAGGAGCCATTATGTAGAGAGGGAGGAGATGGCATGATTAATTTCTGATTGGAGCAGCGTCATAGCAAGTATCATGCTAGAGGCAGTGATGAGGGTTTTGCTGGGGGGAGTTTGAAGAGAGGGGGAGGACAGTCGGGATTTTGAGAGCTGGGAGAAGGACCTGTTTTCCTGGTTGGAGCATTTCTGCTGAAAAAGCTGAGAGTTCCAGGCAATAACTCCGGTTTGAGAACGAAAGACGCTTGTTTTCACCAGGGTTAATCTTCAAGGGAGCCACATTCAGAAAGAGAACAGCTGAAGAAAACTCAGGCTGAACAGATAAGGTAATTACAGAAGTGTGGGGGCTGAGTGTGTACGAGAATATTCAGTCAGTGTAGGAAAGGAGATTCCTGTGCTTTAATCACATGTTAATGTTGCAAATTGAGTTCTTGTCTCCGCCACTCTCTTTTCAGTGTATCAAAGACAATGCTGTTACTGTGCTATTTTATTTATTTCTGTAAAGAGTGAGATCGTGTTTAAATGCAACTTTTATAATACACAAAAATATTTGAAAGCAGACGGGTGGTGTGTTTTATATTTACCAAAGCAGTGCTGATGATTTGGGGAGATGTTTAGACAGTGCAATTGTCATTTTCAAGGTAGCTAAACATCAAATTTGGTTGCAGCCGTGTGCACAATGTAATTTAGTATGAGCAGTTATAACTAACTGTGTGTGTTGTAGTTTGTCGGAGGTCTATGAGTCGACAAAAAGGGAGGCCCGGGACATAGTTCACTACCGTATATAAGATAGTGAAAATACCACATGATAGCTTGCTGCCGTAGATAAGACAGAGAGAAATTGCCCATGGTGGTACACTAAAAATGAAAATGTGGTGTTCCAGAAATGCAAGCCTGAGGTCTCTCTAGTGATTACACGAAAAATCTAAGCAAAAATAAGGGATTCTGGATATTGGGGCCACAAATAAAACAAGGGAATTATGCTCACCAAAATACCACCAACCACGCATACCAACTACGCATACCAAATATGCATATATGGGTGCTGAAATAATGCATGTCCACTGTATTATTGTTGTACATGGCCCAATCTGAATACAAGGAGTGATTGTTGCTAAGTTATTTTTCGGCGGTAAGAAAATACCGTCAGGCCCCAAATCTCCACAAAATACCCTACAGACCCCTGGATCGGGGCCAGCCCTTGGTCAATGTAGGGAAGAGGCCATTGGGAAGTATGGACCCGTTTGTTGAGCTCCCTAAGGTCGGCGCAGAGTCTCCACTGGCCGTTTGGCTTCAATATCCCCAGTACCGGATTATTGAAGGTGCTATGGACTGGACGGATTATCCCACGGGACTCAAGGTTCTTAATTATTTCAGTAAGAGACTCCATTGATGCGAGCGGCAAGCTATATTGCTTCACAAACACTGGAGTCATGCCAGGGTACGTGGGAATTGTTGTCGTGTGGATGTCGGTGCGACCACAGTCATATGAGTCCACCGCAAAGAGATCTTGAAAATCCAAGAAAAGTTGTTTCAACTTTTGCTTCTGCTCCAGAGTCTCACAGGCATCAGTTAGGTTGACTCTCTCTTCAACCATCTGCCTGAAGCCTGGAAAGACTTCTGGTTTGGCTAGCTCAGCGACCTCCTCCAGCTGGGTGGAGAAGTCCCTGGTCACAGTGCTGATTTGGAATGGTGGCTTCAGGTGGGGAGGGCAGTCCTCACAGACCTGGAAAATCACCTCATCACTCCTGAAGTCACAAGACACATCTTCCTTACCATAAGGGCAGGAAGTGTACACAAGGAAGTTCCCCCTATTCTGGGTAAATATCCTGTCTGGTGTTGTGTTGTCATCACTATCAATGTCAAAACAGTCCTTGGGGATTGGTCCTAACAGTTCATTTCCTAAATCTATGGAAAAATGTTGGTCATCAACCGCCATTCCAATAATGGTGCCTGCGGCTAGAGTGATACTAAGTCGCTGTTATCCACCTCTATTGGAATGGTGTCATGTAATGTGTTGACTAGTGGTGTTGGGTTTACCCCCAACCCTTGCTGTTGGAGAGAAGCATTTAGATGAATATAGGCATCAGGGTTTTTTAATTTCTGTCCTCTTTTAACTTTCACTTTCAGGGAGAATTGTCGGGTCCTTCCTGGGATGGTGACATCCTCTCCAATCTGAATTTCAACTACATAAGGCAGCAGTTGAGCTGATCTAAATGCTTTCTCTGGATCATCAAAGCCCATGGGATTATCCGCTAATCGGGACCAAGCTTTGAAGTTTATTAGGTCCAAACTAATGGCAAAGCGATTGAGAATTTCACTGCCTAAGTAAATGGCGGCAGTGACGTCTCACACGACCCAACAATTATGGACTATGCTCTTGTTGCCTATGGAGATTTTGAGCATACACCTGCTTGGCAGCAGATGTTTGGAATTGGGTGTTTCCAGATCAATTTCCCATTCAACCCAGCACTCCACCTAAGTCAATTGAAACCCTTTATATTTTTTCATCTCAAAAGTTCTTTTATTTTGGATGATGTACCCTTATATATCGCCCCTCTCTTTGAATCCCCCCGGTCTCACTGAACCAAGAAATAGGTTTGTTTTGCAAAGTTGAAAGATTTATTTGATGGATTGCACAATATATAGATCACACTTTTATGAATATGAATATATCTAACTATCACATTTATTAATATCTATACATGATCAGCAATGGGTAGTATGACAATAATCAACAATCTCTTTAATCAATTAGGAGTAGGAATAGGAAGAATAATGCAGCAGAGAATAACTTTGTGTGGGTTAAATAAAATGCAATGATATGAAATTAATGCAACACAGAATAATCTTGATATGAATTCAATCAAAGACAAGGCAATCACTCTTTCCCCCTGATACTACTCACCCCCCCCAATATGCAATATGAAGAGATGGAATGAGGGCACACAGGTTTCAGAATTAACAATCAACATTTGCAGTTTCAATCCCGATTCCCCCCCAGCAAGCTTAGAGAGAACAGGAATGATTTTAAAACAGGTCAGATGTTTTGAATGTGATTTTGTAATGAATGGGAAACATGCTAAAAATGACTTTAATTCGCTAACTGGGATTCAGGACTAGTGAGAGTTGCTTTGGATAGGTTCAGGTAGACACTAGCTATGATTGTTGAATGATTGGCAGATAGGAAATGAAATTCAGAGGTTGAATGCAAGAAATAGCTGTTTTCACATGTGGTGAAATTGCGCCAAATGCAAAATCGCGGCAAACTTTACAGCGCATGAAAAATGCATTTGAAGAAAACCGTTAAGGAGTTGGAATGCAGTTCTTAGTATATTTGAAAGCAGAGGATGTTATCTTCAAAGGGACATTTAAATTTTGTTCCTAGCTTGTACGGTTCAAAAGTTACAGAGGTTTTAGTAAAGGTCGATTTTTCTCAAAAAGAGTCAAGATTTTACAAATGGGAGATTGCGCTTTTGAATTACAAACATGTTCGTTACACTAAGAGTCTATGAAGCCGCCAGCTGCACGACAGCGCACCCACCAGACCAGTGGCGTCACCAGTTGGTTGGACCTATCGAGACGCTTGCCTTTCTTCAAAAAAATATTGCGCAAATATGATTTATCACTACCATTATCACAGAAGTATATGGATTAGAGAAGGATTCAGGATAGACAAAAGAGATTCTGTAATGCAGTCTGGATTGGTTGGAATGGGTTGGATTGGATTACTTAATACTAAGAGATTTCTATGAACAGTTCTATGCTAAATACTCACTACTATGGCTTTGGAATGGAATGGGCACGTCAAAGATCTGGTCAAATGTTTGGCTGTAACTCGCTCGCCAGTGGACAGGTCTCAGGCGCTTAGTTCTGCTCTCAGCAAGGCACTCTGGTCTGCACGGCCTCTTGGACTGGATCTGACGGGTGGTTCTGGGTACAGCTCTGCTGGTCTGATCTGGATCTCGGGGTTCTAGCAAGGGTTCTTAGCCAGAAGCAGCCAAAACAGCACAGCCAGTCCGTTGAATGGGTTAGGCCCCGTGGAGGTTTGGGGTTAAATCAAGTTGCAAGATTTTACAGGCCGGCTGAGAAGGGTTCAGCTTTTTGGGTTGGGCCTCTGCTTCAGGGTTCCGGAGTCTGGATCTAGGTTCTGGAGTCTAGATATGGGTTCTTCCTGCAGAGCGCTTCGCCAGTAGATCAGTGATGGGTGAATGTGTGTGTGTGTTTCTGGGCCCTCAACAGTCCGTATTTATGTATTTTCCAAGTGGGTGAGGAGGCTGATTATACTACGCCCAACCCTCTAAGAATCTGATAGGTCAGAAAATTCCCTCTCCCCTGATTTGAGAAGGGATCAGTGTGTCGTGATGTGTCATGATGTGTCATGTTTAAGGCCCAGGGAGCAATCCTCCCCTTTGTTTCTGTACAGTATTTCTTATTTTTCATAAAAAACATATTTCCAATATCTTAACTTATTAATAATACATATTTACATTACAGATTCACTAAGGTATGTTTCTGTCAAAGCCTCATGTTCCTACGAGTTTTGGTTCCCAAATGACAGCTTTTGGTGAGTTACCCATTTTCGGATCTGAACAATTTATTTTACACATATGCACATAACATCTGGGCATATCCCTGCAAATTTTCATGTTCCTAGAATAACCACAAAAGCTAGAATAGGAACATTTTCGTGGTTCAGTCTCTGAATATCACACAGATTCCAAATTAGTTTTAAACTGTGAGCAAGCCTTTCATTTTACTGACCTATAAATTCCATATTTTTATCAGTTCAGTGCAATTTGCTATAAGTATTTTTCAAAAATATTTCCTGTGCTTTCTGAATACACAAAACGGTTTGTCTCCGCCTCCAAGGTATTGGCTGGGCCAGAGAGTCACATGGGCTTGTCTTCCTGGGCAGTTGGTTTCAGTCACACCCGAATTAGCATTTTCTTTCAGTTCAAGAAGCCCATTGTTTCTTTCCCAGAGCAGCAGAGCAAGTCTCCTCCTCTTCTCATTAGCATCCAAATGAGTAATCCTCTCCTTTTGGTGGGAAGGCAAAGGGTGGTGTGTTCCCAGTGGGGAAAAAACCTCTTTGAGGTTTAGCTGAATCAGGTTACCTTACAGTAATTGTGACATTGTTCCTTGTTAAAATTAAAGTTACAATTTTAAAATAAACAAACATATCTTCAATTCCAGTGTTTTTCAACATGAAAATTAAGTTGTGGGAACCTATATTGCATTTGATTGAAGTCTCTCCTTTCCCTACACTTAGATTTTGAGACACAAGTTTTAACATGACAGATTTAGAGATCGCCAGAATTCTGACAGAGTCGAGTAGCGGTATTGCATCTATTTTCAACATACTTTTCCAAGCAAGCATCTTTAAATGTGGATTTTATTCTGATAAATGTCCTTTGCTGACATTGTATTTATATGGATTCTTGAAGTAGAATGATGTTCAACACCTAACAAAAAGGTTGGATCTTTTGTGTGGTTTGTGAACAATGGTTTTTACAAATTTGACAACTAAGAAAAGTGGATTTCCAAACAGCTCTGTGTTTCTTTTGCAATCAGCATTGCTTTTTCAAGTAGTTTCAGGCTGCTCTGTAGGTAGCCCAATGGTCGGTTTTGGCAGTGGTCTCCTGTGTTACCACTGACCTAAGCAAAAGTGGATTGGCGGCCCTTTTTTTCAGGTTTTTTGGTGCACTTCTGGGTGACTTTAGCGTGCATAATGCTTTCCAGCATCCATTCTGATGTTCCTGAAGCACGCAGCGCACAGGAATGTTGCAGGGCCAGGACTAGTGGGTTAAAACATCCCACACGCCCCCCTCTTGCGATTTGGCATTGATCGTCCACCAATGGGAATTCACAAGACTGGGTTGTCAGTTTCATGTCTTCTGATTCCACAAATGGCAAAGTTCATCATCTTTTCCTCCATCAGGGGTGGATCGATGGTTCTCCTCGCCAGTCCTGATGTGAGTATTGAGCGATACTCCGGGCCCCTCGGACCTTTCGTCCCGGTCCCCGGGTAGTCCTCCTTGGTTAGTCTCCATGGTTTCCAATCCTAGGATGACAAAACAAAAACATATTTGTAGACATTTCCCCACCACTATTAATGTAGTGGGGGAGACACATACATTTTGATAAATCGGGACGTATTTTTATATGGTAAATCATGGACTATATATGGAGTATTTTAGAGTTGGAATTTTATGGAGCTGGAGTGACCCCCTCTGGGGTTCCAGAAGACGCCTCCAGTTGCTGCAGAGTGTGCCTAGGATGGCAACACTTGGGTTGATTAATATGGACCCACTTATCTTCCCCTTCTGCCAAACTGCCTTTAGGGATGCGGTTTTTATAGGCGACTGGCGTGATTTTGTCTACAATTTCAAAAGGACCCCTTCAGGTAGGCAAAAATGTTCACTGTTTGGCCTTGTTCCTTTGGAAATTGTATAAGTAAACTTGGTCTCCTACATTGTATTCTTTTCTGGTAATCTTCAAGTCATAGTGGGTCTTCATGCTGTCTGCAGATCTCTCTAGATGTCGCTGCGCATAGGCAAAAGCATGTTGAAGGTGTTTTCTTAGATTTTCAAAATACTTGTGAGTTGTGGAGGCATTGATCAATGACTGCTCTTGGGTTCTGTAGAGCAGATGCTGGGGAAACACCATCCGGCGTCCAGTCATCAGCTCAAATGGTGACATTTTAGTTGCAGATGAAGGGGTGAATCTGATGGCCATTAGGACAAGAGGTAATCGAATATCCCAACTTGACCCAGAATCTGCCACACATTTTTTTAATATGCTTATAATGGTTTTGTTGTATCTCTATACTACACCACTAGAGGATTGTCGGTAAGCAATGTGTAGCTTCCTTTTGACCCCAAGTATCTCCCACATCTTAGTCATTACTTCGCTGGTGAAATGGCTCTCCTCGGTCTGACTCGATCCTTTGGGGAAGAACAAAATGCAAAAAGATGTGGTTGATCATCAGGGCAGCTGCTGTTTCTGCCTTGCAGTTTGGGGCCGGGAGACATTCCACCCATTTCGTAAACAAGCATGTCACGGTCAACATGTACTTGTTCCCCTAGAGGAGCGAATCACGGGCCCGATAAAATTGACTTGCAAATATGACCATGGCAGTGTCATCCCCCTCTTTTGGAGAGGTGCACGGTGTGTGAGGGATGTTGGCTGAAATTGTGCACACACAAGACACCCCTTTAAGTATTGGTCGAGGTCCTGCCCCATGTGTGGCCAGTAGGCAACCTCTCTTAAGATTTCAAGTGTTGTATGAAACCCCCTATGACCGGCTGTGGCCACATCATGGGCGTGACTTAACATCAGGCTTCGGAATGATGTAGGGATCACCCACTGATCATGGCCACTAGGGATCCCCTTACCAACAAACTGTCTTGGATTCGGAACATGTTTGGACATTTCATCAACACTCTGAGGTCCTCTTTGCCTATGTAATCTGTATCCATCAGGGGAAAGTTCTCAGGGTCCTCAATGTGTTGATAAAACTTACCAATTATCGGATCTCCCTTCTGAGCCGTAATCAAATCAGCATCTAGGGTCTCCTTACTCCATTGTGAAGTTGAGAGATCATTTGAGCATTTGTCTGGGACCTAGTGATCGCAGTGACCTGGATCTCCCCCAACAGAGACTCGATCTCAAGTAGATCCCCTTGGATGGCTCCGGTTTTGGCCAGCTGATCAGCTAAGTCATTTCCAGTTTTGTCTGGTCCCTCTACTTTGGAATGGCCGTTGATCTTTTTCCAGTAGGTGGTCATCCCATTTGAGGTGACCAGATCATCAATATTTTGAATTAACTTACCATGTTTCAAGGGTTTGTTATTAGCACATAACATGCCTCTGGTTTTCCAGTTAAACAGGTGCTCCACTTACCCGTTCCGTACATAATCTGAATCAATAATTATGACCAGTTTGTGGAGTTGATGTTGGACAGCAGTGAAGATGGCTTGATGCACAGCCATCAACTCTGCCACTTGACTACTTCGGGGACCAATCTTGTACCCAGCAGAGGGTTCTGGGGTCTCATTCACCCATGCATTCCCCACGCCGGCCACAAGATCTTTTTCCCTGTTGTCCACATGGTAAGAGCATCCGTCCACATAGACAGTGTGCATTCCCTCACACTTGTCTTCTTCAAAGACTTTGTGTGGGGAATTGAGGTATGCCTCCATGTTTTCCTTGATTTTTAGACTTTCGTCCTCGAGGCAGTTTTCTCTGGTACAATCATGCAAGTCAGCCAGACCTTGCGCGAGGGGACTCTTCTTGTTTTGGCCATATCTGACCTCCACAGGAAAGCCTTGCATTGACAGAATCCAGGAAGTAATTTGGGAATTATTTAAATTTCTGGCCCGGATTCTGTCACTTTGGAGATATTGCAGAGGCTGGTGTGGAGTCTCCACTATGATGTGTTCCCCCTGGATAAACGGGCGATAGTTCTTCAATTCCCACACCTTTGCCAGCAGTGCCTTCTCACAATCGTTGAATTGTTCCTCCACAGAGGATAAAGTTTTACTCGCATAGGAGATTACTTAATTGACCTTGTCATGCTTTTGGTATAATACTGCAGTCAAGCATGTATTAGAGAACCCTGTCTCCAAGAAGAACTCCTTGTTTCTGACAGGGTAAGCTTTGCAAGGTGCTTGTGAGAGGCTTCTTTTAGGTTGTCTTACTGCCTCACCTTGTTCTGGACCCCACTCCCTCTTGACCCCCCCTTTAAATGATAAATCAGGGGTCCTGTGATCTCTGCATAGCACTCAGTGAACTTTCTACTGTAATTAGTCAGTCAAAGAAGGCTCCTTAGTTCCCGCAGAATTGTGAGGTCTTTTAAATTCTGGAGTGCTTCCACTTTCTTTTCCTGGGGACAGAGACCCCCTAGGAGTAATCTCATGCCCCAAGAAATTGACAAAGGTTCTACACCACTGTGCCTTTTGAAAGGAAAGTTTTGCTCCGGCGGCCCTCAACTGTGTCAGAACATAACGGATCTCCGCTATGTGTTCCTCCACAGTTGAGCTTTTGATGAGGATATCATCTACATAATCCAGGTTACCCCTTTCACCCATGTCGGGCATGGCCTTATGTAGAAAAATGTTGAATTCATTGCCGGAGTTGATGTATCCGAAGGGAGTCTGGGTTCATGTGTACTGCTGCCCCCCAAAGGTAAATTCCAGCTTGTATTGGTCCTCCCTACTGTCAGGTACAGTCCAGTATCCATTGGTCAGGTCTATTGCAGTGAATGCCTGTGACCCCTGGATCTGGGCCAGCCCTTGGTGAATGTAGGGAAGAGGCCATTGGAAAGTATGGACCCGTTTGTTGATTTCCCTAAGGTCGGCGCAGAGTCTCCACTGGCCATTTGGCTTCAATATCCCCAGTACCAGATTATTTAAGGTGCTGTGGATTCGACGGATTATCCCACAGGACTCAAGGTTCTTAATTATTTCAGTAAGGGATTGCATTGATGCGAGAGGCAAGCTATATTGCCTCACAAACACTGGAGTCATGCCAGGGTCCGTGGGAATTGTTGTCGTGTGGAAGTCGGTGCGACCACAGTCATATGAGTCCACTGCGAAGAGATCTTGAAAATCCAAGAAAAGTTGTTTCAACTTTTGCTTTTGCTCCAGAGTCTCACAGGCATCAGCTAGGTTGACTCTCTCTTCAACCATCTGCCTTAAGCCTGGAAAGACTTCTGGTTTGGCTATCTCAGCGACCTCCTCCAGCTGGGTGGAGAAGTCCCTGGTCACAGTGCTGATTTGGACTGGTGGCTTCAGGTGGGGAAGGCAGTCCTCACAGACCTGGAAAATCACCTCATCCCTCCTGAAGTCACAAGTCACATCTTCCTTACCATAAGGGCAGGAAGTGTACACATGGAGGTTCCCCCCATGCTGGGTAAAGATCCTGTCTGGTGTTGTGTTGTCATCAATATCACTGTCAAAACAGACCTTGGGGATTGGTCCTAACAGTTAATTTCCTAAAACTATGGAAAAATGTCTGTCATCAACCGCCATTCCAATAATGGTGCCTGTGGCTAGAGTGATACTAAGTCACTGTTATACACCTCTATTGGAATGGTGTCATTTAATGTGTTGACTAGTGGTGTTGGGTTTACCCCCAACCCTTGCTGTTGGAGAGAAGCATTTAGATGAATATAGGCATCAAGGTTTTTCAATTTCTGTCCTCTTTTAACTTTCACTTTCAGGGAGAATTGTCGGGTCCTACCTTGGATGGTGACCTCCTCTCCAATCTGAATTTCAACTACATAAGGCTGCAGTTGAGCTGACCTAAATGCTTTCTCTGGATCATCAAAGCCCATGGGATTATCCGCTAATCGGGACCAAGCTTTGAAGTTTATTAGGTCCAAACTAATGGCAAAGCGATTGAGGATTTCACTGCCTAAGTAAAAGGCGGCAGTGACGTCTCACACGACCCAACAATTATGGACTATGCTCTTGTTGCCTATGGAGATTTTGAGCATACACCTGCTTGGCAGCAGATGTTTGGAATTAGGTGTTTCCAGATCAATTTCCCATTCAACCCAGCACTCCACCTTAGTCAATTGAAACTTTTTATATTTTTTTATGTCAAAAGTTATTTTATTTCTGGATGATGTACCCTTATATATCGCCCCTCTCTTTGAATCCCCCCGGTCTCACTTAACCAAGAAATAGGTTTGTTTTGCAAAGTTGAAAGATTTATTTGATGGATTGCACAATATATAGATCACACTTTAATGAATATGAATAATATCTAACTATCACACTTATTAATATCTAGACATGATCAGCAATGGGTAGTATGACAATAATCAACAATCTCTTTAATCAATTAGGAGTAGGAATAGGAAGAATAATGCAGCAGAGAATAACTTTGTGTGGGTTCAATAAAATGCAATGATATGAAATTAATGCAACACAGAATAAACTTGATATGAATTCAATCAAAGACAAGATAATCACTCTTTCCCCCTGATACTACTCACTCCCCCCAATATGCAATATGAAGAGATGGAATGGGGCACACAGGTTTCAGGATTAACAATCAACAATTGCAGTTTCAATCCCGATTCCCCCAGCAAGATAAGAGAGACCAGGAATGATTTTAAAACAGGTCAGATTCTTTTGAATGTGATTTTGTAATGAATGGGAAAAATGCTAAAAATGACTTTAATTCGCTAACTGAGATTCAAAACTAGTGAGAGTTGCTTTGGATAGGTTCAGGTAGACACTAGCAATGATTGTTGAATGATTGTCAGATAGGAAATTAAATTCAGAGGTTGAATGCAAGAAATAGCTGTTTTTACATGTGTTGAAATTGAGCCAAATGCGAAATCATTGCAAACTTTTCAGTGCACGAAAAACGCGATTACAGAAAAATTTTAAGGAGTTGGAATGCATTTCTTAGTTCATTTGAAAGCTGATGTTAGCTTCAAAGGGACATTTAAATTGTGTTCCTAGCATGTATGGTTCAACAGTTACAGGGGTTTTAGTAAAGGTCAATTTTTCTCAAAAAGAGTCAAGATTGTACAAATGGGAGATTGCGCTTTTGAATTACAAACAGGTTCTTTACACTAAGAGTCTATGATGCCGCCAGCTGACAGCGCACCCACCAGACCAGTGGCGCTACCAGTTGGTTGGACCTGTCGAGACGCTTGCCTTACTTCAAAAATATATTGCGCAAAGATGATTTATCACTACCATTATCACAGAAGTATATGGATTAGAGAAGGATTCAGGATAGACAAAAGAGATTCTATAATGCAGTCTGGATTGGTTGGAATGGGTTGGATTGGATTACTTAATACTAAGAGATTTGCTATGGACAGTTCTATGCTAAATACTCATTACTATGGCTTTGGAATGGAATGGGCCCGTCAAAGATCCGGTCAAACGTTTGGCTGGAATTCACTCGCCACCCGGACAGGTCTCAGGCGCTTAGTTCTGCTCTCAGCAAGGCACTCTGGTCTCCATGGCCTCTTGGACTGGATCTGATGGGTGGTTCTGGGTACAGCTCTGCTGGACTGATCTGGATCTCGGGGTTCTAGCAATGGTTCTTAGCCAGAAGCAGCCAAAACAGCACAGCCAGGCTGTTGAATGGGTTAGGCCCCGTGGAAGTTTGGGGTTAAATCAAGTTGCAAGATTTTACAGGCCGGCTGAGAAGGGTTCAGCTTTTTGGGTTGGGCCTCTGCTTCAGGGTTCTGGAGTCTGGATCTAGGTTCTGGAGTCTAGATATGGGTTCTTCCTGCAGAGCGCTTTGCCAGTAGATCAGTGATGGGTGAATGTGTGTGTGTTTCTGGGTCCTCAACAGTCCCTATTTATGTATTTTCCAAGTGGGTGGGAGGCTGATTATACTACGCCCAACCGTCTAAGAATCTGATAGGTCAGGAAATTCCCTCTCCCCTGATTTGAGAAGGGAACAGTGTGTCATGATGTGTCATGATGTGTCATGTTTATGGGCCAGGGAGCAATCCTCCCCTTTGTTTCTGTACAGTATATCTTCTTTTTAATAAAAACATATTTCCAATATCCCCAACTTGTTAATAATACATATTTACATTACAGATTCACTAAGGTACATTTCTGTCAAAGTCTCATGTTCCTATGAGTTTTGGTTCCCAAATGACCGTTTTTCGCCCTTTTGGTGGGTTACCCATTTTCGGATCTGAACACTTTTTTTTTACACATATGCACATAACATCTGGGCATATGCCTGTAAATGTCATGTTTCTAGCATAACCACAATAGCTAGAATATGAACGTTTTCATGGTTCATTCTCTGAATATCGCACAGATTCCAAATTCGTTTTAAACTGTGAGCAAACTTTTCATTTTACTTACCTCTAAATTCCATATTTTTATCAGTTCAGTATTTCCTGTGCTTTCTGAATACACACAACGGTTTTTCTCTGCCTCCAAGGTCTTGCCTGGGCCAGAGAGTCACATGAACTTGTCTTCCTGGGCAGTTGGTTTCAGTCACACACAAATTAGCATTTTCTTTCAGTTCAAGAAACCCATTGTTTCTTTTCCAGAGCAGCAGAGGAAGTCTCATCCTCTTCTCATTAGCATCCAAATGAGATATCCTCTCCTTTTGTGGGAACGCAAAGGGTGGTGTGTTCTCAATGGGGGGAAAACCTCTTTGAAGTTTAGCTGAATCAAGTTACCTTACAGTTATTGTGACATTGTTCCTTGTTAAAATTAAAGTTACAATTTTAAAATAAACAAAAATATTTTCAATTCCAGTCTTTTTCAACATGAACATTAAGTTGTGGGAACCTATATTGCATTTGATGGAAGTCTCTCCTTTCCCCACGCTAAGATTTTGAGACACAAGTTTTAACATGACAGATTTAGAGATCGCGAGCTTCTGACAGAGGCGAGTAGCGGTACTGCGCCTGTTTTCAACATATTTTTCCAAGAAAATATCTTTAAATGTGGATTTTCTTCTGATAAATGTGCTTCTGCTGACATTGTATTTATGTGGATTCTTGAAGTAGAATGATGTTTAACACCTAACAAAAAGGTTGAATTTTTGTGTGGTTTGTGAACCATGATTTTTGCAAATTTGACAACCAAGAAAAACGGATTTCCAAACAGCTCTGTGTTTCTTTTGCAATCAGCATTGCTTTTTCAAGTAGTTTCAGTCTGATCTGTAGGTAGCCCAATGGTGGGTTATGGCAGTCGTCTCCTGTGTTACCATGACCAAGGCAAAATGGATTGGTGGCCTATTTTCCAGGTTTGTCTGCGCACTTGTGGGTGATTTTAGCGTGCATAATGCTTTCCAGCGGCCATTCTGATTTTCCTGATGCAAACAGCGCACAGGAGTGTTGCAGGGCCTGGACTGGTGGGTTAAAACATCCCACATTACCCCATGTGTATGATCTGACAGAAGAATCAGGAAGACTGGCTTAGGTTTTCTTTTCAGGCAGTACCTAAAGATCGCATCGTTTGCTTCTTTGGTGCCATTTTCTACACTTTCAAAACCAGTCATGAACAAGTGCTCAGGCCTTCCTGTCCTCCACCTTCTGCAACACTCTATCTAGCATCAGAACCATGCATAACAGACTCTCATTGGAGGAGCATACAGAGCACAACTTTTCAAATCTTCATGCAATTGCAGATTTCTTCACAATGCCTGCCTCATTTCCCCCTGCACAATGCTGCACTTTATAGAGAAAGAGCATGTCTGTGGGTATTTTCAGTTTATGTCATGTGAGGGTCATTGTATATCATGACTAAAATGAGTTCCATAACGATACACCAAAAGTATATTGCAAGTCACCTTAAGATTCTTTTAGTTGTCTTAAACAAATATGATAACTTATGTTATGGTGAACGGTGTATGGCACAGGGGCAACAAGCTGGTCTTGGACAAAAAAAAACATGCAGAGCAACCGAGTTTCGAATCCAGGCCCCATAGTATTCCACCACTGCAGACATGGACAGCAGTTGTAAATTCACTCCCAAAAGACCCTCACAAGTACTGTGATGGCCATCTTCGTTTGAGCAGCCCCACCCTTTGATGTAAGAAAGCCATTATCTTGCACACTATTTTTTAAAATTAAATGACATGCAAAGTGCCTTAGGGCTGGAGGCAAGCAGGCACTATAACCAGAGGCGTTGCTAGGGGATGGGCGGATGGGGGCTACAGCCCCAGGTCTTTTGGTTGTAGCCCCGGATAGAAGCTCAGGGGTTAAAACCAAAAAGGCTAGCTAGTCCCCAGTCCCGACAGTCCCAAAATTAGCATAGCCCTGGATCTTTTCCAGACCTAGCAACGCCCCTGACTATAACAATAAAATCAAAATACAGATACAAACCAAGAGCGGTTAAAAGCAGCAAAATTTAGAGAGCACAAAAAAACCCAAGACACAAGCCAATTAAAACAGATAACACAAGCATCACAAAGAATAAGAGTCATAATAAAAAGCAAGAACAGACATTAAGTAAAATGAAAGGTTTTCAGGGCTTACTTAAAAAGTGCAAGAGATGGCTCTAGTCGTAACTGAATAGGCAGAAAAATTACATAATTCAGGAGCCAAAAATTAAAAGCATGCTTGCCTGCTCCTTCCAGCTTAACTCGAGGTATGGCTAGTAAGTTCCATTGACTTGATCTTAAAGCTTGTACATTCTTTTCCCAACTCAGTCTCTGTTTGAGGAACACAGGATTGTTACCTAACAGGCATTTATGAACAATAGTGAGCAACCTGAACTTAAAACGTTCTTTTACTGGTAACCAGTACAGGGCCCGTCTAGCATTAGTAACATGTTTCAGGCAATTAAGATGGGCCACAATCCTTACTGTGTTATTCAGTACAATTTGTAGATCTGCTAGGTTGTACTGACATCTGCCAGCCAATAAATTACCACAGTAGTTTATTCAAGCGCTGATGATGGCTGTGGCTAGGGTGGCACACATTTCCTCTGGAAAAAGAGAATGTATTCTACCTAACAACCTTAGATAATATGTTGAGGAAGAAGAAATAAAACTGAAATGGTTGTTCATTGAAAGTGTTGAGTCTAAATCAACCCCCAATATTTTCACTTTTGAGAGCACATCAATAGAGCAATCAGCAATGGAGAAACTCTTATTTGGTGCAGACATTTTTTGGGGCCGTGGCCAGGATCCACAATGTGAGGACGTGTTTGCAGTGAGGTCCCGCTCTGATCCTTGTATCCAGTCCTTTTTCGTGGTGTGTTTCACATTTTTTATTGCAGAGTAGAAAGCCGAAGCATTGCCACAGCCTACTCCAACTGAGATCCAGCAGGGGATAGGGCTGTTGGGAGCCACGGCACAGTGGGCGACCTAGCCGCATTGTATAGAGCAAGATGGCAGGCATGCTGGCCCATTGAATGCGACTGCCAGATTGGGAGGCAGCCAGGGAGCTGAGAGACGACCTATGTGCCCATCTCAAGTAGCCCTGAGGTAAGAACATAGACTGCGGTGAGGAGCGGCAGTGACTGTGGAAGTAGGCTGTGCAGGGACGGCACTGCAGCACCCGTGAACAGCCCTGGAGAAGGGTGCTCAGACAGGGCTCTGCTTTGGTGTTCCGAGAGCGGACTGTGGGGGAGAGAGAGATCCAACAGGACGCGGTGCACCAGGGCCTCGAACGGATGGCTAATAGGCATTGGGGACACAATGCTATGAATGCTGGTGCCCCGCATTCTGATAGTACTGATAGATAGCAGTGCTCTGCAGGAGCAGCAAATGCACACGGACGACAGACACATGGAGTATAATTCTGTGAGTTCTTGCACAGTGAATTTGTCTAGTGGTGGATACAATTTTGGCCACACACAGGGCTACTACATGCTACAGGCTTTGGATGCTGATGGATCACTACATTGTGGTGTCACCCTGAGGGTGCCCGGCGAGGACCCCCTGGGCAGGGCTGCTCCTGGTCTGGAAGACTGTGGTGGTGGGTGCCGCCTCTCGGCTTCTTGGTAGGGTTACATCACTAGTGGAGCGGTGGTGAGTGTGCCCTGGTGGGTGGCTCCATTGTGTCTCTGGGGCACAAAAGTGCTTGCTGGGGGAGACTTGTACCGGTGGCTACCATGGGACATGCTTGAAGAGGCACTGCTCTGCTGTTCCTACGTGACATTATATTGGAATTACTTGTGCCTTCCGCTTTAAAAGTGCTGTCTGGCCACCTGACAGAGGCCCTCTGCCTGTGAGGTTGGTCCTTGCTGGTTCACGGACATATCTAGCTGGGGAGAGCTGTCCAGGATATGCCAGCTAATAAACAGAAAGGGGTGGCAAATGCACAATAATGGATTCATTTGCAGCTAAGGACAGGCAGCCAGACCATGCACCGCCAACGCAGGCTGACCAGTTACAAGCATCAACTGCCTTGGAGATGACTCATGGGGGCAAAATCCTAGCTGCAATTGTGGCATTGCGGACTTCGCTTGAGGTCAAAATAGAGGAAGTGAAGTCAGATGTGCACCTTTTACGTCAGGATGTGCGGTCTCTGGCTGAGAGAGTTATGACCATGGAGACGTTTTTGCAGGAGACTGTGACTGCTACTTCTGATTTGGAATCTAGAAGGCACGCCCTGGAGTCTAAAAATGCTGCATTGGAGCTAAGGGATGAAGATGCAGAAGGTCACAAAGAAATAATATCTATGTTCTAGGCCTTCCAAAGGATGAGTAGGGCCTGGACACTGCCTCGTACATAGAGAGCTTGATTTTATAGGAAGTTGGTCCTGAGAAGCTGTCCCAGGGCTTTACGATTGAGAGAGCACACCATTCCTTGCAGAGAAGGCCACTTCCTGGCACTAATCCCAGGCCCATTATTGCAAGAGTCCTTCATTTTCGAGACCGAGTGGTGATCCTGAAATTCTCCAGAGAAGGGGGCTCTATATGGCAGCGTAATGCAACAATTGCCATTTTCCAAGATTACACAACCCTGGTCCAGAAGCAGAGTCTTTCTGAGGGATGAGATCTCGAATGCAGGAATTACAGTGAGAGAGTCTACACACGTCATCTCCCACTACGCTAATGATGTTCTCCTGTATCTGTGTGAGCCCCAGCCTAATCTGCTGATGGTTCTGGAGGTTCTAGACAACTTTACAAATGTGTCGGGTGTCTCCTTCAACAGGCAGAAGTTGTGCCTTTTCTCATTAGCGGGACTGCGCCATTATGATACTAGGGACTTGTCAAACTGAGTACTAGTATGGGAGGTACATACGTTCAAGTACTTGGGTATGCACATTGCACACAAACCGAAGAATATTCACACTAAGAACACAGTCAGAGCGGTGGATGGGGTGAGACGCTCTATGAAATTCTAGAATCGGCTGCTCTTGTCGCTAATGGGATGAAATGTGCTGATACAAATGATGGTTCTTCCGCGCCTACTGTATTAAATTGCTAACGTACACCTTTTCTTTGGGGTTGGGTTTTTCCAACGCTTGGACTCCTTGTTTAGGGACTTTTTATGGCGACGGGGCAGACACAAAATAGCCCTGATCACCCTCTGCATGATATATGAGGGTTGGGAGTGCATTTGCTTTAATTAGAGCTCTACTACTTGGCCGCAGAGCTTCAATATGTGGCTGGATGGCTCTCGGATGAAATGACCATGGAAACTACTTTGATGGGGGGGATGACAGACCTGGCTGTACGCAAGAAATCCTTGTGGTTCCTGGACTGCTAACTTGGATGAGCACCACTCATGATCACGCTTGGTAGGCTGTATGGGGAAGAACACTGTGGGTGCTTTGGCTGCAGAATCCATATTCTCCACACTTGCCCTTGACGGAGGAGGCAGCATAAGGCGCTGATGATATGGCTGTTGCCAGGAGGTGGGAAGCAGGCGGGATCGCTACCTGTGAAGATGTGTACAAGGGGGGAGGTGTTTCGGGACTTCAGTGACATGACACAGATGGAGGGTCTCCACAGGGGTCAATTTGTGAGGTATAACAGGCTTGGTCAGACCGATAAGCGTAAGTGGGCTGGCTGGCATGGGGAACCAGAGCCTACTGGGCTGATGTCCTTAATGTATGACTTAGAGGATGGCTGGATGTTGGTATCCAGGATGTATGGTAGAATACTGAATGTGGCACATTGGAGAGGCACAGAATTGAGCTTGCAGTGGGAAATTGACTTGGGCCAGACAATGAGTGATACCCAATGGGATAATGCATTACACTTTGTTGAGAAGGTCACCCGCAATGCCTGACTCTGCCTTATACAGCTCAACTTGCTACACAGAACATATGTGACTCCTGGTCGAGTTGCTAAATTTGATGTAGAGTGATGCCTAACTGTCCCTGGTGTAATGGTGATAATTTGGATATGATGCATATGTTTTGGGATTGCTTGAAAGTGTGGTCCTTCTGGCAGAACTGGCATGCATAAGGGCAGGAGTTAGTGGATTTCAGTGGTCCTCTGGGGAGTGCTTACTGGTTGCTTATCCCAGGCCCAGAAAGGGGGCCCACAGTTTTGCCTTTGTCACAGTGATTTCAAACTATGAAGTGCGGCTGATACTATGACTTGGTTCAGGGCTATGCAGAAAGGTAACCGGGAACCCACTGAGAACATAGCAGCCTGGAATGCACTCCTCCTTGCAATTTTTAGCCCTTTGAACGATAGGCCCCCGCAAACACAGTGTGCTCCTCTGGATGAACATATGCCTTGAGGTTGGGTTTGTCGCAACTATAGGAGACCACTGTGGCTGCCTTGGACTGCCGGCTGGCTACTTCCTGCCCACATCTGGGACAGGGCATTGACTATTTACACTGACCCCTATTCAGACATAGTGCACAAAATAAATTCGGATGCCTTGTTTATCTTTGTTTAGTTTATTTTTGTTAACTTGCATTGCACTGTTCAATGCCTCGATTATGGCATTGATTCCTGCATGCTAGCACTTTTTCTTATCAATAAACAGATTTAAAAAACAAAAATAAAATAAATGGTGCAGCCATTTTGTCAAACCTTTGTTGCATCCCTACCAGGAACATTTCAGTTGTGTTCCATGGAGTATCAGCCCATTATAGGCCATCCAAATATGAATACAATTAAAAACAGAATTGATCCTGGCGGAGTCCAAAGAGAACATGTTATTTTCACTCACACACACTGTTAGCATCCTGATCGCGTATAGGGTACTAATAGGATCAATCACCTGAGCAGTGCAGTGTTTCTACATTCAGTCATGGCCCTATCCTTTGATGAAGCAAATCACAATGCACTGCTCTATCAACTTGGTCTTGAAGCCATTACCGACTGGGTCTGCCCCCCCAACCCTCTCTCCAGGCCATCAATTATGTGAAAGCACAAATAGCTTTTTCATTAGGCGATCACATCAATGGTTGGCTGGAACAACAATATTACAACTGGAAAGCAATGTCACAATGTCCCTGCTTAGCCCCAGCACTGTCTGCAACGGTCATCTTTCACTGACTGGTTGTGGGAAATGAAGCTTAGCACCACACTGTTTGCATAGACGCGTAGCACTTTGAGATAGAGGATGGGCGTGGGCAAATGCGTTGATAAGAAGGAAGGCAGAAAGGAAACACATGGACAACAGTGGAAAATGAAAGAGCAATGCCAGAGATAGAAAAGACGAAGGAAAAGGGATTGATAACGGACAAATAATATAATGGTAAAGGAGAGACAAAATGAAAATAGACAAAGGCAGAGCAACAGACGTGATATGATAGGTTATTTATAATTTGCTTATTACTCAGAGGTTTCTAAGCGCAGACTCGGGGATCGAACCTGTGTTGCTCCATGTCGTCTTGCTGCCAAGCTGAGCACGTTGCCCCTAAGCTATCCTCCCGGGTGAAACAGAAAGGGAGAGAAAAATGAAATGGAAAAATAAAATAGAAGAGTTCGAAGAATTGAAGGGTAAGTAAAGAGATGAGAGGCAAGATAAGATTGTAAAATGACACAGAAAATAATCAGAAAATAAAAATTAAGAGGAGGTGTGAGAGAGAACATTACACAAAATAGGAAAAGTTACTCATGTAGTGTATTTGGAAGCACCCCAAACTGAGTAAAAACAATATAGCAAGACATCACTTAGTCTTGTGAGCGTGCCATGGAATGCCTTACTTTTCGGCTCATGTCTTTATTTATTTTTGTTTTTTAAAAACGATTTTATTAATTTTCAAAACACAAGAAGCCAAACCAAACTTACAGTGGATACATGCTGTCAGTCACGAGTACATATGAATTGTTGTATGCCAGTGCACTGTATCTCCCCGCCCCCCCCCAGCCTATTCCCTCACATTTCCAGTCTCCACATTTTGCGGTGGGGATCCCTCTTCAATAGCACTCTTTGAATCTCCGTCACTTGGTCCATCGTGCGAGGACCCAAATAGTTGAGCTATCAATTTCCTCCAGCCCTCTAGGGCTCTGGCTTCTTCTTCCATCTCCCCTTTGCACGCTTCCTGCCATACCCCTGTTTCTGCTTCTGCCCACTTCTGCAAATCCCTCCATCATGTTTCCATTTTGGGCCTATGACATGCCTTCCAGCCCATCGCAATTCTTCTCTTTGCCAGGACATACGCTAGATCTTTCAATTTGCTTACATGTGTAAGCTTACGCGGTCTGGGGAACCGTACCATTCCTGCATTTTCCTCATTAAAATTTGGACAGGCTTGCCACCTGGCGTTTTAAATTTAGAGATCTTTTGTTTCGTCAGGTATGCCCTGTGGGTTATATACAAATGTATCTGCTGCAGCCTAGCATTTCTCGATACTTTTTTGTGGTATCCCTGCGCTATCTCCCACATTCCGTCACTAATCGGGCCCCTACTTCCTCTTCCCATTCCAGTCTAAGCTTTACCACCTCATTTCCCACTTGAGACATTATCATTTGGTACACTCTAGACGTTTCATGCCCTCCTTCTGCTATATCATATATCATATCCAAAGTGGTGTCCGGTTCCTCCGCCAGATCCACTTCAGACCAAGTATCTCTAATTTGTTGCACTACCCCATAATACTTGATATATTGCCCTTCACTCAGCCCCATTAGTTCCACCAGCTCCCCAAATTCCAGTATTTTACCTTCCTGCCACACCCCCCCCATCGTTGCTATCCCCGCCGGTTCCCAGTGCTTCCTAATCATCAACCTCAATTGCTCCCCACTTCCCACCACTGTGACCAACGGGATCTGTGGGGAGAACGCGGATGGCTTGTCCATCAATCGGCATGCCCTTTGCCACATCTTCCACCCAAGTCCCAACATCCCGGGGCCTCCCCCCAGCCCGATCTGGGCAACCATATCATTTCTCTCAGAAAGTATGGGGCGCAGTCCTTCTGAAGCAACCTATGTTCTAAGGTAGGCTCCTCAGAGAGCCATTTGGCTACGTATTTTAATTGGCTCGCTACATAATAGACTTCCCAGTTTGGTAATTTAATGCCTCCTTTCTCATATGGATTTTGTAGTTTCCCCAGGGCCACCCTGTTCCTCATCCCGTGCCATAAGAATTCCCTGCATATACCATCCAGCTTGACAAAGAATTTCCTAGGTATTGAGTATGGAATGTTCGCAAAGCAGTGTAACAATCTGGGTAGTGCCACCATCTTGAGCATTGCCCCTCATCCCATCATTGCCAAGGGGAGTTTTGCCCAAAACTTCATACTACTCTCCAGTTTCTCAACTGTTCTTTCTGTGTTATACCTATATTCAGCTTCTACCGCATGGTATATGTTTACCCCAAGGTATCTAAATGTTGTAACCTCCCACGGTATCTGTAGAATCGGCAACTTCTCTAATGGGAGCACCCTGTATCTACCCAGCGGGAACACGCAGGACTTACTGGGGTTCACAGCTATACCTGAAAGTTCTGCAAACCTCTTCATCACATCCAGTATATATTGGAGGTTCTCTTCTGGGTAGCGCAAATACAGTAACATGTCATCTGCATATAATGAAATGAGATGTGGTGTCTCCCCAACGACAATACCTATAGTATCATATTGCTGCCTCAAGTAAATCGTCAGGGGTTCTAAGGCTAAAATATACAGCATAGGGGACCATGGGCATCCCGGCCTGGTGCCTCTGCTGAGTTGCCATCTTTCAGAGACTACAGCTCCTGTTTTCACTCTGGCTAGTGGCGCACTGTACAACAGTTTGACCCATTTAAGATATCCCGGTCCCATACCATAATTGGCTAAGGCCGCCGTTAGCCATGGCCACTTAACCGAGTCAAATGCCTTAATCACATCCAATGATACTATCGCGATCTCGCTTTCATCCCCATTAGTATGTTCCACCACTCGGTGGAGTCGCCGAAGATTATTCGATATTTTCCTATGCGGGACATATCCAGTCTGATCTGGGTGTATTAACACTGTCTCACTACTCCCTCCAACTCCTCTAGGGTGATCGGGGCATCTAGCTCCTCCCTCTCTTCTGCACTAATCTGGGGTAATCAAATATCTTCCAATGTGTTCTTTATCTCCTCCTCATTGCTTCCTGTCTCATCCCCATACAGGCGTCCATAATACTCTGCAAATTCCCGATTAACCCCCTCTTGCGTGTCCACTGTGTTACCATCTTCACTTACTATCGTTCTGATTGGGGACCTAGGGGTCTAGCTTTTATAGAGCCACGCCAGGACTCTCCCTGGTTTGTCCCCTTCTGCGTGTTGCCTCTCTATATACTTCTTATAATTGAGGTTGCATAACCTTTCCCAATATACTGCACATTTTTGCTGTAGGCCTGATGCCTTTTCTACTTCTTCCTTGGTGTTACCTCCCCGTTCCAATACCATTTCTAGCTCTTTTCAGCATCCTGCAGCTCAGCCAGGATCCCATTCTGCAGCCCCCGGGACTTGGCTATGGCAGTTCCCCTCACTACTACCTTGAAGGCTTCCCATAGTGTGGCCGCTGTCTTAACACTGCCAGTGTTTATCTCAAAGTAACTTATTATTTTCTCTGCATGTCTTCCCTAAATACGGTGTCTTTAAGTGCCTCAGCTTGCAAGCGCCATGTGGGTATCCTTCCCCTCGGGGGTCGGTACTGTCACACTACCATCATTGGCGAGTGGTCTGAGAGGACTCTTGCTTTATATTCCGCCTGCGGTTTTTCCATCATCAATTCATGTGTTACAAACACATAATCTAGTCTAGTCTGTTCACTTTAGTATCCGATCTGTCTACGTTGGGGTTTAGCGCGCAATTAAAATCACCCCCCACAGTACAGCCCCCCCCCACACTTCCACTAAGGTTGCCATACATGGTTCTAAAGTACACAGCCGTGTCCTGATTCGGAGGATAAGTATTCACAATAAAGATCTCTCTGTTTTCCACCAACCCTTTCATAATCACCATCCTGCCATCTGACTCCGCTGCAGAGTGCAGCAGCTGGAACAGGACCTGTGGGGCCACCCATGTGATTACCCCTCTAGCGTATGCTGAGTATGCTGCTCCCACTACCGTCCCTTTCCACTTCTTCTGTAACACTTCCCGTTTTGCTTGCGTTAAATGGGTTTCCTGTAACAAGGCTATGTCCACATTTGTCTGCGCAAGTACATCATAACCTTGGTCCTTTTCAAAAAGCTGTTGAGCCCCCTGACATTCCAAGTGACTATCTTAAGGTCTCCCATGGGTCATCTTGTTTTACTCGTGGTGTAGGCTCCCCCCGCAACTGAACACCCTTCCCAACTACAACAAACCACAGCACACAACCCCTTCCCACCCCTCTCCCCCCCTACCCCTACACCCACAACTGCCCAGCTCCATCCCTGGATCTCAGGTGCCCCTACGTTTGGTCCTGCCTTGGAATCCCAAGCTAAGAACCCAGCAGGGTGTCACCTCACTATCAGTGACCTAACTAAACTCTAAATGGGGATACAAAGACTAGCCCCAAGAGGCTCCCTTACCAAGCCATAGTCTCAGTGCTCATGAATTGTGAATCCTTCCAACCTGTGCATGCCCGCCCATAAGCTGCATCAATGACTATAGTCAAGTCCCATAGTCTTAAGCCCCGACACCTTCTGGTGCTCCCCCTGTGAATTATCTTTTCCTCCTCCATCTTTCTTCTGGTTCTCCGACTCCTGGGGGCAGCCTTGCATGTCTAGCCACCCCATGGCGTATTCCGGAGTATCAAATAACCAGGTTCTGTTTTTATGAAAGACTTTCAGCTTCTCTGGGTAGAGCAACATGTACTTGTGACCCGCTTCTCTCAACCTCCGCTTAACAGTCCCAAAGTTCATATGGCTCCGCTGCACCGCCAGTGTATAATCCGGGTAGGCAGTTATGTTCGCTGCCCCTCTTTCTATTGTTCCACCCTTCCGGAAGTGTTCAAGGATCCTCTCTCGATCCTGATAGTTATGGATCTTGGCGATGATCGGCCTAGGCGGATTACCCAGTGGCAGCTTCCTAGTGAGGGCCCTATGCGCCCTTTCCACCGCAAACCCCTGGGACAGGGTTCCCCTGGTGATCTCCTGCATCAGCATGGACTTGATGAACTCTGTGGGGTTGGGACCCTCTGCTCCCTCCGGCAGACCAACAATTCGGATATTATTCCTCCGGGCATGTCCTTCTGCCTCCTCCACTCTGCTTTCTAGGTTGCCCACCCGTTGCACCAGGGCATGCAGCTCCAGTTTGTGTGCAGCACAGTCCGCCGTGTTGGGACCCACTTCTTTCTCGAGGTTCTCCGTGCGCTCCGCCAATGACCTAACATCCTGCCGGAGAAGGTTCACTTCCTCCTGCACCACCCCAACTTTGAGCTCCAGTGCTGTTTTCAGTTCCGTCACGGCCAGTTGAAGCTTGGTCTCCCAAGCCACCTTCAGATCGGCAATCGCTGCCAGGACCTCTTGGTTCGTTCCCATGGCAGCCATGCCCCCGGCTAGGGCTTTGTCCTTGCTCCTGGCCCCCTGCAGGCCAGGCGGTGTCTTGGCGTATTCGTCCAGTGTGGGCTGTTTGCCCTTCAATCTTGGAGGTATGTTGGACATGTTGCTGCGATAGGGGTTTGTGGCCCCCCCACATGTGCTTGCCAGCCTCAGCGGGAGCCGGCTGCTTCCGCGACCGAGCTCAGGGGGAGTCGCCTCACTAGTGTCCCAGAGCTACTTCTTAGCTGCAGGAATGGGTTGTGCCCTCCCACGTGACCTTCTAAGTCTCCTCTCCGACTCCGCTAGCGGCCCCCAGGCCATGGGCTCGTTGTCTGGGTCTTGTATGTGTTCTGCGCCACCCCACTCTTCAAAACTTCATCGCTTTCTATTCTCACACAGATTGGGCGTTTTATCTCCTTTGTGATTTGCTGAGTGCGATCCCCAACTCTCCATCTATCGACTCTCCCAGCTGGCCCTCCGTGACCTTCCACCAAGTGCACTCATGCGCACCCTCTGGTCCTGCTTGTCCTTGCCCACAGGCTGCCGTGCATCTGAAGGATGCTTAGAGACTCATATCCGGTCCACCAGCTGTGCACTCCAGCTTACTCTTGTCCACCTTAGTGTTCGTACCTTGTCCTGGAGAGATTCCTTCGTTGCCTGGTGTGCAAACCTACTTCATCCTTATCACATCCTGGCGCCCCTATCAGTTTCGGCCATTCTTGCTCTTCACTTTTTCTTCAAATGGGCTAATACCTCTCACTTGCTTTGCCCCCAGGTTCACAGTCGCAACATGGTGTTTCTACCTGATGTTTACTGTGCGCCGGGGCCCTCTTTCCTCTCCAAACGCAACTGATGTTATGTGCAGGCCACTTAGTCCGCTCACAAAGCATTCCGTGCCAACTTATGCACACTTTCCCCTGCGGCACCTGTCTTCTTCCTCAGCTTGTTCTTAGTGCAGCATAATGTCTGCAATACCTTCTGTTTCCGCTTATGGTGGCTTATTCACGGGCTCTTCCCGTTCACCTTCCTTGCTAGTTGCCCGACGGGTCTTATGTCTTATGTTCGTTCCGGCCTCTTTGTCTCCATCCCTGACACGGCGTGCGCCTTGTCGGGGCTCCGATCCTCAGCCTGCTCCCTCGCGCTCACTTCCTACGTTGTGCAGCTGGCCCACTGCAGTACTTCCCTGCCAGCCTCCATACGTGTGCCACTTATTCTTGCACAACACCGCGGCCCCGCTTACCTTCATCAATTCAGGCTGCCTGATGCCGACTCCTGTCCTCGCGAGTCCAGGCCCTGCTGCCAGCTTCGTTCCGCGCTCCTGACAGGATTCGCCTCCTTTGGACTGCACGTTTGTTGGAGAGAGTGTTGCCCGTCCGGCTTCTCTCCTCTGCAAGGGCCGCGGTTATTCGTCCAGGCGGCTCCCGTCTCTGCAGCTATGGTTGCCACTGCTCCCAGCTACCTTCCAGCCGAAGCGACAATCTGCCCAGGGGTCTTGTCCGAGTTCGTTGAGCTCTGCACGCGCATCCATCCGTCTCTCCGCCAAGCAGTCTGGTCCAGCGGTGTATGTTCCCTGTTGCAGGGTGTCACAGTTCGTTGCGCCCTGCAGTGTTGTCTGCGCTCCGCTGTAGCATTGCTTTCACGAAGCAGACTGCTTCTGTTGTTCTGACTCTCCGCCGGCCATTTTGTATCTTCCTCCGTCTCCCGCACTCGTAATCTGATAATTTGTAGCACTCTGTCTTGGTGCCTCCCATGGGCTTCAAAAATTCAGCAGGCATTCTCGTCACTTTCCTACACAGGCATATTGTTTTCCAGTAGTTGCAGGCATCTTATAATAACACTTTCCATAAGGATCGTGGTAGGAACACAGACGCTCCTCCGGCACACGTCTTTTTACATGGCCCTCGTGGCCACGCCCCTCATGTCCTTATTTGATCTGATATTTGATTTTTCCATGTATTTTAGTGAAGATAATTTAGGATTAGTAAACGACTTAAAACGTTGTTTGGAAAGCAAGAATGGGTTTAGATTTCAACCTGCCTATAATACTATTCTTACATGTTTTGTTCTTAAGTCGATCCCTTTCTAGCAAACAAGGTACACTTACTCTTTGATTATTTATTGTAATGTATTCACGTTTAATCATGAAGCCGTTACATCACGTCGGATAATAAACATGCAGGCATTCTATAAAACAGGACAATGTTTGTCAACACTTGGACTAGGCAAAAGCACTTAAAAAGTCTTGCTATAAAGAAAAAATACAATGGATGAATTGTGTTACAGTAGTTGTGGTTGATTTTTCTAAACATGTACTTAAAGCAAACTGCATTTTTACAAAATATTTTCAGAAATTGCTTTTGTTTTTCAAACAAGGATTTCTCTGACAAAAGGGCGATTTGCAATTTCGATGCAAAGCATATTTTGGGCGCAACAACACAGTTCCCTCACATTTTACCTGTCCCAATCAATAAAATATCATTTACGTTTTAGGAGGGTAGGAAATAAATTAATAATCTATAATGTGGTCAATACGTGCAGTCATCACGAATTGAGAAGCCATCAATAGGACTAAAACTTCTCTTAGAAGAGAAAAACAAAAAAAAGAAATGCTACAGTGGCTTAATCCAGCTCTTGGAAATGGCATATGACGACATCATTGCAATCTAGTTAGCATACCAGAATCATGAAATAGAATTCCAGCTAATATTCCAAACAATATACTTGCACATGTTTTTAGTAGGTTTATGGTAATTGTGCAGTGCAATATTCCATAAACAAAATAATTACGTGGTTTGACATTATACAGCATCCCTAGTTTATGAATACATATCATACATGTTTCATTTCTAAAGTCCACCATATACATAATGTACTGTTGTGGCTACAGAATCTTATGCCAATTTTACTCATGCGCAGTGTGAAAGATTATGATTTCTGTTCAAATGCAAATTATTATTTCACAATGGGTCAAAGAATTGTTCCAAATGCAATGGAAGTAAAACACATACAGTATGCAGTTATGTTCTCTGAAATATTACAGTCTTTTCTTCTTCAGCAGAGAAACCATGTCGGCGGCAGCTTCGCTGCTGTTTGTAATCATATGATAGTTACAGCCTAAAAAGCTTTTGACAGTGATGGATAACCTCTGGAAACTTCTACCCATTTCCCTGCATTATCCTTGTGATTTCTTTCACCCTAGGCTACATTTAGTCTTAGGACGTTGATATGATTGTAGCTAAAAAAACAAAGGTTTAATGGGTTTTACATAACATTTTCTATTCGCATTCCAGGCTTCAGACACAAACTTATTCTTTGAGCTGTATTTGCAAGTGTTGTTTCTTTCCTGAACACGTGGAGTGGGGGTGTTGATTTCCGTGCTAGAGGTGTCATCATTTTCACACGGTAGCGTTTGAGGGCATGTATTTATGGCACTGATACGTGTTTCAGGTTTCTACAAAGAAACATAGAAAATTATTATACAACAATCGACTGACATCAATTCGCCAAAATGGTGACTGTAAGCCGAAGTGACATTGCAAACCCTAATAGTATCACAGGTCGTGCATGATGTCTCACCCCGATTATTTTATATTAAGTGATATCACATATGACACTTTGAAATTGATGAAACCTAGAAAGGAAAGCAAAGAAAGAAAATGTAAAGCTAACGTCATTACCAAGCTATAAGTGGGAGGAGAAATTGAGGTGCACCCCGAGTTGCAAAACTTCATTAGGGGTGGACCCTAAGATGTGTCTGTCAAGAAATAAAAAGGGCAAGTAACTAAAGAATAATTAGAAGAGCGGCAACCTTAATGAGTGGCCTAACAGATTCATTCGGTTTTCAGTTATCTAGCAAATTAGCACCTGTGGGATACGCAGCATCCAATCAGGTATCTATGAACTCAGACTGAATCTGATAATAGCAGCCCCTGCTCCACTCTAGCCACAGGCACTTCTCCCGCTGGACTACCATCTTGGATTGAGTTTTACTTGAGAAAACATAGTGAGCTGAGGTTTGCAGTTTTTGACCCAGGCTCCAAGTAAAGTCAAAAACCAAAACAGAGTTTCAGAAGTACATGGAAAAACATCCTATGGATTCAAATAAAGGCATATGGTATTTATCACACATAGCCCCAGCAGAAGGGTATAGGATGAACTAACCAATATCCTGTTAGGTTTTTCCATACAGGTGAGAATTCTGTTAGAGATCGTCTTCATTAAAATGATAACTACCCAGCTTGAGTTAAACAATGATGTTTGAATAATAGAAGCGTATAGACATTCTTGGAAGCTTCAGATCTCTCCTCTCATCTGCATAAGCCATGTCAACGGTCAATGGTCTGTTTGCATTGACAACAGATTTCCTAATGGGTACGGTCTAAACATCCTACAAAACCCAATTATATAGAAAACAATTATTCTAATCGACACTTGAAATATCAATGCCCCCTTTGGTCATATGCCTTGTAGAAAACTAATGTCACCTCTTCACTTTCGTCATGATGTGGTGCTGCATGAACATGAAAAGTGCACTGCACATTTTCGAGGTTATGTCTGAGCTGTGAGTGTGAGGATGTATGATGGTGTGATAACCCTTATCTACAATTCTACGGAAACCAGGGTTGCAGCATTGTTTGTTAAGTGGTTTGGATGCTAAGCATCATGAAGTGAGCAGTTATGAGGAATAGGTTTACATTTCACCTCCTGCATTGCCTTTTTAAATAGCCCTTGCTTTTTACATTTTGTGTTACTTTGTTATACCTTTGATTCATACAACAAAAACATGCATAGTCAATATGGCGTCAAAGTATATGTTCACTTGGTGCAGGATTTTGCCTTTTTTCTTGGTGGCCTGAGAGGATATGTGCAACAAAGCTTGACAATTGGAAGAAATGTGTCCATGGATAAAAGTGCAAGCTTCTGGAACTCTTGATATTCAACCATTTCCACAAGCAATCACACTTTTTAATTGCTACACAATTCTTTTAAAAATGCTTTTTTATTGAAATTTGCACCACTGATTGGGCCATCTTCTTTAACTTGTCTTTATTTTCTTTTTATTAGTGCTGCATGGTTATACAATTAACCATTTGCACAAAACAAATATTAACAAACATATATAATAAACATTGAAATAAACTTAATTTAAAATAGTAGCAGTAATATAATAAATATTATCCAAAGTTCATTTGTACATATATTACTCTTTTAATTCATGAAAGACAAATTAATAAACACAATTGATCTACCAGGTACAAGATGGGACCAGTATTGAATTGAAGTTAAATCATGAGTCTGTGTGCTATAAGATTTGATATATAATTTAGTCAGTGCAGAGCATTGCATACAAAGATAGTGAGTAGATTCTAGAAAATTATGACAAGGCGTGCATATTGTATTATCATTAGGTATACCTTGCCAAGCCCCGGTTATAATCAAAGACAGCAATACATTAAACCAATGTTGCATGATAAAATGTCACAATTGCCGGTCTTTGGTGACTATGAGAACGTTTTGAATTTAAAACAAAAACAGAGCTAGAAAAAATCTTGGAAGACACCAACGCAAAACTTGAAGGATGCAAAAAGGACAGAGAACAGTGTAGGATCAGGAAATTTAGAAGAGATACACTGGACTACGCAAGAGATATCGTCTACACCTGGCAGGAGTTTTACTCAAACAGCAGGACTCCACAGAATAGACCACCAAGACAAGCTTACCAGACAAACAACAACACTGACAGTAGCAAAGTTACAAGTGGAGAAATAGAGGAGAGACGAACAACAAGCACTGATACTCCAGCTTCTCAAACTGCGGAAGAACCAACAGCAGGACCATCATCACGCACTCCACAAATACTTTTTTTCGGGGTCACAAGACAATAAGAGGAAAAAAGAAAGCTCCAGCAAAAAAAGAAATAAATCAGAACCTGGTGATTAACATCTCCTCGGAAACCTCTGGCCACCACACAATTAGAGACACTCAACCTATGAGTTTCTTTTATACCAACCACCAACACCTCTTTTTTTGAGGAGGAAGTGAATCTCTTTAAACTAATACGCAAAATGGAACTGAAAGTATTTTTCAACAACATTGAGGAAAACCTTAATCCAGCAACTAAACTTAAATACTTGGAACTCAAGAATAAAAGTACCTTTCACCCACAAGTAAACCATCCATTAATTAATCTATTTAAACAGAAAACCACCAAAGATTTGAGATGTCTCAAATATGAACCAAGAACCAGGAACATCCATAAACATCAATTACAAGTGATCAAACAACTAGCAGAAGACAACACCCTAACCTTAAAACAAGCACACAAAGGGGGAGCGTTGGTACTAATGGATACCACTCTATACAACACGGGATGCTTGAAACTGCTGAATGACACCAGGAACTACTTACCACTGGATGGAGACCCTATCTTCAGGATCAAGAACATAATCCAAGATGTAATAGACAAGGCCACAGACATGAATTGGATCAGTGAGAAAACAGCTAATTTCCTCACCCAGAAACATCCTGTCACCCTTACGGACTACCCAAAATACATAAAAACAAAGAAGATCCTCCCTTTCGACCGATTGTCGCAGGGACAGACAGTGTGTTTCAACCACTAGCGATTTATCTTGACACAGTGCTACAGCCATTTGTACAAAAAACAATACTTACCTTAAGGTCACCACTCATTTTTTTAGTATAATTAACACATTAAATTTGGCCAGAGGAAGATCTCATTTTATTTAACAATGACGTGAATAGTCAGTACACTTCAATACCCCACCAAGAAGGCATAGAAGCTATGGAATGGTTTCTACTCTTAAACCAAGAAGTACAAAAAATGTTCGCCATAGAGCTAATCAACATCATTCTCTATAACAACTACTTTAGATATAATGGCCAATACTATTTACAAATCTCTGGAACATCGATGGGCTCATCAGTGGCCCCATCCTTTGCAAATATTTTCATGCATGAATTTGAGACAAAATTTGTATTGGAGAACCCACAATGGAAGGATAAAGTGAAATGCTGGCGACGATATATAGATGATATTTTCGGGATCTGGTATGGCACTGAAAGTGAATTGCTTGAATTTTGGCAAACCCTGAACAGCTACAACAACAGGATTGGCTTCACAATAGAGATTTGTAGACTACATGTCAATTTTCTGGATGTAACAATTGAACAATCAGGCACGGCACTGAAAACTAAGATCTACAGAAAACCAACAGATGTCAACAGTTGCCTTCATCACAGTAGCTTTCATCCAAAACATTTAAAAGAAAACTTGCCTTATAGCCAATTACTAAGTCTCAAGAGAATAACATCAGACCAAGCCACATTGCAGAACGAATATGACATCATGAAACAGAGATTCTTAAAAAGAGGATACCCAACAGAAACACTGGACAAAGCAATTGTGAGGACAAACTTACAAGAAAGAGAAGATCTCCTTCGTGGGGGAACACTAAGAAAGGAACAAAGAGCCTAATACACACATTAAAATACTCAAGTCAGAGCTTTCAAGTAAAGCGCATTACACACAGAAACTGGGACCTCATAAAATCAGACAATACCTTAAAAGAACTCTTTCCAGACCCCCCCATGATGGCATACAAACGGGGAAGAAACATCAAAGACCAACTTATTAGAGCAGAAAAACCAAAAACATCATCTCAAACTACTCTATGTAAACAGAAAATAGGCACATTTGCCTGCCTACACTGCCAACATTGCAATAATACCATAAAAGGCGACCATGTGAGACATCCCAACACAGGCAAGAAAATTACATTGAGACAATATGCTACATGTGATACAAAAAATGTCATTTATGCAATCCGCTGTCCCTGTGGGATGTATTATGTGGGAAAAACCAATCGGAAAGCAAAAGAAAGATGGACAGAGCACAAGTCCAACATAAGAACAAAGAACGTAAAATCCCCAGTCTATAGACACTACCGAGACCAAAAACACAACATCTCACAAATAAGAATGGTGATCTTAGAAGTAGTCCATCTAAAAGGGGCCCCTAGGGGTCCCTAACGTCTATGGAAACAAGGCAAGTCACCACACGATAGATACGCCAGACACAAGGTTGTATTCCCAAAGCTAGGGTTTATTGCAAAGCAAAAGACTCAGTTGGAGAACTCGGTCTCACGCCCCCGATGTGTATCTCTAGACCTCGAGGGACGCAAGAGAGTGAATTACGTACATCAGTTACACATATACAAAATGCATATCAAACAATCAGCTATGACATGTTTAACACCCCCCTTTTATTGGGTTTCTTTGAACTTGGTGTGATGATGGACATCTCTGACAACTATGACACATTCAGGCATCTATTCTAGTAAGAATTTGCAATTTGTGAGTGCGGAGGCATCTTTCAGTTGTTGAATAGAACACAGCGCTTCTGTTCTTGGAAGCGAGCTACATACGGGGGGAAGAGTTGCATTCCAAACCTTGCTATCTATTAGGTGCTATTCGTGTCCTGGGAGCCGACACGCTCTAGCGGGCTCAGCAAAGGGGGGGCCGTAAGAAAAGCATAATTCAAGCCTTTAGCTGTATTATTCTAACATATTCTACCATATAACGAGACTGGCTGGCAGCTGCGAAATGATTAAATGCCCGGCAGCTCTGCTTCAAGACTACATTCGGGAGGGAGCCAGGCATTCTTCCTGGCGCTGCCTACGTTTGTGTTTCAACAAACTCTTGTTATCCTCACGGCCCTGCGGCCTTGTCCTTTTTACGTGCAGACAACAATGTTTTACAGTCGAGCAGTGTAAGCGAAAAATATACTGCGAAGCAATAGGAACAGAAAGCAATGAGCAATGGTTAGAAAACAAAATGGCGATTCTTGTTACATCAAAATGGCCGTTCAGTGGCAAACTCGAAAACCTATATTCTGTCATATCGTGCATGAGACGGTTGGCCCACGGCCACCAAAATACGTTTGCGGTCACACAGTAGAGGTATCCATTTTTATAGACTGACACATCCATTACCAAGAGGTGGTGATCTACCAAAACTCCTAGCACAAAGAGAACTCTACTGGATATAAAAACTTGATGCAATGTTCCCACTTGGGATGAATGAGGAGTACTACTTAGGTCCATTCTTGTAGACACATCTCAGAGCATAGTCCATGAAATCCCTTGTTCTAAAAAGACAACCCTTTGTTATCTAATGTAGATTTCAATAATAATACTTTCACCCCCCCCAAAAAAAACATTGTATTCCAGACTGAAGAGGGTATATAAAAGACTAAAGCAAATCAAGATTACCTAATGAATGGATGATGAGAATGTACACCCCTTAGTGGGTCAGATAAGGGTTAGAATTATAATCCCTTCTTTATCCATGTTTTGTATACATAGTGCAATTTTTATGTTCTAAATTTGTACAGGTACCTTATGGTATAATGACAACCTTTCTTCAACTGAATTTGCCCTATGCTTCCATGGCACAATGACATATATTGGTACGACTAATTTGATCTATGTTTCCTATGTGAAATTTTTATATATAAAAACACGACACTTACTCCTCTCACTATTTAGCATTATTTACTTCTTTTTTCAGCACCACCCCTATTCATCTATTCATTTACTACACATCCTTTATGCCTTCCCGGACATCCGCATTAAATTAACTCCTCTTTTGCAGATTCAGAGTCTGTCATGACGCGTAGCATTACATCCATTTTATTTATCTGCACCTATTTTGGTGTTTCATTATTATTTCGTAACATTTAGATGCATTTTCGTCACTTTGACGCTATTCCGTCATTTCCGCGCATGCACGAATGACGTAGATTAAACAAAATGGCTGTGGTGTGATGTCATCACACGCATGCGCGGATGACGTCACCCGCGACTATTTATACTCGATCCACTTCTGTTCTTTAGCAGAAGTGAATGGAGAGGTTCCTGACACAGCCACCCCTCAGACTTTCTGGAAGACTATACCACTATTGTAAGTAGTTAAACCTAGATACTTTTTTGCTATCCATGAACAATTTACTCCCTGGCTTTTAGAGTTAACTTCTATTCTTCTGTACATTACCTCTCTTTTCTCTATAGGATTAGACACCCAATCATTTAGACTTGGGAAGAATCTTTATAAATATAAGCCCACAGCTGCAATAGATGCCTGATCACATAAGTCTTAGTGACAGGTAAGTGTACTAACTTCTAGTATTGTTTGATATTAATGGCACCATTTTTGCACTAGCTGATCCCTGTCATTTATTTTAGGTTAGGATCACCTAGGGTTCAAAACCATCCAGCCAACCAGCCAATACTGGGGCTTCCCACATTTAGGAGGACACCATTTTGAATTCTCTTTATGTAAGTAAGCAATCAGGTTGCTTATTCAGCCTCCACAGCAGTATAACTTTCTTCACAATAGGAACTTTCTTTATCAGTTGACACAACACTGACGTATTTATTCCTACAAATTGCCACAACATAGAACATGGAGATGTTGTTGTCATATGCCTATTAAGGTATCTAGCATCAGTACATGGGTACCATGCTTTTGTTTGTTTTAATAACTATCTTGAGTTTAAAGGATGAAACAATGATTTACACAGTAATGGTAATTTGTGCTTCCAATTAGTAGTTATGAAGTTATGCCTTTTCTATATGAACATATGAAAATTAATATGTTTTGGAATGTTATTAATACTGGATTATTATTTTTTCTCTCTAGAGAATTATTTTGTGTAAGAAAAAAATAATATTTTGCCCCTGATGAGGAGTGAAAGCAATACTTGAAATGCGTTGGGCCGCATCAAAATTGAAAATATTTCATGTCAAAAAATGTTTTTGAATAAATATCTGTTTTAGATAAACAAATGCATGGTCAAATATTAATTGGGTTATCTCAGAGTAATTTCCCTGTGATTGCAAGGATAACAAAACCACTAAAATTATAAAACCAAGAACAACCAAGATAACTTAGAGGAGATTTCTGTGTTTTAGCAATACAGTTATATACCTCTATTGTTTCACAAATTACATATAGGCCTTGGCCTTTTTTGATAGTGTGCTGGGGATGCTGGTTTCCTTAACTAGGAAACCATTTGTCTTTTATATATTTGACCAGCCTAGATACCAAGGCTGAGCACTTCTCCCCTGCACCTCTAATTACATTTTACCTAAAAATCAATTGTCTTGAGTTTAAATTGGACACACTTGAATACAAATTTGAATAAGGTGGTTAACATTTTTTTCCAATTTTTTCCTGACTATGAGAAAGTTGTCTGGAGCCAGATAACTAAATTACTGGGTTGAATATTCTCTGTAATTACTGAGCCTGGCAAGATGTTCTATGCTGCCTATCTAGTCCCATATATATGACTACTTCATAAGCCCTTTTTTTAATGCTCAATAATCCATCTCTTTAATTTCTTCCTTAAGAATTTGGGCTGGGGTTGGGACTGTTGGGTAAATATAGCTCAAGACCGATGAACTGCCCTGGCCATGTTAGGCTAAAAGTACAGAAATACTTTCTTGTAATTGGAATGCACAATTTAGACTGGCAGGGATAAGGCCAGCAGTTCATATCAACTGCAAAACCATGAAAACGCTGTTTTATTTGCTAAAATAGAGAGACCATAGAAATGTGTGCTCCTGCAGCTTGAAATAAGGAACATTTTATATATGAAAGTACACTGCAGAAGAGAATTCAAAGGTATAGAGTAAGGAAACTGCTGGAAATAATAAAACTATTTGTAAATAAACTGTGAGAAGGAAGATGGAAGCAAAATATACTGGATGGGATACAAGATATGGATGCAGGCACCATGAAATGGAAATTAACATGTATTTTAAAATAATGAGTTGGGCGGTAAGTGTGGCTTTTACCCCCAGCAAAGCTGGAGGTAATAATTTCTACTTACTGCCCATTTTCGGTTGTTTTTGGCAATATTACTGCCGGTGCAATTACCACCAGCGGTAATAGTGCCCCCAACCCCATTGGGTCCTATAGGAATGGACAATAACCACCCAACTGCTACTCATGAACGAGCATTAATAGCTCCAGACCGAGTAGCGGTAACACTTTTTCCACTGGCGGTATCCCGGCAGTATTACCACTGGGATATCGCCAGACTCCTGATGAGGCCCATAGTCTGTTAATGTATTTGGGTACTGTAAGGAAGGCATGATATCGAAGTAAGACAGACACAAGTGACCACAGTTCAAGGGTGTTGATTGAACTTTAAGAAAGGGTGAAAAACAGCTATCTAAACCTAAATCTACAGATGGTAGCAAGCTACGACCATCAAATAATAATAATGCAGTCATAGTAGAGTCTTGTCAAATGAAAAGTGCCTACACTAAAAAGCCTATTGACAATCCTTAGTGCTGTTTTACAAATTGTGTGGGCTAATATTCATGAAAAAGAAAGAAGTGTTCACGAAATGATAAGTCAGGATGTTTGGGCCGTTGGCCTCCCTTCCCCACGTTTTCAGCATGGGGCAAAGTGGTTTACTTGAGCAAAGCACAAACTCCGGCTTTTTTGACACGAGAATACAAGTTCAATTCCAGCATCAGGGCCTTCTGTGCTCAAGTCTCTTTTCCATCAAAGTCTTTTGATTTGGAGGGCCTGATGTATAAATCAAAAACAGAAAGTTGTTTTCTCCTTGAAATGATATGACTGGGGGTGTCTCCAATATTCCTTCTCTGTTGAATTGAATCACCATATAACCGGGCTCAGATCCATTCTTCCTTCTCGAGTGACTCACGGTTCACCCCAGATCCCCCTCAGCTGGGCTCAGATCCCTTTTTCAATTCAATTAGTCTCCCTCATCTGTGCTCGGACCAATTGCAGTTCACTTTATACTTATCAATGACTTGCAAATGTGCACATGGTTTAGCTTAACCGATTGCAGGACTACTTTGATACAAAGTTCCTTTCTTAAAATGCAGTTGCCATTCAGTTGGATACCTAACAGAGACCTTCCAATGAGCACCCACGTGGCACTGGACCACTCTGCACATGGTATTTGGTTTGGATTTTTCCACTTGTTCGCGCCTCTCATCACATGCACTTCAAACATTGTCCTTTGTGGATTTCTTCATACAATGTTTCCGCTTGCAACTTTGGTTCAAACACAAGCTGATCTCGTATCGCTTTCTCCGACTAATGGTCTGTGCTGCTTTTAACAGCGTGGCTTTCTGCAGGAGCCAAGGATAGTGCCAGAGCAGCAATCGCCCCTCCAGGCCTGGGCTCAGATCCCTTTATTTTATGTTTCCAAAAATATTCCTTTTCGGGTGACTCACTGTTCAACCGGGATCCCCATCAGCCGGGCTCAGATCCTTTCTTCATTTCAATTAGTCTCCCTCAGACAGGCTCAGAGCAATTGCAGTTCACTTCATACTTATCGAAGACATTTGAATGTGCACATGGTTTAGCTTAACCGATCGCAGGACTACTTTGATACAAAGTCCTTTCTTACAATGCAGTTGCCATTCAGTTGGATACCTAACAGAGACCTTCCAATGAGCACCCACGTGGCACCGGACCACTCTGTACATGGTATCTGGTTTGGCTTTTTCAACTTGTTCGCGCCTCTCATCACATGCACTTCAAACATTGTCCTTTGTGGATTTGTTCATACAATGTTTCCGCTTGCAACTTTGGTTCAAACACAAGTTGATCTTGTATCGCTTTCTCCGACTCACGGTCTGTGCTGCTTTTAATAGCGTGGCTTTCTGCAGGAGCCAAGGATAGTGCCAGAGCAGCAATCGCTCCTCCAGAACTGGGCTCAGATCCCTTTATTTTATGTTTCCAAAAATATTCCTTTTCGGGTGACTCACTGGTCAATCGGGATCCCCATCAGCCGGGCTCCGATCCTTTCTTCATTTCAATTAGTCTCCCTCAGACAGGCTCAGAGCAATTGCAGTTCACTTCATACTTATCGAAGACTTTTGAGTGTGCACATGGTTTAGCTTAACCCATCACAGGACTACTTTGATACAAAGTTACTTTCTTACAATGCAGTTGCCATTCAGTTGGATACCTAGCAGAGACCTTCGAATGAGCCCCCACATGGCACCAGACCACTCTATACATGATATCTGGTTTGGCTTTTTCCAAGTACATTCACTCCTTTACTTTCCACTTGTTCGCACCTCTTGTCACATGCGCTTCAAACACTGTCCTTTGTTGATTTCTCCATACAATGTTGCTGTTTGCAACCTTGGTTCAAACACAAGCTGATTTCCTATCTCATTCTCCAACTTCACGGCTGTGCTACTTTTAATAGTGCAGCTTTCTTGCAGGAGCAAAGGACAGTACCACAGCGGCAATCACTCCTCCCGGCCTGGGTTATCAACACGGGAGCACCCTGGATACTTTTGATGCACAGCCAAGGCTTGTTGAGTTTCAGTACCTGGTCTTAGGCTTCTAACTTTCCAAGGCGTGTAAAGGTAACGCTTTCTAGAGCTCAAGGGTACCTCCCTCCTTGCAAGCCTCTCTGGTCTCACTGCCTTTCTCCTTGTGTTAAATTGCCACCTTGGATCTGCTGCTTCCTCATGTGCTTTTCCTCGCTGAGTGTGCTTTCGTGCTCCACCTTTTATACGTGCAGGGAGGGTGATGGGAATCAGGTGTGTGCAATGATTAGTAATTGCCTGACCTTGCCTGATGAAGGTGTTGGGACATGTCAGGTATACGGCTCTGGCGTTAGTCCATTGTCGCTCACGATGAACTGTCTACAAGAAAGATTTTGTGTCAGGAAAGGGCGTGGGAGGTTGAGCTTCCAGGTATCCTACCTGGTAGGATGGGTAAAAGGTGTTACAGGAAAGGGGATACGGCGTCTCAAACTTCTGTGTCCCACTTCCACTCCCTGAAGACCCCTCATCCAGCTGATCCTGCCGCACTGGTTCACTACTAGGAACTGGATCCAATAGCGATGGCCATGTCCTGTCCACCCGGATGACAGGTCCCCGGGAATTAGCGGGTGAGACACCTTCAGGTTTCTCACAGTACTCCTATTTCTTTTTGCCAACCTCAAAATTCCCTAAAGGGAGTGGTGCCTAAAAATGAAATTCTCAACTGCTCCCCATTCCCCAGACCCTGTCGTAAAGTAGAGATGTTTCCATAGCAAACTTAATAAGCCTCATTATGAGTCCGGCGGTAGCCGTGTGGAAAAACCATCAGACGGCTGCCAGACCTGAAATACCCTTCCGCCTCCGTGATTGCCGGAATCACCGGGGCATTACAACCCCGGTGGCCTGGTAATTCCGGAGGCAGATTTCTGTAATCCCCATTCCCATGGAGTCCGATAGGAGTCCGATAGGACTCCATGGGGATGGGGACAATGGAAACACTGGTTCTGTCTATGACGGAGCCGGTGTTTCCATTTCCGCCTGCAGGCTTGTGGCATTACTCCCGTCAGGTCAGACCTGGCGGGAGTGACGCCACCTGCCTGCAGAACTCAGAATCAGCCGGTCTGGAAACAGCGCTGGCAGCAGATTTATCGCCACCCTTGTTTCGACCGGCAGACTCTAAATGAGGCCCAATATCTGGGTTTGTACTGGGGAAGAAAGTGAAGTCCCTGATTAAAAGCACACTCTTAACAGAGAATGAGAAAGTGACTCCTGGTAGAAGAGAAATTCTTCATTGCATCGTGGTGGAGGAGGAAGGATTCCATATAAATAAAAAGTGTTTTGTTTTCAAAAGTCTGTTGTGCTCCAAAACCGGTAGTATTGCCAAGTGGGCAGGGAGATTAAAATAAAGAGCTCGGCGCACGTCAAATTTCTTTTTATCAACAGAAAAGTGTTACATGTTAAGAAGTAAACCCCATGCAAAGTATGTTGTTTTCTCATATCCAGGGTACTGCACAATTCTGTATGCTAAGAGTATATTGTGAGTGACCCAGGTATCTGAAGTATTCTATAGACCTTTGTGTCTATGTAACCAGGGTGAAAATAACCAAAGAAGGAAAACTGTACATTGTGCGGTTAAAGAGTATGTGATCTGTGTGATTCTAAACCAACGGGTGTTACCAATTTGTGTAAAAAGTGAAGGTGGCGTATCTTGTGATTTCTGCACATATTAATTTTCTGATTTATCAAATCTTTGAGCTGAGTCACTTGACAGTCATCTACCATGCACTGTGGTTTCTCAGCACAGAATTGCATACTGTGACATGAGCTACACTGTACAGCTGACCATTAGTTACACTTTACATGCAGGCTGATGTGGTGGTGTGGGACAGTCTGCATTGTGTTTATGCCAATTTTTCCGATAGTACACATGCTGTATTTGCCAATATGATCCATTATATTCCAATTAATGCGAGCTTATTCAGTGATGGATTTTTCTTTTCTTTCTGGAATTTGTAGTATGGATTTTATAATAGGAAAATTTGAGCTACAAATGTTAGAATGCAAGATACATGTAGGACTGGCCCTAAATATTGTATTGCCTGCACACAAAGTGTAACCTTATTGGTGGAGATTCAATTCCAGTGGGTAAAAAAGTATAGCCTTACATTTTGTGCACTGTTCAGTTAATTAACACTGCTTTTGAATATAGCCTCACTAGAACTGTACTGATTTGGCATCTGCTCTTTTTGAACTTGGCCACGCTGGAACTGTACTGATTTGGTGTCCCGTGATTTGAATGTAGCCACACTGGAATTGTACTGATTTAGTTGTTTAGATTTAGTTTAGACGTGCACCTCTTCAAGCCACACACCAGGACCAAAGCAAAACTGCTCAACGGCCAGAGATCCCCCTTAACAAACTAACCACCCCCTTCTCTTTTCTACACCATCACACCTCTCATGTACTACACTCATCGAGAGGGCTAGTTAAACAACACACCAAAAACTTGCAAACCTCACACCTAATCATACTAAAAACCCAATACCTGCGGAAAACAAACAACTCGGACACTGGACGCCATGCTTACGGATACAAAAAGTCTAGTGCACATAACAAAGCACACCAAGAAAGCTCACACTCACAGACACCAGTTTCTCCTGGTTTTGCATGCATCAACAGATGAGCACAAACTCTATCCTATCCCCTACTACCTCACTGACCAACCCTACCCACTTTCCTACAGAGCCACGTCAGTGTCTGGAGAAGTCAAGACTTGCGAGTCGCGAGGAACAAGGATACCTCTGTCCCTAAGAAGCCAACAGCGAGACCAAAAGACACTCGCTGTTCTAAGATTAGGGACACAGGTGGAAGAAACAGGATACCCAGGACTTCCGGATGGCTGCGCCAAAGGAAAGGGGCAAGTTAGGTGATGGCAACAAGATAAGCAATATGTTATGTGTAGGAAAGAGTAGGCACACCTGCCAGAACTTAGGAGACAGAGTATCCTAAGTGGTGGGGTAATACCTGTTCCCTCAGCGGGCCGATACAATACACAGGGGCACTGGGAGGTAGAAGAAAGCGCCCATGCTGGCACCACCTGTAGCTTGAAGCCTGTGACTGATGGAGTGTCACAGGAAGGCAAATCCAGGTTAGCTGATTCAAAGGGGAAAACTGTAAGAAGTCCGTAAACAATCCGAAGTCAGAACCAGAATGTCGATCTGCTGGCGTAGGGAACCAAGAAGAATCTGTGAGCAATCCGTAAGCAATCCGAGGTCAGAACCAGGAGTAACAATCCCAAGGTGTAGGTAGTACAAAAGGGTAAGGCAAACAGGAGTCTGTAGAGCGAAGTACAGAGGTCAAAAGCACAAAGAAAACAAAGTAAACAGTAATCCATATTGTAACGCCACACGCCGTAGGAAAACAGCTGAGAAGTGTTGTGTTGCTGGGTAGTGTCTGTTTTATCCCGTAACTTCTGTCTTACTTAAAAAAGGCTGTAGGCCACTATGGGGCAGACCATTCAGAAAGCGTCAGGTACTGCTTTGAGACATAGTTCACAGCATCTATCCCTCATGAAGAATTTGCTAAAGTTCTCATAAGGCATGGACGAGATCAGAAGTACAGGCAAGGCTGGAAGAGAAAAAGGGGGAAGAAAGAAAAAACGTAGGGCACATGATGGCCACACACCTCTGGGTACGCCGTTGAAGGAGCAAGGTGGCAAGAGAAAAGCACTGAGGTCAGGGTTGAAAAAAAGCAGATTGCAGAACACATCATCACCCAGATTGGTCGAGGAAAACAACAGCTGGCAGCAGCAGTCCATTGAAGAGGAAGCATAAATACTATCATCTTCCAGTGTTGAAGACAAAAGAGCTCTCAGGAAAAGAAAGACTGAGTAAAATCAGAAGAAAAATGGAGACGACTTTGACCCAGACACTCTCATTCATCCCTGGTCATCAGAATGGGAGCCACCAACAAAAATAATGGTTACCTGATGAGGAGGTTAAGAACACCACTAGCAAAAAAAGACATTGGGCCTCATTACACGGACGGCGGTAAGGGTTAACGGTCACCGTTAATGGCAACGGTGACCGTTAACCCTTACCGCCGTACTACGAGGTCCCTTTGCGGGTTGGAGGATTTAACGCCTGCTTCTTGCAGGCGTTAAAATCCAACCCGCTAAGGGACCTCGGAGCTAATTACGGCACCGCAAAATTGCGGTGGCGTAATTAGCGCCTTCCCCATTTCCATAGAGCCCTATGGGGCAGAAATGGGAATGGGGAAGGGCAATGGCGGAAAGGGGATTTACCGCCCCTCCAACCTTGGAATGGGGCGGTAAATCCCCTTTCCGCCAAGGCGGTGCCGGTATTTTACCGGCATGAGCCATGGCGCTAATAGCGCCATGGCTCACCACCTTCCGTGTAATGAGGCCCATAAACAAACTATGGATTGAGTGTCCCAGACCACATCTGCCACAAGGAATTGTGGAAACACCTGATATAGACAAACAAATGCTCACCTACATGGGCAAGAATACTATACAAATCAATAAACCGCTTGAAGCATCTAGGAAATCATGCCAAGATTAATTACTGGATGCGTTGGGATCAATTACAAAGATACTCCGCCTGGCTGATAAAGTGAAAGAGAAAAGGGGCATCATGGACCCTACGGTTCTGACGAGATGGACTCCGAAAAGCCATATGCCTACTGCACAATGCCAACAGTACAATCACAATAGAAAATAAAAGGTCCATCATAGTAAACATTGTTCCTAAACTGAACAAGCTAGCAACATCAAAGGCAGCAGCCACAGCCAAGGGCAAATTATTTGGCAAATTGTTCATCAAGGAAAACCCTAAGAAAAATGTTCAATTTTATTCATTCTTTCAGACTTTGTCCATCCCCTATTTAAGAAATGGCAGTTTGGTGAAAAATAAACATTTGTTACTTTTTCTCTTTTGCTTCATTTTGCTATAAATCACTTGCTTAAAAATCTTTGGCTAGATATCCTGATGCCATTTTTCAACATATGAATAAAATAAACACCAGGGATATGTCTTAGTGGCATTGCACATTGTCACTTTCTTGGGGAATTTGCGAATCACTTGCTCAAACCTTACAGGAAACCTGCTCAGCACATACAGGTAAAAGCAATGAAAAAAGTTATGAAGATGTGTATGCTAAATATTTGCCTTAACTCCATGGAAGAACCAGTGTGCCCAGAAAACTGTCACTGACAGCTGGCAGTGTAAAGAGCATTGGAGTAAGACGGAAATTTCAAAAGTTCATTGTGTTTCCTATTGTTAGTTGTTGCAGATGGAACCCTCCAATAACCTATCCCAAACTTTTGTAACCTCTAATTTGATTAAGCACCTCATTCAGTTCCATTACAACAATATAGAGGAACCTTATATGAAGGCTAGTTTCCATCAAAATGTACAAACCCAAGGCAAATCTGCGCACAGGTACCTGCTGTAGAAAAGCATGTATGCGTCACTCTCTTCCACTTTTATTGCTTGCACTATTCCAGCCACCTCCACCCAACCTCCTCCCATCCTACCAATACCCAACCTGCACAACTGCAAAGTAATGTGTTTGAAATATGATAACTGCATCATGGTATGAGATGGCACCCTACATGGTTACAGAAGAGGTATTTTAGAACACCAAAGCAATTGCTGCAGCTACAAAAATATATAATTTTGTTTCAGTGGAAATTTGTTTTATCCCCTTATTTTACATACCATCAGAGGGATCTTAAAATATGAATCCTCCTCTGAAGAGAGCTTGAAAATGGAAAGTGCCTTTAGGTAATGCAAAATTGTTACAATCTGCAGCCCCAGATTTGCCAAATGTAATGAAGTGGGAGAATGGGATAACACCCTCCCCCCAGTCTCATCCAGACCATGGCCTAGGGGATCACGGCCCAAGCACCCACCACGAGAGGGGTTCCAGCAATTCCCTTCCTTACCAGATGACAAAGTATCCTGTTTCAAAGGCATACACATACGAGGAGCATGCCCACTAGCACAACCTGGTCAAGCCGACGCATGCGCCATGGACCAGCTCGATTAGATACCAACCACCAAAATCACCATCGTTAGAGATGCCATGATGACATAGCCAACAGACAAGAACACATGTGCCACCATGCACACTGGTCACTCACACACCAACCCACACGAAGAATATACTCAGTGCTATGACGTAGTGGACTGACATACCCACGGACATGCATCATTGTTATTTTTCACATAGGCCTTCAACAGCACCACAGAAACGCAAGACGCCTGAAGACCTCATGTATATGCTTGCTGATGCTTTCTCGCTACCTAACCCTATGAAGACGCCACCATATATACCTAATGCTGCGTATAACACTCTGTCACCCCGCGACCTCCATAGTATGGATTATGTGCCGCCACCCACGAACCTAGGCCCAAGTAGGCGCAAGCAAGAGTCCCCAGTCAGGAGCCTCGCAAACGAAAATCCTCCCAGAACGAAAATGCAAGTGCTGACCATGCAGAACGAGCCCCCAACGAGAGCCCACAGCCAAGGCCGCGATGTTGCAAACCGCATGCCGCGCGCCCAGCGCCAAGGTTATACCTGCAGGTGCCAAACCCTCAGAGGCAGAATACAAAATCTAATGCTCATAATTCTACTCCAGCTACGGTTTCCCCACACGTGACCAAGCTAAAACTGACAAGGTGCCAAGCTCACGAGACAGAGAATCGCCAGGGTCCCACGTCTGGGACACAATCTGCAACAACGAAGCGACAAGTTGGACACCTACAGCGATGGGAAAGACATGCACACCAGCCCGTAAGCAGACCTGTCCATTGTCCGCCACAAACACATAGTTGCACATTGTTGCTAATGTCAGGTACACCGCAAGCTGGGAACGGCGATGGTCCCAGGCTTGGGGGCTCGTGGGAGAACCAATCAGAACACGAGTGGCTCATCACTTACACCTTCACACTTAGTCAATCACCAAGGGTCCCCTTGTAACAATTCCAATGTAGCAACTAATAGGGACAGCCCAAGTGTACCACCTGACCCGTCCTTATCCACTAACATTTCCTCTCATAGGCTAACTATACTAACCGTACCACTCGGGGAACCAACCCGAAGTGGCGATAGGTTTTGTGATGATTTTCCCATGTGAGCAAGTAGCACATCATAGTGCTGTAAAAAAGGCCTGCGAGCCCCACTAACCATGAGAGCCTCTCCGGATACATACGGTCTGAGCGTATCCCTGCCGCTACTCGAATAAACAACAGTTATTACCTTGCCCTTGGGTGTGTCTCATACTCCTTTTGGGATGTGGGAGGAGTTGGGGCCTTCAAAGCCCCAGAGGTCAGCGGACGGTCTTGCCGGCCCCCGGGAAAATCACCCCGACAAGTTGGAGGCACTGCTGAGATCTGTTTGAGGTCTATTATCCTGAGAGCATCGTTCCAAGGCCTCTTGCAATGAGGCAACCCGGCAGCATGGCCCCCTCTGCCGTTGCCCCCTTTTGAGGACTACAGGACCATCGCGGAACTGCGAGAAGACCGGACAGCGCAATCTGGATATTGGCCCTCGGGTGCCAACTTGAGAAGTATCCCGCCCGCGGTTGGCAAGTGTCCAGACGTGGTCCAGATGAGGGGAGGTGGCAAGCTGCTTTGGAGGGGTGCACGTGGTCGAGCGGTCCCGGCTCATGAGGATTTGGTGAGTAAGACACGCCCAACCAGCAATGTAATGTTGTGTGGGACGGGGGAGGAATTGTGATAAGGGTGGTGGGAGGTGTTTACAGTGTGTTGCAGAAGATTTGATTAATAAGTGGTGATAGACGAGTGAGCGGTAGTAAGACAGGCACGAGGGCCGTCTTCTACCACATCACAAAGTGAATTGGGTGGAGCCGAAAGGCACCACGTGTGGTTGTTGGAAGGAACTGATTTGTCCAGATCGCAGGCATCTGTAGGGGAGGGGTGTGGCTTTCCTATGAATTGACGTTATAGATCAATGAATAGATGTGGATTCCTACTAATTGAGTGTTGAAGCTCGTTAGGTAGATGAAGTTTCCCCGCAGGAGGTAGCTAATTTTGTTCCCAAGTGCGGAAGACGATTGGCTGGTTAAGCTCTCCGAGAGAGGGGGGCGTAGCACACGTGAGGCGACGCAGCGTGCGCAGTCCGATTGTAATAAGTAATTGATTGGTGCATCCTCCACTCCTGGCGAGTTGGGAAGAAAGCTTTGGGGTTAAAGGGGGACAAAAGGGTTAAAACATAACACGCTCTTTGATCTTATAAAGGTTTCTTACCGGTAATAGTTTACAGAAGTTGGTGACGACACCTGTAGGGCTTGTATGGGACACTGCGACCATCTTGTGTTGATCAAGGGGCGACCGGGGGACAGGAAGGGGGAAAGGGTGGGATAAAAGAGGTGAGGAGGCCGCACACAGAGAACGCCGGCAACTCTCGATAAGGGAGGGGCAAAAAAGGGAGAGGTGCCGCGCACGGAGAACGCCGGTCACGCTCGTCAAGGGGGTTGAGATCGGGGAGGGAGAGGTTTTGAAAAAAAAAAAAAAGAGGAAGGTGGGGTGGCTGTAAAAGCACGCAACACAGGGCACACAGCCGCAGGGGGCTGCATGCGCCACGGCCAAAGGGGGCCATACTAGTGACATCAAGGGGAACAAATAATAAAAGAGAAGAAACTGCAGACTTGCAATTGTATTACTTTTCAGCGGACAGTCGAAGTCCCCAATTTACGGGGCCAGGTAAAGAAGATCGATAGTGGGAAAAGGAAATTGTAAAATGGCCACATACTTCGGGTCGGGGTCTGGAGTGAGAGGGAACGCTTTAACTATGCCCCTTCAGCACATTTGCATGTCCCTATCACCACATAAGGAGAAAATTATAAAATAGAGCATTGACTGGACACAAGGGACAGATAACAAAATACTAACACCATGGCCGCCTAACGGCAGCTTTGACTCATACACCCAACACTCGCTATTGACATACATACACAACACCTACAAAGGAAAGAAATTAGCCTACCATATAGAAATGTTTAACTTGTGGAAGATGTTCCAGGGAGCCAGGCCTGGGGCAATGGGAATGTTTACCATGAAAAGGGCAGCAGAGGAGAAAGGGAGCAAGGAAACGAAGGAGGGTAAAGAGGAGAAGGAGAAAGGAGGGAGCGTGGACACAGCGAGCAGCAATGCACTATGCACAGGAGAGGGCAAGAGGGAGAAAGAAGGATCCATTACAGTATCAGAAGCAAAGGTGGAAAAGGAAGAGACACACGAAATGCCTCTGGCAAAGGTAGTAAAGAAGGAAGAAGGAGGGTTGTACCCAGTAACAGAATTAAGAGAAACCGCCAGATAACAATTAACAGCCGTTGAGGGGTAATCAAACCCCACGTACAGCCCTCCACCATAAGCCCCTACAGATAGCCACCAGAGGGGGGTGGCGGCAACGGACACAATAGACTCAAGCACAACACAGACAGGGACGGGGGGCAAGGAGGGAACTGTGAGAAAAACGGCAAACATAGGACAAGATGAATGGATAGCAGCACAGGTGCTACTAAAGCTCTGAGGGACACTAACAGGGGAAGAAGAGGACGTAGTGAGGAGAGTGAACAAGGAAGAAATGGAAAACGCACAGACAGGGACAGAGGTGAGTAATGCAAGGGAAGGGCGACTGTCACAGGTAGAGGAAGAAATGTTGGAGGACAGGTTGGCTGAATTAAGAGAAGTACGAAGCGCTCTGATCAGACAGTTCGAGCAAGAAACACGAGGAAGGAAGAAGGAAAGAACGGAGAATAGGGATGAACAGGTGAGGATGAAGGAGCGAGCAGAAGAAAGGAAGAAGGAGGAGGAGGAGCGGATAAGGGCAATAGCAGAGAGGGTGTCATGCATGGAACTATGGGAAATGAGAAAGAAGGAGGGAGAAAAGGACAGGGAGATGGAACTGTGGAAAAAGAAGATACTATCTGAAAGCGCCAGGAAGTATGAAGAAGTTGAAGTAATAGAAAGCATATTAAAAAGGGAAGGGGGAAAATGGGGGAGAAAGGAAGAAGAGAGGATATTAGCAAAGGTAAGTACGGAGGAAATGGAAGAACTACACAGAAAGAGAGCGGAAATAGGTGGTGAAATAATGGGAAAGAAGGAAGAAGAGAGGAGATAGGAGAGTGGAGCACGGAGTAAGGACATACACACGACAGGACTCGGAGGTGGCTACAACGTTAACACAGGGGGCCGCTGTTAAAGCAGGCGAGCACAAGGAAGCAGACTTTATAGATTTAAGGACGGTAACAGTGGGGGGAAAACGCACAGAGTGGGGATTATCTTTTACTGATGGATTTTGCAGCGAGGAAGAAGAATGTTCGGGAAAAAGTGGAAGAGAGGGCAGTAGAGAGAGGTTAGAGAAACTGTACATCACACGCACTAACTGCGAGTCACCATGTGCATGCAGAAGAAGGGAATAGGAAAACACAGGAGAAGCACAGGTAAGAGAGTCAACAAGGAGAACACCACAACCATTAACACCGACACCAGTGCAAACACCACGCCCACTAACACCACACCCACTGACACCCACCCCTGTGCACATTCCATATGTCGGTAGACTTAGGGACCTCCCAGGACGCAGGCAGGAGGAGCGGGCAAGTACGCCCACGATGAGACAAGAGGGTAACAGGAGAGGGAGGAAGGATAAAAGGGACGATAGGACAAACCACTATAATATTGATATCACTGCAGAATTACCTGACACAGAGGAAGTGGATGAATACACTGACATAACCCCACGGGCACTGGGGGAAATAAGTGGGTACAATATGATGTCACTTCTGGAAAGGGGAGGGGCCAGACCACAATATGTCCCCTGGAAACATGCCGATAAAGAGAACACAAAATGCAGACTTCCATCACTAAGTGGAGGGATTGGAAGTGGATATATGAGATGGAAAAACACACTGCGGGGCAAAAGCTAGCGGTGGGGGACGTCAAGGGGCTCCTGATCTCAATGCTGGGGGATGCTGCAGATGACATTTGGAAAAGGGCGGGCTTCCCAGGGGTCACAACAACAGACACGTCACATGATGGAGCACCTTTTGCCAACTACAGACATGCGCTGTGGCAGATATTGAGGGTCCAGTACCCAGACACATCAGACATAGGACTAATAACATCATGCAAGATGCGTGAGAATGAAGATCCTGTTGATTACATCCAGGAGATTCAGGAGAAGTGGCGCCTGGAAATGTGGGAGCCGTGGGATAAAACACAAGCAATTTTCTACCATATACTAATACAGGGGCTCCCAGAGAAAGTACAAAGGCAGCTGAAGAAAATAGTGGGGATGGAAGTTAAGGCCTGGCCAGAAATACAACTAACTATAGTTCACCACTGCAGGATGTGGCAAGAAAAGATGAAACAAAAAGAGGAAGATAGGAAGGCAGAGGAGGCAAAATTGGTACAGAAGAAATTATCAAAATATGCCATGGAAGGAGCACTAATAGCTACACCCGCCCCCACACAGGTTACAGCTGCACTAGACACAACACAACAACAAGCGGCACAACTACAGCAGCCAGCACAAATAATAACACAACAGATGCCCCCGCCCCCACCATACACGGCATACACTGGAGGAGGATATATGCAGATTGGAAATGGGTATTTAAACAACTACAGGGGGAGGGGCGGCATGATGAGAGGGAGGGGATACGGTCCGCCCATACAACAACAAGGGGGTGGATTCCGGGGCTACTACCCCATCGGACAGCAAGGATATCAAGACAACACGGCGGGTGTCCCATGGCAGGCCAGGGAACCACCAATATGCTGGCTATGTGGGATGGTGGGACACATGCCACGCACCTGCAGGATGAGACCAGCACAAGTAGCATGGGGAGAAAAGGTGCAACTAGGGCCTATAGGGGAACAACAAGTTTACCAACAACAAGAACACAGCAATTCCCACCACAACAACAAGCGCCACTGCAACAACCCCAGCCACAACCCCAGCCACAAACACCAGCCTACCTTCAACAACCACAAATACAGCAGGCACCACTACAGCCACAGATACGGGTACAAACATACACACCACCACAGCAACAGGCGATAGCAACACAACAACTTCAAGTGCAACCGGTACAGCAGCTCACACAAATACAGGACAATGTAGTATCAACAACTGATGCACCCCTACAGCAGACACAGCTAGGGAAGGTGACAATATTGGGCCACAACCCTTACACAGGAAGTCGTCAGTAACTATATCCACAATAGGACAGCCCACAGATTTCTTTGATGTGTCCCATCCTATCGGTCACACCTAATAGTGCGGAGGAACCACGCATACAGGTGGCGATAGGTGACAAAAAATGTTACTTCCTAGTTGACACCGGGGCCACTAAGTCTTGCATAAGGGAGGGTAAGTTTCAATTGTCAGGTGAAGCTATGCACACCCAAGGATTTTCTGGGGCTCGAGGGTTGGTTCCCTTCACTGATAACATCTCCTTATCTATAGGAGATCACGACATGTCTCTTCCGCTTCTGCACTGAAAGCAGTCACCAGTAAACATACTTGGAAGGAATATAATGAGCTGGTTCAATATGACCATCTCCTTCACGGAGAAGGGCATAATTTGCTCTACACAAGGCATTAACATACTCACAGCACGACAAATACTGCAGGCGTACTGTTGCCAAACAGTGACCCGGGCTGAGCCAGTAGATGGAGACCTCTTCCAATATGGGACAGACATGGCAATAGCATGGTTGCCCGGCATTGAGGGCAAAATTTGGAGGAGGCCAACAGTTTACCTATTCAGACCAGAGACACCAGCAAGTGAAAACGAGGGAAAAATGATTTCAGTAAACATAGAGAGCATTATGGCTACTGCAGACTACATTGCAGTTCACGCCCAAGATAGGGAGGGGAGGGCCTGGAGAGCTGTAATATCACTGGCAGAGGGGTGCAGGCTTACACAGGTATCAGATGAGAAGCTCTTCTCAGACGACAATGGAGAGGGAGAGATGGTGTTTGGAATGAGCATTAACATATGGTTGAAAGTAACATACAAGCAAGTGGCACTAAAAATGGCTATGGCACCTGTCCCTGTGCCAGTGCCATTTTACGAGTAAGACATGGCAACTGTACCAACATCTCTGTGGACCACCAGTCCATATGACGTTGGCTGCATAAAAAGCATTGGAGTAAAAATAAAACCGAAAAAAGTAGCAATGCTACCAAGAGTGAAGCAATACCCACTATCAAAAGAGGTGGATGAGGGCATATATGAAACAAGAACAGCCCTAATAAACAATGGTATACTAGTACCATCAGAGTCACCATGCAACATTGCTGTGTACCCTGTACGCAAAGCAAAAGGAGGGTCTTGGTGTTTTATCCAGGACCTGAGACCCCTGAACTACATTGTAGAAGCAGAGTACCCCATAGCAGCTAACCCAGCCACCATACTATGCGGAATACCAGCAGAGGCATCACGGTTTACCGTGATTGACCTCAAAAATGCTTTCTTCTCGATACCTTTGCACCCTGACTCACAGGACCTGAAGAGCTTCACATACTACAACACAAAATGGAAACACACAAGGTTGCCCCAAGCGTACTGTGAGTCACCATCCATCTTTAACAGAGTGATACAAATGGATTTGGGAAACATTGAGATGGAGAGCACAGTGCTACAATATATGGATGACATCATCATCTGCAGCACCACAGAAGAAAAGTGTAGGAAGGTGTATTGCTCTCCCCCGAAAAGTGCACGTTACAACCATAAATCACCAATGCAATTATAGAGCAAATACTTTGAACCATAAACAGACAGACACAATAACTCACAGCCATGCACTCTTAGAAGATAATCATCTCTTTACAGCTATTTATTCAAAGCTTACAAGTACATAGAAATAACTCAGAAAAATAATAAGGACATAGATCACAGAAGAAGTAAAGAAGTCAAAAAGAAATACATCACCGTGAGCGTAACAGAATTCCTCATCTCGTCCAGAAGCAGCTGGAAGACCCCGGGAACAGCCAGGCCGAGAGCACCACAGGAAGGCCGGACATAACTGTCCTTCTCTGGCTGAAGTCTCACCTGACCACCTCCGGGCTTCCGCATATATACACACTCCACAAAGGGGAGTTAATTCTCGAACATTCTGGAAATTGCCCTTGCGCAGTTGAGGAACAGCCGTCGGTTGCCAGCTGGGTCAATCGAGAACTCCCCCCAAGAAGCGCAGGGCCTCCCTTCTCTAAAAACACGCTCCACAGAGAACAGTAGCAAGCCATAACAACGTTAGCTTTCCCAGCAGAAATGTCCTTGACCGCATACCAGGTTTGGAAAAGCATGTTTGTCTCAGCACTGTGACTCTAATACTCTGCAAAATGTGTGCAGCGTTTCACTGCGGTATGAAGTAAATATCCAACATGGCTCCGAGCGCTCCCAGAATGCAATGCGCACCCGCGCCATTTTGGATCAGGCATAAATCAAGCATAACAGAAGGACTCAGTAAAGATGCTCACAGTGTTAGCTGAGAAGGGGTTCAAGGTAGACAAGGAAAAGTTAGAGTACTGCCAAGAACAGGTGCTATACATTGGTCAGCTCATTTCACAGCATGGAAGGAACATTGCACCACAACGGGCACAAGCCATAACAAACACACCACAACCACTGACAGTCAGAGAACTACAGCAGTTTCCGGGCGTATGCAACTACTGCAGTGCGTGGGTTTTTGACTACTGCTCATACATAGGACCCCTGCTCGAACCCCTCAGAGAAGCACAGAAGGGGGACAAAAGGTTGGGGTGGACAAGAAAAATGAAAGAGGCATTTGATGAATTAAAACACGCTATCTCAACAGCACCAGTACTGGCCACCCCAAACTATGAGCATCAATTTTTCATTTTCTCACATTGCGACTCAGCAGTAAGGAAGGCAGTACTGACACAACAAACGAGCATGGGACAAAAACCTGCAGCATTTTACAGCGGACACTTGGACCCCGTAATGTTAGGTCACTTCCCTTGCGAACAGAGCCTGGCCGCCGCAGCCTTTGCAGTGGAAAAATCATCATCAATAACAATGGGGTTCCCTAACACACTATTTGTGGAACATGCCCTCTTTGCCATACTGAACAAACCCAAATCGACATTGACAACACACAGGGCATCAGGATATGAGATTATTTTGTCAAGACCAGAATTAACGATTGTTAGGTGCAGTAATGTAAACCCAGCAAGATCTTTAGCAGAGGTTGTTGAAGATGGTGACTATGCTCATGATTGCACACAAGCCATTGAAATGTACTCCAGCACAAGAAAGGTTGAGGAAAATGCCCTGGAGGGGGGAGAGATAATGTACATTGATGGGTCCTCAACAATTGACCAGAGTGATGGGGTAAGAAGGACAGGAGCAGCAGTGGTTCGACTGACAGAGGATTGGATGTATGTACCAGTAAAATGTGTTCAGCTACCACAACATTTCTCAGCGCAGGCAGCAGAACTAGTGGCCCTAATTTTGGCACTAAAAGAGAACAATGACAAGAGGGTAACAATATATTCAGATAGTGCATACATCACAGCGACAGTGCACTCAGGGTTAATAAAATGGCAACGAAGGGGGTTCAGAAGAGCAGATGGAAACCCAGTACAACATGCCCTCCTACTTGCTGAACTGATTGAAGTAATAAATGACCCTAAAGAAATAGCCTTGGTGAAATGTCAGGCACAAACTAACGGGGATGACCCTATCTCAAAAAATAATGAAACGGCAGACGCACATGCCGAACATGCCGCATATTTTGGTGACCTTTGGACTCTCCCAGAAAAACAAAACGATAGGGGGAGGGCGGAGGCAAGACAAATGTTGATGATGGAGGGGTACACACACATCCCTGAAACATTATGGCATCAGAATAATACAGGCAAAGTAGTGATGCCCCTAGCTCTATTGAAAACAGCCCTGGCTCAACTACACCATCCCACTCACACAGGAAAGGAAGTGATTGCAGCATGAATAAAAAAGGCCTGGTTCTGTCCCGAGCTCAATTCACACGTCACAAACTTTATCAGCAATTGCCTAACCTGTCAACAGTTCACGGCTGGTCACACGCTGCAAGTGATAAAAGGTACTATATCCCGGCCAGAAGGACCGTTTCTGCACTTACACATTGACTACTTTGACATGATCAATGTATGTCAAGGATACAGATATATGATTGTGGTAGTGTGCCCATGTTCAAGGTGGATAGAGGCTGGACCCTGCTCTCATGCAGACGCCTTCAGATCAGCCAAGTTCCTGGTAAGGGAGGTCTTCCCTAGGTGGGGGGTTTGCAAGGTGCTGCGGTCAGACAATGGTCCGCACTTCGCAAATGAAATGTTCGAACACATAACTACATTGCTTGGCATTAAACACAAATTTGCATGCGCATACCACCCGCAGACTAATGGTTTTTGTGAATGCCTGAACGGCCTCCTAAAGGAAGCGATTGCAAAAATTCAGCAGACAACTAAGAAAAGCTGGTTGTACTGCCTCCCCTTGGCCTTGTTTGAATTAAAGAATAAGCCAGGGTCAGATCACCACCTCACACCCCGCGAGGTGGTGACTCGACATCAGATGTGCCTTCCACTTACTCCACCATCAAGGGCCATGTCAGACTATCATACCTCTGCTAATGCTTTTGGTGACGAAATGTATGAATATGTGTCTTCCTTGATAACTAGTGTTGCCTTTATCTCTCAACAGCTCGAGCGGACGCAGGGCGGGTCGAACATAACCCAACAAGAAGAAACAAAAAAGGAACAGGGACAACCAGCACAGTGGACTGTTGCGGAATGGAACCACGTCCTCCTACGCAACTTCAACCGCCGGTGGAATAGCCCCCGGTTCACTGGGCCCCACCAGGTGGAAGCAGTACCTCCTAGAGCCATAAAATTGCGTGATAAGAAAGTGTGGAACCATTTACACGATGTCAAGCCCTACAAAGATAAGACCCACCTTTGTGTTGTGACAGGGCCAACGTAGCAGCAACAACAACAAAAGACAATGCAGCAGCAACTACAACAAAAGACAATTGCGACACTGGCCCTGACCCCTCCCCAACTACAGACACCCCTAAAAACATTGGACAATCACCCACAGCCCACCCCATGGTCACAAGATCCCAGATCAAACAAAACACTGCCCCGGCCAGCCCACCCCTGCCACTAGCCAAATAAAGGACATTGCCTAACAAATTGTCACGTTGCACCACACTTGTAGACACGTGCATGTTTTCTTTCTCTTTTTGTCTCGCACATGCAGGTACCGCGCACAACTGTTTATATATAAGGAAAAGTGAAGAAACTTACATTGCGTTTTGCCCAGGGGTAAATGCTACCCACAGACAATAACACCCCCGAAGCACTGTCACACCAATTTGTATACGCTATAAAAAGACCAAAATATCTAAAAAGGAGAAGGATATGTGTGTATTGCAACATGTTCATTTTGGCCGTAGAACAATCATTCCCACATCTCCACAAGCACTTACCAGCTCTGAGAGATAGGTCTCTGAGATTAGCGTAGGAACAGATTTTAGCATGGGCATTAAACGACTACCTGATAGGGAGAGCTTGATTGAAGATAACTAACAAATTAGCGCATATTTTTAGAAATGTTCAGGCGTGCATCTATAAAGCAAAGAATAATAAGCTGCAGGACCGCAGCAAAGGTAAGAGGAAAGTGCCAGTGATATTAGCTATTGTAATAAAATTAATATTTGTGTTGTTTATCACTGGTCTATTGGCTGCCTCTGTCTGGCAGACACACTATGATTATCATGTTATCGCTGCACCCAAAACTAATTTACCCCATACCACAGGTGCAACAGGTACGGTGTCAGGTGGTACAAGTAACACAAGGGGTAATGGGAACAGGGTTAAGCGTAGTACCTCTATGGATAACAATGAGGTGGACACATACCTCACAGCATCCGCACACGTCTCAAATAACATGTAGTATCAGCACATGTCCAAAATTGGTAAGCAGACAACTAAGGACAACTGCTATGTGTGCTCGCTGATCCCATACGCCACGAGCGCATCAAGGACATTTGTAGCTACTGAAGTGCCAGCAAGAACAGTAGAATGTCTGATATATTTGGCAATGTTCCAAACAAAAGGACGTTTTCAAGGAGAAGTAGTAATGTTGCATTGGAAGACAAGGGACTCATACCCATATGAAAATTATGGCTACTGCAGACTACATTGCAGTTCACGCCCAAGATAGGGAGGGGAGGGCCTGGAGAGCTGTAATATCACTGGCAGAGGGGTGCAGGCTTACACAGGTATCAGATGAGAAGCTCTTCTCAGACGACAATGGAGAGGGAGAGATGGTGTTTGGAATGAGCATTAGCATATGGTTGAAAGTAACATACAAGCAAGTGGCACTAAAAATGGCTATGGCACCTGCCCCTATGCCAGTGCCATTTTACGAGTAAGACATGGCAACTGTACCAACATCTCTGTGGACCACCAGTCCATATGACGTTGGCTGCATAAAAAGCATTGGAGTAAAAATAAAACCGAAAAAAGTAGCAATGCTACCAAGAGTGAAGCAATACCCACTATCAAAAGAGGTGGATGAGGGCATATATGAAACAAGAACAGCCCTAATAAACAATGGTATACTAGTACCATCAGAGTCACCATGCAACATTGCTGTGTACCCTGTAAGAAAAAGGAGGGTCTTGGTGTTTTATCCAGGACCTGAGACCCCTGAACTATATTGTAGAAGCAGAGTACCCCATAGCAGCTTACCCAGCCACCATACTATGCGGAATACCAGCAGAGGCATCACGGTTTACCGTGATTGACCTCAAAAATGCTTTCTTCTCCATACCTCTGCACCCAGACTCACAGGACCTGAAGAGCTTCACATACTACAACACAAAATGGAAACACACAAGGTTGCCCCAAGGGTACTGTGAGTCACCATCCATCTTTAACAGAGTGATACAAATGGATTTGGGAAACATTGAGATGGAGAGCACAGTGCTACAATATATGGATGACATCATCATCTGCAGCGCCACAGAAGAAAAGTGTAGGAAGGTGTATTGCTCTCCCCCGAAAAGTGCACGTTACAACCATAAATCACCAATGTAATTATAGAGCAAATACTTTGAACCATAAACAGACAGACACAATAACTCACAGCCATGCACTCTTAGAAGATAATCATCTCTCTACAGCTATTTATTCAAAGCTTACAAGTACATAGAAATAACTCAGAAAAATAATAAGGACATAGATCACAGAAGAAGTAAAGAAGTCAAAAAGAAATACATCACCGTGAGCGTAACAGAATTCCTCATCTCGTCCAGAAGCAGCTGGAAGACCCCGGGAACAGCCAGGCCGAAAGCACCACAGGAAGGCCGGACATAACTGTCCTTCTCCGGCTGAAGTCTCACCTGACCACCTCCGGGCTTCCGCATATATACACACTCCACAAAGGGGAGTTAATTCTCCAACATTCTGGAAATTGCACTTGCGCAGTTGAGGAACAGCCGTCGGTTGCCAGCTGGGTCAATCGAGAACTCCCCCCAAGAAGCGCAGGGCCTCCCTTCTCTAAAAACACGCTCCACAGAGAACAGTAGCAAGCCATAACAACGTTAGCTTTCCCAGCAGAAATGTCCTTGACCGCATACCAGGTTTGGAAAAGCATGTTTGTCTCAGCACTGTGACTCTAATACTCTGCAAAATGTGTGCAGCGTTTCACTGCGGTATGAAGTAAATATCCAACATGGCTCCGAGCGCTCCCAGAATGCAATGCGCACCCGCGCCATTTTGGATCAGGCATAAATCAAGCATAACAGAAGGACTCAGTAAAGATGCTCACAGTGTTAGCTGAGAAGGGGTTCAAGGTAGACAAGGAAAAGTTAGAGTACTGCCAAGAACAGGTGCTATACATTGGTCAGCTCATTTCACAGCATGGAAGGAACATTGCACCACAACGGGCACAAGCCATAACAAACACACCACAACCACTGACAGTCAGAGAACTACAGCAGTGTCCGGGCCTATGCAACTACTGCAGGGCGTGGGTTTTTGACTACTGCTCATACATAGGACCCCTGCTCGAACCCCTCAGAGAAGCACAGAAGGGGGACAAAAGGTTGGGGTGGACAAGAAAAATGAAAGAGGCATTTGATGAATTAAAACACGCTATCTCAACAGCACCAGTACTGGCCACCCCAAACTATGAGCATCAATTTTTCATTTTCTCACATTGCGACTCAGCAGTAAGGAAGGCAGTACTGACACAAAAAACGAGCATGGGACACAAACCTGTAGCATTTTACAGCGGACACTTGGACCCCGTAATGTTAGGTCACTTCCCTTGCGAACAGAGCCTGGCCGCCGCAGCCTTTGCAGTGGAAAAATCATCATCAATAACAATGGGGTTCCCTAACACACTATTTGTGGAACATGCCCTCTTTGCCATACTGAACAAGCCCAAATCGACATTGGCAACACACAGGGCATCAGGATATGAAATTATTTTGTCAAGACCAGAATTAACGATTGTTAGGTGCAGTAATGTAAACCCAGCAAGATTTTTAGCAGAGGTTGTTGAAGATGGTGACTATGCTCATGATTGCACACAAGCCATTGAAATGTACTCCAGCACAAGAAAGGTTGAGGAAAATGCCCTGGAGGGGGGAGAGATAATGTAAATTGATGGGTCCTCAACAATTGACCAGAGTGATGGGGTAAGAAGGACAGGAGCAGCAGTGGTTCGACTGACAGAGGATTGGATGTATGTACCAGTAAAATGTGTTCAGCTACCACAACATTTCTCAGCGCAGGCAGCAGAACTAGTGGCCCTAATTTTGGCACTAAAAGAGAACAATGACAAGAGGGTAACAATATATTCAGATAGTGCATACATCACAGCGACAGTGCACTCAGGGTTAATAAAATGGCAACGAAGGGGGTTCAGAAGAGCAGATGGAAACCCAGTACAACATGCCCTCCTACTTGCTGAACTGATTGAAGTAATAAATGACCCTAAAGAAATAGCCTTCGTGAAATGTCAGGCACAAACTAACGGGGATGACCCTATCTCAAAAAATAATGAAACGGCAGACGCACATGCCGAACATGCCGCATATTTTGGTGACCTTTGGACTCTCCCAGAAAAACAAAACGATAGGGGGAGGGCGGAGGCAAGACAAATGTTGATGATGGAGGGGTACACACACATCCCTGAAACATTATGGCATCAGAATAATACAGGCAAAGTAGTGATGCCCCTAGCTCTATTGAAAACAGCCCTGGCTCAACTACACCATCCCACTCACACAGGAAAGGAAGTGATTGCAGCATGAATAAAAGAGGCCTGGTTCTGTCCCGAGCTCAATTCACACGTCACAAACTTTACCAGCAATTGCCTAACCTGTCAACAGTTCACGGCCGGTCACACGCTGCAAGTGATAAAAGGTACTATATCCCGGCCAGAAGGACCGTTTCTGCACTTACACATTGACTACTTTGACATGATCAATGTATGTCAAGGATACAGATATATGATTGTGGTAGTGTGCCCATTTTCAAGGTGGATAGAGGCTGGACCCTGCTCTCATGCAGACGCCTTCAGAGCAGCCAAGTTCCTGGTAAGGGAGGTCTTCCCTAGGTGGGGGGTTTGCGAGGTGCTGCGGTCAGACAATGGCCCGCACTTCGCAAATGAAATGTTCGAACACATAACTACATTGCTTGGCATTAAACACAAATTTGCATGCGCATACCACCCGCAGACTAATGGTTTTTGTGAATGCCTGAACGGCCTCCTAAAGGAAGCGATTGCAAAAATTCAGCAGACAACTAAGAAAAGCTGGTTGTACTGCCTCCCCTTGGCCTTGTTTGAATTAAAGAATAAGCCAGGGTCAGATCACCACCTCACACCCCGCAAGGTGGTGACTCGACATCAGATGTGCCTTCCACTTACTCCACCATCAAGGGCCATGTCAGACTATCATACCTCTGCTAATGCTTTTGGTGACGAAATGTATGAATATGTGTCTTCCTTGATAACTAGTGTTGCCTTTATCTCTCAACAGCTCGAGCGGACGCAGGGCGGGTCGAACATAACCCAACAAGAAGAAACAAAAAAGGAACAGGGACAACCAGCACAGTGGACTGTTGCGGAATGGAACCACGTCCTCCTACGCAACTTCAACCGCCGGTGGAATAGCCCCCGGTTCACTGGGCCCCACCAGGTGGAAGCAGTACCTCCTAGAGCCATAAAATTGCGTGATAAGAAAGTGTGGAACCATTTACACGATGTCAAGCCCTACAAAGATAAGACCCACCTTTGGGTTGTGACAGGGCCAACGTAGCAGCAACAACAACAAAAGACAATGCAGCAGCAACTACAACAAAAGACAATTGCGACACTGGCCCTGACCCCTCCCCAACTACAGACACCCCTAAAAACATTGGACAATCACCCACAGCCCACCCCATGGTCACAAGATCCCAGATCAAACAAAACACTGCCCCGGCCAGCCCACCCCTGCCACTAGCCAAATAAAGGACATTGCCTAACAAATTGTCACGTTGCACCACACTTGTAGACACGTGCATGTTTTCTTTCTCTTTTTGTCTCGCACATGCAGGTACCGCGCACAACTGTTTATATATAAGGAAAAGTGAAGAAACTTACATTGCGTTTTGCCCAGGGGTAAATGCTACCCACAGACGATAACACCCCCGAAGCACTGTCACACCAATTTGTATACGCTATAAAAAGACCAAAATATCTAAAAAGGAGAAGGATATGTGTGTATTACAACATGTTCATTTTGGCCGTAGAACAATCATTCCCACATCTCCACAAGCACTTACCAGCTCTGAGAGATAGGTCTCTGAGATTAGCGTAGGAACAGATTTTAGCATGGGCATTAAACGACTACCTGATAGGGAGAGCTTGATTAAAGATAACTAACAAATTAGCGCATATTTTTAGAAATGTTCAGGCGTGCATCTATAAAGCAAAGAATAATAAGCTGCAGGACCGCAGCAAAGGTAAGAGGAAAGTGCCAGTGATATTAGCTATTGTAATAAAATTAATAGGTGTGTTGTTTATCACTGGTCTATTGGCTGCCTCTGTCTGGCAGACACACTATGATTATCATGTTATCGCTGCACCCAAAACTAATTTACCCCATACCACAGGTGCAACAGGTACGGTGTCAGGTGGTACAAGTAACACAAGGGGTAATGGGAACAGGGTTAAGCGTAGTACCTCTATGGATAACAATGAGGTGGACACATACCTCACAGCATCCGCACACGTCTCAAATAACATGTAGTATCAGCACATGTCCAAAATTGGTAAGCAGACAACTAAGGACAACTGCTATGTGTGCTCGCTGATCCCATACGCCACGAGCGCATCAAGGACATTTGTAGCTACTGAAGTGCCAGCAAGAACAGTAGAATGTCTGATATATTTGGCAATGTTCCAAACAAAAGGACGTTTTCAAGGAGAAGTAGTAATGTTGCATTGGAAGACAAGGGACTCATACCCATATGAAAATAACTTCATCAAAACACTTATGATGTACAATAGTTACCGCCAACATACTCAAGGGTTCCGGTATGTGACGGATGGTCCTGAAAAAGGAGAAACGAAGAAAGTAACATTAAAATACCTACCGTGCGAAATTGCTGGTGAACCAGGTTGCTGGGAAAGACCACTGATAGTAATATATGGGAAGATATATATGGATGGACAGAGGGAGTTGTGGGGAGCAATATGGTAACGTCCGCAAATGAAAATGTGAACAGAATAAATGAAACAAACCACAAATGCTGGACAGAAAGGGTAAAGAGTATACCACTGTTAACATGGCTGGAGAAAGACGAAGACCCAATAACTATACTACCGCTAACTGCAACCACACTGTGCTATCAACACACCGGCGATGTTGATGTTGGAAGTAACAACAACTGTAAAAGTACAGTACTGATACCTGAGGGGGGTTCCGGCACAGCAGTTCTAATGGACCACTATTGGGCCTGCGGAGATAAGGCATACCACAGCTTACCACCATCCTGGAATGGAATATGCACTATGGTACACGTCAACGTACCATCTCTGGTTGTACCTCAGAAACATGTCAACTTGGGCAACTTCCCTAAGATGGGCGAAGGGAACAAAAGGAGGAAAAGATATGTGGTTACTGAAGAAGGTAAAGGAAATAACGACACAGACATTTTGTCAAGGGTGAAAATACAAGGAGAACCACTGACGGGAAACTACCTGTTGGGAAGATCGGAAACAGCTCCCAGTGACATTCCTTCAGGACACAGACTGTTCGGCAGAGCAGCAATGTTCTTCTCATCAATAATACATCCATGACTGCAGGCATATGCAAATGCAAAATGTTTCATATAACCTGATGGGAGCTTATGATGACAATAAATTCAACCGTCAATGGATTGAATGCAATGAAAGAAGAATTGAGGGCAGTGTGAATGGTAGCACTCCAGAATAGATATGTGCTGGACCTCCTCATGGCAATGGAAGGAGGAGTTTGTGCAAAAATTGGAAAATCATGTTGCACATTCTACCCCGCTAAAGACGCGGACAATGGAACTCTTACTGAGGCAGTATCACAACTCGCCATGATGCACTCAAAAATGGTAGAAGAAGCCAAAGGAGTAAAAAAAGATGGCAGCTGGTTTTCATTTTTATGGTGATGGATGCCTTCATGGCTGTCAGATGGATTGAAAATAATAGTGGAATGTATAATAATGGAAATGGCTGTATTGCTTGGACTGAGGTTGTGGAAAGCAAGAATAGCACGAACGACGGACGAAATGATGGAAATGATCGGCATGCACGCCCTACTACCAGCTGATGATGACAAACACACAGACATTATTATAAAAGAACGAGAAAGGTTGCGCAAGCAAATACTAGAAAACCACTTGGACCCACCATCTGTGAAGGTAGAGAACCCGAGGAACCTGAAGAGCTTTGGAAAGTGGGTATACTGCAAACCCGGTGGTGGCTGCGTCTATATGTATTGGTCATTTGAATATCATGTCCACCACTATGGACACCTGGCTGGAATAACGAAAATATGGAGGGTACGCAGAGATAAGAAAATGGATAATTTTGTGGTCGAAAAGTCGACCAGAGGGGGGACTGAAGTGGGAGAATGGGATAACACCCTCCCCCCAGTCTCATCCAGACCATGGCTTAGGGGATCACGGCCCAAGCACCCACCACGAGAGGAGTTCCAACAATTCCCTTTCTTACCGGATGACAAAAGTATCCTGCTTCAAAGGCATACACACACGAGGAGTATGCCCACTAGCACGCCCTGGTCAAGCCGACGCATGCGCCATGGACCAGCTCGATTAGACACCAACCATGAAAATCACCATCGTAAGAGATGCCATGACGACATAGCCAACAGACAAGAACACACGTGCCACCATGGACACTGGTCACTCACACACCAACCCACACAAAGAATATACTCAGTGCTATTACGTAGTGGACTGCCATACCCACGGACAGGCATCGTTGTTATTTTTCACATAGGCCTTCTACAGCACCGCAGAAACGCAAGATGCCTGAAGAGCTAGTGTATATGCTTGCTGATGCTTTCTCGCTACCTAACCCCATGAAGACGCCACCATATATACCTAATGCTGCGTGTAACACTCTGTCACCCAGTGACCTCCATAGTATGGATTATGTACCGCCACCCACGAACCTAGGCCCAAGTAGACCGCAAGCAAGAGTCCCCCAGGCAGGAGCCTCGCAAACGAAAATCCTCCCAGAACGAAAATGCAAGTGCTGACCATGCAGAACGAGCCCCCAACGAGAGCCCACAGCCAAGGCCGCGATGTTGCAACCTGCATGCCGCGCGCCCAGCGCCAAGGTTATACCTGCAAGTGCCAAACCCTCAGAGGCAGAATACAAAATCTAATGCTCATAATTCTACTCCAGCTACGGTCTCCCCACATGTGACAAAGCCAAAACTGACAAGGTGCCAAGCCCACGAGACAGAGAATCGCCAGGGTCCCACATCTGGGACACAATCTGCAACAACGAAGCGAAAAGTTGGACACCTACAGCGATGGGAAAGACATGCACACCAGCCCGTAAGCAGACCTGTCCATTGTCCGCCACAAACACATAGTTGTTCATTGTTGCTAATGTCAGGTACACCGCGAGCTGGGAACGGTGATGGTCCCAGGCTTGGAGGCTTGCGGGAGAACCAATCAGAACACAAGGGGCTCATCAGTGACGCCATCACTCTTAGCCAATCACCAAGGGTCCCCTTGTAACAATTCCAATGTAGCAACTGTTCGGGACAGCCCAAGTGTACCACCTGACCCGTCCTTATCCACTAACATTTCCTCCCATAGGGTAACTATACTAACCCTAAAACTTGGGGAACTAACCCGAAGTGGCGATAGGTTTTGTGATGATTTCCCATGTGACGCAAGTAGCACGTCATACTGCTGTAAAAAGGGCCTGCGAGCCCCACTAACCATGAGAGCCTCTCTAGATTCATATGGTCTGAGCGTATCCCTGCCGTTACTCTAATAAACAGCAGTTATTACCTTGCTCTTGGGTGTGTCTCATACTCCTTTTGGGACATGGGAGGAGTTGGGGTCTCCCCAACCCCGCAAGTCCGCAGACGGCCTTGCCGGCACCCGGGAAAATCACCTCGACAGTAACAAAAAGGAAAGCTCCATATGTGTGTCACATAGAAAGGGATCCACATGTTTATCCCTGCACCATTTGCTGAACTTGTTCCAATGGCAACGGTACAAAGATTTTGTTGCTGGCCTTCTGGTTGAATGCAAAATCTCCATTACATCCTCTGGGAGGTCCCAATCCTTATATCGCAGCCTTTCAGAAACCAGGTGTGAAGGCTGAGTGTCTTGACCTCTGGATGGAGAACCCGACCTTCCTCTTGCAAGAGAAGATCCTCTCTTGCGGAAGACGTATTGGAGGGCAGGTGGACATGTCCAGAAGGTCCAGGTACCATGTCCTCCTGGCCCAATACGGGGCAATTAGGATCATGGACTTCCCAAACTTTCTCAACCTCCTGATCACATGAGGAATGACGGGGCCTGGAGGGAATGTGTATGAGGTGGAAACTCATAGTCCACCACGAACGCGTCCCCTAGAGCTCCTCTCAGAGGAAATTCCATTGAGCAAAACAGTTCACACTTCCGGTTGACACTGGTCGTGAACAGATCCACCTGAGTGGTTCCCTAAAGGGTGAAGATCTCTTGAAGGACTTCCTGAGTTACTTCCCACTCATGGGAGACTGTGCTCTGCCTGTTCAGTGCTTCTGCCACTGTGTTCTGCTCTCTGGCTAAGTGAACTGCCGATAGAGAGCTTCTTTCTTGAATTGCCCAGAACCAGAGCTGCATCGCCTCACTGGAGAGTAGTAGTGACCTTACACCTCCTCTCTTGTTGAGGTAGTAGATGGCCACTGTTTTTTCCGTCATTATCAGGATATTCTTTCCCTGTACAGATGGCAGGAAGGCCTTCAGCGCTAGTCTGATTGCCCTGAGCTCCAGAAGGTTGATATGTAGTTTGGACTCCAATGGAGACCAACGACCGCTGATTGTCAGATCACTGGTGTGGGCTCCCCACCCCGTTAGTGAGGCGTCCATCACTACCATTAACTCCGGCCATGGCTGCCAAAAAGATTCTCCCTTGAGAATGTTGTTTTTGCAAGCCCACCACAGAAGGTCCTGAACAACTCTGTTCGGATCTTGCAGGTGGTCTGACATTCTGCCTGAAAACTGGGACCACTGATTCCTGAGAGCCCATTGGAGGGATCTCATTCTCAGGTGAGCCTCTGGCACCAGGAAAATGTAGGATGCCATGAGACTGAGCAACCTCAGAAAATTGAGGGCTGGAAGATGCTGGGCACTCTGGAATTTGGTAACCATCTGCAGAATGTGTTGAGCTCTCACCTCGGGTGGCAAGGCTTTCCCCAATGAAGTATCCAGGACTGCCCCAATACATTGGAGTCTTTGGGATGGTATCAAGTGAGACTTCTTGTAATTGAGGAAGAAGCCCAGTTTTTGAAGAGAGAGAGGTTACGCTGAGATATTCCCGGGCCTGATCGGGTGAACGAGCCCTGATCAGCCAATCGACCAGGTACGGGTAGATGTGAATCCCCCCTCTCCTGAGACTCACTGCCACCACCGCCATCAACTTGGTGAAAACCCTTGGGGCAGAGGTCATCCCGAATGGCAGAACTCCAAATTGATAATCAGAACCACAATCCGCGAACCTCAGGTACTTTCTGTGCTTGAGATGAATTGACACATGAAAGTAAGCATCCTGAAGGTCCGATCATACCAACCAGTCCTGAAGTTGGGGAGCCTGAAGGATCTTAAAAAGGGTAAGCTTTGAGGTCTGCAGCTTTTCCAAACTCTCACATGCCTTGCTGCCAAACAGCCTTGAGCCGTCAAAGGGCATTTTGAGTAGTCTAGCTTGCACATTTGGTGCAAACCCAGACTTACGCAACCATGCAAATCTGTGTAACACCTTGAAGGCCGCCATGGATCTGCTGATGCTGTCTGCAGTATCCAAACCTGACTAGAGATATTCACCCATTGCCTCCTCCCCAACCTTGATGATTGCCAAGAAGCTGTCTCTTTCCTCTCCTTCCGGGATGTGGTCAGCTATCATAGCTACACAGTCCCACAGGGTAAAATGTAAATCTAGACAACATTTGTCATCTTCAATGCCATACTACCCGCAGTGAAAACCTTTCTCGCCCAGGCATCCACTCGCTTATCATCCATGTCAGGAAGCATGGATGTGTATGCTCACTGCTTTGTAGATGTAGCAGCCTGAACTACCAAGCTTTCTGGTGTGGGGTGCTTATTGAGATACTCTAGGTCACTGCTGGATGGTCTGTACTTCCTTGCAAAGTTTTTATTTACTGCAGCTGCAGTTTCTGGAGTCTCCCAATTTGCAGAGACCATTTTCTGCAATGCCATGTGAAAGGGCAAAATTGGGTCTTTCTGAGGACCCTGGTCCAAGATGTCCATCATGTCATCTTGCTCAAAAGATGGACTGGGCCTGCTCCATCCTGAAAATGTGATAACCATTCCCATAAGTTTTATGTTTGATGATTCAGCATGCTCAGTTGGGTCTGGTTTGACAAACTCTAACTCTGGTAAGGTATCCAACCCATTGGCTGAATGAAGGTTATCGTATAAATATCTTAGGCTGGACTCATCAGATGTTACTTCCTGTGGCACATGAGGGGTGCCAAACTGTAGTCCAAAAGGTGGTGTATTGTCATCCGAGGGAGGTTCCTCCTCATATATGGCTAACAAAGACTTAAAATAGTCTTTTTTATGTAAAGGTTTGTAATCCTCTTTCTGTACCACTACAGGCTTTCACAATGTCAAAGTAGTCGTCGTAGTCATCAACGATGGCTTAGAAATCAGTGCCGATTTAGTCAGCATTGACTTTGGTTTGGACATCGACAACTCCGATGCCGGGGGTGTGGGGGGGTTGGTGAAGGTGTTAAAGATTTCGACGTCTTGTGCTTCTTCAACGGAACCCTCGATGGGCTAGGTTCCTGACTCGTCAAAGCCCTCAATGATTTTTCATCGGATCAAGAACTTTCTCGATGCAAAACCAGCTTCAAGCTCGATTTCGATGATTTAGTCTTCAACTTCCCTTTGTTATCCTTACCTAGAGCGAGTGGGGCATGGCTCTTCTGCTTGTCCTTCCAGGAGGTAGAGGCCGCCTTCTCAAAGATTTGCTGCATTTCACTACGAAACTCATCCGATTTTGCAGGGGAATCAGTTTTTGTAGGACACCTGATCACCTCCTTTGAGGAATCACTGGAGGTCGAAGGTGACCTATGACACCTCTTCTTGGCCGTCTTCAAAGAAGACGAAGTATGGCGCTATCGACTTCTCGATAGAGATCGTTTTGATTTTTTCCATCAGGATGAATCCCTCAACTCATCAGTCTTTTTTTATCTCTTCGAAGGTGACTTCGAAGCTAACCTCCCCACCCTCAGTTTACCTTTAAGCTTCCTAAGAGCCTTCTCGGTCATCGCATAACATGAGCCACAGTAGAAGGTACGGTGCCAGGAACCCAAACACAACAGACACAAGCGGTGGGGTCGGTGATCGACAGCTTCGACATGCAGTCTTGGCACTCCTTAAAGCCCGACTTGGGCGTCGATGGAGTCGACGAAGAAGACATTTTTCAAACAAAAATCACTATTTTGACTGACGTGCACAATAGTTCTATCAAAGCGTTAGCTCAGAAAAATGGAACAGAAGCCAGCGGGTGCTGCGTGCGCTACATATACTGATGATGACGTTGACTGTTGAATGGAGGCCCCCGAGTTACATCGACTCGATGACACTGCACACAGCGCCCTCTGTCATAAAAATATTCCGAAGCAGCTGAAGCTGGAGAGATAATTATCATAAGATGAGAAATACGTGGGAGGGCACAATCTCTTCGAAGTACACAGTTACAACATTAACACCAGACAATTACAAACATTGAAACACATACAAAATCCTGCTCAGCATCTCTGGTAGCCACGGCTATTTAACGTGGCTACAAATCTTGCCTTGCAGCCACGGGTACACGTACATTTTCTACAAACTGAAAATCAAACTAAGCCAACCTTCAAAACTTCAAATAAGACAAAGGAACACCTTAGCACATAAAATAACAAACTCTGATACAATTCTGACCTGTACCATCCACATAAATAAGACTATTGCACATAAAATGTATGTGCCAGTAGATGTGGTTATAACAATAGCTGTATCTAGCACAACAACCAATGAAAAGGCAAAAAGTGTTGATGCGCCCACGCACGTGCTTGTTATAACCACCGTTATAGAGAAGTTTTGCTGGTTCGACTGTTATTACATGCGGCTAAGACACATCCACAAACATTCGACGTGCCATTTGCTGGTGTTTAGCCGTGGCTGCACAGGGTGCCACTTTCAGCCGCAGTTAAACATGCCAGCCTTTGCTGTAGCTAGGTGCGATCCTCAAAACACCAATCACAACCTTTTTTGTATAGCCACGTTTATATGATACATGTATATAAAAACCTTCTCATAGCCACAGCTATCACACGTCCATTCGATGTACCATTTGCTGGTACATATCCACGGCTGCATACGGTATCACTTTTACCCACGTGTAGCAACGTGGGCCCAACAGGTCAGTGCTGGGTAGCTGCGGTTATTAGGTTTAAAAAAATATAAATTAGGAATGATGAAAGGCTCAGTAGTGATACAATGGTAGTTAAAATGTGTCACTACAGTATATGACTGCTCATGAAGATATGTAATGTGGATGATGAAAAGAAAAGCGCATTATACATGGTAGTTAGGATACAGAACATTGACTGCATGCAAACAAGTTCATATACATTAGTATATAGTATACTCAGTGGCAACGTGCTCATCTTGGAAGCAAGATGACGCAGAGCAACATCAGTTTAAATCCCAGGTTTGTGCTTAGAAACCTCTGTAGTATTAAGCGTGTTATAAATAACCAATTATATACAATGATAGTATCCTTCTATCTGTAAAAAAAGAAAAAACAATACATTAAAGAACACACTACATGAAAACCAATTTAATAAATGTTTTGACCCTTTGCAATAAATACACAATATAAGATACAACATTGGTGCCAGTACACTGTTGTTCTCTTTGCATATACTAATCATTGGATCATTGGGAAAGAAAATCCAACTTGTATTAAAAAAAAAACATACTTCTGAATGGTCTGCCCCATGCAAAGCTGCAGACCTTTTGTCTTACATGTGGTCTTCCTTCTGCACTGGAGAAGTGAGCAGTGGTTGTGCAGAATCAACCTCCACACATCAAATGTGCTGCCACCAACAGCCAAAGTCTTGAAACACCTGCACCAGTGCAACTCTCTATTTGAACAGTCATCAGAAATGCTGGAGAGTTTCAGAAAGGAGGCTTTTCATGAAGTGTCTGGAGGAGTGCTGCTCCCATCTGCAGACGTACCAATTGGATGAGCGTGAGGCCTTCCCAAGATGTTGTTTCTAATGCCAATAATTTTGTGTACCAAAGTTTGTTTTGAATTCAACCAAGAGAGAATAGGGTAGAATAAGTAAACTTGGAGAACAAAGGATAGAAAACAAATCACACAGGAAGAAACACTAGTACTTTATGAGAAAAAAACATTCCCTAATGTTTTAGTTATGAGAATAATGTGCTGCCTATTCCACAATTGGCGTTTCCCAGGAGATGCCACACTAGCCCACTGAGAAATGACTTTCTTCAAACATAATGTACACTGCCATCACTAATTTACTAACACAATAGGGGTACAATAAAAGTATAAACACTATTACTATAATCAGACATCAACATGGGAAACAAAACAGTCACACAGATAGAAATATAAACTGAGTGAGAACAAATAGGGGACATTATGCTAAGAAATTAAAATAGAGTGAATGGGGTAGGTTAAGTAAACTTGGATAACATGGGAAACAGAACAGTCACACAGACAGAAACAGTACCCATGATCAATCAGCATACCACAGATTCCATTGATGAGATTTCTACCACACCCAAAAAAATAACTTTATATTCAGCAGTGCAAACAGACCTTTTTAGTGAACAATGTTCCATTCCAAAGCTTAGGAACATCAGTACTGATCAACCACCTGTTACAGGTGCACTAGCACAATGAATGTAGAAATGCAATACCTCCTCCACAACCACCTTCATCCAATCTTTATGTTTTGATTATGGTTTGGCTTTTCATGGAAGTTAACTGTACAACATATGGTGCAAGTCCATTGGTATGATGAGAATGATGCAGGTACAAAACAATAAAAAAACTAAAAGATTACTAAAATAAACTTGCAAAACACCATCAATTGTACTACCTCACAGAAAACTGAAAACAGATAAAAGTACTGCATAGTGAAAGTGCATTAAAATTACAGTCCAATAAACGTTCAACCTCACTAACATGAATACAAGAAAGAAATACCTACACATGAATGCCATTGATTGACAAATCCAATTTTGTTGGTCCATGTTACTGAATGTTAAAAAATAAATTAAAAAATACTTGCCACAGAATCAGAGCAGATGTAAAAAATGATAATGAATACCATCTGAAATCAGTGTTTAATATAACCAACACACACAACAATGCAAATAAACCTTCAAATATGTAAATATTTATTAACACTTACTTTCACATCAGCCACACTCTTGACATGTGCACACTGTGAGTTCTGGAATCAAAAGGAGAACATTGCGGACAATGGTGGTTTTTATACTTTAAAACATGAGTACCACACAAAAAGGATTATTTACTAATAAAACTACTAAAATGGATGACATATTTTCACCACAAACTATCACAGACAGCTACACAAATAACAATAGGCAATCACAAACAATCAAATTCACTGATATCCTTTTTATCCCTGCCCAGCATCTCTCAGACCTGCAGCTACCACAAGTCCACAAACACACGTTGTGCCATTTACGATATATAGCCGCAGCTCCACAGGGTGCCACCTATATCTGTGGGAAGCAAAGCAGCCCAGTAGGCAGTGGGATAGCCACGGTTAAACACCTCCCTGTTGAAAAGCGCCATCCTCAAGACACCAATCACTCCCCTTTTTTCTATAGACGTGGCTATAAGAATTCTTTTTTTTTAAAATCTAAGTATGGAGTATCAATGACAAAAGAGAGTGGTGATAGAATGTTACTTAAAAGGTGTCAATACAATAAATGACTGCTCATTGAGTTATTTAAAGTGGATGATGATAAAGTATACATAGAAGTTAGGTTATAAAAGATTGGGGTTAGGTAGGATGGATAAGGTTCAAAAACAGGTAAAGGATGGGTTGGACACAAACAATGAGAGTATATTGCATAGAGAGTTCTACAATCAGAAGGACAAAACTGCATAAAATGATAGCTTTTATACTTTCCAAAATCAAAACCACAAAAAGAAGACTATATTTACTAACTAAAATACCAAAATGGTCCACACATTTTGAGTGTAAACTATAACAGATAAACACAGAATTACAACCGTAAAATTAACTGATTACAAACACCAAAACACACACATCATACATACCCTACTCATACAAATGACTAGAAATAGAAAAGACTGCAGAGATATCATGGCTGATTTGAAAACTGTGTGGCTGATCGGGGACAGTTGGCTGTCTTGGTTACTGGCTTTTTGTGAGAAACGAAATATTAACATGGACCTTGGTTTGAGAGATTTTACAATTAAATGGTTTGGATTGCGGGGAATGCATTGGGTTGACGCGTTTCCCAAAATTGTTCAGTCTGATAAGTACAGCGTAGCAAGACATCATACTAATACATTGTGGAGGCAATAATTTGGGGAATATACAAGGTGTGTTCCTTACTTTAATGATGAAACAAGACATGGGAAAACTAATGGAACTTTTTCCTCACATCATCTGTATCTTTTCCAATTTGACTCAAAAGTAAACATGGAGATGGACCCCCAGATTTAATGGTAAAATTGATAATAAAAAAATAATAAATTAGTTTCAGCATTCATGAGAGACCACAACCAATGATGGATTTCATTCAATAACATACAGTTCTACATGCCCAATTTCTATAGACATGATGGAGTACAGCTAACCGATAAAGGAAATGCAGTGTTCCTTCATAACCTCAAAACAGTACTCCAAATGTGCTATAATACTACACTCAGTGTACCCCAAAACAGTACTTATCACATATAAATACATAAATACAATAAAATAGTACCCCAAAACATATCTTTAGTATAACCGTGGCTAGAGTTCATTGACTTTCTTATAGCTGCGGTTACAAATTGTTAGTTAAAGGGGGACTCACATAGGGTTTTATACATATATACATATTTATGTAATAAATAGTCCTTAAAAAGTCCTCTTTCAGGTACAAAGAGTACTTTTTCAGCATATTGGGCCCTAATAGCTGCGGGTATGTTCCATTGCATTTGCAGCTACAACCCACCCTCCCCAGTTGGTGCTGCGATTACCAGCGCCTCCAAATTCTGACTACATGTTGGATGATACAGTAGCTGTGGTTATGGATCTATGTTTAAAAAATAAACTGCATACATGTGTAACATCAATCAGAATAAAATGGTGGGAGTATAGTTAATCTCTAAGGTACAGAAGCTGTGAATAGATTCACTACATATAGAAAAGGAAACATACAATAATATCCTTCTATCTGTGAAAAAAGAAAACATTTTAGTTAGAGAGCACACACACTTTAGGAAACACAATTCAATTCTCAAGTTTGTATGACTCTCATGTCTCCTAAAACAACCTATAACAGTCAATACACATCAAAACAATTCTTCTAAACAGTAGAAACACAATTAAACAAAACCATTTTTTTTAACATTACACCAATAACAAAAACTTGGCTATAACCCCGTTATACTGAGAGGACCCTCCCAAAGCCGCGGGTACGCCTACAGTTTTCCATACGTTGAAAAACACATATTGAAAGGTTTCAGATTCAAATCAAATATGTCTTTAGGTGAGAGCATCCAAACAGAAGACATGTACAATTCTGTGGTAAAACATCCATAGACTAATATGATCACTGCACCAAAATACAAACAGTTGTAGCCACGGGTGGAGCAGATAGGCTCACACGCACCAGCCCGCCAAAATGCTCGATGTGCACTTGGAGATATGATAGCCGTGGGTGTGGACAGCCGCAGGTGGCCACGGCTACCCATAACATTTTTACAGATTGAAAAAGATATGAGGGCTTAGAATCAGAAACACATGTAAAATTGTCTAGAGTAAAATAGATTAAATATCATGATCAATGCACAAGAATTGGTATCGCTATAACCGCAACTAAGGCGATAGTTTTAGCCACAGCTGCACCTGCCAAAAATACACAATGTCCCATTGGCTTAGTGGTACTCGTGGCTATAGCCCATGTGACAGGGTGCAATGTTTCATTGGCTGCTGTCGGAACCTCTCACAACCGTGGCTATTTAAAAAAGGCATCAAATGTACTTTCCTTTTCCAATATACATAAAAAGTTCTCTGTATGGTTCTTAAAAGAGCCTTTGGGTTCTTTTACCAATTTATATATATATATATTCACTGAAAACACTTTGTTAAAGCGACGTTTTGGTAAAGTTGCACTATTAAAAACCTATGACATTCAATGAAAAAACGTTGTTAAAGGGATGTTATGGTTACAAGTAAAACCGAAAAACCCCAGAAATTTGCCAGTTATGGTAAGCCAAGCAACCATAACTCGCGCCAGCACTGTGCACTGCTAAGACTAACACCCAGGACATCAAAGAAGACATAGCAAATGTCATTGACCTAGAAGGCAACATGATGTCCGTTGATATCATGTCTGCGGACATCATGTCGCCTTCTAGGCCAATCGGATGCTGTCCGCGGACCAAACAGGGAAATGGGTCTGCTAAGCGCAGCCAGCTATCACATATTTTTTGGACCTACTTTTTGGTCATTTAAAAAAAAACTACTGGACGGGTTTACACCAAATTTACAAAAGCACGCTTTCAGGACTAAGCCACGGCTCCTGGCGGACATTTGGTGAAAATCCATCCAGCAGTTTGGGCTGTAGGCATGAGCAAAACCATTTTCATTATGTCTATGGAAGAAAATACAATTTTGGGACCCCCCCCTATACATTTGGCCCCCTTGATGAAACCTCACCAAACTTGCCAAACAAATTCAGATCGGTAGTGGCCATGTAGTTATGGTTAAGTTGCTAAACCCATAGGAAGAGCACTTTTTTGGCGACTTATAACTTTGCTCCCTGTGGACAAATTTGGATAAAACTTTGCCAAAAAAGTATATGGGGCCGCTGCATTGTTTTGGAAAGTTGGGTGAGGTTTTGTGGAGGGGGGCAAAGTTATAGGGAGGACCCAACATTTTTCTTTTTCCATAGACTGAATGGGGAAAAACCTTGCGCACGTCTACAGCCCAAATGGCTGGGTGGATTTTAACCAAATCTACGGCAGGAGCGGGGGCTTATTTCCGAAAGCATGCTTTTGTGTGTTTGGTGGAAATCTGAGCAGTACTTTTGTTGCAAAGAACTGAAATGTATGTCTCAAAAAATCAGTGATATCTGGGTCCGCTCTGCTGACCCATTTCCCTGTTCGCTCTGCAGACAAAAGTCTCATTGGCTTGTAGTACGCCGTGATGTCGGTGAACATTGGACACGGGTGGTGGTTGGCTGGAGGGAAGCATGTTGTGCATCAACATTTTTGGGAAACGCCGCTATGGTGTATCGGAGGATAGTGCGGTGCCGAAAGGGCCTGGCATACATGCTGTATGCCATGTGGTGGTGGGAAGAAGGGATGAAAAGGGTGGGGGAGTGAGAAGTTGGTCATCAGATATATCTCATTAGGTGGAAGAAGACAGTGGTGTGCTTGCAGTATCTGTGCACACTGTGCCAATTTGCAGTTACCTCCACAGGCGACTACCTTGTGTGGTGTGTGCAGGCAGCCTTTGATATGGCACAATAGCTTGTGCAGCAACTTCTTTCAGCGGTGACTGGTGGCAGGTGAATTGCAGAATGGGAGTGCAGTGCACATGCCATAAACATTGTAACATAGCATGTACTATGTTGTGTTCTGTGTGGTAAGCTCTTAGCCCCTTCCATGCATGGCTGGAGGTTTTGCACCACCAACTATGTGCCCTGGTTGCAAGTAGGTTTGACATTGTTCCCTTTTGTATGTGGTTTGTCACCAATTGCATACATTGTTGGTTCCATGGGTGTGGTGATTGTTAGAACATTCTACAGTGTTTAGTCCATGCCTGGAGCCGATGGAGTGGACACTCCTGCAGTGTGTGAAGTGGGTGCAATGTTCAAATAGTGTGTGCATAGAAGTGGATAGGGTTTTACTGTATATTGTATAGGCTTGGGTAGTGTCCATTGCGCAGAGTGCTGACTACTGTACTGGACTATGCAGTATTGGTTTTGTGCACTGAATAGAGTGCTGGGAGCAGGGCCACTGTTGTGAACAATGTTTTGGTTTGGTTGGCACACCATAGTATGTTAATGAAAGTGGGTAGGGGAGCCAGAGGTTGTGTTATGTTTGTAGATTCTGCTAACTGTTGCATGTCTCCATGCATAGCTGTATTACGGTGCAGAGGTTGGATAGGAGTACCGGTGGCTGTGGTACGTGTGTGGATAGTGGTACTTCGTTACATGTTGGCATGCATGCCTGCATTACGCTGCAGTGGGTGTGGCCAAGGCCTAGACTATTTGGTGCATGGCCAAAGGCCATAGGCTGTAGGCCAAGCACCCAAGAGCAAAGACCTTGACCACTCCCACCACAGCAATGTAGTTTTGACTCTTCATCTCTCAGAGGGTGGTGACCTTTAAATAATGGTTGTGGAGCACATTTTAGACCTGATAGAGCACCAGAAGTAAGCTGAAATGCATATATTGTTGGGTGTGGTCACTGTTAGAACATCCTACAGTTTTCGGTGTATGGCTGGAGATGGTACAGTAACAAGTCCTGCAGTGTGCCCACTGGGTGCAGTGTTGGAATACTGTCAGTATAGAAGAGGGTAGGGTTGAAGTGGATCTTCTATCTGCTTGGATACTGCAGTGTGTCAACTGGGTGCAATGGGAAAATAGTGTGCTTAGAAGTGGATAGGGTTGAACTGCATATTTTATAGGCTTGGGTAGTGTCCATTGCACAGAGTTCTGACTATTGTACTGCACTATTAAGTATTGGTTTTGTGCACTGAATAGAGTGCTGGGAGCAGGGCCACTGTTGTGAAAATGTTTAGGTTTGGCTGGCAGTAACACCATAGTATGTGAATGAAAGTCGGTAGGGGTGTCGGAGGCTGTGTTATGTTTGTAGATTCTGCTAACTGTTGCATGTTTCCATGCATAACTGTATTATGGTTCGGAGGTTGGGAAGGAGTGCAGGTGGCTGTGGTACTTATGTGGATTGTAGTATGCATGGTTGCATCACATGTTGGCGTGCATGGCTGCATTACGTTGCGGCGGGTGTGGCCGAGGCATACACTAATGGGTGCATGGCCAAAGGCCGTAGACCATGCAACCAAGAGGCAAGGCCTTGAACACACCCACCGTAGCAATGCAGGTTTGCCTCTGCATCTGTCAGAGATTGGCGACCTTTAAGAAATGGTTGTGGAGCACATTTTAGACTTGATAGAGCACCAGAAGTGTGCTGAAATGCATATATTGTTTGTTCAATGGGTGTGGTCATTGTTAGAACATCCTACAGTTTTCAGTGTATGTCTAGAGATGGTGCAGTGACAAGTCAAGCAATATGCCCACTGGGTGCAGTGTTGAAATACTGTCAGTGTAAAAGGGGGTAGGGTTGAAATGGATCTTCTATGTGCTTGGATACTCTGCTTTGTGCAGATTGTGGTTACAGGCCCAATGTTGTGAAGTTTTTGTCGTTTGGTTGACAGTGACACAATTCTTTGTGAATGGAAGTTGGTAGGGGTGCCAGAGACTGTGGTATGTTTGTGGATTCTGCTAACTGTTACATGTTTCTGTGCATTGCTCTGTTATGGTACGGGGCTGGCTAGAAGTGCTGCTGGCTATGTTACATTTGTGGATTGTGGAATCTGGCCACATGTTTGCACTCATGGCTCCATCATGTTCTGCTGGGTGTGGGCAAGGCCTAGACTCTTGTGTGCATGGCCAAAGTTGTGATGGGTGCCGCTCTGGATGATTTTGGATGCTGAAATTGTGGATTTATTTACAGAACGTTCTACCGGAGTTGCTTTGGAAGCACACGCGACGTTCACTCAGAATGTTCAGCAGAAAAAATGGAGTGCTGTACAGAAATGATAGTGTTGGATGCAGAGGTGTTGGGTGTTCTTGGTGCATGCATTGTATTTCACAGTACCCAATGAGGGAGTGCTGGAAAAAGAACAGTAGAAAGGGAAGAAGGACTGTTCCTGCTCTACTGGGGTGCAGCCCTTGCTGTAGCTGGAACATGCACATGCCACATCCTGCCATTCTAAGTATGGTGGGCATGGAAATGGAACTGTGGAGATTATTCAATGAGGATTTAGGGTGTGGTTCTCAGGAAGGGGCAGTACTATGTTTTCCCAATACTCTGTGTAATGAGGTTGGTAGAGATGGAGAGATGCACAGTGCTGATTGTGGGTGATACCTTTGTGCAAGATCTGCACAGGTATGCTGTGCAAAGAGGCATTGCTGTTAATTTCGGGTTGGAGGGAGTGGACGCTTTGTGTGGCAGTCTTTATGAGTGCAGTTTCGGTGGGATGGTTCACCTTTGCAGATATGTGGCCGCTGTCGCTACTGTTAAAGTTGTCATGGTGCATTACGGAAGTCTACATTTGGGCTACATGTCATGTGGACATTTGCTCCGTCACCTGAAGAAGTTGATGAATGCAGTGATACAGATTTTCCCCACTGCCAAGATCGTTTTCTCATGCATACCACCCAGAGAAGTATGGGATCATGCTGGTGTAATTTGTCCCCAGCTAGAGCTGGGAAGGTGTCTTATAAACAGCAGCATGAGTGAATTTATGTGCACTGATGGGATGTTCTCCACCCACTATACGATCATGATGTCGCAAAATATGCACTGATACCATGCAAATGGCATTTCTTTGAACGCCGTTGGCAATGCTGTATTCTTTTACACTGCACAAGAAGCGTTGACCATAATTCGGTAAAAAAGTAAGGAGGAGAAGCAAACAGAAACTCATATAAAGAGAAAAAACAAAAAAGGTTGTTTGCAAGCACGTAAACAAAAAAAGATGGAAAAAAATAACCGAATAAAATTAAATTACAAAATAATCTTTTCAGAGCTACCACTAAAGACCCAATCCCCTACCCTGTTTCAAATTTCTCCTCCCACCCCCTGTTCCTAGCACGATAACTATGGATTCCGCTGTAGTTTCAGAATTACACATGCCACATCCAGGCCTTTTCAGGATGGCAGGCATGGAAATGGGACTGTGGAGGCTAAAGCATTGCTTAATAAGGTTTCTGGTTGTGGTGTGTACGTAAAAACTGTGGCAGAAGGTCTATTTGTACAGAGAAATGCAGAAGGCTATGGTTGAAGTGGGCAAGGTAAGGGGCAGGCTGTCATTCACCGTCCTGTTTGGCGTTTATATCCGCGTTGGCGGTTACGCACTGGAAGGGCGAGCGGAGGTTCCGCTACGTGATTCCTCCTTTACGCACCCTACGGTCTAGTGGTTTTCCAACATGGCCCGCTGGGAAGTATTTCTTTCCTCCTCTCCCAGCGATCGCCGCGTTGCAACCCCCTTCACTGCGCTAGCTCGCTTCTTTGGGTTTACACGCTAGTTTTTCCAGCCTCGACCGCCATGGTCACTTCTCTGTACCTTCGGTCCGCCTCCCTCGGACTACCTTTCCTTCTCTCTCCCTTTCCTTGCCTTGCCTCTTCTTCCCACTTTCTCCTTACCTTCCGGCTTGTTTCCTCTTACGGTGCGCGGTCCTCCGCGCCCGCCTTCTCTGCCTTACCTTCGACTGCGCTGTCAATCAGCCGCCTTGGTTTCTGTTGCTCCGGAGTAGTTTTCTCCGCTGGTACCCTTTCCGGTGGCTCTCTTTCTCTCCGGGTCCTTCTCTACTTTGGATGTCCGGCTTCGCCTGCTCCCATCAGCTACCTGCCTCAAGAACGCCACTACAACTGCTTGCTCCGGATCCTCTCAAGCCGCTTCACTCCTCAGAGGGTTTTTTCTGCCTGAACAGGCTTTTTCCCTTCGAACTGTCTGGTCTCAGGAAGGGGGCCCCAGGTTTGCTATACTTTAGCGCTCACTGTGGCTTCCTCGCGAGACAGATACGTTCTACACAAAAAGGAGAAGGACTACCTCTCTCACAGGCAACTACAACCAGAGGATTTTGAATCAGGTGAGGAAAGTGGGGAGGAACGGGAGTTAGCGGAATCTTCCAGCCCGGACACAGGCATCCTGTTTGCATGCATGCACTGCATGTACTTGTTTAAAGTTGCTAAAATACATCAGTGCTGCTTTTGTACGATCTTTTTGTGAATTTTGTAGAAAATGGATTACTGCAGAAATAAATTCTGTGGAGTGTGCAAGGTAAGTGGCAAGCATCCTGTTGTTATGCATGCAATGTGTATATGATATGGTATGATATGGCATTTATAATGCGCCTACACATAAATGTTTGAAGGAGAGATGAGGCAAGGGAGGGGGAACAGATGGTAGACATAGACAACGAGCCTACTAGGCCAGGTGGCCCTCAGATCATGCAAGTGCATGGGTAGTAGGAGGGGAAAGTGCAGTACATGGGAAGAAGAATAAACAACAATAGGTAAAAATACAGCCCGCTGGTGGCAAGTGCAAGGATAAGTGCAGACATAAGGTGGTGGTGGGACTGTTAGGGATACAGAAAACAGTCCCCAGGTTTGAGGGTTGCCAGAAAGGCAGTGCATGGGAGCGTCTGGCGGGGGGAGGTGGCCTGGACCCGAGATCAGAGGGTGGCCAGTTAAGCAGTGCAGGTTCAGTTCTAGCCAGGAAGTCAGCAGGGAAGAGGAGGAAAAAAGCAAAAGTAAAGAGATGGTTCTCTTCGAGTTTCAGGGAGGTAGGGAGCCTGTTCCAGAGGGAGGCCCCAGCTGAAGAAAGATATCTACCACCAACTGGTTGTTTGGAAAAGCAACTGAACCTGAGGGATTTGGAGGCGCATGAGCGAAGAACTCGAGAAGGGATATATTTAGGAAGTGAGAGTTGAAGGTACTGGGGCTCCAGGCCAGTTGAAGGTACTGGGGCTCCCAGAAGGCCTTGTGGATAATGCAGAGGGTTTTGACCTTAATCCTCGCAGCCACTGGGAGCCGGTGCAGACATTTCATTACCAGAGAGATATGATCCCTGTTCTTGAGGCCAAGGACAAGTCACACGGTCCTGTTCTCGATGAGTTGCAGAGGGTGGAGAGATGAAGCAGGCAGATTTAGAAAGAGGCGGTTGCAATAGTACAGCCTAAAGAGAACCATAGCTGTGGAGACAGTGAGCTTCTGGGTGCTTGGTTTAGGTTGGTAAGATACATTCAGTGCTGGTTTTGGTGCGATAGTTTTACGATTTATGTTGGAGATGGGTTAGTGTGGGAAAAAATGTGTAGCGTTGTCAGAAGGAAAGAAGAGAGTTCCTGTTTAGATATTAAATGGGTGATGTGGGTAAATGAAAACATTGAAAGCATATACCATCGAAGTTCCACTTGATGATAGGTGATGGGAGAAAAAACAGGATGTTGTTTAAGTATGTAATGGACGTTCAGTGGCAGATACCATGCTCAGAGGCACTTATAACAGAGTTGTAAAAATACTGCAGAAAAAATATTCATACCTCTACTTTGTGGTGATGGATGGCCAAGTGGATGTATGTGGATACAGAAATCTTGCATTGTTTCACTGAACTTTGTAGTGGACATGCTTTCGAATGACATGACACTTGCAGTCTGAATGTGTAATGTTACATATGGAGTGTTGTACAGAACTGACAGTGTGAGATGCTGACGTCTTGGATCGGATTGGTGGATGCGTGTATGACTATTTAACAGTACCCAATGAGGTAGTGGTGGACAAAAACTAGTGGAAAAGGAAGAAGTACTGTGCCTGCTGTACTGGGGCACAGCCCTCGCGGTACTTGGGGAAGCGCACCTTCCACATTCTGCGCTTCTCACCTTGCTGACCAATGGAAATGGGACTGTGGGGATTGTCCCATCAGGTACTGAGGGTGTGGTTCACAGGAAGGGGGGCGGTAATAATGTTTTTCATTACTCTGCGTAGTGAGGCGGGCTGACATGGAGAAACGCATTGTGTTGGTTTTGGGTTATGCCTTTGTGATGGATCTGCACAAGTATGCCCAGGAAAAACACTTTGATGGTGATTTCGGTTTGGAAGGAGTGGATGCATTGTGGTGCGCTGTCCATGAGCGCAGTTTTACTGATATGAATGCATTTTGCAGACAAGTGGGCAGTTTTGCTACTGTAGATGTTGTCGTTGTGCCCTATGGCGGCGTGCATTTGGGTTACGTGGCTTGTTTAGGTTTGTTCCATCTACTGAAGAGGTTTCTGAATGCAGTGAAGAGGCTTTTTCCCACTGCACAGGTGCTTTTCTCATCCATAACACCAAGAAGAGTATGGGAAAATGCTAATGTATGTTGTTCCCAGCCAGAGGTTGGAAGGTGTCTGATCAACAGAAGCATGTGCAATTGTTTGTCTTCTGGTGGGATGTTCTTCTACAACAATGACATCATTAGTTGTTGAAATGCAAAGTTTTTCCATGCAAATGGTATTTCTTTGTTGCCCATTGGTGATACTGTTTTGTTTGCCCATCTACAGGATGCATTGAAAAGTTTGCTGTAAGAATGTGAGGAGAGGAAAATACAAAATCCTATAAAAACCGAAAAAAGGTGTTTCTCGAGAAGCACCAAAAAAATGGCTCTTTTCAGAGCTACCACTAAAGATGAAATCCCCTCCCGTGGTTGCAATTTATTCCCCCATGCCCGCAGACAGCATGAAAGCCACATCCGTGGCGGGCATGGAAATGGGACTGTGGAGCCTAAAGGATTGCACAATAACGTTTATGGTTGTGGTGTGCACGTAGAGGACTGTTGACTATTTAACAGTGCCCAATGAGGGCATGCTGGAAAGAAGATAGTGGAAAGGGAAGAAGGAATGATCGTGCTTTACTGGGGCACGGTCGTCGTGGTACTTGGGGAAGTGCACGTGCCATATACTACCGTTTTCAGCATGCTGCCCATGCGAATGGGACAGTGGGGGTTATCTGTAATGAGGCTGTGGTTCACAGGAAGGGGCGTTAATACTTTTCTCCATTAATGTGCATGGTGAGCCGGGCTGCCATGGTTGCCATTACTTGGAAAGGTAACGTAGCATAGCAGAAATTGTTCCAAATTCAATTACTCCTCAAAGCTATGTGGGCCACTACTCACAAAGATTGCGGAGCAGTTCTGAGGTGTGGCCTTTTGTAGGGCTACTGTGGAGACCTTGCAACCAGCAACGAGGCCTACATCGTTGCACCAAATACATACATGTGCAATGGCACATTGTGGGGTCTTTATAAGCGTGTACTTTCCCAATAACATTCTGTAGAATGCAGAACATTGTATTTTTCCACTGTCTGATGGCCCGGATCATGTTCACGATAAAAGGGCCCCCGCGTGGGTGTAGTCGCATGGTGATACCACAAATGTTCTCGATTGGAACGGCTGTTTGCAGGACGCGCTTTGGGTAGCATACTTTGTGCGCATGTGTATAGGTGTCCTAAGCACACCGTTGGGATCTCTGGACTGATTAATAGTGCGACACACGTGCACCAACCATTTTGGGACACGCTGGGTGTTTGTAGGGTATAGCAGGTGGCATGTTTAGGTGAATTACTTAAAGTTTGTCACAAGTTTCTTCGCATATGCTGGACAGCGGCGCTGTTACCAGGAGACAGAGAAAGAGATATGCATGCATGTATATGTGCAATGGACAAACGTCCGCTCCCACAACTACTTTTAAGTGGTTCACAAGATGCAGACATGCAGTTCGTACTGCTGTAGTATGGATGACTCCATTGTGATTGCGGATAGGCCGGCCAGGTGCGCTGCCGTAGGACTTCTCCCTTTTTCTTAATTGTGGTCATTCCCACCAGTACTGTGCCCGGCTGAGTCATAACAGCATTTTAAAACCAAAGGAAAAACCACATAAACATGCAGGAACAATTTACATATCAACCTTCATTTCCACACATTCATAGATACTATTACGAAAGGGAAGGGGTAGCAGAAGTGAATCAATATTGTGGGGAATTGGGGATTCGCACAAGTTGCTCATGAGGGGAGGAAGGGATTGAGGTATCATCAAATCGTCTCTGATCAGACAGATTTTGAGGGGATGGCGGGCTGTGAAATGGGGAAGCGGTACACGTGCAGGTTGGGCATTGGTATTTTATTTTGTCCGTAACAAGTCCCTGTATGTAATCTTTTCAGGTAGCAAAATTTTCACCAATTCCAGACCTACTCTAGTTTCCTTTGCAATTCACGTACATGGTGCTGTTTGTATATGTTCCTTGTGTTTGCTTAACGGTACCACTATGTACGAGAACCTGTGCCTTTCTACGCAGGTTGGATGCAACCCGATGTTCGCAACTAGACGCATACTCCGGGATTGCTGTGCACATTAAAATAGCGCCAGCATGCTCAGTATGTAGTACGGTACATCATTACAAACTAAGGGCATACTGGTAAAAACCTATGAAATTCTGGGAAAAAAACTTTGTTAAAGGGAGGTTATGGATAAGTTGAGCTACTAAAGATCTATCAAAATCAGTGAAAAAATGTTGTTTAGGGGTCATTATGATTACATTGCGCTGCTAAAATCATATCACCTTTATTGGAAAAACTATGATAAAGGACCATTATGGTTAAAGTGCTCTACTAAAAACCTATGAAATTCACTGACAAAAACGTTGTTAAAGGGACGTGATGGTTAAGTTGCGCTACTAAAAATCCTATCACCTTTACTGAAAAAATTATGCTAAAGGAATGTTATGGTAAAAGTGCCCTACTGTCATCAATGTCATTTGTGATGTCATCTTTCATGTCATGGGTGTTAGCAGTGCACAGTTGTGGTGCGAGTTATGGTTGCTTAGCTTACCATAACTAGCGAATTTCGTGGGGTTTTTGGTTCTACGTGTAACCATAATATGGATAGGTTGTTGTTAGTGCCAAGTAAGTATAATGTTCCTTTCAAGGACTTGTTGCACTGAATTTGATAGGTTTTTCTTAGGGCAACTGAACCATAATGTCCCTTTAAGAACATTTTTTGTCAGTGAATTTCATAGGTTTTTAGTAAAGCACTTTCACCATAATGTTCCTTTACCATTGTTTTTTCAGTAAAGTTAGCGCAACTTAACCATAATTTCCCTTTAACAATGTTTTTTGTCAGTTTATATATATATATATATATATATATATATATATATATATATATATAAACATTCTTAATATAATGATACAATAAAATCTACAGTTTTATTGGCACATATAAACATCACTCAAAAAAGTACAATCTCTGATAAGTTCAACAGTTGCACAGCATCTGAGGTACTTGACATCCTACTGGCAGCAACCCACCACACAAACAATAAAGAACCAATCAGAAAATAAATACAAGAAATTCCACTTTCTATCCTTATGTAATCTTCCTCCATTTCTAATTCTAATATCTGAGGTGACAAGCAGTATTTTTTTCTATCACAGTACAATGGAAAACTAAATAGAATGACTGGAGGAGAATTGTCCTACAGAAGAAGAAACTAAAACAGAAGATGCTCAAGAAAAGAAACCAGAAGAAAATACATCACATTCAGGATTTTGTAAGTCCATTATTTATATTTATGCAAAATGAATCTAACAATAATATTTTAAGGAACAAATATCAGTCAGTTACCAAACAGATATAATTTAGCTAAGTATTTTTAAATGGCTATGTAACCAACACAAATATACTTAAAGTGTATTATATCTTCAATAGTTGAAAAGTATTTCAAATATTTTCCTACAAATGAAGTAGTCATTCAAGTATCACAAAGAATTAAACAAGAAGCACCACACGAATTACCCACAAAACTAATCATGAATTAATTAGAAGAATTAAAACAACTATTAATTAATGTTCAAAAAGAAGTACAATCAATGAAAAAGGAAATTGAACATTTAAGACAAATCATGGAAAATAATAATCCAGATAATTGAGCTAAAGAAGAAGATCTATCATGTGTTCAAACTAAAAGAAAAAGAAAACCCATAACCCCACCACCAAATAAATCTCTTTTGTAACAAACTTTAATGTGTACTCCCAAATAGCTACCATGTCATTGACCATGGCCTCTGACCATGGCCAATGATTTTTCATCCCCAATATCACTTTAGCTATAAAAATATATTTTAAAAAGAAATAAAACACAGTCACAACAAAATAGCCGTGGACACGGAACTACTGTTACCCTCGGCTATCTGTAATCCTTTGTATCCTCGAATATAGCCGCAAATATCCAAAAAATGCTTTCCTGCTCCCCCAGGCCTTCACCAAGTGCCCCCCTCATCTGTGCCAGCTTTCCCCACTCCCCACATGACCTCCTCACCTCTCCTGCCCTCTCCTTTTCCCCACAACACACACTGTTTCTGTGAAAACAGTTAGCGTTGAGATGTCGGCTATTCGCGACTATAGCTTTGTGTTGCAAACTCAGCCCTTAGACCCCCTCCAACTCCCAAATTTCACTTGGCGCCCTCTAGCCCCCCCACCTCTAGCCTTCTGGCATTTGTATGTTTTTTTTTAACCTGAAAATAGCTTTTTGCCCTGTATTTCATTTTCCCATATCCTCGGCAATAGCTATCTATTTTTGAGAAGGGGCAGCCCATTCTCTGTCAAATATTTAAATAACTACTGCACGGAATAACCCCGAGCCACACATGGATTGCGAGTCAACGCTTCGTGCCCAAGTTGTTTCAGACCTGGTCCAAATACATTCAGCGGTTTGGGCTGTGCGCTTTGGCAAAAATGTACCTTGTCTGCCTAAGGAAAAATGAATGGGAAGTAGGTGACAACTTTGGAAAGAAATATTTTTGTCTTCTTAATAACGTCTATATTTTTTAACATAACTTTACGGAACTTTGCAGTCTGTGGGGCCCGCGAGTCCCTAATCACTTTCAGAATTTCGGTCCAATAGGTTACTTGAATCAAAAGTTATTAACAATAGAATTTTAAGGGGTTCCTATGGGAGCCTGACTCACCTTAACTATAGGGCAGCTATCTCTGCCCTATCATATATGCATATGTATTCAAGGAACAAACTTTAGTTGCAGAGACATTAAGGTAAGAAACTAACACAACAAAACCCTTGAAATTCAGCTAAAGCCACCATAAGTCTGCCCCCTCTGTTGCACAGACTATGACCACAATGACGACATCACATATGACATAATTGAATGCATTCCTGATGCGCCATCACTGGTGACATCACTAATTGCACCATCTATGCCATCTATGATGACATCATGGATTGCATCACTGATGACATCACTGGTGACATCACTAGTAACATCATAAATGACATCAACAATTATATAACTAATGGCATCAGACATCAATTCACTCTAGGTATTTGCCCATATTTAGAAAATCCTTAAATTACTTCATATATGATATTAGTATTTTAGAACAGTTCATAACAATGAGTACATTGTTTAAAACAGTAAACAGCTACACATGCATCATATCACTACTTGTGAACCTTTCTTTTGTAGTAACTTGGTAAAAGATGATGCCTGAATTATAAATAGTACACTGCTTAGAATGTTCCTGTTTATGCCAAATATACTTAAGACAATTTTACCATAATATAATCTGTATATAAATTTACAAATAAATTAGTAGAAATAAATTGAGACACATGTTGAACCCTAATAATTTACTACATTTTAAAATAAACATATGTAAATACTCAATTGTTTTATTGTAAGAAAAATGTGTACACGTATCATTTTCTTAATGACATGAGAAGTGCTTTAAAACAAGAAAAACCTATGCATTGGGATACATTTTAAGATTTCCACCCATGGGTATTGATGATTACTCTAAATTTATAAATGTATGGAAAAGAAGAACAAGTTACTTACTCATGGTAATGTTCTTTCGAATGAATGTTCCTCCCATGTATTCAACATCATTGATATATTCAAGTCTGCTTGCAGCTTGCTTCGGAATTCTTTTTTCATAGGGTTGAGTGTCGTGCAGCATCGAATTCTGGACCTTGACGGTCTCCGTAGCATCCTTCATGATGTAGACGCTGATATATATTGTCACGTACGCTGACCGTTACCTCAGTTCTTAGTTGCTCCCCCTCTTTAAGTAGCATGCTGTGTTCCCAGAGGAGATAGTCTTGACGTTGTGAGAAAGGAAGGTGTAAGACACGGAAATTCTTGGCAAGAGGGGATGGATGGGAGGGCCATGAGGAATATGTGGGAGGAACATCCAGTTTAATGAACGTTACCAGGGATAAGTAACTTGTTCTTCGTATGCATTGTGTCCTCCCACGTATTCCTCATCTTTGATAGACTCCCAAAGCAGTTAGAGTTTGGCGGAGGGTGCTAAGAATTTACTTTATTTGTTAATGTTGTGGAGGACAGCTTTGCCAAATTTGACTTCCTCTCCTGAAAAAGAATCTGCACAATAAAATGTACTAAATGTATGCAGGGACTTTCATGTTGTTGCTGTGCAAATGTCCCTCACTGGTACACCTCTTTGAAGAGCTGATGAAGCAGCCACTCCTCTAGTAAAATGTGCTCTTAGACATTCCGGTGAATCCTTACCAGGCAATGAGTAACACTCAGTTATGCACATAACAATCCATCTAGAGATGGTTTGTTTTGTGACAGTTAATCCTAACCTATGACCAGCAGAACCAATAAAAAGCAGATCATCTTGGCGAAAATTTGCCATCCTTGTGATATAAAAACTTAGAACCCACTTTGGGTCTAAACAATGAAGTCTCTCTTTCTCCTTAGATGGAGGAGGATAAAAAGAAGGTAGTGCAATACGTTGTGCCAAATGAAATTCGGACACAACCTTAGACAAGAAAGATGACTTAACCCTTAAAAATACCTTATCCTTGGAGAAGGTTGTGAAAGGTTGTTTGGAAGATAGAGACTGTAGCTCACTTACCCTACGGGCAGATGTGATAGCCAGGCAGTTTTTATGGTGAGCATTCTTAGAGGGCATTGTCATGGGTACTAGGTTAGGTCGAACTTTCCATTCGATTTCATACCCAGTTCATGATAGCACGAGGAGAAATCAGTCGGGAGCATTATGGGTAAGACCTTGGAGGGCAAGGTCAGGGTTAATATCCATGTCTCCTTTAGGAACCGCCTACCCCCCATAGAATAGCAAGGGACTTCCTGTTCCATTTACATGGATTTCCTTTTGTGCCAATCTGGACTTTATGCAATGTTCTAGTCTTTGGGCGAGGCTCTCTATAAAAGCCATGCCCAAAGAGCACGACTTGCTACGTGTGTTTTCTCTGTAGCAGTGAGCACGCGCTTACCTGGTTCAGTCTCCAGAGCTATTGCACGGCTTTCTGCAGACCCGATCCCCGGCCGGACGGCATCCTCGATTCTTCGAGCTCCGCATCTGCAAGAAGGGAACAACAGAAAGCATTAGCGAACTTCGTTTTTCTACTTACCTGCTTTCCGGCGGGTCCGATCGTCTTTTCAAATCAACCTTCATCACGTGGATCATCTGGCCTCAGCAGCTCATTGGATTTCCTTTCTGCAGAGGTATTTCTTGACAAAATCTGTTAGGAGAAAAACAAGAGAAAGGCGATTAGTCGCTAGAGACAATTCTGGGTTCAAATACCCAAAGGACATACGTTTCTCCTTACCTGCGCCTAGTGAAGTAACTGGGCCACCGAGGACACTTGGACATTGAACTCTCAGATCCACCATATAAGGGTCAGTGAATGAACTGGCCCTGAACTTATTTTGGATCGCTTGAACGTTCCAAAAAATCTAAGGAGGCGGCCTTGTTTTTTTCTTCTGCCGCAAACCTCACTAGTGGGGACAGCTTCCCTACAGCACAAGAGCCATCCGGCCCCGCACCATAGCGCCCCTGCAGAGCCAGGACGGAGAGCACACCTTACCAAATTAAGAGGTGAACCCTAAACACTGTGCTTACTCAGGAAGTTGGAAGGGGGGTTGTTATCAGGCCAGGCACAGTACTTAACCTGTCCTTTACCTACCCTTGCAGGAAGAACCCCAGAAGAGGGAGATGGAGCAGAATTCAGAGGATAGGAGAGCAGAGGTCGAGAGAGTCCATCGCTCCTGCGAAGTTTTCAGGTGAGCTTGACAGGCATGAATGTAAAGGCTCAAAGGAAGCTCCCATAAGACATCTTTGTACAAGGTATAGATCCTATGATGGCATGATGGAGTAGGCGGGAACAATTTTGTTAAACCTTTCAGAAATTGTGTCACAATCGGTACTCTAAAATATGATCCCTCATCCGGATCTCTTTTGAAAATTGAAAGGGCCACTAAATAGCCCTTCACCGTGGCTACTTGCAACCTAGAATGAGTCAAGTCAAGTAGGAAAGATAAAACATGGGGAAGTTTACAATAGAAAGGATTTTGTTTCTTTTCCCTGCACCAGCTGCAAAACCTATTCCAATGGCAGCAGTACAGGGATTTAGTTCCTATTCTTCTTTCTGAAAGCAACACTTTCATTACGTCTTCCAGAAGGTCCCAATCCTTATATCTCACCCTTTCAGATACCAGGCGTGAAGGTTGAGAGTCCTTATCTCTGGGTGAAGAATGTGACCTTCTTCTTGCAAGAGCATGTCATCTCTTTGGGGAAGATTAATTGAGGGCAGATGGCCATTTACAGAAGGTCTGGGTACCATGTACTCTTGGCCCAATCTGGAGCAATGAGATCATGGTTTTCTGAACTTCCTCAACTGCTGTTTACGCGAGGAATGACGGGGACTGGTGGAAACACGTACAGTAGTGGAAATTCGCAGTGCACTATGAACGCATCCCCTAGAGCTCCTCTTTGGGGAAATTCCCTGGAGCAGAACTGCTTGCACTTCTGGTTAACACTGGTAGCAAACAGATCCACTTGAGGGGTTCCCCAAAGGGCGACGATCTCTTGAAGGACTTTGTGAGCTAGTTCCCACTTGTGGGAGATCGTACTCTGCCTGCTCAGAGCATCCGCCACTGTGTTCTTTTCTCCAGCTAGACAAACTGCCAGAAGAGTTATTCCTTCCCTTAGTGCCCAGAACCAGAGCTGCATTGCCTCTCTGCAAAGCGGCAGTGACCCTACGCCCCCTCTCTTGTTGAGGTAATGCATGGCCACTGCGTTGTCTGTCATTATCAGGACACTTTTCCCCTGTATCAAGGGCACGAAGGCCATCAGCACTAATTGTATGGATCGACTGAAGACAGTGTTCACTTATTGAAAGCTTTCTCATGTGCGCTCCCTATCCTGAGAGGGAGGTGTCCGTCACAACTGTTGTCTCCAGCCATGGTTGCCGAAAATGTTCTACTCTCATCACATTCTCCCGGCTGGCCCACCACAGGAGATCCTGTGCGACCTTTATCGGGACCTGGAGAAGGTCCACCATTCTGCTGGAGAATTGAGATCACTGGGATCTGAGAGCCCACTGAAGGGATCTCATTCTCATACAGGCTTCTGGCAGCAGAAAAATGCAGGATGACATGAGGCCGAGCAACCTTAGGAAGTTGTAGGCCGGACGACGTTGGGCACTCTGAAACTTTTTGACCATCTGCAAAAGATGTTGAGCCCTTAACTCGGGTGGCAAAGCTTTTCTCGAAGCTGATCCAGGACTGCTATAATAAATTTAAGCTTCTGAGAGGGTGTCAAATGGGACTTCTTGAAGTTCAGGGAGAAGGAATACGTGGGAGGACACAATCAATTTGAAAGTTGAGTTTTAAATTCAACATTTGCTTGAAAAGATGTACATAGATGTGAATTTCTTTCTGTGTGACTTTTGTAAGTGATTAACATGTTAAAATTTAAATAAAACATACTGCACAAAGTAAAAGTAATCTTTAAATAATATCCAATTATTTATTACATTGACTTGTGGGTATTTCATAGAATATCATCAGTGATGTCATCAATGATGTCTAATTTTGTATGCCACTGTAAATCCCATCTGTGTGTGGTCATGGGCTTTGCGACAGTGGAGACGCTGATCATCACTTCCCACATCTGCTGAATTTCAAATGTTTTGTTGTGTTAAATCTGATCACCTTAGCTGTCACTTAACTAAAGTTTTTTCTGTGAATTTCAAAGGTTTTGTTATACCATACTTTATTCAAAGTCACTAGCCGTGGCCGTTGGCCGTGGCCAGTGTGAATTTTGCACCAATATGATTTGTTGAGGGCCCACTATCCAAGGCCTTTGGCCATGGCCACTGATACATTCCACCTGTAGGTTTCCTTGTAATAGTGAGAATCAAAAGCTGGCAACGATGAATTTACGCACAGTACGGGAACATATATCTTAAAGTGAAATATAGAAATGTAGTTCATTAGACCTTCTCCTTAGAGGAAAGAACACAAGACAAAATAGCATTGGAGTTTAAAAAAAATAATGAGCACCAGAAAAATAAACTGACAGAGGAAATGTTCCAATAAATATGCTGGCAAAGTATACAAGGTGCTCACCTTTTAAACCGAGCAATCTATCGTGGAATATTCCCTGGAAAACAAAATCCCAATATGAAACAACTGCTTGTGGTATTATGAGTAAGCATTTGCACTGGCAACACAACAAGCTGAGTAAAATCCTGGTAGCCCAAATGCTTGAGCAAACTTACCAACCTCAAAAAAACCAAGGGGTTGCATCCAACCTCTGAAAAAAGTTATGCTGTCCACTCACATGTGTCTTTTACTTGTGCCCTGAAAAAGTAGCCACAATAAGGAGAAAATAACTGCACCATTGTCCAGGAATGCAAACACTCTTGCCACATTGTGGGCAAATACTCATCACTTACTTGCCCTCTCATTTTTTCGCCTCCTCACCCCCATGTCTGGCTTTCAACAATCCACTGCTTTATAAAGATAACTTGAAAAGTACACATACCATAGTCTCACTCACATATATACATCCTTATAGAACTATGTTTGGCAAAAAATGCTCAATTGTGACTTTATTCCCCCCCAGTCCGGACTGGGAGACTACAAATACCAGAATGCAATTCAGCAAAAGACGAAAAAAATTGTCTCTGAGTGCAAACCTTTCAAGGACTAGCAATAGCATGGTTTAAAGATAAATTATAATTTGGATGCCCATTAACCGGGACTGACCCTGCTTAGCTTCAAAGTGAGGAAGCCATGTTTCTCTAAGTGTTTTTTTAAGTTTGTCTCTTTTATTAGTTAACATGGCCTGTTGTGGCTGGCTTTTTCCCCACTTTGAAGTTAAGCAGTGTCTGTTCTGGTTACTGCATGACCGGGAGACATGGATTGCTATTGTCCATGGGCAGTAATTTTTCAGCCCCGACAGCTTTAAAAATATCTTTTCTTTTTAAATCTATTACCATAGGTATGGAACTACGGGTAGCCACGGCTGTCGGTAGTATTCTATAGCTGGGGATATCGGAAAAACGGACGAAAAAAATGCTTTCTTGTCTCCTCAGCCCCTCACCAAGTGCACCATTATTTGTGCCAGCTCTCCCACACTCCTGAGATGACCTCCTCGCCTCCCCTGCCCTCTCCCTTCACCTACAACACACGCTGTTTCTGTGATGCAGTTTGCTTTAAGATGTCCTCTATTCACAGGTATAGCTGAGATTACAGAAGAGCTCTGTGTTGCAAACTCTGTACCTAGAGCCCCTCCAACTCCCAAATTTCATTTGGCACCTTCCAGCGACCCCCACCTCTTAATTGATCGCATTTGTATTTTCTTTATCTGCAAATCTCTTTTTTCTTGAGTTTCATTTTCCCATAACCTAGGCTTTAGCTGCGGCTATACCTCACATTGAGAAAAAACAAAGAGGTAGGCCATTTAATTTCTAAAAACCCCTGGTTTTGGCAATTTACCCGAGATATAGCTATCTATTTTTGAGAAGGGGGCACCCCCTTCTCTGTTAAATATTAAACTACTGCACGGAATAACCCCAAACCCCAAAAAGGCCTCTTTTAAACTCGTTGTGCCCACGTTGTTTCTGACCTGGTCCAAATCCGTCCAGCGGTTTGGGCTGTGCGGTCTGGCAAATATTGCCCTTGTTTGTCTATGGAAAAAAAAAATTGGGAAGTATCTCCCACATTTAGAGTTTATGGCAAGTAGCCCATAATATTGCTCACACAATTGCTGCAAATTCGTTAACCCAAATGTGTGGAGAGCAAATTGTACACAAATCTAACATCCTGAGCATCTAGTAGTAAGAAGGTGTGGGTTTACCCAATGCAATATGGATGCATACACTAGATCTACAGGCTATTGTGGAAGTATGCCACAACTTTGGAAAAAAAGTTTTTGTCTTCTTAATGTTTTTATTAGTTAACTCATCTTTACAAAATGTGCAGTCGTTGGGCGGGGGGACATGCATCCCTAACCAACTTCAACATTTCCACCAAATCCGTTACTCAAATCAAAAGCTATAAACAATAGCATTTTTTGAGGTTTCTATGGGAGTCTGACTCACTTCACTATAGGGCGGCTATCGCCACCCTATTGTATATATATATATAAATATATATATATATATGTATATCTATATACTTTGGTAGATCAGGGATCAGGGAGTCCGCTCCATTCCTCATTAAATGGATGTGGAGCAGGCACGTAGATCCTTCAGCCCCATAAGATTATTAATGACAATAGCAAGAGGACTAGCTGTATTAATGGCTACCATTTTTGAATGGGTTTCAACAATACTAACCCAATGATGTCATCCATTCCCGAGCTCTCATAATACACAAGAACTGAGACATATTCGTTATACCATACAATAATAATAAGATAAGGAAGGAATGAAAGGATAAATATTGTATGCTATAATAATCTGATTATGAATTAAGATACATTCCTCCCAAAATAATAACTAAAGTGCCATTTGTGGAAATTATCATTTGGTTAATTATAACACGGAAATATGACTACTGCTTCTGCTTCAGAGCAATAATCTGGGCATGTTAACCCAGGCAGCCCAAAAACCAAGTGGTTGGAAATGGCAGACCGGAGGTACAATTGTCGTTATCTGAGCTCCTTCACCAAATGTCAGCGTTATGTACCATGGTCGATTCTGTTCATTCCTGCATTATAGCTACACATACAGAACTTGCCTGCTTGTCAGAGTAACGTAAATCACCCACTGGCAGGCTGGGGGATGTTGAGGACAGAATGGAGGAAATTAAGAACAAAGTGAGTTGTCTTGGACAACTACAAGTGAAATTACACTAAGTGGTGTAATCCAACAAATAATTAGGAGATTGCAGCAGATGCAATTCTTGTGGATTTACAGAAGGAAACAGAACCCGATGATAGTGCCCAGAGCTATTGCTCTAGATGATAGTATGGTTGGATTCCTTTGATCAGGTGTATTAAGCATGTTGAATATGCCTCTGCTCACAGTTCATATTTTTGTTCTTGTAGACCTATCAACATACGATCTTATTCAAACGCTACAATGCTTCCATTACTACAGCATATCGTGCACATCTCCACATCATCATATTCCTAAAATACACCACACCCAGATCACCCTTTACATGGACACGAGCCAAACTTTCACATCACATCAACCAGCCACATTCATATCACCCTCCACACACAAATTACCCTGGGACAAATATCAGCACCCACACCCATTTCACAATCTACATCCCTGTACACACATCCACTTTCCCCACATGTTAGCCTTTTTGCCATCGTTGCACCTAAATGACACAATATTCTTCTGAATCATCATAGCATGGCAAGCAACACTCACCGCACCACAATTTCTCACACTTTATGAAACATCAGCACATGCAAGACAGCTAATTCACACATCGGAGCCTGGTACTCAAAGTCTGTATGAGTGTAGAATGACAATCCTATCAGATACTGCATCATTCCCACACACAACAGGCACCTTAACAGACATGTACAACTGGCCAAACACTGTCTCTCTTCTCATTGCATAAGAGCATTTATCAAGAAGGCCTTCCATTTCTTTCTCTATGGAATACGTGATTGCCAAACATTTTCTTTCCAGTATCATTCTACTATTGTCAACGGGGTGATGAATGAGATAACATTAAATATGGCTTTTTAATGACACCCCTCCACTGACGAAGATATACAACTGAGATACCGACACCCTGATTCCTACAGATATGACATGGGGATGGCCTTTTGGTGTCTGGCCTCGCGGCCTCTCCCAAGTGAACTAGAATCAGACAGATGCCCATACATCACCTGAACTAACCAAGGCATGTCCAATATTGGGATGGCCTACAGGTTATTCACTCACCCTGACAGGCAATGCACCTCTGCATCCTGGCTAACCAAAAGCATGATATTCCTACTGCTAAGAATTGGGAAGGGCCTATAGTTACCTGACTTCGCTAAGCCCTGTAGATCCAAACAGCAATGACAGCAATCCCAATGATACTATGCATCTCCTCAACACACCAAGGCATGCGGAAAAGTGAGGGCCTACAGATACCCACAACACCTGCTAGGGCTACCCATCTCGGTGGTCCCACAGACCTACAGCAGGACATTCCTACAGTTAGGGCTCCTCTACCTGTTAGCACTAAACCTGAATCTTACAAATGGTCATACATTTCTTAAAGAAACCTGGACAGGTAGGAGATGCCAAGGGCTTAAAGGCAATGGACACCAACTCCCAGGATCTCTTACCTCTCCCACATCAACAGTTTAATTCAGGTAGGACGTGGGTGGGCTTATATGTACCTGGCCCCACTTCCAGACAGTACATAACAGGAATTACACAGATGCACAAATATTACCTTAATAAACCCTGACAGGTAGGAGAAGTGGAATGCCCATGAACACCTGATCCCTCATAAGGACCTTTCAACTTCACAGACTACACACTAGGCCTATACCATGATATTCTTGCCACAGTCAGTACATTAGCAATCACTGAAGGGGCTCATCAGAGCCAGATGTTCATAAATGGAAAAGGTTAACTTTATATATCTTATGTAAAACCACTTAATGCCATTATACTGAATGTGATTTTAGTACATGCCGTCAAATAGCCTGTAGATCTAGTGTATGCATCCATATTGCATTGGGTAAACCCACACCGTCTTACTACTAGATGCTCAGGATGTTAGATTTGTGTACAATTTGCTCTCCACACATTTGGATTAACGAATTTGCAGCAATTGTGTGAGCAATATTATGGGCTATTTGCCATAAACTCTAAATGTGGGAGAAAGTATAGACAGAATTTGTAATCAGGCAATACGTCTTGAATGAAGCTGGACTCAGTAAGCACTTAACTGACAGCAATAGGGATGGTACCACAAAAAATAAGCTATCTTGGCACTTACTCATTGTCTCAAAGAAAAGGTCTTTCACAGCAGAGTTGGTCAAAGAGAGAACTCAAAGAAATCTTCAAATCAGTCTTGATGCTTTTTTGTCATGAAAATACTTCCGCTGGGAGCTGCATACAAAATCTTAAAATGGATGCAATGTCTTTGGGTAGGCGTATTGATTTCTCCTGGCTGTGCTTTTGGGGGCTCAATCAAAAAGGCCTATCTTTTGATTCCAAGACAAACACCATTGCCAACTTAAAGTGAAATTGCTCTTAGACAATTGCTATGCAAATTTAGATTAAACATATGTTTTGCAAATAACCCTATAACCAACATTATTTGTTATCCCCACAGATGAGATTGTGACATTAACCTCTTACTTTTGAAAAGGTCTTCTAAAATAGATAGAGAAAACACAAAAAAAGACATGCAAAATGTGACTCCTTTCTCCATAAAGAAGTCACAGTCTTTGCTATCATTAGAAATGCACCAATTTCAGGATTAAATAGCTGACAAATAGGGAGAGATTGTGGGAGAGATTGCAAATCGGACAAAGTGCCAGGGAAGAAATTCAGGGACCGAACCTCTAGGCAAAACAAAAAAGAATATTTTGAGAGATAGAGAATTTGATTTAGTCAATTGATCAAACCCAAGGACAGTGTTTTACATAGTACCCAACAAGCCTAAAGATGCCATTAATCCACTGGGAAGCCCAATGTCTCTGGGTGTGATTTTGTACAAGAACTCATTATTAAATATACAGATACATTTCTAAATCCTCTTGCCAAAAAACACCATATACTTTCTTTGGCACACGCGTGATGTCATTTCTTTACGTCTTTCTTTAATGTGATCAGTTCATTATAAAACGTTTCACATACTGTAACATTCTTGATAATAATACTTTACATACTACCATTTCCAATAATTAATCATCAATTACTATATTACAATAGCGCATTAGTCAATAACATTCAGATATAAAATCCCGTCATTATAAAAATTTAAATGCATCCAGTTAAGAAGTTAATTCCATCAGTCATCAAAGTTATGAAATTTCAAGACATCCAATAACTTGCTGCCAAGCCCGATAAAGTGCTTAGTGCAGCACATTATATTCTGTATTCAAACACAGTTGCAAAAATCTGTTACCTTTCATGCTGTCTGAATGGTTCCCTAATCTATCTAATGTGCACATGTAAGTGGGCCTCAGAGTCTTGCACTCAGTCATAACATGCTTGGCAATCTATGTTATTGTGACTATTTGACACAAGCAGCAATATCTTTTTTCCAATGATATCCCAAGCCCTGGACTACATACAGTTAGTGTAGGCAATCAGTTAATATCCAGTAACAATAAAATTCTTCCGACAGCTGATGACGGGCATAGTGTATTTATGAACTAAACATTCCATCTCACTGCAGTGCTTCAATTTCATCAAATGCTCGTAATTAGAACACCAATCCCATCTTTCCAATTTATTAATACACAGTTGTTTCAATGTGTAAAAATCACTGTCCCAATCTGGTTTCCAACCAATCAAAGTGAAGGTGCTATCAGCAGTATCTGTAGCATCCATACCTTTTTCTTTCACCTCATTTCCGAGCATACAGAGCAGGGAACATTTAGGCTTTACTTTGGATTTTATATACAATGTGCACCGGCTCTTAAGTGCTTGAGCGTGCGATTAAAAATAGCTAAGCTCCAATCTTAATATTTCCATAGATAGAGATGTAGGCAAGACCAACACTTTTTTCCAGAACTTGCTTTCAGGCTCCCGTAGCCAATGTTATCTTTCAGTGTCAAGTCTTCGAAGCCATACAAGAGTGTTGCACCGAAACTTGGCTTGTAAAGCATTACATTTCCCACTAAGCTATATCCACCTGTGTCTCTCGCTAACCTAACAATCAGTGATGTGGATTGCGCAGCTTTTCTGCGTTTAACAGCTATCTGTTCATTATAGCCGCCTATTGCACTTATCTCGGTCCCCAGATATTTATAATGTTCAATGTATTCAATTTCATCATTAAACAAAGTTAATTTAGGGCCGTTAACTGGTTTGACTGAGAATTGGATTATTTTAGTTGCATCACTATTAATGATCATGCTATTGTCTCTAGAATATTTACATAACTCTCGTACAGATCTTTAAGTACCAGAAAAAGTGTGATTAAAAATAAGAAGATCGTTCGCATATGACAGGCAAGTCACCTGTGAGTGGGCAATTCTAGGAGGGCAATTATATACTGATCTTAATAAGATTGGGAGATCTGACAGATAATCATTGAAGAGCAGGGAAGAACATCTACTTGATTAGCTTCTAGATATACCTTTGACGCTGAGTCCCTTTATATAAACGTACCTCTTGATAACCACCTAGAAATTCCCATGAAGGCCCTTAATGAAAAAGAGAGCCCTGACCAGGTAACTACATTTTTCATCATTATAATGATAGAAATATCACTTTTAAAAAATGTTTTTGAATGTAAGGCAGAATTCTTTCTACAATTAGTACCCGGCGAGAGTCAAGCAGAATGCAACACGCATTCTGATTGGCTCTCGCTGGGTCCTTACCAGGCTGACAATCCTTCGATTCTCGGCCGGGATTCCAGCCGCCTTGTCCTCAGCGGGGGGCGTGGCAGCCCCTCAGCCAATGAGGAGGCTCGAAGCGGGGCCATCCCCGCTCCGAGCCTCCCCACAGCTGAGAGGCTGCCTTCGCCCCCCGCTGGGGACTCAGGTAAGCTTTTTTTGTTTTCTTTTTTTTTTCCCCTTCCCTCCCTCCTCCCTACCCCACCCCACTTACCTTATTACTCCTGTGTCCCTTGTGGGGGATGATGGCAGCCTCCAGCAGTGTGGAGACTCTGCACCTCCACAGAGCTGGAAGCTTCCATCGTCCCCTGCCAGGGACGTAGGTACTTTTTTTTTTCTATTCCCCCTTCCAATCCCTCCCGCGCTCCCAACCCCACTTACCTTCTGCTTCTTATTTTTTTCGTGAGCGGACGCGCTGGGAACACTTGTGTTCCCAGCGCGTCCGCTCCCGAAGGCTGCCATTGAAAGAGAAAACAGACTCCCGTTTTCCCTTTCCCGGCTGGCATTTTCTTGGTCGTTTTTTTTTTTCGTCCCGAAACACTGTGGCTTTTTAGGACTGAAGAAAATGCTTTTAGTGCCCCGGTCACGCATATATTGCGGGCCGGGGTACTAATAGCAATATGACCCTCGCGGCGGGGGCATTACCGACTCAGGTAATGCCCCGGGGCCTTCGTTAAGGCCCTTGCTTTGCTCGGACCTATAACTATGGGCCCGGGGCATTACCTGAGTCAGTAATGCCCCCGCCGTTCGGGTCATATTGCTTAAATAAAGGGGGCAACAATGGAAGTAGCCTTTGTTTACAATGTGGTCAATCAAATGCACAATGACGTCCAGCAAATACACAATCCATCACTGGATGGATATATATATATATATATATATATATATATATATATATATATATACATGATGCATAACAGTCACAGCCTATCTACCACTTTGTTTATGAAACCGACTCTTTAAACATGCTTTTGCAACAGTCAAGTCAGCAGCCCAGAGCATTAAATGCCAATTTGTCCTATTAGAAGGACATATATGGTGCTAACAAAGGAGGATTCAAGCCTCATCACGAGTAGGGCGGTATGTCCCAAAAGTGCCCTTAATGGAATTAGCGCTGCCAATACCGCCTCACCGGATTACAGCCAGTGCAATTACAGCCATCGTTATTACAGCCAGTAGAAACTGCACCAATACCATGGAACGCAATCACTGCCGCATCACAAGTCCCAGCACGGTGGTACTAGCGCCGGAAAACGGAGCTAATACGGCCAAAAACATGGTGCAATTAGCCCCAGCCTCCAGGTGGTGGTAAACAAACACAGGTGCCAGAAATGAAGCCACATGTGATCCCAATCCACTCCAGGGGGCTACATAAGGTGCACGCCTTCCCCAAACACGGTTACCAACACTATGCTGCCATTAGCTGCTCATGCTGTGCCTGGTGGTAAAGAGGCAGGACAACCAGCCCAGGGCACAGGGAGTACAGGGGAGGAGGAGGAAGAGAGGCCAAGTAACGCATGCACCAATCTCCATAGTCTGGCCCTCACCCTGGACCCTCACCGCCAGCCAGTTGGTCACCCTGTACCGCCTCAACAGGGAGACCATAAGTGAGCTGCTCACCACAATCCAGGGCAACATAGGGAGCAGGATTAACACCCGGACAGCTGTACCCCATTGCTAAAGCCAGTGTCCATCGTACAATTCCCAGGAACCGGCACATTTCAGCACTCCATGACCATGATGCACGGCATGTCACAGCCAACATTTTGTGCAGTGTTGGTCCAGCTGCTGGATGCTCTCCTCTGGCATCTCTCACGCCACATCTCACTGCCCCCAACCCCAGCACAGGTGCACACCATGAAGGCACAGTGTGATGCTGTTGCTCCAAATGTCATTGCAGCGTTGGACTGTACCCATGTTGCTGTGGTTTCCCCCCAGGCTCACAAAGCAGTGTACAGCAGCAGGAAGCACTACCACTCTTTGAATGTGCAGGTGACCTGCGATCCCAACCTATACATCACCCACTGCTGTGCCTGCTACCCTGGTTCCACCCACGATGCCACTGTCCTACCAAACAGTAAACTGTCTGGATAAATGGAGATGCACAGAGGACAATGGAAGTAGATAGTGGGTGAGTAAAGATTTCAACACGCAGGTGCTGATATACACCTGACCACATGTGGGGCATGTGAAAAACTTCACAAAGCATGGCATCACAAGTGAATGTAAAAGTCAGTGCTGCTCACTTCCAGCACCAGCGCCACAGAACAGCCCAGGGAACATGCACATGTCAGACATACCAGGATGGAGAAGCTGATGCACACAGAGTAGCAACTCCAAACACACATGACTATAGGGACCACAATGCAACATGCATAGTCCAAACCAATGTCATACAAAGTGCCACAATGCTACACAAAACATCAAACTTGCGAGTACCACAGTCAAGTACCCATGTACACTCAGCCCGCAATGCATACCCGCTGCCCCCAGAAGCGTAGGGAGGGCAATTAGGAAACCCATCATGCCACATGCACGAGAGCATACACTGCTACAAGACAGCGACCATGTCAGCTTGACATGGCACCGACACACCCATGGCATAACATCCACTGCAGGGGAACAGGGTGCATGTTAAGTAAATACAATGCATTATGTGAGTGACACAACATGCAAAAACATTGCCAAGACATGCCACGCAATGAAGCCCCATATACATGCAGATGCTACCCATTGCCCTGATGCTGTGAAAGGCCACGCCCATACAATACACTGTGACTCATGGCTGTGCCTCTCTCCATGCAGGTGACTCTGTATACCCGCAGCTGCCCTGACTCATGACACTTGAGCGTGATCCACAAACATCACAGGATATTGCTTACAACCACACTCACAGCAGGACCCGTGTCTGCATAGAGCCTACCTTTCGCTTCCTGAAGGCCCGTTTCTGCTGACTGGACCATACAGGAGGAGCCCTGATGTACATACCAGAAAAGGTGGGTAAAATAGTGCTTTTGTGTGCCATGCTGCACAGTATCTGCCTCAAGCGTAATGTGCCTCTACCCCCTGAAGTGGACATGCCACCCCCAGAGGATGAGGATGCGGTGGCTGTGGCAGAAGAGTCTGCATGCATTGTCAGAGACGACATCATGGATGGCTGACTGGCTATCCAGGGACTGATAGACAATTGTTTGAGACATTCACATGGCACATGCCATGCACACTGTGTGACAATCACATCAATGAATAAACACAACCATGACACAATGAGGAATGTCCTTGCATTAATGAAGGTCAACTATTTTAATGTAATTAAGTGCACTAACTATCCCCCTCCCCATCCCACCACCAACACCCCCACATAATATCCCCCTCCCACCACCAACACCCCCTCACACTATCCCTCCTCCCCCTCGCACCAACACCCCAACACACTATCCCCCCTCCTTCCTCCCACCATCAACACCCCCACACCCTACCCCCCTCCCCCTCCTACCACCAACACTCCAGCACACCCACTGTGGGCAAAAGGTGTGTCACTTTCACTTCGGTGGCCTCTTCTCCCTCAGGGCTGCCCCTAGTGATTTCGGCCCCAAATATTGCTCAGACCGGTGCCTGGGTGTGCTGGGCTGTGACTCCTCAGTGGTAGTGGCTGAGTTAGAGGGTATGAACCCTGATCCCCGGATGTGATGCAGAGTGAGTGCTATGCTCCATTGCATCGACTCTGCAAATGCCAAAATCCCTGACTCGCTATACATAGACCATCAGGGCGGCAGTACTAGTGGTTGCCTGTGCCCAGTTTCTCTCCATTGACCTCACGATTCTGCGGGTGGCACCTTGCACACAATTGCGTATGGCCTGGAGGTGCAGTAAGTGTTTGTGGCCAATGTCCTCCCTCTCCCATTGCCACCTCGCCATATCATCCAGCCTATGGATGATGGACTGGCTTGGTGGTGTGTGGTGAATGGGATGGGGGCTCTGCAGAGGATCAGGACTGAAGGCCAGTGAGCCATATGATGCGGTGTCCACATCAGGCTTGTGGGGTGAGCATGCAGGTGATGGGGGAATGCTCTCAGGGGTGTGTGTGTCTACATCACCCTGTGGGACTGGGCTTGATTCCTTCTGAGTCTTAACAGATGCCCTGCCGGCAGGTGTACTCTCACTGCCATCCATTACATATGGCAGTGTAGGTGGCACTGGTGGCATGGGGGTTAGCACAAGGACTGTGCTGCCACTGGCAGGCTTGGACCTGCCGGGTCCAGGTGTGGCATGGTGGTCCTTTCACCTTGGTGTTACATGTAGCTGCCCTACAGGGGCGGTGGTGGTCGACCTTGAGGGCCTCGGGGCATCACTTCCTGATGGACCTGCACCCGCATCCTCCTCATATTCTTCTTTAGCTGCGTGATTGCCTTTAGGGGACATATGATATGTTGTCAGGTATGATGCCTTCATGTGGGTTGGCATGCAAGACACATATGCTATGGTAAAGAGTGGCACCCTTTATATTTGGGCAGATGGGTATGGTTGTTCAGGGGATATTGGATGTGGGAACAGCATTGTGGGAATCGTTGCAACCATAAGTGTGTGACACATGGCCAGGTGGCCTTTGGTCTGTGTGCGGGGAAGGCAGGATATCCATGCAGAGGCAGCTGACATATTCTCTGCATGCATGTAGTCCTGAAGGGTCAGATGGTCAAATGCTGGCATACAGGCACAGCCTTGATTATTATAGCACATGGGAAGGTCATATGTGCATGCCCCCACATCTCCTCCACTGCTGATGCACACCTTGTGGGTGTGGTGGCTTCATCTAGGGCACTGCCCCAGCTCTATGGGATGCTGTTGTGCAGCCTGCAGTGTTGGGCTGTGTTGTTTTGTATTTGGCTTGCTGCACCCATGTTTGGAGAGGGGGCATGTACTTCCATGGGGCTTGTCTGCCATGCCAGCATGGGGCAGGCCAACTGGGCCTGCAACATGTTGGTGTGACTGCTGTGCAGTGTCGTGGTTACTCACGCACCACAATCCCGCTGGCACAGGGTACACCAGCAGGGGTATGGGGTGCATTTTACTTGGATTAATCGCTTGCCATGCCTTCACACTGCAGTATCGCTAAGGGGGTGGGGAGCACTTGGTGCCCTGCCCCCTGGCTGCTGCAGAGGGTGGCTTATGTGGTACCCCATCAATTCACCCTGAGTGGCCGGTCCGGCTTCTGGGTCTGCTGGCATGTGTCCCTGTCCACTACGGCATCTTGCACTAGGCTGACATTAATGCATGGTCAGTTGCTGTGTGGAAAGAAGGGGTCGAATGACCTCCTGCCTCCTGGCTGATGGCACCCGCCTCCGCTCCACCAACTCCCTTGATGCCTTCCATGTCAAGGATGGTGCTACACTTCTCCCATGTTGCCAGGACTAGGGGCTTGGTGGTCCCACCTCTAGTTGCCATGGACTCCTGTCAGTGTTCTGAGAGGAATCCCTGCTCCCTGAGGTCATTCCACCTCTTGCGGCAGTCCTCTGCATCACGGGGGACACTGCCCACTGCATTTAGCTTCTGGCTGATCACCAGCAACATGGCAGTTTTGCACTTGCCTGTAGGTTTTTGTTGTCTGCTGCCATACAGCTCCTCACAGTATGCTACTACCTCATCTATGAGGACTACCAGTTCTCCCTCACTGAATTCAGCTGGTTCTCTGGCACCTTCCCTCGGGTCCGCTCCTGAGACATGTTTCCAGTGGGTGTCAGGTTCGAATGGCTGCAGAAAGTCGGTGATTCAGGTTGGATTCAGTTTTTCAAGATGGCCACCTCCATGCTATTTCCACCGGCGATAATTGTACCGACGCCAATAGGGGCAGAGGATGCCGGCAGTAGTGAAATTAGCACCAAGATTCTAGATGCGTTCATGCCAGGTTGTGATTCAGTGCTTATACCACCACTTGTCCTGGGGGTAAGGCTAATTCTGCTCAGTGGTAATTCCTGCCGGACCACCACCCAACTCGTGATGAGGCCCATGTGAGAATCCTCTTGCCAGTATCACAGCCTTGTGTAGAATCTGTTAGTACAACCAGAATATCTGCATCTGGGCGAGGGTAATTCAAATTCAGTTTCTTCCATCTGCTGACCAGTCATCCTTCTTCATTTCTGGGCTGTCCTTTTCCTCAGTTCACATGGCTTCCTTCTGATTACCATAAGTACTCTTCCTCTGTCCTCCATATGTGGATCATGTTCCTCCTCCGACCTCCTAAACCTGCCATGGGCCAACCCAGGCTCTTACCACCTTCCTGCTGTCTCTTATGAACACGTGATAGTCCTAACGCTTCCCCTTAGATGGTGTTACTTCTTCATCATCCCTTAAAACCTCCTCCTCGGTGGCTACCACCACCTCTGACATGCTCCCCTTCTCCTCTGGTATTACCACCTCCTCCTTGACATTACCATCTTCTCATTTGCTTTTACCACCACCCCTTTGACGTTACCACCTACTCCTCTTATGTTACAACCCCCTCGTCCTCTAGTATTAGCACCTTCTCCTCATCTGGTGTTAACAGCTCCTGTTCTCCTCCTCTTGCTTCCAACACCTACTTATCATTGTACTTATCATACTCAAACACTGGCGCGCTGCTCACCACACCATTCGCCAAAAAACCATGCCCTGTGGCTGGAGCTGAGTGTTTTTATAGTGTGCTCCCTTCTTTCCCTGGGTTGCCTGCCCTTGTTGATGATCATTTGAGAGAGGGGTGTGACTGGCCGACTTCTTTGTGTGCATCTGTGGTTGTGTTGGGTTCAAGAGTATGGGCCAAGTCTTTAATTGGCCCAGCTGAGTACCTAGATGTTCTTCTCTTGACTCGTCTGGGTGCTGCCTCTGCTGTGCTGAGCACTTGGGTATTCAGAGTGTGCGTTTTACTATCTGGGAACACTATAGGTAAGCGTGGCTGATACTTGATTTCATTGGGCATGCAAAGAGTATCCCACACAAGGAAACTTTCACCTGGGAACAATGCTGCTGAGAGTCTCCTTCTTGTGCTTGGCTTGTAGAATTAGGAAAGCAAATGTTTTCCAATATCAGCATCAACAACTTTGATTACTAGCAATTCCCTTATCTGTGTTTCAATGTTTTGCTGTTCTAAGACCTTGTAATGTAAAGCCTGCAAATTGTGTCACCCAGAATAGTGGCATCCTTCACTTCAATCCACAAGTCAGATCGATTCATGATTGGTAAGGACATGTTCTTGTTCTGCATCTTTAAAAGCCCACAACAGGATTACTAACTCTTCCCATGTTTTTCTGTGTGGTGAGGTTGAGCCAGCTCACATTTCATGTAGTCCTTTATAAACAATGGCAGTTTCCAATCAGCTAAAATTATTTGAGCTATATGGACCTGCAGCTCGAAATGAATCAAGAGATTTGTATCCTGATTGGAGCTGCTTATAAGTTCTGTGGGCTTCTTGGCTAAAACACGCTCAAATTGTCTTGAGTCGATTCTAAAATATCTATAACATCGCTAAATTCTGGGATACCGGTACTTAAAATATAACCGAGGTCATTATAAGTCATTAAAAGTTTGGTGGTGTGAGAAATGTGCCGGTAAAAGTGCTGGTCATTTCCATGACCAGCACTTTACCCACCCAGCAAAACTACAAGTTTGCCGGGTGGGGTTTGCAGATTTTCCTCCAGCCAAGAGATCCAAACAGCTGATATTTCCGGCACTGATATTACTGGTGCCGTAAATACTGGCAATCCCCTCCATGGAGTCCTATGGGACTCCACGGAATGGGGATGTACCCCCTTTTCCGCTGCCTGTAATATCCCGATAATACCGGGATATCAGGATTTTAGGTGCCATAAATGGTAGGTCAATTTGCTGGTATCTCACAGTGTGGCCATAAATGGTGGTAATGCAGTGGTAACAGAGTTACCATTGCATTACCTCCACATTACCACACCAATGAACTATAGGTTTGGAGTTAAGGTGGAGAAAAAAACTGCAGCAGAATGCTGGAGGTAATTGCTCCACAGCCAAAATAAATTGCCAAATTGGCAGAATTACTGCCGGTGGTAATTCCACCAAAATCCCCATGCAGTCCTATTGACTCCAATAAGTGGGAACTAACACCACCTACCACCCCTATTAAACCAGTGATAATTCTGCCAGCCCAAGTGGTGGTAACAGTAAATCCATTTGGTGGTATCTTGGCAGATTTACTGCTGAAATACCACCAACCTTGTGATGTGGCCCAATGTGTAAAAGGACCATCACGTTCTCCCTTGATCACTTGTATTGGAGAGAAGATGCCTGCATACTTTTCTTCATCCATAGCTATCTTTATGTAACATCTCGTTAAAAAAAACATTTGCTTTTCACTGAATCCTTTTCATTACAGAAAATATATGTATTTTGCTATAATTTGGTTTAAAAACATTGAAAACAGAAATCCGTGCATAGTTCCACCAGGCTGACTGTTTATAGCACTCTGCTAGTATCTCAGACAGTGCCCTTTTCTTTGTAAAATGTGAGATTTTCCAAAATGGAAATCAATGCTCATTTCAATATATGCAAAGCTGAGAATATACTGCATACTAATGGAACATGGAGGGTGGAGACGAAGAGCATGCTGAATCTGTGGTCGTCTGTAGAAGATGTTTTGGGGGAAGGATAAAAAATGACATTTTAAAATGTTTGGTGTCAGAGTCACCAGATGTTGATCTAGAGAACAGCTTGGCTGAAATCCACAAAAATCAACAGCGGGGAACAAGATGCACAGAAAAAGATATGGAGTCGACATCTACAAGTAGACCAGGTCGCAGTGACAAAGGAAATGGCAAGACATTCAGGGCAACTTGTTGCACGTTCAAAGCGTGGACCCCTCTAAGCGTGGACCCAGAGATCGAACCTGTGCTGCTATGTGGTGATCTGTGTCGTTTTGTTTCCAAGACGAGCATGTTGCCCCGAGGTATCCTCCAGCATCAATTGTTTGTCACCACGTTTGCACAGATCACAAAGACATAGCCTTAGCTGTGTGAAACGGGGAGTGCAATCTAATACAACATCACTAAAGCAGCTTCTTGAACAATGTTCTCCAATGTCAAATTCTAGTACAAAGTGCTCTGAGCAGACACCTCTAGTGGAAGGTGAATTTGATGATAGTAATAGGAGAAGGGTAGATCAATCCGATGAGTGCTACAAGAACACATATCCAACTTCAGCATAGCACATGTTTTAAGGGCAGAAACTTAAGTATGTGGTATGTTAGTGGTCTATTAGCAGACGTTAAGTATCACTCACAGGGTCAAGAACAAAAGGGCTTATGACTTTTTGGCTCAAAGTGACTTCTGGGCTCAACCAGTCATTTCAAAAGGAACACCCAAGTAGCTCAGCCATTAAATTTTGAAGAAAAGGATCGTTTCTAAGTCAATGTACTTCACTTGGTCCCACATTACAAGATGCCAGTATTGTTCGACGGTTTTAGTGACAGAATTCAATGAAGGCTTCATTGAAGATCAGTTTATTCAGCCCTAAAAGACAGTGAACGACTCAGCCTTGCTACTACTTTTACTGTTCAAAACATTGAAAGGCTTTTGATTTTCAACGCAGAAATCTCAGTGGAGAAGCGTGTAGGGGTTGATGTGTTTTACTCATAAGGGAGTTAGTAATAAGAAAATAGGGAGTTTCTAAAATGTATAGATGTCTGTGCAGCAGTGTCTAAAGCGACTGGGCCTCATTACACGGTAGGTGGTAAGGGTTTACTGGTACCGGTAAGGGCACCGGTACCGGTAAACCCTTACCACCTTACTATGAGGTCCCTTTGCGGGACCCGACCTTAACGGCTGGTGTAGACCAGCCGTTAAAGTTGGGACCCGCAAAGGGACCTTGGTGCTAATTACGGCACTGGAATTTGCGGTACCGTAATTAGCTCCTTCCCCATTCCCATTATGCCCTATGGGGCAAAAATGGGAATGGGGAGGGGCCATGGAGGAAGGGGGAATTACCGCTCCGCCAACCTTGGAATGGGCTGGTAATTCCCCTTTCCTCCATGGTGGTACCGGTATGGTACCGGCGGCAACCATGGTGCTAATAGCACCATGGTTAACCGACTACTGTGTAATGAGGCCCACTGTTTTCTTTAGGCTGACACTTACTAAGACAGTATTTGGTGTCAATGTACTTCAGGATATTCTCTCTCAGTTGTCTTTTTTAGGATCACAGCTTCACATAGTGTAGCTATACTTGAGCTCTTCAATAACGAATCCAATAATTCTCCATTTTTTTCAACATGGCTGACTATGTACATGGCCTGAAATTCGATAGTTAACACCAGAAAGGTGGTACACAAATGTTCGTGGTTCACCAATCTAAAGTTCAGTGACCCAGACATATTCAGGGGCCACTTTTTTAGAGGGAACCAAACAAGCCACCTTCAGCCCTCAAAGCACTGGTATGTCTCCTCCACACACTGCCGTCCATGACATTCCCACGGCACTGCTGTGACAATTATCCTCACTGTGGCGGGCTGTACCGGCCAGAAACATGTCTGCCCACCCTTGCCAAAGGCTCTTTTTAGTAAGTGGCCGTTACTTCCCAGTACAACCTGCCACGGCTTGGTGTTACTTCCAAAAAAGGGATCTGGGTTGAGATGCACAAGCCCAAAATACAGATCAATTTAGAGTCAGTTAATCAGTGAAAAGTCTCGGTAATAAGAAGACAGGCACTGTCTCCACCCATGACTCTGCATTGTGTTGCTCACTCCACTGGTTACTGGTTGAAGATAGAATACATCTTAAAACTCTTTGTTTGGTGTCTGCACAACTTGGAACATCTTATCTGGTGGAAAGAATGTTGAGACACCATCTGTCCGCACGTTGGTTTCCACTGATAAGCTCCTACTGGTGGTCCCGCCATCCCCTTGGGTCTTAAGGGGAGACAGACGGTTTTCAGTTTAAGGCCCCAAGCTTTGGAATAATCGGCCCTGGAAGCTTAAAAATAAGGACTCACCCATTTACTTTTGAAAGGTACTGAAAACGTTCCTTTTTAAATAATTTATTTTTAGTTTTGCGGAATCTCTTGGCTCAGACTGCATTCGATTGGAACATTTTTTGTGTTTAATAAATTCCATCAGCACCTAAATGCGGTTAATTCCGCTCAGTTTGTGCATTATAAATGCATCAATATCAATAACGTGCCACGTGTGGGACATAATTTAAAGGAGACAAGATGGATGTTTTGAAATGAGTGTTAATGGCAGCGCAGGGAAGCACTGCTGGCCAGTAATGGCCTGCTAGCCCGATGTTGATGTCCGAGCAAATCCTGTGATCCTGGCCTCCTAATTGGCTGGCTCCTTTTCCGTGTGTGCAAGGGTTAGGTTGACATGCATAGGACATTTAGCTTTCTGACAGAATCCACGCATAGAACATTTACTTCTTTTGAGAGATCATAAGAGGACGAAATGTACAAACTTGAAAATGTGAAACCGGAAACAACGCCAAGCAACATCAAACAAATATTATTGCAAACATCTGCCATCCTCTCTGGGAGTTGATTGCAATAAAATAAAATGTTTCTGTTCTGTTTCTGATCCTTGAATGATTTATTCATTTTCAAAAATTGTATGCGAGGTCTGAGCCAAAGAAATCAGAACGTATTTTCCAATGCATCTCAAATATTTGTTTATTTACATAAAGTATCACTCCTGAGACTGATTTTATGAACAGCCGCTGTCAGAAAAACTGTACGTAGTTTTCTGAAAGCAGGATAGTTTTGTTTTTTAAAATGCCAGAAGTGTATTTCTTTGTAAACACTCGTGTCCTCCCCAGCTCGACTTGTACATTTAATATATGCTAGTAGATGTTTCGGGCCAATCTAAAAAATGGAATTAATAAAAGCGCTCTACTCAAAAAATATAGAATGCCGGAGAGAGCGTAAGTAAGAATATATATGCTACATCCCACTAGAATGCTACGCTTTACTATCACTGTAACTTTCTGGCATAAAAAAATCATAAGGACATTGTAGGAAGGTTCATGAGCATGTCATATAACAACTGATGCTGATCCTAATCCTACATCATATCAGAATTCCAATTATAAATGATCAGAATTATACATTTGAAAGATTTTTTTTTTTTTAAATGCAATCTGAATGATTTATGAAATACCCAAGAAAGTATATTGTGACTCAAGACTATAGGCCACGTTATGTGTTTGTAGGTAAATTCACTGATGTTCTGCAGTGTCATTTACTGTTATTGCCACTCAGGGCCCGATTCTCGTGATGGTGCAGTGAGCGTGTTAATTAGCACGTCTCACTGTGCCAGATCTTGATGCCCAGGCACCACAACTATTCTGACTATTTCTAGTGAAAACGGGTGATTGCAGAATCTCGGCAGCACTTTCGTTAAATAACGAAGGATTTGTTATTTAACGAAAGAGCTGCCAAGATCAAAACAAAAGACTGTGTTCTGTCCCACTCAACACTATAATGCACTCATTAACTACAAAGGCCTTCACATGTGCATGTTTTGGAATTCCCTCTGCTTTGCTTATTTTGGATATACCCCCACATCACTACACAATCCATCAGGCAGATTCGAAGACTACCAAATGCAGCCATTTGAGCCTTCACGCCTTGCCACAGGGTTTAAAAAGTAGAATCAGGGATGACAGTATGCACTCTTCTGCAAGCAAAGATAAACAAATGCAGTGAATCAAGGACCCACCTGTCACCGTCTGCACAAACAACCGTGCTTCAGGTGGCAGTTCTATGGGAACATTACAAAATACAGTGCCAATTTCTGCCACTTAAGAAAGTGGAGTAATGGCACAGGAATTAGCATGCAAAATGCTACCTAACGAAAGTGCCCATTGCCAGGTTGGTTTACAACCCTTCCTAGAAATCGGTATCCATATTCCGAAAGTGGTGCATTCATTATGACTTCGGAAGAATGCGCCATCTTCGGAATAGGTATTAAGTAGCAAAAAAGTTGCTGACGCTTTATGCTAAGCGTGTCTGATCCCGACTGCGTAGAGAAAAGGACTGAAAGGTGATGCTTTGGCAGGGCTCAGGAAGGCAGTGCTAGAGCCATAATATACGTGCACTGGCCCAGCATAAAAATAAAAAAAGGGCAATGTTTTTGGATGCTACCAAAAATTGTTCCTTTGCATCCCCTATGACGGAATATCCCACAAGTATGGAAGAATAGGGACAGGACATAGTAGTAAGAAAGGATACCAACTGGGATGTAGAAGATAAACAAGAGGGAACCTTGGAGAGAGAGGAGGCAGGTATTTATGAAGAGAGCAAGAATAGTATCAGCTTAGAAAATTTTAGCAACAGGTACCATCTGGAAAAATAGAGAGGAGAAAGAGAAGAGGTGAGAAGAGTGAGATTACAACAGACATCATATTAAAGAGGTGACGTAGGAAGGCAGAGTGAGTTTAAAGGAAAAGGGAGAGAAGACAGAAATGACTGGAGAGAAGGCTAGAGAGAGAAATAGTGAGAGGCCATAGAGAAGAAGAGAATGAGAAGATCTAGGTAAGCCATCTGGACAAAAGAGAAATTCAGGATAATGAAAGTGATAGGTATTGTTGGAGCAGGAAACTGAAAACCAAGGAATAGATGTTACACTGGGTAGCAGGAAAGAGAGAATAGGCAGAGCCAGTAGTAGGAAGGCCAAGCCTTAAAAGAGTATCAAGAGAAAAAATGGGCACCCAGGAGTTGGGCAACACGTCTTCATCAAACAACACCAAAGCTGGCAAGATCTCCCGGTAAGCAGAACCAGAACACGTAAGGGGGCAAGAAATTCCTTTTGTGGTCCCTTGCAAGAACTACTGGTAAAGACACTACGGGACAGAGGTTTGTTAGGCCCCCACAACATGAATCTCAATCTGCCTGAAAGCCAGGGGTGCATGCCAGATTAACTCTGCTGGACCATAGATGGGGCAAACAGATCCTACCATATATCCCGAGAGACACAGGGAGGAGAAATACCATTCGGTAGGAGGAAAATCTTGTTATAGACACTTTTGTTCTTGAATCTTAATAATCAGATTATTTGGTTTTCATTCAACTTTGGAATGATGAACTCCTTACATCAGCTCCCATTTGCACAAAAGAGGAAGTCCTTTTTGGAACCCTTGGTTAGGAATCCCACTGACCTTTACCCTTACTTGATACCTGGAGACTTAAGATCGTTAATCAAGTCTCACCACCCTCTCCTGCCTGAACGTCTTGTCCCAGCTGCACTCCATTACACACTGTTGCGCCCCTCATTGGCACTCCTATGTACATCAGCTAAATACTTGGTATTGTGGTATTGCCTGTAAGTAGCAGAGGTCCTGTCAGGATTCACCATTGCACTGCAGGACCACCCATGGCATCCTCTCCTGTCTGAACATCTTGTCCCAGCTGCACTCCATTCCACACTGTTGTGCCCCGCCATGGTACTCCCAAATGCACCAGCCAAACACTTGGTATTGTAGTATTGCCTGTCAGTATCTGAGGTCCTCTCAGGGTTCACCTGTGCACTGCAGGACCACCCATGGCATCCTTCTTCCATGCCTTTTTCCAGCCCTTCCTTCTCTCCTGGACCCACTCCCTCCGCTCTGCTCAGGCACCTGAAGCAGCATATATATGTTTGGCAGGCTGCATGCAGGGACTGTTTCACTCTCCCTTAGGTACTGCCTTAAATTGTCTCCAGCGCCATGGCTCCTCCCACCGTCAGTGCTTGTGTCGCGATCAACCACCGTCAGCTTGACGGCGCCGGTAATGGGGTTAACCGCACCGGTAATGGTGCCGGCGCCGTTAACCCCTTACTGCCCTATTACGAGTCTGCTTGCGGGACCCGCAAAGGGTGCCTGGTAAAACCAGGCATCCTTAGCGGGTCCCGCTAGCAGACCAGGGAGATAACAACGTGCCCGTTGTTAACGGGCCCGTTGTTCGCTCCCTCCCCATTCCCATTGAGCCCTATGGGGGCTCGCATGAGAATGGAGTTGGGTTCCCTGAATGGGGAAATACCGGGTCCTCCAAGGTTGGAATGGCCTGGTATTTCCCCATTCCGGGAACCCGGACCCGGTATGCGGTATGGGTGTAGCCATGGCGCTAATAGCGCCCTGGCTACCTCCATACTCGTAATGACCCCCATTGAGTTTGCACCACCAGAAGAGCCCCAGGCTGCACTGATGTCATCAGCAGATAAGTCATCTGAGAAACATCTGCCTCCTGGGCCAACTTGTCATCACCTGATGAAGACCACTTGCTTTCTCAATACCACCAAGCCCAGCACTTGAAGGATAGAGTGAATACCATGTGCTCATAGGACAACCAGCCACTGTAAAGCTAACCATCACTGGGAAACCGACATAAGCACTCCTGGATAGTGTGTTCCAGGTTGCCATCATATGCAAGCTGTTCTATCAAAAACACCTGACATCAGTAACGGTGTAGCTGTTGACAGGTTTAAGCCTTCTTGGCATGGGAGATATTACCTGAAAATATATGGGTTGCCTCTGAGTCAGACTGGAGCTTGCCAAGGTAGCACTCTTATCGACACCCTGTCTCTAGTCTGCAAAAGTCACAGTGAAAGTCCTGAAACACATGTGGTGATATGAACTCGCCCTTTGATGTTCGATGTGCTGGATACATTGTCTTTGGGAATGGCTGATCTGTGATACATCAGCATGCTGTTCAATCACCCGCTGTGCTTGCATGCATATCCAGAGAGTGTAATCCAGTCCAGAGAACATCTAGAGGGAAACTGGAAGCAGGCGCATGTAGAGGGTGGGGGCTCTATTGCACTTGCTGGTAGACAGGTGCAATACACTTTTTCTTACTTCTAAATACTTAACCAGCCTCTTATTTGCCTCTGACAGCCCCCGCTTACCTTAGCGTCTCGATCACTTTCAGTGTGCTGCTGTAGGAAAAGGACGTGGTCAGGAAAGGCAATGGTTATAAGGATTCCCCAACCCCCCTACAAACAACCACCTACTTTGTACAGCATGTGTTTTATTTCAATTATAACATGTTAATCACTTGCAAAAGACACACAGAAAGACATATACATCTATGTACATGTTTTCAAACAAATGTTGAATTTTAAAACTTCATTTCTTTTCTATACATATATAAATTTACAGCAATAATCACTTTTGGTTTTAATACGCATGTATGGAAATCTTAAAATGTATCCTAATCCTTAGTTCTTCCTTGTTTTAAAGCATTTCTCATGTCATTTAGAAAATGATACATGTACATTTTTTCTTATAAAAAATAATTGAGTATTTACATATGTTTATTGTAAAATGTAGCTAATAATTAGGGTTCAACATGTTTCGCTTTCTATTTATTTCTACTAATTTGTTTTGTAAATGTATATACAGATGATATCATAATGAACATGCCTTTGATATATTTACAAACACCAGGAACATTATAAGCAGTGTACTATTTATAATTCAGATATCATCTTTTACCAAAGTACTGCATAGGAAACCTTCAGAAGTAGTGATGTGATGCATGTGTAGCAGTTTACTGTCTTTTTTTAACTTTAGTTTTTATTAGCATTTAAACAATCAGCATCAACAACAAATATCTTTTAACCCCTTATAAATGAATTTCCCCTCCACCAGCCTCCTCCCCACATTCTCCTTGTCAGTGTGTTCGGGCATCATCAATAAGCCAAACAATAAAAATTCTCAGGGGCAATGATGCATGAGTCTGTGAAAATTAGTCTGCCTTGACTTGGATTGGCTTCCCCATTCGCGCAGGATATAATGTTAGCCTTCTGCATTCTCCATACCCATAGGTGAACCTCTGCTACCCTCCAACTTGGTCATCAGCAGGCCCCATTTCTCCAAGAAGGACCCCATGAAGTCGTTAACAAGGGCAGTTTCCCCATTACCATAATGTTACACAGTTTCCTTTCCCACTTTCGTGGGCACACCCCCTTCCCTCCAATTTTGCGCTATCGCCAGTCTCCCAGTACGCAGCATGGCCTCACATGCCCTAAGCAACCGATATTCCTCCCAATCTTTGGCAGGGATCCCCAACAGCATCTGGAGTAGGTCCATGCTCAGCTGAACCCCCACGTATTCCTTAATTCAGCTAAGGAGTTCCTGCCAAAAGATCTGAATCCTTGGACAGTGCCACGACATGTGGGAGAGGGAACCCACCTGGCCACAGCCCTTGGGGCAGAGATCGGAGGCCCCCAGAATCATCCTTGAAATCTTCAACGGGTCCCTGCGCCAACCTGGCAGCATCTTATAATTGTGTTCCATGGTGGAGGTGAATAGATTGCCATGGAACGTCACCTGAAAACCTCTGGCCCAATCGTCCTCTGTGATTTGCTCCCCCGCAAGTTCCATCCAGTACCTTTTGAAGGTGTATATCCCCAGCTCAGGGGTAGAGACCAATAATTTGTATATGCTTAAGAGAGAGCCATTCTGGGTGGAAGACCCATCCAACCATCTCTCAAACAGGGTGAGATCCCAGGACACCCAGGCGCAGAACTTAGGGTCTGTGAACAGCCCTTTTAACCACAAATACTCAAAGATCATGATTGAGTCCCATCTGAGGCCCTCCTGTACCTCTTTAAAACTCATGAAGCAGCCCTCCCTAAAGAACTGGCCCGCCCTCTCTAGATCACCATCTGACCACTGCTGGGTGCACCTTATCCCCCGCCTTGACAGATTGAATGGAGGGCCCACACCAATGACATGGGTGGGGGCCAGGACAAGAGTGTCCTATTCGCTCAACTATTCCTTCAAAGGTCCCACAAAATACCCAACATGGGATGTTCCCTCGTAGCCCTAGGAATATTCCTGTAAGGGGTCCAGAGGTAATCCCTTGCCTTCAACTTGTGCATTTCCAGGGCTTCCAAGTATGTCCATTACGTTCTCAGGTCCTCCCCCGAATGTTCCAACAGTATTCTTAACTTGGCAGCCTTATAATACAGATATGGGTCTAGAAAGCCAAAAGCCCCCTGGTTGCGTGGGAGTGTGAGGGTAGTCCACTTCACTCGTGGTCTCTTATTCTGCCAGACATATTTAAAAGGCGCTCCATTCAGATCACTAAAGAAGGCTGGGGAGGGCTGTAAACAAATCAAGCAAATGGGGGATGACGTTCATTTTCACCGAGATCATGCGTCCAAACCAAGAAAGGGTCAGGGGCTCCCACCTTTTGAGGTCATCTTTGATATTCGCTAGTATCAGGTCGAAGGTTGCTTTAGCTACCCATGTGAGGTCTCTGGAAAGGACAACTCCTAGCTACTTCGTCTTTGTCCGTTCAACTCTCATCCCTAAGTAACGAGAACGGGAGTCCAAACAGGAGCACCTCAGACCCACAGGCATTTTGCTAGATTTATCAACATTGATTTTAAGGCCCTAAAGCTGACCACATCTTTCTATTTGTTCCAGGAGTTTGGGAAGCGAGGATTCCATTTCAGTCAGATAGCCCAGAATGTCGTATGCGAACAGGGACAATTGGAACTCCACCTCTCCACACTGGATGCCCTTGATCCCCTAGTTAGCTCTTATCATGACAGCTAGAGGCTCCATTGTTTGAGCATACAGCAGTGGCAACAGCGGGAACCCCTGTCTCGTGCCTCACATCAGGCAGAAAGAATCAGACAACACGTTATTAACCCATACACGTGCTGCAGGCTGCATATACAGGGCATCTACCCATCTCAGACAACCCTGCCTGAGGCACAGTCTTCCAAGAAACGACTTCATAAAAGGCCATTCCACCCTATTAAACGTTTTTTCAGAGTCTATAGAGACCAGGCATGCATCACTCCCCTGAGTCTGTGCCCAATACATTAGGTTGTCTCCCTCTTATAAAGCCGACTTGATGTCCATGAACCAGGAGCGGTAACACACTTTCTAATCTGGTACCCAAGATCTTAGCTAGGATCTTCACATCATTGAATAACAATGAAATTGGGCGATAAGAGGCGCACCTCTTAGGTCTCTGCTTTCCTTATGTATAGTGATGATAGTTGCTTCCAACATCGAGCTCGGCAAGGAGTCTCCCAACACCATTGCATTAAATATTCTAGGCAGGTAGGCGGCTAACAATGATCTGAATCTTTTGTAAAATTGCACAGAGAACCCATTGCTCCCTGGCTTGGAACCTAATTTCATCCCCTTAATTGTCTGCACAATCTCCTCTTTGGATTTAGGTTCCCAGAAGGGTTCAGTTTGTATTTGTATTTGTATTTGTATTTTATTTATTTCTATAGCGCTCCAGGCCCAGGGGCAACCGGGCGCTTAACTTAGTTACAACAAGATGAAAGCATGACAAGGCAATGTGACAGAGCATTACAGGAGAATTTACAGAATATACATTCAAGCGAATATCGATAAGGCAGTGATTTACAGGGTAGTTAATAAGGGATGCAGAGTAGGTCAAAGTGCAAGTAGGGCAGTAAACTAGTGTTAGCTGTCTTGGGCGGATAGCCAGGCTTTGGTAAGGTGTTTGAATTTCAGGAAGGAAGGTTCTGCTCTAAGGTCATTGGGGAGTGAGTTCCAAAGTTTAGCTGCCAGGATGGGGAAGCTGGTTCCACCTGATCTTTGGAGATTAAAACGCGGGATGACAAGGCAGTTGGCTTGGGCCGCTCTGCGAGGTCTGGTGGAATTGTGGAAAGAGAATCTGTTTGCCAGGTAGCGAGGGGCTTGGTTGTGGAGGCATTTGTGTGTGAGAGCCAGGGACTTCAAGGAGATGCGATGTGGGATAGAGAGCCAGTGCAGGTTGCGCCTGGTGTCAGATATATGCTGGCGCCTAGGAATGTTAAGGGCCGCTCTGATCGCATTGTTTTGGACAATTTGTAGCTTGTTTAGATTGCGGAGATTAGTACCTAGATAGAGGGCATTACAGTAGTCGACCTTGGATAGTACGAGGGTCCTGGCCAAGGTTACGCAGTTGGCTGTGGTTAGGAACGGGCGACAGGCGGTGATGAGCTTGCAAGTATACGCTGCTGCAGATGAGACTGCGTTGGACTGTCTAGTCAAGGATAGGGTTGAGTCAATGTAAATCCCTAGGGTTTTCGTGTCCTTAGCAATAGGGATGGTGTTCCCATCAATGGTGAAAGACTTGAAAGCAGGGTCAAGTTTAGTGAGTTTTTGTGGTGAACCAAGAATGAGGAGCTCTGTCTTTTCATCATTTAGGCAGAGGCCGTGTTGGGCCATCCACGCTTGGATGACCTGGTAGATGGCGTTGATGGCGAGGGAGTCAGTTGTGTAGTCTCCTGTGATGGGGATTAGTATCTGGGTGTCGTCAGCGTAATTAGTATACGTGACGCCCAAATGGTCCAGAATAACAAAAAGGGGTTTGGTAAACACGTTATATAACGTGGGCGAGACACAGGACCCTTGAGGCACACCACAAGAAACCGGAGCGGGTGGTGCGGCCGCAAGTGGGGAAAACACGCGCATTGATCTATTATCAAGGAAGGATCTGATCCAAGTAGAGGCATTTTCTGAGAAATGTGCGGCTGATTTGAGGTGATGGCAGAGAATTTTGTGATTGACAAGATCAAAAGCAGCAGAGAGGTCCAGGAGAAGTAATAACGCCAGTTTGCCTTTGTCTTTGAGATCTTCGATCTGCGTTTTTAAATCGATAAGGGCGGTCTCAGTGCCATGGCGAGGCCGGAACCCTGATTGCCTGAGTCCCAGAAGTTTATTTGATTCAAGGTATTCCTGAATTTGTAGGTAGGCCGCGCGGTCAAGGATTTTTAGTAAAAAAGGTACAGTGGTAATTGGTCTGTAGTTTGTGGGTATGCTGGGATCCAGGGTAGGTTTTTTCAGAAGCGGGATGACCCACGCATCCTTAAGATTGACAGTTTCCCCCTGTCATATGCCTGGCAGAGTAAGATGGTCCAGGATTGCGGCTATTTGCCCCTCACCCCCTACAAATTCTAACGAGTAGAGAACTCTGCAAATTTCCCCCCCTTTTCCCCCCGGATCATGCACCTCTATGTCGCCTTCTCCCCTAATAACCCTGATCACCTTTCTTATCCCTTCTTCACGCAACTTCCAAGCCAGCATCTTGTCCGCTTTTTCCCCTCACTAGTGGTAATTTTGTTTTAACTACAGTAACTGCTTTTCTGTGTCCTGAACCAGGATAGTCTTCAGCTTTCCTTTGTAGAGCTGCAGTTTAGCAGCCTTACTCGGCGTGAGGTATGCTCCCCCAGATCCTCCTGGTTGTAGTTCCAGAATCTTCTCTCTTAGCTCCTCTTCCTGTTCTCCTTTCTTTCTTTTTCTGGGAGCCTATTCTAATAAGCACCCCCACATAGTGGCCTTAAAGCCCTCCAGAGAGTCTGCACTCCCACCTCACCTTTGTCATTAAAGGTAAAATAGTCCATAATTTCAGTCAGTAGGGACTGAGTGACTTCGCTATCCTACAGTAAAAAATAGTTGCAATGCCACCCTCACGAGGGCCTCTGCCTTAGGTCACTCCCCACCAAAATCTTCACAATTTCATTGTCGGACCATGGGACTGGGATCACACATGACTCTCTGACCTGGGCTCTCATCTCAGTGTCCACCAGTATCAGGTCAATATGAGTAGGAGTTATGGACCACCGAGAAAAAATGTAAAGGGTCTGTCTCCCTCTCCCCCTCCACTAGGGCATCTGTAAACCCAATTCTTGGTTGATTCTCCTAAACCTCATGGAGGTTGCGTTGCCTGGGCAGTCCCCTGTCCCCTCACCCATTCTCTTACAATATCTGGCTGGGCCCAAGAACATTTTAAAGTCCCTCCACCATGAGTCGGCCATCCACAAAAAGCCTCAGTTCATTTTTTACACCCTTCCAGAAATCTGCCTGGCGCACGTGGGGAGCATAGAGTGAACATAATGTAATCCTTTTGCCATTCAGGCATCCCTTTATGAATAAGAACTGACCACCTGGGTCCCTCTGCATCTCATCCACCACCAGGTCCAACCGAGCTGAGAGTATAATTGCCACCCCTCCTTTTTTCTCTGTTCCTGAGGCCACAAAAACCTCCCCCACCTGCCCATATCTCAGTCGCGGTTCCTTTCCCCTATGCCAATGCGTCTCTTGGGTGATCCAATGTTGCCATCCAAATATTCCTGCAGGGTCATTGATATCTTGGCAGGCGAGTTTAGCCCTCTAACATTAAGGGAGCCAATCACCAATTCACATCTCGGGGTCATGACTCCGTTCCCATTCCTCCCACTGATACCATCCCTCCCTGAGAAAAACCGAACCACATAGTGTCATGACCCACAGAACGCGCCCCTTTTGGACTTCATGGTCCTTATCACAACGGGGCATGCACTCCTTGGTACTTCCAACATGGCCGTCTTACGTGAAACTCCTTCCTCGGTCTTCACGTCGGACGTAGAGTAATCTACAAATAGACCGCACCCCCGCAGCCCCACGCGTCTCAATGCTATTGCAAGTAGCGACGAGACGTGTGCTCCGTAGTTCGCTGAACTGTTATCCTGGTTCCTGGACCTTCTAATTCTATTCCCTTACCCCTCTTCCTTCTTCCTTGCTTCCTGGACTCGAGTGCCGTGCTAGCACACCTTCTTCATTTCCTGGATCCCCAGAGTATCTGAATCCCGGAATCCCGGAACTTCGAACGCACGCTGGAGCCAGAAGAGGCTTGCGCGGGCTTATACAAGACCAGGTCAGTGCGTAAGAAGACACCGCCCAAGAAATCCTCCAAGGATCACTCTCAGGTTAGAAAGGGGGAATTCCGTAACAGTTTGAGACGCCAAACGACCGAAGTCAAAGTCGACATGGAAGCGGCCGTTCAGGATCTCATTCGTGGCATGCAAGAACTAACAACCGAGGTACAGAATTTAAAAGTGGAAAAAGCTGATCTCAAACAATTAGTTCTATCCCGTGATTCTGCCACAAAGGAAAGTGTATTGCTGGGCGGCATTGTTGACAAATACGATGGGTCGGCAAAAACCCTTTGTGGATTCCTTGATTCTTGTTTGGTTCACTTTACTTTGAAGCAAGTTTTACTCTTTTCAGAAGAGGACTGAATGAGGAGATCAAAGATGATTGGTCAGAGTGGCTCGCCCAAGCTCATTCCAGGCTCTTAGGGACCTTGCCATGCAAATAGATTTTCGTATCCAGGAAAGCAAGGCAGAGAAGAAAAAATCCAAAGTAACCCCCCCGAAGGTGTCCTTTGAGATTACCTCCAAAACTGACACAAACCCAGGGTTAGTTACTGAACCAGAACCTATGCAGATAGGAGCCTTCCGTGGACCCATATTCCCGCAAGAGATGATGAGAAGGATTCATACGGGGTTATGCATGTATTGTGCCTCGGATAAACACCTGGTTAGAGAATGTCCTCTAGCCCCTCCTCGGCGTTCGAGAAACGCCAGTTCCCGATCCTAGATGGAGCAAGGCTTCGGGAGAGAGATGTTTGCTCCACGTCTATTCCATCCTTGAACTCTCCTGGACAAAACAGCCTAGTGATTCTACAGGCCTTCCTATTGCCATCCAAGAATAAGACATACTCCATTCTGGCCCTGGTAGACTGTGGAGCTATGGGAGTATTCATTGATCAAGATTGTGTTTTTAGTCACCAGATTCCATACGAGACACGAAGTACCATGCAACCGGTGGAAGCGATCGATGGAAGACCCCTCACTTCAGGACCCATAAACCTGCAGACTAAAGAGATCCAGCTTTCAATAAACCATCAACAAGAGGTGATCAGATTTGACATCATTAAGTCGGCTCATTACCCCATGGTACTTGGTATGCCCTGGTTACAGAAACATAATCCTTGTATCAACTGGGCAGCAGGATCCTTGTTTCTCGGCTCTGAGTTTTGTATGTCTCACTGTCTATTCCTGGATTCCTCCTTGACACCTTCCAAAGAACCATCAATAGATCAGCAAATACCACTCATGGTTTCCAATATCATACATGTCCCAAAGGCCTATAAGGGTTATGCTGATGTGTTTTCAACTGCCATAGTTCAGGCACTACCCCCTCACAGACCTGAAGACTGTGCCATAGACACAGAGCTTTCAGCAGTGATTCCCTTTGGGATGATATTCATCCTATCCGAACCTGAAAAAAAGGCTCTCCGCGAATACTTGGATACCAACCTTGAAAATGGCACCATAAGACCATTGAAATCCCCAGTTGGAGCCTCGTTGTTCTTTGTTCCCAAGAAGGACACCAAGGAACTTAGACCTTGCCTCGATTATCGTGGATTAAATCAATGCACCCTCAAGGACCGTTACCCCTTACCCTTAATCTCGGATATCCTGGAAGCGGTGAGAGGAGCTGTAATCTTCACAAAACTGGATCTCAGGGGTGTCTATCATCTGATTCGTATCAGGGAAGGAGACGAATGGAAAACAGCCTTTAGAACACCCTTTGGACACTTCGAATATCTGGTCATGCCCTTTGGACTTGCTAATGCCCCCGCAGTCTTTCAACGTTTCATGGATAGGGTGTTCTCTGACATGCTGTTCCTCTTCGTCATCGTCTACCTGGACGATATCTTGATCTACTTCAAGGACCTTCTAAAGCATGAAGAGCATGTAAAGACAGTCTTACAACGACTACGTGAATACAGACTCCTAGCCAAACCCGAGAAATGCCTGTTTCACATTACTTCTATTCATTACCTAGGATTTGTCCTTAGTCCAGAAGGAATTGATATGGATCATTCGAAGGTAAAGGCCATACTATCTTGGTCGGCTCCCACTTCAGTGAAACAAGTTCAATCCTTCCTGGGGCTTGCCAATTTCTACCGGAAGTTCATACCCACCTTTTCTGAGATTGTTCAACCGATCATTGCTCTATTGAAGAAAGACACTCCCTTTCTCTGGTCTGCACCTCAAGACAAGGCATTCCAACATTTAAAGACAGAGTTTACTCAAGCCCCCACCCTGGCCCAACCCAACATTAATCGGCCATTCCTAGTGGAGACGGATGCCTCCAACTACGCAATAGGAGCAGTGTTGAAGCAAGAATTTGAGGACAAATTGGAACACCCCATTGCTTACCTTTCACAAACTCTGACTCCCAGTGAGACTCATTATTCCATCTTGGACAAGGAACTGTTAGCCATCCACCAAGCATTCACAGAATGGCAACATCTACTCCTGGGAGCTAGACATCCAGTCCAGGTCCGCACGGACCATAAAAATCTTCAAGTTCTACAATCCTTGGAGTGTAGGAACAGTCGTCAGGCCTGTTGGGCCTTCTTCTTTGCCCAGTACCAGTTCCACATCAGTCATGTCCCTGGATCACAAAACATAATTGCTGACGCCTTATCTCGACTTCTGACTACGAAACTATTGAAGATCGGGCCTATCCTAAGATGTTTCCCCACACGATTTTTGTAGCTCAAGCAGTCAGTCGTCTGGAAGAAGTTCGGATGCAAACCCAATCCTCTGAGCTCTGGAAGGATATTTCAAGGAAGAATAAATGGAATCTGAGAACCAAGGACGGATATTTGTTCAAGGATAATGCTGTAATCATCCCCACACAGAAATTACAATGAAGGATAATAAACCTCTGCCACAATACCCTTCACTCGGGACATCGTGGCATCACCAACACCCTCTGTCTTATACAAAGAGAATTTTGGTGGCCTAGAATGAAGACTGACGTACAACTGTACATCCAGGCCTGTTCTATCTGTAGTCAAAACAAACACGATAACAAGAGACCGGCGGGTCTCCTATTGCAACCTACACTACCAACAAGGCCATGGGAATTCATTGCTACAGACTTCATTGTGGAATTGCCACCTTCCAGGGGATACACGACTATCATGGTCCCCATTGACTTGTTCACTCTTATGGCTCATTTTACACCCTGTATAAACTACCATCCTCATCAGAACTCGGTGGAATCTTCCTGGAACACATTTTCCGCCTTCATGGACTTCCTTCCAAAATCATATCAGACCGAGGACCCCAATACGTCTCACAATTCTGGAAACATCTCTGTCGCATTCTAGGAATCCAACGCGCTCTCTCATCAGGTTATCATCCACAAACCAACGGAGATACAGAAAGTGTAAACCAGACCCTGGAACAATACCTTTGTTGTTTCACCACCAAGGTGCAGGATGACTGGTCACTCCTAATACCTGTGGCTGAATTTGCCTACAACAATTCCGATCACTCAGCAGTTAAGACCAGCCCCTTTTATTGCAGTGAAGGATTCCATCCATCAGTTTTACCCTCTGTTCTTCCACATCCCCCACCAGTACCTACCGTCGACTCCTGGATTGAAACACTCATCAACATACACAAGGAAGCCAAAGAACACTTAGAGAAGGCCAGAATACATACTAAGCGATATGCGGATTCCAAAAGAAGACCAGGGCCTTTTTATGCAGTTGGTGATCAAGGCTGGCTGTCCTCGAAACTACTACCCCGACATTTACGGCCAAACAAATTTGCCCCCGGGTACTATGGTCCATTTTCCATCAAGGAAATCATAAATCCAGTCTCATACCGGCTCAAGCTACCAGACTCCTGGAAGAAAATTCACCCAGTTTTTCACACTTCTTTATTAAAACCCTACATCCGATCCTCCCGAAAATCCTGCAGACCCACTCCTGTGGTGGTGGACGACCAACTGGAATATGAAGTGTCCCGAATATGCGACTCCAGGTGTAAACGGGGTCAGCTTCAATACTTGGTTGAATGGAAAGGATATCCTGCTAGTGAAAGGACCTTGGAACCAATTTCTAATCTGAATACCCCTTGATTGCTCAGAAGATACCATCTCATACACCCAGGCAAACCTGGTGGAACAGGTCTTCGGAGGAGGCATGATGTCATGACCCATAGAACGCGCCCTTTTTGGACTTCATGGTCCTTATCACAATGGGGCATGCACTCCTTGGTACTTCCAACATGGCCGTCTTACGTGAAACTCCTTCCTCGGTCTTCACGTCGGACGTAGAGTAATCTACAAATAGACCGCGCCCCAGCGGCCCCACGCGTCTCAATGCTATTGCAAGTAGCGACGAGACATGTGCTCCGTAGTTCGCTGAATTGTTATCCTGGTTCCTGGACCTTCTAATTCTATTTCCTTACCCCTCTTCCTTCTTCCTTGCTTCCTGGACTCGTGTGCCGTGCTTGCGCACCTTCTTCGTTTCCTGGATCCCCGGAGTATCTGAATCCCGGAACTCTGAACGCACGCTGGAGCCAGAAGAGGCGCACGTGGCTTATACAAGACCAGGTCCGTGCGTAAGAAGACACCGCCCAAGAAATCCTGCAACGTTCGTTCTCAGGTGAGAAAGGGGGAATTCCGTGACACATAGCTGACCAATTTGCGTCCCATGAAGGACTTTGAGGGACTGTCCCCGAGCAACTAAACAGTAAACAAACCTTATAATACCTGTGTGGCTGAGCACCTGCCTGCCCCTCTCCCTTTCCCCATTTCCCCCTCCCTCCACTAGGCATCCAATCCTGCCATTATCCCCAACACCATACAGTATAGGATTACCAAAAGGTCCAGCATCAACAGGACTGCCAACAAGAAGCTCCTCATCGTTTTTGAGCCCCATCCTCTTACTGCAAGGAATCCAAAGCCATCAACACCCCTCTCCCTCTTCTTTAGGACCCTCCCTCCATCCCTTCCCAATGCTAGCTACTCAAGGGCCAGTAGGACCCTTGGCAGGGTGTTAAGTTTTTTGAATTTATGGGCACCTAGCATCTTGTGTCTATTTCTGGTGTCTGCAGGCTGAGCCACCATTCCAGCGGTCTCTCCCTATCCTACTGCTCAGAGCCGTGAGTCCCCCAAGAGTTCATCCGAAACTCAACTGATGTCACTCTCCATTGCCATCCGATAGTCTTGGCTGTCATACTCAAAGCTGAGGGAGAACGGGACTGCCCAACTATACCAAACCCCCCGCCCCCTGCATCAACCACTTAGTAAGCAGACCAGACATTCTCCTTGTAAGGGTGAGAGCTGATAGATCCTGAAAGATGGTGACCCGGACCTCACCGTAGTTAATTGGGCCCTCCTTCCTGGCCCTCTCCAGGATCCTTGTTCTCTGTTCGTAGTGGAAGCGCGCCGACACTGAGCAGGGCCTCCGGGACCCTCCACCCACTGGATGAGCCCGATCAATGGTGGGTTCATCCATGGCGTCATCTCCGAACAGGGTGCAGAGTACTTCCCGAATGGCTCTTCTAATGTCACCCTCCATTTCCCCTTCCCTTTCTGGGAACCAAAAAAGCAGAGGTTGTTATATGATTGCCTGTTTTCTATCTCATCTATTTGAGGGCGATCTCTGCCTCCCTTCTCTCCAGTTCCAATAGCCTCATCCCAGCTTGGAGTTCTAGGATGTCCAGTGATGTCTGGTTGTCTTCCAGCACTTGGTTCTTATCCTCCATGTAGACAAGTCTCTGATCCATTTTATCCAACCTCTGGTCAAGGGCCGAACGGATGCCCCTGATCTCTTCCATAAGAGTCGCAATGTCTGATATCGTAGCTGCTGAGACCCCTTCCATAATGACCCTAAGGGAACCAGGCCCCGTTACTGCACATTCCCGATCCAAGGTCGGGGCAGTGTAGCTAAATCTCTGAAAGGACTCTCTCTAGTTCATGGACCAAGGGGCAAGGTGTGCTGGCACACTCTCTGTAGATCAGCGCAGGTCGCTTCAAAGTCTCTGATCGACCCCCCCACACAGAGGGTGCCTCCAGCCGAGTGTCTCTGCCACCACGGGGCTACCAGATCTCTCTGTGCCCATCCACCATTCTCTCCTGTTGTGCCTCAAATTTCAAAGCGGTGCCCCCAAATTGGACCTGGGCTGCCCTCTTTTCCCTCACTCCAAACTGCACACCAATGACAGGTCACTGGGGCAGGCAGCATCACCTCAGCCGGCACTCTGCACCCTCACTGAACCAGCAATATGAATGGACGACACAGGCTAGAACACGTTGTCTTTTCCGTTATGTGCCCCGAGTGGCCTCCAAGTATTGCTTTGTGATGTCATCAGTGATACCATCAGTAATGTCATAGATGTGATTATTAGTGATACCACTAGTGATATCATCAGTGTTGTCAACATTGAGGTCATAGGCTGTGCAACAGGGGGTGCAAAGTTAAGGTGGATTTAGCTGAATTTCAGGGGTTTTGTTGCATTAAGTTCTCACCTTAACGTTCCTGCAACTAAGGTTTTTTCCTTGAATTTCAAGTCATTTGTTATTCCATAGATTTCTTTCGCACATTGCCAGTGGCCACAGCCTAATGCTGAGTCCACTGTCAATTTTAAAACACTACAAGAACACGAGTGCATGACTAGATTTTAAAACAATTGCAACCCATCACTCAAAGACGTTCATCATTCACAAACTGATTTTGACCTGTTTTGAGAGTGGTATTGGTATGCATAAAAGATTGCAGGCTTTGAGAACTCACAATGTTTTTAGGCAATGCACAGTGAAATAATATTATTTTCCAAGGATCACACACTTTGGTTAAGCATAGTACTAGAAGGCCCTTGTTTTATGGGCGGTCTCTTGGTGAATGTTCTGATACATCACGCAACCCCCAACTAACCACATTTAAGCACAGAAAAGGGAAGAAAATGACCAGCTGCAAGAATAACATATGCCAAGGCACATTTGCCCAATAGCGAAAATCCAAAAGCTGGCACCCATGAATATATGCACATTAAGTGAACATATATCCTAAAGTGGAAGATACAAATGTAGTTCAATTGACCGTCCACTTAGAAGAAAGTGCACAAAACAAAATAGCACTGGACTTTAAAAAAAAGTAATGAACATTACCTGAGAGAGGAAATCTTCCAATAAATATGCTGGCAACATATAAAAGGTGGTCACCTTTTAAACCCAGCCATCTGTCATGAAATATTTCCTGGAAAACAAAATCCCAGTACGAAACAAGTGCTTGTGGTCTTGTGGGTAAGTGGCTGCACTGGGAATATGAGAACCTGAGTAAAATCCTGGTAGCCAAATACTTGAAGAACCTTGCCAACCTAAAAAAACCCAAGGGGTTGCATTTGCCCTGTGAAAAAAAGTTTTGCTGTCCACCCACATGTGTCCTTTACTTGTGCCCTGAAAAGCAGCCACAATCAGGGGCAAATAACTGCACCATTGTCCAGGATTGCAGACTCTCTTGCGACATTGTGGGCAAATAATCATGACTTACTTGTCCTCTCATCATTTCCCATCATCACCCCCTGTCTGGCTTTCAACAATATTTTGGTTTATAAAGATAACTTGAAAAGTACACATTCCATATTGTTACTCAAATATATAAATCCTTATTGATATTGATATTTTATTTCTATCGCGCTCATACACAAGTGTTTCAGAGCGTGACAAGGCAAGGGAGGGGAACAAGGGAAAACAAAACAATCTTACTAGGCCCAGTGACATTGAGAATGTGCAAGTGCATGGGGGAGGGGGAGGGGAAAATGCAAGGAAGCGGGGAGAAGTGGAGCAAAGGAGAAACAGAATAAATAATAAATACATTAAATAATAAAAGCAACAAAAGTGGTAGTGCACCCAGCAAGTGGCAAGTGCTGTGTTTAAGGCAGCAGACAGGGTAGGTCAGATAAGTGCAGGAAGAAATAGGGGGGGGCTGTATGGGTACAGATGCAGACCCCAGTGCAAGGGGTGGCCAAGGGCGGTGTGGGAGGGTGGCAAGATGAGCAGGAACCTGGGACTGGAGACAGAGCGTGGCCAGGTGCACAGTGCCAAGAGAGAACAAATCAGCAGGGGAGGGAGGGCGAAGGCAGAAGTGAAGAGGAAGGTCCTGAGGTGCTTCCGGAACTGGAGATGGTTCTCCTCAAGTTTTAGAGTGGCAGGGAGACTGTTCCAGAGGGAGGCCCCAGCCGAAGACAGAGATCTATCCCCAGCTCGTTTCTTTGAAAAGCGACTGACCCTGAGGGAGTTAGAGGTAGAGGAGCGGAGAGCTCGAGAGGGGAGGTATTTGCGGAGGGATAGCTGAAGGTATTTTGGACCCAGGCCCCAAAACGCCTTGTGGACAATGCAGAGGGTTTTGAATTTAATCCTTGCATCCACTGTGAGCCAATGGAGAGATTTCAGAGCTGGAGAGATATGATCCCAGGGCTTGAGGCCAAGGACAAGTCTCGCAGTCCTGTTCTGGATTAGTTGCTGAGGGTGGAGAGTAGAGCCAGGTAGATTTAGAAAGAGGCTGTTACAATAGTCCAGCCTAGAGAGAACCAGAGCCTGGGAGACCATGAGCTTCTGGGGAAGGAGAGGAAAGGCAGAGTACCTCTGAGGAGGTGCAGTAGAAAGTTTTTTTTTTTTTTTTACAGATATCAGAGATGTGGGCAAAGAAGGAAAGTGTGGAATCAAAGATGACCCGAGGTTCTTAGCCTCGCAAGTGGGGGTAGGAGGAGGGCTAAGGGAGGCCGGCCAGAGAGTGAGGGGAAAGGATGGAGAAGGTGTGCCAATGAGAAGGATCTCTGTCTTGCTGGCATTCAGACAAAGATCATTGGCGAAACACCAATCTTGAATGGCAGTAATGGCAGAGATGAGAGAGGGAGAGGAGGTGGCCGAGGGCAGCCTGAAGATGAGTTGAGTGTCGTCAGCGTAGCACTGGAAATTTGAGCAGAAAATGGCAATGCACTGGGCGAGAGTTGTCAGGTATTGGTTGAAAAGCCAGGGTGAGAGGTTAGACCCCTGGGGAACACCACAGGTAGAGAGGGAGAAAGATGATAGGAAGGACCCAAGTATGACCTGGGACGGTCGATCAGAGAGGAAAGAGGTCAGTCAGGCCAGAGCCTGATCTGTGATACCCAGGTTATCACGGATACGGTTGAGGAGGATGGTATGGTTGACCGTGTCAAAGGCAGAAGAGAGATCGAGTAGGATGAGGACAGAGGGAATGTTAGAGTCGATGTTGGAGAACAGATCTTCACGGATGTTCAGGAGAGCAGTTTCTGTGCTTCGGGCAGCTCCGAAGCCAGATTGGTTGTCATGGAGATAGCCAACAGAATTGTATTGAAGGTTAAGATGGGAGATGGCCAGCTTTTCCAGGCGTTTACCCAGAAAGGGAGTAATGGAAATTGGGTGATGGTTAGCTAGACAAGAAGGATCAGCTGTGAGTTTCTTGAGAAGAGGATGCACAAGGGAGTGCTTTCAGTGGGGGGGGGGGGAAGGATCCTGAGGCAAAGGAGTAGTTGCAGAAATCAGCAAGGGCTGGGACAAGGGTGTCAATGTGGTCCTGTATGGTTTTAGAGGAACAAGGATGAACCTGTTTTGACGAGCCTTTCATGGACCGGACTTGTCTAGCAACCTCGTTGGGGGGAGAAAAGAGGAAAGGACGAGAAGGGGGGTGGAGGAGTGGCTGAAGGATGGTCAGCAAGCACAGATGGAGAGGGGAGCGGAGGAGAAGGGGAGGAGATGGTGGACAGGATGTCCTGGGTTTTTTAGATAAAGTGAGAGGCAAGGGCATTGCAGAGAGCCTGGGAGGCAACCGGAGGGGTAGAAACTGCAGCAGGGTTGGCCAGCTCCTTGCAGATTTTAAAGAGTGTGGTAGAGTTGTTAGATGCCGCTGAGAACTATTTTAGGCAAAAAGAGTACAATTGTGGCATTATTCCCGCCCATCTTGACTGGTAGACTGCAAATACCAGAATGCAATTCAGCAAAAGGCAAAGAAATGTTGCAGAGTACACTACTTTCAAGGACTGCCAGTAGGACAGTTCACAACATAAGTATGTGGATGCCATGGTTTTCTTAGTGTGTTATGAGATATTTAACACAAACAAAACACAAAGCACTGGCGTCTTGACTGTCTCCAATCCATGCAGTTACTGGGACCAACCCTGCTTAGCTTCAAAGTGAGAAAGGGGTCTGCACCCTCAGGCCAAGTTGCTGTAAGTGGTCTTGTAAATTGGGCTTACTTATTAGGGAACATGGCCCAAGGGGGCTGCCATTTTCCTCGCTTTGAATCTAAGCAGGGATGGTCTTCTTTACTGCACGGATGGGAGACCCATGTCACCAGTTATTTTTCACCCCTGATGTCACTCTTGCTGAAAAAATATCAATTTTTTTTATTTTGTATAAAAGATTGCAGGCTTTGAGAACTCATAATGTTTTTAGGTAAAGCGCTGTGCAATTAAATTATTTGGCAAGGATCACACACTTTGGTTAAGCAGAGTACTACAAGGCCCTTGTTTTATGTCTCTTGGGAAATGTTGTGATACATCACACAACCCCAACTAACCACATTTGAGCAGCACGGAAAAGGGAAAAACATGACCAGATGCTTGAATAAAATATGGCCAGGTGCTTTTGCCCCTATAATGAAAATCCGAAGCTGGCACCCATGAATATATGCTCAGTAAATGAACATATATCTTAAAGTAAATATGCAAATGTATTCAAATTGATCTTCCCCCTCGAAGAAAGTGCGCAAGACAAAACAGCATTGGACTCTAAAAAAAAGTAATGAACACCAGATAAATAACCCGAGACAGGGAATGTTCCAATAAATTTGCTAGCAAAATGTAAAAAGTGCTCACCTTTTAAACCCAGCAATCTGTCCTGAACTTTTCCCTGGAAAACAAAATCCCAGTATGAAACAAATGATTGTGGTCTAGTGGGTAACGGTTTGCACTGGGAACATGACAACCTGAGTAAAATTGGGTAGCCAAATCCTTGAGCAAGCTTTCCAACCTCAGAAAAAGGCAAGGGGATGCGTATTCCCTCTGAAACAAGGTTACACTGTCCATCTATATGTGTCCTTTATTTGTGCCCTGAAAATCAGCCACAATCAGCCACAATCAGCCACAATCAGGGGCACCAGTATCAGTATTTCAAACTCTCTTGCCACATCATGAGCAAATAATCATGACGTAGTTGCCCTCTCATTGCCCCTCCTCACCCACATATCTGGCTTTCAACAATGCTCTGCTTTATAAAGATAACTTGAAAAGTACATATACCATATTGTCACTCAAATATATACATCGTTATCAAACTATGTTAGGGAAAAAGAGCACAATTGTGGCATTATTCCCCCATCTTGACTAGGAAACTACAAATACCAAAATGCAATTCAGCAAAAGGCAAAAGAATGGTCTCTAAGTGCAATACTTTCAAGGACTGTCATTAGCACGGTTTAAAAAAAAATTTGGATGCCGTGTGTTTTCTTAGTTTGTTATGAGATGTTTAAAACTAAGAAAGCCCACAGCATTCGGAACTGTGGACTGTCTCCCATCCATGGAGTATCCGGGATTGACCCTGCTTAGCTACAAAGTGAGGAAGGTGCCTGAACGCCCAGGCCACATTGCTCTAGGTTGTCTTGTCAGGTGGGGTTGTTTGTTGGGCAACATGGCCTGAGGGTGCCCTCTGCTACTTGGCTTTGAAGCTATACAGGGTCAGTCAAGGTTACTGCCTGGATGGGAGTCCAACATGCCTGTTGGCCATGGCCAGTGATTTTTCACCCCAACGTCACTGTACCTGTCTAGTTTTCTTTTTTAAATGTTTTAACATCTTTCCTATTGCTGTTGGTACAGAACCACATTTTATATCATTTTATATATGAACTACAGATAGCCGTGGTTATCTGTAGTTTATTACAGTCACAATTATCTGAAAAGCGGACAGAAAAAGAAATGCTTTCTTGCCCCTCCAGGCCCTCACCAAGTACCCCATCATCTGTGCCAGCTCCTCCCACTCCCAAGATGGCTTCCTCACCCCCCTGCCCTCTCCCTTTCCCCCCACAAAACGCACTGTTTCTGTGATGCAGTTTGCTTTGAGATGTTGGCTATTCAAGGTTATAGCCGAGGTTACAGAAAAGCTTTGTGTTGCAAACTCAGTCCATAGACCCCTCCAACTCCCAAATTTCACTTGGTGACCTCTAGCCCCCCACTTCTAGACTAATGACATGTGCAATTATTTTGACCTGCAAATGGCTTTTTTTCTGCTTTTCATTTTCTGATTTCCTCGGCTATGGCCACGGCTATCTCTCAGATTGAGGGGAAAAAAACCCTCTGGTTTTGGTAATTTAACCGAGATATAGCTACCTAATTTTGAGAAGGGGGCACCCGCTTCTCTGTCAAATATTTACAAAACTACTTCGAAGAATAACCTCCAACCATAAAAAGGTCTCTTTTAAATACTTCATGCCCAAGTTGTTTCGGACCTGGTCTAAATCCATCCAGCGGTTTAGGCTATGCGGTCCGACAGAAATTGACCTTGTTTGTCTATGGGAAAATGAATGGGAAGGAGGCCGCAACTTTGGAGGAAAAAAATAAGTTTGTCTTCTTAATAACCTTTATATTTTTTAACTAATCTTTATGAAACTTTGCATTCTCAGGGTGCCTATTCATCCCTAACCAGCTTCAGAATTTTGACCTAATCCGTCACACAAATCCAAAATGATTAACAAAATAATTTTGTTGAGGTTCCTTTGGGAGTCCAACTCACCACCTTAACTATAGGGCAGCTATTGCCGTCATATGATATATACATTCAGTGAAATAAACCTTGGTACGAGAGAATTAAGGTGACCAAATTTAACGCAATAAAACCCCTGAAATTCAGCAATTGAATTTCGAGCAAGTCCACCTTAACGCAGTGTGTGACCACAATGATGACATCACTGGTGACATCACTAATTACACCATACATGACATCACTGATGCGATCAATAATTACATCAAATGTGACATAACTGATTAAATAAGTTAGAATATTTTTGTTGACCTCTTTTGATGCACATTTTTATTTTCTTACACTTAACAATAATAGCAACATGACATGGAACAATACACTGATACAGAAGTATGATATGATTACATGTGGAGTATTCATTTGTAGTACTTATCAAATTATAAAGTTTAAAGTAAAGATATGTAATGTTATACAAATGGTTTCAAATTCACTGTATTAGTAAATAATTACAATAATTAATTGCAGGGTGAGTACCTGATTCTAGTATTTCTATTTCAGTTATTTCAAACATAATATAATAAGTATATGCAGCTGTAAAAAAATAGTTAGAAGTAGAAACGTGGTTAATAGAAAGTGTTATGAAAATAGGCAATATCCACATTTATAGTGACAATTCTCATTACTGTAATAACATTACATGAACACACTCTTTTCTAAATTACACATTTTATAAACAAAATCACATACAAAAGCAAGTACGTGCCATGTGCATTCTGATGATATATAATCTAAGAATTTGAAGTTAATATGCAGAAAAATCTGTTACTTTTACTACATAATTACATTTATAGAAAAGAAATGAAGATTGGAAAGTAAATATTTAATTATAGACAAAGCAATTGTATCACTAATATTTGCAGTCATTTCTTTTTTAAATAAAGTATGAATTTGTATTCCAATACACCAGATTACATTCCAAAGTGCATAAATGCTTATATAGTACTTTTTCTTTGTAATAATGTTTGTATGTACTTAAAATTGTATACTGCGTGCTACATTTAAAGAAATGAGGGCAGAATACATTGTAGCGTGTAAGTATGAAATATGTACATAAATGTTATGTTAAAAACAGAGTTGTCATACTTCAAAATATAATTAATCAAACCAGTGACATCAGTGATGTTATGCATGATATAACTAGTGACACCATCAGTGATGTCATCAGTGATGTCATGCATGATGTAACCCGTGATGTCATTAGTGCGGTCATACACTGTGCAACACGGGGCGCATAGTTAATGTGGACTTGCTCAAAATGTGATTGCTGAATTTCGGACGTTTTGTTGCATTATATCCGATCACCTTAACTCTCTCTGAACCAAGGTTTTTTTCTCTGAATTTCTAAGGTTTTGTTGCTATTTATTTTTCACATTAAATCTGATCACCTTACCTCTCTTCTAACTATAGTTTTTTCACTGAATGTCAATGGTTTTGTTAGGCTTTAGTTGCTAGGGGACCCACTATCCATGGCCTTCAGCCATGGCCACTGTACATGTTCCCCCAATAGGTTTGTCCGGAACACACTAGCCTTGGGCTTTGGCCGTGGACACTGTTCATGTTGCATCAATAGGGTTCTTTGGGACCCTATAGCCTTGGCCTTGGGCACAGGTATCAATCACTCCCTGGCTTGGAGACGTGATCACTGCAGGTGTAAAATTACTTTTTTTCACTCTCTCTCCATTCCCGTGGGATTCCCCCAATATTCCCCTGATAATAGCAACAAACTACACATACAGTGTACAACTACAGTTCATTGAACTGCCCATGCCGTAAGGATTTCCCTGTTATTCCCCCTATAATTCTAAAAAATCCAAACTCCCTGTTCTCACAGGCACTGACCAAGTGACCCCCCTCGTTCCATGGTCAACCTAATCCCCTCAATAGATTTTTTTACTCCCTGTTCTGGCCATTACTCCTATCACTAGTTAGTTTGTGTAACACATTTCCTGAGGTGGACTTGATTGAAATGCGAGTCCTGAATTTCAGGGGTTTTGTTGCATAAATGGTTCTTCCCTAAATGTCAAGGGTTTTGCTATACCTTAGTTTCCTCAGGGCCGACTAGCCATGGACTTTGGCCATGGCCACTGCATATGTTGTACCAATAGCTTGCTTCTGGGCCCACTAGCAATGGCTTTCAGTCATGGCTGTTGGCCATGGGTGAACATGTTGCATACTTTCCTGAGGTCTCACTAGCTATGGCCTTTGGCTGTTGCCTCTGTGCGTATTGCACCAATATCTTTAATTTAGTCCCACTGGCAATGGCAAACCATTAATTTGTTACCAAACACCAAGTCCCCCCTGCCCAGTAGATGGAGGCAGTTCAGATGTTGCACCTTTCTTTTCTAACTCCTTATTCATGTGATAATTTCACAGTAATCATTTCCAATAACAGAAATTCCTGCGGTAGAGTGGCAGTTCGTCAATTCCTGTGATAACGTGAAAAATTGATCAGAATTAAAAAGTCTTCTACACCCTCACATGAATCCAACATGTGTCCCCCTTCTTGATTCCAGGTCCCCTTACTCCACTCAGTTGTTTTTTCCCTTCCTAACCTCCTTCCATTGCCCCCTATCACTCATTGGTACGTGTGATGCACATTAATTTCTGAGCCCGTCTTGCAGCATTGCTGCTGTAATCTCATGAGACTACTGTGGTCTTCCCCTGATAAATGGAACATATTCTACCCATAACTGGCTCCCCAACCCACCCCCAAATCCATAACTTCACATTGTGTCTTCTTTCCCTGTCCCGACCTCTAACCTGATGTGAGTGCTATTGCTATTGGTATTTATATAGCAACTACAGACAGACCATCTAAGTGCAGTGGTTCAAAACAATCAGTGTTCCCATAGGAGTGACTACATAAACAGAAGAGTTTTGAGTCTCTTTCTCAAGTGAAGAACGTTATTAAACTTTGTAAGTTTGAGGGGGAGTTCATTACAAAGTTTGATGGTATCCTTTTTCATCTGTGGCTTCTCCCGGTAACATCGCTGGAATCACTTGCATCGAGCAAAAAAAGTTGTCTTTTCATTTCTAAAAAAACTTCTCAGCCTCTCTGTTGCAAAGCGCTAAGGCTGATACATATAAAAGTTTTAAGGAACAGGGGGTACCTCCATGTCTTTGTCGAATACTTTAAAAATGGCTAAATTATTTCTCATTTGTTCCAAATCTGGCAGCCATTGTCACGCTACGGCTGTTCATAAACTGCACTTTTTCTCTATGGGAAAATGAATGGGGTAGGCTGAAACTGTGTTTTTATATTAGCTTAATACCTTTTTTCTTTTTTCAAAGAGGGTTCCTAAAATCTCCAGTTTGGGGAATGGGGGCAGATAGTTAGATCAAATTAATTATTAGTATTATTTTTTTTTTTATTGTTTAATCAACATAACTTTTTTACAATATGGTAGTCCGATCATATTTTCTCTGAGTTTACTTGAATCAACAGTTTCTTTTGAGTTTATTGTTTAAATGTTGTTGCAGCGACATTTCCGACAAGTCGCTGGTTTCCATTCAGCAGATTGTTCACAATGTGTTCCAAAATCTTTGCTGTAGCGATTTGCCAGCTGAGTCTATCGCCTCCTATGAGCCTACACCACCAGGTTTCTTCCTCTAGCAGTGTGTCTGTTCCTACCACGTGAGATAGGTAGCGTTGTCTTATTACACATGTCTCCGGACAAACCATCAGAGGATGACTAATCATTTCTTGTGGTTGAGGCAATATGTCGTGACAGATTCAGCAATTTGATGATTGTGCGAGACCTCTATTATGCACATTTTTGTTGGTTTCTATTAAGTTTAGGTGTGCTCTTAGTATCAAATTGCGTGCCCATCTGTTTGGAAATTTCTTTATGTAATTTTGCAGTTCGTTCATTTTTTTTGTTTTGAAAGGTAGGTGTGAGTTCAGTTTTTGTTTGGCCGCTGTTTCGGTTGTCTTTGCCCAGTCTGATTCCTTGATTTTGCGCAGAACTCTGCATGGATTATGTATGAGTTCTTCTTCATCTGAGGCAATGGTGTCAAGTAAGAGTTTGTTTTCCTTTTGCCAGTTTGTCAACATCTCACATTTGCCTGTGTCCATCTCACACTTAATCATTTTGAAAATTTCGTTGCTGTCAACCATTCTGCACTTCCTGTGGAGCATTATGAGTTACAGCTCACCGTGCACTCAAGGGATTGAAGACTCAATAACCGCCTTATTGCGACTCCTGATGTAGAGTTTGGCAACTTAAGCACCAGTCTCCAGAATGAGGCTTCTAATTTAGGCCAGAGGTTCTTTGGAATGGTCGGCATGGCTTCAGTGCCATATGTCACGGCGGCCACCACCTTCATTTTGTAGAAATGTATTGTCGGAGTTAACGAAAACTTACCAAATTTTCTCTCAATTGCTTTTGCCTGAGCTACTAGTTTTTTGATCTTTTCATAGAGAACTGATTGCATGGTGGTTTCATGTTTAGAACTGTCCAGTTGTACTCCTAGGTATTTGAAGTTTTGGACTATCTCAATTTTTGATTCTCCCAGATGCCATTTTGTATCTTCGGTTTTCTTTTTGTTTTTGTGCAGAATCATGACTTTGTTTTTTTTTATTAATCTCAAGGAAATTTTTGTCTGTGTAGTATAGAAGGCCATTGAGGTGCAGCTGCAGTCCGATTGGTGTCTGATTGACTAATGTTAGATCGTCAGCATAGAGAAGTCGTCCAATTGTTGTATTTCCAATTTTTGGAGGGAATGCACAAATCAACCCCACACTCTCTTGGAGGTCCCCTATATAGGCCAGGACTAAAGCTGAGGCCAATGGGCATCCCTGTTTAACTCCACGTGTGATTGGAATTTCTGCTGATAAGTCTCCTTCTCAACGTAGGCACACCCTCACCGAAGTGTTATGATGTAGGGCATAGATTGGAGCTAAGATATCTTCTGGACAGTTAAAATCTGTTAGTTTCTTCCACAGGCGATGTCTTTCGATACGATCAAACGCTTGAGTGAAATCTATGAACACAAAGACGTTGTCTGTGTTGTAAGGCTTTACTTTTCAAGATGCTGAATGTCAAGATGTTTCCAGCTGTCCCAGCGTTTTTCTTAAAGCCTGCTTGCAGATGATCAATGCAGTTTGCTGAGGCGGCCCAGGTTTGAAATTCTTTAAAAGTAGGGATTCGTAGACCTTTCCCATTGCATCAAGCAAGGCTATCAGCCAGAAGTTATAGGGATCCTTTATGTCCCCTTTTTTATAGATTGGAATTATCATTGCTGTTGTCCATGATGTGGGCAAAGATCTCATGTATGCACATCGCCGTAAGATTACACTCAGCCCATTCCTTGGGGTGCGCCTTGAGTTCAAAGTTAGTGATACTATCGGGTCCAGGAGCCCTAGAGTTTTCCAGCTTTTTGATTACCTCCAAGATGTCTTCTTTATTTTCGAGGTTAACCCAATTTGTGGTGTTATGTTGAAAATCTTCTATGTCTTCAGTCATGATGGATTTAAACACTTCTGCAAATGATTTTCCCAGGTATTCTGGTTGATGTTGTTTGTCATTGAGTTTTCCAGTGGAGCTTCAATGGCTCTCAATAGGGACCAGAAGTCTCTTGCGTTGTGTGTGATTAGAGCTTTTGTAATGTCTTCTGCGTCCATCTGATAGAGTGTATTTCAATGACATCTTACCCATGACTTGTACTGTATTTTCAGGTCTTTGACGTTTGCATTTTCTTCTGGTGTTGATTGTTTTTTTTTTTGCTATCCTCATGGCTCTTCTATATTCGCGTCTCCTTTCAACTCTCTGTTGTCAACATGTTTTTTTATGGTTCCTGCAGCTTTCTGACGTGTTTTTGGATGCTTATATGCCGCCAGCAGTCATTGGTAGTCAACTGTTTGATTTGTTCCAACTGAGAGTTCGCTTTGTATTTTAATGTCAAATCCTTGATTGCTGTTGCAGTCAGTTTGATCCGAGATCCTTGAACATCGGTTTCGATTTGAGGGCATGCTCGAAGGTTCTTCTTGCCTGGAATTAGCCAGCAATAGATTATGGTCACTGGCAATTGTGTGCCGAACGTTAAACAAGGTTGTGGCACGTAACAACGGCTGGGAGACAAAAATATAATCAATTGTTGCAACTGAGACTGCTCACTGCCTGGTTGGTGTTCTGTTTGGTTGTGTGAAGGCATTGTCAATATTGTGCAGTTCACGTGATTGGGTCAAGTTGAGCCATGCTTTTCCTCGCTGCTCTGGTTTTTTGTTTGGCTTCTTTTCTGAGTTTTACAGACTGAGTTTAGGTCACCACATATCAATAAGAAGGTCACCAATAGTGTAGCCATGGACTCGTCAATCAGTTGTCCACTCAATGAAATAAATGTTTCCTCAGTGATGGCAGCTGGGTTCCAGTATGTGTTAACAATTACTGCTGTATTTCATGCATCATTTTTGTTATTTTTTTTGTTTCCAGGTGACGTTCACTGCCAAAATTGACAGGTTTGCGAATAGTGTCGTTTAAATGGATAGCCCACATCTGTTGCGACATGAAATCATAAGGCCTGAAGTGGGCCATCAAAGATGTCCTTTGGCTGCTGGGCCAGTATGATTTGATAACCTTCAATGGTCGGAGGATGTACTAACCAGGTCTCCTGGAGACATATGATGTCATATTCTCCAAGGTTTACCGCTCCCGGCAGAGTCAAATGGGAGTAACCTTGTGTGTTCCACGAGCATAGTTTCACTTTGCGGAAATGTTCTGCTTCTTGTTGAGTCAACGTTGTCTTGTGATCTTTGTTCGCAAATTGCTCTTTTTTTTTCGATGCATTGTGAGCGCTTTTGGTAGCCATGCCCAGATTCCCTATTTATTGTCTGAGTTATGGTTCGGTTCTTGTTGAGTTTGACTGTTCTGTACTGGTTGAGTGATGGTTTTTGTTGCTACAGTCTGTGTTCTTTTTGTGCTCTGTTCTCTTTTGCCTCAGTTACTATGTGAGATATTGATTGCATTTGTACTTTTTGCCTTTGCGGCTTGATATTTGATGTTTTTTTGTACAGTTGTCGTGTTAAAGGTCTCCACGTTGTTTTCATGCTTTTCCGTAGTATGCTCTTTTTTGTGTCTTTTTGTTATCTTAGTCCTCTCATTTTTGTCATAATCGTTCTCACGTTCTGTGTATTTGTCGTTATCTGTGTTTTTCCTGTTTGTCTCTATTTTTTCTATATGATGGTCTTGCTTCGTTGTGTCTTCCAAATTGTAGCCAAGACTATGAATTTCGTGTTTGCTGTTAGAAATCAGTTTGTATATTGTAGATGATCCAATGTGTAAAAGTGTAGCCGCTCTGCGGTGGTCATGCCAAAGTTCGACAATGATCAGATCTTCTGAGTTTAAGGCCTTCAATTTAGAAATTTGGTGAAATATCGACAGCACTGCTCTTCTGTTTAAGATGAGAGCATTCTTGTTACTCTGTTCCAGTCTGAATGTCCATTTATTTCTTTTCTTTTTGAACTTAGTTTATCGTAGGCCTCTGTTCTTGATCTGTAGTGAACTTTCTGTGCATCTCTCGGCAGTTCTTCTCTAGACCTCTTTTCTGTATTTGACCCTTTTCACCGTTCTGAGTCGATTTTCCCATTCCTTTCCGCTGTAATTTGTCCTTTATCATTGGATTTGTGTCATTTTGCGTTTGTCTCTCGCTGCCAGTAATCTGTTTCAGCTTGGTTCTTCTTATTCCAGCTATGATTTGTTGTATTGGTTAGACGTTTGCAAGTTTCGAAATCTCTTTCGTGGCTTACATTTTTTTTTTCCTTTCAAGATTGGATTAACTTCAATGTCTGATTGATGCATTTGATCCTTGTCTTGTGATCTTGCATCAGGTGTCATAGTTTGCGCTGCTTCATTGTCCGAGTAAACGCTGACGTTCATTAGTGTGTCACCTATGAGAAACTCTGCTACTGATTTTGGAGAATCAGATGTTGATGTTTTTTCAGCGATTCTCGCTTGGTATGATTTGATCTGCTGATCCTTGCTAATTATTGGGTGTAGATCAGCATTTGTTTTTGGTGTTCTTGTCATTGATGGTTTGACCTGAGTGTTGAGCTTGCTTCTCGATTGGTCAGCGTCTTCTTACGTTGATGTATTGATGTTTCCTACAGCTGCCTTCATCTTTGGATTTATTTTTTCAAATATTGAATATGCCGGCTCAGGATCCTCCATGTCATTCCTGTTGATCGTTGCTTTTTCGGCCAAAACGTATACCACTGTGGAAGTGTTGGTTATAGCCCTTGTTTTGGCATTTTCCATGCATTCAGTGCGGGCTCTTGTGGCCTTCAGTCCTGACACAGGGTCATTTTGCTGTCAGTAGTTAAGTTGATGGTGGCTATCGTTTGTGAACCTGAATCTTTGGTTTCAGGAGCGGTAAAGAGCGTTTTTGCATGAGAGGCTTGATTTGCCATTTTTGCTGTGATTCTGTCCGTCAGGTGAGTCACAAATTTGTCTGTTGTGTTTTCATAAGTGTTGCTTTCTTCCTTTGAGGCAATGTAGCCTTCTAAATACGTCACTTTGGACAGGATCATGGTTTGAATGGTTAGTTGGTCCTTCACTGTATCGTTAATCGCCTCATAAAGTTTGCAAAACGGAGCAAGGGCTATTGTTATTGCAGAAATGATGCTTAACATGTCCGTTTTTTTTGTGGGTGTTTCAGGAATAGTAGATGTGGTCTGCGAAGTGAGACCCTTTCCTGGAGTGTGTATCAGATCACTGGCTCTTCTTCTCAGCGTTTGGAACTGATTTGTAGCACTGTGAGCCTTATGAGTTGAATTATTGACGGGAACCTCCAAAGAGGTTTTCCTCTTGCCTTGGGTCTTGGCTTGTGGTTCTACTTCTTCAAACAGCGCTCTTCCACTGAGTGCCTCTGTGAACGAGGGAATTTTCTCTGCAGATGGGTCCTCCTGTTTTTCTTTTGATTCTACTCCGGGAGTGGAAGGGGCCTCTTTTGCTTTAGTTGATGTCCGTTTTGTGATTTCCTTGGCACCTACAGTGCAGATGTCGGCCTCAGCATTATTCGTTGTCTTTGGCGAGTTCTGCTGTGGCAGTATGTCTGGGCAGATTTCATTGGCAGTCCCAATATTATGACAATTTACTATGTTTTTTGCTGGCCATGCATCTGGCAAGGTCTCACGGCTTGATGTCTGTGCAGGTGTCTGCAACTCTGGCACCCCCAGTTGTTCATAAGTTGTAACTGGATCTCTGTCAAGCTTGCGTTGTTTTGTGCATGGAAAGGTTTCCTTCACTGCTGCAAGCATTTCAGCATCGGAAAGTACACTAAAATTCTTGTTCTTTGTGGACAGTTGTGCTTGAAAGAAATCAGTTAGGATCCGCATTGTAATGGGCTTTTCCGGGCCTGCGGACCGCATGGTGGTACTTGATCCGCATTTTTTTTGTTGAAGTTGTAACCTTTTGCAAACATTGTCTCTTTCATGTGTAAGTACACTTTTTTAAATTTATTTTTTTGTTATGATCTTGTTTCTCACGGTCCTCCCTAAATCTTTTTTTATATTTCGTGCTAATGTGGAGTCTGTTGTTGGCAGATCAGATACACTCAAGACGTCGGCTGAACTTTTCCGAGTGTTGCCTGTGTCTTGCACATTCAAGCAGTCTATACCGGCGTGCACCTTTGCAGTTATTGATAAGCAGGCCGACTGCCCACCTGTGTGCCCAAATCTGCTCCCAGCCTGCTCTACTTTGGCACCAGGCGCCACGGACCCCTTTCCTCTGGTGCATGCTCGCGGCTGTTACAGCGACCTGCCCCTCGCTCTGTCCCCTCTAAAGGAGCGGGGGCAGACTGCCAGCGGGCCCCCCATCGCGCCTCTACCAACGTTCATCGACAGGTCCCCAGCAGCTCGCTCGCCCCCCACCTCACCAGCCACCGTGCCAATTTGCTCCTCCCTCCCTCCGGAGGACGCCAGCGAGGCAGACACGGCATAGCGAAGCTGTGGGGTCAGGGCCTGCGCGCGAGAATCTCGAAGAGCCGGCATCATGAGCAGGAATCTTGCCTCCTGATCCCCGCCACTCTCAGGTAGGGAGTGAGTGTCTGTTTTATCTGTTACGGCGCCTCTCATACCGGCTGAGCCTGAGAGTTTTTGTGCCCCGCTCGGCTGGTTAGTCCGCCCTGCAATTTTGGCGTTCGCTTGTGTAGCCTGTGTTTTGGTTACAGTTCCTTCTCCATTGTCAAGTGAAGTTTGACCTTGTAGTTTTCCCCCATCTGGTCTCAAACGAGAACTTCTAAGACATTGCCCATCCTCCTCTTCGTGACCCAGACTGCAGGACACATTTCTTGGAGCCTTTGTTGACATTGTCTCTGATCAAAGGGGTGGTTGGGGGGGGGAGGAGTGGTGTGCAAGATTATTCAATCACCGATCTTCTATACTGTCTCAAGGCTTCATACTCTCATTCAGGTTACACAGTTTACTGTGTTGGCTGTTATTCAGTCAGGTGCGGAAGTCAATATTGTTGGTCTGCGTGAGCTGTTATGTACTAATGAAGTGCTTCTGGTTGTCTTCTGGGCTCCGACCTTCGGCACTCGATGGACCACGACAGACCACTTTTCGCCCACTCTCCGCGCTGAGAATGCTGTTTAGTAGTCTCCGCTGTACTCAGTGGAGCTGAGTCTCCGCCTTCAAGAATAATGGAAGTGGTAAGCAGACTGCCAGACACCACGACAGACAACTTTTCGCCCACTTTCCAATTATTGTAGGAAGCAATATTACACTCTACAACTGCATCATTTGAAAATGCTGAAAATGTTGTTGTTGGGGCATCGAAGTAGTAATTTTGTCTATGGAGGAGGGTTGTTTATTTTGTTATCATTTTCTTCTCTTCTTCCAATCTATCCTTTTTATATATATGGTTCACCGTTTCCATATATACACAACAAAGACTACTAAGTAATTAATCTGCTTCTTTCTGTGGGAGTGTAATGCAGACAATTGCAGAATTATGTGAAGCAGTGCACTATTTTCAATCCATTCAATGGGTGGTACGTTCCTATCGTCTAGTTCAGAACCATGATGACTTTCACCCCCCTGAATCCTGGCACGCACCAACATCCTGCCACCAGTGACAGGGAGGATGTTGTAGCATAGGACCTGGAAGAAAAATGGCAAACACTCTCACCATCATAAGATTGGTGTCACTTGATGCAAGTAGATTCCCTACTCCTCTCCATCCTATTGCAAACCTTTGGACATTGGTCCCAGTATCAATGTAACAGAGAGAAAAGACAGTGACAGCATTGCCCATTGTCAGCTTAGGAAATCTTGCCTAGTGAAGTGACATGCAAAAACAACTGTTTAGGTATTGTCACAATACTGTTGCAGTCGCTGTGACGTTGTCCACTGGCAAAAGTGTACTACTCCTTGCTTATGTTTGGTAATTAAGCTCTTTAATGACACCCCACATGGGAGCGTTCGCTGCTTATACCTCAGAGAGAGTTCATCAGGAAACTCACGTCTCCTTTTGAGGTGTATAGCGTGGGTTGTTGCAAAATTTGAGGATGGGATACATTTCCACTTTGCCAGGTTGATGTACTTTATCTGGTTGCTGCTATCCGTTGATGTGCTATTCTGCCGCCCAACATTAACGCATCCCCAACAACTAGAGCAGAAACAGTTTCTTCTGTAAACCATGCACAGTTTCCATGCCTTCCTTTCCCCCTCCTACCCGTGGCTGCTTGCCTTGAAGACATCAGTTGTTGTTGATTACTGACCACACAACCCAGAAACGTATTGCCCTCAGTGTATTTCTCACAACATGGTAGTGCTGAGCTCAACTGCATGACTCAGAAAATAATGTTTTCCAAGCAATATCCTACCCTTCTCTCAAAGTCGCTATTAAATTTGTCTAGAAATTTAAGTGCTCTTCTGTGTGTCAGTTACTCCAGCTACTGCATTCAATCACGTTATGTGAGAGAACAAATTCAATTGACCAGTACACTCCAAGTAATGTGTGAGGAGCGGCGTGGCTACATGGCCACAGGCTAGGATGTGTATTCCGAGTGCTCCTATGATCCGACAATGATCCGGCAAAATATAGGAGTTTTACGTGTGCAGTAAGAAGTGGACTTACAGCTACTGCTGTGTGAAGTGCGGGCATGCAGCGGTACATAGCCTGACAAGAAACGTGCCTACAGGAAAGAATTCGGAACTGTAGAAGTTTACAGAATATTGCGGACAAAGGAATCAAGATGGCATCCACCCGATGGTGAAACAAAGGCACAACACAGAAGTGCCGGCGGAACGAAACCAAGACCCGCCTTTCACCGAAGCAGACTGGGGGCATTGGAGAGAGGCAGGAAGAAGCAGCTTGGTTATCTGCGCACACATTTCCAAGTGAGAACAGTCGTTCTTCCACGTGTTTCATTTTTTCTGCCTCGTGCTTGCAGTGCGTATCACTGGCATGTCCAGCCGCCCTGTTTAAGGCTTCTACATTCGTGCCTGTAGCGTGACTTCATTCGAATTCTCCTGCTGCCTGTAAATTACTTTTTGCATTGCGCCCACAGCGCGTGTGCATTTGAGTGACCTGATGCCTGACATTTTGAATGCGACCAGCTGATCCTGAAGAATTTCCACTCCAAGTTTTGGAAGCGGGCACACTCGTGTGCGGAATATTGCTGATAGCTGAAATTGCGGCCGTAGAAAGTGCCCGGGAAGACTTGAAGCCCGCTGGGGTAAAGGAGAACAAAATGGTGGCGTAGCAAGATACAATGGAGAATAACTAGCATTGGAACACTGGATGATAAGAAGCGAGGCCACCTAAATCCATATTCCAAAAGGCACTGCGCCTTGTTTTAAAGAGTCTGGCATGAATAGAACGGACATGGAGAGTCTGGAAGACTTGCGGCCGTTCGCGTGAAGAGCTACAACTGGTGGGCCTGTAACGTAGTGCCCCCTAGGCAAGGACGGCATCTGTGGCACATCAGGCCTTGGGCCTGAGGAAACGGATTGCGCCAAAGTGGATTCCCTCTAGGATCCACCCGCATTACACCCACATCACTGGAAGTAGCAGCTACGGGACGCAGGTAGCTTCATACTAAACTAATAAGCCAGCTGCCGGTTCCCAGTAAGGTCCGCCTAACGCTAGAACGGCTGCTACAAAGTTGCAAGCGTGGACCTGCACGGGCAAATGACAGTTCCCTCTCGGGTCCACCGCCTGCGCACCAACGGTATATGAAGAAGGAGTCATGAGACGAAAGGCATAGCATCCTATATTGTCACCCATATATTAGGTTCTCAGTGTGATCCGCCTAGACGGATGGAGACCGGCATACGGATGAGGATCACTTAACAATGCACAACAGCACCATAAGAATAGATACCAACTCTAGGTGCTAGTTCCCATACTAATATGGGAAGATGGCGAAGTACACAGCAACAATGTCGCACTAGCGCATAGTCAATTTTGAAGGACACACAGAACGGGGTAAACGCCGGAATAGTTTCAGTTCCTGGCAGGCCAGCAGAAGCTGGAAGCATACGGAAGAGGAGCCTAGCGGCACGGCGGTCAGGAGTGGGGCCAATTAAGCATAATTCGGAAGCATTACCGCATGGTGACTATATGGGGCGAGGTGAATCAAGCCTACCATCCTGCTGGTGCGTTTATGGTCTGGTCTAATAGGGAGAAACACTACTACTAAGAAGACCTTCTAAAGCCTCTCGTTATAGGCGGCTGCGAGGACACAATTGTAGCCGCTGCGCGTGGCTGCATGAGATGGGGGAGCACGAAAGATCGGCAGAAACATTGTGGCACCCGGTGGAAGCGAGAGCGTAGACAGACAGCTGGGGATGAATACACACGCAGCTGACTGCAATGCAGCCGGGAGGGCAGGGGCTTCCGGAACTGCAATACATGGTTACAAGGAGACAGAGCGCACTGGAGTGGCAGACGAGGACTGGTGTGGACATTTGCCTTAAAAGGGACACAATGGTTGACAGTGTTAGACCTCATGCAAGCTGAGGAATACAACACGAGGCAGAGGAAGAGTGAGACCGGTCAGCAAGGCCACTGATAAGAGCCAAACAGTGGATACTGTGCCACATAAAAGCTGGAGCCGGGGGAAGAGGAGAGCATCTTCGGCGAAAATGCCCAGTAGCCCAGGTCACAGAGAAGGCAAATGGACTGGGAAAGAGGGCAGTCAAACGTGCGCAAGAGGCTGGAGCAGCATATAAGGACACATACTGCAGGTGGCAGTCTTAGTGTCTTTCACACACAGCAGGACAACCAGAGAAGAAGCAGTACAAAAGGGTGGTGAGCCCCTATGGTGGAGGACATTACGGAACGCTGGCATATGGGAAACACCATAAACCAGCCAGAATGGCAGACACTGGGGGCTAGCGAGAAACAGAGAAGAACTAACCAGCTGCACTGCGAGACCTGGGTCGAACCCCTCCTAAGTCTGCACGGCAATGCACATAACTACTATTACCCCACAAGCACAAGACACAGATCTCCAGATACCCCTCCCAACGTGCAGAGTGCCAGGATCGGAAGCAAGTGGGAGAGAGAGGCTCAAACATTAGCCACAGTTTGTGACCTCAGGGGCCAACAAATTGAAGATAGGTTCAGACTCGAGAGGTGAAACACTGTAAGGGAGACGCAAGAAAGGTACCAGTACAGGAACGTCTGGGAATACCCCCACTAGGCACGAACCAGCAGCCAGCATTATGACAGGGAGAAAAAAGAACACCAGAGAGAAGGCAATAACAATGTCAGCTAAGGCAAATAATAATAAGGTGAAGCAGTCGTCCCTAGACATGTTTGCCAGTCCCACCCAAACGATGGAAGGAACAAAGACGCAGTCACAAGAATTAAAGGAAGGAGATACACAAGAGCGGATGGACAAGCAAATACTGGTCGCCATAGTGGAACTGAAGGCGTCCTTGGAGTCTCAAATAGATGCACTGCAGATATATATGTCAGAGCGCACTGGGGTGCTGGAGAAAGAGGTTAAGGCCAACGCCAGTAGCTGTAAAGACAACTCCCTGGATGTCTCCACCTTCAAACAGCAAGTGCACACCTGGAAAATAGGGCACAGGAAGCAGAGGGCCAAGCCAGGCGAAGCAACGTGCGGATCATAGGATTACCGGAAGGAAAGGAAGGCCAAAACCCGACCAACTATATTGAGGACATGTTCCTGCATGAAATGGGAGCGGGTGCGCTCACCCAAGGTTTCACAGTGGAAAGGGCATATAGGGCACTAACAGCCAAGGGCAATAATTGCCAAGATACTGAACTATAAGGACAGAGAGAAGATAATGGAACACTTTCGGAAAGGCGGTACCATCAATAGGGCGTCAGCATCCATTAGTGCATGCCCGGATTATACCTTCCTGGTACAAAGGTGAAGGATGAACTACAGGACAACAAAAAGGAGGCTGAGAGTGTCCAAACTCAAGTTTATGCTACTGTATCCGGCAAAGATGAAGGTGCTGCACAAAGACTGAGCCCTGTTCTTGGAAACCCCAGAAGATGTCAATAACTGGCTGGATTAACAGAATATGCCGTCAGAGCAGCAGGACCAGAACGATGAAGACCCTGGGTAAAATGGGAAAAGTTAAGATTATAACTTGGAATGTGAGGGGGCTAAATAATTACATAAAATGTAATAGGGTCATGATTGAAATGACAAAAAATAGACATAGCACTGTTGCAAGAAACTCACCTGACCAAGGAGAAACAGGATGTGATCACGAGAAAATGGAAAGGGACGAACCTAGGGTTAACCTACTCAGCGTATGCCAGAGGGGTTATAATATGGATGGTGCTGCATGTCCTGTTCAAACGACTACAGTCCACCATAGATAAGGATGGCAGGATGGTCATAATTCGGGGGTTGGTAGAAAGTAAAGAAATGTGTATCATCAATGTGTATGCCCCAAATCAAGACACTAAAGCCTACTTTAGAACCCTGTACACCAAGATCTGTCCTTATATAGATGGGTCGGTGGTGTGGGGGGAGACTTTAACTGTACCCTAGACCCAGGGATGGACAGGTCAGACAAGAGGTTAACCCATCTGTTCCCGGAAACCAAATCTCTGAGTACCCTACTGCAGGCCTTTAGGTTAGTAGATGTGTGGAGGTTACAACACCCACAGAGTAGAGAGTATTCGCATTATTCTGTCCTACAGAACCTATATGCCAGGCTGGACTATTTGTTCACCGGGACAGACTCGATAATTGAGGTGACACAAGCAGACTGCAAGGCCATGGTCCTGTCAGATCATGCCCGCTGGTTGTAACCTGGCAGATGCTGCCTCCCACAGCTAGGATCTCTACATGGAGATTCAGGGCAGAGGCACTAAAAGATACGGGGTTCGGTGAAGACGTGAGGGTGTAAGTAGAGGAATGCTTCAAACACAACACTGGAAGTGTGGATTCAGCTGGGACATTATGGGAAGCGTTTAAGGTGGTGGTGAGAGGGGCGGCCATGGCTAAATTTAAGGGGATGCAAGACGTCATAACACGAGAACTACAAAGGGCAGAACAAAAGTTAGAAATGGTTATGTGGGAGGGCACGAGATCCCCAGAGAAGGCCGCAACCATAACCCCATTACAACAGGAATGCAGAGGCCACTGGAAAAGGCTAGGCAACCTAAGCTATAAGAAATACATTGAGAGGCAGTATACAGAGGGAGAAAATCCAGACAGTTAGCCTGGTTGTACAGAAGTGAGACCTCCAGGCAACCCATAAGGGCAATGCAGGGGAAGGATGAACAGGTACGAGAAACTAAGGAGGGGGTAAATAAATGCTTTTATGAATATTACAAGTGACTATATGCAGATACAGTTGAAGAGGAAGTGATAGATATAGGGGAAGCATTAACAGCGATTACACTCCCCAAACTTAACGAAACTGAAAGAGACGGCCTAGAGATCCCTATAGCATTCGAAGAGATAGAGCATGTAATAAACTGCCTGCCCACTAGCAAAGCCCTGGGAGCAGATGGATTTCCCAGCAAATTCTATAAAGCTTACAAGACAGAAATACTCCCCCCACTACTAGCAATGTTCAATGTGGCACTCAGCACGGGCAGACTGCCCGAGACTTTTCGTGAGGCGATTATGATCCCGCTCCTTAAACCCAATAAACTGGACACAGAATGTGGATCTTATAGACCCCTCTCACTGCTCAATAAAGACAGGAAGATTCTGACGGCAATTATGGCTAACAGGTTGAAACCAGTCATAAGCAAAATTATACACTCAGACCGGACGGGCTATGTTCCACACAGGTACATAACCAACCATTTGAGGAGATAATATCACATCATGGTTCACACCCAGGGGGGCTCACAGGAAGCGGCAATAATTTCAGTCACGCAGTGAAAGCATTCAATTCCTTCAAATGGCCACAGTTGCTAGCGGTCCAGGAAAACTACGGAATCAGAACCACATACCTGAAATGGGTGCAGCGATTATATAGCATACCGGTGGCAAGGGTCAAAATGGGTTCCACCATTTCAGAACAATGGCAACTGAGCAAGGGCACCAGACAGGGATGTCTGGGGTCCCCGATGCTCTTTATCTTGGCGTTGTAAGCCTTAGCAGCATAATTGAGGAAGGAGTATGGGGAAGTCGTAATCAGTACCAAGGGAGGGCTACACCTGATATCAATGTACGCTGATGATATGATCCTATACCTGCAATATCCAGAGGAGAACCTACAATATATTTTAGAGGTGATGGCACGATACGCAGCACTGTCGGGTAAAACTGTTAACCCACAAAAATAAAGTATATTCCCCCTGGGTATGTGTGTAGGAACGCCTAAACGCAAACTGCTGGTTTTACCAGTAGACTGGAAAACCGAGACGTTCAGATACCTAGGTATTGATGTATATCACGATCCTAAAGTAGAACACAGACAGAACACGGTTAAGGCGGTGGTTAAAATTGAGAAGAATATGGCGTTTTGGACTAAACTGCCTCTGTCCATGATGGAGAGAGCCGCATTACTGAAGATGGTGGTGCTACCCAGATTATTACATTATTTGCAAATATCCCACACGAAATAACCAAAAGGTTCTTCTTGAAACTGCAGAGCATATGCAGGGGCTTCATCTGGCACAATTCAAGAAACAGAATAGCATTGTGGAAACTACAAAATCGATATGAACAAGGAGGCATTAAACTGCCAAACTTCGGAATATACTACCTGGCTAGTCAGCTCCAATCGGTAGCCAAATGGCTATCGGAGGAACAGACACCTGAATCTAAGCTGTTGAGTACCTAGTGCGCCCCTTATTTTCTGAATGAAAGAATATGGCTACCAAAGACACCAAGAGTTGGGGACGGCAGGCTGTTAAATCTGGGAAGGGAGATTTGGCGTAGAGCTTGCTGAGTAACAAACAACCCCACCCCTTGTTCCCCGCAGATACCACTGGTGGCATTGGAAGGAGTAGATGAACAAATCAGGCTGAACTTCAGACGAAGTGGGAACCGGTGGGGATAGCGACCGTAGGCAATATATGGATAGACGGGGAGCCCAGGGATTTTGAAAGGCTGGTAGAAGACACAGGGTTACATTGGGAACAGCACATCACATATGCTCAGCTCCTGAAGATTATAAGCAGCACATGGCCTGCAGCAGTACTAGCCCGACAACCAGAGGTAGTAATAGAAACATTTTATGATGTGTCGGAAGGGGGACATGAGGTTTTCCATGCATATGAGTTGTTGATGCACATTCATTTCACAAGGTCTCCACAGAGATGTTTTCCATTGCCTCAAAGAGTGTTAATAAACTTGCCTAGAAATTGAAGTTCTATGCCAAGACCGGAGGCTCGGATTATGCTTACCTTTCCATTTTACTACTTTAGCTGCAAATGTACAAACCAATAAAACATGACATCAAAACTCATAAAAACTACAAAAACCATTAGAGTCTTTGGTAGTTCTGTTCTTATTGGTCCTCAAACTGACCACATGATAACTTTAACCAATCAGCATAGTCATTCTTCCTAAACCACACTGTCCCTCTACTTCACTTCCTCTTTCTTTGCTGCTCAGCAGCGAGTTAAGTGCCCTTTTCATTACTCATATTAATGTTTATGATTCAGGTGACATGGTGTTTACTTAGGCAGACTTGCATGCACGCGTGTGCATAATCTAGGACTGTTGTCGGAGCATATCCGCATTGGTTGCTGAGTGTTTGGAAGTTGCGGTCACAATGGGGATGGAGCTCTGGTGACCGCAACCTCAGGTGAGAGCCACAGAGGGCACTATGGTCAAGGAAGGGGGAGCACGGCGGGACCATGTAGTGCCAGCGCTCCCTCCATCCACGCACCATTAGGGAAGTGAAACGACATATCGAGCGATCGCTCTGAGAATATATTATTGTTCTTCAATCAAAATACACGTGTTTCGCTTTCATAGCGCAATGTTCCATTAGAATCGCGCTCCGCAATCAGAGAGCACAGCGCCCCTGCAGGCCACAGCAAGGGCCTCTCCAAGAGAGTATGAAAAGTGATTATAAAACTCCTGGCATATTATTAAAATCCCCAGGGTCTGTGCAGACATGAGCTCACCCAGTGATGAGGGAAAGGCTAAAATTAGCCAGAAGAGGAGCCATGCGGCGATGACTCATGTCCTCCAAAAAACTCTGGGGGCCTCTTTGGGACAAGAGCCACAGCAGATAGCTCTGATGGAGGACAGGCTCACACACCCCCGGGCACACCACCAAAGAAGAAGGGTGGTAAGAGAAGGAGGGTAAGATCAAAGGCGGGGACTAGCAGGTGGCAGGATAAATCCTCAGACACCTCTGATGAGGGAGAGGAGGACTGGGAGGAAGCATACTCAGAGGAGGAGGTATATTCCATATCCTCCTCAGAAGAAGAAGGCCCTAAAATTCCCAAAGAAAAAGAGGAAGGAGGAGACAGAGTAGGATGGTGCAGGTGATGATTTTGATCCTAAGGCACCCACGGTCTTCCGAATGGGAGCCACCAAAGAAAATAGCGGTCTGAGGGCACCCCTAGCTTAAGAGGCTAGGAGTAAGATGAAGGCTGAATGCCCTAGACCTCACCTCCCAGAGGGTGCAGCGGATACACCCGAGATCGATGACAAAATGACCACGTTCATGAGCAAGCACACCAAGGACATGAGAAAAGGACTAGATAGGTCCTGGCGAACATGCCAGGAAAAAATGCTGGACATGACAGGGCCCCTCCTACAGATTGGTGAAGAGGCCAGAGAAAAGGGAGAGCCAGTGGACCCGGCGATTCTGAACAGGTGGGCCCAGAGGGCCATCTGTTTATTGGTTAACGCCAACCATGCGATCACCACAGAGAGAAGACAATCTCCTCTGGTCAAGATAGACCCGAAACTAAGTGAATTAGCTTCTTCGGAGTCAGCATCGACCACAAAGGGGAAAGCTCTTCGGAGATTCCTTCATTTAAGAGTTAACAAAGTTTGCTAACTCCTATGCAGCGCTGGACAAGGTGCAGGCCTCACTCAAGAGAGTGTTTGGGAGACAGATTTTCGGGAGGGCCAGAAGAGGCAGGGGTCGCTCGGCTGGCCTATTCCACTTTAACAGATCCTACCAGGACAGAACGCAGTGGCGAGATCAAGAGGATCAAAGACAGACCCCTTTCTTCCCATCAAGGGGCGAGGAAGGGGTAGAAGCTGGCAACATGGATAGCATCAACAAACCACCTCAGGTGAGAGTGAACAGCCTACAATTAATTATCCCAGGAGTAGGGGGGAGAATAGCAGAGTTTACAGAAAATTGGCACACTATATCTGGGGATACTTGGATAATAGAAACTGTACAAGGTTTTCACATAGATGATGAAGCCAGTGGTGATGCACCACAGGAGTCAGGGAATAAGACTCCTAATATACTTAGACAATATATGTCCGATATGTCAGGAGAAAGAAACACTACAAGTACAGGTGCAGACGACAATAAAATTGTTAGAAGACCTGGGGTTCCTAATAAATTGGGAGAAATCCAAAATAGTACCGGAACAGTCAATGGAATATCTGGGATTCATAGTGGACTTGATTCAGGGATCTCTCAGCCTACCCATTTCCAAGGTGAATGATATCAAAAAACAGTTAAGACACACCCTAGCGAGAGGAGAAATGTCACTGAGGGACATTGCAAGGTTAGTGGGCCGGCTAGCGTCAACGATCCAAGCAATATTTCCAGGACTACTACATTACAGGGCACTCCAGAGGTTAAAGATCAGACACCTCAGGAGGGGCGCTTCATACGAAACAAATGTTACCATCTCCTGAGAAGTGAGCGAAGAATTGGAATGGTGGCTGCACCACATGAAAGCATGGAATGAGAGGGCCAATTTTGACTCACCCCCGGACCTGGTCATCGAATCTGACACCAGAAGATGGGGCTGGGGAGCCCAATGCAGGAGCCTGTCGACAGGGGGCAGGTGGTCGTATCAGGAGACAACTCTCCGTTTTAACTGCCTGGAGTTACTGGCAGGGTCCTTCACAGTGAAATGCTGGACTCAAGAGAGGGCACAATGTTGTGTCCTGCTAAAGATGGACAATGTCTCGGCAGTCAGGTACATAAACAGACTGGGCGGGACAAGATCCAGACTACTGGCAGAGTTGGCAAAAGATTTTTGGGAACTTTGTCTTCAGAGGAAAGTGTCAGTGATGGCAGAATACCTGCCGGGCCATCAAACCGAGGTGGCTGATTGGAACTCCATATACCTCAGGGATGCCAGCGACTGGAAGCTGGACGAGGATGTCTTTCAAGAATGAATGGCTCGATGGGGGCCATACCAGGTGGAGCTATTTGCATCGAGACTGAAGAAACAATTACCCCATTTCTTCAGCTGGAGATCAGACCCAGAGGAAGAGGTGACAGACGCCTTCCTGCAAACATGAGGACATCAGACAAACTATAGCAAGGACGCTCTACCAGGTGAGGTGGCAGAAAGCATCGCTAGTTCTAGTTACACCAGATTGGAGGTGTCAGGTGTGGTTCCCCAGTCTTCTGGAATTATCACACCACAATCCAGTGGTGCTACCCAGCTATGAATTAATTGTTCGAGACCCCAGGGACCTCAGCCATTCACTAGTGAGGTCAGGCACACTCAACCTAATTGCATGGGCTATTTCAGGAGATCTTGGGTTAGGCCAGGACTATCGAATGAGGCTGAAAGCATCATTAGTGAATCCTGAGCCCCAGGAACATACAGGGCTTATAAGTCTGCCTGGGCTAGATGGAGTAGTAGTATTCATCCCAATGGAATGGATGTAGTAAATGTAGCCAATTTCTTAGCACAACTGGCAGCCTAAGGGAAGGCATACAAAACAATCAATACGTCCAGGTCAGCAATATCAGCAGGTCACCCTAGAATCGAAGGCATAGCGATAGGTGAACATCCCCAGATCTGTAGACTAGTAAGGGGAGTAAAGATGACTAGACCCCCGAGTGAAAAATATGCTCAATTTGGGATGTCGACACAGTTTTGAAATTATTTCTATCATGGCCAGATAATCAGGACCTTTCCAGGAAGGCTATTTCAGGCAAGTTGGCCATGCTTCTATGTCTATTAGCTTGTAAAAGTTAATCAGACGTTAGAGCACTAGAAATCAACAGGAAGAGTGTATCACCAAAAGGAGTGACCTTCCTCATAACGAGGAGGACTAAGAAAGGTTTGAGATCCATATCTTACAAATCTTTTCCGGGACAACCAAATTATGCCCGGTCATATGCTTAGCAGCACCTGAGAATATGACAAGGGAAGTGAGACCTCCAGGAGTATCTCAGTTACTAATAGCAATTTGTAAACCTTTTAAGGCCACAACATCAGCTACCATAGCCAGATGGCTTAGATGGGTGATGGAAGAGGCAGGCATTGATGTAGTAAAATATGGGGCTCCCTCAGCAAGAGGAGCGATGGCTACCAAGGTATTCAACATAGGAGCCAGAGTAGAGCACATTATGAGGTCGGCAGATTGGTCGAATTAATCAATGTTTAAAACGTTCTATTTTAAACCAATGGAAAGTGTGGCATCGTTAGTGGTGAGTAATCTTTGAACAATTATAATCCGAGCCTCCGGTATTGACATATAATTCAGATTTCCAACACATTTGTTCCATAAAGTCATAATTCTAGACACGGAGGCGAAGGATTATCCCACCCTATCAATCGTAATGACAATAATGGAATGTTTTACATGTTTATCATGCAATTATTTAAATGGTTTATGATGAATAGAGTGAAATGTTACAGATTTGTTAAATGCACAAAGATACTAGATGTAAATTGTGGTTGATGTTACGATTGTCCCACCCTCTTTTGACGTACAATCACAGGTCACTTTATGTTTCTATTAGGTGCGGCGGCGGACATTAAACAATCCAGGAATTGAGAACTTATCTGCATGGAATGGACGGGATTGCAAAGTTCACTGGATGCATTCTCGACTGAGCAAAGAAAGAGGAAGTGAAGTAGATGGACAGTGTGGTTTAGGAAGAAAGACTATGCTGATTGGTTAAGGTTATTATGTGGTCAGTTTGAGGACCAATAAGAACAGAATTACCAAAGACTCAACAAATAATGGTTAATGTATTTTCATGAGTTTTGATGTCATGTTTTATTGGTTTGTACATTTGCTGCTGAAGTTGTAAAATGAAAAGAAAATCATAATCCTTTGCCTACGTGTCTTTAATAGAATTATGACTTTCTGGAACAAATGTGTTGAAAATCTGAATTCTCCTTAGTGTCACCTATTGAATACAACCAACCCATGCAAGATTGTGCATTCCATCAAGGCAAACACATTGAAGACTTCCATTTTGCTCAAAGTGTGGTAATAAATTAGACAATAAATGTAAATGCTGTTGGAAGTTATTGTGATCAATGAAATTGAGATTGAGTGCAAATTCATTTAGCCAGTATTATGCAAAGATATTTGTTCTTCCCTTGAAGTGTGTTAATAGATTTGACCACAATTTTGACAGGAAATGTAAGTGCTCATGTGAGTCAGCTACTGCAATCAAGTGCGAGTTAGTGTAATGTTTTGTGCACAACCAAGTCATGCATGGACATGCATTCAATCAAGCCATGCACCCCAAAGATTTTTCTACATTGCTCAAAGTATGCTAGTAAATCTCACAAGAAATGCAAGTGCTTCTTTCAGTTATTGCACTCAAAAAGGTCATGCATGAGGGCACATTCAATGAGCCAGCATTCCTTCAAGACATTAGCCCTTCCCTTAAAATGCGCGAATGAATTTGACTGGAAATTCAAGTGCTTGCTTGTGTCTGTCAGCTACTGTGCACAGCCAGTACATGAACATGCATTCAATTCCTAGTATTCCCCAAAGACATTTGTCCTTCCTTCAAAGTGTGCTAATAAATTTGAAACTAAATTCAAATGTTCTTGTCAGCTACAGAGTTCCACAAAGTTAAATGTGAGTGCAAATTCAATGAATCACTGCATCCAAAGATGGTTGCCCTTCCTTCAAACTGTGCTTCTAAATTTGATACGAATTTGAAATGCTTGACTGCACTCCACCAAATTGTGCATGAGCATGCATTCAATTACCCAATGTTCGACAAATGTCCGTCCCTCAAAGAGTACTGAATTTGATAAAATATTCAAGCACACATGTCACCTACTGCAACCAATCAAGCCATGCATGAGCACTTTTTCAATCAAGTCACACACCCAAATACATTTGCCCCACCAATAAAAGGGTGCTAATACATTTGACAAGAAATGTGAGTTCCTGTGGCAGCTACCTTGCTCAACCAAGTTGTGTAAGAGTGCACATTCAGTCAAGCAGTGCTGCCCAAAGAGTTTCCTTCCCTCAAAGTGTGACTAGAAATTAAAGTGCTCATATGTTTCCACTACTGTGCTTAACCAATTTGTGCTTGAACATGCTTTTATCAAGTCACACACCTCAAGTACCTTTCCCTTTCACTCACAGTGTGCTATTGAATTTGACAAGAAACTAAAGTTCTTGTGCCAACTACTACACTCATCTAAGTCGAGGCTTCAATCTGAAAGGCAGATCTACTTACCTCAAAGTGTGTTAGCAAATTCTACAAGAAATTCAAATGCTCGTGTGTCAGCTACTGTGCTCAACTGTTTTGTGCCAGCATACATTAAATAAAGTCACACAACCCAAATACCTTTCCCCTGCACATAAAATATGCTAATCGGTTTGACAAGAAATAGCTTTTTACCAGCTGCTATACTCAACCAAGGCATGCTTGAGCCCACATTCAATCAATGAGTGCTCCCCAAAGAGGTTTGCCCTTCCCTCAAAGTGTGCTTATAAAGTTGACAAGAGATGCAAGTGCTTGTGTCAGCTTTTGCACTCAACACAGCTTTACGCCAGCATGCTTTCAATTAAGCCACACAGCCCAATGACCTTTCCCCTTCAGTCAAAATGTGTTACTACATTTAAAAAGAATTCCATGAGCTCATGTCAGGTATGGGACTCAGGCAAGTGTTGTATGAGTATGCATTCAGTCAACCAGCATACCCCAAAGATGTTTGTCCTTCCCTTGAAGTGTGATAATACATTTGACAAGAAATTCAAATGCCTTTGTCAGCAACGCTCTCAGGAAAGTTGTCTGTGGGAGCCCATTCAATCAATATGTACTCCTCAAAGATGTTTGCCCCTCCCTCATAAGTGTGATAATAAATGTGGCAAGAAATGCAACTGCTCATGTCAGCTACTATGTAGAAACAAGGCCTGTGTGTGCCTGCTCTCACTCAACCAGAATTCCTGAAAGACTGTTACTACATTTGACAAGAGATTCAGGGGCTGAAATCATTAGCTATTACACCCTTCAACCAGGGTATGTAGATGAACACATTAAACAAGCCGCACCAGGGCAAATTCCTTCTCATTCTAGGCAGGTTTTGTGTTGTGTAACATATCCAATAACCCAATAAATGCCATTGGCTCAGTGACCAGCAAAACCGTACACATTTATTTGGCCAGAGCACCCCAAATACTTTTCCCCTTCCTACAAAGTGTGCTTATAGGTTTTAAAGGAAATTCAAGTGTTCATGTCAGTTATTGTGATTAACCAAGTCATGCATGAGTGCCCATTCAATCAAACCTCCCCTGCACAAATATTTGGCAAATTGCCCTATCAGAGCTTGCCTACCCTTCCCTTCCAATTAAATACACATAATCTTGTAAAGATGTTTGCAAAAATAAAAAAATGAAATGAAATTCTGTTCAGCAGTGTTTACTTTCATGGAAATAGGCTTTGCCCTAGACACAGTGCTAACAGGGCATAGCCTTACTAGGCACTTTGGGATATTCACAAAGTTTAGTCCCTGCTTAAAACACACTTTGGATATCAGTACAGTACACACAGGGAATTGGTGCATGCCACCCCCCACCCCGTGGGTACTCCTAGAATGGGTACTGTTTCTGGGATATGGGAACACACCATATTGGGGCTCATATTTGTCAGCAGCGTAACGTGATTGAAAGGCGCGAAAGCCTTGAGTAAGGCTTTAACGCCTTTCAATTGTGCCTTCCACATTTTCATTAATTTGTATGGCAGATAGGAGGAGTGGAATGCAACTTTCGTTTCCACCACCTCCTTCCTCTCCACCACGCAAATGCTCAAGCATTTGTGCCGGCATGGATTTTCATGCTGGCGCTAATGCTGGAAATCCCTATGGGATGTGCCAGCTTTGTGCAACAGCATAAAGTAGGCGATCTCATAGGGATCCATTGTGGACACTCCCTGCCATGCGAGCATGGCAAGGAATATGTACTATTGAAATGAAACCCTCCCGGACACGGTTGCATGTCCGGGAGGGTTTCATTTCAATTGGGAACACTGCTTACCATGCGTGCAGGGTGAGCAGTGTTCCCAGTTGAAATGAAATCTTCCCCAACTTTTGCATGTCTAGCATTGCTCACAATGCAGCATTTACTCACTTTGCACAGCTGAGTACAAATTTGAAGGGCAAAAGGCAGCATATGCGCTTGTACTCCACCTCTTGGCCTTTATATGTGCAACACACAGTGCAAATGACAACAATTTGGCAGCAGGGACATGGCTATTGCTGAGTGCAAACATACTAGGACCCCAACATCAAATTATGGTCAGAAGCAACATGCACTCCATTGTAGGCACCACACATTTATGGTCTGGAAAATGTGTTCTGTTTGCAGGAGCCATGAACTGTGGCAACTTTAGTTATGAGAAATGTAAGTGGGGAAAGATGATAGGGTACGCCTTTGCTTAGTATTCGTGAAGCTTGATGATGTCAGTGGTAAAGGTCATATGTGATGTCATTTGTGATGTCACACATTATGCTATTTGTAAAGTTATCTGTGATGTCATTTGCAACACTATTTGCAGTCCATGCCAGGGGAAAGCTGTGTTTTTTCTGTAAACCTGTAAGGTTCTTCTTAACATAGCTTATTATGTTACCTTAACCATTTTGTGGAGTTTTTCGATTATATTGTTTACCCATTCATACATCATTTCTGCTGTGCCTCCGAGCCCTGGCATATGCCAGGCACTGGGTCTGGGGAATTGCATGTATCCATGGAAGAGTGGCCGTAACTAAAGTGCCTGCCTGGAGTACATGCCCTGGGCGCAGTGAGAGTACCTGAAGAGTCTGCTTGCCAAGGACCTCAGCCACTTTAATTTGTTTGCTGAATCAAAGGTGTGTGCATTTAATGTTCACATAAGCACACATACTAGCATCTCATAGAACCTGTACACAGAAAGAGAGGTAGCTTTGTTATGCTACATTACCTTACTACGTACCGGGGACCACACTACCTTCAGCTCTATCTTACTAAATAAATATGCTACCTCTAGACCACTTTGCCTCTCTGGCACCAACTCTTTGTGTGTAGAGCCTTTTCCTAAACAGAGGGATGGGGGTCACTCACTCTTCTCTGTGGGCTCCCTACTTTGGAACAGCCTCTGCCTGCCCCTACGCCTTGAGTAGGAGCTTCTCAAATTCCAGAAGCTCCTTAAGACCTTCCTCTTCTCCCCCCCCTTCCCTCATTCTCTCCTCTGTTATTCCCACAGTTGCTGAATCAGTGTTCTTGGATTTTATGCATCTTCTGGGCATTGACATGCCACACCAATTCTTCCCAGCTCCCGTCTTTCCACAATACTTGCATCTGCACTCCCTCTGCTCTGGATTCTCGCACTTACACCTCTTGCGACCCAGGCTGTGTAGCACTCAACATTCCTAGTACTTTGTCCACTTTATGGGCTCTCCTAAGGGCTCATACTCCCCAGCACTTACCCCTCTTGACTCTTTCTTCCTGCACTTGCACGTTCTGAATACTCACAAGGCATAGTGGGTTTGTACCCCTCTGTCTTCCCCCTCTGCTGTTAAATATTGTGTTGGAATGTATTTCCCACTCTCCCTCTCTTCCCTGTGGGCGCTTTGAAACAGTATATTCTTATTGTATAAGCGCCTAACAAGCAAACAATAAATACATAAATAACCCTTTAATTTAGTTTTTATTAAAACATATACGTCACTGTGACACTAGTTCTCTTTACATCCGAAAAATTAGGAATTGAAAATGTTGTACAACAATATAACACTTCATATCATTGTTGACTACACCTTTTACACACAAATCCTTTTTTAATCTTTGAAGCGTCTCTTTCACATATTCTCTAGAATGTCAAGAATGCGATATCCTAAAGCTCTCACTTCAGTTGCGCTGAAGTGAAATCAGCTTTGATTAAAGGGAACAAATTACAAACATGCCTTGCAGTAGCCCATCCAGCTCATTTCATCATTTACCCCCAGCGTGCCGCGCCTTGCACCATGCTACCACAAAGCTGGCCCAGGATCATGGGTCCACTACTTGTTACACTCTTACCTCTCCAATTGAAGCATGATTTTGAGTTGGAATTCTTCTAAAACATTCTGCAAAGTATTACCTGTAGGAATGTGCTGGCCAATCCCTAGAAAGTAATCCATTGACCGTTCTGTTTTTTTAAACTCATTCATGTGTACTCTACTTGCCTAGGGCAATCATTTTATTCCTGGAGGTCTGTGCACAGGGAATGGGGGGTAGTGGGGGTGGGGTTTATCAAAGTGTTAAAGCACCAAAAATCTGCAGGAGTACTAAACAATGAGCGATAACAAGGGCATCTCAGGTGCCCTCATTCTCATCTTCTTTGGTGGGTAATGAACCAAAGGGCCACTACTGACCCTACGATGCATTACACCTCTTTTGGACATTAGCGGTGTCAAGGCAATTTTTTTATTCTGACAAAGCATGACATAGTGGGTCATTATAGGTTTCCCGGTATCATGCTGATAATTCTGGCGGGGTACCGGGAAACTGCCCCTACCTTCTCGGCCACCTGATATTCCGGTAGTACCGGGATATTATGGGTGGCATGGATGGTGGTAAGTTCCTATTCCATGGAGTTCCATTGCCGGTATGACTGACTTGGGCATTTCTTTGCCGGCAGGGGCCTGATCTACTGGCATGTCAAGCCTGCCGGTAGATCAGAGCCCCCACCGGCAAACTCGGATTCCAGGTCTGATATAAATGACGGTGTTGATATTACCGACAATTTTTCAGACATTTTTACTGGACCGGGGACCTTGTGATGAGGCCTATAGTATTCGGAATTACCACATGAGGTAAATGGTAAATTCTGCATGTTTGTTTTGAGTATCCCTGTAGCGGCAGTAAACTCATAATCCTATGGAAGGCCTCGGATTCAGTGACGAATCTTAGCAACAGAAATGTGAAGTTTAATTTTTCCACAGTTCTATGGTGTGGCAGCAGGTGGTAAATGAACACACCTGTTGTGTTGCACCCTCTGCTGTCAAAGGATAATTTCAGTTGAGTAAAGTGTGGTGTCAACAGTAGAATTGAAAGCGCGCAGCACACCACTCAGCACAGTTAATGCAAGGCATCGTTCACCACATTTGCGCCATACAATACCTCGCCTTGCTTGTTAAGGTGACCCGTGTGGCAGTGCACGAGAAAGGAAACGGTGGGTTGGTTCCGTGAGATGAAAAGTCTGTGTTTTTGCAAGGCGTGAGAATCAAGGGAGCGCCTGAAAAATAGCAATGAGATAGGATATGCATCAAAATGGCAGGTCAACATATGAACAGCAAACGAAAACGTCAAGACTGTAAAACTGTTGCATACTGCACTCTGACATGTATCCCAGCAGCACGAGACTACATTAGAAACGATCGTGAATTATCCTGTAACAACACAGCAAATTCATTCTATACTTGGGACCTGTCAAAGCAAGTGCCCACCACAGACCATTTTTATAGTCAATTAAACAAACGATAATTCAAATTAAAGAAGGGCTGTGTACATATATGGTTCTATGTTGCCAGTTATTTTTTCGCTGAGTGTTTTGCTGACATTTTCTTTTGGAAAGAACTGATAGAACATTATTTATTTATATTTGGGGGGGGTACCCCCCAAACCTCCCCATCTTCTATTATTTAATCTCTATTCCCCTCTACCCATTATATCCCCTTACCCACTCGCCTATCATTTTTTATTCGTTTTTTCAATGAAAAATCTTTGGCAAAAAACAAATCGAAATAAATACTGCTGATGTAACACCGTTGTACCCTACATATGGTACAGCGCAGTGTTGATTTAGTAATTATTGCTGGACTCGGGACAAAGATAAACATCATGTTTGTCCCTCGTGTAAAGTACAGCTGCTAGGTGCACATTTATTCGAACACACCTAGTTGCTATACACGGATTTGAGCTCTTTGCACAATAATGATAATATTAATAACAATAGAAATAATAATAACAATCATAAGTGTTCTCATAGAATGCCTCAGGGAGGATTTCGCCTACTTCCAAATGCTTCAGTGACCACTGTTATGTTTTATGGACCTCGGGCGGAAGATTGAAAGGCTAGGCGGGTTTGCTATGGGATTAGAACTTGCAAGCTTTACATGTGGGCTGTCAACCCACATCTATCAAACAGTCAAAACAAGGGTAATATTTTTTGGTTACATAAAAATTCCTTCTGAACCCAAAATACACCACAAGACGCCAACTAAGGCGATCAACACATTGCTCAAATCAACTTGGATTTTCTCAATTGCAGGCGAGAAGATGTCTACTGCCACAACATGGCAAATAATAAAGATTGTTATTGAAATATCTTTTCTATATTGGCAATGTGACATTTGCCACCCCCTTACAAAGAGGCCATATTTGATGGTTTGGTGCCATCATGTTGGCCCCTGCAGCGCGTCTTCTGGTGCCACAGGCAGCTGCCTAAAAATGCCATTTAGTAGTACTAGTCCGGTACATTCCTTAGGCAGTACCTAAAGTTAAATGAGCTTATTTAAAATTGTTTCAGATACCTGAAGCTAATATATTTTATTTGATTATTTAAAATGCCGACCTAGCTCGAGAGCAGCAGAGTGCTGTATAGAGTGTGGGTGCTCGTGTTTGGGTTGGTGACTTTTAACAGTCACATCCATTTGGATTAGTCCTTGGTCAGGTAATGTTGAAAAAGCCTGATTTTGAGAGAGTTGTGAAATTGGAGTACTGTGGGGCATTTCGAGCCGATACCGGGTTTGAGTCTCAGAGGGTGGGTGCTTGACAAGAGAAGCATTGTTTGCAGGTCCTCTCCTTGTGGATAAGCTATGATTCGAGCCATTTGGTCAATTTGCTGTGCCAAGAGCATGTGACGTCAGGTATGTGGTGCTTAGCCGCCAGGTAAACTGGTGTCCTACTCGTGACTCTTTATTAGATGATGCAGTCTTGAACAGTATCCTGGCCTGGAGAGGAAGCCAAAGTAGTTTGCGCTGTACGGGGGTGATTCAGTAAAATTTCCGGCACCCATAACGAAGAATGTTACAAAGTGGTGGACTGCTTTTACGGAGCCAAGTGAACAACTGAGAGCTCCGTAAGGAAGGCATTTTTCCCATCGATGTGTGCAACCACAAAGGCCTGCACTACAATCTGGAAGTCGTGCAGTGGGATGAAAGGTTGGATTGTGCGAAGAGTGGAGATTTGGATCAAGGCTGGTTGCACCTTCTTGGCTATGTGTTTCTGGAAGGACAGGCTGCTGTCGATGGTGAAGGCAAAGGGTTTTGCTAATCCAAGAGTTGCGGTTCTAAACACAGATCATTGAGCCATTGTTGGACAAGTTGTTGCTTAGTGGGGGAACTGATGAGGATGACGTTGATCTTGGAGGCTTGGAGGGATTACGTTTGAAGTAGGCAGTCGACATCCAGGACTGGATAATGGGTAGGTAATCACAGAGACAACTGTGGGCTTTTTACTCTCACCTACAACTGTGTATTGTCCGCATTTTGCTGGATAGCTATATCCATATCTTTGAGGCGTGTGTCCATGTGAGTCGGTTAGAATGCAATGCGTTAATCTGGATGTTCTGCTATCTGCCTTGAAGATAGGAGGTAAACCAATTCATGGCAGTGCAAGAGAATCCCATGATGTCGGTGAGGAGGGAGAGAAGGATGTAGTGTTCGACGGTGTCAAATGTAGCTCAGAGGTCAAGGAGGATGAGGGGGCATATACACACTTATGCATGATTTGAAGAAAAGCGTCCAAACAACACTAGTATTGTGGTACCAACAAAAAAAGAGTGTCCACTCACGGATTCTATTAAGTTTAGATGCCATGAGTGGTCATTGTTTTGGTAGAATCCCCCCTCGAGTAATTCACAACAATCAAGCTGGGTTTATTGCAGGTCACAACAGTTCGGATAGCTTAAGGGAACTTCTCAATGCAATTCCCTTATATAAGGACTATGTGTAAACGTATGCAGCTGTTAGTATAGATGTAGAGAAGACTTTTGATAGGGTAGTCTGTAACAATCTCCAAATGGTGTTGGGTAAAATGCTTTCTGGTCCAAATCCTTTGTACTTGCTTGATGGTCGTCTCAATGGGGGCCTAAGCCTAGGGATTGGTGAATGGAGTGACTTTGTCAGTCTTTTCTGTTGAAAGCGGGACATGGCAGTGTCCATTATATCCCTTCTCTTTGATGTTTTTATTGAAACTATGGCTATCATAATTGGGTGATGTCCACGTGTTGGATCTGAAGGGTAGTCTAACACCCGGATCTTCCCTTAGTCATAGTAGTCCCACATTTTGATTCAGATGATTTTGTTTGCAAATATTTTTTTTCAAAGAGACCAATATTCGATTCAGTTTTTTTGTTGCCTTCATATCATATGAAGGCTGCCTTCCAAGTGAAACATTATTTTCCACTTTATTCAGTTCCTATGGAGGGCAGATTTTCTTAAAAAATTCCACAGGTTCCTGGTTAATGCCATAACGTTCATAACATGGACCAGTGGTGTATGTAAGTGGGTATAGTTAAAAGTTGATGAATGTACCAGAGTTTTTCAAAAAAATATCCTGTATCCTAGTGCGTGGATTAATCTACACTTTTTCTAAACTCCAAACGCAGAGTGTTCAAATATTGTGGTCTTTCCACTTATTCTGTGGAAAAATCAAATTATGGTCTGGCATAGAGTTGTTTAATTTCTAATCCATCTTTTGCCAAGGCACAACACTCAACTGAATAAACTGGAAAATAATGTTTCACTTGGAAGGCAGTCTACATATGATATAAAGGCAACAAAAAACAAAAACAAATATTGGTCTCTTTGAAAAAAACTATCCCAATTGGGCAACCTCCTGAGTTCATAGGGTTTAGGCGTGGCGATTGCTTTTCTACATTGATGACCCCCTAGTGCTGCTATTTGACCCTGACAACTCTTTTAGATGCCCGTGGAGTGTATTAAATGTTTTTGGGGATGTTTCTAATTTCAAAGTGAATGATGCCAAGACAGAGCTCTTTCTGAATGTTGTGTAACGTCATAGGGGCTTCTCCCCAGTAGGAAGGTTTAACAGGGCAAAAGAAGGGTTTACATACTTAGGGTCTAGGGTTAGCAGGTACGCCCATCGGCTCATAGCAACTCATATTTGCCTGAAATTAGGTGTGTTTAGAGCTCAGACAGGAAATAGTTCAGGCTGAATTTGACTCTGTCTGGGGTGGGACATTTAGATGATCAATATGACTGTGCTTCTGAAGCTTCTACATCTCTTTCATAAAATACCACTTCCACTGTTGGTTACGTCTCTTTCAGACATTCGTAAAGTCTGTAAAGAATACCCTTGGGGCAGGGGGCTAGACCTAAAATACCCTTGGATAGCCTGGAGAGTCCTGTGCAAAAGGGAGGTTTTGCGTTCCCCAAGGTTAAATTATGTCGTAGGATCTACGCGCTTTGCTCGATTTACCACTGTGTGTATGCAAATGCTAGTGGTGCCCTGAAATGGCTCGGGATTGGGGCTTACTTCGTCAACCCCATTCCTTAGAACTGCACTTACCTGGCATTGTATCTGCTGAACACATGTATGTTTTCTACTTTATGTTGCATTCACTTACCTGCCAAACTCCTTTATTCACTTCCATGTCTTAAAATCGCAAAAAAAATTGAATATTGTGGCAATAATGCTGTGGTTTTTTGTGCCACAATCATGTAAAAGATGTGGGGGACACCCTTGCAACCCCCACTCCGCTTAAATGGTATAATAGGGTACACCTTTACCGGGTCAAACCACAGCATTTTTGCCGCGATTATTTTTACCAGTGACATTTTTGCTGCGATTTTATTACCTGATACCCTTTATTCTTTCCCCCTTGGCCTCACCCTTGAACTTAGCCAGTGTGTTTGTCCCAAGGATGTGAATGCTCACAACCAACTTCCCCTCTTCCCCTTTACCTTTCAAAGTGACTGTGACTGTGCTCACCGTTAGTACCTTATAAATCACCAACAAAACAAAAAATTACTATGCTCCTTTTTCTCCTTTCTTGGCTTTTGAGAAACTGGCAAGTGCCAATGCAAGTAGAGTTAAACAGTGTGCACTGTCCTCCATGCAAAAGTGATATCCGCCCCTCAGTATATGAAACCATAATGATGTTGTTAGTTGATTGGGCTCAGGTGAATTTAAAGCTAGAGGAGGACTAGAAATATTATCATGACATGTATCCTATGCCTCATGTATACCACATGCATTAAGAGCAGCAAGGGACAATGGAATAGAAGTGTGGAAGGGCACCCTGATACATATGGTTGTCAATGTTGCATCGTTTTTGTAGGCCAGCAGGTGTCAAGAAAATTAGAATATTATCATCTGCAAAAAGGAGATTTGGGCGCTTATCTTTCCCTACTGTGGGGGCATCAGTAGGTTTTAGCATAATGTCCTTGGGGAAGTGTCAGAGCCAGGACAAACCCTTGCTGCACCCCTTTTTGTATCAGGAAATAAGATGTAACATCACCCTCAAGGCTCCACCTTATGCATGCCTCATTATCGTTGTACAGCACAGACAGCGCTCTGGTCAATTCTGGGGGTACACCCTGAGGGATCAATCTTTCCCACAATCTTGTTCTCAGGGCCCTGTCGAAAGCAGATTTTATGTCAATCAAATTATTTGCGTTTTATGTTTTTACTAGCTGCTTTTATAACCCCTTCCCCCTTCAAGATATCTGTGTTTTTATTTGGTCACACAGCTGTCTCCAGTCCATAGAGTAGGTCCAGCAAAAATGCATCTGACGAAGCGACTTTCACCCATTTCAAAAGAGACAGCAGAGTGAGAGAGAGCGAGTGAGAGAGTGAAAGAGAGAGAGAGAGAGACATACAGAGTGGGAAATAGAAGAGAGCGTAGGGTGACAAAGGAGGCAGAAAGAGAGAGAGGATGGAGGAGAGAGAGGGCGAGAGAGAGGGCGAGAGAGAGAGAGAGATAGAGATAGAGATAGAGAGAGCTAGTTTTGCATATTTTCGGCATACTAAAGGACTGTTGTAGATGTGTGAGGAGCTGAGGGAGATCTGCAGGTAGAAAAACAGAATTTCTAGGAGGTGTGTTTACATTGCATGCATTTTGATATTCTCAACGTTCCTAAAAAATAACAATTTTAGACTTTCTATTTTGAGAGTGACATGTTTACATGTGTCTGAAACTTACTTCCTGCAATGCTACTATGATGAATTGCATTGTATGAGGCTGAGCGAGGTCATGCAAAGTAGAGAAAGGATTCTGGACACAAATACCTAGACTAAGCGTCTCTCGCAAAGCTCTGGGAGATATAGCCGTTGTGCCCGGCTGAACAACGGAGAGCGCGGACTGGAGATGGAAAGGCTGAGAAGAATGTTGTCAAGTGGCGCTGGGGCATCTGGTTCAGGGGAGTCACTTCACTCGCAGTTGGCCTTTTTGACTCAGCTGAAAGATGAGGGAGAACTTGCATTTCTTGGAATGCGGACTATATCAGTGGATTTAGACTGCATTGCAAGCCTTCAGATTGGCATAAGTGGGGCAATAGTGTTCCCAGTGTGCTGACACTTCATTAGAGCCTTGCCCAATCCAGGGAACAGTCCTTGTGAAATCCATTATCTAGTAGTGTAGAATCTGAACCCTCAAGGGACACACACTGTATAAGAGTGGTCTGCACGTGGTCTTACCAAGCATGGATCCCTCACTGTGCATGGGAAGTCTGTGTGAGAAGTACACTGGTGAATACTGGGCTTACCTCCTTCTGGTAATAGTGTACAAGCCTAATTATCTTGCAGAATAATATTCTTAGCAAACGAAAATAACAAGTTGATCCAGTCTTTTAGTTAGGACCCTCTGAGTTTTTCATATTGAAAATTACTTTTGATTATGTCAGAAGCAAACTTGGTAGTGAAATCTCTAACTAAAACAGGATAATGGGCTAAAGGTGAAGTGTTGTGCTTCTCTGATTCGTTTTCCTTGAAAAAACGAATTATAAAATAATGTGACTGAAAATGGCCAAACATATTTATCGCTTTTTTCAGTATTTTGGTACTTTTTTCTGCAATAAATAGTTGGGGTTTGGGTAAGGGAATAAAATCAGGCTGGTGGACTTGGGGCACTGTGGGCGGTCTCCGCCTGCATTAAATATGTTGGAAAATGCAAAAAATGTAATTTTCGAAATTAAATTAAAACAAATTTGTCATTATCAGCATCGTTGTTTTGAATTAATTATTATTATTATTATTTTTTTTTTTTATTTGTATGAATCAAAATAAAAAGATTGATTTTTACAAAGAGCTAGTCACTGTCCATGTCTGTTAAATGTCTTTTTGTTGATTTTGTTTGCATGAGAAGCAAAGTTGCTAGGGTTTTCAGCCTTCTACGGCCTCTTCAAACTGGTATTAGTGAGTGGAAGATATGATTAATCATGATCTCTATTCACTCACAGCTGCTACCTCTAGGTTTCGCGAAGTTGAGAGGGCAAACGTCGCGTCCTGACTTTCTGCTGTGATTTCTGGAGAGGTCAAAGTGTACAGTTTTGCCATGATTTGGTGAACTATTTGCGTGGTAGCCGTTAGCCAGGTCGGTCTATCTCCACTAGTCATTCTTGACCACCAACAAAGTTCACTGTCTAAAGAAGGGTCCAATGAGAAGTGTCGCATGTAGGCGGTCCTAATTGGTTTGTTTTCTGGGCAACCCAGTAGGAGATGTCGAACTGTCTCTTTTTCGTTTGTATTGTGACATAATCTGCAGTGTGATAGAGTTAACATACCCCTAATGGCTCTAATTTCATTTGTAGGCAACAAATTCAATCTCACTCTTAGAATACAGTTTCTTGCTTTTCTGTTGGGAAATTGTTTGATGTATCCCTGTAATTCATTCAGTTTCTTTGTATTCGGTGGCAAGTGTTGAGTTAGCTTGTTTTCTGAAGCTTTTGCCAACGTCTTAATCCAGTCTAGCTCTTTAGTTTTTTTCAGAATTTTTCCCGGATTTGTGATCAAGTCATTCTCGTCACATTCAATTTCTTTTAGCAGTCTTGAGATGTAGGTCTTCCAGGATTGTAGAATTTTATTAGACTCGGCTGCTAGTTCGATTTTGATCAGTCTGTATAGCAGTGGACTTTCAGGAAGTAAGATTTTTCTGTAAAGCCTTAGTGAATTACAGTTCAACGTCCCTTGCAGGGACAGAAGACTCGGTTCCCTTCGAATTGATGCTACCGGCGTAGACGTAGGAAGGCCGAGAACAGTTCGCCAGTAATAGGCTTCAAGTTTAGGCCAAATTTCACGCGGGAGCAATATCATTGCTTCAGTACAGTAGGTTAGAGCAGGAACCACCATCATTTTGCAAAAATCAATTGCCGGGATCGTAGAAACGTGACCCAGCTTATGATCGATAGCTTTTCCTTGTGAGGCAAGTTTCCTGGTTTTTGTTCTCAGATGATCTTGCATGGCTGTTTCTTTTTTGGTGTTGTCCAGTACAATACCCAGGTACTTGAAGTTTTGAACTTTTTCAATCTCCTCTGATTGAAAAAACCACTTTAGTTTTTCAGTTTTCTTCTTTGATTTTCCCAAGGTAAGTATTTTTGTTTTGGTTTTGTTTACTTCCAGGTAATTTGCTGTAGTATACTCGTACAGGTTGTCCAGTTGACGTTGTAGACCTATGGGTGTTTGATCGATCAGTATATGGTCATCGGCGTAGAAAATTCTGCTAATGGTGTGTTGACCCACCCGGGGTGGGAAGGCTCTCACAGAGGCTTCTGAAATTTGAAAATCACTGAGGTAGGCCAAAAAGAGGGAGGGAGCCAAGGGGCATCCCTGTTTGACACCTCTTTGGGTTGCTATTGGTTTTGATAGCAGGCCTTGGTAGTTCAGTTTAACCTGGACTGTCGTGTTCATATATAGTGCTTTAATGGGGTTCAGTATGGACTCAGGGCAAGACCAGGTTTTCAGTTTCCTCCAAAGCGCAGACCTGTCGACTCTGTCAAATGCTTGGGAAAAGTCTATGAAGGCCAGATGTAACCTAGGCCCTCCTTCGAGCATTTTGATTTTCAGTATACTTATCAGAAGAATATTGGCTGTAGTTCCCAAGTTCTTTTTAAATCCAGATTGAAATGGATCATTACATGCGGCGTTCAAGGCCCATTGTTGGAATCTTTTCAGTAGCAAAGCGCCGAATAGCTTTCCTATTGGATCAAGGAGCGCTATGGGGCGATAGTTCACTGGATCGTTGATGTCTCCCTTCTTGTATATGGGTACAATTGTGGCTGTGGTCCAAGAAGCAGGAATTGATTTTGATTCCGCACATCTTGAGAAGACTTGACAGATAAAAGAGGACCAAGCTTCTGGGTTGGATTTCAGGTCTATATTTGTAATACCTTCGGGGCCAGGAGCCCTTGAATTTTTCAGGTTGACGATTAGGTCGAAAATTTCTTCTTGATCGCTGATTTTTACCCAGGGTAGTTCTTGACTCTCTAGTGTAGCGGGTTTCTGGCCCCAAGGTAGACCAAAAGTTTTCTTTATGTATTTGTCTCAAGTTGCTTCTCCAATAGCATTTTCAATGCTTGCACTACTGGTAGATGATTTGGAGTTTATTAATGTCTAGAAATCTTTCAAATTTTTTGTGCAGATGGCTCTCAAAATAGCTTCGGAGTTTTGTTGATATAGAGTTCTGCGATGGAATTTTAGCCAGGAGCGGTAAGTGGACTTCACTTTCCTTTTCTCCCTCTTTGCTTGGTTAACTTCAAGTTTTCCGGCAATTCTAATTGCTTTGCGGTATTCTCTTCGTTTTTCCACTAGCCGTATGTCATACGAATGCTTTGATTCTAGAGGGAGAGATCTCGTAGTACCAGGCTTCCTATATGTTGTTAGCAAGGGGCCGTAATCGGTCTCAAACTCCAGGTTACTTGTTTTGGCCTTACTGTACTTATTGGATAGTTCTATAATATCTTTCGCTGTAAGGCGTAATCTGTTTCCCTGAGGATTTAGTTCCACCTGGTAGTTCAACGATTCAACTGCTTTGTTGGAGCTTTGCCACGTTGTAATTAGAGGGTTGTGATCACTTGCCGTTGTTTGTTTCACCTTGAAGTCTAAGATCAAGTTCAAGAAAGGGCGTGATACGAATATGTGGTCAATTGATGACTCGGAAACCCCATTTGACCAGGTCGGTGGACGTGACTTGTCTGGAAAGACCGTGTCTAAATTCTGGAACTGTCTAGACTTCATAAGGTCGAGCCACTGACTTCCTCTTAAGACGGCAGGGGTTATGGCTTTTTTTGTTTTTTGTTGGGGACATGCTGCATTTAGATCACTGCAAATTAGTATATGCATCACTTGGTGGACTGTCAGAATCTCGTCTATTTTTAGTTCCATTTCTCTAAGGAAAGTAGTCACTTCTGTTTTTGCTGGATTCCAGTATATATTTAAAATAGCTAAAGATGTGTTTTGGTCTTTCTTGTCGTGATTGCTTTGTTGGGACCACTTTAGAAGAACTACTAGAAGGTGTTGGTTGGCTCTTAAGACTTTTTCCAGTTGTAAGCCGTGCCCCATGCGGATGGCTGTCAAAAGGCCAGAAGATGGCCGGCCTTTCGTGCTTTTTAAAGCTGGCGCCAAGACAAGTTCGTAGCCATCTAAAGTCGGTAGTTTTGGTAACCACGTTTCTTGTAGACATAGTATATCATAATCCCCTAGATGGATTTCGCCTGGTTTGGTCAAATGGTAGAAACCCCTCGTGTTCCAAGAACATAGACGGATTTCATGTCTACCCACATCTGTTGTCTGGTGGTCTATATGGCTGTTTTCCGAGTACTTGAGTTGCTATTGAATTTTCTTTGATGTTAGTGCTTTTGGAAGCCAAGGCCATAGGCTTGTTGCTGTAGACTTGGTTAAAGTTCCATTTTTGTCGAACGTTGAAGGTTGTTACGGTTGGCTGAAGGTCTTGCGTAAGTTTTCTCTAGATGGAGTGTTTGTAGAGGACATTCGAATATTCAGGTGCTTTTTTGGTCCTGTTGCATCGTACTTCGAGATAGATTTGACTCGCCCCTTTGGACTGGGTAAAGCGTGGGTTTTAGTGTTGCTGTTCTCACTCTGCTCTATTCTGGCCGTCGACCGTTACCCATTTCTTTGGCATGTTTGGGTAATTGAATTAGTTTTTGAATAGTCGCCTTGGGATTTTCCGTTTCTCCTCGGGGTGAGGGGTTTAGTGCGCGAGTGATCTCTGCTGTTTGTTGTTTCTGTGAGGTCGTATCCCATCTTTAGTAGATTTTTTGCTTCTCTTCTTAGCAGGTCTTTGATTGTTGTTGAAGAAATCTGCAGATATGATTGCGCCTTATCTTTCCTGTGGCTTGGATCAACTATCCTTAGGTCATTCGTATTAATTATCCTCAGTTTAGGCACATGATTGAATAGTATTAGTACTGAGCTTCTATTCAAAATCACGTCGTCATGGTTTCCTGGAATTTGTTCCAGTTTGAGGACCCACAGTCGCTCTTGAGGGGCTTTGGAGATCTTTTTGTATTTTTCTGTTTTGGATCTGTAATGCAGAACCTCGATTTTTTGTTTTCGGTTACTTTGCTCAGGTCTTTCTTCGCTAGACTTTTTTCCTTGTGATTGCACCTCTTTCGAGGCTTCATGGCTCCGAGCGTGATATCTTTGTGAGTCAAACCTTGAACTAGTGTCCCTCACCTTGTAGGAGCTCGTTGTTAGTTTTTGTTGGGTTGTTGGCTGAAGATCCGTTGCTTTCGGTTCCAGCTTCTTTAAATTTTGAATTGTTTTGTTACGACGTTCTTCTAATGTGAGGAAGGGTACAAGTTGGTTTAGGCGCACTTCTTCTAAGGTGGCATCTAAGCTGGAATGATGGCCCACTAGGATTTCTGTTTTTCCTTGCGATTTAGCTATTTCCTCGATGGTGTCTGATGGATAGCCTTCCTCTAAGTGCAGGCTAATATTCATCAACGATTCCTGGATCATGAAGTCTTCAGTCATTTTGGGAGAATAAGTGGCTGTGTTCTGGGGGGTGGGAGTGCTCTGGGGTGCCGAGGGAATAGTCTCCACTCTAGCACATTCTGGGTCGACTCTGTTCGGTTTAGTTCTGGGTTTAATTGAGGGTTCCTGTTGTTTCTTGGGGTTGGAAGGTTGGACATCGCTCCTTTTGCTTTGGTCCTTATCCGTTTTCGTTTTGGTAAAGATCTTGTAGGCTTGTTCAGTGCTTTGGCTCTGGAAGGGGTATCCAGTGTCTGGGGTGAAGGTGTTGTCTACTACCAGCACAACTTCCTTTTTCTCATCTTGGCCTCTAGGTTTTGTTATAGAGTTCGTTTGGCTTGTGTCAGTTTGGGTTTGACAGTTTTTGATGGTAGTTTTCACTGTCAAATCTCTGAACGTGGAGGTTTGTTCTCCCACCTCTCTCGTGGTTTAATTATGCAGTGAATCGGCAAGTGTTGGATTTTCCTTTCTCGCTTTCTGTTGTGATGGAGTAAAATAAAGATTTTGATCTTTTGCTTGTTTCAGACGCTCTTCGTGGGCCATCACATAGCCCTCCAGGAAAATGAGTTTAGTGTACATCATCGCTTGAATTGAAGTGTGGTCTTTGAGAGTCTCATTTAAGGATTCATAAAGTTTGGTGAATGGGGTGAGGCCTATTGAAATTGCAGACATGATGGAAAAAATGTCTGTTTTTTTCGCTGATGGAGTTTTTGAAGGCGATTTGGCTTGGTTGCTAGGACTTCTTTGAGGCGAAAAAACAGCAGAGGCCGTCTTGTAAGATTTATGATAATGTCTAGTGGAGGGATGGTCGAGAGAGTGTCTTCTGTGAGAAGGCCTGGCTGGTACTGTAGAAATTGATTTTGGGCTTTCCGTCTCACGACCAGTGCTTCTAAAATGTTCTTTGTCCACTGTAAGGGCGCTATTTGGCGTTAGAGGTTGGGCCAAATCCGCCGTCGAAATAGAATCATGCTTTTCCTGGTCTGGAGGAGGTCCAGAGTCTGACCAAGAGATTTGGGGATCGGGCTGAAGATCTTCCGATCTGGGAATTGTTAAAACTTGCTCTTTTGTGGTCACCGGTGTTGAGTTCTTAACTGGTTCATTTGTATTGATTGGTCGGCCAACGTCGTGCTCCTTGTCATTGCTTTTGTTGGAAATTTCCCTGGTTGGTGCTTTTGGTTGTACGGGGTGGTTTGTTTGGAGCTCTCTCCCCTTCTCCGTCTGGGGCTGAGGTTTCTGTTTTAACGGTGGTGGCGTAGCCTCTGAGGTGTCGGAAAGTTGCTTCTCCTTTTGGTGTAAAATAGCAGTAGCTAAAGTTGCCAATGTTTGTGGGTGGTGAGTCAGTTGCACAGTCTTCCTGTATTTTGACAGTGGGGGGTTTTCTTCTAGTGCTTCCAAAATTTCAGTGTCCGTAAGCTCTAGAGTGCGATGAGAGTATTGAGAATATTGAGAAGTTTTTGGATTGAAAAATCTGGTGAGCAGGTTTTGTGAGGCAGTGTTTTGCATTGCCTTACCTGACCTTTTCGAGTAGGCTGTTAGGCCGTTGTTATTAGTTATCTTTGTGACTAAGCCCTTATTTAAAATCAGCCTTCTTTTTTTGTTGTCTTTTTTACCGCCTTTAAGGCGTTTCTTTTCTGTTGTTTTATGAGCTGCCGGTGAGTGTCTAGGGCGTTTACTTTGTTTTGACCTGGCCGGCGTTGAAGTAGTGCACAAATTATCTGGATTTTCCTGGTCATTGCAAGCGAGTTCCTCATCCTGGTGGAGAGACTCGGGGGGAGTCCTCAGTGCCGAGGCAGATGACGGTGGGTCGCGCCCCCGCGGGGCTGGGTCTACTCTTTCAGCGGCCGCGTCGCTGTGTATGAAGGCTACAACTGTGACACAGTTGCAGGGTTCGACCACTCCGGACTCTGCAATTACTGGGCCTTCTTCGTGCGGCTGACTTCGGTTTTTGCCGGTCCTCGAGGCTGCATCGGAGGCTGAGGCCTTGGACGACGGCAATGTACATCCTCGTGGGCCTGGATCCTCTCCCCTGGATGGCATGGACCTAATATCTCCTCCGGGACCTATAGGTGAGGGTGCCAGAGGGACAGTGATCGCAGGGTCCACGAGGTACCCGGTGAGTCGGGCCTCAAGATGTAAGTCTTCTATGATTGATGTTGCAGAAACTCTTAGCTCTGGTTCCGGCATCGTTTCTCGTTGTTTCTTCCGTCGAGAGCGCCGAGGGGGGCGTAAGAACGGCTGCTTTCCTCTGTTGCTGTTTATAGTTGAGCAGTGTCGTTGCCGGCTTATCAGTTTTTCTTGTTTTTCCATATGAGCTACAAGCTGTGGAAAAACAGTAGACTTGATTTTGTTTAGTGTTTGTCAGTTCTTCTAAAATAGAGGGAGGACGCGAACTGCGCATCCAGCGTTTTGCTTCCAAGTCAGTAAATGGTGAGGTTGGGGAGGTGGCAGTCCTCCCAGCCTCGCCTGCCATGACTGCAGGACTGCCACTCGCCGCCACTCTGTGTCCGCTCCGCGGACTGTAGAGGTAGTCATAGAGTAGTTGAGAATTGGCTCCACCTCTTGTAAATGTAGTTCCTTTTCGGGCGTTTTGCTGCAGATGCAGTAGGCAGTGCTTCCTCTTCAGCATACAGGCCTGCGTGGACTAAACAACTTCGATTTCCAGCACAATAGACAAATTAATCCAATGGCTCCAGCCCAGAGTCACCAGCACAACAGCACAGCACTTCCCGAATTAATTATTACAACGTAGATCAATCGGATCTTAAGTAAGAAGAAACACGGCCCGGGCAAAAGGTGGTTATTACCATACTTCAGCTACACATCATCCTTTATACAGCAAATAAAATAAATACAATGTACAACCATAGAGCAAAAGAAAAGGATATCAGCATAAATAAAAAGGCACATTGTTGAAATACAGTCGTAGAAAAAGATGCAGATGTGGCATTTATACCAAGTGCAAATTCAAATACAAGTTCCCTGCTAGGACAAAGTGATCCCTGGTAGAGCTCAGTACACAGTGAGCAGATTGTCTCCCAAAAAACCATACATTATTTGTATTACTCCGACCAAAGCTATTAAAGAATTACCCATAAACAAAGGTTGCCAAAAAAATCAGCAACCTACGCCTGGGTAGGTAAGTTGCCTCACAATCAAGAAGTACATGTTTTCAAGTTTCAAGAACGCTAGGGCATTTACAGAGGCAAAAGGCGCTATTTGATAGAGAAATGCCTCTACCTGGGCCCATCATATCCATGGTGCATAGTATGGTAAAACAGAAGCGCATCAAGTTCTACATTTTCAACCTGGGAATGAATTTATAGAACGAGGCATGCTGTTATGCTTCCTTGTTATATATGTGTAGTGTTTAAGCACCCTGTATTAATAAAGGGATTTGTATTGAAGAATCCAATCATGCAAATGCATGTTTAGTTTTATCTTGTTGAGATTGCTTACTAAATCCTCACAATGAGTACCCATTTCATTCAGGTATTGTACAAATTCAGGTCTAAATTGGCCTAGAAGGTTTGAGGGAGTATTCAAGGTACTGGTGCATAAAACTTTGAATAATGAGTTATTAGGGGGATTCAAGGTATTTCATAAGAACAATAACTTTTTGAGGCAAACAATAGAAAGCATAGACTGCAGGACCAGTTTTACCTGAAATAGAAAATGGGTAGGGACAATGGGAAGCATACTGTTTTTTTTTCTCCAAATGCGTCCATCAAGTTTATCAAACTCTTTTCTCAGAGTATTGTAAAATACTTATAATCCACATATCAATGTGAGGATGACTTTCCTTTGTAAAATGTAATGGGAGGTAGCATGTTGAAGGTACAATATTTGGAAAATAGTTTCCTCATCTGGGCCAGCAGGAGAAAAAGCTTGATTCTTAATCTAGCAATAACATAAATGACCCTATATTTCATGAATAGTGGATAGCCTAAGCATACTAAATAAGCAGAGATACAGGTGTCTTGTCATTCTTGCAAAAAACATTACATAATAAGAATATTATTATCACAGCATTTCAGACTCCAGCTGGTGTGATGCACACTGGAGGGTTTAGGTCTACTTGGTCAAAAATGTTTGACCTTTTCCAATTTGACCTATTTGTTTTGTTGTTTTTTTGTCAGAAATTCGGGGGGAGACTCCCGAAATCTCCCACACTTTCCCCCACCTTAACCTATTCTCTTACCGCTCCCCATATATTTATTTTATTTAATTTGATCGAAAAAATGATCAAAAAAATTTGGTCAAATGCTTTTTGATCAAGTCTGCTAATACCAACTGCAGGCCTATCAGTGTCTTGTCAAAAACCATTATGTCATTTGAAAAGACGAGAGTTCCAATGGAAAGTTGCCCAATTTTGGGAGGAAAACCTCTAATTAAATTTAATTGTTCAAACAGAGCCAACAAATAAAGATTAATTAGGCAGGGAGTCAAAATGCGTCCCTACCTCAATCCTACTGAGGTATCAATTTCCTAACTGATAGATCCTTAAGAGTTGATATGGACCTCTACAGTAGTGTTTGCATGAAATGAAACTAAGATCTTCAAAAGGCCCTCTTGATGCCCCATTTCAGAGGTTTATCCCACAGCCACTCCATATTAATACAATCAAAGGCTGCAGGTGAATCTACACAAACCAAGTATAGATACTTTCCTCTCACAAAGGCCTGAGATTATAATAATTTGACAATCATCCATTTATGGAGCAACCAGACACTCTCCTAAAACTAATTTGGAATTTAGATAGTATATTCAAATAATTTGCTTATTTTTCCAAATCTTTTAGGACCAAGGTGTCACACATTTTACTGGTACAGTCCAACAGAGCTATTGAACAGTAATTTCCAGGATGCCCTTTTTCTTTCTAAATGGGGTGCAACGCAACTCTAATGCCAAGATAAGGAAACCACATATAATATCGCTAAATAATTTGAGTAAGATTTGTGACCACAAATATGTATCCGCTTTGAAGGTGAGTTTAGGGAGACCATCTGGCCCCATGGCCATTGAGATTTCACTTTAATTCGCTGAATGTCAAATGATGTAAAGAATCATTTGCAAGTGGGTAAAAACTGGAGCTGGAAAATGGCTTTTGCAGGCAACTTGTAACCAAATTATTCTGTGCATTAGGTGTACCAAAAGTCTTCAGAAATTGGGTTAAGTTGCCTTGCAATTTGTGAGGGCCCTGTGTGGTTTATCTGGGAGCAAGCATTTTTTGACATGTACATCATGCAATGATATATTGTTGGTGCACAATCTAAGTTATGGTGGAAAATATGGAACACCATTATGGATTACAATGGCTCGATACAAAGGAGGGATTTAAGATGTGATATTGTGAATAACATGTAAAGCTGGTCCATAGATAATAATGTAAAAGCTATCTGAGCACAATTGTTTCTTTTCTGTCTTTTATTTTGCTCAAGCTCTAATAGTGTAAGTATAAATTTCATAATATAAGTAAATAGTCGGAATGACAATGCCTCTCATATTTGTTGAGCACATAGATTGCTGTGAATTCAGGGGTGGGTGAAATCATGGTTTTGGATCATGCAAATATATTTGTGGACCATGATGTCAAAGATTAGGCAGCAGAAAGGGAATACAGCATCAGGTCCAGACCTTACAGGTATGTAATTTGAAGCTTAATTTTGTATGCAATGAGGGATCACTTAAGACTTTCAGAAAGCACATGTGAAAGACAAAATAATACATTATGAAGCCACTGAAAATAAAAGCAGAAACATGGCATTTTAGAAATGGAAAGTGAACTGAGCTTGACAGAAACAAATATATTTAAAATTTAGACAACATAAATGATAACATGATAATGGCTAAATGAAAGCGAGCACATCATGGGTGAAAAGGGGCTCCTTTACCCCAAAGGCCATATGGAAACATGGTAATAATAAGCTATATCATGTTTTTTGAAAGGATCTACGTGATCCGACCGCGGCTGATTTTCCCACGGCTGAAAAGTTTGCATGTGAAATGTACGAACCACAAAAGGTTTGTACATTTCCTATGCGAACAAACGTTCAAAACCCCTACATACCCACAGCCCCACCAACACTCACAGCACACCCACGACACACCCCCTACTCCCACTCTCAACACACCCCCACAACATAAACAAACCCTACTTACCTTTTTTACACGCTGAGTCCCTGCGGCGCCAGTTCCCTTTCACTTCCGTGATCGGGAACCGGCGCCGCAGGGTCCTTTTCTTTTTTATTCTTTTTTTTTCGGCAGCTGCAGGGGTTTCCCCCACAACCCCCGCTCACTATATTCTAAAGTATAGTGAGCAGGGTGTTCCGGGGGACACCTTCACAGTCCCTGTTTTCTTTTCTTTTTTTTACATTTTTATTCAGGTGTGCTGCAGGGTTGTCCACCCCAAAAACTCTGCTCACTATAACAGAAAGTATAGTGAGCGGGGTGTTGCGGGGGACACCCCCGCAGTCTTTTATTTTTATACTTACCTGCAATGCTATCACCAAAGGTTCGAACATTTGGTGTTCGAACCTTTGGTGGTAGCATTTTTCAGACTTTTTGTACGGTCTGACCTTTTTTTCCGGTCCGATCGTACAATTCCATTTGAGGATCTACGTGATCCGACCGCGGCTGATTATCCCATGTTGAGAAAAAAAGAAAAGGAATATTCCTTCTTCTTGGCAGCTTGTATGTCACAAACTATGTGTTTTTGTGGTGCACAGGCTTCTATAGCATAGGCTTTTGCTGCATAATATAATTAAATGTGAAAATGAGGAAAACATAACATCATGATATTATTGCAGCGCCATCCACGAGATTCCCCAGAACTACCTATTCCAAGGTGGACTTTAAACAATGCATTGCTGCCCGACACAGCATTGTGCAAACAGTAGACTGCGAGTTAAAGGAATGTATTTGAGGTATCCTGAGCCAGTGATGACAGGGAGCAGGAAGCAGGCTGACTCAGTTAAGTGTAAAAGGAAACAGGCTTTATTCTTCTTGGTTAAATAGCATAGTCATAAGAAGGAGGAGAGTAGGTGATAAGCCTCTGCCCTGGTTCCCAGTCCATCTCCCAGTTCCAACCGTCGCTCTCTAGAATCCTCAGGCCGCCCACACTCCAAGCTCCACTTAGGCATTCTAGGAGGCCCTTGCACACACTCAGCCATTCATCACAATCATACCAGGATACGACAGTATTCTGATCATCAACAGCGATATATGCTGAGATGGCGTCCTGCATGAGCGGAGGATCACCTCCTATACAGCAGAGAAACAAGGAAGCATACATGAAGACCTGGGTACGGCAGAAATTAAGCGAAAACCAGAATGTCCAGTACATTACAATACTATCAATTCAGTAATAGACAAACATGGTTGTGGTGACAGCGCACACATTCACAAAGCTGACAATGCAATAGAAACATGGACAATGGGCACACTGAAAAGGAAAACTGGCAAAGGAAAACCTGCTAAGATATGGACGGTGGCCCGGCTGGAGACAGGACTTACAAGACAGAACGGTGCAAGTGAACTGGTACCGGGAGAAGCTCCTATAGGGCCCTGGGACATAATCCTTATGGACTACATAGGCCCTCTACTAAAAGTAGAAGCGGCGTAAGAGCGTGTTTGTAGTGTTTGAAATGTTTAGTAAATGGACTGATGCTTCTCCAAACAGGTATAACACCACTCATTCTACATGCAATCTATTGTTTTAGGACATATTTGTACAATTTGGTGTCCCTGAATGATAACATCTGACAATGATCCCCATTTTACAAGTGACCATTTACGCCATGATGTGTGAAATGTTAGCCATTGACATTGAAATTCAATACCCCTTATTGCCCCGATCTGTAGGAAAAGTGGAGCGGTGGAATGAGGAACTGAAAAAAATGTATGAGGACACCCATGTATAGCTAAGGGGTAGATTGAGAAACACATTTACTGTTTGTTTTGCAACAACCAAGAATGCAGAGGCATATTTTTCCAGGTGCAAACCCTTAGAAGGCTTTGCTTGGAAGGAAGATGCTAAAGTGGTCACACTGGATGTCACCCTTAGGGATTGGGGCACCAAAAGAGTGTGAGGCGGTGAGAACAAATATTTCAGGAAGACTATGAAGTCTATATACGAAATGTGATATATACAGGTGGAGAACGAATGGAAAAAAGGGAAGGAGTTGTGTGATTTGGGCAGTATCATAAGGAAGCTGCAAGTTGTCGGCATTTATATTCCATTTCCTGACTCACTGTGTGCCAGGCAATATCAGATTGTTGATAAACTATCTAAATCAGGCTATCAAGTCTATACACTAGAGGTGCATGATAGGAATTGGGTCCATGCTTCCCAGGAGATGCCGATCAGAAATACAAGGGAGGAAATAAGAGGGGCGATGCAAGGCAGAACGTTACAGCAGCACACACAAGAGTGCCAACCTTGATATGAATAACAGTTCAGTTCTTTTGCAAATTTGCATGAAGGTGTGGCGTGATTGGTGGGAGAAGGGGTAGTACAGTGTCCATTAACGGATATTTCTACATCTGTGTCATCGCTGTGTCTGGGAGTGGTGTATATTGTCACGTGCAAATATGTGTGTGTGTGTGTGCGTGCGCGTGTGTGTGTGCGCGTTAAAGGTGTTAATGGATTGTGTGAGTATTTCTTTTCCCTTTGTCATTTGCATCCTCACAGAACACCAACAAGCAATGAGCTATGGGCAATGAGCAGCACTACAAGACTGTGTGGCCAGCACACACCACCACGAGCCTCACGTTTGTTAGACCTTGATAGAAATGGGCGTATTTGAATTCATCCTGCATATCTTGCAACCATACACGTCTCAGGGAAATATATCAGATATCAGGGATGGGATGACAAGCACCCAGTAGACAGCTGATATGGTACTTACTGTAGGGTTTATAGTGATAATTTCGAAAACAATAATGTCGAAAGTAATTTTTTCGAAAAAAACATGTAAAAAAAAAATGTCAAATTTTTTTTTCAACACGTTTTTTTTTCGATATGGGGGGGTTCTCCCCCAAACCCCCTTTTTAAATTTTTTTTTTTTGTTTTACCCATTTTTTTTTTACTCCCGGACCCCAAAATAAATATATAATTTAAAAAAACGGAATTCAACACTTTTTTTGACATTTTTTTTCGACATTTTTGTCATTCGACATTATTTTTTCGAAATTATGACTGACCACCTTACTATAGAACTATTATATAATGTTATCATTTTTTGAAGCGCTTGGATGTCTTTTGTCAGCAAGCAATTTGAAACTATTGTATGACTAAGGCCAGTGGACTGGGAGTCATGTATGTGCAGGTGTTAAGGTTAAACAACAGCAGATGTTGCCTCAATGTTCAGTATATGGGAATGATTGCTCTCCTATTATATTTCATCTGCAACCCATTGTTGGGGCACTGTTAGCGGCCAATGCTTGTTATTATCTAAGTAATGGAAGGGCGGAGCAATGGCCCCTAGTAAAACTAGACCAAAATGCTTTCTATTGAGACCTTATATCAGATTCCTTGCAAAATGACAGTGGGCCTCATTCCAAGTTGGCCGGTATATAGTAAAAGTGCCGGTAATAACGTTTACCTGAACTTTTATCAGACAGGCCAACTACAACTTTGCCGGTTGGGGTGCAGGATTTACCAGCAGCTAAGAGCTAGGGGGTAAATCTGACCCCTATTGGCCAAAAACTGCCTTCATTATCGGCATGGCCGGTAATAGTGGCACAACCCCCCACCCCATTGGATGGAGATTAACCGCCCATACCGGCACTTGTAATCTGCTGGTTATTCCGGCAGGCCACTTACCAGTAACAGCATTTCCGTTTGCCGGTATTCTGGCCGATTTACTGCCGGAATACCAGTAAACTTGGAATGAGACCAAATGTTTGGAAAGGGTATAGGTGGATGGCGATTCAGACGGATTACGTGTTGCAAACCAAACTAGACAGCTGGCTAGCAGACGAGCATCCTGGTGAGACACACTCTCAAATGACAACTGTTGTGTGTACTGCAGCAGCTGCATCAACCAGCCTAATACAGGCCTCAGGGGCACAATAGTCTTGTGCTTTAGGCACATGGCCGTGAGATACCCTTCTCACTATTGAGACAAATTAATATGCGCATTGTGATGTTGCCAATATGCAGATACCAATAATACTGAATTTTACAGTATTCGCTCTATAGCATAATTGTTCAATGTTAGATCACATGGGTATGCTTACCAACCACACATCACTTTTGATCAAAGACCCCCACTAAGGAAAAAGAATAACTTTATGGAAAGCTGATAAATTCCTGGGAGTGGGAATAACATCACTCAACTCTGCATCTCTATCAGAAAGAATCAAAAGTTTGACTTATGACTGGAATAAAGCACATTGCTTACACATGGACGTTAATTATTTCACTTTAGTGTTGCAGGGCGACCTAGTTGTGGATGCATTCCACGAGACAGTCCTTTTTAGATATGAGCAAGGAACCTCACAGTATGAATGCTGTTTTAGAGGAAAGGAGTGAGAGAATACATAAGAGACTGCCTTGATTGCTTGCTTTGCAGCCATTAGTGAGGGTTGGTTCATCAGTACCTTCAGGGTCTGGCATTACGGAAAGTGCAATCTGCATTGCGTGTGTCTGCATTCCTCAAAAGGGAGGATGCCTGACACCAAGGAGACAGTGAAGCTCTCATGGTGTGATGCCCTGGCAAATGGCAGCCATAAAAAATATATTGCAATGGGATAGAGTGCAGGTGATAGTGATCAGGCACTTAGGCGTATGGCAAGGACATACATTCAACTACTGGTACCAACCCACTCCAGTGGTCAAGGTGGGCAAAAGGTATGGAAAACTAGTAACGCGTTATTGGTGTGAATTACAATACAGTATATACTTCTGTAGCTGGTGGTTAATGGAGCTCGAATAGTGGCTTTGCAGCTGTGTATTAATGTCACCAAAGATCCCTCACAGTGTAGTGCAGATAACTAATACTGTGTATTTTCAAGGCCACGAGGAAGGAAAAGTTGGAGACGGAAGCATCATATTGGCATCAGCAGGTGATATGGTGATATTAGATCCTTGAAGTAGACTGGGCAGACAGTATCTACAAGCTGTCACATCTGTTATAGATACATATGTCCTTGAGACGAGTCGAATCCCGCTGCTGGATGCATACCAAACAAGTATTTCTGAGAAATTATTTGAAGCCGTATTGACAGCTAGAAAGATGCATTAGATATAGAGAAGGCTGATCATTGGCGCATGGGCTCTTTTAGCTGAAACACACGCTCCATATGAAAAGGATGCAACAACGAAAATGGTAGATGCACCTGTTCCCCCTCTAACTGGCCCTTATATATTATACATCTGGAATGTGGTGTCCATTTCCTTATCTGAATTGCATCTTATAAAATCCATGCTATTTATTATAACTGTGTTCTGGTCAAAGACGGTTCTTCGGGCTGCTGAGGAACAAGCGCAAGAGAACAAATAGTGGTGTTTGAATAACATGGCAGAGGATAGGCAATACTTTGATGTTTTTATCTACATTTACTGATACTATATGTTTATATATTTCAGGAACAGGTGGGGGGGATATGGCAGTTTTTATATTTCAAAAATGTATCCATCATAGCTGTTTGTGGGACCAACACCTGTAAATAAGGAGGTTGTATAAAAACACCTTTTTCTCCATGTCGGTAGCATAAACAGAACCTGATATAGAACAGAAACTATGGATGTAAATTGTAATTAGCTATTGTCATAGTGGGCAGGTCACGTGACAGAAAGATTGGCGGGATGGGGGATGCCACGTTGGGTCATGTTATATGAGGACTTGAGAAATGCATACATGTTAGTTGTGCTGCACATGGTCCCATGATGAATATGTTACCACATGTGAAGCACAGCATTTTCATAGATAAAGTATACAGAGAAACACTATTGGCCAAGAAGCAAGAAAAAGAACGATGGGGATATTCTTTCTGAAATCTAACACAGTAGAGAGCCAAGATGGATTTTTTTCTCAACATTACTGTTGTAATTCAGAAGCATATGCAATATAAAAATAGTCTTGCAATGTGTCTTACTCGCTTGCTCAACAAAGAAAGATGCTAGAGAACCACCTATGAAGCTGCCCGTTGATGATCAGGCTAAAAACCGCAGAGATTGGCTATAAATCGGATGAATCTCCACTTCGGATTGGACATGACAAGGTCAGAGGGTGGCATGAATGAGAAGATCCTAATGATCAGCAGAAGGATTATGATGCCTCTGTTTTAGGGACAGGGTGAAAGTGTTCACTAGCCGCTGTTTTTCGTCAGATCTCAGAGGAGTAACACATCCAGTTTGCTCCAACCTATTGGTGTTGGTCTCACTGATCTGGTGTCCAGTTCTAGGTCACGAGTGAGGGAGGTGGCTCGTCTGAGATTCATTGGAGTGGGTGCATCAGGCATGGAAAGAACCCTCGGCACCCAAGCGGGGTAGGCAACAAGCAGGCCACTCCGGGTCGAGCTTTGCATCCGTTAGAGGACAGGTTGGCTGACGTCTGCTGACTGAAGGTGACTTGTTCACTGGGCGCATAATGATCACAGGCCTTACATTTGGAAATGTGGCTTTCAATTAAGCTACCAATAAACATTCTTAAATCTTTCAAAACCTCTGTTCACAATTCTCAACAAGTTTACTTCTCCATTATGGTCACTTCAAACATATATGCCCAAATGCCCTCCAGATGTTCACTGCTTTTTTTCTTTTTTGCCCTGAAATGTACTCCCTGCCTGACTTGAACGTGGGTTATGACATCAAATTAAAATGTAGTGGGCGCACTTGTGAAGCTAATATCTATGAAGGTGAGCTAATCTGAAGCCTATACAAATCACTATATTCGTGCAGATGCCAGAATAATTGATGAATGTGAATGATGAATTGCATTTGTGAAAAGTTGAGTAAACTATAGCGCAATAAAAAAAAAAATATCTGACTTAAAAGTATGTGATATTTTGCTGTCATTGGCATTCACTCAATGCTTTTACTCGATGCTTTCCATCAATTGTGTGTTGCTTAATTTGTATTTGGGTGCTTATGTTTCCCTGTGCTCCATCTGCATTCAGTGTTGCTGCATTTAAAAACGTTTTTGGGGTGTGTTGCTTAATTCGAATTTGGGTGCTTCTGTATCCTCCTTTAATCCGCCAACCATCAGTTATACTCCCGAAGCAGTTGTCTTTGCTAAGAGAGTGTGGCATGACTTACATCAACTAGAGAGTCAGGGTCTGAAACACCCCTTCCAAAACATCTCCAGACTGGAAAAAGCAGCTCTTAAAAGCCTTGCTACAAATACAGACATCATTCTGCAGAAAGCAGATAAGGGCGGGGCAATAGTCATGCTTAACCGGCAGGCATATATAACTGAATGTCAGCACCAATTGCAAGACAGACAGTTGTGTCAACTGATCGAGACCGACCCCACTAATAGGCTCGCAATTTTGATCAATCATAAAGTCGAGAAAGCTTAAGCCAGAGGCTGGATTTGCCCACAAGAAAGTGAGTACCTTGTGGTCAAGAATCCTAGCATCCCGAAATTCTATATTTTGCCCAAAATTCATAAGACTTTAGTTAACCTGCCAGGCCGTCCCATTGTTTCTGGAACTGATGCCATCCTTGAACCATTATCAAAATTTGCCGACAGGTATTTGAAACCCTTTATACACACTGTGTACTCCTATGTACAGGATACCACAGAAATCATTAATATAGTGAAAGAGATGCAATTTGACCCGAATACACAACTGTTCGTAAGTTTAGATATAGTGTCACTTTACACCTGTATCCCACAACAGGAAACTTTACAGGTGTTGGAAGAGGTACTCCTTACTAAAAGAATGCAGGGGAACACACCTAACAGTTTTATCCTGTGATGTGCAGAAATGTCACTTACTGAGAATTATTTTAGTTTCAACTGACAACTTTTCCATCAAACCCATGGCACAGCAATGGGTTCTTCAGTAGCTCCTTCGGCAGTGAATTTGTTTGTCGAAAGTTTTGAACGTAAGGTCATCTACAGTCCCACCAACCCATACTTTTCTAAGTTGGGTATGTGGCGTCGTTTCATAGACGACATCCTGTTAGTTTAGGACGGTTCTACTGAAGAATTTATGTTATGGATCAATTGCCAAAATACTTACTTGAAGTTTACTTCCACACAGAATAATCTTAAGATTGATTTTCTGGGTATCACAATTTGGGTTGACACTAGCCGTAACATCTTACAGGTCAGACCATAGCATAAATCAACTGACCGTAATTCACGTTTAGAGTTTGGCAGTTGTCACCCTCGGCATACAAGGGAGAATCTTCCTGTTGGGCAATTTTTTCGTCTCAAACGTAATAGCTCTACAAAAGAGATTTTTTTGACAGAAGCCAATTCCTTGAGCTCCAAACTGGCCACTAGAAAATATCCGATCAAGTTAGTGCGTTGTGCACTTAAAAGATCTAAAAATAATGATTGTGCGAGCCTGTTAGAATATAACGTTAGAGCAAAAGAGCAAGAAGGGCTAGTATTTGTGAGTACATATACCCCTCAAACGAACCAGGTCATTAAGATCATTAAGAAAAATTGGTGTATCTTGATGGGAGGTGAGTGCCCTCTTGATCCCACATTATGTGCTTTCAAGAGAGGTCTGAATTTGAAAGACTTACTCACAAAAAACGATATTTCAAAAAAACCGACAAAACAGATGAGTCTTACTGAAACATGGGGACTTCCAAAGACATTAGGCCACGCGCAGTGCGGCCGATGCGTCAACTGTCACCAGACTAGTAGGATGACTCAGGTAGATCTAGGTTTGGACAAACCTTGGGCCCAAGTGACCTTTAGTAATTGCAACATGAGTAATGTTGTGTATGCAATATGGTGCCAATGTGGTAAGATGTATATTGGCATTACCAAAAGGAAAATCAAAGTTCGTATCTCCGAACATAGGAGCTGTATTAAGAATAAAGTCATCACAGCTCCTATGGTCAATCATTTTTTAATGATGGACCACATGATTTCAAGTGGACAGTACTGCCTCATATTGCATCAGGCATTTCCAAAAGGCTACAGGAAAAAGAGCAATGGCTCATTTTTCTGTGTAATACAGCTGTCACTGGATTGAATGAAGCTGTAGATTGAAATTCTGTGGCTTAACATGCCAACTGATTCACAGTATACTCATAATTATTAACAACGTCGCAGTACCAAGGCGCCACCATTCTTTTTTGGGTTAGGCGAGTCACTCTAATAGTCAGATTTCTGGCAGTGTTATGATGCCTTTAAGAATTCGCCGGCATAACACCAACATAGAATATTCATTTCCGTGAAATGATTTTTATGCTTACCCTAATTCATGTTGGTTCGTTTTTATAACATGTAGCATATTATCGGCGTAAGTAGCAGCCAACACTTGTAATCATGGACATTTTTCTTAGCTGTTTAAATTGAAACAGTTTTTTTTTTACTGTCACGTTTGCAGCCCCACACCCACGGCGCTCCCTGTCCTTCAAGCTAGATGAGGTTAATTGATGGCACCTGTGCGTTCATTATGCCTTACTTTTGGGAGGACTGGGAAGTGCTCTTGCTAGCATCAGGTGATCGAGGCAGCACGTACGCGAGTATGGTGGAAGTGACGCAGGACGCTCAGCATACAGAAAGTAAGTGGCAATGAAATCCCTCGGGAAACGTTTGCAGTTGTTTCATTTTACGATATCACTGTTTCGAACAGTGCGAGGCGTAGCACCCTAGTGTTGTTTGTGTGCCTCTAGGTAGTGGATATAAGGTCCACTTATTTCCATTGATACATGTTCTCTTTTCACAGCCGTTTAAGGAGAGCCAAACGAGCGGCGTCTCGTCCTAGTGTCAATCGAAGGGACCAACCTAACGGGCGGTCCCGGTTACAAGATGAAGCGAAACCAGTCAACCGCTACCATGACTGGATTTTTTTCAACTAATGTAAGTGATGTCACTTAAATGGCCTTTGTCCTTTGCATTACAACGCATACGTTTTTGTTGTGCTACCTGTGGGTCTGGTGCACAGCTTGGTTAATACACTGACCGTTCAGAAGAGTCACATTGTAGGGAAATAAGTGCCATGTAAAAATATTGAAGGGAAACAGGAGGCACGTTTCGGAGGTGGTTCTGTTCCTAGGTTTGGTTGGGCATAGGATGGGTCGTTTACCTCCCATTGGGGAGGTCCATTAAAACGCTTTTTTCACTAAAACCGTTGTAATGCAAAATGTAAAGTGAGCAATATAAAATGTTTTGGTAGTGTATAAAGAGCAGAGTTTGAGGCTTGGAGTTTGGTATTTGGCAGTTGGGGTTGTTTGTTTTTCCAGAGCTGCTAAAAGACGGTGGCATTATTGTGCGGGATGTTGACTACAACGGCGGGTCGTTTAACTTTGTGAATGCGCCTACGATGCCGTGGACAGATTTATTTAGTAAAGCTACCACGGTAAGTCAACCATAGGAGACTAAATACTCCAATGTTGGTATTACATGTGATTAAGTAACAGCATAACTTATAGCTGTTTTTTTATGCTGTCCCCCATAGGGTCATAGAGGAACATTATCACACAAAGGTTGAGAAGACCATGAAAACATGTTTGTCGAATTTCCCCTGAAGTTGTTCTGTCATTTGTCTAACATTGTTAAAAGAATGAAACATGTCGGGCATTGAGGTTGCTTCATTGGAAGGCAACGTTGTTTAAAGATTCATTAAATTAATGAGAACCTTTTTATTAATAGGATTTGCTTAATAAGGACATGAATGGTCTGGAGGGAGCAATTCAGAATTTGAGAACTCTCTGTTTTGTGTATTTGACAGGTGTCTGAACAACAATGTATGGTCAAGAGAGTGTGTAATCTGTATGTGAGGTGTGTTAGTAGAAAAGAGGCACTTTTGCACTTTGTGAGCTTCTTACTGTGTGGTATGAATTTTAGGTAACCACTTGTCTATGTAATGTGTTTTTTTATTATTACGGATTGTTGACATGGATTGTTTAATACATTTTTAATCTATTATCTTAATAAAATCATGTTTTGTAATATGCAAGTTCTCTAGTGGTCGAGTGTAATTTTGGTAATAAGTGGAGGTATTGTGATCCAGTAGTATTCCTTAACCCGCCTATGGGGCACAGCATAAAGGCAATGGGATTCCTTAGTCTGGAAGTTTGCGCGAGCCCTTTTAGGGGGGATGAATCCCGGGGCCATTTAATAATTTCCCCTCAATCTTTTGATTGTATATGTCTGTATCCCTTGCACCATGCTGAACCAGGTTTTCATTCTGCTGTGCCTGATATCGAACTTGACTGTGTGAACCTGCTGCATTGTGTTTCATTCTGCTTTAGCTAAAATTGAACATGGCTGTGTACTTGCTGGTACCATTTTTTTTAAAAATCGCTTTTTTTCTGGTTCAGCAACTGTTACTTAACTACCTTTAAAATTAGCGTTTGCTGTGAGTACATCCTGCATTAACGTCTTACATGTCCTACCTTGTTCTCTGTGCCTCATCCTGCCCACTGTCCCCCGGCCCCTGTGCTTTCCCCCACCCCACCTCCTTGTGCCTCAGTACATCAGCCTGGTAAGTGTCCTCCTACTGTGTCAGCTAGCTTTGTCACTATCTATCTCATCTATCTCTCCTATCTTCTCTATTTCCTAGCCCTCTCCTATCACTAAATCTGTATGGAAGAAACTTAAGAAGGACGTACTGAGCTCCAGCCCAGACCTCCCTATTGCAGACACCTATTTTCCAGCTTCCGTCAGAGAGACTCTCACAGACAGCCTCTTTGTCGTTCCCTCACCGGACTTGTGGACTCTCCACATGGTCCCTTTTCTCTCTCCTATCACCTCTTCTCCGATTAATGGTGGCAACCGCTGGGCGGTCCTCCTTGACCTCTTTGCAATTTCCAGGGACATCATTACTGTTTATCGGAATGGAACTATCATGGTTCAGGGTCCTCAACCCAACCTTCTCCTCTTTAACAGGCTCCTACCTTGCTTTTCAAACCTTACCTCTCCCCCTGGACAGGTTTCCTTGCCTACTGTGCATTCCACCTCCTTTGCGGAGTCCCCCATGCCTACTGTGCCCTCCCCTCCACTGCACAGGCTCCCTCGACTTTCCTCACTGCCCCGGCTCCCTTATCAGTCTTGGCTCCTCTGCCACCCTCCACTATCCCTCCTCTGTCACCCTAGGGGGGGGGCACCGTCCCCTGCACCCCCCATGGAAGACCTTCAAAGATGGCAAGCTGCTCCATATTGCCACGCTTAACTCTAACTCTGCTGTCAAACACTCGTCTGACATCTGCAACCTCCTTGAACTCATGGATCTTGATGTGCTCATCATCACAGAGACAAGGTTCATGGACAGCTCTGTCACAAGCTTTGACACACTCCCCCCTGAAAGATACAAGATCCTCTCTGTGCCCAGGCCCAAGGGGACAGGAGGGAGAGTGGCCCTGATCTTTGCAGAATGGATACCTGTGTCCATAATTCCTACTCAGGTACATTCCTCCTTCAAGTGCCTAGTCTGCAGGCTCTCACTCTCTATGAAATCTTCTCTCCTTATGGCCACCTTCTATCGGCCACCAGGTCAGTCCACTCTCTTCCTCTCAGAATGGGGTGATCTGGCCTCCTCTCTACTTTCCTACTCCTCTCAACTCCTCCTGCTGGGTGTCCTCAGAATCCTTCTGGACTCTCCTGACTCCTCAGGACCCTCAAGCAACCTGTACGATTCTCTCTCCCTCTCTTTCTTACCCTCTGGCTCCACGCACACAGTGGGCCACACTTTGGATGCTTTAATCTCTACCGACATCCTTCTCATTATCCCTCTCACTACCTCTCTCTCTTGAACGGACCACTCTTTTCTCTCATGGCCACTCGGTCTCAAAGTCATAAGACACATGAAAAGAGTGGCTGTGGCTGCCTTTGCCTCTATTTACTCTCCACCTCCTACTCCTCCGGCTAACTCCCACCCTGACACAGCCCTCACTAACTTCAATCTCGAACACCCTTTATACTCTTGCCCCTGTCATGAGGGTTTCACTGCAGCCTTCCAAAAAGTGTAACTCTTGGTACGACTCCAATCTGGCTGCCCTTAAATGCAAGTGTAGGGCAGTTGAGCAGCAATGGAATTTGTCGGGTGGACCCTCTGACAAACTGTCCTGCCGCCTCCTTCAAAGGCAATATCGACTCTGAAGCCACACCAAGAAAAGAGTCATTATTGAAGCCCCCATCTCCATGGCATCAAACAACATGGCCAACCTTTTCAAAGTCTGTAAGGAACTGGCCAATCCTGCAGCAGCCTCCCCTTCTGTCACACCCACCACGTACCTTTGCTCGGCCCTGGCGGCACACTTTGCTGCAAAAGAGCCAAGACATGCTTTCCATTCTCTCCTTCACACCACCCCATTCACCAACACCTCCAGAGCCTCCCTTGACCCCCCCCACCACTTCTCACCTCTTCTCTTACTCCCCATCACACACGATGGAGGCTTCATTCAAACAGGTGGACCCCTGCCCCTCCAAAACCATTAAGGACAACATTGACTTTCCCAGCCCAGCCTTGGCTGATCTCTGCATTCTCTCTTTTGCAACTGGAGTTTTCCCAACTTCTCTTAAGCACTCCCCTGTGCACCCGCTACTTAAGAAACCCTCTGCCAACCCCTCAATTCTGGCAAACTACCGCCCTATCTGTATCACCCCTTTCCTGGGCAAACTCCTGGAGAAGCTGGCTATCTCTCATCTCACCCTCCACACTGAAACTGCTGGTTGCTTCCATGACCATCAGTCTGGCTTTAGGGGATCCAGAGGCATGGAAACTGCTCTTCTAAACACTTGTGAAGACCTGCTCTCAAGTCTCGAAACTAACACGCCCTAGGCCTCATTACGAGGTGGGCCGAATGGGTTTAACGGCACCGGTAATGGTGCCAGTAAACCCATTCTGCCCTATTACGAGGTTCCCTTGCGGGACCCGCTCAGAATATCTGGTCCGACCAGACGTCCTTTGCGGGTCCAGCAAGGGGACCAGGGAGCTAATAATGGGCCCGTTATTAACAGGCCCGTTATTAGCTCCATCCCCATTCCCATTGAGCCTATAGGGGGCTCGAATGGGGATGCATTTTTTGAATGAGGAATTACTGGGTCCACCAAGGTTGGAATGACCAAGTAATTCCTCATTCAAGGAGCCCGGACACGATTTTGGAGGTGTCCGGGCACCATGGCTGCCTCAAAACTCGTAATGAGGCCCCCTATGTCCTCATTCTTCTTGACCTCTCCTTTGCCTTTGACATGGTAAACCACAACATCCTGATCACACATCTGCATGACACCCTGGGAATCACAGGTCAGGGTTTGATGTGGTTAACCTCCTTCATTTCTGACTGACCATCCCAGGTGAAACTAGGGTCCTTTCTCTCTACCTCACTCTTTCAACCTCTTTGGTTCCCCAGGGTTCTAACCTATTGTCCTGTCCTGGTTCTTCAATGTGTACATGTCTGCCCTTGCATGTGTGATTTCCACTTTCATCTCTAACTTCCAGTGCTATGCGGATGACATGCAACTCTCCTTCAGGCTACCCTCAGCCACCTCCTCTACCTCACTCATATCTGACTGCATGTCCGCAATTCAGTCATGGTGTGCTGCAGAACAACCTCTGCCTCAACGCTAGTACCACTGAGATCATTTTCATTAGGACTCCTGCTCCTGCTTTCCCACTCTTACTCTAGTCGGCCTCCCTTGGCCCTGCGCCCACACCACCTGCGAGGCAAAACACATTTGGGTCAACTTCGACTTCACTCTCTCCTTCTCCACTCACATTTCAGACATCTCAAAAAGTCCAACTACCAGCTACACCTCCTCAGAGGTACTCTTCCTTTTCTCACCTTCCCCCAATGGCACACTATCTCTAGAGCCCTGGTTCTCTCAAGGCTGGACTACTACAACAGCCTCTTTCTCAACCTCCCTGTCTCTGCTCTGCGCCCTCTGCAACTCATCCAGAACAGAACTGCAAGACTTATCCTTGGCCTGAAGCCCAGGGACCACATCTCTCTGGCGCTGAAATCCCTCCACTGGCACCCCATGGCTGCAAGGATCAAGTTCAAGACCATCTACATTGTCCAGAAGGCTTTCTGGGGCCAGAGAACTACCTATCTCAATGTTGCCTACTTAAATACTGTCCTTCCCGAGCCCTCTGCTCAAATACCTCCAACCTTCTGTGAGTGAGCTGGTTCTCCAAGCAGATATTTGGAGAGAGATCTTTATCCTCTGCAGGGGCCTCCCTCTGGAACAGCCTCCCTGCCACACTCCATCTTGAGCCTGATCTCCTTAAGATCCGGAAACTCCTTAAGACATTCCTCTTCTCCTCTTCCTTCTCTCTCCCTCTACCCACCTAACCTTTCTCTCTGCTCTATCCCTCTCCTCCTCCTTTTCTGTGCAGCCTGCTGACTGGCCTGGTGTACCTCAGAGACTTACAGGTCCCTGGCACCCTCACCAGTCCTCTTGTACTTGCCTCTGGGCCTTGCACTTGCCTCATCGTTACTGCACTTGGTCAATGACCTATGAGAGTGGCATCTCTCAGCACTTACCGCAGCTTCTGACTGAGTGCACTTGGTCTCCTACCCCTCCCACAAACTGCACGTGTCCCCATCCCACCCTCCCCTTTCCTGCACCTATCTGCGCACTTGAATGCACCATGCCTTCAAGATCATCTATCTATTTGTCCCTTGTCTCTCCTCCTTGTTTGGTCACGCCTCAATGCACTTGGAAAAACTGCAGAATCATTGTCAGACCTATTTGCTGTTATCTACACCATTAATTGTATTATATGCACTTTTTTCATGCACCCACTCTGCCCATGCAGAATTGTATCATTCAGAAATTCAAGGGCTCTGAATGACTGTTATTCTTGTTCCCTCCCTCCTTGAGCGCTTTGAGGTACTTGCTTTGTGTATAGGCGGTTTGCAAATAAACAATACCATGCCATACTAATTAAGCAATAGCAACAAAGCAGGCTCCCCCATGGATCCATACCCCCCAGAAATATACTCCGCACACAAGGAACACCCATGGAATATTACAGAAACCTTTTCAACCAACCACTTTCAACATGGAAGGTACCATGATCATTCAAATAAATCAGCATACATCAAGTTGCTCCTCAAGGACACAGCAGGAAACATGGAGGACCTTTCCAACTATAGACCAATCTCCAACCTTCCCTAACCTGCAAAATACTTGGAACATACGTCTATAAAATAACACAAGAATTAATTGAAGAACACCATTTGCTGGACAAAGCACAAGTAGGCTTCAGACCGATGAGAGGAATGGAAACAGCGCTGCTTTCAATCTGGGATGATCTAAAGGCTAATGCAGATGCAGAGAAAAGCACAGCTCTAATACTCTTGGATCTCTCAGCAGCATTTGACACAGTCAACCACAGTCAACCATGAAATCCTCATTGGGAGATTGGAAAATATAGGAATCACTGACCTAGCCTTTCTATGGATTAAATCCTTCCTAACAAGCAGAACAGGAACCATATGGATCAAACCTTTCAAATCTACTAAAAGGGAATCCACCCTCCTTTTCCCCATTGCTCTTTAACATTTACCATATGCCACTAATCAAGCTCATTAAAAAACATGGCCTCACATGCTACAACTACGCTGATGAACCACAGATTGTCTACAAAATACAAGATACACAAGAAGGAACCACAACCCTGGACGAATGCCTACAAGAATTCTACAGCTGGGTGAACACTAACAGCCTCAAACTCAACCCAGACAAAAAAGAAATAATGATCATATCCAAAAGTGGGGAAAACAATCACTTCATTCCATGGCCGATGGAACTGGGAACAGCACTGAATCCCATCAACAATAGTAAATAACCTGGGAGTCCTGATGGACAACAAACTAACACTTGAGCCACAAGTAAACGCAATAATCAGTAAATGCTTCTTCCCCCTACACGTAGTAAAAAGGATCCTAACATTCTACATTGCAACAACGGACAAACAACACATATCCCGGCATAACAGCACATGGGAAATCACATCGACCGAAAACCGAATTGAAGCTGCCAGCGGGACATTACAACTCTCACTTCCTATTCTCACTAAACCCTACCAAGCCCCTCTCCCCCTGTCTTCACACTCTCCATTTCAGTTCCACCAGAGCGCCTGGGGACCACTCCGGTGGTGACGGTGCGTGGTACAAATACCTTTAACATTAACAATAGCAGTAACAGCCACAACGCTTTGAGGGCCTTCTCCATACCATCTACATCTTTTTCAGCCCCCGCCACTTCCACTGTGTCTATCTCTTTCCCCACGGAACCAGATTTTTTACACCATTTCTTTCTATGCAAATGTGCAGTTCAACTGCAAATAATACCAATTGTTCATAATCTTTTCCCTCCTCTCTCTCTCCGCACACTTTCATTGCTGGCATTACTTGATTTTTCACCCTTGACATTTCTGATATATATCCCTCCCAGTCAACCTCTGGTTTACTTTACTAACCACTTCGTGTTTACTGCAATATCCATGCATATATTTTTCCTAATGCAGGACAAGTTTGATTTTGTATTCTCCATTGAGACTTTTTTCTTTTCTTCACTAACTGGCTCATTGGATGCTAATATCGCCTCCTCTCAAAATGGTTCCCTGCTCCTCACAACTCTCCCCCTATCAATCTCTCTACATCCTCCGTCTGTCTGACTTTTGCTTCCATGCCCAAGCTGCCTGAACCCCGTTGCTTTCCTCGCTTCTGTGCCAGTGACTACCTTCTGCCTTCTGCTTGTTTCCCCAATGTCCCAATCCCACTATATTCGTCAAGTGCCATGTGCCCTACTTCATGTGTATTTCTCTCAAGAGACATGCTTCTCATTCTTCCAATTGTTGTTTTCCCTATGCTCAGTCTGCATTCCTCCCAGTGAGTCCTCTTTGTACGCAGTGGGGCATTAATAGTCATAATGTCCATTCACTAGCCCTTACCGAGTGATAAAATTCTACGAACCTTAATTAAGTCAGTTGCTTCACTTGAGTCTATTAATTTTGGTACATGGTTATGACCCGGTATTTCCCACTGAATGCAGTATTATGGCTTAAGATCAAGATTGTGATCACACAATCTTGGTACAACCGAAGCCAACATTTTAGCTCTGAATCATTCATTATCAGTTCTCTTGTGTTGAGAATTGTCTTTTACCGAAGACCTGAGAATCCTGGTCAGGTTGTGAAATTGTGACCTGTTTGATTAGGTAGTTGGGTCATCTCCCCAAGAAAGTACAAGGCATGATTGGAAATACGTTGCTGGCTTTTATGTTCAATTGTGAGTCCATGCAGATTTTTAAATGGCATACTAGTATTTTCTTGGCTGGTCAGGCTTAGCACCCTACGAGGTGTCTTGTTTTGTAGTAGCAGCAGTTGTTGTGTTGCTATCATAGGCCATTCGGTGTACATGCTGTTGCATTAGTCAAGGCATGTACATTTTAGAACTTTCACAGTTCATTTTTGAAGTGGTGGACTTTTTATGGATACTACATGGATACTAAATGCAATCGTATGCAAAGTTGTAAAGTTTTATGAACGGAAAACAACTTAATAAATAAATAAATGCAATCGGGTTCCCATGGCGATGAAACAGATTTTGGAGTCCAAGATGATGCCCAGGTTTCACACTTTATTTGCCGGCCATAGGAGCTTCCACAGGCCATGGCATGAAGTAAAATGTAGGCTTTCTATGCTAAGTACTCCACAAAGGAGGAATATTTCAGTGTTAAGAACATTTAGGCAAAGGTAACCATCTACCATCTGGTTTTAAATGTAACTATGCATTTCACGATATTAAGTTGATGATCTTGATCACTTAATATATTAATCGTGGTTTGAGAGTAATCTGTGTCAGGTGAAATGTTTCAGAAAATACCTTTTTCTGAGTGAATCTAGGGGTCTTGTGCACACAATAAAAAGTTAAATAGAAATATATGAACCTTGGTGGAGTACACATACGGAGGCATAGCTAAAATTGAATGGGCAGTTAGAAGATCAGATCCGAAAATGCTTTATTTTGGGTTAAGCCATTAAAACACATCATGATAAGAACAACAGTGCCTTAAGCATCCACATGTAAAATAGGCAGAATACAGAAGAAAACCCACAACATAAAATTCCTTTAGCCAATCAGAAAATAGCGATTCGTGGTGGAATTGATTGATTGATTTATTTATTTATAAAGCGCCTTACACCAAGGCGCTGCTGGCAATATACTGTATAATGAAACATCACAAAACTATGTCCAATACAGAAAATGTAAAAAGCTTTTATATTAAATGGACAGATATTTGATTCATTTTCCTTCAATTAATATAACTACAGAGCCTTCAGTCTCAATATATGAGCTACAAGGGTGATATAAAATACAGAATATGCAATCAACTCCCACTATTAAAATGCAATTGATTCATACATCTTCCTTCAGTTAATATACATACAAAGGGCCCAATTAATGGATTTTTTTACACAGTTAAAAATGACTTTGCACTGACTTTGCACTGCAAAAATACACTTTGCACAGTTCCGTGAATTAGGGTGTGTGTCGGGAGTGCAAACTCACGTTGAAATGCAAGTATACACGTTGCACCGTTCTGCGAATCAGGGTGTTTGCGCTGTGCTAAAAGTTCCATGAATTAGGCCCACTGTGTGCAGGTTTCTCGTGTGTGTTTCAACGTTATGGGCCTAATACATGGAATTATTAGCGCAGTGTGAAGTGCAAAGTCACTTTGCACTGCAAAAGTACACTTTGCGCAGGGTGTGTGTCGGCAGTGCAAAGTCACTTTTTTCGGCAGTGCAAAGTCACATTGAACCATGCAAAAAATTCCATGAATCCGGCCCAGAACCTTCAATCACAGTTTAAGGGCACCCACTACAATGTATTGCATTGCACAAACCACAGCAGGATCACTGAGCATCTGTAAGCATAATCTTGCTAAACCTACTATTTCTTGTGTTTAATGATCTTTATTCAGAATCAGCAAGTGAACAACAAAGCATTTAAGTTATTGCGTGTAATAGTTCAACAATATGGTTAAAGATGGGCGGCAAAATACGAGGTCAAACGAACATACCCCTAATAAGAATGAGATTAGACCAGTGCCTAAGGACACAAGTATTTCGATATACAAAATCAATCTGTACAGAAAATAAAATGAGCGTTCACTGATATATGACTAGTATAGCGAGAAGAAAATGATTGATCATAAGACTCACTGGGGGACAAACAAGAGACAGACACAATACAATAATGAGGGGGGAGGTCGGGAAGGGGGCACCATTAATAAATACATGTATAGATCAATATGGATATATGCAACAAATGCTAAACATTGGTTGAAATTGGTGAACATTATACAAGGAGAAAACAATTCATGAACCATGAAGGGTCATATTATAAAAATCTAAGTAGTCGATACATGGATGCCATTTCATATTGTACTTGGGTATAGTATCAAGGTAGGTGGCCATGCAATGTTCAATTCTTTGTAAATAGCAAATATTGTTCCACCAACCCTTGATGGAAATGTTTTGAAAAGGTTTCCAGTTGGCAGTTATAAGCTTGATGGCAGTGGCAATAAAAAGGTCATATAAGATGGAGGATGGGAGTGATCCACCTTGTGGGACAGCCATACCACCAAGGAAAACATTAGCAAAGGAAAGAGGGATGCCAACTTTAAAAATAGCTTTCAAGAATTTCCAAATTTCCTGCCACATCTTAAAAACAAAAGGACAATCATAAAACATGTTCTTATAAGTACCAGGGGCATCTCCACACGACCAACAGTTTCCATCTGATTGCCTTTTAGATTTTGTCAATTTTTGAGGGGAATTAAAGGCTCTGTGCGTGAAAAAGAGAAGATTGTGCGTAACATTGGCAGAGGTGGAGATGCAACTGACCCTAGAGCATAATTCAACCCATGTATTGTCATTGAAGACTTGATTACAATCTGTCTCCCATTGAGATTGAACCAGCCACCTGATAGTAGGAGAGTCAACAGTAACAAGCAATTTGTAAAGTTTGGCAGCTCGAACATCTGCGGCTGTAGACAATAGTTGTAACCTGGATGTATCAGGTGTGAGAAAGTTGCCTGAGTATGTTCATAGGCTGTCAAGACAAGAATTGACCAACTTGTTGTAAAAGGCGAAATCTGAAACTGGTAAGGAGAAGGAATGACTAAAGTCTTGAAATATTGTAATAGTGTGCTTTTGAACAATTTGATAAATGAATCTGATGCCTTTGATGAGCCAGGACTTACAATACAATGCTCTGTCATTGATAGTGATGGATCTGTTGTCCCACAAATATGGTGATAGTTCAAGGGACAGGGATTTGATTGATGAGAAAAGGAAGATTCTTAGGGTAGATCTTGAGGCTTTGATAGGGTCGGAATATGTAGAGCCAGAGAAGCTAAAATGTAGAACATGTTAACGATTTTACCAGGGGAAACTAATTGTTTCTCAAGTCTGCACCAGGTAGGGATTTCGCCAGCATCAGGTGGGACAAACCAGCAACAGGTTTGCTTAAGAAGGAAAGCATGGTACATTTTAAAGTTGTGAAATCTGACACCTCCATTTTCAAAAGTGGTTTTAAGCTTGTTAATAGCAATTATCTTGCATTTACCCTTACCCCATGGGAAGTTATTGAGTTGATGGACTTATAGTTGGGAGTGGTACCGAAAGCATTTGTAAGTAATATTAGATAATGGGAGGTAACATAATTTTGATAGTATTGAGGTGCCCCCACCAGGATAGATATAGAGGAGACCAAACAAACTCCTTAAGTCTACTGAGTGAGAAATCAATTTTCAGTTTGACAGTGTGACTAACGAAGGAAGCAAACTGTAAGCCTAAGTAATTAAAAGAGTTGCTGCACCATTTTAAACCACAGAGATCCAGTTCATGCTTGAGGCAGATTGGGTTGAGCAGGAATAACGCTGATTTATCTCTATTAAGCTTATATTCAGATACTGAAGACAATTCTTGTAATTTGGCCAACAAATGGGGCAAGTATTGTTTAGGGTGTGTCAAAAGAATGAGAATATCATTAGAATAGGCAGATATCTTAGTTTCATGCCCAGACAGATACCATCAATATTTCTATCAGCTCTAATATTTTCCAAAAAGGGGTTGAAGGGATAATACATACAAAATGGAAGATAAGAGGCACCCCTGCCTAGTGCCTCTCTGTAAAGGGAAAAAAGAAGAGGAACAACCATTAATGCATATGGAGAATTTCGGATATAGACGTTTGACTAAAGATATAAAGCCCTCCCCACACCCATGCCAATGCAGGGACTGGAATATATATTCCCAATTAACCTGATCAAAGGCTTTCTTTGCATCTAGACCAATAGCGGCATAACCCAATTTGCCATTTTTGTCCTTAGAGATAATGTACATGTCATCAAAAAGAAGACTTGCATTGGCTGAGATGTTAATCATTTTGTAATATTTTAATATTTTGTGTATATTTTTGACAAACATTATTCTGTTAACAAAAAATATTATTTCCAAGTGTTTGGAAATATGTATTGATTATTATAAAGAATAGTAGTGTATTTGTATGTCAGTTGTGATTATTTTCCTTTTTTCTTTGCTTGTTTATAGCTTGAGATGTTTATAGCTTGAGATGCCGAGGGTTTCCTTTTTTGATCATTGTACTTGTTACTATACATATCATCTCTGATTCACTGCAACACCCCTCCTTTTATTTCCCATCAGACTTCCTCACAGTCAAATGTTATGAAGACCAAAAATAGTGTAACACAGGAATATTCCTATATTTAAATTATTTTACTTTCCAAGATTCTATTCGTTGATTTATCTTGGCTTTCATCCTCATACTTTCACTATGGGTGAGCCTGAAACCACTTATGTATAAAGGAACACATAGCCACACATATACATGGAGCCTCCTTTATTGAGAATGTACAAATACATTTAGGTATCTTGATAACTGGAGTACCTAAGACCGGAAATTACCGCATATCTCCCTACTAGGTCGGCCTTGTTGCAAGGTAGACTCCCTTCTTTGGTTTTGCCTTAACACATAAAAAAGCCAAACCTGATTTCTTTTAAGAAACTGTAGACAAACACTTGTTTTTCATTTTTGTATTGTAGGTTGCATAAGCAACGGGGAAGTTTGTTCTGCCTATTGATGCACTAAAATGAATTATATGTCCTGAACATTGCTCCCAAACTAACCAACTGTGTGCACACGAGTACAGTGTAACATAGACTGAGAGCCGAAACACGTGTCGACAACTTGAATAAGACAATCTGACTTATTCTGTGCTCTTCAGAATCGAAAAGACACCATGTACACCAATGTGTCCTGACAAAATAGTAGAAATATCACTATGATACTAACCCTCAGTCACAACTTTTTTCTGTATGTAAAAGAGTTTTTCGCTGGGCAAACAGAAATTCAGCATTTCTGTTGTCAAAACATTTGAAATGTCTATGTTGTTTTGTATATCTTTTTCTGAGTGAGTGATAAAGCTGTGTCTTTTCTACAAATAAAACCGTGTCTTCAACACAAAATAACTTAGTTACATGATATCCTCTTTCTGATAAACCAGAAGCAGAAATAATAGCTGATGGTTAGGCAACTGGGGAAGGATAAGCATTCAGTGCCCTGTATGAAAGTAAGGGAGTGGTAGCCAGTCTCCACTTTTCTGACTTGAGTTTAAACACTTCCACACTTGAGTATGGCCCCCCGACAAAAAATACATTTGTGGAAGTAACCAATAGATGATTGTAAATGTATTTTAGGACCAAACAGCACAGAAACCCTGTAAAATAATTATTTGAGTAATATATCATTCATGATGGATACCAGGCAAAAATGAGCCATTACTTTTTTTGGAAAATTCAGAAAATAAAACTCCCTTTAGACATATAGCTAATTTGTGTAGTTAAGATTGGAATGCTCTTACAATAGGCTTTCACCCCATAGGCGGGGGCAGACATGGACGGTAATGGCCCGCCAGGCCACAAGCCCAAACCTTGGTATCAGCTCGGGCTAGGTGCTATTACCGGCCATGTCTGCATCCCCACCATGGGGGTGAAAGCCATATTGTTAGAGCATTCCAATCTTTACTACATACATTCATCCAGGCTGCAAATTATTTTTTTTTCACCCTTGAGAGAATCTCTGCTTGTGAAAAAAAATGCCTGCCAAGATAGGGAAAAAGGACTTTTTTCATTTTAACGGTGACAGCTGGAATCAAAAGAATCGCAGGGACAGAAGCTGAAAGATGGTAAGTTGGGAGAAAGGGAGTGGGTGGGGAAGGGGGTTCATTTGTTTTGGAGGTGGGGGAGGTGGAGAGGCAACAGAGAGGCTCCCTGTTGCCTCCCCACATAAAACAAGAAAGAAAATGGCTTCACCCGGGGAAGGGCCTCGGATGGCTAGATCAGCGGGCAGAGAATTTATATATGTTCCAGCCATCTGATTGGCCAATGGCCCTTCCCTGGCGCAAATAGAAAATAGAAGAATTGTTGAATACAGCACAGCATGCTTCCTTAAAAAAAAACTCTACTGGAGGGTGTTAAGAATAAACTGGAAATCATTTATAAGCTGTAGATGCCAACATTTTCAATGTAAAAAAAATAAAGCTAATGAAGACATTTCCAATTTTAAGTAGGAAGTGCTGTACCCATACCTTTTGGATGATTTTACACCCACTCCTTTTTGCTATGACGGATTTGAGGTAGACAACAACAACAAGATATAAAAAAGAAAATGAAACGGGTAACAGTCTAAGATATATTTTCAGGTAATTCAACTTCTTAAGTGATATCTCAGGCAGGGGCGAGTGGAGGTAATGGGGGTCAACAGAGGATACCAACCTTTCTTAGACAGAGGTGGCACAGTCGGGCTAGGCTAAAAAGATGAGTCAAGAGTACATATTCAGAACAAAGAGAAAAATATATTAAAGCAAATAATGAATCTGCCTCTATTCTGATTTTTTTTATATATATATTATTATTGTTATTAATATTATTATCATCATATTACAATTTGTCTAATCAAACATCATGAGCTGCACAAATGAGTGTGTAAAGTGAAGGCCTTTTTTTGTTCCAACACAAATTCCTTTTTGGTTATGTCTAAAATGAGTGTTTTGTTAATTTTTTAGGAACATACATTTAAGAAATTTCCTTTGAAGCTTGCCAAGTCAGTGGTCTAGTCGAGCGTATTGCGAGGGGCTTTTAGTGCATTTTGTTTGTACCCGATTGGCCACTGAAAATTGGACTGAAGTTTTGACTTTTCAGACTGTAGCAATGAAAGGATTTGAAAAGAATTAGCTAAAAACTATTTCAATGCTACAATTTACGAATATAGGAACATGTTGCATTGAGGGACTTGCACAATAATTATGATGTCATCATCAAATGTGCAGTCAAAGGAGATGGTATTGTTAGTCTTTGGGATAGTGACAATATGGTACGGAATGTCTGCGCCTTTTGCATAATTCTATCCACTATAGCCCTTTTCCTACTCATCCCACATGCTCCATAGCAAAGGAGATTAAGTTTAGGAATCTAACAAAGATTACATTAAACACATCCATGACATGTCTAATTGAATCAGTTACCTTCATTTTACCTTAAAGCTGTAGCACAAAACATCTGAACCTGAACCTTTCTTCTAAGATTCCAGTGATATATTTATTAGTTTGATATCTTAAAAGATTGAGTCCTTATATTCAAATATTCTCCAACACCAAACAATTATCATTTTGTTTGAGAGTTTGAAAATCTGCTCTCTACTTCAGGTGGTCCCTCGTACATTCATTATTAAGTATTCTAAATTGCCTCAGAAAGGAATGGCTTGTCATTTAAGCGTTCATTTTTTGGGCCAAAATCATATTTATTTGTAGCCAGATTTTAAGGGGAATATGTGTTTTCCAATAAGTACCACTAAGTAACACTTTGTTGGGTCAACAATTATTTTAAAATTATACTTTAATGATAGCTTGATGATTTGGCAAGGGACTTGAATTTGGCTTGAATAATTTTTTGAGTGGCTTAATAGTCTCACTACTAGTCTATCATTGATTTCCATCTACATTCAGTAAAGTAGAAATGTCTCTTTAGGTATTCCAAGAAGATGGTAAAATTGTACTGTCATTGTTGAGAAACCCAAATGAAAAAAATTCAACATTTATTTCTGTAGTCAGCATCCAAAATGACTCAAAGACATTGGACAATGCCAATGATATAAATGTTGTAAGAATGGTCACAAGATACTCAAGGGACAGTCACAATCTGTTTAAGATATTTTGGAAATGCGGGTACAGATTGACATTGGATCCAGACCTTCCAGTATCTTGGGAGAGAGCTCACATTTGTGTACACCAGAGTGTCCACTTTAAGATCCTGTGTCAGCCCTTCTTTTCTGAAACCGGTGAGAACACAAAAACATGATTAAATAGAAATGTGTCATTTTGTTTTAGGTGCTGGTCTTGCAGGATGTGCCAACATGGAAGTGAAATGAAGAGTAATCAAATGAATGTGAAGGAACCCTTTAAAATCATGGATTGTATTAATTGCCGGTCAAAGTATGTAGTGTATGGTGTGTTTTGCTTGTGTGGACTTGTCCACATTGGAAACAGCATTCGGGAGATGCGATTAAGAATCCATGGACATCTGTTTTCTCTAAGGAATGATGATCCGAGACTACCACTCTCAACGCACTGGTTGGAAGATCATCAGCTCAAAGACAAATCAGGAATGTGGTTTGTTGGACTGAAACTTGCATGACCCAATCCTTGCAAAGGAGATAGAGAAAAAGCATTATGACAGATCGAAGCAAGGATGATCTGCACATTTCAGACAATTGGAAGGGGTCTCATTACAGACCATGAAATGGGAATTTTCTTACGATAAACTATGTATAAGATAAGCATCAGAAAAATAAATTAAGCACTGAGATCAGGACTACACAAAAAAGCTGAAATACTACTCTAAAATGGCTGATGTTAGTATACCTGACACAAAACAGCCAGCCAAAAGACAGAAGGGGGACGGGGACAACACCCCTGATGATAGAGAAGACAAGATCTTGGACTTGCTTACTAAACTGACATCAGATATAGCTGAAATCAAAGAGAAAGTCTCTAAGGCAGAAGACAGATATGTGGAACTCACTTCAAACTTCAACAAGGAGGAGGCTCATTTGAATGAAATGGATGACAGAGTACTTAAATTGGAGAACCATATAAGTGATCTGAAAGCCAGAAATGAGAAATTATCCTTAAAGATCTCTGAACAGGAACATTTTTCTAGGAGAAATAATGTAAGGATCGCTGGCCTTCCGGAAGACATAGAGAGAGGCAACACCATGGAGTTTATTGAGAAGACTCTAATCTCCTTACTCAAGTTGGATTGAAAGACAAATCTGGACATGGAGAGGGCACACAGGAGTCTAGGACCTAAACCAGCGTTGGGTCAAAGACCAAGACACTTTGTGGTGAAATTTCTAAGATTCCCCATGAAAGAGCTGATTTTGAGAAAGGCACGGGAGCTGAAAGACCTTTCTCTGGTTGGCCATAAGGTGATGATATTTGGTGACTTAAGCCGGGATGTACTTGACAAGAGAAAGGAATTTAACACTGCAAAGGAAAAAGCTAAAAACTTTTAAGTATTATATGTTTTATTTGGCAATTTTCCGTGTTATCATGGATGGTCGCCTGTTTTCTTTTAATGACAGCAAAAATGCTGAGGCTTTCTTTAGTGACTTGGAAAAAGAACAGGAGCCTATGAAAGCCGACACATCAACATCTAAAAGGTCTTCAATATCAAGGAAGAAAAGATAATCAAGATAAATTGGCCTATATTAATTTTTAAATATTTATTAATGTCTTTTTCATGTTAATTTGTTTGTTTGGGTTTTTTTTAAAGGAAAAACACAAAAAAAAACATTGCATACACGGTTCTTTCTGTTGTGCTTGTTTTTCGGCACATTTTGTTTGCTTGAGCACATTAGATGAAGGGCTCTGCAAGCGACGTTCTTGACGTGCTACAGGAAGAAGAATGAGGCTATATGCAGGTCTGCGTAAGAACGCACTGATCCGGAACTGTGGTGACTGGAAAGCAGTCCGACAGTGTTGGTGAGTCTGGAGGGCTTGGAGATGGAGTCCGAGTGTTCCACTGGAAGCCCTGTGGCAGGATGGCACCAGCGCAGTTTTCCTGCAGGGCACCTGAGTGAGCGGAGTCCGCTGTACAGTCGTGGAAGTTACTGCTGTACGCATTGGTGCATGTTTTTGTTTTTTTTGTACAGCATAAGGGGACTGGCAAACGGCAGCCCCATGATTTAAATAGTGGTAAGGTTTTGTAAATCTCGTCAAAGTGCAGACCACTGGCTTTATTCACAAGTTAAAAAAAAGTTGCTTTTTTGTAGCACTGCACATTTTACTCACATTATGCATAAGAACGCGCTGCATACCTGCTTCAAATAATGATACACGCAGATGACTTCTCCCTACCTGCGGTGCCGCACATGCCGTCTCAAGTTGCTCGGTTTCACTTGCGAATAACACATCCGGCGATCCCTCCTTTCCTTATATTTTCCACTTTGCAGACTTCCATGTAATCTAGACACTGGGGTGCTTTCACAAGTGTTCTTCTGATTTTAGTTGATAGGGCCCTGGGCTCGGGAGAATAGTGGCAGAGCCTTATTCCCAAAGCTAGCCTCCCCCTAGCAACTGAATAGTAAGGCTTAATGCATTTGCCTGAACCGTTTGTGGATCTGTTGTGATCTGAATGAGAGATCCATGTTGTTCCAGGGCATATCGCCTTGGATAGACCTCATTTTGAGCATGGTGCGTCTGTGTGAGGCCAGGGATGCCTACCCGCAGCAATCTGGAGGAGGGGAAGCAGTGTGTAAATCTATGTACAGGATCATACCTGCGTGGTTTGAATGTCCCATGCTTCCCGTTCGTAGGGGTTACATGCGAGACTCGAGTGGTTTGGCACTCACAGACAAGTACACATATTTCCCTAAGAGACTGTTTTGAAATCCCAGATGTGAATACTGGTTGATCGGGCACCTTGGCGGAAGCTACCCTCTCCATTGCGGGCTCGCTACATGATGGCACATTTCCCTTGAATCACCTACGGCGCCGCATTTACATTCTTGGATTTTTGGATTTCATAATGAACGTAATGTTGAAGCACTTTCTTAATGGGGGACACGACACCAGGCATCAAGGAGAGGAGTTGCGATGCTAATGGTACTCGTACACAGAATGTATATCTTAATACATGCTTGACAGCACTTATCCCATGCTCTAATCTTGAAACTCGTCTAAAATGATATTATTTGTTTGTGCACCGGATTTGTTCACAGCAATGTGTATAATTTCTGTATCAGTGCACATGTCAAGTGCCTGATACATATTTTAAGCATCAATCTGAGCCTGACAATATTGACACTTGCAATAGATCTGGTTGTGCAATTATACTGTCTATAACACACAATATGAAGGCCATGGAATTTGTTATAGCTGTTACCTTTATTTATCCTATTACAAGGTGTTTATACGATTAATAAGGCCTGTGTTGCAGGTTTATTTGTGAAGCATAGCCTGCCTGTAAGAGGCGGGGAAATTAATACATTAAGACATGATCTTGCAAAATGCCATGGTGTTTGATTAAGTGACTGGAGAAACACTGGGTGATTGATATCAAATGCAAATATGCTATTAACCTGATTACCTGTAATAATTTGTGAGTACAATCCATACGAGCACTGCACAAATGCAATGTGAAACAAAGCATGTTGCTATATTGGAGCGAGATTCTGTTTGATGGCGCAATCTGGATTTGCCAATTGTGTAATTCATTGAGGTTTACTCTTTTACATTATGTATACTATAACGCACTTACATTCGAACTGGAAATGCAGCTGTTGAATGGGAGTTGTGGCCCTATTGATGAAAATAGGTAGCTAACTTTTGCCATCAATATACAGTTAGTCTATGGCGGATAGATATATTTTTTGCTGAGTTAATGCAATTATTTCTAATGACCTAATGACTGCATGGGTTAGTCACATGATAACAAGTTAACGCAGTATTAAGGTGTGCGCACAGATTAAAATACGTAGATTAATTTTGTTGGCATGACCTTCATGTCACTTGGGGGTCGAGATGATCCACACGTCCAGAGGGTGATTGGCTGTAATTGGCAATTGCTAATCAAATGGTTAGCGAAATGTAACTGTGCTGTCTGCAGAGGATGGTACAGACTCATTTAGAGTTGCACTATGCACTATAAAGTGGGGAAGTTGGATATGCAAAGTTAAACATGAATACGTTTCTGTTGTGACATTTTGGAATTGATTGTTTTAACAATTTTATTGGCTGTTTACTCCTGATATAATCCAAAAGAATCTGGTCATTTTAAGGAACTGTCATGAGTAGTAGAGTAGAGACAAATACTGTTGAGTTATAGAAATCCGTGTTCAGGCTTTGGAGAAGCAACAGTTCAGAGTGGTGATGACTTTGTATATATTATGCCGCAGAACCGCTTTGCTAGGTTGCGAAGTGTAATGTTATACATGCATTTGTTGTGTCAATGTGGTTTCTCTATGTATGTTTATGTTGTGTATTGTTATATATGTATTGTCATGATATATAATGTACATAACCCCTCAAGGCTTCAGTGCTTGGATGAAGTTGATAAAGTTACACATAAGGGTATAACTGTACTTCTACCTTCAGCCTTCACTCCTAGGGAGACCATTATGATACGCTTCTCTAATACTTTAGGAATACATCTAGTTCCTTGTGTACTTTTTTAGAGGTGTAAAATTGAAATTGGTGATGGGATACATTCTGGAAAAGAATACTAGCTGGGTGACCTACACTTGTGTTCATGGAATGTTAAGGGTCTTAACATTCCTGGGAAGAGGAGGGAAGATCTAGCCATATTGAAGAGAGAAAATATTGACATAGCTCTTTTAAAAGAGACTCACCTGTTGGAAGAATCCAAACATCTCCTCAAAAACACCCTATTTACTAGAGTATTGTTAAACTGTTATAGTTCAAAATCGAGGGGGATGGGAATACTATTACGAAAGGGCCTGAATTTGAGCATGGACAAAGTGGTAATGGATGAGGAGGAGAGGGCAATCCTGATAGATGCCAAATATAAAGGCATATTAATCACAATAGGATCTATTTATGGTCCGTGTACAGGCAGGACTATTTATTTAAGAAGATGTTAACACTTCTAAGTGAAATGAATGGAGAACACATGGTCCTGGGGGCGATTTTAACTGTGTCCTTGATGGAAGAATGGATCGCTCTGTCCATTGTAGATACACAGCAGGGTACATGAGTAAAGCATTTAATGAGTTTTTACATAGTTTAGACTTAGTTGATGTTTAGAGATCCATACACCCTGGGAGGAAGGAATTTTCCTTATTTTCGCCGGTCCATGAGTCATACTCAAGAATTGATTATTTCCTAATTTCAGATAGACTTGTTGAAAGGGCCTCCAATGTTAACATTAAAGAAAGGGGAATCTCGGATCACTCCTTGATAATGATGCGATTGAATATGGGACTGGAATGGAATGGATCCCCTGCAGCCGCTTTAAAACTTTTATATTACAGGATCAAGTTGTGATTGAGTCTCTACAGGAGTTTACTAAGAATGGTTTTGATATAAACGAGGGGTCTGCATCTAATTTAATGGTTTGGGATAGTTTTGAAGCGACAATCAGGGGGGAGCTGATTAACATTACGGCCCGTATGAGTAAAAAGGGAATAACTGAACTTAAGAGGCTGGAGAATGAATTAGACACATGTCATAAGAAATACCAAATTACAAAGAGTAGTGAGGATAAGGCTGACATGGAGAGAGTGATGGGGAACCTTCAATGGGAGTTGGATACCCATTATGAGAAAGGCATGTTTTTTATGAGGCAGAACAAGGAGACAAGAATGGTAGGCTATTAGCAAATACGTTATGTGGTTTAGTTGATAACTCCTTTATCCAGAAAATAGAGGGTGTAGGTGGAGAGGACAAAGTCAAGAGAGATGAAATATGTGAAAGTTTCAGGAAATTTTACGAATCACCGTATAGGGAAGATCAACTCCCAACATCTGAGGATATGGATAGATTTTTTTGAAAAAATCACTCTGCCAAGACTGTCTGATGATCAGGCCACCACTGTTGATAGGCCCATCACAGAGGATGAAATACTGGTTGCCATTGAACAGCTTAATATAGGTAAATCACCAGGTTTAGATAGTCTCCCGGTTGAGTTTTGCCGGGCACTGGGTCGTGTTTTGTCACAGTTTTTATGCACCCTATACAATGGTTTTATGCCTGATGGGGATTCATGCCCAACGATGAAAGAGGCTTGCGTTGTGGTGGTACCGAAACCAGGCAAAGACCATAAAAAATGGGCCAACTATAGACCAATATCGTTATTAAATGAAGATATTAAAATATTTACTAGAATAATGACTAACTGGCTAGATGAGTGCATCAGTGATCTGATTAGTTGTTCCCAGGTTGGTTTTATGAGAGGCAGGCACAGGTATAACCGTATAAGGACACTAATAGATATAATGGACTCCCGAAGGAAAAGGTTTAGAATACGCTTTTAATTTTTATGGATGCGGAAAAGGACTTCGATCGGATCAATTGGGCCTTCATGGTTTATACATTTAGAAAAATTGGTTTTGGGGACACATTTATTAGAGTCATTAAGATGCTGAACTCCTCTTTTAGTGCTAGCGTCTGGGTCAATTGTGTTATGTCTTCGCCATTTCTCTTGTCAAGAGGTACTAGGCAGGGTTGTCCGTTATCAACATACTTGTTTAGCCTAGCAATAGAACCATTGAACGCATATATAAAACAAGAACAGAGTATTCATGGACTCAAATTTGGGGATGGCGAGGTTAAGACCTTGTGTTATGCTGACGATATGACCATTATTTTGACAAACCCAGTCGAAGGGAGTGAAAAACTTAAATGCATGTTTAACGAAGTGGGTTTATTATCTGGCCACAAGACAAACTGGGATAAGACAGTGGTTTTTCCTTTGGATACTAGACAACCAAGGAGTGATATAGGTTCTTGGAATTGTCATTGGGAGACTGGAGCAATGAACTATCTGGGAATTTATTTGGTTTGTGACCTTAAGAAGATGGCAGAATATAATATTTTTAAGGATTTTAGAGAACATCCGGAGAGATATATTAAAATGGGGTTGATTAAAGCTGGGACTTTGGGCAAAAATGTACGCTATTAAAATGGTTCTTTTACCAAAGGTACTCTACATTATCCAATCTATTCCCTTGAGGTTCACCAAGATAGTCATTGGCAGTGTTGATAAGGTCTTTCAAGAGTTTCTTTGAGGGGAGGGTAATAGGCCTAAGATCCCAAAGCACATTTTAACATGCTCTGTGAAAGAAGGGGGATTTAGGTATCCTATTCTAATGAATTATTTTACTGGGTTTGTGCTTAAAAAATCGACATTCTATTTTCCTGATGTTAGTAAATATGTTCCCTACTGGCAGATTATTGAGAGTGAGCAATCCTCGCCTTATGCTCTAGGTGATATGTTCTCGATGTCTAAGATGCCAAACTCTACTGTGAAGTTACCCACTATGTGTACTACTAGAAGAGCTCTACAAAACTTTATTGCAGCCAGAGGGGAAACATCTGGATGCACTATGACACATCCCTATGGCATAATGCAGGGCTGCAAATAGCGAACAAGACCTTATATTGGCTAAGTTGGATTAAAAAAGGTATACTTAGGAAACGTGATGTTTGGGAAGATAGTCATATGATTTCCTTCCAACGTCTCAGGCAGTCGTTCGGGATAGGGGATAGGGAACGTACACATTATAGGGACCTAAAGTTTCTATTGACAGAACGGCAGGGAATGCTAAGGCATACCTTGAGAGAGAGACCTGCAGTTTGTGAGGTTATCCGTTCCCTACCATGTGCTGTGTCAACGTATACAAAGCTAATGCCAATAGAAAACTCATGTGTGGAAGCATGGGAAAAACTTCGCCAGTCCTGGATAGAGGAACTTAATATGGACATTCCTGATAAGGAATGGGAAAACCTACTTCGTATAGGTGTACAGTCAAAAAATGAATCTAGGACTAAGATATATTAGGCAGAGAACTCTTTGTAAGTTATATTGGACTCCTGCTCGAATGGCTCAATTGGGGCTGTTGTATAATGATAACGTTTGGGGCTGTGGTCTTCATTTAGGTACTTTGATTCATATGCTGTGGTCATGTTCAAGGGTTTCCACCTTTTGGGGTGAAGTTTTAAATAGATTGGACATTATTCTAGGGGATTCTCTCCCACGTACACCATACTCTACAATTTTGCTATCAAATAGAGGGAGGGGAGGGAAGGCTAATGCGAGAACAGACTGGATCAACAGGGATTTGGTGATAGAAGCTAAACAAATACTAAAAGTCTGTAAATTGAGGAAAAAGCCGAGTGTAGATGATTGTTTGTTAGATGTCCACACCTTGCCTAACTATGAGAAAGTGCTGTTAACGAAACAGAAGACAGAGGAATATTATCTTCAAATTTGGGGTTCTTTTAACTAATTGTGTAGCTGACGCTTATTAATCGCATGCACTATTTTCGGTATGGGATACTTTGGGGTATATCATGACTTTTATGTGATGTTGTGTATTGTGTTATTGATGTTGTATTCTCTATTATAGTTGGGTGTTGAAATCTTAGTGTGGAATAGATGTTTGTAGTGGTTATTTAAGGTCTTCATATGTAATATACTGGTATGTTTAATAGCTTAGTAAGAATATGTATTTTCCACTTTTATTGAGAATCCCTGATGTAATGGGTATGATGATGTTACCCTTCTTTTGTATGATTATTCTGAAATGATAGATAAAGTGATAAAAAACAACATAAACTCATCTTATTAAAAGACTAATAACAGAAACAAACCAACAAACAGTGCACCCCCCAAAACCAAGCCCATCCAACCCCCCTGCCCGAATATAAAATAGCTCAATTAGCAAATTTCTTGTCCGCCTGGACAGAGCCGCACTCACATGATTAAATAGTTCATAAAAAATCCATATCCCTGCAGTTCAGGATTGAGTACAAAGCTCCCTCACGGTCCTGCACATTGTTTTCTATAAAAAAAGGGCCTTAGCAGAACCCTCTGCAAGTCTAAATAGTATTTGCAGATCAGAAATAAATTTCACAAATCCTCATTTGCTGCAAACCCACAAGAGTACAATTTTACTGTGTCCTCCTTTACCCAATTCATGTGTGCCTTCAGGGGCAGCATATTTAGGCGAATAATCAAAATCATGCTCTGACAGTTTGCCAAGGAGATTCACCCAAGAAGTAGTGGAACTATGTTCCCTGCTGGCCTGCACCCACTCCCCACAAACCCCCTCCCACACATAATACAAGCCCGCAAACACTTGCACCTGGTGTTTAAGTTCAAGTTCAACTTCTTCCTACACTTTTATTTTAAAACAAAACCATTCCGGAATGGTTTCTTTTTAAAATAAAAAGTATAGGAGCTGTGAAACGTAATTTAAAAAATGTAGAGGAGCACCGCTCCCGACCGCTCCCGTTCACTTCGACCACTGCCCCCACCATACTACATCTCAAGGAGTAGAACAGACTCAGGGAATGGGCTCCTCTCTGATCCTCATGATGCATCTCTGTTACATTAAGAGTGACACAGAACGGTAAGAGTGCAGAGCAATTATTGAACTGGTGCCATTTAGAATGGGCATGGTGTTCGATTGAAAAATAGGAAATAATTCCACACACATATTATTACCGACATGCAAACAATTAATAATCTCTGGATTATTACATGAGGTTTCTGCATTTGAAACAAGTGAAGTTAGGTCCATCACCTAAAGGTTTTTTTTTTTTTTAACATAAGAAAAGAATCCTGGGTACATCGAGAGTGACACAAAACTGTTACAGTGCAGAGCAGCTATTGAACTGATGCCACACCTTCTTTGATTTTAGTATACCTTTTATTCATGTGTATGTCTTCCAGGGGTATCAATGAACCATTATATCTTCTTTGTATGCCTCTCATTGCACCCTTCATGAGCTTTGTTACACATTCCACATCGTTTAATGTTGTTCTATGTTGTCCATCACATTCAGTACACCTTTTATGACTTGTTGTACATCCCATACTTTCCAATGCACTTTTTATGCCATTAATTCTTTCCACGGCTTCTAATGCACCGTCTGTACATTTTTGCATGCCTGCTATTCTCTTTATGGTATATGTGTGTCTGCATGACTTCCAAATTTTAAAAATACACATGTATGCACACTATGTATGAAAGCTATGTAGTACAGTTCCTCAATGCACTTTTTTAACCATATATTGAATCCATCCCTGCAATGCACACTTCTATGTCTTCTTACGCCTCCCACGACTTCTTTATGCCCTTTTTGAATAGTTAGTCCTTCTGCGATTTTTCCATACTTCTGGATACCTTCTGTGACTTGCATGCTTGTGGTTACTATGTGAGACGCGGGTGGCTTTGTATTCCTAGTTCAACCATATTATGTAATGTTAGGCTATGTTATGCTATGTGAAATCATGCTAATGTAGGGTGCACGGTCAAGGCTTGCAATTTGTAGTCAATTGGATGGAGCCTTTCTTTCGGATTAACCACCATTCCCTCATAGACACCAATCCTCCACATAACTTGCATAGTTTCGGAGCACAGCGCCCCTGGAAGCACACCAGGCACTGGCAACTTGCCTAGCCATTCGCACAGGGTATGAGACCCACATCTCAAACACACCAGTACCATGCTGGCAGAAATCAGTTATATTCGTCCAATTTGTAATGCTGTTTAACTTGCATGTTTAAGATAAGGCCCATTTGCAACAAATGAATCTTTGTTTATCTTACTACATAGTGTTATGCAATGTTCTCAGCAATCCGTCCTCAGAGCATGGCCGCAGTAAACCTAGAACCATGCAAGCTGGCACTCTCATGTTCGTTAAAGGGCTGTGAGCAGATTAGAGCTGGACAAATCACTCCTCCTCCTATTCTAAAAGGTTCACAATGTACATTTAGTCATTGCAACAGAAGGGGGTGCATTTTACTCGTTTGCAAATTCTCATCTAAAGTGGGTGAAAGTATTGCTTTCATTTTTTGAATGCACTCAAAGGGTTTTTGATTGGTTTCAGTGTTTCTATGTATTTGATCGCTTTATCGATTGCAATATTAAAAAGCGTTTAGCCTGCATGTATGTTCTTTAAGGTAAATGGTAAACACACATCTGACGCTGGTGCTGCAATTGCCATCTATTCATGTGGATACATGCACATATATACCAGTGAAATGAACAAAAGTAAATCTGGTTCAAAGCATGTTTTTTTGTAAAGATTCAGCCTACTTTGTAACACTGGTTAAACATTAATTGTACGTGTTCTTAGCAACACGATAATGTTTTAAAGAATAATGGAATTCTTAAAGGCGTGAACCGCGTTCAATATACGGGGCCTTAGGTCTACAGACATTTCTGCAGTAAAAAATAATGCCAGAGGGATGACATGTGCTTAGTTCTGGTACTATTTCTTCGCGCGTTTATCGTTTTTTTTTTGTTTCTGGCAGTACAATCCAAAAAGAAGTATTATTCATAAAATGTTTGGACGCCAGTAGCATTACATTCATCAATCAATTGAAAATGAAGTTAAACTTTGTTGGATTATTAAACATATACATATCCCCAATGCAATATATAATGGATCTAAGCAACGCACATTTAGAGAACGGTAGGGATCGGGCAAATACAATTCAAAATCTGTATAATTGCTGCCTAACACTGCATTTGGACAAATAACACAAGACAATGGGCCTCATTACGAGGCTGTTAATACTGGCAAGGCTGCCGGCGGTATTTTATTATTTCCGGCACCCAGAAATGGACGATTATCGGGTCATTGCAGCCTTGCTGGACCCGGTATTTGCCCATTCCTGAGAGCCGGGAAAAATTCTTCCCCATTCGCATTGAGCCCCATGGGGAAGGCGGATGCAATGGCACCGTTATGAACGTTGCCGGCGCATCCGACATGCTGTGCTCGCTGGTGCCGCTCTGCCCGCCAGGTCCGAACTGGCGGGCAGGAAGGCACCCGCAAGCCCAACTCATAGTTTGCCGGTCCGGGAACTATGGTACTGGCAAGCTTACCAGTACCATAGTTCCGGACCGGCAAACTTATAATAAGGCCCATGATGTGTGAACGTGACACCTGAGGGGTGGGTGCAATGTTCAGAGACTCAAAGGGACTCAAATCAGGCGCCTAAAACAACCCCAATAGTCACAAAAACATACTGTAAATATTTTCCACAATAAACCTGTGGTTACTCAAGGCTAGCCAGTAAGTAGGTCGAGGATTCAAAAACATCTTCCACAAGCTGTAAAGAAGTAGAGGTCGACTATCAACTCTTACCAATTAGCACCATGCAGAGTGGCTGCAGCCAATAAGAAGGCTCAGAAACTGGGCTGCACTGTCTGGTACAAGCCTGCGTTCCGAGCTGCCTGGGCAGCCGATGCCCCCTTCCCTTCCGTGCTCCCGCTCCGACTTCATCACTTAGCAACCGCGTAGTTTCCTATGCGGGTGCTATCAGTGTTCTTTTTATATAAAAAAGAAACTTAACTTAGAAGCACGTCCCAACACTGTGCAGCTGCCCGCCCCTATTGGGCAGGAAGCCAGTTTTCAATGTTGAGGACATCCAATGTCATCAGAATAGAAGACGGACTTCCTCTACAACAGGACTGCACAGCATCGGGCTGCGCTTCTACGCTAAGTTTCTTTTTTATTTTAAATATACACCATTAGCACCTGTGTAGACAACTACACAGATGCTAATGGTGATATGCCCTTCTGTGGTGGGCACCCCCTGTAGATAATGGCCCACTACCCTTTCACTGCGCTTAGACCCTTAACTATTTTAGCCGGGAGGATAGCTCAAGGGCAACATGCTCACCTTGGAAGCAAGACGACGGAGAGGAACACAGGTTCGATCCACGGTCTGCGCGTACAAACCTATGGGTATTAAGCGTGTTATAAATAAGCGATTACAATTACATCTTGGGTGGTCGGGCCATTACCTACAGAATGGGCCCACCACCTCGGGACATATTGCCTCAATAACTATGTTTGCTCAAACTGGCAGCCTGACAAACCACATCAACTAATTACACACTTTTCATAATGGCAAGACCGCACCAAAAAAGCATGATGCCACCACAACTCGACTCTCTACAAGCTCTGTACCTTCCTAGTAAGCCAGGCATTGATCACCAACATGCAATTTGATTTGGTACTAACACGTGTTGACATTTTATTCTGGCCAGAAAAAGTCCAAGGGGAAGGAAAGGCTACTATGTGCTTTGTGCAAACCTTGCCCATGGATCGCCTTAGCTGTGCTTAAGTTGTAAAGGTATGTCAGGGGTCCTCCACAGCAAGTAACAACTGGAACACCAAAGTAATCCAAGAAGGATCGTACACCAAGCAGGAAGTAACACAATTTATTTAGGCCCAGAATGTGTCTGGGAAAGCATGGTTCAAACAGCCCTGTGGAACTGAACTGTGTGAAATGAGCTGTCCATGCCGCCCACAGCGGGCAAACCTTTTCTACACAAACAACATCATTTGCACACACACAGTTGAAACCTTTTTGAAACACCTTGTGAAAGCTGATTGGTGGCACTCCGTCAGTCCCCTTTATTGAATAAAATATGTTGAATATCACTGACTTGATTGATATCCTTAGCAATGCCAAGGGTCTTATCTCTATGTACTAAACTATTGAACCCACTGACATACTGTGTAAAAGCAGGGTAGCTTCTCGTGGATACTGCCCGTTTATCTATATTTTTGTCCTCATCCACAAGCCCCCATATATATAAAAAAAGAGGATTTCTTTGCTCAAATAGTATTGTTTCCCCTAAATACAGACATACATTTAGTAACTGTAATTGATTAATGCCATCCTGGCCCCCATTGTCCAACACCACCCATCGTGATTTCATAAACCTTCCCACACCTCGCCGCAATTGTGTTTCAAAGCACTACAAGCTTGTGCTGACCACTGGAACTTTATGCATCTGACATTGGTCAGTCCCCATTCAACCCACTAGACAACCTGATATTTTCAAAGGGGAGACATTCACGTGGCATCCGACCAAAGAGGTGCCTCGCGGACACAGTAAGGACATAAAACAATGTTGCACCCTAGGGACACTGAAACCTCTCCTGGGGATTGGTTCCCCGTTGCTCATCCCTTCGCCCTGCAGACCTCTACCCATAATCATCTGCCAAGGGACGATTTGAAACCGTTTACCCCACCTTGGTTGGATTTTATTTGACTGCATTTAATTTCTAATTCCATACAAATCCCCAGCAAGCACCCAGGTGCCTAGCTTGCCGGCCTCCAAAGTATCTAATGATATCATTCCCCTGGCTACGTTCTCTTGGGAACTGCCAACTTGCAACATTTCTACAGCACACCGCTGTAGAAATACAGCACGCGCCCAAGAAATACATTGTTGCTCAGGACATGAGGCCTGTGGCTGCGAAAAGACAAATGTGTTACTTACCTGAGGCATAGGCCTCAAAGAGTGGCTGTTGTGTTGTTCACACCGTGCTACACTACCTTTTCTACCAACTACCCCAGCCCCATACATGCCCCACTGTATACCCCAAAATCCCGTTCTACACCACCGACTTCTCCGGCTGCAACTGCGCATACATTACACTGTGAAGCAATCAATGATGCCCTCTGCCCCAGTGTTGCCCCTCCCACTTCCCCGCCGCGTCCCCCATCAGTTACATAATTGATAGGCATGCCCCCTTGAAAGCACTGAATTTGCACCTTTACCGCAAAGGCAAAACAGATATAAGTGAGTGGTATACCTCCTTCACCTCAGAAATGGTAGCAAGGTGGAGGGCAGGCTATACTCTCCAAGGATGTGAGTCAGAAGAAGATACTGTCAAGCAACAATAGTGTACAAAGTTCCAGAATAAAAGAGATATCCAGGCAAGGCTCTCAAAAGATATAGTTTACTGAACACAAACAATAAGGCTAAAAAGCACCTACACAAGGAACATACATAGAAGATGCAGGTCAAAAATACATGTTGATATACAGGCTGAACATCCTGCTTTATGCTACGAAGGGAATACATAGGCAAAATAGTGACTTTAAAATTCCTTGAGTAACTACTTGTTATTGTTATTGTGCATACAGTTTTAAAACAAGTTAAAACCCTTACACAAATTCATCAAATACATTTCACAACAGTCTTAAAAATTCTTATAAAATAACAATGAATATAACAATGAAACCACATTTAAAAATCATCTAATCTCAAAAGAATTAAAAAGAGGAGAGCAAAATAAACACTCTTTATCAATTAAAACCAAGGCATTGTTGACCTACATACTTAAAATACATTTGGTTTCCTTTAAATTAATTTCAACCTTACACCACCAATTTAATCAATGATAAAAACTGGTACAGAAGCTTATTCAAGAAATATGGGAGCTTTGACCAACACAAATTCCATATAACCTTTCCTGACGTGCATCAATACAATTTTATTCATTTCTTTAAACAAGTTGCTCGTTGTGTGGGGGAAGAGATGTGAGACTGGCTCACTCAGGTTATGGCTTTCAGTGGTTTCATCATATAAAAGATAAAAGTCGCCTCTTACATTGTGCAAATGAGCATGCCTATGCACTTTCACCATTACGACACTGAAAATGTGGGCATTTTAATGTCTAATTATTAAAACCACTTATCTGTGTGTCCCCGCTCGGTGATAAGTATAGTTGGAGCCTAATCCTCAAAGAATCATGGGAGGCACCTTTGGACGACTTTCACATTGATGTAGTGCAGGAACGTAGCACAGGAGTGAATGTGTGTTGGTCCGTGGGAGAGGGGACACGGTGGAAAGGCTTAGGACTGAGGAGCAGGGTGAGTAAATAGCCATGGTGAAGGGTTTGAAAGAGGGTCCAGGCGGCACGTGGAGGAAAGAAGGGGAGGTAATGGAGAAGGACAGGTATGGCGGGGACATTGTGAAACCCCTGAGAACCCCCCATTATGAAGAAAGTTCTTTTAATATTGAGAAAAAGGAAATAAAATTGGTTAGTATAAGACATTAGTTCCCCTCGCATGCAAGCATCACCAGTCAGTAGTGTGCCTCATATTATTGTATTACAGAGCGTGGTATTGGGTAGGGCAAATCAGTCAATTATTGACTGAAAATTGAGCCACAATGAAAGTTATAATGCACTGATTTGGGCAGGATATGCTCGGCACAGAAACTCGCTGTGTTTAAACCATGAAGGACCCATGGAAACATGAGGAAATCCTCCATATCTAATGATGTTCTGAGGCACTGGGTATAGAGAGCACTGTCTCTGGCCAAAATTCTGAAGTTTGTTAATTCTGAACTTTGTAAAACTAGGTGGAGGACTGAATTGTGAATGTTCATTTATTGTCAGAATATAAAATAAAGATGCAAAATTCAGTCCTCGATATAGTTTAATGTGGGAATCATTCAATGATTTGCACACATAGAGGCATGATAGCCTTCTGAATTATTTCTGAGCGTAGCTCACGCAGTTGGTCAATACCAGTCATAATTGGCAGGGCTGAAGATAGGTGCTCCTGTTAGATGTCTCGTTTTATGTTGCCTTATGTTGTGGTTTATGTCTTTGAGTGTTTCATTTTAAGTGGTCAATCTGATGTTTGTTTGTTTTTTGGCATTACTTGAAACATTTGCTCTCTGCACTTTGAGCTGATTATCATTGATATGCTATGCTGCGGCGAAAGGTGTTTTAGCCTTGCTGTAAAAGTATATTTTGCATGAATACTGCCTGATAGTAAACGAGTGGCCTAAGCACATTCGCACTGTACTTTAAATTGCATTGAATGAACCTGAAACAGGCTGACTATGCCGGTATTTTGAGTTAGCCGCCATTTTGATTGCCTCTTGCTTTCTGTCCCATGTTTAGAATTGTGTTTTTGGCTCCAGCAGAGCAAAATGAACTTTGCACTGTTTCCATGATGTCAACATAGATAAGAATGTTGAAACTGCTAAACGTGGATTGTTTGTCCTACATCGAGAAACCTTGGAGTTAAACAAAAGCCGTACTACTCAGTAATTTAGATACCACCTGTTCCAATAGTGCCTTCTCTGTTCAAAGGGCAAAGTAGAATGATGAATAGTTGAACGTGCTATTCTTGCAGAAATCTTTGTTTTCACTCCTTGAAACTAAGCTGACTTTAAGCTCAAGAACAAACGCTAGACAAATATAAGCGAGTAAAATAAGGACTGTTACCTTTGTGTCCTATATTTGGAAAATATATGAAGTGTTTAAAGGAAAACAACAAACTATTCAAAGATGTTTAAACATGATTTAGTTATATGTATAGGCCATGAACCCTAGGTAAATGTTTGACACAAAGAGGGGCTGGACGATGTGTCCGGGATTGTGGAAAATCTGTATTAAGGTACGTGTATTTGAAATGTCCAGCACTCTCTAATCTCACGGTGTCTGCTTGCACACATTGCAGGGTGTTGAGAGCCAGACAGCTGCCTGTTAATAAATGTACATTATACTTTGATCTTGTGACAGGCGTATTTCTATTATGTGGTATTAAGCCTTGATATTTGTAATCTTTCATTGCACAGTTAGTATGATTTTTTGGGGGAGAAATGGGTTAATGGCAATTTTACAGTGGTTAGTTTACTGTTTTTCTGGCTTGTTATAGCCTTTCCATCGATTATGACTGGTAACGGTCACTGCTGTGGTAACGGGCTCTCTCATGCTGTAACATTACTCTTGTAAACATTTTCATTTTTTTGGAAAGAGGAAAATAAAGTTTGAGTTTTTGGGTAAAGTAGGAAAAGGGAATCTACAAAGTCTCTAATGCTACGGTAAGGACCAAAAGGCCAGGGTACGTAGAATGTCTGTGAAAAGGGCTCCTCATTCAGCGCTATTCTGCCTTAGTTTCTTTAGAAGTCTGGTAGCATGAAACGGTCTTCTGGACTCTACTCTGCAGAGCAGAAGTGGAAGATGAGGCTGTAGCACCATGATTCAGTGAGCAGCTTGGAAAGGCTTGATCAGCATGGGTGATTGTGAACAGGACATCTCAACTAGCTCGACAAGTACAGTGGGGCTCTCGTAGCAGAAAGCTATCAGGTACATGAAGTTTCAGGCAGCACAATCAGACGTTTTGTAGTAGCGAAAGTCTCAAAACAGGTTTGATTGCTTCTTGAGGTCTTCTAAGCAACAGAATTCCCAAAGGACATTAAACACTTGGACTTAAAAGAGTGCCATGGTCTATAAAAATAATGCTTCAGAGCTGGAGCTCTCTTCTGTACTCCCTTTAAACAAGGATCTATGCTAAGTAACTATACATTGCCTGCACCCATAGTACATATTTGAATTGAACAAGAGCCCCTCAATGCATTCAAGCATTAAGGTTCATCCAGCAGTTTCCTCTCTGATCTTTAGGGACATTCAAGTATGGTTCACTATCCACTCTGGGATCAGCTGTCTTCACTGCTTGTTCCTAAACAAGCAAATCCGACAAGTTTGGATTGTCACTGCAGAATCATCCTCATCTTTTATCTGCATGCACGTGCTTGCTCAGATCATAAATGAAAAGCATGATTTGCCTTCAAATGTTCTGTAATAAACTTGGCAGGAAGACTTTAAGAAATTATATTTCTATAGTTTAATCGGCAGCAATCATAATGCAGAACAATGCTGACATCTTGTGACATTTTGATGGCTAGAATTTGCAATTATTGAAGACTTGGCCACTGCCCTTTTCAATTGAGTTATTGTTTAGCCAGTTGGATCCAACCATTATTAGAATGTTTCTGCCATCAATATTATGATTATAGAGACAAACTAAACGTAACGAGTATTATATTTCAATGTAAAACGGATTTCCTCCATAATTATATAGCAATCACCCCTTCATTTGGAGCATAATGTGTAAGAGCAAAGTGAGGGTATCAATGAGAGCTCAGGGGTGAAAATAGTTTTAAACTGTTTTTTTAAAGATAGATAGGTTGAGAGTGTCTGGTCTTGCCCAATCTCCCGCTAAAAAATAACGATGGCCACCACCATATGAAAAAGAAAAGGAACATAGGCCATTTTCTATTTCCATGGTGCGTTCGGCAATGCAGTGTGTAAGATGCTCTTGGGCAAGTAGGTTAGTCAGGATGGGGAGGGGCGCTGGTTCTTAATGGCTGGGAGGGAAGCAATGGAGGGAGGTAGAAGGGTCAGCAGATGATGACTTAAAATAAAATGGCAGCACCTGGGGAGGGGTGAGGTGGCGGGAGGAACAGGGGTAGACACTGTCAGTATCCACCTTGTTTCCAATCACCTGATTGGCTGAGCACCCTTCCCTCAGTGTGAATAATCCATTGCAAATAAACCTTTAAAAATGTCTGATGCAGCCATTACACATGATATCATATGATTGATGTGATAGTCTGTTTATATAGCGCATATACACATTGTGTTTCAAAGCGCTTCAAGTAAAGGGAGGGACAAGGGAAAATCCATTGATGTTCTTACAGGCCATGAACAGCAAGGATGTGACAGTAACTATCATACTCGGCCTGACGAAATTTCAGATTGTGCAAGAGCTAAGAGATAGATAAGGAAGGGAGGGGGAGAGTGGGAAGGAAATGGAAACAGACAGGGAGAGCAGTAACCACTGAGGCATAAAGCATGGTGTATGTTCTTAGGCACATAGGGTTATTTTCCAAACATACTTCTGAACAGTATATCAACAGTAAAGCATTTATTCTAGCAATTAATGAATGATTTGTTTTTTTTATCTAAATTTACCTCATTCCCACAAGTACTTTGTTTTTTATTAACATGACATTCTCGGAAATAGTTCACTTAATTTAGATGTTTTAATGTGTCTTTTGCAGAATTTAGTGACTTTGTCTATCCCTATGTCAGCTGCAGGTAATACATACATCAACTATCATTTAATATTTTCTGTATCCAATCTTGAGATGATCTAGCTGCTAGAAATGATTCTAACACGTCTGGGTATACCTGTATCCAGACCAAGTGCCAATGTCTTGGATTGTATTATTGACCTGTAGAGTGGAGGACCAATCTAAAGGCTTGCTCTAATAGTGATTGTGTTGTATTGTTCAGCTGAAGCATATGTTAAAGCTGGAACATGTAACAATGAATTGCCAGCACTTAGGGACACAGAACCACCCTAAATGAGTATTGCACAACACCCAAACATGTGATCTGAGGTCTGCAACATGATTTGAAGCATCTGAAAAGAAAGAGGGCTCAGCTCTGCAACCATATATGTTTTTTTTGTTGTTCTTTCGGTTTTCTAGGAAATCACCATAACTGTGTTCTTCTGTGCACCCCACGCAAATCAGATCCAGGAACATCTTTTCAGGTGTCCAGTATAAAGCCATCTGAGAAAAAGTCGTCAGGGGTGACATTTCCCCAAATTTGCCCTCCCACGAAAATCAAGCACTTTCGAAAAATATTCCAGGACAGGAGTTAGAATAGTAATTTATACCATCCTCGAATATGTGTGGGAAGGGTGAGGGGAAACACATCCCCTACCTGCAGACTTTTTCCCAGGGGACATTTCCACACATAACTGCTTTTCAATATAAGAAGTGTCCTCTCCATTACATAGATAAGTCATATATTCCTTTTATTTTTTTAAAAACAGAATAATATTTATTGTTTTCAGCTGTGGTGCTATATTGCGGATGAACTGAAATAAATGCAAACAACAAACAACCATAAATTACGTCTTACAATTCTATTGATCTGAGTTTTGCAGTGGCCCAAATATCAAATGTTTCCTGAAGAACTTCATTCCTCAGTCTCTCCTGGTCTGTGAATGTCATCTATCTTCAAAATCATTTTAACCATTTGGCTAGTGAGAGAAATATGTTTCCTTTGGGTCTTTTTTAGTCATATATTTTGGTCTCTTCAGAATTTGTTTTACTCTGAGCCAGTACACTGGTATTAGTATCTTATTTATAATGAACTGAACCATATTCTGTACTTATCATTGCTATGAGATCTAAGAAATAATCCTTGTGAGCTTGTGCAACCTCATCCCAACTGAATTAAGTAAACATCCGAGGATTTTCAAAAGCACTTCTCTGAAAAAAGCGATGCGTTGATTGGACATGCGTGCTACTCAGCACGCAATCTTCAGGCGTTGCTTTGTGAGTCCATTTCTGTGGTGGATGTTCTCTTTAAAGCATGGATTGTAAAACTGCTCTTCCCCATTCCAGGGGAGGTGTACTCGAGTAAATTTGCAATCGTATTCACTGTTTTGTTAACATTTAGCTCCCCATCTGCAATTAGGGAATATGGGAATGCATCTAGTATTCAGAAACAAAAAAACCATTGACAGTAAATCGCCAAAAAACGAAATTTGCCAATAGCATTTGAAAATATGAGTTGCAACAATCTAACAATAACTGAACAGGATGTGTTGTGTTGGAGAACCTAGTGGAGGGTGCCAGCTATCACGCCTCAGAGTGTACTGTAAGGTGCTCTACCATGAAGCGCTGTCTGAACTGGTGCAGTACAGGAGCATGTGGATGCGATTAGTCTTGAATCATTGTTTGCTTAGTTTCCTCTTCCCTTTCCATTGCCTGGGAAGAAGGCTGTGAGGCAGCTATGAGGTGATTGTTTTGCTCTGTCAGCATGGAGTGAAGCAGTAGGGGTCACACAGGCAGGAGGGGAGGACAAAGTAAGCATATGTGTTCTGAAGGTAAATGAGCCACACGCATTTCAAGTAAGGGAAGTATTAAGTGAAATACAGGAGTCAATATGGTACACATTCAAGAAGACCCATCAAGGTTTATTCAGATGCTACAGTTAATATTCTATAGCAACAGCAAAAAGAGAGCGTGTGATTCCGGAAAACTTTGCCCAGTTTTAGACAAGGACTGAGTGTAGATTTAGGGATAAGCAGAAGCTTCTTTGATGACTGACCAATGGTTTAGTGAGAAATTAGGATATTTACTTAGCATATTTTGAGTTGTAAAGACATATTGAGTTTTCAACCTCACACCAATCTTTTACCAGGAGAGACATCAGATAAAGAGGTCAATGAATTTGCAATTAGACTGCTAAAACAGAGGGTTAGACAAGGGCACGAAGGGGTGGATATTAAACTGTTATGATATGATATATTTGATTTATATCGTGCTTGTACACAAGTGTTTCAGAGCTCGACCAGGCAAAGAGAGGGGAACAGGAGAGAACAAAATCAATGACTATACTGGGCCCAGTGACATTGTGAACAAGCAAGTGCATGGAAGGGGGAAAGGGGTAAAGTGCATGGAACGTAAAGAGGAAAGTGCGGAAGAGAGGAGAGAACAGAATGCATAAGTAAAAATAAATAATTAAAGGTGGTAGTGCAGCCAGCAAGTGGCAAGTGCTAGGATAGGCAGGTGGGGGGTATCTGATAAGTGCAGAAGAGAAGTGGGTGGGGGACTGATACAGACCCCAGTGCAGGGGGTGGACAGGAGGCAGTGCAAGAGGGTGGCAGGGTGAGCAGGTACCTGTGCCAGAAGGGCAGATGGTGGCCTGGTGAACGGTGCCGAGAGAGAAAACAGATCAGGAGGGGAGAAGAGTGGAAAAGGCAGAAGTGAAGACGGAATGGAAATGTTCATACTGATGTGTCAGGGGTCCTCCCTAGGCAGGTAGCAACTGGAACACCAAAGTAATCCAAAAAGGAGCCTACACCAAGCAAGAAGCAACACAGTTTATTATAGGCACAGATGCAGCTCTGAGTGCACAGTTCAAATAGCACAGTGGATCGAAACTATGTGAAGAGAGCTGTCAACACTGCTCACTGTGGGCCAATCTTTGAGTACAGAATATACATAATTTGCATGAGCATAGTTGAAACCATTCAAGAAATTCCCTATGAAGTTGATTGGTGTGATGATGTCAGTACCCTATATCAAAGTATATATTTACTGATCATGATTGGTGCAGGCCATCCTGGTTTCTGTTGTCCAACACCTCCACCCGTGATGTCACAAACCTTCCCACACCACACCATACTGATGTTCAATAGCATTATGTGATTATGCTACCACTGGAACCTTATTATTCTGCCACTGGTCAGCTCTCATGAGACACACAAGACAACCTGAGCTTGGCATCCGACCAATGAGGTGCCTTGCGGACATCAGCAAGGACACAACACACTGAAGCTCTCCCAGTCATTGGTCCCATCCTGGCTCACCCCATCGCCCAACAGCCCTCTTCCCAGGCCCATCTACCAAGGGGGCGTTTGAAACTGCTTACCCCCTTGTGATTTTATTTTTGTTAGCCTGAATATATTAGTTACTTCTCTACATTTCCCAGTCAGAACCCAGGTTCCTTGCTCGCTCTCCTCGAATGTATCTGTCAGTCCCTTTCCCATGTGGCCATGCTCTCCTGGGAATGGAAAACTTCCAAACATTTTTCAACACACGGCAGCAGCTGAGCGCTTCTAGAATTTCATGTCCTGGGCCTGTGGTTTCAAAAAGACCACTATTTTACTTAACTGAGGCCTATGCGCCAATATGGTTGCTATGTTGTTTATTTCATGCTATATTACCACTTCTACCCCTGTGGGATGTTTTTACCCATGCATACAAGCCCTACCATAAAACTGTGCAGTACTGGCATGGAAAACATCATGATGGCCAGAACTCCCCAGAGAGTGCAAAGGGAAAACATGAAGAATAGCCTGCCACCCATTTTTGCCTATGTTGTGAGCACAGGAGGGCACTGCCTAAAACCACCATTGGGCTACACACACAGTAGCCTGAAACCATTGGGAATGGCAATGCTGATTGCAAAAAAAAGCAACTCAGAACTGTGGGGAATTCATTTTCTTAATCCCAAAAATGGTTGCATTACCAGTACTCACCACTATCAGAAAGCTGGCGTTTTAAAACCACCAGACTTTTGTGTAAAACTGAACAAATGAAACAAAACCAGACCAAGGAAAGACTTGCTAAGAGGTGGAAGAATGTAAAACTATATTCTGAAATGACTTGAAGGAAGGAATTATTTAATGTATAGGTACAAATTGTCAGTTTGATTTGAATGTAGAAAACTGGGAACAAAACATGACATTTAGCTGAAACCTGGCTTAATGAAACTGGATTCTGCCTGACAACTACCCCCGACAGGAGAAACCTGTTCAGCCACTCTTCCCAGGCCTAGCTGCATCCTGCTGCCCCTTGCCAAAAGGAGTTGTCACCTCTCTGATTAGATTAGGGGTGGAGCACCTGGGAACTGGAAAGAACAGAACAATGCAACTTCCTTGACTCAGGCAAATGTTATATTGGGGGCGTCGTAAAATAGCTTCCTCTTGGGAGAAACTGGGGGGGCAGCTGTGCCTCTGTGAACAAGCTGGCTTGGGGGAAGTGGATAAACCAGTTATTCCACCATGTGATGTGGGAAGCCACACCCCTTTTTGATCAGAGCATAATTTTAAAAAGATAGATAACTCATAGTGCGGACTTGTCAGAATTATATAAATAATATCATTATTCTTGTGATTTTTCTGTGAACATTTTAAGAGGCGTTAGGACCCTGTGGTGTATTCTGGGGGGTTGCTAGCGGAAAATAGGGTCTTACTCCAAATGTCTGCATGTTAAAAATCTGACACTTCATCAATTAATGTCCATACTCCTTGCGCACATGTGTGTAATTTTGGGTAAATGTCCGATATTGCAAAACCAGTTAAAAAGCGCAAAATGTTGGCATTTTTGAATGCAAGCCCCCAGGAAGATCAGAGGCGGACAAGCATGGACTATAAGGAATATGTAATGTGCACATGTAAGTTCAACAAATTGTATATCTGGGAAAGATGTATTTGAATCAAATATAGATTTGTGGGCAAACTGACCAGGGGAGGATCCTCTGACCCATAAACAGACCTCATCATGATCACAATCCATTTCCTTCCCCCAATCATGGGAGAGGGGAGAATTGGGCCAACGACAAGTAGAGAGGGGCAGGCTTAGCTAGGCCCAGGTACACACCCATTTTCAAAACACATAAAAAGAGACTGCTGGGACAGGTAGAGACATTCAATTCCATTTACTGCAGAGCATGCTGACCGACGACTTCACATCCAGAGATCCAACACTTAGACTTCCAAGCTAAACAGAGACTACAGAACTTTGAACCAAGAAGGCCCACTGCAAGCAAAAGTATTTGTCAGCAGGCCTCAAAATCATTTGCAAACTATTCCACAGCCGGGCGAGCTGTCTGAATCCCTATACTTTTGCCGTAATCGCGATTCACGCACTCGTGAATTTTACCGCGATTTGCGATTTTGGCTCAATTTCTCCACTTGTCCAAATAGCATCTCCATTCTTTCCTTTGTTAAAATCCTTTTGCAACTTGGTAATAACTCATAGAGCATTGCTAAAGTGAGCCTGAACTAATACAAACACGCATCTCCCACTCACCCTGAATCTCTAGAGGGAATTAAAATCAGTTGGCACTTTTTCCCATCCATTGCCATCACATTTAAAAAGCATTTTGGGCCTGTGTTTCAAACTCCTACCTGTTTCCTCTAAGCTTGCTGGGGGGGGGAACTGAATTTCGTATTGTATTTGATTGCATTCGTGAGAACTGTGTGCTCCTCTTTCCATCTCCTTCCATTTCTTACATTGCATAGGGGAGGGGGGTGAATTGCCATCGAAAAAGTGATTATCTTATCTTTTGCTAAAATCATATCAAGTATTTCTGTACTGCATTTTATTCCTCATTGCTTTTCCCTTGAAATCATAAAAGTATTTTTGCTACTTTATCCATCCTATACTAACTCCGCATTGATTGTAAAGAAGTGTGCTAGTGCCAGATTACCCATTGTTGATCAACATCATATGTCTAAGTGTACTATCAGATATTAATTTATTATAAGGTGTGATATATATATATATTGTTTAAATTCTCAAATAAACTTTTTAATTTGCAAAACAAACCTACTTCTTGGCTCAGTGGGATCAGGGGGATTCTAAGAGGGGGGTGTTTTACAAGGGTGGTCATCCAGAGTACTGAACTAGACATAAAAATACATTAATAAGGGTTTTCCTCAGCATCCCAGACTAGGCATTGACTTAGCTGTAGTCTTGATTGAATATCGCTTACAAAAGTGGGGGCTCTGAGCCGGGATATTCTGGGTTGGAGTTACCATTTGTGAAGATTAATACAGTGTGCCAAATGACCAGATACACATATCCGGTTAGATCACCACGCTGTTTTACACTGTGAAAGCATCCCTCAAAGGAACGCTCTAAGGAAACGGTCTGTTTTGCAAAATAAAATACAAACTTCTGTAAGTCAGGAAGGAACTCAAATTCCAGAATGACGACCTTGGTAGATATGAAAATAGCCAGAGAGCACTTCTTACATAAGCTATTTGTGAGAGGTGAGTGGACTCATCAGGACCAAACGGTCTGGTTGCAGGCAATCGCCCAACAGGTCACTGAAACAGGGTCAGACCTATGGAGAGATCAGGGTCCATTACATGTGGCCCTGAGTGAATTATACATGGCTCCTAAAGTTAAAGATGAACACGACAAGATGGTTAGGATAGCGGCATATTTGTATCTATGTATGGGAGCAATGCAGGACAAATGTGCTGAAGGCCCAGATCTGGCAAATAGGCAACGGATGGCGTTAGAGAAGGCCCAATCTGATCTGGACTCTTCTGAGCAGAGGCTGCTCAGGAGCCAGGAGTCATAAAAGGACAGCAGACAGTACATCACTAAAATAAAGGAGGATATGGATGTGCTGCAACAGGAAAAGGCGGACCAGGATACCAGATTTCTGGCCTTGCAGAAGGAGTACCAAGAAGGTCTGGACTCCCTACTGCAGAGCCAGAAAAAGCTGGAGCAACAATTAGATTTCAATAGGGCATGTGCCGAGCAGGTAGTCACCCTGCAAAGCCACCTAGATAGGGAGAAGGCAGAGAGCAATAAACTGATTTTGAAAGACCTGGATACCCAGGCAGAGTTTGACCAGGAGCGCCAGAAAGCTGGTGCCTTCCAAAGGCAAAGGGACGACCTGGTGGCACAGATGCAGGCTCTTAGTCAGGAAAAGGATACCTTAGGCCAGGAAGTCTGCCACTTAAAAAGGAAAATGGAAGAAAATCACCAGGCCCTCCAGGGACTGGGTGACCTCCAAAAAGAACAACAGAACTTGTTAGAGCACACCAGGAGGGTGGAGGAGGCTCTGGCAAGAAAGGAGCAGGCCAGTAGGGATGGGACTGAGGAGGTAACCCTCCTGCAGCAGAGACTGGCCCAGTACTCCAGGACCAATCAGGAGGCACAGAGAGAAAATGAGGCTCTCTGTCAGCACAATGATAGTCTCCAGCAACAGGTAGCCATGCAGGAGAGACTGATAGTCTAGTAAGGCCTTAACTGAGGAACTGAAAGCGCAGGCTCTTGCATTGCAACAGGAAGCAGGGGCGGATAGAGATGAGGTTCACTGGGAAAGAGAAACTCCTGAGCATAACCTCAGGAGCCCTAGTACCAGAGGCCTTCATCCCTCCCAAACCCTGGACTCTGCCACCCCCATGTCCCCTCGCGCACATGCGCCCAGGGCCACGGGGATGGCAGATTACTATCCAGCTAAAAGTATGGGGCTCATAGGCCAGTACCTCCCAGGAATGGATGGGCGGGCATCCGGGTATGGGCACCCAAGCAAAGTGCAATTTAGTGGAGAACCCCAGGAGAGTAGGCCCATTAAGGGCATCCTGAAAACCTCTGCCCAGTTAGGTCAGTGGGGGGGTACCCATCAAATCCTGGCAGCAAGGAGGGGTCTGAAGACTCCTCTGAGCATTACAGGACGCAGGAGACCAGGTCCCCACATTCTGCCAGCCATTCCCAGGCTCGCAGAATCCGGGAAAACCTGGAAGATCAGACGGGCACCTCTGGGAGCAGCATTTCTGAGTCGGAGGATGAATGGACCAGGGTTACCCGAACCAAAAAGGCCAATAAGGCAAAAAGGGCCTTGCTTAAGGACCCATTGAAACAAATAAAGGCAATAAGGAGTGTCATCACACCTTATCATAAGAACGCCAAGTATTCTGTTTGGGAACACTTGGAGCTCTATGAGCAAATAATGGAGACTTTCCATTTGAAGGACAGCCAAAGCTGTATTCAATATGTAAAGTGGACCTTCTCACCAGAATACTCCAGTTTCTTTGCGGGGCTGGAGGATCAAAACCATTCAAGGTGGTCCACATACAGGGCGGCCATCTTGAAACATTTTTCTGTGCACAGAAATCCTCAAGAGGCTCGCAAGGCAGCCTACAATTTGCAATGTGGGGAGGATCAGGCCCCACAAGAGTTTGTGCAAGAATTAAAGCGTGCTTTTGCGCAGACCACCAGAAGGGTGCGCACGGATAGCAGAGAATGTATCAATACGTTTTTCCATGCCTTACCCAAATACATAATGACCCAGCTCGTGAAAGATTTTCATGAGAAAAGATCTTTAGACTGGGTCATTGAACAGGCTACCCGGATATATGAGGTGTAGAAGCCTATCGAATATAAAAATAACGCACCGAAAAACCCCAAAACCAACAGCACCCCTGCTGCTGCCAAGGGGGCAGAGGTAAAGGTTGCCCCCGTTTTAGATTTGGAGATGGGGGGCCTAAAAACCTGCCTGCACCAAATAATTCACAGCCCAGAAGGCCCTCGGGCCAGTCACAGTCAGGGAGTCGAGGAGGTAGTCCCACAAATGGGGTCCCCCGCTCCCCTGACTATGTAAATCCCCGCTACAAAGGAAACCGACCAATCCTGGGTTATGTGTGGACTCCTCCAGCCCAAGGGGGGGATCCAGCCAAGCACCTGACCCGGGGAACTTCCCTCCCAACTTCCCACAGGAGGGCAGAAATTCTCCAAATCCTGAGCAGAACTTTTTCCCCAGGTATCCGCCCAATTTCCAGCCCCAAAATCATCCATCCTTCTTTCCCCAATTCCCTGAGCCCAGACAACCTAATCCAGGAGAGGGGAGGCCAAGGGTGGAGGGGTACCAAAATCTTCCCAACCAGGGGTACTACCAGAGAAGGGATAGATACCCTTCCCGGGATCAGCCCAGGGGAGAAAATAGATCCCTGTATCAGCCTGAGCGGGTTTCACAACTTGAGCGCCAGGTCCAAAATATGGCACGGGATCTGGGTCACATACCGAGGGCTCAACAGAACCCTCAGATGAGCATGCCACCGCAGAATGCCCCAAACTCTGGACCTGGTGCTCCAGAACAATGACGGGGCAGCACCCCGATAACCCACCGGTTCCCAGGGAGGAGGCACAAGGGGAAGGGGGGTGTAAAGCCTTGGAGGAAGCTTCCTTCCCAACTTGTAAACAGCCCCTGGAAAACCAGGAACCGGAAACAAAATCTCCTACCCCTGAAAGTCTGCCACCCAAGGAGCAGAGAGGAGGTAGGAGAAACAAAGTACCCAAACAGAGCAAGTTTGTGGAGGAGGTACATATCTTCCAATTTGAGGGAGAGGGATCCTCAGAGGATCCTTGGGAAAGAATCTTCTCCTTTAGAGATGGGGAACTCCTCCCAAGGAAAAATGGGTCCCAAGTGACGCCAATTCAGACTGGGGAGATGTGGAGACTGAGCTACAGCCGCCCATCATCTCATCCCAGAATCCACAATACCGAAATCCCCTGGTTCAAACCCATCCTGGTTACTGCCTCCAAAAATGGGGGGGTGGCCCAGAACCGGAACCAGGGGAACCCACAATGGCTCTGATCTCCAGTTGCCAACTTTTTCTTTCAGATTCCCAAGACTCTCCACAGAATTCTGCCAAAATCTTTTCTCTCGCCATGTCCAAAACCAGAAAGTTAGCCCACCAGTTGTCCAAAAATGTGCATTATCTGTGCCCCCTTGAGGAGAAGGAGGGAAGATACTATGCCCCGGTACAAGTACAGGGGCAGGGTGCATTTTTGGCACTGGTGGACACTGGATCCCAAGCTACCCTTCTGTCCAAAAGGGCCTTTGAGGAACTAAATGCAGGAAGGGGGGAGAATTACCGAATTCCTCTCACCTCTCTTCCTGGACAACTGCAGAACTTTGACGGGAAGGAAATTCCCGTTGAGGGGACTGCAGACTTGGACATTAAAATTGGGCGACACAAGGTGAAACACCCGGTCATAGTAGTGACTCCAGAGGGCACCCCTTGTTTACTAGGGAATGACCTTCTGAGAAGGTTGTCACCCCTAATAGATTGTGTAAACAAGGTCCTCTGGACCCAAACTAGCCGACCAATAAAATTAAAACAGAGTGTCAACCATGTTAGTTTAAATGGCACCTGCCACATGGTTGAATAAAAATCTGACCAAGTAGAATTTCACTTCCAGAACAACCAAACTCCAGACGTGACAGTAATAGCAGTAGGACAACAGACTACTGATGGGGGGTCCTCTCTATTTCTGAAAATCAACCTTCCTTCCAGTTTAAGGTGGTATTCCACACTGGAAGGAAACACCCTGAAATTCTTTACCAATCCACAATCAGAAACTCCCACTCCTATAGTCCAGAAAGATGTGAAATCAGCTCAGAGCCTGGCTGATATTCAGCAAATTGGAGAGCAGTTGTTCATCCCTGTACAGTTAAATGATGGGAAAGACTCTGTTCTCGCTCGAGTGTGTGTGAACAACGGTAAGAGCTTCATCAGCGAAGCCATGTTCCGCCAACTCCCAAAAGATCCAGCCATTCCCACATTCAAACTGATAGACAAATGGCAAATGGACCTGGAAGCACCTAATTCCAAACATCTCCTGCCAAGCAGGTGTATGCTCAAAATCTCCATTGGCAACAAGAGCATAGTCCATAATGGTTGGGTCGTGCGAGACGTCACTGCCGCCTTTTACTTAGGCAGTGACATTCTCAATCGCTTTGCCATTAGTTTTGACCTAATAAACTTCAAAGCTTGGTCCCGATTAGCGGATAATCCCATGGGCTTTGATGATCCAGAAAAAGCATTTAGGTCAGCTCAATTGCTACCTTATGCAGTTGAAATTCAGATCAAAAAGGAAGTCAACATCCCAGAAATGACCCGACAATTCTCCCTGGAAGTGAAAGTTAAAAGAGGACAAAAATTGAAAAACCCTGATGCTTATATCCATCTAAATGCTTCTCTCCAACAGCAAGCGTTAGGGGTAAACCCAACACCATTAGTCAACATAGAACATGACACCATTCCAATAGAGGTGGATAACAGCGACTTAAAGAGTATTACTCTAGCCGCAGGCACCATTATTGGAATGACGATTGATAACTGACATTTCTCCATTGATTTAGGAAATGAACTGTTAGGAGCACTCACCAAGGACTGTTTTGACAGTGACAGTGAGGACAATACAACACCAGACAGGATTTTCGCCCGGCAGGGGGGGAACTTCCTGGTGTACACTTCTTGGCCTTATGGTAAGGAAGATGTGCCTTGTGACTTCAGGAGGGATGAGGTGATTTTCCAGGTCCATGAGGGCTGCATTTCCCACCTGAAGCCTCCAGTCCAAATCAGCACTCTGACCAGGGACTTCTCCACCCAGCTGGAGGAGGCCGCTGAGATAGCCAAACCAGAAGTCTTTCCAGGCTTCAGGCAGATGGTGGAAGAGAGAGTCAACCTAGCTGATGCCTGTGTGACTCTGGAACAGAAGCAAAAGTTGAAACAAGTTTTCTTGGATTTCCAAGATCTCTTTGCGGTAGACTCATATGACTGTGGTCGCACCGACATCCACACAACAACAATTCCCACGGACCCTGGAATGACTCTAGTGTTTGTGAAGCAATATCGTTTGCCTCTCGCATCCATGGAGTCCCTTACTGAAATAATTAAGAACCTTGGTCAAGTGGGAATGGGGTCCAGAACAATCTGAGGCAGTAAGACAACTCAAAGAAGCCTCTCACAAGCACCTTGCCTAGCTTACTGTCATGAGCTTGGGTCATGCCCCTAGATTAGCCTCTAAGAATTCGTGGACCATGGCTTATCATGCTTGGTCCGTAACACGGAAAGAACCATGTTTGGGCTATGGGGGAAAGATACTTCCTCATCACCTAAGATGGCGGCTTAAGGGGTTCTATGGAAAGTAACCGTCACGGTCTAGTGCTTCACACTCACTGCATATATAAGTCCCTTCTCTCACCTGCTCCGCGCTTCGCGTCGTCTGCTTCGCAGTGTACGCTTACCGCGGCTCCGTTCTCGTCACAGTTTACCTCAGCCCATTCAGATGATCTCCTGTCATAGTTCCATAGTTTTCCCTCTGTAGTTAGAGTACATTTTCCGTCACTTCCACAGTATTTACCTGGCGTTAGATTTTAGGCAACATTCTAGTAAGTTGCCTTCACAGTTACCTCATACAATTACCGCGTTCATTCCTGTCAGCGGAACATTCGCAAATCTCCTTCAGCAGTTCGAAGCTGTGTTTTCGTCAAGCGACAGTTACCGCAAGTATTGGCTGTTATGTTGTTGCGCCCTTGTTTTTAGGGTGCCTTTTCAGTCAGCGGAGTTTTCATGTTTTGTAACTACAGTAATAAGCTGTTCTCCTGTCAGTCCGCCCTTCTACACATGCTAGGTAGGTTACGATTTGGTGACAAGGTTGTTAGTTGTCAATTCTGGGGAAAAGTTACAGTTGCTTCCAGTCAGCTAAACTACTAGAGCCATGTCGTTGGTTGTGGAAAGTCTTCTTCACAAGCTAGCATACACCACACGTTAAATGTGAAAAGAAATATTACTTATCTCTGCAGTTAACCATTTTTCTGTCCAATTGTTCACACGCAGATTGAGTTGCTTCTCTTAGTTGGATTAGATGTGACTAGGTGTTCATTCACGTCAATATAGAGGAACAGCTTATCAATAGTATCCAATTCCTTATCAATTCCTAGCATCCCCATTATTTACTAGTCACGCACTCCCGCCATCCTTCCTTCCCTCAGAAAATCGCATTTCATTTTCCCTTCTTCAGAACTAGCGCCCCTGCGCAGAAGCAGGATGGAGAGCTCCCAAAAAACAAACTACAGGTAACGCCTCCCGATGGGTATGAGAGAATTCCTGAACGGGTGCATTAGACTAGTAGACTAAGGATTACTGAATGTTCTTTTTTGTAGATCACCAGACTGCATAGATTAACTACGCACCCTGAGAATAGCGCCCAAACAGAATTCCAGAGAAGTGCTCCCGCAGAGTTTCTGAGGTAAGCGTTACACTTACCCTGTCAGAAACAAGGAGTTCTTCCTGGAGACAGTGTTCTCTAATACGTGCTTGACGACAGTATTATACCAAAAGCATGACAAGGTCAATAAAGTAATCTCCTATGCGAGCAAAACTTTATCCTCTGTGGAGGAAAAATTCAACGATTGTGAGAAGGCACTCCTGGCAACGGTGTGGGCATTGAAGAATTACCGCCCGTTTATCCAGGGGGAACACATCATAGTGGAGACTCCACACCAGCCTCTGCAATATCTCCAAAGTGACAGAATCCGGGCCGGAAATGTGAGTAATTCCCGAATTACTTCCTGGATTCTGTCAATGCAAGGCGTTCCTGTGGAGGTCAGATATGGCCAAAACAAGAAGAGTCCCCTCGCGCAAGGTCTGGCTGACTTGCATGATTGTGCCAGAGAAAACTGTCTCGAGGACGAAAGTCTAAAAATCAAGGACAACATGGAGGCATACCTTAATTCCCCACACAAAGTCTTTGAAGAAGACAAGTGTGAGGGAATGCCCACTGTCTATGTGGATGGATGCTCTTACCATGTTGACAACTACGGGGAGAAAGAACTGGTGGCCGGCGTAGGGAATGCATGGGTGAAGGAGTTTCCAGAACCCTCCGCTGGATACAAAATTGGTCCCCGAAGTAGTTAGGTGGCAGAATTGATGGCTGTGCATCAGGCCATCCTCACTGCTGTCCAGCATCAACTCCATGAACTGGTCATAATCACAGATTCGGATTATGTACGGAACGGGCTCGTGGAGCACCTGGTCAACTGGAAAACCAGAGGCATGTTATGCGCTAATAACAAACCCCTGAAACATGGCAAGTTAATCCAAAATATTGATGATCTGGTCACATCGAATGGGATGACCATCTACTGGAAAAAGATCAAGGGTCATTCCAAAGTAGAGGGACCAGACAAAACTGGAAATGACTTAGCTGATCAGCTGGCCAAAACCGGGGCCATCCAAGGGGATCTAATAGAAATAGAGTCCCTGTTGGGGGAAATCCAGGTCACTGCGATCACTAGGTCCCAGACAAATGCTCACAATGATCTTTCAACTGCCCAATGGAGCAAGGAGACCCCTGATGCTGATTTGATTACAGCTCAGAAGGGGGATCCAATCATTGGTAAGTTTTACCAACACCTTGAGGACCCTGAGAACTTTCCCCTGACGGACACAGATTACATTGGGAAAGAGGACCTAAGAGTGTTGATGAAATGTCCAAAAATGTTCCGAATCCAAGACTGTTTGCTGGTAAGGAAATCCAAAGCTGGCCATGATCAGTGGGTGGTTCCTACCTCATTCCGAAGCCTAATGTTAAGTCACGCCCATGATGCGGCCACCGCCGCTCATAGGGGGTTTCACACAACACTGGAAATCTTAAGAGAGGTTGCATACTGGCCACACATGGGGCAGGACCTCGACCAATACTTGAAGGGGTGTCTTGTGTGTGCACAATTTCAGCCATCATCCCTCACACGCCGTGCGCCTCTCCAAAAGAGGGCGATGACACTGCCATGGTCAGATTTGCAAATCGACTTTGTAGGCCCTGTAATTCGCTCGTCTAGAGGAAACAAGTACATGTTGACAGCTACATGCTTGTTTACCAAGTGGGTGGAATGTCTCCCAGCCCCAACCTGCAAGGCAGAAACAGCAGCTGCCCTGATGATTAACCACATCTTTTCCCATTTTGGTCTACCTCAAAGGATTGAGTCAGACAGGGGTAGCCACTTCACCAGTGAAGTAATGACAAAGATGTGGGGAATACTGGGGGTTAAAAGGAAGCTACACATTGCTTACAGGCCAGCTTCTTCTGGAGCAGTAGAGAGATATAACCGAACCATTGTGAGCATCTTAAAAAAGTTTGTGGCAGGTTCTGAGCCAAGTTGGGATATCCGATTACCTCTGGTCCTAATGGCCATCAGATCTACCCCTTCATCTGCAACCACAATGTCACCATTTGAGTTGATGACTGGACGCAAGATGGTGCTTCCCCAGCATTTGCTCCACAGGACTCAAGAGCAGACACTGATAAATGCCTCCACAACTCATGAGTATGTGGAGAATTTAAGGAAACACCTTCAACATGCTTTTGCCTATGCTCAGCGGAATCTAGAAAGATCAGCCGAGAGCATGAAGACCCACTATGATTTAAAAACTACCCAAAAGGAATATAAGGTGGGTGATCGGGTCTATCTATACAATTTCCAAAGGAACCAGGCCAAACAGTGAAAATGTTTGCCTACATGGAAGGGACCGTTTGAAATTATTGACAAAATCTCCCCTGTGGACTACAAGATCCGCATCCCCAAAGGCGGTTTGGCAGAGGGGAAGACAAGTGGGTACATATAAATCAGCTAAAGTGTTGCCATCCCAGGCACACTCTGCAACAACTGGAGGAATCCACTGGAATCCCAGAGGGGGCAGCTCCAGAGTAATTCAGTTCCAACCCTAAAATATTCCACATATAGCATATAAAATTCTGTGATCCTTGTATATATATATATATATGTTCTTGTCTCCTAAGTTAAAAAAAGAAAATGTATATGTTCATATCTTCTGATTCATAAAATGTATATATTTGCCACACCATTAATAGTGGTGGAAAAATGTCTAGGAATGTATTGCCGCTTTGCTTTATCATCCTAGGAGAGATGAAACCATGGAGACTGACCTAGGAGGACGACCGGGGACCGGGAGCAGAGACCCGAGGGGCCCAGGGTACCGCCCAATCCTCCCATCAGGACCAGCAAGGAGAACTGATTGATCGACTGGAGGGAGGAAAAGATGCTGAACTGTGCCATCCATGGAATTGGAAGAAGAGGAGGTGAGCATCCCAGATCTTGCGAGTTCCATCAGCAGAAGGACAGAATGGCCATCGCAAGAGGGGGGGCTTCTGGGATGTTTTTACCCATGCATACAAGCCCTACCATAAAACTGTGCAGTACTGGCATGGAAAACATCATGATGGCCAGAACTCCCCAGAGAGTGCACAGGGAAAACATGAAGAATAGGCTGCCACCCATTTTTGCCTATGTTGTGAGCACAGGAGGGCACTGCCTACAACCACCATTGGGCTACACACACAGTAGCCTGAAACCATTGGAATGGCAATGCTGATTGCAAAAAAAAGCAACTCAGAACTGTGGGGAATTAATTTTCTTAATCCCAAAAATGGTTGCATTACCAGTACTCACCACTATCAGAAAGCCGGCGTTTTAAAACCACCAGACTTTTGTGTAAAACTGAACAAATGAAACAAAACCAGACCAAGGAAAGACTTGCTAAGAGGTGGAAGAATGTAAAACTATATTCTGAAATGACTTGAAGGAAGTAATTATTTAATGTATAGGTACAAATTGTCAGTTTGATTTGAATGTAGAAAACTGGGAACAAAAAGTGACATTTAGCTGAAACCTGGCTTAATGAAACTGGATTCTGCCTGACAACTACCCCCGACAGGAGAAACCTGTTCAGCCACTCTTCCCAGGCCTAGCTGCATCCTGCTGGCCCTTGCCAAAAGGAGTTGTCACCTCTCTGATTAGATCAGGGGTGGAGCACCTGGGAACTGGAAAGAACAGAACAATGCAACTTCCTTGACTCAGGCAAATGTTATATTGGGGGCGTCGTAAAATAGCTTCCTCTTCGGAGAAACTGGGGGGCAGCTGTGCCTCTGTGAACAAGCTGGCTTGGGGGAAGTGGATAAACCAGTTATTCCACCATGTGATGTGGGAAGCCACACCCCTTTTTGACCAGAGCATAATTTTAAAAAGATAGATAACTCATAGTGCGGATTTGTCAGAATTATATAAGTAATATCATTATTTTTGTGATTTTTCTGTGAACATTTTGAGAGGCGTTAGGACGCTGTGGTGTATTCTGGGGGGTTGCTAGCGGAAAATAGGGTCTTACTCCAAATGTCTGCATGTTAAAAATCTGACACTTCATCAATTAATGTCCATACTCCTTGTGCACATGTGTGTAATTTTGGGTAAATGTCCGATATTGCAAAACCAGTTAAAAAGCGCAAAATGTTGTCATTTTTGAATGCAAGCCATCAGGAAGATCAGAGGCGGACACGCATAAGGAATATATAATGTGCACATGTAATTTCAACAAATTGTATATCTGGGAAAGATTATTTGAATCAAATATAGATTTGTGGGCAAACTGACCAGGGGAGGATCCTCTGACCCATAAACAGACCTCATCATGATGACAATCCATTTCCTTCCCCCAATCATGGGAGAGGGGAGAATTGGGCCAATGACAAGTAGAGAGGGACAGGCTTAGCTAGGCCCAGGCACACACCCATTTTCAAAACACATAAAAAGAGACTGCTGGGACAGGTAGAGACATTCAATTCCATTTGCTAGACTTTCAAGCTAAACAGAGACTACAGAACTTTGAACCAAGAAGGCCCACTGCAAGCAAAAGTATTTGTCAGCAGGCCTCAAAATCATTTGCAAACTATTCCACAGTGAGCTGTCTGAATTCTTTTGCCAAGAACTCTTGCCAGTACCCAGAAAGCAGTGTTACATCCAGAATCCACTTGATCCGGACCAGAAAGCAGAGCAGTATCCAGAACCAGAGGCCGCTGAATCCAGAGAGGCTAGACCAGCAGAGCAGAGCTGACCCAGATCGCTGTGAGCAGAACCAGTGCCTGATTGACCCGCTGAGTAGACAGAACCGCAGCCAGACGTGTTGAGCAGATCCGTGACGAGGCCTAGTTCAAATTTATATTGTGAGTACCTAGCAGAACTGTGCAGAACCAATCTCTTAGTTAAAATAATCTAATCCAAACTATTTTAACCTAAGTAGAACAGCCTCCTAGAAATCGTGTCATCTGTCATTTGTAAAGCTGCACAACTTTCACCTGTCAATTCTGCAGCTGCAAGCTGTCACCTGTCATTTTGAGTTTACTTTAAATCCGAAAAACTACCTTTATTTAATCATCCGTATCTCTGGAAACGTTTGGGCTAGGAACGAAATTTTCATCTGAAAGCTTAGAATCTAAGCTTTCCAATAAACCTAAAACCGACTTGCTACTCCTTATACTTTTGCCGTATCCCGATTCACGCACTCGCGAATTTTACCGCGATTTGCGATTTTGGCTCAATTTCTCCACTTGTCAAAATAGCAGCTCCATTCTTTCCTTTGTTAAAATCTGTTTGCAACTTGGTAATAACTCATAGAGCATTGCTAAAGTGAGCCTGAACTAATACCAACACGCATCTCCCACTCACCCTGAATCTCTAGAGGGAATTAAAATCAGTTGGCACGTTTTCCCATCCATTGCCATCACATTTAAAAAGCATTTTGGGCCTGTGTTTCAAACTCCTACCTGTTTCCTCTAAGCTTGCTGGGGGGGAACTGAATTTCGTATTGTATTTGATTGCATTCCTGAGAACTGTGTGCTTCTCTTTCCATCTCCTTCCATTTCTTACATTGCATAGGGGAGGGGGGTGAATTGCCAGAGAAAAAGTGATTATCTTATCTTTTGCTAAAATCATATCAAGTATTTCTGTACTGCATTTTATTCCTCATTGCTTTTCCCTTGAAATCATAAAAGTATTTTTGCTACTTTATCCATCCTATACTAACTCCTCATTGATTGTAAAGAAGTGTGCTAGTGCCAGATTACCCATTGTTGATCAACATCATATGTCTAAGTGTACTATCAGATATTAATTTATTATAAGGTGTGATATATATATAAATATATTGTTTAAATTGTCAAATAAACCTTTTAATTTGCAAAACAAACCTACTTCTTGGCTCAGTGGGGTCAGGGGGATTCTAAGAGGGGGGTGTTATACAAGGGTGATCATCCAGAGTACTGAACTAGACATAAAAATACATTAATAAGGGTTTTCCTCAGCATCCCATCTAGGCATTGACTTAGCTGCAGTGTTGATTGAATATCGCTTACACCCCTATCCCTGACCCTCATAGCTACCCAGGGATGCCCCTCTGTAACATGTCCCACTTGGTGCCCACAAACCCGCTTTTCCCCACAAATGACTCTAGCTGAAAGAACTACCAGTTGAAAGAAATGTTCAATTTTCCCCAAGTAGTCAAACAAGACAAGCAATTTAATGATTGTGGTTAATTTATTCTATGTCCTGATGATGGCCCAGTACAACACCTAGAAAGATGATATCAAGAATGTGCAAATCTTCATTATAGGGCCGAACCACCCTGTGTCGACAGAATACCTTACGAGAAAAAAACATCTGTTGTGATTTGAAAAAATCAGAAAGAAAAATCAATTGATGTCCAACCATTGGGCAATGTTTGAGCACAAAAACCACAGTGAAATGTAACAATACAATGATTCCATTCACGCCTATTAAAGAAAAAGAATGTATTAGCTTCTTTTGAAAATGAATGTGGTAGTGGTCTCATACCCATATAGACTAACTATGAAACATTCTCTGAAAGATGTCACCCACATTCAAAGCACTACCCATTACCTCTGTGATATATGTTAGACTGCCTCAACACTGCTTTAACCAGTTAGAGCATTTGACTCATCGTGTAGAAGATGATATCTTTCTGCCAATATTATCCTTAATCGTACAAGTGAACGGAATGAGGATCTGATTAGCCGGAAGATGGACTCCGCAATATGCACCCCGAAACAGGATCGTCACAGGTAGCTGTGCATGAAAAAACATGAATCAGGAACCAATCCAAAATAGGCAAAAGGCAATAACAGATAACTAAAGGAGCTTACTTGTTCGTTCTCTTTGAGTGAGTTTTTTGGGATCCTGTTCTAAGCAAACCAAGGTGTGAGCCGTAGAATGAGTCTTGATGTAGTGAAGAGTTAATGGATTGACGCAGCGAGAGAACCCTATACCACCGGCACGCGGATGCCTGAAATGAAGTCCAGTACAAGCCCCCCTAGAACGTCGGCACGAGGACGCCTATCACCATGTGTTCTGAATAGGAAGTCCCTAGTCCAAGCACACCAGGTGAGTGTAGCAAGAAGGTCTTCCCAAGTGTTCAAAACAAAGTTCTTGATAACGTGGAGACAGTAGCAGTTCCCAATACAGAACTTTCCTTTGTCAGCGGTCCTAATTGGCAGATTCCTGGCGGCGTCGGATGACAAAACGTAAGCAAAGTAAATTCAGGTCAGCGATCCGAGTCGGTAAAAGTTCCTGGCAGCGTCAATGACAAAATGTAGGCAAAGCAAATCTGTGTGAGCGGTCCGGGTCGAAAAGGTTCCTGGCGGTGTCTGATGACAAAACATAGGCAAAGCAAATCCTTGTTAGCGGTCCCAGTCGATACACAGGGAAACCAGAATAAGTAACAAGGGTAAAGGGGATCACAAGAGGACAGTTCAGGGTACACAGGAGTTCAAGGAGCAAGGGTAGTATGTGGCTCAATACCAGATTTAGAAGAGCTTTTACTCTGGGCAGCTGATCGGCCCTTGTGTAGAGCAAGTGGAAGCAATTGGGATGAGCGTGAGCAGAACACAGGACGCCCCGTCTCCATGGCAACACCCAGCACTCGTACAGGGACCATGAGCGTTGTGGTATTCTGCAATAGTGTTTTGTTACAGCAACTCCTCTAGTAGACATGAGAGGGGAATAACGGCCCACAGTTGGTGGGGAAATGGCTGAATTGTGGGCATAGGAAACTGCTGTTCCTGATAATGTATTCCAGTATAGTATGTTTGGTGACTTCCTTTTTGCCATTCTTTCCAACTGCATATAATTGCCTGCATACATCTTTTCACCCTCATCAATCCAGTGGACGGACACTGCCTGTCCCTGGAATAGGCCCCTTGTTTTGCAGAGTGACAGGTGCTTTAAGCACCCTCCTTCTGCTACTGGAACCTCCTGGGGAAGAAAAACCTTAGGTGCACCAGTGACATGAGGGATGAGAGAGCACAAATAACAAGTGTAATTTGCCTTCCCTTGCCCCACCCACCTCATATCATCGTACCACACATTCCCAGATAATGTTTCTTGCCCGCCCCCAATGCCATTGTAAAACACATCTGCATTAAATAAGTTTCTCTTTGTTCTTGTATGTTTGTCATTATTTGTGGTAGTGCTTTCTGACCTTTTATATAATAGAAACCAGAGAAAAGAAAGAGACAGCAGAACACAGAAAAAAGGCAAAACAAACCATAACACATTATTCATTTTCTTTCTATTATTTTTAACACTATTGTGAGGCCGATCACCCACCTCCTCCACAGGCCTCCTGTATAACCTAATAACAGAAAAAAAGTCAATGAGATCTGTGTAATACTGCCCATTAAGTAGTCCTCCTCTCCTCTTCTCTGAGGGAGCCGGCGCTGTTGTCTCTGCGGACATCTGAAAGGTGTATCCATGGTTCCCTGCCAGTCCCTTTCATGACAGTAGGTTTTTTCAGTAGACTACAGTATGTGGTCTGGTGAAGCAAGGCTCTTTCCATTTCCTGCTGAAGTTCCTTATCAAGATCTTGTCACCAGGGAAGAGAGGCGGTGCTTGTGATGGAAACATGTCCTCTTCTTGTGTGCCTGCTGATGATGTTTCTGCGTCTGGCCAGCTTGAACAAGGGCACACCCGACGAGACATGTATTTTAAAGAATTGGTAGTTTCATCAAGTACGCTTTGAATTCTTCACGAAGTAGCTGAGCTAAACTCTTAATGTCTGAAATTGTATGTGCAGGAGTGAAAGGTGCATGCATTCTCCTGCCAATAACAATTTTTTTGCACAGTGAAGTGCTGATACGCACCAGGTAAGCTGTGTAATGCAAACAAAGAAAGCGGTAAGCAGTGCTGACAGTTTTTTGCCAATTCTTACCGTCAGCTTGGCCATGTATTCTTTAAGCACGCCATTCAAGTGCTCTACTAACCGTTGTCTTGTGGCTCATACACAGAACATAGGTGGTGCTTTATCTCCAAGAGGGAAGCAATCTCGGTATATGATAGATATCTTTAATGTCAACATAGTCAGTATGCAAGTGCAAGTAAGGACCCTCTGGGCGCAGCACTGTTCCTTTGACAGTCTTCAACGTGTGTCCTGCCAGAAGTTTCTGGCTGGTCATGCATTACTCATAAACTCAGCAAACAACTCATAGAGGTTTGGTATGAACCAACTCTCATTAATCTCTACGGCCACATGTTCCTTTGACATATGGGCCAGGAAATATAGCTGCTCCAGTGCTACATTTAGTAATTTCTTGGGCATTATAACTTTACCCATGCTGTTCTTTCTCCACACTAAATCAGTGGGGGAGAGCAAACACCCTCTTTTGATCTATAGCTCATTTTCCTTCTGGGGTGCGTCCCCTTGCAATTCAATAATCTGAACAATGGGAAGTAGACTAAAGGGCTCATTAGTTTTGAGTCTCTTTGGCCCAAGCACCATCATGGGTGTTTTCCGTACCTTTTCTGGAAATAACTCGGCAATACCTTTGGGCATATAGGGCACTTCTTTGGCAGTTCTTTCAGCTATGTCATTGCCTCGGAAAATAAAATCCATGCTGTCTGTGTGGGCATTGCATTTTATTATTGCAATCTCTAATGGTAGCTTCAACACCTCAATTATTTGTGCTATTAACTCTGCATGCTGAATGCGGGACCCATCACTTCTTTTGAGCTGCCTCCTTTCCCATCGAGCCAACCCTGCTTGTACTGTGGAAGTGATGTATGCGGAGTCTGAAATAATATTGGCCATATGCCCCCTTGACATGTCTAATGATGTTATTAGAACCACTAATTCTGCCGACTGTGCTGAATAATGAGCTGACAATCACACTTCAGACCAAATGTGAAATTCTCCCTCCTTCTGACCAACTGCTTTGACACCAGTATGCCTGCATCCCGTGCTGGAGTCTATCGTCGATGAACTATCAATAAAGAGCATGTCTCACTACTCTACCACTTCTTCCTTCAGCTGGAGGATCCCTTCCATTCTGTCCAAGTAAGATGTGCAGTCATGAACATATTTTCCGGATGCAGCTGGCTGTGCTATGAATGTTGCTGGATTCAGTACACAACATCTAACAACCTCAATGGCTGGGTTTGTCAGTATCAACTCATAGCCCAAGGCCCTCTGAGTGTTTAACATGGACTTGGATTTCTCAATTATCACAAAAAGATAATGCTCCATGTATAAAGTTGCGGGACACCCCATTGTTATTGTTGCTGCCTTCTCTATGGCAAATGCTGCAGCCGCAAGCGCTTGTTTGCAGAGGAAATGACCCTGCATCACTTGGTCTAACAGACCACTGTAATATGCCAGAGGTTTGTGCTTTTTTCTAGGTGAGAACAGCCATTATCACTGTGCCGTCCGAATGTGAAAACAAGTAGAACTTCTCTTTATAGTTGGGCTGGCCCTTAACCTTGTGTGCTTCTTTAAGTGCTTGAAGGAGGGGCTTTGTGAATGTGGAATAGTCAAACACTCATGCCCTGCAGTAATTGCACAATCCCAGGAACTGCTGCAACTCCTTTACCGTGCAGGGTGGCAGGGTCCTATGCATTGCTTCCACTTTGTCTGGTGTTATCTTTTGACCCTCTGCAGAAATGATCTGCCCTAGATTCTCCACCTCTGTCTGGCAATACTGTAGCTTCTCCTTGCCTACCTTGTACCCTTTGTCTGCTAGTAGGGTCAAAAGAAGGATGGAAACTGCCCTGCACACTTCCTCTGTCTCACTGCACACTAGGAGGTTGTCCACATACTGTATCACTGTGCTGGGTACTTGCACATTGCTTAGATCCATCTGGACCACCCTGTTGAACAAACTAGGGAACTCTGAGTACCCTGTGGTGTACCTTGTGTTTTCAAATCTGATCCCACGATATGTGAACACAGTAAAATATCTGGAGTCTGGATGTAATGGGATGGAAAATAAAGCATTTTTGAGATTAATCACTGTGACAAATTTTGCATTTATTTGAATGTTACACAATATTGTAGCAGGGCTCTGCAAAAGTGGGAACTTGTCCTCTACCACATTGTTCAAGGGCGAAGGACCTGTATGAATCGCCAGGTCCCTCCCTTTGCTTTTTTAATAAGAAATATAGCCATGTTGCATGGGGATGTTGAGATCTGTATTATACCCTCTTGCCATAGCTCGGGGAGTGTCTGGTAGATGTCTTCATCTGCTTCAAGCGAAAGTAACTATCGTTTCCCTCAGAGCAGTAATACACCCTCTTTTAATTTTATGCTGACCGCCCCTGCGCCTTTGAGCACTCCCACTCATGGAACATATTGGTACATAACATTTCTGGGACCTTCTTTAAGTCTTCCTGAGAGTAGTTTGCCTACTTCTCCACTATTTGTGTCAGGTGTGGCACTAACCTTTCTATCACCCGTAAGGGGCATGGGGCATGGGATGTGCAATTGGACCAGTACTGCTACATTCTCCTTCTCCTCCCCATCTTCAAAAAACTGCTCATAAGTCACATCAGTCAGTGTCAATGTGGGGTCAATACAGAGGAGTGTACACCACTCAATGTCATCCTCATCCGTCCCACATAATATCACCATGCCTTTAGTGTTGTGACCTCTTCTAGGTTTAACAGCATTTGCGTCCCTGGGGCAAGTTCCTTGTTCCACGAGGGCCTGAAAAGAAACTTTGTGGAATGTTTTCCCTTTCATCCCTGGCACCATCCCAATAGTATTTGTACCCCGTATAGGAAGACTGTAGTGTGCATGGATTGCCCTCGTATTGTGCTGTGTGCACAGTAGGCCTTTATAATGGGTGCTACCCTTGCTGGATACATGTCAGGCGTGGAGCACACCAAACCCTTTTCTGAAATAGTTGTGTTTAGCTTACTTAACAAGTCCGTCCCCAATATGTTTATGGGAGTATCTTTGGAGTACAATAGGGGAACTACAAGGTATTGTGTGTCTATTGTAAGTGGACAATCTTGTGCAAATGGAACTGTGACAATAACCCCAGAGCAGCTGTGTGTGTCCTTAACTTTATCTGACAGTGGAAACCCACCCTCCTTTATGCAAGATTTGGTGGCCGCTGTGTCTATCAAGAAGAAGACATCTTTCTGTCCTACCTTCACTGCTACCTCAGGTTCCTTTTCAGGGTTTTCAGTTACTGCAAGGACTGGACACAAAAGCACTTTCTGGGGGCATTGCGATTGGGGAGCTATATTCTGTGGGACCAGGAAGGGATTCCTTCCCAGAACTGTTACTCCAGTGTACTGGGGTACTACATTCTAACGCAGCAGAGTATTGTCCCCTTGTGGGTAGGGGTGTCTGTGTGGGTGCTTGCAATGTGTTTGTGAGTGTCGCTGGGATCCCTATTGGCCCTGCTTGGGCGAGCGTCTGTACTTGTTGTGACAGGGGTGGTTGGGACTGCAGGTTTGTGGGTGGCCCCTGCTGCTGTGTTAGTGATTGCTGCTACATCAGTTGGCACCCTGCTTGTGAGCCGCCGGGATTGTAATAGAGCTAATGCCCATTGTCGATTGTATCTCTGGCCACTCCTTTGCCTATATCCCCACTATTCTATCTAGAGAGGTCTGTATGTCCGGGTGAAGCCATCAGACCAGTATATGGTAAAAGATCAGTATGTATGTATTTGTGCCATGATTTTCGTGTCTCTAGTGTCCAAAGTTCCTGTACTTGTCATATTTACTGTCATATATATTCTGCATGGTCCTCGTCTAGTTTTATCTTGCGGGCCAGCACCGTCCCCAGATCCGAGATATTGGGAAACATACTTCTGGGCATTTTCCACACATGGGCATGACAGTTGTTAAAGAGCGCCCCATCGTTTATATTGCTACTCACTTTTACTCTGTTGTATCCTGCTTGTTCAAATTGTCTCTATCCATCATTTTCCACGGCATTTAATGCACACCCCCCTTCCTTTCTGCAACAGGGGCATTTGTGTGGTTTGAGCCCAGGCCCCACCCCACCCCCTGGGGCCTTTGCCACCACTGACTCCGCCTTTCTACTGTGGAGGCTCTTAGACCAGTCCTTGCTTGTTCCTCTCAAACCCCATTTTTGTTTTGTTTCTGTCCCCTCCATTTTTCCCTATCTGCGGTTCAGGAGTCATCATCCCCAATACTCATGCCTGCCTCCTAGTCTGAGATGATACAGTCCTCTTCGGACATGTCTGGTCCTTCTTCCCCCTCACCAGGTGAGCCTTTCGTGTCAGTGTCCTTCCCACCCATCATTACGGGCTCCTCCCTTTTCTCCTTGTAGAGCTTCCAAAGCCCTAGAATGTTTTGCCTGCTCTTGAGCTTCGATCCGTTACAACTTGCTAACAAATACGAGAACATGTGTTCTATTATTCCGCTATCGAAGGTTTCTTCTCCTGGCCATTCACAAAAAAACTTTCTTGCAGTGTCCCGAACCCACTGAAAGTGGTGTTTTAATATTGTAGCACGATATTGGGGCAACTTATTATATAAGTGGTAAGATTCAGTGGTCGTTAGGCTGTGCTTGCCATTGCCTCCCTATATTTCGTAATGTGTCTGTGTCCCACTGATTGGTATTGAGTGCTGCTTATCACTAGGGAAGACTAACAACTCGGGCCTTATAGTAAAGAGTTTGTAAGAAGATTCCCCCATTATCAGCTCAACTCATAAATAATCCACATCATACAGTTTATACATTGTGCAAACTTATATGCAATTTCTGTTTCATTACATCAAAAATTCCAGTGGGTAAGTAACTTTGTGACTTTAACATCCTGACATATTGGTTTAGTGTTCCACCAACTCTGATGACCAACAAGGTTCACCCATTGGGCTTTTTCAAGGTGGTTTGTAAATAATACATTTTCTAGTCCTTCATTGGTTGGATCTGGTGCATTCTTGACGTTTCCATCCTTGTTGTTTTAAGTCTAGTCAAAGTTTAACAGCTTTGTATACTTCAAGTTTTACATGTTTTTGTATTCTTCTGTGCTATCATTGTTAATATCCTGCAGCTCTCTGCTTCGATTCTATATTTGTCTTAAAATCAGGGGTTCAATTCCTCGTCCTGATCAACGTTCCATTCTGGAAGCTGTTCCATGGCGGTTTCTAAGTGGTCCAGGTGCTTGTCCACCCTAAAAGCCATTCCCACCCTGTATGCACACCGAAAGTACTGTTGTCTAGTGTTCCCGCCCCCCTGTTCACTTCAAACCTTCGTCCTGTCTCACTTACCCTTATGCCCTTCACACATATGACCTCTTCTTCCCCCTATCCCTGCCCCTCATTGCTCTCCTTGGCATGCCCCTCTACCATGTCCCACTTGGTGCCCCCAACCCTGCTCTTCCCCACATACCTTTCTAGCTACACCTGTTCACACGGCACATAGGTGACACTGTGAAGCTGTCAATAAGGTTCCCAACCCTAGGAATGCCACGTTTGCCTCCCCACTATACTCCCCATGTCAGTCACCTAATTGGATGGGGTGCCCTCCTGGCAGTGCTGAATTTGGACCTTTACCGCACTGGCACCAAGCAAGCTTGCACAAGTTTTTTTTTTTTTTTTAAATAAAAGCTAGATAAAACAAACGTCAAATCACAATGAATATTGCTAAAAGGAATATTAACAGGTTCAATAAGTGGAACATAGCTGGGATCTTGCAAGCATTCGTGCATGGTGACAGTGGTATTATTCTGCTGCCAAAGACACATCGACCATTTCAGATACCCAACAAAAAGCAATCACTTTACTGTGAAACATGACACATGGTACCATTTCAGCGTGGGAGTGCTACAGGCGTATACTGATAACAAAAACTTCTAGGATTAAAGTTGAAGTGGATACATTTGAACCTCTCCCCTACCCCCCAGCCCCTTTAAAGGTCATGATGACACGAAACCTAGGAACTACACCTCAGCATCAATATATGGTCCACATATTAATGATGACAAATGTTATTAAAAACTGCGAGTTCAGTTGTAAAAATGCTGTTAAAATGTGGGCATGTTTGTGGTAGTAGGGGAATGTAGTTAGCTTTTAGAACAAATTGTCCAGTACACTAAACATACCTTATGAAGACAGCCCAACATTAGAGCACCGGTTGAATGGTGGATATAGAAACTGCTGCTGAAGGATATTTGGAAGAGCTTGCGTCCTCCATTGGTTGATGTTTTAATTTATTTACACTAGCTTCTGTGCTTTCCCTGGCCTGGTTACTTTTTGAGATCAGACACCCATGCGCCTGGTAATGCTGTGCAGAGTCGACAGCAAGCCTCCATCAAAGCATCTAGAGCATTATGAAGGATCAATGGTAAAATGATGCTACAGCGGACTACAAGTAGGTGGGCTTTTGATTGGCATACTATGTTACATGGTCAGGAGATCGCTAAATACTTGCACAGGAAATGTCAGGGAAATGTTGAGCCACATTTAGACTCAACACTGCTTATATCAGTGTAGGTTGTATAGAAGACAATCATTGACTTGGTAGCTCATCAGGGTCAATGACAACTAGAAAATAAAAGAATGCAGGGAGAAGCACATCACAACAAAAGGAATTGATAGAAAAAAACATTACCATTGATGTTAGAGAGACTACAGATTTTTCAGAAACTCTGAAATATGGTGGTGAATGAGAAGAGTGTAATGTTCTGCTTCATTTTGTTATGTTATCGTGCTCAGGTGTTTTTCTGCCTATGCCTTTTTTGAACAACCTGTGTCCCTCTGCACTCATAAATCACTCTGGGATATTCCAGGCTTTTCGATCATGGACTACAGGTAGTTGAAAAAGCCATAGGAAAGGTGGATCGTGTGAATGGGCAAAACTTACATAATTTTACTGTCAAATCCAAAAAGGGCGGAGGAGGTCTGGCCAGCAAGATTTATAAACTGATTGTTGCAGAATATAAAGAGAATTACAGTGTATGGGAAGAATGGAGAAGGAGACTGGGTTGTGACATTAGTCTGGGTGAAAGATCCAGGCACATTCATATTTTAAACAGGGTCTATTGGACCCCAGAACGTTTATGCAAGATAGGTCTTTCTGATTCAAATTATTGTTGGGGCTGTGTACACCAGATTGGAATGCTGGAGCACATGTTGTGGGATTGCATGAGAGTACATGATTGTTTGCTGGATATTTGTGTGATATTTGAGGAGGTACTTGGTGAGAAAATTGATTATGACTTTAAAACATTGATCTTGAGTGGAGACGAGTTGCTGGAAGATTTGACCACCTCTCAAAAGAAATAGCTACTTAGAGGTGCTATGATTGGAAACAAAATAATCCTGCAAGGGTGGAAATGTAGGGTCTCTCCAATTATAGATGACTGGATTGTTGAAATGCATAAACTTGCTGAAATGGAGAGGATGATCTATAGGAGAGAAAGGAAAGTAACTCTTTTTAAAAAACTGTGGGGGAGATTTATGGACCTGTATTAGTCACTGTATGCTCTGTTGATAAACTGGACGGATGGTAGGAGGGTGCGGGGGTGGGAAATGTACATACTTTAAAGTTAATGTATATAGTTTTCACTGCTTAATCTTATATGATTCTTTGTTCTTATGCAATTTGTTTTGACTGGATTATCTTTTCTTGTTATGTTTATTTCTGAACAAAATGAAAATAAATAATAAAACAAAACCTAAATCACCATTTCTAGCTTATACTGGAGGCTGAGCTTGTACTTCCAATATTGCAATAATGTTTAGACAAGAAATGATATGCAAATGGTAACTGTTGCTTGCACCTGTGTGAAGATATATTCCAGTCACTGGCATAACGGCAAGGCTTACACAACCAGAAATAGCAAGCAAAGCTAGTGACTGAGTTATCTTTTTATGTAACTGCTTAAGTGACAATAATATTATAATTGTCAGACTTGGCTGCAAGCCAAGTCCAAGCTCCTGTGTCGTTTGTGATCTCGTCTCTTACTTTGCCTACAGAGCTCAGTCCAGTAGGGAAGCAGATCCAAAATTCTACATCCGCTGCTGGGGCCGTACAAGCTGACAAACAAAGGTCTAAGATACAGGATCCTTTCTGCAGCCACTTCTAGGACACCACATTTTAGGACAGGAAGAGAGTTAACTATTTTCTAAAACTGTCTGCCTTATCTCACATGCATTACAAACCTTTATGATCGTTTAGCCCTGAGTCTGTACTCTGCCGGAGAATACTTAAAGTAATCACTTCTTATTTCTGTCAATGGAGTGCAGCTTCAATTCAGTACAGTTCACCTTTACTTCTGGTACCTTATGTGTGAGAAGCAAACAAAACAGAGGGGTTTGTGATTGTTGCGCCTGCTTGCCCTTTCTTTCACCCCTGCTTACTCTCTAGCCATGCCCGTCCGCTCCTAACAGAGCCCGAGGATTAGGGTGTCTCACTAGGTTGACCAGACATCCCGGTTTTGCCAAGACGGTCCCGGTATTTACCCCTTGGTCCTGGCGTCCCAAGAGTTATGGGAGTTTTAAAACCTTGTCATGGAAGTGGAGGGACATGTGGCTATGGTCCTGTTTTTTTTGCTGTGAACCGATTAAGAAATCATTAAATCGGGCCCAGTCCTGCTCTCCCTGGCCGCTCTCCTCCAATTGGAGTTGTGTGCCTGTGAACAACCCCTGCAACAGGCCACCAACACAGAAGTAGGACTACCATTTTATCAGAGTCCTGTTTCCATTTAATGTAGTCCTACTTCTATGTCTATTGACAGTGTCCTGTTTCTTCTTTTTTTATCTGGTCACCCTATGGCTCACACACTAGTGTATTTAACTACTGTGTCTCTGTGTTTCCCCCTCCCCTTGTGCTTCTCTGGCAATCCACTATACTAATTATCAGTCCAGTAGAGAAGCAGGTCCAAAATTCTCCTTCCAAAATGTTATTGGGATTTAGATCATGCACGCTGACCTTTGTATGGCCTCCTTGCTCTCTGGCAGTGTTAAGGGGGTGGGTTAGGTTAGTGGGGAGAGAGAGGGTCTATGCAAGAGAGCTTGCCATTGAGTTGATGCATGCAGACCATAAGTACAATGAGCTCTTCATGTCAGTCTGTTTCTAGGCGTCCAGGGTGATCAATTAGGCATTTGTGTATAGCGAGGAGCCTTACATGCCATTGCTGCTGCGATGCATTGACCCGGACTGCGACTTATTTTCAGTGTGTGAGTGGCTTAGTTGGTAGTTGGTATGTGCTTGCTCTCTTTGAGCGTAGAGGTCAAGAAGGTAAGTGCAGTCATGACAGACAGTTTGCCATCAAAGGGACTTTTCACTGGTTTGAATAGAGAGGCATCAGCAAAGGAGATGAATGCTCCCTGCCATTTAGTCCTCGTCTACACAAGCAGCCCCCTTCCTTGATCATCCCATATCTTTCCTGCTAAGGAGCAGCAAGAAAAGAGGCGCATTTGGGGCTTTGGATGTAGGACTTTCTGGAAGAAGATTGAGCTGGGAAGTGCGGCCACCTCGGTGGGATTACGGGAGCTGTAGTTTTGTCTGTTTCATACCGCACTTTCTCAGGTTTCCCTTTAAAAGCTGTGTGTTTATAACCACATTTTACTTTTGCGCGCTCCACGTCTTGAAAGACCTCTATGGCGTGGGGATGGTCCAGACACAGTCAACGGGGGGACATGGGTAAGCAGGCACAGCAATATATTTTCTTTCACTTTTCCTTAATATTTAACCTGTCTCTTAACTGTCTACAGCAACCCCGCTTACTGGATCACCCTGAGTGACATCTGTGGGAAATGGACATGGGTAGGAAAGGCAATGGGAAGGATTCCCCAAACTCCCTGGGAAGAAACACAAGGTTATAACAAGTGCATCTCACACACAATGCAAGCAAGACAAGCTGGTGTATGGTTCCTTTAGTCCCAGTAGTTGTATTTAAAATGTTTGGGGAAAGAAAGGGGAATCGCAAAAGACGATATATACACACTCTATTCCTATGCCTAAGCAACTGTGCAAAACTTTTTAAAAAATATAGTTTTTTAAATATATACAAATAAAGTATTTCCAAAAATATACAAAAAGTGCTTACAAGTATAAAGAGTTATTATAAAGTGCACTTTAAACCCATATACAAAATACCTTACTTGAGCGACGGCCAGGGCTACCTCCAGGTCCATTCTGCTGCAGGTCTTGTTATTAGCTGCTCCTGGATGCTCAGCAGGCAACGCAGCAGCAGTCTGTGAGGGCCCCAAAGTTCTTGTAGGCTCGGCTTTGTATGTCAGGAGCAGGCCAGCACCTTAGCAGCAGTGCAGTGGGTCCTCATCAATAATAACCGGTAGGGCTGCATATGCCAGGTGCAGCCCGGAATTGATTGCAGCATCAGGGGGCCCCAGTTACTCCCTCAACCCGGGCTAAGTTTGCCATCTGTGGCCAGGGAAGACTTTACAGACCTGGTGGGGGGCGGGGCCAAGCACCAATCAAATGGCACTCCACTTCATTTTTGGGCAGTGCCGTGTATCGAAGAGCAGGCTGACAGGCGACAGTGACATTGGGCACTCTCCGTCCTCATGGGGAGCACCAATCAATGAACGCCCCATCATTGCATTGATGGTAGGTGCTGCACCCCTCCATGCAAGGCAACAGGGCATCGCTGATAAGCAAAGACAGGACCAACCAAGTTAACTGTGGGTTGTCGCTCAGTGGTGCAACGGCTCGACCCTGTGTCGTGAGAGTCAGTCAAACTTTAACTGTCAATGTTGCTCCGATTGCGCCATTACCAACATTCTTTTAATTTTGCTTTGTACGTTCTCCATGCGGCTTCACGCGCAGAGGGCTCTTTTTCTGTTCTTTTTTCCCTCCGGGAGGGGGTTACACCTCAACAGAATAACATGTGTTAAATCTCAAAATATATATGGGCATGAGGGTGTAGTCTAAATATTCATATACAAATGCCTCATGGAATATTCTCAATACATGATGCATCAGCCATTGAGGTGAGCAATGTAGAAGATAATGCCATAATCCCAAAAGAGAACACATGGACTAACAGTGTAAATGCAGGGGGCATACGAAGAAACACCGTAATAAGCACAGAAGTGGGATCTACAGTAAGCGTTCAATATTTTTTATTTTTTCTGGCTGTCAAAGTGAGATAAACCTTCACAGGCAGTCCAGTTTGTAGAGTTTTTCGGCACAGAGCAAACATTCCTCACATCACACAACTCTTGGCTTCCCCTTCATTTCAGTGTTGTGTGTTATTTATCCTGTGTCCAGTTTGTTTCCTCTGTTGGCCTGATTGTACTGCACAGACCCTTTTGCTGCTCTTGATCCCATCAGCGGGAGAAGGGGTACTTCCCTTGCTTGTGTCTTTGTGTGCTTTGCGCTGCCTTTCATTTGCAGCTCTATTGAAAGAAGAGAGTCATCTTCGTGAAACCACGGAGGGGGCTTTAAAGCACCAGGAAGCTATAAATATGTGAAGAATTGTAGTTTTAACAAAAACAGGAAGAAAATAGTTGGACAGAGGTTTGAAGTGAACCTCAACAACCATTGTTGAGGGACTTATTTAAAACAAGATATTGGAATGTACAAATCTCCTGGAAATCCCAATAGTGCAGTTTAATATGGCATGGGTGAGAACAGCAAAATAATTGCTAATTGTTTCACAGACGCACCCTCGAATTTCCATATCAAAATGTGCAACAATGGACAGTTGTTTGCCTTCTGAGCTATTTACATTCTGTGCTTTGAACATGCTTGGAAAATAATGAGTGTAATTGATATGGTTGTTATTTTATGTTGCCCATTGGTTGAAATCCATACTTTACAGAAATTACATTACTCCCATTGAATATTTTAAATAATTCAAGGGCATGATAAATTCCCTGTGAATTGTGGGTTTTCATTCGGCCATAACCACAAGCTTACCCCTTCTTAATGCAGATGTTCCTAACCTAAATGATGCTGCAGGCTCAGAAAACCTTTATGGGCAATGCTGCAAGGGCATCCCACAAGCGAGGCAGGGTAACTGCTGTTACCATCGGCAGCTGGGAGAGGGGCAGCCCCAACCCCCCGCGCCTGCTCCTCTCCTTCCCCCCAGCTACGGAGACACGCAGTCTCGGCAGCACAAAAGCCACGGAAGGGTAAGGTGCAAGCAGTCATCGCACCCTTCCTCCAAACAGCAAGGTGCTAAAGCGCCACAAGGAAACAACCATCAGGCAGGGCCCAGGTTCAAAGATCTGCCCCCACTAGGGGGTCAGACAGTCGGCTATCCGGCCGGGGGCTGCTACAACAGCGGCCCCATCGCATACACAACAAAGAGCCAGGGCCTCCCTGGGTCCTATAAATGGGAGCAGCATGCTCAGAGTAAACACAATCTGTTTGTGGACCCTGAACGGGGACCCAAGCAAGCAGGAGGTTCACTGTTTACTCAGTGTTTTCCAAATCATCTTGCTTCTTTACCACAGAACCCACCCACCCTACAAAAGGGGAGAAGAACAAAAAGAAGTACAAGGCACTGTACGGTGCCCACAACAATTCGTGGGACACAAGAAGGCAGCATGGGTCCGAGGGGGTAACCTCAGGACTCGGTGCCCAAAAGTATGATACCATCATGATATGTGATATTGTTATTGTCATAACCCATATCTGTACAATAAAATCATACGTCCTTTTTATTGCCAACACTTGAAACAAGTTGTGAGCCTATCATTAGGGTGAGGGTTTGGGGTTCGGCCATTACTAATGCATGCATATGGGTTCAGCAGTTACACTGTTCAGTCTCCATGGGCTGAATCTACAACAGAAGAGTATCTTTGTTGGGAATTCAGCGGCACTACAGCAGAAATTTTCCTCCATGTCTTTCATGCACACCAGTTACTAGAATAAACCGTAAACAGACCCTTGTCTTTGAATTCACAGTCGAAAGACCAGCTAACCTAATCAGCACACACCCAGACATTTGACCCACAGACATAATCAGAACAAAAGGTATGTGTGCAGTCAAACCACACTTGGCATCAGCTCTTGATCTAACTGCTTAGTAGGCCTGGATGAACGCATTCAGTAGAGCCTTGAATCACAAAAAGGTTAGGTGATTAAACGAGGACGAACATCAGCCGAACAATTTTAAAACATTTGACCGAGTTCGAAGTCTCTACAAATGAGTGCACCTGGCTGGATTTTGTTTTCAGTCTTAGGCACCTTTCAGAAAGGCAGGTGTATGTTGCTTTCGAAATGTAAGGAAAATTTCAAAAACTGGAGTGAGTTAAGTAGGAAGGAAGATGGGTGAGCTACTGAATGACTGAGGTTTAGGAAGTCACATTTAGGGTAGCTTTAGTTTATGCTGTGTTATGCATTCAGAGATTTGAAGTGGGTGATCAACACAAGTGTCATTAGGTGAGTTTAGGGAGAGGGAATCCCAAAGAGTGAATGAATGAGATCTGTGCCGTCAGGTAAAACTTGAGGGGAAGAGCACATAATCCCTCAAGGTAGTGGTGCCAGACACATGATTGCATGCATTTTGTAGGAGAAAGTATCAGAGAATCAGACTGGCAGGAGATACCATTCAGTGAATGCCTCTGAACGTGAGCGAATGTGGCACGTGCAATAGGAGGACACCTAGAAGGAGGGGCAGGAGGAGAATAAAATCCCAGAGGGAAGCTTATACTAGACTGATACTTGAATGATTTTTGTGGGCGAAAGCAGAAATTCAGGGAGGTGGGAGAAACCATTAAGTGTATGTCAGTGGGTGCCCCTTGGGAGGAGGAGCAGCAGAAGCAGAGATTCCTGAAGGCATTTTGTAGGAAAAAGTATTAGAGAATCAGACTGGCAGGAGATATCATTCAGTGAATGCCTCTGAACGTGAGCGAATGTGGCACGTGCAATAGGAGGACACCTGGAAGGAGGGGCAGGAGGAGAAGAAAATCCCAGAGGGAAGCTTATACTAGACTGATCCTTGCATGATTTTTGTGGGCGAAAGCAGAAATTCAGGGAGGTGGGAGAAACCATAAAGTGTATGCCAGTGGGTGCCCCTTGGGAGGAGGAGCAGCAGAAGCAGAGATTCCTGAAGGCAGCTTGTGCAAGACTCATGCACATGTGTTTAATTTAGAATAAAGTATCATAAAAGCAGAAAGCCGGATGTCAGCATTCAGTTTTTTCCCTTGAAGAGAGTGAACGTGACACATGCCATCGAATAACAGTAGTGAGAAGGAGCAGGATGACAGAAAACCCATGGGGGCACATTGTGCAATATGGAACGTGCGCTTGATAAATATGTGTAACATAACTTATGTTACAAAAGCCGCGTTCACCCGTAGGCATCTTGGTGCTAAAAATAAATAGCTGAACATCAACCAGCAACAACCATCACCTAAAAGAGAACCATAGTTTGGCGGCCACCACAGGAAAGGCGTGGCCGCCAACCCAAGAGAGTCGAATCCTAGGAACAGAAATAACTGCACTGTACTGAGATCGGAGAGCACGACTAGGAGGAGCATATGGCTGAAATTTCTGTTGAAGGTACTCTGCCCCATTCCGTAGAAGGTCCTGTGTACAAGGGCACAGGGACTTAAAACATACCCGGGTCCAAAAAGAGAGCCAGTGAAGCTGGCGGAGAACTGGAAGTATGTAGGAAGCAAACAGAGCAGGGGTCACAGCTCCCTCAGCAGTATTTTGTAAAACCTGAAGCTGTTTTAGCAAGTACTGCGTTTGGGCTATAAAAAGTGAATTGCAGCAATCTGCACCGCTCAAAACAAGAGAGACAACCAAAGGGGCATGGAGGTGAGCCGGAAAAAAAGGTAGGACTTTACGTAAGATCTTTAATCTGAAATGTCCAGACTGACAGACAGCTGCCACATGTGCATCCAATGAGAGTGAGGCATGTAGTTTAACATCAAGATCCTTCCCCATCAGAAGTGGAAGCAAACAGAGTGAAACAGGCCAGAAGTCAGAAGTCCACAGAGAAGCAGCAGAAGGAGGACCCACCAACCAAGACCTCCATCTTGTCCACATTCAGCCTAAGCCAATTATCATATATATATATATATATATATATATATATATATATATATGCTTAAATGATTTTTATGGGAGAAGGTAGCAGAGTTTCAGGAACCAGTGATACTATGCAATTTACTTCTCTTGATGTGAGTGGATGAGACATGTCATCAGGTTAAGCCTGGGAGAAGGACCATGAAGGGCAGAGAATCTTTAATGGCTAGTGAGATTTTTCTGAAAGAAGGTAACAGAGATTCAAGAAGGTGGGAGATAGTATTCCGTGTTCATCTCTAGAAGTGAGTGAATAAGACAGGTGCTACGGAGTGACATTTAAAAGGAGTAGCAGTAGGAGCAAAGAATCCCTGATGGTGACATGTGTGAGTCTCATGCTGATAGGATTTTTGCGGGATGAAATAGCATAGATCCAAGGAGGCTACGCATACCCTTCAGTTTTTAGGTCTTGAAGTGAGTGAACAAGATATGTGACATTGGGTTACACCATAAATGAGAATCAGAAGGAGGAGAGAATCTCTGACTCATGCTTGCATGAATTTTGTGGGAGGAGATAGTGGAAATTCATGGAGGTGGGAGATTCCATTTAGTGCAAGTCTCTTGAAGTGAGTGAATGAGGTACATGTCATTGGGTAACACCTAAGAGGATGAGCAGAGGATCAGTGAGAGCAGCTTGTGCAAGACTCACACTTGTGTTGTGATTTTTGTATGGGATAAAGTAGCAGAGATCCAGTGAACTGGAAGATACCACGCCAATTTGTGTTCTCTTGAAGTGGGTAAACAAGACACATACCATTAGGTGATGCTTGGGAGGAAGAGCAGAGAACTCCTTATGGCCACTGGTGTGAGACTCACACTTGTATAATTTATTGGTGGAATAGAGTAGCAGAGATTCAGTGTGGTGGCAAATACCATTCAGTTTTTATGCCTTGAAGTGAGTGAACAAGATATGTGACATTGGGTTGCACCATGAAGGAGAATCAGAAGGAGGAGAGAATCTATACTCATGCTTGTATGAATTTTGTGGGAGGAAATAGCTGAAATTCATGGAGGTGGGAGATACCATTTAGTGCATGTCTCTTAAAGTGAGTGAATGAATGAGGTATATGCCATTGGGTAACACCTGAGAGGATGAGCAGAGGATAAATGGGGGCAACTTGTGCAAGACTCACACTTCTGTTGTGATTTTTGTATGGGATAAAGTAGCAGAGATCCTGTAAATTTGTACATTGTTTTCTCTTGAAGTGGGTAAACAAGACACATACCATTAGGTGATGCTCGGGAGGAAGAGCAGAGAACGCCTAATGTCCACTGGCGTGAGACTCACACTTGCATAGTTTGTTTGTGGAATAAGGTAGCAGAGATTCAGAGTGGTGGCAGATAGCATTCAGTTGTCTTTTGAAGTGACTGATTAAGACACATGTCATTTGTTGACAATTGGAGGAAGAGGAGCAGAGAATCCTTGTGAGCAGCTTGTGCGACACTCAGGTTCCCATGGCTTCTATGGGAGTAACAAATCAGATATTTGGGGAGATGGGAGTCACCATTTAGTTTTCATTTCTTGAAGTGAGTGAACAAGACATGTGTCATTGAGAGACACTTGGGTGGCAGAGTGGGAGGAGGAGTGAATCCCTAAGAGCACATTGTGTGAGACACATGCTTGAATGAGTTGTGTGAGAAAGGAGCATAGATTCAGAGAGGTGAAGATGCCATAATGTGTATGCCTCTTGAAGTAGCTGACACCTGGAAGGAGGAGTAGGAGGATCATAGTTCAATTAGAACAGATTGTCAAAGACTTGTGCTTACATTTTGTTTGTTAAATACAGTAGCAGAGATTCAGGGAGGTCAGAGCTAGCATTCACTTTTCATCTCTTGAAGTGAGTAAATGAGACATGTGCCACTGGGTGATTTTGTAAGGAGTAGCAGGAGGAACAGAGAATCCTAGATATTAGCTTGTGTGATTTCTGTCAGAAAGGGGAAGAGATTCAGTGAGGCAAACAACACCATTCTGTTTCTGTCTCTTGTAGTTAGTGAATAAGACATGTGCTGCTCTATGACACTTCGGAAGAGGATCAAGAGGAGTAAGGAATTCTTAAAGACAGCTTGTGGAAGACTCATGCTCACATTGTTGTGACAAAATGTAGTTGAGATTCAGGGAGAAGGAAGATGCCGTTCATTTTCCACTGCTCACAGTGAGTTAAGGAGACACTTGCCATTGGTTGAGACTTAGGAGGATGACGAGGAGGAGGAGGAGCAGAGAATCCCAGATTGTAACTTGTGTAAGACTCATGCTTTTGTGATTTTCGTTTTAGAAACGGTAGCACCAATTCAGGAGGCTAAGCGATGTAATTCTGTTTTTGTCTCTTGTTGTGAGTGAATGATACATGTGCCAGTGTGTGGCACTTGGCAGAAGGAGTAGAGAGTCCCAGAGGGATGCTTATGTGTGACCCATGCTCAAGTGATTTTTATTGGAGGAAGTGGCATAGATTCAGAGAGCAGGGAGATACCATTCGGTTTCACATCTTAGAGTGAGTGAATGAGACACTTGCCATAGAATGAGACTTGGGAGGAAGAGCAGGAGGAGCAAAGAATCTCTAGAGTCTATTGTATGAGACTCATGCTCGCTCTCTACCAGATTTCAGGGAAGCTCGAGATAGCATTCATTATTCATCTCTTGTAGTGACTGAATGAGACATCTGCTATGGGCTGACATTTGGGATGAGGAGTAGGAGGCAGAGGTAATCCCAAATGATAGCTTGTGTGAGATCCAGACATGTGATGAAAGATAGCAGAGATTCATGGATGTGGGACATACTATTCAGTTTTTGTGTAGTGACTTGAGTGATGAGGCATGCAGAAGACATGGGAGTAGGCGCAGACAATCCCTGAGGGCAGCTTGAGTGACACCCAACTTCATGGAATTTTGTTTGCAAATGGAGCAGAGACGTAAAGAATTGGGAGGTTCCATTCAGTCTTGAAGTGAGTGGATAAGAGAAGTGCCATTGTATGACATTTGGGAGGAGGAGAGAGGAATAGAGAATCTTTGAGGACAGCTTGTGTTGCAAGGTTTATGCATAAAAAAGTATAAGGGATTCGGTCAGATGCAAGATAAGCTTCACTGAGTGAACTAAACATTTGGAAAACTTGTCTTTAGCACCCAAATGAGCAAGAGGCACAGGGAGCCATACAGCTTGTGATCTTTTCACCTCTGCAGAAGCACCTGCTATATGCATGGGGATACAAAAATTGCACAACATCATTTCAAGTTATCATCCAACTCACATTCTACACCCGCTATTAAGTAACTCTGAAGCAAATGCTCCAGTCCAAGTACATACATTGGTATTGCATCACAACAATGAACTGTGGTAAAATACAAAACAAACTAGTCACTGTGAATTGGATCCTCTTCAGGGGTTGTTGTAAGAATTACAGTATTCAGTTTACATGGTAAGTGTGTTCTGAGATACCGCCAAAAGGGCATAATGTGGTATTGTGAATAAAATACTGCAAGGACATGAAATTATGATCTAGAGTGTACCAAGTCCAGCTCACTAAAATTCCACAAAAAAAAAAAAACAACAGGCTCACGAAAAAATACCACCAAAATACTGCCAATAGAAGATAGAGGCTCACAGAGGAGAGTGCCCTTCTGTTCGATCAACTATCTCAGAGGGGCAAGGCGTGTAGATTGTATCTGCTGAAGATCAGGGAAATACCAAACATGGTTTAGTTAAGCAGCAGGAGAAGTTTGAAAAATCCAGGACTCTATCTCCACTTCCCTTCTCGCTGATAAGATGGAAACTAATGATGATGTGGAAATGGATGGTGATCAAGAAAAATAATATAATACATCTGAGTCTAGCTATGAATGTGTGTTGCTGCTGGAAAACAATAATACTCAACAGGATGAGATTGACAGAGATAAAGACTCTAAAGTAGTAATAGAAGTTGCCCCACTATCTATGTACAGTCTCTCCAAGAAAAAGCCTACCTTTCACAGATTGAAAGTACATTGCATCATTAAGTGGCTTCTAGAACACCAGAATACCACTACTATCCATGTGACCCCAGTCTGTTTGTTGTTAGCCCATAATCAAATGGTGACAGAACTTCACAGAATAAATAGCAACTAAATTGGCCCACTTGCATATTCTACCAGAAAACAAGGTGGTGTGGAAAGACAGGGACCAGCTTGTGTACTGTATCTATGCAGTACTAAATGCAGTGACACCATATGGAGGCATGGAAAGAAGTGAAAGGTTCTGAAGTGCACCCTCCCTATAACATCAGACAGGCAGCACACCTGCACAATGTTCTCTGTGTCATTGCATGGGCCACTAACTACTACCCCTATCACCTGTGTGATGCAAGCAATCCCCCACTGTGTGAGGTCAGTCCAGTGGAATCCTTTGAGCGGGAACAAAACTATCTAAGTTACATGACAAACTGCCTGCTGAACGCTATCCAGGTTATAATGTTGGGAATAGATCTGGTTCCCAGAGGCTTATGGGAAAAGTTGATCAACATTAGGAAGATCCTGTTTGCCCTTTTTTCTTCTGCAAGGTGGTACCGGAATTTCAAAACACGGTTATGGCTACAATTGGGTGGGTACTTCAGCTGTCCACAGATCTAAAGTTCCACTTCACATGGACATGTTGACCAGTGCTCGGATCATCGACTACATGACAATAATAGAACAACATGACAATAATAGAACACTAGTTGAACTTTCATTCCTCTACCAGTCAAGAGGATTTCCATGGTAATGAAAGGGACAGAAGGTCTACACAGTTGGGTACTTGGCAGTGTTGTGGGAAGAAGGTGGAGGCACAGTGGCCAAGGATTCATAATTTGCATTCACGCATTGTTACTGGATCACATTTCCTTCACACACTATCATCAGCTTGTGAAAGAAATGTTTCTTGTTGCCCAGAAGATCTGTGCACCTTTTATTCAGTTTGCCATATCAAATAAATGTACCGTGCTTGTTGCAGGTATGCCACAATATTCCTCTGCGTAAAAATGAAGATCTCATTTTCCACTTGTTGGAACCCGACTTTTCAGATATTGGAAGGTCCATGTAAGCAGTACCATACCATTAAAGATTATGTGAACACTAACAGAAGAGCTCTAGATGGGGAATTGTGTTCACTATGTCAGTTGGCATCTGGTTTATAAAGACCTTTCAGCACTACAACCTTTTGAAATAGTCACAAGTGGGTTAGGCACCAGAACTCATCCCTCACTGAGGGTCTTCCTCTGTTGTACCTGCTTGAGCTAAAATATCCAACATAGGAAAGATCTGTGCCATAGCAGGTGATGCTGATGAAGAACAGATGGTAAGGGAGAATTACTAGAGTACAAAAACGGCAGAAACTGGGAGAACTGCTAGAGCTCAAACACTGTAGAACTCATCTGAACATGGATATAATATATAGCCACTTCTGAAGCAGGGAGAACTGTTGGAGTGTAGCCACTGGGGAACCCATGTGAATTTACATCACAGCCACCACATTACTAACTATTAAAGGTCAGCCTTGAATGAGACCAGGAGAACTGCTGTAGTGTGGCCACTGTTGAACCCACATGAGCTTCACACCAACCCCTCAAACCTGACTAAGGTACGGTACCACTAGCTCTAATAGGTGTGGGCTACACCACACTGAAGTGAATTTCCTCCCACAAAATTTCCTCCCACAGAACAATTCGAATGTAAGATTGGCAACACCTAGTAACGATCAAGAACCCGCTACCTCAGGAAGACATACTGCCTGTGAGAACCAAACAACAAAAACTGGGGGTACCCATAGGAGAGACAGGCACACAGGACCAACAAGGAAAGACCTAACCACAGGTTTCTAGATGGAGGCCTTAGACAAGGTGGATCCTGATACAAGAGCAAACCTATATACATCCACTAAAGGAGACAATCACTCAGATCCCCATAAGGAAAGAACTAACAACAGAACACCACATGCCACCAAAAGGAAAGAAGGAAGGGTCTTTCCATCAGGGAACCACAACTACAATACCAATACAACCAGAACTACAAAGCCACAAATCGCCAAAGCAAGGACTCTGCCTCTGTGAACCAAACACAGACAAAACCACAGTACCCCACAAGGAGAGACAGCCACACAGGACCCCACAGGGAGGCTTTTGCTACTGTCAACTCAACTACAACTACAAAACTACAGCTTCACGTAAGGGAAAATCAAGCCAAACCAAAGGCTAACGCAGAGAGGCCTTCACAACTGTCAACCTGATACACAAATACAAACAGAACTACACAACTTCCAGAAGCCACAAGGATAGACACCCTGCAAGGCCAAAACAGATCATCACATGCAGGCCCTTGCTGCAGGGAGCCCGATACTGATGGTTTACTACCCAAGGGATATCCCAAGGAGAATAATAGTCCAATCCACGACAAGCCCCTGCCTAGAATGAAAACCTTCTCAGAACAGAACCCAGTACAATATGCCATACATCAGGAAAGACTGACTAACAAGGAACAAGCAAAACTGAGCATATGAAATGGAACAATCCCGGAATACCACACCTGAAATGGACGCACACTGAGGGATCAAACAGCTTGCCCAACAGAAAGAAGCCCATTTGCTGAAACACGACCAAAATTGCTCCACCTAACACCCTATATATCAATCCACCACCCACTTGGACAGCTAACTATACAAAATAACTAACCCTACTAATAACCCTTTAATTCTCTACCATTCAGCACATTTACCACCTACTACATAACTAATTTGATGCAAACCTCAGACACGATACACCAAAACCAATAAACTCTACCTTCTCCCACAACACCCAACACACACAGGTAATGTCTGCATACAACACACACATGACAATGGCCCTCATTAGGACCCTGGCGGAGTGGGTTTCCGCCAGCGCTAATCGCGGCGGACCCGTCCGCCGTACTACGAGTTCCCTTAGCGCCATGGAGGTTTTCTCCGCCTGGTTTTACCGGGCGGAGAAAACCATGGCGCTAAGGGACCTCGTTGTTAATTACGCCGCCGTACTTTACGGCGGCGTAATTAACTCCTTCCCCACTCCCATTATACCCTATGGGGCAAGAATGGGAATGGGGAAGGGTAAAATGGGGATTGGGGATTTACCGCTCCGCCAAGGTCGGCATGGGGTGGTAAATCCGCCAACCCCCATGGCGCTATCGGCGGCTTTCCGCCATGCTCCGCGGTGCATTTAGCACCGCGGATTCCGCCAGGGTCGTAATGAGGGCCAATCTATCAAAATCATACCAGAACACAGTGAACGTTTTTTCTTAACAGAAGCTAGCAGCAGCACATCAAAGATCTATTTTGATTCTCCTCTCAACTCCACTAACCATCCCAACCCCCCCTCTTTTCTGATCCACCCGAGCACTCCCAGAGACCATGAACAATGGCAGCGAAGTGCAGTACAAGTTCCAATAAAATAACATAACATAACTTGCTTTCATCGTTGTATGGTGATCTAAGGGTAGGTGGATTTAAAAGAAACATTGAGTACATGCTGGTTTTCTTTATGGGAACACATTTTGAGGTAAAAGTGACAGCTTTTTATTAACATATGTCAGTGTCTGGGAAAGAGAACTCACAGCAAACCTTACATGGAGAGAGTGTGATTTATAGTGAAGTGTTAAGGTTCAACACACCAACTCAACTTACGGGCAACGCAGTGTAAACCTGATCTGTAAACCCACACCCAGCTTTACCAGACCAAGCCAACCCACACCAACCCACGTGGTTTGCCCACGAGGTGATTCACTGAGCCCTCTCTCTCATCCACCGGGGCGCCGCCCATACACTAATGCCCAAACCGACCCAAGCAGCATCCTGGCACGGCTACATGCCACCCGTTCAACTCCACATGACAATCCACGGACACCAGCACCCTGATCCCCATCCAGCGCACGTTTATTTAGACACTCCAGCATCAGCACCGCAGACCCACGTTCCTAATGACCCGACCACAGTCGGCACCTTTTAAGCACACAGGCACGCCCGCTGCACCAGATCCCCACCCCTTTGTACACCATGCTCGCTCCAGACAACGGTCGTAACTTATATCTTCCTAAACCCACGGCCCAAGAGCTGCATGCACAATTCTGCCGCAACACATACCCAGGGACCTACCTGTAATTACAGTCACCCGGGCCACACCATATTCGCCTTGCCCACAACATTCTATTCACCACAGACTCTACACCTAGCAAATGAATTGTTAGCACACGACTTCAGAACAGCATGTACTAATTCTGTTTCAACACACACCCAGGTAGCAACCTGTGATGACCACCAGTAGCCTTGGCTAACAACCTCCGCTCCCCATGCAATGCAGGACATCGTTTGGCACTAAGAAATCTCTCTCTGCACCAACCCCAACCTAATTAAGGACATACACCAAACAGGTGAGCTCACCCCAATGCCATTCTATACCACACTATATTGACAAATCTCTTTATCCCTAAAACATGCTAATACCTGTTCACCAATCTTTACTCCTTTTATGTCCTTTTTCCTCCATGACTTGATATTATTATAAATGATACTCCATGAATGATTGTCATTATTTGAATTATGCCTCTGTACTGGCACATATCTGATCAACACTGCTCCTTTTGTCGTTTATGTATAAACTGGATCAACCGATCTAATGCTTTATCCAATGTTTCCACTGTATCACTTCACTGTATATGAACCTTAACACTTCACTATAAATCACACTCACTCTGCACTTTCCACCATTTATGATAATACATATGAAATTTTATGGACCTTTTCAAACCTCAGTAGCCTTGATAAAGACCTTTATGGTCGAAACACGTATCGGCACCACATGTAAAACAATGTCATACACCTTGACATTTAACTGTATGCAGGACAGTTGAGCAATATATCAAGAATTATTTGAAAACCAATAAAAATGAATAATAAAAATATAATGAATCTTGTGAACTCTACCTACCTACTGAGCTGAGTTGGGACAACAAGTTTTTGTATTACAACACAAGCGCCAACAGAGTAGAAACTAACACCAAGCTACCAGGACGTACGTATTAGGCACCGCGAGCACGGGCCTTCTAGTTCCTAGCTACCGGCTGCAGGTGCAATCAAGATTAGAAACAACTTATAGGCCCAGCAACCCACAGTTCCTAGTGCTCAACAATTCCCCCATTGAATTACAGGGAGAGACACTGAAAATGCACAAGGATACTCATCTGTATGGCTTGCAATATAAACTGGATAAAGAACACAGTCAGCAGGAAGACTATCAACCTGCCAAACACTTTTACAAATACAGCATAATGTGTCAATTTAAAAAGTGATGGTGTCAATGGGCAGTACATAACTGACAGCCGTTGAAAGATTTGTGGGCTGTGCAGGTGTAGTCCGCGGGACAGGAGATGCTGTGGGACACTGCCTCAATTACTCAAGTATCTTGAATGCAGATGAGTCATCAACAGCAACAGACATTAGATCATCAGTGGCACAGCTCCTTATTGCCAACCTACTGGAAACACCAGCTGTGGGAAGGGATGATGGCCCGGTAGACCACCCCAACAAAAAGCAGTATGTCTAGTCACTTCACTTGTATGATGTGCTATTTAATTGCTAACCTGCCCCCTCCCATCCCCTTTAACTGTTGGAGAGAATATTTAGTGCATTTAGGGCTGTTCTCTGCTACTTTTTCAACAATTGACATGTATGAAATTAACAGCCTCTTCATTGCGGAAGAAGGTGGAATGACATCTACCCATACCAACTCCCCAGCTCAGGTGATGAAGACAACTTGTCACTCAGTACTTGCGAGACTCCAAAAGGTGGAGCAGGGCTGTTTTGTGGTGCGTGTGGTTGTAACACATTATTGCACTATTGGTGGCTGAGAGTTCCTGACCAGCTCCTGACTTTCTGATGACACACCATTGCAGCCACTCACTAAAGTTCTTGAGCTCCCCCAAAGAGTGTAGATACTCATTGAAGTTCTCAGGCTCTCCCTCAGAGTCCTACCTTCAGCTATCCCACAGACTGCAGATATGCCTTTAAGCTGACAAGCTATCCCACAACACACTGCCACCCCTGAAAAGTTCACAGCATGTTCCATGGAAAGCAGCCATGCCGTAAAGTTTATGGGATCTCCCACAGAGCACTCTCTCCCTCAAATGTGGGAAGTCTCATTGAGAGGAAACTCATTTTCCCATGACAACCATATTCATTTTCGCCTACAGAGACCCCTTCAAAAGGAAAGGGTTGTGTTGATGCAAATGCCTTTCCACAGTAGCCTCAATTGCCATGTGATCAATCTCCCCCAGTTGAAATATGCAAGGCAACGCAAGAAGTGCATGCCTGCATGCCTTATCACCTGGTACCAAAGATTATTTCAATATACAGGAGCATGCTGTCTGTAATTGCTACTTGAGGCAGTGCTGGCAAACACTTTTGAGGATGCCACTGGGGGTTGCCTGCTACTTGCGATGTCATGCATGATGACATCATGCTGCACCCTAGCCCGGGGTTGTATCAGCACCTGTATTGTCACAAATGCTGAATTTGGCTGTGTTACTTGAAACAAAAGGGATGGCGTCCTGCCACTTACTTTTAGTCTCTTTACATATACATTTTAGTAAAGGCTAGGTTGTTCGGCATGCTTAGCATGACAAAAGCCATTTCATTAAGCTAACTGTCATACGTGTTCATAAAGACGAGCAATTAAGCCCTTAAAGAGTGCACTATAGCTTTTTATTTAGCCATTGTTAGTAAGTGCAGAGAGAATTTTCTGCATTCAGTTTAACATAAAACGTATTTGTTTTTTTAGTGTACATATGGATCAAAGCACATTCATCTTATTTAACAAATGCATCAAAGAAAAAATAGCACATGCTTAAGAAAAATTAACAAAAAAACATACAAATGCACAATCATTGGTGGTTTGCCTAAATGTACAATGAATACAAAGAAACATGGTATAATGTTTAATCACAAGGCAAACAACTGTAATGAAGCGCGTGGAGACAAAACCATGTGTCAGAGAAAGGGCATTATTTCCTTCTGAAACTGATTGTCGTTGGTCAACGTCTAGAAACAGATCGAATTATGTAACGGGATTGGGGGAATAATGCCCTCAAAATGATGTAGTCCCATGACGTTTTGGCGGGAAGCCTTCTTCATGGGCCTCGACTTGGTCTCCCCTATGTGAGAAACAAAGAAAAAGAAAAAGAGAGAAAAGAGGGGCTCACATTGTTGTAGAGCTTGTCTAAATAGATACCAGTAATACTGGCATGCAATACAATCTAATTGGGACCATGTAAGTGGACAATGGTGACATTGTCCAATTACTTGCTGGCACTTGGTGACTGACCTGGACGGAAGTCAGAGAATAGTGCTTTCTTCCAGTCGGTGTTAACAAGGAGATGGGAGTAGTATGTAGCAGACCACTTCAAACAGCTGGAGGAGGTTCCTGCAAATAGATAGCTGGTGAGCTGGATAGACTGGAGTATGGGGGGAATTATAAAAAACATATATATACAGGCATATGAGTATAACCAGTGATGGTAATGATCGCTAATATGTAATGGTGAGCCTGACTAGAAAAAGATGGCATCAGAATTCCTGTAAAAGCAGTCTTGCAGCCGTTTGGAGAGTCTTGGCTGTGCAGGATTAGGAAAATCCCTTTGAAGGATGTTTGTGGATGGCAATCAGGCGGTGGCCCATATGTTTATGGGGCTACCAGGTTTGTAGGGTCTGATTTAGCCGTGGTTTGATGTGGCTGTGGGACCTTAAGAAAACAGGGTAAAGCATAAAAATGACGCTAAAAAGTCTGAAAGTTAGGGGGGACAGGAGACTGCGCTAGATTAGTCCGATCCATAGTGGAAGGGGAAAACTAAAACCACAGAAGACTCCTGTGGCGGGGGCGATGAACCCCGACTGCCACATAATTGGCCCGACAGAGTGCTCGTACCTGCGTGTCCCAGAACGAGTGGATCACTTTTCTGGGATACAAAAACCGACTACGGGAGCCGGCGTCGGTACCGCAAAGTGCAGAGCTGTATCTAAAGCACGCACGGCGCAGGCGCCACTATGTAGTGGCTGTGTCCCTGCGCACGTGCGTTCAGCGCATCCCCAGGTTGGCATGGCAACCGTTTGGTTTGTGCGAGGCGCGGTCATGGGTTGAGGAAACAGAGGGATCAATGCCCTCTGACGTGTGGGCTGCAGTTAGAGTTGTAAGTCAAGAGGAACGTGTAAGTGTGGACTGCGGTGGATCACAGGTGTAAGAGCCTACACTGCTAGTAGAATAGTGTAACATAAATGATAAAGCAATGTGTTGCAATGGCGGCTGTGTGCCTTGTATAGTGCACAAATGTAAAAGTTACACTTGCTGAAAATGACAAAGTTAACTCAGAGTGTACTATATTGCAAACTCAAAGTTCTTGTACACAGCATTAATTGGTTTGCTTATGATGATTGGGTGTATGTATACATATTCACGAGTGATACCAAGGCAAGTGATCAATAACACATGCAAACAAGACAAAGTTGGCCTGGGATGTGATAAATTGCAAACTCACACTACTTGTGCACAGCATTAATTAGTTTGCATGGGATGATTCCGTGTACATTTACATGAGTGGTACAAAGGCAAGCACATTCCTAAATAGTGCTCCACTATGCAAAGGATGCGAAGGAACTGGCACAGGGTGGACATGCTGTGTCTCTTTGCAGTACTGCAGTCTTAGTTACTGGCGGGTGTTGGTGACACACTGTCAGGCTGAGATCCTGGTGTCTGCAGAAGCTGCTGAGCCCCCGACAATCCACCCAAAATGTGGCACTCTGAGCTGATACTATAAACTGCTCAGTTTACCTCACTTCCAGGGGAAAGGGGGAAGGGACACATTAACAAACACCAGGCTGGAAGCTAAGACTAGCTGATTCTTCACCTGTGGTAAAACATAAACATATAATACACCTTGTTATTCATGAGGCACTATACTAACCTTAAGTATCAATATCCTTTACCAAATAAAGTAAAAACCATACCTGGAACTTCTCTACAAAATGCCCAGAGAAGTGATAAGCTGACTAGACTTCCTTACTAGTTGACTTGAATCTCAACGATCATTCAGCCTTCTTAGTAGGTCCATGAATGTGAAATTAACTTTGCAGGTAATCTTCTTTAAACTGAAGAAGCTTGAACAAAGTCTTAAGTTCATTAAAAGTAAATGGAAGTTCTAGTGTTTCTGGAAAGTATTTATATTTCTTCTTATAAATTTCTTTTTAGAGTGTTTTTACTTAAATCAACAGTTCTTGAAACTTGCGTCAAAAATCTCACGTGGAAATCTCTTGAACTTGCATAGGGATCCAAACTGAGTGAAGATCGTTGAAGCGCTGTAGATTAAACCGCAGGGAAAAACCACACGAGCTTATCCAAGGAGCGAGTAAACTCACACGCGCTGAAATCGAACCGCGAGAGAAAAAACCACACGCGCTTTTTCCAAAATGCGAGCACACGCGCTGACGACAAACCGCGGGTAAAAATCCACACGCGCTTAGTCCAAGATGCGAGCACACGCGCTGACGACAAACCGCGGGTAAAAATCCACACGCGCTTAGTCCAAGATGCGAGCACACGCGCTGACGACAAACCGCGGGTAAAAATCCACACGCGCTTAGTCCAAGATGCGAGCACACGCGCTGACGACAAACCGCGGGTAAAAATCCACACGCGCTTAGTCCAAGATGCGAGCACACGCGCTGCCGACAAACCGCGGGTAAAAATCCACACGCGCTTAGTCCACGATGCGATCACACGCACACGCGCTAAAGTCGGAAAAGCGGGAAAAATCCACACGCGCTTAAAACAAGATGCACACGCGCGGAAATCCAACCGCGGGTAGAAAAAACACACGCACAAGAGTATCACGCGACACCACAGAGCTCGCGCTAGATACTCAAGCGAAGACTCTCACGCGCAGGCTTCTGTTAACGGAAAAACCACGCGCTTGATAGAAAACGTAGCGTAGCAAAGCCAAACATGCGACAGCAATATAGTTCTTAGTAAATATTTTTCATATGAACTTGAAAATCAGATTAAATCTTCTACAATGACATTATAGAAAGAGTCTTGAGTTTTAAAAGGACTTATCTTGTGAAGAGTCTTTGAAACTTTTTTTCTTCTTGGATAACTCGAAATCTTCTTACTCCTGTTCAGTGCCAAAATGAATCTCCGCAAGATTCCTGTTTGCTTTTCCAAAATAAGCCGCTCGACCGCTTGAAACTTGAAACCCCTGAACAAGTTAAGCAGGAGCAGCTTAATACACGACCTCTCAGCTGGGCAAAGATGATGAAAGGCAGTTTAGAATGTTCATTGTCTTCCCTATAAACAATCACCAGCCAATCAGAACTTAGACTGAGGACCTCCATCTTGGCTTGGGGCATTCTCCATAGACTGCAATGAATGTTAAGGGCAAAATTGGCTGTTTTAAAATTAAACTCATAATAACTTCCAAAAACCTTTCTATACTAATTTTCCCCAGACCTAATGTCTCAGAATATGTCACTGTATCCTAACAGTACCTGACAGTACCCCCCTTCTAACGCCCAGTCCCTGGGCCTTTTTTCAATGGAAATTTCTTATGGAATTTTTTAACCAAATGAGGAGCATGTACATCACTTGCTTTCTCCCAAGTGCGTTCTTCAGGACCAAAACCCTCCCAATCAATGAGATACTGTAGCTTTCCTCTCACTATTCTAGAGTCCAGAATTTTCTTAACTACAAATTCTTCTGAATCATCTTCCTCAAATACAACTGGTGAAGGAGTAGGTGTCAATCTAGTTCCTTTAACCACAGGTTTCAACAAGCTAACATGAAAAGTTGGATGAGTTTTCATATGTCTTGGTAATCTAAGGCGAACAGCCACTGGATTTATCACCCTTTCAATAACAAACGGCCCTACAAAACGAGGGCAAAACTTATTTCTTCCCTTAATTCTCAAAAATTTGGTTGATAACCATACCAAATCTCCCTCCCTATACTGGGGACTAGTCTTTCTTTTAAGGTCCGCAAATCTTTTATATTTTTGTTTACTCTCCACCAACACCCCTTTTGCCTTCTCCAAATTTATTTTCATGATCTCTAGTCTCTTTTCCACTTCCGGGTTTTCAGCATCATAATCGATCTCTATACTAAGAAAACGAGGATGAAAACCTCGTCCCAAATAAAATGGAGACATTGAGGTGGCATCCTTACTACAGTTGTCATATGCAAATTCTGCCACCCACAACATATCTACCCACTCTTCCCCTGTCTGTAGATAACATCTCAAATATTTCTCCAACTCCTGATTTATCCTTTCCACTTGCCCATTGGTTTCGGGATGGTAACCGGATGATAGACATACCTCAACTCCCAATCTCTTACAGAAAGCTCTCCAAAATTTAGAAATAAATTGAGACCCTCTGTCTGAGATGACCTGACTGGGAATTCCATGCAGTTTAACTACTTCTTGTAAGAAACTGTGAGCTAAACTATCAGCGGTAACCTCTCCCTTCATTGGAATGAAATGTGCTTCTTTAGTGAGTAAATCCACTACAACCAATACTGATGTACACCCCTTATCTAGTGGTAGATCCGTGATGAAATCTAAAGACACTGAATACCAAGGCCGCGGTGGAACTGGCAACGGTTCCAATAACCCAGAAGGCTTTCCGATGAGGTTCTTAGATCTAGCACAAACTTCACAGGTCTTAACAAAATTAAGAGTATCTTGTCGAATTTTCTCCCACCAAAAATGTCTTCTGACCAACTCAAGTGTTTTTCGATATCCTGGATGTCCTTCCAGAACTGAATCGTGACATTCCTTCAAAATCTTTTCTCTAAGTTCAATAGATGGTAAATAGAGTCTGTCGTCAAGATAAGGTAAACCATCTTTAATCTTGCGAGCTGGATCCAAACGAACCCAATGTTCAAGTTGTCTCTCTGATATGGATTCTCGTACTTGTTTAAAGATTTCGTTTTCTTTCTCAATTCCAGCAAGAACAAAACATTCTGGAGCGATCAGAGGAAGTGACTCACAAACCGACTTAACTTCACTTTCTGGAAATTGCCGTGACAGAGCATCTGCTTTTTTATTTTGATTTCCTGGCTTAAAAGTAACTATAAAATCATAATCTGCAAAAAATAAAGACCACCTTAGTTGTCGAGGTGTCAGAGTTCTTGCTGTCTGCAAAAAAAGTAAGTTTCGGTGATCAGTTAATACTGTCACAGTGTGACGTGCTCCTTTTAAAAAATGTCGCCATTCTTCAAATGCTGCTTTGATAGCAAGAAGCTCGCGATCTGAAATGGTATAATTTTCTTCCGCTGGTGAGAACCTCTTAGAAAAGTAGGCCACTGGATGCAATTGTCCAGTAACATTATGCCTCTGCGACAACACTGCTCCCATTGCCACATTGGAAGCATCAGCCTCTACAAAAAATGGCTTGGAAGTATCAGGATGAATCAAGATAGGAGTAGTTATGAATTTCTCCTTCAATACTTTAAAAGCCTCATTAGCCTTAACGTCCCAAACAAAAGGAACTCCTTTCTTCAAAAGTCGAGTAATTGGAGTCACCAAACTGGAGAAGCCTTCAATGAATCTTCGGTAAAAGTTGGCAAATCCCAAAAAACTCTGGATCTCCTTCACCTTCGTTGGAATAGGCCAATCACGAACCGCTTCCACCTTTTTCGGATTCATTTCCAGACCACTAGGAGTGATCACAAAACCTAAAAATTCCACTGAATTCGTATGGAACTGACTCTTCTCCAATTTAGCGTAAAGATGATTCTCTCTCAATTTTCTCAAGACCTGTCGAACGTGAATTTTGTGTTTCTCCAAACTTTGGGAAAAAATCAAAATATCGTCAATATAAACAATAACAAAAATATCAAGAAATTCCCGAAGAACCTCATCGATAAAAAATTGAAAAGCCGCTGGGGCATTGCAAAGACCGAATGGCATCACTTGGTACTCGTACAGGCCAAATCTGGTCTTAAATGCCGTCTTCCACTCATCCCCCTCTTGAACTCGTACAAGATGATAAGCCCCCCTTAAATCCAATTTAGAAAAAATGGTGGCACCTTGAATTTGATTTAACATCTCAGAGATGAGAGGGAGCGGATACCTATTTTTTACTGTCATTCTATTTACCGCCCTATAATCTATATAAGTTCTGAGGGAACCGTCAGATTTTGGCACAAAAAACAATGGTGAGGCAGCCGGCGATTGAGAGTGCCGAATGAAACCCTTAGCCAAATTTTCCTTTAAGTATTCTTTCAAATAGTCATTCTCTTTTTCTGTCAGGGCATAAACCCTACTGCTAGGTAAAATAGCTCCAGGCTCCAAATCTATCCTGCAGTCAAACAGTCTATGAGGAGGCAACTCTCCAGCTTCCTTTTCATCAAATACATCCCAAAAATCTTGATAACAAGTAGGAAGTTCACCCACTACTGCTCCAACATCAAAACCTATTGCCCCTCTTTCTGCAAGTGAAAACGAAACAGAATTCACAAATCTTTCTTCCTCTCCATGACTTTTCCCCAAGAAACAATGTTCCTTACAAAAAGTTGATTCTAGGGATACAATTCTTGCACTCCAATCAATTCTAGGATTATGCAGAGTAAGCCAGGGCATACCCAAGATTATTTTCAAGATTGGAGCATCAATTAATTCAAAAGAGATAGTTTCCTTATGACCTCCAGTTAACTCCATCTCAAGTACCTCTGTATTATGAGTGATTGGACCTGAAGAAAGAGATGTACCATCAACTGCCCTTACCTGCTCAACTTCTTTCTTAGCCACTAAAGGAACACCTAAACTCCTTGCCAATCCTCTGTCCATAAAATTTCCTGTAGCCCCTGAATCAATAATAATTGGCCCAGAACCTAAGATTTTCTTTTCAAACATTAAGGATACGTTCACAGTTATATGAGGAACAGCTGTCTGTATCGTGTTAGCAACTTGTTGTACTCTGCCTGAAGAATTGAAGATCTTCTTGGAGGTAAAAGGACAGTTTTCAAGGAAATGACCACTCCTACCGCAGTATAGGCACAAATTATTCTCCCTTCTTCTTGACTTCTCTTCCCTTGACAACGGACCTCTCACCCGACTCTGCAGCTCATTTCCCTTTGACTTAACTTCCCTGTTCACCACCTCAACCTTAGATCTCTCTACTCTTCCTGGAAACCTAACTTCCCCCTGAGAACGTCTACGCTCTAAACGCCTTTCGGTTAAACGAAAATCTAACCGAACCACCAAATCAATTAGAGCATCTAAAGTAGTTGGTCGTTCCAAAACACCAGCCAAAGCATCTTTCAATTCATCTTTTAAGCCCCGATAAAATAAGGAAGCCCTCTTCTCCTCTGGCCATCTACTCTCTAAAATTAAAGTTCTAAATTCAGTGATATAAGAAATCAACTCCTTTCCTCCCTGACGCAACTCCAGTAGTTCTCCATCTACCTCTAGAGATACCTGTCTCTTATCAAACATCTTTTTAAATTCGGCCTGGAACAGGGAATAATTATTCAAAGCCAAACTCTTTTGACTCACCAAGAGACTTCCCCACGCAGATGCTTCTCCTGATAAATAAGATAATGTAAATGTGACCTTGGAAGCATCCGTTGAAAATAACTCGGGACGACTTAAGAAATGTAATTCACACTGAGTCTGAAAAATTTTAAACTTTCTCGGATCTCCCAAAAAACGCTCAGGAGCAGCCAAAGGAACTGGCATAACTAAAGTTCCTAAACCACCCACCATTTCCCTTGAAAGTCTATGTTCTTGTTCTTCCCCTACTCTCACCAACTCAGGTGGGTTTTCTGCACCTTCCGAAACTTCCTTTTCTTGTATTTGTGTTACCTTTAAATTTAACTCATCTATTCTTTTATTAAGATTTGAGTATTCTCGATGAGCCACCCGTAACTCTTCTCTAATTTCCCTAACCATTTCTCCCAACGCCTCCATGGCTGTCTCGTCGGGGTTCATACAGCTTGGGCAGACTTTTTCTTTTTTATTGGCCTTTCATTCTGTCAGGCTGAGATCCTGGTGTCTGCAGAAGCTGCTGAGCCCCCGACAATCCACCCAAAATGTGGCACTCTGAGCTGATACTATAAACTGCTCAGTTTACCTCACTTCCAGGGGAAAGGGGGAAGGGACAAATTAACAAACACCAGGCTGGAAGCTAAGACTAGCTGATTCTTCACCTGTGGTAAAACATAAACATATAATACACCTTGTTATTCATGAGGCACTATACTAACCTTAAGTATCAATATCCTTTACCAAATAAAGTAAAAACCATACCTGGAACTTCTCTACAAAATGCCCAGAGAAGTGATAAGCTGACTAGACTTCCTTACTAGTTGACTTGAATCTCAACGATCATTCAGCCTTCTTAGTAGGTCCATGAATGTGAAATTAACTTTGCAGGTAATCTTCTTTAAACTGAAGAAGCTTGAACAAAGTCTTAAGTTCATTAAAAGTAAATGGAAGTTCTAGTGTTTCTGGAAAGTATTTATATTTCTTCTTATAAATTTCTTTTTAGAGTGTTTTTACTTAAATCAACAGTTCTTGAAACTTGCGTCAAAAATCTCACGTGGAAATCTCTTGAACTTGCATAGGGATCCAAACTGAGTGAAGATCGTTGAAGCGCTGTAGATTAAACCGCAGGGAAAAACCACACGAGCTTATCCAAGGAGCGAGTAAACTCACACACGCTGAAATCGAACCGCGAGAGAAAAAACCACACGCGCTTTTTCCAAAATGCGAGCACACGCGCTGACGACAAACCGCGGGTAAAAATCCACACGCGCTTAGTCCAAGATGCGAGCACACGCGCTGACGACAAACCGCGGGTAAAAATCCACACGCGCTTAGTCCAAGATGCGAGCACACGCGCTGACGACAAACCGCGGGTAAAAATCCACACGCGCTTAGTCCAAGATGCGAGCACACGCGCTGACGACAAACCGCGGGTAAAAATCCACACGCGCTTAGTCCAAGATGCGAGCACACGTGCTGCCGACAAACCGCGGGTAAAAATCCACACGCGCTTAGTCCACGATGCGATCACACGCACACGCGCTAAAGTCGGAAAAGCGGGAAAAATCCACACGCTCTTAAAACAAGATGCACACGCGCGGAAATCCAACCGCGGGTAGAAAAAACACACGCACAAGATTATCACGCGACACCACAGAGCTCACGCTAGATACTCAAGCGAAGACTCTCACGCGCAGGCTTCTGTTAACGGAAAAACCACGCGCTTGATAGAAAACGTAGAGTAGCAAAGCCAAACATGCGACAGCAATATAGTTCTTAGTAAATATTTTTCATATGAACTTGAAAATCAGATTAAATCTTCTACAATGACATTATAGAAAGAGTCTTGAGTTTTAAAAGGACTTATCTTGTGAAGAGTCTTTGAAACTTTTTTTCTTCTTGGATAACTCGAAATCTTCTTACTCCTGTTCAGTGCCAAAATGAATCTCCGCAAGATTCCTGTTTGCTTTTCCAAAATAAGTCGCTCGACCGCTTGAAACTTGAAACCCCTGAACAAGTTAAGCAGGAGCAGCTTAATACACGACCTCTCAGCTGGGCAAAGATGATGAAAGGCAGTTTAGAATGTTCATTGTCTTCCCTATAAACAATCACCAGCCAATCAAAACTTAGACTGAGGACCTCCATCTTGGCTTGGGGCATTCTCCATAGACTGCAATGAATGTTAAGGGCAAAATTGGCTGTTTTAAAATTAAACTCATAATAACTTCCAAAAACCTTTCTATACTAATTTTCCCCAGACCTAATGTCTCAGAATATGTCACTGTATCCTAACAGTACCTGACAGTACCCCCCTTCTAACGCCCAGTCCCTGGGCCTTTTTTCAATGGAAATTTCTTATGGAATTTTTTAACCAAATGAGGAGCATGTACATCACTTGCTTTCTCCCAAGTGCGTTCTTCAGGACCAAAACCCTCCCAATCAATGAGATACTGTAGCTTTCCTCTCACTATTCTAGAGTCCAGAATTTTCTTAACTACAAATTCTTCTGAATCATCTTCCTCAAATACAACTGGTGAAGGAGTAGGTGTCAATCTAGTTCCTTTAACCACAGGTTTCAACAAGCTAACATGAAAAGTTGGATGAGTTTTCATATGTCTTGGTAATCTAAGGCGAACAGCCACTGGATTTATCACCCTTTCAATAACAAACGGCCCTACAAAACGAGGGCAAAACTTATTTCTTCCCTTAATTCTCAAAAATTTGGTTGATAACCATACCAAATCTCCCTCCCTATACTGGGGACTAGTCTTTCTTTTAAGGTCCGCAAATCTTTTATATTTTTGTTTACTCTCCACCAACACCCCTTTTGCCTTCTCCAAATTTATTTTCATGATCTCTAGTCTCTTTTCCACTTCCGGGTTTTCAGCATCATAATCGATCTCTATACTAAGAAAACGAGGATGAAAACCTCGTCCCAAATAAAATGGAGACATTGAGGTGGCATCCTTACTACAGTTGTTATATGCAAATTCTGCCACCCACAACATATCTACCCACTCTTCCCCTGTCTGTAGATAACATCTCAAATATTTCTCCAACTCCTGATTTATCCTTTCCACTTGCCCATTGGTTTCGGGATGGTAACCGGATGATAGACATACCTCAACTCCCAATCTCTTACAGAAAGCTCTCCAAAATTTAGAAATAAATTGAGACCCTCTGTCTGAGATGACCTGACTGGGAATTCCATGCAGTTTAACTACTTCTTGTAAGAAACTGTGAGCTAAACTATCAGCGGTAACCTCTCCCTTCATTGGAATGAAATGTGCTTCTTTAGTGAGTAAATCCACTACAACCAATACTGATGTACACCCCTTATCTAGTGGTAGATCCGTGATGAAATCTAAAGACACTGAATACCAAGGCCGCGGTGGAACTGGCAACGGTTCCAATAACCCAGAAGGCTTTCCGATGAGGTTCTTAGATCTAGCACAAACTTCACAGGTCTTAACAAAATTAAGAGTATCTTGTCGAATTTTCTCCCACCAAAAATGTCTTCTGACCAACTCAAGTGTTTTTCGATATCCTGGATGTCCTGCCAGAACTGAATCGTGACATTCCTTCAAAATCTTTTCTCTAAGTTCAATAGATGGTAAATAGAGTCTGTCGTCAAGATAAGGTAAACCATCTTTAATCTTGCGAGCTGGATCCAAACGAACCCAATGTTCAAGTTGTCTCTCTGATATGGATTCTCGTACTTGTTTAAAGATTTCGTTTTCTTTCTCAATTCCAGCAAGAACAAAACATTCTGGAGCGATCAGAGGAAGTGACTCACAAACCGACTTAACTTCACTTTCTGGAAATTGCCGTGACAGAGCATCTGCTTTTTTATTTTGATTTCCTGGCTTAAAAGTAACTATAAAATCATAATCTGCAAAAAATAAAGACCACCTTAGTTGTCGAGGTGTCAGAGTTCTTGCTGTCTGCAAAAAAAGTAAGTTTCGGTGATCAGTTAATACTGTCACAGTGTGACGTGCTCCTTTTAAAAAATGTCGCCATTCTTCAAATGCTGCTTTGATAGCAAGAAGCTCGCGATCTGAAATGGTATAATTTTCTTCCGCTGGTGAGAACCTCTTAGAAAAGTAGGCCACTGGATGCAATTGTCCAGTAACATTATGCCTCTGCGACAACACTGCTCCCATTGCCACATTGGAAGCATCAGCCTCTACAAAAAATGGCTTGGAAGTATCAGGATGAATCAAGATAGGAGTAGTTATGAATTTCTCCTTCAATACTTTAAAAGCCTCATTAGCCTTAACGTCCCAAACAAAAGGAACTCCTTTCTTCAAAAGTCGAGTAATTGGAGTCACCAAACTGGAGAAGCCTTCAATGAATCTTCGGTAAAAGTTGGCAAATCCCAAAAAACTCTGGATCTCCTTCACCTTCGTTGGAATAGGCCAATCACGAACCGCTTCCACCTTTTTCGGATTCATTTCCAGACCACTAGGAGTGATCACAAAACCTAAAAATTCCACTGAATTCGTATGGAACTGACTCTTCTCCAATTTAGCGTAAAGATGATTCTCTCTCAATTTTCTCAAGACCTGTCGAACGTGAATTTTGTGTTTCTCCAAACTTTGGGAAAAAATCAAAATATCGTCAATATAAACAATAACAAAAATATCAAGAAATTCCCGAAGAACCTCATCGATAAAAAATTGAAAAGCCGCTGGGGCATTGCAAAGACCGAATGGCATCACTTGGTACTCGTACAGGCCAAATCTGGTCTTAAATGCCGTCTTCCACTCATCCCCCTCTTGAACTCGTACAAGATGATAAGCCCCCCTTAAATCCAATTTAGAAAAAATGGTGGCACCTTGAATTTGATTTAACATCTCAGAGATGAGAGGGAGCGGATACCTATTTTTTACTGTCATTCTATTTACCGCCCTATAATCTATACAAGTTCTGAGAGAACCGTCAGATTTTGGAACAAAAAACAATGGTGAGGCAGCCGGCGATTGAGAGTGCCGAATAAAACCCTTAGCCAAATTTTCCTTTAAGTATTCTTTCAAATAGTCATTCTCTTTTTCTGTCAGGGCATAAACCCTACTGCTAGGTAAAATAGCTCCAGGCTCCAAATCTATCCTGCAGTCAAACAGTCTATGAGGAGGCAACTCTCCAGCTTCCTTTTCATCAAATACATCCCAAAAATCTTGATAACAAGTAGGAAGTTCACCCACTACTGCTCCAACATCAAAACCTATTGCCCCTCTTTCTGCAAGTGAAAACGAAACAGAATTCACAAATCTTTCTTCCTCTCCATGACTTTTCCCCAAGAAACAATGTTCCTTACAAAAAGTTGATTCTAGGGATACAATTCTTGCACTCCAATCAATTCTAGGATTATGCAGAGTAAGCCAGGGCATACCCAAGATTATTTTCAAGATTGGAGCATCAATTAATTCAAAAGAGATAGTCTCCTTATGACCTCCAGTTAACTCCATCTCAAGTACCTCTGTATTATGAGTGATTGGACCTGAAGAAAGAGATGTACCATCAACTGCCCTTACCTGCTCAACTTCTTTCTTAGCCACTAAAGGAACACCTAAACTCCTTGCCAATCCTCTGTCCATAAAATTTCCTGTAGCCCCTGAATCAATAATAATTGGCCCAGAACCTAAGATTTTCTTTTCAAACATTAAGGATACGTTCACAGTTATATGAGGAACAGCTGTCTGTATCGTGTTAGCAACTTGTTGTACTCTGCCTGAAGAATTGAAGATCTTCTTGGAGGTAAAAGGACAGTTTTCAAGGAAATGACCACTCCTACCGCAGTATAGGCACAAATTATTCTCCCTTCTTCTTGACATCTCTTCCCTTGACAACGGACCTCTCACCCGACTCTGCAGCTCATTTCCCTTTGACTTAACTTCCCTGTTCACCACCTCAACCTTAGATCTCTCTACTCTTCCTGGAAACCTAACTTCCCCCTGAGAACGTCTACGCTCTAAACGTCTTTCGGTTAAACGAAAATCTAACCGAACCACCAAATCAATTAGAGCATCTAAAGTAGTTGGTCGTTCCAAAACACCAGCCAAAGCATCTTTCAATTCATCTTTTAAGCCCCGATAAAATAAGGAAGCCCTCTTCTCCTCTGGCCATCTACTCTCTAAAATTAAAGTTCTAAATTGAGTGATATAAGAAATCAACTCCTTTCCTCCCTGACGCAACTCCAGTAGTTCTCCATCTACCTCTAGAGATACCTGTCTCTTATCAAACATCTTTTTAAATTCGGCCTGGAACAGGGAATAATTATTCAAAGCCAAACTCTTTTGACTCACCAAGAGACTTCCCCACGCAGATGCTTCTCCTGATAAATAAGATAATGTAAATGTGACCTTGGAAGCATCCGTTGAAAATAACTCGGGACGACTTAAGAAATGTAATTCACACTGAGTCTGAAAAATTTTAAACTTTCTCGGATCTCCCAAAAAACGCTCAGGAGCAGCCAAAGGAACTGGCATAACTAAAGTTCCTAAACCACCCACCACTTCCCTTGAAAGTCTATGTTCTTGTTCTTCCCCTACTCTCACCAACTCAGGTGGGTTTTCTGCACCTTCCGAAACTTCCTTTTCTTGTATTTGTGTTACCTTTAAATTTAACTCATCTATTCTTTTATTAAGATTTGAGTATTCTCGATGAGCCACCCGTAACTCTTCTCTAATTTCCCTAACCATTTCTCCCAACGCCTCCATGGCTGTCTCGTCGGGGTTCATACAGCTTGGGCAGACTTTTTCTTTTTTATTGGCCTTTCACTCTGTCAGGCTGAGATCCTGGTGTCTGCAGAAGCTGCTGAGCCCCCGACAATCCACCCAAAATGTGGCACTCTGAGCTGATACTATAAACTGCTCAGTTTACCTCACTTCCAGGGGAAAGGGGGAAGGGACAAATTAACAAACACCAGGCTGGAAGCTAAGACTAGCTGATTCTTCACCTGTGGTAAAACATAAACATATAATACACCTTGTTATTCATGAGGCACTATACTAACCTTAAGTATCAATATCCTTTACCAAATAAAGTAAAAACCATACCTGGAACTTCTCTACAAAATGCCCAGAGAAGTGATAAGCTGACTAGACTTCCTTACTAGTTGACTTGAATCTCAACGATCATTCAGCCTTCTTAGTAGGTCCATGAATGTGAAATTAACTTTGCAGGTAATCTTCTTTAAACTGAAGAAGCTTGAACAAAGTCTTAAGTTCATTAAAAGTAAATGGAAGTTCTAGTGTTTCTGGAAAGTATTTATATTTCTTCTTATAAATTTCTTTTTAGAGTGTTTTTACTTAAATCAACAGTTCTTGAAACTTGCGTCAAAAATCTCACGTGGAAATCTCTTGAACTTGCATAGGGATCCAAACTGAGTGAAGATCGTTGAAGCGCTGTAGATTAAACCGCAGGGAAAAACCACACGAGCTTATCCAAGGAGCGAGTAAACTCACACGCGCTGAAATCGAACCGCGAGAGAAAAAACCACACGCGCTTTTTCCAAAATGTGAGCACACGCGCTGACGACAAACCGCGGGTAAAAATCCACACGCGCTTAGTCCAAGATGCGAGCACACGCGCTGACGACAAACCGCGGGTAAAAATCCACACGCGCTTAGTCCAAGATGCGAGCACACGCGCTGACGACAAACCGCGGGTAAAAATCCACACGCGCTTAGTCCAAGATGCGAGCACACGCGCTGACGACAAACCGCGGGTAAAAATCCACACGCGCTTAGTCCAAGATGCGAGCACACGCGCTGCCGACAAACCGCGGGTAAAAATCCACACGCGCTTAGTCCACGATGCGATCACACGCACACGCGCTAAAGTCGGAAAAGCGGGAAAAATCCACACGCGCTTAAAACAAGATGCGCACGCGCGGAAATCCAACCGCGGGTAGAAAAAACACACGCACAAGAGTATCACGCGACACCACAGAGCTCGCGCTAGATACTCAAGCGAAGACTCTCACGCGCAGGCTTCTGTTAACGGAAAAACCACGCGCTTGATAGAAAACGTAGCGTAGCAAAGCCAAACATGCGACAGCAATATAGTTCTTAGTAAATATTTTTCATATGAACTTGAAAATCAGATTAAATCTTCTACAATGACATTATAGAAAGAGTCTTGAGTTTTAAAAGGACTTATCTTGTGAAGAGTCTTTGAAACTTTTTTTCTTCTTGGATAACTCGAAATCTTCTTACTCCTGTTCAGTGCCAAAATGAATCTCCGCAAGATTCCTGTTTGCTTTTCCAAAATAAGCCGCTCGACCGCTTGAAACTTGAAACCCCTGAACAAGTTAAGCAGGAGCAGCTTAATACACGACCTCTCAGCTGGGCAAAGATGATGAAAGGCAGTTTAGAATGTTCATTGTCTTCCCTATAAACAATCACCAGCCAATCAAAACTTAGACTGAGGACCTCCATCTTGGCTTGGGGCATTCTCCATAGACTGCAATGAATGTTAAGGGCAAAATTGGCTGTTTTAAAATTAAACTCATAATAACTTCCAAAAACCTTTCTATACTAATTTTCCCCAGACCTAATGTCTCAGAATATGTCACTGTATCCTAACAGTACCTGACAGTACCCCCCTTCTAACGCCCAGTCCCTGGGCCTTTTTTCAATGGAAATTTCTTATGGAATTTTTTAACCAAATGAGGAGCATGTACATCACTTGCTTTCTCCCAAGTGCGTTCTTCAGGACCAAAACCCTCCCAATCAATGAGATACTGTAGCTTTCCTCTCACTATTCTAGAGTCCAGAATTTTCTTAACTACAAATTCTTCTGAATCATCTTCCTCAAATACAACTGGTGAAGGAGTAGGTGTCAATCTAGTTCCTTTAACCACAGGTTTCAACAAGCTAACATGAAAAGTTGGATGAGTTTTCATATGTCTTGGTAATCTAAGGCGAACAGCCACTGGATTTATCACCCTTTCAATAACAAACGGCCCTACAAAACGAGGGCAAAACTTATTTCTCCCCTTAATTCTCAAAAATGCAATGAATGTTAAGGGCAAAATTGGCTGTTTTAAAATTAAACTCATAATAACTTCCAAAAACCTTTCTATACTAATTTTCCCCAGACCTAATGTCTCAGAATATGTCACTGTATCCTAACAGTACCTGACACACACTTGGCGTGTTACACAAAAACAAAGTAGGCTGTCTGATTTGTGTAGGGGCAGGGGTGTGTTGGGTCCCCCTGATTCTTGGGTGTAGGGGTTGGAACTACCCAGTCATCTGAAGGTGGTTGGCATAGCCTCATTGAGACCCTTAGTGGTGACTTTAAGTTTAAAAATCCACCATGATTCCTTATGGTTTAGCGGATTGGATGCGTTGGTGGTGTTGAGTACTGTATCTACAATCCACCAGTGTATGTCGTCCGCACTGTGTTGATGCTCATATAGTGCGAGACTAGTGGTGCTGTGTGGACTCGACATTAGATCCTAGAGTGATGTTCGCCAATCCTTTTGTTGACTTGCCTCTGAGTTTGGCCAACATATCTGAGTCAGTCCGCAAGGACATTCGATGATGTAGACCACATTTGTAGATTTACAATTTGAGAAATGTTTAATCTTCCATTCCTTTCCTTCAATCTGGAATGATGTTGTCTTCCTGGTGAACCTGCACACATTACATGTGCCACATGGGTGATGGCCCACTAATTCCCGCATATTCCAAAGTCTGGTCCTTTGGGACTTTTTATTAAGCCTGGCATGGGTCAGCATGTCTTTAAGATTTTTACCCCGCTTGAGTGCCATTCTCGGGGTTGGTTCATTCGGGAGGCTCAGTTGTACCAAGGGCCAAATTTTCTTGATGATGGCCTTGAGTTTAGTTGATTGGGGCCAAAGGTGGTCACACATGTCATCAGTTATTGGTTATCCATGTTTCGTATTTTGGGGGTGAGTAGAGTTTCGCGTGGAGTATATGGTGCTCGCTTGGTAGTGTTGCGGACTAATTATTTAGGGTAGCCTCTACTGAGAAGTTTGTTTTTCAGGATGCTTGCATGTTCTTCTTATTGTTCAAGTTCAGTGCAATTGCGTCTGAGCCGTAAGAATTGGCCAAATGGTAGATTGTTTCTAAGATTACTCGGATGGTTGCTCCTGTAGTGCAAGAGAGTGTTTCTATCTGTTTCTTTCCTGTATAGAGAGCAGATCAGTGTTTCTTCTTTCGCGCTAATTTCCAAGTCCAGGAAATTAATCGTCTGGTGATTTTTGCATAGTGTGAATTGGATTTCTTCTGTTTGTTCATTCGCCGAATGTAAAAAGTTTTCTACTGGGGTGTCATTGTCCTGCCATATGAAGATGATGTCATCGATGAAGCAGTACCAGTGAGAGATCTTGTCTTTGAATGGATTATTGATGCTCAGGATGTGTTGTTGTTCATATTCAGACATAAAGATGATAGCCATACTGGGGGCAAAAGCCGCTCCCATTGCGGTCCCGCTAACTTGGAGATAAAAAATCTCATTGAATGAAAAGAAGTTGTTAGTCAGGGCTAATTCCAACAGTTCCACAATCAAGTTAACTGGGACCCTATTTTGTGTCATATGGTGTGTGAGATGATCACGTATGCATTCCAAGGCAGTGTCTTTTGGGATGCTAGTGTAAAGGCTAGCGATATCCATGGTGACCTAAAGTTCCTTTGTTGGGTGGAAGGTCAGGTTTTCAAAAGTGGCAATCGTTGCCAGGGTGTCCCTCAGGTAAGTCGGGGTTTCCTGACTCAAAGGTTTAAGAAAGTGATCCACAAACTTTCAGATAGGTTCAAGAATTGACCCACAACCGGAAACAATGGGTCTGCCTGGGGGGTCCTGTTGATTTTTATAAATTTTAGGTAGGGCATAAAATGCCGGGGTTCTGCCCTCTGAAGTGTTAAGGAAGGTTTCCTCCTTGTCTGAAATCTACCCCCGCTCCAGAGCTAATTTAGTTGTTTCCTGGATTTTGGCCCTGATTTCCATTGTAGGATCTTTTTAAAGTTTTTTATAGTTGGTAGTGACGTCTAGAAGATTTCTTACCATGTCTTTGTATTGGATGAGATTTTGTACTACTATGCCCCCACCTTTATCAGCCATCTTAATGACTATTTGGTTATTGGAAGAGAGGTTCTTGAGGGCTTTGTGTTCATCTTTGGAAAGTTGGGTCTTGTTTTTGTTTTAGTATCCTGTAGTTTAGAAAGTTCTTTTCTGACGCATTTTTCAAAGGTCGTGATGGAAGGCGCAATCTCGTTTTCTCTTGGATTGAAGTTGGAGGGGACTCTCAATCCTGAGTCTTCATCTTGTTCCACTGGTTCCTTGTCCTGAAAAAATGCTTTGCGTCTTATGGTTCTAAAAAAGGTCGAGATTTCCTGATTCAGCTGGAACCAATTAGTTCTGGTGGAGGGGACAAACGAGAGACCCTTGGTTAAGACCTGAATTTCAGTTTGGGATAGTACAATCCCCGATAGGTTGAAAATAGGGATGTTTTCTAGTGTCTCTCTTGGTTGCGGCGCCCTCTGGGTGGTTGGCTCCATTGTTGGTAGTTGTAAGGGTAGTAGGGCATGGGCATGGGCATGGGCATTGGAGGCGGAGGGCCCCAGTATCGGCCTCTGGGGCCCCCTCTCCCTAAAAAAGGAACCTGGGGAGGTGGTGGTTGAGAGTAACCCCCTTGCTGTCGTCTCCCTGATATTTGTGATTGATCGTCCGATGATCCAGAACTGGAGGTGCTCTACAACAATTTGAGCCCCTCTTTTCTCTCTTTTTCTTTTTCTTTGTTTCTCACATAGGGGAGACCAAGGGGAGACCAAGTCGAGGCCCTTGAAGAAGGCTTCCCACCAAAACATCACGGGACTACATCATTTTGAGGGCATTATTCCCCCAATCCTGTTACATAATGTGATCTGTTTATAGACGTTGACCAACAACTAGGTCCCTTTTTCCTAGGAGTCAACAACAATATACTCAGTTTCAGAAGGAAATAATGCCCTTTCTCTGACACATGGTTTTGTCTCCACGCGCTGCATTACAGTTCTTTGACTTGTGTTTAAACATTATACCATGTTTCTTTGCATTCATTGCACATTTAGGCAAACCACCAATGATTGTGCATTTGTATGTTTTGTTTGTTAATTTTTCTTAAGCATGTGCTATTTTTTCTTTGATGCATTTGTTAAATAAGATGAATGTGCTTTGATCCATATGTACACTAAAAAAACTAAAAGGTTTTATGTTAAACTGAATGCAGAAAATTCTCTCTGAACTTACTAACACTGGCTAAATAAAAAGCTATAGTGGGATCCACCAGGGGGCGCCGAGATGTACTGACGCATCTCAGCGCGTCTCCCCATCTGGGCATCGTTCGCGGGACCTGAGCCCCCCCCCGACACCCCCGGAGTGAGGAATCGCCACTACCCCCACTAATACTACGGTCCCGAGCACCCCCAGCCCAAGTTTGAGGTCCCGCGGAGACCTAGATCCGGAGATCGCAGCTCGAGAACTTCGAACGAGGGAGGCCCCTCCCCCCGGCTGCCCCGCGGCACCGCGTAGGAGCAGCGTTGAGCCCGGGCTCGAATCCGGCCAACAGAGGCCCAGACGACCCCGGCGGGCGATCCCGCCACCCATCCGACAGCGCCGGAGGCCGGAGAGACGTGCCTGGAAGCCGTCGCGGCTGCCCTGGAGGCGCAGCAGGGCGGCACCGCAAGAGGGGGACCCAGGCTGCGCTCCGCTCCGTAAGACGGGAGAGGAGCGTGACAAGGCCTACGCAGGACAACAGCCCGCAGGCTCTTGGGGTAAGGAGACTCGGCCCTGCTCTAGACGGAAGGCGGGGGCCCCAGGAGACCTGAGGAGGGGGAAGGCCAACTTAACATAAAAATAATATAATTAAAAATAATTATAAGGGGAAAAAAAAAAGAAAAAAAAAAAAAAAAAAGGAATAAGCGGACAGCGAAGAGCCCCCTGAGCGGTGAACTGGTCTTCTGGATTGCGCGGGGCCTAGCAGAGCGGACGCCCTCCCCCTTGATTCCACGGCAGGGCGGGTGAGGGTCCCCGAAAAACAATAACCCACATCCCGCCCCGAACATAGCAGAACTGAGAGTTTCTCAGCGACCAATACAGACGGGGGAGGACAACCCCAGGGGAAGTGAAGAACCCGGGTGAGGTTCTATGAGCTGGAGGTTAGCCCTACAACAGTTCCGTCGCCCTCACTCACCCCCTGAGCCTCGGAAGGCCTCTGGAATGGTGGCCCAAACACAGCAGGAGTCCGTGGACGCTGGCACGGTTTCTAGGGGGATGACGGCCCTGCTGGAGGAAATCAGAGGCTTCCGAGCTGATATTGCCCTCAGGCTAGACTCCCTAGACAAAAAGGTGAACACTATAGACGACAGGGTGCAGGCATTGGAGAACAACACAGCCTCGAGTGACATTTTCGAGACGCAATTTGACATGCGCCTGTCGGAATTGGAGAGAAGAGAAGAGAAATGTTCCCTAAAAATGGATGACCTGGAAAATAGGGAACGTCGCTGCAACCTACGCTTCCTGGGCTTCCCGGAACAAGATGGGGAAACCCAGGCAGACATTGTCAAGGCAATCCACGCGGTGGTGAGGGTGCTCTTTGAAGGGTCCAACACCAACGAACCCACAATTGACAGGGCCCACAGAGCGGGGGCGTCCTCCAGAGGCCCCAGATCAGTATTAGTACGCTTCCACTACTTTTCCGAGAAAAGCAGAATCCTTGAGCTTGCTCGCAAGAAAGGCCCGGTGGAATGGGAAGGGGCCCAGATATCGGTATATCAAGACTTGTCGGCTTTTACCCTAGCGAGACGCCGCCTTTGCTCCCCTCTGACAAAAATGCTCCAAGCCAAGGGAGTCCGCTACAGGTGGGGGTATCCATTCTCACTCTCTTTCGAGCTCGAGGGATATAAATATGCTTTGATCACCGAAGATGACATTCAAAGAGTGACGGGTGAACTCCTAGACAGTTCAGGCCTGGAAACGGGAGACCGGGATCGGGAGCGCATCCCGTTGGGCCCAAAGGGAAACAAAGCTCCGAAGGAAAGGCGCAGAGTACGAGGCCAGAGAAAATTCAGGAGAGTGGCCCCAACATCACCGGACCCGCAGATTGACTGAAGCGAGCTAATGGTGTCCGACGAATAACTCATTTATTGTTACTGTGATGGGGGATATTGGCATTTCTTCTTTTTTCCTCGCTTTGTATTGATCCCGGGAGGGAGAGAGGGGGGGCTCGAATGGGTGTTAATGTTGAGTTCTAAAGCCCGGAGGGGGGAGACACGGGTGGCCTGTTGTGTGATTTAGGAACAATGTCTCAACACAACCAGGCGATCAGGGGGGAGGGGGGTGGGGGGAGAGAAGGGGAGAAGTTGGGGTGTTGGGGGAACTGTTATAGCGCGCCAAGGTTTGGGGACCCGATTATACACCGGGGACTGTCACTAGCCCTCAGGGAAGTACAAAAGCATTATGGGAGTAACGACGCTTGCGTCTCTGAAATTGGAGTAATGAGCTTCATACTGTGCCCTAATGGATGATTCACTCCAATCCTTGTCAGTGGGGACCTTAAATGTCCGGGGTCTCAACTCGCCTACCAAGAGGTCTCTGCTCATACGGGAATTTTCAAGGGCGAGGTTACACGTTCTCTTTGTGCAAGAAACTCACTGGGTTCGGGGAAAGGAGCCCAAGCTCAAGGCTAAACACATAGAGCAGATGTACACTGCCTCCACCCAGTCAAAGAAGAGAGGAGTAGCCCTACTGGTATCCCCCGAGGCTCACTTTGGGTTTAAAACGTCTAAGGCAGACCCGGAAGGCCGGTATCTCATGGTAAAAGGGGATGTGCGGGGACGTTTGTTTACTTTGGTTTGCATTTATGCCCCAAATGAAGCGCAGGACACCTTTTGGGAGAACATGAAGGGGACGATAATGGCATTCGCGGAGGGCACCCTCCTGGTGGGAGGGGATTTTAATATGGTGTTGTGTCCCGAGAGGGATAGGAAATCGATGAACCCTTGCCCCAACAGCCGGCTCCACAAAAAGTTGGCACTAGCCTTTCAGGAAGTGAATGGGGAATTGGGGTTGTGTGACACGGGTGCACCCAAGAAAGGCATGAACCCCAGCTACACGTTTTACTCTAGACCCCATGCTGTCTTCTCACGCATAGACTATATTCTGGTAGACTCATCACTGCAGGAAGAGGTCGCGGGTGCTGGGGTGGAGACCGTCCCCTGGACGGATCATGATATGGTTAAGATTAGGATCGGCCTCCCCCCGGCCCCTGTAACCGGATCCCGTTGGAGCTGTAACGATCTTCTTCTACATGACAAGGAAACACGCCAAACCCTCCTGACAGCCATAGAAGACTATTTCACCCTTAACGACAACGGGGAGGTTAGCACCAGTGGAGTATGGGAGGCATTTAAGGCAACGATTAGGGGTACCCTGATCGGCATCGGAGCGGGGAAAAAAAGGGAGAGGGACCGGGAAGAGAAGGATTTGAAAAGCAAGATAGAGGCCATTCAACCGGGCGGTAAACTAAAAACACAGATGTTTCCTGGGCAATGGGAGGAATTGCAGAAGCTGCGCACCAGATTGGCCGACCTTCAGGTGGGGCAAATAGAAAGGAAGCTCTCATTCTTGAAACAAAAGTATATGGAAAAGGGGGAAAAGGCCGATAAGATTCTGGCCTGGAGACTCCGCGAACTTAGGAGTAGCAGGAGAGTAAATTCAATCCGCTCACCGGATGGGAACTCAACCGCAAGGGACTCCAAAATAACTGACCAATTTAGGCTATACTATGAAAAACTGTATAGCTCAGATTATGGGGGGGACGGGATGGATGTTGATAGATTCCTGGATTCCCTCCCTGTCCCGGGCCTACTCCCAGAGAAGGCAGACACCCTGGAAATCCCCATCTCTCCGGAGGAAATCGTCGACACGATCTCCTCCCTAAAGAGTGGCACTGCCCCGGGAGATGACGGCTTCTCGGTTAAATTTTACAAGACCTATAGATCTACGCTCGCCCCCTTTCTGGCCAAATTGTTCAACTCTGCACTTAGACAAGGTACCCTCCCGCCCACGATGATGTCAGCCTTAATAGTGGTCTTACCTAAAGAAGGCAAAGACCCAGCTTTTTGCCAATCTTATCGCCCCATATCGCTGCTAAACACCGATGTTAAAATATTGGCCAAACTTTTGGCGAATAGATTGGCAAAACTCCTCCCTACCCTCGTACATGGGGACCAAGTGGGCTTTATCCCGGGGCACCAGGGGTCAGATAACATAAGAAAGACTCTCGACCTTATGCACGAGGCTTCCGAACAGGGAGTGGAGGGATACCTCCTTTCGCTCGACTCGGAGAAAGCCTTCGACCGCGTCGAATGGCCCTACATGATCAAAGTTCTTCGGAAAATGGGACTGGGAGATAATTTCTGCGGGTGGGTCGCGGCATTATACAACTCGCCCTCGGCGAGAGTGTTAGTTAACGGGGGTACTTCAGAGCCCTTTTCCCTTTCCAGGGGCACCAGACAAGGATGCCCCCTATCACCCCTTTTATATGCTCTGGCCATGGAGCCCCTGGCCATAGCGATTAGGAGCGACCCGGAAGTTACGGGATTACGGTGTTGTGAGTGTGATTTTAAACTGTCCCTATTCGCAGATGATATACTCTGTTATCTGACTAACATTCATAGATCCCTTCCGAGGCTGTTTGACCTTATACGCTCCTTTGGCTCCTTTTCGGGGCTGAGAATAAATGCGTCCAAATCAAGCATCATGCCCATGGGCCCGGGAGAACTAGATATCGGAAACAATACCGATATTCTGGGGGTTAGAATCGAGCGAGAATCCACAGTTTACCTGGGCACCTGTATTCCCAGAGATCTGTCACATATATACCAGAGCAACTTTCCTGATATTCTCGCCCGGGTTAGTAGGGATCTCAAGAGATGGGCTCCCCTCACACTCTCCTGGATCGGACGCATGGTTACAGTGAAAATGAATATACTACCTCGCCTTCTCTATCTCTTCTCCGCCCTTCCCATTGTGATACCCGAGGCCTTCTTTGACGTGCTCCAGTCTCGTGTCCTACAATTTATCTGGAATGGCAAAAGACCCAGGGTTAAAACCTCCACTCTGACCCTCCCAAAATCCCAGGGTGGCTTTGGACTCCCCGACTTTAGACTCTACTACAAAGCAGCTCAGCTTAGGGTAATGTTGGAGCATATGAGGGACGACATGCGCACGTATTGGACCTACATCGAAGACAACCACGCTCACCCGAAAAAGGTCAGGGACTACCTATGGGCCTCTCCCAGGTCCCTCCCCCCACAGCTCAGGACACATCCCACTCTTGCAGTCCTCTGGTCGCTGTGGAAACCCAGTAAAGCTAATAAATTGTTGACTTCGTGGCCCTCTCCACTGACATCGCTCTGGGGCCCACCCATTGACCTGGGCAGGAGGGGCTTCCGAGACACCCAGGCTTGGTCCGACATGGGCCTGGAAAGAATCTCCCAACTCACACGGGAAGAAGGCTTCATCGAATACGATAGCTTGAAGGAGGCCCTGATGGATAGGCCCCCCACGGTTTTTGAATTTCTGAGGCTCAAAGGGATACTCACCCAGCCACTGTGGTCCGGACGCCTTAGTCGCCCCCTCACCCCTCTCGAACTTATTCTGGCCAAGAGTACATCGCGTAAAGGTTCGTTGGCTAAATTCTACAGTGTACTGAATACGGCGGACCTAGAGGGTAGACAACCCTTCAAGCGCATATGGGAAGAGAGGATGGGAATGTCAATAGATGACCACACTTGGAGGGCGGTTTTTAAGTGTATTTTCACGGGTTCCCTATATACAGCAGCCATGGAACATAACTTTAAAATCCTACACTCTTGGCATCGCCCCCCAGCTTTGTTGTCAAGGATGTACCGGGATGTTTCCCCTTTCTGCCCCAGGGGGTGCCACCAACGGGGAACCTGGTTTCACATGTGGTGGAACTGCCCGTCCATACAGGTTTATTGGACGGAACTACTTAGCTGGATTAAGGATATTGAGGGTTATGGTCCATCGCTGCACCCATTGGAAATCCTACTGGGCTCCCCCATGCCGGAGTCGGAAGTGAATGCGTTCCCTAAAGTCATTGGTGCTATGTTACGGGCAGGAAGGCTGGCACTCGCACAAAAATGGAAGCGTGGCCTGGCCCCTTCCAAAGAGGAGTGGCCATGCAAACTTAGGGCGATTTTCAGCTACGAAAAACTTACTGCATTAGCAAATGACACCATGTCTGACTTTACACAAGAATGGACAGCAGTGCTGCTGCACGACGATTGTACCTCTATGCGTTTATAATAGAGGGATTGTACAAAGGCTTACTCTACACAGGGTCTCATGCCCCTTGGAGGCCGAGTCTGACCCTGGCCTATCTTTTTCTTGGTACTACCCCACTGTTTCAAGGAACATGTTTTACTACCAAGTGCTACGCAAGTGTACTCCCTTATGCTTAAAGTAGTTGCATCTTCTCTAAACCTGGCATGCTCATCGCTTGGGGGGAGGGAGCGGGAGGGGGGAATTGGGATTGGGAGTTAAGATAATGGGGGTTTAAATCAGAAAATGTTACCGACAATGTGATTTCTTTTGCATTAATTGCTGGTTGAAAGGGCCGCGAGGTCCACTTTGCTATGTCCATTGTCAATAAAAACATATTTTTAAAAAAAAGCTATAGTGCACTCTTTAAGGGCTTAATTGCTCATCTTTTTGAACACGTATGACAGTTAGCTTAATGAAATGGCTTTTGTCATACTAAGCATGCCGAACAATCTAGCCTTTACTAAAATGTATATGCAAAGAGACTAAAAGTAAGTGGCAGGATGCCATCCCTTTTGTTTCAAGTACCATTAACTCTTAAAGTCCTTCCACTTGTTTATGAGCTGACCCTCCAGTTACCTGAATTTGGCTGTGGTGGCAGCTTGGTTACTGGTGGTACAGGCAGTGGTGGTGGGGCACTCATTTGCTCAGTAAATCCCTTTGTGCTATTGGCAAATTGGCTTGTACAAGATTGACAACCTCCTCGTCAATCACGGGGCACTCAATTTCCTCCTAGGAGGAGAAATGCAACTCCTCCTGCTCTCCTCCCTGCTACTTCACTACGCAACACCATCAGTCCATGAATCCCTTCCTTATGGGAACCAGAATTTAGGAGGAATTTAGAGAACAAAAAATACCCAGAGACGCCCACCTAAGGAACACAACAGAACACTACACTATTCTACAGAAAGACAAAACAAGTATATCAAGCCTGCACAGCAAACATCAGGAGACAATGACAAATACAAATATGAAGGGGAAACTGGTAAATGGTAAATTACATTTAGTTTTTTTGTTATTATTATGGAGATGTTTTTTCATGGGAAACAAAAGCTAAATGGGGCAAGAAGAAAGACCAGAGATTTTCTTAGCTTTTTATATCAGGGGTCTCTAACAAAACAATGAACAAACACTTAGCAGACAAAGAGACATCGACACAGAAAACAAAACCTCTTCAAAGAACACATAACTGCACAAAAGCAAAGTCCAAAGTCTAAAGAATGCCCCTAAAATTACTCAAAATGCTCCTAAAGCTCTCCAGCCTGCATTGTATAATACATTCAGTCACACCCTAGCAAAACCCACAAAGCAACAGTAAGTAAGCTGGTGTCATGTCCCAATGATGGTCGCCTGCATGGCAGGTAGACTCTGTGGCTCACTGCAAGCAGACCGCTAGTGAGTTACCAGATTAGAAATTCCAGCTCATTCATGCAATATACGCAACCGGGGAAGGGCCATTGGCCAATCAGGTGGCTGAAACAGCAGGGGAGAATATACAGTCACCGCCCACTCGTCCGGCCACCCGAGGCCATTGCACCTTTTGTTGCTTTTTCTTTTATGTGGGAAGGCAACATGGAGCCTATCCCTGTTGCCTCTCCACTCCCCAACTTCCCAAACCAAATATATTCTCTCCCTACCCCCTCCCTCCCTTCACACTGAGTGGTGGAACCGGAGCTTTAAGCGGGTCGGAGCTTTGAGCTCCGGCCCGTGCACCTCCTGCTCTGGCCACCATAGAAATAATTGACTTAGTCCCTTTTCCCTATGGCAGCGGCCATATTTTTTTCATCTGCCCCTACCCCTGGAGATTGGCTGTGCAAGCAGCACAAATCTTCAGGGGGGGTGGGGGAGAAATCCAGTCGCACCCTGGATGAACCCCAGGGTGAGAATGACTTTCAGGGGCCAGCGGTGGGGTGGACATGGTCAGTAATGGTCCACAGCCCCAGTCGAGGTGCTCATTCTGCTCGGTTCTACGGTGGCCCGGGCTAGTGGGCGGTTACCTGACATGTCTACCCCCGCACTGGGGCGAGAATGCCATAGTATGCATTTGGGAGCTAGAACATGGCCACAGATCACAAGTGCAAGTGCAGATGGAAAATCACCGATGTAAGGCTTTTCTCTGTTTCTCAAAGAGCTGATTTCTGTGAATGGTGCTTTCCTGCATTTAAACTGCCCATTACAACCAGTCCTGGTTTTTGGACTACTTCTGCATTGGCTACCTAGGATTATCTGTAATGGAATATGCTTCCTGTTACTTAGATTGTCTTTGAGTGGCGCTTAGCGTATTCTGTTGACATTGAACTTGTCCTACCATTAATTCTGAAAAGCACATCTATTCTTTCAGTGCCCTACTCATACTGTGCCCTAGAGTGGATGCTGTTCTTCTGCTCTGTTCCAACAGGAGCACACTTCACCGGTAGGAAGTAGTTTTCAAAGTTTTTTCTCCTGCCCTAGTGATAAGATCCATACATCTGCAGATCCCAATTTTGGATTATAGCCCTGTTTTACCTCCCATACATTTATCCCTGTGCTGAAGTGCAGTTGGCTACAGACATTCAGAGTTCTTTTTGTGTCCTTGTGTCATCTGGTTGGGCCCCTCTGTTCTGTGGACTCAGGTATACTCTGTGAGGGGAGGAGGGTAAAACTGCTTAGGCCCAAGGTGTCATAAACCACTCTCAAATTTATTTTTTTAGTTGTGGTGGGGTATTAAGAAGGGGTTATTTCTGTTGTGCTATAAACTAGTCATATTATTCTTTCGTACAGCCTGGTGGAGAGCTAGTATCATTCCTCTTGATTTTTACCCAAAAAGAGTGATTTTGACTTTAGTGCCAAAGCAATTTAAGGAAGGTTGTCTAGTCTCATAGGACTTCTACTATTTTAAAGGATCGGATTGGATGAACAAACTCGTTGAATCAGCCCAAGATCCGACCCATGTTCTGAGGCTCTTGATTGTTGCATGGTTCAATGTGAGAGCCGAAAACTGTTAAACTTGGGACACAACCATGCCAAAAACCTGTCATGCACTCGCAAGATAAGATGAATCACACCAACAAAATTTGAGGGCCCGGAAAATCACATTTTAACAAGTCGAAGCTCACTGTTCAGACTGAAGTAAATGCTCTAGATGTAGACAAAAAAGATGGTAACTGTTTCAACACTCGTATCCCTATGGTCGTAGTTTGATAAAGAAATGTCATTAAATTAACAGACTCCATGTTTCGAAGACGTTGACTCACAGTTTACAGAACAAATAACCGCAATGATAGCCACAGTACTTCTAGTCATGGCTGCACTACTTCATTTTCCAAAATAGTAATCAATTTGTGAGGAAACTTTGGTTAACTAAGATACTAAATGTATAAATCTTCCGATTCATCTTGACCATCTTAAGTGAGACTCAATGCCATCCTCTCTGGAAGTGGACTGTAAACATACAATTGATTCATTAGTTGCTGGTGAAACCTAATGCCCTAGAAGTGTCTTCCATTCTCGAGCCTCTAGTACATCTGTCTTTACCTCTAAACATCCAGTCAATCTGCTACAGCCAGTCACCCGCCAGCATGCCTCGGTCACCTCCAGAGCTACCTCCGGAAAGCTTGTCTTCAGGTACATGGTCATCTCCATGCCTGTCACCTAGAGCCGCCAATGGCAAGAGCCACAGAGCCTCCAGCATACCTATTGTCTACTCTAAAGTATCCTACATTCCGGTCTACACCGTCAGACCGTCTGCCACGACTGTCTACAGCTCCAGGCATGCTTTACTTGTGCTGGTCTTAAGGCTCAGAATACTCTTGACATGGCTTTATTCAGTGCCAGAGTATTTTGTATGTAGATCTTCATAGTCATATCCTCCTACATGACAATAATCAGTGCCGGGGTCTGCTACATATCTGTCTTTATTGCTAGAGGTGAAACCAGCATGCCAGTCTTCAGCTCCATATTTAGCACTGCCTGTCTTCTACTATACTGCTGCCTCCAACATGTCTACACTCAGGGCACTTGTGACATCCAGTACACCTGCCACAGAGGGACAGTCAAACAGCATGACTTGAGATCCCGACCATTAAGAATATGCTGATCCTTCTGGGAAGTATGTCTCCTGCTTTCATACCTCCATCAGCTTTCCTCTTGGGAATTGCACATATAAACCATAAGGCTTTGTCTCCTGAGAGTGCCACTGCCCTCCCAATATTGTTCAGGCTTTACACGCTCTAATTCCCAGCTATTGAGCTCAATCTTAGCAACAGACCTTCCAGTGAGTCTTTCATGCTTGCTGTCAGAGGCTTGCGGGCAGAGACGTTCCCGCAAAGCTAAGGGGAGAAAAGGGCACAAGAGACAGGTGCGTAGTCCTGCAGAAAAGAAAGGATAGGCAATAACTACAGACAGGCAACAAAGGCAGTGAACAGAAAGGGGCAGGGGGTACAAGTAAGACAAACATGTTAGGTTTCCAATAGTGGTGTACACAGAATGGGGGAAGAGTTTCCCACTGGGTCTGGTGAAACTCTAGACTCCTGAGCTGATTACTGTTACAGGGCCCCACTCTGAATGCTCATGGAAAGGAGCAGCAAGAGTGGGTGTCTGTAACTGAACCCTAAGGCACGAACAAGGAAACAGTACTCACAAGACTGAAGCCGGTATGGGTCCAGCAGGAACTAAACTATGACTGCCTCCTGATGTAGGAACCAGCACACTGTTAACAATAAGGTACAAAGTACAATACTAAAATGCGACAAAGGGAAGAGGCAGAGATTGCCTGCTGTGAAACCCAGCCACCAAACTCTGAACAAAGGAATTACATAAGCACATGTGAGGACAAGAACAGTAACAGAAATATCCAGGGAAGAATAAAAAGTCAAAGTAAGCAAGGTTCAGTACAGAGACCAGGAATGAAAGAAAAAAAGCAATAATTGTAATTGTAATTGTTTATTTGTGAAGAGCTTATGCACAAGTGAAGTGCTTCAAAGTGCTTCAAGGCAGGAAGGGAACAATGGGATTTCGTCGTCATTCTTAGGCCTTGAACATTCTGAGTGATCTAACAGCAATAACTAGCATACTAGGCCAGAGCATTTCTACTAGTATAAGTGTGTGACAAAGAGTGGGGGGAGAAGTTGAGGGTGGGGGACCTATGCATGCAGGCACAGCCTGCTAGGGAGGGGAGGTAGAAGAGGACATGACAGCCAAACATGCTAAGCCTAGTAAATACAAGGTCAAGCAAGTGCGCAGACGGAAGTGCGAGGGACGGGGAGGGGGACAAGACCGCCCAGTCCAGCGGGGACCAGGATTAAACGCTCGGTGGGTTCCACTCTCATGGAATGTGTTGAGAGTGCAGTAATGCAGGGCAGAGTGCGGAGACCCGGAAGCAAGTGCAGGACTGGAGGGGGAGCCTGGGACCTGTGAGGCTCTGGAGGTGCACCAGGCGACTAGTCAGTTGACTGAACAGGTTGGGGATGACAACAGAGGAAGGAAGCAGAAGAGAAGAGAAGGAGGGTAGCAACGGAGAGGGAGAGGGACCGAGGAAGAGAAGAGGAATGTCTTGAGGGGTTTCCGGAACTTAAGGAGGTCCGGCTCAAGACGGAGAGAGGCAAGTAGGCTGTTAGAGAGAGAGGCACCTGCAGAGGATAAGGATCTAGCCCCAAATCTCTGTTTGGAAAATTAGCTCACCTGCAGGAAGTTGCAGGTGGCAGAGTGGAGGGCTCTGGAAGGAGAGTATTTGTGAAGAGAGCGTTGAAGGTAGTAATGGCCCAGGGCCCAGAAAGCCTTGTGGACTATGCAGAGAAGAAAATAATGTAAGTACAATGGTACAAGATACTGGAACTGCAGACGAGAAACTAAGGGCTGGAATCAAGGAACAGCAGACTGAACTATAGACCAAGAACAAGAAAACTCAGGACTGAAACTCTGGATTAGGATGACAAGGACTGAACTCCAGACTGGAAACAAGGAATTCAAGTGACTATACCTCTGGACTGGAATAACAAGGGCAGGACTGCAGACAGATGACAAGGAAGCTAAAGCCAGGCAACACGGACTATGGGCATAGAACAAGGAACTACAGGCAAAGTACAAGATAATAGGTGGTAGAGATCAAGGGGCTGCAGACAGGGTAGAGAAGACTGAAAGCAGGGGAGCAGGGCTGCAGTGCAGGAAGCACAGAGGTACAAACCAGGGTGTAGGCAGAATACCAGGGCTGCAAGGCAGGGAGCACAGGGCACTGGAACAGGAGTAGTTTCTGGCAGCAACAGGAAACCGACTAAATGCAAGGGCCCTGTGCTCCTGAAGTCAGCTGTTTAAATACTGCCCGGCCCTGTGCTGAAGCAGGCTAATTAGCAGCACCTGGAGCAGCACCCCTGTAGGTAATCTGCCTCCTCCCTCTCTGGTCCTGGGAAAGGGAAAGCAGCACTGATCTCTAAGGCTTCTGGGGATTGTGGTACTAAGACTGCTGCATAGAAATAGCTAGGGAATGAGAACTGCCACAAGGTGCATTATGGGATATGTAGTTTGTGAAATAAAATAAGGAAATACCAAAGTCTTGTAAATGGAACATAAAGACAAACATATGAATAGGCATTGTCCAGGGAGGATTATGAATGAGTCTCAAATAGTCCACAAAGGGTAACAATTGGTGCTCCTGTGGCACAGTCGTGACACTTGCTTTCAGCGCCTCAGTATTTCACTTGCTTTGTTTGTGCCATTTATTCTGCTGTTCTAATTCCTGATTTTCAAATTACTACTCCATCTGCTTTGGCCTGCAGTCTTCCATGTAATTGTCTGGTTAATTCAATGCCATCTCAGATGGATGGTCACCTATTCCATAGGTGAACATGGCTTTGTCTGATGCCAAATGGTTGAAAGCTGCCATGGAGGAGGTGTGCTGTCATGATTTGCTTCCTTCCCTCGCATTCTTACTAATTGGGGGCATGCTTTGTTGTTTTTCCATTTTTGGGTGTTGCTTCTAGATCTGGCTGAATTTATCTAAAAGCTCTAGAAATAAAATTGGAAATTCTCTTATGGTGTCCTATTGAAATTGTCACAGCAAATATGTTCGTTTATACTAAAAACTACATTTCACACCATACCTTCAATTAAGTTTTGTCTCACCCTTTCAGGGTAGACATTGGGTGGAGACGTGAGAGCACATGTGGATGGTGGGTACTTGCATGGATCACATATGTACAGATAATCATTGTCATGTTATGTTATGTTCTGTGCCATTTGTATAGTGCCCAATACCATTGGTATGGCCCCAAAGCACTGTGGGGTGAACGCCTTTGGAGGACCGAGGTCCGAGGTATTAGAATTTAAAGAACGAATTTAGAATACGTGTGTGCATTTTAGCTAGCAGGAAGGTAAGGAGAGGCGGCTAAATCCCTGCTAGCGACCCTTGGAGATCTGGCTAGTGGAAGGGTGCTGTGATAGACTGTCAGGAGAGTATGCAAGTCATGAGACTGTCATGAGACTTTAATGTGTGTCCAGCTGGACTGAATCTATTCGTAGGACTCAGCTACATTCTAATGGCAGAGGTGATGTGCATTATGAAGTTGAGTGGTGAATTGCTGCAAATGTACAGGGGCCAGTGGCCATGCCCTGGGTGGGGTTCAGCTATGTTCCATTGAGAAGAGCGCTATAAATACCATAGAGTCCCTGTACGCTTCAAGATTCAAGCCTACAGAATTATCCCTGCAGGAAAGATGCAGGTCAATGGCACAGAACAGCAGCAAAATTCAAAATGCAGGCCTATGGCATTATCCCCATGGAAAACAATGCAAGGTAGTGGCACAAACAGTAGCTAGATTTAAAATACATCCAAATTCAAACTACAGGCCTACGGCACCATCCCTGTGGAAAAGGATGCAAAGCAGTGGCACAGAACAGCAGCCAGATTCAAAATACAGGTGGCCTATGGCATCATCCCTGCAGATAAAGATGCCAAGCAGTGGCACAAAACAGTAGCTCAATTAAAAATACAGCTAGGCTCAAACTACAGGCCTGCGGCACCATCCCTGTGGAAACAGATGCAAACCAGTGGCACAAAAAAGTGGCTAGATTCAAAATACAGTCAGATTCAAACTACAGGCCTGCGGCACCATCCCTGTGGAAACAGATGCAAACCAGTGGCACAAAAAAGTGGCTAGATTCAAAATACAGTCAGATTCAAACTACGGGCCTACGGCACCATCCTTGTGGAAAAAGATGCAAAGCATTTGCACAAAACAGCAGCCAGATTAAACTACTGGCCTACAACAGTACTAGATGTAAAAAATTATTGTTTCCTACTGATTGTTGGGGCAGACAAGGGTCATGGCAGGGGTGACCATGGCAAATAGGCAAACAAGTGAAGGAGTTTCCAAGGTGGTGCCCTTAGCTGCCTGCCTGGTAAAGGCTGCCTGGGTGGAGGGCTCCAATAGGTGTTCTGGATCTCATGACCCAGAGCACCAATCAGAGGTGGCGAGGGCGGGCTGTGGAAGGGGGGGTAGAGGCTCACACTCCGGCCCGAGGGCCGCTGAGAGGAGAACTGCGGGCCTGGCAAATTAATAAATAAAGAAATTCCCAGGCCCAGGGCAGGCCGAATACACAAGAAGGCTGCTGGTCCTGCACTGAGAGCGCAGTGTGGCAGAAAGTCACCTTTCAGACCAGCTTCATTGTGTCTTTTTGGTCCGTGACCTAGAGGACCAATGAGAGGCAGCGAGGGCAGGCTGTGGGAGGGGACAGTGGAGACTTGGTCTCCAGCCCGAAGGCTGAACAGAGGAGCAGTGTGGTGCTAGCAATTTAAAAAATAAAGAAAATCCGAGGCCCAGCACAGGCCAAATGCCTGGGCAGGCTGCTGGGCCTGTGCCGAGAGCTAGTAGTCAGCTTTTAAAGCTTGAGCTTACTTCTGTCCAGCGCTGGGCAGATGCAGTCGTCCTGTTCTAACTAACCCTCTTATTCCTAGTTTTTTTCTCCTTGTACTTCAATTGTGATTTTCCCAATTTTCTGAATTTTGACTTTGTAATGCTTGTCAGTGTTTTTTTCCTTCCTGTGCTTTCACAGTTGAGCAACCCATATTTTTCCTGAGCCAGTTCTGTTTTACATTAGATCTTGTTTTTATTTTTTACTTGCACTTTGCCGTGTGCCCTTGATCCTGGACCAGCACAGCATCGCTGTGTTCCCTAGTTTTCTGGCTTAGTATTGATTTTCTGTGAACCCTGTTACTTCTTGTTGCTTACTTTCCAGTTCTAGCTCCCTTCCCCTTTCTTTCCCTCGGTGCGGACGGGGAGGTATTAGTGTCTAATCTTGGTGTTCACTGGCCCTCTCCTCAAGGTTCTTTGTTGATTATTGTGGGTGTTGCTATGCTGTGTGTGCTTGCATGAAGCTGTCAGATTACCTATGTGTTTGCTTTTGTCCTATTATGGGCTATTCCTACGTTTCTCATTGTCTAGAAATTCAGTGTATCAAGTTCAACACCCTAGCACGTGCATCTTTTTTGTATTCGTGTGTGATTGGTAGGATCGGCGGGCACTGCTGCCATCCCAGACATTGCTTCCTGCCCTTGCAAGTTGTGTCCTTTAGTTACCTCACACATTATGCAGCTTCACAGACACTGCTATTTCTTGCCATTGGAATGGGCAGTAACTGTAACGCAATTGAGAAAGAGGAGTTTGCCTATCCCACATCCATTTTTAGTGTTTCTGTAATAACCCCATTATCTTGCCCAACCTGGGAGCTAGTGGGTTGCATCCATGTACGCCCTGTGTGATCTCTGGCACATCTGCATTTCCAGCATCGTCTGACAGGTATCATCTCCCTTAGGCAGCAGAGTTAGCAACTAAAGATTCATACTCGATTTAGAAACCACCCACATTTATCCCTGCAATCCCCGAGCCCAGACCTTTTTTATCACTGCTAGATTGCACTCAGCCCAATGATCTCCAGGCACATATGCTGAGGCCTCTCTCTATGGAAAACCCAGTTATGCACGTTCCTGCAGAAGGGCACATCGTATTATACACAGTTTATGAAAATGCATAGAACGAACAATTAGCATCATGCTGGATAAGGACCAAGAGCCACCCTAGGGCAGTGGTGCTGGGAAAACATGAAAGTTAATGCAGTGCTAGAGACGCATTTCCCTGTCCCAAACCTCCATGACACATGCGGCCATTGAGTGTATATAATTATATGGTTTGTTCATTAGAATGATCACATAATGTCAGGCCCAGATTACATGCCCATATTACATGTGTATGAACAAACTAGCAGGGACTCGCAAAGTTGTGTCCTGGAGCAAAGGAGGCGATAACTGTGAGCATCTCTGATTTGCACCTGCTACCTTCTATCTGATTCACAGAACCTGAAACTGGATGCCCTTCAGTGAATGTTTGTGAATCACATTTAAACATGAGGATCTCAGATAAGCTCAAGACATCTATGATATCTTGGGAGGATAGTTCAGGGGCAACGTGCTTGCCTTGGAAACAAGACTACACAACCCAGGTTCGATCCCCGCGTCCGCACTTAGGTATTAAGCGCATTATAAATAACCTATCATATCATATCATATCTCCAGATGTCCTCTAGTTTTAAGCTTGTAAATTATGTGTAAAAGAGAACGTGCACCTACGAGAGGCTCCCAGGCTATCATCGCATTTGCACCAGTGGGCATCTTTGTGAATCAGGCCCAGAGTAGGCAAGGTTTTCTTTTGTATGAGCGCTGTGTCTGCTTTGCAAAGCTATCAGATTGGCCATGTGTTTCACATGCAGACTAGGTGACGGACTCTTTGCAGCTGACCTGTTGTATCGGGCACCGACAAGAAATGAATGCACCGTTTCTCCTGCAGAGGTAGACAGTTGCAGCAGCCTGGGGAGAGAGCGAGAAACATGAAAGCAGATTTAGGATTGCTCGCCAATGACAGCTGCATATTAATCTAAAGAATCCGCGAACAATCAAAAAGGCATTTCTTTTTTAGTAAAATACACCCCTGGAGTCTGCATCAGAGAAAGAACCTGAAACGGGATTGATTTGCTCTTAAAGGGAAAAGCCCTTTGAAGGGCTATCAACTGCAGTTGTCGTCCTTGGTTTTCAAAATGACAACAAAATTATGCCATATTGTGTCAAATGAAAAGATTATCTTACACCATTAAACAAAGATTGTAATTACGGGAACAATCAAAGTTTAATTTAAGTCTTAAGCATTGGGCAAGTCATGTCAGAGAATACCAAGTAGCTGTCACCTAAAATGCTTATTTGATCAAATGAATTTAAAAATGGTGACACACTAGCAAATTCAAAATCTAGCTCACTTTGGAATAAATGCTGTTCTTACTAAGGACCTCATTATGAGTATATTGTAACAGTAGACATGTGCTATGTTAAATACTACTTCTATTAAAGATCCCCCTTTCGTGAGTTGCAATGTCCTTGAGTATTTTATGCATGGGGTGCACAAACAAAGACATGTTGTGACAATGGGTTATTAATAGTAATATTCATATAATATTCACAATAACGCATGTTAATGACAGATTCCCCCAGCTTGTACACATTGTGGTAACATATGTCATTGCTATCTCATTTAATGGTACTCAATAAATTGGCCGAGGAAGGATGACATTGTAATCGGCCCTGCAAGAGTTGAACTTGTGAAGCGCAGGCTTCCCTCATGTTAGAGACAAGTAAATTGCACATCAGTTGTGCGGCATGTAGCAAATATGCCTTGTGGCCCTATCTCATAATGGTATCAGGTAATAATGTCCTTATACATAATGTCCCCATACATAATGTCCTCATACAAAATGTCACGAGGAAAAGCCATTGGCAACATTATATATGGTGACATTATGCATGGGGACAGATTGCGGGGATGGCCCCTGCTCCCCTTGTAAAATAAATAATGTCTCCACAAAAAACAGCGACTTTTTTGTCAGGAGACATTTTTGCGGGAACATTATTACATGGAACCCTCATAATTAGGTAGGATTTTGTTTTTAAAGGAGGAACTTAATGTACCAATATACTTGAAATGTGGCCCAACATGTCTGACAATTTCAGCTTACTTATCTGAGGCACCAATAGATAGTGTTTCCTGAGATATCACACATCAAGCCCAATTCACAAATAATTGGCAATATCAAATGGTCACAGGTGATGTGTCTTTTTGAACTTCCCTATTCTTAAAAATATACAGGTCCCCCTATCCAAAAATCTGACCTGGCATTTCTGGCAGGCTATGAAGACTAGAATCGTCTAGCCCTTCAGAGCCATTTGATATCCTTTTGATTAGTGCTCCTAACAGGGATGCAGTTTTTAACAAGCCACTTTGACCTTTGACCAAAGTATTTAAAGAGTTTCCTTAGTGGCAATTGGTGAAAACATTGTCCCATAGCTTTATGGGTACTCTTGGACCAAAAGTCTTGACACGTCTATACCCCACCTATTGTTCTGATTTTTTACAGCATTTCCTCAGTTATTTTATGTTTGGGTTTGTCCTGATTAATGTTTTTGCGTAAAGCAAATTCTTAAGAGTAGCTTCTAAATCCCACAACGCCTTCCGTGTTGCACCTAATGTTAAATTAGGAGTACAGCTCACGTGTTACTAACGTCATGTCTGTGAGTTTTCACTCACTAAATTTCTTTTTCTTTGATATGATATGATATTTTATTTGTGTGACGCTCATACATAAGTGTTTCAGAGAGCGACAAAGCAAGGGAGGGGAATAAGGGAGGAAATAAACAATGATCTTACTAGGCCCAGTGAAAATGAGAACGCGCAAGTGCAGGGGAGAGGGAAGGGGGAAGGATCAAGGGGGAGCATTGCACTTTATCTTGTGCCATGTCATGGAAGAGCTGGGAAGCATTGTTTATACCATACATTACTTGTCTTATCATGAATGCTTGAAGGCAGAAGTAGAAATGTGGAAGTTGGATATTTACATGACTCCCAGCTGCCTTGACCCTGCTCATCCCTATTCTAGGGTGTTCGCTCTCCCAAATTACCTTTAATATTATCGTGTCCCCCTCATTTTGGCAATCAGAAGTGGGAGGAGGGTAAGCATGAAAAATGGGCAGTGCAATTTCCATATTTAAAGCTTATGATTTGATCCCCACTGTTAATTGTATAGGAGACCACTTCTAGAAATATATATTTGTTTAACTTTATAGTGTAATGTTTGTTTTTTGCAAACAACCCCAAGATAGGTGATATGTCCTCTAATCTAAAAAATCCCACTATTTTCCAAGGTCCAAATTGGATAAGAGCTAAGGATTGTAATGAGTGTTGCCTTGGAGTGATTTTAGAAGGAGCCACACACTTCGGAGGGATTTTTAGATAACTTGATTATGTTCTCTATGAAGGAAATTGAATTTGCGGTATAATCAAAAAATGTGACTAGCACTGGGGGTCATTACGGGTTTGGGGGTAGCCATGGCGCTATTAGCGCCATGGCTGCCTCCAAACTCGTGTCCGGGTTCTTTGAATGGGGACTTACCGGGTCATTCCAACCTTGGAGGACCCGGTAAGTCCCCATTCAAAATAGCCATCCCCATTCCCATTCGAGCCCCAATTGGGCTCAATGGGAATGGGGAGGGAGCTAATAATGGGCCGGTTAATAACAGGCCTGTTATTAGCTCCCTGGTCCCTTAACGGCTCCCGCTAAGGGCGACTAGTAAAACCAGTAATCCTTAGTATGAACCGCTAAGGCATCTCGGAATGCGGCGGAAAGGGGTTAACGGCACCGGCATCCTTACCGGCACCATTAACCCCTTACCGCCGCACTCGTAATGAGGCCCACTGTTTCTTAATTTCACCTCCTTGTCACCCACCAGAGTCTTCTGTACAAATGTGTTTAGCTTTAAACCACAAAGAAGGAGCTCCAAACTCAAGACAAACACACACTGGGTATCTGTCATGCTTAGTTGGGTTCTACCCTGGTTTCAGACTCACCACATTGAGTGTTTCCCCCAAAATAGGCTTTACAGTTTCCAGAGGTGCAAATTGATAAAATAGTGGTGTTAAATGGGGAACATATTTTTTTTTTCTCCCTTGTAACGTGAAACAGGAATTCCTGAAAGGGCATTTGGCTTTGACACATTTCATCAACTATTGCTTTGGAAATATCATATTTAGTAATTTGCCTTTATCAATTACTGGTTGTATCAGGTGATCAGTTTGAAAGAAAAATGTAGAGCTCATATTCAAATCTTTGAAATTATTCATAACGTGCACACGGTTAACAATCTGTGCTCACCCTCTGCCTGCTGGCGTGCACCTACACCCTCTACCCCTCTAGCATTAGCTTGTAAGAACAAACACAAACAGCCAATTCTCCGCATGACTAGTTTTTTCATCAGCCACCAAAAGAGTTGCCCAGAGATTAAAGTGTGAATTTCAGTTGTGGCGTGATTTAAGATGCAGATCTGGCTGGTTTCAGCGTTGGAAACCTTGGCACACAGACCCAGTGATACAAATAATCCATCCACAATTAAGATTGATGTTGAGGCAACAGGGAACACCTTCCTAATCTGCGAGGAACCATGACCCCCAAAGATCCACTATTTGGGTTTGTTTTTTGTTTTAAATATTGCTAGGGCACTGAACTGGTGCACCCCTCAGTCAGTCAATCTGTAAACTAGCAATTGAATGATCATATTAAAAGCCCTTCACAAGACTAGGGATACTTGTCCAACATCAAGAGCTTTCTCTGTTACTGCAGTTCAAATACTGCGGGAGCCGCAGTCATGGTGTGAATGTTAATGGTGTCTAGGGACGTGCATTTGAATGGTATCTTGTTTATGAGAATGATTTTCATTCATTGAACGTGACGCGTGAGGTGTCCCGTTCAATTAATGAAAATCCTTTGTTTTTAGCACCTCAGTGGTAAACAAATCAGCCCATCCCTGTATCCTTATTAATCTGTGGGTACAACACATGTAATTCATTAACTGAGGGACGCAACAAGAACTCTGGAGTGCAGTCAAGCAAGCTCGTTATGCAGCTCTGTAGCTTGCAGGAGGGTTTCGTTGATGGATTTTAACAGGGAAGGAGGTCTATTGAAGGAGCTTGATTAGGGATATCTTCGTGGGGGGTGGATCCTAAAGGTGGAAGCTGCAGACCAGTTCACACAGCCTTGGATGAATCCCATAAACGTCTTCCATATGTGGTCCATCACTTCCTTTGCAAAGATCTTGGGGAGGTATATGTGTCTATCCTTGACCAGAAGAGCATTACGTTCTCTGACAGCTTTGGGAGCTTCAATGAGAAGATAGTGTCATAGATTCTTGACAACCACCTGCATTGGTTTGGTTTGACTGAACCTCTTTGGTGGGATCTCGTGTGCCCTGTTGTCCTCAACAGCTGATGCAAATTATATTTTTGGGAGGCTCAGAATCTGCTTTTCAATGTTGCATCCGTGGTCACTGTACTCAAACTATTCGGGGAGGTTAACATCTGCATATTATATTGCCACTTTATATTTTTCAGCTTGATCAGGGACTTCAGCATTGGGTTGATTAGTGCAATGGCTGGCCTTGTAGCCACCAATGTGTTGTTGGTTTCCATACTTTCAATTTCAGCATTAGATATGTAAACCACCATAATGGGCACGTATCACTGCTGCGGGAGGCTACACTGGGCATAATGTGATCAATACTTGTTTGTGCACCTGATTGTGTCTAGTACTAATGCAAGAGTAGGGGAATGCGCACTTTCAAGACTTTGGGCCACATTACGAGTGCGCCGGTGCAGTAATAATGTGCTGGTATTACTGCATAAAGGCATGTTAGCGCACTGGGACACTCCAAGTTTGCCGGTAGGGGGGAGGATTTACCTCCAGCTCTGGGCGGGAGTTATATTCGCCACCCTACCAGCAAAAAACTGCCAGCATTACCGGCCCAGTAATACCGGTGCTGATAATACTGGCAAATCCCCCCCATGGAGTCCCATGGGACTCCATGGAATGGGGAGATTTACCAATGTTTCCGCCACTTGGAATCTGCCGGTAATTCTGGCAGACCAAGTAGCAGAAATGGTATTACAGTTTGCCGGTATCCCGCCGGTAATGCCGGCGGGATACCGGCAAACTTTTAATGAACCCCTTTGACTTAATGACTGCATATTTAGTGGTGACATGCCAGACTGTTGTCTCTTCTCTGTGTGAGCTCTTGATGGAGCTCATTTACTCACCAGTGCAAACTAGTGCAGCTTAGCGAAAGGTTGCTTCTGTCAGGGGGATGGTCTAGTAAAGAGCCAAACCAAACCAGAAATTGGGTAGAACAATAACGAGGTGAATAATATACAAAATCTGCCAGAACTCCTGTCTTCTGAGGGATTAATAATTAGTCCATAGAGAATATCAGTGAACTACCCAAGATGGCAGGTCATTTTTTAAGACCTTCAATAGAGTTGAAAGGAGGCTACTGAGAAAGGACCCCCCTTTGTGTTTGCGAAACCCAGTGGCACCAAGTGTACATCAGGATGTTAAGCAGAGTACAACCATTTGAGCACACAGAGATAGTTTCTGCTGATAGGGCAAGTGTGTCGTGATTTAACTCTAGCACAATATTTATGTTGTGTGTGTGAGCCGACATGTAATACCTGCACATCTCTCTGGTTCTGGACCCACCTGCAATGATGACCTGGCCATACAGATAACCACTTCAATGTGTTGGGTCCTACCCGATGGCCTGACAACTGGCTGGCAGCATTCAAATGGTCCGTCAGTGCCACAACTCCTTTCCACATATGAACTGCTTAGCGGTATTAGAAGATATATGACCAATGGCCCATGGTTCTGCTTTTAGGGGTTTACCACCTGCCTTTTTGAGAGCAAAGTATTTGTCAGCAACTCCTGCAACAAGCCAACAGACTTTATTTTAACATACATAATTGTTTTTTTTTACTGCGAGATAAGATATATCAGGATTTTAGAATTTTGCAGCCATGCCCTCTAGAACCTTTAGTGATATATCTAATATTACTGGCGAAATATCTGTACCACCAGATTTCACCCAAAGCTGACTATTAGTCCTGCAAATGCAAATAGTGGGACTTTTGGGGTTCTTTACTCCTGCATCAGTAATGGAAAGCATGAAAATGTGGTGCTGCCATCATTTTTATGGAGACCTGCAACACTGAAGATAGTTAGGGAGCCATCATCTGTATGTATGTGATCTTAACTTGAATGTCAAGTTGCAAAATGTGGTGTTAATAAAGAGTTGTAGTGGAAGCCAAATTATGTGCACCTCCACCCAAAACACAAACTACTGTGCCTGTTATTTTAAGTTTAGAACTGCAAATACTTTGAGTGATGTGTAAACTGGCATGGTTTCAGGCTGCAGAGCAACTGTGCACTGGCACATTCCTGTAGACCATGTCCATGCGTGTGCATATCATGCCTTGCTTTGTGGGGTATCAGGTGTGTTAAGTGCGGGATACGCAGCTCCTGATTCTGACGCTTTACCCTAGAGGATAAAAACAATGCCTTCAGCATGCACATTTTAGTATGTCACTCAGGCAGTCCCAAACTCTGAGTGAAATATACCGACACACAACCTTGGGACATGTCATGGTGTGCAAGCAGCACCCATACAGCCCACCACATCGTTGTGGGGCACAGCTGCCGTTGCGGCCGCCGCTTCCTGGGAAGTGACGTTGGGGTTAGGGAGGTGGGTGCTATGGGGGATGTTCAGTTACTTGTAGTTTGCAAATCAATCAGCACGTACGCAGCAGCTCCTCTTGTCTTTTGTCAGGGCTCGGCCTGCACGGTGTAGAATGCAAGTGTGAGGCCACCAGCTGGCGGTCGTAGTGAGGCTGCCTAGAGACATCTACATTGGCGACGAGGCGGAGCAGTGGACACGCCGGAGTTGAGTGCTGCCGCGAGGCCTGGGGGATGCCGTTGGGCATTTAAAAGGTGCATCAGCGCGCCTCCAATATTCAGGCCCGCCCCTTCTGCCCTCTTAATGCCCATATAAAAGGTACGGCCGCGCTGGACACCGTGAAACCCAAGGCTCGCAGCAGGGACAAGGCCCTGGTATCGACAGGAGCCAGGGGGAGGGGCTCAATACTGACAACACCCATCGCGAGTGCATAACAGCGCGCGTAGAAGCGCGGAAAAGGCCACCGAGGGCTGTCAATTCACCAGAGGCTCAAGGACATGCCCTGGTTGCAGTCTAAGCCAGGGGGGGAGGCACATTCTACCCAAGGTGACAGTAACACCATTGCATGCCTTAGCATGGGAAAAAGCTCATTCCCAGCTAGGTACATGAAATTAAAACTAACTTGTGAATTGTGAAAAATCTGCAGGGTGCACATATGGGGCCAAATTACAGAAATGTTGTCCTTCAGTGCATTGTACCACTAGGAAAAAGTTTTCCCTAGTGGTACTACAGACGCTATTAGCACTAGGGCAAAGTTTGTCCTTATGCGCAAATGCATTGAAAGCATATGCTTTTTGCACTAGTCCAATTTTTTCCACAGTGCAAGGTTGCACTTGCACCGGTGCAAAGTTTATATAATCTCGCTGGTGGTAGTACCCAAATCTGGAAATTTTGTCCACCTATGCATAGATGTGAGCGTCCCGATCACGCCACACTAAACCTCCTCGTTCTCGAAATTAGTCCTTAATCAAGGTTACCACCAGATGCAGACACATATCAATTCTACACCAACAACATTCTTGACACAGGGAGGAATCTACTGATATGGCAGATTTAACTTCGCAATCTTTCTTGTAAAGGAACATTTTATAGAGACATTCAGGTGAATTCTATTTCTGATATCGACCTCCATCAATTATATGGATGATATTACGATTTTGGGACAATTTGCGAAGACCATGAGGAAACTCTCCACAGACTATGCCAAAAATCAATGGACATAGGACTCACACTCAGTGCAAAGAATGTGCTGTTAGCAAAGGACATCTGAGGTTTTATGGGCATATTCATTCCTAAAAAGGCTTGCCACTTGAACCCTGACAAAGTTAAGGTGTTTGGAAATGCAGTCCTCCTTCGCCAGCAAGTGAGGTGATCGTCGTCCATGTGAGTGGCAGGATACTGTGCGAAGTATGTTCAACGCCATGTAATGAGAACAACTGCAAACAGAGCTACCAAAACCAGGGATACCGCTCCACTGGCCAAGTGAGTGCCAAAATTCCTTTGATGATATGATATGATATGATATGGCATTTGTAACGCGCCTATACACAAGTGTTTCAAGGCGCGACGAGGCAGGGGGGGGAAACAAGGGGAAGACAGACAACGATCCTACTAGGCCAGGTGACATTCAGACCGCGCAAGTGCAGGGGAAGGGGGAAGGGGAAAAGCGCAAGGGGAAGGGGGAAGTGCAGTACAAGTAAGTAGAATAAGTAAATAAATAGGGCCAGCTGGTGGCAAGTGCAAGGTAAGTGCAGACAAGTGCTGGGAAAAGGGGGGCTGTAGGGATACAGAGAACAGTCCCTCATTGCAGGGGTTGCCAGGGAGGCAGTGCAAGAGGAGAGTGGCTGGGACCAGGACCGAGGTCGGTGAGAGTGGCCCAGTTGCAGATTCGGTGCAGATTCATGTCGAGACTTTAGCAGGGGAGAGGGAGAGAGAAAGCAGAAGCAAAGAGGAAGGTTTTGAGGTGCTTCCGGAACCGGAGATGGTTCTCCTCAAGTTTCAGGGAGGCAGGAAGGCTGTTCCAGAGGGAGGACCCTGCCACGGCGAGAGATCGACCCCCGACTCGTTGCTTCGAGAAGCGGCTGACACTGAGGGAGTTGGAGATGGATGAGCGAAGGGCTCGGGAAGGAAGATATTTAGGAAGAGCGAGTTGAAGTTATTTAGGCCCCAGGCCCCAGAAGGCCTTGTGGACAATGCAGAGGGTTTTGAACTTAATCCTCGCAACCACTGGGAGCCAGTGTAGAGATTTCAGTCCTGGAGAGATACGGTCCCTGGGCTTGAGGCCAAGGACAAGTCTCGCAGTTCTGTTCTGGATGAGTTGCAGGGGGCGGAGAGTGGAGGCAGGCAGATTAAGATAGAGGCTGTTACAGTAGTCCAGCTTCGAGAGAACCAGGGCTCGGGAGACAGTGAGCTTCTGGGGGAAGGAGAGGAAGGGAAGAATACCTCTGAGGAGGTGCAGCTGGTAGTGTGACTTCTTAGAGACGTCAGATATATGAGGGGAGAAGGAGAGTGTGGAGTCGAAGATGACCCCGAGGTTTTTTGCCTTGCAGGTAGGAGCAGGAGGAGGGCCAAGCGAGGATGGCCAGAGAGCTACAGGGAAGGAGGGAGTGGGTGTGCCGATGAGTAGAATCTCAGTCTTACTAGCATTAAGGCAGAGGTCACTGGCGGCACACCATTCCTGGATGGCAGACAGACAGTCAGAGATGAGGGAAGGAAAGGAGGAGGCCGAGGGTAGCCTGAAAATGAGCTGGGTGTCATCCGCATAGCACTGAAAGTAGGGGCAGAGAGCGGCGATGCGGTGGGCAAGGTGTGCCAGATACTGGTTGAACAGCCAGGGAGAGAGATTAGATCCCTGGGGAACACCACAGGTGGAGAAAAAGATGTCAGAGAGGAAGGACCCAAGTTGGATCTGGGAGGGTCGATTTAAAAGGAAAGAGGTCAGCCACGCCAGAGCCTGACCAGTGATACCCAGGTCATCACGGAGACGGTTGAGCAGGATGGCATGGTTGACAGTGTCAAAGGCAGAAGAGAGATCGAGCAGAATGAGAACACACGGAGTGTTGGAGTCGAGGTTCAAGAGCAGGTCCTCACGGATGTTCAGGAGAGCAGTTTCCGTGCTTCTGGCCGCTCTGAAGCCAGATTGATGGTCATGGAGACTACCAACAGTTTCGGCATGGAGGTTAAGCTGGGAGATGGCCAGTTTCTCCAGGAGCTTGCCCAGGAAGGGAGTGATGGAGATTGGGCGATAGTTAGCCGGGCAGGAGGGGTCGGAGGAGGGTTTCTTAAGAAGAGGGTGCACAAGGGAGTGCTTGAGGGGGGAAGGGAAGATTCCAGAGGCGAAGGAGTGGTTGCAAAAGTCAGCCAGGGCAGGAGCCAGGGAGTCAATGTGGTCCTTGATAGTTTTGGAGGAACAGGGGTGAACCTGTTTAGACGAGACTTTCATAGATCGGACTTGTCTGGAAACCTCGTCAGCAGAAAAAAGTGGAAAGGCAGAGAAGGAGGGAGGAGGGGTGGCTGCAGAAGGGCCAGAGGAAGAGTTGGGAAGAGAGGGAGGGAGGTGATAGGAGGAGAGTGAGGACAGGATGTCCTGAATTTTTGAGATGAAGTGAGAGGCCAATGCAGTGCAGAGGGCCTGTGAGGGGACAGGAGAGGTAGAGACTGCAGCAGGGTTGGCAAGCTCCTTGCAGATTTTACTGATGACATCCGCAACATGATTGCAGTGTGCAAAACACCTTAAATATATTGATCATGCTTATGGTCTACGTCAGGTCTATAAGGCTGTGGGATATCCTGGCACAGTTGCCCATGAGAAAAGACACAGAGGTGTAATGGAGACATATGTAAGTAGAGCTCTGTCCAAGACTAAGAAAACTTTCTTGCACCCTGAAACAGAAAGCCTTGCCTCCACCTGGGCATGTGAACATTTCCAATATTTCATCATATGCATGCAGTTCACATTGATCCCTTTTTATCGCCTTTTAGCTATCCAACAACAAGAATTAAGATATTGGGCATACGTCTCCAAGAATACAATTATTTTGTGATATACAAGCCAGGCAGAGAGATGAACCCAGCAGATTACACATTCAGGCATGCTTCATCTTGCCCTGATGACACTCTCCAAAATTGAACCTGGGGCCTACACGACTACACAGTGACATATGCCCAATACCCGACTGTCATGAGAGAAAACATGATGGAAGCAACAAATGAAGACAGGACACTTACACTGACATAAGAAATGATGCGCCAGCAAAGTGGAAGCAACAGCAGTATACCACAATAATGAGATCAGCATGAACAAGATGATTGCATAATCCGATGGTATACTCATGAGAGTTATGAAGATGCTTGTCTCGAAAACACTTTGAACCTGCATAGTTAATATTGTGCACAAGGGACACAGAGGAATTAAATCAAAAAGGGCTTGCTCAGAACACATTTGTGGTTTCCAGGATGGGAAAATGGTGCAATCACATCACAAGATGTCTGGCATGCCAACACACACCTTGGTGAGCACCCTGAGCACCGTTGAGGTACCATGATCTTCCAGAGGGAGTGTGGCAAAAGGTTGATGTTGATTCTATAACCCACTTCAGAGAGGCCAATACTTTCTCCTTTTATTTACCAGATATTCACAAATTCCCAATGTGAAAATGACATCTACAATGGCCTACCCCACAGTCGCCGCGGTTTTGCATGGCATCTTCAGCGAGCGAATACTCCCTGAAAATGTGTGAAATCTGTCAATGGACAACCTTTCAATGGACATATTAATTTGCGAGATTTTCAAAATACCTGCTGTTTGACATCAGAAAATAACTCCATCATGGCGTCAGGGCAATGGAATGGCTGACAAATTGATGTCCATGCTGAGGAAGACAGTACTGAACACATCAGTGGAGAAGATACATTCACCAGGCACTCCGTCTAGTTCAGATGCAGTACAGGGGCACCACCTCATGATAATACAACAATCTTACTTGATGTTGGGTCATCAAGTGAGAACAAGATTGCCAGGTGTTTTGCCAGGAATGCTGGAAGAATACACTTGTGTCAGAAGGTTGGATGCTGACTTCAAGAGCAAGGCATATTCGGATCACAGAAGGTACTTCAAGGACTTCACTCAAGACCCCAGAGACAAGGTCCTGGTTCAGTAATGTCAAGCCAGTAAAGCCACAGGACCATTTGGTAATTAGCTTGTGAGTGTGGCTGCTGCCAAAGGCCCTTTTTTGAAGGATTACCAACTGGCCAGGATAGGATAGTCACAGTTTTTTAAATATGTATTTAATAATAAAATTATGAGGGCACTCTATCGCATGAATGGTGGTCTGCTAACCAAATCCCCCTTTCATCAAATTCCATGCCAGAAGCATAGAGTACATGTGTGGCCAGCTGCATCAGTATCCAGGTCTGCAGCTCTTGCACTTGTGTGGCACATTGCATATTTAGAGATCACAGGTGCCCTGTTTGACAGCTGCTGTACAGTGGTGTCATTGCAGTGCAGAACCTGCATTTATATCTGAGTCCCTGTTCCAAAACAACATAAGTATGATAATATATGAACCTGTTCACAGGGCAATATGGAAATATATCCCATACCTATTTTCTGGTCTGGGGGCTGATAGTGGACATCATTATTCAAAGCCATATATGATTTGTAACATACCCAGTCAACTCAGACTAGCTATGAGATACAATATGCATACCAGACACTTGCCTGTCTACATTCCAGTGAATGGGACGAAGAACAGGAGGCCTGCCTCTGTTGACATCCTGGGCAGTTGGGTAACTCCTCCCTGCCAGGCCCAATGACTCACAACAGGAGATCACCTGGGAGACTCTCTTCAAAGAGGCCATTCAGTTGCAAAGGCCTGCCTCACAATGGGAGGTTGCACACTAAAGGGCATTGGAAGGGAAGGGCCAGAGAAAGGGGGTCTCCTACACTTCCTGAATGGCACTGTACTTTTAGCATGTCATTTTCATGCGCCTGTGGGCTATGCCATGGGCTTTATTACCGAAAATCTGCAGCAGCACAAAAGCATTGCTGCTCATTTCGCAAGTCCTCGTAGTTACACGGTGGAGACCTGTTTCGTTTACACTTTAGCATAGATCGGTCCCAACCATGCAATTTTCCTCGTTTGCATGGCGGAGTGCAAAGGGGGGGAGTGTGAAAAGGTGGCATAAACACATGTACACCACCCTTTGCACTCGACCGTGCTAATAAAGAAAAGACCACCTGCCATGTATGCATGGCAGGAGGCATGAACAATGGATTCCTATAGATTCTGCCTCCTTTTTTGCTGCTCTAAAAAGCAGGCAGATGCCATAGGGATCCACAGAATGTGTGCCTGCATTAAAATCCATGCCAGAGCAAATGCTGTTGTATTTGTATGGCGGAGAGGAAGGGGTTGGCAGATCCACACCTACTCTCCACCATACAGGGAATCTAGTTCATAACATACTTACACAAGGCTGTTACCCATTACATTTCCTTTTTCATTCTCATTTTAAATGAGCTCTCTGGTGTATGTGCAACCTTCATTTTCGCATGTGCAATTTTATTAGCACTAGTGTTCATGCTGTGCAGATTCAATAGACTAGAACTAATGCAATTTGGCATGCCCAGCCAGCATTTGCACACGTGTAAAATGGATTTGGGTTGTCACAAATTTACAGGAATTACTACTTTCATGAGTGATTTACTTGTTCATATTTGTTTTAAACACTTACTCACATGCTAGATATGTATTGCTCTGTCCATGAATTCGCCCATCACAGTAGGATTCATGCTCACTCAAGCTCAGTGATTGCCTATCTCGGGGTGATGCGCACAGTTGTGTTATTAAGTCGCCTAGCATTGTTCTCTCTAGCTTATTGTGGGTACATTTAAGGCCTAAGGCAGACCCCCCCCTAAAACAAAAACTGCATTTCAGCAGCCATCCAAAAACAGCTGTGCTTTTGTCAGCTAAGCACATGGGGGGGGGTGAGAATTGAACACAGCCACCCCAAGAATGGCTGTATTCTGTTGTCCTTCCTGTGCATCCAGAGAAAATATCTTAAATACAGAATGGCTCTGCACTGCTGTTCCATCATTTCAAAAACTCAAGGATGTACAAGAAAATGTCTTGCATTCCAGACTGCATCACACTGGCGCCTTCTTTCATTTCCAACATCACACAGTTTTGTCTATTTAAACACATGTCATGTATTGCATGTGAATACTATCAAATAAGGCCATCCCTCACTGAACTGCATTGTTTTCACCAAGTAAAGTCCATGAAAAGCAATAGAATTCTGCTTTAATTCTGCACGGCTTGGATTGTCTTTTTGAAATAAATCAACACATGCAAAGTACTTCAAAGAACAGATGCTCTCACTTGCATCATGCCAGTTACCAAGAAACAGTTTTCAGCACATCTCTGTGTCCAGAAACTGACCAGATCTGGGAAGAGCCTTTCAGATAGTTAATGCAAAAGAAACCGCATTTTGTGACAGTAACAGGAGAGAAAAAGAACATGCGTAAACCTGCTTTTGGCAAAGCAGGAAAATGACATTTGTAAAATTAAATGTGAAATAAGGCCGTGGCTTGCACAGAAACACAATTTTACCTATGGGGAGAGGGGCTGCAAAAAAATTGTATAGTGTGCTGTTTTCCCCCAAAAGACAAATCGTCACAGTTAGGCCCAGGAGTTCTGTCAAACCAGTTTGGCAGAGGGGCCAATGTCTCACCTACTCGTGAACAGATACTGGAAAGGACATGTGCTCTGTTCTCTGGGACCTGATAGTGTGATAAATACAGGTTCCCCAGACTGCCTGGCAGAACTGCCCCAAGGACAAAGAGTGGGACTGAAGCCCTGGGTTTTGCCTTGTAAGTGTGCTTTTTTCTCCATTCATTCCCAGGATCCACAGGAGGACTTCATGGAACCCCTTGAGCAAGCCAAGCCTGGCAGGGACATTTGGCTGTGGGTGGTTGAGGACCGCCCACATCTGGGAAAAATTCAACCCATTGATTTGAAAGAGCTACTGTACATTATGACATTTGTTTCAGCATACTAAATAAGCAACAATTCAATATTATGCTAGTATTTTATGTGATTTTTGGACAAGTAAAATAAGACTATGTGTGTCTTCCTGGCATGTGGTGGAATGGAATGGCAGTAAAAAGGCATTTCTGATTGAAGCATAAATGGCACAGACATAAAATTCGGGAAAAACATACCGGATACTGGTATACATATATGTAGCAATTTGCAGAATTGTAGATGTTATGTGTCTCCTGCAAACCATGAAATTGTGCCGAATGGCGATGCAACATTGCACAGAATTGGCATTTGAACCAGCATATTCCTTGTAAAATATGGGATCTACCTATCTGATTTTCATGTTGGTAACTATTGTAAATCTGGAGTTTTGTTTCATAACTCATTTTGTGAAAAATAGCCTTTTGAGACAATGGGAGTCATAAAATTACACACTCATAAAACAAGGCCGCTTCCCCTAAACCAATCCACTTGGAGGGAGGTGGGGGTATCAGTAGCCAGACCTATCCCATGCAAGGGGTAAGTCCAGGTTAGTTCTGCCCATATTGTAAAATTTCTATGATGTCATGCTGCCTACTTAAGAGGGTAGACAGGGAGGCACAGGATATTCAACATCCAAAATTCACCCTGCAAGACTCCAGAACCAGGTCCAGAGGTAACTGACCGAGATCCAGGCAGAACCACCTACCTAGAACCACCTATCCAGAACTACCTATCCAGAACCAGATTCATCCAAAATATTCACGGAGAAAGTGTTAAACGAGTCTTCACGAGATCGCTGGTTACCTTTTCTTCCTGTAGACCGTGGAGTTGAGGTTGCCAGTATGTCGGAGTATCTATTGCCGATGAATGGGTAGCGCGAGAAATTAGCCCAATCCCCTCATGACGATATATGACAGGATGGCACTGGACCAACTCCCAACGCCACGGGTGGCACTTCTCAGTATTTGCGTGACGTCGGGACAGTGTTTCCACTGGCTGAGAAGGCTTGATGAAGACACCGATGATAGCGGAAGCTGAACTCAGGAACATCCAAGAAGGCAGCAAGGCACAAGTACCGGCAGGGCACAAGACAGGCAAAGGAGAAAGGACTGCAAGGACAAGCAGGACAGACAGGGAAATCCCACTTTCCTAGTAGAAGAGAGTTAACCTAGGAACCCAGACAGGACCTCCCCTAACCTAAACCAGGAGGCAGGCAAAGACCCAGCAGAACAGGGAAGCAAGGGTTAGGAGGACCAAGGAGCAAGAAGAGGACAAGAAGAAGAGGCAGGGCTAGGCAGGATAAGGCAAGGCAGGGAACTGGAGAGCTGAGGCACAAGCGCCAGGACTCCAGCAGCGCATACACAGTAACAACCGCGTTGAGACGCGTTGTCCCTGTGTATGCGGTGCTCTTTTAAGGCCCGGGATCAAAGCGAGGCTCGGAACGCATGTTCCGACACTGCGCATGCGCGGGACGTCGAATACTGACGATCCGCGCATGCGCAGATCCTCGCAAGATGGCGGCGTCCACGGAGCCTATCCGGACCGCGGGTCGGCGTGAGAAAAGACGCCACCGCGGGTACAGCCTCCATGAAGGAGGAGACCGCTGCGGCCGTGGACCCGGGACCCCAGGACAGGTAAGTGGCGCCCGCGAGCGAGCGCGCGGCGTGTCAGAAAGGAGGAAAGGCTGCTAACCTATTTAGGAGAATCATGTGACCAGCCCTTTTTGCACAGCTGATTCATCCCAATGTCCACAGTGACTTGACTTTGCCCAGCTGTTCCCATCCAAGAGAGCCAGCAGTCCCTGTGACCAGATCTCTTGACCTTGCTGCCCAGTGACCAGATCCTAGGCCCCGCTGTCCAGAGACCCGGCTGGCTGTCCAAATTACCCAATTCAAGTGTATTTTGTAAGCATCAACATCACCCTGCACCCTAAAACTGCATATCCTGCTCTTTTCCCTTGTATTTTGGTCAAATCCTATAAAAACCCCATAAAAAACCCAAGCCATTCCCAAACTGTTAGTATTCTCTGTTTACCCTTTCTCTAGAAGAGCCTGTGTTAGTTCATATTCGTTAGCATCTTGCTTTTCCATTTCTTTGAAGTATTTGCGTAAATCCTTAGTATTATTTGAAATAAATTAATGAATTCCCCTATAAGGAGGTACGCAGTGCGAGCTGGTTAAAATTGCAAACTAACCCCCTTGCGTGCAGTGTTTTTTAATTTGATAATATAGCCATTAAAATATAGTCTTGGTAAACTAGCCTGTTTGCATCAAAAAACAAATTTGCCCATGTCTTGTGTTTCTCTAAAAACAAATGTGCCTTTTTCCCATAAAAACCCATATCCTCATCCCATAAGAGTATCCCCATTCCCTTAGTATCCTACCTGTTCTGTACCTTTGTTCCCCATCACAAAAAACGATTTCCGATTTTAATTGCTAAGCCCATTTTCTTAGCTGTTTGCTAGTTTAAAGCTCGAGTGAAATAAGAAATTGCAATTCTGACGTGTGTGATTTTTGTTGCATTGTGTTCCTGTCAAAATCGATTTTCTCACCTGTGTTCATGTTGCTTTAGCACCCTGCTCAGTAACCTGTTTGCTTCCTTGCCTCTTTAGTACAGAACACAAAGTTCTGTCCTATCTGTCCTGCCACAAGTGTAATAGATCTACAAGCAACAAGTGCAATCTGTGCATGCTATTTTTCTCCATTTTAAGGTTTTAATTTTCTTCTTTGACCTCCCATTCTGGAGTGGTGGGTCGAATTTAAAAACTGATTTTTCCTTCTTCTTGCTGACTCCTTGCTAGTGCTTTCTATCAACACAGACTTTAGTAACAGGTGTTTGGGGAAGTTTTGCAGGGGGAGTGCATAACATAAGTGCCATCCATGATTGTGCCCTAATTTATTCTGCTCTGATTTTTCATTTGAATTTTAAAATAAGTAAATATTTCTGTTGCACATTGGCCTGGTTCATAGTCCACTGAGACACGGGGTGTTTGTTAAGGTGGGTGTGAGACGGGTTAGGTGCCTCTTCAAACCAACAATCCAGGGTTCAAATATAAAGAAAAGGGTGTGTTTATTGTGCACCACCTTCAGTGTTAGTGGTGGAAGTCTCTGACCGGAGTGTGCCATGGCATAAAACCTGTTACTTTCTCAAATGTATACTTTTGAAATACATACACCTATACTGAAATGCTGTCTGCATCCACACACATTCCAGATGCCTCGTAAAGTAAGCTAGTACACGAGTTTAAATGACCATCCACACTGCAAATATGTGCTAGGAATTATTGTTAGTCATTTCTCAAATAATTATTTTTTTGTGCACAACCCAAATACCAAGAGGACCTATTCGACAACTTTTTCTGTGGAAAGAATCTGTATGAAAAGTGACTCACCAAAGTGGTTCCTGTGCAATTTATTTATTTATTTATTTATTTATTTATTTATTCGGGCACTTGTAAGCCGCTTATACATCAAGAAATTGTGGAACAAAACAGCAATGTTGGTAAAAAAGTTAATAAGCATCATCGCTTTGTATTTAATGGATATTGTGCCTGATTTACAAAAGCGTTTTTTACAACATCGGAATCCCATTGAAAAACGCTTGATAAAGCAGGCCCATTGCATTCTTTCATTCACTCGTCATCTTCCGGTTCTCCCAAGGCTAATTGTACTCAATCAGCTTTAGAAGGTTTTTTTTGCATCTCGTTTGCACTCGGAGATGTCTTTCAGTGGTTGCAGCAAACAGACAAATGCCAATAAATTAGCTTTCCTAAACTACAGAGCACAACTGCCGCAAAGCGTTTGTACAAAGACAGATTCCTCGGCACGCACAGACCACAGCAGTGAAAGTGCATCACCAGCCGTCCTAATGTACACAACCAGTGCCGGCCCAAGTGCCAAGGAAACGGTCTAATCAGTGCGTTTCCTCTCATTAAAAGTTAATTAGTTAGACACAAGCTTCCTGCTCAGGAAAGAACCGGGTACTTAAGTGATAATTGTCAAAGGAACTGATCACACAAAGTGCTGCAAAACAAATGGCACACAACCTACTCTTCACTCTGCTCGCAGGATCTCCTGGCAGTGGATTCCGATGGCCCTGAAACAATACAAATAAAAAAGGATTACTCGTTTGCACAGCCTGAGCCCCATCCACAATATCGTGTCTAATTAATAGCTCCGGAGTTGGATTTAAATCGCTTCAGTATTTATTATTCGCTAACACCTAATGGGAGCGGAGTGGCTGCATTATGCATTTAGATAATCTGATTGTATCTCGGTAAGTGGTCGTGTTGCATGTTGGATTGAACCCTGGAGGCAACGCTGTTAAAGCATTTCCATTCCATTCACAGGAGTGTTTCATTTCGGATCTGCATCTTCAACCAAGCATTGGCAATAGTTTGGGCTTTTGTGTAGGTATGGGAAAAGCATTTTTCCAAGCAGTGCGGCATTGGTATTAACTGGCCATCAAAATGGTGCGAGCATGTGGGCATATATACATATGCACAAGCCAAAACTGTTGGCTTTGTCAATGCTTGTTTTAACAGGACTTCAGTGAAGGACACACATAGCTGAAGGCAGATGTGGATGACATTTTTATTACACAAGTAGCGTGTTTACAGCTCCAATTAGGCAATTAACTTTCAAGAGACTGCTTTGAAAAGACACTAGCAGGCACCTTGAGCACAACATTTGATAGTACGGCTTGTTAAAGTTAGCTCAAAGAGATCCCAGGAGCATGTGTTTTTGAGTAGGAGGGGAAAAAAAGAGTTTGGGAATGGCCATATGCAGTGCTTTAAGTGGGGAAAGAAATTGAAGGGGGGCCCTCGTTTGGGGGAGTGGCTTTCATTGTGGGCGTGGCCTAAAAGTGCACAAATCATAGTAAGGTGCGCAAACAAATATATAAATGTATGTAAGCATTTATATGTTTGTATGCGTACTACTATGGTTTGTGTAGTTTTCAAGCCATCTTTTATAAACGTAGCAATGTTACATATTTCGATGTTTTTAAAAGGTGGCTTGAAAAGTGCACATACCATAGTAAGTGACGCACACTTGTGTGCTTACCTTACTATGGTTTTGTGTACTTTTCAAGCCACCTTTTATAAAACATAGATATTTGTAACATGTTTCTGTGTTTTTGAAAGATGGCTTGACACGTAAACAATTCAAGGCATCTTTTATAAAGCGTTGATGACGGACAAAACCTAAGGTGGCTTTGTCCGTCGACAAAGCTTTATAAAAGATGCCTTGAATTGTGTACAAGCCGTCTTTTATAAACATAGAAATATTTCTACATTTATAAAAGATGGCTTGAAACGTACACAATTCAAGCCATCTTTTATAAAGCTTTGCCAACGGAGAAAGGCGCCTCGGGCTCAGTGATCTCTGCTTTGAGCAGATAGATCACTGAGCCCGAGGTGCCTTTCACCCTCTGTGAAGCCACGGGCTCGGTGATCTAATCTGCATATTAGATCATGAAGCCGGTGGGTTTGCGAGGGTCAGTGACCTGGGGAGGGCAAACAAAGGGACAGTAACTTCCTCTGATGACCCTGATGAGGGGTCATCAGAGGAGGTTACAGTGACTGACAGAAGTGCCAGGCAGCCTCAGCATCGCTGTGGCTGGCTGGCACTTCTGTCAATTTGCCTGACATAATGGCGGGCGCACCTCCCGTTGCGGCTGCAGCGGGATAATGCGTCCTGCCAATGTTGTGTGGGACTGTGGGCCCCGGCAGGGCCCCGGCTCAGCCCCACTTTCTGGAGACTGCCTGGGCCCAGCCCCGGCATGCCCCGGCCCACTTAAAGCACTGGCCATATGGATTAGTATGGCCATCGGCAGTCACTGTGTGGGCCAAAAACAAACAACAGCTACAAGCTTTGTGTGCCTCCTCATATGCCATTTGGCTTATAGGTGGTGCAAGTGCAACTTGATAGAGAAAATAAAAAATGCGATGCTACAAAAGGATTTCAGAAGTTTAAATGTACTTTTTAATGGCAATAAAGTTTCATATTTTCTATTAAGTACGTTATAATTCAGCCAGGGATACATGCCGTTTGGTGTTCTGCTGGTGGTAAAATACTGATCTATAAGGGTAGTGGCGGGATGGTGGCACGAAACACATACTAATTGGGTAACATATTTTGCAGGTTAGAGAAAAGGAATCTCATGTGAGTGATTAACATGTTTTTCAAGACAGAATAAAGGTAGCATTAGGCATACAACATTAATAAACCACAAGGACGCATTGAGAAAGAAATGTGGAACCCAATGTGTGGGGTTTACAATGAGCCAAGTCAGAGAATCAGCTGTGGTCGTGGCTTACGGTTTGCAGTGCACCAACATTCTGTTACATATTTACACAGTGTGACAGGAGCCACATTTGGAGGCAGGACATTGGGTCTTAAAGAGCACTGTCTGTGTCACTTTTTCAATGCGGAAAACAGGGTAATGAATGGATAGTTTGCTAGCTTTTTGAACCAGGAGGTTTTCATACTTGTGAATCTGACATCGATGAAATTGACACTAGCTGGTAAAATTAAGCAGGTTTCAGCTGTCACTGTTCCAGGTCTCCCTGTCTGTTGGCTTTCCCGGGTGTTACCGGGGAAAGTGCAGAGCAAATATCTTTGTTACCAACGCCCCACCACTCCCTGCTCCAAGCCCATGGTAAGCTTTTCCAATAATTCCGATATCACCTCGAATGTTAATCAGGACATTCTTAAGCTAAGAGGTGAAGTTGGAATGAAAGATCATTTTCATCTGGTAGAATGCAAATAGCCAGTTAGGAGTCTTGGAACAGAAAATGGGGAGGAATCTGTCAGTGACTCTTTGTTTTCTCAGGCACCAAGGACCTTCCCCAGAGTTGTCGCCATTTTTCACTCCTCTCTACTCCTGCTCCCACAATCTACCTGTCCTCTTCCCCCTCGGAATCCCGCACCTCAGGAAACACCCACCACACCTCACATACCTAATCTGCCCATGACCCTCTTTGTTCTGGCTGCCTGTGCTCCCTCACAGCAATAGAAATAGAAAGGGGACTTACTCCCTTTTCTATTTCCATGGCAGCGGCCATCTTATTTTTTGTTTTTAATGCAAAATCGGGCACATGCGCTATAAAAGTGCAACTCCCAGAATTTTGTATTTATTTATTCAATTCATTTGTATAGTGCACACAAACCTGGGGCGCTCTGGACACCGTAGAGGATACAAAGAATCCTTAGTCAGGATAGTGGTCATAGTAGGAAAACCAAGGTACATATACATTAGCATATGAGTTACTGGAATTGCATCAACAGGTAACAGACAACGATAACAGATACAGGGGTCACATGTTAGCGGGCATCAGGCATGGAAGTGGGTTGGACAAATAGTCAGGTTTTTAGGGCTTTGCGAAAGGCCCAGTAGGATTCCTCCACTTTTTGCGCAAGTGGGAGAGCATTCCATTGCTTAGCCATGATGACTGGGAAGCTGCCTTCTCCTGCTTTGGCTCTTTTGAACTTGGGTTGGGCTAGTCTGTGGGTGTATGGGGTTCTGGTGGGCCTGGACGAGGTGATCATAGCAATTGTTTCAGCCAGGTAGGTAGGGCAGTTCTATAGATACACCTGTGTATGATAGTAAGTTTCTTGAAAGAGATTCCTTCCCTGATTGGGAGCCAATGTGCAGATATGTTCTGACCTAGGGTTTTTTAATGCGGCTCGTAATGAGTTGTTTTGGATAGTCTGGAGTTTTGTAAAGTGGTGAGCAGAGTTGCCGGCGAAGAGGACATTACAATAGTCCATCCTCACCCCGACCGCTGCTCGGGCGATGATTAGGCAACATTCTGTTGAAAGGAAGTCCCTGCCGAATTTAGCAGTTTCTTTGCTAAGCCACTGATGAGGCCATGGCATTTACTTGGCAAGTTAAAGATAGAGTTGCGTCCAGGTATACCCCTAGAGTCTTGACAGTTGGTGAGACTGTGATCAAGGAGCCATCTGTATTGAAGAATGCAAAGTCAGGGTCAAGTTTTAAAAGTATTTGCACTCCCAGGTTGTCCATGGTGGTAAGTATAGTGATTGCCCCCATGCCTATATAAGGAAATAAATGCTACGTCACTATACTACAAGAGAGGTCTTCATCCTATGACTCTCCAGATGTTTTGCAATTTGAATCCCATGATCCCTTGCCATTGATTATATTGGCTAGGGCTAATAGTAGTTGTAGTCCAAAACCTCTGGAGAACCAAATCTTGTACACCTCTGCCCTAAAACCTGTAAGTAGCAGTCAGGGACATCAATTCACCAAAATGCCAGGGTAGCGGAAGTGACATCACATGACCCTCGACCCCTGATGACATCACAGGAAGTAATGTCATTTGACCCCACCCAAAAGTGATATCGCGGGAAGCGCTGGAACACTACCTTTCACCCGTTGACAAAACAGGTAGTGGCATCACATAGCATTGTACACTACAAAAATATGGTTAGGATATCACTATAATGTGATGTACATTTTATACAAGAATGGATTGTCATATGTATCCTTAAGATCAGTGTGTATAGGCCCATATCACCAAATTACTGTGAATGCAAGCAGAGGTCCAAGACCAAATGATAATAATGTGTTATTATATAGCACTTACGCTTAAGCACTTTATATAGAAAAAATATACACCCAATATCACCCAACCTGTGTTGGCACTCATTTATCGACCTCAGAAGGATGAAAGGCTGAGTTGAGGCGTTTAAGAACAGACTAAATGAGTGACTTACCCCCTGAAGTGTGCCTGAAATAAACCATTTTTCAGTCTAGCAATTATTGTATAGAATTCCAGAAAGACACATTATTTGGTATTCCTATTCTTTCTTATTTAGGGTCAGTGCCGAAAGTGTTAGACTTGTGGCACTCCTGTTCTTATTTTTCTTCTTTTTTTTTTTAAAGGGGCCTGAATAAGAAAGCCAGCCACTCTAGAAGTAAAGAGCCACATGGTGCTGGCCATAACCCAGGAGCTTGCATTAAAAAAAAAAAAAAATATATATATTTTTTTTTAGAGGTCGCAAGGGAGACTACAAAGGTTGCAAGGGAGACCTTGTAGGTCGCAGTTGCGACCTCTGGTGACCCCTTAATGACGTCCCTGGTAGCAGTAGTGTAAACAACCATAAAAGAAGAATACATACAAGAGCTATTGCATCCTTGAACACTGAAAGCAGGGGAGCATTGCTGAGAGAAACATTGGTGGAAGTGTATGCTCTAGTTGAATGTTCCCCAACGCCACCCAGGAACGTGCATGTTAGCCTGCTCAAAGCAGGCCAAAATATGTATTTGTTTAGGCACGAGGGTTGAGACATACCAACTTGGTCTAGAATATCATGATTCAACAGTAGACTAAAGAACAATGGTGTGGAAAGATGACAATGAGAATTTCACGCGATTATGAATAGTACAAGACTTTCTATCCTTTAGCATTTTGTATTGCAAAGTTGTACACATGCATGAGCAAAATGCGATCACTAGCTCTCAGAACCCCAATTTACACTGCACTGAGGAGTCTCAATAAGACCAAGGGGCTCATTACAAGTGTGGTGGTAACCTGGCGGTAAGCCTGCCAAGATACCACCAAACTGTATTACGTTACCTCCACTTGGTCCGGCGGCATTAGCGCTGGATTACAAGTGGCAGAATGGCAGTGTTACTGCCCATTTATGGAGTCCATAGGACTCCTTGGGGATTTTGACGGTATTACCACCGGCAGTAATACTGCTGATGAAAATACTGCCAAAATGGTTGCATTATGTAGTAAGACGTTGGAATTATCTCTAGCATTTCTCTGGAGGTTTCCTCCACCTTACCGCCATACTTGCAGTTGGGCAGAGTGGTAATGCAGTGGTAACAGTATTACCACCATAATCTACCCGCTGTCATGATGCCTACTCCCGGGAAGCCAGTTCAGGCCCAGCGTCCCCGAAAGCAGACATCATGTCCCCAGGGAGGGACCCAGCAACCCCTTACAGGGGCTCTTTGGACATTGTCCTGGCGCCTTTGGCACCAGGCTCATAGAAGGCATCAGTCCTGGCACCATAGGCGCCAGGTTCATTATGGGAGTGCTTGGATGGACTTACCTGATGCAGACCATGCTGCCGGATCCAGACCTCCTTGAGGTCTGAAAGGGACTATTTTACCTATGGGACTATTTTACCACTCGGGCATGGCTGAGGAAGAATACTTACCTGGAACTACTTTGGGGGCTATTTAAACCATGCCCAGACAGCAGCTCACGCTTCGCGTTGTTCAGCATCTGGCAGCTGGACGCTCACCGTGTCTGCTCCTGCATCCTGGCTCCAGCCACGCAACCTAGAACACCTGAAAAGGAAGGAAAGGAGAGAAAGGTGAATAATTGAACTTTACCTACCTCCATCCGGAGTCCGGAACCATCACTCCGACGATCCTGAGAAAAGACATTATTTTTAGAAGCGCATCGCATCGCTCGCTGCAGCGCCGCGTTCCACTCACCTTCACGAGGGGCCCTCGGGCTCTTCAGCGACCATTGGCACCATCTGCCGCCTTTCAGCGCCAAAGGAGAAAAAGAGACAAAACAAAGGTGAGCGAAGGAACAGATTGAGGAAGGCCTGATTCTTCCACCTTAAGACTTACCTGATTATTGTTGGGACAATCTTTCCTCACCTCGGGTCGGCGCCGCTTCTTTGGCACTTCCGTACCCCGGCCCCTAAGGGGAAAAAGACACACGCATTAGTGGGTGAAAGCAAGATCACTAAGGGAACCATCCATCAAAAAGACTCACCAGAGTTTACCTTCGGCGAATCCATTCTTCTACGCGGATTCTTCATCTTGCATCTGAAATAGAGAAGAGAACAACGGACAATTAAGGCTTGAACTTTTGCAACTGAATACTTACGGCCTCATATCGGAAAAGTCAAGCGGAGTTGAATACTCACCAAACCCGAGATCCAGTGAAGTAACTGGAAATCAACGCGCCCCTGCATCGGAAGCAGGATGGAGAGCTCGTCCTTTCAGACTCTAAGGTGAGACTCTACAGGGAATCACAGAGGGGGTTCGAGGAGTGTGAGAGGGGGAGGGGGGGGGGAATCCGACACATTATCCAGCAGACAGTTAATCCCCTTTTCCATCTACAGAAGGATTCTTCTACGGGCCAGACAGGCGAGGTTTGGGGGTCCGGTCCAGTCCGTCTACCGAGTCCTGCGCATCACCTTAGAAGAGGTCATAGCAGTCCAGAACAGGTCAGCGCCTCCGTGGGAATCAGGTGAGCGTTACACCCGCACCACCCAATTTGTAATGAGCCTCTAAGACATTTCTTAGTCATTTGTGTTTAAGGGATGTGGTCTAGTAGTTCTGTAGGAATATCTCCTTTTGGATTGGACAAACATTGATTTGCATAGATTTTCCTCCTTCTGGGGTCGCACACTCGGCAAAAAATAGTGGAATGAAACGCTGGCCACAGCATTTCCAATTGGTTATAAATGGTTGAAATATTTTCATCCGTCAGTCGTTAGTGCTGATAATATGCAGAAAGCCATGCAATCACATGTTTTTCAATGAAAGCTTTATGGATAATCTCGGGAGGATCGCTCAGGGGCAACACGCTCACCCTGGAAGCAAGATGACACGAAGCAACACAGGTTCTATCCCCGGGTCCGCGCTTAGAAACCTCTGGGTATTAAGCGTGTTATGAATAACCAATTATAAATATAAAAAAAATCGCAAATATATTATATATGAATGTCAATAAACTGTTAACAGTTGCCTTGCGTTTCTGAGTTTTGACATTGTCACCTAAATCTACAAAGTTCCCAGGACACTGAGTTTGGGTAGTCTTCTATCAATAAAAGTGTTATAGGGTTTAGGGGAAAGGATTGGAAAGGAAACCCACCATCTCCAACTTTCTCTCCCTGCTAGATCCCTTTGATCTTCTAGTTCCAACTCTCTGCTCATCAAATGCTTCTCCAAGCAGCAAGCGTGGGGTAGATTTCTCTCTTCGGCTGGTGCCTCCCTTTGGAACAACCTCCCTGCCCCGCTCAGACTTGAGCCTGACATCCTTAATTCCGGAAACTCCTCAGACCTCTTATTTTCTCTATGCCTTTCTCTCTCTCCCTCCCTCCCCTGGTAATTCCCGCACTGCTGCTGAGACTGGCGCCCTGGTCGCTCATGATTTTTATAGGCTACCAGACCCTCTGCCCAGTCGACACCAGCACCCATGCCCTTCCGCACTGACTGCTGGAGGGCTCCCCTTGGCTTATACTGTTTATATGGGAGGATCTTACACAGGAAACATATGTATGACAACATGCCCCATTTGAATGTATTGTTTGTTTTGGAATATATATTTGAATATGCCAAACACAAATTGATTAGAAACTGAGCATATGTATTGTAAGAGTGCAGCCACATTCCTGGACTGCTGGGACCTATCCCTATCTTTGGGGACTGTATAACACCAACATTTACTCATCTGCAAGAAGGTTTCCTAGGTTTGATCCATTTCAGAATTATGGGAACATGTAATTGCATTTCTTTAGTTCACTTACAGGACACTAATGAAACCATTATTAACTCTTAAATGTCCTTTTAGGGGTTAAAACGGAACCACTTTCAATGATTCTCGGATGGAGAGACTGGAAAAAAGCTAAACAAAAGCAGAAACAGATTTAACAAATCTTAAATTCTGTCCTCATATCAAAATGAATCTGATGAGGAAGAAAGTTGTGAGGATGACCTGGGATGTGTCTTTTGGCCGGATATCAATTAATTTATCAACCGCTAGCTATGCCTTTTTCTAAATAGGAGGTTTACCGGGCAGAGATCTTTTGTATATATTATCTTTTGATACATGTTATTTTTGTGACAATTGAATCTTCTTTTCCTTGTTGTTTTTGAAGTTTATATTTACTTTGTATCATACTGAACATAACAGAACACGTTTTGTGTATATTGTCAAATTCAATCTTTGTCTTCACTTTGGGGAAATGAAATACCCCCAGTCCATGTGGGTCTTACCCATTTTTAAATAAAAGGGTATCATTAGTGTATGCCTGTCTTGTTTATGGCAGATTAATTTGTTTCATTTTTGACTTAACCCAACACTGCTTTCTATCTCATTTAATGTGTGGTTTAAAAACCTTGATGAAATCAGACTTCGAAATGGTTCATTTGGGGACTATTTTTTCTGTTTAGAACTTTATTACTCATTTGTCCCTGACTGCCTTTGAGTTTTTCCCTTTGGATATTGCCCACTCACAGTGTGACTGAGTGAAAAGGGCATTCGATACCGTTGGGCCCACGCATTTGCCCTGGTCTTTGAAATAAAGGAGGTGGGTTATAGAATCATGATGGGAACAGAGGTGATACAGGCCCATCAACATCTCATGGCTGAAATGAAGGAGGAAGGAAATCTTCCTATATGGGGAGAGGGATAGAAGACTCATTTTACGCAGAAATGTTCGACCCCTGCGAAAACAGGTCCTAGGTGGTAGGACATTTCGGCGGCTGGGCACACCTTCGCCAGTGAAGGGACAATTGGGAAGTTGGTCGAGGACTGTCTCAGAAGTTATAACTGTTGGTTTTCTTGTATGTTGACCTTTGTGTTTTAGCGAATGAAAGGGGGTAGGGAAGTTAGGTGAATTGAGATTACTTTATAAGATGAGTGGGGTGGGAGGTCTCTTTATCCAGTGGCCCATCGGTAAATGGGCGTCTCATGGCAGAGAGCTTGGGATTGGTTCAATAGTGGGTGGGGAGGAGGGGATGGAGGGTAGAAAACAGGTGCAGTTGGAAAGATATACCTGGAAAATGGTTAGGAAACTAGTGAGAGTATTGGTTTGGGGTAAATGAATATGTGATGGTCTAGTGGACCGCCATGTTGGGGCTAGAGCATTGGCAAGGTAGAGGTGCGAGTCATCGCTTGGTGGGGATGTAAATGTAAAAGGCCAACTTTTTCCACTAAGTGGGAATTCAGTAGCCTGAGAATTTCAGAGGATGGGGCTAGATGTGTTGATACTGCAGGGAACAAGGCTCCTGGCATGGGAGAAAAGGTGCATCTCATGTGTGCTAGTTGAGCAGCCGTGTTGGGCATCAGGGGAGTCAAAAAAAGGGGGTGTTCTGTTTCACAAATGTTTGAGGGTGACTGACCTGCAGTTAATGAGAGCAATGGAGGCACAGGTTTTGGTTGTGAAATGCTGTTTTGAGGGGACATGACAGTGGCAATGGTATACTGCCGGACGCAAGGGCAGGCAGCTTTTTGTAGCAGTGCCCTAGATCTGGTCCTGAAAGAGGCACAGGGGCAGTCTTGATAGTTGGGGGCTGCAACATGTGAGCAGACCCTGATCTGGATTAACTGTCTTCGAGGGGTGCTGAATCTCAAAAAGAGATAGAAAATGGGGTTACAATGGGTGAGATCTTGGAGGTGTGGTTATTGGGGGGATGTGTGGATATGGAAACATACTGGGGTAGGAGGATATACTTTTTAATCCCCCCTGCATGGTACTTATACCAGAAAAGATTATATTTGCAATGACAAGGAATTGAATGGTAGGATAGAATCCTGTGAGGTGGTGGCAATTGGGTAGTCGCATCATGATCTGGTGATAATGGAGGTTGCAATGGGGGGATTGAACTTGCAAGATATGATGTGGAGATGTAATTACTCCCTTTGGAGAGATGTGTTTTTTGAGATGGAAATACAGAAGGGCATTGAAGAATACTTTTTGGTTAATGATGCAGGGAGGTGGATATCTGCTTAGTTTGGGTGGTGGTAAAGGCAACAGGGAGAGGTCAGTTGATAAGGGAAGTTGCAAGAAAGAAGATGGACAGGTTGTTGATAGGAGATATCCTACATCAAGAAACAGAAGACATGGAAGGGAGAATTCAGAGATCAAGCAGAGTGGAGGAAGAGATCTTAGCGAAAGTTAAGGAAAAGAAGCAAGAGATTTAGCATTTTAGGAATGGAGATGTGGTTCGACAGTTGCAATTTTTTAAAAACAAATGTTTTATGAAAAATGAGATAAATCTGATTAATTGTTGGCAGCATGGCTTCAGATGCAAAGAACTGAGAGATGGGTGGTAGACTTAGTGACGTGTGAGAGAGGGTTGAGTTCGACACCAGGGGGAGATAACGCAATGTTTTGTGTGTCTTAGGAGGCACGTTATGGTGTGGAATCGGAAGTGGCTACAGTAGAGATGGAACAGTTTCTGGAAGGAATCTCGCTTCCCCGATTGAGTTTGGAGATGGTCCACTCATTCGATGCCTCCTTCATGCCGGAGGAGATTCAGAGAATGATAGCCAGAATCCCCAAAGGTAAAGCACCAGGAGTTGAGGGCTTCAAGATAGGGTTCTATAATAAGTTTGCAGTCTTTTCAGACCCATTTATGGCAAAACAGTTTAATTCCATCCTAGATGTGAGGAAAGCTCAAAACACTTTTGGACAGACTTTGATTGTGGTCATTCCAAAGGTGGACATGGACCTAAGACGGTGTGAGTCTTACAGAACTATTTTGTTACTTAATGTGGACGCAAAATTGTTGCATGGACAATTGTGTCACAGTTTGAACGAATAATGCCGTACCTGTTTCACCTGGACCAGGCCGGGCTTATTCCCAGGAGGCAATGGGCTGATACAATGTGAAAAAAAACTGAATCTCATGGATCTATCAAGAGGGAAGAGGGAAAACCGGGTGCTACCTACATTAGATGTGGAAAATACATTTGATAGGGTGGGGTGGGAGTTTCGGTATGCAGATTGGAAGAGATTTTGATTCAGCGGTGGGGTACTCAATTGGATAAGTGCTATGTATACAGATCCCAGCGCAAAAGTGGCCATGAATGGGAAGATTTCTAGATGCTTTGATTTGTAAAGTGGGACGAGACAAGGTTGTCCGTTGTCCCCAATGTTTTTTTGTGCTTTCGTTAGAACGGCTGGTGGAAAGAATTAGGACCTCAACTCAGGTGGAGGGGTAGTGCGCTGGAGATAAAGCATTCAAATTGGGGATGTGTGCGGACGATATACTGTTGCACCTAAGAAACCTGTGTAGCTCAGACCCAGCAGTGTTGCAAATCATAGAGGAATATGGAATGTTTTCTTGTTTTAAAATCAACAGAAGCAATTTGATTCTCTTTCCGTTTGACTGGGTCAAAGTAGGGATTGTGTGGCCTTGCTGCCTCTTTCTTAGGAGATTTCTCTGGAAAGCAACAACAACTTAGGGGTACAGGTAACCAGATCTCTCCAGGGGCTCTTTGATATGAACTTCCCACTGTTGCTTATGTCACTATACAAAGATATGGCTAAGCAGGGATAGTTGACGCTTTCCTGGAAGGGGAGGTTTAACGCCCAGAAAATAAACTTCCTTCCAATGATATTATATTTGTTCCAGTAGTTTCCAATTGGGATATTGGAACAGTTATTGGGGGAAACGAAGGAGAGAATGATACATTTATATTGGCAGGGTAAGAAACGCAGGATCACTTATGACACATTGATTCTCTGCCAAAAGAAAAGAGAGGGGTGTGATTCCCAGACCTAAGTACTTATTATAAGGCAACACAGCTGAGGGTATTGATTTCCCACTTGTGATTTGATTGGCAAAAGCAGTGGGTTCACATGGAAATTGTTAGGTTGCAACCTTTTACGGTTGGGTAGTGGTTATGGACACTTAGAGGGAACATCCTGAGACATATTAGGGCATATAGTATTCTGGGAGTGATATGTGATATTTGGAGAACATCCACTGTGATGAAGGAGGTCACATCTTGGCCGTCTCTGAGTTATTTGTGGTCGCCGCCAGTGAGGGATGAGCTACCAGATTTGTTGCGATTCCACAAGTGGTATGAGGTGGGATTGGAGAGTGGTCAGCTGTGGGTGAAGGGTAAATTTATTTCTCTACAGGACCCGGAGACCTCCCTAGTAATTGGTAAACTTACTGTGTTTATGTATTTGCAGCTGAAATGGGTCCTGACTGCTGAACAATGGAGGTCTAAAATACAGAGTGACTTTACCCCTACAGACAGAATCCTAGACACTTTTCCAGGAAATAAGGGACTGAGTTCAGTTCTATATGATATGTTGTTGGAAGCAAAAGGAAAGAGCTGATAGCCTGAAAGGCAGATGGGAAAGGGATTTGGGCAAGGAAATAGAGAAATCTATTGCTCGTCAATATGAGATGCATGGCATTAAACTCCTTCATATATGGCAATACATTCTGGTGCGGCTATCAAAAACGTTTTCAGAGGTTGACCCAAAGTGTTGGAGGGGTTGTGGGAAGAAAGCGTCTTACTTGAACATGTGGTGGTCCTGCATTAAGGTGCAGGCCTCCTTGAAGGAAGTCCTTGGATGGATTAGAGGAGTGAAAGGGAGAGATCAATGGACCCTATACTTGTATTTTTTGGGTTGGAAGACAATGAGGGGTGCTAGAGGACTCTCCCAAACACTGCCCTTTTAATCTTATTAGCAGCCAGAGTGTGTCTGGTTAACGGTTGGAAGAGAGGAGGCATGTTGTCTAAAAGGGAGTGGATGAATAAGGCTGAGGAAATATATTGGATGGAAAATATTACAGCATTGTTGCACAAAGGGGAGCATCTTGGGAGGAGGAATGGTCCACTTTCTTTACAAAATTATGGGGTGATGCAGTATACGAGTTTTCAATCAGTTGGATGGTGGTGAGGAGAAGAAGGCTGTAAAGTGGGTGATGCCCCATTTGCCACTTTTCAAACACGGGATGTGGTCCCCCAGATATGGAATGTAGATTTGGCTGTTTCTCTTGAGAGAAATGTGACAAGGCTGACAGACATACAGTCAGAGGGGTTGATATAACTGCACCGTTGTTGGGGAGGAAGGTGCAATGGGGTTATAAAGGTTTAATTATGTGGAAGCATATGCTGTGGTGTTATCGTTGTAATTGGTTTTGAAAAATAAAGAATTGGAAGGGGAAAAAAGCATGAGTTGGTTTACCATAAGATAGAATGTTCATATCTTGAAGCTTAGTAATGGTATTGCCATGAACACTTCTTGGGCGAAAGACAAGCCATTTGAGGGTGGCATCAGAGTAGAATCTTTTGTTGGAGGGAAGGGTTGGATGTTGGAGCATGATAGAGTTAGTGGATTCTCATCCGGTAGCAAAGAGGGAGCTTGTGATCCTTAGTAGGAATGTGTTCCCCAAAGCTGGGTTAAGTAGACCAACGTAGGCTTTAATTTTGAATGGCAAACTCCATTGGGGTGGATCCAGAAGATCGCCATTCAAAGCAGGCTTCTATGAGCAGGCATCAAAGAGAACAATGTGTACTCGGTTGTCATGGAACTATTGTTGCATTGAGCTACAGTGCTAGATAGATCTTTGATCTCGAAGCTCAATAGGACCCTTTGTTCATGAAGATGATGTTGTAGTATTGCCTTGCAAGCACAATAAAAACAAAAAATTAATAGAGGCATGAAGTGCTGGCTGGCGGTGCTAGACTTCTCTCTGCTGCAGTGGTACTGTTGTACCTGGAACTCAAAGATGAGGGTGTTGTTTTTCTCAGAATGCTTGGTGCCCTAAAAGTCCACGCTTAATAAATACACAATTTCAAACACAAATTATGCCTGGGTAGTCAATAAATATTCTTTTTAATGCATACTGCGCCACTTCAAGTGTGCTTTGCATGACGGGGAAAAATCACTTAATGCTTGTTCAGACAGAGGCCCTGTAGAACCTCATGTAGGGTGGAGTTCCATATGGATGCCTGTAAGGCCCCCATCCCTGTGATGTGATTATTATCACCCCTATCAGCATAGCCCTTCCTCCACCCCCCGGGGAGTGTCTAAGACCCTCTCCTCCCCATGCAGAGGCTGCGTCGGAATAAGAGATAGGGAAGAGCATCTACCTATCACAGTGAATGAGTAAAGAGAGAAAGCAACTACCCCTGCAGTAGGTGGCTAATCTCTTTCATGTGGGCAGGAGGGGCTCACTAAAGTCACATTATTGTTTATGGATAGTCAATTGCTCATACCTTCCAGTAACCTTCCATTCCATAGGTGTATCAAACGACATGCACCACATATAACAAATCAATACAGAATACATTTAATTAGATGACCCACTCTTAAGGTTTATGTTCAAAGGCTTCTGACAATTAAAACTCAATGAATGTGTCTTACTCTCTCATGTATTAAGTAAATATTTTAATAATGAGAAATACGTAATAAGAAACAATACTACCATAGTGTTCACTATGCACAACACACTTAAAATGCAAAAAGTTATTAATGAATTAGCAGCAATCATGTTCATTACCTCTATATCTACTCAAGACTTAAGACTGATCAACTTCCTCCAAGATATCACAGTTACCTGAAAAAACAACTATCTGCATCACCAGGCCTTGCTTGGCAACCTCACCAAATATTGCTAGGCAATCTTCATCGAAGCACCTGAAAGCACCTCCCCTTTCAATACTTCAGTAACTTTCTCAATGTCATATCTGTAGAAGTAGGAATATGGGAGGGCTGGAAATGGAGACTAGATGCCTTGGTTGGTCTGCAATCCTGGAAAAATGCCAAACAATGCCAAAAGCCACCTATAATGGCACGATTCCCTTTTTTTTAAAAAAAAAAGTAGAAAAGTAGGAAAACAAAAGCTTCAAAAAGAGTTAATGGGTCTCATGCTGAGTATGGCAGTCCAGAAATAAAGGTGTTGATCGCACTGTACTGGCACCCTTTCCGGACCGCCACACTGCAACTCTGCCTTCTGGGGCCATTGCGCCCGGCATGTCTGACCAGCATCAGTACTGTTAATAAAGGTGCCGGTGCTTCTGTGAATGCATTCCCGTGGGAATGGGGACTTACCAAATCTGCTGCCTGACTTCCCACTTTGCCAGGACTTGTAATGTTCCGGTGGCACCAGAAATTCAGGCGGCAAAATCAGTGTTACGAGGATGGCGGCAGGCCGCCGGTTGTACCGGATGGCAGATTACCACCATCCTCGTAATGAGGACCTATGTCAATTGGGATTGACCATGGTGCCAGCATGTAGCCAATCAAAAATAAGATCTGTTCATAGGTGGTGCACTGATTTACCTAGAGGGGGAAAGAAAAACCAATCTCTATACAACTCAATCAAAATCAATAGTTCTGCTCAAAATTGGCAGAGTCCTTTGGGGACTCAAAATGCCTCAGAAAAGGCAAAAATCTGGTTTAGTGGACTTGAGATTCAGCCACGGAAAAATTTGGGGCTTCAGCCCCTCTCCTCTGAAAGGGACCAGTGCTTCATCTTCTACCTGCCCTTCATCCTCCTCTCTGCCCGCCGACTGCAATCGCCTGCTCTGCATTACGAAGTCTGCCCTTTTATAATATTTGGGCTGAAACTGTCACCTCCCACTTAATAGCATAGTTATCAGACAAAAGCAAAAAGTGTTTGAGAAGCAAAAATCTGCTGAATCCCAAAAAGCTGTTGAGCTCAGTAGTCTAGTATCAGTGGAAAGCATCTTTCCTGTGAAGTGAAAAGATTGTTTTATGTGAAAAGTTGACGCATCTTTCAAGGTCAGCAGGAAATCCAGTGTTGTAGTTCATTAAATGCAGTTTTCTTAAATAACTATTATTCAATTGTGTTTACAATAAACAGCCATAATGTTCTATTACCAAGGGCACTTGGCACTCATCCTGGAATACCTGAATAGTAGTCGGAAGGTTTTATTTATAATAAGCCGGCACAGTGTTCTAATAACAAGGTCACTTGGTGTCCATCCCAGACTCTCAAACTAAGACACTATTTTCTGTTTGATGCACAATTATAAATGTTTTCACTTAGCCTCCCTGAATTTAATGTAATTCAAAGGGAATTTCTAAGTCATTACTCATGTTTAAGAAATATGCTTTTGTACTTTCATCAACGGCTTGGGACTATATCTCAGCTATTCCCCTCTTACGGATGACCTAGGCATGGTTATAATTGAGTTTACACATCAGCTTCAGGCACTAAGGAGCAAAGAAGCATGAGCCACAGGATGCTATGAGGACATCTGTTTCAGCACTTTCTTTATTTGTTCCTACGGGCCATGCAGTAGCTTGACTCCAGGAGGGAAGTGTCAATCAGCTTCCCTACTTGATTACTGTTTCAGTTCAGTTTTCCTGTGTGTCTGTATATATGTGCAAATGTTTGTGTGTATGGGCTGCTGCTTAAGGGACTACTTACCTTCAGAGCTGTCATGAGCACATAAAAATACAAATGTTTAACATATTTGTGGATTGTGCAGCACCTTAACATAACCTTCTGCAACACATCGCTTTTATTATCAGAAGTGTTTTTCTTATATGTGAATATTTAGGCAATTGCTGCTGTAATGGGACATTTCCAGCTGAGAGACCACACACAGCTCCATTTACCGAAGACATTTGTGTCGTCTTCCAAAAAGATTCAAGTTAGTAACCAATAAAGCTCCCTTTTAAAGATTAGTTTATATCCTTTATGTCTACTAACTTGACATGTAAATAACTTTATATTTGGGTAGTCAAATGCTCTTGAAATCTTTCATAAGTGCAAAGTGGAAGGTTTGTGAAAATCCAGCTCTATACCTAGGTGACCTTATTACACAGCTTTTTTTTTTTAGTTTTTAGTGTATGTCTTAAAGTGTGCTGAAAGTACAGTGGTGTAAAACAGAATATTTTGCAGCCTTGCATTATTTGACATTCTGGGACTTTGCATATTCCATTCACGGTGTGGAAAATAAAGCTGCACTGGTATTCTTTTAAACTCAACATGTTTCTGACTGGCTGTGCATGGTTTAAAGTAGCTTTACTATTTGTTTTGTTTATTTTGTAACTCTATATATGTTTTCCTTGAAAGCCAAAACTTAAATATTGTACAAAGTATCTAGTCAAGTGCCGACATTTAATCGTGGATTAGAACCTCAGTTTACACCCTTAGTTAAAGTGTATGTGATCATGGGGAAAAAATATAATCTCACTTTGACTTAACTGCAAACATCAGAGTTCTTGGAAATAATAAGGTTGACACTATTTGAAATGAACTCCCTTGAATTGGGGTAGATCTAATGGGTTTAGGGACACAATAGTGTCCCCTCATCCTCTTCTCTCAGTGGCTTCCCATTCTGTCACCTAGAATGGTGTTGTTGTTGCACTGGCCCTCCCTCAGTCCTCTACGTTTACTGCCAGACACAGATGCTGCTTGGGCCATCCAGACTACTATTTGCTGTGCCCCAGGATTCTATGCTATTGAGTCATGTATTGCACACCTTCTGCCATTTTCAAGGTTTGTTGGAGCGTCTTCAGGGTCTACAAGAGTTGGGGTAGGAGACCAACATATAAGCAGAGGGGCAGGGCAGGTTTGCTTTGAGGCAACATTGATGTGTGGAGATTTGAAGAGATAAGGCTTTTCGGTGATGTGTGAGTTTCAGATCGTTTGTGAGTTGTCAGGAGCAGTGGTTAATGTGCCCTCCAGTTTGCTAATGTAAATTGTTTGTGTGGCTGTCTGTGGTGTCCGGCGGAGTGGCATTTAAGGAGTGTGGAGAGTCTTGCTCATGTATCTATGGTGGGTTACTGTGGTGTTTAGGGAAATTTAGTGTAAACACATGTCTTTGGGTGGTCTACATTCCATTGTATAATCTGTATAACCTATGTATTTTCTGGACTCTAGCTGTGTGTCAATATGTGGTTGGTTAGAGTTGGAAGTACAATGGTATTAAGGTGGTTATTGTTACCATGCCTTGCCCAATAGACCACCCAATGACTGAGGACAACCTTTTTCACTTTGGAAAAATCACTGCTGGTTGCATTTATTTGTTTATATCCTTGCAAAACATACTTTCTCCATTTCGTGTTTTGTCTCGATATTCCTTTGATGTGCTGTTAGGTTAAGGGATGGCCCATCCGTTGACACTAAACCATGGCACACATGTAGGACCCACAGTTTCTAATCAGTTGCCCAGGTCCTCCTCTCTGACTGCCCAGGGATTCCTCAAAGACACTCTAACCATAGCACTGCGTACTATTGGATTGGGTTATGTTACAAGCAGCTAGACCATTAACTAGCAAGTGACAGAGCAGCCACCACATTACCATGCTGGCAGGTAGCATTGAAAATATGAGCCACTGATGATAATGTGACACTAGTTCCAACTAACAATTCCTCTGGGATGATGTAAAGGAGGTCTCATGTCAGCAAATTAGCCCCTCCAACACTGTCTCTGAAGGGATCCACTTGTCCCACCATTTGAAGCGCCCCTGTGTATGTTTATGTATGTTAGTGCTTGGAAGGGGTCAGGCATGTGCATGATGAACATGTTTTTTTGTTTTAATAGGACTGCTGGCATATAGTGGGTGCTAGCTGCATACCAACATGCTTACAGGATAATGCTGGCATATATTATGCACTTGATGAATGGCAAAACCTGAAATGTTTAATGCATAAACTACATGGTACAATATTTTAAAGGGTGATGCTTGCATATTTTGAGGACACCCTGCATTAAAATGTATTTATAGTGTCAATATTGGCATGAATTTGACACACCCAGAATAATGTGTTTTTATAGTGGCATACTACTGGCAAATGTTGCGCACATCCAAAATGAATGTGTTTTTGCTGTGGCAGTACTAGCATTTACTGGGCACATCCAGTTTAAAACATACTTTTACAGTGGCATGGTAGCATGTATTGGTCCCAATCAGTATGATTATGTATTGTTACATTGTTATGGTAGGATGTATTGTGCACAGTAAACGAGTGAACGTGAAGATGGGTTTTTACAATGGCATGCTGCTTGCATATATTGGGCAGAGCCAGCAGGAACAGTTATTTTTAAGGGCAGGCAACCATGTATTGACACAGCCAGCATGAAGATGTGTTTTTGTAGTGGCATGCTACAGAAATATTTATAAGCAGAGCTTGAATTAAAACAGTTTTACTGTGGCAGTACTGGTATATTTTGGGCAGAGTCAGCCTAATGTGTTTTACAGGGGCATTCTCCTGGCATATATTGGGCATAGACAGCATAGCAGCACTTTTAAATTGGCAATATGTGGGGCATAGGGAGCATGAACATTTAGTTCCTACAGTGGTATAAAATATGAGCCCAGACATCAAAGAAACAGTTTTAAAGTGGCGATAATAGCATATTTTGTGTGCAGGTAGAATGAAAATATTTTTACAGTGGAAATCCTGGCATATGTTGAGCCAGGCAGTACGCCAATCTTTTTTACAGTGGCAAAAATGCCATTTGGTGGGCACAGGTAGCATAAAAATACTTTTCACAAGTCAATGCTGTCATGCATTATTGGGACAGGGATTTTATTTTTTTATGCAAACCATAGAGATAATGAAAATGTGTTGGAAAATGCTCATGTGTACTGTTGGTGACCTTGCATCTATTAGCGTTTTCAAGTGTTCGCCTGCAGAACCAATTATACTTGATACATATTGTTTCCTATTCATTTAACATATAACTCTTACAAACGCCAACCAAAGCTTTCTGACTGAAACATTACACTCTATTAGAAGGGCAACAGGCGCATATGGCCAAAATTAAAATATGTACATAACCAATCATAGCAGTTACACGTTAAACATTTTCCTGCAAAGCTTCACTTGACAGCAAAGCTTTTGGGTTGGCGAAAGTGTTTCTATTGTTTGCACTTTTCCCTTTTTTCCACATCTGTTCTCTTTTATTGCATTTCCTTTCCTTAATGAATCACGAACGTTCACTTGAACACTAATAGGTCTGTTGATGTATAGAACACTCAAGTTTGTTTTTTCTTTAATGAACGCAAAAAGGCTCACGACCTTCGTCTCACTTGGCTTTCCTTAAAAAAGAATTCTGAGCTAAATATTTGAATGAACACTGAAGGAGAACACGTAGAAACGTTTCATATGTGTCATCAGACTCAAAGGAAATATAAAACGACTGAAAGATGGACTGCAAAGGAAATTGCATGCAAACAACATGACACTAAGTATTAGGAAATGGCCCGAGCAGCAGCTGCACTGAATGACTCATATCAGCTAAATAATTAAAAGGGCTATAAATACGAGGCCTAGCAATTGCACGGTTTCTGTGGTGGGGAATTCAAGAAATGAGTTTATTACGAAACAAACTGCACATTTGCACATATAAATCAAACTCCTCTATGAGGACAAAGAAAGTCAGATTAATTGTGATACAAATATGTATTACATTTTATTCATGTATTTCATTTATGTCATTCAATGTGAGACTGGCAGAAAAAAAACAGAAAAAAGAAACTTGAGTAATTCTATTATCTGGATTGTTTTTTAGCACAAATTAAATGGCAATAAATGTTGACATCGTCCAAAGTAAAAATATCTATCTAACGCAAGTATTTAACTAGGAGTTATTAGAAAAAATAGAGGTTTATGCTGAAGCTTCAATATCGTAGCTCTAGGACACACAAGCACTACAATGTTGCAGTAAGAATGTGTTATACTCATTTCTAGCAGCTTACATGCCGTCGAACTTTAGTGCCTATAACACCGATAACCATAACAAGAACATATATAGATATATTTAGTGGTCGAAGTGTACGAAAAGAAGGAGTGGAGCTACGTTCTCTGCTGGCATGTTGCCGCTCCCCACAAACTCCATTACTGCGCCCCCTCCCACACACAACTCAAACCCCCCCCCCCCAAAGAAACACACCTGCTGTTTATGGGAATGTGCAGTGCAGTGCACTGAAGTGCAAGCTCCAGCTTCTTCCTACGCTTTTATTTAAAAACTAAACCATTCCAGAATGGTTTATTTTTAAAATAAAAGTATAGGAACAGGGAAACTTAAAAATAAAAAGTATGGGAGCACCGCTCCCGACCGCTTCCACCCACTTCGACCTCTGGATATATTCTCTCTAAATATATGAATCTTCAGTTTAAAACAATCAACAAAAACATGCTATGGAGGAGGCACACAAGCAAATGCGTTGGTTTGACCTGAAATAAATACTTTTGAGAAAACAACTTTTGTTTTTGCTGCACATTCTTATGTTAGGTTAATGAATGAAATCTGTATAGCACTCTGGTTGTTGCCAGAAATATGGCTTCATGGCACTAGCTGCTACAGATGAGTGATGCCGAGTGATTATAGAGGCAAAAGCCAGGTCCTTAATGCATGCCAATAGGAAGGGTGTGGGTCAGGCTTCCTGAGGTACAGTGGGGGGAATTCCAAACGGAGGAAGCTTCATAAGCTAAGTCTCTACCACCCCCCTGTGTGTGTGTTGGAAGTGGAAACAATGGCTATACCTGCCAGAGTGCAGTGTTCTAGTTTTCTAGTTGGTCTGTACTGAGGAATTGTTTTTCTTTGAGACAACTTCTTTTTTGGACAATGCCAAAGATCTAAAAAATGGGCTGCTTATTGAATGTCTACCCTGCAAGATATTTAGCACTGTGGCTGTTGTTGACACAAATGTAAACTTCACAGAACGTTTGACAGAAATCTTGCACTGATGCAGTGTAATTGTGCATGGTGTATGCACTGGGGCAAACATTGCTCTGGTGGAAACATGCATTGAAAGAATATGTATTTGCAGTATGACAGTTTCGACAGAGTCAAAACGGAGCTTTCCCCAGTGCAAAGTTTCTGTAATATGCCCGAAAGGGCCCCAATCAATGGTCAATCAAGTACTGTCACTTAGGATTTGGTACGGATGGTACGGAGGGGGCCATGTTATGGAAATGTTGCATACAATTGCATTAGTGTTTGCAGTTGTTTTAGCACTCTGAGTGTGAATATAGTTAAAATATATACTTTTTTTTTAACCAAATGCACTTTCCTCAACATGGTCAGATTTGAAAAAAATGACATGATGAACTAATGAGAATGTGCAGACAAAACTAACAAGGAATTTCTGGATTTGAATTTTACTTGTATTGTTTCATGTGGTCAAGCGTGTCAAACTTTAAAATGTTTAGAATCAAAGTGATTACTCAGTGGGAATCCTGGTAAGGAGAGTAGGCCAATGTCAAACACATACATGGAGTAGATGATGATTTAAAGAGAATCTCTGAGGAAATCTAGCAACTTTCTTTTTTGAAGTAAATATGCATTACTGAACAGCGAGCAAATGAGATCAGTACATATCAAGGTTTGTAGAAAAGAACAACAACAGTCAGAAACTTGGTTAAATCATCAGGATTCAGGAAAAGGGGATTATTTGTATGTCTATTAAGATGCATGAGTTCACCATACCCCTGAAGAAGGACGTTATATTTAGACCACATCTTTTTAAATGTCTACTTCCATCCATTTTAGCAGCATATCACCCTCTCCTTCCCAAATAACCTGCTATTATCTTCAGCAGCTGGATGCTGACACTGACCAAACAGTTACACCATCAACAAACAACATGTAAAATGTAGCTAGCTATGTCAACACAATCAACATTCTGAGAAAAAAGGATGTGTAGAGAATAGAGAAGAATATGAGCAAGCACGATGGTGAGGCCTCATGTTATCATTGCTCCGATTCTTGATTGGATAGCATTGCACGAGCTCGCGAAGGAACCCCCAGCCTCCTTCTGACTTCTTTGATGACAGGCAGTCACGGTTGAGGAATGATTTGAAAACTATTTGTTTTTTCCACAGTTGTAAATTCCTCTGCTATAAAAGTCATTCCCTCCAGGTTTGCACCTTCTTGATGCAACACGTAGATTAGAATTAAAGAAAGGCTACATTTTTATATACAAAAAAACAAGCATACACATTGACATAGAGACGGGTACTAATACTACCTAAATGACCTTGGTAGTTTGTAGGTTCATGCCACACGTGGCAAAGATGGATGATTAAGAGTGTGGATTATCGGAGGTATTCCTCCCTAAGTGGAATTACGTGCAAAGTCTAGAAGTCATTTTCTGCTACATCTGTCTGTTGCGTCTCTTCTTTAGAAGCTTTGATGACAATGCAAATAAAGTAAATTTGCTATCAACATTGACAAGTGGAAAGATCAAAACCTGACGTGAATTTAAATGATCTAAGATGTAGTAATGTGCATGGTAGATGTTTTGGAAGCGGATCTTGTTGAATTTTTGGGCCAACGCCCAAATGGTATAACTATTCTGCATTGGTATTTTTAATTGTACATTCAATTGGGTAGGCTTGTTGCAAACAGGTAGATCTCTGAGAAATTATTGATCAGATTGTTCTGCCTTCTTTCCGGTGTATTCTTTTGACTTTGACTCATCTTGGATGGAGAACCGGCGGTGGCATTCTGTGGTTATAAAGACAGCTCACATTCACAGTTCAACCGTTTCAGGTGTACCGTGATGTGCAAACCAGAGGTGGGCAGAGGAACAGTATGTATTTATTTATTTTGGCATTTGCTAAAACCGAAGGTATCAAGTCGCTGGATCCAGTTACAGAAAAAAGAAAACTTTCAGTAGATGCATACAACTTGTTACATTGAGATACAAAGTGATGCAAATAGAGATGTAGGACATTGGGTAACAGTTTGCGGCGGAGGTTGGCCACAGTGAGTTAAATGCTGCCTCTATGTTGAAAGTCCGAAGCAAAGAGCCACGTTTTTAGGTGCTTGCGGAATGCCCAGTAAGAATGTTCTGATCTTAAAGACGGTGGGAGAGCATTCCAATTTTGTGCCGCAAGGACTGGGACACTGCAACCTCCTGATATTTGCAGTTTAAATCTTGGGAGGATGAGGCAATGTGTGTAGATGGAACGGGTAGGTTTGATTGACTGCATGATATTACATTTGCTACACAATGATTTATATGTAGAACTGTAAAGTGTATTTTCCACTTTCATATACAAATGAAAACTGCAATGAGAAGACCTTTTTGCAATAGTTCGTAGTTAACTCGTCACAATGTATATTTTTGGCAAAATGAGCCACACAAATTTATGGAGACATGGTAGAATTAACTGTGCCAATCTTCAAACTCAAGTCTTGGGCATGATCAGCACTTCTCACTTTTTTCCCAAACCACTCTGTCGGGGGGAAATTCTCCCGGGGCCGGCTGGGCCGTCCGCGGACCTCCGGGCAGGGAGGCCCCAACTCCTCCTGTATATCCCAAAAGATAGAGTATGAGACACACACAAGAAGCAAGGTGATTCTGCTGTTTATTAACAAAACGGCAGGGATGGCCAAGGATCGTACGCGTCCGTCCTGACACACTCTCTTCAGCGTGGGGCTGGCAGGCCCTTTTTACCTTAGCGTGACGCGCTACTTGCGTCACCTTAGCAAAATTAGCAAAAACCTATCGCCACTCTGGATTGGTTCCCCGAGTGGTAGGGTTAGTATAGCATACATATAGAAGACTTGGTTATTGGTTAAGGGTCAGTCAGGTGGTATACTTGGGTTGTCCCTTCAGTTTGATACATAAAAATTGTTACATGAAGACCCCTGAGGATTGGTCAATGTGAATGGCGTCAGTGATAAGGGTCCCATGTTCTGATTGGTTCACCCGCGAGACCCCCAGTCTGGGACCATCGCTGTTCCCAGCTCGCGGTGCACCTGTCATTTGCAACAATGTTTCACTATGGGTGTGTGCAGACAATGTGAGGACTTATTCATGAGCAGGAAGGCCGACTACTCCCACCGTCGCAGATGTCTGTTGAGTCGCTTAATTGTATCTGCCTGTGTCTTGAGACGGGGGATCCAGACACCTTCTTCCTCCTGGGCTTGGCACCCTATCAAGTTCGGCTCGGTCACGTGAGGTAGGGACCGTGGTTGAGGCAGAATTCTGCACAATTAATATTATATTTCTCACTGTGTGCCGGGCTTATCTTGCAGGTGCGACCTTGGTCGGCTTGCTGTGTGCAAGTTTGCAACGTTGTGCCCTTGACTGTCTGCTTTCGCTGGGCTCATTCTGCAGGGTCAGCAACCGAACCCTTGCTCATTCAATGTTCATGAAAGCTTTTGCTTGCGGCCTACTTGGGCCTGGTGCATAGGAGAAACCATTTAATGTAGGGCGCTGTAGGTTATGGTGTTGTGTTGTTCTATCCTCAGTATCGTGTCTTCGTTATATTCCTCATTATGGTACATGGTTTTAGACGAATCGTGAGCAAGCCTTTTTAGATAAGTTCATTATGCGTCTTGCGTTTCTGCATTTGAGAGGCCTATGTTGAAAATAATAAAGATGCACGTCCGTGAGTATGTCCGTCGCCTACGTCATAGCACTAAGCATGTTCTTCGTGTGAATTGATGTGGGAGTGTCTAGTGTGTATGTTGCACGACTGTGCAGACCGTTAGCTAGGTCGTCATGGCATCTCTAACGATGTGTTGATTTGGTGCTAGATGGTTTAGTCGAGTTCATCCATGCCGCAGGTGTCGGCATGTGCAGGGCAGGCTGGTGGGCATGCGAGTGGGCACATTCGTATGTTCTTGTACCAGGGTATTTGGTCGTCTGGGAGATGGGCAAACTCCTCTCGCGGCGGGTGCCTGGGCCGTGATCCTCTAGGCCATGATTGAGAGGGGATTGGTGGGAGCCTTTTGGTCGCTTTTCACACTTCAGTCCCCCCTCTGGTCGACTTGTCGACCACAAACATATCCTTTTCCTTATCTCCTCTTACTCTCCATATTTTAGTCACTCCTCCCAAATGTCCATAGTGGTTTACATGGTCTTCAAATGACCAGTACATATATACACAGGTTCCTCCAGGTGTGCAATATACCCATTTCCCTATGTAGCTCCTCGGGTTTCTTGGGTTCTCGAGCTTCACAGATGGTGGGTCCAGGTGACTAGTGATGATCTGGTTGCGCAACCTCTCTCTCTCTTTTATTATGGGGCCTGCGTGTTGGCCGTCATCTGCTGGCATCAAGGGGTGCATACCGACCATTTCGATCATCTCATCTGTGGTGCGTGCCTTCCGGGCCTTCCAAAACCTTATTAAGATAAGTGCAGCTCCAGCCAAAATAATGCATCCAACTATGATCTTCAGTCCGTCCGACAGCCAAGATGGCATCCATGACCATAGCGTTGAAAACCAGCTTTCGTCCTTTTTTACACCTTTACTTTCGTCCATCATTTTGGAGTGCATCTGGGCCAATTGTGATACTGCTTCCGTGAGTGTACCTTTGTCAGCATCGTTAGCAGGAATGAATGTGCAGCATGATTGTCCTATCTTTGCGCAAACTCCTCCTTCCATTGCTGTGAGGAGGTCCAGTACATATCTGTTCTGTAGTGCAACCATTCTCACTGCTCGCAATTCCTCTTTTATTGCGTTGAATCCATTTACTGTAGAGTTAATTGTCATCATTAGTTCCCACCTAGTTATCTGGAGCCATTTTGCGTTTGCGTAGGCCTGCAGTCCAGGATGTATAATGGAGGAGAAGAACATAGCTGCTCTGCTGAATAGTCTGTGTTCCGGCGGAATTGAGGTGAGTGCTGTTTCCGACCTTCCCCACAGGTAATTTCCTGTCAGAGGTTCTCCTTGTCTTTTCCTTCTGTTGAGGACAGTGTTGTTGCCGTTGCGTCGGTTCTCTGTCCCTTTCCGAGGCTGTGCAGATCTCTTCTTCCTTTTGTTCCCTTCATCCATTTTGGGGAAATTCGCCATATTCACATGTTTCTGGGGCACCACTAGTGATGGTACATTAACGTGTGCTATTGTGCATACACCATTCCACAAAGGGGGCAGTGTGTGGTACGCCTTGTCTCCACAGGCCCAGTAATGGTCCATTACTACTGCTGTTCCTGCTCCCCCCTCAGGTAGCTCTGTCACACTTGCACAGTTGGTGTTGTATCCTACATCTACTTCTCCTTTGTGCTGGTAGCATATCTTAGGTGCAGTCATCGGCAGTATCATTATTGGGTCCTCATCCTTCTCTATCCATGTTAGCATGGGTACGTACTTGACCCAAGTCATCCAACATCTGTTGTTGTGCTCTGCAATAGTTGTAGTATCTTCTCTCGTTACCATGTTGCTGCCAACCACTCCTATGTCCCATTTGTCACCCAGGTACACCTTTCCTGTTATTATTATCAGTGGTCTTTCCCAACATCCTTGTTTACCAGGAGCTTCAGTGGCGTACCAATCACATGGTAGGTACTGTAATGTAACTTTCTTCGTTTCTCCTTTCTCAGGACCGCTTGTTATGTATCTGAATGCTTCGGCATGTAGGCTGGTCTTGTGGTAGCTCAAATAACTCTTAAGGAAGTTATTTTCGTACGGGTATGTGTCACGTGATTTCCATACCAGGTGTACCGTGTTCCCTTGAAATCTCCCTTTTGTTTGGAACAGTGCCAGGTATATTATACATCGTGCTGTTTTTTCATCTATTTCCGTGGCAACAAAAGTTCGGGATGCACTCATGGCGTATGGGATCAATGAGCAGACGTAGCAGCCTTCTTCTGTTCTTTGTTTACCTATTTTGGTCATGTGTTGGTACCACATGTTGTTAGAGACGTGTGCTGAATTTTGTATGTAGTTGTTAATATCTTTATTCTCAGAGTATGTGCTGCGTTTAACCCTATTACCCTTGTGTGTAATTTCGCTAGTACCACCTGACGTAACACCTGTTGCAGCCGGGGGTGGGGGTATATTAGGGTTGGGAACAGCAAAAATATTGATTGCATAGTTGTACCGCCATACAGAGGCAGCCACAAACCCGGTGATCATCAAAATCCCTATCATCTTTATTACAGAGGCTAGTTTCACCGGCATTTTGCTCTTACCTTGCTGCAGTCCGGCAGCGAATTCTTGCGACGTTAAAGTTGCCCGCCTGAAAATTCTCAATATGCTTGTTATTAGTGTTAGTTGTTGCTATCAAACTCTCCCTATCAAGTAGTCGTTCAGTGCCCAGGCGAAGAGCTGTTCCCACGCCAATCTAAGCGATCTATCTCTTAGGACAGGTAAGTATGGCCGGATGTGGGGCATTGATTGCTCTATGGTCAAGAGGAGTGCTGTGTAGTAGACACGTATCCTCCTTCTTTTCAGGTGCTGTGGCCTTTGTATGTAATAGACAAATGGGTGCGATAATTCTTCAGGGCAGTTATTCTCTGAGGGTATCATCTACTCCTCCTGGGCAGTGAACTTTGTTAGTTATCTGCTTTCTTAATAGTACAGTAATACGCCGTACCTGCATGTGCGAGAGAAAAAAAAGAGAACATTCACGTGTTTACATGTGTATGTGTAAAACAATGTCCTTCAATTGGGTTATTATTGCAGTGGGTAGGGGTCAACGGGCAGAGGGTTTGGGGTTCAGGTTCAACTGGTAGAGGTTTCTTTACTCCTTGAACGTGTGACCATGGGGTGAGCGGTGGTTGTCTTTGGGGAATCAGGGGGGTGGCAGGGTATGGGGACACTTTGGCCGTTAGTTGCGGTACAAGTCCCTTCCTCCATTGGCAATGCTGTTGCTGCTCCTCCAATGGCCCTGTCGGTGACGCTAGGGCGGGTCTGGATTTTGCAGGTCTTTACGTCGTGCAGGTGATTCCAGGCACGTTTGTTCTGTAGCTTTACTGCTCTCGTTGATATCTCCTCTACCAAGTGGGGGCCAGTGAAGCGTGGGCTGTTCCACTTTCTATTGAAATTGCGGAGTAGTACGTGGTCGCCTTTGGCAATTTTGCACAGTTTTCCCTTTTCCAATTCTTCATCCGCATCTTCTTGTTGATCACTCTTAGACCCGCCCCGCGTGCGCTCGAGCTGTTGAGACACAAACACCACACTAGTAATCAAAGAAGACACATATTGGTACATTTCATCACCAAGGACATTTGCAGTGCTCTCATGGTCGGTAAATGCTCTTGATGTTGGCGTCAGAGGAAGGCGCATTTGGCGTCCGGTCACCACCTCGTGAGGAGTGAGGTGGTGGTCGGAGCCTGGTCTATTCCTTAACTCAAATAGGGCTAGCGGAAGGCAATACAGCCAACTCTTCTTTGTTGTTTGCTGTATTTTTGCAATTGTCTCTTTTAATAGGCCATTCAGGCGTTCGCATATACCGTTGGCCTGCGGGTGATATGCACATGCAAATTTATGCTTGATGTTCAGTAAGGACGTGATATGCTGGAACATTTCATTGGCGAAATGCGGCCCATTGTCTGACCGCAATATTTCGCACACTGCCCACCTGGGAAAGACCTCCCTTACTAGGAATTTAGCTGCTCGGAATGCATCTGGGTGTGAGCAGGGCCCTGCCTCGATCCACCTAGAGAATGGGCACACAACTACAATCATATACCTATTTCCTTGACATACGTTGATCATATCAACATAGTCAATATGGATTTGTCGGAAGGGTCCCTCTGGCCGGGGTATAGTACCTTTTATCACCCTCAGCGTGTGACCGGCCGTGAACTGTTGACATGTGAGACAATTGCTGACAAAATTTGACACATGGGAATTTAACTCGGGGCAGAACCAATCTTCCCTAATTCGTGCTGCGATTTCTTCCTTGCCTGTGTGGGCTGGGTGGTGTAGTTGGCTCAGGGCGATGTTCAATAGTGCCAGTGGCATTACCATTTTTCCAGTGCTGCCCTGGCGCCATAGTGCGTCAGTTGGTGACATTGTACATCCTCTTTTTACCCATATTTCTTTTTCTGCCATGGGTGTAGCCGCTTGTAGCTCCATTATCTGTGTGGCTGGGAGATGGGTGTACCCTTCTCTTACTAATAGCTCCTTAGCTATTCCCCTCCCTCTCCCTCTCTCTGACTCTGGGGGGTTCCATACCTCGCCAAAATATGCAGCATACTTCGCGTGTGCGTATGCTGCTGCATTCCCTTTTGAAATATGATCTTCTGCATTAGTGTGTGCGGTGCATTTTACCAAGGCTAATTCTTGGGGGTCATTTATTACTTCAATTAGTTCAGCTAATAAGAGGGCATGTTGCACTGGGGTGCCGTCAGTTCTCCTAAACCCTCTTCTCCTCCACTTGGACAACCCGGAATGGACAGTAGATGTGACATATGCACTGTCAGAATATATGGTAACTCGCTTGTCAAAACTTTCCTTCAACGCCAAGATCAGTGCGACTAATTCCGCTGCTTAGGCGGAGTAATGCTGTGGTAATTGTACGCACTTCATCGCCACACACACCGGCGCCTCTGTCATTTTCACCACTGCAGCCCCAGTTCTCCTAATCCCGTCACTTTGGTCAATCGTTGATGACGCATCAATAAACAAGAGATCACCTCCCTCTAGTGCATTCTCTTCAACCCTTCTGGTGCATGAATATATTTCAGTAATCTTTGTACAATCGTGTGCATAGCCTCCTTCCTCAATTGCCTCTGCTATAAACCTTGCAGGGTTGACTGTGCTACATCTAACAATTGATAATTCAGCTCTAGATAATATAATCTCATAACCTGACGCCCTTTGCGTTGTTAACGTGGACTTAGGCTTGTTCAATATTGCAAATAGCGCATGTTCCACAAACAATGTGGTTGGGCACCCCATGGTGATTGCTGATGCTTTCTCTACTGCAAAGGCAGCTGCGGCAAGACCTTGTTCGCAAGGGAAATGACCTAGCATCACAGGATCTAAGTGACCGCTGTAAAACGCTACGGGTTTGTAGCCCATGCTTGTTTTTCGAGCCAACACTGCTTTCATCACTGTTGAGTCGCAATGTGAAAATATGAAAAATTGTCGTTCATAGTCTGGGGTGGCCAGTACTGGAGCGGTTGATATTGCATTTTTCAGTTCATCAAAAGCCTCTTTCATTTCCATTGTCCACCCCAACTTTTTCTACCCCTTTGGTAGCTTCTTTTAACCCCTCAAGTAGAGGTCCTATTTATGAGCTGTAATCAAACACCCATGCTCTGCAGTAGTTGCACAGGCCAAGGAACTGCTGTAGTTCTCTCACTGTTTGTAGCAATGGTGTTTTTAAAATTGCCTGTGCTCTTTGTGGTGCAATCTGTCTCCCATATTGGGATATGAGCTGTCCAGTGTAAAGTACTTGTTCCTGGCAGTATTGTAGCTTTTCCTTGTCTACCTTGTAACCTTTTTCAGCTAGTATTGTCAGCATCTTTAATGAGTCCTCTCTGCATCTTATTTCGCTTGTGCTGCAAATTATTAAGACATCAACATACTGCAACACTGTGCTTTCCACTTCAATGTTACCCAAGTCCATCTGTATTACTCTGTTAAAAATTGAGGGTGACTCGCAGTACCCTTGTGGCAATCTGGTGTGTTTCCACTTTGCGTTTCTGTAAGTGAAGCTAGTCAGATCTTGTGAGTCTGGGTGCAGTGGTATTGAGAAAAAGGCACTTTTAAGGTCGATCACTGTGAACCGTGACGCCTCTGCCAGAATGCCACACAATACTGTGGCCGGGTTTGCTGCTATGGGGTATTCTGCTTCCACTATATTGTTCAAGGGCCTGAGGTCCTGTATGAAGCGCCAAGATCCACCTTTAGCCTTGCGTACTGGGTATACAGCTGTGTTGCATGGGGATTCTGATGGGACCAATATGCCATTATTTATAAGGGCCGTTATTGTTTCACATATGCCCTCATCTGCCTCTTTTGATAGTGGGTACTGTTTCACTCTGGGGAGTATTGCACCTTTTTTCAGTTTTATTCTTACCCCCCCCTATGCTTTTTATGCACCCCACGTCATAGGGGCTAGTAGTCCATAGTGATGTGGGTACTTTTGCCATGTCTTCTTCAAAAAAGGGAACCAGGGTGGACGTGGGTGCCATAAGCGCCATTGCAATTTTCTGTGCCACTTGTTTGTATGTCACCCTTAACCATATTTCCACACTCATCATAAATACCATTTCACCTTCTTCCTTTTCACCTGAGAAGAGCTCCTCATCTGACACCTGGGTAAGTGTACATCCTTCTGCTAGTGCTATCACTGCCCTCCACGCTCTTCCTTCTCTGTCTTGGGCATGCACTGCAATGTAATCAGCGGTTGCTATGATGCTCTCTATGTCCACCGAAATCACCTGTCCTTCTGGTTCGTTAGCTGGCATTTCTGGTCTAAACAAGTAGGCTGCTGGCCTCCTCCAGATCTTTCCCTCTATCCCTGGCATCCATGCAAATGCCATGTCTGTCCCGTACTGGAACAGTTCACCATCTACTGGCTCAGCCCTAATCACTGTCTTTCCACAGTATGCCTGCATAATCTGTCGCGCCGTGAGCATATTAATTCCTGGAGTGGAGCAAATTATGCCGTCCTCCGTAAAGGAGATCGTCATATTCAACCTGCTCATGATGTCCCTCCCCATTATATTTACAGGTGAGGCCTTGGAATATAAAAGTGGAACTGACATGTCATAATCCCCTATTGATAAGGGAATGTTATCAGTAAAGGGAACCAACCCCCTAGCCCCAGAGAATCCTTGGGTGTTCATGGCTTCACCTGACATCTTAAATTTACCTTCCCTTATGCAAGACCGGGTCGCCCCGGTGTCGACAAGGAATGATAATTTTTTGTCACCTATCGTTACCTCTATGCGTGGTTCCTCCGCACTATTAGGTGTTATCGACAGGATGGGACACACCAAGGTCGTCTGTGGGCTGTCCTATTGGGGGTACAATGATTGACCACTTCCTGTGTAAGGGTTGTGTCCCAGCACTGTCACCCTACCCAGTTGTGTTTGCTGTAGTTGGGTATTGGTCGAGGTTATGTTATGGTCTTGAACTTGTGTAGGTGGCTGTACTTGCTGTGTTAGGGGTTGTTGTGAAATCGCTACCTGCTGTTGAGGTGGTAGGTATGTCCGTGGCTGTTGTTGTGTTACTAGTTGTTGCTGTCCGTTTGTCTGTTGCAATGTCTGCTGTTGCTGTATGCCCTGCTGTTCTTGCGGGAGCTCTTGTTGTCCCTGTTCATTCCACAACGGTGTGCCTGGTCTCACTCTACACGTACGCGACATGTGGCCCACTAATCCACAAATCCAACACACCGGTGGTTCCCTGTTCTGCCATGGAAAGCTTCCTGTGTTGTCCTGATATGTCGGGTACCCGGTGGGGTAGGAAGTCCTAAGGCCCCCCACCTGCTGTTGTGTGTTAAATCCGTATCCTCTCCCTCTCATTACTCCTCCCCTTCCCCGGTTGTAATTATAATACCCAGCTCCTGGCGTCGTGTATCCTCCTCCCATGTTAGTCGTGTATGGCTGGGGTGGCGATGATTGTATTTGTGAGGGGTCTTGTGCAGCCGCTACCTGTGTGGGGCTTTGAGTTATTGTGGCAGGTGTAGTTATTAGTGCGCCTTCCATCGTGTATTTAATCAGTTTCTTCTGTACTAGTTTAGCCTCCTCCGTTTTCCTATCCTCTTCCTTTTTTTTCATTTTTCCTTGCCATGTCCTGCAATGATGCACTATAGTCAGTTGTATTTCTTGCCATGCTTTTGCTTCCATCCCCACTACTTTCTTCAATTGTTTCTGGACTTCTTCTGGGAGCCCCTGTACTAATATATGATAGAATATTGCTGGTGTTTTGTCCCATTGTTCTCTAGTTTCCATACGCCACTTCTCTTGAATTTCCTGGATATAATCAACAGGATCTTCGTTCTCACGCATCTTGCGCGAGGTAATAGCTCCTATGTCTGATGTGTCTGGATACTGTACCCTCAGTGCCTGCCATAATGCATGTCTGCAGTTTGCGAATGGTGCCCCATCGTGAGATGTGTTAGTTATTGTTACCCCGGTGAAGCCTGCTCTTCCAGATGTCATCCGCGGCATCACCTAATATTGATATGAGGAGGCCCTTTACATCTCCCACTGCCAACTTCTGTCCTGCGGTGTGTTTTTCCATTTCATATATCCATTTACCCGCACCTCCACTTAATGATGGGAGTCTACATTTTATATTTTCCTTGTCTGCATGCTTCCAAGGAACATATTGTGGTCTAACCCCTCCCCTCTCTAGAAGAGGCATTAAGTTGTGTCCCGTTTTACTCCCTGGGTTCCACAAAATCGAGTCCTCACACCCCTCATCTCCATCCCTCTCTTCTATATCGTCAACTTCGTCCATATTTCTCCTGCTTTCCACTCTTTCTCCTCCACCACTTCCCCTTCTTTAATCATTTCCTTTATTTGTGGTGGGCGTGTGTATTCGTTCTCCCTGTCTACGTCCAGGGAGGTCTCTAAGCCTTCCTGCATAGGGTGTCAGTTCTCTTGTGAAGGGCGCTAGTTTAAATGGGCATGTTGCACGTAATGAGCTTGGGGTGGTGGAGCTTGCATGACGGGACGGTGACGGCGTGGCTTCACGTGTCTGCCCCTCTGCCATTCCATGCTCCCCCTCCTCACTTCTCTGCAGTTCTTCCTTTCTCCTGCAGATCCATGGTGAGTCTTTATTTGTCCGGGTGGTGTATAGTTTGTCTAGGCTTTCCCTTTCACTGTGTCTTCCTTCCTTCCCCATTCCTTCCTCTTCCTCACTACAAAAGTAATTCATAAATTGCAACCCCCAAACTGTCTTTTTCCCCCCAATCGTTACTGTTTTTAAGTCTATTAGGTCCGTTCCTCCCTTTTCTTCTTTACTACTCGCTCCTCTTTGTGCGGACGTTGTTGCTACTTCTTCTTCTCTGTATACCTCCCTCCTTACTTCACTCTCCGCCCTCCTATCTTCTCTTTCCCCTTCTTCTCTCCCCGCTATTCCCCTACCAATTTCCTCTCTTTTCTTTTTTAATTCTTCCATTACTTCACAACTCATTTTTTCTAATATCTTTTCATCTTCTTTCTTCCTTTCCCATCTCTCCCTCTCCCTTTCTATTATACTCTCTATCATCCTCCCTTCCTCGTATTTCCTTGTCGTTTCTGACATTAATCTCTTCTTCCATATTGCCATTTCTTTTTCTTTCTCCTCTTCCTCTTTTTTCCTTTCGCGCAGTGCTGCTCTCGATACCCTTTCTGCCGCTGTCTTTAGCCTTTCGGCTTCTCTCCTTTTCTCCTCCGTTCGTTCTCTCATTTTTCCCAACTCATTCTTACCTTCTTTCCTTTCCCGTGCTCTCTCTCTTTCCCCCTTCTCGAACTGCTTAATTAGTTCATTCTGTTCATCCCTTAATTCTGCTAATCGTTCCTCCAAAATCTCTTCCTTTTTCCTTAACTGCTCTTCCCCCTCTCTTTTCCCCTCTTCCCCTTCCATTTCACTCTCCCTGTCATTATCCTCGTCCATTTTCCTCACCACCTCCTTCTCTTCTCCTGTTAATGAACCGCGTAATTTTAATAGTATCTGTGCAGCCACCCACTCGTCATTTCCTATGTCCGTAGTCTGCTCTACTTCGGTCCTCCCCTCCCCTGCTATCATCTTCCCATGAGCTGACCCCGTTGTACTGGTCCGCTCCCCTCCCGTGTGGCCACCTGTAGCTGTATATGGAGGCGGGCTGTATGCCGGGTTCGAGTACCCCTCAGCCGCCCTTAATGGTTCTCTTGCTATTTCTCCTAGTTCTCTTAAAGGGTACAACCCCCCTCCCTCTGTTTTCACTACCTTCGCTAGAGGTATATTGTCGCTCTGTTCCTTTTTTATTTCATTTTCGGTTGAGTCGTCACTCTTTTCTCCTCCCTCTTGTCCTCTCCCCGTGTTCCTTCACTTCCCTTCTCCCCGCTCTCTCTCTCCTCCTTAATCTCCTTCTCTCCCGTTGTTTCCCCTACAACGAACATTCCGTTTGGTCCTGGTCGGGACCCCTGGAACATCCTCCACAAGTTGAACACCTCCACGTGGTGCGTTAACTTCTTCCCCTTGTATTTGCGGTGTGCAGATAGTTTAATATTGAGTGTTGGGTATATGGATCGAAGCTACCATTAGGCGGCCATGGTGTCGTCATTTTGTTGTCCGTCCCCTGTGTCCATTCTATGCTGTACTTGATCAACTTCTCTCTATGGGGTGATAGTGTTTTACATATGTGTTGCAGCGGGGTTGTGAGGGTGCTCCCCCACTCCCCCGATCCTGTCCCGTATGACATAGTAGCCCTCCACTTGTTACCCTTCCCCTATTTGGTAGTGGTTATCTTACTAGTAGTTTACAATATACAACCTTGTACCTTTACCTGGCCCCGTAAGTTTGGGGACTTGCGATAGTCCGCTAAGGAAAAATTAGTAAAATATAGTATTTACATTTGTATATTCTTTCTTTAGTTTCTTCCTTTATACAACGCCCTTACGGCCCCCTGCGGCCGGAGCGCACGCAGCCCCCTGCGGCTGCGTGCCCCTTGTGACGATCTTATACCGCCGTCCTATTTTCACTTGCTCCCCCTCCCTCCTCTGCACTTGCCGTGGCCGGCGTTCTCCGTGCGCAGCCACGTACCTCCTTTCGCCTTCCCCCGATCAACTCATTACTGTGTACCTCCCTTTCCACGCCCTTAACACAGCTCTCCTCCCCGCCACTCAAAAATGAAAGATGCCTGGTTCTCGAGATGTCCTATGTAAGCCCTGCTGGTGATGTCACCGATCTCTTCAGAATACTGGTAAGTTCTTCATATACTCTTTAAGTCCAAAATACACTTGCAATCTACCCCCGTTAACCCCACAGCTGTCTTCCTGTCTCTCCTGGAACAAGGTAATCAATAATATAATCGGACTGCGCACGCTGCGTCGCCTCGCGTGTGATACGCCCCTCGACAGGAGGGCTTAACCAGCCAATTATCTTCCGTATTAGGCAACCAGCTAGCTACCACCTACAGGGAAACGTCATCTATCTATCGAGTTTCCTGCTCGAACAATAGGGAACCTCATCTACTCATTGATCAATAATTGCCAAATCGTAGGAAACCACACACACACACCCTTACACGTGGTCGCGACCTACGCCAATCAGTTTCTACGAGCGGCCGCACATGATGTTTTCGTGCTCCGCCCCCTTCTCTCCCGTAACGTAGCAGACTGCTCTCGCACTCGTCCGGCTACCATTCATTTCATTGCCAACACTAAATTATCAAACCTTCGCCGCGCACCTGTGCAACACCTCCCACCTCCCGTATTCAATTCCTCCCCCCTCCCTCACAATTTCACATTGCTTGTTGGGCGTGGCATACTCACCAAGTTCTCTTGATGCGGGGCCGCTCGACTGCGTGCACCCCTCCAAGCGGCTCACCACCTCCCCTCGTCTGGACTACGTCTGGACACTCGCCAACCGCAGGCAGGATACTTCTCAACCGGCTCCCGAGGGCCACTATCCGGATTGCGCCGTCCGGTCTCCTCGCAGTTCCGCGATGGTCCTGTAGTCCTCAAAAGGGGGCAGCGGCAGAGGGGGCCGCGCCGCCGGGCCTCCTGCAACGGGAGTACTTGGAAAAATAAAAATAAAAGCGGACCTTAAACAGATCTCAGCAGTGCCTCCAACTTGTCGGGGGGAAATTCTCCCGGGGCCGGCTGGGCCGTCCGCGGACCTCCGGGCAGGGAGGCCCCAACTCCTCCCGTATATCCCAAAAGATAGAGTATGAGACACACGCAAGAAGCAAGGTGATTCTGCTGTTTATTAACAAAACGGCAGGGATGGCCAAGGATCGTACGCGTCCGTCCTGACACACTCTCTTCAGCGTGGGGCTCGCAGGCCCTTTTTACCTTAGCGTGACGCGCTACTTGCGTCACCTTAGCAAAATTAGCAAAAACCTATCGCCACTCTGGATTGGTTCCCCGAGTGGTAGGGTTAGTATAGCATACATATAGAAGACTTGGTTATTGGTTAAGGGTCAGTCAGGTGGTATACTTGGGTTGTCCCTTCAGTTTGATACATAAAAATTGTTACATGAAGACCCCTGAGGATTGGTCAATGTGAATGGCGTCAGTGATAAGGGTCCCATGTTCTGATTGGTTTAACCCTGCGAGCCCCCCAGTCTGGGACCATCGCTGTTCCCAGCTCGCGGTGCACCTGTCATTTGCAACAATGTTTCACTATGGGTGTGTGCAGACAATGTGAGGACTTATTCATGAGCAGGAAGGCCGACTACTCCCACCGTCGCAGATGTCTGTTGAGTCGCTTAATTGTATCTGCCTGTGTCTTGAGACGGGGATCCAGACGCCTTCTTCCTCCTGGGCTTGGCACCCTATCAAGTTCGGCTCGGTCACGTGAGGTAGGGACCGTGGTTGAGGCAGAATTCTGCACAATTAATATTATATTTCTCACTGTGTGCCGGGCTTATCTTGCAGGTGCGACCTTGGCGTCGGCTTGCTGTGTGCAAGTTTGCAACGTTGTGCCCTTGACTGTCTGCTTTCGCTGGGCTCATTCTGCAGGGTCAGCAACCGAACCCTTGCTCATTCAATGTTCATGAAAGCTTTTGCTTGCGGCCTACTTGGGCCTGGTGCATAGGAGAAACCATTTAATGTAGGGCGCTGTAGGTTATGGTGTCGTGTTGTTCTATCCTCAGTATCGTGTCTTCGTTATATTCCTCATTATGGTACATGGTTTTAGACGAAGCGTGAGCAAGCCTTTTTAGATAAGTTCATTATGCGTCTTGCGTTTCTGCATTTGAGAGGCCTATGTTGAAAATAATAAAGATGCACGTCCGTGAGTATGTCCATCGCCAACGTCATAGCACTAAGCATGTTCTTCGTGTTAATTGATGTGGGAGTGTCCAGTGTGTATGTTGCACGACTGTGCAGACCGTTAGCTAGGTCGTCATGGCATCTCTAACGATGTGTTGATTTGGTGCTAGATGGTTTAGTCGAGTTCATCCATGCCGCAGGTGTCGGCATGTGCAGGGCAGGCTGGTGGGCATGCGGGTGGGCGTGCGAGTGGGCACATTCGTATGTTCTTGTACCAGGGTATTTGGTCGTCTGGGAGATGGGCAAACTCCTCTCGCGGCGGGTGCCTGGGCCGTGATCCTCTAGGCCATGATTGAGAGGGGATTGGTGGGAGCCTTTTGGTCGCTTTTCCCACTTCAACTCTTTATAAGAATTGTGTACATTTACTCTTCTGTACAATCAGTGATTGAAGTGAGGGGGAGCGGATGGGAGCGGTGCTCCTGTACTTTCTTTTTTTCTCCATTACCATTCCTATACTTTTATTTTAAAAAGAAACCGCTCCGGAGCACGCTTTTTAAAGTAAAAGTATAGGAACGGTCGCAGCACTGCACTGTCTGATGCAGGCTGCAGACAGATGCCAGAGCCTTGGCCCACACCTGCGCATTGACGTACAGTGCTGTTCATTTCTGCATGTGCCCCTAAATATGCACACCCGTGGGCCAGCGACCAGTAGCCTCTGTCGGAGTTGGACTCTGCCAAGCCTAGAATTTACCTCCTGCAGGCTGCGCTGCCAGACAGGTAGGTAAAGGGGGGACACAGACAGAAGCAAGTGTAGTGGGTCGGGAGAGAGGGACCGTTCAGTGCCGTCCCTCTCTCCCGACCTGAGCATTTCTTATTTCATTTTGGTGCGGGCGGGAGGGAGGCCACAAGACCAGGCCAGGTGCTGGATCGGGAGAGAAGGACGGTTCAGTGCTGTCCCTCTCTCCCGACCTGAGCATATTGTACTGCACTGCACTGCAGTAGTCTGAGTTCAGAAGATAGCGCCCAGAAGCTGCGTGTTTCCACATCTGCGGCAGTGAGAGACTTTTTGGACCGATATGGGCCAGTTTTATGAGTTACTTAACTATGCGGATAGTAGTTTTGACCAGAGTTGCTGAATAAATATTCATTAAAATGCACAATTTTTGTCCCATTTAAAATAAATACTTCCCCCTTGGGTAAACATTATCACAAAAGGAATTAATTGCCATTTGCAACTGTGGGGCACCTTTTCATTGGTGCCCAAGACAATTTTATGGCCCAGTCCGACCGTGGGGGAAAATGAATACAATTGAGAGTGGATGGTTAAAGCTGGCGACCACATTAACCCAAAGCATTCGCAGACCGAGGGCATCCATTGCTTTTCTTACCTGTGCGAGCATAGCCAGGGGCCTAGAAGCTATCCAGCAAACTGGCACCATAAAAATGCTTCAAAAATAGAACAAACACACAGGCGAATAATTAAACTGCATTGCACTGGGAAACAGAAGCAACCCCTGCACCACCTTTTTTACAATATAATGGGAAATGCAGTACATCTCTAAGTAAATGTTCAAAGTCCTCTGCAAATGGAAAGTGATTCTTACCTTAATCCGGCCCCATGCAGGTGGTAGAATGAGAATACTTTTTATGGCGGGGTTGCTGAGATAGTTTGCTTGTGTTGCCCCCGAGGACACTGATCCAAGGCCCCCAAAAGTCAGAGCGCCAACGACGTCTCCTGGGATCAACAGCCTCGTCCTGACAGAGAGCGGGCAGGAGGTCAGGGGCCAACCAGGCCACCATAATGTCTAATAGTTTGATGCTAAAAACTAAAGTTTGCTTTGATGTCCTTAGTTGAATATTCTTAAAATCATACATAACAACACGTCATGCTGGAGGTTTGTGACGAATATCCAAACCTAAGTGAGTTTATGCCGCAACTTATTTTATTGTGAGTGTGTCTTAAATCGCTGAAAATAAAGTGGTAAATAGATATTTTGCCTTTTGCATCTTATTGTTTTCCATTTAGGATGTGGAAAATAAAAAGGTACACTGATATTATTTTGGACCAACATGCTGCTATACGAATTTACATGTTGTCTTTACTATGCAATTTGTGTATTTTGCAAGTAAACTCTATAGGACAGTATTATTGTAGGTCTTTATTGACACCCAAAACTTAAATATTTGTTCCAAGTAAAATGTGGAAGAAGATGTCTGTGCCCAAATAGCACAGTGAGTTAAAATCCCTGTTCACTGGTTTGCTTAAGTGTGTGATCTTGGGCATATAATGTAATCTTACCCTGGCTTCAACTGCAAAAATGTGAGTGTGTATAAGGGATTACATTTACACCCTTAGAATAGGACTTGATTTGACAGGCAGACAGTCTCACCAGCCAATCAGCGCACCAGAGATTCCAGTATAGTGGGCTAACTGTGGTTAAACCAACATTACATTTCCTCCCCTGTTGCTCCCAGCCACTGAAGTTGCTTGGTTCGTGCAGAGTACTGCTCCACACTCTGCTATGACCTGCTATGCTATGATATGATATTGAGTCTTTCATTGCACACCACCATCTGCCATTCTCACACTTTCTAGGACCTTCAGGATCTGCAAGAAGTGGGTGTTTTCAGACATAAAGGAGAGAGCTAACTGTTTGTAACACTGAAGCTGCACTAGAATAGTCTCATTACAGTGAGTCAAAAAGTTAGATGCCCCTACACAAGTAAGTTTGCCAATCCTCCACCCTCTTGGAAGTTAGCGCCTCCTCCAATATTTGAAGGGTTCGCCCCGCCCTGACATTTTAGTCTAGGTGCACCTCTATAGCATTCTCACACAACCCGTTCTAAAAGGACAGAAGCTTACGAAACAGAGTACTTGCCTAAATAATGAAAGAATACATAATTGAAAATGGATGCATGTCGTGATGTGCTGATGTGAGTCTGATCAACGTGCATGCGGAATACACTGCATGGTCCCCATTGCTGCAGGGCAGCCCATTATCTAAGAGCTACCCCCAACTGGAAGCTATTGGGCACCCTCTTTTATCTCAAACTTCTTGTTACTTTATTGGGGACGTGTGCAGTCAAAAGTAATTTACGTGTAAAATTAGATATGGGATTTCAGCCGTCACTGAAAACAACACCAATTCTTCTACAAAATCCATAGCTCCACTGCTATTTTTCCCCCACTTCGACCACTGTGTACAATGTTGTCATTTGGGAGGAAGTTCACATAGAAGTTACACAGAGTAACTCTGCCTATTCCTTTAGAGGTCTATGCTAGCCATAAAAGAGGTTACACTGTAAAGTCAAGGGTAAGTCAGAGTTACTCTATTTACCTAATTTATGAAATGGCCCCAGATAATTTTTGGCTTTTAGGCCCATGCCCAGGTCAGCCTGGTTGCAATGGAAATGTGTGAAAAATAAAATTGCATTGAAGTTCCTTTGTCCAAACTACAGGAAAATGTCCCCCTCTACAGGGCATTCTCAAATTCACAGAATTCGTTGTATCTGATTGACGGGCTTGAGTTCTCCCGCACCTTTAAAAACAAAAAAAAGCATAGTTCATGAAAATTTGCTGTGTGCATACATGTATGTATGGCAGAGATCAGCCTGCAATGATTATACGCATGCTGTGAGAGGCTTGGTAAATCGGGTGTCACCTGATTATTCCCTACTTCACTTTAGCTTTGTGGGAGCCATATTGGAATGGGTTGCAACCTACCTTATTACAGGCCACACTATCGGATGAGCAAGAATGTACAGCCCTTTCTGCGGCAGCCACTCAGATATAGTCATCTCTGGACATCACTTTCCTGCACTCCAGATTATTTCCACTTTACATTTATCACTGTTATAACTATCACTGGAATTCAGTTCAAATGTATGGAAAAGGTATAGATTTATTTTTCAATCTTTAAATCTTTGCATGAAACACGTGCTGTGTCAACCTAACACATTTTGAAATCATATGTTTGAAGAACCGAGATTTTAGTGATGCTCTATGTGACTCTATCTCTCTTGGCTCACATTTCCAATGACGGGCATGGCTGTCAACAGAAAGACATTAGGAATATTATTATTCTAAAGTCTGTAATCACTGTGATGTAACTGCCGAGGAAATCGACATTTGTTTCCACTGCCATGACATCACCTCAGAGAAATATACAACTTTCCATGCAGATTGGAAGCCAGAGGCGGAGGCATTGCCATTATCGCTAAAAGCAAACTAGCCATAAGAATAACTCCTTCCCCCGAACTCAAATCCTGCGAACTCCTCACGATTAAATTACCCCCTCTAAGACTAGTACCCTAACTATCCATCTAATTTACAAAACACCAAGAACTATAAGATCTTTCAAAGTGGACATTTCCACCATCTTATCAGAGAATACTAAAGTTTTCTCCCTAATACTTCTACTTGGGGACTTCAATCTTGAGTTCAATGACTCTAACGACATACATGCCTTAGCAATAGCCAACATAATCCAAGACCTTGGCTTTACCCAAAGAGTGTCACAGGCCACCCACGACAAAGGCAGAAACCTCAAATGGGTGGCAGACCATAATTGTGATGCTTCCATATCTTAGCTATCATGCCACAAACCTGGACATACCACTTCCTCCTGACCTTCTCACTTCCAAGCAATACTCCTAACCCCACACCTAACACAATAGCTCCCTCTACCCCTACTCGCAACAAAACAAACATCACAGCAGATAGGATTTTATCAATTATTATCCCCGCCCTCAACACACTGCTAGAATCCGCTGATCCAGACACATTGGTAAACGTGGACAATACCGCTATGACCAAATCATTGGCTACAGTAGCACCCCTCAAACTGCTCAAAAGTAAACGAAGAGTGCACTTGACCTCCTGGATCATGCCTCACCTGAAATATTGAGAGCTGAAAAAAGGAAACCAGGATCCACCTGGAGACTCCATCCCACAGCAGATAACAAAACAAACTTGGTCAACTGAACTGCCCATTACAAAAAAGAAATATTACTAACCAAACAAGAAACCTATAATAATAGGATTCTCAATGCCAGCTCCAGTTCCAAGGAACTCTTCATGGTCCTAATAGAATTAGAAGCACCCATACCGCAATCAGATGACTGCATAAAAGACAAGCTATGGTGTATCAACATCCAAAATGCCCTTACCAATAAAATCTCCCTTCTACAGAAACAAAATCAAGGACAAAAAAGCCACCCTATCCACCACTGATACCAACATAGCCCCTAATATGCTAACCAATAAACCAACCCACAGTTTCAGATTCTCTAAAGTCACTACTTTGGAGGTTGAAAAAACTATCATTTCTCTTAAACCATCAAATTGCCAGTAAGATAGCTGCCCCGCCCAACTCATCAAGGATGCCGCCAGAGACCTAGATCCATTCATATCTAAATTAATCAACACATCATTTTCATCTGGGACTGTACCTAGTAACTTAAAAGAATCTTGGGTACTTCCCCTTCTAAAAAAACAATCCCTGGATCCCACCATCCCCACCAATTACTGGCCTATCATCACAGTACCATTTCTCCTCAAAATACTTGATAAAATGGCATACCTCCAGATTCAGAAGTACCTTGAAACCAACCACTTACTAGGAATCCACCAATCAGGTTTCAGGCCACAACATGGCATTCAAACAGCTCTATTAGACTTAAAGACCCAAATTGAAGCCCTTAAAAGCGCTGGAAAAACATTCCTCATACTTCTATTTGATCTCTCGGCTGCATTTGACATGGTAGACCACAAAGTATTGTGTCAACACCTTGCCAGTGCTGCCTACTTCTCAGAGGATACAATCACATTGATCAAATCCTTCCTCAATAACAGGACTATGGGAGTCTTTTCCACCATGGACTCGGCCGACCCCATTCCTATTACTTGTGGTGTGCCACAAGGCACATATGTCTCACCAACTATGTACAACATCTTTACGAAGCCTTTGTTTGACAAGTTAGACCATCTGGCCTAGGCCTGAATGACGATAAAACAGAACTCCTAATACTCGGCTCTACAGCCAAACTGAGCACACTCAACCCTAACTACTTGTCACTCAATATTGACGGAAAGACCATCAAAGGGGCAAAGGTTAAAACTCTAGCTTTTTACCTCAACTCCACCTTCACACTAAATAAACAAGTAAGTGCAATGTCATCCCCTACAGCCTACACGTGTACGTTGATTGGAGCTTGTAAACCATTTCTATCTAAAGAAAGCTGCATGATTCTGGCAAGGGCCCTTGTTTTGTTGAAGGTGGATTACTGCAATGCACTTTATCTAGGGGCTAACAAGGGCATTGTCAAGAAGGTCCAGAATTTACAAAACAACGCGCTTAATTCAGCATGCGGGATCCCTCAGAGAGAGCTCATTTCACATGTAAAAAGACTGAATAAATGGCTCTATACTAATGACAAAATCACCATTAAAACGCTTTCCCTTACCCACAAATGCCTGAACGGTGCTGACCCACGCTATCGCTCAGAAAAAATAGTCAAGAAAGCTTCATCCAGGCCGACCAGAACAGCTAACGCTGCCAAATTGATAATGCCAAGATTCAAACTAAAAAAGGCAGCGGGTAGTAGTTTCCCTGTCTTGGTGGCACAACTTTGGAATGATCTCCCTCCGTCACTCAGAGAGGATCAACCTTTCTTACACTTCAGACGTAACATCATAAACTGCTCATCCCTAAAAACACCTGAACTCGCCCCTACAGCGTCCTTCACCTTTACCTACGACCATGAAACCGCACCTATCTTAGATGTATGCTTCCCACGCTTTTATCTGCTTTTTCATTTGCCTCGCCTCCTGCTCCTTACCTATTTATAGTCTACTGTAATGTAATCCCTTATTTTCATTTGTGAACATATTCTGCCTGATTCATAGAATTATTTGTGTGAAAAACGCAGATTTGTGCGCCTTTCTGTCTGAAAATATACTTCAAACAGGGATTTTCGTGCAGAAAGGCACGCAAATCTGCGTTTTTCAGGCAAATAATTCCATGAATCAGGCCTATTATGTTTCCTCGCTTTTATTACACCCATTGTAATGTACTATGACCTGTATTTACACTGTTTATCTCGTATCGAGTAACTCTGTAACCTGTCACTTCAACTGTTTCTTTGTAACATAAGCCTAAAGTATACTTGTTCTCATGTGCAGTTGGCGCCCAGATACCTTTGGGTTTGGCACGCATTACAAATCAATAAACAAACAAACAAACAAACATGCCATCCCTAAGTCTCAAAGTCGCCAGAGAACCAAAGACAGCAAAGCCTGGTATCACAGCTCTGTCCACAGTCGACAGTGGCCATCAAAGGCTTGCCACAAAAGCACACACCTGGTCTGATGTAGCGCCAGAGATTCAGGTCAGAATGAAAACTATACAGACAGCTTGCATCCTATCAAAGGGCAGACCTGTGCTTGGCACCACCAGGCTGCTCTGCCAAATTCCTACTGTTGGTGTTTTCACCCTACTTAGGCCTTGGGAAGAAAGAAACAGCAGAGGGAACTGAGAGAGGTTCGGAAGGATAGCACTACTCCACATGTGTTGTTTTCCAATTAGGGAGGTTGCTCACGGATACAGGACACCAGGAACACGTTTTCTTAGTGGGCCGGGGACAATATCAAGGAGGTGGAGAGGGTGGCATGACACGAGGTATACATGTTCTTACAGGGTAACCAGAAGGGAGCTGAGGGAGGGTGGCAGGATATTAGGTATGGTTTTACTTGATTGGTGAGGTTGTGGAGAGTGCCACCATTAGGCGGGTTAAGGGGAATGGCTGAATGCCAAGTATGATTTTACTTCTTAACAGGATTGGTGAAGGACAAAAATGAGGGAGGCACAGGAGGGAGCCAGGATTCCCTACACAACATAACATTGTAAATGGGTAACTGTCAACAAAGTGGGTATATTGCACCTCCGAGTCAGGGTGAAAGCATCCTTGTTAAAGGATGTCAAGAGGACTTTATCCCCGCTAATAGCAGTTATCCATCTAAAATTCTAGATTTGTACTTTTGGTGCTGGAGAGTGGCGAGGCTTGGTTCTTTGCTACCAATCTCCCACTCACCCCAACCTTCATCCCCTTGGCCCCCTCTACTCCCACCTCCGAATTTACCATCTGTAAGTGAACGTTCTTTATTGTGATTCCGGCACCGAGAGTTAGTCACTCGATGTCATGTTTTTCTCCAGCAGCCCTCTGGAAACACCCAGTATGTTGTGATTATTTTCAAAGCACTGGTCTCCCTTTGAAACGTGCATTGTTTCTTTCGTGCAATCAGCGCTCGGATGTAGATTGCCATCAGCGAAATCATTTGCCACGCTTCATGTAATGTCTAAATATTTTGTTTTCTTTTGGGCGCGTTTTGCTTGTTCCTTTGAGCAGTCGTCCCCTACCCTTGGTCTCCTTTCTAACACCGTTATTGATGGTACAGCATATCACAAAAACACATTATTTTACTTGCTTTTTTTTAATAGGATTTTTAGGAATTGTGAATTGTCTAAAACTTATTTGTGTGGCGCTATATGAGTATTGCTGATTCACAGATCGAACTTTGCACTGTCCCTTCCCACATAGTGCTGTGCAGGAGCGCTTTGTGCAACACTTAATGCAATGCGCAGGAAGGGCCAGCACAAAGAACAAAATGGGGTGGCGGAACATGAAAAATCCCCACTACAGGAGGCAAATGAGGAAGAACATGGGTGTGGGGAGGGAGGCATCGCACAAACAACCAACATGCCCCATCAAGCGCTAACTAAACCCTATTCACAGAAACTATAGTGCTATTGCTGTGATTTCAAAGGAAAACTAACACACTGCCACACGTCGCAAAGCTCAAAGCACAATGAAAGCCCACTCATAAAAAGTGCAATGCAACCCCAGTGAACATACAATTGCTACAATGCCAGATCCTGCATGGCTAGCACTCATATTACTACGTAGAAGCAGGAGGAGGATGGCCAGAATCTTCCATGCACGAACAACTTTATATGGGATGCCAGATGAAGAAGTGCATGGGAGATACCACTTCCCTCCCATGTCATCCTAGACCAGGTCAGGGAGTGGGAGAATTACCTGCTATCACCCACCATGTGCTTGCAGGCTGTGACACCCCTGGTCAAAGTGCTATCAGCCTACTCTTCTTGGCCACTGGATCATTCCAGCATACCACAGCCATTGTTGTGGGTATATCACAGCCCACACAATCAAGGTGCCTCCACCAGGTTTTGCTTTGCATCCAACCATGTGTGCATAGGCCCATTTGCATGCCATGCACACTGCTGATAAGGGAGAGAGTGCACCAGGAATTCTACACACTTGCACACTTTCCGCGGGTCCTGGGAGCCATTGACTGCATCCATGTAGCACTGCAACACCCCCCTCCATGAGAGACGAAGCACATATATCTCACAGGAAACACTGGCATTCCATCAATGTGCAGGTGATCTGTGATGCCTAGGGACACATCATGCATGTGTATGCCAATTACCCAGGATGCCAGCATGATAACCACATCTTTTGGCTTTCCCCCATATACCAGGCCCTTGCATCAGGCACCTTTGGAAACAACTGTCTTGTGATTACCAATACACAAAAAGAGAGGTGGATCTAAAGCTTCTATCAGGCTAAGGCACAATGAAAACATAAAAAGGAATCGTACACACAAAGACAGTGGGCCTCATTACGAGGTTGCCGGTCCGGTAACAACGGTACCGGTATGCTTGCCTGTACTGTTGTTACCGGACTGGAAAACTGAGTTGCGTTCGCGGGTGCCTTTCCTTCCGCCAGGCCTGGCGTGGCAGAATGAAAGGCACCCGTGAGCACAGCAAGCCTGTAGCCGTTATGAACGGTGCCGGTGGTACAGGCATTTCCATTCCCATTGAGAAATGGGAATGGGGATCTACCGGCACTATCACCCGTGAAAGGGCAATTACCGGTCCAGCGGGGCCGGAATAAGACAGTAATTGCCCATTCGCGGGTGCCAGATTTTCTTGCCAGTATGGAGGTAGCCTTGCCGGTAAAATTGGCAAGTCTACCTCCAACCTTGTAATGATGCCCAGTGTGCCTTATGGCCGTGTTAGTCAATTAGATTCAGACAAAGAAAATAATGAGTGAATTTGTCCTAAATTGAATTTTATTCCAAAGTACAAGTTTGTTAAAAAAACGTAATGACCAAACAAGAATGTATTTGCCAGACAATTATACTAACAACCCCATATATTCCTGTCCTGGAGCACAAATGTTGCTCCCACACACTGCTCAATCTCAACTGCACACACACATACCATACTGTGAAACATAATTTAAAAAAAACACAATTAAGTGAACAACACTTGAAACCAGAAGACACAAAGAAGAAAGGGAAAACAAAACAAGTCTGCAATTTACAAAGTTCGTAATTTGTTATAAATAATTTTCATTAGGCATAAATCCTATATAACAATTGTATTCAACTACTATAATCAAAATGTCCTATGCCATTGTCTACTCGAGTTTCAGCAAGAAGAAAAAGGCCCTTCGTACAAATCTCTGGACCAGCCTCATCTGTCAAACGAGAAATTATATCATGCCTCCTATTGCAACGAATATATGTATATTGGCCTACGCCAAGCGGCTTATAAGCCACTTGCGAAGAAATCCGTGTTGCAAGGTCCTGACCTCAGAATCAATGTAAGCCGCCATTTTAGGTCAATCGCCATTTTAGGTTCGCTTTGTAAAGTCACCCTGTGAGTTAAAATGGTGGACGATGTCATTCCGAAATACAACATGGCCGGCTTGACCTCTGTGTGTAATTAATATGCAACTTGCCGGCAGGCTACTTGCTGAGGTCATGAACTGAGACCTTGTCCTTCGTTGACCTGTGTGTAAAGGATTACTCGTGCCAATGAAACTAATCCGCGAGCATATGTTAAGAACAATGTATTTAAATACTGAACTAAGAACACTTATCTACATTGTATTAATGTTTGAGAAGACCTGTATAAAAAATCCTAAAATATACAGTTGCCGTGTAGGCTTGTTGACATATGTATTAAAGGCAAACTAGTTGAATGTGGATATGCAAACTCGGCATGAACCCTAGATCAGTAATGTATTAGAGGAATATTAACCCGAAGTAGGGTTGGTCATTATGTTCGCAAATGGTATAAAAGAGCGACAAATTCTAATGTACAGCGTCTCTCACCGAACACACTGAACCACGCTGGAGTTCATTGTGTTGTACTGAGGGCTGATAGCTATCTGTTACCTTTTTTCTCTGTAACTGTTCAGTATAATTTAAAGATCGTTGTATGTTCCTTTGTAACCCATGTTCGGTGTATTTCCTTTTGGGGTACTCAGCCTCAATATTTTGATTTTGTTTTCACACATCAAGACGACGTGGTTGGAGAAATATGAAGGTAGGGACAGGTGTCGGCTGTGGAGGACACAAGAGAAACAAAAGTTGTCCATCCACTGTAACCTATACCCAGGCAGAACTAGTAAGGGGCAAAGAGAACCTCAAAGACATTAGGCCATATGTCTGGCGATTCAATCAAAAATAAGACTGATGGCTGGCGCGAACACCATTTTCGTGGGCCAACCCCTTGTTGAGTACGTCAGGATTAAAGGCAGGGGCGTTATAAAAGTAGATAAGGCACCAAGAGGTGAAGCTGTGTGGAGACATGCAGCCCAGAGTGGAAAAAAAAGGGTCTGTTAAAGCAGTTCAATTGCAAAACCCTAGGACTGGTAGCTAACCTCGACTGGTTAACCTAGGTGCTCACGGAACCCATGGACATATCAGAGGACTCATGCTGTTCTAGGTGTAAATGAGCCCCAAACTCAAATATCAAGACATCCCAGAACTATGGATGCATGCACGCGGGCATGCAGTGCCACAGTGAACAAATGGATGCCGCACAGCGTAATGGTGATCTAAGACTGTGGTGTCTCGAGGAGGGATCAGTGATCTGTCATGCAGATGATGGTGCTAAGTATCTGTGGGTGATTATCAACTATCACACACACACACAAGCAGTCACATCACACACACAGGAACTAAAGAAATGACAATACATGCCATTAATAACCATTCTGACCTTTGCAAGAGACAGTGCATACCTGCTCTCACCATTCCTATTGACACTGATCAGGAATCCAGTCACCCCAGGTGAGGCACACTACAATATAGCACACATAGCCACTAGGGGCATAGTGGAACGCATATTCAGAGTGCTCAAATCACGCTTCCGCTCCCTTGACCACTTAGGTGACATTTTGCTATATGCACCCCTTGTATTATACAAAATCATCTTGGTATGTTATGTCCTGCATAACATTGCCACTCATCGTGGCATAGCAGTAGAACTGCAGGAGGGACACCGCTCTCATCCACAGGCACCACCCATTCCCTTAGCAGGCCAAAGGGCACAGGGACAGGACACACACAACCAGGTACTGCAAACCTACTTTACAAGAATTGCAACCCCTGTGTAACACACACAGTGAAGCCACATCCCTGATTGCCTTCAACGATGCAATAGGGCCAATCCAGCTTGCCCATGACTGCATCCTGGAAATACGTGTCTGGGATTGGCAAACAGTGTGTGCCCCATAACATAAAAAGTACAATGCCACCCCATTGGCATTCATCACATAAAGTGCACAACCCACCGCCACAGTAATTTGAAGTGGATATAAATGTTTCCATGCCACAGGCCCAGAATTCCAAATATAGCAAAGCCAGTACCTGGTACAATGTCTCCATACCATGTGCAAACAATGCTCACCCGACTGTAATCTTGAGGACGGGATAGCTGCACCATTGATGTCTCACCTCTGCTCACCACTGCCATGTTCGTGCTCCTGCAATGGGCAAAATCAACAGCTGCCCACTCACCCCCTCCTCATGCATGTCTCTGATACCCTCAACATGTCAGGGAGTGCAATCATGAAGATGCCCTAGAGAGTAAATTAGCCACTTACAGAATACACAAGCAGAAAACATTCATATATATAGTTATTCACCTTTCACCATCACCAGTTCGTATTCACATCAATGGGAACACAGCAGCAACATTACACATGACATATGAAAAACACATTTCGGTCTCCCACACCTCACCAACAATGCACTGCATATTCTATACATCATCCATATGCATACTTGTAACCCAGACCATCTACTTACATGGATTGTGAGAGTCTGGTGTGTTGCATGCCCATTCATCATGGAACAGGGTGGACTGGGAACATAAGGAGGCCCTGGAAATAATATTCAAACTGGACCCAAATCACACTTTATGAACAAGGCTACCTCTTGCCATATGAGAACATGTTGAAATACCACAGAAAGAGGCCAGGTGGCAGAGGTCAACTAGGAAAAGTCTTGGGTTTTCTATAGGCCAGTCCACCCCTGATCATGGAGTTGCGACTTGACAAGACACGTCAGGAGATGGCATGCAAGGCTGAGATGACAGGAGTGTATATAATGCCACACCAAAAAGAAGCTACTGCATCAGCCCTCACTAAAAATATGTGCACATGAACCTCCCGAGGAGACTGACTCCAAGCAGCAAGCCAGTGAAGTTCAACTAGTAACACAAAGCACATGCATGGCTCATCAAGGAGACATGCACATATACAATCATGTAGGACAACTCACATCTTCAGTGATATTGACCATCAACAAATCATCACCATGATGAATTCAACATGCTTAACCCTACGTGTGGCACAACATGCCACTGCTGGGATGCATATGTCATAAGCCATGAAAATTCATAACCGTGCACAAGCTTGCCTGGTGGTACTGCTACTGAGCTGTGAATCCCTCTCCACCTCCACCTAACACCTGGTCTCCACATTGGGGCTAGGATGGTCAGTGTCCAGCAGAGGGAATGGGGACTTGGGTGGAAAAAGGGTGATCTGGTGTCCTCTCAGGAAGTGTGGGCAATGGATGAGGCAAGGGACGTGAAAGGCCATTGGACATTTGTTTGGACCAGCTAAATGAGTCCATCTGTCAGACTGCATTTATACACACCAATGTTGAATGGAATGTTCATCTATATGTGGGAGGATGCAGCAGTCACAACACCACCTCAGTTGACTCCACCGAGCATGGCCATATGTCCAGTCCACCAGCTCAACAATGTGCCCAGTAGCATGAGCAGTCAGTCACTGCCCTCTAGAACACAATGGCTCTGACAAAAGGACAACTAAAATACTGTCCACCTTGGATGGGTGAAAGAAAAAATAAGAGGATCATTCATCCATGTCCCTTCAAGGGCTCATGGACACTAGGATGCATGAAGTAGGGGCGGTGGTGGCAAGAGGGCTGTGGTGTATCAGACATGGTCAATGGCATAACCTGCATGGTTCAGTTGGAACCCCCAAACTGTGGTGGATCCTGGCATGGCACACTCTCTCCACACAATGCCAGACCCTGGTCCTCATTGGCTATAGCCACACGTGAGAGGAATCTGTGCATGAGGGTCCCAATTGAAAGAAGATCCTGATGATGGCTACCGTGATTGGCCAAAGAGGCAGCATGCAGGGTGACCTTTGACATCTCCAATTGCATGTTGAGAGTTTGTCACAAAGAATCCATTTCGTGGTGGTGGCTGGCACTTGAATCCAGCAAATTGCCATGCAGAAACTGACTCAGGGAATCCAGGTGTTGATAGCAGAATTCTCTTGAGGCCAAAATCACCACAAGCAATCTGTGTTTTGAGCGTGGCTTTCCTTTGAGGCTGACAGCCTTGAACGCAAGGTTTGCCTTGAGGTGGCCATCTCTTGCCACAGGACTTGCCTTGAGGCCAAAAGCTCATCACGCGGGGAGTCACCCCCCTTTATGTTGTGTGTCCTTTCTCCTCTCCTTTTGCAATAGTTTAAGTTCATCAATGAATGCAGCACTGGAGATGACATTTTCTGCCAGGCGATGGATGTGCCTCGCCATCTCTTGCAGGACCTCGCCACATTGGGTGCTTGCACACTGAATCTCCTCCTCCTACTCAAGTGGCTGGCTTGCACATGTCTGCCATGTATAAGTGGACTGCCATGCCGGGAGGCTGGAGCCCGGGCCCAGTGCTGTGAGTGCACTGTCAAAGGCTGGTGGTCTACAACACTTCCACGGACATCAGCCTTTGCTGCTGACTCTATGATGGTAGGGGGAAAACCTAAAGACACAGAACCAGGCCCAGGGTGTCCTGGCTCTCCAATTGGGACTCGGCAGCCTCTAAAAGGTCAAGGAGCTCCATTGCATCTGCACTGCTCATTGTTTCCCCTCCGCCATGTCCCTCAGGGTGCCTTCCACATCTGATTCGTCAGCATCATCTGAAGACAAGCTAGTAGGCCTGCTAATGATGGCCTGAAACAGAAGGGGATTCTCACCAGACACAGCACCCCAAGCTGCACTGGTGTATGGTTGTGCCTCCTCCTCCTCATCCACATCCTCATCATCCTTATCAGCTGTGTCATCACCTGCACAAAGTCAGACAACAAAATTCAGAGGCCCACCTATACACTTGGACTTGCATATGCACATCAAATGCGTACAGACCCCAAAGGGCCTAAGAAACATGCATCATACATTGTAACTAGGCATACTGTAATGTGTAATGCACGGTTGGGTGACAATCAATGCTCTGAGCAGTCATGTCGAGGCATATTGGGTCATGCATCAAGCCACATATTGGAGGATTAGGTGACCATTCATTCATGCATGAGAGTGGAAGGTCTAACAGTGCTGGGCCCCTCCTCTACTACATTTATGCATACTTGCAATATTTGGAAGTATCACATTTACTCATGCCGATGACAAATGCATGCTGGAAATTGTGCTGCCAAAACACCCATAACACCATTAGCCACATTGGCCAAGGCCTGATTAGTGGTTACCCACGCTCACATGCATCTTGAATGTGAGGAGAGTGCAACATGGATATGACCAGTGTGCACTTGCATAACTACTGAATAATTGACACTCCAAATGTGAAATGAACATCGTTGCTCAAACATCTTTTTGCCAACCACTGCAACTTCAGACTGCTACACACCCTCATGGGACTTCTCACTGGCATTGGCATTCATCCACGTCCACTGGCCGCCAGGGCCAGGGAATGGATGACTCTGCCATCAGCCACAGCCCATTGTTATTCCATGTGAGTCATAATTAGTGTTCACAAGACACATGCATTTCACCATGAGTGTGTCCAATGACATGTGTCTTGCAGATCATTGCCACATAAAGCGATGATTCTAAAGAACATTGTATAAAGTGATCCATTCCGTAAGGTGAATGTCAACCACAAACATGGTCCACTCATCCACCTTCCAGCATGTAGAACATGGAATGGAAGTGTCTATGTATGCATTACTGTAGTACACATGGATGGGTGAGAGGGACCACAACCAACTCTTCTACTACATGTTTTAGCATATCATATAGGTGTTGAGATAAGCAAGCATATCATGCATACATGGCACTCACCTGATGTGGCTGCATAGGTGTCTATGCCTCCCACGCCAACCAACTGCTCACAGCTGATTAGGCCACTCATGACCCCCTCAAATGGAGACGGCTCATCCACATTTGGTGATCCACCTCCAGCAGTCAGCTCCTTGGTCTGCCTCATGAGGTCACCCATCATCTTGTGGACCTCTTAAGCTGTGTGCCTCTCCACACCACAGGCATCCTTCGCTGGGTCACAAGAGCCAGCCCAAGGGTACACGTCGCCATGGTGTTCACCAACGTAATCAGTGGGGATTGTTAGCTCCACCTCTTCCTTGGTGGCCCCTTCTCCTTCACCTGTGCCTCTGCTTGGGGGTGCTGCCTTTGCCTAGAAGGCCACAGTGGTACTGGGGTACCTGTAGGTTTACCACCACATAAAGCAGGTGGATCCTTCTTCTGCCTTCGTCCCAGTCCCCATCCTTTCCGCAGAGCCCACTCACACATGGTGCAAGCTGCAAGGTACACACACCCTTTGCTGCCTCCAATTCCACATTGTAGCCCTAAATAACCCCATCTCCATGCAAGGCAGGAAATCTGAATGCTATACCCTAATTCTCACTGCCTCCAAATCTACCAGCTACACACAACAACTCTCACTGCCTCCCAATCTGCATGCTGCACCCTAACTCTTGCCACATCCGTGCATGGAAGGGAAGCCACATGCAGGTTAGAGGTGTTCATGAGCACCAGTGGACACTTTGGAGAGGCCACTGCAATGGCCCTTCCTCTTCCTCCTCATCAACTGAGGCCACCATGCAAGCTACCACCATTGCCTCCTGTGCCTCTGTCCTTCCATTGTTCTGTCTGGATGTACGAGTGTCCCTGGTGGAGGTGGAAGTCCATACAGTGGCACTGAGCCTGCCCAGGAATATACAGTGGAATAGTCTGAGGAGGAACAACAGGCACTTGATGGCAGTGCAGGTGCTGTACTCCCCCAATGAAGATTGTCATCCAATAGGGGGGGATGTACCTGAACCACAGACACATTACACAGCAGCAGGAGATGCTGTTGGTGAGGATGCCAATCAAGGAAGGCATTGCAAGCAGGAGGAGGCAAGGAGGTGCACAAATGGTGCAAGTGAGGTAGGAGGCACGACAGCGCTTGCAGGCACTGGTGTCATCACAGGTGGCATTCGTGAGGTAGCAGGACCAAGAAAGGCAGCAGGCACATGAGGCAGCAATTGCCAGGGAGAGTGCTGAGGTTGAGGAGAGGCTGGCACAGATGTGGGTTGGTATTCTGGAGGATTCTTGCGGGGCAGCAGAAGAGATTGAGTCTCAGATGAGGGAGGCCCTGAAAACCCTCCCAGAAACAATGCAGGGCCGTCTGCAAGAGACAGATGTGGATGGTGATTTCCCTTGACTGAGGCATTGTCTGGACTAGACTGCTGACTCTTGTATATAGTTCACTAGTTTTAGGCTTCTTTTTGTTTTATTTATTTGTTCAAGGACAATTCTTCCATTTCCATCAGTCAGTCAGTCAGTCAGTCAGTCGGTCAAATAACTTTATTTCAGCCTGGGGCCATAAAAGTCCATCCTAACACAAACAAATGCAATAAACAAATGAATATACATCCTTCCATAATACAATGAAACCAGCAACTATGGTGCAAAGCTCAGCTATTAGCCAGCAAACTCAAGACCTAATTAAATTCTCTTGAACTCGGCTAGAGAATACTTGTCAGGTGAAATGTCAAAGTGCTAAGGAGGCACAGCTGCTCCCCTGAAGGTTCGCTGTATGCCAAAAGGCATTACAATAAGGGTTATTAGAGGCCGGTTGCCCAGGCACAGTGGTGACTTGGGAAGGAATATTGTTCAAGAGAGGTGAATGGGGAATGATAATAAAAGTGGATGGAGCATGATATGTTTGATATGATTGATACAGTAAATCATGAAATCCTCTTGGAACGACTTCAGGTAGTAGGAAGAGTCTCTGATTCAGCATTCAATTGGTTCAAGTCCTTTCTGACTAATCATCAGCAGTGTGTGAGACTGGGAGAGTTCCTGTCGGACCTCATCTGTTTGAGCTGTGGAGTTCCGCAGGGATCCTCCGTGTCTCCATTGTTGTTTAATCTCTATATCCAGCCTCTTCTGGAAATCTTAAGATGCTACGGGTTGGATTTCCATTCATATGCTGACGATATCCAGATTTTCAGATGAATCATCAAATTTCAGGAAGCATTTAGCAAACTGGGGCAATGTTTGGCAGAAGTGAGCAGCTGGATGTTGAATAACCATTTACAGCTCAATGCTGCAAGACCAAACTTATATTATTCGAACCTAAGCATCTGTTGACGGCTTCCAAGAAATTGCCTGTCCCAACATTGCTCGGCAAAAGCTTAAAATTTGAATAAAAAATAAAAATCTGGGATGTATGTGGCAAGAAGATCTTGGCAGCGCAGCACAGATGGGAGCAAAGACCAAAACAGTGCATTTTGTCCCGAGAATGCTACGTCAAGCACTTCCCTACATTCCTAAAGAGGATCATGCCTCTGTGGTAGGGGTGTTAACCAGTGCCCATCTTGACTACTGCAATAGTCAATTGCTGGGCATCCCTTCCAAACAGCTCCAGCATCTTCAGAGAGCACAAGATGCGGCTGTCAGACTGATATTCAAATTTAAAAATCTACTCTTGTGTCCCCATACCGTCGGGATTATTTTGAAGTGTATAAATGGCATTGCCCCTCTGTATCTAAGAGAACTAATTCAGACATATTATAACGCTCACCTGGTATCCACGGGGACATCACTCAGCCTGCTCTGATCTCTTATGACCTCAAACCCTTCCCTGGAGTCTACTCGACTGGAGACTGGGCCTGAAACACAGGATTGGTAGAGTTTAACTCCCTATTGTCTCTGTGTGCTTGAACCCCTTCTTCCCCGGGGTCCAACCCTTCCCTTTGATTCACAGCTCAGCTTGTTTTCTTGGAAAGTGTGCTGTCCGTCCTGCTTTCAGCGCAGTGGCGCGTTGATTGATGCGGGCTCGTTGCTGCCTAGTTACTTCACTGGCAAGAGTCCAACAGGTAAGTATAATGAGTCTTTTGAACAGTTCTCTAACTTTGTTCCTTTCCTTCCTTATATGATGGCCGGCGTCCGGGGATGGCGATGTGCTGCTGAGATGAGTAGCACTGAATGTTAGTGAGAGCCTGATGCGTGATGCAACCCTTTCGTATTTGAATTGAACTGAGTTATTTTTCTGTGTCTTTTAGGTGCAGCAACATTTTCAGCGTGGATGCCGGTTATGAAGAAGAAATGCGGTGAGTAAGCGCGGTATGTGGCGCCTCTAGATGTTTCCAGGCTAACCTGGAGTGTCTTTTCCCTCTTGCAGATGGATGAGAAGTTCCGGAGACAGTTCCCCCAGAGCGGCTGGGATTCAGGTAAGCGTTTGAAGCTCGTACAGTCTTTAAAAATAAGCAAAGATTTGCTGAATGCTTACTAATGCCTTTTTTCTGTTCTTTTCCCTTTTCCTTAGGAAGCAGCATGCCAGGATGGGAATCACACCGCCGAAGATGCCCGTAGAACAGAAGGAGCGTTGAATGATGGGCAGAAGCGCCGCAAGGTGAGGCTGTTCCTAACGGTGTTCTTGTTCTTGCAGGAGCTCAGCACAGAAGAAAGATGCAGGCCTACTGTAGACTGATCTGGAAACAGTGAGTGTCACGCTGCAGGTGCCGAAAACACAAAGCATGTTTCTCAGCCTGGGCGTGGCTTAAATAGTCTCCGGGGTGTCTCTGGGCTGAACCACACCCAAAAGACTAGACTGCAGATGCAGTTCTGGGAACCGAAATATGTGGGGGCATCCATCTTGTCCCCATCAATGCACTACAAGTCCAATCCCCAATGGCATCCTATGGGAGTGAGTGAGTCTGGTGCCACAAGCGCCAAGTCTGACTCCAAGGGGGTCTTTGGAGGGATGGAGAGGCCATTGAGGGCTATGTAGGTGATCGTGGCCTGGCTCCAGCCTGACATCTTGGAGGGCTGGGGACATGAGGGACAGGAATCATGACAGCACTCCCCCCAAGGCCCCTCTCAAGGTGGCTCTTCTGTCTGGTCCTGGTTTTTTTGGATGGTTTTGATGAAATCGTCAAAGTCAAGGACATCCTGGATTCAAAGTACGTCAGATCCAAATTATACTACTTAGTAGACTGGAAGGGGTATGGTCCACAAGACAGGATATGGGAGCCTTGTGAGTACATCCTGTCTTGCTCGTGCCTGTGAGCAAGCGAGGTGCATGGATGTACTCACAAGGCTCCCATATCCTGTCTTGTGGACCATACCCCTTCCAGTCTACTAAGTAGTATAATTTGGATCTGACGTACTTTGAATCCAGGATGTCCTTGACTTTGAATTCTGGCTCCCCGGCGACTACTACTGGCTGCGGTGGCATTGCTACCTGGTTCCCAGGTTGAACAGGTTTAAGGAGAGACACGTGGAACACAGGATGAATCTGCATGTTTGACGGCAAAGCTATTCTGACCGCCACAGGATTTATCAGCTGCCCTTTTTGAGAAATGGTCATTTGCAAGGTTTTGACTGCTGGCATTTCCAGGGTTGTAGGAACGTCCAACTCAGAAGTACGTGGGTGCCTGCCATACATGGTATAAAAGGGTGTCTGCCCAGTGCTGGTGTGTAGGGAATTATTATAAGCATATTCAGCTATCCATAATAGGTCGAACCAGCTTCCTTCAGCTTGGTGTAACATGCAACGCAGATACTGCTCGAGCGTCTGATTTGTCCTCTCAGTTTGACCATCCGTATGGGGATGGTGACTGGTGGATAGCCGGATGTCGATCTGGGCCATAGAGCAGCATTTTCTCCAGAAGTTAGATACGAATTGAGTACATCGGTCTGAGACCAAAACTGAAGGAAACCCATGGAGCCGTACGATGCCTTCAAGAAATACCTTTGCCAGAGTGGAAGCATTTGGGAACCCCTTAAGAGGAATGAAATGTGCCATTTTTGAAAATAGGTCCACGACCACAAGAATAGTGTTAAACCCTTGACTGGGTGGTAAGTCAGTAATAAAATCGAGAGAAAGCAGATTTCCAGTGGTTGTAATAGCCCAGCTGGTTTCTGCTTGGATGACTTGTTTTGAGCACACACTCCACAAGATAGGATGAATTGGATAATGTCTTTATGCCACGTGGGCCACCAATAATTTCGTTTTACCTTGGCTAGGGTTTTAGCGATTCCGGGGTGGCCCTCGATTAAGGAATCATGATAACCGGACATGACTTGTTCTCATAGTTCTTGGTTTGGTAAGAAAAAATGATTCCTGAAGTAGGGCAACTGATCTTTCATCATGTAATGTTCTCCTTGTGCACTCCACGCTTGTAATTGCTCCGGACTCAACAGGTTTTGGATTTCTTTATGTAACTCTTTCTGAGTTATGGTTGCTGTGATTCCTAGGAGCTTGTCACTCGGGATGATTGCTATTTGGTTAGGGGTCTGATACCCTTGCTCTTCCACCCCCATACGGGAAAGGGCATCAACGCTGGTCGAAATGTAATCATGTAGTCATATTCAGCAAAAAAAGAGCCCAATGTAGTTGTCGTGAGGATTGGGCCTTTGCCATTTTTAGGTACTGGAGGTTCTGGTGGTCAGTTATTACAGTGATTGTGTGTCTGGTGCCCAAGAGGTATTGCCGGCATGCCTTAAAGGCTGACTTAATGGCCAGGAGTTCTTTGTCTGTGATAGCGTAATTGAGTTCAGGGGGTGTGAATTTACGTGACCAGAAGGCAACAGATGTGTAACTGGCCTGTTTCGGGGCCCTTTTGTGAGAGGACGGCTCCCATAGCCATGCTTGAGGAGTCTGTTTCCACTAGGTATGGGAGATCAGGGCGAGGGTGCCGTAAGATTGGGGCAGATGTGAACCTTGCTTTGAGTTCCTGGAAAGCTTCCTCAGCTTTTGTTGTCCTCTGGAACTTTTTGTTGCTTTTCCTTAGCAATGACGTGACGGGAGGCACGATTTGCGAAAATCCTGGGATGAACCGGCGGTAGAAGTTTGCAAAACCCAGCATACTTTGAACCCCCTTGAATGAATTTGGGGATGGCCAGTTCAGGATAGCATCTACCTTGTGTACATCCATTCGGATTGAGAATAAAGCCCAGGAATTCCACCTCGGAGACGTAGAATAAATACTTTTCGAGCTTGGCGTAGAGCTGGTGTTGATGGAGTTTCTCCAATACGGATCGGACGTGTTTGACGTGGTCCTGCTTTGATGCGGAATATACTAGAATATCATTGATGTACACTAGAGCACAGACATCAATTAATTCCCGTAGGACATCGTTCATGAAGTATTGAAATGCTGCAGGCGCGTTGCAAAGGCCAAAGGGCATTACTTGCTATTTGTACAAGCCGTATTTGGTGCATAAAGCAGTTTTCCATCCGTCCCCCTGTTTTACGCAAACAAGGTGATATGCCCCCTGAGGTCTAGTTTTGTGTAGATTTGGGCATCTTTGACCTGATCAAGCAATTCAGGGATCAGTGGCAGGGGGTAGCGGTTTTTTACGGTAATCTGGTTCAGTGCGTGATAGTTGATGCATGTTCTCAAGTCCCCCTCCTTTTTCGGTACGAAGAATAGAGGACTGGCTGCTGGAGACTTCGAGGGATGGATGAACCCGTTGGCCAGGTATTGGTCAAGATAGGCCATCAGGTGCTGGTTTTCTAGTTCAGTGAGTGCGTAAATTCACCCACAAGGGATTTGTGTGCCGGGTATCAGCCCGATTTGGCAATCGTATGGTCTATGCGGTGGCAGGGTATTAGCATGTTCTTTCTGTAAGACATCGTGAAAGTCCTGGTATTCACTTGGTAGGGTGCTGATTGCCGCAGTCGCAAGCGTGGAGGTTCTGGTCTCCATTGGTTGTTTCTCTTGGCGATAACATTTGTGGGCGCAAGTCTCGGGAAAGGCCAATTCTTTTGCTCGCCAATCGATTCGAGGATTGTGAGCTACCAGCCATGGCATTCCCAAAATCAACTGGAACTGTGGTGCCTTAATGACGTTGAAAACGATAGATTCTTGGTGTCCATCCGGGCACAGAAGGGTTAAAGCTGAAGTGCATTGGGATACTAGACCAGAAGCTATTTCCGTGCCCTCGACAGTAGTAACAGTGTCAGTGGTTGATTTAGGGCATAATGGAAGCCCCATCTTTGCCGCAAGATCCTGGTCGCTGTAATTCCCAACGGCTCCACTGTCAATGTACGCTCTTACTGCGTGCATCCGAGATGGTTGTTGGTGATTGATCAAGACCACAGATAGGGCAAAATGGGAGGTCTGTAGTTCACTTTCTTCGCTCGGCAAGTGGACCCCTACACTTGCCGGGCTGGGGAGTTTTCCGATTCCTTGATGGTATCTTCCTTGTCCGTGGCCCCTACCATCATCCTCGGTGGCTTCACAGGGCACTCTTTAAGGAAATGACCTGACCTTCCACAGTACAGACATAACTGCTGCTGTCTCCTTTTATCCCTTTCCGCTTTAGTTAAGGGGGATCTGACCCCCTCAATTTGCATTGGTTCTCCTGAACCTTCCGTCGTGCGGGCAATATTGACCTTTGAACGCACATACATAGGGCAAAGGTCCGGTCTGGTTCGATCTGCTCTTCCGTCCTGCAACCTATGATCCAGTTGAACAACAAGGTCAATGAATTCTGAGCAGTCTTCCGGGGGGTTCACTACTTGTGCGACAACATCCTTGAGCTCCCCCCGCAACCTGCAATGAAATAATGTGGTTCTCTTCTCCACTGGCCATTCGGCTTCAAGTAAAGAGTCTATTGAACGTGGCTATGTATGTTAATAGGTCTTGATTCCCTTGGTGTAGGGACAGAAGTTCATTGTCTAATGCCTGCCCATGAGTACGACGGGCGAACAGCTGCTGAAAGCCCCTGAAGTCATGCAGCAAAGGATCGTCTTGGGCCACAAAGGGTACAGACCAGTCTGCAGCGCTACCACTCAGGTAGGATAGCACAAAAGCGACCCGTGATTGGTCATTCGGAAAGGCCTCTGGTGTACAAAGGAAGTGCAGGCGGCACTAGTTCATGAACGTTGCAAACCTCTTGAGATCCCCTGTAAATCGTTCGGGCGGGGCCAAGGGAACTGCCCCAGGAAGGGTTATCTGAACGGTATTGGCTGATGGTGCTGGCATCGAGGGCATGCTTCCCGGCAATGGTGCATGCCCTGCTTGTGACTGGAGAAGTTGCTGGCTTAAATCATCAGTGCGTTCTTTGGCTACTATCAGCTCTCTCCTCAGGATGTTGGTCTCCTGCCCGGCTGCATGTACTTCGGAACGTAGCTGCCCCAACATGTGAGCTAACTGGTCAGTTTCTGACGTTTCCATGACACCCAGGTGGATTTTGATGTGAGGCTTTGTGTTCTGTAATGCTCACCTGGTATCCACGGGGACGTCACTCAGCTTGTTCTGATCTCTTACGACCTTGAACCCTTCCCTGGAGCCTACTCGACTGGAGACTGAGCCTGAAACACAGGATTGGTAGAGTTTAACTCCCTATTGTATCTGTGTGCTTGAACCTCTTCTTCCCTGGGGTCCAACCCTTCCCTTTGATCCACAGCTCACCTTGTTTTCTTGGAAAGTGTGCTCTCCATCCTGCTTTCAGCGCAGGGGCGCGTTGATTGATGCGGGCTCGTTGGTTCCTAGTTACTTCACTGGCAAGAGTCCAACAGGTAAGTATAATGAGTCTTTTGAACAGTTCTCTAACTTCGTTCCTTTCCTTCCATGGCTTAAATAGTCTCTGGGTATCCCAGGTGTCTCTGGGCTGAACCACACCCAAAAGACTAGACTGCACATGCAGTTCTGGGAACCGAAATATGTGGGGGCATCCATCTTGTCCCCATCAATGCACTACAAGTCCAATCCCCAATGTTATCCTATGGGAGTGAGTGAGTCTGGTGCCATAAGCACCAAGCCTGACTCCAATTGGGTCTTTGGAGGGATGTAGAGGTCTTTGAGGGCCATGTAGGTGATCGTGGCCTGCCTCCAGCCTGACATCTTGGAGGGCTGGGGACATGAGGGGCAGGAATCATGACACATATCATCCAATGAGACAATTACGCTCCAGCGACAATCATTTCCTGATCATTTCTCACTCAGCTCATACGTCCCGAGGTGACAGAAGATGCTCTGTTTTTGGTCCTAGGTTGTGGAATTCTCTACCTCTACAACTTAGGATCATGAGCTCTCTTCTGGAATTTTTGTCGAGCACTGAAAAACTTTCTCTTCAGGTAGATGGTCCCTATTTTTTTGGGGGGCCTCGCCTTAATCTATATCATCTGCCTCTGCTTATGTCATCTGCGCCAATATATGATCAAGTTTGTCACGTGCGTGTTAAAAATAAAAAAAACAAAATGCAAAAAAATAAAACAGTAGAAATCATATGTGAAATAAAGACTCTTGCAGATGGCATTTCATTGTGTTGCATTTTCTTTAGTTGTGTACATTCTTTTAATGTGTATATGGTTTAACAACAAAACCTTCACACATACAAAATATTAAATGACAGAAGAAGTAGTAAAAAACATATTTTCATACACAACACATAACCATTAATAAACTACAGGCACTGAACAAATACCTCATTACCCATAAACACAATTCATCATTACACATAAAACATAAAAAAGTCCCCATTTTTAAAAATCAATGTCATTTTAGTACGATTGAGAACATCATCTAACCAATTTCTCAAACTACCTCCAAATATAAAATGCAGCTGCAACAACAATCAGAGGGCAACCAGAATAGATTTGTGCCAAAAATTGTTCCATTTCAATATTTTCTATCTTACACAAAAAATAAATACAACCCCTAATATAACTCTGCTTGAATGCATTACATGAGGCTAAATCATGTCTAGAGATTTCCAACTCATCTGTGCTCAATCAGCATATTGTTATATCATGTGGTGTCTTGGAGCAAGCTCCTATTTTGGGCCTCATCATGAGTTGGGCGGTCCGGTAAAAATGCAACAATAATAGCGCTACCACCGCATTACAGCCCAGTGCAGGAGGTAAATCTGCAGACTTTCTGCCCATTTTCAGCACAATTACTGTGGCTGAATTACCACCGCAGTAATTGTGCCGAAAATGCCCCATTGAATTCAATGGACTCCCAAAAAATGGGTACTTACACCGCCACTTTTAATACTGCCCGACAAAGTGGAGGTAACAGTAATTGTGTTGTGATTTACTGCCGGGATACCGGCCAAATCGTGATGAGGCCCAAAAAATGATCTCTTATATGTAACAAGTTAAAACAAAGTCTCATACTAAGCGCACAGAGTTGCTGACAGTTTGTTCTAACTATATAGCTAAAAGGATTCGGGAAAAAAACGTCTGTCTAACCTATTCTTAATATTTTGTTTTCTCAGCTAAGTTACTTAACAGATCAGTCCTATCTCAATTAGAGGCCTTTTGCTTTAGCTCATTTAACAGTAAACTCAAGTTAAAGGAAAATCAAATTTAAAACCAATGTTTATGTAAAATCCTTCAACCTCTGTGGTAAAGTCACTAACAGTTTTAGAATATTCTTTGCCTACGTTTACAAATAAACCTAATAATGAAGATATACTACCCTTTTCCGCCAGCATTAAAATAAACTCCATGCAATTCTCCACAAGGTTAAAATAGATACCATCCCCAACTCACAGCAACAGCTTCAACAGGAGCATGATTGGGAAGCCCCAAACAGCAGCACCTCAAATTCCCTTCAAGTTGTCTGATCCATCATATTTCCTTTTCTAAGAAAACGTCGAGCCCATAAAGAATACCTGGAACCAGTCTTGACTTATACACATTTCGCAGTCATTCAGTCGAGTTGCCCCCATTATTAGATATAAAGGCTTTCATCAGATGAAATGTGCTCATCATTTTTGGGGAAATAGATTTCTTTAATACTAATCCCCAAAACAATTATCAACAAGAACACCTGAATACCTATACTCTTTAACCACATCGACTGGACTTCTATCAAGTTTCCAGACAAACTTATTTTTCTTTTTCATATTTGAATCTCAACCATTTACTTCTATTTTATTTATTTTAATCAGAAAGCCATTAACTTTAGAATAAACAGTCTCGGCCAATAAGCTACCCTGTAGTCCAACAGCAGTCCTGTCCATAATGATGGTATAATTTGCATAGCAAAGACAAACTAGAGGAACTGTCCCCACTCAAGGAGGAAAATTATTAACTGAATTCATGGCATCACACACCTTTCAGTTTCATACAAATTATAAAGTACTGAGGCAAGCACGCAACCCTGCTTCAAACCATGGTTATTCTCAATCTGAGAAGACAGAAGACCAGTATAATGGAGTTTAACGGCAGCAGTAGTTTTCAGTTAAAATTGCTTTATAAAATGTAATAAGTCAGCGTTAAGCCCCCACTTATCCAATTTACTCCATAATTCATAATGAGAAACCAAGTCGAAAGCACATGCATAATCTAAAAACAGATATACAAGCGCTGTCCTTACCCTGAAGCATTGCCCGAATGAAGTCAATTAACATCCATATATTGTGCAAGGTGCCACAACCCTTCCTGAAACCAGTGTGCTGAAGTTTCAAAAGGTTTCTTTCCAATGACCATTGATTCAGTTTGATTTCTTTATTTTTCTAATCTCAGCTAATACATTCTTTTTTTTGGTTGTGATCACAAAATCATTTGTCTATAGGGCCTTTTATTAAAATATATGAGACATTTCCTCAAATTAGAAAATTGACTATATGTATCATTAATAACCTCCATGATATTCCCAATATTCAAATAGGGTAAACCATAACTATACCCATGTTCCTCAAATGTACAAAGTAAATTGTGGACCAGATTCTTATCAAATGTATCAACATCAGCCACATTCCAATATAGCCTGTTCGCCTGGATATTACACACAACATTATCATTGTATGTTTTCTTATTTTCATTCACATCCATATTCAACATAGGTATAACATTTTGCAGATTCCATTATATCAGTAGGAATCAGTTAAATTATCCCATAGCTCTCACATAAAGAGGTTCACCAGGAACCAATTCGTAGTTTATGAGCATAGTGGGCATAATTTGGCTTAGAAAAATTAACACAGATAGTGGTAAGGTCACCCAATGAATAAAAACTGCTGCCTGGGATTATTATATATCCAATTGGACAGTATACAATCAACATAATTCCTAATAGATGAAGTTTGGGTACCATCTGGAGGGACATAGATATTGAATACTAAGATGTTCCCATAGGGGCGTCTGATAAATCATCAGAACAGCAGAAAGTATTAAGGAATGAGGAGAACACGTAATATATTCTGTAAGCATAAAGGTAGATTTTTCCCCTAACATCAGTCCACCGGATGGTCTACCCATGGACTTTTTGTGATGCTTACCTTTGTAGGACAGAATAACCACCTATTACCACCCTATCCATTAGCCATGTCTCTTGTAATGCAAACAGGTCAGAATCAAGAATAATCTTAAATCCATTAAAAAGGAATAATAACCCCTAGCATTCCATGAGTAAATCACAAATGCTGGCGATATTTATTAATTACACTGTACAACATCAAACCCAATTCACTTCTTTTCTCCCTCTTTTGATGGAGGCCAAGGGTGCTAAAGGAACCCTGCTGTGTCAGTTCAAATTGATCAGAGGCTGACTTCATTAAAAGTACCAACGGAGCTTCCAAATCCTTGGATGCACCACATTATCTGCCTTCAGGGGTTCTAAATCAGCTTTGTCACGTATATCACAATCATCATATAACTCACATTCATAGCCCATCCTCAAAATATCATGCGCAAAATATAGAACAAATTCAACTATGACTGAAGAGATAAAATGAACCAAAGATCAGGTAGTAGTGTAAGCTAACACAGGAATGTCAACCACATCAATATCATTAGACAAAATCACCCCTAATTGAGGAATACACTGTAATAACTGCAAAATATTTTGGGCCTCATTACGGGTCGGGCGGTCCGGAAATAACAGTGGCGGTAAACCCGCCACCACTGTTAATTCTGGACTGCCCGAGCTCGGGTCCTGCAGGCGGAAGGTGGCGTTCCCGCCAGATCTGACCTGGTGGTTTAACACAGCCCGCCTGCAGGCAGACATGGAAACACCAGCCCCATCACGAAATGGTGCCGGTGTTTCCACTTCCCCATTCCCATTGAGTCCTGTGGGACTCAATGGAAATGGGGATTTACCGAATTCCGCCTCCGGAATTCCCAGGACACCAGGGTCGTAATGCCCTGGTAATTCCGGGAGTGACGGAGGTAGAATGGTAATACGAGTCCGGCGGTAACCGAGCCGGAAAAACCGGCTGGTTGCCGCCGGACTCGTAATGAGGCCCTTTGTCTATTCATAAAGGGACTGTTGTTTGTTGCAAACAATTCTGCAATTAAGAGTTCACACCCTCCAGAATATTAAGTGTTGTCCCAGAATGAGTTGATGAGGAAAGAGCTTCTTCATGGCAGGTCACAGACTTCATCAAAGAGCCTGTCTCCCCAAAAACTGAATCCTTTTTTAATTCATTGTCCGCCATAGAAGAAGCATACAGAGACGTTTTTATGGGAGGGCAAAAGGGGCGCTTGCCCAGGGCCCCCACTTTGGAGAGAGCCCCACAAGGATGCCTGATCTGAAGAAGTAAGATTCCATTGTTTACCAGTCTTAAATAGCACACGTCAGAATATTTTATGAGGTGCTGCTGAGGCTCTAAACCCATTGCCTTTCTCTTTTGACAAGTACATTCTGCCTTGATCAATTAATCATGTATTGCTTCCTGTGTAATACTAGTTTGTGTGTTCCTTACAGCACAACTCTGTAGCATTCTTTCCTTCCTTCCTATCCGCATATTTCACCCCACATACCAATGTGGATTATGTGCGCCACCTATTCCACAGCACGAAACAAGCAAAGGGTGAAACCATGGACGCCTATGTCATGCGCCTGAGAATCAAAAAATACATTGTGACTTTGCAAACTACTTTAACACAGAAGCCCTGCGTTCACAAATCCTTGCATGGTGCGAGTCTCAAACGTTCTGCCGGAAGCTACTACAAAAAGCCTGCACTTTGGATGAAATACTGACACTCGCAAGGGCGGAAAGGGCAGCAGACTCACAGGTTAAAAACTTCAACCCCACAGCACCCATAGAATCTGTACATCAGTGGTCAAAATGAGCGGGAGTGGTCGGGAGCGGTGCTCCTCTACTTTTTTAAATTACGTTTTACAGCTCCTATACTTTTATTTTAAAAAGAAACCGTTCCAGAATGGTTTCGTTTTATAATAAAAGTGTAGGAAGACGTGGTTGTATACAAATTGTTCGTTTTACAACTGTTCGAATGACAATTGACCTTTTCACAATTGACCGAATTGTGAAGGTCAATTGTACCATATATGTGGGGGGAAACCCCCCACAACCCCCACCCAACGCCAAACCCCCTATATATATATATATGTATTACCAAACCGATATATACATATATATATATATATATATATATATATATATATATATATATATATATATATATATATATATATATATATATATATATTCGGTCAATTGTGACCCTTTAAATTCGGTCAATTGTTCATTCGAACAATTGTAAACGAACAATTTGGGTAATACCGGAAGACGTTGCAGCTTGCACTTTCAGTGCACTGGGCGTTCCCTTAAATAGCAGGTGCAAGTGTTTGGGGGTTTATATTGTGTGTGGGAGGTGGCGTGGTGATGGGGTTTGTGGGGAGTGGGTGCAGGCCAGCAGGGAACATAGTTTCACTACTTCTTTTTGTACACTTCGACCACTGCCGTACATCGATTACAACAGGAGACACAACAGGAAGAGCCGTTCTGCTTCAAGTGTGGTTAAGAATATCCACATGAGGGTGCACGTCCAGCGATTGGCCAGAGGTGCTTCACATGCGGTGAGGAAGGACACTTCAAATCAGTGTGTTGGATGACCAGAGAGTAAGGGAGAGACTGAGGTAGGGAGTTGAACCCTAGATATAAACCGAGACCTCTTCTCCCAGAACCACAGGCAATGGGTGCAACGCCACATCCCTCGCCGAGATCCAAGGACCCTGAGCCGAAGGAGACAGAATCCAGGGAAGATAGGTACAGAATGGAACAGAGGGACAGAAGGAGGTACGTCATGCGAGCAAGACCCGAGCGCAGATCCAGACGTCACATACGCTACCTGGTGGAACAGTCCCCGTCGGAATATGAACTCAGCTCTTCATGGAGCAAACAACAAAAGAAGGGGTATGTGTACGCCCTGGGCAACACAGTGGCAACAGAGCACAGTGCAACACTCATCATGGGACTGAATGAAAGACCCACAGAATTCCTCATAGACACCGGGGCTACCGTGAACGTGATTAGTGAACAGGTGAACATGGAATTGCCACAGGCCCAGAAATTGCAGTCAGTGACGGTTGAAATATACCTGTATGAGCCGCCAAACCCCTCAAGTCCCTGGGACAATGGGACAATTTGAGGGAATTTGCAGATACAAGGGACAAGCGAAAAGAGTGATCCTATACATGCTGGCGACAGAGAGCGAAAGTGGGTCTATATTCAGCTATAGGACTGCCATAGACATGGGCCTAATACACGGCTCTACAAGCTCATTGTGCATAAATATGTCGACCCTGTACACATGATCAAAGAACTGTATCCCAAACTGTTCAAAGGGATAGGAAAACTATGGAACAGGCAAACCAAGCTGCACATTGATGAGGATGTTTGCCCAATCGTACAAATAGGGAATAGGGGCATACCAGTAAATATTCAAAGGAAGGTGGAGGACAAACTGTACAAACTCATGGAACAAGACATCATAGAACTGGCCACAGGCCCCACTACATGGGTCTCACCCATCGTGCCACTGCCAAAGAAAGGATCAGATGCCATTAGACTCTGCGTCGATATGAGGAGGCCCCCTCAAGCCATTCGGAAGGAGAGTCACATGGCACCACATATCACCAATATGATACATTTATTAAATGGAGCCAAGGTCTTCTCAAAACTGGACTTGCAAAAGGGTTAACACCAACTGGTACTAAGTCCTGAGAGCAGAAACATCACAATGTTTGTCACACACCTAGGACTACACAGATACAAAAGGTTGAGCTTTGGGGTATCTTCCGCCGTAGAGATATTTCAAGCAGATATCCACAATGTTATCAAACACATTCCAAACTGTATAAACAGCAGTGATGACATTTTGGTGTTCGGGACAGATGTGGGTAAACACAATGAGACACTAGCCAGTGTGTGTATCGCACTAGAGGCGCTCAACCAGGAAAAATGCGAGTTCAGGAAGGGTACCTTAAAATTCTTTGGCCATGTATTTTCAGAAAACAGCATGACACCGGATCCAGATAAAGTCACTGCACTCAATGAGGCACCACCACCGGCCAATGTCTCAGAACTGAGGTGCTTCCCGGGCCTTGCCAGTTACTGCACAAGGTATATCAAAGGCATTCTCATGGTCAGTGAGCCTCTCAGGGCACTGACCAAGCAGAACATGGCATTGAAATGGTTGGAGGCTGTCAAAGGGCCTTCACGACAATCCACGAAAGAGTGGCTTTAGCCGAAAACCTGTCCTACTATGACTCAAACTGCAAAACAGAGCTGACAGTGGACACAAGCCCAGTGGAGCTTGGTGCTATCCTGGCTCAAAATCGACTCCGCTGATCCGACGCAAACCCACATTGTTGCATATGATATGATATGATACAGCATTTATAATGCGCCTATACACAAGTGTTTCAAGGCGCGATGAGGCAAGGGAGGGGGAACAAAAGGAGGACAGACAACGATCCTACTAGGCCAGGTGTCATTCAGATTGTGCAAGTACATAGGATGGGGAAGGGGGAAAGTGTGGGGGGAAGGGGAAGGGACAGTGCAGTACATGGGCATAGAATAATAACAATAAGTAAAAGTAATAGCCAACACGTGGCAAGTGCAAAATTATGCGAGCAGGAGCCTCAAAACAGGCTTATTCTCAGGCTGAGAAAGAAAGTCTTGCAGTAGTGTGGGCGTGTGAACACTTTCATCTCTTTCTTTACAGCAAACCTGTAAAGGTAGTGACTGACCATCAGGCTCTCTTGTTCCTCTATGGCAACCCACATGCCGAAATGCCACCCTGCATCAGGAGGTGGGGGCTCCGGCTACAGGACTACGCTTTTGAGATTGTGCACAGACCAGTCAAGGAGGAGAATCCTGCGGACTTCTTGTCCCAACACCCCAGGAGTGGCCATGCACCCGAACCGTCTGTGGCAGACCGGTACCTCCGGTACCTAATCCAGCAGGCAATGCCCAAAGGTGTGGAGCCAGCATACATGGCCCAAGAGACAGAAGCAGACCAGGCGTGCCAGATAGTGGGCGAAGGGCTGAGATCAGGTCAATGGAGGAGATCAAAGGAAAGGAGTCCTCTTGCGTCGGAGGAGGTACGTAATGAAGTGGATAGACTTCTGCATGTGAAGGAAGAGTTAGCTCTCTCCGAGGTCAACCTGCTTTTGAAGGGGCACAAGATGGTAATCCCGGCCTCATTGAGATGGAAGGTGATAGAGTTGGCCCACGAGGGACATCGAGGAGTGGTCTCCATGAGGCACATGCTGTGCCAAAAGGTGTAATTTCCACAACTAGAAACACTTGTGGAAGAACTCCTGAAGCAGTGTCCCACATGCTGCCTCCTCGCGCCAAACCGGCATCCTGAACCATTACGAATGTCTGACTTGCCAGAAGGCATATGGGAGGATGGAGCCGCTGATTTTTTTGGACCCATTGAAGGGGGGAGATATGTGTTAGCCATCCTGGATGAGTACTCCCGATACCCGGAAGCACAATTTATATCCTCAACAGCAGCTCACCACGTCATCCTGGTAATGGACCGCATATTCACAGCATATGGCATCCCGAAGAGAGTAAAGACAGACAATAGATCTCCGTTCAATGGGCAGGACTTCGCAAGATTCAGCGAATACATGGGTTTCGCCCATCACAAGGTCATGCTACTCTGGCCGCAGGCCAATGGCATGATTGAACGTTTTTTGGCCACTCTAAAACAAAAGGGCCCTGCAAGTTGAGCGGCTCACGAGGCAACCCTACAAACAGGTGCTCCATCAGTTACTAAGGGACTACAGGAGCACGCCACATAGCTCCACAAGGAAGATCCCAGCTGAAGTGATGTTTGGGAGGGACATTCGGACCAGCCTACTGCAAGCATACCTTCAGGAGAATAGACCACCACAGGATGAGGAGCTACGGGAGCAAGATCAAGCCACCAAGAGTCACATGAAAGAGTATGCTGATGTATGCAGGAGACCTCGAGAACCCCTCTTGGAAGTAGGAGATGTACAGATACATAAGCACACTGCGGCCTACCACAAGAAACCCTCACCATGGAAAAGAAGGCTTCCATGGTTATGGCCGAAGGGGACAAGGGACAGATCACCCGCAACTCCACACACTTCAGGAGATTTCCCCTGGTGGGCTCTAGGAGACTAAGCGGAAGAATCGAAATACCCGAAGAATACTTGTCCAATGAATCCTATCAAGGGGATCAGGAAGAATGAGATGCTTCGAGACCAGAGGACCGAGACGAAAGGCCAGAGGCTAGGTGCGCAGAGGACTACTCCCGCTCCAGACCACAAAGAGCGCGAAACAAGCCTTTGAAGAGTTGGGCTAGTAGATCATGAACATGATTGTGCACCACCCCTGTTGGGTAACTGTTTAAATTGGGGGGGATGTCACATTAACACTCCAGTTCTGGGTTAGCAGGGAGGCAGGAGGCTGGGAGGGAAGTGACACGGGAGGGCGGGGTTAGATAGTACATGCGTGTTGTTTAATAAAGATGGACATTGCAGCATAGCTTCCGTCTCTGTCTTTTTATTCTCCTGCAGCGACTTGTGCGCTTGATGGCCAGGCTTTTCGCAGTGAGCACTACACTATTGGTCATTAAGAGATGTATATAGGATCATAATAAATGGGAAGGGAGCATGTCATTGCATGGTGAGTGAAACAAAGACTCTTGCAGATGGCATTACATATTGTTGCATTTTCTTTATCTATGAATACTGTGAATAAAGTTTTAAAACCTCACACACCTTTGTAGGCTTTTACTAGTATTCTAGTCAGGATGGGTAAAATAAAGTTAGAATCCTATTTTTGGCCAAAATGTTTCTAAATGGGTATGTTACAGAATTAAGTAATTTGTGTACTTAGTGTGTTTCTATAACACTACCATTTACAGCACTATTCATGGAATTAATGTGCGCTGAAATTTTCGGCGCAAGCGTGCGAAAGCATGCGAATCGCTGCGCAAGTGCGAAAATCGCAGCGAAACCCGCGCACAGCGATTCATGGAAGTCCGTGCGCGTGTAAATCCCTGGATGGGCGCTAAAATTCTGCGTGGCGCACGCTGGCGCACACGTCTCCAAACAGCGTGCGCTAGGTGCACAGCAAAAGGGAACATAGCGCAGCGCACACAACAAAAGTAGGCGGAACAGGGGGCGTAACACGCGGAATGGGCAACAACGCGTGAAAATGTGGGCATCACGGGGGAAGTACAGGAGGCAAATGCGCGGAACGCCCACACGCGCGTCTACAACACGTATTCATGGGATCGAACGGGGCTAATGGGATGCCTGATGGCCTGGTGTATTGGAGGTACAGGTTTCCACCTCACATGATACTCGACCTGGTGAGTGAGTGGGAGGATGACCACACATCACCCACCCTGTGCTCCCAAGCACTCAGCCCCCTGGAGAAGTTCCTCAATGTACTGCACTTCTTGGCCACTGGATCATTTCAGCGGAAAAGTGATACAGTGGGGGTGGTGTCACAGTCCACGCAGTCACGCTGCCTATACCAGGTGTTGGCCATCATGTATCATGACTGCACGCCCATCAGTCCGCAGGCGCATATACCTGCCCAGAACACCTGCATAAAGGCAGGTAGCCGACCACGATTTCTAAGGGGTGGCACAATTCCCCAAAGTGCTATGTGCCATTGATTGCACCCATGTGGCTCTACGTCCCCCAAGGGCATCTGAGCACATCTATAGAAACTGCAAGCACTGGCATTCCATCAACATGCAGGTAGTATGTGATGCCAAGGGAATCATCAACTCAGCATATGCCAACTATCCAGGGTCCACCCACAACAGTTTCATTTACAGAATGTCAACCCTAAACCGGGACCTAGAAGCTGGGCGGCATGGCGATACATGGCTGCTTGGTGGGTATAAATGCCACTTCACATGCATGCATGTCAGATACTGAGTAATGTCACAACCCCACTAATGATACCCATCACCACCTCCCCAGGGGACAGTGCCTACCCTCTGAGCACCCACATGATGACGCCAATTCGGAACCCCACCACGCCACCCGAGGTAAGATACAACACAGCCCATATTGCAACCCGGGCATAGTGGAGCGCACATTCGGAGTGCACAAGTCACGCTTTCGCTCCCTTGACCGTTCTGGTGGGCAGCTGTTATACGCTCCCCCAGTAGTGTGCCGGATCATAGTGGCAGCATGTGTCCTGCACAACGTTGCAACACGCCGGGGACTGCCGGTGGAAATGGTGGTGCCCCCACATCCCCAACCACATGCACGCCTGCTGCGCATGGGAGGTGAAAGGGCACGTGGTGAGGCAGCCCGTACGACGCTGGTGGCTAATTACTTCACATAAAATCACACCCCTGTGGAGTGCACACAGCACTGGCACATACCAGCTGACAATCAATGATGATGACATAAGGGACAGTCAACTGTCACAACCATACCAGCCTGAGATCGGTCACCTAGAAGTGTTACATTGTGTGCATCCCTACCTACCCAAACACCACCAATGCTGTGTCATCAAAAGACATACATCTATGCTGCTAAATTCATTACCCCCTTGCTAAATACAACATGAGAACAGCGCCATGTCACCCAACCCCTCCCCAGCTCCACCACCAAACACACCATGGCATGTCATGCAATGGGAAAGCAAACAGAGCAATGCACAAGAGGTGACACAAGTGTCACAAAGTACACTATCCCTAATGGAAACTGCCCACACACAATATGCTCCCAGTAATGTATAACTAACAGCACACATTACCAAATACTTACCACCAACACAATGCTGCAACACACCATGGCAAAATGCAAAAACATGACAGTACTAAGTTCAAGTAGTGGTAGTCTTACAACCTGAATACGCCAGCACATCGACCCCTTCCAACTGTAGAGTGTTGCTGCCACGCAAATGTCTCAGTGTACTGCATACAACATGAACTGCATCTGCAAAATAGACGGCCTTGTGAAGACATGAGGAAGGAACCTGCAAATTAGGAGGAAGACATGGATGCACAAGCACATATCAATACATCATACAGTGTACAATACAACAATATCCACTAGGGATGTCTACACAGTATTGACTACAGACTGCCCACACAGCTCATGGGAGCCCAACGTCACTGCGTAATTCACTGTCACTTGGTCACACCCTTTGCAAGCATATGGAAACGGGAAGCAGGAGGGGTGTGTGTCTCATGAACCCAAGCATCTAACCCAAACTGCATGTGCCCATCCGGAATCTAGTGGATGCCCAGGGGAGCCACACAAGGCAACACACTGTAAAAAAAAAATCAAAAATCAGAATGGCCATGTGGGGGTCAGGGGGGGTGGGGGAGGCCACCCAGGAGGTTCGAGGACAGGGTGCACACCAACACCAACCTGCGTGGATGTTGCGAGAAAAAAAATACCTCCTTGGGCTCATGGCCTGCCCGGCTATGCCTTTGTGGGAGAACTGCTGTCGCTCTGCTCATCCTCTGCTGCTGCATCAGGAGGTGGTGGCACTATGGGAGGCAGCCCACGCAAAGCCCTAGTATGGTCCTCCATGGCAGCAAGCATGCAGGTTTGGAAGGTCTGATTCTGGAGGATTAAAGTGCAGAGATCCCCATGCAGCACATCACGGGTTGCCTGCTTTTCTGCACGGATGGCCTCGCTTGATGCCCGGATCTCCTCACGTGTTGCATGCAGCTCAGCTGAGAGCGAACGTGTGAGCTGCTCCAGCTGCTGTTCTGCCCTTAAATTACTGGAAGCCTCAAATTCAACCAGAGTCTGCCTGAGGTTATGTAGTTCTACCCTTAGGGCTTCCCTCTGGCCTGGGACTCTATTGATAGGGATTCGCGCAGAGTCTCCAGTGTCGCCCGTCGGTCCCTGTTGGATGCCAACATGTCTTCCCTGCGTGATTGGCAAATGGAGTCTGTTGCCTGCTGTTGTTGCTCCATCTGGCTTTCAAGGGGGATAATGAAAGTGGCCACCCTCTCCATTGCCTGAGCCATCATTTCTACTGATGCTGCCTGTTGGGGTGCCATACCGTACATGGAGTTTCCCCATATAGTATTGCCTGGAGGCGCACGGCCACCGCGTCGATGGGCACCACACCTGTTTGGGGCAAGGCGCTCTGCACCTTGCGGTGCTGGCACTGCCTGAAGCTGCAGGACTGCATTCCCCCTCTGATCTGCTGGCCCAGGAACAGGACCAGATGCTGTGGAGTGTGACCCTGCATCCGTAACCGCCAAAGGTGGACCTACCAACACTGACATCCCCATAGAGGGTTCTACCCCTGGTGCAGGTGGGTTGGACAGAACAGAATCCCTGCCAGAAACACTTACCTGCGACAGCACATAAGTCTCATTATCCGATTCAGCACCTGAATAGAGGTCTGGGGTGGTGCACCCAGAGACACCCCTGGACAGGATGGTCTGCAGTAACATTGGGTTTTCACCCACCTCCACACCACGTCCCCCACTGGTTCCCGGTCGTGCATGAGATTCCTCCTGGGTCTGCACCATCTCCTCAACCTCAACAACATCAAGTGCGTCATCACCTGCAAAAACATGAAATACAATAAATGGAAACAGGCATGAGCACCATAGCACACACATAGGCCGTGACAAGCCAGAGATCCAGTACATGATTTGCACATGTCCCACATGACTATAACCCTGCCATGCATGCACTGTCAAAGAGTTGGAAGTGGAGTCAAAAAGGCAGACACTGGGGAGAGAAAGATGGAAAAGCAACACATTTGCAGCATGTTGGGAAGCACTGGCATCACACATCAGGCTGTGAGTGACATGTCCAATACACATACATGACACCACACAGATGTCATGTAGCATAGCCACGTTAAGTTACAAAACTACAGCACTATGTCAGTGAATGAGTACTGTCACACATCCATGTCACATCGACATGATGCGAAGATTAATGCTGAATAGTGTTGCTAAATATGCATGTGCCACACACTGAAACACATCCAGTGTCCAATAATACAGTCATTGTGGGCTGATCAATGGTTGGTCACTTTAACATCACAGGAAACATCTGTCATGTTCCACATGCAAACAGGCCCTAATAAAAAATGTATGCAGACCAATACTCCATCGGCCTGAATGGTGTAATAATTAACATAAAATTGGTAGAAGATAGGGTGAGGTGGAGATGCGCTAGATATTGCAACAATAAGACACACAAATAATATAGTTGATGTTTAATAGTAGCAGAAACAGCCGACACGTGTTTCGACACGCTGGTCGTTCTCAAGGCGTATGCAGAATGACTTTGTTGATAAATCGTGAAGGGGTAATCCCTCAAAATGAAGGAGGCGATGTGAGACTCAATCGGACATCGCATCCAAATAACAATCCCTGCCGTAATGGCCGCGTAAGTATATTACTCGTGAATCGAGCGGACAATTAACACGGAGATCCCCGAAAGCTATTAAACATCAACTATATTATTTGTGTGTCTTATTGTTGCAATATCTAGCGCATCTCCACCTCACCCTATCTTCTACCAATTTTCAGTTCCAGCCAGGGTGGTCTGGCTGTGAAGGTGGTAATGCTGCTGATATTTTACTAATTCTTTTGATAGAACTTTTATTTCAATCAGTGATTACTAGCGCACAGACCCTATTTGCGAACCCACAGCCTTTCTTCAATAATAATTAACATAACCAGGTAAAAATAGTGGCCCAGTGTGGGCTGTAAACAATGACCAAAGAATAGTACATATGTTGCAATAGGGCAGAAAAATGCATAGTAAAAATGGGAGAGTGGAAACAATCAGCCTGAATGAACACTTACAAAAACTGAACAATGTAGTTGCAAGATGACAGTTCAAGGTAAAGTGCACTAATGTGGGCCTAATTGGCAACTGTGGGCAGAAGGGATACAGTCATACCCAAATCCAAGGCACGTGAATGTATGGGAGGAAGCAAATGGGTGACCCATAACACTCAGGAGTACACACCCTCACCTGGCACTCAATCAGAACCCGTCACCCAAACAACATACACATGCATTACACACACACGCATGGGCACTCACCGGACAATGCGTCGTAATCAGGTAGATCTCCCACACCTTGGATCTGTTCCTCTGTGATGAAGGTCCCAGCAAAAGACTCATGTTCAGTGAGTTTGTTGTCCTCTTGTGGAGACCCACCGCCAGTCACCAGAGTAGCGGCATGATTTGAGGCCAGCTTGTTCTTTGCTCTGCATTTCAGGTCATTCCACCGCTTGTAGCAATCATCAGCTGTGCGCCTCACAAATCCAAGGGCACTTATGCGGTCCGCGATGGTCTGCCAGTGTGCCCTACGTTGACCAGGTGTGGTCTTGCACCATGCAGTCACCAACATTTCGCAGCTATGTGCCGACACATAGGTCACAAGTGCATCAAGTTCGGGGTCATTAAAGCTAGGCTCCCTTGACGTGCCAGACTGTGTAGCCCTGTCTGGGGTCTCAGTCTGTAGTGCCAGAGCACCCTTCTTCCTCTTCTTCAAAGGTGGAGCAGAGCCTGAGGGGCTTGCACCGCTCTGGTCAGTAGGGGCAGAAGCGCAGGTGGATTGGGTACTGGGAGTGTGAAAATGGACAATGACCATAGGTCTTGGTGCAGGCATTGGCTGTAGTGTGATGTTGGCAGGGGCAACGTCAGTTTGATGGACCAGGACCGACACTGTCACGGCTGGGAGACTCAGAGCTGGGGTGGATAAAGCTGCAGCTGCTCCTGCAGCCTCCCCACCCTGCCTACTTGGGGCATCCGATGACATCGCTGCCCCAGATCCACGTGGCCTGGTGACACCAACTTGCACCGGCACACGTGGCTTAGATTTGCTGACCTGGAAGTCAGCCTGGGAGTCATCCTGTGCCGGCTCAGGTGCCACAATGGGCTGGTCCAACAAGGGCTGAGCTGGGATGGTGTCAGCCACGTTTCCCTCAACCATGGGGGGGCATGGGTGTCCCTGATTGGTCCTCCACACATGGGGGTCTAGGGCCACCCTACAAATCATGGCCATGTCCCCTATCGCGCCCACCATGCCCACCTTTTGGAGGTCGGCCACCTTTGCCTCCCTTACCGCTTGGTCACCTCCCAACCATGACACTCATGTTGTTGTGCATATGGGAGTTGCAGTAACAATTGTCCTGGGCAATTGGGGTTGAAAGGGGTAGGGTACTAGATGGAATTCATACCCTAGTGCTCTAGCAAGGCTGTCTGTGACCCCTGGGGGAAGATGACGGGTCACGCAATGCACAGGCACCCCAAAAACAAAAAGTAGCGTGCACGCAACCCCTCGTAGACAACGTGCGTGGAAAAATGAACCCCCACTACGCTGTGGCACCCAGAAACACAAAAACAAGTGTATGCGTGTTACACGCAGCCTACAATGACCTCTGAAGGGGTACGCGACACACGGGGCAAGCACAGTTGGTAAATGAGTTCACGACTCACCGTCTGCCTGGAAAAAGAACGGGAAAAAAATGCACGTGTGGGCGTAGGCAACACCCCCGCCAAAAGAAGAACTGTATGCTGTCTGAGGAGACAGGACAAAAGAGGAAATGAACGCTGTTTGAGGAAACAGGCCCAAAAAAAATAAAGAACGCTGTCAGAGGTAACAGAGTACGAACTTGAAAGGCTGTGAAGTAATCGCGTGTGAACCGACAAGAAGTACAGAATTCACCCACTCACTCTCCACGAAAAGCACGTACAAGGGAATGGGGTCCTACACGTACCTTTTAAAGCGGCCCACACGTTCAGCGTCACTTACGCGTGTACGCGCTAAGGCCATTTCCTCCAATTACACGAGCTGACACTCGGACGTGCAGTTTTTGGACATGTACGATGAACATGCATGCGTGTTGATGGAAACGCCCGCGGGCGTCACATCACTTATGCGTGTAGGCCCTTTCCTCGGATTACACGCATTCACATGCGGACGTGCAGTTTTTCACGCGCGCTGAACCACTATGCCCACGTTACGAGGGAAACGCCCGCGCGAGTCACGTCACAGAAGCACTTACGTGCTAAGAGCCTTTGGTCCAATGAAAACGCGTACGTGTGCTGATGCGCATACGTGCGAAGAGCCTTTCCTAGAATTACTTGCTGACGTGCAAGATTTTCACGTGCCAAATCACTCCGTATCAAGCTGGCCACGCAACAACACACGGAAGATAACGCTCCTGCCCAGAAGGCCGAATTACTGCCCCCCAGAGCCCTGAGCACGCTCCCATCTGCCATCTGATACTGCCTGCTGCCCACGTGCCCTGCTATTTGCTGCCTGCACGTCAGCCAGGGGTGCAGTTGCTGTGACCACCCCTGCTGGAACCGAAGACTCCCGAATGGGATACCATCGCTCCACGGCCCAGCCCCAGGACCCAGTTGCCCACCCACTCCTGCCTCTGGGGTTGCCATGTCGGGCACAACACCATCTGGCACCACTGGCAACCCCCAGCCAGTGAGGCAGAGGGCCACCAGCTTCAGTGCCAGGGAAGTTGGTGTCCTGGTGGAGCAAGTCCTGGGGCAGTATGATGCCCTCTTTGGAAGTTTGCGCGCCGACAATGAAGGACGGACCAGGATCTGGATGGACATCGTGACTGCCATCAAAGCGGAGGGGGTGACAGTCCACGACTTACAACATGTCAAGAAGCGCTGGGAGGACTTCAGGTCCAGGTCCCTCAACAAGGCCCAGTGCCTCTTGAAGGCAGCGGATGCCAAGGGGCGCCGGGGCCACCTGTCCAACCACCAAATGAGGGTCCTGGAACACATATGTCCAGCGCTCCATGTCCAGGTCCTTGAGAGATAGACCCGTCTGGAGTCGAGCGGTAAGTGTACATGCATACTGATTGGACATTGTGCGTGTGGTGGTGTGCCAGTAGTGTGCAGGTTGCACATATGTTTTCATAGGGCCATGTAGGGATGTGTATTAACAGGCGCGTGAGGCTGCCACATGTGAGTCCTCTTAGGTGTGAGACACATCGATGGTGTATGTGTTGGTAAGCATGCTGTGCAAATGCAGGTGTGGGAGCACACATGTTTGAATTTCTGTGTATGTACATTGGCATGGTTGTGGTGTCACACATGGATGGTGGTTGCTGCTGCATGTATCTGTACTGTGTACATGTGCATGTGTGTGTATTTGACAAATGTGCAACTGTGATGCAACATGGATGCACGTGACACTGATTTGTAGAAGGCTGAATGCCAGATGTGACATGTATGGCGATCACATCACTGCGACAGTTGGAGGAGATGTAGACATGCATGTAAGTGTGGTGGCGTGTGTGCATGTCAAGTGCACTCCCTGTGTTTCATGTGATGTCAGGCTCACCTTCGGCTGTTCATGCTGTTGTATGTGTATGGATGTTGCTGCCTGGTGCAATATTGTTGTGGAAATGCTCATATGTGTGAGTTGAAATGACATGTGTGTCGTGGAGTGTGATGCCATGTCTGAAGTTTGACACTGCCACTCATGTGCAACTGTCATGTGTGTATCAGTCCATTGTACAGTGCCCTGATGTCTGTGTTTTATGTCTCCCTGTCTGCAGCATCAACTGATGAAGAGGGCGGAGAGGGTGCTGTGGAGCACAGCGGCAGGGATCGCACCACCAGCCGGAGACGCAAGGCCCGGCTCCCCTCCCAGATTGTCATCTCGTTGGGGAGTGAGGAGTCTGGTGCCGCGTCCCAGGCCGCAGCTGCCGAGGGTAGGTCCAAGAGGCAGAGGTCGGAGGTGGATTCCTAGGTAGCAGAAGGGGCAGCTGAGACCTCACAGGGTCCAACGGAGGAAGATGGCACAGAGTCATCCAGGTTGGTGGGGGGTTTGGTAGAGGAGGCGGCCGCGGAAGGGACACACACAGGTCTGCAGGTGGGGATTCCACTGGTGCAGTGCAGGGGCAGGGACAGGAGGCTGCACAGGCCGCCGCGGAGGTGCCTGTGTGCAATCCTGTCCCTGATCCTGTCACTGCATCATCTGCAGTGACTGCCTACGTCCAGACCCGTTTTCAGGGAGGGGATGAGCACATAACAACTGGCCTTCCTCTCCCTGCGGACGTGGCTATCCGGGACCGTGTTGAGCCTGTCCTGGCCGGGATAGCGTTGCGTCAACGGGGCATGCGAGGTGACCTGCGGTCTTTTCATGAAGAGACTGCACGTCATCTCGGATGCCTCTTTGACCACGTTAACCTGCTGGGACGGGTCACCGGTGCTGGATTCCTCCATGTGCTGGACCTTCTTGCGACCCCCTCCTCACCTGAACCCCCTACGCGCCAGTCGTCCTCCATGCCATCTTCCCACCAATATATCACCTGGGTAACCTGTGGAACTGCCTCTGACCGAGCAGCCAGGCTGGTGGAGGACACATCCCTGCCACAGTCGGGAGTCGGACGTACAGCAGGGGTGGCCACCACGACAACTGCACCCCAGCCGGAGGAGGACGTGCAGGCAGCAAGTGCCAGGGCGCAGGCACAGGCACAGCAGCAGCAGCAACATGGTGGGAGCAATGATGGCTCGGGGCCTTCAACATCGGCGGGGCAGGCATTGGCCACAGGGCAGGAGGACCCAGGATTCCAAGTGTCTTCTGTGTGGCAGCGGTTGGGCCACGCCATACATGTGGAGCGGCAGCGGGCGGAAGAGGCACGGCTCACAATGGTCAGGGGGGAGAACTCCATGCGGAGGACACTGAGGCGGGCCGAGTGCATCGAGGCAATTCGCAGGGAGTTGGAGGTGAACATGTCGTCGTCCCTGCGAACCCTCGGGGCCATGGAAGAGGACCGCCTCCAGGACATTGAGCGGGAGTTCGATGATGCCCTGGCCCGGGACATCAAAAAGTGAGCCGTCGGACTAGCCCGCTGCCATTGTAAATATTTAGATAGTATTAGGTTTCCTTTCTGTTTTTGTTTATTTTGGGCCGCTTGGACAATGCACCACATTTTTGTATATAGTTCTTTATTAGGTAGTGTTTTTTGTAGGTTTCATTTCATTTGTTGGGCTCATGGACCCTGGATTGGCGATTTGTATATAGTTGAACAGTGGATGTTTCTCTTTTTTATTTTAGTTTCACCATGGCGCAATGGATTTCAGATATTTTTTTTCCCTTGGATTTGCTTTGTTGGACTGAGACTTTGGACACATTTTCATTTGGATTTCTTTGGATTCTGATTTCATATTTTTTATTCTTTTCCGGACATGCTGCATTTGATTTCTTATTCCCATTATTGAGTGTTTTTTTTTCATTGCATTCATGTTGTGTTCAATACATTTTTGTTTCATACTTCGATGTGTGGTATTCTCTCATTGGTTTCATGCATGTCATGATATGGGTTTTCACATTCACTTGCACCCATTGTGTGTGTGTGACGGACATGTGTTCATGTACATACTTGCCATCCGGGTTGTATCATGTAATGGCCATTTCTCTGTGGGTGGATGCAATACTTGGTTGGGTCTTTGGGCTGGGGTGGCATGGGGTATGATGTGGGTGGCCATGAGGCCCATGATTGAGGATCGTCATGACGTGGGTGCTTGGGGACATGAGTGGGGGCCTGCTGGCAGGTGCCCCTGACTGATGGGGGGTGGGGGTGCTGGGGGACATGTGTGGGACATGAGTGGGGGCCTGCTGGCAGGTGCCCCTGACTGCTGGGGGGTGGGGGTGCTGGGGGACATGTGTGGGACATGAGTGGGGGCCTGCTGGCAGGTGCCCCTGACTGATGGGGGATGGGGGTGCTGGGGGACATGTGTGGGACATGAGTTGGGGACTGCTGGCAGGTGCCCCTGACTGCTGTGGGGTTGGGTTGCTGGGGGATATGAGTGGGGGCCTGCTGGCAGGTGTCCCTCACTGTTGGGGGGTGGGGGTGCTGGGGGACATGTGTGGGACATGAGTGGGGGCCTTCTGGCAGGTGCCCCTGACTGCTGGGGGGTGGGGGTGCTGGGGGACATGAGTGGGGGCCTGCTGACAGATGCCTCCGACTGCTGGGGGGTGGGGGTGCTGGGGGACATGTGTGGGACATGAGTGGGGGCCTGCTGGCAGGTGCCCCTGACTGCTGGGGGGTGGGGGTGCTGGGGGACATGAGTGGGGGCCTGCTGGCAGGTGCCCCTGACTGCTGGGGGGTGGGGGTGCTGTGGGACATGAGTGGGGGCCTGCTGCCAGGTGCCCCTGACTGCTGGGGGGTGGGGGTGCTGGGGGACATGAGTGGGGGCCTGCTGGCAGGTGCCCTTCTCTGCTGGGAGGTGGGGGTGCTGGGGGACATGAGTGAGACATGAGTGGAGGCCTGCTGACAGGTGCCCCTGACTGCTGGGGGGTGGGGGTGCTGGGGGACATGAGTGGGGGCCTGCTGGCAGGTGCCTCTTACTGCCGGGGGTGGTGGTGCTGGGGGACATGAGTGGGGGCCTGCTGGCAGGTGCCCCTCACTGCTGGGGGATGGGGGTGCTGGGGGACATGAGTTGGTGATCACTAGTGCAAGGTGACATGTGGCTTGTCTGGGAGGCATGCCCATGGTGGATGGGCTGCCTGCGGGACATGACCAGGGGTGCAGGGTAGTCCCCTGTGGTGTGGGCTGCCTGCAGGGGCCGTGGAGGGTGTAGAGGGAACACCTGGGAGGACCCACACTGCCAATTCACGTGTAGGACTCCCCGCGCACCCCCGGAATTCACGTACCCCGCTCTGACAGAAAAATCGCGTGTGAAACTTCCCGCGAAGCCCAGTTATTCACGTACCCCACTCGCACAGGGCCAATCGCGTGTGAAACTTCACGCGCACCCCAGGAATACACATACCCCACTCGCACAGGGCCTATCGCGTGTGAAACCTACCGCACACCCCAGGAATACATGTACCACACTCGCACAGGGCATTTTGCGTGTGAAACTTCCCACGCACCCCAGGAATACACGTACCCTACTCACACTGGGCACTTCATGTGTGAAACTTCCGGCGAACCCCAGTTATACACGTGCCCCAATCGCACAGGGCCAATCGCGTGTGAAACTTCCCGCGCACCCCAGGAATACACGTACCCCTCTCGCACAGGGCCTATCGCGTGTGAAACCTACCGCACACCCCAGGAATACATGTACCACACTCGCACAGGGCATTTTGCGTGTGAAACTTCCCACGCACCCCAGGAATACACGTACCCCGCTTGCACAGGGCCTATCGCGTGTGAAACTTCCCGCGCACACCAGGAATACACGTACCGCACTCGCACAGGGCATTTCGCATGTGAAACTTCCCACACACCCCAGGAATACACATACCCCACTCACACAGGGCCTATCACGTGTGAAACTTCCTGCGCACCCCAGGAATACACGTACCCCACTTGCACATGGCATTTCACGTGTGAAACTTCCCGCAAACCGCTGTTATACACGTACCCCGCTCAAATCGCATGTGACACTCCCCGTGCAGCGAGGTACATGTATTCGGAGGGGTGCGCGGGGAGTTTTACAGGTGTTTTTGTAGTTGGGCCTGTGCGCCAGGTACGGGATTTTTGTGCTGTGCATGGCGCACGGGGAGGGGTTGGGGGCCTAACTGACGCTGCTGCAGGGTCGCTGCGCCACTCTCCGCCACGGCTGGTTTTGGAAACTAAAATCCATGAATATGCTGTGCGCGGAAATGGATTTTAGCACACGCGGCTGGCAGTGTGCCAGCCGCGTGCGCCACTTATGCACTGAACTCTATGAATTACCCCCTTTATCTTTTCAAACCCAAACCTTAACAAATACTTATATTAACTTTAGATAGGAAGATATGTGCTGAAATGCTCAAATCGTCAACAGGTCCCAAATCCTGGTTTAGTGACTTAAGCAAAGTGTGTGATTCTGGGCAAATCATTTAATCACAATGTACCTTATGTGCAAAAAGTAACGGTCCTGCAAAGAAAAACCTCCCAAACAATGCGCCATGTTTAGGAAGTCATTTCCACTCTCCCAGAACAGTAAATGAAGAATAAAAACCATGTGAAAAAGATGTACACACGTTTTCCGACGTCATTTGCCACTTCAGGGGATTTTCAATGCCCAGCCTCCCATCCTGCCCAACTTTCAGAAATGAATGCATATCTGTCAGCATCTGATACTGATGAAAGCAGCTGTAGATTAGATTGCAATGGAATCTGCCAGGTTTTAGCAAGTGTTGAATGCTGGTGTATTCCATAGGAACTTATGTATATGCCTCACACCAATGATTGCACTACTAAGAGCTAACACGGCAGTATTAGGGGGAGTGGTCCTCTCTTTGCAATTAGCAGAGGGTAGAAAAAGACCCCTTCCAACGAATGGGTTGGCATGGAATGCTGCCCTTGGTCAGATCTGCATAGTTACTATCAGATGATCAGGTTAGAGTCAAAGTTGAACATCTAAACGTCTGCACAGCCATTCACTATGGTGATCATGATTTAAGCTAAGCTGTCCACCTATCTGCTCGTTGTTTTGTTAATGAAGCCACCCTGTGTCCCTCAGCAGGTTTCAATGGGGATTGTGAGAACACTTCCCAAACCCGCTTGCCTCCCATGTCCTGTTCACCTCCTCCTTTTCCTGATCGCAACTGAAGACGTTACCAGAGTTGTCTGCTCCATGAAGGTCTCTTCCAAAAAGGGTTCCCCTTGCTCATCTAGAACCATCAAGGCAAACATTGGCTCTCTTGCCCCCTCACTCTCTGATTTCTGCAATCACTTTCTTGCCACTGAATCTTTCCCTTGCGCCCTCAAGCACTCCCTTGTGTACCCACTCCTGAAAAAAACATTAAGCAGACCCTACCTGTCCTGCCAACTACCACCCTATTTCCATTACCCCCTGCTTTGGGAAATTCCTGGAGAAGCTGCCCTTGCCCCAACTCAACTAACACACTGAACTTGTTGATGGTCTCCACGACCATCAATCTAGATTCCGAACATCCGGAGGCACGGAAACTGCTCTTCTTAACACCTGTGAAGAACTGCTCGCATCTCTGGACTCCAACTCCCCAGCTGTCCTCATCCTACTTGATCTCTCTTCTGCATTTGACACAGTCAACCATTCAGCCCTTGGCATCTTGGATCAGGCACTGGATTGGCTGACATCCTTCCTGACGGCTCATCCCAAGTCATCCTGGGCTCCTTTTCCGTTACTACTTCCTTCTCCATCTGTGGTGTCCCCCAAGGTTATATCCTCTACCCTTGGCACTTTAAAGAAATGGTTCGCCTAAAATGTTTATTTCAATATTAAAAAAAATATACTCGCAGTTTTTTTTTTAAATTCCTATGTAAAATTTTGAGCTATTCAAGCTCAAAATTTGCAAAAGCAAGCACAGGAGCCCATCCATTTTGTGAAATGGATGCCTGCCTGTGCTGGCTTTTGCTTTTGCGGCACTAATGAAGGAAAAGCCAGCCAGCTGTAGTAAACAAAAGCTACCACTGGGTGGCTTTTCCTTCATTGGTGCTGTACGCGGAGGACGGGGACCGGAGACTATAGGCAGAAAAGCTGCAGCTGTATCTCGGTAAGTGCTATTTTTTTATAAAAATAAACACTAGCTGTGTTTTTTTCTTCTAAGTTTTCCGGGCTAGAGGAGCCCGGAAAACTTAGAAATAAAACCGCAGCTTTAAAAACGTTGTATTTATGTTTGCGGTAGCTTTTGAAGTGACCGCAAACATAAATACAATGTTATTGTGTTTGAAAATGCTGCGGAGACGAAGATGTAGTCAATCATTGAAGCTGAATTTGCTTGCTCCCAGGTTGGAATTCTATTTGTTTGTGGAAACGCATCGTTCAGTTGTGGAGCCCGCGTGAGTTGGTGAACCCTAGCCATAATTTGCCTCGTTGTTCTGCGGTTGATTTTGAGTTTATTGCTCGATCATTCTTCTGTGTTCTGCAGATTGCATTCAAGTCACCGCATAGGAGTATGGTGGTCACTAGATGTTCAATCGTTTGCTCACACAGAGAAATACATTTGCCTGTGGTTATTGCAGCAGGATTCCAATATGTGTTGATGATTACAGCCTTGTTGATCTTTGTCATTATTTTTGTCTTTCCAAGAAAGTATCACTGCCAGGATTGGCTGGTTTAAGGTTAGTATCTTTTCGATACATACCCCGCATCTATTGCGGCATGCGGCCATCAATCCTGAGGTCGGGCGTCCTGCACATCCTTTGGCTGCTGGGGCTAGAATGACTTGATAACCTTTCATGGTTGGTGTTTGTTGTAACCAGGTCTCTTGCAGACATATGATGTCATATTCTCCGAGGTTGACCACCCGGTACGGTCAGATGTAAATGACCTCAAGTATTCCATGAGCAAAACGTTGCTTTGTTCGGGCGCTCTTCTGATTGTTGTATTCTTGCCGCCTCAATGTCGAAGGTCGTGAATGGGTATTTCTTGCGCTGCATTGTGAGTGCTTTAGGTAGCCAGGACTATAATCCTGGTTTGTCAACTGGAGATGAGTTTATCTTTTGTTGGGATGAACTGATGTGTACCGTTTGTGAGAGATTTCTTGACGTTGAGGTCTCACTATTTGTTGCCCGCTGCTCTTTCTGCTCTTGACTTTTATAGCCTGTTCTATTTTCAAGTGTGTGATTTCTTTTTGTTGATGGCTCTTTGTTGTGTTTTGATTTGTTTAGGGTATGCGGGCACTCCACAGGTTTGTGATCCTTTTCTGTTCCATGCTCGTTTTGTTGTCTTTTCGTTGATGCTCTTTTTTCATGTGAGTTATTGTCAAGAGCGGGTTTTTTGTATCTTTCTATATCTTTGTCATTTATGTTAAATGCTTTGTTTTCTTCTTGATCACCTCGCTTCGTTACGTCTTCCAAATTGTAGCCGAGCTTGTGAATTTCATATTTACGTTTTGAAAGTACTTGCTGATTCGAGATGGAGCAGCACTGCTGCTCCATGTTGGTCGTGGCAAGGATCAACGATGCTCATGTCATCTGAGTGTAAAAGCTTTAAGTTGCCAATTTGATGCAATATTGCTAATACAGATCTCCTGTTTAGAGTGAGTTCTTCTTTATTACTGGATCTTTGTGTCATTCTGGGTGACCTTCTGAATTATCTTCTTTTTTGTTTTAAGTGCTCGTGAGTCTCAGAACTTACTCTCGGGTGAGTGTTATTGGCCAGTTTCGATCGTGGTTCTCTTGATCCTCTTTCTCTTTCTTGTCAGTGGTTATGTTCTGTAGCATGGTAGCTTTTAGTTGTGCCTGAGCCTTGTCTCTTGACTGTTTAATCTTGATATTTTTATTTTGTTTCTCGCTGTTGTTTGTTAAATTTAACATTTGTCAGAGAATAGGCTCTTGGCCTCCTTTCTGTACTTCGTCCTTTTCTTCTTTCTGATTCGGGATATCTGTTTCTGTCCCCTGTGACGCACCTTGCCTCCCTTCGATCGTGCGTTTTTGTTTTCGTCTCTCGTTGTGAATAGTTCTTCTGTACTTGGGGCTTCTTATGTTCACACTGATTTGTTTTATACAGTAAACGATTGTGTTTCTCTTCTAGTGTTTCAAAGTCTCTGTCTTTAAATTCTTTGTTAGAGTTTATTTTCATGATTGGAGATGCCTCATAAACCGAAAGGTGTGTCTGCTCTTTGGTTTGAGTGCTTGGGACTGGAGTCAATAGTTTGTTTTAGTCGTCATCTGAATACACACTGATATTCATGAGTGCGTCTTCTTGATCAGGCTCTGCCGCTGACTTTAAGGAATCCAATGAGCTGTCTTTGTTTCTTGAGTCTTCTGGCGCTACGTGGGGAAGTTTGCATTGCCGCTCCTTGTCAGATGTCAAAGACGTTGGACCATTCTATATGTCAGTACTCGCTGATGGAGGTACACACTGCCTATTGAATTTGCCTCTCTGGGGACCTATGTCATTCGACGTTGAGCTAATGCGATCACCGGTATCGGCTTTGCCATTGAGGTTATGCTGTTCAAATATTGAATATCTTGTTTCTGGGACCTCGCTGTTGATCTTGTTATTCATGGTTGGTTTATTCAATACTAAAACCACCTTCACAAGGTTTTTTGTTCGATCAGTGATCTCTTTTTTAGTGTTGTCAGATTCCAGGCCTGTGGACTGTGGTCCAGAATTAGCTGTCGACTCATTGTTGTGCGTTAAGTCAATGATTGTTCTCCTCTGGGTGCCAGTGTCTTTTGTGTTAGACTCCTTGGCTTTATTGGTTTCATGAAGTGCTGGCACGTTGATTGTCGCTTTGTATTTGTCCATCAGTTCACTAGTGAGTTGATCAATTGAGTTCTTGTTCTTCTTGTCTTCTTTTGCAGTTATGTAACCTTCTAGATGTAGCACTTTGGTCAGAATCATGGCTTGAATGGATTGTTGGTCTTTTACTGGATCATTGATTGCCTCATAAAGTTTCCAAAATGGAGCGAGTGCGATTGTTATGGCTGACAATATACTTAACATGTCAGTTTTCTTCAAAGACAAGTCCTGAGTTGCGCCACGAGTCTGTGGTGAGGGGCCCCTGCCAGGGGTGTGTGGGTGATCACTTGGCCTCCTTCTCGGAGTTTGTAACTCAGTAGCTGCTTTCAGTGTTTTGAAAGGCGAGTGATTAGCGGCTGAGGCTATGGGATGTTTCCTTTTGTCTTGGTGATTAGGTTGTATTTCCTGTTCTGCAGCTAGTTGTACATCATTGAATGCTGCTGCAGTAGGCTGGCTTATGCGTGTCGGTTGCTCTGTTTCTACGGAATTTGTTAAGGCAGGCACATGAATGGTTTCACTCTCTGTAAGCTGTTCTAAGTCTGCCTGGTTATCCAGCAGTGTGTTAGAATGTAATGATCTCTGGAAAGCTGATGTATTGCTCTCAGATTCTGGTAGCTTATGATGTTTTATGGCTTCAGCATTGGAGGTGAGCTCTCTTGCTTCATGTTGTAACAAATGTATTATTCATGTTGTAACAAATGTATTATTTTTTCCACTATTGTCATTGCTATGATGTCCTCATCGTTATTCGCTGTGCTTGAGAGTTTTTGTGGAGAAGGACTGAGTATAGGTTCTCTGTTTTCGGACTCACACTTGTCATTAGATGGTGGATTTTGTGTTGGCTGGGCTTCTGGCAAATTCTCCAGAATCTGTGGTTCAGATGCCACCGCTAGCTCTGGTGTTATCTCTGACCTGATGTCAAGTTTGCGTTGTTTTGCGCATGGGAAATTTTCTTTCAGGCGGCAAGCATTTCAGCGTCAGAAAGTTCGGTGTATCTTTTAGTTTTTGTAAATAGTTGAGTTTCAAAATAATCTGTCAAGATTCACATTGTGCTGGTTTTCTTTACTGCTGCCGAGCTTGTATTATTGTTTGAGCCACCTTTGTTGAGTTTCTGCAGATGCCTGTTGTGCACGCTGGATTTCTCCCGTGGTTGTGCATTTCTTTTCTTCATTTGCTTTTTTTTATTTTGTATGACTAAACTCTGAACTGGCTTTTCAGTCTGTTCATTGGTCTCTTTTTGTTGTTTTTAGCTGTTGTTGAGGAACAGGATCTTTGATCCGTGGAATTGTGCATGATGACTTGATTTGGCATGTTTAATAGGCTTTGTGCATTGGACCCTCCACACGTGGCGTGCACTTGTGCTTTTGTGATCTGGGTGTTCTTGTGCAGATCAGGGTTCGTTGTACTGCAGTCGGCGTGATTTCCTTCAGTTGCGGGAGCCACGTGATCCTTTGTTTTGGCTGTAGACTCACGCTCGCGACTGAGCTCTCGGCCCGCCCCTGCTCTGAGATCCGGCTGGGGATGGTGCACTGAGGCTCCATCAGGACCGCTGTCTGACCGGGTCCGGAGCCTGCAGCCGAGACTTGGGTGTATGGCACTCTTCCCGCCTCAGCGGCGCTCCCGCTGCATCGCTTTAACCCCCCTCCAGGGGATTTTGGCGAGACAAGCGCGGCGTCAATGGGTGGGGGGGGCATCACCTGCCTTAATACTTTTCCAGTCAATGTCGACGTGGGCATGAGTCTCGCCTCACGTATAGTCCGCTCTTCACTATTTTCAGGTAAGTCATTTTTTTCTGTTGTGGGCTATTGGGGCTGGGGGTACATGAGGGATTGAGTCCCTTAAGCGACCGATTGGTTGTACGCTGGAGATGGGGGGACTTGATTAGTTTGTATTTCACCCTTTTCATGCATGGAAGAACCGTGTACGGTACCTCCACCCCCTTTCCTGGAGCTGCGGAGGCAGCGGCCATCGTCTTCCTCAAGTTCACATCCGCTGGCCACGGCTTTTGCCAGCTTTACCTTTGTTGCCATTTTCACCTCGTGGGGATCCGTGTGGAAGGGGTGGGGGGAGGAAAAGAGGAGCAAAGTGTAGGGTGAAAGCAACCCTGCTTAGAATGAGATGCTGCGTGTTTTGCGTATCGGTTTAGTGCACCGCTTATATGGCTTACCGTATGTTAGGTAGGTCCGCGACAGAGACGTCAACCATGTTAATCAAATGCTGCGACTTTTTGGCCATGCAGCGGCCCTCGGGCCCCCGACAGACCATGACAGACCACTTACTTCTCCACTTCCTCTCCGCGCGCGCTCCACACAGCAAATGCTGTTTTATGCTCAATGTAGGCACAGCGTTCTGTGATGCTCCTCCTCCAATAATGGTCAGGAAAAAAATATTCAGAAGTCCAATGAAGAAGCCCACGACAGACCACTTACTTCTCCACTTCCTCTCCACGCGTGCTCCACGCAGCGAATGATGTTTTATGGTCAATGCAAACACATCGTTCTGTGATGCTCCTCCTCCAATAATGGTCATGAAAAACATATTCAGAAGTCCAATGAAGCAGCCCACGACAGACCACTTACTTCTCCACTTCCTCTTCCGTTTTTGTTAAATTTTAGCATCAAATAGGTTCGAAAAGTGTTCACACTTGGGTATGCAGTGATGTACTTAGATGTTTTTAACCTTGACATCCTAATCTGACAATACTCACCACTATAAGCTTTCATAGCTAAGTCTGTCATATTTTATTCAATGCTTATTTCTTGCACTTTTGTTTTCTGCCAATTTTTCAAGCCTATTTTGCCTATAGGGTGGTTTTGACCTCCAATCCATTTTGCATTTAAAGCTTTATGCACGCCCATAGTACCACTACTTAGATATCCTTCCAAACTCAAAAATGCTTGTACAAACGGTGTAATTATTGTGTCCGTAGTCTGTTTACACAGCTGTTCATAAAACATTACACATTGGCTCAGATAGGCTGACAATACACTTTTCACTTTGAATTCTAAATATATGTATTCAATTGATACCGTTTGTGGCAGCCGCATACGTTTTCTTAACATCTTTGCTTCAAATGAGACCAGACACTTCACATATTTATGGCCCCATATCACAACTGCATATAACATAAGCGCTTGCATTTTTGCAGTATATATTGTCAGAATAGCAGACACTGAATATCCCCCATTCTTCCCAATGAACACACTCAATGCATTAGCCAATTGTAAACATCGTGATTTCAGCGCTATCCAATGGGATTTCCAATTTAATTTCTCGTCTATCACTACTCCCAAGTACGTGTACTCTGTAAATTGTTCTAACGGTAGATTATTTAGTTTCCATACACATTTTTTGGGTTTCGATGTCACTGGGAATGTCATGATTTTATTTTTTTCGCTGTTTATCGTTAGACCATTTACTATAGCATAATTTGCTAAAGTATCTAACATTGTTGGAGACCTGAGGGTGTATAGTCAAAAATTAGCAGGTCATCAGCATATGCTATCTACCCTAATACCACAGTGCTAATTTTTACTTGGTTGACCTTTGTTTTTGCAAACTCTTCGTGGATGTTGCCGAGGTAGAGGTTGAAAAGAACGGCCACCACAATACACCCTTATTTTACACCGCGTCTAGTAGTTACAAATGTGATACTTTCCCTCTTGCATTTAACCGCAGTCTCACATGTGTGTCTGAGCATTAGCATCTTTAACAATCCCTGTGGAATATTCCAATCATTTCATTTCCGCCACAAACGATTCCTGATCACAGTATCGAATGCGTTGGAAAAGTCAAAAAATGCACTATATACATTCAGTTGTCTCCTCTTCCAGGCATGTTCGATATCAGAAGTCACCATTAGTAATCCATGTACTGTACTTGATTTCACTCTAAATCTTTTTTGGTTAGGGGGGAGAATGTTATTCTCAGTAATCCACATATTTAATTCCTTCAATAATACTTGTGCAAATATTTTGGACGGGATGTCCAGCATGGCCAACATCCGAAAATTTGGGGGATTTTCCCACAAGCCTTTTTTGTAGACCGTCAATATGTGACTGATCTTCCATCTATGAGGAAGTTTACTTATTTCACCTATTTGTTTAAATAGCAGATGAAGAGCTACACCCCAAATATCTGGACTAATTTTCAACAAAGTATTACACGTCCCATCGGCATGTGAGTTGTCTAAATGCACAATAATTGCTATAATGTCAGATATGGAAGCACTACATTCCCAATTTACACTTGGTAATGGGAATTCCACATTTTCCTGCTCTATTCTCCCTAATGTTGCTAATATATGTTCACCCAATTTAGATTCTGATATACAGTTTATTGTAAGTGCACGTTTTTTCTCACTATGTTATAACTGCCATATGCCTAATGAATTATTCATAAGGGCCATGTTAGCAAATCTTTTCCATTTTGTTTGCTCACGTTCCTTTTTGTGGCTTTTCAGCCACTCTCTATATTTCTTTTTTGCTGCTTTTACTAATATTTTAACTATTGGGGCTTTTTTGACACCTGTATTTTGTGTGATAGTGCTAGAAATTGTTTTGCGCATCTCTTTTTTGGCAGCGATAATCTTCTTATCATTGCCATTACGTGCTGTTATGCTCTTATTTGATTTTTCCAAAGAGGATTTATAGTCCTGCTTAGTTTCCACACACTTATTAATATTCTGCATCAATAGTATAAAGTCAGTCAGCACCTTTTCACCTTTATTCGGTCCCAACATACTTTCTGCGATAAAATGAGGGACAAGCTCAGTGGCTGCCCTATTAGCTCTTTCCAAGTACTGTGGTTGCCACTGTATACGATTAGTCCCTTCATTTACATTTATATTGCCATTACTATCATAATCCACAATATCATTCATCCTATGCGGGAATGACAATAAGGAGAATAGTGGGAGATGGTGACTTTCAGCTCGTCCAACAATGCCCATATCTTTAATGTAGTCTAACCCACTATTATTTGTAAACACATAGTCTAATATTGCTGCAGATTTGCCCTCAACTCATGTGAAGGCAGCTCTGTTATCACTTAAAGTGGAGCCATTTAGTTTTATCATCCCATTGGCAGCTAGTAGACGGTACCATGATTATCCCTGTTTGTTATTTCTCGTACTTTGCCCCTCCAACTCCACTCTGTGATTAGTACTATTTTCCTTTAGAAGCAAAGCCCCAATCATCGCATTGAAATCTCCCATTAGCCGTATAGGATATCGATCATTAAACATTTTTAATGTGTCACCAACAGCCTTCACGTTTGTTTTAGTCTCTACCATGCCTGGGGGATCATAGATGTTAATAAAAATGATCACTACATTTTGATGAGAGATCTTTCCGAAAAGGACATTTTGGTTTGACTGAGGGAGTTTCTCAATGTTCCATGGTACTTGAAGTGTTACTAGCAGACCACGCTTTGGTCTACCTTTTTTACCTTTGGAGGCTACTTGGTGCACGGTGCAACGACCATCAAACAGGACTTCGTCAGTAAGCCATGTTTCTTGTAGTGCAACAAAGGTAACCACCTCAAGATATTTTATCATACCATCCGCCCCAAATAAATGTGAGTGACCTCTTGTATTTTATGAATACATTACTGCATAATTGCCATATCATTGGCATTCTGCAGAAAAATTGGTTTTATAGGCGATTGGCAGCCACTGCCAATATCCATCCGGGATATCATCTATACTTACTGCCTTTCCACTTATTGCAGTTCCTGTAGGTTCAATGGGAGCTGTTAACTTACATTTATCTTTGTTATTAGGTGGATTCCGATCTGTTTTGGGTTGTAATCCTTGTTTCGCCTGTACTATTTCTAGTGCTGAGCCGTAGGAGGGTAATATACCATCCACACCCTTCTGTGGGTGCCTTTTAGCTCATGGAATATACACTATCTTTGCTCTGTATCCGAGTCGCAGTAGTTCCACCTCAAACCCCATAATGTAATCAAGAGTCGGTTCGGAGACAAAACAAACATTAGTGATATATTGATTAGCAATTTCAGCTTGGTCCACCAATTTTATATACTGAGATGTCACTGTTCTAAGTGGTACAATAGATTGAAATACTGAAATTACAGCCCTACGATTTAAAGGCACGTGTTCCGTATCCTGTTGTGCCTGATGTAGTTGCAGAGCCTTCATCACATGCTCAGCCTCAGGTTCATTCTGTTTTTCCACTAGTAATTTATTAATGATCTCATTATTATTTGTATTTATCCATGAGGCCGGTATTGTCCTTGTATTTGTTTGTCAGATATAGCAGTGGATAATTGTTGTCCTATTTTGGGGGATAACTCTGCAGTTGTCCTAGCTACTATATCAGCTGCAGGATCTTTTATAATTTGATCACCGTTTACTACTACTGCATTTGTCCCTGGAATTGCGGGCACTATTACAGATGTATCTCCAATTGGTACATTTAGCAATTGGTGTCCTGCGGTTTCCCATTGGGTGAGTTCTGCCCTTTTTTGTTGTTGCCTTAGTTGGCTTCTCTTGCACCTTCCATCATCCCTGACTGCATCTTTGTCATCCATTCCTGGTGCACCTCCAACGATATCTACCTCAATGCCTGCAAAACTAAGATCCTGCCCATCGGGACCCCTGCAACCTCCTTTTTACCTTCTCTGTGGACTTCCTCCATGGGCTCTCCCCCTGCTCCTTCTTCTGAAGCCAGAAACCTTGTACTCATCTTCGACTCCTCTCTCTCCTTCCTCCCTCACACTCGGGACATTGCCAAGAAGTCTCACTTTCAGCTATTCCTTCTCAAAGGAATTCTCCCTTTTCTCACTTTCCCCTAGAGGCTCAATGTTACCTGAGCCCTGGTTTTCTCTAGGCTTGAATATTGCAATAGCCTCCTCCTGAATTTACCCTCTTCCACTCTGCGACCTCTCCAGCTAATCCAGAATAGGGCAGCAAGACTTATCCTTAGCCTTAAGCCCAGGCTCTGCATCGCTCCTGCCCTAAAAAGTCTTCACTGGCTCCCGGTTGCTGCACGGATTAAATTCAAATCCCTCTGCATCAGCCACCAGGCTGTCTGGCCCCGGGGACCTCACTATCTCTAACTTTATCCCACTAAATACTCCCCCTCCAGACCTCTGCATTCCTCTGGCAACAACTGTTTGTGTGCAAAGCGCTTTGCTGAACAGAGGGCAGGTGGTCAATCTCTTTCCTCAGCTGGCTCCTTACTATGGAACAGCCTCCCCCTCCCTCTGTGCCTTGAGCAGGACTTCCTTAAATTCCGGAAGTTCCTGAAGACTTTCCTCTTTATCTCCTCCTTCCCATCTTCTCTCCTCTGCTAATATCACAGTGGCTATGATTGGTGTTGTGGGCCCTTATGCATCCTCGGGGCACCTAACCTCCCACACCGAATCGCCCCAGTTTCTGTTTACTCTCAGCACTTGCCTTCGCACTCCTTGCGCCTTCGAGGCTCGCACTTACACCCAACATGGTTCCAGGGCGAGTAGCACTTACCTCACCATGCACTTCATCTGTTGATCACTCATGAGTTCGGACACTTCAGCACCTACTCCTTCTGCCCTTTTCCTTGCTGCACTTGCACGTTCTGAATACTCACAAGGCATAGTAGGTTTGTTCCTTTCCTTTCCCCTCCTCTGTTGTGTATTAAATATGTATCACTCCCTTGATCCCTCCCTTGCCCTGTGGGCGCTTTGACACAGTATATGTTTGCTGTATAAGCGCCTAACAAGCAAACAATACATAAATAAAAAAATACATAAATAAATACAAACTTAACAGTGACTTTTCTCATTAAGCACCCTTATTTATCAATAGATTGTAGTTATTCATATGGTATTAGTAGTCTTTTCAAAAATGGTTTAAATGTTTTATTACCGATTCATACAGCAGTTTTTTCAACAGCTTTTTCACACAATTTTTCTTTTTTTAAAGAGCATGTTTACATTATCAGACACAATGAAAGAAAAAATAAGAAAGGAGGGCTTCCATTAACAGAAACTTATAGCACCCTCCCAAATAAACAATTTTACAATAGGTTCTCCAGAGTGCAAAGAATTCTTTTTCCAGAAGAGGGTAAAATATATAAGGCATGCTTCATCATTTCCCTCCATGAAAGTATCCCAGAGAACCTCAGGATTGAGTTGATGGCTCAGCCCGGCCCCGGTGAGGGCCATGTTCCTACCGCTCAACAGTGGGACACAATAGATCAGCAAATGCTAGACCAACTCAAGGGCACCACAGCCACAGATTCGGCACATGCGAGCAGGCCTAGGCATGTTCAGCCCTGCGCCTGTGATTTCATAGGTCTTAACAGAGTTGGTTGAATTTTTAAGTAGTCCCAGACCAATGTGTTACCCACAAATTGACCAATGTATCTAGAAACCCCTTCTCATGCAAGGATGTACTTGGTGAATAAAGCACTATTCGCCATCGAGGCCAATTGCACAATGTACTGTTCACGATGGAAACTGTATTAGTGATCTTTCTGACCCTCCTTTTCTTTAAAGCCTGCCAACCTTTATACATCACAATATGGTTGCCGAAAGAGGTCAAAATCAGTCTGTGCCTGTTGGATGTCATTGAGATAGGACTGCGTTAGGCTGACACAATCATATTTCAAGTGAATGAATTAAAAGTACACCATTTAACCAACAAAGGGCTGGTGGAGTTAGCTTCCCTGTTCTCGCTGCAAAAAAGTGGAATGCCCTCCCCCTCCCTACAATATCTGAAACATCATTCACGATCATCAGAAACAAAGTAGCATGTGTCTGGAACTAAAATTGTATCTAGTGTTCCACCTTTTCGTACCTGCCACTGCTCATATGACCGTGCATATATTTGTAACAATGATCTGATGAATAATTTGATGTACAACGTGAACCTATACTATGTAAGAATTATTTAATGTACAATGTGAAATTATACTATGTAAGTTATGTGCACAGCTGCCTCAGGGCTACACTGCGCAATACAAATAAATAAAATACAAAATACAAATACAAATTATATTGAGGTTTTGGTTGGAATCACTGATTGTAATATCTCAGTGTGCTCTGGCCTCATGGCCCAAGCTCAGAAAGAATGGACTTCCACAGAGAAAAAGAGAGGGTGAAAATATGATTGGAGTATGGGTAAGTTTGGAGAGAGTCACATAGAAAGTGATTCAAGCAGATAGTGAGACACAAAAGCAAGACACGCATAGAAAGTTAGACACATAGAGAACTGTGTGGCGACAGGGTGAACTTTATAAAACTGGGTCAGGGAGTGCCAGCAGGGCCCTGGCATGAGGGCAATATTTTGACCTTACCGGGTCAGAGCCACGGGTGCACTGGGAACCAAAAGAGGCCCTAGGAATATTTTTCAAAGTGGCCTCATATTACACATTTTCAGCTAGCCCCACCCTTTTCCTATGGAAATAAAATAGATTACCACACAAAAGAGGCCCAGGTTGCAGAGCAAAAAGGTGATGGCTGGATGGTTTTGAATTAATCATAACCACAGGCATAGCTCTGGGAAACCGCCAAGTCACCCCGAGTGGGACGGGTATGCCCAGACGTGGGTCCAGAGTCTGCCTGGCCTAGAGACCCAAGCTACTTCACACTGATAATGCCCAACAAGGCTGAAACATGTCTGGGGATGCTTGTGGTCTCGTGCAGAAGGGATGTGACCTAGCAGTTCGGGCTGGTTTTTCCCCGTATGGTTTTTCCACTTCTGTAATGGATTGGCAGGCTGAAAAACGATGGTCTGGAGGTTTCCCAGAGCTTTGCCTGTGGTTATGATTAATTCAAAACCTTCCAGCCATCACCTTTTTGTTTTGCCAGGGTGCAGAGGCCTACCGAGAAATCTCCAGAGTTCCCTATATGTCAGTCCACCCCTTGTCAGAGCCCTAGCCCAGCCTCGACTGGTGAGTACTGCACTTCTTTTGATTCACAGAATGTTTTCCTAGGGGATTGCGCCATTATAAAAACGCTTCTGTGAATCAGGCCCTAAAGCACTTTGTAACACTCAATCCACCATCCACTACTCTTTTTAATTGTTTGGATTGTTTGCTTACATTTAAATGAACACACAAATAAGGTGTCGCCGGAATACAATATCCATTCCCGTTAGGTTCCACAGCTTGTAGCAATGGCATTTTAGCTCATTAAAGTAGGACACAGACGTGTGCCATTATTTCCAATCACTTCTCAGGCATCGCAGATACATTAAAATGTAGTGACTGAGCCAAACGAACAAACCCGGCATTGGGTAGGATGTTTAACTAGCGAGACGGATTTTCTTAATTGAGTACAGGAAAGAGTTACTTTCAGATTTCCTTGAAATGTGCGCATTTCTTTGCAAACTCATTTGCTCGCTGAATTCGGGCAGGGAAATGTGTGATGTAAAACACAAAGGAATGTTTCCTGCACAACTAATTACAATGTAACCGAAACGTTAAATAGGAAAGACAAATAATGTCCAGAGGCTGCACATGGGGGATGGGCCTACGAGAGACAAGAGGAAGGGAACTAAAAAAAAGCGGGCAACAGCGAGAGAGGAAGGGAGTGGCAGAGTAACAGCAAACGAGGGTAGATCTAGAAAAAGGAAGCGAGTGGAAAAAAAAAGAATCAAAGTAGTGGAGGCTCAAAGCGATCAAGAAAGAGAGACATGCAATGTGTTAAAATGACAAAGGGAGACGCAAATAAGAAAGTAGGGAAGCTAAATAACTGTAACGTACAGAGGGAGAGAGGTTGAGAAGATGATTGGAAAGAGGGAGGATAAGTGAGAACGAAATGATTGATCAAGAGAGAGCACGAGAAAATACTTTGGAACTAAACAATATCAGAAAGGGAGACAAGTATTTGGACAAAACGCAAACCCCCAGTTTCACATGAAAAATATACACAGAAAAATCTGTGCTCTTCTGAAATGTACATTTAAATTTTGCATATTTTTCCCAACATCGAAGAGTGTAAAGCTGAGGTAAAGAACTGTTCCTATGTCTGTTGAAGGGTTTTCAGTGCTCTGTTCATTCTAGTAAACCGGATGCGGTGTCTCCCTCAGGGTATGGCGGCTTGCACGAGACCCACATTTTGACGAGAAAAATCAGAGTGTGAGTGCTGGGAGTGAGTGGAAAGTTAAAAGATATTGACATGGATTAAGCTGAAACTCCCCCACGCAGTTATCAGATATTGACATGGATTAAGCTGAAACTCCCCCACGCAGCGCTTTCTTTAATCAATGCACCTGTATCCGCATAAGCATCAAGTGAGTTCCGTTCTTAGTAGACATTGTTAGGCTGGGGAAGATGAAATTGATGACACACATCCTCCCCAGCACGAGGGAAGCAGCAGAACTGCTAAACTACAGTGGCATTATAGCTGTCAACTCAAAACTCAGTCCAGTTGGAAGGTGTTTGCTTACAACTGCAGCTCAACATCTGAGATGTGCCCTTCAGGCAACTCACCCACAGGAAGTGGAAAATCTTCTTTTAATAAAATCTCCACGGAAGTCGACTCAGAATTTAGTTAGATTTCAGCCTCGCGAAGATTTTCATGGATGTACACCTTTACAGCAAGAGGGATCGGAGTGCATGACGACCTCGTAATAGGATTTATGATGCACTATTTAGCAGATTTGGTTGTATCAGCTGAGCAGCCCCACATACAGCCAGAGGATGATTGGAATCGACGCGCAAAAATGGCTCCAGTGATCCATAGCAAATCCCAGACTACAAGGCTCCGGGTTCTTGGTGCAAATGATGTCAAGTCACAAGTTCTAATCGGTCTGCCATGTTGCACACAAGGTGATGCTGGCCAAATGGACTCCCTGTATTATAGTCTGATGCAATAGCAACCTTTTATTACTCCAGTTAGCCAGAAGCTCCAAGAAGTTGAGGAGGACATCACGTTACCGCGCGGAGGCATCATTACAAAAGACCATCACCTCCTACAGATAGTTGATGAACTTCAGATGTTGTAGATGCAACTTGGTTTCTAAGAGACAAATGGCAGGTGTAATAACTTGAATATTTCAGGGTTCCAAACTCAAAATAGGGACATTTATGGATTTGTGACAATTTGTTATCCAACTTTTTAGATATACATTTACAGATCATCAGTATACTTTTCTGTAAAATTCAGGGGACCCATTGGGCACTTGGTATTAGAGGTCGCAAGAGAGAGAAGCCATGCCGAATACAGTCAATTCATTTACATACTCATTGAAAGAAAAATTGGTGGGTTGCTAAAGTGAGAAGGGCCTGCTATCCGTGGAAGATTTGTCTGCTACCACCTGCCTGCAAAAGTCCAGAGATGACTAAAAAAACAATGGGAACTGAAAAAAGCTGATTGATTGTTTTTAAAAAATATTCCAAGGGCTCCAGGTGTATTTTCAGAAATATGTACACCTAAACGTTTCTTGGAAGAATTACACCTATCACTTACTGGCTCAAGCAGATGCCAAGGCTATGAGAACTGCAATGGGATTATAACTATAGATGAACGCGCTAATTTTCTTCCCCTGTCTCAAGCTGAAAAATGAGATATTTGTGATTCATTAATGGATTATGTGGAGGTGGAATCAGCGCGTGATCAGTGGGAATGGGTTTGGGGTTATGCTATCCCTTGGATAATTATCCTTCCTCTATGATGAATGGAGCATAGAGTCTATTAGGGTGGTGGGGTGTTGGTTTGGCGGATTGGACATGGGAATGCGATGTAGATAATGCAGGTGGTTTGATGTAAATGTTTCCCTTTGTATACGTGACATATTAAGCTGCATTATGATAAGAAATGGGTGATGGGAATACAGTGAATAATGTGTAAGTCCTTAAGTGAAATGTTGATGTTGCTAATGCCACAAGGGAGAGAGCAGGGACTCTCTTGTCTCTTTACAGTGGGAACTCATATTCCATCTGAGCATAAGAAAAAGCTGATTTTGTGGAGTGATTGTAACAGTAGTGTGTACCAAGAAAATGATTTCAATAAGAGGAGTGGCCATTCCGATGCATAACCTGTTGATATAATTGATTCAGAACGCTGCAGAGAAAATGGTACTACTACAATTAGCCTATATCGGCCAAGTAGTCACCTTGTGCTCCGTGAATGCTTATATGGAGGACAACCCTTAAAGTTGCGCATATCTAAGAGAAGAACTTCATGGTGGGCCGGCAATGATACTTTTGTGCTGTGATGTTAAATGGGCGCCATCGAAGAAAAGGTCGCACTACCCAGACATTGGGCAGATCATTTCTGGGGAAAGGTCGCGGAATTAGGTGGCCTGTTCACTGAGTTTGAATTAATTGATGTTTGTAGGGTTTCAAACAGCAATATGAATATTCTTTCTATTTTCATCCCCCTTGACAATACTATCGAATTCACCATATATTTGAGTCATCTTCCTTGATAAATAGATCAAGAAGTGAATAATCAGTTATTTCCCCAACCAGTCACTTGCTACATTAACTAAAATGAGTGGCTTTATTACCACTAGAGGAAATTGGTCCACGCAATTTAGACAGAGACTATCATTAGCTGTGGAATATGCTGCTTGTATCCGCAGCCAATAGACAGCCTTTAAAGTGGTTTTTCAGAACTCTGCTCCATGTATAAAATATATAACAATTTGGGATGCAGTGAATTGTCACTATGTCTCATTTTGCAAAACATTGCAAACAGTGTCAGAGTGCAATTACATTTCTAAAAATCAAAATACACTAGAGCAAGAATATAGCACAGTATTTATCGGGGAGTAACAATGTGGATTCCTTGAATTGGCATATGCAGAAATTAAGTCATGCTATCAGCAGGGGCGGCTCGTCCATAATGGGTGAGGGGGGTGTCGACCCACTGCGTCTTGTCCCCCCTCTCGCCCATCATGGAGGAGTCAGCCTATGAAAATATGACCAGTCCCTCTGCTGTGTTTTTCAGCTGAGGGAGTGCTCTTATCTGTGAAAGGGAAACAGAGTCTCCCTTTCACAGTTACATTTCACCAGCCGCACAAGCTCAATGAGCCATCTAAGGCTGGGGGTATTTGCTTCCCCAGCCTCGCATGGCTCATTGGAAATGCTGGCTGGGGGCTGCAAATCTGTATGTCCAAGGGGGCGCTCCTTCGCCTCCTCACAAACAGAGCAGGCTGGAGTGGGGCGTCTACAGACCCACGTTCAGGCCCCTTGCACGTGTGTGCAGGAACCAGGAAGATTCCTTATTCCTGTTCATACTTGCAGGGGGCTGGAGCACTGGAACCTCTGGACCCGCAGCAGCAGGTAAGTTTGTTTATGTTCATTTTTTAAATTTAAAGTATGTGTATGGATGTGTGAATGCTTGTGTTATTTGAATGTATGATAATGGATGCTGGTGTGAATGAGAGAGCGCTTTCTGTGTGTATGTTGTGTAAATGTGTGTGTTTGTATCTTCATTAATTTAGTATTTAAATATGTTTATGGATGCGTGTATGCTTGTGTTTTAAGGGAGTGTATGATGGATGTTGGTGGGAATGAAAGAGAGTGCTTGCTGTGTGTAATTGTGTACATGTGTGTGTTTGTATGTTTATTATTTAAATATGTGTATGGATGTGTGCATGCTTGTGTTGTGAGTGCATGCTGGGTACTCGTGTGAATGAAAGAGTCCTTGCTGTGTGTATGTTGTGTAATTGTCTGTGTTTGTATATTTATTTATTATTTAAATATGTGCATGAATGCATGTATGCTTGTGTTATGAGTGAATGAATGATAGGTGCTTGTGATTGGGACAGTGAGCGCTTGCTATGTGTATGTTGTGTAAGCGTGTGCCTGTTTGTGCTGGTCCGTGATGATTTTGCCGAGTGATGAGTAGGAGGTTTGTGCAGCAAAGACATTTAAAAAATGCCTTTGTTGCACAGACCGCCTCCCCACTGGCCAAAATCAGCTCTCTGTCAGAGGTGCTGTGGGGCCCAGGGGACAGGGATGGCATTTTATTTACTGGACATCTATGATAGATGTCTAGTAAAGAATACCATACGTGCCCCCATGACCCCCAGCACCTTCTATGCACACATCATCCCCCAGCGCCTTGCATACACACATAATCACTTTGATGTGTGTTTGGCGCTGTAAGGCCCAGGGGACAGGCATGGTATTTTTTTACTGGTCATCTTGCCTAGTAAAAAATACCATATCTGCCCCCCCTGATCCCCAGCGCCTTGCATACACACATAATCACTTTGTGTGTGTGTGTGTTTGGTGCTGTGAGTCCCAGGGGACAGGCGTGGTATTTATTTACTCGATGTCTGTGATACATGGCCAGTAAAAAATACCATCCTCTGCCCCTGGTCCCCCAGTGTCTTGCCTACACACATAACCACATTGATTGTGTGAATGTGTTCGGAGCTCGGACCCAGGGGACAGGCATGTCATTTTTTTACGGCCATCTATGATAGATGGCCAGTAAAAAAACATGCCTTAGCCCAGTGCCCCAGCGCCTCGCAATCACACATAATCACATTCATCATTATTTTGATTAGGTTTGACTGCAAGACACTGGCACACCATGGAGCGGGCATGGATTTTTTTTTACTGTGCATGGTTGATAAAGCAAGCATGAAAAGTGTCATTATGTAGCTAGAATTGTATTTTAATGCAGCCAGTCTAGCCATTTCTTATTGTGGTATGGCATTTTGTTTTGGGCATCTTTGATAAAGCAAGCAGGGTCAGTGGTATTATTCTTACTGTGGCATGACATTTCGTATTAAGCATCTTCGATAAAACGAGTATAAGTGTTATTATGTTGCTAGACTGGCATTCCAATGCAGCTAGTCTAGCCATTTCTTACTGAAGCAATCAGGATCAGTGGTATTATTCTTACTGTGGCATGACAATTTGTATTAGGCACCTTTGGTAAAGCAGGCATACGTGTTATTATAAAGCTAGACTGGCATTTCAATACAGCCAGTTCAGTCATTTCGTATTGTGGTATGGCATTTTGTATTGGGCATTGTTCATATAGCAAGCATGATGAGTGTTATTATGAAGCAAGACTGTCACTTTTAAGCAATTAACCTAGCCATTTCTTATTGAGCTATGACATTTTGTATTGGGCATCTTTGTTAAAGCAAGCATGATACGTGTTATAATGTAGCTCAACTGAATTACAGCCAGTACGTGTTTTCATACGTCGGCATGCATTTTTAATGGTTAAGCCAACTGGGGTATGTTCTTATGTGGGGATACTGCCATATATTGGCAGAACAAACATGGCCATGTTTTCTTATAGTATAATTATTAGCATAATGCACAAAGCAAACATGAGTATGTTCTTATATGGAATAGTAAGGTGTAATGTTGCAGTCAGCATGGAAATGTATGAGCACAGCCAGTGTGAAAATGTTTTATACTGACACATATTGTGTGAAAATCCATCATGAAAATGTGTTGGAAAAATGCTCCTGTGCACTGTTGGTGACTTGCATCTATTGGATTATTTTCATGAGTTTACCAGCAAAACCCAATTGCAAACTGTTCTGCATTTTACCCAATTTTTCTAAAAAGTGTGTTTTAAAATGCACCATTTTCACCCATTATTTAAAAATATTTCTCGGGGGAGAACCCACCAATCCCCCTTTGAGTGATGTGGGCTCCCTCGCTGCTCTCGGTTGCTCTGGCATATCTGGAAATGTATTTACGCTGCTCCAGTTAGTTACAAGATTCAGCAGCCGCCACTTGCTATCAGAGCGATGGAGAGTCTGCTTATTAGAACATATGGGACCAGCAGTATGAATCGCCAGAGAAAATGTGCTCACCTCTTTTGGAAAGCTACTTTTTTGACTATCTTCAAGAAGGGGGAGACTAAGTTAGATGCAACTTCTTATGCACCCGTCTCCCTGAAAAACTCAGGCAGCAAAATGTACTCGAAAGCCCTAAGAAACAAATACAAACAGATTCTACATTGATTATATGGATCAGCAAATAAGAGCTCTCTTACATCATATTATGCAAGAGACAAGGTATTAAATTGAATGACAGTGTGTGTCCATGTATTATAAGTAACAAAATACCCCTAGCATGGATTTCCTTGACATTATTAAAGAACTCAGTCTTCGGCATCATTCCTCTATTTGGTCACACAACTCCTCAGTGACTTGCAATATCCTTATAGCAAACAGTAGGAGGTATTTTATCCCATATATATTCCCATTCCAGCTGCATTGGAGGTTTTAGAACTGGATCTGGGGTCCTTCCACAACATAATTTTGATTGAGTTTGAGTTTACACCTGGTTGTATCATTTTAAATGTGTTAGGAAATTACATATACAGAGGCACTTTTTTCGAGTATTGCAGGAATGAAAAGATGTCAGTCTATAGCGAAACAAGGTATCACTTTGTTAAATGTGGACATTTTAGACATGTGCGTGCTGATTCATGGAATTATTTGCACTGAAAAACAGGGATTTGTGCGCCATTCTGCCCGCAAATCCCTGTTTAACAAATGGGGATTTGCAGGCAGAATGGCGCACAAATCCCTGTTTTTCAGCGCAAATAATTCCATGAATCAGCCCCATGTGTAATTTAGAGAATCATGCCAATATGTACTCTGCATCAATGTCAACGATGGGAAGGATCCTGTATGGAGAATTGATGGCTTCATGAAAGATGCTCTTTTGAAGTTGCATGACAGAAAGCGGTAGGAGTCGATTACTATGACAATTGTTGAAATATCTAACAATATTGTAGAGGATGTATAATTGTTCCTTTATAACACACTAAGTGCGAGCGCGGGATTTGAAGCTCTGTTGCTATACATTGCCTTGCTTCCAAGGCAAGCCCATTGCCCATGAGCTATCCGACTGGCCTGATGCATAGTGAATTGAGCTGCTATACTTAAGAGGTGGGAAACAATTCTGGAGTGTAAAGAGGCCTATCATTTCCCGTTTTTACCTCTATCCCAAATTCCTTACATTTGTATTGATGGTGGTTTTAAATGTTTTCCTTTTTCACTGGTTGTATTATGTAAATAAATCATGAACTTTGTGAATCTGATGTTTTGTGGTGTTTAATACATTTTTTCTTGTAAATATTACATTCATGAACATTTCTTTTATATGTAAGAACCACAGGGTTTTAATTACCCACTTCTGGTTCAAACATCATGCAGACCTTCTAGATATATATAGAGAGTTCTGTCACAGCTTTACCCAAAAGAGCAATTTCACCAAATACGATATACCACACCGGCACAGGCCCAATTGTGTTGGGACATTTGGCGTGCTACTTTTAGACCCAACAACTGTTTTAGAATCATATACTCTTACTTCACTAGGCAAGAAATAGCACCATGTCCCCACAGCTTTGCGCCAAAGGTGGCAACTGGAATAGCCTGCATTTCAGGCACCTCCAGTGCATGCTAAATGGTGCGACCAACAAAGTTGTTAGAAACACTACCATTGCCCAACCGGCCAGAGTAGCTGCACCTTTATCCATTTGATCTTCCATTTTGTTGATGTATACAGGTACAGAAATAATCATAACCCGCCACCTAGTCTAGCATAGTCTTGCCTACAGTGAATACAAGATGATAATGCATGGACACTCCTACTGTATGTTATAAGGATATTGCAACTCACAGAGAAGTTGTGTGACCAAATAGAGGAATGAGGCTGAAGACTGAGTTCTTTAATAATTTCACAGAAATCCGAGGTTACTTGCAATATCCTTTTTTTATGGTAGGGGGCATTTTGTTACTTATAGTACATGGTCATAGACTGTGATTTCATTTAATACCTCATCTCTTGCATAATGTGATGTAAGAGATTTCTCATTTGGTGATCCATATAATCAATATAGAATCTGTTTGGATTTCATTGAATCGCCCAAGCAGAATAACTGTTTGTGTTCCTGGGATGACAATTTGGGAGTATGATCGAGCTTCCTATCCTAAAAATAAAGGCACAAATGAAAATACTCTGCCTGAAACGAAATAACCTGCACTGGAAGATGTCCTGCATTTCTCACAAACTGTCCACTCACATAAATCTCAATATCTATCTTTGTCCCAAAGGAAAGTAGAGATCAATCTTGTTGTCACATCTGCACATTTGGACAAACTTTGGATAGGTTGGTTCAGCAACCCAATATATTTTCAAGTATTTCACAATTTTCGGATGAAGATGAGGGAATATCTGTAGATGCTAATAATTTTCTATTAATCCAAACTATCAATAGGTGGCTGTTTCTCAACTAAAGGATCAACTAAACAAGAGGGTCCACTGAAACACTCTTTTTATGTATAGCCCCGCTAACATGGGGTTCAATGTGAAAAATGCCATTAATAAAGACATGCCTAGATTATTTGAGTTACAGGATTTACACAATTCTTAAACACATTCATATTCTTGGAATGCTTTGACTGAGTCTCTTCCTAACCATCCATTCTTTAATCCAAGAAATAAAGGTAAAAAAAATAGTAAGTTATTTCCCAGATTTGGAAGTGTAGCATTTAGGTGATGTATCCAATTCCCATAGGAGGGGGTTATTTCCAGCCCTAGTAAATGGAATGGAAAAATGAAAAAAAGTAGAATCATAACAAAGGGGACAATGGATAAGATGGGTAGTAGTAGTACAGAGAAGACAAGTATGCCTAACATTTTTAATAATCAGGATGAGAATGCATTCTCGGCAGTACAAAATAGTATTGCAATGAGCAATGAGCATGAGGGTTTGATGCTCTAATTCAACACTAGAGAGAATGAGGCTCCTATAGGGAAATAGGAACAGACTTATGGATTCTTTAGTGTCAAGAGTTGGGCCATTTGAAAGAGCAAATCCTCTTAAAACGAGGCAATAATCTCAACTAATCTATAAATGATTCCCCAACTGTGATTACTGAATTCTAAAGCTATGGATATGATTGAGCTTGGGATGTGGTTGTGTTTAACACATGAGACCATTATTGCAATTGTTCAAAAACAAATAGCAATTCACATGATTATGCCTCATATAAATATTTAAATATTTTCAGAATTTCCAGCATTGGCCTTTGCAAGGGTAAGCTGAAATAGCTTTTCGGTCATAATATTGAGTCAGGACATCTTGAAAAGAATTTAAGCAAGAAGCAACTTTATTTCTAACTGACAGCAATACGGTAGGGCAGTATTATTAGTTGGGTCTGTGTATCGGTATGTGCATCTATCTGAATGAGTCCTTAACCAGGTATGTTGAAAAAGCCATGTTTCTACAGAGTTGAGAAATTGGAGAATTTTGGGGGCATTCTGAGCCAAGACTGGGATCGAGTACCAGAGGATGGATGTGTGACAAGATTGTTTGCGCGTCGTCTCGGACAATTTTTAAATCAAGCCGGTTGGTCGATTTACTGTGCGAGGAGCGTGTGCCACCAGATATGTGAAACGTAGCCACCAGGTACACTGGTGTGCTACTTGTGACTGCGTTGCAGACAACAGATGCAGTCTTGACCATTATCTTGGCTTGCAGAGGAAGCCAATGTTATTTGGGTAGGACCGGGCTAATTCTGGCACATTTCTGTGCACCTGTAATAAAACATGCTGCAGCATGGTGGGCTGTTTTTTAGAGGGCCAAGTAGCCAGCTGGGAGCCTCATCAGTAGGGCATTTCCCCCATCAATGTGCAAGACCACAAGGGCCTGTACTATGGTCCGGAAGTCCTGCAGCGGGATGAAGGGCTTGATTTGGCAACGGGTGGAGTTTCAGAACCAAACTGTTGGGGTCTTCTTGGCTATGTGTTTCTAGAAGTACAGGTTGCTGTCAACAGATTTTGCTGAGTCAGAGAGCTGAGGGTCAAATCCTTCTAGGTGCAAATAATTGAGCCAACATAGGAAGATTAAGAGGGAGCGATGTTGCTGCAAATAAATAAGAGCGACTCAGATGCATTGTACGGATGCAATATAGTTTGCCTCTAAAAGTCTAGGCTGATTAATCCCCTGTGATGCAGAATATTATTGATGTAGTTAAATGACAAACAGAGCCAAACAACAGTTACTTAAAGATGGTCTAGTGACTTTAAATACATCAAATTCATGTTTTGCCTTTGAAGAGATTGTGGCAACAATGATATACTATTAATGCAAATTAGGAAGTTGATGAATCTTTTGAAGAACTCCAAGGACAGGGTAAGACAAGTGAAAAAGTTTAATACATATGTACACACAGTCAGGTGTCATGACTATATTGTGAAATAATCTAAGTAGTGATTGACAACATTTTAATTGTATGATAACCACCCCGCTGATGCAATATTATATATGGGGTATCTACATGCTAAATAATCACCTGAAAAGCATTGTGCTGTAGTGATTATCCTGCTTAATTCTAGTTGGAAAACTCACCCTAGAATTCTGCTCCATATCAAGGTAAATATTAGAAGCATGACATTGCAAAATGTGTGTCAAGGAACTATCCTCAATGGTGCAAATGGGGTATTTAAAGAAGTCTCCCCAGTTTTGTCTACTTTTCTTGGATTGCTAAACTGACCAATTATTGATTATATATCTCTTTCTATTTTCAGTTGTTTGATAGAGTTAATCATTTTAAATTATGAGTACTACTTCTAACAATCATAGTTAGCTGATATTAAAAGTGAACTTAAGTTTTGAAGTCAAATCTAAACTCACACTCACAAATTTGGAACTGAGATGCTTAAATGGAAATAAAATCTGAAGTTACAATTGTATGGTTAACCATAACAAAATCTGCAGTCTGCTACAGAAAGTGCTAAATATAGTTATGAATAAAGATAGTTCTATACAAAAAGATCTGATAGAATGAATATATGTGGATTCTGGTGTATCGTGTAAGCACTTAATGAAATCTGATTGATGAAACTAATCCTGGCATGAGCCATTGGTTTTGGAATTTGTTTGGCTTGATAAATATTGAAACCAGGTTTGCCTGATCTCTAGAAAAATAATCCCAGTGATCTAATCTTGGAACTGAAGAAATTAAGACTGCATTATATGAATTATATCAAATATAACAAGATTAGAGCAAATGACAGAAATTGAGATTGGATGATTGATGTTGCTAAAGGGGGAACTCAAAGAGATTTTCTGAAGTCTGATGTGCTTGAAACATTAAATATAATAAATAAAAATTGGAACATGCATGCAAATAATCTCTATAGTCAATTGATGCCTGAATAATGTGTCAATGATTATAGTCTGCTATTGCGGACATTTGACCTATCGGCTGGTTGAACTATAGGTCCAAAAATCAGACACCGATAAATGTTATTTCCCCATTTCGTATGGTGCTGGGGCAATCAAAGTGCCAGTGATTTGGTATAGGTCAGGGGCCTGAGATTTTCAGCTCTATGGACGTTTTGGCCTACAACTCACATGATGCCTCACCATTGACTATGCTAGCTAGGTTTGATAGGTGATGTAGTCCCAAACATCTAGAGATACAAAGATTGCAGACCTCTCTTGCAAGAGGATCCTACTATCTGTACAGGATGTATCTCTCGAAGATGTTGACTTAAAAATATGTTTTTCACTGTACCAATGTTGGCATCATTACTGGGAGTTCAACAATGCATAGCAACCTTAGCGCCAAACTCTTGGTTAAAAAAAATCTATGAACGGTAAGGATAACTCACTCTATGAAACAGCCATCGACTATTCTAATGCATTTGATTAGGTTGATTGCAGTTCTCTGGAATAATTTGTATTGAAGGGGAATTCTGCAAGCCCTCCTCAGTGGCCTATGCTACATGCAGATGCTCGGTTTGACATTAGTCACCTGGGAGTCTCCGGAGAATCAGACTTTAGGAAAACAACGGTGCACCTTCCAGAACACCAGCAGAATAGGCATGTTGCAGATAATATTTAACTGACCTAATCAATTTGAGGTCATTGTTCCCCTGTAAGCTGTCATGTCTCCCTCCATGGCCCTTAAAAGTTTGAATACTTTAACTGAACCCAGGCTCTTCATAGGAATTTGGCAAAAATGAATACCTCTATGATTCTAAAACACCTAATCACTATGAGCATGTTTGTGGTGGCAGGTGGGTGAACAATTTGCACTATTTGTCCACATAACTGTGGCACCAAAAAAATGGCCAGCTAACTTCCATTCTTTGCAAATTGAGATTGCTGTGATATCTGTCAGAACCAACTATAACTCGTACAGTGAGGGATCTAGTGACAGGGACAAATCCCTGAGATGCGGCATTCCTAATTTGTTGTGATAGGATTTCATTTTGACAAGTGTCTTCTTTTGTTCATACTGTAAAAGACACGTATGTTCTTGGCTAAGGAATGCTGATGTTATCTAGACGCACCCTCCAAGTATGTCAATCATATTGTCACGCCCCTCCGAGGACGGTGGTCCTTGTGGCATAAATGGACCTTAGGACGGCGGGTGTCAGCCATTTTTACTCACAAGATGGCCGCCGTAACCGGAGTTGCGGGTCTAGCCTCTGCACAACCCGGTTTCCAGGAAGTGCTGCCTCCCTACCCGGGAGTTGGTATATCTGTTTCCGAGATCAGCACAGAGTTGCGTTGCTACTCCGCTATCACAACGCTACGTAAGTTCGCTTCTAGGCTTCCTTATACGATTTGAAATACATTACATGTCAGCTTTCTAATTCTTTTCCTGTTCTGCCTCGCCCTTTTAGTGCAGCTCCCTTTGCCTCCCTTTCTCCCGATTCCACGGACTCCGTCCCTCTTTAACCCAAGTCTGCCTTCCGAATTTGCTCCGGACCGCGGTAAGCTTAATTCGATATTCTTCGGAATATCTTTTCCCGTCTTTCCTTCCTTCCCGGCTCACTATGCTATCTTCCTTCGCATAGGTACAGGTACAAGTCACCCCGACATTACGACCGCCCACGCAAGACTCTGCTACACCATAACAACTCCTAGCTCCGCCCTATTAGCCTCTCAGGTAAAGACTTCCCCGTGGCTTCCCATTATTCTTTTCTGCTTTCCCACGGTTTCTCATGAAAAACCTCTTTTATAATCATAGAAGTATCCTGAGGCTGACTGGCACCTTTTCCCACACATCGTTCCTGTTTAAGGGTAATTAAATCTTACATATCCACTATTCACTTACCTGCTGATACTTACCAGTCTCTTTCTCTTTCAAGACGAACGACCTTCGGACTGCACCGGAACCTCCGTCTGCAACTGAAGACATCATACCGCTACCTTCGGCACAGGGTTTTCTTCCCCAGAGGGTTTCCCTAGGATTTCTTCTCCTGCCTGGTTTTATCTAGGGGGGGGAGAAGTACTTGGGAGACTTTTCACTTTCTTCTCTCCGCTTGAAAGAAGAGGAGTCTTTCCCTGCAGGAAGGTGCCAGTCATAGGAGGAGGAGGAACAGAAGTAACGGTGAGTCCCTGGGGGATACCTGCCAGTTGTTTCAATTATAAGTATTATGATGACTCACATCATTATTGACAGTTAGCAACGCCCCCTATAACAGAAAGGATTATTATTAATTCTCTAATTGGATTCTGAGCAGGTTTAGCCAGGGGTTCAGAGTTACAAGGAAATATGGACGCCTCTCAACAACAACAATTAGTCACTGCAGTACAGGCGTTAACGTCTGAAGTGCAGGCTTTAAAACAAGAGAATGCCTATCTTCGGCAACAGGTAGGCAGAGTCCCTAGCTGTTCTGAGATACCTCCTGGGCCAATTCCAGGGGGTTTATACGACGGTAACCCTCATAAACTTAAGGCCTTTATTGAGGCTTGTACCGTTCAGTTCTCTTTCAAGACAGCCTTTTTTCTGAGCGATCGTGATAAGGTGGGCCACATGATTGCCAATCTATCAGGTCCCGCTTTAGCATGGGCCACGCCTCTGGTTACTATAAATAATGCCTTGTTAGATTCCTACCCTGCCTTTTTGAACAGTCTTAGAGCCATGTTCAGCCGGCAAGAAATCACGGTTTCAGCCCAAGAACAATTATTGGATTTCAAACAGGGATCTCAAGATCTGTTATCCTATATCACCAATTTCAAGCAGTTGGCTGCTGGCACGTCTTGGGCAGACGATGCTCTGATCACTATCTTCCGTAGAGGATTAAACGAAGAGTTAAAGGATGATATCTCCCGAGTACCCAGACCTCCAAATTTGGCAGAATTAATAACCATGGTCATGCAGATGGACTACCGACTGCAAGAAAGATTAAAAGAACGACGTCGCTGCCGTTCCGTGAGACACCCCATTACTTACTCTCCTAGCTTAGGGAAATCTCATACGGAAGAACCCATGCAGATAGGGTCTATCAGAGGTCGTCTCACTCCCGAAGAGCGCAATAGACGTAGGGTTAAGGGTCTGGGTATGTATTGTGGGTCCAAGGAACACGCAGTTCAAGACTGTCCCCTCATCCCAACCAAACGACAGGGAAACGCCATTACCCAACCGCAAGGGGAACCGCGGCTAGGGAATCAGTAACAGGTTCCTCATTCTCTATGATACCATCACAAATAACAGAGATCCCCGATCTTACTATGTTGGCCTTGCAGGTCCAGATCAGATGGGGTGATTCGGATCCCATTCCGGTCACAGCCTTAATAGATAGCGGGGCCGCGGGAAATTTTGTTGATACCCTCTGGAAGACCACTCATAATATACCATGTTCGGTTAAGACCTTGGCAATTCCAGTCGAGTCAGTGGATGGTAGTCCGTTAACTTCAGGACCCATAAAGGAACAAACCATAGCTTTGCGGATGAACATCTCCTCCCATCAAGAAACTATAGTTTTTGATGTAATCCGTACAGCTCACTATCCAGTAATTCTAGGGCTACCCTGGCTTCGTGCTCACAATCCTTACATCAACTGGAAGGCGGGCACTGTTTTTTTGGGCTCTGAACATTGTTTGACGCACTGTCTGTTGGAGGGAGCGGTCGGATTTCGCCCTACTATCTCCATGTTGGAAAATTCGGGTTCCATCTCTATGTTGAACCAAATACAGGAATTACCCCTCGAATACAGACAATTTCAAACGGTCTTCTCTGATTCGGAATATGCAGAACTACCTCCACATCGGAGGGATGACTGTGCCTTGGAACTAGTTCCTGAGGCACCGATTCCTTTCGGCCGCATGTATGTCCTATCAGGGCGAGAGCGTGAAGTTCTTATGGAATATCTGCAAAAGAATCTTCGTAATGGTCTTATTCAAGAATCCACCTCACCAGCTGGAGCTTCCTTATTCTTCATCCCCAAGAAAGAATCTACGGAACTCAGACCATGTATCGATTACCGGGGCTTGAATAAGATCACGATCCCTGATCGCTATCCCATGCCTCTCATACCAGATATATTTGAAGCCGTTAAAGGAGCCACCATCTTTACAAAACTGGATCTCCGCGGGGCTTATCATCTCATCCGTATACGAGCTGGCGATGAGTGGAAAACGGCTTTCCGTACTCCTTTGGGACATTATGAATACAGGGTAATGCCTTTCGGCCTGTCCAACGCCCCCGCGGTCTTCCAACGCTTTATGGACCACCTGTTTTCAGACATTCTTCTTCACACAGTTATCGTCTATTTAGATGATATCCTGGTTTTTTCTACCTCTCCATCAGAACATCGTCAGCACGTTAAAGAAGTCCTACGGAGACTGTTTAACAACCACCTCTATTGCAAATTAGAGAAATGTGAGTTTCACAGAAACCAGGTTGCCTATCTAGGATACATAATTTCGGCAAATGGAGTAGCCATGGACCCTAGGAAGGTTTCAGCTGTTACCGATTGGCCTATGCCGGTGTGCGTCAAAGATCTACAGAGATTTCTGGGATTTACTAACTTTTACAGACATTTTATCCCACATTATTCTCAAGAAATACTCCCACTGACGGCTCTTCTTAAAAAGAATGTCCGATTCCTTTGGTCAGTGGAGGCACGATTAGCATTCGAGAGACTAAAGGAACGCTTCCTCACAGGACCCATTTTGATCTCCCCAGATCAAGCCAAGAGATTTATCGTTGAATCTGACGCTTCTCATGAGGCCCTTGGGGCCGTTCTGCTCCAAGAAAACGACCAAGGAATAGAATGTCCTATAGCCTATCTTTCAAAGACACTGTCTCCCTCTGAGATAAATTATTCAGTACTTGAAAAAGAACTCCTAGCTATAAAAAGGGCATTTGAAGAGTGGAGACACCTACTATTGGGGGCAAGACACCCAGTGGAGGTCCGGACTGATCACAGTAATTTACGCGTCCTGCAATATGCTCAAACCCGAAATAGCCGTCAGGCACTTTGGGCACACTTCTTTTCACCGTATGAGATTGTTTTCACCTTTATTCCCGGGAGAGTCAATCTCAAGGCTGACGCTTTGTCTAGAAAGGATTATAACTCCTCTACGCCTTTCCGGACAGAGCTTCTGTTTCCCAGAGCTACATTCGTGCAGGTGGTTACCACATTTCTACAAAACGTGGCTAACTCAACTTTGCGATTTATCCAGTCAAATCCACAGTTTCTGGCGACCTGGAAACTCACCTTGGTCCAAGGTTGTGCGTATAATAACAAGATGCTCTTCCTCCCTTCGAGTGAATTACGAAGAACGGTTCTGAATCTTTGTCGCGACTCCTACCTGGCCGGTCACAGAGGTGTGGCTAATACTAAAGAGCTGGTCCGGCGTAATTTCTGGTGGCCGGAAATGACTCAAGACATCATGGATTACGTATCCGCTTGTGCCATCTGCTTGCAATCTAAATGCCCGCGATCTGGCCCTTCGGGTCTTCTCTCAGTAATGCCAGTCCCTAACCGTCCTTGGCAAATGATTTCCACAGATTTTATTGTCGATTTGCCACCCTCAGACGGTTGTACAGTTGTCATGGTCACAATCGATTACTTCACAAAATTGGCACATTTTGTTCCCCTTCCACGGATTCCTACTGCAGCCCAGATGGCAAAGATTTTTCTTTCACGGATTTTTTCTCTTCACAGACTTCCAGAGACCATCGTTTCTGATCGAGGTTCACAATACACGTCTCGATATTGGCAGCAGGTATGCAAGAGTTTGCATATCTCCCGGGCATTGAGCTCAGGTTTCCATCCACAGACAAACGGTCAGACGGAACGTCTAAATCAAACCCTTGAGGGTTATTTGCGCTGTTACATCTCCTCCTCACAAGATAACTGGTGTTCCTTGTTGCCTTTGGCGGAATTTGCGTATAATAACTCTCGACACTCGGCCTTGGGGTTTAGCCCTTTCTTTTGCTCCTACGGATATCACCCTCAGTGTTTTCCCAGCAGTCCGGTCTCCGCATCTAGGTTTCCCGATGTGGATCTCCTCATCAATGCTATTCGGATGGGACATCGGACAGCCAGAACCTCTCTTCTGGAGGCCCAGGCCCGTGTCAAACGCTCTGCTGATAGACATCGCACTCCAGCTCCAAGTTTGGTGCCAGGTGATGTCGTTTGGTTGGCTTCTCGATTTTTACCTCGTCATCTGGTGCCGTCCAAATTGTCCCCGAGATACTTCGGTCCCTTTCGCATTTTGCAACGAATGGGGTCGTCTGCTTACAAGCTCAAGCTCCCTCCGTCTTGGTCCAGGATTCATCCGGTGTTCCATGTGTCGCAATTGAAGAAAGACGTGGTGGATCGTTTTTCCCGAACACGGATGGGTGTACCCCCTCCTGTCATCACCCCGATGGGACCCGAATATGAAGTGGCTGGTATTTGTGATTCTCGTCTTTTTCGGGGACGTCTGCAGTTCTTGGTTGACTGGAAAGGGTATTCTCCGGCTGATCGCTCTTGGGAACCTGCATCGGCTGTTCATGCTCCGGCTCTGGTCCGCAGGTTTTTCCGGTCCCATCCGGCTAAACCGGGTGGCCCGGGGCATTTGAGGGGGCATACTGTCACGCCCCTCCGATGACGGTGGTCCTTGTGGCATAAATGGACCTTAGGACGGCGGGTGTCAGCCATTTTTACTCACAAGATGGCCGCCGTAACCGGAGTTGCGGGTCTAGCCTCTGCACAACCCGGTTTCCAGGAAGTGCTGCCTCCCTACCCGGGAGTTGGTATATCTGTTTCCGAGATCAGCACAGAGTTGCGTTGCTACTCCGCTATCACAACGCTACGTAAGTTCGCTTCTAGGCTTCCTTATACGATTTGAAATACATTACATGTCAGCTTTCTAATTCTTTTCCTGTTCTGCCTCGCCCTTTTAGTGCAGCTCCCTTTGCCTCCCTTTCTCCCGATTCCACGGACTCCGTCCCTCTTTAACCCAAGTCTGCCTTCCGAATTTGCTCCGGACCGCGGTAAGCTTAATTCGATATTCTTCGGAATATCTTTTCCCGTCTTTCCTTCCTTCCCGGCTCACTATGCTATCTTCCTTCGCATAGGTACAGGTACAAGTCACCCCGACATTACGACCGCCCACGCAAGACTCTGCTACACCATAACAACTCCTAGCTCCGCCCTATTAGCCTCTCAGGTAAAGACTTCCCCGTGGCTTCCCATTATTCTTTTCTGCTTTCCCACGGTTTCTCATCCAACCTCTTTTATAATCATAGAAGTATCCTGAGGCTGACTGGCACCTTTTCCCACACATCGTTCCTGTTTAAGGGTAATTTACGTTACTCTAAATCTTACATATCCACTATTCACTTACCTGCTGATACTTACCAGTCCCTTTCTCTTTCAAGACGAACGACCTTCGAACTGCACCGGAACCTCCGTCTGCAACTGAAGACATCATACCGCTACCTTCGGCACAGGGTTTTCTTCCCCAGAGGGTTTCCCTAGGATTTCTTCTCCTGCCTGGTTTTATCTAGGGGGGGAAGAAGTACTTGGGAGACTTTTCACTTTCTTCTCTCCGCTTGAAAGAAGAGGAGTCTTTCCCTGCAGGAAGGTGCCAGTCATAGGAGGAGGAGGAACAGAAGTAACGGTGAGTCCCTGGGGGATACCTGCAGTTGTTTCAATTATAAGTATTATGATGACTCACATCATTATTGACACATATTGGCATAACACAAGTTAGAAAGGAGATTGGTACACGCACCTATATAACATCCAAGACCAAAGACAGCATGAAGAGTGGTTGGAGTCTGATACATAGGTCTGATACATACAATTATACATTGTCATATTATTTTATGTTAAGTTGAATACTGGGATGAAGACAAGGTAATTGGTTAGGATCTACCAATTGCAATCACTAATTAGGTGTCCGTTCCAATGTGTCTTCTGTAAGGGATCACGAGTAAGACTCAGACACAGTAACAAGTTTCAGTATGAAATAGAACCTTTATTGTCAAAATAAGGAGAGGAGTTGGAGAAATCCTACCTGTCCCTATGTCTATGAAGGGTTTCCCTGTCTCAACAGAATTAATGAACGGCTGCATCAGGCTGTTAAACCAAAGAGAATCCTCCATCCTATGTCCAAATACCCTAAACTGAACCCTAAATGTTCAACTTAAAACAATGTGTACAAGGGGGATTCTATAAGCTATGCACTTGTAGCTGTCATGGTCATGAAGTCAGGGGCACTGGCATACAGGGGTCGCATGCACAGGAGACCTGGGTGGACACTGTCCTAGCGCCTTTGGCACCAGGCTCATGAACAAAAGTAAACAAGAACATCCATTCAACACCAAAAAGCTTTTATTATGGACATAGCACTTCAGATGCATTAACCTTGAACATTCCATCCATTAAGCAGGATGCATTAACCTTGAACATTCCATCCATTAAGCAACCCCAAGTGTGTTCTTGGGTATGGCTGCCAATGGATTGCTCACTCTCTAGGGGTTGCATGGTGTGGCCCATAAGCCAGCCCTAATGGGCGTGCCTACGATCTCAGCTATATAAGCTGTACCGATCCTCAAGAAAGATGATTCAAGTTATTCTGCACTTGCCAGCAGCGTAATGCTCACCATCGCCTGAGGTCAGACTTACCTTTGAAGATCCTGCTTCCTGGACATCCTGCTTCCTGCCAGCATACTTACCAACTGGGGGAAGCTGTTCTTACCTGTACATCTCTTCGGCGAACCAAGTATTCATCTTTACACTTTCCGGAACGCCGAAATCTTCATCTTGGCACCGCAGCACGACACGCTCCATCGTCGACAGCAGCGCATGCAAGGAAAACAAAAGACAAGGTTAGACATCGAAAAAACAGTCAGTTAAAGTTGCGCTTCGCCATATTTTGCGCTTTCCTTAATCGATCACTAACCTGCTGTCGAACATTGCGGTAGCATTCATCTTCCATCTGGTCGCGTCTCGTGTCTCACAGCTGCATTGAGGCCACATTTCCATCTAAGGGAAGAAAACAGAAGAGAGACATTATTGCGGGCATAAATAGGAGCAACATATAAAGACATTAAACAGAACGAACAGCCTCACAAGAGCTCAAGAAAGACTTACCAATCATAAGGAGAAGTATAGTTGTAGCTGGACTGGACTAATCCTTATCAGGGAACAGTGAAGGAACTAGATCCCATTTGATGCGCCCCTGCCAGAAGTAGCAGGACGGAGAGCTTATCTTCCATAATTCACAGGAGCAGTATCACCACGTACCACCGCTCACAGCTTTTCTACTGAGGGAGAGGCCTGAAGGGGGTGATTCAAGTTCAGGGAGGGCTGCAACCATGCCCCAAAGCCTCCACAGAGACCAGGTGAGCTTAACAGAACGCAAAGACTCTAATACTCTCTGCCTGGGTTTTATGGAAACTTCAGAAACAGATCAGTTAGCCCTCTTACTAGGGGAATTACAGGCTGAAGTACATGCTTCAAGACAGGAAACCAATGCATTACAGAGGGATCTTATTGTAACTCGAGAAAGAACTGACGAATTGGCAAGACACATGCTACAAGCACAAGCATTACAGGTTCCACTCCCTGGAGTGACCCATTCTTCTCATTCTTCCACACCACAACAATCAACGCCGGTTCAGGAGGTTCTTCCAGGAGCAGTGCCTCTAGCCCCTCCCGAACGCTTCATCAGTGACCCAAACAAGTTTGCTGTATTTATGAACCAATGTCGCCTTCATTTCTTGTGCAGACCAGGAGCCTTTCCTAATGACCAAGCCAAAGTGGCGTTTGTACTCTCGTATTTAGGAGGTAGTGCGGCAGACTGGTCTATACCTTTGGTAAATCAAGATGACCCTTTACTCCGGAACCTTGGTAATTTCCAACATGAGATGGAGAAATTGTTTGCCAGTCAAACTCAAGGGCAAGCTCTGGACAACGAGTTGTTGTCACTCAGACAAGGGAGTCAAGATCTATTAACCTATATTGCAACCTTCAATCGTCTCATAGCCCAGACCAACTGGCCAGAAGAGGAGAGGACTATATTCTTTTACCGATGGTTACGTGGAGAACTTAAGGATGTGTTGGCGCAAGTGGTGAATCCCCCTGAGAGGTGTGCGGACTACATAGACCTGACAGTGCAACTCGATCATAGGTTGCAGAATCGGAAAATGGATCAAGCTAGATCAGAGGGACGGTCAGTTTATGTACGACCTCGTGAAAATCAGACTTAACCACATGAACAGTCTCAGCCAATGCAAATTGGTGGATTACGAAGTCCCCTTAACAAAGCAGAAAGGGAAAAAAGAAGACAACAACAGCTTTGCTTATATTGTGGATAAGCAGGTCACTTCTTCCGTGACTGCCTGGTAAAACCACCCAAGAAAACAGTTGGGGCAACAGACAAAACTGATGAAGAAGAAGAACAGAACTCGGGAAACGCCAATGCCCGGCAAGTGTAGGGGTCCGATTGTCAAGCATGAAAAAGGAATCTGTGCAGACCTCACATCTAGTCCTTCCAGTGCTTTTGGTGAATCACAAGCAACCATCGGAAATACATGCCTTGGAGGCATATATTGATTCAGGAGCTGTGGGTAAATACGTTGACCAAGTTTTGGCTCTCCAAATAGACCTTTCTCTCTGACAGAAGCAGAAATTGGAAAATGTCACTGCTGTGGATGGTTCTCAGCTATCATTCGGCCTGGTGACGCAATACACCATGAAAGTCAAGCTTCTGTATCAGGACAGGCATCAAGAGGACATTACTTTTGATCTCATTAGTGCTCCTCAGTTCCAGATGATATTGGGAATGCCCTGGCTGGAGACCCACAATCCTAGGATCGACTGGCGAAAACGAGTTCTGACATTTCCTCATGATTGTGCCGACACATTTTACAAAAAGGATGACACCAATCTGAAACCGAAGAAAGGAATCCTGTTGAGCTTCATCAGCTCCTTATCGCTTGAATACCAAGATTACCAGGATGTCTTAAAAAAAAAGAGCAAGCCAACGTTCTGCCCCCACACAGACCCTACGATTGTCAAATAGATCTTGTACCCGGAGCCCATATACATTGCAGCAGAATTTACGCTCTGACAGAACAGGAAAATCAGCATCTTAGTATTTACCTGGATAAGTACCTCGTGAACGGTTTCATTCGCCCATCCAAGTCAGTCACCTGCCTCCTCTCCCTTATTTTTCGTGCCTAAAAAGGAGGGGGACTTAAGAACTTGCATCGACTATAGAGCCATCAATCAAATTGCAGTAAAAAATCAATATCCTTTACCACTTATACCAGAGCTCATGACACCAATCTGAAACCGAAGAAAGGAATCCTGTTGAGCTTCATCAGCTCCTTATCGCTTGAATACCAAGATTACCAGGATGTCTTAAAAAAAAAGAGCAAGCCAACGTTCTGCCCCCACACAGACCCTACGATTGTCAAATAGATCTTGTACCCGGAGCCCATATCCCTTGCAGCCGAATTTACGCTCTGACAGAACAGGAAAATCAGCATCTTAGTACTTACCTGGATCAGTACCTCGTGAACGGTTTCATTCGCCCAACCAAGTCAGTCACCTGCCTCCTCTCCCTTATTTTTCGTGCCTAAAAAGGAGGGGGACTTAAGAACTTGCATCGACTATAGAGCCATCAATCAGATTGCAGTAAAAAATCAATATCCTTTACCACTTATACCAGAGCTCCTGGACCAAGAGAAACATGCTCAAATCTACACAAAACGGGATTTAAGAGGAGCATACAATCTTGTATGAATAAAAGAGGGAGACGAGTGGAAAACAGCCTTCTGCACGAAGTGCGGCGTCTTTGAATACCAGGTCATTCCCTTTGGGCGATGCAATGCCCCTGCGGCGTTCCAATGCTTTATGAATGATGTACTCCATGAACTACTTGATGTTTGCGCTCTTGTTTACACTGACGACATTCTTATCTACCTAAATTCCATGGAAAAACATGTAGGCCATGTCCGGGCAGTCTTAGAGAAGCTTGGGCAACACTAATTGTATGCCAAGTTGGAAAAATGTTTTTTCCATGTAACCGAGGTCAAGTTTCTCGGTTTCATGCTCACACCAGAAGGAGTACATATGGCTACACGAAAGGTGGATGCAATCCTCCAATGGCCTCACCAACATCCACGAAAGGAGTGCAAAGCATGCTCGGATTCGCCAACTTTTACCGTCGGTTTATACCTGGGTTTTCACAAATTGTACATCCAATTACCTCCTTGTTAAAGAAAAATAAAAAAAAGTTCCATTGGTTGACAGAAGCTGGAGAAGCCTTCCAGAAGTTGAAACTAGCATTCACTACAGCAGCAGTCCTTTGACACCCACGACCAGACCTACCTTAAATAGTTGAGACAGATACTTCAAAAATAGCCATGGGAGCAGTATTGTCACAACGAGACCCTGAAACAGGACAACTACACCCGTCACATTCTGGTCCTGTACATTTTCAGCCCCCGAGTTGAACTACGCAATTACAGATAAGGAATTACTGGCGATTAAAGCAGCATTCAAGGCCTGGAGACATTACCTTCTTGGGGCGAGACATACAGTCACTGTCATCACGGACCACCGTCACTTGCAATACTTGAAAACCGCCAAGGCACAATCCTCGCATCAACTTTGTTGGGCTTTTTCACGGAATACGATTTTATTATCACTTATAGACCTGGAGTATGCAATGGGAAAGCAGACTCTCTATCTTGCAAGAGTGAAGAAAAAGAGGCTATTACATCATCCAACCACATGGCCATAATTCCTGAGGAAAGGATTCAAACCAGAATAGCTGCCACCACATGTGTGGATGACCAAAGAACCATTTTGCAATCCCTGATGGATCAATAAACGCAACAGGAATGGCTGTTAAAAGGTGACCAGTACACCATCGAAGACAATCTACCATATTTCCAAGGACGATTATGTGTCCAAGACCAAGAACTGCAAAAGCAAATCATCACAAATGACCACGATTCATTAGTGGAAGGACACCCAGGAATAGCCAAAACTCAGGCTAAGGTAAAACAAAACTACTGGTGGCCAACCTGGCGAAAAAAGACATTGCCCAATTTATTGAAACCTGCGGTGTCTGTGCACAACACAAGTCTCAGAAACAGAACCCCGCTGGCTTACTACATCCCCTAACAGTACCGCCAGCACCTTGGCATACCCTGTTGATGGACTTCATCACGGATCTTCCACCCTGCAATGGATACAACACCATATTAGTCATTGTGGATGTATTCTCCAAAATGGTCAATTTCATCCCTCTGAAGGGACTTCCAACTGCGTCAACTCTCGCTTCTGTGGTCCTAGATCAAATTGTTTGATTGCATGGATTTCCATCAATATTAGTATCTGATCGCAGAACACAATCTGTATCTACCTTTTCGAGAAAGTGGTGCACAATTGCCAAAACCGATCTCCGGTTGTCCACAAGCCATCACCCTCAAACTGATGGGCAAACTGAACGAACCAACCAAACTTTAGAGCAATATCTCAGGTGTATGTTGCAACAGTCCGAGGATTCTTCGAAAAATATACTCTGGCTAGCTGAGTATGCATACAACAACTCAGTACACACAAGCAGAGGGCAAACTCCATTCTACACTGTGCACGGAAGGCATCCGAGGACATCAGTATTTGATCCACCAGATACCCTGGAAATGCCAGCCATAAAAAACTTGCATAAAACCATCACTCAGGTTCTTAAGCAGGCGACAGAGCATCTGACCAAGGGTAAGGAAAGATAAAAACTGTTTGCTGATCGACATCGGAAGGAAGCTCCCGCCTACCATATTGGAGAAATTGTGTGTTTAGCATCCAAATATATTCCCCTGAAGGGGCCAAGAGCTTTCCGCCCAAGATACCTGGGCCCCTATACTATAAAGTCCATAATCAATCCTGTCGCCATAAAATTGGAGTTACCATCTCACATAAAAATTCACCCCGTTTTTCATGTCTCTCTCCTCAAACCAATGAAGTCCATTAAATGGCTCAGTTCTCCGCCAGAGCCTGAAGTAATAGATGGAGAACCGGAATATGAAGTCAAATCCATCCTGGACTCCAAGGTGGTTCGACCAAAATTGTATTGCCTAATTGACTGGAAAGGTTACAGACCTCAAGACCGAACTTGGGAACCCAGTGAACATGTCCATGCTCTGCGTTTAATCAGACAGTTCCATCACAATAATCCCACCAAACCAGGACCGGGAGAAGACCCACCCTTGAGAGGGGCCTTGAGGCGGAGTGCTCTCATGGTCATGAAGTCAGGGGAACAGGCATGCAGGGGTTGCATGCACAGGAGACCTGGGTGGACACTGTCCTGCGGCCTTTGGCACAAGGCTCATGAACAAAAGTAAACAAGAACATCCATTTAACACCAAAAAGCTTCTATTATGGACATATCACTTCAGATACATTAACCTTGAACAGTCCATCCATTAAACAGGATGCATTAACCTTGAACATTCCATGCATTAAGCAGCCCCAAGTCTATTCTTGGGTGTAGCTTCTAATGGATTGCCTTTGCACGTGCTCACTCTCTAGGAGTGGCAGGGTGTGGCTGGTAAACCAGCCCTAATGGGAATGCCCACGATCTCAGCTATATAAGCTGCCCGATCCTCAAGACAGACGCTTCGCGTTATTCTGTTCTTGCAAGCAGTGTAACGCTCACCGTCGCCTGAGGTCAGACTTACCTTTGAAGATCCGGCTTCCTGGACATCCTGCTTCCTGCCAGCATACTTACCAACTGGGGGAAGCTGTTCTTACCTGTACATCTTTTCAGCGAACCAAGTATTCATATTTACACTTTCCGGAACGCCAAAATCTTCATCTTGGCACCGCAGCACGACACTCTCCATCTTCGACAGCAGCACCTGCAAGGATAAACAGAAGACAAGGTTAGACATCGAAAAAACAGTCAGTTTAAGGTTGTGCTTCACAATACTTCGTGCTTTCGAAAAACCATCACGTACCTGCTGTCGAACATTGCAGTAGCATCCATCTACCATCCGGCCGCGTCTCGCGTCTCACAGCTGCATTGAGGCCACATTTCCATCTAGGGAAGAAAACAGAAGGGAGACATTATTGCGGGCATAAATAGGAGCAACATATAAAGACATTAAACAGAATGAACAGCATCAAAAGAACTCAAGAAAGACTAATCAATCATAAGGCGAAGCATAGTCGCAGCTGGTCTGGACTAATCCTTATCAGGAATCAGTGAAGGAACCAGATCCCATTCGACATGCCCCTGCCAGAAGTAGCAGGATGGAGAGCTTATCTTCCATAATTCACAGGAGCAGTATCACCACGTACCACTGCTCACAGCTTTTCTACTGAGGGAGAGGCCTGAAGGGGGTGATTCAAATTTAGGGAGGGCTGCAACCATGCCCCAACGCCTCTGCAGAGACCAGGTGAGCGTAACAGCAGCTTTCTCTTGGAGTTCCAAACATAAAGTTCTTAGGTGACAAAAACAAAAGGGAATTGAACTTCCGCTAGAGCACGGGTGCACAACTTACAGCCCATGGGCCATTTGCGGCCCGCCATGCTATTTTGTCTGGCCTGCCAGCAACAAAGATTTTCCTAATGCAGTGCGGTCCGCAAGCAGCATCGGCCGCCCTCCATTAGGAAAAGACTTTGGTATTCTTCTGGGCTGGACAAAACACCTCATTGGTTCAGTGCACACGCACCACATCGCTCCTACAAACCACGTAGTGCGTGTGTGCTGCACCAATGGAGTGCCAGCACTATGGCTGGTGAGGTCAGTTAGGCTTGCTGCATTTCACCCAGCATGTCTAGTAAGTACATATGGGGGGGTGCTGCTTCTTTGTGTGTGTGTGTGTGTGTGTGTGTCTAAGGTCTGTCCTGACTTTGTTTCTGTGTATGTTGATATGCGTGTATGTGGGAGATGTGTTGGGTCTGTCCTGCCTGTTTTTTTGTGTGTGTATGTTGAGGTGTTGGGGTTGGGGGATGTGTCGGGTCTGCCAGTATGTTTGTTTTCGTTTGAATGCTGAGATGCGGGGCTGTCAGGGGGTGTCGAGTCTGTATGGGTGTTTGTTTTTGTATGTGTGTGCAGTGTATGTTGAGATGGGATGTGAGCGGTGTCGGGTCTGTTCTGACTGTATATTTCTGTGTATGTTGAGATGCGGGGGTAGGGGAGATGTGTCGGGTCTGTCCTGCCTGTTTTTTTGTGTGTGTCTGTTGAGATGTGGAGGTGGGGGGATGTGTCGGGTCTGCCTGTATGTTTGTTTTTGTATGTATCTTGAGATGCAGGGATGGGGGTGTCGAGTCTGTATGGGTGTTTGTTTTTGTATGTATGCACGTGCAGTGTTTGTTGAGATGGAGGTGTGGGGGTGTCAGGTCTGTATGTTTCTTATTGTGTGGGTGGGCAGTGTATGCTGAGATGGGGGTGGGGGTTCTGGTCTGTATGGGTGTTTGTTTTTGAATGTATGTGCAGTGTATGTTGAGATGTGGGGGTGTCGGTCTGTCTCTGTTTGTATTTGTGTGGATGGGCAGTGTATGTTGAGATGTGGAGATGGGGGTGTTGGGTCTGTCTGTGTGCTGTTTTTGTGTGTATGGGCAGTGTATGTTGAGATGCGGGGGTGGGGGGGGTTGGGTCTGTCTGTTGTATGTTATTGTATTTATGTGCAGTGTATGTTGAGATGTGGGGGCGAGGGGGTGTCGTGTCTGTCTGTATGTTTGTATTTGTGTGGATGGGCAGTGTATGTTGAGATGTAGGGTTGGAGGGGGTGTCAGGTGTGTCTGTATGTTTCTATTTATGTGAATGGGTAGTGTATGTTGAGATATGGGGTTTGGGGGGTTTCGGGTCTGTCAAAATGTTTGTTATTGTATGGATGGGTAGTATATGATGAGATGCGGGGGTGGGGTGTTTTAGGTCTTCATGGGTATGTATGAATGGTGTATGCTTGTTAGTTTGTATGCTGAGATGGGGGTGGGGGAGTTCGGATCTGTATGGGTATGCATGCATGCTGTATGCTTCTTTGTATGCTGAGATGGGGGTTTGGGTCTGTATGGCTATGTATGCATGGTGTTTGCTTGTTAGTTTGTATGCTGAGACGCAGTTGGGGGGTTGGGGTCTGTATGGGTGTATGTATGCATGGTGTATGCTTTTTAGTTTGTATGCTGAGATGGGGCGGGGTGTTGGGGTAAGGATGGGTGTATGTATGCATGGTGTATGTTTGTTAGTTTGTATGCTGGGGTGGGGGGTTCGGGTCTGTATGGGTGCATGGTGTATGCGTGTTAGTTTGTATGCTGAGATGGGGGTGAGGGGTGGGGCCCATGGGGCATAGTGTTTGTTGAGGGGTGGGGGCCATGGAGCATAGTGTTCGGTTGGGGCATAGGAGCCATGGGGCTTAGTGTTTTGTTGAGGGGTGGAGCCCATGGGGCATAGTGTTTGGTTGAGGTGTGGGGGTGTAGTGTTTGGTTGCAGGGTGGGGCCCATGGGGCATAGCGTTTGGTTGAGGTGTGGGGACATAGTGTTTGGTTGAGGGGTGGGGCCATGGGGCATAGTGTTTGGTTGAGGGGTTGGGGCCATGGGGCATAGCGTGTGGTTAGGGGTGGGGGCCATGGGGCATAGTGTTTGGTTGAGCGGTAGGGGCCATAGGTCATAGTGTCTGATTGGGGTGTGGGGCCATGGGGAATAGTGTTGCACTCCGCAAGAGTGAACCCAATAGTAAAGCTAAAACAGGCAGCCATACTACTCTAGGCAAACCTAAACAGCAAAGTAAAGCAGTCCAAAATAAGGGAATGTCCAATCAAGGGTCAATAAAATATGTATACTATAATAAAACAGACAATATGCAATTATTGAATAGGAATAAATTATAACAATGGAAAAAGTGCAGAACAAAATGTAAGTTTGACAAATAAAGACTGTTACACCTCAAAAACGTATTCTTTTTCCATGTGTTTAATAAAAATAAGGGGTTGAAAATGCCTCCTGCCATGCCACGCCACGCCTATTGCTCCGCCCACATTTACTTTTCGGCCCACTGTAGGCAGCATGTAAGGTACTTTCAGCCCTCAGTCAAAATCAGTTGTGCACCCCTGCACGAGAGGAAGGGATCCTCCAATCACCTATGTTTCTTCTGATCTTTCATTGTCTGTCCGTTACTTCTAGAAAAAAGGTCAAATAATGTTCCACTGTTTCAAAGGGCTCTCCCCTTATGTCCATTTCTTTATACAATATTTCACTTCCCAGATTCAAGGGGGACAACTTCTCCCTTGAGTTTCTCCACTTATCATGCTTCCATAGTTTTAAGGAAAATACCTCTTTGCCTTTGTTCCGTCTGTTTTCACCATGCAATATATTCTAGGGGGAATAAGACTTCCTTGGAGTTTTTTTTTAAACACCCAGCTATATTCAGTCTTCAATGTATCTCAATTAGCCTTAAAGGGGTATGGTTCTTCCCCTTTCCTTTGACTGTTCCTCTTTTTACCCCTGGTCCACTCTCCTGCCAGGATATTGGGACTTTAACACAAATCCCTAAAAGGGATGTGAGTCTTCCCTTTTGTATTCGTTCTTACTGTTTCACGGTTTCAATTATACTTCTTTTCTCACTCCTGGTTTACTCTCCTGCCAGGATACCACAGTTCTTCTTCTTCTTGAGTGCGAGTCCCAGACTCGCACAATGCCTGGTCTACTCTTCTGTCAGGGCTTTATATTCTGTCATGCGTTTGAGCCCCAAACTGTTTGCCTGGTTCACTAACCGGCCCAGGCTTTTCGGAACGGCATCCGCCCGCAGGCCTTCATAGAAGCACTGGTACCGTTATTTACGGTGCCAGTGCTTCCATGGTCCCCATTCCCGGGAATCAAATGGGAATGGGGACTAACAATTACTGCCGCCTGACTTACTGGACCACTGGGGCTGTAATACCCTGGTGTTTCCGGAAAGTCATGTGGCAGTAAATCATCACAGGTCTGGCAGCAGCCTGCCGGTTTTACCAGCACGGCTACTGCCAGACTCGTAATGAGGCGATAGTATTTAAATCAAATTCTTTCTCCAAGGATCACGTCACTGGCCCTTTCTCATCAATTCCTCTTTTCAAATATTGGGTCATCAATCCTTTTTTAACACTGGTCATATTCGTGTCAATATCCTTTTACAAGCATTGAGACACTAGCCCTTTCTTCACACTATTCGTATTCCTATCAACCTCTCTCTCCAAGTATCAGATCACAAACACTTTCTTAATATTGTTCGTATTTGTATAACATTTCCATTTCCAACTGTTGGGCCACCGACCATTTCTTAACACTGTTTGTATTTGTATCAATTGTTCTATCCTAGATTTGGATCACCGACCCTTTCTTCGCACTATTTGTATTTGTAGTAATCTCTATTTCCAAGTATTGGGTCGCCGACCCTTTCTTCACACTATTTGTATTGGTATCATTCTCTCTTTCCAAGTATTGGGTCACTGATCCTTTCTTAAAACTGTTCGTAGTTGCATCACTTTCTCCAATTACTTTAATTGGGCTTTCTTGTGCTGTTAATGATATGTGGCACTCGCTCTAAAGTGCTCCGGGAACCCACTTGCTCTCTCTGTGCTTACCAGGCAGCTCTGGCATTGCTTGCGTCCTCACGTCTTCTTCTCCCTTGGTTCATTGACTTGGGGTGTGTCCCCTTAGCCGTATGGCTCCAGTTTGAGCTTTCTTTGCTTCTGTGGCTCCAACTGCCTATCGCAATAAAGCAGTGAGCGTCTCTTGGCCTGGTCTCTCTGCATGCCGTTTTCATCAGCCTCTATTTTGCCTTCCACAGTGTGCTCACTTCAGGCGTTCCAACCCGCACCTGCACAAGCTGTGTTCCGCTGCAGTCTCTGCCTCTCAATCTTATTCTGTTCAACTGCTTGTGTTTTAATCTTGCCAGCATTAGTTAACAGTTTCCAAAGACTAGAACGCAGCGTTTGCTTACTACTTCTGGTCATCCTCATTGTTCCATCCCTCTTCCTCGTCTCAGTACTAAAACAGTTGGGGAGGAACGTAAACACGGTTGTTGGTCATGAAAAATTGGGACTTTTTTTATCTGTGTCACAATAGGCCATACAGGAATGTTACAAAGGCACATTTGGGTCATTATAAATAACATCTGAAGGTTTATTTTTTATTCTGTGTTTTGCTATCTCTCTGGAGCGTGTCTTTCCCTACATGTTCCTCCCACCCGCTGATAGCCTCCGCCAGGGTCAGAGTAAGGTAGCTTCTGCCTTTGTCTGGCCAGAATCAGTGACAATGTTGCTAGATTTGTCACATTTCCCTTCTCACTTAACCCCCTGGTAGGCCATCAGGAGAATACATTAGTGATTTTTTATATATCAATGTGCAAAGTTAAGGATATTGTACATCCGTGATTGCAGAGCCTATTCCAGGACAGGACTTTCATGGGTAAATGATGGATTCAAAATGTTTGGGATCATTGTTAGTAAATATGTAGTACACCTTCTAGAAACAAATATGGGGCTAATGTTGAAGGAATTCACAGCAGACTGTAAATGATGGACCAAATCCAATCTAACTTTAGCAAGAGCAAAATTAGTTTCTTTCCCAAAATGTGCTACCTTTTCAACATGCTCCTCCTGGCTCTTTCTGCTAAGGTACTTAAAGTTGCAAATATCTTGGAATGTACTTTGATCAGCATCCTTACCTGGTAAGAACATACAAAACATTTCAGAAACTGTACAGAAAATGTTTACTTTGAATATAACATTCTGAATTAAAGCCTGGGTGCCACTTATTACATTATGTGAATGTAGTATTGTACCCATACTAATGTATAATGTAGAAGTATGCAGCTGCAAAATCTTAAATTAAACAAATTTGAGTGGATTGCATAGTTATATCTACTGGGGTCCCTAGATCAAGCAAAACTAAATCTATTCCTCTATGGGTGGGAATGATGCATACACCTATGAATGTATCATACCCTAAAGCATTAAAACATTGCCTTTACGGAAATTGTCCTAAGCTAAAGTAATGCCTTAAGGTACTCCAACAAGAAAGGGCCAAACAACTAGGCACCAGTGAATATTAGTTTACATATTTGTATATCAAGATTTCTAAAAAGAAAATGCTGAGTTGTGTGATGAAGCACATGGGTCAACAGAAAAATCTCGACATGATACAAGTATTTAGTTATGAAAGAATGACCTTATGAATTTACAGGGCTGTCCCAGGTGGATATTTTCCAAGTGTCAGACTTTAAAACAGGGAGGTTTTGTATTAAAAAAAGACTGTGGGGCTGATTCATGGAATTTATTGCGCACAAAATAGGCTACTTTTTCCCAATATGCGTGTGCAACTATGTTTGTCGATTCACAGAATCAAATGCGCTGCACTGTTCATGGACTTGTGTGGATTTCGAGCCGTTGAGGACCTTGCACGTTACTCTGAGCAGAGGGTGGCCGTGGCCTGCGCAGAGGGCTGGGAAGGGGACAGAACACCAGAAATGGGGACTAACTTGCGAAGAAGTCGGTGTTCCGAGGGCCTGTATGCAGGCAGTCCCTCTCACTCCCACTATTGCGGCGGAAGAGACATATTCATGGAATTGATCGCGCAACGTCTCGGCTGGGAAATTCCCATTCAAGTCCTTCATAGGATCCGCCACCTGAAGGCTGGCATAAGTATACTTGCGCATAGGATTTTCAGCGTTCAGGGGGATCGCATGTCAGATTTCAGGGTGCGTGTTCTCAATTGGGGATTCTGATGTAACGTAGGGGTGCACGTAAGCTGTGTAGCAGAGTAGAGGAATGTTTTACATGGGTTTGCACGCACATTTCCCAAGTTATGGCTAAGTTATGAATGTTCACACGTATGTTGTCAGGGTGCTGGATACCGTTACGGGGGACCCCGCGCATGCTGCCCGAATAGCAGGTCTGTTTACAGGGGATCCCATGCACTGATTGAAGGGTGCATGTATTTGCGCCCTGGGGAGCCCACAAAGTCTGATCTGGCAGTTCCCTGCTTTGCGTGTGGGCATGTCTGGGGCATTCCAGCCTTGACTTCTGAATACGGTTACTTTGCGCGGACAATTCCATGAATACGTGTTGCATGCATTTTTCTTTCTGCTGTCAGTGTCCTCGGCGCAAGGCCCTTGCGTGATTTCTGTGTGAAATTCCATGAATCGGCCCCATGTGTTTATTAGCACTCTTATAATACTATCACGTGTGGTGCTAAATTCCAAATGAGTATTGTGTGTGTAGCTTATGTAAAGGGGAATGATGTCTAACACACATCCATTGAAATGACAGCATACAAAATTGTTGAAAGTAATTGTTAATGCTATTATCTATACATTGTGTGGGATCATGAATGTGTATCGAATGTACCGGAGTTAATGGAATTAGTAACATGCAAGCTGTTTAATGAAGCTGATACATTATTGAATGTTTAGTGTTGCGTCTAGATGCCATTGCTGTTTTTATTCTCATTCATACTAATGATAATGCAATTAATCAGGTGTGATTAAAACATTTGCAAACGAATATGCTTGAAAATATCTTCCTTCCAAATCGGACAACAACATCTTGTGTGCCATAATAAGTCAACCGTCCTTTCATCGAGATTGGTATCTGCTGGCACGAGAAATTGTGCTAACAAGTTGTCTCGGTTAACTCCTAAAGAACAATAATTTATTCATGCAGAAAACACCCTAAAACAGCACAGGTGATTACAGTTCATATGGAGATTAATGTAATTTATGAACACCGTAGTAAAGCATACTATAGCAAAATTACTGCTAGCAACATTGATAGTTCTAACTTTGGAAAATTATACTTTACTTATGGTGTTTATAAAACAAATTCACATATGAGTTGAAATGCACTTTTTGTTGTTTTTGAGTACTTAACACCACATTAAAAGAAAGTGTTATCATGCTTTAAAAAGAATAAAAAAAACTACACAGTGCCTTGTGTTAATGGTGTTTCTGTTTTCAGTGGACTTGAAAATAATATGCTGAGAATGCATAGTGCATTTGTTTTCAAATCCTGCGTACTTCGACACCAGAACCAGTAAAGCAATAGGCTGATTCACACATGGTTTAACTCCTAAGGGCACGACTCATGAAATTATTTAAGTGTAACATCGGGGATCTGCATGCCATTCTGCACGCAAATCCCCATTCGTCGATTCATCGAATCGACTGCATGGGACTTTTCCTGGACTTGCGTTGTGTTTGCGCAGGCTCGGCATGTCTCTGCGAGCCGTTGAGCGCATTGCGTTACACAGCACGTAGAGTGTGGGCATGGCTTGCGCTGAGGGCTGGCAAGGGGGCGGAACACGGAAAATGGGGACAAACATGCGAAAAAGTGGGTGTTCCGAGGGATGGCCCACAGCCAATCCCTTGCACGCCCACAATTGCGCCAAACGATATGTATTCATGGAACCACCCGTGCAGTCTCTTGGCATAGTAATGGCCTAGCGAATCCCTCGATTTCTTCGCCACCCGAAGGCAGGCGTAAGTACACTTGCACGTAGGAATCGCAGCGCGGAGGTGGGTTTGCATATTGGATATAGGGGTGCGTGTACACAACTGAGATTCTGATATAACTTAGGGGTGAACATACACAGTGTAGCAGGGTGCATGAATGGTTTACAGGGGTTCACACGCAGATTTTCCAAGTTTTTACTGAGTTACGATTTTTCATACGGATGTTGTCAGGGTGCTGGCAACAGTTACAGGGGAACCTGTGCATGGTCCCCGAGATGCAGGCCTGCTTGCGGGGGACCCCATGCACTGTTTAAAGGGTGTGTGTATTTGCGCCCGGGGCAGCATGCAAAGGTAGCTGTTCTGGCTGTTAATGCTTTGCGTGGGGGCGTGTCAGGGGCGTTTTCGGGGCTCGACTTGTGAATGCGGTTACTTTGTGCAGTGAATTCCATGATTACATGGGGCGCGCATTTTTATTCTGTGCTCCGGCTCGCGGATTGTCCTTCTCTGCATGTGGCCCTTGCAGGATTTCTGTGCACATTTCCATAAATTGGGCCCTGAATGTGAGAGCCAAGTGCTCAGCAATGCAAGAAAAAAGAGCACATTTTGTGCGACTGCAGGTACAAATAATTGTGAGAAGGCACTTGCCCTCGATACAAAATCTGTAATCTGGTGCATTCTGTGTGGTTTAGAGAGCACATTCCCGTGTGCACCCCTCATTTTCAGATTGATGTGCTGCACAATGTGCTCTCCCTGTAATAGCTTTTCACTAATCCAAGCCTCAATTTTGAGGAATTCACACTTCACCTTGTATCTTTCCTGTTACTCATCTCATCCAAGAGTTAAGAAACCCTTTTAAGGTTTCAGCATCATTCTGAAACCAAAGTTATGAAACTGCGTCAACGCCACGGGGTGAAGCAGGACAGGAGAGGAAGGAGGAACTCATTCACCTTTAAATGTATGGTTTGAGACTTTTGAAGACACTGGGGTATACTTTGTGAAGAAACAACAACTGTTTTGGCTTCTACTCCGATTGACTGACAAATTGAATGTGTCACCTTAGCAGGCTTTGCACTGATGGGCAAAAGTTCCAGCAGGCCAACTGTTCACAGCTCCTGACCAAGTTAAAGTGGGTTTTGAGATGGTTCTCAGCCTCCAAGCCAACATAATAAGGAAGGTGAAATGAGGGCCTTGGAATTACACATCACAGACATCCCATTCTCTCTACCAAAATGCAATGCTTCCCATTACCTTTACCAGGGGTGGCTGGTTCGTTGGGGTGAATGGGGGGTAGCCCTTCTAATGCCAAGGGAGCAGCTCAACTCTGCCCATCACGCCAATGAGTGAGATAGGCTAATTAAGCCTTCTTCACTCTTGGACATTGTGGTGAATTACAAACATGGAATGGATTCTAACCCTCCCAACCATACATGCACATTTCATCTGTGTCGCTGGGTTGGAATGCAAAAGCTCCAAACCCTGCATGGATGTCGGCATGCAGCGTTGAGAAAGGTTCCCTTCCTGGTCCCCCCGGCACAGAGAGAGTCCTCCCTGTCCCCCCACCCGAGCACAGAGAGACATTGACCTCGCCCTTTCTCCATGTCTCTCACAGGCTCACTGACTCCACCCCATTCAGTATTGGTTCAGGGAGCGAGAGTGTGGCAAAAGCTCGGAGGTGGGTCGCCTCTGTTTGTATTAGAGGCAGAGTGGTCCTTGCCCAGTATGACCTACACACAGCATATTTTCCCTTATTTGCCAAGGGGCCAGAGGACCCCTGTGAGGTGGACGCTGTCTTGGGATTCACCTCTGTGACTGCAGGGGAGTGTACAGAGGGTGCGCCCATAATCTGAATGATGTGCACACTTTCGAGGAAACCTTTTTATTATCTGATGTGACAACACATAAGAAAACTCCACTGCAATGACTTACCCCATTTTAACTGGTATCTGGTAGATCGAGGGGCTGTTTAGAATGCATTATAGGCGAGTTCCATTAAATATATTATGGTGGGATATGAGGCTTCAGCCTAAGCAATTTATTTTCAAGGCACCAAGGGCCTAATTCACAGGAGCCTTTTATAATGGCAAAACCCCAATGCAAAACGTTCTGTGAATTAGGCCCCAAGTGCATTGAGATATTGAGCCTCATTACCGGTTTGCCGTTATCGATACCGGCAAACGAAAATACCGTTACTAGCACTTGTCTGGCAGTTATACTGCCAGATTACAAGTGCCGGTATTCACAGTAAGTACCCATTTCCATGGATTCCTGTAAGAATCCATAGGGGGATTTTGCTGCAATGACCGGCAATGGAATTACCATGCCGGTAATACAAGCATTTATTTGCTGGTAGGGGTCAGATTTACCTCCAGCTGTTAACTGGAGGTAAATCCATCACCCCTACCGGCCAAGTTGTAGTTGGCCGGTCCGATAAAAGTGTCGGTAATCATTATTTCCAGCACTTTTACCATGTACCCGCCAACTCTTCATAAGGGCTGTAAGAGGATTCAATTCAACACTACAGCTAAGTCAATGCCTAGTCTGGGATACTGAATGGAAACCCTTATTGATATATCTTTATGTCCAGTTCATGAGTTCTGGATGACTACCCCTATATGACACCCCTCTCTTAGAATCCCCCTGACCCTCCTGAGCCAAGAAGTAGTTCTGTTTTGCAAATTTAAAAGGTTTATTTGAGAATGTAAACAATATATATATATCACACTTTATAATAAATTAATAATTGAATATCACACTTAATCTGAGCAGTAATCAATAATGGATAGTCTGGCACTAGCGCACTTCTTTATAATCAATGATGAGTGGGTATAGGATGGATAAGATAACAACAATACTTTTATGGTTTCAAATAGATGCAATGTGGAATGAAAATGCAGTACAGAAAATAACTTGATAGGATTTCAGCAAAAGACAATGTAATCACTTTCTTGGACAATTCACCCCCCCCCCCCCTTTATGCAATGTAAGGAGATGAAGAGGAGAGCACACAGTTCTTAGGAATGCAATCAAATAGAATTCAGTTCAATTCCCCCCCAGCAGCTTATACAACAGATAGGAGTTTTGAAACACAGGCAAAACGCTTTGAATATGGTGACAATGAAGTGAGAAATATGCTGAAAATGCTTTTAATTCCCTTCTAGAGGTTCAGGGTGAGTGGTATCTAGTTAATATTAGTTCAGGCTTACTCTAGCAATGATTCAGGGATGGTTCTTAGGAGGCAAACGAAATTTTTAGCAAGGAAAGAAATGACTGCTGATGGTTACACATGGCTGGATTTTTAACCAAATCGCAAATCGCGGTAAAATTCGCAAGTGCGTGAATCGTGATTGCGGAAAAAGTATAAGGAGTAGGAAGTCGGTTCTAGGCTTGTTGGAAAGGTAAGATTCTAAGCTTTCAGAGGAAAGTTCCAGAGATACGGACGATTAAATAAAGGTAGTTTATCGGATTTAAAGTAAACTCAAAATGACAGGTGACAGCTTTGCAGCTGCAGAATTGACAAATGACAGTGGTGCAGCTTTTCAAATGACAGGTGACAGTTAGGAGGCAGTTCTACTTAGGTTAAAATTGTTTGGATTAGATTATTTTAACTAAGAGATTGGTTCTGCACAGTTCTGCTAGGTACTCACAATATATTTTTGAAATAGGCCTCGCCACGGATCTGGTCAGGTTTTGGACTGGACTCCGGTTCTGGTCTCGGCACTTCACAGTGATCTGGGTCAGCTCTCTGGTTCTGCTAACAGCGGTCTCGGTCACTCTGGATCTCTGGCCTCTGGTTCTGGATTCGCCCTGGACGGTCTCTGCGCACAGCGTCTGGTCTCTGCTCTGCTGGTCTGGTCTGACACTGCTCCTGGCCCGGCTTCTGGATCTCTGTGTACAGCATCTGTGCACAGCTCCTGGATCTTTCTGCACAGCTTTCTCTGGACACAGCGCTGATCTGCACAGCTCCTGGATGCTGCTACCGCTGTTAGGTTTGCTGGATGCTGAGGCCTGCTGAGAAGAGTTCTCAGTTTGTGGGTTTAGGCCCTTGCTTTGAGTTCTGAATCAAGTTCTTTGGAGTTTTAATGTCTAAGTGTTGGATCTGGTATCTTCTGGATGCTGTGTGGTCCGGCAGAGCGCGTTGCAGCAACTGGATTTGAATGTCCTCTCTAGCTTCCAGTGGCTCTTTTTATGTCTTTTGAAAGTGGGTGTGTGTGCAGCATCACTAGCCAGCCCCTCTCTCAACTGCCCATTGGTCAAGCTTTCCGCACTGCTTTGATTGGGGGAAGGAAATGTGTGTCATGGTGATGCTGTTTTATGGTCTGCAGAAAGGATACTTCCCTGTCAAATTGCACACAAATCTATATTTGACCCAAATACATATTTGCACAGGTACACATTTGTTTAAAATTACATGCTCCCATTACATATCACATGAGGTATACTCTGATCAAACTCTGCTCTTCCTGGAGGCTTGCATTAAAAAATGGCAACATATTTTCGATTTTAGTGGGCTATGCAACATTGGTTTGTCATTAAAATTTATACAAATGTGCGCAAGGCATGTATGTATTTATATAAGGAAGTGTCAGATTTTTAACATGCATATATTTGGAGTGAAACCCTATTTTCCGCTAGCAACCCCCAGATCATACCACCAGGTCCTAAAACCTCTTAAAATGTGGGCAGAAAAATCACAAGAATTATGGTATCATTTAGATAATTTTGACAAGTCCGCACCATGAGTTATACATCTTTCTTAAAATCATATTCTGGCCAACAGGGGTGTGTCTTCCCAGGTCACATGGTATAGAAACCAGTTTATCCAGTTTCTGCCAAGCTCAGAGACCCTGCCCCTCCCAGCTTCTGCCAAGAGGAAGCTATTTTACGCCCCCCCCAATAAACCATCTGCCTGGGCCCTGGAAGGCCCATTGTTCAAGAGGAAGCCAGTTATGACCTCCCCCCAATAAACCCTCTGCCTGGGTCCTTTGTTTAGTCTCTAGCAGTCCCTTGGTAATTCAATCAGAGAGGGGTAACCTCCCCTCAGAATGCAGCCAGGCCTGAGAACTGCTGTGGATCCAGTTTCACTCCAATTGGGGGGAAGTTGTCAGGCAGAATCCAGTTCCTTAAGCCAGGTTTCAGCTAAATGTCACTTTTTGTCCCCCAGTTTAAATCAAACATACGATTTTTACACATGCAGCTAAAACACTGATTCTAAGTTCTAAACTATGATATTTTAACAGTGACAAACTATGTGACACTCAAAAGTAGGTCACTCAGTTAATTTAAACATTTTCGATTTTTGGTAGTTTTAAATCCAGTTTCAGTTAGGCTGCTGCAGACCTGCAGAGCTCAGCCAGTCTTGTTATGAACATTGTTTTGGGGCTCTTCAACTTCCCAGATTTTGTATGCATACATACTTCATTCTGCCAGATGTCTGCTGGTGTTCAGTGAGATTTTTGGATATGTTGCAATGTTTGAAATAGGCATTTTGAGCTGGCATTCAGGGAAACAAAAGGTGATTTTAAAGTGCGGTTTTTACTTTGGCACACATTTCACTCATGGCACCCCGGCCCATCCTGCTCGCACTGGTGGGTGGCAAGTTAGGCAACCATTTTAGTGTGCACAAACTGCGTGGTTCTCCTGGATTTTGGCGCACATGTGGGCTTTTTGGCCATCTTGGATTTTCTAAGCCCACGCTCAAACGTGGGTCAGGACACCCAACAAAGCCCCCCCACGCGACTGCACTTTGAATTTGAGTCGATGGGGAGTCGGGTGCACAGAAGGTGATGACCCACGCACTGGTATGTCCGCATAATCTTCTTCCAATTCTGCAAATGGCACAGTTCAGCATCTTTTCCTCCATCCGGTACTGATCGATCGGTTCTCCTCGCCGGTCCTGATGGGAATATTGGGCGGTACCCCGGGCCCCTTGGGTCTCTGCTCCCGGTCTCCAGATCGTCCTCCTTGGCCAGTCTCCAGGTTTTCTTTCTCCTAGAACGACAAAGGAAGAGCGGCAATACCTATTCATGGACATTTCTCCCCCACCATTGATATAGTGGGGTGGCATATATATTTTAGAACTCAACAGATATGAACATGCACATTTTTTTAAATTAAGAGACAGGAACACATAAACTTGAGAAACACAGAATTTGACAGGCTATATGTAGGATATTTTAGGGTTGGAATTGAATTACTCTGGAGCGGTACCCTCTGGGATTGCAGAGGACTCCTCCAGTTGCTGCAAAGTGTGCCTGGGATGGCAACACTTCAACTGGTTTATGTGGACCCACTTGTCTTCCCCGTCTGCCAAACCGCCTTTGGGGATGCGGATCTTGTAGGCCACAGGGGAGATCTTGTCTATAATTTCAAACGGTCCCTTCCATGTAGGCAAGAATTTTCGCTGTTTGGACTGGTTTCTTTGGAAGTTGTATAAATAGACCCGGTCCCCCACCTGATATTCCTTCCTGGAAGTTTTCAGGTCATAGTGGGTCTTCATACTCTCGGCTGATCTTTCTAGATTCCGCTGAGCATAGGCAAAAGCATGCTGGAGGTGTTTCCTTAAATTCTCCACATACTCATGAGTTGTGGAGGCATTTATCAACGTTTGCTCTTGGGTTCTGTAGAGCAAATGCTGAGGAAGCACCATCTTGCGTCCAGTCATCAACTCAAATGGTGACATTTTGGTTGCAGATGAAGGGGTAGATCTGATGGCCATTAGGACCAGAGGTAATCGGATATCCCAACTTGGCCCAGAATCTGCCACAAACTTTTTTAAGATGCTCACAATTGTCCGGTTGTACCGTTCCACTGCTCCAGAAGAAGCTGGCCTGTAAGCAATGTGTAGCTTTCTCTTGACCCCCAGTATCTCCCACATCTTTGTCAATACTTCACTAGTGAAGTGGCTACCCCTGTCTGACTCAATCCTTTGAGGTAGACCAAAACGGGAAAAGATGTGGTTAATCATCAGGGCAGCTGCTGTTTCTGCCTTGCAATTTGGAGCTGGGAGACATTCCACCCACTTGGTAAACAAGCATGTTACAGTCAACATGTACTTATTCCCCCTAGCGGAGCGAATCACGGGGCCTACAAAGTCGATTTGTAAATCTGACCATGGGAGTGTCATTCCCCTCTTTTGGAGAGGCGCCCGGTGTGTGAGGGATGTTGGCTGAAATTGTGCACACACAAGACAACCCTTCAAATATTGGTGGAGGTCCTGGCCCATGTGTGGCCAGTAGGCAACCTCTCTTAAAGGATAGTTCCGGGACTTTTTTTTTATTGTCCCTACGGGTCGGCCATGTGTTTGTAAGCATAAATCGGTAGATCGTAGGAAACTTTCCTATGGACCTTACCCGACTTTTCGCCCATTATCGCACTCGAAATCAGCCTCCATTTTGTGATAATCCTATCATTCCGCCGCATCGACCTGGCTCACCTGCCTTTGCGGCACTAAATCAAATCCCCCGCCCCTGAAACAGACTTTATCAAAACATTCATATTCCCCGCCTCTATCCGTGACGTGACTGAGCTGCGTAGGCAAACGCGCCCAGGCGTCTTCTACGCGACTCCACACAGACCCCGGAAATCAACACAGATCAGCTCACAATACAGCGCACCACAATTCGGAATATGAAACTGTACTTTGAAATCAAACCGCAAGATTGTAAATGTGGTAAAGTACATTTATTTGACATCAAATGTTTAGAGAATATTCAGCGATTTGCATTTTTATTTGCTCATGTTCCAAAAAGTTCGTATTGAGGAACGCGATGGTCCTTTGCTGTACACAGGGTCTTAGAGCATCTCACAATACAGCGCCACAATTCGGAATGTGAAACCGTGGTTTAAAAGCAAACGGCAAGATTGTACATTTGGCAAAGTACGTTTATTGGACATCAAATGTTTAGAGAATATTCAGCGATTTGCATTTTTCTTTGCTCTCGATCCAAATTAGTTCGTCTTGAGGGAAGCGATGTTCGTGTGCAGTACACAGGGTGTTGGTTTACGATAAAAATAAGCTCTTCGGTCGCACTGATAATCGCATGGCTGTTCCAACAACGAGGCACTAGGCCACCACAACGGTAGGTATGTTGCATCTAACCGTTAGTACCGCGTAAGGGCATACTTGTACTTGGCGATCGTCCCATAAAATGGTCAGGGTGGTAACGTTGTTCACGCGGAGAAGCAACTGGCGGCTGTAGAAGCCGTCTGCCGGTGTCCGGTACTCGTGACACAGACAGTAGTGAATGATGTACCTAAAAACATAAAAAATGAAATTAGTCTCACCATCAGATCCTTATTAAAATCATAGCGAGGACAGCGCTACTGGGTGTACACAAGTGTTTAAAGGCGTGGCGAGGCAGGGAGGGGGGGGGAGTGGAGTACAAGGTAAGTAGCATAAAATAATAAATAAATAGGGCCAGCTGGTGGCAAGTGCAAGGTAAGTGCAGAACAAGTGCTGGGAAGGGGGGGCTGTAGGATACTGAGACAGTCCCCCAGTGCAGGGGTTGACAGGGAGGCAGTGCAGGTGGAGAGTGGAAGGGCCCAGGACCGAGGTCGCAGACAGTGGACCAGTTGTAGCAGGGGAGAGGGAGAGAGAAAGCAGAAGCAAAGAGGTAGGTTTTGAGGTGCTTCAGTAAAAGCAGATGTTTCTCCTCAAGATAGTGCGCGGTAGAAAACAATATGCCACATAGAACGAACAAGTACAACTGAACCCGTCTTTAAAGCCACTGTATAGTAATGAAATTGCGGTATAAACTCATCAAAAGTTACTTACATTATATTTGCATTTTCCATTGTGTCTCTGTGTAGGGCAGACCCGAAACACCACTCCTTCTTTGCCGACGTTACTTCTTCTAATGAACGTGGCTCATCGTTTCGTTTCTGAAATTTTATTCATTATCTTTTCTTAGTCTTTCAGGATGGTCCCGGCCTGTCAAGGTCAAATCACAATAGAACCTTATACTGGGTCGTGGGCCGTTCCGCCACCCGAGCAAAACATCAAAGCAGCTGACCTTCACTTTGAGCGAGCACACATTTCTAGTTAGCTCCAGTTAGTGTAAGGGCATCTTGTCTGCGTGCCTTTTTTTTTATTGTCCCTATGGGTCGGCCATGTGTTTGTAATACGGAAACATTCTATAATTTTTGTAAAAATGATTTATATTACTGTTTGGTTTAATTGCAATGGGCCTGCAACATGAGGAGACTCGAGAGAACAGACAATCAAATTACAATCATTTAAACCGTGATGTGTATTTCTCAATGAGCTCTGCTTTAGGTGGACATGGAACAGAGGCAATGTTGGGTGGCAATGCAGTTGTCCCCTGCATAGGTTCGTTCACCACTCCATGTATGTGCCTATCGAGGACATCTACGATAAGTCTCTCAATAAACTCATATTGCATATCCTCAAACACTGGTTTGATCACCCATTGTTTACTTCTTTTAGTGAAGGCCTTATTGTAGCGAAGCGTCCCTAAAGTTCCGGTCGTCCTACTTTGTTGACGGCCAACATTATGGTTATGTGCCAAGACCGCTAGAAGAGTCCGATTTATCATGCCTTCCATGCCAAAATGCAATCTTTTGGGCCTGTACTTTAGGCACATATTGTGGAACACCTCCAAATCTCCTGTGTGGCAGAATTCCGTGAGTCCCCTCAAATCTCTTGTTATAGTTTTATCAAATACAATCTTTTCAATGGCCTTGTGAGTGGGTGATGAAGGAATCAACCACTTCTTCTTCCGTGCCTCCTCTGTGGACAAATGGCCATGTTCACATTTGTGGAAATGCTCATTTGTCGACCATCGATGTACGTTGCTACAGTGCAACATTACTGACCGCCATTTTTCCAGTAGAATTTCCAACGACCCTTCACATGTTTTTGAGCTCCACCAAAGATGGTTGCTGATTGACTTGGACCACTGTGAAATACCTTGCATATCTTTTTTTTTTCCTGCAGCCGACAATTTTTTATTGATTGTTTTTGCAAGATGCCATACGTCAAATTGGTGATTTATATTTTTGTACTCTTCTCTCATTGTCTTGGCAATTGAAACGTGTCTGTCCGTGGCTATCAGGTCGATCACCATTCCCCGCGATTGTAGTTCTTGCAATGATGCTACAAAGCCAACTTTCTCCATGGCCACTGAGGATGTACTTTGTGACACCTGCACGACCACCGAACTCACAATTTTCTTACTTTCCATGTCCTGAAAGTGGTAGGTGCAGTACTTGGCTGAAAATCCTGGGCTGTCGCACTGTCCATCACCGGCTAGCCTGAAGCGTTTGCCCGCAAATGTACTTTCCATGGACATTTTTTCCATTCTCCAAGCTTCGCTGATGGCTGGAAATAGATAATCGGTTTGGTATTTGTAGAACTGACTTTTCGCAATGAAATGGATTCCCACAAACTGAAAGAAATACTGTAACTTTTTAAAACTTGAACCACTAAAAAGTGCGGCCGCTGCACAAAGTAGATTGCCTGCTGGCAGTTGCCCCAGCATGGGTTGTGCAGACCATGCGAACGGATGATATTGTGTACAGGTGGCATGTATTTTAAGGTTAGTGCCTCGAATTGCACGAGTCACATTAATCAATGGCTCCCCACATACTTCCCCACCAACCCAATGCCCACATTTCATCATCATAATAATATCCATCAAACAGCTATCGAATACAATGAATTTGGCCTCTTTCCTTATACTGTCACTCTGCATCCCAGCTGGTTCGGCCTGTAACGTTGAGGACATGTCACTCGCATGAAAGGTACAATCTCTGATATCGTCTTCCGCTATGCTGAGTGATATTGATGGTGTTTCATTGTCGTCCACTTCATTCTCTTCCATTGCAACATCTGTTCCTTGTCCGGAGATGGGAGAAAAAAACAATGTCTTCAACTTTCGCGCGCTCTTATTTTTTGCGGGTGTGGATTCTGTGAATTGATCTCCGACTGCATCCAAACTACCAGGAGGACATTCACTATCAATGGCTGGTGGTGGTATAGCTCCGTTGTCAATCACTTCATATTCTTCCCATTGGCACGATGCATCTCCAGTCTCAAGTCCCTGCCAAAAGGTTTGACAAGCAACATCTCTCGTTCGCTTCACTGTCTGTGTAGATCTAGTTCTTACACCCACTCGCAACTAGAGGACAGATTAGAAAAGGGATGTTCAGTTTAAACACAACTTACAGTATTGAACTATTGACAGTGAAAGACAACATAATATAGTGAACAGGACACTAACCTTCTTTTGCTTTCTTTTCTTTGAAACTTTCTTGCCTAGAAATTCAACATCTGGACGCTGTTGCTCCGACTCGTGTGTGCATGTCTCCACTTCCTCTCGCGCTGCAACGACTATATTTTCATGATAAGCACATCCATCACTCACTGAGGCTCCATCGACTCCCTGAAACATAGAACTTTCATTAGTATGTATAATAATATTGAAAACACAAAATGTACTTGGGGACCAATACCCATACGTACATCTCAATAGCAAAACACGAATGAACGCATTGTGTAGAACATTCAAACGACAATAGTTCATGCATTGTTGATCTAGTTAGATTGAACTGTCAAGATCCATACCTCGGGCTCCGCATAGACTTCCATTGATGATATTATTGAAGATGACGCTTCAGCAACTCCCTGAAACACAGTAATTGCATTAGTATGGTTTTCTATTTTGTTTAAAAGAACATAAACTTTCTGCAGGCGTCAACGGCTCATCTAAATAGACCTGCACAAATGATCAGTTGTCTAAAATAAATAATGGATATCTAAATATGATTCGATTTGCTCCATCGTTGGAAGTGTCACCACCCAGAGATCTGCATCAACTACTAGGGGTGATGTTCTTGTTGAAGAAGCTCCGTCAGCTGCCTGAAACATAGTACTTGCGTTAATAAAGAAGGAAGTATAGCGGATGTAATCACGTCATTTGATCTCGCATGATTGATCTGTCAGTATCCATACCTCGAAATGCATAAGAACATCAAGGGACGCTGTAACTGCGGTGCACACTTCTGCAAGCTGTTGCGCCGACCCGTAACTGCATGCTCCCCCTTCTTCTTGGACTAATGCTCCATCGACTCCCTGAAACATAGGACTTTCATTAGTAATGAACACAATATTGAAAAAAGAAGACACATAGGAGGGCGACGACAGAAGGACATACCAATGGCTAAAAACGAAAGAAACATTGTGTGTAACAATCACGCTACAAGAATGCAAGATCTGATGATCTCCATCGATGGAACTGTCCGGAAACGTACCTCGAGCATCTGAGTGACATCTACGGTTTTCGTCAATGCGTTGGACTCCTCAGCATCTCCCTGAAAGACAGTACTTGCATTATTTTGGATAACAATAATTATAACTGAAAACAAAGACTAGAGGATGAGTACTGTGGTGTACCATTAGGTAAAATGATTACACGATCAATTAAAACTATTGATTTACATGCCTAAAACAAGTCAGTGTCAGAATAGCTAAGTAAGATTACCCGATAGGCGCTTGAAGTGGCTGATGACTGCAATAACGACACGGATGGAGAATCTTCCGCCTTCATATTGAGTGGATACATAAATGGGGAAATTATTGTTAGCTAATGCTACACACTACCGCAAGGCCGAGAGACAAATACGTAAACTTGACTCACCAGTGGAGGGATGTGGACGAATAGAGTGGGAATAGCGGTTGAGAGCAATTTTCGCCTCGCTCGCGGTGTTTTCTTCTTTATTAGCAATGATGTGGAGTACATGTCTGGGCTAAAGTGCCTGCTGCAGATGCGGTATCGATCACCCCTCTTGTCCGCAAAGACTTCAAGGACTCTACTTTCTAGCTCAGAGGCTGGATATCCGCAATATCGGACCCATTCTCTTATCTGATCTATTGTCTTAGGGAAAACATGCATTATAGTATCTTCAGATTTGTTATGGGTCTTCGAAGGGCAACCGCCAATGGAACAGGCAGGCATTATGGAAAGTTCTGAAAAGTAAAGATCAACAATTCTCTATGAATACCAATGTGTTAAAACATTAAATGACACATAAAAGGTTCAATGCAAGGTCCGTTTTGGTTCTTGGAACTATACACGTTATTCACATGCGGATAAGTATTTCAATAACTTTCAAAAAATAGAAAAAGTAATTTGACTAAACTCAGAACATGTGACTAGTTCCTTGCATGTACTGTCGTGAACGAAAAGAAAACATGGATGCAATTTGATGACTACTAGCAAATAGATATAAATTAAAAAATTGGACGCAAAATGATTATGGTACATGGACTTACCTTGACGAACAAACAGTTAGATGCAGGGATCAGAGTAGTTTCTTGTCGTAGAACAGGGAGCAGTTCACAGGTTGCAAACTGACGAGTTTGCTCAAAGTGGTCACGGAAGTTCACAGAGACGAAGAGCAGATAACCAGCACCTTCACGGGTTGACTAGCAAAGCGCAAAGAAGTTCTCATTAGAAATATGAAGTGGGTTATAAAGAATTCGAAACAGGGGTGTGTTTGTGAATGAATGACGTGTATATGTCGTGGCATTATGCGGTCTGCAGGGGGCCGTCCAGCGTGAGGGGGGATGCTTGGCAGGAGACACGGGGTCTGGAGGTAGACATGGGAACAACAACCCATGATCTATAGACCACTTTGAAGTGTACATGGTCTTTGGCACCTCTTGGTCTTTTTCGCTCCCTGACAGCTCCACTTGCCAGCAGCGCAAGTACCCCGGTGCGAACTGCCTTTGATAGGGCGGGAGGTGGATCGGGGCGGTGGTCGTGCAGACAAGACACAGGAAGACTCGTGAATGGAGACACACTTATGTGGATTGCAGGGGGCCGTCCAGCGTGAGGGGGGATGCTTGGCAGGAGACACGGGGTCTGGAGGTAGACATGGGAACAACAACCCATGCTCTATAGACCACTTTGAAGTGTACATGGTCTTTGGCACCTCTTGGCCTTTATCGCTCCCTGACAGCTCCACTTGCCAGCAGCGCAAGTACCCCGGTGCGAACTGCCTTTGATAGGGCGGGGGGTGGATCGGGGCGGTGGTCGTGCAGACAAGACACAGGAAGACTCGTGAATGGAGACACACTTATGTGGATTGCAGGGGGCCGTCCAGCGTGAGGGGGGATGCTTGGCAGGAGACACGGGGTCTGGAGGTAGACATGGGAACAACAACCCATGCTCTATAGACCACTTTGAAGTGTACATGGTCTTTGGCACCTCTTGGCCTTTATCGCTCCCTGACAGCTCCACTTGCCAGCAGCGCAAGTACCCCGGTGCGAACTGCCTTTGATAGGGCGGGGGGTGGATCGGGGCGGTGGTCGTGCACACAAGACCCGTTTGCCGCAGGGCCTCACCAAGGAGAGGCCATCTAACTGAATGTAAGAGGATGGCTGCAGGATCTACGACATGGAAGGCAGGGGGGTGAGTTTATAAATACCTCACCCTCCCAGGAGAATATATGGGGGTCATCTCTGTACCCGGTGCCCAAAAAGAGGATTTATTATGATCAACCATATTTATTATTTACCTATAACCATGTTTTGTATCAATAAAATCCAACAGCTTTTTATTGCCAACGCTTGATGCCAACCCACAAAATAATATATGTATGACTGCTGCATATATGGGTTCAACGGTTATGTGGATTGAAGGTGTGCGGCCAGCGTGAGGGAGGATGCTGGCCGGAGACATGTGGTGTGACAAGACAAGGCACTGGAAGGCTATTCAACGGAGACACACTAGATTCATTTAAAAAATCAAAACAACCATTGCTAAAATATATGTTGGGCTTTATTTTAGATTTTAGTTAAACATAAATAATAAACATTACACATTGTAAAGTTGAGGTTGCAGCACATCGAGGGAAAATCCGCGGTATTGTCCACTGTCACTGGGGAAATGTTGTCTAATGGCAAGTACCGCACAGGCAGGTATTACTCTCCGAACGCGGTGTCCGAGCCTCCCGTGAAGCCACCAAGTGAAGCAACGATAGGCCACCAGCCTGTACCACCTGTGAAAAAAAAAGATGCAAACTGTATTAAACTGACCAAACTTTCTTATCAATGTCGATTCAGGTAACACATGTCATTTTTCTTAGAAAAAAATTATATCTAGAAAATGCACTATATGGAACCAATTTACATGCGTTCGAATGATATGTAAATGTAATTTTATATGTGGGAGACGACCATGAAATAGTGGTGGCATCACTGACATCACAAACAGAGTATACTTACTCGTTACTCGGATTACGCGGACGAACAGTGCCACGAAGTTCGTGCATAAGCACCATCATCATCCTCAACACTGTCCGTGAGAGGCAGGCTTCCCTGAACTCTGGCAGCTCGGTGATGCATTGCGGACTTTGCTCGCCTTCCTGCAGACTTTGCTCGCTTTCCGAAATGTAGGCCAAGCACCCGGAATTTTCACGGCAGCAGCAGTTCTCCTCCTCAGTTGGCATTAGCTCGCACCGATTGCACGTGCACCAGGTGGAGACGCCGTCCATGCGACATGGTCCAGGCTCTTCATCCGTTGACTGGTCCTCCCAACTGCCGTCCGAATCCCCATCGTTTTCGCGTGCTTGCCTTTCCAGTAGTTCCTCCTCGGTGTACTCGGGCTCGTACATATACGGCATTATTGTGGCCATTGTGCGGTAAAGATAGTAAAATAATTTACAGAGATGGTACAGGTGTTCACACGGGCTACAAGCGGCGAAGGTAGCTGACCAGAGCACTGAAACGAGTCACAGAATACTCAAAGTAACACAGAGAGAGGAATGGAATCGAAAATCTGCTGCTGTATGTTGTGAAACGGTCTGTTTATACTTATTGGGGAAAGAGGCGTCCTGCCATTTCCATGGCAACACGTCAATAGCTGAGGCGCAGCGATTGTTGACACGAGACGTGCTTGAAATGGGCAGTACGCGTCTGCTGATGTCAGGCTCAGGGGCGGGGGATTTGATTTAGTGCCGCAAAGGCAGGTGAGCCAGGTCGATGCGGCGGAATGATAGGATTATCACAAAATGGAGGCTGATTTCGAGTGCGATAATGGGCGAAAAGTCGGGTAAGGTCCATAGGAAAGTTTCCTACGATCTACCGATTTATGCTTACAAACACATGGCCGACCCGTAGGGACAATAAAAAAAAAGTCCCGGAACTATCCTTTAAGATCTCAAGTGTTGTATGAAACCCCCTATGATCGGCGGTAGCCGCATCATGGGCGTGACTTAACAGGCTTCGGAAGGAGGTAGGAACCACCCACTGATCATGGCCAGCTTGGGATTTCCTTACCAACAAACCGTCTTGGATCCGGAACATTTTTGGACATTTCATCAATACTCTAAGGTCCTCTTTCCTGTTGTAATCGGTATCCGTCAGGGGAAAGTTCTCAGGGTCCTCAATGTGTTGGTAAAATTTACCAATTGTTGGATCCCCCTTCTGAGCGGTAATCAAATCAGCATCAGGGGTCTCCTTACTCCATTGGGCAGTTGAAAGATCATTGTGAGCATTTGTCTGGGACCTAGTGATAGCAGTCACCTGGATTTCCCCCAACAGGGACTCTATTTCTATTAGATCCCCTTGGATGGTCCCGGTTTTGGCCAGCTGATCAGCTAAGTAATTTCCAGTTTTGTCTGGTCCCTCTACTTTGGAATGACCCTTGATCTTTTTCCAGTAGATGGTCATCCGATTCGATGTGACCAGATCATCAATGTTTTGGATTAACTTCCCATGTTTCAGGGGTTTGTTATTAGCACATAACATGCCTCTGGTTTTCCAATTAACTAGGTGCTCCACGAACCCGTTCCGTACATAATCCGAATCGGTGATTATGACCAGTTCGTGGAGTTGATGTTGGACAGCAGTGAGGATGGCCTGATGCACAGCCATCAATTCTGCCACCTGACTACTTCGGGGACCAATTTTGTATCCGGCGGAGGGTTCTGGGAACTCCTTCACCCATGCATTCCCTACGCCAGCCACCAGTTCTTTCTCCCTGTCGTTGTCAACATGGTAAGAGCATCCATCAACATAGACAGTGGGCATTCCCTCACACTTGTCCTCTTCAAAGACTTTGTGTGGGGAACTAAGGTATGCCTCTGTGTTGTCCTTGATTTTTAGACTTTCGTCCTCGAGACAGTTTTCTCTGACACAATCATGCAAGTCAGCCAGACCTTGCGCGAGGGGACTCTTCTTGTTTTGGCCATATCTGACCTCCACAGGAAAGCCTTGCATTGACAGAATCCAGGAAGTAATTCGGGAATTACTCACATTTCCGGCCCGGATTCTGTCACTTTGGAGATATTGCAGAGGCTGGTGTGGAGTCTCCACTATGATGTGTTCCCCATGGATAAACGGGCGGCAATTCTTCAATGCCCACACCGTTGCCAGGAGTGCCTTCTCACAATCATTGAATTTTTCCTCCACAGAGGATAAAGTTTTGCTCGCATAGGAGATTACTTTATTGACTTTGTCATGCTTTTGGTATAATACTGCCGTCAAGCACGTATTAGAGAACCCCGTCTCCAGGAAGAACTCCTTGTTTCTGACAGGGTAAGCTAGGCAAGGCGCTTGTGAGAGGCTTCTTTTGAGTTGTCTTACCGCCTCGGCTTGTTCTGGACCCCATTCCCACTTGACCCCCCCTTCAGGAGATGAATCAGGGGTCTGGTGATCTCTGCGTAGCCCTCAATGAACTTTCTGCTGTAATTAGTCAGTCCAAGGAGGCTCTTTAGTTCCCGCAGAGTTGTGGGGTCTTTCAGTTTCTGAAGTGCTTCCACTTTCTTTTCCTGGGGACAGAGACCCTGAGGAGTAATCTCATGCCCCAAGAAATTAACACGGGTTCTACACCACTGTGCTTTCTGAAAGGAAAGTTTTGCTCCGGCGGCCCTCAACTGGGTCAGAACATAACGGACCTCCGCTATGTGTTCCTCCACAGATGAACTTTTGATGAGGAAATCATCTACATAAGCCAGGTTATCCCTTGGACCCAGGTCGGGCATGGCCTTGTGTAGGAAAATGTTGAATTCATTGCCGGAGTTGAGGTATCCGAAGGGAGTCCGGGTCCATGTGTACTGCTGGCCCCCAAAGGTAAAAGCCAGCTTGTATTGGTCCTCCCTACTGACAGGCACAGTCCAGTATCCATTGGTCAGGTCTATTGCAGTGAATACCTGTGACCCCTGGATCTGGGCCAGCCCTTGGTCAATGTAGGGCAGAGGCCATCGGGAAGTATGGACCCGTTTGTTGAGCTCCCTAAGGTCGGCGCAGAGTCTCCACTGGCCGTTTGGCTTCAATATTCCCAGCACCAGATTATTGAAAGTGCTGTGGACTGGACAGATTATTCCCCGGGACTCAAGGTTCTTAATTATTTCAGTAAGGGACTCCATGGATGCGAGAGGCAAGCGATATTGCTTCACAAACACTGGAGTCATTCCAGGGTCCGTGGGGATTGTTGTTGTGTGGATGTCGGTGCGACCACAGTCATATGAGTCTACCGCAAAGAGATCTTGGAAATCCAAGAAAACTTGTTTCAACTTTTGCTTTTGTTCCAGAGTCACACAGGCATCAGCTAGGTTGACTCTCTCTTCCACCATCTGCCTGAAGCCTGGAAAGACTTCTGGTTTGGCTATTTCAGCGGCCTCCTCCAGCTGGGTGGAGAAGTCCCTGGTCAGAGTGCTGATTTGGACTGGAGGCTTCAGGTGGGAAAGGCAGCCCTCATGGACCTGGAAAATAACCTCATCCCTCCTGAAGTCACAAGTCACATCTTTCATACCATAAGGGCAAGAAGTGTACACCAGGAAGTTCCCCCCATGCCGGGTAAAAATCCTGTCTGGTGTTGTATTGTCATCACTGTCACTGTCAAAGCAGTCCTTGGGGATTGGTCCTAACAGTTCATTTCCTAAATCAATGGAAAAATATCGGTCATCAATCGCCATTCCAATAATGGTGCCTGCGGCTAGAGTAATACTCTTTAAGTCGCTGTTATCCACCTCTATTAGAATGGTGTCATGTTCTATGTTGACTAATGGAGTTGGGTTTACCCCCAACCCTTGCTGTTGGAGAGAAGCGTTTAGATGTATGTAAGCATCAGGGTTTTTCAAATGTTGTCCTCTTAACTTTCACTTCCAGGGAGAATTGTCGGGTCCTTTCTGGGATGGTGACTTCCTCTTTGATCTGAATTTCAACTGCATAAGGTAGCAATTGAGCTGACCTAAATGCTTTTTCTGGATCATCAAAACTCATGGGATTATCCGCTAATCGGGACCAAGCATTGAAGTTTATTAGGTCCAAACTAATGGCAAAGCGATTGAGAATGTCACTGCCTAAGTAAAAGGCGGCAGTGATGTCTCGCACGACCCAACAATTATGGACTATGCTCTTGTTGCCAATGGAGATTTTGAGCATACACCTGCTTGGCAGGAGATGTTTGGAATTAGGTGCTTCCAGGTCCATTTCCCATTTGTCTATCAGTTTGAATGTGGGAATGGCTGGATCTTTTGGGAGTTGGCGGAACATGGCTTCGCTGATGAAGCTCTTACCGTTGTTCACACACACTCGAGCGAGAACAGAGTCCTTCCCATCATTTAACTGAACAGGGATGAACAACTGCTCTCCAATTTGCTGAATATCAGCCAGGCTCTGAGCCGATTTCACATCTTTCTGAACTATAGGAGTGGGAGTTTCTGATTGTGGATTAGTAAAGAATTTCAGGGTGTTTTCTTCCAGTGTGGAATACCACCTTAAACTGGAAGGAAGGTTGATTTTCAGAAATAGAGAGGACCCTCCATCACCAGTCTGTTGTCCTACTGCTATTACTGTCACGTCTGGAATTTGGTTGTTCTGGAAGTGAAATTCTACTTGGTCAGATTTTTGTTCAACCATGTGGCAGGTGCCGTTTAAACTGCCATGGTTGACACTCTGTTTTAATTTTATTGGTCGGCTAGTCTGGGTCCAGAGGACCTTGTTTACACAATCTATTAGGGGTGACAACCTTCTCAGGAGGTCATTCCCTAGTAAACAAGGGGTGCCCTCTGGAGTCACTACTATGACCGGGTGTTTCACCTTGTGTCGCCCAATTTTAATGTCCAAGTCTGCAGTCCCCTCAACAGGAATTTCCTTCCCGTCAAAGTTCTGTAGTTGTCCAGGAAGAGAGGTGAGAGGAATTCGGTAATTCTCCCCTCTTCCTGCATTTAGTTCCTCAAAGGCCCTTTTGGACAGAAGGGTAGCTTGGTATCCAGTGTCCACCAGTGCCAAAATTGTACCCTGCCCCTGTACTTGTACCGGGGCATAGTATCTTCCCTCCTTCTCCTCAAGGGGGCACAGATAATGCACATTTTTGGACAGCTGGTGGGCTAACTTTCTGGTTTTGGACATTGCTAGCGAAGAGATTTGGGCAGAATTCTGTGGAGAGCCTTGGGAATCTGAAAGAAAAAGTTGGCAACTGGAGATCAGAGCCATTGTGGGTTCCCCTGGTTCCAGTTCTGGGCTGCCCCCCCTTCTTGGAGGCAGTCACCAGGATGGGTTTGAACCAGGGGATTTCGGTATTGTGGGTTCTTAGATGAGATGATGGGCGGTGGTAGCTCAGTCTCCATATCTCCCCAGTCTGAATTGACATCCCTTGGGACCCATTTTTCCTTGGGAGGAGTTTCCCCATCTCTGAAGGAGAAGATCCTTTTCCCAGGATCTTCTGAGGATCCCTCTCCCTCAAATTGGAAGACCTGTACCTCCTCCACAAAGTGGGTCTGTTTGGGTCCTTTGTTTCTCCTACCCCCCCCTCTGCTCCTTGGGAGGCAGGCTTTCAGGGGCAGGAGATTTTGTTTCTGGTTCCTGGTTTTCCAGGGGCTGTTTATAAGTTGGGAAGGAAGCTTCCTCCAAGGCTTTACACCCCCCTTCCCCTTGTGTCTCCTCCCTGGGAACCGGTGTGTTATCGGAGTGCTGCCCCCGTCATTGTTCTGGAGCACCAGGTCCAGAGTTTGGGGCATTCTGCGGTGGCATGCTCATCTGAGGGTTCTGTTGAGCCCTCAGTATGTGACCCAGATCCCGTGCCATATTTTGGACCTGGCGCTCTAACTGGGAAACCCGCTCAGGCTGATACGGGGCTCTATTTTCTCCCCTCGGCTGATCCCGGGAAGGGTAGCTATCCCTTCTCTGGTAGTACCCCTGGTTGGTAAGATGTTGGTACCCCTCCACCCTTGGCCTCCCCTCTCCCGGATTAGGTTGTCTGGGCTCAGGGAATTGGGGAAAGAAGGATGGAGGATTTTGGGGATGGAAATTGGGTGGATACCTGGGGAAAGAGTTCTGCCCAGGATTTGGAGAATTTCTGCCCTCCTGGGGGAAGTTAGGAGGGAAGTTCCCCGGGTCAGGTGCTTGGCTGGATCCCCCCCTTGGGCTGGAGGAGTCCACACATAACCCAGGATTGGTCGGTTTCCCTTGTAGCGGGGACTTACATAGTCAGGGGAGCAGGGGACCCCATTTGTGGGACTACCTCCTCGACTCCCTGTCTGTGACTGGCCGAGGGCCTTCTGGGCTGTGAATTATTTGGTGCAGGCAGGTTTTTAGGCCCCCCATCTCCAAATCTAAAACGGGGGTGACCTTTACCTCTGCCACCTTGGCAGCAGCAGGGGTGCTGTTGGTTTTGGGGTTTTCGACGCGTTATTTTTATTTTCGATAGGCTTCTGCACCTCATAGATCCGGGTAGCCTGTTCAATGACCCAGTCTAAAGATCTTTTCTCATGAAAATCTCTCACGAGCTGGGTCATTATGTATTTGGGCAAGGCATGGAAACATGTATTGACAAATTCTCTGCTGTCTGTGCGCACCCTTCTGGTGGTCTCCGCAAAGGCACGTTTCAGTTCTTGCACGAATTCTTGTGGGGCCTGATCCTCCCCACATTGCAAATTGTAGGCTGCCTTGTGAGCCTCTTGGGGATTTCTGTGAACAGAAAAATGTTTTAATATGGCCGCCCTATAGGTGGACCACCTTGAATGATTTTGGTCCTCCAGCCCCGCAAAGAAACTGGAGTACTCTGGGGAGAATGTCCACTTTACATATTGGATACAGCTTTGGCTGTCCTTCAAATGAAAAGTCTCCATCATTTGCTCATAGAGCTCCAAGTGTTCCCAAACAGAGTACTTGGCGTTCTTATGATAAGGCGTGATGACACTCCTGATTGCTTTAATCTGTTTCAATGGGTCCTTAAGCAAGGCCCTTTTTGCCTTGTTGGCCTTTTTGGTTCGGGTAACCCTGGTCCATTCATCCTCTGACTCAGAGGCACTGCTCCCAAAGGTTCCTGTCTGATCTTCCAGGTTTTCCCGGATTCTGCGAGCCTGGGAATGGCTGGCAGAATGTGGGGACCTGGTCTCCTGTGTCCTGCGCCGTTCAGAGGAGTCTTCAGATTCCTCTTCGCTGCCAGGATTTGATGGGTACCCCCCCAATGACCTAACTGGGCAGAAGTTTTCAGGATGCCCTTAATGGGCCTACTCTCCTGGGGTTCCCCTCTAAATTGCACTGTGCTTAGGTGCCCATACCCGGATGCCCGCCCCTCCATTCCTGGGTAGTACTGGCCTATGAGCCCCATACTTTTAGCTGGATAGTAATCTGCCATCCCTGTGGCCCCGTGCTCATGTGCGCCAGGCAGCATGGGGGTGGCAGAGTCCAGGGACTGGGAGAGATGAAGGCCTCTGGTACTAGGGCTCCTGAGGTTATGCTCAGGAGTTTCTCTTTCCCAGCGAACCTCATCTCTATCCGCCCCTGTTCCCTGTTGCAATGCAAGAGCCTGCGCCTTCAGTTCCTCAGATAAGGCCTTACTCGACTCTATCAGTCTCTCCTGCATCGCTACCTGTTGTTGGAGCCTATCATTGTGCTGACAGAGAGCCTCATTTTCTCTCTGTGCCTCCTGATTGGTCCTGGAGTACTGGGCCAGTCTTTGCTGCAGGAGGGTTACCTCCTGAGTCCCTTCCCTACTGGCCTGCTCCTTTCTTGCCCGAGCCTCCTCCAGCCTACTGGTGTGCTCTAACAAGTTCTGGTGTTCTTTTTGGAGGTCACCCAGTCCCTGGAGGGCCAGGTGATTTTCTTCCATTTTCCTTTTTAAGTGGCAGACTTCCTGGCCTAAGGTATCCCTTTCCTGACCAAGAGCCTGCATTTGTGACGCCAGGTCGTCCCTCTGCCTTTGAAAGGCACCAGCTTTCTGGCGTTCTTCATCAAACTCTGCCTGGGTATCCAGGTCTTTAAGAATCAATTTATTGCTCTCCTCTTTTTCTCTGTCTAGTTGGATTTGCAGCAGGGTGGCTACCTGCTCTGTGCATGCCCTGTTGAAATTGATCTGTTGCTCCAGCTTTTTCTGGCACTGCAGTAAGGAGTCCAAACTGTCTTGATGCTCCTTCTGCAAAGCCAGAATTCTGGTATCCTGGTCAGCCTTTTCCTGTTGCAGGATATCCATATCCTTCTTTATTTTAATGATGTACTGTCTACTCTCATTTTTGGACTCCTGGCTTCTGTGCAGCCTCTGCTCAGAAGAGTCCAGATCAGATTGGGCCTTCTGTAATGCCAGCAGTTGCCTACTCGCCAGATCTTGGCCTTCAGCACATTTGTCCTGCATGGCTCCCATATGTAAATATAAATATGCCGCTACCCTGGCAATCTTGTGGTGCTCATCCTTGGCCTTAGGGGCCATATATAGTTCACTCAGGGCCACATGTAGGGGACCCTGATCTCCCCATGTATCTGACCCTGTTTCAGTGACCTGTTGCGCGATTGCCTGCAACCAGACCGTTTGGTCCTGATGAGTCCACTCACCTCTCACAAATAGCTTATGTAAGAAGTGCTCTCTCGCTATTTTCATGTCTACCAAGGTCGTCATTCTAGAGATTGATCTCTGTCCTGACTTACAGAAATTAGTATTTTATTTTGCAAAACAGACCTTTTCCTTAGAGTGTCCCTTTGAAGAGTGCTTTACAGCGTAAAACAGCGTGGTGATCCGACCGGATGTATGTATCCCGTCAGTTAGCACACTGTATTAAGCTGCACAAGTGATAGATCTAACCCAGACATCCGGCTCGAGCCCCCAATTTGTAAGAGGATTCAATTCAACACTACAGATAAGTCAATGCCTAGTCTGGGATACTGAATGGAAACCCTTATTGATATATCTTTATGTCCAGTTCATGAGTTCTGGATGACTACCCCTATATAACACCCCTCTCTTAGAATCCCCCTGACCCCACTGAGCCAAGAAGTAGTTCTGTTTTGCAAATTTAAAAGGTTTAGTTGAGAATGTAAACAATATATATATATCACACTTTATAATAAATTAATAATTGAATATCACACTTAATCTGAGCAGTAATCAATAATGGATAGTCTGGCACTAGCACACTTCTTTATAATCAATGATGAGTGGGTATAGGATGGATAAGATAACAACAATACTTTTATGGTTTCAAATAGATGCAATGTGGAATGAAAATGCAGTACAGAAAATAACTTCATAGGATTTCAGAAAAAGACAATGTAATCACTTTCTTGGACAATTCACCCCCCCCTTTATGCAATGTAAGGAGATGAAGAGGAAAGCACACAGTTCTTAGGAATGCAATCAAATAGAATTCAGTTCAATTCCCCCCCAGCAGCTTATACAACAGATAGGAGTTTTGAAACACAGGCAAAACGCTTTGAATATGGTGACAATGAAGTGAGAAATATGCTGAAAATGCTTTTAATTCCCTTCAGGAGGTTCAGGGTGAGTGGTATCTAGTTAATATTAGTTCAGGCTTACTCTAGCAATGATTCAGGGATGGTTCTTAGGAGGCAAACGAAATTTTTAGCAAGGAAAGAAATGAGTGCTAATGGTTACACGTGGCTGGATTTTTAACCAAATCGCGGTAAAATTCGCAAGTGCGTGAATCGTGATTGAAAAGTATAAGGGAGGTTCTAGGCTTGTTGGAAAGGTAAGATTCTAAGCTTTAAGAGGAAAGTTAAACCAAGTTCCTAGCACAGACGGTTACAGAGATACGGACGATTAAATAAAGGTAGTTTTTCGGATTTAAAGTAAACTCAAAATGACAGGTGACAGCTTTGCAGCTGCAGAATTGACAAATGACAGTGGTGCAGCTTTACAAATGACAGGTGACAGTTAGGAGGCAGTTCTACTTAGGTTAAAATAGTTTGGATTAGATTATTTTAACTAAGAGATTGGTTCTGCACAGTTCTGCTAGGTACTCACAATATATTTTTGAAATAGGCCTTGCCACGGATCTGGTCAGGTTTTGGACTGGACTCCGGTTCTGGTCTCGGCACTTCACAGTGATCTGGGTCAGCTCTCTGGTTCTGCTAACAGCGGTCTGGGTCACTCTGGATCTCTGGCCTCTGGTTCTGGATTCGCCCCGGACGGTCTCTGCGCACAGCGTCTGGTCTCTGCTCTGCTGGTCTGGTCTGACACTGCTCCTGGCCCGGCTCCTGGATCTCTGGGTACAGCGTCTGTGCACAGCTCCTGGATCTTTCTGCACAGCTTTCTCTGGACACAGCGCTGATCTGCACGGCTCCTGGATGCTGCTACCGCTGTTAGGTTTGCTGGATGCTGAGGCCTGCTGAGAAGAGTTCTCAGTTTGTGGGTTTAGGCCCTTGCTTTGAGTTCTGAATGAAGTTCTTTGGAGTTTTAAAGTCTAAGTGTTGGATCTGGTATCTTCTGGATGCTGTGTGGTCCGGCAGAGCGCGTTGCAGCAACTGGATTTGAATGTCCTCTCTAGCTTCCAGTGGCTCTTTTTATGTCTTTTGAAAGTGGGTGTGTGTGCAGCATCACTAGCCAGCCCCTCTCTCAACTGCCCATTGGTCAAGCTTTCCGCACTGCTTTGATTGGGGGAAGGAAATGTGTGTCATGGTGATGCTGTTTTATGGTCTGCAGAAAGGATACTCCCCTGTCAAATTGCACACAAATCTATATTTGACCCAAATACATATTTGCACAGGAACAAATTTGTTTAAAATTACATGCACCCATCACATATCACATGAGGTATACTCTGATCAAACTCTGCTCTTCCTGGAGGCTTGCATTCAAAAATGGCAACATATTTTCGATTTTAGTGGGCTATGCAACATTGGTTTGTCATTAAAATTCATACAAATGTGCGCAAGGCATGTATGCATTTATATAAGGAAGTGTCAGATTTTTAACATGCATACATTTGGAGTGAAACCCTATTTTCCGCTAGCAACCCCCCAGATCATACCACCAGGTCCTAAAACCTCTTAAAATGTGAGCAGAAAAATCACAAGAATTATGGTATCATTTAGATAATTTTGACAAGTCCGCACCATGAGTTATACATCTTTCTTAAAATATTATTCTGGCCAACAGGGGTGTGTCTTCCCAGGTCACATGGTGTAGAAACCAGTTTATCCAGTTTCTGCCAAGCTCAGAGACCCTGCCCCTCCCAGCTTCTGCCAAGAGGAAGCTATTTTACGCCCCCCCAATAAACCATCTGCCTGGGCCCTGGAAGGCCCATTGTTCAAGAGGAAGCCATTTATGACCTCCCCCCAATAAACCCTCTGCCTGGGTCCTTTGTTTAGTCTCTAGCAGTCCCTTGGTAATTCAATCAGGGAGGGGTAACCTCCCCTCAGAATGCAGCCAGGCCCGAGAACTGCTGTGGATCCAGTTTCACTCCAATTGGGGGGAAGTTGTCAGGCAGAATCCAGTTCCTTAAGCCAGGTTTCAGCTAAATGTCACTTTTTGTCCCCCAGTTTAAATCAAACATACCATTTTTACACATGCAGCTAAACACTGATTCTAAGTTCTAAACTATGACATTTCAACAGTGACAAACTATGTGACACTCAAAAGTAGGTCACTCAGTTAATTTAAACATTTTCGATTTTTGGTAGTTTTAAATCCAGTTTCAGTTAGGCTGCTGCAGTCCTGCAGAGCTCAGCCATTCTTGTTATGAACATTGCTTTGGGGCTCTTCAACTTCCCAGATTTTGTATGCACACATACTTCATTCTGCCAGATGTCTGCTGGTGTTCAGTGACATTTTTGGATATGTTGCAATGTTTGAAATAGGCATTTTGAGCTAGCATTCAGGGAAACAAAAGGTGATTTTAAAGTGCGGTTTTTCCTTTGGCACACATTTCACTCATGGCACCCCGGCCCATCCTGCTCGCACTGGTGGGTGGCAAGTTAGGCAACCATTTTAGTGTGCACAAACTGCGTGGTTCTCCTGGATTTTGGCGCACATGTGGGCTTTTTGGCCATCTTGGATTTTCTAAGCCCACAGCACCAAATGTTGCAGCATGATAGCTCAAACGTGGGTCATGACACCCAACAGGGCCATTGACTTATCATACCTCGAAATTCTCAATGCATTTCATTTAAAACAAACTTTCAAAAAAAGAGTTTAGCAACCATCAAAGCTCTCCCTTGGCGCCAGCTCCTCTAGCAAATCGGTTCTCTGCATGAGTAGTTCCCAAATCCTTGTGTGGCTGCTACACAAATATTACTATGCAAAAGAATATTTTTTGAGATGGGATGAAAGTTACTCAAATGCGCCAAGAATGGTTTGGCACATTTGAGTAACTTTCATTTAAAATAAAGGTTGTATAGTGCATGTTTGTTAACCATTTCGTTTTGGTGCTGATGTCAATGGGCTATCAGCAGGATGAATGAATGAAAAAAGTATTTGCCCCAGTATCACATCAAGTTCATATCTTATCTGGCAAGGGGTCCCTGCTGAATTTGTTCCAGATTTCAAAGAGCACCTTTTCTGTTTAACTTTTGAGCCTGTGAGAGCCATCCTTCGAATCAGCAGCAAATCCACGTGCATGTTTATGTTAACCACTGTTAACCACCTCTTTCTGCTTTCTTGTCTCTCTCCTCTACTTCTGCTCCGTTTCGCTGACTGGCTGCCTGGTGCACCTTCAGAGCCTCACAGGACCCAAGCTTTCCTCGCCAGCCTCCTGCACTTGCCCATGGGCCTTGCACTTGCCACAGCACTACTGCACTTCGGTTACGACCCACGAGAGTGGTATCTCTCTGCAGTTAACCCATGTTCTCACAGGACGGGGAGCACTTGTCCCTATTGCCCACCCCACGCACTTCCTTCTCCGTTGACCTGCATAATCTGAATGTATCATGCCTAGTAAGATTCTTTGTCTTGTCTTCTCTATGTCTTCACCCCATGCATGGTTGCGCTTTGAGACACTTGGGTATAAGTGCGTAATAAATAATCAATTAATCAATCAACGTTTCATTACTAAAGATAACCGAATTATCATAAAGGGGTATTGGTGTTGAAACACAGCACTGGAGTCACGTATGAGGCTCAGCATGCATGTAACCCGATGTAATGTGCATGGAAAGCTTTTTGCACATTTATTTACCACTTTATTAATTCCCTCTTATGTTGGCACCACGAATAGAGCAGTTGAGCACTGGGTTTGGTTGATTAAATATATGTATATATAATGAATGTGGAAGAAGAGGTCAATATTCAGCACAGTCAGTCAGCACATTAAACTTTTCACTACATATTTCACAACACCATAAACCAATACATCAAATGAACATGCAATTATATCACACAACAAACACATAGACATAGACAAATACACAGGCAACGGGAAAACCATTTTCAAGGAAATGCTGGCTTTTTAGACCACTGGCAGCATACACATTTGTTTTCCAATACAATACTGGCATATGTTGTGATGAGCTGGAACCATGAGAGCATGTTACCATTTACAAGACATTGCTACCATGCATTGTTGCAAAAGACCTTATGATTCCTACACGGCACTGTCAAATATGACACTGTGTTGTGTGTTCCAATATGCTCTTGTACACTGTTGGTCTTATAGTGTTGGTGGCCTGGTACCTTTGTAACGTGTTGCACTACAGAACCAATTGTTGTAAGTTATAACTCTTTTTATTAACAGTTTTTGGGAAATGTGTGTTTTAAGAATGTACCATTTCAGCCCATTATTATTATATACATTATAAAAACTTCTCAGGGACAGGCCACCTACAAACACCCAATCAAGGGTTCTGGCTCTCTGGATGTCCCTGCTCGCTTTGGCGGATTGGGAGAAATCATTTACGCTGCTCCACTCAAAAATGTCCCTAGCCACCAAGCCTTTAGCACTCGGTCATGTTATTAAGTGGAGTCTCCAGACTGCCCACTCACCTTATTTTTCACTCCCTCATCCTGGTTGCTGAAGGTGTACAATGTAGCTGTTTGAGAGTACTCCAGAGAAAGATAAACAGAGAGAGAAAGAGAGAGAGAGAGAGAGAGAGAGAGAGAGAGAGAGAGAGAGAGAGACAGAGAGAGAGAGAGAGAGAGAGAGAGAGACAGAGAGAGAGCGAGAGAGAGAGAGATAGAGAGAAGGTGTGACAGTAACACATTGAGAAAATAAAATAGCAGCTGTCTGCAAAGGCCCCTGATAGGCGTGCCTCATATACTGGGTATAGTCACAGAAAACAAGGTAGAGAAATTCAATTGTTATAATGATCAAATCTGCCACTATTGTCATGTGTGTGCAATAGATAATACATAGTACCGTGTCCTTTCCCTGCACGACAAAGTTCTGTTTATTAGTGTTGGTCAGAACATGGCAACACCCTTTTTAAACATGGATTGATGAGCAGTTATTCTTGTTATGTGCATGTCATGTTTAATATACCATGCTATTAAAACTTAGAGAAACCAACTGCAGTTGAGGGCTATGCAATAAGAAGTGTTCACATGGCTGCAGTGTGCCTGTAATGTGCGTGTATATTATTGCACAGCCCTCAGCAAGGTTGGATTGCCGCACGTATGCTTTTGCTCACCTCATCTTTTAGTGGAGTATCCCCACTTTAGTTGGATACGTCCCATAACAAATCCTGTCCATGTCTGCAATTACGTACTCACTGACATTGCCAATCACACAGCACCCAACACACACACATCTGCTCATTATATTATTATCACATTTCCAGCCAATAGATTGTCATTATTTGTATGCCCAGTGGGGAACTAAAAAATACTAGCATTTTCTGGCATCAGCAGCCCTCTAGCGCCAACCAACATGGCTCTTGGGACGGTGCTTCTCTACATGTCAAGAATGCTACGAACATGTGCATTCAGGGTGACGCTGTGTGGCACTTGCACGCATACGGCCCGATTCATGGAATATTTGCCCGGTTCCAAGTGAATTTGCACTGCTGAAAAGTGACGTTGCACTGCCAGCACAAACCCTGTTTCATGGAACTGTGCAAAGTGTATTTTGCTGTGAAAAGTCCGGGCAAAGTAATTTTGAACTGCAAAAATGACTATGCGCTAACATTGCCCGAACTTTGCCCTGCAAAAGTACACTTTGCACGGTTCCATGAATCAGGGTTTGTGTCGGCAGTGCAAAGTCACTTTTCAGCAGTGCAAATTCACTTGGAACCGGGCAAATAATCCATGAATCGGGCCCATAGTCTGTCCCTCACATTACATAAAGCCTCCTTTGCAAATCAGGAAACCTGTGTGCTGGGCCTGCGGCAGGTGGCGCGAGATACACACCACACTCCTCCCATCCCACTTCCAACAGATGAGCTTATGCAATGTGCCATGTTGGCATATTATGTTCACTTAGTGCAATGGCAGTCTGGAGACTGCAAAGGCTTAGAATGGAGCCTTTGCCTGCACACGCCTTGGTAAAGCTAATGTGATGCTATTCTGATAACATCGCAGCTCCTTAGGCCTTCCTCTTATCATTGTATTATTGGTTTTGTTGTTAATCGTGCACTATGTGGTCCAGCGTGATGCAGGTAATGCATTAAAAAGTAACTAGGGAACAATACAGTGCAAGGCTAATACATAATTGATTCAGATTTGACCCACTCTGCAGGCTGCTGGCAGCCTGCCACCTGCAAGGGGTGGAATTCTAGCAGTGATACATCAAGATGCTTCTCCTCGCCTTAGCAGGGTAATGATTATAATAAAATAAAGATTCCATCCGGCAGACAATTTAACATTCACAGGAAGGAACAGATTGCAAGTACAAAAACGCCACTGGCCTCCCACTCAAAGTACCCGAGCAGTACAGGGCTGGCGAGCTACTAATAAACACGCCACCTTTAACCCACATCTATATGCTGCAGTATCAACTTACCAGTGTGTTTAATTTGTAGACTTATGAGTGGCTAACTAACAACTACGGGAATACATTCCACCAGGGAGGTCCATGTGACGACTGATAGAAAACATGACCGAAGCACAAGGTGTCCAAGATGGGATTCGGGACTCGGAGATGGAAAACACTCCGTAGTTGAAAGCTAACTATCCATTTCTGGTGCGTGCGTCCTCACCGTCCATGCCAGTTTTCAAATCCCTGCGCTTTCTCCATGAACCAGCAAGGCATGCAGAGGGAAGCTGTGGGGGAAACATGCAACAGAAACAATTCCAGATTCCCTCTCCCTTCACCCCACAGCAAACACAAAAAGTAGAAAATATCAATGCCTGGCAGAGAAGATGCTATATTTCCTTCTGTGAAGTCACAGCAGTTGATCATAAATTAGATATTTGCACCCGGGGAAGAGCCATTGACCAATCAGGTGTCTGGAAGAGCGGGCATGAAAATAAACTCTGCACCAGCTGTTCCAGCCACCCAAGGCCCTTCTCTGGTTGGCGCCATTTGCTTTCATGTGGATGGGCAATAGGGAGTCTCTCCCTGGTGCCTCCCCACCCAATTCCCCCCAACCAAACAAAACCAGAGCTTTGAGCTCTGGTCCACTGCACCTCCCGTTCTGGCCTTTATAGAAATGGAAAAGCGACTAAGTCCCTTTTCCCTATGACGGCTGTCATCTTCTTTTTTTCTTTTTCAGTGCCAATCTCCGGGTACGGGAGCAGGGGGTGAAAGCCATTCACTCCCCGGATGAACTCTAGGGTGCAAATGGCTTTCATGCCCCTGTGGGAGGACGGACATGGCCCGGCCTGGCCGGCCGTTACTTACCATGTCCGCCCACCACCGGGGCATTCATGTCATAATGCTCGGCTATGACATCACAGCAGGAGGATACAGCATTCTGAAAGGAAAATAGTTGCACACACAACATAGTTATTCTATATATACATTTTCTAAGCATGTGTATGCATTGGGAAGTGTGCATGCACACAACCATGCATACTCTGAGACCATGTTGCACCTCTCAGCAACACCTCTACTAAAATTAAATGAGGTTCCTGAATTGAAGTGAACCCCAATGAAGTGACCCATGTTGCAGCCATGTTATCCTCACATGCAAACCCCGACGCTGTCCTGATGATTACATATGGTTCAGAGTTACAAACTTTAAGGATTAGGGCGAGTGTTGTAAGAAATTAAATGAGCACCAAGAATAGTGGGCATTATATACTTATTGATTCAACCATAGATAGACATAGTTGTCAAATATAAAGATCTGTGGTCATTCTTATGTTCTCAAAAGGCTGTTTGGTTTTATGCAAAGCTGCCGGGTCTTTTTATTATTATTGGTAATGGCCGTCATCCCCATTCACATAGGAGCATTTCAAAACAATTGGAAATAAGTTACTTAGTTGGTCAAGGTTTTGATTATGTGCTTTCCTCAGAAAGATAAGTGGAGCATCTTTGTGTGACTACAATATATCTTGAAAGAGATCATTAGAATTGTACAATTTTATAAAGGGATAGTTTACAGTGTGGATGCAATTGACTAAGAAGAGTGCAAGTGAGAGAGAGAGCGGGAGAGAGAGAGAGAGAGAGTGAGTGAGAGGGAGAGAGAGCGCGAGACAGGCAGTGATATGCCCACGAATGATATGCCGGTTTCATCTTGTTCTAGTTTATATTTGGTAAGGTGGAGAACTGAAGGCAAGGACAATTGGGAATATGAGATTAGCTTTCTACCTCTCAAACAAAATACTGGGCAATCTGTCTCATCTGAAATATGTTTGTTTGTTTTTTAATAGTCAGGAATTGTCTAACAGTAAAATGTAACTATATAAACATTCGGTCTGTTTTGCTAAGTGGCATTGCCAAAATTGAGTGACAAAGAGTGAGACTTTGAAGGCTGGCAGCGCCCAATTTCCCAACCACACCGGCCGTCAATTGCTGCTGAACCTGAGTCTCCAAGAGTGAAAGTTCTTGACAATGTTTGGGAAACATAATCTATAAGCCCTCGCAAATAGTAATTGCTACCTACCGTGGTTCTATGAATTCATTGATGTGTACATTATATGTCAAAACTACCATGAGCATAAACGACTGCTAAAAAGTCAAATAAATATGACACAGTTCATCCTAATTCTAGTAGTGATTTTATGGTAGTATTAATTGATAATATGAACAATGCTTTTTGTGTGAGCCTTGCTGATAGTATTATGGCTTTGTGCATCGGTATATAACAGGAGTAACAGTCAGCCGACCCAGTGGTACTCTATCTGTTGTTACCATTAGAAGGATGAAAGGTTGAGTCAACCATGCCTGGATTTGAAACTGAACAGTTGTAGAAAGACACCTGCAGCAGATGCATCACCTATTAAGATATGTTCTTTTAAGAAGTCCACTTGTGTATACATATCTTTCTTCTCTTTCAAAAGTCACATTAGCACCCTGGAAGCATGCTCAGGGATGTCATTTCACCAAAATGCCTGGGGTAGCGGAAGTGACATCACAACACCCTTGACCTCTGATGACATCACAGGAATTGATGTCAATTGACCCCACCCCCAAGTGACATCACGGTCAGCGATGGAACACAACCGTTCACCCCTTGACAAAACAGGAAGTGGCATCACATAGCATTGTTCCTAAGTACACTCCGATAAATATGGTTCTTATATCACTGTAATGTGATATACATTTCATACCAGTGTGCATGGGCTCATATTACCAAATTACTGTGAATGCAAGCAGACGTCCAAGGCCAAATGATTATGTTGTGTTATTATATAGCACTTACACTTAAGCACTTTATATAGAACAAATATACATACAATATCACCCAACCTGTGTTGGTACTCATTTATAGACATCAGAAGGATGAAAGGCAGAGATGGCCTTGCCGGGATTCGAACCTGCAACCTGCAGATCAAACACACATCGCAGCAGTGAGCACTCAACCCACTGAGCTACCTTACCAGCTATAGCTATTTTACCGGCTATAGTAAAATGAACAATTACATGTCTGGATGTTCTCAAAGTCAGAAATCAAATTACACTCTGTAGTGGATGCCAATAAACTGGTAAGTGAGATTTAACAGCAGGCCAGTTCATCTGCAGGTCTGGTGCAAAGTTGGCCACAAGTCAAGCCTTCATGTTTCAGAGGTTGGCAAAAAACATACTATTGGAAGCGTTCATAATTGTTTATTAAAGAATTTAGAGTAGCGCAGGGAAAGCAGCGCTCTCACACGCTTGTTAGCTCATACATGCAAACAAAAATCCTGAACAGCATGCCAGGGAGATGGGAAAAATAGACATATTAAAACAAAGCATTAATTGTGGCACAATGAAGTCAAGGGCCACTTGATGTGCTATGGACAAACATTTTTACACTGTACACAAGCTTTCAGGCACAAGGATTTTGTCAAGTGACCGAGGACACCGAGATGGAATGTCTTGTGATGATCGTAACAGAGACAACGGCAGAAAAAAAAACATGCTATAACTGCAACTTGTGAAAAGCTAAATACATTTAGTTTTTGGATGCATTGTGAATTTGAGGCGTTTAATAAGAACAGACTAAATCAGACTAAATAAGTGACTCCCTGAAGTGTGCCTAAAATAAACCTTTAATGAGTTTAGCAATTATTGTATAGAATTTCAGAAAGACTATTTGTTATTCCTAATCTTTCTTATTTTGGGTCACTGCTCAAAGTGTTACACTTGTGGAACCCCCTGTTTTCCTGTTTTTTTTAAGAGGCCTGAACAAGAAAACCAGCCACTCCAGAAACAAAGAGCCACATGGCGCTGGCCACAGCTCAGGAGCTTCCATTTAAAAATAAAAAGAGAAAAATATGTTTTTTTTAGGGGTAGCAAGAGAGAGTACAGAGTTAGCAAGGGAGACCTCAGGAGTCGCAGTTGTGACCTCTGGCAACCCCCAAATGATGTCCCTGGGCACGCTGCCCGATCAGGAAGCTCTGAATATGGGCTGCATTCTCTGCTACAAGACTATGGGCCTCATTCTGAGTATGGTGGTAGTCATGGCGCTATTTGCGCCATGACTACCTCCCATACCAGTACCGACTCCGACCTGGTTCAATGGGGACTTACCGCTGTAGTCCGACCTTTGCGGGACCGGTCAGTCCCCACTGAAATAGGCAATCCCCATTCCCATTGAGCCCCCAGAGGGCTCAATGGGAATGGGGAGGGAGCTAATAACGGTACCGCAATTTGCGGTACCGTTATTTGCTCCCTGGTCCGTTTGCCGCTCCCACTAAGGGCGTCTGGTAAAACCAGGTGCCCATAGCGGGACCCGCTAAGGGACCTCGTAGGAGGTCGGTAAGGGATTACCGGCACCGGTCTCCTTAACGGTGCCCGGTATCCCTTACCACCCTACTCAGAATGAGGCCCTGTGTTGCGAGCAGCCTGAGTGCTCCTGCCAAGTCCCCACTTCTCTTCCCTGCTCCTTCCCCCTTCCACTATGCTGGCTTAAATTGGAAAAAAGAAAAGTACCTTTAGCTTGTGGTGCGGTGCTGTGAAGTCCTTTTCAACTCTGTTTGTATGGAAGCCGAAGATTTTGGGGTGTGTTGCTAGATTCTGTTGATTTTATTCTAGTTATGAAATTGCATTTTAACATAGTTGTATAGTTTTTAACTGTTTTATATTTATTTTGTATTGTATTTTAGAGGCAATAGCTCAGCATTCAAATTGAATTGAATTGGAGTCGTACGCTCTTAAGGTTTGCTTCCCCTTACTAGATGATGGAGTCAGCAGATTGTGGGACTGTGAGGATGTTATGTGGGTGAGTGGTAACGCATTGATGAGTGGCTAGTTAGTGGCATTTAGCAGTGAGGAACTGTGGCGAATTAGTGTTTTTTTTGGCCCAATTGGAGCCATCTGCATTCTTCAGGCATGCATGGCATTAGCTTTGGCTTGGATATGATTTAAGATTTCTGGGGTCTCTGCTTATTTGCATAGACAATGTTCTCAATGCATTGGCGTTTACACAATGTTCTTAACTAATTGTACTGTGCACTGAATATTTGTGCTAGATTGTTACCGATGTTTGATAATTGTCTTTATACGTGATTCAGACATGTGCATGTTAATCAGCATTCAGTGTTTCATTTATTAATTTATTAGCGCCTTGAAACACTTGTGTATAGGCACGTTATAAATGCCATATCATATCATATCATAACGCCTTAAGTGCTAAGGACGAGTATGCTCGTCCTCTTTGCATAGACTTGATTATAGCTTTAAAGGGGATTCTGGTTTAGCTGTAAACCTTAATTAAAGTTAACCAGGAAGCATTATTCATGAGTGTTGTGTCATTTACTCCTGGGCTTGGTGGCTACACAACATGAAAGGTGATCAATTAGAATGTTCTTTTGCTATAAACACATAGATGTGGCTAAAGGTGCTGTTTTTGATGTATTTATCATTTTTAGTCAACTAGGACCAGGCACTAAATCTTTGCTCCTCTGGTATAATTTGTATATGTGGCTACTTGGTCGTGTTGCATTAGTGCAAATGCAGAGTTCTTGGGTATTTCCGTTTGTTCCTATTTTGCAATTATAACGTAGTTGTATTGTTTACTCTTCGGTCTACTGATCCGCAGGTTAAAAGTTGTAAATGTTATACAAATCGAAAAATATCTTGGCAAAACAGTTGTAACTGCGACTGTAATACGAAGTCTTTCGCTTTACAAATTTAGTCTAGTACTCTCCCATGAATATGTTAGTGCAACCCTGTTCGACTGGAGTGGAATTCAAAATTGTTTGATAATCTAACGCATTATAGCAAAGAACATTACAATTAATACATTCTAAAAGGATCATTAACTTGAATACATTCTACAAAAGATCACATTTAACAACGATGTATTTATTCTGAAAAGGATCAATAAACCTAATATATTCTAGGAACTGTCATTGAAATTGATGTATTTAGAAGATATCATTGCAATTAATAAACTGCAATAAATAGTTAACATTAACATCAGTGTATTTTTTGCTAGTTTAATAAATACTGGCATTACTTATTGCGACTCTTGAATTGTAAAAGGATAATTTGCTGCCTCAATTTGTGGCCTTAGAATGACCTAGTACTGTACAATAGAGATCTTTAAATACATTTTCCTATACTAATGAATTAGTAAGTAGGGCCTCTGTTATGCTAAGTGATTAGCTTGGCTTGATAACGCTCTCAGTAGCCGGCCATTCCAGCACACATGGCTTCCTCTCCTGTCAGCGTTCTGCAGCCTGCAGAGTGTCCGTGCTTCCTGCTGAACACCAAGAGAACAGGTAGGCGAAGGATATGCAGCATAAAACAGAAACGTACACACATTAGGTACACCCGGGTCGCCACCGAATAAGTGAGATCAGATAAAAGGGCCACATCCGGAAAGAGTACAAATGTGTAAACCGGGATTCCCCTCCCCAAAATGAAGTCATGCCTGTTAATCACTTAGACTATATTTAATCGACCTGAACATGGTTAAGTAGTCGCCCGTGCGATGGATGCTCGAACATTTTAAGTCTGTGTTGCTTCTCTTAGTAGAAGCCTATTTCTTTCTTTGAATGTATAGAGCCCTTTCACCAAAACACTGCCCAAAGCGGCGTTATAAAATGATACACACGAACACATCCGGATGCTACATTATTGGGGAGGGTACATTAAAATTTGGCTTTCAAAGAAGAGTGGAAAGAAGTACGAATGGTGACTGAACAAGAAAAGAGAGGAAGGGGATTCCAAGCTAGAAGAGAACATGATCATAAAACGGAATGGGGCAAAGGAAGACAGAAAATGGCCAATGGAAACTGGGAGACGTCTGCAGGTGAATAGGAGAGTGAAGTGAAAAAAACAAAGGACAAACACATTAAAAAAGAATACTTAAATAGTGATATTACAGACAAGTATTGTGTCCCCCGGCTGGCCTCCTCCGCCTGTAGCAAGGTGCTGGTGCTCATGGGCGGGCAGACGTGCACCTCGTCCAACGCGCCTCCTTCTCCTTGAGGCCGCGGGCGTGGGTCTCAGGCTCGTCGCCAGTTGTTGTGTCCCCTGCGGGGGCTCGAGACGTCAAAGAAACACAGACACTGGATGCACGTCTTACTTCCTTTATTTCTTTCTATTCACTGCCTTCCTTCACGTGCGTTCCCTCCCCTTCGCATGCCCTCTCTTAGTCCCTCCCCCAGTCTCTTGCTCCTATCCCTAAAGGGGACCGTGTCCTGTTAGTCTCAAACAACAAGATGGGAAGGAGAGCCGTCCACGGGCCGTAAGAGTCAGAGGGAGGGAGGGAGCAAGCAAAGAAAAGGAATGGCAACGTTACAAAGGAAATGAAGCACAGAAAGAGCATGAGCCAGGAGACCCAGCTGGAGTCAGCAGCAGTAATCAAGGCAAGCAAAACAAGTATTAAGAAAGTAGAATATTAGTAGCAGGAAAAGTAAGGAAAGGGTGGACTTTACACATTTTGTGAACTTGGAAACGACAAGAGTGTGCAAGACAGGAATGTTGAGATCAAAACTGATACCACGATTACAGGCAGAAGAAGGGAGCGGAAGACAAATAGGAGGAAATTGAATAGAAGGGTGCAAAGATTAGCGGATGAGATGAGGAATTGAGGCCTGAAGTTGATTAGTAATGGTAGAAAAACAGACGCATCAACATAAAAGTGACACTTTAAGCAAAAATAATGGAGAAGAGAGGAGAGAGGAATTGGCACAAGGAGAGAATGGTGAAGAGCCAGGTACTGAGCCCTGCAGGACTGCAAATCATAAAAGGAGATGATGAGACGAGTCAGCAGTTGTATGGGAGCGAGGGGCCACCAGGCCCCCTCGCGCCGTACACTCCTCAGTACGGGACTTGGACCAAGTGCCTCCAGTAGTGGGGTTGCCCCTTGCCCTTATGTAAAGTTAACCACGGTTGACCGCTACATAGATGGGACTACTGAGCAGGACACGGGGCATCCATCTTTTGTGCCCCTTTCGACTCCATCTTGGGTAAACAGGCCTCACTGCGATAGTACAGCAAGGCTCAGCTCCCCTTCCACCACAACAGCCAAGGACAGAGTCACACACAAGGCGCCCAGGCAGCTGGCTGGCCCCCACCCTTGCACTCCCCCTGTGAAGGAAAGCTCTGCGCTCTCATTCTCACGCTGAAGCTGGAGAAAGTTGCAACAACCAATATGATACAGTTTTCTTCCTCTGAGATCACTGCCAGCATGAGAACCAGCATGTGAACCAGGATGAGCAAAGCACTTTTTGCTCATTCGTCCCCATAAACGTGCAAGCCACCCACCCCCATTTAGAGTAATTTATTACCATCCTGACCCTGCGCTCCCTGTAAGGTATTTCTTTCAAGTGCCAGACCCTCGCCTGCGCTGCGAAACCCACCAAACACACCCACTACTAACCTTAAGCACTTTGCCACAATATATGTTTTTACTTCTACTAATAGGTCTAAAGCTTAGGAAATATGTGAAACACAGCTTGACTCTTTTTACATTTTAAAATCGATTTTAAAGGTCAAGGCCTCCAATTAAAGCCACGAATGACCCAATTGTACTGACAATAAATACTATGTGTGATTTGTGTAGAAATATGAAAAGTAGCATAAAATGTTAAGATAATTTGTTATTTAGTGTTTTTTACGAATACAACATATTAGCTTAGGTAGTGATCACAGTGACCGGACCCTGACCTGCGTGAAGCACAAGATATTTGACGTCCATCATCTCGTCAGCCACTCAGCCAATCAGAAGGAAGAGATGCCACCCACACCTACAGCACCACACCGCCTGGCCAATCGGGTCTGTTTAGTATTTTTTGTTAGAGTTACTTTAATAGATATATATATATGAGTGATGATGAAAAGGAGAGTGGGAATTGTTGGGTTATTTCCTAGCTGGAGAAATAAACCATCCTTTGAACTCTTGCAGCCGGTTCTCTCTCAGTGCCTCCTTCCCCGACAGGGGTTGTGTTGGTTATTTTATTTTCTCTAATACGTAGTAAGCCGGGGAAAGGCACCTACATTTTTGGTGACCCCGACGTGATTTAGAGAGGTGCCTCAAAGCCTGCACTGCCCGGCAGCGAGATCCAGGATGCCCCCGGCAAGACCATCACCTCCGCGGTTGACCAGACTGTGCACATCAAGAAGAAAGGGTCTAGGGTTCCCGGTTGACGAATACCCGATCGAAAAGGCTGCTCGCCAAGGCAGGCCACGGCTTGGTTGGGGGACGGACCTGAGCGAGGTCCGGCCATGAGTGGTGACCCTCGGAGTACCTGACTGAACACGTCCCGGTTGCAAAGACCCCAAAGGAAGTTAAGGGGAAATACGGGAAGAAGGGAATTAGCAACAAAGGGAAGGTAGTTAAGAATAGGGTCTGTGTGAGTGACAGCGAGGCTTTTCTGATCTATCCTTTATATGGCCATTAGGTGTTGTAAGAAGTGAGAAGAAGAGAAGTGGTATCCTAGCCCGTATGGGGTAGAAGGCGGCGCCGCTTATCATTTGTCCCGACCAAGTGCAGAATAGAGATAAAGAGAAAATAGTAGGGGTCTCGTATATTGAGTAGACTCGGAGTAGTTTTAGGATATTCTTTTTCCGTGGAGGTAAGAAATCTTGAGATATAAGAGAGGTGAAAGAGGTGGGGAGTGAATGCGAAATAGTAGGTAGAATAGGGAAGGAGAAAAAACGGGGACAGTAACGGGAATAGGGAAAGAACAAAACGCGCGCAGGCAGTGCATGTGTATGTTGCATGATTATATGTTTGTTGGTCTGATTTGTGTATATGTCCTGTTGAACACGCCAAAGTATTTCAGTACAAGTAACTTGTTGATTAATGACTAATAGGCAAAGAAATAAATTGTGAGAGGTGACCAGGTGACACCTCTGAGAAAGAACAGCTAATGTGACATACCATAATTGCGAGCATTGATAAAGAACGTATTTTCATATATTGTAACTGACATACCAAGTGAGAGGTGGGAAGGGACTCAAGGGTACCAGAACACACAAGAAAAAAAAAAAAAGCATTGCCATGGGGGGAGTAACGCCACTAGCACATATTTGCCAGCATCTTCCACTATATAGCGACAGGATACAGAAGTATCACGATCAGTGGATCACTGAGATAAAAGGAGATGGGGTTATACCAATTTGGCCAGAAGGAGGGTCATTCGACAAAAGAGTGTTGGACCTAGTATCAACGCATTTGCTAGCACGATACAAAGGGAAACAGTTACAGAACAGGAGAGAAGTGTTAGATTTATGGGGAATGTTCGAGGAAGTTAACCCCACGGCAGAGGTAGGTACAAGCCGATTGATAGAAAAGCAGAAAATACCTGAAGAAGTAAGCGGGACACCAAAAGGGGAGTGCTCAACAACTACAACTGAGAACGAAGTAACAAAAATCTATCCCTTAATGACCAGGCCAGCAGTAGGGTTTAGTGAGCCCATGTATATACCACACACCCCCACTGTCCCGTGCGGGGCAACAGCCCCTGAACCCCCACCATATGACAAAGGAGGCCTGTACGGCCCCACGAGTGCGCCTTCTGTGAACTTAGCACGTTTAACAGGTGATTTAAATCATCAGCTGGCACACGCACAAATGGAAATAACACGGTTAAGAGCTCTATGCGACAAGGGGCAAATGTTGCCAGGGGGAGGGGAGGTACTCCCACTGTCACTGGCAGATCTCACACCTCCGATAGGGGCAGCAAGCAATGTAACCCCAGCAGTCTCAGTATCAGGGCAATCTATAGCATCACAAGGGACGTCAGCACAGCAAAGATAAGAACAAGAGTGGCAGACAGGACAGTTCATGTTCCAATTGAATAACAAGCCAGTGAGAATTATACGCCCAGATACACCAGAGAGTCAACAAGGTGGAGATCAGGGTGAAAGACAAGGAAGTGAACCCAAGGAAAACTGGGAGGATAACAATGAGCCAGAGTCAGAAATAGAAGAAGTATGGGACGATTTAGATGAATGTGAAGAGGCAGCTGCCGCAGAGTGTTCCCCACTGCCAAACTGCCGTTACCCAGACACACTATCACCACCATTATGGCAGGGTAGATTAAGACAACGAACAGGGAGGACAGGGAACATACTGGTAAGTAAAACAAAAAAAGGGAGAACGAGCAAAACAGGAAGGAAACAGAAACTACAAATGCCACTGATACATAAAGGAGCAGGTAGGCCAAACTATATCCCATGGGCCCAAAACGACAAAAACAACCTGTTAAAACTCCTCCTCCCACTGATGGGAGGAGCAGGTAAGTGGATACATGTATTTGAGAAGAACACAGCAGGCGTGCCGTTAGCTATAGGTGATGTGAAAAGCTTATTAGTATCAGCAATCAGGGACCAAGCAGACACAATCTGGGAAAGGGCAGGGTTCCCGGGAGTAACAATGAGCTGTGATCGCCACCATGGATCACCATTCAACAAAGTTCGAGCACAAGTGTGGGATGCATTGCGGTGTGCATTTCCAGACGTTCCAGACTTACATGCAGTGATGCAGTGCACGATGGAGGAAAGCGAGGATCCTGCGCAATTCATTTTGCGAGTGCAAGACTTATGGAGAAGTGAAACTGGTACGGCATGGAATCAATCAACAGCCTTTTTTATTTTATCATTAAAAAGGTGTTGCCGAAAGAGGTGCAGAAGGCCTTGGACAAAATAGCTGGGATCGAAGGCAAAGGGTGGCCTGAAATTCAGAGCATATTTGTACACCATTGGAGGAGGATCAAAGAGCAGGAAAAGGAGGTCACACAAAAGAGGCTGGCCGACGAAGCAAAACTAGTGCAGACAAAATTAGTGAAGGTCGCCGCCATTACTGCCAGCATAACCGCAGACAGAGGAAATGAAGGAGAGGAAAATGCAGGAGAAAGGTCCATTGGGATAGCAGCGCAGTGGGCTGGAGAGGACCAAGGACAGTGGAACGGAGAGGAACAGCCATGCCAAGGATCACAGTGGCAGAACAGGCCGGCCCAAGGAAGAGGTGGGTACCGTGGGCAGAGGGGAGGAAACGGAGGAATGGGAAACAGAGGGTATGGTGGGCAAGGACCAAGAGGAGGACAACAGGGGTCATGTTGGAATTGTGGAAGGTGGGGACATTATTCACGAGATTGTAGAATGCGACCATCAGGGTATTTTCAGGGGCAGCAGCAGCCCATGAACAATGAACAGGGGTGGGGCTGCCCACACCCAGGTAGCCTTTGTGGAGCTCCAATGGGGACGGGGGGACAACAAGATCAGTACTGCTATGACCCCCAAATGCAACAAAGACAGCCAGCCCCACAACAGCAGCAACAGTAGCAGCCACAACAGCAAAACGCACTACAGCCCATGGCAAGACAAAACTCAGTAGGGAACATAAACAATAACCCTTTTGCAGCGGCTGCAAACGGTGCCCTTGCACCATTCCGTGGCGTAACGGTCGTAGGTGACAACGTTTTTTCAGTGCCAGGTCAGTAAAGATACCAAGACTAGGACAGCCCACAGGGAGTACTTGCGTGTCCAGCCCTATCCACCACACAAAGTGCAAATGAGGAACCACTAGTGGCGGCAGAGATAGGAAAAAAGCAGTTCATCTTTATGGTAGACTCTGGAGCAGAAAGATCATGTCTCACAGAAGGGCGCGCAGTGTCGCACTCCCCCAAAATGAAAGAGACTGTGTGGATGGCATTGCTAACACAGTCTGACATGATAAAAACTGCAACTAAGAGAGGAAAATTATAAAAGTATAGTAGAAAAGCAAAATGTTTTTTTTACATATTCTCTCTCTCTCTCTCTCTCTCTCTCTCTCTCTCTCTCTCTCTCTCTTTCTCTCTCTCTCTTTCTCTTTTTTCTCTCTTACTCTCATATGAATTGTGTTATTTCTCCTATTTTTCTTCATTGTTTTATGATAAATGGAAAGAAATTGTTAAATGCCTAACTAAGCAAAAGATGAAAAAGAATGAACAATTGCAAACATGTTTCTTTCCATGATGACTTAACGAATTTGTCTCGCCCACATAGGTTCAACATGAGCCAATGCGATGAAACGGCTGAGCAGGCTGAAATGTTAGATAGAAATAGGGATGCCACTAGGGCCAGTAGATTCAGCAATGTGGAATGCGTTATAAAATATGCTGCCATACTATTTTCAATAATGATTTTTTATTTTATTTGGTATAACGTTGTTTTATTTGTGGCAAATGAAATGAACAAAGGGGGGTGCGGGGCTAACATGATAAAACCAGGGTCTAAACTAATATGGACTGGAGTAACAACCATTTGGAAGGACACTTATAACATTGAATCGAATAGTATAAATGTAACGCCACCCTATAACCAATTGCATGTAAACAAAACTGCTATCCCATTGTTGAGTAATACTGTGGCCAAGGAAATAGAGCCTGGATGGGATGTAAATGATGTTACTATTGGTTGACTAACTCCAGAAATACAAGCATGCACACACACACGGCACCAGAAACCACTACTGAACACACACATGTCACCATGAACAACATAGATGATGCATGGTCCAGAATATTCCCACTGCAATATCAACGAGTTGGTACCCAATTAAAAAACAAAAAGAGGAGAAAAAGGGGGGTGGGAAAAAACAGATACGATATTTATCATAACCTGGGGTTAGATGAAATAGAGGTCCCCCGACACCCTGACCAATCAAATAAATGGTATTCAGACATGAGCAGCGCGGCAAAGCAAGCAAGTAATGAAAGTTGCTACATGTGCTCACTTATTCCTCATGCAACTGGAACCCCAAAAATGTTAATTCCACAGAAAGTACCCTTATCTGAGGCCCAATGTTTGATTCATCTGATGCTGTGTAGAATAAAAAAGACATTTCAGACACACACAGTCAACATGGAAAAATTGGGAAACGAACAAACATGCACCAGCAGACGACAAGGAGTAATTTGCCTCCAAGAGCCATTTTTCATCATAAAAGGGACAAGGTATGCAGACAACAAGTGGCATGATGAAACGGTTGAATGTAAAGCTGAGGGGCTTCGAGGGCTGCCAGACGAAACATACGAGTGGGCAAAAGAAACGTGCATCCCCATCTGGTCACAGCATATCACCAAGCTGACATGGGTCACACCACTGGAGAGACCCATAAAGATTCAAAAGGAAATACTGCACGAACTTTGCTTCCATGGAGAAGGGAAGGTGAATATGGGAAACGCACAGCAGTGTAATAAGACTTTAATAATACCAGATATTAAAAAAGGCACTGCCGCATTAATGGACATATACTGGATCTGTGGCAAACGAGCTTACCTGCATCTCCCAGCATCCTGGAGGGGCACTTGTGCCCTAGCCACACTTCACTCAGCACTAATGGTGATACCAAAGAGCCACGTTCAGTTTACAGCAAGGCCTTCGGCTGGCGGTTCGACAGCGGGCCAATCGGCTGACATATCGGCAGCAGGGCAATCAGCTGAACCATCGACAGCGCCCGATGAGACAATCACGGAGCCCCCAGCATACGAACTATTGTTAGAAGAAACATTGAGAACCAAGTTGTCACACAGCAAAAGATCCAATTATATTTCGTCCAAATCGTCAGAACTCCATGCTGAAATCCCACAGCAGTACAAGCTTTTCTCATCTGCAGAGACATTTTTTGCATCATTTCTAGCACCTGGCATTCAAGCCAGCACAAACGCGAAATGGCTGCAGATAACACGCTGGGAGCTCATCCAGCTGGCTAACACTGAAAAAGGATTCAACATCATAAAAATAGAGCTCCGTGCACTGCGCCTGATGACGATGCAAAACAGATATGTCTTAGATCTTATCACGGCAAGGGACGGCAGTGTTTGCAAAAAAATTGGGGGTCGTGCTGCACGTTCGTACCAACTTCAGATGCTGATAACGGGACTCTGTCACACGTGATAACAGCAGTGCATAATTAGGAGAAAGAATGAGAACGGAAGGTGGAGCAGACAACATCACGTGGTTCGACAATCTGTTCAGCTGGATACCATCATGGGTGAACATAGCAGCGAAGATACTCATTCCCATTATTGTCTTTCTTCTCCTAATATTCTGTGTGTGCCAACTGGGACTAAGATGCTGTGAAAATAATATGCCTAATTCAGCGATGATGATGGTAACAGTGGGCCGACAGACAACGGTGGCTACCATGATAGATGCCCAAGTACAAACTGGAGAATACACCACACCGCAGTATAGAATTACTGCCATCTATAGGCAGTATGGGGATGTGGTTGATAATCTACATCACACTACCATTAAAGAACCAAAGGACTTGCTGTGGTATAACGAAGTTTGGATAGATTTGGATGGGGATGGTGGGATATACTTAAAGGTCACCCCAGAAGAATATGCAAGAAGGGGTAACAGCTTAAGAAGTGTGTGCAAAGCATGGATGCCCATAAAGGGTACACCTGCTTGGGTTGAGGCTGTGGCCAAAGCTGAGCGCTACCGAAGGGAGAACGGAGAGAACGAGATAAGTAGTTTGTTACTTTAGATGTAACGAAAGGGGGGAATGTATGGGAGCGAGGGGCCCCCAGGACCCCTTGCGCCGTGCACTCCTCAGTACGGGACTTGGACCACGTGCCTCCAGTAGTGGGGTTGCCCCTTGCCCTTATGTAAAGTTAACTACGGTTGACCGCTACATAGATGGGACTACCGAACAGGACACGGGGCATCCATCTTTTGTGCCCCGTTTCGACTCCATCTTGGGTAAACAGGCCTCACTGCGATAGTACAGCAAGACTCAGCTCCCCTTCCACTGCAACAGCCAAGGACAGAGACACACACAAGGCGCGCAGGCAGCTGGCTGGCCCCCACCCTTGCACTCCCCCTGTGAAGGAAAGCTCTGCGCTCCCATTCTCACGCTGAAGCTGGAGAAAGTTGCAACAACCAATATGATGCAGTTTTCTTCCTCTGAGATCACTGCCAGCATGAGAACCAGCATGTGAACCAGGATAAGCTAAGCACTTTTTGCTTGTTCGTCCCCATAAACGTGCAAGCCACCCACCCCCATTTAGAGTAATTTATTGCCATCCTGACCCTGTGCTCCCTGTAAGGTATTTCTTTCAAGTGCCAGACCCTCGCCTGCGCTGCGAAACCCACCCAACGCACCCACTACTAACCTTAAGCACTTTGCCACAATATATGTTTTTACTTATACTAATAGGTCTAAAGCTTAGGAGATATGTGAAACACAGCTTGACTCTTTTTACATGCACAATAAAGGTCAAGGCCTCCAATTAAATCCACAAATGACCCAATTGTACTGACAATAAATACTATGTGTGATTTGTGTAGAAATATGAAAAGTAGCATAAAATGTTTAGATAATTTGTTATTTAGTGTTTTACGAATGCAACATATTAGCTTAGGTAGTGATCACAGTGACTGGACCCTGACCTGCGTGAAGCACAAGATATTTGATGTCCATCATCTCGTCAGCCACTCAGCCAATCAGAAGGAAGAGATGCCACCCACACCTACAGCACCACACCACCTGGACAATCGGGTCCATTTAGTATTTTTTGTTAGAGTTACTTTAATTGATATATATATGAGTGATGATGAAAAGGAGAGTGGGCATTTTTGGGTTATTTCCTAGCTGGAGAAATAAACCATCCTTTGAACTCTTGCAGCCGGTTCTCAGTGCCTCCTTCCCCGACAGGGGTTCTGTTGGTTATTTTATTTTCTCTTATACGTAGTAAGCCGGGGAAAGGCACCTACACAGTCTAGGAAACAGAGTGGGTGCATTTAGAGAGAGAGGAAGAAAACTAGGCGAGAACCGATGCAGAAAGATGGAGAGAGGAAAGAGGGGAAGAGAGAACAGAATGCTTTAGTGTGTCAAAACCGCGATTGAGTCCAAAAGAATAAGAAGAGAGGAATGCTTGGTGTGATGAGCAGGAGCAAAGAAAGTATTCAGATGGAGAAAAGAATTTTAAGTGACGCAAGCAGGATGACAACTACAGTATAGTGAAGAGAGGATTGAATTAGAATCAAGATAGAGAGATGGTTGTGAATACATGGTGTGCTCAAGATGTTTATTGAGAAAAGTTTGAAGAGATATAGGATGTTAATTTGAGGGAGGCAATGGGTCAATAAACATTTTTAAGAACTAGCAGAAAAGCAGCATACTTAAAAGGAAAAGGAAAACTGGCAGAAGAGAAATAAGAGTTGACAACAGCAATCAGGAAAGTAAGACACCATGCAGACACACCAAGGATATAAGGGCAAGTGGAAGAGGGTCTAGAGGGGCAGCACTGTTGTTAGCACATTGAACAGGAGACAGATGGAGGAGTAAAGCACAAAAAAGAAGCGATAGAATAAGGCATTGAAGATGATGGAGAAGAGGAAAGTGAAAAATCGGAATGCAAATGATCAGTGTTAGAGGTGAAGTAAGAAGCAAAGTGTGAGTACGATGGTGGATTTGGGAAGCCAGACCATTAATAAGAAGGAAGACTATATGGCGAGGATGATGGAAAGGAGTAATTCAGGTGTAATTCACAGTTACTCATTGTAACATCTTTGTTGAAAATCATTTTTGGGTGTAAGTTATGAGAGGCATAATTTACGCCCATGTCCAGCATGAACCTGATGAAGCTAGTTGTAATTCATATTGGTCATATTGACAAAGACAACGTACATTTGCCTCAAAATATGGGCCTGCGCGTGCATGCAGTATGCCTTATTTATATAATTTGACAGAATGACATGCTGTGCAAAATGATGTTGGTTTTCTCTCCCAGAAAGTGCGCTCCGCCAAACAGGCCTCACTTTCCAGTACTCCTTGCTTAAAAAAGTGTAATTCAGATGTGTAGTTTTGTTGGAAGATGTCTACTGACACGCACACAGTTGCAATGTGATTTGGCAACATGGCAGCTACAGTGTAACTCCTGAATTCCTGAAATAACCTGCGGTAATTACACTAAACCCTGCTATGATATCTTTTTCTGTGACTAGCACAGACCTCTACAGGTTATGTCAGGTGTACATCAAGGATGATCTATGGAACGTCTTTGTGAATGTGGCCCAAATTGTTTGTGAATCGGGTCCAATGTTGAGTAAATAGGGTACCTTACAGGAACAGAGCAAGGGGGAAACAGGTTGCAGCTGTCACGATGAGATAACAGCAGATTGAAAGAGAATTACAGCTATGGACACCTGAAAATAGCAGGAAATTGACACGTTCATAGGAATTATCCCTAACTCTTAAATTAACAACGAATGTTAGGCAAACGCCGAGACATCTCAATAGACACTGCATCTCTAAACACTGCAAATACTGTCAATCAGGCTCTTTCTGTGCCTGGTCTGACGCCACTGCGGGCCCACATCAAAGCACGAATGACAATTCGCTGTATCTTTTGAACTGTGCAAAGGATGGCGTGTCAGATGGAGGTATTTCTGGCAGCCCACAGATCTCCTAAGAGCTGTCACCCGCCGCATTTGTCACGGATTATAAATGGCAGAGGCAGTCTTCCCCACTGCCACCTTCTTTCTCTGCGTGACATTAAATACTGCCCCGCTTTCATGCATTTTAGCATTTGCATCTGAAATGTAAATCAGACCATCTCTGACATTCCCGAGTTCCCGATCACGTGTTTATATCATCGACGTTTTCTGCAGAGATGAGAAGAGAGTCTGGGTGTGCTCCTGACTTTTTTTTCTTTTTCTTTACACGTGTCCATCAGTGTTCATCTTGCAATCTTTCTTGTCCACACAATTAGGCACATTAGCAGAACTAAATCTGGGGAGAACATGATGCACGCCCTTTCACAGAGCGTGCCCATCTCTTTGATGTTCCTTTTCTTGTATTGAGCAGAGTTCAAAATACGGCATATAAATAGAAATTGTGTATTTGTAAAAGGTCACCCAAAGGTCAGGCAGAAAAAGAGATTTAGCCCTTGAGAAAGTCCGAGATTTTTATTAAAATGCCACTGTCTCCCCTGACCTGCACCATAGAACTAATATTAAATTTAAATGCAGTATTTTGTACTGTTTAATACAAAAAAAGGACATAAAGAGATGGACACACTTTGTGGCAGGGTGTGCACCATTTTGTATACATTTGCCTAACTGTGCGGGCAAGAGGGGGTGACACTGGCACAGACTTCAGCAACTGTAGTTCTTGATAGAAATCTGCTCTCTGCAGTCTCATCTAAAAGCATGGTGGTGCCTCTGTCCTTAGGAATGTTTGTGCTCAATATTGAAATGTGTGCCCCCTCCACTGTCCAATGTCCCATTGTGCTCCGCTGTTCCCTAACATGCAATGCATTGATTGCTGCTGATGCGCCCTCTGGGGACATTTCAAATTCAGATAAAGGCACCCCATGTGATTGTCCGCCTCGTTTCCATTATGGAATCATGCCAACAGCCAGATTGGCTCTAAGCAGTCATGCTCCATGTTCTCTAACAATTTGGTGTCAGACATTCAACACATTCCATTCACTGAAGTCGCCAACAGCACCGCACTTAAATTGCATGTGAATTACGTGATAACACAATGCACAATTTACATTGCTAAATCTATTAAGTGCTAAGACAATTTCAGAGATGATAATACTTTTGATGGGAATTGTCACCATGTGTATACATCATATTTGTCTTTGATTTGGATTGCTTGTGATTTGACCCAAAAAAACCTGTGGGACGCCCGATAGTGTCAGATTGCGACTCACTCTTGGAGCCTCTATCCCTATATACAGATTTCTTTTTAAAACCATTTGTCATCCAAATGGCTTCATTCACAAAAGATACCACACTGGCCCTCAACTTAGTGGGGACGGTTCCATGTCTTTTCATCAAAAATGTTTTATCTATGCATTTTTTTAGGCCCCTTAAAAACACCCCACAAAAATTTCACAAACAAAATTAACCCTTTACCCCACACAAAATGCATTTGGTGAATATTTTTTCCTTAGAAAATATTCGATGGAAAATGTTTAGATGAAACATGTTTTGATGAATATACTGGATACCACTGGAGACCATTGCGGTTGAAGATTCATGCATACTTGTAACTATGGTTGTAGAAGGCCTGTAAACCTACATTCCCCAAACAGAATGCCTCAAGGTACTACGTAATATCTTAACAAAGAGACAAGAACACTGTCTCCACGGCTTTCATTCTGGAATGCAGTAGACTTGCCATGACCGAAAACGTCTTTCTATTTAAAAATAGATTTTACAAACAAATAAAGGGTGTCAGCATGCGGGCAACGTTTGCCCCACACATAGCCAGATTATGAAACAAAGTACATGTATGCAGACACAAATCCATACAAGCCATGTATCCAAACCTGGCAACGATACATAGACAATGTCCTCCTGGTGCGGACAGGGACAGAAAGCCAACTTATGACATTTGCGGGATGGCTCAACCAATGCGATAGCAACATCAAATTCACCATGACATGGCACAATAACGCTGTTGATTTCCTGGACCTTCACATACATAAATCAGGCCCGGTCCTGAAAACAGAACTGTTAAAAAAAAAAAAACAATGATTGCAGCAGTCTGCTACATTTTGATAGTTACCATCCGGCAGGACTAAAGGAAAACCTACCATGTAGACAATTCCTCATGATCTGGAGACATTGTACAGATAAAGAAACATTAAAAAAACATGCTGAAGTTCTACAACAACGGTTAATCCAAAGAGGATATCCTAAAAACAGTTACAAATACTCAAAAGAGGGCAGCAAACACCCCTAGAGAAGTGTACCTAACAGCCAAATAAAAAGAACCACTGAAAAGATTGGTCTGTGTTACTACATAAAGCCCGATCAGAAACATCTTGAAGAGCACCATCATAAAGATTGGCACCTTATAAGAAACATTAGCTGCTTATCAATTAAACCAGTATTTGCCTTCAAAAAGAATATGAACTTACCGAGAAACCAGATTACAGTCGACAATAGAGAAAACTTGGGGCCTACCCCCAGTGAAAGGACAGTACAAATGTGGGAAATGTGTAGCATACAAGTTTATGGAAGAGAAATCCATGGCAATATTCACTGGAACCTAAACACACATACCAACTGCAACAGTAAAATAGTGATTTATGCCATCCAATGCCCATGTCAACTGCTCTATGTCGGGAAAACTAAAAGACCTAATAAGGAAAGGATTTCTGAGCATCGTTCCTGCATCCGACATTCAGTAGGAGACAAACCCCTCATCAATCACTACAGACAATTGAAACACACAGATTGGGATCTCAAGTGGTTTGTCCTACAAACTGTGAGTGTCAATACAAGAGGAGGTGACTGTGAAAAATGATTATGAGAACTGGAACCGAGATGGATTTACAAGTTGGACAGTGTCTGCCATGGTCTGAATGTAGCGATAGAATGGAATGGCTTGCTAAACCCATAATTGATACATTAAATATGAAGTACAGCATGAATAATGTTCCAACAATTTGGCGGTTCTGGAACAGTATCATTAAGAGATTATTTGACTATATCCCTCAACTATTGTAGCGTAGACCCTTCCAACCTTGTCCTAAGAATAACAAAAGTAAAAAGACAGATCGATACAATATATTAGTCATCGAAACACCCAGTTTCTGTTTGGCGATTGGACTTGATTCACTAGCCAATTAAGGCATAGAGCTATCGTACCTGGTCTGAAGAATAATAACAGTGTAATGCTAGATGATACAATGTATTAGCTATGCAAGCGCCCAATTTCTGTTTTGCAAAAGTCCCAGTAAATAACAAAGCCAAGCGCAAATTCTAATGTTGTTAAAATAGAAATGTCAGTTTTGGTGAGACTTGTGCATCAAAAACATGTTTAGGATTAGAGCTATGAATGTGTATGAATATTGTGTTAACCATAAAATAATTCGAATTAAGCTACATGACATTCATCAAAAGGGACAACATTGGGATGTGGACACAATGTCTTGGCAGTGGTTTTTATGTCATGTGTGTGACCTTAAACATAGCATAGATATGCACTACTCGGACATCGCTAATTGGCATACTAAAGTCATGGACACACATATTTCGGATCCGAGACACATCAGTGTTTCGTAGTTTAAGTGTTCAATTGATTGAATCCATATTTTGAACCTCAGTAACATTTCGAAGGGTTAGAGTCCTAAATTCTCCAGTTACACCACAGAATGATAAGGCATACTTGCACAGGTTGAGGCAAGTGTTGGTACCAATATAGTATCATAATCATGACCGACTGGGTACATTTGTAACTTGGAATTAGGGTCCATTAAGATGGCGCCCTAAAAAACGTCCTTACTAGCCTCTCCTCTACTTGGTATCCAGTAATCAGGGCAATGGATGGGGTAGTTAAATACAAGCCATTTTGTGATCCACCCTCATAGACACGATACAGCAGTGCTACAGGACACTTTTCAATCAAGAAGCACTGAGGTAAGGAATTAAAAATGATCTTACTTAAGACATGTACAGTGTGCGCTGCCGTGTTATAACACGCGGCCCAGCTACTAGTGACCGTGACTCACTTTTAGAATGCAAAAAAAAAACAGAACAGCTTGCTGTTTCACTGTGTTTTTTAAAATTCCCCCTGGATAGGATCACTGAACAAGGGACCCTTGAGGACCCTCCAGTCAAGCTGTAACACCAGCTGATTTTCTGGGTGGAACTTTTTCATGAATGGGGTACGTTTTTGTTACACCACATTCTTACCATACACCAGTAACTTTCCAGACGAAACCCTTGGGAAGAAAATATAATGCCACCACAGGCATTAGACAGTCAAAGTAGTGATGGTTTTTCCTTGTTTCTTTAATAGGTCCTACATGAAGACTAATTAAGTCAGAGAACGCACACACAACCCGTGGATCGGTGCGGCCTCAGCCAGGAGCGCAGCACCATTCAATATCATATGCTACATTATTTAAGCATGCCAAGTCTCCCCTCCTGGCCATACTGCTTCAGCTGCATATGAGCTTTATACGTGATTTTCCCAGACAAGGATACTCAGTACAATACATGTGTTTGTGTTTTAGATTTACACTACTTGAAAGGTAGTGAAGAACCGAGACCACAATTCCTGGTCCTGATGAAGGCCGTTTTATCTACAGACATCGGAACTGCTATTGGCTGAAACACAGTTGTGTCGACTTTTTATGCATATTAGTGTTCGTCACACCCACCGGACAGCAAGTATTTGATATTTAATTCAATACAGATAATGAACCCCTTGTAAAAAGTATGGGGATGTACGTTGTTAGTCAGCAGACAGTTAAAATAATTACTAAATGTGAATCACGTTGTTGGATATGTTCTTTTGTTGGGAATGGGTTGGGTTATGATATGGTATTTGTAACGCGCCTATACACAAGTGTTTCAAGGTATGTGAACTACAGGTTCACATACCTGTAGTAATGATTTTTCCTGTATGTAACACACAGCATGAAATCTATGTTATACATACTGCTCGATTGTTTGTGTGTCCTTTTGTACGATCAGGGTTGCCCTAATCAATTGTTTTGATAGAGCACCAAACTTAAGAAATGGAGACTGCCTCCGCGTAAAGTGAGGGACACCAACATAATGCATTGCTTTTTTCATAAACATTTCTCACTAGTTATTGGATTCTATGAGAGATAGCACACAACATGAGTCAGAGTTTGTCACATGTGAACAATGTACGTTAAACTAAAGAAAACCAGTGGCAGTAACAAACCAGGAAAACATTATTAATGTTGAAAATGGCACACAAAATATATTCACTTTTAATATTAAAAATCAAAATTATTGGCATGTGTTTAAAATGTAGCACCAGAGCATATCACCCTTTCATTTTAAGGACAATGTTTACATTGTAATGTGATTTTTATTTGCATTATGTTGAACTGGAGTGCAGTAAAAAGAACATTTTATCAGAATGCTTTTCATTTTGTCAATAAAAGTGAAGTAAATAAGGTGCTTGTTTCATGCACATAAAAGCAATAGAGTCATTGAGATGGCTTTGGAAATGCTTGTTTTGTTGTCTTCTTGTTGAACAGACTAAAAGTTAAAACTTCACTTCTCCCCTCCTACAGATGCCAATGGGGTTGGCTGATGATTTCATGGGGCACTCCTTGGACTTTCAGAGAGAAAAGATGAATGGTCTCTTGTCAAGGAAGTTCATTAGGCTAACACCTGCAAAGGGCTAAATGGGCTAGCCCCCTCCCACAGGAGCCAGTTTAAGGATACATACTTGAAAATAAATGTAATAATATATCCCCCAAATTGAATTCCATGATGTGCTCACTAATTACCATCAGGCCAGCCACCATGGCAACCCAGCCCACTGTGATTCTTCTAAACTGATTTCATTGCACTAAGTGTGGCACCTTTGACTTTACTTAAGGAAGCACATTGACCAGATGTTTAGCCTAATGGATATTTGAACACTAGAGGTCCTGTGTCAGTGAATCTCGGCTAATTATTAGCGGAGGACTGGCCTAGATATCTATTGATTTCCCTGTCAGACGCAGAGTGAAAAGAGAACTGACCAAAAGTTAAAACTTCACTTCTGTCCACCTTTCATGTGGCTTATGTTCCCAGAAGACGGTTCTGGGCCTTTCAGAATGGAAAGACATATGGTTTGTTCTCAAGAAAATACTTTAGCCTCACACCTCCAAAGGGCCATCTGAACGGGGTTGTTCCCACATGACCTTAGTTTAAGGATTAATACTTGAAAATACATTTAAGAACCATCCTCCAAGTTGAATTTCATGGTGTGCTCACTGATTACAATAAGTGCAGCCACCAAGACAAGTACCCTGTTCTTCGTATGCCATACTTCAGGCAGATGTCATTGGACTTCATCTGGCACCTTTGGCATTACGTAAGGCAATAAAATTGCCATATGGTTAGCCTAATGACTATTTGGGCAACAAGGACCTGTGTCAGCGAATCCTGGCTAATTATTCTTTGAGGTGCGGCTTGGACATATAAGAATTTCATACAATTTAAAGTATATAATATACGCAGCTTGACATGTTAAAACACAGGAAAGGATTTTACTTATAAAGTTACAACACACCAGTTACAAACAAGACAGCATTGTATGTTAAAACTGAGAGTCTCCTCTCTCATAGGACACTAAATCCGAATTATCTGAGATGTTTAATAATTTCTGTTGGCATTAAAATTCATAACTTTATAAATAAATATGCCACACATTTATGCACATAGTCAGATGTGCATGTGGTCCGGGGGATTACAGTAATATATATTTCATTGATGTGGCATGTTGCTAGGAGAAATAGAATACAATTGATTTTTCATTCATAAATATTAATAGCAGGTTGATCCACCACCTTTTTTCTTATCACATGTATAAATATTACAATCAACCAATGAAGATTGGAGTATGTATTCTATAGGAGTGTCTGACTATAAGGTAAGCCAAAGGTTCACCAATCAAATACTGTGACAAAAACATGGGGATAATGGACATTTTAAAAAGCAAGAACACACAGGGCACAAGGTTATATTCTGACTCTGGAATGAAAAGCTGGAGAGAAGGAAAATTCCTGTTCCAAAGGGATTAGTTCTGAACTGGGATCATATCTGCAGAGAAAAAGTACCCTGTTGGTGCACACGTGAAATTGCTGCACAAGTTCTGTAGATTTAAAGAGGTTTAGGTGTGGGAGAGGAATAATTACCTTGACCCAAGGTCATGATACAGAAAGTGAAAGAATAAAGTCCAGATTATGAACTCTCCCGTCCCTGTACACTTGAATGCTGAAAACTACAGCTGAAATCTTAATAAAATTCAAACCAGAAAAATGTAACAATAAGTAAATAGAATAAATCTTCAAATAGATGATTCATGTAGCGGCCAACACATTCCAGTCATGCTTGTTGCGTTTTGCGGCAAAAAAACCTTCTTCAAGAGCAATACGTACTGTAAATTAAGATCCAAACAAACTAATTATAAATCGGCAATGGCAAAATATGTTTTTTGTTTGTATGGTTCAGCCTTTGTTGGCTTATAGTCCTCTCAAGGGCTACTCTTATGTGCCAATGTTCTGTTTGTGCTAGGATCTGCACTCCAGATGCTGAAGGAGCCCGAAGTGCTGGAGGAGCCCAGAGGCAGTGCAAGGGCAACTTGACATGCAGGAGACTGTGCCCGAGTTCACAGGGTATCCAGGTGACCAGTGCGCAGAGCAGTCAGGTATATGAAATTGTTGAGCGTCTGATGTCTCTGGAGGCTGGACATTGGAAGGTTTGTTAGCTAAATATTGCAGCGTATTAAAGTGAAATAGTTTGCAAAGAAGACAGGTCCCCTTCCTGATATAACTGAACATCAAAACGGGGAGATCATGACAAGGCTGGTGCAGTTGTAGACTCAGGTACCTGAAAATAGACTGCCAGCAGCTTGCCAAATGGTTTTCGATAGAGCAACTCTTTATTTCCAAAGTTCTGGAAGCAGAATTTTACCACTGGCACGTTTGTGCATCATAAATGCATACAAAAAAGAGTGAACGTTCGAGTCGAAAATATAGTCACTTTTGTCTTTTAATTTTGTAAGTTAATGCCAAGTTTGATGGTGAAAACATTCTTAAAGCAGTATATTGCTCCAGTGCTCTTGCCTTTATAAGAGGTTGTACATTTCGTGCACAGGCATTACCACGTGTATGTGCTCTACAATTCTTTCAAGATACAGGCAATGTCCTTCCCCTCTCTCCACCTGGCCACTCACGGGCAGCGGCACAGCAGTCTCTTCTCAGGTGTCGAATTGTGAAAAGAAGTTGTCACATCCGCAGTGGCTGCTCGAAAATCAATCAATCCTAGAAATATTAAGCACTGTTGTATTTTAGTGCACTGCGCCCTTTATTTACACACCAAAAACTGTTACAATCTCTAGGACCCAACTCAATGTGTCAGCTAGACCTTGTACACACATTTCACTTGAGCTCTGTCCACATGTGGCGCTGTGGTCCTGTGCCCTCTAAGGGCAAAAAGAAGCGCCGCAATGTAAGCATGGCATTGTTGTTGTTCTTTAGTGTACAGATGAGATGTACATGCATTTTAGGGCAAGGACACCACTTGTTGCCCATTTTCCGCACGGATTAAAACCGCAGTGACATAATAGAGCATATATTAGAACAGTTTTGATGTTCAATGTGTATTTTTTGTTTTGTATGTATTTTCTTTTTTTTGCATAGCTCACACTTCATCAGTCTCAAATGTATTCCCAACGACTCTCAATGGGTACACAATCCACTCAATAATATTTGTTTAAAATTCAACATAGACACCAAGTTCCACGACTTTCAAGTCCTACTACAAGATAATGTGCTACCTCATGCCAAAAGGGATCATATTTGATATCCATGAATGCACAACACCTTCATCAGCTGTAACTGCAAATCTTGATCACGGCCAAATGGGATTCCATTCATGTCATGAGTGCAGAGGGAAAGGGGTCTTCCACCCTTACACCACTGGCTATATATGTGCGCTTCAATAGTCACACATCGGATGTTGCATAGCCTAGAATGGTGAAAAGAACCAAAGAGGGAAGCAGCCTGCGTATAGTCTGCTTTTAATTATTTGTATTTTGTTCAATCTTTTTTTCAAGTCTTTCACAATTAATAAGAAATACAATAAATCAAATGAAACAAATACAAAACACACACACACACACACACACACACAAGATAAAGGTATAAATAAAACAAAGCACTTCCCTAAATCACTGATCCACCTATCCCACACTCCTCTAGCAACAATGGTAGTCTCTTGATCAAATAAATCAAAGCTAGTATCGGGGAATTCTGTTGCCACGTCAACATCCAATGCTAAAAGGCACCTCTACTTAACATTTGGTCATAATGTGCAAATTGTCAAACAAGTGCCAAGTTGCATCGCATTCCATACCTAGGTGCTTTAATGTTTCTACAGCTCCTTTTTCATGACAGAGCCTGCAGATCTGCTAACTCACCCCACCTTATATATTCTAGATCCATGATATTGCATACTCACCAAGCATTGGTGTCTACTTATACATTTGGGAATGGCGGGCCAGTAACTCTGGTCTTCGCTACTTGGGAGATTGTGATACCCAGCAAGATGTTCGGTCGAGCAGGTGAAGCCACACCGCACTTTATTTCTTTACCTTAGTATACTTGGATCGATTGTGAATCATTTATCGCGTATCTATAGTAGGATGTCATTTCACCTATTTGACCAGCTACTCATGCTGCTCCGCTAAGCCTCTTCAGGTGCACACAGAACATTCCTTGTCCTGCGGACATTGTGGGCTTACACAGTTTAACAGGACAGATGTGCTCTGTCTTTCCATGCTGTTGGCACTTTCCAAATTATTGGGAATTCACGTACACCAGAGGATGTGGTAAGTGGGTTGAATCCCATCCATTCTTCCTACATCTCCCTAAACTAGTAGATATAAGATTTACATACATGGCAACAGAATGCCACCAGTTTCACTGCCATGTGCCCACGGCCTTGGTGGGGCTTCCTGGCCCACCCCGTCAGCAACGTGGCATGAAGCACAGGGGATGTCCAATGACATTCACCTGGGGTGCTCCATGAGGCAGCCCGGGGCTTTCATTCACCACGACTGCCCAACAGAGCAGCCCAGGAATTCCTCCCTCCTCCTCTTCACTCAGGCTGGCCAGCACCCTGGTCTGGGCTGCCCCTGACACACAGCCAAGGCTGGGCTGTTCTTTTCGGCCTGCCCGCACCCTGCTTGCTACCCGGGCCCTTTGTAATGCTGGGCCCATCTGGTCTGGCCTGCAGGCGGACCAACACCCGCCCCGGCCCAGCCGGGCTCCACCCCCACGTAAGCGGCTCCACTGAAGCAGCAAAGCCTCTAACGACATCTCAAAGATTGGGGTTCTTTAACATTTGCAGAAGCAAAGCATCTCTATTTTGGCAATCACAATTGCCCTGACAAACGAGGGCTAGCGTGGACTATCTATTTCTTCAAGTTGCTTATAAAATAGTAGCCTGGCCATCCCAGGCTCTGTAGGTAAACTGCCACTGAGCAACACGTTAACTCTCTTCAACACATCCCTCCAGAACCATAGAGTTTTTGGGCAGTTCCATAGCATCTACTTGAGAAACCCAGATGCCCTGCAACAATTCCAGCAAATGACATTCTCAGATAGTCCCTGGTGAAACATTCTACCAGGAGTCCATTTGGTTGTAAAGAAATTACTCGCTCCTGTGCATATTTGAAATGCAGGCCAACTCTGGTTTTCATCTGATGGTCTGGGCCGGTTTACGATATATGTCCCCCAGCATTAATCACATTCTTTCCACCAGCAAGTGCTGAAGCTTGGTGCACCTCTCTGCCAATCAGCTTCTATTGTAAGCAGTAATCCCCAAAGTCTCAACATTTACATAACACAAATTCACATGATCTCCACCCTTATCTAACTAGGCAAATACAGATTTGGATTTCTGCCAGTTCATGCAGGGTTATCCAATATGAACGACTCATTATGAAAAAAATACACCCTTATTCATCATTTACAGGTGGCCTTGCCAGTTCCAGGCGATGCATGATACGTCTGTAAACAGCTGACCCGCTTAGGCAACTTATCCATACAGACCAGTTGTTCAGGCAAATAAGGGTCACAAACAGCCTTTTAAAGTGAAAACCAGGTGGGTGAGTAAAGTCCCCATTCATGAACCAGTGTCCAACATCCCTTAAAAACACAAGATGATTCCCCAAACGATTAGAAGACATGAACCCTTCCTTCCCCTCCATCATTGACTTTCTTTCTCAACTTACATTCAGGAAGCAGAGCCCTTATGTCTCACTCTGCAAAAATGTCCTAAAGACAAGTTCTACCCCATGTACATCTTTCTTCAGCATTGTTAGATCAAGTGTGTCCAATTTATTTTATTTTTTTATTTGTAACAGTTCAATGATATTTTCACATATAAAATATTAACATTACATGTATCGAAGAAAAAATATACATTGTACATATATTATACAATTAGACTGTAAGAATATTGCAATACATATATATATATAACATGACATGATCATTCGACGTCCCAAGCAATTGATTGCATTGAGTATACAGGCCACTGCCCACCAACATATATTAATAAAAGGCCAGTGACGCAATTCCTACCTAATCCTAAAATATTCACAATAAGGCATCCATTTCCAAACTCTATAAAGTGCAGACTTAAGGGCCAATGGGCCTCATTACGTGGTGGGTGGAGCATTTAAAATGCGGCAGTAACAATATTACTGCTGCATTACGGCTCCACCCAATCCTGAGTTTGGGTGGAAAGTTGCAGATTTACCTCCTGCTTTGAGCTGGAGGTAAATCTTGCCACTTTCCGCCCATTTGCGGCGCTATTAGGCCGGCGGTAATAGCGCCCAGCATGCCTTATAGAGTCCTATGGACTCTTAAAATAATGGGGATTTACAGCCTTACCACAACTCCGGATCTGGCGCTAATTGCGCAAGGCCGAGTTGCTGTAAAGCTATTCGCATTGGGCGGTATCCCGATGGATTTACCGCCGGGATAGCGCCCAACTTGTGATGAGGGCCAATGTTTTAGCAATAAGACAATAACTCCAGAATTCATCTGTTCTTATGCTGTTCTTATGCTACTGTGGTCATGTACAAACATTCCAAAATGTAATATATACAAATCACCAAGGTTTTTGCATGCGGTCTTAACATGCTGATTGGACTCAATAATGTTTGCAATTCCAAAGATCCTACATTTCCAGTTTCCCAGAGGAATTTCAATTCTGGATCCTTCACCACCAATGTAGGAAGCCTACCGAACCACACTAGCAGCACACATTTCCTTAAATAAGGAGTGGGACAAAGGATCAAATATCGCTCCACTACATAGAGGATTATGGGAAACAGGGACATCTTCAGAGTGTTACATTTCACTCAAAGGGTAACTGTAAGCGGCTTCCATTTTAGCGCATCAGTCTTGTTCTTGGCCAACACCATTGAAAAGGTAGTGGACAACAGCCACCTCAGATCATGCACCAACTGTACCCCTAAACATGTGAGCTCTTCACTAGACCACTTCGGGGTCCAAGAATCCAAATTACCTCTCATGCACATTTTTGAGATTGGGAACGGTCTCAGATTTACCATAGTTTATGCTTTAGCCTTGAACAGCAGCATACTTCCCAAACTGCTTCATCAGTGGAGCCTTCGCCTCAAATGGATTTTCTACGAGGACAATCTTATCGTCTGTGTACAGCAGCACTTTTAAACCTCTTTAGCAACTTTAACTCCCTATATACTGGCGCACTGTATAGTAACTGCAGTAAGCTGTACCAGAGCCAGGTTAAACAAAGTCAGTGATAGTGGACAGCCCTGCCACTTTCTTATGTTTTAGGTGGAAGCCCTCAGAAAGAACGCCATTCCTCAGATGCTTATCCCTCACATTAGGATATACAATCTCAAAGGCACGTATGAAACAGTCACCCAGTGTGATTCTTAACAGTATATATTTGAAGTACGGCCAGCCCACCTGGTCAAAGGCTTTCTGTGTGCCCAGACTCAACTGGCAAAGATGGGAGAGAATGGCAGAGAATGGTCTTTATAAAGGCTCATCCATGTGTATATTGGCTCTGATGCTGACATTTCAATGCTTACCCACCGCAATGCTAGTCTGTGACCATACCTTTAAGGATCTTTATTGGGTCTGCATGTCAGGACATTGGAAAATACCTTAGAAACAACATTCAATAGGGAGGTAGGTTTGAAGCTGTCCCATCTCCTGCTATCTTTCCCATGTTTTGCAATCAGTGCTATAACCCCCACCTGACAGGTGACCATCCCTAAGGCACCCAGTGAATAGCTTGGTCAAAAAAGGGACTTGGGGAGACTTTTTTATGTCTTATAAAATCTCACTGTGAACCAATCGATGCCAGGTTATTTTCCCATCAACGTACTCGAAAGCCACACAGATTTCCTTCCGCTCAAAAGGTCGCATCATGCTGAGCCTATCATCATCACGCAGACGAAATGTAGAACTCTCCAGAAAGCATTACAATCTGCAGGCTTAGCAAACCCAGAATAACGCTAGAGTTTTTTTTTTTTTTAAAGGACTGAAATATTGCCTCATTCACTGCCATGCTACCATCACCGGCATATGGAGCCTCTATAAGGATATCACCTTGCGTCCGGCATATGGAGCCTCTATAAGGATATCATATGGAGCCTCTATAAGGATATCACCTTGCATCTCCATGAGACGCCTAGCCTTAGCTCTCACAGTTGTCTCTGTGCTCCCAGAAAAGCTGACTCGTAATGCAACCCGTCTTCTCGGTCTGGGATTTGAACATGGTGACCAACTCCCCCCTTTCACTGGCCAGTCCCACCAAATCCTCCTCCTTCTTAGTGTCTTCGAAGCTTGCCTGGCTCAAAACCTATCCTCTTTAGAGTGCTGCCCAGCTTAAGCTATTTACCTTGCTTTGTTCAAAGCCATAGATTGTTTGTATGGTTATTCTGGCTGCTTGTCTTACTATTTGAATAACGCTCTCCACTTCCTTCTTGGGCAACCATCCTGCTGAATACCGCCCCTAAGAACACAAATTGGAGTTCCTTGCATTGTCAAGCTATTATTTTTTATTTTTATGTTGGGCATAAAAATGCTTAGGCATATTATTTCGCAAGTGTTCAATCAAATTACTTTTTTTTCAATCCCACCATTGAGAAAGCGTGCGGTTCAGGAGACCCATTTTAGATGCCAGCAAGCAAAGAAGTTATATCAGTGTCTCTGGCTAGGGATGTTCGGGTCCAAGGAAAGATGGTCACAGGAGCGTGCAATCAGCTCATTCCAAAATGTTCCTGAATTCAAAGATTGAAAATGGTCGTACGCCGTGGGGAAAGAACTATGAAAGTTCATATGATTAGGGAAAAATGTTAAAACACAAGGCCTGCATTTTATTACACTCATTTGCCATACTTGCAGACTGCATTACTCAGCAATAGGGATGACTATTTTAAGAATATACATAACAGCGGCTTCCTAATATGAACAATTTTGATTCTTCTAATTCTAATGCGCACTGCTGTTCATAGGCGACCAGCTACAGAAGACCCTTATCTGTCTCACAGGGCACAGACCGGCTTCAGATTTCAACCTTACCAAGCTCAGCAAAACAGTGGGCTTTTAATGAGTCTTTCATGTTTAACTCCGAGTTCCTGATCATTAATATTTAGCATACTGAAGGAAAAACATCCACTTCAGCACAAACACCTATTAGTTGGAATGATGTCACCAAATCATTGATGTCCCAGGGAAGCCATTTTCTAATTACAAAAAGGAAATGGGACTTCATATCATGGGTCCTCCATTTCCTTGCCTGACTGAAATTGCATCACTTTCGCTATTGTGCGGCACTTTACAATCTATTGCACGATAGCAGAATTCCTTTAGAATTTAGGAGACGGGTACCTAGAGTATTATATCACGAGAGACACTATTCTTTAACAGAGAGACCTCTAACCCAGGAGATCCTTGCTAAAGTATAACCATTTATTTTGCCATTGGCAGACATTTGTGGGCCTCCAAAACAGCACATAGAAAAAAATAGAAGCTTTATTTGAATTAATAACCTTGTTTGAACGCTTTAACTTTAATTCCCACGATTAACCTTCTAAAATTACCATGGATGATAACGGCCGGTGTTATTACAGGGATCTCTGCTTAAATTCTAAATAAACAAAGTGGGAGTGATCCGTTTCTTAAAAGATAAAGTGTCATTGCATTGTACGAAACAGTGCTTGCATGTATTAATTTGCAGTCATTCTGCGCTTCTGGGCTGACGGTTTCGAGCTAACAGTCTTTAAATATAGATGACCCGAGGCTCTCCATAGTCTGTTTGTCATAATTAGCATTCGCTCTTTTAAAGAGGACAGTGTGTTTGCTGTTCATTAACAGTAATACTACCTCGGCAGACAATCAGTAATTCCATGATCTAAAAGCCGCTCTGGACGCCAAATTACCCTCTCTTCCAGGACAAAATCAATTAACACCACCAGGGATGTCATTATTGTCGCATTAGGTCACCTGATATCCTCCAGGGGAAGGACGTGATTTGTGGAATTTCCAAGGCGATGATTCAAAAATCAAGCCCCAGACCCTAAGCTGATGCTTGGTTGCAAAATGTCAACCTTGCTCCCTTGCACGCAAATAACGGTATTGGTTCACATTAGCCATTGCTAAGCGGCCATCTTGTGTAAATGCATAGGATGGCTAATTAATCTCTGTCGTAAAAAGGTGTGAGTAATCACCCATATAGGCCAGGCTGGACTTGGAAATATTCCACATGTATCAAACTACGGTTGTGTTAAGTGCATGAAATAGCAATTTGTTTATATTCTTGTTCGCTTGCTATGCGATTTGACTCCCTTCATTTGTATTTGCATTTCTTTAAGAGCATGGTGTCATTTTTAACAGAACGGACTTAGAAAGTAGGGGGTAGCAGAGAGTGGATGCAGTCTTAGCGTGGGGTTCCTTTGCATAACAGCATTGTAGGTGTAAATGACGTATACAAGGTGGTGGTGACGTGGTAGAGGTAGGTCCAAATACCAGGCACAGGAACTGGAGGGCACATTCTTAACACGGACACAATGAGGGCAGTTCCGACATATTTACAACTTACACAAAGTCGTTTGTGGGGATGCAGAGGGCAGAAGGCAGGAGAGGCAGATCAGGTGGTTCATTTGGTTAGTGGGTGGGGAGAATGGGGGGGTGGAATCCTGCCATTGCAGATGTGAGCACTACTCATAAATGCATCACATAACAAAGCAAAATATGTATAGCCTTTGTGAGTTACAGCCATTTTCATCAGTGGATAGAAAGTGGGGACGTGTTTGAAAATATGTACAATGGCATTTTGTAGAGCAATGTGTGTTTAAATCAATTAAGCACTTTGTTGTGGGCCATGGGCTGTTATCTTGTGAATATGTTTTCCTGTGTCCAAAAATGTTTAAAAAGCCAAGCTTTCATTTAAAGGGTTCACCCTTTAATCTGTTTGTCTTGCTCTGAAACAGTCCTTCATTCTTTCTTAAAAAGTATACCGAACTTTCATATGTGAAGCTTGCTTTGGGGGAGAGGGGGCATTTAATTAAGCCTATTCTGTCTAACATGATCTGATGTCGCTCTACAAGGATGTGCTCTTTGTTAGCAGTACTCCTACTTTCAGACTCCTCTGTGTATTTGAAACCATGGCAACAGAACAGTAAGCTAAAGCCAATGAGATAATGAGATATTCTCATTGTAATTGTGCCTTATGAGGACGCACGATCCCATGGGTGGCATCCGACTGCCTTACAACTGCTAACAGAATTTAAGGAACACACATATATTAGCATTGCATCGTGTTTCCCAAACAGCCTTGTAAACACTTTTGACATGACATTCCTGCTTGTTTGTAAAACATTCTGGAATGGAATGCGCATTCGTGCCACAGGAAGCTGTGACACTAATGAACATCAATATTTTAAAATGTTAGCACTTCAAGGAACTTCAGTTGTGAAATGCATTAATAAGGCTGCGAGATGCGGCTCTGCATCCTAATGATGGCCTGGGCTCTGGCTGGCAGTGGCTGGGAAAGCCATGGAGGAGACAGACTAACCGAGCAGTGAAACAGGCTATCAGAGCGAGGACATGGTGTGTCCATGGGCGTAACTTTAAGGGAGGACATGGGTGTTTGTCCCCCCCACCCCCACAACGTTCATGGCACACTATGTCTTCCCCATTCATTTGTTTGTGGCATCTTTTCTTCAGATGTCATGTCCCCTCCAACATTTTCAGCAAATTTACTCCACTGGGTGTGTCACAGACCCCAAAAGCATGATCCTCATCTTGGCTACATATGCTGCACCCCCACAAAACCTTTGATTGCAGGCATAGTGTCAAATGGATCATTCAGGTTTGTTTGATACTCATAGGGAAATCATACTCGTCCTATTTGCATAGAATTTCATAGAGCTCAGCATTTAAGGGGTAAATGATAAACACATGCTTGCAATTAATATCGAGAAGTATGTGCTTGGCCATATATATAGAAAAGAGTATTTTAAATAAAAAAATATATATATCTAACAAGAGTTGTATCCCGCAAAGCAATGCAAGAATAAAAATAGTTAATGGAAATATATGGCTAAAGCAGTTTTGATGAAAAAGCCTGGCAATCCGTTCTGGGAAGAACAAGGTCATTAATAAACGTTGCTATAAAACATATACTTGTGTTTTTGCTAATCCAAACCAGTCAACTCTTGGTGGGAGTGGAAGTCTTGGAGACGAGTCGATGTTTTACTGACCATTTGTGAAGGCAAGCAACAATGCTTTAGTTCAGCCCTTTTTGGATGTTTTAGAGTCCAGATAAAGGCAAAGCTTCCAAAAAACAGGAGACAAGAAGTCAAAGGCTTCCATAGATTGCACTGTGTTTAATATGACTTTCGGTTGTGGGGCCTCAGAAGTATGGGTAAATGTTTGGATCCTATATGTATTTCCCTTGGATATCTCCTTGAGGCTTTCTCTTCCAAAACCTTCACTGTGGTACTGCAAACAAGGCATGGGAGCTAAGCATCCACAGAGAGAAGATCTCACTCCAAAGGGGCATCTTATTGCTTGGGATGCTGAATCGGAGTTGGGGACATCTGATCACTACTAGTCTGTGCAGGCTCAGTCTAGGGAAGAGATTGGTTTTCATTTCTCTTTAAATTCCATGATGGTCTGCGAGTCTTCAGAACATTGCTGCCAAGTAATTCCATATTTTAGATGCCAGTGCTGGGAAGAATCTTTCAACCCAACTGGAATAATGGAATGTGGGCACTGCCCCCTTACACTTATACATTGATTTTAATAATCGCATGGAAAGTAGAATATCATTTTTTTCCTAGAAGATATTTTGATCTTAAAGTATGAATGGAGTTGAGGACCAGACAGACACTTTTACTTGTATCCTCTTCTTTACTATGCAAAATGTGGAATCCCAGGGAAATGTGTTTCCTATGTCACAATATTGACACACGTCAGAAGGGTGCATTCTGTTTAAACTGCAATCCACGAAGATCCATTGTTGTTGAAAGACCCAAATCAGGGGTCATCAACCTTCGACTCCCCAGATATGGTAGAGTACAACTCCCATCAACTGCAGCCAGCATAGTAAACTATAAGGAATCATGAGAATGTAAGTCCAAAGCATTTGAAGAGCCTACGTTTACAGGCCTTCACCCAAATAGAGTGAATTTCAACTATCAAAGCACTCAGGTATACATTTATGTACCAGCTGCACCCTGAGGGAGAAGGAGAAGCAATCTAAACAAATGCTGCATGGCTCGCAGGTGTAAGAAACAGGAGCAGGCAAACCGACTGACCATCTGATCCAGAGTCAGTTTAAAGTTAACATTCACCCCTAAATTGCCAGTGGCTACCGTTGATGGACAGGCACTATCAAATGATCTGGGGCAACAGAACATTAAGCCAGATTTCGGTGCAATCTTAAGGGCCAACTCAAGAGCAGAAAGTGTGTTAACTGTTCCCTTCACCCCCTCTCAATATTGCAAGATCTCTGACAGCCACAAGCAAAGCATAAGCACATACAGGATGGAAGAAACCTTGGATGCAGAGATGTTAGTTTATCAGCTGTTGCAGAAATTATCCTCGAAAGATAACAGAGAGAGTGAAATGAATATGGATGAAAGAGAGAAAGAAATGGCAGCAAATCCGAGTGCCATACAGCAATCAAGAGGAGGCAAGCTGATCAGAAATGGAGGAAGAGAGAGAAGAGGAAGAGGAGGTGGAGGAAGGGGAAGAAGAAAAGTGACAATTGATGATAAAATCAGCACTGGTGAACAAAGGAAACACAATAGAGCTCCTTACTGGCACAGGTCAAAGTGTCTAGAAATATTAATAGCATTGCCAAATATAATTTGGAGGGAGAGGAGGAAAAGGCAGAGTCTTATAAGAATTACAAGCTAGGAAATTAAACAATGTGTTCACAAGGATGAACTTGAAGGTAAATGTAATAACTGGGGAAATCAGGCATTATACAGAAAACAAAATACTTAAATACATCAAGAGGACAAACAGTAAGTGTCTCCATTGGAGGGAAGAGTGAATGGAAGAGGCAAGATTTGACAGTCTAATGCAAACAAGACTGATAGGCTAGGCACACAACAAGAAAGGTCATAGAAACAGCATGTGACTAATGTAAATACCTAAAGGAAATGAGATACATATGTACCATTTACAACGCAGTTACTAAAAGGGCATTTGTACTGGATAAAGAAAATCATCCAGTTAAAGGAGGCTGGTGTAAAGAGGGATTGTAGACTCGCCCTGGCAGAAGCAACACCATGGTGAATTATGGTGGGTTTTGGTGCAATGTTTTGAAAGAAAACATTTTGAAGCTGGAAGAGCCATAACATTAAATAAAGGCAGAGAACAAATACATACATATTCCCTATCAGGGATCAACACAGACTACAGCTGAAACCATATTTTAATACATTTTGAGAGATTCAAATGACAGCATATTTTCATTTCTCAACCAAGCACACATTAAGGTGCATCCCCCAAAACCCAAGAAATACAGTACAAGAGGTATGGGCAAATTTTCAAGGGGAGGAGAAAGTGCGGGGCGGGGGGAGTCAACATGGAAGGAGACTAAGCAAAAAGAGAATCAAGAAACATACATAACTGAACTTGTCACCTGTCTTAGATTTTGTGATGAGAACTTCCCATAGAGGCCTCGCTGTTAAACAGTGCCACAAGGGTTACCTGCACGGTGGAAGACTGGCAATAAGAGCAATAAGACAAAAAAAACAACCAGGACTAAGAAAGACATTTGCTAAAGTTATGAAATAGGAAGCAAGAACAACATTAAGAAGATCTGCAAAAAAGAAGGGAGTGGGGAGGAAAGTTTGAATAAAAAGATGTCATTAGTGGACAGAGAGAGTGTCCACTAAGGAATAAGAGCTTGGAATCAGAGCTTGGATTGAGAACTAAATTGCACTCATAAATATGTGCCTGTTATGGATATCACAAGAGAAGATAAAACTGTGAGCAAAATTTTGACTGAAATGCATCTGTTTAAAGCGGGGTTGGAGAAGCTAAATTCAAACTGGGTCCATGGCACCGCAACACGTGGCACTCCACATGTTTTGGACTACAACAGCCATGATTCTTCGGTACCTGCGCAAGTCACTGCATTTTCCAACTATTTTTGCTCAGCATGTTTATTGGGGGGTGAGGGGTGCAGGGCTAGGGTATGTAATTTTAAAATATTTATGTATGGATAGTTGCGGGTTGAGGAAATGGCGAGGTACATGGTGGGAGCATTTGGGGGGCCGTGGTGAGTTGGCCTACTAACAGTTGTATCAGATCCGATTCTTCACCATTTACTATGGTGGCCAGGGCTCATCGTACTTGTAATCCAAAACATATGTACAGCCAAAGTTTCCAGACCCCTGCTATATAGTATGAACATGGCCTGGAAAAAAAGGAGGGGTGGTGCTATCATTCAGGACAGTTACAAGTTGTAGAAATCAAAAAAGTAAAACTGATCATGAAGGCAGTTGGGTCATAATGAGGCGATATGCCTAGAGGTGGCGGGCCCACCCTGTAGGTAACGCCCTCTGCCCACGCGCTGTGACAGTCCCTTAATGTAGGTGGCAGGCCATTACCTACAGAGTGGGCCCAGCCGCCAAGGGGCATATAGCCACAGGTGCTAATGTTTTATTTTTTTGTAAAAAGTAAGAAAAACGTAACTTTATCTCACCGCCCAACTCTACATGGTGCCTTCCGCCAGGAAGTCCATTTTCAATAATGATGACTGATTTCATCCACATTGAAGAGGGAACTGTCTGGATGATGGCACTGTGTGGAGACGGGCGTCGAGATAAAAGTACGTTATTCATTCATTTAACAAAATACAAAAAACAAACCATTAGCACCTGTGTGGATGTTGTATAGTGTGTTGTGATGTTCACACATTCTTGTTCCAATAGCCTCCCAAAGCCCACCTGTATGCCAGAGCCCACTGAGTGCACGCTTCATGACATTATTCTACCTGTCACCTGAATTGGTTACAGGGGTACTATCACACACCTTTTATGGTTAATTCAACAGTCCTCTAGCTGGATCGTCATATCCACAAATGTAAATTGAACTTAATACTCTACTGGGCTAACCCAAGTGGCCAACAACATTAAGCTTAACTTGTTAATATCTTCTTCTTGGTAAAAGATGGCATCCTCATGAAATGTGCTAAAACTTCTCCATCTTGTTGTAAAGTCTACTATCTCCTTGATAGTCAATCCAAACATTTTGTTTGGGTGATTTTTACCAGGTATCAGACCCGGACACAGAAAAGTGCTAACTAAACTTCCACACAAAGGCCAGCAGCATCAACCAATGTATAACTATGCATTTAGTTATCTCGAGGAGAAAGAAAATAAGGGAAAATAAATTATACTTAGCATTCTACATCTTTTGTGCAGGATTCCATTTATTAACTAGAAATAAGCTCTGGCAAACTGTCGACAAATGGGTCTGCAGTCCTCTGTTATAGCCTTGTAGAACAACAAGGAAGCCTGGATTGGGTTTGGATCTGTTGGCCTAGGTACTAAACCTTCAAAAGTAACAGAGCTGCGTGTAGGCCCCTATATAATTTATTGTGTACTTAAATACAATGGACCTGCAATTGCAAAGAGCCATGTTAGACATTCAAACAATAAGCAGACATCCAAATCCTCCTCCTTTTGTTCGCTGGTATCGCCATTATCTTAGCAAAAACAAAACTCACACTGACAGAAATATTGGCCAGTCTTACTGTTCCGATCGAGACTTGCTAATACATTCTACGAAGTCAAACATTGTGATCTTGGGGTGCTGATTAAATTCTATATTGAAATTAAAACTCAATAATATTGTAATGAATGAGTCTAGGTTTTTTGATTTTCTCAGTGTTCCCTTTTTCTAGCAATATCAAATGGGCTGCGTACTGTAAAATGACGTATGCAACAGACAGGTGGACTTTTTGCTCTCACCAAGAAATGGTGCTATTTCTTTTTCAACTCCACCACAATCATTAGTTATTTGAAAGCAGGTTCTCTCCGGCTATGTTTGGGTGTGGAATTTGAAGTGTCTCCATTCCATGACTCTCTTGAGTGAAGAGGTAAACCTTTGTCTAAAAATATTGCTAGGCGTCCAAAGTCAACAAGCTATCTAATTGTCCATTTTGAATCAAGGGTTCCTTTTATCAATGATATCATATCTATGTAGGCCATGCAATTATGGGCCAAGATATGGACAGCTGAGGAATACCCTTTTCAAAGACATATGTCAAACCAATCAGTGCACAAAATGACCTGACCGAGGGATATGTTTACTAGATTTGAGGCATGTGACAAAGAGTCTTGGTTCATTACCCCTGAATTGATTGGCCATCACTCAAGAGCGTCTTTAAGAGTGCTAACATTATCACATAGGATGAGTGACAGATTGACCCGCAACATGTGGAGAACCTCTGTTACCCAGTATGCAGCACTGGGTATTGATCCCCGAGGGTTGAGAGGGCTTTATAAATGGAAAATAAATCAATCAATGGGCCTCATTACACGGTAGGCGGGGAACCATGGCGCGATTAGCGCCATGGTTCATGCCGGTAAAATACCGGCACCACCTTGGTGGAAAGGGGAATTACCGCCCCATTCCAAGGTGGGCGGGTCGGTAATTCCCCCTTCCACCATTGCCCTTCCCCATTCCCATTTTTGCACCATAGGGCATAATGGGAAAGGGAAAGGTGCTAATTACGGCACCGCAATTTGCGGTACCGTAATTAGCTCTCTAGATCCCTTTGCGGGTTGGTTTTTAATGCCTGCAAAAAGCAGGCGTTAAATTCCCCAACCCGCAAAGGGACCTCGTAGTAAGGCGGTAAGGATTTACCGGTACCGGTAAAATACCGGTACCGGTAAACCCTTAACGCCTACCGTGTAATGAGGCCCACCTGTCCTTATCTAAACCTCAGATCACACCTTGAGTGTTGATTGCTAAAATACGCCTAGATCTCGTACTTGATCATTCAGTAAGAGCTAGGTTGTCAGGTGTGTGTGCTGAGGGCTTAGGCTTGTGTCATTGTTGCTCTGGTTGTCAAGAAGGTAGAGAATACTTTCTTTTTTTGTTCTTGGTATAGTTACATGAGAATAACGTTGTTCTTGCCTGTATTATGGTCCCTTGATTGTTCTGGATATAAAGACACTGAAAACGAACAACTAAGGTTTTCATGAAAATAGCATCTAAATTATTCCAACAGCGCTTTATCTATTTTTGTGGTATCACCACATGCCCTTTATTAACTCTTAACATTGATACCTGCCACTTTTGTGGGATTTCAAGATATGTATAAGATGCTTTAAACAATATTTTTAATGAAAACAATTTCAGCTCTAATCCTTTCTATGTTGATTTCATTAATTACTTTTATGGCTTTTATTTGGAAATAGAGATCGTCCTGGAAGGATAGCTCAGCAGCAACATGCTGGTTTGATCCAGGATCCCCGCTTGGAAACCTATGGATATTAAGCGCATTATAAATACGCAACTAAGAGACATATTCCTGTAACAGCACCTCGATGCCCCCGGGCTGTGCGAGTGCTTTAAAAATGCAAAATAAAAAATAAAAAAATGACCTCCTCAATACTAAATAAGTTTGTGAAAATTTCAGTGACTTATATACTGGCATATGCTTACATATTGACTTTCGTCCATCTTGAATAACAGACAGTTAAAATGTTATTGTACTGTTTGCCATTCGGCAAACTGAATGACACAATGCCATCCACTGATAATTATTTCCATGGTCTATTGGCTGTTTCCACCAATGGCAGTTGTGGTGCACAGGCTAATGTCTGCACTTATTCAAGTGAGGCAGCGTCTCAAATGTTCAGTGACTTCACAGCTGATGTCCAGCTAATTGGACTGCTCTCCCAATTTGCTGTTGGTTAGTGTGGGCTCGTAGTGCCCATCGAGGGCATGTCTGATAATGTGCAGAAGTAATGCCTCTGATTCTGCAAATGTCTGCTCCCTTAGGAGGGATGTTTGTTCACTTGTTGTGACCTTTGAGGGAGGTGTTTTTTTCCTGGTGGGACTTTTCTCCTTAGACCATCTTGCTTGAAGTCCTTCACGTGTCGTCTCACTTGCCCATTGGTCTTCACTGATGCATTTGTTATTCGACACACACTTTCCTCGTTGCAGTCTATGTTCTTATCAGCTTGCAATTATAATATAAGAAATAGTCCACTCTTCTGTTCCTTACATAGAAATGTGAGTGTGGGTTATTGAATGTTCATACACATGCATCCCTGAAGCTCTCCTTGCCACTCCATGCGAAACACTGTTATGGTCTCCCATTATTACAATATTAAACAGGGCGTGTGGCCAATTTCTTAGTTGACACGTTTTTCCCCATGGTTTTGAAATGTTCTTCACCCTATGCAAAGGTTTTCAAATGTTCTGCATCCCATGGCAACAACATTTCTTTGAAAATACTATAACTCTGTTCCAAAGGATTCAGTGTTCAGGTTGATAAAGTGGTAGTGAGTTCCTGAACTCCTCTGGAATTATTCCTGAGGCTGTGGATTCTTCGGGTCGTCAGGAAGAGCTGTTTCCCATTTTCAATAACAAGATCAAATCAAACCAACTGACTGGGAAACATAATCAACCAAAAAAATCAAAGAACATTACCAAGAGGAAGTCTCGAGCCACACTTGGTTCCCGCAAATTTTTAAGAAACCTGAAAACCATAAGTTTCACCATAAATTCGGATGCACTAAATAATGAGAAAATCGTGGACCTGACTGTGGACGCTAATAAGGTTCCATGCCCTGCTGCTGGAAAAGTAGCTACAGAACTGCACGAGCCTTTAGATGATCTTCTAGACCTGTCAACTCACGATTATGAAGAGGAAGTGTGTTCCACCTGTTGACAATTCTGTCAATTGTCCAGTAGTTGAGATCCTGAATGTTCCATGTAAAAGCCTGTCTATAGATGTGCCACATAAAGAGACGAACAAGAGCGCCTGTCAGTGTGTTATTGTTCTTGTGAAATCTACTTGTGAGACAATAAATCTAACACAGGAAAGCCCAAAAATACGTACTCTCGTGGAAAGGTGGAAAAACGTGAACATTCTTGACATTGACACCTTTCTGACCAAAACTCCACGCTCATCAACAAAATTACTAAAGCTTCCATGAACACTGTTTTGCGTGGCTTTCAGGGAAATGGAGATTGATCAACCTTTGTTCCAAGCCTTCGCAATCGGGAATACACTGCCAAACACGTGCATTTTTCAAAAAGTAAGCCAATATCTTCCATACTTAAGAAGAATACTTCTAAATATCAGCTTATTCTGGAACGAATATCGGCCGTAAACAAACAATGGCTTTACACTTAGCCGGACCAATGTGTTGCGTCTCTTGCACTATGTGCCAACTCTACGTACAATTGAAATGACCGATATAAGAACTGTCAAATTTTATAATTAGCCCCAAAATGACGGTGTGCGCCTGCACATTGACTCTGGAATGGTGTGCAATATCCTTTTGGAATCCGCTTCAGTGCTGCTGTCGATGGGCTTCGACTTGCATGAAGATGCTACATATAATGGAAAAATGACACCCGTACCTGATGTTTCCTTGGCTCTGAAGATAACCCTGTCACCAGTTTTCCAGCAGCTAAATGGTGCTTGTGTGGAGCCTAGCGCTATGGAAACCCTGAAAGTATTAACGGACCCTATGAAGGAAAGAACAATTGACTCAAAGCTGCAGTCACTTCCTTCAAAAATAAAAACAATGAGTGATCAAATCCAAATCACCTTTTCTTGTGAAGAACATAATAATACCTTAAATAACAACACCACGGACACACTCAAACCTAATGAGTGGGACTGGGTTGCTAGATCTTTGGTTAAGTCACATTAAAGCTAATGTTCAACCTCTCACACTGAACTCCTGCTGGGGATAGCGTCTCAATCATCTGTTCCAATACCCTTTGCTCGATGGATTAGACTTTGTACGTCCACAGGAGACTTGGCTTGCCCAACCGCCTATTTGTGATGAATTTGATATCTATATAATTCCTGCCACCCTGAAAAAATGTGGTAGACTTGTAGCGGGTCTCCTGACTATGGTCAGAAAAAGTTCAGGTTACAAAATTGTCGAAGACAAAAGTATAACCCCCTATATTCCATTGGTCGTCCCAGTTAAATCGGAGTCGACTGCCAGACAACCTATGGATACAATTTTTATCATCAATTTTTACTGGTAACATAAAGCTTTCCGTTCAGCTGAATTCATTGATCATGTGTCTTCGATCATCGATGTCATTAATGAAAAGGAACTTTCACCAAACATATTGTTATGCAGCGACTTAAATATTGATTGTATAAAATCTCAACTTGAGTTGCCGATTAGCAAATCACCAAATCTACTTGATACTCAAGCCTCGATCGCTGAAATGTCTGCGAGGGGAATCACTATGTTGAATGGATGCACGGATGGTGACATTCCTGCAAAGACCACCTGGAAAAGGTTCAGTCAGAAATCTAACCTCTATTACATTTATGTGTCGGATAACCTGCATGTTCGGGTTCAATCCCCCAGAGTCATCGATAAGGCCGAAAGTGATCATAACCTCTTAAAACTAACAATTAGTTCAGATGCTAAACCATGTGATGTGCACATTGGAACCAGCTTAAAACTCAATACAATAGAATTCGCCTGCGCCTTGAAGACACAGAGGTTAGGTATCTTACCCTAGCCCTGTCAGCTGAAACTGTCCAGATTGAATATCAACCTCTGCTAAAACAATATAAAGAAACTAACAACGGTTCTCAGCGGCAACATTTTCAGCTAACTCATTCTTTTGATTTGAACATCTTGAAATGTAAACGTCAAACAAGAATGGAGATTCGACTCTGTTCTAGATCTCTGATCCCCGTTTATCTTTTGCAAAGGAAAAAAAATCAAACAGTCCTATAAAAACTGGTTAAAAGCCCATCGAGGGGATCTTCTTCAACAAGACGCCAAACTCATGTTGGCTAAATTGGCAAACAAAAACTCCAGAGACTTTTGGAGCCTCATAAACAACTCAATTGCTCCTGTGGATGCATTGTTGGAAAATATGGTTGCTGAGGAAATGTGGAGAGACCACTTTACACAGTTTTATGGTAAAAAAGGTGAATTTGAAATCCCGCCTTTTACATCCTGAAATCGTCACCAATTTAAACTCATCCCGAGCCCCTGGCCCGGACGGGTTGACGAACTTCAATCTGAAACAAAATCCTGCTGAATGGGCGGAATTCTGTTACCAACTTTTCACGAACATTGCGTCCACTGCTTCAACACCAACTTCGTGGAAATGCGCAATTATCGTGCCTTTTTTAAAAAAGGTAATCGAGCCGATCCAAGTCAATACCGGCCAATCGCTTTACTAGATGTCTTGGGGAAAATGTATGCAACACTCTTGCAACACGACCTGCAGATGTGGATTTTGTCCAGTAAGCATATAGACCCAAGACAGACTGGCTTTACAAAGGGAGTGGGGTGCAGCTTGAATCTCTTGTTAATTAACCTGCTGAAAAATGACACTTTGGGGCACAGCGATAAAATCTACATCGCTTCAATTGATCTATCACATACTTTCGATAGCATTGATCGACAAATTCTATGGACTATGTTGCTGAAATGGAACTGCCCGTTAAGTTTATTTTTAGCTATCAAGGATCTTCACACTAATACCAACATCCATATTAGACTTGATAAAAAGGGAAGACTTTCATCTGCCATCCAAACGTTCTGTGGGGTTAAACAGGGTTGTCCTTTGGCTGCGATAGTCTTCAACGTTTTTATATCTGATGTTGACCTAAGCTTAAAGAAAGTGATGTCATTTCCTCCTAAAATCAATGGCCTCCACATTGGCCACATGATTTATGCCGATGATCTTATTTTGATGGACTCGACACCTATTGGCCTGCAGCATAGCTTGAATGCACTTGGAACCTATGTGAAACAAAATGCCCTGGTTGTGAACACCACAAAGTCTGAGATCATTGTATTACAAAAACTGCAAGGTTCAAATAGTACAAAAAATGTAAGTGGTATTTGGGAGACAAAATGTTGGCATGTACACCCGAAATTAAATACCTGGGGACCATTTTTAACTCCAATATAAACGATGCTCCATGGGCCAATAACATCAAAATGAAGTGCAAAAAACTTGCAATTCAAGCTGCTTGGCTTAACAAAAAATACGGCAAATTTTCAGTCCTGCCAGTACTTCAATTCTATAAACAAAAAGCTGTTCCTGCACTTATGTATGGCACAGAATGTGCCTTGAGATGTTCGTTCGAAACTTTGGACAGTCTGGAAAACATGTTTTGGTCTTGTGTTCTCTGTTTACCTAAGGGAACTCCAACGGCCTGCATTCGCTTTGAACTTAGTTTGACCTCTCTTAATGCAAGAGTCTGCTGGCAAACTCTCAGCATTTATCGTAAGGTCTCAATGGCTTCACTGTCTCCACAATACGAGATACTAAATCAAGCAAACAAAGCGAGGTCCTGTTCAGTCCTCTCAATGTGGGTCGAGCATCCTGAAAAAATATTAATAAAACTTGGCACAGACCTAATTACCTTACAGACAAATCCAAACTTTGTTAATAACAAACTCTGGAACCAGGACTGGATTCTAACTGGCGAACAGAGCCGCAAACATTGCTTAATGAAAAACATCCCAATGCAGAAAAGAGCTCTCAACGGAACTCAAAATTATCTGATAAAGTTCCAGGATCAACATCGAAGGAAACTTTACATGAAATTTCGTTTGAATCTCTTCCAGACTCGAGAGCATCTAAATCTATGGGCAAATACTGCTGCTCCTACGGCACTCTGTAGACTGTGCAATGCCAATGAAGAAACCCTTAAACATCTGATAATGCTGTGCCCAAGTCTGACTAGTGAACGCACGAAGCACTTTGGCCACATTATTCAAGCAAGATCAACTCTATCATTAGAAGACTGGTGGCAAGTTTTGTTCGACGAAACAGATCGGAAGCTAACAACAGCAATAACTTTCTTTCTGGAAAAAGTCATTTCTTCATGTGCTTTAAGTGAGTTGACCTAGGCAAGTCTAATTCCCCAGATGAACCTCTTTCGATCTGAGTGTTCGTAAAATCTGTAGAATGACCTTGTATCCTGTGTTGTGATTTTTGTTGCCTATGGAATCTATGTAGCTTATGTACTGTATATTTCTATTTTCGTATTTTTTTAAAGGTTTGTAATAAACCAATAAAAAATTAAAATAAAAAAAGATGTGACATGGCAATCTAATGTTCCCACTGATACAATCGCACCCCGCAATTCCGGACAAAGAAGAGACAGTGTATTTAAGAAAATTATATCCATTTTAGATAACTGGGTCTCCAGCTTTACCCCAGAGCCCCCAGAGCCCACTTCAATATGGCATATGTATAGTTGTACAAGACAAAAGTATACCTGCCCATATGAATGTCACTTTTACAAGTCCAGAAAGGTATCCACTTTTAATTGCAGAAATCTCTATACAAATATTCTGGGTTTGAGGAATAGATTGATGTCATCAGACCCCCATATGCCCAAACTCGTAGAGCCAGGTTTAATACCTTGTGAGTAGCCAGCTTCAACAAATTTTGGCCAGGGCATGGTTGTGCCTTTTGTGGAATTCTCTAGGAAACTGTAACCCATTTTACATTGTTCAGTTTTGATTACACAGAGGTAGTTATTAGCTTCCACTTTTCAGGGCAGCAAATATTGAAGCTATGGATTATTGTAAGAACATTAATAATCAAAATTCTGTCTATTTTGTAGCAACATTTTTATTTTGAGCATGGAATCGCAGACTCAAATTAATTAAAAGTAAAACATCAGCAGCAAAGAATTCTGGTATGGATAACTTGTAATATCCGCCTTGTATAGCAACAAATCATGCGTTTGTGGCTATATAGTAGAAATGTTATACTAATGTTGAATATTTATCTATTTTAAGCATGTTTATGACTTGTATATTTGTTCTACTTGTTATGTATTTTTGTGTAAGTGAGCTATGTTTTTATGGTTATTATCTCGAATAAAGCTATGCAATGAAGTAAATATTCTATATTCTAATAGACACTATACCTACTGACATTTCTGCTTAGCATTATTATCTTTTCTGAATATCACCAAGCTCTCACAAAAATATTGTACACAATACAAACATGCTTAAACATTTGATTTTCTCCAGAATCAAGACAAGTATGGCACCACAGAAAATGACATCAATAAACAATATATAGAGATGCACCAAATCCCCTCTATATATGGAAGGTAGTGAATACATTAGCTGTGTAGGCAACTTCGCATATAGGCAATGACTAGCCTGTACAGAACTATGTGTTAAGCCATTTGCATGCAGAAGGCATCCTGTTTGCATTGCCTCAGGTAAGTTTGTATTCACAGGTAATGTGTGATTTATAATGCAAGCATTTTTGTGGATGGGTTGTATTCTTGTGTGTGTTTTTTCATATACTGGAACACGCATTTTTCAATGTGTAGAGGTCTGCACAATATTAATATATCTGTGTCAGCGATATTTGCTATATCTAGATATTTCTTCTCAATTTACATAAATGTGCAATTTCAAAAGAGCCTGCATGTGATGCTTTCAATCTTTTTAGATTTCTGGGCATGAGATATACTATTCTCTAGTAGCAAATACTTTGTTGAGAATTATCTTCCACACTACAGTTGACTCTGCCTAGGCATGATAGGATATTTGCACTTTGCACAGTTCGTAATAAATATAATTAATTCGTTCAGCATACATTTTGTTGTACAAATATCCAGCCTATACTGTGGTCTGCGCTGATGGCTTTCACTGCATGATATCATCACAGGTTATAATGCTAGCTTTGCACTAACCCACGGTGACTCAACACCAGTTTCAACCACAGCGTATACTCTCAACTAATATTTAACTTTACCAAGACAATCACACTTTAAAGTGGCAGCCAAAATATTTTCAGTTTTAAATTTCGTTTTTCATTGCAAATTGGAAAGGGCCTAAAAGAACCATCAAATCTCACTTTGTATTTGATATACAAATGAGGAAACACTGTGCCATTAGGATATTAGTACCTGTGTCCTTAATTTTGAACTGCACCCCCTCTGCATTCCCAGTCCTTTTTCCTTCCCTACCTTACCCTGACAAAAGTTGGACAATTTTATGGGTTATGTAGGGGTTTCTTTTGATTTACCTTTTAGGATACAACTTGTGATTTTGTAACAACCAACCAGGCAGGCATCATTTTGTCAGCAAAGTCTACAATTTTGGTGGCTAGCTTGCAAGTCAATTCTCCTGTGCAAACTGCAGATCCATCAATGGGTTGTTTTGGCTTCCCTCTTTTAATGGACCCTAATCTGCATGTAATCCGTCCTTTTCTCTCCAATCTCCAGTGTGTTCCTGCGTATGTCTCTTCCTCACTCAAAATTCCATAATCCAGACTTCTCTCCTGTGTCTAGGTCCTATGTGTATGCTATTTGTATAGGCTTTTACCCCACCCCTAGGTGGGTGAGGTGTGGTTTTCCAGCCATCTGACCAAAAAGGAAGGGGCTGCTGCTGCTCTTTAGAGAGAAGCTAATTTTGTTTTTGTAAATTTGAGCCAATTTTTAAAAATGACAACATATATTTATGTTTCAATATTCTGATAGATCTTTCTTTTATCTGCACCATATCAACAGCTCAGATCAATCAGAGCTTTCCTGAAGATGCAAACCTTCATTTCATTTTTACACACATATGTGAGATTTTTGTTCATGTAAAATGCATTGGTTTCTTGGTGTTCACTCTCAACAGTTTCCCTCAGGAGGGCAAAAATGACACAATGTGTAAATATTCTTTCTTCATGTTCACATTATTCCCAGTAACTGGTCTTGATTGTATCTTCAGTGACCTTTATCCTTAACTAACCTAAAGCAGCTGCCAAATGGTGTGACTCTAAATGTCACTGAGCCCATCTGCTGAACTCCCACTGCTAATGGATTCTGTTTATGAGTTTATGTGAAGGAAAGTATGTGACATCCCTATGAAACAAGGCCTGCTGCCATTAGTGCATAGCTGAAGACAATTTCTAATGTTTTCATGCTTATTTTGGGGTAGTCTTAAGACTGTAATTATTTTCTATCCAGTTCAAACTGGACTGGAGCCCTGTTCTCTTCAGTATGCCTACAATTAGTAAAATAGTTTAAAATGCTATTTTATTCGGCTCTTTCACTCCCGCTCTTTGGATTTCAAACAATATATTTTGAAGGAATTACTAATATGGCAGAATGAAGGAACCCAATGTATATTTTCACATTGACTGAAATACACCGTTTGCAGTATTCCAATCACCTTTACATATGCTATTCACATTGGAAAGACACAAAAAGAAATAAAAGATTAACTTTCAAAAATCAAACATTAACTTTCAATTAAATGGCTTGTGGTATTTGTTGCAAAATAGCTACTTTAATTCTGGGCCTGCCTCACACATATACCATGGTTTATTCTCTGAACACTTTAAACTTTACAATTCTATTTCTGCTCAAAGCTCCCTTTCAAATGCACACATCATGTGATTAATGTTGTGGGCTCAGGATTTCACACACAAAATTGGTATGCTCCTTCAAAATTGGCATTCTCATGTTCATGTATCATTTTATTCACTTTAGGCCTCATCTGTATTATTTATAAAATAAGTTACACCATGAAAACACATAGGTAATTCATAGAATTTCGCAGAAAAGTGTTGCAAGCGGCTGGCGCAGAGTGTCCGCGTGCGATTGACTGCGCCAGGCACGTGCGCTAAAACCGATTTCCGCGCACAGCGTATTCATGGATTTTAGGCTCCCAAACCAGCCGTGGCGCAGAGAATCGCAGCGACCCTGCAGCAGCGCCAGTAACGCCCCCAAGAACGCCCTCGCGCAAGGAAAAGCCATCAAAATCGCTAAATCATCGCAAAGGGTTGCGCTAACCCTGGACCAGTTCACCGGGCTGGCAAACAGCAAACGCCAAGCGTGGAACGTGTATTTCAGGGGTGCGCGGGAAGTTCCACATGCGATTGTACCTGTGCAAGCAGGGTACGTGTATTTCAGGGGTGCGCGGGAAGTTCCACACGCGATTTCAGCAGGGTGCGTGTATTTCAGGGGTGCGCGGGAAGTTCCACACGCGAATGGGCCAGTGCGAGCAGGGTACGTGTATTCCATGGGTGCGCGGGAAGTTCCACACGAAATTTCATCAGGGTACATGTATTTCAGGGGTGCGCGGGAAGTTCCACACGCGAATGGGCCAGTGCGAGCAGGGTACGTGTATTCCATGGGTGCGCGGGAAGTTCCACACGCGATTTCATCAGGGTACGTGTATTTCAGGGGTGCGCGGGAAGTTCCACACGCGATTGTCCCAGTGCGAGCAGGGTACGTGTATTTCAGGGGTGCGCGGGAAGTTCCACACGCGATTGGCCCCGTGCAAGCAGGGTACGTGTATTTCAGGGGTGCGCGGGAAGTACCACACGTGAATTCAGCAGGGTACGTGTATTCCAGGGGTGCGCGGGAAGTTCCACACGCGAATTCAGCAGGGTACGTGTATTTCAGGGGTGCGCGGGAAGTTCCACACGCGAATTCAGCAGGGTCCGTGTATTTCAGGGGTGCGCGGGAAGTTGCACACGCGATTTCAGCAGGGTATGTGTATTTCAGGGGTTCTGGGGAGTACTACACGTGAATTGGCCGTGTGGGCCCTCCCAGGTGTACGCTCCACAACCTCCATGGCCCCTGCAGGCAGCCCACACCACGGGGGACTACCCTGCACCCCTGCTCATGTCCCGCAGGCAGCCCATCCACCATGGGCATGCCCCCCAGCCAACCCACATGTCACCTTGCACTACTGATCAACTATGCATGTCCCCCACCACCCCCACCCCCCAGCCACCATGGCCAGCCTCCACCAGGCCCCCACTCATGTCACCCACCACCCCCACCCCCCAGCAGTGCAGCGGCAGCCTCCACCAGGCCCCCACTCATGTCTCCCACCACCCCCACCCCCCAGCCACCAGGGGCAGCCTCCACCAGGCCCCCACTCATGTCCCCTATCACCACCACCCCCCAGCAGTGCAGGGGCACCCTCCACCAGGCCCCCACTCATGTCTCCCACCACCCCCACACCCCAGCAGTGCAGGGGCACCCTCCACCAGGCCCCCACTCATGTCTCCCACTACCCCCACCCCCCAGCCACCAGGGGCAGCCTCCACCAGGCCCCCACTCATGTCTCCCACCCACCCCCACCCCCCAGCACTGTGGGGCACCAGCCAGCAGGCCCCCACTCATGTCCAACTCATGTACCCCTGCACCCCCACCCCCCAGCACTGAGGGGGCACCTGCCAGCAGGCCCCCACCCATGTCCAACTCATGTACCCCTGCACCCCCACCCCCCAGCATTGTGGGGCACCCTCCACCAGGCCCCCACTCATGTTGACCACCACCCCCACCCCCCAGCAGTGCAGGGGCACCCTCCACCAGGCCCCCACTCATGTCGACCACCACCCCCACCCCCCAGCAGTGCAGGGGCACCCTCCACCAGGCCCCCACTCATGTCTCCCACCACCCCTACCCCCCAGCAGTGCAGGGGCACCCTCCACCAGGCCCCCACGCATGTCTCCCACCACCCCCACCCCCCAGCCACCAGGGGCACCCTCCACCAGGCCCCCACTCATGTCTCCCACCACCCCCACTCCCCAGCAGTGCAGGGGCAGCCTCCACCAGGCCCCCACTCATGTCCCCTATCACCACCACCCCCCAGCAGTGCAGGGGCACCCTCCACCAGGCCCCCACCCATGTCTCCCACCACCCCCACCGCCCAGCCACCAGGGGCACCCTCCACCAGGCCCCCACTCATGTCTACCACCACCCCCACCCCCCAGCAGTGCAGGGGCACCCTCCACCAGGCCCCCACCCATGTCTCCCACCACCCCCACCCCCCAGCCACCAGGGGCACCCTCCACCAGGCCCCCACTCATATCCCCCTGCACCCCCACCCCCCAGCATCCAGGGGCATCCTCCACCAGGCCCCCACTCATGTCTCCCACCACCCCCACCCCCCAGCCACCAGGGGCAGCCTCCACCAGGCCCCCACTCATGTCTCCCACCCACCCCCACCCCCCAGCCACCATGGGCACCCTCCACCAGGCCCCCACTCATGTCTCCCACCACCCCCACCCCCCAGCAGTGCAGGGGCAGCCTCCACCAGGCCCCCACCCATGTCTCCCACCACCCCCACCCCCCAGCCACCAGGGGCACCCTGCACCAGGCCCCCACTCATGTCTACCACCGCCCCCACCCCCCAGCAGTGCAGGGGCACCCTCCACCAGGCCCCCACTCATGTCCCCTATCACCACCCCCCCCCAGCACTGTGGGGCACCTGCCAGCAGGCACCCACCCATGTCCAACTCATGTACCTCTGCACCCCCACCCCCCAGCACTGTGGGGCACCTGCCAGCAGGCCCCCACCCATGTCCAACTCATGTACCCCTGCACCCCCACCCCCCAGCATTGTGGGGCACCCTCCACCAGGCCCCCACTCATGTCTCTCACCACCCCCACCCCCCAGCAGTGCAGGGGCACCCTCCACCAGGCCCCCACTCATGTCTCCCACCACCCCCACCCCCCAGCAGTGCAGGGGCACCCTCCACCAGGCCCCCACTCATGTCCCCTATCACCACCACCCCCCAGCACTGTGGGGTACCTGCCAGCAGGCACCCACCCATGTCCAACTCATGTACCCCTGCACCCCCACCCCCCAGCACTGTGGGGCACCTGCCAGCAGGCCCCCACCCATGTCCAACTCATGTACCCCTGCACCCCCACCCCCCAGCATTGTGGGGCACCCTCCACCAGGCCCCCACTCATGTCTCCCACCACCCCCAACCCCCAGCAGTGCAGGGGCACCCTCCACCAGGCCCCCACTCATGTCTCCCACCACCCCCACCCCCCAGCAGTGCAGGGGCACCCTCCACCAGGCCCCCACTCATGTCTCCCACCACCCCCACCCCCCAGCAGTGCAGGGGCACCCTCCACCAGGCCCCCACTCATGTCTCCCACCACCCCCACCCCCCAGCAGTGCAGGGGCACCCTCCACCAGGCCCCCACTCATGTCTCCCACCACCCCCAACCCCCAGCAGTGCAGGGGCAGCCTGCACCAGGCCCCCACTCATGTCTCCCACCACCCCCATCCCCCAGCCACCAGGGGCACCCTCCACCAGGCCCCCACTCATGTCTCCCACCACCCCCACCCCCCAGCAGTGCAGGGGCAGCCTCCACCAGGCCCCCACTCATGTCCCCTATCACCACCACCCCCCAGCAGTGCAGGGGCACCCTCCACCAGGCCCCCACCCATGTCTCCCATCACCCCCACCCCCCAGCCACCAGGGGCACCCTCCACCAGGCCCCCACTCATGTCTACCACCACCCCCACCCCCCAGCAGTGCAGGGGCACCCTCCACCAGGCCCCCACCCATGTCTCCCACCACCCCCACCCCCCAGCCACCAGGGGCACCCTCCACCAGGCCCCCACTCATTTCCCCCTGCACCCCCACCCCCCAGCATCCAGGGGCACCCTCCACCAGGCCCCCACTCATGTCTCCCACCACCCCCACCCCCAGCAGTGCAGGGGCACCCTCCACCAGGCCCCCACTCATGTCTCCCACCACCCCCACCCCCCAGCCACCAGGGGCAGTCTCCACCAGGCCCCCACTCATGTCTCCCACCCACCCCCACCCCCCAGCCACCATGGGCACCCTCCACCAGGCCCCCACTCATGTCTCCCACCACCCCCACCCCCCAGCAGTGCAGGGGCAGCCTCCACCAGGCCCCCACCCATGTCTCCCACCACCCCCACCCCCCAGCCACCAGGGGCACCCTCCACCAGGCCCCCACTCATGTCTACCACCGCCCCCACCCCCCAGCAGTGCAGGGGCACCCTCCACCAGGCCCCCACTCATGTCCCCTATCACCACCCCCCCAGCACTGTGGGGCACCTGCCAGCATGCACCCACCCATGTCCAACTCATGTACCCCTGCACCCCCACCCCCCAGCACTGTGGGGCACCTGCCAGCAGGCCCCCACCCATGTCCAACTCATGTACCCCTGCACCCCCACCCCCCAGCATTGTGGGGCACCCTCCACCAGGCCCCTACTCATGTCTCTCACCACCCCCACCCCCCAGCAGTGCAGGGGCACCCTCCACCAGGCCCCCACTCATGTCTCCCACCACCCCCACCCCCCAGCAGTGCAGGGGCACCCTCCACCAGGCCCCCACTCATGTCCCCTATCACCACCACCCCCCAGCACTGTGGGGTACCTGCCAGCAGGCACCCACCCATGTCCAACTCATGTACCCCTGCACCCCCACCCCCCAGCACTGTGGGGCACCTGCCAGCAGGCCCCCACCCATGTCCAACTCATGTACCCCTGCACCCCCACCCCCCAGCATTGTGGGGCACCCTCCACCAGGCCCCCACTCATGTCTCCCACCACCCCCAACCCCCAGCAGTGCAGGGGCACCCTCCACCAGGCCCCCACTCATGTCTCCCACCCCCCCACCCCCCAGCAGTGCAGGGGCACCCTCCACCAGGCCCCCACTCATGTCTCCCACCACCCCCACCCCCCAGCAGTGCAGGGGCACCCTCCACCAGGCCCCCACTCATGTCTCCCACCACCCCCACCCCCCAGCAGTGCAGGGGCACCCTCCACCAGGCCCCCACTCATGTCTCCCACCACCCCCAACCCCCAGCAGTGCAGGGGCACCCTCCACCAGGCCCCCACTCATGTCTCCCACCACCCCCACCCCCCAGCAGTGCAGGGGCACCCTCCACCAGGCCCCCACTCATGTCTCCCACCACCCCCACCCCCCAGCAGTGCAGGGGCACCCTCCACCAGGCCCCCACTCATGTCTCCCACCACCCCCACCCCCCCAGCCACCATGGGCAGCCTCCACCAGGTCCTCACAATCCCCAATCATGTGCGTTATGGTCAGCCTCCACAGCCAAAAAGCCCTACCCATTCACCCACATGGAAATAGAAATTGCATGTTACACCCCCAATGTTCATAAAGCAAATGAACCCATGTCCGTCACACACAATGGTTGCAATTGAATGGGAAAACACCCAACATGAAATGCATGAAACCAATGAGATGATACCACACAGTGAAGTATGAAAACAAAATTGTATTAAAAAAAAAGAATGGAAATGAAATGAAACAAACTACAATGGCAAAGAAAAAAAGAGAAGCTGCATGTCCGTCTAAAAAAATAAAAACTACAAATACAAATCCAAAAAAATGTTGTCCAAAGTCACATCAAAAATGAAATCAATCCAATGGAGAACTATGTACAAAACATCCAAGGGTCCATGAGCCCAACTGAACAAAGGAAACCTAGAAAAAACCCTAACTAAAATGCAACTATATACAAAAAGTGGAGCAGTGTCCGTCGACTCCAAATCATAATAAGAAACAAAGGAAACCTAAAACTAAAGAACTATATACAAAGGTGGCGGGCAAGTCCAGCGGCTCACTCCGTGGTGTTCCGGGCCAGGGCATCATTGAACTCCTGTTCGATGTCCCGGAGGCGGTCCTGTTCCATGGCCCCGAGGGTCCGCAGGGACGACGCCGTGTCCTCCTCCAACCCCCTGCGGATTGCCTCGAGGCACTCGGCCCGCCTCAGGGCCCTCCGCATGGAGTTCTCCGCCCTGACCATTGTGAGCCGCGCCTCTTCCGCCCGCCGCCGCTCCGCACCTATGGCGTGGCCCAACCGCTGCCACACGGAAGACACTCTCTGTCCTGGGACCTCCTGCCCTCCGGCCGATGCCTGCCCCTCCGATGTCGAAGGCCCCGAGCCTTCATGGCTCCCACCATGTTGCTGCTACTGCTCTGCCTCTGCCCCTGCACTGCCTCCTGCTGCCTGCACATCCTCCGCCGGCTGGGGTGCAGTTGTTGATGTGGCCACCCCTGCTGGACCTCCGACTCCCGACTGTGGCAGGGATGCCTCCTCCACCAGCCTGGCCGCACCGTCAGAGGCAGCTCCACAGGGCACCCAGGTGACTGATGGGTGGGAAGATGGCATAGAGGACGACTGGCGCGTAGGGGGTCCAGTTGAGGAGGGGGTCGGAGCAAGCCCCATCAGACGGAGGAATCCGGCCTGGGTGACCTGTCCCAGCAGGCTGACGTGGTCAACGAGCCATTCGAGATGACGTGCAGTCTCTCCATGAAAAGACTGCAGGTCACCTCGCATGGCCCGTTGACACAACGCCACACCAGCCAGGACAGGCTCAACCCAGACCTGGATGGCCACGTCCGCAGGCAGAGGAAGGCCAGTTGACGTCAGCTCATCCCCTGCCTGAAAACGGGTCTGGACGTAGGCATCCCTGCTGGTGCAAGATGATGCAGGGACACGATCGGGGACAGGATTGCACACAGGCACCTCCGCGGCGGCCTGTGCTGCCTCCTGTCCCTGGTCCTGCACTGCACCACTAGCACCAGTGGGATCCCCACCTCCAGACCCCGTCTCTGGTGCTTGCACGGCCTCCTCCTCCACCAAACCCCCCACCAACCTGGATGACTCCCTGCCATCTTCCCCTGTTGGGCCCTGTGGGGTCCCAGCTGCCCCTTCTGCTGCCGAGGAGTCCAACTCCAACCTCCGCCTCTTGGACCTCCCCCCGGCAGCTGCGGCCTGGGACGCGGCACCGGACTCCTCACTCCCCGACGAGATCACAACACGGGAGGGGAGCCGGGCCTTGCGTCTCCGGCTGGCGGTCGGATCCCCGCCGCTGTGCTCCACAGCACCTTCTCCGCCCTCTTCATCAGTTGACGCTGCAGACAGGGAGAAACAAAACACAGGCATCAGGGCACTGTACAATGGACACATACACACATGACAGTTGCACATGAGTGGCATTGGCAAACCTCAGACATGTCATCACAATCCCCAACACACATGTCATTGCAACTCGCACACATGAGCCATACCACAGCCATATCGCAACTGCCACCACCATCCCTACACATACAACTGCATGAGCAGCCAAAGGGGAGCCAGACATCACATGCAACACAGGAAGTGCACCACACATGTACACACACCACCACACTTACATGCATGTGTACACCTCTGCCAAGTGTCGCACTGTTCAGACGGGCATCCATGTCACATCTGCCAATCAGGCTTCCACATACCGCTGTCACATGCATCCATGTTGCATCACTGTTGCACCCTTGTCAAATACACACACATGCACATGTACACAGTGCTCATACATGCAGCCGAAAACAACATACATGCGTGACATCACGGACATGTCTACTTACATACACATTCATCCAAACATGTGTGCACGCACAACTGCATTTGGCATGCAAGCCTACACACACAAGCACCATCCATGTCTCACACATTACAGCCCTCGCATGTGTCAGCCCCACGGCCCTGTACACCCCCACCCATACTCGACCCCATACAAACAGATGTGCAACCTGCACAATACCGAATAATCACCACACGCACTGCTCACAATCAGGATGCATGTACACTCACCGCTCGACTCCAGACGGGTCTGCTTCTCTAGGACCTGGACGTGGAGCGCTGGGGATATGCGTTCCAGGACCCTCATCTGTTCTTCCGACAAGTGGCCCTGGCGCCCCTTGGCATCCGCTGCCTTCAAGAGGCGCCGGGCCTTGTTCAGGGTCCTGGACCTGAAGTCCTCCCAGCGCTTCCTGACATGTTGTAAGTCCCGGACTGCCACCCCCTCCGCGTTGATGGCAGTCACGATGTCAGTCCAGATCCGAGTCCGTCCTTCTTTGTCGGCGCGGGAACTTCCAAAGAGGGCATCATACTGCCCCAGGACTTGCTCCACCAGGACACCAACTTCGGTGGCACTGAAGCTGGTGCACCTCTGCCTCTCTGGCCGGGGGTTGTCAGTGGTCACAGATGGTGTTTGCCCCGACATGACAACCCCAGAGGCAGGAGTGGGTGGGCAACTGGGCCTGGTGCTGGGCTGTGGAGCGATGGAATCCCAGTCGGGAGTCTTCAGTTCCAGCAGGGGTGGTCACAGCAACAGCACCCCTGGCTGATGTGCAGGCAGCAAATGGCAGTGCACGTGGGCAGCAGGCAGTCAGGCAGTAGCAGATGGCAGGTGGGAGCGTGCTCGGAGCTCTGGGGGGCAGTAGTTTGGCCTTCTGGGCAGGAGCGTGGTCTTCCGTGTGCTTATGCGTGGCCAGCTTGGTACGGAGTGATTTGGCACGTGAAAATCCTGCACGTCAGCGTGAAAATCGAGGAAAGGCCCTTAGCGCGTAAGCGCGTCAGCACGCATACGCGATTCTATTGGACCAAAGGCCCTCAGCGCGTAAACGCGTCAGCACGCATACGCGATTCTATTGGACCAAAGGCCCTCAGCGCGTAAGCGCGTCTGTGACGTGACCCGCACGGGTGTTTCCCACACAGCACGTGATGACAGAGCACACGTGGAAAGACTGCACGTCAGAGTGTCATCGCGTGTAATTGGACAGCACGTCAGAGTGTCATCGCGTGTAATTGGACAAAAGTGCGCGTACACGCGATTGGCCTATGTACGTGTATATCAGGGGTGCGCGGGCACTTACACACGCAAGTACGTCAGCGCACCTGTATCCCGGGGTGCGCGGGAATTTCCACACGCTATTGGACTGGGTACTTGATTTCAGGGGTGCGCGGGTCACACGCTCGCCTACAACACGCGCAACGCATAAATTTGCGCGCTAACAAAATAACAAGCTCAGACCCAGGAAGAACATACCGTTCCTAGCAGCAGTGGGCGTGGGCTACCAAAGGAGGAGGAGGAGGATAGTCAGGGCCAGAATATTCACACCCAGAACCAGCCTTTTCGGGATGCCTGATGACCAGGTGCATGGGAGGTACAGGTTTCCACCACACATTATACTGGACCTGGTGAGTGAGTGGGAGGATGACCTCACATCACCCACCCTGTGCTCCCAAGCACTCAGCCCCCTGGAGAAGGTCCTCAATGTACTGCACTTCTTAGCCACTGGATCATTTCAGCGGACAAGTGCCATTGTGGGTGGTGTATCACAGGCCACACAGTCACGCTGCCTACACCAGGTCTTGAACATCATCATTGCACGCCCATCAGTCCGCAGGCACATATACCTGCCCAGAACACCTGCAGAAAGGCATGCTGCCGCCCAGGATTTTTACGGTGTGGCACGATTCCCCAAAGTGCTAGGTGCCATCGACTGCACCCATGCGGCTCTACGTCCCCCCAGGGCATCAGAGCACATCTATAGGAACCGCAAGCACTGGCATTCCATCAACGTGCAGGTAGTATGTAATGCCAAGGGAATCATCACCTCAGTATATGCCAACTATCCCGGGTCCACCCACGACAGCTTCATTTACCGAATGTCCACCCTAAGCCGGGACCTAGAAGCTGGGCGGCATGGCGATACATGGCTGCTTGGTGAGTATGAATGCCACTGCACATGCATGCATGTCAGATACTGAGCAAGGTCACAACCCCACCAATGATACCAATCACCACCTCCACAGGGGACAGTGCCTACCCTCTCAGCCCCCACATGATGACGCCAATTCGGAACCCCACCACGCCACCCGAGGTAAGATATAACACAGCCCACATTACAACCCGGGGCATAGTGGAGCGCACATTCGGAGTGCTAAAGTCACGCTTTCGCTCCCTTGACCGTTCTGGCGGGCAGCTGTTGTACGCTCCCCCAGTAGTGTGCAGGATCATAGTGGCAGCATGTGTCCTGCACAACGTTGCAACACGCCGGGGCCTGGCCGTGGACATGGTGGTGGCCCCACATCCCCAACCACATGCACAGCCGCTGCGCATGGGAGGGGAAAGGGCACGGGGGGAGGCAGCCCGTACACAGCTAGTGGCTAATTACTTCACATAGAAATCACACCCCTGTGGAGTGCACACTGCCCTGGCACATTCCATCTGACAATCAATGATGACTCAACCTGACACTGATCCTGAATGTCTGGAGAATGAACCGTGAAAACCATATCAGCCTGAGATTGTTCACCTGGAACTGTCACAATGTGTGCATCCCTACCCACACAGACACCACCAATGCAGTTTTGTGAAGTAACACATTCAAGCAGCTAAAATGAATACCCACTTGCAAAATGCAACAAGAGGACAGTGCCATGTCAGCCAACCCATCCCCAGCACCGCCACACGACACACCGTGCCATGTCATGCTATTTGCAGGTAAACAAAGTAATCCCCACAACATGACACTAGTGTCACAATGTAGAGTGTCCCTAATTGAAACTTGCAACACCTGAAATGCTCACAGTAATGCAGGACCAACAACAAACTTAAGCAGGTACTACCATTAACATGACATCACAAATGTTATATATTAGTAGTCTCACCACCTGGAAATGCCTGCACTCCCACCACTACCAACTGTGCAGTGTTGGCGCCATGTAGAGTTGTAGGTGCACTGCTGCCAACATGGACCCCATCTCCAGACTAGAGGGCCTTGTGTAGACATGAGGAAGGGACCTGCAAAAATTGGGAGGTAGACACAGATGATGAGTTACACATCAATGCAACATGCAGTGTACAACACAACAGCAATATGCACTAGGAATGTATACACAGTATTGACTAGACTACCCACACATGTAGTGGGAGTCCAATGTCACCATGTACGTCAATATCACTTGGGCACACCCTTTGCAAGCCCATGGAAACGGGAAGTAGGAGGGGTGTGTGTGACTCAAACTCAAGCATCTGAACCAAATACATGACAAGCCTGCATGTGCCCAGCCACAATGCAGCGTAATCCCACAGGAACCACGGAAGCCAACAAATTGTCCCCAAAAAATTGGGAAAAAAATAATTAAAAATAAAAATAAAAATAAAAATAAAATGAAATCAAAAATGGCCATTGATGGGCCCGGGGGGGTTGGGGAGGCCACCCAGGAGGTCTGAGGACAGGGTGCACACCAGAACCCACCTGTGTGGATCCTGGGAAAAAAAAACACCTCCATGGGCTCATGGCCCACACGGCTACCCTATTGTGGGAGTATCACTGCTGTCGCTATTATCACGCTGTGCAGCTGCATCCGGAGGTGGTTGCACTATGGGAGGCAGCCCACGCAAGGCCCTAGTCTGCTCCTCCATGGCTGCAAGCATGCGGGTGTGGTATGTCTGGTTCTGGAGGATGAGTGTGCGGAGGTCCCCATGCAACAACTCACGGGATGCCCGGACCTCCCTCGTTGCCTGCATCTCAGCTGAGAGCGTACGGGTGAGACGCTCCAGCTGCTGTTCTGTCCTTTGGTGTGTTGAAGCCTCAAGCTCAACAAGAGTCGTCCTGAGGTGAAGGAGCTCCTGCCTCAGGGCTTCCCTGTGGCCCTGGGACTCAATGGAGATGGCCTCCTGCAGAGTCGCCAGTGCCGCCCGCCTGTCCCTGTTGGACCCCAACATGTCCTCCCTGTGTGACTGGCAGATGGAGTCGGTTGCCTGCTGTAGTCGCTCCATCAGCCTTTCAGGGGGGACAATGGAAGTGGCCACCCTATCCATGGCCTGAGCCATCATCTCGGATGATGCTGCCTGTTGGGTTGCCATACCGTAAATGGATTGCTCCCATGCGGTATTGCCAGGTGGCGTACGGCCACCATGTCGGCAGGCACCACACCTGTCTGGGGCAAGGCGAACTGCGCCTTGCTGTGCCGGCACTGCCTGAGGCTGCAGGACTGCATTCCCCCTCTGATCTGCTGGCCCAGGAACAGGATCAGATGTCGCGGAGTGTGACCCTGCATTCGTAACCACCAAAGGCGTAGCTGCCAACACTGACATCCCCATTGAGGGTTCTGACCCTGGTGCAGGTGGGTGGGACAGAACAGAATCCCTCCCTGGAACACTCACCTGCGACGGCACGTAGGTCTCATCCGAATCAACACCTGAGTACAGCTCGGGGGAGGTGCAGCCAGAGACACCCCTTGAGAGCACGACCTGCAGCAGTTGTGGGTTCTCACCCACCACCACACCACGTCCCTCACTGGTGGTTGGTCGGCCCTCGGACCCCTCCTGGGTCTGCACCATCTCCACAACCCCAGCAGTATCAGGTGCGTCTTCCCCTGCAAAGACATAAAAACAAAGAAATGGAAACAGGCATTAGCACCATGGCACACAATGAGGGCTGAGAAGCAAGAGAACCAGTACTTGATTGACAAAAGTCCCACATGACTAAAACCCTCCCATGCATGCACCCTCACTGCATATGAAGGGCAGGCAAATGGCACACACTGATGACACCAAGATGGAAGATGAATACATTTTCTGCATGCTGCCTGGCAGTGGCATCACACATTGGCCTGTGATTGAAAGGTGAAACACACATGCCATCACACAGATGGCATGTACCATTGCTATTGAGTGAAGATGGAGAGGAGGGCAGCACCTATTCATTCAGTCCAGTTCCCGCATGTAATAGCTTTTCTAATTCAAACAGGTCAGATTTTTCACCTGGAGCTGCCAGTCCGAAATGGTCCAATTGCACAGGGTCATGTGTGAACAAATGATATCCAGGTAACAAAGTCACTCCACTTTACCATAGCCATGTCAGACATGTGACTAGAGGACTGCGACATGCCTAGTAAAAGTGGTGGAATGCAAACAATCTGACTGAATGAACAGCGAAAAATAAGCAACAATGTTGTGGCAAGGTGACACTTCAAGGGCAACTGGCGTGCAGTTGGGCTAGATGTCTACTGTTGGCAGAAGGGATACTGCTATGGCCAAATGCAGCTGCGCAGGATGTATTGCATGAAGCACATGGCTGACCCATACGACTCAGGCACACACACTCTCACCTGGCACACAAACAGAAGCCCTCACACACACCATGCACATGGATGACACACACATGCATGTGCACTCACCGGACAATGCCTCGTAATCAGGCAGATCTCCCACGCCTTGGATCTGTTCCTCCGTGACGTAGGTCCCAGCGACTGACTCATGTGGAGTGAGTTCCATGTCTACTACTGGAGACCCACCTCCAGTCACTAGAGTTGCGGCATGACTTGAGGCCAGCTTACTCTTTGCCCTGCGCTTTAGGTAATTCCAGCGCTTATAGCAATCATTGGCTGTGCGCCTCACGATTCCAAGGGCACTTACGATGTCTGCAACGGTCTGCCAGTGTGCCTGGCGTTGTGCAGGTGTGGTCTTGGATCCTGCAACAATGACCATCTCGTTGTCATGTGCGGACACATACTCGACAAGTGCATTCAGTTCGTCATCCGTGAAGCTGGGCTTCCTCGACGGGCCGGACTGTGTAGCCGTGTCTGGGGCATCAGCCTGTGCCGGACGAGCACTCTTCCTCTTCCGCTTGGAAGGTGGTGGTGATCCTGAGTGTCCTGCGCCGCTCTGGACACTAGGGGCAGGAGCCCTGGTGGACTCTGTATCAGGAGTGTGGGATTGCACACTCAGCATGGGAGTTGGTGCAGGCATTGGCTCAAGTGTGATGGTGTCAGGGGGAATGCCAGCAGGATGGACTAGGACCGACACTGTCCTGGCTGGGTGTGTGAGGGCTGGGGTGGATGGAGCCGCAGCTGCCCCTGCAGCCTCTCCGCCCTGCCTACTTGGGGCAGCAGATGACCTTGCTGCCCCAGATGCACGTGGCATGGTGACATCAACGTGCACCAGCGCACGTGTCATAGGCCTGCTGACCTGGAAGTCAGCCATGGAGTCAGCCAGGTCTGGTGCCACAATGGGCTGGTCCAACAAGGGCTGAGCATGGATGGTGTCAGCCACATCAGCCTCAACGGGAGAGGGGGGGGATTATGGGTGCCCTTGACTGGTCCTCCACACATGGGGGGACAGGCTCACCCTACCGGATCCACCACGGCCACCACTTGTGGCTCTTCCACCTTTGCCACCCTTACGGAATCCTCGCCTCCCAGCCATGGCACTGATGTAAATGTGCGTATGGGAGTGGCTGTAAACTATTGTCCTGGGCAATTGGGGGTCAAAGGGGTTGGGTACCAGATGGTAATTGTACCCTAGTGCTCTTGCAAGGCTGAATGTAACCCCTGGGGAAAGATGACGGGTCACGCTACGCACAGGAGCCCCAAAAAAGGGAGATGACGTGCACGCAACCCCTCCTAGACCACGTGTGCAGAAAGAAAAAGCTGCACTACGCTGTGGCACCCAGTAACACAAGAATGAACATATGGGCAAGCACAGATGTTAGATACGTGTGTGACTCACCGTCTGCCAGGTAAAGGAGCGTGAAAAAGGAGCGCGTTTGGTTGGCAACACCCCCGCCAAAAGAAGATTTGTACGCTGTCTGAGGAGACAGGACAACAGTAGAAGGGAACACTGTTTGAGGGAACAGGCCCAGGTAAACCAGTAAAAGAGAAAAAAGAGAAAAAGCTGTCAGAGGTAACAGGGAATATGAACTTGAAACGCCGTGAGGTAAATCGCGTGTGAAACGACAAGAAGTACAGAATTCACCCACTCGCTCTCCACGAAAAGCACGTACAAGGAAATGGTGTTCTACACGTACCTTTTATAAAGGCCCACACGTCCAGCGTCAATTACGCGGCGTGTACGCGCTAGGGCCATTTCCACCAATTACACGCTTTGTCACTTCTGCGTGTAGGGCCATTTCCACCAATTACACGCTTTGTCACTGCCGCGTGTACGCGCTAGGCCCATTCCCACCAATTACACGCGATGACACTCTGACGTGCTGTCCAATTACACGCGATGACACTCTGACGTGCTGTCCAATTACACGCGATGACACTCTGACGTGCAGTCTTTCCACGTGTGCTCTGTCATCACGTGCTGTGTGGGAGACACCCGTGCGGGTCACGTCACAGACGCGCTTACGCGCTGAGGGCCTTTGGTCCAATAGAATCGCATATGTGTGCTGACGCGCTTACGCGCTAAGGGCCTTTCCTCGATTTTCACGCTGACGTGCAGGATTTTCACGTGCCAAATCACTCCGTACCAAGCTGGCCACGCGTAAGCACACGGAAGACCACGCTCCTGCCCAGAAGGCCGAACTACTGCCCCCCAGAGCCCCGAGCACGCTCCCACCTGCCATCTGCTGCTGCCTGACTGCCTGACTGCCTGCTGCCCACGTGCACTGCCATTTGCTGCCTGCACATCAGCCAGGGGTGCTGTTGATGTGACCACCCCTGCTGGAACTGAAGACTCCCGACTGGGATTCCATCGCTCCACAGCCCAGCCCCAGGACCCAGTTGCCCACCCACTCCTGCCTCTGGGGTTGTCATGTCGGGGCAAACACCATCTGTGACCACTGACAACCCCCGGCCAGAGAGGCAGAGGGGCACCAGCTTCAGTGCCATCGAAGTTGGTGTCCTGGTGGAGCAAGTCCTGGGGCAGTATGATGCCCTCTTTGGAAGTTCCCGCGCCGACAAGGAAGGACGGACTCGGATCTGGACTGACATCGTGACTGCCATCAACGCGGAGGGGGTGGCAGTCTGGGACTTACAACATGTCAGGAAGCGCTGGGAAGACTTCAGGTCCAGGACCCTGAACAAGGCCCGGCGCCTCTTGAAGGCAGCGGATGCCAAGGGGCGCCGGGGCCACTTGTCGGAAGAACAGATGAGGGTCCTGGAACGCATATCCCCAGCGCTCCACGTCCAGGTCCTGGAGAAGCAGACCCGTCTGGAGTCGAGCGGTGAGTGTACATGCATCCTGATTGTGAGCAGTGCGTGTGGTGATTATTCGGTATTGTGCAGGTTGCACATCTGTTTGTATGGGGTCGAGTATGGGTGGGGGTGTACAGGGCCGTGGGGCTGACACATGCGAGGGCTGTAATGTGTGAGACATGGATGGTGCTTGTGTGTGTAGGCTTGCATGCCAAATGCAGTTGTGCGTGCACACATGTTTGGATGAATGTGTATGTAAGTAGACATGTCCGTGATGTCACGCATGTATGTTGTTTTCGGCTGCATGTATGAGCACTGTGTACATGTGCATGTGTGTGTATTTGACAAGGGTGCAACAGTGATGCAACATGGATGCATGTGACAGCGGTATGTGGAAGCCTGATTGGCAGATGTGACATGGATGCCCGTCTGAACAGTGAGACACTTGGCAGAGGTGTACACATGCATGCAAGTGTGGTGGTGTGTGTACATGTGTGGTGCACTTCCTGTGTTGCATGTGATGTCTGGCTCCCCTTTGGCTGCTCATGCTGTTGTATGTGTATGGATGGTGATGGCAGTTGCGATATGGCTGTGGTATGGCTCATGTGTGCGAGTTGCAATGACATGTGTGTTGGGGATTGTGATGACATGTCTGAGGTTTGCCAATGCCACTCATGTGCAACTGTCATGTGTGTATGTGTCCATTGTACAGTGCCCTGATGCCTGTGTTTTGTTTCTCCCTGTCTGCAGCGTCAACTGATGAAGAGGGCGGAGAAGGTGCTGTGGAGCACAGCGGCGGGGATCCGACCGCCAGCCGGAGACGCAAGGCCCGGCTCCCCTCCCGTGTTGTGATCTCGTCGGGGAGTGAGGAGTCCGGTGCCGCGTCCCAGGCCGCAGCTGCCGGGGGGAGGTCCAAGAGGCGGAGGTTGGAGTTGGACTCCTCGGCAGCAGAAGGGGCAGCTGGGACCCCACAGGGCCCAACAGGGGAAGATGGCAGGGAGTCATCCAGGTTGGTGGGGGGTTTGGTGGAGGAGGAGGCCGTGCAAGCACCAGAGACGGGGTCTGGAGGTGGGGATCCCACTAGTGCTAGTGGTGCAGTGCAGGACCAGGGACAGGAGGCAGCACAGGCCGCCGCGGAGGTGCCTGTGTGCAATCCTGTCACCGATCCTGTCCCTGCATCATCTTGCACCAGCAGGGATGCCTACGTCCAGACCCGTTTTCAGGCAGGGGATGAGCTGACGTCAACTGGCCTTCCTCTGCCTGCGGACGTGGCCATCCAGGTCCGGGTTGAGCCTGTCCTGGCTGGTGTGGCGTTGCGTCAACGGGAAATGCGAGGTGACCTGCAGTCTTTTCATGGAGAGACTGCACGTCATCTCGAATGGCTCGTTGACCACGTCAGCCTGCTGGGACAGGTCACCCAGACCGGATTCCTCCGTCTGATGGGGCTTGCTCCGACCCCCTCCTCAACTGGACCCCCTACGCGCCAGTCGTCCTCTGTGCCATCTTCCCACCCATCAGTCACCTGGGTGCCCTGTGGAGCTGCCTCTGACGGTGCGGCCAGGCTGGTGGAGGAGGCATCCCTGCCACAGTCGGGAGTCGGAGGTCCAGCAGGGGTGGCCACATCAACAACTGCACCCCAGCCGGTGGAGGATGTGCAGGCAGCAGGAGGCAGTGCACGGGCAGAGGCAGAGCAGCAGCAGCAACATGGTGGGAGCCATGAAGGCTCGGGGCCTTCGACATCGGAGGGGCAGGCATCGGCCGGAGGGCAGGAGGACCCAGGACAGAGAGTGTCTTCCGTGTGGCAGCGGTTGGGCCACGCCATAGGTGCGGAGCGGCGGCGGGCGGAAGAGGCGCGGCTCACAATGGTCAGGGCGGAGAACTCCATGCGGAGGGCCCTGAGGCGGGCCGAGTGCCTCGAGTCAATCCGCAGGGGGTTGGAGGAGGACACGGCGTCGTCCCTGCAGACCCTCGGGGCCATGGAACTGGACCGCCTCCGGGACATCGAACAGGAGTTCGATGATGCCCTGGCCCGGAACACCACGGAGTGAGCCGCTGGACTTGCCCGCCGCCTTTGTATATAGTTCTTTAGTTTTGGTTTCCTTTGTTTGTTCTTATGATTTGGAGTCGACGGACACGGCTCCACTTTTTGTATATAGTTGCATTTTAGTTTGGGTTTTTTGTAGGTTTCCTTTGTTCAGTTGGGCTCATGGACCCTTGGAAGTTTTTTACATAGGTCTTAATTGGATAGATATTTTTTTACATTTGACTTTGGACGACATTTTTTTGGAATCGGATTTGCTGGTTTTTTTTTTATACGGACATGCAGCTTATTTTTTCTCATTCCCATTGTAGTTTGTTTCATTTCTTTAGCATTCTTTCTATTTTTTCAATACAATTTTGTTTTCATACTTCACTGTGTGGTATCATCTCATTGGTTTCATGCATGTCATGTTGGGTGTTTTCCCATTCAATTGCAACCATTGTGTGTGACGACATGGGTTCATTAGCTTCATGAACATTGGGGGTGTAACATGTTATTTCCATTTCCATGTGGGTGAATGGGTTACTTGGTAGGGCTTTTTGGCTGTGGAGGCTGACCATAACGCACATGATTGGGGATTGTGAGGACCTGGTGGAGGGTGCCCCTGCACTGCTGGGGGGTGGGGGTGGTGGTAGACATGAGTGGGGGCCTGGTGGAGGGTGCCCCTGCACTGCTGGGGGGTGGGGGTGGTGGGAGACATGGGTGGGGGCCTGGTGGAGGGTGCCCCTGTACTGCTGGGGGGCGGGGGTGGTGGGAGACATGAGTGGGGGCCTGGTGGAGGGTGCCCCTGCACTGCTGGGGGGTGGGGGTGGTGGGAGACATGAGTGGGGGCCTGGTGGGGGCTGGCCATGGTGGCTGGGGGGTGGGGGTGGTGGGAGACATGAGTGGGGGCCTGGTGGGGGCTGGCCATGGTGGCTGGGGGGTGGGGGTGGTGGGAGACATGGGTGTGGGCCTGGTGGAGGCTGCCCCTGCACTGCTGGGGGGTGGGGGTGGTGGGAGACATGAGTGGGGGCCTGGTGGGGGCTGGCTATGGTGGCTGGGGGGTGGGGGTGGTGGGAGACATGAGTGGGGGCCTGGTGGAGGGTGCCCCTGGTGGCTGGGGAGTGGGGGGGTGGGAGACATGAGTGGGGGCCTGGTGGAGGGTGCCCCTGTACTGCTGGGGGGTGGGGGTGGTGGGAGACATGAGTGGGGGGCTGGCCATGGTGGCTGGGGGGTGGGGGTGGTGGGAGACATGAGTGGGGGCCTGGTGGGGGCTGGCCATGGTGGCTGGGGGGTGGGGGTGGTGGGAGACATGAGTGGGGGCCTGGTGGGGGCTGGCCAAGGTGGCTGGGGGGTGGGGGTGGTGGGAGACATGGGTGGGGGCCTGGTGGAGGCTGCCCCTGCACTGCTGGGGGGTGGGGGTGGTGGGAGACATGAGTGGGGGCCTGGTGGAGGGTGCCCCTGGTGGCTGGGGGGTGGGGGTGGTGGGAGACATGTGTGGGGGCCTGGTGGAGGGTGCCCCTGCACTGCTGGGGGGTGGGGGTGGTGGGAGACATGAGTGGGGGCCTGGTGGGGGCTGGCCATGGGGGGTGGGGGTGGTGGGGGACATGGGTGGGGGCCTGGTGGAGGCTGCCCCTGCACTGCTGGGGGGTGGGGGTGGTGGGAGACACGAGTGGGGGCCTGGTGGAGGGTGCCCCTGGTGGCTGGGGGTGGTGGGAGACATGAGTGGGGGCCTGGTGGAGGGTGCCCCTGCACTGCTGGGGGGTGGGGGTGGTGGGAGACATGAGTGGGGGCCTGGTGGGGGCTGGCCATGGTGGCTGGGGGGTGGGGGTGGTGCTGGACATGGGTGGGGGCCTGGTGGAGGGTGCCCCTGCACTGCTGGGGGGTGGGGGTGGTGGGAGACATGAGTGGGGGCCTGGTGGGGGCTGGCCATGGTGGCTGGGGGGTGGGGGTGGTGGGAGACATGAGTGGGGGCCTGGTGGAGGGTGCCCCTGGATGCTGGGGGGTGGGGGTGCAGGGGGACATGAGTGGGGGCCTGGTGGAGGGTGCCCCTGGATGCTGGGGGGTGGGGGTGCAGGGGGACATGAGTGGGGGCCTGGTGGAGGGTGCCCCTGGATGCTGGGGGGTGGAGGTGCAGGGGGACATGAGTGGGGGCCTGGTGGAGGGTGCCCCTGCACTGCTGGGGGGTGGGGGTGGTGGGAGACATGGGTGGGGGCCTGGTGGAGGGTGCCCCTGCACTGCTGGGGGGTGGGGGTGGTGGGAGACATGCATTGTTGATCAGTAGTGCAAGGTGACATGTGGGTTGGCTGGGGGGCATGCCCATGGTGGATGGGCTGCCTGCGGGACATGAGCAGGGGTGGAGGGTAGTCCCCCGTGGTGTGGGCTGCCTGCAGGGGCCGTGGAGGTTGTGGAGCGTACACCTGGGAGGACCCACACGGCCAATTCACGTGTAGTACTCCCCAGAACCCCTGAAATACACATACCCTGCTGAAATCGCGTGTGGAACTTCCCGCGCACCCCTGAAATACACGTACCCTGCTCGCACTGGGCCAATCGCGTGTGGAACTTCCCGCGCACCCCTGATATACACGTACCCTGCTGAAATCGCGTGTGGAACTTCCCGCGCACCCCTGGAATACACATACCCTGCTGAAATCGTGTGTGGAACTTCCCGCGCACCCCTGAAATACACGTACCCTGCTCGCACTGGGCCAATCACGTGTGGAACTTCCCGCGCACCCCTGAAATACACGTACCCTGCTGAAATCGCGTGTGGAACTTCCCGCGCACCCCTGGAATACACATACCCTGCTGAAATCGTGTGTGGAACTTCCCGCGCACCCATGGAATACACGTACCCTTCTCGCACTGGGCCAATCGCGTGTGGAACTTCCCGCGCACCCATGGGGGAATACACGTACCCTTCCGAAATCGCGTGTGAGACTTCCCGCGCACCCCGGTATACAAGCACACGTATGTTTTGTCAGCGGGTGTCCGTGTTTGTGGGTACCCCTTTGCACGTCATTTGTCCTGGAGGGCCACAGTATAGGACATTCATCATGGCTGTATATAGGTGCTATTTGTTGGCGCACCTTTTGGCGCACATTTCTTCCAGGCGCAGAGACGCTACCGCCTGCTTTCTTGTGGCGGTCGTGTTTGTGCCTGTGCGCTGGTTTGAGCGTGCGCTTTTTTGCCCTATTCTATTCCATGAATACGTGTTGTAGGCGAGCGTGTGGGCGTTCCGCGCACTTGTACCCTGTACTTCCCCCGTGACGCCCACGTTTTGGCAAGTTGTTCCCCATTCCGAGTGTTACGCCCCGTGTTCCGCCTACTTTTGTTGCGTGCGCCGCGCTATGTGCGATTTTCGCTGTGGCCTGTGCGATTTTCGCTGTGACCTGGCGCACGCAGTTAGATGGCCTGTGCGCCAACGTGCGCCGCACACTTTTTTATCGCACATCCAATGGTTTTCTCGCGCACGGCCTTCCATGAATCGATGTGCGCTGCTTTTCGTGCGATTTTCGCACTTGCACTGCGATTTTCGCTATTCCACTGCGATTCGCACGTTTTTGCCCACTTGCGCCGCGCTAATTATTCCATGAATCGGCCTTTTGTTATACGCAAACCAGAAAATCTTCACAGCAATTTAACAGAATGTGAGACATAAATACACAAATCCATCAACATAATTTCATTTGCGACAGCAATCTCATTTACTTGAGATTTTTGTATTCATAGACCAATTCAATTTCTCATATATGTTCTTGTTTGTACTATCATTGTGTTGCATTAATTTGCCAAGTTAACCAACATTAACAAGATTCAAAAGATGAGTTTCTTCCTCCCAACTTAGGTTTCGGCCACACAAGCCAACTGTATATGTGAATAAGATGTCCTCGGGGTGAATTAGTGCTTCTAAATGATGTGTTATATTTCAGAGGTAGACCTAAGATGAAATATAGAACATTTTGTCTTAAAATATATCCCCAAAGTTTTAGTTATTGAAGATCTCCTTCCCAATAGATTACATGGTGCTCCAATGAGCCACAGCTGAACTAGTATAGAAAAGTTTGTAGAGGAAATCAAGTTAGTGCAAGGACTAATATAAAGTGAAGCTACCCTTGGAGAATTTCCAGCATTTATGTCATGTTAAGGACTGAAACATGCTTTCAGCCCTCTGAGAATGTTCAATCTCCACCCTTAACCTTTCTCCCCCCTTTCCTCCTCCTCACCTGAAGATTGGTCTTGAATGGATGATATTTGTGGTCTTCTAGCACAATAATCCTTCTCCTTCTTTCTCCTTTCTTTTTTTCTGAGAAAGTGTCTTTCCCACGAAAGGAAGCCACAGTGTACTGCTGTGAATAGCACTACCTGTGGCCCCTCTTCCGGGAGGGACAAACTGGGGAAAAAGCCGTCCGGCACAAAAAACCCCAGAGGTGGAACAGCAACAGCGGAGGTCCGTCGTAAGGATTCCGGGTGGAAGGCAGGCTCCGAAGGAACCGTGAGGTAGCCGATAATGACGGCCAGCGAGAGGAAAACAAAGCGGAGAAAGAACTGGAAAGGAGCCAGAGAAAGGAGGAAAGGAAAACAAGAGGTCCCGGAAAAACGGGAAGGCAAGAAGCGGCCCGAAGGTCGGCAGAGGAGAGAGAGAAAAAAGGAAAGAAAACTAGCGTAACCGCAAACGAAAGAAAGCAGTCAGGGAGCTAACCAAGCGGGTTGCAACGCACTGTGTGCCGGGGGGGGGGTGTGGCTGATAAGCTTCCCGGCTCGCAGAGAAGGAAACACTAGACTGCTAAAGCGACGTTCAAAAATGTGGCGGAACTCTGCAATGGCGGCCCCCAAGCCGCACCCTGGACCATAATGACAGTATGCCCCCTTCCAATGTTGTGACCCCCTGGCTTTCCAGGGAGAGCCCTGTGAAACTTCTGCAACAACCTAGGAGCATGAACAAAGGTAGAGGGTTCCCATGAATCTTCCGCCCTCGAGTATCCCTTCCAGTGTATCAAGTATTCAAAGCCACCTCGCCTGTATCAAGAAACACATATTTGAGATACCTCAAACTCTGCTTCCTCCTGGGGCGGTGGTTTAAGTGGAACCGAACGGGTAGAGGATCCCTTGGGAGCTTCCCAGAGAAGAGAGGAATGAAAGACAGGGTGGACCCTCTGTAAACAGGGAGGCAATTTCAGGCGAAAAGCCACTGGGTTGATTTTAGCCGTGATGGAATATGGTCCGATGAAACGGGGGGAAAGTTTGGAGGAACGAGTCCACCGGGGAAGATATTTCGTAGAAAGCCACACCCGGGTGCCCACCTTCCACTCCTGCACCGTTTGACAGTGACGATCCACTTGAGCCTTATTTGCCACTTGACTGTCCAAAAGACTGGACTGGGCAGTCTTGTGAGCCTCCTGAATCTTGGACAACACACCTTCTACAGCGGGTAGGATGGATTCAATGGATGGAACAGGGAAAATAGTGCGAGGATGAAACCCATAAGTACAGTAGAACTGAGTGAGCCCAGAAGTGGAATGACGAGTGTTGTTGTAGGAAAACTCCGCCGTTGGAAGAAGAGAGACCCAATTGTCCTGCTCTTGGTTTATGTAACAACGTAGGTATTGTTCGAGTGTGCCATTTAATCACTCAGTCTGCCCGTTGGTCTGGGGGTGAAAACCGGATGATAATGCCCGTTCAATGCCCAACCGATGACATAAGGCCGTCCAAAATTTGGAGACATATTGGCTGCTTATCTTGTCGGGAAGACCATGCAGACGGAAAATATCCTTGAGAAACACCTCTGCCATTTCTGATGCCGTAGGCAATCAGGGAAGAGGAGAGAAATGAGCCATCTTGGACATATAATCCACTGTTACCATGATGCAGGTACAAGCACTTGAAACTGGTAGATCCACCACAAAATCAGTGGAGATGTGACTCCACGGACGTAAGGGTATCGCACTCTGTTCAAGTAAACCCAAAAGTTTGGTAGTGCGATTCTTGCTGCTGTTACAGATCCTGCAAGCTTGGACATACTGTCTGAGTCCGGATCTCATTCTGGGCCAGTAGAAATACCTTTTGACGAGATCTAATGTGCCAGTCTGACCTCTATGTCCGGCCGTCAGGTGATCATGACACCATTGAATAACTTGTTGTTGAAGAGGCCCTGGGGGAATAAACAATCGATGGTCCTGAAACAAAAGCCCTTCTTTGTCAATTAAAGCTACCTTCTCCTGAAGGGTAGCCAGAATCGTAGCTTTTTTAACCTGCTGGAGAAAACTCATCACATGGAGGAAAACCCGATTTCTGGGAAACAGTCTTTCTGCTGGTGGTAAATGGGATGCTTCCAATCCGCCCTTCCGAGATAGCGCATCAGCAAGGAGATTCTGACTTCCAGGGATATACGTAATGAGGAAATCATACTGGGAAAAGAAATGGGCCCATCGGGCTTGACGAGAATTGACGCAGTCCGTAGACTGAAAGACTTGAAAGTTCTTGTGATCTGTTCGAATGGTGAACGGACAGTTACTTCCCTGCAGCAAGTGTCGCCATTCCTCACACGCGAGTTTCATGGCCAAGAGTTCCCTCTCAATGACCGAATAATTCTGTTGACTGGAAGTGAGGGTGCTTGAGAGATAGGCTATGGGATGTTCATTTCCGTTATGTTCCTGGAGTGGGACTGCTCCTACTGCGGCAGCCGAGGCATCAGTCTCTAGAATAAAGGGTTTTGTCTGGTCCTGGTGCCGTAGAATGGGAGCTTGACAAAACAGTTCTTTCAGGTGTTTGAAATTTCTTTCAGCTTGGTCATTCCATGAGAATGGTAGCGAGGATTCTTTTAGCAACTGGGTAATGGGTAACACCACTTCAGAAAAAGAAGGAATGAAACGCCTATAGAAGTTGGCCACTCCCAGGAACTTCTGTACTTCCTTGACTGATCTGGGAGAGTACCATCTTAGAATGGCGTCCACCTTTCTTGATCCATCAGAACCCCCTGTGATGAGAGTACATACCCCAGATAGGACACAGTGCTGACCCCAAACAGACATTTCTCCTTTTTTACCAGAAGCTTATGTGTTTTCAGACGTGTCAAGACTTCGGTGAGATGTTTCTGATGCTGTTCGGAATCTCTGGAGAATACAAGTATGTCGTCCAGATAGACTATTACCGAGTGTCATGGGCGCTACTCCTGAGGGGCCAGGACTGGCCCAGCGCCCTCGGAAGCAGACCTGTCTTCCACTACTCCGGACCCAGCAGACCCCTACAGGGGCCCTTTGGACCGTGTCCTGGCGCCTTTGGCGCCAGGCTCATGAAGGGTTTCAGTCCTGGCGCCATAGGCCCCGGGCTCATATTGATAAACAGTGTAATAATGCTTGGGTGGACTTACCTGAGGCAGACCATGCTGCATATTTACCCAGAACAATCCAGTCTGGTTGAAATCCCCAGCCATCAGGGCTGGGAGGAACTATTCCCTCCATTCAGGAACTCTTTTCTTACCTGGGTGGAACCGGTGGAAGAACACACACTGGAAACACTTCTCTGCTATTTAAACCACGCCCGATGGAAAACACGTGCTTCGCGTTATTCTGCAGCAGCAGCAGGACGCTCACCGAGTCGGCTCCTGCATTCCAGGTCCAGAGTCATCTTCAGCTTCCGCGCAGCAACCTGTGGATGAAGAAAGACACAGAACAATACTTACCAGATCCCGGAATCCAGTCACCGGCAAAACCTGCAAAGAATAAACATAAGGTTAGAAAAGTGCAACTCGCTCGCAGCCGCGCCCGCTTACCTGATACATCCGTGATGGCAACGGAGCTAACCGCGGCCTTCTCTTCGGCAGCTTCTCTGCACCTGAAAGGCAAAGGACATAATTAAAAAGGGGTTCGGGTGAAGGCAGTCGCATTCATCTTAACTTACCAGTTTTTGCACGCGCAGTAGCGGCCGCATCAACTGCAGCATCCCGGCACCTGAAAACTAGAAAAAGGACATTGTTAGAGGTGCCATTAAAACCGGCCAACGATCATTATACTTACGTACATCGGCACGTGCAGTGGCAACGGAGATAAAGCCCGCAGCATCCCGGCACCTGAAAACTAGAAAAAGGACATTATTAGAGGTGCCATTAAAAGCAGCCAATGAACATTATACTTACGTGCATCGGCACGTGCAGCGGCAACGGAAAACTACACCCACAGCATCCCGAGGCCTGAAACAAAGGAAAAGGGACATTATTGAGGTGCCCAACTTTTAAAGCCTAAAGACTACAGTATACTTACAGGCATCCGCTCGTGCAGTAACGGCGGCATCGCTCTTCGGCATCCCAGCACCAGTGCCACAACTAAGGCCTCAAAAGACTTGAGCCTCAACACTGAACTCATCCAGTGACGTAACTGGAATCCACGCACCCCTGCACCAGACGCAGGATGGAGAGCTCAGCATTTATACGCCTAAGGTGAGAGCTCGCCGAGACAAGTAGAAAGCTAGGCTGTGGGAGAAACTGGCGATTGGTGGGAGAATGAATCCCATCAAACGGTGATTAACCCTTTTTCTTCCACCTGCAGAAAACTTACCCTGCAAGTCAGACATTCGATAAGAGGAAGCCCAGTCCTGAGAGTCGTCCAAGCTCTACGCTTCTCAATTGAAGAAACGATAGCAGCCCAGCCGGGATCAGCGCCTCCGTGGGAATCAGGTGAGCGTTACAGAACGCGAAGCCCACCAATAACCTCCTACCCAGGCGCTATGGAAACTTCCGACACAGACCAACTGGCCCAGTTATTAGGGGAATTAAGAGCTGAAGTTCATGCTGCCCGCCAGGAAACGAATGCCCTTAGGAGGGAATTGATAATATCAAAAGAACGAACTGATGATCTCGCCAGACAGTTATTACAGACACAAGCGGGGCAAACCCCGCTACCTAATTCAGGAGGGAGCTATATCCCAGTGGCTTCAGCCAATCCTGTTCAAATCAACCTACCCGGAAATGTGCCATTCGCACCGCCTGAACGCTTCTCTGGTGACCCTAAAAGGTTTGCGGTGTTTATAAATCAATGCCGATTGCACTTTCTTTGTAGACCTGCAGCCTTTCCGACTGACCAGACTAAGGTAGCCTTTGTGCTTTCGTATCTTAGCGGCAGTGCCGCTGATTGGTCGATTCTTCTGGTTACACAGGATGACCCGATCCTTCGTGATTTCCCGACCTTCCAGGCAAATATGGAAAGACTTTTTGCAAGGCATTCCCAGGGGCAGGCCCTGGACAACGAACTCCTTTCCCTACGACAGGGCAATCAAGATCTTTTGGCTTACATTGCATCATTCAATAGGCTAATCGTGGAAACCAGATGGCCTGAGGACAAAAGAATCACGCTTTTTCACATGGGTTTGCGTGGCGAACTCAAAGACGTCCTTGCCCAGGTAGTGAATCCTCCTCAGGATTGTTCAGAGTACATTGATTTGGTGGTCCAATTGGATCACAGACTACAAAACAGAAAGGCGGATCGATCCAGGTTTGAAACACGAGTGTTCCCTAAGCCTCAAAGTCACACCAAAGGAGTTGAAGCCGTCAAGCCTATGCAAATTGGGGTTGTAAAGGGTCCCCTAACCCAGAAAGAACGCGACAGGAGACGACAAATGCAACTATGTCTCTATTGTGGAAATTCAGGACATTTTCTTCGAGATTGCCCGGTGAAACCACCTAAGAAGACAGTGGGAGCTTCTGATAAGAGTTCTGAAAAGCCTGAGCCAGGAAACGACCTTGCCCGACAAGTGTAGAGGTCCGCTTGCAGAGCGTAAAAACCAGTTCTTTGACCTCGCACTTCATAATGCCAATGGTCCTCGTAAACCCAGAGCAACCGGATCGTTTGCATGCAATTAAGGCATACATTGATTGCGGAGCAGTTGGAAATTATGTGGACCGCGAATTGGCTTCCAGGATGAACTTACCTCTTTGTCCAAAGGTGGTTAAAGACGTCATTACCATGGTGGATGGGACGGAAATCGCCTCGGGACCAGTGACCCATACCACTACTGAAGTGACGATACTAGGCCAAGACGGGCATCAGGAGGTAATTGTGTTCGACGTGATCAAGGCTCCTCAATTCCAAGTAATTCTAGGGATTCCTTGGTTGGAGAAACACAATCCTCAGATTGATTGCCGAGCAAAGACGATAAAGTTCCCAGAGTGCACACCAACTTGTTATCCACGACCCAACATTGGCCTAGCGTCAGTAACGGCTGACGGTCCACAATTACCTCTAGAGTATCGAGAGTTCCAAGATGTTTTTCAAAAGGAACAGGCTAACACCTTGCCACCCCACAGATCATACGATTGTCAGATAGATTTGCTACCCGGTGCAACTCCCCCTTGCAGTAGGATTTACGCCCTTTCCGAGCCTGAGAACCTTCATCTGCGACAGTATTTAGACCAGTACCTGGCCAATGGCTTTATCCGTCCGTCGAAGTCCCCTGCATCCTCGGCTCTGTTCTTCGTACCAAAAAAAGAAGGTGACCTCAGAACCTGTATAGATTATCGTGCTCTGAACCAGATAACAGTAAAAAAATGGTACCCCTTACCTCTGATCCCGGAACTCCTTGACCAGGTAAAAAACGCCTGTATTTATACTAAGCTTGATTTCCGGGGAGCTTATCACTTGGTACGGTTCAAGGAAGGAGATGAATGGAAGACGGCCTTTCGCACTAAGTATGGGCTATTTGAATACCAAGTGATACCCTTTGGACTATGCAATGCACCGGCCGCCTTCCAATATTTTATGAATGATGTCCTCAGAGAGCTCATTGATGTCTGCGTTGTCGTCTACATAGAGGACATTCTTGTGTACTCATCTTCAGAAGCTGACCATCGAAATCATGTTAGGGCGGTCCTTGAAAAACTTCGCCAGCATAAACTTTTTGCCAAGCTCGAAAAATGTGTTTTTCATGTCACTGAGGTCGAATTTTTGGGATTTATTCTGACACCCAAAGGAGTCCACATGGATTTGAGAAAAGTAGACGTTATCCTCAAATGGCCGTCTCCTACTTCCGTGAAAGGCGTTCAAAGCATGCTAGGCTTTGCCAATTTTTACCGTAGATTTATTCCAGAGTTTTCATGAGTGGTACAACCCATCACCGCCCTCTTAAGAAAAAATAAACGCTTTGAATGGTCCGCAGAAGCAGAACAAGCCTTCCAAGAGCTAAAGGCTAAATTCACCTCGGCGCCAATACTGAAACACCCAGGCCCGGACCTCCCTTACATCGTTGAAACCGACGTCTCCAGCTTAGCAATGGGAGCAGTCCTATCACAAAGAGATCCAGAGACTAACCAACTGCATCCTGTGGCATTCTGGTCTCGGAAGTTCTCGGCGCCTGAGATCAACTACACCATCACAGACAAAGAGCTTCTAGCAATTAAATCAGCCTTTAAGGCATGGCGGCATTATCTCCTCGGGCCAGACACACCGTCACAGTGATCACCGATCATCGAAATCTGCAGTATCTGAAAACCGCCAAGGCTCAATCCTCCAGACAGCTTCGCTGGGCTCTATTCTTTGCTGAATTTGACTTCGTGATCACTTATCGCCCCGGCAACAAGAACGGCAAAGCGGATGCTCTTTCCCGAATTGGAATGGGAGATAACGTTGCCAATCCAGAACCTGTACCAATAATTCCTGAACAAAGGATCGTGGGTCTGATTTCTTCACAATCCATTGAGGATATTGAAGAAAAAACTAAACAACTTGTAACCTCACCAGACTTACTGAACTTGTTACAAAAAGGAAAAGATTTCACCGTAAGCAATGACTTGCCTTATTTCCAAGGACGATTGTTCCTACCACACGCCGATTTACAAAGACAGGTAATCTCCTGCTATCATGATTCATTAATTGAGGGTCACCCTGGCATTGCCAAAACCACAGAAAAGGTGAAGAGACACTTCTGGTGGCCTTCGTGGAGAAAAGACAAAGGAATTTGTGATGTCCTGCGGTGTGTGCGCTCAAAACAAGGGTCAGAAGAAGAGGCCGGCTGGTCTTCTGCAACCATTAGACATCCCACCGTGTCCCTGGCATACCCTTTCCATGGACTTCATCACAGACTTACCCTCCTGTTCCGGGTACAACACCATTCTTGTTATTGTGGACCTGTTTTCTAAAATGGCCCACTTCATTCCGCTAAAAGGCTTACCTTCAGCATCAGTCCTAGCCAAAGTATTTCTTGAAAACATCGTCCGGCTGCACGGCTTCCCGTCAGTACTAATCTCAGATAGGGGGAGCCAGTTTATTTCCCACTTTTGGCGTAGCTGTTGTCGATTAGCTCAAATCGATGTAAGACTTTCGACCAGCCACCATCCCCAGACCGACGGGCAAACCGAGAGAACAAACCAGACTCTCGAGCAATATTTACGATGCATGCTACAACAGTCGGAGAGTAACTGGAAGGACATCCTTTGATTAGCTGAATATGCTTACAACAATTCAGTTCATTCGGGTACCGGGAAGAGTCCCTTCTACATCTTGTATGGGATTCATCCTCGAACCTCCAACCTTGATCCACCTCAAGATCTTGGAACACCCGCCGTGGATCAATTGCACACCGTTATTACCCAAGCTTTTAAGGAAGCGACTGCACATCTACAACAAGCTAAAGAGAGGTACAAAAAAGGAGCAGATCAACACCGAAGCAATGCCCCTCAATACCAGGTTGGGGATCAAGTCTGGCTGTCCACCAAACATTTATCGCTTAAAGGGCCTCACACCTTCAACCCCAAATACCTGGGACCATATCCAATTACGGCCATAATTAATCCAGTGGCGTTAAATTAGAATTGCCAACCCATATGAGAATACATCCTGTATTTCACGTATCTCTTTTGAAACCCATGCAACCTGGAACCAGATTGACCAATCCTCCAGAGACCATTCAAGTGAATGGGGAGCCCGAATTTGAAGTAAAAGACATTTTGGACTCTAAAATCATCAGATCGAAGCTATTCTACCTAATCGACTGGAAAGGCTACGGACCTCAGGAAAGGTCATGGGAACCCTATGACCACGTCCATGCTCCTCGTCTAGTCCAGAAATTTCACCGAACCTTTCCCGATAAACCAAAACCCCCGGGGAGGACAAGTTTGTGAGGGGCCTTGAGGGGGGGTGCTGTCATGGGCGCTACTCCCGAGGGGCCAGGACTGGCCCAGCTCCCTCGGAAGCAGACCCGTCTTCCACTACTCCGGACCCAGCAGACCCCTACAGGGGCCCTTTGGACCGTGTCCTGGCGCCTTTGGCGCCAGGCTCATGAAGGGTTTCAGTCCCGGCGCTATAGGCGCCGGGCTCATATTGATAAACAGTGTAATAATGCTTGGGTGGATTTACCTGAGGCAGACCATGCTGCATATTTACCCAGAACAATCCAGTCTGGTTGAAATCCCCAGCCATCAGGGCTGGGAGGAACTATTCCCTCCATTCAGGAACTCTTTTCTTACCTGGGTGGAACAGGTGGAAGAACACACACTGGAAGCACTTCTCTGCTATTTAAACCACGCCCGATGGAAAACTCGTGCTTCGTGTTATTCTGCAGCAGCAGCAGGACGCTCACCGAGTCGGCTCCTGCATTCCAGGTCCAGAGTCATCTTCAGCTTCCGCGCAGCAACCTGTGGATGAAGAAAGACACAGAACAATACTTACCAGATCCCGGAATCCAGTCACCGGCAAAACCTGCAAAGAATAAACATAAGGTTAGAAAAGTGCAACTCGCTCGCAGCCGCGCCCGCTTACCTGATCCATCCGTGATTGCAACGGAGCTAACCGCGGCCTTCTCTTCGGCAGCTTCTCTGCACCTGAAAGGCAAAGGACATCATTAAAAAGGGGTTCGGGTGAAGGCAGTCACATTCATCTTAACTTACCAGTTTTTGCACGCGCAGAAGCGGCCGCATCAACCGCAGCATCCCGGCACCTGAAAACTAGAAAAGGGACATTATTAGAGGTGCCATTAAAAGCGGCCAACGAACATTATACTTACGTGCATCGGCACGTGCAGTGGCAACGGATATAAAGCCCGCAGCATCCCGGCACCTGAAAACTAGAAAAAGGACATTATTAGAGGTGCCATTAAAAGCGGCCAACGAACATTATACTTACGTGCATCGGCACATGCAGCAGCAACGGACAACTACGCCCACAGCATCCCGAGGCCTGAAACAAAGGAAAAGGGACATTATTGAGGTGCCCATCTTTTAAAGCCTAAAGACTACAGTATACTTACAGGCATCCGCTCGTGCAGTAACGGCTGCATCGCTCTTCGCCATCCCAGCACCAGTGCCACAACTAAGGCCGCAAAAGACTTGAGCCTCAACACTGAACTCATCCAGTGACGTAACTGGAATCCACGCACCCCTGCACCAGACGCAGGATGGAGAGCTCAGCATTTATACGCCTAAGGTGAGAGCTCGCCGAGACAAGTAGAAAGCTAGGCTGTGGGAGAAACTGGCGATTGGTGGGAGAAGGAATCCCATCAAACGGTGATTAACCCTTGTTCTTCCACCTGCAGAAAACTTACCCTACAAGTCAGACATTCGATAAGAGGAAGCCCAGTCCTGAGAGTCGTCCGAGCTCTACGCTTCTCAATTGAAGAAACGATAGCAGCCCAGCAGGGATCAGCGCCTCCGTGGGAATCAGGTGAGCGTTACACCGAGACAAACATAAGATCTGAGAAGACCCGGTCAATGAATCTCTGAAACACTTCCGGTGCGTTGACCAGTCCAAAAGGCATAACATGGTACTCGAATAGCCCGAATGGAGTACGGAATGCCGTCTTCCATTCATCCCCTGATTGTATGCGCAAAAGGTGATAAGCACTGTGTAGGTCTAATTTGGAAAAAATATTTGCTCCTTGTACAGCCTCTATAATGTCAGAGATAAGGGGCATGGGATAGCGATCCCGTATTGTGACTTTGTTCAACCCACGATAATCAATACATGGTCTGAGTTCAGACGAATCCCTCTTTGGTATGAAAAACAAGGGAGCACCTGCTGGGGACTTGGAGGGACAGATTAGACCATTCTGCAAGTTGTCGTCCAAATAAGTCCTGAGGGCTCTTTTTTCTGTTTGTGATAGGGAAAACATTCGACCAAAAGGAACTAGGGCATTGGGAAGGAGATCAATGGTGCAATCCTCTGGCCTGTGCGGAGGTAGTTCCAATGGGTTCTTTTCTGCAAAGATATCCTCGAAAGCCGAGAAGTCCATGGGAAGAGAGTGACACCCACGGTACTGGCTTGAGGAACGATATGGGCCTTGGCTTCCATAAACCGTAGATCCTTTAAGCAGGTCTGTCGACAAAACTTCGATTCAAAGGTAATATTGTTGGTGGACCAATTAATCTGTGTGCTTTCGCAGCCATGTAATGCCCAAAATGAGTGGAAAATGGGCCGCACGGATGATATCGAACTGTATGGTTTCTGAATGTTGTTGTATGAACATTTGAAGAAACTCAGTAGTCTGCATAATAAGGCCTGAACTGAGGGGCGTACCATCCACCCCCTCGACCTTCTGATCCTCCTTGCGGTCCATGCGTCGTAAGCTGACAGAATCGGCCCAGATGGTGTCCACAAAGTTGCCGGCGGCCCCACAATCCAGTAGGGCCAATGCTTCGATCTTGCGATGGTCTATACACAATTGCACCTTGAGTACCATTAGTCTCGAATCTTCCTGTGGATTCACTGGACCCACTGATAACGACACATAGGGACTGGTTACTTCCCCTCGGATTCCCGTCCCTCCTAGGACTGAGGGTTCCCGTTTCCCGCTCGTCGTGAAGGAATCTCGGAGCAATTCTTAATTTGATGTTGGTCTGATCCACAATAGGCGCATAACCCCAAGTCTCTTCTTCGCCTTCTTTCCTCTGGATTTAAGGACAAACGTGTGGTTCCAATCTGCATAGGTTCTTCTGATCGGGCCGATGCTGCAACTGGAGGAGGAGGAGTATGGGCGGGAAAGGTAGTATTCCTATTCCGTCGCCTTTCTATTCGGCGTTCGCAGAGTCGATGTTCAATTTGTAAAGCTGAAGTTGTCAGTTCTGGAAAGGATGCCGGCCGGGGAGATCAGGCTAACTCATCTTTAATATCTTCTCGCAATCCTCTTCTGAAGATGACATATTGAGTCTGCTCCTGCCAACCAGCTTCTGTGGCTAAGCGTTTGAACGTGGTAAAATAGGTGTGCACATCAGTCTGGCCTTGACGTATGTCTAACAGATCTTCGCCTGCAGAAAATGAAATTTCAGGCCTCTCAAACTCTTGTTTTAGTCGACCTACAAAAGCCTTGTAGTCTTGCAGTATAGGGTCTGTTCCCAACACAAGTTGAGTGGCCCAGGCCAGGTCATTACCCGACATGTTGGAAATCATGAATCCCACCTGGGCGTGACCGGTGGGAAATGTATGAGTTCTAAAGGCAAAATGGATACTACAAGCTTCCAAGAATTCTTTGAGCTTATTTGAGGCTCCGTCATATTTCCCTGATGGGAGTGCCATGGGAGGCAAGTCCACTGGTTTTGGTTCACGATTAGAAACCAGTTGTTTTGACATGTTATTTTCAGACCTTAAGGTTTGCACTTCCATGGATAAATCCCGAACCTCTGCTGAGAGGTTTTGCACAGCGGCCACCATCTCTTGCAATTGTTCAGGGGTCGCCATCCTGACCACTGGGCGTTGCAAACTGTCAGCCCTCTGAGAATGTTCAATCTCCACCCTTAACATTTCTCCCCTTTCCTCCTCCTCACCTGAAGATTGGTCTTGAATGGATGATATTTGTGGTCTTCTAGCACAATAATCCTTCTCCTTCTTTCTCCTTTCTTTTTTTTCTGAGAAAGTGTCTCTCACGAAAGGAAGCCAGAGTGTACTGCTGTGAATAGCACTACCTGCAGCCCCTCTTCCGGGAGGGACAAACTGGGGAAAAAGCTGTCCGGCACAAAAAACCCCAGAGGTGGAACAGCAACAGCGGAGGTCCGTCGTAAGGATTCCGGGTGGAAGGCAGACTCCGAAGGAACCGTGAGGTAGCCGATAATGACGGCCAGCGAGAGGCAAACAAAGCGGAGAAAGAACCGGAAAGGAGCCAGAGAAAGGAGGAAAGGAAAACAAGAGGTCCCGGAAAAACGGGAAGGCAAGAAGCGGCCCGAAGGGCGGCAGAGGAGAGAGAGGGAAAGGGAAAGAAAACTAGCGTAACCGCAACCGAAAGAAAGCAGTCAGGGAGCTGACCAAGCGGGTTGCAACTCACTCTGTGCCGGGGGGGCGTGGCTGATAAGCTTCCCGGCTCGCAGAGAAGGAAACACTAGACTGCTACAGCGACGTTCGAAAATGTGGCGGAACTCTGCAATGGCGGCCCCCAAACCGCACCCTGGACCATAATGTCCACGGGAGGCGGCGCATGACACATGCTCATGTCGGTAACAAAAAGATGAAAGTGTTTACCATTTGGATTAGATCTCTTAAGTAGTGCACTAGGAAGGCATGTTGAAAATCTGAGGATTATTTGATTAAGCAACGAAAATAACAAACAGATAGTCAGTATTAGATGTTTCTAATAGTGCACAACCAAGGCATGTTGAAGATCTGTGGATCATCTTTAGTCAATAAACAGGTATGACTAAGATTTTGACCAGGATAGCTTTTTTGAGTAATATTGATGCCAAGTAGTATGTTAACAGATAAGTAAGTTGTGTTAAATGCAATTCATGTTTCTAATAGCGTATATTTAAATGAATAATGTAAAGTGTGAAGAGTAATGATTTTTCTAATAACTAATCAATAAGCCTTTGTGAAGGGGGGGCCTTACCATTTCAGGTAATGCCCTGGTGCCCATTTTAATGAAGGCCCTGGGGCATTACCTGAAGTGGTAATGCCCCCTGCTGTGAGGGGCTTATTGTTATTAGCACCCCAGCCCATCAGACCAGGGTACTTAAGTATTTTAATTCTGTTTCTAAAAGCTGTGGTATTTTGGAACAGAAAACAAAGTTGATAAAATGGCCAAAGGGGAAGGGAAAACGAAGTCTGTTTCCCTTTCCAAAATAGAAAAAAGTTTTTTTTTTTAAATGGCCGCCATGGAAATGGGAAAGGTCCCTTCTCTCTTTCCGTGGTGCCCATTAATAAAAAGTAAACAAAAAAATGGCCACCATGGAAAGAAAGTCCCTTCTTCCTTTGCATGTTGGCATGTCGCAGATCGGGAGAGGATGTGCTGGGGATAGAAGTTTTCCCAGCTCGTCCGCTCCCAAAATGGACAGAGAAGAAGGTAAATGGAGGGGTGGGGAGGGAATTCTGTGGGTGGGTAGGGGAGAGGGGACCACACTTACCTCGTTCCCCAGCGGGCAAAGATGGTGGCTTCCAGCCGTGAGGCAGGTCAGAGCGTGGGTATTACCACTGGGCAGTCTGGATTCATGAAAAATCGGCGTACATCCAGTAATATTAGGAAACTGATACTAACCATGGAAATGGCGGATAGAATGGATTGTGATGCGGCTGTTTTTTCTCTTGACGCAGAGAAAGCGTTTGACAGAGTCAGTTGGGATTATTTGTTTTCAGTACTGAGGAGGATGAACTTGGATGAAGATTTTGTTTCTTGGGTTGCACTCCTATATGCCAATCCAACGGCGGCTGTTAAGACTAATGGGGTGATGTCGGAATCTTTTTGTTTGCATAGAGGTACGCACCAAGGCTGCCCTTTTTCTCCTTTGTTATTTATTTTATCAATTGAGCCTCTAGCAGTCTGCATTAAAAATGAACCATTTTTGCAAGGTGTTAATTGTTGGGGTGTCATGCAAAAGGCTTGGCTTTATGCGGACGATCTATTGTTGGTGCGGCAAAATTTAGAAGAGTCCCTGCCCTGTCTGATGAATAATTTGTCTAATTACCATGATTGTTCAGGATACAAGATTAACTGCTTGAAGTCCGAAGTCATGCCCCTTTCCAACAGGTGTGATAAGGCTATGGTCACGGGATTGCGGTTCTCCTGGTGTGATGTACGCATGCGCTATTTGGGGGTGTGGCTGACGCATCCGGTCTCCATCATGGTTGATGAAAACATGAGCGTAGTCATTCAGGATTGTAAAATGGATTTGGAAAGATGGTCGCTGCTTCGTCTCTCGCTGTGGGGGAAAGTCAATGCCCTGAAAATGAATATGACGCCTAGAATTAACTTTGTTTCTAGCATGATTCCGTTGAAAATTAAAAGTGGTTACTGGAAAGATCTGGATCGTCTAGTTCAGGAATTTTTGTGGGACCGAAAACCTCCTAGATTCAGTCTTTGGAAGTTGCAGCTCCCAGTCCATTTGGGTGGTCTGGGTGTTCCTAATTTTAGGGCCTACCATTTGGCCTTCTCGGCTCATTCTTTTGTTCTGTTTTTGACTGGTGACCTCGATAGCTGGGCGGTGGCAGAGTCGAGTCCCTATGGGCCGCTGGGCCCAGAAGCCTTGTTGACCACAAATGCGAAGATTCTTGGTGGCAGTATGTTGGCAACGTCATTTTTGCGTAATTCGTGGACTGAAGTTTTATCATTGTTGGGTCGGGACGCATTTAAATGTAGGAGTTCCTCTATCTGGCTGAACCCCAAGATTAGAGATAATTCACGGACACTTTTTTGGCCAGATTGGTTTTTGTTGGACATTAAACTGGTTTCTGATTTGGGGAATGAGGATCGGAGGTGGACTGCTGCAGAACTGAGGGAAATATATAATTTTGATGGGCTTTCTGACTCTACTTATACAGGTCTGAAAAAGGCGGTTGGGGAGGTGGACTGGTCTGACTCATGGGATGTGATGGCTTTCCTGACAGGTTCGGATGGGGAGAGGGAAGGATTGGCCAGTCGACTGTATAAGCTAATCGTGTCACATTATCAGAGTAATGAAAATTTACGGACAGTTTGGAGTGAGAGGATTGGATCAGACATAGACATGGAAACCTGTTGGAATATGTGTGCTAATGTCTCGCTGTGTTCGCTGAATCTGTGTGAAAGGTCTCGCCAGATAAAGATTCTGAATCGAGTATATTGGTGCCCGGAAACACTTCATAAAAGAGGCATGTCTGACAGTGCTGATTGCTGGGGATGTGTTCAAGAAGTTGGGTCACTGGAACACATGCTATGGAGCTGTGTGAGGGTGAGAGAATTTTGGATCAAGGTTTGTGATGTATGTGACAGGATTACTGGTGGTGGGTCTGTACTGGATTTTAAAACGGTAGTCCTTGGAGATGATTCTGGGATGGCCGATGTCAGCTCTGGACTTAAAAAGTGGTCATTTAGGGCTTTCATTGTGGCCAAGAGACTGATTCTCCGTGGGTGGAAAGGACGGGTACCTCCTTCTTTTGAGGATTGGATTCAAGAGATACAAGGTCTGTCGAGGACCGAAAAGCTGATGTATAAACTGAAATGTAAAATGTCTTCATATGAGAAGATTTGGACCTTGTTTAATGATTTCTATTAGATATTTACTTTTTTTGTTGTTTTCTGGCATTTTCTTGTGTAGATTTAAAGGTTATGTTTCTGTATTCATGTATATATTATAAATAAATAAATAAAAAATAAAATAAAAAAAAAATCTATACATTTCCGACTTGGTTCCAACATGGAGCAGCATAGTAAGACAATAGGTCTGCCAGAAGGATTTAAGCAGTTCTTGTGAATTTCAGGAAGGGTATGAAGCACTGGATTTCTAGTGTCTCTGGGTGTTGGCTTAAAAAGATTGATTACATGACTTTTGTACATATGTCCTGTAGATCTGTCATAAGGTTTGTGGTTGGATCCACAGTAGTTTTTTGTAGTGTGTTGAATTATTCAATAAAGTGGTCACCATTTCTATATATTTTATTGTATCCATCACTAATATTCCACCTCCCTTATCTGCTGTGTGATGAATCTGTGGATGTTGTCCCTTTTCCGCTAGACAGAGATCGAGACCTTTCCCATGGGGCCAGGGCATTGCGTCCACAGTACAATAGTCCCTGTGGGGGTGGTGCACAGAGGGAGGATCAAATGGAAGAGGAAGCCCCTCATGGTTTTGGGACAACCAGCCCCTGAGAATGCGGTATACCTCTGCTTCATACACCCTCCCTCTTTCCCAAAGCCAAACTCTCCTACCCTCTTTCCAACCAGTGTCATTGGGCCTCATTACACGGATGGCGCTAAGGGATTACCAGCACCAGTAAGGGCACCGGTGCCGGTAATCCCTTAGCGCCATACTACGTGGTCCCTCAGCGGGTACCGTCCTTAACGTGTGCCCAGACCACACGTTAAGAAAGGGACCCCCTAAGGGACTTCAGGGCAAATAACGGTACTGCTAATACCGGTACCGTTATTTGCTCCTTCCCCATTCCCATTGAGCCCTCTGAGGGCTCAATGGGAATGGGGAAGGGCCTTGGTGAATGGGGAATTACCGCCCCGCCAACCTTGGAATGGGGCGGTAATTCCCCCATTCACCAAGGCGGACTCGGTAAAATGTCGGCGGCAACCATGGTGTTAATAGCACCATGGTTACCGCCGTCCGTGTAATGAGGCCCAATATATTTTATTGTAAAGTCAGCCAACCTAGTATGTTAGACCTGACTAAGGCACCAGAGAACACAATTTGCTTTCCATATAGTTCCAATGCAAGTACTGTGAAGAAGATGACCAGGAGTACAAAGATCACTTCAGAGAATCGGAGTGAACGGTCTAGTCTCTCACGGCACTTGATTGGTCAAAGGAAATACAAAATAGCAGAGGGAAACCAACATGTGGAGAGCCATCCGAGGAGGAGGAAACCCGGGAGATGCTGACCCAGCGAACAGGGAAAAGCACCACGAGAGGCCATTCACAGAGGTGAATGGGAGCATGAGGGCAGTCTATGATGAAGGAACTACGCCGACCACTGCCCAAGCAATGCTCTGGGCGTGCCAAAGTCCAGGGAGCTGCTGGAGACCCAAACGGCAGCCCAAGAAGGAGTCTGTGATCGGCAAAGCAATCACTGACTAGAGGAGATACACGACTGCAGCTGGAGACAGAAAGCACTGTCCAAGGAAGAAGCAGTAACCGGCGAATCCGCTACCCATCCCAGAGAGCACCCAAATGCTACCAGAGCCTAAAAGTGGAGCACCGCCACTCGGAAGAGGCGGACCACACAAGCAGGCACGAAGGTAGACCAAGAGGTGCTAGCGGTCCGGGAGGAATTGGAGAACTACAGAGCACAAGATAAGAGGGACTGGGACCCTGAGAGTAACAGAAAGAGAAATACACAATTGTATGCTTGGCCGAGAGTAAACCAAGCAGGCAAGAGACATTATTGTGAGTTTGGGACCTGCACCCATATGAGAGCCAGAAAATAAGAGGTTCTGGGACCCTGAGAGAAACAGAGACAGTCCATAAAGAAATATATGCTTGGCAAGAGAGAAAACTAAGCTACTGTGATACCACATTGTCTGGGACTCGCAATCATATGAAGGTCTAAGAATAAGGTGAAGCTCATTCAAGAAATTTCGTACAGGGTTTTGGACCCAAGGAGATAAAAGGGAAAGATTAACAGAGGCTATCTGTTATCATTTCCTGGGGTGTGCTCAGCAGGAGAGTGAACCAGACATAAACCCTCCATGAACAAAGAAGAGGTGTTCACGGGAAAGATGGAAACCTTTGTTGTGCATCTTTGGAAAAGCTTGGAAAAGTCCAGGGAAATGGAGTCTAGTCCCCTGGCTGAGTGAATACAGTAAAGGAAACCGCATATGGAGGAGACAATCTCCTAACTTGTCTAATAGAACAAGAAGGAATCCAGTGGAAAGAAGCTAATCCCTGAACATTGGAATGTTACAGGGTGGACAATGACAACTTGTTTTGTTTTTGGCAACCCGAGACATTGGGAACTTTCTGTTGGCAAGAACTGACATCATCACTTTAGTTCTGAATATAGCGTCCATGCACATTAGATTTAAGTTAATAGTGTTAGGGTCAGAAGCTGGTTTTGGACATGACAGTAAGTGACTATTAATTTGGCATCCAGATGTTTTCCTTAGATTTATTTGACGCAGGGAAACCCCTCTTAGATATAGGGACAGAGAGGTCATTTTTCCAACCCTTTTACTAGTTAAGAAAAGTTTAAAAGCTAAACTATGTCACTTTTGTGTCTGAGCCTTACTTCTGCACCCTTACAGCTGGTTTAATGGTAGTGGAACCATTATTTTCCAATTGCTTTCCATTATGTGACATAAAATTCATTAGCAAATATCAACACAAAACATTTGCACTGTCTCAAAAAAACAATATGCTAGTAACAACTGTAATTGCTAAGTCATCCTGTAAACATTTTCCACCCTTTTGGCTGAAAACCAGTGTTATTAGAAACCAAAATATGTGCTCTTTTGCTGGAAGTGTCTCAACATGGCAGCTCAGCCTTGTCCTTCATATGAATAATGCATTCAAAGTTGTAAGGCACATGAGTTCTCTATGTTACCTTTGGAAAAATACAAGTATTTTGTTGAAGAATCAATATTAATTGTTACTGCATAGAAACATCTATTAAGTATGGATCCAATTCTTCCCGCCCATTATAGCTTACCAAATGGCCATAAAACCTCAGGGATGCCTGCCTGTTGAAAAATAAACAATGTTGTCATTTGGTAGACTGGCTAGTGATGCTACATATCAGAGTTTGTATGAAAACAATCCACAATGAGAGGCTACCGGACTGGTTTAACAAACCCTGAATAATAGAATGATTCCAATTAAAACACAAACTGACAATGACGGAAAATGACTTCATTTATGATAATCAAATGTATGCCTATAACAAGGACACCAGCAGGAGGGCGGTCTTTGCTCTCAGTATCGTCAACCATTAAATGGTCAGTATATAAACAACTTGCATTTAATGATAAACCAACCCTTCAGGAATGCATAATATTATTATTATTATTATTATTATTATTATTATTATTATTATTATTATTATTATTATTATTATAGTGCAAACCTAGCTCAGGATCAAAGGATCATTGCAAAGTTAGGTTCTACGTGTTTTCATAGCCTTCTCTTTTAAAGTGAATACTTTGTCCATGTAGTTTGGCTGACATGAATTCTACCAGTTTTTTAAATGAGGGGTCCTCCCATCAATCCCCCATGGCCCATAGTCCCACAACCCCCACAGACAAACCCCCTACTGCTCTATATTTACGTACACATGTACATATATATGTATATGTAATTAGTTGAATTCAACCAAAACTGCACAAAGTGCGGACTTTAAAAAAAGAAGTATTTTAAAACACATATTTACTTTACTTTATTATTTGTAACACGCTACATACCCGTAGCCCTCATAGTGCACACAAGACAATCATAAGATAAACTACAAAGATTATAGGCGGTCAAGCCTAGGAGGAGACAACATAAGAGCAATTAATCAACTCCTCTGTTAAAAAAATGGGTCTTCACTGCTTTCTTAAATTTAGCCAGACAGGTCATGGTCCTAGTGAGTCCGCGAGTTGGTTCCACAGGGAGGGGAACAAGACATCAAAACAGGCGGTGCCATATTTTTTCAAATAAAACCGCGGACGAGCTAGCAATTTATCATTATTGGATTGAAGAACTCTCCTACAAGGAACTGCCTTTAGTTGATCAGAAAGATAATGTGGAGCATGGCCAAAAAATGCATTTATGAGTCAGGGTAAGGGCTTTATGCCGAATTCTATGCTGAACTGGTAGCCAATGCAAGTCTCATCGGGTTCCAGTGATGTGATCTTGTTTGCCTAGACCGCATACAGCCTGAACTGCTCCATTTTGAGTAATCTGAAGTTTCTGAATATTCGAGTTGACGAGGGCAGAGGCAACCAGCGATTTATTCTTCTCTGACAGATAAGAACGAATCTCCCAGATCCGGTTGGTGGTGTAGGAGCAGGAAGAGCGAAGATATGCAGTATATTTATTAAATAAAAGCTGGGAGACAAAAAAGACTCCTAGAGCCTTCACATACTGGACAACAGGGATGGACCAATAAGAAAATGCCTGTAGCAGAAATCCAATTTCTTTAATCTGGGGACTGATCCAAAGATGAGCAACTCTTTTTTTTTTTCATTGAGCGCCAAAGAATTCAGCGCCATCCAGGACTGGATCGACAAATACATTTAATTAATGGCACAAGTATCCTGAGCGTAGTCACCCGACAGTTCAAATAAAATCTGTGTGTCATCTGCATAGTTTATGTAAAATACTCCCAAACCATCCAGAAGATAACACAGAGGTTCTGTGCAAATATTGAACAAAAGTAGGGGTATGCACAAGATCTGAGGGACACCACAAGTAAAGGAGATGGGAGCAGCCTGACAATCTCCCATTGCTACCCTAGTATGACGAGGCCCCAAAAATGATTCAATCCAGGATCCGGTTTCCTCAGAAAAACTTCCAATTTTGACTAATCGTCTAACAAGTTATGAATGACCTACCAGATCAAATGCAGTGGAAAGGTCTAAAAGCATCAGGAGTGCAAAAGGGCCCTAATCAGTAATACTTGCAATATGGCCATGGAAAGGCAGAATCTACCTGACTCTGAACCAGGGGGTGGCTATCTGAAAGAGGACCACATGGGAGGAGACAGCCCTTGGGGGAGAAGTGAGGCATCCCCAGATGAGACATGGTATTTCACATTCACACCACTACATCCTAACTTCGCTGTCATACCCGAGCCTATATGACATATTATGTAGAAAAGGAGACAGCAAACGTGACTATTTGCTGCATGTTCACAACCCAAGCTACACTACTGGGATGAGTAAGAGGGACAGAGGGATGAAGTATTGCAAATCCCGAAAGCCAACAAGATGTTCTAGTTGTTCGACGGAGTGGCATCGTAGCAGGATACAGAAAAGGGATAAGCTGACAGGAGCAGGCGGCTCCCATTGGAAGAAGGAATGGCTCGGCGAGAGCCCAGCTGCACACAAGGCACAGGGAAGAAGAAGGAGCAGATTGAGTGCTGCCCAACACTGTAGGATGGCCAATGCCACAGAGAAGGAGAAATGGGAGTATTGGAGCTCTCTCTTTGCACAGCCAGTGACAGGGAAAGCTGACCCTAGGACTCGGAAGCCAGGCAAAGAGTGGAGAAAGGACGGGAAAGGACGGGATGCGAGGGATGCCAAAGCAGCCGCACATATTCGGTGAGCCCAGCTGAGGAAGGTGAGACTCTGTCTGCACCGTGGCAGAGGGCGGAAATCGCTCGAGGTGACAAAATGACCCATTGGATATTAAAAGCATGGCACAGGCAGAAGCTTGAATTTCGGTGTGAGTTTAAGACGTGCAGCCCAAATTGAGAGACTTGGGCACTTTTGTGAGATGCCGTGTCAGGATATTGAACTAGGCACCTGTGAGTCTTTGGGGAAAAAAACCTGGTGGGAGAAGAAATCAGGTATTGTCACTAAATATGTACCGGCCACTATTTACTGCATTATTAAAAATGTTGATACACCTAAGACACTTCTTTATGTTTTTTTACTTGTGACTTTTTATAGCACAAAAAACTTTCTCTTCTACATTAATTCTAATGAATAATGACAACGGACTGTGTTGTTTTTAGTGTGGATTCCCCTTTTTCTTTGTTTAATACTGCATACTACCTCAAACCCACACCTACACATTTTTTGTAATAGGGAGACAAAATCAGGCCCTGTGCAACTCTGGGACCTGCACCTAAAAGCAAACTGAATACCAGGGGAAGGGAGAAATTCCCCCTGGGGTGGCCAAAGGAAGAAGTCAACCCTTTGGTTGTGTGAACTTTGTTTTCTTTCAGGTGTGAAACCTTTCTAGGGGAAGGGAAGCATACCCCTGAAAGTGTGAAGTTATTGTGATGCCAAGAGAAGGGAGTCATCCTCTTGGAAAAAGTAGAGACAAACTGAATGCTAGGGCAGGGGAGGCATTTCCTCTGGGGTGGCCAAAGGAAGAGGCCTACCCTTTGGCAGTTGTGAACTTGGTGGAAAATGAGAGGAGGGAGTCATCCTCTTGATAATCTGTGGAGAAACCAGGGGAAGGTAGTCATTTCCCCTTGGACATTTAACCGGAGGGGTCACTGCACCACGGGTAATTGTCTAGCCCTTATCACTCTAGTACAACAGTCCTGGGAGATCAGGAGGATCCCTGATTATGTGTCCTATGTGGACTACAGCACTGCCTTTGACACTGTGGACCTGGTACAATTGTGGCACAAGCTCCAAGGTTGGGGTATTCCTCCGGTCTTCCTTAAGATGATAATTCTGCTTCATGACCAAACAAGGGTGCAGGGCAGACTAGATCAACAGAGGCGTACTTCTCAATGGATTAACACCAGTTTAGCTCTGAAACAAGGATGTAAACTGGCACCAATGTTATTTAACTTTTACTTGAGTGATCTGGAGACTGATCTTGAAGATAGGGTGGCCATGCCCCCTAAATTGGGCTCCACGCTCTTACAGTGGCTTGGATACGCTGATATCCTGGTTATCTTTGACCTCACGCCATGTGGTCTACAAGTCACATTGAATAACCTAAAGAAGTATTTGGATCTCAATTCACTGGTGGTAAATAGCTCCAAAACTAAAATAATGGTCTTCAATTTGCCCAAAAAACACCCCAATAAGATATGTTTGGAGTTAGATGGGGCCTTGTGTCAAGGATGGCACTCTATTAAGAGTGGCACAGGACACCCATGAAGGGTTTGGGTGGTTGTGCCAAAGTAAAGTGGACAGATAAGTACACACACAGCTGAAAGAAAGGAGAACGAAGAGTAGGTAAGTGTAGTCAGGAAAAAGGTACAGAATGGATTCCCTCTTGGGGTGTATGCAGATATAGGGAAAGAGTATTCCACGAACCTTAGGAAAAACTCTAACCTTCTGCACAGTTTGCTATAACAGAGGCCCACGCTGTTTGCTCATGGCTTGAAACAACAACTATGGCTGTCTGTAACGTAGAAACCAGACAAGGGAAGGGGCAGAGGTTTCCTGACGGAAACCAACAGATAAGCTCTGTACAAGGGGTCTACAAACAGTACAAGAGAAGACACTAACAGATAAATCCAAGGAAAAGGAAGTTGAATAGCAAACTAGCAGAAGGAAATGAAGGGAAAGCCGTATAACAGGATTGGATAGGGAGAAAGAACAGAGGGTTGAAAACAAGGAAGAAAGCAAGTGAAGCAGGCTGCATGGCAAGGAGCCCAGAAGGGCTGGGCAGCAAGGAGTGAGCCCAGAGGAGTAGGGCCGCTGACTGTAGAAGGGTGCAGGAAGACTGTAGAAGGCTGCTAGACAGGAAGCCCAGCGGACGAAGACTGTAGGTTTAAGGCAGTGGAGCGTGATCTGCTGTAAGGCAGGAGCCTGGGAGGCAATGGTGGAAGGTAGCAGCGGAGCGTGATCGGCTGCAAGGCAGGAGCCTGGAAGGCAAGGGGGGAAGGTAGCAGCGGAGCGTGATTGGCTGCTTGGCTGGAGCCTGGAAGGCAAGGACGGAAGGTAGCAGCGGAGCGTGATCAGCTGCAAGGCTGGACCCTGGAAGGCAAAGACGGAAGGTAGCAGCGGAGCGTGATCGGCTGCAAGGCTGGATCCTGGAAGGCAAGGACGGAAAGTAGCAGTGGAGCGTGGTCGGCTGCAAGGCTGGATCCTGGAAGGCAAGGACGGAAGGTAGCAGCGGAGCATGATCGGCTGCTATGCAGAGGAACCGCATACACAGATACATAGCTCGAAGCAAAAAGGTGCTGGAAGGACTCTTAATTCAAGAGACGGAGCCCCTGCAGCCAGCAGCTTTTATACTGCCCAGCCCAGCACAGAGGCAGGCTAATCGGTCGCACCTGGCTAAGCACACCTGCAGACAATCGGCCACCTCCCTCTCTGTTCCTGAGCGGTTGAAGCAGAGCAAATCCCTAGAGCTTCTGGGGATTGTAGTTTCGATGATGACCAATAGGAATAGCCAGGAATAGATGGTTATAGCCAAGTGCATTGTGGTTATTGAAGTTTGTTGGAAGAAATAGAAAAGTACCAAAGTCTCGAACATGAGAAATAAGGTCCATAATGATCGCCAATGTATGCGCCCATGGCGCAGGCATGACACCTTGGTAGATGAGGTGTATTGCTATAAATATATTGGAATACTTTTGGACGGTAAAGTTTGTGGCAATATGCATCCAGACCAAATACGAACTTGAGTACTACTGATTGTGGGGAGTATTGGGGCTTTTGCTATTAAGGGTGGGGGTATTCTATTGCTACCCTTATTCAGCTATACCAAACTAAGATCAATTCTGTTATTTTGTATGGGGCTGTGACCTCGGCCCTACGACTTTTGGAAGAGGTGGCTAAACTTGAACGCACCATTCTGAAGCACTGGTTAAGACTTCCTGCATACACATCTACCGAAATGGTCTTTCTGGAATGTAACATTCAGCCCGCTATCCAAAGGGTTCACCTGGCTTGCGCAGTCACCCTTTGGAAATTAGCCAGGCCTCTGTGACATCCTTACAGGCTCTGATTAATGCAGTGCTTATTTCTAGATCTCAGCTAATACCAAAAAGCCAGATCGTTAAGCTAAAGGATGTCGTGAGTAGGCAGGTACAGACTATCACATAGGAGTTCCCAGGCATGGCGCTAAAACAATATAAGACCAAATTGAAATTTGCCCTGGCAGATCATACGAGGGAGCAATTGATAGTAAATTTGTCACCACATAATCATGCCTCAGAATGTATCTGTTATATTCAGGAGAGGGTGGGTACACCTTCATATGTCAAACAATTTATTAGGAATGTCCTGATCTGGTATTACTTGAAAATAGTTTCATATTGTCCAAACACGCGTAATTGTCGGGCCTAGACCCAGAACATAAGGGAATTGAAGGTGTGTCGCCTATGTGGCGAAAATACTCTGGAGACAGTGAAACATCTACTGGCAGACTTTGAATCACTAATAAAACTGAGACGCTTGGTACTTATTGAGGCGGGCCTTAGGCAGGGGGTAACAATGGAAGAGAATTGGTCTTTATTTATAAGTGGAAAACATGAAGCATGTGTCATTTATTTGTGTCTATTTTGGAAGAAGGTCAAAGACATTCTTAACATTTTAAGTTAAGTAAATTTTTTAGGATTTTTTTAAACTTTAGTTTTTATTAGCATTTTGTAATAAAACAGAACATTAGAAAAACCCCTGCCCCCCTGCAACCCTCCCTCCCCAACACCGACCCTCCCCCCTTCCCCGTGTGCAGTTCAAAGTGATAGACAAATGAGACTCAATGTTCACTCCGTTCCCTGTGCCTCGGAGGCGATGCGACGGGTGACCAAGTCGCTGACTGGCTTGGCACCGACTTACCCCGGGTCGTGGGACCCCCAGTGTATTGTTGTTCCTTTCGGGGCCGCAGGCACTCTTCTCAGTTCAGGGACCTACCCTTGAGGTCAATGCAGATCCCAACCCCAAGTTTGTTGTACCCCATACCAGTTCATGAGGAATGAGCTTAGCTTGTGTCTTTATTTACCATGGCCATCAGTTCGTCCATCAAGAACATGCTTTTCACTTTTTTCATCCACTCTTCCTTGGAGGGGGTTTCCAGGCCCTTCCATTTCTGAGCGAGGGCCACTCTACGCACCCTCAGCATGGTTTCCCACATCCTTGGGTAACGATATAGTTCCCCTTCCTCCGGGGGGAGTCCCAGTAACATGGGGATTGTGTGACAGGAGTTCCTCCATTACTTCCGCTATCAGCCCCTCACTGACCCCCAGTAGGTCTGGACCTTCGGAAAATGCCACCACATGTGGCTTCTGGTGCCTGTCTGGCCGCATCCCCTGGGGCACCTTGGAGACACCCCCGGGAACATCTTTGACAGTTTTGCTGGGCCTCTGTGCCACCCCTGCAGGATTTTAAAGCTATGTTCCATATCCGAGGTGAATAGGTTCCAATGGAATGCTATTTTGAAAATTCAGGCCCAGGCGTCCGAGATCTCTTCACCTGCCAGGTCGTTCCACAACGTGCGGAAGCTCCTCCTACCCTGAAGGTCGTAAGTGTCTAGTATTTTATACATACTGCACACCACACCCTTTCTGGAGGTCGCCGATTCAAGGAGCTTCTCGAAGGGGGTCAGTTGTCTCCTCAGATTGGGTCCCCATGACTGCTCGCAGAGGATTCCCCTAAAGCGGAGGTATTCAAAAATGGAAAGCGCTACACCCCCCAGAGCTTCCCTCAGGTCTTCATAGGGTAGGAGTTCGCCCTCCCTGAACATCTGGCCTGCCCATTCCAGACCCATTTCCGACTATTGCTGGGAATGCCGGAACCCCCTGCCACCCAGGTTGAGGGGGTGGCCCCATAGGGAAGTCATTGGGGACGGCCAGGAGGTTAGGTGTGCTGTCCAGGGGCCCTCCTTCCAGATGTCCCAGAGAACTCCCAGGGTCGGGTGGGACCTCACATGTTTCGGAATTGTCTTGCGCGGGGCCCACAGGAGGTCACAAATCTTTAAAGGGTGAACATCCATATCCTCTAAGTATGTCCAGTACGTTCCCAGGCCCTCTTTCATTTGTTCTAGGAGAACGCGCAATTGTGCGGAATAGAAATATAAATGAAAGTCAGGCAGCCCAAATCCCCCCTCCTCCCTCGGTAGAGTCAGGGCGGTCCTCCCAGTCCTCGGAGTCTTCCCCTGCCACACGAAGTCCCGGACCCCCTTTTGAAGGTCCCTGAAAGTCTTAGCGGGGACCCTGGTTGGGAGCGCTGTGAAGAGGTACAGAAGCCGAGGCAATATGTTCATCTTTACTGCTGTCATCCGGCCGTACCACAAGAGAATCATCTTGCCCCACCTCCTCAGGTCCGATGTGATCACTGCCATTATGGGGTCATAGTTGGTGGGTCCTAGTTTCGATAAATCCCTCGTTAGGAGGATGCCCAGATACCTTATGGCGTCTGTCTCCACGCAATCCCGTGAAACTTGCTCAGGGGGTCTAACACCGGGTCCACTGGTCTCATTGGGAGCAGGACAGATTTGGGCGTGTTCATTTTCAGCCCCGAAAAAAATGCCTGAAAGTGTCCATTAGTGCCAGGAGGGGGGATCGAGGAGCCCGGGTCTACCAAGTAAGCCAAGATGTCATCCGCAAACAGGGAAAGCTTAAATTCCACCTCCCCCTTCTTATTCCCTTGATGTCTGGGTGGGATCTAATAGCTATGGCTAGTGCCTCCATCGTGAGGACATAGATTAGGGGGGAGAGGGGACAACCCTGTGTTGTCCCCCGTGAGAGAAGAAATGATTCGGACAGCGACCCGTTCACCTGAACCCTTGCCGTGGGGGCTCTGTAGAGGGCGGCCACCCAACTCATGATGTGTGTCCCGAAGCCCATTCTCTGGAGGAGTTCCATGTATCTCCACTCGACCCTGTCGAAGGCCTTCTCTGAGTCCAGCGAGAGGACACACGCGTTAAGCTCTGATGTTTGGGCAAAGTGGAACAGGTCTAATGTTTTACGGATGTTCTCCGAGCCTTGTCTGCCCCTGATGAAGCCCACCTGATCCCCGTGGACTAGCTTCGGCATGATCCCCTCCATCCGCCACCCCACCACCTTGGCCAGGATCTTGACATCAATGTTTAACAACGATATGGGCCGATAGGAGGCACACTCTGCTGGGTCCTTTCCTTCCTTGGGTAAAACAGCTATTATGGCCCCCATCATGGAGTCGGTGAGGGAGCCCCCCTCCAGCATGGTGTCGAAAACTCTCACTAGGTAAGGGATCAAGGAGGAGCGAAATCTCTCATAGAAATAGACTGAAAAGCCGTCTTCCCCGGGGGAGGTTCCCACCTTCATTCCACTAATCACCTTATCCACCTCCTCCTCCGTGACCAGGCCATCCAGCCCCTCTGACATTTCTCTCGACAGGGACGGAATTTGTATGGAATTCAGGAAGTCCTCTATCTGGGAATCGCCCCTGTCATATTCAGATGAGTATAATGACTCGCAGTATTGGCGAAAGGCCTCTCCTATGTGGGGGGTGTCGCAGCCAAGGGCCCCCCGGCTGTCCCTTACCTCCTTCACCCTTCTGCTTCCCTGGACCTCTCTCAACTTCCAGGCCAAGATACTATCCACCTTGTCCCCCTTGTCGTAGTATTTTTGTTTTACCATTTGGAGGCTCCTCTCCGTTTTGTGTAGGAGTAGGTCTTTTAGCTGGAGCCTGTAGTCCTCCAGTGCAGCCACCCGGTCGCTCCCCAAAGCCCGTTCTGGAGAGCCCCCTGGTTGGAGACAGGCTATTTTCTCCCGCAGGGTTTTTTCCTGGGCCTCCCTCTCCCTTTTCTTCTGGGCTCCCATTTTTATAAGTACTCCTCTTAGGGTTGCCTTAAAGGCGTCCCAGAGTGTGTGCGTGCCCACCTCCCCGTTATCATTGAGGTCGAAGAATTCCGCTATAGCGTCCAGGACAGCTTCGGCGTGGGCCTCATCTCTCAATAGGGCATCATTACATTTCCATCGACCCTTGCGTTCCCTGCACCAGCCCACCGCTAAGGCGACTCGGACCAAGTCATGGTCTGACCAAGGGACCGGGTCTATCCTATAGCCTGTGACATGTGGGCGAAGGATCTCATCCATCAGAATATAATCTATCCTAGAGAACGCGTTGTGGATGGTGGAGAAATAAGAAAAGGAGGGGACACCTGTTCGTGGGGCCGGGATCGTGTCTGCCAGGCCCAAGCACTCATTCGCCCTCTGAAAGCTTCGAGCCATGGCTTTGTCTGCTGGTCTAGGGTTTTGGGGGCCTAACCGCTTTCTGTCCCTGGATGGGTCCGGGACCATATTAAAATCTCCTCCCACCACCAAGGGACCCTGCATAAACAGTCTAAGCCTGTCCCTTACTCCTTCCCAGCATAGGGCTTTACCTTCATTCGGGCCATACACTACAGCCAAGGTTAGGGGGCAGCCCTGTAAGGAACCACGCACCATCAGGTAACGGCCCTCGGGGTCCTTCAAGACTGACTCTTTCTCGAAACCCATGCCCCTGGCTATCAGGATGGCCACCCCTCTTTTCTTCTCCCTGTGGGATGCGTGAAAGACCTCCTCGATTCCTCCCCCTCGCATTTTGGGCTCTTTCCCCCGCTCTTTCCCCCGCACCCAGTGTGTTTCTTGCACGAAGAGCAAATCTAGTTTCGCCCTACTGAATTCTCTACAAATCAGGGACCTTTTCATAGGGGTGTTCAAACCCCACACATTCAGGGTACCCACTCCCAGGGCCGGTCTGTCCTCAGCCATAATCTATGTTTCCCTTTCGGTCCTCAGCCATAATCTATGTTTCCCTTTTTGGTGGTCAGCAACGTTGCATCATTACTCCCTCCCTGCCTCCTCTGTTTCCTCGTTTGGACACTTTTAGAACATTTCCCCAACTGTCCCCCCAACTCCCTCCCACCCCCCTCCCCGGCGTCCAGCCAGTTAGTTCCGCCATTTCTGGAATTGTGGCCGGACCACCAGCCTGTCCCCTTCGGCCAGGTGTTGTTTGCCAAGCTCGATTTCGTGGGCACCCCTCCCCCCAGCTTCATCCCCTCGGTCCACCCCGCATTGATCGCTTTTTAGAGGGACCCTTAAGTTTCACTTAGCCCCGGATTCTACGGGTCCCGATCTATGAATGGTTAGGACTTCCCCGTGCCTCTGTGGTCATCCACTCCACGGAGCCGGGTTTCCAGCCTTCCTTCCCCTGCTAGGACCTCAGTATATCATGACCCCTCTTCCCCGTGGCTGTGTTCCTTCAATTGCCCCCATTGTACTTGCTGTTCATGGAGAAACTGTCCTTGGAGCGTCCTTCGTGTCTTCCCTTTCCGCTCCACTGCAGATCCGGGATCCCTGGTCATCCGCCCTCCGAGTCGATATACTCCTCCTCCATTGCAGACGGCAGGGTGTTCAATTTTCTGAATTTCCTCGAACTGGTTTTACTCCTCCTGGCACCCGACTGGCCGTGGGTGCCCCTGCTGAGTGCTTCTGGACCTACTGGGCCTGTTCGGGGGGTAGGCTCCACCACATAATCTTGGATGGCTCCTTTTATGTCCTCCTCTGTAACCAGCAATGTTCGTTGGCCCAGGTATTCGAAGGCCAGGGAGAAGGGATATCCCCATCTGTAGCGCACTCCCTTCTCCTTCAGTAGTTGTGTTAGGGGGCGGCACATTCTTCGTTTGGCTAAGGTGCAGCCGGAGAGGTCATGTAAAATGGAGATCTGGGCGTTATTTTAGGTAATCACCCGCGCCTTCCTCGCTTCTTCCAGGACTTTGGTTTTTTCGGTGTAGTAGTGGAACCGAACCAGTACCGATGTGGGGCTCCCTGCCCTTCCCCCTGCCTTGTGCACCCGGTAGAACGTGGGTTCAGTTGTCATTTCCTCTGCAAACAGTAGGGTAATAATGTCCTTCACGATTGGGGTCAAATCTCTCTCCGTCTCGCCCTCCGATTCCGGGACCGCAAAAAGTCTGAGGTTGATCCTCCTTTCCCTATTTTCATAGTCGTCCATCTGCCTGGCTCTTTCCTCGTCCCTCTTCTCCAAGGCCGCTAGCCGCATATCGAATTGAACCTCCTGGGAAGCCGAGGAAGACTGGTTGGTTTCCACTTGTAGGAGTCTGTCCTCGACCTTGTCCACACTTTGGTCCATCTTTTTGAACTTCTGGGCGATGTCAGATCTCATTTCCCTGATCTCCTGGAGAATGGAGGCGAAGCCCCTCTCCATCGTCATTGCGGGTGTCGAGGTCTCTGGGTGAGCCATGTCCCTGGTGCGAGTAGGGCCACTGGAGTTGCTCTCTGTCTCCCTGTAGCGGAAAGCCTGCAGAGTCTCTTGCCAGTTCATATAGTCGTGCTGTACACCCACCTCAGGGTCTGCCTCGGGCTGGGGGTCCCACGGGGGGGTACCACCTCACCCTGTAGGAACCTGGATGTAGCGTCTCGGGGGAGCTTATGAATGGTAGGCGCTCCTCTCTGGGCGGGGGGGGCAGTCTTCAGGCAGGCACTCGCCCCACCAACTCTGGATGGGGGCCTCTCGCCTGTGTCTCGCCTGCCTAGGTCTCGCCTCGGCGTTGGTGATGTTTCTCCGGGTTAGTGAGTCGCTGTTGCCGTTCTGATACCTCTGGCCGAAGGCTTTCGTCGCCAGGCGGGCACACACCCCGGGGCCGAGCCCAGGGGCCTTCACCTGCTGGGGCTGGATGCGGGTATGTGCTGTCCCCTCCCTTGTCTTCAGGATGGTTGCGGCCTCTGGGGCCCTGGAGCCCTCTCGGAAGCGGGGGTCATGCTTCCCCTCCAGCTGCCGGGTTGCTGTGGTCCGTTGCTGTTGTGGGGGCCTTCCGCAGGGCGATGCGATCGATGGCGGCCTTGCCCCGGGGGGGACCGCAGGAATGAGGCTGTGCCACTTCTGCCCGTCTGTGGTCTGGTGCGTTGCGGGGGGCCCTCGTTCCCGAAGTCACTTGTCTTCTCGTACCACCTCCGGAAGGCGTCGGGCCCCAATGCCTAGGCCACCCGGTTCCCGTCGGCAGGTGGATGGAGGGGCCGGGCCCTTCGCCTGGACTTCCTCACCACAGCGGGCCACTCCTCCTTTACCAGTGCCGGGGCCGAAGCGTGCTCCGCCGTTCCTCCATCACCGCCCGTAAACTGGTTTCCCGGGGTCCTGGAGCTTCCCTCTTTCGCACAGGTGCGTCACCGGGGGTCACTGGCGCGGACCCGTCGAGTGAATCCGCCTTGAGGGTCCCGGCGGGGCTCACTCCTCTGAAAAGGCCCAGCCTCGGCGGGAACCCAGCGATCAGGCAGCCATTACCTGTGCGCCCCCTGGTGGCCTCAAATTTTTTAGGATTTTAATGATTTTTGATAGTTGACACTCTGGGCCTCATTACGAGTCCAGCGGTAACCGTGCCTGAACTCGTATTACCATTCCGTCTCCGTGATTCCCGGAATTACCGGGGCATTACGACCCCGGTAACCCAGGAATTCCGGAGGCATAATTCGGTAAATCCCCATTCCCATTGAGTCCAATAGGACTCAATGGGAATGGGGAACTGGAAACACTGGCACCATCTCGTGATGGTGCTGGTGTTTCCACGTCCGCCAGCAGGCGGGTGGTGTTAAACACGCCAGGTCACACCTGGCGGGAATGACACCTCCGCCTGCAGTACTCGAGATCACCCAGTATGGAAACAACAGTGGTGGCGGGTTTACCACCACTGTTATTTCCATACCGGGTGACTCGTAATTAGGCCCTCTGAGTCTTAACATGTTTATGTGCTTTTGCAGTAAAATGCGTCTGGACTGGCCACCGTTTTTAATATTTGTATGTGATCATGTGTTAAGATGTGATAGGATGAATTGTCCATGTAATTGATGGTTTTAGGTATGGGTCTGTATTTGTGAAAAGTTTGAAAAAAGTCACAATCAAATTAAATAAATAAATTAATGAATTAACTTTGTTGGAAATCTGATTTATTCCCAACATCTTTTTGATTTCCTGATTTTGACATTGATTGAATTGCAAGACTCATTCCCCTTTTAGTCTCACAAATAAGTCCTGGCAAGAGAGTATACCAGGCAGATTGCAGACCTGGGATTCACACCCAAATGGTGTTTGAACTTTGTGAAGCAGTCCAAATATAAGGGAAGGGAGCTGAGATCCCCTGAGATTGTAGCAGCAGAGATTAGCAAAGGGAAGAGCCATAACCATTTAGAAAACTGTGCGCTTTGTGAGAATAAGAGGATTCCAGAGAAAGGGAAACCCTCTTTTGTACAACCTTTTGGGAACTTTTTCAAATAACTTTATTTCTTATTTACAACAAGGAAGAAACATAGCAAGTACAGAGCAAATGCTACTAGGTCAGCAGACTACCATCCAAATAATAACATAAGCCTGAATCAAATAATAAAATAAACAGTAACCTAGATGTACATATCAACCCCAACACATTTTATAAAGTAGCCATGAGCAGTGGCCTGACATTCCCAAACATAACAGACAACACAATACAAAAGAACATAACAACCCAATCACTCTCCCCCCATAGAGTATCCATTAGACATGATACAAATCCATTCTATTACACAATTTCAATCGAAGTGGTTTACCCATAAAGGGCATTGAAATTCCCCCATTGTTCATCATAACATGATTTTTTGCATTTCTTATAAAACATATATAAGATAGTCTTCTCATAGCACTTCGAAAATTCAATCCTCTACTGTTGGTTTCTTTCTTGTCTTCCAGACCTTTAATATCTGTTTAGTAGCTACTAACAAAACTTTGGCAATCCAAAACGATGTTACCCAAGCATATGTTTTACCATTCCTTGGTAATTGCAGAATTATTGTTAACGGATTCCATGGGTAGGTGATGTCCCAAACCTGATCAATCCTATCAACAACATCTATCCAGAAATGTGTGACTCTTTCACAACTCCACAACATATGAAGTAAACTACCCCTCTCTTTCCCACAACTCCAACAATTATCACCGTCCACCATTCCTAAAGCATACATACAGGCCGGGGTGCACTAGGTCCTACTCAATATTCTCTGATGAGTTTAACGTAGTTGTAAATCCGCTTTAGCTTTAACCGGAACTCTCGAGACCCCTTCCCATTCATCTAGTGTCAATTCTCTACCCAGCTCATCTGTCCATGACAACCTCACTGTACATCTGTTTGCATAACTTTCAAAATATTTGACACCTTTTGTGATCCACATTCCAATATTTTGAGGACTTCAGGTTCCCGTGAGAGTGATGCATCCATCATCGGACTCCTTTCAGATATCAAAACTACCAATTCATTGTACCTTCATAACTCTCTATTTTGCAGTCCAAATTTCTCCACTAGTCCCTCAAATGAAACCACCCCTCCAAACATCACTAACCTTTATAATACCTCTACTAATCAAACTTTTCCAATTCAATGTTCTATTATTAATCTGTAGACAAGGATTATGCCAAAGTGAGGCCTCATCATAAACAAATAATCCTTGCCCGCTTCCCCCTATTAGTGACACCAATGCGTCTTTTGTAGCCACAACTGTTTTTAAACTCTGTACCTTCCCAGGTAATGTTCCAAATGAATACAGACCTTTTGGGAACTTTTGATTTTGAACATTCGGCAAAGACCTGTTGACGTGCAGTTGGAAGACATTTCCCTTTTGTCACATTTTCCTAGGTTTAGAATGTAAGGGAAAGGGTAGGATTTTGGATACAGGACGGCAAACTTTTATTTTGGACATTCTGAAACTGGAAGACACCTTAGTTAGTTTTGTTGAGGCAGCGCAACTCCTCAAAGAGTTAGGCAAGGTAGGATTTCCTCCATCCCCTCTTTATTTTGACTAAATAAAAGTCTTTTGCAAAAACATGACCTCCCAGTGTTTGCATCGTACTCCTGATTCCTCACAGTGCACACATTCTCAAGTCACAATTAGGTTGTCTGGTTACCAAAATAATTTGCCTGTGTCCCTTCACTGCATTCTTATATGAGAGCAAAGTGGCAGAACAAGGATTTTTCCACCAAGCCCGTTCAAGGGCTTGCTTTACTTTCCTTGAAGTAATAACTTCCGCATTAAACCAAGTATTTCTCTTTACATCCTCTTTACAAATTTGTGTGTGCACAGGCGCTACAACATCAAGAGCTTCGCTGATAGTCTGTTGAAACTGACTAGTCAAATCATTGAGACAAATAGTAAAGGGCAACTTAATGAGCTGAGGGAGTACCAAAGATGCCAGAACTCCAGGTGAGAATTCTTTTTTTAAATTCCTGAACTTTTTTATTTTCCTAGTATGAGCACATACATGTATATGGGGTACTGGGAGGAACAGATTCAAATAAATTCAATAATGATCTGACCAAGAACCTAGAGATAGGGCAATGGGAGAGATTGTGATGTTGCGAGTCATGAAACAATCACGAATATTGCCCTCTGTATGTGTGGCCATCTGAACATGTTGAGAGAATCCAAGGACTCCTAAGGCATTCAAAAGGGACTTAGCTTCTGAATTTGATAAATTCAAAAACTCACAGAAGTGGTTGAGTCCAAGCTCATTTTCACAAGCAGGGACTCAAGTAATCAAGGATCATCATGTTAGTAATATGAATTTCAAGAACTTACTTTTAAATGAGTGCAACCCCCCACTTCCCTGGAACCAGAGCGATCTACCCTCAATAGGTTTTAGCCATCTGGAGTAGCAAGGATGGAAGTATGCATGGAGGTATCCTGAAGCCATGTCCCTGTAACTGCAAAAAGGTCCACATGGAATTCAAGCAGATATGCTGCCAATTCAATCACGTGATGCACAAGTGATCAGTGTTCAGGAGAGAGACCCTGATACGAGGGGAATCATCACAAGGTTCCTGGTTAGAAACCACCAGGTTCATTAATTCTCCATGCTCAGCAATATCCACATTAGTGAAATGGTCTGGCCAAAATAAGGAGGCACAATCATGTTGTCCCTCATACTCCAATTCAGAAATGGAATTTCCAGGCTGTATAGTTCCCTGTCCCATTGCGGAAAGGGAGCTATCAAAATCCAGATTAGGCCCCTGCTGTACAGCAAGGTGCTCCATAGGCTTGGCGAAAGTGGGATCCCAAGACGGTGCAGCAATACATGATACTAAGTCTATATTGGAAGATACACCCCTCAGAAAATCACAGTGTTAATATTGGGGGAGAGAGGTTCCGACAGGCCTGTACATTTGTCCATATTTGATCTGGTTCTCTGATGCGCATCAAAGTCGATCATGAAATACCGTGCCACTATCTCTGCGTGTCTATGGCAACTCCTCTCCAAGAGCAGGGACTGAATATTCCATAATAAAGGTCATAGAGCAAAACATTGGAAATGAGGATTTAATAAGTCATCAAGTAAACATTGGTAATATTTGTCACAGTACTGTATACGGATGGGGATGATCATAAGATGTCTGGTGAGGGACCTACTGTGAGATGACCTTGTGCTGCCCAATGTCTTTAGTTTGGCTGACGTACTGGCAGTAGTTATCATGTAGACGAGGCACATTGTTTTGAACCTGATCTTAGCTGTGATGGGTAGCCATTGTAATTTGAGCAAGGTTAGGGAGATGTGGTCAAGTTTCCTGGAACTGGTGATGAGGTGAACAGGTGGACCACACTGAGAGATGCCATTTGAGCCTGTGAGGAGGGCATTTCCCCATCAACCTGCACAATCGCTGGTGTCTGCACTACCGTTCAGTAGTCAGGGGTGAGAGGAAGGGCTTGATCTTTCACAGTGGTGAGATATGAGTCAAAGCAGTTGGAACCTTTTTGCGGGTATATTGTTAGAAGTATCGATTGCCATCCACATAAAATGCTAGGGATTTTGCTGAGTGTGAGGTGAGGGTGAACCCATCCAAACGCATTTCATGGATTACATACAAATCTATTTGAAACAAACAAACATACCCTTCTGGAATATTCCAGTTTCCATCCCACAAGTTTGAAGAGTTAATTACCCTAAGGCTAAATTTGGAGGCTGGAACACATTTGCCCTGACAACATTGTCTTTCTAGAAAAAAGCAGGCAATCTCTGTTAATACAAACTAAAACAAGTCAACTCAGCAAACAAAAGATTGTATGTGTTATGACATATATTCTCTAGAGCTACAAAGTCACCAACACCATTAGAAAGAATTGGAAGCTTTTATGTGAAAGCAAATCAGTGAATATTGAAACACTTTTTGTAAAAGGTCAAGAACATCCATCAGGCTTTAGTGGTAATCTACAGATAGTTTCATGAAACTACCTTTAGGTAGATGTGGAACTTTACAATGGACTTGGGGACATTTTTAGTTTGGACATTGGAATGCCTGCCCTGTGACAGAAAAGAAATCAACATTTTTCAAATTTAAATATATAAAACTAGCTGTTTCCCATGGCTTTGCTGACGTGGATTTTGGCATTTGGTACAATAGTGGTTCTCCCTTCAGGTGATAGGATTACCAGAGAGTTGGGTGAGCTCAGTCTGGAACAGGCTACGTAAAACTGCCCATGCGAGAAGTAGTCTCCCTTAGGTCAATCCCCACTACCTTTAAAGTCTGCCCCTGAGATTTGTTGATAGTCATGGTGAAACAAACCTTTAAGGGGAACATAAGTCTTTTGAATTCAAATGGATATTCGGAAGGTATAAGAGGTATTTTGTGGTATGAACACAGACTCCCCCTGGCTAGAGCCGGTTAGCACCATAGCCTCAATCACATTTCTGTGGAGAGCTTTCACTTGCAATCTGGTGCCATTACAGAGCTTATGTGGGTTGAGGTTCTGCAATAATATCACAGGTGCTCCCACTTTGAGAAGAAGTTTGTGCTTGGGAAGACCAGGAGGATTTAAGTGTTCAAGAACTTACCGGGGATGTGGACTGCATCATCACTTTGAATGACTGAGTTTACAGCTTTGTACTCCATTTGGAATCCTCCGAAAGAATTAATAAGTATCTTATTGATTATGGCAGCCACGCTGTTCTTTGGTGTTAAAATGGCACGCTCACATAACCATTCTGTAGATTTCTCCATTAGATTTTTTTATGTCAGGGTCAATTTTAAATGTGAGGTCTGCTAGGGAGTTGATGACTGTGCGTTGGTCGGAAGGGATGACAATTTTTCTCTCAAATACGGAATACCTTCCGTTACCAGTTTAAGGAAGCAGTTCACAAACATACTTTATAATGAAGATTTAAAATGTGAATTTTTACTTTTCTAACTTCTTCAGTTTGTAAGATATGGACATCCTTTAAAAAAAATCACAACACTTTTTCACCTCCCTTCATTGCATTTTTGGAAAGTGGTAAAATACATGTTTCTCTATTTTTGAAGAAGACTCTAAATACCAATGTTCACGTCTGTGACATCTTCGGTCTTTAAGATATAGGTATCATAATTCACTCCCCGTTTTAAACTTTTGGGACAGATTTTCCCCAAATTCTTCCTTATGGGGTGCCTACATCATGAAAACAATGTACCTTATAAATTTCACATACGTAGGTTAAACAGTTTGAGCTTAGGCGTTAAAAGGAGAGGGTATGTATTGGTGTCAAGAATTTCAGCACAGATAACATCATTGATCTTGTCTGGGGAAATGCGTTGCTCTAGACATAGTAAAATGTGTGCGTGAGGCAGACCCCGCTTCTACCACTCCACAGAGAACATGAAGCACCGATCATCGCCAAACAATTTTCCCTTATTTAAAAGAGCCATCATTTTCTTAACTTTTAAATGGAACACCCTGGCTATTATGTCGAGGCAAGCATGGGACTTTTTGCCAGGCACCAGTGAATCTATGATTTGTTTCCACCAGGGATTACAGGTGAATTTTATAAAAGGTCAGGACGGCCATAGTGGTGGACATATGTCATGGTGTCCTTGGTTCTTTCATGCATGTAACAGAGTCCCCCGGTGAATGAAGATGGTACTACCACCATTTGACGCAGTTGATTAGCATCAGCGTCTTGCATTCCCACGGAATCCCTAAAATGAATATAACTCTCTGCCTTTAGCTGTGCCCGATTATTTTTAATGAAGTTCAACCATTCCCTCTCTATTTTGGCATACATTTCAACCAAAAACGGACTTAGGAGACAACGGAAGTGCAGCAAGTGGTAAAAGGAAGCTACAGAGACTGTCTTTTTGAGTGGCATTTTGGTTCTGGGGTTACTTTGAGTAATATGAACTGACTAGCTATCTTCGCCACAATAAAACAGAAGCGGGTACTGAAGGATGTTGTTAGAACAGTGAATTTTGTTTGATATACTAAAGCGTGTTATCGTGGCACTGCAAAACAATATTTCACCGTTCAAACTGCTCCCCCACCATCACTAAAGCCAATTTTCGCTGGCATACGTTAAAGCGACCTCTATGATCATCAACAGGCTTTTTCTGGTAGCATGAATGATGACTTGAAATTCACAGTTTGGATGTACCTTGTCTAAGGTGATTTTCATGTCCCTTATATATTTATTGTTGTTGTACATCATACACTGCAATTTTTTCACCAAACCTTGTTTGACACCGGGAAAATTGCTGCACCTTAAGCGAGCTTCCCTTTCTTCCTCTCCAACGAAATCAATTTGCAAGAATTGAGGGTCTTGATGTGGAACAAGTAGAAGACCTCCGACTAAGTGATATACCTGACCTTGCACCTTGAACGTTGGCATACAATAGTCTTCTATAATCTAATCTATTTTGCAGCGGGTTACATCATTTGAAAATAACCACTGAATACGGTAAAATGAGTATGTTCTGGTGGATTGTTCCTTAGCAAACTGTAAAGAGGCTTAGGTAAAGGCTGTAAAGGGGGAAGCTACACTTTACCAGCACTACAAGGCATGCCAGGAGTTTCTTCCCTCCACTTCAGAGCGATGCATTAATTACATTTGTGGCACATAGCACCGAGAGCTACAGTGTTGTCATTTTCATAACTCATATTAGGGTCATAGGCTAAGCATGAATAAGCTTTCACTTTTCACAGAACTGTCTGGCTTTCTACTCATTCACCAGGATCGTTTTTTTGCTCATACCTTGCTACCACCACCACCCTATGCACCTCAGGCTTTTCTTATTGATATTTCTTTGCCACGCCCTATGTACCTCAGGCTTTTCTTATTGATATTTCTTTGCCACGCCCTATGTACCTCAGGCTTTTCTTGTTGATATTTCTTTGCCACATCCCTATGCACCTCAGGCTTGTTTTTCTGGTATGTAGCTGACGCTGCTTTATGGATATTTGAATTCTATTGTTGATAAACAGCCACTGCATAATAGTGAAGCACAGCATTATGCTGAGAATAGTTCTTTACCACGGTCCTAAATTGCTTTTGCCTTGTGGCATTGGTGTATCTAGCACAACATTTGCGAGATGTCTTAGGTGTGGAAATAGAAAAAGATTATTCCTGAGAGCAGTGTGTGATAATACTAAACTGAGTGGGAAATGTATTGCTATTACAAACACCATCATGTTCATATGCAAATAATCATCAAAATGGCCAATGGAAAGATTTTGCATAAAACTTAACCGCTCTACAGGGCAACCTTTGTTACCGAATTTTGCTTAAAGTTCACTGTTACGATGAACTTTGAAAACAAATTCGAAAAGCTGTCCAGCTGCTGTCAGCTTGCATAGACCACCTAAGTATGGGGTTGGGACATGTAGTCAAAGTATGCATCGGCACTCCCATAGTTGTTACTATCACTGTTATGGGAGAATTCATCCAGTTTTCAATTACATGATCAACTATTTGTTTGCGTACCTCCTTACCTAGATTTTGAATGCTATACATACTGTGAGATAGTGCCCGGAATAGACACGCTCCATTGCCTATAATTGTTACGGCTGTGCCTGATTTCATCTCACCATTTACATTTAAATTTTCAATTTTCATTTTGATTTTTTTTTTATGGAGAAGTAAAAGAAATGAAGCAGGTCAGTTTATAATTTTTGTTGACTATATTATTCTACTATTCATACTTATATAAATAAACTTCTTAAAGATTGTAAGATGATTCAGAAGAAAGAAACAGAAACAATAATTGAAATGAAGAAAGAAATCAACCGTATCTAGGAACAGACCAACGCAGCTCCAAAATATTAATCATTGAATTCTGTACCACTCACAACCATGGGCCTCATCACGAGTTTGGCGGTAACCCTTAAATCCGGCGGTCGCGCTATTACCGCCGGATTTAAGGGTCCACCAAATCAGGGCTTTGGCGGATTTCTTCCCAGCTCTGAGCTATGGGGAAATCCGATGAAAATTTGCGCTCTTACCGCGGGCGGGAAATCCGCCGGCGGTAAGAGCGCAAAAATTCTCCATTGAGCCCATGGGGAATGGGGCATTCCCGAATGGGCTCAGTGGGGAATGGGGAATGGGGAATTCCATTACTGCCAAACCTGTGATCCGGTGTTAATAGCGCCGGGGGTTTGGCGGTAGAGCTAATACCGCCGGCGGTAATACCCCCGGCGTTACTGGCCAACTTGTGATGAGGCCCCATGTGTGTTCTCACGTGTGTGCCTGTTTGGTTTTGCACACTCGCTGACATTAACTCCGTAAGTTTTCGTTAATTCTCTGTGTTTCTCATACATCAATCATTCGTTGTGGGCAGGGTGTCCATCTGGCACATTAAAAATATGTTATTATTATTATTATTATTCTGTTTACAATTACTATAATATTAAATTGTAATACTATAATATTAAATTGTCATTTTATATTATGACAGCTGTCAGGTGTGAAAAAAAGAGTACTCATTTTATTAGTGCTATCGATATTTTGAGAACTACTGACGTTAGAAGCAAGACATTTGGCACATAAACTTACTTTATAATGAAGATTTACTTTTATAACATCTTTGGTTTGTGAGATATCGGTGTTCCTAAAAAGAAAATCATCCCCCTTGTCCACCTCCCTTAACTGGATTTTTGGAAAATGGTAAAACACATGTTTCTCTGTTTTTGAAGAAGAATCCAAACACTACTTTTCAAGTCTGCAACATCTGTGTTTGAGATGAACAAGTTACTTACCAACTGTAACTTTCTTTCGACTGGATGTTCCTCCCACATATTCCTCATTTTATGATATTCGTATCCTGGCAGCTTCGCTTCTTCGGAAAACCAAATCTCGACAGAGGTTGCTGTGCATGAGGTTGTGGCGTCAATGTCCCTCGACGGGCTCTTTAGCGTGTCGACGTCACCATCAGTATGAATAGCTTGTGCCGCGCCCGTTGGCTTCAGTTCTGTTTTTTCGAGGAAATATTCAAGGAACACTCAGGCGTGCCTCATGACTGATAGACCCTTCGTGAGAGGAAAGTGTAAGAAATGTAAACTGTACTGCAGGGTAGGATGGTAGGGGCAATGAGAAATACATAGAAGGAACATCCAGTCGAAAGAATGTTACAGTTGGTAAGTAACTTGTTCTTCGAATGGATTGTGTCCTCCCTTGTATTCCTCATTTTATGATAGACTCCCATAGCAGTGGTCATTTCGGAGGTGGGAGTACTAGTTATTGTTCTCATGGACGGAATGAAGTACCGCTTTGGCAAATAACCCCTCATTGGAGGAAGAGGCATCTAAGCAATAATGCTTGATGAAGGTATGCATTGATGCCCATGTTGCAGCTGAACATATATCTGCTGCAGGGACTCCCCTCTTCAGATTCGCAGAAGTAGCCGTCCCCCTACTGAAATGGGCTTGAAGCCCGCAGCCCATCCGGTGGGTCTTTTCCAGCCAATCTGCAGCACTCATTTATAGCCATAATGATCCAGCGGGATATAGTTTGTTTTGTCACCGCTAATCCTAATTTATGACCTGAATAACCCACAAAAAGTTGTTCATCTTGATGTAATTTTGACATTCTTCAAATGTAAAAACTGAGAGCCCTTTTGGGGTCCAGTCTATGCAGTCTTTCCTCTTCTTTGCCAAAATGAGGAGGAGGATAGCATGTTGGTAATATGATTTTTTGTGACAAATGGAAGTCAGAAACTACTTTTGGTAAGAAAGATGGTTTAACCTTAAGAACCACTTTGTCCTTGTAAAACGTAGGATATAGAGGTTTACATAAGAAAGCCTGCAGTTCAGTAACCCTGCGGGCTGATGTTAAGGCCATAAGAAGGACAGTCTTCAATGTTAGAAGCCTCAAGGGACAGAAGTGCAGAGGCTCAAAAGGTATATAAGTTAGAAACTTAAGTACTAGATTTAAATCCCAAGTTGGGACATGAAAGGGGACTGGAAGGTATACATTACTAAGCCCTTTCAGGAATTGAATTATCAATGGAATTTTGAAGTTAGAAACCTCTTCTCTCCTAAGGAGCACTTGAAAATGGACAGCGCAGCTAGATATCCTTTAATTGTTCCGATCTGGTGCCCCAGATTGGCTAGATGCAATAGGAAAGAGAGCACCATTGGGGTGCCACATTGAAAAGGGTTCCCATCCTTATCTTTGCACCAGTTACTGAATTTGTTCCAACGACACTGGTACAAGGATTTTGTTGCTGACCTTCTGGCCGAAAGCAAAATCTCCATTACGTCATCCGGAAGATCTCAATCCTTGTATCTCAACCTCTCAGAAACCATGCTTGAAGGCTGAGTATCTTGACCTCTGGACGGAGAACCCGACCTTCCTCTTGCGAGAGAAGATCTCTTGCGGAGGACGTATTGGAGGGCAGATGGAAATGTCCAGAGGGTCCGGGTACCACGTCCTCCTAGCCCAATCCGGGGCAATTAGGATCATGGTTTTCTTGAACTTTCTGAACCTCCTGATTACTTGAGGAATCACAGGACTGGAGGAAATGCGTACAGAAGTGGAAACTTCCAGTCCACCACAAACACGTCTCCTAGAGCTCCTCTCGGAGGGAATTCCCTTGAGCAGTACTGTTCGCACTTCCGGTTTACCATGGTCGCAAACAGATCCATTTGAGGGGTTCCCCAAAGGGTGAAGATCTCCAGAAGGACTTCCTGAGCTAGTTCCCACTCGTGGGAGACTGTGCTCTGCCTGCTCAGAGCGTCTGCCGTCGTGTTCTGCCATCCGGCTAGGTGAACTGCTGATAGAGAGATTCCTTCTCATATTTCCCAGAACCAGAGTTGCGTTGCCTCTCTGCACAGTGGTAGTGACCCTACCCCTCCTCTCTTGTTGAGGTAGTACATGGCCACTGTGCTGTCTGTCATTATCAGAACAGTATTTCCCTGTACAGAGGGCAGGAAGGCCTTCAGCGCTAGTCTGATTGCCCTCAGCTCCAATAGGTTGATGCGTAGTTTGGTCTCCGATGGAGACCAACGACCGCTGATCGTCAAATCATTGGTATGGGCTCCCCACCCCATGAGTGAGGCGTCCATTACTATTGTTGTCTCCGGCCATGGTTGCCAAAAAGATTCTCCCTTGAGGATGTTGTCGTTGCAAGCCCACCTTAGTAGATCCTGAGCAACTGCACTCGGGACTTGCAGAAGATCCGAAATACCCCCCGAGAACTCACTGAGTTCTGAGGACCCATTGAAGGGATCTCATTCTCAACCTGGCCTCTGGCACCAGAAAAATGCAGGATGCCATGAAGCCGAGCAACCTCAGAAAATCGAAGGCCGGTAGATGATGGGCATTCTGGAACTTTGTTACCATCTGCAGAATGTGGAGAGCTCTCACCTCGGGAGGCGAGGCTTTGCCCGAGGAAGTATCCATAACTGCTCTGATAAACTGGAGCTTTTGGGATGGTATCATGTGAGACTTCTTGAAACTGAAGGAGAAGCCCAGTTTGTGAAGGAAGTGACAGGTGATCGACAGATGTTCCCGAGCTTGCTCAGGAAAACGCCCTCTGATCAACCAATCGTCCAGGTAGGAGTAGACTTGAATCCCCCTTCTCATGAGGCTTGCTGCCACAACTGAAATATGAGGTCAGACTTTAGCCGGGCATAGGAGACCTACTATCAACGTCTCCTCCATTTGCACTTTCATCTTGTGTTCTCTACACCCAATGGCATGGAACATTCCACTTACAAACAAGTTGTCTGTTAGATGTATAAGTGATTGATCAACACCCCATGTCATTTGTAATTATGTCATAGCGAATCCTTAAAATATGTGTTGGTTTTCCACAATGGATATCATGTAATGTCATGTATAAAAAACAACCTAAATATTTTGCATAAAGAAAAAAACATCAGCTAACTAATAAAAAAAAGCTGACATTTTTATATGAGTTTGAGATATGTGTTTGGCAGCAGCAAGCATGTTGTTTCTAACAACGGTTGCCCAAATTGTACGGGCACCCAAAAGGGTCTAAAAACCAGTGTGTGCTGTATTCATCTTGCGCACCCATTAGATTCATAGAGGGTAGGACAACCCCCTTGTTATCACTGCCACAACTGCCATCAGTTTGGTAAAAAACCCTTGGGGTGGAGGTCAGCCTGAATGGCAGAACTCGAAACTGAAAGTGAGAACCGCCAACCGCGAACCTCAGGTACTTTCTGTGCTTGGGATAGATTGGCACATGAAAGTAAGCATCCTGAAGATCCAATGATACCAACCAGTCTTGGGGTTGGAGAGCCTGAAGGATTACCATCTTGAACTTGTCCTTCTTGAGGAACTTGTTCAAGTTTCTTAAGTCCAAGATGGGTCTCAATCCTCTGTCCTTCTTTGGAATGAAAAAGTAGGGGGAGTAACAACCCTTGTTCCTCTCCGCTACAGGTACCTATTCTATTGCACCTTTCTCTAGCGGGGTTAAAATCTCCTGTAACAGGAGTGGATCTGAAATTTTGACAGAGCTGGTTCCCGGTGGATGGTCCTGAGGCCTTTTTAGGAAGGAAAGGCAGTAACCTTGAGCTACTGTCTCCAGTGCCCAAGCATCTGAAGTAATGCCCCGCCATTCCTTCAGATGCTGAGAGATTCTGCCTCCCACCAGGGTTTTGTGTGATAAGGCCTCAGAGTGATTTGGAGGTGGCTGCAGGAGCGGCTGAGGGCAAAGATGCTGTTCCTGAGGCTGGTTTTGCGCTTTTTCCTCATCCACCATGAGTGACATTTCTCTTGCCTCTTTGAATGGCCTGTCTTCTTCCTCTACCAAAAGAGGAGTAGTACCGAAAAGAACGACCTCTCCAGGAAGATAAGCCCGATAAGGTTTCTGAGGCTGTCGCATGGAGGCACTAAGAGATTTAGCTGCCGCTTTTGAGGTTTGTAGTTTTTCTAAGCTTTCATCAGCTTTACTACCAAACAGCCTAAAACCATCAAAAGGCATGCTGAGAAGCCTGGCCTGCACATCTGGTGCAAACTCTGACTTCCTCAACCATGCAAATCTGCATAGCACTGTGCTTGCAGCCATGGGTCTGCTGATACTATCAGCAGTATCCAGTCTAGGCTGGAGACATTTCCCCATTGCCTCCTTTCCGTCTTTGACAATATTCAGGAAGCCTTCCCTTTCCTCGCCTTCTGGGATATGTTCAGCTGCCGCTGAAATGCAATCCCATAGGGTATGGGTGAACCTGGCCAGGGTACAGTTGACATTAGTTGACTTGAGAGCTATGCTACCCGAAGTAAAAACCTTACGAGCCCAAGCACCCACCTTCTTATCCTCTCTATCCGGGGGATAGATGGATATGCTGTCTGCCTTGAGGAAGTTGCAGCCTGAATAATCAGACTTTCTGGAGCGGGATGTCTGCTTAAATAATCAGGATCAGAACTAGAAGTTTGTTACTTCTTAGGAAAATTACTGTTGACTGCAGCAATAGTATCAGGAACGTCCCAGTTTTGTCTACCGTTCTTTGAAGTGCCCTATGGAAAGGGAGAACTGGATCTTCTGGGGGCTCTGATCAAGTATGTCAGTCATATCATCCTGATCAAAGGTGGGTGAAGCTGTACCCCAGCCCATGTATTCCACCACTCTATTCATTCAACTCCTGTACCCTGAATCTGCATGTTCTGCAGGGTCAGGTTTTGCAAACTCCAGCTCAGGTGACGTATCAATGCCACTAGCAGAGTGAAGGGTGTCACACAGGTCTCTCCTTTTCGATTCTGGATCGATTAATTTGTCAGGGCGCTCTCTAGTACCATATTGTACTCCAAAAGGAGAAACCTCCTCTTCTTCAGAGCCACTTTCTTCAAAAATAGAAGACATAGACTTAAAGAAGTCTGACTTAGGTAAAGGAGTAAATCTCCTTTCCTGTTCATGAGTTTGGGTCGAAGGAATCGAAGGAACCTTCAATGGTATCGAAGGAATCTTCGAGGACACCGATGATGCCTTCAACAAAGGCGTTGAAGACGCTTTTGTCTTCGATGTTGAAGCTGTCAGCGCCGATGGCGTTGATGAAGTCGTCAAGGGTTTCAACAACTTTTGTTTTTTATATAGTGTCAGGGAAACATTCGATTCTCGAGGGATTTTCAATGATTTGATGTCGACTCAAGTCTTACAAGTTTCACCCATACTACTGGGTTTTACCACAGTTGTTCCTGACTTCCCTGTGTAGTCCGAGGGAGCGACCGGGGTCTGGCTCTTTTGAGGCTTCTTTGAGGGGGTCGAGGTGGCATTCTCAAAGACCTCCATCATCTTCCTTCTAAATTCTTCCCATTTTCTTGGGGAATCCGATTTAGTCGGGCATCGTACCAATTTGGTAGATTTATCGCAGGATGAAGAAGGAGATCTATGTCTCCTCTTAACCTTTTTTGAAGAGGAAGATGAAGAGCGTCTCGATCTACTACGAGATCTAGAACTCTTAGAGTGTTTACGATGATCTGATTCTTTCGAATCGCTCAACTTCTTATGTCTTTTTGACAAGGCCTTCGAGGAGGCCTTAGAAGCTTCCCGCTCCACTGCCAGTTTACCTTTCCTCTCATGAAGGGCCTTCTCCGTCATCGACTGACAGGAGCCACAGTCGCCGGTTCGATGGTCTGAACCTAGGCACCAAAGACAAATGCACTGAGGATCTGTATTCGACATCTTCGATCTGCAGTCGATACATTTTTTGAAACCCGCCTTGGGAGTAGAAGGTGTGGAAGAAGACGACATTTTCTGAAGAAAAGTGTGATGCGCGTCGTTCTCGAGAGCGAAGCAATCGGCAAAACTGAACTGAAGCCAATAGGCGCAGTACAAACTATTTATACTGATGGTGACGTCGACACGGTACGGAGCCCGTCGATGGACATCGACGCCACAACATTGTGCACAGCGCCCTCTGCTGAGAATTTTTTTTCCGAAGCAGCGAAGCTGGCAGGGTACGAATATCATAAGATGAGGAATATGTGGGAGGACACAATCCATTTGAAATAGGTATCCTCAAAGAATTTCACCCCACCTTTTCACCCCCTTAGGGATGGCAATTCCAGAAATCCTTCCTTTGTTTGTGCCTATTTCACTTTCATAGGTTAAAAGGTTTGAGTTGGGCGTTGATGAGTCAGTCAGTCAACAATTCCTCTTTTATATACATAGATGGATTAGCAGCTTTTTATCCAACTGTACAGTAATGTATTTTATTGCCTACAATGCTGCTTTATTACCTCTGTATTGGCTTATATTAGGCACATGACCTGAAAAAACACTATCCATTTAAATGAGCACTGATCATGGGTTAGAAATGACAATGAGGGTACCACGTTGAAAGAAAACATTATCCCGCAGAGTCACAAAGAAATCAATATCAACTGGATGGTTATAGAAAAAATAAATGTGTCCAAGAGTAAAGGAACACATAACTTGCACAATCTGCACAAACTATAGTGGATCCATATCACAAATTCAATCAAAATAAATGGTCTTAATGACCATGATAAGTCATGAAAATAGGTGACAACTAATGAAGTCTATACAGAAATGTACAGACATAACCTCAGTGCCACCCAGGTACCCTCTTTAGTTTAAAGGCTTTTCTCCATTGTTTTAGTTGAACAGAATGATAATTGTCTGGAGACTTTGATTCCCTATATTTAATCATGCAGATCCAGGTGATTCTAGAAGCATTTTGGACACTGGGAACAAATAGACATGGAAGGGCGGGAGAGCAACGACCTTGTTGCTATGTTTCCACAGCATCCTACCACTCAAATAATGAATAAGGGAATGTATACTAAACGTTCTCTCCAGCTTTGTTATTTCATTGGTGAAAAATCTCCTCTATACTGATACAAAAAGAGAGCTGTCTGGATGGGAGTTTGGAGGCCAAACATGTGTGTGAATACATTCTTACTGGGAGCATTGGTGCATATGAAAAGCCCTCATGAAAATGGGTAAAGACAGAACAACGAGCTGGGTTTTCTCAACACTATCATCGTTTTGTATCAGTTTAATATAAAAGTGCAACCTCTGGGGTGAAAAAAACATAAAGTAGCCAAATCACTGTATCTATTTTGAAATATTTTGTATAAAAGACCACACTTAAGGATTTAGAAGGGAAGCAAGATTATCACGGCTGACAAAAACCTTCCTTGGCCATCATATTAAGTCCATGCCCATTACTTAGATATAAGACTAACTGAACACCATGAATCATGACAATTTGGATTTGGTCATAAAGATATATTAAAGCCCCTGTCAGGTGCGTTAATCTGTGTTTCCAAATATACATTCAGTAGATGAAATAGTTGATCCTATATACAAACTTCAATAAGTAGGTGTTCAGATACACTAATGTTAACTGTTGATGTAGTAGATTGTATCGAGCTGTACTCAACACATGGTAGGAGTTTAGTTTTCAAAGCATATTTATTTAAGATAAAACATTACAGCGGCCCCAACTCTCCATCTCCGTCCCTCCACCTCCTCCAACCCCCCTCTTTCAAATGCTAGCATTCCCTGTTCCATCAGCCTGGAATCCTTCTCTGCTCACTTCATTCTCTTTTGCTGATCCATACTTAAGCAAATCAGAAGTGGATGCACTGGGAACACTACTGTTCCTGGTGCAGGACCAGAAAAGAAAAGTAAAGTGGGGCGGGAGGGGGAGGGAGATAAATCTGTGGCGAAGGAGGGTGAGGGATGTGGGAGGGCACTTACCTTGTTCCCCGGCGGGATAGATGTGGCCTCCAGCCTTGAGGAGGCCAAGGGCAGCAAATGGTAATGCTGCTGGTCAGAGCCTCCCTGTTGGCTTGTATGACAAACCCATACCCCTCCCAGGTACTAATTATGCAGCAGATTTAAGTTAACAAGATATATCAGATTGCAATGTGTTATTTATACTATTATTTTCTCTTATGATGTTTTATGCACTTCTTGATGATTGTTTCGAACAAGTATGAAAAAGAAAAATGTTCTTTGATTACACTATCATTGGTGCTCTACAAATATAAAGAAGATATACAGTTGTGAAAACAAGGAAATTGATATGAGGCTGGGAAGCCCAAAGGAAACACACCAACACAGGTTACAAAGGACATACAAAGTGCTTTATTTAAAAGCTACAACAGTTACCAAAAAGTCAATTGACAAACGGATAGCTATTCGGCTCTCAGAGTAACATAACGAACTTCAACGAGAGTTCACTGCGTTAGTGAGAGAGACCGTACATTGGAATATTTGTGCTTTTATACTCTTTATCCAGCTCTGTCCAACCCCCTCGCGGGTTAACCATTCTTAAGACCAGGCCTAGGGTTCCTTGCCAGGTCAATCCCATAATGTATGCATTTTGATCAGTTCCGCTGATACAGTTGTTCATTTACACATAGGTCAGGGATAGGACAAGGTCTCAGTTCGCGACCCCGACAAGTGGCCTGCAGGCATATTACTTAATGTGTGCGGAGGTCACAACGGCCACAATCTCACTCGGAATGTCATTCGGCCTCCATTTTGATGTTCAGGGTGACTTCCACATTACAAGAGAACCTAAAATGGCGGCTAAATCCAAGATGGCGACTTACACAGTTTTCGTTAAGGTCAAGACCTTGCCGCAGAATCTATTTACACGATATTTTAGACAACTTGCCATAGGCCAACACACATTCAAATACTGCAATAGGAGGCATATTATTTTTTCGATTCCAACAGACCGTCCTTTTGGCCTATGCCAAGTGCTAACATCATTTCTAATACTTTTGAAAATAACTCCATGTGTTGTCATCCATAGATCCCGAATCATTGTCTGTAATGTCTATAGCCATTAGGTTGTTCATCAAAACCTCTTGTAACACAAATTCTTTAGATTCTGTATCTGGGGCATATATTTTATGCCCTATTGTGGTCACTGCTTGGGCACAACATCCCCCTAGCATTCCACATATACTCGGAAGGCATTGAAAACAGCAACAAAGGAATAGCAGGATCCCCAAAATAACCAGAATAACAGAAAGCACCTTCCAACCCCAAGATCGTAAAGAATCCCAGAACCAAGTGCTAAGACTCCAATCTCCTACATGGATATGTACTTCAGAACTAAGAGTATGCAAGTTCTGTATTGCTTTAAAAATTGTTGGCGAGGAATCTGGTGCGAAAACACAGCAAGCGGACCCTACTAATTTGCATACTCCACCTCGTTCTGCCAAAATGACATCTAATGCCATCCGATTTTGGAGTGCTACCAATCTTATTGCTTTTTGCTCTAAGGTCATATTGTAGAGTATGTCCGTGGTCCGGTTGATCGTTCTCTCCAGTACCCTTGCTAATCCCCTAATGTTCTCAGAGTTTGTTATTTGTCCCCAAAAGGGCACAACTGATTTCGCTATATCTCCCAATACTTGCCCAGGGGTATCTCCATTCCTGTCCCGCCTTGGGCGAGCCTTAGAAACCTCCAATGTACTAGCTACAAATACCCCGGGTAACAATATTCCTAAATAACAGGTTCCCTGCCAATCCTTGGGTAACCAGGGAAATGCTAAACTACCACAAACAAAATAAACAGGCCCCCCTACATACAGAGGCCTGTTCTCTCCAGTCAGATTTACAATGTTCTTACAACCTTCAAAATCTCCCATTAGCCTAGTGCCATTTCTTTGTACACAAAAGGGGACCGAGTCAGGGCTATGATTTATAGAATAAGAAGGAGGTACGGCGTCCTTATTGCCTATCGGAGCCATTTTAAAGGAAATTAGAGTTTGAAAAAGAAGAGATAGTTTATCAGACGGCCTAATAGAAGCGACGTTAGGTTTACTTCTATTTGCGAAAAGTGAGCATCCCAGGGGAGTCAATTCACGTTTCTCGAAATCATTCAGATTAGTTCCATCAAAGTTCCCTGAGATGCTATCATTCCATCGGCCAAAGAATAGTGCTCTAAGAGAGGCATAGCAAGCAGTCGTTAAAGGTAAAGGATGTATATACCATCCCAGTCCCTTGTTCCCATGTTGCGGTAAATGAGTACAAATCCAACAATTACTCTTATTAAAAATGGCATGAGTTGCATTCATTACTATCATTAGAGTGTTATTATGATACTTTTGTCTATGTTGGGAGTCTCTAGGGGACAGAGTGTGAAGGTGTACAGAGGGAGTCAAAACAGTTGGTACAATCTCAGTCGGTAGTAAAGGTTTCAGAGGATAGATTTCTTCAAAATACCAAAGTCCTACAGCAGCAGTTGCAAAAATAACAATTATCATTATCAAAACACAGCAGTACGTTTTCGGGGCCCAGGCACATTGTTCATTGTCCAAGTTGGTCACCCCGTTATTCACAAGTCCAGTGCGGGGAGCAGCAGCGGAGGTGGCAGGCATTGTAGTTCCTCAATCAACGTTCCCAATGTTCGTTGCTGGCGACGCTACGGTCGCGCGATTTCTTAGTCCTTCCCAACCCTAGCCAGCAGAATCCCTTTTGTTCAACAGAACTTTCTCATAAAAAGGAAAACTTCCAATCACTTCCTTTTTCCAGATGCACGGAAAAACCTGTGCCGTAGTTCTATTTCCTTCGTCGAAGGTTGTACTTGGTGGTACCCAAAATTGTCTGATCCGGAAATAAGGTGTCGTCACTTCCTGAGGGAAGCGACGTATCGGAGGAGAGCTTGAAACAGTGTTTTCCGGACGTGATTTTTCAAGAGAGTGCGGAGACGAAATGGACTGTTCCCCAAGCTCCTCGGGCTCAGAGAAATTCTCTGACGCAATCACAGCGCTGTTTGCTACTCCAAGATCAGAGACTGTAGCATCAGCGAGGGGTTCTGCTTCTTCTGTAACGTGTGGCGTCGGGTGAGGAAGTTTCTTGACATGCGTCGCGTGGATCCAGTGCTTCTTTCCAGCCACCCGCACTGCTTTCATGGTGACCAGTAACACCTGGTAGGGTCCCCGCCAGCGAGGCGCGAGACAGGAAGACCTCTCGTAGGCCTTCACTAGGACCCAACTTCCTGGCTGTATATTGTGTCCTGGGCCCGTGAAACGTACAGGTAAAGCCGAGTGCACCTGGTGATAAATAAAATACAGGTTTTTAGTTAACTGGTTACAGTAGTCTACAAGCAATACATTTTCCACCTCTCTCAGGGCTTTAGGTTTCGGGAGACCCCAAATGTTAGCAGGTCTCCCCATCACTACCTCAAATGGAGAAAGCCCGGTTTTAGTCTGAGGTGTGGTACGCATAGCTAATAATACAATAGGTAAGGCATCTGGCCATTTCAGTTTGGTATCAGCACATGTTTTTGCAAGCTTATTCTTCAAAATACCATTGTATCTTTCCACCAACCCAGCACTTTGAGGGTGTCTAGCTGAGTGAAATAGTTTTTCAATACATAAAGCCGTGCATATCTGCACAATTACTGCTGCAATAAAGTGCTGCATTATCCGACCAAATTACCCTCGAGAGCCCAAATCGAGGAAAGAATTCTTTTACCATAATCTTTGCAGTGGTCATGGCGGTAGCATCTTTAACGGGGAAAGCCTCGACCCATTTACTGAAGGCACAAATAATTACAAGAACATATTTCAGATTATTACATCGTTCCATCTCAATAAAATCAAAGTGAATGACCTCGAAGGGAACAGAAGGGGGCCCAAAGCTTCCCCTTGGAGTCACTGTCCCCTTACACACATTGTGCTGTAAGCAGATCATACAGTTCTGGACATGCCTCTTCACAGTCTCCAGAATCTTGTCATTCACCCAAACTTGTTCTAACATTTTCGTGATCTGCTGGGCACACACATGTGTAGGACCGTGCGCCATCGTAACCATTGCCAATACATATGAATCAGGGAGCAACCATTTTCCTTCGGATGTATCTTCCCAACACCCTTCATCATCCAATTTCCCCTTTCCTTCAGCCCACCTTTTAGATTCTTCTATTGTGGCATCAGTTTGAATATCTCGCACAGACCCAATACCTTCATCCATTATGTAAGCATCTCTCATTTCCCTCAAGGCATACATGTCTGTGCTAAGGTCTATGGCCGTTTGTCTGGCTATCAGGTCCGCAAAAGCATTCCCTTTGCCCACATCATCTATGACCTTACGATGTGCTGCACATTTCATGATCGCTAACTGTTTAGGGAGTGAGAGTGCCGAGAGTAATTGCACTATCAAGGAGCCATGCTGGATCTTGGTCCCATGTGAGGTCAGGAACCCTCTTTCCGACCAGAGCCTTCCAAAGTTGTGAGCCACCCCAAATGCATACTGACTATCAGTATATATATTTACTATACGCCCTTGGGAGAGTTCACAAGCTCGGGTCAACACTATAATCTCTGCGGCCTGCACGGAGTTATGCGAAATTCTCTTAGTTTCAACAACTTTGCTCAATGTAGTAACTGCATAAGCAGCTGTAGATGTACCATCCGAAAGTTTGAAGCAGGAGCCATCGCAAAACAGCTCCCCTTCTGCATTATCCAAAGGAGTATCTATGAGATCTATCCTGCCCTTCGTTTCTTGTTCAGTGGTATACAGGCAGTCGTGTAATTCTTCGTCACCGCAAACAGTGTTTTGCGGGAAAGGTAAGAGTTCAGCCGGATTAAGAACACAACACCTCTTAATTTGGATGTGGGGGGCAAACAGAATTAGTTCATACCTTGTTAACCGCGCAGAGGTGAGGTGTTGCGTTTGGGTTTTGTTCAATAGAATATCAACAGAGTGAGGTACCATCAAAATCAAATCATGGCCTAGGACCATTCCCTCACTCTGTTTTACAGACACGGCAGCAGCAGCGACAGCGTGCAAACATCTTGGCAAAGCGCATGCGACAGGATCAAGGGCGGAGGAGTAGTAGCTGCACGGCCTATTCTTCCCTCCGTGTTCCTGTGTTAACACAGCCAAAGCACATCCATCACATTCATGCACAAACAACACAAAGGCCTTGTCATAATTTGGAGTACCCAGAACCGGGGCAGAGCATAACGCGGTTTTGAGAAGCTCAAATGATCGTTGATGTTCCGATTTCCATGGCAGTGGCAGAGAAATGCCCTTCTTCGTCAGAGCCAACATCGGTTTTATCACTAGCGAAAAGTTCGGGATCCACAACCTACAGTAAGAGGCCATACCTATTAAGGCTCTGACTTCCTTCTGTGTATTTGGAACAGACATGCCAGAAATGTGTTTTATTCTTTCAGGTGTCAATCTTCTCCCCTTCTTTGATAGGAGGTAGCCTAAATAGGCAACCTCCTGACAACGATATTGACATTTTTTAAGTGAAGCTTTATGACCATTTTTAGCTAAATGAACAAGCAACAGTACGGTGCCTGCTTTACAAGCACTCTCAGAGTCTGCAGCCAAAAGCAAATCATCAACATATTGAAGCAGCGTACAAGTAGGTGGCAATTGAAGGGTGTCAAGCTGTTCTTTCAAAGCTCTACTATAAATGCTAGGACTTTCAGTATACCCTTGAGGTGCCCTGGTAAATGTAAATGAGCGTCCCCCCAAGGTGAACGCAAACAGATGTCTACTTTCCTCATGTATAGGAATGCTAAAGAAAGCGTTTTTTAAATCCACAACGCTGAAGTGCGTAGCCGTAGCAGGGATCATTGTCAATACCGTCGTCACATCGGGCACAATTGGAAATTGTGGGGCGACCACTCTGTTAATAGCACTAAGATCAATTATGAACCGGTATGGAATTGCATTGTCGCCTTTCTTATATACAGGCAAGATCGGACTATTACACAAACTGCCTGTAATCTCTTCGATCACCCCACGATGCACAAAATCGGAGACAATGCATTTCAAAGCACGTTCGCCCTCAACTGATATTTTATACTGCGGAATGCGTGGTAGTTTCACTCCATGTTTCAGAACTATTTTAACGGGCTCAATCTGTAATACCCCGACATCATTGTCGTCTACCACCCATAAACATTCCGGGACAATGCTAAACTCAGGAGGTAAAGGTCGAATCAAGAACTGAGAATTAGGAAGTTGCTGTGGTGAAACCGTCAGCCGTACTCCATCAGAAGAACAATGAATTACTGCGTTCAATTTCTTTAACAAATTCAACCCCAGCAAATTCTCTCCACAGTTTGAAGTGAGAAGAAAAGGGCAATGGTCCGTAAAGGGACCCAAAGAAACAGACACCGGTACAGAAACCGGACAGACAGTTGGTATACCAGAAAACCCTACGGAAACATTTGTTTGCCCTGACAGTGGAATGTTTGGAACCCGAGAATGATCAATGGAGCACTTCTGCGCTCCAGTGTCTATCAAAAACTGGTGTTTCCTATTCCCTACTAATAGTTCAACGTAGGGGCCTTTCTGATTAACGGGAATAGGTGAAGGTTCCAAACCCTGCTTCGGGCAATCCTAATGAAATAGAGTATCGTTAGAAGGAAGCTCTTCAGAAAGGTAGGCAGCAGAAGGGTGATCAAATATGTTCCTCGAGTCCATACTCGAGGTCTGATTTTCCCGTGAAAAAGGTTGCTGATGATCTTGTAAAAACTGACCTCTATCAGGGCCCCCTGCTCCAGGGCGGCCATTAGGTCATCTACCCATACCCCCAAACGCACTGTTTGACCTTTGGCAAAGGACAGGGCACTGTGCTCGCCAATGACCTTCCTGGCGGCAATAAGCACATTGATTAATATTCACAGAACCCAAAGGAGCATTTCCTTTTAGGACATACTGACCTCTAGTCTGTGTCGTGCCTCCTCTGGGCTTTCTAACAATTTGCTGTAACAATACTTTGGTTTTCAAATCTCCTTTCCTCTTTTCAATTTTGTCCTTCTCATTGTTAACACGGTTCTCATAGTACTGAGACATGTGCAAAACCTCAGATTGAGATTTTGCCTGCCAAGCGCTCTCAGAAGACATAATTTGTGACTGGATGTCAGGCAACAATCCATGTACAAATTTGTCCACAAACAACCTTTTCCCAGACTCTGTACCTAAATCCTGTCCACTGAAGTGAGAAAATACCTGCTCGAATCTATTAAAAAATTTGGTGGCGCCTTCAGTTTTTCCTTGGACACAGGCCGTAAGCTTGTCCCAAATAATTCTTTTCTCTGGAATTATAGTTTTTAATTTTGCGACAAGTCTATCAGGCAAAGTAAGTATTACCTGTGGGGGTTTCTCACCAGCTGGTCTTTCCCCATCAATCCTAATCATATTAGCCCACGTATCTCCCAACCCTGGCACATCGTCTACTGTCCGAACCTGTTTCCATACATCTACGGGTAGGAGTACAGGAAATAGCAAGTCAATATCACTCAAGGTGAACACAGAGGACTGCAAGACGGACTCTATTTCTTTGTAAAACCCTGTCGGGTTTTTCCTGATATCGGGAACTGATTGTCTAATTGTGTTCACTTCCTGTTGTGAAAACGGGACGTGAACGAATTGCGATACATAATGTGCCGGGATATCCACAGCTGGGGCACCAGTCCCAGCGTTGGCGGGGATCTCAACTTTTGGGACAAAGGTCGGAGGGACCTCTCTCATAGGCAACTGAGATATAGGTACCTCCGGCCGCTTACTAAGCAACAGAGCCAGGTCGAGCGCTAAGGCAGCTGTAGAAGTGTCGGGCGAAAAAGCCCTTTTACAAATCCCCAATAATTCTATGGGGCAACTAACCTTCTTTCTTACACATTCTTCTTGCAGGTACTGTACCATTACCTGAATTACCTTCATTTGCATTTCTACTGTATACTGACTATACGTGTCATATACTTCATCTGGCGGAATCGATGAATCCGAGATCCATCAAACCGCATCTTTAGTACAAATTCGTATTTCCTCAGGTGCCGATCTACGACACGGAAGGAATCGTTTCTGTACATATATTCTATCGTCTTCGTCGTCCTCATCTCGTGACTTTTCAAAGTCTTTCCTAAACTCAAACAATTTTTCAACGTACCCGTATACTTTCTGCTCTGTGTCCCTCGAAAGTGCCAAAGCATTCAGATCTCTCACCCCTTGTGGAAGATCCGAATTTTGTAATCTACCCCACATCACACATAAATGGGTCCCCAAACCTTCGATAAAAACATTTTTCTCGGGAAAACTATTCAAATTAGATAATGTGGAAAAAACATTAACTTGATCACCTTTCTCCATACAGTGCTTAGCCCATGCAAACCATTCCTGTTTCTTATCTGCAGAAACAGTATTACGAGTGACAATCTTCGATCCTGCACCTGGATCAACTTCAGTCAATACGGGGCCACTCGGGAGCGGAGGTGTAGGTAAATTTAATAAAGGTGCAACTATCGGTGCAGAAGGAAGGGGCGGTGCGATAGGTGGAGGAACAACTAGAGGACTAGGAACAATAGGTTGTACAGGGGGAACAGGAATAACAGCAGGAACAACAGCAGGAATGGGCAGAGCGCCCAAAATAGGAACATACAGAGGTGGCGCAGAGGCATCAGGCCTGCGTTCGTTTAACAATTTCTCAATAAATTCCTAGGAAACATGGAAATCTTTAGAGGGGTAAATTTTCTGGATTCCAAGTGAAAAAGCTCTATCCATATTTTTAACTGATTCTGAACGTTTTTCTTTGTCATATAACAACGCTTTTTCGGCGTTTGTTTTATGACGGCGTGCATGTTTGTCCCTACTTTTAAGCTGCTGTAAAGCTTCTTTTTTCCAATTCTGTAAAACATCAAAGGCTGCAGGTCTAGCCTTCTTTTTCAACAAGACTGATTCTAGGTATTCAATACGGGGGATCTCAAAACTACCATTGATTGGCCACTGAAATTCAGAGGCATGTCTGGTCTGTCTGTGCCAAATATCATTAAATACTATACTTCCAATGCCATACTTACAGTACATAGTACATGCCGGCGACCCCTCCTGTGGTGCCGGGCGGCTAAATTCCAAGGATTGTCGATCGCTGTGGAACAGAGCCCTAAAGCAGCTAGACAATTTCCCAGGCATTTCACAAAGAATTTGTGTTACCTGGTCAATAATTGTGTCTGCAGATACAATACGCCAAATTCAAATTATCAGGGTTAAATTAAGAGCCGGGTCACGACTGCACCTGACCAAACCTAAGGAGGACCGTACGGTTTATCAAAGAACTTACCTAACGAATTTTACCTTGTGTTTGGTGGTTTCGACAAATCTGCCCGCCTCAAAAATGGACCCTCGTCAAGATGCCGTGTCAGACCACACGACTATCTTCCAAGGATCGGATCGTGCAGCGCTGCCGAGGTATCGCGTCTCGATCGGTCGGGCCCGCAGAATCACACCGTCCGATCCCGGTTCGATAGTCTGCGTCAACCTTCAATGATCCGGCATCAATCTTGAGGGTCCCTTTTCGGGCGCCAACTGTGAAAACAAAGAAATTGATATGAGGCTGGGAGGCCCAAAGGAAACACACCAACACAGGTTACAAAGGACATACAAAGTGCTTTATTTAAAAGCTACAACAGTTACCAAAAAGTCAATTGACAAATGGATAGCTATTCGGCTCTCAGAGTAACATAACGAACTTCAACGAGAGTTCACTGCGTTAGTGAGAGAGACCGTACATTGGAATATTTGTGCTTTTATACTCTTTATCCAGCTCTGGCCAACCCCCTCGCGGGTTAACCATTCTTAAAACCAGGCCTAGGGTTCCTTGCCAGGTCAATCCCATAATGTATGCATTTTGATCAGTTCCGCTGATACAGTTGTTCATTTACACATAGGTCAGGGATAGGACAAGGTCTCACTTCGCGACCCCGACAAGTGGCCTGCAGGCATATTACTTATTCATGGGTGCGGAGGTCACAACGACCAGAATCTCTCGGAATGTCATTCGGCCTCCATTTTGATGTTCAGGGTGACTTCCACATTACAAGAGAACCTAAAATGACGGCTAAATCCAAGATGACAACTTACACAGTTTTCATTAAGGTCAAGACCTTGCGGCGGAATCTATTTACACAATATTTTAGACAACTTGGCGCAGGCCAACACACATTCAAATACTGCAATAGGAGGCATAATATTATTTCGATTCCAACACAGTTGCTGTTTAAAGAACAGCAAATACATTGATACAACATATTGAATGAACATGAGCCTGACAGTTTAATAATGTTCATTTAAGGTTTGCAAAAGTGGTTACAGTTACAAACAAATAAAGTGTAATTCAGGACAGCAAGATGGCTGAGGGCCAGAAGAGAGGATGACACAAAGGGTCAGACTGCACCACATCATCACTATAGAATATAAACACATTTGTTTTCATGGCCATCTGGCTCAAACTCATTCCCTAGAGTTTTTCTTCTTTTGTGCAATAACTATATCTAAACCCCTTATGCTCTCACACACAACAACACATTAGACAAGACCCTTGAATACCACACAACATCTTATAGTCAGACTTACTCATCAGAAGTATCAAGTGAGGAAGGACACAGCTTTCGGGTTCATTCGACGCCAATATATCTAAACACATACTGGCCATGTCCCACCTTTCATACACCACACTCTCAGATTTGGACAGCAGTTGCAGGCCCGCAATTCAGTGAGTCCTTCCTTTATGCTCTTCAGTGTACATGATACACATTGTGCCTTGAAACACTTGGGTATAGGCGCGTTATAAATGCCATATCATATCATATCATTTCATATCATATCATACAATAATGTTAAACTGCAGTTGACCTGAAGAAAATGAGTAGAGGGTGGTCAAAGTCAACCGCTGAACATGTTGAAACAAAGGCAGAATGAGATTCTGATGATTAGAACTGGAACATTCAAAGATTTTTAATTGGTCTTGGTTCCATGATCATCCCAAAATGATGTAAATTAAGTGTAAACACCCTTATTACTATGAGAGACTGATCTACGAGAGACTGATCACTACTCTACTGTAGTTACGTTTTAAAAAAAAGTTCTATGTATGAAATAAACACAACTAAGCAATCGGAATATAAATACATTTAAAGTTATTATAGCTGTATAGACGGTCTCCCCAGGCTACACCTGCTGATAATGGCCCGGTAATCTAAATTCGCACTGAGCAAAGCAATGGCATTAACATGTGTGTAGGGACTTTACTAAGCTGGTGCAGCCCACGGGTGAGGGTTAGTAGATGCCTTGGTCCATACATTATATGCTCTGTCTTGGATGCATTCAGTTGGAGATGATTACTAGGCATTTATTGATATCTGATACCTGAAGAAAGTCAAAATGAGCTGACGAGCTCGTGGTCTGTGACTGAATCCTGTCTTGGTGAGTTCAAAACTATGGTCTGAGCTTTAGTTACAATATCAATGATTTCTATTTTTTTCATTTTAAAAAGTTTTAAAGTTTGGCCTGTGCCAGATAGCTCGATAGTGGTGACCTTACAACTGGGTTGACAAAATTTAGAGACAATGGGAAATCATTCTGTAGGTTTATTATTGACTGCCATTATTTCATTGTGAAGTAAATCTTTTCTTGCTTGAAAAATGGCTTGTTTATACCAGATCAGGGCACTTCTTGCCCTGCAAGCTCTCCGAGGGTTTACTCTCCTGCCATTTCCGACTTGTTAAACTAACCAATTTACGTTGCGGTATTAGGTTTTGCGTAAACCAGGGTTTATAGATACTATTCTTAGGTTTTGGGGGGAGCAGTCTTAAGACAGGTTGCAACCAGGATCAATGCCCCTTCCGTAAGGAATTCTTCTCTCAGTAATACGATGTCAATGGAAGCAAGGGAATCCTTGACTTCAACACCAGTGCCCGGTCCCGCGCTGACTTCGGATGGTCGTATATCGAGCCAGGCAACGGCAAGAAGGGAGAAGGTCACTGTGCAACCACAAAGCCTGCCGACCAACCCGTGCAAGACCAGATGTTACAGGACTATCTTCAGCGCAGAGCAGTTGGCCAGACTTGATCAGGAGTACTGCGAGCAGCGCTACCTGTCCCGGGCCGCACAGTTCCAATTGGCCGCATCTCTGAGTATGTCTGAGACCACAGTCAAGGTAAGCCCACCATTTTATCGACAAAAGGCTAGCATGAGGTGTGGACATCACAAATCCAGTCATGGGTGGTTGGCTCTTCTAGGTGCCGTGAGCTACAAACACAGGGATGAGTGCACAGAAGGGATGAGTTTGTAGAAGGGATGAGTGCGTATATGGCGGATGAGTGGCTAGAGCAGATGATTGTATAAAACCTGATGACTGTATAGGGCGGATTAATTGATTGAGTGGATAGAGTGGATGATCAAATAAGGGTACACTGAGGATGAGTGCACATAACAGATGAAGGCATAGAACAGGTGAGTATAGAGATGAATATATGTGCTTAAAGCGGATGAGTGCATGAAGCAGATGAGTGCATAGAGGGGATGAGTGCGTAGAGGGAATGAGTGCCTAGAGGGGATGAGTGCCTAGAGGGGATGAGTGCCTAGAGGGGATGAGTGCCTAGAGGGGATGAGTGCCTAGAGGGGATGAGTGCCTAGAGGGAATGAGTGCCTAGAGGGGATGAGTGCATAAAACAGGTGAATGTATAGTACATGTGAAGGGCAGACAAGAGTACATGCGCGGGGCCGACTAGAGCGTGCAGAGCGCGAGGGATGAGCCGGAATGCATGAGTGCATGGAACAGACCACAGTGTATCGAGCAGACTGGGATGCATGAGTGGATAGGAGTGCATGGAACGGACTGAAGCGCATAGAACTGCGTGATGTATAGTATGATTGAATACAGAGAACGCTTGAAAGACCATGCAACACACCATATCACATCACCACGCTTACTCTCTCCTTTACATCACCACTCAACTAGAACACAGAGATACTATGACACCATTCGGTATAACTGTTCTCATACCAATATCCGCCACTCACTCCACATCATTCTAAGTAAACACTGCTGGTTACTCACCCCCCAGCCAGGCGTTCTCCTCAGGCCTAACGCAGCCACCTCCGCTCTGGATAAATCCTGCCAGAACGAACACATACTCCTGATCTCTCAACCACCACACCTACCGCTAGGAAGCAGCTATTACACTGATACTGCACGAGCTGCACACATACTCTGTGCCCACACGCACCTTTTTGACTCACCCTACTCTCTATACTGATCTGAACCTCGGTTCCCAAGGGCGTTCAACCTACCAGCGCCTTCAGACCATACCAATGGTATATAAGGCGCTATATAAATGCAAAATAACAATAACAATTATAAAGATATTAGTGCCCCTGAGAGAGGCTGTTTGTGCACTGCTGGCCCAATGTTACGAATGGTGAGAATGCTGATGGACCTTAGGAGAAGAGGCGGGGCTGTAGAGTGCATCAATGGTGTGACAATGTGAGCCAGTGATGTGCGCAAGAGGAGGCAGTCATTTTAGGCAACACCTCAGGAAGGAGCTGAGTGGGGCTGGGGCATAAAGGAGGCATGAGCAGGAAGTTGGGAGACACAGAAGCTGGAATGTTGGCTGGGTAGATGTAAGATGGTGACCTGAGTGGGTAGTGGCAGCACAGTGTGTGGAGCCCCTCTGAGGACTGGTGACGTGGCAGAAAATCTGAGCTGCATAAAGCATTACAGTTCAGAGTTTAGTCAATTCATAGAATGCCACATCACTCCCTGGGTTATTAATAATGTGCTAATACAACAAAGTATGTGTAAGGGCATGGCAACATGGACGCTCATATGAATGATATAAAAAGAAAGTTGGCAACATATTGAAAGTTGGCACGCTAATTGGGGTCCTCCCTGCACCTTCACCACAATGATGCTGCCACCTCACTCCTCTAAGAAATCCTGACTGCCTTGACTTTGCCATCTCCAGAACTATGGGTTAGTTCCCTCCTTATGGACTCACTCCTACTGCCTTTGACTATCACTGTTCTTTCTGCTTGTTGTTTCCTAAAACCTTTGCTAACATCCGATTCAAAGATTGAAAAAGTAAAATCTTGCTGTTTTTGCTTTGTGCTTAAAAGTCAAATCTTGCTGTTTTTGCTTTGTGCTAAAAAGACAAATCTTGCTGTTTTTGCTTTGCGCTAAAAAGACAAATCTTGCTGCTTTTGCTTTGTTCTAAAAAGTCAAATCTTGCTGTTTTTCCTTTGTTCTAAAAAGTCAAATCTTGCTGTTTTTGCTTTGTTCTAAAAAGTCAAATCTTGCTGTTTTTGCTTTGTGCTAAAAAGACAAATCTTGCTGTTTTTGCTTTGTTCTAAAAAGTCAAATCTTGCTGCCCATTGGGAAAACTCTCTGTATTTTGTTTGTATACTGTTTCTTCTCTGTAACTTGCCAGCCCAGTGACCTCACCACACTCTTTTGTCCCACACCTACCTGCCTTAGCCCCCCAGTATCTCCATCCTCTCCTCACTTCCACCCCCATGGCGCTTTCTGTTTCTCCTATCTTTTCCAATTGCTTCTCCATTGACTATCCTTCCCTTCTCACTAAGTCTGGTAGAAAGTAGTTCAAAAAGGATATCTTGGCCTCTAACCCTGGTCTTCCTATCGCCGACACCTACTCCAATGCTTCTGCCAGACAGACCCTTACCGACATCCTCTTTGTCGTTCCTTTGCCAGATCTATGGACTCCTCATATGGTCTCTGTGCTCTGCCCTATCTCCTCCTCTCCCATTTATGGTGGCACTTGCTGGGGAGTTCTCATGGCTTCCTTCGACTCCTCTAAAGTCATCATTAATGTCTACCTAAATGGCACTGTCATGGCCCAAGGCCCTCAGGCCAATCTCCTCCTCTTTGATAGGCGCTTCCCTCGCCTCATCAAATTCCTCTCATCTCCTGCTGTCCCCTCCTCTTCCGCCTTGGCTACCTTGCCCTCTCTCTCCTCCTCCTCCTCTGCCCCTCCTAGGGCTCTTTCTCCTTCGCAGGGTGTACCTCTGATTTGTACCTCTCCCGGAAGGTCTTCAAGGCTGGCAACCTTCTTCATATTGCCACTCTCAACTCTCGCTCTGCCGTCAAACACTCTGACATCTGCCCCCCACCTCCTTGAAGAACTAGACCTTGATGTCCTTGGTCTTACTGAGACATGGTTCACGGCCAGCTCTGTCACGAGCTTTGACACTCTCCTCCCTGATGGCTACAAGATCCTCTCAGCACCCAGATCCTCCCAGTCCAGTGAGGGGGTAGCCCTGATCTTTCCTGAGTATATTCCTGCCTCTATCATTCCCATTCAGACCTACTCCTCTTTTGAATGTCTTGTCTGTAGTCTTTCTCTCTCGCCTACCCATTCTCTTACTGTGGTTACCATCTACCGGCCTCCTGGTCAAATCACTTAATTTCTCTCTGAGTGGGCAGACCTCTCCTCCTCCCTCCTGGCCTCTACCACTCAACTCCTCCTCCTCGGTGACCTAAATATACATTTAGACTCTCCTTGCTCCTCCTCTGTACTCTTCTGTGACCTCTACGACTCCCTATCCCTGTCCATCCTCCCCTCTGGCCCGACTCACTCTGCAGGGCACACACTCAATGTCTTGATCTCCTCTGACCTCCCCCTCTCCATCTCTCTGACCACTCCTCTCTCCTGGAGCGATCACTCCCTCCTCTCATCTCATCTCTCCGTCTCTTCCCCCAAGCCAAGCCTACACCAACACTGCCACCTACCTTCGCGGACATCCGGCCCATGAAGCGTGTGTCAGTTGAAGCTTTTGCCGCCACTTTCTCCCCCCCTCCACCTTTGGCTGTCTCACATCCTGACACAGCCCTGTATCTGCTCTATTCTTCAATTTGTGATACACTTGAAGCTCTTGCCCCTGTCATGAGGATCCGTTTGAAGTCCAAAGCCAAGTGCAATTCCTGGTATGACTCTGACCTAGCTACACTTAAATGTAAGTGTAGGGCAGCTGAGAGGAAATGGAGGACTTCCTGTTCATCCTCTGACAAACTGGCCTGTCGTTGCCTGCTACAAAGGCAATACCGACTCTTTGTCCACACCAAGAAGAGAGTCCACATTCAAGCTTGTGTCTCTGCGGCACCTAACCACTCGGCCGAACTCTTTAAAATCTGCAAGGAGCTGGCCAACCCTGCTGCAGTCTCTACCCCTCCTGTTGCCTCCCAGGCTCTTTGCAATGCCCTTGCCTCTCAATTCATTTAAAAAACCCAGGACATCCTGTCTACTCTCTCCACCCACACTCCTCCTCTCCCCTCTCCATCTGTGCTTGCTGACCCTCCTTTAGCCACCCTCCCACCATCCTTCTCGTCGTTTCCTCTTTTCACCCCTGACAAGGTCGCTAGACAAGAACGATCTATGAAAGCCTCGTCAAAACAGGTTCATCCCTGTTCCTCTAAAACCATCAAGGACCACATTGACACCTTCGCCCCGGCCCTTGCTGATTTTTGCAACCACTCCTTTGCCTCTGGATCCTTCCTCTCCCCTCTGAAGCACTCCTTTGTATATCCTCTTCTCAAGAAACCCACAGCTGATCCTTCTTGTCCAGCTAACTATCGCCCAATTTCCATTACTCCCTTTCTTGGCAAACTCCTGGAAAAGTTGGCCATCTCTCAGCTTAACCTTCCTTCCAATTCTGTTGTCTGTCTCCATGACCACCAGTCTGGCTTCAGAGCTGTCAGAAGCATGGAAACTGCTCTCCTGAACATCCGTGAAGATCTGCTCTCCAACCTTGACTCTAACATTCCCTCTGTCCTCATCCTCCTCAATCTCTCCTCTGCCTTCGACACGGTCAACCATACCATCCTGCTCAACTGTCTCCATGAAACACTGGCTATCACTGATCCGGCTCTGGCTGACCTCTTTCCTCTCAGATCGACCATCCCAGGTCCAACGTGGGTCCTTCCTTTCATCTATCTTCCTCTCTACCTGTGGTGTTCCCCAGGGGTCTAGCATCTCTCCCTGGCTTTTCAACCAATACCTGGCAACTCTCGCCCACTGCATTGCCACTTTCTGCTCAAATTTCCAGTGCTACGCTGACACTCAACTCATTTTCAGGCTGCCCTCTGCCAGCTCCTCTCCCTCTCTCATCTCTGATTGCCTAACTGACATTCAAGATTGTTGTGCCGCCAATGATCTTTGTCTGAATGCCAGCAAGGCGGAGATCCTCCTCATCAGCACACCTTCACCATCCTTACCCCTCACTCTCTGACCGGCCTCCCTTGGCCCTCCTCCTACCCCCACCTGCGAGGCTAAGAACCTCAGGGTCATCTTTGACTCCAGCCTTCCCTTTTCCGCCCACATCTCTGAGGTCTCTAAAAAGTAAAATTTCCGACTGAACCTGCTCAGAGGTACTCTGCCTTTCCTCTCCTTCCCCCAGAGGCTCATGGTATCCCAAGCTCTGGTTCTCTCTAGCTTGGACTATTGCAACAGCCTCTTTCTAAATTTACCTGCCTCTACTCTCCGCCCTCTCCAACTAATCCAGAACAGGACTGCAAGACTTGTCCTTGGCCTCAAGCCCTGGGATCGTATCTCTCCAGCTCTGAAACCTCTCCACTGGCTCCCAGTGGATGCAAGGATTAAATTCAAAACCCTCTGCATTGTCCACAAGGCTTTCTGGGGCCTGGGTCGAAAATACCTTCAGCTATCCCTCTGCAAATACCTCCCCTCTTGAGCTCTTCACTCCTCTACCTCCAACTCCCTCAGCGTCAGTCGTTTTTCAAAGAAACAAGCTGGGGGTAGAGCTCTGTCTTCGGCTGGGGCCTCCCTCTGCAATAGCTTCCCTGCCACTCTAAAACTTGAGGAGAACCGCCTCTGGTTCCGGAAGCACCTCAAGACTTTCCTCTTTTCTTCTGCCTTCGCTCCCCCTCTCCCCGGCTGATCTGTTCTCTCTTGACACCATGCACCTGGCCACCCTCTGTCCTTCGGGCCCAGGTACCTGCTCACACTGCCACCCTCCCGCACTGCCTCCGGGCCACCCCTTGCACTGGGGTCTGTATCTGTACCCATACAGCCCCCCACCCCGTTTTTCTTCCTGCACTTATCAGACCTGACCTGTCTACTGCCTTAAACCTATCACTTGCAAATTGCTGGCTGCATTACCACTGTTTGTTACCTTTATTATTTATTTATTGTTATTTATCTGTTTCTCCTCTGCTTCGCACTTTCCACTTCTCCCTCCTTCCATGCACTTTTCCCCTCCCCCTTTCCCATGCACTTGCGCGTTCTCAATGTCACTGGGCCTAGTAAGATCGCTGTTTTGTTCTCCCCTGTTCCCATCCCTTGCCTTGTCACGCTTTGAAACACTTGTGTACGAGCGCGATAGAAATAAAATATCAATCAATCAATTTTGGTGCAGCGGAAAATACTGCACACTTAAAATGCTGTATTTCAATCAACATGTCAGGTACATGTTTCAGTATGAAAATGATGCTGTTCATATTAACTAGTGCATGGGTCCTGCTTATTCTTACACTTTACATGCTTTTAATACATATTAGTGACCCTAACAACCAGCAAATACACCAGGCCCCACTGCGGTTGCCACAATGTGCAGCACAACGGTGCATCCTTGATGCCACAGGTTACGGACACAGCTTGAAGGCCCATGAAACACGTGTGTATGGGTGCGATACCGATAAAATATCATATCATGACTGCTATGCCTAACTGGATATCTGGCAGGCCACTGGGTTTCAATGAGTATCGCAGCCGCAGCACATGACAGATACTAGGGGAGTATGTCAGTACCACCTCTGATAGCCCAAATGACAGTCTAGCTTCTCAGGTCATTCATCTGGCTGACGCCTGGAAACACTTGCGTACAGGCGCGTTATAAATACCATATCATGTCATGTCATGTGCCTACTGAATTATAGGCATGCTGAAATTATAGGCCCCAGCACCCAGCAGATTTTACAAGGAGGCGGGCTTTCTGATCATAGAATAGAACCCTCTGGAACAATTATCCCTTATTATTAAGTCTTGTATCCTTGCTCCACACCTTCAATTAAACTCACATTAAACTCATCCCCTTCAAAAGCTAAATCTGGCCCTCTCTGGCCAACTCCCACTCAGCCATTGTTTGTGAATGTTTGCATTGTCGCTTTTAATTTCTGCACGGTCTATATCCTGTATTGTTTCGTGCGAGTAAGAACATTTAGTTAGGTGCAGTCCGGTACAAGTAAACATCAAGAGGCCTTAACATCGATGACCGATGCAAAGCACCTCTGTGGCCCCAAGGACGGGGCCACACAAAGCATAAAAACATCTCTGAAAAAGCCAATAGGATCAAGTAAAGTAAAATCATAATCCAATGGGCAGGAGCATTTATGGCGTGAGAATTCTAGGCATTTGCATTTCTAAAATGCAGGCCTGCTTCCTTTAAGGCACAGAAGGTGGCTTTTTTGTCATTTGTAGCAAAGAAAACAACTGATGTCACAAATATTTTGACTTCGAGGGACATCACATTAACTTTAACCTCCCCCATAATTTCTACTTTTTTTGCTTGATTCGGGATTGTAATAATCAGCTAATCTTATTGGGATTAAATTCGGGCCTGCTAGCGGGACGCTAGTCCCTGGAAAGAACTTCTTGTTCGTAGTTCTGGGACTCAGTAAGGGTCTTATGACACAGTTCCTCGGGCCCAAACCCCTATTTGCTGCGGCGAGGGATACTGAGTTTGAATGGCGGGCTGGTCTGCTAGCTTCTAATACGAGTAATGTATTAAGGTCTGACAATATAACAGAAATCGGTACACCCCCTTTCGGTGCGGCCGTTTCGCCGCGAGCTTGTTCGGCGTGGCCAGTTGGCAGCAGCGGCCAGTTCGGCGCGCCCATTTCGGCGCGGGAGCCTTTCTGGCGCCGCCGATTTGGCACGAGGGACGTGTGGACGTGGCTGACATTGCAGCCACGTCTAAACTTCCTCACGCCAAATTTAAAAGCATAATTATTTTCAAATGCAGCACGTTGACAGGAACTCTGCCTGACAACGTGTTGCATTTGAAAATAAGTTGGGGTCAAGTGACTGGCGTGACTGTCACAGGATGGCATGTGGAGCTACGGAGGAGCGGGCATAAGGCCGCATGTGGACGCGAGCAGTGTCTTCGTGCACGGCCCCCACCCTGGGTGGGAGCAGGTGGGGCAGCACAGAGTTCGCTGCACTCCAAGGCAGATCAACCCTCCTTTCAGCCACGTTGCTCTTGGGGCCAGGCCTCGCGCGCACCTTTCCTCTTGTGCCGGCAGAGTTTGTGTGCGAGTCCTGCTCCCGGCCATCTTCTTATGCGGAATGGATTTCCTTGGAATATGTATTTCATAATTGAAGGCTGCCGTGTTTCGGAGATTAATTGGAAAATGCTTGTGCGCAGACACCAGCCCCCTGCCAGCCATGTCGTGAAATTGCACGCGATCCGAGGTGCGATACGCTAAAACACTAAAATACTAATACTGGACCACGCAAAACAATGAACCCCCCTCCCCCCCCCGCCGCCAAAACATCCCCGCGACCAAACGCTGCAGCGCCGAACTGGGCGTGCCAAAATGGGCGCGCCCAATTGGCTTCTGCGCCGAATCGGTCGTGCCGAATCGGCCCGCGCCGAACTGGCCGCGCCTAATCGTCCTGCTCCGAACAAAAATACCTTTTAAGTACATTGCATTATTTGCGCCTGTGAAAAGGGTGAATGCAGGCTTTGGGCCACATTTACACAGCGATTTTCAATGGGATGGCTACATTAAAAAATGCTTCTGTTACTCAGGCCCATGATTTAGCAAAGGAAAGGATGAAGGCGTTATTTAGGTGTTGGTGCATGAACTAAAATAAATCTAACGCAGTTCTTTCTGATCCATAGAAAATGTGGACCTATCATTTTTGGATTCTTTGGACGTGCTATTTCAAAGTCTTACAACAGGTGGTGCTATCAGGCTGAACAATTAAATAGAGTCAATCTGGCAAAGCAATGAAAGTTCGGAAGAAAGCTCAAAGTGTATTGAAAATTCCCATGCCTGGAATGGTTTGCAGCATAACTAAGGATTAGTTGAAATGGAGTTTTGCTTAAAAGGTTTACTTAGAAGGAACAGTAACTATACAAAGTTTCTTTTTATCATACATTTTCATAGAAAATGGCTGAGTGGCTTGAAGAAACACGTGTATGGTAAGAACTCACTATTCTTGTTGGACCAATAAAAGTTGTCAGAGCTTACTTCAAGAAAAGTACTAAATAAATTCCCGGGAACATGTTAGTTCACCCTTCACTGTGAGGATACCATTTCTACCAGTGTTTGCTTGCTTGTGAAAAAATAAACTATATATAAAAGAAAAAAAAGAAAATTATAAACAATTATTGTGCTAGGTTGAGGTGACACTAAGGTTTGCATTCAACATCTCCAAAAATGGCAAAATAAAAGAGTTTAGGAGCAGCCCTTTACTTCCCATCTGAGGCCAGTATTATTAAACAGTACAACACATACTGCTGTGATGTGGGTTATGGGTACAATATACATCAAGCACATTATTATGTCAACATCACTCTGAGCACTCATGATTTTAGAAGCCATGGAGTGTTCTCAGCACCCATCTAGACACGAAAAGGAGATGTAAAAATACAGTACGTTTCTGAACTTGCATTATAAATATGGATTCCATATTCACACCTTTATGTATAAAGTTAAGGGATATATGGGATTAAGTACCCTCTATTGTACACCACAGGGCTATTGCAAGACACCCAGGAGTTCCTCGAGTAGAGGCACGAGAACTAAGACTGAGTTCCTGTATAAGGTCAAAAAAGTCTGAGGTGACTTGCAAGCTTGTTTTAATTTACAACACATGCCCACACACTTTCACCCCTTCAATACCTGGCCTCTTGTTTAACCTAATGTACGGAGACTATGTGTTAATAGCGTTCAATATCAGTCGGTTGCTGGTATGTCAAGCTTACGCCTAAATCTGCTTTATGTCAAAGCCTGATGACTACACAATGCATAAAGCTCATTTGTACAAGCTTGATGTACCATATAGCAATCCACAAACTGAGTTAGGATAAGAAATCCTCAAAGGCTTCACTCCACCAATCCATTGACATAGGCAAAGCTAAACAACACATCAGCACCCGGGCAGGGGGAGCCAGCCAATCAGGTGGCTAGGAACACAGGCTTGAACCGCCGGTGTGAGCCTGCGCACCAAGCTGCCTGACAGCCGGCTCCCTCAACCGCCATCTTCCCCCACTCCCTCGCCCCCGGTTCCCTTTTTTACATTTTTAAACCCCCCTCCAATTTACCTTATTGTGGCTCTGGCGGCACTCGCCACCGCAGCCACACCTTCCTCTCTGCGCTGAACAGCTGCCATGGAAATGGAAGAGGGGCTCTGTACAGAGCCCCGCCTTCCCTTTGCATGGCGGCCATGTTGGTAAAGGATTTTCCTTCGTATAATGGGACGCCACACATGTTCCGTTGTAGGAAGGAAAATCCTTTTTTTTTAGCACCCCAGATTGCCGCTTTGGTAACCCAGAGTGCTTATGGCCTTAACACCCTCTTCAGCGCGGGCTCAGGTGTTATTGGTCCGGGGGCTCTGCTCTGGCCTTTAACTCAGGCCCTGTGCCGATAACACCCAATCCGGCATGCCGGATCAGGTGTTAAAGCCACATTACCCACTGGCATTGCCATTTCCACCCAAATAGGTAAAGTAGTATTCATTCACCACTGTCATGTATGCCTCCTTCCTCTAATGTTCTTATATATTTAGCCATAAAGTGCCATTACATACCTGATTGTCTCTTGTCTGGACTTGATAATATACAGTACACAGAACTCTCCAAACATCAGATAGTGCGCCTGCTGGCAATCCAGACCTCAGCTGTTAAACTTTCTAAATGACTAAACATTTTGAAATCCAAATAATCCACCTTTACTTGCTCTCTGTACAAGCATATGTTATAGTTAAAGTGCTTTAAAAAAAGTACTTGATCATTTCTTTTGTTGTGATTTAGCAGGAGGCACTTCTTGCGATGATGCCTCACAAGTGCATAAATGCCAAAGTACCATGATAACTATGTGGCAAGAACAGGCCTTAAAATCCTACCATCAAACTGAATATCTGAAGAGCTCACATGTATTGTGTGCAAAATTATGCACGAAAGCACAAGGTCTGTGAAGAGGAGGTGCACTCTGCCACTATCAAAATATCGACTATCATCCCTTAGTTTAAAAATCATAGCTTGACATGTAAAAAAATGTATTTTGCTTTCAAACTATCCTTAACGCACTATTTCAGCAAATTAATTGAATAGATAGCCATTAAACTACACCAGGTGTTCAGTGAATTATGCCTTCTTGTCCCTGGCAGACAAGCCATCTTCAGATCATGCAGGTGCACAAAACCTAACAGTTTACTACGGAAGAAACTCTGGAAGGCAAGGATCCAAATTGCTCTGTGGGCTATTTAAGCAATATGACCCGAGCGGCGGGGGCATTACCGACACAGGTAATGCCCCGGGGCCCATAGTTATAGGCCCTCATCATGTTATCTCAAATTGAACTTAACAAAGAGAAGTGTTGCTACATGGCACTCTTAGATTGTAATATTATCCTTCAAATTATCCAAAGGTAAGTTTATCAAATGCCTACAATTTAAATTGTACTATCACATATCTGGTGCAATTCACAAATTATTGGAATTAATTAAATTGAATTGAAGCCTCCCAGAATCTGTACTGCAGTCAACAAACACTTTCATCTTATCTGAGCAAACACCTGGATAGAAAGGACCTCAGAATGCTAGCTGCCCGTATGAGGTTGTGTTGTTTGCCTAGATATGAAAGCTGTCTTACAGTTTGTCACCAGCAATCAGGAGGAGTACATGGGTGGTAATGGCTGGTAATGGCCAGCAGCCCAAGCCCAGACAGGCTCGAGTGGAGCGAGGGCCTCAGTGAAAGCTTAGGGCCGTAACCTGCCATGTACACACCCCCTACAAGGGAGTGATTGCTATTCGCACCCGAGGGCTCCCTCCGGGCTGCAAATAGTTGTTTATTTTTATGGGAGACAGGGTCCATGGGTGGGGGATAGGGTGGCGTATGGGGAGGTAACAGGAAGTGACTCCGTGTTGCCTCTCCACGATCAAGATGGTGAAACGGGGGAGGTACTCTGTGTGTTCTCGCCTGCGTTTCCAGCCATCGGATTGGCTGAGCAACCTTAGCCGAGTGCAAATATGTTGAGTTGAGCATTTGGTAACTGCACGTTTGCCAGATCAAATTCAGGGCACCTGCATTTGCTCTGGTGGTAGTTTGAGTGTGCATACACACACACCATGTGTGCATTTGCAAACAGTGTTTTTGGATGTGAAAATGCCATAGGACACTGCCACACAACCACCCATTCCTACCAATCTGGCTTACTTTAGTCCCATCGGTGGCAGCGCATGCAGAAGGTATAACTGTTGAGTGAACTTCTGAAGTGCTGGTCTACACAGAATACGTTAAATCATATGTGCATTGTTTTACACATATTGTACACAGGTAGCAGATGTCTAATATGCATACAAAAAAATGGATATGCCAGAAATGAACCCATGGGTAGAGTAAAACTATGCAACCCTCACTGTGTGGAGGTCCTCACTCACAGCATGACTCCATGTGAGAAGAACATTTTTAAACTGAAGGGTGTTGTTTTTGTATGAAAATGCTGCCTCCTCTGCAAAGTGTGCTATATTAGTGAGGTGTTCATGCGACCAACTGTGCACCTCGTACCATAAATATACCTTATTTTCTTAATGTCCCGAGCTATACAATTCATATTTCTAAGTCGCATGAAAAAGGAATATATTCATGTTCCTGTTTAAGTCACATAATCCACCCATACCATCAAAAAACACGTGAAACGCTGGAGACTTTGTAAGCATGAACCAAAACGAACTTACAAAAGGTGCAGTCTTTGGGTTGATTTAAATACCAAAATAATTAGGTCACAAAATATACCTCCAGGAGGTGTGTGCTACTTACCTAATGGTTCAGTCGGGAACGTGCAGAGGCTTCTAGACTTAGTCAGTGACTGGTGTTTGGCCCGGAGGAGGCTGAATGGGAGAGAAGATGGAACAGAAACTCAAAACGGGTTCGCCACCTAATTTATGTCAATGCACTTTGGGGTTGAATCACCAAGATGCTATTCCTAGTAACTCTGACTTACTCCTGGAACAAGACGTTGATTTTCAGAGAATTTACTGAAAGTAACTCATTTACTCCTGAAAAGAGAAGAGTAAGTCGCGAGTAACTGCTTTGTGATGTGAATAGGCACTATCCTGAAGTAACTTCGAAAGCCTGATTCACAAAATGTTTTTAATGGAACTTCCCAATAAAAAAACGCTTTTGTAAATAAGGTCACAGAGTCTTTCCTGGTATCATCTTTGTGAATTGACCCCTTCATTTGTATGTTTGATGCAAATCGCATCATTGTTAAACGATTGTGGGATCTCATAATTGTAGACATTGGGCCTCATTATGAGGCTGGCGGTAAGGGGTTAACTGCACCAGTAAGGATGCCGGTGCCGTTAACCCCTTACCGCCGCAATCCGAGGTCCCTTAGCGGGTCCCACTAAGGCCGGCTGGTTTTACCAGCCACCCTTAGTGGGAGCCGCTAAGGGACCAGGGAGCTAATAACGGGCCCGCTATTTGCGGGCTCGTTTTTAGCTCCTTCCCCATTCCCATTGAGCCCTATGGGGGCTCGAATGGGAATGGGGAATGGTTTTCAGAATGGGGACTTACCGGGTCCTCCAAGGTTGAAATGACCTGGTAAGTCCCCATTCTGAGAACCCGGACACGACTTTGGAGGCAGCCATGGTGCTAATAGCACCATGGCTGCCTCCAAAGTCATAATGACCTCCATTGTGTGTGGCTTTATGTCATACATTGTCCACTTCTACATGATTAAGAACGTTGGAAAAAGCACCTCATTGATACAAACATACGGTAATAGTCAAGACAGATACATTAATCGTAATATTTATGTAAACAGAATCTTCAAAATGTGTTGTGAATATCTTATATATGACTCTTTTGGGGCATAAAGAACATTCTAAATTCAGTATTCTCCTACTATGACATCACACACATCGAATAAAGAACTAATATTCCACTGGTGTGACCTCACAGCAGAGGCAGGCTTTTTGAACCGCCTGATCTTTTCCTTTGGTCCAGGTTGTTTATGCACTCCTCATGCTTCCCTCATAAAGGACCTGTGCTGCTGGTTTATTGGGACAATGTAGATCCACAGATATCAGACCACTTGCAATTCCATGAATCAAAAGTCTCTTCTACAACAAGATGCAGAGAATGGAAAGACTTCTGTCTTATTCCAATTAATTTTATGGCCTGATAAACTCCCTACCTCATCAAAGATTCCCTTCAACAATATACTACCGTCATGAGGGTTAGACAGATTTATAGTTATATCATCAGCATACAATAATACCTTAATTTCCCGCCTGTGCAAATACCAAGAATTCCCTATTCCTGTTTGATATAAGCTGCAGAGTCTCCAAAGGAATTATAAACAAAAATGGCGACAATGGGCATCCCTGCCTATTGCCTCTTGTTAAAGGAAAGTTGTCAGAGAACTCACCATTCACCCACATTTCAGCCATCACTTCAGCATGTAGACAACAAACCGCCTTCAAAAAACCTTTACCAAATCTAATTTTCAGTAAGATATGCTCCATGAACACCCAATTAACTTTATCTAAGGCTTTCTCGACATCTAAGAAAATCAAGACAGTGTCTGAAGGAACACCATCACAAAGTCTCAACACATGAATGAGCGTCCACATGTTATCATAAACAAACCTTTGCATCATAGTCCAGTCTGAGATTTATATATTACATTTTGCATATATTTATCTAATCTATTCGCCAACATTTTTGTAAATGATGTAATATCCACATTGAGTAGCGAAATCGGGTGATAATTTGCACATTTGTTGTGGTCCCTGCCTGGCGTGGGAATCAACGTAATTAACGCCTTTCTCATAGTAGGACACAGAACCCTGTTTTGCAAAATATAATTGTATTAATCAGATACAAAGGGAGCCAACTGAACCACAAAGGCCTTACAGAACTCAACCGGTAAACCATCTAATTGTGGAGATTTACTAACTTTAACTTTAAGTTGACCAATAGACATCATTTCAGCCACCTCAATCTTGTTCTCAGGAGTAAAGACTGGAATCTCATGTTTTCCAAAGAGTCTATCCAAATCTGATCTAGACAGAAAGATATCTTCTTTATAGAGCAATTCATAGAAAGAACAAAGACATTCACACATTTCCACATTCTGTGTTATTGGAACACCATGCACATTCTCTATGCTGTTAATATAAGATCTCTTGGTCATACCTTTACATTTATTAGCCAGCAACCTGCCACTCTTATCACCAAACTCCCATTATATTTGTTTAACAAAGAATATCCCCCTCTCCATTTGAATATTAACTTTATTGCTCCGGGCATCCTGCACCCTTTTCTTTTATAATGTGTCACTAACAACTCTAGATGATGCAAACGTTTGTTGAAGCTATTTAAACTCATCTTCTAATAACTTCAGATCCGCCAATCCTGTCTTCTTAATATGACATGTCTGACTAATTAATTCACTGTGTATCACCGCCTTAAAGCTATCCTAAACCATAAGCATATCGGTTGAGTTTCTGTTTTCCATAAAGATTACTTCAATAAAATTCTTCAGTGCAGTAGTCACATCCAAGTCTTTTAAAATCCCTTTCTTTAGTCCCCACCTAGCAAAATTCGGGCCTGCATTACCTACATGGTCTATCAATGCGTGGTCCAAAATCCCAGGTTCCTGTATATCAACACACATTGTCTTATCAATAAGATTATCAGACAATAGCAAAAAGTAATTCATAGAATACGAATCGTGCACAGGAGAACAGAATGAAAATTATTTTATACCCGGATAGTTTATCCTCCAGATATCTACCATATCAAATCTCTGAATCAAGCATCCAAAATCTCTGCTTACCCTAACACCTGCATACCTACATGACACTGAGCGATCCAGTTTACAGTCAGGTATATAGGTGAAGTCTCCGCCCAATATAATACTCTCCCCTTGCAAACCTCATAATAAAGAAGTTAGTTCATCATAAAAGTGCCCCCATGGAAAGCATGGGCCACACACGGATCCAACGGTAATCAGTTTGCCATCACAGACAACATAAGCCAGTATTATTCAACCGCCACAATCTCTAGCTACATATTCGGCAACAACATTCACACCTCAGCAGAACAAAATACACACTCCTCTCGATTTTGAGACATAACTATTAGAAAGTTCCTGTGTGCATCTCAAATTAGTGAAAAGGTTCTGTGAGCTCTCAAGCAAATGTGTTTTTCCTGGAGAGTAATATATCTGCCGCAGCCCTCCATATCCTTGCCATGACCTTTCTTTTTTGCGGGCAGTTTAAGCTCTTAACATTCCAAGGAAAGTCATTGGTGTCATTCACAATGTGAACCTTATCACAAGATTAGCATAAAGGTGTTTATCAGCATCTTGAATATCATACTACTACATGAGTGATGCCAAGCATGCATTAACTAAGACATCCCACTATTTGAGATAACCTTTAGCCGTGTCACGTTCATTACCTCAATAACAAGGAGCAGATTCACACACAACATACTCAACACAAGAGTCAAAGCAGACAACAAAACAAAAAGATGCGCAATTAAGCACCAAAGAGACAGCAGCCTGATAATACTCAGGCTGTTTATGAAAACCCATATTTCAAAGGCTTGGTATGATTTGAACCGTGCCCTCCAGATTACCATGCTACATACATATCATTTCCAAAAGAAAGATATCTCCCCCTACACACCGAAATTCTGCCGCCTACAGTTCACCCAGCCACCGTAAATCACTTCATATTATCCTCCTCTTCACCAACAAGTCATCCCCAAGGATAGGACATTATAGGTTAGTACATTGCAGGTTTACATAACGTTAACACTATGCAGAGCCCCACGAGTGAGTTTAAACAAAGAGGCTCCTTCTGTCAGAGGAAAGGGAATGCGAACGAAACAAAAGCAAATAAAAGGGACAATGAGTAAGTAAAGTCTAAAATCTATGATCTTCACAAGCATTTGGGCCATAACAAGTCTACAGAAAGATTCATCTAAAGTCATAAAATTCCAATTATACATTGTGAATATGTGCAACTCATCTTGTATTCCAGGCAATAGTCAAAACAGCTTACATCTCACCCTCAGTCATATCCATTTCAGTTTGGGCATGATTACACCAACGTATCAGGCTCAATTATATAACATAGAACACTAAACTAGCCGTTGAGCTGCAGAGTCGCACTCACGGCCGTGTTACTCAGGTGATGAAGTGAGTTGGCCGATGGTACAGGACACGTCCCTAGGCCTTCTTTCTAATAGTGATCTAGTGTTCAAAGATAATGCCAATGTCTCGCAATAGAACTATTGTTTACATTGATGTATACATTGAAAAAGTACTGTTGAGGGCTACAGTTGCAGCTGTACCCAAGGCCAACACTCTAGTGTCATTGCTCACTTGTTAGTTGGTGGCCGTCCGAAGACCAGTTAAGAGGCAAATGTGAAATTGATGAACAGTCAGCAGAGATGCTTTCAAGATTGTCCAAAGGTATAACTATAGTTGGGATACAAAATTTAGGACACAAATATATGGAAACCCCTCAAAAAGCAAAACAAGTGCTTAAAGGAATAGGTCAAGTTGCTCTGACATATCACAGTTTGTTGGTACGTTAACGGATAAAGTTCTAGTCCATTCTGACTCTTCCAGATGCTGACAGGTGTAGACACAGAGCCTTTTTCTAGTCTGACCTTAGTGAAGGCATACAGGACAGGTTGGCTTGAGGTCCAGCATAAGAGGATGTAGAGCAGCAGGAATGTCTTTTACTTCTCAGCCTGTTCAGAAGTGGACTAGCATGGGTGAATGGCTTCTCTTGAAGGGAAGTGGTAAGGCGTTGTGCTGGCTATTTGCTCTTTTGTTAGGTCCAATAAGGAGAAAAATATTCTTTCACTGTGTGCCCTTAGACCCTTATTTCGATTATAACAGAAAGACCCCAACCCCATTTGCTTGGGCAGCTGGGGTTTACTCCATTAGCTTTGCCTCATTATCTGCAAAAAGTGGCAACAGGCACTGATAAAGTGTTCCTTTTCTACTCCATCTAGATAATCCCAGTAGAACACTGCAGTGCATGACTTTACATGCAGATGGGAGAAATAACTATTAGCAGCCATCAGGAAATAAAATGGCAGCCACCATTTTAATAGATTTGTTCAGTTAGGTTGCAAACCATATAAACAGACAGCACCCTATCAACCACCACACAAACTAACCCACCCCGGCTCCAATTTGCCATCCATTTATATTCCCTCATGGTCTGTCCCCTCATAATACACATCACATCCGTTTGACCTCTCCCCGCCCCAGGACATGACCATGGTGTGCATTGTATATATCCGCAGTCCGTCTTTTGTGTCCACCTCATCTCCAGTCCTCCTTTGATCATCTGCTTGCGGGTCAGTTGCTCTAGTCTGACGATATCTGGCATGGTCCTCCTCAAGTGAGGGGTGTGGAGCCACCACCCACTGACGCACTTGTGATTGACAATAAGGCCCCAATGTCCGTGCCGGTTTAGGCCAGCATAATCCAAGTTGGAGGTGCAGGTGGCCGTCACCCAGTGCCCCAAAAGCTCCTGAAAGTGCTGCCTAGGCTGTCTTACAGCACATGTCCTTTTAGGGAGCCTTCAGGGCAAGCATTGCCATAAGCCAACAAGCAGGGAATACCCTATACATTGTCGACTGCGATAAAAAAGAAAAATAACAAACACTTGGGTACATATATAATAAAAACTGACACTTCAGATATCCAACCCTATTCCCAGACTCCTCCCACATCATGATTTACCATTTTTTATGATCACTGTCGTTCCCTGCCTCTATGGTGTTACTACAGCATGAATCTTATTCCCCATCCCCGGGGATCATCAATGTTCACATTACTTACCAACACACCCAGAAACTACGTTTTGTTGTTGGAAAACCAACAGTGACAGAGTTCTGACAGAAGCCAATTTGGGTGCAACTGTTTGGGTACTGTTGAACTATATCCCATCTAAGTTCTATTATGTTATTTTACTCTACCTTTTTAAATGGAATCAATCACTACCATAGTAGTTTCAAAGCTCTGAAACATTGTTTGCAGCATATAAGGCCCCTGCCTAGGGTAATCATACCATAGTCGGTTTGAATGCAATGCAAAGCATAAGCAAGGGTGAAGTAAGAGGGAGGGAAAAGCAGGTAAGTAGTTTGCATATGCAGGGAGAGGGTTAGGCAGGGTGAGATTCTTGTATTAGTGTAAATGTGGGTTTGTCCATGATAAATGTGACACAAAAGAGTATGTGTTGAACTCATTTGCACGTAAGGGAGCATTATAAAATAGACCACAAATAGTGTATGGTGCGTGAGTGGTTCAAAAACGTGCTGGGGCAATCCTGGTAGATATGTAGTATAATGATATATTGTGACAAATGGACTTCTGCCCTGCAGGAGTACAATGATGAGTAGAGGCTAAAACGACCACTCAGCTCTCACACTTCTACAAGCCAACACAATCGTAAAGATAAAGAAGACACAGTCAAGAGAAATACAGCCTTTGCCTTTTGTGGTAGCATGGGACGAGGGACGTCTATACTCTTAAGAGGGCTGTGAATGTGATTCATTAGCAACCCAAACAATGAGGCATAACAGTCCAAAATAAAGGAATGTCCACTCAAGGTTCTATAAAAATATATACACTTCAATTAAACACACCATGTACAATAATAACTAACTAGAAAACCACTACACAAAACCCACCCCTGAGGAAAGAACACAGAATAAGCACAGATAGTAGATGCAGCACTCTGGGTAATGAATCATGGGTAAAAGGCAAATGAAAGCAACAATATTCTTGAAAAAGGATATATACTTGCGAGCAAAAAGGATTCAATGTGACTTAACCAGTTGCTAGGGCCAAAAAGCAGTACCTTCTTTGCAGTTCTTGGTGGTACAGCAGCGCCGAACCAGGCTTCTTGGGACTGATTGAAGCTCGGGAGAAAGCAAACGGCAGCAAAAGCGGGTCCTGCTCATTGAAAGGGGTTGAACACTTCTTGAAAAACATTCCAACCAGTTCAACCATGGAAAACACTAAAATGCTGTCGGTCTTGACTCTCAGGGTAATGCTAATCACAATCCAGGGGCTTAGGGACAGGATGAGTCCTTTTCTCAGGCTCCCAAACATGGGAGAGGCTGGCACACTAGTGCAGGGGCCCTCCAACCTGGTGAGGCCCTGGGTACTGCTGTGGCTGGCAGAGAGACGGCCTTGCTCCAGCAGCAGGTCCCTTCTTAGGTTGGTGTGAGTCCCACTACAGGGATTCAGGGACAAGATGGGTCCTTGTTCTCGCGCTCCCAAAAACAGAGAGGCTGGCACAGAACTGCAGGGGTCCTCCAACCCAGTGAGGTCCTGGGTACCGCTGTGGCTGGCAGAGAGGCAGGTCCTGTTGCAGCATCAGGCCACACCCAATGGTTCCTGGCACTGGTTAGGGGACAGAGCTGGTCTCTGTCTTCACCTCACAACTGGAGGACTTTAGAAAGGACTGCTCTCACAGCAGGGTCAAGTGAAATCTTCTCAAGTGATGATCAAAAGATGCTTCAATATGATTCCCCAGGTGATCCAAGTAAGCGGTGGGAGATCCCTTCTTTTATAGGCAAAAGTCCCCATGTGAGTGACCTAAAACTAACCTTCTTTAGGGGTCCAATCCCTGCCCTTGAAATGTGTGGACTTTGCCCTTATGATGTCACATCCAAATTGCTTGTCTCCAGAGGAAGTGGAGGGGACAGGAAAGAGAAAGAGGCAGAGAGAATTAAGATGGCATAACCCTCCCACAACTGTACAGAGCCCTCTCTGGCTTTACTAATACTAACTCAAACCCCTTCCCTTCTCAATTGGATCAAATGCCTTTAGAAATGCAGCCCACTGGGGTGAAGCCTGGCTCTCTGTAAATGGATGTGCCTCTTGGTTTCTTTTCCCAGGTCAGTGTCCTGTGGAAAGGAACAAATATAAGCAACTCCCCAATGTTACAGTCCTGTCAGTGGTGAGAGTGAGCTTTGTCTAGGAGGAAGACACATAATCCTTAGAGAGCTGAACTGGACCCACATGGGTGACACATGTGCAAACAAAATTGGATGTGGTATTAATAATGATGAGAATAACATCCACCATACCCTAATTTAGGTACTGCTTATGTTTAAAGATTATTCTGCCACCAGGAGGTAGACCCATAAATATAGAGTTTTGGGAGCAGGGTGCATATTTTAAATACATCCCCTGCTCTGCAGAGAACTTGAATGTCATGAGGAAACCTGTGACCTCTGAACCTGCTCTGTGCCACTGCTAGAGCAGGTGCTGCAAATCAGGATACTAGTACTGTAGGGCAAAAGTACACACTATGATTTTGGCATGAAGCTTCCAGCCCTTTCAGAGCTGGAATTACCCACATCATTTGATAACTAAATGAAAAACAAAAATGACAGGGATTTCACACCCTTGCCAGATGGCAATTTATCACACATATGCATGGAATTCATATATAAAAACTTTAGTTGCAGGGACGTTAAGGTGAGAACTTAATGCAAGAAAACCCCTAAAGTACAGCTAAAGCCACCTTAACTTCACACTCCCTGTTGCGCCGCCTATGACCACAATGATGACATCACAGATCACAATCTGATGATATCACTAATTACATTACAACATTAACTGGCATTAAGCATGGCCTTCAGCCATGGTCAGTGTGCATGGCCAATTATATTTTAACACATGAGTGGGTACTAGTCCTGGCCTTCAGTTATGGAAAGTGGTCACAACCTTCACCCATGGGCACTGAATATTTTAAAACACTAACAGGCTTCCAACCATAGATCCTTTACCAGTGGATACAGCTTTCAACTGTGTCCAATGTGTATTATGTATACTGATCAAGCACTAGCCATGGACTGTAGCACAACACTGGCCAATGACCACACTCTTTGGCTGTACCCACTATATATTCTAACACATAAAGGGGCCACTAGCCATGGCCTCTGAACTTGAGCAGTTTGTACATCTTTTGGCCATGTCCCCTGTATATTTTGAAATAATAAAATGCAATAAGTGATGGCCTTCGGCTGTGCCCCCTGTGTATTATACAACAATAAACAGCCACTACCTATGTCCTTCGGCCCTGCCCACTTTATATTATATACAATAACCAACCGCTAGCCATGGTCTTCAAAACAATACCAGTTAGCGGCCACGGCCCTTGTCTGTGTTGACTGTATATTCTAACATATTAATTGGCACTAGTTATGGCATTTAGCCATGGCAACTGACTACTGCTTTCAACATTGTCCACTGTATATTTTAAAACAGGGATGGGCTACTAGGCATGGCTTTTAACCATGCATACCAGTATTTTTTAACACTATCCGACCACTAGCTATGGTCTTTGGTGCTGGCCAGTGACCCCAGCCTTTGTCATGGGCAAGTGTATGGCCCAAATTGTTATTAGGTAATCGAAGTTTTCATGAGCTAACTTATAAATGATGTTATGTCTAATTCCATTATTGATGTAATCAGTTATATACAATGTAATTAGTATTGTCACCAGTGATGGCATTAGTGATGTAATTAGTGATGTCATCAGTGATGTGATCTGTCATGTCATCATTGTGGTCAGAGGCTGCGCAACAGGGGGCACGAAGTTAAGGTGGCCTTAGCTGAATTGCAGGGGTTGTGTTGTGTTATGTTCTCACCCTAACGTTCCTGAAACTAAAGTTTTTACCTTGAATTTCAAGGGTTTTGTTATTCCAAACATTATTGGTTTAATAATACAGACAATTGAGCTAATAAAAATGATGTATCATGTGTACGAAGTAAAATAAAAAGAAATTGTGCAACCACAGAGACTTTGCATATTTACTTACATTTTTAAAGTGTTTACTTTTATATGTATTGTTGATACATCCAAAATTATTAAATTGTTACAATAACTGTGTACAAAGACTGCACTCAATATATCCTAAAATAATTATTTAAAGACTACTGCCCACATATATAAAAGTATAAAAACTACCACTGCAATAAACAAACATGTATATATAAACCGGGTGACAATAAACAAAGGACATTATACTGGGCTGTTGCAGGACAGAGAATGGGGAGGGCAAGTAAACTTGGAGAACAAGGAATAGAACAGCAATATATAAACTAAGCAAGAAGAAACAGGAGAAATTATATTAGGTGGATGTAATATAACAGATGAGGTAGGGTAAGTCAACTTGGACAACAATAGGCTATAGGATGGGGTAATTAAACTTGGAGACTAAGCTGTTGTGAGTGCCTTCAGCGTTACCTCCATAAAAAAGCAAGGTATGCACAAATACATTTCTGACAATATTAGCGGGTGAAGGACCAACACAGCAAAAAGGAGATTGAAAAAGTGATGTACAAATTCTGTGGAAAGGTTTTCCAGAAGGGTCCTTCAAACAAGCCGTTGCACATTTTGGGAACTTCAACGTTCATTCAACATCTTGTCTCCGTACATTTGAATGAAGTGAAAGAATCATATAGAAAAGCTCATATAAACATAAAGTCAAAGCGCATGGAACAAAACTAACAAACCAGAATTCATCATCTATACCACAGTGAAACATTCAAAACTAGACTAGGGTGGCTGAAGTTCAAAAACAGAGAAAGGATGGGTTGGACACAAAGAATAACAGTGTTGTGCATAGCAGTGCAGAAGGTATGTGGTAAAATGCATAGAGAATAAAACCGTAGGAGATTGCATGTGTGACCCAACTGCCAGGAGTCATCACAAAATAGTGTAGGTTCCATCCCCACCACATAAGAGGGCTACAGGAATGAAAACGTATGTACACATGGATAAACTACATAGACCTGCACAATATGTGGATACACTACAACTACAATAAAACAATCAACAAACTAACAATAAAGTTATAAAAACTACCACTGCAATAAACAAACGGGGATATTTAAACTGGGTAAGAATAAACAAACAATCTTATACTGGGTGGTTACAGGACAGACGATGGGGAAGGTTAAGTAAACTTGGAGAACAAGAGAGAATAGGGTGGGATATTTAAACTTGGAAAACAAGGGATAGAAAACAATCTCCAAGAAGACCCCCACTGCAGATAGTTTGAAATAGTTCAAGGTAAAAGAACACTGTTTAAAAAAAAAATTGAGAAAATCCTATGCACCTTCTGCAAAAAGACACTAAGACGTGGACCTTCAAATGTTTTATTTCAAAGCTTGGAAACATCCGGTTTTAGTGGGACACTGCCGACAGTCAATAGACCCTCAACTTCTGCAGTCTTTTCAATTCTACCTTTTCCAATTGGACTGCTCCCAATGTTTCAGTTATGAGAGTAATGTGTTGCCTATTTCACGTTGGCTTCTCCCAGAAGATGCTACACACATCCATTGAGAAATGATTTTCTCGAAACATAACGTACATTGCCATCACTAATTCACTAACACGTTAGAGGTACGATAAAAGTATAAAAACTCTTACTATGATCAATGAACATACATATATAAACTGAATGAGAACAAACATGGGACATTATGCTAAGGAATTACAATAGAGTAAACTTGGAAAACAAGAGAGAATGTGGTAGGTTAAGTAAACATGCAGAACAAGAAAGGATGGGGTAGGTTAAGTAAACTTGGAGAACATGGGAAACATTTTGAATACAGGTTACCTTTCACTGGAGGTAACTGAACAACTTCTTCAGTAGCCAGAGCACCTCAAGTACATGAATTCTATCATCGCCTGCTCACCATAAAACAATACAGACCCAATCAGAAAATAAATACAAACAATCCAGCTTTCTTGCAACAAATATTTAAAAAACAGCCACAACAAAATGAAACAATAAAAAGAAATCACTAAAATGAACTTGCCAATCACCATCAATTGTACTACCTCACAGAAAACAGCTAAAGATACTGCACAGCTGAAAGTGCATTGAAATTAAAATAAATACAATTTAAAAAAACTTCAACATCACTAAAATGAATAAGAAAACTTAATGCCTGCATATAAATGCCATTGATTGACAAATCTAATTTTGTAGGTCCATGTGAGGGAAAGTTAAAAAAAACATTAGAAAATACTTGCTACACAATCAGAGCAGATGAAAAAAATATAATAAACACCACCTGATAGCAGTGATTAATATAAATAACACACATAACAATACAAATAAACATTAAAATGTAGAAAATATGTATTATCAGCCCCACTTCTCCCATGTGCATAGTGAGAGTTCTGAAATCAAAAGAATAAAACTGCAGAAAATGGTGGCTTTTAGACTATACAAAATGAATACCAAAAAAACAGAGTATATGCCAATAAAACTACTAAAATTGATGACACATTTTCACTACAACCAACCACAAAGAGCTACACAAATAGAACCCACCCAGCATCTTTCATAGCCGTTACTACTTGATGCGGCTTCAGATCTTGCTTTGTTACCGTAGCTACATGTCATTTTTTTGCAAACTCAAAAACAAACTAGGACAACCTTCAAAACATCAAATAAAACAAGGGAACACCTAAGCACTTGAAAAAACCGACACAAATGAAATGATGTGCTGTTTCATCCACATATCAATATGATTATTGCACAGACAATGAATGTTTTAATAGACACTGCTATAACCATAGCCGCACCTACAGGTACAACTATTACAATTATAAAGATGAAATATGGTATTGTCTTTTTACAAGTACGAAATTAGCTGTCTGCATTGCGTTAGTTCAATATTTAGATTCCTTATTTCCCAAACCACCAAAGTAGCTCGATTAAGTCCATTGGTTACTGTATTATAGTGGAAATAATTTTGTCATAAGTTTATGAAAGTTTTAAATGATTTTATGTAAGAAATGAAATATTCTTTGATTTAAATGTGAATTGTATATTTGTAATGTGTTAAATATTGTTTATAGATTTGTTTATTTGTATATTTGAAAGGTTGATTTTATCAACCAACCAAATAAAAATCAAAAATAAAAAACAATTATAAAAAGCATCAACACGCCTTTGCACGTGCTTTCATAGAGGCGGTTATTGAAAAGCCCCTGCAAGCCATTTGCAGTTAACCGCGCTGCATGAAAAAAACTACAAATGGAAAATTGTATTTACACTCCCACAAACTCCAAACAAGTGTCCCCAACACACCTACCAACCCCCATTCACTCCCCATAGTCCTCCTCCACTCCCCTCGTCTCTCCCAATACCCCAAAACATTCAATGCGTCTATGATATTACTCCACCCAAAATGTCGGATAGCAGCGACTACCACATGTCCACAAACACATGATGTGCCATTTCTCACAAATATACCCATGGCTACACAGGGTGCCATATTTACCGGGGGGCAGCAACGTGGTACACTAGGTTGGTGCTGAATAGCCACAAGTAAACATCCCAGTCGATACCTTGCTAGGCTCGATCCTCACTACACTAATCACTCCCCTTTGTTATGGCCACAGCTATGAGGATTCTTTAAAAAACAAATCTGAGTCTAGAATATAAATGACAAAAGAGACAGTAGTGATACAATGGTACTTGAAAGATGTCAATACCATTAATAGCTTTTCATGGAGTTATTTAAAGTAGATGATGGTAACGTAGTACGTTAGGATATAGAAGATTAGGGTTAGGTAGGGTGGATAAGGTTCAAAAACAGGAATAGGATGGGTTAGACACAAACAATGAGAGTATAGTGCATAAATAGTTCTACAATCAGAAGGACAAAACTGCATAACATGATAGCTTTTATACTTTCCAAAATCAAAACCACAGCCTGACTCAGTTTTTCACCTGTATAGCCTATGAAAATCTGATCATCAATATGAAGTGTTGATAGTCTAGATATGTAAAAGCTTGGGGTTCTGCATGGATCCAATCTATGTAATCTCTCCTCCCCTTTACCAGAATGAGCTGGAGGATGGAAAGAGTGCAATACAATTTTCTGCCCTACATGGAAATCAGAAATTATTTTGGGTAAAAAGGCTTAACCCTCAGAACAACCCTATCCTTGGGGAAGATACTAAAGGGTGGCTTGGATGATAGTGCCTGCAATTCACTAACTCTACAGGCTGAGGTTAATGCTACCAATAGAATGGTTTTAAATGTTAACAACCTTAACAGACAAGAATGAAGAGGTTCAAAGGGTGCATGCATTAGAATTTTTAGTACCAGATTAAGGTCCCAAATTGGAACCAGGACAGTAGATGGGGAAACACATTGGTGTGTCCCTTTATAAATTGTGTCACCAGTAGGATTTTGAAATATGAACATTCTTCTGATGAGTGTTTAAAGATGGATAGCGCCACCAAATAGCCCTTAAGAGTTCCAACTTGGAGCCCCAGATTGGCTAAGGATAGTAGAAAAGATAACACTTCTAGTGTTTTGCGTAGAAAAGGGTCTACATTCTTGTATTTGCACTGGTTACAGAATTTGTTCCAATGGCAACGGTACAAGGACTTAGTTGCTGGCCTTCTGGCCGAAAGCAAACTCTCCATTACGTCATCTGGGAGGTCCCAATCCTTGTATCTCAACTTCTTAGAAACCATGCATGAATGCTGAGTGTCTTGACCTCTGGATGGAGAACCCGACCCCTCTCTCATGAGAAAAGGTCCTCTCTAAGTGGAAGACGTATTGGAGGGCAGATGGACTTGTCCAGAAGGTTCAGGTACCACGTCCCCCTGTCCCAATCCGGGGCAAATAGGATCATGTGTTTTCCCAAAATTTCTCAACCTGTGGATCACATGAGGAATGACGAGGACTGGAGGAAACGCGTAGATGAGTGGAAACTCCCAGTCCACCACAAGTGCTTCTCCTATAGCTCCTCTTGGTGGAAATTTCCTGGAGCAGTACAGTTTGCATTTCCGGTTGACACTTGTCACAAATAGATCCACTTGAGGGGTTCCCCAAAGGATGAAGATCTCTTGAAGGACTTCCTGAGCTAGTTCCAAGTCATGGGAGAGTGAGCTCTGCTTCCTCAGAGCATCCGCCGCTGTGTTCTCCTCTCCGGCTAGGTGAACTGCGATAGAGAGATTCCTTCTTGAATTGCCTGGTCCCAGAACTGTATTGCCTCTCTGCACAGTGGTAGTGACCCTACACCTCCTCTTTTGTTGAGGTAGTACATGGCCACTGTGTTGTCCATCATTATCAGGACATTATTTCCCTGTACAGAGGTGCAGAAAGGCCTTCAGCGTAAGTTTGATTGCCCTCAGCTCTAACAGAAGGAAGTGTAGTTTGGACTCTAATGGAGACCAACGACCAAAGGTTGTCAGATCGTTGGCGTGGGCTACCCAGCCTGTGAGTGAGGCGTCCATCACTACTGTTATCCCTGGCCATGGTTGACAAAAAGGTTCTCCCTTCAGAATGTTGTCCTTGCAGGCCCACCACAGAAGATCCGGTGCGACCCTGCTCAGAACCTGAAGTAGGTCTGACATATTCCCTGAAAGTTGGCACCATTGTGTCCTGGTCCTGAGGGCCCATTGAAGGGCTCTCATTCTCAGGGCGAACCTCTGGCACCAGAAAAATGCAGGATGGCATTAGGCCGAGCATTCTCAAAATATCAAAGGCCGGAAGACGCTGGGCACTCTGAAATTTGGAGACCATCTGTAGAATGTCTTGAGCCCTCACCTCTGGTGGTGAGCACTTTCCCAAGGATGTATCCAGTACAGCCCTGATGAACTGGAGCTTTTGAAAAGGTGTCATATGGGACGTCTTGTAATTGAGGGAGAAGCCCAGTCTGTGAATAGAGTGGCAGGTGACGTCGAGATGATCCAGGACTTGTTCAGGAGAACACACCCTGATCAGTCAATCATCCAGGTAGGGGTAGACGTGAATCTCCCCTCTCCTGAGACTCGCTGCCACCACCACCATCAGTTTGGTGAAAATCCTTGGGGCGGAGGTGAGACCGAAAGGCAGAACTCAAAACTGATGAGTACTGCCAATGGCAAACCTCAGGTGCTTTCTGTGTTTGAGATGAATGGGCACATGAAAGTAAGCCTCCTGAAGGTCCAATGACACCATCCAATCCTGGAATTGGAGGGTCTGAAGAATCTGAGAAAGTGTGACCATCTTGAATTTGTCCTTCCTAAGGAACTTGCTCAACCATCTCAAATCCAAGATGGGTCTCAGTCCTGCGTCCTTGTTGGGGATTAGGAAATAAGGAGAGTACCATCCCTTGTTCCTTTCTGTTACAGGCACCAGTTCTATGGTGCATTTCTCTAGCAGGGTCAAAATCTCCTGCACAAGGAGCAGATCTGGAACCCTCAAAGAGTGGCTCCCCAGTGGATTGTTCTGAGGTCGCTGAATGAAAGGAAGACATTACCCGTGGGCTGTGGTTTCCAATGCCCAAGCATCCGAAGTAATGTCTTGCCATTCTTTCAGATGCTCAGACAGCCTGCCTCCCACAGGTGTTTTTTGACTCAAGACCTCAAAGAGGTCTTTAGGCAGCGATGCAGTGGCTGTTGGTAAGGGTGCCCCTGCTTGAGCGGGCTTCGCACGTCTGCCTTGTCCACCACGAGGCCCCTTTGGCCAGACTTTGCTCTTGCTCTTCCAACTGAGGAGTAGTAGCATTGGACAAAAAAAAGTCTGTGGCTGCCTAATAGCTGATAAACCAAATCAAAAGGAGGACTATTTTTAGGGTAATGCAACTGTGTGTTGCCCAATTTCGTTTTCACACTAATAATAACAACACAGTCCTATCGATTGTAGAGGGTTTGACAAAGAAAAGCCAATATGCCTAATTGCGCTTTCCGAATAGTCTCTTAATGCACTTGTGTTGTGCTAAAAGACACATGCTCCACCGCTTTGGCTTTGGCATGTGTTGGCTGCCCCCCAGATGAAGATAAACATTAATTTTATTGGATTTTCTCTGGGTAGGCAGGTGCAAATACAAGTTAGTTAAAATTGTGAAGAGTTTTCTTCAACGACAGTCTCTCTTGAGGTAGGTCACCTCGGATTGAGAAGGGGTCCCTGAATGCTTTTAACAGGGTAGCCTCAAATTGAACGAACTAGAACTGTGCGGTACGTGTTATGCACTAGGTTAGAGTCGTTCTCTTAGCCGACCGGTTTCTGTGGTGCAAATAAGTGGGCCACATTCATCAGGGCTTGTGCAGGGCATCTGCATGTGTGCCTGCTGTTAGTCTCATGGGGCAGCACTGTCTGCGTATCTTAACGTCCTCTCCCCGCTACGTGTGATCTGGTGGCTTAATCAAGAACGGTGAGGTGTCTTCCATGAGCTGCATCACTGCCTCGCCAACACTCATGGAAGACACTGCTTCCGATCGATCCACATCAGGAAGGAGGCCTACGGAGGGTCCTCCCACCATAACCTCTAAGGTATCGGGCCGTCTCACCGTTCTTGATTAAGCCACCAGATCACACGTAGCGGGGAGAGGACGTTAAGATACGCAGACAGTGCTGCCCCATGAGACTAACAGCAGGCACACATGCAGATGCCCTGCACAAGCCCTGATGAATGTGGCCCACTTATTTGCACCACAGAAACCGGTCGGCTAAGAGAACGACTCTAACCTAGTGCATAACACGTACCGCACAGTTCTAGTTCGTTCAATTTGAGGCTACCCTGTTAAAAGCATTCAGGGACCCCTTCTCAATCCGAGGTGACCTACCTCAAGAGAGACTGTCGTTGAAGAAAACTCTTCACAATTTTAACTAACTTGTATTTGCACCTGCCTACCCAGAGAAAATCCAATAAAATTAATGTTTATCTTCATCTGGGGGGCAGCCAACACATGCCTAATAGCTGAACCTAAAGATTTGGCTGCCGCCTTTAAGGTCTGCAACTTCTCAAGGCTTTCGTCCGCCTTGCTGCCAAAAGGTGAGGATCGTCAAAGGCATGTTGAGGAGTCTGCATTGCACATCCGGTGCAAATCTCGACTTCCTCAATCACAACCACACAAATCTGCGTATTACGGTGCTTGTAGCCATGGCTCTGCTGATGCTGTGAGCAGAATCCAGACCCGACTGAAGAGACTCACACATGGCTTCCTTGCCATCTCTAACAATAGCCAATAACCCATCCCTTTCTTCCCCCTCAGTGAATGAGAATTTTGCTAGGGCACATGTGGAGTTGGCTGATTTAAGAGCCATGCTGCATGTACCCTGCAGAAAATACTTTTCTTACCCATCCATCTACTCTCTTGTCATCCCTATCCAGAGGGATAGTTGGATAAACTGCCTGCTTGGAAGTTGTGGTAGCTGCCTGTACCGCCAGACTCTCTGGAGTGGGGTGTTTAGACAGGTAGTCGGGGTCACTACTAAGGGCAGTATTTTGTGGTCAGATTTTTGTTTACTGCCAGAATAGTCTCTGGCATTTCCCAATTTGCCACCTCCCTTTTTTGGAGAAAAATGTGAAACGGTAAAATAGGATCCATTTGCAGACCCTTATCAAGAAAGTCTGTCAGATCATCCTGTTCAAAGGGAAGGGTAGTGTTGTATAAGGCCTAGCTAGGTTGGCTAGGTGATGTGTGTTAATTCCACAAAGGGTAGGTGAGGGAGAAACCATTCTGGAATACAGAACATTCAACCTTGTTATTGTTTTTATAGTTGTGTCAGTTGAGCCCATTCTTTGGATGTGTTTGGGGTCTTTATGTGATGTTACTTACAATGATCCATTAAAGACTTACAGTAAACATATGGCGTTGTTTACTTCTTCAAGAGGTAGGCTTACTCCACCCCAAATAGTTTACAACTTTATACATTAGCTGTCTATATGAAGCATCTGCATGCTCACAAGCTTCAGGTCTACTAAAATCCAGTTCTGGCAAGGTGTCTACCCCACTGGCAGTTTGCAAATTATCATAAAGAGCTTTCAACCTAGACTCTTCCGAAATAAAGCTCTCAGGCACATTTGGTGTACCAAATTGAATACCAAAAGGCGCATCATTGTCTGATGGCTCATTTTCCTCATATATGAATGAAAGATTTTTGAAAAATTAGTTTTCCCAAAGGTTTTGAAAAATGTGGGAAAACTAATGGAACTTTTTCCTCACACCATCTTTATCTTTTCCAATCTCACTCAAAGGCAAATATGGCGCTGGACCACCAGATTTACAGGGTAATTCATAGAATTTCGCAGAAAAGTGTCGCAAGCGGCTGGCGCAGAGTGTCCGCGTGCGATTGACTGCGCCAGGCACGTGCGCTAAAACCGATTTCCGCGCACAGCGTATTCATGGATTTCAGGCTTCCAAACCAGCCGTGGCGCAGAGAATCGCAGCGACCCTGCAGCAGCGCCAGTAACGCCCCCAAGAACGCCCTCGCGCAAGGAAAAGCCATCAAAATCGCTAAATCATCGCAAAGGGCTGTGCTAACCCTGGACCAGTTCACCGGGCTGGCAAACAGCAAACGCCAAGCGGGGAACGTGTATTGCAGGGGTGCGCGGGAAGTTCCACACGGGACTGGCCCCGTGCAAGCAGGGTACGTGAATTTCAGGGGTGCGCGGGAAGTTGCACACGCGATTTCAGCAGGGTACGTGTATTTCAGGGGTGCGCGGCAAGTTCCACACGTGATTTCTGCAGGGTACGTGCATTTCAGGGGTGCGCGGCAAGTTCCACACGCGATTTCTGCAGGGTACGTGCATTTCAGGGGTGCACGGGAAGTTACACACGCGATTGGCCCAGTGCGAGCAGGGTACGTGTATTTCAGGGGTGCGCGGGAAGTTCCACACGCGATAGTCCCAGTGCGAGCAGGGTACGTGTATTTCAGGGGTGCGCGGGAAGTTGCACACGCGATTTCAGCAGGGTACGTGTATTTCAGGGGTGCGCGGCAAGTTCCACACGCGATTTCTGCAGGGTACGTGCATTTCAGGGGTGCGCGGGAAGTTCCACACGCGAATGGGCCAGTGCGAGCATGGTACGTGTATTACATGGGTGCGCTGGAAGTTCCACACGCGATTCCATCAGGGTACGTGTATTTCAGGGGTGCGCGGGAAGTTACACACGCGAATGGGCCAGTGCGAGCAGGGTATGTGTATTCCATGGGTGCGCGGGAAGTTCCACACGCGATTTCATCAGGGTACGTGTATTTCAGGGGTGCGCGGGAAGTCACACACACGAATGGGCCAGTGCGAGCAGGGTACGTGTATTCCATGGGTGCGCGGGAAGTTCCACACGCGATTTCATCAGGGTACGTGTATTTCAGGGGTGCGCGGGAAGTTCCACACGCGATTGGCCCAGTGCGAGCAGGGTACGTGTATTTCAGGGGTGCGCGGGAAGTTCCACACGCGATAGTCCCAGTGCGAGCAGGGTACGTGTATTTCAGGGGTGCGCGGGAAGTTGCACACGCGATTTCAGCAGGGTACGTGTATTTCAGGGGTGCGCAGCAAGTTCCACACGCGATTTCTGCAGGGTACGTGCATTTCAGGGGTGCGCGGGAAGTTCCACACGCGAATGGGCCAGTGCGAGCATGGTACGTGTATTACATGGGTGCGCGGGAAGTTCCACACGCGATTCCATCAGGGTACGTGTATTTCAGGGGTGCGCGGGAAGTTACACACGCGAATGGGCCAGTGCGAGCAGGGTACGTGTATTCCATGGGTGCGCGGGAAGTTCCACACGCGATTTCATCAGGGTACGTGTATTTCAGGGGTGCGCGGGAAGTCACACACGCGAATGGGCCAGTGCGAGCAGGGTACGTGTATTCCATGGGTGCGCGGGAAGTTCCACACGCGATTTCATCAGGGTACGTGTATTTCAGGGGTGCGCGGGAAGTTCCACACGCGATTGACCCAGTGCGAGCAGGGTACGTGTATTTCAGGGGTGCGCGGGAAGTTCCACACGCGATAGTCCCAGTGCGAGCAGGGTACGTGTATTTCAGGGGTGCGCGGGAAGTTCCACACGCGATTTCAGCAGGGTACGTGTATTTCAGGGGTGCGCGGCAAGTTCCACATGCGATTTCTGCAGGGTACGTGCATTTCAGGGGTGCGCGGGAAGTTCCACACGCGAATGGGCCAGTGCGAGCATGGTACGTGTATTACATGGGTGCGCGGGAAGTTCCACACGCGATTCCATCAGGGTACGTTTATTTCAGGGGTGCGCGGGAAGTTACACACGCGAATGGGCCAGTGCGAGCAGGGTACGTGTATTCCATGGGTGCGCGGGAAGTTCCACACGCGATTTCATCAGGGTATGTGTATTTCAGGGGTGCGCGGGAAGTCACACACGCGAATGGGCCAGTGCGAGCAGGGTACGTGTATTCCATGGGTGCGCGGGAAGTTCCACACGCGATTTCATCAGGGTACGTGTATTTCAGGGGTGCGCGGGAAGTTCCACACGCGATACCAGCAGGGAATGTGTATTTCAGGGGTTCTGGGGAGTACTACACGTGAATTGGCCGTGTGGGTCCTCCCAGGTGTACGCTCCACAACCTCCACGGCCCCTGCAGGCAACCCACACCACGGGGGACTACCCTGCACCCCTGCTCATGTCCCGCAGGCAGCCCATCCACCATGGGCATGCCCCCCAGCCAACCCACATGTTACCTTGCACTACTGATCAACAATGCATGTCTCCCACCACCCCCACCCCCCAGCAGTGCAGGGGCAGCCTCCACCAGGCCCCCACCCATGTCTCCCACCACCCCCACCCCCCAGCAGTGCAGGGGCAGCCTCCACCAGGCCCCCACTCATGTCTCCCACCACCCCCACCCCCCAGCAGTGCAGGGGCAGCAGGCAGTCAGGCAGCAGCAGATGGCAGGTGGGAGCGTGCTCGGGGCTCTGGGGGGCAGTAGTTCGGCCTTCTGGGCAGGAGCGTGGTCTTCCGTGTGCTTACACGTGGCCAGCTTGGTACGGAGTGATTTGGCACGTGAAAATCCTGCACGTCAGCGTGAAAACCGAGGAAAGGCCCTTAGCGCGTAAGCGCGTCAGCACGCATACGCGATTCTATTGGACCAAAGGCCCTCAGCGCGTAAGCGCGTCTGTGACGTGACCCGCACGGGTGTTTCCCACACAGCACGTGATGACAGAGCACAGGTGGAAAGACTGCACGTCAGAGTGTCATCGCGTGTGATTGGTGGAAATGGCCCTACACGCAGAAGTGACAAAGCGTGTAATTGGTGGAAATGGCCCTACACGCAGAAGTGACAAAGCGTGTAATTGGTGGAAATGGCCCTTCACGCATAAGTGACAAAGCCTGTAATTGGTGGAAATGGCCCTACACGCAGAAGTGACAAAGCGTGTGATTGGTAGAAATGGCCCTAGCGCGTACACGCCGCGTAAGTGACGCTGGACGTGTGGGCCTGTATAAAAGGTACGCGTAGAACACCATTTCCTTGTACGTGCTTTTCGTGGAGAGCGAGTGGGTGAATTCTGTACTTCTTGTCGTTTCACACGCGATTTACTTCACGGCGTTTCAAGTTCGTATTCCCTGTTACCTCTGACAGCTTTTTCTCTTTTTTCTCTTTTACTGGTTTACCTGGGCCTGTTCCCTCAAACAGTGTTCCCTTCTACTGTTGTCCTGTCTCCTCAGACAGCGTACAAATCTTCTTTTGGCGGGGGTGTTGCCAACCAAACGCGCTCCTTTTTCACGCTCTTTTACCTGGCAGACGGTGAGTCACGCACGTATCTAACATCTGTGCTTGCCCCGTGTGTAGCCTACCCCTTCAGAGGTCATTCTAGGCTGCGTGTGACACGCATACGTTCATTCTTGTGTTACTGGGTGCCACTGCGTAGTGCAGGTTTTTCTTTCTGCACACGTGGTCTAGGAGGGGTTGCGTGCACGTCATCTCCCTTTTTTGGGGCTCCTGTGCGTAGCGTGACCCGTCATCTTTCCCCAGGTGTTACAATCAGCCTTGCAAGAGCACTAGGGTACAATTACCATCTGGTACCCAACCCCTTTGACCCCCAATTGCCCAGGACAATATTTTACAGCCACTCCCATACGCACATTAACATCAGTGCCATGGCTGGGAGGCGAGGAATCCGTAAGGGTGGCAAAGGTGGAAGAGCCACAAGTGGTGGCCGTGGTGGATCCGGTAGGGGACGTGGTCGTTACTTGCAGGGTGAGCCTGTCCCCCCATGTGTGGAGGACCAGTCAAGGGCACCCATAATCCCCCCCCACCCCTCCCGTTGAGGCTGATGTGGCTGACACCATCCATGCTCAGCCCTTGTTGGACCAGCCCATTGTGGCACCAGACCTGGCTGACTCCATGGCTGACTTCCAGGTCAGCAGGCCTATGACACGTGCGCTGGTGCACGTTGATGTCACCATGCCACGTGCATCTGGGGCAGCAAGGTCATCTGCTGCACCAAGTAGGCAGGGCGGAGAGGCTGCAGGGGCAGCTGCGGCTCCATCCACCCCAGCCCTCACACACCCAGCCCGGATAGTGTCGGTCCTAGTCCATGCTGCTGACATTCCCCCTGACACCATCACACTAGAGCCAATGCCTGCACCAACTCCCATGCTGAGTGTGCAATCCCACACTCCTGATACAGAGTCCACCAGGGCTCCTGCCCCTAGTGTCCAGAGCGGCGCAGGACACTCAGGATCACCACCACCTTCCAAGCGGAAGAGGAAGAGTGCTCGTCCGGCACAGGCTGATGCCCCAGACACGGCTACACAGTCCGGCCCATCCAGGAAGCCCAGCTTCACGGATGACGAACTGAATGCACTTGTCGAGTATGTGTCCGCACATGACAACGAGATGGTCATTGTTGTAGGATCCAATACCACACCTGCACAACGCCAGGCACACTGGCAGACCGTTGCGGACATCGTAAGTGCCCTTGGAATCGTGAGGCGCACAGCCAATGATTGCTATAAGCGCTGGAATGACCTAAAGCGCAGGGCAAAGAGTAAGCTGGCCTCAAGTCATGCCGCAACTCTAGTGACTGGAGGTGGGTCTCCAGTAGTAGACATGGAACTCACTCCACATGAGTCAGTCGCTGGGACCTACGTCACGGAGGAACAGATCCAAGGCGTGGGAGATCTGGCTGATTACGAGGCATTGTCCGGTGAGTGCACATGCATGTGTGTGTCATCCATGTGCATGGTGTGTGTGAGGGCTTCTGTTTGTGTGACAGGTGAGAGTGTGTGCGCCTGAGTCGTATGGGTCAGCCATGTGCTTCATGCAATACATCCTGCGCAGCTGCATTTGGCCATAGCAGTATCCCTTCTGCCAACAGTAGACATCTAGCCCAACTGCACGCCAGTTGCCCTTGAAGTGTCACCTTGCCACAACATTGTTGCTTGATTTTTCACTGTTCATTTAGTCAGATTGTTTGCATTCCACCACTTTTACTAGGCATGTCGCAGTCCTCTAGTCACATGTCTGACATGGCTATGGTAAAGTGGAGTGACTTTGTTACCTGGATATCATTTGTTCAAACATGTCCCTGTGCAATTGCACCATTTCGGACTGGCAGCTCCAGGTGAAGAATCTGACCTGTTTGAATTAGAAAAGCTATTACATGCGGGAACTGGACTGAATGAATAGGTGCTGCCCTCCTCTCCATCTTCACTCAATAGCAATGGTACATGCCATCTGTGTGATGGCATGTGTGTTTCACCTGCCAATCACAGGCGAATGTGTGATGCCACTGCCAGGCAGCATGCAGAAAATGTGTTCATCTTCCATCTTGGTGTCATCAGTGTGTGCCATTTGCCTGCCCTTCATACGCAGTGAGGGTGCATGCATGGGAGGGTTTTAGTCATGTGGGACATGTGTCAAACAAGTACTGGTTCTCTTGCTTCTCAGCCCTCATTGTGTGCCATGGTGCTAATGCCTGTTTCCATTTCTTTGTTTTTATGTCTTTGCAGGGGAAGACGCACCTGATACTGCTGGGGTTGTGGAGATGGTGCAGACCCAGGAGGGGTCCGAGGGCCGACCAACCACCAGTGAGGGACGTGGTGTGGTGGTGGGTGAGAACCCACAAGTGCTGCAGGTCCTGCTCTCAAGGGGTGTTTCTGGCTGCACCTCCCCCGAGCTGTACTCAGGTGTTGATTCGGATGAGACCTATGTGCCGTCGCAGGTGAATGTTCCAGGGAGGGATTCTGTTCTGTCTCACCCACCTGCACCAGGGTCAGAACCCTCAATGGGGATGTCAGTGTTGGCAGCTACGCCTTTGGTGGTTACGGATGCAGGGTCACACTCCGCGACATCTGATCCTGTTCCTGGGCCAGCAGATCAGAGGGGGAATGCAGTCCTGCAGCCTCAGGCAGTGCCGGCACAGCAAGGCGCAGTTCGCCTTGCCCCAGACAGGTGTGGTGCCCGCCGACGTGGTGGCCGTACGCCACCTGGCAATACCGCATGGGAGCAATCCATTTACGGTATGGCAACCCAACAGGCAGCATCATCCGAGATGATGGCTCAGGCCATAGATAGGGTGGCCACTTCCATTGTCCCCCCTGAAAGGCTGATGGAGCGACTAGAGCAGGCAACCGACTCCATCTGCCAGTCACACAGGGAGGACATGTTGGGGTCCAACAGGGACAGGCGGGCGGCACTGGCGACTCTGCAGGAGGCCATCTCCATTGAGTCCCAGGGCCACAGGGAAGCCCTGAGGCAGGAGCTCCTTCACCTAAGGACGACTCTTGTTGAGCTTGAGGCTTCAACACACCAAAGGACAGAACAGCAGCTGGAGCGTCTCACCCGTACGCTCTCAGCTGAGATGCAGGCAACGAGGGCGGAGGTCCGGGCATCCCGTGAGTTGTTGCATGGGGACCTCCGCACACTCATCCTCCAGAACCAGACCTACCACACCCGCATGCTTGCAGCCATGGAGGAGCAGACTAGGGCCTTGCGTGGGCTGCCTCCCATAGTGCAACCACCTCCGGATGCAGCTGCACAGGGTGATAATAGCGACAGCAGTGATACTCCCACAATAGGGTAGCCGTGTGGGCCATGAGCCCATGGAGGTTTTTTTTTCCCAGGATCCACGCAGGTGGGTTCTGGTGTGCATCCTGTCCTCGGACCTCCTGGGTGGCCTCCCCAACCCCCCCGGGCCCTTCAATGGCCATTTTTGATTTTTTTTTATTTTTATTTTTATTTTTATTTATTTTATTCCCAATTTTTTTGGGACGATTTGTTGGCTTCCGTGGTTCCTGTGGGCATACGCTGCATTGTGGCTGGGCACATGCAGGCTTGTAATGTATTTGGTTCAGATGCTTGGGTTTGAGTCACACACACCCCTCCTGCTTCCCGTTTCCATGGGCTTGCAAAGGGTGTGCCCAAGTGACAGTGAATTACACAGTGACGTTGGACTCCCATGAGCTGTGTGGGCAGTCTGTAGTCAATACTGTGTATACATTCCTAGTGCATATTGCTGTTGTGTTGTACACTGCATGTTGCATTGATGTGTAACTCATCTTCTGTGTCTACCTCCCAATTTGCAGGTCCCTTCCTCATGTCTACACAAGGACCTCTAGTCTGGAGATGTGGTCCATGTTGGCAGCAGTGCACCTACAACTCTACATGGCGCCAACACTGCACAGTTGGTAGTGGTGGGAGTGCAGGCATTTCCAGGTGGTGAGACTACTAATATTTAACATTAGTGATGTCATGTTAATGGTAGTACCTGCTCAAGTTTGTTGTTGGTCCGGCATTACTGTGAGCATTTCAGGTGTTGCAAGTTTCTAATAGGGACACTAGTGTCATGTTGTGGGGATTACTTTGTTTACCTGCAAATAGCATGACATGGCACGGTGTGTGGTGTGGCGTGCTGGGGTTGGGTTGGCTGACATGGCACTGTCCTCTTGTTGCATTTTGCAAGTGGGTCTTCATTTTAGCTGCTTGAATGTGTAACTTCACAAAACTGCATTGGTGGTGTCTGTGTGGGTAGGGATGCACACATTGTGACACTTCCAGGTGAACAATCTCAGGCTGATATGGTTTTCACGGTTCTTTCTCCAGACATTCAGGATCAGTGTCAGGTTGAGTCATCATTGATTGTCAGATGGAATGTGCCAGGGCAGTGTGCACTCCACAGGGGTGTGATTTCTATGTGAAGTAATTAGCCACTAGCTGTGTACGTGCTGCCTCCCCCCGTGCCCTTTCCCCTCCCATGCGCAGCGGCTGTGCATGTGGTTGGGGATGGGGGGGCACCACCATGTCCACGGCCAGGCCCCGGCGTGTTGCAACGTTGTGCAGGACACATGCTGCCACTATGATCCTGCACACTACTGGGGGAGCGTACAACAGCTGCCCGCCAGAACGGTCAAGGGAGCGAAAGCGTGACTTCAGCACTCCGAATGTGCGCTCCACTATGCCCCGGGTTGTAATGTGGGCTGCGTTATATCTTACCTGGGGTGGCGTGGTGGGGTTCCGAATTGGCGTCATCATGTGGGGGCTGAGAGGGTAGGCACTGTCCCCTGTGGAGGTGGTGATTGGTATCATTGATGGGGTTGTGACCTTGCTCAGTATCTGACATGCATGCATGTGCAGTGGCATTCATACTCACCAAGCAGCCATGTATCGCCATGCCGCCCAGCTTCTAGGTCCCGGCTTAGGGTGGACATTCGGTAAATGAAGCTGTCGTGGGTTGACCCGGGATAGTTGGCATATACTGAGGTGATGATTCCCTTGGCATTACATACTACCTGCACGTTGATGGAATGCCAGTGCTTGCGGTTCCTATAGATGTGCTCAGATGCCCTGGGGGGACGTAGAGCCACATGGGTGCAGTCGATGGCACCTAGCACTTTGGGGAATCGTGCCACAGCGTAGAAATCCAGGGCGGCAGCATGCCTTTCTGCAGGGGTTCTGGGCAGGTATATGTGCCTGCGGACTGATGGGCGTGCAGTGATGATGTTCAAGACCTGGTGTAGGCAGCGTGACTGGGTGGCCTGTGATACACCACCCACAATGGCACTTGTCCGCTGAAATGATCCAGTGGCTAAGAAGTGCAGTACATTGAGGACCTTCTCCAGGGGGCTGAGTGCTTGGGAGCACAGGGTGGGTGATGTGAGGTCATCCTCCCACTCACTCACCAGGTCCAGTATGATGTGTGGTGGAAACCTGTACCTCCTATGCTCCTGGTCATCAGGCATCCCGAAAAGGCTGGTTCTGGGTGTGAATATTCTGGCCCTGACTATCCTCCTCCTCCTCCTTTGGTAGGCCACGCCCACTGCTGCTAGGAACGGTATGTTCATCCTGGGTCTGAGCTTGTAATTTTTTTAGCGTGCAAATTAATGCGTTGCGCGTGTTGTAGGCGAGCGTGTGACCCGCGCACCCCTGAAATCCAGTACCCAGTCCAATAGCGTGTGGAAATTCCCGCGCACACCGGGATACAGGTGCGCTGACGTACTTGCGTGTGTAAGTGTCCGCGCACACCTGATATACACGTACATAGGCCAATTGCGTGTACGCGCACTTTTGTCCAATTACACGCGATGACACTCTGACGTGCAGTCTTTCCACGTGTGCTCTGTCATCACGTGCTGTGTGGGAAACACCCGTGCGGGTCACGTCACAGACGCGCTTACGTGCTGAGGGCCTTTGGTCCAATAGATTCGCGTATGCGTGCTGACGCGCTTACGCGCTAAGGGCCTTTCCTCGGTTTTCACGCTGACGTGCAGGATTTTCACGTGCCAAATCACTCCGTACCAAGCTGGCCACGCGTAAGCACACGGAAGACCACGCTCCTGCCCAGAAGGCCGAACTACTGCCCCCCAGAGCCCCGAGCACGTTCCCACCTGCCATCTGCTGCTGCCTGACTGCCTGCTGCCCACGTGCACTGCCATTTGCTGCCTGCACATCAGCCAGGGGTGCTGTTGCTGTGACCACCCCTGCTGGAACCGAAGACCCCCGACTGGAATTCCATCGCTCCACAGCCCAGCCCCAGGACCCAGTTGCCCACCCACTCCTGCCTCTGGGGTTGTCATGTCGGGGCAAACACCATCTGTGACCACTGACAACCCCCGGCCAGAGAGGCAGAGGGGCACCAGCTTCAGTGCCACCGAAGTTGGTGTCCTGGTGGAGCAAGTCCTGGGGAAGTATGATGCCCTCTTCGGAAGTTCCCGCGCCGACAAGGAAGGACGGACTCGGATCTGGACTGACATCGTGACTGTCATCAACGCGGAGGGGGTGGCAGTCCGGGACTTACAACATGTCAGGAAGCGCTGGGAGGACTTCAGGTCCAGGACCCTGAACAAGGCCAGGCGCCTCTTGAAGGCAGCGGATGCCAAGGGGCGCCGGGGCCACTTGTCGGAAGAACAGATGGGGGTCCTGGAACGCATATCCCCAGCGCTCCACGTCCAGGTCCTAGAGAAGCAGACCCGTCTGGAGTCGAGCGGTGAGTGTACATGCATCCTGATTGTGAGCAGTGCGTGTGGTGATTATTCGGCATTGTGCCGGTTGCACATCTGTTTGTATGGGGTCGAGTATGGGTGGGGGTGTACAGGGCCGTGGGTCTGACACATGCGAGGGCTGTAATGTGTGAGACATGGATGGTGCTTGTGTGTGTGGGCTTGCATGGCAAATGCAGTTGTGCGTGCACACATGTTTGGATGAATGTGTATGTAAGTAGACATGTCCGTGATGTCAGGCATGTATGTTGTTTTCGGCTGCATGTATGAGCACTGTGTACATGTGCATGTGTGTGTATTTGTCAAGGGTGCAACAGTGATGCAACATGGATGCATGTGACAGCGGTATGTGGAAGCCTGATTGGCAGATGTGACATGGATGCCCGTCTGAACAGTGCAACACTTGGCAGAGGTGTAGACATGCATGCAAGTGTGGTGGTGTGTGTACATGTGTGGTGCACTTCCTGTGTTGCATGTGATGTCTGGCTCCCCTTTGGCTGCTGATGCTGTTGTATGTGTAGGGATGGTGGTGGCAGTTGCGATATGGCTGTGGTATGGCTCATGTGTGCGAGTTGCAATGACATGTGTGTTGGGGATTGTGATAACATGTCTGAGGTTTGCCAATGCCACTCATGTGCAACTGTCATGCGTGTATGTGTCCATTGTACAGTGCCCTGATGCCTGTGTTTTGTTTCTCCCTGTCTGCAGCGTCAACTGATGAAGAGGGCGGAGAAGGTGCTGTGGAGCACAGCGGCGGGGATCCGACCGCCAGCCGGAGACGCAAGGCCCGGCTCCCCTCCCGTGTTGTCATCTCGTCGGGGAGTGAGGAGTCCGGTGCCGCGTCCCAGGCCGCAGCTGCCGGGAGGAGGTCCAAGAGGCGGAGGTTGCAGTTGGACTCCTCGGCAGCAGAAGGGGCAGCTGGGACCCCACAGGGCCCAACAGGGGAAGATGGCACGGAGTCATCCAGGTTGGTGGGGGGTTTGGTGGAGGAGGGGGCCGTGCAAGCACCAGAGACGGGGTCTGGAGGTGGGGATCCCACTGGTGCTAGTGGTGCAGTGCAGGACCAGGGACAGGAGGCAGCACAGGCGGCCGCGGAAATGCATGTGTGCAATCCTGTCCCCGATCCTGTCCCTGCATCATCTTGCACCAGCAGGGATGCCTACGTCCAGACCCGTTTTCAGGCAGGGGATGAGCTGACGTCAACTGGCCTTCCTCTGCCTGCGGACGTGGCCATCCAGGTCCGGGTTGAGCCTGTCCTGGCTGGTGTGGCGTTGCGTCAACGGGCCATGCGAGGTGACCTGCAGTCTTTTCATGGAGAGACTGCACGTCATCTCGAATGGCTCGTTGACCACGTCAGCCTGCTGGGACAGGTCACCCAGGCCGGATTCCTCCGTGGGGCTTGCTCCGACCCCCTCCTCAACTGGACCCCCTACGCGCCAGTCGTCCTCTGTGCCATCTTCCCACCCATCAGTCACCTGGGTGCCCTGTGGAGCTGCCTCTGACGGTGCGGCCAGGCTGGTGGAGGAGGCATCCCTGCCACAGTCGGGAGTCGGAGGTCCATCAGGGGTGGCCACATCAACAACTGCTCCCCAGCCGGCGGAGGATGTGCAGGCAGTAGGAGGCAGTGCATGGGCAGAGGCAGAGCAGCAGCAGCAGCAACATGGTGGGAGACATGAAGGCTCGGGGCTTTCCACATCGGAGGGGCAGGCATCGGCCGGAGGGCAGGGGGACCCAGGACAGAGAGTGTCTTCCGTGTGGCAGCGGTTGGGCCACGCCATAGGTGCGGAGCGGCGGCGGGCGGAAGAGGCGCGGCTCACAATGGTCAGGGCGGAGAACTCCATGGGGAGGGCCCTGAGGCGGGCCGAGTGCCTCGAGGCAATCCGCAGGGGGTTGGAGGAGGACACGGCGTCGTCCCTGCGGACCCTCGGGGCCATGGAACTGGACCGCCTCGGGGATATCAAACAGGAGTTCGATGATGCCCTGGCCCGGGACACCACGGAGTGAGCCGCTGGACTTGCCCGCCGCCTTTGTATATAGTTCTTTAGTTTTAGGTTTCCTTTCTTTCTTATTATGATTTGTAGTCGACGGACACTGCTCCACTTTTTGTATATAGTTGATTTTTAGGTAGGTTTTTTAGTAGGTTTCCTTTGTTCAGTTGGGCTCATGGACCCTTGGTAGTTTTTTACATAGTTCTTTATTGCATGGAGATTTTTTTACTTTTGACTTTGGGCAAATATTTTTTGGATTCTGATTTGCAGTTTTGTGTTTTTATACGGACATGCAGCTTTTTTTTTCTCATTCACATTGTAGTTTGTTTTCTTTCTTTAGCATTCTTTATTTTTTTCAATACAATTTTGTTTCCATACTTCACTGTGTGGTATCATCTCATTGGTTTCATGCATGTCATGTTGTGTGTTTTCCCATTCAATTGCAACCATTGTGTGTGACGGACATGGGTTCATTAGCTTAATGAACATTGGGGGTGTAACATGTGATTTCCATTTCCATGTGGGTGAATGGGTTACTTGGTAGGGCTTTTTGGCTGTGGAGGCTGTCCATTACGCACATGATTGGGGATTGTGAGGACCTGGTGGGGGCTGCCCATGGTGGCAGGGGGGTGGGGGTGGTGGTAGACATGAGTGGGGGCCTGGTGGAGGGTGACCCTGGATGCTGGGGGGTGGGGGTGGTGGTAGACATGAGTGGGGGCCTGGTGGAGGCTGCCCCTGCACTGCTGGGGGGTGGGGGTGGTGGGAGACATGAGTGGGGGCCTGGTGGAGGCTGCCCCTGCACTGCTGGGGGGTGGGGGTGGTGGGAGACATGAGTGGGGGCCTGGTGGAGGCTGCCCCTGCACTGCTGGGGGGTGGGGGTGGTGGGAGACATGAGTGGGGGCCTGGTGGAGGGTGACCCTGGATGCTGGGGGGTGGGGGTGGTGGTAGACATGAGTGGGGGCCTGGTGGAGGCTGCCCCTGCACTGCTGGGGGGTGGGGGTGGTGGGAGACATGAGTGGGGGCCTGGTGGAGGCTGCCCCTGCACTGCTGGGGGGTGGGGGTGGTGGGAGACATGAGTGGGGGCCTGGTGTAGGCTGCCCCTGCACTGCTGGGGGGTGGGGATGGTGGGAGACATGAGTGGGGGCCTGGTGGAGGCTGCCCCTGCACTGCTGGGGGGTGGGGGTGGTGGGAGACATGAGTGGGGGCCTGGTGGAGGCTGCCCCTGCACTGCTGGGGGGTGGGGGTGGTGGGAGACATGAGTGGGGCCTGGTGGAGGGTGACCCTGGATGCTGGGGGGTGGGGGTGGTGGTAGACATGAGTGGGGGCTTGGTGGAGGCTGCCCCTGCACTGCTGGGGGGTGGGGGTGGTGGGAGACATGAGTGGGGGCCTGGTGGAGGCTGCCCCTGCACTGCTGGGGGGTGGGGGTGGTGGGAGACATGAGTGGGGGCCTGGTGGAGGCTGCCCCTGCACTGCTGGGGGGTGGGGGTGGTGGGAGACATGAGTGGGGGCCTGGTGGAGGTTGCCCATGGGGGCAGGGGGGTGGGGGTGGTGGGAGACATGAGTGGGGGCCTGGTGGAGGCTGCCCCTGCACTGCTGGGGGGTGGGGGTGGTGGGAGACATGAGTGGGGGCCTGGTGGAGGCTGCCCCTGCACTGCTGGGGGGTGGGGGTGGTGGGAGACATGAGTGGGGGCCTGGTGGAGGCTGCCCCTGCACTGCTGGGGGGTGGGGGTGGTGGGAGACATGAGTGGGGGCCTGGTGGAGGTTGCCCATGGTGGCAGGGGGGTGGGGGTGGTGGGAGACATGAGTGGGGGCCTGGTGGAGGCTGCCCCTGCACTGCTGGGGGGTGGGGGTGGTGGTAGACATGAGTGGGGGCCTGGTGGAGGCTGCCCCTGCACTGCTGGGGGGTGGGGGTGGTGGGAGACATGAGTGGGGGCCTGGTGGAGGCTGCCCCTGCACTGCTGGGGGGTGGGGGTGGTGGGAGACATGAGTGGGGGCCTGGTGGAGGGTGACCCTGGATGCTGGGGGGTGGGGGTGGTGGTAGACATGAGTGGGGGCCTGGTGGAGGCTGCCCCTGCACTGCTGGGGGTGGGGGGGTGGTAGACATGAGTGGGGGCCTGGTGGAGGCTGCCCCTGCACTGCTGGGGGGTTGGGGTGGTGGGAGACATGAGTGGGGGCCTGGTGGAGGCTGCCCCTGCACTGCTGGGGGGTGGGGGTGGTGGGAGACATGAGTGGGGGCCTGGTGGAGGGTGACCCTGGATGCTGGGGGGTGGGGGTGGTGGGAGACATGAGTGGGGGCCTGGTGGAGGCTGCCCCTGCACTGCTGAGGGGTGGGGGTGGTGGGAGACATGAGTGGGGGCCTGGTGGAGGCTGCCCCTGCACTGCTGGGGGGTGGGGGTGGTGGGAGACATGAGTGGGGGCCTGGTGGAGGGTGACCCTGGATGCTGGGGGGTGGGGGTGGTGGTAGACATGAGTGGGGGCCTGGTGGAGGCTGCCCCTGCACTGCTGGGGGGTGGGGGTGGTGGGAGACATGAGTGGGGGCCTGGTGGAGGCTGCCCCTGCACTGCTGGGGGGTGGGGGTGGTGGGAGACATGAGTGGGGGCCTGGTGGAGGCTGCCCCTGCACTGCTGGGGGGTGGGGATGGTGGGAGACATGAGTGGGGGCCTGGTGGAGGCTGCCCCTGCACTGCTGGGGGGTGGGGGTGGTGGGAGACATGAGTGGGGGCCTGGTGGAGGCTGCCCCTGCACTGCTGGGGGGTGGGGGTGGTGGGAGACATGAGTGGGGCCTGGTGGAGGGTGACCCTGGATGCTGGGGGGTGGGGGTGGTGGTAGACATGAGTGGGGGCTTGGTGGAGGCTGCCCCTGCACTGCTGGGGGGTGGGGGTGGTGGGAGACATGAGTGGGGGCCTGGTGGAGGCTGCCCCTGCACTGCTGGGGGGTGGGGGTGGTGGGAGACATGAGTGGGGGCCTGGTGGAGGCTGCCCCTGCACTGCTGGGGGGTGGGGGTGGTGGGAGACATGAGTGGGGGCCTGGTGGAGGTTGCCCATGGGGGCAGGGGGGTGGGGGTGGTGGGAGACATGAGTGGGGGCCTGGTGGAGGCTGCCCCTGCACTGCTGGGGGGTGGGGGTGGTGGGAGACATGAGTGGGGGCCTGGTGGAGGCTGCCCCTGCACTGCTGGGGGGTGGGGGTGGTGGGAGACATGAGTGGGGGCCTGGTGGAGGCTGCCCCTGCACTGCTGGGGGGTGGGGGTGGTGGGAGACATGAGTGGGGGCCTGGTGGAGGTTGCCCATGGTGGCAGGGGGGTGGGGGTGGTGGGAGACATGAGTGGGGGCCTGGTGGAGGCTGCCCCTGCACTGCTGGGGGGTGGGGGTGGTGGTAGACATGAGTGGGGGCCTGGTGGAGGCTGCCCCTGCACTGCTGGGGGGTGGGGGTGGTGGGAGACATGAGTGGGGGCCTGGTGGAGGCTGCCCCTGCACTGCTGGGGGGTGGGGGTGGTGGGAGACATGAGTGGGGGCCTGGTGGAGGGTGACCCTGGATGCTGGGGGGTGGGGGTGGTGGTAGACATGAGTGGGGGCCTGGTGGAGGCTGCCCCTGCACTGCTGGGGGTGGGGGGGGTGGTAGACATGAGTGGGGGCCTGGTGGAGGCTGCCCCTGCACTGCTGGGGGGTTGGGGTGGTGGGAGACATGAGTGGGGGCCTGGTGGAGGCTGCCCCTGCACTGCTGGGGGGTGGGGGTGGTGGGAGACATGAGTGGGGGCCTGGTGGAGGGTGACCCTGGATGCTGGGGGGTGGGGGTGGTGGTAGACATGAGTGGGGGCCTGGTGGAGGCTGCCCCTGCACTGCTGGGGGGTGGGGGTGGTGGGAGACATGAGTGGGGGCCTGGTGGAGGCTGCCCCTGCACTGCTGGGGGGTGGGGGTGGTGGGAGACATGAGTGGGGGCCTGGTGGAGGCTGCCCCTGCACTGCTGGGGGTGGGGGTGGTGGGAGACATGAGTGGGGGCCTGGTGGAGGCTGCCCCTGCACTGCTGGGGGGTGGGGGTGGTGGGAGACATGAGTGGGGGCCTGGTGGAGGCTGCCCCTGCACTGCTGGGGGGTGGGGGTGGTGGGAGACATGAGTGGGGGCCTGGTGGAGGGTGACCCTGGATGCTGGGGGGTGGGGGTGGTGGTAGACATGAGTGGGGGCCTGGTGGAGGCTGCCCCTGCACTGCCGGGGGGTGGGGGTGGTGGGAGACATGAGTGGGGGCCTGGTGGAGGCTGCCCCTGCACTGCTGGGGGGTGGGGGTGGTGGGAGACATGAGTGGGGGCCTGGTGGAGGCTGCCCCTGCACTGCTGGGGGGTGGGGGTGGTGGGAGACATGAGTGGGGGCCTGGTGGAGGCTGCCCATGGTGGCAGGGGGGTGGGGGTGGTGGGAGACATGAGTGGGGGCCTGGTGGAGGCTGCCCCTGCACTGCTGGGGGGTGGGGGGGTGGGAGACATGAGTGGGGGCCTGGTGGAGGCTGCCCCTGCACTGCTGGGGGGTGGGGTGGTGGGAGACATGAGTGGGGGCCTGGTGGAGGCTGCCCCTGCACTGCTGGGGGGTGGGGGTGGTGGGAGACATGAGTGGGGGCCTGGTGGAGGGTGACCCTGGATGCTGGGGGGTGGGGGTGGTGGTAGACATGAGTGGGGGCCTGGTGGAGGCTGCCCCTGCACTGCTGGGGGGTGGGGGTGGTGGGAGACATGAGTGGGGGCCTGGTGGAGGCTGCCCCTGCACTGCTGGGGGGTGGGGGTGGTGGGAGACATGAGTGGGGGCCTGGTGGAGGCTGCCCCTGCACTGCTGGGGGGTGGGGGTGGTGGGAGACATGAGTGGGGGCCTGGTGGAGGGTGACCCTGGATGCTGGGGGGTGGGGGTGGTGGTAGACATGAGTGGGGGCCTGGTGGAGGCTGCCCCTGCACTGCTGGGGGGTGGGGGTGGTGGGAGACATGAGTGGGGGCCTGGTGGAGGGTGACCCTGGATGCTGGGGGGTGGGGGTGGTGGTAGACATGAGTGGGGGCCTGGTGGAGGCTGCCCCTGCAGTGCTGGGGGGTGGGGATGGTGGGAGACATGAGTGGGGGCCTGGTGGAGGCTGCCCCTGCACTGCTGGGGGGTGGGGGCGGTGGGAGACATGAGTGGGGGCCTGGTGGAGGCTGCCCCTGCACTGCTGGGGGGTGGGGGTGGTGGGAGACATGAGTGGGGCCTGGTGGAGGGTGACCCTGGATGCTGGGGGGTGGGGGTGGTGGTAGACATGAGTGGGGGCTTGGTGGAGGCTGCCCCTGCACTGCTGGGGGGTGGGGGTGGTGGGAGACATGAGTGGGGGCCTGGTGGAGGCTGCCCCTGCACTGCTGGGGGGTGGGGGTGGTGGGAGACATGAGTGGGGGCCTGGTGGAGGCTGCCCCTGCACTGCTGGGGGGTGGGGGTGGTGGGAGACATGAGTGGGGGCCTGGTGGAGGTTGCCCATGGGGGCAGGGGGGTGGGGGTGGTGGGAGACATGAGTGGGGGCCTGGTGGAGGCTGCCCCTGCACTGCTGGGGGGTGGGGGTGGTGGGAGACATGAGTGGGGGCCTGGTGGAGGCTGCCCCTGCACTGCTGGGGGGTGGGGGTGGTGGGAGACATGAGTGGGGGCCTGGTGGAGGCTGCCCCTGCACTGCTGGGGGGTGGGGGTGGTGGGAGACATGAGTGGGGGCCTGGTGGAGGTTGCCCATGGTGGCAGGGGGGTGGGGGTGGTGGGAGACATGAGTGGGGGCCTGGTGGAGGCTGCCCCTGCACTGCTGGGGGGTGGGGGTGGTGGTAGACATGAGTGGGGGCCTGGTGGAGGCTGCCCCTGCACTGCTGGGGGGTGGGGGTGGTGGGAGACATGAGTGGGGGCCTGGTGGAGGCTGCCCCTGCACTGCTGGGGGGTGGGGGTGGTGGGAGACATGAGTGGGGGCCTGGTGGAGGGTGACCCTGGATGCTGGGGGGTGGGGGTGGTGGTAGACATGAGTGGGGGCCTGGTGGAGGCTGCCCCTGCACTGCTGGGGGGTGGGGGTGGTGGGAGACATGAGTGGGGCCTGGTGGAGGGTGACCCTGGATGCTGGGGGGTGGGGGTGGTGGGAGACATGAGTGGGGGCCTGGTGGAGGCTGCCTTCTGCACTGCTGGGGGTGGGGGTGGTGGGAGACATGAGTGGGGGCCTGGTGGAGGCTGCCCCTGCACTGCTGGGGGGTGGGGGTGGTGGGAGACATGAGTGGGGGCCTGGTGGAGGCTGCCCCTGCACTGCTGGGGGGTGGGGGTGGTGGGAGACATGAGTGGGGGCCTGGTGGAGGGTGACCCTGGATGCTGGGGGGTGGGGGTGGTGGTAGACATGAGTGGGGGCCTGGTGGAGGCTGCCCCTGCACTGCTGGGGGGTGGGGGTGGTGGGAGACATGAGTGGGGGCCTGGTGGAGGCTGCCCCTGCACTGCTGGGGGGTGGGGGTGGTGGGAGACATGAGTGGGGGCCTGGTGGAGGCTGCCCCTGCACTGCTGGGGGGTGGGGGTGGTGGGAGACATGAGTGGGGGCCTGGTGGAGGCTGCCCATGGTGGCAGGGGGGTGGGGGTGGTGGGAGACATGAGTGGGGGCCTGGTGGAGGCTGCCCCTGCACTGCTGGGGGGTGGGGGGGGTGGGAGACATGAGTGGGGGCCTGGTGGAGGCTGCCCCTGCACTGCTGGGGGGTGGGGGTGGTGGGAGACATGAGTGGGGGCCTGGTGGAGGCTGCCCCTGCACTGCTGGGGGGTGGGGGTGGTGGGAGACATGAGTGGGGGCCTGGTGGAGGGTGACCCTGGATGCTGGGGGGTGGGGGTGGTGGTAGACATGAGTGGGGGCCTGGTGGAGGCTGCCCCTGCACTGCTGGGGGGTGGGGGTGGTGGGAGACATGAGTGGGGGCCTGGTGGAGGCTGCCCCTGCACTGCTGGGGGGTGGGGGTGGTGGGAGACATGAGTGGGGGCCTGGTGGAGGCTGCCCCTGCACTGCTGGGGGGTGGGGGTGGTGGGAGACATGAGTGGGGGCCTGGTGGAGGGTGACCCTGGATGCTGGGGGGTGGGGGTGGTGGTAGACATGAGTGGGGGCCTGGTGGAGGCTGCCCCTGCACTGCTGGGGGGTGGGGGTGGTGGGAGACATGAGTGGGGGCCTGGTGGAGGCTGCCCCTGCACTGCTGGGGGGTGGGGGTGGTGGGAGACATGAGTGGGGGCCTGGTGGAGGCTGCCCCTGCACTGCTGGGGGGTGGGGATGGTGGGAGACATGAGTGGGGGCCTGGTGGAGGCTGCCCCTGCACTGCTGGGGGGTGGGGGTGGTGGGAGACATGAGTGGGGGCCTGGTGGAGGCTGCCCCTGCACTGCTGGGGGGTGGGGGTGGTGGGAGACATGAGTGGGGCCTGGTGGAGGGTGACCCTGGATGCTGGGGGGTGGGGGTGGTGGTAGACATGAGTGGGGGCTTGGTGGAGGCTGCCCCTGCACTGCTGGGGGGTGGGGGTGGTGGGAGACATGAGTGGGGGCCTGGTGGAGGCTGCCCCTGCACTGCTGGGGGGTGGGGGTGGTGGGAGACATGAGTGGGGGCCTGGTGGAGGCTGCCCCTGCACTGCTGGGGGGTGGGGGTGGTGGGAGACATGAGTGGGGGCCTGGTGGAGGTTGCCCATGGGGGCAGGGGGGTGGGGGTGGTGGGAGACATGAGTGGGGGCCTGGTGGAGGCTGCCCCTGCACTGCTGGGGGGTGGGGGTGGTGGGAGACATGAGTGGGGGCCTGGTGGAGGCTGCCCCTGCACTGCTGGGGGGTGGGGGTGGTGGGAGACATGAGTGGGGGCCTGGTGGAGGCTGCCCCTGCACTGCTGGGGGGTGGGGGTGGTGGGAGACATGAGTGGGGGCCTGGTGGAGGTTGCCCATGGTGGCAGGGGGGTGGGGGTGGTGGGAGACATGAGTGGGGGCCTGGTGGAGGCTGCCCCTGCACTGCTGGGGGGTGGGGGTGGTGGTAGACATGAGTGGGGGCCTGGTGGAGGCTGCCCCTGCACTGCTGGGGGGTGGGGGTGGTGGGAGACATGAGTGGGGGCCTGGTGGAGGCTGCCCCTGCACTGCTGGGGGGTGGGGGTGGTGGGAGACATGAGTGGGGGCCTGGTGGAGGGTGACCCTGGATGCTGGGGGGTGGGGGTGGTGGTAGACATGAGTGGGGGCCTGGTGGAGGCTGCCCCTGCACTGCTGGGGGTGGGGGGGGTGGTAGACATGAGTGGGGGCCTGGTGGAGGCTGCCCCTGCACTGCTGGGGGGTTGGGGTGGTGGGAGACATGAGTGGGGGCCTGGTGGAGGCTGCCCCTGCACTGCTGGGGGGTGGGGGTGGTGGGAGACATGAGTGGGGGCCTGGTGGAGGGTGACCCTGGATGCTGGGGGGTGGGGGTGGTGGGAGACATGAGTGGGGGCCTGGTGGAGGCTGCCCCTGCACTGCTGAGGGGTGGGGGTGGTGGGAGACATGAGTGGGGGCCTGGTGGAGGCTGCCCCTGCACTGCTGGGGGGTGGGGGTGGTGGGAGACATGAGTGGGGGCCTGGTGGAGGGTGACCCTGGATGCTGGGGGGTGGGGGTGGTGGTAGACATGAGTGGGGGCCTGGTGGAGGCTGCCCCTGCACTGCTGGGGGGTGGGGGTGGTGGGAGACATGAGTGGGGGCCTGGTGGAGGCTGCCCCTGCACTGCTGGGGGGTGGGGGTGGTGGGAGACATGAGTGGGGGCCTGGTGGAGGCTGCCCCTGCACTGCTGGGGGGTGGGGATGGTGGGAGACATGAGTGGGGGCCTGGTGGAGGCTGCCCCTGCACTGCTGGGGGGTGGGGGTGGTGGGAGACATGAGTGGGGGCCTGGTGGAGGCTGCCCCTGCACTGCTGGGGGGTGGGGGTGGTGGGAGACATGAGTGGGGCCTGGTGGAGGGTGACCCTGGATGCTGGGGGGTGGGGGTGGTGGTAGACATGAGTGGGGGCTTGGTGGAGGCTGCCCCTGCACTGCTGGGGGGTGGGGGTGGTGGGAGACATGAGTGGGGGCCTGGTGGAGGCTGCCCCTGCACTGCTGGGGGGTGGGGGTGGGGGTGGTGGGAGACATGAGTGGGGGCCTGGTGGAGGCTGCCCCTGCACTGCTGGGGGGTGAGGGTGGTGGGAGACATGAGTGGGGGCCTGGTGGAGGTTGCCCATGGGGGCAGGGGGGTGGGGGTGGTGGGAGACATGAGTGGGGGCCTGGTGGAGGCTGCCCCTGCACTGCTGGCGGGTGGGGGTGGTGGGAGACATGAGTGGGGGCCTGGTGGAGGCTGCCCCTGCACTGCTGGGGGGTGGGGGTGGTGGGAGACATGAGTGGGGGCCTGGTGGAGGCTTCCCCTGCACTGCTGGGGGGTGGGGGTGGTGGGAGACATGAGTGGGGGCCTGGTGGAGGTTGCCCATGGTGGCAGGGGGGTGGGGGTGGTGGGAGACATGAGTGGGGGCCTGGTGGAGGCTGCCCCTGCACTGCTGGGGGGTGGGGGTGGTGGTAGACATGAGTGGGGGCCTGGTGGAGGCTGCCCCTGCACTGCTGGGGGGTGGGGGTGGTGGGAGACATGAGTGGGGGCCTGGTGGAGGCTGCCCCTGCACTGCTGGGGGGTGGGGGTGGTGGGAGACATGAGTGGGGGCCTGGTGGAGGGTGACCCTGGATGCTGGGGGGTGGGGGTGGTGGTAGACATGAGTGGGGGCCTGGTGGAGGCTGCCCCTGCACTGCTGGGGGTGGGGGGGGTGGTAGACATGAGTGGGGGCCTGGTGGAGGCTGCCCCTGCACTGCTGGGGGGTTGGGGTGGTGGGAGACATGAGTGGGGGCCTGGTGGAGGCTGCCCCTGCACTGCTGGGGGGTGGGGGTGGTGGGAGACATGAGTGGGGGCCTGGTGGAGGGTGACCCTGGATGCTGGGGGGTGGGGGTGGTGGTAGACATGAGTGGGGGCCTGGTGGAGGCTGCCCCTGCACTGCTGGGGGGTGGGGGTGGTGGGAGACATGAGTGGGGGCCTGGTGGAGGCTGCCCCTGCACTGCTGGAGGGTGGGGGTGGTGGGAGACATGAGTGGGGGCCTGGTGGAGGCTGCCCCTGCACTGCTGGGGATGGGGGTGGTGGGAGACATGAGTGGGGGCCTGGTGGAGGCTGCCCCTGCACTGCTGGGGGGTGGGGGTGGTGGGAGACATGAGTGGGGGCCTGGTGGAGGCTGCCCCTGCACTGCTGGGGGGTGGGGGTGGTGGGAGACATGAGTGGGGGCCTGGTGGAGGGTGACCCTGGATGCTGGGGGGTGGGGGTGGTGGTAGACATGAGTGGGGGCCTGGTGGAGGCTGCCCCTGCACTGCTGGGGGGTGGGGGTGGTGGGAGACATGAGTGGGGGCCTGGTGGAGGCTGCCCCTGCACTGCTGGGGGGTGGGGGTGGTGGGAGACATGAGTGGGGGCCTGGTGGAGGCTGCCCCTGCACTGCTGGGGGGTGGGGGTGGTGGGAGACATGAGTGGGGGCCTGGTGGAGGCTGCCCATGGTGGCAGGGGGGTGGGGGTGGTGGGAGACATGAGTGGGGGCCTGGTGGAGGCTGCCCCTGCACTGCTGGGGGGTGGGGGGGTGGGAGACATGAGTGGGGGCCTGGTGGAGGCTGCCCATGGTGGCAGGGGGGTGGGGGTGGTGGGAGACATGAGTGGGGGCCTGGTGGAGGGTGACCCTGGATGCTGGGGGGTGGGGGTGGTGGTAGACATGAGTGGGGGCCTGGTGGAGGCTGCCCCTGCACTGCTGGGGGATGGGGGTGGTGGGAGACATGAGTGGGGGCCTGGTGGAGGCTGCCCCTGCACTGCTGGGGGGTGGGGGTGGTGGGAGACATGAGTGGGGGCCTGGTGGAGGCTGCCCCTGGTGGCTGGGGGGTGGGGGTGGTGGGAGACATGAGTGGGGGCCTGGTGGAGGCTGCCCATGGTGGCAGGGGGGGTGGGGGTGGTGGGAGACATGAGTGGGGGCCTGGTGGGGGCTGCCCATGGTGGCAGGGGGGTGGGGGTGGTGGGAGACATGCATTGTTGATCAGTAGTGCAAGGTGACATGTGGGTTGGCTGGGGGGCATGCCCATGGTGGATGGGCTGCCTGCGGGACATGAGCATGGGTGCAGGGTAGTCCCCCGTGGTGTGGGCTGCCTGCAGGGTCCGTGGAGGTTGTGGAGCGTACACCTGGGAGGGCCCACACGGCCAATTCACGTGTGGTACTCCCCAGAACCCCTGAAATACACGTACCCTGCTGAAATCGCGTGTGGAACTTCCCGCGCACCCCTGAAATACACGTACCCTGCTCGCACTGGGCCAATCGCGTGTGGAACTTCCCGCGCACCCCTGAAATACACGTACCCTGATGAAATCGCGTGTGGAACTTCCCGCGCACCCCTGAAATACACATACCCTGCTGAAATCGCGTGTGGAACTTCCCGCGCACCCCTGAAATACACGTACCCTGCTGAAATCGCGTGTGGAACTTCCCGCGCACCCCTGAAATACACGTACCCTGCTCGCACTGGGCCAATCGCGTGTGGAACTTCCCGCGCACCCCTGAAATACACGTACCCTGATGAAATCGCATGTGGAACTTCCCGCGCACCCCTGAAATACACGTACCCTGCTGAAATCGCGTGTGGAACTTCCCGCGCACCCCTGAAATACACGTACCCTGCTGAAATCGCGTGTGGAACTTCCCGCGCACCCCTGAAATACACGTACCCTGCTGAAATCGCGTGTGGAAATTCCCGCGCACCCCTGAAATACACGTACCCTGCTGAAATCGTGTGTGGAACTTCCCGCGCACCCCTGAAATACACGTACCCTGCTGAAATCGCGTATGGAAATTCCCGCGCACCCCTGAAATACACGTACCCTGCTCGCACTGGGCCAATCACGTGTGGAACTTCCCGCGCACCCCTGAAATACACGTACCCTGCTGAAATCGCGTGTGGAACTTCCCGCGCACCCCTGAAATACACGTACCCTGCTGAAATCGCGTGTGGAACTTCCCGCGCACCCCTGAAATACACGTACCCTGCTGAAATCGCGTGTGGAAATTCCCGCGCACCCCTGAAATACACGTACCCTGCTCGCACTGGGCCAATCGCATGTGGAACTTCCCGCGCACCCCTGAAATACACGTACCCTGCTCGCACTGGGCCAATCGCGTGTGGAACTTCCCGCGCACCCCTGAAATACACGTACCCTGCTGAAATCGGGTGTGGAACTTCCCGCGCACCCCTGAACTACACGTACCCTGCTGAAATTGCGTGTGGAACTTCCCGCGCACCCCTGATATACACGTACCCTGCTGAAATCGCGTGTGGAAATTCCCGCGCACCCCTGAAATACACGTACCCTGCTCGCACTGGGCCAATCGTGTGTGGAACTTCCCGCGCACCCCTGAAATACACGTACCCTGCTGAAATCACGTGTGGAACTTCCCGCGCACCCCTGAAATACACGTACCCTGCTGAAATCGCGTGTGGAACTTCCCGCGCACCCCTGAAATACACGTACCCTGCTGAAATCGCGTGTGGAAATTCCCGCGCACCCCTGAAATACACGTACCCTGCTCGCACTGGGCCAATCGCGTGTGGAACTTCCCGCGCACCCCTGAAATACACGTACCCTACTGAAATCACGTGTGGAACTTCCCGCGCACCCCTGAAATCCACGTACCCGGCCAAATCGCGTGTGAGACTTCCCGTGCACCCCGGTATACACGCACACGTATTTTTTGTCAGCGGGTGTCCGTGTTTGTGGGTACCCCTTTGCACGTCATTTGTCCTGGAGGGCCACAGTATAGGACATTCATCATGGCAGTATATAGGTGCTATTTGTTGGCGCACCTTTTGGCGCACATTTCTTACAGCCGCAGAGACGCTACCGTCTGCTTTCTTGTGGCGGTCGTGTTTGTGCCTGTGCGCTGGTTTGAGCATGCGCTTTTTTGCCCTATTCTATTCCATGAATACGTGTTGTAGGCGAGCGTGTGGGCGTTCCGCGCACTTGTGCCCTGTACTTCCCCCGTGACGCCCACGTTTTGGCAAGTTGTTCCCCATTCCGAGTGTTACGCCCGTGTTCCGCCTACTTTTGTTGCGTGCGCCGCGCTATGTGCGAATTTCGCTGTGGCCTGTGCGATTTTCGCTGTGACCTGGCGCACGCTGTTAGATGGCCTGTGCGCCAACGTGCGCCGCGCACTTTTTTATCGCACATCCGCTGGTTTTCTCGCGCACGGACTTCCATGAATCGATGTGCGCTGCTTTTCGTGCGATTTTCGCACTTGCACTGCGATTTTCGCTATTCCACTGCGATTCGCACGTTTTTGCCCACTTGCGCCGCGCTAATTATTCCATGAATCGGCCTGTTAATGGTTAAATTGAAAAATCATAGAGAAATGTTAATAAAGTAATTTCAGCATTCATGAGAGACCACAACCAATTATGGATTTTAAAAAACAACATACAGCTCTACATGGCCAATTTCTATAGACATAATGGAGTACACCTAACCGATGAAGGAAATGTGGTGTTCCTTCATAATATCAAAACAGTACTCCAAATGTGCCAAAATGCTACACTCATATAAATACACAAATACAATATAACACCTCAAAAATTGTTTTCAGTATAACCACGGCTAGAGTTCATTGACTTTTTTCATAGACATGGTTACAAATTGTTAGTTAAAGGGGGAGGCTCACATTGGGTTCTATATGGTTAAGTTGCTAAACCCATAGGAAGAGCACTTTTTGGGCGGCTTATAACTTTGCTCCCCTTGGAGGAATCCTCAATTTTGCAAAAAAAGGTATATGGCCAATTCTGCATTATTTTGCAAAGTTTGGTGAGGTTTGGTCAAGGGGGGGCAAAGTTATAGGGGGATCCCAAAATTTATTTTTTTCCTGTAGACACAATGGGACAAAACTTTGCTCACGCCTACAACCCAAACCGCTGGACGGATTTTGACCAAATTTGCGGCAGGAGTGGCGGCTTGGTCCCAAAAGCATGCTTTTGTAAATTTGGTGTAAATCCGTCCAGTAGTTTTTTTTTTTAAATGACCAAAATGTAAAGCAAAAAAAATGTGTGGCATCTATGTCCGCTCCGCGGACTCACTTCCCTATTCGGTCAGCGGACTGGCCTCTGATTGGCTGAACTGTCCACGGACTGGCCTCTGATTGGTCAGAAAAATGTGCGGACTTTTGCGTGGTTCGCGAACATCGGGACGCGGCTGCTGATCGGGTGGTGAGAAAACGTGAAATGTGTCAGTTCTCCTGAAACGCACGCCATACTGGATTCACAGACTTTTTGGGGTCCACGAGCAACGCAGTGAAAACATTTTAAAGAAAACAGCATTTAACTTGTCAAACTCAACAAACAATCTCTTGGGATGTGGGGGGGTGAGGATTGGATTGGATATGGCCATACGAAGCCAAAAAATGGGTTGTTTCACCCCTGAAAGTCCACGAACACTCCAGATGTCCTGGGGCAGTCCTGTGGGGTTCGCGGACACTTCAGATGTCCTAGGACATCTGTTAGGACAACTGTACCAATTTCTGCATTACAGGGTTGGGGAAAAGCAGTTTTTCTAGAACTAATCCTGAATGGTTTTGCAAAGTTTTGTGGGATTCTGTCAAGAGGGGATAAAATTAGAGGGGGGTCCCAAAATATTGTAAAGGCATATAAATGTGGTGTCATTTGACAAATCGGCACAACATTTGGCAAAACAATTTTGGATCTAGATATAAATGGTTTTCTAAAGTTTGGTGGGATTTTCTCAAGAGGGGGCGAAATTAGAGGGGCTCTCAACATTTTTAGATGGCTTATAACTTTGTTGCTATTTGGCGAATGTGGACAAATGTTTTGAGAATGATTATAGACCCAACCTTCAATGTTTGTGTAAAGACTGAATGGATTTTGTCAAGTGGGGGCTAAGTTATATGACTATTGTAAGTACATACATTTTGGCACTTTTTAAAAAATAAAACATGGGCGGATTTCGAGCAAACTCGTGAGGAGCATTGGCAAGGACATTAAAGCATGGTTTTGCAAATGTGCCCGTGTTTTATATTTTGACAAGTGTAATAATGTAGGTACAAAAATAGTCATATACCTTTGGTGACTGAGGTATAGCCTGTGGCCGTGTGCAGTAGCCAAATTGTCTGGGTCATGGCATAGGTCATGATGCGGAAAATCTGACAGCTAGGAATGAAAATGGTGTTAAAGTGGCTATGTCTACCTGGGACCGGCTATGTGGTAAAATTATTCGAAGGTAGGATAGGTTTGAAAGGGAAAAAAACGTGATTGTGGTAATATGTTCATAGGGTTTTGCAGGCTGCCATGGCAAGGGAAGAGGGGCTGTGTACGGAGCCCCGCCTTCTCTTTCCATGTTGGCTGTCTTGGAAAAGGATTTTCCTTCCTTCTTACAGCGGGACGCCGTAGGCGTTGTTAAAGGGACGTTATGGTTATGTTGCACTAATAAAAACCTATGAAATTCAATGAAAAATCTTTGATAAAGGGACGTTATGGTTACAAGTAAAATCGAAAAACCCCTAAAATTCGCCAGTTGTGGTAAGCTAAGCAACCATAAATCGCGCCACCACTGTGCACTGCTAAGACTAACACCCAGGACATCAAAGATGACATCACAAATATCATTGATGATTGATGACATCACTGATGACATCACATGTGCATTTACTTTTCATACAAGGGGTTGTGAATGTAATGTTGGCAAAAAGTATCAGGGATTATCGGGAGATGAGTAATAAACTACATACTTCATCACGCAATGTAGTGTTCTAAAGAACATTCCATTGTAGTGTTTTTTCTAGTACAGAAACCTACTCATACAGAAATGTAGGTATTGGTTGCAGCATACACCACAGAGGTGCTATATTTGTAATTTTCCAAATTTACATAATAAAACAGTGAATGCTTCTGTATCAGACCTTTCCGTACTGTGAAACATGTACTAAGTAGCTAATAATGCATCACTTACTACATATTTCTACTAATAGACACAAAACATAAATAGACTACAATGTATACAAATATGGGGCTTATATATGGAGAGTAAAGTAAGTAAACAAGAGGCAGTGTCATTAGCAACAGTGCATAATCTACATGATTGTATTCACACACAAAAATGATTGCTGTGTTTCAGGCCTGCTTTTTCCACTATATATGTACATTATAAGTTGCGATTAAATTCTCATGAAAGTAGTGTAAGAACATGTGAGAATAGCAATAGCTATACATGTAATACCTTTTGAAAGTTAAGTTTCTGACTGTCAGTAAATGAACCCACGTGGCCTAGATATGGCAGTGAACAAAAATGAAGGGGCTAGACATGTGATGTCATCAGTGATGTCACCAATGATATTTGTGATGTCATCTTTGATGTCCTGGGTGTTAGTCTTAGCAGTGCACAGTGGTGGCGCGAGTTATGGTTGCTTAGTTTACCATAACTGGAGAATTTCAGGGGTTTTCCGATTTTACTTGAAACCATAACGTCCTTTTAACAACGTTTTTTTACTGAATTTCATAGGTTTTTATTAGTGCAACTTAACCATAATGTCCCTTTAACAAAGTTTTTTCATTAAATACATATATACATATTTACAAAATGACCCAAGATATAATAGCATGGCTGAAACTACACAGGCTAAAATACAGTGGATGGGGCATCTAAAATTGAAGTAGCGTGGCCCCTTTTTCAAATGATATTTTAAAACAATTGTCTTCTTTTTTTCTCCACAGTCTCACAAGTAAGAAAGGCTGAAAACACACAGCCAAAATGGATAAGACTCCCAAATATCTACTGTTTCACTGACCATGGCCTTTGACCATTTCCAGTGATTTTTCACCCTCAACATCACTATACCTATAAAAATAACTTTTATAAAGAAATAAAACACAAACATCCCAAAATCTATAGCCGCGGGCAAGGAACTACTGATACCCATGTCTATCTATAGTCCTGTATAGCTTTGAATATAGCTAGAACAACGGCTGGAAAGAAAATGCCTTCCTGCCTCCCCAGCCCTCACCAAGTGCCTCCCTCATCTGTGCCAGCTCCCCTCACTCACCACATGGCTTCCTCACCTCCCCCCACAACAAATGCTGTTTCTGTGATGCAGTTTGCTTTTAGATGTCAGCTATCAGACGCTATAGCTGTGGCTACAGAATGCTTTGTAATGCAAACTCAGTCCCTGGACCTCTATAACTCCCACATTTCAGTCGGTGTCCTCAAGCAGCCTTCCCACCTCTATACTAAAGTCATTTGCAATTATTTTTACCTGCAAATAGCTTATTTAACACTTTTAATTCCTGGTTATCTTCGCATCGAGAGAAAAACAAGATTGCGGCAGTTTCATTTCTAAAAGCACCCGGTTTTGGGAAAATCTCTGAGATATAGCTATCTATTTTTGAGAAGGGGGCACCCCTTCTCCGTCAAATATTTAAAGAACTTCTGCATGGAATAACCACAAACCAAGCATGGATCGTGAGCCAAAGCCTCACGGCCAAGTTCTTTTAGATCTGGTCCAAATTCGTCGAGCAAATTGGGCTGTGCATTTTGACAAAAATTCATTGTTTTTCTATGGGAAAATGAATGGTAGTCCACAACTTTGGAAAAAAAATGTTTTGTCTTCTTAATAACTTCCTTATTTTTTAATGTATCTTTATGAAACATTGCAGTCTCGGGGGGGCCTTCCAAGTCCCTAATTACCTTCGAAATTTTGGTCAAATCTAGTACTCAAATCAAAAGTTATTAACAATAGAATTGTGAGGGCTTTCAATGGGAGCCGGACTCACCTTAACTATAGGGCGGCGTATAATATATATATTAATGCATGCACTAAGCACTTTACTATTTTTCGACTAATGAATGCATATCAAGACAAACATTCAAATTGCCTTCTACAATATGGCTACATGTTGAATAGAACGTAACACCTTCTTTACAAATGGATGCATTTACCATATTAGTAAATTGATTATAACTCAAGATATACCTTTATACAGCCCAAAGTAAAATGCTTGCACGATGTACAAGATGTACCTAAGTCACCTTTTCAGTGTTCACAAATTTGGGTGTTTTTTTAAAACTTGTATGTACATTGAGTGTGTGTGTGTGTGTGTGTTTCTAGTCAATTGTTTTATGGAGAAATATCTTTGTTTTAATACCGCCATAATGGCAATCCCATGCAAAATCTGGGACAAGAAACATGATCTTTCAAATCTGAATATTCTGTATAATTTAAAACAATAAATCAAGAGATTAAAGGTGGTTCTCTTAAATTTAAGTCTGAATAGGTCACTCACAATAGTCCACTTGAATAGAGGTAACGTATCTACAGAATATAAAACATATAAAAGAATATAAAACAGTCTGTCTGCTCTTGTCTCACTAATGTTATCATTCCAGTTAGTACAAACATCCATACATAGGAAAACACAATTGAATGTCTATGAAAGGCAATAGAATAAAATACTCCACAATATAGACATACACTTTGACATGGACATTGGTTGCTTCATTTAAAAAAATGCAATTCTTTGAATAAACTTTGAAACAAAACAATTAACTTTGTTTTATCAGAAACCATCAACAAGAGTAAACATCATAGAAACATATTGGCCTAACATGTAATTACCTTGTTCTAGGACTGACTGAAATTTGCAATGTTTGACACTGTCTGTGACCCATTATTGCTCCCTATCTCGGGCATAGATAAAAAGGAATGTTTGTGTATGGTTGACTCGGTTGACATTATTTTAAAGGCTTATGTTCAGGAATTATTTTTGGAATGAAGGAATAGTAGCTCCTAACTCAGTCACTATTCTCTAGGAATCAGGTTTACCCTCTCAACACCCAGTTCAACAGGTCTATTCAGCAATATATTGTAATTACATTATTGACTATGGCAGACACCGATCACAAAGGATTTTCATTCCACATTTTAATTTGTGATGTATAAGGCCTCCATAGATCTACAATGGCTAGGGGAAAGGATTCCTTTGATGAAACTACCCATGGCTTTAATTTGTGTTATCAATCACAAAGCGCATTTGACCTGTAATGTATTCCCACTGTCAGTGACATGGCTTGAGAACAGGGTTACCCGAAATACTTTCATTTCTATCTTGCATTTAATTAATTATTGGGACATTTGTCTAAATGCTCTGGAATTACTGCACTACATTTTTGTTTGTGTTTTGAAGTCCTAGGCCAGGTAGTGACATCAAATAGTTTAAGGCAACACACCTAGTACCAAAATCCGTATCCGGTGATCTGGTTTTTGAGAAAAGCCTCCGCATTCAGTCCCATCATGAAAAGTCCCTTTTACAGAGAATATCCAACAGCTACTTCCAGTCCAATCCACTGTGTATCCTGTTAAACAGGCTCTTTTCTTTTTCTGCTTTCCCAGAACTCTCTCTTATTGTGTTTTCTGTTTAAATACCCAGCAGACATTACCCATGCAACATCATTTGAAGCAACTATTTTGGATTAGACAGCTTCTGTGGTATGTTCCCTTCACCTATTTATACTCACTAGAATGCTTTCCTTTGCTCCTATTGACCCAATATATGTTCTGTTTGATAAGGAGATGCATTAGCTATGAATTAACCCTCCCTTCCAGAATTAATTATCAAATTGGACATAGATGTAATTTTTGTTCCTATGATTCCTGATATGGACATGTGATGTTAATACGAGTTATATATTTAGACCTGCAAGAATATTCGAAATCCAAAGACATTGTTTTGGTTTTTATAAGTGCATACATAATAGAGTTATTAAAATATGCAAATGCATTCATAATTGATAAACTTGCATGTATACTTTTATATGCATGTGATACTCCTTGTTCTGCTGACTTTAAATGCATTTTTATTTTTCATATTGGATATATGGTTCTAAAGTTTTAGATGATGAATATTTGGGTTTTATGCAGCACATTTTACTGTACAATTTGGCTTTGAATTACATGTGTTCCCGTCCCTTCTATCGCTAGAACCATCTCCTGTTTTTAAAACAAAAGTAATTTGAATGTCCTGCTTTAGTGAAACAGATACATACTTCTTGAGGCCTTATTTCTCTGCCAGGGTAGGAGGTTGTAAGCAAGGCCCTTGTCTTCTGACAATAAAGGGACTCAGTAAAAGGCAAAAAAGGATACAAGATTAAAAAAAATGATTTAATGCAAAATCTGCTTAAGCAGGGATTTATCCATAGACATTACATTTGTAATGGTGTGAGTACAGGCTTATATTAAGTTTTACAGAAAGCAAAAGCAAAATGTTTGAACAATGCATATGTGTGATTGGCTGTTGAAAGAAATTACATACATTCTTACATTCATTATACATTTGCATTGGCCTATTCTAATCATGTGGTACAACATCAGATATGCATGTTAGCTGATTTCTAATTAGGTCATTTTGCTTCACATAAGTTGGGTTTGGTAGAAAAACATTAGGCATATCTATCTAACTAGATTGCAATGTGCATTGGTTGCCTCAGTAGGCATAAGAGTGGAGTGGTATGAATACAATTGTTAGAACCAATTATCTGTGTGTGAGGTAATCCTTGTGACACATAAAAGATAACTTTTTAGTTGTGTCTGGATTTCTCTCCAGTTTGGCACAAAAGACTATTCCTGGCATTTAAAATCTAACTCAGCTTGGTGGAAACGTTACTTGCATGCCATATGCCAAATCTCATGTGTCATTTTTGCCCGGTCCATGACTTGCATGCTGGGTTTAGCTGCCAGGGAATTTGGCTCATTTGTACGACTGATGCTAGTGCAGTGCACATAATCACAAAATGGCTTCATTTTCCTAATGCATTCCAGCAGAGTTTCTTAAATGCAAATGACTGCATTGCCTTAGGTTCCTGGTTGCTATGTTAAAGAAAAATAGTAATGTTAATTTTGTGTGGTGTGACATTAGATAAACCAAACAAAGGTCCATTAGTAAATGTCACTAAAAAAATTCTCATCTTACTCTCGGAAGGGCCTTGTAACAAAGAGTGGCCCTCCTCATTGTTGTGAAGCTTTTACTTCATTAAAAACCTCAATTGTATTATACAATTCATAAATATATTGATATGACCACACTATACATCAATATAGAAAACGTTAAAAAACATACATCAAATGTGCACATCAAATGGTACAAAAATTGTGGCTCAACTCTGCTGGACATTCACAGTCACAAGATCAATTAATTATTTTTTTATCATGTTTTTATCCCTCTAGGGATCCTCAAGAAGATAAGCATGATAGAACAGTGGAATTCATCCCCAGACACTTAACGATACACACAATTCTGCCCCGGATGAATGTCCGGCAGAGTTGAGCCACAGAGGACAGAAACTTATATAAATTGGGTGGATAAATATAGTGTGAAAAAGGAGTGTAGACTACTAACACTAAGAGTAATCAGGTCATAGCGACATGAGATGTAATCTGCAAAGCACATAGTAGTGTATCATTTTTGTACTAATGTTTGTACCATTTGATGTGTAAAATTGATGTATGTGTTTTAACATTTTCTATGTTGAAGTATAGTGTGGTAAAATCATTGTTTTTTATTAATTGTATAATACAATTGAGGTTTTTAATGAAGTAAAAGCTTGACAACATTAAGGACCCTTCCGAGAGTCAGATGAGGATTTATTAGTGACATTTAACTATGACCTTTGTTTGGTTTGTCTAATATATATTCCCACTTAGTAGGAAGGCCTAGTACCCCTCAGTGGGCTCAGCCTATGTGAGAATAGTGTATGGGGTGACATCACAGGTTGTCTTTATTAATACGGCATTCATATGAAAGTGTCTGTGATTACCTCTTTTCTCTGAAAAGCTTGTGGTATATGATTTTTGTAAATCAATTTGTTAGAATGAAATGTCCTTGCAATTGCTTATTTAGTCAATAGAGGGCAGTGTGGTACTGTGCTCATTTGATCCCCATTGATCCCCATTCTCTTTTTCTGCTAGAACACGTTTTTCAAAGTTCTCAAGCTTGAAAATACAATTCATTACAGTTACTTTAAGACTTGGCTGTGGGTGTGTTTTGTTAAACTTGTGCCATCTCAGTTAATCAGCGCACCCTGTCCTGTCCTTGTGCCTGGGGTAACTTATCATTTAAAGTTGCATATATCACTCAGTGGTGGGAGCTAACCTTCTGTGGGAAAGGGTTGCACTGTTCATCTTTTATCGGGCTGCCAGATTCTTATAATGTGGCAAACTCAGAAATGAAGTTGTCTGATATCTTGCTCTGAAAAATAAATCTTGTACTTCAATAGAAACTGGCTCAACGCCGGCCTGATTATGTGTTGCATTTAGCTAAAGCACAATAATGCCTATAGACTTTTCTAACTAAAATGGTATGATGCTAATGAATCTAAATAACACATGATTGTTTCTAAGTGCAATGTATAATGTATATAATGTGTGTGTGTGTTTCCATAAAACCTTGCATGCTGTTTCATGCTCAGGAGTGGGGGGAGCCTTTTGCTGTGAGAAAGGCTGATTTCATTTGGAGATTTCATGCAATGTGCTCAGCTAGTGTGAACTGGCGGCATTCCTGCATTCTATCAATCAGAAACCCTCTTCTATATTTCTTAAGCTAGTGCAAACTATGACAGGATTAGGTTAAAATAAATTTGTTTTAGCTAACTGAATATGTAGCTGTCATTTTCTGCTGGGCTTACATGTAAGTGCCTGCCACTAAATGTTCATGTTTTCTTCTCTTCTCTTCTCTTCTGTGTCTATTTTTAAAGGGGCTTCTGCAGGTGGTATTTTCATATAGGTTTGATGTGCTGAATAGGTGGGTCCATAAATACATATTCCCCAACAAGGTCATGTTCTGTTTGAGGCCTCTGCTTTTAAGACAATGCATTTTCTGATCCACCAGACACTGTATGTATTGACCTCTCCCCCCCTGCATTGGAGGCGTATCATATTCCAACCAGCAATTCGGGGGTTAAGAGGCAGACTATCAGGAGGTTTCATTGTGGCAATACGTAATGATCTGGGGTTTGAAAAAATAAAACAGGATAAAGGGGTGTTAGGAGTGGGATTGAAAAAGAAGGAGCAAGGTATTTTAATGTATGCACATTTTGTTAATATCTATTGGCAACATATGAGAATGGATATGGTAGAAACAGTGTATGTCTTGCTTGCACTATTTGAAGAATGGTTTCAGACAAATCCAGGGGCCAAGGGGATAGTGACCACAGATTTTGATGCTACTGCGTACAATGTTTACAAACCGTGACTAGCCAGGGTAATGGATATCTTAGTAAGAAAGAAATACGGAAAGTTAAACAGGAAAATGAATGGAAGAGTGGGATTTTAATACTTTGAATGAGATATTGAAAGGCAGCCCTAGCTGCGATCCCACTTTGCAAAAGGGTAACTCCTCCTCAGTATTTGATTATATGTTTGTGAGTAGAGAGGTTTTAGAACGATGTATGGATTTCAGGATTATTGAGATCACCTTAAGTGATCACAACATGTTGGTAGCACTATTTAGGTTGAAATTAAAAAGTATCCTGAAGAGAGGACAGAATGCAGTGATAGTAAATGCGGGCCACTGTCAATTAGAATGTCATAATAGGAATATAGCACATGTTAATATGATTATGGCGCACTTGTTTGAGCATTGTCCCTATACGCTTAAAATGACAATTTTTTCAGCAAAGGAAATAAATCAGTCCAAACAGGGGGTTATGGAGTCATTACATAATGTAGCTGGCCCTGAGTGGCATGGCTAAAGCCCCCCTTCAAAGGTTTGATTCCTGCGTTCAGGATCATAACAGAGAGTCTAGGAGGATTAGAAATAGCTCCTTAACATAGAAGAAAAGAGGGTTAATATTGGGAAGGAAAAGCAGAAGTCAAAGAATTGGGTGAAGGCTCATCAGTACCACTTACTTCCCTGGGCTGGGGAGGCGTGCTTGGTATTTTAGCGGAGATGCGAGAAGCCAACCTTTAGTCATTATTGAATGCAGTCAAACTTAGCCAAGTGGTCACACAGTCACACAGTCTACCCCATCTCAGAAGAAGCGTGGGTAAAATATTTATCTCAGTTGTATGGGATTAGAGAGTGTGTGGTTGATCAGTGGGACTAGATTTTTAGATAGATTGTGTTTGGACTTCAAGATTGAAGATAGAGAGGTTTATTCCTCGAGCGGGTTCGTCCCATGCGGGTGGTCATAAGTAGCTTTTGAAGAAAATATTTAAACAGGCCCCCTGCCCTATGAGCCAATATCCTGTTTACGTTATTTCAAGATATAGTGGTTATTATGTCTACTCTTCCTTCATGGACATCCGCTTTTTAATACCTATTTATAAAAAGGGTAATAAAAGGCTGCCAAATCATTATAGACCTATCACTCTTATAGATGCTGCCTCAAAATTATTTCACCTGTAATCCTTTAGAAAATAGGGGAATGGATTGTTGAAAATGGCAACCTTGATCAATTTCAAATAGGTTTTGAAAGGAAATAAGTATGGACTCTAGGGGTTTGGTGATGTCATGCGTTCAGAGGTTTGCATGGGGAGACCAGTCGGCTCCCATTTATACAGTATCAATTGACCTACCCATGGCATTTGATTTAGTGGACCGCTCTATTGTGTGGTCTAAATTGGCCAAATGGAGTCTACGGATGGGTTTACTGAAAATCTTGGTGCATACGCATCAAGGTATATTGGATCAAATAAGATTGAATAATGAAGGTAGTATGTCTAAACCAATTGAAACAATGAATGGCCTTTGGCAAGGATGTATCGTGGCACCTTGCCTTTTAAATCGATATATGGCAGGCATAGGCAAACCTATCTTAAATGCCTCATTTATTGCACCCAAGTTGGGGGAATGCAATTAATTTGGTTGGCCAATGCTGATGATTTTATTATGTTTGACAGTATTCCCACGGACTTGCAGCGCCTAATTAATGCCTTTATGCTTTTCATTAAGAGAAATTAACTGGAAATAAAGCCCCCAAAAACTAAGGTGATAAAATTCTGCAAAAGGGATATGAAAAATACTTTTACCTGGTTTGTTGATAGGAGTAGCCTGTCTTTTACTGATAATATTATGTGTTTAGTATACACAGTTTTAGCACATCTATGTAGATCCTTTTATCAGAATTATCTGAAACATTACGCTAAAATGTTAGCAGCCCAAATGACAAAGATAGATGCCAAATATAGAAAGTTTTCATTGCTTCCTGTGTTGCTAAGGTGATCCCGAAATTCACATAGGGTCTTGAGTTTTTGCCATTTTGGGTATTGGATGAACTTGATCATAATGAAGCAATCTGATGGAAAAGTTTTGTAATTTATTCCTACTTGCCTACCAATTGTGGTGGTACGCCATGAGTTTAGTCTTCAATCCCCAGAAGGCTGGGTTTGGTGGAAGCTGTTAGCATTGTATCATAAGATTATATGCTCACCACCCTATATGCTGAATCTGGAAATATGGGGATGTAGGATAATGCTATACCGTTGTAAGTGTCTAGTGATTACTTCAGGACCTGCTTTCAAAACCAGAGGTAACAGAGGAGATGCTTATCAAAAACCCTTTTAAACTGAAAGGAATGAATTGGTCGAGTGGCTGAAACTCTACAAGAGACGTCTTGGAACAATCAACTCTATATGTTCATCTAAGTGTTTAACATAGAAAGGGGGGACAATGGAAACTTATTTGAAGAAATGTCCAGCTAGGAATGTTAGATCTAGGTTTATGTCCTTTTAATTTACTGTCTTTTTAATGAATGAAATTGTTTGTATACGTACTTGTCTACCCCCTGAGTTGGCCTTTTCTAGGTTCTGTAAAGATATATGAGTGAAAGAAAACCTATATTACCTGCTTTTAGTTTGTGGTGTTTTATTGCTACTGCATATTTCTCTTTTTGGCAAATTTGTCCATAACCTAGGTGCTGTTGATTCTGAAAATCTATGGTTAAATATGCTGAGTGGAAAATCGGCTAAGCAACCATAACTAAGACTAACACCCAGGACATCAAAGATGACATCACAAATGTCATTGATGACATCACTGATGACATCACATGTGAAATATATTTTGATGAAAAGTCCCTACAAGGGGTTGTGTTTATAGTGTTGGTAACAAGATGTCAGGGGTGATCGGGAGACCTATCATGAACTACTTAATCTATTAAAGAATGTACTCATCTAAAATCATTGTATTGGAGTGTTGTTGTTCAAAATTTTCTTTGAACAGCACCTACACCCATTCCTACTCATTATCCATTAACAATCTAGTACACAGTACATACTTTTAGCAAAACTGCTATTTATCTTAAAATGGCATCAGCTAATGCCATCCCTCCTCCCCAAGAGCGACCACCAGGGATATAATCAAGGAGCATGAGAAACACTGCCCCTACCTTAGAAATAACACACACACAACATTTTCCCCTGTCCACCTCCCCCTCCATATTAGTGTTTGGTACCTCTTCCCTCATTTCCCTCCCCATCGTTCGTTCTAAGCCAAAATAAAATACATACAAAAACAACAAAAGAAATGTTCCTTTATGAACCACCTTTCACAGTTAAAAAGGTGAACAAAAAAAATGTATAGACTCCATCTATGAGGTCTCCGGACTATTATCCCCCCGTTTCAGCCCATGTAATGGGGGATGAAGGCCATTAGCACCCTAGGTTTGGGTGCAGCGTCCTGGTGTAGGAAGGAAAATCCATTTCCAAGATGGCCACCATGGAAAGGGAAGGCGGGATTCCATACAGGGCCCTCTTCGATTTACATGGCAGCCTGCAGAAGACGAAAAGAGAACCCTATGACCATAATACCATGAGCACATTTTTCTTCCCTTTCAAACCTATCACAATTTCGAATACCTTTACCACAAAGCCAGTCTCAGGTGGACATGGCCACTTTAACCCCATGTGTTGTCCCTCGTGGTCATGGCCAATAGCCAGATTGTCCGGATCATGACCTTATTCCATGACCCAGACAATGTGGCTACTGCTTATGGCCACAGGCTACACCTAAGTAATCAAAGGTATATCACTATTTGTTGTACCTACATTATGACACTTGTCAAAAAATAAAACACGACACATTTGCAAAACCATGGTTTAAGGTCCTTGCCAATGCTCCTTACACAGGTTTCCTGGAAATCCACCCATGTTTTATTTTTTTTTAAATGTCAAATGTATGCACATACAAAAGTCATATAACTTAGCCCCCACTTTACAAAATCCATTCAGACTTTCCAAAATCATTTATATCTAAATTTCAAATCTTTTTGCAAACTTTAGTGTAGATTCATCAAACTGTGCCACATTTATAAGCCTTTACACTATTTTGGGATCCCCCCTCTAATGTTGCCCCCTCTTGACAGAATCCCACCAAACTTTGCAAAAACATGTATATCTAGATATATAATCATTTTGCAATCCGTTGTGTAGATTTGTCAAATGACACCACATTTATAAGCATTTACAATATTTTGGGACCCCCTCTAATTTTGCCCCCTGTTGACAAAATCTCACCAAACGTCGCAAAATCATATATATCTAGATATATTATCAGTTTGCCAATTTAAGTGTAGATTCGTCAAATGACACCTCATTTATAAGCCTTTACCTTATTTTGGGACCCCTCTCGAATTATGCCCCCTCTTGACAGAATCCCACCAAACTTTGCAAACCCATTCAGAATCGGGTTAAGGGTATAAATGCACAATTTCATGCAGTATCATTAAGTGGCGCCAAAGTTATAAGCCACCCATTGGCTTATAAATTTGCCCTTTCCCATCCCCATTCCCATTCGAGCCCTATGGGGCTCAAATGGGAATGGGGATTTACAGTGTCTGGGTTCCTTGAATGGGGAAATACCGGGCCCTCCAAGGTCGGAATGGCCCAGTATTTCCCCATTCCAGGAACCCAGACCCGGTACCCAGAATTGGCAGTAGCCATGCCGGTAAGAACGGCACGGCTACCTTCATTCTTGTAATGAGGCCCCATGTCGCAAAAACCATTGTGAAAAATGTGTGTGGTGAAAAGAAAATATATATATGTGTATTTCGGGAAGGGGCTTGAAGTAAAAAAGCAAAGGAGAGAAATGGCAGGGAAAAGTCTGTGGAGGGAAAAAAAAGAGTATTGGGTAGTGGCGGGAGTTAGGCAAGGGCTGTAGTAAGCAACGCTCTGCAACCTTTGGCTCTCCGATGTTTTGGAATGCAACTACCATTTGCCCCAGCCAGCATAGTAAATGGTGGGTGATCATGGGAGTAGTAGTCCAAAACATCTGGGGAGCCAAAGGTTGCAGCCCTCTGGTATAGGGGATGTATCCCCCATCAAGAAAAAATCAACCAAAAAGCTATTCGGTTAAAGGGTGCATGAAATGGAGGGGCCTGGAAATGCATTTAAAAATGAAGGGCTTTTTTTTAAAAATGAAAAATAAATCACATAAAACCAATTATTTTGTTTACGAGTTGTGCATGTTAATATTCCTTTGGATTAAACCTGAGAAAAGATAAGGCCCCTTGCTCATTCACGAATAGAAAATAACTCATTTTCAGTTGCATTTGCATCAGGTGTGTAAAAAAAAAAAGCCCAAAGTGTGGGAACATTTTTGCAAAAATTGGAATAATAAATAGTTAGGATGCCAAACATACTTGCCACAAACTCTGAACCGGCATTTCCAAACCTCATAAATTATGCTACACCACCGTCAAATGTAGATGTTGAACAGAGGTATGTACCATCGGTTTAGCACAAACTGGAGGAATTGTTTCAAATATTGACCTCTAGATGGGACAGTGCTCATAATAATTATACTTCATGGCATATATCATTTTTATGAACATTTACGCCCCAAGACTCCTACAAAACACAAAGAATCTGCCAAAACTATACACATATTTTGTGAAATCCAAAAATACATAGTATCAGAGTTGTTGGCCATTCCAAAATTTGTGGTTGCTTGCCAACAGAGTACACAAAATGTTGTACAATTCTACACTGTACCTCAATGGTGTGTACTTTGGCTATTAAGTCAAAGGAGGCTTTTCCTGTAAATGGGGATGGTGGCTTCATTACATCCTGGTGAAAAATAAAGGCGGAAAGCCATAGCAGAGGCTCTGCTATTAACTTTAAACCCTTTTTTCCTACACAAATTAATCGGTGTCCAGTCATAATGTCGAATACAATAATATCGAAAGTCAAAATGTCGAAAATAAAAATGTCGAATTACAAAAATGTCGAATTTTTTTCGACTTTTTTCGATTTTAGTGTTAATAATAAATATTTTATTAAACTTTTTTTTAAAAATAATTAAAGGTATTTCCATGGGGGGTGGGGGTGATGGGGAGGATGGGGGGGGGGTTGGGGATAGGGGTTTGGGATGGTTTTTTAAATAATTAATTAATTATTTAATATTATATTAAAGATTTTTTTAAAATAATTAAAGGTATATCTATGGGGGGTGGAGGGGATGGGGAGGAGGGGGGGGGGTTGGGGTAGGGGTTTGGGATGGGGGGGTTGGGGGGGGACACCCCCCCATAATAAATGTTACTATCTGGGTAAAAAAAAAAAAAAGAGTGTTTTGGGTTTTCATTTTTTTTTCGACATTTTTTTTCGAAATTATGACTTTTCCTATTATATGTATGTGTTTTCGACTTTTTTACATTCGACATTTTTTTTTCGACATTTTTGCTATTCGACATTATTTTTTCGACTTTTTGACTATAAACCAAATTAATCATATCGGAAATGACCTACGGTATAATCCCTGAGCCCTAAATTTGATAGGGCTCAAGGACTTTCCGATGTAGAAATTCCAAGGAAACCTGACTCCATTAAATGCACCAGACCTCATCACACGTGTGCTATTTTGCAAACCCAAAAGCTCTTCCAGAGATCCAGGCCCTGTAAGAATCATCATAATGTGATCTCCCATCTTATGTGAGAATATAGCAAATGTTTCTATTACATTCTGAATAGCTTCTGGTGAAGAAGAGGTGGCAGACCTACCCCTTCTGAAGAAGCCCTAACATAATCAATGAGATTCTGCAAACCTGTCTAATCCCTCAGCTTCCCTTTCTTGACAAACTACAGCAGAATCCAGAAGCAAGCCCGCTTCTAGCTATTTGCAAATCATAAATGGGCAGCTGAATCTTATGCATTTGGGTTTTTGCCCGGGCAGGGGATCCATGTCCATGCTAGTGGCGGTGGTAGAAAACATTAGAAGGTTGGTGAATAAAAGCAGGGCTGATCCACTCAGATTATTAGTTCTGTCAGCAGTATTTATACCATGTCCATCTGCTAGATACTTTGGTTGCCTGCACTGCTCTGGGATTTGTTAGAAAGCCTATGCCTGGCTGAACTAATGTCTACATAACAGATACCAGCTTGTGGTGCTTCCACCTTTTGACTCAGGCCTAAGAGTGCCAGCATGCTCAGTTCTGTCTCCTCCACAATTTGATCTATATATAATTTACCATACAGGCCTCATTCGTTCTTCTGTAAGGCAACATGGGGGCTTCAGCAGGAGCATTTGGAAGTTGCATGATAGTTGTCACTGATTGGATGGCCAAAGATAGGCTCAAACGGAATCCCACCCAATAGGGTGTCATGTTGTTTAGACACTGAGAAGGGAGCTGGAACGCAGGTTTCTGGGCAGGTGAATTGGTCTTCTGACTAACACCAGTTCTGCGGGTGATACCCTTGGGGTTGGAATTAGATATTTTTATGCAGATGAAGAAAGGCTTGATTATTACCGGGTAAGATGCCTCGTTGGGAGTGGTAGCAGTTAGCTATTTTATTTTATTTATTGAGCATTTGTTACACGCCTATACAACAGAATGGTGTTTCCAGGTGCCACAAGGCAAGTGGGGAGGGAAAAGGGGAGTTAATAACAGGTGCAAAAACAGAAATAATACAATTGTGGTCCTACTAGGCCTTGTGGCATTTGGACATGCAAGTGCAGTGAAGAGAGTGTGGGAGAAAGGGAAGGCGGGGAGCAAGGTATGGACAAGTGCAGGTGGAAGCCCTGGAGGGAAGTGCCAATGGGAGCCAAGGGAGGAGGCCACTGGCTAAGTGCTACGGCGGAGGAATCCCCAGGGTGGGATGCACATCCACCAGCACGGGGCCCACAAGGACAGTGCTTAAGGGGGTGGGGCTGGTGTCGACTGGGAAGAGGGCCTGTTAACCTGTGAGATTCATGAGGGACCAGGCCTCTAGTCTCAGCGGCAGTGGGGTGAATTAGCAGGGAAGGGAAGAGTGAATGAGGTAGAGAAATGCAGAGTTTTGAGAAGTTTCTTGAATTTAAGGAGGTCTGGCTCATGTCTGAGAGGGGCAGGGAGGATGCTCCAAAAGGAGGCACCAGCCGAAGAGAGAGCATTGCCCCCCACTCTTTGCTTGGAGAAGCATTTGACAAGCAGAGAGTTGGAGTTAGAGGAGCAGAGGACTCTGGCAGGGAAATATTTACTGAGGGAAAGTTGGAGGCATGGTCCAAGGTCCCAGAAAGCCTTGTGGATGATTCAGAGGGTCTTGGATTTGATCCTCACGCCCACCAGGAGCCAGTCGGGAGGTGTTGGGTCTGAATAGATACTGTGCCTGGGTTTGAGGCCAGGGATAGGTCTTGCAGCCCTACTCTGGATTAGCTGAAGGGGCATAGGGAGGAAAGGGGGAGATTGAGGAAGAGGCTGCTGCGGTAGTCCATCCTAGAGAGGACCAGAGCTCTGGAGACATTTAGCTTCTGGGGAAAGGTGAGAAAACAGAGAATGCCACTAAGGAGGTGAAGCTGGAAGGGGGCCTTCTTGGCAAGGTCCAATATGTGAAGGACAAGGCGTAGTCGAAGATGACCCCCAAGGTTTTGACCTCACAAGATGGTGAGGGAAGAAGGCCCAAGGAGGGCGGCTAGAGTGTAGGAGGGAAACAGGGTGCCGGTGTCCCAATGAGAAGGATCTCCGTCTTACTGGCAGTTAACGCTTTGGTAACTGCATATCTGAATTACAGCTGGTTTTCCTTGGTGGACTGCATCCAGAAATATGTTGGACTTTCTCGACACTGATTACATCCCAGATATCAGGGTCCGCTTTACAGAAACTTTACATTGGTGCAAGTTCAATTTTGCACAGTGCCAACACTAATGAACAAACTGCCCGTAGTAGAAAAACATATTATTCAATGCATGTTCCATTAGAGCAGAAATTGTCCTAGTGCTGATGGGTTGTGGCCCTGGTGCTAAAATGTATTTAAAATGCATGCTATCATGCCAATATCATCCATTATTGCACTTCACCACTGCAAGAGTTTTTCAATATAGGCACATGTGTCCTTTCTGAATTTACATGGTTTTATGTCATTATACCTTATAGGTGAACGTGTGCTTTTTGAACATACAAATGGAGAAATATATGGATGAAAGCCAGGTGTGATATATGAACGTTCACATTTCTTCCTGCGACAGTGAAAAAATGCAGATCATCATATATACATTACCTTCTCATTCTTTTTGATTTAAAATGGCTGCCGTCGACTTGTCCAGGGCATGCACATGGCATTACGTATGTGAAGGCTAGAATGTGTTACTCTGTTAGAGAAATTAAAAGGGACGGATAACGAACTAAAGGATGCTTAAAAGAGGACAAATAAATTGCCAACATAAAGACTTTCTCTCATGCACGAGACTATTGATTGAGTTCCACTTAAGACGTTTGCATCATGTGAGGCAAGCCCTCTGAACACGGCTCCAGTCATTAAAGATTTCCTATATCGAGGAAGCTTTGTCATGCTGATTGCCCCTCTGAAAAGTAAAGTATCTCCTCTCATTGCATCTCCTAACTGATGGGGGTCATTTTACATGCACGGGATGTTCGCTGAAGGTGCAATGGACAGTTGTTTCAATACAATGATGGTAATTAAGGGGGAGCCAGTACTTTGCTGTCAGATGAATAGACACATAATGGCATTCACGAGCAGCACGCTATTATTCTTAAAGTGGAACACCACATTAGGGTGATGTCATGGTGGGCCTCATTACAAGTATGGCAGTAAAGCAACAATGGTGCCGGTAGTGCTACCGGCACCGTTGCTACCGGGCACCCGCGAGCAGAACAGGACTGTAGTACCTGTACCGTTATTAACGGTACTGATGCTACCACTTTCCCCATTCCCATTGAGCCCTATGGGGCTCAAATGGGAAGGGGACAAATTTTGTCTGACGCAGAGAAAAGGGCAATTACTGGCTCGGGCAAGGTTGTAATGACCCGGTAATTGCCCTTTTCTGGGCGCCGGAAAAAAATTAATACCGGCGGCAGCCGTGCCTGTACTACAGGCATGGCTACCGCCAGCCTCATAATGAGGTCCACAGACTTTGTGTAGTCGTGGTATAAAGGTATAAGACCGTTTTCGAACAAGGATGCTTTGCAGCTAATTTGCGTACCCACGATGCATTGCTCAGCCGACCCAGCACCGGGTATGATTATCCGGGGATGGCTATTGGGTGGTACTCTGACATGTGGGATTGCTAGCCGAAATTACCCATTCTACCCTAATGTTTTATGTATAATTCTAACTTTGCACGAACCTGACAAATATCGCTTGGAAACGCACAGTAGTAGTAGTTTGCAAATCTAGGAATGCAGGGATCCCTCAGCTTCAGTGCACCTTGTGAATGCAGTAATTGGGGTCAGTCATGGTCAGCTCCACCGTGTCAATGAAAGCACGTCCCTCCGTACCGCCAAGGCAAATAATAGCGCTTGTATGTTTTTTGGAACTGTCACACTTACATTATTGCAATCTGTGTTCTTAGGGTTCCCAATACAACTACTATAGAGGTCACAGCGAACACAACACCATGCAGCTAAACCTGTTCTAAAGTCCTTTTTTCCAGCTCAATGAGACATAGAATATCCCTTTAGCTATCAAGAGTGACCCCAAAAACCTCTTAGGAAGAAGACTGTAAATACCAAAGAAATCTAGCCAACCACTCTGCCCACACAACGTACCTCATATCAGCCATAGAGACATAATTGCTCATTTTCTATGAAGAATTTCTACAGACACACGGTTTTCATTTGCCTAGGGCCCAAGATACGCACTTTGTTGGCCTAGACGTAAGACTCCAGCAGGATTTCCTACAGTTCAGGAATCAATGGAAATGACCAATCCCCAACAAGTCTTTGAGGAACCAATGAATCCCATCAAGAAGGCTTTGTCTCTGGGAATGAACTATTGCCTAAGAAAATATTTTAAACTGAATCACTGCTGGATGAGTAGGGACACTCAAGGATGTACAAAGTCACTTGGAATTACAATTATATTTGTTCTTTCATAATGCGCTTAATACTGGGACCAGTTTCTAAGCATGAGCCCGGGATGCAAACCTGTGTGGCTATGTGTTGTCTTGCTTCCAAGACAAAATGCCTTGCCCCTGAGCTATCCTCCCGGCCAACCACCTTATCCATCTGTACCAATTCCTCCCACTGTTCATCTCAGTCTCCCATCAGATCTTGTCAACCCCTTTCCCTCCTCCTCAGGCCATGTCCCCTGTGGCACTACTAAACAGCATTGCCATGCGCAGTGCTATGTAGTAGTAAAACACTTATAAATAAATAATCATGTTGTTTTAATACGTAGGCTTTACCTGACTTCTTGCCTTTTCACCTCGTTGTATCGACCGGGCATTAGTAGCACTCTCGATTTAACACCACCTCCCACCCTTTGAAAACATGTTTTTTTCTGGTTTTCCAAAAAGGTCATTCAAGTTTTTGTTTTAAGAAATCCAATTTCCAACTCAACCTTTTCAGAATGGCCTATTTACAAATATCTTGAGTTTGAAGTTCATGAACCATTACTTTATTTACGCCATGTGCTTCGCAAGTGTTAATGAATCCCTAGATCCCACTCACACGCGCGCGTGCGCTCGTGTGTGTGTGTGTGTCACGGCCTTGTTTCATTTCATGAGTATTATGCATATCAGTCGTTTCAAACTTCTAATTCACAGGAATACCTGTATCCCAATGATCTGATGAATACGCTCAGTTCTATGAATTGTTGGCAGTAGTTTGATTCCCGGGATTGGACACTCGATGCTCAAGACCTCTGTGTTACATTAATAGAGGATACAAGCATGTAAAAGGTACATTAAGATGCCAAACCGCTAATTGGCGCCCATTTTGCAATAAACTGAGGTTAGAATCTACTGTGGTATAACTATGTTTGGCAGTTGTGCTAAGTGGTAGTTTATGATGACATCATTAGATTATTATTTATATCTGACGATCATCATAGAACAAATGATTGAGCCTGAAGCAGCCTAGGCATCAACTTCCATACATGTAAGGAGGAAACTAGTTGTCCCAGATGTTTGGGACTCCATCATTATGATGTATGGCAAATTTCCCGTTTCTGTATTCAAATCTGTTACAAAATGTATTAATATACATGTAAAAAGATATGAAGACTGTGAATGGATCAGGGGTACTGTTGAGAGTATAGACACATCTGCCTTATTTCCTTGCAACTCCTTTTCATTAAACGTGATACTAAATATTGCTTTTATCAGATTTGGACTATGGAGAAAATCCTGGGAAATCTAGAGTTCAGATGACAACTGGTAACCTGGCTGTTCAACTCACAGTGATTAACATAAACCGGGGACTGCCAGCAACATCACCAGGGACCCGAGATGATCCAACAACAGTGCATATTCCACAACTAACAATCAAACACACCATTCCAATCACTGACCTTACCTACTCCTCTCCAGCGTACCCGACACGTACCTCACAGGATCTTACGGATCAGTCCCACCTCACGCGAATACAGAACCCACAAATCCACCGGAAAAAACGGACACAAACCAACATCCCAGTCACTGGACGTTACCCTTACAGCCACAACAACCCAAGTGCACACAATCGAAACACACTTAGAGTGCAGACCCGCCCAGAGGCCAGCTTCTCCTCGTTCTACAAGCACCAACAGAAAGGCACAACCTCTATCCTACTGCCTCTTCCCCAATTAACCTACCCGACCCACTTTCTTACAGAACCACGTGAGCTCATGGAGGCCATACTAATGGTAACGGTGCGCGGTATAAGTCAACTTGATGTAACATAGCATTGATCTCTATCTCTCTAGCACACATCTTTAATATAAACGATATGCACAAAGTAATGTAAGTAGATGTGAGCAGCACTTTGCACCCTTTCCTGTTCTAAAATAACTATATAAGTGGTCCTCGTGGGCCAGTGACCACTTACAGCCTCATTTTGACGGGGCTTTAAAATATCATAGATCAGAAAAAAAGAGACACAGAAAAGCTTTCTCTGTGTTTTGCCAGTGATTTTGAGCAGGATTCATCGGACAGGCGGAGTGGTGCACAGAGCGGGAAATATGCATTGCATGTTTCCCCTGCCCTCGAGGAGAAGCAGACAACATACCCACCGCTATCTAATTTCAATGTGGGTGCTGTGGGTGCAGAAGCTCGAATCTGTATAGATTAGTGGCTGCTTTTTACACACGAAAAGAGTCAGGCATAATCTATGGGTATTCATTTTAGTAACGAGGGCGCTATTACTTCCGATTTCCAGCCGAGGCGATAAAGGGCTTGGGAACCAGGGAACTGCCTGAAATCCCACGACCTTTCAAACCCCTGACTGTGAAATGATCCAAATACGATGGAGCAGACTGCAGATGCGAATCCCATTGGCTGTCCAGTCTGCCACTTTAAAAACTCATTTGAGGTGATCAATAAGCGAAGGAATACAGGGACATTCCCTGATGTCTCCAATCCCATCCACTTCCGGGTGACCTTGCCCTGCAGCCTCTCTATTTTTACCTTAACAGACTGTCTGTCATAGAATACACACAGGAATTTAGGTGACCTTGTTTTTTTCAAATTGTTCAAATAAAGAGTGGATCATATAAACTCATAAGATTTTTACAACATATGCTCTGCGCAAAAGAAATTAGGTTTTGAGTCCTGAAAATCGATACGATAAATCTCAGTGCAAAACACGTATTGACTTTTCAAGCTAAATACTTCACAAACTGAAAAACTTTATGAAAACATTCGGGTCATTTTTTACATTAGTACATTTGACTCTTGAGATAGAGAGTGGGGCGACCACTTGGGGCAAATACCACCGCCTGCTACATGATGCACATGGGGGCTTTGCCCCTGTCTTAACTCATCATGCCCCGGTCTACTGGCAGGTGCTCATCAAAGGGAGAGTGGCATGTCTCTGTCCCTTTAAAGAAGCTCTCACAGGGGATATGCTATCTAAAACGCTAACACACTTGCCTTGCAATTGTATACAAGACACCCCCCAGAAAGTCATAGCAAGACCCCCATCTCCCAGAAGAATTTCTGGAAGAGTGGTCATGACTACTGACATGATGAGAGTAGGTCTTCTGGGGATGGTGGGGTTGCTATAAGCTAGAAAGGTATCGGAGCATTCAACTCTGAGAAATATGTGACCTGTTACCCGGAAATTGATTCTCACAGTCAAAGAGCGTGTGTCCGCAACCTGCACAAACAAACCTTAATTCTTCTGATTACAGTATGTGGGGGAGAAATACCATGTGGCCCTGCACCTCTATACATATGCAGGAGGGGCCAGAGAGTCGGCAGAGAGACTGTGAACGAGCACATCTTAACCAATCATATCTTGGTCCTGAAAAATATAAACTCCGGTACATAGTAGGATAGCTCGGGAGGATAGCTCAGGGGCAATGTGCTCACCTTGGAAGCAAGACGACACAGAGGTTCGATCCCCGGTCTGTGCTTAGAAACCTCTGGGTATTAAGTGCATTATAAATAACCTATCATATCATATCATGGTAGTACAGCAGCTGTCCCTGGAGATATGCTGGCCACTTAATAGGCGGCTGACTTCTCCACATTGGGGTACGTTTTTGGAAGTGAAAGAAGAGCAGCTTTGGGGAGACTTGGAGGCAAGAGCAGAGGCTATGAGGCAGACAGGAGGCGTGGAGGTGGTGATGTATTACGGGGTCGTTAAGCGTGAGATGGTGGAGAGGAGGGATAGCAGAAGCAGTGAGGTGGATGGTTACATGTGATTATAACGAATTAAGAAATAACGAAGGCAACTTTACAGAGAAAAAAATACAATTATTTTTTGTTTTTATACCCATGCTTCTAGCCCCACCCGAACCACTCCCACACACCTTTTAACTTCTTTCCCTCACCCCCTATATATTTAACATTCAGGATTTTTTTGGGTAAATTTGCATTCCCTTACTTTCTGTTCGATATAATCACTGCATACTGTGGTGACTGGAGGGAGTGCTTAAGGAGGAGAGTGTGAAGGACGGAGCACAGAGATCATTCGATGTTACGTTAACAGGACAGGTGCCAAGCTTTTCCCTGCTTAGGCAGAATGTCAGTTTGCCCCCTCACTAAAAACCCCATGGGTCATCATATTTATTAATAGGAGAGGACTACAGCAAAATGACTCTAACAGTTGCTTCTGTATTAAATACTGTGTGAGCCCTGCTTACCCCCATAGTGCACTATCTATAAGTGGAGTGGTGACATAACTTGTAGTGTATGGCTGCTAATACTACTTCCAGCTATTTCACACCTACTACCTATCTACACAACCAGAGGTTTAATGTTTAGTTCCTAAGTCTCAAAAACCAATAAAGCTGGCTAAATGAAGGGGCAAACCAGACCTGAGCTGCCATCTGCTCAAGGGATTGAAATTAATACTTTTCCAATTAGGACAAGGAGCAATGGTGAGATCTATATCATTATTGGTGACTGATACCTGTGAGGCAACCCTGTGAGGACGCCTGTCAATGAAAGCTCTTAATACAGCAGCCTGTGAATGCTACTCTCATATTTACCCCCTCCACCAACATTCTACAGTCGGGATTTGGGTTGAAGCACAAGTATTTCCCTGTTTGAAGGGTTTTGCTATTTATCAATTCCTGAAACCCCTATTCGTCAGTTAGTCTGTCAACAATACACAATGATGTCTATATGTTTCCTGGATGCCTCCTGTTGGGAAGGGGACACGATCTTCGTCCACCCCCAAGTGCTTCAGGATGAGGCAAAGGCTGTCACAGGTACTGCAAGAGACCATGGGGGAGGCAGGTGCCCTTAAAGGCTTCGACACGTCTACATTATTGCATGCTTTATAGGTGTAGTGCACATGTGGGAATAGCAGCCATCTTAGATATTAGCAGCCATATTGGAACACAAAGCATAAATGCTGCATAGCAGTCAGCATCCCAGGTCTAGGCCCCAAGCATAAGTAAGGGAATATGTTGTTTCCTGGGCACTGATGAGAAAGGCCAGAGCTACACAGACCCAGAAATATAAATAAATAAAAATAAAAAATACACCCTTCATTGTCCTAAAATGTTGCCAACCTTCGTGCTCTGGGAAGAATGTGCCCTGCAAGGCCATGGGAGGAGGGCTGAGCATCTTTGTGTGATACAATCCCATTAGAAGGAGGGCACGGGCCTATGACCCCCACCATTCCTAATTCTAAGTTATAGCACCCAAATGCCCTGGCTTTAGGACATCGAAATTCCAATGGATCAGCTAGCCCCAGACCACTGACCATAAACCTGTTGGATCCTCAATCGATCAAAAGATCAGAAAGCAGGGCCTTCCTGCATTCTATTTTAGATCACATGATTTGTGCTGCAAGGTGCAAGGAGGGATGACATTATAGCCCAGAATGAGGGGGGAAGACCTTGGAGAACTGTCGGCCTTTCTGGGAGTGAGTGAAGTGTGTGAGTTAGTATGACCTAGGCTCCTCCCGCCGGGCCCCTGTCCGCTCATACCAGGTGCACTGCTACATAGATAGAGAAGTGTTGATTACTCTGCAAAATAATTGCCTATTACTTGGCTTGTGACTGATGACGAATGCAGCATCCCCCACGTGGAAGAAGATGGATGGACGGGGCTGACCAATGGCCTGGCATCCCCTATGGAGCAGGTGAACTCTATGTAGGGTCGCACCAACCAGCCGCACAGGTTTCTACTGTATGCAATGATGTCACTGATGATGCTGTGTGATTTCATAATCTGTTGCTCATGTAGATTTTGTCAGAACGCTCCGTGGCCGCAGAGTTCTTTGTTGGCGCTTTTATCTTTTGTATGAACATAAACCTTGTTATCCTTGCAAGAGGTGTATTGGGCCTTTTTTCTCTAGTGGGTTGTATTTTTTCAGTTGTGAGCGCATAGGGGCTTTCCTACATTCCCCCATGCCTAAATGCATGACCCAGCATATAGCTAGGGACCTCTTTCATTATGCATTGACCAGCATAAGGTCAGTTTTCTTCTCATTCTATGATTGGGGAGGTGATTCTGTGTTCCTTCATAATGTGTTGCTCATGCAGATTTTGCCAGGATGTTCAGCGGCAGCAGATTTCTTTGTTGGTCCCCCCATGTGGAAGAAGATGGATGGACGGGTCTGGAGCCAATGACCTGGCATCCCCTATGAAGCAGGTGAACTCTGTGTAGGTTTGCACCAAGCAGCCACACAGGTTTCTACTGTATGTAATGATGTCACTGATGATGCTGTGTGACTTCATAATCTACTGCTCATACAGATTTTGCCACAACGCTCCATGGCCGCAGAGTTCTTTGTTGGCGCTTTTTCCTTTTGTATGGAAATAAACCTTGTTATCCTTGCAAGAGGTGTATTGGGCCATTATTCCCTAGTGGGCTGTATTTTTTTGGGTGTGAGCGTCTAGGGGCTTTTCTACATTTGGTGACCCTAACGTGATCTCAGTGACCCCTGCGATGATGGAGGCTTCCAGGCCGCTTCTCTGAAGGGGCCCCACCCACCTGAAGTGACCAATCCCAAGTGTGCAACCCGGAGAGGTTTGCAGGAGCCATTTTTACAGAATTCCTGTCTGCTCTTTGGAACGAGGCGCGGCTCCTGGGAGAGTGCAGGTCATTATTGGGAACCCATGCATGAGTAGAGAAGACGTGTGAGAAGGCCACGTGGAGAGATTTCGTTTTGTATTACAATTTATTGTTAATTTAAGAGGATTTTACAGAGAAAAAGCAGTAGTATAGGGAACCTTACCGAGTGAGGGAAGATGATGGGACCATTTGTTTTGGAATAAGGAATAAGGGGGAGTAGGATCTCCATATAGTTAGAGGGCTCGGTGGAAGTAGTGGTTGTTGTATTAGCTTGTTATTTTTGTTGTAAAGTGCTTGCCCTGGTATGTATGAGTTGAGAGAATGTTGATGTGAGTCAGTGGAATGTTTGGTTATGTATGTCGTTCCACCCAGGAGCAGTTGGAAGAAGGCAGCCTGGGTGATGGGACCCAGTGGTTCCCTGCATAACAGCTTGAAGTAAACAATAATAAAGCCTGCTGTAGAGAACCTCTAAAGTGTACAAAAGATACATTATTTCATTGGGGACAAGGAAACTAAGACCCTTTGTGTAAAGAAAAAGAAGAGGAAGCAGTCTGCTGAGGAGGGAGTAGCAGAAAAGAAGAGGAACCACTGCCCCCCAAGGAGAAAGAAGTAAGTCCCATCACCAATGGAAAGGGGTGGAAGCATCACCCAGGGCAGCAAGAAGGGGAAGGCCAAGAAGCACTAATGTAAAGAGCAGAGCACTGTAAGCAGAGGGAAGACAAGCCCCACCGCTGAAAACAAGGGGAAATGAGATTGAAGGGAAATAATCCAAGCCCAGTGCCCAAGAGAAAAGTAAAGGAAGTTTAGCTTTGGAGTAGCTTCCCATATGAACTGTATGTTCCCTGGAAGGGAAGGTCCACATAGAAGGGGACCAGGTCCGACAAGGATGAGAGGTGTCCAATGTCGAGTGCTGAAGTGAAGTTTATGGGTGAAATTCAGATGTTACCTTGAGCATACTGAAAGTACATGTGCATGAGGATTAAGGTGTTGACACCTGCTAATTAAGCACTTAGAAATAACTGTGCCAAATTCACATGATGTGTATGTACTAAAGATTGAGGCGTTATTAAGCATGGTACGTCTGCCAGACAAAAGGATGTCACCTGTTGAGCTGATTGTGATTTATACAGATGGCATGAAGGGCAAACGGTTTTTCAGCTGGGTGATGGTTGGGAACAGGAGATGTGCTATGCTCCAATTCGGTTTGATGACTGGTGACATCACACTGGGAGCAACAGGTGATGGCGAGAGTTGCAACGCCATTGTAATCTCCAGAAGAATGCTCAATGTTGCCAGAACCGAGTTTCTGAACATTGCGGTACATATGATAAGGAAGCAAGCTGCGCCTTAATACAGGACGATCTGACGCTTAACGCAGTGTCTGAGGAAAGGACCCTCATCTGCGTCATGTGCCAAGTGTCAGAACCAGGAAGAAAAAGGGAAACAGTCGAACAGGGTTAAGGGCAGGTGCTCCACAGAAGTAGAAAGGAGCGAAATTAAAACATTGTTCCTATAAAAGTGTTGCGGGATCCTGGCGGGACAATTCCCAGCAAGTCTACAGTGGAATCAAATTATGTGAATCCGAAGTTCACATTATTAAGCTTATCGATGGCCGTGAAGATTTAGGAACATGGAAACTTGAGAAGTAGTTGTAGCAGCAAGGACATTGAACACATCAATGTTTATATATGTATTACAGAACTTAAGTAGAAAACATTGCAACTCGCTCAATGTTTCAATGGGACGTTTGGAAGGGAGAGTGAGCTGTGAAGAACATGAGAGGTATATCATCAGAGGTGTATCCTTTTGTTTGAAAAATCATTTTAACAATGTATGACATGGTTTAGGAAAAGCCACTGTGCTGGCTAGAATTGTCATGCATATAGGTTATGAGTGCTAGAGCAGCATGTTGGAGAAGAAGTAGAAATGATGATTAATGTATGCTGCAATAAAGTATATAATTTCTTGAGGATTTGCAGGCACCTATAGATTTCTATGGACTTTAGGAATACAGTGCTGTTTGTCTTAAAAGTGACAATTGGAAGTGTATGATGTGTGCTTGGAGTGGTGAGAAGGGAGAGCCTGTGTGAGTGGGCCCGAGATAACTTTTTGAGGACTTGCAGGGTTAAGTTGCAAGAAGCGACATGGATTTATAGGAGAGTAATTATATACAATTTATTCTGTGTTGTGTGTTATGTTATGAGTTGTTAAGCATAACAAAGATGAGGAGTTGCAGAATTAAGTTGCCGATGTTAAATTCTGTTTGAAGTTCACAGTAAGTGAATTGTGTTGAAAGACTCACTTTAGTGTGGTGAGTGAGTGTGTAGACTCTGGCATGTTGTAATAAGGTCATGACTTTTGCCTCCTGTGGTAGAGGATGGATAAGCCTTTCTTGTCAGATGATGGGTTTGTTAGTTCCCACAGTGACAAATGGGAAACCCATAGAAGGATATAGGAGTGGTCACGCCTCCTGCAAGTGGAAATGGGGAGGTCATGCCTGTCGCCATTCAAGAGAAGTGGGCATAGTATTTTCCCCTGGACAATGGGGAGGTCATGCCTGTCTTCATTTATGAGAAGAGGGAATAGTATTTTCCTGTGGAAAGCCATAGAAGGATATAGGGGTGGTCACGCCTCCCGCAAGTGGAAATGGGGAGATCATGCCTGCCGCCATTCAAGAGAAGTGGGAATAGTATTTTTCTGTGGGCAATGGGGAGGTCATGCCTGTGAAGTGGGAGAATGGGAGAACAATCTTCCCCCAATCTCATCACGACCATGGCCCAGAGGATCGCGGCCCAGGCACCCCCCACGGGCGAGTTCGTCTATCTACCAGATGACAAAATACCCTGGTTCAGGAACATAAGGGTATGCCCACCAGCCTGTCCGACTCAAGCCGACACCTGCGGCATGGATGAACTCGACTAAGACAACAGCCATAAGTACCCACATTGTTAGAGATGCCAAAACGACCTAGCCAACTGCCAAGAACACACGTGTGATGATGCACACTGGTCACTCACACACCAACCTACACGAAGAACATATTCAGTGCTATGACGTAGGTGACTGCCACACCCACTGACGTGCATCGTTATTTTTCACATAGGCCTTTTTATAGTAATGCAGAAACGCAAGACACTTAAAGAACTCGTGTATACGCTTGCTGACGCTTCTCCCACCACTCGCCCTGTGGTGACGCTGTCATGTAGACCTAACATTGCTTGTGACGCCATGTCGAACCGTGACCTCCGTACAATGGATTATGCATCGCCACCCATGAACTAGGCCTGAGTAGGCCGCAAGCAAGAGTCTCATCATGAATACTCTCTCAGAGCAAGAGTACAAGTGCTGATCATGCAGAACAAGACCCAGCGAGAGTTCATAGCCAAGGCCACGATGTTACAACTCGCATTCTACCAGCCCGGCGCCAAGGTTACATCTGTAAAAAAAGCCAAGCCCACAGAAACGAAATACAACTCTAATGTGCAGAATTCCGCTCCAGCTACGGTCTCTCCACACGTTACCAAGCCGAGAAATACTACATCCCACAAGCACATAAGCCACTCGGGGGTTCAGGGGGACCTTTTCTTCAACATGTATCTGTAGGGGAGGACAGGTCATTAGGACCACCCTCACATACATAAATTTCCGACCAAGGTGGAGACTCATGACTCATCGGCGGCCCCCTTGCCCTAAGGGCCCATGAGGCGGGGGCTGCGGATCGACACGTGAAGCTGCACGACTACAGTATAAGACATAGCATAGACCCCATTTTGTATTAAGACAACTCCATTTTGTGTAAAAAGGCACTAAAATCCAGTCCATGCAAAGTTGCTCGCACACACAGAAAGATGCAGCCTGACCCCTGCTTGACTACGCTCACAGGAGTATACACTCCCCCCCAGCCTCCACCTCATGGTAGATCCGCTGAAGACCTGTTCTCACGAGCAACCAGACACGAACAAACAACAAAATAAACACTGTATCACTTGGCCTTCCGCAGTACATCATTTGCCCCAGCTGTGACCGGGCTTGTTAGAAGGTAACTGAAACCAGCCCAATCCTGCATACCATGACCCTGTACCAAGCCCTTAAGTTGGACTGTGTGGTGCCCCTCATCCCCACCAACCCCCGGGGCACCTTGCATAACGAAATAAGCATTTGTGTAATATATGTTGTGTTGACTAACGTTTGCTGCTATTCTGGAGACGTGTGATTTAAGAGTAATATGTGATCGCTCCTGTACATGATGTAACAAAGCGCATTTGTAATGCACGATGATCAGCCGAGGCAGTGGAGCCAGATTGTACTGTGATGTAATATGCAGTGCTCTCTCTTACACACAACCCAACCTAATGCTACCTCATCTTCGTATGTCAACTACTGATGTGAAATACTGTGTTAAATGGCAAAACCCTCTCCAGCCTGTGTTCCCATATTAATGTAAACACATGTGTATAATACCAGAAGCTCCAAGTGTTACCACCCACCATTGCCAAAAGTACGGGGAGCTGCCCTGTGCAGGGAAAAAGACCCAGAGCTGCAAGGTCATCTCCCCCCTCCTCCCTCCCAGGCCCGCCAGGGATAGCTGGTTTTCGAACAGCACAGCCTTGCCTCCCCTCCCAAACTTGCTGGACCCGCTTCATGCAGCAACCTCCCCCATGTCAAGAGGCCGCCACAGCCTGACTATGAATTATGAGCTACCTGGTCCTAAATCCCACCATCTCCCTGTTCACCTCAAGTTAATGGCCCTTCGAAGGGGGTGCCCACCCTTGTACTAACAGATTGTAATACCGTCCATCATAGCCACCAGGACAGGGCGATCGAATAACCCCCCTCTGTACCCCTGGCCCTGCACATGGACTCGTGGGACTACCATACTTGCACCCAAATGTCACTACAACAGATGGCTAGGGATACCCCCTATCACATATCCATGTCCTTGTCTCCTCCTTGAGCTAAGGTCAATATATTTCAGGATTTACAAAGACACCTGACATTGTAGAATGTGACGAATGATTGCGAGTGCGTGGCCACAAGGGCAAGTGTTAGAGCAGCCACCAATCATCAAAACAAGTTATGTCCGGCCGGCAGCTCCACCCCGAAGAGCCCAGCTGACCCGTCTACCCCGCGTGGCACCGCACGGACGTCCGCCAATACTGGAACAGCAACTGTATACAATGTATACCACCTAGCCTTCACCACCCAATCCCTAAGACTATGTGCCCCCTATAGCTTGTGTAATGCGTGATGTTAGTTTTGTAATAAGTAGGATTGTCTTTGCTATTGTCAGACAGAGTGCTCTCAGAGTTTGCAGAGTCCTTTGCATGCCCTATATTGGTTTAGATAAAAACCCTTTTGATCTCAGTCGCACTTGGTCCTCTACTGGGGTGTGTCCTTTATTGCCTCTCACTAAGGGGGGTGCGTTTTTGGGGGACGCTCACATTCAGTGGTGACCCCATACACGTAATTTATTTTAATAATTGTCCCCTTGGCACGAGGCGGCCCCGTTCGCAGTGGAGACGCACGGCGCGCCCGCTCAACAGAGCTGCCCGCCTACGGCAACTGGTACGCATAGACGTGCGCATGCAGTTAGGGCGAGAGGGTACGGGTCCTGTTTGAAAAAACCCTTAGTAAAGCTCGCCGGAGCCAGGTGGGGCCATTGAGTGCGAGGCCGTGCTGCTTGGAGGGACCAAGTCCGGAGAGTCTCGGATCAAGACGGGCACGTGAGTATTAAGTGCGAGCAATATTAAAAGGGGAAAAAAAATCACAAAAAAAAATCGAGAGGACAAGGGGAAATAAGTTGGGGAAATAGAGGGGTCTTTCAATTTCTAATACTTTCTCTTTCTTTGCATATGGCCATTAGTATATAAAAGTGAAAAAGGGAAAAGAGGACGGGAACCTAACTCTGCAAGGGGTTAGAAGGTGGCGCCACGTAGTGCTATCTCGACTAGTGCTGGGAATAAGTAAAACAATGGAAAAATAAATTGAGGGTGTCTAAGTAAAGGGACACGGTAAATTTGTTAGAACTAGCCTTTCTTTCTCTTATTCTTCTTATTTGGGGTAAAACAAGATCCGCATAAGGGAATAAAAAAAAAAGAATATATATATATATATATATATATATATATATATATATATATATATATATATATATATATATATATATATATAAACAAAAGATGGTGTGTGAGGGTTAGGCAGGGAGGGTAAATGCTATGCGTGTATGTTGAAGTATGATGAATGTCTGTCGTGTGTTGTGCACATTGTGTGTTTATAGTTTTTTGCAATCAATTGTCTCTACATATTAATACTGATTTAAGTGATTTCCAGGTGGTGTGGTCATTGTAAGTGTGACCTGGTAAGATTTGACAAAGAAATACTTTGGTTGAGTAAAAGTATAAGGTGATCGTTAGAAACTGATAGTGAGTAGAGCCCCACATCTACAGCTACACACGTATAGTGATAGAGGAGGTTGACTCAAGAGAATAGAGTAACAGGTCTAAAAATGGGGTCGGAGACACCCTTAGCACACATTTGTAAAAGTTTACCAGGACATGTGGAAAGAATAACTAAGTACCATGACCAGTGGGTCACGAAACTGAAGGGGGAGGGTCTCCCTCAGGTTTGGCCACAAGGAGGGTCCTTTGATAAGAGCGTTCTGGATATGGTGGCCATCTGCATATTCCTGAAATACAAAGGAAAACATTTTCATAACAGGAGAGAGATACTAGATCTGTGGCGATTATTTGAGGAAATACCCCCACCAAAGAAAATAGACACCACACTCGACCAACATGCCCTCACTGCCACCCCATCAGCAAGAGCAGAAGGTGGTAAGGAGGACGGGGGAAAGAGGGATCGGTGGAGGTAACCCGATTGTACCCACTCTTGAATAAGCCTACACCTGCTGAAGGGTATAGTGATCCCACATATGTGCCCACCAGCACCTCTGCCCCCACCGCACGACCAACAGCATCACCACCATATGATTGCCCCCGAACAAGTGGGCAGGCGAGTACGCCATCAGTGAACATATGTAAACTAACGGAAGACTTAGATACACAACTCCCAATAGCTAGCGAAGAGCTATGAAGGATACAAAGCATATGTGAATAAAGTGAGCCAGGCCCGACAAGATCAGAGCGATTGTCCCGATACCACACCCTAGATAAATCAAATGAGGAGGGGTGGAAAAAGGGGGAGATACTATTCAGGATACAGGAGGAGCCCACAAGGATAGCAGAACTGGGAGCACACAACCTTGGGGAGAGTGGAGAGGGGGAAGAAGTGGCGGACGAAGGGAGAGAAGAGCTATGGTGTGATAAGAAGAAGACGAGCAAGAAGCTGGGAGATTAGGGATGGCCACAGGAGGTGATTTAGTGGAGTTTGGGGTGACACCATTAGGAAGAGCAATTGAACAAGAATGGACAGGGAGATTAAGGAACAGGGTGGGAAGGATGGCCCTGGTGGGAAAGAAAGGGACAAAGGTGAGTATTGGGAGAGGAAGCAAGGGATGCCTACAACTCCCACTGATACACCGGGGGGCGGGAAGACCAAATTACATACCCTGGGCACAAATGGATAAGGCTAATTTACTAAAATCATTGCCCCCACTATCCGGAGGAGCCAGTAAGTGGATATATGCCTTCGAGAAGCAAACCACAGGAGTACCCCTGGCCATAGGGGTTGTCAAGAGTTTACTTGTGTCAGCAGTAGGTGACCAATCAGACCGGGTATGGGCAAAAGTGGGTTTCCTGGGAATAACATTGGACAGTGACAGACATGATGGCGCTGCTTTCAATACAGTGCCAGCACGAGTTTGGGATGCGTTGAGGGAAACATTCCCGGACACGTCAGATTTACAGTCTGTGATGCAATGCACCATGAATGATGGGGAAGAGGCTATGGATTATATTTTCAGCGTACAGGAGATGTGGAGAGCTGAAACGGGTACGCCGTATGACCAATCAACATCCTTATTTTACTTCATAATAAAGAGGGGGCTCCCGAAAGAAGTCCAAAACGCGCTTCATAAAATAGCAGGGATCAAGGCAAAGGGATGGGCAGAAATACAGAGCATAATAGTTCACCATTGCAAAAGATCAAAGAAAGGGAGAAGGAGGTGATACAAAAAAGGCTGGCAGATGAAGCTAAACTAATACAAACGAAACTAGTGAAGGTCGCTGTAGCAGCACTCCCCCACGATAGAGACGCAGAGGAGGAGGAGGGATTGGTAGCGATACAGGGGAGGATGGCTGCAAATTGGGCAGACAATGGGCAAAGACAGTGGAGTGGACAGGAGGAATATGGAGGGCAGCAGTGGCAAGTGTGGCACCCCAGCAACAGGAGAGGTGGGTACAGGGGGCGCCGGGGAGGTGGACAGGGATATGGATGTAATGACGGAGATGGGGGACCAGGTCCCAGAGGAGGCCAAGGAAACTGTTGGAATTGTGGGAGGTGGGGACATTTCTCACACGAATGTAGAAGCCGACCGAACACAGCTTACCAAGATGATCAGTATTGCGGGCACCCCCATCCAGGGAGCCCCTATGGATTGCCCCGGGACAGGGGAAGAGAACAGCAAGAATACAGAGGGCAAGAGCAAAATAGGGAACGACCACATAATGTTCAACAACACCCACAAAGTAGCAAACATCTCCCCTACACACAAAATAACCCCTTCACCACGACACCGAATAGCGCACCTGGCCCATATGGAGGAGTAGCGGTAGTGTCAGGTAATGTCTTCAGTCAAGGGGGAACGACGAGACACCCAGCATAGGACAGCCCACAGGGAGCACTTGCGTGTCCAATCCTATCGACAACCTTCAATACAACTGAGGAACCATTGATAGGGGCAGAGATAGGGAATAAGTAATTCATCTTTATGGTAGATTCCAGAGCCGAGAAGTCATGTATACGTGAAGGCCAGTTTCCGCTATCTAATCGTAAATTGGAGACACAGGGGTTCTCTGGGCGGTGGTCGACGTTCCTTCCACAGAAGATTTGGATGTGACAGTAGGGGGAAAGACAGTAAGGGCAACCCTATTGTATTATGAGCAATCCCCTGTCAACCTACTGGAGAGGGATCTCCTCAGCAAGCTTAACATGACCATTTAATTTACCAGAAGAGGAGGGATTGTATGCTCAACCCCAGGGAAGTGCTCTATGCGTGTAATGCTAGTGATATATTCGCGGGCAAGATGCCCAGAGGTGCGCGGCATACCGGTGGACCCAGATATGTTCATCCATGGGTTAAAAACATTGGCCCGGCAGGTCCCAGAGTTAAAAAAGCTGGAGTGGAGGGTGGCAACAGAATTTGTTTTTCGTCCAATAGCCCGCCCAGAGATAGTGCCAGGGACAGTCATGTCATTGGACATACATGCAGTACAAGTCTCAGCCAAAAGAATAGCTGTAATTGCAATGGACATACACGGGTGCGAGTGGCGTACAGTGTTATGCATAAACACCGACATTGCACTCCAAGATCTGTCAGATGAGGAGCTTTCTTCAGACTCAGAGAGTGATGGAGAGATCATAATGGAGATAGTGATCCCTTGTGAAATAATGATACAGCAAAGACAGGTGCCAGTACAGCTCATGGCGGTAGTGGGTGCCCCACCGTTGTTTTTTAATGATTACATGCAATCAGTGCCCTGCCAGTTATGGACAACAGGACCCCATGATGTAGGGCTACTACACGGGGTCACTCGAGTGAAAATTAACCTTAAGCCTGGAGCCATACTGCCCCGAGTAAAACAATACCCCCTGTCCCGGGAAGCAGAAGAAGGGATAAAACAAACGATCAACGCACTATTGACGCATGGGATAATAGTACCCTCAAACTCCCCATGTAACACATGCATTTACCCCATCAAAAAAGCAAACGGAGGGGCATGGAGGATGATCCAAGTTCTACGCCCACTTAATGACGTCATTCAGAAAGAGTTCCCTTTGGTCCCAAATCCTGCAACTATTCTATGCAGTATCCCAAAAGATGCATCTCACTTCACCGTGGTGGATTTGAAGAATGCATTCTTTTCCATACCACTTGCAGAAGAGTGTAGATACCTGACAGCATTCACCCTAGGGGGGAGGAGGTACGAACACTGCAGATTGCCCCAGGGTTACTGTGAGAGCCCCAGCATATTCAACAGAATGTTGCATGAAGACCTTGGAAACATGACAGCAGACAGCACGATAATTCAGTACGTGGATGATCTACTGATCTGCAGTAAAAATGAAGCAGAATGTAGAAAAGACTCCATTGCCCTCTTGACATTGCGAGCCCAAAAGGGATACAAGGTAGACAGAGAAAAATTTCAATACTGTCAACGTGAAGTGCTGTACCTGGGGCAACAGATGTCGAAAGATGGCAAGAAAATAATACCAGACAGGGTGGCAGTCATTTCAGCTGTAGGAAGGCCAAAAACAGTGAATGATATGCAAAAATTCCTAGGCATGTGCAACTACTGTCGTGCATGGATACTAGACTATGCTGCATACACACGCCCATTGCTTAAGGCACTCAAAGAACCGCAGAAGGAAAATACAGAGATACAGTGGGACTCAGAATTATGTGATGCATTCACCTCACTCAAAGAACTAATTTCAAGCACACCAGTGCTCACGAACCCAGACTATGAACGCGAGTTCTACCTGTTCTCGCACTGCAAGGGAACACTCATGACAGCAGTCCTAACACAAAAGACATCACTAGGTCACAAGCCTCTGGCATACTACAGCGGGACACTAGATGCAGTAATGCAGGGACACTTCGCGTGCGAACAGGCCCTCGCAGCTGCCGCGTACGCCATTGAGAAAAGCGCCACCATAGTAATGGGATGTTCAGTAACTCTATACGTGGAACATTCCTTTTTCGCCATACTAGAACGATCGAAAAGCACACTGACCACACAGAGAGCCACCGCATACGAGGTAATTCTATCAAGCGCCAACATACATGTAGTAAGGTGTAAGGTAGTAAACCCCATAAGATTCATTTCAGAACCATGCACTTTAGAGGATGTACAAGCACATGAATGTGCAACATATCAAGGAGAGGAACAGGGAGCAACAATAGTGAGCGAAAACGCACTAGCTGAAGGTGAAATATTGTTCATAGACAGGTCAGCCTCCATAAATTCAGAAACAGGAGAAAAACATGTAGGGGTTGCTGTCGTGCGATTGGAAGAAGGTGTGTACGAAGTGCTAATACAGCAGCGCCTGCCCGCCTATTTCTCAGCACAAGCAGCAGAGCTCAAAGCATTGATTGAAGCGCTGCGTGCTGCAAGGGGGTGTGCAGTCACAATCTACACGGACTCAGCATACATGACCACAACAGTACATGGTGGACCTGCAAGGTGGGGGAGAAGGGGATTTAACAGGGCTGATGGGTCCCTGGTGCAACATGCAGAACTCTTGAAAGAGCTTATAGAAGCCTTGAAAGACCCCACTGCAGTAGCAATAGTCAAATGCCAGGCCCATACGACCAACACCGATTTCGTCTCTTTGGGAAACTCGGCAGCGGACGCTGCCACGAAAGAAGCATCCTATTTTGTAAAAGAAAGGACAGGTGAGTACTTAGTGAGGAAGGAAACAGTGGAGGACCTCCCAGACGGTTACAACACGATGCCCATATCACAAATATTAGAGTTACAAGAAGGAGCAACAGAAGAGGAAAAAGAACTCTGGGAAAAGAGGGGATGCAGCCAATCAGCAACTGATTTATTGTGGCGACAAAACAACACAGGGAAGGTGGTCATGCCCACTAAATTATTAGAAGTGGCCTTCCAGCAATTGCATTTTCCCGCACACAATGCAAAGCAACACATTGCTGCAGAAATACAAGAACACTGGTTCGTACCTGGGTTGCAAGAACAACTTTCAAAATTGGCAATGGAGTGTACAAGGTGTCCAGATATACAATTCAGGCATGACTCTAAGAACACTAAGAGGGAAAATACCCAAGCAAATAGGCCCATTCAGAGAGCTGCATATTGACTATGCAGACATGGGGGAAAGGTGCAATGGAGCTAGATAGTGATAGTGTACCCATTCTCAACGTTGGTCGAGGCAGGACCATGTGCACGTCCTGATGCGAAGTGCGCTGCAAAGTTTCTGGTGAGAGAGGTATTCCCCCGCTGGGGAATTTGCGACGTAATTCACTCAGACAACGGTACTCACTTTGTTAATGACCTCTTTAAGGAAGTAACATCGATGTTGGGCATTAAGCACAAACTGTGCTCGATTTATCACCCGCAAAGCAACGGAATGGCGGAAAAAATAAACACCCTGCTGAAAGGAAGACTCTCAAAGCTTTGCTTCACTCTTAAAAAGAGGGGGTGCACTGTCTCCCCTTGGCCCTATTCGAGCTGGGAAATCAGCCCAGCAAGGACCACCATCTTTCCCCCCATGAGATTGCGACAGGAAGACGAATGCACACAGCAAACTCAGCCCTTCGCAGACATTCCAACGCCCACAGGAGCGCAACCGTGCTGGGAGAGGAATTTAATGAGTATCTGACAAAACTCACTAAAGCAGCCCGCATGATAGCAAGGCAGGTCGCACCGCCATTCACAGGTGAGGGAGAAGCAGACGCATCAAATACAGGAAAAGAAACACCAACAGGGCAGCTAGGGCCAGGAGAAATGGTGTATGTCAGAAGCTTTGTACGTAGATGGAATGCCCCAAGATTTCATGGCCCATATGAGGTAATCTATTACACACCTACAGCGGTAAAGGTGAAGGGCCTGAGATATTGGATACATTTAACAGACGTAAGGAAAGCTTATGACAGTGTGAATACAACTAACAGCACTGAAACAGATCAGGTTCAGGACACACAAGAGTAGGAGGGCAAAGGCATAGCCGCACTAAAGTTCACATAACTGTGCACAGGAAAATGAATGCCGATATACGATGACGAAAGTACAAAAATAAAATTGTTTAAAAGGAAATCATGCATAAATGTAATGTAATATTCTAAGTGTGCCAATCATTAAGAAGAAAGTGTAAATAAGTGAAATCTATCTCTCTCTCTCTCGCGCTCTCTCTCTCTCTCTGCCTATCGTTCACTTCCTACTCACACTGTTGAAAAGTTGAGAAATGTAGGTTTTTTGATGACAAAATGCTTAATACCCCTTTATGTTTCAATATGTAGGAGAATCCATGACAACAAACAGGCAGCCTGCAATGACTAGAGATAGGGAACTTAGGAATGGACATGGAACATTCAATCTGCGTACTTATTCATACGAGTGTGGCTTGACTGTTTGTGCAATTATATTTTTCACACTAATGTTCGGGCTTGTCATTTACTGGCCCATTGCATTTATCTCCTTTGAGCTAAATGAGGGGGGAGGTAATGGAACCATTATGGAGAATGCAACAAAACCGTTTAAGGAGGGTAATTATTTGATATGGGATGGTTTCCAGCTGGTATAGAGGTATGGCCCTCACCCCGACCAGGCTAAGCAGCATTATGTTACTAGTAACAGCTCAGGTACACCCCCAAAGCCCCTCCTCAATGCAACATTTTTTAGTGTATATGATTTAAATGATCGCAATCCCTCTGCTATATCATGGCTATATGACACCACTGCTACCCTGTCCACCCCAGCAACCAGTCAACCAACAGAAAATGTTTACATCACAGATAGAATGAAAGAAAATGCAGAAATGACTCATAACTTCATGATCCTGTATGACGAGTGGGAAAAGGGGGGGGGTGAGGGATACACTACTACGAGCAGCCAGGAATGCGAAAAAATTCCTTAAAAGCACTAGACGGAGGAGAGAAGCGGGGAGGAAAAGGTATGATGAGTACTCCGGCCTAGGTCTAGATACAAAAGAGGACCCCAGACACCCACACCAGTCTAATAAATGGTATGCAGAAATGAGCTCCACAGCAAAGCAAACAACAAATGAGAGTTGCTATGTGTGCTCATTGATCCCCCATGCCTCAGGTACACCTATGATCTTTCTGCCACAAGAATTGCCTCTCACAGATGCCCAATGTCTCCTTCATCTTACTCTGTTCAGAATTAACACCACCTTCCAGGCACACACGGTATCTTTCGAAATTATGCAAAATGAGAAAACATGCTACTCGAGAGCAAAAGGAGTGGTGTGCATGAAAGAACCTTTTTTCGTCATAAAAGGAACATTGTTTCTGAAAACAAATGGAAGGATGACGTGATAACATGCAAAGCAGAAGCGCTGCGAGGATTGCCAACAGAAAAATTACAATGGATCGAGAAAACATGCGCCCCGATGTGGACCGAAAATATCTCTGGCCTAACATGGGCGAGCGCAATCGAAAAACCATTCAAACTGCAAAAAGAATTGGACTATGAACTGTGCTTACAAGGGAAAGGAAAAATGGACATGGGAAGAAACAAAAACTGCAGTAAAATGCTCACGATTCCTGATATGAGGAAGGGAACAGCAGCACTCATGGACACTTACAGGGTGTGCGGCAAACAAGCATACCTGCACCTCCCGCCATCTTGGAGGGGCACATGCTCTCTTGCAACGCTGCACTCTGCTCTAATGGTAATACCAGAAAGCCACATCGGAGAAGGGCGAACACCAGCGACTCGAGACACGGAGAGTGTACAACCAACCGAAGAGCCACCACTGTATGCCCTGTCGAAGGACAACATCCAAGGGGTCGTATCGAGGAAACGAAGGTCATCTAACTACATATCCAAGGCCTCATCCGGGCTACTGGCACAAATCCCAGATCGGCACAGACTGTTCAGCTCTGCCAAAACTTTCTTTGCACCCCTTGTCCCAAGCATCCAGGCACAAACAAATGCAAAGTGGCTCGAAATCACGCGTTGGGAGCTGATCCAACTAGCCAACGACACTGAAGAAGGGTTCAACGTGATCAAGGTGGAACTAAGGGCTCTGAGGTTAATGACGATGCAGAACAGGTATGTCCTAGATGTGTTGACAGCGATGGATGGAGGTGTTTGCCAAAAAATCAGGAGCGTGTGTTGCACATTTGTGCCTTCTGAAGACGCAGATAATGGGACACTATTGCACGTTATCACCGCAGTGCACAACTTGAGGGAACGCATGAAGAAAGAAGGCGGCACGGAGGCAAGCACATAGTTCGACAACGTCTTTTCATGGGTGCCTTCTTGGATGGGACTCACCGTCAAAGTGCTGATGCCCCTCATCGTGTTTTTTCTCTTGATTTTTTGTGTGTGCCAGCTGGGTCTTCGCTGCTGCGCAGGCGCAGTCCCCAATGGAGCAATGATGATGGTGACAATGGGCAACGCTAGAGGAGTGGCACGAACGCAACAGGAGGCACACGTGCAGACTGGTGAAAACTCTGAGCCAAAGTTTAGAATGTTCCCGATGTACTATGATGGAGATATAGTGGATAGGTTATATCACACTACGATAAAGGAGCCTTTGGAACTAGAATGGTACACAGAGGTTTGGGTAGACCTGGAGGGAACGGGGGACTGTATATATATGACCTGCACGCCAGATGAAAACGCTAGAAGGGGGGACAAACTCTGGGGAGTCTGCAGAGCCTGGATGCCTATAAAAGGAACACCAGCATGGGAGGAGGCAGTGTTAGATGAGAAAGAATGTGAACGGTTGGGGGAGCTGCATTATTCGTTACTTAAGTAATGAAAGGAGGGAGATGTAAGAGAGGATAGATCATTAGGACCCCCCTCACATATATCTCCAACCAAGGTGGAGACTCATGACTCGTCGGCGGCCCCCTCGCCCTAAGGGCCCAGGAGGCGGGGGGTACTGCGGATCGACACGTGAGGCTGCACAACTACAGTATAAGACATAGCATAGACCCTATTTTGTATTAAGACAACTCCATTTTGTGTAAAAAGGCACTAAAATCCAGTCCATGCAAAGTTGCTTGCACACTCGCACACACAGAAAGATGCAGCCTGACCACTGCTTGACTGCACTCACAGGAGTATACACTCCCCCCAGTCTCCACCTCATGGTAGATCTGCTGAAGGCCTGTTCTCACGAGCAACCAGACACGAACAAACAACAAAATAAACACTGTATCACTTGGCCTTCCGCAGTACATCATTTGCCCCAGCCGTGACCGGGCCTGTTAAAAGGTAACTGAAACCAGCCCAATCCTGCATGCCCTGACCCTGTACCAAGCCCTCTAAATTGGACTTGTGGCACCCCTCACTCCCACCAACCCCCAGGGCACCTTGCACAACGAAATAAGCATCTGTGTAATATATGTCGTGTTGACTAACGTTTGCTGCTCTTCTGGAGACGTGTGATTTAAGAGTAATATGTGATTGCTCCTGTACATGATGTAACAAAGCGCATTTGTAATGCACGATGATCAGCCGAGGCAGTGGAGCCAGATTGTACAGTGATGTAATATGAAGTGCTCTCTCTTACACACAACCCAACCTAATGCTACCTCATCTTCGTATGTCAACTACTGATGTGAAATACTGTGTTAAATGGCAAAACCCTCTCCAGCCTGTGTTCCCATATTAATGTAAACACATGTGTATAAATCCAGAAGCTCCAAGTGTTACCACCCACCATTGCCAAAAGTACAGGGAGCTGCCCTGTGCAGGGAAACAGGCCCAGAGCTGCAAGGTCGTCTCCCCCCTCCTCCCTCCCAGGCCTGCCAGGGATAGCTGGTGTTCGAACAGAACAGCCTTGCCTCCCCTCCCAATCTTGCTGGACCCGCTTCAAGCATCCACCTCCCCCATGTCAAGAGGCCACCACAGCCTGACTCTATGAATTATGAGCTACCTGGTCCTAAATCCCACCATATCCCGGGCTCCGGTTACTTGCCCCCCACGGCCTATTGGTATCCCCGTTCACCCCAAGTTAATGGCCCTCAAAGGGGGGCGCCCACCCTTGTACTAACAGATCGTAATACTGTCCATCATAGCCACCAGGACAAGGCGATCGAATAACCCCCCTCTGTACCCTTGGCCCTGCACATGGACTCGTGGGACTACCATACTTGAACCCAAATGTCACTACAACAGATGGATAGGGATACCCCCTATCACATATCTATGTCCCTGTCTCCTCCTTGAGCTGAAGTCAATGTATTGCAGGATTTACAAAGACACCTGACATTGTAGAATGTGACGAATGATTGCGAGTGCGTGGCCACAAGGGCAAGTGTTAGAGCAGCCACCAATCATCAATACAAGTTATGTCCGGCCGGCAGCTCCACCCCGAAGAGCCCAGCTGACCCGTCTACCCCGCGTGGCACAGCACGGACGTCCGCCAATCCTGGAACAGCAACTACTGTATACAATGTATACCACCTAGCCTTCACCACCCAATGCCCAAGACTATGTGCCCCTATAGCTTGTGTCATGAGTGACGTTAGTTTTGTAATAAGTAGGACTGTCTTTGCTATTGTCAGACAGAGCGCTCTCAGAGTTTGCAGAGTCCTTTGCATGCCCTATATTGGTTTAGATAAAACCCTTTTGATCCCACCCGCACTTGGTCCTGGTCTTATTCCCCTCTTGGGGTGTGTCCTTTATTACCTCTCACCAAGGTGGGGGTGTTTTTAGGGGACGCTCACATTCATATCCACAATTGACCATGACACAGGCCTATGACACATTGGGGCAGCAGTGGTCTGTCTAGTGAATGATGAATGTGAAACGCTAGTGAAGAAGAGATTACCAGTGCATGTTTCGGCTCAAGCTGGCGAGTTCATATAGCTTATTGAAGCACTATGAGCGTTCCAAGGGTACCATGTGACCATTTACTCTGATTAAGCATACGCTACCACCACAGTCCATGCAGACTTTGCACGGTGGAAAAGGAGGGGATTCAGAAGGGTGGACGGAGCTCCAGTCCAACATACTGTATTATTGGACTAGCTCATCCACACACTGTCCCAGCCATCTGTAGCAGCAGTCATAAAGTGCATGGCCCACATGAACAACACAGGCGAGGTCTCACTTGGTAACGCTGCCGTGAATGCTGCGGTGGAAAATGGCAGCATACTTTCCAGTACTGCAAGTTTCAGAGTATCCTGTTTTAACACCTAACATGGAACAGTTGCCAGCACTGTACAATGCCCTGCCAATTACGCAGCTTATTGAGTTGCAGGGACGAGCACTGCAAGAAGAAAAATAGCTTTGTGTAAAAAGAGGGTGTAAACAGTCCTCAACAGACCTCCTATGGTGGCAAGAGATATCAGGGAAAGGGGTAATGCCCCATGAGTTATTGCAGGTTGCCTTCGAACAGTTACACCATCCATCACACGTTTCCAAAAAGCACCATACAGCAGACATACAGGAGGATTGCTTTGTCACCAACCATCAGGAAAATTTGACGAACATGGCCATATGTTGCACCACATGTCAAAGTTATAATACAGGCCTTACATTGAGAACTATCAGAAGCACCTTGCCCCACCCTACTGGGCCGTTCTGCGAACTGCATATGGGCGAAAGGTGCAATTGATCTTGCTACCTCATTGTAGTCATCTTTCCCTTCTCACGATGGGTGGAGGCAGGACCTTCTGCACATCCAGATGCTAAGTGTGCCACCAAGTTTTTAGTGCAGGAGACTTTTCCTCAATGGGGCGTGTGTGATGTATTCAGGTCAGATAACCACATGCATTTTTTTAATGACCTTTTCAAAGAGATTTCGACATTACTGGACGTCAGGCATCCGATGTGAACCATCTACCACCCCAGGCCAACCGGCTCATAGAGAGGATCAATGGCCTGTTAAAAAGCAGGATTTTGAAACTGTGCACCACTTTAAAGAAAAGCTGGGTGCACTGTTTACCACTTGCATTATTCAGTTTGCGCACACAGCCCTGCAAAGACCACCATTTACCACCCTAGGTAGTGGTCATAGGGCACCATATGCACACCACGCTTAGGGGAGAAATTTAGTAGCTATCTGACCTACCCAATGAAGGCAATTAAATTTGTCTCCAAACATCAACTTAAACCCCTCTGCAGTTACTCCCTGGTGATTGGATCTATATTAAAAACATTGTCTGCCGGTGGAACCAACCCAGATGTATTCAGTTCATTTAAGCCACTCCCCCTGCTTTTAAAGTAAAAGAGTTACATTACTGGGTGCACCTCTCTGATATCCACAAAGCACCCCTGCCCCAGCCTGCACCAGAGGATTAAACTGCCCCATGCCCACAACACTCAAACCCCACCCTCGATTACAGCCGGTATGCCCCATTTAAATGACTAAAGGAATATTACTCAATACTCCCACAAAACGCTGCTATGCATTACATTTGCACAGGGATTGCACTCTTGCAGTTCCCCATACTCTTATCTTTCTCTTTCTCTATTTTATCTCTCTCTTTCCTCTCTTTCTCTCTGTGTCTCTTTCACTGTCTATTTCTCTCTCTCTTTCTCTATTGTTATTTCCCTCTCTTGTCCCTTTCGTGACCTCTTATAATAAAAATTCCTTTTTAGGTGGTTTTCGCAAGGGACTTAACTGGCTCTACTGATTATGTTTATATTAGGAAAGGTAAGGTGTATGATACCACATCAGAAGGTTCCTTTTCTTATTTATGCGCACTGCACTATATTGCTGGACTGTTTGCAATATTAATGTTTTGTTTAGGCATATATTTGGGTTGTCATTTTATTTGGAAAGGGCATATAAACGAGGGGGGTGTACAAACAAATGCTATCATTAATGGGTCTATTCAGGATGTGAATTCGACCAAATGTACAAACATGCAAGTGCCCCCATTTCTTTTCACACATGACACTGTGGCCTCAGATCCCCATGTTAATGATCAAATCAATTGGAAGTAACAGTACTCTTTGTAACACCAATGACTCTATTATTTCTATCAAGATACATTCTGACCTTACCCAGTCTTTTGAAAATGTATGAAACATAGTTTTAGCATGTCGAAAAAGGCAATTTAGGAGGTACAAATAAATACTGCAGATTTGATCTAGATGCAAGAGAAGATGTGCATCATCCAGAATACTCAAATAGTTGGTATGCGGAAATGAGCTTGGTGTGAAAGAGAAGGGTGAATGGAAGTTGTTAAATATGTTTGTTAATATCACAAGAACAAGCTGATCTTGAACAGAGCTAATGTCATGAGGCTCATCCACAGCTTTTCAGAACTTAGAGCAATCCAATCAAGGGATCTGCATCTGATAGAATTCCCCAATGAACATCGGCTCAACAGGGTCGTCGTCTACCTTTTGGAACCCAAAGTAAAGGATCTTTTGGATAAAGAAGGCTATATACTACTTACAGTGGGCTTCTGCTTGAAAGAACTGGACGCCAACGATTCACCCCCGAGAAACGCACAAGAAGGTTGGACCAAAAGACAAAAGGGCGAAGACATAAGCATTAACAAGAACTGTTTTGGAATAAATTATATTAACGAGGAAGGAAACTGCTCGGAGGCAAGGGGATGGAAAATCGGATGGTCTACCAAAGAGAGGTGTGGGGGCAGTAGAGTCCACTTTAAACAAACAGAGCAAAACGATGAGAACCTGAAGAGGAAGACTGGAATTGGCTTGCAGATACGCTGGCCTCTAAGTCATAATGTTTACAACGCTCACTGACCACTCTGATCTTGGAATACCACAGACTTCTCACACCTCTTTGGGAAAGGAGATTTGGTTTTTGAAGATTTTGATGTTGTGTGCCTCCAGGAAACTTGGCTGAGGGAGGCGCCAACTCTGGAGGGCTTTCAAATCTACATCAACCCTGCCCTGAAAGGGGTTGCTGGGTGGCCTATGGCAGGGATTATCACAGCCATTAAGAGATCCTGTAGCTGGACAATGTGCTCTATGATGAATCCAACCCCGTTAGCTCAGTTTGTAGTACTAAAAATCAAACTCTAACTCTACAGTATGCGATACCCGTGGACGCTCCTGATCTGTAACCTCTACTGGAACTCAGCCTCACTCATGGCAACAAACTTTTTTCAAATGGTCATGGACCACATTGACGATGCAAGGGTTACTTATAGCATCCTAGATATACTGGTATGTGGTGACCTGAACATCGAATGCTTCAACAATGGACACAAACTAATAATCAATCCACTGAAAAACTATACATCTAAGGTACTGAGAGGGCTACGCTGGAGGGAGGAACTAAACAAAAGAAACATCAATATAATCAATGGTCATCTGAAAGGTGATATCCCCCCAACAATAACCTGGAAGAGAGGACATCAGACTAAAATCTTGGACTATATATTCGTCTCTGAGAATTTTCAGGGAAAGTTGAGAACAATGAAGATTATAAGCACTATACACAGTGACCACAACCTTATAAAGATAAAAGGGTGTCAATGGTCTGACGGACAGAACACATCTACACAACTTCAGATGACCCCTAATATAGAACTAATGCCAGGCCATAATAGTCTAAGAATCACCAGCACTGTGTTGGCGGTTTTAACTGAGTCTTTAACAACTGGCTCTATTAAAGATGAATCAGGCAACACTCTATCAATCTTGCAATATCCACTGTTGTTAAAAGCATTTGAAGTTAAAAAAGGACCAGTTACAAGAAGAGTGTATTTAATGAAGCATGTATTCAACCAGGAAGTTGCGGATAGGAAGAAAGCACTAAATACATTTTGTCGGGCACATAGAACATTCTCAACACCTGCAACAGGTGAGGCAGTTAGGCTGGGAAAGCAATCCCTTAAAAATTGGCTAAAACATCATAGATGCTGACTGTTTCAACTGGACGGCGAGAGAATGCTAAAGCTGGTAGCGACAAAAAACATGGCAGAAATCTGGAAACTGTTCAATGCTTTAAGAGCTCCTCAGGAAGCCCTGCTTGCCAACTCAGTACCATCAGAAGGATGGGAGAATCATTACGGTAGACTGTTTCTGAGTGAGGTCATCTCTGTGGCCAGGCCTATGAAAACAAGTAATATCAAGTTCGATAAGGAAGAGATTATAACACTGATAAAAAAAATTAAGCACTTCAAAGTCTGCAGGGCCAGATGGCCTAACAAACGCCACACTAAAAAAATATCCAGACTAATTGGCAGAATTCATGGGGAATTTATTTGAGAAAATCAAGACCACGAAGATGATCGCGCAATCGTGGACAAAATCTATAGTAGTTACAATCTATAATAAGGGTGATAGGTCAGATCCCACCAACTATAGGCCTATCTCCCTGCTAGATGTAGTAGGCAAGTTGTTCTGAGCAATCCTTCTGAAAGAAGTGAACATCTGGAGTTCAACAACGAAGCACAAAGACACCTGGCAGTCTGGATTTGCAAATGGCACAGGCACAGCTCTGAAGCTATTCTTGATAAATCTCTTCAAATGTAGGGTCAAAGCTAATAAGAATAAAAAAATCCACATGGCATCAATAGACCTAGCACAGGCCTTCGACTCAATAGACAGAACGATACTATGGACACAACTACAAACTTGGGGATGTCAGACTGAACTAAGAGAAGCCTTGGAATTACTCCACTACTCCACACATCGACCACAATCCGAATAAGACTTTATAAGAAAGGCACTTTGTCCAGTGAAATAAAAACATCAAAAGGAATAAAACAAGGGTGCAGGCTGGCACCGGCAATTTTGAATTTATATATTTTCGACATTTAAGAGATGTTTACTAATGTGAGGTGCTTTCCACCACATATCTCAGGAACAGCTGTGGGAAGACTTCTCTACGCGGATTACCTTTTTTTACTGGATCAAACAGAAACAGGGTTCCAGTGACAACTAGACGCATTGAGGACCTATGTAGAGTCAAATGCATTCAAAATCAATCCCAACAAATCTAAGGTCCTGATGCTAGGTGACGCCAGGACGATTCGACACACTAAAATATCCTGGTACCTGAAATGGGAGACAGTCCCAGAACTTGCATCAATGGTGTACCTTGGATCTTTATTGAATGACAGCATTAATGACTCTTTTGGCCTGATGACAGTCAAATCTAAAGCGAGGAATCTGGCTACTCCGGCTAGAATCGCCAAACAAATGTACTGCAAGTTTTCACTAACCCCAGTAATTCAGTTTTACAAACTTGAGGTCACGCCCATACTTACATATGGTGCTGAAACACAACTCACGCTTGCAGGGTTAGTCTGGCAACAAGTTGAGGGTATCTTCTTGGCGGCGAGTCCTTAACATGCCCAACTCACTCCCCGTCGATGTGATATGGAGGGAGCTGGGCTTGACATCACTGTATGCAGTTATGGTGTGGAAAACATTGCCACTCCTACGTAAATGCTTAAGCCCTCCAGGTAAAGGTGGCTTTGAAGTGTTGAAAAAGGCACTGAAGAAAAATCGTGAAAGGACTTTGACTGAGTGGGGAAATACATGTATTGAAATTCTGCAAAATCTGGAACTCTCTGAAGAAACACTACTACAGAGCCCAGGGTTTGTCAAAAAACTATTTGACTTAGATTGGATAATTACAGAAGAGTGGACGCTCATTATAAAAACTGGACGGACCAAAGATAACAACTTCAGAAGAAGAAGTGAGATCCCTAGTTAATTAAATACATTTTCATCACCTATCTTGAGACACAAGTTTATGAGATTCCATTTCAATCTGTACCCTACAAAGGAAGTAATTGAAAGAAGTAAGCTGATAAATGATCGTTATTACACCTGCAGATTCTGCCCTGAACCATTTGAAACTTTATTTCATCTTACGATACAATGCCAGGCCTTGGAGGAACCAAGAAAGAAATACTTGGGAACATTTTTTGATGAACTTATTGTGATGACACTCAAAGATGGGTGGGACTTCTTGATTCAAGGGAAGAGAACAACTGTGATACTAGCATTGCTTGCTTTTTTAAAGGTTCTTTTTTAAAAGACTACCAACAAATGAAGGAGACACACAAACTTTGATGGTGAACAACAAGTCATTGGCTAAGCTTCTTTCCAAATGTTTATTTTCCACTTTTCCTTCAATTCTTTGATCTTCTTGATTAAATATACATTTGCTTTTTTCTTTACTTTACTAATTTAGTAATTTGAAATGTTTTAGCAAGAATTTTAATAATGACAGTTCAGCATTAAAAGTTTCAATTGTAAACTAAAAATATGCTTAATAAAAAAAGAAGAAGAAAATATATAAATATCACAAGAATTACCAATTTTAGAGGCTCAATGCCTGGTTCATCTGGCACTGTGTAGGCTGTGCGGCACCTACCAGGCGCAATTGTGCGATTAGAAATTATGGATCCTGACCAGCTGCAATGCACTCAAAATTCAATTACATCCAGTGTTTGCAGAGGCCAGACTTGAACTTACAAGGAGTTAAATATGTAGACAGCAGGTGGAAAGAAACATCAATGAGTTGCACAGCTGGAGGGTTACGATGATTCAGCAATGAAGTGTTGGCTCAAGAAAATAAAGCATGGGCGCAATTCTGGAACAAACATATTGCGCTTCCTCCTGTTTCCGTTCCTTCCAACTCCTTGCATCTCTGCACTGGAACTCACTCCCTCTCACAATCTGCTCTACCATGACCTTCACCTCATTTTACACTTCCCTTAAATCCCTCCTCCTCCATTCTCCTCCTTGAAACCTCCACCTCTGTCCTCCCAACTTCCCCCCTGCTCCCCTCCCTCTGATATTCTCTCTCTCCTCTCCTCCTCCTTCTCTCTCTCCCATCCATTTCCCTCGTCCAACTCATCTCCACCCCCTCACCTACTCCCACTCCCCTTCCCCCCTTCCTTCAGTTAATTGCTTGTTGCACTGTTTTGTTAAATGATTCATGATGTAATTTTGCTCCCATTGTTATCTTGTTGTTGTTATCCTGTATTATGTTGTTCCATTGTACAGTGCTTTGGTGTAAAGCGCTTTATAAATAAATCAATCAATCAAAAACTAACGTGGATCGAAGCAATGGAAAAGCCAGTAAAAGCGCAAAAGCAAAAGACTCATGTACTGTGTTTTTACAATGAAGGAACTGTTTTCTTAGGGGGCAATCTTAGATGCCATAAAACATTGTTCATTCCAGATCTCAAAAAAAGGCTCTGCTGCAGTAATGTACTACTCCTGAGTGTGTGGACAGCAGGCATTCATGCACCTCCCACCATCATGGAGGGGCTACTTCTTACTGGCGACGTTGCACTCTGCAATTCTTGTGATAGCTGAAGAACACCTCTCAGTGGGATCGAAAACCTTGCTTGCCCCAACCCCAGCAATACTGGGGCCCACCAGAAACCTGTTGGTGACCCCCCCCATCTTCTGTGTCTTACCTGAGAAAGAAAAGAACAACAGATTGTGCAGAAAAAGAAGATTCAATTATCTATCTCAAGACTCCCCCAAATTGCTCAAAGAAATACCCAATGAATATAGACTGAATAGCAAAGAAGAATCATTTTTCACATCTCTACTACTGCATGGAGTTCAGACAGCCGCAAATATCAGGTGGCTCCAAATTGTGAGATGGGAGGTTGTACAACTGGCGAATGGCACGGAACAAGGCCTCAATGCAATCAAGGTTGAGATGTGTTCCATAGTATTAATGACCTCCCAGAACTGATATGTGCTTGACCTGCTCACGACGATGGAAGAGGGAGTTTGCAGCAAAATTAGCAATTCTTGATACACATTTGTGCCTTCAAACAAAGCAGAGAAATGCTCCCTGACACAAATATTAGGAGCACTGCAAACTCTTGGATCGCACCTGCAGACAAAGCTGGTTGGCCTACAGCAAGGGGATTCCTTTGATTACGTTTTCTTGTGGGCACCGTCTTGGATGGGAGGAATCATAAGCTGTTGGTACCTGTGGTAGTGTTCATACTGGTACTTTTCTGCACCTGCCAGCTGGGACTTTGATGTTGTTCCAAAGCAGTAGCTAGCAGTGCCATGATGATGGTTTCAATTGGGGTATCAAATGCACCTCGTGGTACAAAAGACAGTGGGCCTCATTACGACCCTGGCGGTAAGGGGTTAGCGCCAGCGTTAGCTGCGCCGACCCCTTACCGCCAATTACGAGGTCCCTTAGCGCCATGGCGCTTTTAACACCTGCTTTTAGCAGGTGTTAAAATCCATGGCGCTAAGGGACCATGGAGTTAATTACGCCACCGTAATTTACGGTGGCGTAATTAACGCCTTCCCCACTCCCATTATGCCCTATGGGGCAAAAATGGGAATGGGGAAGGGTAAATGGGGATTGGGGATTTACCGCCCCGCCAAGGTCGGAATGGGGCGGTAAATCCCCTTACCGCCATGGCGTTAACGTAGTTAGCGCCATGGCGGTAAAGTCACGGCCCAGGCGGTAACTTACCGCCTGGGTCGTAATGAGGCCCAGTGCTTTCCAAACAGATGACCCAAACTAACCACACAGGGTGGTGAAAGAGCAGTGCTTACTATCACCACACCCCCACCCAATCCCAAGCATTATACAGAGCATTGGGCTGATCTGGCAGGGGATTGGGGTTATATATACCTGACTTGCACCCCTGAGGCCTTTGCCCAGTCTGGCCAGAGTTTGCGTCATGTAAGCAGAGCATGGGTTCCAATAGAGCGACCCCCGCCTTATTTGGAGGTTGAAAGGTTGGAGGAGGAATGCTAGTGTGTAACAACCAAAGGTGGGTCTATGTGGGAGTTTGTTAATTAACGAAAGGGGGAATGTTGGGAAGGGGACATGATCTTCCCGCACCCCCCAAGTGCTTCAAAATAAGGGAAAGGCCATCACAGGTACTGTAAGAGACCAGGGGGAGGGAGGGGCCTTAAAGACTTCTACACAACTACATTATTGCATGCTTTATATGTGCAGTGCACATGCGGGAATAGCAGCCATCTTAGATATTAGCAGCCATAGTGGAACACACAGCTTAAATGCTGCATAGAAGTCAGCATCCCAGGCCTAGGCTGCAAGCATGAGTAACGGAATAGGTTGTATCCCAGGCACTGATGAGAAAGAGCAGAGCTACACCGACCCATAATCCTTTAATTGTCATAAAATGTTGCCAACCTTCACCCTCTGGGAAGAATGTGCAGTGCAAGGCCATGGGAGGATGGCTGAGCGTCTTTGTGTGAAACAATCCCACGAGAAGGAGGGCACAGGCCTACGACCCCCCACCATTCCCAATTCTAAGTTATATCACCCAAATGCCTCTGAATTCCAATGGATCAGCCAACCCCAGACCAGTAACCATAAACCTGTTGGACCCCCGATCAATCAAAAAGATCAGAAACCAGGCCTTCCTGCCTTCACCTCTAGGTCACATGGACTTTGCTGTGAGGTGCAGGCAGGAATGACATTTTAGCCCAGAACAAGGGTGGTACCTTGGAGAAGTGCCGGCCTATATGGGAGCGAGTGAAAACTGTAAGTTAGTATGACCTCGGCTTTCGCACTGGGCCCCTGTCTACTCGTACCCAGTGCACTGCTCTACAGATAGAGAAGTGTGGTTTACTCTGCAAAATAATTGCCTATTACTTGGCTTGTGACTGATGACAAATGCAGCATCCCCCACATGGAAGAAGATGGATGGACGGGGCTGGGACCAATGGCCTGACATCCCCCATGGAGCAGGTGACCTATGTGTAGGGTCGCACCAACCATGCGCGTGGGTTTCTACTGTGTATAATGATGTCACTGAGGATATTGTGTGACTTCATAATCTGCTGCTCATGCAGATTTTGCCAGAACACTCTGTGGCCACAGAGTTCTTTGTTGGCGCTTTTTCTTTTTGTATGGAAATAAACCATTTTATCCTTGCAAGAGGTGTATTGGGCCTTTTTTCTGTAGTGGGTTGTATTTTTTCTGGTGTGAGCGCGTAGGGGCTTTCCTACATTCCCCCATGCCTAAATGCATGACCCAGCATATAGCTAGGGACATCTTTCATTATGCATTGAACAGCATAAGGTCAGTTTTCTTCTCAATCTGTTATTGGGGAGGGGAGAAACTGAGGAGAACCTAAATGGTGCCCTCTCTCAAGGGCTCTGTTTACATCACCACCCGCCTGAAATAAGTCTACAAACTCTTGCGTCTCCTCACCTTCTTCACACACAAAGTACCAGCTTTCTTGTCTCTGCTAAGCAACAGCTGATCCCATACAGTCTCTCAGAGGACACTAAACTGCTATCTAAAGTCAAGTAACCCTCACTGCAGTTCAGAGCCAACGAACCAATCAACAGCCAGCATAGCATCACACCAGGAGCTACTGAGCTAAAAGATTAACCCCTTCAGTACAGGCAGTCTTGTCTATTCATTGGTGAACAAAATAGGAAACAGCATTCTGAGTCACTAACTGACATGATGGATGCACAAACATGCCTGCCTTCTGCACGCTGTCTTGGCAACATCTCACTGTAAACTCTCCTCTTATGTGACAGTGGAAGGGTGAGGTGAGGGCAATTGTGTGATATGTGTAGCTGCTGGTAAAGTGAGAGAGTGAAAGACACACAGACACACACACACACATACGCACGTGCGCGCGTGACCCTTAAGAAAGCAAGTGCATGCAGGCAAAGCCCTATCTGTTTCTATTCATTGTCACCAAGTGCCCTATTGGTTTTTCAGGCCCTGTTTTCAGTAACTTCAGCTTGGAAGGTCAGACCGTCAAGGCAATGATCCAAAAGGAATTAATCTTGAATGGGACCTCACATGTTTTCTGTGAGACATAGAATGAGTGTCTTAAAAGATGAACACTTGACAAACTTATTTTCAAATCTCACAGTTGTGACTCATCTTTTCTTGTTCTGTGATCATTACTTGTTTGTGGAGTATGTGGAGCATCATGGCCACTAGGCTACATTAAGTCTTGGCATACATCAGCCATTTGAAAACTATCCAGATCTGAATGTCATTATTTCACGATTATTTCATTGTCACATTTGACTACATTTGACTACTTTGGTAATCTATGACTTTCAAGAATAAGATACTTTGTTGTATGACCTTATGTGCCAGCTATATGCTCCCTGTGTGTGGTGCAAAAGTCCCTAGTTGACGGTAAAGGGCCAACTATCTACGGAAGGACAGGAAGAAGCTCACCCTTTTCTGATACAATAATCTAACAATTTTCAGTTTTTGTTTTGTCATAAATAGCCACACGATTAAATATTGTTAAAATATGTTTCTGAAATTCGGTTTTACGAACATTTATTAATGACCATAAGTTGAAAAATTACCCTTATTTCTATATAACAAGAGGGGTATGGGTTATAATTAATTATTCAAGGGTCTTAGTGCAGTGGCAGAACAATAATAATAGTCAATAGCTACATTTTTTAGAGGGTGTATCACACACTATAGTACATCCCTTTGAACTATCAGTTCAAAACAAACACAGACAATTGTATGATTATTGTATCAAAACACAGTCAGCTTCTTCCTATCCTTCCGTACATAGACTGCCCATGACCGTCATCTAGGGATTTTTGCACCACACACAAGGGACATTTAAGTTTCTTTTCAGGGACAGACACAGTCTAGGTTTTTCAGTGAGAAAAACATTACATATCCTCTCTTCTTGTATTATTACATTAATTGTGGGTGTTAGAGAGGCTTAACGTAGCCTACAGACCCTCCTTTGTATATATTCATCCAGCTATATGCTCCTCACCATATGAATATTTTAGTCATCGTCATTGTCATTTAATTATACTATTATTTTCTGTATTTTCTTGAGATTCTTGCTGTTCAAGCACAACAGACTATTTTTTTTTTTTTTTGCTTTTATCATTTTTATGATTTTGCAAAATTGTTGTTACGTTTCATTTCTTTTCACTTAATTTCCTTTTTTCGTTCGTTTATTTCTTGTTAGCCCGTCCGTTTGTGGGTATTTTCAGTTAGCAGTTCGTTTCAGTTCGATTCAGTACTATTCACTGACGTTGACCAAACCTTTCTTTGCGCATTCGTCCAGCGCGGCATTAAGAATTTTGGCTGTTGCTATAGACCACGTGGTTCGTGAGCCACTCATTAAACGGGACCACCACACTTCTTCATCATACTGTGAAAAGGGTTTCAATAGAGGACCTAAAAACGCTCTTCTCCATTTGATGGTCTTAGGGCAACTCATGAGAAGGTGTTTCACTGACTCCTTTTCGGATTGTGTGTTACACAGTCGACAGAGGTTTGAGTCAGAAAGGCCTCTTATGGCCCGTATTTTGTTGGTAGGCAAAAGATTCAATCTCGCCCTTAGAAGGGTTGAGCGGAGAGCTCTGTCCGGAAATCTTTTGATTATTTCAGGAATCGCATCCAATTTTTTAGGTTGAGACGGGAGATGTTTTAGAAGTTTGTTCTTTTCGGCCATTGTGTGGGTTTCAACCCAGTCCTCTTGGTCCATTTTTTTTTTTTACTTTGACTGGGTTACCAATCAATGTCTCTTCTGTGCATGCGATGTTCTCAAGAATAGCTCTATGTTTAGACGCCCATGTGGTCAGCATATTACTATCAGCACAACAGACTATCGCTTCCTAACAGTGATCGATTTGAAGATATTTGCATGATGTTAAACATAGTCTAGACCATTGTCATGTGTTTCACATTACTCTACTACGTCCAACATGTAATTGTTAATAATTGTTTATGTACAATTTGTTAGAAATGTAAAATGTAAATGTGTTACTTCTTAATGTTGATTTATGAGATGATATCTACATGAAGTTAGATATTCCTCCATTGGAAGGTTTTTGAACAGTATAATGTTTCCTCAGTGAGTTGCATTAAGTTCCAGGTCAACGTCACTTTGCCCACGTGACTTTACCATGTTCAAAATATAAGCGTTATCAGTAGCAAATGCTTGGACTATAGAAAGTTATCATACATCTTTGAATCAGAAACCGAGGTGTAGTTACATTTGTGTAGTTGGCTATCACATCACAGTAATCTTTTGATTTAATTACGTTTCTCTAAGTGCTCCATCATTACACCCTCAGGCTTTGTTACGTTCTTCCACCTGACATCATCACGTTCGCCGTGGAACATGTAGTTACGGGATGATAGAACATTTTAAAATACGAGCATGGGCCAGGAGGCAGGTTTTCCTGCTGACGCTCGCCCGATATGTACAGGTGAGAATGAGTTCAATACGCTCTAGACATATTGGGGTCTTACTGATTAAATTGACAAAGAGAAAAGAAACTACAGGTCCATTCACTTGGTTACTTTGCAGAATAACTGCTGTCCAACATGCACATACATTGTGAATTTAAGAATACCACCATCTAGGTTTCAATTAAGGCATTTCAAAAAGTACGCAACCACATTGTTTTCACATAGAACTTCTTAAAATTAAATTATTTCGATTAGATTGGATACTAGTGCAACTAGTAGCTTACTTGATGTGGTTTTAGGTCATGTCTCGACACAGTTTAGTTAAGTTGTAGGACTTTTCTTGAATCACAGGTTAGTTACAGAGATGAAATTGAATTCGTTTTTATGATTAAGGTAGCCAGTTAAATTGACATAATTATTTCTATCTGTCATCATAGGAGGACAGTCTAGGGACCCCCGAAGAAACAAAACGACTTATGAAACTTCATATTTGTAATTGTTTACGTCTTAAAGGACTGTCTGAGAAAAATGTAAGTTTAAATTTAAGTTAAAGTTTACCACAGAAATAGATATGAATTTCTGAACTGTAAGACGTTGAATTCTTCGTACGAATGTGTATGTTTCTGTACTGTAACATAAATCATTGCTTTTTTCTAAATCACTAAAATGTTGTACTCTATGAATAAATGTTATGTACATTCAAATAAGTTGTCAGAATGGATCAGGGCTTTTGCCATTAGAGTGCCTTGTTTTTATATCTAGTCTAGGAGAGAACCATTTGCTTTTTGGTTTCTAGTCCTTTAGCCAAGGATTTACCCAGAGCACCAGAAGTTAGTTCAAATTGACAAACTAGATAAGGGCACAATTCAAACTGAGTAGTGCACCCCCTCGTTTCTTTTTCCTAATTTGCTTTTTTGAAAAGTCCATGTGGCGTGCAGCCCAAAAACAGGTTTAGTAGGAAGGAAAAAAATAATTCTTCCGCTGTCTAGCAGGTGACACCTAGATTTGTTAGCATGGTGTTTTGCAGGGGGGCAGGGTGCAATCACTTTAGCTCAGATGGCTTTACTTCACTTCTGCAACAAATAATAAGCAAGTGAAAATCCTGCTGTTTGACAGCCCTTGCTGGCAGGGGCTCTACGCTGTTTTTTAGTTTGCCTAATGCTTGCTCTGGGCCTGGATATCAAGTGGGGAGGGCAGTAAGGAGGAGGTTGGGAGACACATCTGTGGGAAGGTGTTGGGAGTCATTATGGACAAGGCTTGTTAATGTATTTTTCTGAGAATAACCTTGTTTTAATATGGATAAACCTCTATAGGTTGTTAAAAGAAAAATATCAATGTTAATTGACAATTGTCTGTATCTTTTGTTTTCATCAGATCAAGAACCATTGTGCCTGCACCACTCGTAAACAGAAAGGAAAATGTGTGAGCAATAGTCTCACTCAAATTCATCAAAGGCAATCTTCTAATATTGCATTACTGGGAGTAAATAGCAATCATAGAAAGGGTTAAAAAGAATAAAAAACATGGTATTAATTAATTTCTATGCCCTGCTAGAAATTAAAAGAAAATTCCAATTGCTCTTCCTAAATGTACTGTGTAAGTGCAAATAATACATGCCCATCTGTTAGCATAGCAGTACCTGGATCTGGTGGGCCTGCCAAGTCGATCTCCATAGTCTGAACCTTGCAGTCTCGAGCTGTCAGTGAGGTCCCTCACCGCTGTCTCAGATACGCTGGCCTGGAGGTACTTATGTGATCTCTCCAGCCTAGCGAAGTGCCGTCCCTCAGAAGCGGTCACCTGCATCCCAGCTCTCCATGGCTTCGGGCTCTGCAGGGAGGCCTGCCCCGTCAGCTGCTCGTCCTAGGGCAAGGATTAGGGAAACTGTTGGAACATGCTCTTTCCATAAATGTCCACTCATCCAACGTTACAATTGTACTCATGAAAGCATCTTTGCAATGCTATCTAATAATAACATTACTATTACAGTTGCAAAGAGTATATTTAACAATTATTGCAGTTTTGACTCATAGCAATTTAATGGTAAACATTGCCCATCCTATACAAGAGATGGAATGAAGGGGCTAGTGTTTAAAAGATGACATAATAGTGACCAGGGAAATACCATGTCTGTGACATCAACTTGAGAGGAAGTCAGCTGTTCATTTGGTTGCATTAAGAAAGCACACACCTTCTATCCGTGTATGCAAAGAGAAGTGGTCGGATAATGGCCTAAATGGGATCAGTGTCTAGAGCAGGAGGGAATTCAGAGGTTAATGAGGTGAGAGGCAGGGAAATTGAAGGACAGCGTGTGGACACCTCCTTGAAATCAAAATCCTAAAACAAAGGAAAGTGGGCCGTATTTTCATATTTGGGTGAGATAACCTTGCAAACAACCATTGCTTTAGGGTAGGGATCTGCAACCTTTGGCTCTCCAGATGTTTTGGACTACAATTCCTATGATATCTGGGTATTGACTCTGCTGGTTGAGGGTGATGGGAATTGTAGTCCAAAACATCTAGCGAGCCAAAGGCTGCAGACCCCATGAAGTCTGCAGACATGCGCACACTTTTTAATAGACTGAATATTAAATTACAAGGTGAAATCCCATAGGTCTGATACGCATCCAGACAAAATCCAGACAATGAAGGTGCAATTCCTTGTGCCAGGGTTATGATACTCCAGGATGGCTTTTCAAATAATTAAAAACAAAAATACAGGCCCTAACAAGCAGTTAGAACTCCCAGTAAAAACCCTTTTAAGTTAAAACGCAAATAAAGTGCACATTGCTTCAACGAATATACTAAAATGTGCTTACTTTTAGGAAAAGTCTTAAAACCTATGTAATCTCCTGTGATCGCAAGAGCACTCTTCTCCGTACTGTGCTCCTGTTCCTCCCTTCACTAGCACCCAATGCCCTGGGGCAGTAGTTGCACTTAATAAAACCACAATAGCACAACGTAACATAACATATATTACAATTTAAATTAGAGGCAATGATAATTAGTGTTGCAAAAGTACAGAACATTTGACACAATTTCCAAAATAAAATAAGCCTGAACGGGTAAGGAATTAGGAGACCCACGTGTTAACTAAAAAGAAAAAGGCGTTTAGCGTTGATAAGAAATTAAACTGCAAGCGATTTTAATTTGTGTACCCGAAGCAGGTAAAAAGTTTAATTTATTAAAGATAGTCATATTCCGAGCTTTCCCACGCAAAAACATGAAAGGCAAACGAAAGCACCCCCCACCTCTTCCGCCCCCACTTCAGCTCCTCGGTGTTACTATATAAATCACTTCTTCTGAAACACTCTTTCAGGGCTCAGCGACCATTTGTCTTCTGAAGGAAAAACAAAGCTAATTGAAACAAACTTTGTAGTTTCCATTAATGCCTGTCGCGCACACGTGGCCTTTTATAATATGACACTGAGAGCTGGTGCTGTTCTCAACAACACCATGGCCCTGGGTTTTATGTAGTTTTTAATTTCCTCTCTGGAAAATCTGTTCTTCATAAACGAGATGCTGAGGAAGATGTGGAAAGCGCTGATCCGTTCCACATTTACATTCCTGAAGGTACCTGCAAATGAACCCATTGCGAACATGCGCCAAGATAGAAGTCGGGTAAGCCGTTCAGTAAACCCATCTTCCCACACGCAACTGGTCATAGGGACAGAGGACCCTGGGAACATTTTGCTTTGATGCCATAAAAATCAGCCAGCTCAGTGATTTTATTTTTCATTTTTGACTTGACTTTAACATTTTAATGGGCTCCCATGAAATGAAATGATAGCGTGAAAATGGCGGCTTTCTTTCTGTACAGAGAACAAATAGTTCCATGAAACTCAGCCGTGAGAATGTGTTAGCCAGGGCCTTAAGTGGGCAGGGGCTAGCTGGGTCTGAGCCCCAGCATGTTCAGAAATGTGGTTCTAAGGGAGGGCTCACTAATGGCTCACTAATGTCCCCTGGCAGACCCGGCCGCTAGAAGACAAAGCTCAGGTGCGAGAGCTTCAGGCTTGAGAAAAAAAATACCCTTTCTCCATAATGGTGGCGCCAGCGCATGCACTGCATCCCTTTAATTAAGAGATACCAGTGGGTGGGGCCACCAGTATAGAAGAAATGGTGAAGCCGCTGAAAGGCAAGGCCTTCTTTTCTAAAGCCTCAAGCTCCCACTCATTCACAGGAGCTTCAGACTTTAGGAAAAAAGGCCTCGACTTTCTGCATCTTCACCTTTTCAGCCTTAATGGTGTTGCTGCCCCTCACCATCCATCCCTTTAGCGAATAAATGCAGCAATTGCTGCATCTCTTAGCTGAAGGGACACCTGTTGAGGGGGCAATGCCACCATTAAGGCTGAAAACAAGTGGCTCCTCTCCCCCAACAGGCAACTCTTTAGATAATGAATGATCAAGACCCTCTACCAGGGTGCTGATCTCTACAAAGGGCTGCCTGGTGGTGGTGCCTGTAGCCCATTAAGCCAGGGCTCATCAAGGGGTGTGGCCTAACGAGCTGGCAGGTGACTCCCCACCATTAGGCCACTTAATGCCCTAGTGTTGGCCTACAATTCGTCCGAGACAAAGCAAAATTGATGGCACTGAATATGGATTTCAAATGAAGCAAGTCTATCAACCCGCTGCCCAACCTACCCATATTGGACTCCATTGAAAAATCCACCACCATCAACTCTTTCTCTATCAACAAGATCAGCATGATCCTTCAACACATATACACAAATGCTACAACTGACAGCACTCTACACATCCCACCTCGCAAAACCACAACTACTTGGACTTCTTTCAAGATACTCACTATGGAAAATCTCACTGCCACCCTAGCGTCCCTCAAGGCCACATTGCACGCAGATGACATCCTCTCAGCTTCCATACTCAAGACCTTTCCGACAGAAGCACTCCCCCCTTACCTGACAATCATCAACAGCTCCCTAACTCAAGGCAACTTCCCCTCGAGCCTCAAGACTGGACAAATCCTCCCTCTTCTCAATAAACCAACACTGAACCGTGATGACCTCAGCAACTACCGCCCGACCACATACCGGACCTTCCTTGATCCTTGAGAAAGCAGTAGCCATGCAACGCCCACAACACATTGAAGCCAACAACCCCCTTCAGTCCTACCAATCTGGCTGCACACCCAGATGTGGCACAGAAAGGCAACAATGCCTGCCTCCTGGTTTCCCTTGACCTCTCATCAGCATTCAACACAGTAGACCACAAGACAATCACCAACAATCTATATCATTGTATTTGCATTTATTGAATTTATTAGGTTTATATAGCACTTTACTCCAAAGCGCTGCACATTTTAACAACATGATACATTTAACAATAACAAAAATAACAGGAACAGTAGAAGCAAATACAATTTTGAATCAGACCAACAAAACAGTATGTAGAGCAATTAGACAGAAGGGAAGGGAGTGGTGGAGTAGAACTGGGAGGAAGAGGGAGGGATGGGAAGGAAGAGGAGGAGGGAGACGGAAGGGGTTAAGGGAAGAGGATATAGAGGAGGGGGAGGTGGAGTGAGCTAATTATGGGGGGAAGAGGGGAAGGGTGGGAGAGGGGAAGGGGAGGGGAATCATGGCGGGGAATGGAGAAGGAGAGATTTAAGGGACGTGCGGAATGAGGAAAAGGTTGGAATAGAGCAGATTGAGAGAGGTAAGGAGTTCCAGTGAAGGGGAGCTAGGAGTTGGAAAGAGCAGAAACGGGAGGCGGCACAAGGGGAATCAGTGAGATCGTCCTCAGCTGGTTCAAATCCTACTTTGCTAATTGCCACCAGTTTGTACAAACGTATTGCTCCAGATCACCAACTCTACACATCACCTTTGGAACACTGCAAGGATGCATCTTCTCCCCTGTGATCTTAAATCTTTCCATGGAACATCTTGGAACCCTCCTTGCTCCACAGAACATCCACATCCACCAATATGCATATGTCACGCAACTCTACCTCAAGATATCCTCTATCAAAGACATTTGCAGGCTCTTTGTTCCAGTCATTGATGTCTAGTTTCTACCTAAAGCTGAAACCCTCCAATAACGAATTTCTACTGCAGCGAAACACCTCTAAATATCCTGACATCCAGACCTGGCACTCTGCTATGCACCCCGTGGGCTTCACACCCCACCTGTAAACTGCATCAAGTCCATTGGGTTCGACAGACACCTCTCTTTCAAACAGCATGTAACAAGGAAGACACAACTTGGTGCCAACTTTCTCTCCTGCAAATAATCCAGCACTTTATCTAAAAAAAACAACTTCAGATCTGGAGTCCAAATCTTGGCCCTCCTGCACCTGGATGATGATATGATATAATAGGTTATGTATTACACGCTTAATACCCAGAGGTTTCTAAGCGCGGACCCGGGGTTCGAGCCTGCGTTGCTCCGTGGCATCTTGCTTCTATGGCAAAGAACGTTGCTCCTGAGCTATCCTCCTGAGTCAAGCTATCCTCCTGAGTCAGTGCCCTTTTGGAAGACTGTCCAGCAACTACCCGGGCACCCATGAGATATGTCCTGCATACTGCAGCACGACTCATCAAAGGACTCTGCAAATTCAACCACATCACCCAACCCTCATTGAACTACACTGGCTCCTACTGCAAGCCTGTATTATCTTCAAATCCTGCTGCATCATATACAAAACTGTCCCTCTGAAGTACCCAAGCTAGTCATTAAGAAACTCTGTATTTCTAGAGACCTGCAATCTACCAGAAGTAAGGATATGTGCAGACATGAACTTCACCATTGCAGGAAGGAAAGAACCAGAAGAAAGGCCAGTGCCCAGAGACACTGGAACATCCTCCCCATCAACATTAGACTTGCTCCCTTGCTTCTACAGTTCAGGAAAGAGCTCAAGACTCTCTTCTCCAATGAATGGCTCTTCCCTAATGCCTATGTCCACACACCCTCCACTCCTCACCCTATCTGAGACTGGGTGATCTGATCCCCCCTACATCAGTGCTTCCTCCAAACAAACTCTTCCCAACATCCTCTTTGTCATTCCCTCTCCAGACCTATGGACCCCTCATATGGTCTCTGTTCTCTCAACTTTTTCCTCCTCTCCCATTAATGGTGGCACTCGGTCACAGGTTCTCTTGGCCTCCTACCACTCCTCCAAGACCATCATTAATATCTATCTGAACGGCACCGTTCAGGGCCCTCAGCCCAATCTCCTCCTTTTTGACAGGTGTCTCACACTTCTTATCAACTTCCTTCCTTCTCCTGCTACTCCTACCAGAACATCTCCTATTAGCACCTCTCTGGCTCCTCCAGCATCTCCTTCTTTTGCCACCTCTCTGGCACCTTCCTCATCTTCTCTGGCTACCTTGACATCTCCTTCTACCTCCTCTGCCCACACCCGGGCCCCTCTACCACCTCTGCAGGGTGTTCCTCAAGCCTGTACCCCTCCACGAAAGTCTATCAAATGTGGCTACCTGTTCCACATCGCTACTATCAACTCTCACTCGGCTTACATCTGCCACCTCCTTGAAGAACTTCACATGCATGTCCTCTATCTCACCGAGACATGGTTCACGGCCAGCTCTGTCATGAGTTTTGACACTGTGACAAAGAGACAGACAGGCGGTTTTAAAGAAAAAAAATGCTGGTCTTTATCCAGACGTAACCAGGTTGCTGGGTAGAAAATAACACAAAGTATTTTCTGACAAAGCTTTCCTGGTGTTCCTTCTTTTTGAGCAATGGTTTTTCTTCTGCTTCTTTGTAGGGCACGATGTATGGACCTCTGGCAGGCTTCTTTCTCCTAGTCCTCATACGCCCAGGCGCTCCCTGTAGCTCCGGAATCCACGTCTGATCGGTTCTGCAAGGAGAACAACAATGAACAAACCTCTTCAAACCTGCTTGCTCCTTATATAGGCAGGTTGCAATTGGCCAATCAAGTTCTACTTCCTGCCTTAGTCCATAAGAACCCACCCAGGCCCTGCCCCCTTTTTCCTGTGGAGCCGTCGTTATGCATCTTCCTGCCTCTGTTCCCCGGGATGCCCTTCTGCTGCCCAGGTAAGTGTCGGGTGGGAAGTGTTTTTGAAAAATGTGGGTAACACTGGTATGGTTATGTGGCCCTTGTTGGTGGTAGTTCCATATGAGCACGGTATCACCGTGCAGCGGTTCACTTTCCTCCTGCCCACGGCTGAAGCACAACACGTGGGTGGCGTCACCGCATGGTGAGTTGGTTTCCCTCTTCCCGTGTCCGGGTTGTCTCCAACACCCAGTGTTCGGCTGTGGAGTCGGGGCTTTGCAGCTGTACGGGGTTACATCCCCCCTCCTTTCTGCTGTTGGCTCTGCGGTTGCCAGGCGAGCCTCCCCTTGTCGGTCGCGGCTGTCTGCCACTCTGTTGCTGAAGCCGGGGAGTTTGTCTCCGCATGGCTGCTTTATTAGCCGTGTGACTGCTGGTTGATAAGCTGTCGGCTGTTCAGGTTTCTTTATTACGTCCCACGGCTTCCCATTCATGAGTGTTCCTTCTTCACTGGGCATGGAGGATATCTGAATCCCAACAGGCTATCTCCCCCACTCTTTTATCAAGTGTTCGGGCAATTCCTCGTTTTTGGGTACGGCAGAACTTGTCTTCTGATTTGACTGGCCCCACCACTCGCCACTCATGGGGGTCGGGGTTAAGTCTTCCTCCTTGTTTTCCTTGGCCACTGAGGTCTCCTTTTCATCGTCCCTGGGGTTTTGGCAGTCTACACTGTCTGGGCTGTTACAGACACTCTCCTTCCTGATGGCTACCATATGCCCTCCGAACCCAGAACCAACCGCTCCAGTGGTGGCGTAGCCCTGATCTTTCCAGAGTGGTTCCCTGCTTCTGTGATTCCTACACAGGCCTACTCCTCCTTTGAATGTCTGGTCTGCAGGCTCTCTATCACTCCTAGCTTCTCTCTTACTGTGGCCACAATGAACAAGCCACCTGGCTAGGGTGCTCCCTTCCTCACAGACTGGGCTCACCCCTCCTCTTCCTTCCTTGCTTCTGCCTCTCAACTTCTCCTCCCCAGAGAATTCAACATCCACCTGGATGCTTCTAATCCCCCCTTGGGGCTCTTCTGCCTCCTCTGCAAGACTCTCTCTCTTTCCATTTGACACTCCGGTCCGACACACTCGGCCGGGCACATCTTAGTGTAGTGGAAGCCTTTACCACTACTTTCTCAGCGCCACCTACACCTGTGGTTTCCCCACACTCTGATACAGCCCGCTCTAACCTGCATATTTCTATCTCCAACACTCTGGATATCCTTGCCCCTGTCATGAGAATCCGTCTGAAGCCTACCTCCAAGTGCAACTCTTGGTATGACTCCAACCTCGCCACCCAGAAACACAAGTGTAGGGTGGCAGAGAGAAAGTGGGAGCATTCTCTGACAAACTGGCTTGCCACCTGCTCCAAAGGCAATACAGACTCTCATTCTGGTCCAAGAAGAGAAACCACATCCAAGCCCGCGTCTCTTCAGTCTCTACCAACACTGCAAAACTCTTTAAAATCTGCAAGGATCTGGCCAATCCTTCTGCAGTCTCCACCTCTCCTGTTCCCTCCCAGGCCCACTGTATGGCTCTGGCTTCTCACTTCACCACTAAAACTCAGGATATCCTGTCCTCTCTCTCCTCTTACTCTCCCTCTACCACTCCTGGCACTCCTATGGCCGCCTCTCCCTACCCTCCTCGTTTCTCCTCTTTCTCTCCGACCACCCCTCTCCCCTCAAGCACTCCCCTGCGCACCCCCTTCTGAAAAAGCCTTCTGTCGATCCTTCCTGTCTGGAAAACTACCACCCGATCACTAGCACTCCTTTCCTGGGCAAAAGCCTGGAAAAGAAAGCCATCTCCCAGCTACTCTCCACACTGAATACGCTGGTTGTGTCCCTGACCATCAGTCTGGCTTCAGAGCAGCCAGCGACATGGAAACTGCTCTCCTGAACACCTGTGAAGATCTGCTCACTAATCTCGATTCTAGCCTTCCTGCTTTCCTCATCCTCCTTGATCTCTCCTCTGCTTTTGCCACGGTTATTCATGGCATCCTGATCAACCATCTCTTTGAAAACCTGGCCATCACGGATCAGGCCCTGGCTTGGTTGACCTCCTTCCTCCTGAACCGACCCTCCCAGGTCCAACTTGGGTCCTTTCTCTCCACCACCTCTCTCTCTACATGTGTTGTCCCCCAGGGCTCTAATCTCTCACCCTGGCTCTCCAATGTCTACTTGGCCCCATTGGCCCACCTTGTCTCTACCTTCTCCTCTAACTTTCAGTTTGATGAGGATGACACTTAGCGCTCCTTCAGGCTCCCCTCAGTCTCCTCTCCTCTCTCGCTCATTCCTGACTGTTTATCTGCGATTTAGGAGTGCTGCACCTCCACCCAACTCTGCCTTAATGCCAGTAAGACTGAGATCCTTCTCATTGGGACTCCTGCTCCCGCTTTCCCTCTCCCAGTCTGGCCGCCCTTCATAGGCCCTCTTCCTTCACCTTCCTGTGAGGAAAAATCTTTGGTGCCATCTTCGACTCAATCTCTCCTTTTCTCATCACATCACAGACCTTGCCGAAAAGGCCCACTATCAGCTGCACCTCCTCAGAGGTATTCTTCATTTTCTTACTTTTCCCCAGAAGCTCACTGTCTCCAGAGCCATGGTTCTATCTAGGCTGGACTACTGCAACAAAAGCCTCTTTCTCAATCAGCCTTCCTCTACACACCAACCTCTGCAACTAATCCAGAACAGGACCATGAGACTTTTCCTTGGCTTCAAGCCCAGGGACCGTTTCCCTCTAGCCCTGGAATCTCTCTACTGGCTCCCGTTGGCTGCAAGGATCAAGGACAAGACTCTCTGCATCGTCTACAAGGCTTCCTGGTGTCTCGGGCCCGCACTACATCCAACTCTCTCTTCCTAAACACCCTCCTTCTCGAGCCCTTTGCTCAGCCACCTCCAACTCACTGAGAGTCAGACGCTTTTGCAGGCAGAGAGTGGGGTTATATCTCTCTCCTCTGCAGGTGCCTCCCTCTGAAATGCCCTCCTTTCCCCTCTCAAACTTGAGCCGGACCACCTGAAGGTCCGGAAGCCACTCAAGACCTTCCTTTTCGCTTCTGCTTTCTCTCTATCTCTCTCTGCTGCTAACCTACCAGTCTGCTCCACTGACTGGTTGCCTGGCTACCCTCAGAGTGCCATTGGGCACCAGGCTCCACCATGACCAGTAGCCCCTGCACTGCCTCCCGGCCTACCGCACACTTAGGGGCTGTATCTGGAACCCTACAGTCCCTTTCCTCCTTGCACTTACCTAGAGCCGTGTTGCCCTGACTGCACTTACTCAGAGCAATGCTGCACTGATTGCACTTCTGCCTTCCCAGCCCCTTGCACTTCCCCTCCCCTTCCCCCCTGCCCTTTGCGTATTGCACTTGCACAATCTGAATCAGACAAGGCCTAGTAAGATTGGTTTTTTTTGTCCTCCCTCTGTCTTCCCTTCCTTTTCTTGTTGTGCCTAGAAACACTTGCGTACAAGCAGGTTATAAATGACTTATCATATTATATCACTTTTTCCTCTGCTGGTTGCTTCCAAATTCCTTGCTGACAAATGACCTTCTCTCTCGCTCCCCTGTTAGCCCATCATTCTCTGGTTCCTCTGGGTCCCTCACCATGTTCTTCCCTTATGATTGAAACGTGCTCTGTTGCTTCCTGAAGATAAGTCTGCATTCAATGAATGCCCTAATAATAATAATAATAACAATAACATTAATAATAACTTACCTTGCTGGCGCTGCTCCTGGATCCCCATCTCCAGCAACGTTATAGGTCATCCATGGAAAGGAAGAGGCATTCTGCAAGCCTGCTCTACCATATCCATGGTGGCTAGGGAAAGGGCTTGCTTTATCCATATTATTAGTTTAATTTGCCAATAAGAAGGCACTAGCACCCTGGTCATTATCCTGGATTGCTAATAGGTATATTCCCCGTGTTGGCAGAGTGTGCTGAGCGGTAATGGCCCATAACCCCCATTACGGGATGTCCTTCTGGCCTGCTATCTTGGGCTTAATACAGCCTCAACACAGCCTGCTGCCACAGGGAATAATGCCTAAATGATAGGGGGACATTAGAAACAAAATATGTGTATCTCTGCTTAATAATAATAAAGGAATATCAGGTATTACGTAGTGATTTTTTACAAATTCCCTTAATTTTGAGCAAAGTAATAATTAGTGTTGCCCAATTTAATGTTACTGAGTTTATTAACTGCCCAGGTATAAAGGGCTGAGCTTGTCCTCCGGGGATTTAAATGTGTGCCTGTGGATTACACCTAGATGTCTGATGTGGGCCCTTAATTCGCTGAACTACCAGCTTGTTCAGACAGCTAGAGTAGACAGGGCATCTAGTGCTGGTCATCCAGACAGTCTTCACCATACTTTGAACCTCCATTATAGCGTATGCCTTGGATTTGCCTCGCCTCGTGTATGGCTAAAAACAGTGGCGTCGCCAGGAATCATATTTAGGAAGGGCACAGAGGGGCCCAAAGACAAAAGTAGGGGGGCACAGACAAAAGTAGGGGGAGAACATGGTCACTGCTCGTCTAAGGTGGGGGGGCACAAGGGGGGCACAGGGTTTCACAGGGGGGGCCCTGCCCCCCCGACATCCCCTCCTAGCGACGCCACTGGCTAAAAAGGAAATTCTTAGTTTCTTTCTCTCCCTCAGCAATCCGTCTTGTGTAGGGTGGACTGAGCGCATGACTTTGCCCATTGCTAGAGAACACATGTCTTGTGAGAAAAGAGACTCCTTAGAGATGCACAGCTGCTTCGTTCTCGCCAAACACCACTAGCTGGATTAAATCCTTTCTATAGAACAGAACAATGAGGGTCTTCACATCTTCAGCGTCTTCCGATCCAGTACCTATTACCTGCGGAGTCCGTCAGGGCTTCTGCGTCTTGCCCACTCTTTACAATATATTCACAAAGCTCCTCTTTGACCATCTTGATAGCTTGGGTGTTACCTATACAAATTATGCAGATGACACCCAAGTCATCATCACTCTGACTGGCACCTATGACTAAGACTCTAAAATGCTAAATTATATTTACCTTCACATTCAGGCCTGGATGGCCTCCCATAGCCTTTGTCTAAACAATGATAAGACCAAGCTTCTTATCATACGTTTCCAAACTCGCCTAAACAAACTAGACCCACAGTACAAAACATTTAAATTGATTAGAACATCATCAAAGTTGCCAGTGAGGTCAAAGCACTTGGCGTCTATTTAGACTCTACTCTGTCCCTCAAAAGGCAAGGCAATGCCCCAGCCTCAGCCACTGCATACACCAAAAAATTGATCACTGCCTGCAAACCATACCTGTCTACCAACAGCTGCATTACCCTCTGCAGAGCTTTGACATTATCCAAGCTAGATTACTGCAACACACTTCTCATAGGATCTTCAGAACAGAATCTCAATAAATTGCAAGTCCTACAAAATAGTGCTCTCAGATCAGCACTAAATATTCCACATTCCAACCACATCTCTGCCATTAGACGGGATAATCATTGGCTCCCAGTGCGATAGAATTTCTTTGCGCATACTAGTAATCACACACAAATGCCTATCTAACTCTGCACCCAAATATCTGACAGACAAATTCTCCAGGAACCAATCCACGAGACCTATCAGATCCGTCTACTCACACTGCCTCAACATCCCTAAATTCAAACTGAAAACTGAAGGAGGGTCCAGCTTTCCGGTGTTAGCAGCGAAGCTCAGGAGCTCCCTTCACACAGCTCATAGGGCCGAACCTTCCTTCTGGGCCTTTGGATCCAAAGTAAAAGCATGGCTCTTTGCACAGCAAAATTAAAATCATTCCTATCCGCCTCTGTTCCACTTTTACTCGCCTGCCTATACTGTTTTATATCAACTGTAACTGTATATATGCCGTATTCTCCTTTGTACACACATCCTACACCAGCTTGTTGACTGATTTGTACCACTTGTCATCAGCCAATTGTAAATTGTTCCTTGTACATATTTCCCATGTCGGCTTGTTGACCTTTTTTTAACACTTGTCATCAGCCAACTGTAAATCTTTACTTGCTATTGTACTTGTAACTTACTGCTCAAGCTCAATCGCCCAGATACCTCAGGGTTAGGTGCGCTCTACAAATAATAAACTAAACTAAACTAAGGCCATGTGTGCTTCTTTCAATGGCTTGGAAGTGTTGATTCAACTGTCTCCTGTTGTTTCCCTGTTTCCTCACCTCCTCCTTCCCATGTTTCCTGCGTTCTTGCTTAGGTCTCTACCCTACATCTCCCCATGTTACTGTATTGAGTTACCCATCTTTAAATTTGCTCTTTATTCCTGGACAACGATTAACAAAAATGGTAGGTCTGGGCAGTCAATGAAAAAGAAGGTGCAAAGCCTAAGGGCCTATTTTTGGCTTTTGTTTGGTTTAATACAAAAGTACGGTGTGTTGACTCTGTTTTAAAAGGAACTGAAATCTGGGTTTTTTGTGATGTCACTGTATTAGAAACCACTTGGATTTTGCTATTGAGGTGTGCTTCAAACTTAGAACATGGAAAAACATCTGCTACAATAGGATTTGAACTTGGGTTAAACATTTTAAGGTAGCAGGTAAGAATGGTTGCAATTGGATTTTGGTATATGATTAAGCCACCCAAAGGGCAGATTGCTGTGGAGCTAAGGTCCATTCGTATAAACCCAATCCTAGTGATTTTGCAGCATAAACAGAAACTACATCTATAAGTGAACTCTGACATCTAGGGCTTTGGAAATATCGCTTTGTTAAACACCTTATACCCCATTTGACCTTAGTAAGCCCATGACGACTGATTTTGTACATGAAAAAGGGTAAACCAATGCCAGTGCGAATAGAGATTTTAATTTAGAGTTTCTCTTGCAAAAGGGGTCTGCAACCTTTGCATCTCCAGATGTTTTGGACTATAACTCCCATCATTCCTAGCCAGTATTGCCAATGGTGAGGCATTTTATGTTGTTTTTATTTTATTGGCCGTTTGTAAGGCCCCTATACAACAAATGGACTTTCAAGGCACCACAATACAAAAAGGGGGTGGGGGTTGAACAAGGAAGGAAGATACAATAATGGTCCTACTAGGCCTTGTGACATTCGTACCGTGCAAGTGCAGAACAAGACGTGTGAGGTGGAGGGCTGAACTACGCAAAAAGAAAAGTGCTAAGGTGGGAAGGGAAAAGGGGGAAAGATTCAAGAAACAAGTGCTAACGGGAAGCCAGAGGGCAAGCGCCATGATTGCAGAGCTGAGGGTCAACATGATAAGTGTGGAGAAGGGGGAATGGACTGGGAGGGGGGCCTGATAGCCAGGCACTGAGGCAGAAAGAAGGTGATAGCAAGGGAGGGAGAGGGTGAAGGAGGATGAGGAAAGGAGAGTCTTGAGGGGTTTCCGGAACCTAAGTTGATCCGCCTCAAGCCTGAGAGGGGCAGGGAGACCATTCAGGAGGTAGACTCCTGCGGAGGAGAGAGATCTACCCCCCACTCTTTGCTTAGAGAAGCATCTGATTTGCAGAGAGCTGGAACTAGTAAACCGAAGGGCTCTAGCAGGGAGGTATTTAGGGAGAGAGAGTTGGATGTAGCAGTGTCCCAGGCCCCAGAACGCCTAGTGGATGATGCAGAGTGTCTTGAATGAGGTTCTAGCAGCAACCAGGAGCAGGTGGAGAGACATTAGGGCTGGGGAGATGTGGTCCTTGGGCTTGAGGCCAAGGATAAGTCTTCTGGATTAGTTGAAGGGGTGAAGGGAGGAATAAGGAAGATTCAGGAAGAGGCTGCTGCAGCAGTCAAGCCTAGAGAGGACCAGATCTCAGGAAACATTGAATTTCTTGAGGGAGGTGAGGAAAGGGAGAATGGCTCTTACAAGGTGCATCTGATAGTGGGCCTTCTTGGCAAGGTCCAAGATGTGGGAAGAGAAGGAGAGAGAAGAGTCAAAGATGACATCAAGGTTTTTTGCCCTACAAGAGAGTGGGGGGAGGGGACCCATAGAGTGCGGCCAGAAGGAGGGAGGGAAGGTGGGAGCTGGGGTCCCAATGAGAATGATCTCAGTCTTACTGGCATTAAGGATGTGATCATTGGCAATGCACCATGACTGAGTAGCAGTCAGACAGTCGGGATGAGAGAGGAGGAAGAGGAGGACAAGAAGGGAAACTTGAAGGAGAGCTGAGTGTCATCTGAATAACACTGGAAGTGAGGAGAGAAGAAATCAATTGGGCCAAAGGGCAAATTTAGATGTTGAAAAGCCACAGTGAGAGGATAGAGGCTTGAGGAGTGCCACAGGTGGAGAGTTTGAGAGGGGAGAGAAAATGGCCCAGTTAAACCTGGGAAGGTCAGTCATAAAGGAAGGCATCCTGTGAATCATGGTCCACAATATCTGGATGCCAGTATGTAATAGGGCATGTGGCACTGGTGGTATTACTTAAGCAATATAACTCAAGCAGGGGTGCAGCGGGCCAGTTAGAAGCCCAAGTGAACCAAGCGCTTTAACGATAGCCCGGGACATTACTTTTCCCGGTGATGCCCCCTCGTGAAGTTTATATTGCTATTTGTATTCCGGCATGTTGTACCAGGATACTAATTATGTTTTTTATTTTAAGTTCAGAAATGGCAAACAAGTTGTTTTTCAACTTAAATAACAGCAACTACAAAACAAGATGGCCACCATGGATCATGGAGAAGGGAACTACGCATAGTCCCTTTTCCAATTTAATGGCAACCAGGCAGCACAAGATAAGTGGGGCAGGGGTGACGGGGACTGGAGATGAGGAAAATGGGGTGGAGGAAGGGGATGCAGGGAAGAATGCACCACCTGATCACCGGCGAGGGAAGATAGCGTCCTCCAGCTCCAAGGAGGCTTGGAGTGGGGTTTGACCGTGTGATAAAACCCCTGTTTTGAGCCTCCTGATGGCATGGAGCTGCCACTCTCCCCCCATGCCGTGGTACTAATTTGAAGTCACAAATCAAATTGACCATTATAAACGCTCTGTTTCTTGGCAAACAGTCCATCTACTTCAGACCAGTATTGTGTTTTTAGGCATTAAGAAAAGAGAAATGGTGACACCATTAAAATATTTAACTGCTTCAAAAAGATTATCAGTGTGTTGGCTATGTATCTGTCATTACAATGTATGTCATTAAATAACAAAGGGTTTAAGAAAAGTACTATCTGATCGGATAGCTACATGTAGATAATCATAGTGAATGGTTTACTTGTAAATAATCCAATGTATTATTTTAATCCTAACATTTCCATACAGTAATCTCTGCAATTTGATACAAATTGATACATTAATTGCAATATTTGAAAGGCCTTGGGCCAACAAATATTTCAATTAAACATGTAATTGGGTGATAGGTTAATGCTAGATAATTGTTTCACGCATTCCTTTTGTTTCTTAGGTATCTTTATTGTTTTATGTAACCCTTTCCTTTAAAGGAAAGCAAAGTTAAAGCCAGTCCAACCTATCATTAGGGAACACATACACATTTAGACTTTCCTATAGACATTTGACACAAAATGTAGACTTAGAGTCATTTTTTGGACTATCTGGAAATACTATGCAGAGACGAAATGATGCATCAGTTTTAAAAGTCTGAAAGACCTCTTCATGAGATGGCACAGAGTGAAATGAGTGGAAAGGAAGCACCTACTGGTCAATTCATTCTCAAACCAATAAGAAAACAGCATGTTCAGCTTCATATCCTATTGGGTGATGGCTAGTATGCATGGAACACAGGTCTGGAATGGCTGTCTCATCTAAAGGACCATAAAACTGCTGTGATCCAGAAATAACACAACCATTCTCGCTAAAACAGTTCACGTTCCTAGCTGATGGATGCCTTTTATCAAAACCAAATGTATACACATGTAACTTTTAAATAACTATGTTCACAAAGTTACGCACAGGAAATTGATGTCCTTTTAGAAATATACTAAAATGAAAGATTTAACAGCACACAATTGTAATGTCGGGCATGTTTGTAATTTTCCTCACACAAAGTCACACATAGTCAAAAATTATGATTTGGAGCCTCCATGTGCTGTCAGGACCTTGAAATTGTTAAGCATAGTCCAGAAATACCTGAATCTGTTGATCTGATTATCACCATGTATAGAAGGCCCCTTTTTAAAAAAAAATCTGTCCTTTGAATACATATATCAGAATGTGTTTTGTACTCGCACCCGGGAGGGGCCATCAGTCAATCAGGTGGCTGGAACATTTAGCGAGAATAGACATTCTCCGCCTACTGCTACCAGCCACCCAAGTGCTGCCCGGGTGGTGCCATTAAAAAAAAAAAACATGTCCCTCCCCCATAACAATCAAATACTCTTCCCACCCTCTACCTCCCTCCCCATTTACCTGCTGGACTGGAGCCTTGTGTTCCGGTCCCGGCACTCCTCCCGTCTCCCGGCAACTATATACATGGAAAAGGTACTTAGTCCCTTTTCCCTATAGCAGCGGGCATCTTTTTATTTTTCCCTGGTTGAAACCGGGGTGCAAATGGCTTTCACGACCGCAGCGGCGGGGGGGGGACATGGCTTTACTCTGGCTGACCTTTGCTCGGGCTGTTGGGCCATTACTGGTCATGTCCGCTCCCTGCCGGGGTTGTGAAAGGCATAGTATCAGGTTATCTATTTACCAAAAAGTTAGCAAATCGTTCAATTGTTTTTGTAGTGCAGTTTTCAAAACCGATTGTCAGGTGTTAGCAAAGTATTCATACAACACCTGCAGCAGACAGTGCTATTTCGTGTAGATAATTAGTTCTTTGAATTGGTAAAGTAGGGAGAAAGACTGCCCTGATAATGGAACCATTAACGGTTGCACGTATTTTGCCAAATGCTAAGCTCAAATAATGTTAAAATTAGTCCAAACGTGTATGTCACTTTCTTAGCACTCGGAAAGCAGTGCAAAAAATGTGTTAAACACATCTTTAGCCTTTGAGATATTAATAAGGTGTCAGGCCATTTCCTGGATTGTTTCTAAAAAATGCCGCCCAGGAAACGGTGCCCACGTAAGACCCCAACACAACTTGTGGGGCATGCAGTGGGCCCAGAAGAGAGAATTGCCAGTGCAGGTAAGTGTTTCGTTGGGCCAGTAGTGTCAGAGAAGCTTGGGCATCCTGGAATGAGCCAGCAAAGGAGTTGCAGCCTGTAAGATAAGAACGAGGGGGGCTTAACAAGGGGGAGTTTCATGCACCAGGGTGCGGTGGGGATGAGGAGTCACGCAGATGTGACACGCCAATCTAATGTTCCTATTTATGCAATCCAACCCCTACCAATCAGGGCAAGGAGCAGACCGTGAGATAGTCAAAATTTGAAATGTATTGAAAAGGAGATGTTTCAACTAGCTCGGTCACCAGCATTGCACAGGAGACCAATCCAATATTATAGATATCCAAAATAAATGCTTAAAACAAAACGAAATTGGCCCTGCCTGTATGTTTCTCCCTTTTTAAGTCCATAAAGGCATCCACTTTCAAACATTCACTCTATATTCTGTATAAATTATATTCTACAACTACTAGACCAATATATTTCTATTGCCTTACATCAGTTTATCTACACCAATTACTTTTGGGTAGCATTTCACAAGATATATGGGAATACATTTGTTTTATTTTTGCAATCTTGTGGCAATTGCTTTTCACCAGTATCAACACAAGTATGGTACCCTATTCCAAATACTTATTTTTCTCATCATCAAGACAATTATGGTGTCAGACGACAAACTAATTAAACCCAGAACATTTATTTTCGCCTAACTCCTCTATACAAGTGTGAAGTTATAAAAGTGTGTATTATGTGTAAACCATGTGTATTAAACAAAGGCTTGCATACATAAATTCAAATAAATTGGAATTTGAAATAGCTTTTGACAAATTTATTTACACTATGCCGACCCCACATATAAACTGGGTACGACTTTTTCAGAAAATGTATAAGTGACTTAAAAAAATGAGAGTACTGTTTTCAATCTGTGCATATCTGTGTGTGTGGGGGGCCGCCTTTCTTTGAATGTAAATATATTCCTTTCAATCTGGATGCATGCAAATGTTAAATAGGCCTGCATGTCATGGTTTTAGTCTCGTTAAATGTCTGGGCTGGAGATGTACTATTCTCTTGTAACAGATACTTAGGTAAAGACCTCTGGTGTTACACCTGACTTGGCCAATGCATTGAAAGACAAGGGAATGCAGATGATTTGAACTTCACACAGTTCTTAATGAACAGAATTAATTTGTTCATCCTGCATTTCATTGCACAAACATCCAGTCTATGCTATGGTCTACACTGCAGGCATTAACTGCATGATGCCTCATAGACAATAATGGGTCATGATTCCATTATGATATATATTACTCAACACTGGCTTTAGCCACTAACTATATTTGTAAATAATAGTTAACTTTGCAAAGGCAATCCCACTTTAAATTTGGATTTCGTTTTTCACTGCAATTGATATACCTTTACAGATGCACATTTTGGTTTTGGGAGAACTGAAAGGGAGCCCAGTCAGCAGGACATCATTCCTACAGCAAACCCTTGACCTGTGTGAAGCCTTCGACACTGTCGATCACTTGCATCTCCTTAATACTCTTCTCTTCTTGGAATTTGCGATCTAGCCCTTGCATAGATTGAATCCTGTCTGGCACTTTGCCAATTATCTGTCCACTGGAACAACAACCCATTTCAACTCACTCCTCTGACAGTTAGTGTTCCACAAGGGTCTGTTGTGGTCCTCTACTCTTTACAATCTACACCTCTGCTCTTGGAGCACTTATCTCATTGTTTGGGTTCTTGTAACAACTCTGCAGACTACACCCAAATCAGTTCCTACCTGACATTCTCCCCCACTCCTCATCAGCTAGAAACCTAAGCATTATCTGTGACCCTTCTCACACCTTCTCTACTATCATTTCCAAAACTGCAATGGTGGCTCACCTCATCTTTCTTAATATTAGGAAAATCAGGTACCCCCTTCCTTTCAACACCGCCAAGCATCTCTTAATCACTCTTTTCTTCTCTAAACTGGATTACTGGGCCAGCATCCTTGTTGGTCTCCCCAACTATGCTTTATGTCCTCCATAAGATTATTAACTTCACAACTAGGACTCTCTTTGAACTCCTTCACTTCATACCTACTTCCTCTTACCATCACCAAGTTGGATGGCTGACGATGCAAAACACGTTTGGATTGAATTGTCTTCTCCTGGTTCACAAGACTATCTATCCTCCTCTGTCCAACTCTACAAGCCTTCTCATAATCTCTGCTCTACCTCCTCAACTACCCTTGTGGCACCTTGCTCCCCGTGTTTCCTCTCACTTACGCTCTTTCTCTCTTCTTGCTCCACTTGCATGGCATTCTCTTTCCACGGACATCCAAGGAACATTCCGCACTGATTTATTGAAAACCAAACTGAACGTCTACCTCCTCGCCTCTGAGTTACCTTCAAAACCTAGCTCTCATCCGCCTTCAAGCTAACAATTTTTCCCTCGCCACTAACCTTCCTCGCTTCCTCACCTTTTCTGCCTCCACTTCATACATCATGGTCACATCTCTAACACAGCTGGCCATATTGCCTAAGTGCACTTACACATTTCTAATGTTGATTGTCCTTAATCTATGTATGTCCACCCATATATTGTCCACCGTGACTGGTCCATATATTCTCCTCCAGAACCTAGTCAGAATGTCATTCAAACTCACCCCATTGTAAGAAGCTTACTGCTTCACGTCAAATCTGATATCTTATCAATTGTACATTTTTTATGATCAAAATAACACTGTATATAAATATGAATAAATAAATAAATAAAATAACTAAAGATGTGGGTGTGGGAGTCCCATGCAATGAACTGAAAACAATAGCTTCATCTGCACTTCTGATCTCATGCATCATACGTGTTGACAGGACCTTTTGGTAATTTACGGTTTTCTCCACAGTTCGATGTGCTTCGTTCCATAAGGTGTGCCCTGATCCAACATAAGCCCACTCCACTAACTTAGATTGTACACCTTTACCAAATCTTCTCTTTGAAAACTTTCGAGAAATTCAAGTAGAAGTAATGTGTGCTATTGTGGTTTCAATTTTCAGATGCTTTGCTAGTCTCGGAAATATAGCTCAGGAGCAACATGCTCGCCTTGGAAACAAGACAGGTTTGATCCCCAGGTCCATGCTTAGAAACCTCTGGGTATTAAGCGTGTTATAAATAACCTACCATATCATGAATGCATCATGTATGCAGGCAATGAATGTTGAACTAGTATACATTTATGAATCAGTGACCACAATGTGAGCCTATTATCCACAAGCCGAACCCAGGATTTTATAACCTGAACAACTAGTGAAAATAACCTCTGCTTTTCAACCGTCCATCACCACCCTCCACCTGCTAGTTGTGGCTATGATCTGTTATACCTTTATAAGTTTATATATTTCTGGCTAAGTGCATTGCAGATCTTACCTATTTTGATAGGAAGAGCCGGAGAGATGCCTCATGTTTCGGTGCATCTTTCTGTGATACTCAGAATCATGAACCATGTAGAGCAAGAAAGGACAAGGCAACAGAAGGCCTGGAAAAAACAAACATGTTTCTGAGGTTTAATACAAGTAGCCAAACATATCACCAGGCAGATGGATCCCAATGTGATAAGTCAATAGGGACTTGTTTGACTGTTCCGATGTCTGCATCTTATGAAGTTGGGTCCACATTTATTAAGTGACTCTTGCGGCAGGGTTTTACAATCATTAATCAGGTAAAGGTATCACCAGGTGACTTATCAACACGATAGTAAAGCTGCTTTCAGCAGGTACATTTCCCCACCCTGTAGCTTACCATTTGTTCCATGCTTTGTTTTGAGAAGGTGGACTGTTGTGTTACTGACTAAATAAGTTACTTCTATGGTATAAATCCCATATCATATCATATCATACTGCTACACGACAAATGAAGGTAGAGAAGGCCCCTGGCTCAGATGCCCAAGGGTGGGGTAGGAAAGAATTGCAGGAAATAAAATGTACTGACGAGATATTTGTGGCATGGCTGAGACTGCTGACTCATCATCATGGTGTACTGAGATGACACTTAGTCATGATCCATAACATTACACTCGGGAGGATTTCACCTAAATACATATCAGCTACTCTCCATTTCAGGGTTGCAGCAGCCCGTTTTACGATTTAACAGTTTTTTGTTTGAAATTAATGATGACTGGGCTTATATCTTCCCCCTTGTTCAAGGAAGCAATCTCAACAGAAAATGTCAGTCAAGATTCCAGGTTTCAGAGTAACAAATGAATCTTTCGCCTAGGCAAGACCTCTATCTATGCAACTCCACATTCACTCAGTTTGTAGAACATACGCTAAGGGCCTTATAGATATGCTCAACAGTAATGTGGTAGATCGTCTGATGAGGAATCTGTGTTTTATTGGAAACAACTGATATGAGTTTTGCCTGGGGATCAGTCAACTGTCATTGTCCAGAAGGACACTTCAGGTGTTCCCGACTACCTGTCAAAGCAAATATCTGTGACCTGCCTGCGTCTGGGTAAACAAGTGATATTGCAATTAATTAAGATAACTGCGAAAGAGCACAATCCATGGCTGCTATCAGATATGCGAACCCGGGAATGAGTGCTCAGCCAATCAGGTGGCTGGACAGTGGGCAAGAATACACATTCCCCACCTTCTGTATCTGCCACCTGAAGCCCATCCCCAGGTGGTGCAATCTGTTTTTTTTATGTGCCGAGGCAACAGGGACTCTCTCCCTGTTGCCTCCCCCACATTACAAAAACAAAAAGAAGAAACTCAGCATCTCTGGTGGCCAGTGCACCCCCAGAAGCCAGGACATGTGCATACTTGAAATCACCTGCCACAAAAAGGAAAGGACCAGAGAAGAAGCCTTCTCTGCCGACGCCCCAAGACTATAAAATCTCCTCAACATCAGACTCGCCCCCACGCTCCTACAATTCAGAAAAGAACTCGAGACCCACCTCTTCAAGGAGTCTCTCCTCCTCAACACCTAGGCCATCGCATCACTCCTGCGCCACCTGACTTGATAGATGCCGCCCGCCCCCTAGTGTTTTTCACCTCTCTAAAGCGCTCCATTGCTTCTCAAAACTAGGTCCTCACTCAATAAATATCATAATACTAATACTAATAAAAATAATAATAATAATAATAAATACATGGTATATTTAAAGAAGCCAATTGAAGCTGAGCTCTGACTCTGTGAGCACATCATGCTGACACTGTAGGGAATACTCTGCACTTTAAAGGGTCTGTGGCTACGTCGCTTGGGTAGCATTGGCCTTTGGACCCAGCTAGGGGTGCTACTTGCTCATCCAGAGATTATAAATGCAGTGCTAACATCAAAGATCTACCTTTGCTTATTAATCACATATGCTGCTGCTATAGAGAGTATCTGAGTAAACTTCAGTACTGGTGAATTGATGCTTTTTTTCTGTGCTGCGCAAATCGGCCTGAAAACTAGGGAAAGACTTCCCAAATGTGCCTTAGTGTGCACTGTCACATCGAGGGCCACTAAGGGGCAGACGTGCATCACATAAGCAGCCTGCCCAAAAAACAAGCATGACTCCTGATTTCGAAAAGGGACATTTAAGGGGTGCCAAGCTCTGAACCAAAGTGCTAGGTAGAGCCACCGTGTATTCATATGCGATATTCAGGAACATGCCAGACACGACCACACAAACACTGCCTGTAGCTAGGCAAGGGCTATGATAGCATCACCAGTCAGCTTCCCTTCACCCATGGAGTTGCTAGGGGGGGTTTCAGTAGACTGCAATATTTATTTTATTTTATTTATTTAATTAACATTTATAAAGCGCTCACACAGCCCGCAGGCATCGAGGCGCTGAATAGAAGTCCGATTACATGAAATGTTTGTTTTGCATTTATTCTCTTAGTTTAGAAGCGAAAATGCACAACTGTGCACGAACACCCATACTCTAAACGAGCACTTCTGTGCTTCTTGGGAGCTAGGTGCTCGACGAAGTGCATGGGAGGGCTGTGACAGGGCGACTGCATTTCTGGCTGCGTTTCGTTGTTAATCTAGAAATACGATTGCCACTCCCCTGTGCTATGACCCTTTAGATGAAGTTTGCACCTGGTTTCTCCAAATAAATAGTATTTTGCACATCCACAGTGCACATTTTTCATGTGCTAGTGCCCTTTGTGAAGTGCATAGACACAAATCACGCCAACTTCTATTTCTACCTTTCCCTCTCTACCAGAGTTCTGGCAGCGGGATGCTCTGTGATGCAGAAGGAGTGCCTCATTGTTAGTGCGTAGGGTTTATGCGTTTTGGTCGACCCCCACATTTTGTTTTCCCTCAAATGTGTGTTACCTTTTTTCCCACCAAAAGGTAGATGCTGGATTGGTATCAGGCATTACTGGGTGGGGTGGGGTGAGATTGTGTGGAAGGGAGTGTGGGGTTACCTTTTTTAAAGAGGTTAGTCTATTTAAAACTTGATTAAAACACATGGCACCAGAAGGTGAAGACCAGACCTGAGGTGGTGCAGACTCCCTAGCAAAGGGCCACATCACCAGCCATGATTAACGTGGTGAGAGGACAGTCAGAAAGCTGGAAGTGGGTGATGTAAAGGTGCTTCATGAATAGGCAGGCCAGGCGACAGCTGGTCAAAACTGACAGGGTTGATTAGAGGGGGAGCTAGAGAACAATACCTGAGGTGAGACACAGGCAAGTAGAAAAGGAGATGTAAAGCCCAGGCAGCCACAAGAACTGAGCAAAGGTCAAGGTTCGAAGGTCGAAAAGTGAACATACACTGGAGCTGCACGCAGGAAGGGCCAAATAGATCTGGTGTTGCGTGTGTAGCGGGTAAAACATTTTTCTTTCCAGTGGAGACTTTACGAAAAGATCTTGCCTTCTGAATTAACAAAGCCAGACCTATTGGCTTTGCCAATGTCTGTTTAAATTGTGGGTGCATTTGTATATACACAAGATGACAGTCCTTCTGTGAATTTGCCCATTAGCAAGACAAGTAACCATTGTGATCGTAGACTATTAGACATCTCAGCAGGGTATACCAATATGTTGGCGTGCAGACATAGAAGGGCAGCTGTGTGGAAAGGTGGTGTGTTCATCTGTTAACAGCTCTCAGCTGACAGGCTCAAAGGTTTATAAAAAAAATGAAACTTAATTAGGTAGAACTATTTCAGCATTCAAGGAGCATGTCAGGCTATTACCGAGTCTATTTGTAAAACAGACCTTAATATATTTAAAAGAAAAGCAATGAAAACGAAATGTGGTTTGTGGTCGTCTATTAAATTAACATTGATTTTTTACTGCTTTGCTGAAGGAATAACAACACAGGGAAGTTCTTTAATCCCACTTAAAGGGTGGACATGTGAACCGAGCATAGCAAGTGGGTTGTTTATCTTGCTGCTAATAGTCAGATAAATCAATTTGGATAAACAATAGGGCAACTCATTTTAAAAGCACTGTAATGTACAAATGTTGTATGATAGCTTCAAGCTGTCCATCCAGTTATAAGGACATCATCAGGTAGACAGACATATGATGGATCCCAAATAATCAGCTGCAGTAACATTGGCATTTGAGATGCGGGTCAATGTTCCACACTGAAGCAATAGCCCCATTGCGGGATTTAACACAAATGAGGAATATTGAAAACATCGAGTCGACGACGACAACGCATGGTGCCCTCTACCGCGAAAAAATTCCGAAGCAGCTGACGCTGGAAGGAGATTATCATAAAATGAGGAATACGTGGGTGAACACAATCTATTCGAAATGTGTATCTTGAACCTATAAATTGAACCAATGTGCAAACAAGTTTGGTTAACATGTATCGTTTAAGTGATGAAGCTAGTAAGGCCATGTTCAGAAGCAAATTGAGAATTAAACATCCAGGCGCCAGATTACAGAAATTACAGAAATTCTGCACCGGTGCAAGTGCAAAGTTGCACGGTATTATCACTAGGGCAAAGTTTGCTCTATTTCGAAAAACACAAGGACATAGTCAAAACCCACTATAGCATGGCAAGTGCAGTTTGGCATGTTATACCCACCAGGGCAAAAATTACCCCAGTGGAAAAAAGATACATTGTCACTGCATTTTTGCACCAGGGCAAAGTTTGCCCTAGTGCTAATACCTTTGGCAAGCTTTGCCCTGGTGCAAATTGTATCTTTTTTACACTAGGACAATTTGTCACGAGTTGCTTAGACCATGCCAAACTGCACTTCTCCTCTTTGCAATGGTTTTCTAATGTCTCTGTATTTTTAGAAACTTGCACCGGTGCAACGTTTCTGTAATCTGGCCCCAGGAACCTGATGATTACTGAATACCATATATCAAACTTTGATGTGCCGCTACAAAAACACAAGTGTTGTGGCAAGCATACAACTGAACCATGTGCAGTATTTGCAAACTTAAAACCTTCTTATAAGGCACACAAGCTAACACACACTTGCCCTTTAAGGTCCGGTGTTTTGGTAATCGCAGAAGAGTAGAGGGAGACTCTGGACGCTTAGAGGGGACTGAATGTTTCCCCAGGAGAAGCCCCATCCTGCACCATCCATGATGCGAACTCTCAGCCCCCATCAAAGAGTGGAGTGCACAGTATGATTGCACTAGTATTTTCAGCACATCCTTTGCCATACTCTTGGGCAGTATTAGACAGGGTGCCATTGGCACACAGGGAGGGCACAGTTTTCAACTCGAACCTTTTGTTGTATATTGGCAGTTGGAGAAACTGCAAATCATTTTGCATGAGTGAGCTGAGTCACAGGGGACGGAGATAGTCCGGCCACTACCCAATATGGCTCCCATAAGGTTGACTGAATGGGATTCCCTGGGCTCATCTTTCCCTCAGAAACGCAGAACACCTTTGAAGCAGAAAGAATCAACGTTCTCTGTAAAGAGGATTTGAAACTACGTGTTCCAGCAAGCCCTAGGAGAGTCAAACTACTACATTGGCTAACATGGTAGATGTCAATGTGTCATTAGTAATAATATCACGTTACCTTTAAAGGCACACACTGAAGACAACAGGGGTTTGAAAGACGTCTCCGTTGCAGTACTGTAACCGTCTTGAAACTCAAAGAAGGATGAAATCGTGGACCTTCACAGAATGGAGGCTGCGGAAAAGAACCAAACTGGGAGGAACTTATTCAAACAGCTTATCACCTGAGCAAGAGGCAGTATGCTTACGATCCCTTGAACGAGCAGGCTCCACTTGCTAAAAGTTTCCTGAACTTCGAGGAACGCCACTGAAGAGCATCCACTCTTGTTTGTGGATCCAACATGGTGCTTTTTAAAAGCTCGGCCACATACCCGTAGGCCTTAGGGTACACGAAGAACATGAAAAGTACAAGACAGACACGGGTGTTGGGGACCAGCCAGGTCAGAATCACGTGGAGGGCGGTCGACTATGATCCGTTGATTCAGCTTGGTTTGAGGTTAAAGAGGCGATGTTTCACCATTTTCTTGAATGCCGCCTGGGTATCCGTTGATCTTATGCGCTCAGGAAGTACATTCCAGGGGATAGGGGCCTGGACGTCAAAGATTGTCTCACCAAACTTTCCAAGCTTGTATCTTGGATGTGACATATGGTAGGCATTGTTACAGCGCAGTTGCTGTCCTGGTATCTTTGCCTGCAACTGTTCTTTTAAGTATTTTGGGCTTGAGTTATTCCAACATTTGTAGGAGAGGGTCATGGTTTTGTGTGTTATGTGATGTCCTTTTGGGAGCCAGTGTAGATCCCCACTGGCCTTTTTAGATGTGATTATGCCTTGAAAGGGTAAAAATAGCATGGACCACATAGTTCTGAGATACCTGCAATGAATGAATGTTAGCTTGCAAGATTCCTGCCAAGAGGCTATTTCAATAATCGAGCTTGCAGTTAATCAGCGCCATAGCTAACAGAGCAAAGTTGCTTGCCGAGATGAAGGGGGAAATGTGACTCAACAACTTTGTAATGAAGCTGCATGCAGACCGAACATGAGATACATGATTCAACATATTTAATTTGGCATCCAGCAGGACACAGAGTGTCTTTACCCTCGTGGAGTCATTTATGATATTGCCTGTAATACTGAATTTGCTGTACACCGGGTCAAGATTCTTCAGATGCTGACTGGAGAATCTTGATAATCAACATCTTGGTCTTGTCTCTGTTGAGAGCAAAAGAGTTGTCAGCCATCTAGGTATGCAAGGCATCATATACCATATTAAGAGACTACCAGGCCGATTCATGGAATCAATGTGCGCCAAAAATTTCGGCGCAGGCGTGCGAAAACGTGCGATTCGCAGTGAAAGAGCGAAAATCGCAGTGCAAGTGTGAATATCGCAGGGAAACCATCGCACATCTATTCATGGAAGTCCGTGCTCGAGTAAAATCAGGGATGTGCGCTGAAAATGTGCGCGGCGCACGCCGGTGCACAGGTCATCTAACGGCATGCGCCAAGGCCACAGCGAAAGCGCACATAGCGCGGCGCACATAACAAATGTAGGCGGAACACGAGGCGGAACACTCGGAATGGGGAACAACTCGTGAAAATGTGGGCATCACGGGGGAAGTACAGGAGGCAAGTGCGCGGAATGCCCACACGCTCGCCTACAACACGTATTCATGGAATCGAATAGGGAAAACCAGCGCACGGCCAAAGACGCGCACTGACCCAAACCCATCTGCCACAGGAAGTCAGGCGGTAGCGTCCCTGCGCTGGAAAAAAATGTGTGCCAAAATGTGCGCTAACAAAAAGCACGAATAAACAGCACTGATGAATGTCCCATATTGTGGCCCCCTAGGACAAATGACGTGCAAAGGGGTACGCGACAAACAGCGACACCCGCTGTGTGAAAAATTAGCTTGTGCGTGTATTTCGTGTGTGCGTGTGAAGTTTCACACATGATCGGGCATGGGGGAGCGGGGTACGTGTATTTCAGGGGTGCGCGTGAAGTTCCACATGCGAGCGTGCCTGGGGGAGCGGGATACGTGTATTTTAGGGGTTCGCGGGAAGTTTCAAACATGATAGGCCCTGTGCGAGTGGGGTGCGTGTATTCCTGGGGTTCGTGTGAAGTTTCACATGCAATTGGGCTGGGTACGTGTAAATCTGGGGTTCGCGGGAAGTTCTACACGCGAAAGGGCAACGCCCGTGCACAATACGTCACAGATGCGCTTACGCGCTAAGGACCTTTGGTCCAATGAAATCGCGTACGCGTGCTGACGCGCTTACGCGCTAAGGGCCTTTCCTCGAATCACACGCTGACGTGCAATTTTTTAACGTGCCAAATCACTACGTATCAAGCTGGCCATGCGGAAAGACACAGAAGACCACGCTCCTGCCCAAAAGGCCGAATCACTGCCCCCCAGAGCCCCGAGCAGCCTCCCACCTGCCATCTGCTGCTGCCTGACTGCCTGCTGGCCACATGCCCTACTATTTGGTGCCTGCACATCAGCCATCTGCAGGGGTCCAGTTGCTGTGTCCACCCCTGCTGGAACTGAAGACTCCCGACTTGGATACCATCGCTCCATAGCCCAGCCCCAGGAGCCAGTTGCCCACCCACGCCTGCCTCTGGGGTTGCCATGTCGGGCACACCACCATCTGGCAGCACTGGCAACCCCCAGCCAGAGAGGCAGAGGGGCACCAGCTTCACTGCCACCGAAGTTGGTGTCCTGGTGGAGCTTGTCCTGGGGCATTATGATGCCCTCTTCGGATCATCACGCGCCAACAAGGAAGGACGGGACAGGATCTGGGACGACTTTGTGGTTGCCATCAACATGGAGGGGGGGGCAAGCAAGTGAGGAAGCGCTGGGAGGACTTGAGGTCCAGGACCCTCATGAAGGCCCGGCGCCTCGTGGAGGGGGGCCGGGGCACCATGAGTACCATCCAGCTGAGGGTCCTGGAACGCATATGCCCAGCGCTCCACGCCCAGATCCTTGAGAGGCAGACCCGTCTGGAGTTGAGCGGTAAGTGGCCAAGCATTGCCGTGTGAGACAGGGCATGTTGCAGTGTGCTGGTTGTCTGATACTTGCCTGTATGTGTGACATAGGCCATGTACGTATGTGTGTGTGCAGGGACATCATGGTCATGCATGTGGGACCAGTAATGTGTGAACCACATGGTTGGTGGATGTGTTGAAATGCAACATGGGGAGCTCTATGTGGAATGGACACATGAAAGCATGCCAGTCTCTGTTCCTGGACATGGGTGGAGGTGAGGGATGGGTGCTGATGCCATGTACATGTATGGTGTCCATGTCTGTGTGTCTGACCTGCATGTCTGTGACTTGTAAATGCCATGGATGCATGACACATGTCTGTGACAATGTTTGGATTCACTGATGCAGCCTCGTCATCCTTGTATCCACTGTGTCTGGGGTGTACGAGTCCAGCTGGATGAAACTATGTTGAGGTGTGTGCATGTGATAGGCATGACCCATGATGCATGTGAGTTTCAAACCAACATTGTATGTTTTAAGAGTCCCTTGGACATGTATGCTAATGTCCATGGCATGCGCCATTCCTGTTACTGCATGTGTTTTGCCTGCACTGACCCATGTGTTGTGGAGGGACATGATGGAAGTGATGTTTGACAGTGCCACTCATCTGCTATTGCTTCCTGTCTAGGGGACCATTGTACAGTACCCTGATGCTTGTGTTCTTTGTCTCCCTCTACACAGCGCCAAGTGAAGAAGAGGGTGGAGACGGCGCTGTGGAGCAAAGCGGCGGGGATGCCCCCACGGCTGCAGCCGAAGGGGTGGGTGAGCCCCTACAGGGGCTTGCAACGGCAGCAGACGGTGTGGAGCCATCCAGGTTGGTGGTTTCCACAGAGGAGGAGGAGGCCGCTACTGAGCCGCACATGGGGTCTGGTGGGGGCATCCCTGCTGGTGCAAGTGGTGCATTCCAAGGGCAGGGGCAGGAGGCAGCACAGGTCGCCATGGAGGGGCCTGTGCATGTCACTGTCCCTGACACTGTGACTGCACCACCATGCACCAGCAGGGATGCCCCATTCCAGGCCCGTCCGCAGGTAGGGGGGATGTCCATATCATCTGACACTCCTCTAACTGCGGACGAAGGGACCCCTGGCCTTATGGAGAAGGTCCTGATTGGTGTCTTGTTGCGCACGGGTGTCATTTGTGATGAGGTTCGTGATTTCCGGGGCGGGGCATGCACATCATCACGAAGAGCACCGTGCCAACGTGGCCCAGTTGGGAGCGACCATGGTCGGGGGTTTCCTACATGTGTCGGGCACTCTGGCGAACCTCTCCTCCTCTGTGGAGGCTATGCGCCAGTCGTTCTCCATGCCGTCTTCCGGCCCAGATGCCACCAGGGCCGCCTGTGGACCTGCCCCGACCAACGCAGCCAGCTCGGTGGGGATCCCATCCCTGCCACAGTCGGGAGTCGGAGGTCCAACAGGGGTGGACACACCAGCAACTGGACCCCAGCAGATGGAGGATGTGACGGCATCATCGGGCAGGGCACGTGCACGACGGCGTCGGTGGATTCCATCAGCCTGGATGCCGTCATGCTGGCACAGGCAATTGCGTCGGAGGCAGCGGCAGGCTCGACGTGGGAGGCATCATGGCTCGGGGCCATCAACATCAGAGGGGCAGGTATCGGCCGGAGGGCAAGAGAACCCTGGAATGGGAGTGTCTTCCGTGTGGGAGCGGTTGGGCCAGCAGATAGATGCGGAGCGGCGGCGGGCGGAGGAGGAACAGCTCACAATGGTCAGGGTGGAGAACTTCATGCGGAGGGCGCTGAGACGGGCTGAATGCCTCGAGGGTATTCGCAGGGAGTTGGAGCTGGACACTGCATTATCCCTGAGAGACCTTGGGGACAGGGAACATGCCCGCCTCCAAGCCATTGAACAGGAGTTCGATGATGCCCTGGCCCATGACATCAACCAGTGAGCCGTCGGAGTGGCCCGTCGCCTTTGTATATAGTTATTTAGGTTTAGGTTTCTTTTCTTTATTATTATGATTTGGAGTCCACAGACCTTGCTCCACTTTTTGTATATAGTTGTATTTTAGATAGGGTTTTTGTTAGGTTTCATTTGCTTTTGGGATAATGGACCCTTCAGACTTTCTTTTTCAATTTTCAGGACATGTATATACTTTCTTTTAGTCATATTCACATGGAGTAATGTTTTTTATGCTTTCCATCTTTGGATTTCTTTCTATGGACTTTGGGGATGCACCAGTTATATTTTTTAATTTTTTGGATTTATTTTCTTGCTTGGATTTGACTTTCTTTTTCTTATTTCAAAAATTATTTCTTCTTTTGCATGTGTGCTTTTCATTTTGACATTTGTTGTACTTTTTAATACATTTATTTATTCTACATTATTGGTGCCGTGTACAGTGATGGTTTGGTGCATGTCTCCATGAGCATTGGCACAGTCATGTGTTGCAACTGTGTGGCTCTGTAGGACATTTGCCGATGGGCATGCTGGTTTTTTTCAGACTATCATGGAATGGCTGATTTACTAGGGAGTGGGTGCAGTGGATCGTTGGGTGTTTGCACTGGGGGGTGGAGGGTTGGGATTTGGGTTGGCATTAGGGCCATGGGTCTGTAGAGTCAAGGCGTGGTGTTTGGGGGACATGTGTGGCGGCCTGCTGGCAGGTGCCCCTGACTGCTGGGGTTGGGGGTGCAGGGGGACATGAGTGGGTGCCTGCTGGCAGGTGCCCCTGTCTGCTGGGGGGTGGGGTGCAGGGGACATGAGTGGGACATGAGTGGGGGTCTGCTGGCAGGTGCCCCGCACTGCTGGGGGGTGGGGGTGCAGGGGGAAATAAGTGGGACATGAGTGGGGGCCTGCTGGTAGGTGCCCCTGACTGCTGGGGGTGGGGGTGCAGGGGGACATGAGTGGGACATGTGTTGGGGCCTGCTGGCAGGTGCCCCTGACTGCTGAGAGTGGGGGTGCAGGGGGACATGAGTGGGTGCCTGCTGGCAGGTGCCCCTGACTGCTGGGGGTGGGGGTGCAGGGGGACATGAGTGGGACATGAGTGGGGGCCTGCTGGCAGGTGCCCCGCACTTCTGGGGGGTGGGGGTGAGGGGGACATGAGTGGGACATGAGTGGGGCCTGCTGGCAGGTGCCCCTCACTGATGGGGGGTGGGGGTGCAGGGGGACATGAGTGGGACATGGTGGGGGCCTGCTGGCAGGTGCCCCTGACTGCTGGGGGTGGGGGTGCAGGGGGACATGAGTGGGTGCCTGCTGGCAGGTGCCCCTGACTGCTGGGGGTGGGGGTGCAGGGGGACATGAGTGGGACATGAGTGGGGGCCTGCTGGCAGGTGCCCCGCACTGCTGGGGGGTGGGGGTGCAGGGGGACATGAGTGGGACATGAGTGGGTGCCTGCTGGCAGGTGCCCTGCACTGCTGGGGGGGGTGCAGGGGGACATGAGTGGGACTTGAGTCGGGGCCTGCTGGCAGGTGCCCCTCACTGCTGGGGGGTGGGGATGCAGGGGGACATGAGTGGGACATGAGTGGGGGCCTGCTGGCAGGTGCCCCACACTGCTGGGGGTGGGGGTGCAGGGGGACATGAGTTGGTGGCCAGTAGTGCAAGGTGACATGTGGCTTTGCTGGGGGGCATGGCCACGGTTAATTGGCTGCCTGAGGACATGACCAGGGGTGCAGGGTAGTTCCCTGTGGTGTGGGCTGCCTGCAGGGGCCGTGGAGGGTGTAGAGGGAACACCTGGGAGGACCCATACTGCCAATTCACGTGTAGGACTCCCCGGCACCCCCATAATACACGTACCCAGCCTATTCACGTGTGAAACTTCCCACGCACCCCTGAAATACACGTACCCAGCCCATTCGCATGTGAAACTTCCCGCGCACCTGAAGTGGGAAAATGGAAAAACAGACTCCCCTCTTTCCCCTCTCGCGCCTGGCCTAAAGGTTCACGGCCCAAGCACCCGCCACGAGAAGAGTTTGCCCATCTACCAGACGACCAGATACCCTGGTACAGGAACATAAGGATGTGTCCATCTGCCTGCCCAGCAGCCCGCCCTGCCCATGCCGATGCCTGCGGCATGGATCAACTGGACTAAAACTATACGTCGTTAGAGATGCCATGACAACCTAGCCGGATAGCACACCTGTGCCAACATACACACTGGACACTCCCGCACCAATTTACATGAAGAATATACTCAGTGCTATGACATAGGTGACAGACATACTCACGGACGTGCATCTTTATTATTTTCCACATAGGCTTTCAAAATGCAGAAACGCAAGACGCACCATGAACTTATCTTAAGAGCTTGCTTACGCTTCTCCTACACCTAGGTGCCATAATGAGGATTATAACGAAGACACAATACTGGTCGTAAGACAATACGAGTCTATAACCTAAAGCGCCTGTGCACCAAAACGGTTCCACCTATACACTAGGCCTAAGTAGGCCGCAAGCAAGAGCTCCCGTGGACGTTAACAGAACAAGAGCCAGGTTGCTGATCCTGCAGAATGAGCCCGGCGAAAGCAGACAGCCAAGGTCATAATGTTGCAAACCCACATTCCAAAAGAAGACCATCAAGGGCACGATGTTGCAACCTCGCACGCCGTGCACCAACATCAAAGTTGCACCTGCTAATTAAACCAGGCACACAGTGGAAAAACAATATTAATTGTGCAGAATCCTGCCTCAAGCACGGTCCCATCTCACGTGACCAAGCCGAACCTGACGAGATGCCAAGCCCAGGAGGAAAGAGGCGTCTGGATCCCTCGTTACAAGACACAGGCAGATACACTTGAAAGGATCAATGGACATCTGCGACAGTGGGAGTAGTCGGCCGTCCAGCTCATGAATAAGTCTTCACATTGTCTGCATGTACCAATAGTGAAACATTGTTACAAATTGCAGGTACACCGAGAGCTGGGAACAGCGATGGTCCCAGGCTGGGAAGCTCACGGGCGCACCAATCAGAACATGGGGCTCTTATCACTGACGACAGTAATATTAACCAATCATTAGGAGTCCTCATGTAACAATTCTCATGTATCTAATTGTAGGGACAACCCAGATATATCACCTGACTAACCCTCGGCCACTCATATTATTCTCTATATGTATGCTATACTAACCCTAACACTCGAGCAACCAATTAAGAGTGGCGATAGGTTTTTTGTTAATTTTCTAGAGTGACGCAGATAGCGCGTCATACTACAGTAAAAAGGGCCTGCGAGCCCCACGATTGTGTGTGTGTCAGGTCAGACGCGTATGATCCTTGACCCATCCCTGCCGTTTGTGTTTAATAAACAGCAGAGTCACATTGCTTCTTGTGTGTGTCTCATACTCTATCTCCTTTGGGATATACGGGAGGAGTTGGGGCCTCCCTGCCCGGAGGTCTGCGGACGGCCCGGTCGACCCCGGCAGAATTTCCCCCCGACAAGTTGGAGGCACTGCTGAGATCTGTTTAAGATCGGCATTTTTATTTTTACTTTTTCCAGGCACTCCAGTTGCGAGAAGGCCCGGCGGCGCGGCCCCCTCTGCCGTCGCCACCTTCTGAGGACTACAGGACCGTCGCGGAACTGCGAGAAGACCGGACAGCGCAATCCGAATATTGGCCCTCGGGAGCCGGTTGAGAAGTATCCCGCCCGCGGTTGGCGAGTGTCCAGACGTGGTCCAGACGAGGGGAGGTGGCGAGCCGCTTGGAGGGGTGCACGCAGTCGAGCGGCCCCGCATCAGGAGAACTTGGTGAGCATGCCACGCACAACAAACAATGTGAAATTGTGAGGGAGGGGGGAGGAATTAAATACGGGAGGCGGGAGGTGTTGCACAGGTGAACGGCAAAGGTTTGATAGTTTAGTGTTAGAAATAGAATGAATGATAGTTGAACAAGCGCGAGAGCAGTTGGCAACGTAACGCGAGAGAAGGGGGCGGAGCGCGAAAACATCACGTGCGGCCGCTCGTAAACACTGATTGGCCTAGGCCGCGACTACGTGTAAGGGTGTATGTGTGTGGTTTCCTACGATTTGGCATTTATTGATCAATGAGTAGATGAGAATCCCTATTGTTCGAGCAAGACACTCGATAGGTAGATGACGTTTCCCTGTAGGCGGTAGCTAGTTAGTTGCCTAAATACGGAAGATAATTGACTGGTTAAGCCCTCCTGTCGAGGGGCGTATCACACGCGAGGCGACTCAGCGTGCGCAATCCGATTATATTGTTGATTTGATTACCTTGTTCCAGGAGTGACAGGAAGACAGCTGTGGGGTTAACGGGGGTAGATTGCAAGTGTATTTTGGATTTAAAGAGTATATGAAGAACTTACCAGTAGCTCTACGTGATCAGTGACGTCACCAATAGGGTTTTCATAGGATATCGCAAACACGAGGCATCCTCGTTTTGAGAGTGTTGAGGAAGAGAACGGTGGTAAGGGAGTGGAAACGGAGATAAATGGTAAAACGAGTTGATCGAGAAAAGGCGAAACGGGGAACGTGGCTGCGCACGGAGAACGCCGGCCACGGCAAGTGTAGAAGGGGGAGGAGCACGTGAAAACAGGACGACTGCATAAGAACGTAATAAGGGGTACGCAGCCGCAGGGGGCTACGTACGCCTCGGCCGCAGGGGGCCGTAAGGGTGTTGTATAAAGGAAAAAAAGGCAGAGGAAAATCTACAAATGTAACATACTATATTTTTATACTTTTCCTTAAGCAGGCTATCGTAAGTCCCCAAACTTACGGGGCCAGGTAACGATATAAGGCTGTATATTGTAAACTACTAGTGGGATAAACTGATACCAGATTAAGGGAGGGTAGCGAGTGGAGCGCTACTATGTCATACGGAACAGGATCGGGAGGGTGGGGGAACACCCTCACCACGCCACTACAATACATATGCACAACACTGCCACCCCATAGGGAGAAACTGATTAAGTATAGCATAGAATGGACCCAGGGGACGGATAACAAAATGCTAACACCGTGGCCGCCTAACGGTAGCTTCGATCCATATGCCCAACATTCACTATTAAATCATCTGCACAATACATATAAAGGGAAGAAGTTGGCAAGCCACATGGAGGTGTTTAACTTATGGAGGATGTTCCAGGGGTCCCGACCAGTACCAAATGGGATATTCACTATGGGGGAAATACCAGAAGAAACAGAGATTAAGGAGGAAGGAGAGGATGGGAAACAGGGGTATGAAGACCCAAAGAACACGGGGAACAGAGGTGAGGGAGGAGAAAAGAATAATAAAGCAGATGAAATAAAAAAGGAACCGAGCAATGATATACCCATAGTAACGGGAGTAAAAACAGAGGGAGGGGGGTTGTACCCTTTAAGAGAATTGGGAGAAATAGAAAGAGGACAGTTAAGGGCGGCTGAGGGATACTCGAACCCGGCATACAGTCCTCCACCATATGTGGCTCATAGGAAAATGCCAGCAGGGGAGGGGAGGACTGGAGAAGACCAGACTGTGGAGATAGGAAATGATGAATGGGTAGCTGCACAGATATTATTAAAATTACGAGGTTCATTAACAGGAGAAGAGAGGGAGGTAGTGAAGAAAACAGACGAGGATAATACCAGGGAGAGTGAATTGAGGGGGGAAGAGCTGTTAAGACAAAAGGAAGAGATTTTGGAGGAACGATTAGCAAAACTAAGGGATGAACAGAATGAATTGACCAAGCAGCTTGAAAGGGAAGAGAGAGAGAGAGCGAGGAGAAGGAAAGAAGGTAAGAACGAGTTGGAAAAAATAAGGGAACGAACTGAGGAGCAAAGGAGAGAAGCTGACAGGGTAAAAGCAGCAGCAGAAAGGCTATCAAGAGTAGTACTGCGGGAAAAGAAAAGGGAAGAAGAAGAAAAAGAAAAAGAAATGGCAATATGGAGGAGGAGGTTACTATCAGAATCAACTAAGAAATACGAAGAAGAGAGGGTGATGGAGAGTATAGTAGAAAAAGAAAGGGCGAAATGGGAAAGGGAGAAAGAGGATGAGAGAATATTAGAACAGATGAGAAGTGAAGTGATGGAGGAATTGAAAAGGAAAAGGGAGGAAAATAATAAGGAGATGGAGGAAAGGTATGAAGGAGAAAAAGGAGATAGGGGAAGAGAGAGTGGAAGATGGGGGAATATATATGATGACACAGAAGTAGCAACAATATCAGCACAAAGGGGAGCGCTTGGCAAAGGAGAAAGAGGAGAACTGGACCTAATAGATTTACAAACAGTAACGATCAAGGGGAAAAAGACCGAGTGGGGGGTGCCGTTTATAAATAGCTTTTGTAGTGAGGAAGAGAGAGTGGAAAGTGAAGGGAGAAAGAGTGAAAGGGAAAGCTTAGATAAACTATACATCACCCGGACCAACATGGACTCACCATGGATCAGTAGGAGAAAGGATGAGATGGAGAGAAGCGACGAGGGAAAGACAGGAATAGAGGAAAGACGGGCAAATGAGGACGCAACATCCCCATCCCCATCATCCCCATCACGCCCTCCCTTATAGCACCCTACATGCTCAACCACCTCACGTTCGTTACGCAAAATAAAACTAGCGCCCTTCACCGACGAACGGACACCCTATACATGGCGGCTTAGAGACCTCCCTAGTCGCAGGCAGGTAGGAGGTATACACATGCCCACATTAAATACAGACAAGGGTGGAGAAGAAGGAGGTATCAGCAGGGGAAATAAAAACGAAAGTGAAAATGTGGAAGAAAGGGAAGAGGAGGAAGGGTGTGAGGATTCAATATTATGGAACACAAAGAGTGAAACAAGACATAATTTAATGCCAATTTTGGAGAGAGGTGGGGTTAGACCACAGTATGTTCCTTGGAAGCATACTGATAAAGAAAATATAAAATGTAGGCTCCCATCGTTAAGTGGAGGTGCGGGTAAATGGATATATGAAATGGAAAAACACACCGCAGGACAGAAGCTAGCAGTAGGAGATGTAAAGGGCCTTTTAATATCAATATTAGGGGATAGAACGGATGACATATGGAAAAGAGCGGGATTTCATGGGGTAACAATAACAAATACATCGCACGATGGGGCACCGTTCGCAAACTGCAGACATGCACTATGGCAGGCATTGAGGGTACAGTACCCAGACACATCAGATATAGGAGCAATTACATCCCGCAAGATGCATGAGAACGAAGATCCTGTTGATTATATTCAGGAAATCCAAGAGAAGTGGCGCATGGAAACTAGAGAACAATGGGATAAAACACCAGCAATATTTTACCATATACTGGTACAAGGGCTCCCGGAAGGAGTTCAGAAACAACTAAAGAAAGTAGTGGGAATGGAAGCAAAACCATGGCCCGAAATACAACTGACTATAGTGCATCATTGTAGGACATGGCAAGGAAAAATGAAACAAAAGGAAGAGGACAGGAAGACGGAAGAGGCTAAATTAGTACAGAAAAATCTTACTAAGTACACAATGGAAGGGGCACTAATAACTACACCTACAACAATGACCCAAAGCCCCACACAAGTAGTGGCTACACAAGATTCCTCACAAATACCACCTTCACATATTACAATACAACAGGTGCCGCCACTCCAACCATACACGCCCAACATGGGAGGAGGATACCCAATGCAAGGGGCTGGATATTACAATTATAACAGGGGGAGAGGAGGACTTATGAGAGGGAGAGGGTACGGGTATGGTACCCAACCGCAGGTGGGAGGATTTAGAAATTCCTACCCCACAGGGCAACCAGTATACCAGGACAACACAGGGAGCTTTCCATGGCAGAATAGGGAACCACCGGTGTGTTGGAGCTGTGGACTATTGGGGCACATGTCACGCATGTGTAGAGTTAGACCAGGAACACCATCATGGAGTAATCAGGAACAACCACGGCCCGCACAAGTACAGCAGGGCATACCACAACAGCAAATGTTGCCACAAGGAAATGAACAACAACAACAATTAACACAACAACAGCCCCAAACATTGCCACAACAACAGGTAGCGATCACACAACAACCACAAATACCACAAACACAACTGGGTAGGGTGACGGTTTTGGGACACAACCCTTATACCGGGAATGGCCAGTCGTTGTACCCCCAATAGGACAGCCCACAGACGGCCTTGGTGTGTCCCATCCTGTCAGTAACACCTAATAGTGCGGAGGAACCACGCATAGAGGTAACGATAGGTGACAAAAAATTATCATTCCTTGTTGACACCGGGGCGACCCGGTCTTGCATAAGGGAAGGTAAATTTAAGATGTCAGGTGAGACCATGAACACCCAAGGATTCTCTGGGGCTAGAGGGTTGGTTCCCTTTACTGATAACATTCCCTTACCTATTGGAGATTACGATCTGTCAGTTCCACTTTTATATTATAGTGCTTCACCAGTAAATATACTGGGGAGAGATATAATGAACAGGTTGAATATGACGATCTCCTTTACTGAGGACGGCATAATTTGCTCTACTCCAGGGATTAACATGCTCACAGTACGGCAAATTATGCAGGCATACTGTGGACAGACAGCGATTAGGGCAGAGCCAGTAGATGGTGAACTCTTCCAGTATGGAACGGACATGGCAATTGCATGGATGCCAGGGATAGAAGGGAAAATATGGAGAAGGCCAGCAGCCTATCTGTTCAGACCAGAAACACCTGTTAATGAACCAGAAGGGGAGGTGGTTTCAATGGATATTGAGAGCATTATTGCAACAGCTGATTATATTGCTGTACATGCCCAAGACAGAGAAGGAAGAGCATGGAGGGCAGTGATAGCATTAGCAGAAGGATGTAGGCTCACCCAGGTGTCAGATGAAGAACTGTTTTCAGATGAAAGGGAGGAAGGTGAAATAGTGTTTATGATGAGTGTGGAAATATGGCTAAGAGTGGCCTACAAGCAAGTAGCACAGAAAATTGCAATGGCACTTGAGGCACCCGCATGCAACCCGGTCCCTTTCTTTAAGGACGACATGTCAAAGGTACCCAAATCATTGTGGACTGCTGGCCCCTATGACGTGGGCTGCATAAAAAGTATAGGGGGAGTAAAAATAAAATTGAAAAAAGGTGCAATACTCCCCAGAGTAAAACAGTACCCACTATCAAAAGAGGCAGATGAGGGCATATATGAAACCATAACGGCCCTTATAAATAATGGTATATTGGTCCCCTCAGAATCACCATGTAATACGGCTGTGTACCCAGTGCGCAAGGCTAAAGGAGGGTCTTGGCGCTTTATACAGGACCTCAGGCCTTGAACAACATAGTAGAAGCGGAATATCCCGTAGCTGCAAACCCGGCCACAATATTGTGTGGCATTCCAGCAGAAGCATCACGATTTACAGTGATCGACCTTAAAAATGCTTTTTTCTCAATACCATTACACCCAGACTCACAAGATCTGACGAGCTTCACTTACAGAAACGCTAAGTGGAAGCACACCAGATTACCACAAGGGTATTGTGAATCACCTTTGATTTTCAACAGAGTGATACAGATGGATTTGGGTAACATTGAAGTAGAAAGCACGGTGTTGCAGTATGTGGATGACATAATAATTTGCAGTAAAAACGAAAAAACATGCAGAGAGGACTCATTAAAGATGTTGACAATATTGGCTGACAAAGGTTACAAGGTAGACATGGAAAAGATACAGTATTGCCAAGAACAGGTACTTTACATTGGTCAGCTTATATCCCAACATGGAAGAAAGATAGCACCACAAAGAGCACAAGCTATTTCGACCACTCCAATGCCACAAACTGTAAGGGAACTGCAGCAGTTCCTGGGGCTCTGCAACTACTGTAGAGCTTGGGTATTTGATTACAGTTCATACATAGGACCCCTGCTTGAGGCATTACGGGAAGCTAATAAAGGGGAGAACAAACTGGGGTGGACGAGGGAAATGAAAGAAGCTTTTGATTAATTAAAAGATGCGATATCAACTGCTCCGGTGCTGGCATCCCCAGACTATGAGCGGCGATTTTTTATATTTTCACATTGCGACTCAGCAGTAATGAAAGCAGTGTTGGCTCAAAAAACAAGCATGGGCTACAAACCCGTAGCATTTTACAGTGGCCACTTAGATCCTGTAATGTTAGGCCACTTCCCCTGCGAACAAGGTCTCGCTGCAGCCGCTTTTGCGGTGGAAAAAGCATCAACAATAACCATGGGGTGCCCGACTACACTATTTGTGGAACATGCACTTTTTGCAATATTAAATTAACCTAAATCCACCCTAACCACGCAAAGAGCATCAGGTTATGAGATCATTCTATCCAGAGCTGAACTATCAATTGTTAGATGTAGCACGGTCAACCCTGCAAGGTTCCTAGCAGAAGTAATTGAGGAGGGAGACTATGCCCATGACTGTACTGAAACAACTGAAATGTACTCATGTACTAGAAAAGTTGAGGAAAACTCACTAGAGGGGGGTGAGCTGTTGTTTATTGATGGGTCATCAACTATCGATCAGGGGGATGGTGTGAGGAGGACTGGGGCGGCAGTGGTGAAAATGATGGAGGTACCGGTGTGTGTGGCAGTGAAATGTGTACAATTACCACAGCATTACTCCGCTCAAGCAGCTGAACTGGTCGCACTGATCTTGGCGTTGAAGGAAAGCTTTGACAAACGAGTGACTATATATTCCGACAGCGCATATGTTACATCAACTGTCCACTCAGGGTTGTCGAAATGGAGAAGAAGAGGGTTTAGGAGAGCTGATGGCACCCCAGTGCAACATGCTCTCTTATTGGCTGAACTGATTGAAGTAATAAATGACCCCCAAGAACTAGCTTTAGTAAAATGCACCGCACACACCAATGGTGAAGACCACGTCTCAAAAGGGAATGCAGCAGCAGACGCACATGCGAAGTATGCTGCATACTTTGGTGAGATATGGAACCCCCCAGAGTCACAGAGAGGGAGAGGGAGGGGAATAGCAAAAGAGATGTTGTTATGAGAAGGGTACACCCATCTCCCAGCCACACAGATTATGGAACTACAAGAGGCTGCACCAATGACCGAAAAGGAAATATGGGTAAAAAGAGGATGTACAATGTCCCCAACTGACGCACTATGGCTCCAGGGGGGCACTGGAAAGGTTGTAATACCATTGGCACTTTTGAACACTGCCCTGAGCCAACTACATCATCCAGCCCACACAGGCAAGGAAGTAATTGCAGCACGAATTAGGGAAGACTGGTTCTGCCCCGAGTTAAATTCGCATGTGTCGAATTTTATCAGTAACCGTATCACCTGTCAACAGTTTACGGCCGGCCACACTCTAAAGGTGATAAGAGGTACTATACCCCAGCCAGAGGGACCTTTCCGGCATCTCCACATTGACTATGTTGATATGATCAATATATGTCAAGGAAATAGGTATATGATTGTAGTAGTATGCCCATTCTCTAGGTGGATTGAGGCAGGGCCCTGTTCACACCCAGATGCATTTAGAGCAGCCAAGTTCCTAGTGAGGGAGGTCTTCCCCAGGTGGGGAGTGTGCGAGGTGTTAAGGTCAGACAATGGCCCACATTTCGCAAACGAGATGTTTCACCACATTACATCGCTGCTGAACATTCAACATAAATTTGCATGTGCATACCACCCACAGGCCAACGGTATATGTGAACGCCTGAATGGCCTATTGAAGGAGGCAATTGCAAAGATACAGCAAACAACAAAGAAGAGTTGGTTATATTGTCTTCCATTAGCATTATTTGAGCTAAGGAATAGGCCAGGGTCCGACCACCACCTCACTCCCCATGAGGTGGTTACCGGACGTCAAATGCGCCTTCCCCTAACGCCAACGTCAAGAGCATTTTCCGACCACGAAAGCACTGCAAGTGTTTTTGGTGATGAAATGTACCAATATGTGTCTTCTTTGATTACTAGTGTAGTGTTTGTGTCTCAACAGCTCGAGCGCACACGGGGCGGGTCTAACAGCAATCAACAAGAAGACGCGGATAAAGAGTTGGAAAAGGAAGGACTGTGTAAAGTTGCTAAAGGTGACCACGTACTACTTCGCAATTTCAACAGGAAGTGGAACGATCCACGCTTTACTGGTCCCCATCTGGTGGAGGAGGTATCAACAAGAGCAGTAAAGCTACAGGACAAGCGTGCCTGGAACCACCTACACGACGTAAAGATCTACAAACAACAGACCCGCCCCAGCGCCACCGACAGGCCCATTGATAGAACAGCAACAACATCGACAACGGAAGAAGGAAGTTCTACCACAGCCAGCGGCCCAAGTATTCCCATACCTTGTCACTTCCCAGACTCCCCAGAGACAATAACTGAAGAAGAAAGGGGTGATCCCCATGCAGCCCACCCCATGATCACACGCTCAAAGAGTAAAAGCAACGCCCACCGGTTGAACCCAAACACCCCCTGCCCACCATCCACTGACCCCTGTACCCATTATAGTAGTAACTGAACTAAAGGACATTGCCTCGCACAAATACACATGTAAACACATGAATGCTCTCTTTTCTTTTCTCTCGCACATGCAGGAACCGCGTATGATTGTATTGCTATGAAAGTAGATAACTAACAAATTCGCTGCCCAGGAGTAGATGGTACCCTCAGACGATAATTACCCAGAAGAATTGTCACACCAATTTGTATATGAAATAAAAAGGCCAACGTACCTGAAAAGGAAAAGGGTACGCGTCTACTACACAGCGTTCCTTTTGGCCATAGAATATTCGATGCCCCACCTCCACCCATACTTACCTGCCCTAAGAGATAGATCGCTTAGAGTAGCGTGGGAACAGCTCTTCGCCTGGGCACTGAATGACTATTTGATAGGGAGGGCTTAAAGAAAAAACAACTAACATTTAATAACCAGCATATTGAGAATTTTCAGGCGGGCAACTATAACGTCGCAAGAATACGCTGCCGGACTGCAGCAAGGTAAGAGCAAAATGCCGGTGAAATTAGCATATGTGATAAAAGTAATAGGTATTTTGGTAATCACCGGGTTCGTAGCTGCCTCTGTATGGCAGTACAGCTGTGCTATCAATATTGTTGCTGTACCCAAACCTAACACACCCCCATCCCCAGCTGCAACAGGTGTTACGTCAGGTGATATTAGTAAAATTGTGCACAAGCAAAATAGAGTACAACGCAGCACATACTCAGATAATAAAGGTATTGACAATTATATACAAGATTCAGCACACGTCTCAAACAACATATGGTATCAACACATGACCTGCATTGGTAAGCAGACAACAGAAGACAGCTGCTACATTTGCTCATTAATACCATACGCCATGAGCGCTTCTCGAACATTTGTTGCCACAGAAATAGACGAAAAAACAGCACGATGCATAATATACTTGGCACTGTTCCAAACTAAAGGAAGATTTCAAGGGACAGTGGTGCATATGACGTGGAAAACACGAGACTCATACCCATACGAAAACAACTTCCTCAAGACTTATTTGAGTTACCACAAGAGCAGTTTACATGCTGAAGCATTTAGATACATAACAAGTGGTCCTGCGAAAGGAGAAACAAAGAAAGTAACATTGCAGTATTTATCATGTGATAGGTACGCCACTGAAGTTCCTGGTAAATTAGGATGCTGGGAGAGGCCACTGGTGATGATAACGGGGAAAGTATACTTGGACAACAAATGGGAGATAGGAGTGGTTGGCAGCAACATGGTAACAAAAGAAACTATTTCAACTATCGATGCGCACAATCACAGATGTTGGACAACTTGGATCAAATACGTGCCTATGCTCACATGGATAGAAACGGATGAAGACCTGATAACAATACTGCCGTTGACTGCGCCTAAAGTATGCTACCAACATAAAGGAGAGGTGGACGTAGGATATAACACCAATTGTGGAAGTGTGATGGAGTTACCTGAGGGGGGAGCAGGAACAGCAGTGATAATGGACCATTACTGGGCCTGTGGAGAAAAGGCATATCACACACTGCCCCCTCTGTGGAATGGTGTATGCACGATGGTGCACGTCAATGTACCATCGCTAGTGGTACCCCAGAAGCATGTGAATGTGGCGAACTTTCCCAAAATGGATGAAGGGGACAAGAGAAATAAGAGATCTGCACCGCCTCAGGAGGAGCCAGGGAACAGGACCAACGGCAATGATACTGTCCTAAACAGACGGAAAAGACAAGGGGAACCTCTGACAGGAAATTACCTATGGGGAAGGTCGGAAACGGCACTCACTTCGATTCCGCCAGAACACAGACTATTCAGCAGAGCAGCAATGTTCTTCTCCTCAATAATACATCCAGGACTGCAGGCTTACGCAAACGCAAAATGGCTCCAGATAACTAGATGGGAACTCATGATGACCATCAATTCTACAGTAAACGGATTCAACGCGATAAAAGAGGAGCTGCGAGCAATAAGGATGGTAGCACTGCAGAACAGATATGTATTGGACCTCCTCACTGCCATGGAAGGAGGAGTTTGCACAAAGATAGGACAATCATGCTTCACATTCATTTCTGCCAATGATGCTGACAACGGTACACTGACAGAAGCAGTTTCACAACTGGCCCAGTTGCACTCCAAAATGGTGGATGAAAGTAAAGGTGTAAAACAGGATGAGAGCTAGTTTTCGCTATTATGGTCATGGATGCCATCTTGGCTGTCAGATGGACTGAAAATTATAGTTGGTTGTATTATTTTGGCTGGAGCTACATTGATCATAATAAGATTTTGGAAAGCCCGGAAGGCACGCACCACTGACGAGTTGCTTGAAATGGTCGGTATGCACCCACTGATGCCAGCAGATGACGGCCAACACACAGGCGTAATAATACAAGAGAGAGAGAAATTGCGCAACCAGATCATCACCAACCACCTGGACCCACCATCGGTGAAGGTCGAGAACCCAAGAAACCCCAGGAGTTACCTAGGGAAATGGGTATACTGTACTCCTGGAGGAACCTGTGAATATATGTATTGGTCATTTGAAGATCATGTTAACCATTATGGACATTTAGGAGGAATAACTAAAGTGTGGAGAGTAAGAGGAGATAACGAAAAGGATATGTTTGTGGTCGACAAGTCGACCAGAGGGGGGACTGAAGTGGGAAAATGGAAAAACAGACTCCCCTCTTTCCCCTCTCGCGCCTGGCCTAAAGGTTCACGGCCCAAGCACCCGCCACGAGAAGAGTTCGCCCATCTACCAGACGACCAGATACCCTGGTCAAGGACATAAGGATGTGTCCATCTGCCTGCCCAGCAGCCCGCCCTGCCCATGCCGATGCCTGCGGCATGGATCAACTGGACTAAAACTAAACTTCGTTAGAGATGCCATGACAACCTAGCCGGATAGCACACCTGTGCCAACATACACACTGGACACTCCCGCACCAATTTACATGAAGAATATACTCAGTGCTATGACATAGGTGACAGACATACTCACGGACGTGCATCTTTACTATTTTCCACATAGGCTTTCAAAATGCAGAAACGCAAGACGCACCATGAACTTATCTAAAGAGCTTGCTTACGCTTCTCCTACACCTAGGTGCCATAATGAGGATTATAACGAAGACACAATACTGGTCGTAAGACAATACGAGTCTATAACCTAAAGCGCCTGTGCACCAAAACGGTTCCACCTATACACTAGGCCTAAGTAGGCCGCAAGCAAGAGCTCCCGTGGACGTTAACAGAACAAGAGCCAGGTTGCTGATCCTGCAGAATGAGCCCGGCGAAAGCAGACAGCCAAGGTCATAATGTTGCAAACCCACATTCCAAAAGAAGACCATCAAGGGCACGATGTTGCAACCTTGCACGCCGTGCACCAACATCAAAGTTGCACCTGCTAATTAAACCAGGCACACAGTGGAAAAACAATATTAATTGTGCAGAATCCTGCCTCAAGCACGGTCCCATCTCACGTGACCAAGCCGAACCTGACGAGATGCCAAGCCCAGGAGGAAAGAGGCGTCTGGATCCCTCGTTACAAGACACAGGCAGATACACTTGAAAGGATCAATGGACATCTGCGACAGTGGGAGTAGTCAGCCGTCCAGCTCATGAATAAGTCTTCACATTGTCTGCATGTACCAATCGTGAAACATTGTTGCAAATTGCAGGTACACCGAGAGCTGGGAACAGCGATGGTCCCAGGCTGGGAAGCTCACGGGCGCACCAATCAGAACATGGGGCTCTTATCACTGACGACAGTAATATTAACCAATCATTAGGAGTCCTCATGTAACAATTCTCATGTATCTAATTGTAGGGACAACCCAGATATATCACCTGACTAACCCTCGGCCACTCATATTATTCTCTATATGTATGCTATACTAACCCTACCACTCGAGCAACCAATTAAGAGTGGCGATAGGTTTTTTGTTAATTTTCTAGAGTGACGCAGATCGCGCATCATACTACAGTAAAAAGGGCCTGCGAGCCCCACGATTGTGTGTGTGTCAGGTCAGACGCGTATGATCCTTGACCCATCCCTGCCGTTTGTGTTTAATAAACAGCAGAGTCACATTGCTTCTTGTGTGTGTCTCATACTCTATCTCCTTTGGGATATACAGGAGGAGTTGGGGCCTCCCTGCCCGGAGGTCTGCGGACGGCCCGGTCGACCCCGGCAGAATTTCCCCCCGACACACCCCTAAAATAACGTACCCAGCCCATTTGCGTGTGAATCTTTCTGCGCACCCCTGGAATACACGTACCCAGGCCAATCGCGTGTGTAACTTCCCACGCACCCCTGAAATACACGTACCCAGGCCAATCGCGTGTGAAACTTCCCGCACACCCCTGAAATAGACGTACCCGGCCCATTCGCGTGTGAGACTTCCCACGCACCCCTGAAATACATGTACCCAGGCCAATCACGTGTGAAACTTTCCGCGCACACCTGAAATACACGTACCCAGGCCAATCGCGTGTGAGACTTCCCGCGCACCCCTGAAATACACGTACCCAGCCCATTCACGTGTGAGACTTCCCGCGCACCCCTGAAATACACGTACCCAGCCCATTCGCGTTTCAAACTTGCCGCGCACCCCTGAAATACACGTACCCAGGCCAATTGCGTGTGAAACTTCCCACGAACCCCAGTTATACATGTACCCCACTCACACTGGCCCTTTCGCGTGTGGAAGTTACCGCAAAACCCGTAATACACGTTCCCCGCTTGGCGTTTGCTGTTTGGCAGTACAGTAAACTGGTTTTGGGTTGGCGCAGACCTTTGTGATGGAGTGGGGATTTTGATGCCTTTTCCTTGCGCGAGGGCGTTCTTGGGGGCGTAACTGGCACTGCTGCAGGGTCGCTGCGCCACTCTGCGCCACGGCTGGTTTTGGAGGCTAAAATCCATGAATACGCTGTGCGCTGAAATGGATTTTATCGCACGCGACTGGCGCAGTCTGTCGCACGGGAACACTGTGCGCCAGCCGCCTGTGCCACTTTTGTGCGAATTTCCACAAATTACCCTGTTGGAGTCTTAGGCGTAATTTCCAGGGAGCTCTAGAACCACCTGGGTGTCATCTGCATAATTAGTATACTGCACACCCAGATGGTCAAGCAAGCTGAGCAGTGGCCTGATTTAGATGTTGAAAAGTGTCGGAGTAATACAAGAGCCCTGTGGAATCCCACAAGATTCAATTGTGAGTTCTGAGCATGAATCGGCCACTGCCATTCTGACCATACGATGCCCAAGAAATGATCCAGAGACCAGGCGGCCTGGTTCTTTAACCTGAAAACCAACAACAATTGATCAACTAGGTTAAAGGAAGCTGATAGTTCCAATAACCGCAGTAGGGATGGGTGACCATGATCGACTATGCTGGCCAATGTGGATTTTAGTTCCAACATAACAATCTCTGTCCCGTGCCGAGCACGAAAAACTGACTGACGTATCACCAATAGGTCCTGATCTTCAATGTGGCCCTGAAGCTGTAAATAGGCTACTTTGTCAAGAATTGTAAGGAGAAATGGCACGCACGTAATGGACCGATAATTCTTTGCTGCAGCAGGATCAAGAGTATTTTTCTTCAGTAATGGCGTAATACATGCCTGCTTTAATGAAGCTGGTACAATACATTAATTGAAGGAGAGGTTGATGAAATTGGTTATCCAAGGCACAAATAATTGCACTGAGCCTTTAATGATATCAGCCGGGCAACTATCTCCCAAAGAGGAAGTTGGTCTCATGCTGTGATGATTTTGTGGATTTCTGCTTCAGAACATTGGGAGAAATTGAAGCGGTTCTCTGGTGGCACTGAAGGAGGGCTATTTTGTTCAAGGGCCGGGATGTTCTTAGAACACCAGAATGCTCCTGCAGATCACTAATGGTTTGTCTATGTCTCTGAATTTTGGCTGTAAATATCTCATGGATGGTTTGACACCAGGAAGAATCCTTGGCGTAAGGTTGACTAGAAGAAAGAGCAGTTTTGAACTCATTAAGCATCTTGAGGAGTACACTGGAGCTTGAGCGGGCGCTCGAGATTCTAGCATTAAGATAGGAGGATTTTGCTTTGATGATGGCATTTTTAAATTCTTTCAGGCTGAGTTTATACTGAGAAAGGGTTAATGGACTAGGGTTCTTTTCCCTTCATCTTAGTAGAATAATGTCATCATTATACTACAAGTTCTTATAAGTTTCTGGTTTGATCATTTTGATTTTTACAGGGCTTTGATGGTTGTGTTGATAGTATTACTAGATTGGCAGAGTTAGCAAACGTTTCAATGGACTTGAGTCGGGAGGCCAGTGTAGTGGAAAATGTGGCCACTGTGACATTTTTAAAGTTTCTAGACTTCGGGCCTCATCACGAGTTGCTGCCTCATTTAAGGATCTGCCCAATCTCGGGTTGGCAGCATTTACCTCCAGCTCTAATCTGGGGGTAAATGCACTGCAAAAATGCCAATTTACAGTTACCGACCAAACTGTGATCCAGCGGTAATACCGCTGGAGGGTTGGGAGGTAATGCAAATACAGTTGGGCAGTATCGCAGTCGTGATGAGGCTATTTTTCTCTTCTCTTGGCAGGGAGTCTAATCTGTCGAGGGGCACAGGAAGGGGAACCCGAAAATTAACCAGGTGATTGTCAGAGCATATGTCTGGCCGGATGACAACATTTTCAAGGGTTGGACAGTGTGTGAGGACCCAATCTAGAATGTGGCCTTCCCTATGGGTAGAGTGATTAATCCATTGTGTGAAGCCATACTTATCAAGAGTTTTAAGAAGAGGCATGGCTTGTTTGTCGGAATTTGTGTTTTGCCCAGAGATTCAAATCTCCAAGGATTAGGAGCAGTGTCTTTGACTTGGTAATGGTATTAAGGAGGGCTAAAAACTGTTCCTCAAACTGGGGCTTGTCCCTCGGAGGTCTATATATAGTAGGGATAGTAGGGATGGTCATGGAGATATTAGCATTGATTTTCATTTTTATCAGCAGAATTTCACATTCATCCAGCGACTGGTGGGTGACACTGTTGTAATTTAGCTGTTTTCTAACCATGAGGGCCATGCCCCCACCTTTTGAATGTCACGATTGGAATAGAAAGGAAGATAATCAACTGGGAGGGCTAAAGTGTGTCAACAGGAATAGAGGGATTTAACCATGTTTCTGTGAGAGCCATGACATCTGGGGAGTGACTAACTAAGAAACCTGCAATCTCTATTCCATGTTTAGGCAGAGAAGGTGTGTTGAGAAGGGAGAAGGTTACCATGCCATTTGTATCAGAAGCAGTGCCCACAGCAGTAGAGTCTGCTTGGCAAATTACCTTCTCTGGCATGATCTTAGTATCGTTGGCCTTAGTAGGTGTAGTCACTTGAACAATTGCAGTTGAGCTGATGAGCATGTTAGTGGTAATCAGCCCACACCTGTGTGGTTTCTTCAGTGCGATTTGTGCGCTCTCTTGGGCCCAAGGATGTGACAATGGGTCGCAGAGGTTGTGTTCACTGCTGGGTCTATCCTGTGGGTTTTGAATGGGCCTGTGAATTCTGACAGTATTACAGAAAGTGTTTGCCATGAGGGCGGATAACGTGCCGTGCTGAAAACGAGGTTGTGGAAGTGACTGAGCCCTCCTGCGTATTCCTTGCAAAAACCGGTGACTACTGGCCTCTTCAAATGTGCCGGCGCTAACACACTGTGGATGTGTTTTTAGAGGTCTGGATTTCTGGGATATGTAGTTCCTGTGAACTACTGAAGTCGCCTGCTGCTCGGAGCTGGAGATGAGGCAGCAGGCAGTGCTGGAAGCAAGAGATGCAGTGCACAAGTTATAATGAATGAATTCAGTGAGAGGATAGCTGATCGCAATAAGTCACAACTAGCCTATGAGTGCAAAGTCGAATCTAGATGATCCAAGATTTAGAGACAACGGCTACAGTAAAATTCAATGGTAAGGGTGCAGTCCTTACTGCATGGAAATTGAATCAATACAATGAAACCACTGCAAGTTTAATTTTAGTTTTTGCACGGAATGAAAAGCTCTCAAGTCAACACAAGCACACATTTCACTCACACATCAGGCAACACTACACAATACCATGCAAACAGGAGGGACAATGTTTAAATTGAAGAAAGAACACACAGAAAGGACCTATACACAGTGTTTGACACCAAAGACATGGGCCTACAGTGGGGTGCTTCCTTGAGAAACCTGATATGAGAAAACCGTAGTAAGTTGGTGAGAATATTATCTTTTGACAAGGATCCAAATGAGTGGGGAGAAATACCCACTACTGTCAAGATTCTTGTGTTGGAGAAAAAACAAGATTGGGGAAAGACATGAGGGGAGTCTGATAGAAAACCAAGGTCACAGAGAGACCTGGGAAAAGAGTGAGAGAAACCAAGATAGTGGAGAGACCTTTGAGAATCCTGGGGGAACCAAGGTCATGGAGAGACCTTTGAAGAACCTGAGAAAAACCAAGAATTTTGATTGACCTAAAAATACATTGAAAGAATCTAAGGTCATGGAGAGACACAAGAGATTGATTGGTGGTAACTGGAAAACCTGTGGAAGGCACAATTATGAGTAACCCCAACTGAAGACTCCCCAGGAAGCAATTTGATTTATGTTTTGTTTCTAGCTAACGGATGAACCTTAAAGGCTATGTTTATGAACAGTTTCCTGGACGAACCTGGAAAATGTGGGTACAGTTGATTAGAGGCTAAAGCAATTATGATAATAAATTGAAATTTCTGTTAGCCACCATCATGAAAAGGTTTGCCTTGACAAAGACCGGAGGGTCGAAACACGTGTTGGAAATTCACAATTGGCAATAATCTATTGAAGACAACCTCATTAAAATATTATAATTCATCAATGAATGGTTTATGACAATTTCTGGAATCAAAGTTTTTGTTTCAATTGAATGCAAATATTCACATCCTCAAGAATTAGTTAAAAAAGTGGGCCTTGTTATGAGTTTGGTGGTAATTGGGCAGCAAATCTGCCAAACTACTGCCAAACTTGATTACCATTGCTGCTACTTCATCCTGTGATTTTAGCATGGAATTACAAGTAGTGGTACATTTTTGGAGTCCATAGGACTCTATGGGAATTTTTGGCAGATTAACTGATGGTGGAATGAATTCACACTAAATCCATTTTTTTAAGTTAAGGGGAGCTTGTTGCTCAAGGTAAATCCTTCACTTTACTTCCCAAGTTATAACTTTACAGTGCAGAATACACTGCAGTAATTCTGTTACTTTAATTGAATTACCACCACTATTTTACCACACTGCTGGCCCTATAACTTTTTATTGTAGGGGAGGGGGATCATTTCAGAAAAGAGCCCATTGAAAGACATGCACATACAAAAATAGAACAATATTTCAAAGATGTACAAATCCACTACATCATGGGTTCCTCGACATAACGTTTAGCACAGTTATAGTTAATTTCACTCCTGGAAGGTCCTGCTCCAATACATAGCATGAAAATAATTTAGAACAATACGTTCTAGAATTAGGTCCATACCAATGTTTGGGTAAAGTGTGAAGATTTGATGAATCAGAAGCTCTGCAAATTTGCCAAGACAGACACAAATATCACAATGCATCTTTTGAGGCCTTGGCCATGACACAATGATACCTGATACACTGAGGGATGGGATTATTTGTTAACTTAATGCACTGAACTTGTAAGCAGGAAGCTGTAATGACAGAGGCTTCACTTCCATAAATAACAATTTCATGACTGTGTGATGTATAGATCTTAACCTTATTAAATTTCAAAACGTCTGACATTCAACACATGAAGTTTCCATTAAGAAATTAATTTCATCAGGCTAGGAATAAATAAATGTAATGGTTCATATAAAAACATAAAAGAACAAGGAAACTGACAAAAAGGGAGACCTCTCAACATTACTAACTCATGAAGCACAGTAACCATCTCTCTCCAAACCAGTCGATACATTTTTAAAAAACAATATTTGACCATTATGGTCAGAATAATGCAAAATAACCTTCAACAAAAATGTTCCTACTTAAAAAAAAAAATCTAAATAAAACATCTATAATCACCTGCAAGTGGCATGTACCTGCCTTTCTGTACATTGGGCCTCATTTCGGGCCCCGGCGGGTTGCCACCGGACATGTAAAAATGTACTGTTGCCTGACTTCCTGGTGCCACCGGCTCATTATGAGTCCGGCAGCCGGAAAGTAAAGCGCCGGTAAATTTGTAACTACCCATTCCAATAGACTCTATGGGAATGGGGACAAGGAAGCACCAGCACCGCTATTAACGGTCCCGGTGCTTCCATGACCGTTTTGCTTACAGTGACCGCTGCACCTGGCAGGTTCAAACCTGTAGTTTGCCGGTCCGTAAACAAGGTTGCCGGTTAGCTTACCGGCACCCTTATTTCCGGACTGGCAATATTGGCATGAGGCCCATTGACTCCTAGGCAAACTACTAGAGTAAATAAATAGAACACTTTCAATGTCATATTAATACAATAATTGTTCAGTGACAAAAAGTTGCCACAACTCTTATGAAATTTTCTAGCAAGAATATACTTCAACAAACCCCAATTCAGTCTTCTTTCAAATATAGGCCTTTCTTCAGTGCAGCATGTGCAACATTCCAATGAAACAAACTAGCACTGACTAAAACAAGAGTTTACATTATGTGGAAAATATCATTCTTCTAATGAATGGAACATCATGTCTATCTTTACCTCAAATCTGCCATCCAAACGATGGCACGTAGAAGATCAAAAACAACACATTGGGCCTCATTACGACCCTGGCGGAGTGGGTTTACGCCAGCTGTATTCGCGGCGGACCCTTCCGCCCTACTACGAGTTCCCGTAGCGCCATGGAGCGTTTTCCGCCTGGTTTTTCCGGGCGGAGAAATCCATGGCGCTACGGGACCTTGTTGTTAATTACGCCACCGTATTTTACGGTGGCGTAATTAACGCCTTCCCCACTCCCATTATGCCCTATGGGGCAAAAATGGGAATGGGGAAGGGTAAAATGGGGAATGGGGATTTACCGCCCCGCCAAGGTCGGAATGGGGCGGTAAATCCGCCAACCCCCATGGCGGTATCGGCAGCTTTCCGCCGTGCTCCATGGTGCATATTGCACCACGATTTCCGCCAGGGTCGTAATGAGGCCCATTGTTGGGTCAAACGACTGGGAGTATATTGTAATTAGAATAGTTTTACAAAAATAAAGTTTTAAAAAAATCCCTTCACATTAAATATAATATAATATTGGCAATGGTGGACAACACAAATCCTCTTAATTTGACAATCACTGCTTTAAATCAGATATGTGATGAAGCATCAGCTGTCTTGTAGCCTCCAGGAACCTGCTAAAATGCATTAAAGGCACAACACAAAATTGAGTGTGCATTAACCGAGGATGTTAAAACCATAAGGATGGTTGTGGCAGCTTTCGGAATACATAAGTAATGTTTCTAAAGTAGACAAATACTTTTGTCTCATTACTTATATAGAAAGGTTTATTACACATCTTTTGGGAATGACATATGATGCTTTTGTATGAAACATTTCATAATATTTTGACTGTTTTGTTTTCTTTAGACTGCCAAAAGTTGTTTTGTTAAATTATGATTTCCCTAGTCCGTAGAAACTACTTTCATTTCAATTTGTTTCACGCCAGAAATATGATAATAACCTTCTGCATCGCTATTCATCCTATAACAGTGATTAAATCATTAAGCCTCAGTTTCTAATTGTCACATTTATTGTGTGACTTAAGTTTGGGCTGAAAAACACTCACATGATTCATGTATAAACTCTGATTGTATGACGAAAAATCAGACCTACTCGTTTGTTATAGAATATTTAATAAAACAATGCTAACAAAAAAGGTGTACACCCCACTCTGTACAAGTATCACTAATTAAGGCACTGACCTGATGTCATACGAACTAGAATGCCCAAGTCATCAAGCATTTCATTTTTAATTGTATTTCTTTTGGAGTGATATATTGAAAATTGACAGAAAGGATTACACAACGCTAACATACTGGTAATAATGTATTCTTGCCATCTTTGTTGTTCTGTACTCATTAAATTATTGTGCACACTACCAACTCTATCAGATATTAACCACTGTTATATAACTATTGTTTTGTACAAAATGCATACGACTGCCCATAAAACGGAAGGAATAAGAAGGAGATTAAAATCTAGTAAACTGGACAAATAAAGTAGTGAAGCTAGTCAATTCCTAGTTGTTGTTGACTCAAGAACATTAAATGTAAGGACTGTGCAAGTCCAAAGTTTTTAGCATATTTCTAAGAGACTTTCTCTCTAGAACAAAGGGCAGCACAGCCTGCATCCTCTCCTCATTCTTGTGCCAATGATTGCATGAACAGTTCTTCGATATGTTTTTTTTACACATATAACTGTCTAAAGCCATTTTCTAAAAAAACTGAAGGCGATTTCAAGTGAAAGGAGGTTACCCCGGGATGCTTTTCAGGGTAGTGCTTGGGCTAGGTGGATTAGCAATCAAGACTATGTAAAATTTCATCCCAGAAAGCTTTGACTTTGTTGCAGTCCCAAAACACGTAAAGTTGTGTACCATTTGCTTGGTTGTAGATCCAACGGACGTTGGAGGACAGCAATTTAATTTTCCATGTCACCCACAGATGTCAAACGGGAAATTATATCGTGCCTCCTATTGTAATGAATATATGTATATTGGCTTACGCCAAGCTGCTCGTAAACTACTTGCGAAGAAATTCGTGTTGCAAGGTCCCGACCTTAGAATCAATTTAAGCCGCCATTTTAGGTCAATCTGCCATTTTAGGTTCTCTCTGCAAAGTCACCCTATGAGCTAAAATGGTGGACAGTGTCACTCCGAAAATGTGACATGGCCGTCTTGACATCTATGTATAAGCTAATGTGTAACTTGCCTGCAGGCCACTTGTTAGGGTCATGAACTGAGACCTTGTCCTTAGTTGACCTGTGTGTAAAGGATTACTCGTGCCAATGAAACTAATCCGCAACCATATGTTAAGAACAATGTATCCAAGTACTGAACCAAGAACACTTGTTTAACTACATTGTATTAATGTTTGAGAAGTCTCTACGAGGAATCCTAAAATACACTGTTACCATGTAGGCTTGTTGACAAATGTATTAAAGGCAAACCCTAAGCGTATAGATGTGTGAACCCGGCATGAACCATAGATCAGTAATGTATTAGTGGAATATTAACCCACAGTGGGGGTGGACATCATGTTTTCAAAAGTATAAAAGTTGCGACTATTCTAATGTACAGTCCCACTCACTGAGCACACCAAACCACGCTGGAGTTCACTGTGTTGTACTGAGGGCCGATAGCTATCTGTTACTTTGTCCTTTGAAAACTGTTCAGTATAAAATTATAGATCTTTGTATTTTCCTTTGTAACCCGTGTTCGGTGTATTCCTTTTGGCGTACTCAGTCTCGATATTTTCACTTTGTTTTCACACAGACGCCAGTTTTGTTTAGCTTGTTTAAACCAACTTTTTCTGCACTGAGGTATCCCAGGCGTGTCTTCCAGTTTCCTTTACTGCCTTAGTCCATTGGAAGGTTGATGCAGACAATGGGGGTCATTACGAGGTAGGAGGTAACTATGCCGCTATTAGCGGCATGGCTACCCCCTTACCGGGTACCTGGTCTGGGTTCCTTGAATGAGGAATTACTGGGCCATTCCAACCTTGGAGGGAAGGTTTCAAACTGGGGGAGTAGGCCTACCAGGGCAGGGAAGCAACCACGGTAGCAAAGTTGGGATGCACCAATATTGCCAGATGTACATAGGATTGCAGCATTGGAGAACTTTAGCAGAATTACTTTGCAAAATTCACCATCAAACACGATTTATTTTTATTTTGGTTAAAAACCATAAAACAAATACAAACAATTAAATTAAAAACAATGCATTCAATAACACCAGCTAAACATTAATCACTTTCCAGGCCATTTGTTCCCTCATTGGAGAATTTAAAACTTTAAAAATATGAATCAAAATGTCATAATTATTATAAAAAATTACAATATTTACAAAACAAGGTTACAGCAACATTTACGGGCACATCATACGATTGAGCACATTTTGTTTTTCCTTTTTCTCCAAGCTCTTAATAGGTAGTCTGAAGAAGTTTTAGGTTGCAAACACCATATCAGGAAGTGGGGAATTCTCGCACAGCATCTCAGCGGCGTACAAGGAGAGAACACCATCATTTTTTAGACGCCATTTTAATCTGCAAAATTATTGTATAGGTGTCACATACGGCCTTAAGAAACTCACTGGTCTGAAAAATGGTTCACAGGTTTGTTATTATCAAATCTTTACTACATATGCTGCTTGGGTTTTGGGGGTGTCGGGTAACTTGACTAAGGGTGCATCCTAGCTGGCTCCTCAAGCTCCCATGGGCTCCCTCAACCCTAGCCTAGGCTTCTCTCTTGCCCAATGTCAGTGTGAACACTAAAAATCAGTAACCCCTACTGTCAAAGGCAGTCTCCCTATCATTGGACGGCCTAAAGGCCACAGCCACAGCCTTATCTGTCTTACTCCCTTCAAGACCTTCTATGAAATACCCTACCGTACCAATGATGATCTTAATTTTCTTTGAGATGGTGCATGCTTCTTCAAAACTCATGTTCATTCAACCTCTCACTCCCTTTCACTCCTCCTCTCCGTGGTCTTTTGTCTCCTTACTGTTTACTCATTTCCCCTCCTACTTCCTCTCATGTCCTACTCCTTTCTGCTCCCCCACTTTCTCTTCTCCCATCCTAGTTACTCTGATCTTCTTCCTCTTACTCCCCCTTCTATTTTCATTTCCTACTATCACCACTCTTATCTACCACTGGTGTGCAGTTTCTCACTCTCTCTATCACTCCCTTTCTAGCCTCTCTTTCATTCCACCCTTTTCTCTTCTGGCCTTCTGATCTTCTCACACTCCTCTCTCTCCTATCTCTATTAGTTCCCTCCTCCACCAACAATGCAACATTTCTATCTCAGTTCTGTTTTTATGGTGTTCATGGTCGCATCAGCTGATTAGACTTTAAGTCTTCAGGCTATTAAGGCAGTCGGAGTGCAACTGGCGTAAACTTACGGAGGGGTAGGATGGGAGGGTCAATGAGGAATACGTGGGAGGAACATCCAATCAAAAGAACGTTACAGTCGGTAAGTAACTTGTTCTTCGAATGGATTGTGTCCTCCCACGTATTCCTCACCTTATGATAGACTCCCATAGCAGTGGTAATTTTGGAGGTGGGAGTACTAGGAATTTTAATTATGGACTGAATGAAGGACAGCTTTAGCAAATAGTCCTCATTGGTATGAAGTAGAGTCCAAGAAGCAATGCTTTACAAAGGTGTGCATTGACGACCAGGTGGCCGCAGCACAAATATCCTGCAATGGAACACCCCTCTGAAGGGCCGTGGAAGTTGCCATGCCTCTGGTTGAATGAGCCCTTAATCCATCTGGAGGCTCTTTCCCAGCTAGTTTATAGCATTCAGAGATTGCTAGAATTATCCATCTGGATAGAGTTTGTTTAGATACTGCAAGGCCCAATTTGTGCCCAGTATATCCAACGAATAGTTGGTCACATTGTCAGAGATTTGCCAAACTGGAAATATAGAAACTGAGAGCCCTTTTTGGGTCCACTCTATGTAATCTTTCCTCTTCCTTACTAGCATGAGTGGAGGATAAAAGGAAGGTAAAATAATCTTTTGTGACAGATGAAAATCTGACCATATTTTAGGCAAGAATGATGGCTTGACTTTTAAAATAACCTTATCCCTATGGAAAATAGTGTGAGGAGGCTTACAAGGCAGTGCCTGCAACTCACTTCCCTGCGGGCTGATGTTATAGCCACTAACAGAATTGTTTTGAGAGTGAGCAGTCTTAATGGACAAGAATATAAAGGCTCGAAAGGAGCACACATGAGACATTTTAAGACTAGATTTAAATCCCAGATGGGCACTTGAAAAGGTGTTGGAGAGTATACATTTGTCAACCCTTTCAAGGAGTGAATGACTCTAGGCATTTTAAAATAGGACACCTCTTCCGAGGAGCGCTTAAAGATAGATAGCGCTGACAAGTAACCTTTCATCATTCCAACTTGCAGCCCCAAATTGGCTAAGTGTAAGAGAAAAGAAAGTACTCTTGGAGTGTTACAAAGAAATGGATCCACATTCTTATCCCTGCACCAGTTACTGAACTTGTTCCAACGACACCGGTAGAGGGATTTTGTTGCTGGCTTTCTGGCCGAAAGCAAAATCTCCATTATGTCATCCGGGAGGTCCCAATACTTATATCTTAGCCTCTCAGAAAACACGCGTGAAGGCTGAGTCTCTTGACCTCTGGATAGAGAACCCGACCTTCCTCTTGTGAGAGAAGATCCTCTCTTTGTGGAAGACGTGGAGGGAAAATGGACATGTTCAGCAGGTCCGAGTACCACGTCCTCCTGGCCCAATCCGGGGAAATTAGGATCATGGTTTTCCTGAACTTTCTCAACCTCCTGATTACGTGAGGAATCACAGGGACTGGAGGAAATGCGTAAAGAAGTGGAAATACCCAGTCCACTACGAATGCGTCCCCTAGAGCTCCTCTTGGGGGAAATACCCTTGAGCAATACAGTTCGCACTTCCGGTTGGACCCGGTCACGAACAGATCCACTTGAGAGGTTCCCCAAAGGGCGAAGATCTCTTGAAGGACTTCCTGAGCTAGCTCCCATTCGTGGGAGATTGTGCTCTGCCTGCTCAGAGCGTCTGCTGCCATGTTTAGCTCTCCGGCTAGGTGAACTGCCAATAGAGAGATTCCTTCTTGCATTGCCCAGAACCAGAGCTGCATTGCCTCTCTGCACAGTGGGAGTGATCCTACGCCTCCTCTTTTTTTGAGGTAGTACATGGCCACGGTGTAGTCCGTCATTAACAGGACATTCTTTCCCTGTACAGACGGCAGAAAAGCCTTCAGCGCTAGTCTGATTGCTCTCAGCTCCAAAAGGTTGATTTGTAGTTTGGACTCCGATGGAGACCAACGACCGCTGATTGTCAGATCGTTGGTGTGGGCTCCCCACACCATGAGTGAGGTATCTGTCACTACCTTTATCTCTGGCCATGGTTGCCAAAAGGGTTCCCCTTTGAGGATATTCTCCTTGCAAGCCCACCATAGGAGATCTTGAGCCACTTTGGTCAGGACTTGTAGAAGGTCTGACATCTCTCCTAAAAACTGGGACCATTGAGTCCTGAGGGCCCACTGAAGGGATCTCATCCTTGCCTCTGGCACTAGAAAAATGCAGGATGCCATGAGGCCGAGCAACCTTAGAAAGTCTAATGCCGGTAGATGTTGGGCATTTTGAAATTTCATTACCATCTGCAGAATGTGGTGAGCTCTCTCCTCGGGAGGCAGGGCTTTCCCTGAGGAAGTGTCCAGGATTGCTCCGATGAATTGGAGTTTTTGGCTTGGAATAATTTGTGACTTCTTGTAATTGAGGGAGAAGCCCAGACTGTGTAAGAAGTGGCAGGTCAAGGTCAGATATTCCTGGGCTCGTTCAGATGAACTCGCCCTGATTAGCCAATCGTCCAGATAAGGGTAGATGTGAATCCCCCTTCTTCTGATACTCGCTGCCACCACCGCCATCAGTTTGGTGAAAACCCTCGGGGCGGAGGTTAGCCCAAATGGTAGAACCCGAAACGGATAATGAGAACCACCAATTGCAAACCTCAAGTACTTTCTGTGCTTGAGATGGATTAGCACATGAAAGTAAGCATCCTGAAGGTCCAATGAAACCAGCCAGTCCTGAAGCTGAAGAGCCTGAAGGATCTGAGAAAGGGTCACTGTCTTGAACTTGTCCTTCCTGAGGAACTTGTTCAAGCTTCTCAAGTCCAAGAAGGGTCTCAATCCTCTGTCCTTTTTGGGGATGAGAAAGTAGGAGGAGTACCAGCCCTTGTTCCTCTCCGCTACAGGTACATGTTCTTTTGCACCTTTCTCTAGCAGGGTTAAAATCTCCTGCACAAGGAGCGCGTCTGGAAATTTTACAGAGTTGGCTCCCGGTGGATGATCTTGAGGTCTTTGATGAAAAGGAAGACAGTAACCATGGGTAACTATCTCTGGTGCCCAGGCATCTGACGTAATGCCCCGCCATTCGTCCAGATACTGAGTGATTCTGCCTCCCACCAGGGTTTTGTGGGTAGGACCTCAAAGTGGCTTTGCAGCAGCTACAGCAGTGGATCAGGAGGAAGTAGCCGCTGCTGTGGCTGATCTAGCACCTCTCCCTTTTCCACCATGAAAAGGTTTTCTCTGTTGGCCTCTGTGACAAGCCTGCCCCCTCTCTTTTCCAAAAGAGGAATAAAAGCGAAAGGGGCGTCTCTTCCAGGAAGATGAGCCTGCATACGAGTGTTGTTGAGGTTGTCTTATAGCGGTGCTGAGTGATTTTGCTGCCGCTTTCGAGGTCTGCAGCTTCTCCAAGCTCTCGTCCGCCTTGCTGCCAAAGAACCTCAAGCCGTCAAAGGGCATATTAAGTAATCTAGACTGCACATCAGGTGCAAAACCAGATTTTCTTAGCAAGACCGTGCTAGAAGCCATGGACCTACTTATAGTATCCGCATTGTCCAAACCTGACTGAAGGCATTCCTCCATAGCCTCTTTACCATCCTTCACTATAGCCAGGAAACCATCCGTTCTTCACCTTCCGGGATGCGTTCAGCTGCTGAAGACATGCAGTCCCACAGGGTACAAGTAAATCTTGCTAATGTACAAGTGACATTAGTTGATTTCAAGGCCATGCTGCCCAAAATAAAAGCTTTCCGGGCCCAAGGATCAACTTTTTTATCCTCCTTGTCTGGTGGTATTGAGGGGTACGCTGATTGCCTAGCGGAGGTAGCAGCTTGAACAACAAGACTCTCGGGAGAGGGATGCTTGGATAAATACTCCGGGTTTGATAAGGCTGGCCTATATTTTGGTACCAGTTTTTTTATTTACTGCTGGAATTGAATCAGGATTATTCCAATTTGCCATTATCCTTTTTTGTAAAGCCTTATGGAATGGTAAAACAGGATCTTTTAAGGGATCCTCACTCAGGATGTCAGTCATGTCATCCTGGTCAAAATCCGGGGAAGCTGCTTTGCAACCAATAAAATCAATGACCCTTCCCATACGATTTCTATAACTGGGATCAGCATGGTCTGTAGGGTCTGGTCTTTCAAAATCCACTTCAGGTGAAGTGTCTAAGCCACTGGCATTTTGTAGGCAATCATAAAGGTCTGTTATCTTTGATTGTGGGCCCACTAGTTCTTCAGGGACCTCTCTGGCCCCAAATCTGACTCCAGCTGGAGTGACTTCCTCTTCAGACGAATGTTCCTCATATATAGATGACATGGATGTAACAAATTCATGTCTAGTTTGAGGGTGGAAAGCCTTTTCAGGCAAAGAAGGAGGAATTTGTCTAGGCATGGAAAATGGCATCGACTTGGGTCTTGGTATTAGACAAGGCCTCGATAAAGGCGTCAAAGGCGTTGATAGGGTAGACACTGGCTTCGACGGTGTTGAAGGAGGCCTCGATGCTGTCAAAGGAGGCTTTGATACAGCTACAGGTGTCAACGTCATTTTTGTCATCGGTCTTGACGTTATGGTCGTCGATGGAGTCGAGTCGAGTCTTGGTTTCGACTTTGACGTTGATGCCAATTCTTTTAGCCCGGATTTATGCACCAAGGGCTTAGACTTAGAGTTAGGCGTCAGGGAACTTTCCCGCAAAGACACTCTCAACTCTTTTTCAACCCTTGCGTGTTTGGATCTTGATTTTCCTCCGTCACTTTTAGAGTGAATAGAGGCATGATCACCACGTGTCAACTTCCAGGGTGTCTGAAGGCCTCCCATTTTCTGGGGGAATCGTGCTCAGAAGAGGATGAGAAGGAAGAAGACCTATGACTTTGCTTTCTTGACTTTTTCATTGAAGACGAGGAAGACTTCCTCGAGCGACTTTACGATCTCGACCTCCTCTACTCGTGACAAGATTTTCTACTGGATTCATCCGAATCCTTTTGTCTTTTCGAAGACTTATATTTCTCCTCCCCCACCACCAGCTTACCTCTGCGTTCCCTAAGAGCCTTATTTGACATGGCCTGACAGGACCTGCACTCATCAACCCAATGGTCTGGGCTGAGGCACCAGAGGCAATTCCGATGGGGGTCGGTAATAGACATCTTCATGCCACACTTCAGACATTTTTTTAACCCTGTCTTGGGTGTGGAGGGAGATGAAGATAAAGACATTGTTGAAGAAATTCTTGATGCGCCATTCATAATACGAAGCAGTTGCGTCGGAAAAATGGAACTGAGGTAACAGCTGCTGCTTGAGCCCTTTATACAGCAGATGACTTCGACACCCGATGGTGGCCCTCGAGGGACTTTGACTCCACGGTCTCCATGGTCTCAAACACAGCACCCCCTGGTGAAAAATGTTTCTGAAGCAGCGGAAGCTGCAATACGATTATCATAAGATGAGGAATACGTGGGAGGGCACAATCCATTAGAATGTAAGAATCCGGGTGGACCATGTCGGTTTTCTCCAGCAGTCTGCTGGGTGTGCTCAGTGTGGAAGGGCGCGATGGTCCAGGTAATTCTGAAATAAAGAATAGCAAACACGGGCCAGATTTGAGGGTTCATGGCATTGGGTGATTGAATGTGGCATCCGACTTAGCAGTCAAGGCACATTCAGGGGTTTCAGGTTCTGTGGCCATCCCAACTCCCTCACCCCACCTCTAGAGTAGGACTGGCTCTGATTTAGACCCTGGTGGGCTTCCTACCCCAGTTCAGGATAGGTCCCTGTTCTCCCTTTGAAAGAGCCAAGCCCCTGAGCCTGCCACAGTTGTCAGTATTGCACTGTAAAGTTGCTGTGTACCGTAATAACACGGTTGAAGCATACAGGAAGAAACAAGGAAGAATGGACCCATTGTGGACTGCAATTTACTTAGAAATTATATGTATTTGTGATGAGCGTTCTTTGGAAAGCATGAGTAAAGGTGATTCATCATGCCCCATTGACTGATAGATGATCGATGAACTCTAAAATAGTTCCTGTGTGAAGGGAATTATCACTTGTAGGGGATGAGGTCTGGAGATTTTCTCACATACAAACTTCCATTCACCTGCAGTGGTGGATTGATTGTGAGCATTGTCTATATGCTAACACTCAGAATTTCACCTCAAAGAAGTATAGATTCACTTCAATGTTCCAAGGACAAAACACTGAATTTCACCTGTTAGGTTCTGGGCATTTTTTCATTCACAAAAACACATTTACCTGTTGTAATAATTGATTTTCAGGTCCCAGTAAGAAAGCACCACCTGCTACTTGACAATTGTGATGTTTACATGGATTGAGGGATAGTGAATCTGTCCCCCATAGGAAGGGTGGATTCTGGGATTTTGTTTCAGGGACCAAAACAATGTTTTCCTTGTAGGAAGTAGGAGTTCTGGGCATTCATCCATTGACAAAGAGCATATCAAAAGTAGGAAATATGTGTTTGTAGGAATTGCTGATGGCTAAATGACCTTTACCTGTAGACAGAATGGGTTCACAGGATCAGCACAAGGACAGATAACCTGGCATTAAAAAGTGAAACATATCCGTAAGTGCTATACAAACAAAATGTATTGTGATGTTTGAAGATTTGGTTCTGGTGCCTACCAAAGAGGTGGCAAGCCAGTTACATTAGGAAGGATTTGTTCTGGAGAGTGGAGTCATGATAATCAGTTATGTGTGGGTGGGATAGGTGTTAGGAATTCACCACAGACAGAGACATTTTCCACCTGCAGAAAGGTTGTGGGGTTTTTGAAAGAGATCAGGAAGGTGTGAGGTACAAACTGGGAGTGTGACTGTAAGCTTAATAATGCTAGCTGAGCTTCCACAACATCCTATTCAACTATTCAACCAGCCATAGATAAGGACTGGCCAAATGCCCCCTCAAAACACCCCTAGCGTACACATGGGCAGCACAGACCAAACATAAGGTCTCGAACAGATGCGTCATTTGACTAGTGACCAACAATTACAATGAATTTGTGAAATTAAAAAAACAAGAATAGATTAATATCATCAACATGGAATGCATTCTGTCACATGTAGAAAGGATGGATTCTGGTATTCACTCACCCAGGGATAAAAAACAGAAGAACCTGTTCTCTGTCTTTGACCGAGGACAGGCAACATGCATGTACTAAGAACAAGTTCTCAGGGGGACACACAAAGATATAAATAGTAAAACTAAAGAAAAGGTGGGTTCCATGAGTTCCCACGGCTGGAGAAATTGTTAACGGTAGGAAGGATGGATTCCTGCAGGGATGGAGAATCTGCCATCTGTAGAACCAATTAAGCTCAGGCTTCTCTCCAGAGACTGGGAACTTTGCGTAAAGGAAGAATGGTCATGTGGGGATTTACTCAGGGAAAGTAGAATACGTCACATACCTGAAAGGATGGATTCTCATTACTAAGCCTACAAGAGCATGCCTCTGACATTTGTATTTAGACTAGAGAATTCAGGTTCGAAGCCTGCCAAGTCCAACTCAGCTTTTCGCCAGTTTGAAGTCAATAAATTTACTACCATTATAATGGCTAATAACAACACCTACTATCACAGGACTCAGAGGTGGTAAGAAACGTGTAGTATATACTGCATAAAGACATTGTTTTCAATCTAGTAGCAGAGAACCTCCCCAAACAGCAGAGACATTTGTAATTAGCACACAGGTACATAGCCACCCATTTCTCATGGTGGAAGGTCCAGAGTACCTTCACAGGGATACACACGCTGCCCCTTGTTAACAGGATCCATTGAAGTGGTTAGCCAAGAAATGCAGAGCATTTGGCATGCACAGCACGTTGGGCTCAGTGGATCAGAGCAGATATACAAAGTCTGTCACCTCAAATAGTGAAAAAGGATAAAGGATTTAACAAAGAAACAGAACGTCTTCTCTATGAGAGTTGATGGGTTCAAGAGCTATGTCCAGCAACATGGTGTCTGTCAGCTCAATCTCTAGGATGAGATGGGTTTAGGAAATTAGCACAGGGATAGAGATCCAATTTCAACACCACCATTAAGACTTTATGGGCCTCATTACGACTGAGGCGGAACGGGTTAACGGGCTCCGCTAAAGGAGGCAGACCCGTTAAACCCGTTCCGCCTCATTACAAGCTCCCCTCGCGGGACCCGGTAAGTAACGTCTGGTCAAACCAGGCATCCTTACCAGGTCCCGCGAGGGGAAGATGGAGCAAACAACGGGCCGCTCGTAATTGGCCCGTTGTTTGCACCCTCTCCCATTCCCATTGAGCCCTATGGGGTCTCAGATGGGAATGGGGAAGGTCCGGGCCCAGGTTCCTGGAGGGAGGAATTACCGGGCCCTCCGAACTCGGAATGGCCCTGTAATTCCCCATTCTGGGAACCCCGACCCGATTTCGGCATCAGCCATGCTGCCAATTGCTGCATGGCTGCAGCCGAAGTCATAATGAGGCCCAATATGTTTATGGGAATTGCACAGGGATGCCTAACTCAACACCCTATCATTTAAAGAGCTCAAGATAGGACATTACCAATCTATCGCTTCTTGGTCTCTTTCTAGAAGCCTCAGAGTGGGGCTGTTTACTTCACGTGATCATCCATTCATTTTCCTCTCTCTAAAGGCGGCAGCTCTTTGAGTGATTTTAGATGCTAGACCAATGCAATACCTGGCCTATTACTGCAAACACTCCTCTAGAAATAATGTGTTCTGTATTCTGCACATTCAGTCAGTGTCCTCTCTCTGGAGAGATCTCATCCATAGGCTAGGTGCACATTCGATTTCCACACATATATTCCCTTTTATCAATCTACTCCCCATTGGTAGGACACCTCCCTTCACCACCCTCACCCTATGTGAGGCTTGACCTGCTCTATTCTGTGGACACCTCTTCCCATGACCTCCCCTATCATGATCCAGCAGAATCACTTTCCATGCACTTCTCTAGTCCAATCTATTGGAAAAGTAGGGTCAAATTATGGAAGCATTTTATTATCCTAACAGCACTGCTTTATTGGCAGACGCTGGGAGAACCATGTGAGATAAAAAATAAAGAAAGCCATAATTAAGAGAAGAGTATGGTCTTCTGAGAAGCCCCAAAGCATTTGATATTCGCCATAATTTCGCTGAACACCAAGTTTGAGGGCTACTTGGCGCAGGCAGCACTTTGTAGAGTTCAGAATTTTAGACAGCTTTCTTTCAACTCGACAATGTGTTGCTATGGGTGGGCTGTGGACATGAATGGCTTTGATCTCGACTGCCTCAATCTAGTCTTTGTCTCTCTCGATCTCTCTCTCACTTAGGGCCTCATTACACGGATGGCTGTAAGGGTTTACCGGTACCGGTAAGGGTACCAGTGCCGGTAACCCCTTACCGCCTTACTACGAGTTCCTTTGTGGGTTCCTACCTTAACGGCTGGTTTTACCAGCCGTTAAGGACGGGACCCGCAAAGGGACCTTGGAGGTAATTACAGTACCGCAATTTGCGGTACTGTAATTACCGCCTTCCCCATTCCCATTGAGCCCTATGGGGGCAAAAATGGGAATGGGGAAGTGCCATGGTGAATGGGGAATTACCGCCCCCACACACCTTGGAATAGGGTCGTAATTCCGCCATTCACCATGGTGGACTCGGTAAAATACCGGCGGCAACCATGGCGTAATAGCACCATGGTTACCGCCTTCCGTGTAATGAGGCCCATAGTGGCCTGGCACTGTATTAGGCCAGCAGCTTGCACCTGCACATCTGCATACAGTGATGATGATACTGCCCAGCTCACAAATATTTGTATCAATTGTACCTGGGGTAGACTGGCACGATAGAAGGCGCATGCACATTATGCTGTCCGTTGATTTTGTATGGCCAGCTGCAGCTCCCGAGGCCTAATGCAGTACAGTAATCATATGTCCAATTTTGGCATCAATATGTTGAAAGGAATATGATACGTTTTTGGACGGTCTCATCAGAATGACCGAGTGATTGCCAGGCCAGCACAGGACGCCAATTAAAATGAAAGTCAGTGGGTCAGTGTCATAAAACAAAATGATGGAGGGTGGCCTGTAAACTCTGCTGAGGTGTTCTACGAAGCTCCCTAAAGACTCCCAAGCGGGGCCATCATGCACGCGTAATGCAAATAATGAGATGATCACTCCATGCCCTGCCCTACGTGAAACATACCAGCCAAGCCGGTAACACTAACATGTGTATGTGCAATGGCAGAGGCAGGGTTTTTTTTGCTGGTGTGATGGGCGGCACCGGAGTGGGCAGTGATATTGTAAACAATTCAAGGTCAATGGTGACAGGTGAATATGTTTAGTGGAGGGACATTGACATCTCCCACAAATTTGTGCAAGTGTGCAAGAATAGTGTGGGGATCCCCAGGTGATGTAGGGTGATTAGCCACCAAGAACATATTTGTTAAAATTGGTGCATTTTACAACAAAATATTTATAAAATGGAGGTAAACGCCCATACAATTGGTTCTCTATCCTAAGATATAAAGAAATCCAGTAGATGTGACATTGAGTAGGACTCTGACCAGGGGTGTGACTTAAAGACTTAAATCATAAGACCCTGCAAATATGTGCTTTGGGTCATGCAGCATGGTCTCCCGTAGTGTTTTTGCCTGCAGTCTGCATATTGTAAATACATTGCCCTAGCGCAGTTTGTAATTAAATCACTGACTTTAAATAAAACACTCTCAGACTCAGTATATCAAAAATTCTGTCAGGTTAATTTTGTTAAAAGCAGTAATTGATTCAAGAGGGGCACCAACGTTAGCACTCACTTGCTGGTGGGTCCACGTAATGCAATTTTCTATTTGTACAAAACAGAGTGTAACACGAAAGCGTAAATGTAGGTAAAGTCACCTTTACTCTTGCATGTTTTGTAAAAATATGCAAAAACCGACTGAAAATTACATTTACAAAGGGCTTGTGGGCTTTTACCAAGTGTTAAGCAAAGGCCGATTCTATAGGAATCAATACATTCGTTTTAGGCCTCCATGAAAATCTCATGCAGGCATAAAACTAGAACGTTTTACAAGCAGGGTGGGCATGAGGAGGAGGATCAGTATTTCCCCCACCTGCCTACCAAAAAGATTTTCAAAATGCCAGATTGTAAAACAAGTGTAAAGATTGATGTAAGCCTTGCACACCTTATTTTTACACTTATTTTTGCAACAGCACAGCTTTTAACATGAGCCCCAACAAGTACATCCGTGTCATTCTGTAATAAAATCAACTTTGAGAAGGGACACTGTGCTGTTTTGCATAAAATCAAAGAGCATTTTGGGAACATAAGAATGAATGGGCACAGGTTTTTACAGTGGACAAATATGTCTGTGAAAGTGATTTATGCTGAAATCCTTTTGAGCCAGCAATATACACTGGGTTTGGTAAACATATAGTTTTCCACAACACTCACCCTAACAGTAAAATATCTCCAAACCTTGGGACATGTATACTCTTTTGGACAGGTTTTACTTTGGGCAGTGAGGTTTTTTCAATTCTTTCTCCTGAAAGCACTACAGCTATATTAGGGGGAAAAGTAGGGAAGACAGTGATGGCATAGTTTGGGGGGGGTTCAATTCTTTGAGGTCGTCAGGTAATTGTGCTTATGTACCTGCTTGTTTACATGAGCCAGTCCTACACCAGAGCTGGGGTCTGGGAGATGGGAGGGCTTCAGTCTCTATCTCTGTCCCTTCTTCCTTTCTTGCCCCATATCTGCTGTGCAGAATGGTAGCTCAAAGTTTCTCTCTTTATCCCAAGATGTCCTGGAGTTAGAGGAAAGAGCGACCAACCCAACGGTGAGAGAGTCAGCGGTGTACAGCACGACTGGCGAGGGATCTGCACTGAAAGCCAGTAATCAAGAAAATCCACGCTATATGCCTGAGAGCTGAGAAAGTACATTTTGTGGGCCAACGCTGCAAAACTCTGGTTGACAGGTGTTTGAATATCACACGAATAAGAACTTAAAAACATACAGTATCTCATGTGGGCAGCCATTTCAGGACTCTGGCGTACTTGCAATTTAAGCTAACTTGCTTACATACTTTAAAAGTGACGGTGCCTGTCATGTCCTGCCATCACAAAACTTAATTCAGGAAGTGGCAGGTGCTTCAGAGGGCTTTTTAAATCCTCACACATGTACAAAATAAGCCCTGGAAAGAAAATTGGACATTGATTCCAGGTGGGTGTAAGGACCAATGGGAGGTGGAGGAGGAGAATAAAAGGGAAACCGGGGAATCAGGTTAGTATAGGTTGTTCGGATGAGGTGAAGGGGGGAAAAGGCGGGCAGACAGAACATGAGGAAGAAGGATGGTGTTGCGGAGCGTGGATTAAGACTATTGAGAGCATGTGCGAGGTGAGGTATTAGTTGATGAGAGAAAGTGGTACTTGGGTGTGAAGGTTTGTGTAAGGTGAGGCCGACCAAAAGAGAGTATATAGAGGTGTGAGTGATAGTGTTTGGGAAAGGGGACTGGGAGTTTGAAAGAGGATGACTGTAGGAGAAAGTGAAGGTCGAGTGGAGAGTGGTGGGATGAGTGTGTGTTGGAGAGTAGAGGTAGGGGAGAGCGTAGTGGAGAGTAGTGTGAATAAAGTGTAATGAATAGTAGTGGGAGGAAAGTATAGTGGAGAGCAGTAAGAGGAGAGAGCAGTGCAGCGCAGAGAGGAGGGAGTAGCAGAACATAGGGGGAAGATTACACATTAGTTCCACCATATGCATACAAGTAGGCCTAAGCAACTCGATATCCTGCAATTTAAGTTTAACATTGTTCTCCAGTAAGTGTTGCATGTTCTTTGAGATCTGGATTTCTAGATATTTAAATACATTTTTGGCCCATCAGTGTCTTTGATTATTTTATACATGTCCATGTAATCAGGAATATTTCAGTTTTTGATATATTCAATCTAAAATTGGACTAACAAAATATTATGCTAAATGGTAGTTCCGTAAGCTTTCGAAGTCCCAGAGACCTCTGAATCATATGGTGAAACATTCCTTACCCTCCTTTATTTGTCCTCTCAATTGGTTATAGTTAGTTAATATGATGTAGGTGTTATTTATAGTTTTGATTAATTTAGGAAAGAATTTAGTAGGTATATTATTTAGTAGATGTATAGATGTAACTATCAAATCTACGCAATTGTCTTATGTAAATGTTTGTGACTGAAAATATTAAAAATATTAATATAAAAAATAAATGAACTGTACCATGTCAATATCACCATCAACGCATTAGGGTTTATTAGACCATCCCAGATTTTTTAGGACATGTTAGGTAATGCCTCTCAGTCATGTTGCATTTATTCAAAGAAAAAGGAAGAAGCTTGAAAGTTTTCGCAGCACAACCCAACTTGATTTTGTCTTCGATTAAAAGTTTTATTCCAACATTACAGAATACAAACAACATAAATGAACAACAAGTTTCTTATGCAAATACAAATAATGAATAATAAATACAAAATCAATTCAGCAAATGAGAAAAGTAGACTAACCAAGTGAAAAAGAAATCAGCAATTGAGAAAAGTGGACTGACCAGGTTAAAAAGAATGTTGTCTTGGAATGACCTTCTTCGGGGCCCAGTACCATGTAGCGCATGGTTAGCATGGTTTATTTCTCATTTACAATTCAGTACAAGTGAGCTTTTACATTGATGTCAAGGCAAAACCACAGTCAGTGGTGATAAAATTATAGTTAGAAGTAACCAGTTGCAGAAAGACACATTTCTTAGCTCAGGGGCAATGCAATTGTCTTGGAAGCAAGACAACGCGGTGCAAAACAGGTTTGAATCCCGATCCCGCGCTTAGAAACCACTCACTGGTGTTAAGTGTGTTACAAATGAACAATAAATAAATAAATAGTATTTAGAGACAAGTCGATCAATCCCTGAGCATTCTACAGGAGAGAGGGGAATCGAGAACAAAATCAGGGCAATCATGTGTAATCCAAAATAATGATTTAAAAACAATACACAACTCTATGGCAAGATGCTGACTATATGTGTAGAATTTGTGGCAGCGGCTCCTGAGTGTCAGACAAGAAATGCGTTGTTGTGTGCAGCTGGTCATGTGGCAGTAAAAGAGAATTGGAATACTAGGAAGGAGCTTGACAGTGCACAACAAGGATACAAATAAAAATAGATATGGTATGAGTGCATCAGTTCTGTAAGAAATGCAACTCGTTAAGTTAATAGTACTTGAGAAAAGATGCTACCCAATTCCCTATGCCATCATAACCCTCAATTTTTTTAAAATTTATTTATTTGTTTGTGTATATGGCGTCGGAATCCCGCAGACATCAGGGCTTTATGTACAGAGGGAAACAGAGGATAATTGATCCCTGGTGTATGGCAATTCAATATAACAGGTCAGTGTGAAGCCACATATGATAACATATAATGAAGCCTTAGTCCTAGCACTAGAGGGATTGAGGTTTGAAGACTGTGACGGAAATGTTTGAGGGAGAAAAGACAGAAGATTATTTTTCCGAAAATAACCGAAATTCGGCCAAATCTCCCATTCAGACTTTTTTTGCAGGCTTTTTGGACGTTTCCGCACTGGAGCCCCCTCTTTCATTGAAAACAGTAGAATGATGTGTTGAGGTATAAAGCGCATACCACCAATTGTTGTATTGATCTTCCAGAGAGAACCTGTCTGCCCATCAAAAACAGATGAACCTTCCAATAGGTGCACTGTGGAAGGAAGCTGTGACAAAATAAGAAAACTGTGTCTGCTCTGTGTGCGAAACAATTTTGTAACTGTAATCCAAAATGCAGGACAAAAGATGAGGAGGAGTAATGGACAGCAATAGCCTGCACATGAATGTTTGTATGATACGAAAAGAAAGGCAGTTGGAGAGGTGCACCAAAAAGTGGTTCTCAGTGCGGTGTGGGCTAGTGTCAGTCAATTAAGCACAATGTGAAGTGTTCAGCAGTGAGGAATCCAAACCTGCCAGTTGATGTACAATCAAGCGCAGTCAAGAGGAGTCACAAGCCACTACACTGTGTGTGACACCAGAGGGGATCACAGTGTGTTTCTGCTGTAGTGCAAAGTCCAGTCGCCAGGGAATAGATGATTGGCCAAAGGCTGCATAGCATGGACAGAAGGCACAAGTCATCACAAAGCAAGATGTAAAAACCTACCCCTAAGAATCAATCTGGGCAGAGGTTAGGATGTGGATTGAATAATAGAGCCAGACCATTCAAAGTTGCGGATTGGAGCAGAAATGGCGCCTTTGGGTTTGGTGCGCTTTATAAATTCTAAAAGAATACATTAAATAAATAGTAATTGTAGTAGAACACACAAGGAAGACGTGCACACGAAGAATAGAGATTGTGGTAGAACCCAAAGCCATTGCAGCTATCATTAAGGAATTTATTGTGTGTCAGCTCTTGGTATTTATTTAAGTTCTTCCAAGGATGAACAATAAATATTCAACAGATATGGAGCTGCATGTGTGCACTAGGTATTTAAGGGTATAACGGTATAGGGTTAAAGATACAGTGAACAACTTAATTGAAAAATAATAACCGTCACGTTGTTTGTACGGTATACCGTTTATACCGTTAAGTGTGCTTTTCAATCTTATTTGGAAAGGCTGCAGTAAGCAAGTTCTGTGCAGTCTTGGTCTTGCTGTTGGATGTGCGGTCTGCCAAGGGGGCCTTGTTTGGCAGACAAGAGCATAGGGAAAGTGAGGCCACATTATTAAATGCAGCTTTGCTGCTGTGACCGCTTTTTCTCTGTGATCAGTAGTCGGGTCAAAGATCAGCCGGCTTTGTGCAAATTGGGTTGAAAGCTGCACAGTGCCTGAATCTTTGTGTTCCCCATGCAAAGCTGGTAACGATGAGCTGACCGACTGGCTCTATAAGCATACCGGAGACTCCAGTTCATAGACTCCGCCAGACCTGGATTTCATGGGCAAACTAGAACAGAGTTATTTTGTTTCAGGCATTATTTATTTGAAAGGCAGCATACAGATTTTAAACGTTTTCATAGTCATGCTGCTCCGCGCTACAGGTCAGATCTTCTATGGTGATTGTCCCACTTTTCAATGTGCAATTAGCAAGACCACCGGGACATCACGAGATTGAGCTGAGGGCCTGAACTAAAAGAGAGCATTTTATTTTTATTTTTGTTCGTATGTAAACAAATATAATAAAATGCTCAGTGAGTTGCAAAACAGCAGAGCCAGGAGCACTTTGCTTAGCAACCACTCAGCCAGCAGGGGCAGAAATGTATCCATTCAGCCTGCCCCGGCATCATGTGCCATCAGTTCAGTAAGTTAAGGTCCTACTGCACTGAGCAAACACACATTGGAAAAGCTCCTGCTCTGGCGGTGCAAATTGTAAAAAAAAGGACGGCCAGTGAAGTAATGCATATCGAATTACTCTCCCCAAGGTTTAGATTCAAGTGTTTCTCATGGTCATGGATCGGATAGCCATCCAGTTCTGTTTTAGCTTCAAATTCTGGGATTTGTAGTTTTCCCACCAATTTGAAAGATGGGGAACTACACATCCCAGAATTCAAAGGGGGGAATGAACTGGATACCCTTCTGATGCATGTCCACAAACAACTTTAGCTCTGTAGACCAGGCATGGACTGGCCTAAGGGCAAGAGGCCCATGGCCGAACCAAAAATGTGAAATGCTTGTGTGGACCAGTTTTTTGGGTCAAAGTGGGGCACTTTTTTGGCCAAAGTGGGCCGGTTTGATGCGCGACTTCGCTATGCGGCTAATAGTTCTGACCACTAATGCTGAATAAATATTCTTTAAAATGTACAATTTGCATCACATTTTATCAAAACTCTCCCCCTTGGGTACTATTCAAACAGTGTTCCAAAAGAAATGAATTCCCATTTGCAACTGTGGGCCACTTTTATGTTGGTGCCCGAGATAATTGTATACCCCAGTATGACCCTGCTGTAGGCTGTGTGAACACTGGGCCTATCAGTGCTTTCTGCTAGTAAATAAACTGCCCCCCCCACTGTCCTCTGTGTAGATTTGCACATTGGCACTAGAGTTGTTGCTTCGCTTGATCCTTCACCTACGTGCCTTTTGCATATGGCACTGGACTCAAGCAGGCAGGACAGATTCTTAATTCAATTTGAAGTATCCAGAGCAAAGGGGGTGAAATATTTCTTTGGTCTATTCTCAATTTGGGATTCCACCCAGGAAAGCATTCCTCCCTCTGAACTCGCATCACAAGGGTCCTAATGCACACAGACATGGGGGAAACGGTAATGATGGGGCAGTGGTGAGGTGGTGGTCTAGGCCATATTTGTGCCGATGTGTATTTTAACTTTGTCATTTTTTTTGCCACTATCTTTAAGAAGGTAAATGAACATGTATTGCAAGAATCAAGAAGGAAATCAACAGCGCCCACTGAATGCTGTCCCTCTAGGATTACATGGTCAGTGATGACTCAAACATCAGACCTTCATAATAACCGGGCAGATGGTAAACAAGCCATAGTGATTAGATCACTATGCAACCTTTCTGCGTGTCTGTGTTGGCTATGACATTTTGACAAAAGAAACACAATGACATGGGCTTTCAGACCGCACATGAGTGACTTTTCTCCCTTTAATGGGATAAAGAGTTGTCAAAACAAACTTTTTGTCGCAGCGAGGGGTCATGATGCCCATGCCAAGTGGTTCCATAAAGAAATGCAAGTGGAGGCCAATTTTCAAAGCGATGACCTGTGACTGAGCAGCAAGCTCATTGCTCAAAATGTGCATTATAACACTTCCACTAGTCACTCTTTCATTCAAGGCGATCAAGTGATCGAGTGAGTGCCATGAAAAAACAATTCTGCAGCTGCCTTAGATTCCTGGAGGATCAGCTAAATATGTGCAAAGACAAGTTTCAAAATGCTACTTTGCTACAGCTGGAAAATCTTGCCTGCGTATTCGTAAGTTAACTATAAAGCATTGACTTAATGGTAAGTTAAAGAACTTCAAATGCAAAAAGGCAAAGTAAAAAAATAGCCCTTTTTTTGGTACAAGTAGTTTCAGTTGGAGCAGTCTTTAATGCCATTCCGTAAACCACACGTGCCTGACACAAAATCAATATGTTAGCAATAGGAAGAATAAATACAGTGCCAAGAAGTAAAAAGATTTACTTTGGGTTGGCGGCTTTGGGGTTTATATATTTATAATGGATAATGTTTTCTAAACATATGACAATGGGGGATTTCCCTGATTCTAAGATTGAATTTACATATAATAAGTCAAATAAAATGGCCACCGGGAAAGGGAAAACTTAGTCCCTTTTCCCTTTCCATGGTGGCCATCGGCCAACGGGAGCGGGCGCGCTGGGAACAGAAGTGTTCCCAGCGTGTCCGCTCCCGAGAAAAGAAGAAAACAGAATGTAAGTGGGGTTGGGAGGGAGGGTATAGTTTGCAGGGGAGGGGGGTGGAGGAAAAAAAAACTTACCTGAGTCCCTAGCGGGGGACGAAGGCAGCCCCCAGCCATGGGGAGGCTCGGAGCGGGGATTGCCCTGTTTCAAGCCTCCTCATTGGCTAAGGGGCTGCCACGCCCCCAGCCGGGAACAAACCCAGGCACGTACGTGAGTCCACAGGATTATACCGTGGTATGGCTCATAAACGAGCCAATCACGTTAAGTGTATTCCGTGGATGCACGTCCGCCGGGTACTAATTATTGTTCTGATCACAGAACCTAGCTTTACCTTGGATATTATTGGTAAAAGCTACTCCAGACGGGAATTACATGATTGGGCGAGTCCTTGGGTGGCCATAGCCTTCCCATTGTCCTTTACAACTGTTTTCCTTAGGTACTTCAGTCACGTGTAAAATCATTAACAAGACAGACATTTTCTTTCCTTGAACAAGTAACAGCTTGAGAGGTAAATACTAATCATATATAGACATGTCCAAACTAGACCAGAGTACAAAATATGTCAAAATCGATAAACATTTTCTCATTGAGATACCCTTAATCCCCCCGCCTTTTGGAACATTTGCAGGTGACTTTCACTAGCTAGCAGCACAAACAGAATTATTATCACCTTAGAGATCATCACAAGTGCACTGCTCTCTTGGGTAAGGTAACTCCATTCAGGACTCACAGGTGCCATTGAAGTTGGTTTTAACACATGTAATTATTTCCCCTGTATTCACCAATGTCTTTTTCTCTTTTTTTCCATTCTCTTCCCTCACCTTGAATACATTGTCCATGCTTCCCTTTGGTCAGGGGACACATTGATTCAAAAATGATATGTTTTTAATGATACATGTTTGTGGTGTTACAATATACACATTTTGGGGTAATGGTCTTTGATTATCAAGGTTATCACAGTAATTGTTTCATTCACTTTGATAGCACATATGACGATTCTTTGTTATTAGCCTTGACAAAGACCCGCGAGGGTCGAAACACATGTTGGCTTGAAACTTTGAATTTGTGGCTGGAACTTTTGAATCTGTTATTTTTGAAATAAAAGCTGTATCTTAAACATATATGGTTAAATAAGAAACTTCATTTTTGGAACTAGATTGTGTGAAACTACCAAAAGTCTGTTGGTAATCCTGTAAGATTGGCCTGGCACGATAGTAAGGTAAGAATAGCTGTGTTTCCCACTGCTGTACTGAGTCACGTTGAAACAGAATCACCCTCCAAGAGTGTTTGTTGGCATTCTTGCGTATCTTCCATAAAATTGCATTTCAGGAAGATATCCTGTTCCAAGATGGAGGAAGTGGACACTCACAAGGTTTCCATCTCGTGGCTAAGGTTCCAGAGTGCGGGAATGTGCCTGGTAATGTAGACACTGAGCTGCCTTTCAACCATAATTCTTTTCTGGAGAGGGAGCATTTCAGAAGGCTCCCACGGGGGCCAGACTGCATATCAAAACCTCCCGGCAAGACTTCTGAACTCTCAGGCCCATATTCTCATCAAGGTGTTAAGTACCAAAAAGGACGTTAAAATGGTTAACAACCTTTACGGTACTAAAGACCTTTTCTGAAGGTGGCGCATTCTTCCGAAGTCGAGAGGAATGTGCCACTTTCGGAATACATATGGCAGTTGCAAGGATGAGTTGGAACCCAACGTAGCAACCGCCACATTCGTAAACTGGCGTCTTGTGGTACTCCGCCAGTTTAATATGTGCGTTAAACTAACGCACATATACATATACAGTACCCTTTTGGTGGCGTTCAACTGGAGGAGTGCCACAAGAAGCCTTGTTTGGTGTAAATGAAAGTGTTCATATACACCTGTGTATTGTACATGAACACTTTCATGTACACCAAAGTAAGCAGCTTCAACGTTGCTGCAACTTTGAAGCTGCTTGCTTTGGTGTACATGAAAGTGTTCATACACAACACAGGGGTGTATATGAACACTTTCATTTACACCAAAGCGAGCAGGTTCAACGTTGTATCCTGCAACGTTGAAACTGCTCGCTTTAAATGAAAGTATTCATATAAACCCGTGCAGTGTATATGAACACTTTACTATCTCCAAAGTAAGCAGATTCTACATTCTGCAATGTCGTAGCTGCTCACTTTGGTGTATAGGAATGTGTTCATACACACCTGTGTTCTCGGCAGCATTTTTGTAAAATAACAAATTATTTTACAAAAATGCTGCTGAGATTGGATTGCGCCTGTTACAACTAAAACAGGCGCAATGCACACAATGCACTGTCGTGCTCTACGAGGACGCCCAGGCCCATTTGAGAATACTAGTGTAGCATGGGCGTCCTCTTTTGGAAATATGCAAGTGCAAACTTTCTCACCACAAAAGACCCAGGGATACATTTCCTGTGGGCGCAGCCATCTTTGGTCTCCTTGGTCACCCCTGCACTGAATAACTAAAGATCTCCTTGTGATATATCTCACAAAGATGCCAGTTATCTCTTGTGCAGTTGTGGAGAGAATGCTGCTGCACCACTTGATCCTTTATTCATAAACATGAGAAGCTAATAGTTGTGAACTTTCTGCCATGCATGCACTTATAACCATCGGAAAATTAATCGTTGGTTATAGGGGAGTAACAGTAATAAGCAGGCATGCACCCAGGAGAAAAATGGTATGGAATGTTACACCACCCTTTCTTTATAAATATCTGTTCTTAAAAAAAAATATATATATATATTTGGTGCACACCAGAAACTTTACAGTACATTGTAGTAGTAACATATGAGCAAGAGTGAAACTGTGACAGTAATGGTTGCAACCAGGAAGTATTCACTACAGCCAATTAATTTGACAGTGTGCATAATAGTCAGATACAATATTTAAACCTAAACTTAACGTATGTTATTATGACTCCATCTTCTTCACAATTTCATGAGGCAGATAATGGACTCTAGAAGTCCTTGCCCAGGACACACATCTGAACATAACATGAAAGCCTATGCATCTCCAAATCACCCCCACTGTTTGAGTAACAGTTTGCTATATTTCGAGACAAGTGTAGAAATAACATGTCTATCTCGAAGAAGAGAAATTACTACAAACAAACTGCCTGGTGTGTATAAATAGCTTGGAGAAAAAAACAGAATTGAACTAACATAGCAAATTCTTGAGACCTAATATTGGGTTGACTTAATATAGAAATCACAGATACTTCCCAATATAAAACAAAACAGAATACCTGAATCAAAGGCCATAACCTACTTACAAACAAAGTGCTTTAACAAAAGTGCAACACGTACCCCTTTGCAGTTACTGTTACAACTGCCCAAGATCAATCTTTGCGTTAATGTAAAGTTTAGACATTCACTTGCCAGAGTCATGAGATGTGTGAAGAGTATTGTTTTGTATTAAAGGTGCTAATTCAGTGCCAAATAGGAGGGAGCACCTATGACCTACGAAAGTAAGCAAGGGGGGCCGGGGCACCCTTTGGGGGAAAAACCACAGAAACACAACCAAACTGCAGTTACACCATACAAGAAGACCTCATGGGGAAACATGAGTGTGTGGGGTGCATTGGGTGTACTATCGGTCCAAGGGACCTCGCATTAGCACCATTGAGTGAAAACAAAGCCTGAGAAAACACCTTCAGCAGAAATGCACTCAGATAGGGCCCTGCCCAGGAAACCTTGCTCTAAACACACAATCACCACTCTAAGGTCTAGGGAGGCAGAGCCCCAGCTGTGCGTCACAGGCACTACTAAAGCAGCTAAGACAACACTGGTTGATGTGATGAAAGGGCGGGAAGCTAATCTTGCAGGCACTCGGAGGCAGAGGGAAAGTGGACTTGAGCCAGAGAACCGTTCACATGGCCACAAGGCTATGGGAAGGGGAAAACGGACAAAGGGGGTCATTCCGAGGTTGGAGGTAAGGAATTACCAGCACCGGTAAGGGTGCCGATGCCGGTAATCCCTTACCTCCGTATTCCGAGGTCCCTTTGCGGGTCCTTCCTTACCTCCTGCTTTTAGCAGGAGTAAAGTACGGGACCCGCAAAGGTACTTCGGAGGTAATTACGGTACCGTAATTTACGGTGCCGTAATTACCTCCTTCCCCATTCCCATTGAGCCCTATGGGGCAGAAATGGGAATGGGGAAGGGCAAAAGGTGAATGGGGAATTACCGGTCCCTCCAACCCTGGAATGGACCGGTAATTACTCCATTCACCATGCCGGATTTGGGACGGTTTCGGAGGCAACCATGGAGCTAATTACTCCATGGTTAGCTCCAAACCCGGAATGAGGCCCAAAGTAACGTTCTTGGAAGGGCCAATCAAAAGGTACGTTTTGTTGTCTCTGGGAGACAGCCAGCCTTCAGAGTATCCACTACGGGGTTTGCGAAGGCCGATATGTAGCAGGTACCATGTGAATGTCTCCCTTCCCACCAGAAGCGTGGTGTCTCGTGTTCTTTCCTCATTGGTGCTGATCAATGGCAGCATAATAAAGTTCCAGCTGTCAGCACAAAAGTTATTTTACTAATTGCAAACTTTTCCTGGGAGGGGTGAGAATCAATGTGGTGCCACATGGGGAGGCAATGAGTTGGAATACTTTGGAACCGTTTGCTCCAATCATGCTTCACTAACCTACGTCCACCACTAAGGATATGAGGTAACCTAGCCAATGAGATTCTTGGGAAACATCAAAAATATGAACCCACTAAATTGCAAGTGTTTCTAAGTGTCTTGAACATTGTATTATTTGGTATAAAACTAATGTTTGCAGTACGCGCAGTTGTCAGGTTTTATCCATCAGTTCTAGTCCACTGTTCTGTTTTATTTGGGCTTGCCCAGCTGCTTCTTTCCCAGTGTTTTTTTTTGGTGGTGTTTGGAGGACCCCTGAGTACACATTCTTGAATCTGAAATGTGTATTCTGTGAAATAAACTCTAGTAAAACCATTATTCATTACTTTGCTGCTCCTATACGGTTCACTTAGACTTTCACCCATTCCATAATTTCTTGACCCAATGTCTGAGGTATGGAAATATATGGACTGGTGATATTGGCTGTAAAGGAATGCAAAGGAATGTCTCCTTCTTCTAATGCAATTGATGTCAATATTTGTAATAAGTGCATAATATCCTTGATCAACATACTGCATAGCGGTCAATCTGGTTTTAGGCCAGCACATAGTACCGAAACAGTGCTTGTAGATCTACAGTCGCACATGTTTGGGATTCTTGAAAAAGGCAAGTTGGACCTAATGGTTCTTCTTGACCTCTTTGCGGTTTTTGACTTTCTCGACCACCAGTGTCTTTTGAGTACATTGGAGTCTATAAGAAATGGCTCTAAAGAAGCAATTGCATGGTTCCAGTCCTTATTCCATCGAGTATCCAGAATACATTGGGGTGATGCCTTCTCACCTCCCGCTCCCATCCAGTGTGGTCTGCCTCAGGGAGCCTGCTTGTCACCCGTGTTCTTTAGCATCTATGCTCGACTCCCTTGCAGCCTCCTTGAGGGCTCTGGCACAATGTTCACTAACTACGCGGATGATACGCAGTGGGTCTTGGAACTTAGGGGTGATTTCTCTCAGGACTCCTTGAAACTTCTTAATATATATAACTTGATTGAATCATGGATGTCACAGAACTGGATGTGTTTGAATGGAGGAAAGGCAGAGGTTTTGATTTTTGGCTCGTCTCAAGCCAGATCGAAATTGAACATCAAATATGAAAGCTTTCTTATTAATGACAGTGTCATCCCAGTCCAGAGCAAGGTCAAAATGTTAGGCATTATTCTTGAAGCCTCCCTTAATGTAGATGAACATGTCCACTTGATTACCAGAAATTGTAATTATTGTCTTTGTCTTTTAAGAAACATTCGGCCATTTCTAATGGAGGAAAATTGCATCACATTCGCCTGCGCCACCATCTTGGCACGGCTAGATTACTCTAATGCCCTGTTACTCTGGGCTATCATCCCTTGCTTAAAGAAATGTAAACGTATTCAAAATGATGGCGTACGGATCATTAAGAATATTTCTAGAAACAATCACATCTTGAAGCACAGGAGAGATCTCCACTGGCTACGCATATAAGAACGTATTAATTTTAAAGCTTTCACTTTGGCTATTTACGGTATTGCCCCCTCGTAGTTAAAGTCTTAAATCTTTCTCTGCACTCCAACCAGATCTTTGTGTTCTTCCAATCTCGCTCAGTCCCACTGCCCTGGATTCAAACACACCAGAGGCTTGGGAAGATCCTTCTCTGTCTGTGCTTCTAGGGTTTGGAATTCCCTTTCTTCTGGTTTAAGACTGGAAGTGAACTTGATGTCTTTCCACAGGGTGCTGAAAACTCTACTTTTCAAATAGGAGTTCTCCTACCTTGTATTAATTTAAAATCTCTATATCATGTTCCTCTTGTATGGTCCTTAGTGTTTGTGTGAGCCCCAATGCTTGCGGGCTGCCGACACCTTAGAAATGAATAAATGAATGTATGCCTTAGTCCTTTGAATTAAAGAATTCAGGAAATAGTCAATATATAAATGTAAGCATTGTAAAACAACAATAGTGGCTACCACTACTGGCCTATAGGTGGTTTGGTTTGATGTTTGTGAACTTTGGGAAGTAAATAATAGATAGGTACTCTGAGATATTGCAACTTAAGAAATATCTTGGTTTCATCTTTACTCCAACCCATTTCCTCAGCATGAACAAGTATTGTCATCAAATTAGTTTGTATGTCTTGTGTAGGGTTATGTTCAAAGGTTGCATGCATTGCCTCTGACCTAAGTTGTCTCTAACATTCTTCATCATAATGAATGGTGTTCATGATCACGTGTAGTGATATTGTCATCTGTGTATAATTCCTTAATAAGGGACATTTCAACCCTGATGAAATTGCAGCATTGTGGTTTCTTATAAGATGTTTGCTTTGAGTGCCTGACAGTGCAGTGCAGAGTAGAGCAGCCTAGCAGTGTCTCGTGTTGATTGGACTTCCTTCTGCGCATTTACATGGAGATCGGCTAACTCTCCTTATAAAAGGTACCTGACCTGCGCGTTGCTGTGAGTGCCTGAGCGTGCAGGCTTCCGTCTACAGAGAGGGGGCTATAGGCTGGAGATCAGTGACAGAAGAGGGATCCTGAGTAAGCCCAGAGGCACATTCTGGACAGTGTTCAGTGGTGTGAGTAGTACTACATCACTGTAGGTAGAAGCAGGTGGAAGCGGTCATCGTTGTTTATTGTTGGCTATTGGCATATGTTTTGTGAGCCGGAAGGCCTTTGGAAGTGAGGGCTAGATTACTATCTGAGGCTATTCCCTCTGATTTATGTCGTGACCGAGGGTGAGCCTGGTTATCGCTCTTGTGGTGTAACTCTTATTCCTGGTGCGTTTTTTAGAAGTGCTTCTTTGCATTGTCTCGAAGTTAGGTATTTTGGTCGCGTGTGCTGCATGCACTGCCTGGTGTGGAAATACACTAAAACAACCAGAGGCAATAAGTAAGCATACTTGCTCACACCACAGTCATATAACCCATTGCTGGCAAGGAAGCGTGGCCTGTATAGAACTATCATGAGTGCGTGCAGAAAGCCAAAGCAGGATAATTATAACCTGTGCTGAAAACAAAAGGGGAAAGAAAACAAGAACGGAAACAGCCACCCCACGCGACCAAATGTACATGGAACGCAGCCTGCTGACGCAAGAGACACTCTGGCTGGGAACAAACACAAGCTTTTTTGAGGTGGAAATCCAAGTACAGCTGAAGGTTCCTGGGTCATTAACTACTTTGGAAAGAAATACCTCAAATCCATCAGGCTCTATGGAGATCGATAACAACAACTCGCTTCTCGAACTCTGCTATTCATTACAAAAGAGTATAAATGGCCAGACGCAATCAGTCATGGAGGTTTCCTACGGAGCAAAAGTCCATGCTGGTGGAAACGGTCCAATTGGCCCCTGTGAGCTCATCAGCTCGACTCTCTGCCGCACCTGTGTTGCTTGAAGAGGAAAACGAGGAAGTATCAGTGATGGAAAGCAGCAAGGACACTTGCAATAATAATTCGGCGATTGAGGCGACACAGTTTGCAAAAAAGGCCCTATTAAGACTGTGCAGTAAGATGCATGAAGAAAGTAATCTGCAGGGGGCTGCCTTGCTGCAACATTGAGGGCATATCATACAGTATTCAACATCGGAGGATGGCGGAGTGACAGGAATCTGCCAATGAAAAAGAAATAGCTGTTAAAGATCTGAACCAGCCGGAACTGGTAAATGCCAAAAAAAAGCAATGCCAATATTTCGCTTAACCTGAAGAGAAAGAAGGCCAAAGCACTGAAATCTAATATGGCACCTGTAAAATTAGTTGGTGGATTAAAAATGACGGAGGAAACAGTGGCAAACAGCCTTACGGCTATGAAAAAGGCAAAAGAAAGGGCAAGTCGAAAATAGAAAAGCGTCTAAAGAAGGATGGAACTCCAACTAGCTGGGTTAGGAAAACGTAGAAGGCTAACACTGGGATTGAACTGGAAGAGGCTGTGGAGAACAGTGATGGCGAAAGCATTCTTAGCTTGGTGGAAGTGTCCCTGGAAATGGGTGTGGGATCAACTCCTGTGCATGGGGCAATACCAAGCGGCACAAATAGCATTGCTGTTAAGTCTAAACATGACTTAAAACAGAATAATCATGATGCACTTAAAGGAGGCGGTAAGGCTTTTGTGATCGTAACCTGTTCCCTACTGCTGCAGAGAAGCGGCTTAATAGGTCGGCAATTATGAAAGTTATGAAATGAATACCCCAACTGCGTGTAATTGACTCCAGGGACATGCACTATGTGGAACAAGTGGCAGGCAGTCGAAGCCTGACTTCAGTTGTTTACTGCTATTCTTATAATGCTGGAGATCTGATTGATCAATATTCATCATGTTTGCAAAAGATGCGGTTAGATTTTGAGGTCATTAGGAAATATTTGTATTCGATGTATCTGCAAGAGGCCAGTGGCAATTATAGGCGAAAGCACAAAGCTTTTGAGCAGCGAAACATGCATAGTAAAACCCTGGTTGCAACTAGGCACCTGGGATGTATGGCCACTGTTAACATGGGTGAAGGTAGAAAGGCAGCGTTTTACATGGTAGTCGAGTCCTTCAATGTTCCCCTAATGAATGGACATGGCCTACAGGCCCACTGCCATCAAATGGCGCTTATCAGCCATGATATGTCAATATCCTTGCATGGAATACCCGTGATCATACCCATTTTGTGAATAATCTCCATGACCATATATAGTGTACAGTGCCAAAGGTCATGCTCACTGATCAGGGCAAAGGGCCTGGCTAATGGGCCCAAAAGACATGTACAGTGGCCATGACTGTGTAACCACATATTGTGTACAAAAGAAACATATTGAGAGAACATGTACAGTGGACACGGCCGAAGGCCATGGCTAGAGGTCTGGTACTGTTTCAAAATATACAGTGGGCACTGTCGAAGGCCATGCTCACCGGCCAAGGCCCAAGGCCCCAGCTAGTGGGCACGAAAGACATGTAAAGACGTGGTCACCAAGTGGGCCCAAAAGAAAGATATTGGGAGAACATGTATAGTGGGCACGGCCCAGTAGTGTTTAAAAATATACAGTGGGCACGGCCAAAGTCAATGCTCACTTATCATGGTCGAAGGCCCTGGATAGTGGGCCTGAAAGACATATATAGTGGCCACAATCAAATGGTGTGGCCACCTAGTGGGTCCGAATGAAACATATTGAGGGAACATGTACAGTCACTGGCCATGGCCGAAACCATGGCTAGTGGGACGTAAAAACTAAATTATAACAAAGCCCTTGAAATTCACTGAAAAAACATTAGTTAAGGTTCACTTAAGTTGAGCAGATTTAACCCAACAAAATCCTTGAAACTCAGTGGATGTGGCCAGCTTAAATGGGCAAGTTTCTGTTACAAACCCCATGATCACATACATATAATAAGTGAAGGGATTCACAATGGCATACAAAATGGCATTATGGGGGGCATAGCATTATGAGGGACATCAACGGGAACGCTTAAGTTGGTCATGCCTTCCCACATCTGCTGATGTTTAAGGGTTTTGTTGTTTTAAATCTGTGCAACTTAACTTCATCTTAACTAAGGTTTTTTCACTGAATACATATATTTTCTGCCTAAACTGCATAAGAGCATGAGAAAACTTTTTGCTTCTTGGTAGACCGATCGTTACTCTTTGTGGAGCCCTGCTAGAAAACATTTTGAAATTGGTGGATGAAACCTTGGTTTGTTTTGTGACTTCATTACCTTAATATTTGAGGGACACCAAGGACTTTCTAAAAAAAATAAATGGCATACCGTGGGAATCTTGTTTCCTATTGGCTACATTATATGTGGTGTCCCTTCATACATCAATCAAACATGTTGATGGTCTACGAGCCTGTGATTACCCCTTCAATACAAGATCCATTCATTATCTAAAACATGGGAAAATTTACTTGGAGATGATCCATCTTTGTCTCACAAATTACATCTTTTTGTTTAATAAGGAGTTGTACATCCAACTCCAAGGGACGGCCATGGGCACTACATTTGCCCCATTGTATGTCAACCTTACCATGGGGTGGTGGGAGAAATTTGTGGCCTGGCACCCAGAGAACAGTAGATATACAGACAAAATAGCACTCTGGCTATGCTACATTGAAGATTTGTCAAAATCTTAAATGTGAATCATTTAAATTTGAAGTTCACAGAAAGCCACGACAAGTCTGCTATCATATTTTGGGATAATCTTATTAAAGTGGTACAAGGTGAACTCATAACAGAACTTCACAGAAAACCCACAAGTTCCAATATACCTCTGCATGCAACGAGCAACCACCCCATGTCCTTTAAGTGGAGTATACCAAATGGGGAGTTCATCAGAATTCACCGGAATTGCTCTAAAATTGAAACCTTTGACACAGAATGTGCATTGATGGGCAAAAAATTCCAGAATCGTGGATTTCCCAAACATGTTCTGAAAAGGGCCTATATCAAAGCCCGAGGGAAAGATTGGAATTCTCTTCTTATATATAATTCAATTTTAAATGCGGCCCAAGAAGATAAAAACACACGTTTGATCCTAACCTATGGCAATGGGTCGAATGACATTCGCCAAATAATCAACAAACATTGGCATGTGCTCAAATTAGATGAACATTTAGAGAACACCTTGGGTGAAAAGATTAACATCACTTTTCGCAAATCTATGTCACTGAAAGATAGCCTGGTATCAAGCTATATGAGCCCGAATGTCAACACCATAGCTGATTTTTGGTGGAGTAGAATCATTCCAGATTTTTACAGATGCACGAAATGCAAGGCATGGCAATATGCTATCAACTCAAAGAGCTACTGCCATCCTGTCTTGGCTACTGATATTAAGATCATGTCTAAGATCACTTGCAACACTATCTACGTGATCTATGTTGGGAGCACTATTGGCAAACTCAAACTTACAGGCCGATTCATGGAATAAATGTGCGCCGAAAATTCCGGCGCAGAGGGGCCTATACGTGCGCTGCGCCGAAAAATAGCGAAAAGCGCAGGGAAACCAGCGCATGTCGATTCATGGAAGGCCGTGCGTAAGAAAAGCATAGGACGTGCGCTGAAAAAGTGCGCGGCGCACGCCGGCGCACAGGTCAACCAACGGCGTGCGCCACGGCCACTGCGCTATCACTCCGAGCGCAGCGCACAGCTCTAAAGTAGGCGGAACACAGGGCGGGACACTCGGAATGGGGAATAAAATGGGGCACAACACTCGGAATGGGGAAGAATGTGGGCGGCACGGGGAAGTACAGGAGGCAAGTGCGCGGAACGCCCACACGCACTCCGGCAACACGTATTCATGGATTCGAACAGGGCAAAACAGCGCTCGATCAAACCAGCGCACAGGCCCAAAAACGTACGCCACAAGTAAGCAGGCGGTAGCGTCCCGACACACTTAACGAAAGTGCGCCAAAACCTGCGCCAACAAATACCACCCACATACAGCAATGGGCCATACCGTGACCCCAAAGGACAAATGAGGTGCAAAGGTGTACGCCATTAACACGGACACCCACTGTTCAAAAATTCGCGCTTGTGTGTACAACGGGTTGCGCGAGAAGTCACTCGCGCGATTGCCCTGGGTACGTGTATCCCGGGGTGCGGGGAAGTCCCACACGCGATTGCCCTGGCCACGTCGATATCAGGGGTGCGTGTGAAGTTCCACACGCGAAAAGCCAGGGTACGTCAATTACAGGGGTGCGCGGGAAGTTTCACACGCGAAAAGCTAGGCTACGGGAATTCCAGGGGTGCGCGTGAAATCCTACACGCGAAAAACTAGGGTACGTCATTTACAGGGGTGCGCGGGAAGTTTCACACGCGGCTCTGCTGGGTGGGTCCTCACAGGTGTTCCATTCACACCCTCCACGTCCCCTGCATGCAACCCACACCACAGGGGACTACCCTGCACACCTGCTCATGCCTCCCACCACCCCCACCCCCCCCGCAGTCAGGGGCACCTGCCAGAAGGCCCCCACCCATGTCTACCACCACCCCCACCCCCCCCGCAGTCAGGGGCACCTTCCAGCAGGCCCCCACCCATGTCTACCACCACCCCCACCCCCCCAGCAGTCAGGGGCACCTTCCAGCAGGCCCCCACCCATGTCTACCACCACCCCCACCCCCCCAGCAGTCAGGGGCACCTTCCAGCAGGCCCCCACCCATGACTACCACCACCCCCACCCCCCCAGCAGTCAGGGGCACCTGCCAGAAGGCCCCCACCCATGTCTACCACCACCCCCACCACCCCAGCAGTCAGGGGCACCTTCCAGCAGGCCCCCACCCATGTCTACCACCACCCCACCCCCCCAGCAGTCAGGGGCACCTGCCAGAAGGCCCCCACCCATGTCTACCACCACCCCCACCCCCCCCCCGCAGTCAGGGGCACCTTCCAGCAGGCCCCCACCCATGTCTACCACCACCCCCACCCCCCCAGCAGTCAGGGGCACCTTCCAGCAGGCCCCCACCCATGTCTACCACCACCCCCACCCCCCCAGCAGTCAGGGGCACCTGCCAGAAGGCCCCCACCCATGTCTACCACCACCCCCACCCCGCCAGAAGTCAGGGGCACCTTCCAGCAGGCCCCCACCCATGTCTACCACCACCCCCACCCCCCCAGCAGTCAGGGGCACCTTCCAGCAGGCCCCCACCCATGTCTACCACCACCCCCACCCCCCCAGCAGTCAGGGGCACCTGCCAGAAGGCCCCAACCCATGTCTACCACCACCCCCACCCCCCCAGCAGTCAGGGGCACCTTCCAGCAGGCCCCCACCCATGTCTACCACCACCCCCACCCCCCCAGCAGTCAGGGGCACCTTCCAGCAGGCCCCCACCCATGTCTACCACCACCCCCACCCCCCAGCAGTCAGGGGCACCTGCCAGAAGGCCCCCACCCATGTCTACCACCACCCCCACCCCCCCGCCACCAGGGGCAGCCTCCACCAGGCCCCCACCCATGCCCCCCACCACCCCCACCCCCCCGCCACCAGGGGCAGCCTCCACCAGGCCCCCACCCATGCCCCCCACCACCCCCACCCCCCCGCTACCAGCGGCAGCCTCCACCAGGCCCCCACCCATGTCTCCCAACACCCCCACCCACCAGCACTGTGGGGCACGTGGCCAGCAGGCAGTCAGGCAGCAGCAGATGGCAGGTGGGAACGTGCTCAGGGCTGTGGGGGGCAGTAATTTGGCCTCCTGGCCAGGAGCGTGGTCTCTCGTGTGTGAACGCGTGGACAGCCTGATAGGGAGTGAAATCCCACACGTCAGCGTGTGAATCGAGGAAAGGCCCTTAGCGCGTAAACCCGTCAACAGCATATGCGCGCCTATAGTCACCTGCACGTGCAGGAAATTGTTGCGTGACACGTCCCAGTGTCAAAGCGTGTGATTGGTGAAAATGGATCTACACGCAGAAGTGACAAAGCGTGTGATTGGTGAAAATGGATCTACACGCAGAAGTGACAAAGCGCGTGATTGGTGAAAATGGATCTACACGCAGGAGTGACAAAGCGTGTGATTGGTGAACGTACACGCGCGTAAGTGACGCTGTACGTGTGGGCCTGTATATAAGGTACATGTAGAACACCATTTCCTTGTACGTGCTTTTCGTGGAGAGCGAGTGGGTGAATTCTGTACTTCTTGTCGTTTCACACGCAATTTACTTCACGGCGTTTCCAGTTCGTACTCCCTGTTACCTCTGACAGCTTTTTCTCTATTTTTCCTCTTGTACTGGTTTACCTGGGCCTGTTCCCTCAAACAGTGTCCCCTTCTACTGTTGTCCTGTCTTCTCAGAGAGCGTACACATCTTCTTTTGGCGGGGGTTTAGCCAGCCAAACGCGCTCATTTTTCACGCTCTTTTACCTGGCAGACGGTGAGTCACGCACGTATCCAACTTCTGTGCTTGCCCCGTGTGTAGCCTACCCCTTCAGAGGTCAATCTAGGCTGCGTGTGACACGCATACGTTCATTCTTGTGTTACTGGGTGCCAGAGCGTAGTGCAGGTTTTTCTTTCTGCACACGTGGTCTAGGAGGGGTTGCGTGCACGTCATCTCCCTTTTTTGGGCCTCCTGTGCGTTGCGTGACCCGTCATCTTTCCCCAGGGGTTACAATCAGCCGTGCTAGAGCACTAGGGTACAATTACCATCTGGTACCCAACCCCTTTGACCCCCAATTGCCCAGGACAATTGTCTACAGCCACTCCCATACGCACATTAATATCAGTGCCATGGCTGGGAGGCGAGGATTCCGTAAGGGTGGCAAAGGTGGAAGAGCCACAAGTGGTGGCCGTGGTGGATCCGGTAGGGGACGTGGTCGTAACTTGCAGGGTGAGCCTGTCCCCCCATGTGTGGAGGACCAGTCAAGGGCACCCATCATACCCCCCCCTCCCCCCCTCCCCCCCTCCCGTTGAGGCTGAAGTGGCTGACACCATCCATGCTCAGCCCTTGTTGGACCAGCCCATTGTGGCACCAGACCTGGCTGACTCCATGGCTGACTTCCAGGTCAGCAGGGCTACGACACGTGCGCTGGTGCACGTTGATGCTATCATGCCACGTGGATCTGGGGCAGCAAGGTCATCTGCTGCCCCAAGTAGGCAGGGCGGAGAGGCTGCAGGGGCAGCTGCAGCCCCATCCACCCCAGCTCTCACACACCCAGCCAGGACAGTGTCCGTCCTAGTCCATTCTGCTGACATTCCCCATGACACCATTACACTTGAGCCAATGCCTGCACCAACTCCCATGCTGAGTGTGCAATCCCACACACCTGATACAGAGCCCACCAGGGCTCCTGCCCCTAGTGTCCAGAGCGGCGCAGGACACTCAGGATCACCACCACCTTCCAAGCGGAAGAGGAAGAGTGCTCGTCCGGCACAGGCTGATGCCCCCGACACGGCTACACAGTCCGGTCCGTCGAGGAAGCCCAGCTTCACGGATGTGGAACTGAATGCACTTGTCGAGTATGTGTCCGGACATGATAACGAGATGGTCATTGTTGCAGGATCCAAGACCACACCTGCACAACGCCAGGCACACTGGCAGACCATTGCGGACATCGTAAGTGCCCTTGGAATCGTGAGGCGCACAGCCAATGATTGCTACAAGCGCTGGAATGACCTAAAGCGCAGGGCAAAGAAGAAGCTGGCCTCAAGTTATGCCGCAACTCTAGTGACTGGAGGTGGGTCTCCAGTAGAAGACATGGAACTCACTCCACATGAGTCAGTCGCTGGGACCTACGTCACGGAGGAACAGATCCAAGGCGTGGGAGATCTGCCTGATTACGAGGCATTGTCCGGTGAGTGCACATGCATGTGTGTGTCATCCATGTGCATGGTGTGTGTGTGAGGGCATCTGTTTGTGTGCCAGGTGAGAGTGTGTGCGCCTGAGTCGAATGGGTCAGCCATGTGCTTCATGCAAGACATCCTGGGCAGCTGCATTTCGCCATTGCAGTATCCCTTCTGCCAACAGTAGACATCTAGCCCAACAGCACCCAAGTTGGCCTTGAAGTGTCACCTTGCCACTACATTGTTGATTATTTTCCTATGTTCAATCAGACAGATTGTATGCATTCCACCACTTATACTAGGCATTCCTCAGTCCTCTAGTCACATGTATGGCATGGCCATGGTAAAGTGGAGTTACTTTGTTACCTGGATATCATATGTTCACACATGTCCCTGTGCAATTGGACCATATTGGACTGGCAGCTCCAGGTGATAAAGCAGACCTGTCAGAATTAGAAAAGCTATTGCATGTGGGAACTGGACAGAATGAATAAGTGCTGCCCTCCTCTCCATCTACACTCAAAAGCAATGGCACATGCCATCTGTGTGATGGCATGTGTGTGTCACCTGGCAATCACAGGGCAATGTGTGATGCCACTGCCAGGCAGCATGCATGAAATGTGTTCATCTTCCATCTTTGTGTAATGAGTGTGTGCCATTTGCCTGCCCTTCATACGCAGTGAGGGTGCATGCATGGGAGGGTCTTAGTCATGTGGGACATGTGTCAATCAAGTACTGGTTCTCTTTTTCACAGCCCTCATTGTGTGCCATGGTGCTAATGCGGGTTTCCATTTCTTTGTCATTATGTCATTGCAGGGGAAGACGCACCTGATACTGCTGGGGTTGTGGAGATGGTGCAGAGCCAGGAGGGGTCCGAGGGCCGACCAACCACCAGTGAGGGACGTGGTGTGCTGGTGGGTGAAAACCCACAAGTGCTGCAGGTCGTGCTCTCAAGGGGTGTCTCTGGCTGCACCTCCCCCGAGCTGTACTCAGCTGTTGACTCGGATGATGAGACCTACGTGCCGTCGCAGGTGAGTGTTCCAGGGAGGGAATCTGTTCTGTCCCACCCACCTGCACCAGGGTCAGAACCCTCAATGGGGATGTCAGTGTTGGCAGCTAGGCCTTTGGTGGTTACGGATGCAGGGTCACACTCCGCGACATCTGATCCTGTTCCTGGGCCAGCAGATCAGAGGGGGAATGCAGTCCCAGACATGTGTGGTGCCCGCCGACGTGGTGGCCGTACGCCACCTGGCAATACCGTATGGGAGCATCCGAGATGATGGCTCAGGCCATGGATAGGGTGGCCACTTCCATTGTCCCCCCTGAAAGGCTGATGGAGCAACTAGAGCAGGCAACCGACTACATCTGCCAGTCACACAGGGAGGACATGTTGGCGTCCAACAGGGACAGGCGGGCGGCACTGGCGACTCTGCAGGAGGCCATCTCCATAGAGTCCCAGGGCCACAGGGAAGCCCTGAGGCAGGAGCTACATCAACTCAGGACGACTCTTGTTGAGCTAGAGGCTTCAACACACCAAAGGACAGAACAGCAGCTGGAGCGTCTCACCCGTACGCTCTCAGCTGAGATGCAAGCAACGAGGGCGGAGGTCCGGGCATCCCGTGAGTTGTTGCATGGGGACCTCCGCACCCTCATCCTCCAGAACGAGACCTACCACACCCGCATGCTTGCAGCCATGGAGGAACAGAGTAGGGCCTTGCATGGGCTGCCTCCCATAGTGCAACCACCTCCGGATGCAGCTGCACAGGGTGATAATAGCGACAGCAGTGATACTCCCACAATAGGGTAGCCGTGTGGGCCATGAGCCCATGGAGGTGTTTTTTTTTCCCAGGATCCACACAGGTGGTTTCTGGTGTGCACCCTGACCTCGGACCTCCTGGGTGGCCTCCCCAACCCCCCCGGGCCCTTTAATGGCCATTTTTGATTTTATTCATATTTTCATATTTTTTAAATTTTTATTTTTATTTTTATTTTTATATTTTTCCCAATTTTATGGGGACACATTGTTGGCTTCCGTGGTTCCTGTGGGCATACGCTGCATTGTGGGTGGGCACATGCAGGCTTGTCATGTATTAGGTTCAGATGCCTGGGTTTGAGTCACACACACCCCTCCAGCTTCCCGTTTCCATGGGCTTGCAAAGGGTGTGCCCAAGTGACATTGAAGTACATGGTGACATTGGACTCCCACTACATGTGTGGGTAGTCTAGTCAATACTGTGTATACATTCCTAGTGCATATTGCTGTTGTGTTGTACACTGCATGTTGCATTGATGTGTAACTCATCATCTGTGTCTGCCTCCCAATTTGCAGGTCCCTTCCTCATGTCTACACAAGGCCCTCTAGTCTGGAGATGGGGTCCTTGTTGGCAGCAGTGCACCTACAACTCTACATGGCACCAACACTGTTCAGTTGGAAGTGGTGGGAGTGCAGGCATATCCAGGTGGTGAGACAACTGATTTATTACATTACTGAAGTCATGTTTATGGTAGTACGTGCTCAAGTATGTTGTTTGTCCTGCATTACAGTGAGCATTTCAGGTGTAGGAAGTTTCAATTGGGGACACTGTACATCGCAACACTTGTCACATTGTGGGGATTACTTTGTTTAACTGCACATAGCATGACATGGCACGGTGTGTTGTGTGGCGGTGCTGGGGATGGGTTGGGTGACATGGCACTGTCCTCTTGTTGCATTTAGCAAGTGGGTATTAATTTTGGCTGCTTGAATGTGTTCCTTCACAAAACTGCATTGGTGTAGTGTGTGGGTAGGGATGCACACATTGTAACACTTCCAGGTGAACAATCTCAGGCTGATATGCTTTTCACGGTTGAATCTCCAGACATTCAGGATCAGTGTCAGGTTGAGTCATCATTGATTGTCAGATGGAATGTGCCAGGCCAGTGTGCACTCCACAGGGGAGTGAATACTATGTGAAGTAATTAGCCACTAGCTGTGTACGGGCTGCCTCCCCTCGTGCCCTTTCCCCTCCCATGCGCAGCGGCTGTGCATGTGGTTGGGGATGTGGGGCCACCACCATGTCCACGGGCAGGCCCCGGCGTGTTGCAACGTTGTGCAGGACACATGCTGCCACTATGATCCTGCACACTACTGGGGGAGCGTATAACAGCTGCCCGCCAGAACGGTCAAGGGAGCGAAAGCGTGACTTTAGCACTCCGAATGTGCGCTCCACTATGCCCCGGGTTGTAATGTGGGCTGTGTTATATCTTACCTCGGGTGGCGTGGTGGGGTTCCGAATTGGCGTCATCATGTGGGGGCTGAGAGGGTAGGCACTGTCCCCTGTGGAGGTGGTGATTGGTATCATTGGTGGGGTTGTGACCTTGCTCAGTATCCAACATGCATGCATGTGCAGTGGCATACATACTCACCGAGAAGCCATGTATCGCCATGCCGCCCAGCATCTATGTCCCGGCATAGGGTGGACATTTGGTAAATGAAGCTGTCGTGGGTGGACCCGGGATAGTTGGCATATACTGAGGTGATGATTCCCTTGGCATTACATACTACCTGCACGTTGATGGAATGCCAGTGCTTGCGGTTCCTATAGATGTGCTCAGATGCCCTGGGGGGACGTAGAGCCACATGGGTGCAGTCGATGGCACCTAGCACTTTGGGGAATCGTGCCACTCCGTAAAAATCCAGGGCGGCAGCATGCCTTTCAGCAGGTGTTCTGGGCAGGTATATGTGCCTGCGGACTGATGGGCGTGCAGTGATGATGTCCAAGACCTGGTGTAGGCAGCGTGACTGGGTGGCCTGTGACACCCCACCCACTATGGCACTTGTCCGCTGAAATGATCCAGTGGCTAAGAAGTGCAGTATATTGAGGACCTTCTCCAGGGGGCTGAGTGCTTGAGAGCACAGGGTGGGTGATGTGAGGTCATCCTCCCACTCACTCACCAGGTCCAGTATTATGTCTGGTGGAAACCTGTACCTTCCATACACCTGGTCATCAGGCATCCCGAAAAGGCTGGTTCTGGGTGTGAATATTCTGGCCCTGACTCTCCTCCTCCTCCTCCTTTGGTAGCCCACTGCCACTGCTGCTAGGAACGGTATGTTCATCCTGGCATCTGGTTTGTTATTTGAAAAGTGCGCAAATTAATGCTTTGCGCGTGTTGTAGGCGAGCGTGTGACCCGCGCACCCCTGGAATCTAGTTCCCACTCCAATAGCGTGTGGAAATTCCCACGCAGCAGCCATACAGGTGCGCTGACGTACTTGCGTGTGTAAGTGCCCGCGCACCCCTGAAATACACGTACATAGGCCAATCGCGTGTAAGCGCACTTTTGTCCAATTACACGCAATGAAATACACGTACATAGGCCAATCACGCGATGACACTCTGACGTGCAGTATTTCCACGTGTGTTCCGTCATCACGTGCTGAGTGGGGAACGCCCGTGCGGGTCACATCAGACGCGCTTACGCGCTGAGGGACTCTGGTCCAATAGAATCGCGTATGCGTGCTGACGCGCTTACGCGCTAAGGGCCTTTCCTCGGATTTCACGCTGACGTGCAGGATTTTCACGTGCCAAATCACTCCGTATCAAGCTGGCCACCCGAAAACACACGGAACACCACGCTCCTGCCCAGAAGGCCGAGTTACTGCCCCCCAGTGCCCCGAGCAGCCTCCCACGTGCTATCTGCTGCTGCCTGCCTGCCTCCCTGCCTGCCTGCTGCCACCGTGCCCTGCCATTTGGTGCCTGCACATCAGCCATCTGCAGGGGTCCAGTTGCTGTGTCCACCCCTGCTGGAACTGAAGACTCCCAACTGGGATTACATCGCTCCACAGCCCAGCCCCAGGACCCAGTTGCCCACCCACACCTGCCTCTGGGGTTGCCATGTCGGGCACTTCCACATCTGGCACCAGTGGCAACCCCAGGCCAGAGGGGCAGAGGGGCACCAGCTTCACTGCCACCGAAGTTGGTGTCCTGGTGGAGCATGTCCTGGGGCAGTATGAAGCCCTCTTTGGATCGTCCCGCGCCAGCAAGGAAGGACGGGAGAGGATCTGGGCCGACTGTGTGGTTGCCATCAACGCGGAGGGGGTGGCAACCCGCAACGTCCAGAAGATCAAGAAGCGCTGGGAGGACTTGAGGTCCAGGACCCTTGTGAAGGCCCAGCGCCTCGTGGAGGGGGCCCGGGGCCGCATGAGTTCCATCCAGAAGAGGGTCCTGGAACGCGTACGCCCAGCGCTCCACGCCCAGGTCCTTGAGAGGGAGGCCCGTCTGGAGTTGAGCGGTATGTGTCCAAGCATTACTGTGTGAGACAGGGCATGTTGCGGTGTGCTGGTTCTATGATACTTGCCTGTATGTGTGCCATGGGCCATGTATGCATGTATGTGTGCAGGGACATCATGGTAATGCATGTGCGACCAGTGATGTGTGACCCACATGGTTGTTGCATGTGTTGAAATGCGGCATGGGGAGCCCTATGCAGATTTTGGACATGAGAGCATGCCAGTCTCTGTACCTGGACATGGATGGGGGTGAAGGATGGGTGCTGATGCCAGGTACATATATGGTAGCCATGTCTGTGTGCCTGACCTGCGTGTCTGTGACTTGTGCATGCCATGGATGCATGACACATGTGTGTGACAATGCACAGATTCAGTGACGCACCCAACTTACCCTTGTTTCGCCTGTGTTCGGTGTGTTTGGGGCCAGATGGATGTGACTGAGGTGAAGTGTGTGCATGTGATATGCATGAGCCATGATGCATGTGAGTTACATATCATTGAATGTTTCTAGAGTCCATTGGACATGCATGGAAATGTCCATGGCATGCACCATGCCTGTTACTGTGTGTGTTTTGCCTGGACTGACCCATGTGTTGTGGAGGGACATGATGGAAGTGTACTTTGACAGTGGTGCTCATCTGCTATTGCTTCCTGTCTAGGGGACCATTGTACAGTAGCCTGATGGTGGTGTCCTTTGTCTCCCTCTACGCAGCGGCTAGTGAAGAAGAGGGCGGAGACGGCGCTGTGGAGCAAGGCGGCGGGGATGCCCCCACGGCTGCAGCGGAAGGGGTGGGTGAGCCCCCACAGGGGCCTGCTACGGCAGGAGACGGTGAGGAGCCATCCAGGTTGGTGGTTTGCACAGAGGAGGAGGAGGCCGACACTGGTGCACACATGGGGCCTGGTGGGAGCATCCCTGCTGGTGCAAGTGGTGCAGTCCAGGGCCAGGGGCAGGAGGCAGCACAGGTCACCGTGGAGGGGCCTGTGCATGTCACTGTCCCTGACCCTGTGAGTGCACCACCATGCACCAGCAGGGATGCCCCGTCCCAGGCCCGTCCGCAGGTAGAGGGGATGTCCATGTCACCTGACTCCCCTCCACCTGCGGACGTGGTAACCCCTGGCCGCGTGGAGAAGGTCCTGATTGGGGTCGCGATGCGCACGGCTGTGATTCGTGATGACGTGCGTGCTTCCCGGGAGGAGCACGCACGTCATCACGAAGTGCACCGTGCCGACGTGGCCCAATTGGGATCGGCCATGTTCGGGGGTTTCCTGCATGTGTTGGCCAATCTGACGGCCCTCTCCTCCTCTGTGCAGGCTATCCACCGGTCGTTCTCCTTGCCGTCTTCCGGCCCAGATGCCACCAGGGCCCCCTGTGGACCTGCCCCGACCAATGCAGCCAGCTCGGTGGGGATCCCATCCCTGCCACAGTTGGGAGTCGGAGGTCCAGCAGGGGTGGACAACACAGCAAGTGGACCCCAGCAGATGGAAGATGTGACGGCATCATGGGGCAGGGCACGTGCACGACGGCGTCGGTGGTTTCCATCAGCCTGGATGCCGTCGTGCTGGCAGAGGCAGTGGCGTCGGAGGCAGCAGCGGGCTCGACGTGGGAGGCATCATGGCTCGGGGCCATCAAGATCAGAGGGGCAGGCATCGGCCGGAGGGCAGGGCAACCCTGGGATGGTGGTGTGTTCCGTGTGGGAGGAGTTTGGCCAGCGGATAGGTGCGGAGCGGCAGCGGGCGGAAGAGGAGCGGCTCGCCATGGTCAGGGCGGAGTTCTCCATGCGTCGGGCATTGAGGCGGGCTGAGTGCCTCGAGGAAGCTCGCAGGGAGTTTGAGGTGGACATGGGGTTGTCCCTGCGAGACCTCGGTGCCAGGACAGAGTCCCGCCTCCAGGACATCGACATGGAGTTCGATGATGCCCTGGCCAGCAACATCACCAAGTGAGCCGCAGGACTTGCCCGCTGCCTTTGTATATAGTTATTTAGTTAGTGCTAGGTTTCCTTTATTTATTTTTATTATTTTGGACCGCTCGGACAATGGCCACTTTTTTGTACATATATTTTTCATTAGTTAGTGGTAGGTTTCATTTTTGGTGTTGGGCTCATGGACCCTGGAACATTCCTGTATATAGTTTGTTTTTTTGGGAGATACATTTTTTTAATTTCTTATTGTTTTCACCATGACGTAATGGTTTTTCATTAATTTCCTATGACATGATATTGCTTTGGACAAAATCATTTTAATTTTTTATTCCTTTGTTTTTTTGTTTATCACTTTTGTTCTCGGACATGGACCATTTATTTACTTAGCCACATCGTTGTATGTTTGAAAAGTTCACTTATTTTTGGTATTTAATACATTTTTTATATTTTCTTACACTTGTGTTATTTTCTCATTGGTTTGTTACATGTCATGATATGGGTTTTGACATTCACTTGCACCCATTGTGTATGTGTGTGTGACAGACATGTGTTCTTTTGCATACTTGGCATTGGGGTTGTGTCATGTGATTGCATTCACTATGTGGGTGGATGCAATCCTTGCCTGGGTGTTTGTGCTGGGTATGCTGGCCATTACTGCCATGATTGTGTATCGTCAGGACCTGGGGCCAGGGGGACATGTGTGGGGGCCTGCTGGCAGGTTCCCCACAGTGCTGGGGGGTGGGGGTGGTGGGAGACATGAGTGGGGGCCTGGTGGAGGGTGCCCCTGGTGGCGGGGGGGTGGGGGTGGTGGGAGACATGAGTGGGGGCCTGGTGGAGGGTGCCCCTGCACTGCTGGGGGGTGGGGGTGGTGGGAGACATGGGTGGGGGCCTGGTGGAGGCTGCCCCTGGATGGTGGGGGGTGGGGGTGGTGGGAGACATGAGTGGGGGCCTGGTGGAGGGTGCCCCTGCACTGCTGGGGGGTGGGGGTGGTGGGAGACATGGGTGGGGGCCTGGTGGAGGCTGCCCCTGCACTGTTGGGGGGTGGGGGTGGTGGGAGACATGAGTGGGGGCCTGGTGGAGGGTGCCCCTGGATGGTGGGGGGTGGGGGTGGTGGGAGACATGAGTGGGGGCCTGGTGGAGGCTGCCCCTGCACTGCTGGGGGGTGGGGGTGGTGGGAGACATGGGTGGGGGCCTGGTGGAGGCTGCCCCTGGATGGTGGGGGGTGGGGGTGGTGGGAGACATGAGTGGGGGCCTGGTGGAGGGTGCCCCTGGTGGCGGGGGGTGGGGGTGGTGGGAGACATGAGTGGGGGCCTGGTGGAGGGTGCCCCTGGTGACTGGGGGGGTGGGGGTGGTGGGTGACATGAGTGGGGGCCTGGTGGAGGGTGCCCCTGGTGGCGGGGGGGTGGGGGTGGTGGGTGACATGAGTGGGGGCCTGGTGGAGGGTGCCCCTGGTGACTGGGGGGGTGGGGGTGGTGGGTGACATGAGTGGGGGCCTGGTGGAGGGTGCCCCTGGTGACTGGGGGGGTGGGGGTGGTGGGAGACATGGTTGGGGGCCTGGTGGAGGGTGCCCCTGGATGGTGGGGGGTGGGGGTGGTGGGAGACATGGTTGGGGGCCTGGTGGAGGGTGCCCCTGGTGACTGGGGGGTGGGGGTGGTGGGAGACATGAGTGGGGGCCTGGTGGAGGGTACCCCTGGTGACTGGGGGGGTGGGGGTGGTGGGAGACATGAGCAGGTGTGCAGGGTAGTCCCCTGTTTTGTGGGCTGCCTGCAGGGGCCGTCGAGGGTGACAGGACCCACCCAGCCTAATCGCGTGTGTAACTTCGCACGCACCCCTGTAATACACGTACCAAGCCAAATCGCGTGTGATAATTCCCGCGCACCCCTGAAATACACACGCCCAGGCTATTCGCGTGTGGAAATTCCCGCGCACCCCTGAAATACACGTACCCTGCTGTAATCGCGTGTGGGACTTCCCGCGCACCCCTGAAATACACGCGGCCAGGCTATTCGCGTGTGGAACTTCCCGCGCACCCCTGAAATACACGTACCCTGCTGTAATCGCGTGTGGGACTTCCCGCGCACCCCTGAAATACACGCGGCCAGGCTATTCGCGTGTGATAATTCCCGCGCACCCCTGAAATACACGCGCCCAGGCTATTCGCGTGTGGAAATTCCCGCGCACCCCTGAAATACACGCGCCCAGGCTATTCGCGTGTGGAAATTCCCGCGCACCCCTGAAATACACGTACCCTGCTGTAATCGCGTGTGGGACTTCCCGCGCACCCCTGTAATACACGCGCCCAGCCTATTCGCGTGTGGAAATTCCCGCGCACCCCTGAAATACACGCGCCCAGGCTATTCGCGTGTGGAACTTCCCGCGCACCCCTGAAATACACGCGGCCAGGCTATTCGCGTGTGGAACTTCCCGCGCACCCCTGAAATACACGTACCCTGCTGTAATCGCGTGTGGGACTTCCCGCGCACCCCTGAAATACACGCGGCCAGGCTATTCGCGTGTGGAACTTCCCGCGCACCCCTGAAATACACGTACCCTGCTGTAATCGCGTGTGGGACTTCCCGCGCACCCCTGAAATACACGCGGCCAGGCTATTCGCGTGTGGAAATTCCCGCGCACCCCTGAAATACACGTACCCTGGCTTTTCGCGTGTGGGACTTCCCGCGCACCCCTGGTATTCCCGTAGCCTAGCTTTTCGCGTGTGAAACTTCCCGCGCACCCCTGAAATGGACGTAGCCTGGGATTTCGCGTGTGAAACGTTCCCGCGCACCCCTGAAACGGAAGTAGCCTGGGATTTCGCGTGTGAAACTTCCCCGCGCACCCCTGAAATGGACGTAGCCTGGGATTTGACGTGTGAAACTTCCCGCGCACCCTTGAAAATCGCATGGGCCGCTTGCCGTGATGGTCCAGGGTTAGCGCAGCCCCTTGCGCTGGTTTGTGATTTTTATGAGATTTCCCAGCGCAAGGGGCGTTCCTGGGGGCGTAACTGGCGCTGCAGCGAGTCGCTGCGCCACTGTGCGCCACGGCTGCCTGGGGAAGCTAAAATCCATGAATACGCTGTGCGCCGGATTCGGTTTTGGCGCACGCGGCTGGCGCAGACTATCGCACGTGCACGCTGTGCGCCAGCCGCGTGCGCTACTTGTGCGCTGAATTCTATGAATTACCCTGTTACAGGCCGATTCATGGAATAAATGTGCGCCGAAAATTCCGGCGCAGAGGGGCCTATACGTGCGCTGCGCCGAAAAATAGCGAAAAGCGCAGGGAAACCAGCGCACGTCGATTCATGGAAGGCCGTGCGTAAGAAAAGCATAGGACGTGCGCTGAAAAAGTGCGCGGCACACGCCGGCGCACAGGTCAACCAACGGCGTGCGCCACGGCCACTGCGCTATCACTCCGAGCGCAGCGCACAGCTCTAAAGTAGGCGGAACACAGGGCGGGACACTCGGAATGGGGAATAAAATGGGGCACAACACTCGGAATGGGGAAGAATGTGGGCGGCACGGGGAAGTACAGGAGGCAAGTGCGCGGAACGCCCACACGCTCTCCGGCAACACGTATTCATGGATTCGAACAGGGCAAAACAGCGCTCGATCAAACCAGCGCACAGGCCCAAAAACGTACGCCACAAGTAAGCAGGCGGTAGCGTCCCGACGCACTTAACGAAAGTGCGCCAAAACCTGCGCCAACAAATACCACCCACATACAGCAATGGGCCATACCGTGACCCCAAAGGACAAATGAGGTGCAAAGGTGTACGCCATTAACACGGACACCCACTGTTCAAAAATTCGCGCGTGTGTGTACAACGGGTTGCGCGAGAAGTCACTCGCGCGATTGCCCTGGGGACGTGTATCCCGGGGTGCGGGGAAGTCCCACACGCGATTGCCCTGGCCACGTCGATATCAGGGGTGCGTGTGAAGTTCCACACGCGAAAAGCCAGGGTACGTCAATTACAGGGGTGCGCGAGAAGTTTCACACGCGAAAAGCTAGGCTACGGGAATTCCAGGGGTGCGCGTGAAATCCTACACGCGAAAAACTAGGGTACCTCATTTACAGGGGTGCGCGGGAAGTTTCACACGCGGCTCTGCTGGGTGGGTCCTCACAGGTGTTCCATTCACACCCTCCACGTCCCCTGCATGCAACCCACACCACAGGGGACTACCCTGCACACCTGCTCATGCCTCCCACCACCCCCACCCCCCCGCAGTCAGGGGCACCTGCCAGAAGGCCCCCACCCATGTCTACCACCACCCCCACCCCCCCGCAGTCAGGGGCACCTTCCAGCAGGCCCCCACCCATGTCTACCACCACCCCCACCCCCCCAGCAGTCAGGGGCACCTTCCATCAGGCCCCCACCCATGACTACCACCCCCCCCACCCCCCCAGCAGTCAGGGGCACCTTCCAGCAGGCCCCCACCCATGTCTACCACCACCCCCACCCCCCCAGCAGTCAGGGGCACCTGCCAGAAGGCCCCCACCCATGTCTACCACCACCCCCACCCCCCCAGCAGTCAGGGGCACCTTCCAGCAGGCCCCCACCCATGTCTACCACCACCCCACCTCCCCAGCAGTCAGGGGCACCTTCCAGCAGGCCCCCACCCATGTCTACCACCACCCCCACCCCCCCAGCAGTCAGGGGCACCTGCCAGAAGGCCCCCACCCATGTCTACCACCACCTACACCCCCCCGCAGTCAGGGGCACCTTCCAGCAGGCCCCCACCCATGTCTACCACCACCCCCACCCCCCCAGCAGTCAGGGGCACCTTCCAGCAGGCCCCCACCCATGTCTACCACCACCCCCACCCCCCCAGCAGTCAGGGGCACCTGCCAGCAGGCCCCCACCCATGTCTACCACCACCCCCACTCCCCCAGCAGTCAGGGATACCTTCCAGCAGGCCCCCACCCATGTCTACCACCACCCCACCCCCCCAGCAGTCAGGGGCACCTTCCAGCAGGCCCCCACCCATGTCTACCACCACCCCCACCCCCCCAGCAGTCAGGGGCACCTGCCAGAAGGCCCCCACCCATGTCTACCACCACCCCCACCCCCCCCAGCAGTCAGGGGCACCTTCCAGCAGGCCCCCACCCATGTCTACCACCACCCCCACCCCCCCAGCAGTCAGGGGCACCTTCCAGCAGGCCCCCACCCATGTCTACCACCACCCCCACCCCCCCAGCAGTCAGGGGCACCTGCCAGAAGGCCCCCACCCATGTCTACCACCACCCCCACCCCCCCGCCACCAGGGGCAGCCTCCACCAGGCCCCCACCCATGCCCCCCACCACCCCCACCCCCCCGCCACCAGGGGCAGCCTCCACCAGGCCCCCACCCATGCCCCCCACCACCCCCACCCCCCCGCCACCAGGGGCAGCCTCCACCAGGCCCCCACCCATGTCTCCCAACACCCCCACCCACCAGCACTGTGGGGCACGTGGCCAGCAGGCAGTCAGGCAGCAGCAGATGGCAGGTGGGAGCGTGCTCAGGGCTGTGGGGGCAGTAATTTGGCCTCCTGGCCAGGAGCGTGGTCTCTCGTGTGTGAACGCGTGGACAGCCTGATAGGGAGTGAAATCCCACACGTCAGCGTGTGAATCGAGGAAAGGCCCTTAGCGCGTAAAACCCGTCAACAGCATATGCGCGCCTATAGTCACTTGCACGTGCAGGGAATTGTTGCGTGACACGTCCCAGTGTCAAAGCGTGTGATTGGTGAAAATGGATCTACAAGCAGAAGTGACAAAGCGTGTGATTGGTGAAAATGGATCTACACGCAGAAGTGACAAAGCGTGTGATTGGTGAAAATGGATCTACACGCAGGAGTGACAAAGCGTGTGATTGGTGAACGTACACGCCGCGTAAGTGACGCTGTACGTGTGGGCCTGTATATAAGGTACATGTAGAACACCATTTCCTTGTACGTGCTTTTCGTGGAGAGCGAGTGGGTGAATTATGTACTTCTTGTCGTTTCACACGCGATTTACTTCACGGCGTTTCCAGTTCGTACTCCCTGTTACCTCTGACAGCTTTTTCTCTATTTTTCCTCTTGTACTGGTTTACCTGGGCCTGTTCCCTCAAACAGTGTCCCCTTCTACTGTTGTCCTCTCTTCTCAGACAGCGTACACATCTTCTTTTGGCGGGGGTTTAGCCAGCCAAACGCGCTCATTTTTCACGCTCTTTTACCTGGCAGACGGTGAGTCACGCACGTATCCAACTTCTGTGCTTGCCCCGTGTGTAGCCTACCCCTTCAGAGGTCATTCTAGGCTGCGTGTGACACGCATACGTTCATTCTTGTGTTACTGGGTGCCACAGCGTAGTGCAGGTTTTTCTTTCTGCACACGTGGTCTAGGAGGGGTTGCGTGCACGTCATCTCCCTTTTTTGGGCCTCCTGTGCGTTGCGTGACCCGTCATCTTTCCCCAGGGGTTACAATCAGCCGTGCTAGAGCACTAGGGTACAATTACCATCTGGTACCCAACCCCTTTGACCCCCAATTGCCCAGGACAATTGTCTACAGCCACTCCCATACGCACATTAATATCAGTGCCATGGCTGGGAGGCGAGGATTCCGTAAGGGTGGCAAAGGTGGAAGAGCCACAAGTGGTGGCCGTGGTGGATCCGGTAGGGGACGTGGTCGTAACTTGCAGGGTGAGCCTGTCCCCCCATGTGTGGAGGACCAGTCAAGGGCACCCATCATCCCCCCCTCCCCCCCCCTCCCCCCCTACCGTTGAGGCTGAAGTGGCTGACACCATCCATGCTCAGCCCTTGTTGGACCAGCCCATTGTGGCACCAGACCTGGCTGACTCCATGGCTGACTTCCAGGTCAGCAGGGCTACGACACGTGCGCTGGTGCACGTTGATCCTATCATGCCACGTGGATCTGGGGCAGCAAGGTCATCTGCTGCCCCAAGTAGGCAGGGCAGAGAGGCTGCAGGGGCAGCTGCAGCCCCATCCACCCCAGCTCTCACACACCCAACCAGGACAGTGTCCGTCCTAGTCCATTCTGCTGACATTCCCCATGACACCATTACACTTGAGCCAATGCCTGCACCAACTCCCATGCTGAGTGTGCAATCCCACACACCTGATACAGAGCCCACCAGGGCTCCTGCCCCTAGTGTCCAGAGCGGCGCAGGACACTCAGGATCACCACCACCTTCCAAGCGGAAGAGGAAGAGTGCTCGTCCGGCACAGGCTGATGCCCCCGACACGGCTACACAGTCCGGTCCGTCGAGGAAGCCCAGCTTCACGGATGTGGAACTGAATGCACTTGTCGAGTATGTGTCCGGACATGATAACGAGATGGTCATTGTTGCAGGATCCAAGACCACACCTGCACAACGCCAGGCACACTGGCAGACCATTGCGGACATCGTAAGTGCCCTTGGAATCGTGAGGCGCACAGCCAATGATTGCTACAAGCGCTGGAATGACCTAAAGCGCAGGGCAAAGAAGAAGCTGGCCTCAAGTTATGCCGCAACTCTAGTGACTGGAGGTGGGTCTCCAGTAGAAGACATGGAACTCACTCCACATGATCAGTCGCTGGGACCTACGTCACGGAGGAACAGATCCAAGGCGTGGGAGATCTGCCTGATTACGAGGCATTGTCCGGTGAGTGCACATGCATGTGTGTGTCATCCATGTGCATGGTGTGTGTGTGAGGGCATCTGTTTGTGTGCCAGGTGAGAGTGTGTGCGCCTGAGTCGAATGGGTCAGCCATGTGCTTCATGCAAGACATCCTGGGCAGCTGCATTTCGCCATTGCAGTATCCCTTCTGCCAACAGTAGACATCTAGCCCAACAGCACCCAAGTTGGCCTTGAAATGTCACCTTGCCACTACATTGTTGATTATTTTCCTATGTTCAATCAGACAGATTGTATGCATTCCACCACTTATACTAGGCATTCCTCAGTCCTCTAGTCACATGTATGGCATGGCCATGGTAAAGTGGAGTTACTTTGTTACCTGGATATCATATGTTCACACATGTCCCTGTGCAATTGGACCATATTGGACTGGCAGCTCCAGGTGATAAAGCAGACCTGTCAGAATTAGAAAAGCTATTGCATGTGGGAACTGGACAGAATGAATAAGTGCTGCCCTCCTCTCCATCTACACTCAAAAGCAATGGCACATGCCATCTGTGTGATGGCATGTGTGTGTCACCTGGCAATCACAGGGCAATGTGTGATGCCACTGCCAGGCAGCATGCATGAAATGTGTTCATCTTCCATCTTTGTGTAATGAGTGTGTGCCATTTGCCTGCCCTTCATACGCAGTGAGGGTGCATGCATGGGAGGGTCTTAGTCATGTGGGACATGTGTCAATCAAGTACTGGTTCTCTTGTTTCACAGCCCTCATTGTGTGCCATGGTGCTAATGCGGGTTTCCATTTCTTTGTCATTATGTCATTGCAGGGGAAGACGCACCTGATACTGCTGGGGTTGTGGAGATGGTGCAGAGCCAGGAGGGGTCCGAGGGCCGACCAACCACCAGTGAGGGACGTGGTGTGCTGGTGGGTGAAAACCCACAAGTGCTGCAGGTCGTGCTCTCAAGGGGTGTCTCTGGCTGCACCTCCCCCGAGCTGTACTCAGCTGTTGACTCGGATGATGAGACCTACGTGCCGTCGCAGGTGAGTGTTCCAGGGAGGGAATCTGTTCTGTCCCACCCACCTGCACCAGGGTCAGAACCCTCAATGGGGATGTCAGTGTTGGCAGCTAGGCCTTTGGTGGTTACGGATGCAGGGTCACACTCCGCGACATCTGATCCTGTTCCTGGGCCAGCAGATCAGAGGGGGAATGCAGTCCTGCAGCCTCAGGCAGTGCCGGCACAGCAAGGCGCAGTCCGCCTTGCCCCAGACATGTGTGGTGCCCGCCGACGTGGTGGCCGTACGCCACCTGGCAATACCGTATGGGAGCAATCCATTTACGGTATGGCTACCCAACAGGCAGCATCATCCGAGATGATGGCTCAGGCCATGGATAGGGTGGCCACTTCCATTGTCCCCCCTGAAAGGCTGATGGAGCGACTAGAGCAGGCAACCGACTCCATCTGCCAGTCACACAGGGAGGACATGTTGGCGTCCAACAGGGACAGGCGGGCGGCACTGGCGACTCTGCAGGAGGCCATCTCCATAGAGTCCCAGGGCCACAGGGAAGCCCTGAGGCAGGAGCTACATCAACTCAGGACGACTCTTGTTGAGCTAGAGGCTTCAACACACCAAAGGACAGAACAGCAGCTGGAGCGTCTCACCCGTACGCTCTCAGCTGAGATGCAAGCAACGAGGGCGGAGGTCCGGGCATCCCGTGAGTTGTTGCATGGGGACCTCCGCACCCTCATCCTCCAGAACGAGACCTACCACACCCGCATGCTTGCAGCCATGGAGGAACAGAGTAGGGCCTTGCGTGGGCTGCCTCCCATAGTGCAACCACCTCCGGATGCAGCTGCACAGGGTGATAATAGCGACAGCAGTGATACTCCCACAATAGGGTAGCCGTCTGGGCCATGAGCCCATGGAGGTGTTTTTTTTTCCCAGGATCCACACAGGTGGTTTCTGGTGTGCACCCTGACCTCGGACCTCCTGGGTGGCCTCCCCAACCCCCCCGGGCCCTTTAATGGCCATTTTTTATTTTATTCATATTTTCATATTTTTTAAATTTTTATTTTTATTTTTATTTTTATTTTTATATTTTTCCCAATTTTTTGGGGACACATTGTTGGCTTCCGTGGTTCCTGTGGGCATACGCTGCATTGTGGGTGGGCACATGCAGGCTTGTCATGTATTAGGTTCAGATGCCTGGGTTTGAGTCACACACACCCCTCCAGCTTCCCGTTTCCATGGGCTTGCAAAGGGTGTGCCCAAGTGACATTGAAGTACATGGTGACATTGGACTCCCACTACATGTGTGGGTAGTCTAGTCAATACTGTGTATACATTCCTAGTGCATATTGCTGTTGTGTTGTACACTGCATGTTGCATTGATGTGTAACTCATCATCTGTGTCTGCCTCCCAATTTGCAGGTCCCTTCCTCATGTCTACACAAGGCCCTCTAGTCTGGAGATGGGGTCCTTGTTGGCAGCAGTGCACCTACAACTCTACATGGCACCAACACTGTTCAGTTGGAAGTGGTGGGAGTGCAGGCATATCCAGGTGGTGAGACAACTGATTTATTACATTACTGAAGTCATGTTTATGGTAGTACGTGCTCAAGTATGTTGTTTGTCCTGCATTACAGTGAGCATTTCAGGTGTAGGAAGTTTCAATTGGGGACACTGTACATCGCAACACTTGTCACGTTGTGGGGATTACTTTGTTTACCTGCACATAGCATGACATGGCACGGTGTGTTGTGTGGCGGTGCTGGGGATGGGTTGGGTGACATGGCACTGTCCTCTTGTTGCATTTAGCAAGTGGGTATTAATTTTGGCTGCTTGAATGTGTTCCTTCACAAAACTGCATTGGTGTAGTGTGTGGGTAGGGATGCACACATTGTAACACTTCCAGGTGAACAATCTCAGGCTGATATGCTTTTCACGGTTGAATCTCCAGACATTCAGGATCAGTGTCAGGTTGAGTCATCATTGATTGTCAGATGGAATGTGCCAGGCCAGTGTGCACTCCACAGGGGAGTGAATACTATGTGAAGTAATTAGCCACTAGCTGTGTACGGGCTGCCTCCCCTCGTGCCCTTTCCCCTCCCATGCGCAGCGGCTGTGCATGTGGTTGGGGATGTGGGGCCACCACCATGTCCACGGGCAGGCCCCGGCGTGTTGCAACGTTGTGCAGGACACATGCTGCCACTATGATCCTGCACACTACTGGGGGAGCGTATAACAGCTGCCCGCCAGAACGGTCAAGGGAGCGAAAGCGTGACTTTAGCACTCCGAATGTGCGCTCCACTATGCCCCGGGTTGTAATGTGGGCTGTGTTATATCTTACCTCGGGTGGCGTGGTGGGGTTCCGAATTGGCGTCATCATGTGGGGGCTGAGAGGGTAGGCACTGTCCCCTGTGGAGGTGGTGATTGGTATCATTGGTGGGGTTGTGACCTTGCTCAGTATCCAACATGCATGCATGTGCAGTGGCATACATACTCACCGAGAAGCCATGTATCGCCATGCCGCCCAGCATCTATGTCCCGGCATAGGGTGGACATTCGGTAAATGAAGCTGTCGTGGGTGGACCCGGGATAGTTGGCATATACTGAGGTGATGATTCCCTTGGCATTACATACTACCTGCACGTTGATGGAATGCCAGTGCTTGCGGTTCCTATAGATGTGCTCAGATGCCCTGGGGGGACATAGAGCCACATGGGTGCAGTCGATGGCACCTAGCACTTTGGGGAATCGTGCCACTCCGTAAAAATCCAGGGCGGCAGCATGCCTTTCAGCAGGTGTTCTGGGCAGGTATATGTGCCTGCGGACTGATGGGCGTGCAGTGATGATGTCCAAGACCTGGTGTAGGCAGCGTGACTGGGTGGCCTGTGACACCCCACCCACTATGGCACTTGTCCGCTGAAATGATCCAGTGGCTAAGAAGTGCAGTACATTGAGGACCTTCTCCAGGGGGCTGAGTGCTTGAGAGCACAGGGTGGGTGATGTGAGGTCATCCTCCCACTCACTCACCAGGTCCAGTATTATGTGTGGTGGAAACCTGTACCTTCCATACACCTGGTCATCAGGCATCCCGAAAAGGCTGGTTCTGGGTGTGAATATTCTGGCCCTGACTCTCCTCCTCCTCCTCCTTTGGTAGCCCACTGCCACTGCTGCTAGGAACGGTATGTTCATCCTGGCATCTGGCTTGTTATTTGAAAAGTGCGCAAATTAATGCTTTGCGCGTGTTGTAGGCGAGCGTGTGACCCGCGCACCCCTGGAATCTAGTTCCCACTCCAATAGCGTGTGGAAATTCCCACGCAGCAGCCATACAGGTGCGCTGACGTACTTGCGTGTGTAAGTGCCCGCGCACCCCTGAAATACACGTACATAGGCCAATCGCGTGTAAGCGCACTTTTGTCCAATTACACGCAATGAAATACACGTACATAGGCCAATCACGCGATGACACTCTGACGTGCAGTATTTCCACGTGTGTTCCGTCATCATGTGCTGAGTGGGGAACGCCCGTGCGGGTCACGTCAGACGCGCTTACGCGCTGAGGGACTCTGGTCCAATAGAATCGCGTATGCGTGCTGACGCGCTTACGCGCTAAGGGCCTTTCCTCGGATTTCACGCTGACGTGCAGGATTTTCACGTGCCAAATCACTCCGTATCAAGCTGGCCACCCGAAAACACACTGAACACCACGCTCCTGCCCAGAAGGCCGAGTTACTGCCCCCCAGTGCCCCGAGCAGCCTCCCACGTGCTATCTGCTGCTGCCTGCCTGCGTGCCTGCCTGCTGCCACCGTGCCCTGCCATTTGGTGCCTGCACATCAGCCATCTGCAGGGGTCCAGTTGCTGTGTCCACCCCTGCTGGAACTGAAGACTCCCAACTGGGATTACATCGCTCCACAGCCCAGCCCCAGGACCCAGTTGCCTACCCACACCTGCCTCTGGGGTTGCCATGTCGGGCACTTCCACATCTGGCACCAGTGGCAACCCCAGGCCAGAGGGGCAGAGGGGCACCAGCTTCACTGCCACCGAAGTTGGTGTCCTGGTGGAGCATGTCCTGGGGCAGTATGATGCCCTCTTTGGATCGTCCCGCGCCAGCAAGGAAGGACGGGAGAGGATCTGGGCCGACTGTGTGGTTGCCATCAACGCGGAGGGGGTGGCAACCCGCAACGTCCAGAAGATCAAGAAGCGCTGGGAGGACTTGAGGTCCAGGACCCTTGTGAAGGCCCGGCGCCTCGTGGAGGGGGGCCGGGGCCGCATGAGTTCCATCCAGAAGAGGGTCCTGGAACGCGTACGCCCAGCGCTCCACGCCCAGGTCCTTGAGAGGGAGGCCCGTCTGGAGTTGAGCGGTATGTGTCCAAGCATTACTGTGTGAGACAGGGCATGTTGCGGTGTGCTGGTTCTATGATACTTGCCTGTATGTGTGCCATGGGCCATGTATGCATGTATGTGTGCAGGGACATCATGGTAATGCATGTGCGACCAGTGATGTGTGACCCACATGGTTGTTGCATGTGCTGAAATGCGGCATGGGGAGCCCTATGCAGATTTTGGACATGAGAGCATGCCAGTCTCTGTACCTGGACATGGATGGGGGTGAAGGATGGGTGCTGATGCCAGGTACATATATGGTAGCCATGTCTGTGTGCCTGACCTGCGTGTCTGTGACTTGTGCATGCCATGGATGCATGACACATGTGTGTGACAATGCACAGATTCAGTGACGCACCCAACTTACCCTTGTTTCTCCTGTGTTCGGTGTGTTTGGGGCCAGATGGATGTGACTGAGGTGAAGTGTGTGCATGTGATATGCATGAGCCATGATGCATGTGAGTTACATATCATTGAATGTTTCTAGAGTCCATTGGACATGCATGGAAATGTCCATGGCATGCACCATGCCTGTTACTGTGTGTGTTTTGCCTGGACTGACCCATGTGTTGTGGAGGGACATGATGGAAGTGTACTTTGACAGTGGTGCTCATCTGCTATTGCTTCCTGTCTAGGGGACCATTGTACAGTAGCCTGATGCTTGTGTCCTTTGTCTCCCTCTACGCAGCGGCTAGTGAAGAAGAGGGCGGAGACGGCGCTGTGGAGCAAGGCGGCGGGGATGCCCCCACGGCTGCAGCGGAAGGGGTGGGTGAGCCCCCACAGGGGCCTGCTACGGCGGGAGACGGTGAGGAGCCATCCAGGTTGGTGGTTTGCACAGAGGAGGAGGAGGCCGACACTGGTGCACACATGGGGCCTGGTGGGAGCATCCCTGCTGGTGCAAGTGGTGCAGTCCAGGGCCAGGGGCAGGAGGCAGCACAGGTCACCGTGGAGGGGCCTGTGCATGTCACTGTCCCTGACCCTGTGAGTGCACCACCATGCACCAGCAGGGATGCCCCGTCCCAGGCCCGTCCGCAGGTAGAGGGGATGTCCATGTCACCTGACTCCCCTCCACCTGCGGACGTGGTAACCCCTGGCCGCGTGGAGAAGGTCCTGATTGGGGTCGCGATGCGCACGGCTGTGATTCGTGATGACGTGCGTGCTTCCCGGGAGGAGCACGCACGTCATCACGAAGTGCACCGTGCCGACGTGGCCCAATTGGGATCGGCTATGTTCGGGGGTTTCCTGCATGTGTTGGCCAATCTGACGGCCCTCTCCTCCTCTGTGCAGGCTATCCAGCGGTCGTTCTCCTTGCCGTCTTCCGGCCCAGATGCCACCAGGGCCCCCTGTGGACCTGCCCCGACCAATGCAGCCAGCTCGGTGGGGATCCCATCCCTGCCACAGTTGGGAGTCGGAGGTCCAGCAGGGGTGGACAACACAGCAAGTGGACCCCAGCAGATGGAAGATGTGACGGCATCATCGGGCAGGGCACGTGCACGACGGCGTCGGTGGTTTCCATCAGCCTGGATGCCATCGTGCTGGCAGAGGCAGTGGCGTCGGAGGCAGCAGCGGGCTCGACGTGGGAGGAATCATGGCTCGGGGCCATCAAGATCAGAGGGGCAGGCATCGGCCGGAGGGCAGGGCAACCCTGGGATGGTGGTGTGTTCCGTGTGGGAGGAGTTTGGCCAGCGGATAGGTGCGGAGCGGCAGCGGGCGGAAGAGGAGCGGCTCGCCATGGTCAGGGCGGAGTTCTCCATGCGTCGGGCATTGAGGCGGGCTGAGTGCCTCGAGGAAGCTCGCAGGGAGTTTGAGGTGGACATGGGGTTGTCCCTGCGAGACCTCGGGGCCAGGACAGAGTCCCGCCTCCAGGACATCGACATGGAGTTCGATGATGCCCTGGCCAGCAACATCACCAAGTGAGCCGCAGGACTTGCCCGCTGCCTTTGTATATAGTTATTTAGTTAGTTAGTGCTAGGTTTCCTTTATTTATTTTTATTATTTTGGACCGCTCGGACAATGGCCACTTTTTTGTACATATATTTTTCATTAGTTAGTGGTAGGTTTCATTTTTGGTGTTGGGCTCATGGACCCTGGAACATTCCTGTATATAGTTTGTTTTTTTGGGAGATACATTTTTTAATTTCTTATTGTTTTCACCATGACGTAATGGTTTTTCATTAATTTCCTATGACATGATATTGCTTTGGACAAAATCATTTTAATTTTTTATTCCTTTGTTTTTTTGTTTATCACTTTTGTTCTCGGACATGGACCATTTATTTACTTAGCCACATCGTTGTATGTTTGAAAAGTTCACTTATTTTTGGTATTTAATACATTTTTTATATTTTCTTACACTTGTGTTATTTTCTCATTGGTTTGTTACATGTCATGATATGGGTTTTGACATTCACTTGCACCCATTGTGTATGTGTGTGTGACAGACATGTGTTCTTTTGCATACTTGGCATTGGGGTTGTGTCATGTGATTGCATTCACTATGTGGGTGGATGCAATCCTTGCCTGGGTGTTTGTGCTGGGTATGCTGGCCATTACTGCCATGATTGTGTATCGTCAGGACCTGGGGCCAGGGGGACATGTGTGGGGGCCTGCTGGCAGGTTCCCCACAGTGCTGGGGGGTGGGGGTGGTGGGAGACATGAGTGGGGGCCTGGTGGAGGGTGCCCCTGGTGGCGGGGGGGTGGGGGAGGTGGGAGACATGAGTGGGGGCCTGGTGGAGGGTGCCCCTGCACTGCTGGGGGGTGGGGGTGGTGGGAGACATGGGTGGGGGCCTGGTGGAGGCTGCCCCTGGATGGTGGGGGGTGGGGGTGGTGGGAGACATGGGTGGGGGCCTGGTGGAGGCTGCCCCTGCACTGCTGGGGGTGGGGGTGGTGGGAGACATGAGTGGGGGCCTGGTGGAGGGTGCCCCTGGATGGTGGGGGGTGGGGGTGGTGGGAGACATGAGTGGGGGCCTGGTGGAGGCTGCCCCTGCACTGCTGGGGGGTGGGGGTGGTGGGAGACATGAGTGGGGGCCTGGTGGAGGTTGCCCCTGGATGGTGGGGGGTGGGGGTGGTGGGAGACATGAGTGGGGGCCTGGTGGAGGGTGCCCCTGGTGGCGGGGGGGTGGGGGTGGTGGGAGACATGAGTGGGGGCCTGGTGGAGGGTGCCCCTGGTGACCGGGGGGGTGGGGGTGGTGGGTGACATGAGTGGGGGCCTGGTGGAGGGTGCCCCTGGTGGCGGGGGGGGTGGGGGTGGTGGGTGACATGAGTGGGGGCCTGGTGGAGGGTGCCCCTGGTGACTGGGGGGGTGGGGGTGGTGGGTGACATGAGTGGGGGCCTGGTGGAGGGTGCCCCTGGTGACTGGGGGGGTGGGGGTGGTGGGAGACATGGTTGGGGGCCTGGTGGAGGGTGCCCCTGGTGACTGGGGGGGTGGGGGTGGTGGGAGACATGGTTGGGGGCCTGGTGGAGGGTGCCCCTGGTGACTGGGGGGGTGGGGGTGGTGGGAGACATGAGTGGGGGCCTGGTGGAGGGTACCCCTGGTGACTGGGGGGGTGGGGGTGGTGGGAGACATGAGCAGGTGTGCAGGGTAGTCCCCTGTTTTGTGGGCTGCCTGCAGGGGCCGTCGAGGGTGACAGGACCCACCCAGCCTAATCGCGTGTGTAACTTCGCACGCACCCCTGTAATACACGTACCAAGCCAAATCGCGTGTGATAATTCCCGCGCACCCCTGAAATACACGCGCCCAGGCTATTCGCGTGTGGAAATTCCCGCGCAACCCTGAAATACACGTACCCTGCTGTAATCGCGTGTGGGACTTCCCGCGCACCCCTGAAATACACGCGGCCAGGCTATTCGCGTGTGGAACTTCCCGCGCACCCCTGAAATACACGTACCCTGCTGTAATCGCGTGTGGGACTTCCCGCGCACCCCTGAAATACACGCGGCCAGGCTATTCGCGTGTGATAATTCCCGCGCACCCCTGAAATACATGCGCCCAGGCTATTCGCGTGTGGAAATTCCCGCGCACCCCTGAAATACACACGCCCAGGCTATTCGCGTGTGGAAATTCCCGCGCACCCCTGAAATACACGTACCCTGCTGTAATCGCGTGTGGGACTTCCCGCGCACCCCTGTAATACACGCGCCCAGCCTATTCGCGTGTGGAAATTCCCGCGCACCCCTGAAATACACGCGCCCAGGCTATTCGCGTGTGGAACTTCCCGCGCACCCCTGAAATACACGCGGCCAGGCTATTCGCGTGTGGAACTTCCCGCGCACCCCTGAAGGGAATAGTTTCTTACCTGTAACTCCATTTCTCCAGCATTGGTATCTTTCATGGATTCACATGCTTTGAATATTCCCCGTCGTCAGGCTGGGAATCCCCGGTACATTATATAGACCCTTTCCCGTAGGAAAACTTTTTCGACGCTTATGCGTCCTATCCACCTCGTTTTGTATCATGCGTGCCCGTGCCGTCAGGACGTCATGATATAAATACAGGCCCCGCCCCCGCGCTCCCTCAGATTTCGGCCCCCAAAGTAGTGGGGAAACCGGTTTGCATGATCAGGGGAGGCAGGTGGGCGCATGTGAATCCATGAAAGATACCAATGCTGGAGAAATGGAGTTACAGGTAAGAAACTATTCCCTTCTCCAGCATTGGATCTTTCATGGATTCACATGCTTTGAATAGATTACATAGCAGTACTACCCCCAAGAGGAGGTGTGCATGCAAACCCCTATACATTCTTCGCAAAAGGCCGTTCCCTAAGATTATGTATACATCAGTAATAGTTTACATAGGGAAAAAACTGACCACATACAGTCATAAATTCCACAGGATGCCACCCCGCAGCCGGGGCTTACCTTACTGGAATAGGTGTCGAAGCACCGCCTGTCCCATCCGGGTGTCTTCGGCATGTTGCTGCGACAGGCAGTAATGGCGGGTAAAGGTGTGTGTAGTCGCCCAGGTAGCCGCCATGCAGATGTCCCCTAGAGGGACTCCGGCCCACAGTGCCGTCGACGATGCCGCTGCTCTAGTTGAATGAGCTCTTGGCCGTCGTAGAAGAGGCTTCCCTGCCTTGGAATGGCAGTACGAGATGGTAGATGACACCCATCTTGAAAGTCCTTGCTTTGAAATGGCTTTTCCTCTAGCACCCAACCCATAGGCCACAAACAGCTGTCTCGTTTCTCTGAACGGTTGCGTACGATGAAGATAAAACTTGAGAGCCCTTTTTACATCCAATGTGTGTAGCATGCGCTCCGCTCCCGAGCATGGCTCCGGAAAAAACGTAGGCAACACGATAGAAGAGTGTTTATGAAACACCGAAGGAGCTTTTGGTATGAACTGTGGGTTAGTGGCTAGGACTACCTTGGTCTTGAAAAATCGTAAGTATGGTGGGTCCACCATTAGAGCCTGAACTTCTGAGATACGTCGGGCTGAAGTGATGGCCACCAGGAAGGCCAATTTCCACGACAGAAACTTCAGAGACGATGATGACATTGGCTCAAACGGAGGTTTCATAAGAGACGTTAAGATCAGATTGAGGCTCCACTCCGGTGGAAATTTCTTCTCTGGAGGGAAACTCCGAAAGAGGCCTTTAAGGAAGTGCTTAATCAGGCGGTCGCTGAACAATGGTGCCGAGTGCCGTCGACGAGTAAACCTGGAAATGGCTGCTAGGTGTACTTTTATTGACGACACCGACAGGCCCATTTGAGCTAATAACAGCAAGTATGGAAGGAGCTGTTCCGGCCTAATCGATTGCGGGGCCAAACCTGGTTGATCCTCACACCATTGACAGAACCTTTTCCATTTGTACGCGTATGAGGCGTTTGTGGAAGGTGCTCTTGCCGCTTGCAGGATACGTCGACAGTCCTCCGGAATCGTTAGCCGACCAAATTCGGCGAAGTCAGGAGCCAGGCCGTCAACTTGAGGCTGTCCGGGTCGTGATGCCAAACGACACCCTCCTGTCGAGACAGAAGGTCGGGGGTCTTCTGGAATCTCATCGGTTCCGCCGCCGCTAAGTGTAGTAGGTCTGAAAACCACACTTGTCTGGCCCAGTATGGGGCCACCAGAATTACCCGACATGGGTACCTGAGGATCCATTGCAACGTCCTCCTGACAAGGGGAAAAGGAGGAAATGCGTACAGGAATTTGTTCGTCCATGGGAATGAGAACGCATCCCCCAGTGAGCCCTGCTGAGGCCATCTGCTTGCGTACTGATGGCATTTCTTGTTGTTCTTCGTTGCAAACAGGTCTATGGAAGGGTGTCCCCATTCCTTGAATACTTGTTGAAGTTGTTGGTCGTTCAGCACCCATTCGTGAACTTCGTTCATTTCTCTGCTGAGGGCATCGGCTTCCACGTTTTTCACTCCTGGTAGGTGAAATGCTAAGATTTGTATGTTGTGTTGAAGGGCCCAATGCCAGATTTTCTGTGCCTCTGTCGATAGGGACCTGGAACGTGTCCCTCCTTGTTTCCTCAAGTAGAACATCGTAGTGGTGTTGTCCGTCATGACACGCACCACCGAGTCCCTCAGTTGCGGAAGAAAAGACTTCAGAGCCCATCGCACTGCTCTCAGTTCTAGCAGGTTGATATGCAGGGAGGACTCCTGCAAAGACCACTGGCCTTGTACCTGTAACATATCCAGATGAGCTCCCCATCCGCTCAGCGATGCATCCGTCACCACCGTCTTTTGGAACTCTGGTTCCAGTAGAGGCATCCCTCTCGTTAGGTGAGTAGACACTTTCCACCAGCCGAGTGCTTGAACTAGTTGTTCGTCGACGACCAGTCTGTCGGACCAGCGACCTCTGCTCTGTGCCCAACGGTCCGCTAGAAATTCCTGGCAAGGCCTCATAAACAGACGGCAGTTGTTTATTAACGGAATGCAGGACGACATGGTCCCTAGCAGGGACATGTACTTGCGCACAGAGACTCTGGTACCGCCGCTCCATTCCGACGCCTTGTTTTGAAGTTTCTGAATTCTTTCGCTGGATGGTTTCACCAGGCTTGTGTGCGTATGAAACTCCGCTCCTAGAAAGACCAAGGTCCTCGAAGGCTCTACTGAGGACTTGTTGAAGTTTATTGCGAAGCCCAGTTCCTGTAAGATGGACATTGTGGCTCGTAGACTGTCTCGTGTTTGTTCCTTGGATGACCCTCTGATTAGCCAGTCGTCTAGATATGGATAGACATGATGACCATCCTTCCTTAAATGGGCCGCTATAGGGGCCAAGCACTTGGTGAACGTCCTGGGGGAGGACTTGAGCCCGAACGGGAGGACCTTGAACTGAAAATGCTTTCTCCCGACGACGAATCTTAAATATCTCCTGTGTCGTGGGCGTATTGGGATGTGAAAATAAGCATCCTGAAGGTCTAGTGAAGAGAGATAGTCCATGGGTTGCACCGATCTGATAACCTCTTGGAGTTTTAGCATTTTGAATTTTTGGCTCTTTAGCCACTTGTTGAGTACCCTCAGGTCGAGAATGGGCCTCCATTTGCCGTTTGGCTTTTTGACAACAAAGAACCTGGAATAAACTCCTTGGCCTTCCTGTGCCACAGGAACTCTCTCTACCGCCCCTTTTCGCAACATAAGCTCCGCCTCTTGTCGTAGGATTTGGAGGTGGGGCTGTGTCGAGAATAAAGGAGGAAGACGCGGAGGCTTGTCTTTGAATTGCAGCGCATGACCCATGCGAATCGTGTCTAGGACCCATCGATCTTTGGTGATGCATTTCCATCGGTCGAAGTGATGAGAGACTCGACCCCCCAGGACGTTCCGAAGGCCGTCATTGGTTGCTGGTTTGCTTGTTCTTTGTTGACGACGGACCTGAGCCTCGCCGCCTGGAGGCTTGATAGTCCCTGCTTCCACGTGCCGACTGGGACGCTCGTCTGAACCCTTGTGAAGAGTACGAGGGCCTGTTAAATCCACGGTCCCTCGAGGCTCCAAAGCGGGAGTTTCCAGAAGCACCTCTGAAAGGGCGAAAAGAGCGAAAATTTCTACCCGTTTGAAGGGCGCCGAGGGACCTAGCAGTATCCGTGTCTTCTTTCATCCCTTTCAGCGCTTCATCAACCTTTTCGCCAAACAGGTGCTCCCCTTCGCATGGCATGTCCAGGACTTTGTACTGTACTTCAGGACGGAAAGTAGTACATTTGAGCCACGCTTGTCGACGAAGCACTACTCCATGGTTGATTTGTTTGAAACCAGACTCTGCTAGGTCCACTGCGATATTAATAGCGTGGTTCGAGGCCTCCTCGCCGTCCCGCACCAGTAACATAGCTGCTTTTCGGTGTTCGTCTGGCAGGTGTTCTAGGATAGGGGCTAATTTGTGCCACATTTCCCTATCATATCGTGACACGATCGCTAAGGAATTGGCTGCTCTTACTGTCGTCGCTCCGACCGAGAGCACCTTCTTTCCAAATGCGTCCTGCCTCCTAGCCTCGCTTTCCGGTGGCGTTGAACATTTTTGCTGGACCCTGGCCTTCCTAGCTGCTGCCGCCGACACCACCGAGTCAGACAAAGGCTGTGATGTTAGACATTTTGGAGTGGACTCCGGAGCTTTAAACTTTTTCTCGATCCGTCCCTTTATGGCTGGTTCCGAGAACGGATGGCGCATCGTTTTGAGACCTTCTTGCCACACGTGGTCAAGGATTGGGATGGCAAATACCGATTTTCTCCTTTGACCCATATGGTCAAAAAGGAAACAGTCTTTCCTCTGCTCCTCAGGAATCAAGCCGAATTCGGAACACGCTTTCCCCATCATTGCATGGAAGGCTCCCACATCATCAGGGGGAGATGGCTGTGTCTGGCTCCTCGTAGACTCCAATTCTACATCCGAATTCCATGTCGGGTCCCTCGACGGTGACAGGGAGATGTCTGACCCAGAGTCATCATGTATAGAGTCGGACTCCGACAACTCACCCTCCTCCTGAGCTCGAGGACGATCTTTTACCGCCTGGGGAGCCGATGGGTGATTCGTCGACGAGCGAGCCGTACAAGTTTGCTCGTCGACGGAAGGTACAGACAGAAGTGACGATGACGTCCCAGGTTGAGGGAACTGGGTATCCAGCCGCTGTAGTAGCTTCTGAAGAGTATTAAGCACATCCAGAGACAAAACTGTCTGGGGGTTCAGCAACGTGGATGATATAGGTACCATACCCCCGCTCGCACTCGTCGCCGTCGTCGTCGACGTGGAAGGCCGTAAGCCTAAATCCAATGGCTGCAGAACCATGTCACCTTCCCCTTCCGCCGAGCAGGCCGTGTCTGGCTGCAGTAAGACCTCAGGGGGGATCGGGTCATAGACCTCAGGCAGCCAAGCCATAGACTGAGTTTCCGTCGACGAAGGAATCCCAACCGCTGCTGCTTGAACGGTAATAGGCATCGTCAATGACACCGAGGTCGACGAGGAAGTCGTCGTCGTCGAGCCTTTAGACTTCGTTGTCGATTTTGATGCCGACTTCCCGGCTGAAGCTTCTCGACTCACGGAAGACCTGGGACGGTCCCCTGAGGAGGATTTAGACAGCGCCAGCCTCTCCGTCTTAGATGATGAGGAGGAGGAGGGCTTTTTATGAGATGAGGAGGATCCAGCATGTTTCCCCTTATGCTTGTCCTCAGGGCGAATTTCTGCTGGCCGCACCTTCTTCGATGGAGGCTCCGACTTGCTCCTGGAGGCCGTGGAGCCAACTTCCGAAGCCGGGTAGGCACCCGCTCCGTCATTAAGCCAGTCGACCAGCCTTCTTTTACGGTCCTTAAGGGTTTTTTGGGAGAAACCCTGGCATATCTCACATGTATCCGCCGTGTGGTGCGGGTGGAGACAGTAGATACAGTCCATGTGGCCGTCTCCTTCATAAACCTTTTTGAGGCCACAGGTTGCACATGGGCGAAATAACGCCTTTCCAGACATAATTCTCCAGATTTGAACTTCGCTTACGCGAAACAGACAAAAAAACAATCTAGTTATCACTAGTAGTAACACGAAGATCCCACTGCTTTGAAAGACGGTTGAAATCTGAGGGAGCGCGGGGGCGGGGCCTGTATTTATATCATGACGTCCTGACGGCACGGGCACGCATGATACAAAACGAGGTGGATAGGACGCATAAGCGTCGAAAAAGTTTTCCTACGGGAAAGGGTCTATATAATGTACCGGGGATTCCCAGCCTGACGACGGGGAATATTCAAAGCATGTGAATCCATGAAAGATCCAATGCTGGAGAAATACACGTACCCTGCTGTAATCGCGTGTGGGACTTCCCGCGCACCCCTGAAATACACGCGGCCAGGCTATTCGCGTGTGGAACTTCCCGCGCACCCCTGAAATACACGTACCCTGCTGTAATCGCGTGTGGGACTTCCCGCGCACCCCTGAAATACACGCGGCCAGGCTATTCGCGTGTGGAAATTCCCGCGCACCCCTGAAATACACGTACCCTGGCTTTTCGCGTGTGGGACTTCCCGCGCACCCCTGGTATTCCCGTAGCCTAGCTTTTCGCGTGTGAAACTTCCCGCGCACCCCTGAAATGGACGTAGCCTGGGATTTCGCGTGTGAAACGTTCCCGCGCACCCCTGAAATGGAAGTAGCCTGGGATTTCGCGTGTGAAACTTCCCCGCGCACCCCTGAAATGGACGTAGCCTGGGATTTGACGTGTGAAACTTCCCGCGCACCCTTGAAAATCGCATGGGCCGCTTGCCGTGATGGTCCAGGGTTAGCGCAGCCCCTTGCGCTGGTTTGTGATTTTTATGAGATTTCCCAGCGCAAGGGGCGTTCCTGGGGGCGTAACTGGCGCTGCAGCGAGTCGCTGCGCCACTGTGCGCCACGGCTGCCTGGGGAAGCTAAAATCCATGAATACGCTGTGCGCCGGATTCGGTTTTGGCGCACGCGGCTGGCGCAGACTATCGCACGCGCACGCTGTGCGCCAGCCGCGTGCGCTACTTGTGCGCTGAATTCTATGAATTACCCTGTTAGAGTGCTCCAACATATACGTGCCATCAAGAATGTCGATCCCACATACCCCATGGCAGTACATTTTAAAACAGCTCATGCAGGCAAATTGAATGGTTTTGTATTTTTTGGAATACATTTGGTTCCTGAACCACCTAGAGGAGGAAATCAAGAACTCCAGTTGAGACAACTGGAGACCAAATGCATATTAGATTTGGAAACAAAAAGAAACAGGGGCCATAACCTGGATGAGGAACTGTACACCTTTTTGGGCACTTAAGTCATTATTTTATTATATATTAGTCCGGTTTGGTTCTTGAATAGATTAATGAGGTGTGGCCCCTGGTGTCCAACATGGTTTTCTTCTCTTATTCTATAATGATCTCATTCTCTCTTCCTTTTTGATTTTTTCTATCATTTTCGGTTTTTCTCAGTTCTCTCTCTATCTGTTATATCTACACTTCATTGACAGTGTATATACATTTGCTATCTTGCATTATTCTATTTTTATTTGGGTACTATTATCAATTTCTATGGGACATTGTTGATCCTGTATTTTTCCTTAATGCAATACTCCTTGGATTCCTCATGGATATATAGCTAGGCCTGGCATTTGACCAGGCATGAAATCATTATGCAGTATATTTGAAGTATTGTTATTTACAGAAAGTAATTTATATGACATTAATTAGGTTTTGAGGTGATGGTTGGTTGTATGTTCATTGAATATTTAGAGGACACAGAGATGTGCTCTCTTTTTATGCTTCTTCCTATTTTTATTCTCAAGGTCTGTTCGCTTTGTGGGAAACACATGTACACACTCTATGATATGTTCAGATGGGCTGGACCATTTGTATTTGATATTTTACTCTTGGAAGGTTTTGTAGTTTTGGATACAGCATTTGTCATCCTAATGGTTTATTTTTATCATATCTGTATTAAGTGTCTTTTTGCAACATGACGATATGTTGTTGCAGATTTATACATTATGTGAATTATTCAATTGTATGCACAAAGCACTTTCTCATGTTGTGATATGCACATAAATAATGCATTTGGTATGTTAGTGAGTATTTATATTTTGTATTTTACTATAGTTAATCTGCATTGTTAATCTGCGTTTGTATCCCAATATTTCTATATTGTAACTCTTGCATTCAACACTTTATCTAAAGGTTTTCTTGAATTATTGGATACAGACTAACTTATTCTTCGGTGCCATCTGTGGCCATTTTAGGGCCTCGTATTTTTCTATCTTGTTGTTGGACGCCACCATAGGTCCCCTAATCATGTGGATGTTTTATGCACTAAGCACTTTATAATGTTACATGACATATCTAGCATTCTGCAAAGATGTGTATACTCTGTATTATACTGCCAATCTGTACATCAATTATGCATTACACTTGTGACTCACAGCCCAATGTCTGCACTGTAACGCAATTCTTGCCTTATCGGTGTAGAATGCCATTTTGGCACTATTATATGGTGTAATCTATTTGTACAGATTGCTAATGTTTCAAATGCATGCACTATGCACCTTATACTGTTGTAGTTCTGCACATATATTACTGCATTTGGCATTTTTTCAGACTCAATTGGGTGAAGTGGAAGAGAACAGATGATGGTATGATGGGAAAGTTGGGTCGCATCAGCAGCTCGATGTTCAATGTGAGCTTTGGTGGCTTGATGTGGCTCAAATCAGGAAATGCAGGATTCTTCAAGCACCATTTCCAAAATTAGCAGCTTTGGGCTCGCAGCATGCTGTGGGTCCTTTGACCAGGCCCCCTGAATGAAAAGGATGATTGATCTGTTTTCATAGTCCAGGGAAATACTTTGCAGATGCTTGCAGGGTTTTGGCCACTGTCCTGTCCTGGGCATTGTTCCCCGACTACCAGCAGTCTTCAGTAGAAGGCAAGGTTTCCTTCCGGCAGTCAGCGGTTAGGGAGAGAGCTGTCAGCTATCATGGAAACTTGTTTTTAGCATATGCAAGGGACTTTAAGCATCTGTAGCTTCAACAACAGTTGTTAGCTCCCTCCCCCTTGTATCTCTGCTTCCCTCACCATATACTTCCCACTATGATTTGTAAAGTGCTCTGTTGCTTCCTGAAGCTAGATTGGCACTCAATAGTAATAATAATGATAGTTAATATAATATTAATAATAATTATAAAATAGTTATATCTGGATCCTGTTTCTATTCCAGGAAAAGTCCAAAAGATGATTCACCAAATGGGTTTTTTCGCACCCATAATTACTCAAATGCTACCAGAGGCTTGCTTCCTTTTCAAGCCTTGTATTAAAGGCCAATCTGTTTCTTTTTTTACAGATTTCCCCTCCTTTGCATTGTCATACACAGTGTCCTTGATTTTCAGGAAGTCTGGGGGTTTATTTTATTTATTTATTATTTATTTATTCATTCATATAGCGCACAAAACCCACAGGCATCTAGGTGCTTAAGCTTAAGAAATTGGTTGCAGTGCTTCTGGTTGCAGAAAGAAGCTCAGGAAGCGATTACATCAAAGATAAACTTACAGAGGCAATTACATCACAAGCAAAGTGCAAAAAGAGTTTAAGGTGAGCATGATCATGGGGCCTCACCCCATGGGGAAGGGTGGCCACAGCACAAAGATGAAAAAAGTCAAATACAATGGCCACATTGGTGGAGCCAACCCCATGTTGTAGGACTGGCACAGCACAAGATGCAGAAAGTCAAATACAATGGGCACATTGGTGGAGCGTAACCCCATGTTGTAGTGCAGGCGCAGCACCATGATGCAGAAAGTCAAATACAATGGGCACATTGGTGGAGCCTAACCCTATTTTGCTGGGCAGGCACAGCACAAAAATGCAGAAAGTCAAATTTAATGGGCCAAGCATACAACAGGGATGGCAACATCTCACATGGGAGAGACCTGGCAGCGTATAGGGAGCAGACAGGGGCCTTTGATGTGGGCCTTATGTGAGGGTGCCGGCACCCACCTCCCCGTTGCTCCGATTAGCTTAACAAGCCATTTGCAACCAAAGGCCAGGCAACAACAGATACAGTGGCAATAGGACTGGCCATGTTGGATGAAACACACAAAAAGGTAAAGACTGCAGGGTGCTAAGGAAGTTGGCCAGGATTGTAGAAAGCAAAGAAAAAGGACAAGCACTGCCCATCAAGAGTGATGCTCAATGTGCATTTTAAAGATGTTCAAAATAAAAGCATTTTCCTTTTTTTTGGAAGTGATTGCTGCAGCATCAGATGCTCATGGAAATAATTCCAGGCTTACCCCAATTACGAGCATAGGCTGCAGCAGAGCGAGGTGAGGAAGCAGGAGGCCTCCACGTTGTCTTTGTCGGTTGGCAGGGTTAACAAAGGAAGAGAGAGGGAGGGCAGGTGCCTTGTTGTGGGCCTTAGGTGAGGCTGCCGGCTCCTGCATCCCGGTTGCTTCGATTGGCTTAACAAGTCATTTGCAACCAATACAGCATGACCAGGCAACAACAGATACAGTGGGAATAGGATTGGCCATATTGGATGAAACACACAAAAATGTAAAGGCTGCATGGTGCCAAGGAAGTTGGCCAGGATTGTAGAAAGCAAAGAAAAAGGACAAGCACTGCCCATCAAGAGTGATCCTCGATGTGCATTTTAAAAGCATTTTCCTTTTTTTAGGAAGTGATTGCTGCAGCGTCAGATGCTCATGGAAATAATTCCAGGCTTACCCCAATTACGAGCATAGGCTGCAGCAGAGCGAGGTGAGGCAGCAGGAAGCCTCCACGTTGTCTTCGTCAGTCTGCAGGGTGAAGAAAGGAAGAGCGAGGTTACTAAGGAAATTGTCAGATTCAGGGATTTGTGATTCGTGGCTCACCTGTTTGGTCTTGGGTGTTATCTTCTTTGTGGTGGATGTCTCTTTTTTCTTTGCAGTCCGAGTTTCATGGAGGAAAGGGCAAGTCTCCGCTGACGGCACCCTGCTGGCTCAAAGAACCAGACAGGTTAGCACCGGGGGCCACTGCCCAGAGCCAAGGCAGCCTGCACAGGGTCCGGTCCAAGGTGGTCTGTGAAGCAGTCCGGTCCAGGAAGGAAGGAAGGAATCCACGCAGCCAGAAGGGCAGTTTAGCAACGAAGCATAGTGCAGGTAAGCAGTGCTTTGCTAAGGATACATCAGAGCCAGGAACCATGCATAAGGCAAGTAGCCAGAGAAGCAGCAGAACGGGAGGCATAGGAAGGTAGGCAGCCACACAAACAGAAGGAGCAAAGCCAGGACAACACAGGAAAAGCAGATTTACAGGCTGGGGCGGCACAACCATGAAGGAACGGGAAAAGGCATCAACAGGTAGCGCTGAGCACTGCTGAACTGACAACCGTGCGTTGAGACGCGGCGACACAAGGGTGCGCGATGCTTATCTGATGATGTTGCATACACAATCCCGGAAGACTAGACCACAGCATTGGGCTTCCTTGTAGCGGCGGCCATGTTGGGGGTAAAGATGGATGCCGCGAGGCAATGCCAGACAGTCCAATCCGTCCAAAAAGGGCGAAATCTATGCATCATGACAGCAGTGATGTACAGTAAGACCCAAGGTGACCAGAGACTTCTTTCTGTAGCTTTGAGACCTCTTAGTTTTCCTGGATCTCCCCTCGCCCCTGCTTGTCCACATCAAAGGGTCTCCACCTTAATGATCCCATTTCAAGTGTTTAACCTTTGTCCTGCAGCTTCCCTTGGCAAGCCTGTTTTCTGCCCTACCAACTGAGGGTGCCAGTATCTCCACCTGAATGAGGTGTCAGACTTCTTACCAAGATTACAATGGGTTTCCTGGGTGTAGCTAGGCACATGAGTTTTGGGAACCGTTGTAAAGTCTGAAGCCTGCTGCATATGTCTCTTTCATCTGTAGGCCTAAGCGGAAAGCTGGAAGAGGGTGTGGGGCATGACAGCATGTCAGCAATTTCAGTTTTGGCTGTCTTAATTAATCCCCACATTAACCTCTATATCTATCTTTTAATATGAAATAGTTTCATGTTTATATTAAACCCTGTTTGTCTTGCATAACACAGACTCCATTTATTATTCACAAAACAGCCAGTGAACATTTTAGAATTTCTTCCCTTGTAGAGAAGCAGCTAGCTATAAACCCTTTTAAGACCACCTCGCTGATATGGTCCGAAATGTTCCTTCCACCTTTTAGATTGCTAGCACGTATCAGGTTTGCCCACCCAAAAAAGGATTTCCACTTTGAAAGTTAACAGTCGCATGGTGCTCTTTTTAAAGTATAGCAGCACTGCGGGTAAAATTAATTTAGTTTCCGCAGACGGTTTGTAGATCCACACCATACTTTCCCTCATCCCATAATACTTAATTAACAGGGTGACATGTGTCAATAGACATCTGTATAATGTGAATGGTTCCCCTATGGCCAATTACACTCTTAAAAGGGAACCCACATGAGAATGAAGATTCCCCCTGCTAATAGCGCAGGGAGCTCTTGAGTCTATTAAAGACAAGGAGGCGAGCATTAAGCTTCTTCTTCTTTTATTTTCTCTATTCAGCAGTTTCAACAAATAATATAAATTTTGTAAACTTTTCTTTTAAAATAACTTTTTTTTTTTAAAGAAAACTTCAAGTCCCATCATTCCTGTAGTCCCTTAGTCTCTGGTCATATGACCTAGTCGTTCCTGTTGCTCTGTCCTTCCCCTTCTTTGACTGCTTCGAACTTCAATCTTTTCCAAAACTGCATAACCAACTGGTCAACTTTGTTTCGAACTTCCTGCTTTATGCCGATCGGTCTCTCACATTTGAACTTGCGGGCTCACTCCGGGCAACTTGATCTCTCTAAGGCTTTCAGCTGTTCTTTTCCTAGTGTCAGAAAAACAACAATTGCATAAGTTAGGGCGGGGAATACACACCCTATTCTGGAAGGAATAATCATGTCAATTATATGCAGTGCATCACTTCATTTACTTTATCATTGCTTCATGTCTCTGTGTATTTGGGCCAGGAATGTAATGCTCGCCTCCTTGTTTTTAATAGAATCAAGAGCTCCCTGCGCTATTAGCAGGGGGAATCTTCATTCTATGTCAAGACGGAGGCGAGCATTAAGCTTGTTCAAAGCTTCTTACTACTGCTTCCGCTATCGTGTTGATTGGTCTAAAATAAAACGTCCTAAACGTATCGCTAGCCCTATCTGCTGCTTTCATGATGTCCTGCAAAGCTGCGCCTTGCCCTAACGCTTTTGAGGCCTTCGCTCCTCTGATTGAATGGGCTCCAAACTTAACCATGTCAATACTCGCTAGGCTCATGCTGTCTTTGACCCATAGGGGTATAGTGGCTGTTGCTACTCCTTTGGGCGGTTTCCTACGTGCTATTAGCAATTGGGTTGTCCCTGCTGGCCTCAGTTCTGCTGTTCTACTCTCGTACTCCTTTATGCATGTGACTAAGCACCATTTCGGGTGGTCTTGCATGTATGGGTAGGTGATTATAGAAGAATCTGTCTTCGTTCTCCTGGCCAGGTTGAATGTCACTCCTTCTGGCCCATAGGTCTTTCTATTTACTTCCAATGCTTTGACGTCTGCTACTCTCCTGCATGACACCATGCACAGGAGCATAGCTAGTTTTCTTGACAACTGTCCTAGTGACAGGTATCTGTTATTGGGCCAATCTGCTAGTAGCTTCAATACTACAGATACGTCCCATAGTACTTCGTACCTCGGCTGTGGTGGTTTCCTAAATCTTATTCCTTTTAGAAGTCTTATCACAGCTACGTTCTCTCCTACTGGCATTCCTTCTAAAGGCAGGTGTCCTGATGAAATTGCGGTCCTATAGACTCCTATAGTCCTGTAAGCTTTGCCATCTTGTAGAAGTTCCACTAAGAAATTCAGTATTTCGACTAGAGGGGCAAAAACGGGATGAATACTTCTCCTTCTGCACCATGTCGACCACCTATTCCAAGCTGCGTCGTAGCTCCTTCTAGTTGAGGGTGCCCATGACTTGGCGATGAGGCTCGCAGCTTGCGCCGAAATCCCAGGGAGATTCCAGCATCTCCTGCTATCCTGCACACCATCAGAGGCAGCGTCCCCTTCACTCTCAGAGGGTGATATGACCCAACTGGGTCCGTGAGCAGGCTCATTCCTTGTGGTAGTAGTCTCGGGTAGTCTATTAACAGCTCCATGAGCGTTGGAAACCATACTTGAGATTCCATATCGGAACTACTACTATCAGGCTCGCTGCTTCCCTGCGCACTTTCACCAGTACCCTGCTCATCATTATGAACGGCGGGAAAGCATAGAGCCTCCGGGGCCATTGTACCTGCCCCTTCCATCTGTCCCGGGGGGTCAGAAGAGTCTTTGCTCTTCCAGGTCTTGTTAGACGCCTTTCTTTGTTGCGACCCTAGTGGACGTGCTTTCTTCGGTGCTCTTTTCTTTCTGGCTCAAAAATATTTCGATGGTATGGAGTGTCTCCTGTAGGGGTCTGACTTCCTGAACCACTGCATCTGTGAGTGAATCCCCCAGCACTTCTTTAAACTATAGGCTAAGTCTTCTTGATAGACTGCCTCCTGTTCTTCCTCACTCCACTCAAAATTGCACATGTTAGTGCTGTAAGGTGCCTTGATAGTACCTTTGCAGGTGTAGTGGCACGTCCACTGATCCATTCTTTTGAGGCTGCACCTTGTCTGCACCAAGTAGGAAGATGTGCAGTGTCTTTCTAGGGACTCTTCTTTTATCCATTGTGTACAATACACTTTCTTAATGCTTTTATATTCAAGATATATTGCAAATAGAATGCTACCAGAGCTTATTCCTGCTCCATAGCGTCGCGTTGTCAAATGGGAAATTATATTCTGCCTCCTATTGCAACGAATATGCGTATATTGGCCTACGCCAAGCTGCTTGTAAGCCACTTGCGAAGAAATCCGTGTTGCAAGGTCCTAACCTTAAAATCAATGTAAGCCGCCATTTTAGGTCAATCCGCCATTTTAGGTTTGCTTTGTAAAGTCACCCTGTGAGTTAAAATGGTGGACGATGTCATTCTGAAATTTCGCAGATTAGAGGCCAGTATGTTCCGCAAGAGAATGTGCCCTTGGGTCCTGTGAACATTAACCAGTGTGCCTATTGTCGACAAGAGGGTCATTGGCATGCACAATGCCCAGTCCTTCGACAGAGTTCGAATAACACATTTGGGAATATGGGTAGACGATCCAGAGGTAGCCCGGGTGTAGGGGGCCCTGGTATGGGTATGGGTCAGTTTGCACAGGATCCTCAGCAACCTTTTTCACAGGATAATCACTTCAGGTATGGATACTAGGAACATTTTTGATCATCCTTCTGCTGCATATCCATCTGAAGAGCTTCCTTTTGACGATATTCTGTTTCGTTAGGATTGCCCAAGCAGGGTTTGGAACCTTCACCTATTCCCGTCAATCAGAAAGGTCCCTACATTGAAATGGTGGTGGTAAATAGGAAACATCAGTTTTTGACAGATACTGGAGCACAGAAGTGATCCATTGATCATTCTCGGGTTCCAAATATTCCACTATCAGGGCAAACCAATGTTTCTGTAGGGTTTTCTGGCACGCCAGTTATTTGTCCAGTTTCTTCGCCGGTACCCATTTCTTTGGGTCCCTTTACGGAACCAATGTCCATTTCTGTTGACTTCGAATTGTGGAGAGAATTTGCTGGGGTTGAACCTGTTAAAGGAATTAAATGCAGTAATTTATTGTTCTGATGGAGTGCGCTTGACGATTTCACCACAGCAATTTTCTGTCTTGAAATCCTTGACTAGACCTTTGCCAAAATTCATTGATGTACCAGAGAGCTCATGGGCTGTTGACGACAACGATGTCAGTGTTTTTACAGATTGAGCCTTTTAAGATAGTCTTGAAACATGGAATTGACCTGCCACGCATTCCCCAGTATAGGATTTCAGTTAAGGGCGAGCAAGCTTTGAAATGCATTGTTTCCAATTTTGTGCATCGCGGGGTGATTGAGGAAATTTCAGGAAGTTTGTGCAATAGTTCGATTTTACCCGTGTACAAGAAAGGCGATAATGCAATTCCATCCCATTTCAAAATTTTTTACGTGCCATTAATAAAGTCGTTGCTCCGCAATTTCCAATTGTGTTTGATGTGATGGCAATATTAACCATGATTCCAGCTACAGCTACTTACTTTAGTGTTGTGGATCGAAAGAATGCCTTCTTTAGTATTCCTATACACAAGGATAGTAGATACTTGTTCGCGTTCACCTTAGGGGGACGCTCGTTCACATTCACTCGTGCACCTCAAGGGTACAAAGAGAGTCCTAGCATCTACAGTAGGGCTTTGAAAGAACAGCTTGATACCCTTGAATTGCCCTCTACATGAACATTGCTTCAGTATGTTGATGACTTGCTTTTAGCTGCTGATTCTGAGAGCGCCTGTAAGGAGGGCACTGTTTTATTGCTTATTCATCTAGCTAAGCATGATCACAAAGCTTCACTTAAAAAGTTTCAATATTGTTGCCAGGAGGTCGCCTATTTAGGCTATCTCCTGTCAAAGGAGGGAAGAAGATTGACACCTGAACGTATAAAACACATTTCTGGCATTTCTGTCCCAAATACACAGAAGGAAGTTAGAGCCTTGAAAGGTATCGCTTCTTACTGTAGTTTGTGGATACCGAATTTTTCACTAGTGATCAAACCGATGTTGGCTTTGACAAAGAAGGGCATTTCTTCGCCATTGCCGTGGAACATGGAACACCAGCAATCGTTTGATTTGCTCAAGACTGCATTTTGCTCTGCACCAGTTTTGGGCACACCAAACTATGAAAAGGCCTTTGTGTTTTTTGTGCATGAATGTGATGGATGTGCTTTGGCTGTATTAATGCAGGAACGTGGAGGGAAGCATAGGCGGTGCGGTAACTTTTCTTCCGCCCTTGATCCTGTAGCATGCGCTTTGCCAAGATGTTTGCGAGCTGCCGCTGCTGCTGCTGCGTCTGTAAAACAGAGTGAGGGAATGGTCGTAGGCCATGATTTAACCCTGATGGTGCCTCACTCTGTAGATGTTCTACTGAACCGAACCCAAACGCAACACCTCACTTCCGCACGATTGACGAGATATGAATTGATCTTGTTTGCTCCTCACATCCAAATTAAGAGGTGTTGTGTTCTTAATCTGGCTGAACTCCTACCTTTCCCGCAAAATACTACTTGCGGCGATGAAGAGTCACATGACTGTCTGTATACTACCGAACACGAGACAAAGGGAAGAATTGATTTGAAAGACACTCCTTTGGATAATCCGCAAGGAGAGCTGTTTTGTGATGGCTCCTGCTTCAAACTTCCGGATGGTACATCCACAGCTGCTTATGCAATCACTGCATTAAGCACGGTTGTGGAAACCAAGAGAATCACGCATAACTCTGCGCAGGCCACAGAGATTATAGCATTGACCCGAGCTTGCAAACCTTCCAAAGGGCTTGCAGTAAACATATATACTGATAGTCAGTATGCCTTTGGGGTGGTTCACAACTTTGGGAGACTTTGGTCAGAAAGAGGGTTCTTAACTTCATATGGCACCAAGATCCAACATGGCTCCCTAATAGTACAACTGCTCTCAGCGCTTGCGCTCCCTACCCAGTTAGCTGTTATGAAATGTGCAGCACATCGAAAGATTACAGATGACATAGGAAAAGGGAATGCTTTCGCTGATCAGATAGCTAGACAAACTGCCACCGATCTCCATACGGAGATGTATGTTTCAAGGGAGACTGTAGATGCTTATGCAATGAACAAGGGTGTTGGGTCTGTACGGGATATCCTAGCTGATGCCACGTTAGAAGAACCCAAGAGGTGGGCTGAAGGCTTGGGGAAACTCGATGATGACGGGTGTTGGGTGGACATAGTTGAGGGGAAATGGCTGCTACCTGACGCTTATGTGATGATGATGGTCATCATGGCCCATGGTCCTACGCATATATGTGCCCAGAAAGTAACAAAAATGTTAGAGAAAGTTTGGGTAAATGACAACATTTTGAAAACTGCCCAACGCTATGTTCAGGATTGCATGATTTGCCTACAACATAATGTGGGAAAGGGGACATCAACTCCAAGGGGAAGTTTTGGGCCACCCTCTGTCCCCTTTGAAGTCATCCACTTTGATTTTATTGGAATGGAATGGTGCAACAATATGAAGTATGTACTAGTGGTCATCTGTGCTTTTAGTAAATGGGTTGAGGCTTTCCCCGTCAAAGATGCTACAGCCATGACTACTGCGAAAACCATGTTAAAAGAGTACTTCCCACGGTTCGGGCTATCGAGAGTTATCTGGTCGGACAATGGTCCACATTTTGTCGCTGCTGTAATTCTGCAGATATGTGCAGCATTACAGATTGACAAACGGTTCCATTCAGCCACTCAGCCAGACACGCTCAGCTCGGACTAGTAGAAAGACACAATGGTATCATCAAGAACACGCTCGCTAAGACCTGTGCCGGCACTAAATTAAAATGGCCGGACGCCTTACCGATCGTGTTATTATCCATGCGTACAACCCCTCAAACTAAGACTGGGATCTCTCCATTTGAGGTGGTAATGGGGAGACCTGCCAATATCTGGAACCTTCATAAATGTAGATCCTTGAGAAATGTTGAAAATGTATTACTTTTAGATTATTGCGGCCAGTTGACTAAAAACCTGTATTTGATTTATCACCAGGTGGGAGAGGCTTTACCTGTGTGATATGAGGGCCCGGGCCACAGCATACGGCCTGGAAGCTGGGTGCTCATCAAGGCATTTGAGCGCTCTTCCTGCTTTGCACCTCGCTGGCGGGGCCCATACAGGTCCTGTTGGTCACACAAACGGCGGTGCAGGTTTCTGGAAGAAAGAATTGGATCCACGTGTCGCACGTCAAGAAACTTCCTCACCCAGTGCCACACGATAAAGAAGAAAACGAACCCCTCGCTAACGCTGCAACCAACGATCCCAAAGCAGTAGATAGAGCGGAGAGTGTATCAGAGAATCTTTCTGAGCTGTGAGGCTTGAGAAGCCTGCATTTTGTCTCTACACTCTCCAAAAGTTTTGCTTCCGGAAACTGCTGTATCAAATTCGGCATCTTCACTTGTCTCTGATACCTTGCTTCCAATGGGAAGTGATGACACATTGTTTCCGGATCAATCAGTACCGGGAAAAGCAAGGTACAATCTGCGTCCAAGAAAATAGACTTACGGACGGTTCGGCTGTGCGTTCGGAGAAGGAAAGGATCAATGAGGGCTTGTTTTTGCCCAAATTTGAGAAAGGGGATTCTGTTGGCTAGGGTTATGGAAGGACTAAGAAGTTGCGCGGCCAGGAGGTCGCCAGCAATGAACATTGGGGGTTTCCGTTTGAAGACTACAATGCCTGCCACCGCTACCGCTCGTATGGGACTTGTAAATGATTGTGTGACCAACCGGGACAATGGACAATGCACCTGGGCCCCGAAAACGTATTGCTGTGTTTTTATAATGATATTTGGTTTTATAATAGTCACTGGGCCTCATTATGACCCAGGTGCTAAGTGTTTAACAGCGCACTAAAAGGCTGCGACGCCGTTAAACACCTAGCGCCTAATTACGAGGTCCCTTTGCGGGACCCGACCTTAACGGCTGGTTTTACCAGCCGTTAAAGTAGGGACCCGCAAAGGGACCTTGGTGCTAATTACGGTACCACAATTTGCGGTACCGTAATTAGCGCCTTCCCCATTCCCATTGAGCCCTATGAGGTAAAAATGGGAATGGGGAAGGGCCATGGTGGCATGGGGAATTACCGCCCAAAAACCTCGTAATCGGGTGGTAATTCCCCATTCTGCCATGGCGGACTCCGGCATGGACCATGGTGCTAACAGCACCATGGTTTAGCGGCGGAGTCCTAATGAGGCCCACTGTCTTAGGCTTGTGGTACCTCGAGGAAACGCATCCTTTAGAATCCTTGTTACCAACTGAAAATGTGCCTACTGTCCCTACTCCCTTCGTACATTTGCATACTCTGTCCCCTAGGGACTCTCGGCATAGACAAAGGTACCGCAATAATACTCTGCTACTTATCATGAATGCTACGCATGCCATTTTTAATAATAAGTCTAATTGTTGGGTTCGCTCACATTTACCGCAACACGGGGATAAGGGGCTTGATTGGTATATTCATCCTTTACCTTTGACAACTGCTTGTATTGCTTCTCTTAGAGCATTGTTCTTTGGCCATTGGAACGATAGCATCTCGGGGAACTTTGATGGCACTAATTTGAATAGCTTTGAGAGACGTGTTCTGACTCCCCTGGGATGCTCACTTTTCGCAAATAGGAGTAGGCCTTATGTTGCATCTATTAGGCCTTCTGACAGACTGTCTTGTCCTTTCCAATCTTTGATTTCCTTTAAGATGGCTCCGATAGGCAGTAAGGATGCCATGCCTCCTTCTTACACTGTTAACCATAGCCCCGATTCAGTTTCTTTTTGCATACAGAGGAATGGTACTCAGTCAATGGGAGATTTTAAAGGCTGTGCCAACGTTGCAAATTTGACTGGGGAAGACAGACCTTTGTATGTAGGCGAACCTGTCTACTTTGTTTGTGGTAATGTAGCATTTCCATGGTTGCCCAGGGATTGGCAGGGAACCTGTTATTTAGGGATCCTGTTACCTGGGGTGTTTATAGCTAGTACAATAGAAGTTTCAAAGGCTTGTCCACGGCGGGACGAGAACGATGACACTCCAGCACAAATCTTGGGAGATATAGCAAAATCAGTTGTGCCATTTTGGGGCAGATAGCGAATTCCGAAGATATCAGAAGACTAGCGAGAGTACTGGAGAGAACCATCAACCGGACCACGGACATACTCTATAATATGACATTAGAACAGAAAGTGATAAGATTAGTAGCACTTCAGACCGGATGGCATTAGATGTCATTCTGGCTGAACGTGGTGGAGTGTGTAAATTAGTGGGGTCCACTTGCTGTATTTTCGAGCCAGATTCCTCCCCAACTATCTTCAAGGCAATACAGAATCTGCACGTCCTTAGTTCAGAAGTGCATGTTCCCGAGGGAAACTGGGATCTTATCACTTGGTTCTGGGACTTCTTGCAATCTTGGGGTTGGAAGGTACTTTCGGTCTTACCAATCATTTTGGGAATTCTGTTGTTCTTTTGTTGTTGTATTCAGCGTCTACCTATTATTTGTTCGATGCTAGGGGGATGTTGCGCACAAGCGATAGGTATGGTAGGACATAAAGTGTATGCCCCAGATAAAACTTCCAAGGTATACGTGTTAAAAGAAATTTTAGTGAATGACCTGATGGCAATAGATATTTCTGACAGTGATTCAGGGTGCGTTGACGATGATGCATGGAGTTATTTGCAAGGAGATCCGAAGTAGTTTAGCACTTGGCATAGGCCAAAAGGAGGGTTTGTCAAATGGGAAATTATATTGTGCCTTCTATTGCAACGAATATGTGTATATTGGCCTACTTGCGAAGAAATCCGTGTTGCAAGGTCCTGGCCTTAAAATCAATGTAAGCCGCCATTTTAGGTCAATCCGCCATTTTAGGTTCGCTTTGTAAATTCACCCTGTGAGTTAAAATGGTGGACGATGTCATTCCGAAATACAACATGGCCGCCTTGACCTCTCTTTCATGATCTCTGCTTCCAAAAGGTCAGGGTTTTCCCAACTCCCTTGGAAGCAGATCCATAACCCAGGTTCCGAGTGCCAACCAGTCCCAATTGGGACCTTTTGGACCCAGTCCTGGCACCAGTGGCACCAGGCTCATAAATATGCCCAGTCCCAGCGCTGGAAGCGCCGGGCTCATAATGCTTGGGTGGACTTACCTGCAGCAGACCATGCTACTTACTTGCCTGCCAGTTGAGCCTCTGATCCTCTTCTGTTTGGAACTACTTTTCCTGTTGGGTGGGGCAGGAGCCACTCCCTAGATTCAGAACACTGGAACTCTTCTGGAAAGCAGGAACTCTTTTCTTACCTAGGCATGGCTGTGGAAGGAGACACCTAAGCACTACAGGAGGCTATTTAAACCACACCCGATGGATGAATCTTGCTTTGCGTTATTCTGCATCCTCTGCAGCAGAACGCTCATCGTGTCTTCTGCATCTGATCCTGGGCCTAAGGAAAAAGGCTTACCATCCTGAATCCAGTCTTCAGCAACACCTATAAAGACAAGAAAGAACAGGTTAGCATTACGGTCTTCAGTGACAGCTCTTCACTTACCTGGTCCATCGGCTGTCACCAACGCCTCGCGCTGCATTCCGGCATCTGAAAGACAAAGGCTTACCTACTCTTCGTGCGCTCCGGAGGTCTTCACACTGCATTCCGGCATCTGAAAGACAAAACAAGGTGCGTTTAAAGACATTGGGGAACTTTAATACTCACGTGCCATTACTCCTTTCCACATCTAACCCAGTGGGTATTCCGGCACCCTGCAGCCGCTCCGAACTTGTACCTGCAAAATAAAAAGACAGTTAGAGCGCATCGTGAAGCAGGCAACAAGCGCTTACTTACGTGCTTCCAGGCGCTTCTATTCATCACACGGGCTCCATCTTCAACTCACTTCAGCCCGTCATCCGCCATCGCCGGAACCCTGCAAAACAAGAAACATCATTACTAAAGACTTTAAAGACATTAGAATTACTCGAAACTTACCGTTCGTGCAGTAAACGACGGACAGCAGTCCTCTGAAGTCAAGAGGCCTGCTCCCCTTATCCAGTGAAGAAACTGGTTACAGCACCCTGCCCCGAGGCAGATGGAGAGCACGGCGTTCACTTACCTAAGGTGAGAGCGTTAACCTTTGGGGTTCTACAGGAGAAGAGAAAGGGAAGAAGAGAGAGACATTCAATAACCCAGTTCCTTAATCCCATATTTTCTATCTGCAGACATCTTACCCTTCAAGTCAGACATACAGTGCACAGAGGTCCAGCCCAAAGAGCCAGCCGTGTGTTACACATCACCTTTGCAGATACGGTATACGCCCAGTCAAGATCGGCGCCTCTACGGGAATCAGGTGAGCGTTACAGAACGCAAAGCCTACCACAAAACTCCCGTCCAGGCGCTATGGAAACCTCGGATACCGACCAGCTAGCCCAGTTACTTGGGGAACTAAGGGCAGAAGTGCATGCAGCCCGTCAGGAAACGAACGCTCTAAGAAGGGAACTGATTATTTCCAAGGAGCGAACAGATGATCTCGCTAGACAATTGCTACAGTCACAAGCCGGACAGACCCCGTTACCCGCATCTGGGGGAAATCTTCCTTCTACATCCTCTATGAATCCAGTGCAGATCAACCTACCTGGGAATGTACCTCTATGTCCGCCCGAACGATTTTCTGGTGACCCAAAGAGGTTTGCAGTATTTATCAATCAGTGCCGGTTGCATTTCTTATACCGGCCAGCAGCCTTTCCAACTGATCAAGCTAAAGTAGCTTTCGTGCTTTCGTACCTTAGTGGCAATGCGGCAGACTGGTCGATCCCTCTAGTAAATCAAGATGATCCGGTCCTCCATGATTTTCAAGCTTTTCAGCTCAGTATGGAAAAACTGTTCGCAAGACATTCACAGGGGCAGGCCTTGGACAATGAGCTTCTTTCGTTGCGACAAGGTAATCAAGACCTTTTTCCTTATATTGCGTCTTTCAACAGACTGATAGTGGAAACTCAATGGCCTGAGGACAAAAGGATTACGCTGTTTTATAGAGGTCTACGTGGAGAGCTCAAAGATGTGTTAGCCCAAGTAGTGAACCCCCCACAAGATTGTTCGGACTATATAGACTTAGTCGTTCAAATAGATCACAGACTGCAGAACAGGAAGGCCGATCGTTCCAAGTTTGATGCTCGAGTATTTTCCAAACCGCCAACTCCTTCCAAAGGAGTAGACCCCGGGGAACCCATGCAAATAGGGGGTCTGAAAGGTCCTCTAACACAAAAGGAGCGGGAAAGGAGAAAACAGTTGCAATTATGCCTCTATTGCGGAAACTCAGGGCACTTTCTTCGAGACTGTCCGGTGAAACCTGCCAAGAAGGCAGTAGGAGCTGCAGTTACCAAAGTTACAAACTCTGAGCAGGGAAACGACCTTGCCCGACAAGAATAGAGGTCCTCTTGCCGAGCGTGAAAACCAGTTCCGTGACCTCGCATTTCGTGATACCTATGGTCCTCATTAGCCCTGATAATCCGGATCGATTACATGCAATTGAAGCTTACGTCGACAGCAGTGCCATCGGCAATTATGTGGATCATGAAATGGTTTTGAGGATGAATCTAACTCTTTGTCCCAAGGCTGTAAAGGACGTCATTACTACGGTGGATGGTACGGAGATAGCCTCCGGGCCAGTAACGCATACCACTCAAGAGGTGACGCTAGTAAGTCAAGATGGACACCATGAGAAGATCGTGTTCGATGTGATCAAGGCCCCTCAGTTTCAGATTATTCTAGGAATACCTTGGTTAGAGAAACACAATCCTCTGATCGATTGGCGAGCAAGAACGGTCCAGTTTCCAGAAAGTGTCTCTACTTGTCACCCTCCACCTGATGTTGCACTGGTAGCAATTTCTTCAGAGACTCCCAAGTTACCTCCCGAATACCTAGAATACCAAGATGTTTTCCGGAAGGATCAGGCTAACTCTCTACCTCCTCATAGGTCTTATGACTGCCAGATAGACTTGATACCTGGATCTACTCCTCCTTGTAGTAGAATGTATGCCCTCACCGAGCCTGAGAACCTTCACCTTCGACAATACCTGGATCAATACCTGGCAAATGGGTTTATTCGTCCTTCCAAGTCCCCTGCTTCTTCAGCTTTGTTCTTCGTTCCAAAAAAGGAAGGAGACCTTAGAACTTGTATAGATTATCACTCCCTGAACCAGATCACCGTTAAGAATAGATATCCGTTACCTTTGATCCCTGAACTCCTGCACCAAGTCAGAAAAGCATGCATATATACAAAGCTGGATCTTAGAGGAGCTTACCACTTGGTACGAGTAAAAGAAGGCGATGAATGGAAGACGGCCTTCCGCACCAAGTATGGACTATTTGAATATCAGGTCATGCCCTTCGGACTTTGCAATGCCCCGGCCGCCTTTCAATATTTTATGAACGATGTCCTCAGAGAGCTCATAGATGTGTGTGTTGTTGTTTACATTGACGACATCCTCATTTATTCTTCATCGGAATCTGAACATCGGAAACACGTGAAAATGGTCCTCGAAAGATTGCGTCAACACAAACTTTTCGCTAAGTTGGAAAAATGTGTTTTCAACGTAACTGAAGTTGAATTCTTGGGATTCATATTATCACCTGGCGGAGTGCGTATGGACTCAAAGAAGGTCGATGCAGTTCTCAAATGGCCATCACCATCCTCCGTAAAAGGTGTGCAAAGCATGTTAGGCTTCTCTAACTTTTACCGCAGGTTTATCCCCGAATTCTCTCGAATAGTCCAGCCATCACTGCCTTGTTAAAGAAAAACAATTGTTTTGAATGGTCTACCGAGGCGGAACAAGCTTTCCAGGATTTGAAGACTAAATTAATCTCTGCACCAATCTTAAAACACCCTCGCCCCGAACTCCCCTACATCGTGGAAACTGATGCTTCAAGCCTTGCCATGGGGGCAGTTCTGTCACAAAAGGACACAGTAACCGATCAGTTGCATCCCGTGGCATTTTGGTCCCGCAAGTTCTCGCCTCCTGAAATCAATTACACGATTACTGACAAGGAACTTCTGGCTATCAAGTCTGCCTTTAAGGCTTGGCGGCATTATCTGCTGGGGGCCCGACACACCGTTACTGTGATTACGGATCACCGAAACCTGCAATATTTGAAAACCGCAAAAGCCCAATCCTCTAGACAACTCCGTTGGGCATTATTCTTTGCCGAGTTTGACTTCATAATTACCTATCGACCTGGTACAAAGAACGGTAAAGATGATGCCCTTTCTCGGAGTGGAAGAACACTTGATCAACCCTAAACCTGTACCAATCATTCCCGAACAAAGAATTCTGGGTGTAATCGCCACAGAATCCATAGAGGAAGTTAAGGATAAGTCCAGGCAACTTGTAACTCCAGCAGACATACAGAATTGGCATCTGCAGGGAAAGGACTTTGCAGTAAAGGACAACTTATTGTATTTCCAAGAACGATTATACCTACCCAGCACAGATTTACAGAAAAAAGTAATCTCTTGTTATCACGATTCTTTAATGGAAGGACATCCCGGTATGGCCAAGACCTCAGAAAAGATCAAGCGCTACTTCTGGTGGCCGTCTTGGAAAAAAGATATCAGAGACTTTATAATGTCCTGTGGAGTATGCGCCCAAAATAAGAGTCAAAGGAAAGACCAGCAGGCCTCTTACGCCCTATTGACATCCCACCTCGCCCTTGGCATACGCTTTCTATGGACTTCATCACCGATCTACCTCCATGCTCCAGATACAATACGATTCTAGTAATCGTGGACTTATTCTCCAAGATGGCGCATTTCATTCCGCTCAAAGGCTTGCCAACAGCAGCAACTCTGGCCCGAGAATTTCTCGAAAACATCGTCCGACTGCACGGTTTTCCTTCGGTTCTAATTTCGGATCGAGGTAGTCAATTTATTTCTCATTTTTGGCGAAGTTGCTGTCGGTCGGCTCAAATTGATGTGAGACTATCGACCAGTCACCACCCTCAGACCGACGGACAAACCGAGAGGACCAATCAAACTCTGGAACAGTATTTACGCTGCATGCTGCAACAAACTGAAAAAACTTGGAAAGACATCCTTTGGATAGCCTAATACGCCTACAATAACTCTGTCCATTCGGGAACTGGGAAAACCCCGTTTTTTCTTTTGTACGGCAGTCACCCTCGAACCTCGGAGTTGGATCCCCTCCAAGATCTTGAAACACCAGCAGTAGACTACCTGCATTCTACAATCACCCAAGCCTTTAAGGAAGCTGTTTCTCACCTTCAAAGGGCTAAAGAACAATACAAGAAAGGAGCAGATCAACATCGGAAGGAAGCCCCTCAATATCAAGTAGGGGATCAAGTCTGGTTATCCACCAAATATCTACCTCTAAAAGGGCCACGCACATTCAACCCAAGATACCTTGGTCCCTATTCCATCACTACCATAGTAAACCCAGTAGCGGTCAAGTTGGACTTGCCCCCGCACATGAAGATACATCCGGTCTTCCACGTCTCTCTATTAAAACCCGTGCAACCTCAAACCCGACTCACTAAATCTCCAAAACCTATCCTAGTTGATGGAGAACTCGAGTTTGAAGTCAAAAGCATTCTGGACTCCAAGATCTCCAAATCTAAACTATTTTACCTAATTGACTGGAAAGGCTACGGCCCCCAAGAGAGATCCTGGGAACCTGCTGAATATGTCCACGCTCCTCGCCTAATCAAAAGATTTCACCGAACATTTCCTGACAAGCCAAAACCCCCGGAAAAGCCCGGTTTGGGAGGGGCCTTGAGGGGGGGTACTGTCATGATCTCTGCTTCCAAAAGGTCAGGGTTTTCCCAACTCCCTTGGAAGCAGATCCATAACCCAGGTTCCGAGTGCCAACCAGTCCCAATTGGGACCTTTTGGACCCAGTCCTGGCGCCAGTGGCACCAGGCTCATAAATATGCCCAGTCCCAGCGCTGGAAGCGCCGGGCTCATAATGCTTGGGTGGACTTACCTGCAGCAGACCATGCTGCTTACTTGCCTGCCAGTTGAGCCTCTGATCCTCTTCTGTTTGGAACTACTTTTCCTGTTGGGTGGGGCAGGAGCCACTCCCTAGATTCAGAACACTGGAACTCTTCTGGAAAGCAGGAACTCTTTTCTTACCTAGGCGTGGCTGTGGAAGGAGACACCTAAGCACTACAGGAGGCTATTTAAACCACACCCGATGGATGAATCTTGCTTTGCGTTATTCTGCATCCTCTGCAGCAGAACGCTCATCGTGTCTTCTGCATCTGATCCTGGGCCTAAGGAAAAAGGCTTACCATCCTGAATCCAGTCTTCAGCAACACCTATAAAGACAAGAAAGAACAGGTTAGCATTACGGTCTTCAGTGACAGCTCTTCACTTACCTGGTCCATCGGCTGTCACCAACGCCTCGCGCTGCATTCCGGCATCTGAAAGACAAAGGCTTACCTACTCTTCGTGCGCTCCGGAGGTCTTCACACTGCATTCCAGCATCTGAAAGACAAAACAAGGTGCGTTTAAAGACATTGGGGAACTTTAATACTCACGTGCCATTACTCCTTTCCACATCTAACCCAGTGGGTGTTCCGGCACCCTGCAGCCGCTCCGAACTTGTACCTGCAAAATAAAAAGACAGTTAGAGCGCATCGTGAAGCAGGCAACAAGCGCTTACTTACGTGCTTCCAGGCGCTTCTATTCATCACACGGGCTCCATCTTCAACTCACTTCAGCCCGTCATCCGCCATCGCCGGAACCCTGCAAAACAAGAAACATCATTACTAAAGACTTTAAAGACATTAGAATTACTCGAAACTTACCGTTCGTGCAGTAAACGACGGACAGCAGTCCTCTGAAGTCAAGAGGCCTGCTCCCCTTATCCAGTGAAGAAACTGGTTACAGCACCCTGCCCCGAGGCAGATGGAGAGCACGGCGTTCACTTACCTAAGGTGAGAGCGTTAACCTTTGGGGTTCTACAGGAGAAGAGAAAGGGAAGAAGAGAGAGACATTCAATAACCCAGTTCCTTAATCCCATATTTTCTATCTGCAGACATCTTACCCTTCAAGTCAGACATACAGTGCACAGAGGTCCAGCCCAAAGAGCCAGCCGTGTGTTACACATCACCTTTGCAGATACGGTATACGCCCAGTCAAGACCAGCGCCTCTACGGGAATCAGGTGAGCGTTACACTCTCTGTGTAATTAATATGTAACTTGCCTGCAGGCCACTTGTTGAGGTCGTGAACTGAGACCTTGTCCTTCGTTGACCTGTCTGTAAAGGATTACTCGCGTCAATGAAACTAATCCGCGAGCATATGTTAAGAACAATGAATTCAAATACTGAACTAAGAACACTTGTTTAACTACATTGTATTAATGTTTGAGAAGACCTGCATGGGAAATCCCAAAATACACAGTTGCTGTGTAGGCTTTTTGACGTATGTATTAAAGGCAAACTAGTTACATGTGGATATGCGAACTCGGCATGAACCCTAGATCAGTAATGTATTAGAGGAATATTAACTCGAAGTAGGGTTGGACATCGTGTTTGCGAATAGCATAAAAGAGCAACGAATTCTAATGTACAGCATCTCTCACTGAAAACACCGAACCACGCTGGAGTTCGTTGTGTTGTACTGAGGGCCGATAGCTATCTGATTTTGCTTTGTTCTTTGTAAATGATTCAGTATAAATTAAAGATCTTTGTATGTTCCTTTGTAACCCGTGTTTGATGTATTTTCTTTTGGGGTACTCAGCCTCGATATTTTGATTTTGTTTTCACAGCGTCTTGCTTTTGCTTCTTAATCGAAGCTTCACAACAGAGATTTTCTTGTTAAGCTCCACCCCCCTAGTGTGGGGGCCCTTCGCGGTGAGCATTTCGCTCCTATACGCCTCTGTGATATGAGGGATTTCCATCTCCCGGGAGTAGCCGCTCTCCTGACGTGAGCTGCGCTCGCTCACTGTGCCTCCTTCTCCACAAGGGTGGGGGCTGCTGCTTACTGCGTACGCGGCTGGGAAAAGAAGTTCCCGCTCGTGTCGCGCTCCTTCCCGCCCGACGTTGGGGGCGTTCTCATGTATTACGCGCTCGGGAAGGGATTTCCCGCTCGCGCCTGACTTCGCCCCCACGAGGGTGGGGGCTTACCCTCTGCTAGGCGCTAATGCAGAGCCGCGGGTACTACGAACGTTGTGAGGAGATCTGCGGGCCCCTGATGTGCCGGATAGTGCGGCACAGGGCCGCAGACTCCTCACACCAGAATATTTATAATGAATATAACGATGTGCTGCGCCGCGCACCTCTCGGGCCTAACTACTGACCCTTAGTATTATTTAACCATGTAAATCACTCGCAAAACACAATCATATTACTGAGCTTGTATGAAATGGTACTTATCTCTGGAGAGCAGGAAAAAAGAGGAAGGACAGAGGAACAGGAAGGACTAGGTCATATGACCAGAGACTAAGGGACTACAGGAATGATGGGACTTGAAGCTTTCTTAAAAAAAAAAAAACTTCTTTTAAAAGAAAAGTTTACAAAATGTATATTATTTGTTGAAACTGCTGGAGCGAGAAAATAAAAGAAGAAGAAGCTTAATGCTCGCCTCCGTCTTGACATAGAATCTGCTACTCAGCTTCTGCATGTGAATATTTCCTTGTTATGCATACCTTTCTGTTAGGCTCTGTGTTGTCCAACAGCTTCTGGCTTGCCAATTACTGATGCCCAGCAGAAAGTAAACATGAGATGTCCTATATGGATGATGGTAGGTTCAATCGTAAATCCAATGGCTGGCAGGCACATCGGGGCAAAAACCCACTGACGCAAGTTTTTAAAACACAGCGTATTGTCTGATAATGAGACTGCAGATCTGACTGTCATAGCAGAATGCATTTAGTTGAGCTACTTAAATTAAATAAATGCGGGTGAGGGAAAGATACGGATGTGGCACTTCTTTGTTTTGGGAGTAAGTAAGTTGTTCATGGAGGAATCCCAAAACAAACTCTGACCCTTCTCGAAGACAGCTCATAGATACCTAAAGAAAACGGGCTTGGATCAGATCTCACCCGATGACAAATCACAATCTGCTTTGCAGTTAGCCCTATTATCCAGAAATAATGCACAACTTGTTTGTGGGTGGCATTTTTTCCATTTATTTATTTTAGTTTCCCTGTGTTGGCAAGTAGTTTCTTTCTTTATAGCGAGTCATAGGATTGACCCCATTAGAAGCTCTAGAGTCGAACTAGCCATGTAGCCAGCTTTCTGTGTGGAACTATCAATGTAGCAGAAAATAACCCCTGAAGCTTCTGGCGATCTGAGGTCCCTTTGCTAGAGAAATGCTTTGATGATTGGAATCCTTTTCAAGAATAAGAATAGCTTCTGGTATATACTGCAAACCCACTTGCTGGAAATAAGGATACCTCCCGGTTTAATGCGCAATATAAATGTAAAAATAAATAAATTAATAAAACTCTTCAGCTTCACTTTTGGAGCCACACAGCTGATGCACATCACACAAATATTTACTCCCTCAGTCTAAGTCGAGAGATCTCATCAGAGAATGCAGATCATGTTCCAAGATGCCCTGTGTAATCAGTGGCAGCTGGTGAATTTGTTTTAATTGGAGGGGTGCAAATATTTCGCACAAATAAGCTAGAGCAACCAAGCATACCGAGGGAGCTCGAACCAAACAAGGGACGTTCGGGGAAAGTGGGGATTTTCCCCCCGAGAATTATTTTTTACTATTGGGTTAAAATAGTGAATTTCTTTTAATTATTTTTTACTGTGCATTTGGTTACAGAAAAAAATTAAAACCTTAAGCACATATTTCATATATGCAAAAACGTGTATCGTGTAATTTATACACATTTCCCAAAATAAAAACAGCTATCAAAATATACATTCAAGTTCCATTTACAATTCATTGTTATAAAAATAATTCCTTCAATGTGTCCAACTAGATTACCACTGCAACCAATTAATGATCCAAAAGGAGCTTTACTGCCTCTTTCCACACATAAAACCGCACACTCGCTATAGTCAATGAGGTTGCACCATATAAAATGCTCCAAAATTGGTCTCCTCCAACATTTCCAATTTCAGTGACAAATGAAGCATATGCCTTGTCATATTGTGTCTTCAATAATGGGCATTGTGTCAGTATGCACCTACTAGACGCTACTGCACCTTGACACAATCTACATTTTCTCTCTCAACACCAATCCAACTACCTGTGTACTCATATGTGCGTAGGATATTTAGGCGGCGTAGGATATTTAGGCGGAGAAAAATAATAAATCCCAAAATGTTTCCATTACATCATTTTCACAAATAAGAACAAGAACCATCAACCATAAATCCCTGTTGTGTGTATTGTAGATATCTTCTTTTCCTGCTAAGTTTTTGCAACCATTCAGCTCTCTCCCATACCCAGGTTTTCCTCTCAAACTCTTTCTCATAGGCTGGGTTTTCAAAAATCTCTTCTATCATAAAATCTATATTTTTACCGTGTTCACACATCTCTTTATATAAGCAACCCAGAAACGTGTTTACTGGATTTATCTGCAGCCCGCCAGCCCATTCATGTTTTATCCTCCGGTGGTCTGAGCATCACAGAAAAATAAAGTTGACAACCAATGGGCGCGGAGAAAGCGGAGACCCAGCTCACAACGGAGGGCTTCGAAAGGGGTTCCTTTAGGAACATTTAACATTGATCTTAAAATGTTCCCTTCTAATTTTTCTAAAAATTGCACATGTCCACTTGGCAGTAATTCTAGACCATATAGCAGAGCAGCTATGATGGTACCTTGGTATATTTCTATGGCACCTTCCATATTGTTCGCACCTACATTGACAATCTAGCGTTTAAATAACTGCCATTTCTTTAAGATATGGGTTATCGTGTACTCACCATGATAAGAATGAATTGGGGCTACACTGATAGGGTTCCCTAGATATATATGGTGGTTAGTCACCTCAAATTTAATACCATTTAATTTCTATGTAAAGGAACCTAGGCTGTTAGCCCCACTACCAAGTACCATGATTTTAGTTTTGGTTGAGTTAATAACCACATGTTACTCAGTAGCATATCTGGCTAACGCATTAATGCTACGGTGGAGGTCAATCAGCGTACGATCCAGTAATAGTGTGTCATCTGCATACATAATCCACGAGATTGGCCTTTTTCCAATATGCAGAGGAAATTCCTTACCCCTGCCAAACGCTGATCAAAATCTGACGTATATAGATTATATAGCAGGGGTGCAATCATCCACCCCTGCTTTAAGCCAACGTTAGTGAGTATCTGACGCATTAGGTTCTCTTCCTGTGAAAGCAGCAGGGACACCAATGTGTCACTGTAAAATGCTTTAACAAAATGTACCAGCACAGGGTCCAGGCCACAGTGCACTTGTTTCTTCCAGAGTTTCTGTGCGAGATACTGTATCAAACGCCTTCGAGAAGTCCACATAACACATATATAATTTACCATTTCAAAAATGAGCATCTGCAATTAAATTTTGCAGTGCACAATTATAATGCATTGTGCTATGGGACCCTCGGAAGCTGGCTTGGCCATTTGCAAGTGACCCATTTATTCTGCGCATCTAGTGAGCTTTTTCAACATAAATGTGGCAAACATCTTGGCATTTGTGTCCTGCATCGCCACTAGTCTATAATTTGTGGCCACTGTTTCACCACCCTTTTTATAGACAGGAACCAAAATAGATTCCCTCCAGCTCTCTGGGATCATACCCTGCGCCAGGATCTTGCCAAACCATTGCTCCAATATAATTAAATAACCTTTATTTAACCTTTAAGTCATCAGGTTACATTATATAAATTAAAATAGATTAAAACCACACAATCAGTTATCACAAATACACTGATCGATAGCACAGGTAACAAATATAAATACAGAACTAATACATGACTACCCGAAGGGAATACTGGAGCAGCAGGAGAGCTATACTTGCAGCCATGTGTCCAGTTGAAGAGCTACCATTTTTCTCAGCAGGATCCATGCTCTGTGCAAAAAACAGGCCACAGCCCCGCATTTGGAGGGGTAATTGATTGGACCAGAAATTCCACTGCACTGGGCCATGACTTGATCCTTGCCTCCATCGGGATGGGCATCAGGAATACTGACCTTAGCTTCTGGAATGTCTTACAAAATAACAAAATGTGAAATTGACTCCTCGAGGGCACCACACAAGGAGTATCTGGCAGAACCAAGGCCATTCCATTTGGTGGTAAAAGCGCTGATAGGCAGTACACCTAATCTTAACCTCAAATATAGTGATCTTAAAGTGGCAAGCCTGATCAGATCCAGATAGGATTTGCAGCAATATGTGTGTCTCTGAGCTAAATAGGCGGTCCCCAACCTTAACATTGAGGCCTTGAGAATGCGCATTTCCCTAGCTGTCTGTTTTATTAAGGGCTTCATTTGGTTCCAGCTCAAATTACAGAGCCTACCTGGCTCATTTCAAAACTCACCCATTGTCAGGTAGAATAAAGCCTTTTTTATATGGATAAGCCATTTCAATCCACTTGCACCTTTGAGTGACATGATATGTACCAGTGCCTCCCTGCACAGTTCAAGTGCTGGTCTCGTCAACAATCTGACCCAGAGGGAGAGAGGCCGATAAATTACGGCTAGGCTCAGAGGGATTGTGCCAGATTCCAAATGCACCAGTGCAGATGGAGCACCTGGCAGTAGGTGCAATCATTTAAACAAAAAAGTGATTTTCTCTTGCTAGAAGGGCCTTTAAATTCTCGTACCCCCATTGCTCTGAACCGTAGAGTACAGCTTTGGAGCAATTGTACAATTTGGAGGGTGACCCTCTTCCTGCCTGTTGGTTTGCTAACCATTGACTTTGTCTTGGCCGTATTTATGCCAAGACCCAGCTCCCTAGACTTCCTTATGAAGATTGCTAGAGATTCTTTAGGCCCTGCAGTGACGTGGCTATCAGCACTCTGTCATCTGAGTAGAATAATATGGGGAACTTTGTTGTAGCCAGCTTCGGGCAGACCTGGCCCCCCTCACTAACTCGTCTACACTTCCATGTATATATAGATTGAACAAGAAGGTGGCCAGGGCAAAGCTCTGCCTGACTCCCACAGCCACCTCAAAGTAAGTAGTTTGTTCACTGGCCAGATTATAATGTACACAGGACATAGTATTGGAATATAAAGCTGATATGATACCTCTCAGATGTTCTGGTACTTTCCGCTCTCCCAGGACCTTCCATAGCTGTTCACGGGACACAGAGTCAAATGCTGTCCTAAAGTCCACAAATAGGACATACAAATGCCTTTTTAGTAAAACTGTGTATTTTTGAATGATTAAGAGTAACATGAGACACTGGTATATGGTATCGCTTCCCTTTTGGAAACCTGCCTGCTGTACAGTTATTATATGTTTATGGACCACCCATGTCTGGAGATGTTTCAGGATTATTTTGCCAAACAGTTTCCCAGCCCCATCCAAGAGGGATATAGGTCTAAAATTGGCCGGGCTGTCCCGACCTCTCTTCTTGTATACCGGGATAATGACTGCCCTACGCCATGAATCTGGGATCCTGCCTGTGTATATCAATGCCCTAAAGACCTGGAGTAATATAGCCACCCAGGTGCTAGGCTTGTTCTTATAAAGATCCAATGGTATTAGGTCTGGCCAGCTGCCTTTCCATTTTTTGATGAGGCTAATGCTTCCTCTACATCCAGAAGCACAATACATAACTCATATACCGGAACCGCCTTCAATGGTCAATAAGTGCATTAAAGGGGGGGCCTGCTGCATAAAGAGTACAATAATGTGCCCTCCATCTGTCTCCACCTATGCCATCTAGCTTTTGGGGGTCCCCCTTAAGAACGCTATCAAAGTCCTGTTTCTAAAACAAAACATTGTTTCTCGACTGCCAGGCATTGTGCAATCCCTCCCATTTCCCTTTTAGATATTTGCTCTTTCTATCGTAGAGTAGGTTTTTGTAATGGGTTCTCAATGAATGAAGCAGGGGTCTATCAATCCCCAAGGGATCTCTGAGCCATTTTTCTATATGTTTCTTTGCCTCTCTACAGGGGCCATCAAACCATTCCCCCCAATATCGAGCTTACTCTTACGTTTCCCCCATTTCCTGAAATATATAGTTGCACATTTGTTTTCAACATTTCAAATTCATCCAAAACCCCAATGGGCTTAGTGTCTGGATTACAGATTACCTTGACATTGGCTAAGATTGATACATGTATACTTTGCCTCAACTCAGGGGTTAGAATCTTATCCCATTTCAACGGTCTTCGCACAAGATCTTTGTCCCTGCTCGGTCCTTCATGGTGGCTTTCCTTCCGGAGTCTTGATTATCCAGTTTAAGATGCATGGCCAGAGGGTGGTGTGCACTTTCAGACCTACCAATTACACTGAACTCGCCTGCCTGTGCCCAGGATGATGCTGTGATTAATATGTAGTCAATTAAGGAGGAGCTGTTCACTCCAAAGAATGTTTTTTTGGCTGGTTGGTCTGTGACAAACCTTCCATTGCAAACTCTAAACTCAAGGTTGTACAGATTGTCAAACTGTTACCTGCCAAGGGGTAAAATGAGGTTGGGCCAGGCGCCAGCAGGTCAGGAATATCCCAAACTTCGTCTTGATCCGGCCACAATCCTTCAAGAAATTTGATTGGCTCCAGTTGCAGGTTAAAGTCACCCACTATCATTAGAAAATAATGTTTTTGGCCATGACTTTGTTGTTGGCTAGCGCCTTCTGGACTGATTCAGTACAGACCATTCCTGTTAAGCCTGAGGGTCTGTTATAAATACTGATTAGGCATAACGTCTTTGCAGGATTACATTTAATATACAACATAAGACCATCTGGGGACACAGAGTCCCTTTTCACCTCCCAGCCCATAGAAAAATTGATACAGAACATTAGCCCCCCTCTCCTGGCCTGCCTCTCAGCACCTTCATGACCGGGCCACAAAAGGACTGGTAACCATATAACATGACAGGATCCGCGGGCCACGTCTCCTGGAAAGCAATTATATTAAAGCACTAATAAAACCAGTCCATGTCGGGTCGACCAGTTCCCTACGCACTCCAGCTATGTTCCAGGAGAGCAGCCTGAGGCACTGGATGCCTTCCGCTAAGCACATACTTTGATTGTGTCAGTTGTATTCCTTCGGATTTAGTTGGCCCAGGATCGGGGGTTGGTGGTCGCCAACAGGCACTCGCTGGCAGATCTCCCTTGGTCTTCCCCCAATATCGTTGCCCTACAGAATGGGTTTGATGTATACACAATATTTGCCACTGCATCAGGGCCAGGTGCCCTAGATATTTTCAATGTTTTAACTACTGCTACAATGTCCACCATTTCAAAGCCCCTCAGTAATTCACATTTCGTTGGACCAAATTCAATATGCCCATACATATGCCCATACTCTATTTTAGGGTCATAATATAAAGTCTCTAAATATTCCACTCAGACCGCCTCTGAAAAGCCCTAAAGAAAGCCCAAAACATCTTAGTATCAGATTGAACAAGACCATCCAATTCATAATGTATAGCAATCTACAATGTTGTTGTATCCAATTTGCATGCCATGTCATTAGTAACTTCTGCTGTGCTATACGCATTGAAGTTGTAAGATCGTCTTGCTTTTGGAGCCTCGCTCAATCTTTCCACAATTATCTTTTAACTATAGCCACATAAAAAGTACTATGGACTGCCTGGTTTATCCCCTTGCTTTTACCATACATTTGTAACCCTTCGAAAAGCTGGGTGAATGCCCTATTCACCTCCAGATCATATTCATTCAACCTGTTCATAAGTGCCACAAGATCTACATTAAAATTAGCGTTGAGTTTCTCTATATTCATATCTGTCCAGCAGATTATGATTCCCCGGATTGTTAACGATAACCCCCTCACAACACTTTCTGGGTGCCGAATTCCCAGTCCTTCCTACATTATATACCCAGGTCAGTGCCAAATGGTCACTACTATTTGTCTGCAAGAGTGTTAATGGGCTACAGTGATGCCAAATTTCCTGGCTTACAACGGCTACATCAATGCAAATGTTCCTCTCTTACAAAAACATAATCAATATGTGTGGCAAACTTTCCATTAGTCCATGTATTGTCCACAGTTTGTCTAGATTTTCCTTTCAAATTAAGACATGTTAAGTTATGTTTTTCCAAACACTGACTCCATTCCTCCTTACCCAACGATATCTTTGCCAATTTCCCCTGCGGGTTAGGGTATCCCATACCAACTATAGCCAGGGAGAGCGCATCATTTCTAGATATATGTTCATTGAAATCCCCTGCTACATTGACTCTTCCCTGAGGATAACACATATACCAGGTATCAAGCATGTCGGAGAGTATCTTATGTGTTATACTACCATTGGTCACATTATGGGATTTATATACATTTATAAGTAGGAGAGGTGATTGCATACACATTTTGTCTTACAGCATAGCAGTCAATACATATGGGCCCTCATTACAACTCAGGCGGTAAGGGGTTTACGGCGCCATAAACAGCGCCGACCCTTACCGCCTGAGTACGAGGTCCCTTAGCGCCATGGCGGATTTATGGCGCTAAGGGACCATGGAGTTAATTACGCCACCGTAATTTACGGTGGCGTAATTAACGCCTTCCCCACTCCCATTATGCCCTATGGGGCAAAAATGGGAATGGGGAAGGGTAAATGGGGATTGGGGACTTACCGCCCCGCCAAGATCGGAATGGGGCGGTAAGTCCGCCAACCACCATGGCGTAAACATAGTTTATGCCATGGTGGTAAAGTCACGGCCCAGGCGGTAACTTACCGCCTGGGTCGTAATGAGGGCCCATGGTATGGTATTACCCTATAGCTACACCCCCATTGGGTGGTCCCGCACATTCCGTATAGCCGTACAATAAATTATATTGAAATCATCAGTAAGAAAGGTGTTGACTCGCCAAGTCTCTTGCAATAAAAAGACGTCACAGGATAATAACATTCGCAATCCAGCAATCGAGCAGGATTTGCAAGGAAGGAGCTTTAACCTCGCGAGGTCCAAGAGATGCACCTAATTTGGGCTGGACTCCCAGACTTTTATACATGGCCATAGGCAGCACAATCTGACAGATCCAGCACCCATGGTACCATGCCACTCCTTCCATCTGTGCTTAATAACTCCTGATCCAAATAATCAAAATTATTAGCTTTGCTCATGGACAATTTCCCTAGGCCAGAGTTGGTCTCCTTCTCCAATGCATTCTCACTCAGCCTCCAACATACTGTGAGTCGGAACCCCATCTTCAATAAGTTATTCTGATGAAAATGTAACAGCGATACTATAGCAGCTGCAATAAATCCCACTATCACCCAATTCGTAGTGCTATTAACATCTGTTAGAGTCAATTTGACAATGTCCTCCCTATTGATGTTTCTCAATGCTGGAATACAATGAAATAAATTCATTAATTAGCTCCTATTCAAGAAGGGGCTAGCATTTAGTGGACACATCTCCACCAGTTTAATCCCTCTCCCCAAAACAAAAGACCCATTACTTTGCTGAGCCACTCTCAGCACTATCCATTGGTCAACAAGGTCTTTCTGCATAGACGATTTTCTACACTCAAGCATACTCTGTACATCGTGTTTTCCCATTAAAGGACTTTTCTTTTGATCATGTCTATGCACAGACCGTTGATTATCAGAGTCGTTCTGTCAGCCAGAATTTCCCATGAGTAACGCAGGAGCTGTCGCAATCTCCGACCAATTGTCAGTGTGCTTGGGCTGTAGCCATCTTACTAACGACCGCCATAGCGCAGGTTGCCGCTTGCTACCATCTGCCAGTTTATTTGTCACAATAGTGATTTTATCTCTTCTGGTTTGCAACTCTGCCATGGTTTCTGCTACTGCACTACACCCCCATTGAACGGTTCTGATATCCTTATATCATCTGATCTTTTAACCTGTCGTTTATTAGGGGGAATAGCCCTTTTCCTACTTTTACCCAACTTTCTTGGCTATTATCATAGTTTTTAGAGTTTCCAATGGATCTTCCACCTCTTGGATTAGCAATGATAGATCATGCGGTCCAATGCTTATTGCTACATAACCTGGTGTTGTCTGTACATGAATAGCCGTGTCCATGGATGGGCAATTATTAATGTTATCAGATTAATCAAAAACCCTTTTCTGACTTTCTCTTTTGCCATTGGAAATATTAACCGGCAGCTCTGCATTGCCCAATAACAGTGCTGAGGCAAAAATCGTTGGCAGATAATGTAATATCCACAACCTTGGCCAATATTTCCTTGGTTTCACGCTCTTCGATTGCAAGTGTAGTGCTAAGTACTAGCAAAGAGTCAATCGAGACTGCGATGGCATTTAGAGACGCCTGCACTCTGCAGAAAGACTTGCATCGTGTATTGCTAGGCAGGGCGTGCTCGCTCTAGCTATCGCTCCTGACTTATCATCCATATCACTTGTATACGCACTATCACTTTCACCACTGCTAGCGTAACTTGAGGTTGATGCAAGCCGCTGTAATTCTGGAGTACCAGACAAACGTGTCCCAACCACATTGTTAAAAGTGGATGATAAGTTTAAGCTTACATTCTTTGCCTCCAGCCCCAATGAGTTTCAACTCAATCGGTTGCAATATTTCAACAGAGAGTGGTTGTTGTCAAAAGAGGTAGGTATTGCAGGGAACAGCATGATAGGCGATTCACTGTCCATTGTATTCCCTTCAGATGCTTCTTGGTCAAATGATTTTATAAAATGGGCTGGTGAGGAAGTCACTTCAGGGGCCCTGGTTGAACTTACATCAGCTTCTTCTGGCCTCATAGATACGTCCTTAATATACACACCCCTCGTCTCTTTAAGACTATCCTCTTTCTCCTTCCATTGTTCCTGTTCAAAATATCCCCAAACCGTTTTCAGCCTTGATGATTTGTTCAAGCTATTAACGCTCGATACTACGAGCATACTGGGGCCATTCTGAATACACTCATTGAGGAGTGTTTCCAAGGTTTTATTTTCACTACGGAGACCAATCGTCAAACGCCCTCCAGTATTCATTTCAGTACATAAGAAACACGTTCAAAAGAATAGACTTTACCAAGTCCTCCACTCAGATAAAGTCCAAATATGTCCACCAATAAGTTGTTTCTGCTTAAGACCAGGAGACCAGGAGTCAGGTTCAAAGGCAATGTGCCCACAGTCACCCGACCCCCCAAACACCATTAAGTGTCGGAAATCAGTCTTTTAAGATCAACTGGGCTAGATCCAGTTTTGACAAAAAGGGCAATCACAGCAATTCAGCAGGACCGCACCATTCCACTCTGCAGCATCAAGAGCTGCTCTGCTGTCTCCTAATGTGCGCTGAACTCATAAACCGGTAGACATCTGCAGTCCTCCTTAGCTACCAACAGCGCCGACTGTGTATACTGATAAGACTGCTACTCGGCTACTCCTCTATAGCTTCAGTGGGACCACTGCACTCGCTGCACTCTCTCTATGGTGGAGTAATGCAGTGGTGGAGTGATCACAGTCCTTGAGCATATAATGTCAAATTCAAAACAGACTTGAATTGCGTCAAGATCAGACATCCTCTGTATACGTAAAAGCTGTGGTAAATGATATGTACAGACAATGTTTTAAATCGTTGTGAGCTGTGCAAGGTCAATGTGGAACTTTAAACATCACCTCAGAAAGTGCATGTCAAGGTATGTCAGCACCTGTCCTCCCACATGGAAACACATGTGAACACAATAATGGATGATAGGACAGAAAAGTGCAGCGCAATACTGCAAAACGTTACCCTTTTAACAGTGTATTTTCCTTGCTTAACACCTAGATCACTCAACTGCTGTTAAAGAAGCATGCGCTGGTCCTGTGTGCTTACTGCACCTCTCTCCTACTCGCTCACTCCGGTGCCAGAGGCGGATACCTCAGGTGAATAACTCAGGTCTCAGATGTTGGAGCTCGAGGCTCCGGGACGCCGCTGTACACTGCCACACACCTCCCTGCTGTCCTCCGCTGTCCTACAATGACCGTCATTTCAGAGGAAAGCACCTCTGAGCATGAGAAACGTGTTTTAAGCCGCACCTCTAATCCTGTGACATGAAAACAATGCTGATGCCGCTTCCGACACACTGGTCTCTAGTGCATTATACAGAACGCTTTCTGTGAAAAACTGCCCAAAAAGCCAGACAGTTTTCAATTGTTTTTGTAGGTTAGCTCGAATCCAGAAATTCAATAGAAGCAAGTCACCAACAGTGCAGAGGAGCATTTCCCAACATATTTTCAATATGCCTTCGTCCACAATATAAACCAGTATAAAAACATTTTCACAGTGGCTGTGCCCATATGTATACATGCTGGAAGCACCGGTATATTCCAGAATTCCTTTATAAGAGCAAACCCATGTTTGCTTTGCTCATAATGCCAGTAATCATACTATAAGAAAACTTGTCCACATTGCCTCTTTCCCACATAAGTTCATACTCCCGTTGGCTATACCTTTAAAAGTGCTTTACCAAAAGAAGAAAACATATCTAAACTGGCTGTTCAAAGTAGTCCAATCTAGATATATAACACTCACCATGTATGCCACAGTAGGAAACGGCTAGACTGGCTGCCCCAAAATGCCAATCTAGCCAAATAATAAGACTTAATAAGCTTTTTCATAGATGCCCAGAATAAAATACCATGCCACAGTAAGAAAGGACTAGACTGGATCCCCCAAAATGCCAGTCTAGTCATGTTATAACAAATCATTCTTTCTTTTATCAACTGCACAAAATGATAATCCTTTCTTTATATCAACCAAAGGTTGATAAAAGAAAGGATGATCATTGTTTTACTGGGCATCTATGATACATGCCCAGTAAAAACGCGTTGTTGCCGTGACCCCACCTCCACCTCCACCTGCTCCCCGGGCTAGCACAAACACACACACACACACACATTCACACAACACACACACATAGAATATTCACTTACTGATTCACACACGCACCCATACATCATACACGCACTCATCCACACATACATTTTAAAATATATACAAACATCTGACCTGCATGCAGCCCGATCCTCCAAAGCTCCACAGCAGCCTACAGGCAGCACTCTGGCTCGTGCATGAGCAGGAAGCAGTAACACCTTCTGGTTCCTGCTCTTGCAGGAGCTTTGATGACGCAGCACCCCATTCTGAGTTACTCCATTTGTATGTGCTGGGAGACACAGGTGCCACCCCTCGCACATACAAACATGCAATAGTCCAGACTGCATCTCCAACGGCGCATACAAGGCTGGAAAAGCACACACAAAACATCCTTGAATGGCCCATTGGACAGGCGCTGCTGGGCTATGAACAGTCAAGGGGAAACCATGTTTCCCCATGACAGTTCAAGCCAGCCCAGGAGCACTCACTCTACTAAAGCAAGCTGTGCTGGCGCTGCTTGTCCATGATGGAAGAGTGTTTTGGTGGGTCGATGCCCCCTCACCCATTATGGACGAGCCACCCCTTTGTGTCATTGCCTCAAGTTACAGTTCCAGAAACACCACGGGACTACAAATGGGTAATGAATTGTGCTGACAATGGAGAATAATAAACTGTGCAGAATGTCTTCCCTTTAACTGTTAGGCCACATTCAACCATCCTGGAGTCCCTATCTGTGATCTGCTCCTGATCTACGTGCTTCATTAGATCCGCAACCCCAGATTTTTTCAGTGAGATCCAGTTCATTCGTCGACTCAGGGCTGCTCTCAGCCACCAAGGTTTTGATGAAACGCTGCCAGTGAGTAACTCGACTCTAGATAATACTGAAATCAAGCATCATAAAGCTAGTAATTAACAAAAGAAGAGAACACACGATTTTGCTAACGTTGTACAGGGAAATCACTTGAAAAGGTGCAGAATATTCAATATTAAATAGACATAATACAAGGACTTGGTGTGTTTGCATATAATAGGAGTAATACAGCAAGAACAAAAGCGTTCCCTGCTTCTTACACCGAAACTCTCTGTAATGGAAACTGGAGCCAATTGGACCCAGATATACTGGGGAAGCTATAAAAATATACGTGGAAGTCAAAATGAAAGAAATGCAAATGGCACATAAAGGGTAGCAAAATGAAATAAAAGTTTTCATGCCAATACAGAAATCGGTGAAAAATCATACATTGGGATATTTACATTTCAAGTGGCAGAGAAAGGGTTTTAAAGCACGAATTTTATTCAGAAGACTGCAATTTAAAGTGATGGATTATACACAAACATAGATTTATTCCGCGACACCTGCTCGGAATTGTTTATGGAAAAAAGCGCAGTTACGCGGTTTTTTCATAACTCTAAGTGGATGCAGAGGCAGCACTGGCCCATCAGGCACCAAGTGCCATATTCCTGACCTTGAGAGAAAATGTTTCAGAGGAAGTCAAGCAAAGACTGTGGGTGAGGGCCACGCGGACTGTTTCAAGACTTGACAATCCTAACACTGCCAGACGCTAGGCACAGCGATGTGAACATGTGTACCAAGCAGCAGGTGTTTAACAGTAGTCATTACCCAGAAAGGTGCATGGGATTGTTTCCGGGTTACCCCTTTAGTCATGTCTAAGCTCCACAGGTTAGGAAAACAATCACTGACCAAGCCAATAGTTTTGACTTTTGCAGTTGTTCATTGCATTGTACACATATAGGAATTTATGTATGTTGCTCCTACCCAGCTCATAGAACAGGCATGCTAAAGTACCGGTCATCATGTGACTATTATTGGGTGAGCTGTTAGCCTTCGCTCATTGATTACATACTTCAACATTTGTATTAAATAAGCAGAGGCATGAAGTCTGCAGCTTACAAAACCTGCTATGAAGGCCCACAAAATGTCTGTACCATCCAGCATGGCAGAATCAGTGTTGCAACACACCCTTAAATCCAGATTTCTCTAGCTGTAAATGATGTACAATAGAATGGCGTGACCTCTAATAATCCCTTTACTTCCTAGCCAAAAAGTAGGACTGTACCATTCAATAATAGAATACAGACATGCATGGTGAATGAGACCATGTGTGGGAACTGCTTGATAACTAGCGTTGGCAGCAAAGACATTGTGCTGCACCAACATTTTTCACCAGTCTACAAATCATGGCCCTGCAAAGAAGGCCTCAACATTCATGTGCACATGGTAGTTGAAACTGATGTAAGGACAATCCAACAGCGGGTCTACATGCTCATTTCTGGCTGGGAAACAGTTGACCAGCAATCATGCCTTTAACATTTAAATCTGGGACTACTGAACACAGCTGCTCTACTCAGCCCGTGCCTGCAAGTTCTATAATTAACAAGAGAGCTTACAGTCTATGCCTACTCCACACCATTTGTATTTGTATTTGTATTTATTTATTTATATTGCGCACCTAACCCCAAATGGGTAACAAGGCGCAGAGGCAACAAGAGGATTGCAAAGCTTGGTTACATACAGGGTAATGAAGTCCAGCCGTGGTTACAATGCTGGACACGCCAAAAAGAAACAACGCGCACCGAAGAGGCATGGGTTACAGAAATATACAACATAGGCGATACTATATACAATACATCGGTTGTCTAGTGACAAGGTAACTGCACTGATCAGTTGGCAACCTAAATATACATATTTACAATCAAAGTGGTGGAGTGTCAGGGCAGCGAGAGAGCATGAGGTTGTTAAGTGTCATGAATCTTGAGCCAGTGGATGGTCTTAGTTCTGAATAGGTGGCATCCAGCCAAATGAGGCTCGCTGTTGCCAAATGTTGGAATAAAACAGATCCCTGTACAGGTTTGGCGGGAAGGCTGTCTTGGTTCCATGTGTATTTATCTGCCACTTGAGGACGTTCTGAAAACAGGCTGTTTTGTTTTGGCTACCATGGCGCAGCCTCAAACACACCACGATTGCCCATAGAAACTTCACTTCATTAAGGCACACCTACCCTTCATCCCCTACCCTACCACACACTCCTTTTGTTCCTGTCTGCATCTGTCTCATTCAGGCCCAATTATTTTGTTTCTGCCTACCTGAAACCCTTACCTGTTCATCCGTCATCTGTCCTACTCTACCTGCACCGTATTCCATGTTGCCAGTCTTCTGTGGATGTAATTTCTTGAGCAACCGGTTTCGTGGCATTCCAGGAAACACCGTCCATAGACATCTGCTGGTTATTATAACATGTCAGAGATAAATTCTCAAACATTAGATCACATTTTATGCTTTCAGAATCCTGCCTACTTACAAAATCTCAGTTCTTTTGGAGCCTTCTCTTGCACTACTTCCACCATGAGTTGCACACACTCCAATGAGATGAAGTGCAAGAGAGGGGAAAAGAAGGATGCATGTAAAAGTGGCTTCTGTCAACTGGGTGTTTTTGTGGCAGTCACGGAGGAGTGAAGGCCTGAGAGAATGGAAGACAGACATACTAAAAGCGCTTTGCAATAGTTATGTGGCAAGAGTCAGATCTGGCCTGAAGGGGGTGGGGAGTGACAGGCTCCCACCCTAGTTAGCCCGCCTCAGAATTATTTAGTGGGGTTTCTTGTTGATCAGCAAGTGGATGTGCCCATGGTGGGAGGCCAGGATGTTCTGCTCCTGCTATCCATGATGATGTCTTGCTCTTGCACATAATGCTTAAACTACCAGGCACACTGCATTCACAAGAATGAGAGCAAAACAAAGGCAAGCGTGACGGGCCCAGCTAAGGAGAAGGGGGACATTGTGTGCACATGGTAGATGTTTAGAATCAATATCTCACTTTAATTAACTGGGTGTCCAGTTTGATTATAAAATAGAGTGGAAGTATGAGATGGAAAGGAGTTTAAGAAAATTGGCCCAGTCTGGTGGCGGGGTTCTGAGGTTCAAAAGAAAGTTTGGGGAGAATTTGCCTGTATTGGACCTTGACAATAATAATAATAATTTAGCATTTAAATAGCGCTACGAACCCTCAGGTATCTGAGCGCTGCTTATTATTACCCACAGTGTGTGGTGCTCATTTATCGACCTCAGAAGGATGAAAGGCTGAGTTTGGCCCTGCCGGGATTCGAACCTGCTCCAGCAGGCTCTGCACAGATGTCAAAGCGAGCACTCTACTCGATGTGCTATTGGACCGGGTGCTTTTTGATGTCCTTGTGGCTAAAAATAGTGCTGACGTCTGGAGCTTTGCGACATGTGCCAGGGTGATTTTTGCTGAGAACTCTTTTCTTGGAAGCCTCTTCTCATTGTTGAAGAGAACTCTGACCAGAACCCTGCATCTAGAAACTGGGTTGTTTACTATCACATATCATCTCACCCTCTTACCAAATGCATAATTTATTAGGATGCTGGGTAGACCAAAGGTCAGAACTTACCAAGCCAGGCAGAAAGATATATTAAAGGCTTGGATACATGTAGGAAGATCCTGTGGCTGGCCTGTGTGGTGAAACAATTGTTGGTATATGGCCTTGGCACCCTATGGGAATCTCCAACCATGAATACTAGGGATTCCTTTAGGAAATTCAGGGAGCGTTTTTGTTTGGGGTGTGCTAAGGGACTTGATGTTGGAAAACCAGAAAAATGTCCATACTGTCTGGATATTTCAAACGCGAATAGACATGTATTGTCTATGCTTAACTGATTTTCTCTTCTCTTTTCATCCTCTTTTTTAATTTGGAAGCTCTGGATTCTCTTTGGTTTTGTATGTTGTGAAAAGTTTAAATAAACTATACCACAATAAAAAAATATAAAAAATATTTGAAACATTAGGTTATATGGGAAATGGAGGCATATGAGGCTTCAAGTAAACAAAAGGGGGCCAGGAAGCTATATAAGCAGTCAGATTGGAATGGCTTCCTCTGAGTTATCTAACTGCTAAGTGGGGCAGGGTGACTGGGGATGGTCTCTATGAATGTTATAGTATGACTGTAGAGAATCTGGTGCATTCTAGCTCTGCTGCCCGCCCATCTTATCAGAGATGGAAAGAGAAGGGACTGTGCTCTTTATGTCAGGCAATATAAACATGTGTAAGGGGCGGCTGAACGTTGCACATTTACTAAAAAACAGAAGGTGACGGAAGTAGTGACCTGCTCCCTCTCACTGTGGACTGGAATGTACAAAGAAGGTCCCTTGCTCTCAGGATCTGCTAAGACAACAATAGGAAGAACAGTGATAAAACTGGCGTGGGGATTATTTTACGGAATTTGTATGGCTATGTTTCATTATATAGAATGTGAATTACCCATTAAATTTGTAGTGTACATTTCTATGATGGTATTGCATTGTGTAGTATTGTTATGGATTTTGCTTATCGGGAAAGCGATACAGTAAGAGAGAAAATAAGAAAGAGCCGGAGAGAGGAAAAAGAGGGATACCTGGAGGGGGATATAAACAAACGATATATGAAGTGATACAGTGGATGGCAAGGGAGAGGGAAAAGAAAGGGGGAGAACATGACTGTGACTGAATGATTGAGAGACTGTTCCTGAGAAGGTTTGACCAGGCTGCAGGTACTATTACAAAGGATAAGGAATCTGAGAAAGTAGAAGGACTATGCGGAAGTAGGGAGAGGACTGAGATGTAGAAGGACTTTGATGCAGGGATGTGGTGAAGGAGGCATGTGAAGAATGAGAAGGATAGTAATGAAGGACTGTGACAACAGAGAAGTAGCGTGGTGTAGGAGATGGACTGATGAAAACTGTGATGAGGAAGAAGGCCTATGTTGAAGGGCTGTGCAGGAAGAAAAGGAAGGTGAAAAAGGACTGTGACAAATGAGAAAGACTGTGTAGAAAGGGGACTATAAAGAATGAGAAGGGCTGTGATGAATGAGATGTGACAAGGGGGAAGGAATGCAATGAAAGGCAGTTACTGAATAGGGACTTTGATGAAATTGAAGGATTGTGATGAAGGTTAAGGACTGTAGCAAAGGCGAAGGAAAGGACTGTGAGGAAGGACTTTGATGAAGGTAGAAGACTCATGGAATAAATGGGCTTTGGCAAAGGAGAATGACTGTGAAAAGGGACATCTGTGATGAAGGAGAAGGACTGTAATGAAGGAGAAGGACTTTTAATGAAGGAGGACTACTGCAATGAAGAATTGATAACGTTGAAGGACTGTGATAAAGGGCTGATAAATGTGAAGAACTGTAGCAAAGAAAAACTATGACAAGGGAAAGGACTCGTATGATATGATATGATTGGTTATTTATAACACACTTAATACCAAGAGGTTTCTAAGCGCGGACCCGGTGATCGAACATGTTTTGCTCCATGTCATCTTGCTTTCAAGGCAAGCATGTTGCCCCTGAGCTATCCTCCCAAGAGGTGGTGAAGGAAAAGGACTGTGACAAAGGAGAATAACTTATATAAATGCCTGTGGCAAAAGAAAAGGACTGTGATGAAGGACTATCACAATAAAGAATGACTCTGATGAAGGACTGCAAAAAAGGAGAAACACTGAATATGAAGAACTCTGGCAAAGGAGAAAGACGGTAGTGAAGGAGAAGGGCTCTGATACAGGAGAATGACTATGATAAAGGAGAAAGTCTATCACAAAGGAGAATGACTATGGTAAAGGGGAAGTACTGTGACAAAGGATAATGGGCCTCATTAGGACCCTGGCGGAGAGGGTATTACGCCAGCGTAGTGCATGGCGTACCTCTCCGCCATACTACGAGTTCCCGTAGCGCCATGGAGGTTTTCTCCGCCTGGTTTTACCAGCCGGAGAAAACCATGGCGCTACGGGACCTCGTTGTTAATTACGCCACCGTATTTTACGGTGGCGTAATTAACTCCTTCCCCACTCCCATTATACCCTATGGGGCAAAAATGGGAATGGGGAAGGGCAGAATGGGGATTGGGGATTTACCGCTCCGCCGAGGTCGGAATGGGGCGGTAAATCCGCCAACCCCCATGGCGCTATCGGCGGCTTTCCGCCATGCTTCGCGGTGCATTTAGCACCGCGAAGTCCGCCTGGGTCGTAATGAGGCCCAATGACTGTAATGAAGGAGAAGGCCGGTGATGAAGATCTGTGATGAAGGCGTGGACTGCGATGAAAGCCTGTATTTACAAGAACCCTTTTATACATAAGTACAAAGTAAGTTCAACTATTCTGGGTAGCCACGCAGCCTAATACTATGCCTACTTATTTAACGGCCAACACAAGGCCAGATTCTGCAACAATGGTACAATACATTTTTTAGTGCTATCCACCAAATGTTACACAGTCATTTCCACATATTCCAGATTTTTTTATTTTTATTATGAACCCTTTGTGGCTAAGCCTGTTTGGATCCCTGATATTTATCGATAAGAAGTCGGTGACCCTTTTCTTAATCTAATCAGAGACAACGTTTCCTGAAGACTGCAGTCACATCAGACTAATCACCGCACATTTACAGCTGGGATGACGTATCAGACCAACTATAACCATTGTATTGCTTCTTTAAAAGTACATTTTATTAGAGTCGCAGAACAGACCAACCTTTCCAGGACCTGGCATATCAAAGAAAACCTTGCACATCAGAATTGACAACAGGGTGAAATGACCTCCATATGTATTAAATCAAGCTGATCCCAAATGCCAAGATGGGCATAGGTGACTGCTCCCAGGGGCATGCTAGCTATGTGTAGGAATGCCGCTATGATGTCTGAATTCAAAGATGTAGACGCAATGATCTTCTCTGACGTGTCCTAGAGAGGTTTGAGATCCCCATACTGGCCTGAATTCCACCTGGCAGACATGCAGCAGGAACCTTTCATTGATGTAACAGCGTTGAAGCAGTAGTTGTTACCTGGAATTCGTAGGTTGCAGGTCAGTCACTAATCTTACATGTAATTTGTGACCCATCTGTTCAACTCTTTCAAGTCAATCTTTCTTCAATCTCGCTCCAATCTGCCTTTTGTTCTGCCGACTCTACTGAATATGTAGTTCATTCTGTCAGCAGGTCTCGTGCTTCTGCACAGCAGGGTCATCTCTTAGCTATTCTTATTGTTCATGGTCTTTTGGTCTCTTCCTTCTCTTGGCATGTTTGCTTGTAAACTATATAGGCTTTACTACACCCTCGTGAATCCAGACATACCCTGTTACAAGGGGTGGCACCTTTCCACCTTCTTTGCACTGGCCTTTGAGAATCTGTTATCTGCCATTAAGATATACAACGCCCTTTCCATTATTAGTTCATCAATCAGCATTTTGATAAACATTGCCACTCTCCATTTTACCTACTTGTGTGCCTTTCCCTTTTACTGTCTTTATTTGTTACCTCTTGTCTTTTCCACTACACACTCCCCTTTTCCCTTTCCTCTCAGACTACTGGCAGGGGCGCTCTACGCCACTTTTCGGGAAATCCTAGGTGCTCATAGACAACTACTATAGTGGTAATTATACATGGTATAGAAACATTGCAGCATAATACAACACCCACAAAGTGTAACTTTGTGTGTATTCACAAAACTTTAGATTCGTCTTAGAAACATGTATGAACACACAGTCATTATGCCTCAACACTACAAATATAAATGATGGAGGTGAGGCATGAATTGGACTAAAGTGTATGTAAATATATGGGTTTTGTGGAGGAAAAAAAGGGAAATGTGACTGCAAAATATTTAGGAGGGAAAGAAAAAGAATATGCGTGTACATTATTTTCGTACCCTTTTTCCTGTCTGGATTGGAGTAACGTTAATCTGCAGCAAGGTACTTCATGTCGAGACCACCAAGTTTGGGTGTAAAATAGACTTTTTTTTCGTGAATCACGGGCAACTGACATAGATCTTCTGACAGTAGTAACGAATACAGTTTTGAAGTGTACTACAACAACAATACCAATAAAGCCAAAACCATAAATCACATATAAGAACCTTAAAACAGATGTGCAATACAATAAAAAAAGATAAAACATCAAATAAAATAACATTTCATTTCTTTCTAACATGGATTTGATCAGTAACTGTCTCCAGGAAGGTGTGCGATTGAATGTGCACATCCATACCAGTTGGAAATAAATGTAGGGACCGCGCAAAATACCTCCTTACCTTCCATTTAGACCAAAATCAAGAATATTCTACACTACTCCGTTTACCTGTAGTCTAATCACAAAGGCAGCGGTCAGTGTTTTCTTTTCAACAAATACTATGGGTGGAACAAGAGAATATGCTCATATGTTCTGGGAAATGTCATGACAATAACAGACACAGAGCTTCAATTCAATCTGAAGTTAGTTTAGGGGGAGGATATTTAACTAATTTTGTTAGGGTGGATGCATAATTTGGCAAATATTCGATACTCATTTGGCTTTCATCATGTACAAAACAAATTATTTTTTTCGCAAATTAGCGCCTTTATCTTTAAAACAGGTAACTGGGTGGCGTGTATGCTAGGTTGTGTGGAAGATGTTTGCCTAAGCACAGGCACATGTGCCTTTTTGCAACTTGTATCATGCTGGATCTGCCAGCAGGCTTTTTGATACAAATGAACATGAGTTATGCAGAGGCTTGACCAGTGGAGGTTTAAAGTTTTTTCAGAATGTAACCATTAACAAAAAATCAACAGTGCATTTAAACAAAGCAGCAAACATTAATAACATTCATATTTCATATAATCTGCCTTTACATAATACGAAACATCATAAAGTCTGCATAATTACTAGTCATAATAAAAAACATGGCATCCGAGCAAGACCTTAGGGTATTCTTAATAAAATGTGGCCTAGGACATTTTGTTCTAAAATCAGTAAAAAGTCTACAAATTGTTACAAAATTTAATACATCTTCATCTCAACCCAGACCACACCCGCATGTCCAATCTTAGCTCAGCCAGCTACTCCTTGCTTTTAGAGAAAGCACATTTAGCCGAACCATCAGTATTGTTCTACGGCATTCTGTGTATAAAAGAAGCTGCCCTTATATAACCTTATATAATCACCTGGGGGCTCCCCCCTTCCCTCCTTTTGAGTACATTGTTCTACATGCTGTACCACTGGTTTGTTTCAAGTTTGTAAATATGCTTCTTTCATTATTGTACCTTGTTGTTTTTCTGTAAAGCGCTTTGGAGTAAAGCGCTATATAAACTCAATAAACATAAACATATAAAGACAGGAGGGGTATAGTATTTGTCAATGTACACATTCTATCCTGGGTTAAACGCAACTCTATTTCCGATGCCCTTCGTTTAAAAAGGGTCCTGCACTGTGTATTGGAAAGTTTATTCATGGCAGCTACACCTGCTAGCCCCAACGTTTCATCAGCGATAACCAACTAGCAAACCAGACAGAGGGTTCCTTAATAGAGAACCAACTTAACTCACCCATTGCTTTGTGCACACTAGGGTTTACTGGAGTATCAAGCTGGACCCTTAGAAAAAACTTTAGAAACCTCCTTTGGGCCTGACAAGTAATACTTAATACTCCCAATTCACGCCTCAACACATCTCCTGGAGCACTGGAAGACAGCCCAGAAACCTTCCTCAAGAAGGTGTTCTGCATAATCTCAAGACCCATAAAGGGTTTGGAGCCCCACATCTCACTGCCATATAATACAGCCATGTGGACCTTAGCCTTCAGCATGAGAAGGCTTTTGTCGAGTCTTTTACCCCCATAGCGATAATAAAAGCAGAGCAGCCCTCTAAACCTGAGGCAGCTTGTTTAGATACAATATTTGTATGGTTCTGCAAACTGCCTTTTTTCAAGAATGCCAGGCTTAGATATTTCTAAACACTAACAACCTCTATTTTTTCCTTTTATATGAACCAACTTGCTTTTACGCCACCATACCAAAAACCAAGATCGTTGTCTTTGACAAATTCAGTTTCAGGAAGTGGTCATTAAAAAAAAGAGTTGGCCTAAGTTAAACTCTGTTGTAGACTGCCAGGCGTGAGGTCCATTAAATCTATATCATCGGCATAAAGGAGCACGCTGAATCTGGTCCCATTTGAAAACAAAGGAATTAGTCTTTGCAAAGCATTATGGGGGCTAACATCATGTCAAAAACAGGAGAATATTACCGGTTCTAATTGGCATCATTGCCTCACCGCCCCCCCTCTATCTGTACAATAGTCCTTTGAATTCTTATTTACTCAGGAGCGCCTGACCGCAGCCCAGGTGGGACCCCAATCCGGTCAAGCTTTTTCCATAATACATTTTGAGTCTGCAGCTGAGCCATTTTTGAACAGCGGCACAAGCAGGCTTCTTTTCCAAGAGGTCGGGAGCATTATTGAATTAGAAACCAGGTTCAGGACTTGTAACTAACAGTCTTGAGCCCAAACGGATCTTAAGCCACCCGGAGCTACAGCTTTAACTTTTTTCATATTCCTCGTCTGCTGTAGTGAAAATAATGTTTTCTTGGGTCTTACATCCCTTCAGCAATCTTGGGGAACCTTTGTTCTCGGCATTGAATAATACTCCTTGAAAATGATCTATCCAGGCAGCCAGGGGAATTGATCTGTATTCATGCCAGGATCTGCCCTGCAAAGGATCAGACGGTTCCTACATGGAAGAATGCAGCAGGTAGAAATTGCATTCCATTTTTAAGGGGGGCAGCGACACATTGGTGTCTATGCTGTCACCTTGTATTGAAAACAGTGGCAAAGCAATGTTTTTTAGAGTAAGGGTAACTGATAGTGTCGCTTGCTGATCTGTGCAATTATTTGGGAGCTGTAGGAGGGATCAGTGCCAAAGAATATGCAGATCACTCTCACTCTAACAGCAAGGTTGGGATAGGGTATTAGAGAGATCTTCCACTTGAAAAGAGAATGTACGCCATTTGAAAGGCAGTACATTAGGACATCTGGTTTGTAGATGTGAAGGAAGAGGCCCGTGTCTTTCAGCCATTCCTTGATCATTTTGAGGATATTACTTCGCTCTCCCTGATTTTTGCAATCATCACCCACAGTGACCAGCACATGAATACAATGGTGATTCAACCCTCTTCATCAAGGATGCCTGGGTCTCGTATTTCTTTTAAAAACACAGTGATAGTGATGAGTCATGGGAAATGTAGCAAACTAGGTATGGGGTCATATAGTAACTGCTTGACCTAAAATGAAGTGAACCAGAATGAAAGCTAGGATAATATCCACTTGAGTGCAGTTCATTGAATGCACCAATGTTGGCTGGTGAGGATAGGTTAGAATAGTAGTATGGTTAATGATCAATGTGCCTCTCTTGAACATATCAAAACTCAATCTTCTTATGGGAGAAATCCATTTTCTTTGTTTACTATCGCCGCCACGGAAAGAGAAAATGGACTACGTGTTCTGTCTGTGACGGCCATTTTTGAAAACCTTTTTTTACTTTTTTTCGAGCTGCAAGATGCAACGCATCTCGCAACCAGGAAAAAAAAACATTATTACCCCGGTCTAACCGGCCGGGGTACTAATGGCAATAAGCCCCTCGACGGTGGGCCATTACCACCTATGCTAATGCCAAGGGGGCCTTCGTTAAGGACCTTGCTATGCTCGGGCCTGTAACTGTGGGCCCCAGGGGCATTAGCCTACGTGGTAATGGACCGCCAACTCGGGGCTTATTGCCACAATGTATATCTCAACCTCTTAAGAGGACCTTCAGAAAAGCACAGGCATAACAAAACAGACATAAAAAAGTGTCCAAGTCACTTAGAACTGACATGTGCTTCAGACTCAACATGGCTTAGCAATAAATATATGTGACTCTACAAATGTGGATCATGCAAAGCATGTCCACGTTCACTCAACAACATAGAAGAAAAAACTATTAGACTTTAAAAGAGCATATTGAAAGAGATATGATATGTAATGCAAATACCCATCTTTGTTGTGAATTTTCTTTTTGTTGATTTTCCTGTGTTGCTGCAGTGTCGTGACTCACAATCAATAAATAAAGTTTTTTTTAAAAAAAAAAAGCATATTGAAGGCTCGATTACCTGCTGGGCACAATGTACCATCTAAATGGTTTCATGTACCTGCAATAATTATTATGTGGGTTGTACTATCAGATCAACCAAAGATCGTATCCATGAATCTCTGGGAGCTATACAGAATTGAGAAGAAATATCCACTAGCCACACATTAGCAAGAATATCACCCCTCCCAAGACCGGAAGGAGATACTATTTGTAGATAGTATGTACCTAAGCATCTCAGAAGAGGATATTGGGATATTTTACTAGAACAAGAAGCTAGACTGAACTACACAATCAATGCAACACTGGGTAAACTAAATAAAGATGAGGAGCTGGTTGTTGTATTAACATGAAAATGATATGTGTGATCTTCAGATAATTACACATGATACAACTAAGAAATTGTTCATACCAGATGGTTGAGCTTTGCACTAAAACCTCTTACCTCCCTTTCCTGGAGGATCTGACACTACTTGCAATAGATATAACATCTGAGCAAACTTGTTATCAATGTTTAAACATGTGAGGACTCATTTTCCATAAATTAGTAAGTTGACTGCGGGGAGCCGTTACATTTACACTTCAAAATAAGGGGCTCCCCACTGCCAAACTTTCGTCACTTGCACTGCAGGGTGCAAATGTAAAGGGCAAAAGGCGGTGTACAAGCATGTACGCCTCCTTTTACCCTTCACATGTGCACTCTTCAGTGCAAAGTAAGTAAAAGCTGCACGGTATGCTGGCACGCACATGGTAAGCAGTGTTCCCAATTGAAATTAAACCCTCCCTGACATGCCAGCACACCAGGGAGGGTTTCATTTCAATTGTACACGCTCCCTGCCATGTATTTATATTTGCTGTTTTGCCATTGTTATTAATTCTATAGTTCCCTCTCCAATTAGCCTTGTAGTGCTTTGAAACACCATTCTGTTCTATAGGCGCCTAACAAATAAATAAATAAATAAAAGTAAATAAATAAAGAAGCAAAATACCCACTGTGAATTGGACCTAATTTGTACCTGAAATGTTCAGACAGATTGCATACTCATGGGAAACGGCTGCTCTTTTAATCTTCACCAAATGTGGCAGGCACACCTAAACCTCAATTATACTTTTTTCTTTTTGGTGGTTAGGTTTTCAGACATGGTTTCCATTATTAGAGACTAGGTACTGCTTTTTACTCTTCCATATGTAAAAAGTAATAATTGAATCAACAAGGCAATGCGTAAATAAACCAATATAACAATAAACTAGTTCTGGACTATTCCATGACCATAAGCAAAAGTGTCATGACAATTCACGGTCACGACCTTGACACTTCATATGTACAATAGACACGGCATGAGAGCTTTTAAATCTTTTTAAGGGGCTAGTGATCCAAAAGGGTGCGCATTTAAAATGGTACTAAACATGGATACCTTATATTGTAAGGGCTGGTGAAAATATATGTTTCAGTAAACAAACCTAACAATCCGATGCAACCCAGAACCTTTTAACATCGTGGAACTTTAAGACCTGCTAAAAAGCGAGAGAAAATGTACTTACTGGTCCATTTCTGCACCGACTAGCACTACAATGAGATACATTTCTTTGGGACTTATAGCCTGCTTCTGTACTGCGCTGCGTTCTGGAATGAATAAATTATGGTGCAATATCAATAAAACGAAAGTATGAAAACGTGAGCTTCCATTTCAAGATTAATATCGTCAAGTTAGGGGTGTTCAGCTATCATGATGCTATCTTACCTATTCTAATAGGCCTCTAACCTTGTAACTACAGTATATTCAAACATAAGGAATACCACTGAATACCCTGGATCTGAACATTCGCTTTTGCTTTGCAATTGTTCACACAGGGGGAAAAAGGCTTGCATTCTGCTGGTGAGACTATTGCTAAAAGCCATTGGCAGCAATTGTGGCATCAAGCCTTGCCGTGGAGTGTCAGGCAAATCCGGAAGCACTTGCGTGACTCTCCAGAAGGACTTGGACTGTGCTCCTGCATCTTCTCTCCCCCGTAAAAGACTTGATGAATGGTAAGGAGCAAAGTGTGCATGTGTATTCACAAACTCTGTCTCCTTTTTCCGTCCCCAGCTAGAAACACACATTCGAAGCATGAGCATGTCTATTTTTGTTTTATATTTCCCCCCATGAAATGGTTGTCCCAGATAGCACTCCCTACATTCCAGACACTCAGCTCCACCCATAGTGGGTGGGTGCAGATGCACAAATCCTGTACGCACAGTTCCGATTTCTGGCAGCATTAATGTATTAATTTATTCATTTATTGGTCATCTGTAAGGCTCTTATACATCTAAAAATAGCGATTCAAAGGGCCATACAGCAAGAAGGGAAGGGAACAATCATGAAAATGAGGAAAAAACAACAAATAAACAAGACACAAGGGTCCTACTACGCCTTGCGATATTCAGAGCTTTCAAGTGCAGAGAGGAGGGTGCGAGGGGAGGGGTGTAAGTGCGGGGGACCCCCAAGGGTGGGAAAGTTCCATAGAGACCATTGCAGAGACCAACAGGTAAGTGTGAGATGGAGACAGCACAGTAAGGGATGCCAGCCACCAAATCAAATAAGTGTCAGCCTATGACAGCACCACAGGTAGGTGAGGGCCTGAAGGCAAGTGCAAGCGGGGACGGATGCTGAAAGTAATAGGGCAGAGGGCTCATAAGGTAGCTGGCTGGCCTCATTCATAGCGACTGAGGGGAGGTAGAAAGGAAGGGGGTGAAGGAAGAGGAGAAGAGGCGAGTCTTGAGGAGCTTGCTCAAGCCATAGGGGGAGAGGGAGGCTGTTCCAAAGGAGGGAGCCAGCTGAGGAAAGAGATCTGCCACCAGCTCTCTGTTTGGTGAAGCATTTGACCAGCAGAGAGTTTGAGCCAGAGGATCGTAGGGATCTAGAAGGAGAGTATTTGGTGAGAGCAAGTTGCAGATAGCATGGCCCCAGGCCCCAGACAGCCTTGTGGATGATGCAGAGAGATTTGAACTTGATCCGTGCAGCAATCGGGAGACAGTGGAGAGACATTAGGGCTGGTGAGATATGGTCCCTGGGCTTGAGGCCAAGGAGTCTAGCAGCACTATTCTGGATTAGTTGGAGAGGGTAGAGAGAAGACGAAGGTAGATTAAGGTAGAGGCTGTTGCAGTAGCGCAGCCTGGAGAGAACCAGAGCTCTAGAGACATTGAGCTTCTGGGGAAAAGTGGGGAAAGGGAGAATACCTCTAAGGAGAAGAAGTTGAACGTGGGCCTTCCTGGCAAGGTCACGGATATGAGGAGTGAAGGAAAGATATGTGTCGAACAAGACTTGGCTTCAGAGCAAGGAGAGGGAGGAGAGCCCATAGAGGGTGACCAGAGAGCAGGGGGTGGATAGGGAGCAGGGTCCTGATAGGAAGGATCTCTGATTTGCTGTCATTGAGGCAGAGATCATTAGAGGTGCAGCAAGACTGTATGGCGGATAGGCAGACTGGGATAACAGAGGTGGTGGGAGGAGAAGTAAAAAGGATTTTGAAGAAAAGTTGGGTGTCATCTGCAAAGCACTGGAAGTGAGTGGAGAAGGAGGAGATCAAATGGGCAAGAGGTGCAACGTAGATGTTGAAAAACCAGCACGAGAGGATAGAGCCTTGGGGAACACCACAGGTAGAGAAGGAGGTGGAGGAGGAGAAGGGGCCAAGAATCACCTGGGAGGGACGATCCAAGCAACGTTTTGAAAGGGGGCCAGTGCTGCACTTGCAAAGATATTGCAGTGTGTGTCCGACCCTCATAGGGCACAGTAAGAATGCTAGAATCCTCAACCCCACTCCATAATTAACCTAGGAACACTAAATATCTTCTACCCCATCAGGGGCAGATAACCAACCATTTCCTAGAAGCCAGCTCGATCCTGCACATGCTTGCTTAATAGGGGCAAGAGCAATCAAAATGTAATTTCTTCTGTTGTATGGCGAAAGGCCCCATGGAAGATAAGTATTGTAAGATATCTCAGTGCATTGAGTGCTTGCTGCTACAATCTGTGTATGATCTCGAGTTCGCATGTTTGAATCCAGCCAAAGCCAACCCAGTCTTTCATCTTTCCGAGGTCAATAAATGATCACCAACTTCGGTTGGGTGATAATTCAAGGTGCATATGTTCTATGTACAGTGCTTTGGGGAAAGCACTGTACATAACAAATACATAACAAATCAGTATCTAACAAGAGAGCAGAACGTATTGACTGTGTGAGCATCATATTGATAGGTAGATATTCAGAATTACAGAAATGGTTGATGTCTCTTCTGTAATCCAAAACTGCACTGGGGCGCAGATGCTAAGTGCACCCCGGTATATTCTCTGTTAATTCCAATCGTATTAACACGAGACTGAAACAAACCCTCATTGTTAATTTAGGTGTAAGAAGTTTAAACCCTCAATGTTAATTTAGATGTAAGAGGTTTAATAATAAAAAAAACAAACCTCAGGACCAATCTCAAGAGTACATTAAAAACAGCTGTCATGTACTTGCAGATGCGTGGTGATGCTAGGGAGAAATGCCTGAAATCTGAGCAGTCCTTATGCAGATGCCCCCGGATACTATCAGATATTTCTAGATACTTCATCTGGAGAAGAGGCCTGCTCTTTGGTTGAATTGCATTTTATCACATTTGGGTGACAGTAAGCCTTTGCCAGATATTAACCTCAGGGTGAGGCTTACCCAAGTGTGAGGAGCTGGCACTCTGGATTCACAATCCTACCACCTTCCTCTGTCACATGAGCCGTGTAGAGGATGTCGGAATTTAGCCAGTGCCCCAGCTAGCCCAATACAGCCAACCGCTCAGGTTATTATACATTGCTTCTCGGGTGGTTCCACTCCTGCCAGTCATGCAGCACTGGAACAAAGAGCAACAGTCAGGTGGCCCAATGGAGGCGCATGCGTGAAGCTAAAGTAGCTCAATCAGACCCAGAACTGACTTTACCCAGCCCAATGGATAACTCCCCCCTCGTTGAGCTCACAGACCTTAAGGTTTGGTCATAGTTATGATATTATATGATATGATATGACATTTATAAAATGCCTATACACAAGTGTTTGAAGGCACGACAAGGCAAGGGAGGGGGAACAGAGGGAAGACAGACAACGATCTTACTAGGCAAGGTGTCATTCAGATTGCGCAAGTGCAAGGAAAGGGGGAAAAGAAAAGTGCGGGATGGAGTGCAGTACATGGGATAATAAATAATAACATCAAATAAATAAAGAACGGCCAGCTGGTGGCAAGTGCATGGTGATTCTCCCCATGACACACCAAACCGCCATCTTGTGTGACCAAGCAGCAGCCCATCTAAAACCGTAATCTCCAATTTAAGGAAAAGTCTTGGACAGAAAAGTTATTGTAACAAGTGGTATACAATGGATCAGAGGCAGGGGTGGACTGGGAACTAAAAGAGGACCTGGAAATAATTACTGGTGACCAAAAGAGGCCCTGGAAATAATGTTCAAAGTGGCCCCATATGACACTTTTTCTGCAAGCCCAATGCTTTTCCTATGAGAAAATTTGGAAATAACACACAAAAGAGGCCTAGGGTGCAGAGGCCCACTGGGAAATCTCCAGAGTTCCCTATAGGCCAGTCCACCACTGATCAGGGTGGATTCCCCAGCTTAGCAATTAAAACTTCAGGAACCCATAAATACAGAACCTGCTCACAATTGAGGATCTGGGTGATGTTGATCATGGAGGTTCGGGGCTTCACATCTGCTTCCCTAAACAGCAGACAAGCCCTGAAATGTTTTGTAACAATATGCAACAAAAAGTAATAATACCTAAAGCACGTGGGTGTTATTTTAATGGCCACACTTAACTTTCTGTGGAAATTGATTAAAACAAATGTATCAAATTCCCTACACAAATATTTCTTAATGACATTTATTGATGACATTATTTCTTAAATAATCAATGATTCATGAAAATGAAGGTTTAGGTAATTCATCATTAAAAACCCAATTTGTGATTATTACAGTGATTAAATGCCTTCACATTTAGGATTTGGGGGTGGGACTAAGCCTGATTTGCATATGGTCTTTCTCTATCTCTAATTGCTTGTTAGGAGAAGAACAATGGTCTGGAGGGTTGTGCAGAGCAATTGCAAGCGTTTTAAGATTAATGCTAAACCTTCCAGCCGTCACCTCTTTGTTTTGCATACTTAGATCTAAGTAGAGTCTGATGGGAGTTCATTGGAAACTTTGCTGGTGGGTGCCACCTTCCTCCACATGGATTGGTTCTGATCGAGGAGTGGCCATTTATGGGCTGCACTGAACTGTGCATATGAAAGCATGCAGAGTGTAGCAAAGACTGTCATTTACCTGTAACCTTGATGTAGGAGTCTGTCTTCCTATAATGTTCTTGATTCTGGTTAGCGGGGCTCCCAGGGAAAATCTGACCGCTACCTTGGTGGAAAGAAAGGAACTACTGAGTCCGAAGATGATGGACTTAATTTATGACACTGGCAGATAAGGGCTCAAATGAAGAATGATGGAATTGTAATCACAGAATGCAAAGTGCCATAGCACACATCCACCTGGGTTCAGTGGCTAATCTTCTGTTAGCATGATGCATGATTCTGTTGCCTAAGTAGGAACTAACCCTTTCGGATTATGATGAGTGCAGCAGAGGATGTAGTTTACCTGTAACTTTGATGCTGGTGACAGTTTCTTACTATGCCATTAATTCTATTTAGAATAGAAAGGAGGCCGAGTGCAATCTCCAGTGTCTTCTTGAATAAAGGAGAGGGGACTGATGAGCCAATGGATGCATGCCCTCAGATGAGGACATGGATGAAAAAGACAACCAATGAATGAAAAGGGTCATGGAACTGAAGAGGATTGGACCCTGAGCAGATGTGTTGAGAGGTGGAAGCTTCAGCTTTGACCGTCCTGCTCTAGTTTCCTGATCTACTGTCCTGGATGGGAGTGATAGTGGGTTCAAACTTTGATCTGGTTTTCTCAGCTGCTTCCTTACGATAGCCTATGTCTGAGTCAGCAGTGGTAAGGGTGGGAGAACATGTAGTTGGGGCGTGATTCCAGACATGGAGCACAGGGGCACAGATTGTACATCTCTGTACTGCATCTAATGCTGAGCCTAGTTGTTGACCATTAGCATTTAGAATGCCAAAGTTCTAACTTGTTATTAATATACTTACAAATAATTCCCCTCTTTTACCGTACAGACATCCACACATCCTGTCCTCCCGCTTACCTTGTGTACAGAGAGCCACACTCTACTCATTGCCTAAGCTGTCTATGGCAATGTTGCTCTATATAAGATCTGTACAGATGTAACATATCAACTAATGTCTGTGCCAAGAATAGTTTCATCTTAGAATCTGTGATTGCCAGTGATTTATTATTAATAAATAAAATAACTAGTATAAAAACAAATTAAAATGAATAATTCTGATGGAGCACATTAGGTCTTAGACATGAGTAATATGACATATGACAGGTTCTATTTATGGAGATGATTAACAAGAAAGAAGGGCACGCTTCAGTTGCTACCATATTTGCCTGCATCTCTAGATGAAAACGCGTGCTCACACTGTGTGGGACTGCCAATATCTCAGCGGTTACACACACAATTAAAGACTGTCCTAGTCCCAAATACACCCAAACATGCCATTATAAAGCCTTAAAAAATACAAGGAATGAAAAGCAGATCTAACTTGCCCCATACTAATTATTTGAAACCATGGCCAATGGTCATTTTGGCTGGAACATTGTCTGCACTGGTCATGTTCTGCACTCATGGGGCAATGGACAACTTTCCACGGGCATGTGATTTGGCTAGGTGTGGTCAATGGTGGTCCTGGCTAGTAGATACAATCCAAGACATGACATTCAGCTAAACCTCGGGCACCCTGTGCAACCCATGGGGGCCCGTGGGCAGTTGCCATTGCTCATTTTACCTGGGGCATGGCCTCAGGACCTGCCCTGGACCCACGCCTCCAAAGACACCCATAATGGGTACATGCAGTGGTCTGTAGCCATGGCTTATGATCAATTTGCCTGAGTCATGGCCATCCACTGGCCATGAACCAATCTGTAGTGGCCACTGGCTAGTTTGCTCTAGTATGTTGTTTTGGAAGTGTGCACTGGGCATAGCCTGCAGCCATGGCCTGTTGTCACTTTGTCCTTGACATGACCTCAAAGTATGCCCCAGGTTCCGCCAAGTCACACGTAGTAAGCATTGTTCATTTTGCCCAGGGCACACCATCAGGAATATTCTGGTGTCCCAAAACTCAGCGGTGGTGGCCACTGGCCATGGGTGTGTTTCAGGGCCGGTGGCCACTTTGTCCTTAATCTAGGGCAGGGGTCTGCAACCTTTGTCTCTCCAGGTGTTTTGGAATACAACTGCCATCATCCCAACCAGCATACTCAATAGCTAGATATCATGGAAATTGTAGTCTGAAACATCTGGAGAGCCAAAGGTTCCAGACCCCTGGTATAGGGCATGGGCTTTGCTTTGCCACAAAGTGGTTTGCTTTAATGGTGTGCTTCCGATATGTAGAGCAAAATAAAGTGTCCGTAAAGATGAATAAAACAAGGTTGTAGAAGAGCATGAAGGATGTGAAATTGTAAAATGTAGACTCCCCTAGGGATAGAATAGACAAACAGAAAATACATTGATACACATTTGAAGAACTGAAGATCATTAATACCGAGGCTGACAATTATGAGCAACAATGAGAAATAATGTAATATCATTAAAATAAAGGTAATGAGGCTTAGTTATCTTTGTTTAATGGTTTCCATTTTCGTTCCCCTCTGATACAATTATTAACCAGCTTTCAAAGCAACCTAGTATTATACAAAGCAGGGATCACAACTCAGTATTCTTTTTAACATAATGCAGGTGAATGGAGGACTGCACAATGTATGTTTTCCAAAGACACAGGAGGCATGTTGAAGGTTAAATACTTGACGAGTCTGGGGTGGCAACCTAGGGGAAGGTCATGCCAGTTGTTTATGATGTCGCCCTACCCACCTCCTATGATGATTTAAGTGTAAAGTGGTTGAGTTGGTGTTACCAAAATAGCAAAGTCTTGAGTATTTTTTTAGATATATTTTGGAGTAGGGGAAAAGCAGAGTGAAAGCTTAAGAAACTGATGTGGCATGGATATACAGCTGGCTAAAGGCTGCATGTCTGTCATCACTTTTTAGCAGTAGTGAATGTCCAATATGTTCATATGTGGTTACTTTTGTTGTATGTCGACCTATAGGCATGAAGGCTTTCTAAATAAAGAAGATAGAGACAGGGAGAGGTTGCCACATCATATAGACTAGCATGTATTTTCCTAATGACATGCAGCTGCATAGAGGACCATGATTGAGGGGAACAATGAATATCAGTGTGCATTGAAAGGAGATTGTTGCCACTTTAGTGTGGGAGGTGAACAGGTGTTGAATGTTGCCTGGAAATGTGGTGATTTTAGTATAGTCTTTATTTTCTTGAGCAGAGCAAATTGGCAACAAACCATTTTAGAAGATGTGGGTTTTGAGTAAAAGATAGAGGTTTTGTAGGAGCCTGGAGACTTGGCACACATTGTGAGGGACAGCAGAATGCCATCTTAATTCGTGTAATTTAGATATACATCGAGCTAACAGGCTCGTTTTCCCCAGTGTTAAGAGAAGATTTCTTTGATATAAGAGTCCCAGCTGCCCTATGTACAGGCTAAAGAGCATAGGAGAAGAGCTAACCCTTAGGGGACATCGGTGATGGCGAGGCAAAATTAAGAGTTATGGCAAGTTTCCATTTGCACAAACTGAGAGTGTCCTTCAAAGAATGAGGTAAAGTGTTTGTGTCTGACAGTTGTGTTGGAGCTGCCATGGTGCTGGAGATTGCAAAGTGGATTACCATGTCAGAGGCAATGAAAGGGTTGGAAGTACTAAAAAGCAGAGGCAGTAATTATTTAGTAGGCAGTGGACATTGTCAACCACCTAAACAGTGGCTGTTTTTATAATTCAGTGGGGTCTTCAGCAGAATTGGTATTATTGTGCATATTGTGGTTGTTGCAGTGTTCCCCCAAGTCAATTGTTACCACTCTTTCAATGATGCGTGACAAGGCGTGGGGCTCTCAAAAGCCTTTCTCTGTCACATCCCTGCAGCCAGGCGAGCTATTGAATAAGGCAAGTGGCAAGTCCTTGGAGGGGTGGGGTATCTAAGTAAGTGTGTGCAAATGCTGCAGTGTGGGTTAGTTGGGTGAGGACAGGAGGCGGTGGAGGAAATCTTAGAGACCAGGGGAGGTAAGAACGACCGGAGTGCAGGACTATTGGAGAGAGGGCTCTGTGGAGTATTTGTGTGTGTAAAAGTGGAGAGTGTGAGGAGTAGAGATGGACTGGGTGTAGTAGGGTGGTATTGGTAGGGTAGGTGGAAGTAGTTGTGGGAGTTATAGATTGGCAGTGGGAGTAGGAAGTGGTAGCTGGTAGCAGATGGTTGTAAGTGTTAGTGAGTGCTACTGGCAGCACCATCCATAACAACTCCCTTAGAACACTAATGATGGCTAGTTCAGGGAAAGACTAGAAGGCCCTGGGATCTTAAAAGGCAAACAGACAGTTAGGTGTTACCATTGGCGAACACTAAGATCCCTGATAAGGACGCCTGCGCTAGGGAGGAGGGAAAGGCCGGGGCATTCAATCCAGGGAGGGACAGCCTTAGCGCCCAAATCGCAAGCCCAGTGAACCCCAGAGAACACCCAGACTCAGCATCCTACCTGTCTTTAAATCAATCTGGGATTAAACACCCTTTGCCTTGCTATCCAAGTCAGAGTGGTTATTACTGGTGACCATCCCTGTCACAGATGTTATTCATGAAGGGTGAGAGGGTGATCCAGCAGTGGAGGAATTGCTATGATTAGGTGGTCTTGGCTGGATCTTTTTCATTAGTGGCAGGATTTACCCCATCTAAAGCTACGAAAAATACTTTGCCATAACAAAGCATTGTTCTTTTGGAGCATCGCAGAAGGATATATGCAGTGCATGTTGTTTATTTATGTGGAAGGAGGAACTTCATCTTCATAGGAAGTCTCCTTCAGTAAGGAGATATCTTAGATTTGTAACTCCAACAAATAGGATGCAAATAAGGTCCAGGCTGAAATGGGACATTGGTGCATTGTGGCATGTCAGTGGTCAATCTATACCGTTCATTCTTGACAATTACCTTTCTAGCTTTCTTTCTATTAATAAAAGATTAGATGGTGATTTCTCAAATGCATAACACATGCAGGGTTGTGCAGGGGGTTGTTGCAGCAGTCTCCTGTTGACTCTTTCTTGCTCCTAGAGAGATGCCTTTTGCAGTGCTTTTCTTGCTGCCATAATGGAGTTTTAGAGGTGCTGAGCCCTTGGGTGTACGAAGGACAGAGTTTAGATCTTTAATGGTTTTGAATTTCGGGGTTCTTGTATATAACCAAAGAAAAGACTTGCATGGTGACATTTGTGCAATGGACACTAGATTGGGCTGGTTTTCCAGGGAGAGGTTGGATGGCCTTTTCCATAGGGATGTTCTTGAATGAGCTGGTGAGGTGAGACCAGCCATGTGTTTATCTTGATTTATATGAAGTGGGGGCGGGGTAGAGTGTTGTAGAAGATGTGGAAGAGGATGATGGAGTGATCCACCAAATCAAGCGGGATGAATAGGAAGCAATTGAAAATGTATGGCAGGAAGGCGACAAGATACAAGTGGTTGCCTTATCCCCAGTGGGTTTTATATGAAGAGTTACTGGGCTGGGAACCTGAAGTCAATTATGAAAATGTTTTGGCCTTGTGGTCGAATAAAAGAAAAGCAAAGGTATAAAGCATGTCTTTTCTAAAGTAGCTGTTTTTTCATTTGTAATCATATCATTTAACTTGAAGTAACAAGTCTGAATTCAATATTTCTAATAGTGATATTGTGGGTTGAGATAACAGAGATTACCTTGGATCCCTGATCCCAGTTTTATCATTGAATTATATTTCTTTTGATTATTTCTTTATTATGTTTTTGGTTATCTTGCTTATGTTACCGTTCTGTCAGGACCCGACTCTGTAAGTATGTTCCATCTGCAAATCCAACAGTGTTTGGAAAAACATACAACTTTCTGCTGCCACTGATCACCTTCAAATCATTTTGCATCATCTATAAGGCTGTCACCTTGATGTCCCCAAGCACCTCACGGAGAAACTCAGCATCTCCGTAAGCCACCACCAGAATTGAGGACATGCGCAGACTTGAACTCTGCCAGTGCAAGAAAGAAAGAACCAGAAAACAGATCTTCTCCGTCTATGCCCAAGACTCTGGAACCTCCTCCCCATCAACATCAGACTTGCCCAATCACTTCTACAGTTCATAAAAGGGCTCTAGATCTTCCTGTTCAAGGAATGGCTCCTCTCTAACACCTAGGTCCATACACCTCCACTCCCCACTCTACCTGAGAGCCTGTGATCTGCCCCCCCACTGTTTCCTCCCCCAGTTACTTGTAGATCGCTTGATATGATTTGATAGATTATTTATAACTCGCTTAATTCCGAGAGGTTTCTAAGTGCGGACCTGGGATCGAACCTGTGGTGCGACGTGTCGTCTTGCTTCCATGGCGAGCACGTTGCCCCTGAGCTATCCTCCCTTGCTGCAAATTGTCCCACCCGCCCCTGTTGTTAGCTCCTCACACCCTTTTTCTCAGCTTCCCTCACTGTGTTCTTCCTCCTCTGATTATAAAGCGATCTGTTTCTACCCAAAGCTAGGTCCACGCTCAATAAATACCCTAATGATAATATTGATAATAATGATAATAATAATATCCCAAATTGCAGCTGACTCACAAAATAGTGAAAAGGGCCATTTGAAATGAAAATAAATCCCTCTGCACTTCAATGATCCGTGTGTTCTTTGTATGTACAACATGGGTGTGTAGGGACGATGGTGTCAAAGAAAGGGTAACTAATTTGAGGGCTACAGCTATTCCCCAAATGGAGTAAATCGATTCACACAAAAAAATCACTTGCTACTGTAGCACTGTGCCCATCTTCTATATGATTTGGGACGCAGACAAATGTGCAAGAACATGTTTCAATTTTTACATCTTTCCCTGAAAGTGGTTCAGTTTTCCCAATGTTTTCAAGTCCTTTCAGGAAAACATTTTTAACAATATTTTTCATTTTTCCCCTTCACCAGAAATGTTTCCAACCAACGACTTGCAGATATTCTTTTTGTTTTATTAATCATTTACAATTGTGTTTCTTAACTGTTATAAATGCAGATCATGTGTGCCATATGTGGAAATCTTTGTGGCCACAGGTGCAATTTGCAATTGGCAATAGGTTCAATTTACGTGTAGTGTTCCATTGCCTTGCAAATGCAAAAATTTGAGAAAAGAGAACTTCTTATATGATGGGTTTGTAAATCCCTGTGGCGTCTATATGTACAAAATGGAAATCATTACATTGCATCTTATTTAACCCGTATCCGTTTCTACATTCAGGCAGAATTACACTTTTATCATATGTATGCATACATGAATTGAAAACACTACAATTGAAGCATGAAGCAGTGGTAAGGATAAAGCCCAAATTCACTAAAGCCATGATCAAATGTTAGCATTAAAGATTCCCAAAATACTTCATCAAAGCTTTGCTGGCAGCTTCATATATGGCATTGCCTATGGCATTGTCAGGAGCACTATCAAGGACGTTAGAACAATGAAGAATTGAATTGGCCCTTTGTGGTTTATAATGCCCTAAGCACAAAATAAGGCCCTCACCACAAACCAGACACTTAAGAGAAGGAATGTGAAATCACAGACTAGATGAAAACAAGTAAAAACAGATATATGTTATCAGAGGAAAGGGATTCAGACCAGGGAGGAATATTTTAACTAGCACTTAAAGGAGACTAAGTCTGCTATAGAGATGCATTGCTCATAAAAAGCATCTGCCAGCATCCACTCATTAAATGAGGGGACCTGTATATTTTGCATGGATGAAGTATGAAGTACGACAATGGGCCTCATTATGAGTAGGGCAGTGCGGTGAAAAGGGGGGGGGGGCAGAAAGTGGCAGTAGTTATGTTACCACATAACGCCACATTAATGCATTGCCTTACTAAGAGTTTAAGTGATAAAGTAAACAAGCATTGACAGTGCCAATAGTTTTGGCGTTTACTGCTGTTCTTTGCATATTGCATTTCTAAGCACCAGGGTGCAAGGAGGAGAGTGAAAAGTTTCTAAGTAGGGTGCAATAAGAGGTGCAGGTGTGCAATATAATGATAAGGAGAATAGAGCACAGGAGGAAGCCATTGTTATGGGGTGCCATTGATGATGAGCAATAGGAACATAAGAAAGGGTGAGAGTGAAAGGGTAAGAAATAAAGTGAGGGTGTTAGAGGAAGGATGAGAGGGGATAGGGAGGAGGGTAAGGTGGGTAAGTGGGAAATAGAGGGTGCAGGTGGATGGTCTGTGGGGGAATAAAGGGTGTAGGGTGGGGCTAGAGAGAGAGGAGGGTAGGGTGTGTGGTTTGGTACAGAGAGAGGGGTTTGGGTTGAGTAGAGAAAGAGGCGGTATGATGGGTGCTGGCAGAGAGCAGCGGTATGGTGGGTGGGGATAGAGAGTGGGGTTAGGGCAATTGGATGAAGCAGAGACAGAGCATGGGGTGAGTGGGCATAGAGAGGGTAAGGGTAGGATGTGTGTGTGGGGGTAGACAGTGTTGGTAGGGTGGGTGGGGTTAGAGAGAGTTGGTATAGTGTGTGGGTCAGGGTATAGATAGTGAAGTGAGGTGGGTGGCTGTGGGTAGAGAGAGTTGGGTAGGGCAAGTGGGGGGTTGTAGAGGGTGTAGGGGTAGGGTGGTGGGTTAGAGAGAGTGCAGATTGGGTGGGTGAAGCTAGAGAGAGTGTGGTTGGTTGGGTGGAAGTAGGTAGAGTGGGGGTAGGGTGGGTTGAAGTAAAGATAGCTGGGATCAGGTGGGTGGGTGGTGGTAGAGGGAGTGAGGGTAGGGTGGTGGTAGATAGAGTGGTGGTTGGGTTCGGTAGAGATAGTGGGGATAGAGTTGGTGGCGGGATACAGAGTGGGGGTAGGGTGGCTGGTGGTAGAGAGAGTGGGGGATATAGCGAGAGTGGGGTTAGAGAGATAGTGGGTAGGGTGGTTAAATTGAGATTAGAGAGATTGGGGGTACAGAGAGGGGGTAGGGTAGGTGGGTGGGGCTAGAGAGAGTGGGGATTGGGAGAGTGGGGGTAGGTTGGTTGAGTGGGGTAGAGAAGGTGGGGGTAGGTTTGGTGGGTGGGGGTAGGGAGAGTGGGGGCAGTTTGAGTGGGTATGGGTAGAGAGAGTAGGGTTTGGTAGAGCTGAGGTAGGATAGGTCAGTAGGGTAGAGAGAGTGGGGGTAGGGTGAGTGGGGATAGAGAGAGTGGGGGTAGGGCAAGTGAGGGTAGAGAGAGTGGGGGTAGGGTGTGTGGGGGGTTAAGACACAGGGGTAGGGTGGGTGGGGGAGATAGAATGGGATTAGGTGGTGGTAGAGAGTGTGGGGGTATGGTGGGAGGGGTAGAGAGAATGAGGGTTTGGTGGGTGCGATAGAGGTAATGGGAATGGGTGGGTGGGGGTAGAGAGAGTGGGGGTAGGTTGGGTGGATGGGTTATGGAGAGTGCTGGTAGGGTGGGTGGGGGTAGAGATGGTGGAGGTTTGGGGAGTGAGAGTGGGTCTAGGGTGGGTGGGGTAGAGAGAGTGGTGGTAGGGTGGGTGAAGGGAATAGGGTAGGTGTTTTGCTTAGGGTGGGTGAGTGGGAATAGTATGGTTGGGTTGGGTAGAGAAAGTGGGGATAGAGATTTGGGGTAGGGTGTGCAAGTGGGGGTAGGTTGGGTAGAAAGAGTGGGGCAGGGTGGGTGTAGAGAGAGTGTGAGTAGGGTGGGTGAGGGTTGAGAGAATGGGAGTTTAGTGGGTTGGCGGTAGAGAGAGTGGTGGTAGGGTGGGTGGGAGTGGAGAGTGTGGGGGTTGTGTGGTTGGGGGTAGAATGAATGTCAGTAGGGTGGGTGGGAGTAGTACAGAGAGTGGGGGTAGGGTGGGTGAGGGTTGAGAGAATGGGAGTTTAGTGGGTTGGCGGTAGAGAGAGTGGTGGTAGGGTGGGTGGGGGTGGAGAGTGTGGGGGTAGTGTGGTTTGGGGTAGAATGAATGTCAGTAAGGTGGATGGAAGTAGAGAGAGTGGGGAGAGTTAGTGAGTGGGGGTAGAGAGAGTGGGGATAGGGTGGGTGTTTAAGGATAGAGAGAGTGGGGGTAGGGTGGATGGGTGGGGAATGTGACAGTGGTGGTTTGGGTAGAGAGAGTGGGGGTAGGGTTGGTGGGGTTAGAGAGAGTGGGGGTAGGGTGCGGGAGGGGGTTAACATAGGGGGTTTGTGTAGGGTGGGTGAGTGGGGTAGGTTGGGTGGGGGTAGAGAGAGTGGGTTAGAGTGGGTGGCTGGGGAGAGAGAGTGGGGGTAGATAGGTGGGTGGGGTACAGAGCGATTGAGTAGAGTGGGTAGGTGGGACTACAGAGAGTGGGATAGGGTTGGTTGGGGTAGAGAGAGTGGGGGTAGTTTGGGTGGGTGGGGTAGAAAGAATGGGGTTTGGTCGGGTGTGTGGATGTAGAACTGGTGTGGTTAGAGCCTCTGTAAAGTGCCCTGTTGCTTCTCGAATCTAGGTCCGCGCTCAATAAATACAATAATAATAAGTAGAGAGAGTGGGGGTATGGTGGGTGTGGGTATAGAGAGTGGGGGCTGAGTGGGTGGGGGTAGACAGAGTGGGGGTAGGCTGGGTTGGTGGGGATAGGGTGGGTGGGGTAAAGAGAGTAGGGGTAGGGTAGGTGTGTAGGGATAGAGAGAGTGGGGATAGACAGTGGGGGTTTGGATAGAGAGAGTGGGGTTAAGATGGGAGAGTTGCGGTACGGTGGGTAGGTGGGGATTCTAGAGAATGGGGGTAGGGTGGGTGGGGGTAGAGAGAGTGGGGTCTGGGAGGGATGGTGGGTGGGGTAGAGAGAGTAGGGATAGGGTGGGTGGATGCTGGGGGAGGGGTAGAGATAGTCGGACTAAGGCAGGAGGGCGTGTGGTTGAGACAGGGTGGGTAGGGTGGGTATGGCTGTGGGGATTATGAGAATGGGACTAGGCTGGGTGGGTGGGTGAAGGTAGAGAATGTGGGGGTAGGGTGGCTGAGGGTAGAGAAAGTGGAGGGTTGGGTGGCTGACTGGTGGCAGTTGGCTGGGGGAAGAAAACATGAACAACAAAGCAGCCTCAGCAGTACTCATCAAATGTAGCCCAAAATAGAACAAAACTCAACCCAATCAGCACATGTATTGGGGTGGGGTCAGTGGGGGTAGAGAGAGTGGGGGTAGGGCTTGAGAGAGTGGGCTTGGCTGGGTGGTAGTAGAGAGGCAGCCTTGGTGGGGAATAAAAAATAATTGCTGTCGAAAGTAGCCCAAAAATTGTCCAATTGTACTTGAAATAGCTCAATAAGGAAGATCAGTATGCAGCTGGGAAATGGAAAGCCCAGTCGACTTGCTTCTTACACAGTTGCTGATTGGAATAAGTCTTGTTAGGGAGCTCTTCATTGGGTAGTAGGCAGAGGAGTTAGGCAAAAGAAATTTTAGTGAGTTGGCATTTCATGCCGTTGCATTGCGGTTTTCTGTGCCTCCTATATTTCTTTTACCTTTCCAGCTACTAGTTTGTGGCTTGCCTTATAAAGGTGGAGCTCTGGTGTTTGTTTTCATAGAGTAAACATGCGTCTATGCTGATCGTCTTGCAAGACAATAAAGCTGTGACTGTCTTTGCTACTTTCCCAGAATGGTTGTGTGAACTTTATATATTCCTGATAGTGTATTCCCATCACTTGAATATGCATTGGATCATGGACCACACATGGGAGGGAGGAGGGTTGGTGTCAGCGCCCCCTATCCACACCTAGAGTCAACAAGTGCATGTGCAGTGCTGAGCCTTATTTTACAATTCAGTAGCTGAAAAGTGTGAAGGCATCATGAAGCAAGACACATACAACATATCCAAAGTTCAAACAAAAGATCTTTATTAAGTCAAATATCAGGATGGTGTAAGGACTAACTTCCCGTATACTAAGGTGGGATTTCCCTACTTAAGTAAATGAAGGATAGTCTGAGGCAGTACATTCAACCCAAAAGTGTGTCTCTGTCCAAAACCTATACTTGCCCTCACAACTAAAGCTAAACAAAGTGTAGGGATGTTGGTAACCAAAGAAACAGTGTTCAAACTAAAGTTCTGAGCTTCTCCCAGCTCTTGCTTTGTTCTTAACTCTCTTCCCCAAGTTCGAGATAGATCCAACAAAATAGCTTTGGGGTTCCCTTCCACAAGTTCAACAAAGTTTCACAAAATGGTCTTGGGATTCCCTTCCCTAAGTTCAACAGATTTCCGCAAAATGGTATTGGGGTTCCCTTCCCACAAAATGGTCTCGAGGGTCTGTTCGCCAAGTTCAACACAGTTCCACAAAATGGTCTTGGGGTTGCCTTCCCCAGGATCAAGCACAGTTTCAGAAACACACTCACTTCTTGAACCACTGTAGGCTTGTCAGCTTCAGCCTCTAGACTTCTCTTGATTTCCTCCAATGAAGGGCTCCTTGGTCTGCGTACAGTTGTCAGACAACACAGTCCACCCATCACAGGTCATGTACCCGATAACCCTTGGCACTTTACAACAGTTAATTATTTCTCAGAGGCCTTTCTTTGCAACACAGGATTCCTTTCTGCATCTATGTCATCAGTTCAAATATACTTCTGGTTCACTTTAGCAGCATCTTTTCTATAACATGTGACTCTTGTACACCTTCTATTGTAGTATTTATTGCACACCTTCCTTTGTAGTATTTTCCTTGATAACCACATTGTTTCCACACTATTCAATAGTGTTTTGCTTTGTAATTGTTTCACATTGTTCGCAAATGCTGTTTCTTTAAATTCCCTTAGTTTGCAACTGCATGTGACTTTCTGTTTCATTCGAGTGATCTCTCCTATCTCTTTCCATTATTCAGCATTCAAATCTCATCACGCTCTTAACAACTTGTTCAGTATTCAATATTTAACATTAGGTCTCCAGACCACTTTTCCATACTATTCAAAACTCCATTACAAGCTTGACAACTTGTTCGGTATTGAATTGGTTCAGTTCTCTTCCTCTTCTTAGTTCCTTGCTACTGGGGTTTGATTTGATAAGAAGAACTGAAGGGGTTTTGGTAGTATCCTATAAAGGCTTCAGGGACTGAGGGTTCATGACGGAATTGAAACGGGGAGTACTGTGTCTCACCTGATAACATTCTACCTCCACTCCCACAGAATCCTCCCTCACATATCCACCCCCATGGTTGAGAGCCAAAATTGATGGCCCTTCCCTGGCCACCTAAGAGGACAATCCATGGGGAGTAGATGGGAGGACGCCCTCAGGTTCCTCACAAAAGGCACACAAATATTGGAACACTGTGTTAGGCATGAGTGTTTTTTTTATTTCTGGCAGTTCATGGTTCTGTGGTTTTGGACCCCTGGCAGCATTGCAGTGTAGTACAATAAGGTTTTAATAGATTTTCTTTTGCACAGCCAAATAGAACATTAAATTTATATTTTTCAACTACTGGTTTGAAATCATAATTGTTAATTTTTTCTATGTGAGTTCATTTGTTGTAAATGTCATTTAGAGGTGAATTGCATAGTAAAATACTTGAGCACTTTTTTCTAGAATAGTCATTCATATTTGTTTTCCAAGTATGGATGTCTGTGCAAATATATAATGATACACTTAAATCATACAACATGTAATATATGATTGGATATTTTATGTTAAATGAAATGTAAGCCATACAAAAGTAGACAGGCCGCAGTGTAAGTCTTTTTATTGTACCCAGATTTTATTCGTAGTGTTTTAAAGGAGATTAACCGTGAATTGTAAGTAAGGGGACCACCTGTTTTTCACTGATTTATTATTTTGAATAAAACCAAAATATAATTAAAATGGCTTGTTTCCAGTCTTTGATTGAGGGGTGGGATTGTCACAGTGGGCGCATTAGATTAAAGCTGTTTATCTACATCATATGAACTACTGTAAAAGTAATGTGCATTCCTTAGAAATGTCATTGCAACACAAATAAGAATGAAACCCTTATTGTAACTAATTGCATTGGTGTCCTAGAATATTCAGGATCTCTCACACCCTATTAAGAGATCTAAGGTATTAACTGCCTTCAAGAAAGACAAATGCAACATTGTGATGCACCAAGAGACGTAAGCTGTATTCGGTTTCCACGAATGTGCAAACCCAGCTATCAACATGGAAAATAGTGTGGCCAGCTTAATTCACCATGCCATAGAAAAGATGCCAAGGCAACCTACTTTGAATTTGTCCCGGGGGTAAATGGGTGGTGGCCACAATAGATGGAGGTTCTCAGCATTTGTTTTGTCATCTTTGATGTCCTGGGTGTTAGTCTTAGCAGTGCATGGTGGTGGTGCGAGTTATGGTTGCTTAGCTTACCATAACTGGTGAATGTCTGTGTTTTTTCTGGTTTTACTTGTAACCATAACGTTCCTTTAACAAAGTTGTTTCCCTGAATTTCATAGGTTTTATTAATGCAACTTAACCACAATGTTCCTTTAGCAAAGTTTTTTCTGTGAATTTCATAGGTTTTTATGACTGAAAATGTTTCATGATGTTACATCACTGTATATAAGTTATTTATAATTCCTCTTTTAGCACGTATGAAAGAACTGTATACCTCCTTTAAGAAACTTATTTTTTGCAACGCATGCTGATGTGAGTCGTTATCAGCAGCACATGCTGGGGATGCAAGTCATAGTTTAATTGCCTATGGCGTGAGGCTCGAGCATGACCCTGCCCCACCAAACCACCACTATACCGTCATAATATTACCGATGGCCAGTGTTCATGGCTTGCAGCCACGGCCAGTCTCCGCAAGCCATGGGGTATGGGCTTCGGCCATGCCGCATTCCCCAACAGGCAAATCAGAGTAGACATCTGGCTTTGCCGGGGGCCAAGCCCACTGCCCAGGCAGCAAAGCTATATCACTATTTTTGTACTTACTTTTTGATACTTTCAAAAAAGTAAAATACAGGATAGATTTGCAAAACCATGCTTTCAGGTCCTTGCTGATGCTCCTCGTACATGTTTGTTGCAATACACCCCAGCACTTCGGGCTGCAGCCGCAAGCAGAATTTATTTTCCCATTTAAACCTAGGTCTTCGGACATGTCACATGCCCCAATAAGTAATTCAAAGTAGGCATTCATCTTTGCAGAGGGCCAGGCCCACTGTCTATGCACCAAAGTTATATAACTATGTTTTGTGTTCTGGCACTTTACAAAAATAAAACATATGACAGATTTACAAAACCATGCTTTGAGGTCCTTGCTAATGCTCATCGCAAACGTTCACTGCAATCCTGTCCAGCATTTCGGGTTGTAAACACAAGCCACATTTTTTACCCATTCAAACCTATCCCGATTTCGAAAAACTTTACCACATAGCCGGTGCCTGGTGGCCATGCCCATTTTAACCCCATTGCCCGTCCCTCATGATCATGGCCAGTAGCCAGACTTTCTGGGTCATGGCTGGATAATCGGGCCACAGCCCATGGCCACAGGTCATACCTTAGTCCCTAAAGGGATATCACTATGTTTTGTACCTAAATTATGACACTTTTCCAAAAATAAAGCAATGCTTTCGTATCTGTGGCAATGCTCCGTGCAGGAGTTTGCTGCAAATCCGTCCATGTATTATTTTTTGAAAAGTGTAAAAATGTATGTACAAAAACAGTTATATAACTTAGCCCCTACTTGACAAAATCCATTCAGACTTTGCACAAACATTCAAGGTTGGGTCTATAATCTTTTTGAAAACCTTTGTGCATATTCGTCAAACAGCAACAAAGTCATAAGCCATCGAAAAGTGTTGAGATCTCCCCCTCTAATATAGCCCCCCTTGACTAAATCCCACCAAACCTTGCAAAATCATTAAAATCTGCGTCTAGCATCTTTTTGTAAACGGTTGTGCAGATTTGTCAAAAGGCACCAAATTTATAAGCCTTTCAAATTTTTTGGGCCCCCAAATATGTTCCGCCTTGTGACTAAACAGCACCAAACTTTGCAGAACCATTCAGGGTCAGGTCCACCATGATATTGCAATATTTCATCCAGTTTCATGGAGTGGCATCAAAGTTATAAGCCATCTAAAAATTGCTTTTCACTGACCCTGTAATACAGAAATATGCATGGATGCACCTGAATATCTAAGATGTTCGCAGACTTTGTAGAGGGAAACCCCCGATCTTTGGCTTTTATGGCCATATCCCATCCCATTCTCATCACCCCTCACCTCCCCGGAGATAGTTTAGTTTGACAATTGCAATGTTGTGTTTTTTAATATGTTTTACTGCGATGTCAGACGGGGGGGTGGTTCGCGAATCCAACATGGCATTCGTTTCATGTTTTTAAGTGACCAATCAGCGGGCACCTACGATGTCTGCCGATGTCACCCCGGGCCCTGATTGGCTCAGATGTGTCCCGGGACTCTGAATCAGGGATTGAGTCCACGGACCAGACCCAAGTATCCCAGGATTTATTTACCTACTTTTTGGCCATTAAAAAAAATTCTGGATGGATTTACACCAAATTTACAAAAGCACACTTTTGGGACCAAGCCGTCGCTCCTGTCTCAAATTTAGTAAAAATCCATCCAGTGGCTTGGGCTGTAGGCGTGAGCAAATCTTTGTTCTCCATTGCGTTTATGAGGATTTCTACACATTTTGAGACACCCCTATAATTTTTCCCCCATGGACGAAACCGCACCATACTTTGCGAAGTCATTCTGAGAGGGCCATATACTTCTTCTGCAAAGTTTGGTGAGGATTCGTCCGGGGGGGGGCAAAGGCATAAGTCTCTCAAAAAGTGCTCTTTCTATGAGTTGAGCAATTTACCCATAACTGTAGGGCCGCTACCACAGACCCTGTAATATATATATTCAAGGAAAAAACTTTAGTTGCAAGGACATTAAGGTGAGCAATACATTGGAACAAAACCCTTGAAATTCAAGGAAAACACTTTAGTTGCAGGGACGTTAAGGTGAGAACTTAATTCAATAAAACCCCTGAAATTCAATTAAAGCCACCTTAACTTTGTGCCCCCTGTTGAGCAGCCTATGACCACAATGATGACATCACAGATCACATCACTAATTACATGTTGTATGAGAACACTGATGACATTGCAAATCACATCACTGAGGTCATCCCTGGTGACAACACTAATTACATTACAACAATAACTGGCCTTAAGCATGGCCTTGAGCCATGGCCATTGTACATGGCCAAATAATATATGTTAACACATGAATTGGTGCTAGAAATGGCCTTCAGTTATGGACAGTGGTGACAACCTTCACCCATGTGCACTGAATATTTTAAAACACTAACAGGCTACCAACTATAGATTTTGGCCTTTACCAGTGGCGCAGCTGTCAACCGTGTCCACTGTATATTATATACACTGGTCAGGCACTAGCCATGGACATTAGCACAATACAAGCAAGTGGCCACCGTCTTTGGCTGTGCCCAATATATATTCTAACATATAAATAGGCCACTAGCCATGGCTGGCTTTCAACAATACTCTGCTTTATAAAGCTAACTTGAAAAGTACAAATACCATAGTGTCACTCAAATATATAAATTCTTAACAGGGATATAAATCAACACAGGACTATAAATAAGCATAACTAATATCATACAGTGCCTGGTAACTCCTAGCTCACATCACCCCATCTGTCAGTTTTATATATAGCACTTCATGTCTGATAACTCCTGCTTCTAACCCCTGTGAAAATAGGTGTTATTATTACCTAATGTAATGGTACTCAGTGTATCTTACTCGGAAGAGTGATGGGCTGAATCTGCCTTTTCTTGATGCATGACCCGCCCATTAATAGAATGTGGACGTGTTGTGCAAGAAGTAAACACCTCAAGGGCCATTTGGAAGAAGGGGGATCGTGATTGACAGGTGAAGTATATCACACTTTTAACAACAGTAAAGAGGCCATTAATAAAAACTGCAAGAACCGGAGCTGCAGTGGTCATGATCTATCAATGTTTCCATGGCCACAAAGGGGAGCACCTCCCTTTGTGCCAACCTTCAGAAATAAATGTGTGTTTTCCTAAGAGAAATATGTGAGTTGATGTTCATATTGTCCTGTGAATTCAACACACTATTTAGATTATTAAATCAACAACTGGTTCAAACAGATTGCATTCAAGTGTTTTCTTTTCAGCTGCTATGCTCTGCATTCTTACCCTGCAAAGGTTGCCATGTGAAAATGAAATGAGGAGGAGCTCCTGCTCCTGCTAGTCTCCTGGTGATGGTGTACTGACGACACAGGGTGCTTGGGAGGATATTGGGCATCCCTTTCATAAATGCACTGATCTGGCGATGAATACAGTTTTCTGTTTTTGACGAGTTCATACATGGTCTTCCTTCACGTCTGCTAAGAATGAATCTAGTTTCTGTTTAGACACCAACACACTTTCTGGCAACTTTTCCACACTCTGGTTGTTTACTGTACGTTTACTTTCATGTCTTGCATTGCTACGGATTCCTTTGCTTTTCTCTCTTCCGTTTGCCCTCACTTTCCTACCGGATTACTCTGCCAGCAAAGGAGGTTCCAATCACTCCCCAGCAGTAAATCCAAAATGGCAGTTTGCTGAGCAGCTGCACTTCCATCCAGCATGAGTCCAGAAAGCCTGCTTGTCAGAAAGATTGTTTACATTCCCCTGAGCCAATCAGGCTGTGCGGAATACAGAGGGCAGGAAACGTTCCATTCTCTTTTTTTTGTCACAGCCCATGTTTGCTGTTACACGAATACAGTGCATTAGTATAAAACATTTAGTGGAACATATTTACTAGAAAACATGAAATTACCGGGTCAGCATTTCTGTGTATTCGGGTAACTAAAAAAGTGGTAACTGAAATATAGCTTCTTTATAAAGTATCAACCCATTATGGGTTGGGAATTCTGGGATATTAAATGAATAATAGAAATATGTGCAGTAAATATTGGACATTTGCTTTATGTAATACTGTCTATGTATACCAAGCCTTAAAAATCACTTGTTAAGAATCACTTATTCCCTTGTCACGTGGGAAGGGACACAGGGCAACTGGAAGGGGAGGGACGGGAAGTACGAGCAGTCAGGCAGTTCGGATATAGCTGTGTTGCAATAAAGACGTGTTGATCGCACCGCATTTAGTGTCTGTCCATTTATTGTGAGGAGCCCTTAAATGTGAATGCCTAAGTTTGCGGGAGACCGATCCACTTCTTCACATTGGCGACGAGGCGGAAGAACCACCGCCAGCACAGCCACGCAAGTCCCGGCGTCTTGCGCTCGGAGACATCGAGTGCAGACGGAGCAGCAGACTGCGGCCCTGCCAAGACGCGACGGTGAAGGTAAGGCGGGTGGGAGTGAGAAAACTCCCCGCCAGCCACAATCCTTGGTAGGGTTCCGGGCGGAGTACTGCACGTATCCGCCAACGGCAACAAACAACCGGCAGGTGGAGCGCGTCGCTCCCTGCGACGGCGACAAACGCCCGGTAGGTGGAGCGCGTCGGCTCCCTGCGACGGCAACAAACGCCCGGCAGGTGGAGCGCGTCGGCTCCCTGCAGTAGGGGCAGGTCATCCCACCAGCGGCATGGACCCGGGGTAGAAGGAAGCTGCCCACGACTGGGAAGGGAGACAGCGGTGGGTGGAGCACGTCGGCTCCCCACGTGAAGGTAGGCTGTCAGTTCCCCCCCAGATCACTCGCCAGAGGCGGACGCACGGGAGTGGAGCGCATCGGCTCCTCACCACATTTCCCGCCAAGTAAGCCATAACCTAAGTGGGTGGAGCGTATCGGCTCCCCACACATAAAACAGAATCCCGTTACCGGCAGCTGCGCACGTAGGTGGAGCACATCGGCTCCCCACGGAATTGAAAACTGTCTTTTCTTCGCTCTTTGCTTCTTTTCATTTCTCCCATTTCGTCTCCCATCATAAAGGAAATTTCATGTGGGAAGAGAGCGTTGTTTCCCCACATCTCCTTTGACCAGCCGCACTGCGACAAATCAATAACTGTGTCATGCTGGATGACTCCTCAGAGGAGTCACTTACTGTACAAATAACACCTGTCCGGATAACCCGCTCAAAAATGACGGACAGCCTGATCTCACAACTGCCCCCCAGTTTTGATCTCAGTGACGCCAGCACGCTAGGGCCCAGGTGGAAGAAATGGTTAAGGGATTTTGAAGTTTGCCTTAAAGCAGTGGGCCCTCTTGAAGATGAAAGGAAACATAGTCTGCTCACACATGCCATAGGATCCAACGTAAGAGACATTCTAGATGAAATGCCTGAAGAAACCATAGACACATATACCAGTTTAAAAACGACCCTCACTGACTACTTCACACCACACACCAATGTGGACTATGAACGGCACATTTTTCACACCACGAAACAAGTAAAAGGTGAAACAATGGACGCGTTCGTGATGAGACAGAGTAAAAATGAAGCACTGTAATTTCAACAAATATTCCAATGAGGAAGCACTTCGCTCGCAAATAATAGTTGGATGTGAAAGTGGTGACTTCAGGAAAAGACTATTGCAAAAACCACGTAATCTGGAAGAGATTCTACGCCTAGCACGATCAGAGGCAGCCCTAACAGCACAGGTGGAAGGGCTGGATGGCATCACCATCACCCATGGGAAACATGAGAGTCTACACAAACTGGAAAACACCCCAAAGGGGAACACAGACCCGTTTTGCTATCGATGCTGGCATGAATACCCACATGAAGGCACGTGCCCCGCCATGGGTCAAATCTGCTCTGCATGCGGGGGAGAAAACCATTACAAGGCTGTATGTTTCATATATCGCAGTAAAATACAAGGAAGTGGAAGGAACAGAAGATCCACGCCAGAAAGAGAGCCGAGGCGTCCAAGTCCCAGTCACGACTCACACAACAAAACCGAGTCGCCACGTCACAGGATTTGTGAGGATCCAACAGACCGAAGACAAGGAAGGTCCTCACGGGAGTGGAGAGAAAACAAAGCAGCTTCCTCAGGGCGAAGAAGGCGCCCTAGGAGATACGTCAGGTGTTTGGTGGAACAATCACAGTCGGACAGCGTCTCCAACACCTCTTCAGAAGACAATCCCAAAATTGAACTGAAACCACGAAAAGGAGAACCAAGGGTGAAAGGCTACTTATACGCGCTTGGGAACCCTACTGCAAAAGAAAACAGCCCCACTCTCATGATACAAGTCAACCAGGTGGCTGCTGAATTTCTAGTGGACAGGGGAGCCACGGTCAACTAGTAAGTGAAGAGGTCTACAACAGCATGCCAAACGCACCACGCCTGCGACCAGCCCGAGCACTCATTTTTCCATATGGCTCCACGACACCCCTTGCGTGTAAAGGTTTCTTCACGGCCTCATGCAAATACAAAGATCACGCGAAAAAAATACCCATGCATGTTCTAGAAGCCGCCACACACAGTGGATGCATTCTCAGCTATAAATCGGCTGTCGACATGGGGCTAATACATATTCTATACAGATTCATGATGCACAAGCATCTGGACCCCACTTCAAGCATTGATCAAGTCTTCCCCGCACTATTTAAAGGACTAGGAAAATTGAAAGACAGGCAAATTGAACTACACATAGACAACAGCATCACGCCTGTAGCCCAACACTACAGAGGAATTCCCATCAATATACAAAAACAGGTAGAAAACGAACTGAGCAAACTCCTAGAAGCGGACATAATTGAACCGGCTGAAGGTCCGACCCCCTGGGTGTCCCCCATAGTACCCATACCAAAAAAAGACTCCCCGGACATTCGCATTTGTGTGGACATGCGAAGACCAAATGAAGCAATATTAAGAGAATGTCATCAATCTCCCAGAATCACAGATATGGTGCATCTACTCAATGGTGCCACCGTTTTTTCAAAACTGGACCTCAACAAAGGGTACCATCATCTAGAACTCCACAAAAGGTCCAGGTACATCACCACTTTTGCTACTCACCTGGGTCTCTACAGATACAAAAGACTCAGTTTTGGAGTCTCCTCAGCAGCAGAAATCTTTCAGTCAGAAATCCACAACGTAATCAAACATGTGCCAAACTGCCTAAATTATAGCGACAACATCTTGGTTTTCGGACAGACCCAGGAACAGCACGATGACACACTCATGCGGGTGTGCATGGCACTGGAAGAAGCGCACCTCACACTAAACAAGGAGAAGTGTGAGTTCAGGAAAACAACACTACGATTCTTCGGGCACATCTTCTCTGAAAGTGGAATGACACCGGATCCTGAGAAGGTCAGTGCCCTCACAAACACCACACCACCAACCTCCGTCACTGATTTGCGATCATTTCTGGGTTTGGCAAGTTACTGCACAAGATACATCAAAGATTTTGCATCGGTCAGCGCACCCCTACGAGCACTCACCAAACTCCAGCCTTCCAAATCATCAAAACCCGCATTGCAGACGCCAAAAACATGGCCTACTTCGACCCCCAGAGACACACAGAACTAATTGTGGATGCAAGCCCAGTTGGCCTAGGGGCCATATTGACTCAACTTGATCGCAAAGATGGTCAAGCTGCACATGTGGTATCCTATGCAAGTCGCAGCCTCTCAAAAACTGAGCAAGCCTATTCACAGGCGGAAAAGGAAGGTTTGGCTGTAGTTTGGGCCTGTGAGCATTTCCATCTATTTCTCTATGGAAAGCCATTCACACTGGTCACCGACCATCAGGCATTACTGTTCATCTACGGCAGTGCTCAGGCCAAGATGCCCCCCAGGATAGCTCGATGGGCCCTAAGGTTGCAAGACTACCATTTTGACATCACTCACCGGCCGGGGAAGGAACAAAATCCAGCAGACTTTCTCTCGCGTCACCCCAGCCAAGATAGCAGCCCAGATCCCTCTTTAGCGGATGAATACATCATGTATGTGGTTCAGGGGAATGCCCCACAAGGTTTGGACATGGAGCAAATAGCCAGAGAAACCAACACAGACCAAGCAATGCAAATTATTATGAGATGCCTCGAGAAGGGCCGCTGGAAACATGCAAAACAACTCAAAGAGAATGTAGGAGATGAGACTAAACAAGACATCACGGGGCCGATTCATGGAACAAACGTGCGCCGAAAATCTTTGCGCAAGCAGGCGAAGCAGGCACAAGCGGAAAAAAACAGGCGCACGCGCACGCGTGCGATTCATGGCAGTCCCTGCGCGTGTTCACCTCAGGATGTGTGCCAAACCCGTGCATGGCGCACAAGTCACTGCAACATCCCGAAAGGCGTGCGCGACGCGCACAGTGAAAGCGCGCAACCTCAGCGCATACACCAGAAAGTGGGAGGGACACGGGCGTAACGCGCGGAATGGGGAACAACGTGCGAAAATAAGGGCGTAACTGGGGATGTACTGCAGGGAAGCAGACGGAACGCCCACACGCACTCGAACCACACGTATTCATGGAATCGAATAGGGCAAAGCCACGCACAGCCAAAGACATGCACAAGCTGAAACACGTCTGCCACACAGAGGCAGGCAGTAGAGTCCCACCGCATCACAAAAGTGGCAACATACAGCAATTGGGCCTGTGCGAGCCGGGCACGTGTATTGCGGGGGTGCGCGGGAAGCAACACATGCGATCGAGCGGGGTACGTGTATTTCGGGGGCGCGCGGGAAGTTACACACGCGATGGAGCGGGGTACGTGTATTTCGGGGGTGCGCGGGAAGTTACACACGCGATTGAGCGGGGTACGTGTATTTCGGGGGTGCGCGGGAAGTTAAATACGCGATTGAGCGGGGTACGTGTATTTCGGGGGTGCGTGGGAAGTTACACACGCGATTGAGCGGGGTACGTGTATTTCGGGGGTGCGCGGGAAGTTCAATACGCGATTGAGCGAGGTACGTGTATTTCGGGGGTGCGCGGGAAGTTACACATGCGATTGAGCGAGGTACGTGTATTTCGGGGGTGCGCGGGAAGTTACACACGCGATTGAGCGGGGTACGTGTATTTTCGGGGGTGCGCGGGAAGTCACACACGCGATCTCATCAGGGTACGTGTATTTCGGGGTGCGGGGGAAGTATCCCACGCAACATCAGCAGGGTACGTGTATTCCAGGGGTGCGCGGGAAGTTCCACACGCAATTCCATCAGGGTACGTGTATTACAGGGGTGCACGGGAAGTTCCACATGCGATCTCATCAGGGTACGTGTATTACAGGGGTGCGCGGGGAGCAGCACACGTGAATTGCACGTGTGGGTCCTCCCAGGTGTCCCTCTACAGCCTCCACGGCCCCTGCAGGTGGCTCACACCACAGCAGCCTACCCAGCACATGTACTGCAGGCACCCCATCCACCATGGCCATGCCCACCAGCCAACCCACATAACAACTTGCACTACTGCCCACCAACGCATGTCCCCCTGCACCCCCAGCCACCAGGGGCAGCCTCCACCAGGCCCCCACCCATGTCTCCCACCACCCCCACCCCCCAGCCACCAAAGGCAGCCTCCACCAGGCCCCCACCCATGTCTCCCACCACCCCCACCCCCCAGCACTGTGGGGCACCTGCCAGCAGGCCCCCACCCATGTACAACTCATGTTCCCCACCACCCCCACCCCCCAGCCACCAGGGGCAGCCTCCACCAGGCCCCCACCCATGTCTCCCACCACCCCCACCCCCCAGCCACCAAAGGCAGCCTCCACCAGGCCCCCACCCATGTCTCCCACCACCCCCACCCCCCAGCACTGTGGGGCACCTGCCAGCAGGCCCCCACCCATGTACAACTCATGTTCCCCACCACCCCCACCCCCCAGCCACCAGGGGCAGCCTCCACCAGGCCCCCACCCATGTCTCCCACCACCCCCACCCCCCAGCCACCAGGGGCAGCCTCCACCAGGCCCCCACCCATGTCTCCCACCACCCCCACCCCTCAGCACTGTGGGGCACCTGCCAGGAGGCCCCCACCATGTCCAACTCATGTTCCCCACCACCCCCACCCCCTAGCCACCAGGGGCAGCCTCCACCAGGCCCCCACCTATGTCTCCCACCACCCCACCCCCAGCACTGTGGGCCACCTGCCAGCAGGCCCCCACCCATGTCCAACTCATGTTCCCCACCACCCCCACCCCCCAGCCACCAGCCACCAGGGGCAGCCTCCACCAGGCCGCCACCCATGTCTCCCACCACCCCCACCCCCCAGCACTGTGGGGCACCCGCCAGCAGGCCCCCACCCATGTCCAACTCATGTTCCCCAGCACCCCCACCCACCAGCACTGTGGGGCACCTGCCAGCAGGCCCCCACCCATGTCCAACTCATGTTCCCCACCACCCCCACCCCCCAGCACTGTGGGGCACCTGCCAGCAGGCCCCCACCCATGTCCAACTCATGTTCCCCACCACCCCCACCCCCCAGCACTGTGGGGCACCTGCCAGCAGGCCCCCACCCATGTACAACTCATGTTCCCCACCACCCCCACCCCCCAGCACTGTGGGGCACCCTCCACCAGGCCCCCACCCATGTCTCCCACCACCCCCACCCCCCAGCAGTGCAGGGGCACCCACCACCAGGCCCCCACCCATGTCTCCCACCACCCCCACCCCCCAGCAGTGCAGGGGCAGCCTCCACCAGGCCCCCACCCATATCTCCCAGCGCCCCCACCCCCCAGCCACCAGGGGCAGCCTCCACCAGGCCCCCACCCATGTCTCCCACCACCACCACCCCCCAGTCACCAGGGGCAGTCTCCACCAGGCCCCCACACATGTCTCCCAGCACCCCCACCCCCCAGCCACCAGGGGCAGCCTCCACCAGGCCCCCACCCATGTCTCCCACCACCCCCACCCCCCAGTCACCAGGGGCAGCCTCCACCAGGCCCCCACCCATGTCTCCCACTACCCCCACCCCCCAGCCACCAGGGGCAGCCTCCACCATGCCCCCACCCATGTCTCCCACCACCCCCACCTCCCCAGCAGTGCAGGGGCAGCCTCCACCAGGCCCCCACCCATGTCTCCCACCACCCCCACCCCCCAGCACTGTGGGGCACCTGCCAGCAGGCCCCCACCCATGTCCAACTCATGTTCCCCACCACCCCCACCCCCCAGCACTGTGGGGCACCTGCCAGCAGGCCCCCACCCATGTCCAACTCATGTTCCCCACCACCCTCACCCCCCAGCACTGTGGGGCACCTGCCAGCAGGCCCCCACCCATGTCCAACCCATGTTCCCCAGCACCCCCACACCCCAGCAGTGCAGGGGCACCCACCACCAGGCCCCCACCCATGTCTCCCACCACCCCCACCCCCCAGCACTGTGGGGCACCCGCCAGCAGGCCCCCACCCATGTCCAACTCATGTTACCCAGCACCCCCACCCCCCAGCACTGTGGGGCACCTGCCAGCAGGCCCCCACCCATGTCCAACTCATGTTCCCCACCACCCCCACCCCCCAGCACTGTGGGGCACCTGCCAGCAGGCCCCCACCCATGTCCATCTCATGTTCCCCAGCACCCCCACCCCCCAGCAGTGCAGGGGCACCCACCACCAGGCCCCCACCCATGTCTCCCACCACCCCCACCCCCCAGCCACCAGGGGCACCCACCACCAGGCCCCCACCCATGTCTCCCAGCACCCCCACCCCCCAGCAGTGCAGGGGCAGCCTCCACCAGGCCCCCACCCATGTCTCCCAGCGCCCCCACCCCCCAGCCACCAGGGGCAGCCTCCACCAGGCCCCCACCCATGTCTCCCAGCACCCCCACCCCCCAGCAGTGCAGGGGCAGCCTCCACCAGGCCCCCACCCATGTCTCCCACCACCCCCACCCCCGCAGTCACCAGGGGCAGCCTCCACCAGGCCCCCACACATGTCTCCCAGCACCCCCACCCCCCAGCCACCAGGGGCAGCCCCCACCACGCCCCCACCCATGTCTCCCACCACCCCCCAGTCACCAGGGGCAGCCTCCTTGAGGCCCCCACCCATGTCTCCCACCACCCCCAGCCACCAGGGGCAGCCTCCACCAGGCCCCCACCCATGTCTCCCACCACCCCCACCCCCCCCCAGCAGTGCAGGGGCAGCCTCCACCAGGCCCCCACCCATGTCTCACACCACCCCCACCCCCCGGCACTGTGGGGCACCTGCCAGCAGGCCCCCACCCATGTCCAACTCATGTTCCCCACCACCCCCACCCCCCAGCGCTGTGGAGCACCTGCCAGCAGGCCCCCACCCATGTCCAACTCATGTTCCCCAGCACCCCCACCCCCCAGCAGTGCAGGGGCACCCACCACCAGGCCCCCACCCATGTCTCCCACCGCCCCCACCCCCCAGCACTGTGGGGCACCCGCCAGCAGGCCCCCACCCATGTCCAACTCATGTTCCCCAGCACCCCCACCCCCCAGCACTGTGGGGCACCTGCCAGAAGGCCCACACCCATGTCCAACTCATGTTCCCCACCACCCCCGCCCCCCAGCACTGTGGGGCACCTGCCAGCAGGCCCCCACCCATGTCCAACTCATGTTCCCCAGCACCCCCAAACCCCAGCAGTGCAGGGGCACCCACCACCAGGCCCCCACCCATGTCTCCCACCACCCCCACCCCCCAGCACTGTGGGGCACCCGCCAGCAGGCCCCCACCCATGTCCAACTCATGTTCCCCAGCACCCCCACCCCCCAGCACTGTGGGGCACCTGCCAGCAGGCCCCCACCCATGTCCAACTCATGTTCCCCACCACCCCCACCCCCCAGCACTGTGGGGCACCTGCCAGCAGACCCCCACCCATGTCCAACTCATGTTCCCCAGCACCCCCATCCCCCAGCAGTGCAGGGGCACCCACCACCAGGCCCCCACCCATGTCTCCCACCACCCCCACCCCCCAGCACTGTGGGGCACCTGCCAGCAGGCCCCCATCCATGTCCAACTCATGTTCCCCACCACCCCCACCCCCAGCACTGTGGGGCACCTGCCAGCAGGCCCCCACCCATGTCCAACTCGTGTTCCCCAGCACCCCCACCCCCCAGCAGTGCAGGGGCACCCACCACCAGGCCCCCACCCATGTCTCCCAGCACCCCCACCCCTCATCAGTGCAGGGGCAGCCTCCACCAGACCCCCACCCATGTCTCCCAGCGCCCCCACCCCCCAGCCACCAGGGGCAGCCTCCACCAGGCCCCCACCCATGTCTCCCAGCACCCCTAACCCCCAGCCACCAGGGGCAGCCTCCACCAGGCCCCCACCCATGTCTCCCTCCACCCCCACCCCCCAACCCCAGGGGCAGCCTCCACCAGGCCCCCACCCATGTCTCCCACCACCCCCACCCCCCCAGCAGTGCAGGGGCAGCCTCCACCAGGTCCCCACCCATGTCTCCCACCACCCCCACCCCGCAGCACTGTGGGGCACCTGCCAGCAGGCCCCCACCCATGTTCCCCAGCACCCCCACCCCAGCCCTGTGGGGCACCTGCCAGCAGGCCCCCACCCATGTCCAACTCATGTTCCCCAGCACCCCCACCCCCCAGCAGTGCAGGGGCACCCACCACCAGGCCCCCACCCATGTCTCCCACCCCCCCACCCCCCAGCACTGTGGGGCACCTGCCAGCAGGCCCCCACCCATGTCCAACTCATGTTCCCCACCACCCCCACCCCCCAGCACTGTGGGGCACCTGCCAGCAGGCCCCCACCCATGTCCAACTCATGTTCCCCAGCGCCCCCACCCCCCAGCAGTGCAGGGGCACCCACCACCAGGCCCCCACCCATGTCTCCCACCACCCCCACCCCCCAGCCACCAGGGGCACCCACCACCAGGCCCCCACCCATGTCTCCCAGCACCCCCACCCCCCCCAGTCACCAGGGGCAGCCTCCACCAGGCCCCCACCCATGTCTCCCACCACCCCCACCCCCCCAGCAGTGCAGGGGCAGCCTCCACCAGGCCCCCACCCATGTCTCCCACCATCCCCACCCCCCAGCACTGTGGGGCACCTGCCAGCAGGCCCCCACCCATGTCCAACTCATGTTCCCCACCACCCCCACCCCTCAGCCACCAGTGGCAGCCTCCACCAGGCCCCCACCCATGTCTCCCACCACCCCCACCCCCCTGCACTGTGGGCCACCTGCCAGAAGGCCCCCACCCATGTCCAACTCATGTTCCCCACCACCCCCACCCCCCAGCCACCAGGAGCAGCCTCCACCAGGCCCCCACCCATGTCTCCCACCACCCCCACCCCCCAGTACTGTGGGGCACCCGCCAGCAGGCCCCCACCCATGTCAAACTCATGTTCCCCAGCACCCCCACCCCCCAGCAGTGCAGGGGCACCCACCACCAGGCCCCCACCCATGTCTCCCAGCACCCCCACCCCCCAGTCACCAGGGGCAGCCTCCACCAGGCCCGAACCCATGTCTCCCACCACCCCCACCCCCCAGCACTGTGGGGCACCTGCCAGCAGGCCCCCACCCATGTCCAACTCATGTTCCCCACCACCCCCACCCCCCACCCCCCAGGGACAGCCTCCACCAGGCCCCCACCCATGTCTCCCACCACCCCCACCCCCCAGCACTGTGGGCCACCTGCCAGCAGGCCCCCACCCATGTCCAACTCATGTTCCCCACCACCCCCACCACCCAGCCACCAGGGGCAGGCTCCACCAGGGCCCCACCCATGTCTCCCACCACACCCACCCCCCAGCACTGTGGGCCACCTGCCAGCAGGCCCCCACCCATGTCCAACTCATGTTCCCCACCACCCCCACCACCCAGCACTGTGGGGCACCTGCCAGCAGGCCCCCACCCATGTCCAACTCATGTTCCCCAGCACCCCCACCCCCCAGCAGTGCAGGGGCACCCACCACCAGGCCCCCACCCATGTCTCCCACCACCCCCACCCCCCAGCCACCAGGGGCACCCACCACCAGGCCCCCACCCATGTCTCCCAGCACCCCCACCCCCCCAGTCACCAGAGGCAGCCTCCACCAGGCCCCCACCCATGTCTCCCACCACCCCCACCCCCAGCAGTGCAGGGGCACCCACCACCAGGCCCCCACCCATGTCTCCCAGCACCCCCACCCCCCAGTCACCAGGGGCAGCCTCCACCAGGCCCCCACCCATGTCTCCCACAACCCCCACCCCCTAGCAGTGCAGGGGCACCCACCACCAGGCCCCCACCCTTGTCTCCCACCACCCCCACCCCCCCCAGCAGTGCAGGGGCAGCCTCCACCAGGCCCCCACCCATGTCTACCACCACCCCCACCCCACAGCACTGTGGGGCACCTGCCAGCAGGCCCCCACCCATGTCCAACTCATGTTCCCCACCACCCCCACCCCCCAGCACTGTGGGGCACCTGCCAGCAGGCCCCCACCCATGTCCAACTCATGTTCCCCACCACCCCCACCCCCAGCACTGTGGGGCACCTGCCAGCAGGCCCCCACCCATGTGCAACTCATGTTCCCCAGCCAACATGTCATCACAATCTAGATCCCAGGTCCCTATGGTCAGCCTCCAAATGCAAAACACCCACCCGAGTATTGCATCCACCCACTCATAATTTGCAATTACATCACAGAACACCAATTGCAAGTTCCGAAACAAACACATCTCCCTCACATACACCCAATGGGTGTCAGTGAATCTCAAAACACATATCATGAAATGCATGAAACCAATGAGATACCACACATTGAAGTTCACCAAAAAAATATGTATTAAAGGAAACATAAATAGAATAAAAAATGAATAAACAGAAATGTGAATGTACAAAAAGTAAAAGAAGCATGTCCGTGAAAAAAAGCAAAACCAAAAATAAAATTCCAAAGTAATGTTCTCCAAAGTCAATGTCCACAAAACAAAATCCAATGGGAAATAAAAAATAAAGGCATTGCTCCATGGTTAAAAAGTGAAAAAAAAATACAATCCAACAGTGAACTATGTACATGGGAACAAGCCAGGGTGCAATATCCCAACAAAAGAAAGGAAACCTATCTAACTACACTAACTAATAACATAAACTATATACAAAAATGTGGCCAATGTCCGAAAGGTCCATATAAAATCAAAACAAAAATGAAACCTAACACTACCTACACAACTATGTACAAGGGCAGTGGGCTAGTTTCAGGGCTCACTTGTGGATGTCCCGGGCCAGGGCATCATCGAACTCCTCCTCAATGTCCCGGAGGCGTTCCTCCTCCATGTCCCCGAGGGTCCGCAGGCGGGCCCGAGTGCCTCGAGATTGCCTCGAGGCACTCGGCCCGCCTCAGGGCCCTCCGCATGGAGTTCTCCGCCCTGACCATTGTGAGCCGTGCCTCTTCCGCCCGCTGCCGCTCCGCATCTATGGCGTGGCCCAACCGCTGCCACACGGAAGACACTCTCTGTCCTGGGTCCTCCTGCCCTCCGGCCGATGCCTGCACCTCCGATGTTGAAGGCCCCGAGCCTTCATGGCTCCCACCACGTTGCTGCTGCGCCTCTGCCCGTGCACTGCCTCCTGCTGCCTGCACATCCTCCGCCGGCTGGGGTGCAGTCGTAGATGTGGCCACCCCTGCTGGACGTCCGACTCCCGACTGTGGCAGGGATGCCTTCTCCACCAGCCTGGCCGCACCGTCAGAGGCAGCTCCACAGGGCACCCAGGTGACTGATGGGTGGGAAGATGGCACGGAGGACGACTGGCGCGTAGGGGGTCCAGTTGAGGAGGGGGTCGTAGCAAGCCCTATCAGACGGAGGAATCCGGCCTGGGTGACCTGTCCCAGCAGGCTGACGTGGTCAACGAGCCATTCGAGATGACGTGCAGTCTCTTCATGAAAAGACTGCAGGTCACCTCGCATGGCCCGTTGACGCAACGCCACACCAGCCAGGACAGGCTCAACCCGGACCTGGATAGCCACGTCCGCAGGCAGAGGAAGGCCAGTTGTCGTGAGCTCATCCCCTGCCTGAAAACGGGTCTGGACGTAGGCATCCCTGCTGGTGCAAGATGATGCAGGGACAGGATCAGGGACAGGATTGCACACAGGCACCTCCGCGGCGGCCTGTGCTGCCTCCTTTCCCTGGTCCTGCACTGCACCACTAGCACCAGTGGGATCCCCACCTCCAGACCCCGTCTCTGGTGCTTGCACGGCCTCCTCCTCCACCAAACCCCCCACCAACCTGGATGACTCCGTGCCATCTTCCCCTGTTGGGCCCTGTGGGGTCCCAGCTGCCCCTTCTGCTGCCGAGGAGTCCAACTCCAACCTCCGCCTCTTGGACCTCCCCCCTTGCAGCTGCGGCCTGGGACGCGGCACCGGACTCCTCACTCCCCGACACGATCACAACATGGGAGGGGAGCCGGGCCTTGCGTCTCCGGCTGGCGGTGGGATCCCCGCCGGTGTGCTCCACAGCACCTTCTCCGCCCTCTTCATCAGTTGACACTGCAGACAGGGAGAAACAAAACACAGACATCAGCGCACTGTACAATGGACACATACACACATGACAGTTGTACATGAGTGGCATTGGCAAACCTCAGACATGTCATCACAATCCCCAACACACATGTCATTACAACTCACACACATGAGCCATACCACAGCCATATCGCAACTGCCACCACCATCCATACACATACAACAGCATGAGCAGCCAAAGGTGAGCCAGACATCACATGCAACACAGGAAGTGCACCACACATGTACACACACCACCACACTTGCATGCATGTGTACACCTCTGCCAAGTGTCGCAGTGTTCAGACGGGCATCCATGTCACATCTGCCAACCAGGCTTCCACATACCGCTGTCACATGCATCCATGTTGCATCACTGTTGCACCCTTGTCAAATACACACACATGCACATGTACACAGTGCTGATACATGCAGCCGAAAACAACATACATGCGTGACATCACGGACATGTCTACTTACATACACATTCATCCAAACATGTGTGCCCACACAACTGCATTTGGCATGCAAGCCTACACACACAAGCACCATCCATGTCTCACACATTCCAGCCCTCGCATGTGTCAGCCCCACGGCCCTGTACACCCCCACCCATACTCGACCCCATACAAACAGATGTGCAACCTGCACACTACTGAATAATCACCACACGCACTGCTCACAATCAGGATGCATGTACTCTCACCGCTCGACTCCAGACGGGTCTGCCTCTCAAGGACCTGGACGTGGAGCGCTGGGGATATGCGTTCCAGGACCCTCATCTGTTCTTCTGACAAGTGGCCCCGGCGCCCCTTGGCATTCGCTGCCTTCAAGAGGCGCCGGGCCTTGTTCAGGGTCCTGGACCTGAAGTCCTCCCAGCGCTTCTTGACATGTTGTAAGTCGCGGACTGATGGCAGTCACGATGTCAGTCCAGATCCGAGTCTGTCCTTCCTTGTCGGTGCGGGAACTTCCGAAGAGGGCATCATACTGCCCCAGGACTTGCTCCACCAGGACACCTACTTCGGTGGCACTGAAGCTGGTGCCCCTCTGCCTCTCTGGCCGGGGGTTGTCAGTGGTCTCAGATGGTGTTTGCCCCGACATGACAACCCCAGAGGCAGGAGTGGGTGGGCAACTGGGTCCTGGGGCTGGGCTGTGGAGCGATGGAATCCCAGTCGGGAGTCTTTGGTTCCAGCAGGGGTGGTCACAGCAACAGCACCCCTGGCTGATGTGCAGGCAGCAAATGGCAGGACACGTGGGCAGCAGGCAGTCAGGTAGCAGCAGATGGCAGGTGGGAGCGTGCTCGGGGCTCTGGGGGGCAGTAGTTCGGCCTTCTGGGCAGGAGCGTGGTCTTCCGTGTGCTTACGCGTGGCCAGCTTGATACGGAGTGATTTGGCACGTGAAAAATCTGCACATCAGCGTGTAATTCGAGGAAAGGCCCTTAGCGCGTAAGCGCGTCTGCACGCATATGCATTTTCATTGGACAGAAGGCCCCTCAAGCGCCCCTGTGACATGACGCATACAGACGTGCATGGGCATTTCACCGCGTGTGGAAAACTGCACGTCTGCGTGTAATACGAGGAAAGGGCCCATGCGCGTAAGCGCGCGTGGAAAACTGCACCCTTAGCGCGTATGCACGGCAGCACGCATATGCGATTTCATTGGACCAAAGGCCCTTAGCGCATGAGCGCGTCTGTGATGTGATGTGCGCAGGTGTTTCCCTCATTGCACGTGATGACAGAACACACGTGGATTTCTACCAATCGCGTGTGAAAGTTCCCGGCACCCTGGAACACACGTACCCAGGCTAATCGCGTGTGGAACTTCCCGCGCACCCTGAAACACACGTACCCAGGCCAATCGCGTGTACGCTCACTCCCCTCAGATCACACGCGATGAAACTCGGACCTACAGTCTTACCACGTATCCGAATACGGGAAACCCACGCACGGCAAAAGACGTGCACAGGCGTCAACGCGTCCGCCCACATGAAGGCAGGCGGAGGCGTCCCCGCGCACAGCATAAAAGTGCGTGCAAACAACAAACGCGTATATACAGCTATGATGAATGCCCCATTTGTCGCTGCACTGATCGTGGGACACTGCAGGAGGAGGAGAATAGCCAGGGCACGCATTTTCGCACCACGGACAAGCCTTTTTGGGATGCCTGACGACCAGGTCTACGGCAGGTATAGGTTTCCACCCCATATCATCCTAGACCTGGTCAGGGAGTGGGAAGATGACCTCACATCCCCCACCCTTTGCTCCCAAGCATTGAGCCCCTTGGAGAAGCAGCTCAATGTCCTGCATTTTTTGGCCACTGGGTCATTTCAGCGGACCACTGCCACAGTGGGGGGGGGGGTCTCACAGGCCACGCAGTCACGCTGCCTACACCAGGTACTGGCAATCATGACAGCGCGCCCCTCAGTCCGCAGGCACATATACATGCCCAGAACACCCGCAGAAAGGCAGGCCGTTGTCCTGGATTTTTTCAGGGTGGCACACTTCCCCAAAGTGCTCGGTGCCATAGATTGCACCCATGTGGCCCTACGTCCACCTAGGGCCATTGAGCACATCTACCGAAACCGCAAGCACTGGCATTCCATCAATGTACAGGTGGTATGTGATGCAAAGGGAAGCATCACCTCTGTCTATGCAAACTACCCTGGCTCCACCCATGACAGTTTCATTTACAGAATGTCCGCCCTGAGCCGGGCCCTGGAAGCTGGGCAGCATGACGACACATGGCTCCTAGGTCAGTACAAATGCCCTTGCACATGCATGCAAGTCACACACAGACAAATATCCAAACCCTAATAATCTCAACTATTATCACCTCCCCAGGGGACAGTGCCTACCCTCTGAGCAACCACATGATGACGCCAATCTGGAACCCCACCACATAACCCCAGGTAAGATACAACGCCGCCCATATTGCAACCAGGGGCATAGTGGAGCGCACCTTCGGAGTGCTCAAGTCACGTTTCCGCTCCCTTGACCGCTCTGGTGGGCAGCTACTCTATGCACCACCAGTAGTGTGCAGGATCATTGTGGCAGCATGTGTCCTGCACAATGTTGCAACACGGCAGGGCATCCCGGTGGACATGGTGGTGCCCCCACATCCCCAACCACAGGCACAGGCGCTGCCCATGGGAGGGGACAGGGCACGTGGCGAGGAAGCCCGGACCCAGCTTGTGGCCACATTTTTCACCTAAACTCCCACCACTGCGGAGTGCACACAGGCCTGGCACATACCAGGTGACAATCGATTATGACAAAGAGACAGTCAACTGTCACAACCCTACCACCCTGAGATAGTTGCCATGGAAGTGCCACATCGTCTGCATCCCTAGCTACTTAAACACAAGCTATCCTGTGTGACCAAAAGGCACACATATGACATATGACATGATATGGGCCATACACAAGTATTCCAAGGCGCAATGAGGCAGGGAGGGGGGAACAAGGGAACACAGAGAACGGTACTACTAGGCCAGGTGTCATTGAGATTGTGCAAGTGCAGGGGTAGGGGGAATGGGAAAAGTGCAAGGGGAAGGGTGGGGGGGAGTCCAGTACAGGGGAGGTAGCCCAAAAAAATAATACATAGGTCGCCTGGTGGCAAATACAAAGGTAAGTGCAGACAAGTGCTGGGAAGGGAGGGCTGTAGGGATAGAGAGACAGTACTGCAGTGCAGGGGTTGCCAGGGAGGCAGTGCAAGTGGAGAGTGGCTGGGCCAGGGACCGAGGTCGGTGAGAGTGGCCCAGTTGCAGCTCCTGTGCAGTTCCAGTGAAGAATTCTGCAAGGGAGAGGCAGAGAGTAAACAGAAGCAAAGAGGAAGGTCTTGAGGTGCTTCCAGAACTGGAGATGGTTCCCCTCAAGTTCAAGTCAGGCCGGAAGTCTGTTCCAGGGGGAGGGCCCTGCTGCGGAGAGAAATCTACCCCCAGCTAGTTGCTCTGAGAAGCGGATGACCCGGACATGCAAGGTGTGCATCACACACACCTGCAAAACAGGCCATGGCCATCACTGTCATGTCACTCAAACCCTCCCAAACATCAACATGACATGGCAAGCAATAACCATACACCAATGCAGTAACGATAAGGTACACATTGCCATGTCCTAAATGTACAGTGGCATCGGACAATGATGCCTGACCCGGAATCAGATGAAATGACAGACCAACAAAATCTCCCACCCAAAATAAGTCATTTCCAAATGCATTACAACAGTTGTAGACGTAACATCACAATGAATGCCTGTCTACATGCACATTATGCATTGCAAAATCAACACTGCAGCTCATGTGTGCAGTGTCCTACTCCTGCATCACACTGCTCAGCGCACAGCACAGTGAACAGCCATTGTGTGTGATGCACACCCTCCGCATCACATCTAAGTGACAGACCACATCAAACATCAAATTAGGCATGTACTGGATCCATAATCGGTCACAGAACATGTGCTGCCGGGACACAGTGGGCACCAGAAGGCAAACAGTGTACACGTGGATATTCAAGGGTGGGAGTACATGTAGTGCCTCCGAGTGCAAGTGTGTGGTTCTGCAAGGACATGCACTCCACATATGCATGTGCACTCAAGTGACCATCAGTGTTCCCTACACATCACATGTGAACATCCACCATGTGTACACCCCAGCATGTCAAACCACAACTATCCCCTCGCACCTGAAAGGAAAACACAACACATGAACAGGCATTGATCAGCAGAACACAACATGTACATAGGATACCACCATTACTATGTCAGAGTTCCCATCACACTGCAGGGCAAGGCAACTATCAACAACAACCCCCCCCCCCTCCCTCACAAATGACCATGACCCACTGAACAACTGCACCTGGGTCATGGAGCCTCCAAACCTCAATTCCACCTGGCCACAAGATGACCTTTACCCTTCATCACCATCTCCCACCTTGTGTGTAAAAAGATGCCTGAACCCTCAGAATCCACACTCATTTCCAAAATCACAAAATCCAAGGCATAAAAACGAACCCGAACACCCTCCAGTAGATGACTTGACGTAGCAGTACCTCACAAAGGCCAAGTACTACCACAATGATGCAACAACCAAGGTAGCACAGCAAAACAATGTCACGACAGGATGTGAGACATGTGTGGTACATGACATAGGATGATGCACCATGAATGGATGTGTACTGTCACAGGTCCCCTGTACAGGCGCGGGAGTGTCATGAAACAACCACCCCCACCATGTCCCGGGTGCCTGCAAGGTCAAACTCACACAGGCCCCTGAGACCCTGGTGGGGAATGAGGTTCAGGGATATGCAGTCGGGACAGGTGTTGACACACTGGATGACTGGAATGAGTGGCAGGAGAGGGGAGGAGGAATGACACATGAAACTAGGGAATGCACGAAAATGTACAACCTGCATGAACACATACACAATCCAAACAAACTTGGACATCATTGTCATGGCCTTCTGTAGTCCAGGCTCAGGAGTGGTACGAACCAACCACCCCCTCTAGGGTTTTGGCGCCTGCAAGTTCGGGGCTTACGCAGGCATCCGCAACCCCAGTGGGGAAAGAGGGTCAGGGAACGTTGCTTGGATAGGCACTGGAAGCAGGAACACCGGGTAGAGGGTACAGGTTTCAAAATTGCATAGGATCACGGGTGATTAGGGAGAAAAAACATACCAAATTGAACCACACATACATCCATGCATCAGTACACTCCCCAGCAAGCCTATGCAGATGTCATGATCTCTGCTTCCAAAAGGTCAGGGTTTTCCCAACTCCCTAGGAAGCAGATCCATAACCCAGGTTCTGAGTGCCAACCAGTCCCAATTGGGACCTTTTGGACCCAGTCCTGGCGCCAGTGGCACCAGGCTCATAAATATGCCCAGTCCCAGCGCTGGAAGCGCCGGGCTCATAATGCTTGGGTGGACTTACCTTCAGCAGACCATGCTGCTTACTTGCCTGCCAGTTGAGCCTCTGATCCTCTTCTGTTTGGAACTACTTTTCCTGTTGGGTGGGGCTGGAGCCACTCCCTAGATTCAGAACACTGGAACTCTTCTGGAAGGCAGGAACTCTTTTCTTACCAGGAACTCTTTTCTTACTTAGGCGTGGCTGTGGAAGGAGACACCTAAGCACTACAGGAGGCTATTTAAACCACACCCGGTGGATGAATCTTGCTTTGCGTTATTCTGCAACCTCTGCAGCAGAACGCTCATCGTGTCTTCTGCATCCGGTCCTGGGCCTAAGGAAAAAGGCTTACCATCCTGAATCCAGTCTTCAGCAACACCTATAAAGACAAGAAAGAACAGGTTAGCATTCCGGCATCTGAAAGGCAAAAGCTTACCATCCTGAATCCAGTCTTCAGCAACACCTATAATGACAAGAAAGAACAGGTTAGCATTCCGGCATCTGTCTGAAAGGCAAAGGCTTACCAACTCTTCGCACGCTCCGGAGGCCTTCGGCGCTGCATCCCGCATCTGAAAGACAAAACAAGGTGCGTTTAAAGACATTGGGGAACTTTAATACTCACGTGCCATTACTCCTTTCCACATCTAATCCAGTGGGTATTCCGGCACCCTGCAGCCGCTCCGAACTCGTACCTGCAAAATAAAAAGACAGTTAGAGCGCATAGTGAAGCAGGCAACAAGCGCTTACTTACGTGCTTCCAGGCGCTTCTATTCATCACACGGGCTCCATCTTCAACTCACTTCAGCCCGTCATCCGCCATCGCCGGAACCCTGCAAAACAAGAGACATCATTACTAAAGACTTTAAAGACATTTGAATGACTCGAAACTTACCGTTCGTGCAGTAAACGACGGACAGCAGTCCTCTGAAGTCAAGAGGCCTGCGCTACCTATCCAGTGAAGAAACTGGTTACAGCACCCTGCCCCGAGGCAGATGGAGAGCTCGGCATTCACTTACCTAAGGTGAGAGCGTTAACCTTTGGGGGTCTACAGGAGAGGAGAAGAGGAAAGAGATAGGGACACCCCAATAACCCCAGTTCATTAACCCCATATTTTCTATCTGCAGACATCTTACTCTACACGTCAGGCATACAGTGCACAGAGGTCCAGCCCAAAGAGCCAACCGGGTGCTACACATCACCTTTGAAGATAGGGTAGTCGCCCAGTCAAGACCGGCACCTCTGCGAGAATCAGGTGAGCGTTACAGAACGCAAAGCCTACCGCAAAACTCTCGCCCAGGCGCTATGGAAACCTCGGATACTGACCCCCTAGCCCGGTTACTTGGGGAACTAAGGGCAGAAGTGCATGCAGCTCGTCAGGAAACGAATGCTCTAAGAAGGGAACTAATTATTTCCAAGGAGACAACAGACAATCTTGCTAGACAAGTGCTACAGTCACAAGCCGGACAGACCCCGTTACCCGCATCAGGGGCAAATCTTCCTTCAACATCCTCTATGAATCCAGTGCAGATCAACCTACCTGGGAATGTACCTCTGGCTCCGCCCGAACGATTTTCTGGTGACCCAAAGAGGTTTGCAGTATTTATCAATCAGTGCCGGTTGCACTTCTTATGCCGGCCAGCAGCCTTTCCAACTGATCAAGCAAAAGTAGCTTTTGTACTTTCGTACCTTAGTGGCAATGCGGCAGACTGGTCGATCCCTCTAGTTAATCAAGATGATCCGGTTCTCCATGATTTTTTAGCCTTTCAGCTTAGTATGGAAAAACTGTTCGCAAGACATTCACAGGGGCAGGCCTTGGACAATGAGCTTCTTTCATTGCGACAGGGTAATCACGACCTTTTGGCTAATATTGCATCTTTCAATAGACTAATAGTGGAAACTCAATGGCCTGAGGACAAAAGGATTACGCTGTTTTATAGAGGTCTACGTGGAGAGCTCAAAGACGTTTTAGCCCAAGTAGTGAATCCCCCACAAGACTGTTCGGATTATATAGACTTGGTCGTTCAAATAGATCACAGGCTGCAGAACAGGAAGGCCGATCGTTCCAAGTTTGATGCTCGAGTATTTTCCAAACCGCCAACTCCTTCCAAAGGAGTAGACTCCGGGGGAACCCATGCAAATAGGGGGTCTGAAAGGTCCTCTAACACAAAGGGAGCGGGAAAGGAGGAAACAGTTGCAATTATGCCTATATTGCGGAAACTCAGGGCACTTTCTTCGAGACTGTCCGGTGAAACCTGCCAAGAAGGCAGTAGGAGCTGCAGTTACCAAAGTTACAAACTCTGAGCAGGGAAACGACCTCGCCCGACAAGAATAGAGGTCCTCTTGCCGAGCGTGAAAACCAGTTCCGTGACCTCGCATTTCGTGATACCTATGGTCCTCATTAGCCCTGATAATCCGGATCGATTACATGCAATTGAAGCTTACGTCGACAGCGGTGCCATCGGCAATTATGTGGATCATGAAATGGTTTTGAGGATGAATCTAACTCTTTGTCCCAAGGCTGTAAAGGACGTCATTACTACGGTGGATGGTACGGAGATAGCCTCCGGGCCAGTAACGCATACCACTCAAGAGGTGACGCTAGTAAGTCAAGATGGACACCATGAGAAGATCGTGTTCGATGTGATCAAGGCCCCTCAGTTTCAGATTATTCTAGGAATACCTTGGTTAGAGAAACACAATCCTCTGATCGATTGGCGAGCAAGAACGGTCCAGTTTCCAGAATGTGTCTCTACTTGTCACCCTCCACCTGGTGTTGCACTGGCCGCAATTTCTTCAGAGACTCCCCAGTTACCTCCCGAATACCTAGAATACCAAGATGTTTTCCGGAAGGATCAGGCTAACTCTCTACCTCCTCATAGGTCTTATGACTGCCAGATAGACCTGATACCTGGATCTACTCCTCCTTGTAGTAGAATTTATGCCCTCACCGAGCCTGAGAACCTTCACCTTCGACAATACCTGGATCAATACCTGGCAAATGGGTTTATTCGTCCTTCCAAGTCCCCTGCTTCTTCAGCTTTGTTCTTCGTTCCAAAAAAGGAAGGAGACCTTAGAACTTGTATCGATTATCGCTCCCTGAACCAGATCACCGTTAAGAATAGATATCCGTTACCTTTGATCCCTGAACTCCTGGACCAAGTCAGAAAAGCATGCATATATACAAAGCTGGATCTTAGAGGAGCTTACCACTTGGTACGAGTAAAAGAGGGCGATGAATGGAAGACGGCCTTCCGCACCAAGTATGGGCTATTTGAATATCAGGTCATGCCCTTCGGACTTTGCAATGCCCCGGCCGCCTTTCAATATTTTATGAACGATGTCCTCAGAGAGCTCATAGATGTATGTGTTGTTGTTTACATTGACGACATCCTCGTTTATTCTTCATCGGAATCTGAACATCGGAAACACGTGAAAATGGTCCTCGAAAGATTGCGTCAACACAAACTTTTCGCTAAGTTGGAAAAATGTGTTTTCAACGTGACTGAAGTTGAATTCTTGGGATTCATATTATCACCTGGCGGAGTGCGTATGGATTCAAAGAAGGTCGATGCAGTTCTCAAATGGCCATCACCATCCTCCGTAAAAGGTGTGCAAAGCATGTTAGGCTTCGCTAACTTTTACCGCAGGTTTATCCCCGAATTCTCTCGAATAGTCCAGCCCATCACTGCCTTGTTAAAGAAAAACAAACGTTTTGAATGGTCTACCGAGGCGGAACAAGCTTTCCAGGATTTGAAGACTAAATTTATCTCTGCACCAATCTTAAAACACCCTCGCCCCGAACTCCCCTACATCGTGGAAACTGATGCTTCAAGCCTTGCCATGGGGGCAGTTCTATCACAAAAGGACCCGGTAACCAATCAGTTGCATCCCGTGGCATTTTGGTCCCGCAAATTCTCGCCTCCTGAAATCAATTACACGATTACTGACAAGGAACTTCTGGCTATCAAGTCTGCCTTTAAGGCTTGGCGGCATTATCTGCTGGGGGCCCGACACACCGTTACTGTGATTACGGATCACCGAAACCTGCAATATTTGAAGACCGCAAAAGCCCAATCCTCTAGACAACTCCGTTGGGCATTATTCTTTGCCGAGTTTGACTTCATAATTACCTATTGACCTGGTACAAAGAACGGTAAAGCCGATGCCCTTTCTCGGATGGGAGTGGAAGAACACTTGGTCAACCCTAAACCTGTACCAATCATTCCCGAACAAAGAATTCTGGGTGTAATCGCCACAGAATCCATAGAGGAAGTTAAGGACAAAGCCAGGCAACTTGTAACTCCAGCAGACATACAGAATTGGCATCTGCAGGGAAAGGACTTTGCAGTAAAGGACAACTTATTGTATTTCCAAGAACGATTATACCTACCCAGCACAGATTTACAGAAAAAAGTAATCTCTTGTTATCACGACTCTTTAATGGAAGGTCATCCCGGTATAGCCAAGACCTCAGAAAAGATCAAGCGCTACTTCTGGTGGCCGTCTTGGAAAAAAGATATCAGAGACTTTATAATGTCCTGTGGAGTATGCGCCCAAAACAAGAGTCAAAAGGAAAGACCAGCAGGCCTCTTACGCCCTATTGACATCCCACCTCGCCCTTGGCATACGCTTTCTATGGACTTCATCACCGATCTACCTTCATGCTCCGGATACAATACGATTCTAGTAATCGTGGACTTATTCTCCAAGATGGCGCATTTCATTCCGCTCAAAGGCTTGCCAACAGCAGCAACTCTGGCCCGAGAATTTCTCGAAAACATCGTCCGACTGCACGGTTTTCCTTCGGTTCTAATTTCAGATCGAGGTAGTCAATTTATTTCTCATTTTTGGCGAAGTTGCTGTCGGTCGGCTCAAATTGATGTGAGACTATCGACCAGTCACCACCCTCAGACCGACGGACAAACCGAGAGGACCAATCAAACTCTGGAACAGTATTTACGCTGCATGCTGCAACAAACTGAAAAAACTTGGAAAGATATCCTTTGGATAGCCGAGTATGCCTACAATAACTCTGTCCATTCGGGAACTGGGAAAACCCCGTTTTTTCTTTTGTACGGCAGTCACCCTCGAACCTCGGAGTTGGATCCCCTCCAAGATCTTGAAACACCAGCAGTAGACTACCTGCATTCTACAATCACCCAAGCCTTTAAGGAAGCTGTTTCTCACCTTCAAAGGGCTAAAGAACAATACAAGAAAGGAGCAGATCAACATCGGAAGGAAGCCCCTCACTATCAAGTAGGGGATCAAGTCTGGTTATCCACCAAATATCTATCTCTAAAAGGGCCACGCACATTCAACCCAAGATACCTTGGTCCCTATTCCATCACTACCATAGTAAACCCAGTAGCGGTCAATTTGGACTTGCCCCCGCACATGAAGATACATCCGGTCTTCCACGTCTCTCTATTAAAACCCGTGCAACCTCAAACCCGACTAACCAAATCTCCAAAACCTATCCTAGTGGATGGAGAACTCGAGTTTGAAGTCAAAAGCATTCTGGACTCCAAGATCTCCAAATCTAAACTATTCTACCTAATTGACTGGAAAGGCTACGGCCCCCAAGAGAGATCCTGGGAACCTGCTGAATATGTCCACGCTCCTCGCCTAATCAAAAGATTTCACCGAACATTTCCTGACAAGCCAAAACCCCCGGAGAAGCCCGGTTTGGGAGGGGCCTTGAGGGGGGGTACTGTCATGATCTCTGCTTCCAAAAGGTCAGGGTTTTCCCAACTCCCTTGGAAGAAGATCCATAACCCAGGTTCCGAGTGCCAACCAGTCCCAATTGGGACCTTTTGGACCCAGTCCTGGCGCCAGTGGCACCAGGCTCATAAATATGCCCAGTCCCAGCGCTGGAAGCGCCGGGCTCATAATGCTTGGGTGGACTTACCTCCAGCAGACCATGCTGCTTACTTGCCTGCCAGTTGAGCCTCTGATCCTCTTCTGTTTGGAACTACTTTTCCTGTTGGGTGGGGCTGGAGCCACTCCCTAGATTCAGAACACTGGAACTCTTCTGGAAGGCAGGAACTCTTTTCTTACCAGGAACTCTTTTCTTACTTAGGCGTGGCTGTGGAAGGAGACACCTAAGCACTACAGGAGGCTATTTAAACCACACCCGGTGGATGAATCTTGCTTTGCGTTATTCTGCAACCTCTGCAGCAGAACGCTCATCGTGTCTTCTGCATCCGGTCCTGGGCCTAAGGAAAAAGGCTTACCATCCTGAATCCAGTCTTCAGCAACACCTATAAAGACAAGAAAGAACAGGTTAGCATTCCGGCATCTGAAAGGCAAAAGCTTACCATCCTGAATCCAGTCTTCAGCAACACCTATAATGACAAGACAGAACAGGTTAGCATTCCGGCATCTGTCTGAAAGGCAAAGGCTTACCAACTCTTCGCACGCTCCGGAGGCCTTCGGAGCTGCATCCCGCATCTGAAAGACAAATCAAGGTGCGTTTAAAGACATTGGGGAACTTTAATACTCACGTGCCATTACTCCTTTCCACATCTAATCCAGTGGGTATTCCGGCACCCTGCAGCCGCTCCGAACTCGTACCTGCAAAATAAAAAGACAGTTAGAGCGCATAGTGAAGCAGGCAACAAGCACTTACTTACGTGCTTCCAGGCGCTTCTATTCATCACACGGGCTCCATCTTCAACTCACTTCAGCCCGTCATCCGCCATCGCCGGAACCCTGCAAAACAAGAGACATCATTACTAAAGACTTTAAAGACATTTGAATGACTCGAAACTTACCGTTCGTGCAGTAAACGACGGACAGCAGTCCTCTGAAGTCAAGAGGCCTGCGCTACCTATCCAGTGAAGAAACTGGTTACAGCACCCTGCCCCGAGGCAGATGGAGAGCTCGGCATTCACTTACCTAAGGTGAGAGCGTTAACCTTTGGGGGTCTACAGGAGAGGAGAAGAGGAAAGAGATAGGGACACCCCAATAACCCCAGTTCATTAACCCCATATTTTCTATCTGCAGACATCTTACTCTACACGTCAGGCATACAGTGCACAGAGGTCCAGCCCAAAGAGCCAACCGGGTGCTACACATCACCTTTGAAGATACGGTAGTCGCCCAGTCAAGACCGGCGCCTCTGCGAGAATCAGGTGAGCGTTACAGTAGAGCAGTTCGAAAGAAAAACAACAAGACACTTAGCTCTGGTTTTGAGTGCTGGCCTCCTGCCTGCGCACTCTCAGGTCCGGTTACAGGAGCACTGCAATGCTGCAAAGAGAGCCACAGTAAACAACCTGTACGTGCCAATTACACAAAAACACAACACCAAACATGCCCCATAGCAACAAACTACTCTACAAACAGACAATCTGTGCTCGATGCTTCATACCCATATATAACATCACCCCTGTTACGGGTCATACACAGTCAATGCAGTAAGTCAGCCGCTGGTGGGTGCATGGCAAATGGAACACCAATGTGTCACAATTCACACAACATGCAATGTTCCCTGGGTAAGCAGACCAGACAGACCCATATAGCAAGCCATGACTACAGAGCAAGTTGCGTACCACCATGACCGAAACAAAGTTGGCAGTGCATTTATCATGAAGTACGTGGAAAAGACATGCACTGCACCCGAGTATGTCCCTTGCTGTATGTCCCTGTGAGCTGCCCCTTTCCATGTCTCGGAAGGCTACATGGTTGATACAAGTGCCTCAATGGACCTTGGTGTACCGGAGGGTATGTGCCACTGCCCCTGCATGTGTCTCAGACAACCCTATCAACAGCCATCAGTGCACAAACACATCTGAGCTGCATTGTGTGCTTCAACACCAATATTCGTCTAAGCTCACCCTCAGTGCTGTGACTAAGCCTGCATGTGCAACTCGCCTGGTGCAAGCTTTGCTGTGTCATGGCCCCCCTGTGATGCTCACCTTACCTGGAGTTCCTTGGAACATGTCAGCAGTTCTAGGATGTGGGTCTGCAATCACTGTGCCTCTGCTTGTGCACACCTGTGCATGTGGGCACCAACAAACGGGTCCAGAATTCCGTTGTCCAATGGGCCATGTCTGCTGGCAAAGGTGCTCTGTAGGCTCATCCCCCTGCAGAAAGGGCATGAAACACATGATTAATGCTTCAAAGTCATCTGTGTGTGTCTCATCAGGCATCTCATTACTTGACCATGTCAGAGAGTCACATCACAAATCACACCATCAGTCCGTCTTTCACCTCCAAAGTGTGGAACACTATCTACAGCATGAATTGCAACAAGCACGTGTACAGGAACAATATGAAACATACTACACAATGCATAGCAATCAATGTCCACATTAATCATGACACACCCCATCTAGCAAAAGCTGAACAGTGGACAATGACTCCTAAATCATCCCCACTAGGGGTGTCAACACAAGTCACACAGCACCAGACATGCCACAGATATGACAGTCCAAAGCCCTTGTGTAATATTCTGTAACACCGAACCATCCTTGCGAGCCCATGGATAAGGGAGGCAGGAGTGGCATATGTGAGTCAAGGACCCCAAGCAGCAAACACATACACAAGACAACCATGAAGGGCCCAGCTGGAACAGACAGTGGATGCCTTCAAAAGCCACAAAGCACCGCACCGTCACATGAAAGCACAATAGACTAGCAATTTTAAACTAACTCAACTATTAACTAACTACACTAACTATGGAAAACCTACATTACCTATTTAAACTAACTATCAAACAGAAACTTAACTAACTAAACTAAAAGAAAAATCAAAAATGGCCACATACGACCCGGGGGGGAGGGGAGGCACCCAGGAGGGGGGAGGTACAGGGTGCTGCTCAACATCCACATGCGATGATGCTGAGCCAAATAAAAAATCCTCCATGGGCTCAACGCCTGCACAGCACGACCTATGTGGGAGATAGATGGTCGTCCGAGTCTGGCTCATCCTGTAAAGGAGGACGTGGCACAGTAGCCTGGCCACGCCTAGCCGCAGCTTGCCCCTCGTCGGCAGCAAGTCTGCCGGATGGGTGAGCCTGGTTCTGTGTGGCGATGTTACATAGGTCTGCATGCAGAACCTCACGTGATACGCATGCTTCCTCTTGCAAGGTAGCACGTGTAACACGGAGTTCCTCCTGCAAGGCCTGGCTGGACAACCGCTGCACCTCCCGGCAAGCCTGTAGCTCAGCCGAGATGGTACGCTCAAGCTGTGCAAACCTCTCCTCTGCCTGCTGCCTCTGGGACATCATAAGGACACCCAGAGTGGATCTGAGGGAAGCATACTCCTCCCTCAGGGCATCCATGTACGCCTCTGCGTGAGCAGCAATTGCTTGACGCAGAGACGACATTTCAGCCTGGCGTGACCTGTCTGAGGTCGCCATGCCCAGCCTGAGCGAGTGGGCCGTGGACCGTGCCGCCTGCTGCTGGAGAAGCACCTGCCTAGGAGGGGGGAGCACAGATCGGGCCACACACTCCATGCTCTCAGCAATGTTCTCCATTGCTGCCCCCTGCCGTTCGGAATTGGCAGTCATGTCTTGCTCCCACTCAGTATACAGTGGTTGCGCGCGGCGACCGCGTTGCCGGGCTTGACCCCTGCGGGACCCAAGGACCGGGGGTCCTCGCTGTGTTGGCACTGCCTGCACGACTACATGCCTCCGTCGACGTGATGTCCCAGGCACATCAGTGACTGGTGTGGAGGGTGACCCTGCGTCCCGATCCACCACGGGCGGAGGAACCAAGACTGTCTGATCCCTCAGTGCAGGTGTCACAGACAGAGGAGTGTCCACATCAGAATCACTCACCCCTGACACATGGACTTGATGCTCATCCAACTCAACATGGACGTCAGAGTCGTCATCAAGGCTGGACTCATAGGCAGCCAGAGACAAGATGGACTGCAGCACTTGGGGGTTTTCGTGGCCTACCACCCCACGACCCCCACTAGTGCCGGGTTGATGTGGTGTTACCAACCCTGTGTCTGGCATGACAACACCATCCTCCGCCTCCATTGCGTCATCACCTGAAAAATAGAGAGAAAAAGGTCACTACACATGTCAGAAGTACACGACACACACACACACCGACAGCAAAGGCATCCGGCAGACATGTGACACACAACATATGACCTGGCATGCATGCTGGGTTTACTTTGAATAGCTTCTGTGATCAGACCTGGTGAAAGGTGGCAGTTTCCATGGAAGTGGGTCTATGCAGTGCAGAAAATGTGTACGCCACTCACTACCTACATGTACAAGCACTCCATGGTGTGTGCCAGGAAATGTGAAGGCAGTGCAATGTAAAATTCAGACATCACGTGCATTGTGCATTCAATGTGTACCATGTCTAGAAGCCAAGCACCCCTCCACCCCAGTACCAAAGTAGGGATGCCTAGCATGGTATCAAAAGGCTGACCATACACCTGTGTATTGACAGGCAGTGTTGACTGGCATCAACAGCTTAATGTGATACAAATTACAACACTGCAAATGATGCTGGGACAGTGGGCAGGACACATGATGAAAACTACGGAGGACGCCCACGTGTGAAGAAGACACAAGAGTTGGACAGAGTCATTGGCCATTGAACAGGCTGAGGCCTGTGAGCCACACAGATTGTCAGGGCCTAAACATGTGTGCAACGCAGGACTGAGCCACAGTTGATATGGGGAGGCCGATGAGATGGCAGGCAATGTATGTGACCAAAGACTCATATTACAGTGATCATCCAGTCAAGGACACATAGGGGCATGCATGCAATGCACATGGAGCATGAATGGGCACTCATGTCCCTGCGGGACATCTGACCCATGCACAGTACAAGTGAGATACCCTGCATCGAGTACTAAGGCTGTACCACACGGCATATGTCTGGCAGTTTCTACGCTGGAAGTTAGCATCTACACAGGACACATGAACAAGAAACTACACATTGGCAAGATTGAAGCAGACCAGTGCAAAGGTGGAACTGGAGTGCAGAGTGGCGGAGGAGGGGCAAGGGAGCATGCCCACATGGAGTCCCGCATGCAGGCAGAGGAGACATGCATGACGGTAGCATTGCATTACTTACACATCAGAACCATGTACACGTCACATGTAGCAGCAATCATGCACAACACATCCCACAAGTGAAACACACATGTCCTCAACAAACACGCATCAACCCTCACTGGACTGGGCATCAAAGTCCAGCATCTCTCCCACTCCTTCGACCAATTCACGTGGTATGAACTCCGCAACGAGAGCCTCATGCGGAGTGAGTTCTTCCTCCTCTGGTGCAGGCCCACCGCCAGTCACCAGAGTCAAGTTGTAATTTGAGGCACGCTTGGCCTTAGTGCTGCGCTTGATGTCATTCCAACGCTTTTTGCACTCCTGCGCCGTGCGCACCTCATGGCCGAATGAACTGACATGTTCCGCAACATGCTTCCAGTGGGTGTCACGTTGGGCAGCCGTAGTCTGACTATTGGCACCCACTAGCATGTCACGGCTGTGGCCCCGCACGTAGTCCACAAGGAAGTCCAGTTCCTGCTTACAGAAAGGCTTCTTCCTCGACGTGCAGGAGGTCGTGGCCGTGTGTGGGGTCCCAGCCTGTGCTGCAGGTGCAACCTTCCTCCTCTTGGACTGTGGCGCAGACCCTGGCTGGCTAATGCCGCCCTGACCAGTATGGCCAGTGGGTTCGGTGGATTGAGCCAAGGGAGTGGCAGGTGGAGGGATGACCAAAGGCCTGACTTGTGTCAGTGGCAGCTGGGTGCCCACTAATGGACCCTGCGCAGCAACATCAGCTGTGGCAGGGTCATTGACCGCAACGGTCCTGGTTGGCAGACTCACAACCGGGGTGCTGTTGGGTGCATCTGCCCCTGCACTTGCCAACACCCGGCTGTTCGGGGCAGCAGATGACATGACTGCCCCAGGGACACGTGTCTTGGTCTGAGCAGCCCGGCGTGCCCCTATGGTTTCCCCCCTGGCCTGTTGGAGAGCTACCAAGGGCTCTTCAAGTGCCAACGCAGCCTGCGCTGGCAGACCCTGAGCCTGGGTGGCGGTGTCCACAGCTGCACCTGCAGCTACCACTACCCTTGGGCCTGTGGCAGTCGATGGAACGGACTGCCGGGTCATACGGGTGCCAGTGCCAGATGCAGGAGCTGCATCCCCCGGAACCACAGGGGGTGGTGGCATGGCTGCACCGACACATGGCACAACATTGTGCTCAAGTGGCGCACCCCTGCCTCTTCCCTTCCCCTGTGGCTGCCCTGGACACCCTGGAGTCCCCCTACTCCCTGGTCACCACGGCCATGTCCCCAACCACGCCCGCCACGATGAATACGCCCAGCTGAGGCCCCCCTCACCTTTGGTGGCCTCCCAACCATGGCACAGATGTAGTAGTGCTGGCACAGATGGAGTGGTGCCAATGGGAGGTGTACACCACAATTGACCTGGGCAATTGGGGTGAAGGGGGTGGGAAGCAAGATGTTAACAGCCCCCCTGCACCTGCAAGGCTGTATGTGACACCGGTGATGTGGTGACAGGTCACGCAACGCTCAGGCACCCCAAAACTGCAGTAAAACCGTGCACGCAACCCTGCAGCCTACGTGCGTGGATTCAACCTCCCGCAGTACACGGTGGCACCCAGTAACACGAATAACACGTACGCGTGGGACACGCAAGCTACAATGACATCGAAAATGGGTGCGATACACAGGGGCACCCGCAGTGGGAAAAAGAGCGTGTGCGACTCACTGTCTGACTAGCGCGATGCAGAAAAACACGCGTAGCCAATACCCCCGCCAAAAGAAGAGATACGTCCTTGATAGCTGTGAAGTTGTGATGGCGCGCGAAACAACAGGAAGCAGCAACACACGTCAGTCTCCACGAAAGGCACGTACAGCGAACTGCTGGGCCCGCTCACCTTTAACCCGTGCTGAGGGAAATGCACGCGCGCGTCACGTCACTTACGCGCATGGGCCCTTTCCTCGTATTACACGCGGACGTGCAGTTTTTCACGCGCGCTTACGCGCATGGGCCCTTTCCTCGTATTGCATGCGGACGTGCAGTTTTTCACGCGCGCTTATGCTCATGGGCCCTTTCCTCGCATTGCACGCGGACGTGCAGTTTTCCATGCACGGTGAAATGCCCATGCACGTCTGTACGCGTCACGTCACAGGGGTGCTTGAGGGGCCTTCTGTCCAATGAAAATGCGTATGCGTGCAGACGCGCTTACGCGCTAAGGGCCTTTCCTCGAATTACACGCTGACGTGCAGATTTTTCACGTGCCAAATCACTCCGTATCAAGCTGGCCACGCATAAGCACACGGAAGACCACGCTCCTGCCCAGAAGGCCGAACTACTGCCCCCCAGAGTCCCGAGCACGCTCCCACCTGCCATCTGCTGCTGCCTGACTGCCTGCTGCCCACGTGCCCTGCCATTTGCTGCCTGCACATCAGCCAGGGGTGCTGTTGCTGTGACCACCCCTGCTGGAACCAAAGACTCCCGACTGGGATTCCATCACTCCACAGCCCAGCCCCAGGACCCAGTTGCCCACCCACTCCTGCCTCTGGGGTTGTCATGTCGGGGCAAACACCATCTGAGACCACTGATAACCCCCGGCCAGAGAGGCAGAGGGGCACCAGCTTCAGTGCCACCGAAGTTGGTGTCCTGGTGGAGCAAGTCCTGGGGCAGTATGATGCCCTCTTCGGAGGTTCCCGCGCCGACAAGGAAGGACGGACTCGGATCTGGACTGACATCGTGACTGCCATCAACGCGGAGGGGGTGGCAGTCCGCGACTTACAACATGTCAAGAAGCGCTGGGAGGACTTCAGGTCCAGGACCCTGAACAAGGCCCAGCGCCTCTTGAAGGCAGCGGATGCCAAGGGGCGCCGGGGCCACTTGTCAGAAGAACAGATGAGGGTCCTGGAACGCATATCCCCATCGCTCCACATCCAGGTCCTTGAGAGGCAGACCCGTCTGGAGTCGAGCGGTGAGTGTACATGCATCCTGATTGTGAGCAGTGCGTGTGGTGATTATTCAGTAGTGTGCAGGTTGCACATCTGTTTGTATGGGGTCGAGTATGGGTGGGGGTGTACAGGGCCGTGGGGCTGACACATGCGAGGGCTGGAATGTGTGAGACATGGATGGTGCTTGTGTGTGTAGGCTTGCATGCCAAATGCAGTTGTGTGGGCACACATGTTTGGATGAATGTGTATGTAAGTAGACATGTCCGTGATGTCACGCATGTATGTTGTTTTCGGTTGCATGTATCAGCACTGTGTACATGTGCATGTGTGTATTTGACAAGGGTGCAACAGTGATGCAACATGGATGCATGTGACAGCGGTATGTGGAAGCCTGATTGGCAGATGTGACATGGATGCCCGTCTGAACACTGCAACACTTGGCAGAGGTGTACACATGCATGCAAGTGTGGTGGTGTGTGTGCATGTGCGGTGCACTTCCTGTGTTGCATGTGATGTCTGGCTCACCTTTGGCTGCTCATGCTGTTGTATGTGTATGGATGGTGGTGGCAGTTGCGATATGGCTGTGGTATGGCTCATGTGTGTGAGTTGTAATGACATGTGTGTTGGGGATTGTGATGACATGTCTGAGGTTTGCCAATGCCACTCATGTACAACTGTCATGTGTGTATGTGTCCATTGTACAGTGCGCTGATGCCTGTGTTTTGTTTCTCCCTGTCTGCAGCGTCAACTGATGAAGAGTGCGGAGAAGGTGCTGTGGAGCACTCAGGCGGGGATCCCACCGCCAGCCGGAGACGCAAGGCCCGGCTCCCCTCCCATGTTGTCATCTCGTCGGGGAGTGTGGAGTCCGGTGCCGCGTCCCAGGCCGCAGCTGCCGGGGGGAGGTCCAAGAGGCGGAGGTTGGAGTTGGACTCCTCGGCAGCAGAAGGGGCAGCTGGGACCCCACAGGGCCCAACAGGGGAAGATGGCACGGAGTCATCCAGGTTGGTGGGGGGTTTGGTGGAGGAGGAGGCCGTGCAAGCACCAGAGACGGGGTCTGGAGGTGGGGATCCCACTGGTGCTAGTGGTGCAGTGCAGGACCAGGGACAGGAGGCAGCACAGGCCGCCGCGGAGGTGCCTGTGTGCAATCCTGTCCCTGATCCTGTCCCTGCATCATCTTGCACCAGCAGGGATGCCTACGTCCAGACCCGTTTTCAGGCAGGGGATGAGCTCACGTCAACTGGCCTTCCTCTGCCTGCGGACGTGGCTATCCAGGTCCGGGTTGAGCCTGTCCTGGCTGGTGTGGCGTTGCGTCAACGGGCCATGCGAGGTGACCTGCAGTCTTTTCATGAAGAGACTGCACGTCATCTCGAATGGCTTGTTGACCACGTCAGCCTGCTGGGACAGGTCACCCAGGCCGGATTCCTCCGTCTGATGGGGCTTGCTACGACCCCCTCCTCAAATGGACCCCCTACGCGCCAGTCATCCTCCGTGCCATCTTCCCACCCATCAGTCACCTGGGTGCCCTGTGGAGCTGCCTCTGACGGTGCGGCCAGGATGGTGGAGAAGGCATCCCTGCCACAGTCGGGAGTCGGACGTCCAGCAGGGGTGGCCACATCTACGACTGCACCCCAGCCGGCGGAGGATGTGCAGGCAGCAGGAGGCAGTGCACGGGCAGAGGCACAGCAGCAGCAGCAACGTGGTGGGAGCATGAAGGCTCGGGGCCTTCAACATCGGAGGGGCAGGCATCGGCCGGAGGGCAGGAGGACCCAGGACAGAGAGTGTCTTCCGTGTGGCAGCGGTTGGGCCACGCCATAGATGCGGAGCGGCAGCGGGCGGAAGAGGCACGGCTCACAATGGTCAGGGCGGAGAACTCCATGCGGAGGGCCCTGAGGCGGGCCGAGTGCCTCGAGGCAATCCGCAGGGGTTTGGAGGTGGAGACGTCGACGGCCCTGCGGACCTTCGGGGACATGGAGGAGTTCGATGATGCCCTGGCCCGGGACATCCACAAGTGAGCCGTGAAACTAGCCCGCTGCCCTTGTACATAGTTATGTAGGTAGTGTTAGGTTTCATTTTTGTTTTGATTTTATTTGGACCTTTCGGACATTGGCCACATTTTTGTATATAGTTTATTTTATTAGATAGTGTAGTTAGATAGGTTTCCTTTCTTTTGTTGGGATAATGGACCCTGGCTTGTTCCCATGTACATAGTTTACTGTTGGATTGTATTTTTTTTCACTTTTTAACCATGGAGCAATGGCTTTATTTTTTATTTCCCATTGGATTTTGTTTTGTGGACATTGACTTTGGAGAACATTACTTTGGAATTTTATTTTTGGTTTTGCTTTTTTTCACGGACATGCTTCTTTTAATTTTTGTACATTCACATTTCTGTTTATTCGTTTTTTATTCTATTTATGTTTCCTTTAATACATATTTTTTTGGTGAACTTCAATGTGTGGCATCTCATTGGTTTCATGCATTTCATGATATGTGTTTTGAGATTCACTGACACCCATTGGGTGTATTTGAGGGAGATGTGTTTGTTTCGGAACTTGCAATTGGTGTTCTGTGATGTAATTGCAAATTATGAGTGGGTGGATGCAATACTCGGGTGGGTGTTTTGCATTTGGAGGCTGACCATAGGGACCAGGGATCTAGATTGTGATGACATGTTGGCTAGGGAACATGAGTTGCACATGGGTGGGGGCCTGCTGGCATGTGCCCCACAGTGCTGGGGGGTGGGGGTGGTGGGGAACATGAGTTGTACATGGGTGGGGGCCTGCTGGCAGGTGCCCCACAGTGCTGGGGGGTGGGGGTGGTGGTAGACATGGGTGGGGGCCTGGTGGAGGCTGCCCCTGCACTGATGGGGGGGTGGGGGTGGTGGGAGACATGGGTGGGGGCCTGGTGGAGGCTGCCCCTGGTGGCTGGGAGGTGGGGGTGGTGGGAGACATGGGTGGGGGCCTGCTGGTGGGTTCCCCTGCACTGCTGGGGGGTGGGGGTGGTGGGAGACATGGGTGGGGGCCTGGTGGAGGGTGCCCCACAGTGCTGGGGGGTGGGGGTGCTGGGAGACATGAGTGGGGCCCTGGTGGAGGCTGCCCCTGCACTGCTGGGGGGGTGGGGGTGGTGGGAGACATGGGTGGGGGCCTGGTGGAGGCTGCCCCTGGTGACTGGGGGGGTGGGGGTGGTGGGAGACATGGGTGGGGGCCTGGTGGTGGGTGCCACTGGGGGGTGGGGGTGCTGGGAGACATGGGTGGGGGCCTGGTGGTGGGTGCCCCTGCACTGCGGGGGGGTGAGGGTGGTGGGGAACATTTGTTGGACATGGGTGGGGGCATGCTGGCAGGTGCCCGACAGTGCTGGGGGTGGGGGTGGTGGGGAACATGAGTTGGACATGGGTGGGGGCCTGGTGGTGGGTGCCCCTGCACTGCTGGGGGGTGAGGGTGGTGGGGAACTTGAGTTGGACATGGGTGGGGGCCTGGTGGTGGGTGCCCCTGCACTGCTGGGGGGTGGGGGTGGTGGGGAACATGAGTTGGACATGGGTGGGGGCCTGGTGGTGGGTGCCCCTGCACTGCTGGGGGGTGGGGGTGGTGGGGAACATGAGTTGGACATGGGTGGGGGCCTGCTGGCAGGTGCCCCACAGTGCTGGGGGGGTGGGGGTGGTGGGGAACATGAGTTGGACATGGGTGGGGGCCTGCTGGCAGGTGCCCCACAGTGCTGGGGGGGTGGGGGTGATGGGAGACATGGGTGGGGGCCTGGTGGTGGGTGCCCCTGAACTGCTGGGGGGTGGGGGTGCTGGGAGACATGGGTGGGGGCCTGGTGGTGGGTGCCCCACAGTGCTGGGGGGTGGGGGTGGTGGGAGACATGAGTTGGACATGGGTGGGGGCCTGGTGGAGGCTGCCCCTGCACTGCTGGGAGGTGGGGGTGCTGGGAGACATGGGTGGGGGCCTGGTGGTGGGTGCCCCACAGTGCTGGGGGGGTGGGGGTGGTGGGAGACATGGGTGGGGGCCTGGTGGAGGCTGCCCCTGGTGGCTGGGGGGTGGGGGTGCTGGGAGACATGGGTGGGGGCCTGGTGGAGGCTGCCCCTGGTGACTGGGGGGGTGGGGGTGGTGGGAGTCATGGGTGGGGCCTGGTGGAGGCTGCCCCTGCACTGCTGGGAGGTGGGGGTGCTGGGAGACATGGGTGGGGGCCTGGTGGTGGGTGCCCCACAGTGCTGGGGGGGTGGGGGTGGTGGGAGACATGGGTGGGGGCCTGGTGGAGGCTGCCCCTGGTGGCTGGGGGGTGGGGGTGCTGGGAGACATGGGTGGGGGCCTGGTGGAGGCTGCCCCTGGTGACTGGTGAGGTGGTGGTTGTTGTTTGACATGGGTGGGGGCCTGGTGGAGGCTGCCCCTGGTGGCTGGGGGGTGGGGGTGGTGGGAAACATGGATGGGGGCCTGGTGGAGGCTGCCCCTGGTGACTGGGGGCATGGGGGTGGTGGGAGACATTGGTGGGGGCCTGGTGGTGGGTGTCCCTGCACTGCTGGGGGGTGGGGTTGGTTGGAGACATGGGTGGGGGCCTGGTGGAGGGTGCCCCACAGTGCTGGGGGGTGGGGATGCTGGGAGACATGGGTGGGGGCCTGGTGGAGGCTGCCCCTGGTGGCTGGGGGGTGTGGGTGCTGGGAGACATGGGTGGGGGCCTGGTGGAGGCTGCCCCTGGTGGCTGGGGGGTGGGGGTGCTGGGAGACATGGGTGGGGGCCTGGTGGAGGCTGCCCCTGGTGACTGGGGGGGTGGGGGTGGTGGGAGACATGGGTGGGGGTCTGGTGGTGGGTGGCCCTGGTGGCTGGGGGGTGGGGGTGCTGGGAGACATGGGTGGGGGCCTGGTGGTGGGTGCCCCTGCACTGCTGGGGGGTGGGGGTGGTGGGGAACATGAGTTGGACATGGGTGGGGGCCTGCTGGCAGGTGCCCCACAGTGCTGGGGGGTGGGGGTGGTGGGAGACATGGTTGGACATGGGTGGGGGCCTGGTGGAGGCTGCCCCTGCACTGCTGGGGGGTGGGGGTGGTGGTAGACATGGGTGGGGGCCTGGTGGTGGGTACCCCTGCACTGCTGGGGGGTGGGGGTGCTGGGAGACATGGGTGGGGGCTTGGTGGTGGGTGCCCCTGGTGGCTGGGGGGTGGGGGTGGTGGGAGACATGGGTGGGGGCCTGGTGGAGGCTGCCCCTGCACTGCTGGGGGGTGGGGGTGGCGGGGGACATGGGTGGGGGCCTGGTGGAGGCTGCCCCTGCACTGCTGGGGGGTGGGGGTGGTGGGAGACATGGGTGGGGGCCTGGTGGTGGGTACCCCTGCACTGCTGGGGGGTGGGGGTGCTGGGAGACATGGGTGGGGGCCTGGTGGTGGGTGCCCCACAGTGCTGGGGGGGTGGGGGTGGTGGGAGACATGGGTGGAGGCCTGGTGGAGGCTGCCGCTGGTGGCTGGGGGGTGGGGGTGGTGGGAGACATGGGTGGGGGCCTGGTGGAGGCTGCCCCTGCACTGCTGGGGGGTGGGGGTGGTGGGAGACATGGGTGGGGGCTTGGTGGTGGGTGCCCCTGCACTGCTGGGGGGTGGGGGTGGTGGGAGACATGGGTGGGGGCCTGGTGGAGGGTGCCCCACAGTCCTGGGGGGTGGGGGTGCTGGGAGACATGGGTGGGGGCCTGGTGGAGGCTGCCCCTGGTGGCCAGGGGGTGTGGGTGCTGGGAGACATGGGTGGGGGCCTGGTGGAGGCTGCCCCTGGTGGCTGGGGGTGGGGGTGCTGGGAGACATGGGTGGGGGCCTGGTGGAGGCTGCCCCTGGTGACTGGGGGGGTGGGGGTGGTGGGAGACATGGGTGGGGGCCTGGTGGTGGGTGCCCCTGGTGGCTGGGGGGTGGGGGTGCTGGGAGCCATGGGTGGGGGCCTGGTGGTGGGTGCCCCTGCACTGCTGGGGGGTGGGGGTGGTGGGGAACATGCGTTGGACATGGGTGGGGGCCTGCTGGCAAGTGCCCCACAGTGCTGGGGGGTGGGGGTGCTGGGAGACATGGGTGGGGGCCTGGTGGAGGCTGCCCCTGGTGACTGGGGGGTGGGGGTGGTGGGAGACATGGGTGGGGGCCTGGTGGTGGGTGCCCCTGGTGGCTGGGTGGTGGGGGCGGTGGGAGACATGGGTGGGGGCCTGGTGGAGGCTGCCCCTGGTGACTGGGGGGGTGGTGGGAGACATGGGTGGGGGCCTGGTGGAGGCTGCCCCTGGTGGCTGGGGGGTGGGGGTGGTGGTAGACATGGGTGGGGGCCTGGTGGAGGCTGCCCCTGGTGACTGGGGGGTTGGGGGTGGTGGGAGACATGGGTGGGGGCCTGGTGGAGGCTGCCCCTGGTGGCTGGGGGGTGGGGGTGGTGGGAGACATGGGTGGGGACCTGGTGGTGGGTACCCCTGCACTGCTGGGGGGTGGGGGTGGTGGGAGACATGGGTGGGGGCCTGGTGGAGGGTGCCCCACAGTGCTGGCGGGTGGGTGTGCTGGGAGACATGGGTGGGGGCCTGGTGGAGGCTGCCCCTGGTGGCTGGGGGGTGTGGGTGCTGGGAGACATGGGTGGAGGCCTGGTGGAGGCTGCCCCTGGTGGCTGGGGGGTGGGGGTGCTGGGAGACATGGGTGGGGGCCTGGTGGAGGCTGCCCCTGGTGACTGGGGGGTGGGGGTGGTGGCAGACATGGGTGGGGGCCTGGTGGTGGGTGCCCCTGGTGGCTGGGGGGTGGGGGTGCTGGGAGACATGGGTGGGGCCTGGTGGTGGGTGCCCCTGCACTGCTGGGGGGTGGGGGTGGTGGGGAACATGAGTTGGACATGGGTGGGGGCCTGCTGGCAGGTGCCCCACAGTGCTGGGGGGTAGGGGTGCTGGGAGACATGGGTGGGGGCCTGGTGGAGGCTGCCCCTGGTGACTGGGGGGGGTGATGGTGGTGGGAGACATAGGTGGGGGCCTGGTGGAGGCTGCCCCTGGTGACTGGGGGGTGGGGTGGTGGGAGACATGGAGGGCCTGGTGGAGGCTGCCCCTGGTGGCTGGGGGGTGGGGGTGCTGGGAGACATGAGCGGGGGCCTGGTGGAGGCTGCCCCTGGTGACTGCGGGGGTGGGGGTGGTGGGAGACATGGGTGGGGGCCTGGTGGAGGCTGCCCCTGGTGGTTGGGGTGGGGGTGGTGGGAGACATGGGTGGGGGCCTGGTGGAGGCTGCCCCTGGTGACTGGGGGGTGGGGGTGGTGGGAGACATGAGTCGGGGCCTGGTGGAGGCTGCCGCTGATGGCTGGGGGGTGGGGGTGGTGGGAGACATGGGTGGGGGCCTGGTGGAGGCTGCCCCTGCACTGCTGGGGGGTGGGGGTGGTGGGAGACATGGGTGGGGGCCTGGTGGTGGGTGCCCCTGCACTGCTGGGGGGTGGGGGTGGTGGGAGACATGGGTGGGGGCCTGGTGGAGGGTGCCCCACAGTGCTGGGGGGTGGGGGTGCTGGGAGACATGGGTGGGGGCCTGGTGGAGGCTGCCCCTGGTGGCTGGGGGGTGTGGGTGCTGGGAGACCTGGGTGGGGGCCTGGTGGAGGCTGCCCCTGGTGGCTGGGGGGTGGGGGTGCTGGGAGACATGGGTGGGGGCCTGGTGGAGGCTGCCCCTGGTGACTGGGGGGGTGGGGGTGGTGGGAGACATGGGTGGGGGCCTGGTGGAGGCTGCCCCTGGTGGCTGGGGGGTGTGGGTGCTGGGAGACATGGGTGGGGGCCTGGTGGAGGCTGCCCCTGGTGGCTGGGGGGTGGGGGTGCTGGGAGACATGGGTGGGGGCCTGGTGGAGGCTGCCCCTGGTGACTGGGGGGGTGGGGGTGGTGGGAGACATGGGTGGGGGCCTGGTGGAGGCTGCCCCTGGTGACTGGGGGGGTGGGGGTGGTGGGAGACATGGGTGGAGGCCTGGTGGTGGGTGCCCCTGGTGGCTTGGGGGTGGGGGTGCTGGGAGACATGGGTGGCCTGGTGGTGGGTGCCCCTGCACTGCTGGGGGATGGGGGTGGTGGGGAACATGAGTTGGACATGGGTGGGGGCCTGCTGGCAGGTGCCCCACAGTGCTGGGGGGTGGGGGTGCTGGGAGACATGGGTGGGGGACTGGTGGAGGCTGCTCCTGTTGACTTGGGGGGTGGGGGTGGTGGGAGACATGGGTGGGGGCCTGGTGGAGGCTGCCCCTGGTGGCTGGGGGGTGGGGGTGCTGGGAGACATGAGCGGGGGCCTGGTGGAGGCTGCCCCTGGTGACTGCGGGGGTGGGGGTGGTGGGAGACATGGGTGGGGGCCTGGTGGAGGCTGCCCCTGGTGGTTGGGGGGTGGGGGTGGTGGGAGACATGGGTGGGGGCCTGGTGGAGGCTGCCCCTGGTGACTGGGGGGGTGGGGGTGGTGGGAGACATGAGTGGGGGCCTGGTGGAGGCTGCCGCTGATGGCTGGGGGGTGGGGGTGGTGGGAGACATGGGTGGGGGCCTGGTGGAGGCTGCCCCTGCACTGCTGGGGGGTGGGGGTGGTGGGAGACATGGGTGGGGGCCTGGTGGTGGGTGCCCCTGCACTGCTGGGGGGTGGGGGTGGTGGGAGACATGGGTGGGGGCCTGGTGGAGGGTGCCCCACAGTGCTGGGGGGTGGGGGTGCTGGGAGACATGGGTGGGGGCCTGGTGGAGGCTGCCCCTGGTGGCTGGGGGGTGTTGGTGCTGGGAGACATGGGTGGGGGCCTGGTCGAGGCTGCCCCTGGTGGCTGGGGGGTGGGGGTGCTGGGAGACATGGGTGGGGGCCTGGTGGAGGCTGCCCCTGGTGACTGGGGGGGTGGGGGTGGTGGGAGACATGGGTGGGGGCCTGGTGGAGGCTGCCCCTGGTGACTGGGGGGTGGGGGTGGTGGGAGACATGGGTGGGGGCCTGGTGGTGGGTGCCCCTGGTGGCTTGGGGGTGGGGGTGCTGGGAGACATGGGTGGCCTGGTGGTGGGTGCCCCTGCACTGATGGGGGATGGGGGTGGTGGGGAACATGAGTTGGACATGGGTGGGGGCCTGCTGGCAGGTGCCCCACAGTGCTGGGGGGTGGGGGTGCTGGGAGACATGGGTGGGGGACTGGTGGAGGCTGCTCCTGTTGACTTGGGGGGGTGGGGGTGGTGGGAGACATGGGTGGGGGCCTGGTGGAGGCTGCCCCTGGTGGCTGGGGGGTGGGGGTGCTGGGAGACATGGGTGGGGGCCTGGTGGAGGCTGCCCCTGGTGACTGGGGGGTGGGGGTCGTGGGAGACATGGGTGGGGGCCTGGTGTAGGCTGCCCCTGGTGACTGCGGGGTGGGGGTGGTGGGAGACATGGGTGGGGGCCTGGTGGAGGCTGCCCCTGGTGGCTGGGGGGTGGGGGTGGTGGGAGACATGGGTGGGGGCCTGGTGGAGGCTGCCCCTGATGGCTGGGGGGTGGGGGTGGTGGGAGACATGGGTGGGGGCCTGGTGGAGGCTGCCCCTGCACTGCTGGGGGGTGGGGGTGGTGGGAGACATGGGTGGGGGCCTAGTGGTGGGTGCCCCTGCACTGCTGGGGAGTGGGGGTGGTGGGAGGCATGGGTGGGGGCCTGGTGGAGGGTGCCCCAGAGTGCTGGGGGGTGGGGGTGCTGGGAGACATGGGTGGGGGCCTGGTGGAGGCTGCCCCTGGTGGCTGGGGGGTGGGGGTGCTGGCAGAAATGGGTGGGGGCCTGGTGGAGGCTGCCCCTGGTGGCTGGGGGGTGGGGGTGCTGGGAGACATGGGTGGGGGCCTGGTGGAGGCTGCCCCTGGTGACTGGGGGGGTGGGGGTGGTGGGAGACATGGGTGGGGGCCTGGTGGAGGCTGCCCCTGGTGACTGGGGGGGTGGGGGTGGTGGGAGACATGGGTGGGGGCCTGGTGGTGGGTGCCCCTGGTGGCTGGGGGGTGGGGGTGCTGGGAGACATGGGTGGGGGCCTGGTGGTGGGTGCCCCTGCACTGCTGGGGGGTGGGGGTGGTGGGGAACATGAGTTGGACATGGGTGGGGGCCTGCTGGCAGGTGCCCCACAGTGCTGGGGGGTGGGGGTGGTGGGGAACCTGAGTTGGTCATGGGTGGGGGCATGGTGGTGGGTACCCCTGCACTGCTGGGGGGTGGGGGTGCTGGGAGACATGGGTGGGGGCCTGGTGGTGGGTGCCCCTGGTGGCTGGGGGGTGGGGGTGGTGGGAGACATGGGTGGGGGCCTGGTGGAGGCTGCCCCTGCACTGCTGGGGGGTGGGGGTGGTGGGAGACATGGGTGGGGGCCTGGTGGTGTGTACCCCTGCACTGCTGGGGGGTGGGGGTGCTGGGAGACATGGGTGGGGGCCTGGTGGTGGGTGCCCCACAGTGCTGGGGGGGTGGGGGTGGTGGGAGACATGGGTGGAGGCCTGGTGGAGGCTGCCGCTGGTGGCTGGGGGGTGGGGGTGGTGGGAGACATGAGCGGGGGCCTGGTGGAGGCTGCCCCTGGTGACTGCGGGGGTGGGGGTGGTGGGAGACATGGGTGGGGGCCTGGTGGAGGCTGCCCCTGGTGGTTGGGGGGTGGGGGTGGTGGGAGACATGGGTGGGGGCCTGGTGGAGGCTGCCCCTGGTGACTGGGGGGGTGGGGGTGGTGGGAGACATGGGTGGGGGCCTGGTGGAGGCTGCCCCTGGTGGCTGGGGGGTGGGGGTGGTGGTAGACATGGGTGGGGGCCTGGTGGAGGCTGCCCCTGGTGACTGGGGGGTTGGGGGTGGTGGGAGACATGGGTGGGGGCCTGGTGGAGGCTGCCCCTGGTGGCTGGGGGGTGGGGGTGGTGGGAGACATGGGTGGGGACCTGGTGGTGGGTACCCCTGCACTGCTGGGGGGTGGGGGTGGTGGGAGACATGGGTGGGGGCCTGGTGGAGGGTGCCCCACAGTGCTGGCGGGTGGGTGTGCTGGGAGACATGGGTGGGGGCCTGGTGGAGGCTGCCCCTGGTGGCTGGGGGGTGTGGGTGCTGGGAGACATGGGTGGAGGCCTGGTGGAGGCTGCCCCTGGTGGCTGGGGGGTGGGGGTGCTGGGAGACATGGGTGGGGCCTGGTGGTGGGTGCCCCTGCACTGCTGGGGGGTGGGGTGGTGGGGAACATGAGTTGGACATGGGTGGGGGCCTGCTGGCAGGTGCCCCACAGTGCTGGGGGGTGGGGGTGCTGGGAGACATGGGTGGGGGCCTGGTGGAGGCTGCCCCTGGTGACTGGGGGGGTGATGGTGGTGGGAGACATGGGTGGGGGCCTGGTGGAGGCTGCCCCTGGTGACTGGGTGGTGGGGTGGTGGGAGACATGGGTGGGGGCCTGGTGGAGGCTGCCACTGGTGGCTGGGGGGTGGGGGTGCTGGGAGACATGAGCGGGGGCCTGGTGGAGGCTGCCCCTGGTGACTGCGGGGGTGGGGGTGGTGGGAGACATGGGTGGGGGCCTGGTGGAGGCTGCCCCTGGTGGTTGGGGGGTGGGGGTGGTGGGAGACATGGGTGGGGGCCTGGTGGAGGCTGCCCCTGGTGACTGGGGGGGTGGGGGTGGTGGGAGACATGAGTGGGGGCCTGGTGGAGGCTGCTGCTGATGGCTGGGGGGTGGGGGTGGTGGGAGACATGGGTGGGGGCCTGGTGGAGGCTGCCCCTGCACTGCTGGGGGGTGGGGGTGGTGGGAGACATGGGTGGGGGCCTGGTGGAGGGTGCCCCACAGTGCTGGGGGGTGGGGGTGCTGGGAGACATGGGTGGGGGCCTGGTGGAGGCTGCCCCTGGTGGCTGGGGGGTGTGGGTGCTGGGAGACATGGGTGGGGGCCTGGTGGAGGCTGCCCCTGGTGGCTGGGGGGTGGGGGTGCTGGGAGACATGGGTGGGGGCCTGGTGGAGGCTGCCCCTGGTGACTGGGGGGGTGGTGGGAGACATGGGTGGGGGCCTGGTGGAGGCTGCCCCTGGTGACTGGGGGGTGGGGGTGGTGGGAGACATGGGTGGGGGCCTGGTGGTGGGTGCCCCTGGTGGCTTGGGGGTGGGGGTGCTGGGAGACATGGGTGGGGGCCTGGTGGTGGGTGCCCCTGCACTGCTGGGGGGTGGGGGTGGTGGGGAACATGAGTTGGACATGGGTGGGGGCCTGCTGGCAGGTGCCCCACAGTGCTGGGGGGTGGGGGTGCTGGGAGACATGGGTGGGGGACTGGTGGAGGCTGCTCCTGGTGACTGGGGGGGTGGGGGTGGTGGGAGACATGGGTGGGGGCCTGGTGGAGGCTGCCCCTGGTGGCTGGGGGGTGGGGGTGCTGGGAGACATGGGTGGGGGCCTGGTGGAGGCTGCCCCTGGTGACTGGGGGGTGGGGGTCGTGGGAGACATGGGTGGGGGCCTGGTGTAGGCTGCCCCTGGTGACTGCGGGGTGGGGGTGGTGGGAGACATGGGTGGGGGCCTGGTGGATACTGCCCCTGGTGGCTGGGGGGTGGGGGTGGTGGGAGACATGGGTGGGGGCCTGGTGGAGGCTGCCCCTGATGGCTGGGGGGTGGGGATGGTGGGAGACATGGGTGGGGGCCTGGTGGAGGCTGCCCCTGCACTGCTGGGGGGTGGGGGTGGTGGGAGACATGGGCGGGGGCCTAGTGGTGGGTGCCCCTGCACTGCTGGGGAGTGGGGGTGGTGGGAGGCATGGGTGGGGGCCTGGTGGAGGGTGCCCCACAGTGCTGGGGGGTGGGGGTGCTGGGAGACATGGGTGGGGGCCTGGTGGAGGCTGCCCCTGGTGGCTGGGGGGTGGTGGTGCTGGCAGAAATGGGTGGGGGCCTGGTGGAGGCTGCCCCTGATGGCTGGGGGGTGGGGGTGCTGGGATACATGGGTGGGGGCCTGGTGGTGGGTGGCCCTGGTGGCTGGGGGGTGGGGGTGCTGGGAGACATGGGTGGGGGCCTGGTGGTGGGTGCCCCTGCACTGCTGGGGGGTGGGGGTGGTGGGGAACATGAGTTGGACATGGGTGGGGGCCTGCTGGCAGGTGCCCCACAGTGCTGGGGGGTGGGGGTGGTGGGGAACATGAGTTGGACATGGGTGGGGGCCTGCTGGCAGGTGCCCCACAGTGCTGGGGGATGGGGGTGGTGGGAGACATGGTTGGACATGGGTGGAGGCCTGGTGGAGGCTGCCCCTGCACTGCTGGGGGGTGGGGGTGGTGGGAGACATGGGTGGGGGCCTGGTGGTGGGTACCCCTGCACTGCTGGGGGGTGGGGGTGCTGGGAGACATGGGTGGGGGCCTGGTGGTGGGTGCCCCTGGTGGCTGGGGGGTGGGGGTGGTGGGAGACATGGGTGGGGGCCTGGTGGAGGCTGCCCCTGCACTGCTGGGGGGTGGGGGTGGTGGGGGACATGGGTGGGGGCCTGGTGGAGGCTGCCCCTGCACTGCTGGGGGGTGGGGGTGGTGGGAGACATGGGTGGGGGCCTGGTGGTGGGTACCCCTGCACTGCTGGGGGTGGGGGTGCTGGGAGACATGGGTGGGGGCCTGGTGGTGGGTGCCCCACAGTGCTGGGGGGGTGGGGGTGGTGGGAGACATGGGTGGAGGCCTGGTGGAGGCTGCCGCTGGTGGCTGGGGGGTGGGGGTGGTGGGAAACATGAGCGGGGGCCTGGTGGAGGCTGCACCTGGTGACTGCGGGGGTGGGGGTGGTGGGAGACATGGGTGGGGGCCTGGTGGAGGCTGCCCCTGGTGGTTGGGGGGTGGGGGTGGTGGGAGACATGGGTGGGGGCCTGGTGGAGGCTGCCCCTGGTGACTGGGGGGGTGGGGGTGGTGGGAGACATGGGTGGGGGCCTGGTGGAGGCTGCCCCTGGTGGCTGGGGGGTGGGGGTGGTGGTAGACATGGGTGGGGGCCTGGTGGAGGCTGCCCCTGGTGACTGGGGGGTTGGGGGTGGTGGGAGACATGGGTGGGGGCCTGGTGGAGGCTGCCCCTGGTGGCTGGGGGGTGGGGGTGGTGGGAGACATGGGTGGGGACCTGGTGGTGGGTACCCCTGCACTGCTGGGGGGTGGGGGTGGTGGGAGACATGGGTGGGGGCCTGGTTGAGGGTGCCCCACAGTGCTGGTGGGTGGGTGTGCTGGGAGACATGGGTGGGGGCCTGGTGGAGGCTGCCCCTGGTGGCTGGGGGGTGTGGGTGCTGGTAGACATGGGTGGAGGCCTGGTGGAGGCTGCCCCTGGTGGCTGGGGGGTGGGGGTGCTGGGAGACATGGGTGGGGGCCTGGTGGAGGCTGCCCCTGGTGACTGGGGGGTGGGGGTGGTGGCAGACATGGGTGGAGGCCTGGTGGTGGGTGCCCCTGGTGGCTGGGGGGTGGGGGTGCTGGGAGACATGGGTGGGGCCTGGTGGTGGGTGCCCCTGCACTGCTGGGGGGTGGGGGTGGTGGGGAACATGAGTTGGACATGGGTGGGGGCCTGCTGGCAGGTGCCCCACAGTGCTGGGGGGTGGGGGTGCTGGGAGACATGGGTGGGGGCCTGGTGGAGGCTGCCCCTGGTGACTGGGGGGGTGATGGTGGTGGGAGACATGGGTGGGGGCCTGGTGGAGGCTGCCCCTGGTGACTGGGGGTTGGGGTGGTGGGAGACATGGGTGGAGGCCTGGTGGAGGCTGCCCCTGGTGGCTGGGGGGTGGGGGTGCTGGGAGACATGGGTGGGGGCCTGGTGGAGGCTGCCCCTGGTGACTGGGGGGTGGGGGTGGTGGGAGACATGGGTGGGGGCCTGGTGGAGGCTGCCCCTGGTGACTGGGGGGGTGGGGGTGCTGGGAGACATGGGTGGGGGCCTGGTGGAGGCTGCTCCTGGTGACTGGGGGGGTGGGGGTGGTGGGAGACATGGGTGGGGGCCTGGTGGAGGCTGCCCCTGGTGGCTGGGGTGTGGGGGTGCTGGGAGACATGGGTGGGGGCCTGGTGGAGGCTGCCCCTGGTGACTGGGGGTTGGTGGTCGAGGGAGACATGGGTGGGGGCCTGGTGTAGGCTGCCCCTGGTGACTGCGGGGTGGGGGTGGTGGGAGACATGGGTGGGGGCCTGGTGGAGGCTGCCCCTGGTGGCTGGGGGGTGGGGGTGGTGGGAGACATGGGTGGGGGCCTGGTGGAGGCTGCCCCTGATGGCTGGGGGGTGGGGGTGGTGGGAGACATGGGTGGGGGCCTGGTGGAGGCTGCCCCTGCACTGCTGGGGGGTGGCGGTGGTGGGAGACATGGGTGGGGGCCTAGTGGTGGGTGCCCTTGCACTGCTGGGGAGTGGGGGTGGTGGGAGGCATGGGTGGGGGCCTGGTGGAGGGTGCCCCACAGTGCTGGGGAGTGGGGGTGCTGGGAGACATGGGTGGGGGCCTGGTGGAGGCTGCCCCTGGTGACTGGGGGGGTGATGGTGGTGGGAGACATGGGTGGGGGCCTGGTGGAGGCTGCCCCTGGTGACTGGGGGTTGGGGTGGTGGGAGACATGGGTGGAGGCCTGGTGGAGGCTGCCCCTGGTGGCTGGGGGGTGGGGGTGCTGGGAGACATGGGTGGGGGCCTGGTGGAGGCTGCCCCTGGTGACTGGGGGGTGGGGGTGGTGGGAGACATGGGTGGGGGCCTGGTGGAGGCTGCCCCTGGTGACTGGGGGGGTGGGGGTGCTGGGAGACATGGGTGGGGGCCTGGTGGAGGCTGCTCCTGGTGACTGGGGGGGTGGGGGTGGTGGGAGACATGGGTGGGGGCCTGGTGGAGGCTGCCCCTGGTGGCTGGGGGGTGGGGGTGCTGGGAGACATGGGTGGGGGCCTGGTGGAGGCTGCCCCTGGTGACTGGGGGTTGGGGGTCGTGGGAGACATGGGTGGGGGCCTGGTGTAGGCTGCCCCTGGTGACTGCGGGGTGGGGGTGGTGGGAGACATGGGTGGGGGCCTGGTGGAGGCTGCCCCTGGTGGCTGGGGGGTGGGGGTGGTGGGAGACATGGGTGGGGGCCTGGTGGAGGCTGCCCCTGATGGCTGGGGGGTGGGGGTGGTGGGAGACATGGGTGGGGGCCTGGTGGAGGCTGCCCCTGCACTGCTGGGGGGTGGGGGTGGTGGGAGACATGGGTGGGGGCCTAGTGGTGGGTGCCCCTGCACTGCTAGGGAGTGGGGGTGGTGGGAGGCATGGGTGGGGGCCTGGTGGAGGGTGCCCCACAGTGCTGGGGAGTGGGGGTGCTGGGAGACATGGGTGGGGGCCTGGTGGAGGCTGCCCCTGGTGGCTGGGGGGTGTGGGTGCTGGCAGAAATGGGTGGGGGCCTGGTGGAGGCTGCCCCTGGTGGCTGGGGGGTGGGGGTGCTGGGGGACATGGGTGGGGGCCTGGTGGAGGCTGCCCCTGGTGACTGGGGGGTGGGGGTGGTGGGAGACATGGGTGGGGGCCTGGTGGAGGCTGCCCCTGGTGACTGGGGGGGTGGGGGTGGTGGGAGACATGGGTGGGGGCCTGGTGGTGGGTGCCCCTGGTGGCTGGGGGGTGGGGGTGCTGGGAGACATGGGTGGGGGCCTGGTGGTGGGTGCCCCTGCACTGCTGGGGGGTGGGGGTGGTGGGGAACATGAGTTGGACATGGGTGGGGGCCTGCTGGCAGGTTCCCCACAGTGCTGGGGGGTGGGGGTGGTGGGGAACATGAGTTGGACATGGGTGGGGGCCTGCTGGCAGGTGCCCCACAGTGCTGGGGGGTGGGGATGGTGGGAGACATGGTTGGACATGGGTGGGGGCCTGGTGGAGGCTGCCCCTGCACTGCTGGGGGGTGGGGGTGGTGGGAGACATGGGTGGGGGCCTGGTGGTGGGTACCCCTGCACTGCTGGGGGGTGGGGGTGCTGGGAGACATGGGTGGGGGCCTGGTGGTGGGTGCCCCTGGTGGCTGGGGGGTGGGGGTGGTGGGAGACATGGGTGGGGGCCTGGTGGAGGCTGCCCCTGCACTGCTGGGGGGTGGGGGGGGGGGTGGGGGACATGGGTGGGGGCCTGGTGGAGGCTGCCCCTGCACTGCTGGGGGGTGGGGGTGGAGGGAGACATGGGTGGGGGCCTGGTGGTGGGTACCCCTGCACTGCTGGGGGGTGGGGGTGCTGGGAGACATGGGTGGGGGCCTGGTGGTGGGTGCCCCACAGTGCTGGGGGGGTGGGGGTGGTGGGAGACATGGGTGGAGGCCTGGTGGAGGCTGCCGCTGGTGGCTGAGGGGTGGGGGTGGTGGGAGACATGGGTGGGGGCCTGGTGGAGGCTGCCCCTGCACTGCTGGGGGGTGGGGGTGGTGGGAGACATGGGTGGGGGCTTGGTGGTGGGTGCCCCTGCACTGCTGGGGGGTGGGGGTGGTGGGAGACATGGGTGGGGGCCTGGTGGAGGGTGCCCCACAGTCCAGGGGGGTGGGGGTGCTGGGAGACATGGGTGGGGGCCTGGTGGAGGCTGCCCCTGGTGGCCGGGGGGTGTGGGTGCTGGGAGACATGGGTGGGGGCCTGGTGGAGGCTGCCCCTGGTGGCTGGGGGGTGGGGGTGCTGGGAGACATGGGTGGGGGCCTGGTGGAGGCTGCCCCTGGTGACTGGGGGGGCGGGGGGGTGGGAGACATGGGTGGGGGCCTGGTGGTGGGTGCCCCTGGTGGCTGGGGGGTGGGGGTGCTGGGAGCCATGGTTGGGGGCCTGGTGGTGGGTGCCCCTGCACTGCTGGGGGGTGGGGGTGGTGGGGAACATGAGTTGGACATGGGTGGGGGCCTGCTGGCAGGTGCCCCACAGTGCTGGGGGGTGGGGGTGCTGGGAGACATGGGTGGGGGCCTGGTGGAGGCTGCCCCTGGTGACTGGGGGGTGGGGGTGGTGGGAGACATGGGTGGGGGCCTGGTGGTGGGTGCCCCTGGTGGCTGGGTGGTGGGGGTGGTGGGAGACATGGGTGGGGGCCTGGTGGAGGCTGCCCCTGGTGACTGGGGGGGTGGGGGTGGTGGGAGACATGGGTGGGGGCCTGGTGGAGGCTGCCCCTGGTGGCTGGGGGGTGGGGGTGGTGGTAGACATGGGTGGGGGCCTGGTGGAGGCTGCCCCTGGTGACTGGGGGGGTGGGGGTGGTGGGAGACATGGGTGGGGGCCTGGTGGAGGCTGCCCCTGGTGGCTGGGGGGTGGGGGTGGTGGGAGACATGGGTGGGGGCCTGGTGGAGGCTGCCCCTGCACTGCTGGGGGGTGGGGGTGGTGGGAGACATGGGTGGGGACCTGGTGGTGGGTACCCCTGCACTGCTGGGGGGTGGGGGTGGTGGGAGACATGGGTGGGGGCCTGGTGGAGGGTGCCCCACAGTGCTGGCGGGTGGGTGTGCTGGGAGACATGGGTGGGGGCCTGGTGGAGGCTGCCCCTGGTGGCTGGGGGGTGTGGGTGCTGGCAGAAATGGGTGGGGGCCTGGTGGAGGCTGCCCCTGGTGACTGGGGGGTGGGGGTGGTGGCAGACATGGGTGGGGGCCTGGTGGAGGCTGCCCCTGGTGGCTGGGGGGTGGGGGTGCTGGGAGACATGGGCGGGGCCTGGTAAAGCTGCCCCGGGTGACTGGGGGGTGGGGGTGGTGGCAGACATGGGTGAGGGCCTGGTGGTGGGTGCCCCTGGTGGCTGGGGGGGTGGGGGTGCTGGGAGACATGGGTGGGGCCTGGTGGTGGGTGCCCCTGCACTGCTGGGGGGTGGGGGTGGTGGGGAACATGAGTTGGACATGGGTGGGGGCCTGCTGGCAGGTGCCCCACAGTGCTGGGGGGTGGGGGTGCTGGGAGACATGGGTGGGGGCCTGGTGGAGGCTGCCCCTGGTGACTGGGGGGGTGATGGTGGTGGGAGACATGGGTGGGGGCCTGGTGGAGGCTGCCCCTGGTGACTGGGGGGTGGGGTGGTGGGAGACATGGGTGGGGGCCTGGTGGAGGCTGCCCCTGGTGGCTGGGGGGTGGGGGTGCTGGGAGACATGAGCGGGGGCCTGGTGGAGGCTGCCCCTGGTGACTGCGGGGGTGGGGGTGGTGGGAGACATGGGTGGGGGCCTGGTGGAGGCTGCCCCTGGTAGTTGGGGGGTGGGGGTGGTGGGAGACATGGGTGGGGGCCTGGTGGAGGCTGCCCCTGGTGACTGGGGGGGTGGGGGTGGTGGGAGACATGAGTGGGGGCCTGGTGGAGGCTGCCGCTGGGGGGTGGGGGTGGTGGGAGACATGGGTGGGGGCCTGGTGGAGGCTGCCCCTGCACTGCTGGGGGGTGGGGTGGTGGGAGACATGGGTGGGGGCCTGGTGGTGGGTGCCCCTGCACTGCTGGGGGGGGGTGGGAGACATGGGTGGGGGCCTGGTGGAGGGTGCCCCACAGTGCTGGGGGGTGGGGGTGCTGGGAGACATGGGTGGGGGCCTGGTGGAGGCTGCCCCTGGTGGCTGGGGGGTGTGGGTGCTGGGAGACATGGGTGGGGGCCTGGTGGAGGCTGCCCCTGGTGGCTGGGGGGTGGGGGTGCTGGGAGACATGGGTGGGGGCCTGGTGGAGGCTGCCCCTGGTGACTGGGGGGTGGGGGTGGTGGGAGACATGGGTGGGGGCCTGGTGGAGGCTGCCCCTGGTGACTGGGGGGGTGGGGGTGGTGGGAGACATGGGTGGGGGCCTGGTGGTGGGTGCCCCTGGTGGCTTGGGGGTGGGGGTGCTGGGAGACATGGGTGGGGGCCTGGTGGTGGGTGCCCCTGCACTGCTGGGGGGTGGGGGTGGTGGGGAACATGAGTTGGACATGGGTGGGGGCCTGCTGGCAGGTGTCCCACAGTGCTGGGGTGTGGGGGTGCTGGGAGACATGGGTGGGGGCCTGGTGGAGGCTGCTCCTGGTGACTGGGGGGTGGGGGTGGTGGGAGACATGGGTGGGGGCCTGGTGGAGGCTGCCCCTGGTGGCTGGGGGGTGGGGGTGCTGGGAGACATGGGTGGGGGCCTGGTGGAGGCTGCCCCTGGTGACTGGGGGGTGGGGGTCGTGGGAGACATGGGTGGGGGCCTGGTGTAGGCTGCCCCTGGTGACTGCGGGGTGGGGGTGGTGGGAGACATGGGTGGGGGCCTGGTGGAGGCTGCCCCTGGTGGCTGGGGGGTGGGGGTGGTGGGAGACATGGGTGGGGGCCTGGTGGAGGCTGCCCCTGATGGCTGGGGGGTGGGGGTGGTGGGAGACATGGGTGGGGGCCTGGTGGAGGCTGCCCCTGCACGGCTGGGGGGTGGGGGTGGTGGGAGACATGGGTGGGGGCCTAGTGGTGGGTGCCCCTGCACTGCTGGGGAGTGGGGGTGGTGGGAGGCATGGGTGGGGGCCTGGTGGAGGGTGCCCCACAGTGCTGGGGGGTGGGGGTGCTGGGAGACATGGGTGGGGGCCTGGTGGAGGCTGCCCCTGGTGGCTGACTGGTGTGGGTGCTGGCAGAAATGGGTGGGGGCCTGGTGGAGGCTGCCCCTGGTGGCTGGGGGGTGGGGGTGCTGGGAGACATGGGTGGGGGCCTGGTGGAGGCTGCCCCTGGTGACTGGGGGGGTGGGGGTGGTGGGAGACATGGGTGGGGGCCTGGTGGAGGCTGCCCCTGGTGACTGGGGGGGTGGGGGTGGTGGGAGACATGGGTGGAGGCCTGGTGGTGGGTGCCCCTGGTGGCTGGGGGGTGGGGGTGCTGGGAGACATGGGTGGGGGCCTGGTGGTGGGTGCCCCTGTACTGCTGGGGGGTGGGGGTGGTGGGGAACATGAGTTGGACATGGGTGGGGGCCTGCTGGCAGGTGCCCCACAGTGCTGGGGGGTGGGGGTGGTGGGAGACATGGGTGGGGGCCTGGTGGAGGCAGCCCCTGGTGAATGGGGGGTGGGGGTGGTGGGAGACATGGGTGGGGGCCTGGTGGAGGCTGCCCCTGGTGGCTGGGGGGTGGGGGTGCTGGGAGACATGAGCGGGGGCTTGGTGGAGGCTGCCCCTGGTGACTGCGGGGGTGGGGGTGGTGGGAGACATGGGTGGGGGACTGGTGGAGGCTGCCCCTGGTGGTTGGGGGGTGGGGGTGGTGGGAGACATGGGTGGGGACCTGGTGGAGGCTGCCCCTGGTGACTGGGGGGGTGGGGTGGTGGGAGACATGAGTGGGGGCCTGGTGGAGGCTGCCCCTGATGGCTGGGGGGTGGGGGTGGTGTTAGACATGGGTGGGGGCCTGGTGGAGGCTGCCCCTGCACTGCTGGGGGGTGGGGGTGGTGGGAGACATGGGTGGGGGCCTGGTGGTGGGTCCCCCTGCACTGCTGGGGGGTGGGGGTGGTGGGACACATGGGTGGGGGCCTGGTGGAGGGTGCCCCACAGTGCTGGGGGGTGGGGGTGCTGGGAGACATGGGTGGGGGCCTGGTGGAGGCTGCCCCTGGTGGCTGGGGGTTGTGGGTGCTGGGAGACATGGGTGGGGGCCTGGTGGAGGCTGCCCCTGGTGACTGGGGGGGTGGGGGTGGTGGGAGACATGGGTGGGGGCCTGGTGGAGGCTGCCCCTGGTGACTGGGGGGGTAGGGATGGTGGGAGACATGGGTGGGAGCCTGGTGGTGGGTGCCCCTGGTGGCTGGGGGGTGGGGGTGCTGGGAGACATGGGTGGGAGCCTGGTGGTGGGTGCCCCTGCATTGCTGGGGGGTGGGGGTGGTGGGGAACATGAGTTGGACATGGGTGGGGGCCTGCTGGCAGGTGCCCCACAGTGCTGAGGGGTGGGGGTGCTGGGAGACATGGGTGGGGGCCTGGTGGAGGCTGCTCCTGGTGACTGGGGGGTGGGGGTGGTGGGAGACATGGGTGGGTGCCTGGTGGAGGCTGCCCCTGGTGACTGGGGGGTGGGGCTGGTGGGAGACATGGGTGGGGGCCTGGTGGAGGCTGCCCCTGGTGGCTGGGGGGTGGGGGTGCTGGGAGACATGGGTGGGGGCCTGGTGGAGGCTGCCCCTGGTGACTGGGGGGTGGGGGTGGTGGGAGACATGGGTGGGGGCCTGGTGGAGGCTGCCCCTGATGGCTGCGGGGTGGGGGTGGTGGGAGACATGGGTGGGGGCCTGGTGGAGGCTGCCCCTGATGGCTGGGGGGTGGGGATGGTGGGAGCCATGGGTGGGGGCCTGGTGGAGGCTGCCCCTGCACTGCTGGGGGGTGGGGGTGGTGGGAGACATGGGTGGGGGCCTGGTGGTGGGTGCCCCTGCACTGCTGGGGAGTGGGGGTGGTGGGAGGCATGGGTGGGGGCCTGGTGGAGGGTGCCCCACAGTGCTGGGGGGTGGGGGTGCTGGGAGACATGGGTGGGGGCCTGGTGGAGGCTGCCCCTGGTGGCTGGGGGGTGTGGGTGCTGGGAGACATGGGTGGGGGCCTGGTGGAGGCTGCCCCTGGTGGCTGGGGGGTGGGGGTGCTGGGAGACATGGGTGGGGGCCTGGTGGAGGCTTCCCCTGGTGACTGGGGGGTGGGGGTGGTGGGAGACATGGGTGGGGGCCTGGTGGAGGCTGCCCCTGGTGACTGGGGGGGTGGGGGTGGTGGGAGACATGGGTGGGGGCCTGGTGGTGGGTGCCCCTGGTGGCTGGGGGGTGGGGGTGCTGGTAGACATGGGTGGGGGCCTGGTGGTGGGTGCCCCTGCACTGCTGGGGGGTGGGGGTGGTGGGGAACATGAGTTGGACATGGGTGGGGGCCTGCTGGCAGGTGCCCCACAGTGCTGGGGGGTGGGGGTGCTGGGAGACATGGGTGGGGGCCTGGTGGAGGCTGCCCCTCGTGACTGGGGGGGTGGGGGTGGTGGGAGACATGGGTGGGGGCCTGGTGGAGGCTGCCCCTGCACTGCTGGGGGGTGGGAGTGGTGGGAGACATGGGTGGGGGCCTGGTGGTGGGTGCCCCTGCACTGCTGGGGAGTGGGGGTGGTGGGAGGCATGGGTGGGGGCCTGGTGGAGGGTGCCCCACAGTGCTGGGGGGTGGGGGTGCTGGGAGACATGGGTGGGGGCCTGGTGGAGGCTGCCCCTGGTGGCTGGGGGGTGGGGGTGCTGGGAGACATGGGTGGGGGCCTGGTGCAGGCTGCCCCTGGTGACTGGGGGGGTAGGGGTGGTGGGAGACATGGGTGGGGGCCTGGTGGTGGGTGCCCCTGGTGGCTGGGGGGTGGGGGTGCTGGGAAACATGGGTGGGGGCCTGGTGGTGGGTGCCCCTGCACTGCTGCGGGGTGGGGGTGGTGGGAACATGAGTTGGACATGGGTGGGGGCCTGGTGGTGGGTGCCCCACAGTGCTGGGGGTGTGGGGGTGGTGGGAGACATGGGTGGGGGCCTGGTGGAGGCTGCCCCTGGTGGCTGGGGTGTGGGGTGCTGGGAGACATGGGTGGGGGCCTGGTGGAGGCTGCCCCTGTTGGCTGGGGGTGGGGGTGGTGGGAGACATGGGTGGGGGCCTGGTGGAGGCTGCCCCTGCACTGCTGGGGGGTGGGGGGTGGGAGACATGGGTGGGGGCCTGCTGGCAGGTGCCCGACAGTGCTGGGGGGTGGGGGTGGTGGGGAACATGAGTTGGACATGGGTGGGGGCCTGCTGGAAGGTGCCCGACAGTGCTGGGGGGTGGGGGTGGTGGGGAACATGAGTTGGACATGGGTGGGGGCCTGCTGGCAGGTGCCCCACAGTGCTGGGGGGTGGGGGTGGTGGGGAACATGAGTTGGACATGGGTGGGGGCCTGCTGGCAGGTGCCCCACAGTGCTAAGGGATGGGGGTGGTGGGGAACATGAGTTGGACATGGGTGGGGGCCTGCTGGCAGGTGCCCCACAGTGCTGGGGGTTGGGGCGGTGGGAGACATGAGTTGGACATGGGTGGGGGCCTGGTGGAGCCTGCCCCTGCACTGCTGGGGGGTGGGGGTGCTGGGAGACATAAGTGGGGGCCTGGTGGTGGGTGCCCCTCGTGGCTGGGGGGTGGGGGTGCTGGGAGACATGGGTGGGGGTCTGGTGGTGGGTGCCCCTGCACTGCTGGGGGGTGGGAGTGCTGGGAGACATGGGTGGGGGCCTGGTGGAGGGTGTCCCTGGTGACTGGGGGTGCAGGGGTACATGCGTTGGTGGGCAGTAGTGCAAGTTGACATGTGGGTTGGCTGGGGGTCATGGCCATGGTGGATGGTGTGCCTGCAGGACATGTGCAGGGTAGGCCCCTGTGGTGTGAGCCACCTGCAGGGGCCATGGAGGGTGTAGAGGGAACACCTGGGAGGACCCACACGTGCAATTCACGTGTGGTGCTCCCCGCGCACCCCTGTAATACACGTACCCTGATGGAATCGCGTGTGGAACTTCCCACGCACCCCTGGAATACACGTACCCTGATGGAATCGCGTGTGGAACTTCCCGCGCACCCCTGGAATACACCTAGCCTGCTGATGCTGCGTGTGAAACTTCCCCCGCACCACGGAATACACGTACCCTGATGAGATCGCGTGTGGAACTTCCCGCGCACCCCTGAAATACACGTGCCCTGCTGATGTCTCGTGTGAAACTTCCCCCGCGCCCCAGAATACACGTACCATGATGAAATCGTGTGTGGAATTTCCCGCGCACCCCTGAAATACACGTACCCTGCTGAAATCGCGTGTGGCGCTTCCCGCGCACCCCTGAGATAGGCGTACCCCCAATCGTGTGTGGAAATTCCCGCGCACCCCTGAAATACACGTACCCTGCTGAAATCGCGTGTGGCACTTCCCGCGCACCCCTGAGATACGCGTACCCTGCGGAAATCGCGTGTGAAACTTCCCGCGCACCCCTGAAATACACGTACCCTGCTCGCACGGGGCCAATCGCATGAGGTACTTCCCGCGCACCCCAGTGATACACGTAGCCCGCTTGCCGTGCTGGTACAGGGTTAGCGCAGCCCTTTGCGCTGGATTGGGTATATTGATGGCTTTTCCCTACGCGAGAGGCGTTCTTGGGGGCGTAACTGGCGCGGCTGCAGGGTCGCTGCGCCACTGTGCGCCACGGCTGGTTTTGGTGGCTGGAATCCATGAATACGCTGTGCGCAGAAATGGATTTTAGCGCACGCGGCAGGCGCAGGGATTCGCACGCGCACACTGTGCGCCAGCCGCGTGCGCCACTTGTGCGCTGAATTCTATGAATTACCCCCACGTGTCTACTGGCCGTAAAGGAGGAGCTCGCCAAAACAGAGGAAGGACTGTTACTAAAAGGAACCAAGTTAGTAATTCCACAGACCCTAAGAAAAAAAATCCTTGAGCTGGCGCATGAAGGACATCGAGGAATAATGTCCACCAAAAGAATGTTACGTCAAAGAGTGTGGTTCCCTCAATTGGATACCCAAGTAGAAGAACTGCTTAAAAACTGCCCCACCTGCGTGGTCCTCAATCCACAAACTAGACCAGAACCACTCAGGATGACTGAATTGCCTGAAGGGACCTGGGAAGAAATTGCAGTAGACCACTATGGCCCATTAGAAGGAGGTGAATATATTCTTGTGGCCATTGATGAATATTCCAGATTTCCGGACGTACAAATTATACCATCTACAGCGGCATATCATACCATTCCCGTGTTGGATCGGATGTTTGCCACTTATGGCATTCCAAAAATACTGAAATCCGATAACGGACCCCCATTCACTGGACAGGACTTTAGAAATTTTGCAGAATACATGGGTTTCCATCACAGGAAAGTAACACCGTTGTGGCCTCATGCAAATGGCACAGTTGAACGATTCATGACAAACATCAAGCGTACCACGCAGATCGCTCGCCTGACAGGAGAATCGGTGGAGAAATTGCTGTGTCAATTAATGAGGGACTATCGCAACACACCCCACAGTACCACAGGTAAATCGCCGTCTGAAGTCATGTTTGGAAGAAATGTAAGAACCAGACTACCCCACATAGGGCTAGAAGAGGAACGATACAAAGGTGATGCGGAAATGAGACAGCAAGATGCATCACGGTAATTGGACATGAAAGAAACAGCCGATAAGAAAAGGAGGGCTGAAGAGAATCTTCTAACAACTGGAGACATCGTCATTGCAAGGCAGCCGCAAAATCGCAAGAACATGGCAGCTTTCGGAGAAGAGCCTCTCACCGAAACGCATAGGAAAGGGTCTCTCATCACGGCTGAAGGCAGCACCCATGTTTTGCCAAGAAACAGCTCCCACTTCAAAAGGATGCCAGGAATTGTACCGCTAGTTGAACCTCGTACACCCCGAGGTACATGGGAAAAGGATGCACCCTACGAAGGAGACAGAGGATTCCGGCGCAGAGGAGTCATGTTGGCCCTCCCAAGAATCGAGCGAGAGAAACGACTGGAGGTCACAAAGGACTCGCAGAAAACCACATCGCCTCATTGAAGAAATGTCATGATCCCGAACTTTATGTTTAGTATCGGGGGGGTGTGATGTCGTCACTTATTCCCTTGTCACGTGGGAAGGGACACGGGGCAACGGGAAGGGGAGGGACGGGAAGTACGAGCAGTCAGGCAGTTCGGATATAGCTGTGTTGCAATAAAGACGTGTTGATCGCACCGCATTTAGTGTCTGTCCATTTATTGTGAGGAGCCCTTAAATGTGAATGCCAAAGTTTGCGGGAGACCGATCCACTTCTTCACAGTAGTGTTTTAAAAAGGAGCCATTTGAAATGCCACATAGGTTTATTTTCCGACAGTCTTTTTCTAATCTAATCTTTGGTCAATCAATATGTGATCTATGGTTTTGTTTTGACTTTTTGGATAGCGTGTTACCTAAGCAAAGCCAATACATAAAATTGGCAAAAATATGCATCACACACACTTGCAGACATCTATCAAAATTGGAAACAATGTGAGGAATCATCTAATGGGGACAAAGAAAATGTCAAATCCTGTAGGTGTGTTCTCCCGCAGTAGAGAATATCTCACACCGTTGGATATTTTTGGCTTGGGGCCTCTCCCTAAATCAGATGTCGAATTCACACATGTACTCCTTGCCCCCTCTCTGGAGAGAGGATGCAGCACATCTGATGATCCTCAACGATGACACCCAACGAGGCAGAAATCTGCGTGGGGTTGCTATTGGCTAAGTGGTCATTTTCCTGGAATTTCGCCCAAAAACTGATGGGTTTCTCAAACTGCATAATTCCTAAACTCTCAAAGGAATAACACCTATTTAGGTGTGCTCCCTGCAAAAGATATCAATGCACGGTCAGTCCAAAAAAGATTGAGCAGCAACCGGGTTTATGGACATATATTTGGTATCCTCAAACAATTTAGATCCAGGATAGACGACCTCTGAAAACAGTTGGCTTCTAATCCTGACTGCATCCCCACAAAATCCAGAAGACTTAGGGTCGTACCCCAGAATTTGCCTGATTGGGCAGTATTCACGTTTTACCCTCCAAAGACACACAAATACACGGGTGCAGAATTGATATTAGTATTTCTTCATTATTTAGTCAATAACTGCACAGGGATAAAGGCTCCCCCACCCCTCACGATGTGGCTGTGCTATCCAACTGTGCCGCTTTGTAAGTAATAAATGGGCATTGGGACCCTGGGTGGCCACAATGAAGCATGTTCTGAAACAAGCAATCCAATTCCTTTGCCACTGGTTATGGCCCTAATCAAACTTATATGTGTTCACATGGGAATGTTGTACCTGTGCACAAACACATCAATGGACCTGGTTCCACAAATGTGCATATTTAGGATATTTCAGTTTCATGGATGGAGCCACGCTGCCACCATATAAGAGAACTACTTCCTTTCAGTTACTATGAGTATTGGAGGGAGAAGCTGAAAATAAAGACATTCCCAACTAATGGAAATCGATTCTTTGGCTGGCTTTGACATATTAAAACTAAACACCCAAGCAAAGTAAAGTACATTACTGATTTTTTTTAGTCAATGGGCCTCATTACAAGTATGGCGGTAACGCAACAACGGTGCCGGTATCGCTACCGGCACCGTTGCTACAGTACTGCCATACTACGAGTTGTGCTTGCGGGTTCGCTCTGCCCGCCAGGTCTGTTCAGGGGAGACACAACTTCATATGGCATAAGTAGAGCTCAGTTGGTGGCACTGAAAAGTCACAAACAGATTGTCCTGAAGATAGCCCACTCCCATTTGACTGGTGGTCACTTAGGGCAGCCAAAAAGCCAGGCAACAATCTTTTATAAATTCTACTGGCTCAGAATTCACACAGACATTAAGACCTTTGTCCAATCGTGTTCAATCTGTCAAAAGACCAGCGCACATATGCCACCACCTTACAACCACTCCCCATAATTGAGGTTCCATTTTCTGTAATTTGCACAGATATTGTAGGCCCTCTGAAAATATCAAAGCTAGAGAATAAGTATATCTTGGTCCTGGTAGACTGTGCCACACGATATCCAGAAGCTTGTCCGCTTAGAGCTAATACCACCCAGCAGATCCTGAAGCAACTACTCCCCTTCTTTTCGCGAGTAGGATTTCCCAAAGAAATCTTAACGCATCAGGGCTCTACATTCATGAGCAAATTCATGGGGGAGTGAAACAACTATTACACATTACCACATTACCACCCTGAGAACTTCAGTATACCATCTCCAAACTTCAGAAAAGTCAATGCAATTTCCACCTTTGATGCTTAAGCGATACCCCGTATTGATGGTCTCATTGACCGACTTGGAAACGCTGTCTATCTTTCTACCATAGACCTTACAAAAGGCTATTGGCAGGTTCCATTCTATACCACTAGGCTTGTTCCAATTTAAAGTCTTCCCATTTGGGCTACATGGGGCCCCCGCCACATTCCAACAGTTGATGGATAAGATCTTACAACCATACTCTGAGTTCTTTGGAGCATACATAGATGACTTTGTGATCCACAGTAAGACGTGGGAAGATCATAGCTATCACCTTTGTACAGTCATGAGAGTCTTAAGAGAAGCAGGACTAACAGCAAATCCAAAGAAGTCCAAATTGGCTCAATCCGCAGTAAAGTACTACGGATATTTCATGGGAAATTGCAAGGTACAGCCACAACAAGAGAATGTTAAAGCAGTCCTAGGCACCCCTACACCAAGGGAAAAAAAAGATCTGAGGGCCTTCTTAGAACTAATCATCTATTACTGCCGATTCATTCCCAATTGTTCAAGTAAAACCAATAGACTCACTGGAAAATTGAAAAATGCAGAACCCCAGAAGATCGGGTGAAATGAAGAAGATCAAAAGTGTTACATAACAATGAAAGAAACCCTTTGTCAGAGCCTGATCCTAAAAGTGGCCGATTTCTCAAAGGAGTTCATCCTTCAGATGGATGCCTCTATAGCGGAACTAGGAGCTGTCCTTTCCCGAGACTATGATGGCCTAGAACACCATAATACTCTATATAGGTGGAAAGCTATTCCCATGAGAGAAAACTACTCCTTTATTGAGTTAGAGGGTCCGGCTATTAAATAAGCCTGAAGTACTATCTGTTTCAACAGAAGTTTAGATTAGCCACAGATCATTCACCTCTGGTATGGAACAGCCAATGAAATGAGTCAAATCTGCTAGTTATGCAGTGGTTTCTGGATCTGCAGCCATACTGTTTCACAGTGGAACATCAAAAGTGTCGAGATTAAGTAAATGTCGACTTCCTTTCTCAATTTCCCTGTGAAATCACCAGATCCAACCCGCATAGGGGAAGGCTATATGTGGAATTTGAGGGCGTCCTCACTTCTTTCCCCAATATATCGTCCTCCAGGGAAAGGCCATCGCTATCGGATCCTGACCATGCGGAGGATCACCTGGGTGGAGGAGACTTGAGGAGTGGAGATGAGGCACATTTGTGTGAGATCCGGTATTCCTCATTTCCCTTTTCTAATTAACCTAATGTCCCCCAGGCATTTATAGATTACCACTAGTCCCTTCCCTATCTGCCACCTAAATCATTTGCCAGCAAACATCAGTCAGGTACTGGGATGAGGAAGAGATATCCTAGGGTCATACCTCCTGCCCTTACTGACTCTTACATACACGAACATCACTTTGGTGCTGGGACGTGGAAGAGGTATCAAACACTGAAGAAAGACTGTTGGTTTGAAATGAAGCAGTCCAGTCTTTCTGAAACTTCAGTTGATGCCAGGACCTTTAAATGGAGGAAACAACGGCAAATAAGGGTTTCAGTTGTCTTTGGGAAACACAGTGGGACCCAGGACGAGAGGCAGAGGCCCAAAGGAGCTGCAGCAATGCAGGAGCGGAACCAGAGAGAAGCCAGGTCAAGACTAGTGAGAGAGCCGGGAGAAGCAGAACTGGTATTGTGGAATGCTGCAGAGACGCCAGGAGCAGAGAGATGTTCCCTGTGCGTTTGCAGCTGCAGGACCGCGAGGACAGTGCTTTCCGGTGCTCCAGAGAAGGCAGCAGGGTGATGCTGAGTCCTTGGAAGGGAACAAGAGGCTGTGGAAGATGGCCCAACGTAGTGAGAACCAAAGGAGGTTTTCCACTGCCAACCCAAAGCCGACAGACACGAGACTGGAAGTCAGTGAGTCTATCCAAAGGTAAGGGGACCCCGGGGGCATGCCAAGGATGTGAAAGAAAGCTAAGAACCATTGAGTGGATGAAAGGTTCAAGAATTGGGCATATAGAAAAGGCAAACAAGCATTGCCAAGAGTTAAGCAGCCTTGCCGTGTATAGATAAGGATTACTGAAAGAGATGCATTGTTAACAAACTGAAAGGTAAATACCAAAGTAAAGTATAAAGATTCCTGGAAAGGGGCACCAGCTGCTGTGGTCATGTGAAGTGTGACCACAGCTAGGTTTTTTAGCAGGAGAATGTACTGGGAAGCCCAAGTTAATTTCTTCAGATAAAGCTACTAAACAAGTGAATGGTGGCAAAACAAGCAATAAGTGCATATGTTGACACCGTGGCAAGTAAGGTGTGTCAGTTGCGTGACCTGTAATGGGTGAACCATGTGGCCCAACAACTGCGCCTAGATCGAGTACACCCACCTAAAGAGCCACCTGGTAAGTGGATCAAGAAAAAGGTAGATACACTGAGGAAGAGGAACTGAACTTTGTTGAATAATAATAATCAAACCTGAAGAGCCGGGAAGTGTAACACAAAGCTGAGTTATTGTGGAAAATGTAAAGACTTAAAGGTTTTGGGAAGAGAACCCCTCTTTGATAAAGTGACCTATTTGAACCTAGGGCAAGGGAAACCCCTTTTCCGCTTGAAAGCTGAAAGAAGCTCTGAACTTTTATTTTGAACACTTTTCAATTGATGCTGACATTCCTACACATTATACATATGTATGATGGATAGAGATAGACATTTTGCTTCTGACTCAGACTATCAGTTTCACTCAGGTAGGGCAAACCCACCTTAGTATAGGGCAAGTTAGGGCTTTTTCCAAACAATTTTCTTAATTACTAAAAGTTTGGAACCCAAACGCTAGTAAGTTGTCTGTGTCTGCTTCCTGATGCCTTTACAGAGGTGATTCTAAGACAAAACGTAAAGATCCTTTGGTCACTGGTGCAGTGAAAGCGTAGTTCTAGCTTAGAGTTTCTCACCAAGCCTATTGCCGAGTGCCAACGGATGACCCATTTCTTAGAACTACACAAAGATGTTTCATCAGTATAGAATGTCTCTTCATATGAAGGACCCTGAGCTTTGGACATTTCAGAGAAGCGACTTTTAGCAATAATACGGTCTCGCTCAGATTTTCGAGCCCCTGGTCCTAAAAGCTTCTGAAATATGGTGATGAAACTTGCTAAGGGACTTGGGCTCTGGTTCTCCTTTAATTATTTGATAATATTTTAAAGACCAGAATCACCCCACAAACATAGAAGACATCAATTATAGCCCCAATTTTGAAGGAGGGATATCGCACAAGCCCAGTTAGCTACCACCCCATTGCTCTCCTGGATGCAGATAGCAAGATCTTCTCAGCGCTTCTTTTAAAAGAAATTGAAGCATAGATGCCGAAGACTAATCGTTTGTCCAGATTTCAAACTGGCTTCAGGATGGAATGAGGACAGAGGCTAACAGGGTTGTGATTAAAGGGTTAATTGAAAATGGCGGGTGGAAAGTAGCCGATCCACTATAAGTAACATATCTGGACCTGACTCTTGCATTTGACTTGGTGGACAGATCAAAGCTCTGGACCAAATACAATTATTTGAATTTTCCTTATTCACTCTTGGCAAATTTGGTACATCGGTACTCTGGCACCATGCTGACAGTCACGTTAGATATGAAGGGGTTGGTTTCCAAGGAAATCCCTTGTGCAAGGAGTCCTAGGCAGAGGGGCGGTTTGGGCCTATGCCTTTTTAATGTATATGTGTCTTACTTGGGTAAATACTTGTCCATTTCTGCAGCCTAAAATGTCTAAGGAGAAAATGGCGTGGCTCTGTTATGCTGATGATGTACTTTTGCTGGATAGAAACCAAGTAGAGTTAGAGCGCCTTCTTTCCTGTTTTTATAATTATCCCTGTGAGAACGAGTTAAAAGTAAATTCACAGAAGACACGTCTGATGTGTTTTAATGGTACCAGATTAAGGCCTCCCAAATATACTTGGCTTCTGAGTGCCAATTGACGGTTGTTCAAAGTACTAGATATTTGGGTTTTACTTTGCTGAGAGTTTCTTGCAGTGCAGCACTACATGATAAACTAACGAAGAGGGGGTCTCATTTTGGTATACAGAGGCATTTTATTGCACGGAAATATTGTCGATTCTCCTTGATTCCACTCTATAAGATGAAAGTTCTCCCTGCAGTCCTATATGGACTTGAAACCAGCTCATTCTCAGAAGATTTTGTTTTTGAAAAATTAGAAGGGAGAATTTGGCATAAAGCTTTAAACCGGACAAATTGTGTACAAATTGTGCTTATAAGATTTGAAATGGGGTTAACAGCTATGTATTCCGTTGTTATGTGGAAAGCTGTCTCCCTATATAGGACAATTATTATGGGGACAGGTAATACCTTATGCCAGATGCTGCTTATAAAGATTGAGAAGAGGAATTTGGGCTGCTTGACCAGCTTCAAATGTAAGTGTATGGACACGTTGGCTAAACTGAATATAAATAATGAACTTCTTATTACTAATCCAGAGGAAGTAAAAAAGAAAATCTATAATCATGATTTGATTCAAAATTGTAACAAAAGGGGCTCTTATACATTGTTTGAAGTTATTAGTCTAGAGAACAATCGATCGGTATATTACTCAATACCCCAATGGTCGTTTAAAAAGAACCTTTCTCAAAATGATGTTAAATCTTGTACACACGAGGGAGATTTTATCCATTAGAATTCTTGGTGTAGATAATAATTGTAGGCTCTGCCATCAGGCAGTGGAATCTCTGAAACATATCTTTATTCAACGTCCCGTTTTTCAGCCCCAAAGAAAACAGTTTTTTTTCTAAATTTGTCCATGATGTTTCTTACCTGAATAAACTCTCTTTCTGGTATAGGATTTTAGTGCTCAATCAATATCACTTTTAATTACAGTTCTGTCTATTTTAACCAGATTGAAGCTATCTGGTGTATTTTAATTGGAATTGATCAATTTTTTGGTTATAGTTTTATCAAGAATTTTATTGACATAGTATTGATGAGTGTAAAATTATAAATCTGCAATTTGTATGTTTCATTATGACATGTTTCTATTAGAATGTTGTTTCCCCTTTGTATAAGGTTTTTGTAAACCAATACAATAAAAAAAAGGTACATAGCGTTTTATGTTGCAGCAGAAGTACACAGGAGGAAACCACAGATTGGTGTCTTCATCTCATTTAGGGATCAGATTCTCACAAACATATGACTGCGAATCTTAGTCTTTATCAGTATTCTCTTTTGACCAAGAACTAGCCAACCTGCACTCCCTTCTGTCTGCCTGCCTATTCCAACCATACTCTCGATTTGAAGAGTCAAGGCAGCAGTGTGGGCTTCATTTATGATGTGATATTATATTATATGATATGACATTTATAACGCTCCTGTGCCTTCTCTACATCCTCAATGTGCATGAAACCAGTCTGTGTTCTCTCACAGTGACCTCTTTGCTGGGTACTGTGGAAGCAAGGCAACCCTTAAACCATGGCTTAATTAACATGGATTTTCTTTCTAAAAGGAGTCTCTCTTCCTAAAGTATTATTATTATTGAGTGAATTCTGTCAAGAAATGGACACCCTGGCCGCTGTTTGCCTTAATCTAGTAAGCCACTTCTGAGGGTACTCTTAACAAAGGTATCATTCTACTTGGAAATGCCAGTTGGAAATTAATGTATACTGCTTGAAAGTAAGGTTCTTGAATGCATTTGGCATCATGATCCATTATTTCCTCTAAATGTGAATCCATTATGGCTCACTGAGACATGATTATCATACCAAACGGACCAGTGATGTTAGTTCTACTGAGAGGCAGCATAGTTGAACTTGGATTTTCATGGGCACTTTATTACAATTATACACTTACTGATTCCAATACAGAAAAACACCTCTGGAAATTGGAAATAGATATATTAAAGTATCTGTACTTGCGTCTCATTAAGGCGGTGTGGTGGCACTATTTCCTGCCTTGAGGTCAGATGTTTGTGTCAGTCCAATTAGAGGGTCACACCACTCTCAGTTACGAATTTTAGTATGTTCATGAGGGTCACTCTCTGACCTACCAATGCAGAAAACACTGTAACCATACATGGCTCAGTCCATTTTAGAAACCAAAGCCATTATCCCTCCACCTGACTAGCAGGTTATCACCAGGGTAGCAGGTGTTCAAAATGTCATATACCAGTCAAGATTGAAAATGTCATAATGAATTGCGCATTAAATGCATATCACTTTTAGCTGGTTACAGGCTCATAAAATCATAGCTGTACTACTCATCTTTTCATTTTTTAAAAATATTTTTATTTATAGCTTTCATGTACAGCAAGTGCTATAGCCAATGTAATAACAATATACACTACTCAAAGGGGCTCACTACAAGTCCCCCAGTATCCCGCCTGGTAATTCCGGCAGAATACCAGAGGACCACTCTACCGTCTGGAATAAATCACCAATTTAAAAATAATATCTATGTGTGTGGGTTAAGGGGGTAAACTGGGTGATGTTAAAATCATAGGGAAACAGGGGGCCTAATAGAAAGAATAACTTTGGTGATTTTTTCTGTGTTTTTTTCGGTTAAAACATCCCTCTCTGGAATTGTTTTCACAAACATCACATAGAACTGTCATTTACCTCTAGAATAACCTTATTGATCCACCTGTTCCAACATAATGTCCTATTATGTATTTGAAGAGCCTGATTGTTCCACAAGAAAGGCATTTTTACGCAACCACACACATTGATCATTCTCTTTCAACCATTCAACCAATATCTTACAATTGAGTGATATAGTCAGATGTAATCTGATAGTATGTAGTGGGGCATAGCATAGAGATTGGCAGGCTTGAACGGCAAAACTGTTTGAGCTTACATCAGTAAACACAGTGGCAAAATCTCATTGTTGTTACCAATATACATTGCTGACTAAATAAGTTTGAAGTCTGTATACCTGCACAGGTCCAGTTAGCGAAACCGTCCTATTTTTAAAAAAAATGTTTTATCACTTCACAAAATAAATCTTTAAAAACCTTGTCCATCCTATTCAACATTGTTTTTTTATAAGGATAGAGGCAGTGACTGAATGATATAGAGAGCTTTAGGAAACTATGCCATTTTGATTGCATTAATTCTACCCCCCACATTCAAGTTAGCATGACTCCACTTACTAATTACCTGTTTCATATTGGCTACCAACTTATTGTCATTGACCTCAACAATTCTCTTTAACTCATGAACCAAAGTAATTCCTAAATGCTTCACACTTTTATTAGATCACTTACTTCTCCAATCAAGAAAGTCAGTTCTGAGACATGTGTCAGGCAGCGGGAACATCTCAGCTTTAGACTAGTATATTTTATGGCCGACAACTTTCCCACTTCATAAAAAAATTCTCTTAAAGCAGAACCACATTCTCGCGGGTTAGAGAGAGCAACAACTAAGTCATCTGCATGGGCTAACAGTTTAATATCTAAAGCTCCAATCCTCAGTCGACAGAGATTTGGATCCTGTCGTATGAGTGCTATCAAGAGTGCTAGAGCAATGTTAAATAAAAAAGGGGACAATGGGCATCCCTGTCTTGTACCTCTATGTAGTTGAAACTCAGAAGAAAGTACACCATTAACCCAAATGTTAGCTTCCGCAGCATTATGCAAACAACATACCATTTTCACAAAAGTGTCTTTAAAGCCCATCTTGTGTAATGTAAATTCTTGAAAAGTGCAGTTAACCTGAAAAAGTGCTTTTTCAGCATCCAAAAAAATCAAAGCTCCATTGTCGTCGGCATCAAATGTATGTCCAAGTATATTAACAATCGTCCTAATGTTGTCATACCCATATCTCTGACTAATGAACCCCATCTGTGACGTATGTATCACATCTGCAATACCCATACTCAGTCTATTCACATAAACCTTTGTCAACATTTTCATATTCACATTTAGTAGTGAGATTGGGGCTAGAGTAACTATAGCTTCCTTCATTGAAGCACACACTTTGCTTCTGCTCAACGGGCAATTATAGAAGTGACATACAATCGGTGATAGGCGCTCCCGTCTGAGGAGGATAGCTCAGGGGCAACATGCTTTCCTTGGAAGCAAGACGACATGGAGCAACACAGGTACGATCCCCGGGTCCGTGCTTAGAAACCTCTGGGTATTAAACACGTTATAAATAACCAATCATAAAAGGTTTGATAGGACTCAACAGCCAATCCATGCTAAACCCGGTGATTAACCCATTTGCAACTGATTAATAGCTGATGCCTCATTAAACAAAATCTTTCCCTCCACCAATAAACTATTGTCTTCTGACAACGTTGGTTACTCATTTTTATGAATGAATCTGTCAAGGTCACTATAAATTGTATTCCAATGCTCAGTATAGAAAGACTCACAATAAACCTTAAAGCAATCACACATTTCCTTACTAGTTATAACTGATGATCCATCATCTTTAACATTTTTTAATTTTTTTGTATTGTGTTAGTTCATTGAACTTTTCACAAATATATATCCAAACATATCAAATAGTATTACAATTCATAAAATTCATACAGAATTACAGTAACATTTTAAAAAAGAATACGCGTAATTACATAAAATAAAACAAGCACAAATATAAAAGAAACGAGAAAAACAGGCCAAGCCTAGAAATTAAAATGAATCAAAAATTAAGACAAAGGACATAAGATACAATGAGCACAGCAAACTTACATAGCAGGTTCCTAAGTAACGAGTAACAGAAGAGATATCAAAACACATCGTATATGTGATAACAGAGGGCATGATGCCCAGTGGTCAGGCATACAATAACCGACCTCCAAGCCAGGTCAAATAAAAAAAACATAGTGACCATTAACATCTTTAATTCTAGTTTAGGTATCTAGATCTGTCAGCAATTTGACCGCCTCTTCAAATTTTCGCAGGCGTTCATTGACCACTGTGACAGACCACTCGGACTAGGCAGGTAAGTTGAACAAAGGTCAGTCTTTATTGACTTTTTCAAGAAATAAAAAGAGAATATTAAATCAAGTATCAGTTCTCTTTCCAGCCGAGATGACTCTGATGGGGTTTTCTGCGAGTGTAAGGCAGAAAATTCTGTTTAATCTTGGTAAGCCCACTGGTATGGACTTGTGGTCTCCTCGCTTCCAAACCGATTCTGAAAGAAGAAAAAGAAATCCCCATCAGTCCTTCGTCTCTCTTTGCTTTATATAGGGGCTGGCCACTCTTGACCCAATCAGGTCTCTCCTTATGTCCGAGGATAGAAAAACCCTCCCAAGCCCAGCCCCCTTCCTTCTGTGCTCCCAGTTGCCATGATGTCTCCCCGCCATGTGCCACGAGGTGAAGATTGGGGTTTATACAGTCAGAGGTCCCAAGCTTTGGTAAGGATAAAGTCCTTCTAATTTCCTTCTTTTTGGTATATTTTCTCTGTTTTACGAGTTTAAGGTTATACGGTTCTTTTGCTTCTCTTTGCTCCGTTCCCCGTTGGTGGCGTCTTGGCCCAACAACCTCCCCCCGTTGGTTGTTCGTGCTGCGGTACACGCGGCCCACGCCGGCCAGACCCTTGCTCCATCTGGTCGCCTGTGTCGTGGTTTCCGTGTTCCTTGCCCGCAGTACCCACGCCACTTCTCAACCCAGCATTAGGGATCCACTATCTGCATTCAGGCAACACAATTTGCGGATGGCACCCAGGTCTGCCCCCAACCACAAATGACTGCTTCCTTCAGTGTCCTCCTCCTCCTCCTTTCGGGCCGTACATTCAGGTTCGAGTTCTGCTTCTCCAGTGTCCACCTCATTGCTTCCCGCGGGCCCCTCCGTTGTTTCCGGGTATTTGGTGTTCGCATGTCGTCCCATGGCCTCTGATGCAGTCTGGCTGTTACAACCACCTTCCAAATCTGGGTAATAGCAATGACCAAACTATTATTCATCCCAGAGAGGCACCTCAACCAGAAGATTTCACTTACAATATATACCTGATCATATTTAAATTTGGCAAAATATTTGTCATATGTCGATCTCATCATCAGACAGCAGGTGAGTACATGCCTAGCAGTTTCCATCATCTAGAGAGAGTCAGCAATTCCTTCTCTCAACTGGAACACCAGTCCAGGCTCCCCGTACCACTAATACATTCAGGCGGTTAAGTCTAATGTCCAGAAATATTCTACGATTAGCCTAAGACGACATCAGTCTCAGATAGTTTTGAGGCTTTTCATATGAGAAAGGCATCTTGGCAAACGTAGACAAATAACTCATAGTAACGACCTTGTCATGGCTGGCAACTCAGTCCCACTTCTCTATCGAATCCTTGAGAGATTTTAGCACAGCCCCTTCCCATATTCCCATTTGGGAGACCATCCAATTCTATCAAAGAGTTGGTAATTTATCTCCTGGAATTTGTTCAGGGCATCAGTTTTACCTCCCTCTACAACAGGGTTTCAGGGTGGGCAAATTTGATTTTTACATAGAGCTTAGCTCTATTATGTCCTATTATGCTCTATCTGTGCAGACAGGGTGATAAAAGCCCCAATTCAAGCCGTAGTGCCTGAACTGGTGTATAGTTATTGAGGCCTAGCAATCTTCTCCATATCATGCCTTCCGTTACATCTGCCCAGTATGACCAGTCAGAGAATGATGTCTCCAGGGCATAGAGAAATATTGCAGCCAACTTCTGTTTGTATATATTAATTATTCCCAACAGACTATAGCCAGCGGTTTTTTTAGAGAAGGACATTACTGCTGTTAAGGTGGCCATTACTTTAGATCATTTACTTTGTTGGAAAATGGGATTCATTTTTCTTCTTTCCCCACAGACCTCATGGCCCAAATATTTATAGCAGTTGACTTTCCTTATCACACCCAGGGGACAGGAAATACCAGACTTTTTAGAACAGTTGCGGCCAACCACCATGAATTGGGTTTTGGACAGGTTCATTTTTAGGCCATTATTACTAGCATAATCACAGATGGCTATGGCACTATTACAGATTCCAATAAATATATTATCAAAGATAATAATGTCATATGCCTAGCTGATCCATCCTATCTTATGAGGTCCATTTCTGGGAAAGGCGTTCGTTTTTTCTTTAAAGATTTCACCAAAGTCAGCCATAAACAAATTATACAACGTGGGTGCCAATGCACAGCTCTGCCTAACACCCTTTTCAAAAGAGACAGGTTCAGACATCTCACCCATGTTGTCAAGGCGGACCCTGGCCATACTTTTGTCGTAGATCATCATGCAGAAGTATAGAATATGTGGAGGCATACCAAAGGATTCAGGTTTCGACCATAGTTTCTTACGTTCAACGGAGGCGAACGCAGAGTCAACAAATAACATATATAGAGGAAGCTTATTATCACCATTGGCCTGACAATAAAGATATTATCCTTTGTGGAGCAGCCTTTGCGAAAGCCAGTTTGAGACTTGTCCAATATGTTTTCGCTATTGATCCATTTGGTTATTTCAAAGAGTATTAGGGTACAGAAGATCTTGCTCATCGGTAAATGCCAGGGGCCTTTAACTTTCTGGAAGATTACGTGGTCCACTCTTAAAAAACGTAATAATATTAGACATCTTCCAGGAGTTCGCTATCATGCTCGTATCTATCACCTTTTGAAATATAATAACCAGTATGTCTGCCCAGACTTCGAAATGGTCTTTAAATATAATATTACAGAGACCATCGGGTCCTGGGGATCTGGAGGATTTTAAGTTCTTAACTACCCGTATAATATTGTCCCTACATATGTTCATATTAGGAATAGCTTTTTTTCCAGCTTACTTACTTTGCCTTTGAATTTGTTGGTGAGAAACCTGACCCAGGTGCTACTATCAATGGGAATTAGGAGCTCATGCTTACCCACATTACTAATAGATCTGAAACTGGCCCAAAATGTCTTGGTATCACCATCAATAATCAGCCACACCATATGTTGCCAATTGATGTAGTCATCAGAAGCCAGATACCGTCTGATCTCGTTACGGTATGTGTTCCTTATCCGCTTCTTAGCCCTATGTATCAGCACAGGACCAAGGGCACTACGATCACACACCCGTAGCTTACTGCGCATCATACTTTTCATGCCCCTTATAACCTTATCATACATTCTCATATTGCCTTGGCCATTCTTATGGGGTCTTACCATTCCACCTATGGGTATCAAACCATGTATATGTTCCGAGAGCCAGCTCACTATACTGTCTGCAGATCAAGTTGCCAGTAGCTCTATTGAAATATCACCACATAATTTTTTTGCTTTTGCCAGATTAGCATCGGACCATCCAATTCTGTTGACTTTGCATGAGATATTTATTTCCCTTAAGACATCAGTATCAGATGGTTTTATGTTCAGGGTAGCTGTACATCGCAACAGAGAGTGGTCACAAAATGTATTCTTCAATAGTTCAAAGCCAGTTAGATGATCAAACAGTTTGTCACTCAAACATATGTAATGGAGTGTTGATGTATACAGACCATTAGTCCATGTGCTAGTAGTTTTGGACTTATTATATCCACATACATTCACCACCGATAGTTCAGTATCTGTAATAAAGGTTTTCCACCTTTCTGCTTTCGTCATAGCCCCCGAACTTGGTAGTAGGTTGTTAGAGTTAAGATCTCCTCCCAGTATGATATTCATCCCACCCTGTGTAATACATTTGGCAGACAAGCATTCATATATGGCCTGTTGAATGGTGGCAGTAAAGTCATTACCAGAAGGGTCATATATTTTAACCAACATAATTTGGATATCATCGTTCATATGCACTTCAACCATTAATACATTGAAATTCATAGATATAGGTAGACATTCGTGGGAGTTAAGTACATTAGACACAAGGATTGTAAGGCCCCCATAGGGTCTGCCCTTTGCTCCTTTTTTAGCCAGATTATGATAGGCCGTGTAGCCGAACTTTGCATGAGCCAAGTCTCTTATAAAAAGACAATCTGTGCATTGCAAAAGAGGTCATATGAACCAGACATAGCAAAGAGATGGCAATGCCCCGACTGTTCCATGATATGATAGTGGAATCAGGTCATTTACTGTTATAGACTGGTGGTAAGAAGGAGCATAACCATTCCCAGTGGGATTTTGTCATACCATTTCCGACCCTAGGACTCTTTCCCAGAGCATTGTTTCCAGCATAATTATGACCTCCCTTGGTTTTAAACCGGCCATCAACCTCTTCACTAACATCAAGCAGATATCCACTCTTTTTCAATTCTTCCTAGTTGTCTCTGACAAGGCAAACCACTGCCTCCGAATACAGCTGAACGTGCCAAAACAAGACTCTACAAACTTAAAATCCCTGCAATATCATCTTTAACAATATTTGTGACCACAGACTGGGTCATATAATCCTTAGGAGTTCTAGCAAGTAACATCTTCACCACTCTGCCAGAAAGCTTGCTTAATAGAAACAAGCCTTTCTCTGCCTGTTGTTCTAACTTACATTCAAGAGACCCCTTCAGTCCAACAGAGTCCAGTCTACCACTCTCTCTTCAAACTGGCATATAGTTGTTGTGGTATCAACAACACTTTTTCCAAGGCTAAAAACTCTACCGAGCCTATTTTCTTAAAGTGTGAGATCAGACTAATAAGCTCACCCCTGATGGTGGCTTTAAAAGTGTTGCAAACAATATATGTATCAGCAGTACCAGAATTATCAAGAAAAAAAGGCTGAATGCATTCCCCTAGCCCTTTACAGACAGTTTCATCTTTCAAGGCATTAGCATTCAGGCGCCACCTCCGGTATCCATGATTAGGGACTTTAAAGGTTAGCCTCCCCACAACCCTTGCATGATCTTTATGCATCTTTCTGGTGTATAATGCATCATAGAGACTGGTTTTTCAGAATGTCCTCCTGCTACTTCCCTAATATTTTCCAAATACTGAAATAGAAAAAAGAGTCTGCAATCTGTTTCTAATTCATGTGTAGTGTAGTAGTTGTGGAGAAAGTAAACATGCCCACTAGCAAGAGCGCTCCATGCGTAGCTAACATGAAGCCCTTTTTAACCCTCTCTCCATTACAAGAAAAGAACAGTAAAACAGTTTCTCCCATAATGTCAATCCCCCCAGGTTGTAAGAGCGGGCATAAACAATTACAAATAAAAATAAAAAAATAAACATCCATCGTCGCCTTCACTCCTATCCTAAGAACAAATAGATAGCAAGGGTAAAATACATAGAACTCCCTTTCTGCCATTGGATTGGGACCCACTTTAGGAGCACCCTTCATTATGCTAGTGAACTCATTAACTATTTCTATAGGTAATACGTCCCCTCGGTCTAATTGGCAGGAAGCTCCCCTAGCTCATTCAGCCTTTACCGAGGTTTCGAAAGAGGATAACATATTAAGCAACACAAAAAGACACCCACACATTGCTTGAAAATATATATTGATATAGAGACAGCTAAAAGCCGCACGAAAAACCATGTGGCCTCCCTGGGGCCAGTTCTTCACTGTAGAAGCAGCAACAGACCCTCTAGCCTGTGTGAGCAATGCCTCAATGTGAGGAAACGAAGATTCAAGGGAAGGAAGTTGTGTGCCGTTGCATCACTTTTCAGAACCAGCACCACATCACAGAAGAAAGGAGAGACACCTATGAGGAAGCTTCCAAGGCCCCTTGGGCTTCACTGTTTGCCTGGATCTACATGCCGCAGACCTGTGCAGACACACATCTTGATAGGCGGTTAGTTTGGAGAGGACCCGCAAGCCTGCTTTATTTCATTTTGGGGCTCTTAATGCATGTTTTTATTATTCTTGGAAGACTACAGCTGCCATTGGATGATAAAGATGTTAAGATGTAGGGATTCATTTTCTGAAGGAAGAGGCATTGAAATAATCCCAAGGGCAAGCTCCTTCCTGTATTTTAAAGTGACTCAGGAATGTCCCACGCCTGGCTGCAATGTTGTACAAAGTAACATCACTATCCCTAGGGCAATAACCTTAAAGTTATGTCAGTATTGCACTTCTGGGATAATGAATCACACCAGCACACAGTGGCTATACTGCAGTGAATGTCATAAGCAACCCTCTCCCTGGTCCTTGGACAGGTAATGGATGCCATGTTTCAGAATGTGCACCGATTCATTGATATTCTCAGGATGAATGCTGCCAAAACCACCTTGTATATTATGCCTGGTTTCACAAAGGCCATATGTGCCTTGGATTACATGTACATCCATGTGGTCCCAGCTCAAGCAAGGGGGAAGAATGTCCACAAATGCAAGCATAAGCACGCAATATACCTGCAGATGGCCTAATATGCCTCACTGTGCCCATTTCCCAGGCAGCATTTAGGATCTTGTGCAGTAGCACTCCACCACTTTTAATTTAGTCACACATGGGCAGATGTATCTTTTTGGCATGAAATTGCTTGACACTTTTACACATATTTGATTCCTTATCGTTGGACACTGGCATCCTTTGAACAAAAGCCTTTTGGAGTGATGGAATTTGATAGTGGTGAGAGGCACCGACACAAACTGGCTGAGGAATTGTGTCAATGTAGTACAAAGTATGCATGTATTGCATGTCAATGTTCCTGCAAGTGTAAACACGTCTACCTTTAATATAACTTCCGGCCTCAAATTAGAGTCGGCTGGTGACTTGGACCACGGCTTCTGCCATGTCTGATGACACCTATTCGGCAAACATCAACACCGCAGAAGGTGTGCTAAAAGAATGGCAACATCAAAACATGCAACATAACACAGTGTTTATTTGGCATTTCAATTGTCGGTTCTCATGTCGTTATTGGATCAACCTTTGTTGCACAAGATGGCTGTCCGATGTCACTTGTGCATGCCATGAGAGGAATATGTAGGTAATGAATGTGAGGGTGATGAGGATAATACTCCAAATGGCCTTCCCCTGGTCTTCGGGTGGTGTACTGCACAGTCCTGCTATCTGTGAAAGTCTGGGCTTCACTCGAGGTTACCTACACTCATCTATATACCTGTCATTCCAGCTTCTTGGCCAGGGTGTGAAAGGCCACTCTGCTCCCAAATTTGGTATCTTGTAGAGACCTTGTGTGAGGCCGCACACCTTTGCATGGAAGTTATCTCAATATCTGTCTGCTCAGTCAGGATCACATTTAGCCCTCATTACAAGTCAGGCGGTGGACCATGGTGCTATTAGCACCATGGTCCATACCGGATTCCGCCATGGTGGATGGCAGAATTACCGCCCCATTCCAAGGTGAGTGGGGCGTTAATTCCCCATTCACCATTTGCCCTTCCCCATTCCCATTTTTGCCCCATAGGGCATAATGGGGATGGGGAAGGCGCTAATTACGGCACCGTAAATTACGGTGCCGTAATTAGCACCAAGGTCGCTTAGCGCCTTGGACTTTAACGCCTGCAAAAAGCAGGCGTTAAAGTGTGAATCAGGCGTTAAGGGTTTAACGGCGCCGATGGCGCCGTTAAACCCTTAACACCTGACTTGCAATGAGGGCCAATTGTGTTGAAAGCACATGCGGATGCCTCCCTATCTTTGAAACTGCTGCGGCAATATTTTGCTACCGGCTCTAAGCCATGCACCTCATCTTGGTAAACTGTTACTGCACCTGCTGAAAGGCCTATACAGATACAGGATATGCAGTAATTTTGGCCACAGCACCAGTCTCTGGTTCAGTGTACAGGTCTCCTCCGTTCCTTAAGTTGTTGTTCCTCGTTGAAGTGAAGCTTTACATCATTAGAGCCTAACATGCCTTGGATGTTTCCAATCTTGTGGATGTAGGAATGTCATCAATGACCATGTTCTCACTTGTTTCTGCCAACAATGGGTTATTCCAAGCTTCAGGAGAAGGAATAGGTTCTGTGTCATGGTAGTTTGTTTTGGCTGCCCCAGGCGTGCAATGAGTTGATTAACATTCGTGAACTGCTATGTGGTGTGCTGCCCATTCAGTTTATGAATATGGCATGCCTGATTCAGACGTTTTACTGACTAGCTGTGGTGGTGGCTGGGGCAGCCATGCTGGCTGCTGGGATAGAAGTGTGTGGCAGATTGTATCCTTCTTGGAGCAGGTCACCTTCATGCACATATCTGCTTGCAATCATCCTCTGCTGGAGTTAGGAACGCAGTTGGTTTCCATGTCTTAAAATCGCTGCAAAAATGGCCGTGAATACAAAATATCGCGGCAAAAATGCTGTGGTTTTGCCGCCACAATAATGTAAAGGATACAGGGGACACCCCCGCAACCCCCGCTCCCCTTAAATGGTATAATGGGGGACACCTTTACCAGGTCAAACCACAGCATTTTGCCGCAATTTTCTTTACCGTCGACATTTTTGCAGCGATTGAATTACCTGATACCAGTTGAAATAGCTATACTTTCATGCATAGCGGCTCTGTGATAATATGTATGCGGTCGTGATGTTCCATTCCATAGGCAACCATGTCCATGAATCCAATGATGGGAGATTGCACCTGCCACAACTGCCACTAGATGCATGGATCAAGCATTCCATATGCAGGCATGGCATAGCCAGTACAATCTATTCATTGAATTTTGAGCTAGTCTTACAGTTGTTGATAGGGGGCTAATGAAGGCCAAAGGAAAGTGCTAGTAGTGTATGAACTTTGAGGTGAAAAAATCATCAATGTCTATGTAACTGTGGCTTGTTAATTAGATTGATTTTTTTTTTGCTGCATAACTTCAGTTTATTTGTATCCACGGTACCTTTTCCATACTTGGTAGAAAGTGTGCACATATGCTGATAAACGTTTGCCACATGACATCAACTATTTCACACACACACCCCACAAAATCCATGTTTTAGCTAGGACCTTCTTTCTCCAATTGGGGAGGGTGGCCCATGAAATGCACTCATATAAGGCAATTGCAGCCTGGCACCCTTCAGAACCTCCAGATCCACTTTCAGGCCTCATCTGGTACAAGGGGCATGGGGCTACCAGCTTGAGAAGCTGAAGGATGCACAGAAACTGAAGCTGGTCCTAGGACAAAGTGCATCAAATGCAATTGCAGGAGGGATAATGCTATCCTTGCACTCTTGAAGTAGGAGCAGTGGCCTCAACAGTGATTCTTAATATGTCTCCGTTCACAGGCAAACTGATGATGCATCAATAGGTTTCCATCACATCCAGCGAGTTTGCGGTGTGGACCAGCACCATCAAATATTCAATTTCTATGGGCCATGAAATTCTCAGCTCCCCTACCTTTGGGGCATCTTCTGTTCCTTCTTACGTAGCTTGTCCCAGGCCATCTGTTTGCATAGTTTGGAAATGAAATGACCTAATCAACATCTCTGCTTTACAAGGCTGTTCCCCACTTAATGCCCCTTTGTCCATTTGTGCCGATTGGCATCTTTGCCATCGCAACTATAAAAAGCTCACTGATTAATATTTAAGATATGGAGGTTCATGTGCATCAATCTCAAGCTGCTCCCAAATGTAAAATGCCCAGGAAATGTCTAAGAATGCTTCAAATAGAGGAGCTGTTTGTTTTCTTCAGTATTAATGTATTATATGGTGCAAAGGCTGTTAAAGAAGCCTTTTTGGATTGGATTTAGAATATGTTGTTACTACACCCACAAGTGGACATTTGTCAGGATAATCTGTGTGTATCAATTGTGTTCAATGTTTTTGAGGCGAATAGGCCTGTAAGAAGTCAGATCTTCCAGGTTACCATGCTTGTAGACTCAGACAGCTTGGCTAGCCTTAGAGAAATATGGTATTTTTTTCAACTAGTAACATCAAAATCAGAAGAAAGTCCATGGCCCACTATTCCCTGCAGGCCTGACACACTATCGGGGTCCATAGTGAGCGGAGGGTGTTTGTGGTCCTTCGGTTCCTATTCAGCCTTTCTTATCCTTTCTTGGCTGACCCACCAGCTCTGGAAGGATTAAGAGCCAGTTACTAAGTGTGTATCAAACGTTTATTTTGTGAAGTGTTTCTTAGAGTTGAGGTTTTTCCAAGGGTACGACTTTCATTCATTGTCCGTTTTCTTTTCACAGCATTTTATGCCAAAATGTTTTTCTGAAAAAAAATAATCTAAAAATATGGGGGGAGGGAGGCCTACAAGGGGTAGGGTGGGGTGGTGTATACGGAATCAATAATCGTGGAGGGAGGATTTGTGGGCACCCCCCCCCCCAAATAAAATAAAACAAATTGATGATTTTCTTTGGGCAAAACCTTTTCACCAAAAAAAGGTGTTGAAAAAAGCTGGGGATGAACGAACACCAAGAGTGGCGAGGATATAGCTTCTAAAATATGTGTGGTAAAGTATGCATTTATTTTTTATTGAAATTGCCAGATCTTTTGGGGATCATGAAGCAGAATATTTTGGCATCATTGTAGGCTGCTCAGTTGATAAATCACTCCCAAAGGAGCAGTGCATATGGTTTGCATATAACTTTCTCAGATATTTTATCTCTTTCAATACCCTGTTTGGCCAAAAAGAGGTCTTGGAATGTAACTTTTACTTTAGCGTTCCTCATCAAACCAAATGTGGGAGTTGATTGGAATGATGTTTTTTTAGATTTTTGAGTTCGCCCACAGCCTATTCCCTATGGATCATTATTTACCATGAATGCTTTGCATCCTTAATATGGTGAGCTGCCATTTGATGTGCAAGGTTTTGTGGCTTTGTTTTAGAGTCTGGCTATTCTAGATGACAATGCAACATCACTAAACCCCAGTTTAACCTACGTGTGTTTAACCTGACCAGTGAAAAGGGCCGGGATAGAGTCTTTCTTCGTGGCACGTTTATAAATTGAGTATTAGCAGCAATGGCTTGTGGTTACTCTCCAAGCACTAGTTAATGTTGATTTTGGCAAACCGTGGCAGGTTTTTGCTTCAAAGAAGATGCAGTCAATTATTGATTGTACTCTTTAAGTAGTGAAGAGTGGTGCATTTGAGGCTTAATCAATAACCATACTAAGAGCTGAAGTCATAAGATTTTCAAGGATTTTATTCAAAGGTGGTTCCATTCTTATATTTTGATGAGTGATTGTTTTGGGGTATTGTTGTCCTCAACCTCTTTTCTCTTCTAGATATTTCTCACTGTCCCTTTATTACTGTCCAGGCTTGTGATAATTCACCGCAGATCAAGACTAGAGCTTCCTTCTACACCTCTGTCTTTGTCTACAGAAACTGTCGAAGAAAAGAGATGCTTTTCTTGAATTACTGCACAGAGGTCTGGACAGCATAGAAAGTACAAATGTAGTTTTGGTGTTCTCAGTACTTTATTAGTATGGCTTGGACAAATCCTGGTCTGACTCTGTACACTTCCCTGCACAACTTTTCTCAATAGCCTATTATTAGCCTTTCTGAGTGTTGGCCTCTTTTGCATGAACAGACTATGGTTGTGCTGATATTGTAGTAAGACCATTTGGCTCCTATGGTTCAATGTCCCTTGTTTTACTGCATGACACCAATTGAAGGAGACATAAGGGGATTTGCTAGCTCTGTATCTGCTAGTTTGCTTTGTATTCCAGTGATATTCCATGAGACGAGAGGCCTCTGATTCATGTCTACACCAGAATGTCTTTACTGGGGATTTGCTTCTAGTCGGAGGGCTCTCCTTTGATGGGTAATGGTGTTTGGGTGCCCTGTGTGCAACGAAAATTTGAAATGCTGTCCAAAGATGCATGTCAAGTATAGGGCAACCACTTTTCAGCTTGGTAACAGCAATGTTGGTATGCCTTATTTGCAGAACAGGTATCCACACTGTAAGCAAATTTAAATATTTTTAAGGTCCTTGCTGACAGCTAACTTTTGTGACATCAAGGCCTGTGTCATTTGGGGTTGCACATTGTTTAATTGCCCTATGTGTGATGGAGTGATGTATTTTTTTCTTCCTGTTAATATTTCCAGCTCTTTTGTGGTAGAGCATCATCGATTGACTATAAAAGACTTCATTCGGTTGCAACCCTTGTACAGTGCTGTTTATATTGAATGTTTACATTGATTCTGCTCTCAGGCTTTAGGCTTTGGTGCCAATTGTAACTCCATTCATTGTATGTAGCAGATTTATGAAAGTCACTATTTTGCTTTATTAATGTAGGCTTGTCTATAGTTTGGTTTTGGTCACAAAGTCAATTAAGCAAAATTTTCCACTGCCACATAGATACAGTCCACATGCTCGTCCCATTTGGGAATCTCTACTTATTTGGTGATATTCTGGTCAGCTCTCAGTACAAATCTGTTTCCTTATTTTCAGCCAAGCCATCCATAAATTTTATTTGGAAAGATGTCTTTTCTTTCAAAACTCAGAGCTGCGGGTTTGTTGGTTTGTCTGGGGTCACTGAGTTTGAAGAAGCAGTTCTGGTCCATTTTTATTCTGCCAAGATGCTATTTCCTGTTGGAAGTATTTTATATTAGGTCAGTTCAACCACTTTTGTGAATTTGTTGGCCCGCAATATCTGATTTTATTTCTTGGTCCAGTTGGCAACTTTTGATTTAGACTGAAACTATTTTAGCTAGTCTCCAGTTCAGAACGTTCCGCTTAGCTCACCCAATCAGAAATGGAATTCCTAACCAATTGTGGCTGCTATGTAGATTATCACCCGAATAAATGTAATGCATTCCATTAAATAATGTTAATTCAGAATGGCTTTACACTGGATTATCATGTCATTAATGTTAAACGTAACCAGACCATATTCTTCAATGAAAATGAAATTAACTCATGTCAAGGAGCTTCTGTATTTATGATGTCATGTGAAAGAAGAATACAATAAACTGCAACAAGTATACTTTAGTAGTGTATACTTTAGTAGTGTATGAGGACATAATACACAGAAAGTTATTCTGAGAGGTTTAGTACATTTATAAACAGAACAATCTGTTATTTGAGTGTTTTACACAAAACAATATAAATAGCACAATTTCCTTACATGGCACTCACTATATCTTGCGTAGCTTTTATATCCTGTGAATCTAAGCTATGAACTTTGTCTCACTTGAAAAAGTATGTTTATACAGAGGTCAGATATCTTGAAACCAGGAATGCACAGATATTTACTTTAATTACTGCTTCAAAGGCTAATGGATACATTTGTGTTTTCCATGGACAAAATCCCTTCTTTTTCCAAATCACACAACATACACTAGATGCAAGATATATATTAGGCACATAGCCCCAAACCATAGGCTATTATTTTCAGGTTGATCTGTGGTATCAGTATGTGCATTTCTAATAGCAGGGGCCTCAAAAACACCCTCTCATCTGACTTGGCAGAGCAATAAGTCCCCATGAAGAATGTGTGCCTATTCCATTAAAGCAGCCTATTTAAATTCTCTTTTACTTTGACAGCAGACAGATATTGATATCAGGGGCAAACACCACATGTAATTCAAAGCTAAATTGTACAGTAGAATATGCTGAACAAAAGCAATGTATTTTTGTGATAAACAGGAAATAGATTTTTGGATATAACATTAACAGAAATACAAAATAAAACAATAACTCAGTTCAACAGACCAATAAGCATTACACACATACAAAACTATTATATTAAAATATGTGATTTATTAAGATATTTGCATATTTTATTAATTCTGTTATGCATGCAGTCACAAAAGCATAAATGTTGTCTCTAGATACATCATATTTTTGCAAATCTGAATATATAATGTTTATTAATGGCACATGTCCAGACAAGAAAATATAAACAAATGAACATTTTAGCCCACTTTGATATTTCCTGAGTGGAGGCCTACGTTATATCTAACACATCCACTTATAACAGAGAGAATTCAATGGGCCAGTGAAAGCAGGTCTGAGGACTGAAGGGGTGAGTAATTGAAGGGAGAATAACCTATGCACTGTCTAATCCAAACATGCTGCGTCAAATGATGCTACATGGGTAAAGTTTGCTGGATTATCAAAAACACATTGGATGAAGAGAAGATTTAGGGAAAAGTAGAAACCGAAGATAGTCTGTTTGACAGGAGGAAAAATGATTGGGACTGGAAGAAGCTGATCGAAACATGCCTTAAACAGGCTAGTTCCAGTTAGCCCTGAATTAAGATGCCTTTTCTAAAACAGAACCAGATTATGTGAGAGGAATTATGGGAGCCGGTGGACGGACTGAAAAGAAAAGCTTTTCTGGCAGTGCTAGCTGAAGCTGACTGATGTCCCGACCTGTCCTAGGACTTTGAAAGGCAAACCAAAAGAGAGTACAATAATTCCAGAGCATTTAAATAAATGTCCCAAGAATTAATGACATCGCAGATAGCAATTGAAAGTATTTATTATATATTCATTATTTATTTATAGGAATCAGAAGGAGAATCAATACATTTTTTGGTGCAAAAATGCTATCAGAGATATTATAGTCTTGAATAAAGAGTGGCAGACAAGTGTCCTTTACAATGGGGTGAGAGAATGTAAATGTTCAACCAGTTTATGTTGGGGAGGTGGAACCAGTAACGAGGGACGAGGACAATAGAGAGTAAATATAGGGAAGGGGAAGGTGAAGGAAGTGCTCATTTGCGGGTTACAGTGTGAGGAAGAAGTGCAGTAGGCTTGGTTTAGATTAGCCAGTAGAGAGATAGGAGGGTGAATTAGTAGCAGAAGTGTTAGAAATCAGTTTCTTGTGAGAGGAGAAAGGCTTGGAGGTTAGATTTAAATGGTGCTAGTGAACGAGTTGTACAGAGAGGGAAGGAAGTTCATTCCAGAGCAGAAGAGGAAGGAGAGTGAGAGAGTGGAATGAGAGGGAGCACAGGGGGCTTGAATGGGGGCATGGAGATGGGCTGAGGATGATCTTAGAGTGTGAGGAGGAGAGTAGGGAGAGAGGTGGTTAGATAGGTAGGGTAGGGCTAGGCAAGGAAGGGTTTTGAAGATTTTGGGAAGAAGTTTGTTTTTAGCTCTTAGTTTCATAGGGAGCCAGCCAATCGATCACCGAACCGGGGATGTACAGCTAAAGCGAGGTAGATTAAAGTGTCGGGAGAGTGAAGGTGAGGACTTTGTCAATTGGTGAGAAAGCATTATTATTATTATTATTATTATTATATTTATTGGGCGTGGACCTAGCTTCAAGAAACAACTGAGCACTTTACAGATACACAATGGAGCACTTTACAGAGGTATACAACAGTACATATGCATAACAGTGCTTTTCAGAGGTAGCAAAAGAACAGATATATAGCAGGGGAAGGATAAAGAGGGGCGCAGAGGAAGGGTACAGATGTACAGGGCGGAGATAGAATCGAGACGATTTGAGTAGAGGCGACACCAAGGTTGCAAGCAGATTTAGAGTAAGGAAGGTAGTCAGGAGAGAAGAAAATAGGAGGGGACAGTGAGAGATAGATTGTTTCATTGGGAAATAAAGGACTTCAGTCTTAGTAGAGTTGAGCATCAGCGAGTGAGATGCCATCCAGTATTTGATGGCAGTAGAACAGTGGGAAATGTTATTTCTCAGTTCATTAGCTAGGGAAGGAAAGGAAAATAATTCATGGGTGTCATCAGTGAAAGGTTGATAGGAGAAGCTGTGGGAAGAAACCAGGGCACCAAGAGCAGAGCTGTAGAGAGCGAAGAGTAATGGAACCAAGACTGAACCTTGAGAGACTCCAACAGAAAGGGTGTGGGAGTTAAGATTGTTCCAGGACACCTAGAATTGCCTGGGCATGAGGTAAGAAGCAAACCCAGGCAAGACAATGTGGGGGAGAAGGTCAACATGGTTGCCAGTGTCAAAGGCAGCAGAGAGGCAAAGAAGAATGAGGATAGAAGAAGGTTGGAATGACGAGCGGAGGAATTGAAGTTGTTGACATTTAGGAGCACTGGTTCGGTAGAAGGGCAAGGTTGGAAGCCATATTGAAGAGGGTCACAAAGGAACTTGTGAAAGTTGGTTAAATACAACTCATTCAAGGATGATGGAGTACTGTGGTAGAAGAGAAACAGGTTGAAAGTTGGCACGACAGTTAGGCTCTAGACAGGTATTTTAAGGATAGAGATGATAGTATCAGATTTGTAAGATGAGGGGCAGGTGGCTGTGTCAAGAGAGGAGTTAAAGAGGGACATATGATGCAGCAGAGCAACACTAGGAGCTGTGAGCTTCAGTAAGTGAGGGGGCAGTGGGCCATTGGGGTCACAGGAAGGGTGCGGTGCAAGGAGAAGGGCAGTAGTTTCATCAGTGATCCTGGGGGCTAAAGGGAACAGAATGACGAGCGAAGAGGGAGATGGTGGTGAAGCAAAGTGAGCAGGCAGAGGGGACAGAAGGTAATTTGAGAGGGAAGTTCAAATGGTGGAAGTTTGTGGAGCAAGGCAGAGACCTAGATCTTTGGCTGAGAGAGAAGAAGAGATGCAGGATGGTTTAGGAGGTGAGAGAATAGAGTTGAAAGATTGGTGGATGCATCTGGTTTGGGAAGATTGAGACGATATGATAGAGTAGTAGAAGTCACGTTTAGCAGTTTCAAGTGTAGAGGAGTAGTTCTGAAGAGCTGAGAGGTAGAGTTGGAGATCAGAGGAGTGTCTAGTACTTTGACAGGTGCAAAGCTTTTACTGCATGTTTGTTTTGTGGGAGCATGTGAGAGGTGTAATCCAGGGTCATGGAGAGGAGGGTTTAGGAGTGAAAGTAGAAAGAGGGAAGTGAGAGAAGAAGGGAACAACAATAGCAGTGTTGAATTTAGAGAATGCTTCATCGGTGGATAAAAATGTGAGATCTGCATAGGAGGAGAGCAAGTGTTTTAGTTCAGAGAGGTATACAGGCAGGTTGTAGGGTGGTCACTTGTGCATGGTGACAGTGTAGTGGGTAGTAAAAGGGAGGAGGAGGTGGGAGTGGGAATAGAGGCAAAAACAAGATGATCAGAGGCAGAGGGACCAGTAGAGATATTGGATGCTGTGAAAAGAGATGAGATTAGGATAAGGTCAAGGGCTTTGCCATTCTAATGGGTGGGTAGAGAGTGGACAGAAGAGAGTGAGTGATTCAGGAGAAGGGAGCTAAAGTCAGTGGATGTAGCAGCAGAGAAGGCGGGAAGGTTAAAGTCACCAGTAACAATGAGGTATTGAGTGGGAGGCAGAGAGTCAATTAGTTCAGAGAGAGGTGGTAGAAGGAGCCTGGTGGAGAAAGACAATGTGAATACCATAAGGGACCATGATGGTTGAGGCAGAGTATTCGAAAGATGGCAAACTGGAGGAGGGTAGGGGAGTAGCAGTGATTGGAGTTTTGGAAGATGAAAACAGTCCTGTCCCCCCACCTCTACCAGTGAGGCCGGGAGAGTGGGTGAAGGAATATGCAGGGTCATGGAGGGCTGCAAGAGTAGCAGAGTCAGAGGGCGAGATATAGGTTTCGGTGATGAAATAAGATCAAAAGAAAGGGAGTGAAGCAGGAAGTCTCAAGTGAAGGAGGTATTACTGCAGACAGATTGGGCATACCAGAGGGCAATAGAAAGAGAGTGTGATCTGGAGGTAAATCGATGTAAGGTCTGTGAAGTAGAGAGTTGTAGAGGGTAGATGCGAGAAGAAGCATATTGGGAGTTAGAGTTAGTCTGTGTTTTGTGAATGTAGAGAGAAGTGGAGCGTGAGGAGAGATGGTGTAGTGGGAAAAGAGATGATAGGGATGGGAAGAGAGGAGGTGTGGCTCCGAGCAAGAGAAAGCAAGGGGAGAATAAGAAGGGAAAGGAAGAGAAAACAGGATCAGTGCATTATGATGGTGATGCTGAGAGGAGGGAGTAGTGGGAATAGGAAGGTGAGTATGAGGGCAGGACAAAGCAATAGCTCAGTGGCAAAGAGGTAAAGAGGCAGGGTGTTAAGGCAGGGAGAGTGCCGTAGCTGATTGTCCTTTGTGTGTGTCACCCAGGAATAGGACGCAGCAAGAAAGTAAGGAGTAAAGTAGGAGGGAATGAGCCAGAAGCGGGCTGGGTCACAGCAGGAAGGCCTGCTAGTGGCCAATGGTGGTAGGAGGAAGGCGGAAACAACCGTTGGAGGTCGGCAGAGCAGGGCAGGCTGGGAAATGTAGTTCGGAGGTGGCCTCTCTCTTCCTTCGTTGCTTGGTGTAGCCAAGATTGGAATTTAGGACCAGCTGGAGTGGTGTGAGTGGGCCAGTTCAAAGGAGCTAGGCATGCTGGATTATGGTTGGTGTGTTCATTGGGGCAGAGGGAACAAGACCTCACTGCGGAGTCCGTTGCCAGACGCAGGCTGCAGCAGGAAGGTTAGTTAGTGGCCAATGGGGGTAGGAGGGAGGTGGGATCAGCCAAAATATTTTCTGGGTAACCCTGTTTTAAGCTTTCTCACTCAAAAGGGGATTATAGTACAAGACATACATGCTTTGTGAATGATACCTAAAATCAAAACCCTTGATTGTTTCACCAAAAAGGCCTTTCTCCAGCAATTCACAATGAAATGTGGAATGACAAAACCTTGGAATTGTTGTGTACCATAGTAAATAAAGTAATGTAAATATGTTCCTTATTGAATGCATGGAGCGGGGGTGTTGAATGGGTGAACGTGATTCCTAGGGAATAGTGAGGGAGTTACCTGCATCTGTCGCAGCATTCCAAAAAGAAAAAGATCTACTGAACCCAAGCCTCTAAAATATTTGTAACTAAGTCAGCCCCACAAAAACATGTGTGTATCTATGCCCAACCTAGAACCAATCCTTTGTCACATATAGTGTCCAACATTTTATTTGAATCAGTCTTAGAAAAAGAGTCTCATGCATTGAGCCAATTCTTTCGCTGATGCTATTAAATCAGGGATATTTCTCTATGAACAGATATCACTAGAAAAGTAAATATATTCCAAAGATAGAAGTGATTGCAACTATTACCCGATATCTGCTTGCAATACACTTCCCTGCTCGTCTCGGTTAAGGGACATGCCCCTATTCTGACTCTCACCACTGCTGTCCATTTTTCCTGCTTACCTTCTTTCCTTTGGCAGTTGGTGGACAGCTCAGTCCCTTCACCCCCAAAGCATGATTGTCTACCTCTTCCTTTCTCTGTGATACCACATCCATTGCATCACATCCTACTGCAACTTTCCCCCTTCTTTTTTTCAGTTCATCCTTTCCTCCTATCCCCCTACACCCCCTGCAGATGCTAAAATCCTTAGCACACAGATGGCTGGAATTCCCAACCATTAGGTGTGCAAAGCCCTCAGGAATTTAAGCCGGGCTTCCAGGCAACTGATGCCTCAGAATTTCAGCCTCTAAGAGTTCACTGCTTAATTCTGGAGCTCTCTGTGTGGACGTGTGGACTTATTATTTGCTTTCATGGGGGTTGCCTCATCTTCTAGATCAGACCTATGGCTCCTGAGTCTGTTTGCTACAAACTTGCTGATTGTGAGCATGCAAAACACCTTTTCATCTTTATTCTTCATGTTTGTCAGATATTGCCCCATCTTTTCAGTTTTAGGAATGTTAATCATGACTTTGTATTGATTTGAGAACTGTTCATCTGAGCCAAAGTCTGTCCTTTTCACTTCAGTCCTGAATGTTAGTTTCGCTTCAGAAGGATATGTACTTTGAATGTCTTTTCTATTGCCTATTTTCTCACTGTGAATAGCTGAGCATGACTGGTCTTATGCCAGTCTACCTTTCTTATTTGGTCTTAACTCTGTATGCCTATCAAGTAACACAAAATGTACACTACCCGTATTGTAGTTTTTTGGCCCCTTCCCTGTCATTGAATTTCTTTCAACTCTTTCTTTATTTGCCTAAATATTATGAAGATTATTTTGAGTTTGGGTGCTGATTATTTCAGACCTATGGAATCTCTTTGTTTCAGCTTTCCATTGGGAAATGGGTTGGGTGGCTTTCTTGATATGATGTGATGTGATATGATGAGTCATTTATAACGCGCCTGTACACAACTGTGTCTAGGCGCAACAAGACAAGGTAGGGGAAGACAGAGGGAGGACAAAACAAACAATCTAACTAGGCCTTGTGTCATTCAGATAGTGCAAGGGCAGGGGAGAAAGGGAGATGAGGAGTGCCAGGGTGAGGGAAGGGGGAAGTACAATCAGGGCAACATAGCTCCAAGCAAATGCAGCTGGGGCAGCGGGGCTCTGGTTAAGTGCAAGAAGGAAGGGGACTGTAGCGTTACAGTTACAGCCCCAAGTGCAAGGTAGACCCGGAGGCAGTGCAGGGGCTACTGGTCATAGAGGAGCCTGGAACCCATTGAGATTCTGAGGGTAGCCATGCAACTAGTCAGCACAGAAAACAGGTGGATCAGCAAGGGAGGGAGACAGGGAAAGCAGAAGCAAAAAGGAAGATCTTGAGCTGCTTACGGAACCTCAGGTGGTCTGGCTCAAGTTTGGGAGGGGCAGGGAGGCCATTCCAGAAGGAGGCACTTGCAGAGGCGAGAGATCTACCACCCATTCTCTGCCTGCAGAAGCGTCTGACCCTCAGATGATTGACGGTGGCTGAGCGAAGGGCTTGTGAAGGAAAGTGTTTAGGAAGAGAGAGTTGGATGTAGTGTGGGCCCCAGTCCCAGAAGGTATTGTGTACAATGAAGAGGGCCTTGAACTTGATCCTTGCAGCCAATGGGAGCCAGTGGAGAGATTTCAGGGCTGAAAGATATTATCCCTGGGCTTAAGGCCAAGGAAAAGTCTTGCAGTCCTGTTCTGGATTATCTGCAGAGGGCGGAGAGTAGAGGAAGGCAGATTGAGAAAGAGGCTGTTGCAGTCATCCAGCTTAGAGAGAAGCAGGGATCTGGAGACAGTGAGCTTCTGTGGGAAAGTGAAAAAGGAAGAATACCTCTAGGGAGGTGAAGCTGGTAGTGGGACTTCTTAGCGAGGTAGGTGATGTGAGGAGAGAAGGAGAGAGTGGAGTCGACAATGACACCGAAGATTTTTGCATCACAGGAAGGCGCAGGAAAAGGGCTCAAGGAGGGTGGCCAGAGTGTAAGAGGGAAAGCCGGAACAGGGGTCCCAATGGGAAGGATCTCAGTCTTACTGGCATTAAGCCAGATATTGTTAGAGACTCAGCACTATTGAATCATCACGGATAGACAGTCAGGAATGAGAGAGGGAGGAGAAGAGGCTGAAGGGAGCCTGAAGGAGAGCGGAGTGTCATCTGCATACTATGAAAGTTGGAGGAGAAAGTAGAGATGAGGTGGGCCAAGTAATATTGAAAATCTGGGGTGAGAGCTTAGAGCCCTGAGGAACACCACATGTTGATAGAGTGGTGGTGGAGAGAAAGGTCCCATGTTGGACATGGGAGGGTCGGTCCAGGAGGAACCTTCCTCCTGGACACCTGATCAACCAAACCAGGGCCTGATCCGTGATGCCAAGGTTCTCACAGAGACGATTGATCAGGATGGCATGACTGACCATGTCAAAGGCAGAGGAAAGATCAATGAGGATGAGGACAGAAGGAAGGCTAGAGTTGAGATTAGTGAGCAGATCTTCACGGGTGTTCAGGAGAGCAGGTTCCATGCCTCTGGCTGCTCTGAAGCCAGACTGATGGTCATGGAGACAATCAACAGATTCAGTGTGGAGAGTGAGCTGGAAGATGGACAGATTGTCCAGGAGTTTGCCTAGGAAAGGAGTGTTAGATATTGGTTGGTAGTTTCCAGACAGGAAGGATCGGCAGAAGGTTTTTTGAGGAAAGGGGGTGCACAAGGGAGTGCTTTAGGCAGAGGGGAAGTTCCAGTGGCAAAAGAGTGATTGCAGAAATCGGCCCAGGCTGGAGAGAGGGTGTCGATGTGGTCCTTGATGGTTCTGGAGGAGCAGGGGACCGCCGGCTTGGATGATACGTTCAATTATTATTATTATTATTATTATTATAGATTGGGCTTGTCTAGAAACATTGTCAGGTTTGATCAAAGAGAAAGCGGACAAAGGAGGAGGAATCTTGGAAAAGGATTGCTAAATTCTGACTCCTTGTTCCAGGTGGTGTTTTTTTCTTATTATTGGCTGATCATGACACTCTTGTTAGTTCATGCCCCTGTCTGTGATCCTATGATGAGTGGCTTGGTGAGGGCTGTTTTGGTAGGGTAAGCCTCCTTTGCCTTTCCAACATGGTCTTGTCTTATCTATTTAAGAGGGATGCAAAGGAATGTTTTTCTATTTAGGCTGAGAAGGCATATGTTATATGGATGTTCTATTTCCCTAAATTACATTACAAGTACACTTTCCCAAGATTTGTGTTCCCATTCATGTTCCTCAAACTGTTCCTGGAAGTTGGCACAACTACAGGTTCCATTGAAATAGAAGTGATTTTTTTAACCAAAAATTAGCAATGGGGGATTATGTGGAAAGTATCTCTACATATGAGTCTATCTTGAAGTTCCTAGCACTCTCATCTGCCTTTGGCATGCTGCACACTTCTGGGCTTAGCAATATATCCTTGTCAGCGTATACTTGGGGGTGAAGAAATCCATTCCTGTTTCTGGATTTTGTCTTCCTGCTGTGACATTATTTATAAAAACGTGTGACACCACCTCCACGGTAGCAGCAATTTACTGAATGCCATAAATTGCATGTATGGCAAACAGAGGTGGCTTTTATTAACCACAGTCTCAAAGATAGTGTTGCGCAAACTGTATCAGATGCACTCCTACCCATACGCACTCTCACCCATGGGCGTAATTTTAGGGGGGACACAGGTGTTTGTCCCCCCCCCCCAACTTTCATGGCAGACCATTTTGTCCCCATTCATTTGGCTGGGGGACCTTTTCTTCAGATGTCATGTCCCCCCAACATTTTCAGCAAGGTTACTCCACTGCTCTCACCCATTTCACATCCATGGCCTTACATTCCTTTCGCTGTCCCGTGCATTTACCCACTCCCCCTTCTCCCCTTACCTCAGGTTCTTGCTGAAATCCAATCCCAGACCCTCTCTCCTGTCTCTTGGCTGCTAGCTTCTGCTGTTTCTGTGATGGAAGGACTTGCATTTCTTTTTCTCTGCATTGTCTAACATGAATGTTTCATCTTTGCAGTGATGAGGAGAAGAACTGAAGATACCCAAGACGCAGGCTGTTATGCCTCTGTCTATGTGTCCTGGTAGATTCCAGTGACTCTGTTGGTGGCATAAGGAGTACTGACACACACTCAAGGCAAAAGTTACTGATTTGTCTCTGTGTCAAACCTCTGCATTCCTGTTTCTTAAAATGATCTTGAGGAGTGTCAGCGTTGGATATCATTCGCTGCAGTTTTCCCTTGATATGCCCTGAGGTTCTGAGTACTAATTTTGGGTCCGTGTTGTAAATTTGGGAATCAGGTACCACTGACAGTTTTCTCTTTGACAGAGCTGTAAACATGCTGCTTCATTCTGCAGCTCCACACATACTCTCAACTGGATCTCTTCTGCATTGTGGTGCATGTGGGTGGTGGCAAGGGAAGATGTATTTGTATGAAAAATGAAAAGGAGTGGGCATGTTACCCAGTGGCACACCATTGTGCATGGCTCCTTTTGATTCTCCTGCCCTGTCATTGATGAACTGAAGTTTGATTACATGACTGCGAGCACAGGTTGGTTGATAAGGGAGGAGGCTGTAGGCCTTGAACTATAGCATGTGCCATCACAATGTCATCCTGTGGATTTGGGGTGTAGCTGCTATTTTTGTTTTTGTTCCTTCATCGTTCTCTCAGTTTTCACTGCAGTGTAAGCTGTCAAGTGTAAGTATGCACTATTCTCCTTGTGGCATTGCGAACCTCAATTCTCACAGTAAAGCAATTGGCTTGATCATAGAAAACACACTGCTAATAAAGTATTGTCATCTAGCAATAATATGTGATTGCAGACTCTCACTCCTGTGTGTTTTCCTGCTGTACATGGTGGTATTCCAGTGCTGTGGGAGGACTGCAAGGAATTGTTTAACAGCTCTGATACTTGACCTTGTATCGCAACAGCCATCGAGCGGGCAAGGAAAGAAGAGGAAGCAGCATCACCCAAACACAACTAGAAAGAAGCAGTAATGAGTCAGAATAAACAAACTGCTTATTGAACTTAAAGGGTTTGGAAATGCATTTTCATATAATGGACCTGATCTGCAACCAAGGCAGTTTTCAATCATTGCCTTACAAAGGATGTTGGTGTCTTTTTATACTGTTTGTTTATTTTCTGTCCTCTGCTGTGATTTTTTGTTGTTGTTGTATGACTGTGGTTTTCTTTCACTGGCCTTTTTGGCACATTGCATAGATGGTTTGTCTTCTCTATCAAAAAATACACACTCCTGAGGGTGTTTGTTACCTGTGGCAAATAAGGTCCGAGCTAGTGCTTGACGGTGTCTCTTAATTTTGAAGCTTCTTATTATGTTTTTCTTTGAACACAATCAATGCGTGAAGATGTGTTATTAAATGTTGTTATACCCTTGTAATTGGTTTACTGATTTTTTCTTTATTCACATTCATAAAGTGCATATTCACTGGTTGTTGTCTGTGTTTTGCATATTGATCCCACTGGTCAGGTCCAATGTATTGAATAATATATGTGGGTTTGCCTCCGCTGTGTTGGTTTAACAAAAGATATTGGTCAGCTCTATGCCCTTGGTGTTAGATTCTATGATGAGTTCAAAACCAAAAGATTAATCTCTGAAACTAGCCCCATGAGCGTATGAGATCCTATCAAGAAGAACAAAGTAAATCTGTGTTCATACACCCAATATAAAATAAAAATGAAGGTGGCAAGTAATGTTATAGAGTTAGGAGCAGACAGACCACTATTTGTTCAATAACGTATTTTAAGTATATCATTACATTACATTACATGATATTTATATAGTGCTCTACGGGCCGTAGGCATAAAGGCGCTAACAAAGGTACAAGACAAACAACAGATGAGGACACCTATTCTAGTCTAAAGAAAGCCGTCTAAAGGGGTTAAAGGATCAAAACCAGCTGGAAATATATTTCCAAGAAGCGTACTCAAGAGAAAAGAAAGGTTTTGAGGTCTTTCTTGAATGTTGTCAGGAGTTTATGTTTGCGCAGATGATCTGGAAGTTGGTTCAACAAAATGGGAGCTTTATAAGCAAAAGCCCCGTTCTCCGCCTTCGATGTTTTTGGTCTAAGTTGCTCCAGAAGATTGTAAGAAACAGACCTTAATGGTCTGGTGTTTACTTTATCATTGATGTGGCACTGAAGATATGGAGGCATCATTCGCATTCTACGTTATAATCAGGGCTCTGAATTTAATTCTGGACTCCACTGGCAACCAGTGAAGCCCCCGCCTGGCATTTGAGACATGTTCGCGCCTTGATGGCCCCACTACAACTCTCACGGCCCAGTTCTGAACCTGTTGTAGTTTCTGTAGGGCCAGCTTGCCGGTACCTAATAATAGGCTTCAACAATAGTCCAGCTTTGCCCCTATTATTGCTCTCGCTATGGTTTCAGTGCTTTTCTGTAATATGAGAGGCCTCAGGTGTGACAATAATAAACCGAGGAAGACACAACCGATGACACATGCGCTTTCATATTGAGAGACTGATCAAGAGTGACACCCAATATTTTAGTTTTTTGAAGTGGGCATATAATATCATATAGCTTGAAAGAGCTGTAGGCATAATCTAGGACCTTCAGAGAATGTGGGGAGCCAACAATCATTAGCACAGTTTTAGCCCTATTCAGCACCAAATAATTATTCAGCATCCAGTTTTCAATCAGGCTGAAGATTCTGTAAACTTCGAGCTCATCCAGTTCATGGGAGCCAATTAAGTGAACCACACATTGGGTGTCATCTGCGTAGTTTGAAAAAACTACACCCTCGTGCTCCAGCATGCAGAAAAAAGGTGCCATGAAAAGATTGTAAATACATGGTGAGGTACTAGCCCCCTGTGGAACTCCATAGAGAACCGGGATTGAATCAACTTCCGCTATATCCAAGCAGACACTACTGTCCCTGTGTTCTAAGAATGAACTCTGTTGTACCACCATCAATGTTTATTGATGATGGAATTATGCAACTTTTCCAACAAAAAGCAAACTGATTCAAATATTAAACCACCACCCCCACTGCAACGCAGAAGCACAAACAAACATCTCCAACAAAAGCAATTACCAGGCATGTACATATCTGGCTGACACATTAACCAAAAGAATTCCAAGAAAGTACAGAGAGTATAACGAAATGCACCTAGTGTTTGACACAAAGAAAACTCAGTCAAAAGTATGACAGGGCAAAGGAGGCTCCAGGGAATTGTGCCAACTCACTACAAAGTAATTGACAGCAGACACATTGCTGATGTTACTCTGAAAATTCTACATGTGCACATTAACGCCAACGATGAATTAACTGCTTACCTAGCTCAAGAAGGAATTCATCAGCATGCACAGTGAAACAAGCTCTGTAATGGCATGGCATACCAAAGTGGTTGCCTCTCATTGTTCTTTGGACTGGCTTAGTAGTGCATAAGAAGAGGCAGACACGAAGGTAATTCAACAGTAAGTGAAGTTACAAATTTCTTTATCTTTCCACAGGACACATATATTTTCATTCTTGGTAGAAGAATGTATCAAAGCTTCCCCTTGTTTATTACATTGTTTACACTTCAAAACATATTATTTAATTTGCATATATATTCCTATTACTAGGCTTCTTGAAAGCGTCTGCATTTCATGCAATGCGTGGATCTGATTGTAAAGGTGTGTTGCCAGGGAAAGGTAAAGCTTCATACTGGAAAGCATTAATTGCTTTTATTGAAGACACATTTTTGTAGGAACACAAAACAACTCCTGAATAAATTGGAATTTTTTTTGTTGCAAAGTCTATCAGCCTAGATCCAGTATAACTAACGGGACTATCTTTCCTAAGAAGCAGATACAGTAGAATGCAATGCAAGAAATTATTGTGCACCAGCAATGAAGAGAGTCAGCTATTAGGCCATGATATTGAACCAAGGTGGCCAATCATGGCCACCTATTCCCTCTCCCATGGGACATGACTGGAACACGGAGAACAGAGAAATATTGTCAATTGTCTGTGCCATTCTGCAGTTGATAAGATGGTTGTGTGTAAAGAAGAAATGTATTCCACCATGTAAATGTTGAGGAAATAGCTTATATTGTACAGACATGCATGAGTGTGGAGGAAATTATGAACTATATGATAATGATTCTCACAAGGTACGAAACTTAGCAGACTCTAACAGTAAAGATGATTTCAGCAAATATGATGTTGAGCACATCTAGTGACCGACAAAGGACACTATACAAATACGTTATCTCAAGGTTAGTAATTTCAATAGTTCAGTCCTAGTATATCATATTTCACAAGTAAAAATAAAGTGGTAATTGTTCAAACGTCCTATTGAGAGGCTTTATTTCCTATGGAACATCCGATTGAAAGTACAATTGAGGTTTCACCAAAAGAATTGTGACATTTTTAAGACACAATTGATTTGTCAATAAAGCAGACACAAGGTTACAAAATCACCTCCTCTTTCACGTTTTTTAGTGTATTAGATATACCTAGAATTGATTATGGAAATGAGTGCTTGATTGAATTGGTATTAGTACGAGTCATGTAGGCAGGTAAACGTTTAATTTGGTTGAGCAATTGTTGTGGAGCCTACAACAGTGTGGTGATTTCCCTGGTGTAAAGATGAAGATCGCCTTTGTTCAGATTGACCAGATTGACCTCAGTCCTTTTAAATACATTTTGAGTTTTGATCACCTACTGTTCTTCTTACCCAGAATTGTGTGTTGGGACCGTATATCCGAGACATGAAATGAGTCATGTCACCCTAATGTGAACCAATAATTTAAATGTATAAAAACCCAAGATTTCTAAAGTACCAAGCTGAGTACTATACTTGATTATCAAAGTATCATAGAATGCTTTGGGAAGGCATTTTGGTGATATTGATTTTGAAGCAATGCATCATACAACATGTGTATTAAAAATAAATAAAATCAAACATTATACCTCAAAAACTAGCCAATATGCTATAATTCTATGAAATGGGAAAGAGCCTCATGAAATAGCTGACAGGCACCATTCTATCAATGTAATCTGAAAGATGTTTTAAATTGACCCTGGTTATTGCTGTGATACAGTCAAGATTCTACACCTCAATCCTGTTGTTGACAGCACCATCATTTACCTCAAACTCCTCTCCTTCACACCTGCTCATTCCCCAATATTTTCCAATATCCACACCACTGATCTTTAAAGGTGTCCAAAGGAGCAATACCTGCCCTAGGTCAACGAACATGTTAATATGAATTCCCCCATTATCATGTTTACCTTATGTAGATTGAACACTGCACGCACATGTTCATTAGACATGGGTTCAGAGAAGAGTGAACAATCCCTGAGAGTATTATTTTCCTAATCCAAACCTGTAGGAGTAAGATATATTTTGTTCTCGTCTACAGGTAAATGACCTGGCATAGCCTATGCAGTCATACAGTGTAGCCAAGTAGACTGTCTTGATACCAGAGAAAATCGAGTGCTTTTGAAGAATTTTGTAATGGTTCCATATATATATGTGAACATACTGGCTGATAGGCAGCAAGGATATAATTGAAATATATTGTGTTGCTTTGAGAGAATCTTTTAGAATATAATATGTGTTTCTAAATGATGCCCTGAGGCACAATTGTGAAAAGATGAATCTGTAAAAATAACACCTTTAATTGGAATTACATGTGAGAAGCCGACTGTGGGGTACGTACTTGTGCTCGAGTTTGACAAAAAAACAAGGCTTTTCAAAGGATAATACAGAGTTCTTCTACACTTCCAATTTCTCATAGCCATGTACATTTCTTTATATTGAAATTACAAACTATGAAAAGACATAAATAAGGTTTTGTTTTTGTTTTAATTTGGTACAGTACAATTCTACAAAACTAAAAAACAGCATTCAATTTGAACAAAATGATGTCAGTTTTAAATTGCACCTCTTGATACAAAAATGGATTGGGTTTTAAGGAAATTACATCTCACTCACTGCTCAATTTAAATGGGAGCCATAGGGTACCACGTTTAACACTGCACCTGTATCTTTGTCACATTGGCTTTCCCCTTGACTGCCAGCCATTTTGATTCCCAGGATTTTACCATGGACAGCACTTTGGTAAATTTGGTGTTTCTATAGTTACACTTTTAAATATGCCTTCTCAGTTTTTGGGGATCAGCTTGGACCCTCAATCTGGAGTTACTGACTTAGCAAGGTTTTCAGCTGGCTGCCTGCAACCTTTGTACTTTGTCCATTAGCTAGTGTCTGGTAATGTTTTAAGACACCTGGGCTTGGAACTAGTTTGAACACTATGAATCTGGGTCTTACTGTGGCCTCACATCTTGTGATATGTCGTGTGCTGCAGTAATAAGAATCTTAAGTCAACTCCAGATACATGTACCATGGAGTAGAGAAATGAATACACAGTGGCCTCATTACGAGTCCGGCGGTAACCGCAGCAGTAAAACCGCCTGGTTACCGCCGGACTCGTATTACCATTCCGCCTCCGTGACTCCAGGAAATACCATAGGACTCAATGGGAATGGGGAAGTGGAAACACCGGCACTATCTCGTGATGGTGCTGGTGTTTCCACGTCCACCTGCAGGCGGGAGGTGTTCAACTTGCCAGGTCAGACCTGGCGAGAAGATCATCTCCCGCCTGCAGGACTCGGGATCGGACGGTCCAGAATTAACAGTGGTGGCGGGTTTACCGCCACTATTAATTCCGGACCGCCCGACCTGTAATGAGGCCCAATATCTCCTCACAATATGTTGGGTGGCTCTAAAATCCTTGAGTCACAAGCAACAGGTACATCACACTTTGGGACTTAAACAATGCAACAGTTGGGTTGCGTTCACAACACAAAATGAAAGCAAGGGGGACTTAACCCCCATCAAGACACTAAGAGCTAGAGAGCACAGTATGAGGATATACAGACCTGAGACTATACACCATTATCAAGTATAATAGCGCCCCCTGAAGAAACACTTCTGGTGAAACATAATTTTACACTAAATATGATACCACATGAATAGTACAAAAGACAAATAAAATCAAACATTAAACTTCAGGAACAAGCCAATGTGCTTTATTTAAATGAAACACCAAAGAGTGACATTGAATATCAGTCACCCTCATTATTCTGACCCATTTTCAGAAATGGGGCAGTCACGTTCAACTGATAGCAGGCAGCTGTCCTCAAATATCCCCTTTCAATTAATGGACGGCCAGGACGCCAATGAAGCAAAACCACCTCATAACAAATAACTTAAACTTTGAACATTTCTATTGTACTAAGATCATGGTCTGTATATTATCCACAATGAATGTTTGTTATAGCATTGGGTGGGAAGAGAATAGGATTGAAATACTTTGATTGTTTTGTTATCTCTGTCCTGGCAGTGACTTCCAAGTTGGAAGATGGAATGGTGATGGTGGTGATTCCAGTACTCCTGAAATTGGCAGTTAAAGGTGGTTGTGAATCACGGTAGAAGAATCCAAGAAAAGTCATATCTATTATTATTATTATTATTATTATTATTATTATTATTATTATTATTATTATTATTATTATTATTATTATTGCTGAGATACACTTTGCTTGAAACCTCACTATTCCATCTTTATGAAAAACTCTAGAGAGGAAAACCTACATCTGATGTGCAAATACTCTCTGAACTATTGTAATGTTTGGAATTCATGAATCCACACTTCACTGTTTCCTACTACTTGCACATAATTCACCAATGTTTTTTTTTTCTGTGCCTGGAAAAGTTACTAGGCTTCATTACGAGTATGGTGGAATAACCAGGGGTAATTATGATACATTCTTTTACTATTATCAACACATGTATTAGCGGTAGATGTACCAATTGTCTAGCACTGCTAATCCGCATTCATTGAGTCCCTTAAGACGCCATTGAGATTTTCGAGGAAGTGCTGCAGGTGGCAAGTATGCCAGCAGTAAATCCTCTATTCTTTGGAGGTAAAGTGGAGGAAAACAGTGCAGCAAAGTGCTCGCATTTGCCCCCCAACCCCCATTTTCCCTCCAAACCTGGAATATGGTTGTGTGGTAAAGTTGGCGATAATTCCATCACCCACACATTTTTAGCACATCACCATATTATGAATCAGACCCATTATGTCTTCAGTTTTCAAATAACTCTTAATGGGCTTCTTCTATAGTAGTGTATTAACTTTGAAATTGTCTTCTGTTCAGAGAAATGTTTGAAATCTACTCATTCATACCAAGCAAATACATTTAATTGTAAATCCTTTTTTTTTCTAGTAATCAATATTTTCTTCTCAAATCGTTCTTTTGGGATTGTTTCATTGAGCACATGCTTTTCTGTCTAAATGTATAAAGTTCTGTTTCTATTGATCTTCTTCTTAATACCAATTGAATGCCCTTCAGGTGAGTATTGGGTTAAACCCATAGTATAGAGTACAAAAGTGACCGTGGCCCATCATTGTCATTGCAGCTACTTTTAGGAATCTAGGTTGCATTTATATTTCATAAAATACAAAAGTAATTTAAAAAGCAATTTGTAAGTAGTTTACGGAATGTGACATTGTATCCCTTTACATGAAATAGTTAAATTAAATAAGAAATTAAATAAGATAAGGAACACAATGTTCCACACTGCACCTCTCTCTCTATTATGATTTAGACAAATGATTGATAGAACATATATTTACACCAGAATGCATCAGAAAATGTCTTAATAAATGCACAAACATTTGAGCAAAGTTTCAAATTGAACATGAACATGAAACATGTCTACTTAGAATTCATAGAGAATCTGCAATTAAGCAATTCACGAAAAAAATAAAATGTGTTCAGTAATCTCGTGGAATTGATACAAAAGGTATGCAAAGAAATGGATAGAATAAAGCCATCCTGCTGTCACCTCAATCACCATCATTTTAAATGGGTTGGGTTGGTAAATCCGTGTGCAAGGATTTTACGCCTTGGTTTACTTCTCCTTCAAAGTTTGATGCGGTAACAAGGAGGAGGGGCACTGAGGGAGATAAAACCTCCCCCGGTGCATTCCTCCTCCATCGTATCAGTGCATTGGAATGTCCTCAGGCGTACCTGGTGCCAGTACAAAGTGATTCTTGGGGAATCCGCCTCGGTTTTGCAACTGCTGAAGATGAGGTACATTTCACAGGAATCCATTAGCAAGAGTCATCTGCAAAGCCTAACGTGCTGGTGGCGTTTACCTTTTCACAAGACAGAGGGAAATGAAAGAATAAAATCAGTTTTGCCTCACGTTTTCTCTTTCCTTTCCCCTTTCTGTCATGCATGTGACAGCACAGCACATGCATGCTGACGTCGGTGGTCCCCTGGAAGCAATTAGCATTTTATTTAAAATGACCCAATATGTTTTCAGCCAACCTGAGAGTCATCCTGGAAAAAGACACAATCTCAGTGCTGTGGGGCAAAGAAACAATTGGAGAAGAATTATTTCTGAATTAGCTCCTACTTGTAGCTATGCCAGATCATTCTAATCAACCTCTGATGTCTGTATTTCTCAAGAACCCACATGAATAGGGATGGACAGGATAAACTAAGCTACTGCAGGTCACACTTGCTGGAACTCAATCAGGAGATGTTATCATCCGAGCCATGGGAAGAGGATTCATCTGCTCCATTGTTCTCAGTCTGGTATGAAATACATTGCACTTGATGATACATGCTTCGGCTAACAACCTTAGATAGTCTTTGCCGACATATTTATATCAATTGGCACTAGAAAGAGATGCTTGTCTCTGCCCCAGTTACATGCACACAAACAAAGGGTGTCCAGTCAAAGTTTCGAAAATAAAGGATCGAATGACCTTTTATTCGAAAGTCAAAGTGTCGAAAAAATAGGGTCGGATTTTTTTATTTATTTGTTTATATTTTTTTTAGTTTGGTTTGGTAAAAAAAGTTTTTTTAATAAAGAAAACGGGGTGGGGGAGAACCCCCAACCATAAAAATACAAAATAAAAAAATAAAAAATGCGACCCTTTTTTTCGATCCTTTGACTGTCGAAAAAAAGGCATTTGATCCTTTTGTTTTCGATAGTTTAACCTAGAACCCATGCAAAGCACCGATTTCAAGTTGAGCGGGCCTTTCGTCACTTCCTGTTTTACCACCAGCCTCACTGTGTATATGTAATGCATGCAGTATAAATAATGCATGGGCATATACATCCTCCACGAGAATATGTTCGACCTACAATTCAGATGCAGGTGAGTTTTGTGAAGGGGGTAAGAATGTAACATTCCACAAATGGACATGCACAATCAACGAAAGGTTCATTGCCGACTGCACCGCGCCAGTACCACATGCATTTCCATCTCTTGCACGGGAATAGAAATGCATTTGTATCATCTTCAGTAATGCAGAAGCAGGAAAATCATTCATTATTGAATGCTTTTGTATCACGTTCAATAACCCAAACATGGGAAAACAAGAAATACTGAATGCTGTATTTTTTCAAATACTTCACCTCTAAGTTGGTTTTACTGACCTGGTGCCAGTAAAGCCACAATGGGTTGGTACGCCCGAGGACACTCCATTTGGTAATGGTAATCACGGCATGTGGTAAGCCCAAACCTGTAATAGGGCCCACAGTCTTGGGAGAAGGAAGATGATATGCTTTGATAATGTATATGTGGTTTCAAAAAGCGGGGCAAACAACCACCCTGTGACCAGGTGCAAAAACGTTACAACTCTCTCTGGCCCACAGTCTGCCTGCCAAGATTGAATCTGCCACCCACCTCAAGTAAGGAACTGAGGGACAGTTTGGGTGAACTCCTAGAGTAGCTAGGGGGTTCCTGACAAAACAGAAAAAGGGGTACTTTTCTATAATCAAAGTGTCTGGATGGGTCGAACATTATGGTGCAATGGTTCTGAATCCACAAGTCGGGTCCTGCTCCAGAAAGCAATGCCCTTTCAAGAAATCTAAGTTCTCTGAATGGTGCCACTCAGGATGAGGTACAAAAACAAAAACAATCCCTCTCGCTCTCAGTGAGTACAATCTCCCCGAGCAACTCTTGTAGTCTCTGTGGGTCTTCACCCCCTAGGTCTCACAGGGCTAAATGGCCTTCAGTGATCATTGGGCCCGGCATGTCATCAGGGGTCATGAATAAGCGGGTATGCTGTCCCCCCCTTATTCCCTAAGGGCCTAATTTCATTGGCTATGTGGCTTGGGATAACTCAGAAAGGTATTTCCTAGTAGCAAGGAAATTCTGAAACAGCATTTTGCCTCTCTATCTTTCTAGAGTCTGCTCAATGTCACCCTAATCTGAAGCCCACGCTGTCTATCTGGTATTGCTTGTCCTTTGGATATGCTCCCACCCGCTCTGCTAACTTTGTGGGCTACAGCACCCCTGACTCACATTAGCAACCTCAGGGGAATATAGCACACTCAAGTGAACTCTTTAGCACTCCCTTTCTGCCTCCTGCCGGCTTCTGTAAAATATCACCAATAGAACATTGGCCTTGGTGTGGATTCTTTCCCTTGGTGCTAGATCACTGTGGTCTACTGAAATAGATACCTTTCTGGTCGCTGGCTCTACTCCCAGCCAGGGACCAGAACAGTGTTCCACCTAGTCTTCGTGATCTGTCTCTGAACCTTCTCTTCCTGCTGTTATTCCTGCGCTACATCATGCTCTGCTTGTCACCACATCCCGCTCCAGCTCTTTTCCCTGCTCTTCCATTTCTTCTTGCTCCTACTCTCAATCCTGCTCCTCTTGGTATTCCAACTCTGATTCCCATTCCTCTTCTTCCAGCTCGCCTCACACTGTCTCCATGGTAGCACACATTTCTCTCTCCCACAAAGCTAATGGAACACTCTGGCTTTTTATAGTGTGGATAGTAAGGTGGCTGAGGAAACAAATATGCTGATTGGTTGCCCCACTGCTTCCTCGGATTCTCTACACCTAATTAGCCTTAGACCCTAGCACCCCACCCTCCCCCACTTGTTCTACAGGTCAGGGTAGTTGTGTAAGATGGAATACCAGTTTGTACACGGGTTGGAATCAGGCATGGGAATTTTGGGCATGCCAGAATTCCAAGTGTCTTGTTCATTGGGAATGTGTTCCCCTAGCTCTGATCGTTTGTGGGCAATCGCAATCTGGTGCGCAGTCACACACCAAGAGTGAGCACCTAATGCTTTTCTCTACTGCATGTTTTACTTGGAGGCCTGGTCTCTGATCTATGTTGGGTTTCGTCACTTGAGTTGCACAGCACAGGAACTCCCGCTGTGCTCATAGACCTATGGACCTCAGACAGGTTAGGCCATGTGTTTGTCAGTTTTTCATCTGCAGTGTGTTTGTGTGTGAGCTTTCTAACCCAGATGTGGATTCTCTTTCTGCTGTGTGTGGGTGGCATGTTTTCTCTTGATCATTCTTAGCACTGACCAACATGGGAGGACTTTGGGAGTTCTGGTTATTCCCCCTTTAACCACCTTCAGATGTTGGATCAGAGAACATGCGGCCCCACTGGGTCCTAGAGTTACCCTGTATCTCTTGCCTGGTGCAGCCATAGTGATTAAGTCACATACCTTATCTCCTTCTTCTGTTTCCACCAATAGATTTCTGGTCTCCTCTTTTCAGGTTTTGTGTCTGAGAAGATACCCAACTACCATAGCTTAAGTACATGGGAAGGTGTTTTGCTTTCTTGGAATGGTCTTCCCTACCCTCCGAAAGGAAATCATAATGCCATACCAATACCTTTGTCTGATCTACCTTTGGGTTCTATGTTTGTCAGAAATGGCAACATCACTAGTGAAGCATTCGACACGAGAACCCTCCTGGCCCTGAACACCACCTTCTGGAAGTTAAGTCGGCAGCCCACATCCATCCAAGACATGTGTGTTTTGGCAAGTGGGAGACAGTGGGGAATAGGACCTGCGGAGAAAGAGGCAAAACACTGAATAGATGAATACATGTGTAGCTTGCACCTCATCTAAAACCAACCACTGTTATCCTAAGCATAAGCTCTATCTGGGAACAAAATTAAACTTGCTGATAAAGCATTTTTCGTGCCATATCAGTAACCTTCGGTAAAAACGTGGTCCACCTAATCCCCTACCTATGGTTTGTACTCTAAGAATGCTTTCCTCTCAGGAAAATCAGAGTTCTGTCCTCAAGTCACCCAGTGGCGCTTAGTAAAAATTAATCCTACTCTAAGGTGACACTAAAACTAAACATTCTCCTTGATCTCTAGTGACAACAAGGATAATATAGTTGCCCAAACACGTTCATTATTAAATAACTTCAAGTTATGAAGAAGTTTTCATGAAAAATAAAGAACTGTGACCTGTGTCTAAACCTGGGTTAACTTGTTGCCTTAGTTTTTTTTTTCTCCAAGAGGGTGGGGTGCTGTGCATTTCCCATCTGATATTCCTGTATTGTAGTCCTTCTGAATGGGAGTACCACCTTACTAGTGGGAGGTATTTCAATTGATGTAGATCTAGAGAGAAACCCATGAGAACAATACAAGGGTGACTCCCACAAAGATTTGAGTGTGGCATTGTCCACAGCAACTGCACACATGAAGTCCCTCTATCTGCAGAAAAGCACCTACTGCATTGTTCATTGGTCTGATCAATACTCTTGGTTTGTTCATTTGTCTGGGAGTGGCAGCTGATGATCAATGCAAATCTACTCTCAGTATAGCACCGAAGGGCCACTAATACTAGCAGCTGAATTCAGAGTCAGCATCAGAAAGGAATATAGAAGGAAACCTGTGGGATCGAATCACAGGCTGGACCAGCAGTTGTGCTAAAATAGGAGTTCCTTCAGACCCATTTAAATCCACGAAATGTCCCGCTTGGTCAGGGAATGTAACACCGCCAGGGTTGATCATAGGTCTTACAGCAAAGCATATTCACTGCGAGAACTAGGTGCCAAGGGTTCCCCTGACTCGGAAGGTGGAGTAGCAACCGTTGATGCCGCTGATGATCTGACTTTGCTCATGTACGTGTGGTGAAAAATCAGTAGCATATTGCACCACTTAGGTCAGAAGTTGAGGCCACAAAAAAGTGCACTCAATCAAGGCAATTGGCTTCACTTGTTCCACATGTCCCCCCAAATGAGCGTCATCATACCAGGACAATGCTGGGATCTGAAGAGCTTTTGATGGAAGTTAAAGGTTACTATCGTGATCGGATTTATTTATTTATTTAAATTTTTGTAACGCGTCGCATGCCCTCAGGTCGCATGGATAATCCTTGGTGGACTTTTCACCCCCTTTCAATATGGACCCAGTGATCTCAGTCTTTGGAGTTCACACCTATTTGCACTTGGGTTGCATCTGTCTAGAGACCCAATAGTTTGGATCATATCAGGTGGTACAATGCATTCCTTTCGACCCTTTGCAAGTTGTTTATCCTGTAGTATCTACGTGACTGTCAGAATGAGTCATGTGATAAGCAGAGATGATTTGTAGAACCCTGGGTGCATGTCACGTGAGAATGCTCTAGTGAGTCAGCTGCCCCCTGAGTGCCTAGCAGGGTTCTAGTTCTATGGATTCTCTCCTGAACCTATTGAATGATCTTTTGCCAGGAACTGATCATGTCTGTTTAATCTAAATGATATTAAAAACGTTCACTTATTGCAACTGTGCCTGTTGTGTCACATGTGTTTTTTAACATTCAATACAAGAGTGGGCTTGTCCACATTCCCTCCACACCAGGTTAATGTGTCAGCCTTTATATTTGCTCCCTGGTCAGCAGGCAATCAAGAACAGATGCCACTGCAGTTGATCAGTGCTAAGGCTATGGGCATTCTGCAAAAATTGAAAGTTCTGATGGTTTGTGTAGACATGTTCTGTAGGCCTTGCACACAGTAAAAGGGTTTCAACTCTAAGAAAGTATTTTAAGTTGCAGGAGTTAACAGTCAATAATAGGCAGCTCTTTTCACTAGAATTCAACTTTCGGGACATGAAGGCTGTGGGCTGAATCATACACATGTTAGGGTTTGATTGTGAAAGGATTGCCTCGATGGCCACAGCTGAAGCGTCTGCCTCGACAACGTCTTGACAGTCTTCCCTTGGATGCTGATCAATGGGTGCCAGTGAAGGCCTGTGGAAGCTGGTAGTGCCTAGCTGCCGTCCTGTGTCCAGTGGAAAGAACCTTCCTTTTCGAAGGGATTCACAATAGCAGAGCAGCCCCTGTGAGAAGCAGCAATAGGAATGTGCCTGGACCGTATTCAGCTCCATTCAGGCCCTTTCTGGAGTTAAGAACCCAAGAGCTCCAGTGATGACGCATGGAATTTGCATTTACTTAACTTACAAATAAAGCATGTCTCCTCAAGTGCCTAAGCAACAGCGATAAATGCCTAGTATGTTTCTGCTCCCCACACAACCCCCCCAGACCTCTCCCCCCGAATAGTTCAGGTTGTCTCCTATGCATAGGATGATGAATACATTTTAATATTTGCGAAGGGTGTTGTTCACACATAATTGGCGGATGGTGTAAAGCATTTCCCAAAAAAGCAGCACATGATATTGGGATAAATGTTACCTTGGACAGCAACCAGTCTTCCACTCATCTCACACTCTAAGGGGCTTCAAATGTATGCTGCTTTCAAGTCTGATTTGTTATACCCCTCTCTTTGACCTTGATAGGACCTTTTGTCAAAAATGAAAGGTAAGAGGGTCTGTACCTCATTGAGAGGGTTGTGTAAATATAGGAATGAACTCCTATGTTTGCACAGGTGGCTTGCGCAATCCACCAGGCCAGTCTCGCCCTCTTTATTGTCCTGTAGATGAAAGGGCCTTCCAGGACCCAATTCCTTGCATTGTTCTTCTTGCAGTCAATGGAGTGAGTTTCAAGTGAGCGATTCTCGTTTTTTCTATGTAAAAGCTGTGTTCATCCTTGTGTGTGTTTCAGTGATCAAAGTGTACACAAAGAAGTAGTGGAACTATGTTTCCTGCTGGTCTGCACCTGCTCCCCACAAACCCAATCGCCACGCCACCTGCCACACACAATCCAAACCAGGGCTGTCAGAAGATGTGCTGAGGCCCGGGCAAAACATTTGGTGAGGCCCCCTTACAATTTTTTGCACTCGGCCAGCGGTGGCACATCCGCAAACAGGAGACTCGAGAAATTTACCCTTGAGTTTGTGTGCAGGATCCCAAATATGGTTTATTACTACAACTCCAAATCAACTACAGCAAAGTTAGATTTCTCTACTGAAGAAAGGTTCATGCCAGATTAACTTTCTTATCATATGAATAAATATATATAAGATGGCATGAGCTCTCCACTGCGCCACCTCCAATTCTCTGAGGGTCAGTCACTTTTCCAAGCAAAGAGTTGAGGGCAGATCTCTTTCTTCGGCTGGGGCCTCCCTCTGGAAACAGCCTCCCTGCCTCGCTGAAACTGTTCCGGAAGCACCTCAAGACCTGTCTCTTTGCTTCTGCCTTCTCTCTTCCTCTCCCTTGCTGATCACGTGCCTGATCCATGCACTGGTCACCTGCTCAAGCTCTGAATTCGGGCCCAGGTCCCTGCCTGTCCTGTTGCAATCCCGCACTGCCACTTGGCTCCCCTGCACTTGTGGTCTGTATCTGTAACCCTACAGTCCCCGCTCTTGCTCTTATTCTCCACCCGTTGGCTGCACTCTTGTTTCTCCTTTGTTACTGCACTTCTGCATCCTACCCCACCCTCAGCACTCGCCCCTCGCCCCTTCCCTGCTCTTGCGCGATCTGAATGACACAAGGCCTAGTAAGATCTGTGTTTTGTCCTACTCTTTTGTTTCTCCCTCCTTGCCTTGTCACACCTAGAAACACTTGTGTACAGGCACGATATAAATGCCATATCATATCATTAAGGAGCACCCTACCCCTGTGTGCGCATTAAAACACACATCATGCAGAGTAACAAATGATGTACAGTGGAGGCTTATACATTTCTGAACTTAAGAGGCTTAAATGTTTGTGCCAATTAGGCAGGATCAACAGAGCACAGTGAGGGAGCCCAAACAAAACAACCTCTTTGCGCAGATGCTTGGGGTTGAGAGCAGCTCGTCGGGCAGCCCAGTTGCAGGATAGAAATCCTGCCGGTCCATCTGGGCCTCAAGTGAGGATTTTTGTCTTTTTTGTTTTTTGTTTAGCGCTCTGAGCGCGTGGTTGTGTTTCTCCCTCCTCCCTCCTCTTGCAGCCTCTTCCTGGTGCCTTCCTCCAGCCCGCCTCCCTGCCCCCCCCCTCTGATTGGCTCCATCGGGTGTCCCTCTGGACTACCCAACGGCTGCTCTCCCCGCTCGCCTCTTTGCGTGGATCCTTGGGGTTGAGAGCAGCTCGCCGGGCAGCCCAGTTGCAGGATAGAAATCCTGCCGGTCCATCTGGGCCTCAAGTGAGGATTTTTGTCTTTTTTGTTTTTTGTTTAGCGCTCTGAGCGCATGGTTGTGTTTCTCCCTCCCCCTCCCCTTGCAGCCTCTTCCTGGTGTCCTCCTCCAGCCCGCCTCCCTGCCCGCCCACCCCCCGTTATACCGACCCTCCTGGGCAGCCCCCTGCCCAGCAGCCCCCACGGCTAAGGGCCCCTCAGGCAAAGGGCGGCTCCTACGGCTGCGGCTCCCACTGTGTCTGCAGGTGTCCGCAGGGGACGCTTGGCGCCGGTCTACCTGGTTAGCTCCACCTTCTCCCTCGGCCCGCCGAAACCTACAACTGTTCACTTCATTCGCATGGTGCCTTCACTTCACTGTGCCCTGCTAATTGTGGTAAATTAGGGTTTTTCTCCCCTCGCAGGATTCTCAAACTTAGGTGGCCTCTCCACTGGGTACCTAATACGCCTTTACTGTTGTGCTCTGAAATGTGGTAAACTAGGGTTTTTTCTCCCCTCGCAGGATTCTCAAACTTAGGTGGCCTCTCCACTGGGTACCTAATACGCATTTACTGTTGTTCTCTGAAATGTGGTAAACTCGGCCTTGCCGCTCACTTCCTGTCCGCATGCTCTCGACTCGTCTGGCTTCCCCCCCACTCCCTCCTATTCCATGGTACTCTCTATCTCGCATATCTTCTCTAACTGCTTCTCTATTGACTATCCTGCTCTCCTCACTAAATCTGGTAGGAAAACGTTTAAAAAGGACATCCTGGTCTCCAACCCAGGCCTATTGCTGACACATACACTAGTGCCTGCTCCAAGGAAACTCTCACTGACATCCTCTTTTTCCTGCCTTAGCCTGACGTATGGACCCTTCATATGGTCTCTGTGCTCTCTCCTTTCTCCTCTTCTCCCATTAATGGTGGTACCCGTTGGGATGTCCTCTTGGCCCCCTTCCACTCCTCTAAGGCCATCATTAATGTCTACACTAATGGGACCGTCTTGGTCCAAGGCCCTCAGGCCAACCTTCACCTCTTTGATAGACGCTTCCCATGCCTCATCAACTTCCTTTCCTCTCCTCCTGTCCCCCCTCCTCTGTCCTCGGCTACCTTGCCTCTACCCTCCCTCCCTGCCCCCTCTCTTGCTCCTTCTTCACCTCCTTTTTCTTCACCTCCGCAGGGTGTACCTCTGATCTGTACCCCTCCCCGGAAGTCCTTCAAGGATGGCAACCTTCTCCACATTGCCACTCTTAACTCTCGCTCTGCCACCAAACCTTCCTCTGATATCTGTCGCCTTCTTGAGGAACTGGACCTTGACGTCCTCGGTCTCACTGAGACATGGATCACGGCCAGCTCTGTCACCAGCTTTGACACACTCCTACCTGACGGTTACAAGATCCTCTCCGTGCCCAGGCCCAACCGTTCCGGGGAGGGTGTGGCCCTTATCTTCCCTGAGTGGATTCCTGCCACTGTCACTCCTACGCAGACCTACTCCTCTTTTGAAGGTCTTGTCTGCCGACTCTCTCTCTCTCTCCTAGCCATTCTCTTACCGTGGCTACTATCTATCGGACACCTGGTCAAATTTCCTCCTTCCTCTCTGAGTGGGCTGACCTCTCCTCCTCACTCCTGTCCTCAACCACTAAACTCCTCTTTCTTGGTGACTTCAACATCCACCTGGATGCCTCCTGTCCCCCCTCAGACTCTTTCGTGACCTCTGCGACTCTATCTCACTCTCTATTCTCCCGTCTGGGCCTACTCATTCTGCAGGGCACACTCTTGATGCTCTGATCTCTTCTGACCTTCCCCTATCCGTCCCTCTCTCCACTCCTCTCTCCTGGAGTGATCACTTTCTCCTATCCTCCCACCTCATCCTCCCTACCCCACAGGCAAAGCCACCCTCAACACTGACACCCACCTTCTCGGTCATCCGACCCATGAAGCGCGTGTCAGTTGAGGCTTTAGCTGCCACCTTCTCGCACCCCCTCCCCTTCGGCTGACTCCCACCCTGACACAGCCCTCTCCACTCTCCACTCTGCTATATCCGATACTCTTGATATCCTTGCCCCTGTCATGAGAATCCGCCTGAAGCCCAAAGCCAAATGTAACTCCTGGTATGACTCGGATCGCGTCACCCTAAAACGCAAGTGCAGGGTGGCAGAGAGGAAATGGCGTGCTTCATGTTCATCCTCTGACAAACTGGCCTGCCGCCTGCTCCAAAGGCAATACCGTCTCTCCGTTCTCACCAAGAAGAGAGCCCTTATCCAATCCTGCATCTCTGCGGCATCTAACAATTCGGCCGAGCTCTTTAAAATCTGCAAGGAGCTTGCCAAACCTGCTGCAGTCTCTACCTCTCCTGTCCCCTCCCAGGCCCTCTGCACTGCACTGGCCTCTCACTTCATCTCTAAAACTCAGGACATCCTGTCCTCACTCTCCTCCTATCACCTCCCTCCCTCTCTTCCCGGCTCTTCCTCCGGCCCTTCTGCAGCCACCCCTCCTCCCTCCTTCTCTGCCTTTCCCCTTTTCTCTGCTGACGAGGTTTCCAGACAAGTCCGATCTATGAAAGTCTTGTCTAAACAGGTTCACCCCTGTTCCTCCAAAACTATCAAAGACCACATTGACTCCCTGGCTCCTGCCCTGGCTGACTTTTTCAACCACTCCTTTGCCTCTGGAGTCTTCCCATCCCCCCTTAAGCACTCCCTTGTGCATCCTCTTCTTAAAAACCCTCTTCCGACCCCTCCTGCCCGACTAACTATCGCCCAATCTCCATCACTCCCTTCCTGGGCAAGCTCCTGGAGAAACTGGCCATCTCCCAGCTTAACCTCCATGCTGAATCTGTTGGTAGTCTTCATGACCATCAATCTGGCTTCAGAGCTGCCAGAAGCACGGAAACTGCTCTCCTGAGGACCTGCTCTCGAACCTGGATTCCAACACTCCGTGTGTTCTCATTCTGCTCGATCTCTCTTCTGCCTTTGACACTGTCAACCATGACATTCTGCTCAACCGTCTCCGTGATAACCTGGGTATCACTGGTCAGGCTCTGGCGTGGCTGACCTCTTTCCTTTCCAATCGTCCCTCCCAGGTCCAAATGGGGTCCTTCCTCTCTGACATCTTTTTCTCTACCTGTGGTGTCCCCCAGGGTTCTAATCTCTCTCCCTGGCTTTTCAACCAGTATTTGGCACTCCTTGCCCACCGCATCGCCGCTCTCTGCCCCAATTTTCAGTGCTATGCGGACAATACCCAGCTCATTTTCAGGCTACCCTCGTCCTCCTCTCCTTCCCTCATCTCTGTCTGCTATCCAGGAATGGTGTGCCGCCAATGGCCTCTGCCTTAATGCCAGTAAGACTGAGATTCTACTCATCGGCACACCCACTCCCTCCTTCCCTGCAGCTCTCTGGCCAGCCTCTCTTGGCCCTCTTCCTGCTCCTACCTGCAAGGCAAAAAACCTCAGGGTCATCTTTCGACTCCACACTCTCCTTCTCTCCTCATATATCTGACATCTCTAAGAAGTCACACTACCAGCTGCACCTCCTCAGAGGTATTCTTCCCTTCCTCTCCTTCCCCCAGAAGCTCACTGTCTCCCGAGCCCTGGTTCTCTCGAAGCTGGACTACTGTAACAGCCTCTATCTTAATCTGCCTGCCTCCACTCTCCGCCCTCTGCAACTCATCCAGAACAGGACTGCGAGACTTGTCCTTTGCCTCAAGCCCAGGGACCGTATCTCTCCAGGACTGAAATCTCTACACTGGCTCCCAGTGGCTGCGAGGATTAAGTTCAAAACCCTCTGCATTGTCCACAAGGCCTTCTGGGGCCTAGGGCCTAAATACCTTCAACTCTCTCTTCCTAAATATCTTCCTTCCCGAGCCGTTCGCTCATCCGTCTCCAACTCCCTCAGGGTCAGCCGCTTCTCGAAGCAACGAGCTGGGGGTAGATCTCTCTCCGCGGCAGGGGCCTCCCTCTGGAACAGCCTTCCTGCCTCCCTGAAACTTGAGGAGAACCATCTCCGCTTCCGGAAGCACCTCAAAACCTTCCTCTTTGCTTCTGCTTTCTCTTTCCCTCAGCCCTGCTAAATTCTTCACTGAAACTGCACTGAATCTGCAACTGGGCCACTCTCTCCGACCTCGGTCCTTGGCCCAGCCACTCTCCACTTGCACTGCCTCCCTGGCAACCCCTGCACTGCGGGACTGTCTCTGTATCCTTACAGCCCCCCCTCCCCAGCACTTGTCTGCACTTACCTTGCACTTGCCACCAGCTGGCCCTATTACTTATTTTTTATTCTACTTACCCTGTACTGCACTTCCCCCCTCCCCTTCCCCTTGCACTTTTCCCTCCCCCCTACCCCGGCACTTGCGCGATCTAAATGACACCTGGTCTAGTAGGATCGTTGTCTGTCTTCCCCTTGTTTCCCCCTCCCTGCCTCGTCGTGCCTTGAAACACTTGTGTATAGACGCGTTACAAATGCCATATCATATCAGGGTTGCTTGAGGGGGGTTCTCACTCCCCCCAAGAAAATGTTTGAAACATTGGGTTAAAAGTATGCATTTTACAGCACTTTCTTTGCAAAATTGGGTAGAAATCCATACAGTTTGCAATTGGTTTTGTATGGAAGCACATGAAAATTCCCAATAGTTGCAAGTCACAAATTGTGCATAGGAACATTTTCCAATACATTTCATGCCGCCTTTCCACGTGAGATATGCTAGTATAAAAATATATTCATGCTGGTTGTTCTAATTATGTCGATGCAGGCTGCATCAATATATGCCATTATTACCATGTACGGACTCCCAGCCAGTAAAAATGCCATGCCACAGAAAGTATATCCAGGCTGACTGTGTACCATAAGTGTTATTACTGGCTAGATTGGCCTAAATTCAATGTGGGCCAATTTAGCCAAGTAGTATGTTTGCTTTAACCTTGATGCATAGCCATGTGCATCAAGGGTAAAGAGCACTGGCAATGCTAACAGTTTGGGCATTCGTGTAGGCATGGGAAAGGCACTTCTGTATTGCTATTAGCTGGCCATTGATAGTGCCAGTGCAAAATGGTTTGAGTACCTGAGCAGCTAATAGCAGTGCCTGGTAAATGCCTAATACTTATACACAAGCCACAAATGTTGGATTTGCCAATGCTTATTTTTAAAAGAACTTCAGTGAAAGACACGCAGGGTGTTTTTAAATTGAGTGGCCAAAGGCAGACCTGATTAAGACATTTTTATTACACCAGTTACGTGTTTACAACTCCAATGAAGTCATGAATTCTCAGAAGACTCCTTTGAGGAAACACTTGCAGGCACATTGAGGGCAACGTTTGATGGCAGGGCATGTTTAAAGCTAGCTCAAAGAGTTCCAGTGAGGAGGTGTTTTGGGTGGGGAGGGCAGGAACTGGGTGAGAATTGCCATAGGGATTAGCATGGCCATGAAAATCATCTGCACCTGCATTCATATCCATACATTTTTAGGTCATTGAAATCATGATGTGGGGTTAGCACTTGCATGCTAGGGGAGTGGTTAGAAGGGAAGTGGTGACATGAGATATCTCATTCTCACAGCAGTCCTTAAGTGTGACGTTTCAGAAATGAAGGCAAGAGGTAGCTGCTTGTAACATTGAAGCTTCACCAGAATAGTCTCATTCGAAAATGTGGAAAGATGTTAGGTGCCCCCACCCAAGGAAATGTGCCCCTTCCTCACAGCCTCTGACGTTAGCGCCTCTCCCAACATTTGAAGTGTTTGTCCCCTTTCCCCCCAGACATTTTAGCCTAGGTGCACCTCTGATGCCATGAACCCACCCCTTAATGAAGTGGCCCCCAGGGTGGCTTCATTTAGGGGTGGTGCTGAACACACACTCACAAAAAACACTTTCACCCATGCATTCATCCACCAGTTACACAACTCCATACATGCATGTATACATAAAACCAAACACAGCATTGACACAAACACCAACATGCATGCATGCATTCATACATTCACATATACTAATTTAAATACACATATACACTTTTAATTTAAAATAAAAAACACTTACCTTACCTCCATGCACCCTTAAAAAGCATCCACGCAGCCGACACGAAGACATGCTGCCTTACAAGAAAGAGAGGAGTCCTCTCCTATCAGTTAGCGTGGTCATGCTGAGCAACATGGACACATTGAATGACAAGAGAGGACTCCTCTCCCATCAGTCAGCGTGGTCACGCTGAGCAACCTGAACACACTGACTGACAAGAGAGAACTCCTCTCCCATCAGTCAGCGTAGTCATGCAGAGCAACATGAACACACTGACTGACAAGAGAGAACTCCTCTCCCATCAGTCAGCGTGATCACGCTAACAACATGAACACACTGACTGACAGGCGAGGAGTCCTCTCCCATCAGTAAGCGTGGTCACGCTGAGCAAAGTAAACACATGACTGACAAGAGAGAACTCCTCTACTATCAGTCAGCGTGGGCATGCTGAGCAACGTGAACACACTGATTGACAGGAGAGGAGTCCTCTGCTGTCAGTTAGCGTGGTCACGCTGAGCAACGTGAACACACTGATTGACATGTAGACATGCTGCCTGACAAGAGAGAATTCCTCTCCCATCAGTCAGCGTGATCACGCTGACAACATGAACACACTGACTGACAGGAGAGGAGTCCTCTGCTGTCAGTCAGCGTGGTCACGCTGAGCAACGTGAACACATTGACTGACAGGAGAGGAGTCTCTCTTGTCATTCAGCATGTCCACGTTATCAGCTGAATGACGGGAGGCAGCAGAGCCCACTTCTGAGCCCTGCTGTCTCCCATTATGTTGCTGTTTGTTGTGGAGCCAAACGGCTTCACAAGAAACAGCAAAATCATTGCGGGGGCAGCACAGTCCCCCGTGTGAATAAAGGACACGGGAGACTGTGCTGCCTTCCACTTAGGAGAAGGGGCCGCGAGGCGCCCAGCAAGCGCGAGGCCCGGGGCAGTTTGCCCCCCCTGCACTCCCCTCGTGACGGCCCTGATCCAAACTCCCAAACAAACACACCTGCTGTTTAAGGGAATGGTCAGTGCAGTGCATTAAAGTGCAAGTTTCAACTTCTTCCTACATTTTTATTTTAAAAAGAAACCATTCCGGTATGGTTTCTTTTTAAAATAAAAGTATAGGAACAATAAAAACCCTTTTTTTAAAGTAGAGGAGCAACGTTCCCAACCGCTCCCGCCCACTTCAACCACAAGTGTGTTTTCTTTCATTGCAAATGTTATCATGTGACAACCATTTGATGAAAAAGTCTATGGGAATTTGAAAGCTTATACATCTACCATCGCAGTATAATATTATAGCCTTGTAGAAGGAGGAGTCATTATCAAGTGATTATGACCCCACCTGAGCTCATTAACTCTATTAGTACATAGTTGTAACAGCAATGCCTGTTTGGAGTTTTGGCGGTGAAGTAAAAAACTTGAGTTCAATAGTAACTAGAGTAACTAGCAAACTGTGTAAATTAACTTTGGTTTTATCTTGTCGTATTTCAATAATAAGTGTCTGCATAAGGTAAGCATTTTAACTGTAAACTTGGTAGAACCGGAACGAGTTTAACATCAGCATGCATGAGATGTGATATCAAATTAAACAGTTTCTCTGAAAGAAATTGAAATCACTTTCCCACGTTCTACCTTTTTCTTTGGTGCAGTAAAATGGAAATTGCAGTGAAAAAGAGATCCTCATAAAGATAGAGGGCCTGATTCTGAGCTTGTGATAAAAGGTTTATGGAAATGCAACATCCTCCACTACAGTTTCCAGCACCATCATTCTGGGGTGGATGGAAATATTGGAGGGGGGGTGTGCTTTCCAGCAGCAAAAGCTGCTAAAATCACACGTTGTAGTGGAAACATGTGCTCCAGTGACATTGCAAGCGTTTCTTAATAGACAGCCGCTTTTCTAGTTTAAGAACGTTTTCTTAAACTTTTATTAAACTAGAAAAGTGGTGTTGCACTAAGAAATTGATTATTTATAAAGGGGAAATGTGTGCAGTAGACTTTCACGGCACCTCAAAGGTACTGTATTTGTCCTCCTTTTTCTGTTGTGCTAAACCAGTGCTGCTGGGAGGAGAATCCCCTCCATGTGGATCCCTTGCATCCGTGATGGTTGCTAGGGCTGTTGTCAAGCCATATATCAGGCACATGCAAAAGCTGAAGCGTTCCTGTCCCTGCACCACATGATTTCTCCATCAGAATATGGTGTTTGTAAGTAAAGTGTTCCTGCTTCGTGGAGGGAAGGATGTCTGGTTAAATTAAATCTTGCCCAGAAGTTGTATTTTTGTTTCCCTGTCTGTTTTTGAAGTCACATTGTTTAGAATACCAGTAGTTAATGACTGCACTTCAAAATGTCTGATTGGTTGGGAAGAGGTCACTAATGTTCTCTATGTGCTATATAGCCTTACAGACAGAGGTTGGGTTCATTTTCACAGGCAAATGACCTGCTTGCAAATTATCAGCAGAGGCAAAGCAGAAGGAAAAGTATCATTATCTCAAGCGATAATTATCATGCCGGTCTATAAGACTATTTTTTTTAATTGTATTTTATTGTTTAGAGCACAGACCTCGCTTGAGAGCAGCAGGCCGGTGTAGAGGGTGTGGATACCAGCATTCGAACTGGCATCTCTTAACAGTAGCACAGTACTGTGAGTTGTGGACTGTGGGTCCATTGCGAGTAGTCCTTGGCCAGCGATAGTAGCACACAGGTAATGTAGCAATACATGTTTTGGATTTGTGGTGGTGAAGTATAACATGTTAGTTTAAAATGAGGAGAGTACACACAATGTGCAAGTAAATTTAGCATGGCTTCATTTTGTAATAATTAAATCACTACGTTGTCTTTAGACGGTAAAAATTGTAATTTTAAACTAGATTGAATTGTAACAGTTTTAATATTACTTTGTTTTAAGTGAAAAGTTAACGCAAATATTTTTTCTTAACAAAATTGAAAACATTGTTCAATATTTTCCCTTTCACTTTGTTGTGTTAAATTAGTTGTGAAGTCTTGTTCAAATACACTTTTCTGGGCAATTGCTTTGTTGTTTCTCGAATGCAAAGAAAGGCTTTTTTTTGTTTCCCTACCTGCATCTGAAGTCAGGGTGTCTGGAATGCAGTCAATAGCAGTATTAATTGGCAGCATTCAGAACATCCTGATTGGCTGGGAGGAGGTCAAGAATGAACTCCAGGTGATAATTTCAGTTAAAAGGTGTCCGATAAAAGATATCAAAACTTGGATTTTGTTTGATTTTAGATATGCACACAGCATCAACCCTTGTCTCTACATTGTATACTCAAGAGATTCAATGGATTTAGGAGTTATTGCCTATGTCATCTGTAGTGTACATTCTCTTGGTTTGATTTGAAGTACAGTCATTAGATAATCTTCATTACTCTTTACATTGGCTATTTGGCAGCCTGTCCTGGAACAAGACAACCTTGCCGTCCAAGCCTTAGTGATTATGTAAAAGTTAGGATCTCATTGAGAGTGAGAGATTGATAGCCCAGTGGGCTGCTTAGATGTCCCTGGACCTTGACATGGCTGCTATTAACTGTGCATCAACATATTTGGCCTACCATTGGAATAGGTTGTTGTGCATTCATTTATGATAATCTCCTGCTTTTAGAGCAAGTACAACATATGCAAATTGAAGTTTGACTTGGTAGGGCTCTCGAATTTCAGTTGACCGTTATATAAACTCTGTATTAACAGCTTGTGCGGGGTCCTCTAGTAAAACTGTCAAACTGTCAGATGGCCAGAAGAAGTATAAAATTCGGACAAAGTCTTCTATGTGTTTTGCCAAAAGTGTGCCACAACTTGGCCCTAGGGAGTTTAATTTATAAAGGCAAAAGAGACAAAAATATATAATATACCTCCTTGCTTTAGGTAGCAATGGCAGAGATTAGGCTATACTCTCCAGAGGAATAGGCCAGCAGAGGAAAAATCCAAGTAATAACAGTACAGAAAGGACTTGATAAAAGGAATGGCTAAGCTAGAGTATACATATATATATTTTTTTCTTTTTTTTATACAGGGAGGCCCTGATGGGAGGCCCTGATAAATCTATCAAAATCTTCTGTTCTTCATTGCTTATGTTACTTTGTTCATAATTCAGTTGACTACAGTTGCCTTATCAATGATGAGTTTGTCCTTTAAGTTTCAGGTAAGAGACCTACGTCCTTCAAGGCTCGAGCAAAGGCTCAAACAAAGACTCCATCGGTTGAACCTCAGTTGGAATCCCTTATGTTGGACAGCTTAACGTTGTTTAATTCTTTGAAAGTTGCCTCGATCAGGTTTACTGTAGCCATTGACCATCTGGTGGATTCACCTGATATTAGTCTGTTCCATAGATCGTTTTCTTGGAACATCCATGGGTTCTCCGTCACGTCAATGGTAGTAGAAAGATTGTTCTGTTGTGCTTGTTCTTTTCGCAGTCTAAGATTAAGTGCCTTAAAGTTTCTTTTGTTGCCGGCTTTTTGCATAGTCGACAGTCCGTCACGTTGAAGGGGGATCTGATAGTAAGTATTTCCTGCGTTGGTAATAAGTTAAGTCTGGCTTTCATCAGCAAGTTTCTTTTTCTTTTATCTGGGAATTTGGTGCAGTACTTGATTGGTGCTTTAACTTTGTTAAAGGTTGGAGGCAGATGGGTAAGGAGTTTGTTATTAGCTGCCAGATCGAGGGTTCGTATCCAGTCAGTCCTTATTATTTTTTGCTTGATTCTGTTGGGATTTTCTTTGAGCTCTTTGACAGAGCATGCAATTTCCTGCAACTTCACTCTCCTTTTTTCTTTCCATTTTCCCAGCGCTGCGCACTTAGTGTTGCTCATTTCGTCATTGATAATGGAAAAGGCCGGCAAGGGATTGTCCAGGATGGTTTTTCTGAAGAAGTTCATGGCTGCTTGTTCCACCATGGATTCTAAAGATATTAGGCCCAGCTCCCTTCGGATTGCTGCCATCGAAGTCGACTTGGGAAGTCACAAGACTGCTTTCCAAATTAAGCCTTCAAGTTTGGTCCAAATGTTGGGGGGAATTACGAGCGAGACTTCCATCCCATAGATCAGCGCAGGGATGATTTTTCCCTTCTAAAAGTTTAAGGCAGGTGTTAGGGAAAATTTGCCAAATTATTTGTCAACCGATCGTATTTGCGCCGTTAATCGTTTAGCTTTGTCCCATAATGTCCTTTGCATCGCCAATGATGTCTTTGAGCTGTCTAGGTCGACTCCCAAGTATCTTATCGATTTAACTGTCTCGATTTTTTCTTTTTCCAAGACTGGTTGTTTCGATCTTTTGTTTGCCGCTTTTTCAATTGTCAGAATTTTAGTTTTGTTTTTATTGATAAGCAGGTGATTTTGGGCGATGTATTTGGCCAAGTTATTTAGTTTCCGCTGAAGACCGATTATTGTCTGGTCGATTAAGATAATATCGTCGGCGTAAAGGACTCTTGGTATAGTAGTTTTGCCTAATTTTGGAGGAAAGCATCTTGTTTCTTTTTCAGCATGTTGGAAATCACTTAGGAACGAGATGAAGAGAGATGGTGCTAGGGGGCAGCCCTGCTTGACTCCTCTTGTGATCCCGATCTCTTCTGATAGTGTTCCTTCTGAGTTTCATTCTTACAAAATTATCTGAGTGCAGGGATTTAATTGGGTCTAGAACTGAGTGGGGACAGTTCCAAGTCTCAAGTTTTGTCCAGAGAGAGTTGCGGTCAATTTTATCAAAAGCGTTTGATAAATCGATGAAGGCTAGGTGGATCTTTGGAGCACCTTCCTTTACCTTTGCCGATAACATGTTTATAATCATGATGTTTACCGAGGTCGATCCTTTCTTTTGAAATCCCGTTTGGAGATTGTCCCGGTGTTTGCTGCTCTTTTCCCACAGTCGAAAATGATCCAGTAGAAGGGAAGCATAGATTTTGCCAATGACGTCTAAAAGGGCGATGGGCCTATAGTTGGCCGGGTCTTCGCGGCTTCCCTTTTTATAGACGGGGACAATTACAGCTTTCAGCCATGATTCCGGGATTTCTTTTTTTTTTTTCACACTCTTCAAAGATTTTGCTTATCACCTCCGACCATTGATTAGGAAATTGCTTTAGCATCGCTTTGGTTAGTCCGTCGGGACCAGGAGCTCTGGAAGATTTGAGCTTCATGATTTTAGCTTCTATGTCCTCTCTGTTTGTGAGGTTAACCCATCTGAGATTCTTATTAGTTGTTTCGAGGGTAGGTGAATCCTTAACCTCCTCAAATTCCGAAGTTATGTAGGATATCCATTTGTTTTCTTCTACCGCATTGCACAGAGGCTTATGCTGGGTCTTGGTTGACTTGTTAAGAAGCGACCAGAATTCGTTCGATTTTTTTGACATCAGGCTTTTCATCATAGACTCTGCGTCAAGTTGGTATTGTAGAGCCTTGTGTTGTTTTTGCCAAATGAGATATCGTTTGTTCTCCTTACGCCAGAGCTCCCAATCAGATGGGTCATTGGATTTTTTTGCTCTTCTTTTCAGACAGCGGCTCAATTTTCTTTGATTGACCACTTCTTTGTTGAAAGCATGTGGAGGCTGAGCTGATATGTATGATTTCCTCCACGGTTTTTTGTAGAGCAATAGGAGTGGTGTGTAATCCGGTCTTTCTTTTATGTTCTCCGAGTTGTTGGACCCGACTTTCTTGTCCCATGCGCGACTCCGTTTTAGAATATCATTTTCCGTTAATCTTAGTCGCAAGCACTGACTGCTGAGTTCGGTTTCTAGAGGATATGTAGGCTTTGCTTTTCTCTGTCCCTTCCACGAGCACGAAACGAGATTATGGTCACTGTTGGTTGTTCTTCCGACTCCAAAACTCGTAACGTGATCTATCAGGCCCGACGAGATGCAAATATGGCCAATTGTGGCACTCAACTCTCCCCTCTCCCAGGTTGGGATATTACTTTGGTTCGGGAAGAGGGTATCAATGATTTGAATGTCCCTTTCAGTGATTAGTTCTTACCATGCTTTCCCTCGTTTCCTCGTGGGATCTAATGTGGTGGATTTAGCCAAGTGGGAGTCGGTGCAGGAGGCTTTGAGGTCGCCACAAATGATTATTCCGATGTCTTTAAAGGTCTCATATAGGTGATCAATCGTGGAGCCCACCATGTTCTCACAAAATGATTCCGTTGACATTCTCTGTGGGTTCCAGTAGCAGTTGATAATAGCCAGTTTTTTATGGTGACCTCCGTCGAGATTGGGGTCCTGACTGTGCCACGATGTAACGCACACCAACATTTCGTATGCTTCCTTCCATTTCTTTGGTTCGTCTAAACCCACGCCTATTTTAAAGGCAGTCAAAAGGCCTGCTGACGGTCTTCCCAGCACACCTTTTAACGCTGGGGAGACTTGGACGGTGAAGCCGTCAAGCGTAGGTTTGGCCGTTAACCATGTCTCTTGCAGACACAGTATATCAAAGCTGCCCAGGTTCACGTCACTCAGCTGTGTTAGATGAGCGTGTCCTCGGGTGTTCCATGATCCCAGGCAGAAGTTCTCTTTGTTGGGCCGCTCCTCTTTACTCTTAGGAATGGTGCTGTTCGAGAGGGTTGGCCCTGGTCGTTGCTATTTATTACTGTTTGTAGACCACGTTGAACGGAGCCAATTCCAGGGACCTTGTGGCTTGCGCACTACAGGATGTGATTCTGTGTGTTTTATCCTGTTGAGGTTTCTAGAAGAGTCCTCTCGTCTGTAAGGGTGGAATTCATCCTTTCCCAGGCTTAGGTCACGTGTTTCTCCCGAACGACTAGAGTTTGTTTCCTCCATTTTTGCAGGTATCTGTTGGTTAACGTTCTTGTTTCTGTCCTGGTTCTTTATTTCTGTTATTTTGAAACCCATTTCCCTCAGTTCTTGACAAGCATTTTGTTTAATTTTTTTCCTTCTCTCCGATTCAATATGGATGTAGGCTTTGGGTCTTCCGTTACTGTGGTAGGGCTCTACTAATTTGATGTTTTCAGTTTTTAAGTGGTTTAGCGTTTTGGATCTTTTCATAATCTGCAGATTCTTTGACCTATTGAGAGGGTCTTGGACCTTCATGGGCTCTAGCTGTCCTATTTTGAATATCTCTGACCGACTATGTCTTGGCTGGCCCTTGACCCCCCAATTCTCTTTTGTTGCTCTCCTGCCTCTCGTGTCTTCTTGTTTTGTTAGAGAGACTCGTGTGTTTGTTATGATCACTCGCAACAGTAGAATTTTGCCTTTCTATTGGCGCAGTTTTGGGTCTTGTTTTTTCCTCTAAACTTGAAGGTTTGACGTTTTTGCACGTGACTGTAGAGATTTGCCTTTCTATTGGCGCACTTTTGGGGATTGTTTTTTCATTTGATCTTAAATCGGGTGATGCTTTCTCCTCTTTATTTCCTCGGGCTATTAGTTCCGTTAATACAAATCCCAACTGTTTAATTTCCTTGAAGGCATGGCTGTCAATGTTGCTAAGTGCTTCCTCTTTCACGTGCAAAATATGCTTTGGCTAGGCTTCTGGAGTGGTAGGGTTCAACTCTCTCAAGATCGTCAGATCTGATGTTCCTTAAGGCTCTTGTTTTTTCCATGAGATGAATTACGGTTGAGCGGTTAAGAATGAGGTGGTTTTTTCTTTCTTGTTGCTCCAATTTGAGGATGTGCCTTTGTTCCTTCGGAGTCGTGATAGTGAGCTGATCTTGACTTTTTTCGCTGTTTGTTTCCAAGCGATGAGGCTCTGGTGTTTTTGTTATAGGGTCCCCTCTCTTTGGGCTTGTTTTGCTTGTGGTCGTAGAGGTGCTATCCTCGTCTGTGCACGTTGAGGCGTTTATAGGTTGGGATATGTCCATTAGGACATTGTCAAGCAAGAAATCTTCTGTGGTTCTAGGTGAGTTGATGATGATTATTTCTTCTGTTTGTGTATCCATCTTCTGCGTGGTCGGCGATTTGTTTGTAGGAACGAAGTGTGCCGAGTCGTTCCTTACTTTGTCGGGAGCCAACCTTCCGGTTTGTGGCGCTTTGGTTTGAGTTTGATCCACCTTCGGGTTTGCGCGATGGTTTGAAATTCTATTTGCCGGCTGTTCCTGGGCCGGCTGCGGCCTTGTTGGCCCATCCCGGAACGTCTGTAGGGTTACTGAGAGCCCTTCCATTGTGGCGATCTTTTTTTCCAGTTCTTCTATTCTTGCGTTCCTTAGTTGGTTTTGTCCAGTTTTCTGCACTTCCTTCCCGTTGAGGTAGCTCTCTACATGTGAAATTTTTGTAATCATGTTGGAAAGTATTGCCGTATTGTCTTGTAGGTCTTCTTTTATTGCCTCGTAGAGTTTGGAGAAAGGTACTAATACGACTGACATAGCTGACATGACTGTAATCATGTCCGGTTTTTCGTTTGTTGAGGCTTTCTGTAGTCCTACTGCTATGTCACTCAGACGGCGGTTCTTAGGGGTGAAAATAGTGTTATCAGACCTTTTTTGTGGAAGCAGGGGTTCTTGATTTAATATTTCCGGTAAGGCGTTCTGGTCGAGCTTGTCTAAATTTTGGCTTTTGGATCTTCCTTGTTTAGTTGATTCTGGCCTCCGATGGTTACCTTCTCCTTCCCTTGACGTTTCAGACGGGGTTTTTAATGAGCCTGTAGCCAAGTGTGGTTTTGTCCATGTATATCTCTGCTCGTTTGTACCAATTGAACCTTTAAGGGTTTGGTCATTTTTTGGGCTTGCGTTGGGCGTGCTGCTCGTCGTTGCTTGGGTTTTTGGAGGTGACTTTTTGTGCGGTGACTGGTCTATCGTTAGTGGCCTTGCTGGTTCTGTACTGTCCTTATCTTCTTCCAGCGTTTTCTTTAAGATCTCACTGTTTTTAGGTAGGTCACTTTTTTGCGTCCAAATAGAGTCTGTGATTTTCTGCTTGCTGCCTGTCGATTGCTTGTGCAGTATTTCAAGCATTTCCGCGTCGGAGATTTCTAGTTCTGAGGTTAACTTTCTTTTGAATTGTTTGGTAAAGAAGGCCTTTAGGGGGCATGAGAGTGAGGGGTTTGGTAGAGTTTCCTTTTGCTTTCTTCTCCTTTTTATGACTTTAACGAGTTCAAATTCTCTCACGTTGGATTCAGGTTCCTCTTCCCTGTTTTCTAACCCTTTTTTGACTCCTTGTTTTTTTTGAATTTTCGGTTTGTTATTTTTTTTTTTATGGGCTTGCTTTTCTTTTTCCCAACTTTTTTGGGCGATAGGGTCTGATCTTCCTCGAGATTGGTTGCTTGATTTCCTGATTTGTTTACAGATTCACAATCGGAAATTTCTTCAATCTCTAGATCTGAAATCTCACAGTTATTCGGTATTCTAGCTGTCAGCTCCTTCGGCTTCTTCTTTACGTTTGTATACACAGAGGATGGAGACTTCTCGTGCATTGGAAGTGGCACCAAGTCTCCCTTAACTATTTCGTAAAGGTGAAGTTGTGGTTTTGTGGTTTGGCCCGTTTAGGGCAAGTCTATACTGTTCAGTTTCAATACTGGGTTAGCTGTGGGATCCGTCGGTTTGCCAGGTGGAGTGGCCTCCCTGGGTTCGATGGTGTTAGCCTTGTGCTCGTTTCCTCTCTGCTCTTTCCCTTAGATTTTTCCGGGTGGGAGGGCTCGATGGCGCGGTCCATTGCCCCGCTGTCTTCTTCAGTTGAGGTGCCTTGTGTGGAGGCGTCCTCTGTGGTGCTCTTTGCGATGGGTGGTCTGACTTCTTCTGTCGGTGTGATTGATATTCCCGCTCCGCCCACCGTGTTCGGATTTGCCTCGGGCAGGGGCCGTCCTCCGACCGCTCCTGCGCCAGGGTCACTCGCCCGAGGGCTTGCGGCAGCAGGGAGTGAGTGGGCCGACTCTTCCATCGCGTCACCGGTCTTCGCCGGTCCCGGTCCACGGTCCAGCCCACCCGTGGCGGGTTCCCACGGATGTTCAGTGCTGGGTCCGCCTCTCTAGGATCGTCAGCTTCCTCAGCTGCTGTGGCGGGCCCAGGAACTCCCTCGCTGGACGCAGTGGGATTACATGTGGTAAGTCTTGCTTCTCGTTTGGAGATCTCTGCGTATTTAAGGGCTTGGTGCTCCCTTATAGTTGGTGTAGGTTGAGTGTTTTCTGAGGTCGTGGGACTTTTCCCGTGCTGCTCGATCGGCCTTTTGTGCAGGCTAGGAATCTCTGCACACTTTTCTATAGAGACAATAGATAGTTTGCTAGGATGTGTTCGATTCGTGGATGCCGTACTTGGTGTCCTAGCGGATTTTGTTCTAGGACGCACTTCAGGCTCCATTAGTGTCCTGCTCCGCGTCTGCAGCGGACTGCGGCAGACTGCTCTCACACTCGGCTCCCAGACTCGGCTCCCCGCTCCGCGGGTAGTTTGGGAAGATAAAGGCTGCTTCCGCAAAAGGACGTTGAGAGGCTGCAAAGACTGCGGCAGACTGCTCTCACACTCGGCTCCCAGACTCCGCTCCCCGCTCCGCGGTTAGTTTGGGAAGATAAAGGCTGCTTCCGTAAAAGGACGTTGAGAGGCTGATGCTGCCTGGAAACTGGAAAAGAGCGTTTGCTCAACGGACATATATATATCAAAATATCATTCTGTATAGTGAGTAAGTAAAGTAAGTTTCTTTCGGATAAGTAAAAATCCATAAATCTTGAAAGCGGACAGGACAGAATATAAATAATCATTTGCAAAAAATGTAAACATTGAATGGTTCATCGTTAGAATGTAAAAACCTTGAAAAGCAATAGTAAAACAGGCTGTCAATGGGCCTGAAAACATAGAGCAAAACTAATTACAGGGAATCCTATTCCTTATGGACATTGCTTATTCAAAATGTATGTTAAGGCCCAAGGTGCCGCCATGTCATTTTCCGAAAGCAAATAAAGAAATCTTGATCAGCACTGTCGCAAGTTATGACTCATGAGTATTGGAAAGAGTATACTAAGTGTCAGGGCACTATATTTCAGGCAAAGAAACATCACCTGAAAAGAAATGTTAGGTATGTATGGGCAGAATTAACAATAAGCTTGCCTTCTGGACTGCTTGGCCAGATAAACCATCTAATAAAAGGTGGAGGGAAATACACATTTTCTTCAAATGGCCCAGATGGAGAGAACAACAAAGGATCCCCAACCATTTATTGGAGTTTTTGAGGTTCTTTCTCTTATACAATATTTGAAGTAATGGGTTGGAATGATTACACTTACCACAGAAATTCCAGAATATGTGAGGTTAACAAACCCATACAACGTACAGTCACTTCTGTAGGGGAATATAGGAAGAACGCCAATAGATGCCAGGCGGTTAAGCACACACAGGAGCATTTTGCAACACATTTTCATGATGCCTGTGTCCTAAGCCCACCTCAACAATGCCAGGGTTTCCCTGTTAAAATAATTTTCATGCTAGCAGTTCCCACAATATATGCCAGAAATACCAGTTCAGAAACTTCTCATGCTGCTCTGACAATATATGCCACCATGCCACTGTAATAGCAGATTTTCATGATAACGGATGTGCCCAATATATGCCAGTATTACCACTATGGGAACATAGTTTCATTCATACAGTGCCCAGTATATGCCAGCATTGCCCTGTAAAACACATGTTACATTGCCTGCCTGCGTATAACAGTTTAGGCCAGTGTTGCCATGGTATAAATGACTGTTGTGGTGCCTGGCCAACTCCCATCCTACACAGGCCCTATTTCAGGCACATACAAATACACACATAACACATAACACATACACACACACAAATGGGTCCATAAATGCCTTTCTCCAAGTATTACCTTCTGTGCAGAGCATGGGGCTACTAAGCTGGCTACGCAAGGCAAGTAACGGCATGAATGCTCCAGTTTGCCAACTTCAATGAAAGCAAATAAAAGCAGCTTTATTACCACAGCAGACATGGCCAATGGTTCTTACAAGGCTTGGGAAGCAGAACATCCCCAGCTTTACATGGACCAGTTGACATGAGTTATCCAGGCCACTGAGGATGAGAAGGACATCACTTATCCTATAACACCTGCTGGCCCGGGAGTTTGCAGCTCAGCTCAGATGATCACTGTATTTAAGTGGCAGATTAGGTTTTACTGGGCCTGCCCTCCTTTCATTGCATGAATGATTGATAGGTTACTGCCTTGTCACACATGTAAGAAGTGTCCCCTCCTTTTAAGGGCAAGGCACAGCATAGACATACTTCTACAATAGGCAGATTGGATAGCTGCCAAATGAAATGCAGGAGGGATGTATAAAGTCATGAGAAATAAAAGTACAATTAGAAAAAGGGTCATAACACATAAATAGTCATTCACAAAGCTTTCTTCGGGTCAAGGTATGATAGGGTACACAACATGTTCTAGAGCCCAATGCTATACCCAGTGGTAAGGGTACAACGTGTGCATGGACCTGACCACTTTAGTCTTTGGGGACTCAGTAGTGTGGAGCCAATCTTTCATGTGCTTCACATGGATTCAAATTGTGGTTTGAGTTCTATGACTCACCCGGCAGTACACGGTTACCACAACTGTGTCTTCAATTTGGGTTGCTCAACAGTTTCAATGGTGTTCAATTGCATCACTCGTGTTTTTGAGATGGGCAAATGTACAGATTTAAACAGTGGCTTGATGGTGTAAAACAGAATTCAATCAATTTTTAGGGGGTCTGCAAATAAGTTAAATGCTGCTCTGTCTCGGGGTTATGGCATCAAAGTGGCTCAGTGGTTATCTGGTGCAAAAAGGGGCTTCAAGGTTTAACACGTGGTCTGTTACATGGAGACATGCGCGTTTGACTGGCGTGTTGAAGGTGGCTTAGTGGCACATTGCTGACTCAAATATTATTGTGGGTCTGCTGAGCAACAGCAGCAGCCAGAAGCAACACTTGCTGGCTCTGAAATACACAGGCTTGTTCCAAGAGCCTCCCAAACACCAAGCTGAAGTCTTCAGAGGCCCCTCCAGGCCCCCTGTGCGCTTGCGGGTGTCTGTCTGTCCCACATCTCTGCTCCTCAGCCCTCTGCATCAGAACATATTTTTGATTTACCCCAAAAGCCTCTCTTCTCTTCCAGAGGGACAATAAGGGAAGGGCCTCTCTCTTTTGATTCTCCTGCCGTCACTCCTATGGAATTAGATTTTAAGCCCATAAACAAAACATAGTAGGCCGTTCCCTCCTCATTGACACATGAACACTAGCAAATGAGTTGTTGTTTCAAGCCCCCTCTTGAATTCAATGAGGACATTTCCGAGCTATGGCTGCAATTCATAAATCACCTTTCCTCATCACCCCCTGTCTGCTGTACAGGCTCTACTTTGGCAGCCCCCATTCACATCCACGCTTTCAGTAGGATAAAGTGACTTCCCGTATTGCAACACAGACAGCGGCAGCAGCTCTGAGAGATGGCCAATTTCTTAGCATTTGCACTCTGTCTCAAGACGAGTCAGTGAATGGAAAATGTAGCATATGTATTTATGGTAAACCCAATATTCATTTATTTATTTAGATACTTATATAAGGCACCATTTGTCCAAAAGCCTCAGGGCACCCGGACATGCAATGAAAAAGCTGAATAAACAACCACAAGGCAGAACAAGATTCATACTAAAACTGAGTGCTCAATTATTTTATTAAAAAGGTATGTCTTCCATACTTTTTTTAAAATCGAGATGGGCAGTTGAATCCACACACTGGGCCTCATTACGACCCTGGCATTAAGGGTTTAACGGCGCCGTAAAAGGTGTCGGCGCCGTTAAACCCTTAACGCCTGATTACGAGGTCCCTTTGCGGGACCCGACCTTAACGGCTGGTTTTACCAGCCGTTAAAGTAGGGTGCCGCAAAGGGACCTTGGTGCTAAGTACGGTGCCGCAATTTGCGGCACCGTACTTAGCGCCTTCCCATTCCCATTGAGCCCTATGGGGCAAAAATGGGAATGGGGAAGGGCCCATGGTGAATGGGGAATTACCGCCCCGCCAACCTTGGAATGGGGCGGTAATTCCGCCATTCACCATGGCGGTCCCCTGCATGGACCATGGTGCTAATAGCACCATGGTTTAGCGCCGGGGTCGTAATGAGGCCCACTGTGTCAAAACAAATACCACTGTATTTAGCTAACTTTAGCCAGGGTTGACAAAGCAGGGTACTGTCATTGGAGTGCAGCATTCTCATGCACGGCTTGGTTTGCAAGTGATCAGCCTAATAGCAAGGAGCATCCCCTGAGATGCACTTCTGTGCTTACATTAGTACTTTATGCTGTATCCTGTGCTTCACCGGTAACCAATGCGATGAGCGTCTGGCCACCTTAACATGGTCATGTCTACCAAGCCTGAGAATAGCCCGATGGCCACATTCTGAATCACTTGCAATTTGTTCAGGTTGGCCTTAGCGGTACCGGCCAGAAGGCTATTGCAGTAATCCAGCCTTGAGTTAATCAAAGCAGTAGCCACAAGGGCTCTATTGCCATGGTTAGGTATGGGCGAATCTGTCTCAATGAGCTCATAGTATAAGAACAAGATGAATGAAGCTGATCGGGATGTTTGTGAAACGACAGCTGAGCGTCAAAATAGACACCAAGTTTCACACTGGAAGCAACTGGGACTGCACAGTCAGCAATCACAAACTGGCTGTAGCAGCGATCCATTTTCCTCAGCATAGGCCCCGACCTGACAATATGGCCATCATTTTCTTTCTCATCATACCACAACAGAGAACCGTGGCCACATGTCACTTTGCAATTACAAGTATCTTTTGCATGTGAAACTGAAGATTCCACAGTGTCCAGAAATGTTGACAGCTCTGAGAACAAAAAGAACGAAACTGGGAGCTGGAACTGGGTCGCTGAGGTCCTTAATTCAAGAAGAATGAATTAATATCTAGCTGACGCCAGACCTAAATTAATACAGATGAGCTCCTGGAATACACGCAGGTTCGCCCACCTACTTCAGAACATCTCGACTTCATTAAAAACCTTGGATATCACATGCTTACAAGAGACATGGCTTCTAACACTACATGCGTTGAGGGATATGCAATGCAATAAATCCAGCCACTGAAAAACTAAAGGGTTGTTGGATATCGGGCCTAATCACCTTTGTCAAAAGAGAAAGGGGACTTTGAATATTGAACTCAGCCAACCCTTAACCTTACATTGAAATGACCATCATTGAATAACAACATCAATTTTTAAAGAAAAAAGAGAAAATACACATAATTAACGTATATTGGCAGCATGGTGCGATGGGGGAGTGAGTCTTTCTTGACAAGGTGTGCGACTTGATTGATGACGTTATGACAACCGAAATAAATTGTAACATCATTCTCTGTGGGGACCTAAATATGTATTGTGTCTCCTTGGAATTGGGAAAAAACAAGAGATATCCAAAAAGGAAAGTGAGAGATGCGGTTGGAATAGAGCGGTTAGAAGAAATGGAAATTAGAAATATGTCTCTTATGAACAGGAACACTGAAGGTGACCAGCCTCCTAAGGCCGATGACCAGCAATCAATTCTGGAGCACTTCTACACTTCGAAACACCTCACAAGCAAAGTCGTCAATTTGAGTGTCATCAATATGTCGCACAGCGACCACAACCTAGTGAAACTCACCTTTGCAGGAGAAATGAATCTCACTGTTACAACGTGGAACCACTCTGTGAATGTTGTACCAAGTCGAAACAGACTAAGAAAGAACAGTACAAAAATTAAAAACATCACGGAAGCTCCTACAAATTCAAATGCAGAAAATGGTAATAAAATTGATTACTGCCCCTTTTTACAACAGTACACTGAAAGAAGTAAAGGTTTCACAAAAAGTGAGATTTCAAAGAGTGCATGCATACGATCCCGAAATTGCAATTAAAAAAAGAGAACTACAAAGAAATATAAGATCCTTAATGCAAAGTGAGAATATGAATCGCCACACAGAGAAAATAACATTTTAGAATGAGATACAAAAATTGGCTCAAGTCTCACAAGATCATAATGGAACAGCGAGATGCCAAAACGTTACTAAGGACCATGGCGCAAAAAAACTCAGGAGATTTTTGGGCACTGATTAACAACGCTGAGGCCCCGCAGCAAACTAGTCAATGTAATATGGTAACAGAAGTCCAATGGATTGATCACTATTCAACTCTATTCAAAAGACAAGAATTGACCCTACCCCCGCGATATGATGGCTCTAAACCTTGGAACATAGACATCAATGTGGATGACATCTTGGAAAATATTAGAAAAATCAGTTCATCTAGGGCACCTGGTCCTGACGGGCTAACGAACCAGATGTTAGAGGAAAACCCTGAAGAGTGGGCCATATTTTGTGCTAACCTGTTTAAGAACATACAGAAAGAACGCAAGATCCCAACATCATGGAAGAGCGCCATCATAGTGCCGGTATTCAAAAAGGGCATAAGATCCACGCCCATCAAATATCGACCGATACCGCTCTTAGATGTGCTAGGCAAAATGTTCGCCACCCAATTACTAAACCATCTAACGATCTGGATTAAATCTGTGGGAATATCAGATCCCCATCAAAAGGGCTTCATAAAAGGCATTGGATGTGGGTTAAATCTACTAATGCTCAACATGTTGAAAATGGAAACCTTCAAGAAGGGGAGAAAAGTCTACCTCGCATTTGTGGACCTAGCCCCCGCCTTCGACTCAGTAAATCGAGAGCTGCTATGGACAAAGCTAATTAAGTGGAAATGTCCATCGAGCCTAATGATGCCCATTAAGGAACTGAACTCCAAAACTCAAACCAGAATCCACTTGGACCAAAATGGCTCACTTTCTGCCCCGATAGAAACATATTGTGGAGTTAAACAGGGGTGTCCACCAGGCTCTACCTTGTTTAACCTGTTCATATCTGATGTTGCCACTGCGTTGGAAGATGTTCAGTCCTTTCCTCCCAAAATAAATGGAAACCACCAGGATGCTTTATGCAGATAACATAGTCCTACTGGATGCAACCCCAATCGGCCTACAGCGCAAGTTGGCTGCCTTAAAAGCTTACACCGACAACAACGGTCTAGAAATAAATGCGGCGAAAAACGAAATCCTGGTTATGAAAAATCTCAAAGGCTCCAAAAGGAACCATAAAGAAAAATTATGTTGGAAATTAGGTCAAGACCTAATTAAATGCTTAATGCAGTCAACTTTTTTTGGAGTAGTAATTAACTTCAATATCAATGCTGAGCCGATGGACATGAAAATCAAAACTAAATGTAAAGCGTTAACCGCCCAAGGAGCAGCATACATAGAACATTTGGCAAATTTACAATGAAATCAAGCATCAATTTCTATAAAGCCAAAGTTATACAGCCCTTGATACATGGTGGCGAAACAATACTGGGATGCTCTTACGTGACATGGTCGCAGTGTGAAAACATCTTTTGGAGAAAAATCCTCCATCTCCCAAAGGGCACGCTCACAGCTTGTATTCGTTACAAGCTAGGCCTCACATCAATTAACGCAAGAGTGATGTGGAATTCCTTATCCTTATTTAGGAAATTAATCAGTGAAAATTGTTGGCTTCAGTTCCAAATTCTGAACATTCCGACTGCTGGCAATGATGAATCAGTTTTGAGCAAGTGGGAACAATCATGTGAAAAAACTCTTGACCAATCTTGACCAACTAAATATCAACAAGGAAGTCCTGCTAAGCAATCCAAATGCCGTAAAAAAAGAAACTTTGGCTGCAGGACTGGATCGAAACCTTGGATCAAAAATCACAGCATAGGTGTATGCAGCATAGCGCTCCAGAATCCAGGACCCTTAATAAGGTGTCGAAATATATGGGGAAATTCCCTTGTAAGCGTTTGAGAACACTATTTTTAAAGTTTCACTTAAACCCTTTTCATACAAAAGAAGTATGGAACTTAAGGAAAGGGAAAATCACTGAGAATGACACTAGATGCCGTTTTTTGTGACCAGGAAAACGAAACATTGAAACACCTAGTGCTATTTTGTAGAGGTCTAAGAACATTGAGACTAACATTTTACCTTGATAAATTGAATGAAAAGTTGATGAATAATGAATAATCAGAAAAAACTTCCAACTGGAATCATAAGTTAATTAGCAAGTAGTTATATGTATAGGTTGACAGTATGACTATTGTATTTGTGTGGAAAAAAGTTTTTAAAAGTTTGTAATAAAAAATAAAAAAATTAAAAATTGCAAGCACCTACTGTCGATTTGTAGGCTGCTTGTGCATTTCTATCAAGTATGACATAACATTGGAAATATCAATGTCATTTGAACATGAGGGTTTGTTATTTGCAATAAAACCTCACTGCTTCAAGTCAGGCTTTTGAGCCTAGCCTGATTAATATCAAGTGTTCCTGATTAATGTCTGACAGTCTTTGTGCAATATATTTTGGTACAGCAAGGTCCTGGGTTCCAATAAACATATGTACAATATTAAAACAACTTCCTCGTGTCAATTGGCATTTAATGGAAGGTATCATTAGAAGTTCCTACCCTCTCTCTGGTAGGTTTCCATTTTATTCTCCAGTTGCTTGTGTGTCTTTGTATTGAGCACAACATGAGATTTAATAAATTTGCTAAATGCTGCAAATGCATGTCAGTTATTTAGTTACTCACCACCTGGCCTTAAGCTAACCACGGTGTAACCACTGTCATCACCTTTTAACTGCCTAGCCTATCAGGAAAATGGGTTTGTCTGGCAAAGCACACTTTCTTCATAATCCACCTTCACTTTTCCTAATAAAATTGTTTTAGACATCTCTTTATTGCTATTTTTTTCAAATATTTTCCCCCTCACCCATGCCCCCCATATCCCCGGGACCACTTAATCCTGTTGCGGGACGTAGAGCATCTGCCACCCTTGACTCTGAGTGGTTCCTAATAGTTATTTAGTTAATCAATGCATGTCCAATACCCATATATTTTGTGGGCACCATTGTTGCACAAAGTCTCCCCATTCTTTCCAGAATCTCTCCGAGTCCCCTTGAATCTTATAAGTTATCCACTTCATCGCTAGAATGTCCCAGAGTTTACATTTTTTTAAACTCAGAGGAGTACACAGAATTGTGTCACAGTAGCTATGTGAGGTTTTTATCCAACATTTTATCAAACATTTTTCCCCCTCACCCTTGCCCCCGCCCGGCTCCCCGGGACCACTTAGTTCTATTGCGGGATGTAGAGCATCTGCCACCCTTGACTGTGAGAGGTTCCTAATAGTTCTTGAGTTAATCAATGCATGTCCAATACCTGTATGTTTTGTGGGCACCATTGTTGCACAAAGTCACTTTTCAAGAATGCGATAACGTCTCCCCATTCTTTCTGGAATCTCTCTGAGTCCCCTTGAATCCTATAAGTTATCCACTTCATAGCTAGAATGTCCTAGTGTTTACAATACAGTTTAAAAAACACAGAGGAGTACACAAAATTGTGTCACATTAGCTATGTGAGGTTTTTATCCAAAAATCTTCCAAACAGACCTTGCTTGATATACTTCAAAAGCGGGTGCATCCGAGCAGCCTGAACCCACTGGCTTAAACCTACTGACACCACCATTTGTCACCAAAGTGTATTTGTTACATGTATTTGGAAGCCAGCTTTGCTTCACGCTCCTAACAAAATCTCAAAATATAAAATTGTGTGACCAGCCCAAATGGTGTCCCATTAGAAACCACTGTATTGCTTTTGCCATTGCCAGAATCGAATTTGCAATGTGGGATTTAGTGCCATTAACAATCCAATCACAATCAAGCATAAGCGTCTATAATCCATTCAGTGTTCTCAAAATTAGTACCTTGTCATCCTGTGGTGAAATGACTTCTGCCCACTCAGCCCTCACACTTGTACCAACCAAGAGCCAACACAATCATAAAGGTAAAACAGGCACAGCCAAGAGGCATACCTCCTTCGCCTTTTGTGGTAACGTGGGCCAAGGGACGGCAATATTTTTAAGAGGGGCTTGAATTTGGTTCAGTAGCAACCCAAACAGCGAAGTATAACAGTCCAAAATAAAGGAATGACCCATCAAGGTTCTATAAAAATATATACACTTAAATTAACCACACCAGGTACAATAATAACTAACTAGAAAAACTCTACACAAAACCCACCCCTGAGGAAAGAACTAAGAATAAGCAAAGATAGCAGATTCATCCCTCTGGATAATGAAGGACCACTTATTCCCACTGCCACCGCCTACCCTTACTACTGGTGATTGGTTTGTGCCTCGAGCAGGTGACCAGGAGCACTGGAGGGCTTCAGACACTTTTCTCTCTGCCTCAGGCTACCATCGCCCATTTCTTCCCTGCAGCATAGGGCTGATAACCCTTCTGGGTAAGCGCTTTTGTTTGTTTGTTTCCCGATGGCTTCTCTCGTTCGGCCATGTGGTTTTCTGTGTAGGTTGCCCTTGCCGGGTCAGGCCCGCCTCACCCCACTTCCGCCACCCACCTTTACTTCTGGTGATTGGTCCATGCCTTGAGCACGTGACCAGATGCACTGAAGGGCATCAGACACTTTTCTCTCTGCCTCAGGCTTCCATCTCCCATATCTTCCCTGCAGCAAAGGGCAGATAACCCTCTGGGTAAGCGCTTTTATTTCTTTCTTTGCTGATGGCTTCTCTCTTTCCTCCACATGGTTTCCTGTGGAGCTTCTACTTGCCAGTCCAGGCCCACTCTTCCCACTCCCACAGCCCTCCCTTACTACTGGTGATTGGTCCGTGCGTGGAACATGTGATCAGAACTTATCTTCAGGAACTCCCCCAGGGCAGCCTTGCCCAAGCAGCTAGCCAAGGGTCATGACAAAACGCACCTCTTTAGGGAAACTCCATTGCCTCTTTGCCTGTTCGCCCTGAGCACCCAGCCAGACCTCAAAATCTGTCTACAGTGACTAGCAGGTAAGAGACAACCTAGTGGAGGCATAGCCGGTGCTGTATTTGTGACTTCTGAAATGAATGTAGTTGCATTCTGCGTATAACCTCTGTGTTAAACTTAGCCCCATTTCTTAAGAATAGCCACTGGATTGAATTTAGGTGCATATTTTAGTATAGCCACTGTATTGCATTGAGGGGCAAATTTTGAGTATAGCAACTGTATTGAATGTATCTGCATATTTGAGTATACCACTGCACTGAATGTAGGTGCACATTTAAGTGTAGCCACTGTATTGAAATTAGGTGGATTTTTTAGTATAACCAGTGTATTGAATTTAGGTGCATATTTGAGTACAGCCACTGTATACTGCATTTCATTGACTAACCCTAATAAGAACTGTATAACACTCTGCACACCCACCCTCCAAATCTGAACAATCCAGACACATACCTCTGCCACAAAACTGCAAACTACAGACACTCCACAACACCCAACAGGACACTAAGCATAAACCACCCATATATAACCTGCACAAAACACCACACATTGTTGACAAACTAAAAACAAACCAGCACACAGTGACTGTTTTCTTTTTTACTGAAGCTACCAACAGCACATCAAATCTCTCTTGCACTTTCCCTCTCAATCCTACCAACCAACCCCAAACCCCTTCATTTTCTGATCTGCCAGAATGCCTGCAGACCATGAAAATGGCAGCGGTGCGATGTGCAAATCACAATAACATTACATTACATAATGAATCAGGTGAAAGGCAAGCAAAAGCAACAATGTTGTTGAAAAAGGATATTAACTTGTAAGCAGAAAGGGCCCAAATGATGGACCAGGGGGGCAGATATCAGTCAAGAGTGCATTTGCAAATGTCTTGGTGGTTCAATGGTATCAAACAAGGTTTCTTGTGAATGATGTGGTGTCGACTCGAGTCGAGAATTCAGCAGTTGTGATGGCCCAGCCGCTAACTGGTGTATTGTCAAGGTCAAACGGTAGGTGGCTATGGTCTCAAATTGTCTGCTCTAGCTGTGTGGATCAGGCAGTAACCAGGTTCAGTCGGTGTGCAGTTTGATGGCGGTGAGCTGGTACCAGTATGCACAGGTGAGTGGATTATATGCGGAGGCTTGGAGGTCACTGTTCGAGGAACACCAGGGTCAGGTTGGTTGACTTACAGGAGCAGCAAAGAAGAAGCTGGTGTTTCAGATGGTGGCTCGAGCAAGGCAGCGGTACGCTGTGGTCCGAGCCTGAGGTAACAATGCACTTTGCTGACATGGTGCTGTGGGGAACAGAGTCGAACAGTGGACAGCGGTTTAGAGAACAATGGACACCGATGCACAGTGTTTAAGGGTCCTGCTAGATTGCTCGGCATTGAGCGCACTTGAGTCATGGCTCAGAGCGGATTGTCATAGATAACAGGGGCCTCGGTTGTTCTGGCTTCCAGGTGCTATGAGTCAGCTCCACTCCAGGGTCTCAAGGGCCAATGTGTGTCCCTTTCATGGGCTCCAAAACACAGGGGAGGCTGGCACACTCCTTCAGGGGACCTACAACACAGTGAGGTACTAGGCAACAGGGTGGCTGGCAGAGAGGCAGGTTTATGGCCCAGCAGCTGAATTCACCCCAATGGTCCCTGGGGATGGTTAGGGGACAGAGCCAGCCCCTGCTTTGGAAAACCTGTCTACCTCATAACTGGAGGACTTTAGACAGGACTACTCTCACAGCAGGGTCCCGCGAAACCATCTCAAGTGATAATCCATATATGCCTCAAGATGATTCCCAATATGATTCCCAAGATGATTCAAAGACGTGGAGGAAGGCCCCTTCTTTCATAGGCAAAGGTCCATAGGTGATTGAACTACAGCTGGCCTGCTTTGGGGGTCCAATCCCTGCTCTTGGAATGTGTGGAGTTTGCCCTTATGAGGTCATGCCCAAAGTGTTTTTCTCCAGCGATAGTGGAGGGTGTAGGAAAGAGAAAGAGAGGCAGAGAGAATCAAGTTGGCAGAACCCTCCCAAACTGTGCAAATCCGTCTCTGGCTATCCTAACTCCACCCCCTCTCCTTCTCAATTGGATCAGAGGCCTTTAGAAATGCAGCTCCTGGTTTGAGGCATGGTTGTCTGAGAACAGGTGTGCCTCTTGGTTTCTGTTCCCAGGCCAGTATCCTGTGGAGTGGCTGCCCTGGGGGGAAAGGGCGTTAAATGGCCTTACAAAGGAAACAAGAGAAATAATTCCCACCAAGACTACAGTCCTGTCAGTGGACAGGAATGTGCCTTTCCTTGGGAGGAAAACACATAATACATCCACAGCTGAACTGGGACCATAGGGCTGACACATGTGTGAAATCAAGTTAATGTGGCTGGATAACTCTGGGAGATGCGGGTCACCATACCCTAAGTCAGGTATGACTTATATTTGCAGTGTATTATGCCACCAGGACACAATCTCCATGGTTATGCAGTTTTTGGAACAGGGTGCATATTTAAAATGCAGCCTCTGCACTGCAGAGACGTGGGTGTCACTGCAGCTGTCAGAAGGCACCTGTGACCTCTGAGCCTGCTCTGTACCACTGGAAGAGCAGGTGCTGCGAACCAGGATACTGATACATCAGGACACAAGTGCATACTTTGCTTTTGGCATGCAGTTTATGACAGGGGAATCTGATTAACAGATTTCCCTTTCAGAGATGCAATAACCTGCATCATTTTATTCCTTAATAAACATCAACAAAAGCCAGGGCTTTCTCACCCTTACCAGATGGCAATTCATCACACATCCCCATAGAGGAGAAGCAGGATTTGCTTGCTTTCTGTTCAAGGGATTGTACACGGTTCTTGTTCTATCAAAAACATATATGCGTAGATACTAGTGAAATACCTGAACTATAGTGAGTATATGCAGCTATGTGCAGTATAGGGTTATTCTTCAGAAAGAACAATGATATGATAATGATATGATTGTTTATTTATATAGCGCCAATGACCAATAGAACGCCAAAGTAGCATATATAGAATTTCAGATGGGGTTCCCATTTATAAAGTTACCCTCCTCCCCCATTCTCATCCAGCCTCCCCTATTTAATAGTGTATGAAGCCCTGCCACTCTCACCAACTGTCACAAGTCTCTGTTCTCTAGTTTTGTCAAATGCATGCACTCGTGCCACCTTCGCTCGCCCCAACTGTGCCCTTGAGTTTCCCATTCAGTAGGTTTACAACATGCATAGGGCCTCATCCTGACCCTGCCGGTATCCTGGCGGTAGAGCCTCCAGGATACCAGCAAATGTAGATACTGTTTCCAGCAATCGGTCCGGTGGCATTGCCGCCGGATTCCGAGTGCCAGAGTGACGGTGTAAATCCCCATTCATGGAGTCCCATACGACTCCGTCAGGGGATTTGCTGTCATTACCGACACTGGCAATGTTGTGCCAATAATTACGGTGTTTATTGCCGGTAGGACGCCTGCCGTACCTCCAGCCGCAAACTCCTAGTCGACGGGTCTGGTAAAGTGCCGGTAACCACTAATACTGGCACTTTTTTACCAGACCGGCCGACTCAGAATGAGGCCCACATTCTCGTAACACCTTCCGCTATTACCCCTGGATCTCTGCTCCACTTCCTTTTCAGATATATGTGAAAATACATCTTACTTCCTGACACCTGTCGCCACCTTCCTCAAAACTTTTCTTGACATGTAAATATATTTACAAAACGTCTGATCTTGTACCCACCTATAAGAGATGGCCCTAGACCAAGGGTATGCAACCTTTGGATATCCAGATGTTTTGGACTACAGCTCCCATCATCCCTAAGCAGAATAGTTAATGGTGAGGGATCATGGGAGTTATCCAAAATATCTGCTTTGGCATGATAGTAGTCATGATATAGCACATTGATTTGTGTGAAAGCACCACCCTATTCACTGTGGTAACTTTGACAATGAGCGTTTCTTAGTGGAATTAACAAATGCAGGTGTGGCTGTGTGGTTCACTGTGTCCCATGCAATTATATGGATGTTTAGCTTAATTCTATATGTTTGATTTTGAGAAATAAACAGGTTTTATAGGTCAACGAGGAGGCGGAGTAGCCCTCATCTACAAGGAGAACCTCCAGCTCCGACTTGTCAGTCACTCCTCGACCAACAACTCAGACCTCCTATCGGCCAAACTCACACTGTCACCCACCAGCACCATCAACATTCACCTACTATACTGCCCCCCCAGGCCTCATCCCAGACTCTCAGGAAAACCTCATCCACATCCTCAGCAATAATATCAAAAGCTCCACCAAAACCCTTCTACTAGGAGACCTCAATCTGGGATTCAATGATGCTAAAGACAAATCTGCAGTCACCCTCACCAAGGAACTTAGTGACCTAGGCTTCACCCAAAAAGTATAAAGTCCTACTCACACCAAAGGCCGCATTCTAGACTGGATCGCAGACCATAATTGCCTCTCCACTATCACCTCTAACTCCTCACTGCCATGGACCGACCACAACTGTATCGAATTCTCTATTCCTATCACCAAAAACTACAAAACTCTGACCCCTGCTATCGCTGCACAAGTCAGAAGTTCAAAAAAACTCAATGAGGATAACCTGCGCCCCTACCTCAACACCCCCGAACTAGCACCCCCATTCACTAATGACCCCAATATTCTAGCAGACATCTACAAAGATGTCATCACTAAAGCTATCAATGAAATAGCACCAGTTGAATGGAAAAAAGAAAAGAAATCACTACACACCAACTCCTGGTTCACTGAAGAAATGCACTCAATGCGCTCCCACAAAAGAGCAGCACTAAAAAATTGGCAATCCAACCCCTGCAGCAGTACCAAAAACAAATTCAACTTAATCTCCCGCCAATACAAACCAGCAATCACCGCTGCCAAAGCCAAAGCCTTCAACACACAAATCTCTAATGCAAAATCACACTCTAAAGAGATCTTCACCATTTTCAACGAGCTCATCTCCCCCCCAATACACCGGATGAAATAATCAAAGATGATGCTTGGTGTGCAAGCATTCAAGCTGCCATGCTACACAAAATTGACCTTCTCCAAAAGAAAATCAAAGACTACTGCAAAGCATTACCTCAACAGACAGGAACCAAGCCTACCAACGCCCACCCACCTCGTCCAAGCCCACCTTACCTGACTTCTCCTTCAGGGACGTCACTGAACCAGAAGTCATCAACTTACTAAAAAATCTCAAACCCTCCCCTGGTAAAGGAGATATTTGCCCACCAAAACTCGTCAAAGACTGCGCAGACTGCTTTGTGCCGCTCTTTACGGCTTTCATCAATGCGTCTTTTAAAACAGGCATCATCCCAGCTAGCCTCAAAGAGGCCTGGGTCCGGCCCCTCCTAAAAAAACCTACCCTCGACCCCCTACAACCCAACAACTACAGACCAATAACCACAGTGCCATTCCTCCTGAAATTACTGGACAAAGCCGCACATTGCCAAATCCAACACTTTCTGGAAACCCACTCCATCCTCGGGACCAGGCAATCAGGCTTCCGGAAAGGACACTGCACAGAAACAGCCCTGGTGGATCTGAAAAGTCAGATCACCCAAATCATGGACAAAGGCAAGCCAGCTCTTCTGCTCCTTCTAGATCTCTCAGCCGCTTTCGATCTGGTTGACCACAAGACCCTCACTTCACACCTCACACACTCAGCCAACTTTTCTAAAGAATCAGCTCTCTGGGTCACCTCCTTCCTAGAGGGAAGAGCCATGAACGTCTTCTCGGACATTGCCAACGCCACTCCCACGACAATCCATTGCAGGGTCCCTCAAGTATCCTGCACTGCACCCACACTTTACAACTTGTTCACTAAACCTCTTTTTGACAAACTCGACTCATACGGTATCACGTACATGAACTACGAGGACGACACACAAGTACTTCTACCCCTCTCAGGATCATACCCAGAAGACACCAAGGCACTCCACATGATCTACTCTATCATCCAGGCCTGGATGGCAGTTAATGGCCTCTGCCTCAATAGAGACAAGACTGAAATCATGATATTAGGTCAACAGAGCACCCTAGACAAACTGGACAAACTGTATGCTAACTTCTCCATTGACAACTCCATCATCCCCGTATCCACAGCTGTAAAGACACTGGGAGTATACCTAGACTCCTATCTATGACCAGACAAGTCAGCGCAATCACCTCCTCTTCTGCGCATACCACCAAACTCATAAACGGCATCAAGCCATACCTCTCTAAACCCAACTGCCTCTCTATAGCTAGAGCAACCATTGGAGCCAAACTGGACTACTGCAATGCCCTCCTAGCAGGCACTTCAGCAAAAAACCTAAACAGACTTCAAGTCACGCAGAACAATGCTCTCCGGGCCGCTCTTAGCATCCCAAGAAGAGAGCATATCTCCCATGCCAATCAGCCCAGTGGCTCCCGGCCAAAGAGCGGATCACACTCAAAATCCTCACCCTCACTCAGTGTTCGCAGTGAGCGGGAGCGGTCGGGAGCGGTGCTCCTCTACTTTTTGAAATTACGTTTTACAGCTCCTATACTTTTACTTTAAAAAGAAACCGTTCCGGAATGGTTTCGTTTAAAATAAAAGTGTCGGAAGATGTTGCAGCTTGCACTTTCAGTGCATTGCACTGAACATTCCCTTAAACAGCAGGTGTACATGTTTGGGGGTTTGTATTGTGTGTAAGAGGGGGTGTGGTGATGGGGTTTGTGGGGAGCGGGGGCAGGCCAGCAGGGAACATAGTTCCACTACTTCTTTTGGTACACTTCGACCACTGCCCTCACTCACAAATGCCTCTCTCTCTCCGCCCCGTCCTATCTATCAGAGACCATCTCCAAACCCTCCTCCTCCCGTCCCACCAGGATGCAATCCACCAACTTACTCTACATCCCACGCATCAAAAAAAGCCAAAGCCGGTGGCCTAAGCTTCCCCTACATTGCCGCCAAGACCTGGAAGGCTCTTCCTGCAGACATTAGAGCAGAGAACTCACACCTGATTTTTCATAGGAAACTGAAAACCTCTTTCCTTGCACAATAGTATGTGACACTCGCGAATCCATGTAAATATACTGCATTGCAAATTTGTACAAATATCATATTTGCCACTGTATATAATGTATTTTATGTAAATGATGTATTCTATGTAACTAAGATATGTCTGTAACAAGCGCCACGATTCCCCCGGGCTGACGTGCGCTCTACAAATCTGAATAAATAAATAACGAGGTGTGCATTTTTATGTGCAGGGTTTTTCAACAATTGACGTTTGTTCACAGGTCTTTCCACGTCTCCACAATTGTGTTTGCGGAGTAGTAGACACAAGTAATCTGCAGTATGGGCCTGGAAATAGTACAACACTCTAACTGGACTATTGTGCCAGTGGGACATGGACAATGTCACAACAGCACACTTTTTTAATTAAAAAAATAATGACCGATACACAAAGGAATGTGAAGGCAGTATGCTGAAATATCTCAAACTCGTTTTTATATCAAATATTTAATTTAAAAAAAAGAAATAATGGCACTAGGCGACCGAGATCACATTGAAACATTAAAAGGGAAACACCTTTAAGAATCTACTGGCAGCATGCCAAGCTTTTCGCTAGTTCTTAAATGCGTGCATACTATCAGCACCGTGATGATACACACTGGTATCGTCAACCTTAGGCCTCTTAAAAGGAACATCGCTAAACGAATTCACAACGAGCACTTTCTCAGGCCGACAGCTCATGTTCCTATTCAGAAAGAAATTAGCAACACAATTCCAATATCTCAGACACCACTCAGTGCACGGCAGTCCCCTTGCCTTAATCGCTGCCTGTTAAAGCCACGTTCCCGGCTAATGCACCGACGCATTGCTAATGACAGGGAGGTATGACAAGATAAGAACCTTCTCGTAACAAATGAGTCCACAGAAGCAGTGCACACAAGTAATTATAGCATCTCGTGCACCTAGGACCCGCCACTGCCACAGACGTCAAATTGCATGGCAGACTGAAAACAATGTTGTGATAACCTCGCAGTTGGTTCACAGGCTGCCTCTGACTGGCACTTGCTTATGGCAAATGCATTCATTCTGTCGTAACACACGTGTAATTCCTCTTCTGCAAAAGGGTCGTAGTAATTGACGAAGCTGACACATATTGTAGAAATGAAAAGCAAGGCAGGTGAGTTTCGTCATTGAGGATTTTAGTTATTGCAAAGTAATCCCTTTGTCTGTAGGCGTCGAACACCAGCTGCATGCTGTCTCGCCGGGAAGATTCGGACCATGTGAATTTCGCAAAACACTCATGCCACAAAGAGGTGGTCAAATCAGCAGGCTTGCAAGCGTTTAAGTTGACAAGGTTAAGTAAGGCTTATAAAAAGACCATTTCCAATGCCCATAAAGTGTACTGTCCAACTCTATGCTGGACTAAAAAAAAGGGGCACACGATATTGTAACAAATAGGATAGTTCATTTCAGCTCTGAGCCATCAGACTGATGGCTCGTTCTTTTAGAGAATGGCATGGGAGCAATTAAACAGACACAAAGCCAGGAAATTGAAAAAAGGGGGATAAAAACATGAAACCTCTAACAGTAAGCATTCAAGGGTACCAGGAAATGTGGGTGCGTAATATTACTCAAATGTATTGTCAGAAGGGTTGCACTTGTTTTTAACAAGGTCACTTTCCTCGTTTGCACATTACTCATGCATTTTTCCTCCTTGTCGTTTTCATCCATTTTTGTCATCCAACCCCCATTCTTACCCACTCCCCACCAGCTCACCTTGACACTCACCCCCATCCCTTACCCCCAAACACACAACATATGTATACAAAAAAAGGAATGAAAACGACCAACGGGAAAAATTAACGTGTAATGTGCAAACAAGCAAAGTGACATTGTTAAAAACACGGAACACAAGTAATATTGTGGAAGCAAACCTCCCCAGCTTTCTCTGTGGCCGGATACATATATTAGGGGGGGTCCTAAATTGTATTTGCCACCTATGCAGAGCATTTGAATCTGAGCCTTCAGAAAAAAGTAACTTGCACCATGCATGGCATGGGGAAGCAAAAGAAGCTAAATCTAGGACTCCTGTCTGATATTATTGTACTATGTACATGATGTATTACTGGGCCTGCGATAGCAGCCGATTTGGTATAGTTAAGTTCCTCAACTCATAAGAAGAGCACTTTTTGAGCAGCTTATAACTTCGCCCCCCCTGGACGAACCCTCACCAAACTTTGCAAAGAAAGTATACGGCCTGCTCAGAATTCGTCCGGAGGTGGCAAAGTTATAGGGGGGTCCCAAAATGTGTGGAAATCCCCATAGTCGCAATGGCAAAAATGTGCTCACACCTACAGCCCAAACCGATGGACGTATTTTCATCAGATTTTGTGCCAGGAGCGTCGGCTTGGTCCCGAAAGCGTGCTTTTGTAAATTTGGTGTAAATCCGTCTAGTAGTTTTTTAAATTTAAGTTTGTAAAATAAAATTAGTGATATCTGGTTCCACGGACTCACTTTCCTATTCGGTCCGCAGATTGGTCAATTTAAAACGTGGGGTGCATCAAATCTTTTGAAACGGACACCATGTTCGATTCGCGAACAGCGTCTGCAGTCCACATTTTAGCACTTGCAGTCCATTGCGCATTTTAGATCATCTCGCCCTAGGTCTGCACTAGCTTCACACAAGAAACATATTCAAACACATTAAACTGAGGACATTCTTAATTTTTGTCCCTCCATAAAGTCTTGACTTACTGAACCCTACCTAGAGCACATTTTGATCTCCCATTGCCTTCCCAATTTCATTTATTATTAAATGTACACAACAGGGTACTCAAAACTTAAAAGCGACACCAGTGTACTCATAACTTTACAAATGTTGGTAAAATAAATCCAATGGGCCCCATTACGAGTGGCACGGTGTGGGTTAAATGCAGCAGAATTACTGTATACCGCCGCATTATCGCACCGCCCAACTATGAGTTGGATGGAAACTTGTATGATTCACCTCATGAGCTGGAGATAAATCTGCCAACATTTTGCCCAATTTCTGCTGAATCTCTCATTGAGTCCAATGGACTCAAATAAATGGGACTAACACCGCCCACCTATGCTTGTAATATGGCAGTAATACCGACAGACAAAGTGGCAGCAACGGTAATACCATTTGGTTTGAATCCTTACGAATTTACCACCCAGATACCACCAAACTCGTAGTGAGGCCCTATGAAGGCTATTGCCAACTGCCCTCATAGCACATTTCAATACTGTCGCAATGGACAGTTTGCATTGAATTTTAAAGCGCAACAATCACTCAAAGATGAGGTCAGTTGGTAGGAATATACATATCTTCAGTTTTCCCTGCCAGGAATAATGTAAACGACTTTTCAAATGAATGGCTTTGACGATACGATTTATGATCTCTTCTGGTTTCTTCAGGGAACCAGCGCAAATCGTCCAGTAGAGGTGTTCAATATGCTTATTGCATCTGGCGGCTAGTATTCATCTTTCTGAGCCGCATAGAAAATCATGGAAGTGAGCTTTAATATAATTGTACACATTTTCAGGCCGATTCATGTAATTCCTCTCAAAAGTGTCGCACACGGCTGGCGCACAGCGTGCCCGTGCGAATGTCTGCGCCAGCCGCGTGAGATAAAATCAATTTCCGCGCACAGCGTATTCATGGATTCTCGCCTCCAAAAGCAGACGTGGCGCAGAGTGGCGCAGCGACCCTGCAGCAGCGCCAGTTACGCCCCCAAGAACGCCCTCGCGCAAGGAAAAGCCATCAAGATCGCAAAACCATCGCAAAGGGCTGTGCCAACCCGGTACCAGTTTACCGGACTGGCAAACAGCAAACGCAAAGCGGGGAACGCGTATTACGGGTTTCGGGAACACGCGTACGCGAGAAGTTTCACACGCGATCTGGCCTGGGGGAGCGTGTGCGTGTATTTCAGGGGTGCGCGTAAAGTTCCACACGCGATTGGCCTGGGCGCGTGTTTTTCAGAGGTGCGCGAGAAGTTCCACACGGGATTGCCCTGGGTGCGTGTATTTCAGGGGTACGGGAGAAGTTCCACACGCGATTGGCCTGGGCGCGTGTATTTCAGGGGTGCGCGAGAAGTTCCACACGCGAGCTGGCCTGGGGGAGCGTGTGCGTGTATTTCAGAGGTGCGCGAGAAGTTCCACATGTGATCTGGCCTGGGGGAGCGTGTGCGTGTATATCAGAGGTGCGCGGGAAGTTTCACACGCGATTGGGCTGCCTGCGGGTATTTCAGGGGTGCGCGGGAAGTTTCACACGCGATTGGGCTGCGTGCGGGTATTTCAGGGGTGCGCGCGAAGTTTTACATGCGATTGGGCTGCGTGCGGGTATTTCAGGGGTGCGCGCAAAGTTTTACACGCGACCTGGCCTGGGGGAGCGTGTGCGTGTATTTCAGGGGTGCCGGGGAGTCCTACATGTGATTTGCCAGTGTGGGTCCTCCCAGGTGTTCCCTGTACACCCTCCACGGCCCCTGCAGGCAGCCCACACCACAGGGGACTACCCTGCATCCCTGGTCATGTCCCGCAGGCAGCCCACCCAACATGGGCATGCCCCCCAGCAAAGGCATATGTCTCCTTGCACTAATGAACACCAACTCATGGCCCCTTGCACCCCCACCCCCAGAATTGCGGGGCACCTGCCAGCAGACCCCCACTAATGTCCCACTCATGTCCCCTTGCACCCCCAGAATTGCGGGGCACCTGCCAGCAGGCCCCCACTCATGTCCCACTCATGTCCCCTTGCACCCCCACCCCCAGAATTGCGGGGCACCCTCCACCAGGCCCCCACCCATGTCTCCCACCACCCCCACCCCCAGCATTGCGGGGCACCTGCCAGCAGGCCCCCACTCATGTCCCACTCATGTCCCCTTGCACCCCCAGAATTGCGGGGCACCTGCCAGCAGGCCCCCACTCATGTCCCACTCATGTCCCCTTGCACCCCCACCCCCAGAATTGCGGGGCACCCTCCACCAGGCCCCCACCCATGTCTCCCACCACCCCCACCCCCAGCATTGCGGGGCACCTGCCAGCAGGCCCCCACCCATGTCCAACTCATGTTCCCCACCACCCCCACCCCCCAGCACTGTGGGGCACCTGCCAGCAGGCCCCCACCCATGTCCAACTCATGTTCCCCACCACCCCCACCCCCCAGCAGTGCAGGGGCACCCTCCACCAGGCCCCCACCCATGTCTCCCACCACCCCCACCCCCCAGCAGTGCAGGGGCACCCTCCAACAGACCCCCACCCATGTCTCCCACCACCCCCACCCCCCAGCAGTGCAGGGGCACCCTCCACCAGGCCCCCACCCAGGTCTCCCACCGCCCCCACCCCCAGCATTGCGGGGAACCTGCCAGCAGGCCCCCACTCATGTTCCACTCATGTCCCCCTGCACCCCCACCCCCCAGCAGTGCAGGGGCACCCTCCACCAGGCCCCCACCCATGTCTCCCACCACCCCCACCCCCCAGCAGTGCAGGGGCACCCTCCACCAGGCCCCCACCCATTTCTCCCACCGCCCCCACCCCCAGCATGGCGGGGCACCTGCCAGCAGGCCCCCACTCATGTCCCACTCATGTCCCCCTGCACCCCCACCCCCCAGCATTGCGGGGCACCTGCCAGCAGGCCCCCACACATGTCCCCCGCCAACATGTCATCACAATCTAGATCCCTGGCCCTTATGGTCAGCCTCCAAATGCAAAACACCCACTCGAGTATTGCATCCACCCACTTAGAAATGGCAATGACATGATAGAACCCCAATAGCAAGTCTGGAAATGAACACATGGCCCTCACATACACCCAATGGGTGTCAGTGAATCTCAAAACCCATATCATGATATGCATGATACCAATGAGATGATACTACACATTGAAGTTTGATGAAAAAAATGTATTAAAAACAGCATACATGGAATTAAAAATAAACAAATGACAATGGGAATCAAAAACCAAAAGCAGCATGTCCGTAAAATAATGAAAAACGACAAATCATAATCCAAAGGAAAGGTGTCCAAAGTCACAGTTCAAGAAAGTAAATCCAAGGTAAAAACAAAACCGAAAAACATTGCTCCATGGGTAAATCCAAAAAAAAATAAAAAAATCCAACAGTCAACTATATACAGATAAACAAACCAGGGTCCATGATCCCAACTGAAGAAATGAAACCTACATAAAAATACTACCTAATAAAATAAAACTATACAAAAATATGGCCCATTGTCCAAAAGGTCCAAAATAAATAAAAAAGCAAAGGAAACCTACACTAACTACATAACTATTTACAAGGGCAGCGGGCTAGTCCGACGGCTCACTGGTTGTTGTCATGGGCCAGGGCATCATCGAACTCCTGTTCAATGGCTTGGAGGCGGGCATGTTCCCTGGCCCCGAGGTCCCGCAGGGATAATGCAGTGTCCAGCTCCAACTCCCTGCGAAGACCCTTGAGGCACTCAGCCCGCCTCAGCGCCCTCCGCATGGAGTTCTCCGCCCTGACCATTGTGAGCCGTTCCTCCTCTGCCCGCTGCCGCTCCGCACCTATCTGCTGGCCCAACCACTCCCACACGGAAGCCACTCCCATTCCAGGGTTCTCCTGCCCTCCGGCCGATGCCTGCACCCCTGATGTTGATGGCCCCGAGCCATGATGCCTCCCACGTCGAGCCTGCCGCTGCCTCAGACGCAACTGCCTGTGCCAGCACAACGGCATCCAGGCTGATGGAAACCACTGACGCCATCGTGCACGTGCCCTGCCCGATGATGCCGTCACATCCTCCATCTGCTGGGGTCCAGTTGCTGGTGTGTCCACCCCTGCTGGACCTCCGACTCCCGACTGTGGCAGGGATAGGATCCCCACCGAGGTGGCTGCATTGGTCGGGGCAGGTCCACAGGGGGCCCTGGTGGCATCTGGGCCGGAAGACGGCATGGAGTACGACTGGCGCATAGCCTCCACAGAGGAGGAGAGGGTTGCCAGAGTGCCCGACACATGTACGAGACCCCCGACCATGACCGCTCCCAACTGGGCCACGTTGGCACGGTGCTCTTCGTGATGACGTGCGTGCTCCCCCCGGGAAGCATGCACCTCATCACGAATGACAGCCGTGCGCAACGCGACACCAATCAGGACCTTCTCCATACGGCCAGGGGTCCCCTCATCCGCAGGTGGAGGGGAGTCAGATGACATGGACATCCCCCTACCTGCGGACGGGCCTGGGATAGGGCATCCCTGCTGGTGCATGGTGGTGCAGTCACAGTGTCAGGGACAGTGACATGCACAGGCACCTCCACGGCGACCTGTGCTGCCTCCTGCCCCTGGACTGCACCACTTGCACCAGCAGGGATGCCCCCACCAGGCCCCATGTGCGGCTCAGTAGCGGCCTCCTCCTCCTCTGTGGAAACCACCAACCTGGATGGCTCCACACCGTCTTCCGCATTTGCAAGCCCCTGTGGGGGCTCACCCACCCCTTCCGCTGCAGCCGTGGGGGCATCCCCGCCGCTTAGCTCCACAGCGCCGTCTCTGCCCTCTTCTTCACTTTGCGCTGTGTAGAGGGAGACAGAACACAAGCATCAGGGTACTGTACAATGGTCCCCTAGACAGGAAGCAACAGCAGATGAGTGGCACTGTCAAAGATCACTTCCATCATGTCCCTCCACAACTCATGGGTCAGTGCAGGCAAAACACATGCAGTAACAGGCATGGCGCATGCTATGGACATAAGCAAACATGTCCAAGGGACTCTTGAAGCATACAATGTTGTTTTTGGACTCACATGCATCATGGGTCATGCCTATCACATGCACACACTTCAACGTACTTTCATCCATCTGGACTCGTACACCCCAGACATAGTGGATGCAAGGATAACTAGGCTGCATCAGTGAATCTGAACATTGTCACAGACATGTGTCATGCATCCATGGCATCCACAAGTCACAGACACGCAGGTCAGAAACACAGACATGGACAGCATACATGTACATGGCATCAGCACCCATCCCTCACACACACCCATGTCCAGGAACAGAGACTGGCATGCTCTCATGTGTCCATTCCGCATAGGGCTCCCCATGTTGCATTTAAACACATACACCAACCGTGTGCTTCACACATTACTGGTCTCACATGCATGACCATGATGTCCCTGCACACACGCACGCGTACATGGCCTATGTCACACATACAGGCAAGTATCAGACAACCAGCATGCTGCAACATGCCCTGTCTCACACAGCAATGCTTGGCCACTTACCGCTCGACTCCAGACGGGTCTGCCTCTCAAGGATCTGGGCATGGAGCGCTGGGCGTACGCGTTCCAGGACCCTCAGCTGGATGGTACTCATGCTGCCCCAGCCCCCCTCCACGAGGCGCCGGGCCTTTATGAGGGTCCTGGACCTGAAGTCCTCCCAGCGCTTCTTGACTTGCTTGATGTTGCGGGTTGCCACCCCCTCCGCGTTGATGGCAACCACAAAGTCGTCCCAGATCCTGTCCCGTCCTTCCTTGTCGGCGCGTGGTGATCCAAAGAGGGCATCATAATGCCCCAGGACAAGCTCCACCAGGACACCAACTTCCTTCTGACTGAAGCTGGTGGCCCTCTGCCCCTCTGGCTGGGGGTCGCCAGTGGTCTCGGATGGTGTTTGCCCCGACATGGCGACCCCCGAGGCAGGCGTGGGTGGGCAACTGGGTCCTGGGGCTGGGCTGTGGAGCTATGGTATCCCAGTCGGGAGTGTTCTGTTCCAGCAGGGGTGGACACAGCAACTGGACCCCTGCAGATGGCTGATGTGCAGGCACCAAATGGCAGGGCACGGTGGCAGCAGGCAGGCAGGCAGGCAGCAGCAGATGGCTCGTGGGAGGCTGCCCGGGGCTCTGGGGGGCAGTAATTAGGCCTTTTGGGCAGGAGCGTGGTCTTCCGTGTGCTTACGCGTGGCCAGCTTGATACGGAGTGATTTGGCACGTGAAAATTCTGCATGTCAGCGTGTGAATCGACGAAAGGCCCTTAGCGCGTAAGCGCGTCAGCACGCATACGAGATTCCATTGGACCAAAGGCCCTTAGCGCGTATGCGTGTCTGTGACGTATCGCGCACGGGCGTTGCTTTTCGTGGGGTGCGGTGCGTGTGTCTTGCAGGCGTTGGGGTTCACACGCTATTACTTCACAGCGGGTGGGTGTTGGCTACGCGTTCTTCTACACGCAAGGCAGACGGTGAGTGGTACCCTGCTCCCCCAGGCCCGATCGTGTGTAAAAACACCCGTGAGCCCCTGAAATACACGTACCCCGCTCCCCCAGGCCCGATCGCGTGTAAAAACACCTGCGAGCCCCTGGAATACACGTACCCCGCTCCCCCAGGCCCGATCGCGTGTAAAAACACCTGCGAGCCCCTGAAATACACGCGCCCAGACCAATCGCGTGTGGAACTTCACACGCACCCCTGAAATACACGCACACGCTCCCCCAGGCCAGATCGCGTGTAAAACTTCGCGCGCACCCCTGAAATACCCGCACGCAGCCCAATCGCGTGTGAAACTTCCCACGCACCCCTGAAATACCCGCACGCAGCCCAATCGCGTGTGAAACTTCCCACGCACCCCTGAAATACCCGCACGCAGCCCAATCGCGTGTGAAACTTCCCGCGCACCCCTGAAATACCCGCATGCAGCCCAATCACGTGTGAAACTTCCCGCGCACCCCTGAAATACCCGCACGCAGCCCAATCGCGTGTGAAACTTCCCACGCACCCCTGAAATACCCGCACGCAGCCCAATCGCGTGTGAAACTTCCCGCGCACCCCTGAAATACCCGCATGCAGCCCAATCACGTGTGAAACTTCCCGCGCACCCCTGAAATACCCGCACGCAGCCCAATCGCGTGTGAAACTTCCCACGCACCCCTGAAATACCCACACGCAGCCCAATCGCGTGTGAAACTTCCCGCGCACCTCTGATATACACGCACACGCTCCCCCAGGCCCGATCGCGTGTGGAACTTCACGCGCACCCCTGAAAATACACGCACACACTCCCCCAGGCCCGATCGCGTGTGGAACTTCTCGCGCACCCCTGAAATACACGCGCACAGGCCAATCGCGTGTGAAACTTCTCGCGCACCTCTGGAATACACACGCCCAGGCCAATCGCGTGTGGAACTTCTCGCGCACCTCTGTAATACACGCACACGCTCCCCCAGGCCCGATTGCGTGTGAAACTTCTCGCGCACCTCTGGAATACACGCACACGCTCCCCCAGGCCCGATCGCGTGTAGGACTTTGGCGCACATTCTTTTCCTGCGCAGGGACGCTACCGCCTGCTTTCGTGTGGCGGACATGTATGGGCCTGTGCGCGTCTTTGGCCGTGCGCTGTTTTTCCCTATTCGATTCCATGAATACGTGTTGTAGGCGAGCGCACTTGCCTCCTGTACTTCCCCCGTGATGCCCACATTTTCACGAGCTGTTCCCCATTCTGCGTGTGACGCCCCGTGTTATGCCTACTTTTGTTATGTGCGCCGCGCTATGTGCGAATTCGCTGTGGCCTTATCGCACGGCGTTCGATGACCTGTGCGCCAGCGTGCGCCAGCGTGCGCCACGCACTTTTTCAGCGCACATCCCACATTTCGCGCGTGCACGGACTTCCATGAATTGATGTGCAATGTTTTCTGTGCGATAATCGCACTTGCACTGCGATTTTCGCTATTTCACTGCGAATCGCACGTTTTCACACGCGTGCGCCGTTTTTTCGGCGCACGTTGATTCCATGAATCGGCCTGTTAATTTTTGTTTTCATTTTTTTTTACTCGGCAGTTGAAAGTGAAATTGGGGCTCATGAAATGACCCCATTCATTTGATTAGGTTGAGAAGAAAGAATTGGCGCAGCTCTAAGCATACCTATTTCACCCGTAGAGTTATCAATGAGGAGATGGCATGTTATGAATTCATTAAACGGGGCTTCAACCCATTGAGGAGCACATCTTCAAAAATGTCTGCGCATCCAATCACGGCTGGCATTTTCACCCGCATTCGCCCATTTGACATGTGTTTGCTCAACATGAACTCCTAGTAAGTTTTGTGCACGTATTCTGTGTTTTTCTTGGCAGATGTCAATGTGTATAGTTGTCAGACTTAATAATTGAATACTTTTTCCATTACCAAAACTAAAGAAACAAGACTGGTCACTCTACATCAACAACAGCCTTAGAAAAAAGTATGAGAAGAGCTTTACAGGCCGATTCATGTAATTCCTCTCAAAAGTGTCGCACGCGGCTGGCGCACAGCGTGCCCGTGCGAATGTCTGCGCCAGCCGCGTGCGATAAAATCAATTTCCGCGCACAGCGTATTCATGGATTCTCGCCTCCAAAAGCAGACGTGGCGAAGAGTGGCGCAGCGACCCTGCAGCAGCGTCAGTTACGCCCCCAAGAACGCCCTAGCGCAAGGAAAAGCCATCAAGATGGCAAAACCATCGCAAAGGGCTGTGCCAACCCTGTACCAGTTTACCGGACTGGCAAACAGCAAATGCAAAGCGGGGAACGCGTATTACGGGTTTCGGGAACACGCGTGCGCGAGAGGTTTCACACGCGATCTGGCCTGGGGAAGCGTGTGCGTGTATTTCAGGGGTGCGCAAGAAGTTTCACACGCGATTGGGCTGCGTGCGGGTATTACAGGAGTACGCGCAAAGTTTTACACGCGATCTGGCCTGGGGGAGCGTGTGCGTGTATTTCAGGGGTGCGCGTGAAATTCCACACACGATTGGCCTGGGCGCGTGTATTTCAGGGGTGCGCGAGAAGTTCCACACGCGATTGCCCTGTGCGCGTGTATTTCAGGGGTGCGCGAGAAGTTCCACACGCGATTGGCCTGGGCACGTGTATTTCAGAGGTGCGCGAGAAGTTCCACACGCGATTGCCCTGGGCGCGTGTATTTCAGGGGTGCGCGTGAAGTTCCACACGCGATTGGCCTGGGCGCGTGTATTTCAGAGGTGCGTGAGAAGTTCCACACGCGATTGCCCTGGGCGCGTGTATTTCAGGGGTGCGTGTGAAGTTCCACACGCGATTGGCCTGGGCGTGTGTATTTCAGGGGTGCGCGAGAAGTTCCACACGCGATTGGCCTGGGCGCGTGTATTTCAGAGGTGCGCGAGAAGTTCCACACGCGATTGCCCGTATTTCAGGGGTGCGCGAGAAGTTCCACACGCGATTGCCCTGAGCGCGTGTATTTCAGGGGTGCGCAAGAAGTTCCACACGCGATTGCCCTGTGCGCGTGTATTTCAGGGGTGCGCGACAAGTTCCACACGCGATTGGCCTGGGCGCGTGTATTTCAGAGGTGCGCGAGAAGTTCCACACGCGATTGCCCTGGGAGCGTGTATTTCAGGGGTGCGCGTGAAGTTCCACACGCGATTGGCCTGGGCGCGTGTATTTCAGAGGTGCGTGAGAAGTTCCACACGCGATTGCCCTGGGCGCGTGTATTTCAGGGGTTCGTGTGAAGTTCCACACGCAATTGCCCTGGCCGCGTGTATTTCAGGGGTGCGCATGAAGTTCCACACGCGATTGGCCTGGGCGCGTGTATTTCAGAGGTGCGTGAGAAGTTCCACACGCGATTGCCCTGGGCGCGTGTATTTCAGGGGTGCGCGTGAAGTTCCACACGTGATTGGCCTGGGCGCGTGTATTTCAGAGGTGCGTGAGAAGTTCCCCACGCGATTGCCCTGGGCGCGTGTATTTCAGGGGTGCGAGTGAAGTTCCACATGCGATTGGCCTGGGCGCGTGTATTTCAGGGGTGCGTGAGAAGTTCCACACGCGATTGCCCTGGGCGCGTGTATTTCAGGGGTGCGCGAGAAGTTCCACACGCACAATGGCTGCAAGTGAATGTTAAAACACCCAACATGACATGCATGAAAGCAATGAGATGATACGACACATTGAAGGATGAAAATAAAAATGTATTGAAAAACAACTTGAATGGAAATTAAATGAGAAAAACCACAAAGCAAAACAACCAAAAGAAGATGAATGTCCATGAAAAAATCAAAAAAACACACAGCACAATCAAAATGAATGGTGTCCAAAGTCACAGTCAGAAAAGTAATCCAAGTGTAAATGATAAACAAAAACCATTGCTCCATGGCGATGAAAAAAATCCAAAAAATAAAAAAATCCATTGAAGAACTATTTACAAGATAATCCCGGGTCCATGAGCCCAACCAAATGAAACCTAACTATGACAACTAACTAAAAACTGAACTATATACAAAAATGTGGCGCATTGTCCAATCGCAACCAAATAAAAAAAAACATTAAAGGAAACCTAAAACTAACTATATAACTATATACAAAGGCGGCGGGCAAGTCCAGCGGCTCGATCCGTGGTGTTCCGGGCCAGGGCATCATCGAACTCCTGTTCGATGTCCCGGAGGCGGTCCTGTTCCATGGCCCCGAGGGTCCGCAGGGACGACGCCGTCTCCTCCTCCAACCCCCTGCGGATTGCCTCGAGGCACTCAGCCCGCCTCAGGGGCCTCCGCATGTAGTTCTCCGCCCTGACCGTTGTGAGCCGCGCCTATTCCGCCCGCCGCCGCTCCGCACCTATATGCTGGCCCAACCGCTGCCACACAGAAGACACTTCCCGTCCTGGGTCCTCCTGCCCTCCGGCCGATGCCTGCCCCTCCGATGTTGATGGCCCCGAGCCATGATGCCTCCCACGTTGACTCCGCTGCTGCCTCCGACGCCACTGCCTCTGCCAGCACAACGGCATCCAGGCTGATGGAATCCACCGACGCCGTCGTGCACGTGCCCTGCCTGATGATGCCGGCACATCCTCCATCTGCTGGGGTACAGTTGCTGTGGTGTTCACCCCTGCTGGACCTCTGACTCTCGACTGTGGCAGGGATGGGATCCCCACCGAGCTGGCTGCATTAGTCGGGGCAGGTCCACAGGGGGCCCTGGTGGCATCTGGGCCGGAAGACGGCATGGAGTACGACTGGCGCATAGCCTCCACAGAGGAGGAGAGGGTCGCCAGAGTGCCCGACACATGTACGAGACCCCCGACCATGACCGCTCCCAACTGGGCCACGTTGGCACGGTGCTCTTCGTGATGACGTGCTTGTTCCCCCCGGGAACCACGCACCTCATCACGAATGACAGCCGTGCGCAACGCGACACCAATCAGAACCTTCTCCATACGGCCAGGGGTCCCCTCGTCCGCAGGTGGAGGGGAGTCAGATGACATGGACATCCCCCCTAACTGCGGACGGGCCTGGGATGGGGCATCCCTGCTGGTGCATGGTGGTGCAGTCACAGTGTCAGGGACAGTGACATGCACAGGCACCTCCACGGCGACCTGTGCTGCCTCCTGCCCCTGTCCCTGGACTGCACCACTTGCACCAGCAGGGATGCCCCCACCAGGCCCCATGTGCGGCTCAGTAGCGGCCTCCTCCTCCTCTGTGGAAACCACCAACCTGGATGGCTCTACACCGTCTTCCGCCGTTGCAAGCCTTTGTGGGGGCTCACCCACCCCTTCCGCTGCAGCCGTGGGGGCATCATCATCGGGCAGGGCACGTGCACGACGGCGTTGGTGGTTTCCATCAGCCTGGATGCCGTCGTGCTGGCACAGGCAGTTGCGTCGGAGGCAGCAGCAGGCTCGACGTGGGAGGCATCATGGCTCGGGGCCATTAACATCAGGGGTGCAGGCATCGGCCGGAGGGCAGGAGAACCCTGGAATGGGAGTGGCTTCCGTGTGGGAGCGGTTGGGCCAGCAGATAGGTGCGGAGCGGCAGCGGGCAGAGGAGGAACGGCTCACAATGGTCAGGGCGGAGAACTCCATGCGGAGGGCCCTGAGGCGGGCCGAGTGCCTCGAGGCAATCCGCAGGGGGTTGGAGGTGGACACGTCGACGGCCCTGCGGACCCTCGGGGCCATGGAGGAGGACCACCTCCGGGACATTGAGCAGGAGTTCGATGATGCCCTGGCCCGGGACATCCAAAAGTGAGCCGTCAGACTAGCCCGCTGCCCTTGTACATAGTTATGTAGGTAGTGTTAGGTTTCCTTTTTTTTTAATTTATTTTGGACCTTTTGGACATTGGCCACATTTTTGTATATAGTTTATTTTATTAGGTAGTATTTTTATGTAGGTTTCATTTCTTCAGTTGGGATCATGGACCCTGGTTTGTTTATCTGTATATAGTTGGATTTTATTCTTTTTTTTTTTTGATTTACCCATGGAGCAATGGTTTTCGGTTTTGTTTTTACCTTGGATTTACTTTCTTGAACTGTGACTTTGGACACCTTTCCTTTGGATTATGATTTGTCGTTTTTCATTATTTTACGGACATGCTGCTTTTGGTTTTTGATTCCCATTGTCATTTGTTTATTTTTTATTCCATTTATGCTGTTTTTAATACATTTTTTTCATCAAACTTCAATGTGTAGTATCATCTCAATGGTATCATGCATATCCTGATATGGGTTTTGAGATTCACTGACACCCATTGGGTGTATGTGAGGGCCATGTGTTCATTTCCAAACTTGCTATTGGGGTTCTATCATGTCATTGCCATTTCTAAGTGGGTGGATGCAATACTCGAGTGGGCCAGGGATCTAGATTGTGATGACATGTTGGCTGGGGACATGTGTGGGGGCCTGCTGGCAGGTGCCCCGCAATGCTGGGGGGTGGGGGTACAGGGGGACATGAGTGGGACATGAGTGGAGGCCTGCAGGCAGGTGCCCCGCAATGCTGGGGGGTGGGGGTGCAGTGGGACATGAGTGGGACATGAGTGGGGGCCTGCTGTGGGGGCCTGCTGTGGGTGGGGGTGCAAGGGGACATGAGTTGGTGATCAGTAGTGCAAGGAAACATGTGCCTTTGATGGGGGGCATGCCCATGTTGGGTGGGCTGCCTGCGGGACATGACCAGGGATGCAGGGAGGACCCACACTGCCAAATCACATGTAGGACTCCCCGGCACCCCTGAAATACACGTACCCTGCTGAAATCGCGTGTGAAAATTCTCGCGCACCCCTGAAATACACGTACCCTGCTGAAATCGCGTGTGGAACTTCTCGCGCACCCCTGAAATGCACGCACACGCTCCCCCAGGCCCGATCGCGTGTGGAACTTCTCGTGCACCTCTGAAATACACGCGCCTAGGCCAATCGCATGTGGAACTTCTCGCACACCCCTGAAATATACGCACACGCTCCCCCAGGCCCGATCGCGTGTGGAACTTCTCGCGCACCCCTGAAATACACGCACACACTCCCCCAGGCCCGATCGCGTGTGGAACTTCTCGCGCACCTCTGAAATACACGCGCCCAGGCCAATCGCGTGTGGAACTTCTCGCGCACCCCTGAAATACACGCACACGCTCCCCCAGGCCTGATTGCATGTGGAACTTCTCACGCACCTCTGAAATACACGCACCCAGGCCAATCGCGTGTGGAACTTCTCGCACACCTCTGAAATACACGTGCCAAGGCCAATCACGTGTGGAACTTCTCGCGCACCCCTGAAATACACGCACCCAGGCCAATCACGTGTGGAACTTCTCGCGCACCCCTGAAATACACACGCCCAGGCCATTCGCGTGTGGAACTTCTAACGCACCCCTGAAATACACGCACACGCTCCCCCAGGCCAGATTGCGTGCGAAACTTCTCGTGCACGCGTGTTCCCGACACCCGTAATTCGCGTTCCCCGCTTTGCGTTTGCTGTTTGCCAGTCCGGTAAACTGGTACAGGGTTGGCACAGCCCTTTGCGATGGTTTTGCGATCTTGATGGCTTTTCCTTGCGCGAGGGCGTTCTTGGGGGCGTAACTGACGCTGCTGCAGGGTCGCTGCGCCACTCTACGCCACGTCTGCTTTTGGAGGTGAGAATCCATGAATACGCTGTGCGCGGAAATTGATTTTATCGCACGCGGCAGGCACAGACATTCGCACGGGCACGCTGTGCGCCAGCCGCGTGCGACACTTTTGAGAGGAATTACATGAATCGGCCTGTAAATGGAAAGTGACCGTACACAAATCGCAGGTCATTACAGTAAATGTAGCTCATAGTGTCCATGACAAATCGGCCACTTATTTGTAAACAGAACCATTTCTCCTCTTTGTGAAAGGTTTGAATAATGTAACTCCTCTACAGCTGAGAACGTGAATGTCACGCTGTTGCACTACCTTCCCAGTACGAAGAACTTGGCCTGCACCTTCTAATTGAATTTACCAATAATTATGCTCAGACATGCAGAAAAATGAATGCGGCATTATATTGGGTTACATCACATTTAATTAAATTGGTTATTTATATCGCATTTAATGCTGGATGCCGCCGTCTGCCTCTAAGCTGGGACGGAGTATCGAACCCATGCTGCTCGGCATTGTTTTGTTGCCAAGATGAGCGAATGCCCCAGATGAATCCTCCCGGATCTCCCAGGTTAAATCATTGCATACTGTTATTTCACTTATAGATGCATGTGGAAAATCTAGCTTTTGCCACAGCTAAATATTCAAGCAATTATTTTGAGATGATAATTCTTAAATGATCAAAGGGGCGACTAAAATGACACTATGAGTGCCAACAATGGGTTTCTGATATGTGTAAATTGTCTGCAATATGTGCTCTCCTTTTGTAAAGGTTTGATATAACCATAAACAAATTTTTAAAAAAAATGCGTTTCTGATCAAGGCGTGGTACTTTTGGTAGCATTACGCGCTCATAAGTGGCAGATGGCAAAGCCCACATTTGTTGCTCAACTGTGGAATCATTTGAATGGGGTAGAGGCAGTAATCTCAAATGCATAGCATGGCACAGAACAGAGCAGATTTTCAGGGTGCACAGTCTAGCTTTATTTCTGCCCATAAATGTATGCAGTGAAAGCACCTTCTGTACATATTAGAATAAACCTATCCCTGATCCCACTGTGACCTCTCAAATCATTGTTTTAGGAGAGAAGCATTGGTGCAAGGAATCTTTATTCACAGCTCTGTGGGTGGTACTGCACTGCACCTGTCAAGCATTTCAAGCATTTTAATAATGCTTTGGAATAGCACTAGAGAGAGCAAATATATTTTATTTGGCAACACCATTAACCGATAGTACATTACAGTGAGTTAATAATACAACATTAAAATTACATAAATTAAAAATCAGAATTGCCAAAGTGTAAAACATGAAATAAAATGTACAGATTGTCCATGTTTCGTTAAAACTGTCTACCAATCTTTAAAAATGCTGTTTTCACAAATTCACATATATATCCCTTAAAACATTGATATTGTTAACACATAACAGGAACAGCATTGCCTCGGCAGTGGTTCTAATTTCATATGTCATAAAATTGCCCCTAAAACAGACTTTCCGAATATCGATCAGATTTTAACAAATCCTCATAAAATAAAGCAGGCTTTTGGTATCTCTGAACCACAAACACACAGGTTAGTTCTAGCAAGCCAACACATGGGGCCCCTTAGGGGCAATACATTCAGTGGCACCATTAAAATGACCCTGCGATATTCAGGCAACCGTATTTGCATAATCCCATTCTCAGCCAGCGGTGTATGCCAAACAGCTATTAGATGATCCAATGACAGTAGCTTCACGCTATATCTGAGCATTCTATCGTGATCAAGGTGGCAAGCACGTTCTTTTAAAATCAACAAATGTATTACTCCATTGAAGAATTGCCTTTAGACCAAGCCCCATTGATTACTTAAATATATAAAAAATGTAAACCAGTGGTATTTTACCTGAGGAAAACAAGGCTTAATTTCACCTAGACCTAGCACGTCAGGGCATTCAGATCTTTTGTAGATCCATGACTGCATGACAGATATTGTACACTCCTTGTGGTCAGTTCACCCACTCTGGGCTTGTCAGAACGTCTGGGTCCTGATGCTAATTATTGAGCCCAAAGAGCTGGACTTAGGATCAGGGTATAGTTTCAGCAGGTCTTTCCTCCATGTACAAAGCAGAGTGTGCCTGTAGATGTATGTTGCTGTTCCACTGAATTAACAATCTCCCTAGTGCAGAGCGCAGGAGAAGGAGATTGCTCCAGTCGCCCTAGGCTATCTATAATGCAGAAGAAGGAGGTTAATGTAGTTGCCGGGTACACATTAGTAAAATGAACCCTTTGCAGCTCTCGAACACAAGAACGGAGGTGTGTGCAAGCACATAGTGCTTGGTGATATGTCCCCTGCTGCCATATCAGCCCCCCATAAAATCTCTTGCCATGGCCTGAGATCCATCATTCCATTGAGTTCTGTTAAAAGAAACAGGAGACGCCATTTTGAGGGTAGACGGAACAGTGATTTGTATAGCTCCAGCCTTGCGTAACAACTTAATTCAGGGTGATACCTACATTGTGATCAGTGTAGCATCAAAAAGTATGTTTCTTTGGGTGGGGCTCATGTTTCCACCACATTCGGCTCTTACAGCTATCCAAAAATATAAGTGGACCAAAATTAACCAGTCTGGTTTGCGGAAAGTTGTGGTTAGGTCTGCACTTGTCTTCTAGTGGAAGCATGATGATAGATCATCCGAGCACTAAAGCTTTCCTTCCACTGAAAGCAGATCAAATCATCATGATGTCACCATAGGAGACTTTTGAGATTTGCTGGCACTGTTTATCTATTCAAAATGAAAGCCCAGCTAGTATATCTCCTAATCTCCCTTTATCTCTACCCAGGAGACATGAGGCCCCTGATTCCAGACTGTCATGGTTGCACTGAACCTGGTCAACCACAGCCCCTTGCACATGGTAATACCTGCTGTACGGGAAAGAGGATTCCTTCCACCTTAACATCATGCCCCCCACCATGCATTGCACCAGTGTCATTCCTGGTCCTTATTACCAGCACCACCTACCTCCTGCGTCTAGTGTCCTGCTCTGCTTTGGGTCCTGTTGTCATCTCTGAAACTGTTTGGTCTTTCCACAATCTCTCACCACTCCTGGCACTGTGTCATCATCTGTACCCCTGTTAAATTCCATTCATATTCCGGACCTGCCCTTAGTCCTGTTGCACCCATTGCGTCATAATACTGACCCACTCATGACTTCACCATGCTACTTGTGCTGCATCACTTCCTAACTTTGCGTCCTATGTCCCACAAACCCTAAATGTGGGTGTATTGAGATTGGGGGAATTCCATGGGCCAGGTGGTGGCTAAACAAGATGAGAGTGCGTGGGAGCAGTGAGGCAGTCTATATATGCTGCTGTGTGTAATAGTAGAATTGAGTAATATTAAAATAAAAAATATCCCCGTTTCTCTAAGCTAGACTTTGGCCTCTTATTAATTTTGGGTCGATGAGGCTTGATGTTGGTTTTCATTCCAGCAGTGATCTGTGTGTATCACCCCAAAATGGCAGGTTATGTTCATTAGCCACACAAGAGGTGATGTCTGAAAGGTGTAGAATAAATCTTAACCTCTGGCATTGCTCTGGCCAAACCTCCAGACCATCATTCTTCACCTGCCAAGCCATTACAAAAGGGGAAAGACCATATGCAAATCGGGCTTGGTCCCACCCCCCAAAGAGGTAGTCCAGCCCGAACTGCTAGGTCACATAACTTCTGCATGAGACCACAAGCATCCCCAGACATGTTTCAGCCTTGTTGGGCGTCATCAGTGAGGAGTAGCTTGGGTCTCTAGGCCCAGCAGGCAAGGGACCCACGTCTGGGCATACCCTTCCCACTCGGGGTGACAATAGCAAAAGAAAAGAGTTGATGGCTGGAAGGTTTACAATAAATCTTGACCTCTGGCATTGCTCTGGGCAACCCTCCAGACCATCATTCTTCACCTGCCAAGCCATTATAAAAGGGGAAAGACCATATGCAAATCGGGCTTGGTCCCACCCCCCAAAGAGGTAGTCCAGCCCGAACTGCTAGGTCACATAACTTCTGCACGAGACCACAAGCATCCCCAGATATGTTTCAGCCTTGTTGGGCGTCATCAGTGAGGAGTAGCTTGCGTCTCTAGGCCCAGCAGGCACGGGACGCATGTCTGGGCATAGCCGTCCCACTTGGGGTCACAATAGCAAAACAAAAGACGTGATGGCTGTAAGGTTAAACTGGCTGGCCTTGAATGGCATTTGTAGAATGTGTGTGTTGTAGATTGGGGCTTGCATACAGCAGCAGTGGAATCAGTGGATTGCCTCATATCAGGATCCAGCAACCTTTGGCTAGCCAGATGTTTTGTATTGCAACTCCCATCTGACCTATCCAGTATAATAAACAGCGAGGAATCATGGCAGCCATAGTCCAGAACATATTCAGAGCCATAGGTTGCAGATGCCTGGCCTAGAATATATTTATGTATTCATTTATTTTATTTGTATAGCACACAGACAGAGCCCGAGGGCATGGGGGCGCTCTAGAGGACGTGCATACATAACGTAAAAAAGATGGAAAAGAGGCAGTCGGGATCATTCTAAGAAAGGGGACTCAGCAAAAGAGCTGTTTTCAAGCCGCTTTTAAAGACAGAGAAGGATGTGCATGCTCGTAGGTTGAGAGCAAGCTCATTCCATAACCTTGGGGCTGCATGCGGAAATGACCCTCCTGTCACACAGGAATGTTTGGACCATCGTGTCACCAAAAGAGAGGTGTTGTTCGAGTGCATTATCCTGTGAGCAGGCAACCATAGAAGATGTTTGGACAGATATTCTGGACCCAAGCCATAAAGGCATCCATGTGTTATGCAAGGCACGCGGAACAGACATGGCTATTCACCGGCAGACAGTGCAGTGCCCTTCTGGCTAAGGAGACATGGTCCGCCCTGCCCAGCCCCATCACAATACGCAAAGCATTATTCTAAACTACCTGTAATCAAGGCAATTCCCCTTTGGCTACCCCTAGCAGAAGGCTAGCACAATAGTCCAGCTTTGCCACTATGATAGTGCAGGCAATCATGTTGCAGTTAGGGCTGCTCAGAAATGGCCGAAGCGGGGCTAAATGTTTGAGGTAGTAGGAGGTACAGGAGACTAGGCTGCTCAGATGTGCTTTCATGGACTGATCAAGAGTGACTCCCAAAGTCTTGACCTTGGGCTGTGTTTTAATCGAACAGCCTGCGATGAGGAACTGGCAGTATTCCTGACTAAGTTACCGTAGTTAGGAAGCTGTGCCCACAACCATGAGTTCAGTCTTTGAGTCATTGCGTGTTAGTTTATTCACCTGCATCCATGCTTGTATCTGCCCATAGATACAATTGAGGGCAGTGGAGTCAGTGATATAGTCACCTCACAGTGGCACAAGGCACTGTGTATCATCAGCGTAATTTGCATAAATGATCTCTGCTGAATCCAGTTGTTTAAATAGTGGGAGCATGAAGATATTAAAAAACATCGGTGAAACGGAGGATCCCTGCGGCATGCCGCAGGAGACCAGGACCTCTTCTGCCAATGAATCCTGAAAGAAGACTCTCGCAGTACGGTCCGACAGAAATGATTGTACCCATCTCGCTTCTGCGATGGAAAAATGTGCCGTGCTAAATAGTCTGGCCGCAAGGATGGAGTGATCCACTAGATCAAATGCTGCAGACAGATCTAGTAGCACACGTAGAGCTGAGTTCCTTTTGTCAAAGATGTTCAACATATTGGTCTTCAAGCCAAGACGAGTTGACTTGGTGCTGTAACCTTGTCGGTAACCAGATTGTTTTAGCCCCGGAACATTATGTCTAAGCAGAAACTCCTCTATCTGTAACTGTGCCACTTTGTCAAGTATCTTCAACAAATAAGGAACGTTCGTAATGGGCTGGTAATTTCCCAGCATGTTTTAGTCCAGGGTAGGTTTTTTAATTAGTGGAGAAATCCAACCCTTTTTGATGTTGGTGTGGGACATTACTTTCTTTAAAGGAAAGGTTTATGAATTTAGTAATGAGAGGGGCAAGTTGGTTACCACATTCTTTAAGTGTTGCGGCAGGACAGACTGTAACCCTTACAGTTAGTTGGTTTTAATTGACTGAGTAACTCACTGAGGTATTGCTCAGTAATGGACAAAAATTCAAATTTAGGAAAGTCCATATTAGACAATGCCGTTGGGGGAGTCACATTAGCTCCACCTCCAGAGTTGGTTTTGATGGCGAGATGTTTTTGAATGTTCTCTATTTTGTTGATCATTGCCTGCAGGATAGATGTACACCAGCTAGAGTCTTTAACCACCTGTGAAGGAACTGGGCAGTGATCCTCCAGTACTTTGATAATGTTAAATTATTCCCTGAACTGAAGGCTGCTCCAGAGATTCTTTGGTCAAATAGCATTTTTTTGCTTTCATAATAGCCTTTTTGTATGCTTTTGTCGACTTAGAGTAGAGAATTTTGTCTTCTGCTGAATGGGTTTTTTTCTCCACTGTTTCAATGCCCTGAACTTAGATGTTCGTAAGGTGTGAATATCCAGAGAGAACCATTTTCTGTTAGGTCTGTCTTTAGACAGCCGTGTTTTCAATGGGGCCAGATGCTTAGTCGCTCTTTCAAGGGTCTCACAATTAGGCTTAGCGAGCTCTTCCGCTGTGTTCGGTGAGTTGTTAATGGTGGCAGCTATAAAAGGGGCCATTGTGTCTGGGGTCAGTTTGCGCAGGTAAGCCACCCATTTCTTTTCTAATTTATTTTTTGGGTAACTAGGAAGAGACATACTCCATTCTAGGAGATAATGATCATACCAGGGACAGGGGTTACTCCCCAAGTTGTTAATGGAGAGATTCTGGGTGAGCGTCTAAGCCTGGATTCTGCCCTTAACATGGGTTGGCATTCTGACCTGCTGAGTGCAACTTAGATAACAGAATGTTTTGTTGACTAATGTCGATTGAGAATCCCATGTGTCCTCATAGCCCAGATTAAAATCACCCAAAATCATTGTTTTAGATTTAGGTTTAAGGCTGGCTGCAATTAGGTCACTGAGGTTAATCAGAAAATCTGGCATACTCTGAGGTGGCCTATAGATGAGGAAGATATTTACTGTCTCGTTAGGGTTTATTTGTAACTTAACCCATAATAGTTCACAATGTGCCAAGCAGATATTATCAATGTTCCTGGTATGTAGAGAGTTATGGTATAATAGGGCTACTCCTCCACCAATCCCCTTGCCACCATCTGTTCTCAGAATATTGAACTCTGTGGCTAGGGAGAGTGTTAATACGGGTCCCGCAGCCTCATGTAGCCAAGATTCTGTGATAGCACAGAGGTTAATGTTGTGTGTGTTAATGTAGTCGGCTAGATCTATTGAGCGTCTAACAAGAGATCTTGTGTTAAGAAGCATGCATTTTAGTGCCCCCACATGTCTTGAATCATTATATGTGGGGTTGAACGAGTGGTCAATTTTCTATATTTCAGGTGGGCTGGCAATAATGTGGGCATTATCCTGTTCCCCGATAAGGGCCTCCAGCAGAGGGGTGATATGTGCTGTAGTTACAAAGCTGCCGGTAGGACTAGATTGTGCCCATATGAACAGTAGTTTGGTTTCTGGCGCTGCCACGGGTTGATCAGATCTGGGACGTACTTGTAATGTAATGTAATGTATAAAGCACACCTTCACCATCAGGTGCATCATGGCGCTGAATGTTTCAGGACTAACCAACGAAGAAAGCCATTAGGCTGTAAAAAGTTATGTTTTTAGGGCACGATGGAAAATACTTGCACATCATCTGTGTTATAAGCAACAGTTACAGGAGTAGATGTAGTGGGGATTTGAGGCTTAGTGGCCTCCGCAGACTCCGGCATTGCGGGCCGTGTAGAAGGCATTAAAAGCTCAGCAATTGGAGGGGTTACCTGCTCTGAGGGAATGAGTCCCACATCAGCATTTGCCCATATGCTGCCAAATGTTCTATTCTGCTGCTTTGTGCCCACTACAGCAGCTGTATCCATCGGCATGTAGAGCGGCTAAGCCGGATTGCAGTGACAAGGTGCAAACTGACGAAAACCAGCCTCCGCTTACGCGCCAGCGATGATGTGCTGCTAAGGGAGCTAAATTGCTGCTAGGCCACCAGGGAAATGTAGTTTTTAAAGAACTACATGCAGAGTGCAGCGAACAGTAGATTTCTTGGTAAGATAAACTTTTAAGGATGCGGCTGTGGCACTAACCTAGGGTTTACTCTTGAAGGACAGGATATTGTACCCTGTATTATGCCAAGAGGGAACATATATCCGCAGCCAGGAGAACAGCGAACTGGCTACCCATTCGCAAACGTATCATTTTCAAAACTATGTCCATAACCCACAAGTGCCTCTCCAACACTGCCTCCCCTTACCTCTCCCAGAAAATCTCCAGAGCCCATTACTCCAAGCCAACTAGGACCTCATATGCTCACCACCTCCTCCAACCGGAAGTCGGACCTTCCAAACCTGGAGGCTCGGATTTCCCCTATTTCGCAGCCAAACTCCTTGCCTCCAGCCCTGAGATTGGAACCCTCATACTGTTTGTGTGCTTTATACATGAAATAAATAAATGTGAAATGATCTGCGAGCCTTAGTTCAGCAACTTACATCATTTTGGTGTCTATATTTTTATAGAGAACATTAAAGCCTTTAGTACCAGAAACAAAGTGGTTGGGCCACACTTGTTGGAACGCCAGCACCTGACAGGTAGCATCCCTGAGTTGTCACAGTGGTGCATTACAAACACATCGAAAATGCAATTGTACAATGGTTCAATTTTCCTCTTTCATTTTTCCTCTGCCTCTTGCTGTATCTGGGCACTGCCACCCATCCAAAAAGCCTGTTAACAAAAAGATACAGAGAAGCACCAATGAGTGATGAGCCTACCGATCCTGTGAAATAATCCTTTGCAGCTTGTTACGGAAGAATAATGTACGGATTGTAGACCTCTTTTCTAGGGTAATGTCAGGAAGGAAGATGAGGGCCAGCGTTGGTGCACTAGGAACAGAGTAGTAGAATGTTCTGGTCTTATAAGTGTGTCTCTCTGCACCTGCTTCAGCTCTCCATAATCTATTGAGCTGGCAACAAAAACACAAGGTCTTTCCAGCTGAAGCCTCAGAGGTAATTTGCTTGTGTGATCTTTCGTCTCTGGGAATGAATCTAGTGCCTCGAAGCTTTGGTGCCAAAGCACTTTACACACTTTTACATCCCAAACCGGTCAGATAGCGAACAGTGCAAAGACGAATATGAACCAATGACATCCTTCACACTACACGCCCTATTAGTATAGTAGAGAGAAGGAAATACCAATCTAGACACATCTGGCGGACATGTGTCCAGTGAGGGGAAATCTATTGCTGAAAAGCAGATATTTTCATTTTCTTCGCGGTTGCAACACCACATCAATCAGGAATGACTCTTTTAAATACTCCAGACGAAACTGAAAAGTAATTTGCAAAAGACGCAAGGCTGCTTCCGCCACAGCCTTGGTGGGGGGGGGGGGGGGGTCTGACTCGCGGATCTACGGCAGGTCCAAGCTTTCAGGTACTGAAGCACCACTGCGAAAGGTGCACACCAGGGGTGTCGATAGGTCTGGAAAAGATCTGGGGCTACGCTAATGTCTGGACTGTGGGCCAGCTAGCCTTTTGGTAGTAGCCCCAGGTCTTCTATCTGGGGCTACAACCAAAAGACCAGGGGCTATAGCCCCCTCTGCCCCTCCCCCCCAGCAACGCCTCTGGTGCACACATTGCTAGATGGGAAACTCCTAGCTGAGTAGTAACTAGAATGTCACTAAATTTTGTTTTTGTGTATGTTTAGAACGAATGGCAAAGCAAAACATAACTCTTCGCCGAAATCAATCTCAACAACTTTTTATACTGTAGTCAGTGTGCGCTTTCCGGAAGAAATTTTAAAGAGCTGCTTTTTGAACAGTTTGTTGAGTGTTTCATTTAACTTAATCTGTGCATTTTCAGAGACAAGGCCTGGCATCACAATGGGTTTTATTAAATGGCTTTCCTTGTGGGGGAATGGGGATATATCAGAGGTCAGATCATTGAAAAATTCCCAGCATGCAAATGTGTTTTGTGCACGCACAGTGTTTGCTCCTACACAATATCCGAGGTGCAAATGCCACTTGCATTAGTGTTAATGCAACTGCACGTGCACAAAATGCATTGGTGCTCCGTGAATCTGGCCCCTGCTCACCTACTATAGATATTTTCCGCTTTCCCTATGCAAGTTGTTATTCTGACTTTCAACATAAACCCTCTGTCAAGCGCACTCTCATGACTCAGGAATTGGGTTGTCGAAACCATCAGTCACTTGTGATTGATAGATAATTAGGCTTGCATCCTAGAACACTTTTTGACCCAGAACTGGATAATAGTAGTTGCAATTCGGGTAGGATATCTCAGGTAATAATGGTCACGCTTATTTAACCTAATACAAGGAACATATCCAAATGAGCCAACATTGCCCGCCAACAGAAAACTGCATGCTATCCGTCTGCCGTGATCTTGTGCCGGACCATTGCAACACAGCTGGACTGCTCTTAAGATCTGCCCGCCCTCTCTCTCTTATAAACTACTAAGTATAAACCGACCATAGCCAGGTCTCTGGCTCAGTGGACTAATGCCCCCACTACATGGGCCTGTGTTTCATCTCACGATTACAGGTTCCAATCCCAACACATCTACTCCTCCCATTATCCTTCCAAGGTGGATACAATTAGTACCATTAAGTTTGGTAACAGAATACATTGGCTTTTTGTCAATAGTTGGTGTGTGTCATGGTTTATTGGACAGTCACTTTCAACCCAGGGAGCCCCCCCCATCCTTCCCAGGCAACTTGGCGCACAACAAAGCGCTTGGCAGATTCAAATTTGGTTAGCCCTCCAGCCTGTATAAAACCATTCAGCAGATACCCTCTGTATCACCAATAAACTAGAAGCCAGGCCTCTCCTGCTAGTGGGCCTCAGCCAAAGGTCTGGAGGTCAAAGTTTCAGATACACAACAGTTCAGTGGGGGAAGCAGCAGCAGCCAGCTACCTGCAAAATGTTGAGAAAGATAGTGTTTTAAATCGAAAAGATGTGTTTATATGTAACATTTTACATGGGGCTTCTGTACATGTATTATATTTCTTTAATCTGATGGTTGAAAAGACATGAGTGTTCCTCTTAGCCTGTCCACACATAGGCCCTCATTACGACCCTGGCGGAAAGGGGAAAACGATGGCGGAAATGCAATACCGCCATCGAATAGCGCTCGGTGCGACTATGACCCGTCACCGCAAAGTACAAAGCCATTAGCGACACCGTAGTGAACGCCAACGCTAACTGCACTAAGCACGCGCGCGCGCGCCATGCCAAACCGCAAACACCACCATGGTGCAACGGTACGCCAATTCCGACCCTAGCGGACATGTACCTAACGCCATCAGGCATGGCGGAATGGACCATTCCGCCATGGCGAGAAGTACGGCATCGCGAATCAACCGTAAACGGCCCCACTGAGTGCCTGTACACCGCTCCCTGCCCACAAAGTACAACACCCTGTAGGTGCAATGAAGTCACAATGCAACCATTGAAATGTACAAAGCACCCATGCATGCCAACGAACAAAAGAAACACAAGAGGGGCCAATGGGAGCTGCAGGGCACAGATGGCACGAATACAGAAGCCATCCCAATGGACATGACCACAGTCCCCCCCCCCGAAACGCACGCAAACACAGGCACCTGTGACCAGCAACATTCCGAAAATCACATCATTCCACCAGTCCACCTGGCTGACCGCCATCTGTCACACAAAACCCAATCCCCCGCCCCTGAGCATGACAACATCCAAACTGTCATATAGGCAGCCCCCATCCCTGACCTCACGGGCTCAGTAGGCAAACGCGCCCAGCACAGTACCACGCAACTAAACCCCGAAGCAGGAACCCAATGCAGATCTCCTCACAATTCATCGCCCCACATATAGGCACATGCCACATCACTTGCAAAGAAAAACGCTACACGGCCCAAATCAGAATAGAAATTTAATGCACAACAAAATCACCAAGCCCATACCGCCATCAGGCCATGAACTCCAAAACACATTTCACCATTGTGGGCTGCATCCGCAAGAAATGACCAGCCACTACTTGTGTGACGCCCTGTCCCATCATGGTACACAGAGCCACAATCACGTACGAAAAGGCAAAAAGGAAGCGCACACAACCGCAGGGCCGTCCCAATGGGGAGGCACTAGTCCAGCTGAAAGGCCGAAATGTTGCTCCGAGCCACCAGTACTGCGTAAGGGCATGTGGGCCACTGGCGATCGTCCCATAAAATCGTAATGCTGCTCCACCGATTAACACGAAGCAGCAGGTGTCGGGAGTAAAATCCATCTGCAGGAGTGGCATACAGATGGCAGTGGCAAAAGGGGAGGAGATACCTGTCAACCAAAAGAAAAGAACAAGAACAGAATGGCCATCAGAACTACATCCGAACAACTCACTTCAATGAGCACACGAAATCCACAGCCATATGCATGCCAGCCCACTCCAAAGGATCATCAACACCCCAAAGCCACTTGCGACTCATAACCATCTATACCTAGTTGTAAACACCATCACGAACGAGTGTACCTGTGCATGCATCTGCCAAAACAGAATCCATCAGATGGGAATGTTAACGTGCATGGACACAAGTGTCTGAGGGCGCGTCGAGACAGGGAGGGCTCAACAAGGCCAGATAGACGATGGTCCCACTATGGCAGCCCTGCATCACATAGCGTAGGGGAGGCGGATAGATCCCAAGAAGCCCTGTACATGCCAAACTCTGCACCAAATCACCTGCCCATGCATCCATTCATCATTCCCTCATCCCGGGATCAAAACGCCTGAATAATTACTCACATGACATTAGAAACGTCCATTGAGTCTGTGCGTAATGCAGCCTGCTACATCCACAGTGCCCCAGCCCGTAAATCCAGTGTTGTGAAGTAACATGTATTTGGGAATGGCCGGCCTCATCGCCCACGTAGCTATTGCGCATCCCAAACTATTCATATCAATCATTGCTCCCTCGCCATGGGCCCTGTCTCAAGGACATAGAACAATAGAACGTTATATTTGCAGTCAGACCTGTGGGCATCTCCTCGCCGCTAGCTGGAAACCGAAAGCGCCGCCCTTCGAATTCCTCATTTGCAACATCACGTCGAAAAGGCATCTCTGGCCGTTTGAAATCACTAATTATTCCATCGAGTGCGGCTGTGTGTGAAAATGGCAACTGCCTTCACCCACAAATGGGACGCCCCGCCCGTCGTTGCAACTCGGTACAGTGATGCATGAGGGCCCACCGTTACTCGAGTACTACGTTCCACTGACCCTTCACAAGTCCGTTCGCGACTGCACAGATAGTATGGGAAACAATGGGACCACAGCAGAATGAACATATCAACCAATCTTACACGCCCATCGGGTACAAATACATGATTGCAATAGCAAGATACAATTACCCGAATTGCAGCGTAGTGCGCGGGACGTGCTCGGCCAAAGGGGAGAGCCGTTTGCACAGGTGGAATCAATCACCACAGGTGGAGGCCATACAGCCTGAAAACACATAAATTGCACAGCCAGTCTCCTCCCACAACCACAGCGAAATGCTACCGGCAGGACTCGCGATGTTGGCCCTGGGGGACCTGATAGCACTGCAACTACTCCGACTCCAAGAAGAAGACGAACAACAACTACAACCAGCCGCACGGAGGAGACGCAGGAGGAGGAGGAGGCCAAGGCAGGGCCAGCAAGGCCCAGCAGCACAGCCACTACCACCACGCAGGCAGCCCGCAATCCCACGCCTCCGAGCACATCCGTTCAACCTCACTGATGAGCAGATCCACACCCTCTACCGTCTGGACCGGGACACCATAGCCGCCATTGTGGACATGACACAGGCTGACCTAGTCAGCATGATAGATAGCCCAACCGCAATCCCACCCCTACTGAAGGTGGTGTCTGTACTCCACTTCCTGGCCACAGGCACCTACCAGCACACAGTCGGACAGTTGCATGGCATATCACAGCCACTGTTTTCACGGACACTATTCCAAGTGCTCGATGCCCTCCTGCAGCACGCAGACGACTACATCTCCCTACCACGCTCGGAGCAGGAAATTACGAACACAAAAGTGGGATTCCATGCACTTGCCGGCATACCGGGTTGCATTGGTGCCATCGACTGCACCCATGTTGAATTGGTCGTCCCACATGCCATGGAGGCCCAGTACCGCAACCGAAAACAATTTCATTCCCTGAATGTACAAATGGTGTGTGACTCCAACAGGATCATTACGCATTGTTGTGCCCGATTCCCTGGATCAACCCATGATTCCATGGTCTTGAGGAACTCTACCATACCACGCTACATGGAGCGACACGCAGGGAACAGATCCTGGCTACTCGGTGAGTCTCATTGCATGCATGATGATGTGGGGTATGTGATTTGGCAATGTACTGGCAGGAAGGGGGGTGGGTGTGCGTACGTATCAATGGCATTCCACATCCTACGTTTATCGTCCACATACAGGTGATGCTGGATATCCACTGAAGAGATGGCTCCTCACACCAGTCCGGAACCCACGGGACCAGCATGAGGAGGACTACAACCATGCCCACTCACGTACCCGTGTAGTCATAGAACAGGCATTCGGCCTACTGAAGACTCGTTTCCGCTGCCTCAGCAGGTCTTGCGGGGCACTCCTGTACCGCCATGAGAAGGTTGCAAAGATGGTCATGGCATGTGTCATGCTCCACAACATGTGCGTACGTAGAAATGTGCCCATGCCCCCTGACGCTGAACTGCAAGCACCGGATGATGGTCATGATGAGGGTGGGGATGTGGCAGCACCTCAAGGAGTCTGCGAGGCACCGGAGGGCCGTGACATCCGTCAGCATCTCATTGATGTATGCTTCTAGCACTCACGCCTGGGGGCTGATACATGGACACGGGACTCGTGGCACTGCGTGTGTCTGGGACATGCACAATATGGACTGTACGCCTATGATGGCCTAGTACACAAAGATCAATGTCCACACATCTCATTGGGTGATCGTGCACTTTTTATGGCATATGTGATATCATGTTGAACACCCTATCGACCCGCCACCCAAGTGAGCCCAACACACCCCCTGCACCCTCCTACCTCCCACCCGAACACCAGTGTCCAAAGATGCTCATTGTCAGTGGCCTGTCGCTATTGCAAGCCCCCTCTGCGGGTATCAGGGGCACCCCTGCCTGTGGAGCGCAGGTTCCTCCCTGATCTACGTTGGGGGCTGCCCTGGACGGAACTTGCAACGGATGATGTGTCTGGCTGCTCACGTCCATGCATGTCCCTAAGGGTTTGCGAGAGCTCAGTGAGCACACGGCGCACTGCGGCAAGTTCGGCACATACGTCTTTGGACGTCGCATGCAGTTCCCCCCTCAGGCTCTCGGTGCTTCTCTCCATTTGGACTCTCAGGCTCTCGGTGCTACTCTCAATTTGTGCCCTTAGCGTCTCTGTACATCTCTCCATTTCTGCCCTAAGTGTCTCTGTTGATGTTTCTATGTCTGCCTTGGTGCCCCCACATTCATCGGCATGGTCCTTGAGGAGTGTGGCCATTTGCTGCTGTTGGACGATTAACTTGTCGAGGGACTGTTGCCTCTGCTGGGCCATGCCCATTTGCGGGGGTGTCACAGAGGGGCTGTTGTCCTCATGTTGCCTTGCCACAGGGCTTGGGGGGGATGGCCAGTCGTCGTCTTGTGGCTGCACCTGCGTGGTATCCTCATGTTGTACGGGATGGGACAGACAGGGGGATTGGGACAGGTCATGGATGGATCTGACCTCGACATCCCCGTCTTCTGTGTCCGAGCATGCTGCCATCAATGGGGTGTCACCTATGGTGCTGCTGCCACCAGAGGCAGTGCCTTCTGTGGCATCCATTGGGGGGACCTGTGGTGGTGGTGTTGTGGCCATGCTGGCTGCTGGGGTGCCTGTTGATGTTCCCTCCTCTGTGCTACCACCTGATTTGTGCTGCTGCCGTGTCTTGATGCGTGCAGCTGAGGTGGAGGGTCTCTGGCCGTTGGTCTTGGCCCTCTTTGCAGGTGTGCTGGTAGGGGTGTCCTGTGGCTCGTCGTTTGGATCGGACCCTGTGGTGGAGTAAAGGAGGGCGAGGGTTATTGATGGGTCTGTGGGAATTGGAATGGCATTGTATCACATGCTTTGGGGTGGTACCTGAGGGTGATTTGGGTCGGGGCCTTGGAGGTGCTTTGATTTGTGTGTGGAGTGAGGGTGCAGTTGTTTGGCAGCCTGCAGTTTGGGTGTGCCTGCTGCACGTGTAGTGCGTGTATTAGGGGTTTTTAATTATTTATGTATTTATTGTGGGTTTTAACGTGCGCTATCAGGCCGATGTGTGTGGACGTTATCCTGGACATGTGTTTCTGTTGCACTATGTGGACGCATGGTGCTTCACATGGATGGACTGTGTGGCTTGTTATATCTGGCCCACCTACCTGAATCTTCGGATGTCTGCACTCCTTTCTCCATCCCTCCGACTCCCTCAATGCTCTCCATTCCGATGGTGGAGGCACAGATTTCTTCCCAGGGGGTCAACTTGATGGGTGATTCAGGACCTCCCCCGGTGGCTGTGGCAATGTTGCGGTTGGCAGAGAGTATGCTGCGGACGCGTATCCGCAGGTCGTCCCATCGCTTGCGGCATTGCTGTGGGGTGCGGGGTGCGGTCCCCACCGCACTTACCCGCTGTGCCACCAGAGCCCATATGGCCTTCTTGTTTGCAAGTGCCGTCCTGGTCATTTGCGTGGAGAAGACCACGGCAGCATTCTCCTGGAGGGTCTCTGTTAGCACGGTGAGTTCCTCACGGGAGAAGTGGACCTGCCGCTTGCGGTCGCACGCTTTCTTCGCTGCTTTTCCCATTTTTCTTGGTTTCGCTAGGGTGGTTGACGGGGTGGGGTGTGTCTCAGGGTAGTGTTTTTAGTGGTTGTGTGGTTTTAGTGTATTTATAGGTGTACGCCGGGATGTTTCCCCTTCCGGGCCCGTGTTTTAACTTCCGTTTCCGTATATTTCCGGCCACCGTACTTTCCGGTAGGCGCACACTGCGGTGACCGCTAAGAGGGGTGGCGGTATTGCACCTGGGGCCCCGTACGGCGGCGGTGTGGGCCGTTTTGGGGTCTTTTCCGCCATCGCGGACTTTGCACTTCCGCCATGCCGTGGTGCTCGTGCCCGATGGGTCGGAATGGGCCGCACTTTGCTCCTTCGTGCAATGGCGGAAACGCTATTTACGCTGTGGCGCTCCGGTCAGTCGATTTCCGCAAGGGTCGTAATGAGGGCCATAGGCTTTTATTTAACATGGGAAACCAGTGTCTATTTTAAAACAAAGTAGGCCTTTTCATTTAAATGTCAGTTTATTTGTGGAAAGTGTCTTTCTCCGTGTCAAATGAAATATGTCCCTTGGCTTTACTTTTTAAATGTTAGGCACAATTCCTCCTTTTTATTTTTCATATGCACAGCATTTCAATGTATCCTCTCCCATGTGTGCTGCTGCTGTTTTGATCATCCACATAGGCCAGGTTTCCCCTTTCTCCAAGATCGAGCATGGCCTTATGTAGGAAGATGTTCAATTTGTTGCCAGAGTTTATGTATCCAAGGGGGGTTCGGGTCCACATGTATTACTGCCCCCGAAGGTAAAGGCAAGCTTGTACTGGCCTTCCCTACTCACGGGTACAACCCAGTAACCATTGGTCAGGTCAATGGCGGTGTGCACCTTTGACCCATGGATCTGTGCCAGCCCTTGATCAATGTAGGGAAGTGGTCATCTTGACATGTGGACCTGTTTGTTCATCTCCCTCAGGTCTGCACATAGTCTCCATTGGCCATTGGGTTTGAGTATCCCCATTACCGAGTTGTTAAAGGTACTGTGAATTGGACACATTATCCCATGAGATTCTAGGTTTTTAATAATCTTTTTGAGGACTCCATGGATGCAAGAGGTAAGCGGTATTGTGTCACAAATACTGGAGCCATCTCAGGGTCCGTGGATATGGTGGTCGAAGATAATCTGTGCATCCACAGTCATATGAGTCCACTGAAAAGATCTCCTGAAAATTGAGAAACACCTGTTTTAGCTTCTGTCTTTGCTCCTCAGTCTCACCAGCATCAGCAAGATTGATCCGTTCGTCAACCATCTTCTTAAAACCTGGAAAGACCTCAGGCTTGGAAATTTGGGCAGTATCCTCCAGTTGGCTGGAGAGATCTCTTGTTATGGTGTTGGCCTGGACGTGAGTTTCAAAGGATGGGAGGTGTTCCCTGTTCACTCAGAATACCATCTCATCCTTCCTTATGTCACAGGTCACCTCTTCCATTCCTGTGGTGCTGTGAACTCTAAGGGTCATTTCCCTTGTAATCCCCTTTTTGCACAGGAGAGTACGCATCCTCCTCATCCCTCCTTCCAGGTATGCTGTGGAATTCTCCCCATCTCCCTGAATGTGTGGAGGTTTTAAAAATACTCTTTTGAGGTCTGAGCTCTGGCTCTTCTCTCTCTGCAAAGTGAACCAGGTGGTCCCTTTGTAGCTTCCTTTTCTGCCACTTCAACTCCCTAATCTTTTCATCAAAGGAGTCCTCCTGGTAAGAAGTGCTTGCTAGAGTATTTTTGATTTTCTAGAGCCCACTGGTCGGGCCACCTTCACTTCTGCTTGGTAACCCTGATCCCTCATTAATGTCAGATAAGGACTGGCCTTCAGGATCAGTTTGACTAGACCTGGGTGAGTCCAGCTGCCTCATGTTTCCCTGTTCTTGATAAGTGGTACCCATGAGGTTAGCCGCACTCTGGACACCTGAAGTGGTTCATTGGCTTGAGGTCCCTGGTAGAGATGTCACCCCTCTGTGATTGGAGGGCGTTTTTTCATAACCTGACCTGTCAGGGTGCCCCCAAGCCTGTCTGTATTTGGCTACTTCATTTTCCAACCCCTCACACCTGTTTTTCTCGGTCCCTATCTCTAGGTGGGAAGCAGCGACTTGAGTTTTTCATTCTGACACAAGTGCTTGAGTGGCCTCTAGCACTTTACTTTGGGTCATTAATCGATCTTTTAGACCCTTGATTTCTTCAAAATTGGATGAATTTTCATTTTATGAGGCTTACATCGGGTGCGCATATTCAGAGCATTTCTTTTCAGGAGACTAATCTGTTCCTCTTGCGCATTTCTGCCCTGGGCTGCCTGTACTGGGTCAATCTCTGCTTGCCTCACACGTTTCATAAATTGTGCATTTTCTCGCCTAGTGTCAGTCAGTTACTGAGAATCTGACTAATTTTTCTTTCATATGTCCTTAACTGATTCACTTCCTGAAACAGGGCACTATTCTCTTGGTTTAATGTGTCCTTTTCTTCCCTCGACTGCTTTCTCAGTTGTTTAAAGGTATTCAGGTCTTGGTTCATCTGATCAAACTCCCCTTAAGAGTCAATACCTTTGATGATTAATTGGCTAGTTTCGGTTTTCAATTGTTTTATTTGTGATTGGAATGTGATTGTGTCCTCCAACATGACTGTATTATGAGTAACCTGATTATTTCATTTATGTTGCAGCGCGCCCAGATGTTCAACACATTATTTATGCTTCTCTGGAAGCAGAGAACTGCATTGCATGCTCTGTATTTTCTCATTGCTGTGTCTTTAACTCATTTTTGAGCTGCTCAATGAGACTTTCTTGTTGTAACTCTAAAATGTGGCTCTGTTGCACTATAGTTTCTAATTGTTTAAGCTCTTGCTGGGCTTCATTCAAAAGCCTGGTTGGTTCTGCACAGAGATCAAACTAGTCTGATGTTGTTCTCCAACTATCAGCAAATGGACGTACACATATGCTGTGAGCTGAACCATTTTTGTCTGCTCATCTTTAGTAGTTTGTGTCATATAAAAGTCTGTTAGAGCTTGATCCAACAGACCCTTATCCTGCCACATATCAGGTAACCACCTGCATCATTCTGGCTTTCCACATTTCATGTTCTTCCTCCACCCATTCACCTTTGATAAATAATTTGGATAGGAGGTGTTTCCTGGCCATATTGATTTCTACAGTGCTCATTCTGAAATGTATTTTGCAACCTTATATACTCTCTATGCAGGGCAAATTCTCAACCCATTCCTGCTTAGTTTCTACTCACAATGTCAACTCAAAATAGTTCTCTTCAATCTTCTATTTTCTCTATACGCCTTCCTAGAACCCAGGATACAAGTCTGAGTGGCACTTTAACAATGCAAACACTACTTTCTATCCACTGAAATGCATTTACACCCAAATGAATACTATGCTACTACTGCAAATGTCACAAGTGAGTATTCTCAGCCTTTTATGACCACAAGCCCCTAATTTTGTCATGGTTTATTGGATGGTCACTCTCAACCCAGGGAGGTCCTCCCCTCAACCCCTCCCAAGCAAGGTTGTGCAAAACAAAGCGCTTAGCAGATTCAAATTTGGCTAGGCCTCCAACCTGTATAAGACCATTCAGCAGATACCCTCTGTATCACCAATAAGCTAGAAACCAGGCCTGTCCTCCTAGTGAGCCTCAGCCAAAGGTCTGGAGGTCAAAGATCCAGCTACACAACAGTTCAGTGGGGGAAGCAGCAGCAGCCAGCTACATGCAAAATTCTGAGAAAGAGAGCGTTTTAAATCGAAAAGAGGTGTTTACATGTATTTGTATTTGTATTTATTAACATTTTACATTGCTTATGGGGCTTCTGTCCATGAGTGTTCCTCTTGACTTATCCTCACATAGGCTATTATTCAACATGGGGAGCCAGTGTCCATTTTAAAAACAAAGTAGGCATTTCCATTTAAATGTCAGTTTATTTGTGGAAGGTAAGTGTCTTTCTCCGGGTTAAATGAAATATGTCACTTGGTTTCACTTTATGAATGTAAGGTACAATTCCTCCTTTTTATTTTTCAAATGCACCGCATTTCAATGGATCTTTTCCCAAGTGTACTACTGCAGTTTTGAATCTGTCAAAATGTGCCTTTTCCCAGTTTAAACAAAGTCAGCATATTCAGAACCATGTCTTTTTGAAATCAATTGGACAGTTAGCAATATTACAGTTCTGAGGCACACTCTCCTTCAGCTGAGTGCCTTTCCATTTTGACAAACTTGAGGGAGGCCCATTTTCGTTCATTCACTAGGCCTCATGTTGGACAAGAAGTGTTTTGGACTGGTGTTTCGCTCACCTGGACCCCACAGGTGTGTCGATCGGACCCGGATAGCTGCGGTTTTCTTGAACGTGACTCGTAGTGCAGAGATGACTGTCTGGACTGGCCCGCCTAGTCTTGTCTGCTGGACCCGAAGCAGTATTTTCCTGCAGGTGGAGACAGGGATTAACCACCTGTGGGTTTTAGTGATGGCCTCCCAACTGTTCTCGCTCTCCCCCACTAATCACCTCCGATATCCCCTTAGTAACCTCACATCTTTGAGTTCTCCCTGAAGTCCACGATGAAACAATGTAATTCGTTTTCCCTCCGGCCACCCGGTTTCCACCACCAACCTATTAAAGGTTGCAATATAGGTTAGCAGATCCTGGTTACCTTGTCGTAAGGATAAAAGTTTGTTGTCCAGGGCTTGACCCTGTGAGTGTCTGGCGAATAGTTTTTCCATGCTCCTTTGAAAACCCTGAAAATCCCAGAGAAGAGGATCATCCTGGTTGACTAATGGAACGGACCAATCTGCTGCGCTGCCACTAAGATATGACAATACAAAGGCTACTTTGGCTTGGTCATTTGGAAAGGCTCCCGGTCTGCATAAAAAGTGCAAGCGGCATTGGTTCATAAACACGGCGAACCTTTTGGGGTCCCCAGCAAAGCGTTTGGGTGGAGCTAACAGAATATTTCCTGGTAAAACCACTTGCACAGGATTGCTTGATGAAATGGGGGTTGGGTTTCCCCCATATCCAGGTATGGCATTTGCCCAGCTTGGTTTTGCAGTAGTTGCCTAGCCAGATCATCCGTGTGCTCCTTTGAGACAATCAGTTCTCTCCTGAGGGCATTAGTCTCCTGGCGAGCGGCATGTACTTCTGCCCTAAATTCCCCCAATAATTGGGCCAGTTGGTCGGTTTCCGAGGTTTCCATAACACCCGGGTGGGTATTTGTGGAGAGGCTTCGCATTCTGTTACGCTGACCTGGACCCCACAGGGGTGTCGATCGGGCCCGGACAGCTGCAGTCTCCTTCAACGTGATGCATAGTGCAGAGATGACTGTCTGGACTGGCCCACCTAGTCTTGTCTGCTGGACCCGAAGAAGTATTTTCCTGCAAGTGGAGACAGGGATTAACCACCTGTGGGTTTTAGTGATGGCCTCCCAACTGTTCTCGCTCTCCCCCACTAATCACCTCCGATATCCCCTTAGTAACCTCACCTTATGTTCGTAAAAGATGATCTCTCCATCCTGCGTGTCTTGCAGGGGCGCGTAGATACCAGTTACTTCACTGGTTTGAAGGCATTGGGAGAGTTCCGGTAAGTATTGACTCTGAAGTCCCTGGCGGGATTGGTAAGTATCAAGTTCAAAGAGTTCAATGTGCCCGATGTTCACTCTTGTCCCCTTCCTTCCTTAAATTGCAACTGAGTTCGTGAGAAGAAGGTCTTGTAGCTGCTGCTGGCGTTCAGGTAAGAGTCTGTGTTACCCAACGGTGTCCGGTAACTATTGCATGCGTTAACGTGTTGTTTTTTCTCCCTCTTTACAGATGCGGCATATGAAAATGTGGAGAGTTATGGAATAATACCACCAGTGGTAAATCAGGTAATTCTATGGTGGTAAGAGGTTGTATTTGTTGATTCCCTTGGCTCACCTTGTTTTTTTCTTGTGTCCCCTAGGTGCCGGATTACGGCAAAGAAATGATGGAGACAGTGCCGGATCGAAAGATGATGTGAGAACTGGTGAGTATGGCGCCGTGCTGGAACTGGCGAAGCGACACGTGCCGGACTGATGTACTTTCCAGGTCCGGAGATGAAATGGTTCCGGAATTAGGTGAGGAATTCGAAAGAAGTTCATTTTCTAACCTTGTCCTTTTCTTCATCTTTATTCTAGGAGCTCCGGATTCGAGGCGGGCGTGGAAGAAGACTGGATGCTGACTGCAGGCACGCGGGCGTGGCAGAAGACTGGATGCTGGCTGCAGGCACGGTGAGCGTCACGCTGCTGGATGCAGAATAACGGGAAGCATGTGCTGCTGTTCGGGTGTGGTTTAAATAGCCTCCAGAGTAGTTCCAGGTAAGAAGTTCCCTAGAGCCACGCCCGAGTAAAAAATAGTCCCTGTAACAAAATAGTCCCATCCAGGCCTCGTGTAGGCTTGGACTCTTTTGCAGCATGGTCTGCATCAGGTAAATAAAGTCTATGAGCCTGGTGCATAAGGCGCTAGGACTGAACCCAGACAGCCCCTAGCCGGGGCTACTGAGGTTTAAACAAATGTCTGGATGCCTGCTCCCGGAGCTGAGGGCCTTGGTCCTGATGCCCGGGGGTAGGCATCATGACAGCACTCCCCCCCAAGGCCCCCACCTAAAGTTGTTCTTCCCTCTGGCCCCGGTTTGTCTGGGAAGTTCCGATGGAATCTTTTCACCAACCGAGGTGCATGAACGTGGTCGCTAGGCTCCCATGATCTTTCTTGTGGTCTGTAGCCCTTCCAATCGATCAAATAAAAAAGTTTTTATTTAATCATCTTGGAGTCCAGGATATTTTTTACCTCGTATTCAGGTTCTCCATCTATCAAGATGGGGTCAGGTGGTTTGGTTAATCTTGTCCCTGGTTGAACTGGTTTTAGAAGTGAAACATGAAAGACAGGATGAATTCGCATATTAGAGGGTAATTCCAATTTGACGGCCACCGGGTTGATAATGGCCTTAATGGTGTAAGCTCCCAAATATCTAGGATTAAAAGTCTGAGTTCCCTTCAGAGGTATATGTTTTGTAGCCAGCCAAACTTGATCCCCAATCTGGTATTGTGGAGTTTCACTTCTATGTTGAGCAGCATTTTTCTTATATTTCTCTTTTGCTTGTTTCAAATGTTCTGTAGCTTCCTTAAAGGCTTGTGTAATAGTAGAGTGCAAATGACTAACTGCGGGCATTTCTAAGTGCTGAGGCGAATCGAGTTCTGAGGTTCGAGGGTGATGTCCATATATGGTATAAAAAGGGCTTTGTCCGGTTCCTGAATGTACAGAGTTATTGTATGCGTACTCGGAAATCCATAAAATATCTTTCCAATTGCTTTTGGTCTTGTGTAGCATGCAGCGTAGGTACTGTTCAAGGGTCTGGTTGGTCCTTTCCGTCTGACCATCGGTCTGGGTATGGTGACTTGTTGATAGCCTCACGTCGATTTGTGCTAGTTGACATTTCTTCCAAAAATGGGAGATAAATTGACTACCTCGGTCAGAAACCAATACGGAAGGGAATCCGTGTAATCAAACTATGTTTTTGAGGAACTCCTTGGCCAGAATCGAAAGGAGAAGGTAACCCCTTTAAAGGAATAAAGTGGGCCATCTTGGAAAAAAGATCCATAATAACTAGGATGGTGTTAAATCCATTACATGGAGGTAGATCATAATAAAGTCTAAAGACAAGGTGTGCCATGGTGTAGGTGGAATATCCAAAGGTTGTAAAAGGCCAGCAGGTTTTTTCTTCTGGCTTTTGTTTTGGGCGCAAATGCCACAAGACATCACAAATGACTTTACATCTTTTCGCCAAGTGGGCCGCCAGAACTGCCTCTTAATTTTCGCTTCAATTTTTGCGATACCTGGGTGCCCTTCCATCAGGATGTCATGTTAATTGGAGATGACTAGTTCTTGTATTTCCTTGTGTGGTAGAAATAGTCGTCCTTGATTCATTGACGACTGAGTAGTTCGGGCCTGTCTTTACCCAGTCCTGCAGGGTTGCTGGATCGAAGAGTTGTTGGATTTTTGAATGAATATCTTCTAGTGTCTGTAGAGTAGTTATGCCAAGAATTCTTTGCTCGGGAATTATTGGCACCGGTTCCGGGTTTGCATATGCTTCTCCCATCCCTATTCGGGATAAGGCATCAGCTTTGCCATTTTTGCAGCCTGGTCGATAAGTGATCACGAAATCGAATTCGGCAAAGAACAATGCCCATCGAAGTTGTCGCGATGATTGGGCTTTGGCTGTTTTTAAATACTGCAGGTTCCGGTGATCGGTGATTACGGTAATAGTATGCCTGGCACCAAGAAGATAGTGCTGCCAAGCCTTAAAGGCGGATTTGATGGCTAATAGCGCTTTATCGGTAACCGCATAGTTTAACTCAGGTGCTGAAAACTTTCTGGACCAAAACGCTACTGGGTAAAGTTGACCGGTTTCAGGATCCTTCTGGGACAGGATAGCTTCCATGGCTAAACTGGATGCATCAGTTTCTACTATGTATGGAAGCTCAGGGCGTGGATGCTTTAAGACAGGTGCTGATGTGAATTTCGCTTTCAGCTCTTGGAAGGCCTTTTCAGCCTCTTCGGTCCACAAGAAGCGTTTGTTTTTTCGCAAAAGTGCTGTGATGGGGTGTACAACATGGGAGAAGTCCGGAATGAATCTGCGGTAGAAATTAGCAAATCCGAGCATGCTTTGTACCCCTTTGAGTGAACTGGGTGATGGCCACTTGAGAATTGCATCCACCTTTCGAGAGTCCATTCGGACTCCTTTTGGAGTCAGGATAAATCCAAGAAATTCAACTTCCGTAGCATGAAAAACACATTTTTCCAATTTTGCATATAACTTATGCTGGCGTAGTTTCTCAAGGACTGCACGCACATGCTTAACATGGTCTGATTCTGAGGAGGAGTACACTAGAATATCATCTATGTATACGACAACACAGACATCAATGAGTTCACGAAGGACATTGTTCATAAAATACTGGAAGGCTGCTGGTGCATTGCACAACCCGAAGGGCATCACCTGATATTCGAATAACCTGTATTTGGTTCGAAAGGCAGTCTTCCATTCGTCGCCTTTCTTGACACGTACCAGATGATATGCCCCTCGGAGATCTAACTTAGTGTAGATACAAGCATCCTTTACTTGGTCTAGTAATTCGGGGATCAGAGACAATGGGTATTGTTTTTTTACCGTAATCTGATTTAAAGCACGTTAATCTATGCACGTTCTAAGGTCACCTTCTTTTTTTGGCACGAAGAATAAAGCTGAGGATGCAGGAGACTTGGAAGGACGAATAAAGCAATTACAAGGTATTGGTCCAATTATTGCCATAGGTGACGATTTTCAGGTTCCGTGAGGGCGTAGATTCTACTGCATGGGGGTTGTGCACCGGGTAGGAGGTCGATTTGACAATCGTATGATCTGTGAGGAGGTAATGTATTGGCCTGTTCTTTTTGAAAAACATCCTGAAATTCTTGGTATTCCTGAGGTAACTGCACGATTGGGTTAACGACTGTAGCCAGGCCTTTGTTCAAAGTTTTCTCCGGGTAACAGGTGTGTGCACAATCCGGGAAGGTTATTCTCTTCTCTCGCCAATCTATACAAGGATTATGTGTTTCCAACCATGGCATCCCCAGTATTATCTGGAACTGTGGGGCTTTGAGTAGATCAAACACAATAGTCTCTCGATGCCGATTTTGACTCAACAGTGTCATCTCTGTAGTGGAATTAGTTACAGGCCGCGAGGCAATCTCAGTTCCATCAACTGTGGTGATGACATCCAAAGTGGTCTTTTTGCAAAGAGGTAGATTCATCCTTGACACCAATTTGTGGTCCATATAGTTTCCTACGGCCCGCTATCTATGTATGCCCTTACTGCGTGCATACGTGATAGCTGCCTGGGATCAAGTAGGACCATTGGGATGATCAGATGCAAGGTCTGAGTGTCCTTCTTTAAGCTCAGCAAGCGGACCTCTAGGCTTGTCGGGCGTGGTCGTTTCCTGAATCAGGCTCTATGTGGCTTTTATCAGCAACTCCTACCACCTTCTTGGGTGGTTTTGTAAGGCAATCCCGTAGAAAATGTCCTGAGGTTCCACAGTACAGACACAACTGCATCTGTCGTCTTCTTTCTCTTTCCTTTTGAGTTAAGGGTCCTTTAACCCCCCCGATCTGCATAGGTTCAGATGCATCTGTTCCTTTGGGGGCAACGTTGGGTTTAACCAATACCCGGTTCTCGAACTTAGCACGATCAGTCTTTCGGTTCTGAAGTCGGGGGTCTAGCTGGACCACTAAGTCTATAAATTCTGTGCAATCCTGAGGTGGGTTCACAACTTGAGACGAGACATCTTTGAGTTCTCCCTGAAGTCCACGATGAAACAATGTAATTCGTTTTCCCTCCGGCCACCCGGTTTCCACCACCAACCTATTAAAGGTTGCAATATAGGTTAGCAGATCCTGGTTACCTTGTCGTAAGGATAAAAGTTTGTTGTCCAGGGCTTGACCCTGTGAGTGTCTGGCAAATAGTTTTTCCATGCTCCTTTGAAAACCCTGAAAATCCCAGAGAAGAGGATCATCCTGGTTGACTAATGGAATGGACCAATCTGCTGCGCTGCCACTAAGATATGACAATACAAAGGCTACTTTGGCTTGGTCATTTGGAAAGGCTCCCGGGCTGCATAAAAAGTGCAAGCGGCATTGGTTCATAAACACGGCGAACCTTTTGGGGTCCCCAGCAAAGCGTTTGGGTGGAGCTAACAGAATATTTCCTGGTAAAACCACTTGCACAGGATTGCTTGATGAAATGGGGGTTGGGTTTCCCCCATATCCAGGTATGGCGTTTGCCCAGCTTGGTTTTGCAGTAGTTGCCTAGCCAGATCATCCGTGTGCTCCTTTGAGACAATCAGTTCTCTCCTGAGGGCATTAGTCTCTTGGCGAGCGGCATGTACTTCTGCCCTAAATTCCCCCAATAATTGGGCCAGTTGGTCGGTTTCCGAGGTTTCCATAACACCCGGGTGGGTATTTGTGGAGAGGCTTCGCATTCTGTTGCGCTGACCTGGACCCCACAGGGGTGTCGATCGGGCCCGGACAGCTGCAGTCTCCTTCAACGTGATGCATAGTGCAGAGATGACTGTCTGGACTGGCCCACCTAGTCTTGTATGCTGGACCCGAAGAAGTATTTTCCTGCAAGTGGAGACAGGGATTAACCACCTGTGGGTTTTAGTGATGGCCTCCCAACTGTTCTCGCTCTCCCCCTTTAATCACCTCCGATATCCCCTTAGTAACCTCACCTTATGTTCGTAAAAGATGATCTCTCCATCCTGCGTGTCTTGCAGGGGCGCGTAGATACCAGTTACTTCACTGGTTTGAAGGCATTGGGAGAGTTCCGGTAAGTATTGACTCTGAAGTCCCTGGCGGGATTGGTAAGTATCAAGTTCAAAGAGTTCAATGTGCCCGATGTTCACTCTTGTCCCCTTCCTTCCTTAAATTGCAACTGAGTTCGTGAGAAGAAGGTCTTGTAGCTGCTGCTGGCGTTCAGGTAAGAGTCTGTGTTACCCAACGGTGTCCGGTAACTATTGCATGCGTTAACGTGTTGTTTTTTCTCCCTCTTTACAGATGCGGCATATGAAAATGTGGAGAGTTATGGAATAATACCGCTGGTGGTAAATCAGGTAAGTCTATGGTGGTAAGAGGTTGTATTTGTTTATTCCCTTGGCTCACCTTGTTTTTTCTTGTGTCCCCTAGGTGCTGGATTACGGCGAAGAAATGATGGAGACAGTGCCGGATCGAAATATGCTGTGAGAACTGGTGAGTATGCCGCCGTGCTGGAGCTGGCGAAGCGACGCGTGCAGGACTGATGTACTTTCCAGGTCCGGAAATGAAATGGTTCCGGAATTAGGTGAGGAATTCGAAATAAGTTAGTTTTCTAACCTTGTCCTTTTCTTCTTTATTTTAGGAGCTCCGGATTTGAGGCGGCCGTGGCAGAAGACTGGATGCTGGCTGCAGGCACGCGGGCGTGGCAGAAGACTGGATGCTGGCTGCAGGCACGGTGGTAAGGTTAACAACAGATTCTTGCAGCCTGAAGACTTAACTCCTGCAACATCTTTTGTCAGGAGGAAGGACTGCTCATCGGCAAAATTGCAGATGTCTCTGGGGTGGCATCTATTTGCATGTTCTGTCCTATAACAATGACAGAAGTGATGCAGGAGCTTCATGAAACACAATGGCTGTCATGTATTCCTTTAAACCCTTAAGTGCCAAGGACGAGTATGCTCGTCCTTTTTGCATAGACTTGCATAATAGTCTGGCAGTTAAGTAATTAGCTCTAAGTGATCTAATTCGTTGTGGAGTATGATCGAGGACTCGTTGGAGAGACGGACAGAATTCTTACCCTTTGTGTATCTTCTGTTGTGCATTGCGTTAAAAACCATACTCCACATTGGGACTTTTCCATGCAGTGTGATCGACAATCATTTTTACTTAGCATACCACGTGTTGCTAAGGAGACACTGTAGAAAGTATCATAATGTTGGTGATTGTTGTATTACTGATTGATATTGTTTTGGAAATTCCCTTGGAAAGCCCCTCTCTTCATCCTTGAAGGCTTTTCAACCTGACCAGGAGCTCTATCGTACTGTCAGTGTCTGATGTCTATCTATCTCTTCAATCTTGTATTGCTTGTACAAAGCAGTTCACTTCTGGTAATCTGGTGCTCCCCTTAACGTAATTCTGATTGGTGCATATGTTTAAATTTGGTGTGGTGCGTAGTTAGTAATCTGGACTTTAACTCTTAGCTGGGTGACCTCCCAATGGACCTTGGGTTGTGCTTACTATTGGAGTCCGTGGTTGACTAGTTAACACAGCTTAATACAAGTTGGAGGCTCCATTCAGTCTATTAGCTTTAATGTCCTCAAGTGTTTCAAATTCCAGAGATTAGTGAACATATCTTTGCTATTTGTGCAGTGCTACAAAACACACAAACACACACACAGACTTGATATTTGGGGGCAGTGGTGGACCTTTTTTTTGTTTAGTTTAGTTTATTTATTTATAGAGCGCCCCTAACCCTGGGGTATCTGGGCACTTGTACTTAAGCAGGAATCATTGGTTACAAAGATGATACATATAGGAGATACCTGTGTTACATATCAAGTAAACATGCTTGACAGAAGCATCATATACAATATGAGCTAGTGATACTGAAGAAGTGACATAGGTGGTAAGAGCAAAGAGTTACAAAGTTACCCAGTTACAAAGTTACGAAGTAACAAAATTACTGAGAAGCTACATATGGCAGTTGAATTGTGTTACATTTCAAGTGTACATGCCAGCCAAAAGCAGTGAATATAGTATGAGCTAATGAGACGGTTGCAGTGATACAGTTAGCATAGGCAAAAAGTTACATCTGAGTGTTTAATCGAGCAGTGTGGGTAATCAAAACTAAACTGGGTGGATTTATAGGTACTAGATTTGTTGGGTGACGTGCCACGCTTTTACTTTATTTCTGAAGTCCAGAAAGATGGTTCAGCTCTAAGTGCTGTAGGCAGAGAATTCCCGAGCTTGGCTGCAAGCACCGGCAAGCTAGACCTGCTACTTTCTGTAGTCTCTATTTAGGAATGTTAAAGCGGTCTAGGTAATTAAATCTGGTAGGTCTGGTAGATTGGCTCCTGGTGAATTTGTAAACCAGGTATTTATGAGCCGTGTTGGAGAGGCATTTGTGCGTAATTACTAATGTTCGAAGTGTAATTCTATCTTGCACTCAGGGCCATTGTGTGTCACGTCTTACAACTGAGACATAGCTGGTACATGGAATGTTTAGGGCAGATCTAAGTACGTTGTTCTGAAGCACTTGTAGTTTGTTCAGGTTTCGTTTACTGGAGCCTAGATATAAAGTGTTGCAAAAGTCCAGCTTAAATAATATCAGAGTTCTGGCTAATGTAATGCAGCTATTGGTAGAAAGCAAAGGTTTGTAGGTATTGATCAACTTCGTAGTATATGCTGTTGCTGAGGCAGTAGCATTGACTTGCCTGGTGAGGGCGAGGGTGGAGTCTAGATAGATGCCTAGCGTTTTGACCTCACTCGAGACTTTGATGATATTCCCATCAATGTTGAAAGATTTATAAAGGGTATCTAGTTTGTTTAGAAGAGACTGAGAGCCTATGAGCAGTAGTTCAGTCTTATCATCATTCACGCATAGGTCCTGGGTGGTCATCCATGACTGAATGTGATGATAGATTTCATTTAACATTTTTGTGTCTGTGACATAGCAGACTGTGAGAGTGAGAACCTGGGTGTCGTCCGCATAGTTAGTGTAGGTGACACCCAAGTCGTAAAGGTGGTCGAACAGAAGCTTTGTAAAGTAGTTTTGTTTCATAGGTGTCCTACCCCAACACCAAGGGAGGCATAACTATTGGCATTAGAGTGTAGATTGAAAGGAGATGGATAGGGCGAGGAATACACAGTTTGCAGGTGTTGTTAGGGTATTTAGCCATTAGAGCGATAATACTGAAATGAAAATGTCTAACCCAATAGATGCTTCTCTAATGAGAAGCCTCCACCACAAAAAAATGTTGGTTTTACCAAAACGATTATTACTTATGTGTATTATCCCTATACAAAGCAGTGGCCACATCTACACCATAGGAATGCAATTCCTTCCATCACTGCACTGTTTAAACACAAAAACCCACACAGGCGGCCCTCAAAAATGTACACAACAGCAACAAAGAAGTTGGTCAGCTGGTGCAACAGAACATAGGACACTTGACATCTGTCCCGCCTACCTGCTAATCACTGCTAAGCCTTTCATGCCTTTCTGTCTGACTCATCCCTTCCTTGCATTAATAAACTGACCCCCAACCTTCTTTCCTTTTTCAATTAATCAACTCTTACAAGAGGATACAGGTCCCTGAACCTCTGCCCCACCACCTGCCAATCATTGCTAATTCTTTGGTGCACCTTTTGCCTGCACCACCCTTTTTATTCCCTTCTTAAACTGACTCTTAGCCTTCAATAATGTTGCTGTTGGTCAGAAGGTGCAAGTGAACCTAGGTCATGTGACTTCTTTGCCTCCCTCTTGCTACTCACGGCTAATATGTTGGCACTTGTTGTGCCTACGCCACCTCTTTCTTTCCATTTAAAGCCTTTAGATCCCACGGTGTCTTTCCACACGCTTCAGAAGGGAAGGGCTAATGAAGAATAGGGCATTTCCTGTTTGGTCTTCCTAAGACCTGTAAAAGGCCTGAACACATGTTCCACACATAACAGGTAAGCCAGCAGCATGTGCATCACACTCCAAACAGCACTCTCCATCCTCCCCCACACAAACACACAGACTGCCTCCCACTAACACACACCTCCAGCTCAATGAACTTCATCTAAGTCCCACTACTCACCACCCACACTCCATGTCCAAAACACACATGCACCTTTATGCTGATCAATGCTGTGGGATGTATTGACCCATTCCGCTATGCTATGCGGCATTACCCTGCCAGTCAGCCAGTTATGATGAAAGAAACTGCAACAATGGCGGCAAAACCCTTGTGCATGCCAAAAACCTACAAAAACTGCATTCTCAAGCCCACCAAAAGATGGATGCCCAACCAGCCACCCATGGGGCACGTGCAGGGTAATAAAGCACACCCTGCAGAAAATATGACAGTGGGCTCCATGACCAGCTAACAGAGTGCAGAGAGAGAAGCAGCACTTTGCAAGTGAAACCCCAAAATGTGCCTACAAATTACATTTGCTTTGTTGTCAAAAACTCCAAAATGCCTATAACACAACACTTCCTAACATTCAAAATCTTGCTTGGTGCTAAAATTCATGTATCTAATGAAGTATTGTGAACATACACAGTCCTAACGTGAAGAGCAAAACATTCTTCAGACAAACTGGATTATCTGAAAACTGACAGCCCATGCCAAAATCTGGGCACAGTACCCTGGGCTACCTGAATGATAGCCGTCAGATGAGTTACTGATGAAACTTTAAAGTGAGCTAAAACTAGAAGCCTGCTGGATTAGCTAACATAAAAAGGATTGTTGCCAAAAAGGAATACAGATTTTAGTTGTGTTTTTGATCCCACAGATTTTAAGGCTAATAAAGTCATGTATTTATGTTTGATGGAACAAACTTGGTTTTGTTGGATTTAAAAAGTTAATTAGCCTGGCTGAGCTACAAGAACTGGAAAAGCAGGTTTCTCCCAGAAGGAGGGCCTTCCTCTCAGCAGTAACTCACTGGGAGATGCTAAGTACGGGTTAGAACAGACTCTTGTCTACAGAAAGAGAAGGAACAATGACAAGCCTTTCAGCCCAGGAAGCGGAGGTGTGAAGGTGGTCGTAAACTCTCCTGGAAGGAACTTGCCCCCAAGGAGGGGGATGCACTGGACTCCCAGGAGAGACAAAGGGGTGGAGCCAATCAACCATCTGCTGTTAAGAATGAACAATGAACAATTTTTAAAAGACTCATAACTTGTTATTCAAAGTGGTGAAAAATATAAAAAGGACAGAGTTGTTAATTTAATTTCTCGCTGCACGTGTGAAGAGGCGGTAGAACTGTGTGACATGTTCTAAACAGGAATGGCAATATATGTGGTTTTATACAAAAGGCATTAATGTTAGAATTGTGAAAATGTTCACGCACATCCCTAAGTTAAGCACACATATCTGTGGAAATTTGCATAAAATTTGGAAATTGTGTTCATAGCAAAAAGGACAAAATTCTGCAGAAAGTTGAGACAAGATCCCACTGCTGCTGGGTTTTGAGGAATAGCCGCTACATCAAATATGGCATCTTTGTGTGTGATGTGTATAAAGGTGACCAATGTAGAAATGTACATTTAGTATCAAATTCGATTTTGAGACCAGTGGCTAAAGGGAGGTCTCTGAGGACTGTAAAGAAAACCATAAAATGTGACATCATCCGGCCTTGATCTAATCACTCAAATTGCAAGGCGGAGATTCATTTTTGATCTTATCCCAGCTCACAGGGGCAAGGTTGGCTAAACCGGCCCCTACACCCACTTGTGATGTCATTTTAAAGCATAAATAGCGAGAGCTGACAAAACATAGGACTCTCTAATCCACTCACTTTCCTGATTCCGGCAAAGCACTCTGATCCAGCATTCTACATCCAGCTTTAATATTCTTCCAGATCCAGGGGCCAAAACTCTTGCCAGCAAAAGAGAACTATTCATTTCCAGCAATGCCCAAATCCTCAAATGTATTCTCTCCACACAATGAAGCGCTGTGTGATGTGAGAAGGCCTTTTGAACCAGTATCCTGAAATTCTCTGGCTTGCCACCACTAGGCTTGCCTGAGGAACTCACTATCCAGCTGATTCAACTACCCACAAACAAGAAGGACAGATCCTTTGCAAACCCGGCAACCAGCCTAGCTTATCCAGTACCGTGCCTGATGTGCTGTCTTTCCTAGACAGACCCAATCCAATGACCAGTGACCAGAGCTGACGATCCCATTTAAAAACTTATCCTGTGAGTATTAATAGGAAGAGCTGTGGCCCATAGTATATTTGAATTGTCTTATCCCTATCTCAAACCCATCCTATCCTTCATTCAGAAGCAGTATTGTTAGAACTATCTTTGCGCTGACCCATTTCTCATCTGGAGAAGTAGCGTTTCCACAGTAGAGTTTCCATCAGGTTACACTGATCACGTGACTGTAAGATCCCTCTGTGGTATTCGCTTTTTCATAGTCATCATCTAGTGTAATCAAACCCATTTGTCATTTTCAAAAGTGCATTTATGTTTTCCATTCTCGCACCTATCTCGCAAAAACGACTCTTACTAAAACCTCTATAAATCCCTCAGTTTTTATGTTAGAAACACAATTTCAACTCCTACTTGTACCTGTCATCTGTAGCTATCCATAGAACCCAAAATGATCTCCCGTTATCGCGAATATCGTGCAAGGAAAAGTTTGCCACGAATTACAATTCCGAAAGGTTTTTACACATGTGAAATAGCTTTAATTTGTTTCCGACTTGAACTTTGAGATTTTAAATGTTTTCTTTGGATTAAATCATTGTTTGTGATTGTGGGCAAAGCAGCTCCCATCACAATTTATAACAATTTAAGTATTTTTGGCCACATTTGGTGTTTTTCCCAGTCAATTCTAAAGACAATTGTAGAAGCCATCCTGACAGCTGAAAAGTCAATTCCGTTTTTCTCTTGTGTTTTATGGGGGGAAGGTGGGGCTGATATTCTGTTTGATTTGTGCTACTCCTGAATACCTGCGCTCTCCTCCCATCTCTTCACATTGCCTATTGGGGGTTGAGGGGGGTTGCAGGGGGAACCTCTAACCATAGTGCTATCTGATCTGAACCAACACAAAAGTATTATTTTCTGTGTTACATTTGTTTTGCTCCTTACTTATTCCTGGTGTATTAAAGATATTATTCAGTTCTGTCACCCCATTGGTGATTGTTGTTTACCTATTAAAATATACTGTGATTACATTTTAAATACATAAATAATTATTTACCTTTGCAAACTAGCCTGATTCCTGGTTCAGTGTGACAGGGGGAGGTTCCAGGAGAAGGGTGTGATATGAATGGCATATCGTTCAGAATATTGAACTTATAGACAAAAATAAATAAGGGTTTCAGTTGTACACTGCATGCTGGGCTTTGACTTTGGTGTGTGCTGAATTGAAATCAGTTACAATGCTCACCGAAGAGCAATCCTTGCAGAAGACCTTGCTGGCCTCACCACTGCTCACAACAACCCACATGCACTCTCTACCATTGTAACATGGTTCACTTTCACCTCCACGCATCTCATGGATGTCCTCATCCTGCCAAACTAAAGCAGCCAACACAATAAGCACAAAGGGAAGACTCATGGTGGGCTTGCTATTATCCACAAGTATTTATGGCAGGCACTGTCCAGGAGCACATGACACAGCCATCCATGGAACTCCTCACCAGCCATTTGCTGCTAACCCACACTCAGACAGCTACCTTCCACCTGATCTACAGAGCACCCCAACAACCTTTGTCAATAAAATCAGACCTACTCACAACAAATTTCATCAACAAGGGAATAGCTTCTTTTGTGACCTTTTTAGACTGCATATACCAGTCAGGAATACCCATCCTACTCTACTATACACCTTTACCCCTCCAAGGACAACCCAAACAACCAAGACACCCCTCCACTGCTTCAATATCTTCTAAATGCACACATGATATGATATGATATGGCATTTATAACACGCCTATACACAAGTGTTTCAAGGCACATAGGAAGGAAACCTCATCGCCTTGGCCTTCATGACTGCCCACTTACAGAAGTCAAGAAAAAACCCTTTGCCCACTTTGACTTAACAAACATACACCCTTCTAACTTGGGAACCCACACGAAATCCATTGACAGAAAGTGTGCCACTTGCAGCAAGAAATATTATGGAGAAAATCTCACCAATAAGGACTCATCCCCTGAGAACCTACTGTTCAGCACACTGGCAAGTCACCACCAGAGCCAAAGGAAACTCCTATACAGCATCCATTCTGGAAGCCTCCAACAAGAGTACAGTGATCTTCCAAGCAGTGAAGCACTACATGAACCCCCAATCCATTGATACATGCAACACCATCAACAACATATTCACAGACATGGCGGACCATTTAAGGAAACACATTGATAGCTCCAAACAACACAAATGCTCCACTTTTACCAGCCTAAAACATATCAATTTGGGACAAATTGAGATGAATTATTCCCAAAGATCTGACCAACACTCTTGCAGACCTGAAACTAACCACCTACAAAGACAACATCATCTCTTCCTCCATTGTAAAGGTCTTTCACAGGTGAAGCACTTCCCGGCATCAACAATGCATCCTTTCAAGCCCTCTTCAACATCTTCATAACACACTGACATTTGATGGAGCAATTCTCCAGTTGTTCTCCTCCCAACTTTCCAAAATAGACCAACTCATCCAGATGGGTCCCAACAGCTCCTACCAGTGCCCAGTAACCTGCAGATTTGCAGAATGATCAATCATGTCCCCTGTCATCTTCAACCTTGACATTGAACCTCTGTTGGAGCTCAATACTGACATTAAGATACATCGATATGAAGATGACTTGCAATCACATCAATGACATCCATTGATTCAGGCACTGTATGCCCCATCCATGCATTCCTGTCAAGCACCTATCTGAAGCTCAACCGACCAAGGATCACATTCATTTTCCTAGGAGTTTCCACCAAAAATGGCAAAGTTTGGAATTGGCTGGCATGCATGAAGCTTGACCACAACAAATACCCTCTGTACCAACAATGAGCTAGGAACCAACCCGGTGTATAGTAAGAATATACATTTATTTAAGTTTTAGCAAAGAATCATAGGCAATCACAAAAACATAAACCACCAATGGGTGGCACTACACAACATCAACAATTCTAATTTCGTGCACCAATTGACTAGCACAAGTTTAAAGGACTTTCAGTTGCTATAAGACACAGGTAAGTTTTGAGGTTTGCAGTCACAATTTACATCAAATTACTTGCAAATTAACCAATAGGAAAAATACAAAACACAGTGATTCTTTGGTTTGGCACAATACTCCTTTCTTCCAGCAACCCCCACCCTCCAGACATCAATTAGATAGGACCCCTCTGATCTGAAAGCAAGGTACAGAAGTGGGAAAACAATGGAACATCGTTTTGGGAATTTTATTTAGGTAAAATGCAATGTGTTGGAATTCTGATTTGGGATGCACGGGTAATTTTGTTTTGCACCACTCCTACAATGAAAATGCACAGCTTTGGGATTCTGGTTTTTGGACTGAAAGGGAAAATTTGTTTTGCACAATTTATTTTCAAAGGGAATGCAAGGTGTTGGGATTTTTGTTTTGGGGACACTAGCACATTCAATTAAACAGCAGGGTTACCCAATTACATGACAGACGAGAGTCATTTACAGCGCACTGGGATAATCCCTTGTCAATTTTGCCAAAAACATCACCCTGTCATAAATTACCCTATGGGAATTAATTATATTATATTGTTTGTTAATTGTGCTTAGGGTATACACGCTTTCAACCCCCTCCCACTATTGGAAAGCTCCCATGAATGCAAAGGTAAGGGTTAAAAAGACTGATTGCAACACAATTCAAGGTAACTGGATAGGGTGTTCTTCTATAGAGGATTCATTGAGTTAACTTTTTAGTTCAATGTGGACAGGGTCTACCCAGTTTTGCCCCCCCTTCACCCACTAAGGGAAAGGTAATAAGGCAGGTACTCCCCACACAAGTGATAGCTTTGGAATGTATCTACTTACATGGGAGATCTCTGTTCTCAGTTCAGGAGGCCTGCCCAGATCCTAGAACCCTCTTTCAGGCAGGAAGTTCACACCTCAAGCCTCTATCCACCAGCCATGTCTCTCCAGCCACAGGCCTATATCAGATAGAGCTCCCAGGTTTCCAAGCAAAGTCCCTGGGTCTCCTTTACTCCCTCCTTCTAGGTAGGCATTAGTTTGGCTTTGTTCCCCTTGCAAGCTGGTGCCCCAATGGAATAGGCAGCTCTCCTAGTTTCTCTCTCTAGTGATTTACTTGCAAGTCCCCGCTTAGATTGCAACGTGCCAAGATATAGTGATGATGACACTCCATTATCATCTAAATTCACACGGTACGGATTGGCCAGCTCTCTCCCCCCCCCCACTACACCCACTGCCTGCTATTAGGACAAAGAGTTCAGGGGTGTGAATGATGGAGGCTGAGGGAGGAGGAAAAATACATAATTTCAAAATGACAGATAGTTTTACACTTTTGTGTTCTGGAAATCTAACAGAATGGCAGCTTCCCTAATTTTTCAGATAGTTGTTGGCACATATATATTTTGAGTTCTATATTTTATGGCAATCGGAAAATACTAATCATATCTTGGCATGCCCTTCCTAGGAGGAGGTACCATTTTAATCGATTTACTCCTGAGCCAAAATAATCACAAATCTGCCCCTTCCTGATTCAAACCTTACTTCCATAACCTATCATCACTGCAACTTTCCATTCCCTTAGAATTATGAGAAGGCCGGAATCATACTTTTCCTCATAACTCCACTTGTGTCCATCACACAAGATTTGTTTCACATGGTCCCGACAGGCTTCTTCTTCCCTTCAATATGAGAACGGGATGAGCTGACTGGGACATACAATGCACTTTCTATTCAAGAAAATGTATTCAATGTTAGTCAATGGAAAGTTAACCCATGTGTCCCTCAGTTTCACATCAGCTCCCACCAATTCTTAGGTTGCATTTCTTCATCATCACCTGGCCCAATCATCTGCTTATCAGCAATCTGTTTCATACACAATGTTTGATCATCCATTAGTGACTCTGAAGCCATTTCTTGGAGTCGAGTTAGCCCTGAAAAGGTCATTTCTGTTGGCCACTAATGCACAGTTAATGGGGAGACCTGACCTTACACGTCATTTCTGCTGGCTGTTTTATCTGCAAATCCCACATTTTTGATCTACTCTGTATATACTTTGTATTTATAACTGAAAACCAGACCTTCTTCTCCTAGAGGTCCTCAGTCAAAGGTCTTGAGTTCACATTTTCAAAGGCACAGACCTTTTAGTTAAGTGGGGAAACCACCAGCTGTATTCATACTTCAGAAAATACAGTTTTACATTGACAAGTAATAGTCATTTTACTAGTAGTATTTACATTTATGATTTAACATTTTAACAATATATCTGGGTATGTGGTTTAAAATACAGTCTTTCTTTTCTACTATATTAGAACAGAGGTAGATTCATTATTAATCTTATTCACATAGATAGGTCACATTTAACATACAAAACCAGTGTTCACTTTTACAAAAACAAAATAGGCCTTTCTCTTTACATTCTGTCATTTTAAAGGATGAAAATTGTCTCTTTATTCCTGATAAACGGCATCTGTCACTTAACTATATTTCTTAAATGTCAGGCATCATTCCTTCTAGTTATCTTCCAAACACGCAGTGTTTAAATGTATAATTTCTTTCCATGTGCACTGCTGCAGTTTTACATCTATCAAAGGTGCATTTTCCCAGTTTACACAAAGTTAGCCTCTGCAGCACCCATGTTACTTCCCATTCATTGGGCATATGCATCAGTTTTAGGCACTCAGGTAGATTCCCCTTCACTTGCGCACCTGTCCATTTTAGTGGAGTTGGCTAGGCCCATTTCTTTCCATTTTACTAGGCCTTATGTCGAAAATCACTGTTTTGTACTGGCTTTTATATTTCAATGGAACTCCACATTAGCCAACCTCACTTTCAAAATAGGGGCCTACCATGGCCTCTCATTCACTGTCACTCTAGGGCTGTCTTTTCACCCCACAATAAGTAACAGCAAGAGGGCAAAACAGGAAACATGCATTTTCCTTTAAGGAACCCTGTCTCTGGAATATGTCATTAACACCAGTAAAATTGCGTCCTTCGATCCTACAATCCAAGAAGGAGGGGAAGACCCTACTCTTCAAGGAACATCTTACCAATTGCTGATTACTCCACTCAACCCTACTTCTGTTCCACAAAACAGAACATAACAGATGTATTTGTAGAGCACGCGTTCACCCCCAGAGGGGCATCTTGGCGCTATTGATAGATAACAGATGTTTATTGTTACCCAACTTAATGGTACTCATTTTAGTGACCTCAGAAGGATGAACGGCTAAATGGACCTGCGACCATGAAGTCAAACACTGGCCCCTGTAGTGGATGCATCAGTCCACTGAGCGACAGACCCGGCAAAAGCCTGCCCCCTAAACATATCTTATCTCATTTGCTTTCTCTACACCCTGCTGGCAATCCCTCAAGTATGTCTATTATTTACATCACTCGATTGCTTCCCAGCTTGGTTTGTGCTTATGAAATTCCATCAATGAGCTATAGCAATGCTGGTATTAGTGCAGATGGATAGGGTAAGGACTTTCTCTGTGAGACCTTCCTCTTTGCTTCTGCCTTCGCTCCTCTTCTCCCCTGCTGATCTGTTCTGCCTCGACATCGTGCACCTGGTTACCCTCTGACTTTCAGGCCCAGGTACCTGCTCACACTGCCACCCACCCACACTGCCTGCTGGCAATCCCTTGCACTGGGGTCTGTATCTGTAACCCTACAGTCCTCCCCCTTTTTTTCTGCATTCATCAGACCCACCCTGTCTCTTGCCTTAAACCGTGCACTTGCCACCTGCGGGCTGCACTACCACTGTTTGTTTTTATTTATTGATTCCTTTGTTCAGCACACTCCGTTTCTCCCCCATCCCATGCCCTTTCCCCTTTCCCTCTCCCATGCACTTGCGCGTTCTCAGTGTCACTGGGCCTACTAAGATCATTGCTTTGTTTCTCCTGTTCCCCGCCCTTGCCTCGTCACGCTCTGAAAAACTTGTGTACGAGCGTGATACAAAATAAAATATCAATATCAATTTCAATAGCTCTGCTACATACTCATGACGATGATTGTGACTGCAGGTTCAAAGGCTGTTTGAAAACTGTCTATGTCATGCACCATAACAATGATGTGCGGCACATTTTCACTAAAGTCATTCTTATCTTGCTACACAGCTGTAGCGTGTCGTCATCACAAATTCTTTCAAATGCAGCAAAGTTAAAGAAGTTGTTTGTTTCCCTTCCTTTTATGAGCAAGTAAAAAATTATTTTCAACAGCATCTGAAGACTCCCGATGAATATATAAAAAAGTGCTGTGTTACCTTTAAGCCCAGTTGTTATCACCATTACTTTGAAGGATAACCCTGTTTGTGTGCAGTTACATCATTATAGCTCATTGCCTAAATATGCAGAACCCTTGCCAGCCTACAAAGGAACTCATTCCTTTTAAACACATTTCTTTCCGTATTTCCAGGAGGCCTCTTAAACTTATTAGTGCACCCGTTAACATCCCTCGCACTTGCAAAACCAGCCTGATTTTTTTATACAGCTGTGAAGATTTTAAACAGCAAGTGGAATCTGTACGTTGCCTTTCCAGTGGGTCTTTTTGAACCATCATCCAATGCGTCGTCCTCGGTAGATGCACTTCTCACGAGAGCAAAAGTAGCTCTCAAGGCAATGAAGGTACATGAGTGTTTGACAACAATGTAAACACTTTAAATGGCACTTGAACCAAGTGTTCTCCGAGGACATGTGAGAATGCATTGCACAGTGAAACAAAGAACTGTCACTTATAACACTGAAGTCAAACAATGTTGGGGCAGAAAGAATGGGGGCTTTTATGTTGGGACATGGTCATTTTAAGAGTTTCCACATCTGGATAATTGTTTTTTTTGTTTTATTATGTTCTTTTTCATACAGCTCATATACCATACCAAGGATGAGTCTGGTTCTTCTGCGCTGAGTGTTTCACACCAAACCCCAACTCTGACACGAGGGATGAACAAGAAATCACAAGAATTAAACTACCTTTTAGCTACATGCATGATAAATACATGGGCATGTTTGAAAGTAGGGGTCAAGTCAAGAACAAGTGCGTCACACGAATGTCCGTCAAACAACGATACAATGAAACAAAAACAATTAAAACAAAGAATTTATAACATGAACATTTCAAAACACGGATAAATGGGTACACGTGGTTGTTTGCCAGCTGTTCCATTTTCCAAATAATACGATAAATGTCATATCTCATGACGCATGTCCTCAAAATGTAGTTACTCTTGAATTGTATAGCTTATATAATTGTATAGACAGTGTAATGTATATTGTAATGTATGTTATTTTGTAACTCCTCATGTATGTGCTGTTCTCTAATTGTAGATCATGGATTTAAACGCTGTAAAAATACAGCATCGCATGTCCTGCATTTTTTTTGCCCTTTTCTGTTTGTGTTTTTACAATTAACGCATGTCCACGTCAGCAGAGGGTTCTTTGGGAAATAAAGATGAAGGTCTCCCTACACCCTGTCCAGACCGCTGACTTATCACGCGCCAGTCTTTGTTCCGAAATTAATTTCACCAGCACCTGTGGCTTCGCCGGTGCAACCCAGAGGTCCTTTCTTCTCTTTGAAGGCAGGTGTGAAAAGCAATTAACAAGTCGCAAACACGTGTGGCCAGTTATACAAAGAGTCATTGGAGTGCCATTGTTGGGTACCTTGAGGTAAAGCGGCTTGGTATTCGAGCACAGCTGCGTGATTTTGCATGGATTCCTGGCCTCTTTTATTGAAACTGTTAGAAGTATGTCTTTAATGGCATCGAGTCAGCATGCAAGCGTTTCTTTTGTTTTATGTATTTGTTTACTGTTCAAGTTTTACAACACGCCATCTTGCAGAGAAGTGTGGTTCAAATGGAAGGAAGACCCCCCAAAACATACAGGGATCATTTTCGTTCTGAAGCAGATCAGAAAAAGTTGGCAGAAAACGCTGTTTCTATCACACTCCATGATGATCCTCATTTCCCTGCATTTGTCATGCGAAGTTGGAGAACATGGCCGTCACACCATTTGCGCCTTCGTTGCCCGCAGTGCTTAACAAATGCGGCTACCTGACCACAAGCACGGATTTTCATGGTGCAGGGATTCTCTGGCTTCCGATTGACTGAGTCAGAAAATGGCGCCCTGAAAACGTATGCAGATTCCATTGGACTACATTGTAAATGTCCTCCCAATCGGTAATTGCGAGAGCACACTTTTCCACTTCTTCTCGGGAGGATAGCTGAGGGGCAACGCCCTCGCCTTGGAAGAAAACAACACAGAGCAACGCAGGTTCGATCCCCGGGCTGCGCTTAGAATCCTCTCGGTATTGAGCGCGTTATAAATAACCAATCATGCAATGTAGTGGAAAAATGAAAAACAGCGGAGATTGCACCTATATTTTCCTCTTCACATTTGTACTATGTCGTGGAAAAGTTGAATAATGTTCTTTTGCAATTCAATGCAAACGTCGTGGTGCCCTGCGTGCAATTATATAACTGACCCCCTTTTGCTTGCTGAAAACATGTGTACAAATAACTATAACATGTTTGGATTTGTTACCACGGGTTAACCAAATTCGGTATCATTAGTCGCGATATTTAGAAATAACATCCGCCGTCTGTTGTGGTTGAATGTCCAGCGGAAGCGACAGCAGCACCTCCAGAGCCAGATCGCCAATGGGTGTCCGGGGCATTGCCCTAAAAAAGCAAATGCTCCACGTGAGGCAGGTACGTTCTATAAAAAGGGTGCAAACTCCGCTCCAACCTCAGCCTACCGTGTTTTCACAGTTGTCCATTTTGTGAAAGAACTCAAGGAAACACGGGCCCCCATATAGCTCTTTGTAGAGCAGGAGCAAACTGCTGTTCCTTCCATTTGCACTCAAACCCTCCTGCAAACCACAGCTAGATTCCCACGTGAAGACTCAGAAGCACCTGGCTGTCACAAGTTGCCATTATTTTATTGGCTGTTATCTTGTCTATTTGTTGTGAATACTCACTGTTGCTTTGGCGCCCTTAAGCCTACGGGTCCATGGTGTGCGTGGTATAAATTATTAAAGTAAAGTAAAGTTAGTTATGGAGCGAACCTAGCTCAAGAACAGCGCTGAGCTTTACAACAGGACTGTGCAAGAATTGGGATTGGCATTAAGGCAGTATCGTAGGTGGAGAGAGAGAGGGGAGTTTTTATTTATCTGGCAGGCCATTGAGATAGCATCAGTGTTACCCAGGGAGGGGGTAATACTCCCAGGAGAAAGTCCCTGGCAGGGACCTTGCGCTTGGTAAACTGAAAATTGAAAAAAGTTCAATTATCCAAATGTATGTGAAGGCTGAGTAAACAGATTTGGGAAGAAAAACGCTTTCAAGGAAAATTATAAACGAGTTAAAAAAAAAAGCCCCTCCTGATTTGTTGAAATCTGACATTCACAAGGCTGGAGCTGGGGCAAAATGTGAATGCAAGACAAGGCGCCACTGATGCGATCAGGACTGCTCCATCTAGCCTCCCGGTCCAGAAAAGAGCATTATTTTTAGGGAATTCCTAGGTTTGGCTCTCAGACCCACTGTTCCTGGATTCCCACCTCTCCCGGATTGACTGTTAAGTTTACCCATCTTATTCTCTCTAACGCATGTACAGAGCTCCATTGCTCCCGAGCAGAGCTTGACCTACATAAAGCACAAATACAGCCATGTTCCGTTTTTATGGCGTACCATGCTCTACGCGGCCAGCCCTGTTTTGCGTATTTCAATGGGGAGGTAAATGGACATCCATCTCCCTCATGCCGCGTGAGTTGCGTGCCTGATTAACACAGAATGAGCCCACCCATCACACTGCAAGCACTGTGAACACACATGTTCCTGTATTTCTTTTGTGGCCTACTGCTCATTTTGAGCATAGACAATCTGTGCCTTAAAACAAAAGCATTAACAGTGTATCTTAAATTTAAAATGAACATTTATTATACTAATTAGGATATTCACATTGTAGCAAATGCGGGTCTATCACACTGATTTTCCATTTTATATATTGTATAAAATCTGTTTGCTTTTATTTTAATGTGCACAAATTAAACTGTTTGATTTGGACAAACACTTTTACAATTTGCTGCCTGTTTTATGGAGTCTACTGTTCATTACTTAGCAATAATCAAGAGGTTAGAAAACTCTCCCTACATCCCAAAGCTCATCTAAAAACACAATGGGCCTCATCACAAGTTGGGTGGTATTCTGGCGGTATATCCACTGGAATACCGCCCAAAGCAATTACTGCCACTTGGTCTGGCGTTATTACCACTGGATTACAAGTGGCGGCGGCAGTGTAAGTCCCCATTTTTTTGGAGTTCATTGTACTCAATGGGGCATTTTCAGCACAATTACTGCTGCGGTAATTCCGCCGCAGTAATTGTGCCGAAAATGGGCAGAAAGTCCATGGATTTACCTCCAGCTCAGAGCTGCAGATGACTCCTCGGAGCATTAATGCAGCAGTAACGGTATTACCACCGCATTTATAACACACCGCCTAATTCGTGATGAAGCCCAAAATCATTTTTGGGAAACACGCTGGCATACAAAATTGCTAGAATGTGGTAGAAAACACTTTCACATCCAGAAATGCAACACACATGAATGGAGGAATTCATTTATTTAGCACCTGGGATAAATACAATTCGTATGCAACAATGCTATTCTCATTCACTAATCATGCTCCTGAAATGTTGCATAATTTAATGTGATAATTCCATACTTTTCAACAGTGCTACTGCGTATTAAATTCTACAAAGTGCACACTCGCCCATTTGCCACTGAAAGGAATCCACTACAAGCTTGGTGCACATACCTGCCTACTGATGAATGGCACTATATTAAGTAATATCTCTCTCCTGAAATCTTAAATTGAGAGGGCATTAACGACACCATGTAAAAGCCTAATCGTCAAAATATTGACCCTGACTCCCTTCGTTTACATTTCATTTTCAGCCATGCTGTTGCATTCCTTCTCACAGTCACTGTTCACTGCACACATGCATGTTTCACAGTCACTGTTCACTGCACACATGCATGTTTCTATGTGCTAGTCTGTTAGACAGATATGGAATTCAGCTGAAAGCCTCCTAGTCTGTCTTTTACAGTCTAATCTGCCAAAGATGGAGGAGGGATGCAGGGAATGAATTCTCCCTTTCCACCTGTTCACTGAACTCAGATAACAGATGGTAAAGATGTCCTACCACCTATACTACAATGGGGAGCAAGTACTGACAGCAGCTATGGAGAGAGTTTACTCGTTCTGTTACTCATTATCACCCTGGATGGGGGCGCTGGCCAATCAGGCGACTCGGAAAGCGGGCTGCACTGTATGGCACAAATATGCGTTCGGAGCTGCATGGGCAGTCAGCACCCTTACCCGCTCCCCCTTCATCAATTAGCACCCGTGTAGTTTGCTACAAAGGTGCTAATGGTGTCTTTTTATAAAAAAAGGATAAACAGATTAAACGCACCTTTCTTGTGCGGCCCGGCTGCTCTCAGTGGTGCTGTTCGTGAAGTATGTTTTGTTGTTGGTGACGTCATTAACATGGAAGACGGATTTCACATGAACAGCAGCACTGCCGGCGCTTGGATGGGCAAGAAAGGTACGTTTATTATTTTTTTTAAATACCCCATTACACCCAGGTCGAGAACTACACAGGTACTAATGGTTATATGCCCCTCAGTGGTTGTCCGACCCTTTCGGTAATGGCACTGCCACCCTCATTAAGGGACTCTTGCTGCAATCGGGCCCTTAACTTGGGCAGCGGGCCATTACCTACAGGGTCGGCCCGCCACCTCGGGGCATAATGCCTCAATAATGGCCAGCAATTATAAGTGAAAGCGACCCATGTTTTCCAGAAATGTCTTTTTATCTTTTCTACAAGCGACTGTCGTCTGCATTTGAAGGACCAGTAAACCCAGACTGTGGGTGCATCAGAGAGATGTGGTTATTTGCAGACCCAGTTGTTCAAATTTATATTGCAGATGCTGTGTTAGTAAATAGAAAGGGACAAGCTGCCCTGTGGAATACATTGCTGGAAAAGTTGATTTGTTGGCATTCTGACTGGGCAGGCCTGAAACTGGAGATAGGGTGTATGTTGGTAGATGGTGGGGAACAACACCATCACAGCGACAGTAAAGTCATGATGTGAACAACCCAAAGAACAGTGCCATCTGTTCTGTTGACAACTGAGATTTGGCCTACTATGAGATGAAGAATAACAGCACTGCATTGCATTTCTCTTGGCATAATACTCCTCTGTAACAAGGGCAGAAGACAAACTACCTGACCCATAGGGCATATATTTAAGTGATCCCTGTTATCTCTAGATATTCCACCCTACCATCATTCTTTGTCTTGCACCAAAGACTGCAGTGTATTCTCCTAAAAAGCCGATTCGCTTCCACTGGCTGACAATCAAGACAACGCGATTCAAGAAAGACCATATGAGATGTTCCGACACTTTGGTGTCGAGGATACGGAATGCACAGTGGCAATTTTTACGAGAGGATACCTTATGCTGGGTCACTTGCCATAGAAACAACATCTCACTTCAATAGGAATGCATTCCATACATTTTGCAGATGGCAATCATACGAACTCTTAAAAAACCAATGCTCGAGCCAGAAGACTTCGTCAATTGCCATATTGGAAGTGGTGAAACAAAAATGATAATGTTATACCTGGAAAGAACATATTATGCTATTTTCTTTTTAGAGCATTTCAGTCAAAGACCTGTCCTATGAATAGCACGGGACAAACTATTATTTATCTTCAATGAGATGCTATCTTTTGTGGCTGTGGGTGACATTGTAAAAGTGGCCATACTTGTCTTTATTGTAGAATTTGCCTCAGAGGATCATCCCACACTTCACCATCTTGTAGAGATGCATCAGGGGTGTTTCTCAATTAAATGAGCTGTTTCTGGTCATGTCTTCAAAATCGATTACACATCCTTTGGGAGGAATAGATTCAGTTGTGCCATTGAGCACGGCAACCCAGATGCTCACCATTGTCCAGGGCTATGTTTGATATCTACATCTGCTGAGGGCACTGAGAAGAATTGCCATTCGGCAAGGGTTAGAAAGCCCTGACTTTTTTGATTTTTATTAAATGATAGAATGATGCAGGTAATTCCATTTCTGAAAGAATAATCTGCTAATCAGATTCCCTTTTCATAAGCTCTATGACAAAGGCATAGCGTGTACTTGTGCTCTGCTGCATCAGTAGCTTGATCCACAGGACCTGCTCTACCAGTGGCTCAGGTTCAGAGGTCACAGTTGCCTATTTGACAGCTGCAGTGACAGCCAAGTTTCTGCATTGCAGGGGCTGCATTTGATATATGTCCCCCATACCAAAAAAATGATCATGATGGCGGCAGGTTACATTTTAAAATAAAGCTATGCAGAAGTTAAGGCATGGTGCAATGTCACTTCTTATAATCATTGCAGCTACATTCAATTTGATATCACACATGTGTCAGCTGTGTGGGCACAGCTCAGCTATGGAAGTGTTATGTGTATTCATTCTAGACAAGGCTCCCCCTGCACACTAACAGGACTGTAGCCTTGGGGGATTGCCTCTGTTTTTTGCCTCGCTTGCGAACTCCACTCATTCAACCTTCTCCTTTTTGTGCCCCGCCCAGTGAATTGCTGTCTAAGCTTCTATGGGAAAATGATCTGCTCTCATCGGAACCTAAAATATGTGTCTGCTTTCCCTGATCACCATTTCAGTCTCAGCAAGATTGCTGGTCCTTTATATAACCTAACCAGGATATTATGTTGTGTTAAAAGGATCAAACACATCAAATAGGCCTATCTATGAAATAACAGAAGTGGCCTTTGACAAGAGGGCAGTGCACAACAGACAACGTAATTGCCTGACCAAATGGAGCAGTGGCCTTCCAATAAAGGATGACGGGAAATTGGTTGTAGATTGATTGTGTGTGTTTGTGTGCATGCCGGCCCAGGAAGCGAGCCTCTGATCTAGAGGGCTACATCGCTGCAGTGTCAGCCAGCATGGACATGTTTCCCTAAAGTGCCATACATTTGTTCTGGCATTATGGGTAGAGGTACCATGATTAGTGTTCTTGCATGTGGGATTGTGGGGCCTGCAATTGTGCAGGCAACATGGACATGTTTTCATTAATACTGTTGGGGTAATAGCATATGTACTTGCATAATGAGTAGTGCCAACATTATGTGTTTTCTTACACAGGGGTTGCATATGAGTGCAGGCTGTATGGATGTTTTTGCTTACAGTGGCATAGACCTTTCATTCTGGATAGATGGGCAAAGCCAATATGATAACTCATACTGGGCTACATTGATGGCAGTATTGACAAGTGTTCTTACAGTAGCATAACTATATTTTTTACAGTCATTACGGGGAAAGCCCACAGGAGTATGTTCTTCTGTGGGGATACTGAGATAGGTTGGCAGATCCAACACAGACATATTTTCTTATCATTACTGCACCATTTCAACCAATTATTTTAAAAATGTTCATGGGATAGAACACCACTGAACCACCCTCGGTTGGCTTTGGCTCCCTCACCACTCTTGGTTGTTTGTGCATATTCATGGAAAATGTGTACGCCCCTCCAATAAAAAAAAATTCACCAGCGGCCACAGACCAAGTGGCTTCATCCAAAAGGGGTCTCAATTAGTTGTTGTGACACACAAAGGCAATTTTTGTTACTAAAGAGTATGCTGACACATGACTTCACAACATACCCACTTATTCAGCGCAGAGATGTTCTATCTAAGACGTCAGTATGGATCTACATGTTGTTGGTGGGAGTATTTTCTGATTTAGATTATTCAGGTTTCCCTATGCACTTCCGAATGTATCCATCCAGGAGGTCCCCAGATTGGTTCACGTTTCCTAGAGGTTAACATTAGAACCAATAAAACAGCCATTAAATGTGGGGCATGATCTTTGAAATGTATTTGGGTAGCAAGCCCTTTCATCAGTCGGGAGCGGTAATGCACACACCAAGGGGTCCTCCACAGAACAAAGAAACGTCCCAGAGTGGGTCCATCTACTCTGTAACCAGTCATCAGGAACTGTAACTCTTCTTCTTTGCTGCTGGAGTCATTGGGTAGATCTGCCTGTTGGAATTCATGTGTATACAAGCTCTACAAAGCCAAAAGCCAGGTACTCCCAGGCAATATATCAGGTGGGTGTGTGAACATTTGCAAGCCCTATTCAAGCACCTTGTGTGGTGCACCTGCTGCAACACTTCTCAGTGTCCAAACTGAGGAGGCCATCAAGACAATGATCAAGAAATGGGGAAGAGAATCAAGTGGGCAGCAACCAGTTGTTTCAGTGTTGAACTCTAGTCTGTACTGCTTAATCTCCACAAGAATCCGGAATTGTGTTAGAAAATACCTTCTGCAAGTAGCCTGGGATACAGAGAGAAAACCCTACAACATTGACCGCCTCCAAATAATACCTGCACCTATAGGAGAACTCTTTGTGAAAAAAAATGAATCTGCAAGAGATATGGATGGCCAGAATGTGGTGGCAACCTCAAAAACCATATGAATAGCTTACTTTTCTGCGCCACTCTATTTCTATTTTAGAATAAAAGTTCCATAACGCTATCTAATACACTTTTTGCACCGCATTTGCATACATGCCAGAAAATACCACAGCAACATCTCCTGACACCCATGACAACAATTTCTAGCAAAGGGCAGCAACAGTATTTCCCAATAGGGGTATTTTGATGCTGAGCTTCACTAAAAATGTAAGGCATATTTTGACATTCACAGCTTCAAAAGACTTGCACCAATGACCTGCCAACGGTGGGGCTGAGAGGAGAGGGAGTAGCGGGGGCATGCATGACCGTGGGAAATAGGGCATTGATGCAGGTGATCTGAGGGTGCAGAAGCAACAGAGTCTCCAGGAGTATGGGGCTTGTTGTTATGATATATGATATGATATGTCATTTATAACACGCCTGTACACAAGTGTCTTGCATGTTCTGGCTGCAGAGAAGAACAAGTACCTTACTCTGCTGCTAATGGGTGCAGTTTCCACTAGTTACTCCCCGGACAACATTCACAGCCTTCTAAGTGTCTCTTTACACCAAGGAACGGGCCGAAGAGGTGGTTTCTGTTGTTCAAGCAGCCATGAAACAACTCTGAAAACTGGTGCAGAAAGGGAATATTCCCCATGCCGCCGTTCTTCTCGGTGCTGTGCAAACCACCGCCTTCCGGCTGACTCAAAATTATGGGCATTTTTCATAGTGCACTTTGTTGCTAACTCCTCACTCTTTACAGTGGAATGAAGCAGCACCATCAATTTAAGGACCCCGGTTTGAATGCCATTCTGCCCACCAAGTCAATTATATGGCGCATGCAAGCTGCATACCCCACATAATAGGGGTTTGCCAATAACAATATGTTTCAACATGTTGGTATTTCCTCCAACATCCTCCTCCTGAGCTATATTTTAAGAGATACTTAAAGTAATCTTTAATGCTTAGGTATCACCGGGAAAGATTTTTGGATGGATAAGCAATTCTTACTTAGAATTGGGTTATTGAGTTTTTGTGTTCACCCACCATATTTTAATGGTTGTCTGTTATGAAATGCATACTGTTTTATAATTGATTTTGTCCAAACATGTATTTATTTATTTAATTATGTATTTATTGAGCATTTTTAGGCGCCTGTATAACAAGATAGTGTTTCAAGGTGCAACAAGCACAATGGGGAGGGAACAAGAGGAAGAAAATACATAATGGCAAAAATGGCAAAAGACAACAAAACACAATCTTGGTCCTACTAGGCCTTGTGGCATTCGGACATTCAAGTGTGTGAGAAGAAGTGCAGGAGGGGGGAGGAGTGGGGAAGGTATGGGCTAGAGCTAGTGAAAGCCCGGTAGGTAAGTGCCGGGCTATCAGGGAAGGAACTAAGGTTCCATGTCTTTATACCATTTTGTTTTTATAAAGAATGCACATATATTGAATATTTTATAACAAAAACATTTCTAGAGAATACCCCCCAAAACCCTGTTTCCCACCTCTAAAAACCCACCCCAAATGTTTCCCAAAAATATTTAATCCTTTACCCCACTCCTAAATGCATTCTCTATAAGATTTTTCGTTATAAAAAATTCAATATATGTTCATTCTATATAAAATATTCGATATAAACACTGCATACTGAACCGCTGGCTAAGTGCTAGGGCGGAGGAGTCGCAAAGGTGGCATGCATAGCTGCCGCGTAGGGGGCACACAAGGGCAGTTCTATGGCAGGGGATGGTGCTGGTATCAACTGGACAGGGGCCTAGTACCTGTGAGATTCATAAAGTTCCAGGCCGCCAGTCTCAGTGGCAATGGGGTGTTTAGCAGGGAAGGGAAAGAGGGATAAGAGGTAGAGAAAAGCAGAGTTTTGAGAAGTTTGCAGAACTTAAAGAGGTTTGGCTGAAGTCTGAGATGGTCAGGGAGGCTGTTCCACTATGAAAACAGTAACCACAGCTCTCTGTCAGATGGTTATTTATTGAAGAGAGAGGCCTGCACCCCACTCTCTGCCTGGAGAAGGGTCTGACAAGCAGAGAGATGGAGTTAGAGGAGCAGAGGGCTCTAGCAGGGAAGTATTTAGGAAGACAAAGTTGGAGATAGCGTTGTCCCAGGTGCCAGAAAGCCTTGTGGATGATGCAGAGGGTCTTGAATTTGATCCTTGCGGCCACTGGGAGCCAGTGTACTGATTCTATACCTGGAGAGATATTGTCCCTGGGCTTGAGGCCAAGGAAAGGTCCTGCAGCCCTATTCTGGATCTGCTGAAGGGGGCATAGAGAGGGAAAGGGAGATTGAGGAAGAAGCTGTTGTAGTAGTTCAGCCTAGAGAGGACAGAGCGCTGGAAACATTGAGCTTCTGGGGAAATGTGAGGAAAGGGAGAATGCCTTTAAGGAGGTGAAGCTGGAAGTGGGCCTTCATTGCAAGGTCCAAGATGTGATTGGTGAATGAGAGGGAGGACTCAAAGATGACCCAAGGTTTTTGGTGTCAAGAGAAGGTGAGGGAAGAGGGCCCAAGGAGGGCGGCCAGAGGGTAGGAGGGAAACAGGGTGCAGGTATCCCAATAAGAAGGATCTCTGTCTTACTGGCATTAAGAAAGAGGTCATTGGGAGCACACCATGCCTGAATAGCGGTCAGACATAGCAGTCAGACAGTCCGGGATGAGAGAGGATGAGGATGAGGTAGGAGAGGAATGTTTGAAGGTAAGCTGCGTGTCGTTCGCATAGCACTGGAAATGAGGAGAGAAGGAGGAAAAAAGGTGATCAATAGGGGCAAGATAGATATTGAAGAGACATGGTGAAAGAATAGATCCTTGGGGGACGCCACAGATGTAGAGTGAAGTGGTGGAGAAAGGGCCCAGCTGCAACTGGGAGGGAGGGGCAGTTAGTGATGAAGGAGGTCAGCCAATCCAGTTCCAAGTCTGTGATGCTGAGGGTGTCATAGAGCCGTTTCATGAGGATAGAATGGGTGACATTGTCGAAAGTAGAGGAGAAATCGAGGAGGATGAGGACAGCAGGAGATTTAGAGTCAAGGTTTGCAAGCATGTCTTCACTGGTGTTCAAGAGAACAGTTTTGTTCCTCTGGATGCCCGGAATCCAGATTGGTGGTCATGGAGGCAACCAACGAGTTCAGTATGAAGGAGCAGTTGGGGGAGGACCAATTTCTCCAGGAATTTACCCAGGATGGGGGTGGTGGAGATGGGGTGATAGTTAGCCGGGCAGCAAGGGTCAGAAGATATCTTTTCTAGGAAAGGGTGCACTAGGGTGTGCTTTTAAGGACAGAGGGAAAGAGCTAGTGGCGAAGGAGTGGTTACAGAAATCGGCAAGAGCCGGGGTGTGAGAGGAGATTTTGTCCTTAATAGTTCTAGAAGAGCAGGGGAGCACCTGTTTAGAAGAGACCTTCATAGAGCAGACAACTTTAGAGACCTCATCACGGAAATAATGCTATAACACTAAAACAATTAATTTGCATGGTGGCATAATCATGCATTAAGCAGTTTTACAATAGTACAAGACCAAACATAAAATGTATTTGGAACATTGTAGACACATCGGAGAGGAAAAAGAGAAGAAACAAAAAAAGGGGGAAACGTGTTTAGTCCATATTGTCTGTATCTACAAGGGTACATAATGCTGTGATTACATCTCAGTCTATTGTGGAACTAACTTGACTCATGGAATGATTCAAAAACTGCATATTGTACATTTAAACTCTATAGTCATTCTCTCATTAGAAACACTAAGGCGTGGATGTAAGTTTTGTGCATGCGTTAACTTTCATAATGCGCCAACTTGTGCACTTAAACTATCAGAGTCGGAATTTCACCCAGACCCCAAAAATCATTTAGCCAACTGGACTTGAAAGCTGTAGTTAATACCTGCACAAGTAAATGGATGAGAGAGGCTTGGGGCAGAAACAACTTTGTAGAACGTTCCTCGAAAGCAGAGTATGATTCCTTGGTAGGAATCCCAAACACCTAAAATGCGAATAATAGGTGTAAAGTACTTATAAGGATTAATTTCCATTGTGTGTCAAATTGCACGCAAAGTCGCATTATTTATGTATGACAAAACTTGAGAGCACGTACTGTTAGTTCATTGCATGAAGCGCCAACTGTCATGGCTTACCTGCCTGTTAGCAGAGCTTATTTGAATTTGCACGCAGAGAGATAATAAATGCAGTATAAGACCTTAATCGACGTGAATAGATATACGTTGTGCAGGTCCAGAAACATTTATAAGGGTATAAGAGTGCATCAGATGTATATGGAAAACTGAAGGGTCCCACACAGCCAAAAAATGCTGCAGCATTATAACCGTGCCGCCGTACGTGTTATTTGGCGGTTATTAAGGAAAATTAAAAATGGCACTCACCATATTAGCGCATCATTGCGTCCGTCTTTCGTTCTCTGCACAGATGCAGGAAAACATATGCCATTCAGCCACGAGAGCAGGGGGGCGCAGTCACCCGCTGCCCTTTGCTAAATAAGTAAAATGTACCTACTGGTCACTCACGTGATGAGTCACGTGATGTACGCCAGTTGCATAGCCACTCTTGCGCGTTCGTGGAGACGAGATATTTCATAGTATTTACTGTAAGGTTTGCTGAGCTCTTGTCAAAGCCACACTTGGTGTCAATGAAATGGTTGGTACACTGATGAAAGTTATTTTTGCTGCCAAAGAACATTTTTCATCATCACATGTCCGTAATGATTATAGTAATTAGGAGACTGCCTCATCCCAAATCTATGTGGAATTAGAATCTTAGACATACCTGTGTCTGGGTGAAAGTACGAGGCTATGGTAAATCTGTTGACATGAAAAACAACTGCGCCATCTCAAATGTTTAAAGTAGTAAGTGTATCTATTAGCAAATCAAAATTTCTAGACAACCACCAAACAGTTTAAGCTCGGTTTTGCAGAAAAACATGCATGTGCTGACTTATATAAGCATATAGCAGTCTAAAGTGACATTAAGCTCAGGAGAGCTCTGATGACAAAGTGATATGGTCTATAAAAATATATTAAGCTTGTGCTCCTGATTTAGTCCGAGTTTTAAACAGCGCAATCTGCATAAAATGCGTGCCTCTTGTTGTCGCAGTGTTAGTTGTCTGTCACCTCCTCTTGCTTGTTGTTTGATTTTTGTAATCCAATAAACCTGATATCCTTACGGTGATCTAATTGGTGCTGAGTTTGCCAGTGGATGGTGAAACAGAAATGTAGGATCCTGATTGTAGAGGTTTACAAAATGTTCACAAATCCTGACTCACAACTCACGGATGGTGCTGCCAATATATATCTTTTTGCAAACACATTGAATGCCATAAATAATAAATTTAGAACGACAGTTTATGAAGTCCGTGATCTTGACTTGTAATCCTCCATGGCACGTGAAGACCTTTGTTGGTGATAATGCGAATTGAGAAAATTAGCATGTGCCACATTTGTGGAAACCAACTGGTTTGGTAAGTGAAGATAACCAGTTATGCTTTCTAATGGGGTCAGATCTTAAAAAAGAGGAACTGAGGTGATTTCTCAAAGTCGGTTCTTTGGTGAAAATTATATTGGGTTTCTCAGAAATGTATTGTGATGGATCCGAATCTAAAAGCAGGATGTGCCAATGTGTTTGCAAAATATGGAACAAAAACTTGCAATCTTGAGAATATTTAGTGATGAAGTTTACATGTACCGGAAAGTCTCTGTTTTGTCTGTTCTTTTCCGTCTGAGTTAGCAAATTAAGAGGGTCAACATGCTCCATGGCTTTGGCAGCTTTGTTTACAATGTTCCTTTGGTACCCTCTTTCTCTGAATATGGCTCCAATCGACTCACATTCTGTCATAAATATTTTATCTTGGCTACAATTTCATCTGCATCTCAAAAATTCTCCTCTGGGAATGTGTTGGATAACACTCTTTCTGTGACTGCTAGACGCATGTAGAATTGCATTCACAGCAGTTTCTTTCCGATAGGTGCGAGTCTGAATAGAGTTTGATTGTCCTGGGACCTGGAGTATCAGGGCCAGACATTTTAGTAGATTTGTTTATGACGAGTCTTATCTTAATGCCGAGGATTTTTGGGCAAGATTACCTTCTGGTAATGAGATGGCTCTATCAATCGAGGTGGGAAGATGTCTAAGGGGATTGAAGTTAGTAACAGATTGAATTGTTAGCGCAGATTTGAATTCTTGTTCTCTTTTTATTTTTTCTTTATCTTATTTTCTTTTTTTAATTTTCTTTTTTATGATGTTTGTTGTCTCTTTTGTGGTATTTAGAGCATGTAAAGTGCTGGTGGATTTTATCTGTTTTATTTTGGTTTACTGTATGTTGAAATGTGTTAAAAGTCAAATTTTGGCTATTGCACAATAAATAAATAAATAAATCAAAAGAACAGGGTTTGATACAGTATTGATTTGAAGATCCAAGAAAACAATTTCCATAGCATGTATATGAGATGTGAAACTTATACCAAAACTGTTCTGATTCAAATGTTGCAAAAAAGAACCAAAATGTTCTTGATTACCAGACCAAATAACAAAAACGTCATCAATATATCTGTTCCAAATCTTTATACAGTGATGGAAAGGATTGTTTTGAAAAATATGTTGGTCTTCAAAAAAGCCATGAAAAGATTTGCTAAGGGGGGGTCATATTTGGCCCCCATGGCGATACCTTTACATTGTGAGTAGTAATTATCATTGAAAATAAACTGGTTGTGTTGCAAAGTAAATTCCCAAAAACATTTAAGCATTTGCACATGCATGGAGTGCGCAGCCAAGAAAGTCCTGAAAGTGTAGTCAATTGTCTCAAGGTCTAGGTTATGTTGGATTGATGTATATAAAGCTGTTACATCTAAGGTAACAAGAAAGTAGTGTGATTCCCAGGAAATTTCATTCAAAACTTGTAAAGTATGCGTAGTATACTTAAAATAAGCTGGTATCTAAGGTACTAGATGTTTAATGCCAGAATCAATGCATTCTGCCAGGCTGGCCCCTCCTTACCCACTCATAATTGGGCATACTGATGGTAAATGTAGAAAGGGTTTATGCACCTTGGGCAAAAAGTACAAAGTGGGCATCTGTGGTCTGTGATTGATAAGAACGGATTTCTCATAATCTGTAAGGAGTCCTTTGTTATACCAATAAAGTATCAATGTTTGAAGTTCATTTACTGTTTGAGCAGTGGGATTGCTGTCTAGTTTCTGATAGCAATCTGGTGTGGAAAGATGTTCATGAGCAATAGCAATGTAGTCTGATTTGTTAAGTACCACAATATTTCCACCCTTGTCAGCCTCCTTTATGATAATAGAACTATCTTCTGACAAGTCCTGAAGCACTATACGCTCTGGTTTGGTTAGATTGTTTTTTTTTTTACTGATGAAGCTTTTGTATTGCCCATCAATGTGCTTATATATTTCACTGGTAATGGATCTATAAAAGATTTCTATGGCATTATCCCCAGTAGGTGGCGGCATGAATTTTGACCAATTTTTGTGTTCAGTGATGTCCATATTATGCTGGTGAACACCCAGCTCACTTTGAATATCGCTCAAGGTTTGGCTATTTTCTCCACTAGTTTGGCAAGCATATTCATATTTTCAATCTCCTGAATACTTCTGTTGCTGATTGGCGGTAAATTTGCCGGCATTTTAAAAAAGGCTGGTCTGTTCTGAAAGAATGTTTTGACTTTTAATTTATTTGTGAATTTATATAAATCGATCTGGACTTTAATCATATCCGATGTGACACTCTGGGCAAAGGAGAGGCCATACTTCAAGACAGACAATTGTTGCGTAGAAAGAGGTTTGACGGATAAGTTAATGGCTACGTTTTTAGAATTGGTTTGTTCCTGGGATTTTTGAGACTTGATCTTGTGAATCTTTTGTTTGTATTGTTGGCATCCCCTCTGACTTGCTTCTCTTCCTCTTCCTCCTCGAAGTGGTGGGAGTCGTTGAAATATTTGGCCCTAAAGGGGCACTTTTCTGAAAACGAACCTGTTTGTTGCTTAGATTATAGCTAACTTGGTTGCCCTTTTTGAACCTTTTGATTTCTGCTAAGAAACCTCTTCTATGATGTTGTACAGTCTCAGAGGCAGATTCTTGTTCCGGGTCACCTGTGGTTGCATTTCCGGGCTCAGACTCTGAATCTGCATGTGATGGGTGTAACCGTAGAAGTTTTAATTTGGGATTGATCACCATCATATTTAGGTTGAAAAGTATAAACCCGATCATTGAGGTAGTCTTTCTCATCTCGGTAAAATTTCGGAACTTTACGTACCTTAATTTCATCTTGGTATTCACCTAGAATGGTGTACATTTTCTCAAAATTCTTTTCCTTTGAAGTCGTGGGATTTTTCATTTAGTAATTTCTGTTTTGATTTTGTCTATTTCTTCAGTCACCCTGGCATGTTCACGTTCTGCATGTGTTATTAAGATCTTCATCATGTTTTCTGAGCTGTCAGTAATATTGGCCTCCCAATCAGCTGCTAAATCTTGGTCATCTTTGTGCGTGAAGTCAGGGAAAATTAAAATTTTGAGACCTCTTGGTATAATATTTTGTTTGAGGTCATTTTTAAGGGATACCTGTTCCCAAAATGTATTCATTTCAGTCTTGCATAACCGACAACCCTAGAGGGTTGAAACATGCGTTATCCTATCTGAATGTGAGCGCGGAATGTGAGGTCATCCTTCTTTTTAGCTGCATTGTTTAGGTGACGGTGAGAAGTCACCTACATTTCCCCATTACTGCAGCACACTCTATTGCACTGGTTGCTCATCTGTATTGTCGAATGGTTTATGCACACACAGCATAAGGTTTTCACACACAGTATCTTTACATTTTTTGATAAAGAAATAGGCTGGAAACGGGGGTCCAGTCTCTCATGGACTTCTTGTTTTTGACATATTCTGGGAAAATAAAAAGGAATACATCTTGCTTCCTGCGATGAGGTCACATGCCTGGCCCTAAGGTAAGGGCCAGAGCCCTGGACTGAGAGACCTGCCGGAATTCATCCAATAAGAAAATGGCAATGCCACTTGTATCCTTCTGGGCCTCTTGGGAATCCATTGCTATAGCAGACGGGAGGACAAGGTGAGTCAATCTGATAAAGAAGATCACAGTGGAAGTAGAGGGTCAGTCATTTTCTTTTGGCAGACCAGCCTGACAAAGACAGAGCTGCTCAGAAGTGAAGATTGGCTTGTCTGGTCCTGCAGGAAAAAGGTAACCACAATGGTGGTGGAATCACTGGCAGATGGACCAGAGGTAACCATGCTTCAGAGAACCAGGAGGATGAGCCCTCTAAAGATGGGACTCTTTAGTAATCTGGACCAGAGCCTTAATGTAAAGGCCCAGTATAAACGGGAAGGTAGAGCAGTGTGGTAGTGACAGAGATGGAAGCCAGAGCCTGGGAATGAGAGGAAGCTGAGGATGGAAGAAAAACGAACCAGGATTGATAAGGAGGAAATTTGCATATGAGAAGGTAAAGAAAATAACAGAAAGTAGGTGGATCTTCAAAAGAAGGAAAAGGAACACCTGAAAATCAGAAAGAAGGAAAGAGGAAGGAGGAATGGGGGGGCCTGCCATGAAATGGAACTGTGCAATAAGAGAACAAGGAGAAAGGGCGAGGTGGAGAAACCTCCGGCATAAGGGATAAGGAGTAATCAGAAAGTGGGGAGGCAGCCAGGGCTCCCTACATTATAAAAAGGGTCAAGAAGGAACTGGAAAGGGAAAAGAGCAAAGAGGAAAAGATTGAAAGGAGTAAGGTGTCCATCCTAGAACACCGAAGAGTGGTGCAACATTTTCAAAGTATGGAAGACCCACAAAAGAATGAAGAGATAGGCAAATGTCTCCAAGTAAGGAGAAAAGCTGTTACGGGAAGAGGTGAGAAAGAGCTTGGAGAGACAACCTATGACAGGGAAAAGAAAGGGTTAGGAAGCCAAACATGTAATGGTATTTTAATGAAAGAAAGATTGGTCCCTTGAAGCGGTGGCAGAACAAAGTGAGATAACCTCAATCCCCTTATCATTCTTATTCTCATCATTCTTATGCTTTGGGTTCTGTGTTGAAATTACTATTCTCTAATGGGATTGTTAGTGTGTTTGTCCCTTTGCCTATGTTTGAGTAAAGTATATTTTAGAAGAACTCTGTGTATATACTCAATTTATTTTGCTATCACAGTGCCAGTTTTGTTTAGATGCTCCTGTGTTGGTTCACATGCCCTTGGAGAGTACAGCCTTCCCTTCCCTTGGTCCAACCCTTCCTAAGAGAATATACAATTCATTTAGGTTCCATTTTCACCTTTACGTCTGGATCACTGTAGTAAACTTGGTGGAGGATAGGCTTTAGAAATGATGTCTTACCCCTCTAATATTGCTATTTACATTTAATAGCAAATTTGGCTAATTTGTGTCTTTTAGTTGAGACTGATGATAGGAAAAAATGAATTCTTCAGAGTCCATTTGCTGAGACAGCTAGTATTGTATCACAACAAAGGGTGCAAAGTGCTGTTTGACAGTCATGCTGCCACTTGGCCACAGTATAAGATTTGAAGGTGGCCAACTCATAAAACTAATTGGCACAGGCAGCTGAGATCTAGACAATACATTCAGGGGATTGGCCTGTGCATGAGCCACACGGGGCCTACAGAGCCACTGATGTTATGTGTCCTTGGGCAGTATTGTAGTTGTTATTTTTCAGATTCCATACGCAAAGATATTTGTTTGAGTTTGTGTTAGCTTTCACCCAACAAGACACACCATTTTTATTTGCAATTTAGAATTGAACTCCTACTGTACCACTTAGAACTTGCAGAGATGGTTGTAAATACAGTCCATAAATAGAAACAATCTGCTCTTTAAAATAACTTTTGAGCCAAAGCTTCCCTCTCCTTGCTCCCTCATCCCTGCCCATTCACACCAGACTGACTGCCAAAGCATATAGTTTTCAGCCCATCAGAGCCATCATGGATACTTTGCACAATGTCAATGCAGTTCCTTTCCTACACAGTGGGAATTGATGACCTCAGGCTTAAGCCCTGCTGTAGTATAATGCCACCTCGAACAGAAAAGAGTAATGCATTTGCATAAGAGAACACCTACTGACAGGGCAATGGTATGTTCATCGCTTAAAAGTGAGGAAGTGATTGCCAAATGAACCTTCACTGCAGGTTCAAATTGGAACAATGTACTTGTCAAGACCCAACCCACTAAAATAGCCCCAACCTCCAAATGAAGACTAAAATGTTCAAAAACCAAGCTTTCTTGTTGATAGAACAACTTTGGGATGTCAGTTGCCTGCCATTAAATGAAAGAGAACAGAAGGTAACAGAGAATTATAACCCCATACACTAATACATTCTAAGCACCTCCAGCGAAGACAAAGATCCTCCTTGTAAGTTACTACACTTCACTTAACTCTACAGTGTGCCTCTTTCCTCTTTCATCCTCATTGTAAACTATTACATTTCACATTTCTAAATTAAGTTTGCAAGGGTTTGATACTGTATGGAGGCACTACTGTCTGTTTTGTGCTTACCATTACAGCCTTTAATTACATGGGTCTCATTCGTTTTCTATTAGCATCAGACGGGTTTGAAACTGTATGGGGGGTACTACACTCAGCACGCCAGTTATCCTGGTCCCTCTGTGCAAACATTTGCTCCTGTGGCTCCCATGAGAGCATGCATCCTTCGCCCCCTTGATTGGATAATTGAACACACCACCTTTTGGGCTATAGAGCAATTCAGAACTAGAATCGAGATCAGTAACCCTGCATAGAATGCAACTGCTTTAGATATTTCATAACGGCTGTGAAATTGATGTGCTGTCTTATTTCAAATGGATGGCCTTTCCACAGCAAAGGGACTTGGACACTGAAACACTTTTACACCAAAGTGGTGCATTTATAAGTGTGTGTCACCAATAGGTTTGGTTCTGAGGAAATAAAGACCTTAGGGGATGGTATCATGTGAGTTTACATGGTGAGTATTTAGGAGCCTGAATGGGCAAGGATTAAAAGATAAGACAATCTTAAATTCAAATCTAGCCTTACCAGAAGCAAATTGCTACAGGATTTTATGCAATCTAAAGATGGTTTACCAGATAGGCCATTAAAGTAATTCAACCAATAATTATTAAGGGTGTCTATAGCTAGAGACTTGGGAATGAAATTCAAAATCTCCCCCAGCGGTGCAGCTGGAAATACACCACCCTCATCACCACCTGTACTTACTTGTGAGGTAATTGCCACACCACTGTGTCACTAGTAGCCACAATTCGTGTCCTTGGATCTCAGGCTAACCGTTTGGGGAAAGAAAGAGGGAAGAGAGTCACATATAGGGGCTGCCAAGAGGTTTCTAGGATTAGCTAAGAAAATATCCTCTGTCTTGTCAGCATTATGCGGGAATCGGTTAGCCCTTATCCAGGGATTTTCTGGAGGCAGGTTGTCATTTAACGCCTCCATCTGGTTGCTGGGCACACCCAAGGACATATGAAGTTGCATCAGCTGAGGAGTTGAATGCCTGGTTGAACGAGTCAATCAACTAAAAAGAGGAAAAATAGAACATTGAACAAAATTGGTGAAAGTAGAGAAACTGAAGGACTAGACTGTCCTTAAGTGCCAATTTGGAAAGAGACACTCCCATGATAATTGCCAAGCATCATGTATCCAGAAAGGAAAGACACCATTAAAGAGGTAAAGGTAAAATTCCTGAAACTGCCAACAACTGTGAAATCACGATGATAACATCCATGGTGTCGCAAGCCACAGAGAAGTCAAGTACAACAAGAAGAGTGATTTCCCCACCAGTATCTGCGTTTGGTAGTATATTCTCTCATACTTCAATCAGAGCAGACACAGTTCAATTCCAGTGTCTAAAACCTGATCGACTAGGGGGCGCAGCAGGTCACACAATCAAAGATGTGTATTTGATGGTAGCACAACCTAACTTTCTAAAACTTTGGCTAAAGGCAATAGGATGGTAATTGGACGAGGGTTTTGCCTTACAGTGAAGTCTAAGGATGTTTATTTTTAACAGGGGGCCTTATTAATTGTTTCTTAATGTCAGCTCAAACCACACCCTCGGAAAGTAATTTATTAAGTATAGATGTAATTAAAGGACACAGAGCCTCAGCACAACTCTGAAGGACCCAATCTGTAATGAGATGAACGTTGTACTCAGTAGGCTTGATAGTTTTTAAGCATGGACAACATTCTCCTGGGTAAGACATGAGATAATACATATATCCAGCGAACCAAGTATTAGACATGTGAAAGGCAAAGCATTTGGTAGTGCACTTGGCTTAGCACTCAACTCAATGTTTTTCAGGCATTTGTAGGTCAGTGAAGCAGTTTTGAGCTGCTCTGGGTATAGCAAGGAAAGAACACATCTCAGAGATTAGAAGACTGAATAACTGGCTCTCGACTAGCGATAAAATTCGGCTGAAATCTGCTTCACTGACCTACAAATGCCTGAATAACGCAGCACCATGCTACCTCACCGACAGCTTTAGACAGAATTGCATTGACTGGCTCAAAGTCAATGACCAATAACGTATCTGCCTCCTAGCTTCCTTGCACTGTAAATAGATTGCCTCGTGTAATTTGATCCTGCTGTAAAATTGCTCTTTTTCTGTATTGTATTTACCCAACACTGCCTGTACATTATGAATCCGTTTACCATGTTTTTTATCCTTACATGCCTCTTGTAACTTAAGCTGAAAGTTTTCTTGTATCCCCTGCACCCTGATAACCTTGGGTCTGGTGGGCATTACTAATAAATAAACAAACAAACATATCATATTCTCTTGCAAGCTCAAACTCGCCTTGCATAATGAGTAGATGGAAATCATCTATTGAAAAAGGTGTTCTTTCCACCAGTGTAAGTGAAAAAAGGCCAGAGGGCACCATATACAAAATACTAGGTGATGTGTACGAGGTTAACAAATGTCTCTTTATCAACAAGGAACCTCAGGCAGTAATGGGATTGCTGGTGAAAATTACATCACACCAGTTACACGCAAGCTGGCCCATCATGCACACATGGTCCCGGCCACCGGGCAGGTGAAGGGGGTTGGGCCCAGGACAGATGATTAATAGTAGCCATAATATACTGTTGTTGGTACCAGGATTGGGCTGGCTTCAGTTTTCTTTGCTAAATGCTTCATGGTACGTGACAAAAAGAATCTAATTTTTCATATTTCGTTGGTAACATTAAAGACTCATTGGTAATCAAGGGGCTCATAACCTAGGCACTCTGATCCCTGATAGGACCACTTCCTGCTCTCAAGTGAGCGCACAGGAAGTGGCAGAACCCATCTGCTACCAAGCCATGAAGCCAAGTGCTGCCCTAAGCTGCACATACCCTTAGTCCACACATGACCTATCTATGTTTTTCTAGTACTGTACTTGTAGACAAAAGTAATGAAATAAAGTAAAATACAAAAACAAATATGTATCAAAATGGTGATAGAGGTGGTGCTAGATAAGATGAGATTCGAACCTAGCTCCTTTAAGGAGGCAAGAGTCAAAACCACTTCGCAATCAAGACCATAACAGTTAAGGCTGTAAAGGTATTCATAAGCTTTAATACAGCCAGGCACGAAAAGCCCGAGTTGGCCAAACTCTCATGCCGCACCAACAGGGCCGAAAGCTGAAGCAGGCTGCCCAGGAATGGCCTATTGGACACCTCAGGACTACCTCCTGGAAGAGACGTTTGCGCTGGGAGGATTGCTGTGTGGCTACAGTCAGTGATAGAAGTGTTAAATGTTAAATGTTAAAGGTATGTATATCGCGCACAGTCACCAACGGAGTTGGTCCCCAGGTGCTCTGGCGGATCTGTAAAGCAAGAAGGTGGGCAGGGATGGGTTAGTAAGGAGAAGAGGGAGTCGGAGCGTGAGAGAGGTGGTGTGCTGTTGGCGGATTCAGTTCGGTATACACCGTGCGCTGAGCTTTGGTGTAAGTATTGGACTGGGGCGAGATCTTGTGTGCTGTTAGTGCTGTTTATGTGTTGTTGGTTTGTTGTCGGTGCGGTGTGGTAAAGTGCGTGCGGTTTGCTGGGGAGAGTTGTTTGTGTGAATTTTCGGGTGAGTTAGGTATACAGAGACTTGAAGGTAGGGTTAGTTGGGTGAGAATCCTGGTTGTGGGAGACCTTCTTCGATTTAGTTTGTATTGGTATGGGTGGGGTTAGTAGCTACTATCCTTTCTCGACTGTCTGTGGAAATTAGCGCAGAGAAACTCCTTTCTATATTCTGATGAACTTTGTATAATGAGACTGGGTGTGTCTATTTTCCTCCTTAGGTGTCAGAGCTGGGGGTTGGGTGGCACCTATTACCTTTCTATCTATGTTAACTCGGACTGTTGGAGCTTGGGTTTGGTACAGGGCCAGGATGCTATTGGGGAATCGTCCAAGTGCTTCCGTCTTGGTCTGCCTAAGTGTTCGGTCTTAGTCCTCCTCTCATGGCTATCTCTCATTATGAGGTTGGTATGTTGTGGAGTGTCTTCCTTAGATTCTTTTTGCAGGCGATTGCTTGGTAGGAACCGTGATCAGTGTCTTCATTCATCATCGTTTTAGCTATGTGTGTGTGTCCCTGTGGGTGGTCTTCTAGTTACACAGTGAAGGGCCAGGATTTGAGAAGTTTCCTGAATAGTAGGTGGTTTCTTGTGTTCCATACATTCTGTGGTAAGTCGTTCCAAGTTTTCGGTGCCTGGTGAGAGAAAGAGGATCCTCCGAGTTTTCTTTTGTTGTAGGGTTTCAGTTCCTAGAGTCATTGCTTGATCTGAGCGTTCTTGTTGACTGATGTATGCATAATTTGTCTCTCAGGAATTCTGTGGATTGGTTGTGTATTGCTCTGTGCTTGATGCACATTGATTTTAATTTTTGTTGTCGTTTTATTGGTAGCCAATGTAGTGTTTTTAGCACCGGTGAGATGTGTTCTCTTCGGGGTAGTTTGAGAAGCAGTCTGGCTGCCTCATTTTGTATGCGTTGTAGTTTTTTAGCATTCGTTCAGGCATACCCAGGTATAGGCTATTAGCGTAATCTACTCTGGACATGATGAGAGCAATGATGGTAAGTGGTTTGTTGGCGAATGACAAGAACGCTAAGATCTTTTTTGCCACTCGCAGGAGAAAGAAACATTTCTTGAGTAGTGCGTTTACTTGTGGCTCTAGAGTTCAAGACACCTAGGTTTTTTACATCTGACGATGGCGCTGGGGTTGCACCGATTTCTCTTGGCCAAGGGATGTAGATGTTGTCTCCTCCATTTTTAGTGATGGTCATTATCTCTGTTTTGCCTGGGTTCAGTTTGAGTTCATCTAGTTGAATACATCACAAAGGCAGTTCTCTAGTGCTGTGTTTTCTTCTTGGGTGTCTTGTATTTTGAAGATTATTTGTGTGTCGTTGGCGTAGTTGTAGCAGGTGAGGCTGTATCTTTTGATGATTTTGATAAATAGAGATAGGTAGATGTTGAATAATAGCGGGGAGAAAGAAGACCCTTGTGGTACACCGCATGTGGAGTCTCTTGAAGTGTACAAAAAAAGTAGTGGAACCATGACCCCCGCGGGGGACAGAGTAGGAAAGAAGGGAGAAACATTTTTCAAGGGTTGCAGTCATGCTGGTTGACAGCCAATTGAGTTGAAATTAGTTTCAGTTTAGCTGGAACTGATATCCTGTGGAAAAGTTGAGCAGTGTGCTTTAACTTCACAAAGAACATTTCCAGAATGGTGAAAATGGTTGCAAAAAGTAGTGGAGCTGTCAACAGTAACAAATAAAAGTAGTGGAATACCGCTCCCAACCATTCCCGCTCACTTCAACCACTGGCTACAGTCACCTGAACGGTCACGTGACAGGACTAATCCTTTTAGGGCCAAGAAATCTTAACCTTTTGGCACCATTAATTGAGAAGATGCCTAAGGTAAAAAATCACCAGAAAAAGGGCCGGTTTTTGTCAGAGGTTCCCCAGATAAAAAGGGTGGCACAACAGCTGGAAAGACATTGGCGTGCCCCTCTTTTACATGCTGATAAATAGCGATGTGTGCCACATCTTTTACAGGATTTATATTCTGCAAAGAAAACAGAATGTCTGTCCCACAATCTAATAATGAAAAGGTTTTTTAAAGGTATCCAGGACTTACCTCAAGGTCAGATGAAGTCGAGAAAATGATTCCTACACAAGTTTTGTGTAATGAAGGAGCATCCTCCTCTCACACCAAGATCAGTAAATTGAAAGATGCTATAGCAATGAGGCCTGCAGTTCATGTACATCCTTTTATTATACCCTCTCAAAGCCCTGTAGTTTTTAAATCCTTTGACTTCCTATCAAGTTTGCACATTATGAGGAGAGTTCATGATCTTAATGCTTCTGGATCCTCATTGACCCTCTTCACCCAAGATTTATGAAAGAACATATTTATGTCTTTGCAGGACTTGCAGAGGACTTAGCAAACATTATTAACACCTCATTTCATAGGGGTACTTTCCTTCTGGATTGAAACAAGCAGAATGCACAGCTTTACTGAAGAAAGAGAATCTAGACTCAGCTGATCCTACCAATTTTAGACCTATCTCGAATCTTCCTTTTTTCAGTAAGATTATGAAAAAAGATGATACTTCCCAAATGTCAAAATATTTAGATAGTAATGGTCTTTTAGCCAGTGCTCAATCTGGGTTTCGGCCCTTACACAGCACAGAAACGTCAGTGATCTTTATTAGGGAAACACATGTAGAGATTAGAGATAGAGGAGATCCGGCAGCTCTAATCTTGATGGATCTGTCGGTTGTGTTCGACACTGTGGCCCATGACATTTCGATTGAACGCCTTGGATCCATGATGCACATCATGGAATCAGCAGTGGCTTGGCTAGAATCTTACTTTAGAAACCGCAAAGAGAGAGTGAAGATAGGGAGTTTTCTTTCCCCTAGAGATTATGTGGTCTGTGGAGTTCCATGGGGATCTGCTTTATCCCTGCTTTCATTCAACATTTACACGTTCGTATTGGTACACATTATGAAAGGATCAGGTTTTGGGTACTACTTGAACTACTACTGTGTGTTTGTGTTATGGACATTTCTCTACCTTTTTCCTGGCCTACTAGTTTAGGGGACCCCCTTTCTCCTGTCAAGAATGTCAGAAAGTTAGCAATCTTATTCCATCATGACTTGTCATTTAATCCTCAAGTAGCTGCGGCAATGAAAAGTGCACATTTTCATCTTTATAAGATTAATCACTGCAAGCATCTCCTGGATAAAGACCATCTTAATGTTTTAGTTCAAGCTGTGGTGTTTCCAGAATGCAGTACTGCATGTCCATCTACTTAGGCACCTCTAAAACAAATGTGTCCAAACTCCAAGCTGTGCAAAATTGGGGACTAGGTGTTATTTTTGGTCTGAAAAAATATGATCATGTCTCTCAGATTTGGCAATCTTTAGGCTGGTTATTTCTCTTGTTTGGAAGATTGGACATGGTCTTGCTCCTACCTATTTGTCAGATCTAGCACAGTCATAAGGGGCTTCTCGATAACGTCGATGGAGGACAAAGGGCCTTTCACAGGTTGCTTAACACTCTTCCTCTTGCTGTGGAAGCAGGCACTGTCGCACTTTGAGGCATTGCTTTGTTAAGTCAATCTGGCGACACATATCTTGGTCTCGGCCTAGTATGTAGCGCACGACTGAGATGCATTTCTCCTCATTTTATGCAGATTCAATTTGAGATGGTACACAACTCGTATCACACCCCCTTTCTTCTAATACCCCAGGTCACAATGGACCATGAACCCGGCTGGTTGGTGAAATGCAATATTTATTTATTTATTTTTAAATTCAAAAGAAATCATCCAATTTTTAATTTGGGGGCAGCAATCACCAATGGGGTGATAATCACAATGAAAATGGAATCAAGACACTTGGTTACCCTTCTCCTAGAACATATACACAGAAAAATTGAATAGGAGCACTTTTTGATTTAGGAAAGATAGCACCCAAGTTAAGATTTCCCCCTTCAATATTCCCTCTAACCACAGATAATCGAATTCTGAGTGTATAGAAAGAAGCAGCAGGTAATCCGGAATAAGAGGCAGAAGACAGAACAAAAATCCCTCACAGAATAAGAGGCAAAATAGACTTCAAACCCTTGACAAAGGCCTAAAATAACACTGGAATTTTACAAATAATTAATTAATGTGTGGTTAAATTATAATATACATATTTTTTTATCACAATAGCATGTATGTCATATCACTGCCAATCACAAGGCAATAGATCAGCAAAAAGCAAACAATTTGAAAATAAGTGGAAAGTCTAGAGCATGCTGCAGCCAATTTGCATGTGGGAAAACTTGCAATTTTCTCAATTCCCGCTTTAATTTACCCAATCGGTTTTTAATAAAAACGGGTGAAATACTCTGATTTGGAGTGCGGCTGGGGGATAGATGTATATCACAGGTACAATATAGAGGTGAGAAAATGTCTCTAGCTATGAAACTGGATGAGATATGCAAGATATAAAAAGGATTGATTTGAGTAAAATGAAGCCATGAAATAGGAAAGGAAATCAGTTGTGACAAGAACGGTTTTACTTTAAACTAGAGTATTCATAGTAGACCACCAAAGATGGATACAGTAAGATCCAAGGTTGATCCGAAAGTTCAACTCGTCAACCCAGTGCCCAACCTCGGCGGAAGCTAGTCAGATCACTCGAAATATGACTAATGGCTTAGGATTGCACAAGACAAAATTGAAAAGAGATGGCGCAAGCACTTAAATGTTAAGGACAGGATACGAGGATAATTCTAACAGTTTCAACAAGTTATCGGGTAAGATAGGATTGCTTAGGTAGTGGGATAGAGACAAAGGCAAGACAAGGTAGGCTATGTATTTCTATGGGGTAGGGATTATACTCACAGTCCACTTTTGAGTTTTGGGATTTTAGGACAGTCAACAGGGTCGGGTCACCATGCGGCTGGTGCGCCTGGCAAACAATACAGCTGGGAAAAAGACAGCTAGGCAAGGTCTGGTCACCGGGTAGCGAACAGCTGGGCAATTCGGGTCACTGGATGGTAATTCTCCTGGCAAAGGACAGATACATGGCAGGATTGCAGTGGGCATGAAGGTAATGGGCAACAAGCCAGGCTGGTTCAGGATGCTTCCCAAAAGAATACTACAGCTTTCCCCTTTGGTTATTAGGGATTTTAGTGGGATTTCAGGACTGAGACCTTGCTGGGATAGGATCAGCAATGCTTAGGCCTTGTATTTGGAATCAGCAAGATGGATGGAGCAGATCAGGAATGCAGTGCAGGAACTTCAGGAAGAGTGTGTGTCTGGAGTCTTGTCAGGGACACTTATTTATAATGTATAGTGACATAATCAAAGTATATGGCTGGGCAGGCTTAACTAAGCCCACCTCTAACCGACTGGATTGGTCAGGGGTGATAGTCCCCGCCTCGCTCTCAACTGGTTGGATTTCAAGGCAGAATGTCAGATTTATGATGTGAGTTTTACAATGTTCAAAAACCTCCCACAGTTAGTTTAGCTAAAATTCAATTTTTCCACAAATGGTACGTTTATACAGTTGAAGTCTCTTACCAACTTACATAAACAGGTTACATATTTTATGCAGACCATTCCACTCCAACTCTGAACTCTGTGAGACATTGTTTCGCCCTTCTAATGGTTTTTGGTAATTTTGAGTATGAAAGATGTGGACTAAAATTCTGTAACTTTATACACATGTGTGGATTTTATCATAAGGGATGTAAGTATTAAAATATGGAATGCATCATGGATATTTTCCTTATAATCCCTAATTCTGTGCCATTTCTGTCCCCAAGGTCTCAGTGAATTCTGCAATGTCTCAAATTATAAACCACAAAATCACTTTTATACTGTGAGATTTTCACATTTTTACAAAGTCCTGCTGCAGAGATAAAAGTCTTTACATTTTTGTTAATAACTAGTCTTTGGAGGCAAAAGTTCAATCTGTTCCCCACGTGTGGGCCTGCCTCCCAAGGCTACCCCCTTCAGGGGGAGGGTCCTCATGGAGATTCCCTTGAAGCTTCCTGTAGAAATCACGAGGAAGTGTGACTTTCTTTTCACATGTCCTTGTCCTGGAAGTTCCATTGTCAGAGGGTTTAGCCTAGACCAGATTCTGTCCAACCTAATAATTATCACTGGGGTGTTAATATCTACTGAGAGACCCTTTTGTTTCAGTCATCCTCTCAGCAGAAACCTGAAAGTTTATGGTGGTTACCTTTCTTTGGGGGAAGCCTTTGCTCTGCCAACTGGAATAACCTGTTTTGGGGAGCTTGCAAAATCCGGCCAAGGCAGTTTAAAACCTTTATTTTCTTTTATTTGGTCCTGTATCAAAAAAACAATCCTGTTGAATAAACAGCCCATATGTGTTTCCCAGCAATCAACCCCTTCACATTGTTAGGCACAGACAAGCGTTCATTCAACATTTTACTTTTTGTAAAGGGGCATTTTTTCTTTAGTTTGCACAAGCCCATTTTGACACATGGGATGAAAGCTGGCATTTCTTTTTAAATTCGGTGTTTGTATCTGCCTTTCCATTATGGTTCTGTAGCTGTCCCAGCTTGTTTTACACAACAGTCTGTACAAGGCAAAGCTCTCCATAAAATTGACATGTGCACAGAAAGCTATGATTTCTTTTCAAATAGTGATTTTGACGCTTGGTAGCAAAAGTTAAGCTCTTTTCCCTGCTGCTGAAATAAAGCTTTTCTGGATTTTTCTCAGATTTGGCTTGACAGGGCTTGTCATTCAGAAGTCATGCTTGTCTGCTGGAGTGCAATGTGAATGTGGATAAGCAAAGCAGGGTCTTATTAATAACATGTTGTGATAAGGAATCAGAGGAAAAGAGCATCAGAGCAGCATACATTTTAAATGTGAATAATTCCCTTTTTCCATGGAACTTTGGGCTGGCAGCAAAACGGCGCTGCTTTTTCACTCTATTTCCTTTGTATATGTAACAACACACTGGCATGATCCCTCAGTGTGTACTTGGCAAGATGGTGCATCCATCTTTTTTGTCACTGCAAAACACAGTTTTGGTGCAATGGTGATTAATGGGGCAAGTGCAGCCATTTTGCTGGTGATGGCAGATGCGCAGCTTGGTGATGTGGCAAAGTACAGCTGAGTTGGGTCAATATATCCCACAGCTTGTGGAATGAGCTCCCAATGCATATCAGAAATAGTGGTACCTTACAGACATTTAAACATACAGATGAAACCGCACCTCTCCTTTTATGTACCTTGAGCTGGCATTTTAAGCTGAAACCTGCTGGGTGGGTACAAATGAACAACTTTAATATGGATTGTATATGCTTTATATTATTTATTTATATCTACATGTAAATAGGGTTCCGCGGCATGATATCGTCTTGTGCCGGTGATATGTGGAGCTTAATAAGTAAAATACAATGCAATACAAAACCTTGGACGTGGGCATTCTGGTTCTTATTTGGTGCAACACCAAGGAAAAAGTTGAAAGGTGCAATTAGTTTGGGCCTCATTACGACCCAGGCGGTAAGTTACCGCCTGGGTCGTACCTTTACCGCCATGGCGTAAACTATGTTTACGCCATGGTGGTTGGCGGATTTACTGCCCCATTCCAAGGTGAGTGGGGCGGTAAATCCCCATTTCCCATTTTACCCTTCCCCATTCCCATTTTTGCCCCATAGGGCATAATGGGAGTGGGGAAGGCGCTAATTACGCCACCGTAAATTACGGTGGCGTAATTAGCACCATGGTCCCTTAGCGCCATGGATTTTAACGCCTGCAAAAAGCAGGCGTTAAACTCACCATGGCGCTAAGGGACCTCGGAATCAGGCGTTAAGGGTTGGTGCCGTTTACGGCGGCGTTAACCCCTTAGGCATATGAGTGATGGGGATAAAGTAAGAGGTCACCTGCTGAGACAAAGGGTCTGGTATGGGGGAGGAGGGTAGAGCACAGTCTGCTGGATGATATAGTAAATGTCGATGCCAATTACTGTACACTGTAGCGCCATATCCTACCCACTATTGCAAACACCAGCTTCTGTCATGCCAGCTGAGACTCTGCTTTGCAACAGCTTGCATCCAACAACCCGGGCTTCAGCTCCAATGCTGATAAAAGTGACCATTCAGCAGACCACTGCTAGGGCAACGCTGCCATCCTAGAAGGCCACGATGACAGTCAGACACCAGCCTCAGACCACTGCTAGGGCAACGCTACCGTCCTAGAAGGCCATGATGACAGTCAGACACCAGCCTCAGACCACTGCTAGGGCAACGCTGCCGTCCTAGAAGGCCACGATGACAGACAGGCACCAGCATCAGACCACTGCTAGGGCAACGCTGCCGTCCTAGAAGGCCATGATGACAGACAGACACCAGCCTGGTCACAAATATTCGGGCAGAATCGCCTACTATTGTCAACGAGTCTATGGGAGTTGAATAACTGGGAAGAAAGGTAGTTAGTTCGTAGTTTCACTTAATAATTTCACACAAGGCTATTTGCAATTTCTTCTTTCGATTCCAAAGCAGAACACTGAGTGGCCGCATGACAGAGGAAATAGCTCGTAATGCTCTCATATGACGTCGTAGTGGTGTTCTGCACCTCGCCTGACCTCAAAGATGATGCACTGTATTTGCCAGAAGACTTTTCCCCTCAGCTGAATATCATTAGGGTCAAATGATAAACAGCGACTCAGCGCCATGATCAAATGCTGTCATGCATGGGAAAAACAGCCGTGGGAACACAGCACGATGACTCTACTGTAAATAAAAGCTGCTCCAGTTCCTGGCCGAAAGCTGATATCTGGCAAAGCCAGGGTCCTACTGCCAGGCTATTGGAAGGTGATTGAGGCAACCTCGAACGCGCTGCCCTCGCCTCTGCCCTTTCTCATTTCCTTAGTCTTGCAGAACGCCTCAGTGATCTTTCTGCTCACTGCTGCCAAGCAGATGCCAAGGTCAATCTGCTGAGTTTTCTGGGCAGCCCACTTGCTTTCAATAGTTGAAACTGTTTCCCAAATCTAATCACTTCAGTTTAGGGCGATGCTTCTAGCGGAGCCACGATCTTTCTCTTCTGGCTAGCATACGTTTGAACCTGTGCATTGCCATGGGCCCGGGAGACGTTAGTGTGCTTGGGAAGGGCGATTACTCACAGGGGATTGTATTGTTCTGAATCCTTGTGGAATAAGCATGTAATCTAATTGGAAGCATGTTGAGGATTTCCTTTATTTTGGATGGCTCAGTTCTGGTCTTTCCACAAAATGGCGTTGCAATTTCCGGTTCTTTAGATGATGCTTGTCTCAGCATATGAGCAAGAACATGCGCAGGAATGCATGCACTTTATGAAATATGGATTTTATGAAATATCGACTATATATTTTATGAATTATGTCAATGTAATAAGACTTATGTTTATGTAAATTGTATATGTGAAAAACTGTATAAAACGAAATCACATTAAATAATAATAAAGTACAATAATAGCTGACAGGTGTCGCCAATAATTGCACGCTTCACAATTCTTACCTCCATTATATCGACCAATGTCAAACAAGCTAAACAAGGTAACACACTTTTTTTGGGAGAGGGGTAAAAATAGTAAACCAAGTTTGCATAGCAATACCATATTATTTTCCCTACCAGAAAATAGGCATAATTTACATTATGTAAATTAACCAAAATGTCATTGACTCATTTCAGCCTTTTTGAGTTTTCTCAAATATGCCATTCTGCCTCCCATGTGCTTCAGCGCCCTCAGCAGGCTAATGAAAGATGGAGCATGCCATTGGTGGCTGCTGTCCCCTCCGCACCTGCTGTTTCTTTGTGGGTTTTTTGGGGACAACCAAGACATGACAGTCGTTCACTCCTCAGTTATTAGCTGTTTGTTACTAATGAGGATCCCAAGGACCGTCAGTTGAGCGTGATGGGCTGCAGAAGGGTCACGTGATTCAGAGGAGGCAGAAGTGCTATGTAGCAGGGAGAAATGCAGTTATGTTATCTCGTATCTGCTATGGATTGTGGTACTGTGACTTGGACTGTGGAGCTGTGTGCACCTCACTATGTTCCTCTGTTCAAATATATTGGTCAAGTAAATTACCCTTTCCTTGTGCCATTGCACTCTAGACCCCATCAGAAGGTATCATCCAATAAACAGAGGCAGCCTCAATGAGACACAGGGACGATAACAGACCTGCAATTCGCTTAACCCAATAAAGAGTGGGAATAGGACAACTCAACACCGATGACACTGCCAAGCAGGGAAAGACAACCTCAAGCCTGGAAAACAGAAACAACTCTGCACTAGACAGAGAATTTCTTGCAGAGAACAAATGCTCCTAACCTCTAGAATAGTTATGGTCAGCTCAGCGGGCCCTGGAAGGGAATAGGGGTCTCTCACCAATCTGCACAGGCACTCGCACCTACCGATATACACACTATCTCCTCTACACCAAAAAACAATAGAATGAAGCTATATCCCTCGATCAATTCAGCCTAGCTACACACATACCGTCACACCTCTGTGAACACCTCAACAGCCTTTTAGAACTTAGCTATACCCCATGAAAAAATCAGCCTAGCTGCACACATAATCTCATACACAAGCTCCACCACCGCTATTATGCAGACTCTGAGGCCAATGGCCTTGCTGCACACATTCTACTGATCTCACACAACCACTGCACCACGCCTACCATTAGAATGCAGCTACACATCGCGCAAACCGCACTGGCTCCACACATATTGAGTGCACCCAAGCACTATATACTACCCTACTCTCTCCATTGACCTGGACTATGGTCCTCGAGGGCATTCAACCCACGGTGCTTTGAGATCATACCAATGGTATACAAGGCACTATACAAATGCACAACAACATAACATGACATAACATTTGTATAGCATCTTTTACCATTGTTATGATTCCCAAGCGCTGTGGGTGGAATGCCCTTGAGGACCGCAGTCCAGGTCAGTGGAGAGAGTAGTGTAGTACAACGTACATAAATAATTGGAAGAATATATTTATGGAACAGGAAACAAAGGCTATTCTTTTGCTTTACCTTCAAAGACCCATCTACCGTAAATAAAGGAACAGTGCAGCTAAACTAACATGTTCTTTTAGTTCTAACTGTAATTCAAACCATATAAATAATACAACATGTCCGAAAGAAGATTAAAATATCACATACTTATGGCCCGATTCATGGAGTTTTTTTGCACTGCTGAAAAGTGACTTTGCACTGCTGAGAAGTGACTTTACTGCTGTAAAGTCAGACAAAAGTCATTTTTGCAGTACAAAATTAACTTTGCAAAGTCACTTTTCAGCAGTGCAAAGTCACTCTGAACCAGGCAAAAAAATCCATGAATCGGGCCCATTGTGTTTAAAAACGCCTCCTTAAGTTGGAAACCCGCACAACTTGGCGGCATTTGCTGATTTAAAGAAAAGCAAGCAAGAGCCAGCTGTAAATTAAGAAAACAATGCTTGGAATGGGCAAATTCTACACTTATCCACTAAGGCGACCTAGGAATCAATTACAGTTCACATGCGGCCCCGTCTGCAGCTAGTACTCAACAGTGTGCTTTCTCACCTCGAGGATGAAATGTGTGTCACTTTCCCAGATAACTCTGACAGAACCCCATGCATCAGCTCTGGAGATAAAACACTACCGTTGCCGTAATCCTTTGAAGCTGTGAGTGAGAAGTGGCATTTGGACTGGGTTTCAACTTGGCTTTGGCCATGAAACAGATTAACCTCTGTTATATCGCCGAAGCTTGACTCTAGGGCCATTTTCCCATCACCTGCTGCCCGTGTCTGTGTGTCCTTCTGGCACCGCCAACATAAAAACCGCAAACACACGCCTGAAGGTAGAGGCTTCCTTTCACTACCAACCTTTACTTTGCTCTGCTATAAGGCTTCTATAAAAGCTACCAGTATAGACCTAACAAAAGCCCGACTGGCATATCATGCAATGCTTGATGTAAGTGCAATCCAAAAATGCATGTTTAATGATATGATAGGTTATTTATAACGCGCTTAATACCCAGAGGTTTCTAAGCACGGACACGGGAATCGAACCTGTGCTGCTCCTGTAGTCTTGCTTTCAAGGCGAGCACGTTGCTGCTGAGCTATCACCCGACACCTGCACTGCAAAAGTCCTGTTTTATCAAGTTAGTATGAAGATAAACACAAATCTTCAACAAAACCATGGTCACTGCTTTTTGATATTTATTTTCACGGAATTTCCATCTCTGTATTTTTCTATATTCATTTTTTGCCCACTTTTTCTGTATTCAGCCACAATTATATTGTCAAACGAAAAGATCATTTGCAACCAGTATTTTTCTGTATTTATTCGAATGATAAAAAATATGCAAATACAAACTCACCTGCAACCACACAGAAAAGAAATGTCACCCCCATTTTTGCAATAATGGTTGCTCCTGTGATTGGTGACGGCCTAAGATATATGTTGGCAGCAGTTCGAAGAACCTTTGTACTATTTTTATATAACTTTCACACTCACCCTGCTGCCAGCCTGCAATGCGGTTGGCCTGGTTGCAACATTGGCAGCACATGGGAAACAAACAGCAAGACCTGTGTTTCCATGATTTTCCATTTTTATAAACGAATACAGACAGAAAGCAGGTTGATTTCCGTCTGTACTTATCTGTGAAATTCAGTAAAAACGGAAAACAGTGAGCCTCAAACATAACACACAATGCAATATGCTTTTTTAAAACATTTCTATGTGCACCAGATAAATCTCTTAGGGAAACAGTTGTTTGCCATTAAAAAAAAGATTTAAAAAAATATCTCAAACGTGAGTATGCTACAGCAAGTGAAACATGTGTGGAACCCCCCACTGCCTCAGCCCCCATAAGTGTACAAAATATAGGCCCAAAGGTGCCCTGTCATCCATATTTCATAACCGTATGTTTGATTAATTTTCTAGATTGTATTTTGTTTTCAATCACAACATGATATGATATTATATGGCATTTATAACGCGCCTATGCATAAGTGTTTCAAGGCGCGACGAGGCAAGGGAGTGGGAACAGAGGGAAGACAGAGACAGCGATCTTACTGGGCCAGGTGACATTGAGATCGCGCAAGTGCAGGGGATGGGGGAAGGGGATAAGTGCAGTACATAAGATAACCGTGAACAAAAAAATAAAGATAAATAAACAAATGAAATAAATAAGAAGTGCAGCCAGCTGGTGGCAAGAGTAAGGGCAGACATCAGGTGTCAAGTGCTTGTAGGGGGCTGTAGGGATACAGAAACAGTCCCCAAGTGCAAGGGTTGTCAGGGGGGCAGTGCAGGTGTGCAAGTGGCAGGGAGGGGACCTGGGCCCGAGGTCAGAGGGTAGCCAGGTAAACCAGTGCAGTTTCAGTTTCAACCAGGAGATCAGCAGGGGAGCAGAGGAGAGAAAGCAGAAGCAAAGAGGAAGGACTTGAGGTGCTTCCGGAACCGCAGATGGTTCTCCTCAAGTTTCAGAGAGGCAGGGAGGCTGTTCCAGAGGGAGGCCTCAGCAGAAGAAAAAGATCTACCACCAATTTGTTGCTTGGAGAAGCGACTGACCTTGAGGGAGTTGGAGGCAGATGAGCAAAGAGCTTGAGAAGGAAGATATTCAGGAAGAGAAAGTTGAAGGTATTGAGGCCCCAGGCCCCAGAAGGCCTTATGGACAATGCAGAGGGTTTTGAACTTAATCCTCACCGCCACTGGGAGCCAGTGCCGAGATTTCAGTCCTGTAGAGATACAATATCTGGGCTTGAGGCCAAGGACAAGTCTCGCAGTCCTGTTTTGGATGAGTTGCAGAGGGCGGAGTGTATAAGCAGGCAGATTTAGAAAGAGGCTGTTGTAGTAGTCCAGCCTTGAGAGAACCAGCGATCTAGAGACAGTGAGCTTCTGGGGGAAGGAGAGGAAAGGAAAAATACCTCTGAGGAGGTGCAGCTGGTAGTGTGACTTCTTAGAGACGTCGGAGATGTGAGGAGAGAAGGAGAGTGTGGAGTCGAAGATGACCCCGAGGTTTGTAGCCGCACAGGTGGTAGCAGGAAGAGGGCCAAGAGAGGGCCAACATGTGTTTTTAGTGGAAAACAATCATAGCAGCTTTCCTGTTCTTTCCGATCTATCGACTCTTGTTGTTACATTACGTGTCATCTGTAAAGCACACACCTCTGCCATTTAAACAACCTTGTAGTGCTTATTAGCATCACGTTTAATTGCTGTAGTGTTGGAAAGTCAAGGTGAGTCTGAGGGCTGGGTGTGGTTGAGGTCCTTTCAGTGGCTCGGAAGCCTGGCGCCTCTCCAATCACCTTCCAGTCTGGATTTCTCTAGATGATGGGTTGGCTTTTGTATGTTTGCTTGTCTTGTGGTGTCAGGAATGGGCCTATGGTGTCTTTCCCCTCCTACCCCCCTCTTTTAGGAGTGTAATGAATGTCATGGGATTTGGGTGGTATTCCTGCTGTGGCAGGCAGAGTGGTGGTAACTTGTGACTGACAGATACATAGATAAATGGATAGATAGGTAGATAGGTGGATGAATAGGTAGATAGATAGATAGATAGATAGATAGATAGATAGATAGATAGATAGATAGATAGATAGATAGATAGATAGATAGATAGATAGATATAGATGAATGAAACCTCATTCCCCAAATTCAAAAGCCTTTTGAAGACTTGGCTCTTCAACAAGTTCTAACTGAACCAGTGCACTAATCCCCTCCAATCAACTATTTTACCTGACTGCTTTGTATATTAGTGTATATTATTGATTCCTATTATTGTACATTTTTGATTGTTATACCTTTACACCTCTATGTTCATTCTAAGATTGCATTATCCCATTGTCTGTAACTACGCCGTGATACCCCCGGGTCTGGGCATATAACAAATGTAATAAAATAAATAAATAAAATAAAATAAATAGATAGATAGATAGATATGCTGCTAGGTAGACAGAAGGCTGACAGATTGGGACAGTTAAACAAGCAGATGTGGCCCTGTGAATATCAGAATGTAAAATCACTGCCATGCTCCAACCCTTCACTCAAATCCAAGGGCTATAGTAGTCCCATTGTATCATGCCAGGTATTTCAATAGACATTTTCTTATGTACCACAAAGCTGCAACATCAACAGCCTTGCTTCACTTGCCCGCTGTTTAAAACAAACTTAGAAAAATCATGATTCCTTTTAAGTCATAATACATACTATTGGTATTGGGTTATTAAGGAGAAAATGCTTGTTTGAACTTTGGTTGTATACTTTTGGTTAAGATGGCATCCTAGCACTACAATTAGGTTTAACTCACAGGTTGCACTTAATCACCACCATTAGTTTTTGAAACCTAGGTGGTTCTTTAGAGCCACCATTAGTTTGAGCACATGTGACACTTTATTGATACTTTTAGTTCTGACTCATGGGTGGCGCTTTACCACCACCAACAATTTTGGCTGTAGGTGGAGTTTTAAGACAACCACTAGTTTGGGCTTGTATGTGGCATCTTAGTTCCATCTTAGTTCCAATATTAGTTTTGGATCAGGTAGTGGTTTGCATTGTTGGCTCATTGTTTGCACTTTATTACTGCCATTAGATTTGGCTCATACCTGGCTCTATAGAACCACCATTCATTTTGGCTCAGATGGCATGTTCGGGGCACCACAAATGTTGACTTCTAGGTGGTTCTTCAGCCCCATCCAGTGAGTCTTTATAGTTTTGGGTCACAGGTGGAGTTGTAGCACCGCCATTACTATTGTTTCATATGTGGCACTTTATCACCACGCAATGAGTCTACATATTTGTGGTTCACCACATACGACATCATTTACTATGGCTCCTAAATGGCATTTCATCACCACATATGTCTTAACTTACAGGTGGTCCTTAAACACCAACTAGACAGAGCAATGCTTATTGTTAGATTATATGGGTTGTGACATGAAACAGCATGGCACTGGGGAGGCAGGTGATCTTCCCATGATTCAGTCTGCCTCTGCTGTCTCTCTGCCTGGAACCTGGGTGGATACCTTTGTGGCCAATGCTTTTTCAGTAGGACTCTAAGACGTCAGTCTGGGGTGATCCTCTTCGTTAGGTTAGTTCATCTACGTCATATCTGGATTGACCTTTAGCGCCTGTAGGGTGTGTAGCATTGACACAGCTAATTGTTTCGACAGTCACCTCACAAATGCTTCCATCACATGTCAATTGCACCCTCCAATTCTCCAGTCATATAGTCACCATACGAACCACACTTCCACACATAAATATTGAATAATAGGGATGCCATTTTGATGAGAAATAGCATACACATGAAGCAGTACAGGTTACAAAGCCAGTACCTGGCAAGGGTGCATTTAACATAGTTGAGCGGATCTCTGAATAAGAGCAAACTGATTGATGAAATGGTTACATGAATGGACATAGACAGCTATATAGAAAATGGACAGACATAAAGTAAACGAAAGGGAGCCTACTGCCAATACAAATGACCAAGATACATGTTTCGATTCAGTGCCTACAGGTGAGTTGTTCACAGTAGGGATTGGCTAGGGTGAGCATGAGGGTTCAGTACGGGTATATGAGCCATTGTTCCATTGCTGAGGACCCGATTCATTGAAAAGAGTGAATATCTCCCGCAATTGCAGCATGCCAAGAATGACACTGCATGAGCCTGCACGCAGAATAAAAATGCGTGCCCTCATATTCATGGAATTGACTGCGCAAAGTAAAAGTATACGCGAGTCGCACCCAGAACATCCCCCAACATGCCTGCATGCAAAGCAAAAACAGCCGGAACAGCTACCTTTGTGTGCACCCCTGGGTGAGAATCCACGCACCCTTCAAACAGTCCGTGGGGGTCCCTCGCAATTGGTCCAGTGTCTCGGGGACCCTGCGTGGGGTCCCCATAAATGTAAACCGCACCCTGAGGACATGTACAGTTTCACAGAAAGCATTTATATTCCTGGTCAAACTGAGTGCGAACCCCCGTAAACAGTCCCTGTACACTGCGTAAACTCACCCCTAAGTACGATCAGATCCCTATCTGCGTGCACGCACACCTAAATCCGACATGCAAACTCACCTCCAGAGTTGCGATTCCTCTGCGCAAATCCATACGCCCACTTCCGGGTGGCAGAGATTTCGAGGGCACTGCATGGGCATTTTGCATGTAAGAGGTTGCGCAGTCACATCCATGAATATGCTTTTTGGTGCATATTTGTGGGCCTGTTATGGACTGCCTGTGGTCCATCCCTCGTAACACCCACTTTCTGGCTTCTTCTTCCCCATTTTGTGTGTTCTGCACCCTATTCCGGCCCCTACGCAGGTCACGGCCACCCCCTATGCGAAGTCTCACACAAGGCACTCAGAAGCTCGGACAGCCGAGCCGGAGTGAACTCCACACAAGTCCCGGAGAAGTCCCATGCAGTTGGTTCCATGAATCGATGAGCATTGTTTTGCATGCAGTTTGATGCACAAGTTTCTGATTTTACCACAAATAATTCCATGAATCAGGCCCTGAGTCTATATTCATGTCTTAACCAGCACTAGTGATAGCCTGCCTTTGATGTTGGGGGGGAATTCCAGTGGAGGGGTCGAGTAGCCAGAAGGAGTGGAATTTGCGGGAGACACAGAGGAGCGTGGGAGGGAGAGGCTGAGGAGAGAAGAGGATTGCATGGCACCGTATGTAAGGTATAATGAAGCAGGTACTCCCAACATATGTTAAGTGCAGCTTCAAATGCATCAATAATGCCATCATTAGTCTGGTATAGTCCTTGTATGTGACACATAGCCCCACATGTCCAGGTGCTGCCAACATATCCAAAAGCAGACTCAAATCCCCCAATATTGCCATTAGGTTCCTGGAAGGTCATCATATGTAGGGTATAATCTCACAAGTGTAACCAGCATGACTAGTATAACCTCACATGTCCCATTAGTGCTATTGCACGGCTGATAGATCACCATATATGAAACGTAGCCAGTGTATGCCAAGCACAGCTCCAAATGAACCATAGGTCTTCTGGGTCACCTTCTATGAGAATAGACTGGCAGGCTCACCCATCATATGCCAGGGGCAGTTCTCAAATGCCCAATAATGGCATTGCATGCCTGGTACATTCACCATATCTAAACTATAGGTCCACATGACCAGGTGCTGCTAACAATTGCCAAATGAAGAACCATACGCCCTAATAATTGGATCATATGTCTAATATAGTCATCATATGTTAAGGTGTAACCCATAACGTGCCAGTGCTACCATCCTATGTCAAGTGCAGTGTGGTGATTTCTTCTAAAGGCTGCCATCAGGAAGTAAGCAGAAATCAATAGAATAATGTGGATGAATCCGTGAGTGGTGTAGCTTGAATTTCAGTACAGGGTTCACCTGCACTAATTGGTGTGTTTTTTGTTTTGCACACTCGAGCGACAAGATGCAAATGAGAGGTTTTATGTGTCATATGCATTGCATTGTTAATAAAAGATGCTACTATTATTCCTTGTATCATCTCTGTAAGAATGATATGTATAAAGTACTCGGTTAGAATTCTGCCACTTTCTGTCTCGCAGGTGCACCTGCACGTGACCTTTGCAAGAGGACTAATAGCAACACACTGCCAACTCCCAACATTCATGACGTAGATAGGCTGAATGACTCACGCATCAGCCACCCATACCAATGCATCAAAAACAATAACCACTACCACAATCGCTTCTTAAATTCCACCCACTAATAAGGGCACAAACGTACACTTATAAGATGCCACAAAGGTACCCCCACCACAGAATCGCAAAACTATTCCACCGCTGCTGACAACCCCATAGCACAGTTTCACACAACTGGCATATCCTTTATCACTGCTGCAACTGCAGGCATCACACTATGTAGACCCACATGCATGCCCCTCAGACATGAACACAGTGACAGCAATAATGGGCTCACTCTGCCTAACACATTAAAGCAAGGCAATACACATATGTTCAGCCTGGGGACATCTTGTAGCATCCAAATGTGTCAAAAACACAATGGTGGGCATTTTAAAGTAAATGGAAATTGCATGCAGGGGAAAGCCAACATGAGCACTTGCAAGCTGTTGGGTACCCTGAATGCAATTTTCATCATTTGCAAGGAGTGTAGTCGTGAAGAGTAAAACAATACAAAATTGCCTTTACTCTTCACTGTTATGCTCGGTTTTGCACAAAATAAAAATACTGGCTACAAATTATGGTCTGCAGTCAGCATTAGGTGAGTGGAGCCCCTTTCTAAGGCCACCAAAACTGCCCAAATAGTTTAAAACCCCCTGCCAGTACCCCCGCCCACACCCCCTTGCTCCCGCTTCCTGGTCCGTGTGAAATCCCGCCTCCCGAGCCCGCCCCGCGTCCCTGCCTGTGTAGTTTATGTATAGTGCACCGTGCGTGCCCCAGGCCCCTCTTTCCATTGTGGTGCCCAAAGTGAGTAGGTGAGTGGAGCCCCTTTCTAAGGCCACCAAAACTGTCCAAATAGTTTAAAACCCTCTGCCCGCACCCACTTGCTCCCGCTTCCTGGTCCGTGTGAAATCCCACCTCCCGAGCCCGCCCAGAGTCCTGATTGGCCCCCTGCCCGTGTAGTTTATGTATAGTGCTCTGTGTGTGCCCCAGGCCCCTATTTCCATCATGGTGCCCAAAGTGAGTAGGTGAGTGGAGCCCCTTTCTAAGGCCACCAAAACTGCCCAAATAGTTTAAAACCCCTTGCCTGCACCCCCTTGCTCCCGCTTCCTGGTCCATGTGAAATACCGCCTCCCGAGCCCGCCCTGCGTCCTGATTGGCCCCCTGGCGGTGTAGTTTATGTATAGTGCTCTGTGCGTGCCCCAGGCCCACCTTTCCATTGTGGTGCCCAAAGTGAGAAGGTGAGTGGAGCCCCTTTCTAAGGCCCCCAAAACTGCCCTAATAGTTTAAAACCGCCTGCCCGCACCCCCTTGCTCCCACTTCCTGGTCCATGTGAAATCCCGCCTCCCGAGCCCACACCGTGTCCTGATTGGCCCTGAAGATCTATCACCCAAGCCATCTCTGACCCTCCCAGGGCAGCCCCCTGCCCGTGCAGCCCTGCGATGAAAGGCCCAAGACAAAGGGCAGCTCCAAAGAGGCGGCTCCAATTCGTATCTTCAGGTATCTGTAGGAGAAGCCAGAAGCAAAGAACCTGAGGTCAATCTGCACCAACAAAAAGTAAGTGCCAAAAGGGTGGGGACTGAAGCAATTACTTCAAACCAGACAACCCTACCATCAAATCTTACAAGCCCTACTGTTGAGACTTTAGGAAGTGTGCCCAATAGCGTGCCCCAGTGAACTTTGAAGTGCGCCTAATACTCTATCTCTGCAAAGTTGAATTTAAAAGTTTGCCTAATAGCGTGCCCTGGTGAATCTAGAAGTGTGTTTAATATCCTATCTGTGCAAAGTTGAATTTAGAAGTGTGCCTAATAGCGTGCCTTGGTTGAATTTAGAAGTGTGCCTAATAGCGTGCCCTGGTTGAATTTAGAAGTGTGTCTAACATCCTCGCTGTGCAAAGTTGAATATAGTTGCCTAACATCCTCTCTGTGCAAAGTTGAATTCAAAAGTGTCCCTAATAGCGTGCCCTGGTTGACTTTAGAAAGTGTGCCCGATAGCGTGCCCCCCCAATTTAGCTGCCTAATATCCTCTCTGTGCAAAGTTGAATTTAAAAGTGTGCCTAATAGCGTGCCCTGGTGAATCTAGAAGCGTGCTTAACATCCTCACTGTGCAAAGTTGAATTTAGAAGTGTGCCTAAAAGCATGCCCCGGTTGAATTTAGAAGTGTGCCCGATAGCGTGACCCCCCCAATTTAACTGCCTAATATCCTCTCTGTGCAAAGTTAAATTTAAAAGTGTGCCTAATAGCGTGCCCTGGTGAATCTAGACGTGTGCTTAACATCCTCTCTGTGCAAAGGTGAATTTAGAAGTGTGCTTAATAGCGTGCCCTGGTTGAATTTAGAAGTGTGCATAATAGCGTGCCCTGGTTGACTTTAGAAAGTGTGCCCGATAGCGTGCCCCCCCAATTGAACTGCCTAATATCCTCTCTGTGCAAAGTTGCATGTAGAAGCGTGCCTAATATCCTCTCTGTGCAAAGTTGAATTGGAAGTGTCCCTAAAGCGTGCGCTGGTTGAATTCAGAAGTGTGCCTAACATTCTCTCTGTGCAAAGTTGAATATAGGTGCCTGATATCCTCTCTGTGCAAAGTTGAAATTAAAATGTGCCTAATAGCGTGCCTTGGTTGAATTCCAAAGGGTGCCTAATATCCTCTCTGTGCAAAGTTGAATTTAGAAGTGTCCCCAATAGCATGCCCTGGTTGACTTTAGAAAGTATGCCCAATAACGTGCCGTGGTAAATCTTGAAGTGTGCTTAACATCCTCTCTGTGCAAAGTTGAATTTAGAAGTGTGCCCAATAGCGTGCCCTAGTTGAATTTAGAAGTGTGCCTAATAGCGTGCCCTGGTTGAATTTAGAAAGTGTGCCCCATAGTGTGCCCTGGTTGCATCTAGAAGTGTACCTAATATCCTGTCTGTGCAAAGTTGAATTTAGTTGCCTAAATCCTCTCAGTGCAAAGTTGAATTTAAAAGTGTCCCTAATAGCGTGCCCTGGTTGACTTTAGAAAGTGTGCCCGATATCGTGCCCCCCCAATTTAGCTGCAAAATATCCTCTGTGTGCAAACTTGAATATAGTTGCCTAATATCCTCTCTGTGCAAAGTTGAATTTAAAAGTGTGCATAATAGCGTGCCCTGGTTGAATTTAGAAGTGTGCCTAATAGCGTGCCCTGGTTGACTTTAGAAAGTATGCCCAATAGCATGCCCTGGTGAACTTAGAAGTGTGCCTAATACCCTCTCTGTACAAAGTTGAATTTAAAAGTGTGCCTAATAGCGTGCCCTAGTGAATCTAGAAGTGTGCTTAACATCCTATCTGTGCAAAGTTGAATTTAGAAGTGTGCCTAATAGCGTTCCCTGGTTGAATTTAGAAGTGTGCCTAATAGCGTGCCCTGGTTGAATTTAGAAGTGTGCCTAACATCCTCCCTGTGCAAAGTTGAATATAGTTGCCTAACATCCTCTCTGTGCAAAGTTGAATTTAGTTGCCTAATATCCTCTCTGTGCAAAGTTGAATTTAAAAGTGTTCCTAATAGCGTGCCCTGGTTGACTTTAGAAAGTGTGCCCGCTAGCGTGCCCCCCCAATTTAGCTGCCTAATATCCTCTCTGTGCAAAGTTGAATTTAAAAGTGTGCCTAACAGCGTGCCCTGGTGAATCTAGAAGTGTGCTTAACATCCTCACTGTGCAATCTTGAATTTAGAAGTGTGCCTAATAGCGTGCCCCGGTTGAATTTAGAAGTGTGCCTAATAGCATGCCCTGGCTGACTTTAGAAAGTGTGCCCGATAGCGTGACCCCCCAATTTAACTGCCTAATATCCTCTCTGTGCAAAGTTGAATTTAAAAGTGTGCCTAATAGCGTGACCTGGTGAATCTAGAAGTGTGCTTAACATCCTCTCTGTGCAAAGTTGAAATTAGAAGTGTGCCTAATAGTGTGCCCTGGTTGAATTTAGAAGTGTGCCTAATAGCGTGCCCTGGTTGACTATAGAAAGCGTGCCCCCCAAATTTAAGTGCCTAATATCCTCTCTGTGCAAAGTTGCATGTAGAAGCGTGCCTAATATCCTCTCTGTACAAAGTTGAATTAGAAGTGTCCCTAATAGCGTGCCCTGGTTGACCTTAGAAAGTGTGCCCGGTAGCGTGCCCCCCCAATTTAGCTGTTTAATATGCTCTCTATGCAAAGTTGAATTTAGAAGTGTGCCTAATAGCGTGCCTCGGTTGAATTTAGAAGTATGCCCAATATCCAATCTGTGCAAAGTTGAATTTAAAAGTGTGCCTAATAGCGTGCCTCAGTTGAATTTAGAAGTGTGCCCAATATCCAATCTGTGCAAAGTTGAATTTAGAAGTGTACCTAATAGCATGCCTCAGATGAATTTAGAAGTGTGCCCAATATCCAATTTGTGCAAAGTGAATTTAGAGTGTGTAGAGCAAATGAGTGTGTAGAGAGGATGAGTGCATTGAGCGGATGAGTGTGTAGAGCGGATGAGTACGTAGAGGGGACGAGTGCATAGAGGGGACGAGTGCATAGATGAGACGAGTGTTACACTCACCTGGCTCCCACACGGGCGTCGATCTGAACTGGACAGCTGCGGTCTCCACCAATGTGACGCATAGTGCCGACATGACCGACTGGACTGGCCCACCTAGCTTTGTTTGCTTGGCCCGTAGGAATATTCTTCTGCAAATGGAGAAAGGGAATTAACCACCCGTGGGGTTGAGTGTTAACCCTCCCCCACTCCCGCTGTTCTCCCCACTGATCACCTTTGATATCCCCTCTTATAGTCTCACCTGATGGTTTGGAAAGATGAGCTCTCCATCCTGCATTGAGTGCAGGGGCGCGTAGATAACCAGTTGCTTCACTGGCTCGAAGGAATTGGTGAGTTCCAGAACAATATTGACTCTGAGATTCCCGGCAAGACGCCGTAAGTATGTAGTTTGTAAGAGTTCAAATGTCTGACTTTCACTCTTGTCCGATACCTTGCAGGTTGCGGCTTGACCCTAGCGAAGAGTTCCTCGTGGCAACCAGTAATATTCAGGTAAGGATTTGTATTATCCAACACAATTCGGAATAATGCCTCCGGCGGTAAAATCAGGTAAGTCTATTGTGGTGAGGAGGTTTCCCCTTGTTTGCCCCTTTGTTTCACCTTGCTGTCCTTTTGTTTCCCCTTAGGGGCCGGGGTTCGGCGAGGATGCAGTGGAAGCTGCCCTGACCCGTGAAGAGGAATAGTACCCCCGGTGGTAAAATCAGGTAAGTCTATGGGGGGTAACTAATATTGCCTCTGTGTATTCCCTTGGCTCACCTTGCTGTTCTGGTCTTCCCCTTAGGTGCTGAGGTGCGGCGGGAACATGCAGAAGGATGCGGTGGAATGTGAAGATGCTGCGAAGGCCGGTGAGTTCAGCGCGGCGCTGCAGCAGGCGAAGCGGCGCGCATAAAATAACTTCTTTCTTCCAGCTCGAAGGCGCGATGGATCGATAATTCAGGTAAGGATCAAAGTTATTGCTCTTGTTCTAACCTTTTCTCCTTCTTTCTCCCTTTTTCTAGGAGCTCCAGATTCGAGGCAGGTGTGGCAGAAGACTGGATGCAGACTTGCAGGCACGGTGAGCATTACGCTGTTGGATGCAGAATAACGCGAAGCGTGTGCTGCTCTTCGGGCGTGGTTTAAATAGCCTCCAAAGTAGTCCCAGGTAAGTATTCCTCCCCAGCCCTCCCGAGTAAAAAAATAGTCCCTAGGTAAAGTAGTCCCTTCCAAGCCTCTTTTGGCTTGGAGATCTTGCAGCATGGTCTGCATCAGGTAAGTTTGCAGCATGGTCTGCATCAGGTAAGTAATCTAGGAGCCTGGCGCCTGTGGCGCCAGGACTGACTCTCCATATGAGCCTGGTGCCATAGACGCCAGGACTGCACCCAAATAGCCCCTAGAAGGGGTTGTTGGGCTTGCTTGGAATAACTTGATGCCTGCTTCCGGGGTTGTTGGACTTGGTCTGGGTCCCCGGGGGTAGGCATCATGACAACGAGTGCGTAGATGGGATGAGTGCGTGGAGCGGATGAGTGCGTGGAGCGGATGAGTGCGTGGAGCCGATGAGTACGTGGAGCCGATGAGTACGTGGAGCGGATGAGTGCGTGGAGCGGATTCAGGGTTTTCTGGTATTGAGCAGATTTAGAGTGTTGTGGTGTTGAGCAGATTTAGGGTGCTGTGGTGTTGAGCAGATCTAGGGTGTTGTGGTGTTGAGCAGATTTAGGGTGTTGTGATGTTGATCAGAATTAGAGTGTTGTGATGTTGAGCAGATTTAGGGTTTTGTGGTATTGAACAGATTTAGGGTGTTGTGGTGTTGAGCAGATTTAGGGTATGATGCGGGTACGGAACGGGTGAGGTGGTTGGAAGGGACGGGTGAAGTGGTATGCATAAAATGGTTGGAATGCATAAAATGGTTGGAATTCATAAAATGGTTAGAGTGCATAAAACAGAGTGGATAGAAAGTCTTGGAATACATGGAACGGCTTGGAGTGCATGGAACGGATCGGAGTGCGTGGAACGGATCAGAGTGCGTGGAACGGATCAGAGTGCGTGGAACGGATTGGAGTGCGTGGAACGGATCGGAGTGCATGGAATGGGTTGACTTTCATGGAACATTTTGGAGTGCTTGAAACGGTCGTAATGTATGGAACAGTCAGAGTACATGGAACGGATAGAGTACATGGAACTATTAGAGTGAGCTCGATCTCAAGCACCTATGGTAAACCACCACATCACATCTCCACGCTTATTCTCTTCTTTACACCACCACTCAACTAGAACACAGCGATACTATGACACCATTCGGTATAGCTATTCTCATACCACCACTTGCCTCATACTCCCGATTACTAACTAAACACTGCTGGTTACGCACCCTCCAGCCTAGGCGTTCTCCTCAGGCCTAACGCAGCCACAATTGGTCTGGATAACAACCTGCCAGAACGAACACATACTCTAGATCGTCTCAACCACCACACCTACCGCTAAGAAGCAGCTGTCACACGAATGCTGCACCAGCTGCACACATATCCGGTGCGCACACGCACCTTATGACTCTCTCTATTCTCTCTACTGACTTGAACTTCAGTTCCCGAGGGCATTCAACCTACCAGCGCCTTGAGACCATACCAATGGTACATAAGGCGCTATATAAATGCAAAGTAACAAAACATAACATAACATGACATATAAACTGCTTAGCCTGCGGAAGGCAAAGGGTGCAGGTGTTAGTCCAACAACTTAACGTGCTTCAAGGCCCAAACACTGCCACCTTGGTAATGGGTGATTTTAACCAATGGAGAGGGAATACACATGATAAGGAAGCTATAAAGCTGGAAAAAGCACTTAATAATATTAACTTTCAGGTCATAAACTCCGACCCAACCATGTTAAATGGACACCAGCTAGATTGGGTAGTCACACATAATATGGAAACAAGTAACTACCGCACAACCCCTTGTATATGAACAAAATTGTAAGGGTACATTTGGAACTATGTATTAAAGGTATTATGGATGCACACAAGGAAGAGGACATGCGTGAAAACATATTGTCAGCTTTTTCCCATCACCTGACCGCATTAGCAGATACAAAAGCACCACTAATATTCAAATTGATTAAAACTAATAATACTCACCAAAAATGGTTCAACTCGGAGCTAGAGTCACAAAAAAAGGAAAAAAGAAAAAGGGAAAAAGGGAAAGGAGTTGGTTGAAAGAACCATCAGCATCTAAGAAAGCTAGTAGGAAGGAATCTGAAAAAGTATACAGGAAAGGCATTAGATGTCTGGGGAGGATAGCTCAGCGGCAACGTGCATGCCTTGGAAGCAAGACGACACGGAGCAACACAGGTTCAGTCCCTGGGTCCGCGCTTAGAAACCTCTGGGTATTAACTGCGTTATAAATAACCTATCATATCATTAATTTGGCAAAGAAAAACTATTTCAATGACCAAATAAAGTCATCAACTAACGCCACCGGTAACATTTTTGACATATTAAAATACATTGAAAAGCCCACAGCCATAGAAACTACATTTACTCGTTCCCAGAAAGACTGCAATAAAGCCCAGTCAGCATTTTTTAACAAGATCAAAAAAGCTTGGGAATTGATCACTAGCGCTCAAACATCAGACCCTACATTTGTTCAGCCACCTACTAGGATCTCCTCTAACCACTCCAAAACTTTACATTTCCATGAGATCACCGTAGAAAATACTATGAAAACCCTTGCTACTATGAAACCATCAGCCTGTGCTGAGAACATTCAACCGCCAAAAATGATTTTGGATAATGCAGATATATTTGCACCTGTGCTAACACTAAATTAACACCTCACTTCAGAGCAACGAAGTCCCGGCCAGCATTAAGACTGTCACAGTCATCCCACTGGTGAAGAAACAGAATCTGGATCATAGAGGTCCAAGTAACTTAAGACCAATAACCAACTGCAATTTTGTTCTCTAATTGATGGATAACGTGGCTACTAGCCAGCTACAGGCCTATGTAGAGGAAAATTAGATCTTGCACCCTAAGTAATCTGGCTTTTGGATATCTCATAGTACAGAAACAGCTCTGTTAGATCTCCAGATGCATATGTTGAACATAGTGGACAAAGGAAAAACTGGCATTCTCATCCTTCTCGCCTTTGACCTTATTCGTCACGGTCTGATCCAATATGCCCTGGAGAAAGTTGCTAACTGTTCAGAGGAAGCAACTACTTGGTTGATGTCATTTCTAACCAATAGGAAGTCCAAGGTCCATTGGGGATATACATTCTTCCATATTATGGACATACTGTGCAGAGTGCCACCGGGAGCCAGTATATCCCCTCTCCTTTTCAATTTATATTTACGCCTACTTTGAGTAATTCTCGATAACATCAATGTTTATTTAGCTAATTATGCTGACGACACTCAGCTGGTAATAGAGCTGAGTGGAGATTATGAGAAAGACAGTAATTCCATCAGGACACTCTATAAAAACATTGTACCTTGGATGGGCCATAACTGGCTTTCCCTCAATGGCAATAAAACCAAACTAATGGTTTTTGGGTCCACCCAAGCTCGCTCCTAACTGACTGCCCAATATCAGTCCTTCCACAATAAAGATCTACCAATACCAGGTATGAGTAAGATCAAGACCTTGGGGGTTTATTTGGAGGCCTCCTTGAGTATGGATGCCCAGGCCTCGTATGTGAACAAAAACTGGTAATATTACCTAAGACTTTTAAGAGCAATAAAACCCATTTTAAGCGAGGAGAACTGTGCCACCCTGGCTAGAGCAATCATCCTTTCCAGCCTCGATTATGGGAACGCTGTAATGCTTGGTGCCAGTAAACTTTGTAACACCAAACTTCAATACATCCAGAATGATGCAGGCAGAATTATCAAGCAGAAAACGAAAACGGAACATATAACCAATGCAAGGAAACAACTGCATTGGCTGAAAGTGGAAGATAGGGTACAATTCAAGGCAATGACCCTGGCACATAAGTGCCTACATGGGAAAGCCCTGGCTTACCTTAAACCGATATGTGCCATGCCGTACCCTTAGATCAGAAACGACCGGACAAATCATGGTACCCACATTTAAGAGAGTGAATGTATTAGGTAGCGCTTTGCCAACCGTGGCGGCTGGCAAGTGGAATAGCCTACCTTTAAATTTAAGATTAGACCCAACCTCGTGAGTTTGTGAAAAAAATTGAAAACTCTCTTATTCAAGTAATTGAGAGATATATAGTTCCTAGTACAATTATTTGTACTCATCCATGTTGAAGTTGTCTGTTAATTTTGTTATTATGTTTTGGTGTCTATTTGTTGTGCACTGATGCCTGCGAGCGACCGGCGCAATACAAACAGATAAATAAATAGGTTCCGCTTGGTGTGATAGCGACACCTGGAACTGATACGTTCTTTGGTCACACCTCTTAAGACTACAAATACCTAGCTGCATTCCCACAGCAGCAAAACCTGCTGACGGCAAAGGGCGCAGGTGTTAGATGCTGCAGGGTGTTTGACGAAGCAGGGTTCTTGGTTTGGAGTGGGATATGGTGTTGGCCTTGCTAAATCTTCAGTATTTGTGACAAGCGGCAGCAATTAGAACCTTCAGTGGAATCTGGTTGGCTAAATTATTATTTTCGCTGGAAAAGTCTTTGCTTCCTCACCATACGCAGTGTTGTCTCCTTAATTATCATTGCCTAGTCGTTGGCAGCTTGAGATTGTTTTAGTTATATCGCCACCGGGCACAAGTAACCTACCATCGATTTATTGTTGCCAAAGAATGACATTTTCACTCGCACTGTGTTACTGAGTTGATGAGATTAACTAATGCAGCCTTATGATGGAGAATTGAGTCCACACTAGACCGAGAGGTTCCTGGAGAACTAAAGCACCACACCTCTATGGGAGCAAAAGTCAATTCGGCAGACACAGGAAGGTAATCTGGAACAGGGGACCTCTTCCAACTACATGGACACTCGCAAATACCTACCAATATGCTGACTCTCTCCTCTGCACCAAAAAACAATAGAATGCGGCTGTCCCCATGATTCATTCGAGCCTAGATACACACATAAGTATACATCACCATGCACTCCTTAACAATCTTTAGAACACATCGATCCCTCATGAAATAATCGGCCTAGCTGTACACATAATCTCATATGCAAGCCCCTCTGCCACTAGAATGCAGCTACCCAAGACAATTCGGCCTAGCTGCACACATTCTAGTAGTCTCACACAACCTCCACACTACTCATAGCATTAGACTACAGCTACCCACCACAAAATTCGGTTTAGCTTCACACCTACTGAGTGCACACACGCACTACTTACCACCCTACTTTCTCCACTGACCTGGACTACGGTCCCGAAAGTGTTCAACCCACAGCGCATTGAGATCATAACAATGGTGAAAGACGCTATACAAATGCCCAATAAGATAACATATTGGGAGTATTCAGAGCTGATTAAAAGGGAGCTGAGTGAGTCAAGGGGGCGGTAATGTTTCTTTGTCAACAAAACAACCAAGGGAATTTAGGAGCTAAGGCAAGCTGCAAAAGGAGGTTATGGAAGTTTGGGAAATTACCTACTTGATATATTTGGTGCCCGTGCTAAACCTTTTTGCGGGGGCCTGGGAGTAAGAGGAGGGAGACGGACTAAGGCTGCCCTTTAGGCAGGTTGTACATGCCTCATTCTGGGGACTCCGCCGCTGGCCCTGGATGACTCTTGCTGGCTGGGTTTGTTCTCTGTGACATTAAAGTATAGTTGCCTATTGAAGGGTAACAATATATAATATATCAGTTGTGCTATTTTTAATTGTATTGATTTATTGACTTTATTGCTTTTATTATTAGTGCACAGTGTATTTTTAAAATAGGAAATGCCAGGGGACCCTGTGTTTACTATGCTTACACACTATTGGGTACAATTGCACCATTTGTTATTGTAACGTCGTGGAAGGAGAGGTAGGGAATTGGGGATTTGGGGAGACATGTCTAAAAGAAAAGCAAATCCCTCCTCATCCCCAGGCAACGTGTCAAAAAAGGTTTATAAAATATTTGAACCCATTCAGGAAGTTAATATCTTAATCTCAGAGATTAAGGAACTTGTGTATGATATCGAGGGAGGGAAAAGGTCCAAAAAGAAGGGAGTTCCATCCAATTGTGTGGCCGTGGTGTCCCATGATAAAGTTAGTACTGATCCAGTTGAACCCGATAGTGGGAGATCCATGGGGCGCAGAACCTCTGGGGAAAAAGGTGGGCAGGTGACAAGATCACAGAGGGGTAAGGGAATCTATGATCAGGAATTGTATATATATGAGGTTGAAAAACCTGAGGGGCCAGAAGGGGCTAAGAGCTATAGAATCCCAGTCGGGTTGAGGTGCACGGAGGGGTCAGTTGTGAATAATGTCATCACATTTTATATGCCAGAAGGTGGACACTTATTGCTTCCTGTGAAACCCTGCGTTAATGTAGTAGGTGAACCTGCTGTGGCGATTTAGGTGTAGGCACCAATATCCCCTGTGTTTAGCCCCAAAGGATCACTTGCTCTAAATACCATGAGTAAGAACAATCAAGAGGTTTATATTATCCCTCCCTCTAATCCAACCACTTACAGGTGTGCCGCCCTAAGTAACATCATAGTCAATAACATCAGTTCTGGGTTTGTTGCTGGAGGAAATATTTATGGTGATACTGGGGGAACAAAAAGTAGGCGGATGTTAGGGTTGAAGTAATAGTCCCATTAGCTCTTTTATCCGCTTGTCTAAGACCTAATCTGTTGGTGGGGGATTGTGTACAAGTGTTTTTAGCAGAATTGAGAAAAGTGCCAGCTAGTGTGGGTACCTTTATGAAAATGGTGGGAGATAGACCAAAGGTGTCAAAGGAGAGAGACTGTTGGGAAGGATAAGCACTGTGACAAACGAAAAAGACTGTTACAAAGGACTGGGACAAAGGAGATGGACTGCACTGAAGGACCGAGAGAAAAGGAGAGTGACTATGATGAACGTGGTGGTGTAGAAAGTAGGTGACAGTCTCTAATGAAGGAGACGTACTGATGTGGTTCAGTGACAAATAAGAAGGACTGTGACAAAGGAGAAGGAAAGTGATCAAGAATGATTATGACAAAGGATTGCAAGGAAAGAGAAGGACTGTTTCAAAAGCACAGGGTTTGTCATGAATGCTTGTGACAAAATATGAGGCACTATGATAAAGCTGAAGGACTATGGTGAACATGGAGGATGGAGAAGGACTAGAATGAACTAGAGTGAAGGAAAATGGCTGAGATGGGAGGACTGCGACAATTGACTGTGACAAGTAAGAAGAAGGAATGAGAAGGATTTATGAAAGAAAAGGACTGTGAGAAAGGACTGCAATGAAAGAGAAAGACTGAAGAAATGGACTCTGATGAAAGAGAAGGATTATGATCAAGGTGAAGGGTTGTGACAAAGGACTGCAATGAAGAAGACGGACTGCGATGAAAGATAAGGACTGTGATAAAGATGAAGGACTATGATGAACATCAGGCCTGGGATGAAAGAGAGGGACTAGAATGGTGGAGAAGGGCTGAGGAAGGATGACTGACATTTGACTGTAACAAAGGAGAGGAACTGTGACAAAGTAGAAGGATGAATGAGAAGGACTGCTAAGAATGTGAAAGGCTGTGATGAAGGGCTAAAAAAACAGAAATGTTGTAAAAGATGACTGTCATGAAAGAATATGATTATCGGGAAGGAGAGCAGTGAGGCTTGGGACTTTGATGAAGAAGAAGAACTAATGTAACAAATGAAAAACACTGTGATTCATTGGATGGAATGTGAAAAATGATTACAATGAAGGAAAAGGACTGATGAAGGACAGTGGCCAGCAATAAGGACTATGGCAAATGAGAAGGATGAATGTGAAGGGCTGTTATGAAAGAGAAGTGTGATGAAGGAGGAAGACTGTCATAAAGGACAGAGGAAACTGAAGGATGGCAAGGTATGATACAGACTGTGGAAAAGGAGAAGAACTAAGAAGGACTAATGAAGGTTAAAGACTATGATGAATGTGAAGTACTAGGATAAAGGAGAAGGACTACACTAATAGAGAAGAAAGAGGAAGTGGGACTGCGACAAATGTCTGTGAAAAACTAGAAGGAAGACTGACATTTTGTGTGACAAAGCACTGTTATGAAGGCAAAGAACTTCGATCACGGATTGCAACAAAAGAGAAACACTGAAGAAGTGGACTGTGATGAAAGAGAAAGATTATGATGCAGGAGAAGTGCTGTGACAAAGGACTTTCATGAAGAAGGACTAATATAACAAGGGAAAAGGACTGTGATGAAGTATTGTGATGAAGGACTGTGGTGAAAGAGAAGGACTATGCTGAAGGACAATGAACGTGTCTAAATAGAAAGACTGTGATGAAGCACAGTGATGAAGAAAGTGGATAATGATGAAGGACTATGATGAATGACAATCACTGTGATGAAGAAAGGCTTTGACTAACGAATGTCATGAAGGACTGTGATGAAGAATTACACTGGTGAATAAGACTGTGATGAAGGAGATGAACTATGAGGAAGGAGATCGACTATGAGGAAGCAAGGGGACTGTGAAGAAGGAAAAGAATGTGATGAAGCAGAAAGACTGACAAAGAAAGACTGTGACAAAGGAGGAGTAAATGGACTGAGATGAAGTAGAAGGACTGTGATGAATGCGAATGACTGAAGATGGAGAGCTGCTTTAAAGAAAGAGGACGATTATGATCATGAAAGAGGTCTGTGAAGAGAGAAAGACTGATGAAAATGACTGTGCTGAAGTAGGAGGATTATGACCAAGGACTATGATGAACTAGTATGATTCTGATGACGTATGAGGATTACTGTATGAGGAAGGAGAACTGTGATAAAAAGAGATGTGAAAAAGGACTGATGTGGGAATGTAATGGTGGAGCAGGACTGTGAATAAAGGCTTTAACAAAGGAAAAGTGCTGTAATGAAGACAGTCTGTGATAGAAAAGCAGTATGTTGATGAAGGTCTATCATGAAGAATAAATATAATGAAGGAGGAGGACTGTGATGAAAACTACGATGAAGCATAGGGGCTTGAACCAAGGGCTATGGTAAAGGACAATTACTCTAGGACCAAGGACTCTAATAAAAGAGAAAGATTGGGATAAAGGAGAAAGACTATAGAGAAGCAGTAGGACTAAGCAAATGAGAAGGACCTTAGCAGTAGACTTAGGAGAAAGAGAAGGAGTATGATTAAGGAGAAGGACTGTGACTCAGGAGAAGGATTGTGACTAAGGACCATGACAAAAGAGAAGGATTATGATGAAGCAGAAGAGCTACAAGCAAGGGGTAGAAGTATGATTGGAAGCAGATGGACACAATGAATAACAATGCATGATGCAGCCAATGTATGCTAATAGCATTGCCAGTTGCCATTCAACCAAACATTTTCTACTTCTCAATACACTTTCTCTTCTCTCTCTCCTGTCTGAACTTTTATTTTGGCTACAATGTAGCACTAATGTACCACCATATGTGCCAAAACTACAAACAGCAAAATAGGATGCATACACAAAGCTTGTGTGAATGCACAGCAGGAAGGGGAAAGGAACCACATTACATTGTATCCGTATTACACCATTCTAAAAGCCCATATTGACAGGAATACTTTGATACGGTTGACTTCATCAACTTTCAACTCAAACGAAATAATATCACCTAGATCTTTAAAACATACCCTTACAAAAAAAGCTCACAAAAAGGATACTCCTACCACAATCTTCATGCTTCATTTTATTCTGAACAACTAACATTCACATAGTAAGTAAAAATTAGCACACAAATTCAACAAAACACAATTCACTAAATATACATTAACAACAATCCAATACGAGGTTCGCAAATGTTTGATTAGTTGTATGCATGCTTTTTAGGTACATTTTTTAATAATAGGTTAGACCTGAATGTTGCCATTCCTGGAGTTTGTATTGTAGGTGAAATCTGTAACTTTATATATGCATACTGTAGTGAACAACATTTCTTTAAAACATTACATATTAAATGTTTGATATCTGTAAACCTTGTGACTGCCACCATTAAGGTTGAATCTATTATTATACATAAACAAACCAATAGTAAAAGAAAAATAAAACAATATGAACACCAAAACCAACAATGTTGGAACCAAATAAAAAGTTTTTAAAAAGTAACATCAGCACGTAGGTATTCCTGTACAACATACAATAAAACATACATATACAACACATTCGAAAATACCCCCAACAATACCATTTAAATTAATAGGAATACTATACAGCTTATATTACATGACCCCAAAACATAGACCCATAACCACAGCTGATATTATATAAACTCAAAGCACATTGATACATCGTGTATATATAATTATCTTAGAATGTCTGTGCATATGAAAATGGGAGTGTGCAGAGCCATCCTTAAACATACACCTGCGTTAAAGTCACTAAAGGGAAAGGACGCATCATCTTCAGATTGCCATTAGACCCAAATCGCGTGACTGATGTCACAGCCATTCTATCTTCACATTATGTATTTAAGTCTTTCCAAATCAGTATATATGTTTGAATGTTACAAACATTTTAATTTTAGGGTGTGTGTTGTGAAAAATGAACAGTATATAATGCCCACTTAGCATTATGTACTTAGGGCTCCAAGCAAACAACTGTTTTATCACAGGCATATTTGTCACATATAAAGAACTGTGGTCATTCTTAGATAACAACAATGTTCTTTGGTTTTATGCAAAACATTCTGGAAACCTCATTGACTTTATTTGTCCCCTGTATTTTAACCATAGAGGTTTTCAATAAGAGTACACTTGTAGTGTACCAGGCTGTCCATCTTGGATTGATAACTCTCAATCAGTAACTAATGTCGAACATAGAACAAGGCCAAGACAGAGTCAGACAGAAAGAGAAAGAGAGAGATAGAGAGAGAGAGAGAGAGAGGGAGAGAGAGAGAAATAGAAATAGACTGGAGGGTGCTCGGTCGGATAGAGCTTGTATTTACTAGAATCCCTGACTCACAATAACATATAACTATAAAACATAATTTTACAAACTAACCACAACATCCTATTAAAGCATGAATTCATTCACGCATGAACGTCAGTCCACAAAAACATGGCGAATGAAGGTTCCAAAATGTTGGTTCAACTGCAAATGCATGGTTAATGCTGTGTCTTTGGCATGGAGGGCCATCTTTTGCATTTTGTGGTATATAGTTCATGTTGTTGTATACTTTTAATTATGTTTTGTTCCTCTGATTATACTTAACATGACTATATAGAGGTCTGAGCCTCTGTGCATTGTGGGTTGCCAATGGTTTTGTGCTTTGGGTACAATGTGTCATTTTACAGAATAATTAGTTTGGACTTTTAGGTGTTGCTTGCGACACCTATACGCCGAAACGATTGCATTTGAGTACAGATAGGGAGAAATGGTATATGAGGAGGGGCAGACAACTTGTAGGTATTGTTTGGTTATTTGCCCACCCATTGACTGCCCATGCTAATCCCTATGGCCATTCCCACCCAGTTCCTGCCCCTCCTGACTCAAAACACCTCCTCAATGGAACTCTTTGAGTTTGCTTTAATCAAGCCTTAGCATTAAACGTTGCACTCTTTTGAGAGTTAATGACTTAATTGGAATTGTAAACCCATTACTCTTAACCAGGTCGACTCAGCCACTTGATTTATAAACCCTATGCATGTCCTTCACTGAAGTACTGTTAAAAACAAGCGTTGGCAAAGCCAACCGTTTTTACTTGTTTATAAGTATTAGACATTTGCCAGGCACAGCTATTAGATGCTCAAGTACTTGATCCATTTTGCACCTGCTACCATCAATGGCCCGTTAATACCACCTCAGCAGTGCCTGGCAAATGCCTTTCCCATGCCTGCACAGAAACCCAAACTGTCGGGGGGGAAATTCTCCCGGGGTCGGCTGGGCCATCCGCGGACCTCCGGGCAGGGAGGCCCCAACTCCTCCCGCGTATCCCAAAAATGAGTATGAGGCACACGCAAGAAGCAAGGTGATTCTGCTGTTTATTAAACAAAACGGCAGGGATGGGTCAAGGATCGTACGCGTCCGTCCTGACACTCTCTCTCTTCGTGGGGCTCGCAGGCCCTTTTTACCTCAGTATGACGCGCTACTTGCGTCAACTGGGAAAGTTAGCAAAAAACCTATCGCCACTCTGGATTGGTTCCTTGAGTGGTACGGTTAGTATAGCATACGTATAGAGAACACTGTTAGTGGTTGAGGGTCAGTCAGGTGGTATACTTGGGTTGTCCCTTCAAATTAGATACATGAAAATTGTTACATGAAGACCCCTGAGGATTGGCTAATGTTAATGGCGTCAGTGATAAGTGCCCCATGTTCTGATTGGTCCACTCGCGAGCCCCCCAGTCTGGGACCATCGCTGTTCCCAGCTCGCGGTGCACCTGTCATTTGCAACAATGTATAACTATGGGTATGTGCAGACAATGCGAGGATTTGTTCATATGCTGGAGGGCAGACTACTCCCACCGCCGCAGATGTCCATTGAGTCGCTTAATTGTTGCTGCCTGTGTCTCAAAACGTGGGATCCAGGCGCCTCCTTCCTCCTGCGCCTGGCACCCTGTCAGGTTCGGCTTGGTCACGTGAGGAGAAACCGTGGTTAAGGCAGAATTCTGCACATTTAATATTGCATTTTCCACTGTGTGCCTGGCTTAGTTTGCAGGTGTGACCCTGGCTTCGGCTTGTTGCATGCGAGTTTGCAACATTGTGCCCTTGACTGTCTGTTCTCGCCGGGCTCCCTCTGCAGGGTCAGCAATTGTACTCTTGCTCGTCCAATGTTCATGGAGGCTCTTGCTTGCGGCCTACTTTGGCCTGGTGCATAGGTGGGGATGTTTGATGCACGGCGCTTTAGGTTATGGTATCATATTGCTTTATCCCCAGTATCATGTTTTCGTTATATTTCTCATTGCAATGCATGGGGTAGGAGAAGCGTCAGCAAGCATTTTAGATGAGTTCGTTGTGCGTCTTGCGTTTCTGCATTTTGAAAAACCTATGTGAAAAATAATAAAGATGCGCGTCAGTGGGTGTGTCCGTCACCTACGTCATAGCACTGAATATGTTCTTCGTGTGGATTGGTGTGGGAGTGTCCAGTGTACATGTTTGCACGGGTGTGCTGACCTTTGGCTAGGTCGTCATGGCATCTCTAACGATATGTTAATTTACTGTTGAATGGTTCAGTCAAGTTCATCCATGCCGCAGGTGTCGGCATGGGTAGGGCAGGCTGGTGGGCAGGCTGGTGGGCACATCTGTATGTTCCTGTACCAGGGTATTTGGTCGTCTGGTAGATAGGCAAACTCCTCTCGTGGCGGGTGTCTGGGCCGCGATCCTCTAGGCCAGGGGTGTGAGGGGATTGGTGGGAGCCTTTTGTTCCATTCTCCCACTTCAGTCCCCCCTCTGGTCGACTTGTCGACCCCAAACATATCTTTTTCCTTATCTCCTCTTACTCTCCATATTTTAGTTACTCCTCCCAAATGTCCATAGTGGTTGACATGGTCTTCAAATGACCAATACATATATACACAGGTTCCTCCAGGTGTGCAGTATACCCATTTCCCTATGTAGCTTCTTGGGTTACTTGGGTTTTCGAGCTTCACAGATGGTGGGTCCAGGTGGTTGGTGATGATCTGTTTGCGCAGTTTTTCTCTCTCTTTTATTATTGTACCTGTGTGCTGGCCATCATCTGCCGGCATCAAGGGGTGTATACCCACCATTTCGATCATTTCGTCTGTGGTGCGTGCCTTCCGGGCCTTCCAAAATCTTATTATGATCAGTGCAGCTCCAGCCAGTATTATGCATCCAACTATAATCTTCAGTCCGTCCGACAGCCGAGATGGCATCCATGACCATAACATTGAAAACCAGCTGTCGTCCTTCTTCACTCCTTTACTTTCATCCATCATTTTGGAGTGCATCTGGGCCAGTTGTGATACTGCTTCTGTCAGTGTACCCTTGTCAGCATCGTTAGCAGGAATGAATGTGCAGCATGATTGTCCTATCTTTGCGCAAACTCCTCCTTCCATTGCTGTAAGGAGATCCAATACATATCTGTTCTGTAGTGCTACCATCCTCACTGCTCGCAGTTCCTCTTTTATTGCGTTGAATCCATTTACTGTAGAATTAATTGTCATCATTAGCTCCCATCGAGTTATCTGGAGCCATTTTGCGTTTGCGTAAGCTTGTAGTCCCGGATGTATTATTGACGAGAAGAACATTGCTGCTCTGCTGAATAGTCTGTGTTCTGGTGGGATTAAAGTGAGTGCTGTTTCCGACCTTCCCCATAGGTAATTTTCTGTCAGAGGTTCTCCTTGTCTTTTCTTTCTATTCAGGAAATTGTTGTTGTTGTCTTCGTTCTCTGGCCCCTTCTGAGGTTTTACAGATCTCTTCTTCCTCTTGTTTCCTTCATCCATTTTATGGAAGTTCGCCACGTTCACATGTTTCTGGGGCACCACTAGTGATGGTACATTAACGTGTACCATCGTGCATATACCATTCCACAGCGGGGGCAGTGTGTGGTATGCCTTGTTTCCGCAGGCCCAGTAATGGTCCATAAATACTGCTGTTCCTGCTCCCCCCTGAGGTAACTCCATCACGCTTGCACAGTTGGTGTTGTATCCCACGTCCACTTCTCCTCTACGTTGGTAGCATATCTTAGGTGCAGACAGCGGCAGTATGCTTATTGGGTCTTCATCCTTCTCTATCCACGTTAGCATGGGTACATACTTTACCCAAATCGTCCAACATCTGTTATTGTGTTCATTAATAGTTGTAATATTTTCTCTTGTTACCATGTTGCTGCCAACCACTCCTATGTCCCATTTGTTGTCCATGTACACCTTCCCTGTTATTGTTACCAGTGGTCTTTCCCAACATCCTTGTTTACCAGGAACTTCAGTGGCGTACCAGTCACATGGTAGGTATTGTAGTGTTACTTTCTTTGTTTCTCCCTTTTCAGGGCCACTTGTCATGTATCTGAATGCTTCAGCATGCAAACTGCTCTTGTGGTAACTCAAATAAGTCTTGAGGAAGTTGTTTTCGTATGGATATGTGTCTCGTGTTTTCCACACCAGGTTCACCACCGTCCCTTGAAATCTCCCTTTCGTTTGGAACAGTGCCAAGTATACTATACATCGTGCTGTCTTTTCATCTATTTCCGTGGCAACGAATGTTTGAGAAGCGCTCATGGCGTATGGGATCAGTGAGCAGACGTAGCAGCTGTCTTCTGTTGTCTGCTTACCTATTTGGGTCATGTGTTGGTACCACATGTTGTTCGAGACGTGTGCTGAATCTGTTATGTAGTTATCAATACCTTTATTATCTGAGTATGTGCTGCGTTTAACTCTATTTCCCTTATGCAGAATCTTGCTAGTACCACCTGATGTAACACCTGTTGCAGCCGTGGGTGGGGGTATATTAGGTTTGGGTACAGCCAAAATATTGATAGCATAACTTTTCTGCCATACAGAGGCAGCCAAAAACCCGTTGATCATCAAAATCCCTATCATCTTTATTACAGAGGCTAGTCTCACCTGCATTTTGCTCTTACCTTGCTGCCGTCCGGCAGCTTATTCTTGCGACGTTTAAGTTGCCCGCCTGAAAATTCTCAATAGGCTTGTTATTAGTGTTAGTTGTTGTTTTCAAGCTCTCCCTATCAAGTAGTCGTTCAGTGCCCAGGCGAAGAGCTGTTCCCACGCCAATCTAAGCGATCTGTCTCTTAGGGCAGGCAAGTGTTGGTAAAGATGGGGCATTGATTGTTCTATGGCCAAGATAAATGCTGTGTAGTAGACACGTATCCTCCTTCTTTTCAGGTACTTTGGCCTTTTTATGTGATAGACAAATTGGTGTGATAGAGCTTCAGGGTAGTTATCGTCTGAGGGTAGCATCTACTCCTGGGCAATGAACTTTGTTAGTCATCTGTTTTCTTAGCAATACAATAATACACAGTAGCTGCATGTGCGAGAAAGAAAAAAGGGGAACATTCAAGTGTTTACATGTGTATATGTGCAAGACAATGTCCTTCAGTTGGGTGATTACTGTAGTGGGTAGGGGATCGATGGGCAGAGGGTTTGGGGCTCAACTGCGGAAGTCTCTTTACTCTTCGATCGTGTGACCATGGGGTGGGCGGTATGAGAATTCCCAGTTTCTATTTCAGTAGTTGTCTCTGGGGAATCTGGGGGGTGGCAGGGTATGGAGACACTTAGGTCGTCAGCTGTGGTATAAGTCTCTTCCTCCGTGGGTGACGCTGTTGCTGTTCTTCCAATGGCCCTGTCGGTGACGCTAGGGCGGGTCTGGAGTTTGCAAATCTTTACGTCGTGTAGGTGATTCCAAGCACGCTTATCCTGCAACTTTACTGCTCTCGTAGATATCTCCTCTACAAGGTGGGGACCAGTGAAGCGTGGGCTGTTCCACTTTCTATTGAAATTGCGGAGTAGCACGTGGTCACCTTTAGCAATTTTGCACAGTTTTTCCTTTTCCGGTCCTTGGTCCTCGTCTTCTTGTTGGTAACTCTTAGACCCGCCCCGCGTGCGCTCGAGCTGTTGAGACACAAACACTACACTAGTAACCAAAGAAGACACATATTGGTACATTTCATCACCAAGAACAGTTGCAGTGTTTTCATAGTCTGTGAATGCCCTTGATCTTGGCGTTAGAGGAAGGCGCATTTGTCGTCCGGTCACCACCTGATGAGGAGTGAGGTGGTGGTCGGAGCCTGGTCTATTCCTCAGCTCAAATAGAGCTAGTGGAAGGCAATACAACCAACTCTTCTTTGTTGTTTGCTGTATCTTTGCAATTGCCTCCTTCAGTAGGCCATTCAGGCGTTCGCATATACCATTGGCCTGTGGGTGATATGCACATGCAAATTTATGCTTGATGTTCAGTAAGGATGTGATGTGCTGGAACATTTCATTAGCGAAATGCGGGCCATTATCCGACCACAGTACCTCGCACACTCCCCACCTGGGGAAAACCTCCCTCACTAGAAATTTAGCTGCTCTAAATGCATCTGGATGTGAGCAGGGTCCTGCCTCAATCCACCTGGAGAATGGGCATACTACTACAATCATATACCTATTTCCTTGACATACGTTGATCATATCAACATAGTCAATATGGATATGCAGGAAGGGTCCCTCTGGCCGGGGTATAGTACCTTTTATCACTTTCAGCGTGTGACCGGCTGTAAACTGTTGACATGTGATACAATTGCTGATAAAATTTGTCACATGGGAATTTAACTCTTGACAGAACCAGTCTTCCCTAATTCGTGCTGCAATAACTTCCTTGCCTGTGTGGGCTGGGTGGTGGAGTTGGCTCAGGGCGGTGTTCAATAGTGCCAATGGCATTACCATCTTTCCAGTGTTACCCTGGCGCCATAGTGCGTCAGTTGGTGACATTGTACATCCTCTTTTTACCCATATTTATTTTTCTGCCATTGGTGCAGCCGCTTGTAACTCCATTATCTGTGTGGCTGGGAGATGGGTGTACCCTTCTCTTATCAACATCTCTTTAGCTATCCCCCTCCCTCTCCCTCTCTCTGACTCTGGGGGGTTCCATATCTCACCGAAATATGCAGCATACTTCGCATGTGCGTCTGCTGCTGCATTTCCTTTTGAGATATGATCTTCTCCATTATTGTGTGTGGTACATTTGACCAAAGCTAATTCTTGGGGGTCATTTATTACTTCAATTAGTTCAGCTAATAAGAGAGCATGTTGCACTGGGGTGCCGTCAGCTCTCCTAAACCCTCTTCTCCTCCATTTGGACAATCCTGAGTGGACAGTAGACGTGACATATGCGCTGTCAGAATATATAGTCACTCTTTTGTCAAAGCTTTCCTTCAACGCCAAGATCAGTGCAACCAATTCTGCTGCTTGAGCAGAGTAATGTTGTGGTAATTGTACGCATTTCACCGCAACATACACCAATTACTCTGTCATTTTTACCACTGCTGCCCCAGTTCTCCTTTTCCCATCACTTTGGTCTATTGTTGATGACCCATCAATGAACAAGAGCTCTCCTCCATCTAGTGCGTCCTCTTCAACTTTTCTAGTACTAGTACATGAGTACATTTCGGTAGTCTGTGTACAATCATGTGCATAGTCTCCTTCCTCAATTACTTCCGCTATAAACCTTGCAGGATTAACTGTGCTGCATCTAACAATTGATAATTCTGGTCTAGATAAGATGATCTCATAACCTGACGCCCTCTGCGTGGGTAGTGTGGACTTAGGCTTATTCAATATTGCAAATAGTGCATGTTCCACAAATAGTGTGGTTGGGCACCCCATTGTAATTGATGATGCTTTCTCTACCGCAAAGGCAGCTGCGGCGAGACCTTGTTCGCAAGGGAAATGTCCTAACATCACAGAATCCAAGTGACCACTGTAAAATGCTACTGGTTTGTAACCCATGCTTGTTTTTTGAGCCAACACTGCTTTCATTACTGCTGAGTCGCAATGTGAAAATATAAAGAATTGTCGTTCATAATCTGGGGTGGCCAGTACCGGAGCAGTTGATATTGCATCTTTCAGTTCCTCAGAGGCCTCTTTCATTCCCATTGTCCCCCCCAATTTTTTCTCCCCTTTGTTAGCTTCTCTTAATGCCTCAAGTAGGGGTCCTATGTACGAGCTGTAATCAAATACCCATGCTCTACAGTAGTTGCACAGTCCCAGGAACTGCTGCAGTTCCCTCACTGTTTGTGGCAACGGCGTTTTTGATATGGCCTGTGCTCTTTGTGGTGCAATCTTTCTTCCGTATTGGGATATGAGCTGACCAATGTATAGTACCTGTTCCTGACAGTACTGTAACTTTTCTTTGTCTACCTTGTAACCCTTTTCAGCCAATATTGTCAGCATCTTCAATGAGTCCTCTCTGCATTGTTTTTCGCTTGTGCTGCAAACTATTATATCGTCAACATACTGCAACACTGTGCTTTCCACTTCAATGTTACCCAAGTCCATCTGTATTACTCTGTTGAAAATTGAGGGTGACTCGCAGTACCCCTGTGGCAATCTGGTGTGTTTCCATTTTGTGTTTCTGTACGTGAAACTTGTTAGATCTTGTGAGTCTGGGTGCAGGGGTATTGAGAAAAAGGCATTTTTGAGGTCAATCACTGTAAATCGTGATGCCTCTGCTGGAATGCCACACAATATTGTGGCCGGGTTTGCTGCTATGGGGTATTCTGCTTCCACTATGTTGTTCAAGGGCCTGAAGTCCTGGATGAAACGCCAAGACCCTCCTTTAGCTTTGCGCACTGGGTATACAGCTGTGTTACATGGTGATTCTGATGGTACCAATATGCCATTATTTATAAGGGCCGTTATTGTTTCATATATGCCCTCATCTGCCTCTTTTGATAGTGGGTATTGCTTCACTCTAGGGAGTATTGCACCTTTTTTCAATTTTATTCTTACTCCCCCTATACTCTTTATGCACCCCATGTCATAGGGACTAGTAGTCCATAATGATGTTGGTACTTTTGCCATATCCTCCTCAAAGTAGGGGACTGGGGTGGATGTGGGTGCTTCAAGTGCCATTGCAATTTTCTGTGCCACTTGTTTGTATGTCACTCATATTTCTACACTCATCATAAATACCATTTCACCTTCTTCCTTTTCTTCTGAGAAGAGCTCCTCGTCTGACACCTGGGTGAGCCTGCATCCCTCTGCTAGGGCTATCACTGCCCTCCATGCTCTTCCTTCTCTGTCTTGGGCATGTACTGCGATATAATCAGCAGTTGCTATAATGCTCTCCATGCTCACTGAAATCACCTTTCCTTCTGGTTCATTGGCTGGTGTTTCTGGTCTAAACAAATAGGCTGTTGGCCTCCCCCAGATCTTTCCTTCTGTTCCTGGCATCCATGCAAATGCCATGTCTGTTCCGTACTGGAACGGTTCACCATCTACTGGCTCAGCCCTAATCACTGTCTGTCCACAGTATGCTTGCATAATTTGTCGTGCAGTGAGCATGTTTATTCCTGGAGTGGAGCAAATTATGCCGTCCTCCGTAAAGGAGATTGTCATATTCAACCTGCTCATTATGTCTCTCCCCAGTATGTTTACTGGTGAGGCCCTAGAATATAAAAGTGGGACGGACATGTCATAATCCCCTATTGATAAGGGAATGTTATCAGTAAAGGGAACCAACCCCCTAGCCCCAGAGAATCCTTGGGTGTTCATGGCTTCACCTGACATCGTAAATTTACCTTCCCTTATGCAAGACCGGGTCGCCCCGGTGTCAACAAGGAATGATAATTTTTTGTCACCTATCGTTACCTCTATGCGTGGTTCCTCCGCACTATTAGGTGTTACCGACAGGATGGGACACACCAAGGCCGTCTGTGGGCTGTCCTATTGTGGGTTTAATGATTGACCACTTCCTGTGTAAGGGTTGTGTCCCAGGACCGTCACCCTTCCCAGTTGTGTTTGCTGTAGTTGTGTATTGGTAGAGGTTATGTTATGGTCTTGAATTTGGGCAGGTTGCTGTACTTGCTGCACTTGCGGTTGTTGTGTTATCGCCACCTGTTGTTGCAGTAGTGAATATGTCTGTGGCTGTTATTGTGTTGCGTGTTGTTGCTGCACATTTTCCGGTTGCAGTGCCTGCTGTTGCTGGATGCCCTGCTGTTCCCTTGTAGGCCCTTGTTGTCCCTGTTCTCCCCATGATGGTGTGCCTGTTCTCATTCTACATGTGAGTGACATGTGCCCTAGTAATCCACAAATCCAACATACCGGTGGTTCCCTGTTCTGCCATGGAAAGCTCCCTGAATTGTCCTGGTATACTGGTTGCCCGGTGGGGTAGAAATTTCTGAATCCTCCCCCTTGCTGTTGTGTGTTATAGCCGTATCCCCTCTCCCTCATCATTCCTCCCCTTCCCCTGTTGTAATTATAATATCCAGCTCCTGGCGTTGAGTATCCTCCTCCCATGTTAGTCATGTATGGTTGGGGTGGTGGCAGCTGTTGTGCTACAATCTGTGATGATTGTATTTGGGAGGGATCTTGTGTAGCCACTACTTTTGTGGGGTTTTGAGTCCTTGTTGCAGGTGTAGTTATTAGTGCGCCTTCCATCGTGTATTTAGTACGTTTTTTCTGTACCAATTTAGCCTCTTCCGCTTTTCTATCCTCTTCCTTTTGTTTCATCTTTTCTTGCCATGTCCTACAATGATGTACTATCATCAGTTGTATTTCTGGCCATGCTTTTGCTTCCATCCCCACTACCTTCTTCAGTTGTTTCTGAACTGCTTCTGGGAGCCCTTGTATTAGTATATGGTAGAATATTGCTGGTGTTTTGTCCCATTGTTCTCTAGTTTCCATATGCCACTTTGAATTTCCTGGATATAATCAACAGGATCTTCGTTCTCACGCATCTTGCGTGAGGTAATTGCTCCTATGTCTGATGTGTCTGGGTACTGTACCCTCAGCGCTTGCCATAATGCATGTCTGCAGTTTGCGAATGGTGCCCCATCGTGTGATGTGTTTGTTATTGTGACCCCGGGGAAGCCTGCTCTCTTCCAGATGTCATCTGATGCATCCCCCAATATTGATATTAGAAGGCCCTTTACACCCCCCACTGCCAGTTTCTGTCCTGTGGTGTGTTTTTCCATTTCATATATCCATTTTCCCGCACCTCCACTTAATGATGGGAGCCTGCACTTTATATTTACCTTGTCTGCATGCTTCCAAGGGACGTATTGTGGTCTAACCCCTCCCCTCTCCAGAAGTGGCATTAAGTTGTGTCCTGTTTGACCCCCTGGGTTCCACAAAATCAAGTCCGTGCACCCCTCCTCTTCTTCCGTGTCTTCTACATCATCAATTGCGTCCATATTTCCCCTGCTCGTAACTGTTTCTCCTCCATCTCTTCCCCTTCTTTTATCATTTCCTTTATTTTATGTGGGCGTGTGTATTCGTTCTCCCTGCCTGCGTCCAGGGAGGTCTCTAAGCCTGCCTGCATAGGGTGTCAGTTCGTGGGGGAAGGGTGCAAGTTTAGGTGGGCATGTTGCACGTAATGAGCGTGGGGTGGTGGAGCATGTTGGACGGGATGATGAGGGTGTAGCTGCACGTGTCTGCCTTTCCGCCATTCCTTGCTCTTCCCCCTCACTTCCCTCCAGTTCTTTCTTTCTCCTGCATTCCATGGTGATTCTCTATTTGTCCGGGTGATGTATAATTTATCTAAGCTTTCCCTTTCACTATTTCTTCCTTACTTCTCCATTCCTTCTCCTTCCTCACTGCAAAAGTCATCCAGGAATGGCAACCCCCAATCTGTCTTTTTCCCCCTAATCGTTACTGTTTTTAAGTCTATTAGATCCGTTCCTCCCTTTTCTTCTTCACCAATTGCTCCCCTTTGTGCTGATGTTGTTGCTACTTCTGTGTCTCTGTGTACATACCTCCTTACTTCACTCTCCCCTCTCCTATCTTCTCTTTCCCCTTCATTTTTCTCCGCTATTTCTCTACCAATTTCCTCTCTTTTCTTTTTCAATTCCTCCATTACTTCACTACTCATCTTTTCAATTATCCTTTCTTCTTCTCTCTTCCTTTCCCATCTCGCTCTTTCCCGCTCTAATATACCCTCTATCATCCTCCCTTCTTCGTATTTCCTTGTCGTTTCTGATAGTAATCTCCTCTTCCATATTTCCATTTCTTTTTCTTTGTCTTCTTCCTCTCTTTTCTTGTCACGCAGTGCTGCTCTGGATACCCTTTCTGCTACTGCCTTCAGCCTATCGGCTTCTCTCTTTTGCTCCTCAGTTCGTTCCCTCATTTTTTCCAACTCATTCTAGCTTTCTTTCCTTTCCCGTGCTCTCTCTCTTTCCTCTCTCTCGAGCTGCTTGATCAGTGCATTCTGCTCATCCCTTAATTCTGATAATCGTTCCTCCAAAATCTCTTTCTTTTGTCGTAACAGCTCTTCCTCCTTTCTTTTTCCCTCTTCCCCTTTCATTTCACTCTTCCTGGTATTATCCTCGTCCATTTTCCTTACTGCCTCCTTCTCTTCTCCTGTTAATGAACCTCGTAATTTTAATAGTACCTGCGCAGCTACCCACTTATCATGTCCTATTTCCGTGATCTGCTCTTCGCCAGTCCTCCCCTCCCCTGCGGGCATCTTCGTACGAGCTGATCCCGTCGTACTAGTCTGCTCACCTCCCGTGTGGCCACCTGTAGCTGTATATGGTGGCGGGCTGTATGTAGTACCCCTCAGCCGCCCTTAATTGTACTATTTTCTCGTAGTTCTGTTAAAGGATATAACCCCCCTTTCCTCCTTTTTCACTACCTTCGCTAGGGGCATATCGTCACTCTGTTCCTCTTTTATTTCCTTTTCGTTTAGGTTGTTACTCTTTTCTCCTCCCTCTTGTCCGTTCCCCGTGTTCTGTGTGCCTTCACTCTCTTTTTCCCCATTCTCTCATTCCTCCTTAATCTTCCTCTCTTCCGTTGTTTCCCCCATAATGAACATCCCGCTTGGTCCTGGTCGGGACCCTTGGAACATCCTCCATAAATTAAACACCACCACGTGGTGTGTCAACTTCTTCCCCTTCTATGTGTTATGCAGATAGGTTAATAGTGAATGTTGGGTATATGGATCGAAACTGCCATTAGGCGGCCATGGTGTCGTCATTTTGTTGTCCGTCCCGTGTCCATTCTATGCTATATTTGATCAGTTTCTCCCTATGGGGTGACAGTGTTTTACATATATGCTGTAGCGGGGTAGTGAGGGTGTTCCCCCACCCTCCCGATCCTGTCCCGTATGACATAGTAGCACTTCACTTGTTATCCCTATTTGGTAGCGGTTATCTTGCTAACAGTGTACGCTATACAATCTCAGATCTTTACCTGACCCTGTAATTTTGGGGACTTGCGATTGTCCGCTAAGGAAAAATAGTAAAATATAGCATTTGCATTTGTATATTCTTTTCTTTCTTTTCTTTCTTTACCGAACACCTTTACGGCGCCCTGCGGCCGAGGCGCACGTAGCCCCCCGCGGCTGCGTGCCCCGTGTGACGTTCTTATACAGCCGTCCCACTTTTTTTTACACCTCCTCCTCTTTCTTCACTTGTCGTGGCCGGCGTTCTCCGTGCGCAGCCACGTCCCCCTTTTCACCTTGCCCCGATCTACTCGTTACCGTTTATCTCCGTCTCCACTCCCTTACCATTATTCTCTTCTCCACCACTCTCCGAGAAATAAAAATGCCTTGTGTTCGAGATATCCTATGAAAGCCCTACTGGTGACGTCACCGATCTCTTCCAAAACTACTGGTAAGTTCTTTACATGTTTTTAAAAGTCCAAAATACGCTTGCAATCTACCCCCGTTAACCCCACAGCTGTCCTCTTGTCACGCCTGGAACAAGGTAATCAACAATATAATCGGACTGCGCACACTGCGTCGCCTCGCGTGTGATACGCCCCTCGACAGGAGGGCTTAACCAGCCAATTATCTTCCGTATTAGGCAACCAGCTAGCTACCACCTACAGGGAAACGTCATCTATCTATCGAGTTTCCTGCTCGATCAATAGGGATCCTCATCTACTCATTGATCAATAATCACCAAGTCGTAGGAAACCGCACACACACACACCCTTACACGTGGTCGCGACCTAGGCCAATCAGTTTCTACGAGCGGCCGCACGTGATGTTGTCGTGCTCCGCCCCCATCCTCCCCCGTAACATAGCGGACTGCCCTCGCACTTGTCCAGCTACCATTCACTTCACTGTCAATACTAATTTATCAAGCCTTCGCCGCGCACCTGCGTAACACCTCCCGCCTCCCATATTCTATTCCTCCCCCCTCCCTCACAATTTCACATTGCTTGTTGGGCGTGGCATACTCACCAAGTTCTTTTGATGCGGGGCCGCTCGACTGCGTGCACCCCTCCAAGCGGCTCGCCACCTCCCCTCGTCTGGACCACGTCTGGACACTCGCCAACCGCGGGCAGGATACTTCTCAACCGGCTCCCGAAGGCCAATATCCGGATTGCGTTGTCCGGTCTTCTCGCAGTTCCGCGATAGTCCTGTAGTCCTCAAAAGGGGGCAGTGGCAGAGGGGGCCGCGCCGCCGGGCCTCCTCGCAACGGGAGCACTCAGAAAAATAAAATAAAAGCAGATCTTAAACAGATCTCAGCAGTGCCTCCAACTTGTCGGGGGAAATTCTCCCGGGGTCGGCTGGGCCGTCCGCGGACCTCCGGGCAGGGAGGCCCCAACTCCTCCCGCGTATCCCAAAAATGAGTATGAGGCACACGCAAGAAGCAAGGTGATTCTGCTGTTTATTAAACAAAACGGCAGGGATGGGTCAAGGATCGTACGCGTCCGTCCTGACACTCTCTCTCTTCGTGGGGCTTGCAGGCCCTTTTTACCTCAGTACGACGCGCTACTTGCGTCACCTGGGAAAGTAAGCAAAAAACCTATCGCCACTCTGGATTGGTTCCTCGAATGGTAGGGTTAGTATAGCATACGTATAGAGAACGCTGTTAGTGGTTGAGGGTCAGTCAGGTGGTATACTTGGGTTGTCCCTTCAAATTAGATACATGAAAATTGTTACATGAAGACCCCTGAGGATTGGCTAATGTTAATGGCGTCAGTGATAAGTGCCCCATGTTCTGATTGGTCCACTCGCGAGCCCCCCAGTCTGGGACCATCGCTGTTCCCAGCTCGCGGTGCACCTGTCATTTGCAACAATGTATAACTATGGGTATGTGCAGACAATGCAAGGATTTGTTCATATGCTGGAGGGCAGACTACGCCCACCGCCGCAGATGTCCATTGAGTCGCTTAATTGTTGCTGCCTGTGTCTCAAAACGTGGGATCCAGGCGCCTCCTTCCTCCTGGGCCTGGCACCCTGTCAGGTTCGGCTTGGTCACGTGAGGAGAGACCGTGGTTAAGGCAGAATTCTGCACATTTAATATTGCATTTTCCACTGTGTGCCTGGCTTAGTTTGCAGGTGTGACCTTGGCTTCGGCTTGTGGCATGCGAGTTTGCAACATTGTGCCCTTGACTGTCTGTTCTCGCCGGGCTCACTCTGCAGGGTCAGCAATTGTACTCTTGCTCGTCCAATGTTCATGGAGGCTCTTGCTTGCGGCCTACTTGGGACTGGTGCATAGGTGGGGATGTTTGATGCACAGCACTTTAGGTTATGGTATCATATTGCTTTATCCCCAGTATCATGTCTTCGTTATATTTCTCATTGCAATGCATGGGGTAGGAGAAGCGTCAGCAAGCATTTTAGATGAGTTCGTTGTGCGTCTTGCGTTTTTGCATTTTGAAAAACCTATGTGAAAAATAATAAAGATGCACGTCAGTGGGTGTGTCCGTCACCTACATCATAGCACTGAATATGTTCTTCGTGTGGATTGGTGTGGGAGTGTCCAGTGTACATGTTTGCACGGGTGTGCTGACCGTTGGCTAGGTCGTCATGGCATCTCTAACGATGTGTTCATTTACTGTTGAATGGTTCAGTCGAGTTCATCCATGCCGCAGGTGTCGGCATGGGTAGGGCAGGCTGGTGGGCAGGCTGGTGGGCAGATCCCTATGTTCCTGTACCAGGGTATTTGGTCGTCTGGTAGATAGGCAAACTCCTCTTCTGGCGGGTGTCTGGGCCGCAATCCTCTAGGCCAGGGGTGTGAGGGGATTGGTGGGAGCCTTTTGTTCCATTCTCCCACTTCAAAACAGTAGGCATTGCCAGTGCTTGTTTTATTTTATTTTGTCCCTCTAACCCCTCTCTGCATAGCTGAATAGGGTGCGGGTGTCTTTGTTTGTATGTTCAGGGCTGTAAATGTTTTTGAATGTTTTGCAAACTAGTTTGCATTTTGCTGTATATTTTTATTACATTTTATCCCACCAACACTACTGTGCATATGGTAGCTATACTGTGTGCTTGGTATAGCAGATCATCGTGTTCGTCTTGTGGAATATTAGAACTTTTTTTTAAAACCGAAAACAAACGATTTAGAAAGACTGCTCTGTGACTGCAGGGGGGGGGTGGGGGTGTGTGTGTGTGTGTGTGTGTGTGTGTGTGTGTGTGTGTGTGTGTGTGTGTGTGTGTGTGTGTGTGTGTGTGTGTGTGTGTGTGTGTGTGTGTGTGTGTGTGTGTGTGTGTGTGTGTGTGTGTGTGTGTGTGTGTGTGTGTGTGTGTGTGTGTGTGTGTGTGTGTGTGTGTGTGTGTGTGTGTGTGTGTGTGTGTGTGTGTGTGTGTGTGTGTGTGTGTGTGTGTGTGTGTGTGTGTGTGTGTGTGTGTGTGTGTGTGTGTGTTTTCGTGAGCTGTGGATATTTGTGTGTAATTTTCTGTATGTTTGTCATTCCGTTTGTCCCTTTACATCTCCTGTGCATGCTCACAGATATAAACACATTATTTGGGCCTTACAAAGTGAATATCCCGAGTTTGGCTAAGGCAATTATTTTTAATGTTTGCAGCATGCACTCCTCAGGTTCCAGCATCATCTCTTAAATAATGACACGCAATTGTGTTCTCTTTCTTCTCACATACCAGACTACTGGATACCTAGACACCAGTGGGTAGTGCTATGCTCTTTTTTGCTTAGCTCATCCAAAGCCGAGCAATCTACTAAGTGACTACTAGCGCCTCACACCTCCTTCCTTCTCCTTCTTCTTTTCTCCTCGGACACCCTCATCCTACAATCAATTGTTCACAGCCTGTGGGTTCTCTAAGACAGTGATTTGCAACTACAGTAGTCCATTATCTCCCTCACTGTGGCTGCCAGATTAAATGTCCTGTACACCTTTTAAATGTGCCGCAATCTCACCTTTTACTTCACAAGACTCTCATCTTCACCCTTGTTCTCAGTCTGTTCTCAGTCGCCAGGAGTACTACTCCATCCTCCCCTGTGATTCTCTCTCTAATCCTTTCCCCCACTTGACAAGGTAATTAACTTTACAACTCACACACTTCAGAAACTCTAAATCCTCACCCACCTCTGCACACTACCTCCATGTGCTTTGGCTATACTTGCACAATTGCTCCCTCTTTAAATTCCTTTCTCTCATCTACAAATCCAACCATAGGCTAGCCTCTCTCCAATAATTTCCCTACCTTCATATCACACTACTCACCCTCTTCCACCCTAGGTTCTCAAGCCATTGTCAGCCTTTTGGTTACTTATCTTTCCTGTGCTCTCGCTTTGCGTTCTTCAGTCTACCATCACTCCATCACCTAAACTACTTATCCTCTAGGTGCGTGCCTCTGACCGGTCTGCTGGGATAAGCCTCACCCCTTGATTCTCCATCCTGCCCTAAACCTTCTATATATATATATATATATATATATATATATATATATATATATATATATATATATATATAAATATATATATATATGTATATATATATGTATATATAAATATATATATATATATATATACATATATATATACATATATATATATATATATATATATATATATATATATATATATATATATATATATATATATATATATATGTACATAAAGGAAAATAGAAGCCTTAGTCATGAGCGAAGCTTCAGGAGCCAAATGTGAATATTTATTTCCTTCCAAATGTTGGCATGTTCTACATGTCTGGATGACGCTCTTAGTTTCCCAGAGATCAGAACAGCCTTTCCGGAATTGCTCAACAGATCCCATTTCATGTTTTGAATGTCAATTGAAAATCATTGCCCACGCCCATAAACAGCAAGATTACAACCCACACTTGAACATTTCAGACAGGCCCCTGCCAATCGCATTGCATTCCGACTTTGCGTCAACAAGTGTCTGCTAATGGAACGTTCAATATACACATATTCGGTCCGTATTCAGATTCAAAACATTATGAGAAATATATTTTCCCGAAACCACAAAAGGATTTCAAGTTTGACCAAGCTCTACCCAACAATCCATGTTTGTGGCAAATTCCCTCAGCCATTTTGGCTGAAGCGGTGAGCAAAAATTCCCATGGGAGGTTGAGTTCTATTATTGGCCTCTCCCTTAATTTGTTTCCATGTTGAAAAATTGAAAGACCGTCCCCAAAAATTCTGAGGTCTCAAAATGTGCTCTTTATATGGGACTGCCAAAGTCACTTAGACTGACAGTAGCTGTTGAAGCTCATCAATTTTTCAAAAGAGCGTGGTTTCGATCTCTTTGACTCTATTTGTGTACAGGTGCATTCATCCACAAGACTTACATTCATATTAATCACACACCTATCGTTATCATCATTACCTCTACAATTCTTAGATTAGTATAATTTTATTTTGAAGGCAGAGACAACGATCAAGTAAGATAGAGAGAGGAAAACACGTCAAGCATTATTGTGAAAACTATTATGTCCTTTGAAATAGCCAACATAAAAAAATATATTAGGATTTGATCCCAATTATTACTTCCTCCATTCAATCGCCTGACTCCATTAACATATCATTAGCATTTTCAGACATGTCCCTCTGGGCCTTAGCAGTTATGTAAGTAAGTCACACAGCAAGAGCAAGTGTAAGACATGCAGGGAAACTGATCTCTCCTTTAAATGTTCAGCGCCAGTCACCTACTATAACGCAATTATCAATTTGCAGAAGCAATTTCTGGGCCATTCTATGATAATGGGAACCCAGTCATTTTGTAAACACGATGCAAGGAGAAATGCTGTAATTGGATCTTAATTACTCAGTCACATAACAGATTATTTGTATTTCTTTGGTTGTTGATGCAATTATGCAGCTTCCTTATTTTAGCCTTGACCTTGCAGGGAGAGGGTATTTTCCAGTCAGCATAATGCTTTATCTTTGAAAGCTACAATCAATAAGGATAATTAATGATGCCCGCTGCAATGATAGCCTCAGCAATCATTATACCACATTAATCCCTGCAGCCAGACTGGGGTCAAGGCCATGGAAGTAAGGGAGGCGACGAGGAGGGGGCATTGAAATAATTTACCATATCAATTGTAAGAATAACATGCCACTGTTTTTCCACCAATGCAAAGGTCGGGATGTTGGCTATAGATATTGCATCGATTTCTCTGCTCCAATAGCTGTCAGTAAGAGTAAAGTAGGCAGGTCACAACACTCCCAAAGAACAGGTCTTTCCATAACTAAATGGTCTGCTCTGGGGTAGTTGGGGTGGGGGCAGGAGGGCACTTGTCCAAATCCTATTTGGTTTATTCAGGAACATTAGGATAAGGCAGGCTATGAGGCTTTTTTCCTGAAATGTTTACCAACATCCACCCCACCATCCCCTGCACCCTCATGGTTCAAAGCACATCTCCCCCAGCTTTTGCCCCATCCATAATTTAAGAGAACAGCAACAATTGGAAATTGAGCACACACGATTTAAGGATTACACTGCTCACGGGGTGTAGGCTATGCAAGAATAGTGATTTTAGACTGGGGGTTGGAAATTTTACAAATTTGCAATTGGTATTTTTTTTTCAGACTATGAATTAGTTGTAGTTGATATGTGATCTTGTTTAAAATAGTTGAAGATGTTCAGTTCGAAGTAAATGTTCTCTCATCCAGAAACACACCCGTGTGCCATGTTTCAGCTCTATTTAAAAAGATTTAAAGTATTCAGTTAGGACCGGATTTCTCTTATTTGATGCTCATAGCAACAACCCTATATAATTTAGGCCTATGCGTGTTTCAGTATAGCTAAACATGTCAACTCTTTGTGATGTTTCATGTTATACCCCATAGGGGCTTAAATCATATTCAATTGCTACATATTCGTACTTCGGATCTGTACATCAAATTTGCATTATGAATTTGTATCTAGAATATGGCGCCGCAAAACATTTCTTGGAATTGTAGTGTGCATAAAAATTTAAAGAAATGAATGTGTTAATGTGTAAGTCCACATGTAAAGTTATTATTAAGTGTTCAATTAAAAGACAGCCCCGTTAGTGGGTCTTAATAAATGGACGTGTTTGCAGCTGTTTAACAGAGCAGCTGATAACTGATATAGCTGTGCTAACATCTGCTCCATTATTTCCGAACGTGCGTCCGCTGAGCGTAATACCATTCACATAAAATATGCATTTGTTCTCGACTGTCAAGCACCTCTATTATTTTATTAAAAAAGTCGAAAAAGAATATAATCAGACTTCATAATTTATGTGTGACATTTTCATTACAGAAAACTTTATGCAAAATTGAATCTAAAATTTAATTTCCTGTGATGTTTAAATGACTTACTCTCTGGCTCCTCTCCAAGCATTGTGATCACGCGAGGCCCCATACGAATGCCATTATGGACACATTTAGCGGCTGCCAAACCGTTCAGCGTGGGTTTTGTAATGTAATTCCATGAATACGGGCTTATGTTTAGAGTGTGCCATTTCAAATAGATTGTCACACACTTTGTGTTTAAAATAATCAAGCTATTTCCACCCATGCCTTCATTTTTTAGCCCCTCCTTTTTGTCTACCCAGCCTTCTGCCATATGATTGGATATTCGACTGTGTGGGGTTTGCATGTGTTTTCCTTCACCAAAACTAGAGTACAAGAAGTGTTATTTTTTTCTTTTTTTTTCTTTTACTATAAGCCTTTCCTGTCTCAGCCAAAAGTATGAAATGCATCTGACGCTCTGGTTTGGGGAGGAAATTATCTAGTCACACAATGTCCTTCCATAAACCTTTCTCAAGCAGTAGATTTCATTGAAAGAGTAACAATACTTTGGCTCTTCCCATCCCAAATTTACTTTTTTAGTGACTGTTGTATTTATGAAGTGGAGGGTTATCTGGGTAATCCTGTTATGTGATAAAATCATGTACGGCAAATAAGACAGATGTATCATTAAAGAGGCATTTTCAAAGCCAATGGTTTTGGCTTTTGAATAGGCACTGTACAAGCATTTCTAGGTAGTACCACCCTATGCTCAGTTACTTGCATCGTTTGACAGCTATTCGCCCCATATGCCCAAGCATTTGCTTCATCGCCATGGAATGGCCATCATTATAAATTTGCCGGTCCAGAATTAACGTGTCAGCAATCCCGTAATCTGCTGGGGATTCCGGCAGATCAGGTGCCGGTAACAGTATTACCATTTGCTGGTACCCTATCAGTCAAACCGGCAAATTTATGATGAGGGCCAATGACTTGTGTGACATAACCAGGTACTCACAACATTGTTGTGTGTGTTTGTGTGTGTGTGTGTAGGGTCACTGAGTGTGTGTGAGCGTGCAGTCAATGTATGTGCAAGGGTGTTTAGGAGACAGTGAGGCTGGTGGCCATGTCTGGGGGCAGAATATGTGTGGGAGCAGTGTTTTTGTGGGTGGATGCACCTCTAAGTGTACAGTGCCTGGTGTGGTGGAAGTGTATGTCTGGGGAGGAGTGTGTTTGGGGAAGTATGTGGGGGTTAGTGGTGTGTGTGTGGGGGGTTAAGCATTTTTTGAGTAAGTGTCAGTGTGTGTGAATTGTGACAGTGCGTTTGGGTGTAGTGTGTGGTGTCAGTGTTAGTGAGTGTGGGCAGTGCATTTATGTGAAGAGTGTGTGTGGTCAATGTGCGTGAGTGGACAGTGTTTTCGGGGGGAGTGTGTGGCGGGGCAGTGTGTGTGTGTGGAATATGGGTGGGGCAGTTTGTGAGTGTGAGGGGAGAGAGTGTACATGTGTTGGGGCAGTGTATATGTTATGGGCACTGTGGGTGTGGGGGCACTATGCACATGGTGCAGCGGGTGCAAATATACAGGGTTAGTGTGTATGGGGCCAGTGCTAGTTTGTGGGGGCAGTGATAGTTTGTGAAGAGGAGCAGTCAATGTGGGCTGTGTGTGTGAGGGACAGTGTTAGTGTGTGTGGGCAATGCATGTATGTGATGTAAGCCAATGTGTGTGAGGGGTTGTTTGCCCAATATGTGTGGAGGCAGCATATGTGGTGGTGCCGTGTGTGGGCTACATGTGTGGGGCACTTTGTAGGTGCATATGTAATGTGTGTGGGCAGTGGGTGTGTCAGGGGATTTTTTGGGGCACTGTGTGTGTGAAATGTGGGCGGGCGGTTTGTGTGGGTTTATGTGTGTGAGCGGAGAGAGTGTGCATGTGTTGGAGCAGTGTATGTGTGCATGGGTGATGTAGCGTGTGTGGGTGGATGGATGGCACTGCTTGGGGGAGTGGCATTGTCTGTATAGAAAGTGGCAATGTCTATGGGGGAGTGATGGTGTGTGGTGGAAATGGCACTCTGTGTGTGGGTCAGATAGTGTGTGTGTGAGAACAGACATGATGTGTGTTTGTAGGGGAAGTATGTGTGGGGAATCAGTGCATGTGGGTGTGTGTGTATGTGTGTGTGTACCAGTGTGCTTCGGGGCAGTGTTAGTATGTGTGGGTGATGGGTGTGTGTATGGCCACTGCAAGCATGGAGAGCATGTGTGGGTGTTTTGTGTAGGGGGTCAATGTGTTTGTGTGCAGAGTGTGTATGTAGGGCAGTCAATGTGGATGAGGTCAGTGTGTGAGGGGGCAGTTGGTGGCGGGGCAGTGTTTTTGGTAGTCCAGTATGGATGCTATTTGTGTGGGGGCTCTGTATGGGCAGAAGTAGTCTGTGGCATTGGTGTGTGTGGAAAAGGTGTGTGGGCCATGTGTAGTGATTTGTCTGTGTGTGATGGGAGGGAATTTACATTTATGGGGGAGTGTGTGTTTATGTGTGTGTGAGTGATTGGGTTATTTTGTGTGCGCATGTGTGTGTGTGTGGAGGAAGTGAAAGTGTGTGGGGGGTAAATTATAGGGCCTCATTACGACCCAGGCGCTAATGGTTTAACGGCGCCGTAAAAGGTGGCGGCGCCGTTAAACCATTAGCGCCTGATTACAAGGTCCCTTTGCGGGACCCATACTTAACGGCTGGTGTAGACCAGCCGTTAAAGTGGGTGTCGCAAAGGGACCTTGGCGATAATTACGGCAACCGCTATTAGCGGTGCCGTAATTATCGCCTTCCCCATTCCCATTATGCCCTATGGGGCAAAATGGCAATGGGGAAGGGCAAATGGTGAATGGGGAATTACCGCCCCCGCCAACCTTGTGATGGGAGCGGTAATTCCGCCATCCACCATGGCGGAGACCGGCATGGACCATGGTGCTAATAGCACCATGGTCCAACGCCAGGGTCGTAATGAGGCCCATAGTGTGTGTTTGTGTGTGTGTGTGTGTGAGAGTGTGTCTGTGTGTACACCTGGCAAATAACACAGTGTGTGTCACATGTGAACAATGGATAGAGATAAGATAAGTTGAGGGACATCACAAATCACAAATCAGTTTGAGGAATTCAACTTTGGTTCAAAGGGTCCCCCTAAACCAGTTACAGTCATTCTCTGTTAGCAATGCAGCTAGGGAATGCATGATGGACCTGGTGGTTAAATTTGCCATCCTATGTTTTTATGTAACTTCTATCTTTTTTGTAAAAATGGTTATGTTTGTTTGAGCTTTTGTCTATTTTCTTGTTGCTGTAAAATAATTGTGAGATTTCTATTAATTGAAAACATTTTTGGCTTGTGCTAGACAGAATAATACGCCTATTTGTATAGTTTTGCTCAGTTTTGTGTCTAGTCTTCTCTTCATTCTTGGAGAAAGCTCAGGGTGATGATGTCGACATCACTTACAATGTTGTTTTTTTATTGATTTCTAGGACACAGCACCACATCCAAATCAATGTTCAAAATGTGTATGGATTTATTAATTGTTACTGTTGGGACATTTTCTTTGTTACATTACATGTGAACAATGTGCAGAAAGCTAAAGAAAAAACCAGTGCCAGTTGCAAACCAGGATAACATTATTATTGTTGAAAATAACACTACTGTATGTATTCACATCTAATACTATAAATCAGAATGTTGGTATGTGTTTAATATGTAGCACCACAGCCTATCACCGTTTAATTAAATGTTTAAATTGTAATGTGATTCTTATTCATGTTATGTTGAACACAAAGGAGTGAAGTATAAAGAATATTTAATCAGAATGTCTTGCATTTTGTCAATACAATAAAAGTCAATAAGCCGTTCATGTACTTAAAATCTGTAGAGGCATTGAGATGGCTTTAGCAATGATTGTTTTGTTGTCTTCTTGTTGAACTGACCACAAGTTAAAATGTACCTTCTGCTCTCCTTACAGATTCCAATGGTGGTAGCTTATGTTCCTATGAGACTGTCCTAAGCCTTTTTGAATGGAAAGATTTATGGTTTAAGCCCATAAAGTGATTTTCCTTATAACATTCCAAACATTCCAGTTACAAACAAGCTGAATGGTGTGTTTTAAAGTTGAGAATGTCCTCTTTCATGTGACCCGTTTCCTACTAAATGTCTGGTATTAATAATTATAGATTCATGAATAAATATGCCACACAATTATGCAGCATATTCAGGCATCTGTGTGGGACGGGGAAAAAAATCATTATTTCATGAATGTGGCATGTTGCTATGAGAAAATATAGCTTTACATTGATTTTGACTTCAGAAGTATTAAGAGCAGATTGGTCCCCCACCTTTTTCTTTTCACATTCATAGTTATTTTAATCAACCAATGAAGATTAGGGCTTGTATTGTAGAGGGGGTCTGACCATAAGGCATTACAATGGAAAGATATGACCAATCAAACAGTGGGACCTAAACGTGAGAATATTGCATATTTTAAAAAGCAGGAACACCCATGGAATAGAATTCACTATGGAAGTATAAGCTGAGAGAAGAACACCTGTCTTCCCTAGATGAGTGCCAAATCTGGTTACGATCAGGCAGCTTGGGCCTTGTCCAAGAGGGATTCTGAACTAACTTAATCTGATTCTGTTAGGGAGAATTCTAATTTCTGTGCTAATTCCCTTCAACCTTAGAGACCCAGGATTATTTTGCTGGACTTTAGGACTTTTTAATTTTAACCCTGGAGTGAGTGAAACCTTTTTGCACTCTCTCATGTATTTTGACCTGATTATGATTATATGTTTCCTCTCCATAGGCATCTACTTTGTGTATGGTGACACACAGCACCTTCAGTGCAGTGCCACTGAGAAATTCCTTAGATTTCTCATAAGGTTTAAATACCTTTTCTTGTGTGAACTACTGTTCCCAAGAATAGTAAAGTAAAATTGTCTTTACTTACCTTTTCTTTTTGTGGGCCTAGCACACACCATCTTCTGCGGAGTACTAAGGGGTTAAATAGCAGCCCCTTATCCTACATTCTCATGTAACGTGTTTTATGTTACCCTCGCTACTTTAAATAGCTGGTGGCAGTGGTTTAATTGTCCTACCATTGTGCTTTTCTACTGCAGTCTGAATCCTCAGATGCAGTATAACGCCCATGGCTGACCATTTTTATCAAAAAATCCCTGGTCTTCTTTTTTCACCATTTTCTGTTTTTGAGGTCTTTCTTGGATTTTACTCTGTGCGTAGAGGCTGAGTTGAGCCCTTTGTTCATTTTTCCTTTGGTGGGCATCAGCCCTGAAGCCTGCCTCTGGCTCCAGTGTGTCTGGAAAGGCAGGATGTGAGGGAGGTTCCCGAAACTCCCCTGTCCTTTGTCTCTAAGAATGCCTGAATGCAACCAGTCCTGATTGGCTGCTTGATTGACAGCCTAGGCTGTGCATGAATGCGAGAAACCTGCTTAAAAGGTGAGTGTTTTGGGACTAGAGTCAGAGTCGACCACTGGGAGAAAAACCCAAAGAAGAAACCATGAACGAAGCTTGCTGCATCCACCTAGACCTTTGAATTGCCTGTCAAAGCCCTGCTTCTGTGCTGAAACTCTTTTTTCTGATCGACAAGAGAAGTTCCGGAAGGCACGACTTGTTCCCTTTGTTTAGGGGACCAACTAACCCTGAGACGAACTCCACTGGACCATCTTCCCTGATTGGCTGTACTTCTTCACTGCTGCAATAACTGAGTGCCAGGGGTCGAGAAATCTGTAGTCAAGTGCAACATCTGAAATCTGGCCAGAAGCTCTAGGAGTCTCCTAAGGACCCTCCAGAAGCATGGCGACCAGCGAGCTAGTCCCCTCACCAGAGTGCAGGACGGAAGGAGTAAAGGAAACCCAACCGGTATCCGTGATCCGCCGTGGTTCTGTTTACCGAGTGCTGAAACCGCTAAGTGCCGCTGATCCGGAAAGAGCCCATAGCTGCCAAAACCTTCATATTGCTGCCTCAGGAACCCTCCATATGTCCTCCTTCTTGTCCCCACGACTGAGGCTCAGGAACCCAGGGTCTGCACTGGTGCAACAGGACAAAATCCAGCTGGACCACTCTTCTTCAAACCAGAAATACTGTTTAGACCTGGGATACTTATCTCAGTGTCTTTTTGAGCTGTGCTTTTCTCAGTTGAGACTTGCATTGGCTTACCTTAGAGTTGATTCCAACTCTGCTTTTCACAGGTTTAACAGCTTGTCACCCTACAAGTGATTTCTACAAAACTCTCACATTGTGCAAGACTTGTATTATCTAAGAAGTGTCTTAGCTCCATCGAATGTGCACCAATTGACTTTGTTTCTCCTGGCTCCCTGCAGACTCTTCTAGTCCATTGACTTTGATATTTCTGTCCCTGATAGGTAGTCTCTTGTTTTAGACTGTTATTGCTGGGAAATGCTTGTCTAGACTTCATTAGAAGATTTAAGTTACTCACATGCCCTGAGAACCCGTTTAACCTGTTCCTTCCTCTAACCTTTCCTTTCTGCAACCTCAGAATCTGCAAAGTATAACTAGTGATATATTAGTGCTGTTACTGTCCTTGTGAATGAAGCCACCTCCGGCTGTAGGAAGTGTGAAAAAAAGCATATCCAAAGAGTATCCACTTACTTGTGCTGAATCTGGAAAAGTATTTTTAAAGTATATTTGATTGTTACATATCTTGCCCTTTTTAAAGAATGCTTATTTAAAAATTGAATAACTATAACTGAGTAAGGGTAAGTGTTACATGGCTACTTGTATTTGCAAATTTCATTGCTACAGCTCACATTTACCCCTCTTGAGATAGACCTGGCTGCTCAATCACACTACCTACTTGTGTAGTACAGACCTATACCAAAAGGTATGTTACCTAATACCAAGCAGATAAGTGTTGTGTAGTCTCACACAGTGTTACTACATGAATTCTTACCTAACACTGGTGGCAGCGGTGGGATTGGCATATAGTGGTTACATTAACTATTTGCTGTACTTCTGTCCAAATAAACCAGCCACAAGGCTGAGCTCCACCAAAAAGTTAAGCAATTGTAAGATGCCAAATATCGATAACTTTAATGAGGCAGCCCTGATTGTCCTAACAGTAGAACGACTGAAAGACATGTGTAAATCCAGGGGAGTGACTCTGAAAGGAAAACAAATGTGAATTGATTGTAAGGTTGTTAAATCACCAAAGTTTGGGTAGTAGACCTCTAACCCCTAATCATCACAGTAATGTGGAAGATAATGATAAGGATGCTAGTTTATAGTCAAACTCCAATCTGCAAGAGGAGCCAGAGGAGGTGGAAGAGTCTCCAGAAGGAAGATCCCCTCTGCTACAGCCTGCCCCTGTACCTTAGTCACTTCCCATTGGGACCCCACAAAGTCCAAATCTAAGCCCAGAATATATTTCTGTTGAAAGACTAAGATCAGAGTTGGAGTTCAAGAATCTAAATGGCCAAGCTGAAAACAAACATCAAGAGGTGAAACTAAAGGAAAGAGAGATGCAGCATGAAATGGAAACAAAAAGGATGTCCCTTGGTTCTGCTTCCCTTTCATTGTCCTCTAGGTCTGCTAGCCCTAAGAGGCCTTGCCTGCCCAAAGAAGCAGTGAGTATTTATGAACCTAAACCTGATGTGTTGGATTGGCTGGACACATTTGAATACACCTATGGTCTTCAAGGAATATGTGGGAATTATTTAATTCTATTACTCATGTCTAGGCTCCCCCTGAATGGCCACACCTCTGAGTCCTCTGTGCCCTTAACCATGTAGCCAGGAGTGAATGTGCCTTATCTCCCTTCTCATAATTTTTCTGTTAGAGGAAACTAAACTTTTTCACTGTCTTATTCACGTCCAAGGTTCACACTAGCAAGAGCCTTGATCCTCTCTAGGACAGACTATTGTAACTTACTATTTGCAGGCACTAGTTTGAGTAAAATCAAAAAACTTCAAGTTGTGCAAAATAACGCGATCAGAGCAGCTTTGAACATACCCAAGATGAGCACATCTCTTCTACCAGATGACTCATACACTGGCTACCCGTCCACGACCGGATTAAATTTAAAATTCTCACCCTTAGCCACAAATGCCTGGCCAACAATGCTCCATCATATCTCAGCAACCAAATCATCAGAACACAATCTAACAGACTCACTTGCTCCTCCTATTCAAACTGTATCTCCATCCCAAGATTCAAGAGAGCAAAAGCAGGAGGGTATAGCTTCCCGGTAGTTGCAGCTAATTTATGGAATGCCCTACAACGACAATTGAGAAACGACCCATCCCTATGGTCATTCCGAAAAAATCTCAAAACTGGACTATTCAGACTAGACTCACAACAATGACATACCTGCGACAAACGATTAGCAACACACTGACTATGCCCTCTTCTAGGACATCTGCTAAAATCAAAATGTCACTACTAGTCTGCCTGTCTTCCTGTCTGTGCTTGTCAAATTAATGTAAATAACATGAAGCACACATGTACCTGCCTTATGAATGTAATTGCAATCTGTAATATGCAACAAGTAACATCTATGATGTACTAACATTGTACTGTAACCATATTCTTAAGTTCTAGCACCTTGATGCCTCTGGGCTAAGTGTGCTGTACAAATGACAAATAAATAAATAAAACAAGGCTTTCAGCTCAGCCCTCTCCTCCGTCAGCACTTCCAAGATACCCTCTTTCCCCTGTGGGGCCCCCTGTAGCCTCCTCTCTAGCTGGGATGCTGTGATGGAATTGGGTACCAGTGAGAGAAAGGATTATGAATCAGTGAAACAGGCATTAATAGACAGGTTTGGGAAAACTCCTTCCCAGTACCTTAAGAGGTTTAGGACCCTCAAAAAGACTGATGGTACCCCTTGGGCTGCCTGGGGATATGAATGTCTGAAAAACTTAGATGGATAGTTGACATACAGGGTCCAGATGAGATAGTGAGGGACAGTGCAGGGGGAGTCGCAGGGAGTTTTTCTAGGTTTTATGAAGAGCTCTACAGAAGAGGGCCAGAACCACAGGAGGGAATAACACAAGCCTACTTGGATAGTGTTACCCTCCCAGCATTGACAGAGGAGGTGGAAGCTATGGAGTAGCTCATCTCAGTTAAGGAGGTTGTGGCAGCAATATGTTGCATGACATCAGGCAAGGATCAGGGGTGGATTGGTTTATGGTGGGCTTTTACAAGTGGTTCTCAGGGGTCCTTGTACCTTAGTTGGTGAAATAGTTGAAAGAGGCAGGTTCCATCTTTTTTCCGTGTGGCCTTGATCTTCGTCATACACAAGGAAAGAAGGGATGCCAGGGGCTGTGGTTCTTATAGAATGATCTCTCTCCTAAACATGGATGATAAAATCTTCACAAGGACTCTGGCTACTGGAGTTGAGGCATGTATGATGAGATGATGAGATTGGTTCACGCAGAGCAGGTGGGGTTTATCCCTGTTAGGCAGGGGGCGGATACGGTGAGGAAGACACTTAACCTGATGGAAATATAGAAAGCAGTGGCTCACTTGATGCAGAGAAATGTCTTGTTTGGGTGGAATGTGTCTTTCTCCATGCAGTGCTGATCAAATTCAGTTCTGGGGAGAGATTTCAGATGGGGATTAAGGCACTTCAACCCAAGAGCGCGGGTAATGGTTAACAGCAAAAAATCAGTTCCCTGTGTATTACAGTGCGGGACCAGGCAGGGGTGCCCTCTGTCTCTGCTTTTAGTAATCCGGACTCAGGAAAAATTGGCAGCATCTATACGGGAGGCGGAACAGATTTGCAGAATTTGGGTTGGTAAAGAGTAAAATACATTGGTTTTATATGTCAATGATATACTGTTGCATCTTTGCAACCCCAGGGAGTCGATTCCGGCAGCCATGCCAGTGATAAAGGAATATGGGGCGCTGTAGGGAATTAAAGTTAATTTGGGAAAGTCGGTTCTCTTCCCCTTTTTGAGGGAGCCTGGAGCTGATTTGAGCTACCTTGCTCCTCCTGGGCTAATCAGACAGAGGGGTTGAAATATTTGGTGGGGGCGGGTGATCTTTAATCCTGAATTGCTGGGGGAACTGTACCGGGATCTGTGTACATGGGAAGGGTTGACATTCTCTTGGCTGGTCTGCTTTAACGCCTTAAAAATGACTTTCTTGCCTAAACCCCTATATTTATTTCCGACCATATCAATTGATGTCCCAGATTGAGTGTTGAATGAAGCTAAGGCAAAGTTTCTGAGCTTTTTGTGGCAGGGAAAGAAGAGGGTGATCTCATATGATACTCTTATTTTGCCCAAATATAAAGGGGGAGAGGGTTTCCCAAAACGTGGAGTGCTTTTATAGTGCTGCTCAATTGAGGGCCTCAGTGCAACATCTTCAGATGGACAAGGAGTAACAGCATTGGAGAATTACTAGTTGATGCCGGTTACAGTTGGGGAGTGGCTATGGGCATCATGGGATAGGCTGCCCCATAAGATTAGAAAGCATGGCATATTGGGACCGCTAAGGGGGAGATATATGAATGGAGTTACGACATTGCCCTCGCCGTTGAGCCACCTTTGGGTGCCTTCGATTCTGGATGAATTCCCAGACCTTATACGGTTCCAGCGGTGGTTTGAGGTGTGGCTCGAAATAGTGGGGCAGATGTAGGAAAATGGGGGCTTCGTTTCCATTAAGAGGATTGAGGAGGGTCTGAAGATTGGGAATTTATCAATGTTTAGCTATTTGAAGTTAAGGGGGTACTCACAATGTCGAAATTGAGGCAGGAAATCCAGAGGGAACCAGCTCTGGTGGAGCTGATACTGGACATGCACCGTGCTTCTAAGGGCTTGATTTTGGTTCGCTCTGCAGCATTGGTGGAGTCCAGGGGGAAGGAGACAGTAGGTTTGCAGAATAGGTGGAAGAGGGATTTTGGAGAGGTACCTGGATGATGAGCTGGGGGCTAAACTGTGTAGGGGTGGGTTTAAAACATTGATTGCCTGCCAGTGTATGCTCCATGGGATTAAGCTACTGCACAGGTGATAATACGACCGAGTGAGGCTATCCTTGTTGTTTGTGGGGCCTAGACCAGGCTGTTGGAGGGATTGTGGGGGGAGGGAGACTTACTGGCACATGTTGCGGTCCTGCGGCAAGTTCCAGAGTTTTTGGAAGGAGGTCCTGGGATGGATAAGGGATCTGGAAGGTATACACCTGATCTTGGACTCAATGTTTTTTTTGCTTGGCCTTGAAGAGGATAAGGATGAATGGAGGGATCTTCGGCATATGGCGCACTTTGCACTCTTAGCGGTCAGAGCATGTTTGACGATTCATTGGAAAAGGAGATTTCTACCAGCAGAAAGGGAATGGTCGACAAAGATGAGGGAGTTGTTTGACATGGAAAATATCATAGAAATGCTCCACGATGTTCTCCCCACCAGGGAGGTAGAATGGGCTCTCTTCCTTAGGAGATATAAGCCAAAGGACGATCGGATAGGTGTCTGAGGGGTGTTTGGGGGACATTCTTTGGGTGGGCTTTGAGAGATTTCAGGAGGAGTAGAAGATTAACAGTTGCTGCAATGTATGTTGGAAATATGGTTGCAACAGGGGATTTCGAACATGTATTGCATCCTAAGGTGGGCAGAAGGGAGGGGCTGGTTGTATGGGTTTTAGACAGCTGTAATATGGGGTTATGTGGTGATCATTTTTTGCTGTTAATGGAAATGCGTTAATGAAAATAAATTTGGAGAACAAACCAGGAATATTCTTGTTTAGGTGATTCCTGGCAAAAAGCAACGAGAGCAAAGCCATACAACATACAAGTAACATCATGTGGTGGGATTGCAAAAGGCCTATCCTTTTTCATGAAGGTTGTTGAGACGGTCACAACCCAGTTTAAAGTTATATCAACATGATGTCTATTTGAAAGTTTGGAAGGTGCCTACATTGGGCGCTGTAGCACATAGAGCAGCTGCTGGGAAAGGATTCTGCTAACATGTGTGGTTAGAAAGGATGCTACAAATGTTCATAAACATGCATATTCCGTGCAGAAAAGTAGTTTGATTTTCTTCCTTTGGTGCAGCTGAAGCTAACAGGAACCAGAACAGGAAATTAAGGTACTCAGGAGATCTGCCCATGTCAAAGTAAATGGCTTAAATTCTCACAAGAGTGTCCCTTTTGGGTCGTCAAGCTGCTCATCTGACATGTTTTGATCTAGATTGGCATGAACAAATTAACAATGCAATGTGAATTGGGTAATCAATAAGGTTGTTCTCAAATAAAGCAAAACATGTCACAGCAAGGAAGAAGCATCAGTGATGGTAAGTTTACCTGGAATGCTTCGACTAGACGTAGTCCATCCACTTGTACACCTGCGTGTAAACCTGGATGTTAGCGAAGCTTGACCCCTATCACTGATCTTTTTTCTAAGAAAGATCTAAAAGCCAAAAATCATTTAACAATTCTGAATTGTACTTAAGGAATGTCATACCTCAGGAAATGTATCACCTCCATCGAAGCTTGGGTTAAAAGCTTGTACCTAAACCCCAATCCCACAATATGAAATGTTAACTACTATGCCGTACATCGAAACAGGAGTGCATCCAATGGTATATTAATGACATTCGCCTTGTCTTGATGGAGTGACACCTCAGTTGGCCTCATGTGCCAAATTTCTGTTTCATTAGTGATAGAAATCTCTACTTCACCATATCAACACAAAAGCCCAAACCTCTTGGTATTAAATAGCACTACTATGTAAGAGAAAACCCTTCCTCCTACCTGAGAATTTCAGAACAACAGTCCAGAGAATGATACACTGAAACCTCGAAGGAGGGAATCCCTGCCTCACTGGTGGCTCGACGACACATGTGACCCCACTTAAGAACATTCAACATGATAATGTACACCTTTTAATGGAAACTAACAGCATCATTACGAGTTTGGTGGTATTTCGAGCATAATACCACAGAGATACTACCAAATGGTATTAACATTGCCACCACTTGGTCCAGCAGTATTACCACTGGTGCTTTTACCACCAGATTATAAGTGGTGATAGGTGGTGTTAGTGCCCGTTAATTGGTGTCCATAGGACTCCATGAGTATTTCGGCAGTATTACCACCAGCAGTATTACCACTGGCATTAATACCACCATATTAGATGGTTTTGGGTGGTAATGCAAAGGAATTACCTCCAGTATTCTGCTGGAGGTGTTTCTTCTGCCTTACCTCCAAACCTGTAATTCAGCTGTGCAGTAATGTGGTGGTAATGCAGTAGTAACTCTGTTACCACTGTAGTACCACTGTTTTTTACCACACTGCCACACTCATGATGAGGCCCTTAGAAGATGTAACCTCATCTCCTCTATCCTAAGTTATTTGCACTAACTAGCAATATCAGACAGGATATCTTCAAAACTGCCGGTATCATATATAAGGCAACTACCCAGTCTACCAAGCCACAAAAATGAAAGCCTCGGGTGTGATGCACTCCTGTAGGAGTCAGACCACTCGGAGACTCTAAACTGGCATGCACAGGGAAACACCAGGAACATACCCTCCCTTGTTACCCCCTAATCTTTTGGAACACCAACCCAGTCACAATTCGGACCGCTGCAGGGCTCTTGAACTCAAAATACTGCACTTCATGGAATACTCGAGGGTCACTTAGAACCTACTACTCCTAGGTATGTACAGCCATAATAGCATGAGATATCCGAGCTACTATAAAGGGTGACATGACCTCTATTAACAGCAAATTACAGCCACTGTTGCTTCCAAACTAGGTTTGTGCTATATAAATCCAAATATAAATACAAAAACCTGTCTCATTCAACTTCAACACTACACAAGCCTTTGAAATAAAGAGCCATTCATTCTCAAATCTTTTTTTTATTTCTTAAATTTAAAACAAAATTATGGTGGAATGCATGTTTTCATATGTAGATTTTATTTATTTAAACAAAGCATACATCTATTACATTTACAGGATAAAGTAAAATATAGGATTATAATTTTTTTAATGATTTGTGATGAAAGGCCCTGGATAAATTAGAAAACAATTTCATTTAATTTCTTTAACACAAAATAATTACCACAGAAACAACAACTGTCTAAATTGGTGTGAAAAAGCAGAACAATCTACTCTTTAGGCAATCCGGTCATAACAAAGAGAACGAAAACATTGAGGGGGTAATTCAGAGATTTCAGCGCAGAGGCAGCGCACGGAAGCAGCGCAGAGAGGGATTGTGCGCCAGCGTGTGCCAGCTGTGTGCGCTAAACAGCATTCTGGCGCACCGCATATTCATGGAATTCCCAAGGCAAAAAGAGCCCTGGCGCAGAGAACATCCCGCAGCGCCAGTTACGCCCCCAAGAACGCCCCTCGCGCAAGGAAAAGCCATCAAAATCCCCAATCCAGCGCAAAGGGCTGCGCTAACCCTGGACCAGCTTACAGGGCAGTTACACAGCAAACGCCGAGCGGGGAACGTGTATTCCTGGGGTGTGCTGGAATTATCACACGCGGTAGGGCCTGTGCGTGTGGGGTACGTGTATTACTGGGGTTTGCGGGAAGTTTCACACGCAGTAGGGCCTGTGCGAGTGGGGTACGTGTATTACTGGGGTTCGTGGGGAGTTTCACACGCGATTGGGCCTGTGCGAGCAGGCTATGTGTATTTGGGGGTACACGGGGAGTTTAACATGCGGTAGGCCCTGTGCGAGCGTGGTACGTGGATTTCGGGGGTGCGCAGCAAGTTTCACACACGATTGGCCCTGTGCGAGTGGGGTACATGTATTTCGGGGGTGCACGGGAAGTTTCACACGCGATTGGCCCTGTGCGAGTGGGGTACATGTATTTCGGGAGTGCGCGGGAAGTTGCACATGCGATTGGCCCTGTGCGAGCGGGGTACGTGTATTTCAGGGGTCCGCGGGAAGTTTCACACGCGATTGGCCCTGTGCGAGCGAGGTATGTGTATTTCGGGGGTGCGCGGGAAGTTTCACACGCGATTGGCCCTGTGCTAGTGGGGTACCTGTATTTCGGGGGTGCGTGGGAAGTTTCACACGTGATTGGCACTGTGCGAACGGGGTACGTGTATTTGGGGGTGCGCTGGAAGTTTCACACGTGATTGGCCCTGTAAGGGTGGGGTACGTGTATTTCAGGGGTGCTCGGGAAGTTTCACACGCAATTTCACTGTCAGAGCGGGGTACGTGTATCCAGTGGGGTGCGCGGGGAGTCCCACACGTGAATTGGCAGTGTGGGTCCTCCTAGGTGTGCCCTCTACCCCCTCCACGGGCCTTGCAGGCAGCCCACACCACAGGGGACTACCCTGCTCCCCTGGTCATGTCCCGCAGGCAGCCCATCCACCATGGCATGCCCCCCAGCCAGGCCACATGTCACCTTGCACTAGTGATCACTAACTCATGTCCCCCTGCACCCCCACCCCCCAGCAGTGAGGGGCACCTGCCAGCAGGCCCCCACTCATGTCCCCCTGCACCCCCACCCCCCAGCAGTGAGGGGCACCTGCCAGCAGGCCCCCACTCATGTCCCCCTGCACCCCCATCCTCCAGAAGTGAGGGGCACCTTCCAGCAGGCCCCCACTCATCTCCCCCTGCACCCCCACCCCCCAGCAGTGAGGGGCACCTGCCAGCAGGCCCCCACTCATGTCCCCCTGGGCCCCCACCCCCCAGCAGTGAGGGGCACCTGCCAGCAGGCCCCCACTCATGTCCCCCTGCACCCCCACCCCCCAGTAGTGAGGGGCACCTACCAGCAGGCCCCCACTCATGTCCCCCTGCACCCCCACCCCCCAGCAGTGAGGGGCACCTGCCAGCAGGCCCCCATTCATGTCCCACTCATGTCCCCCTGCACCCCCACCCCCCAGCAGTGAGGGGCACCTGCCAGCAGGCCCCCACACATGTCCCCCTGCACCCCCACCCCCCAGCAGTGAGGGGCACCTGCCAGCAGGCCCCCACTCATGTCCCCCTGCACCCCGCCCCCCAGAAGTAAGGGGCACCTGCCAGCAGGCCCCCACTCATGTCCCACTCATGTCCCCCTGCACCCCCACGCCCCAGCAGTGAGGGGCACCTGCCAACAGGCCCCGACTCATGTCCCCCTGGTCATGTCCCGCAGGCAGCCCATCCACCATGGGCATGCCCCCCAGCCAGGCCACATGTCACCTTGCACTAGTGATCACCAACTCATGTCCCCCTATACCCCCACCCCCCAGCAGTGAGGGGCACCTACCAGCAGGCCCCCACTCATGTCCCTCTGCACCCCCACCCCCCAGCAGTGAGGGGCACCTGCCAGCAGGCCCCCATTCATGTCCCACTCATGTCCCCCTGCACCCCTACCCCCCAGCAGTGAGGGGCACCTGCCAGCAGGCCCCCACTCATGTCCCCCTGCACCCCCACCCCCCAGCAGTGAGGGGCACCTGCCAGCAGGCCCCCACTCATGTCCCCCTGCACCCCCACCCCCCAGCAGTGAGGGGCACCTGCCAGCAGGCCCCCACTCATGTCCCACTCATGTCCCCCTGCACCCCCACGCCCCAGAAGTGAGGGGCACCTGCCAGCAGGCCCCCATTCATGTCCCCCTGGTCATGTCCCGCAGGCAGCCCATCCACCATGGGCATGCCCCCCCAGCCAGGCCACATGTCACCTTGCACTAGTGATCACCAACTCATGTCCCCCTGCACCCCCCCCAGCAGTGAGGGGCACCTGCCAGCAGGCCCCCACTCATGCCCCACTCATGTCCTCCTGCACCCACACCCCCCAGCAGTGAGGGGCACCTGCCAGCAGGCCCCCACTCATGTCCCCCTGCACCCCCACCCTCCAGAAGTGAGGGACACCTTCCAGCAGGCCCCCACTCATCTCCCCCTGCACCCCTACCCCCCAGCAGTGAGGGGCACCTGCCAGCAGGCCCCCACTCACGTCCCCCTGTACCCCCATCCCCCAGCAGTGAGGGGCACCTACCAGCAGGCCCCCACTCATGTCCCCCTGCACCCCCACCTCCCAGCAGTGAGGGGCACCTGCCAGCAGGCCCCCATTCATGTCCCACTCATGTCCCCCTACACCCCCACCCCCCAGCAGTGAGGGACACCTGCCAGCAGGCCCCCACACATGTCCCCCTGCACCCCCACCCCCCAGCAGTGAGGGGCACCTGCCAGCAGGCCCCCACTCATGTCCCCCTGCACCCCCACCCCCCAGCAGTGAGGGGCACCTGCCAGCAGGCCCCCACTCATGTCCCACTCATGTCCCCCTGCACCCCATGCCCCAGGAGTGAGGGGCACCTGCCAGCTGGCCCCCACTCATGTCCCCCTGGTCAGGTCCCGCAGGCAGCCCATCCACCATGGGCATGCCCCCCAGCCAGGCCACATGTCACCTTGCACTAGTGATCACCAACTCATGTCCCCCTATACCCCCACCCCCCAGCAGTGAGGGGCACCTACCAGCAGGCCCCACTCATGTCCCTCTGCATCCCCACCCCCCAGCAGTGAGGGGCACCTGCCAGCAGGCCCCCATTCATGTCCCACTCATGTCCCCCTGCACCCCTACCCCCCAGCAGTGAGGGGCACCTGCCAGCAGGCCCCCACTCATGTCCCCCTGCACCCCCGCCCCCCAGCAGTGAGGGGCACCTGCCAGCAGGCCCCCACTCATGTCCCCCTGCACCCCCACCCCCCAGCAGTGAGGGGCACCTGCCAGCAGGCCCCCCTCATGTCCCACTCATGTCCCCCTGCACCCCACACCCCAGCAGTGAGGGGCACCTGCCAGCAGGCCCCCACTCTTGTCCCCCTGGTCATGTCCCGCAGGCAGCCCATCCACCATGGGCATGCCCCCCCAGCCAGGCCACATGTCACCTTGCACTAGTGATCACCAACTCATGTCCCCCTGCAACTCCACCCCCCAGCAGTGAGGGGCACCTGCCAGCAGGCCCCCACTCATGTCCCACTCATGTCCCCCTGCACCCCCACCCCCCAGCAGTGAGGGGCACACACCAGCAGGCCCCCACTCATGTCCCCATGCACCCCCACCCTCCAGAAGTGAGGGGCACCTTCCAGCAGGCCCCCACTCATCTCCCCCTGCACCCCCACCCCCCAGCAGTGAGGGGCACCTGCCAGCAGGCCCCCACTCATGTCCCACTCATGTCCCCCTGCACCCCCACCCCCAGCAGTGAGGGGTACCTGCCAGCAGGCCCCCACTCATGTCCCCCTGCACCCCCACCCCCCAGCAGTGAGGGGCACCTGCCAGCAGGCCCCCATTCATGTCCCACTCATGTCTCCCTGCACCCCCACCCCCCAGCAGTGAGGGGCACCTGCCAGCAGGCCCCCACTCATGTCCCCCTGCACTCCCACCCCCCAGCAGTGAGGGGCACCTGCCAGCAGGCCCCCACTCATGACCCCCTGCACCCCCACCCCCCAGGCAGTGAGGGGAACCTGCCAGCAGGCCCCCACTCATGTCCCACTCATGTCCCCCTGCACCCCCACGCCCCAGCAGTGAGGGGCACCTGCCAGCAGGCCCCCACTCATGTCCCCCTGCACCCACAACCCCCAGCAGTGGGGGCACCTGCCAGCAGGCCCCCACTCATGTCCCACTCATGTCCCCCTGCACCCCCACCCCCAGCAGTGAGGGGCACCTGCCAGCAGGCCCCCACTCATGTCCCCCCTACATGACATAAAGATGCACAATCATGGCCCACTTCTACACCAAAATACCACAGCACACCACCCCAGTCTTGAGACGCAATGATTTCCCAATCCACCCCACACTGACATGCCTATCTCAAGACACAAACCAAAAGTCAACTATGTTCATCAACACATGTCCGTCACACACACACACACTGGTTGGCATTGATTGTGTAAACCCACATTTTCACATGCATGAACCCAATGAGCGAATCACACACATGGAAGTAAAATATCAAAATGTATTATGGACAAAAATAAAGCAATGAAATGAAAGCATGAAAAATAGCAAATATGAAATGAAAAGCATGTCCAAAAGATGAGTAAATGAAAAGTATAACCAATCCAAAGAAATCCAAAACAAAAATAGTCCAAACTCTCTCTCCACCAAAGCAAATCCAAAGGAAACATAAAAAGAAAAATCCATTAATCCATGGTGAAATCCAAAGAAAAAGTTCAAATTAATCCTTGTCCAACTATGTACAATCCATTGTCAAAAAGAAAAATGCATTAATCCATGTTCAAATCCAAATGAAAGTTCAAATAAATCCATTGTCCATCTATGTACAATCCATTGTCAAGGGTCCATGAGCCCAACGAAAGAAATGAAACCTACCTAAGAAACTTCCTAAGAAAAAAACTAAATACAAATGTGTGGGGCATAGTCCAATCACCTCAAATCAAAGGAAAACGAAAATGAAACTTAACACTAAAAACTATTTACAATGGCGGCGGGCTAGTCCGACGGCTCACTTTTCGATGTCCCGGGCCAGGGCATCATCGAACTCCCGCTCAATGTCCTGGAGGCGGTCCTCTTCCATGGCCCCGAGGGTTCGCAGGGACGATGAAATGTTGACCTCCAACTCCCTGCACTCGGCCCGCCTCAGTGCCCTCCGCATGGAGTTCTCCGCCCTGACCATTGTGAGCCCTGCATCTTCCGCCCACCGCCGCTCTGCATCTATGGCGTGGCCCAACCGCTGCCATACGGAAGACACTTGTAATCCTGGGTCCTCTTGCCCTCTGGCCGATGCCTGCCCCCCTGATGTTGATGGCCCCGAGCCATCATGGCTCCCACCTTGTTGCTGCTGCTGCTGTGCCTGTGCCTGTGCCCCTGCTCTTGCTGCCTGCACGTCCTCCTCTGGCTGGAGTGCAGTTGTTGTGGTGGCCACCCCTGCTGGACGTCTGACTCCCGACTGTGGCAGGGATGTGTCCCCCACCAGCCTGGCCGCTGGGTCAGAGGCATCTCCACAGGGTACGCAGGTGATACGTGGGTGGGAAGATGGCATGGCGGACGACTGGCGCGTAGGGTGTTCAGTTGAGGAGGGGGTCGGAACAAGGTCCAGCAAACCGAGGAATCCAGCCCTGGTGACCAGTCCCAGTAGGTAAACGCGGTCAATGAGGCATTCAAGATGATGTGCAGTGTCTTCACGAAAACACTGCAGGTCACTTTGCATGCCCCGTTGACGCAACGCCATCCCACTCAGGACAGGCTCAACCCGGTCCCGGATAGCCACGTCGCAGCGAGAGGAAGGCCAGTTGTTGTAAGCGGATCCCCTCCCTGAAAACGGGTCTGGACGTAGGCATCCCTGCTGGTGCGGGATGATGTAGTCACAGGATCGGGGACAGGATTACACACAGGCACCTCCACGGCGGCCTGTGCTGCCTCCTGTCCCTGCCCCTGCACTGCACCACTTGCACCAGTGGAATCCCCACCTCCAGACCTGTGTGTGTCCCTTCCACCCTAGGTTACCTGGGGGCAACCAGACGTGGACTCCCTGCTCACTGTGCTTAGAGAGGCTCAGCTTCACCTCACTGATGATGCCCAACAAGGCTGAAACACGTGTATGGGGTTGCTGATGGTACTCTTGTTCAGAGAGGAATTGCCATAGCATTTTGGTGCTGGACTGCCCTTGGGTGCGGGACAAAGACTGATATGCAAATGGTTATTTCCCATCTGTGAAGGTACAGTGAGCAAAAAGCAATGGCTGCGAACTCTCAATGTGGTTAATAACCACTGAACAGGTTATCATGCCTTGTTCTTCTGAGAGAGGGGCGCCTGCTACCTTATTTGTATTTTTGAAAGGAACTTGGGGTTGGTCACCCTAGGTTACCTGGGGGCAACCAGACGTGGACTCCCTGCTCACTGTGCTTAGAGAGGCTCAGCTTCACTTCACTGATGATGCCCAACAAGGCTGAAACACGTGTATGGGGTTGCTGATGGTACTCTTGTTCAGAGAGGAATTGCCATAGCATTTCGGTGCTGGACTGCCCTTGTGGGCGGGACAAAGACTGATATGCAAATGGATATTTCCCATCTGTGAAGGTACAGTGAGCAAAAAGCAATGGCTGCGAACTCTCAATGTGGTTAATAACCACTGAACAGGTTATCATGCCTTGTTCTTTCGAGAGAGGGGCGCCTGCTACCTTATTTGTGTGTCCCTTCCATGGCCTCCTCCTCCACCAAACCCCCACCAACCTGGATGACTCAATGCCATCTTCCTCTGTCAGACCCTGTGGGGTCTCAGCTGCCCCTTCTGCTGCCGAGGTGTCCACCTCCAACCTTTGCGTCTTGGACCTACCCTCGGCAGCTGCGGCCTGGGACGCAGCACCAGACTCCTCACTCCCCGACAAGATGGCAACCTGGGAGGGGAGCCGGGCCTTGCGTCTCCGGCTGGTGGTGCGATCCCTGCCACTTTGCTCCACAGCACCCTCTCCGCCCTCTTCATCAGTTGACGCTGCAAACAGGGAGAGATAGAACACAGGCATCAGGGCACTGGACAATGGACTGATACACACATGACAGTTGTACATGAGTGTCAATTTCAAACTTCAGACATGGCATCACACTCCCCAACACACATGTCATTTCAACTCACACACATGAGCAATTCAACAGAATTATTGCACCAGGCAGCACCATCCATACACAAACAACAGCACGAGCAGCCGAAGGTGAGCCTGATGTCACATGAAACACGGGGAGTGCACAACACATGCACACAGGCCACCACACTTACATGCATGTGTACATCTCCACCAACTGTCGCAGTGATGAGATCGCCATCCATGTCACATCTGCCATTCAGCCTTCTAAATGTCAGTGTCACATGGATCCATGTTGCATCACAGTTGCACACTTGTCAAATACACACATATGCACATGTCCACAGTGCAGATACATGCAGCTGGAACCACCATCCATGTGTGACACCACAACCATGCCAACGTACATACACAATAATTCAAACATGTGTGCTCCCACACCTGTATTTGGCCTGAATGCTTACCAACACATACACCATCCATGTGTCTCACACATGAGAGGACTCACATGTGTCAGCCTCACGCCCCTGTACATACACATCCATACATGGCCCTACAAAAACACACGTGCAACCTGCACACTACTGGCACACCACAAAAGCACAGCGTCCAATCAGTATGCATGTACACTTACCGCTCGACTCCAGACGGGTCTGCCTCTCAAGGACCTGGACGTGGAGCGCTGGGCGTTGAAGAGGGAAAATGGAGACCAAATCCATGCCCCCGCACCCCAAGCGCCCCAGCGCACCCATGAGTGACAAATATGCTGAAACACACCCACTTCACCAACAGTGCAACTTCTATGCTACATTAGAATCAATGCTGCAATATCAGAATCTACAAACACAAAAATCCCTGTTTAAAGGCTTGCAAATGCCTATATGAATTAACATGGTCTAAATGCACAGTGTAAAGCTATGTTTCAGGAAAATTACAGCTAAGTTCATTTCACTCACTGAACACTGAACACTGGCTGCGGGAGCCTTATCAACATTCCTCGCAAAACAAGTCCGACTTGCCAAGGCCGCAAATTCAAGATAAAACTACTTTCTGCAGACAGACATTTTTTAATTATCCACAAATGCGAGTAAATCACGGCAACCCAGTGTGCTTTTTTTCTTTCTGGGAAAGAAAGACATTTTCTCAAGGACACGCACAACATTGAAACATAACTTGTAACAAGCCAGAACCAGGTGCGAACTGCTTGTCCAGCTAAAAAGTTATGGGAACAAAGTCACATTGCAACATGATTAGAATTAGGTAATGGGGGCTGGCACAGCTAAATCAACCCACTGACGCAGGAGGTAAATATCCAATTATCAGGCTCTCTATAAGTGCTACATATGTAACCCACCACTCTGCAGCCAATAACAGGAGGAGATAGGTTTCTGGGAGCTGATCCAATTCTGTGAGGTCAGCCTGCAGTGTGATTATAAAACTTACTTGCAAGACAGCCCCGGGGGAGACGGCGCCTGAACTCACGATGCTTTTCTTTGGCTTTTTTCTCTTTTCTGTGCTTAGAAATAAAGCAGTTTGAAACATGTTGCTGCCTGCTTGGAACTCTGGTGCATTTCTGGGGGCCATATGGGAGGTGTTGGGGCCTCCCATAGCTGGTGAGGATATGGCTGCTGGCCCCCCACTGCCCTGGGGGTGGGGGGGGATCCAGCTTCTCCCCGACAGCGTGTGCGTTCCAGGACCCTCATTTGGTGGTCCGACAGGTGGCCCCGGAGCCCCTTGGCATCCGCTGCCTTCAAGAGGCGCTGGGCCTTGTCGATGGTCCTGGACCTGAAGTCCTCCCAGCGCTTCCGGACATGTTTGATGTCGTGGACTGCCACCCCCTCCTCATTGATGGCAGTCACGATGTCCATCCAGATCCTGGTCCGTCCTTCATTGTCGGCACGCAAACTTCCAAAGAGGGCATCATACTGCCCCAGGACTTGCTCCACCAGGACACCAACTTCCCTGGCACTGAAGCTGGTGGCCCTCTGCCTTTCTGGCTGGGGGTTGCCAGTTGTGTCAGATGGTGTTGTGCCCGACATGGCAACCCCAGAGGCAGGTGTGGGTGGGCAACTGGGTCCTGGGGCTGGGCTGTGGAGCGATGGTATATCAGTTCCAGCAGGGGTGGTCACAGCAACTGCACCCCTGGCTGACATGCAGGCAGCAAATAGCAGGGCAGATGGGCAGCAGGCAGTCAGGCAGCAGCAGATGGCAGGTGGGAGCGTGCTCGGGGCTCTGGGGGGCAGGAAAATGGCCTTTTGGGCAGGAGTGTGGTCTTCCGTGTGTATTCGCGCGGCCAGCTTGATACGGAGTGATTTGGCACGTGAAAAAATTGCACGTCAGCGTGTAATTCGAGGAAAGGCCCTTAGCGCGTAAGCGCGTCAGTGACGTTAGGCACGCAGGCGTTACCCACAACACGGGTGCATAGTGAATCAGCACGTGAGAAAACTGTACGTCACCGTGCTATTGGAGGAAAGGGCCTTAGTGCGTAAGCGCGTAAGTGACGTTTCACGTGTGGGCTGGCGTAAAAGGTACGAGTATCCCGCTATTTCCTTGTACGTGCTTTTTGTGGAGAGCGAGCGGGTGCATCTTGTACTTCTTGTCGGTTCACACGCGATGACTTCACAACATTTCCAGTTCGTACTCCCTGTTTCCTCAGACTGCGTTCTTTTCTTCTTTTGGCGGGGGTGTTGCCTATGCGCACACGCGCGTCTTTTTCACATTCTTTTTCAAGGCAGACGGTGAGTCGCGCACGTATTTTCCAACTGTGGTTGCCCCCGTGTGTCACGTACCTCTTCAGAGGTCATTGTAGGCTGCGTGTAACACGCGTACGCTATGCTTATTTTTGTGTTTCTGGGTGCCACAGCGTAGTGCAGGTTTATTTTTCCACGCACGTGGTCTACCAGGTGTTGCGTGCATGTGTGCTTTTGTTTTTGGGGTGCCTGTGCATTGCATGACCTGTCATCTTCCCCCAGGGGTCACATACAGCCTTGCTAGAGCACTGGGGTACGAATTCCATCTAGTACCCTACCCCTTTCACCCCAATTGCCCAGGACAATTGTTTACTGCAACTCCCATACGCACAACAACATCAGTGCCATGGTTGAGAGGCGACCAAGCAGAAAGGGAGGCAAAGGTGGGCGACCTCCAAAAGGTGGGCATGGTGGGCGCGGTAGGGGACGTGGCGAGGATTTGCAGGGTGCCCCTAGACCCCCATGTGTGGAGGACCAATCAGGGACAACCATGCCCCCCCATGGTTGTGGGAAACGTAGCTGACACCATCCCAGCTCAGCCCTTGTTGGACCGGCCCATTTTGGCACCTGAACCGGCACAGGATGACTCCCAGGCTGACTTCCAGGTCAGCAAGCCTAAGCCACGTGTGGCGGTGCAAGTTGCTTTCACCAGGCCACGTGGATCTGGGGCAGCAATGTCATCTGCTGCCCCAAGTAGGCAGGGTGGGGAGGCTGCAGGGGCAGCTGCAGCTCTATCCACCCCAGCTCTGAGTCTCCCACCGGGACAGTGTCGGTCCAGGTCCATCAAACCGACGTTGGCCCTGCCAACATCACCCTGCAGCCAATGCCTGCACCAAGACATATGGTCATTGTGCATTCCCACACTTCTATCACCCACTCCACCTGCGCTTCTGCCCCTACTCACCAGAGCGGCGTAAGCCACTCAGGATCCGCACCACCTTTGAAAAAGAAGAAGAAGGGTGCTCTGGCATTACAAGCTGGAACCCCAGACATGGCTACACACTCTGGCATGTCAAGGAAGCCTAGCTTTAATGACGCCGAACTTGATGCACTTGTGGCCTATGTGTCGGCACATAGCCATGAAATGGTGGTGACTGCAGGGTGCAAGACCACACCTGGTCAACATAGGGCACACTGGCACACCATCATGGACCACATTAGTGCCCTTGGATTTGTGAGGCGCACAGCTGATGATTGCTACAAGCCGTGGAATGACCTGAAACGCAGAGCAAAGAACAAGCTGGCCTCAAATCATGCCTCTACTCTGGTGACTGGCGGTGGGTCTCCACCAGAGGACAACCAGCTCACTGAACATGAGTCTGTTGCTGGAACCTTCGTCACAGAGGAACATATCCAAGGCGTGGGAGACCTACCAGATTACGACGCATTGTCCAGTGAGTGCCCATGCATGTGTGTGTAATCCATGTGTATGTTGTTTGGGTTACGGGTTCTGATTGAGTGCCAGGTGAGGGTGTGTACTCCTGAGTTGTATGGGTCACCCATGTGCTTCCTCCAAAACATTCACCGGCCTTGGATTTGGGTATGACAGTATCCCTTCTGCCCACAGTAGCCAATTAGCGCCACATTACTGCAGTTGCCCTTGAACTGTCATCTTGCAACAACATTGTTCTGAATTTTTCAGTGTTCATTCAGGCTGATTTTTTCAATTCTCCCATTTTTGCAACTGATTTTTCAGCCCTAATGCCACATATGTGACATGCTTCTGTGCCTTGTCATGTGAATGATTAGACCATTCAGGCTGTTTGAGTATTGGCCTGTTTGAATGTGGAACATGATAGTTGTTTCCTGTCATGTTGAAGTGACCAACCATTGATGTGTACATCTGCCTGCGATCACTGTATTAATGTACACTGGATGTGTTGCAGTGTGTGGCACATGCGTATTTTGTCACACTATTTAGCATTTTTCATCTCATCATGTCCATCTCACATGGATGAGTGACAGTACTCATTCACTGACATATGGCTGTACTTGTCAAATGTACCATGGCTAGGCTACATGCCATCTGTGTGCTGGCATGTGTCATGTATGTGTATTGGACATGCCACTCACAGGCTAATGTGTGATGCCAGTGCTACCCAGCATGCAGCAAATGTGTTGCTTTTCCATCTTGGTGTCCTTAGTGTCTGCTTTTTGCCTCCCCTTCCAACTCATTGACAGTGCATCCATGCCAGGGTTATTGTCATGTGGGACATGTGTAAATCATGTACTGGATCTCAGGCTTGTCAGGCCTATGTGTGTGCTATGGTGCTCATGCCTGTTTCCATTTGTTGTCTTTCATGTTTTTGCAGGTGATGACGCACTTGATGCTGTTGAGGTTGAGGAGATGGTGCAGACCCAGGAGGAATCTCAGGCACGACCGGGCACCAGTGGAGGACGTGGTGTGGTGCTGGGTGAAAACCCAATCTTATTGCAGACCATACTGTCCAGGGGTGTCTCTGGTTGCACCTCCCCAGACCTCTATGATTCAGGTGCTGAATCGGATGATGAGACTTATGTGCTGTCGCTGGTGAGTGTTTCTGGCAGGGATTCTGTTCTGTCCAACCCACCTGCACCAGGGGTAGAACCCTCTGTGGGGATGTCAGTGTTGGTAAGTCCGCCTTTGGTGATTACGGATGCAGGGTCACACTCCACAACATCTGATCCTGTTCCTGGGCCAGCAGATCAGAGGGGGAATGCAGTCCTGCAGCCTCAGGCAGTGCCGGCACAGCAAGGTGCAGATCGCCTTGCCCCAAACAGGTGTGGTGCCCGCTGATGCGGTGGCCGTACGCCACCAGGGAATACTGCATGGGAAAACTCCATGTACGGTATAGCAGCACAACAGGAAGCATCAGTTGAAATGATGGCTCAGGCAATGGAGCGGGTGGCCACTTCCATTCTCCCCCCTGAAAGGCAGATGGAGCAACAACAGCACGCAACAGACTCCATTTGCCAATCACACAGGGAAGACATGTTGGCGTCCAACAGGGACCGACGGGCGGCACTGGAGACTCTGCGGGAAGCCATTTCTGTAGAGTCACAGGGCCACAGGGAAGCCCCGAGGTTAGAACTCCAGTTCCTCAGGCAGACTCTAAGTGAACTTGAGGCTTCCCAAAATTTAGGTCAGAACATCAGCTGGAGCAGCTCACACGTTCACTCTCAGCTGAGCTGCAGGCAACTCGGGAGGAGATCCGGGCATCACGCGAGGCCATGCGTGTAGAAATGCAGGCAACCCGTGAGGTGCTGAATGGGGATCTCCGCACTATCATCCTCCAGAATCAGACCTTCAACACCCGTATGCTTGCTGCCATGGAGGACCATACCAGGGCTTTGCGTGGGCTGCTCCCATAGCACCACCACCTCCTGATGCAGAAGCAGAGGGTGAAGAGAGCGACAGCAGCAGTTCTCCCACAATAGCGTAGCCGTGCAGGCCATGAGCCCATGGAGGAATTTATTTTTTTTGCAACATCCACACAAGTGGGTGTTGGTGTGCACCCTGTCCTCGAACCTCCTGGGTGCTCCCCCCCGCCCCCCCCCCCCCCCCCCCGGCTCCCACATGGTCAATTTTTTATTTTATTTTATTTTTTACAGTGTGTTGCCTTGTGTGGCTCCCGTGGGCATCCACTGTGTATTCCAGCTGGGCACATGCAGGCTTGTACTGTCTTTGGGTTAGATGCTTCGGTTCCTGACACACACACCCCTCCTGCTTCCCTTTCCATGGGCTTGCAAAGGGTGTGACCAAGTGACAGTGACTTACACAGTGACTTTGGGCTCCCATGAGCTGTGTGGGCAGTCTGTAGTCAAAACTGTGTGTACATCCCTAGTGGGGATTGTTGTTGTATTGAACACTGCATGGTGTATTGATATGTGCTTGTGCATCCATGTCTTCCTCCTTATTCACAGGTACCTTCTTCATGTCTTCACAAGGCTGTCTCCTTTGCGGATGCAGTTCATGTTGTATGCAGTACACTGACACATTTGCCTGACGTCAACACTCTGCAGTTGGAAGGGATGGATGTGTTGGCTTATTCAGGTTGTAAAACTTGCACTACTTTGATTTGGTACTGTCATATTTTGGCAATGTTTCATCCTGTGTTGCTGTATTGTGTTGCTGGTAAGTATTTGGTCATGTGTGATGTTTGTTGTTGATTACTGGGAGCATATTGTCTGTGGCCTGTTCCCATTTGGGACAGTGCACTTTGTGACACTTGTGTCATGTGTTGTGCATTCCTTTGTTTGCTTTCACATTGCATGACATGCCATGGTGTGTTTGGTAGCGGAGATGGGGAGGGGTTGGGTGCCATGGCGCTGTTTTCATGTTCTATTTTGCAAGGGGGTAGTCATTCATGCAGCATAAATGTGTGTCTTTTTGTGACACAGCATTGGTTGTCTTTAAGTAGGTAGGGATGCTCACAATGTAACACTTCCAGGTGACCAATCTCAGGCTGGTATGGTTGTGACAGTTGACTGTCCCTTATGTCATCATCATTGATTGTCAGCTGGTATGTGCCAGGGCTGTGTGCTCTCCACAGGGGTGTGATTTTAGGTGAAGTAATTAACCACCAGCTGCGTACGGGCTGCCTCACCACGTGCCCTTCCCCTCCCATGCGCAGCAGCTGTGCATGTGGTTGGGGATGTGGGGGCACCACCATGTCCACCAGCAGGCCCCAGTGGGTTGCAACATTGTGCAGGACACATGCTGCCATTATGATCCTGCACACTACTGGGGGCGCGTATAGCAGATGCCCACCAGAGCGGTCAAGGGAGCGAAAGCGTGACTTGAGCACTCCGAATGTGCGCTCCACTGTGCCCCAGGTTGCAATATGGGCTGTGTTGTATTTTACCTCGGTGGTGTGGTGGGGTTCCGAATTGGCATCATCATGTGGGTGCTCAGAGTGTAGGCACTGTCCCCTGAGGAGGTGATGATGGGTATCATTTGTGGGGTTGTGACATCACTCAGTATCTGACATGCATGCATGTGCAGAGGCATTTATACTCACCAAGCAACCATGTATCGCCATGCCGCCCAGGTTCTAGGTCCCGGTTTAGGGTTGATATTCTGAAAATGAAACTGTCATGGGTGGACCCTGGATAGTTGGCATATACTGAGGTGATGATTCCCTTGGCATCACATACTACCTGCACGTTGATGGAATGCCAGTGCTTAATGTTTCTATAGATGTGCTCAGTTGCCCTGGGAGGACGTAGAGCCACATGGGTGCAATCAATGGCACCTAGCACTTTGGGGAAGTGTGCCACCCCGTAAAAATCCTGGACGGCAGCCTGCCTTTCTGCAGGTGTTCTGGGCAGGTATATGTACCTGCGGACTGATGGGCGTGCCGTCATGATGGCCAACACCTGGTGTAGGCAGCGTGACTGCGTGGCCTGTGACACCCCCCCCCACTATGGCACTTGTCCGCTGAAATGAACCAGGGGCCAAGAAGTGCAGTACATTGAGCACCTTTTCCAAGGGGCTTAGTGCTTGGGAGCACAGGGTGGGTGATGTGAGGTCATCCTCCCACTCACTCACCAGGTCGAGTATTATGTGAGGTGGAAACCTGTACCTCCCATACACCTGGTCATCGGGCATCCCAAAAAGGCTGGTCCTGGGTGTAAATATTCTGGCCCTGACTATCCTCCTCCTCCTGCGGTGTCCCACGACCACTGCTGCGAGGAACGGTATATTCATCGTAGCGTCTGAGCTTGTTTGTTGTTTGCGCGCACTTTTATGCTGCGCAGGTCCGCATACGCCTGCTTCCTGCTGGCATACGTGTTTCCGGATTAGCACGTCTTTTTTGGCGCACGCGTTTCCCCTGTTTGATTCCATGAATACGTGTTGTAGGTTTGCGTGTGGGCGTTCCGCGCATTTGCCTCCTGTACTTCCCCCGTAACGCCCACATTTTCATGCATTGTTCCCCATTCCGCGTGTTACACCCTGTGTTTCGCCTACTTTTGTTGTGTGCGCCGTGCTATGTGCGCTTTCGCTGTGTGCGTAGCGCACACCGTTTGATAACGTGTGAGCCTGCGTGCGCCACACAGGATTTTAGCGCACATCCCAGTATTTACACGCGCACGGACTTCTACGAATCGATGTGCGCGGCTTTCGCACGCTTGCACTGCGATTTTCGCACTTGCACTGCGATTCGCCTGCTTTCGCACGCTTCCACAGAGATTTTCGGCGCACATTAATTCCATGAATTGGCCTGTGAATTCCAAAGCAGTAAGTAAAAAATGAAGAGTAACTAATAGGATGGCCTGACAAAACAAAGAGTCACAAAAAAAAGACTGCCAGCATTCAATAAATGTAAACACACAGGGGAAAATTGAAAGACAGCCATGGCCGCAAGATGCGAGGAGCAACGTAAGCTTTGCACTCTGTAGCAGCAGCACCCTGCACGCGTGTCCCCTGATTGACAGAGGGGACTTACAACTTGCACACACAGGGAATACCAACTGTGAGGGCATGACTGAGAACCTGGAGTGTTTAGGTTTGCCGGTATCCCACCAGTAATTCCAGTAAACCTACCTACCGTTTCCGCCGCCTGGTATCCTGGTATTATTGGGATGTTACAGGTGGCGGGAAAGGGCAGTAAATCCCCATTCCATGCAGTCCTGGACACCATGGAGGGGATTGCAGCAACGGTATTGCTAGTGCCTGTAATTCCGGCATTTTTTTGCCAGTGGGGGCCTGATTTACCTCTTGGGTAGAAGTAAATCAGTCAAATCAACGGGGAACTGGTGGTTCGGCGGTACAGTAAAAGTGGTGGTTCCAGATTTACGAGCATTTTTACTGCACCGCCAACCTATAATGACCCCGTTCCTCAAGAATTAGTACACAGGTAGATTGAAGGCTGGTAAAATCATTCCATCCACACGAATGCTCAGTTCTCATTGATCATGAAAGGCCTTAAGGCTCTGTCTTTGACAATGAGATTTGTAAATTTCTTCCTCTTTTTCAGCAATTACATGCGCCGAGAACGAGCATTTCTATTTGTTCAGAGAAATACAGCCATGAGCCTGTAAAGGCTTCTATCTGCATTGTAGATTCCCCTGTTTCGGGCCTGTAACGGGGTACCAAATACAGATGAAATTGGCTTTCTCCTGGCATGCATTCTTCTATAACTCTTTCATATCACAGTACCCGAATGGGCATTCGACTGGTGAACAGGCTCTCATTTGTTCTTGCAAGTGTAGAAAATTGCAAATGGAAAACCAGGATTCATAAAATGTGCGTTGCAAACTCTTTCTAATCACGAGAAGAAAGTGAGAGGTAGTCAATCCTCGCTTTCTTGTGACTGATACAGAATTCTATGAAATTTTGCTACCCCAATGCGGCCATGAAGCAGTGAATGGTTACGGTTTGCTCAGGAAAGGGGACAACTATTTGGAAAACAATGCATGCAGGGATGTAAAGAACAAAGTGTTGAATTGCTCTGTCTTACTACTCATATGTTTGATTGTGTTACACCCTGAGCGTTGTTAAGGCTGGAATAGATATAAGGTAATTAACCACTTCAGTGCTCCCAGCGGATGACCATCCTGTGTTGCAAGATTTTACCTCAAAAGTAATCTCTTGTCACTAATTGGGGAGGCAATAAAGTGGCTCATCGCCAGAGGCAACATAAAACCATAAACCAACCATACCCGCATCCTTGATAACTCGTTCAAATAAATCCTGTGAACACACAAGAGACACTCAATCCATTTGCCTGAGGCTGCCTGCCGAGGTCAGAGGATCTACAAAAATCATCCAGGGTTAATCTACTTGCTACTCAGGGGACCTTTTACCTCTGAAACCACCATCTATGTTTGGTCTTTCAACCTCCAAAAGGGGCTTCAAGTGGGCTGAGGGCAGCACAGAGTTCATCAGACCACACCACCAGCGGCACACATTTTATCTGCCTGAGGCTACCTACCGAAGTCAAATGGCCTAGAAAAAAGCAACCAGGGTCGATCTACAGCAGCTCACATGACCTATGACAAAATATATCGAGAAACAGTCTTAGAGGATTCCTGCAATGGTATGTCGAGTTAAGGGCTGACGTAAGGTTATATTTAAACCCCTGACCACTCTTAGGAGTGCCATTTTGCCGTCTGAAGGCCCCTTGGCACCCCTCCGTCCTTCTCCATACCTGCATTCTGTGATCCTCCATAAGCAACTTTCTGCAGCAAAAGAGGGCTGATTTCCTGTTTCCTTTTTATATCTGTTTTAAATCCATTTCCTGTTAAAGCACTTCTGGGATAATTTGGGTATAAAAACACTGTCCTTTGAGTATCCAATCGGCCGGGCTTCTAAAGCAAAAGGACAGAGCTAAGGGTTGCTGCTTTATCTTTTGGGAGGATAGCTCAGGGGCAACCTGCTCACCTTGGAAGCAAAACGACAAGGAGCAACACAGGTTGGAACACCGGGTCCACGCCTAGAAACCTCTGGTTATTAAGCGTGTTATAAATAACCTATCATATCATATCATATCTTTCTCTATTTCAGTCTGAGTTCCCTGTTAGCCCCTATTTGCCACTAGTTGCCACATAAATGCCTCATATAAAGCACACAAACAACATTCAAATCAAACTCCAACATAACCCTCAACATACACCTGCATTCTTCTCAACTGCCACTCTGCACCTCCTCACACACATTAAATCAATGAACTCATTAGCACACACTCCCAGGATAAACTCTTCCCTACAGAAACATGACTCAAATTCCAAAGAATACCTGGAATCAGGGAAAACAGACACTCTTGTTCACCAGTTATGCCTCCAAGATTTGGAAAACTCTCTGAGGCACCACCAACAAGTCATCAAGGTCATCTCCCTCACTAGTGAATGTAAGGCATATATGTTTAAACTTTGAACAGTGCAATGGGTCCTCACACCCGAAAATGACTTGTCTCTCCATTGCACCAACAGCATTCCTGCAAACCCCAATGAACCCCCTTCACATTCGGAATTAGTTTCCTTATGATATTTCTCTCTGATGCCCTTACAGCTCCCTGACACTGGCCTTTACCTGAGTAGCACTAAGCATACCCATGTACATCAATGCATAACAACGACTAGTCTTCAGTATAGACTGGGTTGGCATGTTTCTAACGGTTAACATAGTTTAGGAAGTATTGAATTATGAGTGGACTACAACTTCTTTCAGCATTCATGTTCTTTCTTTGAGAGCCTGCTTTTTGAGGTTAGGGACTGGTGTGGGAGACAGAAAGCAGATTGAAATTCATGGTCTGGATAATGAGGAGTGGGTTAACAGTATTGCCAAGAATCATATTAATTGAACGATGCAAAGCAAACTAAATTATTAAAATCAATTTTCCTTTCAGTGTTTGTCGCTGTCATCTTTTAGGATCAGTTTTGCGTTATCTCTGGCAATTTCCCAACCATTTCGCATTCCATTGTGTTTGTATGGATTTAACATCACTTGGGACGGGACCGATGAAGGCATCATTGATGGACAGATAAAGCCTACGTGGATTTATCGCCCAAGGTAGGGAGGGCCACTGTTTGCTGGCATCGCTTGGCAGCTTAAATAGATTACTTATACATTTGTATTCCTCTACAAAGCGTCCAAACAAGGTGCTGAAACCGTATGTTTTTCAGCATTGACAGCTGATGGAATACGGTTGTTTTGGTCCAATGTCAAATGGCTGAAAGGGAGTTAAATGTGGAGCTTAAACACATGCATGACATGATGTGCATGCATTGTTCGGTGGATGTGGTTTAATGGGTAAAGCCTTGGATTTGTAATTAGATGTCGTGTGTTAATGTCCATTGCTCCCATTTCAATTGCACACAAATTCTGAAACATGTAAACTGTAGCAAACAATTGAACTCCATCTGTCTCCTTGAATTGACTTCCTATATTTTTAATTAGATGCCTTAATCACAAAAACACTGAGCCTCATTACGACCATGGCGGTCTGGGAATTACTTACCGTTAAGCATGTTCTCGGACTGCCATACTACATGTTGTGGTCGCGGGTGCCTCTCTGCCCGCCAGATCTAACATGGCGGGCAGACCGGCACCCGCGAGCACAACACGTCGAATGCACCGGCAGCACTCTGAATGTACCGGTGCATCAGATGCCCCCATGGATGGGTAGGCCCTTGTTGCCGGCACCCGCAAATGGGCAATTACCGGGCAATTACCGGGTCCTCTGAGCTCGGCATGACCTGGTTCTTGCCCATTGGCGAGTGCTGGAAAAAATGCAACTCAGGCGGCAGCCGTGCCAGATTTACCGGCAGCGCTACCGCCACAGTCATGAAGAACTTTCTGATTTAACCCCGCCGTATTCTGCCGCTTTTGGTAATTTTAACACTGTATTTTAACAATCAATATTGCCATTCATTTTATTTTTACTTGCTCCTAAATTTGAATCATTTTGTTTGCTTGCACCATTGTCAGCTTAGTTAAGCTGGTAACGTGATTACTGAACTGTATTTTACTTGCGCAGTTTGACTGCAACTTCCCTACTTGTGCTGTCTGGGCAGTGGAACTACACTTCCCAGCAGCCTTGTAGTTTCTGTTTGCCTCATTAGTTCAAACCCGGCAGCGCGAAGGGGGCAAGCCGGTCTGTGCCGGTCTGTGGCCGGACGTGTGGACGTTTGGTGTTACTCGGAGCAGGGACCTTCACTTCCACCCTGCTCCACGGGTTTCTCAGGGTCTCTCGGCATACCTGGTGATCAGGTAAACATGGACATGGACATGCGGGCACAAATCATAGAATCACAAGTAAGCCCGAGGGAGGGGGAGGAGGCCATCAGTCACGAGGGGGAGGGGGTTCCATTTACCGATACTCGCAGGGAGGAGTTGGAGAAGTGGATGAGCCTGAACATCGGGCTTCTAAACACACGCTCCCTAACTAAACATGCTATCAACATAAATGACATGATATCCGCTCATAATTTTGATATATTGTGTATAACTGAAACCTGGCTCAAAGACCCAGTGGGGCCTACATGTGAGCAGGCCATTCCAGAAAACTACACTATCTATTATGATAATAGAGTGCAGGGAAGGGGAGGCGGGGTAGCTATTATCGCCAAGAACAGCCTTAAACTCTTCAAGGTATCTGTAGGATTCAGCGGGTGTGAAGCATTGCACCTCAAACTGATTTTCTCTCCCAACAATTGCCTCAACTTGATAGTTATCTATAGACCACCATCATTGGTCTCAGACTTCTCTCTGGAGCTTTGCTTTCACTTAAGCACATTGAGATCCGAAAATGTGTCAACGGTCGTTATGGGAGATTGGAACCTCTGGCGAGGCAACAAGAAGGACAAAGGGGCCATAGCACTGGAAAAAGCTCTGAATAACCTCGACTTCACAGTTTTTAATAAGGACGCCACCACCCCTCAGGGTAACCAGTTAGACTGGCTGTGTGGTCACAACATTACAATACAAAAATGTAATACAACTCCCTGCATCTGGAGTGACCATTACCTGATCTCGGCCAACCTAAAACTGCCCTGTTATGCTCATAAGCATAACCCCCATATCAAGGTATCAATTAGAAACTTTAAAAATGTAAATGAGCGGCAGCTCAAGCCCTGCTTAGACAAAATTCTGTGCTCCTTTCAGGATCACGACTCCTGCATTGACCTGCTCGACAAATATAATAAGCATTTTTCTGAGTTAGTAGAATCCGTGGCACCACTTACCACTAAGCTAACTAGGAGAATTAGCAATAGCCAAAAATGGTATACTCCAGAGCTTCTTGCTCTGAAGAAGGAAAAACGGTCTTTAGAAAGGAAATGGATAACAGATAAATCGGCAGAGAGTAAAGCGAGCTGGAAAGGGAAGGATAAGGAATATAAAGACAAAATGAAGGCAGCTAAGGCTAATTTCTTCAACACAGAAATCGAGCAAGCGGACAACAACACAAGTAAACTCTTCAATATTTTGAAGAACATTGGAAAGCCTGTATCTATTACTCCCCCTTTCGAACCTTCTGAGGAGGACTGTAATACGGTGCTAAATGCATTCCAAGCAAAAACGGAAAAGGCAAGACAAAATATTATCAAAGCCAGAACTTCTCCTAAACAGGAGAACTGCCCCATAGAAGTCAAGACCACTGCCAGAGAGCAGCTCTTTAACTTCAACCCTATCTCAGAGGCAGAGATGTTGGAGGTGCTGAATAACATGAAACCCACCACTTGCGCCGAAAACATTCTGCCCCCCGGCATCATTCTCCAACACAAGGATATCTTTGCTCCCGTCCTCCGAAGAATAGTAAATGCTTCATTTCAAGAGGGCATGGTGCCGAAAGATCTGAAGAAAGTCACTATTACTCCACTGTTTAAAAAAGCGGGCCTAGATCCCAAAGATCCCGGGAACCTCCGCCTCATAACCAATTCAAACTTAATCCTTAAACTGCTGGATAAGGTAGCTACCCAGCAACTCCAACAATTCGTAGAGAACCAGGAAATCCTGCACCAGCAACAATCTGGCTTCAGAGCATTCCATAGCACCGAAACAGCCATGCTGGACTTGCAGAATCGGATGTTGACTATGCTGGATGACAACAAGTTGGGGATGTTGATGCTGCTAGACCTTAGCGCCGCATTTGATCTGGTGGATCACCCCCTCCTTATCAAGGCTCTTAGAGAGAATGTTGGTTGCTCGGAGGGGGCCATTGACTGGCTTCTGTCCTTTCTTGCCAACCGCCAAGCGAGAGTACACTGGGGTAACAGTTTCTCCGACCCTTGTGATATCCTATTCGGAGTACCCCAAGGGGCCAGCCTATCACCAATGTTGTTCAACATCTATATGCGCTCCTTGTGTAGCCTATTGGTGAAAGCCGGAGTGTCGTTTACAAACTACGCAGATGACACCCAACTCATACTGGAGCTAGGGGGTAGGAACCACACCACAGACAGCGAAGTGATCACCAGGGTTTATAAGATCATTGACGACTGGATGCAGGCAAACTGGATGTGCTTGAATGACTCCAAAACTGAACTGATGTTGTTTGGCTCCAGTCGTCAGCTGTCATGATCTCTGCTTCCAAAAGGTCAGGGTTTTCCCAACTCCCTTGGAAGCAGATCCATAACCCAAGTTCCGAGTGCCAACCAGTCCCAATTGGGACCTTTTGGACCCAGTCCTGGCACCAGTGGCACCAGGCTCATAAATATGCCCAGTCCCAGCGCTGGAAGCGCCGGGCTCATAATGCTTGGGTGGACTTACCTTCAGCAGACCATGCTGCTTACTTGCCTGCCAGTTGAGCCTCTGATCCTCTTCTGTTTGGAACTACTTTTCCTGTTGGGTGGGGCTGGAGCCACTCCCTAGATTCAGAACACTGGAACTCTTCTGGAAGGCAGGAACTCTTTTCTTACCAGGAACTCTTTTCTTACTTAGGCATGGCTGTGGAAGGAGACACCTAAGCACTACAGGAGGCTATTTAAACCACACCCAGTGGATGAATCTTGCTTTGCGTTATTCTGCAACCTCTGCAGCAGAACGCTCATCGTGTCTTCTGCATCCGGTCCTGGGCCTAAGGAAAAAGGCTTACCATCCTGAATCCAGTCTTCAGCAACACCTATAAAGACAAGAAAGAACAGGTTAGCATTCTGGCATCTGAAAGGCAAAGGCTTACCATCCTGAATCCAGTCTTCAGCAACACCTATAAAGACAAGAAAGAACAGGTTAGCATTCCGGCATCTGAAAGGCAAAGGCTTACCTACTCTTCGTGCGCTCCGGAGGTCTTCACACTGCATTCCGGCATCTGAAAGGCAAAAGTTTACCAACTCTTCGCACGCTCCGGAGGCCTCCGGCGCTGCATCCCGCATCTGAAAGACAAAACAAGGTGCGTTTAAAGACATTGGGGAACTTTAATACTCACGTGCCATTACTCCTTTCCACATCTAATCCAGTGGGTATTCCGGCACCCTGCAGCCGCTCCGAACTCGTACCTGCAAAATAAAAAGACAGTTAGAGCGCATAGTGAAGCAGGCAACAAGCGCTTACTTACGTGCTTCCAGGCGCTGCTATTCATCACACGGGCTCCATCTTCAACTCACTTCAGCCCGTCATCCGCCATCGCCGGAACCCTGCAAAACAAGAGACATCATTACTAAAGACTTTAAAGACATTTGAATGACTCGAAACTTACCGTTCGTGCAGTAAACGACGGACAGCAGTCCTCTGAAGTCAAGAGGCCTGCGCTACCTATCCAGTGAAGAAACTGGTTACAGCACCCTGCCCCGAGGCAGATGGAGAGCTCGGCATTCACTTAACTAAGGTGAGAGCGTTAACCTTTGGGGGTCTACAGGAGAGGAGAAGAGGAAAGAGATAGGGACACCCCAATAACCCCAGTTCATTAACCCCATATTTTCTATCTGCAGACATCTTACTCTACACGTCAGGCATACAGTGCACAGAGGTCCAGCCCAAAGAGCCAACCGGGTGCTACACATCACCTTTGAAGATACGGTAGTCGCCCAGTCAAGACCGGCGCCTCTGCGAGAATCAGGTGAGCGTTACAGGACCCAAAGAGGTTTGCAGTATTTATCAATCAGTGCCGGTTGCACTTCTTATGCCGGCCAGCAGCCTTTCCAACTGATCAAGCAAAAGTAGCTTTTGTACTTTCGTACCTTAGTGGCAATGCGGCAGACTGGTCGATCCCTCTAGTTAATCAAGATGATCCGGTTCTCCATGATTTTCAAGCCTTTCAGCTTAGTATGGAAAAACTGTTCGCAAGACATTCACAGGGGCAGGCCTTGGACAATGAGCTTCTTTCGTTGCGACAGGGTAATCAAGACCTTTTGGCTTATATTGCATCTTTCAATAGACTAATAGTGGAAACTCAATGGCCTGAGGACAAAAGGATTACGCTGTTTTATAGAGGTCTACGTGGAGAGCTCAAAGACGTTTTAGCCCAAGTAGTGAATCCCCCACAAGACTGTTCGGATTATATAGACTTGGTCGTTCAAATAGATCACAGGCTGCAGAACAGGAAGGCCGATCGTTCCAAGTTTGATGCTCGAGTATTTTCCAAACCGCCAACTCCTTCCAAAGGAGTAGACTCCGGGGAACCCATGCAAATAGGGGGTCTGAAAGGTCCTCTAACACAAAGGGAGCGGGAAAGGAGGAAACAGTTGCAATTATGCCTATATTGCGGAAACTCAGGGCACTTTCTTCGAGACTGTCCGGTGAAACCTGCCAAGAAGGCAGTAGGAGCTGCAGTTACCAAAGTTACAAACTCTGAGCAGGGAAACGACCTCGCCCGACAAGAATAGAGGTCCTCTTGCCGAGCGTGAAAACCAGTTCCGTGACCTCGCATTTCGTGATACCTATGGTCCTCATTAGCCCTGATAATCCGGATCGATTACATGCAATTGAAGCTTACGTCGACAGCGGTGCCATCGGCAATTATGTGGATCATGAAATGGTTTTGAGGATGAATCTAACTCTTTGTCCCAAGGCTGTAAAGGACGTCATTACTACGGTGGATGGTACGGAGATAGCCTCTGGGCCAGTAACGCATACCACTCAAGAGGTGACGCTAGTAAGTCAAGATGGACACCATGAGAAGATCGTGTTCGATGTGATCAAGGCCCTTCAGTTCCAGATTATTCTAGGAATACCTTGGTTAGAGAAACACAATCCTCTGATCGATTGGCGAGCAAGAACGGTCCAGTTTCCAGAATGTGTCTCTACTTGTCACCCTCCACCTGGTGTTGCACTGGCCACAATTTCTTCAGAGACTCCCCAGTTACCTCCCGAATACCTAGAATACCAAGATGTTTTCCGGAAGGATCAGGCTAACTCTCTACCTCCTCCTAGGTCTTATGACTGCCAGATAGACCTGATACCTGGATCTACTCCTCCTTGTAGTAGAATTTATGCCCTCACCGAGCCTGAGAATCTTCACCTTCGACAATACCTGGATCAATACCTGGCAAATGGGTTTATTCGTCCTTCCAAGTCCCCTGCTTCTTCAGCTTTGTTCTTCGTTCCAAAAAAGGAAGGAGACCTTAGAACTTGTATCGATTATCGCTCCCTGAACCAGATCACCGTTAAGAATAGATATCCGTTACCTTTGATCCCTGAACTCCTGGACCAAGTCAGAAAAGCATGCATATATACAAAGCTGGATCTTAGAGGAGCTTACCACTTGGTACGAGTAAAAGAGGCCGATGAATGGAAGACGGCCTTCCGCACCAAGTATGGGCTATTTGAATATCAGGTCATGCCCTTCGGACTTTGCAATGCCCCGGCCGCCTTTCAATATTTTATGAACGATGTCCTCAGAGAGCTCATAGATGTATGTGTTGTTGTTTACATTGACGACATCCTCGTTTATTCTTCATCGGAATCTGAACATCGGAAACACGTGAAAATGGTCCTCGAAAGATTGCGTCAACACAAACTTTTCGCTAAGTTGGAAAAATGTGTTTTCAACGTGACTGAAGTTGAATTCTTGGGATTCATATTATCACCTGGCGGAGTGCGTATGGATTCAAAGAAGGTCGATGCAGTTCTCAAATGGCCATCACCATCCTCCGTAAAAGGTGTGCAAAGCATGTTAGGCTTCGCTAACTTTTACCGCAGGTTTATCCCCGAATTCTCTCGAATAGTCCAGCCCATCACTGCCTTGTTAAAGAAAAACAAACGTTTTGAATGGTCTACCGAGGCGGAACAAGCTTTCCAGGATTTGAAGACTAAATTTATCTCTTGCACCAATCTTAAAACACCCTCGCCCCGAACTCCCCTACATCGTGGAAACTGATGCTTCAAGCCTTGCCATGGGGGCAGTTCTATCACAAAAGGACCCGGTAACCAATCAGTTGCATCCCGTGGCATTTTGGTCCCGCAAATTCTCGCCTCCTGAAATCAATTACACGATTACTGACAAGGAACTTCTGGCTATCAAGTCTGCCTTTAAGGCTTGGCGGCATTATCTGCTGGGGGCCCGACACACCGTTACTGTGATTACGGATCACCGAAACCTGCAATATTTGAAGACCGCAAAAGCCCAATCCTCTAGACAACTCCGTTGGGCATTATTCTTTGCCGAGTTTGACTTCATAATTACCTATCGACCTGGTACAAAGAACGGTAAAGCCGATGCCCTTTCTCGGATGGGAGTGGAAGAACACTTGGTCAACCCTAAACCTGTACCAATCATTCCCGAACAAAGAATTCTGGGTGTAATCGCCACAGAATCCATAGAGGAAGTTAAGGATAAAGCCAGGCAACTTGTAACTCCAGCAGACATACAGAATTGGCATCTGCAGGGAAAGGACTTTGAAGTAAAGGACAACTTATTGTATTTCCAAGAACGATTATACCTACCCAGCACAGATTTACAGAAAAAAGTAATCTCTTGTTATCACGACTCTTTAATGGAAGGTCATCCCGGTATAGCCAAGACCTCAGAAAAGATCAAGCGCTACTTCTGGTGGCCGTCTTGGAAAAAAGATATCAGAGACTTTATAATGTCCTGTGGAGTATGCGCCCAAAACAAGAGTCAAAAGGAAAGACCAGCAGGCCTCTTACGCCCTATTGACATCCCACCTCGCCCTTGGCATACGCTTTCTATGGACTTCATCACCGATCTACCTCCATGCTCCGGATACAATACGATTCTAGTAATCGTGGACTTATTCTCCAAGATGGCGCATTTCATTCCGCTCAAAGGCTTGCCAACAGCAGCAACTCTGGCCCGAGAATTTCTCGAAAACATCGTCCGACTGCACGGTTTTCCTTCGGTCCTAATTTCGGATCGAGGTAGTCAATTTATTTCTCATTTTTGGCGAAGTTGCTGTCGGTCGGCTCAAATTGATGTGAGACTATCGACCAGTCACCACCCTCAGACCGACGGACAAACCGAGAGGACCAATCAAACTCTGGAACAGTATTTACGCTGCATGCTGCAACAAACTGAAAAAACTTGGAAAGATATCCTTTGGATAGCCGAGTATGCCTACAATAACTCTGTCCATTCGGGAACTGGGAAAACCCCGTTTTTTCTTTTGTACGGCAGTCACCCTCGAACCTCGGAGTTGGATCCCCTCCAAGATCTTGAAACACCAGCAGTAGACTACCTGCATTCTACAATCACCCAAGCCTTTAAGGAAGCTGTTTCTCACCTTCAAAGGGCTAAAGAACAATACAAGAAAGGAGCAGATCAACATCGGAAGGAAGCCCCTCACTATCAAGTAGGGGATCAAGTCTGGTTATCCACCAAATATCTATCTCAAAAAGGGCCACGCACATTCAACCCAAGATACCTTATCCCTATTCCATCACTACCATAGTAAACCCAGTAGCGGTCAAGTTGGACTTGCCCCCGCACATGAAGATACATCCGGTCTTCCACGTCTCTCTATTAAAACCCGTGCAACCTCAAACCCGACTAACCAAATCTCCAAAACCTATCCTAGTGGATGGAGAACTCGAGTTTGAAGTCAAAAGCATTCTGGACTCCAAGATCTCCAAATCTAAACTATTCTACCTAATTGACTGGAAAGGCTACGGCCCCCAAGAGAGATCCTGGGAACCTGCTGAATATGTCCACGCTCCTCGCCTAATCAAAAGATTTCACCGAACATTTCCTGACAAGCCAAAACCCCCGGAGAAGCCCGGTTTGGGAGGGGCCTTGAGGGGGGGTACTGTCATGATCTCTGCTTCCAAAAGGTCAGGGTTTTCCCAACTCCCTTGGAAGCAGATCCATAACCCAGGTTCCGAGTGCCAACCAGTATCAATTGGGACCTTTTGGACCCAGTCCTGGCGCCAGTGGCACCAGGCTCATAAATATGCCCAGTCCCAGCGCTGGAAGCGCCGGGCTCATAATGCTTGGGTGGACTTACCTTCAGCAGACCATGCTGCTTACTTGCCTGCCAGTTGAGCCTCTGATCCTCTTCTGTTTGGAACTACTTTTCCTGTTGGGTGGGGCTGGAGCCACTCCCTAGATTCAGAACACTGGAACTCTTCTGGAAGGCAGGAACTCTTTTCTTACCAGGAACTCTTTTCTTACTTAGGCGTGGCTGTGGAAGGAGACACCTAAGCACTACAGGAGGCTATTTAAACCACACCCGGTGGATGAATCTTGCTTTGCGTTATTCTGCAACCTCTGCAGCAGAACGCTCATCGTGTCTTCTGCATCCGGTCCTGGGCCTAAGGAAAAAGGCTTACCATCCTGAATCCAGTCTTCAGCAACACCTATAAAGACAAGAAAGAACAGGTTAGCATTCCGGCATCTGAAAGGCAAAGGCTTACCATCCTGAATCCAGTCTTCAGCAACACCTATAAAGACAAGAAAGAACAGGTTAGCATTCCGGCATCTGAAAGGCAAAGGCTTACCTACTCTTCGTGCGCTCCCGAGGTCTTCACACTGCATTCCGGCATCTGAAAGACAAAAGTTTACCAACTCTTCGCACGCTCCGGAGGCCTTCGGCGCTGCATCCCGCATCTGAAAGACAAAACAAGGTGCGTTTAAAGACATTGGGGAACTTTAATACTCACGTGCCATTACTCCTTTCCACATCTAATCCAGTGGGTATTCCGGCACCCTGCAGCCGCTCCGAACTCGTACCTGCAAAATAAAAAGACAGTTAGAACGCATAGTGAAGCAGGCAACAAGCGCTTACTTACGTGCTTCCAGGCGCTTCTATTCATCACACGGGCTCCATCTTCAACTCACTTCAGCCCGTCATCCGCCATCGCCGGAACCCTGCAAAACAAGAGACATCATTACTAAAGACTTTAAAGACATTTGAATGACTCGAAACTTACCGTTCGTGCAGTAAACGACGGACAGCAGTCCTCTGAAGTCAAGAGGCCTGCGCTACCTATCCAGTGAAGAAACTGGTTACAGCACCCTGCCCCGAGGCAGATGGAGAGCTCGGCATTCACTTACCTAAGGTGAGAGCGTTAACCTTTGGGGGTCTACAAGAGAGGAGAAGAGGAAAGAGATAGGGACACCCCAATAACCCCAGTTCATTAACCCCATATTTTCTATCTGCAGACATCTTACTCTACACGTCAGGCATACAGTGCACAGAGGTCCAGCCCAAAGAGCCAACCGGGTGCTACACATCACCTTTGAAGATACGGTAGTCGCCCAGTCAAGACCGGCGCCTCTGCGAGAATCAGGTGAGCGTTACATCAGCTGGAAAAACTGGGGGTAGAGTATAACACATTCCAAATCAAGAATGCCACAATACAAGTGGTCCCTAAGGTAAAGACACTAGGGATGATGGTCGATGCTGCGGTCGACTCGCATGCCCAGACCAGCTTCCTCCAGAAAAACACAGCCTACTATCTCAGGCTGATGAAAGCCATCAAACCATTGCTGAATGAGGGAAATAGGGCAACGATAGCCAGAGCCATCATCCTCTCTAGGCTTGACTACGGGAATGCCCTGCTGTTGGGGGCCTCTTCCAAGGATCTCTCCAGCTGTCAGGTGATCCAAAACAAGGCGGTCAGGTTAGTAAAAAATTTGAAGAGGAAAGATCATGTTACGGAAGAGAGGCTCTCTTTACACTGGCTGAGAGTAGAAGAACGGATAAAGTTCAAGGCTCTCTGCCTGGTTCATAAGTGCCTCTATGGCACAGCGCCCGCCTACCTGAAAACGAGTGTAGTACCCTATAATCCCAGGAGAAATCTACGATCAGGTGGCAAATGCCTATTGATCGTGCCCAAGTTTAAGCTGAAAACCGGGCTGGGCAGATCTTTTCATGTACTGGCTCCCAAATTGTGGAACAGCATCCCTGAACCCCTGAGGTTGGAAACTAATCACTTCACCTTTAGGAAGGTGCTCAAGACTCACCTTTTCAGATGAGAAATCGGGTGACGATGCCTCTTAGAGGCTTTCCGGTGGTTAGCAGACCCTTTAAATGTCGTATGTCACATAGTATCTGTTGCGTATGTTTAAGCGCCCTGATGCCCGCGGGCTACCGGCGCGCTACAAAAATTAAATACATACAAATACATACATACATAATGAGGCCCGCTGTGTTAATGATATAATACAATACATGTTCATGATGGTCAATGCAATGGATGTATTAATTATTCATTATCCAATACATTTACGAATTTAAATAGATTGCCAGTGTGCAACTGACATGTTATTATTTCAGCGAATCTTCGATATTACACGATGCACACCTTTCTAAAAAGAATCACGAGGCTCCCTAAGGGGGCTCCAATGTACCCCATTTACCTGGATTTGGATATGAGAGGAATATACTCGGAAGTGGTAATAACAGCAAAACTATACTGGTTGGGTTTGTTGTTAGGCAAGTGCACGCAACCCCTTGTGAAAAAAATAAGAACCAAGGGGGGTGGTCGGAATTTATAATGGCTGAGAGGCTTAAACACAGGGCAGAGGTTTTAGAACTCATAGACGTTTCGTGCTGGGGCACCTTTTCTTCAGATGCAATCCCCCCGACCCCCAACATTTTCAGCAAAGTTACTCTTGGTCAAGCGAAGTCATTAAACGAAAGAATCGGAGCAGCCTTACGCCAAACGCCCATTGAACAGATCAGCACGGATGCATTGTACTGTGCAAGCATGAATGAAGTGGGATTGAACAGCATCTTGACTATTTGAAGCTCCTTTATGTATATATGAAATGGATGCTGGGCATTTTCCTATTGTCTACTGTACTGAAAAGTTGCAACTCATCGTCATCAGGTTTCCGCCATAATGCATGAAAATGGAAGAAAGTATATATTTTTCTGTCCATTATGTAATGACTAGAGTACAGGCCCGTGTACAAGGGCCAAAGTGCAGGTTTTGTTTAACACAGTAGGACCACTATATACCCTAAGCCTACAGCTCCCTCTAGCGGTGAGAACAGGTGAAGCTATGTGAATTGGACCGCTGTATATCCTAAGGCAACAGCTCCATCTACCGGAGCATTCTGTGAGTTCGGGCAGCCTCGGCTGCGCATGACAGCATCGGACAAACACACATCTGGCCTTTTATTCTAAAGTAAGATAAGGTAAGATTTGAGGCAAATAAACTTTAAGGTCGTATTAAATAACTTTCAATAAGACTTCTTAACGAGGTAGAACAATTATGGAAATCCCCACATATTCGTTCATACTTTTGCTGTTGCTAGCTTACTGCAAAAAGCTTATTATCGGAGGTCATCATTTCCAAGTTGGCATGCTTAGAAGTATAGCAGCTATGCTTGTTATTTATGCTTAGAAGTATAGCAGCCATGCATGATACATGATGTATGGGGTTTTGTTATGAGTGTTAAATGAATTTGATTGCATTTATTTGTGCCTGTTAGACAAACGTTGAATAAAAGAAAATTGTGATTATGGCAACACCCATCCATTTGGGCACATGTTGGTAAGTGTTCAGAACCACCTTTAAAGAGTGCGTTCACTATTGCATACGGCGTGCAGGTTCTCTGTGTGGTTTTTGACGCACTCCTGCATGTCTTTTAATATGGATCGAAAAGGCTGTGTCAAAAGTCTGCATCACCCGGAAGCTGCACACGGTCGTTCTTTCTCTGCATAAAATCCCCAAGAAAAAAAAACCGCTGTTTTATTTCTGATTGCACCGAACATGGAATAAATACCTCGCAAGCTGAGATTCAGTTTCCTGAATCTCCTGGGACACAAAATGCTCCAAACAACCACTAACTGCCGCTCTAGCCCGTAAACACCTGTAGGAGTTGACACTCCAGCCTCGCAGCATTCCCATTCCAGTGAGAAATGCCTGTACCTCTTGTCCATCTTTTCTGTCTCCCCCAACTCTCCTGAGTGCTATGACCTCTGCCGCAACTAATGTGCTCTCGTTTTCACAAGTGCCATGCCTCTTTTCCTACTCCTGGCACCACCATCTGGTCTCTGTCACCTGGCCGAACACCAGGTCGTGGAGACTACCGTCAAAATCCCAGCGGATGCTTTTGTGAAGTAGGTGCCATGCAGCAGTGCTATGGACCATAATAAGACCACAGGCCCCAGCTGTTTGAGATCTGGAAGGACATCCTGGTGTCAGGTATTTCCACGGAGACCACCCACCAGATTGTGACAACATCCGAAAGCACTGACAGGACTTCAATGGAGGTGTGCAATAGTTGATTAACAACTCCACAGGGAGCCTTGCCACAGGTCGTGGGTCGCCACCAATCCAGAAGCTGTGGCTAGGGGAGGAGCAGTGATTGACCTGTCTGGCCTAGATGAAGTTGGAGGAATAGAGAATGGATCGAAATATGAGTACACAAAATTAAGGCAGGACAACGAATAATGGTGAGAGTTGGCATTTGTGCAAATGGGCAACAACGTTTCTCAGTGTGCCAAATGCACACATACACAGGAAGCACGTGCAAACACCAACTGAAACATGATGTCAATACTCCCTACCCTTCTCAGCCATTTCCCCTTTCCACCCCACAACAGACACAGACTACAATGATGACGCCATGTCAATGGGAACAGCAAACCCTACTCATACACCACAGGAATTCTCCAGTTCCCTTGTGGTATGTGTCGTTTTTGGTCATTTTTGGTGGTTCCTTTTTAAAACATTGGGATTACTGTGAGGTGAATGGATCCATTCAAAGACCATGTGTACTGTTAGGTCCCATGCTGGAATTTGGGAGAGACTAGTGGGGTGAGCCTGTTGTTCTCTGGGTCATCTCTGCAGCACCCCTCCTCATTTCAGAGGACAGTCACATGGTAGCCACCGCTCCACCAGAAGAGAGTACCCCATTGTCAACTTTCCTCTTCAGTAGGGAAAATAATGAGAGAAAGTACTATCACTCCCAAAATTCTCCACTGAGTCCAGGGAAAACCTGGACTTGATCCAGGTATGGTAACATGGAATTCAAGAAGAACATAGGAGGCATTGCGCTATCAAGGTCCAGAAGATTATAAGGACACAGGGAAGTGCTTCCACGCCCAGGTCACCCACAAGGATCCCATTCAACCAGATAGCATGGACTACATCTCGCACAATTCCCCGATTTTCAGCGAGGAAAAACTGAACGAGAATGGGAGACCATACTCATTATTACAAGTGTGTCCTCAGGGAGAGTGGGCCAACCTACAGAAGGGCATTCCAACCCCTTGGAAAGATAACCTAAGGGATCCCCCACCCTGGTCCGCAAAAGAGGAGAAAGTGTGCCACGGACCATTTTTTATAACACTGGATAGATATTCACATTGCAGCCTCCCTCACTCTTCCAGATGAATTTTCAGGCGTAGGCCAACCGGTGGCAGACAGAATAGCATCAAAGGCAGCAACAGCAGGAGAGAAACTATGAGAAGCAGACAGGAAGCTGTAGCTGCAAACAGCAGGCAGACATGAAGTGGCAAAACAGACTAGTGAAAACCAACATGACTGCCCTGCCTCACATATCCTCTGTCTCACTCAGCCCACCCACAGGGGACCTTTGTCCAATCACATAGTAGCCCTCCCCTAGAGTCCCATTTGCAGCCTCGTGCCTGGCATACCAGACCAGGGTATGGGGCAAGGCCGGTTTAACAATCCAAGACACACAGCTCATTTTTGGGTTTCTGGAATGGAGTATGGAAAGTGTTTGCAGAGTACTGGAGAGGAAGCAGAGTGGAGGTGCAGCGTGTGGTGGAGCGGTGCTAACATCCTAGATGGGCAGAACTATGTGGAGAAGGCATTGGTCTGTAGAAGCAGGAATACGATTGGCAAAATAATGTTGGCAGAAGCAGAATTAACATTGTAATGATTTTAATCTATGGCATTGGAGATCTGTTTTATAGAGAAAAGTCCCCTCATCTAATACCACCCACCATGATAATCCAATCACAACATTTTGAGACAAGAAACAGGCTGTTTTTAATTTGAATATTCTGTTTCATTTAAATGATGAATCCAAATTAAAGGTGCCCACCTAACGTTAAATGCTGCAGAAGTCAATTAGAATATTCAACATTAATACAGGCAGCATGTCTACAGAAAAGAAGCACATCCATCCTGCCTGCTATTGTACCACTAATATTTTACATTCACATTGCACACAAACATCCATTCATATAAAAACAAGTCAGAATAACTTTTCTAGATATAAATATGCAATCTTCTCAAATACGAACATTCAAATATTCACAGATTGTTGGCATTACATGTCAAAGAATGCACAAAACATTCCGATAACTTGCAATATATAATTCCCTTACATTTCTCTGACATCATTGAAAAGTGTTGGCATCAGAGAAAACCACTGGATTTGCATATAATCTCTTATTCTAGGGCTAATACTCCTCTAAATGTTGGGCATGGTTGGTTTTAAGCTTGGACATGAATACAAGAACACAGAGTATGGTATGCGTGGTTACTTTGTCGACAGTCGTGTCTTTAGGATAGAAGCTTTTATTTTGGTGAGCGCAATATCTAGGGCCACACAATAATTGGAGTATACATTTAAGATACGCAAGGAATCAAAGCTTCATTTTAATTCACAATAGGAGCCCACTTAGGGCAGAGCACTTTCTTTTCCACGCAATGTTACCTGAAAAAATGACATTGGTTATTTAAATTTACATTATTTTCCTGGGGAAAAAGGGGATACAAAAACCTCCTTCTTCGTTCACTTAAAGGAGTAAACAGTTATATTCTAGATTTCTCTTTTTATGTAAACTATGGTTCTCACAGGTAAATAAGTCTATCAATTCCTGCAAAACTGTGAATCACATTTAACACCACAACACACATCCAGATATACATTGCTCCTGTTAAAACTCAGAAATTAATGAATATTTGGCTACAGCCAGAGATTAATATGTGTCCCTTTCATGCCTTGTACCCATTTAGTGGCATAGCTTGTAAAGGATTCGCCCCAAAGACAATCCGAGGATTAACTTTCCTTAAACATATATCTAAATGCACAGTGGTTGCTGTCCTCACTGTTGGGTTGCCTTGCGAAAGGCCCAGGACAGGTAGGAAATGTGAGGTTTGCATCATGAAAGGTGACACAGACAATTTATTGAATATGTAACAATAGGCTTTCATTAATAAAAAGGTCAGGATGGTGTAAAGCCTAACTTGCCCTAATGCTAAGGTGGGACTTCCCTACCTAAAGAAACTAAGGATAGTCTGTGTCAGTACATTCAACTGAAAAGTCTGTCTGTGCCCAAAACCTATCCTTGCCCTCACAACTAAGACAAAACAATGGGCCTCATTACGACCCTGGAGGTAACCATGCCGCTTTTTGTGGCATGGCTACCCCCATTCCGGGTACCAGGTCCAGGTTTCTGAATGGGGAAATACCAGGCCATTCCGACCTTGGAGGGCCCCATTCAGGGAACCCGGACCCGGTACATACCCATTCCCATTTCAGCCCCCATAGGGCTCAATGGGAATGGGGATGATGCTAACAACGGGCCCGTTAATGACGGGCCCATTGTTAGCATCCTGGTCTGCTCGCGGGACCCGCTAAGGACGCCTGGTTTTACCAGGCGTCCTTAACGGGTCCCGCGAGCAGACCTCATAATGAGGTGGTAGGGGGTTAACAGGGCCAACAGCTCTACCGGCCCCGTTAACCCCCTACCTCCAGGGTCGTAATGAGGCCCAATGTGTAGCGATGTCAACCATCAACTAAATAGTGTTCCAAAAGTAAAGTTCTGAGCTATTTACAGCTCGGCTTACTCTTCAACCTCTTTTCCCCAAATGTCAACAAATTCAGTACAGTGTTCAAGTTAGCTTCTTTTGGATTAAAAGCCATAAAGTCCCACACTTTTGTAAATGTCAGGATTCACTTCCCCAAGTCCAATATAGTTCCAGAACAGCAACTCTCAGGATTCAGTTCCCCTAGTTAAATATCAAAAGATGTTGCAAAAAGAAGTATCTTGAAGCTGCATATTTAAACTGAACTTCTGCAATTATTAAGAGCTCAGGGATCCCTTCCCCAAGTCTCATTTGCACCAAGGGTAGTTTTCCTTTTGACACAATTGCAGGTTTCCTTGTTAGAATATAGGGGTTCTCTGGTCTTGGTGCAGTTGTTAGACCGCATGTTACACCCATTACAGGTCATGCAATCACAAACCTTGAATTCTCTTCCAACAGTTCATTATTCAACATATAGGAGTTCTCTTTGTGTAGTTCAATTTTCAATAAACCCTTCAGTATTTAAGGTTAGCAGTTTTTTCGTTTCATTTAGTTCAATATTCAATATTAGCTGTTTCCTGTTGGATTTAGTTTGATATTCAATAGAAGCAGATTGCTTATTTTCATTCAGTTCGGCATTCAATATTAGCAGATTTGTCTCGGGAGGATAGCTCAGCGGCAATGTGCTCGCCTTGGAAGCAAGATGGCACTGAGCAATACGGGTTCGATCCCCAGGTCCGCGCTTAGAAACCTCTCGGTATTAAGCGCGTTATAAATAACCTATCATATCATATCATACTTCATCTCTCTCGTGACTCCCCTTTTGTTAAATGTAGTTTTGCTCACAGTTCGCATCGCATAGCTCCCCCTTTTTTTAAAAGGCTTTCTTTCTTCATGCAGAGGCTTTCGACAACATATCTCTTGATACACAACCACCCTGTTACTTAGTATTCCTTACCTTCCCATTGCATCATTATTAATTCTTTAGCATTGTTCAGGGATTGTAAACGTATATTTCCTCATGCTCTATTATTCTGCTACATTGAATTAACTTGCACCTTTCATATACCGGGTTTCCCATTATCTGAAACTCACCGGTTGTGTTCTTGGCATTCATCTGGATTCTGTTGAAACGTCTTTTTCCTCTAAGGTCAGGGCCTCGGCCCCTCAAATACTCCTGGGATCTCTTCTCAGCCCAGGGGAACAAGCATGTTTTCCTAATTACTACATAAGGGATCAGCATGCCTCCTGAATCCCTTCTCTGGACTTCGTCTCCCTGGAGACACGGCACCCTTGCCACGCTTCCTCTCTCTGCCTCACTCTTCAGACTCTCTGCATCTCATATTCTCCTTCCCCATCAGCTGTTCCTGTGCAACTCTGGCATCTCAGCTGCTCTCCCAACTCGCTTGCCTTCCTTCCTGTTAATACTCATTTTATACACTCCTGATACTTTGATAGGTTGCAGGTGGGCATTAGTTTCAATTGCCTGACTTTGCCCGAACCTATTAGTCAACAAGTCTGTTCAGTATACTGGTGTGCCTCTTTAGTCACCGTCTTCATCCCAGTACCAAAGTGGTGAGAGTAAGTTCATTACCCACAGTTGCTTCTTTCTCATCTAAGTACTGTCAGGTACCCCAAGAAGGGATGAAAGGCAAATTGATCTACAGTAACCCATAAAGGTTGGGAGAGGGTTAAACTGGTTGTCACCAGGATAAGGGGGATACTGCGTCTCATTGGAACGTACCCCATTCCCAACCCTTCTTCTCTTTCTAGTACTTCTGGATTGATAATATCTCCTGTTCTCCTCAGGGACATGGGGATATGGGGAGCAATATCTGATAACCACCTTTTGGATAGAGGTCCTTTTCTGAAAAGAGAATGGGCAATACTGTGTCTCCCCTAAGTGCATCCCACTTCCAATTCCCAAGGACCCTCAACCCAGGTGATCCTCCCTCGCTTGTCCACCCCCACGGTTGGGATCCAAAAGCGATGGCCCTTCCCTGGCCACCTGCTTAGAGGATCCAAGTGGAGTAGATGTGAGGACACCCCCAGGTTTCTCACAGAAAATCAACAGACAGCTCCAGGCAACTGTATCAAGTACACTCTGCTCCCAATCGGTCCCCTGCTTCCAAAATCTCTTCCAAGCAATCTGGTTCTGTCTTGGGAAAGGGTTCTGCATTTGGCTCCCTTCAGAAAAGGATTTCTTGAGGAGGATTTCCATCGGCTGCATCCCCATAGAACCCCAATCAGCACTTCACCTGTCACACAACCTCTGTTGTCTTCCTAAGGAACTCTCTCATCTTCCTGTGTGTTTGGCCTTAAATAATTTATAAACTCCACTCATGTAGCATTGTTTGATGCAACAATTTCTGATTGATTTGGGCCTATGATGGGTTCTCTTCAAATACTGACACTCCCGTTTATCCTCCCCTTACTTTAATTGGCCAATGTATTTTTTGACTTGACCATTGGAGTTTTTTATCTACTCCCCTCCTCAATTTTGATCAAATTAGACTGAAATGTATTTTTTCTTTATCAGTTCTTGTATGACTTGGATGAACCAGCACCATTCCATATTTGTGGACATCCTTCATGTGTCAATGGCAGGTAATATTAGAAAGTTATCAAAATATAAAATTTATTATTAACACACTCATGTAAATTGTGTTTGCAGGCAGATGATGCATAGTTCTTTGCTGACTTTAACTTGACATTTTTTAAATCAAGAAAATGACTCAAACGTCATAGGCAATAATATGATGTCAGTATTTCTTGCCTTTTGAGTAACACATTTACTTTATTTCCAAAGATGTGAATTACATGTTTATTGGAGCTCATTATTAAAAAAATAATGTTCTGAACAAATATTCTGAGACTCCAGGCCATGAATCAGACATACAATAGATAATGGCTTATTGCACTGCCTCAGGACAAAGGTTTGTGGTTTATGTAGGGACCTGGTAGCAACCTTTATTAAAGAAGCAGTCCTATGACTTTTTGACAGTACTTCCCTCCAGCCATGAAGTTCCACACAAACTAAGCTTTGTAATGTAGTCTGTGTGAGAAAACAAAGGATGTCTCACCTACTAGTCTCTGAGGCACTCTCTCTCAGATGGCCAGGGCATGGCCATCACCTTTGGATCCAGACCCTGGGGGTGGACCTGTGTGGGAGTATCACCTGGGTGGGGGGTCTTTGGAGAGTGGGGGTGAGGCAGCCAAAGGTGAGACGCAGTATTCCCCCTTTCCTGTACCCATGCCCCATCCTATTTTTTAAGATTCTCCAATGTCCCAACTCCCCCACCTTTCTGCACAAACACTAGGCCGAGGAAGAGGGTGGCTGAGAGTAAAGAGGCTAACTCTTACATATTTTATTGGACATGTCCCGCTAATTGGGTCAGGCAAAGTCAGGCACTTGAGTTTAATCACATACATCTGATACCCATTAGCTCTCCCCACACGGCTAAAAGGCGTAACATTTGAGGAAGAAATTGAACCAGAGGAAACTGAGAGAAGTAACTTAGGCTTTGGAGAGGCCAATGAGATACGTACCACTGAAGCAAAAAGGGAAGAGGAACCTACCATCCATCTCGACCTAGCCTTTGCCCAGCAAAAAGATCCAGTGCTTGCAGAGGCTTTCTTACAAGTGATTCGTGAGGGAGAAATACAAGAAAAGGGAAGCCCCTTTTTCTTCCTGAAACAGGGGTTGTTATATAGAAGGAAACCTCCAGGGAAAGCCTAAGTAAGACTCAATTAGTAATACCCAAAACCCATCGCAAGCTCGTGCTACAGATTGCACACTCTCATTTGACAAGGGGACACTTGGGACAATCTAAAACCCAAGCTCACATTGGGAAATTCTATTGGCCATGCTGACATAGAGAACTTGATTCAGACATGCGAGATATGCCTAAAAAACAGCTCACACATTGCCCTAACTGCTCCTCTAAACCCATCACCAATAATGGAAGTCCCTTTCTCTAGAATCGGGATGGATATCATTGAACCGTTGGAAACTTCTAAACTGGGCAATAAATGTTGTCATAATTGATGATTACGCTACCCGGTACCCAGAAGCTTTCCCCATGCAGAACATTACAACCCAGCAAATTTTAAAACACCTGATGCCATTTTTTTCTAGGGTTGGTTTCGCCAAGGAAATTCTTACGGATCAGGGATCCAATTTCATGAGTAAGCTCATGGATGAAGTTAAGGAATTACTACACATTACCACCTTAAGGACCTCAGTTTACCACCCCCAAATGGACAGATTGGTAGAGAGATTTAATAAGACCCTCAAAATTATTCTGAGGAAGTTAGTAGACGAAGACAATAAGGACTTGGATCGTATGATCCTGTCGGCCCTATTTGCAGTGAAAAAGACACGTCAGTCATCCACTGGTTTCTCCCCTTTCGACTTACTGTGCTGTAGAGAACCAAGAGATGTCTTTGACATGCTCTGGGAGACCTGGTAAGAAAGAGAAGAGGCGCCAGTCCCCCTCTCACAGACAGCTACCTGATTGTGTGAGCTCATGAAACTCATCCGGAGTCTAGTCCACACTCATATTGAGAAAGCTCAAGCCAAACAAATATGTACCTATGACAAGGAGGTAAATCTAAGGTCATTTTCAGTAGGACAAAACGTGTTAGGCCCTATGAGGTACTAAAGCAAACAGGAACCTGTACCTATAAAATAGCCCAACCCGATAGAAGGCAAAAAACCCACCTCTACCACGTAAATCTCCTGAAAGAGTGGAAAAAAATTCCTTCTGCTGCTACCTCATCTATATTATCTTGTTTGGCACCCATGGAGTTAAACAACTCCGAAACTTATTCCCCAAGAACTATCGAAAGATAAACAAAAGGATTTGAACAAACTAATTACTGCATACCCCGATGTATTTTGTGGGAAACCAGGGAGGGTACATGGTACTTACCACTATAAGAGAACTCCAAGGGGAAAAGTGGTCAATTTGAAGCCATACAGAGCCCCAGATCCACGAAAGCAGGTAGTCATTGATGAGGTTAAGAAATTGTTAAAGGCAAACATCATCGAGCCCTCTTTGAGTCCATGGTACTCCCCTATTGTGTTGGTGACTAAACTCGATCACTCTTGGAGGTTTTGCATAGACTTTAGGCAGGTCAATGCCATCTCCACCTTCGATGCCTATCCTATGCCATGTATCAATGAATTAATAGATAAACTTGGAAATGCCATATTCTTGTCAACCCTAGATTTAACCACAGGATATTGGCAGGTCCCTGTGCAAGGAGGTGATAAGGAAAAAACAGCTTTCTCTACGCCAATAGGGCTATTCCAATTCAATGTCCTCCCTTTTGGATTGCATGGGCTCCAGCAACTTTCCAACGACTCATGGGCAGTATGTTACAGCCTTATTCCGATTTTTGTGGGGCCTAGATAGATGACATAGTAATTTATAGTAAAACCTGTGAAGACCATCTTTTCCCTCTTTCTACTATTATGAGTACTCTCTGAGAGGTCGGCTTAACTGCCAATCCAACAAATGTAAGCTGGCTCAGTCAGCAGTGAAATATCTAGGCTGCTTTGAAGGGAATGGCAGTGTCCAGCCCCAGCAAGAAAAAGTGAAAGCCATCCTAGATGCTCATACACCAAAGACCAAGAGAGATCTCAGGGCATTCCTAGGATTGATTCGATATTATGATAGGCTTATCCTACATTTTTCAGATAGAACAGCCAGAGTGACAGACAAACTAATAAATACGGAACCCCAGAAAATGTGTTGGGCTGAGGAGGGCGATGCTTGTTACAATATCCTGAGACAAACCTTATGCCAAAATCCAATATTAAAAGTAGTAGACCTCTCAAAGGAATTTGTACTGCAGACCGATGCCTGCCTCACAGGGTTAAGGACAGTATTATCGCAAATACACGATGGATTAGAACACCCCATCTTATTCACAGGTCATAAACTCTTGCCCCAAGAGAAATGCTCTGTGTTGGAACTGGAAGCCCTTGCCATCATAGGGGCAATTGTCCATCTTAGACACAACCTTCTAGTGAGATAATTCACACTCATTACTGACCACTCACCTTTGGTACAGATAAGTCAACAAAAGGACTCTAACCCTCGAGTCTTGCGATGGTTCTTAGACCTGCAACCCTACTGTTTCACTGAGGATCACCGAAAAGGTAAAGAACAGGGGAACATTGATTTCCCGTCCCGGTATCCCTGCGAAACAGATGGGCTACATCGTATAGGGAAAGGGTATTGCATTTGAATCCAGACCCTGGGGTGGACCAGTGCGGGAGAATCCCCTGGGTGGGGGGTCTTTGGAGAGTGGAGGTAAGGCAGCCGAAGGTGAGATGTGGTATTCCCTCAATTCCAGTACTCATGCCCCATCCTATTTTTAAAGATTCTCCAATGTCCCAACTCACCCCTTTTCTGCCCAAAACACTGGGCCGAGGAAGAGGGTGACTGAGAGTAAAGGGGCTAATTGGACATGTCCCGCTATTCAGGTCAGGCAAAGTCAAGCACTTGACTTTAATCACATACATCTGATACGCATTAGTTCTCCACACATGGATAAAAGGCAGAACATAGAGACACACTCTCAGCAAGATGTAACACGAGAAGGAGCAGATCTTCTGGGGTGAAGGCGAACCCACTGGAGCATAACGACCGATCGAGGGATAAGAGAGAAGGGTAGGGAAACCCAGATGATCCCTGCAGGAGGTTGTTGCCTACAAAGAGCTGTGAAAGATATGTGGAGAAGGCCAAATCCCAGACAAGAAGACTGCATTGTCTTTCAAGGATGTCAGCAAGCCTCCCGGGTGAACGACAGAGTTAGGGAGGTGAGTCCAAGTCTGTGGTATGAACCTTGACTCGTGAATTAAAGTCGCAAACACAAGAAAGGAAGTGAAACAGCCGGTGAGTTGGTGAACGATATGAAAGGCCGGTGTGTGTTAAGGAAAGATTGAAGTTGCTACAGTACATCTCACAATTGAAGGCTGCACGCGTGCTGATGAGACGCAAAAGAAGGCAGGCCGGTGGTGAACTTTAACTTACCAATAACTGTGAAGCCAATGATACAGGTTAGCGGAGTGGTCCTGCGACAGTAAATAGCCCACTCAAAAGTGTCTGTGAAATATGTGACATCTTGTTATAAAGCAGCAAAGTGAATAAACTCTGAAATGCGCAATGGCCAAGGTTAGCCCCGGAGAAATGGTAGTTAAAAGTTGATTACTTTGTGCTTATGGTGCTGAACTACCAAAACCAAGAGACACTGGCGCAAATAACACAAGAGTGTGAGCTGAAGTGAAAGTTGAAGTGCTCATGCAGAGTTTTATGGAAAAGCCTTGCACAGTCGAAAGTCTTTGACATCAGTGAAAGGTCTGAGCCTGACTGAGGGAGACCTGGAGCACGAAATAAGTTAATGGAGTCCCTAAAGAATGTGAATAAAGCTTGTGGAAGGGAGCACCTGCAAGTGCTGTGAGTTCAAGGTCTGAGCCTGGCTGAGGGAGATCTGCGTTGAATCAGGTACTTGTTGTTTAAGAGGTCTGAGCCCAGCTGAGGAAGACCTATGTGAACTTTTTGTTGAACTGTGAATGAACCTTTGGTGAACTGGAATTAGTGACTTTAATGTGGAAGGCCAAGCGTGCCTTGAACCACTTGAGGCCTTTTTGATTTGACAAAGACTGACCAGGACTGTGTTTTATTTATTATTTGATGGTAGAGACTACACACACCATAGCTATAGTACAAAGCAGGGGTTTTTCCAAACCCCAAAAATTGAATCAAGGTTTTGAACTTGTACCTCTTGTGTCAGTGTCATACTTGTGATTTCATGCCTCCCTTACATATGTTATGTTTAAAGACCAGAGCATGTGCTCTGATAACCCACAGCTTCATCCGTTCAGCTCAATCAATGGATTTATTACTGATGAATGGTATGCCTGGTTTACCAAAATGCTGCCCTCTGGACCTTCTGCCTTGAGAACTGAGCACTGAATAAGCACACGCCAGATTTACAAGATTTCCGCTGCACTGACCATTTTCAAGTGACATGCATCCAGAGAACCCTTCTTGTGGTGTCATTTGCATTTAGTGACTATCATTTAATAATGTAGGCCTTCACAAATGTAATTCATTCTGCATTATATATACTGTACATTGTCTTGCCATCTCATTGAATATTTGAATACACTTTATGTGTTACTTGTGTTACGTTGCTGCACAATTCAGACATTTAACATTATAACAATGAAAAGCCATGCAAAATGCACTTTATTTAGTGAAATGCACCTATACTTGTATTAAATAAACGTGACAACACCCAGGGGGCTGGAATAGCTGAAGAACAGAGGAGGGCATGAAAGCTTAACAGCAAAGATGTTGTTGGCAGTGGGAGGAAGAGAAGGACTGAAGGGGGAGTTACTGTCTGGAGGAATCGTGCCAAAGGAGAGTTTAAGGAGAAGATCACAGTACTTTTAGAGAGGGTTGGACTCCAGGACTTGCCACCTGATTTAATTTTCAGTCAGCCTAGACAAGTAGCGATCCATTTTTCGAATCACATTTTTTTAATCACTTATCGCACGGTCTGAATTAATAGACAGGAATCTCACGTGAGTTGAATATACAATGTGTTAACCAAATGCGTTTGATTATATATGTTACATATTGTTGCATTGTTGTGCATAGCTTTAAATGTTTTTTTTTCTTTTTGACTACTCACTTGGTTTACGAATTACTAACTTCACATTGGAAGATACAAGAGACTTCCGAATGCACATTTATGTTTCCACTTATAGATTACCATTCATATGTAGTGCCAAAAAACACAATCAATAAATATATGTTTATATTTTTATCATACATCGTAATCCACAAGGATAAGTGTCTTTTTTTAAAAAGCCGTGTTTAAAAGGAGACTATTACACATTAGCTACTCTTCTTTTCACCGACTCCGGGTTCTTCGCATTCATTTGCCTCACTGTCAGTCCAGTCATGTGATGATGTTTAAATGCGATAACAGATGTTAGAAGCCCACCAATGTAATCCTGCACTCAAGGAGGCGCCAGGAGGTTATTGGAAGAAGTCAGCAAAGAGGAGGTTAGAGAATTTATAAAGTATGCAAGAAGATTAAGAGAGGAGGTTGAAGGACAATAGGAAAGCAGTGGGTGTCATAACAGGGAAGCTACCAGCAGCTGGAGGAGATACCTGCTGAAGGAGGGGAGAAGTTTCAGGAAGGTACCGCAGGGCAGGAAGAAAGTATCAAACTGCATATAGGGACCGGTTGAGGGTGAACCCCCGATATGACGGGGAGGAGCCCGGACGGGGCATGTACTTGTGACATGCTGGCGAAGAGGGAAGGACCAGCTAAGGCTCTAGGGTACTTGACAGATAGAGAGAGGCAGAGGGTTGGGCCTGTCACTTTAACCATCCACACTCTGGTACCCCAGGAACTTTGCTCTGTAGAGATACAGGAAAGCAATAACCCTAACCAACTACTTTGCCAGTGGGCATCTGATGACCAGGTACTATCATGAAAATTAGTAGATCCTCGCCGTACTGTGGACACCATAGGGGAAAATGTTATAGGTGAAATTAGACCTCCCCGAGTAAGCCTGCACAAAGACATTATGAGAAGTGGACCCTAACTTAAGCAGGGTGCCAGAGGAGGAACTGGCAAGAAACATTTAAATTACCTTTTTCACATACCGTTTTTTTTTCTTCATTTTGGCCCCAATCAGTCCACAAAATCCCTAATAAACCCTTCTACACGTTCACATTTGAATCAGTTTTGTTTTTTGATCCCAGTGCCACCCTCATAGTACCCGCTAGAAGTACTAGGAGCACTTAAACAAAACAGGAAAAGGACATTTTTTTTTAATCAGTGTTATCTCAAAAGAACATAGGTTTTAATTAAATGATTTTTATTTTAAATGCATTTGTCAAATTTATTTTTCAACCCAGGAGTTTTAAAAATGTCATTTTATTTCATAGTCTCAGCTATGCTGCACACTGTTCCAAAGAATCCGGTGGAATATGACTTGGATTATTTCATTTGAATGCACAGGCCATTGGCGGGTCTACCAATTGACTTTCTCAACTATGGGTTATGGCCTGATGTGATGAAATGTTTAAGATGGTTTTGGTTGACCTTTTAGGTTAGCTTTGATTTTTTTGGCGGGTTTCATGAGTTTAATTCTGTGTGTGCTATTAGAGGATGCAATATTTCTCTATCGGTAGGTTAGCTAAGATGGTGGTGAAGTCGTGCCTCAGCCATGATTCAGTGATGAAGCATTGCTATTCTGTCCGCTGAAATTGCAGGTTAATGTCTGCTTTTGACTGCTGACACAATGCGGAAATGGGCACATGATAGAATGTGCGACTGTGGGAGGAATCCAACACGTGGAACCTGCTTCTTTTTTCCGGCACAAAGTGTATGGTTTTTGTTAGAGTCATTCTGGTTTCAAGGTTCATTATATGTTGTGCTCTGCGCCAGACAGTGTTCTTGCTTGCATACGAGTGGGGGAAGATCGGCTATAGATGGGTGACTCTGTGAGCATTCTTTGGTGTGTGCGGGGTTCATAAATATGGTAATGTGCTGGGTGGTTCGAGTGTGAATGTGAGTGATGCTGGTGAATCTTAGTGTGGAAGAATGCAGCACATTGTGAGGTTAGTGGCAGTGGGCGAGGGTCAGCTGTAGGAGAGGGTGTGTGTTGAGGAGCGACTGGCAAGCATGGCAATGGCTGTGGAACATGTCATGAAGTGCTTGAGTCAATGGTTCACTGAGTGAGTCAAAATGCTGGCAGGTGTGATAGTGGGATGATGACTGGAGAGAGTGAGAGTGGTTGATAGGTCATAGGAGGGTTAAGGCAGTGTTGGACATTGGGAGAGTATGCATAGTGGTAGTTCAAGTGCTCACAGGCGAGTTTTGGCCACAGTGGGAGCTAATGAATTCATCTTTTGTAACACGCTCAATACCTGAGAGCAGTCTCAAAGCACTGGACTGCGGTTCAAACTTGTGTTGCTCTGCATTGTCTTGCGTCCAAGACAAACACGTCGCCCCTGAGCTATTCTCCCAGCCCAGCTAGTCGTTGAACGATTGGTGATGTCATGGGTAGCGTTAGTTGTGCAGAGAGAGGAGAGTAGAGGCTTGTATGGAAACGTAATGAGAAGGGTGGGCTGGGAAATGAGTGATAACATGAATGGAGATGTGAATAGGGACAACAGTGATCCATCAAGAGTTTGAAAACCCAGTAAGAGGTGACTGAACACACTGGAATGAATGGGTGATGTAAACAGACATCGGCTAGCAGTGTAACAGCTGGCGGCATTGCTCTGTACTGCAGGCCACACTCAGCTCATTTCAAGTGTGTCTGTGGCTGGGAGCTGGTGGCAGAATCAGGAATGTGGGGGACTAAGGTGCAGTGGATGTCGAGCATTTGAGTGTTGACGTTTGACATGCGAGCCAAGCAACCGATGGCTAAGCCAGATCCGCAGCATCCATTTAAGCAAATGAAAAGTGTCACTATCCCTTCTGTGCTAACATGATGACATATCTGTGAGTTGCTGGGAGCAGAGCAAATGTTGATTTTCTCATTGCAAAAAAGTGGGTCACTCCTAGATGTATTCCATTTACAAAGTAGGCGCCAATCAGAAAATCTTGACCACACATTTGACATTCAAACGTTGCAGTCTGATTATGTGAGTGATTATAATTTTCAAAATGAACCTTATTTCTTACTATAGGCAAAACTGTTTAAATACATCTGCTGTCTTTGCACTGGACCCTTCTGTTAAACAAGGTAGGAATTGTTGTGGAGCTTTACTGCTGGCCTTGGTGCTGATTTATGGAAAGGTCCCTTAAGGTCAATTTACCTATGATCCAAAAATATTGACTGGTACATGTAGGTCAGCCTCTTTTTGCGATATCATTCCCTGATTCACCACTGTGTCAGTATATTTTCCTAAATTTAAATTGAGTGTTCTGGGTGGGAATTTAATATGGGAAGAAGATTGTGTTAGATTTGAATTTTCAGATTCGGCCCATTATGATGCAGAATTTACGAATTATTTGGAAATCCTGCTTCCAGCTCGAAATTGCAACCAACTACACAAGGCAATCCAATGGAGTGCTCACCCCAGAAGGATATCACCCAGAGGAGGCATAACGCATTCATTGCACTTCAATTGTTTGCTCTTTGTTGAAAGTGTGACTGACAAAATGTAAATCTCTTGCCTCATACTCTCAAACGAAGCTATATACAAAGAAATTCCAATCCTTAGAATTGTCTGAAAGCCCCTTTCCCTTATTTTGCTTGGTTCTGTTGATATAATCAAAGATATGTGAATCAAGCTGAAAAGTAGGGTAGTGTCACAGGAGATGCTGCACAGAATGGTTCTTCGGAGACTGGTAAATTACAATTGCAGATTCCAAGGGAATAAGGGAATGCAGAGTATCCTTTGAAGATCAGTGGGCACCCTTTGCAAAAAAGGAATGATGAGTGAACAGGTAGGTGAAGAATGACATATCGGAGTCTTCTTCACTTGCGACAAAGTGGGTGACACAAGGAGGGTTGTCAGTTGAGTGCCACACTCTGGGGTGCCTGAGAGCTTCATCTGTTTTTTACAAAATGTAGTGCAGGGCAGAGTATGTTTATGATAACATTGAAAAGTGATGGCTGGTATGTTTTGAATAGATTATATATAAACCACTCGCAAACATCTAGGCACCCCTCCAGGCCATGGTTTTTCACCCTCCACTCCATTCCAGAAAGGGAAGAACCACATGCAAATCAGGCCTGTCCTGACCCAAGAAGGGACATTCCAACACACACTACTAAGTCACATCTCTTTTGCACAAGAACACAAGCAACACCAAATATGTCTTGGCCTCTTTTTGGGTCATAAGTCTGGTGCTGCTTTCGTCTGTAGGCACAGGAAGCTTGAAACTTACATCTCTTGCAATAGTCAGATTGAGTGGGACGGGTATGTCCAGATAACGGCTGTTCCCTGCGGAACCAGAGTGAAACCTCTCTGATGATGTCCAATGAGGCCAAAACATGTATGGGGTTGCCTGTGGTCTCTTAAAGATAGGATATGGCTTAGCAGGTCAGACTTCACGGCCCTATTTGGGCAGGGGCAAGCCTGATATTCATAGGAGATTTCCCCTTATGTAATGGCACAGCTGGCTGAAAAACAGTGGTTTTGAGGGTGGCCCAGAGCAAGGTCTGAGGTTGTGATCTATTCTAAAGCTACCATCCATCACTCTTCAGAGTTCCCAATGTCTGTCTATACCTTGTCATGAAACCCAGGTTATAATGCAAATCAAGCCCTGGCTATGGCAGTCAACATTTCCAGGGAATATCTGCAGCATCGTTTTGTCTCACCAGGTCCAGTGAGAAGTAAAAAAAGGCTGCAGTATACATTGGCCAGGTGTGATTGACACCCCTCCTCCAAATATATATGAATAGGACTTTCATGAAGCAGATACGTTTATGACCAAAATAATTGTGTCACCCCTTGAAGGGGGGCGGGGGGGCAAGCATATAGTGAGTCTGGATATTTTGACCAAGAGGAAAATAAGGGCATATCATCCTCCCTGGTTGCTGATACTGGGTTCTAAGATCATGTTCTCTTTGCTGCAGTGGTTTGAAGTGATATACACATTGAAATGTCTCCAAAATGTTGCAATTGATGTTAGTGAAAACCATGGCTCTAGACTCAAATACCTGCTCACATAATCTAATTATGCATAGTAAAATCCCAAAATGTCACTGATCAAACAAAAGTATATGACACTAAACAAATCTAAGACCTCCCATAAAGTCATTGTGGTTTGTGGCTTCTTTGACTGACACTGAATGGGCCACCAAAAGCATAATTAAATCCGTGCTGCACAGAGATATGGGATGTGGTGCAGGCCGCTAATCAGCAATAGCGTTGTTTTCAATGAGAGATACCTGGGGTCTGGATCCACGTTCAATTAAGCAAAGGTAAGAGAAGATGTCTGCAAGAGCCTCTCTTATTGCAGGCCTGTGCTGTAGACTATTTCTTCCTGTTGCCAACGTTCTAAAAGGACATGAGATGCATAAGAAAAGGAGCTCCTCCTGTCTCGCATGATTCCTCACTCTGGCTGCCATGAACAACAGGTTCAGAGAGGCAGGTGGAGCAAGGAGCGAACCAAGACCCCATGCTGTGGCACCAGAGTTGTTCCCAAGCCTGGTCCATCTCAATGCTGTTACTGCCAATGGCATTGGGAATGGATAGGTGGGTTGGGCTCGGACAGAAATGTAACAATCCACCTTCTCTGAGTGCTGACTCCTCTTCAGTGCTGATGTGTGGGTGAAGAGCACTGACATTGTGCAATCTTCTCCTAGGGCTTTTGCCTCTTTAATGTATGTGCACAGTCTCGGGAGGATAGCTCAGGGGCAACGGGTTCGCCTTGTAAGCAAGAGGACGCAGAGCAACACAGGTTCAATTAAACACGTTATAAATAACCAATTACAATGAGAATGCAGCTTTGCTCCCATCTCCAACTGTATATTTCTGTTTTAGAGGACCAAGGGCCAGAAGGTTAGAGGAGGGGAGGAGTCACCAGCAGCAACCTGAGACTGCATAGGAAGTTGACGGAAATCATTGACAAAAGGGATGTGTGGTTGTGCAGTTGATGACTGTCCACTGCAGTAAGGCAAATAGCTAGACATTTGATGACAATACTTGCCACTGTGATACGTTCCCGAGTATGTGATGCCAATCTTTGGCAAACACTGTCCTCCTTTAGCCCTGTTGTCTGCTGCCCTGGTGCCCCTGCCAGTGACCTAGGACGTGCACTATGTGAGTTGGCTATGCAACAAAGAATGTTGGTTTTGCCGTTGCTTCTTTTCTTTGTAAGTGTGGAAACAATACTGGAAAAAGCATAAAATGCTGTTGCCAGAGGTCAGTGAAACCCTCTCATTACAGAGCTACGCTAACACATGTCTCGGAAACGAATGCAATCTTTACTACTCAAGTGTAAGAAACGGCATGGTTGTCATTTTCTGTCCCAATTAACAAGATTCCATTAGTAATAATGCCTTTTAGGAAATGGCAATGCTTGAAAACAATGCCTATTATCATATTGAGATTATGGGTGCAAGAGTTTTGATAACTAATGCAATCAACGGCATCTGCGGTTTCAGCCATTCCAATATCCCAAGCCGTATGTGATGCTCTTTTAGATTTCTTCACTGATAAAATTATTACAATTCGGGGAAAGATTACACAGGGCCTCATTATGAATCAGGCGTTAAGGGGTTAACGGCGCCGTAAACAGCGCCGACCATTAGCGCCTGATTACAAGGTCCATTAGCGCCATGGTGATATTAACGCCTGCTTTTTGCAGGTGTTAAAATCCATGGCGCCAAGGGACCATGGTGCTAATTACGCCACCGTAATTTACGGTGCCGTAATTAGCGCCTTCCCCACTCCCATTATGCCCTATGGGGCAAAAATGGGAATGGGAAAGGGTAAATGGGGAATGGGGATTTACCGCCCCACTCACCTTGGAATGGGGCGGTAAATCCGCCATCCACCATGGTGTAAACAGAGTTTACACCATGGTGGTAAGGGTACGACCCAGGCGGTAACTTACCGCCTGGGTCGTGATGAGGCCCACAGTGTCTACCTTGTCTTCTGTTTATTTCAGAAACGAGTTCTAATGAGGTAGAGATGCAGTTTTTGGCCTTTCCTGCCCGATTACTGAAGACCAAGCTCTCAAGGTTATTGCACAACTTAGACCCTCCTCTCCCTACACTGTATAGCCTTAAAAAAGATCAAAGAGTTAGGTGTTGATATTGTACCAATGCTGACGTTTGCTCTTAGCCACTCTTTGGCAACTGGGACCTTTCCTTCAGACCTGAAGCCTGCTACAGTTTCCTCTAGTCTGAAGAAGCCGTTGCTGGATCCAAAAGCGCCCACCAATTTTAGGCCAATCTCCCTCCTTATGTTTTGAATGAAAGCACTGGAGACAGTTGTTATGCCCCAGTTTTGAGACTTCTTCGAGGATTCTAACATGCCTGATGCATTCCAGGCGGGGGTTTGACCCGGAGTGGGTACGGAATCTATGCTTGTCTCCGTTATCAATGACCTAACTATGGTTGAGGATCAGGGAGGAGTGGGTCTGCTTATTTTTTAAGACCTTTCAGCAATACTTGGCACAATTGGCCATCTCATCTTCTGCCGCTGCTTGGAAGAAATCGGCATTGGCGGTGCTGCTCTCGGGTGGTTTCAATCATTTCTCACCAATCGGACACAACTACTTTCTCTTCCTCCTTTTTCTTCGCTCCTTCTTCTCTTGCCTGCGGGGTTCCACAGGTTTCAGCTATTTCACAATTACTCTTTAATATTTATGTTCTGCCACTTGCTAGACTAATTCATTTCATTGTGTGGCTCTTCTATGCCTACGCAGATGACACAGAGTTGGTGTTGAGAATTGACCGCATATATGATTCTGTGGCATCCCGTTTTAGGAACTGCCCAACTGACTTGGGCTGCTGGATGAATGCCATTTGGCTGAAATTTAATGCCAAAAAGACTGAGGTTTTGATTTGGGCCACTCTTCTCACATTCAATATCTGTGGACCACTGATTTTTGGCCTGCCTCACTAGGCCCACAACCTCGTCCTGTTCCTCAGTTTATGAAGTTTGGAATTAAGATCGCCTCTTCCCTCTCTGCACTACCACGTTAGTGACATGTGTGATTCTGGCCACCATAAATTTAGAATAATGAGAACGGTGATCCCGTGTATCAGAACCCACCTACGTTTTATAGTGGTCTCTGCAAAAATGTCAGGAACATTTGAAGTGGGAAAAGCGACCAAAAGGCTCCCACCAATCCCCTCTCAACCATGGCCTAGAGGATCACGGCCCAGACACCCGCCGCGAGAGGAGTTTGCCCATCTCCCAGACGACCAAATACCCTGGTACAAGAACATACGAATGTGCCCACTCGCATGCCCACCCGCATGCCCACCAGCCTGCCCTGCACATGCCGACACCTGCGGCATGGATGAACTCGACTAAACCATCTAGCACCAAATCGACACATCGTTAGAGATGCCATGACGACCTAGCTAACGGTCAGCACAGTCGTGCAACATACACACTGGACACTCCCACATCAATTCACACGAAGAACATGCTCAGTGCTATGACGTAGGCGACGGACACACCCACGGAGGTGCATCTTTATTATTTTCAACATAGGCTTTTCAAATGCAGAAACGCAAGACGCATAATGAACTTATCTAAAAAGGCTTGCTCACGCTTCTTCTAAAACCATGTACCATAATGAGGAATATAACGAAGACACGATACTGAGGATAGAGCAATACGACACCATAACCTACAGCGCCCTACATTAAATGGTTCCTCCTATGCACCAGGCCCAAGTAGGCCGCAAGCAAAAGCTTTCATGAACATTGAATGAGCAAGGGTTCGGTTGCTGACCCTGCAGAATGAGCCCAGCGAAAGCAGACAGTCAAGGGCACAACGTTGCAAACTTGCATACCGCAAGCCGACGCCAAGGTCGCACCTGCAAGATAAGCCCGGCACACAGTGAGAAATATAATATTAATTGTGCAGAATCCTGCCTCAACCACGGTCCCTACCTCACGTGACCAAGCCGAACTTGATAGGGTGCCAAGCCCAGGAGGAAGAAGGCGTCTGGATCCCCGTCTCAAGACACAGGCAGATACAATTAAGCGACTCAACAGACATCTGCGACGGTGGGAGTGTCGCAGGGTGCTGCCCGAGGATTTTCCGGAATCGGGCACTGCTCACTGTGACTCCATTTGGGAGTGGAGGTTGGAAAGAAGAAGATGCCCATCGATCCAGAGCAGCTCCCGTGATTACGATAGAGAGAATACTTGTTCCGGGGTGCTCTGGGGAGGATGTAAGACATTTGATGTTTACGCCCAAGCAAAAAGCGTATAATGGGAGGGTTTAGAACATGAACAAAGTCATTTGGACTTGTGAATCCATTACAAATTACGAGTATGGAGGTAGCCATGGTGCTATTAGCGCCATGGCTGCCTCCATTCCGGGCTCCAATACCTGGTTACTTTTATGAAGAATAACCGGGTCATTCCAACATTGGAGGACCCGGTAATTCCTCCTTGAAGGAACCATTCCCCATTCCCATTTGAGCCCCGATAGGGCTCAAATGGGAATGGGGAGGGAGCTAATAACGGGCACGTAAATAACCTATGATTAGCTCCCTGTTCCCCTCGCGGGACCCGGAAAGGACATCTGGTTTTACCAGACGTCTGCTCCGAGTCCCGCAAAGGGAACCTCGTAATAGGCACTCCGGTAATGAAGGGTGCCGGTCCCGTAAAGAGCATCACAAAGTGCTAAAGGTTATCGGTTGAGTGACCTGTAATGGGTGGACTGTGTGGTCCGATAACTGCACCTAGACTGAGTAGCCCAACCTGGAACAGAGCCAAGGTGTGCCCAAGGACAAATGATGTGTAATGGAAAGGCTCAAGTGAAAGAGAGCATTTGTTTTGGTACGACTCAAAAGGACTACCAGTTGAAGCTGACAATATCAGAGAAAGACAAGAGACAACAGCCTCATCACGAGTTCGGTGGTAAGCCCTAAAAGTGCCCTTAACAGAATTAGCGCTGCCAATAAGTCTCTGCCGGATCATGAGCCAGCACAAATACTGCTGACTGCAAATCAGCTGGCGCAATCACAGTTGGTGCAATTACAGCCAGTGCAATTACAGCCGGCGGAATCTGCACCAATTCCGTGGAATGCACTCACTGCTACGTCACAAGTCCCTGCATGGTCATATTGGTGCCGGAAATTGATGCTAATACCACTGAAAACACAGTGCAAGTAGGCCGAGCCTCCAGGTGGGGGTAAATGAACACATGTGGCAGCAATGAAACCACAGGTGATCCCAATGCACTTTAGAGGGCTACATAAGGCACATGCCTTCCACAAACACAGTTACCAACACCATGCTGCCACTAGCCATAGCGAGATGGGACATGCAGCTGCTCATGCTGCGTCTGGACGAACAGAGGCAGGACAACAACAGAGGAGGAGGAGAGGCCAAGAAAGGCATGCACCAATCCCCAAGGTCAGGCCCTCACCCTGGACCCCCACTGAAAGCCAGTTGGTCAGCCTGTACCACCTCAACAGGTACACCATAAGTGAGCTGCTCACCACAATCCAGGACGACATAGGGAACAGGATTAATATCCAGACAGATGTGCCCCCACTGCTAAAGCTAGTGTCGGTCCTACAATTTCTAGGAACCAGCACCTTCCAGCACTCTGTGGCCATGATGCATGGCAAGGCACAGCCAACAATTTGTGCAGGTTTGGGCCAGGTGCTAGATGCCATCCTACAACATGTCTCATGCCACATCTCACTTCCCGCTATCCCAGCACAGGTGCACACCATTAAGGCACAGTTCTATGCCGTAGCTCAAATGCCAAATTTCATTTCTGCCTTAAACTGCACCCATGTTGCATTGGTGGGCCCACAAAGCAGTGCAGCACAACAGGAAGTACTACCACTCCATGAATGTGCAGGTGACCTACAATCCCAACCTGTACATCACTGACTGCTGTGCTTGCTTCCCTGGGTCTATCCACGATGCCATAGTTCTACTGAACAGTACACTGCCTGGATACATGGAGAGGCACAGAGAACAACGGACGTGGATAGTGGCTGAGTAAAACTGTCAGGACGCACCTGCTGCAAGACACCTGACCAAATGGGGGGAGGGCATGTGAAGTACTCCACAAAGCATGGCATGACAAGTGAATGTAAAAGTTTGAGCTTCCCACCTTCCACACCAATATCACAGCACAAGCCAGGGAACATGCACCTTTCGGGCATAATTGGACGGTGAAACAGATGCACACATACAGTAGCAACTCCAAACACACACATGACTACAGGTACCACAATACAACATGCATAATCCAACCCAATGTCCAACAAAGTGCCACTTCACATCACACAAATTCAACCCTGCCAGTACCACAGCCAAGTACCCATGTACACTCAGCTCGCAATGCAGAACCGCTGCCCCCAAAAGACTAGGGATGACCGATAGGAAACCCATCAGGCCAAATGCACAAGAGCAATACACTGCCACAAGACAGCCACCATGCCAGCTTGACATGGCACCGACAGACACATGACGTTACATCCGCTACAAGGGAACAGCGTGCATGGCAAGTAAATACAATTCATGATGCAAGTTACCGTACATGCACAAACATTGAAAAGCCACATGCCACACAATGAAGCCCCTTATGCATGCACATGATGAGCATTGCCCTGATGCTGTGAAAGGCCACCCACACACAATACAATGTGACTCATGGATGTGCCTCTCTACATTCAGATGACTTTGGATACCCACAGCTGCCCTGGCTCAAGACACCAGTGCATGATCCACAAACACCATAGGATATTGCCTTTAACAACGCTCACAGCAGGACCCGTGTGTGCATAGAACTTACCTTTGGCATCTTCAAGGTATGTTTCCACTGCCTGGAACATACAGGAGGAGCCTTAATGTACACACCTGAAAAAGTAGGCAAAATAGTGATGATTGTGCCATGCTGCACAATATCTTCCTCCAGTGGAATGTCCCTCTAAGCCCTGACGTGGACATTCCACCCCATGTGGCAGAGGTGTCTGCATTCATTGCCCAAGACGACGTCAGGGATGGTAGACTGGCTCACCAGGGACTGATTGACAATTTCTTCTGAGAAACTCACATGGAACATGCCATGCACCACTGTGTGACACTCACATCAATTAATAAACACCCTCCCACCACCAACTCCGCCACACACTATCCCCCTCCCACCACCAACTCCTCCTCACACTATCCCACATCCCCCTCCCACCACCAACTCCCCCACACACTATCTCCCTTCCCCCGCCCACCACCAACTCCCCCTACACAATACCACCTACCTCCCTCCCACCACCAACACCGCAGCACACCCAATGTGGGCAAAAGGTGTGTCAGTGTCACTTCTGTGGACTCTTCCTCCTCAGGACTTCCCTTGGTATTTTTGGTCCCAAATGGTGCTGAGACCGGCGCTTGGGTGTGCAGGGCTGTGACCCCTCAGTGGGTGTTGCCGAACTTGATGGTATGAACCCCACCCACCGGATGTGCTGCAGAGTGAGTTCTGTGCTCTGTCGCAGCAACTCTGCAAAGGCCGAAATCCCCTCTGTCAGCTCCTTGACTCGTTGGCCAAACACTGTGAGGGCAGAAGTTCTAGCAGCCATCTGTGCCTGGTTCCTCTCCAATGCCTTCACGATTCTGCGGGTGCCTCATTGTATGCAATCAGGTATTGCCTGGAGGTGCTGTGAATGTGTGTGTCCAATGGCCTCCATCTCCCGTTGCCACACCTCGATTTGCTCTGGAGGATGGATTGGTGGTGTGTGGTGAATGTGAGGTGGGATCTGCAGAGGGCCAGGGCCAAAGGCCAGTGAACCATAGAAAGGGGTGTCCACATCAGGCTCGGGTGTTTGGACATGCTGGTGGGGGGGAATGATCTCAGGGGTGTGCGTCCCTTCCTCAGCCTTTGGCACTTGGCTTGCTTCCTCCTGGGTCTCAATAGAGGCCATGCCAGGAAGGTGTGGTCTCTGTGTCAGCCACTGCAGCTGGCATTGTGGGTACTGTGGGTGTGATGGTGGTCTGGTGGCACGTGGAGTTGGTGCAGGGCCTACACTGCCACCAGCATGCTTGGCCTTGCCGGGTCCAGGTGTGGCATGGCGGTCTTTGTGCCATGGTGTGGCATGTAGCCACCCTTCAGTAGTGGTGGACCATGAGGGGCTGGAGGTGTCACTTTCCAATGGGCCTGCCCCCTCATCCTCTTCAGATATTCTAGAGATCCGAGAGTGCCTGTTGGGGACATATGAAATGTTGTCAGGCATGTTTTATTTCACGTGTGTTGGCTTGCAAGACAAATATGCTATGGTACAGAGTAGCAACCCACACATTTGATGGACATGGTTGTTCGGGGGACATTGCATGTGGGCATAGCATTGTGATAATGGTTGAAGCCATGTGTGTGTGTGCGGTAAATGCAGGATGTCCATGAAGGGGCTGCTGAGGTTCTACATGCATGCTTACGGTCCTGCAGGGTCACACATGTTGTGCCATGCTCTCAAGGTCAAGTGACGGCATACAGGCACATCCTTGGTTATGGCTGCACATGGGTAGGTCATGACCCCATATCCTCTCCCTCCCCTGGTGATGCACGCCTTGTGGGAGTGGGTATGGTGGCTTCATCTATGGTACTGCCATGGCTCTATGGGATGCTGCTTTGCAGCCAGCAGTGTTGCGCTATTTTGTTTTGTATTTGGCTTGCTGCACCCATATTGGTGTAGGGGGACCGTCCAAGGTGCTTGTATGCCATGGCAACAAGGGGCAGGCCAACTGGGCCTGCAAAATGTTGGTGTGACTGCTGTGCAGTGTCGTGGTTACTCCTATATCACAATCCAGCTGGCACAGGTTGCACGAGCAGGGGTGTGGTTTGTATTGCACTTGTATTGGTCGCTTGCCACACATTCTCACTAGAGCGCCACTTAGGGGTGCACTTGGTACCATGCCCCCTGCATGCTGTGGAGGGTGGCTGATGTGGCACCCCATCACTTCCCCCTGATTGGCCTGCACAGCTGCTGGGTCTGCTGGCATGTGTCCATGTCCACTATGACATCTTGTGGTGGACTGACATATATGCACGGTCACTTGCTGTGTGGGGGGGTTGACTCACCTCCTGCCTCCTAGCTGTTGGCACCCGCCTTCATTCCACCAACTCCCTTGATGCCCTCCATGTCGAGGATGGTGCTACACTTCTCCGCCCATGGCGTCAGGACTAATGGCTCGATGGTACTGCCTCCAGTTGACATGGCCTCATGCCGGTGTTGAGAGAGGAGACCCCTTACCCTGACCCTGAGGTTGTTCCACCTCTTGTGGCAGTCCACGGCATCACGGGGGACACTGCCCGCCATACTCACCTTCTGGCTGATTGCCAGCCAGATGGCAGTTTTGCGCTGTCCAGTGGTTTTCTACTGTCTTGTGCCATACAGGTCCTCACAGTGATCTACTACTTCATCTGTGAGGACTAACAATTCTCCTGCACCGAATTTTGGCTTTCTCAGCTGGTTCTCTGGCACCTTCCCTCGAGTACGCTCCTGAGACATGTTGGCAGTGTGGATCTGGGTGATTCAGGTTGAATTGCGTTTTTAAAGATGGCCACCTCCATGCTTCCCATTCCAGCGATGACGCTATTTCCGCTGGCGCTAATAGTGCCGGCAGATGACAACAGTAGCACTAGTAGCACCAATATTTCGGCGGTGTGCCTTGTTTCGGCACTGATTCTGCCAGGCAGTATTAGCATTACCTCCGGATTGGGGCACGCATTCATGCCAGCTTGTGATTCGCCGCTAACTCTGCTGCTCGTCCCGGAAGTAAAGCTAATTCCGTTCAGTGGAAATTCTGCCGGAATACCGCCCTACTCATAATGAGGCCCCTGAACTGTTTGGAACTGTGTTTGATCTTGGGGAAGGGAGATTTAATATATCTTGTAACTGTGCAATATTGTTGAAATCCAAGAGACTTGAACCTTCTGGAACTGTGTTAATATTGGGGAAGGAAACCCTGAGATATCCTGGAGCTGTGGTGAACTTCAGGGAAGATACCCTGTGGTATTTTTGGAATTGTGCTGCACTTGGGGAAGGGAACCTCGAATCTTGTTTCTTTGTAGAACTATTTTTTAAGCTCGGGGAAGGGGAAGCTGAACCAAGCCTGAGCTAGAAGTTGCTCAGAACTTTATTTTGAACACTGTTTCTGTTGATGCTGCCATCCCTACAAATTGTAAGTCTTTTGTTGTGAGGGCTAGTATAGGTTTTGGACACAGACAGGCTTTTAAGTTGAACTTACTGACACAGACGATTCTTAGTTTCTTTAGGTAGTGATATCCCACCTTAGCATAGGACATGTTAGGCCTTAATCCATCCTGACACATACAATAAAGTCATTTTTGTTAAGAAAGTGAATCTGTTGTCTGTGTCTTGCTTCATGATGCCTTCATAGTACTCAGCTGGCCTTTCTGGTAATTTAACTTGTGACTGCAGGCTATGCACCTATGTCTTAGGGGAACGCTTAGCTCACTCATCTATCTTACAAAAAAAGTATTTACTTTTGCAGAAACGCACGCTTTAATCTAGATGTGTATGTTCTTATGCATGCAAGGAGACGTTCAAATGATATGTCATTTGTGTGTGACCTTTTCATGCGAATGGAAAATGTGCGCGTTTCAGAGGGATGAAAAATGCATATGGGGTTTTATTTTATAAAACAAAATTGCTTGCTTGGACAATAAGCACCATAAAAGGATGTCTATTAGTAACCAGCGAGGACACAATCAGAATGAAAGAGCCATTCTAATTGGCCCTCGCCGAGGCATTACGTGGCCGAGAATCCTTCGATTCTCGGCCGGGATTCCAGCTGCCTTGTCCTCACCGGGGTGTGTGGCAGCCCCTCAGCCAATGAGGAGGCTCGTAGCGGGGCCATCCCTGCTCCAAGCCTCCCCACGGCTGAGAGGCTTTCCTCCCTCCTCCCACCTCCCTGCCCTCCACACCCCACTTACCGTCTATCCCTTGGTACCCGGTGGGGGACGATGGCAGCCTTCAGGTGTGTGGATATTCGGAGTGGGGCCATCCCTGCTCCAAGCCTCCACACGGCCGGAGGCTTCCATCGTACCCCGCCGGAGGCAGCGGTACATTTTTTTTTCTTTTTTTTTCCCTATCCCTCCCTTCCGCCCTCCCAACCCCACTTACCTTCTTTTTTTTTCGGGAGCGGACGCTTTGGGAATGTTTCTTTTTCCAGCGCGTCCACTCCCGATGGCTGCCATGAAAAGGGAAAACGGACTATGTTTTCCCTTTCCCAGCTGCCATTTTCTTTGCCTTTTTTTTCTCCCGAAACACCGAAAAAAAAGCTTTTAGTGCCCCGGTCACGCAGTTCTTGCAGGCTAGGGCACTAATAGCTATATGCCCCTTGCGGCGGGGGAATTTTACCGACTCAGGTAATGCTCCAGGGCCTTCGTTAAGGCCCCCGCTTCATTTGGGCCTATGACTAGGGGCCCCGGGGCATTACCTGAGTCGGTAATGCCCCCGCCGCCCTGGGAATATTGCTTTATTATCTGCAAATCGGAGGTTGGAATACCAACAGAGGTTTCTGGCAAGGTCCTTTGGTTTAGGCTGTGTGATGGAAGTGGGGTAAACCCTGGGCTGGGGGACGCTTCTACTTCCCTGATGTAGGGCTCAGAAGAGGTTTGTGGAGACTCCCCTAGGTACACCAGTCCAATACATCAGATCATTAACATCCAATAAGGCTACCGACTCTCCATTTACCGCATGATTCTAAGATTGCATGACATGTGTTGCAACGTCTACCATGTTATTTGTAATCATTACTGCACTTATCATCAGTGCATGCCGGCACTTCTTTGCTTCATCCGTCAGCCCATGCTTTTGGCATCTTATTATGTGCTACATCATGTCTCTATGTTCTTCTCCCTGTCCCTTTCTTCTGCAGTTAACCAATGATAATGTTTGCAAAGGCTGTGACTATCAAATTCACTTCCACTTTCCCTCTGCTCTGTAGGTAGTATGAAGCAACAGAGGTTGCGGTTGATAACATACAAAATATCCAACAAATAGACTTTCAGCCTTGGCCCCAACTACTGTAACCTATGCGCCAGGGCCAGAATCCCTTATTCTTATAAGCTCAGTTCCTTTCTAAAGCATAAGAATTCTGGGTATTAGGGAAAAGGCAAAGGAAGGGATGACATTATACTCTGAAACTCTATCACTTGCACTTACTCAATCAGAATTGTCCTTGGACCTAAAATGATAGTAACATTTGTTTGACTCCTCCCCCTTCCCTTACTTGTTTTTCCTCCCCTCGTGGCTCTCCAGCATTATCTGAAATGTCGTCAGGCCTAGTATGATGGTCGCATGTTTTGTTCCTCTCCCTCCTTTCTCCTCCCCTTCTCCCTCATCCCCTGTAAATCTCCGGCTCTACCATAAATGTCGTCAGGCCTAGTACAGTAGTCGACTGTCTGTTTCCATTTTCTTCCCATCCCCTCCTTTCCTTATCTGTGTCTTAGCTCTTGCACTATCTGAAATGTCGCCAGCCCGAGTACGATAGTAATTTCACATGCTTACTGTTCATGGCCTTTTAAGAATGTCATTGTATTTTCACTTGTTCCCTCCCTTGCCTTGAAGCTCTTTGAAACACATTGTGTATAGGCGCTATTTAAATAAACTATCATATCATTTCATATCAACCCTACATTTCTAGTGCCATGTTCAAGGGGCAAACCAGAAAACCCTACTTGATTCTCTCAAATGCGTTCAACCCCCTTTAGAGTTACATTGCCAGTCCAAAGAACCCAGGCCCACAACCAACAATTTCAATGTCTAAATACCTAGTCATGGGTAGCCAGAATGTCCAGGTTCTGGTTACTCCTGGTAAGAGGACACCATGGATTGTAATGTAAACCCCCTAGAGAAGCAAAATGAACTGGCTGCTATTGGCAGACATAGGTATATTTCTCACAAGAGGCCAATACTGGAATTTAGAGAAAACAATTTGCCAAGGACTTCTGTGAAATAGGACTTGTGGTTTATGGACACTTCGACGAGTTGAGCCGGCGGGGGCCTACTGCTGAAGCTGCAGTCATCCAGGAGGGAACAGTGGTGAATATCAGAAATGATTCACTCAAAGATGCTATCTGCATGCACCACTGCTAAACCCAGACGTTCCCGGGTAGAGATGATTGGAATCCATGGAACCCTACTTTCCCAAAGAAAAGTCAGCACAGTTCAGTGATGGCAATGTGGAGCGCAGACCCAGGACAGTCAGTGCCCTCCCACAGCAATGATTAATGGGAGCAAAGATGGTAACCAGCCCTCAAGAAGGCTTGGGCTGGGTAATTGTGCTCCTGCATGGAGCAGAATACAACACAACTGTAAAAAAACAGAATTCAAACTCCAAAAGGCCCATCAGAAACCTGAGGTGCCCAGAAATCTCTGGTGTAGATAATCAAACAATTAGGGAAACATGAAGGTGAGATGATTCCCTATTGAAAAGGACCAGGAGCATTTGGTAAACATGGGCTTTGGTATTTGAAGTATCAAGCGGGTTACATATATGTGTGGAGAACAGAGACAGGACAAAGGAAGAGTGGTGCCTTGAGTGTTGGTGAGGTATGGAGGAAAGGAAGAAGCTAGGAGAGATAAGCAGATTAGTGGTACAGAGAAGGCGTATGGGAAGGGGAACAGAACTAGAGGACAAGAGGAGGTGTGGAGAGAGGAAGAAGCAAAGAAGTAGAAAAGTGAAGTAGGTGGACAGACATGGAAAAGAGAAGGAAAAGTACAGAAAGCGAGGAAAGGAGGGGAGAAATAAGGGACAGTAAAGGAGGAAATAATAAGTGAGAGACTGAAAAAGAGCAAGGCAACAGGTGGCCATGAGCATGGTTTAGTGCTGGAGGTACGAAATCAAGGAAACGGAGACAGGAGGAGAAGTCAAGAGTAAAAAAAAAAACACTGAAGGAGCAAGTGCAAGAGAGTGCAGCAAGGAAGGAGGCAATAGAGGCCCCAAGGAAATAAAGAGGAGAATCCTATGAAAGGGAAGACACACTCAGACCCTCCAGAAGGGAAGAATAGAAGAAGTGGCGAACAAAAGATCAGGACTGGATGAAGATTCTTTTTATTTCTTCAATAAAACCCTTTTTTTAAAACTATCCTTGACTGAGTTTTCTGTTAACCCCTTAGCTCATGGAAGGTTGCAGCACAACGTTGTATATTGTTGAGCGAAAATAGTAACACCTGGTCTTAATAGTGGGCCTTGGTGTGGTGAATGGGGAAGGCTTTGCGAGGCTTCTGATTACATTTTTATTTTTGAGGCACATCTAAAAGTGGCTTAAATGAATCAAAACTTAAAAACGAATCTAAAGAGATTTGGAATGAAGTTAGGGCCATTCACAGGATTTTGGAATTGCAGTACAAAGCCAAGCAGCGGGTAGTTGTTTTGGCTGCACCCCTCTTCGCACATGTGCGTTTGTGTGGGGCTGTGTGAGTGTGTTCAACCACTCCAATATCCTTAATATCTTTCTGGGGACAGACATGCTACCTTTGCAGTGCTGTTTCCGGTGGTTGTTTGGGGTGCTGAGATATGACATGTTTTGCATGTGCCTGCATTAAGCTATATTGTCTATGCTCTGCCTGGTTTAGAAGTGCTACAATAAGGGCTCTATTCTGAACGTGGTGTTCAGTACCGAAAAGTTCACAGAAAGCGCTAGTGACCTTTTCGGTACTTAAGACCGATTCTGAATGTGGCGCATTCTTCCGAAGTCATATTGAATGTGCCACTTTCGGAATTGTATTCATTTTATTTGTTTATTGTTTTATATAGCGCTTATACACAGGTGAAGTGCTTCAAAGCGATTCAAGGCAGGAAGGTAACAAGGGACTACAGTAATCATTCTTAGGCCAACAGAACAACTAGCATACTAGTCCTGGCAACATTTCTCCTAGTGCAAGTGCATAAACTGGTACAGTTGAGACTAAGCTCGGGAGGGGGGAAGAAAAACAGTGGGGTTGGGGGGTTTCAGGACAGACAAACTAACTGCTCCTAGTACATTTAGGTCATGGATACATACAAACAGAGGTGCAGAGACGAGGGGATGGGTGGGAAATAAAGAGTCAGGTCCAGCAAGGCCCTGTGTTAAGTGCAAAGAGGTTGCCCCGCTCAAGGAACGTAAGCTGAAAGTTCAGCAATGTTGAACAAAGTGTAGCGGCACGGAGGCAAGTGCAAAAGACTGCCGGGGGGGCTGGGGACTGTAGGCTCTGGAGGTGAACCAGGCAACCAGACAGCAAAAACTGAACAGAGTTAGAGAGAAGAAGGAGGGTGTAGAGAAAAGAAAGGAGGTTAGCAAGAGAGAGGGAAAGAGAAGGAGGAAGACAAAAGGAAGGTCTTGAGGAGTTTCTGGGAACTTAAGGTGCTATGGCTCAAGACAGAGAGAGGCAGGGAGGTTGTTCAAGAGGGAAGCACCTGCAGAGGATACAAATCTACCCCCTATCCTCTATTTGTGAAAACGGCTCACACGCAGAGAGTTGACAGACTCTAGAGGGAGATTATTTAGGAAGAGAGTGTTCTAGATAGTGTGGGCCCCGGTCCCAGAAAGCCTTGTGGATAATGCAGGGGGTCTTGAACTTGATCCTTTCAGCCACGGGGAGCCACTGGAGGGATTTAAGCACCAGAGACATGCAGTCCCAGGACTTGAGGCCAAGGATAGGTCTTGTGGCTCTGTTCTGGATGAGTTCTAGAGGAGGGAGAGTAGAAGTTGGAAGATTGAGAAAGAGGCTGTTGCAATAGGCTAGCCTATAGAGAACCAGGGCTCTCGAGGTGATGAGCCTCTGGGGTAAAGTGAGAAAAGGGAGAATACCTCTGAGGAGGTGCAGTTGGTAGTTGGACATTTTGGAGATGTCTGAGCTGTCAGAAGAGAAGCGGAGATTGAAGTCGAAGATGAGCCCAAGATTTTTTGCCTCATTGGTGGGCGAGGGTGCAGGGCCAAGCGGGGCAGGCCATGAGAAAGTGGGAAAGTGGGAGCAGGGGTCCCAATGAGGACGATCTCTGTTTTACTGGCATTCAACCATAGATCATTAGCAGCACACCAAGCCTGAATTGCGGATAGACAGTGAAGAACGAGGAGGAGGAGGAGGCCCAAGGGTAGCCTGAACGAGAGCTGCATGTCATCTGCATAACACTGAAAGTTACAGGCAAAGGTAGAGATACTGTGGGCCAAGGGGGCCATGTAGATATTGAAGACCCATGGGGAAAGGTTAGGTCCCTGTGGAAGACCACAAGTAGAGAGCGTGGTAGAGGAGAGAAAGAGCCTGGGTTCCACCTCAGAGGGCCGGTCAGAGAGAAAGGATGTGAGGCAAGACAGGGCATGATCTGTGATGCCCAGGGTATCACAGAGACAGCTGATCAGGATGGTGTGGTTTACCATATTGAAAGCAGAAGAGAGGTCGAGGAGAATGAGGACAGAGGGAGAGTTGGAGTCAAGATTGGAGAGCAGGTCTTCCTGGGTGTTCAGAAGAGCAGTTTCCGTGCCTCTGGGTGCTCTAAAGCCAGACTGATGGTCCTGGAGACAATCAACAGATTCAGTATGGAGGTTAAGTTGAGTGATAGCCAGCTTCTACAGGAGATTTCCCAGGAATGGGGTGATAGAGATGGGGCGACAGTTTGCCAGAATGGACGGGTAAGTGAAGGTTTTTTGAGCAGAGGGCGCACAAGAGAGTGCTTGAAAGAGGTTGTAGGTCATATGGTCGAAAACAAAAGGATTGAATGCCTTTTGATCGACAGTAAAATGATCGAAAAAAACGGTCGATTTTTTTTTTAGTTTTTTTTTTTTTATGGGGGGGTTCTCTCCCCAACCCCCGTTTTCTTTATTAAAAACATTTTTCTACCAACCCAAACTAAAAAATATATATAAATAAATAAGTAAAGAAATTGACCTTTTTTTCGACCATTTGACTGGACACCCTTGAAAGGAGAGGGGAAAAAAGTGTAGCGGCCCGGAGGCAAGTGCAAAAGACTGGCGGGGGAAGCCTTGGGCCTGTAGGCTCTGGAAGTGTACCAGGCAACCAGTCAGCAAAAACTGAACAGAGTTAGAGAGGAGAAGTAGGGTGTAGAGAAAAGAAACAAGGTTAGCAAGTGACAGGAAAAGAGAAGGAGGAAGACAAAAGGAAGGACTTGAGGAGTTTCTGGGAACTTAAGGTGCTCTGGCTCAAGACAGAGAGACAGGGAGGTTGTTCCAGAGGGAATCACCTGCAGAGGATAGAAATCTACCCCCAATTCTCTGTTTGTGAAAGCAGCTCACGCGCAGAGAGTTGGAGGACGACGAGTGGAGGACTCTAGAGGGAGATTATTTAGGAAGAGAGTGTTGTAGATAGTGTGGGCCCCGGTCCCAGAAAGCCTTGTGGATAATGCAGGGGGTCTTGAACTTGATCCTTGCAGCCACGGGGAGCCACTGGAGGGATTTCAGCACCAGAGACATGCAGTCCCAGGACTTGAGGCCAAGGATAAGTCTTGCAGTTCTGTTCTGGATGAGTTCTAGAGGAGGGAGAGTAGAAGTTGGAAGATTGAGAAAGAGGCTGTTGCAATAGTCTAGCCTAGAGAGAATCAGGGCTCTCGAGGTGATGAGCCTCTGGGGGAAAGTGAGAAAAGGGAGAATACCTCTGAGGAGGGGCAGTTGGTAGTTGGATATTTTGGAGATGTCTGAGATGTCAGAACAGAAGGGGAGAGTGGAGTCGAAGATGAGCCCAAGATTTTTGCCTCATTGGTGGGTGAGGGTGCAGGGCCAAGGGAGGCAGGCCAGTGAAAAAGTGGGAAAGCGGGAGCAGGGGTCCCAATGAGGACCATCTCTGTCTTACTGACATTCAAGCATAGATCATTAGCAGCACACCAAGCCTGAATTGCAGATAGACAGTCAGTGATGAACGAGGAGGAGGAGGAGGCCCGAGGGTAGCCTGAAAGAGACCTGGATGTTATCCGCATAACACTGAAAGTTACAGGTAAAGGTAGAGATCCTGTGGGCCAAGAGCCATGTAGATATTGAAGACTCATGGGGAAAGGTTAGATCCATGGGGGAGACCACAAGTAGAGAGCGTGGTAGAGGAGAGAAAGAGCCTGAGTTCCACCTGGGAGGGCCGGTCAGAGAGAAAGGATGTGAGCTAAACCAGGGCCGGATCTGTGATGCCCAGTGTATCACGGAGACAGCTGATCAGGATGTTGTGGTTTACCGTATCGAAAGCAGAGGAGAGGTCGAAGAGAATGAGGGCAGAGGGAGAGTTGGAGTTAAGATTTGAGAGTAGGTCTTCCTGGGTGTTCAGAAGAGCAGTTTCCATGCCTCTGGATGCTCTAAAGCCAGACTGATGTTCCTGGAGACAATCAACAGATTCAGTATGCATGGTAAGTTGAATGACAGCCAGCTTCTACAGGAGTTTTCCCAGGAAAGGGGTGATAGAGATCGGGCGATAGTTTGCCAGAATCGACGGCTCGGTGGAGGTTTATTGAGCAGAGGGTGCACAAGAGAGTGCTTGAAAGGAGAGGGGAAAACTCCAGTAGTGAAAGAGAGGTTGCAGAGATCAGCCAAGGCTAGAGCGGGAATGTCAATATTGTCCTTGATGGTTTTGGAGGGGCAGAGGTCCACCTGTATGGAGGAGGCTTTCATAGAGCAGACTTGTCTAGAGGCCTCATTGGGTGTGACAGGGTAGAGGGAGGAGAGAAGAGTGGAAGTGGTGGGGACAGCCAAATCATGCTCAAGAGTTGTTTGTGCAATGGGGGGCAGAGGTGAGAGAGGACAGGATGTCCTTTGTTTTGCTGGTGAAGTGTGCAGCAAGGGCCAAGTAAAGGGCCTGGGTAGATGTAATAAAGGATGCGGCTGTGGCAGTGTTGGTCAGTTTCTTGCAGACTTTGAAGCATTGGAGATCAAGCTTGAATGTAGATACTTTTCTTGGAGCAGATGCAGAGTCTATATTGCCTTTGAAGAAGGCGGCAGGCCAGTTTGTCCGAGAGTGCATCTGAAGATCCCCATTTCTGTTGCGCTGCTCTGCACTTGCGTTTAAGGGCAGCCAGATCAGATTTGTACCAAGAGTTGCACTTTTTGGCAGGCTTCAATTGGACTCTCATGACAGGGGCAAGAATGTCAAGAGTGCTGGAGATGGAACGATGAAAGTAGGAGAAGGCAGTGCCAAGGTGGGAGTCAGCCACGGGAGTGGAAGGGGGAGAGTAGGTGTAGGCAAAGGCAGCCACTGACACTCTCTTCATCGGTTCAAGGACCTTGAAGGCAGGAGGTGGTTTATGGTGTGCCATTTCTAAAGTAGAAGAGAGCTTCAAGTGAGAAGATAGAAGAGAATGATCAGTCCATGAGAGTGAGGTAGTGTGAGGAATAGAGAGTGGAATGTCTGTGGTGATGAGAGCATTCAAAATGTGGCCAGCAGTGTGCGTTGCACCCGAGGGTAGAATGGAAAGAAAAAGGGAGTCACACAGGTTGCAGAACAGTCTTGGGGAGTCCAGAGAGTCAGGATGGATGTTAAGATCCTCCAGCAGGAGGAGTTGTGAAGAGGGGGTGAGGAGAGAAGAGGCCAGTTCAGACCATTCAGAGAGGAAGAGGGTGGACTGGCCCGGCAGCCAATAGAAGGTGGTTAGAGTAAGAGAGGCAACAGGGGAGAGAGAGAGCCTGTAGACCAGGCTTTCAAAGCAGGGGGACACCTGGGTGGGAATAATAGAAACAGGGATCCATTCAGGAAAGATCAAGGCTACTCCACCTCCTGGCCTGTTGAGTGTGGGCACGGAGAGGATCTTGTAGTCTTCCGGAAGAAGTGTGTCAAAACTCGTGTCAGAGCTGTCCTTAAAGAAGTCTCAGTAAGTGCAACAACATCAAGGTCCAAGAGTTCAAGGGGGTGGCAGATGTCAGAGCAGTACTTGACAGCAGAGCGAGAGTTTAGTGAGGCAACATGGAGCAGGTTGCCACTTTTGAAGGACTCATGGGTGGTGCAGGGGACAGAGATCCCCCCTGTAAGCGGTATGAGCGCCTGAGAGATAGAGGTAGGAGGAGGCAAGGATGACAAGGGTGTCAGTGAGGAGAATGAAGGCAAGGGAGACAGGATAGTTGAAAATGGCAAGGGAGCCAATGTGGGAGGGAACGCAGGAGGAAAGAGGGCTCCAGATGTGGTAGAAGTGGGGGGGCCAGGGCAGCAGGGTGGAGGAGGTTGAGGAGGTTGTCAGTGTAGTGAGAGTAGGCAAGGGAGTCTGTGCGGTTGAAAGAGACACGGGGGTAGTTGTGGGGGAGGTGGTGAGGTTAGTAGGGGCAAGGAAGCCAAGGTGGGCATGCACGCAGAGCAGAAGTGCCAGGAAGTGCAGTCTAGCAGGGTGAACCTCTGAGTGGTCATCCGCTCGTACCTGCGATTCCACTACATTCATTGGATTTTTTCTACTTGTGAGCTGTGATCTGTGGCCTTACCCCCCTTACCAGCACCCTTCTTAAACCCTGGTGTGTGTGCACCAGCGCATGCGCACAGCGGAAGTGCCAGGAAGTGCATTCTAGCAGGGTCAACCTCTGCGTGGTCATCTGCTCATGCCTGGGATTCAACGACTTTCATTGGATCTTTCTCTACTTGGTACGCCGCTAAAGCGTGAGGACTACTGCTCATATCTGAACTGTGTATAACATACCATCACCTATTGACTTTTACTTAATAATTCTGTATTTATACTTCTAGTGAGCTGTGATATGTGGCCCTACCCCTCCTTGCCTGCACCAACACGTGCACAGCAGAAATGCCAGGAAGTGCAGTCTAGCAGTCTTGCGGTCTGCGGTGAGCGGTGCAGGGCCAGGTCTCTATATTGGTTAACATCTAGAGCTGTAAGCTGTTGCTCATCTAGAGTCATCCAGGCCGCTTATTTACCATGTACACTAATGTTGTTTACATATTTACCTCGTTGCTTGTGCTGTTTTAGAGTTCAGTAATACATGTTCCGGAACTCTCTTTCCCAGCTCTACCTTAGCCTTGTGGAATTCTGCACTCAACCTGTACTCTTTAATGGTTCATAACGGCTCTCAATATATATATATATTTGCAGTGTGATAGTTGCTACCACCTGTGCAGCTTGTGAACTTTTGGTAGCAAATCACAATGCCATTACTATTGACGGTACTTACACTTGGCATGGTACGTGTTTAGTTTCTCCTACATTTCCTATGATGTAGTTCTTTTTTCTCTTTCTCAGCATCGGAAATGGCTGGGGGTCTAAGAAGTGGGCGTTTTCACTTTGACCAATTTGCAACTGACTCAGCCGAAACTGAAGCCATGCTACAGCTAATTGATGAGGGCACTAAAGTGATAAAGGCAATCACATTCATACCCTCGTCCGAATACTATGCCGGATAGCATGGTTTCAGGAAACAAGATCTCCACTGCCAAGTTTATATTCCACGATATAGCTTTTGCTCATATGCGGGCTCAAATCCACGCCCAACTTTCTACATTAAGGGTGTCCCACTCCTATGCCCTTCAAGAGATTCACGACCCCGACTTAGTAGCCTGCAAAGTTCAATAAATGTAAATAATATTGGACCAAATAATATTGGAAAATAGAGGGATTTCTATTTGCTCATTAACCTCTTTGCCAGCTGCTATAAATACCAAGTCCAGCACAGGTGTTTCAATGTTGGCCCCTGCAGTTATGGCCGAACTCGGCAAAAGAATATGGTTGTCGCTGGGCCGCTCCATCCCTGTAACTGCATCTTTGGGGTCCCTTGCAAATGTCCATCTACATAACCAATACTCATACAATGTTACTAATAAAATCTCTCCTATCAATCTTGAGCAAACCCCACCCTCCATCTCTGACTCAATTTTGGCTAGTTCCCCCAATCATGAGCATATAAACTATAATAATGTGGATGTAGAACAACTCACATCTAAGGGATGTTCTGTGTTGGGTAGGGAGGAATTCTCTCAGATCCCCCATGTAAATGCGATGAATGTCACTGCTCAAGACAATCATTTACCCCAAGACTCCAGTAAGTCTATGACTGATAATGAGTTATCGTTTCCCTTGCTCACACGCATACTTAATCTTTTAGACTAGGGCCATGATTTGACACATCTGGAAATTAAAAACATGATGTCTCTATGTATTGATATGTCATGCAAAATGAACAAAATAGAGGGATTTCTATTTGCTCAAGACCGCAGCCCTTCTCCTATTGCAGGAATGGATGCTCATCCTATTAAGCCCTCTATTACTTCAGCTTCTCCAAAAATCACTATACCCCATGTTCGATCAATCCATACGCAAACTGATAATCCTAACCATGTTTTGGAACCACCGAAGAGATCATATGCTCAAGCAACCAGCTCGACTGCCGCGTCTGAAGACCTCAGTTCATTCGATCTATCATATGCCGTATCTTGCAATACTGAAAAAATATTTATTCTGGAACAACACATTAAATTGCTATCTCATAGCAATAATAGTGCACCTAACAGTGCTGCCAGACACCCTTCTACAGCCTCAGAGATTACAGCTACATGTGAAGATCCAGACAGCTCTACTGCTCTAACTAAAATAATTGACCGTGAAGAGCTTCTCAACAATATGTGCCCTCCATGTGTGGATAACACATCCGAGACTCATGTAGCTGATTTTCTCAAAGCTGAAACTGGAAGATCTACCTTTCACGAAGGGCAAAACGGCTAGAATCAAGAGCACGCAAAAGAAGGTTAAATAGATTAAATCAATTGCTTGTCTCTGGTAAAACAAAAAGTGCCTCTTGTTGAAAGTGGGTATGGGAATGGCCATAGAGATTGCGCCAGAGGGAATGCATGTTGCATCACCATTGCCATGGGATTCTTGCTGTCAGATAGAGGATGCTTTTTTCACACTGAATATAGCTTTGTGTTATTTTCCAATCTTGGAGTTTTCGAATTATTTGAAGAAAATCGTTCTGTTTACATTCTTGAAAGATAGAAATGCAGTGTGCAGAGAATGTGGGAGCATTATGCTTCACAGAATTGACATCAGCTTGAATTAGGACAGACTTTTTAGCATTGCTGTCTGAGGGACAGACACAGTTCTCACCTAGTTTATGCAGTAGTGCAATGAGAAATGAATAGCTTTGCTTTTGTTTGGAATACAGCTTGATACATGCCAACAACTGATAATGCGCTTTTTCTTTTTGGTTTAGAATTACATCTGATGCTGGGAAGACTGCCTACGCATGACAACTTGTCAATCGATCCAGATTGACCTGTCGAGACTTTGCCTGAATGACCCAGACTGACTGCATTCCGAGCTGACAACCCGGCACTAAACACACGTGCCATGCGATGTTGCCGAAAAGGAGCAAGAATTCTGCAGAATGCCACTTGAAGCCTTGGGGTGTGAACACGATATCCGTTCTACCCTGAGAAGTACGTGGGAGAAGCTTGCTTGCAGGCTGATTTCCAGGCTAGAGATTTGCCTCGTGAAAAATCCTTGCACATGGAGAAGTTTTCCTTGATGTTTTCGAATCAACATCTTTGGCACAAGTCAGTTTTGCGAGCTGTTTGCATTTGCAACGACAGAAAAATGGCTTCACCTTTGACCCTAATGGAGGGCTGAAGGGGGGGGCTAGGGGATGGATTTGCTACATATGGGCAAAAGATAGGCCCTGACATGTACCCCCTGGTGCATTTATCTTGTTTTCATCGAGAGAAGAGAAGCTTGGACCCATGTGCGGACAAACATGAGGTCCATTACTATTTGCAATTTTCTGCATTGTTCTGAGACACCACTCTGAGCGAGAGTGCCACGAATGATAGATCGGTGTCAAATTATAGACTAGGGAGAGTTTCTGGATTGAGGGAAAGAGTCACGAAAGTGCCAGATTGCAGATTGTAGCATTGAACCTGTTGCAGTGAGCAATGATATGATCTTCTGTGACTGAGCCTATGTCATTGAGGCTCCATGATAGATACTGATGATGTCCACATGCCATGCTGGACACTGGAACTATGCCCAACTATGCTATACACTGGAGTTATGTTACGCTATGTTATGGTGTGCGCAGATGTGAGGACACACATACAATTTTGCCACAGACTGAAATGATCAGGTCAATTCAGCTAGAGACTGACTATGGGACACTTGTCACTTGCTAATGACTGGAAATATTCATGAAATGTCTCTTGTGTACAAGAGAGAATTGAAATGAAATGTACAACATCAGAGATAACTGATACTGACAGGATTGGCCTATGTCCACAGAACACATGCTTTGATTTCCTATGCTTGATTTACAATGCATTGATTTCACACGTTTGAATACACATGCTTGATAGTTATGCATTTTGAGCACCACGATGAGATGTATATATATCCTGATATCTTGCTTTTTGCTATTCACAAATTGCTATGCATCATTTAGAACTATGTTATTAGAATGAATTCACCACGTTTTGTTCACTATTGCAATGATCATTAGGATGCTGCCTGCGTATTGAATGCTTCAGAACCTGCCTAGTTTCCATGCCATGTGCATGTTTCCAGAAATCTGATCTGACACGCTTGTCAACTATGTATTTTAGTGTCTTGCCAGAACACTACTGATAGAGATTTGCACTATGCTTGACCGATGGTATTAGTGTTTCATGGGCACTATTGAACTCCATGTTATGTTTCAGAAGCTAGCTACATCAATTGCTTTCGTATCCATGTTTTGACCTGACACTATCTGTCTAATATAAGTATTCTTCTGAATTGTCTTATCTCATGATAAAAGGATGATTTGTGAAAACCGAATTTTGTGTATGATGGTTATCATGAGAGTAATACATTTCATTTCTATATTCATGCATTTATGCATTCATTTTGCCTTCACCTAGAATAAGCCATGTGAGCATTTTGGTTCATGCTAAGCCATTATGATTCCTTGTTTATTGATAGCCATGCAGTTATATGCAATTGTACATTTGTCATTTTATAGCAATATAGCGTACATGCTTCTAAGCGCTAGAGAATGAAGAATCTGTTCTCTCTTTCTCCATTTCTGATGGCTTCTGCCGTGTGTGGCGAAATTTTTTTTCGGAAGCACACACAGTATGAAATTGTTTTGAAAGCATTTGAGTCTTTGGCAGACAATCAGCTATTTTTGAGACAACCTTTGCTCACTGAATAGCTAGAGAGAATGTGTTTTTCGGTCTGCAAGAGAATGTTTTACCCCAGCAAGAGAAATGCTTTGTTTTGGTTTCAATGTATCGGGAGCGAAGACAGGATTCTTATATGATATGATGTCCTGTTCTGAGAATGTAGAATGTCATGTCAAATTGTTACAATATGCTAAACTGGGTATGATTGTTTGTAATACGTAGCCATAGCCATAGAAATGAACAGACTGCCATTTGCATCATCACAATGTATAACTGCGCATGTTCTAATCAGTCTCACTCCCCCTCTCTCTCTTTCACTCTCTGATGGGTTGGTGTGAGTCGGTGGCAGGCAGTGGAGGAGATCGCCATTAGAGATCAGAGGGGAGTCTCTTGGATGAGTGAGGACTCTGATGGGAGGGATTCTCATGGGTGTGTTGGAGATCAGTATTTTGGAGAGAGCTAGAGGGAAGGGAGCTGTCTCATTAGAGAGGTTGAGAGAACTGGCTGTGAGCGGACAGAGAAATGCTGAGAGCTAATAGGGGTTTTGCTATTTGCTAATGCTAGAGAGAGCATTGCTAAAGATGCAGTAGGTTAGGCTCCGCTGGTCTGATATCATTACTAGGAGAAGCCAGAGGGGCTGGGCTAGTTGCACATATGCTTAGAGAGTGCTGATTTGCTTGCTTATGTAATGATTTGCTGTCATGTTGTCATTCAATGCAAAGCATGAATAAAGATGCAATTTTACTTTGCAATTGACATGAACCGATTTCCTGTGTCTTTGTGATGTCTTTGTGATTCTCTATAGTTTGTTTGTTTACACAGTAACACAGTGCACACCATTTTTGGTTTCACCAAAATTGAACGAAGAGAGTAAATCTGATCTTCAAGTTCATGAGGCTACACCAACAGTGAGTGATAAATCTGGCCTATGCGACCAAACACGCAAACCTTCGAGAAAAAAAAAACCTACTGAATCACGTGTGGAAGCGGTCTTAGTGCCTGAAATACCATGAAACTTCCTTTGCATGTGCTTGTGGGTGCTAATCATACTAAAAAGACTCAACTCTCCACATTCTACTCTGTTACTGCTATCAAAAAAGTCCATAAAATTTCCTCGATGGCTATAAACTCAGATCCATTGGATCATGAAGCCAGACCTGTTATATCTTTAACAAACACCTCTGTGGCTGCTTCCTCAGAAGGCATTTCACCTTCTTGTAGGGCTTCAATTCCATCTCAAACACGTCCCCCTAATAATTCAGCACCTGGTGTCAATCAAGAGATTGCTAAAACAGCTAATCATGAGATTATAAATACTGTAGATTCTACTCAGGCCATTTCTACTGTAACCTTAAACATTATCGGTGGAAAAGCGATCCCATAATCAATGGTAATCAAAGATTAAATATATCCTTTTTCCTTCAGTCCTTTAAACGCATTGCTTCATTAAGGCTATTACTATCTGAGGACATTGACTGGATTATGCTCAGCTTGAATAACAACAACTGCATGATTTGCAAAATATAGTCCGATATCTTTGCTTAAATGATCTGGCAATTCAGAGCAGATCTAATCCATATAGGCCTTGCTCCTCATTTATTTAAAACATGTGAGGAAGCTTTGGCTTTTGTTGAATTTCAAGATCTACCAACTAGGCCTGCTGCACATACAGCATCTTCCAGCGATAACACCAAACCTACAGTAGGCACACAGTTATTAAAACTTGCTTCACTATCTACTGTTATATGCTCAATTAAAGTGGAAAAGTAACAGCGTCATTTCCGCTCATCGGATGCTGCTCTCTATCAAGTTTGAGTTAATACTAAGTTAAAGTGGAAAAGTAACGGCGTCAGTTAGGTAACTGTTAGTAACTGACGCCGTTACTTTTCCACTTTGATTTAGCATGCCCTCACTTGATGGCGAGCAGCTTGGGCCTTTATTAAAAAACTTTGCCCTTGAAAATACTGAGGTAGCAAAACTGTAGCATACCTCTCAAATTCGCTTCATGGAATTCCTGTGGTTACAGATATTTGGACTTTTGGCTTAACTCTCAATCAGCCGAAATGTAACATGAGGTGATCTTTATTCAAGAATCTATGTATGTATCCAACTTTCAAGTAAATGGTTATGCCACTAAATTATCCACTGTCAAAATTGGGTCCCTTGGTAGACCCTGTGGTGGTTTGGACATACTAATTAATAACAACTTGAAAACTACTTCTAAGCTAGTCTTAGTATTTTCTGATATATTAGTTATTGACCTATTTATTCAAGATCCCATTCCCAATTCCCTATTGTTGATTTGCTTATATTGTAATCCAGCCTCCAAATACCTAGATGTTATGTTTACCAACTAGATTGCATCTTAGTAGACACATTTTCCGGCAACCCTGATTACAAATTCGTTATTGGTAACAATTGTAATTGTTGCGAATTCTCCATGATAAATCCAAAGAACAATAATACCATTAAGAAGTCTACCTCATATTTGAGAGGTAGAAGATGGATCTCATTTATGTTTGGAATGGGACTTACAGTTTGTGACCACTGACCAGCGCACTACTAATTACACCTGGTCTAGGGGCCAGATGAATTCCTATATTGACTTCTTTGTGTTATTCTCAAATATTATAACATTGTGCATGCCTGTGTATACTCTGAATCAAAGTCTTGGAGACCACTTAATTATCATTCTAAAGATAAACATCGCCGCCTTGAAATTAGACATTGGGCCTTATTACGACCCGGGCGGTAAGGGATTACTGGTACCGGTAAGGGCACCGGTACCAGTAATCCCTTACCGCCCAATTCCTAGGTCCCTTTGCGGGTCCTCCCTTAACGGCTGGTTTTACCAGCCATTAAGGATCGGACCTGCAAAGGGACTTTGGAGGTAATTACGGTACTGCAATTTGCGGTACCATAATTACCACCTTCCCCATTCCCATTGAGCCCTATGGGGGCTCAAATAGGAATAGGGAAGGGCCATGGTGAATGGGGAATTACCGCCCCGCAAACCTTGGAATGGGGCGGTAATTCCGCCATTCACCATGGCGGAATCAGTAGTTTACCAGTGGCAACCATGGCACAAATAGCACCATGGTTACCGCACGGGTCGTAATGAGACCCATTGTCTCTGAGCTCCAATATGTGGAGATTGACCATTCCAAGCTCTCTATCCGCTGGATCCACAAATTATGTGAACAGCTAACAGAAATGGTTAAAAAGAGTATCATAATCGGCTCTAACGAACAAACGCAAGGTTTTGAGCTTGCTCACATTGAACTCATGAATTGTGGTACGATCAAAAGTTTGCTTAAAAAAATAGTTCTTAGATGGAAGTCCTCCTGCAGTCATCATCCTCATACTTACAATCTCGAAATTGTCAATATCAAACGTGTAAAAAACTTCATTTGAGGGCACTAAAGACATTGCAAATAACTTCTTCCATTTATTACACTAGGAAGAAATTAATCTGTCAGAACTATAAACATTCTATTCATGCTCTCAAGCAAGTAATTTGCACTAACGACAATCAAAAAATGGTTTGTTCCTTATGTTCAAAGAACAAAAGGTCCGTATGGGCTCAAATCAAAAATAATGACGAATTATCTGCGCAAGGACTTTGTTCTTCAATTTCTGCGAAGACATGGTGTACTTAAATGTCAACAAAATGTATGTTACCACCAGAATATTACAAATCATCAGCAATAAACTACACCTTGCTGATTCCTGGTCCTTGTCCCTGGTCTACTATTGACATTGAGGGTGCAATCGAAAACTTAAATATTCCAAAGCCGCAGGTGGTCCGGACGGAATTTCGGCTTCCATCCTCAAGCATGACCCCTCTGTCTGGCCTTCTATTCTTAAAATCAAGTTTCATAACATCTATAAGACCAACGCCATCCCTGTGTCCTGGGTCACCTCAATTGTTATTCGCATTTTTAAAAAAGGTGGTCCAGCATCCCCCGAAAACCTCCTCCCCATAGCACTCATGGATGTCTCTGAGTGCATGGGCCACACTGAGATATAATTATGAACATTAGCCTGCTTCACATCTAGATAGGACTGTAAAGATTAGCAAGTGTCGTACTTAGATGGAATTATGAATGTTATCAAATCCCACACTTAGAGCTGTGAATATAAGCATGTGCCACATTTAGATAGAAGTGTGAACATCAGCCTGCGTCACATCTAGATAGATGTGTGAATTTTAGCATGTGCCACACCTAGATATAATTGGGAACACTGGCCTGCGTCACATCTGGATAGGTTAGCCTGGTGTAGCCTCCATCTATGCCTATCATAAGCACAAACCCACTTATTGCGGAACCAGGGCATTTGCCTCACTTTACAGGATTCTCAACTCAAGGGAAAGCCTCCACCTTTGTCTATTGTATGGTGAAACGTAGTGTATTATGAGACCTGGGCCTCTGCCCCACCATACAGGATACTTTACTTTAGGCACATAGATAAACTGTGAAGTACAGCTCTGAGACATATAACCCACTAACCTAAAAAAGCTCAAACTCTGCATACCTAACTCATACAGCAACCTACACAACCACCTCTCGCAAAGCAAGACGCACGCACTTCACCACACCACACCACAACACACAAACAACACATAAGCTGCACCAACAGCACCCAAGGCCTGACTTCGATCCGATACTCGCACAAAAGCTCGGCGCGCGGTGTATAGCGAACTGAAGCTGCCAACAGGACACCACTTCTCTCACTATCCTACTCCTTCTTCACCCTACTAACCCAACCCGCCTTCTCGTTTACAGATGCACCTGACCGCTTGGGGACCAATTCCATTGGTGACGGTGCGCTATACATATACCTATAACATAACATAACATAGCTTGTCAATGCAAAAATATTTGCTGTGCTTATTCTTAGGGAAGTGGAAAGCTATATTGTGCAGCATGACATCTACTCCCGCTATCAAGTAGGTTTCCGTAAAAGGGTGGGGACCATCCTTAATGCTACAATTTTAGCGCATGTTCTCCAAGGATCAAAACGAATGAATGCTGGACCAGTTTATATGGTGTCCTTGGATTTATCTGGCGCTTTTGATTGCGTCATAGGACAGATACTATGGGATAAATGTTCATTTTGGGCTGTCCAATGCAGCTGATTTCCATGATAGCCAAAATGCAAACCGACACGTATTATCAGTTTAGGATTACATCAGATGGTGCCATATCCGACCCTATTAAGACTCATGTAGGTGTAAAGCAGGGCTGCAATTTGGAGGCCACTCTTTTTAACATATATTTATCTGATGTTGATAATATTTGGAAAACTGATGTTGGCTTCCCGGTTAAACTTGGTAAGTTTAAGCTTGAATGGTTGGCGTTCGCTGACGACATCATCTTATTTGATAGAACGCCCTACGGTTATAAGCGAAACTCCATAGCTTTTCTATCTCTGCAAACAAGTTGAACCTGCAATCCAACGCTATGAAATCCAAGATTGTTGTTTTCAATAACTTGAAAAGAACAATATGTAGATTTCAATGGTCCATTGATGGTGAACTAATACTCCTAACCCCAGTAACTAGATATCTAGGCTATAACCTGTGCGATATCTCATCCAAGCTTACATGGAAATCCACTCTCAACCAAAAAATGATTCCACTTATTGCACAGATGAGGGTTATATATAAAATATTTTGCAGATATTCAATGTTGCCAGTGCTTGATTTTTATACCTTGAAAGTAGAAGCCATTATTCTATTTGGTTTGGATATGTGCCTTCTGAATATCGACTCTATACTCAATCAATTACTGGGGAAAATTTGGAAGAAAACACTGCGCTTATCCAACTCAATCCCGAATGCGATTCTCAGACACGAGCTTGGTATATCATCTTTATCTGCAAAATATTCTTGGAGATTACTGTCAAATTACTTGAAAATGTTATCTCTTCCACAAAACTCGCTTTACCTAGATTTAGCTAATATATTAAAAGACTGCTTCCCAAAATCAATAGTAACTTTTGAAGACTCCATGAAATCACTCCTAGATAAGATCAATGCAAATGGTGAAGATTTATGTACATGTCCAGAGTATGTTAAACATAAACATTATGAATATGACTGGCGAGTTACACTTGCAGTGATTCACATCTATAAGAATCATAAAGAATATTCACTCTTTCATTCTAAAAGAATGTTGCAGTTGCCATATTTACAGCTTTTTCTTTGTAATAAGGCACACAATATCCATCTAAGATTCAGACCGAACCAATCTCCTACCCTTGAGAGAACAAAATATTGGAAGACTAATAAGGATAATGCAAATAAAAAAAATCCTGTTGATTTTGCACAAACCCCCAATATGAGGAAACATTAAAACACATAACTTTGTATTCATTGTACTTTGAAGACAATATGACATTAATTCTTGGTCCATTTAACTTAGGAGTTACCATTGATTCAAGGGAAATGATGTGAAACAGGCTAATGTGGGGCATTAGCCAATCTGTAATTTTGGCCCTAACTCGTCTCCTAAAAATAATTGACTATGAATTGAATATTAGAAAATCCATCAGCAATAAGTGTTCCGGGTTTGTTAAATCTGGAGATGTTTCTGTAGGCTGATTTGTACTGGCGCTCCCATTAATGTTGGGTTGCACATTTTGTTCTTGATGGATTTCTCTCTAGCAGCTCAATTTACCAATGGGTCTTATATTCAAATTGTACCGTATAAACTGACCTGTTTTATTAACAGAAGACTCTATCGGTTTTAGTATTGTAATATATTTCTGTTTTTAGTCATTTTAGTTATATGTTTTTATGTGTACAATAATTTTAAGATCTGCCCTATTTTATATCTTATTATGGATTGTCTAAATTGCGTATCTTGCACAAACGTTGATCACTGTGTTATTACCATCAGATTTATTATGTTTGATGTTTAGATAAGGTTTTAGAGTAGTAGCCCAGTGTTATTTTAGTATTCTTTGAGACTATGTTGAAATCACGGTCTAACAATGTGTTTGCTTGTATTAGTTGTAATTATGTCATAGAAGAAAGAAGTAAGAATATTGTAAAAGTGTGTTATGCAAACTATAATCAATAATAAAAAAAATAAAAATGAAGCCAAGGTGGGCATAGATGGCAAGGGAGCCTAGGCGGCTGAAGAGGCAGGTGGCAAGGTAGCCCGTGAAGAGGAAAGAGGAAAGCTGGTAAGGCGAGGAAGGAGCATATCAAAAAGTAAGCGGTTGGGTTGAGGCCCTTGTACTAGGATGGTACCGTTTTGATAGACATTCATGATGGCCCTGGAGGTGGAAGAGGAGGCAGGAAGGGCCTCCCAGTGGGTGCCGCTATTTATGTGTGAGAAAGAGTAAGGAGAGAGCAAAGCGGCCATATGGGGAGTCCATAGGTCGATAGAAGGAAAGACAAAGAGGATGACGGTGAGAGTCGCTGTAACAGAAGCACTGACGTAGGTGTCAGCGATGGGAAGGACTGGGTTGGAGGCAAGTATGTCCTTCTCGAGTTTCTTCCTGCCACACTTAATGAGAGGTAAAGGATTGTAGATGGAGAAACAGCGTAGATGGGGAAGATAGAAAGTGCCATAATGATGGGCACAGGGTGTGGTACACTTAACCAGGCAGAGCAATTGAGGTATGTAAAAATGAAGCCAAGGTGGGCATAGATGGCAAGGGAGCCTAGGCAGCTGAAGAGGCAGGTGGCAAGGTGGCCCGTGAAGAGGAAAGAAGAAAGCTGGTAAGGCGAGGAAGGAGCCTATCAAAAAGTAAGAGGTTGGGTTGAGGCCCTTTTACTAGGATGGTACCATTTTGATAGACATTCATGATGTCCCTGGAGGTGGAAGAGGGGGCAGGAAGGGCCTCCCAGTGGGTGCCGCTATTTATGTGTGAGAAAGAGTAAGGAAAGAGCAAAGTGGCCATATGAGGAGTCCATAGGTCGGTAGAAGGAAAGACAAAGAGGATGACGGTGAGAGTCTCTGTGACAGAAGCACTGACGTAAGTGTCAGCGATGGGAAGGAATGGGTTAGAGGCAAGTATGTCCTTCTCGAGTTCCTTCCTGCCACACTTAATGAGAGGTGAAGGATTGAAGATGGAGAAACAGTTAGCGTAGATGGGGAAAATAGAAAGTGCCATAATGATGGGCACAGGGTGTGGTACACTTAACCAGACAGAGCAACTGAGGTATGTGAGAGGAGGGAGGCAGGAAGGGAACAAGCGCACAGGGAGACACAGACTGAATAGGGAGGAAACAATGGGAGAGGATGAGGGTAAGGGAACAGATAGCAGACCAGAAAGAGAACAGAGGGGGTAGACCTGTCAACACATTCTCATGAAAAGCAGGATGTGCACACAGCTAAATTCGATTTTAAACACAGCAAGAGAATCAGGATGTGCACACAGCTAAATTAGATTTTAAGCAACAGCAAGACAATCAGGATGTGCAAACAGCAACACCAAAAATGATTTTAATCAGCAGCAAGACAATCAGGGTGTGCACACAGCTAAATTCGATTTTAAACAGTAGCAAGACAATCAAGATGTGCAAACAGCAACACAAAAAAATGATTTTAAACAGCAGAAAGACAATCAGGATGTGCACACAGCTAAATTCGTTTTTAAACAGCGGCAACATACTCTGCTCAATTCAATTTTAAACAGCAGCAAAACAATCAGCTAAATATGATTTTTAACAGCAGCAAGACAATCAGGATGTGCACACAGCTAAATTCGATTTCAAACAGCAGCAAGACACACAGCAAAATTTGATTAGAAACAGCACCAAGGCAATCAACTAAATTCGATTTTAAACAGCAGCAATACAATCAGGATGTACAAACAGCTAAATGCGATTTTCTTTTTCAGTCAACAGGAATAGCAGCACAACATTACCGGGGTGAAAGTCCATGAAGGAAGTGGGTGTTGTATTTTGGTGCTTTGGAACAAAAAGAGAAAATGAAAAAAAGAAATAAAAATGCCTTCTGGAGATAGTTTATAGAGGTTGTCAGGAGAGGCAAAGTGTACAAGATGATGCAGGAAGCATAGAAATAGTCTACACTTATGTGATAGCTGAGGGGGCGAACACATTGCCCATCCCTGCCTGCATTTGGTCCCCAACGTCCAGATGCATATTCAGTGGCTGGCAAAAAGTAATGGGGCCCACAGTGTCCAGCACCGGATAGGAACAGACAGGGCTTTAGATGAGGCCCTAGTTGGGGAATGTATGTGCTAGTTGCTAGAAAGGGCTGAAAACCAACCTAGCAACCAGTACTTTTGGTATTTGGCATTGTAAATGCCGATTCTTGTGGCACTCCTTCACTTTCGGAAGTTGCTTAAATTGGCGCACATGTACAGCACCACTTTGGTGTCGTTCTTGTGGAGGAGTGCCACATGAAGCAGGGATTTTTGGTTGAAACTGTCATGTCATGGTTTGCTTCGGTGGAACGAGAGGATGGAAAATGTGTATGTTGATGGTTTTAATCAAGATAGTTGCTGCTATCTTTTACCTTTTCCAATAAAGACATTATTCAACCATGAATTCATGCACTGTTGGAGAAGTTAAACACTCAAAGGATCTATTACTGTTATTTATTTGAAGAATTTGACAGAACACACACGTTGCCCAAAGAGGCAGATGGTGGCCCTGTACGAAAAATACTAAACCAGTGATTCAATAATAACATAGCAGCATGACAACATTGAAAATATTAGGCACGCAGAACAGTACAGATCTCGGCAGCACTTTCATAAAATTACAATTTCCTCATTATTTTACGAAAATTATGCAGAGATTTTGCAATTGACCCGCTTTCCAAAGAAGCAGTCGGATTGTAGGTGGTGCGCTGTCATCTGCTGCGACGACGCCCAGGGGACTTGAGAATAACTGTGGTGCCCGGGTGTCAAGAAAAGCCGCAGTGAGCATGCTGTTTAGCATGCTCACTGCGCCTAATGAGAACCAGGCCATCAGTTAGGTTTGGTAGGCTACACTTTGTTATGTTATGTTCTGCCATGTCATGTTTTTAAACTTTAGAAACCAGTTGTGTAATGTCTGGCTCTCTTTAGATGACTTTGTCCTTTTCTCAAAGATAAATGCAAATTAACTAGAATCTACCTGAGTATTGCTGTTTCTTAACTTGCTTTTGTATGTACTCCTTCACTCTTTTCAGGGGCCAGGGTAGAATATGATGTCGGTTTCCTTTTATGCTAGCTGGCTAGGTCATGCTATATTATCCTGAGGTTCTGTTAGAGTGCTTTGCTTTAAATGTCTAATGTTCAAGCGGCTGGAAACCGCCATAAGCCAGTAGGCAGCACAATCAGGAACAGAAGGTAGACATGGAAATCTAATCTGTGAACTAGATCCTACACCCCTCTTTTGACCTAGCATTCGCATTATGTCGTCTATTAACAGGATACAGCAACTGCAGCCCAGGGTGAAATGTATAGTCAAAGATTGGATTATGTAAATGAACTCACATAAATTCCCAGCCGAAGAGGATGCTGCCTTCCACACTTCTATAACCATTCCCATAAAGCTCCTAGCAGGACTCAGGAGCTTCCAGGAAGCCAGGAATGGGGTGTCTGCCCCTAGGGAAGCCACAGTCAAAATCCTACTACCAGTTAAATGTGCCCATATTTACTTCCATTCTTTCCATCTATAGGGCCTGGCCATTCATAGTAATTTAGGGCTGAATCTATGTGATCACTGTGTGCCCAGAAATGTGACAAATGGAAATTCAGAATGCAAAAATGCAGGCTTGCAGTGGTCACATAAAGGTCACATCCATTGTGCATTGGCACAATCCCAGCCTTGTGACGGCGGGGGACACCCGGCACCCCCCAAAGCCCTTACACCACACAAGGGCAACAGGGGACACCCCAATAAGCAGCGCTCCCCTTCTGCAGTATAACTGGGATTTCCTCATTTTTGTTTACTACAAATGTGCTCTTTTCTCTGTATTTTGGGGTGATACCTCATGGCTTAGGGGAATAGGTAGATGGGCTTTGCTGCCTGTGTTTTCTTGGGCATGCTTTCACATACCCATACCCATACACATACGGTCAGTACATCCCAGACTTACCTCCGTTTGGCTCCATGCCCCATAGAATACAATTGAGTCCCAAAATAAATACAGTCCTCATCTGAACTATCTACCCAACTTTGATCCTGCCTACCACTTCTGAATGTTCTATCATACTCCTCCTTTGCCCCTCTGACAGGCAAAGTGCATCAACGCCGTGGCAGTAGGCACTTCACAAATGCAAAGATAACATAACATAACATAGATTGTTTCTGAGGTAGCTTGAAGAACTGCTAGAAACAGATTGCAATGTGGTTGCCATGTGTAAACATGAGCAGTCTCCAATTGCTACCAAGCCAAACATGGAGTTTCTGTTTTTGTTTCTAAGGCTGAAATTGAGTATTTTAAGATGCTGGTACATAGGGGGCCAGCATGAATATTGTATTACTGTTTTAGTGCTGCATGCTCAATTCCTGTTGCACAAAGGCACCACGTAGTATTTTGGCACATCCCAAGAGCATAGCTTCCCTGGTACTATGTGTAATGCAATGCCTTCAGAATTCTTATATTACAAAGATGGCACGACTCAGAGTACAGAAAAACATTAATATTTATTTAAAATATTGTACCATCTTTCTCTTGCATCACATGTCTATAATAAAAATGAAGGGATCAGTTATCCTTTCTGCTAATTGAACCTCTGGCTGGTTACTAGGTATGTACTTATGTTTGAGCAAGCTCTTACAACTTTGAGCTATTTTACAGCAAATGTGTTAATCTGTAGGGCTCAACTCCCCACTTTAGATGTAGCTGATAGTCCAAGGGCATGCAAAGAGTGTGGGCCAGTGTTTGAATTATGTTTTTGTGTGTGATGTGTTGCGCTTGTGCATACAAAATATATGTGCTTTGGAGAAAATGTAGGGCAACTCCGAGTGATCAAACCAAGACAGTACAACCCGGTAGGGAAAATAAATAAGTGCACTCTTTTTCGAGAAAGACACGAGTTTTATTTTGTATACAAAAAGGAAAATGCAACAGAGTATTACAAATCCACTGCCGATGAGCTCTCTGATGTGGTTCGTACAAACTTCAGGTTTTAAGCACACAAATTGTCACTCATGACGCAATCATAATAAAGTGTTAATCCCCCACCCTCATTGGCTACTGCCTAAATACATGCTTATAATTATATATGACCCATCTTCCTATTGGTTCAGCTGTCTTTTTACTCTTCTTCACCACACGTGGGTAACATGTTATGTTATGGTATGTTATGTTATGTTATGTTATGGTATGTTATGTTATGTTATGTGTAGGAGTTTTGAAAAGCGTGCGGTAGTCCGAAGGCATCATGGCGTGAGAGAGAGGGAGCCCAAGAGCTAGGCAGAGAAAAGCAATGGAGGCAGACAGAGAATCAGAACAGGAGAGACTTTAAGGCTTTCCGGAAAAACAGGTGATTAGGTAGAAGCTTCAATGGAAGAGGGAGAGCATTCCAGAGCTGGGTGGCAGCAATTGAAAAGGCCTGGCCCCCACCCAGGTGAGCCGAAATGACAGCACACAAAGCAGACCGGAGGCTGCCGACCAAAAGGGGCGATTTGGCACATAGCTCACAAACTTAATGCACAAATATTCTGCTCCTTGGTCATGGAGAGCACGGTGAACAATGCAGAGTGACTTAAATTGAATGCGCTGGGCCACTGGAAGCCAGTGCAGAGAGCACAATACAGGGGTGATATGAGCCCCATAGGGGGACCCGTGCCACCCAAGCCATCATGTTTTTAAGACGTGGCAACCGGCCTACCAGCCCCTTAAGCTGGGCCAGATAGAGGGAGTTGCAATGGTCTAGTTTACCCATAATCATGGCGGCTGCAAGAGGGGGGCAAAGTGCGCCAGGGATCAGATGGAGTGTCTTTCTCAATATTTTCAGCTTAAGATGACTGGCATGGCAGACCGCCGATACCTGAGCTGCCATTGACAGGTTGTCGGACATAAGGACCCCAAGATTTTTTACTTTAGTAGAGGGCACCAGGAGTGGGCCCAAAGAGAAAGGCCAGAAAGTGGAGCTCCAGAGTGAGCGAGCAGGGGAAGAACCCACCACCAACACCTCAGTTTGTCCTCATTCATTTTCAACCAGTTGTGGCCCATCCACTCTCCCACAGCCATCAGGCACTTATTCAGACACTTATTCAACATCATTGTCCATCATGGAATGCTAAAAGGCAACATCAACTGACAACACTCTACCTTCCATCCTGACCAGGTGACATGCACTTGGTTATCAAATGTGAACTCATTGAACAATTTCAAGGTCAGCCTGGTCCTTATCAACAAAGCAGCTCTTTTCTCATTCCAGACTCATTGGCGCCACCCATCATGCCCTCCCCACTGTGTGGGCGTCATTCTTGGCTTTCCTTGGCGCAAAACACAGATCATGTTCTCTGCTTTGCCCTTTATCAGTTCCCCTCCCTAAGGGTGAACCTAATGCTCCACTAATCAATCCAGTTTGCAAAGGATTTAGAGCCCATTTCCCTGCACATCTGGTAGTTCAAATAGAGTGATCATTGTTCTGTGGGGCGGTAGTGTCTTATATCTTGGGTCATGTTTTGGCATCCTGGCACCTCTGCCTTCGCTCCCAGGAATATGACCATGGTGCTGGGCAGCAGCACTACACTTCTTCGACTGCACACATTTCTGTCTAATTAGTTCAAAGGCCTAACTGATGGGGGGGCATGTGTGTTTGTTCCCTTGCCGCGCCTAGGAATAGGGATGCAATGGTAAAATCAGGGATATATTCTTGTTGTTCTGTGCTTTTGTGAAAACACGGCCTGCAAGGATTCAGGCCTACTCGTAGACTCTCATGTATATATGTATCCTGCATACTACGTGATTTAATTGCAACATTACTGAATAACTTTCCCTATATGATTTCCTACACCTGCCAATTATCCCCACCCATAACACACCGCCCTCCCCCCTGCACCGTCCCATGCTCATTTCCATGTTTTAATATATTTTTTGCAATTTAAATCATCTAGGAGGGGCGGTGGTCGGAATGTGCATCCCAACAAGATAAACATGCACACTATTTATTTTTTTATTTTAGAAAATAATAGAGCTCATTGGAACAACGTGCCTGCAACAGAGACGCGTGGAGCCTGAAGAACCAAGGTTAAAATCCTACCAGTGTTTTGTTATTACAAGTTAATAGTAACACCTCAAATAGTAACACCACTTATTCAAAACGTCATAATGCAATTCAGGGATTGGTGTGTGCTATCAAAAAGGTTGATGATCTTCAGAAATGTGTTCAGAGACCATGGGCCTCATTATAAATGTGGCAGTCACTGTATGAACCGTGCCGGTAAGGCACCAGCACCATTCATACCAGGCCGCTGCGTTACGAGTTCTGCTCGCGGGTTCCTGACAGCCCGCCAGGTCTCATTAAAGTGTTGCCTCAAAAGAATTAGTCTCCTTGTAACTGAAAACCGAATTTGCCCGTGCATTGTGTGCATTACCCCACAAATTCCTATATGGATCTGTCCTATTCAAACCCCAAACCGTAGTCCCATTGAGAGCAATCCCTTTTGCCTACAAGTCGATCTGTTATGTGTCCCATTTGTTCCTCCCCAAAACCAATTTTCCGACTTTATTTCTACGTTGTCCTGGTGTGCTGAATAGTAGTCTGTAAGATTCCCTATCTCCTCATGTGTAGCAACACAAATGTCCTTGCATTCTGTCCCATAGCGTTGTAAGTAATAATCCAAATCCAATTCTGCCATTTTGCTCCAAATACGGGTTTTCACTTTCTTTGCTGGCGTCCCATCTTGGGTTGGTGGGCTTTACTCTATATCCAATTTTTTCTCTCTATCCCTACTCCTTGCAACTGCCTTCCATTCAAAGGAATCAAGTTATCTAATGTTTGGGGGTGAGTGTTGGTGTTATCTCTTTATAAAATTGCTCTTTTTCTGCGTTGCCATTAAAGATTGAGAGAATTGTAACAGTATATCTTAACCTAATTGTTTTGCAGAGATTAGTGCATTGTGTTACCACAACATTGGTGGCTGTGAAATTGTTTGATTTTCCTTTTTTCATTAAATAATAAATTATTAAATATTGTGTTGATACAGACCGGCCTGATTCCTGGTCCATTGTGACATGGGGGGGCTTGTGGAGGTTGGGTGCAAGACGGGTTGGAGGCCTACTCAAACAGAAAAAGTACCTGTGGTTTATTAAAAATGAAAAGCGCTTTATTGTACGCCACATTCATTGTCGGGGAAGTAGTCCCTGGCTGGAGTGTGCCGTGTAATCAAACCGTGACACCTGCACCACTTGGATGATAATGGAAAAACCTACTATGGCCAGGCGGCCGTCACAAAACAGGCAGATGTCCATGTGTTTGAAACAAAAGATGGGGATTACCATGAGGGGTGTGTTGATTTAGTTAAAAGGCAGGTAGGTTGGTTAGGACGAAGTCTTGCCTGTAGGTAAAAAGGACCTGTTATATTACATGATTAATCAACCATAGATAGTAATTGTAATCGTTTATTTATAACGCGCTTAACACCCAGAGGTTTCTAAGCGCAGACCCGGTTATCAACCTGTTTTGCTCTGCGTCGTCTTGCTTACAAGGCGAGCACGTTTCCCCTGAGCTATTCTCCTGAGACACCACAATGCAGCACAGGGAACCAATGAAGGCCTCTAGCACTGTCCTGATGTGGCTAGAGTGGCACGGGGCAGTAACCCATCAAGCTGTGGCATTCTGTGACAGGTAAATCTGTTTTAAAAAAGAATCAGCGAGTAGCAGGTAGACGAAATGACTGTTGCCTAACCGAGAAGGAACAGCGGGCCTGATTCACAGAGCATTTTCCAATGGGATTGAAACATCACTAAATGCTTCTGTGAATCAGGCCCAGTGGCGGAATAACTAGGCCAGCCAGCAGAAAAGAATGTTTAAAAATCGCCTCCTTTTATGGTGGTTCACAATTGTTTGGTGCACTGCTTAGATCCAGTTGGGTTTTCCAGAACAATATCAACTTCAATGAATGTTCTGCACATTTTTCTCGTGCATATTAAATGTGGCTATGCTGAGCTCTACCCACCGGGTCGATAAGCTATGCGCTATTCCCCGGAGACGTATCACTTCAGCAACATATCCATCATGAGGATTTGCAGCCCAGGCGGCTATCTCATGAATGATCTTACATTGTGATTGGAACGAGGCTGACCCCGTCACCCTTCAAATCATTTTAGGATCTTGTTAGTGCAGCAGCGTGTGGATGTGTACGATAAGCCTGGCTGCCATTCAAAATATGGCGTTGCGACCGTGGCCTCTTTAAGAAGAACGCGTGTCATGTACCTCACGTGTAATGCTACACTACAGGACCTGCAGGCCCAGAGAGCCTCATGGGCCGCTCAGTGTTTCAGAGGCATGTTGCAGGATCACAGGGCAAGTCACGTGCTGTAATGTTATATGAAGGAGGGTTTTCAACAGTTGCCCCTGAAAACCGCAACGTGCGCACAGTTTGAGGTTTCACCAAAATGAAAATCACGTTAGAGACAATGGGCCTCATTACACGGACGGCGGTAAGGGTTAACGGTCACCGTTAATGGCAACGGTGACCGTTAACCCTTACCGCCGTACTACGAGGTCCCTTTGCGGGTTGGAGGAATTAACGCCTGCTTCTTGCAGGCGTTAAGAACCAACCCGCTAAGGGACCTCGGAGCTAATTACGGCACCGCAATATTGCGGTGCCGTAATTAGCGCCTTCCCCATTCCCATAGAGCCCTATGGGGCAGAAATGGGAATGGGGAAGGGCAATGGCGGAAGGGGGATTTACCGCCCCTCCAACCTTGGAATGGGGCGGTAAATCCCCTTTCCGCCAAGGCGGTGCCGGTAATTTACCGGCATGGTCCAGGGTGCTAATAGCACCCTGGATTACCGCCTTCCGTGTAAATGTGTAGTAAGTATCAATAATAGTGCAGCAGATGCATTTGGCATGCATTGAAATCGCCTTCTCTAATCTGGATAGAAATCGACAAAACTATAAATCAATATAAGGCCTTGTTAAAGAAAATGTGCACCAGTACAAGTGCAATTTTGCACGGTATCGTCAATAAGGCAAATGTTGCCTTATTGCAACAATACCAGTTATTCTATCAATGTATTTTTGCAATAGAGCAATGTGTGTACTAGTCCCAGTAGAGCGTTATAGCCAATAGGGCCCTGGGGAAAACGATATCCTGGTGCAAAACAAGCAATGAACAAATACATTGTTTAGCATTGAGTCACTTTTTGCTCGAGTACTATTACCATTCTAAATTGTCCTTGCACTGGTGCAAGGTTTCTGTAATGAGGCCCTTTGTGTATAGTTCTAGATACACATGGCACTAGACATCTACATCTGTATTCCTCATAGCCAACCTATCTTCCCCCACATCACTCCATCCCCCTTCTGTATTCCCTCGCCTGTCCTGACCTTCCCTGTCGTTGTCATGTACCTGACTCGCTTCATAGTAAGAGATGAGCCAGTTTGCTAGATCAGAAATAGGAATTTCACAATTGCTATTTGAATACAATATAAACATGCATATAGTTCTCGCCTTTAGGGACAGGGTTTTATGTCAATATTTGCTAATGCTGGAAAAAGGCACTATCAAAATATATCTCTGTGTATCATTTAGCGCTGTAACGGGGGATAGCACAGGGACAACGGGCTGGACTTGAAAGCAAGACCACACAACAGAGGAACGAATCCCTGCTTTGGCGCGTTATAAAAACACAATTAAATAAGTAAACTATATAGCGGGGAAACGCCAACTGTCATTGTTACTTGTGTTACTCAGAAGGATGAAAGCGTGAATTGGCCAAGGGGAGTAACTAAGTCTTATTAGAGCCGCATCATCCGTCATCAGAGACGCGCACACGCCATATGGAGAGCTATGTCGATAGGATAGCTCAGGAGCAACGTGTTCGCCATGGGAGCAAGACGACACGGGGCGCCACAGGTTCGATCCCCGGGTCCAGCTTAGAAACCTCTCGGTATTAAGCGAGTTATAAATAATCTATCAAATCACCTACTCCCGATGTATATAAGCAACTGTGACATTTTCTTCGTGTTGTTCGCCATCATATAATTGTTGCTAAATCATATTAACGCGCACGTTGCATTTCATCTAGGCTCAGTAATGCAATCAATTAATTGCCAGCGACTGCTGCTGCTGCGCAGCACACTTTTTAAGCAAAACGGCAAATATATGTTTATGTCATCAACAATTTCGCTCAATTCCTTGAAGTGCACAAAAGACAGCGCGTGTCTTCCATTCCGCGCATCTGCCCGCGCAGGGAAGCGGCCGCCGCTAGACTCGGCGGTGCCTCCCGTCCTGCGGCTCCATCGCCGCGCGGCAGCGATCATGACGCTTTAATGAACCGCTCTTATATTTATCTAATGTCACTGTTTGCCTGAACTGTACCTGCGCTGTCCAGCAGAACCCATTATCTCTATTAGTCTGCCAATAGCAAATCAGTAAAATTGCTTGTTCCTTAATTGAGAGAACACACTCCTCCACCCTCTGATAGATTACCCTGGCCTAACAGCTGTGAGTCCTATTCCCCGAGGGACGAGTACTAGCCAATGCGGGGCGATGGGGCTATGCTTTCTGTAATAAATCCCAGACTCGCAATACGTAATGCCCTTTAATAATCAACGACTATTGACTGCGTCTGTTTCACGAGGCTCCGCAGCGGCACTGATATTTCATGGCTAAAATATGCAAGGGTTAAATATAACTTCTTGACGCGCCACTGTGAGTCCAGGGCATGGGGAGTAATGATTAAATCTGATTTACAGATGGGTTGCAGCTGAATTTTAGAGGCTACGCCGCCGCCATGTTGGCCCCTTGCTTGGAGGCAATCTCGTTCCCGTTGAAGGCTGCTATCGACTGCAGTTTCGCGAGATTTGCATCCAGTGCTGTCGTCAGCGCAGTACACAATATCTGATTTTGTTTTCGATCCTTTCAGTCGAGACATAGGGTTGGGACTATTGAGCGTTTTTCCTTTTTAGTGGCTTTGTAGGCATGCCGGGACCAGGGCTGGACTGGGAACTAAAAGAGGCCCTGGAAATAATTACTGGGGACAAAAAGAGGCCCTGGAAATAAAGTTCAAAGTGGCCCTGTATGACACCTTTTCAGCAAGCCCAATGCTTTTCCCATGAGAAAATTTGGAAATACCACAGAAAAGAGGCCCAGGGTGCAGAGGCCCATCGGGAAATCTCCAGAGTTCCCCTATAGGCCAGTCCACCCCTGGCCGGGATTTATCTAGTATATCATAGCTGTTTTCTGCTTAATGTTACTTGTGTGAATGAGCTAGTTTAATTGGATTTTTAGAATTACTCTTTAATTACACCTTTTGGATAAAACATGGCGTTGCTGCTGTTTAGACAAGAGGTGCTTTTCCCTATTCCCCACATGTCAGTTCCCTCGTGTGTCATCGCTTTACCCTATGAGATTAAGGGGAAGTGATGTCACCTGTCGAGATGGCCCGCGTGTGTCATCGCTTCCCTCTACCACATTAAGGGGAAGTGATGTCATCAATCGAGATGATTGATGACACTGAAAGCCAATCTTAAATTAGAATGTGTTGTTGCCTAACTGATTACCAATTACCCAAAAGCAGTTGTTATAGTGCAGTGCGCGTCTCTGTGTGTTGTTTGAGGCATGCTGTTGTTATGCTGTGTTACATTACTATGTCTCTGGTGTGCTATGATAAGCCATGTTTTTGCTACATGGTAGTGCTGTGCTGCCGTGTGCTATCTGTTCTATGCCCTGCCTGGCTTGTCTCAGTTTTGTTCTATCACACCATGTCCTTTTCAGCTGATGGGAAATGTTTATGCAAGCTTAGTAGGTTGGTTCAGACACATGGTCCAATTTATCAAAACTTGTTTCGGTACAAATAATCGGATGTGCTAGCATAGCTGAAAAAAGCATCCTCTACTCTTTTTTAATTTGCAGGACTTTCTGACAATCTACCACCATGCGTTTTTCCCAAATGCATCTTGCCAGAGGTTTACCATAAAGTGGTAGCTTTCTAATGTACACCTTCCTTTTTTACCTTATGCAGTGTTGTACCTCGCGCATCCCTCTTGAACTTCCAGTTTCCCCATCATTGCATCAACACGTATCTGTTCTGCAGTGAAGGTGCTGATTCATAGCTACCTACCAGCTGCGGGAATGATGAGAGCGGGACAGGCACTCCTAGGTGACGTAGGGTATTATTGACAGCTGTCATGAAGGTGTTTAATGCGCACGTACAGATCGAGAAGTCTAGGACAAGGGGTGTTCAAGAAGGCCTTTTGAGTGTGAGGTATGAGAACGAGATAACTAAGGTAACCTATTACAAGGGGAAACTAAGCCACCCTTGTGAGGTGAGAGCCACAGGTAAGTAAATAACGCTGAATTAACATTAACAGGCCCTGCATGGAGGGAAAACCTTAAAATTGCATGAGCACACCGTGGCAATGGGATATGGGTGGACCAATGCCAGCTGAATGTTCCCAGGAGACAGTAGTCACTGGGAACAGGAGTCAGCAGATACAAACAAAGTCGACGAGCAAGGCTCATGGTGGCTCGCTGGGACCAGGGAAAATTAAACTCAAATAAAAACATGTTTTGGGAGGCACGGCCATGGTACGGCCATGGTGTGGTCAGCGGTTTCAAATTGCCCCTTGGCAGATATGCCTGGGAAGGAAGATGTGGGGCGAGGGGTTGATACGGGAAGGAGCCAATCAGACGGTCGGTTTTGGTGTCCCTGAAAGGTAACAAGGATATTGTGTTCTCGCTGATGTCCGCAAGGTGCCTCATTGGTCAGATGCTGTGTGAATGTCTCCCTTCCCACCAGCTTAGGATGTTGCATGTATTTCTGTGTGTGCTGGCCAATGGCAGAATAATAAAGGCTGTAGTACAAAGAAACAAGTAATTGGTGGGGTGGACTCCAACTGAGTCGACTGTGCTTGGCATAGTAGCAGTGGGCGCCAGCTTGCAGGAAGGGCATGGGTTTGGCGTCCACCTATACTAACATAGATAAAGGTGGGCCTGTGGAGAAGGCTGGAGTTGTACTAACATGACGTGATAGGACAGGCCTGTGGAGAGGGCCAGAGTGCACGGTAGGTGTGCGTGGGCAGGCCTGAGTAAAGGGCCACATATTGTAAATAGGGCGTAAGGAGGAGGAGGGATAAGTATACATATGCGAGAGGTGAATGAGATTGAGGGTGTGAACAGGAAGAAAGAGAAAAGAGGAGGACAAGGGTAAATGGAAAAAGGGGATGTGGACGTAGGGGACACACTGGGGAATAGAGGAAAGAGGGTTGAACATTGGCTTTCTGAGATAGCCCCCTCAATCACATGTATGAGAATTTGCCCCAATATCGCGATAAAATATTAAAATATAATTTCAAATGGGTTCAGGACACTGTGGGAGAGTGTTTCCATGCATGGCCGGGGAGGGAATGTTTGACAGCAAGATAATAAAACATAAGCTCTCATACCATTTAACTACATACAAAGGTTCAAATATTAAGAGTAAACAGAATACTCTATGGCTTTGGAAGCTCTATGAAGAGAAAAAGGAGAAGCCTGTGAAACAGGGCAACAAGACAGACGATGCGGTCAAACTGTCAAATGCCCCGTACGGAGCATACCCAGCCTTAAGGCCTACAGCAGGGTATAGAAACCCACAGCGGGTCTCCCCAGACAGAGGTGAAGAGTGAAAGAGGAAAAAGAAAAGCTGGGAGATGAGACAGGATGACAAGCATGACAGGGGAGAAAAGAAGTACCCAGCGGACATAGAAATGATATAATATGATGTGGCATTTATAACAGGCCTGTACACAAGTGTTTCTTGAGTACAATGAGCACACTACAACAGGTGGACACATTGTTCAATGAAGCTGATGGAGTAATTGAGCAGGAGGTGCAGAGAAAGGAAAGAGAAAGCAAGGGGGAGCACATAGGAAGCACAAGGTTGGACCTCTGGGAGGACAACATTTAAGATAGATAATGAGGGGTATGACCCGGGGGAGGAGGAGATGGAAATATGGGATGCGATACATTATTGTATATGACAAAGATTAGAAGGAAGTGGAGGTCAGAGTGGAGGAGGATGAACAATAGACACCAGAAAAAGTTATGGGAAGGGGGCACAAGCAGAGGAGGAAGGCGAGAAGGGGGAGCCCAGCAGAAACTGGCCTACCATCCTCTGCAGTCGGAAGAAGGCAAACATGGGACTGGCAGAGGCAAAGAAGGGAGAAGAGAAACAGGACCTAGGGCAACACAATTACCACTACTACAGAAGGGGAAAGGAGATGCACACTACGTGCGCTGGCATTCCATGGAAAAAGACAATCTCACATGTAGCTTGCCCTCCCTTGTGGCAGGGGATAGCAAGTAGATGTACACGTTCGAGAAAGAAACAGCAGAGGTGACACAAGGTATAACGGACATGAAGAGTTTATTTTCAGTGATAATAGGAGGGCGGGGTATACCGGGGTGAAATTAAGCAACAATGCACACAATGGAACACCGTTTAACTACTGCTGTGCCCACGTGTGGAACATTTTGAGAAGTATGTATCTAGACAGCTCAGATTTAGGGGCTGTCATGTTCTGTAAGATGAAGCCAGGTGAGGATCCTGCAGAATATATACAAAAGGTCCAGGAGTTTTGGACATTAGAGACTTGGAAACCCTGGGATGAATACACACCTCTATTTTACCATATATTGGTTAAAGGATTCCCATGAGATGTCCAGGTCTCCTTAGATAAAATGGGGGGGGATAGAGGCAGAGAGATGGCCATACATACACACTACCATATTGTATTGCACTATTGTAAGAGGAAGCAGGAGGGTGAGAGGCAGGCTGCCGAAAATGCAGGAGGGTGAGAGGCAGGCTCCGAAAATGCAGCAAAGGTGGAAAACAAGCTGGTACGAAAGAAACTGGCCAAGTTTGCAATGGAAGGGGCAATGCTTATATCTGATGCTGCTGTAGTGGCCCCCGCCTCACAGCAAGGGTTCCCAGTAGGGAATATGCCCCAGCACAGGGGATACGGACCAGCACTATACCTTGTAAAAGGGGTGCAGCTGCAGGGGGATTATCCACAAGGAGGGATGTACCCACCTATGGGGAATCATCCACAAGGAAGAGGGTACTCACAACGGGGCACAGGAGGAGGATATAGAGGTACAGGGTTTTGATTTCTCAGACCATGTTTCATATGCTGTAATCAGGGACATTCTGCATGCACATACCCTTTTGGGGAACAGGCGCAACCATATCAACTAGTGCAACAGCAGGGCACGATCATGCAGTGAATACAGCCCCAGCAGTTCCATCAAACACAGCTCCAACAAATACATTCACAGCAGGGACAACCACAGCCCCCACAGGTGCAGCCCCAAACATCGGCAGGACAGGTTCAGGGTGAGGGGACATCTGAGCATAATGCAAGTGCCCACAGAGGCAGCAGAAAAGACAACAGTGTTGGTACATAATGTGGTGCCCCACTATACTGGTGAACGTGTTCTGATATGGAATCCGTTCCCGGTCCCGTCAAACATAATGTCACAATAGGAGAGCCCACAGGCAATGCGTGTTTCTCTAGTCCTAGCACTAACTGAAGACACCGAAGAGGAAGCCGAGGTAGCGGTGAAAACAGGACAGAAAGAGTTTTCATTCTTGATAGATACGGAGGCCACAACGTCATGCATAAAGAAGGGTGGATTCCGACTTTCAAATAAAGTAATGGACATGCAGTGCTTCTATGAGGCAGTTGTCATGGTTCCAGTAACAAAAGAGGTACCTTTGACGATCAAGACACAGCACCTCGTAGTTCGCCTACTGTAGTCAAAAGACACCCCTATAAATATCCTAGGGAGGGACTTTCTGAGCAAACTAAATGCAACAGTTTCCTTTACGGAAAAGAGTATGGTATGCTCAACACCAGGCGTGTATTCACCCAGAGTGGTAACCATCCTTCAAGCCATATATTCCCACAGTGCAGTGTTAGGGGAGCCCACATAGATGGACCTATTTCTATATGTGGTCCAGATATTACTGGGGTGAGTGCTAGGGATAAAGTAGAATATATTCCAACTGGCATCAGACTTTTTGTTCAGGCCTCAGTGCCGCAAGGAAGTTGTCCCGGGCACACAAGTACTGCTGCAGCGTCAAGAATTGATCACTAGAAAATACATGGTGAAACTATATGGAACAGATGAGGAGGACATAGAGTGGTGTACCATAGCCTGTATTCACCCAACAGTGCCGTAACAGGCATGGCAGATGAACAGTTATTTTCCGGTGGAGAGGAAGAAGTGGAAGGGGAAATAGTCTTCCAGCTACAAATCCCTGCCCCATAGGAGTATTAGAGAAGCTAGTACTACAACCAACCCCCCAAATAGTAAAAACAAGAAGCCAGATATACACAGGAAGACTTAAAAAAGGTCCCAAAGAAGCTGTGGATCAACAGACCCCATGATGTGGGTGTGCTAAAAGGAGCAGGGGCTGTGAGAATAAAATTGAAAGAGGGAGCATTGCTACCAAGAGCAAAGGAGTATCCACTGTCCCGCTATGCACTATGGCAACAGCGTATAATACAGACCTCCAAGTCCCCAGGTAACGCGGCTATTTACCCTATAAATAAATCAATGGGGGGTTGTGGATATTCATACAGGACCTCCACCCCTTAAATAATGTTGTAGAGGCTGAGTTCCAACCTGTGCTGAACCCCACCACAATACTGTGTAACATCCTCCCAGGAGTGAAGTGCTTTAAGCTTTCTTTTCCATCCCACTGCACCCAGACTCAAGGTATTTAATGGTGTTCATGTATAGAGGGGTCAGATTTGAACACACAAGGTTACCATAGCTGTACTGTGTATGACCCAAAATATTTAACAGGGTGATACACATGGACCTGAGTAATTTGGAAAAATGCCAAGCACAGTGATACAGTATGTTGATGACCTGTTGGTATGCAGTGAAACCGAGGAGCAGTGCAGGGCAGACTCGATACACCTTGTAATATTACTGGCTGACAAAGGATACAAAGTGGTCAAGCTACAGTATTGCCAGAAAGAGGTAGTGTACCTGGGACAGATTATAACTACAGAAGGACAGAAGATAACACCAGAAAGAGTAGAGGCAATACACAGAATGCCACCTCCCCATACAGTAAAAGAGATGCAGCAGTTTCTAGGATTGTGCAATTATTGCAGGGCATGGGTGTTTGACTACTCCATATTCACAAAGCCCCTCCTTCAAGCACCGAAAGAAGCACAGAAAGAGAAAAAACACATAAAGTGGACTGCAGAAATTAACAAGAACTTTGCCGAACTCAAGGAGGCATTGGCCCATGTGCCAGTGTCGGCAACCCTCAATTACAAGGAGAAATTCTACCTGTTCTCTCATTCAGATGATTAAGTAATGACAGCAGTCCTCATGCAGAAGAAACCGCAGGGGCACACGCTTCTGGCTTACTACAGAAGCCTCCTAGATCCAGTGATGCAGGGACACTTTCCCTTTGAGCAGGCGCTCGAGGCTGCAGTGTTTCCCATAGAAAAGGCTGCAACAAATACCATGGGGTGCCGAGTGGTGGTATTCGTGGAGCATTCTCTTTTTTGCCATTTTGGAGAAATCTTAATCCACTCTAACCACACCTAGGGCTTCAAGTTATGATATTTTACTCACAAACCCAGCCATTAAGGTTGTTAGGTGTTGTATAGTGAACCCAGCCACATTCATAGTGAAATTATCCTTGCCAGGGGAATATATGCAATATTGCGCAGCATATATGGACAGAATGGAAGGCGACGTTCATGTAAAAAAAGAGGAAATGGCGTCTTCTAATTCAAAAAACAGTAAGAGGTGCAGGTTTCTCGATCAAGACTCTATGTTGTAACCCAGACAAAGCAAAATCTCGTCTCTGGGAAGCTGATTGGATTAAAACACGATCAGCTTGTTTCAAATATCAGAAATTTAAACAGAATCTGTTTGCCCTAAAACGATATGGGTGTATGGAAAGCTACCTTGTTAAATTCCCAAATGCTTATCAGAGAAACAAGTATCTACGTTTTCGTTTCAAGCTATGGCCAACGCATCAAATATCATATGTACGTAGATTGCTTTCTAAATCAGATGCCCATTGCAGTTTTGCAATTTAGAACTGGAGACTCTCCAGCATTTAAGCACTGAATGTCCAAAACTGGAAGCCAAACAATCTATCCATCTTAAATCCCTGTTTCTTGATCATCACAAACTATCGCGAAAAAGAACTTGGGGATACTTATTCCATGCCGAGAGAAAAGTACTACGATATGCCATACTTAACGTTTTACAGTGTTTAGATTTGTCTCATAAAACCGAGCCTGTTGTTAACTTTTAATTCGAAAAGTATTTATTCAAAATAACCATTAATGCTAACTCTGGTGCTGTTGTTTTTGGATGATATGTACACCATTCAAACACAAATACCAAAATGCTCAATGTAATTGATGGTATTTCAAATATTGGCCTGCCTTAATATGTATGCAAAAAGAACAGGCATGTGTGTTTTCTCTCCTTTTTTATTTTTATTTATACTCCTCTTTATTCCTTTTACTATGTATATATCTGAGATGTATTCGAAGTTTTATGTTGTTTTGTATTTATCTTGTTTTTTTACCAAAACACTTGTTAATGTTGTAAAATCAAGTATTATTCTTGATTAAATCAACTTAATAATAAAAAAAAGAAGAGGAACTAGAAGGAGGAGATATGGTTTTCATTGACGGGTCCTCAAGCATTGACCCAAATACAGGTTGAAGACACACTGGTGCCACAGTAGTGTACCATAGGGGTGGGGAATTTAGGATTGTCTCCCAAATGAGATTGCCATCGCACTTCTCAGCGCAGGCAGCAGAACTAGTGGCCATGATAAGTGCACTAAACATGACAGAAGGACATGTGAGCAACATCTTCTTGGACTCAGTTTATGTCACATCCACCATACATTCAGGTGTGGCCTGTTGGGAGAAGAGGGGGTTCAGGAGGACCGACAGGGGCTTAGTGCAACGTGCTCATTTATTGAATGAGCTAATTGAAGCATTAAAACTTCCTGTGGAGGTAGCCATAATAAAGGGTGACACACACACAGGTGGGCAGGACTTAATCGCTCAGGGGAACGATCTGGCTGACAAAGCAGCAAAAGAGGTGGCCTATCTACGTGAAGGGACTACTAGGTTGTACCCAGGTGCAGAGGGAAAGGTGATGCTTTCAGGGTAGAAAATGAGCGAAACGCCAGTTAACACAGAGCATTTCAGCACAATCCCCATTGTACAAATAATTGATTTACAGAGGGAAGCCACCAGGAAGAGAAGAATTTATGGGTACAGAGCAGGTGCTCACTCTCTCCAACATATTTGGTGTGGAGTCAGAATACCATGGGGAAACCACTGATGCCTAGGAAATTGTTGGTTGTGGCATCAGAGCAGCTCCATTTTCCTGCCAATTATTTTATTTTTATTTATTTTATTTGTTTCATTTTTTATTTATATAGCGCACAACAGCCCGTGGGCATCGCAGCACTGTTACAGAGGTAGGTAAGTTGCTTAATGTTATACATACATATGTGTGCACCCGTTACTTTGCTTTCAGGGAATGTGAGCATGCCTGGCTAAGAGAGAAGTGTGAGCAAAGGTTATACAAGCCTATTCAAGGTGTTACATACATAAATGTGAAGTGTACATAGTTTGTAAGGTTATAGAGATTGTGAGTATGCAAGACAGAAGAAAAAAGCATGTTAGAAGGGGTTGCTTAAAGTTTGAGGGCTTTGCGGAATGCAGGGTGGGATGGTTTGTTCCTGGGGGTAAGTGGCGGGGAGTTCCATAGCCTGACAGCAATTAAGGGGAAGCTGCCTCTGTCTGCTCTAGCAAGGGTGCCAGTAATCTCACTGGCACCTTTGTTTCCGAATCGGCAAACTACGTGTCTGACTGCCTTGGCTGCTGTGCCTGACACGTCTGTCCCTGCCAGGAGCAGCAGCCACGGTATGTAGATCGTTCACGGAGGCGCTGGCACTGCTAACAACGGTGCCAGCGCTTCCGAGTCCCAGCTTGTCTTTCAGGTACAAAGTTTCACTTAGACTTCTGAGGAATTGAATCTTGATTGATAAATTAATGTAAGAAAAAGAAACATAATATGCATGTGTATGAGTATTCGGTAGTCATGTCTTGTTTTGGAAAATACAACTATTGAGGAAACTATCCGTATGCCTCCTTGCAAATCCAAATTAACTGATGAGCATGGCCAGATCAAACATTGCATAATAGCCAAAATTTGCCAAATCACTGATTGTTCCATGTTCATGAAAACACACCCTACTCCATTTTATAAATTGGCAGTAAGGTTTATTTATCTTATTTATTACTTTTGATTTTCCATTCCACTATCTATTGCCATTTCCCTTAGCCATTCTAATAATTAATATAAAAATAAAATATTAACACAAAATCACATTTTGTTAATGGGAATTAGCATCCGGGGCAGGGTGCGCAACCAATCAGGTTGCTCACCACATGGTCTGAATCTACCTATACAAAAGCGTGTTTCGAGTAACCTGCTGGCTGCTTCCCCACCCCGCCATCTACCCCAACCCACCCTTGCCTAAATATACTCCTGTCCCTTCCACCCCAGCCTCACTTACCTGCTTTCTTCTGCGGCATCGGAAGGTGCCGCACATTGTTGCTGCTCCTGGTTACTGGCCAGGATGGAAATGGAAGAGGGCCTCTCTATGGAGCACCACATTCCAGATCCCTGGAAGCCATCTTAGTGAAGTATTTTGATTCAATAAATGAGACGTTGCGGCATTCCAAAATTTAATTAAATTACAATGCTCTCAGCACCCCGGGTTACCGGATTGACAACCCGGGTTGCTAATATCATTAATACACTCTCCAGTGTGCCAGATCAGGTGGTAATGGCCCGAGGACCCTGGATAAGTACCCTCACTATTTTCAAGCCTTTAACTCAGGCCCCGGGCCGTTACCACCCGATCCGGGCCCAGGGACCGAGCTTGCCAAAAAGTCCAATTTTCATTTGCATCTATTCAGGGGCATTCTACCTTTCCTCACCTTCCCCCAGAAGCTCATTATCTCCAGAGCACTGCTTTTCTCTAGGCAAGGCTACTACAACAGCCTCTTCCTCAATCTACTTCTTTGCTCCCTTAGCCCGCTTCAACTAATCTGGAATAGGACTGCAAGACTTATCCTTGGCTTCAAGTCCAGGGACTGCATCTCTACAGCCCTAAAATCTCTCCACTGACTCCCGGTGACCACAAGGATCAAATCCAAGACCCTTTGCATCAACCACAAAGCTGTCTGGGGCCTCGGACCTCTTTACGTCCAGCTTTCCCTCCGTAAACACCTCCTGTTCAGAGTCGTTCTGTCTTCTGGCTCCAACTCTCTGCAGGTCAAATGTTTCTCCAAGCAGAGTTGAAGTAGATCCCTTTCCTCAGCCGGCTCCTCCCTCTGGAACAGCCCCCCCGCCCCTCATACTTCAGCCGGATCTTCTTATGTTCCAGAAACTTCTCAAGACTTTCCTTTTCTCCTCTTCCTTGCCGCTCCCCCTCCCTGACTGACTCTCCATCTGCCGCTGCGACTGGGGCCTGGTCCCTTCAGAAGCAAACAGGGGCAAGACCACCCCCTACCAGTCCCCCAAGCATCCTCTGCCAGGACTTGCTGTCAGCCTCCCTTCCCCAGACGAGCCCAACTTGGTCCTCCCTGCCCACCACACTCATTCTCCGTCCCCCTTCCCCTGGAACCTGCTGCCTTGGCCTGCCCAGCAATTGCCCGCCCCCACTCTTGGGGTAACACAGTCCTGCACTTCTCCCTCTACCCCTCCCCTGTTCACTTACCACCTTGTCATGCACTTGCACGGTAGGATTGTCATAAGGCCAATATAGCTGTTTTTGTTGGTCTACCTTTTTTTTAATGCCCCCCCCCCGCTTCTCTTGTGGCACCTGGAAACACCTGTACATAGACGCCAAATGTCCAATAAATACAATAAAAAAAGAATGCGTATATAGTAATCCAGATTATTTCAAAAGAAAAATAGTAATACTTTTACTAAATCAAATATTAGCACACAATAGAATGTATATTAATCTTATAGTGCTCATAAATGTCTATGACCCCTGGGGGAAGGTTACAGATATTATAATCTATAACGAAAGGAAGGTGTCCTAATAGTCTAATTACTTGTGCACCGAGCGTGCATCTGTTTTTAGAGAAGCCGATTAGTGGGTGTTTATTTACTGCTCAGCAGGAAAAATCATACTCACTTCAATTTTTACCAGAACAATGTTCAGGAGGGGTTTTAATTTATTTACCCTCCTTTAGCATTGTCTTTATTCAATCTTTTTTTATTTCTTTTTCCTTATGACTGTTGTGGTAAATCGTTTTTGTCCTCAGTTTTTTCTTTACTTACAGTGACAAAAAAACATCAGGGAGCACATATGTATCATGTGCTGGGGTCCCAGGTTATAGCCATGGCATTTTTTAATGGGTGTTGATGCCCAGTAAAAACTGCCGGGGGGCAAGCATGGTAATTTTGACTAGACATCTATCATATATTCCAGAAAAAAATACCACCCCTGTGCCCTGTGCCCCACACCGCCTAACACACGCACACAATCAACATGATTATGTGTGCATGAAAGGCATTGGGGGGCACAGGAGGTAGGCATGGTATTTTTTACTAGACATCTACCATAGGTGTCCAGTAAAAAATGCCATCCATGTTCCCTGGGCCCCACAGCATCCCACATATGCACAAAATCAACCTGATTATGTGTGTATGCGAGGTGCTGGGGGGCCAAGCAAAAAGCATGGTATTTTTTGCTGGACATTTATGATAGATAGCCAGTAAAAATAATACCATTGTTGTCCTCTTGGCATCAAAATGCCTCAGAGGCGGATTGTGCAACAAAGGCATTTTTAGCACAAACACACAAACTCACACACACATTCACACAGCAGACAACCGATCATTCACATGAGCACCCATCATCATTCACTCACTCATAACACAAGCATACATGCAATCCAGACACATATTTAAATAATAAATAAATGGGCATAAACCTACCTTCTACACCAGTCCTGAAGTTTCCTCCCCAGCACTCCAGCTCCTGCAGCATGAACAGGAATCAGGAGACACAAGCTTCCAGGTTCCTGCACATGCACACAGGGGCTTGAGAGTGGATGATGAAGTGCCCTGCTGTAGCCAGTGCTGTCTGTATGTGCGGGGAGGCGCAGGAGCTGATCACTTGCTGCCTTATCGTCCTTCTTCTTGGTCATGGATCGGGTCTGTACACACAGAAATTCTTCTTCTTGTCTTGCTGCTGGGTCAGCAACTGTTGGAGGGGGGTCTCGCCTTTATTAGGTTAACCTTCACATCACTGAAATGCAGCCAAGTGCGTCTTCCTGATACCTTAACTGCAGAAGGGGAGAGTTCCTCAACGACAAAGTGGCCTTTGAACCTAGGTTTGTGCCACCCACCGTTGAGTAAAGTTCTTTATTAAAATTAGATCCCCAACATTTAATTTTGGCGGTATCAATAGTGCACTTGAATTGGTCACTGGATCGTCCTCTTCGGTATTCTTAGACCTCTCCCTCGATGCTTGACTTGATCTGAAATGAAAGAAATACTGGTAGTCATACATGTCAAATAATCATGCATTTCATCACCTAAAGTCTTTGCTGTACTCTGGGCCTCACTCCTACCCCTAGATGGAGGTGTAAGAGGTGTTCTTATACGACGCCCTTTCACTAATTCATGCGGGGTGAGCTGGTGGTCATAACCTGGCTGACTCCGAAGGCCATGTAACGCTAGGGGTAGGCAATATAGCCATCCCTTCTTTAAAGTCAATTTAATTTTGGCGATCCTCTCTTTGAGGAGGCCGTTGAGTCTCTCACATATGCTGTTCACTTGTGGGTGAAACGCAGAAGAAAATGTGTGCTTTATACTTAATAGAAGCCCTATTTGTTCAAATAATTCATTGACAAAATGTGGCCCATTATCGGATCTTAGTACTTTACACACACCCCAGCCTGGGAAGACTTTGCGCACTAAAAACTTTGCTGCACAAGTGACATCAGGGTGTGCACATGGACCTGCTTAAATCCACCTAGAGAAGGGACACACCACCACTAATAGAAACCTGCATCCATTACATGTCTGCAGCATAGTGACATAGTCAATATGTAAATGCTGAACTGGACCATTCAGTCAAGGTATTACTCCTCTGATTGTTCTCAGTGTATGCCCAGAAGCAAACCTTTGACACACAATGCAATTCACCATGAACTGTGTAACATGTTCCAGTAAATTAGGTATGAACCAGTCTTCTGCAATAGTGGCATCAAGACCTTCTCTAGTTATATGCACAGGGTAATGCAGTTCATTACTGGCTTCCCAGTGCTTTTCTGTCACCATAAAGCTTCTGTGGGGGATAAAGAACACCCCCTTCGCTTCCATACCTCTTGCTCTTCCAATGGTATTCTTCCCTGAATCTCTATTAATTGAGTTATTGACAGCATATTAAACCCTTCCAGTACTAACATGGTTGTAGTTAAACCTTCTTTAATATATTCAGTATCGAAGCTTGAAATATCTGGTGAATATGCAACTCTTTTGGCCTCTATGCTGCAGCTTCATTTCCAAGAGAGATAAAGTATGTGTGTTTAGTGTGGGCTGTGCATTTTACAAATGCTATGGCCACTGGGAGTTGTAGTGCCTTGATGAGCCTGTCCAATAAGGACTCATGTTGTACTGGAGAGCCTTCTGCATGGAGATAGCCTCTTCTTTTCCACGTGACAGCCCTGCTTGTACGGTTAACATCACATAAGCACATTTACTGTACACCATCACTTCCTGTCCTTCATATTTATCGAGCGTGACAATAAGCACTACTAATTCCGCTGCTTGTGCTGTAAATTGAGATGGTAGTCTGGCACTTGCCACTACTCCAAATTCACCATTTAATCTTTGTCTTACTACTGCAGATCCTGAATGCCTCTCCCCACTAGTTTGGTCAATTTTCGAAGAACCATCAATAAAAAGAATTTTCCTTCATACAGGGTATGTCATCATTCAACATAGTTTGCACAGTCATGCACATGATCACCTGCCTCTACAGGTTCAGCTACAAATGTGGCTGGATTCACTATTTTACATCTTATAATTTTAATTGCTGGATTGGAACTCATTACTTCATAAGCAGAAGATCTTTGGTATGTTAATGCACCATTGGGTTTTTCCAAAATGGCAAATAAGGCATGCTCCACGTAAAGAGTCATAGAACAGCCAATGACAATACTTGTAGAATTCTCAATTTCAAATACGGCAGCCACCAAAGATTGTTTTCAAGGAAAATGCCCTCTTGTTGTCCTTTGTGTAGCTATGCCTGCCCCATTTGTGTGCAAGAATAGATAAAATTCCTTGCCATAGTTGGGAATCCCTAAAACTGGAGCTGCACAAATTGCTCTTTTCAACTCCTGAAATCCTTCTTTCATTTCTTTAGTCCATTCTATCTTTTCCTTACCAACTTGTGCCTTCTTTTACATTTGCAAAAGTGGCTTTGTATATGTGCTGTAATCAAATACTGAGGCTCTGCAGTAATTGCACAAACCCAGAAACTGCTGCATATGTCTTATTCTGTTTGGTTTCAATGTTTTCATAATTGCCTAAGGCTTTTCAGGTGTAATTTTTTTCCCTTCATGTCAAATCAACTGACCTATATACAACAGCTCTTCTTGACAATACTGTAATTTCTCCTTGTCCACCTTATATCCTTTTCCTGCTAAAATAGTCACTAGTTGGACAGTCTTGCCTACACTCATCATCTGTTGCACTACAAATCAATATGTCATCTACGTACTGCATCACCACACTCTTAAGATCGCTATTGCCTAGATCCATCTCTAGGACTCTGTTAAAGATTGATGGGGACTCACAGTCCCCACTAGGAAGATGAGTGTGTTTTAGTCTTTTTGTCTAAACATAAAGAAAGTCAGGTCCTATGAGTCCTTGTGTAACAGGATCGAGAAAAGCACATTGTTCAAATCGATCACTATGAAATACTAAGCTTCGACTGGGATGCTGCACAATATTGTCACAGGATTAAGAACTAAATGAAACTCTGCCTCTACAATCTGGTTAAGAGGTTGCAAATACTGGATAAATCTCCATGACCCCCCTTTAGATTTTTTAATTGGATACATTGCAGTATTGTACGATGATTCTGATGACACTAGGATCCCTTGATTCACCAGTGCTGAAAACATTTGGAATATACCTTCATCAGCTTCACAGGACATGGGTTACTGTTTCGCTGGGGTAAAATTGTTCGAGTAGAGCAGGCCTGGAATGAGCTCCCAGAATCACAGAGGAAGGAAATCATCTCACCTTTAGGAAACTCCTTAAGACCAGGCTGTTTGCTTAGGATTGGACCCCAATCTGTTTGTTTTGTAGTTCTGTCTCATCGTATGTTTCTCTGTATTAGTGCCTAGACACTCGAGGGCTTTGGCTCTTTATAACCACACAAATAGATAGATCAGTAAATGAAATTGTCATGTTAAGTTTAGTCATTAAATCTCTTCTCAAACTATTAACTGGTGTCTGTCATGAATATAACAAAGGAACAGACATGACACATTCCCCTATGCAGACCAGTAATTTATCAGTAAAAGGAACTACATTTGTAGCTCCAGAAAAACCTTGATCATTCATGGCAATACCTGACATTGGGTATTTTCCCTCCTGTATACTCAAACGATTTTCCCCCAAGTCTACAAGAAAAGAAGAGGATTTGCTTCCTATCATCACATCGACCCTTGGTTCATCTTGGGGGTCTCATGTCACAGATAGTACTGAAAACATCAAGTCACCCTTTGAGCTGTCCTACTGAGGGTACAAGCTCATGCCCGTCCCAGTGAAAGGATTTCCTCCTACCACGGTGACGCCTCTTCATAATTGCCCTGTGTTTGGATATTTTTGTGTCTGCATGGGTGCTAGTTGTGAATGCCCTTGCCCTGGGTGCATTTGTACTTGTCTCTGCTGTTGCACTTGCTATATTTGCAGCACCTTTGCCTGATGGGATGTGTGATCCTGGACAAAGCCCTCTCTTGTTTGTGTGCTGTATGGCGGTGAATAAGATGTCCCCCCTCTTGGAAACTGGTAGGTTTGTACACTCCCTCGACTCCTGCATACACGCGCAATATGCCCTGTTATTCCACAATTTCAACACACTGGGGGTGGCCCTCTGGCAAACCCTCCTTGGTTACATCCTCCCTGCACAACCTTGTTCTCATTCTGAGCATTTTGAAATCCACCTTGGCTGTTCTGAAATCCATCTGCTCTTCCCCTAAAACCCATGCCTCTGCCTCGCACCGCAAAACCATACCCACCTTGATCCATCGGGCATTAATTTTTCGCCTGCAATGTACCTATTGCTTCCTGCATTCCCAGTCCTTCTTCACTTGTCAATACCACCCCTTCTATGGCACATTTTTACAGTTTCTTCTGAACTAATTTGGCTTAACTGACAGTGGTGTCCTATAGTCGAATGAATCTCAGCCCATGGCTTTGCTTCTATCCTCACTTGTTTTTTTTTTCATCTGTCTCTGTACTCGTTCTGGTAATCCCTGACACACAATATGATAAAATAAGGTCACAGTTTTTTCCCACAGTCCACGAGTTTCAAGTTGCCATTTCTACTGAATATCCTGAATGTAAGCAATAGAGTATTCATCTTCCTTCATTTTTCATGTCATAATTGCACCCATATCCGATGTGTCAGGATACTGTACCCTGAGAGCACTCCAAACATCTGCCCTACAATTATTAAATGGTGCTCCGTCATGCGCTGTGTTTTGTGCCCACGCACTTGAATACCCCACTCTCCTCCATATGTCATCAGCCCTCTCCCAAATATAGGCTGCCAGGAGACCTTTTATGTCTCCTATGGCCAGCGTATTTCCTCCTGTCATTTTTTCTAACTCGTGTATCCATTTCCCAGCCCCTGAAGTCAAACTAGGGAGCTTATATTTTAAATCATCCATATCCATCTGCGGTCATGGGATGTATTGCAGTCTTGCTCCCCCTTTTCTAGCAGGGGGAACTGTGTGAATCCCATCCTATAGTTGGATCCCACTATTAGTCTATCTATGGCAGGGGTAGTCATCCCTTTCCACCTTTTTGCTGGTAGCAACCTTAACCTGCTTACATATGGTGGAGACTCTTCCTTCTCACTATGGTTACAGGTCATTTGGTCGAGAAAAAAAAGGTCGACAGGACAAATGGTCGATGCAATTTGGTCCCCCCCAACCCCCATTTTTTAAACCCTTTTTTTTCCTAAACAAAAACCTGAAAAATAAATATAAAAAAAAAACATTCGACCATTTGTCTTTCGACCAAATTGCGTCGACCATTTGTCTGTCGACCAATTGTCTGTCGACCAAATGACTGGACAGCTCTCACTATATGATTGTCTTCAAGGGAGCTCAGAATATGCTATGGGATTTGGCGTTCTTTCTTTAGGATGTTCCAGATCTGACCATCTTACTTCTTTATCCATCTGTTGGCCTTCCAGGGGGGAGCACACACCCTCTCCTTCTGCCTCACGACCTGATTCTCTTTCCTCGTCTGACATTTCTAGACCCCAACTAGTGTGACTGTCATCCACCTCGCCTCTATCTAGATTTAATCTACTCAACGACAGTGCTCGGCATTCATCACTAAACATGTTTTCCTCCTCAAGTCATGGCTGTGGTATCGGAGATCGATTACCGCTCCCTTGAGTTCCATACTCACTATCTCATTTGAATTGCTGATAGACCTGATCGATCCTTTCTCCGATGCCTTCCGCATCATATCTTTCTTCTTCTAGCTCTACTCTAGATGCTGGTGGCATTACCTCCTTTATCGGGAGAATCTCTCTCACTCTATCCCATCGTATTTCTGTGTTCAGCCTAATTTTTCCCCTTAACGAAGAGACTGGCATCCGGACCTCACCATCTTCTGCTCTGTACTATTTCTTCATCTTCTTCCCTTTGCTTTCTCGCATCCCTTATAGCTTTTTTACCTCCTGCCTTCGCTCTTCCCTCCTCACTCCTTCTCTTTGTTCCTCTTCTTCTCTGTGACCTTTTGTCTTTTACTCTTTGTGCTTCTTCTTCCTCTCTCTTTCTTTCCTTCCTGTCCCTTTCTTCTATCGCTCTTTACTATTGTCGTACTTTCTTTGTTCCTCTGCCCGTTTTTCGTCCTTTTCGTGTTCTTCCCTGTATATCTGTTCCTGTCGATCCCTGATTTTCCTTCCTTGCTCATCCTCCCTCAATCTTCTTTCTCTTTCCCTGTCCTTATTTTCTTGCTCGTCCTTATCTTCTCTTATCCTCACTTCCTCAATGGTTTTCTCATCTAACTTGAGTAGTGTCTGTCCTCCCATCCATTTGTTCTGTACAAGCGTTACCTCGTCCACCCTATAATTTTCTCTCTTCCATCGCTTAATTTCCCGATCTATGTCTGTCAATAAATAAGACCAGTCACTCTTTCTTCCTTAGCTCATATAAACTTACAAGTATCTTCCTTTCTTTTACTCTCTTCTGGACTGTCATCACTACTATAAGCGGGGGGTTCATATGTCGGGTTACTATACCCCGCTGCTTCCTTTATGGAATAAACTCCTATCTCTTCTTTAATTTCGGGCAAGGTAAGAGGAGCTGAGGGCTCGACACCCTCTTCTTTATGCTGATTAAGCATCCACTCCTCCGTTGGCAGGTCCTCTTTTTCCTCTTGGTACATCTTCCAAAATTCTAAAATTGCTAGTCTTTTCTCCAATTTTTTTACTGTGTACGCAGCGTGCACATATGTGGTCATGTGTTGCAATACTGCTTTTGACAATGATCCCCCTTGTGACCATGGCATGAACATTTTATCCTCTGTACCCTTTACCCATTCTGCACTACACTGTTTGAGCATGGGCGCATGTTTTAGAAGTGTCTTACAAAGGTGCATGAAAAGAGTGTCTTCCATAATGACAAGTCACAATTGACTGTCGATACTTACCAGATCATTAAATACATCTTTTATTTCAACTCGGAGCACCACCTTTAGCGTTTTAAAACAATCAATATGAGCAAGCACCATCAATCGCCGCTCAATTCTCTTCTATCTCAATTACCTATGTATCTTTTGATTGGCGCCGATCGCTGACTGCATCTTATCTTCAAACACTGCTACGTCCAACTTTTCACAGTTCTGTTATTTTTTGATACTTGACACAACAAACAATACTTTAAATATTCACACATTACACATTAATAACCCCTGTGATCACCTTCCCTTATGATTAACTGTCTATAATAAAGGGTATACTTCTCTCGCCTCTACTTATATAACCCTATACAGGGTTTAAGACATCACCTTTCACGGTTCTGACCACGTGTTTTTTTTATTATCACTACTCCTGTTGGAGTTTGAAATGTCTTCTTCCAATTCCCTTGAACTAGGATATGTAGGCACTAACTTTGTCTACACAACATTTTCTGTTACTTAAAAATATCACAATCCCACCCCTTCATATTGCCATTTCCCTTAGTATACTTACCTTCGGTATCAACTCCTCACTCAATCCGACCAATTTGCCTTCTGTCCGAGAGCACCTGTGGAAACCGAGCAGGGATTTCTTCAAAGAGGGAACTGCCCACTGCCTTGATTCTTCTTGCAAGTTTATTTCTATCGGCACCTCCCTACAGGAAACTCTCCGATCTTCAAGCTAATGGCAGAGGATGTTCAATCATCTGACACTATGGAGCCAAACTAGTTTGGATCTTTAAACCATCTGCAGCACTACCACATGAGTTTATGGCCCTTCAGGAACGTGCATATGTAATGGATGGGATCACACCAGAGTAATTCTGAGTTGAAATAATGGAAGTAACTCAAGAAGATGGCAAAGTACTGTTTTATTAACAATTATCTAAAACAGGGAGGTTACAACGAACATCAACAGACGAACGCTCAATCTCTCAGTGATCTCCACACAAAATAAGACTTTTATACACAAAATGCTTCAGAGAGACGTCGTACTACATGGCAATAGTAAAAAACCTGTCAAGGGTCGGGATTTGTTAAGGAAGACATCTAAGTATACTTTTCTATAGGAGTTAGGATTGTTATTGGCTGGCTGTTGTCAGGTGGCCAACTTACGGCTACCTCTAAAAACATGTCCTTTCAGAAATATTAGATACACAGTTTCTCATTGGTTTTCAAACTATAAGGTCCTTCATTATATGGACTGATATAATTAGTTGGCACGCTTGTGCCATGTCTGGAACATTCGGTTCAGTTAGCAGCACACAAGCCCAGACCCAGATGCAAGGAGATAGGGCATGTAACTACCTCACAACCCAATTAGCCCAGCATCTCTCATCACCCATGCCTTCTGCCATGTAATTGTCTTTGTACTTGGCCTTGCAGAACATCCTTGTCTTTGAGAATGTACGGGAGTGCGGGCACTCGCTATCGTGTCTGGAACTCCAAGTTCAAACTCTATTTTCATCATTTGCTCACGTAACAGGAGAACATGATTTGGTCCATTTTGCAGCTTTTAAATGCTCTAAATGAATTAAAGTTTGGCATCCTTTGTGTTCTTTCTTGCACCTTAATGTGAGAAGGTTCATCCTCAACATAATCACACTTCTTCAGAATAGATATCTGACCTTTTCAGTCTTGACTTCCGCCAGACATCCTTGCCATGCAGCTCCAAGAGCCTATTATTCTTGCTGCAACACAGTTTTCCATTCCTGCTTTATGGGCTCTGGCTTACTAAATTCATGATACCAATGTCCAGTTGTCGGTGCAATGGCGGTTATGCCTGCATGCAATTCACTATTTATAGCTAGCATCTATGGTGACTTAATCTACCTTGCATTTCAGCGTCTGTACATTTGTTGAACGTTTGTCTTTCTGCGGCACTTTGTCCATGTGTAATCATCTTTCTTTACGTTGGAAAGCTCACTCGATTCTTCACTTCGTCATTAGTTTCTTCAGAATCTATACCTCATCTTCAGCCGGTATCTCGGGACGCTGTGCACACTTTTTTATGACATCATCAATTCACTGTTTGGCTTCCCTTCATACTCCTTCAGATTTTCCTCCTGTATTTTATCATCACATCGAGGGTACATTCGGTAGGGTTGTCTAAATGGGAATCTTCTTTGAAACAGTCGCTGCAGTATTGATATTATGGCTGGTGTTAGGCACAGCACAATCTCATGTTTCCAATATACGGGACATAGGGGGGCGGGACCTCCTGCAGATGCACCCAGCTGCTCCTCTGCATGTTACTATAAGATTTGTAAACTGTAACAAACTATAATAACTAAAAAACAAGCATAATTAATTGTCAGCATTAACACCCAAATAACTGGTTGTAATTAATAAAAAAATAAAATATGAACACAAAATAACATCTATACTATTCCGAATTAATAATCAAAATCAATAAACTGCCCTGCTTCCAGCAGAATGAGCAATCTGGCATTTGTTTGTAAGCACACAGGTATATGTTTTGGCAGACCCACAGCTCAAAATTATTTTTCAGCTCTGATTTCTTGTTCCATCATCTGGATCACCACATGAATCAGAGGGATTGCATCACTCATGGTAATGTTATCATTGCTGACAGCCTGTGTAGCATATTGAACATAAGTTAGAAGCTGGATGCACCCTTTCACCAGTTCCCATTGACAAGTCAGACATGGATGATGCTGCTTTACCTTAGGGTAGAATCACATCCTCTTTGAAAGCTTCATACTGTCCAAAAAGTCATCAGAGCACATTTGTGATCAATTTCCATTGGCTGAAAACCTCTTGTATGAGGCTAAGCTTGGGAAGGATATTCAAAGTTTCCAATTGTTCAGCATCTTCAAGGCTTGTACAGAAGGGTGACAATGGCCATTATGTTGGCAAGCTCTTTGCCTTTTTTAGGAAGTCATTAGAATTCCAAGCAGTGTGACAAACATGGCTGTTATATATTTGCCTTTGGCCTTTGCTGCACAGTATTTCTGTAATTGTCAATCACAACAACATTTTCCTGGGTTGTTTGAAGAACCAACACCATTGGCTCTAGCATATAGAAAGTTAGTTTATAAATGTGGGCATGAATTTTGTCACAACTATAAACTAGACAAATTGTTAAAAAAAATGTTTGGATTAGAAAACTGCATTCTGTTACTGTAACGGAGTGTGTCATCTTCTTTGTGATTGGACTTTATATTATACGCAAGTACAAAAGAGATTTAGAAAACTTTAGATGTGGGAGGCAATTACATTCAGTGCCTGTAATTGAGTGTATCAGATTTGTGTGATGAGACAAAATATTAGTAGTGGATAGAAAGGGTTATAAGATTATTTGTGTTTTAAGGAGATTGTTTGTGTGGCTATAACTGAATGCACCATCTTTTTGTAATAAGGCAAAATACTACTAGCGACTAAAAGCACTTCTTAAAATTGTAGAGGAGCACTGTGATGAATCCAGGGAATTTGTCCACTCTTCCAAAGGGAAATCCACGCCCTTTGAGAATAGTGAGGGGACCTGCTATGGCTAACACCCCCTAGTGGACAGATGAACCCACTGGAGGGGACTCTCCTACCTAGAGGACAGGCAATACCTAAACAAGGTTATTTATTATCCTCCCTTATCCCAGCAATGTGTTAGTTGTGTTGGTTATCTGGCAGTTAACTTCTATAATGAGCTTCCACTTCCCACACCAATGGTTCCTATGGTTTCCAACCCCTTTTCAGACACCGTCTTCAACCCAGGATGGAGAATGGGAGGAAATCCCACCTCCTTGGTCCATGGAAGATAAGAGGTCAACGAGCAGTGAGCTAGAAGAGGAGACTAGCTCATAGAGATACACATGAGAGTTATACTCACAGAGCGGGACTTTCGGCTACAACTCCTCCAGGGAGTTGTAGCCGAGAGAGGCAAGCATACGCCCTGTGTGGCAGACCAAAGGGCAGATCAGCCTGCAGAATGCCCAGCTCCCCAGCCGAGACTGGAACTGGAGAAGCCCGGTCCTGAAGGTTCTTCAGCAGCATGGAACGCCCAAGCAGCACATACACAGTGCCACAATGAACCAACACTGAATCCCTGCAGGAAGGGAGCAGAAAGGGAATGACAGCTCCAACACACGCAGAACATTCCAAAGAAGCTGGAACAGAGAAGCTGTATTGACTAACGTGATCTCCTGCCCAACAGAGCACCACAAGGAAACAGAAGTTAAGCGGTTGCTCTTGACAGCCAGGCAGAGAGCGGAAAGGCCAAAACAAACCTCTGGGTGCGGTGAGAGCAAACAGACCCCAGAGCAGGGTGAGAGCACCCAGACCCCAAGGTGGTGTGCAAGCAACGAGACCCCAAGGTGGGGTATGGGCAACCAGACCCAAAGGTGGGATGAGAGCAAACAGACCACAAGCCTGGATACAAGAAACCAGGCCCCCAGGGGGGATGAGACAAGCATAACCCCAAGGGGTGGTGTGAAACCTGTGACTCCAAGGAGATGTTAAAATCAGGAAGCCGTTGGTTGTAGACAGTACCATGACGTTCCCTGGAGGGTAGCCCAAGAAGAAAGGCTGGTCTGCACCTATGAACTGGGAGGTTCCCAAAGTCCCTGACTATCAGGGAGAAAGAGAGATTTACCAATGACTAATAAGTAATCCCCAGTAGAAGAAGTTGTAACAGACACTTGCTGGTGTCTTAGCTGGAATCGTGTACCAGGTGGGAAGCCTTTTTCCCATTGCAGTGGGGTTAGAAATCAGCCTCTATATAATAATTTGGGTATTAAATAACATTCTTTTTACTCTTACCATGGAAGGGACAGGAATCAGGCTAGGATAGGTTTTATGGACACAGACTTTTATTATTTGGTAAGAAATCCTAATTAGCACCCTTATAGACTGCTTTCTTTAAAGAATAGGGTTGAGAAACAAAGGGATATTATAGGTTTTTGTGTTCAAATAAAGAACCATGTTACACAAAATGCCATCTTGTCCGTCTCCTATTTCTGACTTACTACAGTGAATTTAGTGACACTAGCTGGGCTTGCCATAATTTTTGATGCAACATAGTACCAGTAGCGGCTAGAAAATGTTTTTTAAATTCTTTGGTGGCAGCTGGGGATTATATTCCATGGCTGTAATTGAGTGTGTTATATTTTTGTTATGAGACAAAATACTACCAGCAACTATAAAAATCCTTTAAATCTCTGGATGCAGAAGAAGATTTGGATGTAACTGAGTGCTCCAGTTTTGTGATACGAAGAAACATTACCAGTGACTAGAAACATTCCCAGAATCGTTTTTCAGTACGAGAGAGCATTCTGTAGCTGTAACTGAGAAGGCCATATTTTTGTGACCAGACAAAATACCACTAAATGGCTATAAAAAAAAGACTTAGTATTCATTGGAGTTGTGAGGCAATTATACTCAGGAGCTGTAACTAAGTATGCCGTCTGTTTTTGACAAGACCTTATAGTAGCAAAGACGAGAAAGTATCTTAGAATTGTTCAGAGTTTGATGATTGCATTCAGTGGATACAACTGAATGTTCCATTTTTTAGTATCACTACATATTATACCCATCAAAAATATCGCTGTATATATGGTCGTCTGGAACGGCCATAGGCGATATTTTTGGGGGGGATAATTTTGGGGGTTTCAGGAGCAGGGGTTGCAGGCGTGTCCCCCGCTCTTTTAAAAATAATGCAGGAGTTACAGGGGTGTCCCCCGCAGGTTCAATGCCTTAATATCGGCGCAAAAATATGGTGATATTTTTGTATGCCGATATTTTTGAGGGGATATTAACACATGGAACCCATTTTTTGTGACGACAGAAAACTATGAGTGACAGAAAATTTCTGCTCTTTGGGAGAGTGCATTCTGTAGCTGAGTGGGTCGTCTTTTTGTGACAAAACAAAATAGCTGCTTGTTAAGAAACAAATGTTACAGTAATTTGGAGTAGTAGGATACTATACTTAATGGATACCATTCAGTGAACCATCTTTTTTTATGATGCACAAAATACTAGTAGTAACTAAGGCTGGGCCAATTTGCTCTGCCATAATCCAAGACTTCAGAATATTGACATTTTTAGTGAATCAAATTGTTCATAACATTGTCAGACAAAGTATTTTGGGAGGTTAGAACTAATATAAAAAGGGTATTCATGGTACAATTTTGTGATCAGTTTTTTTGGTAAAGGAAAACGAGGAGCTTGCTAAATATATTGAGGAACTGGGTAAAATTGAATAGCATTTACATTATATATGTAGGGAATGATTAAAATGCAGTGCAGTGGAGGAAGAAAATTAAAACAGGTTTTAGTTGTGTGACAGGTAGAAAATTGAAATATGATGGCCCATTCTGTTGTCACTACTACTAATTCCACTATATCTCAGTGACTAGCTTGCCTGACATGAATGCAAATGTAATTTCACATTGTAATAGAACATAACAGAGCAGCTTGAGGCAGGCAAACAATACATTCAGTGGTGGAGATTTCTAGGGTTCCGCAGGTGAGTAAAAATGGTGGTAAAATTGGCAGTAGACTTTTACTGAAATTTTTATTTATCTGTGTGATTTTCTAGCATTATCAAGGTGAAGTTGTGGAGAAGTTCTGACTTTACTTGTCTTTTAACTTAACCCGCTCTGCCTGCTAAATACTCTTCTTGGATTGCCATTCTTTCATGCTGACCAAAAACCTAGGAATTCCTGTGGAATCCACCAGACTCTAACACCGGATAAAAGCAGGAGGATTCCATAGGAATCCATTGTAAATTTCGCCCACAATCATTAATTGACATGTAAATTTAGACTTTTCCACCAATGTGGTGGAAAAGTGAAGAGCACGGGCTATTTCATTCATGTTTTACATTACACGTTTCCACTACGTGCTGGAAAAGTTAAACATTTCCAAAGAGGGAACATTTGCACTGAAGTGCACAGGAAAGTGATTACCATCAATGAAAGCTAGGTACAGAACGAACCTGCCCCCCAGTCACTGTACATCAGTCACCTTTTGGTGGGCAAAGAAAATACATGCTGCTTATTAATTTTAGTACCAGTGCAGAGAGTCACAGTGATGATGTAAAGATCAGAATTATTTGGGGGCAGGCTAGAAGATTACATTCAGTGGTGTTAAATCAACACACTACATTTATTGGCCAAGAATGTATTTGTTGTTTGCAAAAAAAAAGTCTTAGAATTCTTTGGCGTTAATAGAGTGCATTCATTGTCTGTGCCTGAGTGAACCATCTTTTTTTGGCCTCGGAAAAGTTTGTTGTTTATACATTCCCAGAGAAAATAATAGTTGCATAAAAACAGTTTTATGGTTCTTTGATCAATCCCAGAATCTTCTCAGTCTTCTCATAGACAAATGCAAACCACCTGGGTTATCAAAAGCCGATAACCCAGGTAGATCACTGGTAAACTACTACAAACATGTCAGAAGCAGATACTTACTCATCAGTTTCCATTCTATAGCTAAACACTACTCAGAAATCTTTGACATTCTATGGGAAGGGAAATTAACTCTATGTGCCTTTACAGGTGACTTGCTCAAAGAGAAGAACACAGCATGTATACACAAAGCCCTCCCCACAGACTACAATATGAAATTCACCAAAATAATGATCAAGAGAATAGAAGGCAATATATTAAATGTTAACATCTCTCCACCAGCACACATCCTGGACTACACATCATTTCTCATACTTAGTTCCATCTCCTGGATGTCCACACTGAGCTTTCTTCTCATCTGCACACCGCCCTCATACAACCCATTCTTTAAAGATAGCCTACTATAGGTAGTTACCAAGCTGTCAATATACTGCTAACACCTTACTACATTGTAATAATGCAATACATGATTCAAAACGGGGGAGAGCAAAGCTACAAATTCACCTTGACACCTTACACACCAAGCACATAGTTAAAGAATCTACTCAGGCAGCTGGACAAACTCTGTTGGTGGTTTATTTGTGTATAAATGGTAATTTTATCACAGTACCCTACACATTGCTCTTCTCCTTTGGAGAGCATATTTCCAACCATTTCAGCATCAGCACCCCCTTTTCCAATGATATGTCCTGATTTTGGGGAACTATGCGTATGAGGTACTGCTGGCTTGAATGGCACCAATGAGGAATCATTTTTTTTTATCCTCCCAGAAAACTCTACAAACTACTTGCGCTTTTGCAGTTTCAATGATATTCACCTTTGTGGAATATACTTATGTTTTACTAGTGATTTAAATGGCAAAATAGCTTCTTAAAATTGTGCCACAGCACTGGATGTATTTCTCCCATCCCTTGCTCTTCTCTCTCCTTATCCTATTCTTCGGACACAGTTTTGCCTTTTGCACATTCTATAAACTCTTATGTTTTCTCTTTTGTTGGCTATATATTATCTCCATTACTAAAGATATTTTTTCTACTACTTTCAGCACTACATATCTACTGCATGAACTCAATTGTAGTTGTTATTGATTATTTATAATGCGCTTAATACCCAGAGGTTTCTAAGCGCGCACCCAGGGATCGAACGTGTGTTGTTCTGCGTTGTCTTGTTTCAAAGACAAGCGTTTTGCCCCTGAGCTATCCTCCCGAGACAATGGTACAGACATGTGTTGAATGTATCTTTTAAATATCTGCCAATTGTGCATGTAATTTGCATGTGACTGCAAGTCGTTCAGTTTGTGCATGTTCTGCATGTAAAGTATAGCAGAGACCTCACTGTAGACATTTGGAGTTGACATGCTATTTTATACTATTCTGTTCCCCCTTTTGCACTGCTACCCATAGAAGACAGCGGAGTCCCAAGAAAGATTCAGTGCAGCTCTCACGTAGTCACCGACATAGCAGTCCTCTTTGCGCCTGAACACACTGCTTAGTACGGCTTTCATAATGTCTTTAAACAAGTCCTCTCTACTAGTAAGTAACAAGTCGCTTTAATTCTAGTTACTATTGGCATGCAATGCAAGGCTCTTTTATTGACATGTTTGCATGACCTTCCACTCCACAGCCCTTTGAGGCCATAACAATGGCACTGGGCACTATACAAATATCAAATAAGAAATATGCCCAAGCACCACAACACCAAAGCTGATCAAAGGTCCCTCAACAGTAACCCAGCCATTGAAGTAAATGAAGCTGTACATGGTTCTTGATAAATGTCAATGCCTCCAAAACCCAGCCTAGGAGCGGACACCAAATGGGTACACCAGACAAATTACTTAAACACATTCATACCTGGATATCAGACAACCCCAAAGCCCTTGTAGGGGAGGAGCCAAATACCTTTACTGGAAGTCCCGCCCCTATTCTGCCAATATGTTAGCAGCCGGAAATTGTGACATGTACAAAGCCAATAATGGTACCTACCCCGTAAAAAGTCCTTCAAACAAGGTATCCATTGAGAAAATCCTATATGAAATACCTGCAGAGAAATGACAGTCTCCTGAAGGAAGTTCCAGAAGAAGTGTGAAGATGAGTGAAAGAGAAAACGGGTGACGTCACATGAAGCAGAAATGACGCACCCAGAAGAGATGCCAATGAAGAAAGTATATAGACCTCATAGAATCTGATGGCGAAGTAAAGAATCAAGCAACATTTGGGAGCAAAACGAAGATTGCACGTGCAGAGAACACTGACGAATATGCAAAATCATTTCGCAAATGTGCAGATGCTTTAATGCAAGTAGACAAAGTAATCATAAGGCTGGCTATACATAGCAAATAAACTGCAAGCGGTGCTGCCAATATCTATATAAGTGTGTATAGAATCTGGATGTTCCACATCGCAGTTTAGCAAATTTGGACCCTGTGAATGGAAGGGCTGAAAGTGTGGTGCAGTAGAATAAAATAGCTGATGGCGAAGGAAGATTCGAGAAAGCTTGCCTTGCACAGTGTAAAGTGTTGAAGCAGCCAAAAACCTGGTTATCTACTCGAGAACATACAATGAACGTGGGAAGCGAGCCGAGCTCTTGTTTGAGGCGTAATGGAAAAACACCCAAAGTGCCAGGTTTTCTTCACTTAATAGTATTAAATGCAACGAAGGTGCTCAAAACGTGGTCTCCAGTCACATTGTTAGATGGAAATAGACTTTGGTGCAAGCTACAATGAGACCAGAAGATAAGGCCATGATCTCACTCCCTTTTATTCTCAGTCACAATGAGCCTTTGCAAGGCTGAGTTCAAAGACATTAATTGAATGGCAGACTGCAGGAGTGATGATGGATGTTGGGCTAATTGGGTGGGGCGGCATGACCAGGCCAACCCCCCAGCACCTGGGATACCAGCTTACGTGCTGCTAGTGAGTGCTAGTTAGTGGAATATTCCAGAAGGGTACAAGCGTGCCAACCAATCATAGAGGGCCACGTAGCAAAGAGCCCTATAGATTTAGAAGCCAATAGAACGTTGTGTATTAGTATGACATGGAAGATGACTTGCACTAGGGCTGGGCATAGCTGTCCACCAGACCTTAGAGATCCAATCACAATCCCATACCCCATAGAAAGTATCCTTGGGTGTTCTCCCTAAGCCTATTACAGACCCCTGTAGGTTTTCTCATTTTGCCACACAGTATGAAGTCAGTGATGATGAATTTTTAGTATAAAGGTATTTTTTTTATGTAATGCATTGGGACTCTTGAGAGAGAGAATACTTGTGCAGCGTCCGTTGATGGCCGTTGTACTCCCTGTTTTAACAAATGTAATTAAAACAGTTGTGGTTTTGCCAATGTCCTGAGTCGGTCTGATTATTGATGCATCCCATACATCTGAGATGCTGTTACCTTGTCTTAAAAGGTCTAAGGGTTCACTTGGTAGCAGAAAGAGGATGGTTCAGGTCCGTCCATTAGTAGGCTTTTAGCATTTTCAGAATATTGGACATCCTCCGCCATTTACCCAGAGGATCACAAGGTTTCCTGTGGAGAGCGGCTGATATAGAACTCTTGCAAGAAAACGATACAGGTGGGACGGGTCCTTGTTTCACGAAATTCCTCCTGGTTTCCACAGGCGCTCAGCAGACTGAAGGTGACAGTGGCTGTTTGGAGGAGGAGATGATCCCAAGGGTCTGGAGCTGGAAGGCACATGGTGAGTGGTTTGAGGGGACTGGCAAAATAAAGCAATGGGGATTGTAGGAAAAGAATAAAGTAACAGGGAATGATTGATGTATGACGAGGAGCATCAGAGATATAGGAGAGCACAGAATCCTAGCTTGTGTATTTTGAAACTGAGAAAGGTGTCAAGGAGTGACAAAAGTAAAATTGTGTTTAGAGAAGAGGAAAAAATTGTTATCAATCTTTTTGGTCTTTGTCGGTGCTGACTGAACAGGTAGATTGAAGTAATTGTGAAGTAGAGGCTTTGAGCGGCGAGGGTGGTGGGCGCTTATATTTGTTATTTTTCTGAAACGTACTTTGTGTAAATGAACGGTAAGTATTGACAGTCAATTAAGACTTGTTACAATGGGGGATGTTACTCCACTGGTACACCTGTGCAAAACACTGCCAAAACACACACCCAAGCTCAAACGGTATAGTGCGGAATGGGTAAAAGGAACAGCAGACAAAATGTTCATGCCATGGCCACAAGGGGGATCGCTGTCAAAGGCGGTTTTGCAACACATGACCACATACTTGCACGCTGCGTACACAGGGAACAAATTGGAGAAAAGGCTAGCTAATTTAGAGCTTTGGAAGATGAACCAGGAGGAGAGGGAAGATCCGTCTCCTGAGGACTGGATGCTTAATCAGTGTAGGGAGGAAGGTATTGAGCCTTCTGATCCCCTTATCTTGCCCGAAGTAAAGGACGATAGTACAAAAGATGAAGGAGTGTATTCATTAAGGGAATCAAAGGCGGTGACAGGATACAGTAATCCGATACATGAACCGCCTGCTTATAGCAGTGATGATAGTTAAAACAAAATAAAGGAAAAGAGGAGATCTTTAAAGTCTTACAAGACAAAGAGGAGAAAAGCAAACGACCAAATGTGACTATAGATGTAAACAAGAGATTAAGAGATGGAAAGGAGAAAAGGAGAAAGCTGGTGAGTTAAGGCTCGTACAGAACAAATGGATTGGTGGACAGATATTGCTCAAGCTCGATGGGAAAAATATTGAGGAAGTTAGGCAAAGGAAAGATCAAGACAAACAGGATAGAAAAACAGGGAATGAGAGAAACGATTGAAAGAGAATGAACACAAGAGAAAGGATAGACAAAGGCGGGAAAATATATCAAGAGGAGCAGCAAAAGAAAGAAGAAAGGGCACAGGAGCAAAGGAAGTATGATAACAGGCAAAGAGTGATCGAAGAATGAAACGAAGAGAGAAGAGGACGAAGCTCAGAGATTACAGGATAAAAGAATTCAAAGATGAAGGGAAGAAGAAGTGCGCAGAGCCAATGAAAGAAGGGAAGAGAAAAGACAAGAAGAGGAAAGGATTAGACAGGAAGCGAAGAATCGAAGGGAATTAGACAAAGAAATGGAGCAAAAAAGGAGACAAAGGGAATGCGATATTGATCACATTCAGAAAGAGTTAATGGAACTGAGTCCAGTGAAAACCATGGAGCCACGTAGAAACATTCCTCCCATCGGAGGGAGAAAAGTCAGGGCCATCTAAAGTTACATTAGATGAACATTTGAGATTGAAACATTGAGATAGCATCGATAAAGCTTATCAACAGATGAGGGCAAGAAGCAAATCGGGAAGCAGGGGAAAAGAAGATTGAGCTATAGTCGCCCAATCACAAAGTGAAGAAGGAAGCTTGTTTAGTATCGAACATAGAGCCTTGTCCTTAGACAGGCTGACCTTAGACAGGGACAACAGAAAGAGAGCCATACTAGTTGGGGGCTAGATATGTCAGACGAAGAAAAAGAAACCTTCCGTGGGGAGGGGGGAGAAAGTGCATGCGGTCCCGAGGGATGTCTGCAGACAGACATGGAAGTGAAATGGTCTGATCTAGAGCAACCTAAGGATAGGAAGCCAGATCCCATGGTGTACCCAGAGCGACCTAAAGGACGATCGCATAGTGAGAAGGGAGAGTCGCCACCATATGTAAACAGGCTGAGATCCTTGCCAGGTAGAAGGCAATCAGGAACCAATGTCCCCACTATGGATAGGCAGACAATGGAAGGCAATTGCGGATTTGGGTTCACGCAGTACCCTTTATCCCCTGGCCCCAAAATGGACAAGGCTAATTTAAGATGTAAACTCCCTAGTTTAACGGCGGGTGCAGGAAAATGGATTTATTAGTTAGAAAAAATGACAGGTGGAAATACTCTGGCTATAGGGGACATTAAGAGTCTCCTAGCAGCCATTCTTGGGAAAAGCGTTGATGACATTTGGACTCGAGCAGGTTACTCAAGTGTCACGGCACAGAACACAGGCCATGATGGAGCGCCATTTAATAATTGCAGAGCAGATGTTTGGAGAGCACTCATGGTACGGTATCCTGATACGTCAGATATGGGTGCAATTATGGCACGTAAGATGAAGTATGATGAAGATCCGCTTGCTTACATTCAAAGTATTCAGGAATGCTGGACTTTGGAATTGAGGGAGCAGTGGGGGAAATCAGTGCCAGTATTTTACCACATTCTGCGTCAGCGATTGCCAGAGCAGGTACAGAGATAGCTCAAGAAATTAGTGGGAATGGAAGTGTTGACTATCGCGCATCATTGCTGATTGTTACAAGAGAAAAATAAGAGGAAGGAAGATTCTAGAAAACTTGAGGAGGTTAAGTTAGTTCAGAAGAAATTGGCAAAGTACGCCATAGAAGGGGTGATACTGACAAGCAGATGGATCAAGGAGGGAATGGGTTCACAGGGCGAGGTAGAGAAATGGGATACAGAGGAAGAGGTGGTCTCCAGAATAATCAAGGTGCTTTTCAAAATAAACAAGGTGGGTTTCAGAATTTGCAGAATGATAACAAAATGTGCAAGGAGGTTTTATTCAAGGAGGGCTAGTTAGAAGAGCTCCTCCTATATGTTGAACATGAGGAATGACAGGGCACATTGCACAAACATGTGGGAGCCAAGGGTATGTACAAAATGGGCAATTCTTAAGAGGGGGACAGCTTATCCTCCAGCATATAGCTCACAAAATAGGGACGTGTTTGCCCAAGATCAGACAGTGGCCCTCATTAGGACCCTGGCGGAGTGGGTTTCCGCCAGCGCTAATCGCGGCGGACCCGTCCGCCGTACTACGAGTTCCCTTAGCGCCATGGAGGTTTTCTCCGCCTGGTTTTGCCGGGCGGAGAAAACCATGGCGCTAAGGGACCTCGTTGTTAATTACGCCGCCGTACTTTACGGCGGCGTAATTAACTCCTTCCCCACTCCCATTATACCCTATGGGGCAAGAATGGGAATGGGGAAGGGTAAAATGGGGATTGGGGATTTACCGCTCCGCCAAGGTCGGCATGGGGTGGTAAATCCGCCAACCCCCATGGCGCTATCGACGGCTTTCCGCCGTGCTTCGCGGTGCATTTAGCACCGCGAAATCCGCCAGGGTCGTAATGAGGGCCAGTTTATCAAGCACAAGTGCTGCATGCAACAGGCATTGCAACCACAGCAAGCACCATTGAATCTGCTGCAAGGGCAGTCACAGCATGCACCCATGCAGATACAGCAGAATGCAAACACAGGACACTTACTGACACCTAGAGAAAGAGGTGTCACTGTGGTTGGAGGAAGTCCCTTTATGGGTATGGGGATAAGCATGTAGCCACAATAGGACAGCTCACAGGGTGACTTGATGTGTTCAGTACTACCAGTGACTCCGAACCCCCAAGAGGAACCAAGGGCGGATGTTACCATAGGAGGCAAATCTTTTTCTTTTTTAGTAGACACTGGGGCAACTCGCTCATGTATATGAGAGGGAAAATATCTGTTATCAGGAAATGACATGAATGCTCAGGGCTTCTGTGGAGCTACAAGTAGAATTAATTTTACTAATGAATTACCAGTCTCTATAGAAGAGTGTGACATGTCTGTACTATTATTGTATTCAAGGCAGACACCAGTACATATTTTGGGCTGAGATTTTATGACGAAGCTAAATATGACGATTTCTTTTACCGATGAAGGCATAGTGTGTTCCACTCCAGGGATACATTATTTAAACATGGGTGAATTTATAATGGCGTTTACAAGGCAAATAGCTCTGCAAAGTATGCCATTAGAGCCAGAAGTCTTTCTTTATGGGGTATGTATTTTGTTGACATGGCTACACAGCCTAGTGGGGAAGATTATGAGAATACCTGATGAGTTCTTGTCCAGGCCACAGATACTTATGGACGAAGAGGGTGGACAGACTATTCCCTTAGAGTTACACGCAGCCATAGTGTGAGGGGAATTGGCCATGCTCGAAGGAAACAATGATGAGGGCAGGCCATGGAAAACGGTAATTGCCGTTGGGGAAGGGTATAGATTGACTGACGTCACAAATGAAGACATGTTCAGAGATGATCCATCGATGATGAAGTAATATTCAAAATGAAGTATACGTTGGTTGGAGTTGTCGGTGTCGGGACTTCCTATCCCCTGCGCACCTTCTGTTGGTGATTTCAGATTCAGCATGCAGCCTGGATCTTGGTTTTTCTGGGGACCAGCTCCAAGGTTCCCGATTGGTTGAAAGATGGGTGGGGATGACCAAGCAATGGATCAGTGTGGGTGCTGGTTGGATGTATTAGTCCAAGAGGTTGCAGTTTTGCCAGTGGTTTCTAGTCATGGTCGAGTCAAGGAGTTAATGGTGCAAGTGATTTTTTATTTTGTTGGTTTATCACAACCAAAACAGCATCAATGTGGCAATAATTGCCAATTATTCAACATAATTGAGTGCAAACAGCCGACGTGCGTTTCAACCTAAGTCTTTTTCAAGGCCAATTGAGTATCGTGGTGGGCTCTAGGAGAGCTGTAGTCTGGTCCTCCCAAGTCCGGGCGCCAGTGGGGCTGGGTAGCCTGGTCAGTTGCCGGGTTCAGCGAGCAAGTCGTGGTTCGTGTTGTCAGGAAGCAAGACAGCAATTCCTGACAACACGAACCACTGGAAAAACTGCAACCTCTTGGACTAATACATCCAACCAGCGCCCACACTGATCCATTGGTTTGTCATCCCCACCAATATTCAAAATGAGTATTACATACTGGATCAGAATAGAGAGAAGGGAAATTCCACAGCAAATGGTGATAGTGCGACAGCGCCCAGCATTCTTTGATGAGGACATGGAAAAAGTGCCAACCTCTTTATGGACTGCAGGCCCCTATGATATATGCCTATTGAACAGTGTAGGAGAGGTTAAGATTAAGCTGAAACCAGGAGCAATTTTACCACGAGCAAGACAGTGGGCCTCATTATGAGTGTGCCGGTCTGAAAACAATGGTGCCGGTAAGCCTACCAGCACTGTTGTTTCCAGACCAGCACACTATGACTCTGTGGGTGGGTGCCATCCCACCCATTAGGGACAGACCTGGCGGGCGGATTGGCACCCGCCCGCAGGCTTTCACGGAAGCACCAGTATTGTTGTTAACGGTGCCAGTGCTTCTGTGGTCCCCATTCCCATGGAGTCCTATCAGACTCCATGGGAATGGGGACTTACAAAATTACCGGCACCGGTAATTAAGAATGGGTCCAGTGGCAACCTGCTGGTTTTACCGGAATGGTTACTGACAGACCCGTAATAAGGCCCAGTACCAGATGTCTCGAGAGGCGGATGAGGGTATTTTTAAGACTATATCAGCCATGATGGAAATGGGTACCTTGGTGATGTCATAGTCACTGTGTATGATATGATATGATATGATATGGCATGATATGATATGGCATTTATAATGTGCCTATACACAAGTGTTTCAAGGCGAAACACGGTAAGGGAGGGGTAACAGAGGAAAGACAGAGACAACGATCCTACAAGGACAGGTGTCATTCAGATTGCACAAGTGCAGGGGAGTGGGGAAGGGTAAAATGTGGGGTCGGAGGGGGGAGGGGACAGTGCAGTACATCGGATATATAGAATAAATAAAACAATAAGAGAAGTACGGCCTACTGTTGGCAAGTGCAAGGGTAAGTGCAGATGTCAGGTGTCAAGTTCTGGTGGGGGACTGTAGGGAAACAGAAACAGTCCCCAAGTGCTGGGGTTGCCAGGGAGGCCATGCAGGTGTGCAACTGGCAAGGGAGGGGACCTGGCCCTGAGATCAGAGGGCGGCCAGATAACCAGTGCAGTTTCAGCCAGGAGATCAGCAGGGGAGAGGAGGAGAGAAAAGGCAGAAGCAAAGAGGAAGGTTTTGTGGTGCTTCCGGAGCCGGAGATGGTTTGCCTCAAGTTTCAGGGAGGCAGGGTGGCTGTTCAGAGGGAGGCCTCAGCTGAGGAAAGAAATCTACCACCAACTTGTTGCTTGGAGAAGCGACTGACCCTGAGGGAGTTGGAGACGGATGAGCAAAGAGCGTGAGAGGGAAGATATTTAGGAAGAGAGAGTTGAAGATATTGAGGCCCCAGTCCCCAGAAGGCCTTGTGGACAATGCAGAGGGTTTTGAACTTAATCTTCGCAGATACTGGGAGCCAGTGCAGGGTTTTCAGTCCTGGAGAGATATGATCCTTTGGATTGTGGCCAAGGACAAGTCTCACAGTCCTGTTCTGGATGAGTTGCAGAGAGCAGAGAGTAGAAGCAGGCAGATTTAGAACGGGGCTGTTGCAATAGTCCATCCTAGAGAGAACCAACGCTCTGGAGACAGTGAGCTTCTGGGGAAGGAGAGGAAAGGAAGAATACCTCGGAGGAGGAGCAGCTGGTAGTGTGACTTCTTAGCGATGTCATAGGTTTGAGGAGAGAAGGAGAGAGTGGAGTAAAAGATGACCCTGAGGTTTTTAGCCTTGCAGGTGGGAGCAAGAATCAGGAATACTGCTGTGTATCCTGTGAAGCAATCGAAAATGGGGTTGCGGAGACCAATTCAGTATATGAGGACAATTAACCAAATTGTAGAGGCAAAGTTTCCTTTAATTCTGAATCCTGTGACGATTTTATGTAGTATCCCAACAGAGGCACAATATTTCACAGGGATTGACTTGAAAAATGTGTTTTTCTCAATCCCGTTGCATAAGGATTCTCAAGACCGTACGTCATTCACGTTTTGTCAGACTAAGCTAAAAATCACTCCTTTGCCCCAAAGGTATTGTGAATCTCCATCAAACTTTAATAGGGTCCTGCAGATGGACCTAAGCAATATTGATATGCAAAGTGTTGTGCTGCAGTACGTAGATGATATGTTAGTTTGTAGCACGACAGAAGAAGCGTGCAGGCAAGATTTTGATTCAGTTAATGAGTATCCTAGCAGACAAGGGATATAAAGTGTACAAGGAGAAATTGCAATATTGCCAGGAAGAGGTGTTTTATATAGGTCAGTTAATCTCACATGAGGGGAAGAAAGTCACACCTGAAATAGCTGAGGTCATTATGAAAACAGCAAAACCGCACACGATGAAGCAAATGCAGCAGTTTCTGGGATTGTGCAACTATGTTAGAGCATGGGTATTTGATTATAGCTCATACACAAGACCTCCTTTGCAGGCTCTGAAGAAAGCCCAAGTGAACAAGGAAAAGATAGAATGGACTGAGGAAGTGGAGGGAGGGTTTGAAGAATTAAAGAAGGCAATTTGTACATTTCCATTTTTAGGAATTCCCAACTATTCTGAAGAGTTTTTCTTCTTTTCGCATATCAATGGGACAGATATGAGAGCGGTGATTGCACAGAGAACTACACTAGGGTACAAACCTCTGGCATATTATAGTGGGATTCTAGATCCAGTTATGAGAGGACGCTGTCCTTGCGAACAATCGCTGGCAGCAGCTACATTTGCCAGTGAGAAGTCTACAAGCAATGTGATGGGGTGTTCTATGACGTTGTTTGTTGAGTATGCATTGTTGGCTGTTTTGGAGAAACCTAAGGGTACATTGACACCCCAGAGGGCTTCTGCATATGAGGTAGTTATTTCGAATCCAACAATCAAAATAGTCAGGTGTAAAATATTGAACCCTGCCACGTTCGTAGCCAAACCTGTGACAGAGGGTGAGCAAGTGCATGATGGCTCAAACTATGAAGAGTTCTAGGTGATATGCCAAGGGTAAAGGCGAATGCTCTAGCATGGGGGGAGGTTCTCTTTATTGGCCGGTCTTCAAAATTGTATCAAACTGATGGGGAAAGACTTTCACGTTCAGCAGTGGTAAGGCATAGAGCCAATGGAAAATTTGAAGTGGTAGCAAGTGCAAGACTACCGTCTCACTTTTCGGCACAAGCAGCAGAATTAGTGGCGCTTATTTTCACGCTCATGAAACACACAGGGCAGCAAGTAACGGTGTACAGTGACTCCATGTACGTGACGTCAACTCTGCACGCAGGGATATCATGTTGGAAAAGGAGAGGCGACCTCTGATCGGACAGCACTCCAGTGCAGCAGGCAGTATTATTGGTCAGGCTTAGTAAGGCACTATAACCCTCAGTAGCCATCACAATAGTTAAATAAACAGTGCATACTAAGAGAACTGACTTTATCTCACACGGGATTGAAGCCACAAACAAAGAGGCCAAGCATATTCACCAGATATTTCTAGTTTTGATACTCCAGCTGTAAAGGAAAACGTGGTTACGATTATGAGTGTAAATGAAGGGTTTAATCATTTGTCCAGAACACAGTTAATAAAGGTTCAAGGTAATGTACCACAGGAAGAGAAAGAGTTATGGACACAGAGGGGGTGTTCTGTATCCCCCTCTGAAGCATTGTGGCGACAGGACAGCACTGGCAAACCAGTGATGACTGTAGCCTTATTAAAGGTAGCGCTTGAACAACTGCACTACCATGTTCATGTAACTAGGGAAAGCCTTGCAGCTATTCCAGAGGACTGGTTTGTACCGAACCTGTTAGAACAGGTTGCCTTTTATGTAGTAAATTGCATCGCATGTCAAATGTTTACTGCTGGACACACACTGTGAACAATCGGAGGAGTGATTCCTTGACCAAACTGTCCTTTTCAACATTTACATATTGACTATCTTGATATGCTGCAAATATGTAGTGGATTTAGGTATGTGATAGTGATGGTGTGCCCCTTTTTTAGATGGATTGAAGCTGATCCATGTACACACCCTAATGCCACTTCCACTTTGAAGATTTTAATTCCAGATGTTTTTCCTAGATGGGGAGCATGTGAGGTGCTGAGATCCGACAATGGGCCCCATTTTGTTAATGAAGTATTTGAACAGATTCTTAGCAATAGCTTAGCATAAAACACAAGTTTACTTCTGCTTATCACCCGCAAGTGAACGGATGTGTGTGAAAGACTCAATGGTCTTCTCAAGGAAAGATTTTTTAAGCTCAAATTGACATTAAAGGAGTGATGGCTGTATTGCCTGCCTCTTGCAATATATGCATTAAGGAATCAGCCTGGGTCGGACCACCACCTCACGCCCCACAAGTTAGTAACAGAGAGGCGAATGAGAATTCCCCTGTCTCCTTCATCAAGGAGTAGAATTGATTCCAAGATGACTGCAGAATTGTTAGGAGTTATGTACGTATTTGACATGTATCACTGCTACTATCTCTGTCATTTCAGATTCACTCAAGCGTAAGGGGTGTCAGTCCCAGGACACAGATGATGACCATTCAGCAACCGGATGTGAAAAATGATTATCTGTACCCAAGTTGTTTATTGGAGACCCTGTTTTTGTGTGCAACTTCACAAGGAAGTGGTACGAGCCCTGTTTTAGTGGACCATTTTCATAGAGAATATCACTCCATCAGCAGTAAAAGTTCAAGAAAGGTGCACCTGGATCCACTTGGGTGATGTGAAACCGTATGCTGGTGAGACTGGTGCACCCCCACCCATTGATTGAGAAGCAAGACAAGAGGAAGCAGTTCAGCACGTGCAGGCACGATCGATGATGAGGAAGAAGGACGCTAAGATTGCTTATTAGATAAATGCAAGTGTGCATTTGGACTGTGGGTCACCTCAGACACTCTTTATAGATATTTTAGCAGGAATGTAAAAATCAACATTCTGGAGCTGCAGGAATTTTTTTAATTAGACTTTAGAAGGTGCGAATGTGCTAAAAAATGGCAAAACCTGATTTCGAGTATGATGACTGGAAAAAGGAGCAGTTCCCTGATTCATTCCTCACTGAGTTTTACCTTTTTTGTTAAGACTCATGGTTCTATCTAATGCCGTTGCCCATAGACTACTTTTCGCTATCTTTGTATACTTACTTCGAGTCCATCTTATCTTGTTCTGCGTAGCACTGACATTCATGTGTTTCTGCAAGATCCTAAGAATTGCCCTGCAATTAGAAAGCTATTTATGGAGATAATTAAGCAGATTCGGCGGCTACCTGAGCATTTAATGAGGCTGCCTGATTAAAAAGGTTTTTTCCTTCCTTAAAAGTAGTACACAGGCACAATGTGGACCGTTGAGAATAATGCAGTTCCAGAAAGTGAGCAGACTCGACAACATTTGGAAAGACACCAGTGGTGGCGTCTCATGTATTGATGCATAATATATGTGTGCTCAGCATCTATTATTGTTTTTCTGTTTTTGCTAATCCACAATGCTTACTTTGTTGGTCCCAGAAAGGTAGGAGTCCCCTTGATCCCTCCCACTCCAGTGACCTATGCAGAGTTAGCTGTTTCAAATAGACCCAGGCCATATGTGATTATCACTACACCAGTGACACATGTAAGGTCACCCATTTCTCTGACGAGTGTTCCTATGATTCCCCCTGTAGGAAGGACTGTTTTTTATATCTTCCATGAGCGTTATGTACAAGTTCATCTGGCAAGAAAGAGACCCAAGAGAAGCTCAGGGAAGATGATCATGAGTTAAATAATTATCTAGACAGTAAAGCGCATTTGTGGAACAACATGTGGTATCAGCACATGAAAGAGGTAGGAAAAAGAACCTCTGAGGAGGATTGCTATGTTTGTGCTCTCTTACCTTATGCTATGGTGAAGTCCAAGATATGTATAGCTATAGAAATAGACATCCAGACAGCTCATTGTCCGACTCACCTTGCACTCTGCCATACAAGCGGTCAGTTCCAGGGTCGAACAGCATCCTTGGTATGGGTGATTGAATGGTCAGCTCCAGAAGAATATGATTATGTTCAAGATTTGAAGAGAAGAGCAAGAGCACAAACCAGAGATCATGTGATAAGATATGAAAAGCCTGGAATGAAGGGAGCAGAAATCAGATGGGAAATAAATATGACGCTCAATTGCCAAGGAAAGACTGATGAAGAAATACGAAGATGCAAGGAGAGTGGCCAGATGCAGATCTGGGGAACAGTACTTTCTCCAGATGGCTGGGAAGAAGGCATAGCCATACAAAGAGCTGTGGCAGTAACAGGACATCACAAAACAATTATATATCATGTGGAAAAAGGATGCAAACCTCTCTTGCTGAAACTTGCAAAATTGCTGACATGGGTCGAGGACAAAGGAGGCCCATTGTAGATAGTGCCTTTGGCTAGTGCAGAGCTATGCTTCAGAAACAATGGCACAAGAAAAGTTGGAGAGAACCAACAGTGTGGTTGAATCGTCGATGTACTAGGAATGAAGGATGGAACAGTAGTGGTAATGGACCACTAGTAGGCCTATGGATCCAGAGCATACATGAAGCTGCCCAGGGACTGGGGAGGACTATCTTCTATAGTGATTGTTCATGTTCCAGCATTGGTGATATCCGAAGAGTGACCTGAACATTGGAGAATTTCCAAAAGCAGATACTCACCTGAGAAAAAGAAGGTCAGTTGGATTCCTCAATTGAACAAAGAGGGAGAACTACTGCTCAGCTAAATCGATAGAAGCTTTCAATGACATTCTGTATGAACACAGGTTGTTCAGCCAGACTTCGGCGATATTCACAACAATCTTCATGCCAGGGATCCAGACAATGGTGAATGCCAGATGGTTACAGATAACCAGATGGGAGCTCCTGCAGACATTCAACACTACCATAAAGCGATTCAATGCTATCAAGGAAGAGCTGAGAACCATAAGACCGATGACTCTCCAGAACAGATATGTCTTGGATATGATTACAGCTATGGATGGAGGTGTTTGCGCCAAAATCGGAGAATCATGGTGCACGTTCATACCTTCTCATGATGAAGAAAATGGGACCTTGACAGAGGTCATAACGATGCTGACAAACTTGCATGTCAAGATGGAAGATGAAGTGGAAGACATTGCAGATGACAGCTGGTTTGTATCAATCTTCTCAGGGGTTCCAGAATGGATGGTGAATTTCTTCAAGTTCCTTGGAGCTTTGTTGGTGATGATCATGTTTGGATTCTGTGTGATCAGAGTAATAATCACACAGTGCAAGAAAACAGTAAAGAAACCAACAGGGATGAAGATCATGATCCATGTCGAGTCAGGGTTTGGACCCAATGAGCTGACAAATGAAGAAATAAAATACTATGTAAAATCCAGTATTCATGCACCTGAGGGAAGAAAGTTCCTGTATTCGAGAAACCACAAGAAGTGTGGGAAGATGGATCTATTGCAGCCTGAATGGACAATGTAGTCTTATGACCGGGAGTGTTGATAAACATGTGGAATCCTCAGGTTTTGTGAAAGGAGTAGTAAAGATATGGACTCCAAAGAAGCACTTCTTCAGACGAGGATGTCTGAATGTGAAGACTGATGGGAGAGTGGCTGATAAATCAACCAGAGAGTGGGGTATAGAGGAGGAGCCAAGCACCTCTACTGGAAGTTCTGCCCCCATTTTGCCTATATGTTGGCAGCTGGAAATTGCGACATGCACAAAGCCAATAATGGTACCTATACCGCGAAAAGTCCTTGAACCAAGGCATCCATTAAGAAAACCCTATATGATGTACCTGCTGAGAAATTAGAGTCGCCTGAAGGAAGTTCCATAAGAAGTGTGAAGATGAGTGAAAGAGAAAACTGGTGTCGTCACATGAAGTAAAAATGACGCACCCAAAAGAGATGCCAATGAAGAAAGTATATAGACCTTATAGAATCTGATGGCGTAGTAAAGAATCAAGCAACATTTTGGGAGCAAAATGAAGATTGCACGTGCAGAGAAGCACTGAAGAAAATGCAAAACAATTTTGCAAATGTACAGATGCTGTAACGCAAGTAGACGAAGTAATCACAAGGATGGCTATACGTGTTGAATAGACTGCATAGACTACAGGCAGTGCGGCCAATATATATATATATATAAGTGATATGTGTGTGTGTGTGTATAGAATCTGGATGTTCCACAAAGCATTTTTGAAAATTTGGACCCCGTGAATGGAAGGGCTGAAAGTGTGGCGCAGTAGAATAAAATAGCTGATGGTGAAGGAAGATTCGAGAAAGCTTGCCTGGCCCAGTGTCAAGAGATGAGGCTGCCAAGAACTTGGTTATCTACTCGAGAAGATACAATGAACATGAGAAGTGAGCCGAGCTCCTGTATGAGATGTAATGGAAAAAAAACAGAAGTGCCAGGTTTTCTTCAATTAATAGTATTAAATGCAACGAAGGAGCTCAAAACGTGTACTCCAGTCACGTGGTCAGACAAAAATAGACTTTGGGGTGAGCTACACTGAGACCAGAAGATAAGTCCATGCTCTCACTCCCTTTTATTTTCAGGCACAGTGAGCCTTTGCAAGGCTGAGTTCAAAAACATTACTTGAATGGCAGACCACAGGAGTGAGGATGGATTTTGGGCTAATTGGGTGGGGAGGCATGACCAGGCCAACCCCACAGCATCTGGGGTACCAGCTTGTGTGCTGCTAGCGAGTGGAATATTCTAGAAGGGTACAAGTGTACCAACCAATCATAGAAGGCCACGTAGCAAAGAGCCCTATAGTTTGAGAAGCCAATAGAATGTTGTGTATTAGTATGACACGGGAGATGACTTGCACTAGGGCTGAGCATAGCTGTCCACCTGACCTTAGAGATCCAATCTCGATCCCATACCCCATCGAGAGTAAACTAAAATGTTCTCCTTCAGCCTATCACAGACCCTCGTAGGATTTCTTATTTTGACACGTAGTATGACGTTAGTGATGACGAATTGTAATATAAAGTTGTGTTTTTTTCATGTTATGCATTGAGATTCTTGAGAGGCGTCAGTTGATGTCCGTTGTACTCCCTGTTTTAACAAATGTAATTAAAACAGTTGCGCTTTTGCCAACTTCTTGAATCGGTCTGATTATTGATGTATTAGTAAGATTTGCATCCCATCCATCTCAAATACTGTTACCTTGTCTTAAAGGGCCTACAGGTTCACCCTAAAGACACCTTTCCAATGTTCACAAAAGAAACAAGTCACTGAATCGTTCATCCCCAAACGTTATCTCCTCAACAAAAAAGCTGACATTATGCAGTAAATCAAACACCCTTCAAATGTAAAGAGCACGGACACCGTATCAAGAGATCTGTGATTCAATTTTAGCATACTTCAGCAACAAGATTCAGCAATTTCAATGCCACCTAGCTAATAAAAGTACAACACCACCAAACCCAGAAATGGAAACATCACCAAGGAATCCATATACTCCAGTACTCTTAACCTTTTGCCCCTTCTCAATTCAGGACTTCCTAACCATGATCAATGTCAGTAATCCAGCAGATTTGCAGGAAGACCCATTTCCCCTTGAGCATTTAGAAAGCAAAAACAAAGCAAACCGGAGTAGCACCCCCCTTTGAAATACTCCTCAGTTCATCCATTGAGCTAGGAATCAACCCTCATGCTTTCTAATCAACCTATGTCAAGCCTCTCCTCAAACAACGCACAGCAGATCCCAATGGACCAGGAAAGTACCTATTGATCAACAATTCATCAGCCACAGCCAACATCCTCAATAAGGTTATTTACCAACAGCTACAGAAACATGTGAAAATCAACAAATTTCACCATTTATTACAACACTGATTCATAACTACGAGAGGCATATATTTTACAGTATGCTCTATATGTGACACCCATAAGAACTAAGATAACGCACACTGTTCAGGACATCTCTGCTGCTTCCAATATTATCAGCAACAAAATCCTGCTTAATAGATAAAAGGACATATGATTAAAAGGCTATGATTCATGCTGAGTCATCTCATAACTTACTGACAACAATGGAACACACATGACTGCCTTCAGGTTGTGCGCCCATACAAGTTCTCATGCAGAGAACATGTAGGATTTATTCCATCGCCTTACCTTTTTATTATCCACATGACGCCTCTCCCGTAACATATCAATAATTCAGCTCTCACATGCTTCAACAACTCCTATGATACCCAAATTATCTACAAGTCGACAAACAATCCTTCATCAAATTAGTCAGATCTTACTGTATTCCTTGTGCACATTGACTCCTGGATGACAACAAATACACTGGGCCTCATTACGACCCAGGCGCTAAGTGGTTAACGACGCCGTAAAAGGCTGCGGCGCCGTTAACCACTTAGCGCCTTACTACGAGGTCCCTTTGCGGGACCCGACCTGAACGGCTGGTCTGGGCCAGCCGTTAAAGTAGGGACCCGCAAAGGGACCTTGCAGGCAATTAAAGTACCGCAATTTGCGGTACCGTAATTGCCGCCTTCCCCATTCCCATTGAGTCCTATGGTGCAAAAATGGGAATGGGGAAGGGCCATGGTGAAATGGGGAAATACCGCCCCGCCAACCTTGTAATGGGGCGGTATTTCCCCATTTCACCATGGCGGACTCGTCACAACACCGGCACCAACCATGGTGCTAATAGCGCCATGGTTTAGCGCCGGTGGTGTAATGAGGGCCACTGAGTCTTATGCAAATCAAAACTGTTCTTATGATTGCCAGCCCAAGATTCTTGATAGACAGCAAGCTCACTCTCAACTCAAACTGCAGCTTAAAGGAAATGTAAAGAGTTTTCTCTGTGAACTCTGAATTTGATGTACCATACGTTACCTCACATTTACACACATAAATATGGCTGCCATTGAGTTAGTAGTAGACCATGCCAGCAGCCTCTATCTGGAAGATTCACTTAAACCGTATGCATTTGCCACCACGCCTTACACAGCAAGGGCCCAGAAACCAGCACAAGCAAACTAATTCACTACAAACCATTGAGAATGCTCTGATCCAGTATTCATGCCCCAGTGGCAATCCCAATGATAACAATCTTTAACCAAAAACGCCACAGAGGATCTTCTCTCTTCTTCCTCTTAACCAAACTCTGGAATTCAATGTCCAAGCCTTTGCACAGATAGGAACACTATGTGAACTTCAGAAAATAACTGAAAAAACAGGCTTTTTAACTGACGTAAGCACAGGAATTGCACATAATCCTCGGCTGACACCTCTGAACTGAATCTGATGGTTGCCTCCATGGCCATCAGTCTGGGTTTAGAGCAACCAGAGGCACAGAAACTGCTCTACTGAACGCCAGTGAAGACCTTCTCTCAAATCTTGACGCTTATACTCCCTCTGTCCTCATTCTTCTTGACCTCTCCTCAGCTTTCGACAAGGTAAACCACAACATCCTGATTGCACATCTCTCTGACACCATGGGAATCACAGGTCAGGCTCTGGCATGGTCAACCTCCTTCCTCTCCGACCGCCATCCAAGGTGGAACTTGGGTCCTTTCTCTCTACCATCACTTTTCAACTTGTGGCGTTCCTCAGGGATCTAACCTACCCACCTGTTTTTAATTTCTACATGGCTGCCCTGGCACGTCTGATCGCCACTTTCATCTCTAACTTCCAGTGTTATGCGGATGACACGCAACTCTCCTTCAGGCTACTTTCAGCCACCTTCTCTACCTCGCTCATATCTGACTGTCTGTCTGCAATTCTTTTATGGTGTTCTGCTAACAAACTCTGCCTCAACGCCAGTAAGACTGAGATCATTTGCATTCAGATTCCTGCTCCCGCTTTCCCACTCTCACTCTGGCCTGCCTCCCTTGGCCATGTGCCCGGACCCACCTGTGAGGCAAAAAACCTGGGGTCATCTTTGACTCCACTCTCTCCTTCTCCACTTATATTTCGGAGTCTTCTAAAAAGTCCAACTACCAGCGGCACGTTGTCAGAGGTACTCTTCACTTTCTCACCTTCCCCCAGTGGCTCACTGTCTCCAGAGCCTTGGTTCACTCTAGGATGGACTACTGCAAAAGCCTCTTTCTCAACCTCCCTGTCTTGGCTTTGTGTCCTCTGCAACTCATCCAGAACAGAACTGCCAAACTTATCTTTGGCCTCAACCCCAGGGACCACATCTCTCCGCCATTGAAATCCCTAAACTGGCTCCCCGTGGCTACAAGGATCAGGTTCAAGACCCTCTGCAGTATCCACAAGGCTTTCTGGGGCCTGGGACCTACCTATCTTGAACAATGCCTCCATAAATACTGTCCTTCCCGAGCCCTCCACTCATCTACCTCCAATCTTCTGCGAGTGAGCTGGTTCTCCAAGCAGAAATTTGGAGGAAGATCTTTATCCTCAACAGGGGCCTCCCTCTGGAATAGTCTCCCTGCCACCCTCTGTCTTGAGCCTGATCTCCTTAAATTCCAGAAACTCCTTAAGAAATTCCTCTTCTCCTCTTCCTTCTCTCTCCCTCCACCCTGCTAACCTCTCTCTCCGTTCTCTCCCACTCGCCCTCCTTTTCCACACAGCTTGCTGACTGGCTGCCGGATGTACCTCAGAGTCTCACAGGTCCCTGGCACCTCGCCAGTCCTCTTTCACTTGCCTCTGGGCCTGCACTGCCTCATCATTACTTCACTTGGTCAATGACCCATGAGAGTGGCATCTCTCAGCACTTACCCCAGTTTCTGACTGACTGGGCGCACTTGGACTCCCTTCCCCCCTGCACTTGTCCTCCTCTCCCTTACCCTCTCCTGAACTGTCTGTGCACTTGAACGATCTGAATGAACCATGCCTTGAATATTGTCTATCTATCTTCCCTGTCTCCCTTCCTTGCATGGTGGAGCCTCACTGCACTTGGAAAAACCGCAGAATGGTTGTCAGACGTATTTGCTGTTATCCACACTGTTAATTGTATTATATGCACTTAACCTGCCTGTGAAGACTTGTATCATTCAGAAAGGCAAGGGCTCTAGATGACTGTTGTTTCTCCCCCTTGTTCCCTCCCACCTTGAGTGCTTTGAAGCATTTGCCTTGTACATAGGCACTTCACAAATAAACATTACCATACCATGCCAAGTTCAGGAGTTTGATTCATTCACGTCGATCTCCCTTATACAAGGCACCATCCAATAAGCACAGGAGATCAGGCTCTTTTGGGTCAGTCTTCACTCGCCCTTAAAATCAAATTGGAACCGCAAGAACCCCCATTAACTGATAAAGGTGTGAGAAACCTGAAGGTGTCTCACTTACTAGTCCCCGGGTATCTGTCATCAAGGTGGCCAGCACACGGCCATCACTATTGGATCTAGTTCCTGTGGGTGCACCAGTGGGGGAGGACCACCTGGATGAGGGGTCCTCGGGGAGTGGAAGTGGGGTATCGAAGGGTAAGATGCGGTAGCCCCTTCTTATGACACCTTTTCCCCATCCTACCCCATAGGATATCTAAAAACTCTACACCCCCCTTTTCCAATACAAACACTTTCCTACACCATGACAAACAACCAACGCACTAACACCAGAGCCGTTTACCTGACATGTCCCAACGCAAGGATCAGACATAGTCAGGCAACTGACGATAATTACACACACCTGACTACCCTTTCCCTTTCCCTTTCCCACAGGGATAAAAGGCGGAGCACTAGAGCACACTTCGAGCGAGGTCAAACGCACAAGGAAGCAGCTATTCCAGACCGGCAGTTGCAACGGAGGAGAAAGGCTGCGAGACCTGTAAGGACAACGAGAAGGGAATTGCCCTTTCCCTTTTCAACTCAGACCTCCGAAGCCTCTGAAAGGGAAATCATAAGACCGGGAAGTACAGCTTGCATGTGGTGTGACAAGTGTCAACGGTACACATGGCCCTCCCACACTGATAGCCAAAGGAGGGAGAAGCGATTGCCACTGTGGAGCCGTTCTTGTCTCCTGAGGCAGAATACTCCAATAGTTCAGCACAGCCAGTGAGTTGGAGAGGATTGATAATAAACCAAACTGTGCTGTGCGCAAGGTTGCAGGCGGCATCATTGTTGAACAAAGAACTTGTGACAAAGAATTTGTGTAATTGAACTTTTAAAGAAACCCCAGTCAAGGTCCAGAGGCAGAGTGGTCTAGCACTGTGTGGGCGCTCATTCGAAGGACTCTAACTGGAGCATTTTTGTTGGGTTGAAACTACAAGAACCCAAGGGGCCTTAGGGGAGGCCGGAGTGAGGTGTCAAAGTGGTCATACGAGGGTCTGGCAAAACCCTTTGTACCATTAAAAGTCTTTTTAACACATTGAGAAAACAAGGTGAACTCTGTTACTGGGGCAAATGTGAACCTGACCGAGGGAGGCCTACGAACCAGGGTAACCAGTAACACACCCGAGAACATCGTATTGATTGAACTGTTTGAAGCATGGCCAGGGGCTTTAAGGAAAGCCTGACTGAGGGCTAAGTCCCGGATTTAGGAAACGGGAAGAACCTAAGGGGTCTAGGGTGACTTTTCTGTGAGCTGTGGCAAGTGTGAACACGACAGAGGGATGCTGAGAGAAAGCTAGGGGAAGGAAACCCCTGCTTTCTGATGATAATGTAAACATTGTGAACTAAGGCGATTGTGAACCCGATGGAGGGATGCCGAAAGAAAGCTAGGAGAAGGGAACCCTGCATTTCAGATGAGATGGTAGAATCATGAACTGTGTTAGAACGGCCATATGAACCCGACAGAAGGATGCCAAGAGAAAACCAAGGGAAGTGAATCACGCATTGTGGTAAAGCAAAGTGAACTGTGATATATTTGGCCAATGTGAACCCAGCTGACGGATACCTATGAATCAGAGTGAATAGGAATGCACCCATGAATATTGTGTCAACAAGGGTGAACCCGACCGAGGGATGTCCACAGTGAGTGATTGTTTAAAAAGTCATTGAGACTCTTGAATGTTCAAAGTAGTTTATATTTTGACTAAAAGGCCATAGTGAACCTGACTGAGGGAGGCTCACGTTGCAAGAAAGATCTGAGCCCGGGTGAGAGGCATCCAAGGGTGAAGAGAAATTACCCGACGTGAAGATTACTGAAAGGAACTTTTGTTTTTGTTGTTTATGGTGCATCAGGTACTCTGAGGCAAGAGCCTTTGTGTGAAAGAGACTTGGCCACAGAAGGCCCTGCTATTTTGGAAACAAACTGTGTGCTTGTGCTGGGGAAGCCCAGGAGTGTCCTATGCTCAAGAGTCCCACCTTGTCCCGTGCTAGAAACGTGGGGAAGGGAGACTCCAGCTATACCATCCTAATTTATCATTTTAAGAACACTTCTTTCTTTTCGTTAGAACATTATCCCACACTTTTTGTAGCATAGCGGTAAGGATTGGCAAACTTTTTTTTAGTATAGGCCCTTTTGATTTGACTAAGACACCAATAGGACAGCATTATTATTATTTGTTGGTCGTAGCTTGCTCCCATCTTAGATTTAGGGTTAGATTAGGCATTTATCTCACCCATTATACAGTTTGTTAAACACCCTTGAACTGTGATCAGTTGTGTCTTTCTATTCCTGATACCATGCCTTCCTTATACAGCAAACAAACACTCCAACAATACAGCTGATTCCTCACCCCTAATCATTCCCACTCCGCCTCTAACCAAATCACATCTTCATCTCGCTCCAGCTTGCACTACTCACACAACTAATAATGGTAGGTGACAGCAATATCTATAAACACAACAAAGTAATGGAGCAACACTGCTGCTTACAAGAACACTTTTTCAGATGTTTCAGCCAACATAACAGCAGCTAAGCAGGTCCTGGCAGCACTCTGATTCGAATTGTTTGATCTTGGGCCCTCATTTCCAAATGACACAAAAAGCTCAGGGCTCTCTTGGTCAATACCTACCATGAATAAGACCAGCCAGCACTCAAGACTCAGGTAATTCCAACTTGCAAGTACCCAAGTCTTGCTACACAATTTGCACCTGCTATCCCATTAACAACCTTCTGATTCTTTTCTTACTGTGACATGCAGCAAAGCCACCAAATGGTCAGAAGTGCACTATACAAGACCACTTCAAAATTGCATTTAATCTCTGGGATGTGACATGATGTAAACAGTGCACAGAATTGGGATGAACCCCTGAAGAACTGTACTGTAGCCCTCACACTTATAGCTAGACACCACACCATCCCAATCTGTTTTATTACACCAGAAAACAGTGCTACTCTTGAGCTATGCTTCTAGTGACTCATTGCTATTGCAGTCATTGGGCATCATTACGAGTTTGGAGGTAGCCATGCCATCATTACCGGGATGGCTACCTCCAAACTCGTGTACGGGTCCTAAAAAAAGGGAATTACCGGGCCATTCCAACTTTTGCAGGCCCAGTAATTCCCATTTTCGGGACCCGGTATGTCCCATTCCCATTTGAGCCCACATAGGGCTCAATGGGAGTGGGGAGGATGCTAACAATGGACCCGTTAATGACAGGTCCATTGTTAGCATCCTGGTCTGCTCGCGGGTGCCGGTATGAACGTCAGACCAGACGTGCATACCACCACCTGCGAGAAAACTCGTAATGTGGTGGCCCGGTACGAACGGTGCCGGTACCTTACCGGCACCGTTCATACCGCCGCCGCCAGGGTCGTAATGAGGCCCATTGACTAATTATAGGTGCCATTAGTAAGTGCAATACTAATGTCCTTTTATTGAGTCCTGCTCCTGCTATTTTACTACTACAGTAATCCTCTTAGAGCCCTCTTCCAACAGAGCATTCAGTAGGTCAACTTGCAATTGTTTCAGTTCTTACTGTGAAACAAGACCTGCTAAAATGAGGATATGTTTGGATAATACATTTCTTGCTAAAAGAGAGTGTGAGAGCTGCAAACATTCTTGAGCTTTTCCAAAATTGCAAACAACATAAAATGTGCTCTAGTAAACACACCATCAGCTCCAGGCAAACAATAGTAACACTTGCAAAACTAACCAAGTATCATGTTCAAGAAGTCTTACTAGTGTTCTGAGCCTTTCTGATGTGGAATACCACTTCTCGCCCTCTTTAAAGTCTTAGTATGTTGGCTTCTACTTTATCAATCCCGGTAATATTTAAATTGACTTCACTGGTGACTTTATGCGTTTTCTGAACATCAGGCCTCATTACGAGGTTGCTGGTAAAACCTGCTGATAGCGCGTGGGTTACCAGCAAACCCGTAACACTGTTACCACTGCGTAACATCCCGATGCTAGTGGGATATTAGAGGTGGCGGCGGTACAGTAAGTTCACATTGCCATGCAGTCAGATAGGACTCCATGGGAATGGAAAACCTGAAGCACCAGCACCATTAGTAACAATGCCAGTGCTTCAGTGAAAAGCCTGCTGGTAGGGGTCTGAACTACCAGTAGGTCAGGCCTGCCAGGTGATCCATGGCCCCCACCGGCAGTCTCAAAGTGAACCGATCTAGAAAGGCTGCTAGTAATTATTTACCGGCACCTTTATTTCCGGACAGGCTCACTTGTAATGAGGGCCATCGTTTCTGTGCCAAATACGCTTTCTAATTTCTTCCATCTATAACAGAAAATGCATAAAACAAGCGGCCCATTCCTAGCAAGCAGTGTTTTGCAAGTTGCAGATAAAAACTGACAGTAGGTACAGGAATAGCAGGTTGGGTATAATTAGTTGGATGCCATCACAAGATTTTTTAACCGTGTGACAAGATCACAAATCATAACCATGCACCATGACTGGTCAAAATGGGCCTTGGTGGGAGGTTTTAATAATATCGCAAGTTTTAGTCCATTCATTTGATTCTGACCTTTATAAACTCCTTTAATATTAACATCTAATCTCCCTTTTCAACTTTATTTGCCCCTTTTTCAACTCTGCAGTAGGACTGCCTCTTCCAGTGTTGAGCAGGTTGCATTTTCAGGAAAGATGCTGTGAAAGCGGCTTCTGCAGTGACCCTCTCAACAACTGGAAAATGGATAATGCACTATGTGAGGCCTATCCCTGTGAGTCCAAGGCCAAGGTAAGTCATTGAAGGTACTCTTTTCCTGTCCTCTTCTTCAAAGACCTGTCCATCATTATGAACTTCAATCAGACTCATCTGCTCAATTTGGTGACGCTTAAGCAAAAGAGAGCTATTGTCCTGATTGAAAGGCCAACTGACTGTATCACACACATTAAACAATATGCTGATGACTAACCGACTCCACCCTCCTGTCATTTTCATAACAATCTGGCCACATGGCTATTGAATATTCCAGAACCCTTACACCAGGTGTTGAGGAATGCTATTCCTGCCTTATGCCAGAACAACGGCACCTATTCATTCAGATGCATAGTCCAATACAATGTTGATGTAGACCGATACCATGTGATGAGGTCCGTCTGTGTAAAGATGGCCGACTAGGTCCACTTTCAGTCCCATCTCCTTCAGGTGAGGGATGTAGGGCCTCCACCCTGTGACGACTTATATTGTCTATGAAGGATCAATTGTTGTAACTGGCCTTTAGCCTCAGTTCAACGGCCTTGTCTCACTGCCCCTAAGCAGACAGAAAACTCAAAGTCAGCAGTTTTGGTGCAAATGCGCAGTTCAGTTCATGGATCAGTTCATGGCGAACATGTTTTGGCAGTGCCAATTTGGAAAAGGTGTGTTCACCTAACCAAAGTCTGCCAGAGGAAAGTAAAAATATTAAACACTAATGATGGGGAAAAATAGGATGACATCACTGGGGGGACGACAGATCTATTTTTGTGAGAACAAAAAATCCTCCCTTCTCGTGATTCTTTTGCCCCTAGTGTTATTTATTTATTTATTTGCTAACTAAACTAGGTCTGTGCTCTTCCACATCACCAACAAGAAGGTCTAATGTCACTGGAGCATCTGCCTCTCAATAGCAATATACACTGCTATTGGGTTCAACTCCCTCCAACCGATGAACATCCGTCATTATAGGCAGCATGCCACAATGATCGCCATTCAGTACCCATGTGCCTGCCCAAACAGAGCAGCACTCAAAAGGCTATCATCAACAGTCAGCTGCATTTGTGACGTTGGCAATGACAACAAGGGCCTGATGGTGATGGTGTCACTGGGCGGAATGCAAGGTAGGAAGAGGTGCTTGGGCAAGCTTAGAGGATGGGAAAACTGAGAATGGCTTGTGCCCATGTGTCTGGTCACGTGCATGTGAGTGCTCTCCCATGAGAAAAGAGCAGAAAATCCCCCACTGCCATCCAGACTTCTGGAGATTGTTCCAGAAGAGACGTGACTGGAAGGTGAAATGCAAGTTGCAGGACTAGGAATTTTATGCCACTGAATCATACTCGTACATGGTCCCCAAGGAGCAACCTTTCCTTGGTGTAGCCCACTTACCTGGCCTGATGCATAGGTTGCAAATCCACACCCAGGGAAGTGCACTGAGGCCATCAGGTGGTGGCAAAAGTGGGTGAGAACTGACAGTGTATAACCCACTTTTTCCGAGCCACTGGAGGTCCTTCTCTGGGTGCTGGGATTTTTTTAGGTGCCTTAGTACCTTGGCCCCCATTCACTTCCCAGACTCTCGTTTCTCTCACCCCACCTGCTCATCATCCTCCAACTGCCCCCACCCTGCTGGGTCTACCAACTCCATGCTCATTATGTAACAACTATAAAAGTTCACCAGTGGAAAACCATTTTGCCACATTGCACAAGAGCAGTTCTAGCCAACTCAGTTTCTTTGGATGCAATTGTAAATGTTGGATACACTAACTGGAGGAAAATTGGATACTTTTGCCCTACTATGTACAGAAAGAATTCAACAGTGACACCTCTGCCAGCTCCACCAAAGCATTGTTTCTATATTTTGACTCCATGTATCTCTGTCTATCCACTCTACTCTCCTCCACTGCTCTTCTTCCTCTTCCAACCTTTCCACACGTCTTCTTCTCTTCCTTTCTCTCTACTTGTTAAATCTCTCCCAGCATGGTAAGGGTCTGACACCTTTAGCATACCTAATATTTTGGACAGAAAATCTCACTGGACTTGCCCAATACTGTAAATGGTAAGGGGCTATGGGGCTAGTTGTTCAAAACATCTGTATCACCCTGGCTGCAGAGCCCTGCACTATTAGGTTACACACATTTTGCAGAGATTCTTCTCCTACCTTGGGTCTTGCTTCTCTTTATTGGGCATTCAGAAGCACATGCTAAATTATCAAATTCACAGTTGGACCCACTGACTGTGTCTGGAAGTATTGACTTGCCTCTGTCTGGTAGCTGGCATGCAAACATCCAGCTCTAAACAGGATCTGCTGTGAGAGACCTGAGGGTATCCTCACTCCTTCTCTCCCTGAATTCTCATCTCAGGTGGCCAGGGAAAGTCCATCGCTTTTAAATCCTGACCCTGGGGGTGGTGAAGCGTGGGAGGAACACCTGGGTGGAGGGTCCTTGGGTATAAGGAGTGGGGATCCAACAGGCGAGACATTGTATCCCCCTATTCCCTCTGAAAATCATCCTAACCCTCCCCCAGTCTTTATGGGCTATTTTAAGACATCTCCCCTCACTCCCCCCATGTGACCTATTACAGTACGGAGACGAGGAAGAGGCGAGCAGGAGTAGTGAACACCAACAGATATTTTCATCACTCTGGTACTGAGACGAAGAAGAAGAATGTGCAAGAGCACCATTGCGGAAGTCAGGCATGTCTCAAAAATAGGTTGCCTAGAGGTCAGGCAATTGGACTTAGTGGGCCACACCTGTGGACCCTTAATACTCCGAGGGAGTATAAGAGGTGGGACTACACAGCAAGGAAGGAGGCGGGTGTAAGAGCCAAGAGAATGGTCTGGAAAGAGGAGAAGGAGATCCTGTCATGTATTGCAGCGGCAGGTGGGAGCAATTGAAAGCCAAGGAGGTGTGGTAATAGCCAGGGCTGTGGCAGACCAGGTGAACCGTTGGGGGCAGAGTGCACTGGGACAGAGGACTCCATGCAGTTTGGGTCCTGTCAAGTGTTTTGCAAGGATTTTATTTTCAAAAAAGGTAGCAGGCTCCCCTCTCCAGAAAGAACATGGCATGATAACCTCTTATGTGTTTTTTTCCCACTTTGAGAGTTCGCAGCCGTCACTCTTTGCTCACTGTACCTTTCACGATGGGAAATAACAATTTGCATATCAGTCTTTGTCCTGCCCACATGGGCAGTCCAGCACCGAAATGCTGTGGCATTTCACCTCTGAACAAGAGTATCAACAGCAACCCCATACACATGTTGCGATGGCTGCGGACTCTCACAGTGGGTAAAAACCACAGAACAGGTTATCATGCCATGTTCTTTCGAGAGAGGGGCGCCTGCTAACTTTTTTGCTGTTTTGCAAGGAAGCTCATGCTCCAGGCTGCAGCGGTGCACAGCGGAAAGCGGTACTGTGCGGGACCATTATCCCAGAGACTCAGAAGAATGCTTGTTAACCCTGAAGCAAAGTAAAACTTCGGAGTATCTAAGGGGCAGACAGAATCCTCATTGTTAAGACGGAAGGAATGGAACTCACATTTCAGGTTTACTGTGTCAACCAAGCACTTCACTAAAGCCAGTGAGTTTCAGTAATCCTAGAAACACTGGATTGCAGTACACACAAACGCGTGTATCTAATGGAACAGTAGCAGTGGAAAGTAGAGTAAAAGCAGTGTTGGACCGATCATCATTGAAAAGCCCTGTACACGCACAGAAGGCACGCAAGCAGAAACAAAGTAACAGTCCATTGTACAATTGTTTAGATTGAGAGGCAAGTCACGTTTCAGAGTTTCATGAACAATAAGAGGGCTTTTTTGTATCCAATACCAATTAAACTGTTCCAAGCAGACAAGAGGGAAAATGAGAGACCACGCATTGTCCATGCCGAAAGACAGTTGATATCTTTATAAAGAAAGACTGCTGAAGTACTGTTGATCATCTCTTTCAAAAGTTAAAAGATTGAGCACAATATTGAATAGTGAACTGAATGTGTTGCGATATTGAATGCTGAATTGAATAAAACCTTTGTGGGGAATAAATAATACCACCACAAAGGGAACTTTATAAATGCATACAGTGTGGCAATATCAGATACTGGCAAAAGGGATGTGACAAAGGGTGGCAAAGCCAAGGGACTAATCAGGAGAAGCCAAGCAAGTGTAACCGTGCACGTAAAGCCAAGTGGCCAACAAGAAGAATCAGTTCACAGAGCAGATACAAAAGAACATGCGTGGGCTGAAAATCCTAGGGGTCCAGGTTGCGCAACCTGTGATGAGTGGACTGTGTGGTCTGACAACTGCGCCTTGACCAAGGAGCCCTCAACTGTAAAAGTGAAAGACATTGTTAAACAAACCAAGATGGAGCACTGTGAGTAAACTGCTAATGCAATCCAAAAGGAGTGGCAGATTAACCTGGAGTTGTGTTGAATATTGAAAGACTGAGTTGCTTTGTAGAAATCTTGGGGAAGTGAACCCTGAGACTCGATAAACTGTCATACTGTCTTGAGGATGGAGCCTCAAGACCCTTTTCCTTTTGAACTATGTTACCTTGACCTTGGGGAAGGGAACCCCAAGGACTGTGTGGAACTTTCTCGAACTTGGGCAAGGGGAGCTGTAAAGGAAGCTGAGATCTGGAAGCTCATAAATTTGTGTTAATCACCATTTCTTTAATTATTGACATCCGTACACGTTGTTTAGCTTTCTTTTTGAGGGCCAGGGTAGGCTTTGGACAGAGACAGACTTTTAAGTTGAACCTTCTGACTCTGACTTTCCTTAGTTTTGTTCAGTAGGCAAATCCCACCATAGCATATGGCAAGTTAGGCCTTCTATCATCCTGATATTTAATTTAATAAAACATTTTAATTTGAATCTGTTGTCTGTGTCTTGCTTCATGATGCCTTCATAGTGCATAATCCTTTTTTGTGCAATGAATATTTGTTATTTTTGTATATGCACTCTGTGTGTTCTGTTTAGACCCTTCCTTTCTTATTTCTGTTTACTTTACTTTACTTTACTTTACTTTACTTTACTTTAATGATTTATACCGTGCAGCCATGGACCCGTGTGGTTCATAGTGATCATTTTGACAACAAAAATGTCGAAAGTCAAAATTTCGAAAAACAAATGTCGAAAAAAAAAATGTCGACTTTTTTTTCAATGCATTTTTTTTTCGAAATGGGGGGTTCCCCTCAAACCCCCCTTTTTTAATTTTTTTTTTAATTTTTCCCTTTTTTTTAACTCCCGAACCCCTAAAATAAATATATAATTAAAAAAACCGAAAGTCGACATTTTTTTTTTCGACATTTTTTTGTCGACATTTTTATCTGTCGACATTTTTTTTTCGAAATTATGACTGCCCACCGACCCGTGTGCTTAAGGGCGTAAAAACAACGAAGACTAACAACAGCAAGAATAATAAAGCCCAGGGCTTGGGGCGTGGCCTGGGGCTCATGGCGAGAAGAGGCTGAGTCGCCGAGCTCTGGCCGATGCGCCGCATCTTGATCCTTTTTGCTTGGTTTAAATTACACCCGCGACGAAGAAAAGCAGTCACGAGTGTAGAGGAAGCAGACCCCAACACGGTCCAACAAGTTTGCAGAAAAATCGGACCAGAGGAACCTGTGGGAACCCGCTCGAATTGATTCCCCTCCTTACCTCGGGCCCAAGTGGCCACAATAGGGTGCCAGTCCCCCATCGGGAGAGCCCTACTCACCATATCGAGGGACTGTATAAACATACAGGGACACCCAAATAATGAGCCACTAGTACTAGGGGCCATGAAATTGACTCCCACTTAAACAAAAGGCTACAGCAGTTTAAGCCTAGCACACCCACCGAGTCCTGAAATCCTCCACCCAGAACAACATTAAAAATTAGAACACCCCACCTCTGGAGCAGTCTGGGCAACACAGTACCAAAGCCCCATCAAGGCCACCAGAAACAAAGGGAAACCAGCCACTATGGGCACATATGTCTCCACCAAAGCAAAGACCCCAACGCAACCTCGCCTCTCCACTCCTGAACTTGCGCAGACAAAGGAAGGAGAACCCATTGACAATCAATCCCAAGTGCTGGAAGCTATTGCATCATTGCGAACATTTATAGACTAAAAAATTGACAAATTCAAATCTGATATCCAACTCATGCGCCAGGATGCCCGGAACTTAACCGAGAGAGTGACAAGCATAAAGGAAACAGCGGAAGACACTGTGGCCCTGAAGGCCAAAGTTGTGGACCTAGAGAAGAAAGTGGCTGCGCTTGAGGCAAGATCCGAGGAGGCAGAAGGACGGGCTAGACGGGGCAATGTTAGAATACTAGGGGTACCGGAAGGAAGCGAAGGCTCGAACCCAATGGCTTACATAGAGTCCCTGCTACAACAGGAGATAGGCGCTGAGAAACTAACACAAGGATTTTCAGTCAAAGGGGACACAGGTCCCTCCAAAAGAGACCCCCACCTGGCTCACATCCTCGCCCCATAATCGCCAAAATACTTAACTTTCAGGACAGAGAAACCATCTTGAAATATTTCCGAGAAGAAGGACCTGTAGAACGTGGTAACTCCAAAATAGCCATTTACCCTGATTACACCCAGAAAGTTCAGCGGGAAAGAAACTCATTTGTGCCAATTAAGGCAAGGCTCTGACAATTAAACCTGAAATATATGTTGCTCTATCCATCCAGATTGAAGGTCATTTCCAAAGGCCATGCGATATTCCTAGAAATCCCCAGCAGCCGCCAACATGTGGATGGAAGATAACAACCTGGCAGAAGGCAAGGATGTTCACCCTATGGAAGACTGAGGTAAACCATGAAGTGGCACGTGAGAAATGGGACCACCCACGAACCCACACTCTCAATGCAGACATAAGACAACCACAAACCAAGAAGGTAACCCACACAACAGTTAGCTACATAGACGCGGCCCTCGCTCGGCCTCCCGCCAAGCGCAAGGCACAACCCCCACGAACAGTCCAGGACAGGGCAGTTGCCTGGCCGACCCCGCTCGTGCCCGATACCCGGATGGGTCCAGACAGCACGGGAGCACCTGAGCACCACAAGAAAAATGTAGTTGCGAGGCGCACCAGATCCAGTTATGTTAGTTACACAGTCTTTATACCACTAATATCGAAGAGGCACAGGGTACGACAAACACAAGATTCAGGAGCGAGTGGACCCTGGAACCTAATCGGGAGACCCCATAGCTGAAAGCAGGGACCACCCCAAAATCCCAGGAGGGATCGAAGAGATGAACCCACTACACCAACTCAATGGCAACACAACTCAAAGTGATGACATGGAATGTGAGGGGGATGGGCTCATATCTAAGAAGGAATCGGATTCAATCCTATCTCCGCAGAAAGAAGGTCTCGATCGCAATGCTTTAGGAGACCCACCTCACGGAACAGTCCTTGTCCAAACTATCTGAACGATGGGGTGGAATTGGGAGAGGGGCACCTTATTCCAGATATGCAAGGGGAGTATTCACGTGGGTGAACCCAAATGTACCATTCCAACTACTGGGCCTCGAGGCCGACAAAGAGGGCAGGTACCTAATAATGTGGGGTACTATCAAACACATGGTGGTGTGTCTAGTGAACGCCTACCTTCCACAACACGGAATACCCTCTCACCTCAAAACACTATGCAATAAAATGGTGCACCGCAGAGAAGGAATCTTGACATGGGGAGGCGATTTCAATTGTGTCAGAAATGGATCTATTGACAGGTCAGAGCCGCCCCACCAACCGAATAGCGCCGCCACCCATGCGCTGAACAGCACACTCGAGCACCTCAATTTCATGGACATCTGGGGAGAGCAACACCCCAATGAGAGGAACTACTCCTACTACTCAGCCCGCACAAGATCCACACGAGGATAGATTATCTGTTCATAGACAGAGAACAAGTTCCGATGGCAGAAACCACGGCATATCTAGGCAGGTCAGTCTCTGACCACTCACCACTAATCATGCAATGGAAAGTCAGGGAGCCCAGACCACCTATCCCGACGTGGAGAATGCCTACCGCAACACTCACTGATCAGGTATTCAGAGAGGACTTTGGCGCTAAACTGGAGGACTACATAGATATTAACAAAGGCTCTGTGACAAGTTAGGGCACACTATGGGAAGCCATGAAAGTAGTGACACGAGGAGAAGCAATATCAGGAGCGGGAGGTATCCGAAAGCAACTAAAGGCAGAACTAGAGGAACATGAAGTGGAAATAGCACACCTGGAAACCAATTCCAACGCCACGCCGGAGGTAGAAGCGAAGTTGAAGGAAATCCGGAAGGAATGCCAATCAGCCTGGGACAGATTAGCCAAATTTGATTTTGCAACACACACTGCCAGGGCACACAAAGAAGCCAATAAGCCAGGCAAATTGTTGGCCTGGCTGTGTAAGCGCGAACATCCAAGACATCTTCCAACAGAGATCACAGATGAAAGCGGGATAACGCACAAGACACAGCAAGACATCAATTCTGCATTTGCGGAATTCTACTCCAAACTGTACACCCATGATAAACAAATACCCAGAGAGGAAATCAAGGCCACCCTAGAAGAGATAGGACTCCCGAAATTAACTGATGAACAGAGAGAGTCATTAGAAATAGAGATCACTACAGAAGATGTGACAGAAGCAATTAGATCACTAGTTACGTGCAAGGCCCCCGGAAGCGATGGCCTCCCACCTGAATTTTATAAAGCATACGAAGCAACTCTCACCCCAATCCTACACAAGGTTTATCTAGAGGCATATGAGAATGGGATCCTACCCAATACTATGAAGGAGACGATCATATTCCCTATGCTCAAACCGAACAAACCACCCAACGACTGTGACTCCTATCGCCCACTAGCGATGTTGAATTACGATGGTAAGATCCTGACCACTATTCTGGCCATGAGACTTGCAAAGGTGGTGGGAATCCTAATTCATGATGACCAAAATGGCTTCATCCCGGAACGCAACACCACAGCCAACCTGAGAAGGCTTCAACACATCATAGCAGAGACCTACACGAGAGATGAAGATCTGGCAGTACTCTCGCTCGACGCCATCAAGGCCTTTGATTCCATCTTCTGGGAGTGGCTGTTCGAGGTGCTGAGGGAGTTTGGCTTCGGAGAAGTCTTTGTGAGATGGGTCAATTGGTCAGGGTACTTTACAACTCACCCGTAGCAAGAGTGAGAACCAGTGGAATGATGTCCAAATCCTGGGTGATACAGAAACCAGGCAGGGATGTCCACTATCGCCGATGTTGTACATCTCAGGCCTAGAGCCGATAGGTATCTATTTCAGGAAACAGTTCTTCGATGCAGGCATAAAGCTGGGCAATGATCACTCCATAATATCACTATATGCGGGTGACGTACTCCTATATCTGAAAGACCCTCAGCTCAACGCACAAGTCACATTAGATGTCCTCGACAACTACGCATACTACTCCGGGATTAAATTCAGCAGGCTAAAATCTTTTGCGTTCCCACTAGCTAGACTCAGGGGCTTGAAGGAAACTGACCTGCCAAATGTTGGGATAAAATGGCAACCTGAAATGTTCAGATACCTGGGCGTCAACATGAAGCACACCCCGGAGCTTACACATGAACATAACACAGACGCAGTAATAAAAGGCCTCTGCAAATCCATGAAATTTTGGTCAAAATTGCCACTTGCAATGATGGGCAGAGCAGCAATTGTCAAAATGATAGTCCTCCCTCGATTCTTGTACTACTTTGTAAACATCTGCCACTACATCAGACCACCCTTCTTCAGGAAGCTGGAAATACTAATCAGGGACTTCCTTTGGGGGCCATCCAGGCATAAACTGTCTTTAACTACTCTTACGCTACCTCATAAAGAAGGTGGGATACAGCTCCTTGACCTCCAAATGTACTTCCTAGCGGCACAGCTCAGCCACGTGATGAGGTGGCTCTCAGACGAACCGACCGTCGAGTCAGAACTATTGCGACAAATACCCTCCAGGCTGTTCCCTAAAGAGACACTCTGGAACCCACTGAAGCAGACACAAGACGTCCCCATGATTGCAAAACTAGGCAGGCAGATATGGTCCAGAACCTGCTTTATCCTGCAACTAAAACTCCCATATTCCCCCAATAACCCTACCTGGCAGACACATGCAAAACCCAGACAGATCTCACAGAAGCGAGAAGCTGGGAAAGAGCTGGGATCTATACATGTGGAGACATGTTCGATGGGGCCAAATTCAGAGATTTTGAATCACTGCAAACAAGGGAGGGACTCACGAGTGGTCAGTTTCTGTGGTACTATCGACTCAAACAGACTGCCAAGAAGAAATGGAACGACTGGCCAGAGGAACCTACCCGAGACCTCCTTCTACAGGAGATGCAGGACCTCACAGATGGCTGGAAAACAGTGACCCGGCTCTACAGTCGACTGATGGACAAGCCCAACCCCAAAAGTGGAACACTGAAGAAAAAGTGGGAAGCAGATCTAGAAGTTACGCTAACAGACAAAGAATGGGAAAGAATATTACTCTACCGCAGAGAGGTGTCTAGAAACGCTACATTCAGGCAGGTACAATTAAATGTCTTATATAGGACGTACATGACCCCACAGAGAGTGGCCAGTTTCAAGAAACAGACATTGTCAAAATATCCCTGGTGTGATGACGACAAAGCAGATTTGACCCACATGTTCTGGACTTGTAACAAGACCATGAAATTCTGATCCAGGGTAAACAGACCTGCACAGATGCTGGGATAACCAGATTCAAGTGGAACCCTAAAGAATGTTTACTAGGCGCTCATCCCAGAGTGAGCAAATACAAACACGTAATCAAGCTGATGGACATCGCCTGCATCCTCAAAAAGAGAGCCATAGCAATGACATGGAAGTCACCAGGGGGCCCGAGATACGAGCGCTGGATCAAAGAGCTGGAGAGATGGACCGAAGCAGAAACCAGAACCTGGCAAAACGGGGCCAACACAGGTGGAGATAACACAAATGACACTCTCGATGCATGGAAAGCCCACCTGCGTGATATACACTTCGCCGCAGACCACAAGCCCCCTTGAGAAGATCACTCAAGCCAACATAGTCAAATTAAGACTCACCTAAACATCGAGAGCCCCCCGATCTGGGTTCCCCCTGATACCCAAACTGTTAGCCCTCTGTACCCCCAGCCCAAATTGAATGCTGAGGACATTATAACGTACCATGAAGACTGTTTTGGTTAACTGTTTATTATGTTACTACCTGTTAACTGTTAATATTCGTATGCATTGAACAAATGTCAATAAAATATGTAAATAATAATAAATAATAAAGCCCGGGGCTATTCATAAAAGGATGCAGGTGGTAGAGCAGGTCAAGCATATAAGAGGGTTTTCAGACTCTTCCTGAAGAGTTCAGTGGATTTCAGACCTCTAAAATCAGACAGGAGACTATTCCATGCTCTTGGGGCCACGTTCTGAAATTCTCCATTAGTGGCATTGGTGGTATTGCATCTAGGAGGGGCCAGTTGATCAGTATTACTAGATCTAAGGGATCTAATGTGAGTTTTCTCATTGATCATATCCTGAAGATATAATGGCATTTTGCCCAATCGACATTCATGTGTGATTACCAGGAGGCGATATAATAACCTCGACTCAACTGGGAGCCAGTCCAAACCACGTCTAGCCTCAGAGACGCGGTCTTTCCAAGCGATACCAGTAACCACTCGTGGAGCGCCGTTCTGTATCACCTGTAACTGATTACATTCAGTTTTATTGTTACCATACAATAGACTACAACAGTAGTCGAGTTTGGCACCCACAATGGCTCTAGCAATGGTTTCAGCATTGGCTTGTGTAACGAAAGGTAGGAGATGGGCCACAAGCTTAATATAATAAGCTAAGGACGAAACAAAACTGCCGACGGGAGCTTTCATGTTTAGATGTTTATCCAGGAAGATGCCCAGCGTCTTAACCTTCTTGTGAGAGGCAATTCTAGTGTCCTCTATGCAAAAGCTTTCATAAACAAGTCCCAATTTCCTCACATGTTGGCGGTGCCAACCACCATAAGCTCTGTTTTCTCTCTGTTCAAAGCAAGGGCGTTCTGCACCATCCATCCCTCAATAAGAGAAGACACTTGATTAAGATGGGATTTGTCTATGTTATGAATGCCTTTGAGTGGTGTCGGGGAGAAGCTGGATCCCCCCCCACCCCCAGGGCAGTGGGGGGCCAGCAGCCATAGCCTCACCAGCTATGGGAGGCCCCAACACCTCCCATATGGCCCCCAGAAATGCAACAGAGTGCCGAGCAGGCAGCATCATGTTTCAAACTGCTTTATTTCTAAGCACAGAGAAGAGAAAAAAGCCAAAGAAAAGCATCGTGAGTTCAGGCGCCGTTTCCCCCGGGGCTGTCTTGCAAGTAAGTTTTATAATCACACTGCAGGCTGACCTCACAAAATTGGATCAGCTCCCAGAAACCTATCTCCTCCCGTTATTGGCTGCAGAGTGGTGGGTTACATATGTAGCACTTATAGAGAGCCTGATAATTGGATATTTACCTCCTGCGTCAGTGGGTTGATTTAGCTGTGCCAGCCCCCATTACCTAATCCTAATCATGTTGCAATGTGACTTTGTTCCCATAACTTTTAGCTGGACAAGCAGTTCGCACCTGGTTCTGGCTTGTTACAAATTATGTTTCAATGTTGTGCGTGTCCTTGAGAAAATGTCTTTCTTTCCCAGAAAGAAAAAAAAAAGCACACTGGGTTGCCGTGATTTACTCGCATTTGTGGATAATTAAAAAATGTCTGTCTGCAGAAAGTAGTTTTATCTTGAATTTGCGGCCTTGGCAAGTCGGACTTGTTTTGCGAGGAATGTTGATAAGGCTCCCGCAGCCAGTGTTCAGTGTTCAGTGAGTGAAATGAACTTAGCTGTAATTTTCCTGAAACATAGCTTTACACTGTGCATTTAGTCCATGTTAGTTCATATAGGCATTTGCAAGGCTTTAAACAGGGATTTTTGTGTTTGTAGATTCTGATATTGCAGCATTGATTCTAATGTAGCATAGAAGTTGCACTGTTGGTGAAGTGGGTGTGTTTCAGCATATTTGTCACCCATGGGTGCGCTGGGGCGCTTGGGGTGCGGGGGCATGGATTTGGTCTCCATTTTCCCTCTTCAGTCCCCCCTCTGGTCGACTTTGTCGACCACACCACCAAGCAACATTCACCTCCTTCCGGTCTGCATATCTTTGCCAATTCCTTGAAGTGTCCATAATTTTCTGCATTTGTTGTTGATCAACAGTACATATAGGAGTGTTCCCCTTCTGTGTTCCACCACACTCACTCCCCTTCGTACTTCCTCTGATCACAGGGAGTGGCCACCTTTATTACTGCTGGAACCATGTTGCGCACCGCTATCTTAGTCCGGCTCTTCCTTTCACCATGTCTCTTATTTGCATTCCGATAACTTCTTCTGTTGTTCTTTTGCAATGTATCTCTATCTTGCACAATGGTGCTGTGCTCGGTACTCGTCCTTCCGTTATCACCTTCAAGCAACCAGGCAGTCATGATGTCATCCATCACCATGCAAGCACTAGCTAGTTCTTTGCTTTCTCTTTTCAGATACATTTTTTGCTGATCATTCTTTGGTATGCTGGTACTTCACCCACTCATTCTTCTTTCTCGCTCGAGAAGTAATTCCCCCCTCTTTTTACTTCTCTGTCTGTTTCTCTTCTTCCGTTGTTTTCCACCTTGGTGAATGTGTCACTCTTCACATCTTCCTTGGTCATCACCAACAAGGGCATGCTGATGCGCACCAATGAACACTCTCCTCCCCAATTCAGTGGTAGTTTCTCTTGACCTTTGGATGCATGTGGTCAATAGTAGTCCATAAGCAGTGATGTTCCTGCTCTCATCTCGCAACTTCTCTCAACCTTCTTGCATCCAGCATGATTGTCCACTTCTTGTCACTTTTGTGCTGGTAACATAACGTTGCATCCATCATGATTGTCCACTTCTTGTCACTGTTGTGCTGGTAACATAACGTTGGTACCTTAACAGTATACGTCCTTCTTCAGTGACCATCTTTGCTCTTTTCTCTCACTCTGTTAGGCACTTATCATATTTTTGTCTCTTATTATTTTATTTGTTCTTCTCTCCTTTTGTTTTTCTTTCTTCTTTTATTATTTATTTATTTATTTATTTATTTCCAATCTCAATGTTGCTGTCTTCCCTTGCAATCTTCTTCGCACCTTGTCATACATGGGCGTCGTGCTCTGCTGTAGTAATTTCTGTTGTAATCAATTCTCTTCCGGCATATGTTAAAGAACAGTCAGGACAGCTCTCTCCAGTGGTGTCCCTACCAATTTTGTACATGTGTGCATGTTGTTGGTCACTTCTGATATGTGTGTTATGTGTATGTTTTACTCCCCTTGTGTCTGCCTTTAACTCTCTTTACTTTAGCAGCAGCTTTTCCTTACCCACTGACGCCGTAACTGTTCCTGCTTAGGTTAGGGAATGTTAGCAGGGGATACAGCGGTAATGCTCATTATTACAAATAATTTTCAAAGTACCACCCCCATAATTTCGTTCATCATTAATAGTCCCATCGTGAAGGTAAAAGTCCTTATTTGCGTGCCCATAACCACTTACGCTGCTGGGTCCTTGCAGCTGATGAGATGATAAAGTTGCCCGCCTGAAAATCGCAAGAAAAGCGTTAATACGTTAGTACATGTTAGTAACATCAAGCTCCGCGAACTAAACAATCACTAAGGGCAAAATCAAACCTCCCCCTGGACATTTCGTGTTTTCAAAATTTCTCAATATGGGTAGGGAAAATCTTGGGCTGTTTATTCAATGGAAGCAAGGAAATATACTTCAGGGAAACATGCTCTAAGGGGTCTGAGGTTCTTGATAGGGTGGGCAATTGAGTGGGGAATTCTTCACAATGTTTTACTCAGTGGACCTCACAGTTTCTAATGGAAGATAACATTAAGGAAATTTCCTACACATTTCTAACAGCATACATACGCAACAACCTGCATGTGCGGGGAAAAGAGAAGAAACAAAACAGTGTTACAGCTGTAGGTGCACAAAATGTAATATGAAACTCAATTAAACTTTGGAAATGCGTGTGTCAGTCCCTATTCTAGTTGCTAGTGTGCGTTGGACCATGGGATGGCCATGTTTCCCTAACTCGGGAGAGTTCGTGCTATTTTGCAGTTCATGAAAATCTCTTGCGTTGGCCCTGTTGATCGTTGCTCCCTCGTTGCCAGGGTGGCCACCGCTTTGTAGGGCTTGACGCCTTACACTTCTGACAAAGTCTGTCAGGAGGGGAAAATGTCCCACTGTAGTCCATAGCCATTGGGTGTTGGTTGTCCGTTGTCTTCAGGCCTGCCCTGGGTCCTTTGTATCTGGCGAGAAATGAAATGGAAGCGCTTGAGACCTGAGAATTTACATATTCTTCATTTTCTTGACCTAACCTCTCTGCACTACTCTCACACTATTCAGTGTCCTAGTGGGAGGAGCCAATGGTACACCTATGCACCATCCTGTCACCACCTGGTGGCGTTCAATGGCGGTATGACTGTAAATTATTACACAATTCGGAATGTATCCAGAAAATGGGTAGGCACTTAATTTATGTGAAGATACTCATTACACACTTCGATCATATATATGCAATTTGGGTGCTAGTGTACAAATGGGCCTTTGGATCTTTGTATTTACTGTGCTTTTGTTGTAAGCTGTTTATAGTGCGTGCCTTTGTCCCGTGGGGCATCAGGCACTGACAAGCTAAATAGGGAAACATCAGGGTGGTACATTTGTCATATAGGGTGGCTGTGTTTCTAAATTAAGTGCACCATGTTACTTAGTTAAGATAATCGCAGGGTTTTAAAATCTTTTTATTTATTTATTTATTTATTTATTTTTTTTCTACGGCTCCTCTCACACTTCTCAGGGCGTGCCTCGCAGTGAACTGCAGGCACTTTAAGCTGGTACTAACTGCAGGCACTTTAAGCTGGTACTAATGAAATCCGCTACCAATTTACTCCCATTCTCTCTATCCCACCCCATGTCCACTTTTTAAAGCTTACCTACTCTGTTAATTACTCATTTAGTCTAGTATTTTATTACTCCACTACTGTAATTACTGTTACATTTAAACAATATATATTTCTAATTACTGTTACATTTAAACAATATATATTTCTAATTACTGTTACATTTAAACAATATATATTTCTCCCCCCAATATCTGCTCTCAAATTTTAATGCAACCATTATGCTCCAGTTCGTGCAGCAATGACCCCTTTCCCTATGTGTGTTGGCTAATGCATTTGTGCCAGTGTTATTTTCAAAAGCGCTAGTGGCAGTACCACTTGCACTGTTATTGTGTCGCCAAATTAATTCTGTTGGGAACATGGATCATCCACCCTTTACCCCTATTTCTCTCCTCCTGTGGTGAACTGTCAATGAAATGTAGGCCTCCCCCCTCAAGTGCACATTCTTCCACCTTGTGTGTCTCATTTAATTGTTCTGTGTTCATCGTGTATTCATGAGCCCAGTCTCCTCACTGAAAGATGTGTGCTCAAAATGTAGCTAAATGTACTCTCTTGTGATGCGCTATCATTATGCACCCCCCTTTGTACCGTGCACCCCCATTATTCTTAAACAATCTTCCTTACTTTCAACATGTGTATGCCTGGTGTTTAACAAGTTATGTATTTCTCTGTTAATAAGGTGGTCATATCCACATTGCTCATGATGTCACAAATGTCTCTTCCCTAATGCATGGCCTAGTCGCCCCACTGTCACCCAGAAAAGAAAATGTTTTGATACCTATCACCACCCCTATGCAATTGTCCTCTGCATTATTGAGTGTGCGTGAGTGTGTGTGTCGGCGCGCGTCTCGCCCGCTCTGTCGGTGAAGCGGAGCATGAGTGTGTGTGGCAGAGTGAGTCAAATCAAGTTTGTCTTGGGCTGTCCTATTAGCGGTATAATGTCAATCTATGTCCTTTGAAAGATTTGTTCCCCATCAGGAAGACCCCACCCAGTCATGTAACCGGTACCATTGCTATTGTGTCAGTGTTCTGTATGGGTGCTGGCTGCTGTGCAGTGCCCCTGTGTTGTCATTCTAGTCAGTCCTGGGGTAGTGGTGCTGTCATTTGTTGTGTCTGTACATGTAGTGGTAACAGTACCTGCATTGGTGCTTGTGGTGTCTGCTGAAATGATCCCATCCTGCCCCATGTATCCTCCCCACATGGGCGGTTCATATTGTGGTGATTGTTGACACTGCTATTGTGATTCTTGTGCGTGTGTGTTGAAGCTGTTTTTAACTGCCCCTCCCATCGCATGCTTGAATTATTTATTTTGTGCCTACTTGTCCTCATCTGCCTTTCTCTGCCCCTGTGTCATCAAATATTACACTCGCGGAGGTTCAGAAGGGTGAGTCCCCTCTTCCCTCTGCTCGTGTTTGTTCAACATCAGCTGACCCCTCGCATTTTCCTTTTCCTTCGTGCACACAGTTCAACTGTAGCCATGTGCTTTTAAAGCTATTCCCGTGTAAGTGCTGTGTATGTGTGTCCTTAGCGATTGCTGCACGCTTCTGGAGAAGCCGCCTATGAGCAGCCATGGTCTTTTTAATTTACCTTCAGTACTTTTGAATCTTTGCACACTATGTTTTACTGACTTATTTCAGCATGGAAGCCGTGTGCTACACAACAAGTGAAGGGGAGTCATTTCTGTATTGTGTGATACATTTTACCTCTATTCAATTCGAAAATTTCGGTAGTCCGCTGTTCAGGGAGCAAAAGTTAGAAAATAATTGAACATTTTTTCAACTTCTGTGAGCCTTCTTTGCTCCGCACCTTAGCCAGTGCACTCCACGTGCAATCCATCTTCACCAAACCATTGCCTTCTCCGGCACACCCCACAATCTTGCGCATGTGTCTTCCACACACCGCCTCTGGGTCACCTATTCTCCAAATCCAAAACCACACCACTATCTCCTCACCATCAAAACTTTGTGTCCTTAATCATCAATCTGAAGGTGACGTCACCAAACTAAAAACACAATGCAAATGAACAGACAAATGTGCATACACAGAACAATAACCCATTTCTCCCAACCCCACAAAAAATCCCAAAATAAAACCCCACAATCCCCACAGCTGTCTTCCTGTCTCAACTGGAACAAGGTAAACCACAATAAACTCTTATAATTGAACTGCACACACCGCGTCGCCTAGTGCATGATACGCTCCTCACCAGGGGACCTTAACCAGCCAACTATCTTCCGCACTTCGGGAACAATCTAGCTACCTCCTGCGGGAAAACATCATCCACTCACTGAACTAAAACGCTCAATTAGCAGGGAACCTCATCTACTCATTGATCTATAACGTCAATTCATAGGAAATCCAGACCCCGTACATGAAATCACCATCCAGACCAATCAGCGCGGCAATCCTGTTCTAGACCAATCAGCGCGGCACTCCTGTTCTAGACCAATCAGCGCGGCACTCCTGTTCTATGTGTAGGGAGTCACTACCCCACCCAATATGCTCAAAAACACAAGAAGGGACCACTGCCACCACCCCAGTCCCAACTACAATTCACGTGCCGATCAATACCAATGCGCTGAATTTTGTGACAATGTACAATCACCCACCACCCAATTTACAATCCCTCCCTAAAAAAAAAAAAAATTTAAAAAACAAACACTTTAACATTTCTACTTTAAACATTTCCCCCCCTCAGAGCCCATGTTGCTGGTTTACTTACATTTTCCTATGCTGCACTGGCAGTTGCACCACTGCTGGACACTCCCTCAATGCGCTTCACCGGACCCCTTCTCCTGCAGGGCTCTCACCTGCCCTCAAGCGGGGTATTTCCAACTGGCCCCCGAAGCCTTTAGCCGGTTACGCGTTTTTCCGGTGGTCTTCAGGTGCAGGCGAGGGTCTCACAGCTTCCTTGAGTCGGCGGCAGGGAGCTCAGTCCATCACAGGGCTTGCGCAGGCAGAGCTCAATTACCCATGTTACAATGAGCAATGAGCCTCACAGAGGGCACCAACTTGTCGGGGAGAAGCTGGATCCCCCCCCACCCCCAGGGCAGTGGGGGGCCAGCAGCCATAGCCTCACCAGCTATGGGAGGCCCCAACACCTCCCATATGGCCCCCAGAAATGCAACAGAGTGCCGAGCAGGCAGCATCATGTTTCAAACTGCTTTATTTCTAAGCACAGAGAAGAGAAAAAAGCCAAAGAAAAGCATCGTGAGTTCAGGCGCCGTTTCCCCCGGGGCTGTCTTGCAAGTAAGTTTTATAATCACACTGCAGGCTGACCTCACAAAATTGGATCAGCTCCCAGAAACCTATCTCCTCCCGTTATTGGCTGCAGAGTGGTGGGTTACATATGTAGCACTTATAGAGAGCCTGATAATTGGATATTTACCTCCTGCGTCAGTGGGTTGATTTAGCTGTGCCAGCCCCCATTACCTAATCCTAATCATGTTGCAATGTGACTTTGTTCCCATAACTTTTAGCTGGACAAGCAGTTCGCACCTGGTTCTGGCTTGTTACAAATTATGTTTCAATGTTGTGCGTGTCCTTGAGAAAATGTCTTTCTTTCCCAGAAAGAAAAAAAAAAGCACACTGGGTTGCCGTGATTTACTCGCATTTGTGGATAATTAAAAAATGTCTGTCTGCAGAAAGTAGTTTTATCTTGAATTTGCGGCCTTGGCAAGTCGGACTTGTTTTGCGAGGAATGTTGATAAGGCTCCCGCAGCCAGTGTTCAGTGTTCAGTGAGTGAAATGAACTTAGCTGTAATTTTCCTGAAACATAGCTTTACACTGTGCATTTAGTCCATGTTAGTTCATATAGGCATTTGCAAGGCTTTAAACAGGGATTTTTGTGTTTGTAGATTCTGATATTGCAGCATTGATTCTAATGTAGCATAGAAGTTGCACTGTTGGTGAAGTGGGTGTGTTTCAGCATATTTGTCACCCATGGGTGCGCTGGGGCGCTTGGGGTGCGGGGGCATGGATTTGGTCTCCATTTTCCCTCTTCAGTGGGATGACACAATGAGTGTCATCAGCATTGTTTGTAAACCCTACCACCGTTCTGCTCTAAAAGAGCAAAAAGAGGAACCGTAAAGATGTTGTATAGACAAGGTGAAATACATGCCCCCTTTGGGATGCCATATTCCAAAAGCATGAGGGGAGTTTCCGTGTCATCGAAATAAACTCTACATTCCCGATTGCTCAGAAATGAGGAAATCCACTGGGCTGCTTCACTTGCATGTATTCTTTGGACCCTTTCTTCTTTCTGTTTGCTTGTGATCTTGGGCACCACTGACATCTGTTACCATCGACATTGCATGCAATCACACTTTTTCTAACACTAGGTCATTACAACGGAAACCACATTAGTCTTTTTTAATGTTTTGCTTTTCACATGGAAATTGTTACCTTGAGAAAGAACTGGTTGCTTGAAACATTTTGATGAATTACATTCCTCTCTTCTCCTAATAATGGCATGGAGCTCTTTTATGGACTATCACACACATTAAAAATAACTGAAGTCTGGTGTTTTGCAATCTGGCTGACAGAAATATTTTCTTATTTCTAGTACTCCAGAAAAATTATGGGCAGATACCACCCATCACCATTCCCCAGAAGTGCAGAAATTAAGTGCCCAATTCATGGAATGCGTGCTAAAAACGATACAGCGCAAGCCTGCGCAGAGAATTTATTCTGCGCGCTCTGCGTAATCATGTAATAGTCTGCGCAAAGCAACAGTATAGGCAAGTCACAGCCAGAACGCCCCCGACACGCCCACACGCAAAGCAAAAACAGCCAGATTAGGTACCTTTGTGTGCTCCCCCAGGTGCACACAAACCCTTCAAACAGTGTGTGGGGTACACGGCAAGTAGGCCTGCATCTCAGGGACCCTGCGCAGGGTCCCCATAACTGTTACCAGCACTACGACAATATGCGTACAATTTATCCTAACTCGGGTATAACTCAGAAAATCTGTGTGTGAACCCCTGTAAACCGTTTCTGCACCCCGATATACTGCGTTTGTGCACCCCTAAGTCATATCGGAAACATGGCTGCGCACAGGCTCCCATAAATCCGACACCCGATCATGCCTCTGTGTAGCAAATCCCAGGCGCAAGTGTCTGTACACCTGCCTTCGAGTGGCGGATGGTATGAGGGATTTGCGTGGCCATTTCCCCACGAGAGATTGCGTATCATATTGTTCCACCCAATAGTGGGCGTGCCATGGACTGCCTGCGGGCCGTCCCTCGTAACACCCACTTTTTGCCTTGTTCTTCCTCATTTTCCGTGTCCGCCCCTACCCTGCCCTTTGCACAAGCCACACCTGCGCTCTGCGTGGTGTCTCGCGCAAGGAACTCGACTCGGCCTCTCGAAGTGGCGTGCAGAGCCTGTGCGAAGTCCCTGCAAAGTACAAAAAAGTGCTGTGCAGTCAATTCCATTAATCGACAAACAGGATTTTGCATGCAATTTGGCACGCAAAGTCCCGATTTTCCACACAGATAATTCCATGAATCGGGCCCTAGGTGCAGAGGCATCACGGCCAGGGTGTTTCTGTGGGGAAGATAGAACGGGTGTTTGAAATTCATGGAAAGCTTGTGCAAGGTAGTATTTGGGGGTAGGATGTTTGTGTATGTTCGACGACTTTGCCTACTTGTGAATATTCACGGGGGCCGAAGTTCGAGTGACCCACAAATATGTGCTGGTTACTTGGTGGTTGGATCGAACCTTCCTAAACAGTATCATTACCAATGCCATTGTATATGAGATTATGAAGTGAAAAATCTGGTTCTGCAGTCTATCGTTTGCATCTTAACAATCGTTTACAAACAGGTGGCAAAGAGTATGACGCACCTATTTCACGACTGATCCTTCCAGGTAAAATTTTAAAGTGAAATATGTTTGCCAGATCTCCTTTGACAGTGTGTGTTCAGACAGGAGGTCAGGAAACATCAAATTCTCGCGGGATGCGGGATCAGTCCCACTCGGTGAGAGATATCTTATGTTGTATTTGTTGGTCATTGGCATAGTGAGAGAACTTGTACGAGACGGGGAAACGCTGCTTCTTGTCTTCATGACCACATCGCCAACAGAACAAAATAACATATGTATGACCCTCTTCTATATGAAAAAGTAAGCCATAAGTACTACCAGATTTGTGCATAATGACTATTCAAGCTCCGCACCCTCCTCGCGCAGGTGGAAATGAAAGTGATTTCCCTGGCGGAGAAACTCACCAGCATCGCAGATTTACAGGCTGACATGGTTCACTGGGAATGCCTCTCACACCCTGAGAGATGAATCACTGAGCAGTCACCAAGAGCTCAAAATGGGAAGCAGAGGCGCTTGCATCGCTCCTCACCATTTCCTAACAAACAGAACACCATTCATTTCCTGAAAGGAATTCTCTTTTTCCTACTTGTAAAATGAGAGAAGTGAGTCTCTATTTAGCAAATGAAACGTGGAGGTTTGTTTGTAATGAAAGATCCAAACTTGTGCCTTTTGATCAGAAAAATAAATTTTACTACGTATTAAGAAGTTGGCGCTCACGAAGAAGGAATAGACTTAAAACTCCCCACCAAAAAAGTCAACCAAATGCCCATAATCGCGAATTGCAAGTTGCTACATGTTTGTGATGCAGTTATTGGAACCTGTGTGCTTTTAGGTCTACCAGACCACTACCGTTTGTCGAAACTTCTAGCAGCACAGTGCACAAACTCTGTCCCACAAAGCCACCACTCGTTGGGCATGGACCGTTTGTCTTTGGACCAGCACGAGTTGGTCAAGACGTGGAAGAGAGCTTATTAGAATTTCGAGCTAACTGATGACTTTAAGTAAGCTTTAGTCATCTACAGGCGCCAAACATGTAAAATAGGCTTCATCTATGCTGTTAAGAGCCACTATGTTAGAAAACGTCTTAGAGCCTTGAACGGGGTCGTTTTCCCCTTGTGGAACTTCAAGATTCCCTAATTGGTGTGTTTCAAAGTTCCCTTACATGCTTGGAGGTCAAGGTGCACTAGCCAAAGGGGCTCCAAAGTAGACAGCCACGTGGACAGGTTAACACATCCTACAGACACAGTCAGAGACGTCATTTCACCAAAATGTCAGGGGTAGCAAAAGTGACATCACACGACCTTTGACCTCTGATGACATCACAGGAAGTGATGTCATTTGACCCCATCCCGAAGTAATATCACGGGAAGCGATAGAACACAGGGTAGAAAGGGAGACCTCAGGGGTCGCAGTTGCGACCACTAGCGACCCCTAAATGACATCCCTGGACACAGTTTCAGCTTCTTTTATGTTTGCAATGCACATCAGGACTCATCTAAAACATCCTAGCACGCCAGCAGCGTGGTTCATAGAGGGTGATTTACAAACATAAAAAATGACCTGCATTAAGAGCATCTTGCTTCATTTCTGCCTATTTATTTTTATTTATTTTTGTATTTATATAGTGCGCTAAACCCGGAGTCATCAAGGTGCTGGTTACTACATCACAGTATCAAGCAATACATTTTTAGATCATAGTAACATCAAGCAAACAGTGTCAGTCTGTACCCACTGTGGCATACTTAGATCAGGAGAGAAGAGTAGAGCCTTAAAGTGTTTCTGGAAAGTCCAATAAGATTGTTCAGATCTTAGTGAGAGGGGAAGCGAGTTCCAATTCATATGTGCATGGTGCTGATTCGTGAATTAACAACCTTTGTGTGTGGCCATCATCATTTGTATGGCCTGCTCTTGGTCACTCGCTTGGCGCTCTCTGGAGTAAGGTACTTTTCAGAGCGCATAAGTGATCTATGTATGTGAAATGTATGCATGTGAAGGACACAGCACATAGACGTTGTTCAAGTGTTTTTCATGTATAGATTATATCCAATGAAAAAACGTTGTTAAAGGGACGTTATGGTTGAGTTGCACCAATAAAAACCTATGAAATTCAGTGAAAAAGCTCTCATGCAGATGAGTTTTGTCATCGCAAAATATCCCATCTAATCCGTGCATAGGATAAATGAAATGCCTGAATCTGATGTCAGAAGGAGTGAGGAGCTGAATACCTGGAACACGGCCGACTCCGCTGCAATGCTATGGGAGGTGGAGGTCTCAGGAACATGTAAGCGCAGGGACTGGGTGGGCTGACCGGAAGCAACTCCCCACAACATTTGCCAACAAGAACGAGTGCAGGTCGACTGATTTGTTCTGCGCCGCTAATATCCTGGCGCACCTGATTACATACACAGCGGCCATACCTCCACTGCCTGCTCCCCGAGACAGCTGCAGATGAGCGGAGGAGGGGAAGAGAGAACTGCACTACAGAGAGCTACACTGGAGCACCAACGGGGTCGCCACTCCTCCCGCCCTGACTCAACTAGACACTGATGGCAGACACTGATGGCCAACTCAGCGAGAAGGAGAGCTACCGGCGGGTGCTGCGATCTGAGACATGGCCACTCATAATGGGCTTATCTGATGGCACAGATCGGTGATGAGGGCCCTGGGTACAGGCCCCCGCATAATGCCAGAGGAGCTGCGCGAAGCCGGAGGATAGCAATGCCCATATAGACTGGCTCCCCAAGCTCTGCATTCTACATAAAATACGCTGGTGGCTCTCCAACTCATTAACTGCATATATTAAGAGCCCTGCTTGAACACACCTCCTACATTGAATGCAAACGTATGGTCTATGCCTTCTGCCTCTCAGACCGGGGATAGGCCTCAGGCGGCTACTGGAGCAAGCCATGTCCACGGCTGACAGATGATGTGGCACCCTTTTGGAACCTTAACAGAACCACCACAAATGTGGGGGCTGACATACCGGAACTGCCACAGAGGGGCCACTGTTCCCATTAAATAAGCCTGCAATTCATCAGCGGGGGAGCTCTCACACCGGCACCTTGACCTGGTAGGCCGCGAGGTGAAGAATGTGACCAAAGCAGAGGCCCCCAGTAGCCGATTCACCCCACTGTACCGCCCCTGCTGACAGCCACCTACTGAGTTGCGATAGGGGCCACACACGTGGTTATCCTCTATAATTGCTTGCACACATTGGACTCAGCCTGCTGTCCAAATCGAACAGCGCAAAGGTAACGGCCTGGGTTACCCCGAATCTGGGCCCAGCTGGCATGATATGGCCAGCCACTGGCCCCTCTCCTAATGACACCACAGGCCTGGGCACTGCTAATACACTGCTGTGCCACTCTACCTGGAGACAACCCAATAAGGAGGCCCACATTCAGAGCAAGCTGCAGGCGATTCTCCTGGAGGTGAAGACCATTAGGCAGAGAACTCAGGAAATAAACTATACCATCCAGGATGTTAAATGTGAACTGCATGATGTTCATACACAGCTCAATGCACAAGCAGACCAGACAACTGATAACGAACAGCGCATCAGCTCACTGGAAGACAATGTTGACACAGCCGCCACTTACATTGATGGTCTAATTAAAGAGGTCAATGATTAGGTGCAGAAATAGAGGACCAGGAGAGCAGGTCCCAAAGGAACAACCTACGGCTGGTGGGTCTCCCTGAACACAGCGAATGGTCAGACCTGGCGACCTATATCTATGGCTTCTTTCATGAGAAGCTGCAGATCCAGGACCCTAGAAACCTCATCATAGAGCGGATTCACAGGGCCGCTGTCTGCAAGCCCACTCTGGGTGAATGCCCATATGTCATCACAATGCGACTACTAAACTTCGAACATAAATTGGCCATCCTGAAGACCTAAAGGACCATGGCCATGGTGCGTGTGGAAGGGGCTGACGTCTGGATATTCAATGACTTCTCTATCGAGGTTTCTAGATGCAGGACAGATTTCAACCCTATCTTTGACTCTCTGAAGGGCCCGGATCACAGATACTTTCTAAAGTTCCAGGCCGCCTGGAGTATCCTGTTGGAAAAAAGAGTGGCACTCCTTTGATGACCTGGAGGCAGCCTGGTGCTTCCTGAGGCAATGAGAACTGGTCTTCACCAAATTCCCGGCTATAGAACATGTGAACCCCTAGAGTGAACGCACAACCCCTCCACCCCTAACCGCAATACTGAGCCCATCCGCAAGGGCATTGAAGAAATTGGGCAGACGGCTGGTGGACCACGAATGCCAGAGAGAGGCGCCAGTGAAATGACTAGGGCATAACCCTGGCTAAGAACCCAAGCCAGGGCTCTGCCAGGGTCTCGAGATGCCTCTGCCGAGAGAGCAACATCGGGGGACTGTCCCCTTCCAAGGGTAGCATATCACTTATCCACTGTACATCAAGAGGACATCCAGAACTATCTATCCATGGGCATATACATCTTTGGGCCTATCTCTCTATCTATCAATGGCTACATGCACCCCTAGCCCGTAGGATAGCCACTTTCACCTCCAACTTTCAGTGCTCCGTGGATGACATGCAGCTCTCCTACAGGCTACCCTCGGCCTCTTCCTCTTCCTCACTCATACCTCACTGTCTGTCTGCAATTGAGTTGTGGTGTGCTGCAAACGACCTCTGCCTCAATGTCAGTAAAACAGAGATTGTATTCATCAGGGCCCTTGCTCCTGCCTTCCCTCTTTCTCTCTGGCCGGCCTCCCTTGGTCCTGTACCTCCACCACCACCTACCAAAGAGGCAAAAGATCTGGGGGTCATCTTCGACTCCACTCTCTCCTTCTCGTCTCACATCGCAGACATCTCTAAAATGTCCCACTACCAACTGCACCTTCTCAGAGGTATTCTACCTTTTCTCACTTTCCCCCAGAGGCTCACCATATCCAGAGCCCTGGTCCTCTCTAGGCTGGACTACTGTAATAGCATGTTTCTCATCCTTCCTTCTTCTACTCTCCATCCTCTTCAACTCATCCAAAACAGAACCGCAAGACTTATCCTTGGAAAAAAAGCCCTTCACTGGCTCCCCGTGGCTGCAAGGATTAAGTTTAAGACCCTTTGCATTGGCCACAAGCCTTTCAGTGGGTTGGAACCACTATATCTGCAAGGATCTCTTCCTAAATACTCTCCTTCCTAAATACTCTTGTCTTCCTCCAGATCCCTGCGGGTGAGTCGCTCCTCCAAGCAGAGACTTGGGGGGAGATCTTTACCCACTGCAGGTGCCTCCCTCTTGAACAGTCTCCATGACTCTCGCTGTTTTGAGTCAGATCTCCTTAAGTTCTGGAAACTCCTCAAGACTTTCCTCTTTGCCTCATCCTTCTCTCTCGCTCTCCCATGCTAACCACCTCTTTCTGCTCTCTGGCTCTCTTCCTCTACTTCTGTTCAGTTTTGCTGACTGGTTGCCTGGTGTAACTTCAGAGCCTCACAGGTCCCAAGCTTCCCTCGCCACTCTCCTGCACATGCCTTCAGGCCTTGCACTTGCGGTAGCACTACTGCACTTCAGTTACAACCCACGAGGGTGGTATCTCTCTGCACTTAACTCATCTTCTGATGGGACTGGGCGCACTTGCACCCTATTGGCCCCCACGCACTTCCTGTTCTGTGCACCAGCATTTTCTGACTGTACCACGCCTAGTAAGATAATTTGTCTTGTCTTCCTTATGTCTTCTCCTCCCATGCATGGTTGCGCTTTGAAAAACTTGGGTATAAGTGCCTAATAAATAAACAAATAATCAATCAATCTATCTATCTATCAATCTTGCATGACACATTAGACAATACACAACAGACATTACACATTACAGATTTTCACCTCAAGAGTTCTTGTGTTCTGCAATAGGAAACTATGTGCACTTCTTTGTGCAGAAAGACATTTCCTATTCTAGGTTACCTTTATATATTAATATATGACATTAAACATTAAGAGTATTCTGTGTATTTGTATGCTCCTGCTTGTTCAAAATATTACATATTTTTGTAATTTTTTTTTATTTACGAGATTTAATCATCGAGGTGATCTTTACAAGTGACAAGCAATCTTGAAAGAGTAAATATATGTAAAAAATAGAAATAGAAGCATCAGAAGAGAAAGAGTAGGACACTTGTTTTGCAAGAATATGCAAACCCATAGTTCAATGGTCACGTAGGTGTTGCTGGAGTCAAAGACTCGGACAAGGGCTCCGTTAGTTTGCCATTGAAAATTAAGTCCAGAATTTTTGCTGCGGCTATCGCCATGATGGTCTGAGGCCCCCAATAAGCCGCACCTACCACACCTCTTCTTCTGCCAAGTGTGCTTTGTCTAAGTGGTGGGACAAGTATGGGGTTCTGCAGTGTCTAGTGCGGGGGCAAGATAGTAAGAGATGCCAAAGCGTTTCTGAGGTTGACTGTGAATCGCAGAAGCGACAGCTGTTGGTCGCTGAGACACCTCTTATGTTTAGGATCTCGTTTGATGGCAATAGGTTCAGTCTAGCCCAGTGGAGGATTGATCTCAGTTTTCTGTTTGAGTGCTTCTTTAAAAATGGTTGCAGCTCGTTAAGTTTTCTGACCGTTGGGGGAAAGTGCAGGGTAAATTTGTAAGTGGAGGCTTTGCTTTTTCTAAGGTAGCGATCCAGTCGGTTTCGTCCGTATAAACGTTTTTTAATTTTCGTTGGATTTAGAACTAGTTCTTCGATTGAGCTGCCGCAGTCCACTAAATTTGGTTTGCATCTGTTCTCCCAAATGGACAGCATTTTGCACTGGCCTAGGCTGAGCTCTTCTTTTACTGATGTGAAAATCGATGGACTAGATGGATCCATGAGTTTCCAATATAACATTATGCTGGATCGAGCTACGATTGCCTCCAGAGATGTTAATGACAGTTCTTATCTGATTAACGCTATAGGTGTGGATTTTGGAAGATTAAGAACTGAGCGCTAAAACAGGCTTTCCAATGTAGGCCATAGTATTGTGTCATAGAGACGGCATGGCGTCCGCACCGTATGTGATTGTAGGAGTCACTTTCTCCCGATAAAATGTAATTATCGGGAGTAATGAAAAACAAACATATTTCCTATCCAAGATTTTGGCTTGAGAAATGAGGTTTCGCATCTTCGCATATAGATGTAATTGCATTGTGGTATCTTTTTTAAGAGGAGTAAATCAAGACCCCAAGGTATTTGAAGTCCGAGACCTGTTCCACTTTCTCTCCTTCTAGGTACCAGGTCGGGTTTCCTCTTTTCTTGCTCTTTTTTCCAAAAACCATTATCTTTTTTTTAAGCTTGTTTACTTCAAGATCATTATCTGCAGTGCACTTAGAAAGTGAAGCGAGCTGGCGTTGCAGACCTATTGGCGTTTGATCCAGTTGGATTAGATCATCTGCGTATAAAATAAGATTACATATTATGAGTGTTCTGGTTCTTTACATGCTTGTGCTTGCTTGTAATATTACACATTATGTGTGTTCTGATTACTGGTTTGCTCATTTTTGTTTGCAGTATTAAACATTAGGGGCCTGATTCACAGAACGTTTTCTTATGGGATTGCACCATTATAAAATGCTTCTGTGAATCAGGTCCTTGGAGTGTTCTGCTTATTCCTATTCTTATTCTTATGTGTATTCACTACAAGAGTTCTAATGTCCTACGATAAGAAGCTATGTGCATTTCATTTCACAGAAATAATGTCCAATTTTTGAGGTAGGCTTTGAATATTCAAGGAAACCTTACAAATTGTGAGTATTTGGCTTATTCATAAGCTTGTGCTTTTTCAGAATATTAAACATTACAACTGTGCTGCTTATGTGTAGGCTTGTATTGGTTTATCTATTTATTTTACCATCTAACTACCTGCCCATCTATGTATTTGCCTATATATCTGCAGAATGATCTATCCTTGGCCACATATATCTTTGGGCCTATCTATTTATCTGTCTATCTATCTATCTATCTATCTATCTATCTATCTATCTCCCATTACACATTAGACATTTCCCAATGAACATTGCACATTACATATATTCACCACAAGAGTTTGTATGTTCTGCAATAGGAAGCTATGTGCACTTCTTTGCACAGAAAGAAATGTTCAATTTTAGGTAACCTTTGTATGTTCATATATGACATTAAACATTAAGAGTATTCTGCTTATTTGCATGCTTCTGCTTGTTCATAATATTATGCTCTACAAGTGTACTGACTGTTCATATATTTGTGCGTTTAACATTGTGAGTGTTCTGCTTATTCGTATGCTTCTGCTTGGGTATAATAATTCACGTTACAATCAATCTGTATATGTCAAAAATATAGATTCATGTTATTATGGTTATTTGTGATTTACTCATTCTGCAAATACGAAAACACAAACAAACCAGTGACGCAATAACAGAGGTGTAATGTTCAAAGCATCCCTATGCATACAATGAAGTAGGCAATTACATTGTTGAATAAATAAATACTGCTGTCATAAGCACAAAAGGAACTTATATCATGTTTACAATTGCTAATGTGCATTACAAGACAGAACACAATCATTTGCAAGAGCTACCCAAAATAGAAATTAAAAAGAAAATAGCAAAGTGGAGCTCTTTAGTGGAGGAAGCGTCAAGTAGAACTGTATTTAAACAAAAATGCAAAAAAATGCCATTTTGCCAATTTTTTGAAATCAGATTCTAAACATTGAATTTCCCTATAGAGAGGCAACATTCTAAGAAAGTGAACAAAATTCATTTTGTTCAACATCTCAAAACTTTTCATCGAGTTATCAATACCAAAGTTGGCATCCTCAATTGGATTAGACAGGGTCGGTAATTTGGCAGATTTGTTGAAGATCCACTCATAGATACAAAAAAGTTACAGATGAAAGTATTTTTCCATTTTAAATTAGAATGTGTGATTTAATTGTAGAGATGTGACCATGACTATGGGGGTCATCACGGGGTTTCCGGTAACATGCTGGTAGTACTGGTGGCTTACCAGCAACCTCGGTTTACCGTTTCCACTACGCGATACCACAGTACTACTGGGATATTACGGGTGGCAGAGAAACGTATGTTGACACCCGTTGGAGTCCTGCAGGACTCCATGGGATGGGAACCACTGAAGCACTGACACCGTTGTTAACGGTACCAGTGCTTCAGTGAATGATCTGCTGGTAGAGGCCTGAACTACCAGCAGGTTAGGCCTGCCGGTAGTTCACTGCCCTTACTGACAGACTTGGAGTATGCCGGTCTGGAAAAGGTACTGGTACACGTTGTTACGGGCACCTTTTCCCGGACCGGCATACTCATAATGATGCCCATATATTTATTTACACAGCAGAGGATACTGAGATGTTTTCTTAGCCCCACATGAAATGCACATCCATTACCCATAACTAATACAAATACTGAATGTGACAATTTATACAGCCAAACAACTCCTATTGCCCTCTTTTAGCCATATTTCCAAGCTCATTATTGATTCTCATTAACCCCTTATACACACCAAACACATTTGTAACTACATTTAGAAAGCAATTCCATAATTTTTTCGAAATAGGGGAGCACTTTCTAAATGTAATTAAAATATCCATTATCCACTATCTAAGCTCTTGTATTTTTATCATTTCTCAATTTCATTCTTTATGTCTTTCTGTATTGCTTTTTCTATCATGCTCATAAAACATCAAGATGTCAAATCACAATGTCAGAAAAATCATTAAAAAAGCAATTTCATGGGCATCCACAAACTCAACCTTCAATAATCTACCTTAATAGCCACAACCTACACCCACAGTCCTTCATACATACCTCAAGAATCCCCCATATACAATTTAAGCACATTTTTAGAAAAAATTTGAAGATGCTTTCCTCTAATTCTAAGTTTAAATGGCAGATCTTCAAAACTGAAAATGAGTCCTTATAACAACATATCGTGTGAGATATAATTATTGTGGGTAGCAATGAGAATCCACTTGTCACCAAAATTTCAAAACTCTAATGTACTGTATCCTTTACAAACAAATAAAGGAGTGCACTCTTGTCCTTCCACCACTTTTAAAACAACTCTGACAAAAATCCATCCAATTAATTAACCTGCATGGTTGTCTAAAATGTTTGCCTTTTCTCGTTGCAAAAAGCAAAGAAAAAGGCAAAAAAATAATTCTCACACTTTATACTTTTGAACCATTGGACAGATGTGCACCAAATTCTAAGGTTTCAGCAAGGAAATGTTTTGAAAAGTCATGCACAAGTATGTAATGGGTCAAAGGTTATTCAGCATAGACTTTCAGCTTAGGTTTCACCTTAACTAAAGGGTGACAATGGTTGTCCTTTACAAGAGCTAGATATAGAGAGAGAGGGAAGGAGAACATGTTAGTAGAGTGGGGGAAGCTACTACAGGCACTAACCTCTGCCAGTACTAGCTACAAATACTAATTGAATATATGACATTGGTTAGAGAGAAGGCCAAAATAGGGATTGCTCAAATGGGATGAGATATTAACCTGACTGACCCAAGGGAGGAAGAAAAGAAACTCGAAGATAAGATGGAAATCCAACTAAAGGCTTATAAAAATGAAATTAAGAAAATGAAGCAGAAGCTTCTACATGTTAATAAAGAATTAGGGAGGATCTTCACCTTTGGGAAATTCTTTCGATACATTAGGGAAGATAAGCAGAACTCAAGAAAACCAATTTACAGAAACAAAAGATGGAAAGTATTAAGACTTATTGAGCTCCTCTACAGAAGACTCTGAAAGTGTGCAGGAAGCCGTCCAGATGTGCCTTCCTTTTTTAGAGGAAATAGGACAGCTGCACCAAGATGAGAAGCAGTCAAGAAAGGAAGATTCTGAGGAAATAGAAATGGAACGAGAAACAGAGATGATGATGCCAGCAAGGACAAAGAACCAAATCAAAGAAGAATTTCAAGGCATGCTTAGATTGGCTGTGAGGAACTCTGAAAGTGAGCAGAAAGAAACCCCAAGGTGATTACATTTCTTTTAAAGTAAATGTTGCAGATTCACCAAGATGGGAAGCAGTTAATAAAGAAAAATGGAGATTAAGACCCACATAAAGTGGACATTTAAAACATGCCAGGTAAGAATAGGAGAGCGAAGTTAAAGAAGCAAAGCAAAGAAGAGGCTAGATGTTAAAGTGCTGCAAAACTTGCTCGGGGGATTAGAGGTCTCACACCAAGAAAGTTCAATGGATGCATTACAGGTTATTAAACTCTCTCAATGAACCAGGCAAGGAAATAAATCTTGATTTTTAAGAAAGGAATGATATTTCTTCCAGGAGCAACATTGAGTTATACACAAACAGAGAGATATTTTCAAATGTTTGCAAAAAGTTGAACTGAACACATTTATTTTTAACAAGACCATAAAAAACGAATACACTTCCTAAGCAAATAGAAAGAGCAACATCATATCTACATATGGCTTACCCAAACTACTTGAGCTAGTGGAACTAACTATGGAGCTAATAAATGTTACCTGATGAAGACTATGCATAAACATTGCATGTTCTCTTTAACAGATAATAGAGCCCTTAGTGCTCTCAACATAATCACAAATTGGCCCAAAGGTAGTGCCCAGAAATCGAAATCCACTTTCCTCCACCAGACACCAGGATGTAGCCTCATAAAGGTGTATCAGACTCTTGTGATCAAAGACTTGACAATACGACACAAAGGGAAACCATGAGACCCAAGTAACATGAATTACAATCTACAGGTGGCTTTGAAAGAACCATCCTCCCGGGAACCAGAATCCCAGGAGGATGGCTCAGCGGCAGCATGCGCGTCTTGGAAACAAGACGACATGAAGCAACAACAGGTTCGATCCCCGGGTCCGCGCTGAGAAACCTCTGGGTGTTTAAGCGCGTTATAAATACGTAACTAATACAAAAAAAAAAAAAAAACACAATTACGCAACTAAGAAAAACAAACAATTCCTGTAACAGCGCCTCGATGCCTGCGGGCTGTGTGAGCGCTTTATAAATGTAAAAATAAATAAATAAATAAATGTAGGGACAGCTCTTTAATGATGAAACCTACAGACAAGCCGGTCAATATATAAATCCGTCACAGAGTAATGTACATCAAAGAAGCAATGAGACAGGTTTAGGACAAGGACCATTATCAAAAAATGTCAGTAAACCCCACACATGCAATTCAACTGTAATTCAGTTCACTACTACACAAATTGCATGATTCCATTTTGTTGGACTGGGTGAGAGAAGATTTCGATCCAAACCTTTTCCAGTGATACTGACTATTTATTTTCTCACTGAAGTGCACAAAATATCAACATACCAGCAAATACTCTAATTGTTGCTTGTAATACCCGTCAGCTTAAAAATGTCAAGATTCTCAGGCTCCATGAGGGTTCCTTGAGTCCCAATGCCCAGCTTAATTAATATCTGTGGCCTTTCTGGAGTAGATCTTGGTCTGGTCCTTTGGTAATCTTTGAGCACACAGACATAGGGTCTGTACCTATGGGAGGCCAGTCTGTAGATGGATGATACAGTCTCCATGTGGATCAACCCCAGGAAATAGCCCCATTGGCTCTGGAAGGGGGAACCTCTGTGGGGGATAAAAAAAAACACAGATGTGTCCAATCCAGAAACCTAGGATGACAGTTGGCAGAGGAAGAGTGAAGAAGATGGATTACACAGTCCAGAACAGGGTAAGATGAGTACCAGGAAGATCAAAGAATCAGGAAGCACGGGGCGGGCTGGAGAAGAAAAGAGGAACAGGAATCAAGGAAAAGAGACAGGAATTTCTAATTGCGACGCAATGCTCTGAGGACCGACAATGTTGATATACTTCCAGCTTCAGATCAAGCATGCACAATGATGTCAGTCTATAAAAAGACTAGACTGGCGAGATTAGTTTCTTCCTGATTTTCCTGATTTCTTCCTGCCCCTTTTCTTCCTAAGGGGCTGCTGTACCGCAGAAGCATGACAAAAAATACCTCAAACTGGGATCACTTCCTGCTTCCCTTTGTCAAAGGCTGGACATTTTAGCTTAAAGACAAGATGACATACTTACCAGACTGATAGAATTTCTCTAGGAAGACTGATCTATTCTGTTCATATTTGATGTGGTTTCCATGTAAACAAGCATCAATCTTAAAACAGGTATTTTGGCTTACAAATACTTTCAACAACTCAAATTGCTCAACTTGAACTTATCTTTTGAATGCTCCTCAAAATATTTACCTTTGCCTCACAAACAATAGCTGACTTTCAATAGTAACTATTTCAAGTAAATTAGGTGCACTGCAATGAGCCGATTAGCCGATTACTTGTCCCAATCTATGCTAATCTCACAATGCAATGGTGGGGAAAAGAGTGCGGATACTCAACCAAAAAACAAAAATTGATGGGCCAAGTGGTAATCTGGTACAAAATATATTGATGGTGTCTGTTTATCACATGGAATGAGAACACTGTAGATTATCTGAAATATTATCTGAAATATGTCACTGTTCAGAATGAGAATAATTATAATCTTAAATTCACAGATGAACAAACTACATGGATATCAAATATCTGGATGTGAATGTTTACCTAGAATATCAAGAAGTTGAATGCACACTATATCAGAAGCAAACTAAAAGCAATACTTTTCTGCATGCAACTGCCAATCACCCAGGAAAATTCAGACAAAAAATTCCATATGGTGCAACGCCTTTTATCGACCATCAAAATGATCAATGGTCAGATTGTTGCAAACCAGATGCAACTGTCTGTCCTGCCAGTGATAACTTTGACATCAGTGTCAAAGAGGTTGCCAAGAGATTCTTGACAGGGACAATGGCAAAAAGAACATGGAAACTGGGTTTAAAAAAGCCAAATCTTTGGAACAAGACACATTGATCATATCAACAAAGGAACAGCCCAGGGAGCAGCCCGAGGATCCTAAGATCAGAATGCTTATGACTTACATCAAGCAATCAAAGAAGGTTAAGGACATCCTTCACAAACATTGGAAAGTTCTTACTTGAGACAAAGACTTAAAAACATATTGGATGCTGCCATTGTTATGACCGACAGGAAAAAGCCTTATATCAATATGTTAGTACCCAGATGTATTCAGCAAAAGAAAAAAAAGAATATACAGATTGGTGGATCAAAATCAATGAGCAGAAGGGATTTACAATACAAAGACTGCATAAAAGAAGAGGAATATGCAATATTTGCCCATTGAATACTTGGACAGAAGATCACATTTCTCAAGAGAATTACATGCAATCACCATTTCATGGTTGATGCAATAATAATACACATATATTAAACAATATATTGGAAGTAACACTTCTACCTTAAGTACTCAAACTCTATAGCATTTGAAAGGGATTACAAATGTGGACTTTGCCAACCAACATGGGTTTCTTCATGGGTTTCTTCAGATTCTTTGCTGTTGACTAAGCTAACACACAAAATGAGAGGGGGCTATTTAGAACTCAAACTACAGCAATTATAAATCAGGACTATCATTGAGCTTCGCATGAAGCATCTGCGTGGCCTAAGCACTGAAAATGAACTCTTTGTGTTTCTGGGTGAACAACACTTCTCTACCCTCGGCCCATTGGACGTCGCACCATCAGCATGTTTGGTACCAATTGACCCCTGAGCTGTTCACAGCCCATCTGCTGTTACCTTACTTTTCCCTTTGATACAAACACGCAGACACACACACTGTTGCTGCTACTGGTCAAGCATAATATTGGAGCTATGCTATGGCTGTCCTGTCCCTTTGCTCTGAGCAATCATACACTTTTCCACATTACACATGTAACCAGGAGAATTTCAACTCATATTTAGAGGTTCTTTCACACTTAGACCTCATTCACAGACCACGATCTGGACCTCATCCCCTTCTTTTCCCTCTTGTTACCCATTCCTAACCCTGCTCCTCGTCTCCTCCCTCTCCCTTCTGCACCTTCCTCTGTGGATTTTTCTCATAGTTTGGTAAAAATAAAAGTAAAATGTGGTGACAGTTTTTCAAAGTGTAAATATTTCCTATGCTCCACACACCCATGCATTGAGCAGAATGGATTTTAAGTGGTGCAGCAGAGATGGAAAGCCCACTGAAAACAAACTTTTGCAGGTCTTAAATTCATGACCAATTCTGCCCAAGTGGGGTCTCTTTGAGGTGTATGACAACATGTTTATGTTTATGCTTATTGAGTTTATATAGCGCTTTTCACAAAAGCACTTTACAGAATAACAACAGGTACAGTAATGAATGAAGCATAATTTACAAACATGAAACAAACCAGCAGTACAGTATTTAGAACAATTTACTCAGAGGAGGGAGAGGAAAGGAGCAAAGGGAAGGGGGGGCCCCGGATGACCACCTACGCACTAAGGTGGTTACAGTATCCAATTTGAGGTCATTGGGAGGAGGGGAAAGGGGGGAGGGGAAGGAAAGAGGGGAAGGGTTATGAGGGGAGAGAGAGGTAGGGAAGGAGAGTCAGGGGGAGTGGAGAAGAAGGGCTTTCAGGGAGGAGCGGAAAGATGGGTAGGTAGGGGTGGAGCGGATAGAGAGAGGTAGGGAGTTCCAGTGGAGGGGGGCCAAGAGTTGGAAGGAGCGGAAGCACGAGGAGGCACAAGGGGCTGGGGATACAGTGAGAAGGTGGTCAGCTGAGCAGAGAGAGCAGGAGGGAGAGTAAAATGAGAGGAGGATGGAAAGATAGGGGGGCGAGGTCGTGGAGAGATTTGTAGACAAGGCAGAGGAATTGAAATTTCAATTGAGAGAGGAAGGGGAGCCAGCCGAGTTGAGAGAGTGAAGTAGAAATAGAGTCTCAAGGTTCAAGAAGACAGAGAGTGCGGATAGAGGAGTGGTAGATGGATTTCAGGGGAGTCAGGTGAGAGACAGGGAGTCCAAAGAGAAGAGAGGAGCAGTAGAAGTGACGGGAGAAAATAAGGGAGGAGATTAGGGCTCTCATTAGGATTCCGGCCCTAAACCATGGTGCTATTAGCACCATGGTCCATGGCGGAGTCCGCCATGGAGAAAGGGGGAATTACCACCCCATTCCAAGGTTGGCGGGGCGGTAATTCCCGCTTTCTCCATGGCCCTTCCCCATTCCCATTTTTGCCCCATAGGGTTCAATGGGAATGGGGAAGGCGGCAATTACGGTACCGCAAATTGCGGTACCGTAATTGCCATCAAGGTCCCTTTGCGGGTCCCTACTTTAACGGCTGGTCCAGACCAGCTGTTCAGGTCGGGAGCCCCAAAGGGACCCCGTAGTAAGGCGTTAAGGGGTTAACGGCGCTGCAGCCTTTTACGGCACCGTTAACCCCTTAACGCCTGGGTCCTAATGAGGCCCTAGGAGTTTAGAAGCGTGAAAGGTGAGGGAGGAGTGGATCTTACGGATGTTGAAGAGGTGGTGCCGACAGGCACGAGAGGTTAGAGAGATGTAGTTGGGGAAGGAGAGAGAGGAGTCAATAAGGAAGCCAAGGATGCGGGCGTGGGTCAAGATAGGGAGATTGGAAGGGTTAAAGTGTATGAAGGGAGGAGGGGAAGGTATATATATATATATATATATATATATATATAACATGAAATAATGATGTCACATAATATACTTTAATGCAAAATGGTGCTGCATTCTTTGCAGAGAGGAGCCCACTTAAAGTATTCAGAAGAAGCAGGTGATACTTGCTCACTATATTACATGAAAGATAGCGGACACCTTCGTACTGAGATCCATCCTGGTAATTAAATAGTGATTTGTACCAACAAGCTAATTTACTATAGACCTCATTCTCTAAAAATATGTATCTCAATCCAAGCACCTTTGCCTATTTAACAAAGAAAGATCTAATATTAACATCTGGAAGTGTCTACTTTTTATGTGTTCTTGTTTTCTCAAAGTCTAATGGGTTTCAGTAACGATGATATGCCTTATGTAATGACTTAACCTTCCAAAATGCAATAAAAAGGAAAAATAATATATTCCCACTTTCTGGTGGATGTTAGGATCTGTGCCATCATGTGGGACAATGAAGGCAACAGTGATTGAGCCATTGCCTCTTCATGCATATAGAGCTCTCTCCTACTGTACTATGCAGGAGCCAGAGTGGATCACTTAAGATACAAATTCTGGAACATTGATAACGGTTATGAAAAGTAGCTGAACTGTGAAGTAGTCGAACTCAGTTCCTATTTGTTCCTGATCACTTTGCCCTCTGGTATAATGCTGTGCTAACATCGATCTAAATGCTTCACTATTAGCCTTGGCATTGCTACTGTTGATCTTAAAATCAAATATGCATCATCGCCCAGTACAAAGTACACCATTGTGTAAACCGACCACATGCAGACACATATTCACCATCAAGCCTTTTCTTGCCAAATTAGCAAGATAATATGCCTGGCTACTATTGCAATTATTTTGAAAAGGTTTAACAACCTTTGTTGTTCATCACATGTTCGGCAATCAAAAGACTAAAAATGTACTTAAAAGAACAGTATTAAAGTCACCTATGAATGATTAAACCCTTTTGACATTGGACCCAATATGGCTCCTAGACATTATTATAAGATGGGCTCTTTAAATGAGAAACCACATTGATTTTTGAGCATCACGCTTAACAACTACTATGACTGAAATATAAACTTACATATCCAATTGCGTGATAAGGTTTAGCAGTGGATATGTGAGGTTCCCACTTCAATAAACATAATTATAGATTGTGCATGTGAACATATATATATGCTACAGGTCAAAATACTGGTATTCGACCCTGAACAAGACAAATGTGATGGAGTTTCAGTGTTTTGCAATGTTGTGGCGAAAGAAGTATCCACTTCAATTTGTTCACATAGTTCACTTGAGGTAAGCTGATATTGGGGGTCATTACGAGTGAGGCGGTAGGGGTTTAATGGGGCTGGTAGAGCTGCCAGCCCCATTAAACCCCTACCGCCTCATTACGAGGGTTGCTCGCGGGACCCGGTAAGGATGCCTGGTTTTACCAGGTGCTCTTAGCGGGTCCCGCGAGCAGACCAGTGTACTAACAACGGGCCGTTATTAATGGACCCATTGTTAGCACCCTCCCCATTCCCATTGAGCCCTCTGGGGGCTCAAATGGGGAAGTACCGGGTCTGGGTTCCCTGAATGGGGAAATACCGGGCCCTCCAAGGTTGGAATAACCTGGTATTTCCCCATTCAGGGAACCCGGACCCGGTACCCGGTAAGGGGGCAGCCATGCTGCAAATAGCGGCATAGCTACCTCCAGGGTCGTAATGACCCCCATTGTCTTAAATTCTCATTGGGGGTCATTACCAGGTAGGCAGTAAGGGGTTAACGGCGCTAGTAAAGTTGCCGGAGCCGTCAACCCCTTACCGCCTCATTACGAGTTTTGCTCGCGGGACCCGCTAAGGATGCCTGGTAAAACCAGGTGCCCTTAGCGGGTCCCGCGAGCAGACCAGGGTGCTAACAACGGGCCCGTTATTAACGGGCCCGTTGTTAGCACCTTCTCCATTCCCATTGAGCTGTATGGGGGCTCCAATGGGAATGGGGATAGGTTCCTTGGATGAGGAATTACCGGGCCCTCCAAGGTCGGAATGGCCCAGTAATTCCTCATTCAAGGAACCCGGACCCGGTACCTAGTACCCGGTACCCGGTAAGGGGGTAGCCATGCCGCTAATAGCGGCATGGTTACCTCCTACCTCGTAATGACCTCCATTGTCTCTCAGATGTATACAAGCTCATTAAACATGGGTAAACACGGCAAGAAATAAACTATGAACCAGGAAACCTTTGGGATCCCCAACTATAGACAACAATTTCGAATCCGGTTCGAAAGAGAAACATGTGAAGGGTTGTAATGCATTTGTATGTCCATCTTTAAGATTACGTTTTTGATAGGAAAGGAACTGATAGGATAGCATAATTTAATTGTCAGGATATCTTGATTACCTTTCTGGATGAAAGCAATTTCTCAGTAAATAGGGGTGACTCTCCACTGTGAGTTTGGATCTTATTCTTCTCCAGCACCCAGCCCATCATTTCTACAAGAGTTTTCGACCTACAAATATAAAAACACAAATATAGCTGAAACAGCAATTTGCCTATATTATTAGAAAGTTAAATGCATATTGTAGGTTTCTTAAGAAAAGCGATATGATAACTCAAAGAGTTAGGTTCTTGCCTAATACCTCTGTGTGCAACCTGAAGTCACATGTTAAAATCCTTGTTAGTCTGACTCACCCTTCATTCTCTGAGATTGTTAAATTCCACACTGTTATGTTGGGCAATAATAACACATTGTGTCATAGCACATAGACGTAATAGAGGTCCTGCACCAACAGGTACTGAACAACAGTGAACATGTATTAATAATAAGTGTACTTTAATGTGTTGTGTATTATCTTAAACTGTGCTGATATGGTTGCTTTGATCATTTCTACCATCTACAACCGGGGCAAAGGAAAGGTCAGAGTGACATCCCCAACACTCAATTCTTTAATGCAGATTATGAAAATTGTGTCTTAATGATCTCCAAGTCAGATCCTGGAGGTTCCCACTCCTGTCTGTTGGAGACTATAATAGCCATGTAGTGAGCAAGTCTGATGTGTTATCCGGGAGGACCAGGCAAGGGGGGGAGCAACCAATGAGTTTTCCACAGAATGGACAATATCAATCCCTAAACTGTAGTAACATAACTTTAGAGGTAAGATGTTGGCTCTTATGTACAATTTGCAACCACATAATGGTAGGTCCATTGATGACTGTCCAAATGCCTATACGTTTAGGGGACACCAAGAGTAGTCTGTAATGATTATAGCTTTTTAGAGTAGGAACGCTGGGGTTTGATTGTGAGATTTACAATAGATCCCAGAGTCAAAATCCACCTCAATCTCTTGCTTATTCCCCTGACTGGTGTGATATCAACATCTGGCATTAATTAACTGTGGGACAGGGAAAGAGATATAACTGCAGGTTTGGTGGTGGTTTTCACGGTAGCTTTTTACATATAAATCCTGGAACAGGGAAAGATCTCTTTTGTTGTTTGGTGGCCACACATCAGAGAGCCATGGATTATAAAAAAGAATCCAATGACATAATAGTATGTCACAATTTATCTGATCCGATTCCTCCATCTTGTTTTACTTTTCTTGTTTTTATTGAATGTTTTACTCTTTTGCAATTTTGCATATACATTTTTAGACTGTTCTTATGACTTAGTTTTATGTAAGTTTGCTAAATGATTTGACATGTAAAAAAATGTTAATGTCTTTTTAGTCAAACAATCCTGATTGATATATTGACTGATTGGTTGATGCATCAATAGTTGTCTTCCTTGGATGGTCACCTTTGTCACAGAGTTAATTGGAAGGTTTAACTCTGTTTCAGTGGTCTGCCCATAATGCTCTGGGCTCCAGGCCTATGGGTAGAACCTATGCGCTACCAAGTTGTTATCCAATTCCTTGTCTAATCAATGCAAAACCTTGGTAGGTAAACAGTCTGGACTAGATTCTAGGTATAATCTAGGCGCGATGAGTGACTAATCATCATATTTTTCCAGATGTATACTTATGCACCCTGTATACACGCTCAACTTTCAGATTCATGGCTATACTAAGACATCTGCATTTCAGACCCTGGAGGCTTCATGCCTTTTAACTGACTAAGCTAGAACAATAGAAGAACAGATGTTCATCATTAATCATGGGCAACATTATGTAACCCCCCCACTTGCCGTTCTGACACCTTATTGCCATCCTTTAATTGCTGTTGACAAGAAAACAAGTAGTGGGCATATCCACATAATGATCCATCCAACATAATCTTTTGAAAATGATCTGCCATTAATTGGCTTGCACTGATTTATATTCCAAAAGCCACGACTGTCTCTAAATACATGTCTTTAGTAATGTACCTTTGAATTACCTCAAACAAAAATGTACACATTTTGAAATTCCAAAATACAGCTTTTCCCCCTCTTTCCATTGTTATACATAACAGTGTGAACTAGAAGTTTGATTTCTTAAATAATTAGTGAATATTTTTAAGGGTGGTTGTTCCTTGCATCACACATAAAGTTCCTGGTCCTTCCCCCATTTTATCCAACTAGCTCATTACATTTGTTTGGTAATGTAGTACAATATAGCAATTGTGGCTGCCCTGCTATTTTATCTCTCCTTATCACATTTCTTTTCAAAATTGGTACAATTTATTAAGCTTTTCTTGCCTTTTGAAAATTGTATTGTTTCAGCCTTGTATTCCTCAAACCTTTATTTTCAAAATACATTTTCTGAAACATTTATTTTTTAACTGTTCAGCAGATACACTGGATGGAAGCTTACTATGGAGCTAATTTTTTGAAGTTCCCGGAGCGTAAAAACATGGCGTAAATTCAAAGCATAAACTATTTGCACCTTGAATTTATACACCACCACATGATGGTCCTGTATCCGTTTGCTCGCTGACTGTAAGCCTGCAAACACATGTGTAAAAACCACAGGCGAAAGGTGAACAAACCATGCTTAGTTTATGCAACGTAATTTGCAGCATGGTTTTATCAAAAGAATGTTCATTTAACAATGCTTCTTAAGCACTGCGCTGGTTTTTACTCTAAAAAATTCACCTGCTCAGATCAGATGCAATTTAGCAGAGTAAAATCAGGCATGCACGCAGCAGGCACTAATCATTTCAACAAGCTATGCAACCTTCACAACAGGCCACACATGCAACAAGCCACGGATTAGGGGCTGGGGACTGCATACAAAAACCGAAAACACCTAGCTCACTTTTCAAGCTTCTTGAAAGGATAACCACCGTTGCTGCTGCAAATCACGCATCAAAGGAGAATGATTTTGCAGGTACAGGTGGGCCAGCAGCAGCCTGCACCTGGGCCCCACTCCAGGCAGCCCAACAAGCTGCACCCTAGCCCTCTCCCCAGGCAGCAACAAAGCCTGCACCCCAGGCCCTTCCCCAGGAAGCCCATCAGCCTCCAACCCAGTCAGTCCATCAGCCTGCCCTCCCGACCCCACCCCAGCAGCAGCCCCAGGAAAGGAGCTGGGGTGGGAGAGCCGAAGACCCTACCCATGAACTCAAAAACCACCAGGTCCTTACTGCCTGAGCAGGACACCAACTACAGCCTCCTGGCAGAAATTGACTGCTATGTAGAGCCTCGTAGTCCTACAGGACAAAGTCGCCTCCACCCCCCCCCCCCAATGAAGCTCCTAACTGTTGTTCATCATTGTACCACAGGCATTATTGTGTCACCCTGTCATGCTACTCCCATATCCTGCATCATAAGAAGGATGTGTCATTACATTGCCTTCCCCACAGACCCTACACCCTTATGCAGAGCAAGGCCAGCTTCTGTGTAATTGTGAGCTTCCCCAATGTGGTTGGGGCCTTCGACTGCACACATGTGGCACTATTACCACTCAGGGTAAAAGCTCCTGTCTACATGTGTAACATATTATCTGGCTCCACCCATGACTCCATGATTCTGGCCCAAGATAACCTGCCATGGATCATGGAGGACCTACAGCAGTGCCAGCATGGCTGCCGGGTATGTGTATGGCAACACACCAACAAATTGGCATGCCATCTAGGTAAGAAGGGTTACACAGGGAAACCATGAGAAGTGGGGGCTAAGGACATCAGCACACCAGTGGCAGTCCAGCATTGTCAACTCCACAAGTATCAGAACGAAAAGACCATTCAAATCAATGCTCCTCTGACACCTGACCTCCTGTCTTGCCCCTTGCCCTCCTTTGAATGAAATTCTACCACTACCTCCAAAACCTCATCACTGCACTTGGTGACACAAGCCCACTCTCTTCACATGAAGTGGGCAGGAAACCCCAAGCTCCATAGAAAGACAGCACCATTCTGCCACCACCATGCCCAAACCGGCAGCTGAATCCAGGTAAGAACACATTCAGGTACACACACCAGATATGCATGAAATACTGTACAACAATTTGGCTTAGGACCTGCTTGTCCCGTCTTTGGTTATGGTTTCTCTGTCGCTTTTGCTTGCCCCCTATTGGGGTCTTTTGAATGTCAACCCTGTGTGGGCTATGGGTCTGCTTCACCGTCCTCCATCTGCTTTCCGTGCTACACTTTATACCCTCACTTCTGCAATGGGCTTCATGTTTGGAGGCGGTCTTCCGGGCATGCACATACCCGCTTCCTCATCCTGGCTCCAGACTGCAAAGTTGGCTGCTTCACCATGGCACCTTCCTCCTGTTTGGGAGGAGCAGGTTGATGGTACGTCTTCCATCTCAGGAAGTGGTTTCCTCTCCCAGCAGTCCCAGGCTCAGGGGGATCTCTGCAACCCATGAGGAGGCAGTGCTCCGTGTGCTGCTTTAGATCCCTGCCCAACACGCGGACTGCATAGCTCTCCCATTCGGCTCCTGCTGAGGGCGCAGGACTTTCTCCTTTGCGCAGTAGCACAAGTTGGGCTCTCTCACACCTCTTCTGGGCTCTCTTTCACTTGGTTTTCTGGTGTATTTCTGACCCTCCTTGGACTAGAGGGGGACATCCCATTGGTTCGGGGTTTAACCATGAGGCTATAATTGAGGTATATCAGAGCCAAAGCCATCCACCTTAAAGAGGCCCTGCACATGGGTAGCATACTCAATTCCCATACACCCAACTAATGCTTGGGACTGTGCAGTGATAGGGGGTGAAAGGGAATAGCTGCTTTAGCAGTTTTTGTCCCCAGTGGAGGGTCACACTCAATGGGATCCACCTGCCCCGTCCCCTAGGGAGAATATTGAGTAGCAGGCTCAACACCCTAGTCCCAGTGGGGTGGCTCCCCCTTGGGGAGAAGGGGTGAATTCCCTGGATTCATCACACAATTCAACAGCACCTGAAGCTATGCATTGCACAGGAAATACCCCAACTGAAACCAAAAGCACACCATGCATGCAACATGGGCCCACATGTGGACAACATCAACCGTTCCCAGATTCATGCATGTCTGCATGAAGGGAATGGGCACCATAAGAATGCCAAAACTCTACCATCTAGCATACCCTTGAAGCCACAAGCCAAATATCGATGGGCTTGTGCTGTGTGATGAGCATGTCTGAAGCTTCTTCAGATAGAGGTAAGGGCAGTTCTGTAAATTATGGCACCTACCACACACTTCCAATCAGATCACCTCTCAAAAACATGACACACAACACGTGTATGCAACAGTATTTATTCTGCAAACAATAATGTTTGGGAAAGAGTCGAATACTGTGCTTTGAAGAATCAGGGGTAAACTGCATGTTGTAGGGAATGTTCCCAAGAAAGTCTACAGTCAATGTAAAGAGTTCTGGGCAAAATCCAGGGATGAGGGGTGCAATTGGACGTCCAAAACAACAGAAACCAACAGTAAACAGACTTCCAATTTTGAAGGGGAAGTTTCAACAAGAAATGGGAGCGTTGACCACCTGCCCCACTGCGGCTGCTTCTGTGATTGGACCTGGCTATTCAGTATTGGTGGGTGGAGACTTCACTGACAGCACAGGCATGGGGCCGGGGTAGACCTAGCAGGTGACTGCTGTGACAGGGGTGGGAAGAGGTGCAATCCCTACCGCAAAACTCGTGCATCAGTGTAAGGGACTGCCCCTGTAGCTCAGCATGTCAATAACAGCCACCTGAATCTGACTATGTTGCAGGTTGGCCTCTACCATCCAGTGGTAGAAGGGACCCAGACAGCAGGCCAAATGGTGCACCACTTCAGAGGAGGCACTGGCAGCATTGCAGCATTGCAGCATTGAAAGCAGCCTGGCTGTGCCAGGATGCCGATTTTCGAGTCATTCGGCATCCCCCATGGCCTCAATGCAAGCCTCCCAAGAACCTGCGCTGCATCCTTAGGATCTCTCAGCATTTTGTGTGGATCAGGAAATGTAAATGATATGCCACAGAGTTATCGCATGGCCTATATGACTCTCTTTACTCATCATGCATCCTTTTAAGGCAGTAATACCATTCCTCTTTGGGAACCCGCCTGCCACCAAAAGCTACCTCCAGTACTGCCATGTGCATAATAGTGTTATTCTCCAACAGTGGGGGCTTGGGACATTTGGGTGCCGGTACCAGGCATTGCCCCCCTGTTCCCATGGTAGGTGTATGATGTAAGATTTTATTCAAAATCGTACATAGTTCACCTATCGCAGTGTGCAGCATGCCTCTGCAGCAGCATAATCATCATAATGATCATACGACCAAAGGTCGTATACTGGATTGAATAGCTGATCAAACTGAGCAGCCGACATCAGCTCTAATACACCACAACCCTGGGCCAATCACCATCTCCTACACTTCCACCTACCATCCAGAGCTACACCTAAAACTAGCCCACCAGTGCCGTCAGCCATGGCTAGATCTAAACAACTCCTTACTAAAGACAGAATTCAACCCTACTTAGAAGCCTCAGCGCTAAAACCCCTGTTCTCTAACAACCCCTCAGAGCTCGTTGAGCTCTACAATGCCACTCTCAATGAAGCAATAGATGCCATCACCCCATTACAGAAAAAAAGAGCTAAGACCATCAAACACTCTAATTCATGGTTCACCCAAGATCTACTTGACATAAGAGCCCTTAAACGTGCGGCGCTTACCAAATGGCAATCCGGCCTCTCTGACTCCACACAAGATGCCTACAAAACTATTGCCAAACAATACAAAAAGGCCATCACAGTAGCCAAAGCTTCATCATACAATCTCAGAATCGCCAATGCCAAATCTGAGTCTAAAGAGTTGTTTGCAATATTCAAAGAACTTGTCGTTCCCCCAACCACCACACAACAAACAGTGAAAGACAAGGTGTGGTGCAACAATAATCAACATGCCATGCTCGACAAAAAATAAACCCCCTCCATAAAAACATGAATGATCACTTCAACGCCCTGCCTAAAGTCACTGTACCCGACACCATGCCTAAAGTTACTGGGTGAGTGTCAGTCGACTCGTTGAAAAAAATCCCAAAGCCCTTTGCTTTCAAAGATATAACCGAATCAGAAGTTCTAATGATCATGAGACATATCAAGCCATCTCTTTGCAAGGTTGAGATCTGCCCAGCTAGCCTTATCAAAGAATGTGCAGATTCACTAGCTTCTTTTCTTACAGCGTTTATCAATGCTTCATTTGCCTCAGGCATCATCCCTCCCTCCCTCAAGGAATCATGGGTTTGACTGCTGTTAAAAAAAACAACTCTCGATCCTGACTCTCCCAACAATTACAGGCCAATCACCACTGTGTCTTTCTTGTTAAAAATTCTAGATAAAGCTGCATACCTGTAGATCCATTCTTATTTGTAATCTTACAACATTCTGGGGAAAAGGCAATCTGGATTCCGCCCACATCATGGCACAGAATCGGTCTTGCTAGACACCAAGAATCAGTTACTTGAAACAATGGACAAATGTAAGCCTGCGCTCCTCCTTCTCCTGGATCTATCGGCCGCCTTCGACCTGGTTGACCACAAGACACTCTGTAGACACCTCACGGAGGCTGCTCATTTCTCTCAGGAAGCCACATCTTGGATCACGTCCTTCTTGGAAGGTAGAGCCATGAGAGTATTCTCTGACCAGGCTTCGGCTACTCCATCTCCCATCAACTGCAGAGTCCCACAAGGCTCATGCACTTCCCTCACCTCTGCAATCTCTTCACACTACCCCTCTTTAAAGATCTAGACGAGTACGGCATTTCATTCACAAACTATGCCGACGACATGCAAATTATCCTCTCTGGCTCCTATGAGCAAGACCATAACACTCTCACAGAGACCTATGCCTTCATCCAGGCCTGGATGGCAGCTTATGGTCTATGTCTCAATGGGAACAAAACAGAAATCCTACTCGTAGGTCCCAAGGACATTCTGAACAAACTAGGCAGTCAATACAGCACCTTCAGAATTGAGAATACCATAATCACGGTCTCTGCTGGAGTCAAAACTTTGGGTCTGTACCTTGACTCCACCCTATCAATGAATCGTCAAGTCGGTGCAATTTCTTCATCAGTGGCTCTCACAACCAAAATCATTAATGCAGTAAAACCCTACCTCTCTGCCAAAAACTGTCTGAACATAGCCAGAGCCACACTTGGTGCCAAACTGGATTATGGAAATGTCCTGTTCTTAGGCACTTCATCTTAAAACCTCAATAAACTGCAAATCACACAAAACAACACTCTCCAAGTGGCACTAAGCATTCCTAGGAGAGAGCATACCCCTCAGGCCAGATGAGATGCCCACTGGCTCGAAGTCACAGAGCGTATACTGTTCAAGACCCTCACCATCACCCACAGATGCATTTTGCAATTGGCTCCCCTGTATTTGTCAAAATGAATTCACCAGGCACCATCAAACAGACCTAAACAGGCCCAATACTCACACAAGCTCACAGTCCAGGCCTTCGAAGAGTCAAAGCCGGAGGTGTTAGCACCAAAAAATTGGAACACACTACCACTCATGCTCAAAATTGAAACCTCTTTCCTGTGTTCAGAAAAGCCTTGAAAACAAAGCTCTTCAATTAGACTACTTGTGGGAGTTCCCTTGTAACCATGGAACAAACCTTCTGTATTACTGCAATGACAATCAAACAGCAAGGGAAACCGTTTGAAACTAACCGCAAAGAATATTGCAGAGTTAACAAAATCCTACAAACTGGCTAAAGAAACTGGCAATGTAACCCGGAACCGCGAAAAAGTCGACTACAGACCACTCCTAGAAACATACAGGGTCCATACAAAAAAAAAGAAAAAAAAAGGCAAGATAGGAGGCAGCACACCCATACATTTGACCCCCTTCTGGTGGCCAAATGAAGAGAAGTACAAAAAGCCGAAAAGACTTGCTGCACACCACACCACCACAACTAACAGAGAAGCAGCCCTGGCCAAAGTCAGAAATTTAAATCCTAGCTTAAGTCCTATCACCTAGCATTATACCAACGCGACTCTGAAGAAATGCTGAAGCACGTTAATAACCGCAATTCTCGCGATTTCTGGACATTGTTTAGATCAATGGGAAGATCGTCAAACAACGCGTTATCAAACGGCATTCCTGAGAACACCTGGGTTAACTTTTACTCCAACCTTTTTGAATCTCCTTCACCTCAAAAGGAGGGTCAACATGCAGAGTTTAACACACCTTGGGTCGACCTGCATGACAAAGAGATAATTAGATCAACACTATGCAAACTAGAGAATTCAAGAGCACCCGGCCCGGACGGGATCACCAACATCGACCTAAAAGCATTTCCGGACGAATGGGCTACTTTCATAAGCCTTATATTCAAAAGACCTCAAGAAAATTCCAACCTCTTGGACTTCTTCGGTAATAGTCCCGATTTTTAAAAAGGGATGCAAGGATGAGCCCCGTAATTTTCGGCAGATTGCCTTAATGGATGTTATCGGAAAGATTTGCGGCACTTTGCTACTAAACAAATTTCGATCTTGGGCTAGGCATGCACCTCGTGCTAACCCCCTATAGTCAGGCTTCAAGAAAACTATAGGTACGAGTGCAAACATCATGCTCGTGAGCATCCTTAAAGCCAAGATCTTTGAGGTAGGCCCCCGAGTTTTTCTGGCCTTCATAGACCTTACTCAAGCGTTCGACCCAGTAAAAAGAGCCAAATTGTGGCAGAAGCTAGCAGACTGTAACTGCCCACTGGGAATTTTAGGGCCGTTGAAGGCCCTCTACACCAACACCAGTTTACAAGTAAGGTTAAACAAACAGGGTCTACTCTCAACAGAAATTCCAACAGCTGGGGGAGTAAAACAAGGATGCACCCTAGCCCTCTTCTTGGCTTATTTGGGGGACTGCAAGCATGCTGATTCTTTGATAAGATCTTTTACCACTGACAATCGGTTTAGAAAAGGTGCCCAGATTGTTGTATGCTGACGATCCTATCCAACTCGACCAAACAGCTATTGGACTGCAACGGCAGCTGGACAACCTCTCTGAGTACATACTTTCCAATGACTTGGAAATCAATAAATCAAAAACTAAGATCATGATCTTGGAGAAAAGTATCAACAAAGGGGAAAACCTAAAATGGTATCTAGACGGGAGTGGTATCGAAAAGGTATCAGAGTTTAAATATCTAGGAGTAACGCTTGACAGCTCAAGAACATAAGATCAATGCAGCACGCTCTTCATAAAAAAATGAGCAACTTGACTTCACAAGCCAAAGTGGTGGAGAGAAAGTATGGACGCTTCTCACTCCAACCTGTAATTAACTTTTACAGGGCCAAAGTGGTGCCTACCATTACATACGATGTGGAAGCAATGGCGTACATACCAAAGTCCATCTGGCCCACCCTGGCAAGTTCCTTTTGGAGATCTGTATTGAACCTTCCGAAATCGACTCCCATCGCCCTAATCAGACAGGAGTTAGACCTGTCTTCTTTAGAGGCAATTGTCGATCGAAACACCATCATGCTCTACAGAAAAATCATCGACCCAACTAGCCCTTTGATCCTTGCATTTATAAACATGAAGATTAGAAACAGTTGTTACAAAATGCTTAATCAATGGGACATAGACTGCAAAGGAAAACTAGCTATGATTGGAAGCTCCCCCCGAAGAATAGATTCAAAACCAGAACAAAACAAAAAGAAAGCTAGACGAAACAGACTGGATTTCGACCTTGGACACAGCGTTAAAATATAAGCTTACAGCACATCTCCCGCTGGTGACAAGAAAATGAAACCACCTTCAACCTTTTTTGAAAAACACCCAGACAGAAGACGGCGAAACATCCTATTGAGGGCTCGACTAAACCTTCTCCCCTCAAATAAAATCTTGATGATCAGAGGCTTTTAAAAAACTAACCACTACAGATTCTGTGGCAAGCCCTCTGAGATCGAATCAATACGACATCTTATTCTGGCGTGCCACGGCACAAGTTGCTTCAGAACTCCCTATTTGACACACCACTTGGAAGCAACACAAATATACGAAGAGGACTTTTGGTGGCCTCGTCTTTTCAATGGTGAGAAGACCTCATAGGCAATGGCATCGGCTAAAATACTAGAGCAAATTTTTCTGTCCCCACAAATGACAAACTCAACACATGGTTGATCCACACACGCTACCTAGCAGACGACTGTGATCGCAACAACATAATTCTCTCCTTAAACTTTTAGGTGGTAATTCATAGAAATCGGTGCACAAGTGGCACACACGGCTGGCGCACAGAGTGCGCGTGCGGCAGTCTGCGCCAGCCGCGTGCGCCAAAACCCATTTAGGCGCACAGCGTATTCATGGATTAAAACATCCATAAGCAGCCGTGGCGCAGAGTGGCGCAGTGACCCTGCAGCAGCGCCAGTTACGCCCCTAACCCCGCCCCATGCGCCACAGAAATCACACAAATCCAGTACCTGGCGCAAAGGCCAGTGGACCAGCATACAACCCCCCAACCACGAAAACGCATGTAAAACTCCCTGCGCATGCCCCAGAATGCACGTACCCAGCTCGCGCCAGTGAAAACCCGTGTAAAACTCCCCGCGCACCCCTCGGAATACACATACCCCGCTCACGCCAGCAAAAATGCATATAAAACTCCCTGTGCACGCCCCAGAATACACATACCTCACTCGCGCTAGCGAAAATGCATGTAAAACTGCCCACGCACCCCTCAGAATACACGTACCCCTCTCGCGCTAGCGAAAACGCGTGTATAACTCCCTGTGCGCGCCCCAGAATACATGTATCCCACTCGTGCTAGCGAAAATGCATGTAAAACTGCCCGCACACCCCTCAGAATACACGTTCCCCTCTCGCACTAACAAAAACACGATAGGCCCTGTGCAAGCGGGATACGTGTATTTGGGGGGCATGCAGGGAGTTTCACATGCGATAGGCCCTGTGCGAGCGTGGTACGTGTATTTCGGGGGTGCGTGGGAAGTTTCACACGCGATACTCCATGCAAGAGCGGGGTACGTGTATTGGGGGGCACGCGGGGGAGTTTCACACGTGATAGGCCCTGCGCAAGTGGGATACGTGTATTTGGGGGGAACGCAGGGAGTTTCACACGTGATAGGGCCAGTGCGAGCAGGGTACGTGTATTTGGGGGGTATTTGGGGGGTACGCGGATAGTTTCACACGCGATAGGGCCTGTGCGAGCGGGGTACATGTATTTGGGGGTACACGGGGAGTTTCACACGCGATAGGCCCTGTGCGAGCGTGGTACGTGTATTTTCGGGGGTGCGCGGGAAGTTTCACATGTGATATTACATGTGAGAACGGGGTACGTGTATTTGGGGTTATGCAGGGAGTTTCACACACGATTTGGCATTGTGGGCCCTCCCGGGTGTGCAGTTTCCCCCCTCCCCATGCCCTGCAGGCAGCCAACACCACAGGGGACTACCCTACAACCCTCACCATGCCCTGTAGGCAGCCCATATGGCACCATGCACTTGTGAGCACACTTGTGAGCCCCGACTCATGTCCCCCACCATCCACCCACCCCCAGTGATGGGCACCTGCCAGCAGGCCCCAACTCATGTCCTCCCGCCCCCCGCACCCACCCAGCAGTGACGGGCACCTGCCAGCAGGCCCCGACTCATGTCCCCCTGCACCCCCACCCACCCAGCAGTGACGGGCACCTGCCAGCAGACCCCGACTCATGTCCCCCCACCCACTCACCCACTCAACCACCCACCATTGACGGGCACCTGCCAGGAAGCTCCGACTCATGTCCCCCTGCACCCCCATCAACCCAGCAGTGACGGGCACCTGCCAGCAGGCCCCGACTCAAGTCCTCCTGCACCTCCACCCACTCAGCAGTGATGGGCACCTGCCATCAGGCCCCGACTCATGTCCCCCACCCACTCACCCACCCACCATTGACGGGCACCTGCCAGCAGGCCCGACTCATGTCCCCCTGAACCCCCACCCAACCCCAGTGACCTGCACCTGCCAGCAGGCCCCGACTCATGTCCCCCTGCACCACCACCCACCCAGCAGTGACGGGCACCTGCCAGCAGGACCCGACTCATGTCCCCCTCAACAAGTCATCACAATCCACACTCATGGCCCTTATGGCCACCCAAATCCCACCCCACGCCACCCCAGTCCAAACACCCAACCAAGTATTCCATCCACTCCACATTGAAATCCCCATGTCATGATAGATCACAAATGACAAGTATGCACATCAATACATGTCCGTCAGACACACACAATGGGGGCAAGTTAATGAGAAAACCCATATCGTGACATGCACAAAACCAATGAGAGAATACCACACAAATGAAGTATGAAATCAAAATGTATTAAATACAAAATTAACAGAATGAAAGAAAATCACACAAGACAAAAAATAATAAACAGAAGGCTGGATGTCCAAAATGAATGAAACATATATGAATACTGAATTCAAATAAATCCAAATAAAAATGGCTCCAAAGGGTTCGTCCATCAAACCAAATCCAAAGGTAAAAGAAAAAGAAAACCATTGCTCCATGGGAAAAAAAAAATCATTGAAGTCCAATCCAGTCTTGAACTATATACAATGTAAAAATCCAGGGTCCATGAGCCCAACAATCCAAAGGAAACCTAAAAAAACCCTACCTAATAAATAACTATATACAAAAAGGGGGGGCATAGTCCATGCGCCCCAAATGAAAGAAAAATAGAAAGGAAACCTAACACTAATGAACTATATACAATGGCGGCGGGCAAGTCCTATGGCTCACTTGTTGATTTCCCGGGTCAGGGCATCATCAAACTCCTGTTCAATGTCCTGGAGGCGGGACTGTTCCCTGGCCCTGAGGTCTTGCAGGGATAATGCCATGTCCACCTCCAACTCCCTGCGAATTTCCTCGAGGCACTCAGCCCGCCTCAGCGCCCTGCGCATGGAGTTCTCTGCCCTGACCATAGAGAGCTGTGCCTCTTCCACCCGCAGCCGCTCTGCATCTAATTGCTGGCCCATCCGCTGTCACACAGAAGACACTCCCAATCCAGGGTCCTCCTGCCCTCCGGCAAATGCCTGCCCCTCTGATGTTGATGACCCCGAGCCATCATTGCTCCCACCTTGAGCCTGCTGCTGCCGTGCATGTGCCCTGCCTGTTGATGCCTGCATGTCCTCCTTCTGCTGGGGTCCAGTTGTTCAGGTGGCTGGACCTCCGACTCCCGACTGTGGCATGGATGTGTCCTCCACCAGCATGGCTGCTGGGTCAGAGGCAGCTCCACAGGGTGCCCAGGTGATACTTGGGCCGGAAGATGGCATGGAGGATGATTGGCGCATAGGGGGTACAGTTGAGGAGGGGGTCGCTAGAAGGTCCAGCACACGGAGGAACCCAGCACCGGTGATCCCTCCTAGCCAGTGGACGCGGTCAATGAGGCATCTGAAATAACGTACAGCGTCCTGACGAGAACCCTGCACGTCATCTCCGCCCTCTTCATCAGTTGGCGCTTCAGACAGGGAGAGACAGAACACAGGCATCACGGCACTGTACAATGATCTGATACACACATGACAGTTGCACATGAGTGGCAGTGTCAAACTTCACACATTGCATCACACTCCCCAACACACATATCATTTGAACCCACACACATGCGCAAATGCACAGGAATGTTGCAGCAGGCAGCAACATCCATACACATACAACAGCATGAGCATCCGAAGGTTAGCCTGACCTCACATGCAACACGGGGAGTACCAAACACATGCACACACGCCACCAGACATACATGCATCTTTACATCTCCACCACCGGTCGCAGTGAAATCATCGGCATCATGTAACATCTGCCAATCAGCCTCCTACATGTCGGTGTCACATGCATCCATGGCGTATCACAGTGGCACACATGTCAAATACACACACACACACATGTACATTGTGCACATACATGAAGGTGGAACCAGCATCCATGTGTCACACCACAACCATGCCACAGTACATACACAGAAATCTAAACATGTGTGCACCCACACATGCATTTGGGCACCATGCATATGAACACATACACGATTGATGTGCCTCACACATGACTGGACTCACATGCAGCAGGCTCATGTCCCTGTACATACACATCCATACATGGGCCTTTCAAGACATATGTCCAACCTGCACACTCCTGGCACACCTCAACATGCATAGCGTCCAATCAGTACACATGTTCACTTACCGCTTGATTCCAGGTGGGTCTGCCTCTCAAGGACCTGGAGGTGGAGCGCTGGGCGTATATGTTCCAGGACCCTCATCTGGTTGTCGATAAGGCAGACCCAGCACCCATCAGCATCTGCTGCCTTCAAGAGGTGCCGGGCCTTGCTGAGGGTCCTGGACCTGAAGTCCTCCCAGCGCTTCCGGACATGTTGTATGTTGCGGGCTGCCATCCCCTTCCCGTTGATGGCAGCCACAATGTCCTTCACGATCCTCTTCCATCCTTCATTGTCGGCGCGTGAACTTCCAAAGAGGGCATCATAATGCCCCAGGACTTGCTCCACCAGGATGACAACTTCATTGGCACTGAAGCCATTGGTGTTGTGTCAGACATGGCAACCACCGAGGCAGGTGTGGGTGGGCAACTGGGTCCTGGGGCTGGGCTGTGGAGCGATGGAATACCAGTCAGGTGTCTTCTGTTCCAGCAGGGGTGTTCACAGCAACTGGAACCCTGAAGATGGCTGACGTGCAGGCACCAAATAGCAGGGCATCTGGCCAGCAGGCAGGCAGGCAGCAGCAGATGGCAGGTGGGAGCGTGCTCAGGGCTCTGGGGGCAGGAAAATGGACTTCTGGGCAGGAGCGTGGTCTTCCGTGTGTTGTTGCGTGGCCAGCTTGATACGGAGTGATTTGGCACTTGAAAAAAGTGCACGTCAGCATGTAATTCGAGGAAAGGCCCTTAGCGTGTAAGCATGTATGTGACGTGATACGCGCGGGCGTTTCCCTCAGCACGGGTGCATCCGCACATGCAAAAAAATCACGTACGCGTGTTAATGCGTGTAATCCGAGGAAAGGGCCTAAGCGCGTAAGAGAAGTGACGCGCACGGGTGTTTCCCTGAGCACGGGTTAAAGGTGAGTTGGGCCAGCAGTTCGCTGTACGTGCCTTTCGTGGACACCGTGTGTGCTGCTACTTCGTGTTGTTTCGCGCGCCATCACAACTTCACAGCGGATCAAGGTCGTATCTCTTCTTTGGCGGGGGTATTGGCTATGCATGTTTTTCATTATCACCCTAGTCTGACAGTGAGTCGCGCACGCTATTTTTCCCACTGCGGGTGCCCCTGTGTATCGCGTACCCATTTTTGAGGTCATAGTAGCCTGCATGTCCCACGCGTATGTGTTTTTCGTGTCCCTGGGTGCCACTGCATACTGCGGGAGGTTAACTCCACACACATGGGCTACCGGAGTTGCGTGCACGGTTTTACTGCAGTTTTGGGGTGCCTGAGCGTTGCGTGACCCGTCACTTTATCACCGGGGTCACATACAGCCTTGCAGGTGCAGGGGTGCTATTAACATCTTGTATCCCACCCCATTCACCCCAATTGCCCAGGACAATTGTTGTGTACACCTCCCATTGGCACTACGACATCTGTGCCGGCACTACTCCATATGTGCCATGGCTGAGAGGCCACGAAAAGTGAGGGGCGCCTCAGCTGGGCGTACTCCACATGGCGGGCGTGGTCAGGGATGTGGCCGGGGTGACCAGGGAGTAGGGGGACTCCAGGGTGTCCAGGGTTGCTGCAGAGGGGGAAGATGCAGGGGTGCGCCACTTTGGCACGATGTTGTGCCACGTGTTGGTGCAGTCATGCCACCACCCCCTACGGCTCCGGGAGATGCAGTTCCTGCATCTGGCACTGGTGCCCATGTGACCCGGCAGTCCGTTTCATCGACTGCCACGGGCCCAAGGGGAGTGGTAGCTGCAGGTGCAGCTGTGGACACCACCACCCAGGCTCAGGGTCTGCCAGCGCAGGCTGTGTTGGCACCTGAAGAGTCCCTGGAAGATTTCCAGGAGGTCAGGAGGCACACCGTAGGTGCACGCAGGGCTGCCCTGACCGAGGCACGTGTCCCTGGGGCAGCAATGTCATCTGGTGCCCCGACCAGCCGGGTGTTGCCAAGTGCATGGGCAGATGCAGCCGACACCACCCCGGTTTTGAGTCTACCATCCAGGACAGGCCCGGTCAATGACCCTGGCACAGCGGATGTTGCTGTGCAGGGTCCATTCCAGGGCACCCAGCAGCCACTGATGCAAGTCAGGGCTTCCGTCCTTATTCCACCTGCCACTCCTCGGTTCAACCCACCAGCACCACAAACCATACTGATCACGGCAGCATTTGCCAGCCAGGGTCCGGACCACTGTCCAAGAGGAGGAAGGCTGCACCTGCAGTAGAGGCTGGGACCCCAGACACAGCTCCGGCCTCCAGCACATCGAGGAAGAAGCCTTTCTGCGTTCAAGGACTGGACTTCCTTGTGGACTATGTGCGGGACCACAACCGTGATATGCTAGTGGGGCCGAATTGTCAAACTACGGCTGCCCATCGTATGTCCCACTGCAAGCAAGTTGTGGATCGTGTGAGTGCATTCGGCCATGAGGTGCGCACAGCTCAAGAGTGCAAAAAGCGTTGGGATGACCTCAAACGCAGTACTAAGGCAAAGCGTGCCTCTAATTACAACATGACTCTGGTGACTGGCAGTGGGCCACCACCTGAGGAGGAAGACCTCACTTTGCACGAGTCAGTCGCTGTGGAGTTCATACCAGCAGGAATGGTCGAAGGAGTGGGAGAGATGCTGGACTTTTATGCCCCGTCCAGTGAGTGTTGTTGCCTGTCTGTCGAGGACATGTGTGGTTTGCTTGTGTGATGTGTTGTGCTTGACTGCCTCTACATGTCATGTGTACATGGTTCTCATGTGCAAGTCATGTAATGCTTCACTGATGCGTGCCTGCTGTGCAGGATGCTGGACATGTAGCGCAAACGGGGACTGTCCTCATCGCCACACTTTCACCCTACTCACATGCTACTCTCCCGGCTGCCCCTACGGTCCATGTTCCAGCTCACTGGTCCTTCTGCATGTAGCCTGGGGTGTCTTTCCTCTCAGCACTGGGGCTATGTCATTGCATGACTGACGTGCATGTGTCTTCTGCCTGCATGTGGGTACTCCACGTAGGCAGGCTCCCTTGCCCCTCCACCCCCTCTCCACCCCAATTTCACCATGGCACTGGTGTGCATCATGTTGGCGTACAGCAATGGCCTGTTCAAGGCTCCTGTGTACATGCAAACTTCCACCAGCCAACCTGCCAGACACATACAGTGGGGTAGATCCTCTGTCCTTGATGCAGGGTGTCTCTCTTGGACTGTGCAGACAGCAGATGCTCCGCAGGAACATGAGTGCCCATTCATGATCCATGTGCATTTCATGCATGCCCCATATGTGTCCTTGACAGGATGATCATTGTAGTGCGTGTCCAGGATGACCTACATTTCATGGCATTTAATCATCCATTTCATGCCCACTCTGGCTCAGTCCAGCATCAGACACAGGTTTAGGGTGTCACAGTCTGTGTGGGGCACAGGTCTCCCCCTGTTTCAGGCCCACTGACTCTGTTCAACTGGTGTAGTGGCTTCTGCATACATGGGTGTACTACTGAGGGTTCCTCATGTGTCCTGCTTACTGTCCCATCATCATCTGCTGTGTTGTCAGTTGACTCAGATGATGCAATTGACGCTAGTCAACAATGTCTGCCAATACACGGGTCTCTGGTAACCCTTTCGCTGCCATGCTATGCCTCTCTACGTTTTCACTTAGGGGAAGTGGGGGGTTTGCTTGTAGCCATGCAACCCATTGCATGCACATTGCACGTGATGCCTGAACTTGCCCTTGCACTGCCTTCACGTTTATTGATAGACATCATAATGTACTTGTTTATGTAGATAGTGGGTAACGTACACATGTTCTGCACTGCATCAACCCACTTCTGAGCCGTGTTACACCCTTCTACATGCCTACTCACTGATGCAATGTCAAAGTCACCTGGCATGTATGGCCAGTTTTTCATCCCTTCTCTGTCATGTATGCAATGGGCACAGGTGCATCCAGTGACACATGTACTCAGTATTGGAACTCCCTAGTGGTTGTTTAGATGAGTTGATTGGTCAATGTGCGGCCTATACCAACTGCCATAGGGCACTGATTGGATGTAGCCTCCCAATCGGGTAGTAATGACTGTGGAGCATCCTTCACGTGTGTATGTGTGCACTTCCACATACATCAAAGCAAGCAGCGTTAGAGCTGCTTGCTTTGGTGTATTGGATGCTGGTCATGTTCACAATACAGGTGTATGGGTAAATGGGTGTTTTTGAATGCTTTCACATGTACATATGCAAGCAGCTTCAACGTTGTGTGGTGCAACATTGCGAGTACTCACTTATGTGTTTGTGAAAGTGTCCATTTACACATGTGTCTTCCACAGCTTTATTGTTGACTGAGTAATATGTAGTTGATAGACGTTTATGCTGGTGAGATTTCTGCATTGCGCACATTATGTGGAACTGGCATGATCCCAAAGGTTCACTGTTGTGCAGTATGTGTATGGCCAGGCCCACTTAGCTACTATGGTGGGTCCTGGGCTTGGAGATTTCCACAAGGAATGATGTAATCAGGCACATTCATATCCCAATGTGCTCAATCAGGCCCTGAGGGTTGTTGTGGAGGCCTCATGTCCTGCAGCTCGGACGGTACTGGGCATTATGGTCCCTCATGCCTAGTTGCAGGCCCTTTATTTCCTTGGGACATTCACTATATCTACATGGCCCATGCCACCCGGTACGGGCCGAACTGCAGATGGATGTAGCTATATTGATGATGATGCTTTAGTGATGCATGTCTACATGCATGGTACCTGTGTCATTGTGTGTTTGGAATCACTAGCAGCAGTGGTCAATTTGCAGTTGAGAACTGCTTATGGTGTGTTGCATCTCTTAGTTGCCATCTTTCTTTTCTGCCTGTGACATGTGTCTGACAGAGGTGGTGTCTGATGGAGTTCACATACTACATGTTGTACTTGTGTAGGTTTTGCTATTTAGACACATCCATTTCTGCTTTTGGGATTTGTTTGCATATCAAGGCCACTGGATGCATTGCAGGTTCTCATTTGTGTGTGACATGTCTGCTTCATGTGTTGGCTGTCAATGTGATGTCTATGTGTGTGTGTGTTATGTGCTTCTGACAAGTGTACTAATGTTAATCTTTTCTCCACATTTCAGATGATGACGCAATGGAGCCAGAGGATGGTGTTGTCATGCCCAACACAGAGTTGCTATTGCATCAGCAAACCAGCACAAGTGGGGGTCGTGGGGTGGTAGGCCACGAGAACCCACTTGTGTTCCAGACCATCTTGTCTAGGGCTGGCAATGAGTCTAGCTCGGATGATCACTCTGATGACAATGTCGAGTTGGATGTGCATCGGGTCCATTCGTCAGGGGTGAGTGATTCTGATATGGACGCACTCTGTCCGTGACACCTGCACTGAGGGACCAGACGGTGGTGGGACCTCTGCCTGTGGTGGATCGGGACGCAGGGTCACCCTCCACTCGAGTTGCTGATGTGCCTGGGGCATCACGCCAATTTAGGAATGTAGTCCTTCAGCCACGGGCGGTGCCAACCCAACAAGGAGGTCGGCTCCTTGGATCCCGCAGGTGTCAGGCCCAGCAACTGAGTGGGAGCAAGCCATGGTTGCCAATTCAGAACACCAGGGGGCAGCAATTGATAACATCACTGAGAGCAGGGAACGTGTGGCACAATGCATGCTACTCCCTGCTAGGCAGGTGGAACTCCAGCAGCGGGTGGCACAGTCCACGGCCCGCTCGCTCAGGCTGGGCATGGCGGCCTCAGACGGGGCACGCCGGGCTGAAATGGTGTCTTTGCGTCAAGCAATTGCTGCTCATGCAGAGGCATAGATGGAGGCCATGAGGGTTGACTATGAATCCCTCAAATCTACTCTGGCTGTGCTCATGATGTCCCAGAGGAGGTAGTCAGAGGAGAGGTTGGAGCAGCAAGAGAATACCATCTCGGCTGAGCTACGTGCTTGCCGGGAGGTGTACCAGTTGTCCAGCCAGGCCATGCAGGAAGAACTCCATGTTACACGTGTCACCTTGCAAGAGGAAGCACGCGTATCACGCAAGGTTCTACATGCTGACCTACGTGTCATCGCCACACAGAATCAGGCTCACCCATCCCGCAGACTTGCTGCCGACGAGGGGCAAGCTGTGCCTAGGCTTGGTCAGGGTACTGTGCCACGTCAACCTTTTCAGCCAGAAGGTGATGAGGACGACAAGTTATCTCCCACACAGGTCGGGCTGTGCAGGCGTTGAGCCAATGGCTTTTTTTTTTGTCTCAACATCATCGCATGTGGGTATTGAGGTGCACCCTGTACCTCCCCCCTCCTGGGTGCCCGCCCCCGGGTCGTATGTGGACATTTTTGATTTTTCTTGTTAGTTTAGTTAGTTAATATGGCTTTTGATAGTTAGTTTAATTAGGTAATATAGGTTTTTTTATAGTTAGTTTAATTAGTTAATATAGTTCAAAATTGCTTGTCTATTGTGCATTCATGTGACGGTGTGGTGCTTTGTGGCTTTTGAAAGCATCCACTGTCTGTTCCAGCTGGGCCCTTCAAGCTTGTCTCGTGTATGTGTTTGCAGCTTGGGGTCCTGACTCACATAGGCCACTCCTGCTTCCCTTATCCATGGGCTCGCAAGGATGGTTCAGTGTAACAAACATTTACACAAGGGCTTTGGACTTTCGTCATATCTGAGGCCTGTCTGCTGCTGTACTACTTGTGTTAACACCCCTAGTGGGGATTAAGTGGGTTTTATCCAGGCATGTCTGTAATAAATTTGGGTGAGTACATGATTGATGTGTCCATTTATTGATGTGCATTGTGATGTATGTTATTTTCTTGCCTGTATATGTGCTTGATGCACTTCATGCTGTAGACAGTAGCCTGCACCCTTTGCCTGTCAAAGTCACACTGATGGTGGGAGGAGTTCTGCTGTAGGTCTCTAACATGGCCCAGTGACAACCAGCATGAAGACATACACACAGGGAACTTTCCAGCATTATTAATATCTTTTATGACCTTTCTGCAGGAAAATGAGCCTCCAGACTGCCTTTTCCAGCAGACACAGGGCCAAGTACTACTGAAACCTGGCCACGTTTGGTGGTGCAGACGTGTGAAAGCAGAAGCACAGGGCTTGTGCTCAGATGTCCAACAGAAGCGGACGTGTTTCCAGGAGCTCCAAACAAGGTGAGCAGCACAAGGGGCCACACCACATCCAACCTTCCACAAGGCCACTTGCACATGCATGCTAAGTAGCGCCAGTGCTGGGGAGCTTGGCCAGATATTGTTGTAGAAGCGCACAGTACAGCTAAGATGCGTTGAGGGACAAATGCCAAGTAGCTTTACAAGTTGTCAGGGGCACACGCAGGGGCCGTGGCACATAGCCTCCATTCCCCCCTGCTCCATTGAAGCTGAGTTATTAGTGCAGTAGCGTTCCTAGCCAGAAACTTATACAGCACACAGGGACACCCAGCGAGGCACAGACTTGTGTGCAGTGCATATCATTTGCATGTGGAAATTGCCACTTGCACTACCTATTGTAATACACGGCTGCCAGAACATGACTTGTACTCAAGTCACACCTCGCTATACGCGTCTAGCAGCTCACGCAGGGACCATTCTATCATGTGTGATTCTTGACGCATTGGTCTTCCATTTACCGCGCGCCCACATGCCCCTGCCTTACTGCATTGACAGTGTATGAACCATCACAGGGGCAAGCTAACGTATACATACATAGCAGCAGACAAGAATGTTTGTTTGTGGAGAAGTCACTTACTTTGGGGCATGAATGGTGTTGTGCGTGTGTTGTAAACACACACAGATTAGTAAGTCACGCTCTCTTTGCAGCATTCAACTGATCCTGTTACAGGACCTGAGAGTGCGCAGGCAGGAGGCCAGCACTCACCCCAGAGATAAGTCTCTCTTTGTCTTGCATTTGACTCATTTAGTACAATGTGCATGTAGAACATGGTTTCTCTGATTGAGTATGTGTTATTGTCAATAGTTGTATTTTGTATTTTGCCTACTTTCCCATGCCAATCCAACTCCCCTCTCCTGCCCCTCTTTCCGGTTATCCTGAATACCAATGCCTGTCCAACCAAATGATCCATGACCCTCTTTCCATGCCGGGGTCTCAAAGGCATGTGTATGTTTTACCTTGCAGGTGTTCAGACCACGGAGGGGGTGATTGGTTCGTGCCACTCCTGCACCTGGAGACCAGAGCTGTGACACTACCCATCAGTTGTTGCATCCTCATTGTATGTTGTGTCCTGAAAAAGGTACCCATCCTGTTGAACCATTGTTGAACTGTGCTACCTTGGTAGTTCTATCATTCTGCTTGTACATGTTTCTGGACTTTATTTTCCACTTCAAGTAATCTACTGGAGACTCTTTCAGGGTTTTTTTGTGCCTAGAGGCTTTTTCCCTGGTTTGGGGGTTTGGCTCCTTGGAAATCTCTGCAATTTGGTATGTTTACTAGTCAAGGAGGCCTCTGAGGGGGCTGGACCCTATTTACACGCAAGGTGGAACATGAAGACTAAGGGGTAGGGGGATCCTGTAGCCAGGTAGACTAAAAGGAAGAAGGCTACATAACCCAGACACAGTTGTTCAGAAGGTCATGGTGATGTGTAAATGAGGGAGGGCCTTTTGTTGTTGGACAGTAAGCCTGGGCTACAGTGTTTGGGCACTCTCTGACAATGTCATTGTGGGGTACTATGTACATGATGTGTTCTGCTGGTCAATGGCTGTTCCTGTGTTGTATTTACTTTTCAGGTGTCAGGGGATTGTTGTGGTTTGACATGCTAGGGTGTACACATGGGCAATGTGTACAGGACACTGAGGGTCACTTGATTTCACATGCATATATTGAGTGCATGTCCCTATTGACACACACAGTTACACAATGGTCCAACACACGTACAACAACCCTTCCATGCCCACAGGTGCACACAGAATGCCTTCTCGGGCACGCTGTGTCCCTGCAGCACATGATCAATTGCCATTTGGGAATCGTGTACATGCGTCAATGGGTTGTTTCTTTTGTTTGTCCTTTTGATGTGATGCTCAAGGTGTATCCCCAACACAATGGCTGCTCACTGTGCTGTGTGCTGAGCAGTGTGTTGCAGGAGACACACACAGCACACGGGTTAGGGAGTAGCCATTTTGCCTTGACCAATGTGCATGTGAACTGGCATTCAGTCTTTTGTTCATTGTAACGCTGGTGGAAAGCATTTGTGTATGACTTGGTATGTGTGGGAGGTTGTTGGTCAGTCATTTCATCGGATTCCATGTCAGGCATCATTGTGTCGGGCCACTTCCCATTTATCACATGCCACTTCTTATGTAATTGGTAATGTGTTGGGCTTTTGCTGTTGCATGCCATGTCATTGTGTGGCAGACAAGGGTGATGTGGGTTGGGAGGGTTTTGGTGACATACCAGTGATTGTCATGGCCTGATTTGCAGGGGGTAATGTGATACACACCTTGCATGTGTTCCTTTTGGTCACACAGGATTGGTTATGTTTAAGTAGCTAGAGATGCACACAATGTAGCACTTCCATGGCAACATTCTCAGGGTGGTAAGGTTGTGACAGTTGGCTGTCTCTTTTTCATCATCGATTGTCAGCTGGTATGTGCCAGGCCTGTGTGCACCCCGCAGGGGTGTGGGTTTAGGTGAAAAATGTGGCCTAATGCCCTTTCCCCTCCCATGGGCAGCACCTGTGCCTGTGGTTGGGGATGTGGGGGCACCACCATGTCCACCGGTATGTCCCGCCGTGTTGCACCATTGTGCAGGACACATGCTGCCACAATGATCCTGCACACTACTGGGGGTGCATATAGTAGCTGGCCACCAGATCGGTCAAGGGAGCGAAAGCGTGACTTGAGCGCTCCGAATGTGCACTCCACTAAGACCCTGGTTGCAATATGGGCAGCGTTGTATCTTACCTGGGGTGGTGTGGTGGGCTTCCGGATTGGCGTCATCATGTGGTTGCTCAGAAGGTAGGCACTGTCCCCTGGGGAGGTGATGATGGTTGTGATTAGTTGTGTTTGTGTATTTGTCTGTGTGTGACATGCATGCATGTGCACAGGCAATTGTACTCTCCTACGAGCCATGTGTCGCCATGCTACCCAGCTTCCAGGGCCCGGCTCAGTGCGGACATTCTGTATACGAAACTTTCATGGGTTGAGTCAGGGTAGTTTGCATAGACAGAGGTGATGATTCCCTTTGCATCGCATACAACCTGCACGTTGATGGAATGCCAGAGCTTGCGGTTTCGATAGATGTGCTCAGTGGGCCTAGGTGGACATAGGGCCACATGGGTGCAATCTATGGCACCGAGCACTTTGGGGAAGTGTGCCACCCTGTAGAAGTCCTGGACCACGGCCTGCCTTTCTGCGGGTGTTCTGGGCATGTATATGTGCCTGCGGACTGAGGGGCGCGCAGTCATGATTGCCAACACCTGATGTAGGCAGCATGACTGCGTGGCCTGTGAGAACCCCCCACTATGGCAGTTGTCCGCTGAAATGACCCAGTGGCCAAAAAATGCAGGACATTGAGCACCTTCTCCAAGGGGCTCAATGCTTGGGAGCACAGGGTGGGTGATGTAAGGTCATCTTCCCGCTCCCTGACCAGGTCTAGGATGATACGAGGTGGAAACCTATACATGCCATAGACCTGGTCATCAGGCATCCCAAAAAGGCTGGTCCGGGGGTAAAAAAATGCGGGAACTGGCTATTCTCCTCCTGCAGTGTCCCACGATCAGTGCTGCGACAAATGGGGCATTCATCGTAGCTGTATATACGTGATTGTTGTTGCGCGCACTTTTATAATGCGCGCAGGGACACTTCTGCCTGCCTTCCTGTGGCGGACGTGTTGATGCCTGTGCACGTTTTTTAGCGTGCGCGAGTTTCCCGTATTCGATTCCATGAATACGTGTTGTTCGCGAGCGTGTGGGCGTTCCGTGTATTTCCCTGCAGACGCCTTCTTTTTCACGGGTTGTTCCCCATTCCGCGTGTTACGCCCCGTGTCCCGCCCCCTTTTTGGTGTGTGCGCCGACGTTGTGCGCTTTCGCTGTGCGCGTTGCGCACAGCGTTCGGGATGTTGATGTGACGTGTGCGCCCGTGCCTGCCACGCTCAGATTTGGCACACATCCCGCAGTAAACACGCGCAGCCCTTCCATGAATCGCACGCGTGCGCATGCGCTTGCTTTTTCACGCTTGCATCGGCATGCACCAAGATATTCGGCGCACATTTGTTCCATGAATCGGCCCCAGAATCTTAAAACTTCTTCCTCTGCTTTTTTTTTCTTTTTTTGCCATATACTTCTTGTAAAAATCGCTAATGCAATTAAACCTCATAATAAAAAAATAAAAATAAAATTACTGCAATGAACCATGTAAACGTTTCTTCTTAGTTTTTCCTATGTAACCTCTATCCAAGTGAATCTTCTGTAACAGCATCACGATGCTTCAGAGCCGTTCCGTGTTTATAAATTCAAATAAATAAATAATCATTAAGCTTAGTGGTGTTCAAGGCCAGCCCAAGAGTGTCTGATGCAGAATATGCTTCTTCAAAGAGCTTGGGGGCAGGGCCCTCAGCAGGGCTCGCAAGTAGGCTCCTCATGTTATGTTACACCATTGGCAATCAGGCCACTCACTTGATCCATTGGCTGATGCGCTACAGAGCCTTCGAGACGATAGTCATTGAAGAACTACATCATGTCCTTGGATCTCTTTGATCTGACTCAACTAATTCCAGACAACGACTTGGCCCATCGCCACTTGGTCTCTTTAACCAATCTGATCCATTCACTGCTACAGGACTGCTTTGCATCTTCAGACCATCTCAAGTTGACTCAAATGTATTCATGCTCGCAATCCAGTGGATATCACTGTGGCAAAATGTCTTGATGCCGACTTTACCCAATGTCATTTTGAACCCCATTCCTTATGTCTCCCTGATTCTACCCCAGAGGACAATATTTGGGAGATCACTGAACTCTACCAGAGTTTCTATCCTCTTTTCCATTACCTAGCAGCTATATTCTATGAGTATGGATTGAGAAACTGTAATGGTCGAGTTAATGGCGATACTCCACCCAAATCAAAAGGAGGACTATTTTTAGGGTAATACACCTGTGTGTTGCCCAGTTTCGTTTTCACACTAATAATAACAACACAGTCCTAACGATTGTAGAGGGTTTGACAAAGAAAAGCCAATATGCCTAATTGCGCTTTCCGAATAGTCTCTTGACGCACTAGTGTTGTGCTAAAAGACACATGCTCCACCACTTTGGCTTTGGCATGTGTTGGCTGCCCCCCAGATGAAGATAAACATTAATTTTATTGGATTTTCTCTGGGTAGGCAGGTGCAGATACAAGTTGGTTAAAATTGTGAAGAGTTTTCTTCAACGACAGTCTCTCTTGAGGTAGGTCACCTCGGATTGAGAAGGGGTCCCTGAATGCTTTTAGCAGGGTAGCCTCAGATTGAACGAACTAGACCTGCGCGATACGTGTTATGCACTAGGTTAGAGTCGTTCTCTTAGCCGACCGGTTTCTGTGGTGCAAATAAGTGGGCCACATTCATCAGGGCTTGTGCAGGGCATCTGCATGTGTGCCTGCTGTTAGTCTCATAGGGCAGCACTGTCTGCGTGTCTTATCGTCCTCTCCCTGTAGGGGTGACAGGAGGGGAGGGGGAGAGAGAGAAAGGGAGAGCAGCGGTGAATATCACATGCTGTCAATTCAAGCTATTAGAAGACACTGCACTGGTGTGTCAGGAGGGGGAAAAGAAAGACTTACCCGCTCCGTATGATCTGGTGGCTTAGTCAAGAACGGTGAGACGGCCCGCTACCTGGGGGCCAAAGGACAACAATTATTAATGTCTACTATGATGTCTGAGTACATCGGATCGGAAAAAAGTCAGTACAAAAAGTTACTAATTCTTCTAACCAAATTGAGTAGTTTTCCTGTCTAGTGCGACACGCACTCGGCGTTGTCGCTACACATTTAGCAAACATATTTCTAACAAGCTTCGGTACATCCCGGATGCCCACGAAGGCGTGACATCAGTGGGAGAGGGAGTGGCTAAACCAGGTGGGCCACAAGGGGCTTACCTCTGGGCAGAGTTCAGTCCGTTTCACGAGCCGTGCGCGAGAGGGTTGAGTCTTCGCGGGCCGTGTGACTACACTATTTATGTTGCCATGGGTTGGCGCGTGGTCACGTGATCACGCGTGCCTGACTCTGGGATGGCCGTCCACAGAGGGAGACTGCGGCCATCACCAGGTCAGGCACCGCGGACCGCGGGTCCCCAGGAATTTCACATCAAATGTTATGAGTGGGAAAATCCCCGATTTTCATCATGAATCTTGCTGCTGGTGCCTGCATGTACCATCCTGTGCAGCCATTTATACATACAGCACTCATCACGGGCACAGTCAGGAGCACCAGTCCAGAGTACATCAAAAACAATCAGTCACAATGAAAGTTAAATTAAACAAAACAGTTTGGCACTATTGATTTATAACGTGGCCAGAGTTTGCCAACTAGTTGCTTCATTCAGTCCGTCTTTATCTGTTTTGAGACGGAAGATCCAGAGTTGTTCACGTTTGAACAGTAGATTCTGTAGGTTCCCGCCTCTTGTGGGGATAGACACTTTTTCAATTATTGTCCATGTGAAGTCTGCCGAGGTGTGTTTAGCAGCTAGAAAGTGTTCTACCATGGGTGCCGTGATCTTCTTAGTGCGGATACAGGATCTATGTTCTGCAAGGCGTATTTTTATAGGGCGTGTTGTCATGCCTATGTAGCGTTTGTCACATGGGCATGTGATCATGTAAATCACGTTGCTACTGTTGCAGTTAGTCAGTGTTTTCTGGATCCACGGGTAATGCCACCCTATGTTAATGGAGGTGGTTCTCTTGGTACTTGAGCAGGCATTACATGTGCCACAGGGAGTGTGGCCCGTCGCTGGGTTCTGCCCCCACAGTGTATTCAATCTGTGTTCTTTTTCTCTATATGAATGTACCAGGGCGTCACGTAGATTCTTCCTTCTTTTGAGTGCAAACCTTGGGGTATCGATACTATGCTGGCCCACATTCAAAATTGGCCATAGTTTCACGATCTCTTTTTTGATTTTGTTGGCAATAGGGGAGAAGCTCATTACTGCAGTTATAGTGTTCTCAACTTCATTGGACTTAACATGATGTTCCAAAGTGACTTCTCGTGGGATGTTACTGGCTCGTTTTCGTGCCTGTTTGATAATTCGCTTAGGATATCCCCTGTTTCGGAGTTTAGCTGCGAGACTTGCTGATTGTCGGATGTAATCTGTTCGTGTGGAGCAGTTTCTCCGGTACCTAAGGAATTGTCCAAATGGTAGATTTCTTCTGAGACTGGTGGGATGGAAACTTCCATATGTAAGAAGTGAGTTTCTATCCGTAGGTTTATTGAATACTGTGCTGAAGATGGTTGCATTCCGTATCTCCAAAGTGAGGTCTAGGAAATGTACAGATTCCGTGCTATGTGTCTCTGAGAGTTTGAGAAAAGGATTCTGTCCGTTGAGCCATATCATGAACGTTGCAAGTTCTAGTTCAGTACCTTTAAAGATTAGTAACACATCGTCAATGTATCTGGCCCAAAGGTCCAAATTGGGTAGCCACGGATTGGTTGGATTGTAGATGATTGCCTCTTCAAAGTTTGCTACATAGAGGTTCGCAAGACTCGGGGCAAAGGTGGCTCCCATTGCTGTCCCGGAGATTTGTTCATAGAACGAATTCTCGTAGATGAAGAAGTTTTTTGTTAGGGCAATTTCTGCCAGTTGCATCACCAGGGAGACTGGGGTCGTCATCGGAGGGTCTCTTTCCCGTAATATTTTGTCAATGACTCTGAGTGTGGCCATTTGTGGAATCTTCGTGTAGAGTGATTCGATATCAAGTGTTACCAAAATGTTCAGTGTGGGATCAAACGGTCGGTCCTTAATGAGTTCTAACACAGCTGTAGTATCCTTCAGATATGAACGCATCTTAGTGACTTCAGGTTTCAGAAAGTAGTCTACAAATTGTGACAGAGGTTCAAGGATTGAGCCTATCCCAGATACTATGGGTCTGCCGGGTGGTGGATTCCTTCCTTTATGCACTTTGGGGAGGGCATAGAAGGCCGGTTTTTTGGGGTATTTCGGATTGAGGAATTCATATTCTTTGGTGCTAATGAGTTCCTCAGCATGTGCTTCTTCAAGAATTGGTACTATCAGCTGTCTGATAGCTTCAGTGGGATCCGTACCAAGTTGTCTATAGCTCACATGGTCTTGAAGGAGCTCCATCACCATGTGGTGGTATGCCGTGGTGTCCATTATTACCGTGGCGCCCCCTTTGTCGGCTGGTTTTATGGTAATGGCAACATTGTTGGATAAAGATTGGAGTGCCTGTCTATTTTTCTTGGAGAAGTTCTTGAATCCTGGCATGATCTCTCGTTCCAGTTCCTCCAGTTTTTTAAGGAGCGCTTTCTCAAACGTGATGGATTCTGGTGTAATAGCATTGGGTGGAGGGTAGAACGTGGATTTCCCTCTCAGGGTGGTGGCCTTCTTTTCTTCCGAGGGTGTCATTTGCCCAAAATATTGCTTCAATCTAATTTTTCTGATAAGTTGTGCAATTTCAATCCTGGTTTGGAATGGGTCATGTTCGGCCGTGGGTACAAATGAAAGTCCTTTCTCAAGTAGAGCTTCTTCTTCAGGAGAGAGGTTATATTGAGAGAGGTTCATCACTAGGCTTTCTGTTCGAGTTGTGTTGTCCTGTGACCATCTAGGGAGTTGGTGGTTTATTCGTTCAGTGCTAGTGTTTGTCCTTGGCCGCGTCCTTTGCTGCGGGTGACTCGAGTGGAAGGGTTCTGCCATTGCACTTGCGGTTGCCAATTGCCTCTCCCTCTGTTTTTTGCTTTTCCTTGCCCTCTTGGAAAAAAAGGTCTCGATGGACCATTATTGTTTGGGGCTGTTCCCCCCAGTGAGCTATTCGATCCTGAGGTGTTAGAACCACTCGCTGAGCTTCCACTTGAGAATGTCCATTGGTTTTGTCTTGCTCGGTTGTTTTGAATTCTTTTTCTGTTATGTTGGTTTACTTGTTGGCCCGGCGTAGAGGTATTGTTAGCACTCTGATCTTCGTAGTGTGCATCTGTGATATAAGGATAAATTTTCTCCTGTGTGTAGGCTGCCAGATCTTTCTTAAGTTTGGTGACTTTCTTGTTGAGATTGAAGTCTCTAAATTCTTTCATTGTGGCCTCTAGGTCCTCCAAGCTTTTCTTATATTGGGCAAGGACATTCGATGATTTAAGGCTCTCTTGTTTTTCTTCTATCTCCTTCATTAGTTTTTCGGACACTGATTTGGCTGTGCTGATGATTAGTATCAGCCAGTCCCTGGTGCATTTATTGGAGATGTAACTCCAGTCCTTCCTGAACTCTAAGTGTTCCAGGAAGATTCTGGGTTCTATCCGTATGATCAATCCTAAGGGAGCTGCATGGGCTCGTAGGTACTCAGTCATTATTGCCCCGTGCAATTCGGTTCTGATCAGCTGTTTTTTCAGGACCTCCAGCTCATTCCATTCATTATTTGCCATCCCTGGTATGGGAAGGGATATTTCATCTCCCAGGATTGAAGGAGTTGCCAGTATAGTGTCTACCAGTTCTTCGGCGAAAGCTAGGCATCTTGCTTCAGCCATCGTTGTGCTGCGGTGAGGTGTGGGTCAGGTGTCTTGGTATGTTTGCTAAACAAAAAACAGGCAAAATGGTGTGGGTGCTTGAATCCTTCAAGCTCTAGTCCACAGCCCGTGGCTGTAAGAAGGAATAAACCAAATCAAAAGGAGGACTATTTTTAGGGTAATACACCTGTGTGTTGCCCAGTTTCGTTTTCACACTAATAATAACAACACAGTCCTAACGATTGTAGAGGGTTTGACAAAGAAAAGCCAATATGCCTAATTGCGCTTTCCGAATAGTCTCTTGACGCACTAGTGTTGTGCTAAAAGACACATGCTCCACCACTTTGGCTTTGGCATGTGTTGGCTGCCCCCCAGATGAAGATAAACATTAATTTTATTGGATTTTCTCTGGGTAGGCAGGTGCAGATACAAGTTGGTTAAAATTGTGAAGAGTTTTCTTCAACGACAGTCTCTCTTGAGGTAGGTCACCTCGGATTGAGAAGGGGTCCCTGAATGCTTTTAGCAGGGTAGCCTCAGATTGAACGAACTAGACCTGCGCGATACGTGTTATGCACTAGGTTAGAGTCGTTCTCTTAGCCGACCGGTTTCTGTGGTGCAAATAAGTGGGCCACATTCATCAGGGCTTGTGCAGGGCATCTGCATGTGTGCCTGCTGTTAGTCTCATAGGGCAGCACTGTCTGCGTGTCTTATCGTCCTCTCCCTGTAGGGGTGACAGGAGGGGAGGGGGAGAGAGAGAAAGGGAGAGCAGCGGTGAATATCACATGCTGTCAATTCAAGCTATTAGAAGACACTGCACTGGTGTGTCAGGAGGGGGAAAAGAAAGACTTACCCGCTCCGTATGATCTGGTGGCTTAGTCAAGAACGGTGAGACGGCCCGCTACCTGGGGGCCAAAGGACAACAATTATTAATGTCTACTATGATGTCTGAGTACATCGGATCGGAAAAAAGTCAGTACAAAAAGTTACTAATTCTTCTAACCAAATTGAGTAGTTTTCCTGTCTAGTGCGACACGCACTCGGCGTTGTCGCTACACATTTAGCAAACATATTTCTAACAAGCTTCGGTACATCCCGGATGCCCACGAAGGCGTGACATCAGTGGGAGAGGGAGTGGCTAAACCAGGTGGGCCACAAGGGGCTTACCTCTGGGCAGAGTTCAGTCCGTTTCACGAGCCGTGCGCGAGAGGGTTGAGTCTTCGCGGGCCGTGTGACTACACTATTTATGTTGCCATGGGTTGGCGCGTGGTCACGTGATCACGCGTGCCTGACTCTGGGATGGCCGTCCACAGAGGGAGACTGCGGCCATCACCAGGTCAGGCACCGCGGACCGCGGGTCCCCAGGAATTTCACATCAAATGTTATGAGTGGGAAAATCCCCGATTTTCATCATGAATCTTGCTGCTGGTGCCTGCATGTACCATCCTGTGCAGCCATTTATACATACAGCACTCATCACGGGCACAGTCAGGAGCACCAGTCCAGAGTACATCAAAAACAATCAGTCACAATGAAAGTTAAATTAAACAAAACAGTTTGGCACTATTGATTTATAACGTGGCCAGAGTTTGCCAACTAGTTGCTTCATTCAGTCCGTCTTTATCTGTTTTGAGACGGAAGATCCAGAGTTGTTCACGTTTGAACAGTAGATTCTGTAGGTTCCCGCCTCTTGTGGGGATAGACACTTTTTCAATTATTGTCCATGTGAAGTCTGCCGAGGTGTGTTTAGCAGCTAGAAAGTGTTCTACCATGGGTGCCGTGATCTTCTTAGTGCGGATACAGGATCTATGTTCTGACTAACTGCAACAGTAGCAACGTGATTTACATGATCACATGCCCATGTGACAAACGCTACATAGGCATGACAACACGCCCTATAAAAATACGCCTTGCAGAACATAGCTTGTTAGAAATATGTTTGCTAAATGTGTAGCGACAACGCCGAGTGCGTGTCGCACTAGACAGGAAAACTACTCAATTTGGTTAGAAGAATTAGTAACTTTTTGTACTGACTTTTTTCCGATCCGATGTACTCAGACATCATAGTAGACATTAATAATTGTTGTCCTTTGGCCCCCAGGTAGCGGGCCGTCTCACCGTTCTTGACTAAGCCACCAGATCATACGGAGCGGGTAAGTCTTTCTTTTCCCCCTCCTGACACACCAGTGCAGTGTCTTCTAATAGCTTGAATTGACAGCATGTGATATTCACCGCTGCTCTCCCTTTCTCTCTCTCCCCCTCCCCTCCTGTCACCCCTACAGGGAGAGGACGATAAGACACGCAGACAGTGCTGCCCTATGAGACTAACAGCAGGCACACATGCAGATGCCCTGCACAAGCCCTGATGAATGTGGCCCACTTATTTGCACCACAGAAACCGGTCGGCTAAGAGAACGACTCTAACCTAGTGCATAACACGTATCGCGCAGGTCTAGTTCGTTCAATCTGAGGCTACCCTGCTAAAAGCATTCAGGGACCCCTTCTCAATCCGAGGTGACCTACCTCAAGAGAGACTGTCGTTGAAGAAAACTCTTCACAATTTTAACCAACTTGTATCTGCACCTGCCTACCCAGAGAAAATCCAATAAAATTAATGTTTATCTTCATCTGGGGGGCAGCCAACACATGCCAAAGCCAAAGTGGTGGAGCATGTGTCTTTTAGCACAACACTAGTGCGTCAAGAGACTATTCGGAAAGCGCAATTAGGCATATTGGCTTTTCTTTGTCAAACCCTCTACAATCGTTAGGACTGTGTTGTTATTATTAGTGTGAAAACGAAACTGGGCAACACACAGGTGTATTACCCTAAAAATAGTCCTCCTTTTGATTTGGTTTATTCCTTCTTACAGCCACGGGCTGTGGACTAGAGCTTGAAGGATTCAAGCACCCACACCATTTTGCCTGTTTTTTGTTTAGCAAACATACCAAGACACCTGACCCACACCTCACCGCAGCACAACGATGGCTGAAGCAAGATGCCTAGCTTTCGCCGAAGAACTGGTAGACACTATACTGGCAACTCCTTCAATCCTGGGAGATGAAATATCCCTTCCCATACCAGGGATGGCAAATAATGAATGGAATGAGCTGGAGGTCCTGAAAAAACAGCTGATCAGAACCGAATTGCACGGGGCAATAATGACTGAGTACCTACGAGCCCATGCAGCTCCCTTAGGATTGATCATACGGATAGAACCCAGAATCTTCCTGGAACACTTAGAGTTCAGGAAGGACTGGAGTTACATCTCCAATAAATGCACCAGGGACTGGCTGATACTAATCATCAGCACAGCCAAATCAGTGTCCGAAAAACTAATGAAGGAGATAGAAGAAAAACAAGAGAGCCTTAAATCATCGAATGTCCTTGCCCAATATAAGAAAAGCTTGGAGGACCTAGAGGCCACAATGAAAGAATTTAGAGACTTCAATCTCAACAAGAAAGTCACCAAACTTAAGAAAGATCTGGCAGCCTACACACAGGAGAAAATTTATCCTTATATCACAGATGCACACTACGAAGATCAGAGTGCTAACAATACCTCTACGCCGGGCCAACAAGTAAACCAACATAACAGAAAAAGAATTCAAAACAACCGAGCAAGACAAAACCAATGGACATTCTCAAGTGGAAGCTCAGCGAGTGGTTCTAACACCTCAGGATCGAATAGCTCACTGGGGGGAACAGCCCCAAACAATAATGGTCCATCGAGACCTTTTTTTCCAAGAGGGCAAGGAAAAGCAAAAAACAGAGGGAGAGGCAATTGGCAACCGCAAGTGCAATGGCAGAACCCTTCCACTCGAGTCACCCGCAGCAAAGGACGCGGCCAAGGACAAACACTAGCACTGAACGAATAAACCACCAACTCCCTAGATGGTCACAGGACAACACAACTCGAACAGAAAGCCTAGTGATGAACCTCTCTCAATATAACCTCTCTCCTGAAGAAGAAGCTCTACTTGAGAAAGGACTTTCATTTGTACCCACGGCCGAACATGACCCATTCCAAACCAGGATTGAAATTGCACAACTTATCAGAAAAATTAGATTGAAGCAATATTTTGGGCAAATGACACCCTCGGAAGAAAAGAAGGCCACCACCCTGAGAGGGAAATCCACGTTCTACCCTCCACCCAATGCTATTACACCAGAATCCATCACGTTTGAGAAAGCGCTCCTTAAAAAACTGGAGGAACTGGAACGAGAGATCATGCCAGGATTCAAGAACTTCTCCAAGAAAAATAGACAGGCACTCCAATCTTTATCCAACAATGTTGCCATTACCATAAAACCAGCCGACAAAGGGGGCGCCACGGTAATAATGGACACCACGGCATACCACCACATGGTGATGGAGCTCCTTCAAGACCATGTGAGCTATAGACAACTTGGTACGGATCCCACTGAAGCTATCAGACAGCTGATAGTACCAATTCTTGAAGAAGCACATGCTGAGGAACTCATTAGCACCAAAGAATATGAATTCCTCAATCCGAAATACCCCAAAAAACCGGCCTTCTATGCCCTCCCCAAAGTGCATAAAGGAAGGAATCCACCACCCGGCAGACCCATAGTATCTGGGATAGGCTCAATCCTTGAACCTCTGTCACAATTTGTAGACTACTTTCTGAAACCTGAAGTCACTAAGATGCGTTCATATCTGAAGGATACTACAGCTGTGTTAGAACTCATTAAGGACCGACCGTTTGATCCCACACTGAACATTTTGGTAACACTTGATATCGAATCACTCTACACGAAGATTCCACAAATGGCCACACTCAGAGTCATTGACAAAATATTACGGGAAAGAGACCCTCCGATGACGACCCCAGTCTCCCTGGTGATGCAACTGGCAGAAATTGCCCTAACAAAAAACTTCTTCATCTACGAGAATTCGTTCTATGAACAAATCTCCGGGACAGCAATGGGAGCCACCTTTGCCCCGAGTCTTGCGAACCTCTATGTAGCAAACTTTGAAGAGGCAATCATCTACAATCCAACCAATCCGTGGCTACCCAATTTGGACCTTTGGGCCAGATACATTGACGATGTGTTACTAATCTTTAAAGGTACTGAACTAGAACTTGCAACGTTCATGATATGGCTCAACGGACAGAATCCTTTTCTCAAATTCTCAGAGACACATAGCACGGAATCTGTACATTTCCTAGACCTCACTTTGGAGATACGGAATGCAACCATCTTCAGCACAGTATTCAATAAACCTACGGATAGAAACTCACTTCTTACATATGGAAGTTTCCATCCCACCAGTCTCAGAAGAAATCTACCATTTGGACAATTCCTTAGGTACCGGAGAAACTGCTCCACACGAACAGATTACATCCGACAATCAGCAAGTCTCGCAGCTAAACTCCGAAACAGGGGATATCCTAAGCGAATTATCAAACAGGCACGAAAACGAGCCAGTAACATCCCACGAGAAGTCACTTTGGAACATCATGTTAAGTCCAATGAAGTTGAGAACACTATAACTGCAGTAATGAGCTTCTCCCCTATTGCCAACAAAATCAAAAAAGAGATCGTGAAACTATGGCCAATTTTGAATGTGGGCCAGCATAGTATCGATACCCCAAGGTTTGCACTCAAAAGAAGGAAGAATCTACGTGACGCCCTGGTACATTCATATAGAGAAAAAGAACACAGATTGAATACACTGTGGGGGCAGAACCCAGCGACGGGCCACACTCCCTGTGGCACATGTAATGCCTGCTCAAGTACCAAGAGAACCACCTCCATTAACATAGGGTGGCATTACCCGTGGATCCAGAAAACACTGACTAACTGCAACAGTAGCAACGTGATTTACATGATCACATGCCCATGTGACAAACGCTACATAGGCATGACAACACGCCCTATAAAAATACGCCTTGCAGAACATAGATCCTGTATCCGCACTAAGAAGATCACGGCACCCATGGTAGAACACTTTCTAGCTGCTAAACACACCTCGGCAGACTTCACATGGACAATAATTGAAAAAGTGTCTATCCCCACAAGAGGCGGGAACCTACAGAATCTACTGTTCAAACGTGAACAACTCTGGATCTTCCGTCTCAAAACAGATAAAGACGGACTGAATGAAGCAACTAGTTGGCAAACTCTGGCCACGTTATAAATCAATAGTGCCAAACTGTTTTGTTTAATTTAACTTTCATTGTGACTGATTGTTTTTGATGTACTCTGGACTGGTGCTCCTGACTGTGCCCGTGATGAGTGCTGTATGTATAAATGGCTGCACAGGATGGTACATGCAGGCACCAGCAGCAAGATTCATGATGAAAATCGGGGATTTTCCCACTCATAACATTTGATGTGAAATTCCTGGGGACCCGCGGTCCGCGGTGCCTGACCTGGTGATGGCCGCAGTCTCCCTCTGTGGACGGCCATCCCAGAGTCAGGCACGCGTGATCACGTGACCACGCGCCAACCCATGGCAACATAAATAGTGTAGTCACACGGCCCGCGAAGACTCAACCCTCTCGCGCACGGCTCGTGAAACGGACTGAACTCTGCCCAGAGGTAAGCCCCTTGTGGCCCACCTGGTTTAGCCACTCCCTCTCCCACTGATGTCACGCCTTCGTGGGCATCCGGGATGTACCGAAGCTTGTTAGAAATATGTTTGCTAAATGTGTAGCGACAACGCCGAGTGCGTGTCGCACTAGACAGGAAAACTACTCAATTTGGTTAGAAGAATTAGTAACTTTTTGTACTGACTTTTTTCCGATCCGATGTACTCAGACATCATAGTAGACATTAATAATTGTTGTCCTTTGGCCCCCAGGTAGCGGGCCGTCTCACCGTTCTTGACTAAGCCACCAGATCATACGGAGCGGGTAAGTCTTTCTTTTCCCCCTCCTGACACACCAGTGCAGTGTCTTCTAATAGCTTGAATTGACAGCATGTGATATTCACCGCTGCTCTCCCTTTCTCTCTCTCCCCCTCCCCTCCTGTCACCCCTACAGGGAGAGGACGATAAGACACGCAGACAGTGCTGCCCTATGAGACTAACAGCAGGCACACATGCAGATGCCCTGCACAAGCCCTGATGAATGTGGCCCACTTATTTGCACCACAGAAACCGGTCGGCTAAGAGAACGACTCTAACCTAGTGCATAACACGTATCGCGCAGGTCTAGTTCGTTCAATCTGAGGCTACCCTGCTAAAAGCATTCAGGGACCCCTTCTCAATCCGAGGTGACCTACCTCAAGAGAGACTGTCGTTGAAGAAAACTCTTCACAATTTTAACCAACTTGTATCTGCACCTGCCTACCCAGAGAAAATCCAATAAAATTAATGTTTATCTTCATCTGGGGGGCAGCCAACACATGCCAAAGCCAAAGTGGTGGAGCATGTGTCTTTTAGCACAACACTGATACTCCACCCAAACCAACATATAGATCTAATAAAGGCCAGACTTAAACAGATTACATATTGGTTGGTCCAGAAACATGGTCTTCTGTAAATACGTTCATTGCCCATGAAAGGCCTCAGAGCGACCATGATCCAATATTCTTAACTATTCGGATGCCGACCTTTTCACTACCGGGCTCGATTAAACAGCAGAGGTTGCTTGCTGAACTACGTTCACGAAAATGGTTCTCATTAAAAAGTGATATGTTTATATCTAGACTTTGTGGATTTAACCTGTATTGTATCCGCTGTGGGCTTTTATAACAAACTAGTCACCATAACAAAACCTTTTCTATCTGAAATTGCAGCCATTCGGCCCATACTATCAGCGAATATGCAAGGGCCCTTCTTGCCAGACTGGAAGATTGACGTGAATCAAAGCAAATCTTAGCTCCAATCCAATCAGGGTTTCGAAATCTACATCAAATATAGATATTAAGACTAATTTTGCGTGCCAGCAATATGTTTTCATCAAAGAAATGCCTTTGTTTGTAGCATGTATAGATTTCCAAATGGCTTTTGATTCCGTCACGAAAAAAACAATGGGCCTCATTACAAGTTTGGAGGTAGCCATGCCTGTAATACAGGCAGGCAACCTCCAAACTTGTATCCAGACTGACTGAGATTAGAATTGGGACATGGTTTTCAAGCAGTGTTGCCATTCGAGAGCAAAGAAACAGGTGGCTGTGGTGTGTAATATATCAATGCTCACTATCATTATAGAGGAAGCAACAATATATATAGCCAGTGAAACCATGAATGAGTCTTTCTTAAAGATCAAACCCTGAGAACAAATCACTCTGAAGGGCTGACAATTCTGAAAGGTTAGGGACTTGCAATCTTGACAGGTTAAGAAACACAATATTAAATGAGATACCCAGGATCACACATTGATTAAGAGGTGAAGCTGGGATTTGTACCCACAATTTCTTTGAACTAAAATAATCCCATTTTACAGAACTGACTTTGAAAATATGAAAATCACATAACGCAATATAAACATTTTAAAAAACAAAACGTTATAAAAACATATTGTTCAAAATGGGAATGATTCTAGCTTCATTGTCTCCATCATCAAGGAAAGTATATAAATACCAGCATACTAATGGATGTGATCTTAAAAGATTTCAGATAGGTTTCCCTTTTGTATTGTAAAGCTTTAAATACACCTAAAACACAAGTGTGTGCAATGGTATTTAAAAACATGCAGAAAAACCTTTGAATTGTACAAATAAGCAAACTGTTTTGTTGTCACATAAGCAGACCTTAAAATATGCTTGTAAGAATCCTGCAATATCTGGTCTCCTCTCTTCTGTCTAGAACTCCTTCCACTCTACTGGCCTACATGATAGGAAAGATCAGGTAATTGGCCAAACAATGCCACCAGTATATGAGAAGAAAACCTTCCCATAGAATGCAGTACAGTACTGTCAGTGATCTAAGATTTGTCCAGGATCACTGTATTGTGTGATACTTAATTTTGTTGACTTGGGAAACTGACTTTTATTTTTACTAAGGCTCCATCTTGGGGCCCCTGCCAAGGTGGGGGCCTGAGGCAGGTGCCCCTTTTGCACTCCCATAAAGACGTCTCTGCAAACCCTCATATGGTTGCAGGAGATACTCGGTAGTTTCATGTTAAGAGGCAAAGAAAGGGGATTGAAGGTTAAAATCTCAAAAACATAAACTATGTCATTATTTGAAAAACCTCTCCATAGATGCTTTTGTAGGACACATGCCATTAATAGTGTTGATATTGAAGAGGTTGACAATAATGCATATCTGGGAATCTCCATATGCAAAACTGGTAAATGGGTTGTTCAAGTAGATAAAGGTGCTACATACTAAGCAAAGAGCGGCAATGTGGTGACTCATTGATGAAGCCATACGATTTGTGGACGATTTTGCATGCAATGGGGTTATATAATATGCAGGCATTTACTACTGCATGTTATGATAGCGAGTGTTGGGTGCAATGTAGTGCCACTATAGAAGGAAGAAAATAAATGCTTGGTCTACCATTAAATGCCCCTTCAGTTCTCACAAAACAGGAATTAGGCAATTATGGCCGTGCATAGGTGGTAGAATTGAACACAGTCTTGTACTGGTTCGAATTGTGGAATTTCCCTGAGCTAGAACTGTATTTGGAAGCACTCTGTGGGGTGCTCGTATTACAAGGAACCCCACAACCCTTGTGGTTTGCCAATATAAAGAGAATGGTAGACAATATGGGCTTAGTGGATCTATGGGACAACCCATGTACATATGGAATGCAATACAAGTCTGTGTAAAAAGAGGGATTTGAGGGGTAGTTCCTTATGGAGATATGGATTTCTCATGCAAATAAAGGTTTGTCAAAAGAGTACCTCCGTTCAAATCGTATTCTGAATTTTTCACAGTATTTGGATGTCCCATGTTGAAAGGCAACTAAAACATTGATGACCAAAATGAGTTTTGGTACCCTATATCTAAATAATTATGTTATAAAATGGAACAAAGATCTGTTCGAAAATTATGAATTTCCTGGTACTAGGAAAGAAGATTATTCAAACTTTTTACTTTTATGTACCTAATGCAGCATTTTAGAAAGTTTTATCTCAAAACGATTTTTAACAATCAAAATATCAGATCTTTAAATGATGCACTTTACCACCTAAAAACAACAACAAACCAGGAGGAACTGCGAGCAATTGTAGTGAAAAAACCCTGGCATACACAAATTCACTTTTTGAAAATTACATAGGGCATAGATATTTTAAATTGATGAAATCTTATTTGATACGTCTCTCAGCCGTTGTGATACTAGAGTGAGCTACTTATGACATTTAGATGTTGTAACAAGCTTGACATTTTGCAAAATTATACAATGAAACTGTATATCTTTGATTTTTTTATTTGTTGAAATATTCCATTGATACTTAGGGCCTCATTACATGGTAGGCGGTAAGGGTTTACCGGTACCGGTATCTTACCGGTACCGGTAAATCCTTAACGCCTTACTACGAGGTCCCTTTGCGGGTTGGGGAATTTAACGCCTGCATTTTGCAGGCGTTAAAAACCAACCCGCAAAGGGACCAGTGGAGCAAATTACGGTACCGCAATTTGCGGTACCGTAATTAGCACCTTCCCCATTCCCATAAAGCCCTATGGGGCAAAAATGGGAATGGGGAAGGGCAATGGTGGAAGGGGGAATTACCGCCTCACCAAACTTGGAATGGGGCGGTAATTCCCCTTTCCACCAAGGCGGTGCCGGTATTTTACCGGCATGAACCATGGTGCTAATAGCGCCATGGTTCTCTGCCTACCGTGTAATGAGGCCCTTAATCTTTGTACCGGTTACTTTGTGTGTTGTATGTTTTTTTGTAGCCGAATAAAGTTCTAAAAAATATAGCTTAACATGGTGCAAATATAGCAACCATGGACACACCCATGTATCTGGGGACAGTTTTGCACAGTACCTTGGCTCCCAAATAATAGTAGAAGAGTCAAATGGGTGAACTGTGATTGCGATGAATGCCTCATTCATTTTTCATTTATTTCACCGATTTTTGAGAGGTGATTCATAGAAAAGGATAGTGATAAATCTACCATAGATTCCATCTATCAATCCCTAGTAGCCACTATTGTGCAAGCTGTCCACCAGTCATTGAAAGTTGTTAAGGAAAAGCATTGCACATGTAGCTGCAAAAACTGAGCTCTTAAATGCACTACAACATGGCACCGGGTCTACCTCCATACCTAAACTATGAGTTATACATAAAGAGATAACTAACAAAAAGAAAAAGGTGGCTAGATTCAAGAATGGGAAGCCTTAAGCAAAGCATCATCAAATAATGACCAACATACCTTTTGGAAAACCATTTCTAAACTCGTATCTGACAATTATTTTACAAAGCACGTTGAGAGGAAAATTTCCAAGGATACTTGGTTTGAGGATCTGAGCAACCTGTATGGGTCTCAATCTCAGGACACTTTTATTATTGAGGACATTCCAAAAGATCCTTCAGAAGCCTTAATTATCACAGAAGCTGAATTGGGTTCTGTTTTGATTAAAAAACAGTAAAGCCCCAGGAGTGGCCCTTATGATGTACTTTTTTGTATGTATAAGGCTGGTTCTCAACCTCTCAGTTGGAAACAGACAGAAATTGTGCCAATTTTCAAGAAAATGGAGAGGCAATCCCCTGGAAATGATCAACCAATTTCTCTTGTAGTCTATCTAAGGTATATGGGAAGATCCTTTTAGAAAGTCTGAAAAATGTGATCAAAGATGAAGGAATTATCTCAGCTCTCGATGCAGATTTTAAAAGGTACAATCACCCAGGCTTTTTGGCTATTTTCAGTGTTAAGTAAACTGGTGTTTTTAAGGCAAAAAAAGGTATTTTTTGCTTTTATTGATTTAAAAAATGCCATCGACAGCATAGACCAGAGCATTTCATGGAGTATCATAATCGATTTAAAAATACCTTTAGTCCTTTTTAAGCCAATACTAAGGTTATACGAGACCACACAGCGTTAGTGACGTATGGCCAAAGTGGTGAGAGAACAGACACATTTCCTATATTGAATGGCGTACAACAGGGGCACGTTTTGTTGCCCCTTTTGTTTCTGCTATTTATTCCTGCTATTAGCAGTTACAATATGGAAAACAGAGGCTGATGCCGCTAAAATTGCTAACTGAAAGATCTGCATTTTATTGTATGCTGATGATGCAATAATTATCCTAAAATGAGAGCAGGCTTAAGGAAACAGATTCAGATAGTTGTGGATTTCTTCAACAAAACAAAATTGAGGATTACTACATTGAAAACACTGGTAATGACTTGACATTCATCCAAAAGTATTAAAGTGAATATTTCCTTGCATGGGGAACCCTTCACGGAGATGAGTTCCTTTCATTATTTTGGGTTTAGATTCCAGAGAAATATGTGTTGGTCACAGCAAATTATCAATACATTAATTCCATAAAGGCACATTGGGGCATTAGATCAATTGAGCCTCTGATTATGAAATAGGCTCGCTCACTAGCTACCCTGCAAGTCTATAAATCGCAAGCTGCTCCTGCTGAATTATATGGTTGAATATTTGGGCATTTAAAAGAAGTCCAACCATGCAGGGCACTGAAAATAAATGTGTAAAACAAATAGTTGGGCTCTCTATAAGAACCCCAATGTTATCACTGGTTTTGGAATCAGGCCATACATCTGTACGTTTTAATACCTTGACGTTGTTTTATAGGCTATGTCTGCATAAGAGCGAAACATTGAAATGTTATAGAGAGGTAATGTGAGCCATAATTCTAACTCCAGATAGACTCTCTTGGAAATGGTTTGTACTGATTACATTGTTTACATATTAAGAGAGCTACTTACTTAGAGTGATTTACTCACAAACAGATCAATAGAGACTTATTTACAATATGCAGACTGAATGTAAACAAGAGTTCCTGAGATTACGCTAAGTGACCCACATAAATGCGATCAGAGTCTCCTCATGTATTGTTGGGGTCCGGCTGCCCCGTCATTTGGCTACACTGAACATTTAAGCGTAGTCTCTTTGTTAGAGACCTCCTCAATTTTTCACCGGCTTAAAGGACTGGCCTTTGCAATGCATGCATTGTCCATGCATTGCAAGGACTACTGGAGCTGAGATGGAGATGAAAGATTTGCTTGGCAGACACTTTCTGATAACTGGGCCGGGGATCAGAAAAAGGTTGCCAAGCAACATATGCCATGCACTTAAAGCTCCTGCTTCCTGCCCAGGGAAGCTTATGGAGCTGGGAGCACAGACCAGACTGGAAGCTCATAACCATAGGGGGGCAGTGGTGCACACTGAACTGGCATGTCAATATGGGCAAAGTCAATGGGCCTCATTAAGATGTAGGAGGTAGCCATGGTGCTATTAGCACCATGGCTACCCCCTTACCGCATACCAGGTCCGGGTTCTCGGAATGGGTACTTACCGTGTCATTCCAACCCTGGGGGACCCGGTAATTCCCCATTCTGAGAACCATTCCCCATTCCCATTTGAGCCCCCATAGGGCTCAATGGGAATGGGGAAGTAGCTAATAACGGTACTGCAATTTGCGGTACCGTAATTAGCTCTGAAGTCCCTTAGCGGGTCCCGTCCTAAACACCTGGTCAGACCAGGCGTTAGAGAAGGGACCCGCTAAGGGACCTCGGAATATGGAGGTAAGGGATTACCGGCACCGGCACCCTTCCCAGTGCCGGTAATCCCTTACCTCCAACCTCGTAATGAGGCCCAATGTGTCGAATGTGGGGATATTGGCATAAGAGTATGGGCATTATTTGTTTCTTACAGCGGCATAGCATCTTTTACAGACACTATGGGCAAGCCTCTGGGGGAAAGTGAGAAAAGAGAGAATTCCTTTGAAAAGGAAGTGTTGAAAGTGGAACTTCTTGGCAATGTCCTAAATGTGAGGTAGGAAGGAGGGAGAGGAGTCGAAGATATCTCCAAGGTTTGCTGGCTTCAGAGGAAGGAGAAGGGGGAGAGCCCATAGAGTATGGCCAGAGTTAGGGGAAGAAAGAGGGAGCAGGGGTCCCAATAGGAAGGATCTCACTCTTGCTGGCATTGAGGCAAAGATCGTTGGCAGTGTGTGTGCCAGGACTGGATGACAGATAGGCAGTCCGGGATGATGGAAGAGATAAGAGGGACAGAAGGGAGTTTGAAGAAAAGTTGTGTGTCATCTGCTTAACACTGGAAGTTAGGAGAGAAGGTGGAAATGACGAGTGCCATTGGAGCAAGGAACCTGTTGTAGAGCCTGGGGTAGATGTTAGATCACTGAGAGACACCGCAGGTGGAGAACGAGGTATGGGAGGAGAAGGTGCCCAAAATAACCTGGGATAGACAGTCGATTTAGGAAGGAGGTCAGCCAGTTCAGTGCCCGCTCTGAGATGCCCAGGGTATCATGGAGCCGTTTTATGAGGATGAATTGGTTGACCATGTTTAAGGAAGAGGTGAGATCAAGTAGAATGAGAACAGCTGGGGAGTTATAGAATTCAGAGATGCAAGCAGTTCTTCACGGGTGTTTAGAAGAGCAGTTTCCGTGCGTCTGGATGCTATGATTCAAGATTGATGGTCGTGGAGACCTTCAACAAGTTCAGTATGAGAAGTGATTTGGGGGAAGTCCAGTTCCTCCAGCAGTTTCCCAAGAAACGGGTGATAGAGATGGGGCTGTAGTTGGCTGGGCAGCCAACGTCGTAATGAGGCCCAATGTGTCTAATGTGGGGATATTGGGCAGGTCGGGTCTGCTGAAGGTTCTTTCAGTAGTGGGCACACAAGATCCAGTGTCAAAGGAGTGGCTTCAGAAATTGGCAAGTGGAGGGGCAAGAGAGCCAATGTTCTCCATAATGGTTCTGGAGGAGCAGGGGGAAACCTGTTTGGAGGAGACTTTCAGGGAGCAGTGAAATCTGGTGACCACATCAGGTGTGACAGTGGAGAATGAGAAGAGAGAGGAGGATGGAGAGTTGAGGGTAGGAGGCTATAAAAGGCAAGGGGGTGGAGGAGGGGTTAGGGAGAGGGAAGCAAGGGTGCTCAGAATGTCCTGAATTTTTGTAGTGAAGTGAGTGGCCAATGTGTTGCAAGAGGCTTGGGAGGGGAGGGGTGCAGAGGAGACTGTGGATGGGTTGGCTAGTTCCCTGCAGATTTTAAAGAGTTCTATGCAATTGTTGGATGCACCAAAGACCCGCGCCTGGATGTGGATCCTTTTCTTGGCGTGGATGGATAGTCTGTATTGCCTTTGGAGCAGGTGACAGGCCAGTTTGTCAGAGGGTGAGCCAGCGGTCTGCCACTTCCATTCCTCAGCTCTGCACTTGCGTTTCAGGGCTGCTAGTTCAGAGTCATACCAGGTGTTACACTTAGCGGCAGGTTTCAGGTGGATCCTCATGACTAGGGCAAGAATGTCCAGGGTGTTGGTAATGGGCAGATGGAGGTTGAGGAGAGCACAGTCAGTGATGGAATCTGGGGTGGGAGGACAGGGGGGTGAATGTGGATGTGAAGGCAGCAGCTTACACTTGTTTCATTGGACGGATGCTCGTGAACAAGATTGGCAGGGCTTGAGGAGGTGCAGTCAGAGGGCCGAGGGGCTGAGGTGAAAGAAGAGGAGAGAATGGTCTGACCAGGAGAGAGGGCTGACCGATGGGGGGTAGAGAGAGATCAGAGTGGATGAGGGTGTCCACAGTGTGTCCAGCTGAGTGGGTTGGACTAGAAGGCAGAATGGAGAGGAATAGCGAAGTGCAGAGGTCATGGAAGAGAGTGGATGCTGTGATGGCAGAGTCCAGATGGGTGTTGAAATCTCCTGAGTAGGTTAGAGGTGGTTGAGAGGAGAGAGGAGCAGAAGTCAGCGAATTTAGAGAGAAACAGGGTGGTAGAGCCAGGGGGCCTGAAAATAGTGACAATGATCAGAGAGGAGTAGGGAGAGATAACCAACTTGCAGACCAGGCTCTCAAAGTAGCAATAAGGCTGGGTGGGTATGAGGGAGGAAAGAACCCACTCAGGGAGAATCAATACACCCCCACTGCCAGCACAGTTGGGGCAGGACTTGGAAATGATCTAGAAGTTTTCAGGGAGAAGTGTGTCAAAAGCAGTGACTGAGTTGGCATTGAACCACGTCTCGGTAAGAGCGAGGAAGTCGCGGTCCAAGTATTCAAGAAGGAGGCAGATGTTGGCGGAGTGTTTCTTTGCTGTACAAGCTTTAAGTGTGGATAGATGAAGGAGGTCTCTGCCTTTGAAGGTTTTCTGAGGAGAGGTACAGGGGCATGGTCCACCAGTCATAGGGGGAGGGACAGAGAGAGTCTGGAAGGGGAGAGGAAGATGTGGGAAGAAAGTTGATGAGGGCCGGCAGGCGCTGTTCGAAGAGGAGGAGGTTGGGTTGAGGACCCTGAACCAAGATGGTGCCAGTGTGGTAGACATTAATGATACACCTTGATAATGCAAAGCCCGCCAAGAGGACTTCCTACTTGGTGCCACCATTAATCGGAGAGGATGTGAAAGGAGAGAGTAGAGATGAGATGAGGAGTCCATAGATCTGGGAAGGTACAGAGAAGAGGATGTCATGAAAACCTGTATATAAGTTGCACTGACATAGGTGTCTGCAATGGGTAGGCCAGGGTTGGCGGTCAGGTTGTCTTTTTTGTGCTTTTTTCTTCCAAACTTCATAAGATAGGGGGTAGATGATAGTATAGCAGTTAGAGGAGATAGGAGAGATGGCTAGTGCCATCAGGGTGGAAGAGGATTGATGGCGATAGAGGAGTGGTTGCACTGCACAGTCATAGCCCAAACCAACAGGTGGCCTAGTAGTTACAAGAGGGACACAAATGTAAAAGATGTCAAAAGCATACACAGCCAAATTCAAAAATCAAATACAGGTCACATAATGCAATGCAGCAGTGGGGGTTCAAGATGTTAAAAGCACAACACCAAAATTCGAAAAATCACATACAGGTCACAGAATGCAATGTAGCAGTGGGGTGCAAGATGTTAAAAGTACACACAGCCAAATTCTAATATCAAATGCAGGGCACAGTATGCAATTCAGAATGGATAGAATAGGTGAGTCAAAAAAGTCAGTGTGAGATAAGCACAGTTTGTTTCTGGTTCAGAGTGTGTTAGAGTGGGTGGCAGTGGAAATTTCAGCCATTACTCACTTAACGTTCTGAAGAGAGCATGGAGGTGCAGGCTACATCTGGAGACTGCCTCATGGTTTGTGGCAGGGGGATTTAGAAGGGGAACTGCCCTGCCTTCCCAGGCCCTGACAGGCACAGACAGGGCCTTAGATGTGGGCCTTTGATGAGGGGGCCGGTTAAAGATTGCTGCTTGTGTGATTGGGTGAAAGAAGGCAGCCCTGTCCAATCGGAGTGCAGGAGGCTAATGGGTGACCACAAGTGGTGCCTGTGGGCTGAAGCCAGCGGCCATCTTAGAAGGGCCATGAGGAGCCTGTGGACATTGGGCAGCCAGATGCCTTGTTAGCAATTCTGGGTTTCGTCCTGCTTCAAATGACATTTTTGGGACTCACAGAAATGTGTCCAGGCAGTGATGGAATTATGCCTTACATCACACCCAAAAACAGAATTTTCTGAATAAAATTATGTTTCCCCTCATAAATATGCAAGCATCTTCAGAAAATGCATGCCGCACATTGGAGATGCCAGGCAGTCTGCAAAGTGCAACTTTTCTTGAGATGCCCCTGGGGGGCATTAGAGAATGAGCAGCTCAGTCCATTCAATAGATGTGAACTTCCCTCCAGCTTGCACTTCAGGAAGAAACGGGAGACCCTGCTCCTCAAGGGACACTACATCAACTGCTGATAACAGGTTACAGATGAATACACCCCTTCGCCTCCCTCTCATTCTAGAGTATATACCCCTTCCTCTAGTTCAGGGGGCTCCAGATATTTTGGACTACAACTCCCATCAGTCTTAGCCAACGTAGTCAAAGGGTAGGGAGTCATAGATCCAAAATATCTGGAGAGCCAAAGGTTGCAGAGCCCTCATCAATAGTTGTAAAGCACTCCATCGCTACTTATAAAAGCTTGTCTTGTACACAACGCCAAACAGACGTACATCAATGAGGTAGTCCGATTATTATTCAGTTCTGCATTTTTTACAGAAAGTTTGCCCGCAATACTGAAGCATGAATATAGTTTTTGTGACAGTAGGAGCATATAAAAACACATTACAAAAGTATCATTAGAAATACAAGTTAATACACTTCTTCCTTAAGGAAATATGTTAACCTTCTTTTTTATGAAGGTTATGGGCTGGTTGTTATCCCACTCAGTTAGAGTAATATTTCCAATGAATCACTCCCACCACAGCAGCATTTCTTACTCATAAAGCTTCTTTAAATTGTATTTCATGTCCTGTGGTCTGACCTGTCTGTGACCTGCGCCATTTTCTTGCGGCTTTGACAATGGAAAGAAAACATTGCTTTCCCATGCACTTAAATGGTTGCCTTTAGAAGTCATTTCATTTCGTCTGTCATGATCAAGATCCCACTGCTTTCAGAGGCTGGCAGAACCTGTGCTGCAAAGAAAACTCAGCGAAAGCCTTTCAACGGGACCCCCGTAAACATTCAATAATAATGTGGAAGCATGACCTGAACGCCCAGGGGTACACGCATCATCTTGGCATGTCTCACATAACCCACAGTAAACCTTAGTCATCACCTCCATGCTAGAAAAGCATAATCAGTATTGACTTTGGCACAGGAGCCTTTTCCTAAAGAACCTCCCATACTGTGAAAGTAACTATAGGTGCAATTAGATATTGAATCTACCTATTTTAATTTTGACCACATCATGGACAACCCCACATAGCCAGTCCAACCTTGGTCAATTTACCTTACTAATAGAACATTTGAAGAGCTCTTGTGTGTGACAATTGCCTTAGCACGGTACAGCAGAAGCTGTGGGAAGCAGTCATATGCTGAGGGTCTCTTAGGGGGCACACTGGTGCGCTGGTGCACCATCTTAATGCCGCACCCACGTTTCGTGTTCAAAGATACGTTGGGGACCAGAGGACCATCTGGGGGCAGGTGCTGACCCTGGACGCCTATTTGCATCAGGCGGGTGAGCAGGGAGTGGTAGTGGCATTTATATTTTTCGCTCAGCACGAGGTGGACTAAAAGAATTGTGCTATTCAACTAGGCCACTGGCTAGCCTCGTTTAAGTTAGTGAAGATATAGCAGTGTTTCACACCATGCAAACTGTTCTGTGTAGCATGCAATAAATGTCCAGGGCCCCTTGTGTAAGACCAGGATTATGCAGGATGCCTAGCATAGAAAGATTTGCAGCCACCTGTATTTTACAACATTTAACACAGTAGGATCCATTCCTACAAAAAATGTACACATTGATGCTTTAAAATGTATTACAACAGCATCCACAAAACTCTAAAATATAGGACTGGGTAGACTTCTACTTTTGGGCGCAAATTTATTTTATGGGACTTCTATCCTATGGAAAACATGCCTTACCTCTACTTTCTAAAGCATGACCTCAGATGTCTCTACTCTCTGCTCTTCCTCCTGATGCTCACTCCATGTGCATCAGAAGTTGAGAAGGTTACAGGTATAGCCAATAGGGCTCTACATGATCTGGGCAACCACTACCATTTATCATTTTTATTTGCAAAAGGAGATGGGCTCTGCTATGCTTAAAGAACAATTACATGTGAATATTAATGTACACATCCTTCTTAACCGGATATTATAATTGTAATTGGTTATTTATAACACGCTAAGTACACAGTGGTTTCTAAGCGCGGTCCCGGGGATCGAACCTGTGTTGCTATCTGTAGTCTTGCTTCCAAGGTGAGCTGTGTTGCCCATGAGTTATCAAGTTGACATGTTCTAATGGCTGCAGAGTTGGGTCCCAGTTGCCAATATATTCTTTGCAATGTGTAATTTAAGCCCATGCATAACAAGGGCTTGATATCTCTTCTTTTATAATCGATTGTGCTTAACTCAATCATATCTCACAAATCCTGCCAGAATGTTTTATTTTTGTGCAAACAAAAGTAAATACACGTTTACATAAAAACAGTTGTATATAAAGCAAAGCACATCTAACAATACCATACAATATGGGGAGAAATCACACAGCTAACGAAAGCAAGCAAAAGGTAACATTGTAATTCAGAACAAGCTTTGTGAATTGAAAGACCCCCCTCCCATATCCACCTTTCTCTCCTAGTGTTTGAAGCAATGTAGCACATTTTGAAAGACTGATGTAAGTTAAAATAATCAGCGACTGAACTTGCCGTTTATGCATTCAAGTAGCATTGCTCAATGGATGTGCCAACTCAAAGAAAGCATGATTAATTCGGTCCTATGTGATAATCCTGAATATTGAAGGCTGCACACCAAAAAGACTGATTTATTTCGGCCTCCAACAACATATTTATCATGATTTGGGGAGGGGGGGTTAGCACCTGTAGCGGTCCCTGGATGCTGATCCTCTGCCCAGCCTCTCCCAGGCTGGCAGGGATTTCCTGTAAATCAGGCCTCAACCCCAGCACCCACAGACACACACACACACAAAACACAAAAACACAAAATCACAACACACTTACACTTACTCGCTAGCCCGCTCCTCCCTTCCCTGCCACAAACACTCATCCACAGTCAGCCCTGCGTGCTCTCGTCAGCAGCGAGGGGCATGACTGGTCTTTTTAGAAAGACCACTCCGAGAGGTCTCAGAGCGTTCTTTCTAAATCGACCATTTTATCCATAGTTCAACAAAAAAATATTTTTACTTAGTAATTATCACTTCAATACAGAAATACCTCAGACCTTAAAGAAACTCTGATATAAAATACACCCTAGCCTTCGCCATCTGAACAACAACTCTGAAGAATGACTCATCAATTTGATCAGCAGGTGAATAATTTCACATAATCACCCGCTCCCATCTGCTTTTTAAAGACATTTGAATTTCTCCCTTACTGTCATTTTCAGCAAATATACAAATATAACAGCATTGTGTAAGTCCACATATTAGATACTATGAACATCTTCACCATAGGGCTGTAATAGACATCTGCAACCAGTGTTCAAGAAAGATGAGCTCAGGCAACATGGCGTGGAGCGGGACTTTAATCATCAACATGTGTCCTTTGGTTCACCCCTTTCCAGAACCCCTGCACACAATCAAAGAATGATTACCGAATTTGAAACTTTTGTCTTGTAGTATGATATTAATTACACTTAAGGGCTCACAAATGGAAGGCCTTGGAATCCTACACACAGACACAGAGATGCATCTTGTGAGTATATTCTACTGGATTTCGTGGTCAGAGACAATGCTGCAGTCCTGTCCAAAGTACTAACTTCAAATGCACGTTACTAATTGCCCATTCTGGTACTGGTGATGGCATTAAACTCCATGATGCTACAATCTTGCATAGCCTTGGTTTCGTGTTTATAAGAGAGACACGATTAAAAAATATTGGCAAATGGACATCCTTGTTGAACTCCTCTCAACCAATCAGAATGTTCAGAGCACCAATAACTACTGGCATTGGCTGCATTCTGAACATTCTGACTTCAAAAGCAGACACAGAAACCACAATGCAATTAGCAGGCCAGTTTTCTTTCAAAAAGACACTTTCTCCATGGTAGGACGTTTTTTTTGCTGCAACATCCTATTTCACACAGTGAACAAGCTGAAACATGAGGATATTCTTTCACTTTCGTATAGGTAAACCGTTTGTTTTAACATGATGCCTAATGCATGATCATGTTAAACCCACACAATTTAACCAGGATTGAAATTAAAATACTTAATTTATTAAGACAGCCTTGTTGTTAAATACTATAACCTAAACCACATTTAATTTACTACCCCGGTTTGCCCATTTACTTTAATCATGAATAAAATAATGTATTTACTTCACCACCAAAACTCCCAAAAATGTATTTCTACTACCACTGTGTGCTAATAGCCTTTTAGACCTCGGAAGAGGACACCCTAGCTTGCGATAATAACCCTTCCCCAATTTATGGCTGAAGATTAATTATCCTCTCCCTCATTCTACAATTCTATACTATAATCTTGTTTCAGATGTTGCAGCTACATACAGTTTCTAAGGTCTTGATACTGATGCTAAAACCGATCAGGCGGTGGCATAGCAGTTATTTATAGAGTCACTTGCAATTCTATTTCAAGAGCCATGTCTTCTTTCATGGAAGTGTTCACTATGGCTGACTTTATTTCCCTTGCTTTCACTTTTCAATTTCCTTTACTTTTTATTTATTTTGTCTTGCACTTAAAGATATATTTTCGATTCGTATTGTATCTATTTTGCTGAGCCTGGCACCTTTTGCAGTTGCTTTATCTCCTGGTCTCTTTTATCCCTAGATTTCAAGATTTAGTAATTAAATATGCAACCAGCTGTCAAGGGTTTTGACCCATGTTGAATCCTTAGACTGGGTAGATGTGGGGATGAGCTGTCGCCGCCCATTATTCTATCCCAGAACAAACTAAATCAATAGACTGGGTGGATGTGGGGATGAGCTGTCGCCGCCCACATTCACGCCAGAATCCAGGAGAACTGCGCAGTTGGCACAAGACCACTCCAAAGATACAACCTTCTTGTGGGGGGTTCCACATAACCACTCTACTGTAAGGATGCCATCAAAACAATGTTAAGCAAGGGTCCTATACTATCAAGCAAAAGACCACTCTATTGAAATGCAGTAATTCAAGACAGATCCCAAAAATGGATGCAATACCGGTACTCACCACTATCAGAAAGCCGGTGTTTTAAAACCACCAGACTTTTGTGTAAAACTGAACAGAGGAACCCAAACCAGGCCAAGGAAAGACTTGCTAAGAGGTGGACACAATGTAAAACTATATTCTGAAATGACTTGAAGGAAGTAATTATTTAATGTATATGTAAAAATTGTAAATTTGATTTAAACTGGGAGCTAAAGTGACATTTAGCTGAATTCTGCCTGACAACTACCCCCGACAGGAGAAACCTGCTCAGCCACTCTTCCCAGGCCTAGCTGCATCCTGCTTCCCCACCAAAAGGAGTTGACACCTCTCTGATTAGATTAGGGGAGGGGCACCTGCAGGAGGTTGAACAAAGCCTTGTCCTGGACTCAGGCAAATGTTATATTGGGGGGGCCATAAAGTGGCTTCCTCTTGGGAGAAGTGGGAGGAGAAGTGCCTCTGGGAGCCACCCGAGCTCGAGGCGGGGGCAGACAGAAGCTTCCCCCATGTGCTTTGGAACCTAAACCACACCCATCTGGGCCAGAGCATAATTTTAAAAAAGATGGATAATTCATAGTACAGACTTGTCAGAATTATATAAGTAATATCATTATTCTTGTGATTTTTCTGTGCACGTTTTAAGAGGTGTTAGGACCCTGTGGTGTATGCTGGGGGGTTGCTAGCGGAAAATAGGGTCTTACTCCAAATGCCTGCATGTTAAAAATCTGACACTTCATCAATTAATGTCCATACTCCTTGCGCACATGTGTGTAATTTTTGGTAAATGTCCGATATTGGTAAACCAGTCAAAAAGCGCAAAATGTTGTCATTTTTGAATGCAAGCCCCCAGGAAGATCAGAGGCGGACAAGCATGGACCATAGGAATATATAATCTGTACATGTAATTTCAACAAATTGTGTATCTGGGAAATATGTATTTGAATCAAATATAGATTTGTGGGCAAATTGAACAGGGGAGGATCCTCTGATCCATAAACAGACCTCATCATGATGACAATCCATTTCCTTCCCCCAATCATGGGAGAGGGGAGAATTGGACAAATGACAAGTAGAGAGGGGCAGGCTCAGTTATGCCAAGCACGCACCCACTTCCAAAACACATAAAAAGAGACTGCTGGGACAGGTAGAGACATTCAATTCCATTTGCTGCGGAGCGTGCTGACCGACGACTTCACATCCAGAGATCCAACACTTAGACTTCCAAGCTAAACAGAGACTACAGAACCTTGAACCAAGAAGGCCCACTGCAAGCAAAAGTATTCTCAGCAGGCCTTCAGAATCCAGCAAACCTAACCAAACTATTCAACAGCAGGGCGAGTTGTTTGAATTCTTTGCCAAGAACTTTTGCCGGAACAGCAGACCAGACCCAGACCGCTGTGAGCAGAACCAGAGATCCGGATCGCTGTGAGCAGAACCGGTGCCTGATTGACCCGCCGTGCAGAGAGAACCGCCACTGGACGTGTTGACCAGATCCGTGACGAGGACCATTCATTTCAAAATTAGGAGTGAGTATCTGCCAGAACTGTGCAGAACTCAATCTCTTAGTTAAAATAATCTAATCCAAACTATTTTAACCTAATTAGAACAGCCTCCTAGAAATCGTGTCATCTGTCATTTTTAAAGCTGCACAACTGTCACCTGTCAATTCTGCAGCTGCAAGCTGTCACCTGTCATTTTGAGTTTACTTTAAATCCGAAAACTACCTTTATTAAATCGTCCGTATCTCTTGAACCGTTTGGGCTAGGAACGAAATTTTAAAGCTGTGATTCTAGGCTTTCCAACGAACCTAGAACCGACTTCCTACTCCCTATACTTTTTCCGCAATCGCGATTTACGCACTCGAGAAATTTACCACGATTTGCGATTTGGCTCAATTTCTCCACTTGTCAAAATAGCAGTTCCATTCTTTCCTTTGTTAAAATCCGTTTGCAACCTGGTAATAACTCGTAGAGCATTGCTAAAGTGAGCCTGAACTAATACCAACAAGCATCTCTCACTCACCCTTAATCTCTAGAGGGAATTAAAATCAGCACATTTTCCCATCCATTGCCATCACATTTAAAAGCATTTTGGGCCTGTGTTTCAAACTTCTACCTGTTTCCTCTAAGCTTGCTGGGGGGAACTGAATTTTGTATTGTATTTGATTGCATTCCTGAGAACTGTGTGCTCCTCTTTCCATCTCCTTCCATTTCTTACATTGCATAGGGGGGGGGTGAATTGCCAGAGAAAAAGTGATTACATTGTTGTTGGTTAAAATCATATCAAGTTTATTTGATGTACTGCATTTTATTCCACCTTGCATTTCCTTGAAACCATAAAGCATTTTCAGCTACCTCATCCTCTATGCTACTCCTAAGTAATCAAGTGTACCACTGTAACATTACCCATTGTGGATCCACATCATATGTCTCAGTGTACTATCAGATATTAATTTATTATAAAAGTGTGATATATATATATTGTTTAATTTTTCAAATAAACCTTTTAATTTGCAAAACAAACCTACTTCTTGGCTCAGTGGGGTCAGGGGGATTCTAAGAGAGGGGTGTTATATAAGGGTTGTCATCCAGAGTACATGAACTGGACCTAAAAATATATCAATAAGGGTTTCCCTCAGCATCCCAAACTAGGCATTGACTTAGCTGTAGTGTTGAAGTGAAGCCGCTTAACAGAACATAGGGGTTAATATATGTCTCCTTGTCTAGCAATCTGCCAATCTATCGCCTACCACAAGGATTAGTTAGTATACATCGGCCGCAAAGTTGGTCAATAGCTTTTTCTCATCTATCTTATTTGTTTGTTTATTTATTTAATTATCTATTTCTATGCAGTATGGTCTAAAGCAAATCTTCCACACTCGACATAATAAAACTAAACCTAATCAATCCGACAAATATTTTCAATTTTTAGATAACATAAAAGACTGTCGCTATTTGCACAACATTGCCTACACAAGGAAACAATTCATCTTTTCTTCGCTCATAGTTTTTCATAAAATGAAAATCCTTTCCAAAAAAATACTAAAAGAGCTAAAAACATTAAAACCATAAAATTGCTTAGTTTGAAGAAAGCCAATCTCATTTACAAATCTATTTAAGATGTGCTGACGCAAGTAATCAATTTGAAGACAATTATCAAATGTTTATAGACAGGATAATTCATAGAATTTCGCACAAAAGTGGCGCACGGGGCTGGCGCAGAGTGTCCCCGTGCGATACACTGCACCAGCCGCGTGCGATACAATCCATTTCATCGCACAGCGTATTAATGGATTTTAGCCTCCAAAACCAGCCGTGGCGCTGAGTGGCGCAGCGACCCTGCAGGAGTGCAAGTTACGCCCCCAAGAATGCCCTTGCGCAAGGAAAAGCCATCAAAATCCCCAATTCATCGCAAATGTCTGCGCTAACCCTGGACCAGTTCACAGGGCTGCCAAACAGCAAACGCCAAGCGGGGAACGTGTATTTCAGGGGTTCACGGGAAGTTTCACACGCGATTGTCCTGGGTACATGTATTTATGTGGTGCGCGTGAAGTTTCACACGCGATTCCATCAGGGCACGTGTATTTCAGGGGTGCGCAGGAAGTTTCACACACGAATACAGCAGGGTACGTGTATTTCAGAGGTGCGCGGGAAGTTCCACACGCGATTGTCCTGGGTACGTGTGTTCCAGGGGTGCATGGGAAGTTTCACACGCGAATTCTGTAGGGTACATGTATTTCTGGGGTGCGCGGGAAGTTCCACACGCGATTGTCCTGGGTACGTGTATTGCAGGGGTGCGCAGGAAGTTTCACACGCAAATTCAGCAGGGTACGTGTATTTCAGGGGTGCGCGGGAAGTTCCACACGCGATTGTCCTGGGTAGGTGAGTTCCAGGGGTGCGCGGGAAGTTTCACACGCGAATTCAGCAGGGTACGTGTATTTCAGGGGTGCGCGGGAAGTTCCACACGCGATTGTCCTGGGTACGTGTATTCCAGGGGTGCGCAGGAAGTTTCACACGCAAATTCAGCAGGGTACGTGTATTTCAGGGGTGCGCGGGAAGTTCCACACGCGATTGTCCTGGGTAGGTGAGTTCCAGGGGTGCGCGGGAAGTTTCACACGCAAATTCAGCAGGGTACGTGTATTTCAGGGGTGCGCGTGAAGTTTCACAGGCGATTCCATCAGGGCACGTGTATTTCAGCGGTGCGCGGGAAGTTTCACACGCAAATACAGCAGGGTACGTGTATTTCAGGGGTGCACGGGAAGTTCCACACGCGATTGTCCTGGGTACGTGTGTTCCAGGGGTGCGAGGGAAGTCTCACACGCGAATTCAGCAGGGTACGTGTATTTCAGGGGTGCGCGGGGAGTACTACATGTGAATTGGCCTTGTGGGTCCTCCCAGGTGTTCCCTCTACACCCTCCACGGCCCCTGCAGGCAGCCCACACCACAGGGGACTACCCTGCACCCCTGCTCATGTCCCACAGGCAGCCCATCCACCATGGGCATGCCCCCCAGCCATGCCACATGTCACCTTGCACTACTGATCAACAACGCATGTCTCCCAGCACCCCCACCCCCCAGCACTGTGGGGCACCTGCCAGCAGGCCCCCTCTCATGTCCAACTCATGTCACCCTGTACCCCCACCCCCCAGCATTCAGGGGCACCCTCAACCAGGCCCCAACACATGTCTCCCTGCACCCCCACCCCCCAGCAGTACAGGGCACCCTCCACCATGCCCCCACACATATCTCCCAGCACCCCCACCCCCCAGCATCCAGGGGCACACTCCATCAGGCCCCCACACATGTCTCCCAGCACCCCCACCCCCCAGCAGTCAGGGGCACCCTCCACCAGGCCCCCACACATGTCTCCCAGCACCCCCACCCCCCAGCAGTGCAGGGCACCCTCCACCAGGCCCCCACACATGTCCCCCTGCACCCCCCCCAACATCCAGGGGCACCCTCCACCAGGCCCCCACTCATGTCCAACTCATGTCCCCCTGCACCCCCACCTCCCAGCAGTGCAGAGCACCCTCCACCAGGCCCCCACTCATGTCTCCCAGCACCCCCACCCCCCAGCAGTGCAGGGCACCCACCACCATGCCCCCACACATGTCTCCTAGCACCCCCACCCCTCAGCATCCAGGGGCACACTCCACCAGGCCCCCACACATGTTTCCCAGCACCCCCACCCCCCAGCAGTCAGGGGCACCCTCCACCAGGCCCCCACTCATGTCCAACTCATGTCCCCCTGCACCCCCACCCCCCAGCAGTGCAGGGCACCCTCCAACCCTCCACCAGGCCCCCACTCATGTCTCCCTGCACCCCCACACCCCAGCAGTGCAGGGCACCCTCCACCATGCCCCCACACATGTCTCCCAGCACCCCCACCCCCCAGCATCCAGGGGCACATTTCACCAGGCCCCCACACATGTCTCCCAGCACCCCCACCCCCCAGCAGTGCAGGGCACCCTCCACCAGGCCCCCACACATGTCTCCTAGCACCCCACCCCCCAGCAGTGCAGGGCACCCTCCACCATGCCCCCACACATGTCTCCCAGCACCCCCACCCCCCAGCATCCAGGGGCACACTCCACAAGGCCCCCACACATGTCTCCCAGCACCCACACCCCCCAGCAGTCAGGGGCACCCTCCACCAGGCCCCCACACATGTCCCCCTGCACCCCCCCAGCATCCAGGGGCACCCTCCACCAGGCCCCCACTCATGTCTCCCAGCACCCCCACCCCCCAGCAGTGCAGGGCACCCTCCACCATGCCCCCACACATATCCCCCAGCACCCCCCCAGCATCCAGGGGCACCCTGCACCAGGCCCCCACTCATGTCTCCCAGCCCCCCACTCATGTCCAACTCATGTCCCCCTGCACCCCCACCACCAGCATCCAGGGGCACCCTCCACCAGGCCCCCACTCATGTCCAACTCATGTCCCCCTGCACCCCACACCCCAGCAGTCAGGGGCACCCTCCACCAGGCCCCCATACATGTCCCCCCAACACCTCATGACGATCCATAATCATGGCCCCCATGCCCCCTCAATACACTGCCCACGCCACCCCAGTCCGAACACACCACCAGGTATGACATCCACCCCACAAAGAAATCACCAGCACATGATGCATCCCAAATGCCTAGTCTGCACATCAACATATATCCGTCAAATCCACACAATGACAGCATGTGAATGATAAAACACACATTGCGACATGCATGAAACCAAAGAGAGAATACCACACATTGAAGTACCAAATGATAATATATTAAACAGAAAAGCAAGGCAATGAAATGGAACAGAAGAAAATGGAAATAATAAATGAAATCCAGCATGTCCAATAAATGAAAAAGACGCATGAAATCCAAATGAAAAGCAATCCAAAAGCAAGTCTCCAAAGTGTCAGTCTGAGAAAATAAATCCAAGGTGCAAAAATAATAAAAAACCATTGATCCATGGGAAAAAAAAAATCAACAATCCAAATCCATTGTCAAACTATGTACAAAGTGAACATCCAGGGTCCATGTGCCCAATCCTTTAAATGAAACGTATGAAATAAAATCCTACCTAATGAAGAAATATATACAAGAAGTTGGGGCATTGTCCAAGCGCCCCAAAACAAAACAAAACCGAAAGGAAACTTAAATCTAAAGAACTATTTACAAGGGCAGCGGGCTAGTCCGACGGCTCACTTCTGGATGTTCCGGGCCAGGGCATCATCGAACTTCTGCTCAATGTCCCGGAGGCGGTCCTCTTCCATGGCCCGAGGGTCCACAGGGATGATGACATGTTCTCCTCCAACTCCCTGCGGATTGCCTCAAGGCACTCGGCCCGCCTCAGGGCCCTCCGCATGGAGTTCTCCGCCCTTACCATCGTAAGCCGTGCCTCTTCCGCCCGCTGCCGCTCCGCATCTATGGCGTGGCCCAACCGCTGCCACACGGAAGACACTTCCCGTCCTGGGTCCTCCTGCCATTCGGCCGATGCCTGCCCCTCCGATGTCGAAGGCCCCGAGCCATCATGGCTCCCACCTCGTTGCTGCTGCTGCTGTGCCTGTGCCCGTGCCCTGGCTCCTGCTGCCTGCACATCCTCCACCGGCCAGGGTGCAGTCGTTGATGTGGCCACCACTGCTGGACGTCCGACTCCCGGCTGTGGCAGGGATGTGTTCTCCACCAGCCGGGCTGCACTGTCAGGGGCAGCTCCACAGGGCACCCAGGTGACAAATGGGTGGAAAGATGGCACGGAGGACGACTGGTGGATAGGGTGTTCAGTTGAGGAGGGGGTCGGAACAAGCTCCAGCAAACGGAGGACTCCGGCCTGGGTGACCTGTCCCAGTAGGCCAACGCGGTCAACGAGCCATTCGAGATGACGTGCAGTCTCCCCATGAAAAGACTGCAGGTAACCTCGCATGGCCCGTTGACGCAGCGCCACACCAGTCAGGACAGGCTCAACCCGTACCTGGATAGCCACGTCCACAGGCAGAGGAAGGCCAGTTGTTGTAAGCTCATCCCCTGCCTGAAAACGGGTCTGGACGTAGGCATCCCTGCTGGTGCAAGATGATGCAGTGACAGGATCAGGGACAGGATTGCACACAGGCACCTCCGCGGCGGCCTGTGCTGCCTCCTGTCCCTGGTCCTGCACTGCATCACTAGCACCAGTGGAATCCCCACCTCCAGTCCCCATCTCTGTCGCTTGCACGGCCTCCTCCTCCACCAAACCCCCCACCAACTTGGATGACTCTGTGCCATCTTCCCCCGTTGGGCAATATGGGGTCCCAGCTGCCCCTTCTGCTGCCGGCCGAGGAGTCCAACTCCAAACACCGCCTCTTGGACCTCCCCCCGGCAGCTGTGGCCTGGGACGCGGCACCCGACTCCTCACTCCCCGACGAGATGACAACCTGGGAGGGGAGCCGGGCCTTGCGTCTCTGGCTGGCGGTGCAATCCCTGCCGCTGTGCTCCACAGCACCTCTCCGCCCTCTTCATCAGTTGACGCTGCAGACAGGGAGAAATAAAACACAGGCATCAGGGGACTGTACAATGGACACATACACACATGACAGTTGTACATGAGTGGCATTGGCAAACCTCAGACATGGCATCACAATCGCCAACAAACATGTCATTTCAACTCGCACACATGAGCCATACCACAGCCATATCGCAACAGCCAGCACCATCCATACACATACAACGGCATGAGCAGCCAAAGGTGAGCCAGACATCACATGCAACACAGGGAGTGCACTACACATGCACACACACCACCACACTTGCATGCATGTGTACACCTCTGCCAACTGTTGCAGTGTTGAGATCAGCATCCATGTCACATCTGCCAATCAGTCTTCCACATCCCGGTGTCACATGCATCCATGTTGCATCACTGTTGCCCCCTTGTCAAATACACACACATGCACATGTACACAGTGCAGATACATGTAGCTGAAACCAACATCCATGTGTGACATCACGAACATGCCTACTTACATACACATTCATTCAAACATGTGTGCCCACACATCTGCATTTGGCATGCAAGCCTACACATGCAAGCACCATCCATGTCTCACAGATGAGAGCCCTCGCATGTGTTAGCCTCACGGCCCTGTACACCCCCCCTACTTGGCCCCATTAAAACACATGTACAACCTGCACACTACTGGCACACCACCACACGCACAGCTTACAATCAGGATGCATGTACACTTACCACTCGACTCCAGACGGCTCTGCCTCTCAAGGACCTGGACGTGGAGCGCTGGGGATATGCGTTCGAGGACCCTCATCTGATCTTCCGACAAGTGGCCCCGGCGCCCCTTAGCATCTGCTGCCTTCAAGAGGCGCTGGGCCTTGTTGAGAGTCCTGGACCTGAAGTCCTCCCAGTGCTTCTTGACATGATGGAATAGTCGGACTGCCACCCCCTCAGTGTTGATGGCAGTCACGATGTCCGTCCAGATCCCAGTCCGTCCTTCTTTGTCAGCGCGCAAACTTCTGAAGAGGGCATCATACTGCCCCAGGGCTTGCTCCACCAGGACACCAACTTCGGTGGCAGTGAAGCTGGTGCCCCTCTGCCTCTCTGGCCGGTTGTTGCCAGAGGTGCCAGATGTTGCAGTGCCCGACATGACAACCCCAGAGGCAGGAGTGGGTGGGCAACTGGGTCCTGGGGCTGGTCTGTGGAGCGATGGAATCTCAGTCGGGAGTCTTCGGTTCCAGCAGGGGTGGTCACAGCAACAGCACCCCTGGCTGATGTGCAGGCAGCAAATGGCAGGGCACGTGGGCAGAAGGCAATCAGGCAGCAGCAGATGGCAGGTGGGAGCGTGCTCGGGGCTCTGGGGGCCAGTAATTCGGCCTTCTGGGCAGGAGCGTGGTCTTCCGTGTGCTTACGCGTGGCCAGCTTGATACGGAGTGATTTGGTACGTGAAAATCCAGCACGTCTGCGTGTAATTCGAGGAAAGGGCCTTAGCGCGTAAGCGCGTCAGCACACGTATGCAAATTCATTGGCCCAAAGGCCCCCAGCGTGTAGGTGTGTCTATGAGGTTACACGCACGTGCGTTTTCCATGGCGCGTAGAAAAAATAAGCACGTCAGAGTGTCATAGCGTGTAATTGGTGGAAAGGGCCTCAGCGCGTATGTGCGTCTGTGACGTGCGTGCGCGGGCGTTTCCCTGTACAAGAGTGCATGTTACACATCCAATGACTGCACGTCAGAGTGTCAGCTCGTGTAATTGGAGGATAGGGCCTTAGCGCGTACACGCGGAAGTGACGCTGGACGTGTGGGCATGTTTAAAAGGTACGTGTAGAACGCCATTTCCTTGTACGTGCTTTTCGTGGAGAGCGAGTGGGTGAAATCTGTACTTCTTGTCGGTTCACACGCGATTTACTTCACGGCGTTCCAAGTTCGTACTCCCTGTTACCTCTGACCGCTTTTTCTCTTTTTGTCTTTTTCCTGGGCCTGTTTCATCAAACAGCGTTCACTTCTTCTGTTGTCCCGTCTCCTCAGACAGCGTGCAATTCTTCTTTTGGCGGGGGTGTTGCCAACGCGCACACGTGCGTCTTTTTCACGCTATTTTTCCAAGCAGACGGTGAGTCGCGCACGTATTTAACATCTGTGCTTGCCCTGTGTATCGCGTAACCCTTCAGAGGTCATTCTAGGCTGTGTGTGACATGCATACGTTCATTTTTGTGTTTCTGGGTGCCACAGCGTAGTGCAGGTTTATTTTCCCACACACGTGGTCTAGGAGGGGTTGCGTGCACATTATCTCCCTTTTTTGGGGTGCCTGTGCGTTGCGTGACCCGTCATCTTCCCCCAGGGGTCATATACAGCCTTGCTAGAGCACTAGGGTATGAATTCCATCTAGTACCCTACCCCTTTGACCCCCAATTGCCCAGCATAATAGTTTACTGCAACTCCGATACGCACAACAACATCAGTGCCATGGTTGGGAGGCGAGCACGCGGTAAGGGTGGCAAAGGTGGCCGAGCCTCAAGAGGTGGCTGTGGTGGATACGGTAGGGGACGTGGCCAGGACTTGCAGGGTGCCCCTAGCCCCCCATGTGTGGGTGACCAGTCAGGGACACCCATGCCCCCCCCCTGGTTGAGGGTAACGTGGCTGACACAATCCCTGCTCAGCCCTGGTTGGACCAGCCCATTGTGGCACCAGACCTTGCACAGGGTGACTCTATGGCTGACTTCCAGGTCAGCAGGTCTAGGCCACATGTGGCGGGGTGGTCATCAGCTGCCCCGAGTAGGCAGGGTGGGGAGGCTGCAGGGGCAGCTGTGGCTCCATCCACCCCCGCTCTGAGTCTCCCAGCCAGGACAGTGTCGGTCCCAGTCCATCCTGCTGACGTTCCCCCTGACTACATCACACTTCAGCTAATGCCTGCACCAAGTCCCATGGTGAGTGTTCATTCCCACACTGTTAGTCCACAGTCCACCGGGGCTCCTGCCCCTAGTGTCCAGAGCAGCGTAGGACACTCAGGATCCCCACCACCTTCCAAGCGGAAGAGGAAGAGTGCTCGTCCAGTACAGGCTGATGCCCCAGACACGGCTACACAGTCCGGCCCACCAAGGAAGCCCAGCTTCAATCAGGCTGAACTTGATGCACTTGTGGAGTATGTGTCCGCACATGACAGCGAAATGGTGATTACTGCAGGATGCAAGACCACACCTGCACAACGTCTGGCACACTGACAGACCATCGCGGACATCATAAGTGCCCTTGGATTCGTGAGGCGCACAGCTAATGATTGCTACAAGCGCTGGAATGACCTGAAGCGCAGGGCAAAGAAAAAGCTGGCCTCAAGTCATGCCGCTACTCTAGTGACTGGAGGTGGGTCTCAAGCAGAGGACATTGAACTCACTCCACATGAGTATGTTGCTGGGACCTATGTCACGGAGGAACAGATCCAAGGCGTGGGAGACCTGCCAGATTACAAGGCATTGTCCGGTGAGTGCACATGCATGTGTGTGTCATCCATGTGCATGGTGTGTGTGTGAGGGCTTCTGATTGAGTGCCAGGTGAGGGTGTATGTGCCTGAGTGGTTTGGGTCACCCATGTGCTTCATCCAATACATTCTGCGCACCAGGATTTGGGTATTGCAGTATCCCTTGTGGCAACTGTAGACATTTAGCCCAACCTCACGCCAGTTGCCCTTGAAGTGTCATCTTGCCACAACATTGTTGCGTATTATTCTGTGTTCATTCAGGCTGATTGTTTGCATTCCACCACTTTCACTAGGCATTTCTCAATCCTATTGTGTGACATGGCTATGGTACATGCCATCTGTGTGATGGCATGTGTCATGTATGTGTATTGGACATGCCAATCACAGGGCAATGTGTGATGGCACTGCTAGCCAGCATGCAGCAAATGTGTTGGCCTTCCATCTTGGTGTCATCAATGTGTGGCATTTGCCTCCCCTTCATACGCAGTGACTGTGCATGCATGGGAGGGTTATAGTCATGTGGGACATGTGTCAATGAAGTACCGGTTCTGTTGCTTCTCAGCCCTAATTGTGTGCCATGGTGCTAATGCCTGTTCCCATTTCTTTTCTTTCATGTCTTTGCAGGGGATGACGCACTTGATACTCCTGGGGTTGTGGAGATGGTGCAGACCCAGGAGGGGTCTCAGGCCCGACCGGGCACCAGTGAGGGACCTGGTGTGGTGGTGGGTGAGAACCCACACTTGCTGCAGACCATTATCTCAAGGGGTGTCTCTGGGTGCACCTCCCCCGAGCTCTATTCAGGTGTCGATTCGGATGATGAGACCTATGTGCGGTTGCAGGTAAGTGTTTCTGGGAGGGATTCTGTACTGTCCAACCCACCTGCACCAGGGGTAGAACCCTGAATGGGATGTCAGTGTTGGTAGGTCCGCCTTTGGTGGTTACGGATGCAGGGTCACACTCCGCAACATCTGATCCTGTTCCTGGGCCAGCAGATCAGAGGGGGAATGCAGTCCTGCAGCCTCAGGCAGTGCCGGCACAGCAAGGCGCAGTTCGCCTTGCCCCAGACAGGTGTGGTGCCCGCCGACGCGGTGGCCGTACGCCACCTGGCAATACAGCATAGGAGCAATCCATATACGGTATGGCAAACCAACAGGCAGCATCATCTGAGATGATGGCTCAGGCCATGGATAGGGTGGCCACTTCCATTGTCCCCCAAGAAAGGCTGATGGAACAACTACAGCAGGCAACAGACTCCATTTGCCAGTGACACAGGGAGGACATGTTGGCATCCAACAGGGACAGACGGGCGGCACTGGAGACTCTGCGGGAAGCCATTTCTATTGAGTCCCAGGGCCACAGGGAAGCCCTGAGGGTGGAACTCTGTCAGCTCAGGGTGACTCTTGTTGAGCTTGAGGCTTCAACTGACACGAGGACAGAACAGCAGCTGGAGCGGCTCCAACGTATGCTCTCAGCTGAGATGCAGGCAACTAGGGAGGAGGTCCAGGCATCCCGTGAGTTGTTGCATGGGGACCTCCGCACGATTATCCTCCAGAACCAGATCTTCCACACCCGCATGCTTGCTGCCATGGAGGACCAGACTAGGGCTTTGCGTGGGCTGCCTCCCATAGTGCCACCACCTCCTGATGCAGCTGCAGAGGGTGAGGAGAGCGACAGCAGCGATTCTCTCACAATAGGGTAGCCGTGCAGGCCATGAGCCCATGGAGGTGTTTTTTTTTTCGCAAAATCCACACAGGTGGGTTTTGGTGTGCACCCTGTCCTCAGACCTCCTGGGTGGCCTCCCCACCCACCTGGCCCATACATGGCCATTTTTGATTTTTGATTTTTGATTTTTGATTTTTGAATTTTGAATTTTGATTTTTGATTTTTGATTTTTTTTACAGTGTGTTGCCTTGCGTGACTCCCGTGGGCATACACTGTATTGTGGCTGGGCACATGCAGGCTTGTCCTGAATTTGGGTTAGATGCTTGGGTTTGTGTGACACACACCCCTCCTGCTTCCCGTTTCCATGGGCTTGCAAAGGGTGTGCTCAAGTGACATTGACTTACAAAGTGATGTTGGGCACTCATTTGATGTGTGGGCAGTCTGTAGTCAATACTGTGTATACATTCCTAGTGCATATTGTTGTTGTATTGTACACTGCATGGTGTATTGATATGTGCCTCTGCATCCATCTCATCCTCCTAATTTGCAGGTCCATTCCTCATGTCTTCACAAGGCGGTCTACTTTGGAAATGGAGTCCATTTTGTAAGCAGTGCACCTACACTTTTGCGTGGCGCTAACACTGTACAGTTGGACGTGGTCGAAGTGCTGGCATTATCAGGTAGTGAGACTACCAATTTTTCAAATCCGTACTGTCATGTTTATGGTAGGTTGGAGGTTGTGTAGGTGAATAGTATTATTGGTAAATATTTGGTAAGGTGTGTTGTTGGTCCTGCATTACTGTGAGCATTTCATGTGTGGCCAGTTTCCATTAGGGACACTGTACTTTGTGACACTTGTGTCATGTTGTGGGGATTAATTTGTTTGCTCTCACATAGCATGACATGCCATGGTGTGTTGTGTGGCGGTGCCGGGGAGGGGTTGGGTGACATGGCACTGTTCTCATGTTGTATTTTGCAAGTGGGTATTCATTTTTGCTGCATAGAAGTGTGTCTTTTGATGACACTGCATTGGTGGTGTTTGTGTAGGTAGGGATGCACACATTGTGACACTTCCAGGTGAACAATCTCAGGCTGCTATTGTTCTGACAGTTGACTGTCCCTTAATTCATCAGAATTGTCAGATTGAGTCATCATTGATTGTCAGATGGTATGTGCCAGGGCTGTGTGCACTCCACAGGGGTGTGATTTCTATGTGAAGTAATTAGCCACCAGCTGCGTACGGGCTGCCTCACCCCATGCCCTTTCCCCTCCCATGCGCAGCGGGCGTGCATGTGGTTGGGGATGTGGGGGCACCACCATGTCCACAGCCAGGCCCCGGCGTGTTGCAACATTGTGCAGGACACATGCTGCCACTATGATCCTGCACACTACTGAGGGAGTGTATAACAGCTGCCCGCCACAACGGTCAAGGGAGCGAAAGCGTGACTTGAGCACTCCGAATGTGCGCTCCACTATGCCCCGGGTTGCAATATGGGCTGTGTTGTATCTTACCGCTGGAGGCGTGATGGGGTTCCGAATTGGTGTCATCATGTGGGTGCTCAGAGGGTAGGCACTGTCCCCTGGGGAGGTGGTGATGGGGATCATTAGTGGGGTAGTGACATTACTATGTTTCTGTCATGCATGCGTGTGCTGTGGCATTTATACTCACCAAGCAGCCATGCATCGCCATGCCGCCCAGCTTCCATGTCCCGGTTTAGGGTTGACATCCTGTAAATGAAGCTATCGTGAGTGGACCCTGGATAGTTGGCATATACTGAGGTGATGATTCCCTTGGCATCACATACTAACTGGACGTTGATGGAATGCCAGTGCTTGCGGTTTCTATAGATGTGCTCAGATGCCCTGGGGGGACGTAGAGCCACATGGGTGCAATCAATGCCACCTAGCACTTTGGGGAATTGTGCCACCGTGTAGAAATCCTGGCTGACAGCCTGCCTTTCTGCAGGTGTTCTGGGCAGGTATATGTGCCTGCGGACTGATGGGCATGCAGTAATGATGGCCAACACCTGGTGTAGGCACTGTGACTGCGTGGCCTGTGACACCCCCCCACTATGGCACTTGTCCGCTGGAATGATCCGGTAGCCAAGAAGTGCAGTACACTGAGGACCTTCTCCAGGGGGCTGAGTGCTTGGGAGCACAGGGTGGGTGATGTGAGGTCATCCTCCCACTCACTGACCAGGTCGAGTATTATGTGAGGTGGAAACCTGTACCTCCCATACACCTGGTCATCAGGCATACCAAAAAGGCTGGTTCTGGTTGTAAAGATTCTGGCCCTGACTATCCTCCTCCTCCTCCTGCGGTATCCCACGGCCACTGCTGCTAGGAACGGTATATTCATCCTGGCGTCTGAGCTTGTTTGTTGTTTGCGCACACTTTTATGCTGCGCGGGACGTGTGCCTGCTTCATGCTGGCGTACGTGTTTCCTGATTGGACCTTTTTTTTTGGCGCGTTGTAGGCGACCATGTAAATCTTCCCGCCCACCCCAGGAATACACGTAACACACTCTCCCAGGCCCAGTCGCGTGTAAATATTCCCGCCCACCCCAGGAATACACGTACCCCACTCTCCCAGGCCGAGTCGCGTGTGGAAGTTCACACGAACCCCGTAATACACGTACCCTGCTGATATCGCGTGTGGAAGTTCACGCGGACCCGTAATACACGTACCCTGCTGATATCGCGTGTGGAAGTTCACGCGGACCCGTAATACATGTACCCTGATGAAATCGCGTGTAAGACTACCCGCGCACCCCTGAAAAACACGTACCCAGGCCAATCGCATTGCTGGGGGGTGGGGGTGCAGGGAGACATGAGTGGGGGCCTGTGGAGGGTGCCCCTGGATGCTGGGGGGTGGGGGTGCAGCAAGACATGAGTGGGGGCCTGGTGGAGGGTGCCCCTGGATGCTGGGGGGTGGGGGTGCTGGGAGACATGAGTGGGGGCCTGGTGGAGGGTGCCCCTGACTGCTGGGTGGTGGGGGTGCTGGGAGACATGAGTGGGGGCCTGGTGGAGGGTGACCCTGACTGCTGGGGGGTGGGGGTGCAGGGAGACATGAGTGGGGGCCTGGTGGAGGGTGCCCCTGGATGCTGGGGGGTGGGGGTGCAGGGAGACATGGGTGGGGCCTGGTGGAGGGTGACCCTGACTGCTGGGGGGTGGGAGGGGGTGGGAGACATGAGTGGGGGCCTGGTGGAGGGTGCCCCTGGATGCTGAGGGGTGGGGGTGCAGGGAGACATGAGTGGGGGCCTGGTGGAGGGTGCCCCACAGTGCTGGGGTGTGGGGGTGCAGGGGGACATGAGTTGGACATGAGTGGGGGCCTGGTGGAGGGTGCCCCTGACTGCTGGGGGGTGAGGGGGTGGGAGACATGAGTGAGGGCCTGGTGAAGGGTGCCCCACAGTGCTGGGGGGTGGGGGTGCAGGGAGACATGAGTTGGACATGAGTGGGGGCCTGGTGGAGTTGCCCCTGGATGCTGGGGGGTGGGGTTGCAGGGAGACATGAGTGGGGGCCTGGTGGAGGGTGCCCCTGACTGCTGGGGGGTGGGGGTGCTGGGAGTCATGAGTGGGGGCCTGGTGGAGGGTACCCCTGACTGCTGGGGGTGGGGGGGAGACATGAGTGGGGGCCTGGTGGAGGGTGCCCCTGACTGCTGGGGGGTGGGGGTGCTGGGAGACATGAGTGGGGGCCTGGTGGAGGGTGCCCCACAGTGCTGGGGGGTGGGGGTGCAGGGAGACATGAGTGGGGGCCTGGTGGAGGGTGCCCCACAGTGCTGGGGGGTGGGGGTGCAGGGAGACATGAGTTGGACATGAGTGGGGGCCTGGTGGAGGGTGCCCCTGGATGCTGGGGGGTGGGGGTGCTGGGAGACATGAGTGGGGGCCTGGTGGAGGGTGCCCCTGGATGCTGGGGGGTGGGGGTGCAGGGAGACATGAGTGGGGGCCTGGTGGAGGGTGCCCCTGGATGCTGGGGGGTGGGGGTGCTGGGAGACAAGAGTTGGACATGAGTGGGGGCCTGGTGGAGGGTGCCCCTGGATGCTGGGGGGTGGGGGTGCTGGGAGACATGAGTGGGGGCCTGGTGGAGGGTGCCCCTGGATGCTGGGGGGTGGGGGTGCTGGGAGACATGAGTGGGGGCCGGGTGGAGGGTGCCCCTGACTGCTGGGGGGTGGGGGTGCTGGGAGACATGAGTGGGGGCCTGGTGGAGGGTGCCCCTGACTGCTGGGGGGTGGGGGTGCTGGGAGACATGAGTGGGGGCCTGGTGGAGGGTGCCCCTGGATGCTGGGGGGTGGGGGTGCAGGGAGACATGAGTGGGGGCCTGGTGGAGGGTGCCCCTGGATGCTGGGGGGTGGGGGTGCTGGGAGACATGAGTGGGGGCCGGGTGGAGGGTGCCCCTGACTGCTGGGGGGTGGGGGGTGGGAGACATGAGTGGGGGCCTGGTGGAGGGTGCCCCTGACTGCTGGGGGGTGGGGGTGCTGGGAGACATGAGTGGGGGCCTGGTGGAGGGTGCCCCTGGCTACTAGGGGGTGGGGGGGAGACATGAGTGGGGGCCTGGTGGAGGGTGCCCCTGGATGCTGGGGGGTGGGGGTGCAGGGCGACATGAGTGGGGGCCTGGTGGAGGGTGCCCCACAGTGCTGGGGTTGGGGGTGCAGGGAGACATGAGTTGGACATGAGTGGGGGCCGGGTGGAGGGTGCCCCTGGATGCTGGGGTGTGGGGGTGCAGGGAGACATGAGTGGGGGCCTGGTGGAGGGTGCCCCTGGATGCTGGGGGGTGGGGTGCTGGGAGACATGAGTGGGGGCCTGGTGGAGGGTGCCCCTGGATGCTGGGGGTGGGGGTGTAGTGAGACATGAGTGGGGGCCTGGTGGAGGGTGCCCCACAGTGCTGGGGTGTGGGGGTGCAGGGGGACATGAGTTGGACATGAGTGGGGGCCTGGTGGAGGGTGCCCCTGACTGCTGGGGGGTGGGGGTGCTGGGAGACATGAGTGGGGGCCTGGTGGAGGGTGCCCCTGGATGCTGGGGGGTGGGGGTGCAGGGAGACATGAGTGGGGGCCTGGTGGAGGGTGCCCCTGGATGCTGGGGGGTGGGGGTGCAGGGAGACATGGGTGGGGCCTGGTGGAGGGTGACCCTGACTGCTGGGGGGTGGGAGGGGGTGGGAGACATGAGTGGGGGCCTGGTGGAGGGTGCCCCTGGATGCTGAGGGGTGGGGGTGCAGGGAGACATGAGTGGGGGCCTGGTGGAGGGTGCCCCACAGTGCTGGGGTGTGGGGGTGCAGGGGGACATGAGTTGGACATGAGTGGGGGCCTGGTGGAGGGTGCCCCTGACTGCTGGGGGGTGAGGGGGTGGGAGACATGAGTGAGGGCCTGGTGAAGGGTGCCCCACAGTGCTGGGGGGTGGGGGTGCAGGGAGACATGAGTTGGACATGAGTGGGGGCCTGGTGGAGTTGCCCCTGGATGCTGGGGGGTGGGGTTGCAGGGAGACATGAGTGGGGGCCTGGTGGAGGGTGCCCCTGACTGCTGGGGGGTGGGGGTGCTGGGAGTCATGAGTGGGGGCCTGGTGGAGGGTACCCCTGACTGCTGGGGGTGGGGGGGAGACATGAGTGGGGGCCTGGTGGAGGGTGCCCCTGACTGCTGGGGGGTGGGGGTGCTGGGAGACATGAGTGGGGGCCTGGTGGAGGGTGCCCCACAGTGCTGGGGGGTGGGGGTGCAGGGAGACATGAGTGGGGGCCTGGTGGAGGGTGCCCCACAGTGCTGGGGGGTGGGGGTGCAGGGAGACATGAGTTGGACATGAGTGGGGGCCTGGTGGAGGGTGCCCCTGGATGCTGGGGGGTGGGGGTGCTGGGAGACATGAGTGGGGGCCTGGTGGAGGGTGCCCCTGGATGCTGGGGGGTGGGGGTGCAGGGAGACATGAGTGGGGGCCTGGTGGAGGGTGCCCCTGGATGCTGGGGGGTGGGGGTGCTGGGAGACAAGAGTTGGACATGAGTGGGGGCCTGGTGGAGGGTGCCCCTGGATGCTGGGGGGTGGGGGTGCTGGGAGACATGAGTGGGGGCCTGGTGGAGGGTGCCCCTGGATGCTGGGGGGTGGGGGTGCTGGGAGACATGAGTGGGGGCCGGGTGGAGGGTGCCCCTGACTGCTGGGGGGTGGGGGTGCTGGGAGACATGAGTGGGGGCCTGGTGGAGGGTGCCCCTGACTGCTGGGGGGTGGGGGTGCTGGGAGACATGAGTGGGGGCCTGGTGGAGGGTGCCCCTGGATGCTGGGGGGTGGGGGTGCAGGGAGACATGAGTGGGGGCCTGGTGGAGGGTGCCCCTGGATGCTGGGGGGTGGGGGTGCTGGGAGACATGAGTGGGGGCCGGGTGGAGGGTGCCCCTGACTGCTGGGGGGTGGGGGGTGGGAGACATGAGTGGGGGCCTGGTGGAGGGTGCCCCTGACTGCTGGGGGGTGGGGGTGCTGGGAGACATGAGTGGGGGCCTGGTGGAGGGTGCCCCTGGCTACTAGGGGGTGGGGGGGAGACATGAGTGGGGGCCTGGTGGAGGGTGCCCCTGGATGCTGGGGGGTGGGGGTGCAGGGCGACATGAGTGGGGGCCTGGTGGAGGGTGCCCCACAGTGCTGGGGTTGGGGGTGCAGGGAGACATGAGTTGGACATGAGTGGGGGCCGGGTGGAGGGTGCCCCTGGATGCTGGGGTGTGGGGGTGCAGGGAGACATGAGTGGGGGCCTGGTGGAGGGTGCCCCTGGATGCTGGGGGGTGGGGTGCTGGGAGACATGAGTGGGGGCCTGGTGGAGGGTGCCCCTGGATGCTGGGGGTGGGGGTGTAGTGAGACATGAGTGGGGGCCTGGTGGAGGGTGCCCCACATTGCTGGGGGGTGGAAGTGCAGGGGGACATGAGTTGGACATGAGTGGGGGCCTGGTGGAGGGTGCCCCTGGATGCTGGGGGTGCAGGGAGACATGAGTGGGGGCCTGGTGGAGGGTGCCCCTGGATGCTGGTGGTTGGGGGTGCTGGGAGACATGAGTGGGGGCCTGGTGGAGGGTGCCCCTGGATGCTGGGGGGTGGGGGTGCAGGGAGACATGAGTGGGGGCCTGGTGGAGGGTGCCCCTGGATGCTGGGGGGTGGGGGTGCTGGGAGACATGAGTGGGGGCCTGGTGGAGGGTGCCCCTGGATGCTGTGGGGTGGGGGTGCTGGGAGACATGAGTGGGGGCCTGGTGGAGGGTGCCCCTGACTGCTGGGGGGTGAAGGGGGGTGGGAGACATGAGTGGGGGCCTGGTGGAGGGTGCCCCTGTATGCTGGGGGTTGGGGTGCTGGGACACATGTGTTGGTGGGCAGTAGTGCAAGGTGACATGTGAGTTGGTTGGGGGGCATGGCCATGGTGGATGGGCTGCCTGCGGGACATGTTCAGGGGTGCAGGATAGTCCCCTATGGTGTGGGCCACCTGCAGGGGCCGTGGAGGGTGTAGAGGGAACACCTGGGAGGACCCACACGGCCAATTCACATGTAGTACTCCCTGGCACCCCCGAAATACACGTAGGCTGCTGGATTCGCGTGTGGAAGTTCCCGCGCACCCAGAGTACACGTACCCTGCTGAAATCGCGTGTGGAACTTCACGCGCACACCGAAATGCACGTACCCTGCAAATTCGCATGTGAAACTTCACGCGCACCTTGGAATACACGTACCCTGCTGAAATTGCGTGTGAAACTTCACGCGCACCCCGAAATACACGTACCAAGGGCAATCGCGTGTGGAACTTCCCACGCACCCCGAAATACACGTACCCAGGCCAATCGCATGTGGAACGTCCCGCGCACCCCGAAATACACGCACACGCTATTTTTCACACAGCGGGTGTCCGTGTTTGTCCGTACCCCTTTGCACCTCATTTGTCCTAGAGGGCCACAGTATGGATCATTCATCATAGCTGTATATAGGTGCTTTTTGTTAGCGCACATTTTGCCGCACATTTATTTCAGGCGCAGGGACGCTACCGCCTGCTTTCTTGTGGCGGACTTGTTTAGCCCTGTGCGCGTCTTTGCCCGTGCGCTGGTTTGCCATATTCAATTCCATGAATACGAGTTGTAGGTGAGCGTGCCGGCGTTCCGCGCACTTGCTTCCTGTACTTCACCCGTGATGCCCATATTTTCACACGTTGTTCCCCATTCCGAGCGTTACGCCCTGTGTTCCGCCTACTTTTGTTATGTGCGCTGCGCTATGTGTGATTTCGCTGTGGCCATGGCGCACGCCGTTGGATGACCTGTGAGCCGGCGTGCGCCGCACACTTTTTCAGCGCACAGCCAATATTTTTCTCGCGCACGGACTTCCATGAATCGATGTGCGCTGGTTTCCCTGCGATTTTTGCTCTTGCACTGCGATTCGCATGTTTTGGCACCTCTGCGCCGGAATTTTTGGCGCACATTAATTCCATGAATCGGCCTGAGAGTCTCCAGATATCGTGGATTTCTACATAGTCTACAAGTCCTTAAGTTTCTATACGTATTAGTTCTCTGTCTAGTACTTGATTTGTTTCCAGTCTGTTGAATAAAAAGCATGCATTCCTGCCTCTTGTTTCTAAATGGAAATTGGGAAATATAGATTTTGCCCCATATCATAGTACAAAACACCTTAATTTAATCTACTACTGAAGTTTGTATTTCTAAATGATTTAGATTACTCAACCGATCAAATGTAAAGGTTTTAATTTTTGCTTCCTTAAATAAAAAAATGACTTTCTTATAGTTAGATGAACTCTTTGTAATGAGTTATCCAATAAACTCTCACCTGCGTTTTTCTCTTCATTGTTCTAAATCTTGAGTAGCCCACATGACGTAATAGGAAGATTGAAAAAGTAAGTGGTGAGATGCATTTTAATAAGGGTTCATTGTGTCATTTTTAAAGCAGGTTTTTGTTATTGATACCAACCAATACCTGATAATTAATTAACAATAATGAAATTCATCCTTTTTTTTTACAAACAAAACCAATATATTGTTCGCCATAAAGTTATAATGAATTTGTATTCAACACCCAACCCTTATTCTATGTGACACACAAAACTAAATCAAAATCAGGTTTTTGTTATGTCATGTTGTGTGACGTTATGCTATGCTATGTAATGTTATTGGAATTTAAGGAGTGCACCTCTGCTATCTGCAATGCCTCCAGGTGCACATGAGGATCTGAGCTACTGAGGTTAGAGTTAGGTTAGCAGGGAAGGAAATGCTAAATGGCTTTATGGTTGTGTTGAGGCATGCATACAAAAAGTACCCTAAGCAGTGTGTGGATCTGTATCTAGGTGTTATGTTTTGAGAGCATAGAGGTGGCCTTTTTATCCAGAGGGAAGTCTCACATGCTCGTGATGAAAGGATGCATTGCCTGGGACCTTGATATGTGCGTTTATTGTAGATATGTAGCATTATTTTGTTTGATGTCTTTTGGGAGGGCTAGTCAGTTGCTGTGAGTGATTGGCTTACTTGGTACGCATATGCATGTTGTCTGACTGTAAAGCTTGAGGATGATAGCGCACATAGGTCAGTGGTGGGATTGTGAGCAAATTAGAGCATCCATCTGGTGTTTCCATGGTAATGTCTCGTTGGGGATGCCCTTTTGGTGATGCCTCGGTAAGGGTGCTTTTCAAGTAAGGTCCTGGAGTGGGCTGGTATCTCTGGCAGTGGCTGACCTAGAGGAGAGTGGGAAACGCAGGGTTGAGTGGAAGGCATAGCAAGCATACTTCAGTGGGTACCTAGTACACTGTGAGAATAATGCCCAAGGAGAGTTCGGAGATAAGATGCCATAGACTCCGGTGTAGTCCAGATGGGGTCCCTAAAAACAGCTGTGAGCCAGTGAACTGAAATGTGAATGAGCACCAGAGAGCAGGAACTTAGTATGGCGCTGATTGCAAGGGGCAACAATGGGGCACCACGTAGCAACATCTCAGAGGGGAAAAATGACTGTGCGACACATGTCCGGAAACCCCAGTGGGTAAAATCACAGTGTGGCGCTAAGGAGAAGTAGAGCATCCGGTACAAAGTAGAACAGAGAGCAAATAAGCAAGGGCTGCAATCAAACAATCAACCAATCCATCAAGCCACATGTAGCATGTGGACTAGCAACGCATGATAAGGGCATGTCAAGGCACTCTATAGTAGATACATGTTCACATCTCTCTGTGGACTAGCAAAGCATGATAAGGGCATGTCAAGGCACTCTATAGTAGATACATGTTCACATCTCTCTGTGGACTAGCAAAGCATGATAAGGGCATGTCAAGGCACTCTATAGTAGATACATGTTCACATCTCTCTGTGGACTAGCAAAGCATGATAAGGGCATGTCAAGGCACTCTATAGTAGATACATGTTCACATCTCTCTGTGGACTAGCAAAGCATGATAAGGGCATGTCAAGGCACTCTATAGTAGATACATGTTCACATCTCTCTGTGGACTAGCAAAGCATCATAAGGGCATGTCAAGGCACTCTATAGTAGATACATGTTCACATCTCTCTGTGGACTAGCAAAGCATGATAAGGGCATGTCAAGACACTCTATAGTAGATACATATTCACATCTCTCTGTGGACTAGCAAAGCATGATACGGGCATGTCAAGGCACTCTACAGTAGATACATATTCACATCTCTCTGTGGACTAGCAAAGCATGATAAGGGCATGTCAAGGCACTCTATAGTAGATACATATTCACATCTCTCTCTTTTCGCTCTCTCTATAGTGCAGATAAATCGAGTTGAAGTGATGTTAAGGTGGCTCTTAATCAATACAAAAACACACAATTCGGCAGGTATTGTGGGGTCCACTGCACTCTTTGCTGTTTATCTCTGCCTCTGCTTTGAGTTAGGTCTTTTTGATGAGAGGTCTTGAAAGTACATTTCTTTCTCGGCGATCAAGGCTCTTCTGAAGAATATGTGTGTGCGTTGGGCTGAAATCTTGGACACCCTTAAGTGGTACCGCAACATACTGCATATTGTATTTCATTTTGTATGGTTTGTGAAAATGATATCTTTGAAGGCTGTCCTGATTCTGTGAGTAGGGTGGCTCATGATTACACGCCTATGGTGAATGTTGATCATATGTGTCCCTGTGGCAGAATATATTATCTGCTGCATGAAGAAAGCCATGACCAGGAGATGTCATGTTCTTCTTATGACATCCAGAGATTTCCAACTCTCCAAAGCCTATTTCACTGTGGCCAACAAATCAATTTAAACGGAAAATGCAAGGAAAATGCATTGGGTTTGCAGGTAAAAAGGGATTGGTGATGTTGAAGTCACAGCGCCCGATTCACAAAGCGTTTTTCAATGGGATGAACCATATGAAAACACATTGTGAATCAGGTCCACAGTGTAGGAAACACACATTTCTGCTGCTACTTATTTCATTATAGAAGAATCAGAATGAAGTGTTCTGCCTCCCAACAAATTTAATTGAGAACTCAACTTTCTATTGTAAAAAAAGGACTAGATTGGCAGCAAGGAACAATTGTTAAACAAAACCAAAACACATCAGGGGGGAAAACCTTCTGTAGCGGGTTGTTAAATTGGACCTAATCTGCTATTAAGTCTGTATAAGACAACAGTACATGCCACCATCTATAGATCTGCACTGCCCTGGCTGCAATTACTCAGAGCATTGCTGCCCTGTTTTCCCCTCCCCTCTCCCTTGCACTCCCCCTCTCCCTTTCCCCTTGCACTTCTCGTTCTCACATTTGCACAATCGGAATGACACAAGGCCTAGTAAGATCGTTTGTCTTGACCTCTCTCTGTCTTCCCACCATTGTCTTGACGTGCCTAGAGACACTTGTGTACAGGTGTGTTATAAATGACTTATAATATCATATAATTAATGCACAAAGCCATGCGTTTTGCAAAAGAATTTTAATTCTGAAAATCCATCAATTAAATTTGCACTAATGGCCTGATTCTGATTTTGGCATAAAAATGGTCTTTGGTTATTTCTTCCACGTTCATTCTGACAGTGATATGGATGTCTGCCGTGGATGCTGTGCAACAAAGAGTGCAGATGGAGTCTTAATGTGCTTTGTGTGTGAAATTGTGTTTTTATTTACTGACAGTCTCGGCACCATTACGATAAATAAGTGTAGTGGTATTTAACTGGCAGCCCAATGACCTCCCACTTATCCTACACCTCTCATGCTCTTCACAGTGCCAAACTAGAGTCAATGCAAGGGGGTCTTATTTCCACTGTGATTCTGCCGAACCTGTTCTCTTGGCTGTGGTTTGCTAGATAGTAGGTAGGGACAGTGGGAATCTCGTTCGTTCATTCGTGCGCATCACTAATTAGATGATGAGGCATTTGGCTACCTTAAGAGTGTCATAGTTACTCCTGCCGCTATTGGCACAATGTTGTTAATGTACTACAAACTCAGTGCTTGGCTCCAAATGTGGTGAATACAGAACACCTCACCGACACCGTGGCAGTAATTAGTGGTGTTCCTAGGTGTGGGCAGTGGTCGAAGTGAGTGGGAGTGGTTGGGAGCGGTGCTCCTCTACTTTTTAAAATTATGTTTTACAGCTCCTATACTTTTATTTTAGAAACTGTTCCGGAACGGTTTCGTTTTAAAATAACAGTGTAGGAAGAGGTTGAAACTTGCACTTTCAGTGCAGTGCACTGAACATTCCCTTAAAGAGGAGGCAAATGTGTTTGGCGGTCCGTATTGTGTGTGGGAGGGGGTAGGGTGATGGGGTTTGTGAGAAGCGGGGCAGGCTAGCAGGGAACATAGTTCCACTACTTCTTTTCTTACACTTTGACCACTGGGTGTGGTTCATTGTGTTTACTGAAGGGTGAAATGGATGTGGTAGGTGTACTTAAGTGTGCTTATTGTGTTTACCTGCTGAGCAAATGGGGAGATGTACAGGCGGTCTGATGCAAAATAGCAACCGCCACAGCCTGGGATATTGTATATCTAAGTTTGTTATACTCAGGTTAATGCCTTGTCATTGGCATTGCCGCCCAAGAATCATATATTTGTGACAATTCAACCTTTATAATATCTAATCTCGCCCATGTATCAGAACCGCATAAGAATACATGTGGTTCAGGCACATTTCCATATCCGGCAGTTGCCATGACGGTTTCCAGACCACAAAGGCCACCGTAATTACAAAAACAAAAGTGGCATATGTTTCAATTAAGAGCCCCTTTCGGTTATGTTAGAAATACCAAAACTGTTGCAATTGCTTTTAAAGACAGATTAAGTATTTTAAACCGTTGCCAGAATCAAGCCATCAGTGGTTTATCTTTCAAAACTGTAATAAGTTGAACAAAGAGCTAGGATACATCCTACGTGTAGACTGTGCATTGAACAGCTAAACAGGGTTTGGACTCCCAACTCACTTGAAACAGATGGTCAGATTTAAGCAGACAAAAGCCCACATCCCTCGCCTTGTATATTTTCAGAAAATGCAAATATCTCATGCATTGGATAAACTTTGCACTGGCACCACGCTTTTGCGTGCCATTTACACCAAGGCAAAAATTGCCCTGGTGCAAACTTGCTTTGCATCAAAGCAGGTTTGCTCCTGGGCAAAATTGCACCACGCCAATGAAAAGGCTGTGTTGCCAGTCCAACTTGTTCTGTGATTATTCCCTCGGGAATGGTGTGCAGTAATTTGTGTCACTCATATCAGTGAAATGTACGTGAATCCATATGTTATGACAATATACACACAGCACCATTATAATCACTGTATAGGTTATTTGTCACATCATTAATAGAAAGTAGATTATCCACTGGTATAGGTTAAATATAGGATTTTAAATTTAATTTGATATGATATGGTGATGGCTGAGTACACAATGACTAAACACTTGACTTGATTATTATAATTATGTAAGCAAATTGACTGCTGTTATGAATCTAATGGATTAGGAGTTGTATTTTAAGATGTCCTTAAAAGTTTGATAAGCATTTGTGAAAGGTTTAATATGTGACCAAATCACAACATTAAAAAATAAATGATCCACCTCAAATAAAATCACAATTGTGTGTGTGTGTGTGTGTGTGTGTGTGAGCTACACAAATATTATTTTGATTTATGTTATGTTGCACATCTTAAAACTCAGGTTATTTTTGTTTCCACTCTGCAACGTTCTGCTTCACACAATTGTAAATTATAAATGTACAGTGCAGCGTAGATTTTCAAGCTGCAGTTTCCCAACCAGGCAAAAAGGTTGAGGCTGAGAAAAACCTACTAGTACGTGCCACAGTGTGAGCAGGTTGGTTTTGCGTGGCAGAAAGTGCACATTTCACTTGTAGTTAGTTTTGACACATCACAGATACATCATATAGCAACACAGAATGCGCAACAATTATATTAATGGTGCAGTTGTAGAAGTTATAGATAGGGCAGTCTTATAGGCCCTATGTTTAGAATTAGTACACAACGTTATATTTGCGAGGAGAGAGCTGAAGTAGATGGAAGATGGAGTCAGAAAGGTACTGTGGTAAGAGAGAGGTCAGTGTGTCGACAGGACCAAAGTGGTGCCATGATGGATTTTAAGGCCTAGTACACAATGAACCGAATGAAGGCCCTGATGTGGAGCTGCAGCTCTGTTTAGCGCAGTCCCAAGACAAATCCCTTTTCTGTCCTCTAAGAGAACCTGGGATCAGAGGTATCCGCATTGCACAGACAAATGCTAATTGCATCCGACTGCAGAACCTGAAAGTGGTGGGAACTGAACGTTAGCTGTGGGGAGGGATTGTAGGGATGCACCCTGTGAAGGACACATTCATGAGAATAGGGCACAAGATTTTGTGATGCCAATAGGCCAGGAGAAGATTTAGAGTAATATTGCCCTCACACAAGGAACAGACATCCCATTTGAACTACAAGTAGATGCAAAACCAAAGCAAATAAATCCCTGAAATTCAGACTCAAGAGTGGCGCACTTATAACATCATTACTGGGCACCTGGCGCTCCAAGTGGATGAGGGAGAGCAGTGTCTGAAACTGTCTGTGATTTGTAATAGGAGGAACAGAGGTGATGCCAGTAAATTTAGTACAAGGTTGGGGTGGGCAACATGCGTGCACTGCAGCATCTGGTATAATGATAAGGCCCATTGTCTTATCAAAGCAAAGTTGGCCTCGCTGGTCTTACTTTCAACATGTCTGGGTCACAAGGGTGCACATCACGTGATGCTCACAATTTATTAGTATATCAGAGTATACTCACTCCTAGCTGAAACATCAACAAAAAACCTAGCCAGACTCCAAACCACTCAAAACAACTCCCTCAGAGCAGCTCTCAGTATTCCTAAAAGAGATGACATTTCTCAAGCACGAAAAAATGCTCACTGGCTACCAGTTAAAGACCAAATCACTTTCAAGATTCTCTCCACCGCACACAAATGCATTAACCTTACTGCACCCCCTTACTTATCAGACACTCTAGTTAGAACACATTCTACCAGACCCACCAGACTAGAATACACCAACCAACTCACAGTGCCACGAATTACAAGGGCCAAAGCAGGAGGAATAGGATTCCCCTACCTGGCACCTAAGCTCTGGAACACGCTACCCACAGCCCTCATGGCTGAAACCTCTCTCCATGCCTTCCGCAAAAATCTGAAAACGACACTCTTCAATTAACTGTTAGCTCACCGTATGTACTTGCTCACAGCTATGCCTTCTGCACCTATTGTACAAGCGCCATAATGCCACCTCATACTGTATGTGTTTACGTGACTACTGTAACTAAGATATGAACTTCTACTGTAACCAGCGCCACAATGCCCACGGGCTGCTGTGCGCTTAACAAATGTGAATAAATAAATAAATAAATAATGTCAGCCAGTCAGTTACCTGGATTCAATAGTGACGAATAGTGGCCACATGAATAGCGGAATGTCTTTAGATAACGTGCGGCCAACCAGTCCAGGGAATATAGGGGGTATTAGCATGTTCTATAGGTGGTAGGCAATGAGGGTAGTGGGATAACATTGTAACCATTGTATGCTAATCCTACTTCTGTCTCTACTTTTCCTCTTCCTTCCCAGGCCCTCTGCACAGCCTTGGCCACCCACTTCACTACCAAAACTCAGGACATCCTATCCTCTCTCTCTTCTCCCCCCACTCCTCCCTCTGTACCCAGGCCTCTCTTGGCCTCCTTCTTTCCTCTACTCTTTCTTTCCACCTTCTCACCCATAGCACCGGATGAGGTCACCAAGGCAAACTGCTCTATGAAAGTGTCATCTAAACAGGTGCTCCCCTGCTCTTCTAGAACTGTCAAGGACAATATTGCCTATCTCGCTCCCTCCTTGGCTGAGTTATGTGACCATTCTTTTGCCAATGGCTCCTTTACTTCAACCCTCATGCACTCCCTTGTGCACCCCATCCTAAAAAAGCAATCTGCGGACCTTTCCTGCCCAGCTAATTACCGCCCTACTCTACTACCACCTTCTTGGGGAAACTTTTGGAGAAGTTGGTCAGCTCCCAACTAATCCACCACACTGAATCTGTTGTCTCTCTCCATGGCCACCAGTCTGGCTTCAGAGCTGCCAGAGGCATGGAAAATGCTCTCCTGAACACCCGCGATGACCTGCTCTCAAACTTTGATTCCAATTCTCCTTATGTTCTCATTATCCTCGATCTGTCCTCCGTCTTTGACACAGTCAAACATTCCACCCTCATAAATTGGCTATGCAATACCCTTGGCATCACTGACCGGGCACTGGATTAGTTGACCTCCTTCCTCTCAAACAGGCCCTCCGAAGTGCAACTGGAGCCATTTCTCAGCTCTATCTCACTCTCCACCTGCGGCGTCCCTCAGGGCTCTATTCTCTAGCCATTGCTCTTCAGCTCTTACTGTGCCCCCCACGCCCACCTGATCTCTACCTTCTCTCCTCATTTTGAATGCTATGCTGACAACACACAGCTCTCCTTTAAGCTTCCCTCCTCTTCCTCCTCTCCTTGCTCTCTCATTCCAGACTGTACGACTGCTACTCAGACATGGTGTGCTTCTAATGATCTCTGCCTTAATCCCAGTAAGACTGAGATCCTTCTCATTGGGACTCCTGTCCCTCTGTTCCAGCCACCCTCTGGCCACCCTCCTTCGGCCTCTCCCTTCACCCTCTTGTGAGGCAAAAAACGTGAGTGTCATCTTTGACTCCTCTCTCTCCTTCTCACCTCACATCGCTGACCTTGTCAAGAAATTTCACTTTAGCTTCACCTCCTCAGAGGCATTCTCCCTTTCCTCACCTTCCCTCAGAAACTCAATGTCTCCAGAGCTCTGGCTCTCTCCAGGTTAGACTACTGTAACAGCCTCCTCCTTAATCTACCTCTTTCCTCCCTCCGCCGTCTTGAACTAACCCAGAATAGAACTGCAAGAGTTATCCCTGTCCTCAAGCCCAGGGACTGCATCTCTCCAGCCCTTAAATCTCTCCATTGGATCCCGGTGGCTGCAACAATCAAATTCCAGACCCTCTACATCATCCACACGGCATTCTGGTACCTAGGCCCTCATTACATCCAACTTTCTCTCCCTAAATACCTCCCTGATGGACTTCTTCGATCCTCTAGCTCTAACTCTCTGCAAGTCAAACGTTTCTCCAAGCAGAGAGTGGGGGGTAGATCTCTCTCTTTGGCAGGAACCTCCTTCTGGAATGGCCTTCCTGCCCCTATCTGTCTTGAACCGGATCGCCTTTAATTCCGGAAGCTTCTCAAGACCTTCCTCTTCTCCTATTCCTTCTCCCTCCCCTGCTAGTTGCCCAGCCTCTATGTCTGGTTGCCTGTCTCTGTCATGTGCCCTACTGGGTCCAGGCCGGCCTTCAACCAGTCACCCCTCTGCCCCCCTCCCCCAGCACTTGCCCTCTGGCACCCTTCTGTGACTAGCTTACTGAGTCTGGTCCAACCCTCCTCCCTCGCACTAGTTTCCCTTACCTCCTTTTTCCCTGAGCACTTGCCCTCCTGGAGCTCCCTTGCAATTGCCAATCCCCCTGCCCCCCCTCTCTCCTGCACTTCTCCCTCTCCTCCTCTACCTGCCCTTCCTGTTATTTTACTTCACGATTCGAATGTTAGAAGGCCGCTGTCCCCCACCTTTGTCTTGTGGAGCCTGGAAACACTTTCTGATGTATAAGCGCCATACTAATGTTAAATAAATAAATAAACCTTTGTATGCTAATATGTGGTTTTTCGCTATATAAGCTGTGACATCTTGGGGAGTGATGAGCTCTGTGTCAATTCGGTTTTACAGGACTGTCTGATACCTTTTGCCATGTAATAAACTTTGTTTTCCCTTTCAAAGCAGTACAGTGGTTATTTGGCCTTTTTATTATTTTGGGTCTTTCTTTACATGCATGTATGTTCATAAATGAGAACTGGACAAGGTGTTTGCACAGAACAATATCCTATGTATACATACGTAAGATGCCATTAACTGATAATATTCCAAAGGAGGTTGCACATACGTGTGTACATGTGGGCTATTGCGAGCATTCTATAAACAATGAGTGCATTATGTGCAAGCAATGCACAAGTGTAATAAAATGGGCATTAAAAGTACACATTTGTTAATTGTTGCCTTCATGGCTGCAAGTATTTTCCCATTACAGTTGTAAATGCATGCAGCCATGCTGACAATTTGAGGCTTATTGAGTTATTAACACCTAAATCACTTACAGGCAAGTTAGTTAGGCAGATTAGTTCGGGAAATACACCAACAAATGTTTGCAAACTCACCTGCGAGATATGATTGTTGGACTAACTTTCACTAGGTTCTCCCTGGCTCACACCCCTGGTGTGCCCATCTTTCGAGTTTTGATACTAATTTGTTTAACGTATGGAAAAGCCTTGGGAGACCATCCCTCGATTAGGCATGCCATGGCTTTTTCAAGGCAAAATGTACAGTTAAACTAGCATAATACTGACCAATCGAAACTGGAGAAGCAGCTACAGATTCAGTACTTTTAATCGCTTCTTTAAAACAATAATTTCCCCAAAAATGTACCTATCATACACAACCCGAAATTACTGTTTAGCAAAAGTATTGTACACCTGTTAGTTCATTGTATTGCATTTTAAATTGACCCAAATAGTTCAATGTGCGCTACCTAAAGATTTTTAATAAACCTAAGGTAGCATTATTCTGTGGCTGCACCTCCTTACCTTTACCAGTCTTTACGAGTAGTGTGGTAGTGGAAAATAAACTGCAAATGGGCACATCATCGATTTTTCTTCTTGGTTGGTGTGACCTTTTACTGATGTTTGTGGTGTAAAATTCAGTGGAAGACCCCCCGACCCATCATCTCTGACCGTCTGCCCATCCCATATTTCCTCACCCAAAGACTGCCTGCATTGTGCAGTAAAAATGCATTAAAAACTGCAAGAAAATCTGCGGTGAAAATTCCTGACCCTGTCAGTCGCAGATCACGTGGACATCACATCCCTCTCCAACTTGGACCAACAAACAATGTGAACAATAACCAAGTGACAGTAAGACTCGTGTGTTTGTAGATGCCATGCCAGACATATCCTTGGAGTCGGATGGATGGTACCAGCCACCTCCAGAGTGAATATCACCCTCTGTCTTCCCTTCGTGGGGTGGCTGATCTGGGTGGACTCCTTTCCCTGTCTACTGTGTCGAATGCCGAAATCTCTGGATCTGGTGTTTCTCTCTGGGCTTCTGCTAGTGGTGTTTGTTCAGTCAGCATGGAGGGGGTCTTCACAGGGTTTTGTCCTGTTGAGCTTCTTCCCACAGGGTAGATGGTGTCCGTGTGTAGTGGGACACGTTTCTGGTGACTGTTTCAGGTCCTCGTGTGGCTGTAGCCAGCCCGTGTTCTCGGTGGGTGACGGTCCAGGGGAGAGACTCATAGGGGAGTGACATCTTTCTCCTTGGCGTGCGGTTCTTGACGAGTACTGTGTCTCCTACTCTGAGTTGATTCGGTGTTGCTCTTCTGGATTGGTGTTCCCTTGCATAATGTTCTTGGCTCCAGTTCCATTTGTGGGGGTCGCCACGAGTGGTGTAGGGGAAGTCCTGCTTGAATGGGTACCCCAAACATCAGGGCTGCTGGGCTGACCTGGGTGGCTGAGTGGGGAGTTTGCCAGTACGAGCGAAGAAACCGGTATAGTTCCGATAGCCACAGTCGTCTTTTCTTCTTGGTGAACCTCACACACTTGTTGATAGACGTCATAAATCGTTCTGCATCACCGCTGGCCTGGGGCCAGTATGGTGTGATATGGTGGTGACGGATTCCCATGTCGTCGATGAAGCATTTGAACTCTTTGTCCGTGAATGGGTGCCATTGTCAACTCTTTATCGACGATGGTATGCCGTGGACCGCAAACATCTTCTCCAGTGCAGTCGTGACAGAGGCTGCGTCAGTCGAGTTGACCAGCTCGACTTTTTGGTATCTTGTGTATTCATCTACTGCCACCAGGAGGTAGGCTTCGTTGGCGATAGTGCAAAGGTCTATGTTCACTGCATCCCAGAAAAACTCACTTCTTGGGGGACCGGCCATGGGCTCTGGCAGTCCTGGTCTGTGGGTGGCTCGGCATGCTGTGCAGGCTTTGACAAGGTTCATGACTTTCAGTCATATTTGCAGCATCCACACTCGAGATTTGAGGAAAGCTTGCGTATTTACGATGCCCTAGTGCCCCTCGTGCGCAAGCTGGAGCGCTCTCTCGTGAAGGTTGGTGGGCAATACAATGCAGTGTCCTTTGAGGATTAGGCCTTCCAGAAACACAGACAGCTTGTGTCATATTCCGAACAGGGATTGTATTTATCTCCTGCGCTTGGGGTGTCTGAAGAGCAACAGTGGAGAGCGTTTTACACTCCCCAGAGAGTATGGCTTTTTTGATCTTTTGGAGGCAGGGGTCCCTGTCTGTTTCTTCCACGATTTGATGTAGCTTCATGGCCTTTGGTTTGGCGCAGGCGATGATCTGGCATACATGCTCTTCTGTCTCCTTAGCCACTTCGCATTCTGTTGCTGTCGCTGGTCGGGGGTGTTGGGATAAGAAATCTGCAGGGTTGTCTGCTCCTGCACGGTACTGTACTTCAAGGTCAAATTGCTGTAGCTGCAGCATCCAGCATTCATTTCTGGGGAGGGTGGTGCTGAGTCATGAGGCACTGATGGTCTGTGTGGTAGTGCTGGAGAGGTATTTCAATTTTAGCTTGTTTTCCCCCCAAGATGAGGGCTAGGAACATGGAGCCCATTTCAGTCTCTCAGGTGCATGCCGTGCATTCGGCCCCACCACCTGGTGCTGCCGCGATTCAAACAGAGCCTCGTCCAGGAGATCGACGCATTGCTACTCCGCTTAGCATCGTGAGTTCGTATTTCCAGCTCTCCTGCCTTCCTTAATTGTACTTTAATACTCTATCTCTCTAGTATCATATCCTTTATTTCAGACTTCACATATACTGCTGCACGTCTCGCGCACCTTCCAACGCCTCCCTTCACATGCTAAATTTCCAGGTAAGAAGTATGCATACCTGTTACCTTGGTAACCCGACTCTGTAGGCTCGTTATTCATTTTTCTCTTCTTTTGCCTCCACTTGACAGAAATCTACTAGCGTCTTCTCGCCCACTGTGCACAGCATTACATGCCATGTATTTTGTTTCCGGCTGATGGTGTAACCACTGCTCTAATTCAATCCTCGTTGCTCTGAGCCATCCTCCACTACAGTCACAGCGCCCCACGCCAACGTGTAGGCTACAGCGTCCTCAACAGCATAGGCTTTCTCTACGGTTTAACTTATGATCACACTCCTTACCTGGCACCGAAAAGAATACTATCAAGACCCTTTCTATTTCCAACAGGACCACAGGATAATATATTCATAATTCAGTTTCGACCCGGAAAGGTCCCTGCCTCATTTAACCTCGGTACTTCTTAATGCAGTATCCTGAAACTAGAACTAAAACTAGATAGAACATGCCAGTCCAGCATCCATCGACATAGACCACACAAGCCGTAACAGACTTCAAAGTTGAAGACATCAAGATACCGGCGGCAGAGGCTTCACAGGGTTTTATTCCCAAGAGGGTTTCCCTGGAATCTCTGTCCTGTCCTTGCTACTATAGCAGGACGGTGCAGGGTGACCAGGAGGATTCTCAATTCTTCTCGGCCTGCACAAGTCCAACTTAGTGCTGTATCCTTTGCTGTACTCCGTGCTCTGTTGTCCTAAAATTACAAACTGTTAATTGTGCTATGGTTTAGTGACTACATCTGGGTTGAAGGAATATTAAGTAGGCATTTGTTACATTTCCTGGTAACCTATGTTTTAGAGTAATTGAGGTATCGTTACATTCAAACCAACCACTTCTTTTTTTAACATACGCGGTGTACTGCCCTGAGGTGGTTGTGGCACCAGTTTGGTATACTATACCTAATGTTGTGAAGGTTTTCTTTCCAAGAGCTACTTGGCCATGTGTGAAGCATGTAAGCATACAGTATTGGTACCATCTGCATTGTACCGTAGAAGCATTAGAATGACACATTGGCTATGTGAGTTTATTTGTATAGTGAAACGATTGTCTGATTTGCAAGAAGGGAATAATATGCCATGATTTACATTCTGCAGAAGCTGGTGAAATAGAATATATTCAGAATTTGCTATGGATAGATATACAAATCGTTCATTAGGGATGTGGGCTTGAGAAACATAGTTGCAGAGAGTGCATGTATGTTTCCACGTGTATGAAATCTAGAAGATTTCATTCATAGGGATGTTTTTGGTTTCTAGTACTTGTCGTAAGTACATTAGGAATTCTTGTGGATCTTCCTGTGTGTTTATGGTAGATTTTACCATTCCTGCACAGTAGTCCAATTCTTGACTTATACCCAAGACACTGTAAGTGTTGTCAGGATTGTTTGTGGCATTTCTGGGAAGGACGAGCATTTGCAAACACAACTGGTCTGAGCCGTTTAAGTAAATGTATTGAACAATTGGTGGCAATTGAAAGAAAAGATTCATTGTCACATTAGCCTTTCAATTTACTCCAGTTGTGTTCCTGAATTTAAATGGACCAGAGAGTTCTGTTTGTGTATCGTTTGATGGGCCTGCAGATCTTTCTGTAGAAGAGATATTTGTGTCTTTGGGATGGATGTGAATTTGTACTAGAGAGTTTTCTGGTAGTATTGTTTGATGCAGAAGGAGTTGGTCATTGTTTTTTGATGGTATTCTTAGGACATCTGCTGTAGCTTATGTTTCTATTATTTGTCTTTTAAAAGATGTTTTCTTTTAGGTACAGGGTACATATATAGATGGGGAGTATATAGTGCCCGTAGCCTGTTGTATTCCAGGATGCAAGGAATGTCAGCATTGACTTTGTTTGCATCAAAGTTACCTAGTAATAGACCATTGAGTGTACGCAGATGTGAAAGTGCTACGCAACTCATACCTTCTTTAAAGACTTTGCTGACAATGTCAATCAATGCTTGATCTAGTGTTAGACTGTGTGATTTGTAAATAGTGACAGCATATGCAAGAGAAAGATAAAAATATTTATTTCATTTATTTGTTTAGTTTTAAAAGAAACTTTACACATTTTTTGTTAAATATTACATAATATTACAAACTTTCAATCATTTATATTCAAACAGACTACGATTATAATAATTTTGTAGAATATATATTACCTTAGATCAAATTAAATAACTTCGATGAAATTATACACATTACCTCCTACATTGCAGTAGTACATTGTGCATTCTAATATCCTTATCACTAAACTAAACTCACTATTCGTTCTTACATAATTTTAGTAAAAACATCATTGTTGGTTGCATCAAATACAAAGCTCTGATTTTAAAATTCTACAGCCTTAACATGACCATTATACTTTATTTATTAGCTTGGCTAATTACTGTACTGCAGTGAATCGGTTATTATCCAACTTCTCATTTAAATGTTTATTTTTGATACACTTCCATAATATATATAAACTTATATGGACTGTCTCCAGTTCAGTGTTCAAACAGTATATCCAGAAGGCGTCACTTTTGATGTGATCATAATTATGTACCAGATGTCCTAAATATAGCATATATTCCGTACTTAATCTACGGCATTGTAGCAGAACATGCTGTGTTGATTCCAAATTGGCACGTTTTTTATATATTCTGCATATTCTTTCCTCACACAAAATGTTTTGTTCTGTCCCCATCATTGTTAGCAGAGGCAATTGAAGCACAGATAAAATTGCTCTGTGTGTACGTACATGTCTTTGAAAAGAAGGAAATGTGCTATTATCCGGCCAATTCTTTTAACTTCTGCAAGTTTGTCAAAGTGGATGTTGACAAACTGAATGTTGTTGACATGTGGATATGTTTGAAAGCCAACAACTGTACCAATTGCTTCATTGACAAAACTTGTTCTACGTCAAAGTTACATTTTAGAATTACTCTGCAGTTTAGACAAAGTAAATATTTCTCCAATCCAGCTGCATTGGAGCTACATTTTTCTAAGCTATTTAGTCATTCTGTTGCTTGTTGACACATGGGAAGTGTCGTGCTGTGCACTTCTAGTTTGTCTGTGGAGCTGTGCAATATGAGTTACATTTCTTTTTTTAACATTGTCAAGTTGAATTGACTACAGCTTGCAAGAGTTGACATTAATGATAAACATTGTAGATTCTGTTGAGTTAATTGTTCCATAACATCAGGAGCAGATGTTTTTCATCCATATAGCTCATGGATTAGATGGATTTTGCATCTTTAGTAAGCAGACTAGTTGTAATGCTTTTTAAAATGTTAGAATAGGTGAGGTCTGTACAGACTGGTGCATGCTTTGAGTTAGTTCTCTGTAGTGAAAATTTTGCCAGAGATTTACATTTCCAATGCTGCCAAGGGTGTTGTGGGATCGTTTGTGTCCTAATGTTTTGAAAACAAGTTGACCTTTCACTGGTGTTAACTGCAGAATGTCTCCGAAACAATAATATGTTTTCCTCCAAACAGTTCTTCGTAGTTGGTTTTTAGGACTTCTTGCATTCCGAGATTAATTAAAGCCAACATGGGGTGGTTGGAAACCATGCTTACTTCCCATATCAGTAGCACTTTCATTTGTTTTAGAATTCTGTGTACTTCAGTAGCAGCTTCTGCTGATAATTTGTTGATTTTCTAATTTGTTTTGGTGTTCTACAGGGAGATTTAGTAGTCGGTGTAAAGTTACACCTCCTTTGTTGTAGATAGCTAAACCTGTGGGGGCTGTTACTACAGCCAAAAGGTTGTTTGTTAAGTTTTGTAGATATTTACTGATTATTTTAATAAAAAATATTTTACCACAACCAGCTTCACCACTTACATACAGGAGCAGACGTTTGTAATTTTTACAGCTACAGGTTTTATTTTCATGTTTAAAATTATTTTCAATTTCTTGAGTGACTTGTAGGTAAATGGTGAGTTGTTTATCATTTAGCTGTGATTCCAGCACTGACAAATCTCCCTCTTCTTTATATTAATACATGGTATTTTCTACCTCAGTCGTGCTATTTCTGCTTCATGTACAATGAGTGGTTCTCCAAGAGGGTCTTTGCTTCCTGTAAGGGAAGGTTGACTGCCCTCAGGAGTGAGTTTGTCTAGTTGAGCTTCAATTTCTTCTTCTTGTTGGCGTTCATTGTCCAACATTTTGCTTTTTGTTATTCTTGTTTATAAGCTTTTCATTGAAGTATGGTTCTGTGTTGCTTGTGTGAATCCATTCAGAATCACAGAAGTACTTTTTGTAATATATTGATTAATGTAGTTAGTGTTTCATTCTGTTAGAAATCAGTATAAACAATTTTCTCTTTTGTAGGAAAGCACTGTCAATTATAGATTGTAGGATTAGTCTCCTGCTGTAGCTTTTAAGGGTAGATTGTGACTTTTCAAATGCTTTTATAAGATTGCAAAGAACTCTACAGTGGAACATTTTCTGTAACATCATGTTTTTTGATTGCTTTACCATGACTACGTTAACACATGTAAAGGGTTAGGTTCGTTAGTAGGTCTGTTTTTGTTTGTACATCATTTTTAACTTTTTGTTTTGCCAGAGGGGGAATTACTTTCTTTAGTCATTTGCATTTGTATTCATTTATTTATATAGCGCACCTGGCCCGTGGGCATCCGGGTGCATCACTTTGGTTACATGACGGATTGGACATAAACAAATTATACAAGTTAAATGGCAGATTAGCAAGGCATATAGATAGAGGGTAATATACAATAAATCCAGGAGAAAAAACATAATTTACAAATATATAGACAAGCAGTTTTATACAATGAGACAGAAGGCACATGTGGTGGCTGCGGGCATGCTAGTGCCGGGCAAGGTCTTGGACAGATCATGGCCCTCATTACAACCCCGGCGGTAAGTAATGGACATTACCGGCATGGCGCAACTAACGTGTCCGTGCTGGTCTGGAACCGTTAAAAGTGGTAAATTACGACCTCTCGGGCACGAGCTTTGCGCCATGCCGGTAATGTAATCTGCGCCATGCCGGTAACGTCCCAAAAACGTCAGCTACTGGCATCATATGCCGTGCAAGCTGCACCACCGCCACCCTATCCACCGATATTAGCAAGCACCGCAAATAGCGGTGACCGCTATTAGCGGTGACCGCAAAGAAGCGGATCCGGAACTTACGCAATCGCACCGGAACGGGAAAGAGCACGGCGGCCATCTTTAAAAACACAATCCATTGCAATCCTCCACAACCAGTGCACATATGACCCCGAGACCTGGCACAAAACTTCACCCACATCCACACATCCCCACAATGCCGAAAGTTGTAAAAAAAAGTTTTGTAGATATTTACTGATTATTTTAATGAAAAATATTTTACCACAACCAGCTTCACCACTTACATACAGGAGCAGACGTTTGTCATTTTTACAGCTACAGGTTTTATTTTCATGTTTAAAATCATGTTCAATTTCTTGAGTGACTTGTAGGTAAATGGTGAGTTGTTTATCATTTAGCTGTGATTCCAGCACTGACAAATCTCCCTCTTCTTTATATTAATACATGGTATTTTCTACCTCGGTCGTGCTATTTCTGCTTCATGTACAATGAGTGGTTCTCCAAGAGGGTCTTTGCTTCCTGTAAGGGAAGGTTGACTGCCCTCAGGAGTGTGTTCAATTTCTTCTTCTTGTTGGCGTTCATTGTCCAACATTTGTTTGTATTGTTTGAAATTGTCATTTATTATACTGCTTTCATTTGTTTTTAATGAGTCATAGTCACCTAATAATTATTTTTCTTTTCTCCAATGTTTAAAAAGTTGGAGTAGGGCCATGTAATACAGTTCTCTATGTTGTGGAGATTTAAATGATAACTTTATATGATTAATGAGACTAGGTTTGGTGAGTTTCACTAGGCTTTCTTCACAAGTTGAGACTGAATATTTGCCAGTTGTCTCATTTGGCGTGACATTGTTTTGTAGGTGTAGTTTTGGGCAATGTCGTACAGACACATATTTTCCAAAGCCGTACTTCTGTGTAGTTAGTAGTTGTTAATTTAATCGTTTTTTAAAATGTCCTGGCTGTTAGGATCATTTGTGGCTATTTTTTCTATCTCTTGTTAGGAGTTTAGTACTCTTTTTCGGGATGAAGCTGGTGCAAGGTTCATCCAGACAATATGTTCAAATTTGTCTATATGGCTGTACCTGTTAAACGGTCTGCAGCTTCGTAGCCCCGCATTTTCTATGGGAGAGCATTTTTATACTAAAGCTGTACAATTTCTGTGATGGTGTTTTGTCAGATGATATGTCATCCCAGAGGTCTTTTAGCTCTGTTTTCTCAGATTTGGTGAGATAGGCTGTGATATATCTTGCAACTGCAGTGGAATTGTTGCAGTGTATTGTATGTCTATATTTGCATTCCACAAGAGGACAATGATTGGATCGTAATCATTGATGTACTTGGATGCTTCGCCCTTTTAATGTTGTATGTATTTTTAGGGGGTTTGCCTTTTACACTGTGTTTAACAGAAGACACGGAACTAATTATGTCTCCTTTTTTGCAAACTAGTCTAGGTAAGCCAAAGTAACATTTTGTATAGTACTTCCCTTTGTTTTTATACATACGTTGTCTGTATTTGCCACATTTATGTTTTTGGAAACAAAACACTTGTGTATGTAGGTCACTATCTGTGGTTTCTGAAAGGATGTCACAGGTGATGTACTTTTCAATAAACTGTAAAACAGTTGCATCACTATCATGGCCAAATTTTGGAGCATCCTTTATCCACAAAAGCATGTGGATATGTGGTGCTCCTCTGGAATGATATTCTTTTCTCCGAGCAGAGGGGTAGTTTTATTGCAGATGAAGTGATGGTGAAAGTACGTTGATACATTGACGGGGTAAAGAAAACAGAGTTCTCCTGGTGTTTTTATATCTATTCCGTCTTTATTTTGGTTTGCTGTGCGTAAGAAGTCGTGCAAGTCATCCCATGCGTACTCTGCACAACTTAAAGTAACAATCCATGTGGGTGGGCCTAGGTTCCCTAGCATACAACATACATCAGTGTGATGTCAGAACCAGTATTCATTTATACCACACATTTTTGCCAAGAGATTTGTGATACTTGACTGCAAAACTTCATCTTTGTCTTTTATTTTTTGAAGCAGTTGTGTAGCAGATATGTTTAAAAAGTTAGAGACTGTTTTTAATGTGTGTGCAACTCAATAACATAGAGCTGCTAGTTCACTTTCGAAGAGCAGGTGGAAAAAGTATTAGACATTTTGTCTGAATCTGGGTCTTCAGAATACTTTCGTAAAGAGCGATATTCTGATGCAATAATTTGTGCTGACCTTTCATCACATCTTCCTCCTTTTCCAGTAGGAAAGAGCAGAGGAAACAAACGTGCTTCCACACTTTTTTCCCATATGCTCATTGGGGATCCTTTGTCTTGATACATTGGATATGTTTCTAATGCATCGTCAATTGTATCTTTGGAATGTAGTGGGTGAATTGTATACTAGTCTAAAATGTTGGCTGCAGTAACAGGATCTACATGTTCAAATTGGCCAGTTGCTGGTGAATCTTGAATTATTTGGGTGATTTCTATTAGGTTTTACTCTATGTTTATATCTTTATAGTATTAATTGTTTTCTTTTAGATATTGTAGGGCTTGTCTAACTTTGTTTAAGTTGACTAGTTGTTGACACTTTTTTTTGTCTTTTGTTGGCACACCATTAACTAGTACATCTGGTAATCTATTGGGCATTGCACTCCTACATTTTCTTTAAGATCTAATGGTAAATATACTACTTTTCCACAGATGCCCTTTATTATCGCGGATGGAGGTAATTGAGCTGATTTTGGTTGAAAGCGTATTACAGATTGTTTTAAATATTGTAGGGCTTGTCTAACTTTGTTTAAGTTGACTAGTTGTTGCCACTTTTTTTGTCTTTTGTTGGTACACCATTAGCTAGTGCATCTGGTGATCTATTGGACGGTGCACTCTTACATTTTCTTTAAGATCTAATGGTAAATATACTATTTTCCCACAGATGCCCTTTATTATCGTGGATGGAGGTAATTTGGCTGATTATGGTTGAAACCGTATTATAGCTTGAAATAGGTGCACTGTTTGTATTATAATGCTCTCGCACAATTAAGCTATTGGAGAGCTTTCGGAAGTGGGAATATTTCTAAGTTATTAGTGATAGCACATGATGGCATTTGGTTATTATCAAGCTTTGTGTTGCAGTATGTGCAAACTCTTGAGGGGGTCGTTATTTTGTATTTAGCTTCTGCTGTTAGATATAAAGCTAAACAGAACCATTGGGATTCTTCATTGTCTTCTATTTCATAGGCTAGATCTACTGTTTTTGCGCTCTTTTTATAAACCGTTCTGCGGCAACAGATACATATTTGGTCTGTTATCTCAGCAGCAGTGTTTTGAAACGTAGCTATCTCTTTTTTGTATGTCTTTATTAGGACGTTGTTGTTTCTGAGGTGTTTGGTAATGTTTTCTACAGGTACAGAATTTTCGAGGTCACCTTCAGTTCCAAAGTGTTTACGTTGGATGTGCTCTATTTCTTTGAAGTAGTTCTTTGGCTGTTCCATGTAAGAGAATGTTATTTAAATTTTGCAGTTCTATAGCAGGACTTTTTGCATAGTATAGTCGATTCACAAGATTCCAGATAGTAGAATGGTGTGTCGCTAACATTTTGATGTGGTGGAAAGTGCTTTTGCAAGCAGTTCCTAAAATGCAGTCTAATTAATGTCCTTGCAGACCGGTGTGGCTGTGCACTGGACAGGATTCTAAGGTTTGAACATTTTCATTTAGACTTTTGTCTTTTAGTTTCACATTGTGATTCAGGAATTGTAAATATTTAAAGGACTGTTGCATACATTACACATTGAGCTGCATGTCCATTTGTAAACTGGACGGTTTGTTTGGGTGTAAGGAGCATTTGGTTCAAAGTTTGTTGGGTAATTTTTTCTGTACGGGGTTCTTTTGCCATAATGGTTTGTTCCACCATTTCATATGCTCGACCATTATTGTCTATGGCAATTGCTTTTAGTTATTCTTGTTTATAAGCTTTTCATTGAAGTATGGTTCTGTGTTGCTTGTGTGAATCCATTCACCATCACAGAAGTACTTTTTGTAATGTATTGATTAATGTAGTTAGTGTTTCATTCTGTTAGAAATCAGTATAAACAATTTTCTCTTTAGTAGGAAAGCACTGTCAATTATAGATTGTAGGATTAGTCTCCTGCTGTAATTTTTAAGGGTAGATTGTGACTTTTCAAATGCTTTTATAAGATTGCAAAGAACTCTACAGTGGAACATTTTCTGTAACATCATGTTTTTGGATTGCTTTACCATGACTATGTTAACACAGGTAAAGGGTTAGGTTCGTTAGTAGGTCTGTTTTTGTTTGTACATCATTTTTAACTTTTTGTTTTTGCCAGAGGGGGAATTACTTTCTTTTGTCATTTGCATTTGTATTCATTTATTTATATAGCGCACCTGGCCCGTGGGCATCCGGGTGCATCACTTTGGTTACATGACAGATTGGACATAAACAAATTATACAAGTTAAATGGCAGATTAGCAAGGCATATAGATAGAGGGTAATATACAATAAATGCAGGAGAAAAAACATAATTTACAAATATATACACAAGCAGTTTTATACAATGAGACAGAAGGCACATGTGGTGGCTGCGGGCATGTTAGTGCCGGGCAAGGTCTTGGACAGATCATGGCCCTCATTACAACCCCGGCGGTAAGTAATAGACATTACCGGCATGGCGCAACTAACGTGTCTGCGCTGGTCTGGAACTGTTAAAAGCGGTAAATTACGACCTCTCGGGCACGAGCATTGCGCCATGCCGGTAATGTAATCTGCGCCATGCCGGTAACGTCCCAAAAACGTCAGCTACCGGCATCATATGCCGTGCAAGCTGCACCACCGCCACCCAATCCACCGATATTAGCGAGCACCGCAAATAGCGGTGACCGCTATTAGCGGTGACCGCAAAGAAGCGGATCCGGAACTTACGCCATCGCACCGGAACGGGAAAGAGCACGGCGGCCATCTTTAAAAACACAATCCATTGCAATACTCCACAACAAGTGCACATATGACCCCGAGACCTGGCACAAAACTTCACCCACATCCATGCATCCCCACAATGCCGAAAGTTGTAAAAAAATTGTGCGATCGGCAGCGACAGGAGTGCTTCAGTCGAGAAGAGCTTACAATGTTGGCGGAAACTCTCCAGGAAAACGCGGACATCGTATTCACCACTGAAATGACCAGACCGGCAATAGGACGGAAAAAGGCCATATGGGAACTTTTTGCACAACGGGTCAGTGCAGTAGGAACAACACCCCGCACCACCAAACAGTGCCGGAAAAGGTGGGACGACCTCCGGCTCCGTGTAAGGAGCATACCGTCAGCCAACCGAAACATGGGCATGGCAACTGGCGGAGGAGCAGACTCACCTATTAAAATGAAGCCGTGGGAGGAGATATGTGCCACAACGATTGGCATCGAGAGCATCGAGCGGGTCGGTGGAATGGAGAGAGGAGCCCCGACATCAGGTGACAGAGGTAGGTGCCTCAAATTAAGCCATGCTAAACTCCCTGAAGTCCACTTAGATGGGAATCACAATGTTGCCCAATAGGGTTAACGCAACACATCAGCAGAAGACTGCCAACAGGCATCATTGACCTACACCCTGTACACATGCAGTATGCACACTCCACTGTAGGCACCCACATTCCTGCATGCTTAACCCACTCAAAAGGGAGACAACCTGTATGTCACTGCCTCCAAAGTGCACCATCTATGCATCAAATTCATGGCAGTCATAACAATTCCTGCTCAATATCCGCAGACCCATCAATAACACTTTCCCTCCTTTGCTCCACTACAGGCTCCCATTCGGACCCCGGCGAGGACGAGACTGGCACCACACCTGCCAAGAAGGCCAGGCCAGAGGCATCAACACACCAACCCTCCACCTCTGCTGGACCCAAAAAAAAAACACAGCAGCCAAAATTGACTGCCACAACACAGCCCAGGGCAGCGATGATCCCCAGGGCAAGCAGCATGGTACCACCAGCAACAGACATGCAACAACTGGTGGCCACTGAAGGGGATGTGTCTGAAGGAAGCAGTACAATTGGGAAGATTGCTGCCATTGCAGCTTGCTCTGACAGTGATGTGGGGAATGATGAGGATGACATAGAATGTCCCCCCACTGCCCACCCTCATTCCCCCACCTGTCTCCATGTAGCCTGCATGCTGATAACACACAGGGGCTATCCCCTGATAACTACTGGCCAGCCACTCCATGCCCAGTGGGAGGTGTGGAGGAGGGGAGTAGCCCAATGACCCCGCCAATTGCATCATTCAATGCCCCCACAATACCAACAGTCGCTGGCTGAACCAAATATTGACAAGGCAACACCAACTGTCCTCACTCCTCACGCAGCATGTGGCCGATTGTGGAGGTGCCAGTGCTGAAATGCAAAGATGTGCCAAGACAGTGAAGGCAGCCATCCAATCCTCCAGCAAGGACATCTGTGCTAAGCTTGCCGCGGTGCGGCACGTGCTCTCTGAGCTAGTACAGACAGTGGGGGACATGCGTCCCAGCGAGCAGCCGAGTACCTCCTCCTCTGCCAGTTCTGCCCCAAACAGCCCCGTCCGCAGGTCGGCCAGGAACCTGCGGAGTACAGGCAGGGGTGCCCCGGGGGCCGGCAGAGGGGGCTGCCAGTAGAGGCCACCCAGTGGATCAATTCCACATTAGGCACTGCGACACAGGGATCCACAAACTTTCGCGGGGAGTTGAGGGGGGAGGGGAGAGTGGGTGGTTTGGGGAGTGGAGGGGGGAGTGGGTGTGTTGGGGAGTTGAGGGGGGAGGGGGAGTGGGTGTGTTGGGAGTTGAGCGGGGAGGGGGGAGTGGGTGTGTTGGAGAGTGGAGGGGGGAGGGGGGAGTGGGTGTGTTAATTGAATTCACATTTACAATATATTTTTTCTTGATCACAAATCACATGTGTGGACATTGCTCATTGCGTATGTGTGATTTATTGGTGAACAGTCCACAGTGTCCATATCCCAGACACACACAGTGCCCCAATTGCCATCTCCATGTGACACCCCCCATCCATGTGTGCTAGAAACATTGGTTGATCAGAGTCCGACGCATTTCACGCCCCTCCTGTGCATCGCTGCCTCCCTGAGGTGCTGCCCCATCCCCATCCTCCTCATCCTCATCGTCAGGTGGATGCAGTTCTGCGTCAGGGGGCAGGGGCACATTTCATCTGATGCACATATTGTGTAGCATGACACATGCCATGACGATCTTTGCCACCTTCTCATGGCGGTACAGGAGTGCCCCACCAGACCTGCTGAGGCTGCGAAACCGTGCCTTCAGAAGGCCGAATGCCTGCTCAATCACACACGGGTACGTGTATGTGCACGGTTGAAGTCCTCCTCGTGCCTGTTCTGTGGGTTCCGGACTGGTGTAAGGAGCCACCTCTTCAGGGGATAGCCTGCATCACCTGTATGTGGGCAACAATGTATGTGTCACTCATGACATCAAATCTCAAATCATGACGTGCCACCATGGCATGCATTAAACTCTGACTTTGTACCACTTTTACATGTACAAATGGATTTTGTGACCGGTATATGTGTATTCCTCTCATGGACTGTTTTGCATGCCATCCACCAATGTATGCAGGGGGGTAAAGTGCCTTGTGAGTGCCCATCCACTGTGTTCGTTCATGGCGTTTGTTTTGCTGAGCTGGCAGGTGTCCTGTGATATCAACGCTCTCGTCATGGCAACATTGCTGTCAGCCTCATGATGACCCCACTGAGCACTACTAATGTTGATAGGGAATTTTTTGGGGCCTCGGTGTCTGTGTAGTGGTGTATTGATGTTTTTGTCCAACATGTGCCTCCTTTGTGCGCAGTTATAGGGGACTGGCCTTTCAGTTGATGGTGTTTGGTGCCGTGTATTGGCTGAAGTCATTGCATGTAGGTGCATTTTGTTGAAGTCAATGTGGTCCGAATCGGTAAAATGCACTTGCAGATGGTTGTGTCATGGTTGGGACACACCTTCATTCACATGGTAGGGCTGCTTACATCGGACATTATGTGTACAGGTGTCAGTTAGTTAACGTATGTGCTGCTTTAGGGTATGAGCTGGCTGCATTGCCTCTGCTACTCGCAGCCAGGTAAAGTATGCATCATTCCCCCCCCCTTTCAGCCAGTTAAAGTATGCATCATTCCCCCCCCCTTCAGCCAGGTAAAGTATGCATCACCCCCCCCCCTTTCAGCCAGGTAAAGTATGCATTGGTACGTCAATCACCTACCCACTTCACATTTCCATGGCCATGACATGAGACTCACCGAGTAGCCAGGATCTTGGCCCTGCATGTCGCTCCATGTAGCGTGGTATTGTGGAGTTCCTCAGGACCATTGAATCATGGGTTGATCCGGGGAATCGGGCACAACAATGTGTGATGATCTTGTTGGAGTCACATACCATTTGCACGTTGATTGAGTGGAATAGTTTACGGTTGCGGTACGCTACCTCAATGGCATGTGGGACCGCCAATTCCACATGGGTGCAGTCGATGGCACCAATGCAACCAGGTATGCCGGCTAGTGCATGGAAACCCACGTTGGTGTTTGCAATCTCCTGGGCAGACCGTGGTAAGGAAATGTGGTTGTCTGTGTGCTTGAGGAGGGCATCGAGCACTTGGATCAGTGTACGTGAGAATAATGGTTGTGAAATGCCATGCAAGTGCCCCACTGTGTGCTGGTAGTTGCCTGTGGCCAGGAAGTGGAGCACGGACACTACCTTCAGTAGGGGGGGGATGGCGGTGGGTGTTTCTATCATGCTGACGATGTTGTTGTGTATCATGTCAACTATGGTGGTGATGGTGTCCCGGTCCAAACGGTACAAGGTATGGATCTGCTCAGCGGTGAGGTTGAATGGACTGGCTCGGATGCGTGGGATTGGGGGCTGCCTGCGTGGTGGCACTGGCTGTGCTGGTGGGGCTTGCTGGCCCTGCCTTGCCCTCCTTCTCCTCCTGCGTCTCCTCTGTGCTGCCAGTTGTTGTTGTTGTTGTTGTTGTTGTTGTAGCATCTGCATTGCAATCAGGTCCTACAGCCCCAACATTGCTATTCGTATTGGAATCATTGTGGAGTGTGACTGGGTGTGTGAAGGTGAGGTGTGCTCTTTTTGTACTTGGTGAGTCTGTATTGCCTCCACCTGTGCTGATTCTGTGCACCTGTGGCAGCCGGGAACACTGCACATGGCCATTTACGGTTGGTTCGCGATGGCGGAATTAGCACCATGGCGGAGGTACTTAACGGCCTTTGCGATGGCGTTAAGAGCATGTCCGGTTGGTTCATAATTTGCCTACCTTTGCGCGATGCCGGTATTTACGGCGTGGAAGGTCGCGTGCGCGCGAACTTGGTGCTGTTAGCGGCACCGTTAACTACGATGCTGCTAATAGCACTTTAACGGGTCATGATCGGACCTAGCGGAAAACAATGCCGGTATTCATTTACCGGCATCGTTTTTCGCTTACCGCCTGGGTTGTAATGAGGGCCCATGACTGGTTTTGTTTTGTTGAGTGAGGTTACTATCTCTTTTGTTTTAATGTTTTCTTTATATTGTTTTAGAGGTGGATAACTATATGGTGTAGTTTTAGTCTTATGTGCTCTACTTTTCCTTTCTTTTCTACAGAGTTGCTGTTTAGTTGGCATTTTGTTGTGTCTGTTGGGAAAAGAGAAACTTTGCTTTGTAAAGTTGTGCAATGTATATGCATGTATGGTGCATGGGTGTGTGGGTGTGATTGTAGAGATGAATAGAGTGCTGTTTAATTGTGAGGTGGTATATTAGGTGTGGTTGGTATTAGGTGTGGTTGGGAAGGTTGTGAGAATATGAGTCTACAGAAGTGTGATGGTGTTGGGTTAGTGAGTATGACAGTGGTGGTGTAATGGAATCTGTAGGGTGATTGTGCTGTTTTGAGGAACAGAGTGGGTGTTGTAATGGTGGTGTGTAGATGAGAATAGTAAGAATGTGAATGGTGGAATATAATGGGCTAGACTACAGTGAAGTAAATGTTGGTTTGAAAACAAACAGTAGTCTGGGGTAATATATAGTGGAACTGTGCTGCTGTAATTCCATACATATACATGGTACACTAATGTACTTACTTTGTTGGATGCAAAGGGTATTCGTTTTTTGGTTGTTGATTTCAGTGATATGCTTCTTTCTTGTAATTGTAAAAGAAAGTTACTGGGGATTTGTGGTAATGGCGAAGTACTTTTAGTAAGCAAGGTTCAGATTTATAAAGGAAGGAGGAGTGGTTGGGAAAAAGTTAATTAAATTGGTGGATGGTTAAAAATGGTTGCTTTAGGAACATTTTCATGAAAGTTAAGAAATGCGTATGTGCATTTATAGAAGTTCTGTAACGTTTTGTGAAAGAGAAGTAAGGTTGATGGAAAAGATGTCTAGTACACTTTTAAATGGCAGTTGGTGTGTGGAAGTTTAATATATTAGGAGTATATCCATACTTGCCAACATGATGCATTCTAAACTGTAGGTGTTTATGTAGTCCTAGATTTTTTTGTTTGTGTTCTGGGCCTTATGCTTATTTAGAAGCTTATTACAGGGTATGTAGCAGGAACCCTTTGTATATATAAATATTTCTGAAAGAGTTAAATATAAGCATATATGTACTATTTTTACATCTTGTTGAATCTGTAAATAGAAATCTTGGACAGTTGCACAGTAGTTTTTGATGCAGATGTCTTTCGTTAACAGGAGATATGTACTCTGAGCGTTCAAGTGTACATCTGAAGTGTTGAAGTGAGAGGACAGGGTTAGGTGTAGCGGTTTTGGATGTGATTGGTGGATGGATACATGACTCTTTGAAAGCAGCCAATGAGGGAGTGTTGAGAACATGAAAGTGGAAATGGTAGAAGGGCTGCCTCTGTGCTATGGTGTTCACGTACACCCTGTTAGTCCACAGATGGCACGTGCCACATACAGGCCTTTTGAGTATGCCTGGCATGGAAAGGGAATGTGGGGATTAGCCAATCAGGTTTGCTGGGTGTGGTGTGCATGAAGATAGAGTAGTAAGAGTGTTGTTTGCTGGATGTGTGAGAGCACTTTCAATGGCTATGTGTTTGAGAAGGCAGACTGTGTGGATTATGGGGGACTCTTCAATTCAGTCATTGAAAGTGTATGCTGAAAGTCATGGCATCCTTGGAAATATTAGATTGACAGAAGTGGAGGTTTTCTGGCATGCAGTTTGTGGCTTAAACTGAGCAAGCTTGCTTTCATTCTGTGAGAGTATGATATGATATGATATGATTGGTTATTTATAATGGGCGTAATACCCAGAGGTTTCCAAGCGCGGACCTGGGGATCAAACCTGTGTTGCTTTGTGTCGTTTTGCTTCCAAGGCGAGCACGTTACCCCTGAGCTATACTCCCGAGACTACTTTAAATGTCCAGACAATGTGAGTGTGCATTGTGCAGGGGACAGTTTGGGGTTTGTGAGTCCAGTGTCTTTGCAGGTTGCCCTGAAAGATTTTATTAAAAGCCTAATGTAACTGTTTCTGAAATAAATCAGTGGCGAACATGGAGATGTCCAACAAACTTTTTCAGTCCACAAATCAAGGCAGCCTGTCACTAAAGCTCTATGTGCTTTTTTATATGCTGCAGGAATGTCATCTTTTGAGAATGATAATATAAGTTCTGATGGTGTGAATTTGTTTTTGTCAAGATGAAGTCCACTTCACAGATGTCGAAAATGCAATGTTCCTTTACAATCTTAGGAATGCATTGAAGAAGTTCTTGTAAGGAAATTGGGGAGGAAGATGTGGAGTATACAGTGCTACTGTACATAAAAGCAAAAATAAGAAAAAAGGGTGTTTTTTCAAACCCCGAACAAAAAAAGATTATTTTCAGAGTCACCACTAAAGATTAAATAACAAAAATTGTGTGTTTAATTTCCCAACCCCCTTTGAGTGTCTGTGACGTTTGCGAACTGCGTGCTAGTCTGCGGTCAGCATGTGCCACATCTAGGTCTTTCAAGGATGCCTGGCATGGAAAAAGGACCATGGGGATTAGCCAATGTGGTGTTCTGGTTGTGGTTTACAGGAAGAGAGGGTAGTAGGTGTTTTGATTGATGTGTGTAGGGAAGATGGATGTGGCAAGTTCTAAAATAAAGCTCACTGTATGGATGGTGGGAGATTGTTGGGTGAATAATTTGAAAAGGTACACTGAGTTGTGTGGCATCTCTGGTACTATTGGTTTGGAGGGAGTAGAGGTTTGCTGGTATAGCGTGTCTGGGCTAAACGGGATGATTTTACAATCATTTTTTAAGACCATGGCCCAATTTCAATGCCCAAATATTATTGTTGTTCATTTTGGAGGAAATAGTTTGGGGTACGTTACTCCACTCTATTTGCAGGTTGTATTAAAACATATGTTCTGAGGTTTAATTGAACTATTTCCATGTGCAAAGCTTTTTTCTCAGAAATACGTCCAAGGGAAGTGTGGAGATGCCCAAATGTGGTTAGCGCACAACTAGAACAAGGTAGGCACTTCGTAAATAAAGGTGTATGTGCTTTTTTGAATGGTGTGGTCATGGCATCTTTTCAAAATGAAAACATCAAGATGGATGGTGCAACCAATTTTCAGAGTAATGCAGTGAATTTTACTGATTTTGGAAATCAGATGTTTCTTGTAAATACTCAGGATGAACTGAGAAAGTTTATGTGAAGAAGATGTACAGTTCAAATGAAAACATGTGTAAGTAGTTCTAGGAAATAAAAATCAGAAAAGCAATAAAAAAGCAAGACTGAAAAAGGGCTCTTTTAAAAGTCACCACTGTACAGTAAATGATTTAAATTAAGAGTAAACCTCCCTACTCCCTCTAATTGAATGATCTGTCTGCAGACACCACAGGAGTCCACGGGCGGGCATGCTACATCCAGGTCTTTTGAGGTTGCATGGCACAGAAAGGGGACTGCGGAGACCGCGGACAGTCGTGGTGTCTGCGGACATCAGGGATCAGCCAATCAGGTTTCAGCAGTTTTGGATTATGGGGTTCTCTTGGGTTCATTGGTTGAAGGTGTAGTGCGAGACATGAAGTGGGTGAAGTTGATCCAATTTTGTGCAAATATGGTTCAATTCAACCACCCAGACATTATTATTATTCATTGTGGTGGGTACAGTTTGGGGAATGTGACTGGAATTTTATTGCAGTTTGCAATGGACACATTGGGAAAGTTGAAGGAAATGTTCCCTAATTCAAAAATATTTTTTCACGCTTTGTGCAGAGACAGATGTGGATTTGTTTCAGTTCATTTGATCCGCAAATGGAAAAAGCGAGGCGCAACATCAATAAAGCTGTGTGCTTTTGTTCTAGATGTTGGCATCACATCATTTCATAATAAGAACATTAAATTTGATAGGGTCAACATTTTTCAGCGAGATGGAGTCCATCTAACTGATGTGGGTAATAAGATTTTTGTGGAAAACATTCACTCTGCTTTGAAGCAGTTTTTATGAAAGTGAGAAGAAATAATGAAATTCAGTGAAATGTTTTCTTAGGTCAGTTTGTAAAACCAAATATTAAAAAAAATATAAAAGCCAAAAACACAAAAAAGTTTCTCTTCAGAGCCACCCTTTTTGACCGCAAAACAATTCAAATTGATTTCAATTGTCCCACACCTTGAATTTTTTAGATGTCTACGGACAACCGCGCTGTCCGCGGACTATGCAGGCTGCACAGGGGCCTGTGGCTTTTTTCTCACTTCAATTTTTTTTAACTGTGAAAGGTGACTCCTAAAGGAACCTTTGTTGTGTGTTTTTATTTTATTTTGTATTTCTTTGCAATTTTTTTCAACGAGAGGAATGTTAGGGGAGGAAAGGGAGGGATAGGGACACCAACCACAAGGACGAAGGGGCAGGTGGAGAGAGGAAGATGTTGTATGGGCCTTAATCAGTTAGGTGGCAGTGTTTCTTCTGCTCCTTGACTGCAGCCTCAAAAGCAGCCTAAAACTGTTCCCCCCTAAGAATTGGTGTTTCACAGTACATACATAGCACTGTAACCCTTGAAAGGTAAGGATCAACAGCATTCTGTATGGTCTGTGAAGCCATAGTTGGGATCCTCTGCCCCAAAGGAGTATCCTTTGTGGTGACAGGAGCAGATGAAGATGATGTGGTGGAGGAAGCCAACCTGCTCTTACCTGAGGAATGTATAGCCTTTCTCAGAGCAGTCGTGTGGGTCAATTTGTTGTGGTACCTTATGGAAGTAGTCCCATAGGAATACAAGCCAGGTTTCCCGTGACTGAGTACAAGTTTGCCCTCAGGGCATCGAACCTTGCTTGCACGATCCTTTGGGACATTTCCAATGGTCGTGTAAAATTGCTACACCCAGGACTCACTCTGAGTACTGTTGACAGGGACTTTCTCCACGTCATCCTTTTCTTCCTCTTGAACCACCTCTTCAGTATCACCACCTCTATTTCCCTATCCCGGCCCTCCAGATGATGATGGTGGTGGTTGTGAGGGTGGCTGGGAAGAAGCGATGGCCATAAGAGATGCCATGGTCTGTAAGAAAAAGTTCTGCAAAAGCAATATGTCCAGCAGTGAAACAGGTGCTCTTGACTGGATAGCCCGATTGAGAATGACGAAATGTAATGGGTGGGTCCCTTCTGAGGAACCGTCCGTGGGCCCTCGTACTGTCTGTGGACTACCGAGTCGTAAATAGGCCTTGAATAGTTGTACAAAGTTGCCAGATCAACATAGAATGGGCCTGGGAGCTGTGCAAGGGTAAGGTTTGTACGGGTGTGGTCACATGATCACATCCGGGGAAATCCACGGGCTGGCCGGGTGTTCCTGACGGGCATGCTTGGACACCCATTGGGTGGGAATTGTAGGGTGCATGCTCTGGGTATCCCTAGAACAGGCGCAGCATCCACGGAATAATTAAAAGTGCGCCAAGTGAAAATGGACATGTCGGGACATCACGCCTGTAGGGGGCAACTCCATTTTGAGTGTGGACACCCCAGACAGTCACGTAGGCCGCAGACTCATAATCGAAGTTTTTAAAATAAATAGGAAATATCACACAACAATACACAAAACCTTTATAGTGCAAAAAATATATTTATTCAAGAAAGGGATGGGGTATCAGAATGGGAGACATACATGGGAGAGTCAGGAACTTTAGTACAATAATTGTGAGGTGAGAAAGGGAGTGAGGTTTCATCAAAGCGTCTTTCATTCAAATGTTCAGAATTCGCTGGGGATGATTGCTGGGAACAAGGGCTACAGGTACAAGAAGGACAGTGAAGGGGAACATTTTTAATTACATGATTTTTCACGTATTCTACAAGTTATTTCAAATCATTGCTAAATTCATCTAATTTGTCGGAGAAGTTCATGATTTAATTATTTGCAATTGGGGATAGGGCTTCTGTTTGTGATTCTGGGGATTGGGTATAATTCAACTGGGATGTGGTTTCTTCATGAAAACTATGCACTGTAAGAAAAAGAAAACATATTATTAGAGTAAAGTGTTGTACAAAAAACATTATTTCTTTACGTTAAAATATCTATTGTATACCAATAGAGATATTATTGTCACTCATTTCTTCTTTTGGGAACTTCTCCTCTAACCAGTCACGTGTGCTTGCCATTTCTGTGAGGACAAAAAGGGCTTCTGTTTTATAACACATGTTATATAATAAAAGCTCGTAATAGAGAAACAAACACAATGCACTTACTATTTACTGAGAATGTGTTGTCCAATAAGCACCTGGAGTTTCTCAATCTGTATGCGTAGTTGTAGTGAGGAGATTATATGAAGTTTACAGTTATGGTTTGTGATTGATGCGTTCCATTGTAATGTGTGTTAAATAAAAATAAATCATATTTTTTAACTTAAGTGTTTTACAAAAAGGTATATTTGCATGTTGTAAACATTATTTGTGATGTTAGGTACATATGTTTGTTGGTTGTTGGGTACACATTTTATGGTTCTCCCCTATGATTCTGAGCCTTGTAAATACCGCGCAACGTCCGCCGACTACTGCGCAGTCCGTTGACTCCATATCTGACATATTTGGGGGGGGTCGTATAATATAAGGAACTTGTAGCAAATTAAAGAGGCAGTAGTAAAAACCCTTGACATTCACTGAAAAAACTTTGTTAAAGGGACAAAAACCCATGAAATGAAGTGAAAAAACTTTGTTAAAGGGATGTTATAGTTACAAGTAAAACCAAAAAACCCTTGAAATTCGCCAATCATGGTACACTAAGCAACGATAAATCACGCCACCTCTGTGCACTGCTAAGACTAACACCCAGGACATCAAAGATAATATCAAAAATGTCATTGATGACATCACTGATGACATCACATATCTGGTCCACTTTTTTTCTTCACTGACATATGTAGGCCACATAACTTTGTTCACTGATAGAGACAATGTTACCAATTAAAAGGTGTTTCATATTGTAAGAATCCTGAAGGTGTCTAACTGACTAGTCCCCAGAATCTGTCACCCAGGTGGCCAGGATACGGCCATTGCTATTGGATCCAGTTCCTCAGGGTGGACAAGTATGGCAGAACTACCTGTATGGGGAGTCCTTGGGGAGTGGAAATGGGACACCAACGGGTCAGACGTGGTATTGCCTTCTTTACAACACCTTTTCCCCAAACTACTCCGTAGGATACTTAAAACCTCAACCCGCCTTTCTTAACACAAACACTTTCTCCCAGACCAATTACCCTGAAAAACAACGGACTAACACCCGAACCATTTACCTGACATGTCCCAACACAAGGGTCAGTCAGAGTCAGGCAATTGAAAATAATCACACACACTTGACTGCACTTTGCCTTCCCACAGGGACAAAATGTGGAGCACGAGAGCACACTACAAACAAGGCAACATGCACAAAGAGGCGTCTGTTCCAGGGTGGCAGTTCAAGAGGAGGAGAAAGGCAATGAGACCGGAGAGGACGACAAGGAGGGAAATGCCCTTGACCCTTTTGAAGCAGGCTTGCAAAACCTCTGTGAAAGGAATCATAAGACCAGGAACTACAGCTGGCGTGTGGTGTGACAGATGCCAACGGTTCACAAGGCCCTCCTCCACTGATAGTCAAGGCGAGAGAGGCGCCTGCTACCGTGGTACCATCCTTGACTCCCGAGAAAAGAGATGCCCAGGATTTCTCCGGTGAGTCAGAGAGAGACCCGATAGTTGGCCAAGCTGTGTTGAGCGAAAGTTGCAAATGGCAACCTGATAATAGCTGAAAGAACTTTTGAACAAAGAACTTGTGTGTCACTTTACTTTTATGAAACAGGGAAGAACCTCTGCAGAGGGGTCAGGTGCTGCGTGGGTGCTTATTCGAAAGACTATACTTGGTCCCCTTTTGTTAAAACTACAGATACCAGAAGGCCCCAGGAGAGCCCGTCATAAGATGTCAAAGTGGTCATACAAGGGTCAAGTAAAAACCCCTTGTACAGTCGAAAGTCTTTGATCCACAACTTTAAAGAAAGCCTGACTGGGGGCTGAAAACTGGACTTGATTAAAATAAATTAAAAATGAAGGCAAACGTTAAGGAGGGATGCCTGCAAATTGGGGGGAACTGTAAATGCACCCGTGAACATTGCGTTGGCAAGTGCGAACCCGGCTGAGGGAAACCCATGGTGAAATATTGTATAAAAAAAGTCAATGCGACTCCTGAATCCTACAGGTGAAATTACCAGGATTAAAGAAGCCGTAGTGAACCCGACGGAGGGAGGTTAAGCAGTCCAGAAGGATCAGAGCCCGGTTTAGGGGATCCCAGGGGGAAAAGTTATCACCCATTATAAAAGGTTAGGAAGAGGAACTGTTTGTTTTTGTTATTTTGACACATTAGGCACTCGGTCAAGAGACTTTGTGGAAAGATACTTGACTACCGAGGATCCTGATATCGCTGAGAAGGACAGTAGCCTGGTGTTGGAAAAGCCCAGTTGTGCGCTGTGCTCAAGCGGCCCATCCTGTCCCGTGCTAAAAACGTGGGGAATGGAGACCTCGCCATACCATCTTGACTTATCCTTTTGTGAACAATTCTTTCTTTTCCTGTGAACAGTATCCCACACTGTTTTGTAATTTGGTGATAAGGATTGGTAATAGTTTTTTTTTTGGTATAGGCCCTTTTATTTTGACAAGATGCCACTAGGACTGCCTAATTATTATTTGATGGTCGTAGCTTGCTCCCATCTTAGATTTAGGTTTAGGTTAGGCGTTTTTATCACCCACTTATACAGTTTAATAAATCCATTTACAGATCTTTCATACATATTGTAAGTTCTCTGAAGTCCCATTGATGAGATTCTTTACGAGTAAGGTGATCCCTGTCTTACTGTATGGTTTGGATGTAAACCCTCTCTCTCTCTCTCTCTCTCTCGAACAATAGATTGGTCAAGACTGGAGGGAAAAATCTGGAAGCAAGTATTAATCCTGCCTCAAAGTTTGCTGATTTATTCCTTGAGGTATAAGTTAGGTCTGCAATCATTGTCCTCTTATATAGATTGGAGACTTGTCTCCCTGTATAGGTGTATTATATATCCCCAGAGGAAATTGTTATATGAGGCCGTGAATCTGGTAAGGCATAACACTAGTGATGTTTTTTTAATAACTTAAAGCATGATGTGGTGAAGATATAGCAAAAATGTGTATGTTCCGAAAATGACCTGATCTTAAATCCCATGAATGTGAAAGAAATGCTGAAAAGATGAAAGAAATTCTGAAAAGACAAGATTGGATTCACATTAGATAGTATGCAGAGTCTAAAAATTGAGAAGTCACTATCGCTGACGGATAAACCCAGAGGGTATCTCCCAATATATCTGAGATATTTTCCAAACACCCGGTGGCACTCTTTTGCTAACTAGAGAGATATATTATGTAAGGCATAGTGAATTGCAAGATAATGATCTTTGTACTCTTTGCTTTAAATCAGAATGCCAAACCTTAAGACACATAATGCTTGTATGTGAAGGCACTCTGGTGTTAAGAACAAGCCATCTTTCTCGCTTTGTGGACACTATTTCGTGGCTATCCTCAGATTTATTCTGGGAGAGATTAGCATCAGGACATGGAGTACTTTTAACTATGGAAATCTTAAAGATCTTGAAAGAAGTTGGTTTTATATTTTGTAATATGTAATGATTGATTTAATTATCTGATCTGATAACTCATTTCTATGTATGCTTAACTGACTGTGTTATTATTATAAGTATTTTTTCTTTTGTGAAAAGCTGTATATCGGCTGAAACACAATAACATTAAAAAAATTAAAAACTGCATGTTGCCTGCCAAGCAGAAATACAACAAGTGATCTCACAAAAAAGGGAGTTCTGTTGTGGGAGTTTGATGTAAAAGCAAAGGTTTTAGAGTGTCTTCGTATTACTGAGCAGCCTATGAGCATGTAGAATGTGAAATGCTTCATTTTCTCCTCAGCACAAAAGAGGCATCCACGTTTGCATTTTTACAAATGTCTGTTTTTTGTAAATGAGTGTTACATGCTGAGCTAAGACTTTCCAACTGCATTTTGATAAGCCGCATTTGGACTCTGTCCTATTCTTAGCAAATGAAAATAAAAGCCAAGGAGATCTATTGTAAAATAAAAATGGCCTGTCATTGTGTGAGCTGTTTCTTTCATAATAAAAAGGTTAGCATGCCTAGCACTGCGCCAGGTCTGGCAATTGTAGATGAGGGGCTACCATATAAAAAGGTTAGCATGCCTAGCACTGCGCCAGGTCTGGCAATTGTAGATGAGGGGCTACCATATAAAAAGGTTAGCATGCCTAGCACTGCGCCAGGTCTGGCAATTGTAGATGAGGGGCTACCATATAAAAAGGTTAGCGTGCCTAGCACTGCGCCAGGTCTGGCAATTGTAGATGAGGGGCTACCATATAAAAAGGTTAGCGTGCCTAGCACTGCGCCAGGTCTGGCAATTGTAGATGAGGGGCTACCATATAAAAAGGTTAGCGTGCCTAGCACTGCGCCAGGTCTGGCAATTGTAGATGAGGGGCTACCATATAAAAAGGTTAGCGTGCCTAGCACTGCGCCAGGTCTGGCAATTGTAGATGAGGGGCTACCATATAAAAAGGTTAGCGTGCCTAGCACTGCGCCAGGTCTGGCAATTGTAGATGAGGGGCTACCATATAAAAAGGTTAGCGTGCCTAGCACTGCACCAGGTCTGGCAATTGTAGATGAGGGGCTACCATATAAAAAGGTTAGCGTGCCTAGCACTGCACCAGGTCTGGCAATTGTAGATGAGGGGCTACCATATAAAAGAGCATAAGAGCAAGCTAATTGCCCATACGTTAGCAAATGAAAATCAGGAAAATACACTGTGGTGCCTTATTGCATGCTGCTGCAGAAAATGAAAGTGGCCCAGAGATACAAATATCACAACAGAAATTGGTGGATAATGCGGGTATATGGGCATGCACTGGACAGTGTGGCCATACTGTGTTGTGCTGAGTGCCAGCATCTTTTATGGGTAAAGGGCACCATTGAGGTGCCTGACTCTTTTGAGTTAGTCCTGACATTAATATCAGTCCAAGCTAAGTTATGCATGACAAATAAATATAAATACTGATATATTTCTGCTATATTCACATAACAAAAAAAACTATGTTACAACTCTAGGGGAGGTATAGTTCACCAGCAATTTTGCAAGCTCTGGTGTTGTGCGTGAATGGGAGAAGTTCAGATTGTTTCTGAGTACAGCATGAGATGTATTTCCAACTACCTAAAGCTACTGTTTAAGTGGTACTGTAAAAAGAACTGGTAATACAATCAAATAATACATACTATGTAACAACTACTGAACACATTTAGTAATGCTCCATGCTTACTTTTCCACATCGAATAAAATATCAGAGGATTTTTAAATGCTCCAAAAGACAAGCAAAGGATACATTAAAACAATACATAATAACGTTTGTTCCTTTTTAAAATTATTTTCTAAAAAATAAATAACAAAACACAGTATGTTATTGGTGCTGACAGTGCAGAATATCTTTTTGTCTTATTAACAGTACAGTAAGAACTTCATACTGTTTGTGTATCTCATAAAAATAATAAATGAATACAGAAGGACAGCTCCGGTGTTGGCTGTACGGTTTACGTAAACATTCACTATAAAATGAAGCAGGGAATACACACAAGCAATACATTATAAATTACAAATAAAGAAATAGGTAATAGTTCCATGGTATACAACAAAATAACATTGGTGGAGCGGATCCTAGCATATTGCCCTGGTGACTGAGGGTTTCACTCAGTTGATGAGGTATTCACCCAGGTAATGATGAATTCACCAATGATAGTGATCAACAGGCATCTGGACACCTAAATGCTTGAAAGTACATATGTGTCAGACTCCACAGAGAGGGCATTGCAGTGCTGTGCTCCAGGATGCCACAATGGCTTCCTGATAGCACAAAAACTGGAAGTCTTAGCACTCAATCAAGTGTGAAAAAGGGTAGACTGGGATCCAAAAGAGCCCCGGAAATAGTTTTTGATGTAGCCACATATTGCACATTTTGAGCAAGCCCAACCCTTTTCCCATGAGCAAATTTGAAAATAAAATAGGTACCTGCGCAAAAGAGGCCCAGGGTGCAGATGCCCACCAGGAAGTCTACACAGTTCCCAGTAGGCCAATCCAGCGCTGGGTGTGAATAGGTGGGGCAGGTGAGGGTAGGCTGAGGAGGACAGCTTCCCTCAACAGCAATTTTGAAGGAACTGGCGCAGGAGAGAGGCATAAAGTGAAGATTGATTCTGTGTATACATCCAACCGTCTTCACACTCTCAGGATGCATGTATGAACTACATATCAATAAGCCCTGTGCTGGGACATGTACACCTAGATCACTAATGAGATCACTAGTGAGAATTTGTTCTGCAGCACTGCCCCTAGATACATGATGCCTTTTTTTTAGCTAAGTGAAACTATTATTCTGAGATGTTAAAATTCCTAAGCTGAGTGAGCTGAGTGTTCCGTGTTGCGGTCACTCTGTGCTACATTGATCCAGTGCTGGAGAAACTGATCAGAGTCTTCTTTCACTTTCTACACCGTAAAGGAGGTGGCCTGCTATATCTACTCCTTTATCAGCAGAGCGAGCTGAGTGTTTCCGTGTTGCAGTCACTCTGTACTGCACTGTTTCAGGGCTGGTGAAACTGATCAGAGTCTTCTTTCACTTTCTACAATGTAAAGGAGGTGGCCTGCTAAATCTACTCCTTTATCAGTAGAGCGAGCAGAGTGAGCTGGGTGTTCTGTGTTCCTGTGGCCTCCTGTGGCCTTGCTCGCCCTTGTTTGATAAGGTCTTCAACTATGAGAAATAACTCTGCTACATTCGGGCCTTCACATTTGAGCATGGTCACAGCTCTCTGTAGTAAGTCAGAGGTTTTAGACTCTCCCTCTGACTCAATCCCCGCGTTTACTGTTATTTACTCAGTTCTGTTAACTGCAGCATTGTGGTCACTCTGTGCTACATTGTTTCGGGCTGGTGAAACTGATCAGAGCCTTCTTTCACTTTCTACGATGTAAAGGAGGCGGCCTGCTAAATCTACTCCTTTATCAGCAGGGCGAGTGGATTGAGCTGATTGTTCCATGCTGCGGTCACTCTGTGCTAGATTGTTTTAGTGCTGGTGAAACTGATCAGTCTTCTTTCACTTTCTACACCATGAAGGAGGCAGTCTCCTATATCTACTCCTTAATCAGTGGAGCGAGCAGAGTGAGCTGAGTGTTCTGTGCTGCGGTCACTCTGTGCTACATTGTTTCAGTGCTGTTGAAACTGATCACAGTCTTCTTTGACTTTCTACACTGTAAAAGAGGCGCCTGCTACATCTACTACTTTATCAGCAGAGTGACCGAAGTGTTCTGTGTTCCTGTGGCCTCCTGTGGCCTTGTTGGCCATTGTTTGATAAGGTCTTCAACTATGAGAAATAACTACGCTACATTTGGGACTTCACATTTGAGCATGACCACAGCTCTCTGCAGTAAGTCACAGGTTTTAGACTCTCCCTCTGACTTGATCCCCACTTTTACTGTTATTTACTCAGTTCCGTTAACTGCAGCATAGCAAAATGCTAATTCTCTATCTGACTCAACAACATTTACGATTGACTGTGTTGCATCTACTTTAAATATGGCAGCACCATTACATCTGAATATTGCATTTAATTTGACCTCTGTTCAATAGGGGAAATGTACTGTATCTGACTTCAACTCTATTGGGATTACTTACGCCCATGTCCTCTCTTCTGAGGACATTAGTACAGTCAGCCGATCTGTGAAGATAGAGCATCAATTTTCTCATGTATCGGCCTTAGAAAAGAAAATGAACAATGTTGTCGGGCACCTACCATTTCCTAGACCAAGTACATCGAAAAATCTCCCATATTGCACCATCCAAGAATAATCTTTTTTGAGATTGTGTAGGGACATGAAGGTCTCTATCATTGCTAGTGCTGATGCGTTAAACGCAAATGGTGGTGATATTAACAGCGATCCTTTTGAACAAAGCACCACTTTTGATTTTCTAAATTTGCAAAATCACAAAGACTCTGGCCGAAAAACATCCAACCTGTGAAGACAGTCAGAGATTTTAGCTTGGGTTGATTCCATTTGTCCTGCTTCAATCTCTGCTTTACATCTGGTAATGGAATCGACGTTGAGACTATATGATAAAATCAAAGACATTGTTACAATGAATGCACTTCATTTATCATCGATGGACGAGAGTATTCACAACTTGAATGATTATGTTAAAACAGGGAATGTGGGTCAGTTGATTTTTGATGACGTTGTGGGGAGTTCATTACTCGTGTCAACTAAAGCTCCTTGTGAGCAACAGGACATTGTAACACCTTCTCCTATAGTTATTAGTCAATCACTTAATACGCCATCTCCCTTGTTAGACTGTGTGCTTCAACGGTCCTTTTTGATTCCCCAGAACCTCTCATAAATGCATCACCAGAGAATGAATGTGTCTTGGTGCACATAGATTCGGTCAACAAAAGACAACCTCTCCAAATAAAGAGAGCCCAGAGGGAAACAAAAATTAAAAACTTGTTGGCAGCAATACATTGGGCCTCATTACAACCCTGGCGTTAAGGGGTTAACGGCACCGTAAAAGGCTGCGGCGCCGTTAAACCCTTAACGCCAGATTCCCACTTTAACGCCTGCTTTTTGCAGGCGTTAAAGTCCAAGGCGTTAAGCGACCTTGGTGCTAATTACGGCACCGTAATTTACGGTGCCGTAATTAGTGCCTTCCCCATCCCCATTGAGCCCTATGGGGCAAAAACGGGAATGGGGAAGGGGCAATGGTGAATGGGGATTTACCGCCCCACCAACCTTGGAATGGGGCGGTAAATCCGCCATCCACCATGGCGGAATCCGACATGGACCATGGTGCTAATAGCACCATGGTCCTACGCCAGGGTTGTAATGAGGCCCATTATCTGTAAAACTCCTCATTGAAATTTCTACGCCAACTGCTGGTGGCAGACAGCATTGTTGATCTTGCTGCTCAGGACATTTCATATAGGGGGCTAAGCACTGAGAGGGCTATTCCTAGCTGTGTTCTTGGTTTGTGTATGGAAGCACTTCCACCTGCGATGTCATGAACCGTCACAAATTGTACTATCTTCAAAGGCAATTAACATTGATGTTGGTACCAATCCCTGTTTCCCCTCACTGTCAACAGTTGAGACGCATAGGTTTCGACGAACAATCTTTCCCAAGCTAGATTATTTGTATATTTTGAACCATGTAAGGGGTCAGCAATAAAACATCCACCTCATTTTTGCAAGTTCCAAAGAAGTCTAGTTTTTCCTCTTCTGTAACATCTCAATCTGCTACTAATGAGTCCATTATAGTATCCACTACCACCAATATTCCGCCATCTTCTTCAGATGGCAGGACGGATCTGTTATCTGATCAATCATCTACCCGTCAACCGGCATTGAGGCATATTGATCCAATCTAGTCAAACGGTTCCATCCATGCTCAAACTGAATGTTCTGTCTCGAAAATGTTGGGGTGGGAAAGTAATTCTCAAATGAATGGTGTGATGCGTATGAATCGGACCAAAGTGTTGGAGATTTTTCAACAGATTCCCCTTTTGAGATCATTATGTTTGGAGGACATGGGGCCTCAATACGACCCTGGCGCTAATGGGTTAACGGCGCTGTAAAAGGCTGCGGCGCCGTTAACCCATTAGCGCCTTACTACGAGGTCCCTTTGCGGGACCCGACCTGAACGGCTGGTCTAGACCAGCCGTTAAAGTAGGGACCCGCAAAGGGACCTTGGTGCTAAGTACGGTACCGCAATTTGCGGTACCGTACTTAGCGCCTTCCCCAGTCCCATTGAACCCTAATGGGAATGGGGAAGGGCCAATGTTCAATGGGGAATTACCACCCCGCCAACCTTGGAATGGGGTGGTAATTCCCCATTGAACATTGGCGGACTCGTTACGATATTGGCACCAACCATGGTGCTAATAGCGCCATGGTTTAGCGCCAGTATCGTAATGAGGGCCATTGACTTAATTTCACTTTCTCTGTTGAACAATAATCATATGGTTTGGTACTTCCATTCAGAGATTGTATCATAGATGGTTTGGGCTCAGCGCCCTACGCTACTTTCTTTGGGAGGACGAAATAATTTCTACTAAATCTGATTGCCTTCCTTCTGCTTCTACAGTAGTCCAATTTGCCAGCATGTTTAAATGGGGTCAGGACTGGTCCTGGGTTGATTCAGCACTAAAATAATTTGCAGTACTAAGACCGGGACGGACTCAGCCCTAAACTCTCCCTGATCAAGTTGTTGTTGTGGAATGTTTGTGGGTTGGCCAATTTACACAAAATGTTTGGTAGCTCTGATTTTATGAGAAAATGTAATATTCATATGTTACAGGAAACAATGACATCCTCTTATTTTGAGTTAGGCGGCTATCTGATCTACACCAGAACAGCCACCTGAGTCGACAAGGGTCGACCGAGTGGTGGTCTGGCAATAGCGATAGATAATTCCTTAATTTAACAAGAGAACTAATCCACACTTCGGAAAGTTTAATGGCCATGGGCATTTCTTCCAATAATACAAATTCCGAGGTTCTGTTGGTAAATTTGTATTGGAATTCCGTAAAGTCAATTATTGAATCTGTTCATTTGGTTTTGGCAGACCTGTTTGAGGCTTGGTTATTGAAGGGACATAATCATTCCATCATTGTTGGTGGAGATTTTAACTGTAATTGTGCAGAGGGTTCTAAGCTGAATGCATCCGCAATGAAATCATATTCAGCCAACATTAGTATTAACATGGGGCGATTTGGGACTCCTTTTTGTCGGACTGGGAGTTTCCCCAGTTTGAACTAGAGACTTCTGATGACACTTCTGTTTTTACGTGGCATAGAGGTTTGCTAAGTTTGCGGATTGACTATTTTTGTGTGTCCACTTCTTTAAGATCAACTAGTGGCTCGTTAAATCTCTACGATCCAACAATTGGGTGATCATCTTGTTTTATATTTTGGATTTGGCTGTGTTCACTCTGCACATGAGTTGCTTCCCATTTTGTCATGGTTGTCCCTTGATAGTGGTGGATGAACACTGAAATGGAATAATTGAATGTGTCACAATTTTACAAATCTTCTGTCTGAGGCTTTTGATAATTTGGGTTCATGGTGGAACATGGGCTTAACCACTTATGGGATGGTTGAGAACTTTAAGGAGATTATTATCACCTCAGACTATGACATATCTAAACACTATACTTTTCCCCATCAATATGATATAAAAATTGCTACCTCTAAAAGGCATAAATGCAATTGTCTAAAACAACTCAAAGCCAAGGACTTCAAATATATTGACTATCAGAAAGCAAAAAATAAACAGATGTCAACGCCACAGGAATCTTGTAAAATCCCTTAAAATGGAATTATATGTAATCAAGGTATGTTGGAACATCTCTTGGCCACTAATGGTCCTTAATTTTGGGCTTGTCTAAACAAAACTACAGGACTTACTCCCTCTTCCATGGACTGTCCAATTTTTGAAACCATCTGGGCTGATTTTTGGAGCGACACGTTTTTGTTGCCTCCTCACTTTTGTGGAGTGCAGGCTCCGACTATTGGTCCTATGATTCCTGGAACTTGTCCATGGACAGGGGAAGACACTGAGTGGGCTATCATTAAATTGAAACTATCTAGGGCACCTGTTCCAGGCGACCTACATCCTTTTATCCTGAAGAATACACCATCCTTGTGGATCTCTTTTTAAAAGTGTTGTTTGATCATATTTTTGAGACACATCCTATTCCATCTTCATGGTCTCCATCGATCATTATTGCAGGCTTTAAAAGGGGTGATCCTGGCCTTCCTAAAAGCTCTATACCTATAGGCCTAATTGACTCCATTAGTAAGATATTTTCTATGCTTTTATTAAGGGACCTCAATTTAGTTCTACAACAATTTTCTATCTTGTCTAGATTCCAAGAATCTGTGGACTGCCCTTAATGCGACTCTTTTGGCTCAATTACGCCAAAATGTTCAACACAGTCAAACATGTTCTGTTTATATAGCATTGTTGGATATGTCCTCTGTCTTTGCGTAATAGGATCCAACCTCTGGACCAACCTCTGAACCAAACTTTTAAATTACAATGTTCCACCTAAATTGGTTCAATTTATTGCCCTTCTCCACAAGAATTCCATCATTAAGATGTGTTTAACACATGAGGGTGCTTTTTCCAGATCTATTTCCTCGCAAATAGGCTTAAAGCAGGGTTGCATAATGGCCCGAACTTTATTTAACATGTACTTAAGTGACATTGATAAATTGTGGCAGGCCAACAATATTGCACCTGTGAGGCTAGGTCACCTGCGGTTGCATTGGCTAGCTTTTATAGATGACTTGATTTTCTTTGGTAGAACAGCCCTGGGTTTGCAGTGTAAACTAGATTTACAGCTAACAACTTACAGGCAAATGGATACAAATCCAAAATCATCATCGTCTCTAGCAGTGCTAAACCCAAGATAAGGTTTTGGGTTTTGGGAGATGAGAGAGTAGAGCATGTTCCTTCTTTAAGATATCTGGGGCATAATCTTCCCAACTCTTCCGTTCCTGCTATGTGGGGAGCTACCCTGAAGGACAAGCTCCATCCCCTCACATCCCAAATGAAACGCTTTATCTCACGAGTGAGCACATTTTCCATTCTGCAAGCTTTGGGATAATACTTGATGAAGATAGCGCCAGTCCTCTTATTTGGGCTTGACATGTCACTCATTGACCTTGGTAACTACCTAAATGTCCTTCAAAGACAATTGTAGAAAGAGGTTTTGGGTCTTGCTTCATCTATACCCAATGCAATTATGCACCATGAGCTGGCCCTTACATATTTGCAAGCGTGTTATTTATGGAGACAGTTGTTAAACTACACCAAGTTTCTTTGGACTCCTGTGAACTTCTGATCTAAGCATATTGGGCGAGGATTCTTCTGTCCATTTAATAAACCTGTTCAAGCGTAAGAAGCAGGATATAATTCTTACATTAAGTTCCTTGGAGGAGGAACTATTAAATCGACCTGGTAGTCTGAAATCCAAACTCTTTAGGTATGACTGGATGTTGACACTGGATGCTATAAAATCATACTCTTTGTATTGTGAGTATGCTAAAATTCCCCGGAAAAAGGAACATGTTTCATTGTATCTGATGTGTTTTCCGTCCAACAAAATACAGACATTGTATATGCGTTTCAGATTTAACGTTTCAGATTGAACCAGTTGCCTACTAGTGAGCAGATGCAACCCTGGGATCCATCGAACAGCTTAGGTACCCTAATGGATTGTTGCATTTGTAATTCCACAGGTTCAGTGGAAATGTTGCACGATTGGGGTTTAGTATGTCCCAACCTGCTTCTTAGTAGAACAAGGTTCTATAAAGACCTTGACAGTTTTGACACAGAATTTTCTAGGAATGTATTTTGGGCTATATTGATGTGGGGTAAAAATGTTTCTTTAATATTTGCCTCATGATGTCTTAATTCATCTTATGTAATTTATATTGCTTTTGTAAACTTTTATATTTTATTGATATGTTATGTATGATCAAAGTGAAGTTTTTGAAGTTGTTGAAGATTTTTCTTTGTAAACCGTACACAATAAAAAAAGACAAAAAATAAGCTTTTGAAATCCTAGACTTGATCCAGAGATTTACTTCTAATTTTATTTGTTTATTTGTAATGCGCCGCAAGCCTGCAGATTAGGGCGCAAACAATAACACGCTCATGCAAACAAAAAAAACAGGACAATCAGATCCAGAAAACAGGCCAAAAGATCATTAATCAGAATTACCTAAATGAAAAGGTTTTTAATGCTTTTCGGAAGGACTTTATCTTTCCCTCCAACCTGAGTGCTAGAAGTAGTGTATTCCAGAGGTTGGCCGCTTTTACCAGGAAAGACCTTCCCAGGCCGTTTGAGCGCTTGAAACCAGGACAGCACACCTGTGCTAGCTTGCGAGATGGTCACATGATAAAATCAACAGCAAAAACTCAGTGCTGGACGCGGGGTGGAGGTGGAGGACATTTCCCTCCATCTCTCAACTCCTAATCAGTCACGTCTCATTAGATCCAGTGCCCTGGCTAAAAGGTGCTATTGAGGCATATGTATGCCGGCCATGATCCTTCAAAATGTTAGGACTCTGTTCAATGTTGGGCTTGTTAAAGTTAGGGCCTTGCTGCAGGTAATTATCTACGCCTTGACGGTGGCTGCCTCCTCTGGGAATTCTCGATCCACCTCATCTCCCTTATGAACAGCTGTGGTGTCATTTGTCAGAACCTGGAAGATGCTGCCATCCCACACTTTGCTGACAAGGCATCGACCTTCAACTGCAGAGTTATGATGTGGATTTGTGCACCATCTAGGGCCTCAGCTGTAAAGTCTGTGTTGACCCTTGTAACTATATTCCCTACTTCCACTTGCAAAATCCACATGCCAATGCCAGCAAGTGATTCTAGAAGAAACCGTGTATAACTGATCAGATGGGAGATCCACCAGGTTACAGCAATGGCAAACCATGCACAGTTCTGCTAAAGAGCTAAGGTCACTGAGGTCATATCACAAGGGGCAATTGATATGAATACATCTGTTTTGTCATAACTCTAATTCGAAAAATCTTTTACATTTACTTTGTATTCTGTTCTGACATTCCACTCATCAGAAAGGATCACCTTTTCTTCACTTTTCCTCAATCGCGCGGCATGTTTCTGGAGATAACATTCCAGAGGCCATGTTTTCCAATATGCGCAATTGTAATCTAATCAACTGAGACTTAGTTTAAGGCCCTCCTTCTAAGGGACAAAATAAACCTGGGGAACAGTCAGACTGATAACACATCCACGGTTCGGCTATTCGTAGTTTGTGGAGGTCCCGTTCCGCGCTCCATGGAGACAGATAAAGAAGAACTCACTCGCACGTAGGACCTCCATACTACCTTGTCCTGTTACAGCTTGTACATGGCAACTCCTTCAAACCTCTCCATCATGATAAATGCGCTGAGCATTTGAAGTAGCAACTGGTGCTGCAGGACCTCCCAAATACAATTCTGTAGGTTGTGCTTGTTTTTCTTTGGTGTCCCAAACTGGACATAATCTATGGAATTACTCTGATGCATTAAAAGAATACAGGTGTTACTGCATGAAATGGCACCACATGAGTGCGACGTGTCTTTGTGTGTGGCATGCCAATGTATGCCACACAGCTGTTTTGCTCCGATATCTATGGCTTCTCCCAACTCAAGAAGAGACTACAGCAGAGCTGTACAGGGGTGGGGGTGGTCTTGTGGGCTGCTCTTTGTTTTTCTCACACAATCTCATTTTGTGTTTCCACAAAAGGTACCAGCAATGGATTTTTACAAACCCTTCAGGATGAAGCACAGTCAGCTGGGCCATAAAGGAATATCCGTACACAGTTCGCACACTAATCACAGTTCCTACTTCCAAAGGCCATAGTAGATATTATTATTTACGATGCTGTGCGGGGCAAAAAACTCTGCAGCAAACTGCAAAAAAGGTATGTATACAAAATAGTACACACATGCTAGGTACAGTAACAAAAAAATAGAAACATGGCATATAGAACGACCTATTTCAAATATTCAAGCGTGGCACAGTTAAGCCCAACATTATTTATATTTTGTGAATGTATACTGTATGAATAAATCCTCGGTTTTTATTATCTACAATATTTGGAAAAAATCTGAGATATATCATTTCTAAATGGAAATATCAGCCAAGGACAGTCCCATTTATCAACCTCACTTTGAGAGACAGTGGATGATGTGATGGGATTATGTAGATCTCAAATATCTACGGATGAACGAAACTGGGTAACCCTAGCAACCCCAGGTACGCTCATAAAGCTATAAATCAAATGTCAGCACACTCAGCTGTGCGCAAAATAGCGCAACATAATTCCCTGAAATATTCATAACCGCATGCAGTATATTATTGTATATGTCTTCCCCCATTATCCATCTTTTGAAGGCATCCAACACAACACACAGCGCATTTGCATATTGGCTGTTGGGCAGAAAGGGCAGCTTATCAATATACAATTAGCCAAAGGCCAAAGTGAAATCACATCAGGTGGAGAAAATGCCAACAGCGGCGTGTGCAGATCTAGGGGAAATTTGTTTCGTCTCCAAAGCGGAACAGAGTTGGCTAGAAAATAGCATGGCCTACCGCGTAACGCATCTAGCACGCTTCCATTTATTAGCAGTCTTGTTATTGGGGAAAGCCTGCTGTGCATTTACTATGCAATTCTTCAACGGATCTATTTTGATCAACTTTACAAATGAACCAATAGTCATTATATTTTGTTTAATGTACCTCATTTTGAGAAAGAGGGCCCTTTAACTAGTTTTGTCACTCACTTCAATCAGCGTGCTCTGGGGGCGGCACCTTATCGTGTGCATGTATGCAGGCTAATTTTTTGTGTAGCACAAGAATTGGTTTCACTGTTTCAGACATGTGTCCGCTTTGAACTCGTGCCTGAGAGATTGTGATACACTTGAATGGATATCTTCCACATGTTGCCCGAAAGCCCACTGGGTCAAAGGCCCACTGGGTCAAAGGCCCATTTAAATTATATTTAAAAAGAGTGATTAGAGTGGGGTGTACTTTAAAGATCTTTGGGTTTGGGATCTCTCGCTTCCAAAGCCAGAAACCGGCTAGCAGACCCAGCCCACTAATCTCTCCTCCAACCTGTGTGTACATGGTTGGCATCCTAATTTAAGGTCAACAAGTGACTCCATGTCACTAAGGAAACAATGGCCCAGTCCTGTGCTTTCATTTCTCTATCAATTGTATTCTGGGAGTTGGTCTTTTGGGTCACTTGAATGGAATAAAAAGTCAAACTAAAGTAAAAGCAAAGCCAGCGACTGGATATGGTACCACTGGTGACATGGAGCCACTTGGTAGCAATTATACACCATCCCATCACCAAACACTCATAGTCAAGCCATCGCTGCCAAGTTGCCCCACGTCACTTGTAACGCTTTCACTCAATCCTGGCTTCTCAGCTGACAATGCTTTGCATCCTTGTGGGTCTGGCCACTTGCCACCGCGCTGTGTGTAATGAAAACAACACCTGATTTGTAAAGGATCTTTGTCGAACACTACACACCACATTGCAGCCACATGAGGGCCCCATGGGAAGGGGCAGGGGTCAAGTGGGAGTTCAAGAAGAGTGGGGAACCCAGGTTCATGATGTCATACTGAATATGTGAGGTTCGCTGGCAGAAAGGGCCAGGTCTATGAGCGCAGCCTAGATCTGTTAGGATTGGCTGTCCAAGCATTACATTCCTGAGCAGCAAGGACTGGGTGTCACGTGATGCTCAATGGATTGACCTTGCAAGATGCACGCCTAAGATAATTTCATGTCATTTCAGACATGCGCATCATCTTTTCAACATTTGCAATCTTGTTTGGCCTATTTTTTTGTCAAAGAGAGTGAGCTTCTGGTCAGAGAGCATGTCATCGTGGAAGTCGTCACTCATCAAAACAATTCATGGCAAGTGGTTCGGTTCTATGTTGAAATACCGAGAAAAAAACACGCAGGACCAAAACAACACTTTTTTTTTCTTTTTTAATTGCGGAGGGAGACCCCCCCCCATACCCTCACATCCCCATCCTTTTTTATACCCTTTCCCAACCCCCTGTTATTTTTTTATTAAAAGGTACAAAATTCCCACACAAATTCGGCCATAAAATCTTGTCGTTTTCGGCCTCAGTGTTTTTGTGTTTTTGGCGCAATACCCAGTGGTTCTGAGGCTGCTGGTGCCTTTGGTTTTATTCTACCTTATGAATAAAATGGTATCAGGAGATCAGCAAGGTTCTGAGAAGTATGTGGCCGGCGCCTTCTTCTCATTCTTAGATGTGAAATTTATAAGTCTCGTTCTGGCGTTAGGCGATGCAATGACAATCCTTCCATTAGAGCTATGCACGCTTTAATGTGTCTCATGGTTGTTCTTTCTGCGGCATCTTTAGTGCCTGAATCAAAAAGAACTTACAAGGTGGCATACAATTATTTTCTTCCCTTGTGCTCTGGTGGAGAGCTTTGTCTGTCAATTAGATAGAGGCAATAGCAGCCTAAATGGGACACCTTAATGAAAGAAGCCGTAATGTATGTCAGGGCACAGTTGCCAGCCATCTGCAACTTTTCTAAACTGTCTGTCTCTCAGGGGTGCTCTTCCCATTTACACATTAGTGGAGCACTGAAAAGCTCTGAGATGGAAGGAGTGGCTCCCTCAGACACCAAGCGGCCATTAGGTGCCGCCACACTGATGGGCCTCATTTGGAAATTGCTTGCAGTCTGTTTTTTCAGCTCCTCTTCTTTCATGCTGCATGGACATTTTCATGTTTTGACACATTTAGGATTGGTGAACTTCTCTAGCTTAAAAAACATGATTTTGCTGAGGATTTCAGTACCATTGTGTGCACACGGGGGAAAATACAGGGAAATGTTCAAAATCCCTTGCATAAAGACTAATGGTATGTTTAGTGGTGCCGAGACCTTTGGGGCTAGAGACCCAAGCTACTCCTCACTGATGACGCCCAACTAGGCTGAAACATGGATGCTTGTGGTCTCGTTCAGAAGGGGTGTGACTTAGCAGTTTGGGCTCGACTGCCCCTTTTGGTGTGGGACCAAGCCTGATTTGCATATGGTCTTTCCCCTTCTGTAATGGCTTGGCGGGCTGAAAAACAATGGTCTGGAGGGTTGCCCAGAGCTGTGACCGTAGTTATGATTAATTCAAAATCTGCCGGCCATCACTTTTTTGTTTTGCTTAAGCCACTTTTCAGCTAAACAGGATCGAAGGAGAGCGTGCACATTTTGGTCTCACAAAATACCTGGCAGCTAAGAACTAGAGGGTGGTCGACACACTTACATTTCATTTGGATGGTTTTCTACTAGTAGGATTCAATTTCATTGTTTTGATGGCTCTGGGGTGTTGCTCACATTCTACTAGAATTGGGACAAACAGGTCAGCAACATGTATTGGGATAGACCCATTGCAAGAACAAAGTTTGGGGGGCAGGAGTCGGGGTGTAGCAGGAAGCATATTAAGTTTTCGCCAGAATACTGAATAGTTTGTCAAGTATACAGCTTTTGTTAATTAATGTTGCAAGTTGAAAAAGTGTTATCTTAAATATGCGTCCCCATGTTTCTTTTATCTCTAACTGTCATCCCTATTTAAAGCGTAGAATAAAGAACATAAGAAATACCAATAAACAGAGACCGGATGCACAAGAGAATTTTGTATATGCAAAGCCATGAGTACTCAAAGTGACAGGTTTCATAAAGGCAGAGGGCCAGGTTGAAATGGCACATTTAGATTGCAGAGGTCATTTGGAAATCACATATGCTGCAAAGCGAGATGTTAGGCGTAAAGTGAATCTCCATCCTTTCCTGCAGCTCACGTTAAAACATCTCTATGGTTTTCTCGCCCCTCGTGTAGGGTAAGAGGTAAACAGTCACACAATGGAAGTTCTCCATGCCACATTGCTTCTAACTTACACTGAGCAGCATTTGGCACCAGGGGGGCAGGCAACACATCTCTAAGCCTGCTGCCTGCACCCCAAATTCCTCTCCACAATGCAGTACTTTCAATGCATTTCCCCATGGGGAACCAGCGATCAAGAAAGTTACGTTTTGAATGCATATCCACAGCGTGAGGCCTGATATCTCTTCAGGCCTTGTGCTTGCATCCCCTGCTGCAGCAATGTGAGACAGCTGCAAGCACTGCCTCAGATATATTCCTATCGGGCAAATCATTAGGGTGCCCCTTTGCTCTGTACAAGATTAATGCATTAGGACTGTGGCACTCTATACTGTTCACCTGGCCCCAGATATCTAGCTGTCTGGCAGCACAGACATGGCACTCTGAACTCATGTGCCTTCCTCCTGGGGCACACTGACGTATAGGGCTACAGAAAGACCGTTGACCGCAGAGCGTTGGGGCACAGTCCATCACACGTCACAAGGCCTGGCATGTGACTGGAGCTCCCCAAATCATATCAACTCTATCAAGAACTTTAGCAGTTGGGAAGCTTCCAAATGAAACCATATGCCCGTCCACATCCTTTTACTCTTCCTCCTTCCCACCACACTAGCGAATACAAAGCCCTACGGCTCTTTCCATGACCCTCACCTGTCAACTCTCCACACCACAATGCCAAAAGATACAGGGTTCTCTCTCTTTGAGCACACAATAGAGTGCTCTCATCTCTCACACCTTTCCTGTTGATGCAGACTGGCCTAAAGTTTAATGGAGACATGTCCCAATGAGCAAGTTCTACCAGCAGACCAATATGGGTGAGACATTGTCAGCCATATCTTTCACCCCTGACATGCAAATGACTCTTTCCATCCCTACCTATGTCAAAGAGGCGGCTGCCTGTTGGGAAGTCTTCTAATGTCCTGTCCCCAGAAACAGGGTCTGCCTCCTACAGCTCCATGCCCCTCAGGCTCACTGGTACAGACACTAGAGAGATTTTCCAGCATGAAGTTCTCCTGAGAGAACTCTTAGGCAGGGGCATGTTGCACTGCTTAGCATATATCTGACTTTACACACGGCAGAGTTACCTAGGGTCAACATATGAGCATGACAAAAGAACATATTATTTCCAACATATGAGTCAATATTCAAAAACATGTTATTATAGCAGAGTCACTATATAAGAAATCCCTAAATTAAGTAGCACTTAATATAGCTAACAATTAATGTATAATACATTAATTGCACTGATCACACAAAAATTAAAACCACACAATACAACTTTCACACAATAAAAAGTAAATTTACAAAAAGTAGAACCATGACCTAGCCATCACAAAAACAGAAACATTGCATTCAATATCAATCAGACAATACAGAGATTATATACAATCAAAAGGGAAACTGCATATACTAACTTAAAATAATATGGTTTAACCAATACTCCATTGGCACACATATTATATGTTTAAAAACAGAGTTGGTCAAATAGTACCAATTAAAAATATCAAATAGTGTGCTGAAAGTTGTTTATTTCAAATAAAAGGTCGACTTAAGTTTTGGTCAATTGGTCAATTGGGTATCGTTGGGCAAAAAACAGAACTATCTCAAATAAGTATGCAAGTCCTACCTAGATACCTCGTTGCCATGCACACAGCAACACATGTTCAATATGACCAGGTATTGACCAGCGTTCATCCCAACTTGTACCACAATTACTACCTGCACTGTACGGAAATGTGGAATAACAACAGTGTATTCTGAGTAGATGAGTAAGACAATAAGCTTGCCAAATGTTGAGATACCAGTGGTCTAGTGCAGTAATTAATAAACTAAATACACAGAGGTTACAAAAGAATAGTTTTCTAATGCAGCATAGTAACCAAGTACAAAGCATTTACACGCTGCATTAACTGTTTGTGAGATGTCTCAAAATGAGGAGGACACGACTAATGCACACTTTAGTAGGTGTCATCAAATGCTTAATGTGAATGGATCGCATGTGTTTTAACATGATAAACTGAAGAAACTTCTTAGTGCCTGTACCAGAAATAAAACACTAGGACCTCAATGTATGCAGTCAACTTGGTATTAGAAAACCGCCAATGGTTAATCATTAGAAAATACATATAAACTCTTGACAGGACTCATAAGTATTGTATGCTCAACATTACAAATCAATGGTCTCTTGAAAAAGGTAACAAAGAAAGGAGGATCGCTTGTCTTTAAAATACCGTACAAAAGAAATCTCTGCATCCTACTACATATAAGGTTATACATATAAACTCTAAGTTTGAACACACGTCGGTTAGCAGGTACTGTTAAGGTGTACATTGCATTTATTATAATGAGTGAAATTAGTTGCACAACATCCTCATAGCTCACTACATAAAGATGCATAGGAATATGTCATCAGAGTCCCTGTGATAACACTGTCCTTGAACATGTTCATTGAGTCCTGTAACGTGACTGTTTAGTCTATGGATCCAGTGTGATTCCAGTCTGTGTGGTCTAGCCAGTGTAGAAGGAGTTCACCCCATCAATGATTAACCACCTAAGCTGATCCTCTCTAATCTGGTGTGTAATCCAATGATTGAAGAGTGTGTAGCTTTCAAGTAGGTTCAGTGATGGAGACTGTGGCTGATCATGTGGTAATTTTAATGTGTATTTTGGCCATGGACGCTGCATGGCATACATCACTTTTTTTGGGCAATGGGTAGGGTTACTTAATAGATATTTGAATTTGCCATGTTGAAATTTGTGTGCTTATTGGCTGCGGAAGAGACATGACATTGCCCACAGGGATAATGCCACACCACAGGTGGCACATTTAGGCTGCCGCATGATTATCGAGTTAAAAAAGGACAAAGAAATATGGGCCAAAAGTGTGGTTGTTCTCTAATGCCTATATAAATTAGCCCATCTAGACCAGGAACCCGTTTTTTTCTGTCTTTTCATGGCTTCCTCCGTTTGTTAATGATCAACTGTAGGAGCTCTCATAGCAATGTTTTTTTTTTTAATATATAAACACTTAAGTCAACTCCCTCGCTGAAAGAAGCCCAAAACGTATTTAGGATACATGTCTTACATCTGTGCCCATTAATCGGAATGAGTTTACTTATCTGGGAAAATCCATGCGCTTCATTGATTAAATCCCAAAAGCAACACCTGTCTTTTTAAATTAAAAAAACAAGTATGTATTTCCATTTAATGTACACTCTCAGGTCTATAACTTCTTAGCCAATTTTAACACATTTGTTGAGTATTTCTCATATTGATAATCTTCTTCCCTTAAATGTCTTTGTTGAATGGATACCACTTCCTGTCTTAGATCCTTTTCTTAAAGTGGATCTGAGGATCCTACCTATATTTTAGTTTCAGTCAATTGGCTACAATATTCTGAGGCCACTTAATATTAAAATCTTAGTCCGAATTTGTCTTAGATGTGCATGATTTTGGAAATTAATTGGACTTTTGCTTACTACGTGAAGACTTCCATTTGCCAAATGCAGGCTCTCTTTAGACCTCGAAAAAGCCACACATTTTTATAAAAACCAGATTACCAGGGACCCCAGAGTATTAAAGTTCAAAGGGCTCAAGTGCAATTGTTCAGCAGGGAGTATCACTGAGCATTCAATATTTATAATGCTAAATAAGCATAATCACTTAACATGTTTTTAATCAGCCGCAAAGATTTGAAAGATTATAAATAACTGTTGCAAAACAATAAAAAATCAATGTTTACATTTGTACAGCGATCGAAACTAGAATAATTTTCTGGAATATCTTTAGTTATAAATGCAAACCAGTATAACACATAACCCGTTGAAAAATACTTGAAATGCAGAATTAGCCATGTAAACATTTGTAGCCAGCCACACAACTGGGGAAAGAAATTGCAGGCTACACCTATGCCCACACTATACACTACCAAACCACCGTCAATCCGCCTGCCTCAACAGATGCTTCCCACACCTACCCACCTGCTTACTTGACCCCCACCGCCACTCACTACATGCTGGAGCCAGGGGTGCCCCTGCGACAGATCATGGATCTGTTGTCCTCGCATTTGCTCCCAGCTGTCCTTGGTCACTTGGCTGACATGAAACACGAAATGCCTCTTTTTCCTTCTTGGTCTGGGTCCCAGAGGCGGTGCCCACACATAACAAAAGACTGCACCAGTGGGAGAGGCCACCTTTATCTTCCTGCATCACTTGGCCCGCTGGGAACCCAAATCCTATGGTCCACTTCTGGCACTGGCAAGGTGCCCCAACATGCCAATGTGCAAACGCCTGTGCTCGCACCCTGCATGTGAAGGTGGGGGGAGTGGCAGGGTCTCTGCCTCAAGGCAGGGTTGCTTGCTTCAGGAAGTTCTGTTGAAATGGGGCCTAACAATAGGCAATCACTCACCTGGTATGGACATTCAATCATTCACATGCAGACTACAATATGGATCTTGCCAGGTCCACAGAGCATAAAGGGACATTGAGAGCTGCGAGATAGAGTTTAAAGATTCCCGTCTGTCACAGGCATGCCGCCTGGAAGTTGCCCCAAAATGAGATAGCTTGAGGGTTGGGAGACAAAACTGCTAGTTGTTGAGTACCAGAAACACCAGCTGTCTCATAGCTGAATGTCACAGTATAAGATCCCGGGGCCTAACGACAGTGGCCTTAATGGTAGAGGAGGAGAGATTGGAACACGGTGCTGCTCAAGTCTAACTTGTTAAGCTCTGCAACTTTACACTCTGAGAACTCATTGCTTTGTTAAGTGAAATACTAGGCCTGGAGAAATGGTGAACTGGTGATATGGAAATGTCTCTCATCTGGTCACCAGATAGATTCATCCCAGCTTTGACTTAAACCAGTTACATGACGATTAATCAAAAAGCACAAAGGCGAGGGCTTTTATTATTATTATTATATTATTATTATTATTATTATTATTATTATTATTATATTTATTGAATGCCACCCTAGCTTCGAGAAGCAACAGAGCGCTTAACAGAGGTATACAAGTACAGAAGCATAACGCAGCGCGTGCAGAGGAAACAACAGAACAGATATACTGCGAGGGTAGAATACAGAGAGGCACAGAGATGGGGGACAGTTGGACTGGGTGGTGGGGATGAGAGGGGCAGGAGGCGTCTAGCGAGTCAGGTGGCACGAGAGCCGGCATGATGACCACGGTGTTGAGGGCTTAACTCAGTGAGCTATTTGGGACTGTAAACATCAGGAGAAGAATTACTGTTGACTAGAAAGCCGGGACTACAGACTACTCAAGTTTCCCCATTACAGACATTAGTGGGTCATCCATTCATGAGTTATACCTTGAATTCTCCACTCCTTCAGCCCTGACTTTAAAATGGAAAAGCAAAACTACAAGATCCAGAATGCTTAGAATAAAATCGGGACTGGATGATACGCGCATCACATGGGGAAAGTGGAGAGCTCTGTGACTGGCTGACGGTTACCACGTGGCATGCGATACTTGCAATGTGTTTCATTTGTCACTATGCTCTCTAAGAGGCCAACAATGGGCGATGCAGGCAGGTAGGCCAAGGAGAAAGACATGACACATGATTCTTTTTGGAAGGTCTTCGCCAGCATTTATTCACAAAATACAACAGTTATAGACGAATGAAAGCATACATTTCATGCATGTCTTTGTCGGGCAATATTATTACCCACATCCAATGCCCTATGAATGGTACTGGGGGAAATAAGGGGACCCCTTTGAACTGAGCAGACCCGTAGTGCTATTCCCGCTGCCCCTTGTCCACATACTGGATTGGCACCATTCGCTAAGCGCCTGTCATGATAACTTTACCAAACTCTGTCGAGCCTCGGCCCCTAACTATGAGGAAAATGTCTCCCCCACTGCCTTCAACTGTTTGAGTCCAGTATGCATTTCAATGTAATGTGGTTCAACATACTGTTTCCCGCTGACCAAAGATCCGCACCCCCCCCTCCCTCAAAATGTAAGGGGTGATAGAAGGGCAATTACGAGATGCAGCAGCACTGCCTTTGACGGTGCTGGGGTCTTGGGTGGTAATTCATGACACTACAAGTGTAGCCTCCCTACTCTGCCTCTCCTAGATCCAACACCTCGCTGCCCAGGACTTCCACTCTTGGGACTTCTGGTGCGTAGTGGCGTCATCATGCCACTCAGCACCAGAACGTTCCCTCAACCATCCCCCATTGGCCAGCCACTGTGACTCCTAACGATGCCACCTTGGCATGCTGTCGTGGTTCGCTAAGATGGGGGTGCAGGTGACTACGCCAAAGAGAGAGACACTAAACATGTTTCTTATTGGAAGGTATTCAGCCACATTTATTTACAAAATGCAACAGTAATAACTGAATGAGTCCATGCATTTCATACATTTTTGGTCTGACAATATTATTACCCGCGACATACCTTGTGCCCGGAGAAGTGTTTTGTGATCATCTCCTCCATGCACCCGGAATGGTGCTTGGGGAAATAAGGGGTCCCTCTATGAACCGACAAGACCCCCAGGCCCATTCCCCCGGCCCCTGTGAACATACCGCATCAGCAGAGTTCGATGAGTGCCCTTCACGATGTGGTTCAGCATACACAACAGGGGCTCTGACCCACCCACCGATCGCCCCACATGCACATGCGGGGCACCCCTTGGCCATAAAACCCAGTAATCCATGGCCTCGCAAAGTTCCACTAATTCCACTGCCACATAGAGTATAGAGTCCACACGAAAAATTGTCCTGGACAGGAAAGTGACTCTAAGTAGGAAATAATGTCCTATAACTTATATGGTGTGGCGTATTCAAGGCAAGCTCAGAAGTGGACGCCTATATTCAAGAAAAGATCTAGAATGTTTATCTTTGCGCGACATAAATCCCTTCCAAAGGCATTTTAATATTTTTATTTGCACCATGCAGCATTATTTATTCTGTATTTATTTTGGCAAAGCATATCTATATATAAAAAAAGACCCCTGAACCCGAGAGTTGACCCTTGTGGCGGGTTTCTTAACAATAGCATGCTGGAACTAGATCGAGAGGACTTCCCGTATCTAGCATGTTCCTGAAAGGACGAGTTGTACACACAATTCTTTTTTTTCTGTGCTATCTAATTTATGTATGTAATGTTGATAACAAACATATTTCTTTTTTGTACGTTTGAGTGGAATCTTCCACACGTTGGTTCATTGTATTGTGTTATGTAAAACAAACTATGGCCCTCATTCTGAGGTTGGTGCTAGTCATGCTGCACTAGCGCCATGACTAGCACCAATACCGGTACCGCCACCAACGTGGTGGTATGGGGACTTACCGGTCTATTCCGCCCTTTGCGGGACCGGTAAATCCCCATTTGAAATGCCATTCCCCATTCCCATTTCAGACCCCATAGAGCTCAATTGGAAGGGGGAAGGCGGCAATAAAGGTACCGCAAATTGCGGTACCGTTATTGATCCCGGTATCCCTTTGCATGTCCCGTACTTAACGCCTGGTAAAACCAGGCGTTAAGGGAGGGACCCGCAAAGGGACCACGTAGTAGGGGGCAAAGGGATTACCGGCACCAGTGTCATTACCAGTGCCCGGTATCCCTTTGCGCCCAGCTTGTAATGAGGGCCTAGATGTGTTTTTTTATTTAAATTATAGGACATTATTTCCTACTTCGATTCACTTTCCTGTCGGGACAATTTTTCGTGTTGACCATTATGAAATCTCCGGTCTTGGACAGAGTAGGGGTGAACATATATTGTATAAACATTGTAGCTGCATTCTTGAAGCTGCCCACAGCAGAAGCCAACTGGGTGCCTGTTGTGGATGCTCACCCCACTTCCCGAAATAAGAAATACTCAGTTGAACACCATTTACCTTTTCACCTTCTTTATTTGCTAGTTCATCCTTCACCAGTGACGCGCCCATCCTCTCACTAACTCTTCAACCGTCAACCCCAGGCCTTGTCCCAACATTCCCTTCCTTCCCCACGGGAGTGCTGCTAATTCCTTCTATGACATCATGCTCCAACATTCCTAACACCTCCCTTCCTTCCTTGACATGCACTCTTTACATTCTCAAATACACGGCTATCCTCTTTTTACACCACACACCACCTCCTTCCACCACAATGGAGGAGCCTAGATCCTTCACTACTTCTCTAACCTCAGAGAACCTTGATTCAGCTTTTTTGACTCCTCCTATTCAACTAAATTTGTATCTCCCGGTTAAGTTCTCTGCATCCATGTTTCAGATCGCATCTCTCTTGGGCCTTCACTTCACTCTCATACATTTTGTCTCTCGCTGTCTCCACATCAGTCTGAATGACCTTTAACCTTCCCATCCAACCCTGACACAAATGATTGTTGGGCTTGCATCCCCTCATTACCTCTAAGGGTGTCTCCCGAGTCACTGCATGTGGCACCAAACTATACTGGACGCCCCTTTCCATCACAGCTCGAGTGCAATCTCCTTTAGTACTTACAGCAATCATTATGGTATCCATCAATGTCCAAATAAACATTTCCACACACCCATTCCCCTTGTGGACAATACAACGCAGTGGCCATGTAAAAGATACAAAAATGTATTTGACACCAACTGCAGACCAGTGTCAGAGAGTGGGCACTTAGGAATCCCTTCTGACCAGAACAACGATTCAAGAAACCTAGTTAGGCTGGTGGATGTGATGTTGTTTAACATGCATACTTCTGGCCACTTGGACAAAATATCCATCAGCACCATCACATACATATTTCTTGCACCTCCTATGTTGAATGGTCCTAATAAATCCACTGCCACCTTCTCTCACGGCACTTTGGGGACTTCTCGAACTCTCATAGAGGTCTTGACAATGGGCCTCATTCAGAGTAGGGCGCAAAGGGATACCGGGCACCGTTAAGGACATCGGTGCCGGTAATCCCTTTGCGCCCTACTACGAGGTACCTTTGCGGGTCCCGGGAGCAAAAAAATGGTACCGCAAATTGTGGTACCGTTATTTGCACCTTCCCCATTCCCATTGAGCCCTATGGGGGCTCAAATGGGAATTGGGAATGGTATTTTCAATGGGGACATACCGGTCCCGCAAAGGTCTGACTAGACCGGTAAGTCCCTAATCAAGTGGTAAACTATTACTGTATTATTTCATGCACTGTATTGCCCGAGCCTAACCTCCATGCTAATATGCCAACTAAACTATGCAGATACAATTTGCAGGTTGTTTTGAAACTCAATTTAGAGTCCACTACAGACCCAGTGGATAACCCCCTGCTATACTCAGGAACATTCCTCCAAAACAACTACTCGTCCCGACAAGACTAGGTAACTAACTAACCTAGTACTGTCTGATAAAATTAAATTATCGTAGAAGTTCAAATAGCATTCACTGCTTATTTTCTTCTTTTGTCTCCTTTGTCCCATATCAACAGCTACAGAAAGAATATTCAAGTTTGTCATTTAACATTGCCAAATGATATATGTACCTATATCATTTCCTGCTGATGTTGTTCTTTGCTGCTGTTTTTTACTGTTTTTTACTGTAACTATTTAGATACAGTGATACAACTCCGGAAGAAAGTTCTGAGAATAATTAGAGAACTGAAACATGTAGAGTCTTCCCCAACCAGTTCAATGCCTACTAGTTTGGTGAAATAACTACCCCATAAGAGGGTCTTTAGATCAGGGCAAGGTAGCAATTGTTTTCCTGCAGAGATCACTAAATCTACCAATAGCTAATTAGATATTTGCTATCAGATTGCATTTAAATCCATGTGTCACAACTAAATTGTCTGTTTTTAGATAATGTGTTAACGTTTTATTATGTGAAGTGAATGGGATTTTCCCACCGCTTATTTTAAATTTGAAGTGTGTTTTTTCATAATAACTGAATATTAAAAGATGATTATGTACTCTTTACAGCATTGATTTAATTTATACTGACTGTAGACTGTTCGATATGAGCTAACTACCTCCTACCTCTATAATATTGTCTCACCCGATAAAAGGTAGAGCTACTACCTAAGTAGTAATATTGGGGTTCCCCCCTTTTTTGTGCATTGGCCTCTCTAAAACCTGACATCTTGTTTAACTCTGTCAAACTGCTTACCACAGGCCTCCGACCACAGACACGAGAGTCCCCTCATGTTCCTAGTCTTGTCCGACAGGTGTTTAATGTACTTGCAATGCAACTCTACTTGCCTCAAGAAGGCTGAACCTCAACTTTTTCTTCAGCTCAGGCATATCCCTTATGACCACCAGTGAGTTATATTTAGGTTGTGATCTATTTCCAGACACTTGATATCCCACATACGTCACTTTCTCCCTCAAAAGCTTGCACTCCTCCAGTCTGATGGTTAGACCTGCCTTTCTCAAGGTTTCCAATACCCTCAATAGTCTATTGTCATGTTCTTTCACATTTGACACCCATATCAGCACATAATCTTGGTAAAACATCACACCATCCTCTCCCCTAGAAGCCCGTAGATGACCTTCTGAGGGACACTTGCTGCAGATGCCTGTGAAATGCTGTTGACGAATATAATAATAGACTCTTGCAATCCTCCATCTGTGCTCACCTCCGTGAGCTCCCAATGCTCCCCTTTTTCTTTATCTAGGTGCTGGAACCTTTCTACTTCCACCACCTGTCCCTTGAGGTAGTAGAGACAAAGACCTACACTATGTAGTGCACATGTTGCCAATCTGTTGAGCCCATCTACCAAACTAGAGGCACAAAGAACGTCAAATGTCCTCTGCATCACTTTTCCCCAACCTTCTCGTATATGGCCTGCAAAGGCCCGTCACGCCATCCCTTTGTGATGGTACCCATGGCTACTGGCTACTAGGAGAAACACTTCTCCTTCCACCATCACTCCTCTCTGCACCCCACTGCATGAGTATGCAAATGGCTATCGGCACAGATCCCTTCTCCGTCCGACATTACTTCACCCTACCTGTCAGTACAAATGCATCCATGGACTGTGGCACCCATGCTACCCTTGTGATGGTCCCTTATGCCATGCTCCTGTGACACCTGTAATGTCATGCCCACTGAATCATCCACCCACTTATCCTACTGCATGATACCATTTTGGGTCAACCCGGAGCTTCTATCCATTACATGTGAGCCTCTGCAATGGCTACTGGAATGGCCTTCTCCAACAACCATCTGCACCTCTTCACGTATCACCCTGTGATCACACGGAATGGCTACTGAAAGATTTGCTTTAGGATCCTCGATAAGTTCCTCACCTGTCCCATGCACTGTGTTAACCACGTAACCCCTCCAAAGGGCACCTATACATCAGACCTAGGACGCCTGTAACCAGGCAACTAGTCCCTCAAGCTGCATGTTCGACAACTTGTTACTACACCCAGCCGCCACTTCCACCTCCATCAGTCACTTGTGATCATAGGCCACACCTACCACAGCCCCTCCTCTCCGGCCCATGTTGCATGGCCATAATCTACTGGCCCTGCATCACGTATACTATGGACAGGGGAGCCGACTTATGAATTTCCCGGGGAGGGGCCCAAATACAGGAAGTGACCTCACTGGCAGTTATAGGACCACAAATTTGCATGTAGTGCAACGGCGTGCGAGGGAGGTGGAGGCGCGTGCAGCGCAGAACACTGGAAACATTGGTTCGCATGTACTGCATATACTAAAGTCAAGTAAGAAGGAGATTTTGTTTTGAGTTGCATTCCAGTAGGCCATCACTGCCCCTACTCCACCCCTCTATAATCATCCAGGTTGTAGTAGCCCTCAAAAGGCAGAGCAACACAACTAGGATGAGAGAACGAAATGCCGTCCCATCCTGTGAGTGTGTCAAGCAAAGACTGTGTGGGTGCCTCCTACCTTGGAGCACAATCTCACTAATTTGCTGCAAATCTTGCAAGTGGGAGCATGGGAATCCCCTGCGTGTGTGTGGGCTGCAGACCCCGGATCACATGCTCACTTCTTCAGTGTGAAACTCTGCCCAAGGCTCTTTGGGCAAGCATTCAGGATGGGTCTCACACCTATAAACAGTGTGATATATTGAGTGGGCACCTCACTCCTTGGAGCATAGTATCAACCGTTGCTGGTAATCTCACAACTGAATGTATAGTTTCACTCTTGGTCATCTCAGTGACCCCATGTATATTAATGGAGTCAATCTCCCATCTGGGAAGACAATTATATTTCTGTTAAAACACTCTGAATTGTCACTCCAGTTTTCTCGATCTATAGATCCATACCATATTCATTCAACGTGGGTGCAGGGGTGATATCTTGTGTCTGAGAGAGCTCATTCTTTCATTCAGGAGAGATAAAGGGGTAACAACCCCCTGTATGTGGGATCAGGTTCATTTTGCCCCATGGCCCCTCCAGAAAGAGTGAGCAGCTTTTAAGACCCTGCTGATTCTGCTATCCGACAGGCTCGAGCCTTCTATCCCTTGCCCCATCACGGCTCCCAACATCCTGAGCGGCAGCTTATGGACAGCAGGCAGCTCCGGACATGCCTGTTGCCAATTGAATGTAGACAGATCTACTATTTAGACACTGGGAGAGAGCCATGAATCCACATTGGTGGTGAAGAAGCACTCAATATACAGAACACAATGGTATAGTGTTGGAGTCCAGCTGAGAAATTACAGTTCTGAGCATGTGAGCAGTAGGCTGGATCAGTGCTGCCCCATAAAAGGTTTAGAAGCCTCTGTGAGAAGTGGCAGTACTGTCCCAACGGTGAGAAGTGTAGTATTTTCACATTAACTATGCTTAAGAACTTTGGGTTATTGAATAGTGCTGCTACATTCTGAGTAATTCCATCCCTTTAAATATATGAGCTCTTGTATAACCACGACAGTGTTGAGTTATTCTGATGATGACAGACTTGCTCAATAGTTCTGGTTCTGTATCATTAAATGTACTTCAGTTCTTTAGAGTATCGGAAGGATAGCTTAGGGGCAACGTGCTCGCCTTGGAAGCAAGACGACACAGAGCAACACAGGTTCGCTCCCTCAGTCCACGCAATACAGGTTCGCTCCCTCAGTCCGTGCTTAGAATCCTCTGGGTAGTAGACGCATTATAAATAACCAATTAAAATAAAAAGAAATACATGATATGGCATTTGTAACATTTGGCATTTCCAATTGCTATCCCATCAAGAGTATAGCGAGCTAACTGAGGAGTGCCAGCATTGCCCCATTTCAAATATGACAGCTCTACTAGAAAGTGCTGGCTCATACGCCTCCGCTCCCTGCCCATAGCATTCACCCTCACCACGTGCACACTCAGAGACATGCAAACAGTCTCATTTGCCCTCTCCCTGCCCCCTCCCTCGCTTTGCATCTGTACCTCCATTTCTAAAAATCCTTCTGGGTTGGTGTACCTCTACATCTGTTCACCCCTCTTGCCAAGAGGGGAGCACAGATATACAAATGCACCAAACCCAAAAAGATTTTTAGAAATTGAGGGACAGACTTGTTTTGCATCTGTGCCTCCATTTCTAAAAATCCTTCTGGTTTGGGTGTACTTCTACATCTATGCACCCCTCTTGCCAACAGGGGTGCACAGATGTACAAATACACCCAACTCAAAACGATTTTTAGAAATTGAGGGACAGACTTGTTTTGCATCTGTGCCTCCATTTCTAAAAATCCTTCTGGGTTGGGTGTACATCTACATCTGTGCACCCCTCTTGCCAACAAGGGTGCACAGATGTAGAAATACACCCAACCCAAAACGATTTTTAGAAATTGAGGGACAGACTTGTTTTGCATCTGTGCCTCCATTTCTAAAAATCGTTTTGGGTTGGATGTACCTCTACATCTGTGCACCCCTCTTGCCAACAGGGGTGCACAAATGTACAAATACACCCAACCCAAAACGATTTTTAGAAATTGAGGGACAGACTTGCTTTGCATCTGTGCCTCCATTTCTAAAAATCCTTCTGGGTTGGGTGTACCTCTACATTCATGCACCCCGGTGCACAGATGTAGAAGTATACCCAACCCAAAACGATTTTTAGAAATTTAGAAATTAGATTTTTAGAAAGCAAGATCTTGCTTTGCATCTGTCCCACAATTTCTAAACATCGTTTTTCCCCGGCTTTTACCCGGGCCGCCAGAGAGAGACACAGTGTGGATGGAACAAAGGGCCATCAATACTGCGTCTCATCTCTCTGGCTGGGGGGAGAGGGGGCTCAGCCCCGACTTCATTCTGCCGGGGGGGCCGGGCCCCGCAGCACCCCCGTACTCGGCACCCCTGACTATGGAAGCAACCCCCATGTCTACCTCCGATACTAGCGCAGTGAATGCATTCTCTCAATACCCAACCTGGCTGGTTGCTGCCCAAATGTGCCTGAGGGGCACTTCCTTGCCATTACATCAACCATACTATTGCCTTTCTGCTCCACTTTCAATCCGTTATACTATCTTCTTATTTATTGATCAAACAACAACACCAGTGAAGATATCAACTTTGTGCAAAGTCAAAATGGCAACACTCCACATCCGTCCCATCGGTTCTGACACCTTGAACCTGTGACCGTTTCCAAGCCACCCGATGGCTCTCTCGCTGCTTCCTGTCTCTAAACATTGCTTACAGCGCCAAAGGCAACCTCTCGCACCAGCCCAAAACGTGAGTACCCTCACACCTCTCACCCAAAATTATACACATTTGCACCAGGCCAAGGGTGGGCCTAGGCCCTCTGATGGAAACTATAACCTTTCATCGCCCGGACCTGATCCCCTTCTTGCAATCCTGAGTACCTTCTGGGCTAGCTCTGCATGAGTGCCAGCATGGCCGACATCACTGGCCTGAACCAACCATCGGCACGCCACCCAGAGCCGGTTGGCCTCGAACTCACGACAACATCACTTTTTACTGAAGAAACAACGTTAACCAGGTAGTGCTGCAAGTGGGATTCACACCTGTGTATTCCTCTAGTTCCAAATGCTACAATTAAATTCTACAATACCTCTGGGGTTTCAGTTTGCACAATTGCGGCAAGACACTGACACCCGCCGGCCCCCCGAAACACACCTTCATGCTCCACCGTATAGTCCAAGAGCTGTGTGCATTTACAAGAAGCAGCCTTTGTTGCCAAATGACGACACAAGTGGGAGAGCACGACTTTACTCCCTTCTCCTGAACCTTGACGCCCGAGACTTCTGCTCCCGTGGACTCATCACGTCTCTTGGTACCCCAACATTGCCTACCACCTCCCAGCTCCGCGCCTCTCACAACATGCTGCTCTCTAAAATGACATGCTTGGCACATAAAGTATTCTAGATAAATGTTGTACAAAAGGTCATAAAATAATAGACTTCCGGAAAAGAAGGCTTGTGCTTATTTATGATGTTTCCTCCACAGCATTGCTGCGTTGGGATGGAACTCTCTCCTCAGCCTAGGCCCTAGTGCTTGAAAGGACACAGGACACAGGGCCGATTAGCTCTAACTGGGGGGATGAAGAGCCAAGCTTGGTGTAGTATAATGAATCTCAGGAGGCAGGAAGCTGCGGGTTGTCCAAGCAGGCTTTATTGCATAAACATGGGTTGTTCTTACAAATAACCCTAGCAGTGGTGCTCTAACAAAATGCCAACGTGGCCAACAACATATGGGGCTGCGAGTGCAGTGTCGGGTGGTTCGCAAGTCCTCTTGATTTCCCGTGCTCGGAGGAGCCCGGGGAGACGCTCCTCTTGCGTCCTCCGCTCGTCCCGTAATGCGCGCGTAGCGCGCGGGGGCGGGGCTTCGTTACGCTCGAGATCTCGCGAGAGCGGACGCTCTCGCGACATCTCTACACACCTCCCTTTATCACAATGGGAGAGGGGTCACTGTAACACAAAGTCATTGAACCTTACCGGTCTTTTATGCTCCCTTCTGGGCCTCTCACTGGTTCCCGGGCAAGGTCCCTGCGGAACCGGTTCAGGGCTTACATAGGGTTCTTCCGGTTGATTCTCTGATTCTTCTCTCTCTCCATCGCTTCTCCCTGGTTCTGGTTCTTCATTCCCCACATCCTCCATTTCTGCTTCAGTGCGTGGGGTTTCTGGAGTCTTAAGTCTTTCTTGTCTGCGTTGATACAAAGCTACTCTTTCGAAGTTCCACGCGCGCCCGTCTTCTGTGCGGACGTGATTTGTCCCTTTATGAGTAACTTGTATGGGTTGACTATACCGGGAACCTGTGTCTTGATCTTTTCTTGGTAGTTTGATTTTGACCCAGTCCCCTCTTTCGATGCTGGGCGCTTGCTTCGTTCTCCTTCTTCTGTCACTCCACAATTTCATGCGTGACTTGTTTCTTGTAATGCGCCATACTACGTCTGCCATATCTACCTCTTCATCTATTCTTATTTTAGACAGCCAAGGCGGGATAAGTGTTGATGCCGCACTCCTCCCTCTCAACATTTTGAATGGGGATACATGGGTAATGCCATTCGGAGTGAGTCTATGTGCTGCTATGGCTTCCTTTGTAGTCTTGAGGGGGTCCATGCCCGAGGCCATTGCAAGTTGGATGGCCCCTTTAATGAACCTGTTCGCCCTTTCCACGAGTCCATTTGCTTGAGGGTGATACAGGGCCGCCTTTTTTTGCTTGATGTGGTTCTTTTTGAGAAACTCCTCCATGTCTCTAGAAACTAGTTGCACCCCATTGTCCGTGACTACTTCATTGGGGAGCCCTTCCCTTTGAAAAATTTCGGTAAGCACCTCTATAACCGTTTCTGTAGTTATGTTTGGAACAAACTCCGCTTCCACCCACTTGGATAGGTAGTCGACTAGTACAATTCCGTATTTGTGTTCTGCTGACATCGCTTCCAGGGGTCCGATAAAGTCTATGCCCACTTTGGACCATACTGTTTCCGGTATCTCGGTGGGTATGAGAGGTGCTTGGCGAATCTTCAATCTTTTGTCGCTGTTTAAACACTCGTGGCATCGCTCTATCATGGAGCGAATCTCCTGGTCCATGGATGGCCACCAATATGCTTCCCTGACTCTGCGGCGAGTCATCGTGTTTCCCAAATGCCCCGCATGAGCCCTGCATAGAATTGTGCGTCTCATTCCTGTGGGGGGGACGATTTGATCCGACTTCATGATTATCCCTTGTGTTTCGGACAACTCTTCTTGTACTTTCCAATATGGCCTCATGCCCTCGGGTAGCACCCTTTCATCTGGCCAGCCTTCTTTGATCCATTTACGAATGGCGGACATGGTTGGGTCTTTCCCTTCTTCTTCTTGCCAGTGCTTTTCACTGAGTTCCAGATATTCTGGCATTCTTATGTCCGAGATGGAAGCAACAATGCACTCCCCTTGTAGAAACGGGGCAGCCTTTTCTTTGTTTTCCGGTAATCTCGACATGCAGTCAGCCTGCGAGTTTTTCCAGCCAGATATGTGGTGGATTTCGAATGTATATTCTTGTAATTTCGCGGCAATACGAGCTAGTCTGGGAGTGGAAGCTTTGGTGCCTCCGGGACTGAGCATATGGATGAGTGGTTTGTGATCTGTCACCAGCTTGAACTTGGTGCCCCACACATAAGTCCTGAAGTGCTCCACTGCCCATGCACATGCTAGCATCTCTTTTTCGATGGTGGAGTAGTTCTGCTCTGCTTCAGATAGCGCCTTCGATGCAAAGGCCACCACATGCTCGGTGTCACCCCTCCTCTGCGTAAGTACTGCTCCCAGTCCATACGCACTGGCATCAGTGGTGATGACTGTTTCCCACTTGGGATTGAACGGTTGAAGGCACGGGGCTTCCATAATGTGCTGTTTTATGGTGTCTATTGCCGCCTTTTGGGGTTCCTGCCACAGGAATTCGGACCCTTTCTTGAGAAGATCCCGTAGAGGTGACGTGGTCTCAGAAAATTTGGGTATGAATTTTGCGTAATATTCTGCTAAGCCTAAGAATGATCTCACCTCTTCCTTGTTGGTGGGATTGGGTGCTTTGATGATGGCTTGCATAAGGTTCTGTTTGGGGCTGATGCCCTTTTCTGAAATTTTGTATCCCAGGTACTCGACTTCTTTTACTCCAAAAGAACATTTCTCGTATCGTAGGCGGACTCCCGCTTCTTGTAACTTGTTGAGCACTAGTTTGAGAGTGGCATCGTGTGTCGGTTTATCACCTGCATACACCAATATGTCATCTTGGAAGTAGACCACATTTTTGACTTTTCGAAAGAGGGCATCCATCATGCGCTGAAACGCTGAGGCAGCTGATGATAATCCGAAGGGCATTTTGGTAAATTGAAATGTGCCGAACGGGGTGATGAATGCCGTGAGAGATTTTGATTCTTCATGGAGCTGGATTTGGTGATATGCGTTACGCATATCTAGTTTTGAGAAGATATTGGCTTCTTTCATCAAAAGTATGAGTTCATTTATGCTTGGAAGTGGATAATTGTCTGTGACGACTTCCAAGTTTAAGCTGCGCAAGTCTATACATACTCTTAATTCTTGCGATTGTGGTTTCTTTATGAGAACGACTGGGCTCAGCCATTCGGACGCTTCAATCTCTTCTATCACCCCTTCATTCTTCATTTTGTCCAATTGTTGTTTGAGGGTGTCTCTCGCTGTGGCTGGTACTGGCCTCACTCGGTGTTTTACAGGGATGGCATTTCTTTTGAGGACAATTTTGTGTAGAAAACCTTTGATGTGGCCCGGCTCCTCCGAGAACAGTGCTGGGTAATCGCTCTTGACTACGGTTTCACTCCTCACGCCTATGGATAGGACTTGCTCTTCTGTGCTGGGGTCGAGTCTGATCTTCAATTTGTCTTGGTCATCCCACCCTAGCACTGGAGGCCCTTCGTGGCTGAAGTATATTCTGGTGTAAGTTTCCCTCCCTTTAAATTCGACTTTGGCGTTGATGTAGCCTAGTAGTTCAACTGATGCTCCACCGAAAACCGTCGGCTTGTGTTTCGTGGTGAGTACTTTTACTTTTCCTTTCCCGAGCATATCTTTGTATGTTTGTAGGGGTAGGATGGTAAGGTCCGAGCCGGAGTCTGCCATGACCCTTGTCTCTCTGCCGTCGATCTTGATCATGCAGTGTGGCTTCTCTCTCCTGGCTCTAGTACTGTTCACCATGATTACGGTGGGCCTTCCTTCTTCCTCCGACGAGGAATCCCTTTCTGCCATGCGTTCTGAGGTCAGACTTGTGACTTTCTTATTTCGCCATCTGCACACTATTGAGAAATGTCCTATGCGCTTGCATACTGTGCATTCTTTGTCTCTGGCTGGGCACTCTCTGTCGAACGCTAGGTGCTTTGTGCTGGTGCACCTATGGCACTTGAGGGGTTCTTTCTTGTTGGTTCTCCCTTCTCTTGAATCTGGAATGAACTTTTCCTTTCTAGGACGGAAACCTACTGCTTGTACCTCAGGGGAACTTTGGGTACCTGCAAACTCTTTTCTTCTTCCTGCTGTTTCTTCCACCGCTCTGGCTATTTCCACTGCTTTCTCTAACTGTACTTCTTTTTCCATGATGTATTTGTCTTGAACTTTCCGGCTGTTGGTGTGGACTATTAGCATGTCGCATATCTGATTTTCTGCATTCGTGCCGAAGTTGCATAAAGCTGCCAGTTCTCTCAATTTCGTGATATAATCGTCGACAGGTTCAGACGGTTCTTGTTTCCGCGTATAAAACCGAATCCTGTGGAGCACTGTGTTTTCCTTACTGGCGAACCTCTTTTCTATTCTTCTGACAGCCTCCTTGAACACATCATCATCGTCGTCTTCTACCTCTATCAGCGCCAGGCCCTCGAATATTCTTTGTCCTTCTACCCCAAGGGCGTTTAATAGCATGGCTCTGCGTCTTGCCGCCGTGAATCCTGCTCCCCCCATTGCCTCCACATACGTTGTAAACAGGGGCTGCCATTGTGGCCAGGGAATGGCAGGCCTACCTGGCGTCTGTAAAAAGGGTGGTGGCGGTGTTGCTCCCTGCATGCTTCTGCGCGGTTCCAGGAGGTCCTCGTCGCCAATTTATGTAGTATAATGAATCTCAGGAGGCAGGAAGCTGCGGGTTGTCCAAGCAGGCTTTATTGCATAAACATGGGTTGTTCTTACAAATAACCCTAGCAGTGGTGCTCTAACAAAATGCCAACGTGGCCAACAACATATGGGGCTGCGAGTGCAGTGTCGGGTGGTTCGCAAGTCCTCTTGATTTCCCGTGCTCGGAGGAGCCCGGGGAGACGCTCCTCTTGCGTCCTCCGCTCGTCCCGTAATGCGCGCGTAGCGCGCGGGGGCGGGGCTTCGTTACGCTCGAGATCTCGCGAGAGCGGACGCTCTCGCGACATCTCTACACTTGGCGAAAGGGAGGCAGGCGCACTTGCTCACAAACCCTTCTCCAGTTGGCGTTTCCCGCACACGTTGCATTAATTGGCGGGGACCTCCACCGCATGCTTCAATGACAATAAATTGCTTTAGTTCTGTTACACCAGCACTGGTGCCGTAACTTAATTTCATTAGCTCAAACCTGTTGAGGGTAGTCACATTTCCATAGCAGGGCGCACTTGAAATGAAAAGAAACGGAATGCTTTCGATTCTCAATTAACAGTACTGCTCCTTTTCAACCGAAATGAATGTTATCGAAACCAATTAGCATAGACTGGAAAATCTCTCGTTAATGAGGGGAGTGTGGGTGAGTAAACAGCATTGAAAAGATGAAATCAGAGAAGGCCCTCTTCTTGTTGGGCTGAATAATTACATGCTTAGTTGCCTAATTGTCTGGTGAAAGGCACCGCGCTGATAGCAACAGATTGCCGCGTTCATTAGGCTGCCAGAGGCCACCTGCTGCTGTGGCGCTCTCCCCTGCAGCCTAGGCACACGTGTTTATCCCTGGGGGTTCTTATTTGGACACAACACTGGCTGTGAAAGGCAAATGAGCCCGCCAATATGTTGCAATATTGTGTCCTTTGTGCCAAGAAACAGAAGCTTAATATGGCAAATATAATGAATTAAAATGACAGCGAAAACGAGGTTTTAGAGCGACGCTGACCTTATAATGTGTCTCACTGTCTGACTGCAATGTGGATGTACACTCGGTCTTGCAGTGCACATGTTGGGTTTGGCCCTGCACATATCAATTGGACAAAAGGTACATTACACGTTTTATTTTCATTGTTTACACATGTTTAATGAAAGCTTATGAAACACGGATACCTGATTTGCTTCCGGTGCATTTTCCAAGGACGTGCTGAAAGCGGAACTGCATCCGCACTCAGGCGACCCACAGTTGCAAGTGTGCGTGTGCACCAGAAATGTACAATCACACATGAATTAACAAATAGTTCCATTTACGAATGACTATGATAACATTTTTCTCGTGCAATTTACAATGTACAGAATGCCTAGGCTAAACAATGGTAAGAAATACCATAGTATTTTAAATGAGTGTTTTTTTCTCTTTTTTTTCACGCGGAAGGAATAGAGAGGTCTTTCATTAAGATTGATCCAAGCTCAGGATTAGTGAACCCCACATGGGTACAGAGAGTGTCTTAGTCTGGCTAATGATTCTATTCTCGAAAGTGTTCAGAAACGGCCCCATATCATTCTCAGGAAAGCCTACCACCCCGCACTCCATCTCCTGTAACCAGCTCTGGCAAGGAAGCCCAGACTCATTCGATGTCTCCGCCGCTTAAAATGGTGCAACTCGGGGCAGATTATCGAATACTTTCACTGGTGCTGAAAATTTAGCAAATGCATTTAGCACCAGTTTTACAGCTTGTATACAAAGGAAAAAAAACAGAGTTTACTCAATCCACACTGCATACATATTTTAATACTGGTGAAAAATGAAGCAGTCTGATTTTTGTACTTTGTTTGCCCTGTGGCTGAAAAGAAACAGGCTTCATTATGAGTTTGGCTGTAAATCTCGGACCCGTGGATTTACCACAGGATTACGAGTGGTGGTAGGGCACTGGAAATCCCATTTTTCAGAATCCATTGACTCCATGTAGATTTTGGCAGATTCACTGTGAGTGTAATGTTACATTGTAAATCTTCTGATTTAGTTAACGTGTATGATAAACATCACAGCCTACCACCAAATTTAGGATTACTGTTGTTTGTTTGAACCCGAAATGACCCAGGGAGAAGAAACCAAAAGTTTTTTGTTTGCAAACAACCTTCGGTTTTCCCACCCACAGCCATTTCGGATAACCCGCTTCCCCTCCTAGCCCCATATTTACCCTGTGGCGGCACACTGCGCTGTGTCCTGCTGACGCGCTGTGTCACTGCAATGCTTGTCCCTTCACTTCCGTGATCAGGAACCAGCAGTGCAGGGTCCATTCCTTTTAAAATCATTAAGTGGTCAGGTGCTGGGACACTCCTGCAACGCTGCTGACATTATAGTGAACAAGCAATAGGGAACACCCCTGCAGCCTCCGCTCCCCTTGTTCACTATAACAAAAGTGCCCCAGGCAAACCTTGCCTGGACAGAGGGTTGGGAGGCATGGAGGCGGGCCAAAAGGGAAGGGACACCCATAGGGGGAGCCACCTCTTCAGCGCCAGGCAGAAGGGTGATGTCTTGTGCAGGCACCAACGTCCGGCGCCGGAAGTAGTTTGACAGGGGGGTCCCAGGTGAGTGTAAAGAAAGAGGGCACAATGTGCCTCCCTCTCTTTCTCGCCGCCCTGGACCGGTGTGCTGCTCGTGGCAGCATGTTCCGTTTTTCTTTCATTTGAAGTTAGTTTCCAGCGCGTTTTGAGCAGTGCACTGATGTTGGTTGGGCTCCTTGTGGAGGAGAAGCGTAACATTGTGCCGGTGTTGCCAGCTCAACATCATGCCTTACAACAGTGGATGGTTGCAGTGCGTGGCCGGTTATGTTTGCTTCTTCGTGAGCGGGTGGGTTGGTGCTTGGACATTTTATGTGTTATTCCTCATTGTTTAATTCAAAGCATTTTCGCGACCAGTTAGTTATCTTATTGGTGGAATTTGTATTGGATGCATGTGTGCTCTTCATTGGTCGCTCTCGCATGCACTACACGACGCATTAATGGTGACGTGTTTCTCCAGGAGAGTGTGTGTAAAGGGACATATGCATATACCCGCTGGTATGCCTAGTTGTCATTTTGTGATGGCAGTGCGCTCTCTCGTGTCAGAGCGACAGCTGGCGCCTTCATGGTGGCCCTTGATTCCAGGGATTGGCTTTTTGGGGGGAGGCATATAGCATGCCTTGGGCGTGGTGAATGAGCATGGTGGGGGGCTTTGGGCCCAGCCCCTTTGTGGGGGTTCGGTTTGTCTCCTAGATATGTTGGTAGGGGGAGAGCCATTGTTTTATGCCTGGGGGAATGGGTTGTGCTTTGGGGACACATGCGGGTGAAAAGGTTTTGTGTAGTTTTCTTTTAATGGCCCGAGCCATTTGCGGGGGTTCAGTTCTTGTCCTAGATGTGTTGGTTATTAATATTGATAGTTTATTTGAATAGCGCCTATACGTATATGTGTTTCAAAGCGATTCAAGGCAAGGGAGGGAGCAAGGGAAAATACAATGAGAATCTTACAAGGCCTTAAAACACACAGAATGTGAAATTAACCATTGTACTAGGCCTGGCGACATTTCAGATAGTGCAAGAGCTATGACAAAGATAAGGATGGGAGGGTGGGGGTTAGGAGATGAGAACAGACAAGCGACTGTCGTACTAGGCTTGACGACTGTTCTGATAGAGCCGGAGATTGACAAGAGAGGCGGGGCGGGGGGAGGATGGAGGAGGAGAGGAACAAAACAAGCAACTATGGAACTGGGCCTGACAACATTTCAGATAGTGCTGGAGGGGCAGAGGAGGAGCAAACAATAAGAGAGGAGGCAAAAAACACACAAGTGAAGAGGGGAGGTCGAACTATGCCCCCCTTTCCGGAAGACACCCCAACCAAAAGAAGAACCAAATACAAAGTGGCTGCCAATCGTAGGACCTCGCAACAACCGCCACTGCACCACGATGGACAAGTATCATGAGAAATAACCTCTCAGTTGACCCTACAACCCAGGAGCAGTGCGAACGTTACCCAGAGTCCCGGGAGGATAGCTTAGCGGCAACGTGCTCGCCTTGGAAGCAAGACGACACGAAGCAATACAGGTTTGATCCCCTGGTCCGCGTGTTTAAGCGTGTTATAAATAAGCAACTAAGACCAAAAAAATAACAATTACATGACGGGGAAAAAAAAAACTATTCCTGTAACAGCGCCTCGATGCCCACGGGCTATGTGAGCGCTTTAAAAATGCAAATAAAATTTAAAAAAAAAGAGTGGATGAAGACGCACAAGACGGAACCAGAGACAGCTATATGAACAGAATCGACAAAAGCACTAAGAAGCCATACCTCAAGTCGTCAGAGACCACACGACCTAGCAGCGTCAGACATGAAGCACACGTGCCATCCGCACATTTGGGACACCCACACACCCAAATACACGAAGAACACATGCGCACAGTTCTATAAGATAGAGGACAGTGACATGCATATACTGTTTGCAAGTTTATTATTTTGCCACTAGCTTATCGCAGAAACCGCTAGAAGCAAGAAGATCATGTGTACATGCTTACAGATTCCTACATGCAAATAACCCTTGGAATGGCAGGAGCACTCAAGGGACCGGACATAGCCATAACGCACTAACATATGGATACTATACAGAAGGCACATACAGGAGAAACCAGACTATGATTTAGGAAATCATAGTAGGCCACAACCCTCTCAGAAAACTTGAAGCCAAGGAACAAGGCCATTGCCAAGGTTGTACTGTTGCAAAGTGACATTCTTTGCCCTGAACCGAAGTAACACCGGCAGCAGAGAAGCATAATCTTTCTTAAATGCAGAATAATTCAGAGCTCCAGAGCTCACAAACACAGTCTCTGGACACGTGACCCAGCCAAGCTGATAGTGGGCCAAGAATTGGCAGCTGGGAAGAAGCAACCATCTCATAGACCAGACAATGCTCGCAACAAAGTTGTGACACTCAAGCTACAGTTGTGCGCTGGGAAAGGTGCACTCTCACAGCAATGATGGTCTACACACAGTTACATCGCAGAGACATAGTTGTACATAGCACCGTGAACAGGTTCAGTCTGAGCTGGGAATTGATTTTGTCCCAGGCCTGGGAGCTCACAGTTCAGCCAATCACAATTTATGGCCCTAGTGGTGGGTAGCTGGGGTCACCAACCAATCATTAGGCCCACATACTGTAACAATTAGTAAATAACAGTTTTCAGGGATGGTCCAGGCCTGACACCTGAAGTAGTAACATTCAATCCACTAACCTCTATAAGAGCTGATGTAGAGGGACTACCACTCAATAGCCAATCCGGAGTGGAGATAGGTTTCTGGAGAAGGGCCCAGGGTATGACGTACTTGTGACGTAATATTCTATCAAAACTGGCCTGCGAGCCAGAGTTCATCGAGCTGTGCCTGGATGTCAGGCTGTGCACCCTTACCACACTTCTCCTCACCTGTGGATTCCTCTTGCTTGTCCTTGGAGTGTTTGGAGGATCTTCGGGGAGTTCTGGTATCTTCCTTTATAGACTTGTCTCTGGACCTCCTGTCATGCAAGTAGGGTCTGGCTCCCTCGGAGGCCACCTCGACAGGAAGTGGGACCTGTCTTGGGGGGCCCCGAGGAGCCAAAGCTCTGCGACAGGGAAAAGACCGATGGACGGTAAAAAACCCTGTGTAGTCTTCCTGAGATGGTATTGAATATGAGACTCTCCAATAGCGGATGTGGTAGTGAGAGATCCGGAGTGAACCCAAGAAACAAGTGGATCAAGTAAGTTTGTTCTGTCCACCCAAATGAAGATGGCTTGAGGAAAAGAAGGCAGGATCCGATCCGTGGAGACTTGGCCGGATACAAGGTAGCAGCAACGAGAAGCAATGCAGGAGGAAGAGAAGAGGGAAAGAGCCCGGAACGGGGGCACGGACCGAGCAGAGAGAGAAAGGTAGGAAAAGAGGGAGAAGCAGTTAAAGTCCCTACTTACCAGAAACGGTTGGATCCACGAAAGGCACAGGGAGGAACACGTAGATACGCGAGGATGGCGGCAGACCGCTAGTACGAGTGGCAAGATGCCGAAAGCAAAGGGAAAGACTGAAAAGGCGTAACGGACAGGTGTCGTGAAAGGACAAAGGGAGTAAGGAAAGGCAGAGTTAAACGGAGGTAAGGCAAGCGGGTAAGAGAAAACACTACGGGGGGACACTGAAGGAGCTAAACGGAGTATTTAGCTGAGCGCTGGTATCACAAGGAGTAATACACAGATACAACGCGCCGGGAGGTGGGCGGGGCTTGCTTAAATGACAAAGGCAGCCATGTTGGATGAGGACTGGACTGCTAAGTGAAGGTTCTCCGCGGCGAAAACTTCCACTTCTGCCATAGCTTCCAGGGATGGATCCTGACACTGGATTTGTCTCAGTGCATTTGACCCTTGTTGGTTTGTTGGCTGTAATAAACCTCAGTTGAACTTGCTACTTTTCTGGATTTACGTTCCTTTTGGGATTGGAACAGAGTTAGGCCTTCCATGAGTTCAGCATCCGCAGACTCCTAGCAAACCGCCCTGCTTGCCTGGGAGTTCTCCTTAACAAGTTGGTAGCAGAGTGGATGGTTCATAGAACCAGCCCGGCAAGAAGCTGCCTCCTTCGCTGCCGGACTTGAATGGCTGGAGGACCCTAGCGGGTATTGCGAGAAAAACCAGAAAAGCGCAACCGGAGAAAGACCGTCGGGTGCTGTTTGAAAATCATCCGCCTGCGATCAGCGTTGGGTCCAAGGCAGACAGGCAGGGAGAGGCGAGCAGTTGACAGGGAGCCAGCAGCCGAGCAGTGATCATGAACATGCAACATAAGTATTGGTCCAGACAAACAGCAACGAAAGGTGTGAGGGAGGGCATTATATGTGCGGGAGGAGGGAGGTGTTGATTCCAATGCATAGTATTGTGTAGTATGTAAAGAGTATTGGTTGCATGTTTGGGTTAAGTATGGACCGGAGCGGAGGTAGAAGTCCCTTTTCTATCTCTAGGGAACATTTGGTCTTCGAGATAAAAGGTTCTAGTGGTAAACCGGTACTATAGACTTGACAGGCTTGGACTATCGAAGTATGTAAATAAGGTATTCCTATGAAGTAGGCATTTTAGCTTGAAGCATAGCGTCGGTATCTCTGTGGGGGTTAGCTGGAGCTATCCTAGATTGCGGAAGGTGCACTACCTGGTTAAATCTCCTGGAGAAAGGCGTTTTACAGTTAGGCGACACAACGGGTGCAGCTAGTCACAAGAAATAAAAGTATACTCTGCCCTGGAGAGGCAAGAAGAAACCTGTGGGGTTTTTGTGGGGCTTTGTGGGGTTATCTGTGGGATTGCAGCAACGGGTCATTGTTCTCTGTGTCCACAACTTGTCTACTTACCTGTTCGAACTTTAGCTTGGAGGCGCCATCCATAGGTCGGTGCATAGGACGGAGTGTTGTGACGGGGAGGAGCTAGCCTCGTGGACTTGGAATTAGTAGAGAGGTGAACGAGTGGCGGTGCGCAGAAGGCGCATGCGCAGGATTGAGGTGGTGTGCTGGAGAATGACAGAGCTGGAGAAGGAGGGGCTCTGCGTGGAGTATGCCGTGTAAGGAGCAGAGCCGCTGGGCTCATACAAATTGAAGGTGGTAACCATTGCATTGTAACTTTCTCCATCTGACAGCGGATTATCGAAACCCTCGATTAGAGGTCAAGTAAAAAATCATAATGTAACCGGTGCATCACAGGATGGTGGGGGGGAGTAACGCCAATACAGCATCTGTATAAAACCCTGCCACCTTATAAGAATAAAATATTGAAATATAGTATACAGTGGTCAAATGACACTGAGAGGAAAAGCATGAATCTATGGCCACCTAACAGCAGTTTTCTGCAAGGATGTGCTGCAATCAGTACTGATCCACTTACAGAGCACATACAAGGGGAAGACATCAGCAAACCGCATGGCCATATTCGAGCTTTGGCGCATGTTCCAGGAGGGGGTGGGAGAAAGGGTATGGATGATGAACCAGCAGGAGGTGAAAGCGGAGGGTTCTGACAAATGATGAACAGGGTATATATCCACTGAGGGAACTAAGGGCAGCAGAGGGGTCCTCAAACCCAACGTATGAACCACCACCATATACCAAAGACGAACAACAGTGAGGTACAGGGCAAGCTGCCAGCAGCTCTGACCAAAATGAGAAGGGGCTGCGGCATGCGAAAACAGAATTTGAGGGAATAGGGGCAGAGAAATGGATAGCCACACAGATACTCCTGAAATTAAAGGGAAAGATAACAGGGGTAGCCGAAGGGGCAACTAATGCAATAGAGGGGTTGGAAAGGAACAGGGAAGGCATGACTGGCCAGCGCAGGTGGAGGAGGAGGAACAGCAACAAAGTGACAAAGAAGCAAGGCTAGAACGTGAGGACAGGGAAGAGAGGAGGGAAGAGAAATTGGAACAGGAGGAGAAGGAGAGGAGAAGGGAGAAGGAGTTGGAGATAGTGGAAAGGGAGCTAAAGGAGAAGAACGGAATTAGAAGGAGAGGGATGTGTGGGAAAAGAAGGGGAAAGATGAGAAAGAGGCAGAGATAGCAGAATGGAGGAGGAAAATATTAGTGCAGGAAACATGTAAGTATGAGGAGAGAAGGCTAAGGAAGTTACACTTGAAGAGGTTGGCAAGGGAATGGGCACGGGAAGAGTAGGATGTGCAAGCAAAAACAGCAGTAAGTGAACATATTGCACTAGAGTTGGACAGGAAAAGACGGGATGAGGAGAGGCAAAGAGAAACAGACAGCGCAGACTTACATAGGGAAGGTCCGGCAGAAAGGGGAACCTCCCACCTAGGGACACTAGATGGGGCAAACAAATGTAATTTCATGGACATCAATCTCAATGTAGAGCATGACTCCAGCCCAATCACCCGAAAATTTAATTTTCAGAAGGATTCTGTAGCAACATGGATGAAGGGTCTGACAATGACATCGAACACAGTGACAACGAGAGAGGGAGGCACAGCAAACTCTATCTCACGAGGAGTCTGGGTCAGAGGGCAGGAGGATAAGATCGTGGAGAACACACACACCAGGCAACTGACGGGTGCAGTACACAGAACTCATACATCAACATATTAAGGCGCAGGAGGGAGGAGACAGTGCTGGTCTACTCCAGAGGGCAACTGTCTAGAGCACATGACGACACAAAACGAATACCCAGGCTAGAATCCACAGACATATGTACAGACATGGAGGACGAACGGGGACCCATTCAAATGAGACAATACAGAAGAATGCCAGAAGAGAGGGAAGCATATTCACAGTTGCCCCTATTGGAGAGGGGCAGGACACGACCTCAGTACATACCATGGAAGCACACAGACAAGAAAAATGTCAAATTCAGACTACCCTCATTAAGTACGTGAGCTGGGAAATGGATATACAAGATGGAGAAGTTGATGGCGGGGCACAGGCTTGTAGTGGGAGATGTCAAGGGACTGCTGGTATCCATATTGGGTGACACAGCTGTTAACATTTGGATGAGGGCGGGGTTCCCAGGCGTGACTATCCAAAACACTTCCCATGACGGGTCACTATTTGCAAATTGCAGAGCAGCAGTACGGCAAGCATTGCAGACCCAATACCCAGACACGTCAGACATAGCGGGTATTATGTCATGCAAAATGCGTGACGACGAAGATCCCTTTAGGTATATTCAAGAGATTCAAGAGCTTAGGTGTCTTGAAACTCGAGAGCCGTGGGACAAGATGATAGCAATCTCTTATCACATCTTGGTGCAGGGGTTACCAGAACCTGTGCAGAAAAGTTTGAAGAAACTGGTGGGGATGGAAGAAAAAGGCTGGCTAGAAATACAGCTCACCATAGTGCATCATTGCAGGTTGGGGCAGGAGAAAGCTAAACAAAAAGCAGAAGACAGGAAGGCAGATGAGCCGAAGTTAGCTCAAAATAAATTGTCAAAATATGCACTGGAAGAGGTGGTAATGACAAGCCACACACAACAGACACAAGCACAAGCAACACAGCCACAATACCAACCAAAGCTGCCGTACCACCCCCTGCAACAATATGCCCCACCCATGGGAAGAGTGTACATGGGTAGGGGTGGATACCAACAGGGTTATCGCAGGGGAGGATTCCAACGAGGGCATGGCTTCTGGCCCCAGTCCCATCAAAACTCAGGAGGATTTTGGGGATACAACCAACAGATGCCACAGGAACCAGGAGACTTTACAGGAGGGTTCTCAGGAAGGGGAGGGAACTACCCCAGTGCTGGACCTGTGGGCAGTTAGGATATATTTCCAGAGCATGAGGAACTAGGGGGTGCAACAAGGGTGAGGAGATCAGGGGGAGCAGGACTACCAAAGAAGATAGGTTGATTATTACGCACCAAGATGCACAATAAGGACAGGGGCAGAACACCCAACAACAGGTACCACATCCAGTACTGACCCAGCCTCAGGCTACACTCATGACAGCCCCCCAAAAGACAGTACCACAAATGACAGCACCACAAATGACAGCACCATTACACCAATATTTGCAAGCAGCACAACAGTTAGCATAAATACAGGACTGCCACTCCCCAGAACCCATGGACACAGTGGCAATGTTACCACTAGGAAAGTTGGGATGGGTCACCATGTTTGGGAACAACTCTTTCGCAGGAAATGGGCTATCTGTGTTTCCTCAATAGGACAGCCCACAGACAAACTTCTTGTGTCCCATCCTGTCGGTCACACCCAATCCTGCAGAGGAACCTCTAATAAGGATGGGAATAGGTGACAAAAAGTATTCCTTTCTTGTCGACACTGGGGCGACTAGGTGATGTATTCGGGAAGGGACATTTGCATTGTCAGTCAATGCCATGAACACTCAAGGATTCTCTGGGGCTCGAGAAGTGGTTCCTTTTACTGATAACATCTCCTTATCTATCGGAGATCACACTTTATCTTTACCCTTGCTCTATTCCTGACAAATACCTGTAGGAATACACATGCTAATAGCAAGGAAGATTGTCCAAGCATATTGTGGGAACATGGTACAGAGGGGGGTGCCATCAGACCCAGAGATGTTCCAGTATGGAACAGATGTGGCACTTGCCTGGATGCCAGGAATAGCAGGGAAAGTATGTAGGATGCCAGGTGAGTACCTGTTCAGACCAGAGACACCACTAGACGAGAAGGAGGGGGAAATTGTGTCTATAGACATCGAGACGGTTGTGGCAAGAGAGGATTGGGTTGCAGTACATGCAACAGATGACCAAGGGAGAGCATGGAGGGCAATAATTGCAGTAGCAGAAGGATGGAGACTGACTACAGTAACAGATGAGGAGTTGTTTTCTGAAGAAAGAGTGGAGACAGAGATGATGTTGGAAATGAGTGTGTGGTTCTGGTTACAGATTACCTACAGAGAGGTTGAACAGAAAATGTCAATGGCTTTGGAAGCGCTACTGCCATTCTGGGAGGAGGATTTGGCAAAAGAACCCGACAGCCTATGGACCCGAGTCCCTGTGATGTAGGGTGCATAAAGAGCATAGCGGGAGTGAAGATTAAATTAAAACCTGGAGCGATACTGCCACAAGTGAAACAATACCCCCTGACCAAAGAAGCAGATGAGGGCATTTATGAAACAATCAATGCCCTCATTGAGAGAGGCATCCTGGTACCATCAGAATCTCCATGCAACTCTGCGATGTACCCTGTATGTAAAGCGAACAGGGGGTCATGGCATTTTATACAAGATTTAGGCCCTCTTAATCACATTATAGAGGCAGAGTACCCCGTAGTAGCAAACCCAGCAACAATCCTGTGTGGCATTCCAGCGCAAGCCACCTGCTTCACCGTGATTGATCTCAAGAATGCCTTTTTCTCAGTACCACTACACCCAGACTCACAAGATTTGACCAGCTTTATGTACCGCAACCAGAAGTGAAAACACACTAGGCTGCCCCACGGGTACTGTGAGTCACCATCTTTATTCAACAGGGTGATTCAAATGGATTTACGCAACATTAACACAGAAAGCACAGTCCTACAGGACGTAGACGACATTCTAATTTGTAGCAAGACAGAAGAAGAATGCAGGACAGACTCAGTACACATGCTCACAGTACTAGCAGACAAGGGGTACAAGGTAGAGAAGGCCAAACTCCAGCACTGTCAAAAGGAAGTACTGTATATTGGACAGCTGATATTTAAGGATGGCAGGCACATTGCCCAAAGAGAGCACAGATAATCCACAACATACCACAACCTAAAACAGTGAGGGAAATGCAACAATTCCTAGGGTTGTGCAAATATTGAAGAGCTTGGTTTTTTGATTTTGATTACAGCACACACACCAGGCCATTCCTAACTGCATTGAAAGAGGCTCAGAGAGGAGCTAAAACACTGTCCTGGACACAAGAAATGAATGAAGCATTCAATGAGCTAAAAGAAGCTATGTGCAAGGCTCTAGTGTTAGGGACACTTGACTACAAAAGGGAATTCTTCCTGTTTTCACACACCAATGGTGTGGTTATGAAGGCAGTACTGACACAAAAAACAAGCATGAGCCATAAGCAAATTGCTTACTACACTGGACCGCTTGACCCAATAATGAAAGGACACTATCCGTGCGAACAATCACTGGCAGCTGCAACTTTCACAGTGGAGCGGGCATCAACAATAACAATTGGGTGCACAACTACCCTTTACGTGGAACATGCTCTGTTTGCAATACTGCACAAACCAAAGAGCACATTAACAACACAAAGAGCATCAGGTTATGAGATAATACTATCAAATGCAGAGCTAAGTATAGTAAGATGCAAGACTGTAAACCCAGCATTATTCATGGCAGATGTCTATCAACCAGGAGATTGGACTCATGACTGTACCAAAAACATAGAGCTATTCACTGAGACACGGAAGGTGGAGGAGGATGCACTTGAGGGGGAGAGGTGCTTTACAATGATGGGTCTTTAACTATGGATCAAAGTGATGGTATCAGGGGCTGTTGTAGTGAGACTGAAGGAGAACTGGACAGGTGAGGTAGTGGTGAATACCAGGTTACCACCTCATTATTCAGCGCAAGCACCGGAACTAGTGGCCCTCATATTGGCTCCACAACACAGCATAGGAAGGAGAGTGACAATATACTCTGACAGTGCCTATGTCACCTCAACAGTACATTCAGAATTGGCCAGATGGCTCAGGAGAGGGTACAGGAGAGCTGATGGAACTCCAGTACAACATGCCCTACTATTAGAAGAACTAATTGAAGTGATAACATACCCACAGGAACTAGCGTTGGTAAAGTGTGAGGCAAAAACTAAAGGGGAAGATGCAATATCAAGAGGGAATGAAGAAATGGATTATGAGGCAATATGTGCATCAAATTTTGGAGAATTGTGGGAATTGAAGGAGAGGACACAGGGCACATGAGAAGTAGAGCGTTCGCTTTGCCATCCGTGCAGAGCTTGCTAACGCAGGTTCGAATCCCGGCAGGGCCAAACTCAGCCTGTCACCCTTCCGAGGTCGATAAATGAGCACCACACACCGTGGGTAATAATAAGCAGTGCTCAGATACCTGAGGGTTCGTAGTGCTATATAAATGCGAAATTATTATTATTATTATTATTATTATTATTATTATTATTATTATTATTATTATTATTATTATTATTATTATAAGGCAAATGGTGTTGAAAGAAGGGTACAATTACCCACCAGAAACACAAATCATGGATCTGCAGGGAGCTGCACCCAAGGATGAAAAGGAACTCTGGGTAAAGAGCGGGTGTTCAATGTCCCCCACAGACGCCCTATGGTGACAAAACAACACTGGGAAGGTGGTCATGCCACTTGAGTTACTGAAAACAGCATTGATGCAGTTGCATCACCCAATGCACACAGGAAAAGAGATAATTGCAGCACACATTGGAGAATCATGGGTCTGTCCTAACTTAAATGAGCATGTGGCACATTTTATCAGTAACTGTTTGATGTGCCAGCAGTTCACTGCTGGGCACACGCAGAGTTATGAGAGGAGCCATACCCATTCTTGCATCTCCATGTTGACTACATGGACATGATCCAAGTATGTCAAGTATACCGCTACATGATAGTGGTTGTCTGCCCATTTTCAAGATGGATAGAGGTTGGACCCTGTTCTCATGCCGACAATCGCAGAGCTGCTAAATGTCTTGTCTGGAAAGTATTCCCAAGATCGGGCATTTGGGAGGTCTTGAGGGCTGACAATGGCCCTCATTTCGCCAATGAAATGTTCCAACATATCACCACCTTGCTAGGAATAAAACACAAATTTGCAAGTGTATACCACCCACAAGCAAATGGAGTGTGTGAACCCCTCAATGGCTTCCTGAAGGAGCACATTGCCAAAACTCAGTAGAGTATCAGGAAGAACTGGCTTCACTATTTGCCATTGGCACTATTCGAACTGCGCAACAAGCTAGGGTCCGACCAAGACTTAACGCCCCCACGAGGTGGTGGTGGGACAGCGCATGCATCTCTCACTCCTCCCACTAGGGCACTAAAGGATTGTGAAAATGTTGCTGAAATTTCGGGTTAAGAAATGTTCGACTATGTCACTTCACTGGTTTCTAGCACTTCTTTTATCTCTCGCCAGATACAGCGGACTCAGGGCAGGCCAGAAGACAACGTGCAAGAGAGTGCCGAGGACACCGAGCAGGAAACCCCTAAAGAACATTTAGTACAAATAGGTGACCTAGTCTTGTTAAAAAACGTTACCAGGTGTTGGAATGCGCCCCGGTTCACCGGCCCTCACGTTATTGAGGCTGTCACCGACCAAGCAGTGCGCTTAGAAGGAAAATCAGTTTGGAACACTTGCAAGACATCAAGCCCTAAAAAGCATCGGCCTGACCCAGAAGCACAACTGCCGAGATCAATGGGGCTAATGCTACACCTATCAATGATCCACAAGAATGCACGAATATCAAATACCCCCGAACTAGAGACATCTGGTCACCCTATGGTCAGGAATTCCCAAACCACTGAAATACCGACAGCAATGTTGGTACAAATTGACCACTAAGAAACACTGTTCCAAATTCCTGCCCAAAATATATGCCCAGCGTCAAAACTTCAACTTGACTGTGTGTACACATTTCACAGCAGTAACACGATTTAACCTTCTTTTTTCTCATACATGCAGGATATGCACATTTGACAGCAGTAATATGATTTAACCTTCTCTTTTCTCGCACATGCAGGTTGATGCGACTATTGATAACATAGTTAGGAAAGTAGCTTGATGTTACCTCCCATTGATCACCCGAAGGATTTTCCAATCAATTTGTCAGTGCTATAATAAGACCCAGACACTTTAGAGCACAGTCCCCTCAGATGTTCTTCCTGGTATTCATAGAGTACTTGACCCAAACATACCCTCAACTTGAACACAGCGCATACCCCGTCCTGCCCACATTGCGTAACCTATCCATACAGAAAATCTGGGAGGAAATTTTTGCATGGACTCTTAGTGATTACTTAGTTCGCTGAGCTTGAATAATACTCACAGTTACTAAACAAATAACGCTTTTTCTTACAAATTTCAGGTGGGCAACTTTATCATCTCTTTAGCTGCTCACAAAAGCAGACGTAAGTGGTTATGATAACTAGACTGTTGGGTGGTTCCTATTATCCACTGAGCTCTTGGGTACTGTTTTCTGGCAGCTGTATTTTGCTATGTATGCCACCACTGTGTCCCTTACTAACACTGCCCCGACCCAAGCAGCAAGGACAACCAGGTGAGGTAGAAGAAAATAAACTGCTGTTAAGGTAAGGAGAGGTAAGCACAGCGTTGGCACAGACATGAAGTGAGTTAACATGTATCCCACAGACACAGCACACGTAACAAAAACATGTGGTACAAGCACATGTCCAAAATTGGCAAATATACGACCAGGGAGAGCTGTAATGTCTGCTCTTTAATCCCCTATGCCATGAGTGCCTCCCAGAACCTTCGTAGCAACAGAAATACCCACAGCAAGAGCGCAATGCTTGATGTATCTCGCAATGTTCCAAAAGTGAGGAAGATTACAAGGGAAAACAGCAACATTAAGGTGCGTGTCCCAGGGGACGTTTCCATACCAAGAAAATTATATTAAGGCATTACCCATGTTAAACAATTACTGGCAGCTAAGTGAGGGGTTGCAAAACATAACCGAAGGACCAGAGTAAGGAGAAACAAAGACTATCACACTAGAATACTTACCATGCCCATGACGAGTAAGGGAAATAGGACAAGAACCTGGTTGCTGGGAAAGGCTGCAGATACTGATCTATGGAAGAGTATATACTAATGATGGATGGGAAGACAGAGTAGTAGGAAGCAAGGCACTGACTGTGGCAAAGTATGCAGTGAATTAGGTACAGGAAGAAAATGACAAATGCCTCAAGGAATTAGACAAAAGCGCAAACTTAGTGACATAGGTGGATAATGAAGCTGGACCACTTCCTATAATCGGTTCCATGTGATAATATCGCCACAAAAATATCGCCATACAAAGATTTCGCCATATTTTTGCAGCAATACAATATTACCCCATGGAACCTGCGGGGGACACCCCTGCAACCCCCATATATTTCAAAAGGGAGCAGGGGACACCCCCGCAAACCCCCCATCCATTTACCCCATAAATTATCCCCACCAAAAATATCGCCTATGGCCGTTCCTGACGACCATATGTACGGTGATATTTTTGTTGGGGATATTATTACCTGATACCTTATAATCCCCCTGAAGACACTAGCTCTCCGTTATCAACACAACAGCGATGAAGAAGTAGGAGAAAATGTTGGATGCCAAAGGATAGAGAAAATACCAGAAATTGGAGCAGGAACAGCAGTGCTGATGGACCACTATTGGGCTTGCGGATCCAAAGCATATGACAAGCTGCCGCCAAATTGGTGAGGAGTATGCTCCCTAGCACATGCCCTCATTGGTGGTACCGAAGAAGGACGTGAAGCTTGATGACTTTCCGAAAATGGAAAATAACAAGAGAAAGCAAAGATCACAGCATACTGTGCCATCTGTCCAAACAGATGACACTGACCCACAGAAGAGACTGAACAAAGTGAAGGGGTGGGGGGGTTATTTCTCAGGAAAATCAGAAGCAGCATTGGGAGAAATACCAGCATCACACACACTGTTTAGCAGAACACAAATGTTCTTCACATCACTAATCCCTGGAGTACAGACATACGCAAATGCCAAATGGTTACAGATCACTCGCTGGGAGTTGATGGTAACTATAAACTCAACAGTGAATGGGTCTAACGCCATAAAAAAAGAGCTCAGAGCGATAAGGTTGATGGTGCTCCAGAATAGATACCTTCTGGATCTCCTCACAGCTATGGAAGGAGGACTTTGCGCAAATATAGGGAGTTCCTGTTGCACATTCAAACCAGCCAACAATAAAAATAATGGAACTCTCTCAGATGCAGTAACACAATTGGCCCAGATGCACGCAAAAATGGAAGACGAAACAAGAGGTACAGGGAAGCATAAGAGCTGGCTGGCATATCTCTGGTCATGGATGCTGTCCTTGCTGGCTGATGCACTAAAAGTGATAATCGGAGCTCTGCCACTGGGAGCAGCATCCCTGTGTGGGATTAAGATATGTATTTGCAGGTGCAAGAAGATGCGGTAGCGATGCAAGTTCTCATGGAAATGGAGACTGGGGGACCAATGGATGATATTGTGAAGCAAAGAGAAAGACTAAGAGAAAAGATAGCTGAATCCAAACTATTTCCACCAGGAATGAAGGTAGACAACTCATGCAACCCACAGAAGTACATAGGGAAATGGGGTGGGTGCATATACATTTACTGGTCATTTGAGACGATCATGTTAACTACTATGGACATCTTGCGGGGATATTGAAGGTGTGGTGGTCGGTTGACGATGGAGGAGATTGTGGTGGTGTGGTCGACAAGTCGACCAGAGGGGGACTGAAGAGGGGAGGTCAAACTATGCCCCCCATCCCAGAAGACACCTCAACTGAAAGAAGAACCAAAGACAACATGGCCGCCAATCGTACGCCCTCGCACCAGCACCCACTGCACCCACGATGGAAAAGTATCATGAGAAACAGCCTCTCAGTTGACCCTACAACTCAGGAGCAGTGCGAACATTGCCTAGAGTGGATGAAGACGCAGAAGAGGAAACCAGAGACAGCTATATGGACAGAATCAACTAAAGCGCTAAGAAGCCATGCCTCAAGACGTCAGAGACCACATGACCTAAAAGCATCAGACATAAAGCACACGTGCCATCTGCACATTTGCGATACCCACACACCCAAATACACGAAGAACACATGCGTACAGTTTTATGAGATAGAGGACAGTACATACTGTCTTCATGTTTATTATTTTGCCACTGGCTTATCGCAGCAATGCAGAAACCACCAGAAGCAAGAAGATAACGTGTACATGCTTGCAGATGCTTACATGCAAATAACCCCATGGAATGGCAGGAGCACTCAAGGGACCGGACAGAGCCATAACGCACTAACCTATGGATGCTATACAGAAGAGACATACAGGAGAAACCAGACTATGGCTTAGGAAATCATAGTAGGCCACAACCGTCTCAGAAACCATGAAGCCACGCTGAGTGCTGTGCAAGCAGAACTACTGTGTGGGGAACAAGGCCACTGCCAAGGTTGCACTGTTGCCAAGTCACATTATTTACCCTGAACCGAAGTAACAATGGCAGCAGAGAAGTATAATTCTTCTTAAATGCAGAACAATTCAGAGCTCCAGAACTCACAAACATGGCCTCTGGCCATGTGCCCAGCCACGCTGGTAGTGGGCCAAGAATTGGCAGCTGGGAAGAAGCAACCGTCTCACGGACCAGATAATGGTTGCAACAAAGTTGTAGCAAAAACAAAGAGCTGATGGCTGGAAGGTTTAGACTGAATCTTAACCACTGGCATTTCTCGGGGCAACCCTCCAGACCATCGTTCTTCGCCTGCCAAGCCATTACATAAGGGGAAATACCATATGCAAATCAGACTTGGACCCACCCCGAAAGGGGCAGTACAGCACGAACTGCTAGGTCACATTCCTTCTGCACGAGACCACAAGCATCCCCAAACATGTTTCGGCCTTGTTGGGCCTCATCAGTGAGGAGTAGCTTGGGTCTCTAGGCCCAGAAGGCACGGGACCCACGGCTGGGCATACCAGTCCCACTCGGCGTGACAAAGCAAAAACAAAGAGGTGACACTCGAGCTTCAGTTGTGCGCTGGGATAGGAGCACAGTTACATTGCAGATACATAGTTGCAAATATCACAGTGAACAGGTGCAGTCTGAGCTGGGAATTGATTTTGTCACAGGCCTAGGGGCCCACTGCTCCGCCCATCACAATTTATGGCCCTAGGGGTGGGTAGTTGGAGCCACCGACCAATCATTAGGTCCACATACTGTAACAATTAGTAAGTAACAGTTTTCGGGGATGGTCCAAGCCTGACACCTGACATAGTAACATCCAATTCACTAACCTCTATAGGGACTACTATAGGGGGACTACCACTCAATAGCCAATCCAGAGTGGAGATAGGTTTCTGGAGAAGGGCCCAGGGTGTGACATACTTATGATGTAATATTCTATCAAAACTGGCCTAGGAGCCAGAGTTTTTCGAGCTGTGCCTGTTATTGCCTCCATGCATTTGATCCCTGTTGGTTTGTTGGCTGCAATAAACCTCAGTTGAACTTGCTACTTGTCTGGACTTACATTCCTTTTGGGATTGGGGTATAGGCCTTCCATGAGTTCGGCATCCACGGACCTGCTTGCCTGGGAGTTCTCCCTAACAAGTCTACTATCGTACCAGGTCTGATGACAATTCGGATAGAGGAGAGGGGAGAGGGAAGATATGGAGAGGAAGAGAAGACTGAGAAGCAGTGAGTGTGGTGAAAGAGTCGAAGAGGCAAGCCAGCAGAATTCTGTGTTATACGGTGGAAAAGCAAGTGGGGAGCACATCAAGTTGCAGAGGTAAATACTGAACACATAATGTTGCAGGAGTGTGATGTTAAAGGAAGTCCAGCATGAGAATGATGGGATTCGAGCTGGGTGGACCAACATGACTCAAACAATCCCAAAAATTGAAATCAAAGCATCAGCAACAAAGCTGGTGAGGTGTCACCAAAATGTGTCAATACAAACTCCCACAATGGGCAGGGAGGGCTTGAGTGGTGTAAGGGGAGATAGCAGGAGAGGGCTACTAAGGGGGTTAGGGGACAGCAGATGAAAGGATTGAAACATACATGCATTACATTTATACGACAGGGGGGAGCGAAATGCAATGGTCAGGCATACAGACATCACACGAATACAGAAGGAGGGGCCTGCGCAAATGGCACAGCAAGTTTGCATGACACACCCAGATTTGAAACTAAGCTAAATGCATAAAACACAGCCTGATTTGAAACTAAGCTAAATGCATAAAACACAGCCAGATTGGAAACTAAGCTAAATGCATAAAACACAGCCAGTTTGGAAACAAAGCTAAATGCATAAAACACAGCCAGATTGGAAAATAAGCTAAATGCATAAAACACAGCCATATTGGAAATAGCAAACAGAATCAGATGCTAGCAGTGGGTGCAGAAACGCAAGGCAATCAGGAGTGCAAACATGGTAGACAAGCAGGGAAGGAAACTGAAAGTCAAAAGAGTATAGAAGCATGTCCAGAAGGAGGGGACTAACTAATAGTTATGGAGGTGTGGATGGCATGGAAGTCCATATTTCTTAGAACAGTGAGGTAGCAGCATCAAGGAAGATCAAATGCAGCAGTGCAAGAAAATTCCTCAAGCAGTGTTCTGGTAGCGGACAGGGAGCAGACAGGGGCCTTCGTTGTAGGCCTTGAAAGACTGGGCCGTCTCCCTCCTCCCAGTTGCTGTAATTGGTCTACCTAGACCAGTGCAACCAATGGGCGGGGGAGACGCAGGCCAGCCCAAGGCAACTACATTGAACAAAGTGGTGCGGCCATCTTGAAAGACCAAAAGCACAATGAGGCACCCATGCCCAGAAGTAAAGTAAAATCAAAAACCAAGGTAGTGGGTATAAATCAGACAAGGAGATTGCTCTTTATGCAATCATTCGGCTGTGAACAGTGTGGTACACAATTTTGCGTGATTTATGCCAAAATCGCTGCATCGGGAACAGTGCATGCAAAAAATTCAGGGCTTACCCCAGAAATTGTGTAGAATCATGGTGTTGCTTGCAGGCAGGCCGGATGGTTAGTGGGGAGAACCATTGCTTTATGCCTGGTGGGAATGGGTTTTGTTTCAGGGATAGGTGCGGGTGAAAGTGTTTTGTGTAGTTTTGATTTAATTTCGTACAGTATGTCGCCACCAACTGTGCACCGCATTTTCCCCATTTCTTTCAGTGGCAACGTGAGGTAGGGTGGAATTGTTTTGGGGAATGTTCATGGAGTTTCATTGATTCCCATGGTTCTTCTCAAGCTGGACAGAGGGGGACACAATAGCGCAAGGACTTATACATATCTTACTTCATTGGATCACAGGGATCATCTTGTGTGCGGGGTGCAGACACTGAGTGTGTTTGGGTAATTGTTTTCCCTGCTCGGGCAAGGGCTGCATGCAGTGATTTAGTACCTCTTGCATGGCCTTCCTCAGTTGAAATGGGTATTGGAGTGTGGATGGGAACAATCAGGGGCTTGGCTGTACAGAGGGGGCTGCTTATGTCGGTTGCAGCAGTGAAGGCCGTATGGAATGCACTGGCATACATACAATGGAACAGTGTGGATTGGGTAGAGGGGTCCGTTTTAGTGGTGCAGTGCTGGGTGGCAATATGGCCTGTTTCCCCATTATTAGTAATCTCATGTCTCATATAGATGGATTCATTAACAATTTGTCTTCATCTGCAAAAAAAATAATAATAATAAAATTTAATTTTAATGAATTAATGCTGGGACAAAGTGTACTGGACGTCTTGCTGTCAATGTAGTTTTGTCATTTTGGGATAATAGTATGACTTGCCACTTGAGGTATTACTTTTCACACTGGGAGCTGGTATATAGCGGCAAGATAGCCCAGCGGGTTCAGCGCTTGTGGCAACCTAGTTGTGTGCTGCAGGTCGCAGGGTCTAATAATGGCCGGGATTTTACATCCTTGAGCGGGTGTTAATTGGGGGGAGCAGGCAAATCTGTTCTAGTGTGGAAGCCATAATGGTATAGGTCTGGTGTACTATGTTAATGTTGAGGTCTCTCTCTGATTGTATGTTGTCTAATTGCACATGGATTGCATACGCATTGGGGTACCTCGCCATGGGAATGGTGCATTTGAGGAGGGTATGGTACCTGGGGTATCTCACTGTGCTTTGTAGGCATCATATTGGTGCAGGTTGTTTTTTCCCCAGCAGCTTTCGTTGGGAAAATATATCTTCTCGTTTTGTGAGCTCGGAGGTGACATAGAGAGTAATGCATGCCGTTAGCTCAGGGAGTCAGGCCGGCAGCTGGTGGTTGTAATCCGTGACGTGGAAACGTAGTTTGGGATGAAGGTATCTCACAGCGGGTACCACATGGTTGCTTACAAAAGACTTTGCACCGTTGCAGGGCAAGTAGCAGTTTTGCTGACAATGATAATTGGGTCCAGTGGTTGGAAGTTGTGAGGGAGTCGCGTTGGTATTTCATGGTGTTGGTCAGAGTTGAAATAAGCCTAAGAGGTCCCGAGGTTCTTGTGCTCCAGTCTTCTCGTTCGGTTTGCCAGAGGGGTAACCGGTTCGTGGGAGGAGGTTTGGCTTGCCCTCCCAGCGGAGTGCCAGAATACACAAGGCTATTGTGGAGGACAACCAAGGTAGGAATTATGGCACTGTGCCAGATATTCCAGCATCTCAGCATAGTTGGAAAATGTTTAGGGATGCCTGGTTATCTATATATATACTATACAGGGATGCCCCTTCTGCTGGGCATTGTATACAGGTAAGACAGGTCTCGGTTTCGGGTTTGGGGAACTTATGGGGTTTGGTACTTACCCTCTTTTCTGGGGTAGGGAGACCTGGGTTATTGCAGTCCAGTCCATGACAGCCAGTGGGGGGGAGCTCCTCAGGTATTATCCTCTCCAAGGTGTGTGGCGGGGGTGCAGCGTCACCCATAGGCTAAACCGGGCCCATTATGAGATTCTGGTTTTGTTGGTTGGTGTTTCATTGGGGCTCTGTTGTTTGAAGCTTGCACCCTGGTGGTAGTACTGGTGTATGGAGCCCTGGTTGGCAAAGCCCCCACTGGGGGTTAGCGGTTGAGGGGCCACGGGCTGGCAGAGTCTGCGGGGGCTGGCAGATCGGGATCTGGGTGGGAGCACTGGATGCAGGTTAAGGGTCTAGGGCCCACCGGTTATCATTTCTCAAAGGAATGACGGGGGAGGGTCACCCTCGTGGCATGGCTGGGCTCTGAGTGCATGACAAGTCGCCAGTCTGTTATTTTTGTGACTGGTGAGATGGATGTAGATTCTGGTTTTGTTGGTTGGTGTTTCTTTGGGGCTCTGTTATTTGAAGCTTGCCCCCTGGCAGCAGTACTGGTGTCCGACACCGTGGTTGGCAAATTCCCCACTTTGGGGTGGGGAGTGAGGGGCTGTGGACAGGCTGAGTCTGTGCGGTCTGGGAGATTGGGATCCGGGTGGGTCACTGGATGCAGTTTGAGGGGCCAGGGGCCCACCAGATATCATTTCTCAAAGGAATGGCAAGTGAGGGTCACCCTCATAGCAGGGATGTGCCTTGTGAGCATGACAGGGCACCAGTCTGGTTTCTCTGGGGACTGGTGAGATGAATGTAGTTTCTGGGTTTATTGGTTGGTGTTTCTTTGGGGCTCTGTTGGTTGAAGCTTGCCCCCTGGTCGCAGTACTGGTGTCTGGAGCCGTGGTTGGAAGAGTCCCCACTGTGAGGGGAGGCAAGAGGTTGTGGGCAAGCAGAGCCTGCTGGGCCAGGAGATTGGGATCTGGGGGGGGGGCACTGGATGCAGGTGGAGGGTACAGGGGCCCACTGGGCATCATTTCTCAAAGGTTTGGCAGGTGAGGGATTCACACCCTGGGCAGTGAACTTAGCGCATGACTGGTCATCAGTGTTTTGTTTTTATGGTTGCTGTTGTGCCCGGAACCGTTGGTAGGTGCGGTCCCACTTGGTGTGGGGCTTGGGGGGGCTTTGGAACAGGGAGGGCTAATGGGGGGGCTGTGAGCTTGAGTTCTGGGGCGCTGCTGGACTCTTGCAGAGGGTCGATGGGACTCCCAGGGGATCAGGTGTCAGGGACGGGCACACTGTTATCTGGTGGCTAGGCTGCTATCAGAGAATGCGGGGCTTCTGGGATGCACTGGCGGGTGGCTTCGGAGGTGCACAGGAATGAGTTGTGTTGTCATGGGGGTGTCTATCCTAGCGGTGCCTGGTACACCAGGGGTTGGTGTGAGGTTTGGGGGTTCTACATTGGTTGTGAGTGGTTGCTGAGGCGTTAGGTTGTCAAGGTCTGGGTGCCAGTGAGGTTGCCTTGTGGCAGGGGTGTTACCAAAAGAGGGGAAGGTGGTTGATGGGACACTCCCTTCGGTGGGGGGTTGGATTGTGATGGACTGGGTTCCTGTGTTATTTGGGGAAGGATGAGGTGGAATGAGAGTTGCCCCTTCCATGGACTCTGGGCCAGTAGGTTGAGTGGCAGGAGTTGGTTTAGGTGTGGGGGGCTGAGGGCTCTCGGTACCAGGGTGCGATAAACCGGGGTGTTGGCTGGTTTACCATCTTATATGTATCTAACATGCCATGTTTTGTATCTCTAGATGACACCCAAAAACGGGGTGAATGACTCCAGCCATCCTGCCTGGGGAGGCGCCATCTGTGTTAACAGGGGTGCTGTTTTTGGAGTGGTAATAATATTGGCGGGCCTCACTACAGTCAGAGAATAGTGCGGTGGTTGGCCCAGCCTGAAAAAAGCATCCAAGAATTTCGGGATGGCTCACGCCAGGGATAAAGGTTTTTCTAAATGTATGTATGATGGAGGGGCTGCGCATCAAAGAAAGGTATCATCTGCATGAGGCGTCCATTGGTTGAGGGTGTGCATCAGTATTGAAATTAGGTGTTTTTTCTGGGGGGGGGTGTCCAGTGGCATAGGAGAAATTGATGTCTGGCCGTATTTGGTCCTATGTGATGAGCTTAGTAATGGCAGGAAGTGGTGGAGAGGGTCCCTGGTTGGTAGACCAGTGGCCCTGTGACAGTAGGTTGGAGCACAATGCATTGAATTGAGCAAGGGGCTCACCTTTTGGGTCAATGGAAGGGAGTTTGATTGATAATGTGCGTTAGAGTCTTAGGTTTGGAACAGTGAGATGGCAGGCCAGGGGCTCCATACTGGTCCATGCATGGGGTGAGCGGGCCTGGTCAGTGGTTAGGGGGGTCACATATTTATCTCAAGCCCATCTTGGGACATGGGGGGCGTTGGGCTTGGTCACTCCCCCACGTTAGAGTACATAATGATTATGTAATGATGTCGCTGTTTATGACTTCATGATTTTTGTCGCATTGTGGTGACGTAATACATGTGATAAATGTGGCCTATTGCCTTCCAAATGAGAATGTGTGGTGTCCCTCACTGGCCCTGCCACCTGCGTCGCCCACAAAAGTGCCCCAGGCAAACCTTGCCTGGACAGTGGGTTTGGAGGCGTGGAGGCGGGCCCAAAGGGAAGGGACACCCATAGGGGGAGGCACCTCCTCAGCACCAGGCGGAAGGATGACATAATGTGCAAGTGCCACCTCCCACTGCCGGAAGTAGATTGACGTGGGGGTCCCAGGATGGTATAAAGAAAGGCAGGGCATAATGTGCCCTCCCTCTCTTTCTTGCTGCTCGCCGCCTGGGACCGGTGAGCTCCTGGTAGCATGTTTTGTTTTCCCACCCCCCCCTTTGATCAGCAGATGGAGAGAGTGTTGCGGTAGGTTGGAGCACTTTGCATTGAATTGAGCAAGGGGCTAAAACTTTTGGGTCACTCGACGGAAGATTGATTGCTGATTTACATTAGGGTCCTAGGTTTGGAACAGGGAGGTGGCAGGACAGGGACTCTTAGAACGGTCCTCACTGGCCCATGCATGGGCCGAGTGGGTCTGGTCGATGGTTTATGGGGTCACATATTTCCATCAGGCCCGTCCTGGGGTGTGGGGGTGTTGGTCTTGGCCATTCCCCCATGCTAGATTACATAATGATGATGTAATGATGATGCTGCCTTTGATCAAATCTCTTATTCAAATAAATATTTGTGGTCAAAGTGGGTAAACTGCCAAATTTATTGTCTCAGCTATTTCATCTCAGCCAGGGCTAACCGTCAGGTGGGACCAAAAGCAGCACAAATAACTACTACTTCCTGTTTCAAACTCCCAGCAAGCATACAATCCACTGAGCTTTGTCTTGTGCATGCGCTATGGGGTCTAATGCATTATATAGCATTGTTTTTCTTGTCAGACATGTTGATATTCACCCTTAGAATAGCCCTCTGGCATTTTTTCCATTCCTCCTCTGTCATCTCAAGTGTCAATGCCTCATTCCAGTCATTCAAGTGCTGCCTAATTAGTTGCATTTTGTTTTCATTCTACAACCTGCATATTGCAGGTGGCCACAGGATTATAGTAGCTCCATTTGGGTCCTCTCCACTTCCACAAGGCCACTCAAACACAATGTGATTGCATTCTACAGTTGCAATTAGAATCGGAATGCTTGACAGTTCAAAATCTTCCCTTATCATTGATAACCACTGCAACCTATCTATATTACATACAATGCATAGGCCAGGTCATCAAACCCTGGCCTGATAAATCATTAGGCTGTATGAAGAATGTGTCTGTTCCATTAACCTGCCTTTTAAAATTATTTATTTGTTCAAATTAATGTTTTCTCGGCAGATGGATTCTGCTGATAAAATGCATCTAGCCACACACAGACACATGCACACACATACATTTCAAGCTAAAATGTATAGTAAAAAGTGCACCCAAAAAGTTGCATTTAACATAACCCTGATTATAGATTTTTCATTGTAGCTTCAGAACTCTTAATCCGATTCCAAAACCAGATACAGATTTAGATGCAGGAGAAAACCATGGATCACATATATGCATGGTATATTAAAATGGATGATTTATTAATGCATTCACATATTTTAATAACTGTGTTATGCATGAGATGACAGAAGTGCACATGGTATCTCTGGGTGCATAGGATTCTTCCAAGCCAAGCCAAGTAGCTGTATGCCTGTGTAAACAGATTTGTCCTGCCATAACATGTGTCTGTCCATTTTCAGGGGAGTGTTATTCCAAATAGTAACCCTTTTTGTGCCATAAAAGACATCTTTGTCTCAAGGCCATAGTTTCTTTACAGTTCGATGATTGATCTGAGTGGTCAGAGTGTTATCTAAGAAATTGTCAATGCACTTCACATCCATTCTAAAAATACAGGTTGTTGCACATGCTGTGGTTATGATAGGATCAATACTCACCCATGCCAATGTCGCCTCTTAATCCATCATGAACAAGTGCCTAGCCTGAGATTAAACACAACTGTCCTGGTACAATTTTAAAAACATGGGAGCCAGAGTATACATGCATGTAAAGGTTGTTCCTACAGACAATACAGACAAGAGAAACCTTGTCAACATTTCAACAATGCTTGTTATATACATGTGCCAGTATTTCTACAAGCATTTTGTTCAGTGTGTAAATAACACACATGTAATGACATAATTAGTTTGTTCCTGACAAATGTCCCTGATCTGATAGCCCCGACCACAACAATCCCACACCACAATCTGGAACAAGAAACAGGCTCTTTTAATCTGAATTAGTAATTTGTAACTTTAATTATAATCAACAAATTAAAGGTGTTCCTTAATTTACAATCCATTCCAGCAGTTTGTTTACTGAAATGAAAATGCAACCCTTCTGCTGTTATTTCGCTAATGTTTTCATCCCACAAACATCCCTGCATATATAATCCAATATGAATGAATAATCTAGACAAAAGACAATACAGCTAAATGTATTGCCATTGTTTTTCATAACAGTTCTTAAGGAGATTTTCCAACATCTACAGATAGAATACCAATCTGCTTTTCTCCTGTCGGATGGCCTCTCTTGCTTCTCTCCTTTTCCAAAAACTCTGTCTTCTTCCTATATTTTTGCATTTAAATAGAGAGAAAATCACATATGCAGCATTGTTTGACACTGCCATATTGGACTTGGCTGAGCCTGTTGTAGGCTCCCTTCATTTCCTCACAACCACTAGTGCCCTCCTGCCGGCTTCAATTGGCCCACTGTATTTTGAAGTATCATAGCAGGATGTATTAGCTATGAGTTAGCCCTTCCCTCGGGAATATGGAATCAAATAGGACTGCAATATACATTTTTCTTATAGTTCACTGTATTGAGATATAATATTGATGACAATTATATATCCAGACTCAGAAGAATATTATGTACTTAGAGATACCATGTGCATTCCTGTAATATCATGCATTACACAGTTATGAAAATATATATTAATGCATTAAGAACTTCTACATATTAATATGCCATGGACATATGTGATCCACAGTTTTCCCCTTAATCTAAATCTGTATCTGCTTTTGGAATCAGATCAAGTGTTCAAATTTGCTTCAAAAAATGTATTTCATATGGTCACGGTATATCCATCTTTTTCTGTGCACTTTTTACTTTGGTATTTAGCTTGTGTGTGAAAGTGCGTGTGTGTGACTTGACTCATTTTATCACCAGAATCCATCAGCCGAGAAAAACATTCTCTTGAACAAATGGATCACTTTATTAGGCAGGTTAATGTATGGACACATTCTTTATGGAGACGAATGCTTTAACAGGACAGTGGTCGATTACCTGGCCTAGGCATCTGCTATTACCATCAAAATACAGCCAATTGATTTAGACTGAATCCCCAAAGTAAAGCTCTCATTTAGAGGTATTTCCTGTGATATGGAAACAGGGCCCTGTCTTAAGGACACCCAGCTGGGCCCACTAAACCCTCCAAGCATGGATGAAGTGATGGATAATGGATGTGGGCATTTCTGATTTACAAAATAAAGCATTTCTGCACAAACAAACCTTTTATACTTCAGAGTAACTTGTCAATTTCAATGTTACTTGTAAAAAGAACATGTTCTCTGTGTGCCCTTTTTACTTGTAATGGCAGTCTGATAATATGTTGATCCGTTCATAAATATACCTGGTCTCAAATGCAAGTTGTAATAAACATTCTCTCTAAAATTGCCTTAAATAATACTAAAGGTCAGGTCACACATTCACCATGTTCCCTTTTCACATACCAGCAAACATGCAGAAACCCCTTTACATTACATTATTTGTTTTTTCCTCACATTCTGCAACATAGATATTTTCCTTATAAAAGAATGACTGGTTCAATTTTATTTTCAATTAGTTTTGACTGCATAACATTAAGTACTTAAAATGGCAGTGGCAAGCCTCCTATTCAATAAAATAATGTTCTCCTGCCAACATCCTCATTTTAGTCACACTTATCTTGGCGCATTATATCCGGTTCAAACGTTCCCATTTATCATGTCCTATGTGAGTACTTATGAGCAGTACAGCATTGTGCTGGACAAGACATTCAACATTGTGGGGGAAGGATATGCCAGGTACCTTAAACACTGCTACTCCTGGACCATGGCTCAGCTATTAAGCAGTTGCACACTTGAGCCTACTCACATGAACATCAGCTTTCCCTTCAACCAGTTTCTTTTGTGCACTGAAAGTGTCTTCTATTCTCAGTAATAGTCGAATGCCTGATGCTTCTGGATCCTGTAGTGTGAGTAGGAGACCATCTGCAAAGAGTGAGCTAGCTGTTTAATGGTGATGTCCAAAAGTAGATATGAAGGCAGGCATTCATGCTTTAACCCCCTTCTTCACCTTGAATTCATTGGGTCAGACACAAGGTGACTTTTGATTCTAGCTCTCGAACTTAAATAGAAGAATTCCAATGCCAGTCCATATCGCTCCAGGAAGTGTAGTCATAATAGAAGAGAGAAGAAGTAGACCCAGGAGACATTGTCAAAAGCCTACTATACATCCAGCCGCAGAACTACTGCTCACCATTTTGGTGCGCTGTCATCTACATGATGACCTTCAGCTGTCTTGTATTATCTGTTTCTCTTATATTTGTTCCAAAGGCTGATTGCTTAGCTTATAGACAGTAGGCAAGGCTACCTCTAAATTAGATGCAATGACTTACATCATTACATTGCTATCCACATTGATCAATGAAATGGGTCTGTAGTTTTCACACATCTCAGGGTTCCAGTCCTTCTTATAGATTCCAGTCAACAGTTTTTGCTTAATTTCAACTGGTACTACTCCCAATTTCCAACATGCGTTAACAATATCAGCGTAGAACAGCATCAGGGTGATGTCATCAATGACATTTGTGATGTCACCTTTGATGTCCTGGGTGTTAATCTTAGTAGTGCATGTTGGTGGCGCGAGTTAAACTGGCGAATTTCAGGAGGGTTTCAGTTTTACTTGGAACCTTAACGTCCATTTTAACAACGTTTTTTTCACTGAATTTCATAGGTTTTTAGTAGTGCAATTTAACCATAACGTCCCTTTAACAAAGTTGTTTTACTGAATTTCATAGGTTTTTAGTGCCGCAACTTAACCATAACGTCCCTTTAACAAAGTTGTTTTACTGAATATAGATATAGACAATATAAATTGGATAAATGTTTCCTAGGATTCCCTTAATTTATATAGATGGAACATAAAACATACTGAACTCCCTACCTGCGCTAGTGGGTCTGATGTTTGCAGACCATGCGCATGTTCGCGGACGGACTCGGTCAACATCATCACTAGCCAAAAACTCAGGTGGGATCTTACATTGTTGTATCATGCAATAGAAACACTGAACATGTTTAAAAAGCAGCACATAAATACATTACATTCAATAATAACTAAGAAGTGGAAACTGTATATGTAAGAAACCAACCGTCTAATTACATAACATATGCAACATATGCAATATACCAAAACAAAATAAATATGCCTCCAACAGAATTACCTCACACAAACTGCACAGCAAAAATCTGCAGCACACCTACGCAGCAGTAACAGAAAAACTTAGCAAGAAACTAGTGAGTACACTACATGTATTTTATATTTTTATAAACTTTCAGTATTAGGTACAGTAAAAATAATATATCTTTTTTTTTACACAGAAATGTCTAGTACTTTGAAATGCCTGGAAGAGCATTTTCCTTGTGATGAAATGAGTGAAAAAAGTGATATTAATGGTATACACTACACTTCGCAATATAAACCAATTATTACCCATTACTTTATGTGTACTTACCACATTATTTTTTAAACACACCATACAAACATTAAAAATAACACTAAACAGAGACCTTAGAAAATCATCTGCAGTGAATGGAGCAAAAAATGGATCTATTGAAGGAATAATGCACTCGCTCAGAAATATTATTGTCCCGAGGGTTCGGGCATGTTTCTAAGCATACGTTGATCGATCGCACAAACATTTCCTATGCACCTTACTGTAGTTTTCCTCTTTTTCACACATGCAAAATCAGACGACAGGGTGCGGCCATCTTGTGATAATCGTATCCGTTGCCGCATCGCTCAAGGTAGACTGCACTGGCAGCACTAATTCATATGGCCCGCCCCTGAAGCTGACATTACCAAACCTAGTGATATTCTCGGCCTATCTCCAGAACCTTACTGGGCAGTGTAGCCAAACGCGCCCAGTCATCACTTATGTGATAACGTTAGTTGACTCAGAACCCGAAATATCAACACACATCATCTGACAACACAGTGCGTCCCAATTTTGAATTTAAAATCATACTTTTAAAGGAAATAGCAAAACTGTGCATTTTTTAAAGTACTTTTATTTCACAATAAACATTCCGAGAACATCCGGCGATTGCCATAATCAAGCAAATAGGTAATTCTTTTCTTCATTCTCGAGCCACAAATGTTTATCATGAATCACGCGGTGTTCCTTTTGGGTATAAAAAGCGCATTGGACGCACTGTGAATTGCAAGGCTGTGGCATCAGCTTGGCTCTAGGCCACCGTAAATGATGTCAGGTTGCTCCTTATCACTGCTGCTGCGTAAGGGCATATCGGCCCATTGCGATTGTCCCAAAAAAGAGTCACTGTTATCCAGCCATTCACGTGTATCTGCAGCAGCCGGTTGAAAAACCCATCAGTTGGTATCTGGAATCAATGACAATCGTGGAAAGGCAGGATGTACCTGTTTAAAAACGATAACAGAAATGTGTCTCAGTAGCCGATCTTTAGTACCGTTTATCATTTTACCCATTAATATGGCCCCATGTTAAAACTAATGATGAACATGTACGTGAAACAATGGGAACACAGAGAAAACAATGTGAAAAGTAGTTGTCAATTTACTTCAAACGTTACTGCTATGCAGTATGTTCACCTGGATATGGGATGCTGACGTTACAATCAGGGAGCAAGCTAAAGGCACGAAGAACACACAGATGGAATTTTAATTAAATATTAGCGTTGAATTACATATTTGTGGAACCTTGGGGCACCCACTAGTGGAGTACACACATCTCGATGCTGCACTGCCCAGGAGCCCGGGACAAAGCCAAGTACACACACAGGATGTATTTGCATGTCGTTCCAATATGACACAAACAACAACCGCGTACAATGTAAGCCAGCAATAACAGTCAGCGAATGATAAGTTGACACGTTGCTCTATAAAATCGTTGAAAGTAAAACTTACATAATATATGGCATTTCCATTCTCTTGGCGTAACACAGCCACTCTGTTCAGGTCAACACATTTTCATAAAATTAAATTACATGTTCCTTTGTCCCGTTTTGGAATGGTGAACCTTATCATATTTGACAGTGTTACATCCCTCCCTGCAAGCATTCCTTTTGGAATCCTCCCTTTGTTTCAAAGTTAAACAACAATCGAACCTTATACTGTGTACGATGCATGGATTTTCTGAGCTTGGAAACAAAATTTCATTGGCGCTGACCTTCACTCAGAATGGCAGCCAATAGCCCTTCAGACCATAGTGGCATTAGAAATATTTTTTAAAAAGATATGAATTGTTTGCTACCATTTACCAGTGCAGGCCACATTTCTATGGATTTACTTTGTTCCTCTGGAAAACTTTGCACTCTCCCAGCGACTCCCGCAGCCAGGCCACACCACCTGTCAGCTCAGCACATTTCCTCTTCACATAGCAAAGCACGTATATTTTTTTTGCAAGCAGCAAATATTGAGCCCTGACAAAATGTGCTTGTACGAGAATGTCCGAGGAAGCCCTGCTTCAACCCCCACCGCCCAGGCCGCGGTCCCCTGACCCCATAACCGCAGTCATGTGTTAGAGGCCTATAATTTGCACATGTGTCTTTGTTCTATCCCACTTTGGGTCACTAGTAAGGTGAACGGTGTGGGGATCTTGCCACCTTACAAATACAGACACATAGTAACTACTTAATAGTAATACTTTTACATTATACTGCAGATGGTACCAAAAACAACTGCAAGCTAAGTGGATTCACACATGGTAAAGCATCACTTGGTAAGGAAACCTTCACAACAATATACATAATCTACCATGCAGGAGCCACAACCAATGCAGTTCACTACACTGCATATATAAAAAACAATTGTGGATGGGTCAAATGTAATGATACTAACATTACTGTGAAACAGAGATTACCAGCAAATCTTGTGAACACTTACTTAATATTCTTAAAACCAAAATGTACTAACTAATCTGTGTATGAACTTAAGCAAAACTTGACCTTCAAAACTATGACCAGTTAAAAAATGCCAACAGGTACCTAACTGCCCCAAACAAATAAATGAATACCATTAAAATGAAACAAGAAATAAACAGTTACAATATGCCAACAGGTATCTAACTGCAACAATACTACCACCACTTTCAAATCAAAAACCATACACATATTAAATTCCTCCTACTTAACTCAATGAAAGAAATGTATTGTACCACAACGTAGAAAGTTTTTTTTTAATCCAGCATGGATTTTTTTCCCACACACCCAATGATTTAATCAACAAACACATGAACTGAGCAAGTTGCACAGTACACTGGTTTGAACTATAGTACTTCTAAAGTGCTAACTATGAAGGTCTACAAAATACAGAAATATCTACTATGCAATGCAATACTCTGTCATGATGCCTACCCCCGGGCATCAGGACCAAGGCCCTCAGCTCCGGGAGCAGGCATCCAGACATTTGTTTAAATCTCAGCAGCCCCGGCTAGGGGCTGTCTGGGTTCAGTCCTGGCGCCTTAGGCGCCAGGCTCATCATAGAAATCAGTCCTGGCGCCATATGCGCCAGGCTCATAGACTTTACTTAGCTGATGCAGACCATGCTGCAAAAGAGTCCAAGCCTACATGAGGCCTGGATGGGACTATTTTGTTACAGGGACTATTTTTTACTCGGGCGTGGCTCTAGGGAACTTCTTACCTGGAACTACTTTGGAGGCTATTTAAACCACACCCGAACAGCAGCACATGCTTCGCGTTATTCTGCATCCAGCAGTGTGACGCTCACCCTGCCTGCAGCCAGCATCCAGTCTTCTGCCACGCCCGCGTGCCTGCAGCCAGCATCCAGTCTTCTGCCACGGGCGCCTCGAATCCAGAGCTCCTAGAGTAAAGAAGAAGAAAAGGACAAGGTTAGAAAATGAACTTATTTCAAATTCCTCACCTAATTCCGGAACCATTTCATCTCCGGACCTGGAAAGTACATCAGTCCTGCACGCGTCGCTTCGCCAGCTCCAGCACGGCGCCATACACAGCGTCACAGCATCTTTCGATCCGGCACTGTCTCCATCATTTCTTCGCCGCCGGCACCTAGGGGACAAAAGAAAAAACAAGGTGAGGCAAGGGAATCAACAAATACAACCTCTTACCACCACAGACTTACCACCGGCGGTATTATTCCATAACTCTCCACATTTTCATATGCCGCATCTGTAAAGAGGGAGAAAAAAACAACACGTTAACGCATGCAATAGTTACCGGACACCGTTGGGTAACACAAACTCTTACCTGAACGCCAGCAGCAGCTACGAGACCTTCTTCTCACGAACTCAGTTGCAATTTAAGGAAGAAAGGGGACAAGAGTGAACATCGGGCACATTGAACTCTTTGAACTTGATACTTACCAATCCCGCCAGGGACTTCAGAGTCAATACTTACCGGAACTCTCCCAACGCCTTCAAACCAGTGAAGTAACTGGTATCTACGCGCCCCTGCAAGACACGCAGGATGGAGAGCTCATCTTTTACGAACATAAGGAAAATACTTCTTCGGGTCCAGCAGGCAAGACTAGGCGGGCCAGTCCAGACAGTCATCTCTGCACTACGCATCACGTTGAAGGAGACCGCAGCTGTCCGAGTCCGATCGACACCCCTGTGGGGTCCAGGGGAGCGTAACATACTCATTATAAACTACCTACAGTAACATGTGTTTTTTTCTTTTATCACAGCGATTGAAAAAAAATGTCTGCCCGAACTACCCATGTCATGAAAAAACTGCAAAAAACAAGGGAGTTCCTTGGAGTATCTCTGCCAGACATTAGTCCTGGGTATGAGTGCCTTACCCAGATTCTTTAGCTCACTATCTTTCATAGAGGAGAAATATCCCAATCATATCAGTATTTGTCTTGCCCAAGGGCAGACCAGCACCGAAATGGTAGGCTATTCTCCTCTAAACAAGAGTACCAACAGCAACCCCAGGCACGTGTTTCGGTCTGATTGGACCTCATCAATAGGGTGGAGCTGTCCATCTGTAAGAATAGTGACCAAGAAGTCCACGTCTGGATTCCCCTAGTAATTTACGGTGAGACCCAAAGTTACTTAAATATGCAAAAAACTTGGGGTGTCCTGTGATTGCTATTGGTACTCTTCTTCAGAAGAGAATTCCCTAGCATTTCGGAGCTGGACTGCCCCACAGCAGGACAAAGACTACTATATTTGGGATATTTCTTCTCTGTGCAAGATAGTAGATAAAGACTCTGGGTAAGTCTCTCGTAACCAGGACTAATATCTAGCAGAGAGACTCCTAGGACCCTTCTTGGTAATGTGCATGAAAAACCTGCATACAGCCACAAAAAGTCAAACAGTAGGTATATCATGATTGGACCCACAAACACCACAGCATAACACACCCATTCAAGCAAACACCTCACCATACATCACAATCCAATATATTTGCTTCCATGGCTATCTTATGCTGCAGCACTTCTTGCCAAACACTACAATCTTGACTACATGGTCTGGCCAAAACTCTTCATACAGCCTCACCAAAAGAAACACTAAGTATATAATAATTAAACTCACCACCACCACAACATAACGCAGTCATGCAAACGAACACCTCACCAATATATACAACCCAAAATACCTAGAGTCTTCAATACCAACATTCTGAACACAATCCAACAAACAAACTAAGACACATCATGTCACTGTCCTATAAACACTATTACATTACTACCAATCAGTACACACATTTGTGAAAACATATCCCCTAAGCAGCCCACATACCACAGTCAAAATCTTTGGTAACATGGGTGTGTCATGCTGCGGTGGTTGTAGCCAGGGCCTAGAGTCTTGGGTGCATGGCCGAAGGCCTATGGCACTTCGGCCATGCACCCAAGACTCTAGGCCCTGGCCACAACCACCGCAGCATAACACACCCATAGAAACAAACACCTACCAAATAACCACAACCCAAAAACATAATACATCCACCCCAAGACCTACCCACTTCAATTAACATTCTAAAAACTAATTACAACCAACGTACAAACTCTTCAATACATACCCCCATCACCCAATGCTCTTCTAACGACCCAAAACCAACATCATAATTAATGAAAATAGCCAGTAGTGTTCCCAGTGTTTATTATGTCCACGGACACTGCGAACACATCGGGACCTTCTCCCACCTAAACAAATACAGCATTTGACCCATCTCTTACTCTCCAACCCTTTCCAAGCACTCATACACAGCAACACACTCCCCAAAATTGGATTTATACTCACTTCCAGTGCATGTCCGCGCATCCAATATGGCAGGTGCATCGAAAAAATTTGACGCACCTCACGCCTCATCCCAGCCAATCAGACAACACGTTGTGTGTCCGCGGACATGACACAAGCTGATTATCCAATCGGTGTCCTGTCCGCGGAGCGAACAGGGAAGTATGTCCACGGAGCAGACATGGCATAGATATCACTATCTCTTTTGCCTTATGTTTTGTTTTATATATATATATATATATCTATATATATATATATTTCACGGCCCACGGTAGTGGCCATGTAGTTATGGTTAAGTTGGTGAAAGTCTTCGACCATGCACCCAAGACTCTAGGCCCTGGCCACAACCACCGCAACATAACACACCCATACAATCAAACATCCATCAAATATCCACAAATCAAAAGTTTGCGTACTGTTCGATTTGTAGAGTTTGTATGTGAAGTTTTGGCTAAGTCATGCAATTAAGATTGTAGAGTTTGGTAACAAGCACGGCAGTATAACATATCCATGGAAGTAAACATTTTGGATTGTGGTGTATGGTTAGATGTTTGCTTGAATGGTTGTGTTATGCAGCAGTGTTTGTGAGTTGAATTATTATATACTTACTGTTTGACGTTTTGTGATTGGAGATAGTTTTTTCATGACTTGGGTAACTGGAGCAGATTTTCTTTTTCAATTTCTGTGATAAAAGAAAAAATCATATGTTAGTGTAGGTAGTTCATAATGAGTTATTTCATTACATAATACACATTTCTGCATTATTTCAACCCTCATATTTAGTACTTTAGAAGTATTATATTTCAAACCAGTGTACTGTGCAATTTGCTCAGTTTCTGTGTTTGTTTATTAAATCATTGGGTCTGTGGGAAAAACAAATCTGTGCTGGATTAAAAAAAAAACTTTTTTTGTTATGGTACAATATATTTCTTTCTTTGTTTTCAGTGCTTATTTGTTGTTTCTGGCTAATCTTCTATCTGTTGGCTTGTTGCAGATTTTTGGGTCAGTTTGATAATTGTTGGTGTATTCTAATTGTTTACTTATAATTTTATGGTAATCTTCTATCTGTTGGCTTGTTGCAGATTTTTTGGGGCAGTTAGATACCTGTTGGGTATTATAACTGTTTATTTTTTGTTATATTTTAGTGGTATTGATTTATCTGTTTGGTTGTTGCAGAATTTTGGGGCAGTTAGATACCTGTTGGCGTATTCTAACAGTTTATAGTTTTCTAATTGAAGTTTTGTTAATGTTTATGCACAGATTAGTTATAAAATTTTGGTTTTAAGAATATTAAATAAGTGTTTATAAGATTTGCTGGTAATCTCTGCTTTAAAGTAATGGTACTATAATTACATGCCAACCATCCACAATTCTTTTTTATGAATGCAGTGTAGTGACCTGCATTGGTTGTGGCTCCTGCGTGGTACATTATACCTATTGTTGTGAAGGTTTTCTTACCAAGTAATACTTGACCATGAGTGAATCCTGTCAGCTTGCAGTTGTTTTTGGTACCATCTGCATTGTAAAGTAAAAGCATTAGTATTACGTATTTACTATGTGGGTCATTACGAGGTGGGTGGTAAGGGATTACCGGCACCGGTAAGGACACCGATGACGGTAATCCCTTAGCACTCTATTCCGAGGTCCCTTAGCGGGTCCCTCCAGTAATGCCTGTTCTGACAAGGCGTAATGGACGGGACCCGTTAAGGGACTTCAGAGCTAATAACGGTACCGCAAATTGTGGTACCGTTATTAGCTACTTCCCCATGGGGAATGGTTTTTCAATGGGGATTTACCAGTCCCCCCAAGGTTGGAGTGGACCGGTAAGTCCCCATTAAACCAACCCGGAGGCAGAACAGGTATGGGAGGCAGCCATGGAGCTAATTGCTCCATGGCTACCACCATTCTCGGAATGAGGCCCTATGTGTCTGTATTTGTAAGGTGGAGTGATTATCTGAATTGCAGGTAGTACATAATCTGCCATGGTTTGGATTGTGTACAAGTTGCTGAAATGGAATGGATTCAGAGTTAGGTGTTGATACATTCATGAAGCGTTCATTGGGGATTTGTTCCTGTGCCACATGGTTGCAGAGAGAGCATGTATGTTTCCACATGTTTGAAATCTGAAAGATTTCATTTATAGGTATGTTTTTGTTTTCCAGTACTTGTAGTAAGTACATTAGACATTCTTGTGGATCTTCTTGTGAGTTTATGGGGAATTTGACCATTCCAGCACAGTAGTCCAATTCTTGTTTTATTCCATGAACACTGTAGGTGTTGTCAGGATTGTTGGTTGCATTTCTGTGACTAACATTTGAAAACACAATTGGTATGTATTGTGTAAGTAAATGTTGTCAATAATTGGTGGCAATTGGAATAGAATATTTATTGCTACAATTGCATAGCAATTTACACCAGTTATATTTGAAAATTTGAAGGGACCTGATAGTTTTGTTTCCAAGTCATTTTTTCGGAGTGTGTGTTGCTTCTTTGAAGAAGTACTTGAGTTACTTTGAGCAGTAAATTATTCTTTGGTTGTTGTAATTGATGAAGTATTAGCTTCTTTTACTCTCTTTGAAGGATTTGCAGTGAGATCCTGTTGCGTTTCTGTTTGAAGTTGTTTTCTTTTTCAACGTTTTGCTTTTTGTGGAACAGGATAGGTTTTTAGATGGGGGATGTACAGTGAGCATAGTCTATTGTATTCTAGAATGCAAGGAATATCAGCATTTACTTTACTTGTATCAAAGTTGATTAGAAAAAGTCCATCAAGTGTACATAAGCGTGATATTGCTACGTAGCTCATGCCTTCTTTAAAAACTGTGTTCCCAATATCTATCAATGCTTTATCTAGGGTAAGACCTTGTGATTTGTGAATGGTAACTGCGTATGCTAGAGTTAGAGAAACATTTTCTCTGCGTACATACACGTCTTTGAAAAGAAGGAATTGGGCTGTTGAGCATCCTATCTTTTTAACTTCTGATAGTTTGTCAAAGAGAATATTGACAAACTGAATGTCTTTGTCACGTGAGTATGTTCGAAAGCCAACAACTGTACCAAGTGCTCCATTAACTAGTCCTTGTTCCACGTCAATGTTACGTTTAAGCATTACTCTATAGTTTAAAGATAATTTTTATATTTTTTCCAAACCAGCTGTGTTGGAGATAGAGTTTTCTAAGGTAATTAGTCTTGTTGTGGCTTGTTGACACGTGGGTAGTGTCATACCATGTACATCCAGTTTGTCTGTGGAGCAAATTTCAATTATTGGTTGCATTTCTTCTTTCAACATTGTTTCTTTGATTTTGGAACAGCTTGCAAGAGATGGCATCAAGGACATATAATTAACATTTTTGTGTGCTAATTTTTCCATGACATCAGTAGCACATGAGTTATGGCCATAGAGTGCATGGATGTGCCGGGTTTTTAATATTGATTGTGCTTCTTGATATAGTACACCAACTTTAATACTTTTAAAAATGTTGGCCTATGTGACGTCTGCAGACTGCCGCATGTTTTTTGTTAATTCTCTGTATTGGAAATGTTGCCAAGGTTGACATTTCCTATGCTGCCAACAGTTTTATGGCAGAGTTTGTGCCCTAAAGTTTTAAACACAGGTTCACCTTTCACTGGTGTCAATTGAAGAAGATCTCCAAAAACAATAATGTGTTTTCCTCCAATGAGCTCTTCGTAGTCTGTTTTGAGTACCTCTTGTAATCTGAGGTGAATCAAAGCCAACATTAGGTTGGAGACCATGCTCACTTCATCTATCAGTAGCATTTTCATTTGTTTCAAAACTCTGCGTAGTTCCATGGTAGCTTCTGTAGAAAGTTTGTAGTAATCTATTTTGTTTTGGTGTTCTACTGGAAGGAGTAGTAATTGGTGTAAAGTGACACCGCCTATGTTGTAGGCAGCTAAACCTGTGGGGGCAGTTACAACAGCTGACAGTTTGTTGTTTGTCAATTGTTGAAGGAATTTGCTGATGATTTTGATTAAGAATGTTTTTCCTGAACCAGCTTCACCACTGACGTATAGCATTATAGTTTTCTAGTTTTGGAAGGTACAGTTTTTATTTTCTTGTTGTACACTATGTTCAATTTGTTTTGTTACTTCTTGGAAAATGCTAAGCTGCTCATTGTTCAGTTTTGATTTCAGTAGAGTGAAGTTTTCTTTTTTTTCTTCATAGCGAAACATGTGTTTTCTACTTCTGTCATAGCTAATTCTGCCTCATTTGCTATTAGTGGTTGTCCCAGTGGTTCTTGGCCTCCTGTTACAGAAGGTTGACTACTGTCTGGAGTGTCCTCATCTAGTTGGGCCTGGAGTTCTTCTTTGTGTTGCTTTTCATTGGGCAACATTGTTTTGTACTGTGTGAAGTTTACATCTGCTATAGGGCTTTCATTTGCTTTGAAAGCATCTTCATAGGAGTCATAGATATCTACTAACTCTTCTTCTTTTCTACATGGTTTAAAAAGTTGTAGCAGGGACATGTAACATAGTTCTTTATGTTGAGGAGTTTTTAATGACAATTTGATATGATTAATTAAGCTTCGTTTGGTAAGTTTCACTAAGCTGCCTTCACAATTTGTCACTCTGTATCTACCTTTGTTTACATCTGGTTTTATATTATTTTTATATGTGAGGTTTTGGGCTATGTGGTATAGACACATGGTTTCCAAAGTGGTACTCCTGTTTGGGTAGTATGTGTCTACTAGTGAATTGTTTTTCAAAATGTCTTGGCTGTTGGATCATTTTTTGGCTATTGTTTCCATGTCCTCATATGATTTGAGAACTAGATTTAGCAGGACAAAGACTTAGCCATACTACATTTTCAGATTTTCCATACAAAGCAGCACCGGTTAAACAGTCTGCAGCTTTATAGCAGCCACATTCACTATTAGAGAACATTTTTATGCCTAAGCTGTACAATTTCTGTGACAGTGTTTTGTCAGATGAGGTCATCCCAGAGGTCTTGAAGCTCTGTTTTTTTCTGTTCTGCTTTGGTTAAGTAGGCTGTAACATATTGTGCAACTGCAGTGGAATTGTCTGCAATATACTGCACATCTATGTTTGCATTCCATAAGAGGGCAATGATTTCATTGTAATCATTGATATATTTTCCTTCTTCTGTTCTTTTTATGTAATATGTGTTCTTAGGTGATTTACCTTTGACACTATGTCTAACTGAAGACATGAAGTTGTATACTTGACCTGTTGCTGTAACTGGTCTAGGGAAAACAAAGCAGCATTTGGTGTAGTATTTCCCTTTGCTTTTTTATATTTGTGACAACAATATTTCCCACATTTGTGTCTTTGAAATCGTGAAATTTGTGCATGAAGGTCACTATTTGTTATTTGTGAAGGAATTTCACAAGTGACATATTTTTCGATAAACTGTAAAACAGTGGCATCAATCTCTTGACCAAATTTAGGAGCATCTTTAATCCATAAAAGCATGTGGATGTGTGGTGGTGCTCCTCTCGCTTGGTATTCTTTTCTCCAAAAGAAGTGATCCACTTCTCCGAGGGGAGGAACAAATAATGACAAATTTATGACAAATAAAGTGTAGCTTTGCAATGAAGCGATGATGGAAATATCTTGAAACACTAACAGGATCTATAGAGCAGAGTTCTCCAGTTGTTAGTATATCTATGTTTGTTTTGTTTTTGTTTGCTATGCGTAGGAAATCATGTAAATCTTCCCATGCATATTATGCAGAACTTAATGTAACAAACAAAGTGGGTGGGCCAAGGTTTCTTATCATACAACGTCCATCTCCGTGAAGTCGCAACCAGTATTATTTGTACCACGCATGTTTGCTAACAGATTTGTAATGCTTGATTGTAGATCCTCATCTTTTTCTTGTATTTTTTGTAGTAATTGTGTAGCTGACATATTTAGAAAATGGGTACCTGATTTCAATGTGTGTGCAACTCCGTAGCATAGTTGCTAGTTCACTTTCAAAGAGTAGGTAGACTATGGATTCCACATTTTGTCTAAATCTGAGATCTTCAGAATACATTTGTAAAGAGCGGTATTCTGATGCTGTTATCTGATTGGGTATATCATCGTACCTTCTTCCTTTCCCAGTAGGAAAGAGTAGAGGCAAAGCATGTGCTTCTATACTTTTTCCCATATGCTGATTGGTGATCCTTTGGTTTATCACATTTGGTACATTTCGAGTGTATCATCTATGGAGTCTTTAGAGTGTAATGGATGAATTGTATAATGGTCTAAAATATTGGATATTGTAACAGGATCTAGAAGTTGGAATTGACCAGTTTCTAGTGACTCTCGAATTATTTCAGTGGTTTCCCTCAGGTTTTCTTCAATATTAATTTCTTTGTAGTATTCATTATTGTCTTTTAGAAATTGCAAGGCTTGTATAACTTTATGTAAGTCCACGAGTTGTTGCCACATTTGTTTGTCTTTTGTAGGTACACCATTTACTAATACAATTAAAGATTGATCTATTGGACGTTGCACTCCCAGAGTGTGTACATTATCTTTCAGATATAATGGTAAATAAACTACTTTGCCACGAATGCCTTTCACTAATTCAGAGGGAGGTATTTTTGCTGTTTTTGTTTGAAGGCGTATTATTGCTTGAAATGGGTGCACTGTTTGAATTATGATGCTCTCCTATAAAGTTGTTGCAGGGGTTTAGGTAGTGGGAATAATTCCAAGTTATTTGTAATAGCTCATGAAGGAGTTTGGTTGTTGTCAAGTTTTGCAGTGCAGGAACTGCAAAGTATTAAGGGGTCAGTTATTTCATATTTGTTTTCTGCTATAAGGTAGAGAGCTAATTCAAATCATTTTGAATCTTCATTGTCTTCTATTTTGTATGTTATGTCTATAGGTTTTGTGCTACTTTCATAAAAAGTTCTACGGCAACACACACACACGATTTGGTACTTCAGCGGATGTACGTTTAAATTTTAGTATTTCTTTTTTGTATGTCTGTAGTAGAAGGTTGCCATCTGTACAATTTTCGCTAGTCTGTTGTAAAGCTATTGCATTTTGTAAGCGGTTTTCACTTCCAAAATATTTTCTCTGGATATGCTCTATTTCTTCGAGTAGATCTTTGGCTGTACCGTGTAGAAGATTGTTATTTAAATTGGCTGGTGCTAAAGCAGGACTTTTAGCATAGTACAGTTTATGGACTAGATTTCTTATAGTTGAATGATGTGTTGATATCATTTTGATATGATGGAATGTGCTTTTGCAAATAGGTCCTGAAATCCAGGCTAATGAATGTCCTTGTAGTCCTGTGCATTTCCGCACTGGACAGGTATCCATATTTTGTAGTAGTTTCATTTTGAATTTGTCTTTGCCTTTCACATACTGATTGAGGAACTGGCGTAAAGATTTGAAAGATTTTTTGGCAATGTTACACATTGACGTACACAGCCATTTGTACACTGGACATTTTGGTTCAGTTGAATGGAGAGGTGATACTGAGTTTTCTGGGAATATTTTTGTAAGTAGCATTTCTTGTTCCATTATGGTATTATTATGTTTTTCATACCCACGTCCACTGCTATGTATGGCAATTGTGTTTATTTGCTTTTGTTTGTATGCTTCCTCATTAAAATATGGTTCTGTGCTCACTGTGTGACTCCATTCACCTCCACAGATATTTAAGAAGTTATTTGTGTTGACATTTTGTTTATTGAGAAGTTTTTTTTGTAGTTTAGTAGTTAGTTTCGTTAGTGGTTTCATTCTGTTTAAAACTAAAATAAATAACTTCCTTATGAGAAGGATTGCACCGTCTATGAAAGCTTCTAAGATACATTTTCTACGGTAAGTTTTAAGGGTTTTGCTTGATTTCTCTCCTGTTTTTATAAGATTTTGAAGGACTCTGTGGCTGCACATTTTTTGTAAAATACTTTGTTTGGTATGGTTACTTGCCACTACATCAAGAATTAAAGGAGCAGTGGTAGTAGTAGTGATAGCTGAATTCTTGTTCATCACTTTCTGTTTCGTTTTACATTTTTAAAGAGGAGGCAAAGTTTCTGTACTGGAAGCTTGTTTTGTTTCGCTTAATGACTGTATTAGCTGTGTTGTTTGAACTTTTTGTACACATTCTGCTAGAGATGGATGCTTATTTTGGACACTTTTATTTTGATTTGCTCTACTTCTGTGTTGCTTTCTACAGACTTACTTTTTGGTAGGCATTCTTTGGGGTCTGTTGGAAAAAAAAGAAGGTCTGGGTTGGGCTGTTGTGCAATGTATGTGTGCTGTGTGCATGAGTGTCTGAGTATGATGGTACGAATATATGTGGAGGTGTGTGATTGTGCAATGGCCAGCTACAACAAGTTGGGAAGACTATTCTTGTATTTGTGTGTTACTATACTGGGGTTCAGATGACAATACAAAGTCATCTAGTGGTGAGGAGAAGCACTAATACTAAATCTAATGGTATAGTATTAAAACAGTTCTTTGTTCTGCAATACTAACATTCTAGGGGCTGATTTATGGAAGTTGTTTGCCAAATAACAGAGATTTGTGTGCCATTCTGCCTGCAAATCCCTGTTTAACAAATGGGGATTTGTGGGCAGAATGGCGCACAAATCCCCGTTTTTCGGTGCACAAATTCCATGAATCAGCCCCACAGTGTGTTTGAGTAAGAATTACAACTTTATGGTAGTATTGTACTTACTTTTTTGTACGGAACGATTAGGTTTCTTCTGAGTTATAGTTTGTACTTCAGATGCTGCTGCTTTGCAGGAGAGTGGTCTTCACTGCAATTGTAAAAGAAAGAAGTTAGTGAAAATGTGTGTTTATAGCACTGTTGTAAATTTAGACGTTCATTTTTATGATTTTGTAGTAGAAGTGTTTTTTGATAACCAAACAGAGTGTGTGCATGCAGTTTCTTTTGCCTATGTGCACCCTGTAAATTTTACTTAGAATCTGTTAGTTGAACATGTTTTGCAAATGAGTATAATACTAAGCGTATGAAACTCACTTGGTTTCTTAACTCTGTGTTATTGGATGTTAGGAGACGAAATAAGTGTATACTTATTTAGCTTTTTTTATAGGGTAAATGGCAGAAACTGTATAGAAAAGCATGGAATGTATGCATTTGTGAAGGTGTGCATAATAAAATAGAAGGATGTGATGTAGAGGCAGTGGTATTATTTCAGCTGGGAACTTTTCTGATGATAGTGTTTCTCTGTGTGAGTGTATAAAGATGCATGAACTCATCCTGGCTGTGTGTAATTTTATAATGCACTACTAAGTGTTTTTATACAATTATACTGTTATTTCTCTCATCTTTTAATCTGAAATTACACTTTTTTAGATAGTTGTGTGTGTAAAAAAAGAATTTAGATAGCAGACAGGTTTGGAAGTGACAGTTGATTATAGAAGATGGGAAACATGACAATAAATTCATTTTATAGGTTATTCAGGTTAAGTGGCAGTTACCCTGTTTATATGCATTTATAAGAGTTGCAAATGTTCTGTGCAGAAAATATGCATACCTGTAGTTTGTATGCATGCATGTGGATATGCATGAAGCTGCAAGTAGAAATCTTGGAGACTTGTACAGTAGTTTTTGTAGTAGGTGCTTTCCAATGACATGAGACTTGACCTCAGAGTGATCAACAGTACATTTGAAGTGCTGAACTATGATGATGGAGATAGATGTAGAGTTCTTGGATGTGATTGGTGGATGGTTGTGTGACTGCTTAGATGTATCCAATGAGGGAATGGCACAGAGAGTGAAGTGGAAAGGGTAGAAGGGATGTCTGAGAGTTACGCGCTCCGCGGACACCACGTCTGTCTGCGGACAAGGCGTGCCACATCCAGGGTTTCCCAGCAAATCCAGCATGGAAAGGGGACTGTAGGGATTAGCCAATCTGATGTTGAGGTTGTGGATTTGTGTTGAAAGATGCTGTGTGTAGTGAAGATGGCAGAGGTGGAGAAAGTCAGGGTGTTGGTGGTTGGAGATATGTTTGTGCATGGTTTGGAGCAGTATGCTACATGCAGGAATGTGGCAAACAATTTTGATGTTAAAGGAGTGGAGGTGGTGTGGAGCACTGTGCCTGATTTCAATGTGCAAGGAATTGTACAAGTTTGTGAATATATGGCAGGATGAACAGTCCCCATGTGGTAGTTTTGCACTGTGGTGCTTTGCATTTGGGCTATGTCAATTCCCCTAATTTGTTGGCAGATTTGGAACACTTGGTTCAAGCAGTAATGAAAGTCCTTCCAAATGCCAAAGTTATTTTTTCTGGTTTAGTACCTAGGGCAATGTGGGACAATAGTTCTGTTTTTTGTGTGCAATCAACCGCGGCATGTTTGCTTTCATGCTTAGAGCTGGTATGTTCTTTTGTAATAATGAGAACATTGATTCTGGTCATGCTGGTTATTTTAAAGAAGATGGTATTTCTTTATATTTTATGGGAAAAGCCATGCTGTTTTGGAACACAAGGGTTGCTTTAGAGAATCTTATGTGAAGATTTTAGGAGTAAAATAAGAAAACAAAACCAAAAAAAGGTGTCTCTCAAACATCTGCAAAACATCCAAAATAAGGCTCTTTCAGAGCCAACCTCAAAGGGGAAATGGGGTAAATTATTTAAATTTAAATTCATCACTCTCAGATTTTTCGATATGTCTGCGGACATGGCGGCTGTCCGTGGACACTGCGTGTTACATACGGGGATTTTGGGCTGGAAAGGCATGCAAATGAGAATGATCAGAGCTAGGGATTGGTCAATAAAGTTTACTGGGTGTGTTGTGTAAGGAGAGTTTGTCAGAAAGTCTTTTTCCTGAGAGAAGAACAGATAGCTATGGCTTTGTGTTTCAGAAAACAGATTATCTGGATTTTGGGAGACTCATGGATACATTGGTTGGAGGTGCATGCAGAACGCTGTGGAGTGGCTGCACATCTTGGATTCCGTCATGTGGAAGTGCACTGGCATGGAGTGCATGGAATGAAGTGGCTGGATTTGGTACCACTCTGTGCTACTTTGGTGACACACCGTCATCCAGACATAATTATTATTCATTGTGGAGGGAACAGTTTAGGACATGTGTCTGGAATTTCTTTGCAATTTGCAATCAAAGAAGGACTTGGGAAGGTCATGGGCATGTTCCAAATTCCCAAGTAATTTTTTCTCGTGTTGCGCAGAGACAAATGTGGCTGCGTCCTTCTTTATTTGGTCCACAGCGAGGCGCAAAGTCAATAAGGCTGTTTTTGCCTTTTTAAGAGATGTTGTCATGTCCTCTTTTCACAATGAAAATATTATGTTTTGTAGCACATGCATTTTTCGCAGAGATAGAGTACATCTTACTTATGCTGGCAATCAGATTTTTCTGCGAGATATACAAGATGCATTGCAACCTTTTTTGTAATTACATGAATACATTTTGCAGTAGGTGTTAATCATTTGAAGTTTTTGAAACACAAAAAAACCCACCAAAAGACTCTTTTCAGAGCCACTACTTCTTCCCATAGAAAAGTGCAATGGTTTTGATAGAGCAGCACCCCAAAAATATTTAAATGTCAGCGGACTGTCCACGGACTTCTAAATAAATGCACAGGGCCCTGCACTATTTATTTGTTACTTCTATTTTTAAACTGTGAAAGGCAGATCTGAAAACAGCCTTTTTTTGTTTTTGTTGTTTTATATTTTTTTTGGTTTTTTAAACACAACACACAAGGAAAGGATGGGAAAGGAGGGTAAGGAAGGGACACCAACCAAGGGCAGGTGGAGAGAGGAAGATGTTGGGTGGACCTTATTCAGGTAGTGGGCAGACCTTCTCGTGCTCCTTGACTGCAGTCTCAAAAGTACTCTGAAGATTCTCCCCCTGCAGAGTACTGCATCACAGTACATACACAATATTTTGACCCTCGAAAGGTAAGGGTCAACAGCATCATGAATGGCCTGTGAGGCAGCTGGAGGGATGTGCTGTCCCACAGGAGTGTCTCTTGTGGTGACAGGAGCAGAAACGGAGAATGCTCAACCTACTATGTTTATCACAAGGTACAACCTTGCGAATAGCCCCACCGTGGAATGACCTTAGGTGTCGCTTCATTGATGTCATACCAAAGCTGTACGAGCCAGGCCTTCCACGACTCAGCACCATGTGGCACTGATTGCAGATGACCTTATTCGCACAAGCTTTTGGCACTCTATTAAGAGTGGTAAACAACCACCACACCCAAGACTCACGGTGAGTGCTGGTAGTAGGGACTTCCACTACCTCATCCTATTCATCCTCTTCATCTGTCTCCTCTGCATCCTCATGCCTGTTCCCCTCTGCAGGCCCTTGGGGTGGTGGTGGTGGTGGAGGGGGTGGGGATGGAGATGAAGCTGAAGCAGACATGGTCACCATCTGCAGGACAGCAGGCAAGAGTCAGCAGCAATGCAGTAAATGCAAGAAGAAGCAATGCTCTGTCAGGTAGCCAGAAGCACAATGAGGAGCAATTGTAGGGTGTGGTCTTTTATAGGGGTGCTGGTGCATGCTCCGCGGCATCGAACACCAGAAAAAGGCTCAAAAGGTTCCAAAAAGTATGTAGATCGCCAGGGACATTGTCTGGGACATGTGCAATGGTGAACATTTACTGTGAAATACTTTGGATTGTCCAAAAAAGGACTTTTAAAGTGTTCGGGGACCCGGACAGTGTCCGCAAATAAGGACCCACGCTCAGCATGGGTGCGGTCACATGATGACGTTGCGGACATGTTCGCAAATGGAATGGCTGTCCGCAGGACACCAAATGTGCAGAGATGGTTGTGCACATGCGCGCGGGTGTTTTACAGACAGTGTTTGGGTCCTGAAACTAATTAAAAGTGCGTCACACATGCGACGCACAGTTACAGAAAGGCGCGATGTTCGTAGGACCTATTGGTGTGGTGCGCATGTGCGTAGATGTTCTATTTTAATTACGAACAGTACAAACAGGTATTATGTCCTTAGGACACCTCCATTTTGGTTAATTACGGACATTCTGGACATGGAGTGTGTTCTAAGAACAATTCCATCTTGATCGCGGACAGTACGAACAGGTATAGTGTCCTTAGGACACCTCCATTTTGGTTAATTGCGGATATCCCGGACATTGCGTGTGTTCTAAGAACAGTTCCATTTTGATTGCGGACAGTACGGACAGGTATAGCGTTCTAAGGAAACCTCCATTTTTGTTAATTGCGGACATCCCAGACATCGAGTGTGTTCTAAGAACAGTTTCATCTTGATTGCGGACAGTATGGACAGGCATAGTGTCCTAGGACACCTCCATTTTGATTAATTGTGGACATCCCGGACACCGGGTGTGTTCTAAGAACAGTTCCATTTTGATTGCGGACAGTACAGACAGGTATAGTGTTCTTAGGGCACCTCCATTTTAGTTAATTGCGGACATCCCCGACATCGAGTGTGTTCTAAGAACAGTTACATTTTGATTTCGGATGGTACGGACAGGCATAGTGTCCCAAGGACACCTCAATTTTGGTTAATTGCGGACATCGAGTGTGTTCTAAAAAAAGGTCCATCTTGTTTGCGGACAGTACGGACAGGCATAGTGTTCTTAGGACACCCCCATTTTGGTTAATTGTGGACATCCCAGACACCGGGTGTGTTCTAAGAACAGTTCCATTTTGATTGCGGACAGTACAGACACGTATAGTATTCTTAGGACACCCCCATTTTGGTTAATTGCAGACATTTTGGACACCCACGCTGCCCACGGACACCTTAACTGCCTTTTTAAAAAAAATAAGACACAAAGGAATGAAGTAACAACACACATCATATTTTATTATTATATACAAATATAACATTTATGAAAGAGAGGGGGAAGCAGAAGTTGACAAATACAGGGGAATTAGGGGGTTGGAGAGGATGGATGGGAGGGGATGAAGGGATGGAAGTCTCATCATAACATTTTTCTTGGTGGTGAGGGTTTGGGGATAGTTGACTGTGACATGGAGAGGGGGAACAGTTACATGTGGGACAATGATATTTAATGTTTTCTTTTATGTGGTCCTCCACAAAATGTTTTAAAAGATTGAAATTTTCCATTAGCATATCAATTTTTTGTTCCATTTGCTGCAGAGCATTTTCTAATGTCTCTTTTGTTATATTATTTTCACTGTTTGTATGGCCTGTTAAAAAACATGTGTTAAGTACACATACAGTAATTGTTATTAATTGGCTTATTTATAGAAGTGTCTACCATTAGTATCACTGTCTTCACTCATTTCATCACTTGGGAAATGTTCTTCAAGCCATTCCAGAGTACTGGACATTTCTGTGTAAACAAAAAATATATATTACTTTTAGTGTACCTAATACAGAAAGTTTAGAAATATATAAGAAAAAAGAAGTTTGCTTACTAGTTTCTGGTAAGTTTTGTTGTTACTGTTGTGTAGGTCTGCTGTTGCTTCTTGCTGTGCAGTTTTTGTGAGGTAATTATGTTTGAGGCATATCTTTTTTGTTTTGGTATATTCCATTCTAATACATATGCTATTTAAATGGACGGTTTGTGTCTTACATATATAGGTTCCACTTCTTATTTATTATTACATATAATGTGTTCATGTGATGCTTTTTGGACTTGTTCAGTGTTTATATGGCATGAGACAACAATTTAAGATACCCCCTGAGTTTTTGGGTAGTGTTGACGTTGTGCGCGTCCGTCTGTGGACATACGCACAGTCCGCCGACATCAAAATCACTAGCAGGGGTTTCAGTATATTCTATGTTACATGTATATAAAGTAAGGGAATCCTAGTAAACACCTATGAAATTCCCACTATGTATATCTATATTCAGTAACAAAAAACTTTGGTAAGGGAGGTTATGGTTAAGTTGCAGTATTAAAAACCTATGAAATTCAGTAAAAAAAACTTTGTTAAAGGGATGTTATGGTTCCAAGTAAAACCGAAAAACCCCTGAAAGTCGCCAGTTATGGTAAGCTAAGCTACCATAACTCGCGCCACCACCGTGCACTGCTAAGTCTAACACCCAGGACATCAAAGATGACATCACAAATGTCATTGATGACATCACATGTGCATTTACTTTTCATGAAAAGTCTGTACAAGGGATTCTCATTGTAATGTTGATAAAGTGTCAACGGTCATTGGAATAAATATCATGCGGTACGTAGTGCATTAAGCAATGCAGTGATATAAACAGCATTCTATAAGTTCTTTAGTATACTAAAATACTCATGTAGAAACATAGGCATTGTGCGCAGCATACATGATGGAGGTGCAATATTAATAATCTTGCCATGTTGAATAGTGAAATGATAAATGCTTTCTTATTAGAGTTTTGTGTTCTCTAAAATATTTAATAAGTAGCTAATAAAACCCAGTTTCTATATAATTTAATTATTGCAAACAAAACAGAAACAGACAACGACACATTGAAATATGAGCATATAACAGGGAAAATGAAGTAATCATATGGGATGTGACTTTACTGTGTGTCTTACTTAAGAGTTGGTATTCATGTGAAGTAGGTCCGTACTACATGGTTGCGTGTGTCCTGTCCCTGTGCCCGTTGGCCTGCTAAGGGAATGGGGTTCTGCCTGTGGATGAGGGCAGAAGCCCTCCTGTACCTCTACTGCTATGCCACAAGGTGTGGCAATATTATGGAGGACACAACATCCTACAATGATTTTGCATACTAAATAGTGTGCATACAGCTATACCCCATCTGACTGGTCAAGGGAGCAGAAGCGTGACTGTAGCACTCCGAATGTGCATTCCACTATGCTCTTAGTGGTAATGTGTGCTGTGTTGTAGCGTGCCTCACCTGGGGTGGCTGGATTCCTGATGGGTGTCAAGCGGGTAGGCACTGTCCCTTGCAAAGGAGTAAATGGTTGTAAATTGCATGTATTGTAATTTCTTGTGTTTCTGTACTTCATGTAACTGGTTGTGTGTGCATGATAGTTGAGACTCACCCACCAGCCAGGTGTTTCCGAACCCGATGCAAGGACCTGGAATATGGGGGAATGATGAAATATGTAGCTATCATGCGTGCATCGTGGGTATATTGATATTGGTATTGATATTTTATTTGTATCGTGCTCGTACACAAGTGTTTCAGAGCGCGCGAGGCAAGGGAGGGGAACAAGGGAGAACAAACAATGACCTTACTAGGCCCAGTGACATTGTGAACGCGCAAGTGCATGGGCGAGGGGAAGGGGAAAGTGCATGGGAGGGGGGAGAAGTGGAAAGTGCTGAGCGAAAGGAATACAAATAAATAATACATAATAAACGCAATAAACTGTGGTAGTGCAGCCAGCAAGTGGCAAGTACTAGATTTAAGGCTACATACGGGGTGTGTCTGATAAGTGCAGAAAAAAAGGGGGTGGGGGCTGGAGGGTTACAGATACAGACCCCAGTTCAAGGGATTGCCAGGAAGCAGTCGGGTGGGTGGCAGGGTGAGCAGGTACCTGGGCCCAAAAGTCAGAGGGTAACCAGGTGCACGATACCAAAAGAGAACAGATCAGCAGGGGAGAGGAGGAGCGAAGGCAGAAGCAAAGAGGAAGGTCTTGAGGTGCTTCCGGAACAGGAGATTGTTCTCCTCAAGTTTCAGAGTGGCAGGGAGACTGTTTCGGAGGCCCCAGCCGAAGACAGAGATTTACCCCCAGCTTGTTTCTTTGAAAAATGACTGACCCTGAGGGAATTAAAGATGGAGGAGCTCAGAGCTCAGGAGGGAAGGTATTTGCGGAGGGACAGCTGACAGTATTTTGGACCCAGGCCCCAGAAAGCCTTGTGGACAATGCAAAGGGTCTTGAATGTAATCCTTGCAGCCACAGGGAGCCAGTGAAGAGATTTGGTCATTGGCATTGACATGTATGATGTGTCCCTTGGCATCACAGATCACCTGCACATTGATAGAATTCCAATGTTTCCTGTTGCAACGTATTTGCTCTGTTTCTCTGGGTGGTTGCATTGCTACATGGATGCAATCGATGGCTTCCAGTACCTGGGGAAAGTGTACAAATGATTATCATTCCTAGCACACTCTCTGCCTTTCCTGCAGTGCATGTGGCATTTGAATGTGCCTATGCACATGTGCTAGGATGCAGTACACGTCCTGTTGGAGGCACATTGATTGTGTGGGCTGTGATATACCCACCCCACAATGGCTGTGGGTTGCTGGAATGATCCTGTGGCCAGGAAGTGTAGGGCTGATAGCACTATGACCAGAGGTGGCACAGCCTGTGAGCACATGGTGGATAATACCAGGTCATTCTCCCACTGCCTGACCAGGTCTAGGATGGCATGGGGAGGGAAGCGGTATCTTCCATGCACCTCCTCGTCTGGCATCACAAATAACAATCTTTGTAGATGGAATATTCTGGGCTTCCTCATCCTCCTCCTCCTTCCATGTGATAATATCAATGCTAGAAATGTAGGGTCAGCATTGTGGCAATCATATGTTCATTGATGTTGCTTTGCACTTCTTTGCATGAGCTTTCATTGCGCTTTGGAGTTTGCATCGAGTGATGGGTGGTGGTGAGTTCACCGGATGATTGTTCTCCAACTCGAGGCGATTGCACAATAGCTTCTGTGAAAAGGTGCTTAGTGCTTGATGGGGAGTGTTTGTTCTTTGCACTGTACCTCACTCCCCACGGCCATGTTCTTCCACATTTTGTCCCACGCATGCCGTGCAAAGTGCTCAAGCAGAGCGCTAAGTGGGAAAGGCCAGCCAAATTCAGATCTGTCAATCAGAATTATTTCTTTGCGTGGCACAAAGTGTTCATTTACGGGGCTAAGTCACTCTGAGGCACGCAAACAAATTTGTAAATGAAGCCCAGAATCTCAATTTGTGGATACTTGCATGACATTTAATGTTTCCCTAGTAAAACCCAACCCATTCATCTTAGCCACCCATTTCCCCTTTGATACTGTTCTCTCTAATTGATGTTCAGTTCCCAAGCTGTTTTGCATTCCTCGAATTGATAAAAGTGTTACTTTACAGTTCTGTCTCATGGCCTTTTAAATCACGTCATGTCAAATGAAATGTGGAGAACTTTAAGATAAAGTAATTATATATAACATAATGCTATATATGAAATGTAAACAACTGAGTAAGTACATGTTTGTGAGGAAGAAATCAGAACATATTTACCTAATGTATGCAGATGGCCCTCCCATCCCCTCTGTTTAAATCCAAGATACTTAATCGTGGTATTCCTCTCACTTGCAAAGTTCTCCTTTGCTCCCCACCAAGTTTTATAATCTGTTCATTTCTTTATTTTATTTTTCATTTAGTTATTTTTAAGCATCAACAAAACACTGAAGTGGGTCTAAGAGCTGTACAAAACAACACATATACATTTCGGGAACACATGCAATACAATACAACATTTAAAATAATTTCCAGCTATAAATAACTAAAATGATAATAAATAGTCGCGTCCTGACCTGCACAACATAAAATATTAAAATGTGAACACAATTACTCTTAAAACCCAAACAAATTCCAGAGATTAAACGACACTCACCAGCAACGTCTTCACACATTTCCTAAAAGTAAAAGGTTCACTATTCAGCTGAATGCAGGGAGGAAAAGTAGTCCAACATGTGACTGCTGCCTCTGAGAAAGACATCTTCAGCCCTATGGGTCAGACAAGCTACCTTACACAATATCCTGGTCCCCAGAGGAAGCAATGTAGTTGTTTAAGGATGAGGGCAATGTGATCACATTTCCTGGCCAAGCTGGATGCAGCATGGAAAACTGCCTTTAGTGGAGTGGGAGTGGCCTGGGGAAGGACAACCAAAACAGGTTTCCTGCATCAATACATGAAATAACCAAATCCTGACCCAAAGCAGAAAGTGGGAAGAGAAAACAAAGGTTTAATGGCTTTCAAAGAAAATAAATGAAAATTAGCAGCCCTGACCTGCCAACATACATACATACATACATACATAGATACATAGATACATACACACATACGCACACATGTACATAGTCAATCTCAGCGGTGAAGACCCGAATTTGCAATCACACACAATGGCCTCCATTACAAGTTAGTGGGCGGAATGGCACCCACCTGCAGACCGTCACGGATGCACCGGCACCGTTACTAACAGTGCCGGTGCTTCTGTGGGGACTCGAATGGGAAGGGGGATTTACACTTACCGGCGCCTGACTTCCCGGAATGCTGGGGTTTTGATACCCCAGTGTTTCTGGCAAGTCAGGCAGCGGTAAATCATTACAGTTCCGGCGGCTACCTGCCGGTTTTACCGGCACAGTTTCTGCCAGACCCGTAATGAGGCCCAATGTAGTGACTTCTCTGAGAAACGTCTACTTTGGCCAGCCAGGTCAACTTTGCTGATTGCTGTACAGTTTGAGAGTGTGCTAACTCTTTAGAGAACTCCTTGATTTTCCCTTAATCATTCATAAAAAATGCCATCTGCGTGTTCAATAATTGTAATCACTAAGGCAAGAGTCGTAAACTAGAATCTTTAGAGATTTTACTAGATCAACTTTGGCTTCAGTAGTCATTTCAAGAAAAGCCTTGAATCCGATGCTAAAATTGTCTTTCCAACTATTTCCCAGCCTTTGGAGAATTCACAGCAGAATAGGTAAAGGTCTGCTTGATCAAAAACACATTGCCTTAAACATGTTTTAAAAAGAATGATTTAGCTCTGAATATTCAGTGTTCTACTCGTATTCTCAACTCGTGCTTTTCAATGATTATTCATAATAGTCCTTTCAACATATCGCACACATTTGCAGGCTCTACAGTCTGTGGAATTAGTGTTTGAATTAAAACATAAAAAAGCTGGCCAAATAATATTTTTGTTTTGGCTCATGGGTGTCACTTTATCGCCAACTGGTGGAGCAAAACCTCTGGCATGGATTGTAGAATATGGCAAGTGCGCATGTATACACATCTGCTGAGCGATGTTTGCCCTCATTTGGATGTCTCTGGCACTGTGAATTCCTGGAAGCTAAACATTCTGTGCGTGCTGCTGTTGCAATTGTCACCTCTGCTGTCAATTGAAAGGTAAGAAGGTGAGGCGACCAGAAAGTGTGAAGTTTAACACAGCCGTGTTTTGCTCTGCTCTTTTTTGATGTGTGATGTACGTTTTCTTGTACCTTAATGATTGTTACCATTTGATCATGCCATTGCCCTTCCTCTGCAAAGCACTGGTCGCACTGAAGCAGAATGATGTATTCACTAATCTCAGTTTTACCTTGGATTATGGTAATTCATTAGGTTGATTTTCCTAATATTGTAATCTGATCTGTACAGAGGAGAGCAGATGCTACTGTTCTGCCCGACTGGTGCTGAATGTGAACCAAACAAGACCCTCCAATATATGCTAGCATGATTTAATTATGCTCCACTTACTGTACTCTTAAAATATAATGGAGGTTTATTCAATCCAATGTAAACAAATGGTTGCTGAAAATTGCTCACAGGCATGCACTTTCCACAACAGCGCTTACCTCCGGAGGCAGCTGCTCTTCTGGAGTTGTTACTTTTAATTACTCTTCAACATTTAAGTAGGCAGACGCAAAAAGAACAGTGCTTTTAACAAGTTTAATCTACTTTCGTTATTTTACCACTCTAAAGGGGATGTTTTGCAAACACTCCTCATTAAATGTGTATAACTGTAGGATCTAAGTGCCTCTCCCCGATTAAAAGATGCAGATCAGTCCGACTGCGCGCGCGCCACCTGCGATGTAAGTGCTTATCTTTCATTTGTTTTTCTCATTTACTAAATAACCTGGAGCTATTGTACTTATTGCTAGTTCAGCCTGCCCTTCCATCACTCTGTAGCAGATTTCTGTAATAAGCATAAAACATCAAAATACAAATACTACAGCAAGATGTGACAAGCCGAAAAAAACCCTCTCACAAGAAATGACAACTACTTCACGAAGCGAAATGACATGTTTACAATTTGCAGGGCCTGCCATTTACCTTATTCACTTCGGAATTCAGGTCATATTAAAAAAAAAAAAAAACAATAAGAAGATTTAACTGATGTACACTACAGTGCAAAACTGATAACAAAATTTCACAAAACATGTGCTCTATGTATGATCAACTGGGGGTAGGGTCGGCTCACCCATAATGGGCGACAGGGTGCCGATCCGCCACCATCGCCCATTATGCACGAGCCAACACCATTCCAGCAAAAGCACTTCTAAGGGCTCCTGGGCTGGCTTAAACTGTCAAAGGGCAACCTGGTTTGACTTTCATCTATTGGAGTTACCCTAAAAGTGTGCTATAAAGCTCACCGATTTGGCTTATTACTTTTAAAATGTTCTTGGGCTGAGAACCCTTCCGAAGCACGATTGGTTGGTGCAGACTCCCTCGTTATTCTCTTGGTTCTCCCGCATATGTATGTAAAGCATTTATGCTCCTCGAATGTATTAGTCGCCAGCCGCCACTGACTGTGGATATATCACTTGTTTTGCTTTTTGTGGTCAGAGAGAGTGATAAGGGTTAAGTTCCTCTACTCCAGCTACCAATGCACCTTGGGATAACATTAAACACAAAACATGAAGTGTGGGTCTCTGAGGGACCCCTGGCTCACCACTAGGCAGGTTGGCGGAGGTGAAGGCGTGAACCCTGCGGAGGGTGAAAGGGGGTGCGTGGAACAGCATATAGCACAAGACAAATCAGAACAAACAATGAAAACATAATGTTTAGACAAAAGAAATCCTAAGAGCCACAGAGGTAAGTCCTGCATGGAAGCATACCTAAAGACTTAGTTGATGATGTGGAGAGCAATTATTACAAGTGGAAATTGGAGGTTGATGACAGTACAACTGATTAGATGACTTCAACATCCTTTGTGTTTCTGGTCAAGGGTTTTAAGAGTATTCTCCAAACAGGAGCCTATGCAGAAGGTGTCTGGTAAAGAGGAGATGCCCACAGATGAGCTCATTGGTTGTTCTCTGTCACATCATAAATACGATGTTCCTGTGAGGGGGAGCTAGTGCAGGGATTAAACCACGAGGTTGCCATGTCTTCAGTATCACTCTTTGAGGGCTCTGCCGGCTTCTGTGATCAGACCTAGGCTCCGGAGTACATATTTTACACTTGGATCTAAAAGTCTTACTCATGTTTATGGTTTCATCTTACATTAGCTGGGTATATATTGTTATCTATTCACGAAGCGTTATTGTCAATGTGGACAAGTTCAATAGAGTAGTAACCAATTACAATGTGAAACTATTACTTTCCTGGTGCCTGGGTTTTCACTGCCCCTTCCTCAGGATTATAATCAAATATGTGAATGGTGGAAGGTTACAAATGAATCTTAATCCCTGCCGTTGCTCTGAGCACCCTCCCACGCATCATTGTTTTACCAACCTGCAACCTTGCTGAAGAGGATAAGCTATATGCAAATCAGTCTTAATACTACCCTCGATGGGAGCAGTTCAACCCAAACTGCTAGTTGACGCCCCCGCTGCATGGACACATGAGGAACCACAGACAGGATTTGACATTTTTGGGCCTCATCAGTAAAGGGCAGCTTAGTTTCCTATGGAGCAGCGAGCAAGGGATCCACGTCTAGGCATACCCTCTTTCAACCAGGAAGACAAACTTAACCAAGAAACTGTTTCCCAATCTAAAATGCTGTGTACGTTGTTTCAAGTGGTTCATTTTATCAGTGACTTTACCAATGTTTTATTTATTAGCAGTTGTACCCGTGCTTAGCACACTAATTCCTACAACAACAGAAAATTAGACAAAGGTGTTTTTATATTTTATACTTTGTACATTGTCTACATCATGGAACCTGCTCACGTGCCAAATTTAAGGTTATTAGAATGTTGGGAAGTATGCTGAACATTTCGAACTGACACACACACATATCCAAATATATACCCACAAAAAACAATTAGACAAAGGTATATTTATATTTTATACTTTTAGCATTGTCTACACCATGGCACCTAACCACATGCCAAATGTCGGGTTTTTAGCATGTTGGGGAGTATGCTGAACATTTTGAACAGACACACACACAGAAATCCACAAATGTCCCTTTTACATATAGAGAGACATCCTGTTAAAAATGTAATCAGAAGTGTCACCACGCTGGAGTATCTGGTTACATCAAACATGGCATTATCAGTTACTGCACTTGTTAGAACTGGAACCAATATTTTAAACTGTGTAAATTGTCTAATTTTTGCAATAGGAATTGGTGTTGTTTACCATTAGAAAGTCATTCCATATTTTACAACTACTATGTGGGAAAGAGGAGGACCCATTTGTTACATTTTCCCTCATAATACACTGTCACAGAGCAAGCCAACTCACCTTTGTTTTATACATGTAATGTAGTATGTGTGGTACATGCCCTCACACTAAATATGAAGTTTATTGGGCCAGTAATCTCTTTAATTTATATTAGTACCCAGGAGGTGACATTATTCAACGTCACAGCCAATCAAGATCCTCGTAAGGTTATCATTACCACAGAGCATTGCTTGCATTTCAAGACCCTTAAGCAGCACAAGAACACCATCTTCACTACTGAGGATATGGCCTCCAGCTACCCTCCTCCTCGTGTCTGACCCCTATCCAATCCCTCATCCTCCCACCCACATACTTACATTCTGCCCACATCCCCAATGTTCACTCTAGTCATCCTCCACTGGCCTGCCTCTTCCTCGCTGCAACAATGGTGTCCATGGAATGGGAGAAGGGAATACGAGTAGTTCCCTTGTTGATTTTGTCAATAGTGGCCATTTTGTTTTGGAGGTTTTTTTAACTTAAGAAACTGCCTCTGCATTGTTACTCAATTTAAAATTGTTTACATTCATTTGAGCCTAAATCTCAATCATCATAATGCATAATTCCACATATTTTTTTAAAGAGTTCAACAAAGCTTTGCACATAGACAATATTTCAAGAGAAAGTACAGACAAAATACAATCCAATTTACATTGTATACACCTAATACCTATAATGGTAAAGACAAAGTACCTACAAATCTGCACAAGTATTTAGCGAATAGTCCAAGGTCAACACAGAGTAGCTGCGTTTCGGCATTAATAAATATCCCATCTTCTTCAGGACAGGACTCCCAGGTGGACAAATAAAACACAAAATAATAATAATAATAATAATAATAATAATAATAATAATAATAATAATAATAATAATAATAATAATAATAAATAATATATAAATAAATAAAAGGACACAAATGGTAAGGCCAAGAGTCGGTCCCTGCATCCTTGTTCTAACATTACAGGGTCAAAAAACTGGAAATGAATGGGAGACGTACCTCTTATTTTGTTATGTTATTTTATGAATACTTATATAGCGCACGGTCGGCCAAAGGCATAATGGCGCTAGAGGCAAGTAATAAACACCCAGGGCGACAGAGGCAAAAGACCATCAACCGTAGAGTTCAAAATAGGTATGTTGTTAGGGCTTAGCCATTTTTTTCACAGCCAGCCGAAGATCATTCCTTAGCTGAGCCGCAGCAATAGAGAACGCATGTCCCCCAACACGTGAGCGCTGGAAGGAGGGCACACATAGCAGACCTGCCGACGCTGAACACAGAGAGCGCTTGGGGAGGTAACGCACACACTTACTGCGGAGATAGTCTGCCCCCTGGCCATGCAAAGCCCGATGGACAATGCACAGCGCTTTGAATCCTATACGCTGAGCCACCGGGAGCCAGTGTAGGGAGTATAGAACAGGGGAAATATGGGCCCCATACGGTGTCCCAGTTGCCACACGTGCCGCCAGGTTTTTGAGACGTTGGAGTCGGTGGACCAAAACCTTGGGCTGCATCAGATAAAGAGAGATGCAGTAGTCCAACTGGCTCAACACCATAGCAGCCACAACCGACATACGTAGTGGTGCCAGTATTATGTGGAGCACCTTTTTTAGAATTTTCAAATGGAAATGTCCAGTCTTGCAAACAGCCGATATTTGGGCACCCTAGAAAAAGTGGCCGACATGATCACCCCTAAGTGTTTCACCTTAGCTGAAGGGACCGAGAGAGAACCCAGAATAGAAGGTCAAAACGAAGCAATCCAGAGTGAAGGATCAGGGGGGGCCACCACCAACACCTCAGTCTTGTCCCCATTCAACTTCAGCAAGTTATGGCCCATCCACTCCCCCACAGCCGTCAGGCACTTATGAAGGCACAACGACACCTCAGCCCGGTCGAGATCTAAACGGATCAGGATCTGGTTGTCATTGTCATGAGAATAGCACCTGACGGCCCAAGGAGGGCATGAGAACCAGCAGTACCCAGATGTAAATATTGAAGAGAATAGGGGACAAAGCAGAGCCCTCTGGCACACCGCAGCTAAGGTGGCAGAAATTAGATGTGAATGGAGGAGAGAGAGAGATTGAGATCTGTCGGCCAGGAAAGAAGAAAACCAGGCTAACACTTGGCCAGATGTTCCGATCTGGGCCAAGCGGGAGAGCTGGGTAGGATGGTCCACAGTGTCGAAAGCCTCTGACAGATGTAATAAAATCAGGGCGCCGACAACCCCTGCATCCACCAGCCTGACCATATCGTCCTGGACTGAGACCAGGACACTCTCCGTGCCCCTGCCAGGCCGAAAGCCTGACTGGCCCGGGTCAAGGAGATCAGATGACTCAAGAAAAGAAGACAGAAGAGGAGAGACCATTGATCACAAAAGTTTCATGAGGAAAGGTAGACGAGAAATAGGCTGAAAATTAGATGGAAGAGAGGAATCCAGCAAAGGTTTTTTCAAAAGGGGGATTACCATGGTAGCCTTTAACTCAGGAGGGATCAACCCAGACTGGCAGGAGGAGTTCATGGCTGCCGTGATCTCCCCTAAAAGGTCAGACAAGATCTTCTTCATAGCTCCCAGTGGCACCACATCAGAAGGAGCACTAGACTTCATCTGTTGAATAGCATTACATACCACCTCCTCAGCCCAACAGAGTAATACTTAAGTCATCATCAGGGGGCAGGTTCCCAAAGGTAGATGGTAGAACAACGGGAACAGAGCTTGTTGAAATGTTGGCATGGATAGTCTCAATCGTCTTAATAAAGAACTGAGATAAAGAGTCCAGAGCTCCTTTATGAGCTCCTAACACTAGGAACACATTTAATTGAGGACGATAAGGATTTAGCAGCTGCAAAGAGAGCTTTAGGCTGACATACAGAGGTTTCAATTTTTCAGGCAAAATAGGATTTTTTTGCTGCTAGGATAGCCGCCGAATAGGCCGTTGAGCACACCTTATACTGGTTCTTGAGAGTAGGGTCGTAATTGATACGCCATTTCCGTTCCAACTGTCTAAGTTTCAGTCAGGCGGATTTCAGCTGTTCCGAAAACCACAGCTCCGAAGGAAGCCTACATGGTTGAAAGTGCCGAAGTGGAGTCACTTCATCAGCTGCTACCTGGAGAGAAGCAGCCAGGAGCGAAAGAGAAGGGGTAGTAGCCGCCACACACTTTGCACTGATAGAGGATACACGGCCATGTAAATTGTCCAAGCGCCAACAGAGCTGCCAGACTCTACCAGGCAGAGTCTTAGGCTGTACTCAAACTGATAAAAGTGAACAGGTCACCAGGTAGTGATCAGTCCATAATGTGGGGTCAGCCGATTGAAACATAAGTAAGGTTTTATTTGCCAATACCACATCCAGAGTGTTGTTCATTTTATGGGTAGGCCCTACAACTTGCTGTTGGAGATCAAGATCAGACAAGCTATCAATGAATACATCTAGGGCCAGAGCCCTAGGGGAGTTAAATTTCAAATTCAGATCACCCAGCACGACCAAGTGAGAATATTTGATTTGAAGATCAGCTATAAAGTCCACCAAAAGTTCAAGTAATCTAGTATGAGATCTTGGGGGGCGATAAATAACCAGCACATGGCAGGTGAAAACAGAAGAGATCGCATACCTTAATAACATAGCTTCCACACTCAGAGAATGAGGGCAGCACAACTGGGTGAAGACAAATTCTGCTTTAAAAATAGGCGCAAAGCCCCCCCCATGCTGAGGTGCAGGCCTATCCAAATGAATAACCTTGTATCCATCAGGAATAGCCTAGACCAGGGCCCGTCCGAGCCTTCGTGGAGCCACATCTCAGTGAGAAACAGCATGGCAGGGAGGTGATCAGATAGCAGAAAGTTCATTTATGTGGTGTGCGCCGGGAGTGACCGGGTATTTAGAAACAGTAAAGGCAACGACAGCATATTAGAATCCTCTTGGCGTTGCTGTCGCACACAAGGTGGCATACCTTTAGCAAAAGCGTCTGTCTATCCGGGAGGAAAATGCATGCTCACAGGAGTCAAAGCAAGAAGCCTGTCCCTAGAATAGTATGGGGGACCTCTGTCCACGTCCATCGCATGGACGGGCACAGACGGGCTAGCCTTAAGCACGCCTTCGGTGCACTGATGGCGCGCCCTGCATCCGTCCGCTGCGCAGACTACCAATGTAGCACATAAATGGTGGTGTGGAGAGGGAAGTTAGGCGAAGACTGCCTGCTCACTGAGAAAGAAAGAGGACTAAGCGCAACTGCAGTTTCCTAAATAGTAAAAGTCCCAACATTCCAATTAAAGTCAGTTACACGCTCAACGCAATGAAAACATTAGCAGCATTCAAAATACATAAACACTTTCAAATCAATGCGGAATATTAATGCGGAGTGGCTTTATAGTGGCAGTTCTATGGGAAAAGCCTCACCTCTCAGGTTGTGCGGCAACCAATGTAGACCATAAATGCCAGTGTGGAGACGGGAGTTAGGCGAAGATCGTACCCTCACAGAGAAAGAAAGAGGACTAACCGCAACTACAGCGTCCTAAATAGTAAAAGTCCCATGCCGCAGAAGAAATATTATGGCAATGCAATTACATCTTTTGCATTTGCGAGGCAACAAATCCCTATTTGAATTGGAGCCAAATCTGTGGAAGGATGTAGACTAAACTAGATGCATAATCTATATATCAACATGAAAAAAAAGAATGAAACAATCTCTATTATAGTCAAAAAGATTTGGCTCTTATTCTCAAGAACGAGACCTGGTGTGCAGACATTCAGTCCGCCATGTTCAAGAAACTTGAAAAAATCAAAGAGACTATCGAAGAGAAAAAAGTGCTTCTGAACATAGAAGAATGTGAATCAAAGTCTTCTACTTCACCCATAAGGGATGAAAAAGATCATACGTTTAACTTCATTCCTGTGTCAGAATCGGATCTAGCAAAAATCATTTCTCAACTAAAAACCACTAGCTGCAAGAGAGGCCCCTGTTCCGCTATAATCATAAAGGAATGTCCACCCTTGCTCATCACAGCTCTCACCAAAATTGGTAATTCATCTCTTGCTGAAAGGTGTATTCCCCAAGATCTCATAAATTCGTGGATTACTCCCTTATTAAACAAACCCAACCTATGCCCACTGACACATGCCAACTATAGACCAATCTCCAATACTCAGTTTCTATTGAAAATGTTGGATAGGGTTGCCTATAACCAGATTTCTCAATATCTTAACACAGCCAGAATCCTACATAAATTCTAATCAGGATTTTGCCAAAATCATGTGACTGAGATGGCACTCCTAGCTCTTAAGTCCCAACTGTTGCGAGCTATGGATTGTGGCCAAACCTCATTACTCATGATTTTGGATCTCTCAGCGGCGTTTGACCTGGTGGATCATTCCATCTTAATCACCAGGTTAAGGGATATCGCGCATTTCTCAGCCGAAGCCACACAATGGGTTTCATCATTCCTGAGGGACAGACTGGTCAGACTGGTAAGTGAGTCAGCCGAAGCAGAACCCATGCCTCTGCTTTATGGGGTCCTGCAGAGAGCAGGCGTGTCACCATGTTTTTATAACATATTTATGGTCCCCTTTTTCCACATGCTGGAACAAGAGGGGATCCTTTTTTCAAATTACGCAGATGACACGCAGTGCGTTATTCCCATTACAGGTTCCCATCATGTCGATGAACTGTACATCAATAAAGTGTACCTTGCTACACAAAGGTGGATGGTTACTAACGGACGGGCCCTGAACAGCATCAAGACGGAGCTCCTAATTGTTGGCTTTAACGCCAAATTGGTTAAACTCGATCGAATGTACTCCAGATTTAACATAGATCAATGCGATATTAAGGTTCAAAATAAAGTTAAGACTCTGGATGTAATATTGGACAAAAACCTGAATATGAAGGCTCAAATCAGCAGTCTAGTTTCTTATTGTTCCTATTTTATTAAACATTTGCACCATCTTCACCCACTTATTTCGAAAAAAAATGTAGAATCTTTAGCAAGAGCCATCATAGGGTCTAAGATAGACTACTGTTGTAGTCACCTGGCTGGTTCCACCCAAACTGATCTCCACCGCCTTCAGATAATACAGAATGGGGCTGTTAGAGTCGTGAAAAGACTGAATCGCAGTGATCACGCCTCGGATGCAAGACAGAGCCTACATTGGCTCCCTGTGCAAGCCAGAGTATGCTTTAGGCTGTTACTAATCACCCAGCAATGTATTGCAGGGCACATGCCAACATATTTAATGTACAATGTGAAAATAAAGCCCACTTTGAGCTCTTTAAGATCTGACAACTCATATGTCCTTAAAACCACACACTGCAAAACTAACAGAATGTGGGATGGAACTTTCTATGTAGCAGCTCCACTTGCATTGAATGCCTTGCCCCTGGATCTCAGAACCATGGACTCAACTGACGTGTTTAAGAAAAAATTAAAAACCTTTCTATTCTGCTAGTCACTCGACGGAGATTGCCTAAATCGGGTCTCAGTTGATGTTGTTTATGCTGTCTGTCCTTTAGTCTCTATATGTTCGGCGCCCTTAAGCCCCAGGGTACCAGGAGCACGCTACAAATTCAAAACATAAACATAAAGAGGGGTTTGATTATCTTACCAAAAGCTGGATTCTTGAAAGAAGCGTGCAAGGTTCACATTCACTAAGTAAACAGAGACCAACTCCCCTGGGATTCACAGTATATCTAGAGAGTCTAACATTTAATCGTGATGTTATCGTGTCACGTTGGGTAACATCACAGCATCGTAGTGGGCTTTCCCGAATCTAAACAAGGATTAGCTGCATGACGTGTTTCATGTCAAGTTGGAAAAGGTTTTTGCAGTCACAACGTCAAATTAGGCACTCTGCAATAACAAGAGAAAAGCTAATTTTAGTACTTCCCTGTCAGTACTAGATACTTCCCAAACAAGCATGCACTTGTTAAAAAGAACATTAAGCATTTGCCCTTTTCTGATCAATGCTATGCTTTGCTCATTCTACAGTGACCCTGCAAGGTATGCAGACGGGTGCTGACCATTCATCCCGGGTAAAAAGAATGTTCAACGTAATCCAGTGCAAACATTATTTCCAGAATAAATGGTCCATGAAAAGGGAAAGGGTGGCCCGGAGGAAGAGGTGTGGTGAGTGCGGGTGTGACATGGGTCAGTGTGAAGGTGAACAGAATGGGTAGCAGAGAGGCTTTGTGATGAAGGATGCAGAGGAGTGTGGTGGAAATTCAGGGGTGTCCTCTAGATGTGTTGAGTGGGGAGATGAGGGGAGTGAAGGAATGGGCGAGGTTATGCAGGTGACCCTCGGAAAGACAGGGTTTGGTTCCTCCCACTGGAGGCGTTGGGTAATGTGCTGTTTACCATGGTGTCTGGGCGCCAGCCTCCACTGCAGACTACACCTCCCACAAGTTTGTGTGCCACGTTACACACTGAGGCACGATGTTCCATGATTCCGGGAAGCACGGCACTTACGCTCAGCGACACCATATAGAGAATCGCTACAGGGCTTCTCAACATCACTTGCGCGTAGCTTTGGTGATTTTTACGTTCCTTTTACTCTAATACCCTTTTGATCTTGGCTTTTGTCTCAGGGCCCTTCTTCTGCTATAACCTTGTCTGCTTTGACGTTTTTCCAGGATTATCTGGTTTTGATCTCTGATCTACCACTGGATTCCTGTTTGGTTTTTCTTGCTGGCTCTGTTTACTACACTTTTCCCTACTGAGCTGAATACTTTTCAGCTTGTACTTACCTTCAGATTTTTGACAGTTTTCTCTCTGTCGATTTAGTGTTGGACCTTATCCTGGAACTCTTATGGTGAGCTTGGACATTTCCTGAATGAACCTTCTTGGACATCATTTTTTGTGGAATCTCTCTCTAGCAGCACCCTCGTTTTGCCCGGGGGAATCAGATTTCACTCCCTCCCTTAGCTGCAACGTCATGCTGCCTGTTTATTCTTTCCTTTTTATGCAATTTTTTGGACCTTGTGTTTGGACTTCATTCCGGTTACTCTACGTTACTCCCTTCATATGACAGGTGAGTCAAGAAATATTCTGTGTTAACGTCATTGGTGTATATTGCCCTTTACTTTCCCTACAGCTGAGAGAGAGTCTGTTCACTCTCCTCCTGATCTTTCACCTCAGCCCGCGCTACTCGGTGTGAATCTATCACAGGTGCGGAGCTCTCAGGGGGAAGGTTTTCTGTATCACCAGGGCAGAAAAGGGATACTGCATCAAGATCTGACAGGGACAGAAAGGAGGGTGGGGGAACATGGCGTGAAAATGAACCCTTTTTTGCAACTTCCAAGGCACGAGAGTCCCAGCGCAATTGAAGTTTTAAAATTGACTAATTGCAAAAAATTCCACATTGGTCTTGAAAACTATCACAAACACCATCCCAACCGCTCATTTCCTTTCTTACCTGTACACATCTTTCAAGTGCTTTAACATTTCACTGCCTTTGCCCTCTGCTGCTGCCCTTTTCTACCCTCTTATATACCAGGTTCGGGACACCCCTGGCATGGGACACAATATGCAGCTCTCCAGACAATCATCAGTGCTGCTAGACAACTTCACTGGTGCGTGGCATAGCATAAAAAGTCTTAACAAAGCATGACATATCTTGAACAATTTCACAAATGCTTTCCCAAAGAAAAGGAATCAATGATCAGAAACGTGTATGGTGATAGTATTGCAGTGGCATTTGTGATCGATTACTATCCATTGCAAAGTTATGACTGTGATTCCTGCACTATCAAAATATCCCTCTTCATTGTTGTCACCTGTCATCTAGTATTGCAAGTCATATTATACTGTACACTGAGTAAACAAGCATAGTGATGCATCCAAAATATGTTTAATATGTACACAGTTTCTCAGAAGCTCTCAATATACACATTATAATTACTCATTACAATACTGCACAGTGCCTACTTCAATCAGGTTAATTGTCCTCTCAAGTAAGCCAATGAGCGGTAAGTGCATTACATCGCTTCCATAAATCATCAAGCCACAACGGCATTGTGGTTTTCTGTGATTTGATTGGACCAGAGAGTATGAGTCAAGGAAACACCTTCACACAGTGATATATGTATAAAGTCCTTGCCCAATAAATGTATAAACGAATCCATCCTAAAAAGTTGCCGGAACACGTTTTTGAAAGAAACAATTGGCGTATTGCCTCGCGCTTAGTTGTACAGATCATTGATCGTGAAACATGCTGTCTGCGTAATAACTCAGCAGTCTCAATTGCATTAATTTCAGAAGAAACCCTGTAAGTAGCACAAACAATAATAATGAATATGAACTTGCTATATAGCGTTAGTGACATCCATCCTAAGGATTTCTGCAAAACCCAATAACGGGCCTAGACCCAGACATACCATGTGGCAACAAAGGCAAAATTACAGGTCCATTCCCTTTTTGGTGCCATAGAAGTATCAAAGAAAATGAAATCCTGCTAGGTAATTCATCTCTAAGGGATTCAAAGGCGGCTAGTGCCATCTCCCAATACTGCCGCTGCTGGAGCATATACACTGTCTCCTCCTGCCTTCAACTTCAATGCTGTCATGATGGGGATGCAGGGAACTTGCTTGCAATCCGAGAGGAGTGACTGTACAAACCCCAAGATGCCTAAAAACTCACAATATCAAAAAGAGTTACAAGAATGTTGCAGCACAAAGAAGAGCTGCTCCCATTACATGGATGCAGATTACCAGGCCTTTAAGCGACCATTATGTTTTATATAGAAATGTTTTCCAGATTCCTCCTACATCAAAGTGCTGCAATTATAGATGTCATTAATAGCCAATGTATTGTTTCTCAATTTATCAGCCTCAGAAGAATTAAGTGCTGACAGGAGTCAAACCTACGACATAGGTGTTTGAAACGCATATAACCCACTAAGCTACACAAAGAAATTAGATTTTTGGAGCCAGAAAGACAACTTACTACAGCAAAAGGACCAAACTGGCTTAATTATGTTTCATTCTGTTTTTCACTTAGCTATAACTTTAAAATGTGTGTGCCTTGACAAAATAAGAACCACTCCAGTTATTCCAAATCTTCTGTCCTTGGTTTCATTGCATAAAATGTAAACTTTGCACATACCCAAACTAATTAAGACTGTTTGGGCCTCATTAGGACCCTGGCGGAGAGGGTGTTACGCCAGCGTAGTGCATGGCGTACCTCTCCGCCATACTACGAGTTCCCGTAGCGCCATGGCGGCCTTTTCCGCCTGGTTTTACCAGGCGGAGAAAACCATGGCGCTACGGGACCTCGTTGTTAATTACGCCACCGTATTTTACGGTGGCGTAATTAACTCCTTCCCCACTCCCATTATACCCTATGGGGCAAAAATGGGAATGGGGAAGGGCAGAATGGGGATTGGGGATTTACCGCTCCGCCGAGGTCGGAATGGGGCGGTAAATCCGCCAACCCCCATGGCGCTATCGGCGGCTTTCCGCCATGCTTCGCGGTGCATTTAGCACCGCGAAGTCCGCCTGGGTCGTAATGAGGCCCTTTGTGGTCAAAATATCCCATAGAAAACACTGAAAGCTTTACAGAGATTCAGTTTTATCTTGAGCGACGCAACTGAACATCACAAATGACAAACAGTCAATCAGTCAATAAGCTTTGATTCAGAATAATTCCATCAAAGCATTATATTTCATTGATAATACATGAAGAGATGAACATTCATATTGGTCATTTAAAGCATAAAAAAATCCAATCCAATCTGTATATACGTCCTCTGTCACAGACTACCTGTTCTCCCTGTAGGCAATGCAGCCTCTACTGTATTGAATATTTCCAAATGGTTAATTCAGAAAACCAATATCTGACCTATTAATCACCAAATAGAAGGAGAGCAGGATACCTGCAACATACTGAGACATTAGAATAATGCTCCACATTCCCAGTTTAATTCCTTTGGCAATAGAGATGATTTTCTTACGATATCCCCCACTAGAAATATCTTCTCATTTTGGCCAACAGTTTCTTACAAATGTGGTGTGCCATGCTTTTTTTATGCCTGACTGGCCCCTATTGCTGACAATGCTTAAATGTGCAGCTTTCGTCTGTCTACAGCTTATATTGATTCAACCACCTATATGATGGTTAGCACATTCTTTTGTGGGAAATTAAATTGTTTGCAATTAATAATCCCAAAATCTCAAATGACTTCATTAATTATATCTACAGGCTTAGCGTTAGGTTCAAGATGTGCTTTTATTTCCAAAAGCCCATTAGTTAGGATGTTTGTTTGGATATTAGCTGAGTTGGTCCATTCCCACAATAACCTGCATTATTACTCAGCACCTCAAGACAAATATATGAAGCAAGTGGTGGACAGAAGGAATGTGAAAGAGACCTCTCCAACATCAGCTGCCTGTGGTTGCTCTCAATTCCTATTTCTAACCTTGGATCCCCAATCTGCATATTGAGCAATAAAGTAGGTGATACAAGTATTTTGGACACCTCTATGATATATTACTTTGGCTGCGGTATTCGATGGGGTACGACTGTCAATTTTAGAGAGATTACACTAGACTAAAACGTGGCGCATCGCTATACTTTGTCAGTCCTATTGGATCTAAGGCAATGAGGTTGGTATTTCAAAGCCATATCCTCCTCTCTGGCAATATGGTCCTTATCCTAGTCGTTACCCAAGTTTATATTGAAGTCTGCCCCCAAAATTAAAAAGCTCTGCATTTTAATATCTGTGTTTCGTATTAAAGATTGCTAAAACCATTATATGTTCAATGAAATGCCCCAACTGAAGTTCATTTGAAAAATGTTAACTAATTTGATGCCTAGATTATAAATAACTACTTCTTTAGGGGGTGATCACCATGTCAACCATAGCTGGAGACCACCCAGGTTTCTTCAACCCTTGGAAGAAACATCAGAGAGATAAAAAGGTTTTAAATCCGTCCATAAACGGGGGGTCCTCACTTAAAGTTTCCTGAAGCATGATGAATTCCTGTTTGTTGAGATATGTCACCCAATCTCGCTCTAGGAGGTTTGGTGCTTGGAAGCACGGAGTTCCACAAGAGTATTGTCTCATAGGAACACAGACTATGACGGTTTGGTGACGTCTTCAACTTTGAAATTAACACATTACTTCTGGAAAATCCCTCCATGTGGCATATATGTAGAGGAGCAGGCACTGGATCCATCGTGGCATTGGTTCTTGAAGGGTAAATAGCTTCGCCACAGCGACAAAGAACGACGATTGGTTTGTGGAGGGTGAATAGCTTTACCACCATAACCTAAACTAATTAACAATATACCTGACAATTTTCTATGTTTCCTGATTCCTTCAGTCTATGGTGCAGTTCCCTTGTTTTGTGGCTCCTTACAGAAGATTGTTGCTTTATAGAAGATAGTCAGGAGGTGAGGAAAGAAGGGGGTGACACTGCAGAAGTGTGCATTCCCCACATTGCCAGGCAGCCCCATTATTCAGAGGCCCTCTGGGTTGGAGATTATCAGTGCAACTTCTTCACATTCTGCATTGTCCTACACTTTCTTTGCTAAGCCATTGGGGGTGGGGGGTTGCTATGCTGGTTTTGAAAGCATTTCTAGTATGGCCCATTCACTTGTTACATTGGAAGACATCATTTTAGAGTTGTGCATGCAAGTCTGTAGGGTTTGGGGATAGGGTGAACCTTGGTGACACACCCTGCACAAAGATGCTTCTTATTTTATTTATTGTATTTATTTATTGTGCATTTGTAAGGTGCTTATACATCAAGTAAATTGTGTTTCAAAGCGCCCACCGGGCAACAGGGAGGGAACATGGGACCAAAAACAAATATAACAATGAAAGATTGAGGCCGACCTACTAGGCCTTGTGAGCATTCGGAACGTGCAGGTGCAGAGAGAGAGAGTATATAAAGGGCGCCTGGCGAAGTCCTGATATGCCCAGGAGGGTACTTGTAGGTAAATAGATAGAAATCAGGGTGAGAGATCCGAGAGCAGCTGTCGAGTTTTTGAAGCTTTTTTATTTTGCCTTCAAAAAGATTTTGCACAGATTAGTATTTTTAAACATTTACACAACTTTCGATAAGCACGAAAGGTTAGGTGGACAGATATTTCTTTTTTGCGAAATACAAATGAGTATCGTCCTCTTTTCTTGCGGAGGAACAATTTTCACAGTGATGCACGAGTATACAGTACAAGTGATTGATGACAGAAGGTGTCAACAGTGTGCAGCCCAGGACTGTGATAGGTCCGGGGGTACTAGAACAACAATAGTGAACACAACACTATTCTAGAAACACGAATAAACAGGGGTTGTGGCACAGAAAATCGACACAACAGTGTTTCGGCTAAGCTGGGCTGGGATTAAGCCCGAGGTTGTGGTGGCCTTCATCAGGATGGTTTCTTACTACAGGTTCTGTCCGTAAAAGAAATCTGTGGGGGAACGGGAGAGCTGTCAGGATCTCGGGTAGTTAAGGTTTCATTTACGTATTAATAAATAATGGCTGAATGGTGCCTAAAAATACACTCGGAGTGTATTGCCATAGAACAGCTTACCGTCTGCTGTGGTGCAGCGGTGACGCTGTGCTGGAGTCCTGTTATGGTTGCCGGACTCTTGGAGACATGGGAAGACTCGTATTACTTGGGTCACTCAGGCTATTAGTTAATGCCTATGGTCTCTGGGAGCTGTAGAGACAAAGGTAAGTATACCGTTATCCCCGCATGTGGGGGAGTCAGTGTATTTAAAGCACAACACGAGGCCCATGTATATCCAGCATGGGATGTGTTGGAGTGGTGAGTGTTGGACCTGGAATGATGAACACCGGTGGTGCGGGTGTCTCGTGAGAGTGGTGTTTGTCAGCAAAACGATCAGGTGATGCCTATCGATTTGGTATCCTGTCGGTGGCAGGAATCAAGTTAAAAAATGCCACGGTGAGCTATGGGCTGTAAAACCCAGTTTACTGTGATTAAAGGTGATACGAGCGTGCAAGAGGAGATACGATTTTGTGGTAAGTGCAAAGTCTGGAGTACTTGTGCTGGATCAGGGTGGAAGCTGGCTGTAGCCATCGCTGTGTTTTTGATATATAAAGTTTTCCAATCTTTTTGCAAGCATGGTGCTGTCGTGCGCATTTAGAAGATGTTTATCAGAAGGCTAAAGGTTTCTACAGTGCACGAGTCGGACTATAAAAGGACAGTGAATTAGGTAGGAAATGCTGGAGTTACCTAGGCTGTCCGTTCCGAACTTTCTAAATGAGAGAAAGAGCATAAATCAACAAGGTGACTTACCGAAGCCTGTATTGGCTACGTCTGTGCTCCTCGCGGTAATGGATGCTACTGAGGAGTGCAGACACCATAGGTTAAAAACAGCCCAGCCGGGCCGGCCAGCCAATGGGGTGCCCAAAGGAGAGTAGGGTAAGGCAAAGATAGGATTGAGTAATGGCCGTGGTTATTGGTGTTCGACAGTGGGCCAATAGAGAGGAGGCATGACAAGCAACAGATAAGACCCATATGTGTGGGCTTGTGAGGTATATACACAGTTGTTCAATGGCATTGTTAAGAACTGCAAGAAAAATATGCAAACATACAGTGTCAGATAAAGGACAGCAGGATGTGAACCAGTACTAGGGAACGACCTGTACTGGACAATCACCAGTGGAATCTATGGGGGTCACTTAGTCCCAGAAGTGTTTCCACTCTACGGTGATATTAAGTCCAGTTCTTACTGTGTCCAGTCTGTGGATACATTTCTGTTCGAGCGTCGTGAGCGCTAGATTGATATCACCTCCTCTTCTTTGTTGTTGTAGTTGTTGAAGATGGTCCAGGTAATTTGCTCATTGGTGTGGCCTTTTCTGCTGTAATGCTCCACTAGTGGTTTATCCTGTATGGAGTTCTTGATGCACGATCGATGTTCACTTATCCTTTGTTTAATGGGTATGGTTGTTTTCCCAATGTAAATGAGCTCGCATGGAGACTTTATCACATAGATTACGTTTTTGCTCTCGCAATTCGTATGGCTACGCATTGTCCAGATGAAGTTTTTATGCGTGAATGTCTTGCTGGTCTTGGTGTAGCGACATGCGACGCACTTTCCACATGAGTAGTGTCCTACTATGGGCGGTAGGCCCCATAGCGTGTCTTGTTGTTTTTCCGGTTCGAGAAATGTATGTACCAACATATCTCTAAGGTTCCTGTTCTTTTTAAAAGCAAATAAAGGTTTTTTGTCCAAGGTGCCTTTGTTTTTTATCAGGTGCCAATGCTTGTTTATGGTGGTTTTTAACAAGTTGCTGATAGGGTTGAACATGGTGACACAGACCGTCCGGTCCATGGGTTCCTTGGTGTTGTTGGTCAGACAGATAGTGCGGTCGGTGTTGGCTGCTCTTTTGCGGGCCATTTTGATGGATTTTTTGGGATAGCCTCTTTCGGTTAGGCGTTTTTGGAGTTGTTGGGCATGATGTTCGAATTTGTCTCCGTACAGTTCCTGCGTACACGAAGAAATTGTCCGTACGGTAGGTTGTATTTGAGTCCTAGTGGATGGAAACTAGTGAAATGGAGTAGGCTGTTCCTGTCAGTTGGTTTCCTGTATAGTTCTGTTTTTACAGAGTCTCCAGAGCGGTGCAGAGAGAGAGAAGGGATGAGGGAGTGGGTTGGTAAATGCTAGGTGTACCAGGAGGGAAGTGCTAGGGAGTGAGCAGCTGTAAGTGCCAAGGTGGAGTGGTCAGCCTCCAATAAATAAGTAAGTGCAGGACTATCGTGGCATGGGCCAGTGGGTGCCAAGGCAAGTGCTGGGAGTGGGTGGAGGCTGAATGTGATTGGGTGTGGGAAGCCAGGGCACAAGAGAACACGTAATGGCCCTGGTCACCAATCTCAGCAACTGTGAGATTCAGCAGAGGAGGGAAGCAGGGAAGGAGGAGGTGAAAAGGAAAGTCTTGAGGAGCTTGAGGAATTTGAGGAGATCCGGCTCAAGATGAAGAGGAACCGGGAGGCTGTTCCATAGGAGGGAGCCTGCTGAGGAAATGGATCGGCCAACTGCTATACATAATTGGACTGTGCTATCCTGGAACATCGCAGGGATAGACTTTGAACTAAAGGATCCCGAGTGGTACTCCTTATTTCACAAATGATCATATTCTATTTCAAGAAACCTGGACTTTGGTTTGCCCTCCTCTACCAGGATTCTATACTTTGTCTACCCCTGCAGAACCATTTAAAAGAGATCGGGCCACACAGAGATTGGTTAAGTTTGATTGGAATCAAATATGGGGCTGGCTTCAATATGCAAATTGGCTCAACCAACAATATCTAAATTCAGAATTTTAGCTTTGCCTCTGGTACTAGCGGATATATTTTTTATGTTTACATCAATTTTGTAGGAGCCAACTGTAAAGTATTATTTTTCGAAGCTATTTTCAGTCTTTAGTAACAAATAGTTTTTCCTAATAATTTCTTATCCTTATCTGATTTTTGCATCATCATAGGCTGGATTGTAATGCAAGAATTGGGGTGAGTGAATACGGCTCACATTCTTACCACAATGAATTGGAGGCCTGGGTTATACCCAGGGGAGTATCCAGCATTGCAAGAGTGGGGGCGGGCGAGCCATGAAAAAAATCCCTGCTATTTTCCCCATCAAATGCACTGTGCGCTATTCCATACGGGTCTCATTGGTGCCCCCAAACCACCAATTCGTGCCCCAATCTACTTCTTTGGGAAAAATAGTGGCAGAAGGCTTTTTAACACATAACAAAAAAAAAGAAAACTGCAAAATCATTACAGATGCAGGAAACGCATCTATTAGAGCCCTGTCTTGGTGCTCTACGGCAGAATATATGCAAACCTACTAATTTGCATACGGATTGCACCGACAGAAATGACTTCACAGAAAAGGACATTGCAAGGAGCATCATCAGTCTGATACTTGAAGGTCCCATGGAAGTGACCATAGAATAAGTTTCCAAAAGAAAGCCAAGTGACAAATAACTTGGTTGTGCAAAATAACCAAATTGCACTAGTATTATATATGGAGCAACTATATAGTCATTAGGCTTTTTTATGTGAATCACTTAACAGAGCTGCAGATAAGACCCAGTGCAATTACATGATTTGCCAAGGATCACACACTTTGGTTAAATGGTGAAATAGGGATATGTACAATTTAAGCAACTGAGCACATCTTCCCAGGTTTAGTTGATATAGATATTAATTAAGGTTATGCTTTCCATTTCATGCACTTAAATAATACTTTATTTATAGCAACGCCTTGGTAGAAAACCACATTACACAATTAACTAGCCTTTCTTAGTAAACTAACTATACACTATATACATTGTCAGAGAAATATGTCAGATCAGTCTTTCAAGGGGCATGATGTAAATATAAAAGCACTTTGAAGCACTTCACTTGTATACAAGGTCTTTACAAATAAACAATTACAAAGATCTTATTAAATGCTAAACCATCATTTGAAAATGATAAATGAAATTAATTATTAAAGCTCTGTAAAGCTAAGGATTCTAGAAATTGTTGGCGTTCGATTGTGAAGGGTATTAATGCTACTGAAGAAGAATCAGGAAATAGTTACATTACCCCCAAGAGTGGTTACCACATTTTAAGACACTTTATGGAACAGATGATAATTGGGACTCAGAATGTGATCTATCTCCTGGTATTTCAACTAAGTTGGTTGATGATTTCACCCTACCTCTGATTAGATGGTGCATTAAAGAACTTGGCAGGGCTAAGGCAACAGGGCCATATGGTGCTCCTGATGAATTGTATAAACAAATATTGGTATTTGGGCCCCTTTGATTTGGAATGTTATTAGAACTGTCCTGATCACATGAACATTCCCAGACACCTGACATCTTAGCTTCATTATTCCAATTTTTAAGAAAGGATTTAGAAATAGTCCTATATGTTACTGTTCTATTGTACTAAGAGACATCTCCCTGAAAATGCTGGATAAAATTGATCCATGCCAAATTGCAAGATTGGGTCACGGGATCAAATATTCTTCCTGCTTCTCATTTGGACTTCAGATTATGCCTGGGCACAGTAGAACAGTTCTTAAATGTATCTCTGATTATTGAAAGATATTACGGTATAAAGAAAGGGCCCCTGTATTTGGCGTTTATGGATCTGTCTATGGCCTTTGATAAGGTAGATCTGAATTGTTTGTGGAGCCATCTCCTGGAGTTAGAGATTGAACAGGACTTATTGAGTATTCCGAGACAACTGTATTTGTACACTGAAGACTTTGCCAAATATAGTTTAGAAGGAGAATGTACACCCAATTTCTTAATCTAAAATGGGGTCTGACAGGGCTGCGTTATCAGTCCACTCTGAGCTACATCTTAATGAATTGGATTCTATTTCCAGGCTCTGTACCAGCGATGTACCACGAGTAAAGGATCTGCTTATTCCATGCTCAGTGTACACTGATGATGTGGTGTTGCTAGGAAGAATTCCTATTGCTTTACAGACATTTTTAAATGATTATCACAGATTGATGACATCTAAATGTATGGAGGTCAATAAATCGTAGGTATTAGTTTACCATAGGAAAAGTCTAACAAGAATCTCAAATGCTTCAATGTTGATTCAATAGCCTTGTCTAGTGTATCCCATTTTGAATATCTGATGCCAAGATTTGGAAATTGCAGGTTGAGTATGTGTCAGGCAGAAGAAAACAAAGCAACATGGGTAATCTATGCTTACTTTTATATTTTGGTGGCCAAGCGGTAACCCCAGCATTAAAAGTCTGTGAGGAAAAATCACTCGGGGTTGCTGCATATGGTGCTGGGGTATAGACTATTAATAAAGCAGACAACTAGCATCAAATGAAAGAACATTTTAAATCAATTGTTGGGGTCTCTTCTGCTACTGTGGAAGAGCTATTATATTTAGAACCTAATTAAACTCCAATATGCTTGAAATTACAGTATTCCCCCACTTGCTTGTAGATATTTATTTGGGCCAATAATGTTACTGATCTGAACAAGAAGATTTTGAAAGATAATTTAGGTTTGTAGAAGGCCCTGGATATGCCATGACTGCGCTACGTAAAACAAAATCTCTAATAGAAGTAGGCCTGAGTCACTTGTTTTTCCAACCAATCACAATTGATAAAGTATCCAAATCTATTTTAGACAAGGCAGTAAAAGCTAAACAAAATCGTCTTTTTGGGTTCTCAGAAGACTGCTAATCGTCAGTTAAATCATATGCACCTCATCAATTTGGTTCTGATTTGAATGATGATAAGTATTTGAATTTGGTCTCTAATATTTATGCAAGAAAACGGATTACTACATTGCAAGTTCATCAATTACCCCTAGCATTATACACTTAAGTATGGAATAATGCCTTTTCTATTACTTGTCCATGTGATAACATCTCCACAGAATAAAATATGCATATGTTGTTTTTCTGAACATTTTTTGATATACCTTGTAAATGATTTTTGTTACCTCTTTTAAGACTGTTGAATTTTAGGCAATGCAGTGTGGCATACTTTTATTTCATGGAACCTCAAGATCCAAGGGTATGTTCAATGGTGAATCGTTTTTTGATAGAGGTTATTCTAATTAAGAAAACGATTGTACAGAGCTTCGGACTGTCCATCTCGAAATTGCACATCCAGTCACCAGCACCTTTGCCTTTGAACCAGCCCTGAATGCCCTCACAAGCTGCCCTTTTGAATCACAATGAACTTCTGCTGAACCCTGGCTTGACACATGATCCACGTCAGGAACAATGTGACTGACATTTTCAAGCCTGATTCGAGCCACACGAACAGTACCAAAAGCCTGGTTTGACGCTGTTAAACCGTCAAGTACCAAAGAAAGTTATTATTGACTGCTAACTGCCCCTTTGGTTCATCTTTTGGTCCCAGAGACTAGTTAGGTCACCTTTAATCCGTTTCTGCACCAGAGAATGTCTTTTTTTCCACTATTGTGATTATTATTGCCTTATACACCTGATTCCTTACCCAGAGTGCTGCAACATGCTATATTTGCATATTTTGTGTTCTTTCCTCATGGGTGAGTTTTGTTTAGTGTTTTTCTATTTAGTTTTTCTATTTAGCTATTTTCAAAGATGGAGGGTTTAAAGGTATATATATATTTTGTGTAGAACCTTGATTGGACATTCCGTTGATGTTGGACTGTTGTACTTTGTTGTTTGGGTTGCGACTGAATCACCTTCACACCCCTCTTGAGAATACTTCCTTCCCTCGGCCCACATTGACAAAAATGGAAAATGAGTTATATCTCTTAACTCTTCCCGTTTCACCTTTATGATGGTGATCACTCTTGTTTTTTAGCAGTTTGCGGGCTGAGTTGGCACGTTAGCCACTACTCACCCTGGTACTCCTGCAGGGTAGAAGTCATTTTGTCACATTCGAAGCAGCGTTTGGGATTTGAGACACACTATGCCTACAGTTTAGTCAGTCAAAACATGTGCAATTAACGATAAATTGACTGCCAATGAATTTTTTTCAGTTGGATGGGAGGGGTTTCCCTGTTGCTTGCATCCCGCATCAGTGCATCGGAGGGGACCTTTTAGCTCAAACAGAGAGGGCCTGCACATCTAATCGAAGATGGCCGAGGTTTCTAAGCGCGGACCTGGGGATCTAACCTGTGTTGCGCCGTATCGTCTTGCTTCCAAGGCGAGCGCGTTGCCCCTGAGCTATCCTTCCGAGACTCAGTGATGTCTATGGTGTTCCTAAATAAAGATGGCAGGAATTGTTTTATGTCTCGTTTCCCTTCAGTTGATATAAATTGGGACCACTTCAAACCAACAAATGTCTAAATGGATTCAAGTGACCCTTCTTTAATCACAATAATCCCCTACCAGTCACCTTTAAGTCCCCTAAATTCTAGGTCTTTGTCCATTCTTCCCTTTCTTTCTCTTGTCAGTTGTTCTCTCTTCCAGACAGTTCTTAAACATGACGTTCACAGTATTTCTGGTCTGAATTCCAGATGTAGTAATTACAAATACTGTGTAAATAACTCTGAGAGTCTATCCGGTTTTATGAGTTCAGCACCTCTAGGGCAGAGAATTCAGGGAAAGATGTAGCTTTACAGAATTATTGAATGGGTTTTCCTGAAAATCTGCTTGTACACCATTGCAAAAACCTTAAACAGTCCTATTGATGATCATGTGCCAAAAAGGTCATCCAAATACATAAGTGGGGAAGATTAAAATTACTTTCGCAGGTGAAATTTGCCTGCTCCATTTTGCAGTGTGAAACCATTTTCCCAAAGTGACGCTTGATGAAAGAATCATGAACTCTTCTCTTTTTTTGTCCAAGGTCTCAATAAATAATGGAAACCATGAAACAGGGCCCATGCTGCCTGATAAAAAAGGATAGTTTTGCTCCCATGCCTAGGGGAGGGGCAAAATGTCCCTCCCCTTCATCCCCGCCCACCCCGCCCCTCTTTTGTCCTGTCTCCCATGGTGATAGGCCACCATGACAAAACGAATGTGATATGTATTGCACACGTATTCGATTTATTTCTTACATTCATTTTTAGAATTACGTTGTCTAGGTTTTGAGGGCCCATGGTGGCATCCGTGGTGTCTGTGCTTGTGGTTGTATGCCACTGTGTAACAAAGGGAGCTTGACTGCACAATATGCTGCACACCTAGTTACAGTGCGGTTGACCAGAATGCATTCCCCTTGTGGGTACCACACATTTGTTCGGAGACATTTTCTAATAGTTCAGCCATACTTTTTAAGTGTTCACTTGTGCCATTGACTGTGATAGGGAAACAGTGCTGTAAACAATGAGTAAAAGATGGAACATCTGGGCCACTGATATTGTGCTCATCATTGATTTATCAAAAGATATTAGAGATTTCGATTGCACGTATGTACTTTCTGGTAGTTATCCACTGCACTGCTCAGTTGTAGCACTCTTATGGAAACATTAGAAGACCAACAATCATCAGTCATGTAATCAAACATCACCAAAGTTTAGCTTTGATCTAAGATATCAATTGCTCTATTGTTAACGTACCCTTCCCTAAGGGTATAAAATCTCAACATAGTGCAACAGAACTCCTCGTTACGACCTGCACTGACACCAACAAGTGACTCGTATCACCCTCCCTCGCTAGAGTTAATAATCTCTTGTGTTCCTCCTCTAGACTCTCACTCTTTAATACAAATCCCTCCATTGCATCCTATATATGCTTGCCCTACATAAAACACAAACACAAATAAAAATACAGTGGCAAGTGATATGCCTGGAATGTCATTCAATGTAATGTTAGTGTGGTATTATTGAGGGTAGGACCTCAAATTTAAAATGTTATTGTTCTCCTTTTGTGAGGAATCTTTGTAATTCCTGTTTTGTTGTTTCATCACTACTATCATCAACCCAACCCCCTTATTTATTGTAGGCTTCTGGGACATGACTCCAGTCTCATATGATCCCAACCTGAAGAGCAACCCCGAAAAAGAAGAGAGAACTTGGGTGCGCCCCCCTTACTAGCCATTTGACATTGGCTTGCCTCTTCCTATCTCCACAACATGCACCGAATTGTACCTGCACCTTTCAGCCCCAATGCACACGTATCCTCCCAAATCCCACCACCACCCTAATCTGGCAACATTCCCCTGCCTTCCAGGCAGGATGTGCATTGTTCCATTCCGCATATACTTTCATCCCATAAACCTGTACTACATCAGATATAGATTCCAAGGTTCTTGGTACAATCGAGGTGTTGACATGCTTCGTCAAGCAGCATGGTGCCAAAAGCCCTTTGCCACTTTCCCTTGCAAGTGATAACACATTGCTGTACAGCAATGTTACTATGTAGCACTTGACATTGCACTATGGACGGGCAGCTTTGGCACCTTAAATGGACAGCGTCTACATGGGCTTCCCAATGAGACACACCCAGTTACCAACCCCAGAAGCGAGGCATCACCCTTTAATTTTATGAAAAAATGTATGCGCATCCTTCGTTGTCGGGGTGACGATAAGTCGAATGGGTGGAGTCCCACAAACCATTTAAACTTTTCTGGCTATTTGTCTGAAAACCTTTGAGTTCGCCCAGGGATAAGCAATGACAATCCTGTGAGGCAGGGCAGAATACTGCCATCCCCCACAGCCCTTTAACATTCCCCCCTGCCCTACTTGGGTCTGACAGTCCCCCTTCTGGTGCAGTGGCATGCTCAACCTTTTTCTGTTTCCAACACTCTTGGCATGGAAATAGAGAAAGGGTGTAAAGAATTTTGGTGATCTGAGGGTGGGGGAGGGAGTCAATGGGGAGCGATGTGTGGGCAAGGAGGGGACTGGTTCACGCACACAAAAGTGACCCCCAAACTTTCACAGGTCACTTTTGGGAGAGTCCACTCATCCCTAATTTGTTGTAGTCGATCAATATGCATAGAATTAGCTCTTCGACATTCACAATTAGAAATGTGGCCGCCGAACACATGTAGTCAGTGTACCATGCCATGCTGTTACCCCAATCTTTCCGATGTCACCTCTATTTACCTGAAATTTGCTTCCCATATTAAGTGGTTAACCACTAATTGTTGGATTCCTAATGATAACAAAAGTAAAATTGCGCCAGGAATAAAGGGAAATATCAACAGTTTGTGAATCCTTGCTGGACTGATCAAAATGGGATCAATAATAGAGATGTAACTGCTAGATCAGAGAGGTAATTGGAGAATAAAGAATCGTGTGCAATCTTTCGTGCAGGCTGACTTTAGTGTATGCATTTCCAAAGGTTTTAGTATTGCGTTTCTGTTTCTGTGTCAGGATAATGTTTTAGGGCTGCAGGATATTTATTTGTAAGCTGATTTGCTATGATCTGCAGCTCTGTCAAAGGAATATTTTAGGGAATGGAGGATTGCAGTAGAAAGGGTTAAGAGAAATGCACTGTATTGGGGCATTCTTTGAACAGTCAAAGCAGGATTGAATGCACTCTTTTTTCCTAATTTACCAATTACCTTTTAGTTCAAAAGCTTGTGTTCCCTTCCCCGTGAGTAATAAGGCTCGCTAATTTGATTGCACGGTTTCCTTTCAATGCAAAGAGTGGATTGTATTCAGACGGCTGATGGTTAATATGGGTATCGATTGGGTGATCAATATGGCCACAGTGTCTAATTATTGATAATCCCTCTCAAAATGAAGGATCGAGTGTACGGAGTGCTGGTTACAGAGCTCAAAATATAAAGTGATGCAGTGTGAAGCCCAATAATTGAAAGTCAAACTAATTCCATAAATTAAATTAAAGCAATCCATAACATTTACCTGATAAATCCCCTCTTAAGCTTTATTTAACTTTCAGTCGTTTAGGCTTATTTGCTCTTTAAATTATGGACAGGTAGCAAGAGCCATTTCATGAATACGAAAGCAAGACAGTCTCAGAGCAAAGCAGCAAAGGGCTCATGGTATTTCTAAGAGCGCATGGGCGACTCTTTGCTTGACACATTCTATGAAGCTGCCTTGGACTTCATTATCTTGTGCGATGCGCCTGTTAGGTTTTCTATGCAGTTTGTTCTTTTGCCTGTTAACTGATTGATGTTATCATACAGCTTTATGAGCACCCTTTAAGTTCAAATCCAGACACCTTCATGGAGAATGGAGTCACACATCTAAAAAAGTAGGTCAAATGGGGGTGAAGTTTCATGCAAGACTCTCACCAATAGCATGGACCCTGTTGTGCAAGCCCGGCACTTACCAAACGTATCCATGTAATCATCAATGGCAGAAGTGATGATAGCAATGCATTGGATCCTGATTAGGAAGCACTCAGTACAGGAAGGACCTAAGGAAAAGATTAGCAAACCAATTCCTCATAAACATTGTGTATTATAAAGGTATCCGGTAATAATGTCCCCATGCATATGTTTTTTTTTTTTGTTTTATTCATATTTATATAGCGCACAACAGCCCGAGGACATCGTGGCACTTGTTACAGTACAAAGCTTAGTTACTTAGTTACATGGTCATTAGCAATATATATACAGCTTGCAATACAGTTACCTAGTCATTAGCAGTACATATACAGGTTACAATATAGTTATATTACATTTGTGTTATATTACAATATACATGGCAGAAGTGGAGGAGGCAGTCCTCCACTTGCTAGTTGAGGAGAGTGGCCTTGAGGTTGTTGCAGAAGACAGAGATGGAAGTTTCAGCTCTAAGGGTGGCAGGGAGTGAGTTCCAGAGTTTCGGTGCAATATAGGAGAAGCCTAGACCTCCCGCTGTGGCTCTCTTTATGCGTGGTATGTGTAGCTGATTGGTGTACCGAGCTCTGGTGGGGCGAGTGGTGTCGTCCTTAATATTGCTTCAGATAGGTATGCTGGAGTGGTTTTGTTGATGCATCTGTGAGTGATGGTGAGGATTTTCAGAGTAATACGGTCTTTGACCTGGAGCCACCGGGCTTCACGTCTGGTGTGGGATATATGATCTCTTCTAAGGATGCTCATGGCGGCTCTGAGGGCATTGTTTTGTGTGGTTTGCAGTCTGTGAATGTTTTTGGCGGAGGTGCCAGCTAGGAGGGCGTTGCAATAATCGAGTTTGGCTCCTATAGTTGCTCTAGCTATGGCCAAGCGGTTGGGGGTGGATAAGTAGGGTTTAATGGCATTGATGAGTTTGGTGCTGAACGCTGATGCAGAGGCTATGGCGCTGACTTGTTTGTTCATCGATTGGCATCAATGTGAACACCTAGAGTCTTGACAGAGGATGATACGGAGATGGTTGAGTTGTCTATGTTGAAGTTGTTGTATTGGGGGCTTAGTTTCGATAATGTGTTTGTCTGGCCCAGGATGAGAATTTAAGTCTTCTCCCCGTTAAAACAGATGCCATTGATTGCCATCCAAGCTTGGATAGTGGCATAGATGTTGTGAAGGGCCGTGGCGTCTTGGTGATAGAGTCCAGATAGGGGTAAAAGTACTTGAGTGTCATCTGCATAGTTTGTATATGCAACACCCATGGAGTCAAGTAGGTCGAAGAGGGGTTTTGTGAAGAGGTTATAGAGGGTGAGGGCTGTACAAGATCCTTGGGGGGACACCGCAGTTTATAGTGGTAGGATCTGCATTAGCTGTGTCGGAGTATACCTTCATGGCTCTTCCTTCAAGGAAGGAAGTGATCCAGGATGCTGCTTGATTAGAGAAATGGGCTGTATGGGTGATGTGGGTGGTGAGTGTTTGCTGATCTACCAGGCCAAAAGCAGCTGATAGATCGAGAAGGAGGAGCAAGGCTGGTTTGCCTTTGTCCATGATCTGTGAGATTTGATTTTATTAAGTCTAATAAGGCGGATTCTGTTCCATGCCCGACACGGAAGCCAGATTGTCTTTTGCCTAGTATGGATTTAGCTTCTATGTATGATTGGATCTGGATGTGAGCTGCTTTGTCCAGGATTTTTAGGAGGAACGGGACTGTTGTTATTGGTCTGTAGTTGTTGGGTTGTGCTGGGTCAAGTGTGGCCTTTTTTAGAAGTGGCCGCACCCAGGCTTCCTTGAGATTGTTTGGGACAGTTCCTGTTTGGAAATATGCATTAATGAAGGCAGTAATCAGGGGTGCTAGGTCATTGGCGCATTCCTTGATGATTTTGGGAGGGAAAATGTCTGCTTTGCAGAGGGATGGTTTGAGGTTTTTGATGAGATTAAGGACCTCAGGTTCAGTGACGTCTCTGAAGGAGAATTGAGCGTGATTGAGATTACTACGCTTGTCTTGTGTAGGGCTGTTGGTTTTTTGGTTTGAGAGGGCTTTGCAGTGGTTTTGGATTTTGTTCTGGAGGAGTTTTATTTTGTTGAGCATGGCGGACTGAATGCTGGCACACCAGGCTTTGCCTTTAGTTATCTCGTCAGCGGTAGCCGGAGGAGTGACTAATTCATTTAAGATTGCGAATAGTTCTTTAGCTTGGGAGTTGGCCTTTGAGATCCTATCATTGAAGGAGTTGTATTTTGCTGCTAAAATGGCTTTTTTATATTGAAGGGCTATTTGTTTGAAGAGGCTCTTATTTAGATCACACGGATCCGTTTGCCAGTTTTTAAGCGACTGACGCTTTTGAGCTCGGAGGGTTTGGAGTTCTTCCGAGAACCAAGAGTTGCAGTGAAATTATTTTTTTTCCTTCTTGCTTTCAAGTGGGGCTATAGAGTTTATGGCATTGGTGAGAGTATCATTGAAGATAGCTGATAGTATATTTGGGTACTGAGAGAAAGGTGGTGCTAGGCAGGGGCTTTTAAGGTGAGGACGCAAGTTGTCTGCGTTGAGTTTTTTAGAACTTTGTATTGTGGCAGGTGGTGTGTGGGTGAGATTCTTAGGTTTAGGGTTGGTTCAATGCATGTGTGGTCCGTCCATGGAAGGGCGGTGTTTGAGGTAATGTTGGATGCACAGTTCTGATCCATGACCCATTCAATGGTGCGGCCTTTGGAGTGAGTGGGGGTGAGGACTCCTTGGGAGAAACCTAAGTCTGCAAGTTCTTTAGCTAGGGTTGCGGCAGATTTATCCTTAAAATCATTGTATCCTAAATTTAAGTGTCCTAACAGAAGTATTTTGGAGGACTTTTTAATGTTGTTGCTGAGTCGATGGGAGAGGTGCTCTTGGAAGTCAGCTGGGAGTCCGAGAGGTCTGTATAGGATGTGGATGTTGATTAGATTATTGGGGGAGAACGTAAGTTTGGCTGATAGGATATCAGCATTACCACCCCATGTACTATAGTCTGCTAAACTAATAGATAGTGAGTCTTTGTGGATAAGGGCGACTCCCTCTCCAATCTTATCACATCTATCTAGCCTAAGGATGGTGTAGCCTGTGGGTAGGGCTAGGGGATGGCTGGGCAGGAGGCATCCTTGAGCAAGGATTGGGTGATGCAAAGTAAGTCCGGATTAAGTGTGGCTTGTAGATCATTTATCTCGAGGGCATGTGCAGGTAGGGAGTGTAAATGATATTTGTATTGAAAAAACGAGCTAAAAAGCGCATTTCAAGCGTTTTTTCTGTGCCTCCATTGGAACACACAAGGTGTTCCTACTTCAACATGGCCGCCAACCTCCTCCTTGCCAAGAAGGCCACCACATGACATCCAGGAGAGCCCCCATTGGCCAACTGCAACTACAGAAGACCAATCAGGCGCCGGCAGGCAAACGCCAGCCCCCTCATCCAAAGGATCCTCATCACAAGGAACTTTTGCTGTCTGGAGCCTGAACCAGCATTATTTCATAAGACCACCGAGGTGCAGGAGCCCTCAAGACTGCAGGAGCAGTGGCCATGCCCTCCACCAGAGTGCATCCACCCTAAGGTAGGCTCCCTGCCTATTTTTAGCCCCCTGGGCTCGAAAATCCCACCACCCACTGAAAAGTGCTCCTCCTAGCCCCATAATTACACATGAGCAGTGTACATTATATTTTTATTGAAAAAACAAGCTAAAAAGCGCATTTTGAGCATTTTTTTCTGTGCCTCCATTGGAACACACAAGGTGTTCCTGCTTCAACATGTCCACCAACCTCCTGCTTGCCAAGAAGGCGACCACATGACATCCAGGAGAGCCCCCATTGGCCACCATACATAATGTCGCCGGGAAAAGGTTGTGGCAAAATTATATATGTTGACCAAAATGAGGGGCTCAAGGGGGTCAGGAGTGTCTCCCCCTCCCTTTGAAAAAAATAGATTTTGTGGTTTGCAGGGATGTGCCCTGCATGTTTTAATGTAATAATGTCCCTCCAGAAAACGCAATTTTTTTGTTGACTTTTTTTGCCAGGCGACATTTTTGCACAGACATTATTACGTTGAAACATTATAATTTGTGCCAAGAGGAATGACTCTTTCCAGTAACCCAACACCTGCAAAATCAATTGCCACTTAAATGTTCATGGCCCAAAAACAGCAAAGTATGCCAGAGGCGAGACAGTCCTAAGCATTAAAATTCAAATACTGATTGCAATAATTGGTGTCACTATTATTTCACACTTGTGGTAATTCATTTATTGAACACACATTGAATCCATGATTCACAGCATAGTCCTGTTCCGAAGGCGAGAGTGTTGAGAATCAGCTACCCACCCAGCAAGGACAAAGGCCGTCCAATTTATAGAGGTTGGCGAGCGCCACTTCCCCATAGTGAACGTGCCATTAAACACTCTACCTCACTTTGCCAATTTGGGGTATATATAGAATCGCCTGCAGTGCAAAAATAGCTGAAAACGCAGGCTTAGAAGTATTAGAGGTGGTTTAACACTTATTTTTCCCTCTGAGGATTTTGCTGGTTTTGGCAGGGGAGGAGGGTGCATGGAATGCGATTATCATTATGCCTTCCCCCCACCCGATTTCATCTACCCAAAAGGAGGATCTCTTCAGCCAGCTTGGGATTTGCAAGCTTTCTGGAAACTATTCCATTCCTATGGAATCTACCAGCTTTTAGCACCTGCTAATCCCTCAGGGATTCCAGGGGAATCTATTGCAAACATGGTTGGCAGTGAAAATAATTCATGTAAACTTGGCTCTGTCAGGGTTTCAAATCACCTTTTGCACTTGCAATGAAAGTCATGGAAATTGCATGCAGTGTTTGTAAGTGCACACATAAGCAATCCCCTTCATGCAATGTAGAGTGTTTAGCAGCCTAGCACCAGAACAATTTCGGCCAGTGTCCCAGAAGCCAATCAAAGGAAAACACTTAAAACCACTCTCTTTGAAATATCAATGATAGTTATACAATTCCTGAATCTTAGTCTAGCATTGGCCAAAAGTAAAAATTGCACTGCACTGCCTGATGAAGGCCCCCCCCCTGAGCTACACTGGGTGGGTCTGAGATTTAGCTATGTTCAACGACATAGACTAACACTATCATAAGCTAGCTCACTCAAAGCCAAGGTAGCAGCCACAGGGGACACAGAAATGGAAGGTGCGAGAGTGCAAGACGAGGGATGGAAAAGACATCAACATGTCCAATGCTCTATATATATCATGACAGGTCTGGGTGTTCACTCAAAGATGACTGTGGTGGCCAAAGGAATCAGAAGAAGTGCCATTCTCATGTGACATGCGGATGAATTGGCACCAACAAGAGATGTAAGTATGCTTTGTTTCTATTTGAACAATGTGATAATGAATTGTAAATGTGTGTACATTGAGATCAACCAATTAACTTCTTGTGGTTAGTTTGTTAAAAAAGTAATTCAATATTTTTTTTAATGCTTTCTTTAGACAAACTGTCACCTTCTAACATATTAGATCATTTTATCATCTTTCCATACTGGAGGGCATTGACCATCCTTTTCACTGGAGCACCTGAAAGCTATATTAAAACAGTATGACTGTAAACCATCCCACCATATTTGTCCCACGGATTTTAGATATGCCAACTTGATGATAGTCAGGTCCTCTCCGAGAATCACCCACAAACTGATCTAAATGCATATTGCATGACCACAACTAGAGCGGATTGGATGCCCTCCCCTACCGAAAGGAATAGAGCAAAGCATTAAAAAATGTCGCAACGTAACACTTTATGAGAACACAAAATAAATTAACAACAAGGGAAAAAACACACGAAGCAATATCACTAAGAACATTAATGTGTTTACTAAATTATGGCCCGAGAGAAAGATAATGTTTCGATACATTGGAAGCAATTCATGAAAGCAGCGCAAAGGATGAATGCACAAAACATAAGGGTGTGTAACAACCAAGATAAAGACAGAATACAAGTCTGTGAACATTAGGACGTAGCAAAAACAAATCCAGTTAAACTGATGGGGTGCGACCGCTGACTACCTGAAATGTGCACAAGGCATCTGCTGCTACATGACAATCCACAAATACTGGTGCTCAAAATAATACGTAACTTGAAAAATAGTTGAATTACCAGCACCCAGAGGCCAATCCCCAAAAGCCAGTGCCTAAAATATAACTGCCTCTGAATGTTATCTCAACTTTTTCTATTTTAGAGTCATCAAAGAATGATGCATGCATCAAATGCCAGTGCCTCAGCCAACAAAACAACTGCCAATGCCCCCATACTGGACCATCAAACTATGTAATAAAAGGCCAGATGTATATTTGTCCGAAGCCGTCCTGCGCCCGCTTCACCTATTACCATCATGAGAGGGAGTTGTTGCCTTAAACATACAAAAATAAGACTAAAAGATGCACAGTAGAGATGGCCTGCTTTGTGTTTTATCACCACTAGGGGGAGCTGTTTTCAAGTACAAGTGCCAGGCAAATAAAATGTGTATTTCAACAATAACATACAGTTAGCTGCAGAAAAGGCCCAAGACAGGGATACCACTTTAATAGCATACTTCAAGTTGCATTCACTAAGAAAATACATACATTTTAAAAAGCATATACATGTAAATGCATTTGATTAAGGACTATTTCTCTAACAAAAAAACATTACTTTTTGTTTCAATGTACTTATGTATAATTATTCATTGTAATATTTCTTGGAATGTATTATTATATCAATAAAATGTTTCATGTATGTTTTAAACTTGATTTGATTTCAATATACTTTATTTTATGATCTCATGTCTACTTTGAATCATGCTGCACATGAATTGTAGTACTCTGACGTACCTCAACACTATATATCTTAGTCCAAAACCCGTAAGTGGAATCCAAGACAATGAGGAGCAGATAGAACAATTGGCAGTAGGTACTATGTTGAACATTCAATGGATTCTGTGAGATTTTGTTTGAAGTTACTACTCCTCCACGTAAAAGGAGCAAAATCCTTTACAATAATTCGTTTTTATTAACATAAATTATGTTAAAATACAACACATAATATATTTACACTCTGGCTTTTCCACTAGTACTTTATATATTGCACCTAGATCTGTGTTCCAGTGGCCAAACATCTCAGGTCAGTGTGCCCAAAACAGAGCCAAATACCACTGCACCACATGTCAATGCCCTGAAATCCAGTGAACCGTAACTTCAGTACCAGCCTCAAATGTTACTCCAGACTTTTATCATTTAGGGTCATCAATAGGGGAAAAGTAACCAACATCCTAATAATGCTAACATCTAAATGCTACTGCCTAGAAAAGCATCTAACCCATTTGACCCTTTCGTCAACACTGGATGAGAAACATGCCAAATTGCCTAATGCCTGCAGGCCATTCCCCTAAATATCAGTTCTCCCAATATCCCTACACTACTACACCACTCCCTCCACTACAGAACCTTTCTCGCAGGACACAAGGCCAAGCTAACCACAGAAGATTACAGTGGTCCACCAAAAGGAACACATAGACATAAAATGTTTTTTTCTGTTTCCAAGTATGATTGCATAGGACTGCAGAGTTGCACCTAGGAATCTAAGGGCCTGATTCACAGAGCATTTTTCAATAGGAGTGTGCTGTTATAAAATGCTTCTGGAATCAGGCCCTAAATATTTAAATACACATGCCACTACCCACAGATGAAGATATAGCTAAAACAGTCAATCGCATCTTGAGTAATTTGAGAAATGTGCATCGAAACCAATACAAACAAATCACTATGCAATGAAAAAGAATTGTACTGTGAGAAATGTAAGACATTCGAGTGAACCCAATCAGAAGAAATCATGATGCAATGATAAAATAATTGTACTGTGCAGCAACTATGAAATACAAACAAATTAACCTTCTTCAAGAACACTCTTGTGATATTTGTTAATAGTGAAAGGAAATTATATAAAGAACGAGGGCCCACCAAATGTATCTCTCTCCCTTTTTATTTCCCAGGCAGATGGAAAGCAGCCCTGGCCGTATCCAGTATTCCCCTCACCCAAACCTAATGCTTACCACCAAATAACCTTTCAGTATCTTGCCCTAAACAACACCACAACTCTCCATACAACCATTGCACTAGAACAGTCTATGCCCAACATCCCTGACCACAATGCAAAAAGCACATGACAGGCATGCATGAACCAAAATGGGTAGCCACAGAAACTCAAACTTGATACCAGTGTAAGCCCAGGCCAGTTCTCAACAGACACAATACTTCCAAAAGAACCTAGAAAGGTACGCACACACAGGGCCAGGATTCTTACCATGTGCATGCATCAAAATTACACCACTCACATGCCAATAGCAACCACCCACAACCTAACCCATATATTCCCATATATTGTTGGACCTGAGGTGCAGAGGTCATGAAAATGGCAAATGTTTTACACTATAAGAACCAATAACATAACATAACATAGCATTAGGTATTACTGTGAATAGATCAATACAGACCAAAATCAAATTTAAAAAAAAACAGGTGTTGCCAGGGGAGATTACTTATGTGATCTTATTGAAATCTAAGAAATGTGGTTGCTTCTCAGCAGAAGTTGTTTTTTTTTTCAATTTGCACTATTATTATTATAATGATGAGGTGATTCAAATGAAAGTTACTTCCCTAGATGTAGCATGTAGTCACTAATGTGGAGAGAGTGCACAACTCGGACACGAGGCAGAAAACAAGACCTGAGATATGCATGCCACAAACACAAATAAATGGTCGGTGTATTATCACCAATAAGGCAATATTGCACAGAAAGCCACTGCAGCAATTCGAATGGAAGGACACCACCTACTGCCCAAACACTACAGGACAAGTGGCGCATTTATCAGCTGGCCTCGGATGATATGCAATACTTGAGATATCGCCACATATGATTGAAAAAAACTGCTTTCCTGCTGAGAAGTCCTTGCAATTTGTATTATTACGAATAGCATCTTCGACATATAAGGGAGTTTGTTATGCCTGTGCAAGCATTATAAGTCAATAGGGATTGTGCTCAAAAAGTCGACACGCAAAATCTGGATATAATGCAAAGCTGAAAATAGATGTTGTATATTCCTGAGTAATAGACCAGACTACAGACTTTCTACAGCTCCTCCCCCATATCTGTACAATTCCATCCTGAGACTTCTGCTGGCTCCACAATGTCAACTGTCCAGACTCTGACTCATTCATTCTTGTGCCTCTGGGGTTTCAGAAGGACTGATCTGACATGCAACTAACTCCATTCAACCCTTCTGGACTTCCAGGGGTATCGGACTAACATATGCATGAATGTGCCACGCTCCATCAGCTTCACATGGGTATCGGTCGCACAGGAGGCTAACCCGCAACACATCGGCCTGTCAATCATTTTTAATTTGTATGACTGTCACCAAACCCCTATATATTTGGAATGTATCATCCTGCTGTGGGACTGGTCTCGACTCAGCTCTGCTAACCTTCCAGTAAAACGTGATGGAGAGTAAGGTAACACCGACATGTGACTGGATTGTCCCTGGCCTTGCTTGTCCTACTTGGTAAACTAACCTGTAGCTGAGTCAGCCAATATTTCTATCAGACATTTAGAGGGGGGACAAGCATGGAATTAACCTGTTGGTTTTTCAGAGGGCAAAGGAATCCAGTAGGGCATAAACCTGTGTTTTGCATGACAGGCTAAGGTGTCTGATGTCGCACAGTAAACTATGGAGGGCTCTCCAAGTTAAATACTCAGAAAGCTAATTCCATTTAATGTTTTCAGGATACCCACACGCCATACATTTGAATACAGCACATAGAAACAGAATGTACTAACATCAACAGTAGGTTTCTTGAAATCCTTGTCTGGCAGAATCTCTTGAGACAAGGCTTGGAGACACGTGATATCATATGCTACGTTATTAAAATGGAGTACATGCAAAGTGAGAGGATGCTGTTGATCCTTCTACATCTCAATTACCGTAGTTTCCCCATACAGAGACTATCAAGATAATGATGTACTTTTGAATTAGAATATCGGAAAAAGTACAAGTTGCTTTGTATTTCATTAGCATAGGTCTTTGTGAAATGTATTTTTGTCATGGTGTATACAAAACATGTAATACATGTATCATTTCAAAACCAGAAAACATTTAGACATAACACTCCCTACACTTCAAACGTTAATTGACCATTGTACACATTTTTCATTTTAGTATTCTATAGCAGCAACAAATAAACAGAATCAGTTCCAGCAAATATTCGATACCAACACTGATCTTTAGCCAGTACAGTTCCTGACCAGACAAAGTGTCCCAAAATTCGAATTCTCAATAGTCCTAGAGCCACACATTGAATAAAAAGAGATGTTTAAAGGTTTCCAATTTGTCATCCTGATTATAGTACCTGCATCTAGCACCTTAATTTCAGCACTGGGGAGTTGATTCAGTCTTAATGTCATTAAATCCCTATTTTAAAGCATACAAGGAAACAAGGTTAAATATGAAGCCAACTTCAGAGGGTATTGGGGAGGATTTTACAAAAATCTTTAAGTGAGAGTTTTGGAATCTGACCTTTTTTTCATATACTTAAAGTCCAAGGGGCTCATTACAAGTTTGCCAGTAATTCTGGCGGGATACCCGCAAAAACTGCCCCTACCGTTATCGGCCAGGTGCCGGCAACGGTGGGAAATTCCCATTCATGAGGTAATTGTGGCATTTTTTTGCCAGTGAAGGCCTGAGTTACTGGCAGATTACGCCTGGAGGTAGATCTGTGGCCCCCAAAGGTAAACTTGTGGTTCACCGGTACGGTAAAAGTGGTGGTGCCGGAGTAACCACCAATTGTACCGAGATTTCTACCATACCGGGGAAACTGTAATGAGGCCTCAAGTATTATCTACTTCCTATTTTGATGGTAAATCACAAAGATTACAACTGTCAAGCTTAATCTCTAGCGATATGTATGACCTACATTATTTGGAGTATTTAGAATTCAGAATAGCAGATGACAAAGACTATTCAATTCTAAGTATACCCTGGATGTTATTAAAAGTGTAATTTTCTTTCTGCTCTTCACTCATCACCTGGAGCCTTGCCTTCCTGCGATCTTCGCCTTGCCTACTACAACATCGGATGCCCCCACTTTTGCAGAGGTAAGCCTCCCAATTGTGGGCTTCATCGCGTCTGTTGTGCGGATATTTTAAGGTTTTCATTAAATGGGGATTTATAATGTGTGCCCCCCACCTGCCCCACTGTTCCCCTGTGATGTCTCTCTGTGCCCCTCACTCCCCCCCTGGTCATCCGTGATGTCTCTCTGTGCCCTCCTCCCTCTTTTGTCTCATGTGAAGTCTCTCTGTCTCACCCCTCTGGTCCCCCGTTATGTCTCTCTGTGCCCCCATCCCCCTCTGGTCCCCTGTCATGTCTCTCTGCGCCCCCACCCACCTCTGATCCCCGTGATATCTCTATGTGCCCCCCACGGCCCTCTGGTCCCCCGTGATGTCTCTCTATGCCCCCACCCCCTCTGGTTCCCTGTGATGTCTCTATGTGCCCCAAACCCCTTTCTGGTCCCCATGGTGTCTCTCTGTGCCCCCACCCCCTGTGCTGGTCCCCTGTGATGTCTACCTCTGACCCCCTTCCTGCCTCTGGTCCCCATCATGTCTCTCTGCGACCCCCTGCCGCCTCTGGTCCCCCCTGATGTCTCTCTGTGCACCCCACCCACCATGGTCCCCTGTGATTTCTCTCTGTGCGCTCCCTCTGGTCCCCCATGATGTCTCGCTGTACCCCCTCCCCCCTCTGGTCCCCTGTGATGTCTCTCTGTGCCCCCACCCCACTCTCGTCCCCTGTGATGTCTCTCTGCACCCCCCTCTAGTTCCCTGTGATGTCTCCCTGTGCCCCCCGTGGTCCCCTGTTATATCTCACTGTGCCCCCCTTACCCTGCAGTAGTTGTCTGTTTTCACCCTCACTGACCTGTTGCCAAAGCTTGGATTTGACTTTATGGACACATTGACTCTTGGTGCTTCACCTTCTCAATTCTCATGCTGGACCTCCCCTGGATCTCATACTCAGGGTGACCCTGTATCATGCTGTGCCCATCATCAGCTTGAATCTTTGCCTACATTCTTCTGTTCCCTGCAACATTATGGGCCTCATTCCGAGTACGGCGCTAACCAATGGCGCTATTAACGCCTTGGTTGACGCCGTACCCGGACCGGCAGCGCCTTGGTGGATGGCGGAATCACCGCCCCATTCCAAGGTTGGCGGGGCGGTAATTCCCCATTCACCAAGGCTCTTCCCTATTCCCAAATGAGCCCCCATAGGGCTCAATGGGAATGGGGAAGATGCAAATAACGGTGACCGTTCATTACGGTCACCGTTATTGGCTTGGAGGCCCCTTTGCACCCTCGACTTTAACACCTGCTCAAAGCAGGCGTTAAGGGCGAGGGCGCAGAGGGAACTCGGAGTATGGTGGTAAGGGAATACCGCCACCGGTCTCGTTACCGGTGGCCGCTATCCCTTACCGCCATACTCGGAATGAGGCCCTATGTGTTTTACTGACGTCTGCAACTGTATTTGCTTCCCCGCTACTTCTCTGCTCTTTTTCACTGTTTTATTCTTGTTCTCTCCTCCTCTCCCTTCTCCCTTCTCCCTCTCTCCTCCCGCCCTCCCTTACCTTTTTTCTATGCACTTACTCTTTCAGAATTGTCCCTGGACCTAGTATGATAGCAACAATTGTTTGTCTCCTCCCCCTTATTTGTTTCCCCCCCTTCCAGCACTATCTGAAATGTTGTCAGGCCTAGTACGATAGTCACTTGTTTTGTTTCTCTCGCTCCTTTCTCCTCCCCTCTCCCTCACCTCTTGTAATTCTCTGGCTCTACCAGAAATGTTGTCAGGCCTAGTACGGTAGTCGCCTGTCTGTTCCCATCTCTTTCTTATCGGTGTCTTAGCTCTTGCACTATCTGAAATGTCGCCAGGCCGAGTACGATAGTTAATTTCACATTCTTGTTGTTCATGGACTGTAAAAATGTTGCTGTATTTTCCCTTGTTTATTCCCTTGCTGTGAAGCACTTTGAAACACATTGGAGCTCATTACGACTCTGGCAGTAGTCGAGCCGTTAAAACCGGCAGGCTGCCACCAGACTCGTGAGTTTTTCCAGACCCTGGCTCCACGGAAACACTGGGGGATTACGACCAGTCAGTCAGGCACGGGAAAAATGTTCATCCCCATTTGAGTCCGATATGACTCAATGGGAATGGGGATGACGGAAGCACAGGCACCGTTAATAACAGTGCTTCCCAAAAAATCTGCGGGTAGGTGCCATCCCACCCACCAGGTTAGACCTGGGAGGCGGGGCGGAGTGGCAGCCGCACACAGACTCAGAGTGTGCCGGTCCGGTAACAAAGGTGCCGGTAGGCTTATCGGCACCATTGTTACCAGACCGGCATGCTCGTAATGAGGCTCATTGTGTATATATAATAAACTATCATATCATTTCACGCATAATTTTCCATTCATGTTAAATTTCTGTACAAATAGGTATTGCCTGTCGGATGTTTAGCCCAATGTGTATACTGTCCCGTGAATTTCCTAGACTAAGGGTCTTTTCCACAACCTGTCCTCATGTTTTTTTAATTAGGTCAGAATGTTCAATACCCATACTTGTGCTCGATATAAAGTGCCAAGATCTTACATTTGAAGGTTTGAATGAAGGAATACAAGTAGTATCCTCCACGTTTCCTGTCAAATGTTGTTAATATATTGTCCAGTTTTATTATAAATCGTTGCATGATGTCAAGATCAACTCTATCAATTATCAGCCTCAAATACTTCAAATTGGTGATAACATCCAGTTGTTCCCTTTCGTGTGTCAATTAAATTTAGGATTATTGTGTTTATTGGAGAATATGAGCACTTTATTTTTTCGGCTAGTAATCACCAAATCTTTGGCCACTACAAAGAGCTCAAGCAGAGAGAGGAGACAATATGAACCAATGTTAGGAGAATCCAATAAAGTGAGGCCAACAGTATAAGCCAGCCATTGAAGATGAAGATTACCTAGTTGTGGGGATATGCTTTGTATCCATGTTTTGCAGGTTGGGAAGTCTGCTAGATATAAATTAGATACAATGCAGACCAACACACAACCCTGCTTGAGTCCACAATTAGTTTGGATAAAATCTGCTGAATCACCTGTCTGGATCAGGCAAATTTGCACTGCTGTTTCTTCATGAAAAGGTATAATGAACTTTGACAGTGTCAGATCAATGCCTAATTTCTCTAGTTTTTACCAAAGGCAATGTCCATTTATGCAATCAAAGGCTGCAGTCAAATCCACAACTGCTACAAATAGTGATATCAATGATAAGTAATTGTGTTCATATGTGAAAAAAGTCCCTTATAGATAAATTGTTCCGCTTCAATAATACCATAGACACGTTTCATGAAATGGATTTGTAGCAAGCTGCTAGGTTTATTTCTTTGGTAAAACCCCCAGAAAATTGGTTCACAAGTGTGTAGAGGAGCAGGTGGACAGCTTCTCCCTGCTCTCTGCCCTGTTAGCACCATCCTATTGGAATGACAGACAAAGAGCCACAATTGGGAACCCGTGCATGAATCCTTGCAATATTCCTGTACCACGTTGAGTATATGAGAGATGATATGCACTCAAGCCACAATTTAGAGTGTACCCACAAGCTGACATAGTGGAGGAATGCTACCAAGAAGGATGCCCCTTGGTTAGCTGTCTAAATGCAGCCATGAACAGAATGGACGTTAAACAAAGTCTGATGACAGCAAAGGAATGTCAAAAAGAAGATATAGGAAGTGAAACGATATGAAAATACTTAAGAATGAAGATGTAACTGGAGCACTAAGAGAAACATGTAACCAATGATACAGTACTCATGAACACAAAGAATAGCTGTAAATACGCTGTAATGCAAGGTAGAAAGAACATATAGAAGCTTGTTAATAGAGGTAAATATTCAATGTTTAGAACAACCATCAGCTGAGTGGCAGATGTAAGTAGACCAATGCAGCTGGTAAAAATATAGAGGGGAGAGGGACTGTGATTATGTTGTGTTGTGTATATATATATATATATCTATATATATATATATATATATATAGATATATATATATATATATATATATATTTTCAAACGAAAATTGAGCCCAAAAGAGGGCCAAATCTGCGGAATGCACTCCCAAGAGCAGCCAGGTCCAGTGAATCCAGTCCTTAGCAAATAAAGGGCTGCAGGGCAAAAATCAGGTAGCACCAAATGTTCTTTATTAATAAAAAGTGCATAGTAAAGGAGAACCTGAAGGTTACGACGCGTTTCGCGATCAACTGACCGCTTGTTCACGATAGTAGGGTAAACACAGAAAATGGACTCATAAGAACACAATTCAAACTCTATAGTTGCAATGTGTAGAATGTCTCGTAAGCACGTAACTCAAATGTAAGGAGAAAAACAATCGGCCATATTGTAGTGACCAAGTATTGCCTCATATCGACCATAATGGTCTCAAATGAAAACATTAAATAGAATAATGAGCTTAAGGCGGCAATTGGTAGATTAGATTATTGCCGCTAATGCCACAAAGTACACCCTAGAGGGAACAGATTAAAGAGACGACAAAAACCTCACAAGACCCTAACATGGTCAAAATGCAAGTTAAAGTATCATTAAAAAATAATAATAATACCCGTTGAACCGAAGGAAGGAACAGCTCTAGCACGAAGTAAGGTACGCCTTGCAAATGCAAAATACAAAGAGCAATGGCGGGCTGCATAGCACCTTACTATAATGTATAAACATGAATATGTAGTGTGCTAAAAAAAGGTCTGGTACGATATCAATAACATGCCTTCCATAATCAAAGATATAATGAAACCAATAATGGGGCAGGCGCATAGGTATATTGCCGTCTCTCATCTAAGGACCCTCTAAATAAGGTGTACACGTGCGCTAATAAAATGACATCAATGTGAACGCCTAAATCATTAGTAATCTCAATCTAACCTATACATTGAGTGAACATCATGTATGAGATAGGGTACAAAACGGGTCGAATCAAACACATGTAGCAATATTAGGAAAGGGATAAAGTGATTAGTACATGCACAGTAGTCAGTAGTATAAAGTGCAAAGTGCCAAGAACAAAGTGCAAAGTGCAAAATACATAGCAGCAATGGTACGGAGGGTAGAGGTAAACAGGGTACAGGGAAAGGAGGGAGGGGAGGGAAGGAAAAATGCATGGGGATCAAAATTTCATTCTTTATAGCAAAGATAATACGCCCAGTGCTCTACGTCCATGGGTGCACTAATCGTGTAATCACGAGATTTGAAAACCAGCCTAAACTCCCATAAAAATACAAGGAGGATGGCAAAAGGGGGCGTGCAGCCATGGACAGCTAGAGAATGATAAAAATATGGATCCACACTATGCAAAGTGCATAAACCATAAAATACCCGAATTTAAGGGGCAAACACCCTTCCTGATATTCCTTAAATTTCACCTAATAATGCATACATGTAATAAAGGCCCGTTGACTCATAAATTAAAAAATTCACATATGAGAAATGAACAGTAAAGAAAATGAAAATGCAATATACATAAAAGTTCATAGCACCCTAAAAATACAGTTAATGATTTAAAAATACGAGACAAATGCAACACGAGTAGACTGCGTCTAAAGGAGTCCAAAGAGCACTGTGTGAAGAACAGTATAAATCATGATTATCAATCTAACAAGATAAATATACTCCCTACTAAAATACAAGTTAAAACCAGATTACAATATAAAGCAGGCGATCATAATTTATGAAAAAACCACCATCAAAAAAGTATCAAAAAGGTATCAAAGAAATGTCCAAGCCAGGATAGAATAAGAATATAAATATTAACATCAGGCAAGTGAAGACTTTGATGTCAGGGAACCCAGAAATGCAGCAATAATACATACGAAAATTACATAAAAATGTGTCCTATTAGGTTCCCAAAAAAGTATATAATTCTTCATCTAGATTGTGACCCCTGGGTTTCTTGGTCTCGAGGTCCAAAATAGATTTAGTCTCCAGTTGCCTCAGCAATAATTCTCGATTGCCTCCTCTTAGTGACTTAGGCACTGTAAGAATCCCAAAGAAGGAAAAACCCTCGAGTTTGCTATCATGTTGGGACTGAAAGTGCAAAGCCATCGGATAGTTAGAATCAGTGTTTCTGATGGCTCGAATATGTTGAAGTATCCTTAGTTTCAATTTGCCTTTGGTACTGCCCACATACCACATGTTGCAAGGACAGTTAAAAACCTATACCACATGATCAGTATCGCAATTAATTCTGGATGCGATCTTAATGTTAGTACCCAAGATGGGATGGGTATAGTGTGTCTTGTTGGCAGCATGAGTACATGCTTTACATTTGGAGCACTTATAAAAGCTGCAAGGTTTAATATTAAGCCAAGCATTGGTTGCCACATTGTCAATGGGCTTCATAAAACTAGGAACTAAAGTGTCTTTGACAGATGTAGACCGTCGAAAAGTAATATTAATGTGGTCTCCCAAAATGGTGTTCAAATGTTCATCAGATTTTAGAATATGCCAGTGACGTTGCATGACTTTGCGTATACTATGTGCTTTTGCTCCAAAAGTTAAAATGAGACGTGTCTCATTCAAATCAGTGGTAGTATGTTCAGTACCTTCCTGCAGCAATAGCTGTGAGCGATCCATACTTCTCGCTTTCAAGAAAGATCTCCCCAAGTTTTTTTTAGGGTAACCCCGTTGTTTGAAACTATTAGCTATGAGAGCGCATTCGTAATCAAAGGTTTCAATCTTTGTACAATTTCTGCGTATACGAATGAACTCACCATAGGGGATACTCCATTTGAGGGCGGTGGGGTGATTGCTCAAAGCATGTAGTGGAATATCTGAACTGGTGGGCTTTCTGTATAGACTGGTGATAAGTTCACCCTGAGCCACAGTAACAAGAATATCAAGATAAGTGATAGCAGTCTTGCTGTGGCTCTCGGTGAACTGTCAAATCATTAATGTTAAGTATATTCACAAAATCTAACCAGTCAGCACTGGTGCCCTCCCAGATTATAAACAAATCATCGATATATCTAAGCCGAAGGGCAATTTTAGATGTAAAGTGACTGTTGCTTGGATTCCAAACTACAAATTTCTCCCACCACCCCATCAACAAGTTTGCATAGGCGGGCGCAAAGGTGGAGCCCATCGCAGTCCCCTGAAGTTGCATGTAGAACTGTTTATCAAAGAAGAAACAATTATTAGTAAGACAGAAATCGATCATCTCAAGAATCATCTCGGAATGTTGAGGATAATTCAGGGAGCGTGTATGTAAAAAATATTCGCACGCCTTCAAGCCATCACTATGTCTTATGGACGTGTATAAAGAAACCACGTCTAGTATTGTAAGTAGGAAGGTAGATTCCCATGGAATGCCATCTATACGACTCAAAAAGTCTTTGGTATCCCTCAAGTAAGAGGGCAGGGAGGTAACAAATGATACCAGAGTCTCGTCTATGAACCTAGAAGTGTGTTCTAGTAAGGCCCCACATAATGTGACAATTGGTCTTCCAGGAGGTCTAATGAGACTCTTATAAATTTTTGGCAAAAAATAAATATTCGGTATCACTGGGAATTTAGGATGTAAATATAAACAAATATCCTCATCTAGTAGATCCTTCTCCTTCCAAGTTTGTAAAAGATGACCTAGTATATCGCTCATGTTTTCTGATGGATCACCAGGCAAGATAGCGTAACAATCCTTGTTTAACAATTGTCTATATATATATTTATAAGAGACATGAAGTGTAACTGGATTTTAGGGATTATAAAAGGAAGAGAGATAAGAATACCATGAATTCACAGACCCAAAAGGGATGGAAAGTTCACACGCTATAAAAGGAGTATTAAGGATTCCGAGAGACAGAGCCAATTAGAAGAGCATGTATCAAACTCCCAGAGGGAGTAGCAAAAAGAGAGGAGTTACATTTACTAAAACAGTAAAGGAAGACGTACGTAAGGGGAATATATGTATATATATAAAGTGCACACATCTAAGGGGTATAATATGTGTGTATAAAGGATAACATGGTTAAAATGAATGACAGCACAAATAAATGAATAAATAAAGACCGTTTTTTCCTTACATTTTTTGGGCAAAGATTTGACGTCAATCAAATTGCAAGAATTAGACGAAACCAATATATAAGTAAAGAAGATAACTTTAATATGTTAGAAAACAGAACAATATAAAAATAATTAACGGACGTGTAAACGAAGGAGCGAAAAGAACAGTGTCAATAGATTTTTTCAAAAAGAAATAATAAACAAAGGTAAGGAAAATATTCAGATTTTCTCGAATGTGAGTAGCGATTGATGGTGCCTGCTCAAATATATTCAAACAATATATTTAATAAACTTGGAAGCAAGAGAAAAACATTGCGTAAGTTTTGACCGTCTGAATTGACGGAAGAAACAGCTCTCACACATTTATGCAGAACATTACCAAGATACACAGCCAAAATTAGGCAGTATCATTCCGAATGGATTAAGGGCATAACCAATAAGACATTTATGCCCTGGCCTCCAAGAGGTGTGTTGCCAAATATGGTATTACGTAATCTGGTGACATATATACATATCTACCTGCGACACATAAGGAAAAGGAAAAGAAGCTAGAGAAAAGATTGGCAGTTCTAGAGCTTTGGAAAATGTATCAGAATTAGAAAGAAGACCGAATCTATAGGGAGTGGATGCTTAATCCACATCAAGGGGAAGATTTAAAACCTTCAGCTCCTCTTTTTCCTCCTGAGAAACAAGACGTAGAGGATAAAGAGAAGGGATTTTATCCTCTGAAGGAATTGATAGCAGCAGCAGGGTATGTGAATCCACCATACAAACCCCCTGCCTATACTAATGAAGAGACTGAGGAAGAGAGTAAAAACAGAGAATGCAAATATATACAGACACATGAGGAAAGTAAACAGTGTGATGAGAAAAAGGATACACAGAGTAAACAGAAAGAGATAGCAGAAGAGGCAGAGAAAAAATAATAAAACATACAGCTAAAGGTACGGAAATAGTACAAAACGAATCTATGGGGGACTAATATTGCTTAAACTAGATGATAAAGGTATTGATGGAGTTAGACAAAGAGAGGAAAGGGAAGAGCGAGATAAGAAAGAGAGAGAGAAAGAAGAAGAGGGACTATACAAACAAGAAAGGGACAAAGAACATCTATGCCATAGAAGCATGATACCCATAGAAACACAAGCGCAAACAGAAGAGGAGGGACGGTAACAACCGTTCCGTGGAGGGTTGCAAGGATTATTAGAAATACCAAGAAAAGAAGACACAGAGACCATAGGGACAAGGATTGGGAAATTATATAAACAAATGAGGGATAAGAAAGGTTATAGAACTCAAGAGGGTGAACAAGGAGCATCCTTTAAAGAAACAGGAGGAAGCTTAGATGACATCAGAATAGACGATCGTAGAACATTATCTTTAAGTAGGTTAGATCTTGGTGATGGAGAAAAAGACAATAGCCATACTAGTTGGGGCGTAATAATGTCAGATGAAGAAAGGAAACAAAATGAAAGGACGCAATAAGAGGGAGCATATGGATTTCCAAGAGAATCAAGTGTACACAAAGGGGTAAAATGGTGAAATTTAGAAGACCTTATCAAAAGAACACCAGAACCAATACCATATACTAAATGACCGCAAGCATGATTGCACAGTACAGGGGATGTATCCCCACCCTATGTGAGTAGACTAACGGCATTGCTAGAAAGAAAACAAGCAGGCGATGATAATGCTGCCTGGAGAACAAGGAGTGTGTGTAGGTATGAACAAGTTGAATAAAGAGTGTTTACAGTCTCACTGCGCCAGCACAAAATGAATTGGACACTGCTTAAGTTGCAGATTTATTGGAACAAACGTAGTACAGCCTGACACATGTTTCGAGCAGTCGTTGCTCTTCCTCTGAGGCTAGTACATAAGATTTAAATAAAGTTACATGAAAACAACCATATTGTTGATTAAATTAAAAAAGTTAAAGTATTTGTAATGAACAGAAAGGATATAAGCAAAAAAAAGGGGAAGATTTTTTTTTTTATAAAAAAGGAAAGTTTTTCAGTTTAATTGAATCATTTAGAGATGAAGCAAATGATATATACAATCATAATGTCCACAGGGACAGTATGGGTGGTATGTCAACCCAATTAGATATGGATTCCAAATTAGTAGCACAATTTAGGTAAAGACACATTACATTTAGCCAATATTTGGAGGATAAGTCAAGTAAAACAGTTTTCATAAACCACGTACATGTGTGCACATTGTGAGTGATAACATGGATTGGTACTAGCACAGAAACGTTTGTAAATTTGAAAATGATACTGACTGTGTAACATAGTAGTTTCAAACGGAGCCAGGAGGCCCGTGCGGTGGATACAAAGTTGAAAAAGAGGGATAATATAAAAGGGAGGGAAATTGGAAGGGAGAGGAGGACAAGAGAAAAAGACAAACTGGGAATAAACCGTTAGTCACATAGTTACAATTTTAATGCTCAAAATTGTGATGTGCTTGTATTATACATGGAGATGCACTGATCTATGGTAAATTTAATTTAAATACCTTGGATTGGTTGTATTCTGGTGCAGGAAATCATGCGTCCTTGAATTGTACTGTAAAGTACAATATTGCATTAGAAAATGGTCTTTTGCCAATGATCGTAACAAATCACACCATTACAAATCACCATTTCAAGAGTTGGCACAAATTATAAGCATACCTGATTATATATCCTCGCAATTGCGGAATGTAACTAGTTAAGTATCCGAGTGGAGATGTAACGTAGATTATGATTTGAAAGAGCGTTCCGGCGAAGCAGAACCATGAGGGAAAAAGAAGTAAACAAATACATTTCGACGCTAGAGCACTGGCCACTTATCTACTGTCACTATAATGAGTTCATTGTAGCGTGTGGCGATGCATTGGAGGAGATTCAAGGGACCAGGGAGATTTACTTACCCTGGTGGTCCACAACTAATATGCCTGTTCCCCATGCATGCGCCGTGCAACCTGTTGCATTTTAGAAGCGATTGAAATTGTTCAGGGCTTGATGCCCGACCGTAGCTATTCTCAGATCAGCCATCTTGGAAGGTGTTCATTCACCATTAAGAAATTGGGAAGGAGCATAGTGAACGCATTGCGCTAAGGTGTAATCATTTAAAAAAACATGCCTTGCATACGAACTAGTGTGTTGTACATAGTTAGCGAATGAGGAAACCTAATTTAGGTCAATTGTACAAATTATTGGGTAAAGCAAAATAGCGTCCTAAAATTGTCTAAAAAAATGTGTATACCTCACCGCTCCGATTAGTATTGTATATTAGAACAAGTTGAATGACTAACAATATCATGCCTATTGCTTAATTTGCAAGTAACCAGTTTGTAAAGCTAATGTTGTGTATTTATCATGTGACAGAAAAAGAGTGGACTAGCTCTTAGTATATTTGATGGTTTGTAAAAATTCTGTTTAGAGGGGGTTTGAATGTCTAATTCTGGTTCTGCTTCGCCGGAATGCTCTTTCAAAACACAATCTACGTTACATCTCCAGTCGGATGCTTAACTAGTTACTTTCTGCAATCGCGAGGATATATAATCAGGTATGCTTATAATTTGTGCCAACTCTTGAAATGGTGATTTTAAAGCAATTTCATGCTGTGATTTGTTGCGATCATTGGCAAAAGACCATTTTCTAAAGTAATATTGTACTTTACAGTACAATTCAAGCATGCATGATTTCATGCACCAGAATACAACCAATCCAAGGTATTTCAATTTAATTTACCATAGATCAGTGCATCTCCATGTACAATACAAGCACATCACAATTTTGAGCCTTCACATTGTAACTATGTGACTAACTGTTTATTCCCGGTTTGTCTTTTTCTCTTGTCTTCCTCTCCCTTCCAATTTCCCTCCCCTTTATATTATCCCTCTTTTTCAACTTTGTATCCACCGCACGGGCCTTCTGGCTCCGTTTGAAACTACAATGTTACACGGTCGGTATAATTTTCAAATTTACAAACGTTTCTGTGCTAATACCAATCCATGTTATCACTCACAATGCGCACACATGTACGCGGTTTATGAAAACTGTTTTACTTGACTTCTCCTGCAAATGTTGGCTAAATGTAATGTGTCTTTACCTAAATTGTGCTACCAATTTGGAATCCATCTCTAATTGGGTTGACATACCGCCCACACTGCCCCTGTGGACATTATGATTGTATATATCATTTGCTTCATCTCTAAATGATTCACTTAAACTGAACATGTTTCCTTTTTTATAAAAAAATTCCTCTTTTTTTGCTTATATCCTTCGTGTTCATAACAAATACTTTAACTTTTTTTATTTAATCAACAATATGGTTGTTTCCATGTAACTTTATTTTAATTTTATGTACTAGCCTCAGAGGAAGAGCAAGGACTGCTCGAAACACGTGTCAGGCTGTACTATGTTCGTTCCAATAAATCTGCAACTTAAGCAGTGTCCAATTCATTTTGTGCTGGCGCAGTGAGACTGGAAACACTCTTTATTCAACTTTAATCTTACAGTGGTGTACTTTGGCAACATACCCACAACTTCCAGCCACCTGCTGCCTCCCCTTCCCCCTTAGACTCAATTGCAAGCACAGTGTCCCACTTGGCTCATTTGCCCAGTACCCCCTTGCTTAGGTGTGAACAAGGAATAGCATTTTCACAGTTCCTACTATTAGAGAACAGATGGGGTCGACCACAATATATGCCATGGCCCTAGAAGGATAAGGAAAATTTAAAGTGCACACTGCCGAGTTCAACTTCTGGTGTGTGCGGGAAAATGGATCAAAGAATTAGAGAAAAGGATGTCAGGAATGACGTTAGCTACAGGCGATATAAAAGGCCTACTATTAGCTATCCTGGGGGAAAGAGCTGACAACATTTGGAAAAGAGTAGGGTATCCAAAAGTAACTGCTCAAAACACAATGCACAATTGACCGCCATTCAATAATTGTAGAGCAGATATATGGCGAGCGCTTAAAGTAAAATATCCGGATACATCTGCAATTGGGGCGATAATGATTAGAAAGATTAGGGAGGATGAAGACCCCATTTCTTTTATTCAGGATATTCAGGACAGATGGAGTTCGGAGATGCATGAACCGTGGGATAAAACAGTAGAGTTATTTTATCACATATTATGTCAAGAGCCGCCAGAGCCAGTACAAAGGCAGTTAAAGAAACAGGTGGAAATGGAAGCAATGCCATGGCCAAAACTACCATCCTATATCCCTCGTCCTCGCCATAATCAAACTGTTTGGATTTATTGTCACCCCCAGCTCTCTGTCTATCTTGAGATGAACCACATTCTTCACCTTCTTCATGCTGGGTTTCACCCCGGGATTGGCACTGAGTCTGTTATGGTGGATCTCCATAACGATATTGCCCTGCTTCTGGACCGCAGAGAGGCTGGTGCTCGTATTCTTCTTGACCTCTCCGGGCCATTTGATACTGTTGATCATAAGAGGCTTCTTCAATGCCTTTCTGATGCCGTAATTTCAGGCATCCCTCTAAAATGGTTCTCTTCCTTTCTTGCCAATCAGCTCCAAACAGTCTCTCTTCCTCCTCTCACCTCCCCCTACTGTGCTTGATTGCGGGGTCTTTCCCCTCTGCTGTTTAACTTGTATATGTTGGTTTTGGCCAAAATAATCTCTAGCCATGGGATACGCTTCTTCTCTTATGCAGATGATACGCACATACCCCACCAGAACAATAAAAAAATTCAAACAAATGGATTGGATTAAAACGCTGGAAGAAGCGGCTAAATACAAACTGACTGCAGACCTTCCAGTGAACCAACAAAAACAGAACGAACCCATGAGCTATCTACTACAAGGGCCTAGTAAGCAAATTAGAAATACATTTCTAAGGGCTAGGCTGAATCTCTTACATACGAAAGAAATCTTATTCATTAGGGGTTCTGCTCCTAACAACCTCTGCAGATTCTGCAACAAACCAGAAACAGTAGAAACCCTGAGGCACCTTTTAAAATAACCCCACCAGAACAATAAAAAAATTCAAACAAATGGATTGGATTAAAACGCTGGAAGAAGCGGCTAAATACAAACTGACTGCAGACCTTCCAGTGAACCAACAAAAACAGAACGAACCCATGAGCTATCTACTACAAGGGCCTAGTAAGCAAATTAGAAATACATTTCTAAGGGCTAGGCTGAATCTCTTACATACGAAAGAAATCTTATTCATCAGGGGTTCTGCTCCTAACAACCTCTGCAGATTCTGCAACAAACCAGAAACAGTAGAAACCCTGAGGCACCTTTTGCTGTCATGCCCGGAACTGGCCGCAAAAAGAATGACACACATGGGACATTTATCCAAAAACAGCAGGTGCGGAGAGGAAGAATACTGGTGGACCATCCTGATGTCAGGGGCAAATGTAAAAGCAGTATCTGCAGTCGGTCAGTTCCTTCAGAATATAAACCTGAAGAAAGAAGAGGCAACCTGAGAGCAACCGGGAAAACTAAAATCTCTACCCGACCAGGCGGTGAAGCGGAAAAGAGAAGCCTTTTCATGTTCACACCATTTGTAAAAACTGTGAAAACAGTTGAATCAAAAAAAAAAAAAAAAAAAAAGATACGCACATTCTCTTCTGGTTAAATATTCACTTGGAGGACTCTCCCTAAAAACTGAAGGACTGCATCTCGGCAGTTGGGACTTGGATGGCTAACAATTGGCTTAAGCGAAATGGAGAAAAACTGAGATCTCAGTGTTTGGCCCCATCTCTGCTAGATCCCCATCTTGGACCTCCAGATTTTGGCCCTCGTCTTTTGGTCCATGTCCTGAACCTTCTGCGTTAGTCAAGAGCCTAGGAATTAAAATCATGTCCTCAGGATCCAGAGAAGCTCATATTTCCATGTCTGTCAGACAGGCGTCGTTAAGCTCAAAGTGCTTAAATAGATTCTCCCTTTTCTTCCGAGTGATTCCAGATCAAAAATTGTGACCATTGCCATTACGGGGTTAATTGACTATTGTAATAGCATCTATTCTGGCAAAACGGAGACTCTGCTCCAACGTCTCCAGATCCTCCAAAACTCAGTGGCTAGGTGTGCTCTGAATGCACTTAGACTGGCTCACTCTTACGGCCTCCTCTGCAGCTTACACTGGCTCCCTGTTCGAAGCCGAATGAAGTTTAAAACCTTTTGTATTGTTCATTGTTCCCTCTATCATGTTGGGGCCAAGTTCCTCCAATCTAGACTTTTACCCTACCAACCCAACAGGTCCCTCTGCTCAGCTAATCAATCTCTGCTGGTCGTTGCTCCATTTCAGGGGGCTCGAGCAGGAGGAAGATCCTTTCCTGTGCTTGCCCCCTCACTATGGAATGCCCTTCCTCTTCAGATTCGATGCATTCCTGGCTTAACTCTTTTCAAAAACAGCTAAAAACTCTTCTGTTCTAGTTCTAATGTGTAGTCTCATTCTCTCTGTTTTAGCGCCTTGATGCCGTTTGGTCTTGCTGCGCTCTATAAGTTCCAATACAATACAATACAATTAGAAATCGTGCATTACTGCAGAATGCTAAAAGAAAAAGACAAGAAGAAAGCTGAGGATAGAAAGCAAGAAGAGGCAAAGTTGGTGCAAAGGACATTTTTCCAAAGTTCGCCATAGAGGGAGCAGTGTTGACAAGTAATGAGGGAAGCACGACCCAAGTCGTGCAGCTCCCACAGCAAAATAATATAGTTAATGCCCAAGACAAAATGGGCATAATTATATGCCAAGAGGCAAAGAGAATGGGCATCGAGGAGGAGAACGAGGAGGATTTCAAAACCCTCAAGTAAGGGCAGGATCTAATGGCGGACAGCCACTAAATAGGTTGGAATTGTGGAAAAATAGGACACATGGATAGAGCATGTAGAAGCAGAGGAGGTATGATATGATATGATTGGTTATTTATAACGCGCTTAATACCCAGAGATTTATAAGCGCGGACCCGGGGATCGAAACTGTGGTGCTCTGTGTCGTCTTGGTTCCAAGGCGAGCACGTTGCTCCTAAGCTATCCTCCCGAGCACGAGAGAGAACAACAGAATTGGCAATCTCCAAGAGGGGGGATTGGATATGCTCTGCAATACAATACAGATTCAGAATGATATTATGCCCAAGATCACATGCAAAATCAGCAATATGTGCAACCACCAAAGCAGTTTCAGCAATTGCCAATAAAACAGACACAAATACCAGAACCCCAGCAATTCCAACACGCAACAATGCAGACACATTCATTGCAAGGACAGCAACAGCAAGCACCTATGCAAGTGCAACAAGCACCCAGGCAACAAGTACAATACATCACAATACATAGACAGGCACATCACAATGGGAAATGGACACAGGAGCTACACAAGTAGTAAAACCCAAATTAGGGAGTGTGGCTGTGGAGGGAGGGAATCCTTTCACAGGCACAGGGATGAATTTATACCCACAATAGGACAGCCCACAGAATGACATGATGTGATCAGTACTATCTGTAAAACCAGACCCCCAAGAGAAACCAAAGGTCAAGATGATGATAGGAGGCAAGACGTTTTCATTTATTGTAGAGACTGGAGCAACTTGTTCCTGTGTCTGTGAATGAAAATATCCAATGTCAGACATTGCCATGAATGCTATGGGATTTTCTGGGGCAATTAATTTAGTTCCATTTACAGACAAATTACCAATTTCTATAGGGGAGCATAACATATCTATGGCATTGCTGTACTCTAAACAGACACTGTCAAACATAGTAGGATGTAATTTAATGATAAAACTTAACATGACAAAATCTTTTACTGATGAAGGCATAGTGCGTTCAACCCGGGGATACATTATATGAATGTGAGGGAATGTATATTAGCCTTTAGAGGAAAGAACAGATTTAACTTCTCATGGGAGTGAAGCTGCAGACTTAGAGGCCAAATTTGCCGCATATTATTCAACCACATTTGAAAATGAGATGAAAGATACAAAGAAAGCAGCAGGGCGATGCGTGTTGGTTAAGGAAGGGTTTAATATGACATGCATTGTACAATTGATTGAGGCACAAGGATGAGCATTGCAAGAAGAAAAGGAGCTATGGTAAAAGAGGGGGTGTTCTTTATCCCCCACTGATGCGATTTGGAGGCAGGTTAGCACAATAAAGGCAGTCCTGCCTCTTGCATTGGTGAGGGTAGTATTGGAGAGCTCCATTACCCAGTGCATGTGACTCGAGAGAGTTTAGCTGCTACAATAGCAGAAGACAGGTTTGTACCGAACCACAGTGAACATGTGGCACAATTCATTGTAAACTGTATTGTGTGCCAGAAATGTACTTCAGGGCACACTGTAGAAATGGTGAGAGGAGCCATCCCTAGACCTAATGGCCCTTTCGAACATCTGCATATAGATTATGTGGACATGTTGCAAACATGTAATGGTTATCGATACATGTTAGTTGTGATATGTCCCTTTTGTAGATGGATCGAAGCAGGTCCATGCACGCATCCTGATGCTGCATGCACTGCAAAGTTGCTAGTCAGCGAAGTGTTTCCAAGATGGGGGTGTGCAAAGTTTTGCAATCCGACAATGGGCCGCACTTTGTTAATGAACTCTTTGAAAATATGGTCTCACTCTTAGCCATCAAGCATAATTTTGCTTTGGCCTATCACTGCAAGCCAATAGAATATGTGAGAAATTGAATGTCCTTTTGAATTTAGCGAATAGCAAAGCATAAAATAACATTAAAGAAGGGATGGCTGCATTGCCTACGACTTGCATTATGTTCATTATGCACTCAACCTGGTTCAGATCACCATTTAACACCCCATGAGTTAGTGACTGGACAACGTATGAGAACTCCTCTCACCCCCCCCCCCCCCATCCCCAACAAGAGAAAATACAGATGCCCACAGTGTAGCAAAGGCATTAGGTGATGGGATACATGATTATTTGAAAACTTTAATTCAAAGTATTTATTTTATTTCTCAACAGATCCAGAATCAACAGGAGGGGTCAAAAGTGAACAAAACGGGCAATTTGCCTTTTGTTTGGAAGACTCAGTACTTTATCCTGGGGACCATGTGCTAGTGAGAAAATGTCTTTGTACCTGGAGTACCCCTAGATTCAATGGACCTTACGAAGTGGAGGATGTAAGCCCTACTGCTGTGAAAAGGCTGACAGGTTTGGATTCATCTGCATGATATCAAGCCCTACAAGAGTGAAGCATTGACCTTTCCTGCATCTACCCCCAGTGAATCAAGTACCTCCAGTGAAGCTAGAGAAGAGTGACAACGGATGACAATGCAATCTATGACCAAGAACACAGATAAAGAAAGCAAAACATTTTTAGAATAGGGTTTTCTTATGAACTGCTTAACTTAGTGATCTTGGAACACTTTCCCTAGATAAGCCTAAAGAGACAATGAGAGAAGAGTTCGAGCTTTGGAGAAAAAAAGAAAAAAATAAGAAAGAAATTGTTCAATGATACCCATCATTACATTGGTATATACATTCTTAGTTATTCTTTTTTTCTACATTTCTGAAACATATCCATCTTTGATTAAAAGAGGAATAAACATTGTTGGAATCCTGGGGAACCCTAAGAACAATTGGACTGTTTAGAGAGTGATAATTGAAACAGTACTTCAATTTATGATATAGAATTGATTATCAGGAGGTAATATATTTGCATATTCATACAATGAAGAGATTCCAACGTTTTAGAGATGTATTGCCATCCAGAAGATCAATAGGTGTCCATAGCATATTGATGATAGTGTCAATCGGTATTATGATTTGAATTTTTCTCCTTATTATTATGGCTTTGCGAACAGTTATAAAAATGATACGAGTATGGAGGGGGAGAATGAAACATTTATTATTGTTCCCACTTTAAGCATGAATAGCCTGTTACATAATATAACTAGAAGGTTATTTTGTTTTAAAAGAAATGTTGAAGAAACCATGGAGGTATAGATGTGTACCATGAGAATTCGGTTCATTGAAAAAATAACGTATGGTATCAGCATATGAAAGAGGATGGAATTGCTATGTCTGTTCCCTAATAACTTATGCTTTGGGAACATCTAAAATATTCATAGCTACAGATGTATCAGTAAAAAAAGAACACTGTTTGACACATCTTGCACTTTGCCTAACCAAACAATTCAGGGCCGAACAGCAACCCTAGTATGGATGACCAAGAAAACATCCCAAAGAGAAGAGGATTATGTGCAAGCAACAAAGTTGAGAGAAAATAAAAATACAATGCATCTGATACTATTATATAAACAACGTGTGTGCGTATTTGCAGAAGTGCTGTTTGGAAAGTGCTGTTACACTGTACCCGCACCCTCAGCTATATATGCTGCTTACTGGATCAACACTGGAAAGCAAATTTGCCTGGCTCCACCCCCTTACCCAGAAGCCCTATATTAGCATCAGCGCATGTGCATTAGCATGTGCGTGTTTGTGGAATTACTGTTTGGAAAGTGCTGTTACGCTGTACCTGCACACTCTGCTGTCCGTGCTGCTTGCTGATCAGCACTTGGTATGGATCTTATAATGGACCCATAAAGGACTCTTTATTCACCAGACAAGGATATTTCTCATTGTAATCATCATCCTATTGATAATATATTATTTATTTTCATTTTAGCAAGCAAATTTGCCTGGCTCCACCCCCTTACCCAGAAGCCCTATAATACCATCAGCACACGCGAAGTGCTGTTTGGAAAGTGCTGTTACGCTTTTAAGCTGTGAGCTGCGAGCGTTAAGAGATTCCTCTTTGTCTTTGTGATTATTCTTGCTTAATCTTTGACTTTTCCACACACCCTTGTCACCTAGTCTTTCATCCCCTTAGACTCGTACTCAATCAATAACATCTATATTGGTTGCAGGTCTGTACACCCTTAAGCTCACGCACGCAATCATATGCTGCTGACATTCACACTTTTTGTTCCCCGGAAATCAGAGATGTTGCTTGTCTTGGCAAGTCTAAGAATCTCGTCATGCTGGCCTGCACATCGACTACAGTTGTTTACTTACACCCTACTGATCTTTGTGTTGTTGACCTATATACACATCCGGAATCGCTAGTGGCAGCCGGTTGTCTAGAAACATTCTCGGACGCTGCCCAGATGAATCCACCAAACACCTCTATCATAGGAGTTTCTCCCGATGCCACAATTGACAAACGTGCTGCAGTCAGCGAAGACTCCCTTGTGACTGAATTCCCAGGTGAATCATTGACAGACATTTCAGCCCAGGCTGCAGTGAATGTCAAAAACCTTTCTGCCCACACCGCATTTGCTCACTATCATGACCAAAGTCAGTCTCCTTCTTCATCGAGTCTTGCCCCGGATGCAAGAACTAAAGTAACGCAACCATCCAGTTCCTTAATTATCTCGCCACTTAGGCTGCCTTCTAACCCTCATTGCACGGCCAACCTCTCGCAATCACCCATAATGTTTACCCAGTAGACTCACAACTCCTCTGCCCTCTCAATTTCCTTTGCTAATCCCACTCCAAGAAGGAAAACAACTTATTTGCAAACGCAACACCCTTCCTTAACTTGCTCCTCAGCAATCCCTCATATAAATCTAACATTAACTGCAATGAACACAGCCCTTCTCTCTTTGACGAAGCTCTTTGAGGGTTTGGACAGTAAAATAAACTCACAGTCAATAATGATTTTGCAGCTGTTACAATGCAATATCAAGAAAACAGACACTAGAGAATATGGACCTTCCGTCTTAATTTCAGTTGAATCAAGAGAAGATACACCCATCACATGTAATGAAAAAATCACTTCACTTCCACTCACTGACAGAGCAGGCACCAACCTGTCTACACAAACCCACTCAGAATCTTCTTCAGACATAGCACAACCAACAGTACATGATCAGTCCCAACACAAAAACTGAAATAAACCGGCCTTCACTATTTTCACTAAGCCAAAACAAACACCTGCGCTGGCCGCTTCAAATGTTAAAAGTAAAAATAACATGCAGAACTCTAAATCACAGACATGTTCTACTTTGAGAAACTTAATAAAGTCTTTATCTCTCCCAAAGAACTCCAACCAAATAGCCAGATCTGCCATCACTAGAAAATATGCTACCATGGCCTTAAAGAAATAGGCCTCAACCAAAGAGACTCCATCCCCTGATTTGCAGTACGAGCCCTTGGACCAACTAATACAAGAAGTATACAAACAAAATTAAGCACCCTCCACAGCCACATTGCCATTTTAAATTGATCCCTCTCTTCCTCTATCTGCTTCTGCCACTCAAATTGTTTATTTCAAGGAAAAGATGCAATTAACATTAGAGCAGTGGAGAAACGAGATTGCTAAGTCAGTGGCCCTGTATATTCAAACAACCCAGGACCATCACAATGCCTGAAATGATACCCCCATTATGCAAGGTCCCCCTGGCTTTAAACCCGCAGAAAATTCGATTGCCTGGCGACCAACCAATTAGAAACCCATTGAAACTCAAAAAGTCCTTGCAGCCGCTAAACAAAGCTCAGCATACTGAGCCCATAACGCACCTTCATCGCTTGGTAATTCAATGCAGACCAAATCCTCATCTGAACTATAATCTTAATAGAACTTCCATCCTTAACATCTTCAGCGATGTCCCAAGTCTCAAGGACCTCACATCTTCTGATATCCAGTGTGTGGCATTCTTGAGTGACTCTGACCTATCCATAGCCAGAATTTGGATTCAATCTGGGATCGTTCTTAATTCAATTTGGCAGGCCAGGTCCTTCTTGTTTGAACTAGGTTTCCTTTTAAATCAAGATATCCCTGCAAAAACCCCCATGGAAACAAAGATAACTGAAAACCTTTCTTCCTCCCGAATCCTGGACTACTCCTTTCCATTCTTAAAAGGCACTTGCTCTGAAAGACCATTGTTTAAAGAGCGCAAAGTACAGCGCTTTGCAAGTGAACAATCCTCTATAAATCTGTGACATAAGAACCAAGAATAGCCCCTCCAGACTAAAGCAACTCAGCTTGTCACCTTAGCAAGTTGGAACACTCTGGCATTTAAACACCTCACTAATACATCTGCAAGCGACTTGAGCAAATATGATATTGTTGCGCTTCAATGGACAAGGTTGTCTAAACCACCCATTTGGGATGGCTATGACATACTACTGCTCCAAATCAAGTTCCAACTTAAAGGCCGACTAATGGCAGGCCTGTTAATTGCGACAAAGATAGCTCCGGTTTGCAGATAGAACGATGGGCAGTTACCAATATATTTATTCAAATAGTAAAAATAAGATCTCAATCCAAGACCATACCTTTGATTAACATATATTAGAACCATGCCAGCATAAAAACAGAAACCTTTTTTCAAGACATAAGTGATATTCTAGATCTTGTCACCTTAGATCGCTCAATTATGCATACAGTCTTGGTAGGCGATCAGCATATTCACTGTTTTCTGAAACCTCCAGCAATCCAATCTTCGTTAGCTCGATGATGGGCCAGTCTCATGGCAGTTCGGCACCTGATCTTGTTGAATGGCACTCTCCCAAGTGATATTCCTCCCAATAGCACATTGCGAAGACTTCAGCAAGAAGCAATAATTGACTATATACATCTTGACAGAGATCTCTTCTCTGTTGCTCAATACTTTGAGGTCAGACCAGAAGAGTAAAGCGATCATGAACTCCTGCAGCTCACCTGGACTTGGGAACTTGCCACCAACACTTCTCCAATGTATTACACCATGGTGACCTAACTCTAAATGGAGGTAGGAATCAATTTAGCTGGACCCCCACAGCGTCGCAAAGCCCTTCATTCTTGTGTACTGACCCATCCTGAAATTTTGTGCTGTGAGACAATACAGAAAAATTGATACTACGTCACAATGCTGCAAATCTTTAAACAACTTTCTTTTAAATTCACCAAACCCATACATGCTCACAAACATACTTATGATGTAGGATTACAGGAAAGGAAAACTGCTCACCGCAGATCGAAAAGACTGGCCAGGCCGCTATCTCCCGAATCCAAGTATTGTAAGCTAATAACATTAAACACACAATATGAGAACTGGATAGTTGCGCGGAAGGCCCTGATAATGCAGAATGATGGCAAACAAATGCTGTGAGCCTTGAGCTTGAAAAACTCAGCACAGATTTGGGGCCTGCTGAACCAAGCGAATCATGTTGCTCAGACTCTGCTACAAATGAATGAGGTATCAGAGCAGGCGTGGTCTCAGCATTATTCACTCTTATACGCTCTGGTCTTTTCTGATTGGACTCCTGCAAGCTCTTTCTTGACTAGAAGCATTTCTCTTTTCTTTGATCAGGATTATATTAGAAATTATATGTTAAATTGAGCCCTTCTAGAGCTCCAGAGCCCAACGGGCTCACCTATCTAATGCTCAAGTCTAATCCTGATCATTGGGCGGAAATTCTATATAACGTATTTCAGAAAATAATGACATCCTGGACTATACCACCTTCATGGCTCAATTCTATAATCATTCCGATCTTCAAAAAAGGAGATTGTCAGCAACCAAGCAATTATCGGCCAACTGCACTATTTGCCAGACTGATTTTAAGAGATTTTAACACTTGGATCACCACTAAGAACTTGCAGGACCCATATCAGGCTGGCTTTATTCCGGATTAGGGTATTAGTGCAATAAAGATGTATGGTCTCCAGGCGAAGCAGCCAATCTATATGGCCTTTGTTGATTTTAAGTCTGCTTTTGATTCAGTATCGAGGGAGTTGCTTGTTGCCTAAATGTCCCAAGCAGACTGCCCAAGCCCAGGTCTGACTCTAATTAGCCAACTGCACACCAATACATCCATACAAATCCGGCTGACCCTATATGGTCAAGTAGGCACTTCTAGCCCAACATTTCAAGGATTGAAACAAGGTTGCATTTTAGCATCTGCTGTGTTTAACTTTTTCATCTCAGATATTAAACACAAGCTCAGCGTGGCTAATTTCTGACCCCCCGAGGTTATGACTGAACACAGTTCCGTGGCTACTCTATGCAGACGACGTGGTTCTCCTATCTAAGACGCCAAGAGGTCTCCAAAACGTATTGTCTGCCTTGGAGAACTATACTACTGATAACTGTCTGTCGATAAACACAGAGGAAACTGAAGTCATGCAATGTGGCTATAAAACTCACCACTGTAAACACTCTTAAAAATGGTCTCTGCATACAACTCAATTTGAGGTAATCAATGAGTATCGTTATTTAGGTGTAAATATAAATAACCACAACTCAGATCTCGCTTATTATGTAGAAATCAAGACAGAAATGATGACTGCAACTTCGCAAGCTTCCATAATTTACAAGAAATATGGAAGGTTTTCGTGCTCCCACCTAACTACCTTTTACTACCATAAAGTTGTGCTGACAGTTTTGTACGGTGCAGAGACCAAACCTTATAGACCAAAACACGTTTGGCTTCAATTGGAAGGTCTGTTTTGGAAGCGTATCCTCACCTTGCCACCATCACAACCGATTTGCTTAATCAGACATGAGTTAGGCTTAATTTCTTGCATGGTTTATATGCGTGGAAACAATGTTCCCTTTATAGGAAGAGTTTTTGCCAGATTCCAAGGCAGAGTCTATAATGCAAATAGTATACATGTATCTGCAAATCTCGGGTCACTGTTTTGCCACAAAATATATATGACAAGTCACCAAGATCATGGCCTGAACGGATATCTCACCTGACCTTTTTATTAAAGAATCCATCTCGCGCCAATAAGAAACTTTGGGAAACTGACTGGATACGTACGAGTGCGTCATGCCTAAGGTATGCAACATTTACAGCTAATCTGCCACAACTGAAGAAAATCTGAGTACCTGAATCATACTTGATACAGCTTCCCTCGCCAGCTTACAGAAATGTCTTTTTGCAGTTTTGGCTGAATCTATGCAAACTAGAAAGACGAAAGATTATATCCAAAGATGAAAATGTCTGTAAATTGTGTGGGGTTATAACTCAACCTGAAACCGTCAAACACTTGCTAACATTGTGTTCCAAACTAGCAGCTAAACAAGCATTCTTTTTTACATCGTACTTCAAAGAATTAAGAGTTGTAAACGCTGATGTATTGTGGAATGAGATATTTCACACAAATCGCCTCACGCTAAGAATTGCAACCGTTAGATTTCTTAATTTTTGTAATCTTATCTGAATTATGCCTGATTGTTTGGGACAAATGCAAAATTGATATGAATAAGACTTTTATTTTTGTAAACCTAACTCGGTTTTGATTTCACGGCGTGATTTATCTGTCAATTAACCATGTTGTATAACCATGTATGCTAGTTCTTCATGAAAATTCGACTGATGTTAAATCTCTTCTTTTATTTTTCTATTATCATCATCAGATTGTATTCATTTTAAACTTGTAGTGTCTGTTGTTCATCATTGTAAAAATTGTTGTAAAAGTTGATATTTTTGTTTTTCTTTTCAACCAAATCATAAAAAAATAAAAAATATATAAACAACCTGGAGTAAATGGAGTAGGAATCAAGATCGAAGAAAATTAGGTGCTAAATTGCCAAGGCAAGAATGAAGAAGAGATACGGATATGTTGGAAAAGAGGTCAATCACAAATTAAAGGAACAGTGCTCACTCCTGATAGATGAGCTGAAGGAGTAGTTAGTTGTGTGCAAAGCAAGAGCTATGACAGGACAATGGGACGTAGTTGTGACAAATGCAGAAAAGGAATGTAAAGAACAATGGCCGAAAATTGTGAAGCTGTTGACTTGGGTCGATGATGGGGGGGACTCCCTCTGAAGATTGCATCTTTATGTTTCAGAAACAATGGGACAGTGAAAGTTGGAGAAAATCACAAGTGTGCTTGAATCTTTGATATACCAGGCATGGCTGAAGGAACAAATGGATCATTATTGGGCCTGTGGCTCGAGAGCATATATAAAGCTGCCACCAAAATTAGGAGGAATTTGGTTGTAGGTACTGGTCAGCATACCAGCCTTGGTAGTTCCACAGAGTGACTTACAGATTACAGAATTCCCAAAGATGGATGCACACCTGAAGAAGAGAAGAGCTCTACATCAAAGACAACAAAAAAGAGAGAATTACTTATTATGCCTATTATGACATCCCAGAAGAACACACATTATTTAGCAGAACTGCAGTGATCTTCACATCTATATTCATGCCAGGAATACAAACTGCAGTAAATGCCAAGTGGCTCCAGATTACCAGATGGACGCTACTGCAGATGATTAATACAACAATAAAAGGATTTAATGCAATCAGCAAAGAATTGATGGCAATAAGCTTATGCCCCTCCAGAACAGATATGTCTTGTACTTAATTACAGCAATGGAGGGAGGTGTGTGTGCCAAGGTCAAGCCTTCTTGCTGTACATGTACACCTACTCATGATGAAGAAAATTGAACCCTGACAGAAGCAATAACTACGCTTACAGACCTGCACACAAAGACGGTGAAGGAAATCGATCCAATTGAAAATGATGATTGGTTTACATATTTGTTCTCATGGATTCCAACTTGGCTGGCAAATGCCTTCATAATGCTTGGAGCATTATTCATCTTTGCATTGCTAGGATTCTGTCTCATAAGGATCATTGTGTGACAATGTAAAAAGACAGCCTAGAAAGCTATTGGAATGAAGATAATGATTGACATTGATACTGTAACTGGATAACAAGTGCAAAGTGAAGCCAGTATTTGTGACAACATAAGGAAAAGTACCCTTGCATCTCCAGGAACAGAGTTCAATTATCCTAAGGATCAGAATAAATATGTGGAACGATGGATATTCTGTGTACGAGCAGGAGTTTGTCGTCTGATGACCTGGGGTGTGGTTGAACATATAAAAGATCCTGGTCACCTTAGGGGGGTGACAAAGATATTGGTCCCGAAGGAAAGAAAATATGATGATATGATAGAATATGAAGCAAGATTTGCGGAAGAGGAGGTGACGAGTTTGATCGAGAACTCGACCAGAGGAGGAATGTAGAGAAGCAGGTGGACACCTTCTCCCTGGTCTCCACCCCCTTAGCACCATTCCACTGGAATGACAGATGAAGAGCCAAAATTGGGAACCTGTGCATGAATTCTTGCAATATTCCTGTGCCACGTCGAGTATATGAGAGACGTTATGCACTCAGGCAACAATTTAGAGTTTACCCACAAGCGGACAAAGTGGAGGAACGCTACCAAGAAGGATACCCCTTGCTGAGCTGTCAAAATGCAGCCATGAACAGAATGGATGTATGTTAAAACAAAGTCTGATGACAGCAAAAGAATGTCATACAGAAGATATGATATGATAGTTTATTTATAACATGCTTAATACCCAGAGATTTCTAAGCGAGGACCCGGGGATCGAACCTGTGTGGATCCATGTCGTCTTGTTTCCAAGGCGAGCACGTTGCCGCTGAGCTATCCTCCCTAGACAATTGATCCTATGCTGAAACAATATGATAATACTTAAGAATGATGATGTAACTGGAGCACTAAGAGAAACATGTACCCAAACATACAGTAATCATGAAAAATTAAGTAACTCACTGGTCAATAACTGTAAATATGCCATAATTTAAGGTAGAAAGAACATACAGAAGCTTAAACATTCAGCGTTTATGGCGACCATTAGAAGGGAATGGACAACGACTTATGTCAATCGACCCAACTACCTCAAAATATACGAACCCAGGATCCTGAAGGGAAAAGACGATGAAGAGGCTTTTTTTCCCTTGCAAAATAAAATAGTACATTGGCCTGGGACCAAGGATGCTATTTCGAGAGATGAAGGCAAAGTATGAAGGGAGTCCAATGAGCAGATCATGTGCCAAGGACATATTTCTCAAGATTAGGAGGAACAAGAACATTTACAGCTGCCAACTATTGGACAATTAAAAGCATATAAAGTTTATATGGAATAGAGTGAGCAAGTCTGTAAAAAACCAAAAGGAGCAACTGCACCCAGTATAATTGAATCAAACAGTTTTAAATACACTGTCGAAATTGACAAATTTGTGGTCTCTTAACACGTGACGAAGAGCTCACAAACAAGGGCTATTCATTAGGCTTGAAACTCAGATAAGGGTGTGCCTACACTCCCTTCAATGTTCCGGGACAGTGCAGACTGGCAAGGTCGATCTTCAAACAGAGGACACTGGCATGAGGCCTACCGATGAGAGAGGGTCCACTAATTGGGAAAACAAGGGGAGAGCTGACGTATCTCAAACCACCTGGGTTTCATTTCTGTGTACGTGCTGCTAGCGAGCCAAATGTCCCAGGTTAGATTTGGGTGACCAACCAATCAGAAAAGCCTGCCATGCACATTTACATACAATGTTGCAAATGACTATTCCACTGCCATATTATCTACTGTAATTAGTATACTGTGTATGTAGAAGTAGCTCAGCGTGTGTCCTACAGACAAGGTCCTGCCAATGAGAAACTAACACTCATGCATTCTATATGTAGAAATGTTCCCCTAATCCAATCCCACACATTGATAGATTTTTGTAATATGCCATGTACGATGGCATCACAGATGGTGCATTTAACATTATACAAGCTAAGTATAATGAAGAACACGTTATGATTTTGGATGCATCGATTTGATGAATGACGATTAACCATGCTTTCCTTCATTGAGATAAAAGCAGTATTTTACCATCTGCTTTGAATCTGTCCGGTTATTTGTTCTGAGGCATTTTATTTGTAATTTCATCTAGCACAGAGACGCTTCAAGGTGCTAGAGTATAAGTGTTTCGACCTACTCGGTCTTTATCAAGGCTGTGGCACAATTCGATTCTATGCTAATGGACAATTAGCGCTTGATGTGTACTCATTATTATTGGATCTATTTTACCAAGCGTTCTTGGGTCTCATCTGTTGTAAAGACCTGTCTATCAGGCAGTTAACTGTATGGTAGCTTGCCAATTTCCTGAAATGTTACTCCTATATATTAGGACTTAATAGTCTTTTTATTCAATGTGTAGTTGTGTAGGTTATCGCTTAATCCCTTCTTAAAAATGTGAATCATAATACTTTTTTCCATAATTTATGGATCATTCCAGTATGATTAATGACTATGAAAGATGAAAACAAGATTATAGCCCGCTGACTAAATAATGACTTAATTAATGCAATACTTAGGTCCAGGTGCCCTAGTGGATTTTGATGCATTAAGCAAAGGTATTATTTTATCTATTGTGTAAGTAAACAGCAATTGGGGTCCATTAGTGGGCAAGATATCCTACCTTTGCCCTAGAGGCGAATTAAATGTGACACCTTTGTGCTCCTTTCATGTTTTAGTATAAGATTAGCCTGGTGTTCTATTTTTTGCATCATTTTTGGTTCCCAAAACAATTTGGTGGTGTTAGCTTGCAAAGTCATCAGCATGTTTACCATAAACCGCTGCACTTCTCTTTTCAATAATATTAACTTCAATAATTAGATATTTGTTTCAGTTTTGTCACGTTTTCCAGTTTCCCTGAAAGAGAAACACAAGATCTGGCTCAGCAGTGTCTGTTATTGGACCTAAACCACACCATGCGTACTGTTAATATCGGGTATGTAGGCCACTTAGTTGAGTTTTTATATTTGCATGGAATTGGGAGATTTCAAAAGATTAGTTATTAGTCAAAGTATGTGTGAATAGCTCAAATATCAGGAATAGCAATCTAGTTAATGACTAGACCATTTCATACCTTGCTCAATTATTTTTATGTACTCATCATCCAAAGGTTAATCATGCTTAATATGTTTTCTTTTTTTTTATGTTATGTTATAGTTTTATTCAAAACTTTTCATTTATCCATACAGCCATACAATTGCAAAATTTACAGTAGAAAAAAAAGTTTCAGCACATTCTTTTCATTAACCATACTCTCCATACTCTCCATACTCTCTTATTTCGTTTTCCATACTACTTTAAATACTGCTATAAATCTACCATTTCAGATGTTTATGTATGTCCAAATACGTGTGGGTTTTCCTCTAGATTTCATCTTGTTTTAAATATTATGCTTGTTTGTTGTTTTCCAGCCATTTACGACATGTAAAGTAGTTTAATTGGAATGTGGACACTCTCGTCTCTAAAATCCATATTCAAAATCTTAACCAAATGAAATATGCATTCAGTCATAAATGCTGTATTATCTACTATAATCCTGAATGCAGCTGGAATTCCATAAATAGTACCACCATTCAACATTCATAAATTGAAAGATTAAACATGTTTTAACCATACACAACCCCATTCTTTTGTCACATTTTAAGGGGAAATGGGAATGGGATTCTCCCAACAATCATCTAAGTATTCAATGTAGGGATCGTTAGATGTTTCATAAGGACATCTTGGTTTGTATTCACCCATTACCAGTATTTTATCTGCTGGGTGAGGCATTGTCCATTCTGCTATCATAGTTGAGAGTTAATCTCTGACTTACATCAAAATACTTGTCCTGATGGGTTGTATATGTTAACTAGTATATTTTTCTTGATATGTACCGCCCTCTATGGATCCCCTCCCCTCACCCTCTTGTGAGGCAAAAGACCTTGGTATCATCTTTGACTCCTCTCTCTCCTACTCTCCTCACATTGCGGACCTTGACAAGAAGGCCCACTATCAGCTGCACCTCCTTAGAGGCATTATCCCTTTCCTTACCTTCCCCCAGAAACTCAACATCTCCAGAGCTCTGACCCTCTGTAGGCTGGACTACTGCAACGGGCTCTTCCATTATCTACCTATGTCCTACCATCTCCCCCTTTAAGTAATCGAGAATAGGACTGTGGCTCAAGCCCATGAACAGCATCTTTTCAGCCATAGAATCGCTCCACTGGCTACCGGTTGCTGCTAGGATCAAGTTCAAGACCTTCTGCATCATCCACAAGACTTTCTGGGGCCTGGGACCCCACTACATCCAACTCACTTTCCTAAATACCTCCCTGCTAGAGCCCTTCGATCTTCTAGCTCCAGCTCTTTCCAGATCAGGCAATTCTCTAAGCAGAGAGTGGGGGGTAGACCTCTCTCCTCCTCCGTAGCAGCCTCCCTCTGGAATGCTCTTCCTGCACTCTCAGGCTTGAGCCGGATCTCCTTAAGTTCCGGAAGTACCTCAAGACCCTCCTTTTCTCTTTTCCCCCCCCTCACTAACACCCCCATCTGCCTCATGGACTGGCTGCCTGGTTCCCTCTGAGTTAAACAGGGTACCAGGGCCCCCCGTCCCAGTGTACCCCCCTCCTTGCACTTAGCATATGGACCCTCACCCCTGAACCCCATGCAATCCCTGCCACTTGCCCTCCTGGCCTCCCCTTAGCACTCGCTTAGCCCCTGTTGCCTTTCACTTGCTCTCTCTCCGCTTTACTCTTCACTTCCCTTCCCACCCTATGCACTTTGCATTTCGCGCAGAATGGCACCTCCCACCCCCTGTCGCATTTCTTGTTACTGCACTTGCACAATCCAAATGTCACAAGACCTAGTAGGACTGTTAATGTTACTTTTCTCCCTTGTTCCCCCCCTCCTTTTTGTCTTGTGGTGCCTTGAAACACCATTTGTTGTATAGGCACCTTACACATTTCCAATAAAAATAAATAAAAAATGAAATAGAATGATGTTAATTCACCATGTTTCAGCAAAGTGAATTGATGGGTAACGTACTAAATGTGTAACAATTAGTGTCATCTGTCAACAAACCTCTTTTTGGTCTACGTTTTGCACTTCTGAGTGCTAGTTCAAAAACTGAATGTTTTTCATCACCATAGATTAGCATCATGGCCCTTACCACTAGTAAATCAACTATATCTTATGCTAATATGATTACATCCTATAAGTCCCTCTGATGCTTAAATTGTTATTCTACTTAGTATTTAGGTCTATTGGAGGGTGCCCAGTCTTAAAACTCACTCAGTATTGACTGGGGAAAAACATACCAAATAACCACTTATACCGTGGAGATCCTTCTGTTTAACTGGTAAGAAATCTATGGAGACTCACTTTACAACTAATCTTAAAGACAGAATTTACTATAAAAATTCAGGTTTTTGTGCAAAACCATAATTCAAAAATAAAGATTCAATCCCCTGTAAATTCTACAGTTAATGCATCAACTCATCTATTTACATGTCAAAGATGCAGACTCCAAAACCCCAAACACATTCCTACTCCATAAACAATGTGAAACACTCTACTATAGTACTACTGACTATAACATGGGTCCCAGAAAACCTTCACCGTGAACAATTCCAACATTCTTTTTTATTTATTTTTTAAATGTGAATTCCACACAGCTCAACTGGCTGTTGCGTCGACTCTGGGGTCGACACAACAGCCACCGGGGTCGACACAACAGCCAGTTGAGCTGTGTGGAATTCACATTTGTTTTTTTAATGATTGTTCATTTTTTGGTGATTAGATATTTTCATTCCTCAAATGATCTATGTGGACATTCAACGGCTGAGATACACTCAAAAGGTCTGACGAGAAATTATTTGTGGGACTCTTTTCCTTGGACGCTACGATTTGGAGAAAAAAATATGTTTATGTTTATTTGATTATTTAAGTAATGTTTTCCCCTAAGTTTAACCAACAAGCTTAGAACAAAATGTAGAGCTGACATAGATATATTACAAGTTATATCATGAAAGAACAAAGGATCTGGGGTATTTGGAATATTATCAACATCCTGAATTTTGTCCTTTTCTGCTTCTGCATACGTTTTCTTTCAAATTGCAGAGGGAAAGTTAGGTTCAAGCAATCTAACAATTGTATTGAGTTGTTGTCATCAGACACCACCATGGTGAGTGAAAGGACTTTCTAGGAGATGTATGTCCACCAACACCTCATCTGAGGGTAATGTTTATTTTTTAATCAATGTCCATATCCCTTCCACTTAGAGTCGTATCACTTAAGTTGGTTCTTTCCATATATGCCTGCAGTTTAAGTGGAGTTAACACTCGATTAATTCAGTCATTTTTATTCTGAAACAAGCTAGGCTGTATTTGAAATCTTGCACATTCAGAGCCAGTAATCTTAGAACCTGGGTCCTTTGGTATAATATCAGCAGAACTGATATTTGACGCTAGTGGAACAGCTCTACTGTGCAATTAATAATTAGTAAGTCATTGAATTTAGTGTGTTCTTTGTGTACAATGCCAAGTGGTCATTGGGTAAGGGCAGAAAGTCGTCACTGGGTTAAAAATTACTATGCTTGGCTGATCTTCCCCATCTGAGAGCATGCAATGACACATCAGAGGCAAAAATGCCATGTTCTCATTCACTTCATACTCGCTTTCCTACGATTGCCAGCATTATGGCGTGACAAATGTGCTTCTATTTTTCGGCTGGTGCACTACATCAGCACTTGACTTCTTCTAATAGTAATGATGGTAGTGGGGGATATGGCCTGGAATAATCTTCTGTTGTAAAAGGTAAAAGGGCAGCACTTTACTGACAGTCACCCTCTACCGGCAGGGGCGTTGCTAGGGGGGGGGGGTTTAGGGGGCTATAGCCCCTGATCTTTTGGTTGTAGCCCCGGATAGAATCTCAGGAGCTACAGCCAAAAGACTAGCTAGCCCCCAGTCCCAACAGTTCCGACATCAGCTTAGCCCCGGGTCTGTTCCAGACCTAGCAACTCCCCTGTCTACCGGGATCAGGTATCCTTCTCGTCACTTACTACGAGCTGCCACCACCACTCGCCAAAGTCCACAAAGCACAGGTTCGCCACGTCAGCACTTGACTTCTTTGAACAGTAATGATGCTACATATGTTCAGGGTCACACTAAACCAGCTCTTAGGCACAGAGAGCAAGGGGCGCACATGCGGATTAACCTTTCTAACTTCATGTGAAAACCCCAAGCATTCCAACATGTGTTAAAATTGTGTGAGCCCCTATGCTGAGCATAAACAAGGTGAAATAACATGTTCTGTGAGATTGTACCCACTTAGAAGCATCTACATCCCTGTTTTAGTTCACTGCACCTTTCCAGCAGAGACATTTCTGTTTGCATATGTCTTGTCGCCCACAAGGACAGTCTGGCACAGAAACGCTAGGGTGTTATAGTTCAGTGGCAATGCGCTTGTCTTGAAAGTAAGCTGATGCAAAAGCAGCACAGGTTCGAATCCTGGGTTCGCACTTAAAAAACTCTTTGGTATTAAGCGTGTAATAAATACTTATTATTAACTATAATAACGCTACACAATCCTCCTATGAGAAAGAGTACCAGAACCACCCTTACTTTTGTATCCGACTCTCCAAAGGCTGAAGAATAAATATGGTTCAAGGTTTGTTTACCATTTTAGCCATACATGATGTTTCATCAGGAAGGTGAAGACGGTACATAATTGGGATAACATAATCATATTTTAGATGATACATTGTGAGTATGCAAATTAACCCAAGTGCAATCCTTTTTTGCTCTTTGTCTTACAGGGCAGTGCTATTTTATGCAGAGACGTTTTTATGGGAGGGAAAAAGGGGCACTTGCTCAGGGCCCCCCCGCCTTGAAGGGTGGCCCACAAGGCTAGCTGATCTGAAGAAGTAAGATTCCATTATTCACCAGTCTTAGATAGCACGTCAGGATATTTTATGGGGTGCTACTGAGGCTCTAAACCCTTTGCCTTTCTGTGTTGGCAAGTGCATTCTGCATTGATCAATTCATCATGTATTGCTTTCTGCATTAACTGTGGTCACTGTAGTATACATAGTTTGTGTGTTCCTTATGGCACAACTCTGTAGCATTCTGTCCTTCTTGCGGGAATTACGTTGATCATGTGCAATAGGCAATGGTGAAATTCATACTGATAAATTGAGTGCCACAATGGTTCAGAAGTTAGCTCAGTGTGTGAAGCACCTATTTCAGAGATATGTGTTCATATGTGAAATTAGAATATCACATTCCTGCAAGGCTGGCAGAGCCTTTCCTATGTCTGAAGTTTATAAACCTGCCTGCATATATACTTGGTTTTTCAGCGCAACATCTGCTATTGTCAGCAATGTACCTGTACCAGATAGGGGTTGCTATAAAAACTAACATATCATCCGTATGGTGAAGGTCTAGAAATGTGTTTGTTCAGATGGGATGCTGTAAAACCTAGTCAATCGCCTCCAACAATGGCATAAACTGTTAGTCCAAGAGGTGAATAAATATCCAAATTGAAGACTATGGAACAACAGCGTTCATGTTTGTATCCTGGATTTGCCAGCAGACAATACAGTGATCCTGGTCAAATCATCTAATATATCTTACATTACTGTGCTGTCTTCTGTGAGGTTTGCCTTCTTGCATGCTGCTGGCATCGTTTAGCCCATTACTTGATCTTTCTTCTTATGTAGGCCATTTGGGTGGAAGGGTTGGTAGACAGAAGACAGCGGACCATATGTTACAGGCCTCAGGCAAGCATATTTTAAGGTCTGCTTGTTTGACACAAAAAACGGCTTGCTTTTTGGTAAAAGTTAAAGGTTTTTATGCACGTTTATAAATTAAAATGTCACAGGCCATTGTTTTGGAAGTATTTAAAGCTTTCAAATACAAAAGACAAATCCAGATTAAATTTGTTAAATAACATCGATTGGTATGCTGGTTCTTATATACCTCCTTGATGATGGAGAGAGTGAAGCTAGAATCATTCCCATTTTGTATAACACCCTTCTATAATATTTTGTTTAAAAATGGTCATGTTTGGTAATGTGATTTGTGTACTTTCCAAGTCAATTATTTGATATAAAATTAGATTGTTTTAGTTCATGGGAAGAACTATGCAGAAACTGCAGAGTTGGCACAAATCCCAGCTTCACCCCTTCACCGCTTAACCAATGTGTGATCCTGAGCATCGCATTTTATCTTGTATTGCCTAACCTCTCAATATTACCAGTCCCTAAACCTTTCAAAATTGTCAGCCCTTCTGAGTGATTTCCTTCTCATTGTATGATCTTCATAAAAGCTGTGTCTGTGGTTTCACTGTGGTAATTGTGAGCATGTTTATATCGCACACCACAGGCATTTGTTCCTTTGATATCTAATGGCAACACTATTTGAAAACCATATCCCACTTCTAATCTCAGTGTGTCTGGATAAAGACACCTTCCTGGTAGCTTCTAATCTGCCTCCACTATCCATGCGACGGTATGTGTAGCATTCCTTCCTTCCAATTGGTGGTCTCTATACATGCATGAGCACTTTTGCATTCTGTGAGGCAGCTGATGTGAGTTCTCTTGTCTATTATGGGTTAGATGTACATTTTACATACTGTCCTGCATTAATACTACATCTACCTTCCTGGATGTTATTGGTAAAAGGTATCCTGAATGTACTAGAACAGTAACCTTTTGTAGACTGCTCATGTTGGTCTTCAAATGCTACTTGTTTATCATTCTGATTAGAGCAAGACTGTAGAGGGCAAGGGGACTTAAAGGGAGTAAAGGTGTGTATTATGCTGCGAGACAGCATATCAACCTATAGGTTGTGAGCGCTACGGTGGGGGACGCAACCAGTATTCTTGATCCCTTAATTCCTTTGGTTTGGTGGAGGGGGGCACCAAAGATGCCCGTGCCCACGGGCCTCAAAAGTGCTTAAGATGGCCCTGATTTTATGCATAGCTTTATCAAAGCAAGACAGACATTTCCCAAGGTTGCAGACAACTACATACCAGGTTCCAGCCTTATTACAGATCATTTTTCTTCATCATTTTCAGAATGATCTGTACTGTGGCTTTCTTTTACTAATAATACACACTGGCGCAACGAGCCCCTCGCAGCCCACGTGGTGCAGGGGGCCCCGCTAGCACATGTCCTGGGAGGGGGCCCTACTTGAAGAAAGAAAAATGGATAAAAAATATTTTTTCATATCTTTTTTTAAATGTTTCCTTTTGAATTCACTCTGCATTCATAAAGAAATTATTTCTGTAACAGAAATAATTTCTTTATGAACGCAGAGTGGCTACAAAAAGAACCCCCACACTATGACATGGAAGACCCCAGGATGGAGGCCTCCATGTCATGGGGTCGGAGGAGCCCTATGACTTCAAAAAGCAATAGTTTATTTTTGAAGTCACTCTGCCATCATAAAGAAATTCTTTCCGTTATGATTCGGTCTTTAATGGGAATAATTTCTTTATGAAGTCAGAGTGACTTAAAAAAGAAACAATTTCTTTATGAACTAATAGGACACCCCTTAACCCCAGGACGTGTGTGTGTGTGTGGTGTATTTTGAAAGGGTGTACACTTAAATGTGTAGGTGGCTGCCTGTGTGAGTGTATGGTGATAGGGTGCACACAAATCTATGGGTGACTGGGTGTGCGTGTGTGCATGTGTGGTGAAAGGGTGCGCATTTAAATCTATGGGTGGCTGCCTGAGTGTGCCTGCATAGTGAAAGGGTGCACACTTACATGTATAGTGTGCTGCCTGTGTGAGTGTATGGTGAAAGGGGCACACTGTATGGGTGGGTGCCTGGGTGTGTATGTCTCTATGGTGAAAGGGTGCACACTTAAATGTACGGATAGCTGCTTGAGTGTGCCTTTATAGTGAAAGGGTGCACACTTAAATGTATGGATGGCTGCGTGGGTGTACCTGTATGGTGAAAGAGTGCACACTTAAATGTATGGATGGCTGGTTGTGCGTGTGTGTATATGGTGAATGGTGTGTGTGCTTGTGTTGAGGGGCGCAACAAAACCTACATTTCGGGGGCTAATCTTTCAAATGTTAGGAAAGGCGCTAACTTCATGGGTGGGGGAGGGGCAAACTTATTTGTGTGGGGGCATCTAACTTATTTACGCATTTTAATAAGAATATTCTAATGTAGCTTCAATGTTACAAGCAGTTAACTCTCTCCTTTAAGTCTGAAAGCACCCACTTATGGACTGCTGTGAGAATGAGTGGTCTCCTGTTCCCTCTCTACCCTTCCAATCACTCCCCTGGCATGCAAGTACTAAACCCAGATCACAATTTAAATTGCCTAAAAAATGTGGCATTTGAATGCAGGTACTAACAGTGAAATGATTTACGTTAGTAATTGCTGGGCCCTTGTTTTAGTAATTGCTCGAAACCCAGGTGCTGTTTAACATCTGTGTCCTGTTCTGACCAGCAACTGCTCTGAAAGTCAGCCAGGTTGAGTCAACATAACCCAAAGTTTCAGGGGGGCGAGGGGGGTGCTGAAGCCCCGTCTAAGTCAATGGTGTTATGCCACTACTTATGGTTAATGCCTTGATTACTTATTGGTAATCGTCATTACTCCTAGCCCTATTCTTCCTCGTCCCTGTACTGTACTTGTGTATGAGGCAGTACTTGTGTATGAGGCACTATGCCTCATACACAAGTCCTGGGATGAGGTAGAGGTACATGGAGGTAATGCCTGACTTAGCTACCTCTAATCTTCATTACTCCTAGTCCCACTGTTCCTCGTCCCAGTACTTACCTATGATGCAAGGAGCCTCATACGTAAGCTCTACGACAAGGAAGAGGGACTTGAACGTTATTCTGGGCCAAGGAGCTGATTTTGGAGTTTTTAGTGGGGGGCAGGAGGGAGAGGGGATGTTTCGGGGCGGGATTGTGCAATAAATCATAATGATTGTCCATGTCCAAGCTAAGCAGGCATGAAATGTGGTATTAGTGGCTAGAGAGGCATTTTGGTGCAGCCAGTCTAGTCATTCCTTAGTTTGGTATGAATGTTTTTCACTGCACATTTCTGTTAAAACATTCCAGCTAGATGTAATTACCAGGCTAGACTGGCATCTTACTGCGGCATTGTATATTTTTCTGGGCACCTGTGATAAAATGATATGATATGATAGAAGTAATTTATAACACGCCTGTGCACAAGTGTTTCTAGGCACGACAAGGGAGGGAAGATAGAGGGAGCACAAGACAGATGATCTTACCAGGCCTTGTGTCATTTAGATCGTGCAAGAGCGAGAACGAGAAATGCAAGTGGAAAGGGAGGGGGGGGGAGTGCAAGGAAGAGGGAAGGGGAAAACAGGGCAGTAATGCTCTGAGTAAGTGCACCCAGGGCAGTGAGGCTCTGGGTAGTACAAGGAGAACAAGGGACTGTAGGGTTACAGGTGCAGCCCCTAAATACGTGGTAGGCCCGGAGGCAGTGCAAGGGTGACTGATCAAGAAAGAGCCTGGACTCAGTGAGACTCTGAGGGTAGCCAAGCAACCAGTCGCTACAGCAGAGGGAGGCACCTGCAGAAGACAGAGATCTACCCCCCAATCTCTGCCTAGAGATGCGTCTAACCCTTAGAGAGTTGGCGGAAGCTGGGGGAAGGGCTTGAGAAGGAAGGTATTTCGGAAGAGAGCGTTGGATGTAGTGTGGGCCCTACCCCAGAAAGCCTTGTGGACAATGCAAAAGGTTTTGAACTTGATCCTTGCAGCCACCGGGAGCCAGTGGAGAGATTTCAGGGCTGCAGAGATACGATCCCTGGGCTTGAGGCCAAGGATAAGTCTCACAGTCCTGTTCTGGATTAGTTGCAGAGGGAGAGTAGAGGAAGGCAGATTGAGAAAGAGGTTGTTACAGTAGTCCAGCCTAGAGAGAAACAGGGTTCTGGAGACAGTGAGCTTCTGGGGGAAAGTGAGAAGGGAAGAGTCCCTTTGAGGAGCAGCAGCTGGTAGTGGAAGTTCTTGGTGACGTCCGAGATGTGAGGAGAGAAAGAGAGAGTGGAGTCGGAGATGACACCAAGGTTTTTTCCTCGCAGGAAGGCGAAGGAAGAGAGCCCGGGTGGGTGGCCAGAGTGAGAGAGGGAAAGCAGGGGCAGGGGTCCCAAAGAGAGGGATATCCGTCTTACTGGCATAAAGTCAGAGATCGTTGGAGGTGCACCAATCCTGAATCAAGGATAGACAGTCAGTAATGAGCGAAAGAGGAGAGGAGCCTGAAGGAAGGCTGAGTATCATCCACATAACACTGATAATTAGAGGAGAATGTAGAGATTAGGTGGGCCAAAGGGCCCAAGTAGAGATTGAAAAACCAGGATGAGAGGATAGAGCCCTAGGGAACGCCACAGGTAGAGAGAGAGAGGTGGCAGAGAGAAAGGGAACAAGTTGGATTGGACCTGGGAGGAGCAGTCCAAGAGGAAGGAGGTCAGCCACGCTACGGCCTGATCCGTGATCCTCAGGTTCTCACATAGTTGATTGATCATGATGGTGTGGTTGACTGTGTCAAAGGAGAGGAAAGATCAAGGAGGAGTAGGACAGAAGGAATGCTGGAATCAAGGTTAGAGAGAAGATCTTCAAGGGTTGCAAGGAGAGAAGTTTCCTCTTGCAGCTCTGAAGCTAGACTGATGGTCATGGAGACAACCAACTGATTCTCTGTGGAGAGTAAGCTGGGAGATGGCCAGATTTTCCAAGAGTTTACCCAGGAAAGGGGTGATGGAGATTGGGCGATATTACGCCGGGTGGGTAGGATCGGCAGACGGCTTCTTAAGGAGTGGGTGCACAAGGGAGTGCTTAAGGGGAGAGGCAAATGTTGCAGTGGCGAAAGAGTGATTACAGAAATGGCCAAGGCTGGGGCTAAGGTGTCAATATGGTCGTTGATGGTTCTGAAGAAGCAGGGGGTCACCTGTTTGGATGGCACTTTCATAGATCGGACTTGTCTAGAAACCTTGTCAGGTGTTGTCTGGGAGAAAGGTAAGAAAGGAGGAGAGGTAGAGATAATGAAAGGGGGGTCGTGAGAGGAAGTACGAGAGGAAGAGGTGATAGAGGACAGGATGTCCTGAGGTTTAGAGGAGAAGTGAGAAGCCAGAGCCATACAGAGGGCCTGGGAGGGAACAGGAGAGGTAGACACTGCAACAGGATTGACCAGTTACGTGTAGATTTGAAAGAGTTTGGCCGTGTTCTTAGAGGCCGCAGAGACCCGAGCTCTCTTCTTGATGAGTGTTATTGATTGGACTTGCATTTTGGTGAAACCAGTCTAGGTACGTCTAAATGTGGCCTGGCATGCTTTACTGCAATGTTGTTACGCATCTACACTGGTCTACATTGTGAAGCCAGTGGGACATGTTTTCAATGTGGCATGGCATTTTTAATAACAAAGCATTAATGTTCCTGTGCACTGTTGGTGACTTGCATATATTGGATTGGTGTTACCCTACAAAGCAATTGCAAACACTCTGGTTTTTTAGCCACGTTTTCTCAGAAAGTCTCTGTATATTGCATTAAAACACAAATGTATATCTTTCACCTAGTACAGTGTGTGTCATACCCCTTCAGCAGCACGTTTGTGCGTATTGTGCAAGCGTAATCATCTAGGACAACCCAGAGTGTAGCACGACCCGTGATTTGTTGCTGAGTTGGGGGGGCCCCCTCAGCATAGCTCGCAGGGGGGGGTCCACATTTTGTATTACGCCACTGATAATGCCACTCTGCACAATCTAACAAAAAGGTTTGCGGGACATTTGGGCTAATCTACATGCATACTCACAATGCCTTGCTGATGTGGCTGATGTGGCTCTGGACTGGAGGTGAACCTCCAGCAATGCTTACTGGGTGGTGCTGTGGCAAGTGTGAATTTTATCAAGTGGATTATTCTATCTTTTGGAAGAAAAGGCAGTTTGAGCTGACTGTTCAGTAGGCAAACAAAGTAGTAAAAATGAATTATTTTCACATTGCTTGCAACATGCAAGTTATGATATGATATGATATGGCATTTGTAACGTGGCTATACACAAGTGTTTCAAGGCTTGACGAGGCAAGTGCAAAGAAGGGGTAGGGGGAAAATGCAAGGGGGAAGGGGAGGGGGAAGTGCTGTACATGAGATAAAAACAATAACAAGAAGTGTGGCCAGCAGGTGGCAGTTGCTAGGCTAGGTGCAGACAGCAGTTGTCCAAAAGTGCAGGTAGGGGGACTGTAGGGTTACAGATACAGACCCAAGTGCAGAGGTTGTCGGGAGGCAGTGTGGATGTGCAACTGGGCAGGCAGGGACCTGGGCCCGAAATTAGAGGGTAGTCAGGTGACCAGTGCAGTATCAGATAGGAAATCAGCAGGAGAGAGGAAGAGAGAAGATAGAAGGAAAGAGGAAGGTATTTAGGTGATTCCGGAACCAGAGATGGTTGTCCTCAAGTTTCAGAGAGGCAGGGAGGCTGTTCCAGAGGGAGGCCCAGCCAAAGAAAAAGATCTACCACCAACTTGTTGCTTGGAGAAGCGACTAGCCCTGAGGGAGTTGGATATGGGGGAGCGAAGAGCTCGAGTATGAAGGTATTTACGAAGAGAAAGTTGGAGATCATGAAGACCCATGCCCCAAAAGGCCTTCTGGACAATGCAGAGGGTCTTGAACATAATCTTTGCAGCCTCTTAGAGCCAATGCAGAGATTTCAGTGCTGGAGAGATGCTTGAGGCCAAGGACAAGTCTCGCAATCCTGTTCTGGATGAGTTGCAGAGGATGGAGAGTAGAAGCAGGCAGATTTAGAAAGAGGCTTTTGCAGTAGTCCAGCCTAGAGAGAACCAGAGCTCTAGAGACAGTGAGCTTCTGGGTGAAGGAGAGGAAAGGAAGAATATCTCTGAGGTGGTGCAGTTGGTAGTTTGACTTCTTAGAGATGACAGAGATGTGAGGAGAAAAGGAGAGTATGGAGTTGAAGATGAAGCCGAGGGTCTTAGCCTCAAAGGTGGAAGTAGGAAGAGGGCCAAGGGAGGCCAGCCAAAGAGTGACAGGAAAGGAGGGTGCAGGTGTGCCGATGAGGAGAATCTCTGTCTTAATGGCATTAAGCCAGAGATCGTTGGCGGCACACCACTCCTGAATAGCAAACAGACAGAGATGAGAGAAGGAGAAGAGGTGGCAGAGGGGAGTCTGAAAACAATCTGAGTGTCATCCCCATAGCACTGTGAGTTGGAGCCGAGAGCAATGATGCGGTGGGCGAGAGGTGCCAGGCATTGGTTGAACAGCCAGGGAGAGAAGTTAGACCCCTCGGGAACACTACAGGTAGAGAGTGAGATAGAGGAAAGGAAGGACCCAAGTTGGCCCTGGGAGGGCCGATCAGAAAGGAACTAGGTCAGCCAGGCCAGGGCCTGATCAGTGATTCCCAGGTTATCACAGAGAGGATTGCGCAGGATGGCATGGTTGACCGTGTCAAAGGCAGAAGAGAGATCGAGTAGGATGAGGACAGAGGGGAGATTAGAATCAAATGTTCAGGAGAGCTGTTTCCGTGCTTCTGGCTGCTCAGAAGCCAGACTGATGGTCAGGGAGACAACCAACAGATTCAGTGTGGAGATTAAGCTGGGAGTTGGCCAGCTTTTCCAGGAAAGGAGTGATGGAGATCGGGCTATAGTTAGCCATGCAGGAGGGGTCGGCTGAGGGTTTCTTGAGAAGACGGCGCACAAGAGAGTGCTTCAGGGGGAAGGAAAGGCTCCACTGGCAAAGGAGTGGTTGCAGAAGTCAGCCATGACAGGAGTGAGGGTGTCAATGTGGTCCTTGATGGTTTTGGAAGAACAGGGAAGAACCTGTTTTGAAAAGACTTTCAGAGATCGGACTTGTCTACACACCTCGTCAGGGGAGAACAGAGGAAAGGAAGAGAAAGAGGGAGGAGAGGTGGCCACAGGGGGTCCGGAGGTAGAGGATAGAATAGAGGGAGGAGGAGAGGATGAGAGGGTGGACAGGATGTCCCCGGTTTTAGAGATGAAATGAGAAGCCAGGGCCGTACAGAGGGCCTGGGAAGGGACAGGAGAGGTAGAGACTGCAGCAGGATTGGCCAGCTCCTTGAAGATTTTAAAGGGTTCGGCCGAGTTGTTAGATGACTTAGAGATGCAGGCTTGGATGTGGGCTCTCTTCTTAGTGCAGACAGAGAGCCGCTATTGCCTTTGGAGAAGGCGGCGGGCCAATTTGTCAGAGGATGCGCAAGAAGCTAGCCATTTCCTCTTAGCCACCCTGCACTTGCATTTAAGGGTGACGAGGTCAGAGTCATACCTGGAGTTGCACTTGGATTTGGGCTTCAAGCGGATCTTCACGACAGGGGCATGAACATCAGAGGTATCAGAGATAGAAGAGTGGAGCATGGAAAGGGCTGTGTCAGGGTGTGAGTCAGCCAGAGGAGGAGGAGGGGGAGAGAAAGTGGTGGCAAAAGCCTCAACTGGCACACGCTTCATGGGTTGGATGTTCGAGAAGGTAGGTAGCAGTGCTGGAGTTGGTTTGGCCTGAGGGGTAGAGAGGGAGAGATGGGAGGAAAGGAGAAAGTGATCACTCCAGGAGAGAGTGGTGGTGAGGAAGATAGAGAGGGGGAGGTCTGAGGAGATCAGAACATCCAGAGTGTGCCCTGCAGAGTGAGTTGGGCCAGAGGGGAGAATAGAAAGAGAGAGAGAGAGTTGCAGAGGTTGCGAAAGAGTCCAGAGGAGGGACAAGAAGCATCCAGGTTGATGTTTAAGTCTCCAAGAAGGAGGAGTTAATTGGTCGAGGCCAGGAGGGAGGAGGAGAGGTCCGCCCACTCAGAGAGGAAGGAAGTGATTGTAAGAAGATTCAATTCAACACTACAGCTAAGTCAATGCCTAGTCTGGGATACTGAATGGAAACCCTTATTGGTATATCTTTATGTCCAGTTCATGAGTTCTGGATGACTACCCCTATATAACACCCCTCTCTTAGAATCCCCCTGACCCCACTGAGCCAAGAAGTAGTTCTGTTTTGCAAGTTTAAAAGGTTTATTTGAGAAATAAGACAAAATATAGATACCACGCTTTTATAATAAATTAATAATCGATATCGCCCTTATAAATATAATGTTAATCAACAATGGGTAATCTGACACTAGCACACTTCTTTATAATCAATGAGGAGTTAGTATAGGATGGATCAAGTAGCAAATATACTTTTATGATTTCAAGGGAAAAGCAATGAGGAATAAAATGCAGTACAGAAATACTTGAGATGATTTTAGCAAAAGATAATATAATCACTTTTTTGCTGGCAATTCACCCCCCTCCCCTATGCAATGTAAGACATGGAAGTAGATGGAACGAGGAGCAAACAGTTCTCAGGAATGCAATCAAATACAATACGAAATTCAGTTCCCCCCCAGCAAGCTTAGAGAAAACCGGTATGAGTTTTAAAACACAGGCCCAAGTGCTTTGAATGTGGTGGCAAAGAAGTGAGAAATATGCTGAAAATGCTTTTAATTCCCTTTAGGAGGTTCAGGGTGAGTGAGAGATACTTGGGATGAGTTCAGGCTCACTTTAGCAATGATTCAGAGATGGTGATTAAGAGGCAAACGAATTTTTAGCAAGGAAAGAAATGACTGCTGATGGTTACACGTGGCTGGATTTTTAACCAAATCGCAAATCGCGGTAAAATTCGCGAGTGCGTGAATTGTGATTACGGCAAAAGTATAAGGAGCAAGTCGCTTCTAGGTTCGTTGGAAAGCAGAGATCTTTCAGAGGAAAGTTAAATTTCGTTCCTATCCCAAACGGTTCCAGAGATACGGACGATTAAATAAAGGTAGTTTTTCGGATTTAAAGTAAACTCAAAATGACAGGTGACAGCTTGCAGCTTCAGAATTGACAGGTGACAGTTGTGCAGCTTTACAAATGACAGATGACACGATTTCTAGGAGGCTGTTCTACTTAGGTTAAAATAGTTTGGATTAGATTATTTTAACTAAGAGATTGGTTCTGCACAGTTCTGCTAGGTACTCACAATATAAATCTGAAATAGGCCTCGCCACGGATCTGGTCAGGTTTTGGACTGGACTCCAGTTCTAGTCTCGGCACTTCACAGTGGTCTGGGTCAGCTCTCTGGTTCTGCTCACAGCGGTCTGGGTCACTCTGGATCTCTGGTCTGGTCTGTCCGGATACAGCAGTCTCTGCACGGCTCCTGGATCTCTGCACTGGTCCTGGCAAAAGTTCTTGGCAAGGGATTCAAGCAGTTTGCCCGGCTGTGAGTAGCTTGCAATGATTTGAGGCCTGCTGCAGAGAACTCAGCTTGTGGTTTTAGGCCTCTGATTTAGGTTCTAAAGTATAAGTTCTAGGTTCTGGAGTATGTAGCTGGAGTCAGTCTGGAACTGGTATCTTCTGGATGTTGTGTGGTCCGGCAAAACGCTCCACACAACCGGATTTGAATGTCCTCTCTAGCTTCCAGTGGCTCTTTTTATGTCTTTTGAAAGTGGGTGTGTGCGCAGCATCACTAAGCCAGCCCCTCTCTCAACTGATCATTGGTCAAGCTTTTCTCTCTTCCTTGATAGGGGAAAGGAAATGTGAGTCATGGTGATGCTGTTTTATGGCCTGCAGAAAGGACACTCCCCTGTCAAATTGCACACAAATCTATATTTGACCCAAATACATATTCCACAGATACACAGTTGTTTGTCATTGCATACACACATCATGCATTACTGATGGGAGGCACTGTTCCGACCCTGGCGTTTCTAGGAGCTTGGGTAAAGAAATGGCAACTTTTTGCGCTTTTTAGTAGCTTTCCCCATATCAGATTTTTCTCCAAATTTATACAATTGTGTGCAAGGCATGTGGGCATTTAGATAAGGAAGTGTCAGATTTTTAACATGCATACCTTTAGAGTAACAGCCTCTTTTCCGCTCGTAAACCCCCAGATCATACCACCGGGTCCTAAAACCTCTTAAAATGTGGGCAGAAAAATCACAAGAATTATGGTATCATTTAGATAATTTTGACAAGTCTGCACCATGAGTTATACATCTTTCTTAAAATCATATTCTGGCCAACAGGGGTGTGTCTTCCCAGGTCACATGGTGGAGAAACCAGTTTATCCACTTTCTTTAAGCTCAGCCTGCCCTCAGAGGGGGCTGCCACTCCCCGTTTCTGCCAAGAGGAAGCCACTTTACGACCCCCCCAATAAACCATCTGCCTGAGTCAAGGAAGGGCTTTGTTCAAAAGGAAGCCATTTACGACCCCCCCCCCCCCATAAACCATCTGCCTGTGCCCTTTGTTTAGTTTCCTGCAGTCCCCCAATTCAATCAGAGAGTGTGTGACCTCCTTTTGGCAGGGGCAACAGAATGCAGCCAGGCCTGGGAACCTGCTTGATCAAGTTTCAACTCCTGTGGGGGTAGATGTCAGGCAGAATTGGAATCTCTTTAAGCCAGTTTTTAGCTACATGTCATTTTGGGTTCCCAGTTTAAATCAAACTTACAATTTTTACACATGCAGCTAGAATGCTGATTCTAAGTTCAAAACTATGACATTTCAAAAGTGACAAACTATGTGACACTCAAAAGTAGGTCACTCATTTATTCTAAACATTTCGATTTTAGTGTCTTTCAGTTCAGTTTAGCACTCAGCCAGTCTTGTTATCAACATTATTTTGGGCTCTTCATCTTCCCAGATTTTGTAGGCACACAAAACTTCATTCTGCCAGATGTCTGCTGGTGTTCAGTGAGATTTTTGGATGTGTTGCAATGTTTGAAAATAGGCATTTTGAGCTGGCATTCAGAGAAACCAAAGGTAATTTTAAAGCGTTTTTTTTTTTTTTGCTAACAAGCGCTGCTGTTTTACCTTTGGCACCCATTCCACTCATGGCACCCTGGCCCATCATGCTCGCATTGGTGGGTGGCAAGTTAGGCAACCATTTTGGTGTGCGCACAAACTGCGTGGTTCTCTTGGATTCTGGCGCACATGTGGGCTTTTTGGCCATCTTGGATTTTCTAAGCCCACAGCACCAAATGTTGCAGCATGATAGCTCAAACGTGGGTCAGGACACCCAACATGATCTGACCAGGAGGCCGATAGATAGTAGTCATGGTAAGAGAGTGGCCAGGAGAGAGAGAGCCTGCAGACAAGGCATTTGAAACAGAAGTAGGCCTGCATAGGAATGACAGAGGCAAGAATCTACTCCGGGAAGATCAAGGCTACACCTCCCTCTGGAACGGCTGGATCTGGGCACAGAGAGGATCTTGTAGCCATCAGGTAGTAGAGTGTCAAAGCTCATGAAAGAGCTGGCCGTGAACCATGTCTTGGTGAGACCGAGGACATAGAAATGAAGTTCTTCCTGGAGGCGGTAGATGTCAGAGGAGTGTTTGACAGCTGAGCGAGAGTTGAGTTTAGGTGTGCACAAGAGTAATGTTTCAAATGTCGATGCAATGGTGAGATTTGATTTTGAATAATGTTCTCTCTGTACCTCATTACAAGATTGGCAGCATTGGTAAAAACAGGCAGTTTGAATGTTACTGCCTTATTGTGTTGCCCTAAGAAAATAAACACATGCTTGTGAGGGGAAGTATAACCTCTACTCACAATATGGCACCAATACTGTCACTCCCCATTGAAGTCCTACAGGACTTCATAATGCGGAGTAACCCCCTGGTAGTAACAGAAATTCAGTTAGGCAGCATTGGTAGCAGCAATAACGCCAAACTCCCAATGAGGTTCTTTTGAAAATAAGGACATCTGATTTGGTGTACTTTTATATTATGATAATGTGTCCTTTTGGGGGGAGGAAAATACCCAGAGTCTGATTGTCAAACATCCAGAAAGGTTTCAACATAACTTTGTTTTTAAAGTTCTATAGCATAGTATGCAATTGGTTTGGCAGAGTTATTTGTGTTGCTTGCATATTTCCTTAAAACCTTACTTTAAAATAAATGTAATCTACTGATGCTGTACACAAAAACCTGAGTAATTTAAATGTTTACTTAAACAGAACCACTGAGAATATCTATGAACAGCTTTTCGTTCCATCATATTTTGAGAGCCTACTGTGCTGTTGCAAAAACCTAAAGGCCATATTCAAATCAGTCTTAGTCAGGGGCAGCCTAGGTGGGACTCCCAAATGAGAGCCCTTCTGCACAGGAACAAAAGTAATCCCAAATATATTTAAGCTTTGTTGGACATCATCAAAGAGAATTATCATGGCAGATCAGGATCAGATCTCATGTCTGGACATAACCATGCCACTTAGGGTTACTCCAAAAAGCAATGGATGGGAAGCCTTTTATCCCATTAAGAACGCAGGCATCCAAGCACTTTGGGTTGGATTGGGACCAAGATGGATTGGCATATGGTTTCTCTTTTCTGTAATGGAACGGGTTGCCACCCAAGTTACCTTTCCAGAAGGTTCCAGTCCTATCTACAATCAATGTGCCCAGAATCAGCCACCTTGACCTTGTCTTCATCTATCCAGGAAAATCCAACAAATCAAATCTAAACTCCACTCTTTCAGATACCGTCTCACGACACCTATGGACTGAGAGAGACTTCCTTGATCGCCAGGCAAGACTCCCTTCTTCCACTCGGCAAAAGGAAATTGTGGTCCGCTTGGCAATGTTGGTTAACGCCTAATTCACTAGACTTCGAATGACACTGATGACCAATGGCTAAAACCGGTCCCCACACCCATGATTCTGTTGTATGGTAAAATAATGACCTTTAACAGCAAGCTGGATCCTCCATTCTCGGATCACAAACTTCTCCATGTTTATTTGTCCTCCCGACACCTTCGTCACAGTGCTGTTAAGCTGCCCTAAAACAAAATATAGTGCTGCAAAATTCTAAATAAGTACAAATAAATGATGTAATGCAGTTCGAGTATTCCATGATACGAAGCTTGAGGTTGCCTCTGAGAATGTGCCCCTTATTAGCAGGTGTAGTATAGAGACACGGTTGTGACCCTATAGTGAAGGTTACATGACACTCAAAATAGAAACATGCCAAGACGTTTTCCTTTGTGACATTGGTTCTTATCAATGAAAGTTTACCAAATTTCACCTGTAACTGAAGATGTTCTTGGATCTGAACATTCAGGCCTAATTTGCCAAGTTTCACTATTTTCATTACCAAAATCGATGCTGAAAAAACATGTTTTTTGCATTTCCATTTGCAACTTTTAAGACCCATCTATCCCGTATCCTGAAGATGCAAACTTAAGATAAGATACTCACTTATTAAGAAATAAAATGTTTCTATGTTTCCGTACTTGTGCAGTAGGATTGGAAGGACAAAAGAAAATAAATATATTGCTGAAATCCCACGCCCATCCCCAACCCATGTCCATACAATGGCAATCCTACTGCTCTCGCCGAGGCCCCCACTATGCCCATGCCTGTGCTTTAGGCTGCAGCTGGTGGGCCGTTACTGTTAAGACGGATTTCTGAACTCTGTCCTGGAGGCGCAGAGGTTCAGAAGAACAACCTAATTACTTGGAACAGGGTAACCTCTGGACAAGCCAGGCCAATCAGGATAGCGATCGCGGCGGTCAAGACTAGGTCTCAAGAGGGGTGAGGGTGACTGAAAGCCCGCAATGAGCACACAAAGCAAGGACACTTACAAATTACTCCAAACAGGTGTTATATTCAAAATATATACACATTTATTCCAAGGCCTTTGCAACAATGACCGTAGCGAGAAATCACAATAAAACTCTAGGAAACCAACACATACCATACCAATACAATATATATACAAATACAAACGAGTCTAAAGCGTTAGATGCACGAAATGTGTAGTCCACCTAGAAGGGGAGGAAAACAGGCAGTGCGAAATAATGATTAGACCCAGTCTGCCTTCAGAGGCACCTAACTAAAAGGAAGTCCAAGCCCTACGAAGAGTGGAGCCTTGTGCTCAAAAGTAACTGCACACGGTGGTGCCAACGGGCAAAAAGGGGAGTCTCTTCGAGGGAATCAGGCAGTTCAGTTCAGTGCACAAAAGAAGATGAACAGAGTTCCGCGACTCAAGCGCAGCCTCCACTGTGGGCAGAAGCAGAGCGCGAGTACGGAAAGGCGTGCTGTTCGACACAGCGGGGAAAAGCTATGGGCTCCTGCAGGAGGGCGACCAGTTCCTAGCTATGCTACTCACCGGTCCCTGATGCAAGCAGACCCAGGCTTCTCCGCGTCAGTTTCAGTGCTGGCAGGTTCAGGGGAGCAGGGGACGTCTCGTCGTCGTGTAGATTCTGCAGCAGCAGAGTTGAGTTGAGGGCGTCCCAAACGCAGTGAACCCGCACAGTTTGTTAGCACAGCAGGGCAATGGAGCGGCCGTGTGTATCTCAGCCAAATGTACACTACTCACTTCAGACCTGGGAATGCCAAGTGTACGAATCGTGTGAGAGTGACAAGGACTCGAAATACAACACAACCTGACGGCGATTACAGAGCAAGACTCCTGGGTAGGCTGGTCAGTCTGCTGGATGGCCCACAGACACTTCCGAAGGCTTACGTGCAGGAGATGGTGAAGATGCCGAGAATAGCTGTCCCCGCTATTCCAAGGGTCGAAGTACCAGTACAGGCCTTCTGGTTCGATCAGAGGTAGAAAGGGTTTCACAAAGCGACAGCAGTGCAAAGGAGCAGTCCTTCAGCGGGTCACCAGCGATTCCTCGGTTCAGCCTTGTGGTTGCAGGATACTTGACTCCTGTATTCCTTTGTTCGTGAGAACTCAGGAGATCGACCTGGTAGTGGCGTTTCCAGCCCCCTCTTATCCACGGTTCCCTTCGCGCCAAAACAAAGGGGACCCAATGGGAGATCCGCTCATAAAACACTCACACCATACGTGGACCTATCACGGACCACGGTGGTCCCAGGCATTCATACCACACTAGACTCTCTGGCACCCAGGATGTGTATTGGGACCAGACATCCCTGCCCACATCCTGGAGGCACACACAAGGCCTGTAGAAGCCCGCGAAAGCATCTGTGTTTCGCGGGAAAGTACATGCCCAAATAAGGAAGGCCCCGGGTCGGCTCGACCTGGGGAAGGTAAAGGGGGCAAGACGGTCAGCGGACAGGACAAAGGAGCCTTGTGGTCTGGCCATTTTGGGAGCCAGGCCACCATTTTGGGCTAAGTGCGAGAAACGCTCTTAAAACGCCAAAAGGAGCTCAAAAACACAAGAAACGATCGCTGCCACCATTCCCGTCCGTGATTCACTTGCACCGCTCATTTACAATCCAAACAGAGTACCTAGGGCCTGTAGAAGACTAGAGACCCAAGAGAGCAGTAACTTAGCTTACAGTGCCCTCTTGTGTCATGTTGCACGAAAGCTGCAACATGATAAAGAAACTACGGAAAAGAATGTTCCCCGGTACTGACTGTCTTAAGGGCATGTCAGTTTCCCCATAAGAATGGAGCGAAAGCCCAGAGGAGTGCGGCAGAAGGCTGCACTTCTCTGGCAAAGTCTAGATCATGGTGAAAACAACAGCAAAAAAGTTTAGGGTTGCCACATGGAAGGAAAATTACCCACAATTAAGAAATCTTTCCTAACAGTTACCACCGCTATCAGCTCACTATAATTACCTTGCACACTCCGCAGTTCTGATAGACACATTGGGCCTCATTACGAGGAAGGCGGTAGAGGGTTAACGGCGCTGGTAGAGCTGCCCGCGCCGTTAATCCTCTACAGCCTCATTACGAGGTCTGCTCGCGGGTCATTGACGGTCCCGTTGTTAGCATCCTCCAATGGGGATGTACCGGGTCCGGGTCCCGGGAAAGGGAATTACCAGGCCCTCCAAGGTCGGAATGGCCCGGTAATTCCTCATTCCCGGAACCCGGACCGGTATGAGGGGTAGCCATGCTGCTAAAAGCGGCATGGCTACCTCCATACTCATAATGAGGCCCATTGCATTATTAGTCATTGTTAACCCACTTTACACTCTAAAGTTACCACAATTATCTTAAAACTCCCCAACCCTATTGCTCTGTACAGCAGTCCAATGGCCCTGTTGACTATATGTTCATGATAACATTGCCACCACTCCTACACAATTATTTAATTGCATACTATTGCAAATCAAGTAGTTCAGCTATCTTCATATGGAAAAGTTACTCTGCCCCTTAAAATAAAGTTCCTGACTCAATTAATTCGTGGGTTTTTCAGTGGCGCTCGTTGCATGATGGATAGTTGGGTGGTGCCACCCATCCCATCATTGATGGGAGGAGTGACAAATGCAGGATGCTGACAGGTGTGCAGCCTAACAGCTGAGTAATTGACCAGCTGCCAGGCTGAGCATGTGGGAGCGCTCTGCGGGACACCAGTAACTTTGTGCATGCAGGGACAGTGCATGACCATAGGCTCCCATGTGTGGCAAAGTGACAAGTTCAACCATGCACAAATGTGTGTCCAATGGAAGAGTGGGTTTGCAAAGTGTTTGAATGTAATTGTATGGATTCAGGGGGCAGAGTGGATTACATGGGCAAAGCAGGGGAAAGTGGAGGTATTTCTGTGGGCAATGACTGCAACAGGAGGCCATTCATGGGGCTGTAGGGCCGGTGCATGTGGCATACCGATTGATACAGGGTAGATCTGAGATTTTAAGGCAGATCTGGGAAAATAGGGGCAATGGGACATTTTGTATAGCAATTTAAGGCACTATATGAGAATTTCTGGGGGCAATGAGTGTCACGTGGAACAATGGGTGTCACGTCGACTAACAAACGAAATTCAGGAGGCAATAGGGTCGTTTGGACAAAGAGCGTGACTTGGGGCAAATTATAGGGCAGTAGCCTATGGCATAAGGCAGTTCTAGGGTCATTAGGCGTGACATGGGCAAATCAGCAGGCAAACGGTCAGCTCTGTGAGCATTGAGGGGCAAGGGGCAATTCAGCGGGGCATATCTGGGGCAATGGAGATGACACAGGGAAAATTAGGGGACACTTGGACATTACATGTGTGAATTCAGGGCACTAGAGGGGGCAGTTTTGTGGAAATGAGAAAGATATTAGGCATATCAGAGGCGGTGGATTGTCACATGGGCCAGTATCTGGTGTCAATGAATGTGACAAGGGACAAATCAGAGGTCAGCGGGACCGTTCTGGGTAAAATAGTGCTATGGGACAATTCACAGAGCAGAGGGACATGACACTTGCAGGTAATGAGATTGACACAGGCTAATTAGCGCGCAATACAGCAATTCTGTGAGCAATGACAGTGGCATGGGGGAATGCAGGGACAATTAGGTCATTCTTAGCACAATGTCAGTGACACAGGAAAAATCAGGGAATAGATGTCGTGTGACATATGTAGTTATAAGGCCTATGAGAGTGATGTGGGGCCAATGAGAATGCTATAGTGGTTAGTGTTGTGGGAAACTATATCTTCACGAACAAATAGGAGTTGGTGAGATGTTACATGGAGAAGCTCTAAGAGCAAATCGGGGGCAATGGGTAAATTCTCCAATTCTCCTCTGGGAAAATAACGTGGTATAGGATAGATCGGAGGGCAGATATACATTAAATAGGGCCGCTCCTTGGGCAATGAGATGGCATGGGGAGAATTAGGGTGAATTTCAGGAAAGTTCTGAAGGAAAGAATTAAGGCTGTGTGTCATGACATGGGACAGTACTAGGGTACCTGAGAGTGGCATGAAGCAGACCAGGGGGAAATTTAACAGGTCTGGAACAAAGATTATGATATTTCCAAATCTGGACTCAGTAGAATATCACAAGGCAATGAGAATGGAGCATGATATAAGTCAAATAAGGGGCAATGGTTTAATTCCAAAGCAGTAGGGCATGGGACAATCCCAGCAATGTGAGTGACATGGAGCAATTCAGAAGAAAATCGAGCAGTTCTTGGGCAAAGTGAATGTTACCTTGACAATGTGCTTATCTGGACGAACAAAGATATGAGACTGTTGAGGCTGGCATCACCATTTTTTTCATGCATCTGTATTCCCCCCAGGGGTGTTGCTAGGTCTGGAAAAGACCTGGGGCTACCCTAAAGTCTGGACTGTCGTGTCTCGGGGCTGGCAAACCTTTTGTTTGTAGTGCCTGAGCTTTTATCTGGGGATACAACCAAAAGACCCGGGCTATACGCCCTCAGCCTCCCCCTAACAACGCCTCTGATTGCCCCTAAGAGAAATGTGACGCATGTTTAACTGCTTAATTGCAGAGGACTGCAGAGAACATGGACATCCACATCCTAGGGCGACCCACTAATTATGTGGCCCTTCCTTGCTGCATGATTTACTGATTCGGGCAAACAGTTAAAAATGTAATTCCAGTGTTTCCCCAGCAAAACCTACCATGATGCTGGCATGATAATGCGTTTTACTCAGGTAACACATTCCCGGCTTTCATTATATTGCCATTGTAAGTGATTTCGATCCAGCACACACCCAAGTCACTCCCATCATGTAGTGCGTAAATTAAACCCTTATTTATTTTTAACTATAAGTTCAATATTCTGAACGATATACCACTCATATCACACCCTTCTCCTGAGACCCCCCGGTCACACTGAACCAGGAATCAGGCTAGTTTGAAAAGGTAAATATTTATTTATGTATTTAAAATGTAATCGCAATCTATTTTAATAGGTCACCAATGGGGTGACAGAACACTGAATAATATCTTTAACACACTAGGAATCAAGTAATGAGCACAAGAAAATGCAGCACAGAAAAGAATACTTTTGGTTTGGTTTGAACAGATGGCACTATGGTTAAGGGTTCTACCTGCAACACCCCTTAAACTCTCAATAGGCAATTAAATAGATGTGAGGAGAGAGCAGGTATTCAGGAATAGCACAAATCAAACAGACTATCACTCCCATCTTCCCCCTTCAAACACAAGAGAAAAACGGAATTGACTTTTCAGCTGTCAGAATGGCTTTGAATTTTTCTTTGGAATTGGCTGAGCAAAAACACCAAATGTGGACAAAAATACTTAAATTATTATACATTTCTATGGGAGCCACTTTGAACAGTTGCACACATTCACAAACAATGATTTAGTCAAAAGAAAAGATTTGAAAACATTTGAAATCTCGAAGTCCAAGTGGGAAATAATTTAAAGCTAATTCGCACGTGTAAAACCTTTCACAATTTCAATTTGCTTCAAACTTTTCCTTGCACGCTTTTTGCTATGACGGGTGAATCACACTGTTTGCGGTTCTATGGATGGCTAAGGATGTTACGATGTTAGGTACAAGTAGGAGTTGAAAATTTGCCTTTATCATAAAAATCATAAAAACTGACTGAGTTATAGAGGTTTTAGTAGTAGGCATTTTTTTGCAAAATAGGCACGAGAATGGAAAACAGAATGCACTTTTGAAAATGGCAGATGGGTTTGATTACATGATATTATGACTATGAGAAAGCGAATGCCACTGATGGATCTTACAGTCACGTGATCAGCGTAACCCGCCTGTTGTGGATACTCTACTTCTTCCTGTGATTTACTTTTCCTAATCAAATCAATGAGAAATTAGGGCTTAATAACACAGATGAGAAAAGAGTCAGCGCAAAGATAGTTCTAGCAATACTATGGTTCTGAATTAAGATGGGATGGTTTTGAGATTGGGATCATACAATGCAGAGATATTATGGGTCACTGTTCTTCCTATTAATACTCACAGAATAAGTTATTAATTAGACCGTCAGTTCTGGTCATTCAAGGAAGGACAGCACATCAGGCGCAGGACTGGATCAGCTAGGCCGGTCACCGGATTTGCCCTTCTTGTTTGTAGGTATTTCAATCAGCTGGATCGCAAGTTCCTCAGGCAAGCCTTGTGGTAGCAAGCCAGAGAGTTTCAGGATACTAATTCAAAAGGCCTTCTCACACCACGGCTCTTCACTGGGTTCCAAGAATATGTTTGAGGATTTAGGCCTTGCTGAAATCAATAGTTCTCTAATGCTTTGCAAGAGTCTTGGCATCTGGATCTGGAAGGATGTTAAAGACTGGATGTAGAATGCTGGATCAGAGTGCTTTGCCGGAATCAGGAAAGTGAGTGGATCAGTGAGTCCCTATGTGTTGTCAGCTATCTCTATTTATCCTTTCAAATGACATCACAAAATGGGTGTATGGGCCGGCTTAGTCTAAGCTTGCCCCTGTGAGCTGGGATTGGATCAAAACCTCATCTCCGCCTTGCATCTGAGTGATTGGATCGAGGCCGGATTATGTCACATTTTATGGTTTGCTTTACAGTCCTTAGACACCTCCCTTTAGCCACTGGTCTCAAAATCGGATTTTATCCTGAATACATATTTCTACATTGGTCACCTCTACACAAATCACACACACAGATTCCATATTTTATGTAGTATTTGTTCCTCAAATTCCCGCAACTGTGTGACCTTCCTACAGAATGTTGTCCTTTTCACCATGAACACAATTTCCAAACTTTCTGCAACTTTCCACAAATGTGTGTGTTTACCATAGGGATGTGTTAGTAAAGTTTACAATTTTAGCATTAACACAGTTCGCATAAAACCACATATATTACCAATCCTGTCCACAATATGTTACACAGTTCTACCGCCTCTTGAAATGTGCAGCCAAAAATTAGACTAACAGATCTGTCTTCTGTATATTTTTCACCACTTTGAATCACAAGTTATAAGTCTTTCAAAATTGTTCATTGTTCATGCTTAACAGCAAATGGTCCGCCCATTTGTCTCTCCCTGCAGTCCAGGAGCAGCCCCCTCCCTTGGGGAGTTCCTTGCAGGAGCAGTTTACGACCCCTTTCACACCTCCGTTTCCTGGGCTGAAGTTCTGCCATTGTTCATTCTCTTTCTGTAGACAAAAGTCCGGGCTATCCAACAATTATCATCTACCAGTGAGTTTTTGCTGAGAGGATGTCCCCTCCCCTTGGAAGAAACCTGTGTTTCCACTTCCAAATGATTGCAGCTCAGCCATGCTAATGTATTCTTAATTAAAAGTCCAGCAGAAACCAAACTTGTTGCATCAAATCACATAATACATTACTTTCTGAGCTTTAAATCTGTGGGATCAAAAACACAACTAAGATCTGTATTCCTTTTAGCAACAATCCTTTTATGTTTGCGAATCCGGCAGACTTTTAGTTTAAATACTTTGAAGTTTCATCAGGAGCTCATCTGACAGCTGCCATTCACAGATAGCCCAGGGTACTGCACACATATTTTGACAGGGGCTGTCAGTTTACAGACAATCCAGTTTGTCTGAGGAAATGTTTTACTCTTTACACTTTAGGACTTTATATATTCACCATGCTTCATTAGATTAAATGAATTTTAGCACCAAGCAAGATTTTGAATTTTGAGAAATGTTGTGTATAGGCATTTTGGAGTTTTTAGCAACAAAGCAAATGTCATTTATAGGCACGTTTTGGAGTTTCATTTGCAAAGTGCTGCTTCTCTCTCTACACTCTGTTTGCTGGTCATGGAGCCCACTGGCACATTTTCTGCAGTGTGTGCTCTATCCCCCCACACATGCACCATGGGTGGCAGGTTGTGCATCCATCTTTTTGTGTGTTTGAGAACGCAGTTTTTGTAGGTTTTTGGTGCACACAAGGGTTTTGCCGTCATTGTTGCTGTTTCTTGCACCATAACTATCTGAGTGATGCCGCATAGCACAGCAAAGTGGGTCAATACATCCCACAGCATCACAAAGTTCCCATGGGAATGAAGCTTTCCACGCGATGACATGATATACTACAGCAGCACTGGCAACTATAAGGCTATTGAATCTGGTGTGACATTTGAAAACATTCTTAATTTAGTAATTGTTGAACTCTATCTGCAACGTGGTGGTGGTGGTGGCAACACACTTGTAATTAATTCAGATTTAATTATATGTTCCACAATTTTGAATGTATTTTATCGATAAAGACAGAAACAGTAACGTGCATGACAACATACATCTCCCAGCACAATATCTAAACCAGTGATTTTCAAACTGTGGGGCTACCACAGGGGGGAGCGGGAGACGCTTCCAAAAGGGAATACGGTACTGATTTAAATAGAAAATATAAACAAAAATGGCACCTGGGGGGCCCAGCAGCAATATTTTTACTCAAGGGGGGCTTTGAAAAAACAGTTGTATTCAATATGGGTCTCGGCCTAAAAAAGTTTGAATACCACTGATCTAAACCATGTGCATATTCTACTGTCATTTTTCCGAGTCTGGCAAAGTCGCGCTGCATCAGGCACTACTTTGCCACGGTGAAATGGTCCTGTATATGGTTAATGACCTCACAACTGAAATGATAGACTATTTATGTCTTCCCATACCGAACTGCCTTTAAACCTATGCTTTAAAAAAAAAGACCATTTCACCGAAAAAAAATTGAGCTGTAAAATATACAATTTCTCATTCATTTTGTAATTAAAAAATGCTTGGGGATAGAACCTCTCTCTTCCTGTCTCCTCTTCTCCCCTCCTATTTTTCAATGGGTGGGTTCATTGTTGCTTGCTAGTTTGCTTGCTGGGGAAACTTTGGGGGAAATATTTCCCCCTTCCTGCTTCCAAAAATCATTAGCCACTACTGTGATGGTGAGTTGGGACCTTTGTCCTCCTATACTGAAAGTTTTTTTTTTATTTAAAAACCCTTTCAGCGTTTGGGGGTGATAGGGGCTCTTCTTTGTCATGATCATTTCTTCTCAGCCTGACTGTCTGGTTTTGTGTTGCGATTCTTGCCTAAAGTAGCATCAAAGTTTCATTTCTGACAGGAGGTGGTCCTTCCAGCCTTTTTTCCAGACCCCCTATCCCCAGTGGAAGTTGCTTGGCCCTCTCAAGATGTCCGATGGTCCGTCCTGGCATATCTTGCCAGGACGGAAGCTTTCAGCAAGCAGTCAGTCTGCTGGTGTCCTTTAGTACGGCTGGGGCAGGTTGGAAGGTGTCAATGGTTTCCATCAGTAGCTGGATCCGGACAGTTATCTCTTTGGCGTATTTGGGTTCTGGGGTTTCGGTCCCTGTGGGGGTGCAGGGTCGTTCCACAGGGGTATTGCTGCTTCCTGGGCTGACTCTCCGGTTGTTCCTTTGCATGAAATTGGCAGGGCCGGTACTTGGGTGGGCCCTATTACCTTTATTGCGCACTAAAGGCTGAATGTGGGCGACACTGGGGATGGTTCCGTTGGGGTAGGGGTGCTATCTGTGGCCCAACTGTTGTGCTCTGTTGTCCTGTTGTTCTATTGCTCGATAGATTTGGGTATTTCTCCGTTGGTTTCTTGATTGCCTTTTCTTTGGGCCCTTCCACTGGTTTCTGGCTTGGGTATACCTCATAGGTGAGCACTGGGACGAGAAAGAGGGACGTGAAAGAGGGACATGGAGTTAATGCTCATATTCCGTGCCAGCAATCTTCATTACTCCTAGTCCTACTCTTCCTCGTCACAGTACTGTCGACCCTCTGCTAGCCTCTGTGGTGTGGACGGGCCCATGATCTGTCTGGTCTTGCTATGAACTGGGGATTGTGGGTACGTAGGACGATTATACCTCCAAAAGAAAAGAAAAAAAAGTTGCTGCATGGGAGGCAGAGCCTCATAGGTGAGTACTGTGACAAGGAAGAGTGGGACTAGGAGTAATGAAAATTACCAGTTAGTCATCTGAGCAGTAACGTTTAAACCTCATCTGTGCCAGGAAGTATACCGGGAGGATAGCTCAGCGGCAACATGCTCCGACACAAAGCAACACAGGTTTGATCCCCGGGTCCACGCTTAGAAACCTCCAGGTATTAAGCGCGTTATAAATAAGCAACTAAGAGACATATTCCTGTAACAGCGCTTCGATGCCCGCGGGCTGCGAGAGCGCTTTAAAAATGCAAATAAATAAATACGTTCAAACACCCAACTTCTCAGTCAACAGGCCCCTGAATTACCTGATTTGGCCACAGACTGCTTGAAGAATTACCTCATAGTAAAGTCTGAATTAGCAATTGGGGCAAATGCTTCTTTGTTTTTAACATACTGTCACAGAAAAATCATACACTCCATACCCAGGGGAATGTCTAAATGACTGCCACATACACACACGTCCTTTTTTTCCCCAATTACTGAAGTGTAGTCACTGTCGGTTGTAGTCCTACCTTTATGACAGTTACCCATCCCGGTTTTCATATTGAAAATCTGGACACCCTACTTTTACTAGATTCTTGTACGTCCTGTCTATTTTTACCTACTACTTACACAGATTAAATAAGATTAAATAAATGCGAACTGCTAAGAGGTGAAGTATATCAACTACACTTAATTTGATCCCACATTTAGGCTTGAAATAAGTCCCCGGAGTGATAGAGGGAAGGAGAGGTTGGGGGAGTCATCGTCGACTAAACGTTTTCATCACTTAACCCCAAAAGCAATCTTTTTTCGGAATATTAGCCACTTACCACTTTCATTTTATGTTTGCTTTTGTAAAAGGCTAACCTTGTTTTCCTGTCATTCCTACTAATGGTTTGTACCTCTCGGCTTCCTTTCACCGAGACAATTATACATGTATTTTGAAACTCAACAGTGAAAACAGAGCGTTTCCTCCGACTATGAACGTATGCCATCAGCTCACTCCCTGCCCCACGCCGGCAATTATTTCACTTTAAAATGAATGAAGCACTGGAGATAAGTACAGGCAGCCGTTCCAAAACAGGAAGCAGATTACCTCGTTGTTTTGAGCAATGCCAACTGCTTGCTGACGCCATTATCTGATGGCAGATACCAATAATTGCATACAAATAAAATTAAAACATTTTGGCATGTTAAAGGACGGACAACCAAATATAGGCCTGAGGTTCCGCCATTTTGCATTGTTCTAATAAACTAATCAACCCAATTAAAAGGTCTAGCTGATTGATCGCCCCATAAGTTAGATAGTCCATTCATTATAATAGCATTCTATTAGGTTAGAATGTTCAATAACCTAATTGCTCCAATTTTCAGTGAGTGCTTCTAGTCAGATAATTCCACAGACATTTCAGGGAAAACATATTAAATAAGTGTGTTTGTTCGGTTTCATGAACTGGCAGTGTCCTGCAAAAGTCACGCATGTTTTGTATTCAAAAGGAGCATCGCACTTTTTACTATTCGATACACTAGTAAACACTCGACTCATTACTCCTAATGGGGAGGAGATAATGGCCCTTAATGAATGCTTCATTTTTCCTGTGGAAAGTAATTGTATCTAAGTAACCACTTAATTAACTTGAACTGCGGCAATAGATTACATGGTCCTTCTACTTCCATGATATATTGCTGGAAGTTCACATCCAGACAGGAGCAGGGGTCAAGTGTCAAGCTAGCACCCGGAAGAAGTTGACTAACTAATTTAGCCGATTGCCAAGGAATTATGAAGGGACAAGAAACTTCAAAGTTAAAGTATAGGATGTCTGGGATAATAAAACTTGCAACATTCGAAGTCCTGTCAAGGTTCAGTGGCCTTAAATCACTACGATTTCTCCATTTTAGCACACAGCTCAGAGCATACATTTCAAGACAGTGTCAATGTATTTGATCTTTTAGTCTGCTGTGTTTTGGCGTTTTGTGATGCCTACTGTTTAGAACAGTGAGCTGTGTGTGGCAGCCAAATAGGTGTGTATGTGTGCGCGCTCGCCTCCCTGTGCGTTGTAGCAGTTTGGTTACTCCTTTGCTGGGTGTTCTACTTTTGTCTGGCCTGGCTGAGCTATACTACTTTAAGGAGCATACATGAGAGCAAACGAGTGTCACGAGTTCCTGCTACTGTATTTAAGGTTGGCGTTTAAGTAATAATTTGGATGGAACTGTAAATACTCAAGTTAGGTTAGGGCTATGCTTGGATGCTACTTCCCTAATCCAATGCTTGAATACTGGCAAGTGACTTGGGCATTATAGGTTTGATTGATTACATGTATGTGATGTGCCTTTCACCTAAGTTAGGAATTTAGCACATGCATACCCTGATTTTAGGTAATTTATATACTACCCTACGATTCTAGCCATTTGTGTCCGTTTTGGGAATAAGGTGATGCTTATGAGACCTATAAGCCAAACGATTGCATTGGAGTATAGCTAAAAGGCAGATAACATGTAAATATGGGATGCACAGCGTGTGCGTGTTGTTTAATTAATTACCCACCCATTGACTGGCCATGCCGATCCCTATCGCCATTCCAACCCACTACCTGACACTCCCCACCCAAAACAAACCCTCATGGGAGATCTCTGAGCCAGCTCTATCAAGCAGTAATATCAAATATTGGCTGCCAGTGTTATTTCTAAGCAGTCTGCCGAGAGGTAAGTGCTTGATTGTAGTTTTAAAGGTGCAAGTGCTGTAAAGAAAATGTCTTAGGCAAGTGTACCTTCAGCCGCTTGATTTATATAGCCTCCTTGCCCCGAAGTCCTGTTAAAAGCAAGCATTCACAAAGAAAGCCAACAGTTTTGGCTTGTGAAGGGCTACCATACACTACTATTTATGTCCATGTTATCGCACCATTTTCCAGCTGTTGCCATCTTATGGCCAACTAGTACCACTATAGCCGTGCCTGGCAAAGGCCTATCGCGTGCCTATACAAACACCAAAACAGCTGTCTTTGTTAAACCTTGTTTTACATGTAATGTAGTAAGCTGTATGTCTCTGTTATTCTGCTGTGACAACAAACCACACCAGGAGTTCCTTTTGGACTCTATTTCCTTGTTTTGTAGAAATGCTGTCACCCTATGATTGCAAGAGCTGTGGTTATGAACACACTTAATACGTGGAAGATAATGGCCATGGAGGGATATTTCATTTTCATCATACAAAGTATCCACTTAATTTACTTGAACTGCGGCAATAGATTGAACAGACCTTCTGTATCTGTGATATATTGCTGTAAACTCAGCACAGGCAGGCAGGAGCATGGGTCAAATGTCAGGCTAGCAGGAGGAAGAAGTTCTGCACACATTTACTGGCTCAGCCAATTGCTATCAAATTACGAGGGTCGAAGGGCACTTCAAAGCTAGTACATGGCACGGTGGTCCGCGATTAAACAAAACACAGAGATCTCCTTTTAATAGACATTTTAAGAACATAGAAGGCTAGAAATTGCTACTTGATGTGATGCTACGTTGGGCTGTGTTGTGCCGTGCTGCGATGTGTTGTGTTTAGTGCAACCATGTGCTGTGCATGGCAACTAAATGTTTTGTTTTTGTGGACCGCCACATGTTTGTTAACTTTTGCATTGTCAGAACAGGAAGTTGTTCAGGTGGAACCTAGACACTATCAGGTTTCTTGGAAAGCAGCAAGGAGAATGCGCTGCAGGCACCTGGGCTACAAAATCCTGTATCTCATCTATTGTGGTGCTGTGCCATACAAAGCTTGGCAGGGTTTGGTGTGTAGTTGGAATTTAACTAAATACCCAACTATGAGAAAGTACTTTAATCTCAGCACGAGTATCATCAAATATTTTTTTTTAATTTTGATTCAGTGACGTCTCTGGCAATGTAGGTTGGAAAGTGTGGCAGTTTCTTTGGCAGGCTAGTTAATACGATTTTGAAATAGCCGTTTTTGGCTGTAACTGAACAGCTAGGGTTACAAAGTGGGATCCTTCCAGAAAGTTCTTAATGGCTCGTAGAAGGCCAGTATGTTAATGGCTTGATCTTATGATGGAGTGTTCGATGGATAATGATTGTTAGCCAAAAGCTTTTGGCTTTGGTGATTATGTGATTTTTGTGACCATGAATGGTGATAGTTCATAGGTCCGCAGTAGCCGTTCTGTTTTGTCACTATTCGGGATCAGGAGGATCTTTATCAAAAAAGGCTTTGGTGAAGAGGAGACTGTTAGTTCAGAATCGTTTGTGATTGGTGGAATGGTGATGACATGAAAGATCATCATCAGGATAGCATCAGAGGACCAGCGCTGTGTCTGCTGGAGTACCATGTAGTGGTTATATGCAGGTGTTAAACACTGATTAGCACCCTGGCCGGGGGTTGGGTGCCAGCTAATTAGGTGGCTGGGGACGCAGGCTTTCACCGGAGCCCCGTGTTCCCTTTCCGTGGTGGCTGCTATGAGCACAGCGGAAGGTGCGGCTGCGAGGTAAGTTGGAGGTGGGGGGGATTGAAAAAAATGGGGACGGAGGGTGGGGGAAGATGGCGGCTGGGGGTGCGGCCGTCTGGCTAGGAACGCAGGCTTATGCCTCAACTGGGCTTAGTCATTGGCCAGGTATTGTTGAAAAAAACATGCTTTGAGAGAATTGTGAAATTGGATTATTGTGGAGACATTCCGAGCAGATACCAGGGTCGAGTTCCAGAGGGGGGTGCGTGACAAGAGTTTGCAGGTCCTCTCTGCGTACAAGTTGTGATTCGAGGTAGGTGGTAGATTTGCTGAGCGTGGAGTGTATGCCACCAGACATGTGGAGTTTAGCTGCCAGTTACACTGGTGTGCTACTCGTGAATGTTTTGTAGATGATACATGCAGTCTTGAACAGTTTCCTAGCCTGAAGAAGAAGCCAATCTTATTTGGGTATGACAGGGTGATTCGATCACATATGTGTGCACCTGTAATAAGATGTGGTGGAGCGTGATGAACTGATCTTAGGGGAAGCAAGTGAGCGGGTGGTAGCCCCATCAGGGGCCCCTTCCCCCATACATTTGCAAGGCCATAAGTGCCCGAACTACAGCCTGAAAGTCCTACAACAGGATGAGGGGATTGAATTTGCAAACGGTGGGGATTTGGAGCAGGGCATGGTGCTGTGAATGGTGAAGCCTAAGGGCTTTGCTGAATTAAATAGTTGTGGGTCAAATACATCTCATTTCATAAAATTGAGCTATTGTTGAACACGTTTTTATTTAACAGCGGGGCAATGAGAACAAATTCGATCTTGGATGTATTAAATTTAAGGTAGGCAGTCGGCATCCAGGACTGGATGATGGCTAGGTAATCATAACAAAATATCTTTAGCGTATTGGTGGATGGCTATGTCGGGATCTTTGAGGATTGTACCCAAAGACTCCATGTAAACATTTAAAAGGATCTGTGAGAGGGTGCCTCTTTGGGGATGCCGCAGGAGACTGGAAGTTGGTTAGAATGCAAAGTGTTTATCTGGGCAGCCTTCATAAGAGGTAGGATGTAAACCAATTCCCGACAGTGCCAGAGAATCCATCTTGTCAGTGAGTGGGGATAGGAAGATAGAGTTTTCAATGGTGTCAAAGGCAGCCGAGAGGTCAAGCAAGGTTTAGATTGACTAGGAAATAGACTGCAAATGTAATGCTCATTATTACATAAAGTGGACAGAATAACATCATACCTTATGTTATTGTGCTTCTGAATGCTGACAAATTATTTAACTTTCTGATATGTGAGTTGATTTGGTGCGTCTTCTTGAGATTGGTGTTCCCAGTTTATCTGGCCACTGCCCATTTTAAAACAAAATGGCCACTGGCCTGCTGCTAATGAATGTTGGCTCTGCAGGTGACATTTCAGAAGAATTAGGAGCTAAGCAGGGACATCCTCTCTCTACCTCTGCTTTTTCATTTTTTAAAAGCTCATTTGCTTATTTATTTATTTATGTATTTAATTTTTAAAGCGCATAGACAAGGGCCTTAGGCATGATAGCGCTGAGACATGACACATAAACGTAAAAATCATTACAAAAAGAGCCGAAACGAGTAAGAGCTAAATTCAGGAAGGCTGGAGTAAACTTATTAGATCAGTGGAAAAGTGCAGTTTTTTAAATAACTTTGTTTATTGACGGCCATGTCAATATGAAAATATTACAGCAACATTCACTACAGAGCATAGCAACATTAACAGCGTGTACACATGTGAGGATTAATGTCTCAATGCGTGAATGCAGGTGAAAAATCATCCTCTGATAACATATTGCAAACATTGCTCCTGAATGGAGGCCATATGTCTTTGGGACAGTTAGTTACAGACAAGGACATTACAAATTGTTCTTCGCATTCGTTAACAAATGTCAATTCCCGTAGGAAGTCATCAGTTCGAGGTGCGTAGGGGGCCTTCCAACATTTCGGTATGCATCTTTTAGCTACTGCACATATCACATTAAAAAGTCTTCTCGTGGTTTCAGTCACCTTACCAATGTCTCCAAACAGGTATTTCAGGGGGGTGAGAGTCTTAGGGATTTGCATTATTGTCTCAATAATTTCTGCTACATTGCTCCAGAACGTTACAATCAACGGACATTCCCAGCAAATGTGAAAAGCATTTGCATTTTGGTCCCCACATTTCAAACATTCCCAGAGCAGTTTTCTGTAAACTTGGCCATCTTTACTGGGGTGTAATTCAATTGATTGAGGATTTTGAACTGGATAAGGTGCAGGCCGGCGTTCAGAGATGCTGTTTTCATCAATTTGCAGCATTTATGCCATTGTTCGTCGCTAATCACTGTACCCAGATCTGCTTCCCAAGTTCCTTTAATGGTGTTTTGGGAGTGTGATTGTTTTAGGGTGTACAATTTAGAGCTATCCGCACCTGTGCCATCGCCTGATGTTACAGCCCATATGCACTTGTGTGTGACAGGTTCCTCTGGTAATGGTGGCCATCTCCCCCAAATGCGGCCTTCATACGATAATACTGTAGCAGTTTCAGCTGCCCTCTCCCAATGGTTGTTACATACTCATCCAGACTCACATATCTGCCTTCCGGGTACATGTCTCGCATCTTCAATTGTCTATCTGGATCCCAGGTTCGCTTTAGGGCTCAGTCAAACGTGGGGGAGATTCCAGGGAAGCACCAAGGTGGAGCCCCGGGGACGTATGGTGTCTCTAGGTTTATTCTTTTAAATATCATGGACCAAGTGTGGACCGTGAACCTGACAGGGTCAAATCTACAGGGGTCTTTATGGCGTGTGCTGAACATAACAGAACGGTTACAAGCGGAGGATGATGCACATCTTTCTAACGGGATATGTGTGACAGTGTTTCCTTGGTTGTACCAGTGTTTAGTGAATTGGGCCTTTGCCGACAAATAATACAGCTCAAAGTCTGGTGCAGCGATGCCACCACTAGCGTATGGTTCCACCAGTTTTTCCCATTTCATTCTCGAGACACCACCGGCCGAAACAAATGAGGTAGCCAGGGAGTGAAGTTTCATAAAGAATGCCTTGCCTGGCAAAAGGGGGATGTTGCCGAAAAGGTATAGGAGTTTAGGAAGCACTACCATTTTCAGAAGTGCTATCCGGCCGTATAGGGAAACAGGAAGTTTGGCCCAAAATTGAAGCTTCGAAGCCAGCAATTGAAGGCAAGTGTCGTGGTTGTCAATATACAGTGTCTGCCGATTACTTGATACAATAATGCCCAAATACCGAATCCAGACCTGTGCCCATTTAAATTCATTGATGCTTAGCGGGCGTTCGGTAGCAGGTGTAAGTGGGAATAGTTCTGATTTGGAGTTATTCATTTTATATCCAGAGTATTATGCAAATTCGTGTACATCTTTCATTATGGGTTCCAAATGGGTCTCGGATATAAAGGAGAGTGTCATCTGCGCAGAGTGAGATTATTTGAGGTGGGCCCATCAGTCTAATACCCCTATGTCCATGCTTTTTATGCACAAACGCGGCCATTGGCTCTATTGTCAAAGCGAAGGGTATGGGAGAGAAGGGACAGCCCTGTCTGGTACCCCTGCCAAGAAGAAAAACGTGGACATGGTATGGTTCGTGAGAACTCTGGCTCCCGGCTTGGTGTACAGGAGTCGAACAGAGCGTACAAAATATGAGCCCAGTCCAAAGCATTCAAGTACCACGAGTAGATATCCCCAGGACACCGAATCAAATGCTTTTTCGGCATCCAACGCAGCCGCAGCCACCCATGCCTTCGGGCATATTTGTGCCATTACTCCAAACAACCGCTGAAGATTGAGGGCAGTGGATCACATTGGAATGAAGCCGGATTGGTCCGGGTGTGCCAATGCAGACATGTTGGGGAGAAGCCTAGTTGCGAGGACTTTCGCAACAATCTTTGCGTCTGTGTTAATTAAGGAGAGGGGCCCATATGAGGACATGTCATGAGGGGGACGACGTGGTTTCAGCAGCACAGTTATTATGGCTTCTTACATTGAGTCCTGGAGTATGCCCCGGTCCATAGCCTCCTCCCAAACCTTCAACAAAATAGGGGCTAACTCTTTGTGGCATTCTTAATATAGTTTAATGCCCAGGCCATGAGACACCGGGGCCTTCCCAGCTGTCAAGGATTTAATGGCATTTACTATATCTTCCATGGTAATCAGCAGGTCCAGCAGGGATTTGTCCTCGGGTGGGAGCACATGGAGCCCCAGTCCCGTAGGTATTCAGGAGTCTCTCCCACTGTTTTTTCATCACGATTTGAATACAGTTCCATGAAGAACTGTGTAAATTCGGTGTCTTTCAAATAGATAAACAAAGTCGCTATTCAGAAAATTCCATCTCTGTCCACCAACAGGGAAGTCACTATATAAAATAAAATAAAGAGTAAGATGATTCTTTTTCTCCACTCACTCCATCCCACCAAAATTAAGAACCTCTGTAGAATCTTCCAGCACTACAAGTCCTGAAAAAATGGACTGCGTGCTTAGATAAATATAACAAAATATTTAATCAATGTGTTACAACAAATATTAAAGCATAAAAAACAACCCTCACATAACACAGTGCAGTTTCTAACAAAAGACAAAACAAATTCTAAAATATCAACCACATTACATACAATTTTGCAAAACACAAAAGATATCATATAACAAAACACAAGAATCTCAATGTGTCATTAATATATCAATCCCTAATATAAATTTGCCATTTATTTCTTCCCCTTGGGTCCCACCCTTCCCTCTGTTGCTTGGATACCAGCTATAGGGTTTTGATCATTTTCTGCTTTCAACATGTTGGCCAGGGTTCTCCCTGCTTTGTCTCCCTCTCCATATATGCGTGCCCTAGCACGGGTCGCCATGTATTGCACCTCCCTGTCAGCCAATTTGTGAAAATCACTTAACAGCTTGTTAATGTGTGTCAAGATTTCCCTATTGTGTGTAGCACTATAGCTCTTTTCGTGTTCCTGCGACTGGGATTCCACCTGGCACAATTCCTTCCTGCCATTTTTAAGTAGGCGTGTTGTCTTGGGCATAAGCATGCCCCGGACCCAGACCTTGAAGGTCTCCCAGAGTGTTGCATAAACGCTGACAGAGCCCTTGTTAATGTCAAAATATTCTGCAATTTCTGTATGCAGGGATTCTGATACATTGTGATCTCAGAGGATATTGGAGAGCATCCTCCTGTGCCGGGCGTGTGGCGGGGCATCACTTAGTTCAATACACAGGGAAACCGGGGAATGATCTCAGAGAGTGCGTGGATGGATATCGCACCCGAGCACCGTGTGTGAGAGTGATGTGGTGAGGAGCTAATTGTTAATTTGGGATTCAGAGTCGTGTACCGTGGAATATTATGTGTACTGTTTGTCTTGTGGCTGCAACGTTCTCCAAACATCCATCAGGGGTATTTGTAGTGATATCTGTTGCATAGTCTGAGCAGCTTTCGTGAGCATCTGAGGGGCGTCAGATGACCGATCCAAGGTTGTGTCAAGAATTGTGTTGAGGACCTGTCCCCAGATCACCCACGCCTCATCCAACGGGTGAGCATGTTGAACACGGCCTGGTAGAATTCCGGGTCGTCTACATTGGGTCCATAGGTGTTTACCAGGGCCACCGGGTGTCCAGCCACCACCCCCACACCAGCACATACCGTCCTAATGGGTCTATTTTAAATTTCGTATATTGAAAGCCTATCGATGGGTGGATGAGTGTATGGACCCCCTGGCCTGTGTGGAATATTCAGTATAGTAACGGAGTGGGCCCCAGTCAGTGAGAAAGTCAGCATTTACCTTTCGTATCGCGTGTGTCTCTTGAAGCATCAATATCTGCGGGCCATGCCGGGTCACATATGCACCCACTTTTTTAGCTTTCCCAGGGTTGTTAAGTCCCTGTACATTTCAAGTTAACAGTTTAATTCAGGCCTTTGCCCGTGTGTATATTATATACCATTCGTATTTACCATATATATCGCTGCCCATACTTGCACCCATAAAACTCGCATTGTTCTTATCGTCATGACCATGCATTTTAAAACTTTCCCAACTAGGTCTGTCTCTCTGACCCGTACCGCCCTCCCCAATGGAGCAGCAGGGACAGACCATATCACACCCCACCGCGCACTCCCACCAACACCATCAACCCCAACACGATGGAACCTTCCCGAGGTGCGTATGCTGCAGCTCCATGGCCGCCACAGCCGAACGCCCTCGATCCGAACTTAAGAAACATTTTAGATCAGTGCCACCCATTGACACCACATTTCAACAGTTCTAAAGGATATCGCAGTTTGCAATATTTAGTCCGACGGGTCTCTTCTATCGTCGACAGGTCGCAGATTCATTTTCTGATCCGCCCAATGATCGCGTGGTGGCAAAGTAATTGAGGCTTTGATGTAGTCCATTGCAGCTGCAGGATTCTCAAAGAAATGTGCTCTGCCACCATGCTGTATCCGCATTTTGGCTGGAAAAATCAAGGCATAGGGGATTCGACATAGTCAGAGTTGCCGCTTCACTGGTTCATAGGATCTCCTTTGGGCCTGTATCCCCACGTTAAAATTGGGATGGATGTGTATATTGTTTTCTTCATAGTGTAGTGTCCCCATCATCTCTGTCTCTATAAGTGATCAGTCGGGTGATGATGGTACGATGCAGAGCTCCAGGCTTAGGCATAGGGGCCAGGGTGCGGTGTGTGCTCTTTCTACCAGAAAGTAATCTGAAAATCACACTGTTCCGAAAAGGGATTTCAGGAGAGCTTCGACGTGCGCTTCCATTGAGCCTTTACATGAGGATTCTGCCACTCTTACTATTCAGATGTTGTTTCTTCTGGATCTGAATTCCGATCCTCACACTTGCCCCGCATCTTGGAGAGATCTCCTTTCAATTGTGCAATGTCGCGGCTATGTTCACCAATTGTGTCTTCATTTGTGCTAATCCTGGCATCAGTTTCTGTCATACAGGCACTTTCTTTGTCCACACTCGCTTTAAGGGATCCGATGGTAGCCACGTTATCATCCAGTTTAGTGTTTATGAATAGGAAACCATTCTGCATGGTGGCTAGTAGGTGATCGTCTCCGGAGGTAGCTGCAGTTTATGTTGGGATATCTGTGGTTGAAGACGTCGTCACCGCTGCTACCGGAGTCTGGGAGCTTGCAAACAAGTCCATCAGACCCTTCTCTTTAGCACCAGAGCCCTTCGTCATTGCTGATGGGTTACCGTGTATTGGCTGAACTTTGGGTTGTGTGGGGTGGACCTCTGAGTTTTTAAATGGCAGGATGGTGTGGTATTTCACTGTTGTCCCTTTGACTGGGCTATGTTGCGCAGGGAGCCAGGGTAAATGTTCCTGTTGATTTCAGCAGAGTAATGAGCACCGTGCGATTTGCCTCGCTGCATGTGGTGAGGGGGAATTAGATCCCAAAGTTTGTATACCCAGCCCATGTGGTACCCAGAGTATTTCCTGTTGTGCACCAATACAGCTTGTTTAAGTGGCCGAATTCCAAGAGGCCCTAGTTGTGTGGAGTGTTATCGTCACAGTGTCAGGAGGTGTTGTGCCCGCAATAGTTGCCACGGGCTATGGCAGGGCTGTGTAGCCAGTTCCAATGTCTTGAGCAGTGTATTCAGGGAGGCAGGCTCTCAGTATCTGGTGTGTCGCTTGCAGCGTATCGGCGCACAAGGCCGGTTGTCTGTGTTTCCGCTCGCCCGGGCAGCTCATAGTATATGTATTGTATTGTCATAGAGCTTTTTGCGCCTACTACACTGCTTAAAGGGATAAATTGTGCCCTCCCACCTAAAAGGAGCATTGTTTGTTTCAGCGTATTGCTTATATTCACCTGGGGCTTAGTGGTATTGCAAAGTGTCTCATATCCCAGCTCCTTGGTAGTCTCTATGCCACAGGTGACACAGTTTCCCCCTGGGCCGATCAGTATTCAGATTGTTCGCTGTATTTCAGTACACACTAAAATTGCGTGATGTCTTGGCCAAAGCAGGTTATGTCGAATATTCGTACCGCCGCATTTATGAGTGTTCCCCCAATTTGAATGTCGGGATGGATTGTGATCTCCACGTCAGCCGGAGGTATTGTTATCATATTGAGTCATCCGTTAGTGATTATTGGTTAATGTTCACCACCAGCCCTCCAGAAGCTGACCACAATGCCGGAGCCCGCGTCACTATCCCCCTTCCACAGGTGATGCGACCTCTCGGGTCGGGAAACAGGAGATTTACTTTTGGCGCCGGGTCGGGGTGCTCCCGCCAAAAGTGTGGTGCAGGACTATGGTCCGAAGCTGGTGCAGCCTCTGCAGCCCGCTTGATCCCATTAGGAGCGGGTCCAGTGACCAACTCGAAGCAAGCAACCAAGGGAGTAAGCCTGCGAGGGGTGCTGCACCTTGTCCACAGTGGCTACTATAACGAGCCATACGGCGTTCATAAGGGCTCCTACCTCATATCGACTTGCCCCTTCCAACGCTTCTGGGCCTGGTGGTGTGGCCTGAAGGTGCAGGCCGAGGGATATTTGGATTCCGACGATAGGTCCACGCTACTCAAATTTCATCTGCGGCGGCTCAGACGTCACTTCAGTGATGGATGGGGCCCAGCTGCTGATTTGCACCACAGTCAGAAACGTCTTCAGCCAGGCAAGTGAAGTTGCCCATCGGGGAGCTTCTGCGGAAGTGTGTGTGCCCAAGCGTCGCCTCAATCGGAGCTTCGTTGTTTCAAGCTGACAGGACCAGACACCCCGCGGCTGACTGCCACCCGGGGTGTCCCTCGGGGAGGGCCGTGCAGAGATTAGTAGGATCATTCTCCGCGAGGATCGTTCTCTGTGCAAGAGGTATGATAGCCCGTTCGGCTGCTGCGAAGATACAGTCCAGGGGGGCACTGCCTATTGCGCCTGATGATGTGCCAGATGTCTCAATTGGCTCCTCCCTGGGTCCTCCCTCCTTCACGGCCTGTGAAGCCCTGCCCTCTTTGCAGATTCAAGAATTTGCCACGTGGTCCCCACAACCAGCCACCGAGCTACGCCACCAGCAGTCGCCTCCTCCGAATGGGATTTCTCAGGCGTTTCACATCGGATTGCTCTATAACTTCTGACAAGTGTTCACCAACCCTTCACAGCCATGTGTCACAGCAAGTCACATTGTCGGGTGGCTCCAGGATGGATATTATTTAAAGAAGGATCTGGTCCAGATCGGAGCACTACAGTCAGGCAGCCATCACGTGCATGCACAACAGTCCCCCCCACCCCCCGCAATGTGCAGTTTTAAGATCCTGTTTGAAGGGAAAAAAGCTGGAACAAGCTCTTCAATCTGGGGTAGAGCATTCCAGCATCTGGGAGCAGAGTTTGGAAAGGACCCTTGTGTAACTATGGATAATTTCAATTTGGGGGTTTGCAGAAGATGGGAGTTATTTGATCGGCGAACTCTCTGATCCGGCAGCCAGGAGAGTCTACAAGCCAAGTAGCTGGGGCTCTTGCCATAGATGCACTTATGAGTGATACAGAGTGTTTGGTAGGTGACTCTACTCTCCGCTGGTAACCAGTGCAGAGCACTCCTTGCAGTGGAAACGTGATCAGACCTTTGCAGGCCTTCAACACATACTGCATTTTTCTTGATAACCTGCAAGCGGACCATTTCGCCTTTGCCAGCACCTTGCAGGAGACTTGCACAGTCTCCAGGCAAGCCCCAATAATTGCCCTGGTGAAGGTGGCACAGTTAGAGTGGTTAAGAAAGGGCCTAAATTGCGCAAAAAGCTTCAGGTAATATGCCAAACTGGAAACAAGGCTGTTGATATGCAACTTTATAGTCTGTTCCTGATCCAGGACCACGACCAGAGTTTTTACTTTGTGTTGCATGGCAATGGTACATACTGCGATTGCAAACAACTGGTACTCATCCCCAAGCTTCTGAAGCCGCAGTAAAGTGTCCACAATCATAAGCTTTGTCTTTTTGTTGTTCACTGCAAGACAATTGTCCACCATCCATGACTCAATCAGATTATAAATGTTGTTAACATTTTGCATACACTACCCCTTTGGCCTCTTGCATCTCAACGAGAGGGATTGCGTAGATGTTAAAAAGTGTGGGTAAGAAAGAGAAATCTCTATCACTTGCACACCATTTGTAGCTTCAGTGCTATGTGTTATATAGAATAGGTTGAAAGAATTACCTGGGCTGTATAATGAATAGAAAACAAGATAAGTTCCCTATTAGGGAACTCCCGTCCCCTGCACACTATTAAAGGCTAAGGCAGCCAAACATTTTCAGGTAATGATTTTATACATTGTAAAAAGGTCTTTTGGAGGTTATTTTCATAGCACACAAATGTGGGTGACACACATGCCCCCTGAGGTACTCCACTTGAGATTAGGCAGTCATCAGCCATAGAATCGTTACAAAATACTTTGGCTTTCTGATCATAGAGAAAATAATTTATCAACTCTGCTGCCTAAGGTAAAAAGTGAGCCGAATTCTGTAATCTTGTGATGAGTATTCAATGGTCAACCAGGTCGAAAGCAGAGGATAAGTCAAGTAGCATCAGAAGCACTGTGCTTCCTTTTTCAAACCAGTGCATAATATTTGCCTTAAGATCTAACAGGGTAGACTTGGTGCTATAGGCACTCCTAAAATCTGATTGCTTGTGACCTAGTATGTTATTTGTTCCCAATAATTCTTGGATCTGGGTGTACCTGACATTATCTCGAATTTTTAACAAAAAAAGGTGTATTGGATATGGGGCGATCATTTTCTGGTTGAGCAGGATCCAGAGATGGTTTCTTCAGCAACAGAGAAATCCATGCTTGTGTTGGGGAGCAGTCACAATCGTCCCAGGCCCCCAAGAGGTTTCGGATGAGGCAGAGGCATAAGAGTGTGTTGTAGACACCTGGGGAGGTTATAGGGCGGAGGTGGGTGTCGATAGAAGCCGCATTATGGGTAGCTTATAATTTTTTTAAAATATAGATTGCGTTGGGAGTGAAACGCCATTTTAGAAAACAACAGCCATTTTGAAATCGAGGCCTATCACCGTGCTGTAGCCAGGGCAGTAGGCGCAGGCCCAGAACATATAACTAAGTGTGTGCATGCGGGTTTAGGCTGCAGCATAGGCAGCAGTAAGAAAGACCAAATCTGCAGAGAGTCATAAGACTCATTGTTTCATACCATTAGCACATGTATACTAGCAGGAATGCGCCCTGCAAGGCCATGAGTTGGCTGAGAGTCTCTGTGAAAAGTTATCCCACAAGGAGGATGCATGAGCCTCCAACCTTCACCAGTCCAAGCCCTAAGTTATAGTGCCGAGATACCCTCATCCCAAGACCCCAGCATTTCAGTGTGCCAGCAAGCCCCAGACCACCAACCGTAAAACTGTTAGATCGCCAATTTATCAGGAAGATCACAGCAGAAAGACGGGTTCACCATGTCTTGGATCCCTGTGATTGCCAGGTGCCAGGGGGAAAAGTAACAAACCTAAACCCAGGGTGGGTTGTCTGGGATTGAGCTGGGGTTCGCAATTTAACGTGACCTTGAAAGTATCCTCTGTGCCCATGTCTGCAGTATCAGGTGCACATTAGGCCACAGATAGGGAATGCAATGATTTGTGTTGGTAATTACCAATTCGTTTTGTGTCTGAGGATGTACACATGGAACCCCACATGGAAGAAGACAAACAGGAGAAGCTGAGACCAATGGCCTGGCATCCCTTATGGAGCAGGCGATATATATATAAGTTCACACCAACCAGTCACCTGGATCTGTAACCTATTTAATCTACGTCAAATATGATAATGTGTGCCTTTATAGCTTGTTGCTTATGGTGTTTTTGTCAGTGTGCTCCGTGTTCGTAGAGTTCTTTGCAGGCATGTATTTTTCTTGGGTGTGATTAAACCTTGTTCTCCTTGCAAAGGGTGTCTCTGGATGTTTTATTTGCTAGAGGGTTGTATTTTTTCTTCGTGTGTGCATTGGAGGTCAGCCAGACACTTGCTTGATAAAGGATGGGACAATATTTTCCAGGAGCTAACAGTTCACACATTTTGTGATTAATGGTATTAACTGCGGTGCACAGACTTTGACAACCGATGCAGGGCAGATATCTCCTTTACAGACGATGGGTTTGAGCTTGGTCAGCACATTTGAGATCTCCAATTCCTTCACTGCCCTAAAAGTAAATAAGAGTCGCAGATGATGATGTTTTGTTTTCGTTAACAGCCCTAAAAGTGCCCATGGTGGTGTGTTTTGCAATCACATTCTCTCTTATAGTCTCAATCTTTTTCATCATAGCCTCCTGCATGGAGACACAACATTTTGATTCGATATGGGACAGGGGTTTTCGAGTTCGAGTAGCATTGGGGTTGGTAGACAGTTTTGCTAATAGGGCTTCGCTATTTGCCACCATGATGCCCGCAATTTGGTGGATTAAAGTGAGGCCTCATGAATCAGGACCCAATAGAAGTTTGGTGCATAGGATCTTGGATCCTTAAAGAACGGTCAAGGAGAGTGGGGGTCCTGCTTCTGCATGAAGCCAAGTCTCAGTGACAGTACAGAAGTCAATTTGATGGTCCCCGGTGTAGTCTGCCAAGCCACCTCTGTAGCATGTCTGCCAAGACAGCGTGTATTCAACATCATGCATTTCAAGGTATTAGATCTCTGGACAGAAAGACGCTGATCAGAGATGGATTCAGAGTTGGCAGGTCCTGAGCCTGGGACTTTGCCTGATGGCGAGTGCACCGGTTTGATGGTAACGGCACAATTATCTGTCATGATCGCCCGATTATTCTGTGGAGTGGTCTCAGACCTGACGATTGGGCTTTACCGTTCATCTTTGCAAAGTCATCAATCATGGTAACACTTGTGCTGGGCATGACATTAGAGGGGTTAGCTGTGTCATCCCGAGTGTTTGGAGGGAAACCCTCACACACTCATGCACTTCCTTTTAGGTGTCATTGAATGCACTGGTATGGGCTGATGCAAAATGCTAGGTTCCCCTCTGGAGGCAGCACATGGCTGAAGAGCCATGCTCAAATACTTCTGCACAATGTCAGACATTTTCCTAGAGCCCTGTATGCTCGCTGCCATGCAAGAAGGCATATTACTGCCTGGTAATAAGGCGGCAAGAATAGAAACACCAAGGAAATGGAGGTACCTTCAGTGTGTGGGCTTCTATGTGTTCCCTTCTGCGAACCAGATGCTAACTGGTGACAACCAGCCTCTTGAATAGCGCCGGCGCTAACACGCCACCGACATGTTGAAGAGAGGCGCAGAACTACAAAGAAAGCTTCAAGCCCTGCAATTGGGCTAAATGAAGTGAGCTGAAGGCTGCCCATCTGCCGATGAGCAAAGCAATAAAATCACGCAATTCACAAGATGTTTTGAACTGTTTTCAACTTTCCAGTCAGTTTTTCAAAAATGCAAATGCATTTCCCCAAGTGAAACTATAATTAAATGCAGTCACTCCCGTCAAACAATCAACCACACAAATGGCCTCTATTCCTTATTCTATAAGTATCCAAAAGGATGAAGAAGGGTGTTATCGAGAAGAAGGCACCACAAATACTTGTTTATTTGCAGATGCTATAACCTTATTTCTCTAACTTGCTATTTATTTCCATGTGATAGTTGACATATCATGGGTTTTGGTTTACAGGGTGTACACTGCAACAACTGATGCGACACTTCTGCTGGTGGGATTTCACTGGCCATCATTTAGAATGTTCTAAAACTCGAAGTGATTCTTTGAGATATCTGACTTCACAAGATAGCAAACCAGCTTAAACTGTACTAGATACCACTTTTCCATAGCATGCGGCACAAAATAGACTTTCCACAGACTTTGCACTGCAAAAATACACTTTGCACAGTTCCATGAATCAGGGTTTGTGTTGGCAGTGCAAGGTCACTTTTCAGCAGTGCAAAGTCGCCTTGAACCGTGCAAATAAATCCATGAATAGGGCCCTTGATGTTTTACCATATGTGAGCCAAGAAATGTTTACCAAAAATATATTGCATTGAATGACAGGTGTAATCCTTGCGTTACATACCAATACTGTCAAAACGTCTCCTCCACACCAGAATGGAGGTGCCACAGCCCTTCAGCCCACAGTTGTGATAGTAAGCAACTACACCAAGGACTTAACGAGCGTGAGACGTGACGAGGGCAGTCACCACTGTGATGGCTGCTATAATGCTCTGGGAATAGTTCCCATACCCAGGAGCATCTGAGCGGACACCCAAGAACACCACACCTGGTGAATACCCCCAGTAACGGATATCTTAAAATATGCTGCTACTGGATGCCCCACTTTTCCAGTCACCCACTGTGCAATGCTAGATTCTGCCAGACTCAAAATCAGACCATAGGGTGTTGGTGTGTTGCTTGTTGACATAGCATGCCTGTTGTTAGTTAATTCATATCCTGCCTGATATGATCATTGTTTCTAATTCGCTTGAGTTATTTCAGAACCTTAGAAAGTTTTGAGAGCCCCTCTACTGAAAACAAACATGGTTCAAATAACCTGTTCTATGGAACGTATTCCACTCATAACGGTCTACAACCACGTTTTAGCTCAGAAGAGAAATATCCCTTTGCATATCAGCCTGATGCCACTCCAGAAAGGCAGCCCAGCACCAAAATGCTATGCAATTCTCATCTCAACAAGAGTACCAGCAGCAACTGCCCAGCTGGGTGGGAACAGACTGAAATGCAAATAGATATTTTTCCTCTGTGAAAGGTACAGTGAACTGAAACATGGTTGTAGACCGTCCTGATTGGTAACCTACCAATAGAACAGGCTATTAGGCTGCATTTGTACTCAGAAGAGGGACGCCCCACACCTTTGTGTAGTATGCACAAAATGTGAATACTTCGCTGTGCTGTCAACAAGCCAGTCACGAGATGAGGCTGCACGAGAGTCAGCTCTGGAATGCAGGAGACGTGCTCGTGACTGGGGAATGCGAGCCATTCAAATAACAACAGCTGCCAGTTGGTGGGGCTCAGCATAACATCTCCTTCTCCCATTTAACTACTTTATAAGTTATATTTATACTAATAAATACTTCACCCAAAGTTTACCTCATCTACTGTAATCATTGCCCACACTTCAAGTGGCGACGAGGATGGGATGGTCCGTTTAAATGGTCCAAACTTGTTGTCGTGGTTGAAGTCTTTAGACATGCAGTGAGGGTTGAGGATGAAAGAATCTGGAATATGGAGAGAGTATGTGTGGTGAAACCACTTGGAGTGAGTATGTTAAACATCATGGTCATGGAGATCCCAAAGAGATGGGTAGCGGTGAGGGTGTTGGAGATGGTGAGGAGCGTGGCAGAGATGTGATGCAGATGGAGTGGAGAAAACTCGCAGATCGACATGGATTGAAGACAGGAGAGGCAGAGGAGTATCCAGGACATATGTAAGGAAGAGGAGCCGGCGCAAGCAAAGAAACAGTCCAAGAAGGAGGAACACTGGCAGATGCTTTAGGTGTGACGGCACAGACCATTGGGCGGATAATCCTGAATGTCCGGCTTTGAAAATTATATGTGGCAAATGCAAGGGCAAGGGACACTACGCCAGATGTAGAGTGCAGACTACCTCTGCGAATTGGATTGGCGATGACAACCACAGTAATGGTGATGAGGACGAATGTGTATTTGTAATATCTGATGAGGAACATGAAGAAGAAATGGAGAGTCCGAAAGCTACGGTAGGTGTAGATGGAGTCAATATACGCATGATGATTGACTCAGGTGCCAAATACACTCTTGTACCGCAAAATATGTGGGACAAAAAAAAAATATGAGTACCTACATGAACCCGACATAAGGCCCACAGCCTATGGTGGAGTTAAAATAGATATCATTGGCTGGTTTTGGGGCACTCTAAAATTCAAAGATAGGAGAGCAAATGGCAAAATATACATCACGAGAAATGGAAGGATTCCTTTGTTGAGTTGGACGCATCAAAGTAAGCTTAAGGTAAAATTGGATGCCAGTGCCGATGAGTCAGTAATGAATATTGAAAGTAATAACACAAGACCCCAGATGGAAAAAAAGGCGCAGAGAAAATCGAGGAAATAATGAAAGGCGTTTTCAAGGATGAAATTGGGTGTCTGCGTGGTTTTGCACATAAAATCAAAATGAAACCTGGATATGTTCCAGTGGCACAGAAATTGCGAAATATTCCCCTCTCTATGAGGGAGGAAGTAAAAAAGGAGATAAAGAATTTAGAAGAACAGGGTGTCATAGAGAGTATTGACGCCAGTGAATGGGTATCTCCTCTAGTTGTCCTGAGGAAGAAATCTGGGAAATTAAGAATATGTGTTGACATGCGGGAGCTCAATAAGTGTGTGATCCCAGACAGACACCCGCTCCCTAATATCCAGGAGATAGTGTCTACTATTGGTCCTTCTAAACATTTCTCCACCCTCGATTTAACCTCAGCGTACCACCAAGTGAAGTTACATAAGGAATCTAGGATTATGACGGCGTTCATTACGCCAGATGGGCTGTACCAATATAAAAGATTACCTTTTGGACTTATATCTGCCGCCTCCGTCTTTCAGAAGATTATGCATACATTGTTTGAAGGGGACCAGGGCATCATCTGTTTCCAAGGTGACATCTTGGTGCATGCCGTTGATCAGAGAACACATGATGAAAGACTGCAATACGTGTGCAGCAAATTATATGAGGCAGGCATGACTTTAAGTAGAGAGAAATGCAAAATTGATTGTCGTGAAATTGAGCACCTGGGACATACAATATCAGCTGAAGGTGTACAGCCAAAGAAACAACTACTGGATACTATAGAGAATATGCCAAGACCTAAATCTAAAGAAGAAGTGCGTACCTTCATTGGCATGGCTGAATATTACTCAAAATTCATGCGAGACTTTGCCACGCACACTATTCCCCTACGGGAACTGTTAAAAAGGAAAACATTTGCATGGGACATGGAATGTGAAGAAGAATTTATGTGGATAAAGCGTGAATTGAATAAGGCACCATCTTTGAGAAATTTCAAGAGTGGCGAGAAAACCGTGGTCACGACAGATGCCAGTAATGTGGGTCTTGGAGCAGTAGTCACGCAGGAGATTGATGGCAACGAGAGGCTGATCGCCTTCGCATCTAGACTTTTGAAAGGGGCAGAAAAATCATATGCTGCCATCGAAAAAGAGACATTGGCCATCAAGTAGGCCACACAGAAGTTCCAAAACTTTATCTGGGGTGCGGAAGTAGAATTTCGTACGGACCATAAACCGTTGGTCCATGTCATTATGAATAAAGGTCTAGATAATGTCTCAAATCGTATAAAAAGATGGGTCATACTCCTGCAAGAATATAACTGTGTAGTGAGATATGTGCCAGGTACAAGGAATCGAGCTGCTGACTGTCTTTCACGACTTACCAATGTCTCCAAGATAGATGATGATGATGAAATAGAGTCTGAAGTTGTTCTGAATATTGATGCCTTTTCCATATCGGAGAAAGAATGGGAGGAAGCAGAAGAGTCAGACAGCATGTTAACACGTTTGAAACAGATCATTCTGAATGGAAGTTCCCTAATGAAGATCAAATATGAGGAGAATGAACTTACAGAATATTGGAAGGTTGCTAATGAACTCAAAGTAGAAAACAATAGAGTTATGAGGAGCGACAGAATTATTCCACCTGCAAGTCTGCGCCAAAGAATCATCGAGTTGGGCCATGAGGGCCACCAAGGAATAGTGAAGACGAAGCAAAGGATACGTGATGAATTCTGGTGGCCAGGATGTGATCTATGTGATCTGCAGATCGAGAGAGTTATACGAGATTGTATCCTTTGCAAGGAGAGTGATAGAGGTTGTGTGAATGTGAAATATCCTATGGTGGTCACAGATATTCCAGGAAATATATGGGATGATCTTGGTATGGATATATTGGGTCCGATTTACAGTGATGGTAAGCAACACTATTGCTTAGTAATTATTGATCTTTTAACAAGGTGGGTGGAGGTTATGATTAAACCATGTATGACTGCTAAAATGGTTGTTGAATTTCTATCTGAAATTTGTGGAAGGGAAGGTTTACCGAAGAGTATATTGACGGATAATGGGGTTCAATTCCGTTCAAAGGAAATGCAGAAAGTCTGTGCAGAGAATTCTATTATACATAAGAAAAGTGCCATATATCACCCACAGACCAATGGAGTAGTTGAGCGTTTCAACAGAGTACTGAAAGATGCCATAAGATGGGCATGGGCAAATGGGTTGAAATGGGAAGAAGCAGTCAAGCAGAAAATAAATGCTCACCGTTTCACAACACATTGCACAACAGGGTTATCCCCTTTTGAAATGAGCAGAGGTTGCAAGGCTAACACCAAGTTAAATCCTTCGTGGATGAAGAGAATGACTGTTGTAAAGAAAGATTTTGGGGATGCTTGTGAGAACATTAGGGCAATGCAGTTAAAGAACAAAAGAGCTTACGACAAATCTACAAATGGTAACGTTAAGGGAGTACAACCAACAGTTGGAGGATTTGTGAGGATCAAACTTCCAACTGTTTTGAGGGATGGTCCGTGCAAATGGTCCAAACTCGTTGGCGTGGTTGAAGTCTTTAGACATGCAGTGAGGGTTGAGGATGGAAGAATCTGGAATATGGAGAGAGTATGTGTGGTGAAACCACTTGGAGTGAGTATGTTAAAACATCATGGTCATGGAGATCCCAAAGAGATGGGTAGCGGTGAGGGTGTTGGAGATGGTGAAGAGCGTGGCAGAGATGTGGTGCATGGGAAAAGCTTTTCAAAGATTTCCTTGCCAAAACCCAAATCAGATTCTTCGCGCATATCAAAGAGAGGAAGAATCATTTACAATCCTCACCTCATGAAGGACTTTGTGTGGGAACGTGGAACATGCAGAAAGACTGCAATGTAGATCACTTATTGTTCGAAGGAGTTTAAGGAGGGGAGATGTGTAGTATGCACAAAATGTGAATACTTCGCTGTGCTGCCAACAAGCCAGTCACGAGATGAGGCTGCACGAGAGTCAGCTCTGGAATCCAGGAGACGTGCTCGTGACTGGGGAATGCGAGCCATTCAAATAACAACAGCTGCCAGTTGGTGGGGCTCAGCATAACATCTCCTTCTCCAATTTAACTACTTTATAAGTTATATTTATACTAATAAATACTTCACCCAAAGTTTACCTCATCTACTGTAATCATTGCCCACCCTTCACTTTGCTTACTTCAGAACCTGCTTGATTGTGGGAGATGTTGCATGTAAGAAAGAGTGTGCATGGATGAAGATAATTAAAAACCTGAAGTGTATGCATGTCGTTCATATGGTATGTGCAGAATAGCCAAGCATATGACGCGTTTGTAGAAGATTGGTCAGAGTATGGCGGGGAAGCGGCAAAATTACTGCTTGCCTATAGCAGCAAATATCCGTGCACTGGCCCTGCATACGATTTATAAATCTATTATTTACCCTGTAATTCCTGCTCTTTTTTTCCAACACTCTCAAGTGCACTGAAGTCATTTATAAAAAAAGAAAGACATTGTATCACTCTGCTAATCTACGCAGGCAGGAAACATACCCGTACCAGAAAGAAACACACATAAAGCCTATAGGCTCAGTCAGTGATCATCATATCTTCTACTGTAGTTGAATCCCAAAATACTATCAGATCTGACTAACATGGAATTCTTGGAGTAGCAAACTACTCATGTCAATGACATATTAGGGACAGGAACATGTTTATTCTTTCTTTGAATTTAGGGAAAGTATACACTATATCAGAGAGCATGCATGTCAAGTTCTGCAATGGAGAAGGTTTTTTTTTTTATTAAGAAAGCTAATTTTCTAAGACATTTTACAAGAAAACCAGTGGCTCTACCTTATCTCGTATGTCAAACCATTAGCAACGGGTCCTGGTGTTCCTGTGTCCCCATTCACATATGGGAATTGGGATTAACAAATATACCGGTGCCTGACTTCCCGGCCTCCGGACTCGGAAAAAGCCGGTGGCACCGGGATGTCAGGCACCAGTAAAATATTCCGATTCTGGCGGCAACCCACCGGTAGCAACGGCGGGGTTACCGCTGGACTCGGAATGAGACCCAATGGCTCTGTGTTTGGTTATAATATGTTATAAGTGCTGCAGTTGCGAAAGATTTCATGATAACTACCCAATAATTTCCAGAAATTCACTAAACTAACAGGGCTATCAAACTTAGCTTCACTTAGATTGAACACAGTCTCTTCTTGTGCCCTGGTCACGTAGATTCAATTGTATTGCTCCAGGTATCACACACTTTGTTCTTAAGAGTTCCTCCTGTCAATTAGTGCCTGTCACAAAAGATCCATAGACAGCTGAGCGTATGTTTTCAGTTTTGTCAACTCTGCCCACTCTGAATCATACATCCCAACTACTGCAAGAAGCAAGCATTTGCAATGCTAACAGAACTGCCAGTAAAATGTAGACATGGTAGAGGTATGGTAAAGGCATTTGTCAGGCACTGCCATAGTGGTAATAACTTTCCATTGATGGTAGGAGCTGAAAAATGGTGTGAGTTGCTGTGCATATAATAGCAGTGCTGGGCAAATGCCTAACACTTATACGCAAGTGGTTGGCTTTCACAATGCTTGTCTTTAACAGGACTTCAGTGAAGGACTTGCATAGTGCTCATAAATCAAGAGGCTGAAGGCATACTTGATTAAGATATTTGTATTACACCAGTAGCAAGTTTACAGTTCCAATTAAATCATTAACTTTCAGAAGACTGCTTTAAATAAACAACGGCAGGCATCTTCAGCTCAAGAGGTGGTTGGGAATGGCCATAGCCTTAACATGGCCATGGGCAGTCAATGGGTGGGTAAATATCCAAACAACATCAATTAGCTTTGTATCCCTCCTCACATGCCATTTCTCCCTAGGTGTACTCCAATCGTTTTGGCCTATAGGTGGCGCTTCAGTGCCTCCTAATAGCTCACACTAAAAAGTCTGTAAAATGGGAGAGGCATTTTGGATCAGCGGTCTACTTAAACGTAAGAACTGATTGAGTCAAGATTTGGACACCACCTGTTATCTCCACACATGTGTACATGTTGGAAACAAAGGGATTTTATTAAAAAAATAATTGCTGTGACTTAGTCGATTTATATACCTTGAATGATCCTCTGTGCGTCTCAATGTGTGTTTAAGTCACTGAAATGCAAGTGAGGCCAAGGAAGCTAAATAAACCCAGGAGCGACTTGTTGCAGATCCGCGGAGGCATGTCTTCCTTAACTGTGCCTCACACTTCCAATGGCCCTACCCTCCAGTGAGCCACCCTGCGCCTCACCGGAGACATGGGCGGTGGGTGAATGCGGCACAGAACATGCATCTTTGCCCAGTCATCATTTTTCCATTCTTTCACAGTCTATATATATATATATTTATTTTTCATTCTGGTATCATCCTTCCCTTTGGCCTTCTGCTTCCTGTCTACTTGCAACGCCTGCCATTAGTTAAGCGTTGTTACACATTTTTCATTAGTTCAACATTTCATATTGTATGAGCTTTGATGTTTTTTAATCCAGTGCTTCGCGATTCCACTTTGCGTCTGTAGGCACTTACAAATTAACCGACTCGGAAATGAATATAGCTCATAAACTATTTATTAAACATATATTTTGGGAATTCCAGCTATATTAAAATAAATGCATGCTGGACAGACTGACGCATTGTAAGCATTGTTCTGTTTGGCAAAGGTTGTGATTGTGCATTGTCCGACAGAACTAGAGGTGTATTGTGTTCTTTGGTATTTTTCTAAAGTAGAAATGAATTGGGTTTATTTTTACCCACCCAGCAGGCCATTGTTCACGAGTTTCTTCCTGATAAGTTGGAAGGAACTCTGCCTGCAACATTGAACCTGTCCGCACAAGATTGCACGAAGCAAGAATCTTCCTGAATGACTGCACACCGAATTACTCCGAATTACGGAGGTATTTTGATCAATCAATCAATTTTTTAAAAAAACTATACAATTAAAATATGAGCCGGTGATATATTCTAATTTTTAATTATTAGGATGTTATACATATTATCTATACATTTGGTCAGTGTATTGTTTCCCTGTGTGTTACTACTGTATTTAAACAAACTAAGGCTGCTTCAAAGGATGCAAACGTTGACTTAGATCTGAGGTCTCATTACAGAAAAATCAGCATTCAGAAAGGTGGTTTATTGTTATTCCTAACAATCAGTAAAGCCTGGGCTGGGTGGGATTGCATAAAGTTAGCCCACTCTTCCCAAGCAGGCCAAGTGGTGTGCCGAGGGGCCTCTCCACGTGGAGAGGCAGCCTTTGTGTACCAGTCCCTGGCAGGGAGTGCTGTCCTCCTTGTCCCTCCCCATGTCACCTAGCTTTCTAAGGCATGCCTGTGACCCCCGTTAAATCCCTGCAAGGGGTGGCGTAAAATTGGGTGGATTTCCTCTCAGGCACACCAGCTGTGTAATAACAAATGTACATTCAAATCCTGTGGTGCATGGTGGCGGGGCTGGATGAGCGTAGGCTATGCCTCCACAAAAATGCGACCCGCCCGCACCGCGTCACCTGGCATTAACCGGCGGATGCTCCCTCTGGTGGAATTCTCCGTACCACTGAGAGCATTCACCTGCTACACAGTAATGGTCGCCTGGTTACCGTTAACACCGGATAGTTCTGCAAGGAGGTGTCTAGTAAGGCACTCTGATAAAACATATACACTGCAGTCTTCCAAAGTAAGGCTTGTTGCCATGTGAAGTCTTATTTTCAGTTATCAGTGAGTTTTGAATAGATGTTAGTACTTTGAGCACCTTTGAGTGATGCATGAAGAATCCAGCAGGAAGTCATTCTACAGAGCTGAAGGTGTACTACCAGAGAGGCCTGAGGGTCAAGAAGCTTAATTTGCATTCATTTATATCCAGCATGCAAAATCGTAAAATTTAAATGTGAGCTTAAAGACTATTCAAATCCAAACATGTGTAGAGTTCCCTGACACTTGCAAAAACACATTTTATTTCATACTATTTCTAAAATTAAGGAGTGGTCCAATTTAAAAATGCGCATTGAATTTCTGTCAAGTGCTTAATTCAGCTATCTGTTTCTCCTACCAACAGTGTGGCACATGGTAGCATTCATTAACAAGGAAGTGGCCAGTCGTCAGGCCAGTGGTGTGTAGGAGCTCCTGAACTGATTACACAGCTTTGCATAGATTTCCTGGTGTCTGGGCTGGCCGTGCCAGCTGACAGATACAATAAATATTTACTGTGGGAGGGGAAACCTTTATTTCCTGGCCATGCCACAGAACAATAATTCTTTTTATACATTTCAAATGCAGAGCAGGCACTCAGGCAACTAGTAATTATCACACTTCCCCAACTGGCTGGCTGGCATTGTCTCTTCAACTGACAGCCTCCATTAGGCCATGCCAGACTTCTTTCACACCGGCAGGGAAATAAAGAAAGGTAAAATAAACAAGGCAATCGCAGAAAAGAAAAGGGCGTTTAAGGAAGCTGCCAGTGAGAGGTGCGCAGTTAGATGGTCGTCTATGCAATATACTTCAATCTACAATGGAAGCCTAATTGGGCTCTAAGGAAGGTTACGAATTAAGCAACACTCTACTACTTGTTTCCAGGCCTGTCACCCCGCTCAGTGTATATGAATTTTGTAACGTGAAAATAATGACATAGCAAGAACAGCGCTTAGCCCTCCATTTTATTTTTAGACAAGTAAAGCATTTGTGCATTTTCATGACGATTGTAGGCTTTTTTTTGTTCATTTGTCTTTCGATGTCGGGGTTTTTCTTCCTTTAATTTTTATGTGTGCTATGGCAAAGAGTGATCAAAACGCTGCATAGCATCATTGTAAAGCACCAATGCCACGAGGAACAAATAATATATATTTTTTTAAAAGACACGCAGTACAATTCATGCGCATGACTATGTTAAGATGATAGGAAAAGGGATTAAAAAACATTTTTACTAGACAAAATCAGACTCTGCTTTTTTTTATTTGGAAAACAGTGCAATTTGAAATCATGCGCAGATCCACAACAATTATTCTAAATGTTAACCACACTACCGGAACAGGATCTTTAATGGACGGGGATCTAATAAGGGCCTGATTCACAGAAGTGTTTTCATAATGGCACAATCCCATAGGAACACACTACATGAATCAGGCCCTATATGTAGAGGTTTCCATGAACCTGTCATGAAGAGAGGAGACTTTTTGATGCCTAACAAGAAATCAAGAGGAGGACTGATTGACAACTCTAAAGTGAGTCAAGCAACCCTAAGTCCAATGGTGGGCGGGGGGTCGGCGGGGGTCAGGGGCAGTGAAACCAGCCCTAAAGATAGGCTGCGTACCTATGCATTTTGACCTCCTAAAATTAAGCAGATAATTCCAGAAAATACATGAAATAGCAGACAGGCAGGTCTTCCCCCTGTGTTGGTTCCATGTGTTAAAATCGCAGCAAAAATGGCTGTTTACACAAAAAATCACGCCAAAAATGCTGTGGTTTTGCCGCCGCAATCCATGTAAAGGATGCAGGGGGGGGCACAGGATTTGTGTCGGCATTGCAAACTCTCTTTTCATCAGTGCAAAGTCACTTTGAACCGAGCAAAAATGTGCATGAAGCGGGCCGACTGTGTGGAGATGTAGAATTTGGGTGTGTTAGTGTAGAGAACCGTCAGAGAGTTTGTCATAGCATGATATAACATGGCATGCAAACTTTCCTAAAAACAGCCCAGTCAACATCGAGTCCTACTTTTATACTCCCTGAAAGATTGTTTACGCACAACTTACAAAATTAGGGGGCAAAATGCTCCCACTACAAAATCTTATGTGGAGCTCTGAACCTTTATGCAACTGACCTACGACTGGTCTAGTATGAAAGCCATTGCACGTAGAGCACCAGAAACACAAATCAGAACGTGTAATTTGACGCTACAGCACAGTATGGTAAATAATTATAAAAATATCTTGCCAATGTTTAATCCTGCCCCGTAGCTTATTAATTACACTTGTTTATGCATGTGCATTGTCCGGACCTAGTCCTACACCTTTTTATTTTTATAAGTGAACAAAACACAGTTAAAGAAAACATATTGCACACTAGTGACATTCAGTGAATCTGTTACCCCCTTTTCCTAGACAGGCCTTGATTCTTGTCTTCTGCTTAGCTACCAACTGTAGTCCTCTTGGGCTTGCAATTCAAAGGCCTTTATAAAATGGTTCTCCACATGTCTGCAGTGCTTCCTGAGTATCCAGTTCGAAGCTTGTTTTTATGACACGTTGCTCCTTTATCCCTTTCTTCCAACCATCAGCCATATGTAAACAAAAGTTTTGCAAATTGAAAGCTAGAAACACATACAGTGGCACTAAGTCGGCTTTCATAATTTATTATAATTATTATAATCAGGGTTCGAAATTGAGATTCGATGAGCAGGAGCTAAAACCAGCTCCTGGGTGTCGGACATCACCCTGTAGGCCGGACCACCCGCAGGGGACCAGGAGCTACCAGAGATGCTCCTTTAACCTTTTGTCCATTTTTTATGAACCATTGTGTTTAAATATGTATTAGATGTTTTCTTATTCTTTTTTATTTACATTTTTAAATACTCAAAGTCAATTTTACATTTACATGTTCGGAAGGCCCCAGTTGGCCCTAGGAGCCAGACGTAGCTCCTGGTAGCTGTTGGTTTCAAGCTAACCAGGCTCTACTATGCTAGAAGCAGGAGCTAAATAGCACCCGCCCCCCCTTGCAACCCTGATCATTATTATAATTGTCCTTTTATAATGCGCTTAAGCGCAGGATCTGGATTTCAAACCTGTGTTGCGCTGCATTGTGTTGCTTCTAAGACAAATGCGTTGCCCCTGACCTATCATTGCAAGCACTTGTGAGTCACAATGGTAGAACGGTTGTGCCCCCTCCCCCATTGTGCCACTTTCAAAGGCATGACCAAAGGTTTGCCACCAAGCATGGATTGGTTTCTGTTGCCCCGACTAGCAGTCATTTACGCGAAAGTGGTGACAGTCCATGCCGGCCGACTTCCACTTTGCCAGCAGTATTGTCTGGCATTGGGGTTCCATTGACCTTGCCGCCGGATCTCCCGAATCCACTTTTCAATGCACTACACTACCCCTGGACAGTGAAAAATGGAGCAAGCACAGTACTGTTGCATGCAGAACTGTATACTGCAGCGGGCCCAGTGGACGGAGCTTCCGTAACCAAACGTTTACTTACTTGGAAGCAGGATCCATTTAGTTTGAAATAGTCCCCAAAAATATTCACACTGTTACTCTTCTGGGGGAAGATTATCTAACATTTACATCAGTGCTAAACAGAGCAAAGAGCGTCAGCTTCGCTGCTTAGTCAATATGGAATGGAGCAAACTGGTTGTGTCCGAGTCCATTTTATCTGACAAAAATGTGCACTACAGCAAAAATGAAGCAGACTGTTTTTTCTACTATGTTAATGTATTTACTAAATGTCATTTCATGTTACATAGCAAACATAGAAACATACAGCGTGCTTCATTTCGGTCCTGGGGCAAACATTAGCAGATAATGCTGGTCAGCGGGTTGAGTGCTTGCTGCAGTGATCTGTCTGTGATCTGAAGGTCTCAAGCTCGAATCCCAGCAAGGCCAGCTCAGCCTTTCATCCTTGCAAGGGCGTTAAATGAGTGCCAACTTTGGTTGGGTGATAATTGTATGTAAACTGTTCTATGTACAGCGCTTTGGTGAAAGTACTATATAGGTAACAAATCATTATCATTGTGATATGGATCGGGGCAAAACTTGTTTGCTATACCCTCTACAAGCAGCAACATTGGCTCTAAATGAATTTGCTCAATTTTCACAAGCACAAACTTTAGATAATCTGTCCCCACGTGGTGGTTCGATATACAACCATTTACTGCTTTTGTATCCACTTTTCTGCAGTTTCTGCGTGGCCATTGGCAATTGTGAGGGATTTTGTTTTTTAAATATTTCAGTGGGCCTCAACTATTTAATTTTACCAAAATCATAAACGGATGAGAGAGATTCATACATAACTGAGTGGGCGAGCAAGCAAATCATACTGAGAGTAAGCGAGCAAGCAGGCCATCTTGCCATGAAGTATTTGGAGGGGGAAATGGGACCATAACCCAACCCTCAGTCTAAGAATGTGTGAAGAAAATTAGGCCACATGATGAAGTACATTTTTCCATCTTTTTGGCTGCAAAGACATTAGATCCAAGCAGATTTGTAGTGAGTAGTACAAGAAACAAGCAAACATTTTAGGGTTTGCCACATTACCAAGACATATACAACTGGCTGGACATCATAACACATATGGGACAGTAGAATTAGTGCCTATATAAGACAAGGTGCCCAATAAGAGAAAATCTAGGTAATATATATTGTGCCAGAAGAAAGAACACAGCATCTTAATACTGCGCCACATGAGGTGGTGCCCATTTATTTTGTAGTGGAAAATGAAACATCATCAGATGGGTGCTACCATATGGATGGCAACATCAAATAATTTGCTTTGAATATGTGCAATACTCTAATGCACTGGGATTCTATCAGCAATGTTAGGGTGTTGGACAATATGCAAGGGGTTTGAAAGTATTAGTCGGATGTTGCTTAAATATTCCATGGTGTGGCTAATAACATCAAAGTACTTCTTGGCATAGAAAGGTGCTGCTAAGGTGCAGGGATGTCATTTCACCAAAATGCCAGGGGTAGCGGAAGTGACATCACATGACCATTGACCTCTGATGACATCACAGGAAGTGATGTCATATTGACCACGACTCGAAGTGACATCATGGGAAGTGATGGAACACGACCATTCTCCCCTTGACAAAACAGGAAGTGGCATCACATAGCATTGTTTCTAAGTACACTATGAAAAATATGGTGACGTTATCACTGTAAAGTGATACACATTGCATACAAGAATGGCTCACCATATGTATCGTTAATATCAGTGCGTACAGGCCCATATCACCAACTTACTGTGAATGCAAGCAGACATCCAAGGCCAAACGATAATTATGTGTTATTATAAAGCACCTACGTTTAAGCACTTCATAGAGAACAAACATACATACAATATCACCCAACCTGTGTTGGCACTCATTTATCAACCTCAACAGGAAGAAAGGCTGAGTTGACCTTGCCGGTAGCCGAACCTGCACCTGCAGATCACACACACATTGCAAAAGCGAGCGCTCTACCCAATGAGCTAGCTTACCAGCTATAGCTACCAGAAAACCAGCCACTCTAGAAACAAAGAGCCAGGGGTGCTATGGGTAACCAGGGAGACCACATGGGTAGCAAGGGAGACTTCAGGGGTCGCAGTTGCAACCCCTGGCAACCCCTAAATGACGTCCCAGTTAAGGTGCATGATGTTTCGTATCGAAACTTAGAGCCCTGGTAGGGAGTAATATCAAGGTGCTATTCAATATTCTGGTTTTGATTCAATTGTTATGTAATGCTTGTTGTATTTTGCTTGTTCCTCTTGTAAAGCGCTTTGGCGTAAAGCGCTACATAAAATGTAATAAATACAAATACAAATAGCAGTTATTATGCTAGGACTGCTTTCCAGTATACCAGATGGTTTCCAGATTCCCCAATGACAGAGGTCTGAGTAATATGTCTGTTTTTTGGCCTTTATTCAAAAATAAACCACTCATTATGCCAGCGTGCCTCTCAATATGACTTGCGAGTTGGGGAGAAGCTTACTATGCCAGAGGGATGCCCAATAAGGCACAATACTATTGAATTTGCCTAATTCACAAAGATTTGCATCAAATCAAACAAAGAGATTCCTGTGTGCATTTCAGATTTGCCCCTGCAAACTTATACCTGATTCACAAAGCCTTAAACTGAAGCAAATATGACGATGAGTGGACAGCGGCGCACCCAGAAATTTTTCATAGGGGTGGCCTGATGAGGTCACTGGGGTGGCAGCGTTTTTATAAGGGTGGCCATGCCCCCCCCCCCTATAATACCCTTCGCTGGCACCTATGAGTGGAGCTCGAAATTTGAAACTGTGGCCACATAATATGCTTGTGGCCCAAAATTCGAGAGTGATACTACTCACTAATCAATAAACGATGTTCAATTTGCCAAACTGCATCACATTATACCAGAGATGGGTCACCATACGCCAGAACAGTGTTCAGCCTACCATGTTTGGTACACAAATATCCATCCAGATTTGTGTTTAGAATTCCAAAGTGCTGCCCAGTGTGCCAGTGGGTGTCCAGTATGGAAAATGCTGCTCATTATATCGGTATAATGTTCTTTCATCGACAGTTGTAATTTCAATGTTTTTTTTACTGAAAAAACTCATTGAAATATGTGGGGGGTTGGAAAAGTTTATATAAGGTGTGGGGGTGGGAATAGTTAAAAAAAAAACTACAGGGGTTGTTGTTTGGGTGGGAACCCCCCCAAAAAAAAAAAACAATTTTGATGAATTTTTTCAGTAGAAAATACTCATAAAGAAACCCATTGAAATTACAATCGTCGATGAAATGACATAGAACCATTATATCATGAGTGATATGCATGGAAGATGACGTATTAATGTGCGTACTGCTGCGCCGCAATCCCAGAACCCATGCATGCCTATGCTATCCATTACAACTCTTAAGACCCTTGCCTGGGAAACTGAGGAGTTCATACAGTTCTTTCAAGACAGTTATCATGCTCCCCTCAACCCACGCTTCTATTGCTCCCCTCAACCCACGCTTCTCCTGCTCCCCTCAACACACGCTTCTACTGCTCCCCTGAGTTTGAAGGCATCTAGAAGCTCATCATAGGGTGAATTATATCAGCAATTTCTAACTACCGCTTGCACCCACTAGTACCTCAGGTGCAGCAGGAGGTAGGGGGCAAGGCCTTGGAGGTATGAGGACAATCATGCTACTATCCTACTTAGGTATTGGAGAAGCTGGAAGAGAACATGAAATTGCCCTACTTTCGCCACCGTCCTCTTTTTCCACTGTCTTCAAGTAGCAGGTCCTTCAAACCCTTGTCCCTTTCTAGGCCAGAGCAGTCCATAATTATTAGCTTAAGGACCTAGAGGTGAATATAGGGTGAGAAGAGCTGTTGTACGGAGAAGTGAAGGGTAGGCACCCATGCCTACATAATATCAGCATTTTAGCAGCAATTGGAAGATTACCTGCCCGTTGATCAGTAATTACACGTGCAGTCAAACGAGTAATAAGGGGAAGCATATGCGTAACAGATTTCTGCAATAGCATACAAAAATATTATCTGTGAAAATGAGTTAGTCTTAGAAAAAAGGAAGTGCACAAACATCACAGCACAATGTACATCTCACACAACACCTACAACAAAATGAGATAGCGTTCAAGCTGGACATGACAGATGAGATCACACGCACATCTCTAAAAAAAAAGCATCTAAGGCTGAGCGCACTAATTTAAAGGTCTGCAACCTATTGCTCTCCAGATATTGTGGACTATCAATCCAATAATGCTGTACCGTTGGCTGTGGTGGATAGGGCTGATGGGATTTGTAGTCCAAAACATCTGCAGATCCAAAGTTTACAGACCCATGAAGTAATGCATCAACGTCACGGTTTTGTGTTCGACATGTTTGAATCCCAGCAAGTCAACCGAACCTTTGATCATCTTAAAATCGACAGTATGGGTGCCACCAAGTTGGTCAACTTTGGGCAACTCTCTTGCAAAGGTTTAATGAAAGGTCTTAGTGCCTTGATTGGAATTTTGTTTTTTTCTGCTAATGGGATATTATCAGATTTGCAATCAGGTTCTAGCAGGGAATTTTAAACATAGATCAGATTTGTAGTCTAGATCTGCTGATAGAAACGTGTGGTTTTGGCAAAACATCTATTAATTTTAGCTTCTTGTTATTCTTTTAACTTAAAATCAGCTTGTGATGTGGTGCCAGATACCCGGTTGTGGGAAGCTTTGGTATAGTCAGGACTTCCCTACGAACTGTGGTGGCAATGCTACAGTTATTATCTAAGCGATTGTCCAGAGGGACCAGACGGTGAAAAGACACACCAATTCACTCTGGATAACAAAGTTAGACAGGGATACATTAAGGCCCCCTGTTTTCACTTTATATTACACTATGGCCCTCAGTATTGTCATGCTTGAGGCAGATGCTGTGGTAATTGGTCAGGTGAAGATAGGTGTGCTCCTATTCACAGATAATGTGGATTTACTGTCTAAAATGCCCTCTGGCCTGCAGAGGGAATTGCATTTGTTTAATGGGATTTGTATATCTCAGGGTTTGGTAATCACTGTGTAAAATTAAATGCCTTGAATTTTGGATGCCAGGATTTTCAATAGCTTTGGCAGGAAAATATGGGGAGCAAGTCTGTGACTTCACTACTTAGGCATCCAATTTAATAAGAATGCTAAATGGCACAAGCAAGTCACAACATGCGTGTTGATGTTGGGGGTAGCTCCCAGGTCTCTCTTTCCACATTTTGAGGGCATGGCTACATGGCCTGTGAGGGACATTTTCAGGGCCCTAATAGTAGCTCTGCCTTATGAACTGCTGATGTTTGGTAGGAAAGTACGCTCAGTGCCCTGTAAATAGGTATTTTGTTCGAGTCTTACTAAGAAGTGCTCCTACCCCTCCCGTATTTATGGAACTGGACCACATAGGCATGACCTACAACGTTGAGCAGAAGAGGTTATTGTATTTGTAAAATAAGGTCAGTCCCCCGGCTGGAGATATATCTTCATAGGGCTAAGGGTGCGGTGATGTAAACCCGATAAAGCTCCCTTTCATCGTTGAAGGCTAACAGGGACATATCTGTGATTTTGAATCCCACTGTGTATTGGGAAAATCCCGAGTGGATTTGAAACCTTGAAGAAGTTGAGGAGAAATTAGCTTTTAGAGAGTGGTCCTTGGGAAATGTAATTATTAGTTGCTGCCCGGGTGGTCTGGTAGATTACTACTTGGAGGAGAACGATTTATTTGGATATCAATGGTATCTGACTATCTTGAATCACAGTCAATTAGGATATTGTATGTTAAGTTCCAATTGTGCATTCTGTCGCTGGCACTGTTTGCATCACTTTGGCGAACTGGCACTCTTTTTGTCTGTGGGAGTAAACAAAAGGGATGGTATACATGTATTTGTTTTATGTCTCCTTTATGCAAGAGCCAGGGAATACTGGTTGGCGCCACTGCTGAGGTGCCTGAATGTTCGATCTGTTGCACTAGCATTGCCACTGCGTAGAAAAACATCTTTACCCTATGTGGAGTAAAGCGTTGCTAAATATTTGTATTGGGCATATGAATTAGGGGAAACATGGTAAGGCTTGTGCAGGAGCAGTGTCTAAGCTAGATACAGGTACAGGAGATCACTGTTCGAAGAAGTGGCTGTAGTTAAGCAATAAATCCCGAGCTGGGGGCCATTACTGCATCTGGTAATGCCCCAGGGACATAGTTACCGGACGCGGTAATGGCCCCCTCAGCAAGGGGTTTATTGCTATTAGTATCCCGGCATGTTGTACCAGGATACTAATAGTTTGTACATTGAGAAACCTTTCACAAATTAGAAAACAAAAGATGGCCACCATGGATTTGGGAGAAGGGACTATTTGTAGTCCCTTCTGCCCTTCCATGGTGGCCTTGCGGACGTTGGAGCTGCGCCGGGAACCCTACTGTTGCAGGCTCAGACAACGGACAAGCAGAAGGTAAGTAGGGAGGCGGTTGGGGATCCCTTATTGTGTGGAAAAGGGGGGTGGGAGTGGGGGATGAGACGCGGGGGCTCAGGAAAGCGGGAATGCGCACTTACCTCCAAAACCCAGTGAGGGAAGATGGCAGCCTCCCGCTCTGAGAAGGCTCTTAGCGGGGGCTGTACCATGTTGTAAAGCTCCCGGTCTGAGACTGCTCATTGGCTGGGAGGCCCCCCCTCCCTTCCGTGGTACTAATACCATCTATAGACTACTTACTAATAACTATTAGCAATGACAATAGGAGTAATACATTAATTATTTGTCACCTTGGAATAATTAACTTTTTTCATGTTTTAAGTTTGCATTGCTCTTTTATCTCATGCCAGGATATATACTGTCTTGCTCGTAATGACATTCATTGGTAATGGTGCAATCAATTATACAGAATGATTGTGAACATTGGTTATATCGTATTAGCTATTTTGGGAGTGTTTGTTTCTTGATGTATTTATGCATTTGAATCTGTGAGGTTTGTATTTTTTTATGTTTTATCTGAATAAACTAAACTATTGAAGAGTTAGGTAAAAATAAACAAGACCAAATTGCCAAGAGACATCTTGGAAGTGAACTTATCCTCTACAAATGCAGCTGTTGTGTTGACACAATCCTTCTGCACCACTGTATATCTCATTCACAAAAGCTCAGGCCGAGACTCTCATATTAGAAACCATGTCAACCAATAACTCTGCTTTCGTGATTAGCCATTAAACCAGGCCTACTGGTTCCACTAATAAAAAATAAAAGACGTCAGATCAGGTTGAGCCCCTAAACGAAAAGACAATCTCTTACATGCATTTTGTGACTAAATAGTGTGAATAGAATCATTTGTACAATGATCAAGTAACATTTCTAAGCAGGAATAATTTAGCATTATTGACTGAACTAGATGTCAATAATGGTTGATAATTAACCGTTTCATACTTAGCAGACCCAAACAATCTGAAGGCCAACAGAGAATACAATCAATACTTTTATTTGCACTTAGTGACCTTACAGTTTGTAAGTGAGGAATTCACAAAAAGGGTCTTGAATTATTTTTAATTGGTAAATTAGCATATGAATGAATGCATCTTGAGTGATTTTAAAATAGTAAATTACCGTCTGAATAAAAGCTTTGGAAACCATTGAGTGATAGAATATAAAACAAAATATGAAGTGTGCAAAGTTAAAATAGTTGACAGTTGCATTATTTTTGTATCAGTGAAATACAAAAAGTAAAACATGTTTAACAATGACTGTATCTGCAATGGTGCTGGCATGTATGGTGTTTACTTTGCAAATGGGGATAATGTTGTCCATTTATAAGGTATCAACTAGCCTAAAAAGCGATCAGACTGCATAAGCGTGTATGATTTATTATGAGCTGGAAGCTATTTGAATAAAGAATCTTCTGTGCACTGATGCGGGAAAGGTTCACCTATTCAGTGTCCTGTGATGCAGTGAAATTCCAGGTTCCACACAGTAATCATAAGTACTCATCGGCCCCCCAACCCATCGTTGTCCTTGCTTCTCCGACAGGTACCCCGAATGATTTCAGGAATTGAGCCATGGCAGGATGGTAGAATTCCTGAAAGAAAGATTGAGAACACCAGAGAAAGTGAGGCGTTAAATGATGTGGAAGACAATAAGAGAGAATAAGAAATAATAGAGGTGCAAATAAATACTTGGAAATGTAGAAAAAGGCAAAACAACAGAGAAAGGTCTAGTAAGGAAGACAATAAGAGATAATAAGAATAAATAGAAAGGTATGGACCAAGGGGGCAGCAGAAGGAGTAGTTTAATGGACCAATAGCTTAAATGAAGGAGGACACAAAGCACGAAGAAAGCCAGGAGAGAGCAGAAGAGACTTAGGAGAAACAAGAACATAAGTTATCAAATTTAGAAATCAAATAAAAAGCAAAATCAGAAGCAGAGATTGCTTGAGATGATATGATAGATTATTTATAATGCACTTAATACGCAGAGGTTTCGATGGACAGACCCGGGGATCGAACCCGTGTTGCTCCCTATCGTCTTGCACGTTGCCCCTGAGCTATCCTCCTGAGCCAAATTCAGAGTAGCATGAGGGGTCAGCAGATTTTCAAGAAGAGAGGAATGATAAGGATTAGGAGAAAGAGAAGTTATGAGAGATTGATAACATGACAAATTAAGATCATAGGACGAATTAAGAAAGTAGAGCAGTCGAGTCAGACATGGAACACAGTGGGCCTCATTACGAGTTTGGCGGTAGCCATGCCCGAATTATGGGCACGGCTATCGCCAAACTCGCTACCGGCACTGCCACCCGCAAATGGGCCATTACCGGCCCATTACGAGTTGAATGGGCCGGTAATTGCCCATTCGCGGGTGCCGGTATGGGCCGGCTCCCTATCCCCATTCTGCCCGACAGGGCATAATGTGGCGGTACGGTAACAATGGTGCCGGTAGCACTACCGGCGCCGTTGTCACTGTACCACCACATTCGTAATGAAGCCCAATGTCTGCCAGCAATTGTCGAATTTGTGACTGGAAATGTGGGAAGCATGTAGCCAAGGAGATTATCATGGTTCGGGGCTTGTGGGAAGGGAGAAAAGAGGGTGTTAAGCCTCAAAGGGGACCCCAAAGTAGCAGACAAGAAAGTAGAAGAGGAATGAGGATGAAGAAGAGAGAAACTATCGGGAGGGTGAAGAGAGGGTTTAACATCTGCAACAAAGGAAGACATGTTTAAATAGTAGAGAAAGAAGAGCAGCAAGCGGACTGTAAGAAAGGGACAGAAATAAATGATCAGTAGGAAGAAAAGTATGGTCAGGTATAGAAGAAACAGAAGAAAAGTTGGCAAATGTCTAATCAAAATAGGAACCAGAAATGTGAAAGAGGGAAACTGAGTCTTGTAAAAGCAGTCTATAATCAGGAGGTATGAACAAGAAGAGTAGGTAGAGAAAAGGTGGTGATTAAAAATATAAGTTTCATGCGATTAACCATTTACTGAAGGATGTCTAATGAAGTCAGAATGCCTCCATGGTGGAAAGTCTACGTAACTTCTGGTTCTTCATAGCTACCTCTATATGTACGCCTGGACTGAGAAGTCATCAATTGGAGCCCTGCCTTGCTGATAGTGGAGGACGAGTGTAGTGGACTGTGGAAGAGCACAATGGGCAGCGGATGGGTTATGCTGAGGGCATTGACTGGAAAAGGGAAAACCAAGGCACCCTCATCTGGGTGGAACAATCAAGAACACGATTGCAGGTTCCTTGAATGTTTTCTTGAGTACCAATCGAGAATACATTTCTACCTGCTTCTAAGCTGTCAACAGCGCAGCCTATTATGCAGCCTCGACATAAAGCCGAAACAGCGTGGCTCTGTCCTTTTCATATAGTAGCGTATGCTAATCCACAGCAGTGTCACCAGTAACTCTTTCATATTTTCTTACCATTGCTTTCATTGCTGTCCCTCTGGCATGCCCCAGCTCCGGCCTTCTCGTGGAGTCTCCGCTTGGAGACAGAAAACACAGAAAGAATGCCAGGGAGGACAGTCTGTGTACACCTACAAGGGATCATCTAAAAATTCCCAAATTCGTTTGAGGCATCTCTCTAAAGAGAAGGCAGTCAGCCATCATACGTCAAGGAATGCAACGAGAAAGTAGGGTAGGGAGGTAATAATATGTACGTTATTGAGCACAGTTTCAAGATGATGACTGGCTGAGTGGCCAGTCACTGTCCTCCCCTGTGAGCTACATGTTTTTCAGATATCAGTCACATAGAAAATTAAGCACGTCCTACTTTCAGTTTTTTAGAAGTTTTATACAACTCGGTATAACAAATGTTAAGGGTCATGTAAATAATGTTATACCTTGTCAGAGACAGAAATAGTGTATTTATCATATCTTTCAATAACTATACATGTTAGTAGTGTGACAGCTTACTAATTGTGTTCTTCAGATTAATACCCCTAACGTATTAATGGATTCCTGCTGGGGCAAGTCCTGAAGAGTGCCCAGGTCTGTAGCTGGTGCTTTTATGCAGAGCCCAAATGAGAGGTGATTGCCTTCATCTTTCTATTTATGTCTCTTGTGTGGCACACACAAGGACTGGCTTCTCACACCCATGCCCGAGCCACACAGAAACCTCAGTCTCTCTCACTTCTTCCCTTCGTGCTCCCAGAGTGGAGCGCAGAACACTCATCAACTACCCTTGGTTTTCTGGGAAAGCAGTGGAAGGGCCCGGCATTGACTTAGGACAGTCCCGTAGAGGGGTTGGCTAGATTGCTGTGGGTGGCAATGCACCTGGCATCCAAGTCCTCCAAAATTGTTAAGCTTAAGCACTGATATGATATGATATGATTGTTTGTTTATATAGCGCCTATACGCAATGTGTTTCAAAGCGCTTCAAGGCAAGGGAGGGAACAAGGGAAATTACAACCACATTCTTACAGGCCATGAACAGTAAGGATGGGAAATTAACTATCATACTCGGCCTGTCGACATTTCAAATAGTGCAAGAGCTAAGACATAGATAAGGAAGGGAGGGGGAGAGTGGGAAGGAAATGGAAACAGACAGGCGACTACCGTACTAGGCCTGACGACATTTCTGGTAGAGCCAGAGAAAAACAAAAGGTGAGGGAGAGGGGTGCCGAAAGGGAGGGGAGGAACAAAACAAGCGACTATCATACTAGGCCTGACAACATTTCAGATAGTGCTGAAGGGGTGGTGGGGAGGAAAAAAACAGTAATGGGAGGATGGAGGAAACAGAAGAGGTTGCTATCATATTAGGTCCAGGGACAATTCTGATAGAGTAAGTGCAAAGAAGAAAGTAAGGGGAGGAGATAGGAAAGGGGAGAAGTGAAAGGAGGAGAGAAAAGAGAGTAAGCAGTCAAAAAGAGTGGAGAAGCAAGAGTGGAGAGCGAATACAATTGCATAAGTCAGTAGTAACACAAATGTTGCAAGCCAGGATACAAGATGAAGATGGGAAGAGCATGATTCAGGGCCACCATGAGTACAAGATGCAAAGGAAGTCCAGCATGAGAGTTGAGAAAGAGTGATGCATCGTGAATGAATGAAGTCCATAAAAGTCAAATCCAGCATTGGCCACAAGACAGTTATGGTGAAGGAAGGCACCAGGTGGGCGGGGCTTGCTAAGTGGTGAAAAAGAGCAGCAGGCAGGAAGGTACCAGGTGGGCGGGGCTTAGGCTAGGTGACCTAGGTCCACTTGCACCTGCTCCCCATCTGCAAAGGAAAAGAAGCTGGAGGGCTCCTTAAGTAGGGAAACAGAGTGGCAATCAGGAAGGCACCAGGTGGGCGTGGCTTGCTAAGTGGTGAAAAAGAGCAGGAAGCAGGAAGGCAGCAAGTGGGCGGGGCTTGCTAAGTGGTAACAAAGAGCGGCAAGCAGGAAGGCCCCAGTTGGGCAGGGCTTGCTAAGTGGTGAAAAAGAGCGGCAGGCAGGAAGGCACCAGGTGGGCGGGGATTAGGCCAGGTGACCTAGATCCACTTGCACCTGCTCCCCATCTGCAAAGGAAAAGAAGCTGGAGGGCTCCTTAAGTAGGGAAACAGAGCGGCAAGCAGGAAGGCACCAGGTGGGCGTGGCTTGCTAAGTGGTGAAAAAGAGCAGGAAACAGGAAGGCACCAGGTGGGCGGGGCTTGCTAAGTGGTGAAAAAGAGCGGCAAGCAGGAAGGCATCAGGTGGGTGGGGCTTGCTAAGTGGTGAAAAAGAGCGGCAGGCAGGAAGGCACCAGGTAGGCGGGGCTTGCTAAGTGGTGAAAAAGAACGGGAAGCAGGAAGGCACCAGGTGGGCGGGGCTTGCTAAGTGGTGAAAAAGAGCGGCAGGCAGGAAGGCACCAGGTGGGCCGGGCTTAGGCCAGGTGACCTAGATCCACTTGCACCTGCTCCCCATCTGCAAAGGAAAAGAAGCTGGAGGGCTCCTTAAGTAGGGAAACAGAGCGGCAAGCAGGAAGGCACCAGGTGGGCGTGGCTTGCTAAGTGGCGAAAAAGAGCAGGAAGCAGGAAGGCACCAGGTGGGCGGGGCTTGCTAAGTGGTGAAAAAGAGTGGCAGGCAGAAAGGCACCAGGTGGGCGGGGCTTAGGCCAGGTGACGTAGATCCACTTGCACCTGCTCCCCATCTGCAAAGGAAAAGAGGCTGGAGGGCTCCTTAGGTAGGGAAACAGAGCGGCAAGCAGGAAGGCACCAGGAGTGTGGGGCTTGCTAAGTGCTGAAATAGAGCGGCAAGCAGGAAGGCACCAGGTGGGCGGGGCTTGCTTAGTGGTGGAAAAGAGCAGGAAGGCACCAGGTGGGCGGGGCTTGCTAAGTGGTGAAAAAGAGCGGCAGGCAGGAAGGCACCAGGTGGGCGGGGCTTAGGCCAGGTGACCTAGATCCACTTGCACCTGCCCCCATCTGCCCCCATTGTTGTGCAGCCAAGGTACTGCACCTTTCCATGCATCACTTCAGTGGTAAAAGATATCTTTCACAACGGTCCAGGCCCCCCCCTGCTGGGACACTGACAAGGAAGGCCAATGTGTGGTCTGTCCTGTGTTTTTCCTCAGGGTCTGTGTTCAGAATGTTCAAATAGGTAATGCGCAGCAGTAAGCATGTACTGACTGACACACAACCCTGTGAACGACTCCATTATACACATTATATTTAGATGTCCATGTTTCATATTTTCTATGTCGATAATGAGGCATGTTTTCCGCAAAACTGGTATCCTCGTGATTTCCATATAACACAACATAACTGAAGGACAGAGTGCTGGTGCTTTATTTCTATTACCTTGCCACGCCGAGGACACTGGTCACCCCACGTGCATTAAGGGTTACACCTGGAAAGGTGGGAATACGGTATGCAGAGCAGAACGAGTATTAGTGTTGGCTGGGTGTAAAATTCCAAACACTGACCCCTGGCGGCTGGCGGAACACAGTTCTTATTTGGTTACCAGCCATGCTGCCAATCTATCAGAAGTGACATTCTGTAACACTCTTCAAGGGAAGAGTGAGGAAAACCTACATAAAACCACTAATGAGTGTGTGAGGAAGTTGAAAGTGTTTAATGAACAATGAGTGACATTTTTATGACTACATCGAATGAGCAGTCCAATTGCAGGTTCAGTTGGAACCCTAGCACGTTTTTGTACAGGATGGAAGCTCCTACCTACAGAGGGTGCTGAAGCCCCCTTTTCCTCAACTGTGTCAGCATGGGCAACCAGAAGTCAAACCCCTTTGACACTTTACTCCCCACTCTGCAGTTCGTTGTCTGTTAGTCACCCGCTGGAGGTTGCTCCAAAATAAGGCTGCCTTTTTTATGCCACTCTTAATTTCAAAGCAGCCTCTTCCTGGGGACAGATGGACAGACAACCTCTCCATCCTATCAGGGGGTTCCACTCTGAGCCCACCATGCAACATGCTCTCCCACCTGATAAGTGTTCCTACCTGAGAGACGCACACTAATGTGAAGCATGGGCACGTCAAGGCAAATAGCCGCAACACGTGCTGGCCCCTGCGTGCACTTGTGTGCAACATTGGCAGTTGAGAGTAATAGACATGTATGCCGTAGCCCACATAAAAGGCCTGCCCCAGCTTATGTCGATGTGGATAACTTCAGTGCGCATGATAGAGAGGCACGTGTTCGAGCAGCCATGATTTGCAGGTTAATGGATTGGAACAAAGTGTGGGGCACATGCTACCAAAAGCCCCTCTCAGAGTTAACTAGAGAGTCCTGTATCCGGTGGGTGCCAATGCCTTGGATGCCAGTGTTACAGTGTTTTAAGGGAGACAAGAGTCGAAGAGTTGAGGTTTTGAGGCATGCATGGAAGACCTTGTCTGAGGCTGTGGGACACCCTAGCTCAGTAGGAGTGAACAAGGGGTCACCCATGTCCCAATTATTGTCTGCTCAAAACCAACTCTGCTTTGATATTTTGTAGTTCTGAGGGCGCCATTCTGGCCATCAGTTGACGGCTGAGGGTTCAGGCCATCAGCTAGGGCTGCGAGGCAGGTAGAAGCTGTGATCAGGTCCCAGTGGCCCATGAAGGCTGAGTCCCAAAAAACAGAGGAAGCAATGATTGGCGGATTACGTTATGCTTCAACACATGCATGCCTCCTTTACCACCTCTTTATGAGATGGCATCAGAGGGGAAATGTAGATCACTAAGTACACAGAAAGTACTGCATGGTTTGTTTAACCTATGCAGTACTCTCTATGAAACACATGCCATTGTGAACAGAGGATAGCACAGGGGCAACACGCTGGTCTTGGGAGCAAGACTACGCAGAGCAAAAGAGGTTTGCATCCCGGATTCGGGCTTAGAAACCGAACTTAGGTATGGTATTAGGCGCGTTATAAAAAAAACTATTAATAAATAAAATAAATAAGCATGCCATGGCTCCCAACTCATAAATAGGAGCTATTAAAAATCGGAGGTATTTACAACTGTTACCACCATACTCATAATTAAATCCTAAACAGCAATGTAACCCCTTAACTGCTGGGCTATTATGATTGTCTTTGCAAATAGGATGAGCAGACCCGTCCTTAGCACTTTTAAGGGAAGACGGTCAACACAACTTGGAAGTGCAAGAAACAATTGTTGCAAGAATGAGTGCATCATGATACGTCCTTGCATGTGCATCTAAACGAAGAAGATGACAAGGCTCCAACAGCAGGGCAATTAACAGAAATCTCATCTTCATTAGACCCACACATCCTTAGCTCATGGTAAGAGGGCCTTCTATGCCCTCAACCCACATGACTGCGGGCACCCACCTAGCCTATCAATTGATGTTGCAGTTTCTTCGGGTGTCTTTAGCTTCAGCCCCCCCCCCTGACCCCGCTCAAAGGAACTTCAACAGACACAATGGGCCTCATTATGATTGTGGCGGTAACGCAACAACGGGGCCGGTAGTGATACTGGTGCTGTTGTTACCATGCTGCCACATTACGAGTTATGCTCGCGGGTGCCGCTCTGCACGCCTGGTCAGACCAGGAGTGCAGAGCGGCACCCGCGAGCAGAACTGGATGGTAGCAACGGTACCGTTATGAACGGTACCGCTGCAACCATCCTCCCCATTCCCATTGAGCCCTATGGGGGCTCAAATGTGAATAGGGACGTACAGGCTCCAGGTCCCGCGCAAGGGGAATTACCGGGCCCGCCGAGGTCGGAATGGCCCAGTAATTCCCCTTTCACGGGTCCCGGAGCCGGACCGAGTTTGGTGGTAGCCTTGCCGGTATAAACAGCATGTCTACCTCCAACCTCGTAATGAGGCCCAATGAGTAAGACTGATGACAACTTTGCTCAGCAGGACCAACACGTGCTGCTACACCATTACAACCCTTTTACACATTAGAAAGTCTGAATGCCTTGCACCGTTAAGACCCCTGTGCAGGCAGGCCTCATTTTAGAAACATTCAGTCAATGCCCAACACTTTTAGTGGCCACCATATCAAAATCTTATCCTAACACATTCATTCTTAGTGCTGGTTCTTTTTTGTGAGAGTATTGCTTTGTTCTGCCAAGAGTAGACTCAAACAATACATGTTGACGCTTTTTTTCAAGTACACTTTCCCTAAACATTAAATTCTGAATTGGGTTAACTGTTTTCTATGGTGTTGTACTGAATCTTAAATGGGCTTTACTTTTTGAAGGGTTTAGGCCTTGAGCACAGAAATGGTCAGACCGGGGTACTTTACAGAGACTTGATGCATCTTTGTCTGAGAACAATGTGTGTTTGTGTTAATTGCTAATTTCCGAAAACATGTTCTGTTGTTACATGTAGGCATTACATACCCAAGTGGTCAATGTTTACGCGTTTAAGTGATGGCAAACTCACAAAGGTAAACATGCATGTTCAAATGCATTTGTGCATGCAGTTTGGCACACACGAATATTGTACATGCATGAGGTTTGTAAAACATATAAAGCAAATCCATTATTCATTACAAGATGATATCTGCAATGCGCGCCAACTGTGGCATTTTCCCCACCCCCTGGGGCCAAATTATCTGAAGTTTGCCCTTCTATACAAAAAGAAATGGAGCAAATGACTTAGCATACATTTTGCAACTTGTGTAATAAGGAAGGGAGAATGTAGGATTTGCCCCAATCCGTATGATCTTAAAATGTTTTACACTGGGGCAAAAATGACGCAGACTGTCCTTTTTACTATGTTTGCTGTGTAGCGTAAAAATAATGTAGTACGCATATATTGCCTTTTAATGGTGTGGGGGCAGAATATCTGCAAGAGAAATTTGTGCTGTATGCCCCCACACGCGCTTTGCGTTCTCGATCCGCCCTTTTGGTGGCAGTTTCGCAGATCAGACTCTCACGGACAGGTGAACGGGCTTTCTCTGTGGGCGCCGCCAAAGCCTGGAATGACTTGCCTCTCGCCCTCCGCGGGACTGTGGATCATCTTACCTTCTATCGGCTGTGGAAAACTTTATTATTCTAGCTACTTCCATATACGGAACTCCCTTCATGCAATCAGCGCCAAGATGCCTGCGGGCGTATGTGCGCCCAATAAATTCATTTACAAACAATAACATATTTCTTTTGATGTTTTGCAACTGACATAATTAAAAACAGTCCGATTAAATGTTGCCCTATTGCAAATATTCTTAGATCATGCGGAATGGGGCAACACCTTCCCACTCCATTCCATGTTATCTAAGCAGTTAAACCGGTGCAAAATTCATTTGTTTAATTTTTGGCACTGATGCTAAATGCTAGATAATCTGGTCCCTGGTTTGCTCTGTGGCAGGCCAGATACTGTAAATGTACAAAGAAAACAAATGGTTTAGCGCCCTCCATCCTTTGCAGTGCCAAGAGTGAAAATGTACATTTCTACATCTAATTGGAATGGGAATGTAAAACCATACGTTCGGACAATGGCCCCTTCAAAGTCTATCCCTTGCAATTACCACCTTGCACTCATATGGACTGAAGTGTGCCACAGCCTTACACCTACTTGTTTATGAGGGACAATGCATATCTTACTGTTTATCGCATGCCCAACACTTAGACATGCAAGTGCAGGCCGAACTATGCGATATTTGCACTCATAGCTGGGCCATCCTACTGCATGAAGACCACCTCTGTGAATCAGAATGTGCCTGCAGACCCCCACGGCTATCGCTGGCTGCAATAAGCGGTTTGCTCATCACATCGGGCAGCCACCAGTTCTCACAAATAATAACCTAACCCTTTACTCTCATTCCCCACAATAGGGGCTGAAGATTGTGCCCCACAGTGGCCTTGCTAAAATGTTTTCCACAGAAGACGCAGAGCGTACTTTTGATGTCTGACCCTCTAGTTCCACTGGTAGGGTGGAAGAAAGTCATACCACAAATAGAGAACATGCCTGCCATGAAGCTGCATTTGTCAGTAGTAGAGAAATAAAATACATGGCAGCCTGAAATATCCGTATAAAAGCCTGGAAATAACTTTCTTATTACAGGTCTGTTGTGATTTCATAACTGACCTGCAATAGGAAAATGACATAATATCTGCTCCGTAATCTGTTATTACTACTCACAATATCTACTGCTTGAGCCAGAAAAGATCAGAATTCCAGCCGTCATTGCAGACATTCATTAAAGCCGTTACAAGCTTTTGAAATTCCTTTCTTTTTAAATAGTTTTCTCTGACACATTTCAGCGATTAATTGCAAAGGAACTGTTTCTGGTAGGGTGGGTAATGTGTGCACTGCTGAAGTTTAACACATGTGAGAAAGAAGCTGCATGTTATTATTTATTTTAAAACATAAAATGAACATGTTTTGTCAATGCATTTTAATTTAAATCTTTTCACTATTTTTCTGCAAAAACTTCAACGCTGCTTATTAGCTTTTTAAAATCCAAACAGATTCTACATTAATTATATCGATCAGCTAATGGAAGATCTGATTAAACAAGAGGTCAGGTATTAAAGGGAATGACACTGTGTGGCCATGTATTATAAGTAATAAAATACCCCCTAGCGTACGTAAAAAGGATATTGCAAGTCACCTCAGAGTTCCGTGACCTTATGAAGGAGCTCGGCCTTCAGCCTCATTCCTCTATTTGGTCACGGAACTCCTCTGTGACTTGCAATATCCTTATGATGAAAAACAATTTTATTCGACGGTTAGAGCCATAAAAGCATCAAAAACACAAAATGAAATTCATAAAATAAACCACATCATACAATTCTAATTTAGCATCACCTTAAAACTTGTCATCATTTCATTAAAACACATCAAACACTTCTAAATACAAAATATTAGAGTTGGCAAATCACAACACCATACGATTTCAGCGGGTTTAGGAAACTAGACACAATAGCCGTATAACCTACGGTAGGAGGTACTTTACCCCATATACAATAGTCCCTGCTACATAATATATCATACATTGTATCATATGTAGCGCTCTAGCCATAAAAGAAACGGCAAGGTCATCGAATCTCCAATTGAGACCCAAGGTTAGCTTCAAGAAGCTTGAGGGGTGACATTTTCAGATGGAGGACGAATCCACAACCACGTGCGCTGTCTCCTTAGAAGTCAAGTTACTTGTGGAGTATTTCTGACTCCATCCATGTTACTTGGATTTGCGTTTTTCAGGAGATTTCTAATGTGTTCATTAAAATGTGGACAAAACTCAGTTTCTTTACATACTGTTTGCCAGGCATTGGCGTGAAGCCATGCTCGTAGACAGATGGACACTTTACATATATACCTTACATGAATAACTAATCCTTTATTTCTCATTCCTCTAAATCGAGTCCTTGAATTACACACAAAAAACATGTGGCCTTTTATGCTAACCTAGGGTTTGATTTGAGTCATTGCTAGACGAACTTTAGTTGATTACGCCCAACTCACGCACATGATAAAGTAATCAAAAACAACATGTTGCCCTTCTTCTGCGCATGTTCATAAAGTTCTTAAACTGCTCATAAAAAGCCTTTTAAACGTCGTTATGAACTATTGCACTCGGCGCAGGCAGAATAGGGTTTTTTGGTGAATCATGGGAAAGTAGACAATCAAAACCATAAATGAAACAGCATACCATTTTTTTTTATGAATGCCCTCCATTGCCAAGTTTAAAATGAGCAGAATGTTCACTGTAAAATATCACCAACACAAGATGGACGCTCAGCACATGAGGCTGCCATCTGCAACATCAAGAAAAGCAATCTCAAAAAGCTGGGAAGAACAAAGCAGCGGCGCTTATTAAAATGGAGGGGCCAACCACGTCCTCGCAGTTTTTTGAAACTTCCAGGCCCCAACAAACAACGAGACTATAAAAGCAAACTCTGTCTGGTGCCCAACCTATTAGTGCATCCAACGGGCCTGGTTTACAAAGCCTTTTCCAGTGGGGCTTTCCTATTCAAAAGTGTGTTAGTAAATCAGGCTTTCTGTGTCCTTTGACCAGGCCGCCCAAACTGTTGAAATGTGGAACTAAATGCATTATTGCTAAACCATTCTGAATTCTAAGCAGAATCAAACAACTCTTAGATTTAATGTGGTCCCTTTTGCTTTTGGTGAAGATATATGTATGTAAGACTGTGCCATATAAAGTGCTTTTAGGAATGCTAGGAACGGTGATAGGAAATATTGCAAACGAGGAAATTCTGCAGAGAGGAATGCTGCAACCTTTGATAATTTTGAAACAGAAGGTTTTAAGCAGGCACACTGAAATAACAAGAGCGAACAAGTGATGCAATAGAGTATGAAAACCCACTTGGGCAGCTTGGGGGTTCTTAAACACAGGGGGGTAGGAGACACATAAAATCTGGGGGGGACAGGGGACACCTTGGGGACTTTTGTATTTTTTATTTATTATGTTTTAGTCAAAGAACTCGACTTTTCACAAAATTAAAATTAAAATAGCAGTACGTAATAAATCACATATATAATCACTGTATAAAACAAGAGAAAAGAAGAAAAGAAAACAAGAAAATTAAGAAAAGAAAAGCAGTTCAGAGTATAAAATCCTTCATTTTGGTGTCTCACTTCAGAAGGATCCGTTTGCGTAAAAATGTTACAATTTCAAGTCAAAAAGCTTTCATGGCCTGAGCATAGCTGGTCCTAAAAAGATTGGGTGTCCACCCACCATTCCTTGTCCAGAAATCTCACAAACTTTACAACCCTCTTGACGGGGACTTTGCTGCAGACACAAACCACAGAGTAAAATGAGCTGCCAATTATTTTGTAGTGAGTGATGATCATGAGCATTTGTCAAAAACAACTGCCGTTCGTTCAGTACGCATGTTGCATTCTGTTACTATTGTTTGTATGTCAACCAGATCCATTATATCTTTGTGTATATTGCACACACAAACATGATTGAGCCTTTTCTGAGTCATAATGTGCAATGTGAATATATTGGAGAGGTGGCTCAAGACAGACACCACCGAATGTTCCACAAAATGTATCAATCAGGCTCTCCGTGCTCTAAGCATGGCTTAGTGAATGCCAGAGGCCATTAACAGCATGTACTGCAGTTAGGATCAAACTATTGGGGTAGGGCAGAAGGCATCCCCTCGCCTGGCACAGTGTCTATTGGGTGTGGCACCAGGCCATGCAGCAGCATTAAGTTAAAAAGCCCTCTCTCCTGTATAGCGGAGCAGGGCGTGCAGTAGGCTGTTGGAGTGAGAGCTCTGTGTGCTTTTGGTGACAGCCCAACACAGCCAGCCAGTGCACTTTGTAACAATGGTCCACCGTTTGTGACTAAGGAGGTTGAAAGGTATCTTGGCCAAAGTTGTATAAAACACAGGAGGGCAGGCTGTACCTCCCCAAAGTAATGGGGTGGTGGAAAGTGTTAATCGCTACTTGATGGATGCAGTGCAAATGGCAAGTCCAAGTGATGTGGACAAGAAGGAGGCGATCCATGAAAGAGTGAGTTGATTGCACCAATCTCCACACAAGGTCATGGGAGTCTGGGATTGATGGTTGCTGGGAGATGAGGCTGAGACTTGCCAGGCAAGGGCTTTTTTTGATGTATACAGTGTGGAACCTTCAGAGGTGGTCAAAGTGCATGTGAGACATCGCTCAAATATGTGCACACAGAGGTGTGTGTATTTGTCATTGCTTGAGCTCATATGGCTCCCTCATTCCAAGTCCTTCCTAGAAGGGTGTCAAATGCAGAGTCCTGACCTTTTAGGGTATTCTATGTCCACAGAATAATAAAAGGCTGTGCTTCTATATAAAAATAAAAGTTCTCTTTCTCTTTGAGGTGCCTGACCACCACCAAACCGCAATTGTTTCAATCTCAGTTCCTGTACTAGCGGGCTCAATCCAAACAAAATACATGGTCCAGGATAATGCAATTTCCTACACTCCAGGCCTCTTTTTGCCCATGCCCGTGGGCAGAATGCATCAGCCCACCCATTAGTCAAAACCTGATTAGCGTCACATAACGTAGGGCTGTGCGGGCTCCCCATATACAGGAACTGCCCTGTTCAGCTTCAGGTTCCCCTATACATGCATCCCCTATCCCACAATATATCAAGCTTCTTTTATTATAAGGATTTGTTTGCAGATGTTTATTCTACTATCAATAACTTATTTTTGAAGTCCAATGTCTAAGTGCTTGCATCTTACTTTCACCAATAGAGTACATGTACTCACACAATATCTTCTTCTATTGATTTTATCCTAATTGATTTGAAAAAGAACACGCATTGACAATGCCAACAGTTTGGGTTTTTGAGTCAGCAAAGTCACTGTGTTGCCGGTAGGGGCAGTGAACTACCGGCAGGCCCCTACCAGCAGATAATTCACTTAAGCACCGGCACCGTTAACAGCGGTGCCGGTACTTATGTGTTCTCATTCCCATGGAGTCCACCGGAATGGGAATTTACCGTACCTCTGTCGCCTGTAATATCCCGGTATTATCGGGATATCGGGCGGGGGAAAATGCAAACTGAAGTTGCCAGCAGGCCGCCAGTACTTCCGGCGGCCTAGCGGCAACCTCATAATGAAGGCCAGTCATGGCTAAATAGTGAATTTTTCAGCCTGAATGGAAATTCCAATGCAAACTTTTTTTTTTCAGTAATCATTTTAACCACGTAAAAGCTGATTCAACTTTGCCAAATTTACACTAGAAGTTTGGATTTGGTCTGATTAGTTGAATGATAGACACATTTGATGACGTTTCATAGACGAAAATAAAAGTTACTTAGGAAAACGTTTTTTTTTATTTTCCTATTTAAATTGTCATGTAACAAGTATAGTTTCGTTTTTATATAAATGTGTTTGTCTGTGTATAAGAAAACGTGAATATTTACTGAACGTTGTACTCATAAAATATTGAAATATAATTGATAGGCACATACTCCATCTGTCTGTGAAACGTTATGTTTTTTGTTGTTGCTTCTTGAGTAACGTTCTACAGTAAAAAAAAAAAAAGAAGCTATGTAACCACCACACACGGAAGAGAGAGACAAATGGCCGCGTGTCTTATGCAGAGCACTTCTATCAGGATGTAAATGATGAGCTGGCAGCCAAGTCCCCCAGTGGAGGTGGAGTTCAGATTGCCTTATTAGCAGCCTTCACGTTCCAATCGAGACATGTCTTTCTGAAGACTAATCATATTACAGGTCTAGGGGAGATTTACAATCAGATTTGCCACTGAGAACTCCATGTAATCTTCGTCGGAGACTGACACCATTTTATCTTCGCCTGCTTCCCGGTGCCGCGCGCGAGTGACGCAGTCCTTTGGAGGTTGTCAGTTCTGACAGGCTGATTTAATCTGCGCCGCTCGGAATGCCTCTGACCAGCGCGCGGAGTCATTAACCTTGACTCGCGTAATTGAATTCAAGGTTGATTGCCTCTGACCCACCTCGCCGAGGTCCTCAAAACGTACATATTCATTACGGACTGCCTTGCTAAACGGATCGCACAGGGAGAGCTGTAGCAATCAGCCCTGCTTAGTATGCGGGGGGGGGGGGGAGGCGGGGGGCGCCGAGGGCACTAATTGCGTGTTAGAGTTGAGGATTAGATTATGAAAAGAGTGAGAAAATGAAGATAGATCCCTGTGACACTGTCAGATTAAGGGCAGCGATGTAGGGAGGGATGACAGTGAAATTTACAGCGACATTTACATAAGACTAATTTTAAAAAGATGTCATTTTCTTCTGCCTTTTCAGAAAGTGTTCGCACTGTAGTCTAGGAGACCTTATAGAAACCAGCTTTCCTCATCACTCCACGTGTTTTAAAATCCAAACAGGGGTTGTGAAACGTCTCACACAAATGATTTATTTTTATCAACATAATATTTGTCTTAACTATAAAACCATTCCTTTTAATGTAATTTAATGAGATCGGTTTCGTGATGAGATGAGCTTAGATGTGATTATTTTAGATTTGTAGTCCATAATGTGGCAGAAAATATTTGTGTTTTGGATAGTGCCACATACATGTGGTTCTGAATTTGGAGGTATGAGTCTGCCTGCTAAAATATTATCGGGCACTAGGCTAAGGGGCAGCCAGTACTCATAGAAATGCATGCACGATGTATAGAGCCAAACGATGCACCCCGTATGTCATGACGTTTTTCTAGCCAGGATATATTAATATAAAAAAATGACAGTCTGAAATACCTGTATGAAATCTTATATGATATCTTATAAATACTTTTCTTGCCTGCAATATCCATATAGAAACCTGGAAAATTAATTTTCTTAGTTACGGCTAGCTGTGACGTCACAGCTGACTTGTAATAAGTAAATGCCTTCACATCTGCTCTGTAATCAGTTATTACGATTCAGTTGTGATGCCACAAAGCCTTTTCGCTTGAGCCAGCAGAATGCAGAATTCCAGCTGTTACTGCAGCACTAAATTAACCACATGACAAGCGTTTCAAATTAAATTCCGTGTTTGTAAAATAGTTTTCTGTGACACTTAACGACCATTAATTGATAAGATGTTTATGTTTAATTGCTGCACTGCTGGAGTTTAACACATGTAATTGTCATTTGTATAGCGCCTTTCACCATTGGTATGTTCCCAATGAGCTTTAAGTTGAACGCCCTTGGGGGACAGAAGAGCAGGTATGGGAAATTTGTCAGAGAATTATAGAAAGCGTGTGTACATTTTAGCCAATACGAAGGTAGGTAGGGGTGGCCAAGTCCCTGCTAGTCACCCATGCCGAGCAGGCATGTGGATGGGTGCAGTTCTCGGGAGGATAACTCATGGGCAATGCGCTCGTCTTGGAAGCAAGATGATGCAGAGCATCATAGGTTGGATCCCCGGGTCTTCGCTTAGAAACCTCTGTGTATTAAGCGCGTTATAAATAACCCATAACAATTACAGAGAGGTAGTATATCGAGTATGCGAGAGCAGGAGAATCATTATGGTTGCAGCTAGATCGAATTTTCATCATGGCGGATAGCATGCATTCTAATGGCAGAGGTGTTGTGTAATGTGTTTTAGAGAAGTGCATGATAGAAGATGCATGTGGGTGAGTGTCCATGCCTTTTGCTAGTATCCATAGGCATGGAGTGTGATACGTACCTGTGTGTCCAGTTTGGGTCTTGGTTGCGTAGATGCAGCTGGATTTAGAAGGGGGTGATTTCAAAGTGGGACTACATTCTGGCCATTGGCTATATAAATGCATCTAATATAATACAGTATGGCCTACCCTCAAAGATTCACCTAAATGCAAATACAATGGCTAACCTCAAAATTCATCTAAATGCAATACATTCACTACCCTCAAAAATGCATTTAAATGCAATATATAGGCTACCCTCAAAATTCATTAAATGCAATACATTGGCTACCCTCATACATTCAGCAAGAATCTGCATGTTATTACTTATTTTGAAGCACAGAATATGTATTCAATGCATTTTATTAAGTGGTTTGAATTAGTTATCTGCAACATTAGAAGGAGCTTATTAGCTTTTTAAAGTCCAAACCGATTCTGCATTGGTTAAATGGATCAGGAAATGGACTATCTGTGACATTAGTTTAAGCAGGGGGCCAGGTAATAAAGGGAATGACAATGTGTGTGAGTGCATTATAATCAATAACATAACTACTTCCATATGTTAAAAGGATATTGCAAGTCACCTCAGAGTTCTGTAACCTTCTAAGGAACTCAGCCTTCTGTCTCATTCTTCTATATGGTCACAGAACTCCTCAGTGACTTGCAATATCCTTATAAATTATGACAGGTAATACTTTATCCCATTTATAACAGTCTAATTGTGATATCACTACCGCTCTGTAATCCGTTATTATGCTTTGTTCATGACATCAGCAAAATTCCAGCTGCCGCTGTAGCCCTTAATTAAAGTTGTGGCAAGCTATTCAAATTCCTTTCATGTAAAATAGCTTTCTGTGATGCTTTATAACCACTGACTGATACAGAACTGTGTATGGTGCTATGTCTTTTTTCTGCACTGCTGGAGTTTTAATAGGAGAACAATAATCTTTGTTAGATGCATTATATTAAACCAGTTAAACTACATTTCTGCAACAGAGTAGAAGCTACATATTAGTTTTCCTTTCAATCCAAACTGATTCTAAATTGAGTTTATCTGTTGCATTACATTAAGCAAGAGGCCAGGTATTAAAAGAGATGACAGTCTATGGACATGTATTACAGGTAATAAAATATCCCCTATCACATGTAAAATGGATATTGCAGGTCACTTCAGAGTTCTGTGGCCTTATAAAGGGACTCAGCTTTCGACCACGTTCCTCTACTTGGTCACACAACTCCCCAATGACTTGGAACGTCCTTATTCCATATGATAGGGGGTACATTATCCCGTACATTATTATGTTTTTCCTTTTTCCTAAATTGAACAAATTGCTACTTAAAATGTTAAATCAAATGTTGACTCTTTTACCACAGATTTGCTTCAGTACCTATGGGCAGAATGTGTAAAGGGAAAGCAACCATCTCCCCTATCCTTTGCCCATTATCAAAAAAGTCAGATGGCATAATGACCTTATCAAAGATTCTAATGGCTTAATGCGATAATGGCTATTTTCAGTGATTTACCAAATGAAAACGATCTTATGGTTGAGTTGCACCTCATAGAGATTATTTTCTGTAGATTTCCCAAAAACACTGAGAACCCTGCTCTGTCCTCCTCAGTTAGAAAACATTGTGTAGTGAATAAATACATTAAAACTTTCACACAGAAACAAAATCTTTGCAAGGGCATTTAGCCATGATTTATAGTTTATAAATGGAACAAGAGCAAAGAGGCATGGCATGACATTCCGTTAAAATGTGCGGACGGAAAGAATTCCGCTTGACAGACTTTGATTTCCTCTTCAGGAAGTAGTGGTCATAAACATGTTCGGTTTTAGGATATGAAGCGCCACCTAGCTGTAAACTCCCTTCTGCTTAGCTCCGAAAAATTTGGTGATCAATCACATTGAGTCTGCAAGAGTGTCAGGAACCATGGCAGGAAATGTAATATGGCCTAAAGGTAGAGATATAAGTAAGGTAAGGGAAGTAAGAAGGCAGGGATGAAATGCAAGAAAAAAACAAGGAACAGTGTGGGGTGCATTTAAAGGCCCTAAATAGAAATCCCTTTCACCTGAAAAACAGTCTTTTAGCATTGCCACCAAAAACGTCCGGCTTTGCTTTCCATGTCACATGAGTGGCAAGCGTTTGAAAACTGCAACCCAGAAACAGCCCTGATTTGCTTTTATTTCATCTGAAGGACAAGACCAGTTTGGCTAAGGTAAGAAACTTCACAATTAAAAGCCCCGCGTCCCACTGGCAGTTGCACCTACCAGTGAATCATTCCGCAGTCAAATGTGATGTTACTGAGGGTGTCATAATTCCCTGCTCTGTCAGGCTTGAAGGCAGGGGCTGAGGTTTTTCAAAGAACGCAAGTGTGCTAAAGCTTGGCTAGGTGGTCTGAGCTCCTTCCTGCACCCACTACCAAGAACAAACTGACAACTTCAAAAGGGGGTCATAAAAATCTCTGGTCACTGGCGGTTGGGGATGAAACGCCCCTCTCACACATGGGCACAGATCCTGCCAATTGACATTAAAGGACTGATTTGTTTTATGCTATGTTTTATATAATTTCCAGCTGGTTTTAAAGAGATAAAGTGCATTTTTCTAGAACTTTGGAGACTGAAATGGCCAGTTAGAACAGTGTTCTGGCTGATCTAAAAATGGGACAACTATAACAATTGGTAGAAAGGTGGGAAATGAGATTAGGAACATGCTTGATGAATTGCAGATTCATAACTGTTATACATTTTGTGAAAAGGACAGAAATGTGCCACTGGGCCATGCTACATCATGCAGAGTTGGCGATTGGCTTACCTAATTCCCTGTGACCAACTAAAACCACATATCTAGCTCATATGTCAGGGGCTAGTAGAATTATGAAGTTAGGAAACATAACTGGGTGTTGTCAAAAAGTAGCAAGGAGGACAAAGAATAGTAATAAATGTAAACAGACAGATGGTGGTCCCTTTCCTTGAACCAATCATGCCAGCGGGCGGAGAGAGGAATGGTGAACTGTCCTATCTGAGCAGTAGGGATAATTACAGAGTACTCCCCCTAGATTGTAAAGTGAGTGAAGTCATTTGTGCTATATAAGGGGGACTGTACTAGGTCAAGGGACTCACAAGAAAATCTGGGAAGACATGAGTAGGAGGATGGAGAGAAGGCGGCTGAATCCCAAACCCAGGCAGAGTGCAGTGACCAGACTCCTTGCCTAGCTATCCAGAGTGCCCTGAGATCGAGCTGGCTTTGCAGAATCCCAAACCAAGGCAGAGTGCAGTGACCAGACCCCTTGCCTAGCTGTCCACAGCGTCCTGAGATCCAGCTGGCTTTCCAGAATCCCAAAACAAGGCTTACTTTAATAACAAATAACCACAGCCCCAAATTGCATAAGCCCTTCCTTTTTGTAGCATTGCACCCAATCTTTACCCCATTGAAAACTCCAAATTGCCAGTGCACTTTAGTCAGCTTCCCATAGAAGAATATGTGTTTAGCCTGTGTCTGTGAGCATATTCCCTGTGGTAAATCTCTCAGTTGTCTGTTTAAATCCTTAGTATTTTTCTTAAGTAAATCAATTAGTTCCCCATTGAAATTCATGTTAAGAATTGTTGCCATTTGAAATCAACAATCTTGTGGAGTGTTTTTATTTAATTACTATAGTCATTAAAGTATTGACCAAAAATAATTAGTCTCCTTGTAACTGAAAACCGAATTTGTCTGTGTATTGTGTGCATTACCCCACAAATTCCAATTTGCATCTTTTCTATCAAATCCCCAAACCGTAGTTCCATTGAGAGCAATCACTTTTGCCTACAAGTCTATCTGTTATGTGTCTATGTCCTTGTCATTGAAAACCGATGTTCCTATTATAAGCAAAACCTCTTCCCTGAGCTGCCTGTCATTGTAAATCCAGTGTAAAATGAATTTCCACGTGCCACTGTATTTTCCCTTTTGCATTTGCTTTCTTCCAAAACCGATTTTTTCATTTCATTTCTACATTTTCCTGGTGTGCTGATTAGTGTTACCTAAGCTTCCCTATCGCCTCAAGTTTAAGCAATACGAATTTAATCTCATCATGTTCCCTAGCAGTTGTGAGTAATAAGCAAAATCCTATTCTGCCATTTTGCTCCAAAAACAGGTTTTCACTTTCTTTGCTGGCTTCTCATTTTGGGGTGGTGGGCTTTACACCAAATCCTATTTTCTCTCCATATTCCTACTCCTTGCCACTGCCGTCCATGCAAAGAAATCAAGTTAGCTGATGTTTGGGGGAGAGTGTTGCAGGGGGGAGTGCTAAACCATTGGTGTTATCCCTTTATAAAATTGTTCATTTTCTGTGTTGCCATTACAGACTCTGTGAATTGTGACAGGATCTCTTAACCTAATTGTTTTTTACAGATAAGTGCATTTTGTGTTGCCACAACATTGGTGGCTGTGAAATTGTTTGATTTTCCTTTTTTTGATTAACTAATAAATTAAGAAATATCTTCTTGATACACACCGGCCTGATTCCTGGTCCATTGTGACACGGGGTGTTTGTGGAAGTTGGGTGCAAGACGGGTTGGAGGCCTACTCAAAAAAAGAACCTGTAGTTTATAAAAAATAAAAAGCGCTTTCTTGTACGCCACATTCATTTTCGAGGAAGGAGTCCCTGGTTGGAGTGTGCCGTGTAATAAAACTGTGACAAAGTGGGGGCTTGTCTGGGATTGAGAAAAGAGTTTTCACCCGTGACAGTGCAATACAGCAGACTAACCCATTGAAAGTAGTGTTACTTTTAGTGGCTAGAAAGCCGGGTTGCATTGTAAAGGCGCCATCCAAAAATCAATACCCTAGGTATCAGGGCTGTGTCTTAAAATAAAATATTGCACCATAAACTAGGCAAGAGCAGGGTGGAGATTTTTTCCTCCTTTAACCCACCAGCAGTAGAACACTTTTCATAATGAACACCGTGGAAATTAACATGGCTAGGCAGCACCTTCTGTCCAAATTATTCGTTAGAGGGGAATTGGCAGAATAAAAACATGAAACCTGGCTATCTAGTATGATGCAACAGGTGACCTCTGTGATGCTGGAAATGCATCTGAGGGACAGGGCCTCTGTATCCTTGTCCTTTACTGCTTTTTATCGTGTGTTCTGTCATGTTTTCTGCCCCAGAGTCCATGTGGGACTCCTGGCAGTGCAGCTCTCTCTTTTGGTTTGGTGAACAGACCCATGGGATACCCTTATGGCACCCATGGGTAGGGGTACAACCCTGTGCCCCTAGTGTATGTTTTTGGGCACCTGTGGGTGGCCCCAGAGAGGGTATGGGCTGGTGGCAGCTCCATGCTGAATTCGACAGGTGCTCTGGGTGTCCTCCATTTGGGATACCCAGGCCCTGCCATTGGGATCTGTTGATTCCTGATAGGAAACAAGATGGCCCCTGTGGCCTCTTGCTTTCTATTGCCTGTTATCTTGTTTTCCCAAAGTCCTGGGAAGCCCTATCTCTGTCCCTTCCCCCTGACTGGCTGTTGGGTGGAAGTTCCATATATGGTGTTGTTGTGAAGGCCCAGCTAGACTGACTGGAGCCTTCCCAGTGACTCTATGTTGTGGGTACCTCCTGTGGGTGGGACCTGGGTGAATGGAGTGTGTGACCAATATACACTCCTTGTTGTGGTTGTCTGGTTTCTGGCATGAGAGACAAAGACTGAGACAGCCCTGCCCGAAACTGGCCTGAATGCAGTGTGTAGTGTTGAATGGCTGGGTACTTGTCCCAATCCACATTCCCTGTTGTGAGTGTCTGGAAGGGAGGAGTGTGGCCTGAATGCACTGTGTGCCTGATTGGCTGACTGCATGAATGCCCTTCTGTATGATTGGCTGCTGAGTGTGTGCCAGCAGTGTAGATGAGAGGCAGGATAGTATATCTGGGGACCTCTCACCACTGGTAGTTGGTTCAGAAGCAGCCAGGTGTTCAGGAACGTTCAGGAACGTTCAGAAGCATCCTGGAGTGGAGTCTCCACTCTAAGAGTAACTAGAACTGCTGATCCTCGACGTCCAGCTGGAAAAAGAAGACTTGCTGTGGCATTTGCTTCGACCGATCCGAAAGGCTGTCGAAATCGTCGAAGACTGACCCGAGAGAGGACCTGGTAAGGCGCCCTCTTCCCGTGCTCCGAGGGACCATCGAGCACCGCTCCATCTTCGCCGAAGCGCCCTGGAAGACAGACCCTCAAAAGGCTGTCGACCCGAGACGGGACCGCCGAGGAGATCGAAGTGAAGCACCCGGACATCGACGTCGTCGAAGTCCATTGCCGTCGACCAGGTTTCGCAAGTTTGTGTAACCGCTGGAGGCCCATTGAAGTTGTGTTGCCCAGCCGTGGGAACCACTTGACGCCGTGCCGCCGACGACCGGAGCTGTCCACTCCTTTGCCTAAGAACATTCAATCGAAGGACTCTCTCGACCGCATCGTCGACCGCTTATCCTGCCGGAGAAAGTCGAGGACGACCGACGCGCCGAGGAGAAACCTGCCGGTGGGTTTCCCGCCACCCGAAGACCCCAAAGACTCGAACGACTCGACGCCCTTGCTGGGCCTCCGTCTCCACAATCTTTGCGGTCCAGAACTATTGTCACCGAGGTGCCCCGCACACCTCTGCCTTGCAGGACGCTGACGCTCCGACGCCGACGAGCACCGCTCGGACGAAGCTGCCGCCTCGTCGACACCGTTCTACCTTGTTTGTCGACGGACGTAAGACGCCCCGTGCCTCCCGCTTGAAAGGGAAGGCATTCAAGAAGGGCCGTCGATTCCCCGTCACCGAACAGCGAGTTCCTCGACGTTTGTCGACGCCTCTTCAAAGAACTCGACTCCACCAGGTACATTGGGGGGGTAAAAACATTATAGGAGGCAATAAGACTGGCAGAACAATATATGGACTGGGCGTGCGCTATATCTTTGTTTTACAGGTTGCCCAGGTGGGGGGATCTCCACACAGAACTGTGCCTAGTGGTAGGGGCCAGTATTCTGCCTATTGTTCAACCATCTTATTTTCTCTCCTCTTTCTATTGCTGGTTTCACTCTATTGATGTGTGTGCCATTGTTACAGTATTGTTGATGCACTTTACTAGGATCTAGTACAAAGGGTGGTACCACTTTAGAATTGTATATATGTGTCATTGTTGATTTTCTGGAGTACAAAGTGAGTTATTGTGATAAGTGTACATAACCTTGACTATTGATTATATAAAGACTGTGTTCTAACCAATACAGTGAGTGGACATCCCTTTGTGGGGGCTTGGGGACTACACTGTACTTAAGAACCAGCCTGCATCACCTCCTGAGAAGCTAGGCCTTGATTGCTCGCCCATTGCTACCGTATCAGAGAATCTTGGCTGGGGTCCTCTGTGCCTCTCTTCCACCATATAGGGAGCAGAAGTACAGACACCCCCCACCGGTTCGTTGCACTGGTGGCCAGCGGTGGGATGCTTATGGTTTTAAGAATCAGTGTATAACTGTGCCACTTACAAAGGATATCTGTGCTTTATTAAATTGAGGTTTAGTTGTGTACAAGATAACTGCATTACAAACAATGGAATCTATTGCAAATGGCAAATTGACTCGGATGAGCTTGGAGGCTCTCCAGAGTGCTTGTGAAGCCAGGGAGTTAGACTTTGTGGATAAGTCTAGGGCGGAGCTGATAGCTGCCCTGGTGGACTACCAGACTGATAGTGAAACTCTTGATGAGGGGGGGAATGCAACCAATGAGGACTCTGCCCCTGGGGTTTCTGCTGAATCTGTTTCTGGGAATGCCGCCATTCCTGCTGCCTCTGTTCTAAACCCCAGCAATTCCTTGGAGCTTGAGTTATTAAGGATGAAATTGGCCTTTGAATACCGCAAGTTGGAAATAGATGCTGAACTTAAGAAAGAGGAGTTGGCTCAACAAGTGGAGCTCAAGAATAGGGATCTTTAACTCAGAAATAAGGACCTTGAACTCAAGAGCCAGGACACTGAATGTCAGAGAATCCAGCTAGAGAAAGCTAGAGTGGAGACTTCAGCTAAAACCAGTGAGAGTGTCAGGTCCCCAGCCACCAAGTTTATGAAAGATTTGGTTGGTGTATTTGTGGAGGGTTCAGATATCCTCCAATGGATCGAAGCGTTTGAAATGGCTTGTGCGATTCATGATGTTGATAAAAGAGATTGGGCTAAGTGCTTGTTAAGCAGAGTGCCTCAAACCGGATATGACTGTATTCTGAAGCTGAGTGTGGAAGAAAGGGGTCAGTATGAGTGTATGAAGTCTGCTTTGATTGCCAAGTTTGGCAAGACACCTACCCAATACCTTAGAAGGTTCAGGGATTTTAAGAAAAGAGAGAATGTGTCTTGGGTTGACTGGGTGAGTGCTGCGCACATGAACATGATGGGGTGGATCGATGGATACAAGGTTAAGACTTTTGTTGAATTGTCCCACCTCTTGTTTTTTGAACATGTCTCTGAAGCCTGTTCACCAGAGCTGCGTCAGTATGTGGCTGACCAGAACATTTTGGACCCCTTTGAGCTGGCTAGGTTGGCTGACAAGTGGGTCTCCCACCGGGTGTCCCCTAAGGACTCCAGTGGGAAGGACAAGGACAAAGAGAAGGGGGCCTCTCAGAAAGCTGAGGAGTCCCCCAAGCAGTCACAGTCGGGTAAACCAAAACCTTCCTCTCCTAAGACCCAAAAATCTAGTGGGGATAAGTCATCTGGGGGTGGGAATAAGAGTAGTGGTCCACCTGCTGCAAAGCAGGCTCCCAGTGGTTCCAGTACCGTACCCCGCACTCCTGGCGCTTGTTGGGACTGTGGGGCTCTGGATCACAAAAGGGGTGACCCCAAGTGTAAAGGTAAGGCACTTGGAGTACAGGCTGTCAGCCTGACCTACCCTTACCCCGTGTCTGAGGTGGAGGCCACTGTCCTCCCCTCCTCTGCCAGGATCACATTTGGTGCTCCGTGGAGATTTCCTTAGTGTCCCTTGGGGCCTGGGACCAGTATGCAGAAGTACTGGCGACTATCCCACAGAACACCCGTAGGTTTTTGAGAAGTGTCCTCTTGAATGGCCAGCCTTCTACTGGTTTGAGAGACACTGGGGCAAGCATGACAGTGGTGGACAGGACCCTGCTCAAGCCAGAGGACTATGAAGGTGCTCCTCTGCAAACCACCAGGTTAGCTGGTGGGCCTCCCAAATTATCACCTGTAGCCTTAGTCACACTCGTGATTGGAGACAAGACAGCAAAGCTTCCTGTCCTGGTTCAGGACAATGTCCCTGCTAACATTTTGTTAGGAAATGATCTAGTAGAGTTGGGGTTGATCTCGGATGGACTTCCCCTGACTGCTGCTGCAGTCACTAGGTCACAGGTGACACCGGGTCTGGCTGTGGGTCAGATACCCGAGCCAAAGGCGAGGCCTAAGGCAAGAAGAAGGAAGACCAAGAAGGCCACCTCTGTGGAGGGAACACCTTCTCTTCCTGCTGTTCCGACAGCACCCATTGGGATCCATGCTCCGGACGGGCTGGGTCCAGTGGAAAACCCAAACTCAACTCCTGAGGGAGAAGAGACAGAAGACTCTCCTGTGGGAGAGGTTCTCAACCCGGAGGATCATCCTGACCTTCAATGCTTGTTAGCTGAAGGGGGACCCTCCCGGGCAGACTTCTGTAAGGGACAGAGAGAGTGCCACTCTCTCGAGGGACTGAGGAAACAAGTCCTGGCCCAGGCACAAGGAGAAGTGCCTAGGACATTCCGGATTTATTGGGAGGGTGAGCTCCTTGTTAGTGAGCCCACTAAGCCTGAACCTGGTGCCCTCAAGAGGTTGGTGGTACCCCAGGTTTACAGGCCCTTCCTACTGCAGTTGGCACATGAGGTGCCCTTGGCTGGTCATCTTGGGACCAAGAAGACTAAACAGAGGCTCTCTGCCCATTTCTACTGGCCACGGATGGGAGTAGAGGTGGAGTCCCACTGCAGGACCTGCCGAACTTGTCAGTTGTCTGGCAAGACTGGAGGCAGTGTCATTGCCCCACTGCAGCCATTGCCAGTGGTTGGCACACCATTTGAGAGGGTGGGCATCAACATCGTCGGTCCCCTTGACCCTCCCACTTCAGGTGGACATCGGTTCATCCTGGTCTTGGTAGATCATGCCACCAGGTACCCTGAGGCGATACCCCTTCGGACTGTTACTGCCAAGGTGGTTGCCATGGCTCTCCTGGGCATTTTCACCCATGTTGGATTCCCCAAGGAGGTTGACTCTGACAGAGGATCCAACTTCATGTCTAGTTACATGAAAACCATGTGGAAAGAGTGCGGGGTAACCTACAAGTTCTCCACCTCTTACCATCCCCAGACCAATGGTCTGGTTGAGAGATTTAATAAAACTCTCAAGGGCATGCTAGGGGCTTTGGAAGAACCCCTAAGGAGGAAATGGGATCTCCTCCTGCCATGCCTGCTGTTTGCTTACAGGGAGGTACCTCAAGAGGGTGTTGGTTTCAGCCCCTTTGAGTTACTCTTTGGACATCCCGTGAGGGGGCCCCTCGCCTTGATCAGAGAAGGCTTGGAGGCCACCCCTCCAGGTCCCGCCAAGCAAGTGGGGGACTATGTGTTAGGCCTCAGACGGAGGATGACACAGATGATGGGTCAGGCAACAGCAAATCTCAAGGCCAGCCAGGAATTGAATAAGTCCTGGCATGACTTTAAAGCCTCGCAAGTGGATTGGACTCCGGGACAGGAAATCCTTGTGATGGAGCCTACCAAGCCTAGAGCTTTGGCAGACAAGTGGACTGGACCCTTCAGGATCATCTCCAAGATGGGCGAAGTCAATTATCTGGTTGACATGGGAGCCGCTGGGGTAGCCCCTCAGGTATTCCATGTCAACAGGCTCAAGCCTTTCCACCGGCGAGCAGAAGTCTCATGTCTCTTGCTAGCTTCCGGGCAAGAAGAGGATGAGAGTGAGCCCCTTCCTGATTTGCTGCATAGCAACCCTCAGGATGGCTCAGTGGAGGGAGTACATCTCTCTCCAGATTTGACAACAGAGCAACAGAGGGCCTGCAGGGCTTTGCTACAACAGTATGCCTCTCTGTTTTCACTGAAGCCAGGCCTTACACCGTGGTGTAAGCATGAAATTGACACTGGTGACAGTGTACCTGTCAAAAGCAGGTGCTACCGTATGTCAGATACCGTCAAGAACCACATCCAGGCTGAGGTCGCCAAGATGTTGGATCTGGGTGTTATTGAACCCTCAACCAGTCCCTGGTCCAGTCCAGTGGTCCTTGTCCCCAAGGCAAGTTCCCAGGCGGGTACCAAGGATTGGAGGTTCTGTGTAGACTACCGAGGAGTCAATGCCGTCACCAAAACTGACGCGCACCCATTGCCCAGGGCTGATGAGCTTGTGGACACCATAGGTGCTGCCAAATTTGTGAGCACCTTTGACCTTACCTCAGGCTATTGGCAAATAGCTCTGATGGACCATGCCAAGGAAAAGACGGCCTTCTCAACACCTGAGGGACTCTACCAGTTTAGGGTCATGCCTTTTGGGTTGAAGAATGCCCCTGCCACCTTCCAGAGATGGGTCAACCATGCGCTCAGTGGGCTGGAAGCCTTTTGTGTGGCTTACTTAGACGACATTGCCGTCTACAGTTCCACCTGGGAAGAGCATTTGACACATTTGGATAAGGAGTTGCAGGCCTTGAAAAGGGCTAACCTCACTATCAAGGCCACCAAGTGCCAGATAGCTCAGGGGAAAGTTACCTATCTTGGTCATGAGGTAGGAGGGGGTCAAATCCAACCTCTCTCCAGTAAAGTACAGGATGTACAGAACTGGGAGACTCCCACTACTCAAACCCAGGTGAGGGCCTTTTTGGGCCTCACTGGGTACTATCGCAATTTCATGGCAGACTATGGGACCATAGCTGCACCCCTGACAGCTCTAACATCACCCAAGCAGCCTAGGAAGGTTAATTGGACCGAAGACTGTCAGAGGGCCTTTGATGGCTTGAAAGAAAGTCTGTGCAGGGCACCTGTGTTGTGTGTGCCTGACTACAGCCGACCCTTTATCGTCCAGACGGATGCCTGCGACACCGGAATTGGAGCTGTCTTGTCCCAGTTAGATGACAAAGGGAGAGAACACCCTATCATATTCATCAGTAGACAACTCAAGGGTAGAGAACTTAGGTGGGCTACTGTTGAAAAGGAGTGTTTTAGCATAGTTTGGAGCCTTAGGCGTTTCAGGCCCTACCTTACGGGGTCTACCTTCAAGGTCCAAACAGATCATAAGCCCCTGAAGTGGCTTATGCAGATGAAGGGTGAGAATCCGAAATTGCTCAGGTGGTCCATTAGCCTGCAAGGGCTAGACTTCACCATAGAGCACAGACCAGGGAAGAGTCACGATAATGCAGATGGCATTTCCAGAAGGTATGTTGACCGTCTGGATGAGGGTGTCTATCCCGTGGGAGATTAGACACCCTCCACCTCAGTCTGGGGGGGGGCGACTGTGATGCTGGAAATGCATCTGAGGGACAGGGCCTCTGAATCCTTGTCCTTTACTGCTTTTTATTGTGTGTTCTGTCATGTTTTCTGCCCCGGAGTCCATGTGGGACTCCTGGCAGTGCAGCTCTCTCTTTTGGTTTGGTGAACAGACCCATGGGATACCCTTATGGCACCCATGGGTAGGGGTACAACCCTGTGCCCCTAGCGTATGTTTTTGGGCACCTGTGGGTGGCCCCAGAGCAGGGTATGGGCTGGTGGCAGCTCCATGCTGAATTCGACAGGTGCTCTGGGTGTCCTCCATTTTGGGATACCCAGGCCCTGCCATTGGGATCTGTTGATTCCTGATAGGAAACAAGATGGCCCCTGTGGCCTCTTGCTTTCTATTGCCTGTTATCTTGTTTTCCCAAAGTCCTGGGAAGCCCTGTCTCTGTCCCTTCCCCCTGACTGGCTGTTGGGTGGAAGTTCCATATATGGTGTTGTTGTGAAGGCCCAGCTAGACTGACTGGAGCCTTCCCAGTGACTGTATGTTGTGGGTACCTCCTGTGGGTGGGACCTGGGTGAATGCAGTGTGTGACCAATATACACTCCTTGTTGTGGTTGTCTGGTTTCTGGCATGAGAGACAAAGACTGAGACAGCCCTGCCCGAAACTGGCCTGAATGCAGTGTGTAGTGTTGAATGGCTGGGTACTTGTCCCAATCCACATTCCCTGTTGTGAGTGTCTGGAAGGGAGGAGTGTGGCCTGAATGCACTGTGTGCCTGATTGGCTGACTGACTGCATGAATGCCCTTCTGTATGATTTGCTGCTGAGTGTGTGCCAGCAGTGTAGATGAGAGGCAGGATAGTATATCTGGGGACCTCTCACCACTGGTAGTTGGTTCAGAAGCAGCCAGGTGTTCAGGAACGTTCAGGAACGTTCAGGAGCATCCTGGAGTGGAGTCTCCACTCTAAGAGTAACTAGAACTGCTGATCCTCGACGTCCAGCTGGAAGAAGAAGACTTGCTGTGGCATTTGCTTTGACCGATCCGAAGGCTGACGAAATCGTCGAAGACTGACCCGAGAGAGGACCTGGTAAGGCGCCCTCTTCCCGTGCTCCGAGGGACCATCGAGCACCGCTCCATCTTCGCCGAAGCGCCCTGGAAGACAGACCCTCGAAAGGCTGTCGACCCGAGACGGGACCGCCGAGGAGATCGAAGTGAAGCACCCGGACATCAACGTCGTCGAAGTCCATTGCCGTCGTCCAGGGTTCGCAGGTTTGTGTAACCGCTGGAGGCCCGTCGAAGTTGTGTTGCCCAGCCGTGGGAACCGCTTGACGCCGTGCCGCCGACGACCGGAGCTGTTCGCTCCTTTGCCTAAGAACATTCAATCGAAGGACTCTCTCGACCGCATCGTCGACCGCTTATCCTGCCGGAGAAAGTCGAGGACGACCGACGCGCCGAGGAGAAACCTGCCGGTGGGTTTCCCGCCACCCGAAGACCCCAAAGATTCGAACGACTCGACGCCCTTGCTGGGCCTCCGTCTCCACAATCTTTGCGGTCCAGAACTATTGTCACCAAGGTGCCCCGCTCGCCTCTGCCTTGCAGGACGCCGACGCTCCGACGCCGACGAGCACCGCTCGGACGAAGCTGCCGCCTCGTCGACACCGTTCTACCTTGTTTGTCGACGGACGTTCGACGCCCAGTGCCTCCCGCTTGAAAGGGAAGGCATTCAAGAAGGGCCGTCGATTCCCCGTCACCGAACAGCGAGTTCCTCGACATTTGTCGACGCCTCTTCAAAGAACTCGACTCCACCAGGTACATTGGGGGGGTAAAAACATTATAGGAGGGAATAAGACTGGCAGAACAATATATGGACTGGGCGTGCGCTATATCTTTGTTTTACAGGTTGCCCAGGTGGGGGGATCTCCACACAGAACTGTGCCTAGTGGTAGGGGCCAGTATTCTGCCTATTGTTCAACCATCTTATTTTCTCTCCTCTTTCTATTGCTGGTTTCACTCTATTGATCTGTGTGCCATTGTTACAGTATTGTTGATGCACTTTACTAGGATCTAGTACAAAGGGTGGTACCACTTTAGAATTGTATATATGTGTCATTGTTGATTTTCCGGAGTACAAAGTGAGTTATTGTGATAAGTGTACATAACCTTGACTATTGCTTATATAAAGACTGTGTTCTAACCAATACAGTGAGTGGACATCCCTTTGTGGGGGCTTGGGGACTACACTGTACTTAAGAACCAGCCTGCATCACCTCCTGAGAAGCTAGGCCTTCATTGCTCGCCCATTGCTACCGTATCAGAGAATCTTGGCTGGGGTCCTCTGTGCCTCTCTTCCACCATATAGGGAGCATGAGTACAGACACCCCCCACCAGTTCGTTGCACTGGTGGCCAGCGATGGGATGCTTATGGTTTTAAGAATCAGTGTATAACCGTGCCACTTACAAAGGATATCTGCGCTTTATTAAATTGAGGTTTAGTTGTGTACAAGATAACTGCATTACAAACAATGGAATCTATTGCAAATGGCAAATTGACTCGGATGAGCTTGGAGGCTCTCCAGAGTGCTTGTGAAGCCAGGGAGTTAGACTTTGTGGATAAGTCTAGGGCGGAGCTGATAGCTGCCCTGGTGGACTACCAGACTGATAGTGAAACTCTTGATGAGGGGGGGAATGCAACCAATGAGGACTCTGCCCCTGGGTTTCTGCTGAATCTGTTTCTGGGAATGCCGCCATTCCTGCTGCCTCTGTTCTAAACCCCAGCAATTCCTTGGAGCTTGAGTTATTAAGGATGAAATTGGCCTTTGAATACCGCAAGTTGGAAATAGATGCTGAACTTAAGAAAGAGGAGTTGGCTCAACAAGTGGAGCTCAAGAATAGGGATCTTGAACTCAGAAATAAGGACCTTGAACTCAAGAGCCAGGACACTGAATGTCAGAGAATCCAGCTAGAGAAAGCTAGAGTGGAGACTTCAGCTAAAACCAGTGAGAGTGTCAGGTCCCCAGCCACCAAGTTTATGAAAGATTTGGTTGGTGTATTTGTGGAGGGTTCAGATATCCTCCAATGGATCGAAGCGTTTGAAATGGCTTGTGCGATTCATGATGTTGATAAAAGAGATTGGGCTAAGTGTTTGTTAAGCAGAGTGCCTCAAACCGGATATGATTGTATTCTGAAGCTGAGTGTGGAAGAAAGGGGTCAGTATGAGTGTATGAAGTCTGCTTTGATTGCCAAGTTTGGCAAGACACCTACCCAATACCTTAGAAGGTTCAGGGATTTTAAGAAAAGAGAGAATGTGTCTTGGGGTGACTGGGTGAGTGCTGCGCACATGAACATGATGGGGTGGATCGATGGATACAAGGTTAAGACTTTTGTTGAATTGTCCCACCTCTTGTTTTTTGAACATTTCTCTGAAGCCTGTTCACCAGAGCTGCGTCAGTATGTGGCTGACCAGAACATTTTGGACCCCTTTAAGCTGGCTAGGTTGGCTGACAAGTGGGTCTCCCACCGGGTGTCCCCTAAGGACTCCAGTGGGAAGGACAAGGACAAAGAGAAGGGGGCCTCTCAGAAAGCTGAGGAGTCCCCCAAGCAGTCACAGTCGGGTAAACCAAAACCTTCCTCTCCTAAGACCCAAAAATCTAGTGGGGATAAGTCATCTGGGGGTGGGAATAAGAGTAGTGGTCCACCTGCTGCAAAGCAGGCTCCCAGTGGTTCCAGTACCGTACCCCGCACTCCTGGCGCTTGTTGGGACTGTGGGGCTCTGGATCACAAAAGGGGTGACCCCAAGTGTAAAGGTAAGGCACTTGAAGTACAGGCTGTCAGCCTGACCTACCCTTACCCCGTGTCTGAGGTGGAGGCCACTGTCCTCCCCTCCTCTGCCGGGATCACATTTGGTGCTCCGGTGGAGATTTCCTTAGTGTCCCTTGGGGCCTGGGACCAGTATGCAGAAGTACTGGCGACTATCCCACAGAACACCCGTAGGTTTTTGAGAAGTGTCCTCTTGAATGGCCAGCCTTCTACTGGTTTGAGAGACACTGGGGCAAGCATGACAGTGGTGGACAGGACCCTGCTCAAGCCAGAGGACTATGAAGGTGCTCCTCTGCAAACCACCAGGTTAGCTGGTGGGCCTCCCAAATTATCACCTGTAGCCTTAGTCACACTCGTGATTGGAGACAAGACAGCAAAGCTTCCTGTCCTGGTTCAGAACAATGTCCCTGCTAACATTTTGTTAGGAAATGATCTAGTAGAGTTGGGGTTGATCTCGGATGGACTTCCCCTGACTGCTGCTGCAGTCACTAGGTCACAGGTGACACCGGGTCTGGCTGTGGGTCAGATACCCGAGCCAAAGGCGAGGCCTAAGGCAAGAAGAAGGAAGACCAAGAAGGCCACCTCTGTGGAGGGAACACCTTCTCTTCCTGCTGTTCCGACAGCACCCTTTGGGATCCATGCTCCGGACGGGCTGGGTCCAGTGGAAAACCCAAACTCAACTCCTGAGGGAGAAGAGACAGAAGACTCTCCTGTGGGAGAGGTTCTCAACCCGGAGGATCATCCTGACCTTCAATGCTTGTTAGCTGAACGGGGACCCTCCCGGGCAGACTTCTGTAAGGGACAGAGAGAGTGCCACTCTCTCGAGGGACTGAGGAAACAGGCCCTGACCCAGGCACAAGGAGAAGTGCCTAGGACATTCCGGATTTATTGGGAGGGTGAGCTACTTGTTAGTGAGCCCACTAAGCCTGAACCTGGTGCCCTCAAGAGGTTGGTGGTACCCCAGGTTTACAGGCCCTTCCTACTGCAGTTGGCGCATGAGGTGCCCTTGGCTGGTCATCTTGGGACCAAGAAGACTAAGCAGAGGCTCTCTGCCCATTTCTACTGGCCACGGATGGGAGTAGAGGTGGAGTCCCTCTGCAGGACCTGCCCAACTTGTCAGTTGTCTGGCAAGACTGGAGGCAGTGTCATTGCCCCACTGCAGCCATTGCTAGTGGTTGGCACACCATTTGAGAGGGTGGGCATCGACATCGTCGGTCCCCTTGACCCTCCCACTTCAGGTGGACATCGGTTCATCCTGGTCTTGGTAGATCATGCCACTAGGTACCCTGAGGCGATACCCCTTCGGACTGTTACTGCCAAGGTGGTTGCCGGGGCTCTCCTGGGCATTTTCACCCATGTTGGATTCCCCAAGGAGGTTGACTCTGACAGAGGATCCAACTTCATGTCTAGTTACATGAAAACCATGTGGAAAGAGTGCGGGGTAACCTACAAGTTCTCCACCTCTTACCATCCCCAGACCAATGGTCTGGTTGAGAGATTTAATAAAACTCTCAAGGGCATGCTAGGGGCTTTGGAAGAACCCCTAAGGAGGAAATGGGATCTCCTCCTGCCATGCCTGCTGTTTGCTTACAGGGAGGTACCTCAAGAGGGTGTTGGTTTCAGCCCCTTTGAGTTACTCTTTGGACATCCCGTGAGGGGGCCCCTCGCCTTGATCAGAGAAGGCTTGGAGGCCACCCCTCCAGGTCCCGCCAAGCAAGTGGGGGACTATGTGTTAGGCCTCAGACGGAGGATGACACAGATGATGGGTCAGGCAACAGCAAATCTCAAGGCCAGCCAGGAATTGAATAAGTACTGGCATGACCTTAAAGCCTCGCAAGTGGATTGGACTCTGGGACAGGAAATCCTTGTGATGGAGCCTACCAAGCCTAGAGCTTTGGCAGACAAGTGGACTGGACCCTTCAGGATCATCTCCAAGATGGGCGAAGTCAATTATCTGGTTGACATGGGAGCCGCTGGGGTAGCCCCTCAGGTATTCCATGTCAACAGGCTCAAGCCTTTCCACCGGCGAGCAGAAGTCTCATGTCTCCTGCTAGCTTCCGGGCAAGAAGAGGATGAGAGTGAGCCCCTTCCTGATTTGCTGCATAGCAACCCTCAGGATGGCTCAGTGGAGGGAGTACATCTCTCTCCAGATTTGACAACAGAGCAACAGAGGGCCTGCAGGGCTTTGCTCCAACAGTATGCCTCTCTGTTTTCACTGAAGCCAGGCCTTACACCGTGGTGTAAGCATGAAATTGACACTGGTGACAGTGTACCTGTCAAAAGCAGGTGCTACCGTATGTCAGATACCGTCAAGAACCACATCCAGGCTGAGGTCGCCAAGATGTTGGATCTGGGTGTTATTGAACCCTCAACCAGTCCCTGGTCCAGTCCAGTGGTCCTTGTCCCCAAGGCAAGTTCCCAGGCGGGTACCAAGGATTGGAGGTTCTGTGTAGACTACCGAGGAGTCAATGCCGTCACCAAAACTGACGCGCACCCATTGCCCAGGGCTGATGAGCTTGTGGACACCATAGGTGCTGCCAAATTTGTGAGCACCTTTGACCTTACCTCAGGCTATTGGCAAATAGCTCTGATGGACCATGCCAAGGAAAAGACGGCCTTCTCAACACCTGAGGGACTCTACCAGTTTAGGGTCATGCCTTTTGGGTTGAAGAATGCCCCTGCCACCTTCCCGAGATGGGTCAACCATGCGCTCAGTGGGCTGGAAGCCTTCTGTGTGGCTTACTTAGACGACATTGCCGTCTACAGTTCCACCTGGGAAGAGCATTTGACACATTTGGATAAGGTGTTGCAGGCCTTGAAAAGGGCTAACCTCACTATCAAGGCCACCAAGTGCCAGATAGCTCAGGGGAAAGTTACCTATCTTGGTCATGAGGTAGGAGGGGGTCAAATCCAACCTCTCTCCAGTAAAGTACAGGATGTACAGAACTGGGAGACTCCCACTACTCAAACCCAGGTGAGGGCCTTTTTGGGCCTCACTGGGTACTATCGCAATTTCATGGCAGACTATGGGACCATAGCTGCACCCCTGACAGCTCTAACATCACCCAAGCAGCCTAGGAAGGTTAATTGGACCGAAGACTGTCAGAGGGCCTTTGATGGCTTGAAAGAAAGTCTGTGCAGGGCACCTGTGTTGTGTGCGCCTGACTACAGCCGACCCTTTATCGTCCAGACGGATGCCTGCGACACCGGAATTGGAGCTATCTTGTCCCAGTTAGATGACAAAGGGAGAGAACACCCTATCATATTCATCAGTAGACAACTCAAGGGTAGAGAACTTAGGTGGGCTACTGTTGAAAAGGAGTGTTTTAGCATAGTTTGGAGCCTTAGGCATTTCAGGCCCTACCTTACGGGGTCTACCTTCAAGGTCCAAACAGATCATAAGCCCCTGAATTGGCTTATGCAGATGAAGGGTGAGAATCCGAAATTGCTCAGGTGGTCCATTAGCCTGCAAGGGCTAGACTTCACCATAGAGCACAGACCAGGGAAGAGTCACGATAATGCAGATGGCCTTTCCAGAAGGTATGTTGACCGTCTGGATGAGGGTGTCTATCCCGTGGGAGATTAGACATCCTTCACCTCAGTCTGGGGGGGGGCGACTGTGATGCTGGAAATGCATCTGAGGGACAGGGCCTCTGAATCCTTGTCCTTTACTGCTTTTTATCGTGTGTTCTGTCATGTTTTCTGCCCCGGAGTCCATGTGGGACTCCTGGCAGTGCAGCTCTCTCTTTTGGTTTGTTGAACAGACCCATGGGATACCCTTATGGCACCCATGGGTAGGGGTACAACCCTGTGCCCCTAGCGTATGTTTTTGGGCACCTGTGGGTGGCCCCAGAGCAGGGTATGGGCTGGTGGCAGCTCCATGCTGAATTCGACAGGTGCTCTGGGTGTCCTCCATTTTGGGATACCCAGGCCCTGCCATTGGGATCTGTTGATTCCTGATAGGAAACAAGATGGCCCCTGTGGCCTCTTGCTTTCTATTGCCTGTTATCTTGTTTTCCCAAAGTCCTGGGAAGCCCTGTCTCTGTCCCTTCCCCCTGACTGGCTGTTGGGTGGAAGTTCCATATATGGTGTTGTTGTGAAGGCCCAGCTAGACTGACTGGAGCCTTCCCAGTGACTGTATGTTGTGGGTACCTCCTGTGGGTGGGACCTGGGTGAATGCAGTGTGTGACCAATATACACTCCTTGTTGTGGTTGTCTGGTTTCTGGCATGAGAGACAAAGACTGAGACAGCCCTGCCCGAAACTGGCCTGAATGCAGTGTGTAGTGTTGAATGGCTGGGTACTTGTCCCAATCCACATTCCCTGTTGTGAGTGTCTGGAAGGGAGGAGTGTGGCCTGAATGCACTGTGTGCCTGATTGGCTGACTGACTGCATGAATGCCCTTCTGTATGATTTGCTGCTGAGTGTGTGCCAGCAGTGTAGATGAGAGGCAGGATAGTATATCTGGGGACCTCTCACCACTGGTAGTTGGTTCAGAAGCAGCCAGGTGTTCAGGAACGTTCAGGAACGTTCAGGAACGTTCAGGAGCATCCTGGAGTGGAGTCTCCACTCTAAGAGTAACTAGAACTGCTGATCCTCGACGTCCAGCTGGAAGAAGAAGACTTGCTGTGGCATTTGCTTTGACCGATCCGAAGGCTGACGAAATCGTCGAAGACTGACCCGAGAGAGGACCTGGTAAGGCGCCCTCTTCCCATGCTCCGAGGGACCATCGAGCACCGCTCCATCTTCGCCGAAGCGCCCTGGAAGACAGACCCTCGAAAGGCTGTCGACCCGAGACGGGACCGCCGAGGAGATCGAAGTGAAGCACCCGGACATCAACGTCGTCGAAGTCCATTGCCGTCGACCAGGGTTCGCAAGTTTGTGTAACCGCTGGAGGCCCGTCGAAGTTGTGTTGCCCAGCCGTGGGAACCGCTTGACGCCGTGCCGCCGACGACCGGAGCTGTTCGCTCCTTTGCCTAAGAACATTCAATCGAAGGACTCTCTCGACCGCATCGTCGACCGCTTATCCTGCCGGAGAAAGTCGAGGACGACCGACGCGCCGAGGAGAAACCTGCCGGTGGGTTTCCCGCCACCCGAAGACCCCAAAGACTCGAACGACTCGACGCCCTTGCTGGGCCTCCGTCTCCACAATCTTTGCGGTCCAGAACTATTGTCACCAAGGTGCCCCGCTCGCCTCTGCCTTGCAGGACGCCGACGCTCCGACGCCGACGAGCACCGCTCGGACGAAGCTGCCGCCTCGTCGACACCGTTCTACCTTGTTTGTCGACGGACGTTCGACGCCCAGTGCCTCCCGCTTGAAAGGGAAGGCATTCAAGAAGGGCCTTCGATTCCCCGTCACCGAACAGCGAGTTCCTCGACATTTGTCGACGCCTCTTCAAAGAACTCGACTCCACCAGGTACATTGGGGGGGTAAAAACATTATAGGAGGGAATAAGACTGGCAGAACAATATATGGACTGGGCGTGCGCTATATCTTTGTTTTATAGGTTGCCCAGGTGGGGGGATCTCCACACAGAACTGTGCCTAGTGGTAGGGGCCAGTATTCTGCCTATTGTTCAACCATCTTATTTTCTCTCCTCTTTCTATTGCTGGTTTCACTCTATTGATCTGTGTGCCATTGTTACAGTATTGTTGATGCACTTTACTAGGATCTAGTACAAAGGGTGGTACCACTTTAGAATTGTATATATGTGTCATTGTTGATTTTCCAGAGTACAAAGTGAGTTATTGTGATAAGTGTACATAACCTTGACTATTGCTTATATAAAGACTGTGTTCTAACCAATACAGTGAGTGGACATCCCTTTGTGGGGGCTTGGGGACTACACTGTACTTAAGAACCAGCCTGCATCACCTCCTGAGAAGCTAGGCCTTCATTGCTCGCCCATTGCTACCGTATCAGAGAATCTTGGCTGGGGTCCTCTGTGCCTCTCTTCCACCATATAGGGAGCATGAGTACAGACACCCCCCACCAGTTCGTTGCACTGGTGGCCAGCGATGGGATGCTTATGGTTTTAAGAATCAGTGTATAACCGTGCCACTTACAAAGGATATCTGCGCTTTATTAAATTGAGGTTTAGTTGTGTACAAGATAACTGCATTACAAACAATGGAATCTATTGCAAATGGCAAATTGACTCGGATGAGCTTGGAGGCTCTCCAGAGGGCTTGTGAAGCCAGGGAGTTAGACTTTGTGGATAAGTCTAGGGCGGAGCTGATAGCTGCCCTGGTGGACTACCAGACTGATAGTGAAACTCTTGATGAGGGGGGGAATGCAACCAATGAGGACTCTGCCCCTGGGGTTTCTGCTGAATCTGTTTCTGGGAATGCCGCCATTCCTGCTGCCTCTGTTCTAAACCCCAGCAATTCCTTGGAGCTTGAGTTATTAAGGATGAAATTGGCCTTTGAATACCGCAAGTTGGAAATAGATGCTGAACTTAAGAAAGATGAGTTGGCTTAACAAGTGGAGCTCAAGAATAGGGATCTTGAACTCAGAAATAAGGACCTTGAACTCAAGAGCCAGGACACTGAATGTCAGAGAATCCAGCTAGAGAAAGCTAGAGTGGAGACTTCAGCTAAAACCAGTGAGAGTGTCAGGTCCCCAGCCACCAAGTTTATGAAAGATTTGGTTGGTGTATTTGTGGAGGGTTCAGATATCCTCCAATGGATCGAAGCGTTTGAAATGGCTTGTGCGATTCATGATGTTGATAAAAGAGATTGGGCTAAGTGTTTGTTAAGCAGAGTGCCTCAAACCGGATATGATTGTATTCTGAAGCTGAGTGTGGAAGAAAGGGGTCAGTATGAGTGTATGAAGTCTGCTTTGATTGCCAAGTTTGGCAAGACACCTACCCAATACCTTAGAAGGTTCAGGGATTTTAAGAAAAGAGAGAATGTGTCTTGGGGTGACTGGGTGAGTGCTGCGCACATGAACATGATGGGGTGGATCGATGGATACAAGGTTAAGACTTTTGTTGAATTGTCCCACCTCTTGTTTTTTGAACATTTCTCTGAAGCCTGTTCACCAGAGCTGCGTCAGTATGTGGCTGACCAGAACATTTTGGACCCCTTTAAGCTGGCTAGGTTGGCTGACAAGTGGGTCTCCCACCGGGTGTCCCCTAAGGACTCCAGTGGGAAGGACAAGGACAAAGAGAAGGGGGCCTCTCAGAAAGCTGAGGAGTCCCCCAAGCAGTCACAGTCGGGTAAACCAAAACCTTCCTCTCCTAAGACCCAAAAATCTAGTGGGGATAAGTCATCTGGGGGTGGGAATAAGAGTAGTGGTCCACCTGCTGCAAAGCAGGCTCCCAGTGGTTCCAGTACCGTACCCCGCACTCCTGGCGCTTGTTGGGACTGTGGGGCTCTGGATCACAAAAGGGGTGACCCCAAGTGTAAAGGTAAGGCACTTGAAGTACAGGCTGTCAGCCTGACCTACCCTTACCCCGTGTCTGAGGTGGAGGCCACTGTCCTCCCCTCCTCTGCCGGGATCACATTTGGTGCTCCGGTGGAGATTTCCTTAGTGTCCCTTGGGGCCTGGGACCAGTATGCAGAAGTACTGGCGAGTATCCCACAGAACACCCGTAGGTTTTTGAGAAGTGTCCTCTTGAATGGCCAGCCTTCTACTGGTTTGAGAGACACTGGGGCAAGCATGACAGTGGTGGACAGGACCCTGCTCAAGCCAGAGGACTATGAAGGTGCTCCTCTGCAAACCACCAGGTTAGCTGGTGGGCCTCCCAAATTATCACCTGTAGCCTTAGTCACACTCGTGATTGGAGACAAGACAGCAAAGCTTCCTGTCCTGGTTCAGGACAATGTCCCTGCTAACATTTTGTTAGGAAATGATCTAGTAGAGTTGGGGTTGATCTCGGATGGACTTCCCCTGACTGCTGCTGCAGTCACTAGGTCACAGGTGACACCGGGTCTGGCTGTGGGTCAGATACCCGAGCCAAAGGCGAGGCCTAAGGCAAGAAGAAGGAAGACCAAGAAGGCCACCTCTGTGGAGGGAACACCTTCTCTTCCTGCTGTTCCGACAGCACCCTTTGGGATCCATGCTCCGGACGGGCTGGGTCCAGTGGAAAACCCAAACTCAACTCCTGAGGGAGAAGAGACAGAAGACTCTCCTGTGGGAGAGGTTCTCAACCCGGAGGATCATCCTGACCTTCAATGCTTGTTAGCTGAACGGGAACCCTCCCGGGCAGACTTCTGTAAGGGACAGAGAGAGTGCCACTCTCTCGAGGGACTGAGGAAACAGGCCCTGGCCCAGGCACAAGGAGAAGTGCCTAGGACATTCCGGATTTATTGGGAGGGTGAGCTACTTGTTAGTGAGCCCACTAAGCCTGAACCTGGTGCCCTCAAGAGGTTGGTGGTACCCCAGGTTTACAGGCCCTTCCTACTGCAGTTGGCGCATGAGGTGCCCTTGGCTGGTCATCTTGGGACCAAGAAGACTAAGCAGAGGCTCTCTGCCCATTTCTACTGGCCACGGATGGGAGTAGAGGTGGAGTCCCACTGCAGGACCTGCCCAACTTATCAGTTGTCTGGCAAGACTGGAGGCAGTGTCATTGCCCCACTGCAGCCATTGCTAGTGGTTGGCACACCATTTGAGAGGGTGGGCATCGACATCGTCGGTCCCCTTGACCCTCCCACTTCAGGTGGACATCGGTTCATCCTGGTCTTGGTAGATCATGCCACTAGGTACCCTGAGGCGATACCCCTTCGGACTGTTACTGCCAAGGTGGTTGCCAGGGCTCTCCTGGGCATTTTCACCCATGTTGGATTCCCCAAGGAGGTTGACTCTGACAGAGGATCCAACTTCATGTCTAGTTACATGAAAACCATGTGGAAAGAGTGCGGGGTAACCTACAAGTTCTCCACCTCTTACCATCCCCAGACCAATGGTCTGGTTGAGAGATTTAATAAAATTCTCAAGGGCATGCTAGGGGCTTTGGAAGAACCCCTAAGGAGGAAATGGGATCTCCTCCTGCCATGCCTGCTGTTTGCTTACAGGGAGGTACCTCAAGAGGGTGTTGGTTTCAGCCCCTTTGAGTTACTCTTTGGACATCCCGTGAGGGGGCCCCTCGCCTTGATCAGAGAAGGCTTGGAGGCCACCCCTCCAGGTCCCGCCAAGCAAGTGGGGGACTATGTGTTAGGCCTCAGACGGAGGATGACACAGATGATGGATCATCTCCAAGATGGGCGAAGTCAATTATCTGGTTGACATGGGAGCCGCTGGGGTAGCCCCTCAGGTATTCCATGTCAACAGGCTCAAGCCTTTCCACCGGCGAGCAGAAGTCTCATGTCTCCTGCTAGCTTCCGGGCAAGAAGAGGATGAGAGTGAGCCCCTTCCTGATTTGCTGCATAGCAACCCTCAGGATGGCTCAGTGGAGGGAGTACATCTCTCTCCAGATTTGACAACAGAGCAACAGAGGGCCTGCAGGGCTTTGCTCCAACAGTATGCCTCTCTGTTTTCACTGAAGCCAGGCCTTACACCGTGGTGTAAGCATGAAATTGACACTGGTGACAGTGTACCTGTCAAAAGCAGGTGCTACCGTATGTCAGATACCGTCAAGAACCACATCCAGGCTGAGGTCGCCAAGATGTTGGATCTGGGTGTTATTGAACCCTCAACCAGTCCCTGGTCCAGTCCAGTGGTCCTTGTCCCCAAGGCAAGTTCCCAGGCGGGTACCAAGGATTGGAGGTTCTGTGTAGACTACCGAGGAGTCAATGCCGTCACCAAAACTGACGCGCACCCATTGCCCAGGGCTGATGAGCTTGTGGACACCATAGGTGCTGCCAAATTTGTGAGCACCTTTGACCTTACCTCAGGCTATTGGCAAATAGCTCTGATGGACCATGCCAAGGAAAAGACGGCCTTCTCAACACCCGAGGGACTCTACCAGTTTAGGGTCATGCCTTTTGGGTTGAAGAATGCCCCTGCCACCTTCCAGAGATGGGTCAACCATGCGCTCAGTGGGCTGGAAGCCTTCTGTGTGGCTTACTTAGACGACATTGCCGTCTACAGTTCCACCTGGGAAGAGCATTTGACACATTTGGATAAGGTGTTGCAGGCCTTGAAAAGGGCTAACCTCACTATCAAGGCCACCAAGTGCCAGATAGCTCAGGGGAAAGTTACCTATCTTGGTCATGAGGTAGGAGGGGGTCAAATCCAACCTCTCTCCAGTAAAGTACAGGATGTACAGAACTGGGAGACTCCCACTACTCAAACCCAGGTGAGGGCCTTTTTGGGCCTCACTGGGTACTATCGCAATTTCATGGCAGACTATGGGACCATAGCTGCACCCCTGACAGCTCTAACATCACCCAAGCAGCCTAGGAAGGTTAATTGGACCGAAGACTGTCAGAGGGCCTTTGATGGCTTGAAAGAAAGTCTGTGCAGGGCACCTGTGTTGTGTGCGCCTGACTACAGCCGACCCTTTATCCTCCAGACGTATGCCTGCGACACCGGAATTGGAGCTATCTTGTCCCAGTTAGATGACAAAGGGAGAGAACACCCTATCATATTCATCAGTAGACAACTCAAGGGTAGAGAACTTAGGTGGGCTACTGTTGAAAAGGAGTGTTTTAGCATAGTTTGGAGCCTTAGGCATTTCAGGCCCTACCTTACGGGGTCTACCTTCAAGGTCCAAACAGATCATAAGCCCCTGAATTGGCTTATGCAGATGAAGGGTGAGAATCCGAAATTGCTCAGGTGGTCCATTAGCCTGCAAGGGCTAGACTTCACCATAGAGCACAGACCAGGGAAGAGTCACGATAATGCAGATGGCCTTTCCAGAAGGTATGTTGACCGTCTGGATGAGGGTGTCTATCCCGTGGGAGATTAGACACCCTTCACCTCAGTCTGGGGGGGGGCGACTGTGATGCTGGAAATGCATCTGAGGGACAGGGCCTCTGAATCCTTGTCCTTTACTGCTTTTTATCGTGTGTTCTGTCATGTTTTCTGCCCCGGAGTCCATGTGGGACTCCTGGCAGTGCAGCTCTCTCTTTTGGTTTGTTGAACAGACCCATGGGATACCCTTATGGCACCCATGGGTAGGGGTACAACCCTGTGCCCCTAGCGTATGTTTTTGGGCACCTGTGGGTGGCCCCAGAGCAGGGTATGGGCTGGTGGCAGCTCCATGCTGAATTCGACAGGTGCTCTGGGTGTCCTCCATTTTGGGATACCCAGGCCCTGCCATTGGGATCTGTTGATTCCTGATAGGAAACAAGATGGCCCCTGTGGCCTCTTGCTTTCTATTGCCTGTTATCTTGTTTTCCCAAAGTCCTGGGAAGCCCTGTCTCTGTCCCTTCCCCCTGACTGGCTGTTGGGTGGAAGTTCCATATATGGTGTTGTTGTGAAGGCCCAGCTAGACTGACTGGAGCCTTCCCAGTGACTGTATGTTGTGGGTACCTCCTGTGGGTGGGACCTGGGTGAATGCAGTGTGTGACCAATATACACTCCTTGTTGTGGTTGTCTGGTTTCTGGCATGAGAGACAAAGACTGAGACAGCCCTGCCCGAAACTGGCCTGAATGCAGTGTGTAGTGTTGAATGGCTGGGTACTTGTCCCAATCCACATTCCCTGTTGTGAGTGTCTGGAAGGGAGGAGTGTGGCCTGAATGCACTGTGTGCCTGATTGGCTGACTGACTGCATGAATGCCCTTCTGTATGATTTGCTGCTGAGTGTGTGCCAGCAGTGTAGATGAGAGGCAGGATAGTATATCTGGGGACCTCTCACCACTGGTAGTTGGTTCAGAAGCAGCCAGGTGTTCAGGAACGTTCAGGAACGTTCAGGAACGTTCAGGAGCATCCTGGAGTGGAGTCTCCACTCTAAGAGTAACTAGAACTGCTGATCCTCGACGTCCAGCTGGAAGAAGAAGACTTGCTGTGGCATTTGCTTTGACCGATCCGAAGGCTGACGAAATCGTTGAAGACTGACCCGAGAGAGGACCTGGTAAGGCGCCCTCTTCCCGTGCTCCGAGGGACCATCGAGCACCGCTCCATCTTCGCCGAAGCGCCCTGGAAGACAGACCCTCGAAAGGCTGTCGACCCGAGACGGGACCGCCGAGGAGATCGAAGTGAAGCACCCGGACATCAACGTCGTCGAAGTCCATTGCCGTCGACCAGGGTTCGCAAGTTTGTGTAACCGCTGGAGGCCCGTCGAAGTTGTGTTGCCCAGCCGTGGGAACTGCTTGACGCCGTGCCGCCGACGACCGGAGCTGTTCGCTCCTTTGCCTAAGAACATTCAATCGAAGGACTCTCTCGACCGCATCGTCGACCGCTTATCCTGCCGGAGAAAGTCGAGGACGACCGACGCGCCGAGGAGAAACCTGCCGGTGGGTTTCCCGCCACCCGAAGACCCCAAAGACTCGAACGACTCGACGCCCTTGCTGGGCCTCCGTCTCCACAATCTTTGCGGTCCAGAACTATTGTCACCAAGGTGCCCCGCTCGCCTCTGCCTTGCAGGACGCCGACGCTCCGACGCCGACGAGCACCGCTCGGACGAAGCTGCCGCCTCGTCGACACCGTTCTACCTTGTTTGTCGACGGACGTTCGACGCCCAGTGCCTCCCGCTTGAAAGGGAAGGCATTCAAGAAGGGCCGTCGATTCCCCGTCACCGAACAGCGAGTTCCTCGACATTTGTCGACGCCTCTTCAAAGAACTCGACTCCACCAGTTACATTGGGGGGGTAAAAACATTATAGGAGGGAATAAGACTGGCAGAACAATATATGGACTGGGCGTGCGCTATATCTTTGTTTTACAGGTTGCCCAGGTGGGGGGATCTCCACACAGAACTGTGCCTAGTGGTAGGGGCCAGTATTCTGCCTATTGTTCAACCATCTTATTTTCTCTCCTCTTTCTATTGCTGGTTTCACTCTATTGATCTGTGTGCCATTGTTACAGTATTGTTGATGCACTTTACTAGGATCTAGTACAAAGGGTGGTACCACTTTAGAATTGTATATATGTGTCATTGTTGATTTTCCGGAGTACAAAGTGAGTTATTGTGATAAGTGTACATAACCTTGACTATTGCTTATATAAAGACTGTGTTCTAACCAATACAGTGAGTGGACATCCCTTTGTGGGGGCTTGGGGACTACACTGTACTTAAGAACCAGCCTGCATCACCTCCTGAGAAGCTAGGCCTTCATTGCTCGCCCATTGCTACCGTATCAGAGAATCTTGGCTGGGGTCCTCTGTGCCTCTCTTCCACCATATAGGGAGCATGAGTACAGACACCCCCCACCAGTTCGTTGCACTGGTGGCCAGCGATGGGATGCTTATGGTTTTAAGAATCAGTGTATAACCGTGCCACTTACAAAGGATATCTGCGCTTTATTAAATTGAGGTTTAGTTGTGTACAAGATAACTGCATTACAAACAATGGAATCTATTGCAAATGGCAAATTGACTCGGATGAGCTTGGAGGCTCTCCAGAGGGCTTGTGAAGCCAGGGAGTTAGACTTTGTGGATAAGTCTATGGCGGAGCTCATAGCTGCCCTGGTGGACTACCAGACTGATAGTGAAACTCTTGATGAGGGGGGGAATGCAACCAATGAGGACTCTGCCCCTGGGGTTTCTACTGAATCTGTTTCTGGGAATGCCGCCATTCCTGCTGCCTCTGTTCTAAACCCCAGCAATTCCTTGGAGCTTGAGTTATTAAGGATGAAATTGGCCTTTGAATACCGCAAGTTGGAAATAGATGCTGAACTTAAGAAAGAGGAGTTGGCTCAACAAGTGGAGCTCAAGAATAGGGATCTTGAACTCAGAAATAAGGACCTTGAACTCAAGAGCCAGGACACTGAATGTCAGAGAATCCAGCTAGAGAAAGCTAGAGTGGAGACTTCAGCTAAAACCAGTGAGAGTGTCAGGTCCCCAGCCACCAAGTTTATGAAAGATTTGGTTGGTGTATTTGTGGAGGGTTCAGATATCCTCCAATGGATCGAAGCGTTTGAAATGGCTTGTGCGATTCATGATGTTGATAAAAGAGATTGGGCTAAGTGTTTGTTAAGCAGAGTGCCTCAAACCGGATATGATTGTATTCTGAAGCTGAGTGTGGAAGAAAGGGGTCAGTATGAGTGTATGAAGTCTGCTTTGATTGCCAAGTTTGGCAAGACACCTACCCAATACCTTAGAAGGTTCAGGGATTTTAAGAAAAGAGAGAATGTGTCTTGGGGTGACTGGGTGAGTGCTGCGCACATGAACATGATGGGGTGGATCGATGGATACAAGGTTAAGACTTTTGTTGAATTGTCCCACCTCTTGTTTTTTGAACATTTCTCTGAAGCCTGTTCACCAGCGCTGCGTCAGTATGTGGCTGACCAGAACATTTTGGACCCCTTTAAGCTGGCTAGGTTGGCTGACAAGTGGGTCTCCCACCGGGTGTCCCCTAAGGACTCCAGTGGGAAGGACAAGGACAAAGAGAAGGGGGCCTCTCAGAAAGCTGAGGAGTCCCCCAAGCAGTCACAGTCGGGTAAACCAAAACCTTCCTCTCCTAAGACCCAAAAATCTAGTGGGGATAAGTCATCTGGGGGTGGGAATAAGAGTAGTGGTCCACCTGCTGCAAAGCAGGCTCCCAGTGGTTCCAGTACCGTACCCCGCACTCCTGGCGCTTGTTGGGACTGTGGGGCTCTGGATCACAAAAGGGGTGACCCCAAGTGTAAAGGTAAGGCACTTGAAGTACAGGCTGTCAGCCTGACCTACCCTTACCCCGTGTCTGAGGTGGAGGCCACTGTCCTCCCCTCCTCTGCCGGGATCACATTTGGTGCTCCGGTGGAGATTTCCTTAGTGTCCCTTGGGGCCTGGGACCAGTATGCAGAAGTACTGGCGACTATCCCACAGAACACCCGTAGGTTTTTGAGAAGTGTCCTCTTGAATGGCCAGCCTTCTACTGGTTTGAGAGACACTGGGGCAAGCATGACAGTGGTGGACAGGACCCTGCTCAAGCCAGAGGACTATGAAGGTGCTCCTCTGCAAACCACCAGGTTAGCTGGTGGGCCTCCCAAATTATCACCTGTAGCCTTAGTCACACTCGTGATTGGAGACAAGACAGCAAAGCTTCCTGTCCTGGTTCAGGACAATGTCCCTGCTAACATTTTGTTAGGAAATGATCTAGTAGAGTTGGGGTTGATCTCGGATGGACTTCCCCTGACTGCTGCTGCAGTCACTAGGTCACAGGTGACACCGGGTCTGGCTGTGGGTCAGATACCCGAGCCAAAGGCGAGGCCTAAGGCAAGAAGAAGGAAGACCAAGAAGGCCACCTCTGTGGAGGGAACACCTTCTCTTCCTGCTGTTCCGACAGCACCCTTTGGGATCCATGCTCCGGACGGGCTGGGTCCAGTGGAAAACCCAAACTCAACTCCTGAGGGAGAAGAGACAGAAGACTCTCCTGTGGGAGAGGTTCTCAACCCGGAGGATCATCCTGACCTTCAATGCTTGTTAGCTGAACGGGGACCCTCCCGGACAGACTTCTGTAAGGGACAGAGAGAGTGCCACTCTCTCGAGGGACTGAGGAAACAGGCCCTGGCCCAGGCACAAGGAGAAGTGCCTAGGACATTCCGGATTTATTGGGAGGGTGAGCTACTTGTTAGTGAGCCCACTAAGCCTGAACCTGGTGCCCTCAAGAGGTTGGTGGTACCCCAGGTTTACAGGCCCTTCCTACTGCAGTTGGCGCATGAGGTGCCCTTGGCTGGTCATCTTGGGACCAAGAAGACTAAGCAGAGGCTCTCTGCCCATTTCTACTGGCCACGGATGGGAGTAGAGGTGGAGTCCCACTGCAGGACCTGCCCAACTTGTCAGTTGTCTGGCAAGACTGGAGGCAGTGTCATTGCCCCACTGCAGCCATTGCTAGTGGTTGGCACACCATTTGAGAGGGTGGGCATCGACATCGTCGGTCCCCTTGACCCTCCCACTTCAGGTGGACATCGGTTCATCCTGGTCTTGGTAGATCATGCCACTAGGTACCCTGAGGCGATACCCCTTCGGACTGTTACTGCCAAGGTGGTTGCCAGGGCTCTCCTGGGCATTTTCACCCATGTTGGATTCCCCAAGGAGGTTGACTCTGACAGAGGATCCAACTTCATGTCTAGTTACATGAAAACCATGTGGAAAGAGTGCGGGGTAACCTACAAGTTCTCCACCTCTTACCATCTCCAGACCAATGGCCTGGTTGAGAGATTTAATAAAACTCTCAAGGGCATGCTAGGGGCTTTGGAAGAACCCCTAAGGAGGAAATGGGATCTCCTCCTGCCATGCCTGCTGTTTGCTTACAGGGAGGTACCTCAAGAGGGTGTTGGTTTCAGCCCCTTTGAGTTACTCTTTGGACATCCCGTGAGGGGGCCCCTCGCCTTGATCAGAGAAGGCTTGGAGGCCACCCCTCCAGGTCCCGCCAAGCAAGTGGGGGACTATGTGTTAGGCCTCAGACGGAGGATGACACAGATGATGGGTCAGGCAACAGCAAATCTCAAGGCCAGCCAGGAATTGAATAAGTACTGGCATGACCTTAAAGCCTCGCAAGTGGATTGGACTCCGGGACAGGAAATCCTTGTGATGGAGCCTACCAAGCCTAGAGCTTTGGCAGACAAGTGGACTGGACCCTTCAGGATCATCTCCAAGATGGGCGAAGTCAATTATCTGGTTGACATGGGAGCCGCTGGGGTAGCCCCTCAGGTATTCCATGTCAACAGGCTCAAGCCTTTCCACCGGCGAGCAGAAGTCTCATGTCTCCTGCTAGCTTCCGGGCAAGAAGAGGATGAGAGTGAGCCCCTTCCTGATTTGCTGCATAGCAACCCTCAGGATGGCTCAGTGGAGGGAGTATATCTCTCTCCAGATTTGACAACAGAGCAACAGAGGGCCTGCAGGGCTTTTCTCCAACAGTATGCCTCTCTGTTTTCACTGAAGCCAGGCCTTACACCGTGGTGTAAGCATGAAATTGACACTGGTGACAGTGTACCTGTCAAAAGCAGGTGCTACCGTATGTCAGATACCGTCAAGAACCACATCCAGGCTGAGGTCGCCAAGATGTTGGATCTGGGTGTTATTGAACCCTCAACCAGTCCCTGGTCCAGTCCAGTGGTCCTTGTCCCCAAGGCAAGTTCCCAGGCGGGTACCAAGGATTGGAGGTTCTGTGTAGACTACCGAGGAGTCAATGCCGTCACCAAAACTGACGCGCACCCATTGCCCAGGGCTGATGAGCTTGTGGACACCATAGGTGCTGCCAAATTTGTGAGCACCTTTGACCTTACCTCAGGCTATTGGCAAATAGCTCTGATGGACCATGCCGAGGAAAAGACGGCCTTCTCAACACCTGAGGGACTCTACCAGTTTAGGGTCATGCCTTTTGGGTTGAAGAATGCCCCTGCCACCTTCCAGAGATGGGTCAACCATGCGCTCAGTGGGCTGGAAGCCTTCTGTGTGGCTTACTTAGACGACATTGCCGTCTACAGTTCCACCTGGGAAGAGCATTTGACACATTTGGATAAGGTGTTGCAGGCCTTGAAAAGGGCTAACCTCACTATCAAGGCCACCAAGTGCCAGATAGCTCAGGGGAAAGTTACCTATCTTGGTCATGAGGTAGGAGGGGGTCAAATCCAACCTCTCTCCAGTAAAGTACAGGATGTACAGAACTGGGAGACTCCCACTACTCAAACCAGGTGAGGGCCTTTTTGGGCCTCACTGGGTACTATCGCAATTTCATGGCAGACTATGGGACCATAGCTGCACCCCTGACAGCTCTAACATCCCCCAAGCAGCCTAGGAAGGTTAATTGGACCGAAGACTGTCAGAGGGCCTTTGATGGCTTGAAAGAAAGTCTGTGCAGGGCACCTGTGTTGTGTGCGCCTGACTACAGCCGACCCTTTATCGTCCAGACGGATGCCTGCGACACCGGAATTGGAGCTATCTTGTCCCAGTTAGATGACAAAGGGAGAGAACACCCTATCATATTCATCAGTAGACAACTCAAGGGTAGAGAACTTAGGTGGGCTACTGTTGAAAAGGAGTGTTTTAGCATAGTTTGGAGCCTTAGGCATTTCAGGCCCTACCTTACGGGGTCTACCTTCAAGGTCCAAACAGATCATAAGCCCCTGAATTGGCTTATGCAGATGAAGGGTGAGAATCCGAAATTGCTCAGGTGGTCCATTAGCCTGCAAGGGCTAGACTTCACCATAGAGCACAGACCAGGGAAGAGTCACGATAATGCAGATGGCCTTTCCAGAAGGTATGTTGACCGTCTGGATGAGGGTGTCTATCCCGTGGGAGATTAGACACCCTTCACCTCAGTCTGGGGGGGGGGGCGACTGTGATGCTGGAAATGCATCTGAGGGACAGGGCCTCTGAATCCTTGTCCTTTACTGCTTTTTATCGTGTGTTCTGTCATGTTTTCTGCCCCGGAGTCCATGTGGGACTCCTGGCAGTGCAGCTCTCTCTTTTGGTTTGTTGAACAGACCCATGGGATACCCTTATGGCACCCATGGGTAGGGGTACAACCCTGTGCCCCTAGCGTATGTTTTTGGGCACCTGTGGGTGGCCCCAGAGCAGGGTATGGGCTGGTGGCAGCTCCATGCTGAATTCGACAGGTGCTCTGGGTGTCCTCCATTTTGGGATACCCAGGCCCTGCCATTGGGATCTGTTGATTCCTAATAGGAAACAAGATGGCCCCTGTGGCCTCTTGCTTTCTATTGCCTGTTATCTTGTTTTCCCAAAGTTCTGGGAAGCCCTGTCTCTGTCCCTTCCCCCTGACTGGCTGTTGGGTGGAAGTTCCATATATGGTGTTGTTGTGAAGGCCCAGCTAGACTGACTGGAGCCTTCCCAGTGACTGTATGTTGTGGGTACCTCCTGTGGGTGGGACCTGGGTGAATGGAGTGTGTGACCAATATACACTCCTTGTTGTGGTTGTCTGGTTTCTGGCACGAGAGACAAAGACTGAGACAGCCCTGCCCGAAACTGGCCTGAATGCAGTGTGTAGTGTTGAATGGCTGGGTACTTGTCCCAATCCACATTCCCTGTTGTGAGTGTCTGGAAGGGAGGAGTGTGGCCTGAATGCACTGTGTGCCTGATTGGCTGACTGACTGCATGAATGCCCTTCTGTATGATTGGCTGCTGAGTGTGTGCCAGCAGTGTAGATGAGAGGCAGGATAGTATATCTGGGGACCTCTCACCACTGGTAGTTGGTTCAGAAGCAGCCAGGTGTTCAGGAACATTCAGGAACGTTCAGAAGCATCCTGGAGTGGAGTCTCCACTCTAATAGTAACTAGAACTGCTGATCCTCGACGTCCAGCTGGAAGAAGACTTGCTGTGGCATTTGCTTCGACCGATCCGAAGGCTGTTGAAATCGTCGAAGACTGACCCGAGAGAGGACCTGGTAAGCCGCCCTCTTCCCGTGCTCCGAGGGACCATCGAGCACCGCTCCATCTTCGCCAAAGCGCCCTGGAAGACAGACCCTCGAAAGGCTGTCGACCCGAGACGGGATCGCCGAGGAGATCGAAGTGAAGCACCTGGACATCTACGTCGTCGAAGTCCATTGCCGTCGACCAGGGTTCGCAAGTTTGTGTAACCGCTGGAGGCCCGTCGAATTTGTGTTGCCCAGCCGTGGGAACCACTTGACGCCGTGCCGCAGACGACCGGAGCTGTCCGCTCCTTTGCCTAAGAACATTCAATCGAAGGACTCTCTCGACCGCATCGTCGACCGCTTATCCTGCCGGAGAAAGTCGAGGACGACCGACGCGCCGAGGAGAAACCTGCCGGTGGGTTTCCCGCCACCCGAAGACCCCAAAGACTCGAACGACTCGACGCCCTTGCTGGGCCTCCGTCTCCACAATCTTTGCGGTCCAGAACTATTGTCACCGAGGTGCCCCGCACGCCTCTGCCTTGCAGGACGGCGACGCTCCGACGCCGACGAGCACCGCTCGGACGAAGCTGCCGCCTTGTCGACACCGTTCTACCTTGTTTGTCGACGGACTTTCGACGCCCCGTGCCTCCCGCTTGAAAGGGAAGGCATTCAAGAAGGGCCGTCGATTCCCCGTCACCGAACAGTGAGTTCCTCGACGTTTGTCGACGCCTCTTCAAAGAACTCGACTCCACCAGGTACATTGGGGGGGTAAAAACATTATAGGAGGGAATAAGACTGGCAGAACAATATATGGACTGGGCGTGCGCTATATCTTTGTTTTACAGGTTGCCCAGGTGGGGGGGATCTCCACACAGAACTGTGCCTAGTGGTAGGGGCCAGTATTCTGCCTATTGTTCAACCATCTTATTTTCTCTCCTCTTTCTATTGCTGGTTTCACTCTATTGATCTGTGTGCCATTGTTACAGTATTGTTGATGCACTTTACTAGGATCTAGTACAAAGGGTGGTACCACTTTAGAATTGTATATATGTGTCATTGTTGATTTTCCGGAGTACAAAGTGAGTTATTGTGATAAGTGTACATAACCTTGACTATTGATTATATAAAGACTGTGTTCTAACCAATACAGTGAGTGGACATTCCTTTGTGGGGGCTTGGGGACTACACTGTACTTTAGAACCAGCCTGCATCACCTCCTGAGAAGCTAGGCCTTGATTGCTCGCCCATTGCTACCATATCAGAGAATCTTGGCTGGGGTCCTCTGTGCCTCTCTTCCACCATATAGGGAGCAGAAGTACAGACACCCCCCACCGGTTCGTTGCAACCTCTATAAGTATAGATGTATGGCAGGACAGTGGCCTGTTACATCAAGCCCTGATCTGGTTCTATATGATGCAGAACATTAAAGATTAGCAAAATTAAGATGGTCCAACTCACTGCGTACACGTACTTTCACATGATAATCATGGAAAAAAGGTACCAGGAGAGTGTAACTTCTGGCCACAATCAATCTGAGTTATTGGAGCAAATAAAAGGGGAGTTAAGGCAAAATGAGGAGAAAATGCGAGAGAGCCAAAACTCAGAGGTAGAATTAGGAAATATCATTCAGCGGCTCAAGGAGGAGTTGGCAGCTCAGCAGCAAACGAATTCAGAACAGGAGGTCCAATTGTCTGCACTGAAAGAGGAGTGTCAAGAAGGGGTTCAGAACCCGAAAGAGAGTCAACTAACATTGGACCAACAAGTGGCATACAATAGAGCCTGCTTAGAGGACATGTGTACATATCAAAAGCAGATTAAGCAATTGGAAGAGGAGAATAATCAGTGGGTTATAAAGGAAGTCAATTCCCAAGCGGATTTTGATGAAGAGCGCCAGAAGTTAAGCGCTATGAAACAGCAGAGAAATAACCTGACTGAACAGATTGGCACACTGTATCAGGAAAAGGATGCCCTATGCCAGGGAGTGTGCAAATTAAAAACAGACCTGGAGAAAAGTGAGTCATGTTTTCAGGAACTGACAAACATCAAATTAGAGAATGAAAAATTAACGGGATACATAAGACAAATATAAGGTGATCTAGAGCAGGCAATACAGACCAAAAATGTGCAGAGTGAGGAGATGCATCTCCTGCAACAGAAATGGTCTGAGCACTCCCAGAAATACAAGAAGTACAGAAAGAAAATGAGGCCGTTTGTGATGAGAACAGGGGACTCCAGTGCCAAGTAGTAGCACTTGTGCCCTGCTATCAGGGCTTGACTGTCATATAAATCAGTTAAGCCCTGATAGCAGAGCACAAGGCTCAGGCCTTTGCATACTATCAAGAAATAGGGGCTGAGAAATAGAAATTTGAGAGGTTAGAAAAAGAGTGCTAGTTTTACTAAGGTCTTGAGGATCCTCGAACAATTAGAGAGTGGTGGGGCAACCCCTGCAGTGTGATGCCCTCTGTACCAAGGGCCTCAAGCCAATTTACCACCCTATATGCACAAGGTGCTGCTAACTTCATGTCCACAGGTTCCCGAAAACCGGGAACCATGAGACAGTTAGACTCAATTAGGTCCAGCATGATTGAGCCGGCAGGCCAGCGTCCATCAGAGATTGATGGGTGTGCATCTCTGTTTAGGTTCAATCAAAAATATAGTGGCCAGTAGATCTGACCAAGAGGACTCCTATAAAGAGAAGATCAGGGAGTTAGACTGGTAGAAACAGCTACAAAGGAACAACCTAGTCGACTTTGCTGATAAAAGAAGTCTGAGTTTAGGCCCCAAAAGGGCATCCTGAAAACCTCCCCCCAATCAGCGAGACGGGAAGAGTTCTCCACCAACCCTGGTAGAAGGGAGGTGTCAGATGAGTACTCCTCTGTGCAAAAGAGGGGGTCCAAAGGAAGTGACCCAGAGAGCCCACAATACAACAGGGGAGAAGAGACTAGGCCCTGTCATTCTAGGAGAGACTCCGAGTCTCCAAGAATCAGGTAGCGCCTAGAGGATAGGGATGGGACCTCAAATAGCAGCAGCTCTGAGTCTGAGGGCGAATGGACTCCAGTGCAGCGGAAAAATAAGGCTGCCAAACAAAAAAAACCTTTGGTAAAAGACCCCATTAGACATATAAAAGCCATTAGAAACTTCATGACCTTGTACCTTAAAAAGGCCAAGTACTCAGTCTGGGAGCATCTGTAGCTGTATGACCAGATGATGACATCATTTGGCATTAAAAATGACAAGAATTCTATGGAGTTTGCCAAATGGACATTCTCCCCAGAATACTCCAGCTTCTTTGCTGGCCTGGAGGATCAGGATCATTCAAGGTGCTCTACCTACAAGGCAGTCATCTTGAAGCACTTCTCTGTGCAGCAAAACCCCCAGGAGGCTCGCAAGGAGGCCTACAACCTACAGAGAGGAGAGGATCAAGACTGAGGGAATTTGTCTAAGAATTGAAGCGGACATTTGCACAAACATCTAAGTGGGTGCACACAAACAGTAGAGAGTTCATCAATACCTATTTCCATGAGCTTCCTAAATACATTATGATGCAGTTGGTTAGGGACTGGACTGGGTAATAGAGCAAGATACCCGGATCAATGAGGTCCAACAGTCAGTAGAAAATAGGAATTCCACTAAAAATTCCAAACCAACCAACACCCCCGCTGCTGCCAAGGTGGCGGAGGTGAAGGTTACCCCCCATTTCTAAGTCTAAAATGGGGGGCCTAAAAATACACCTCCCACTAACCAACCAAACCAGAGGCAAAGAAGACCCTCTGACCAGTCCCAAACAGGTGTTAGCCAGCCAGGGTACCCCACAAATGTGTCACCTGACACTGCCACCTGCATCAGCCCGAGGTGCAAGGGGAACAGACACATCTTGGGGTACGTATAGACTCCCTCGGCTCAGGGGGGTATCGAATCAGGTGAGTACAGCCCCAGGAAACTTCCCTCCCAACTTCCCTCCAATATTCCCTCAGGAGTGCAGTAATCTTCCACCCTCTAGTTTAAGTTTCTTCCCCAGGAACCCTCCAAACCCCAACATTCAAAACAACCCTCCTTACTCTCCCGACTTTCAGGAGTCTAGACCACCAAATCAGGGAGAGGGGAGGCCAAGGATGGAGGGCGACCAGGGAAACCCTGTCACAAGTCTCGTTCTTTCTCACCTGTCTTTCCTTGGTTGTGGTCTTCTTAGAAGTGCCTTCCTTCTTCCTCACTGTCCGAGACTTGCACAGGTTGGAACGCAAGTCTTCGGGTTCCAGCGTGAGGTAGCCGGCTGCCTGAGCCAGATAGAGTTCAGTATCCAGGAATGTTTAGCGACGGATCCAGGAAGGAGGAGGAGCAAGTGTCCTACGCTCGGAGAGTGCCCGGGAGACCGCAGCACCGCGCACAAGACGGGATCCGGGAGGAGGGAATATAGGCTAGTGGGTAAATGCAGGTATTAGGAGGGGGTTCTAGGAAGGAAGAAAAAGGGGTTAAGGAACTGGAGATAGCACGGTTCACGGACTCAAAACACACGCCGAACAACTCCAAGAAGTTGCGTTGAGACGCGCAGAGCCATGGGGCGTGCCTGTTTTCTAGGAAGCAGAGTGTTGCGCGCAAAGGCTAGAGCGCAGCATTTCTGGGCCGTCGGCCACAGTGCATCATGGACCACAAAGTCCAGAAGGGCCGAAATCGGTGGTTCATGACAAACCCTCAATATCCAAGTTACTCTGAGAGAAGGGACAGTTACCCTTCACGAGAGCAACAAAGATTTGACCCAAGACCGTTGTATAAGCCAGAAAGGGTGTCACAGCTGGAGCACCAGGTCTAGTGTTTGACCCAAGACCTGAGTCGTGTGTTAAGGGCTCAGCAGAACCCTCAGATGAACATGGCTGCTCAGAACAGCTCAAAACAGGGGTCTGGCACCCTGGAACAATGACGGGGAGAGAACCCTGACAACCAGCAGGTTCCAGAGGAGGAAGCTCGCGAGTGAGGGAGATGCAAAGCCCTAGAGGAAGCTTCCTTCCTTATCTGTAAAAAGCCCCTCAAAGCCTCTGAACCTGAACCCAAATCTTCTACCCCCGAAAAGCTGCAACCTAGAGAACAGAGGGTAAGTAGGAGAAACCAAGGGACAAAGAAGACCCATTTTGTGGAGGAAGTCAGCATCCTCCAGTTGGAATGGGAATAATCCATAGAGGATTTGTGGAAGAAAGTCTTCTATTTCAAGGATCGGGGGATTCCTACCAAAGAAAAATGGGTCCCAAAAGACCATCATTTTGACTGGATAGCTATGGGGACTGACCTAGAACCACCTATCCCTGAACCCAATAAATGTCATCCTGAGAACTCAGGAATGAATGAGGGATCCTCCCCCAAAACCAGTTCAAGTGACTGACTCCGGGAGAAGGGGGACAGCACAGAATCAAAGGGAAAAGGGGATACACAAACTCCCCAAATCTCAGGATGCCAAAGTTTCTTCACAGATTCAGATTCCAGAACTCTGGCACAGAAAACCGCCCCAGACCACACGGTGTCGGAGTCCAAAATAAAGAAATTAACGGCCTAACTGACCCAAAATGCCTGTTTGCTTTGCCCCCTTGAGGAGAAAGAAGGCAGATTTTATGCCCCCATCTGGGTGCAAGGGCAGTGTGCATTTCCAGCACTGCTGGATACCGAATCACAAGCCACCCTCCTGTCTAAAAAGACATTTCAGCAAATCAATTCAGGAAGGAGAGAGAGTCACCAAATCCCCCTCACATCTCTTTCTGGACAACTCCAGAACTTCAACGGGAATGACATTCCCGTCGAGGGCACTGCAGATCTGGAGATCAAAATTGGGCGACACAAGGCGAAACACCCAGTCATAGCCATGACTCCAGAGGGAACCCCCTGTCTCTTAGGGAATTACCTCCTCTGGAGGTTGTCACCACTAATAGACTGTGGGAACAAGGTCCTCTGGACCCAGACTAACCGTCCAATCGAATTAAAACAGAGCAACAACTATGTAAGCCTAAATGGCACATGCCACATGTTTGAGCAGCGGTATGACACAATTGAGTTCCATTTTAGGAACAATCAAGTCCCCAACATCACTGTAATTGCGGTAGGACAACAAACTGGTGATGGGAACCCTTCTCCATTCCTGAAAATCAACCTTCATTCCAGTTCAAAGTGGCATTCCACACTGGAAGGAAATACCCTGAAATGTTATACTGATCCACAATTTGTAAAACCCAAATCCCATGATAAAAAGTGATGAAAAACCAGCTCTAAGTTTGCTAATATTCCAAAAAAGGGTGAACAGCTGTTACTTCCCATTCAGGGTGTAGAGGAGGAGCCAAGTACCCCCACTCCACCGGCCCCGCCTACATTACCTGAAAAATATGAGCTAAAGTATGTGACGTATACAGCACCAATAAGAAAACAGGAAGAAGAGCAACAACTCTGTGCAGTACCCATAAGAATACCTATAGCTAAGAGAATATCGGAAGTGAAGTACCCATTGACGAAACCATACTTGTATCCAAGACAATATGATGGCCATTTGAACGAGATTCCTAATGAAACAAGAAACTGAAAGACCAGGATGAATGGTGACATCATACGAAGCTGAATCGACTCCATATAGAAGAACCCAGACTAGAAAGGCAGACGATTCATGAAGAACAAAGAAGTACCAATGATAAGGGACGTCTTGGGATCAAGATGAAGATACTTATGCCATAAGCATGATGAAGATACTTGGTTAAGTTTAAACGTCTACAGATGCAATTAAACGCAAGCAGCAAAGCAATCATGAAGCTAGCCACATGCTTATAGTGAATAGATCGCGGCAAGCGCCACCATATACATATATACCTCACAGATAAATATGGATTAAATAAAGAATGAATGTTCCACTATGTATAAAGCAGTCTTGAGCAACGAGGAAGGTTTCAATTAAGTGTCACAGTTACAAAAGCAATTGAATTAAACAGAATATATTTCAGCTAAGAAGTTTGCTGAGCCACGGAAGCCAAGGTCTTATCAGAACTAGAATTGGCTGACATTGGATAAAATTAACGTAAAAGAACAGAAGCTCCTGTTCAAGAAGGTCAAGCAAAGGCAAAAGATGCCAGAGGACTATTGGAGAATAAAATCAAGTACACAAAAAGGCTCAAATCGTGGTGTCTAGTCATGTGATGGTAGGAAGTTGCACACATGAGAAGATCACGCCTACGCATGGAAGCCAGACAGTACCCATACTCCTTAAACATTCTCAGAGAACGGTACAGACTGAAGGCCAACTTCAAGAGCTAATTGACACTGAACCATTGAGGTGATGATGTATTAGAGTATTAATTGGTGGGAAGCTAGTATCAAGGCAAGCTTACACGCACGTGGTTGTTCGGCCTGCGTGCTGCTCACGTAGGTGGGAAGATATTGAGGGGGGTTAGTAGCCAACCAATTGTAAGGGACCACGTAGTTGGGGGTCCAGTAGTTGTGTAGCCAATCAGATGTCGTACATTTGGTGATGGTCACAGTGGCCATTTTTAAGGGAGGGCTTAGTTGCCCCACCTGATGTTAAGTATCCAATTATTTCTCTCTGTTACTCTATACAGATATAACACCTATGCTTAGTTATTCACTTAGAACCAATCCCGCTTCCCGATAGGTTTTTGTTGTGTGCCACGTAGAAGATAATGACGCAGATCAGCACATCAGTTATGACCAATTTTGGGTTTAAAAACCTAGCATTTTATGAAATAAAGAGAGAGATGAGTATCGAGCGATTGCTGATGTTCTTTGCACTCTGTGTTTTAATTACTTGCATTAAAACAGACAAACTTTTGCCAAGCTATTTGTGTCATCTGAATTATTGATGTTTGATTAAAATCTGCATCCCCAACCATCTCCAAGGTATTGCTACTCATCTTAAAGGGCTGGAAGCCTCCAGTTCACTTGGTAGCAGAGATTGATGGTTAGATAAGATACCATCGGCCGTCGACATAAGTAAATTTAGAGCAATATCACAACCTTTGCCATTCGGTTGAAAGGACGTGAAGCTCCTCGTAGATCGTGGTTAGAATAGGACAAAATCCTTGCAAAGAGGGTGTGACGGGACCCCTAGTTTCAATAGAAACCCCTCCCACATATATGAGAAGCGGATCGGACAGCGGCTCGAAGAGGCGGTAACGAAGGCCATGATCCTGAGGGTCCGGAGACGAAAATGGTGAGTCAATAAGACCAAAGAGTGTGGCAAAAGGGATGCATGCGTAGTAAATAACAGAGAGTAACGGAGGGAGGCGGGATAACATATAATGCAAGAATAAGAGCGTAATATATATGTATATAGGGAAAAAGATATGACTTGAGTGTTGCCAAGTAATATATGAGAAAAATAGTGTGAGGTGTAGCCACGCTATGACCATACGCCCTGTTCCCAGAATTTAAAGAGTGCTAGCAGGAGCTTTAATTCAGAGCCCCTTATGTGGGACATATAGAAGACTAGATTAGTTTAAAGACTTTCTTAAAGGAATTGGTTTAAGTTCCAATCGGAGCAGAATTTAGAGGGTAAGACAAGTCCTAAGAGAGGATCGTGAGGTGGAAGTACATGTGGCCATTCAAGTCTGTCTGTTTTGTTTTATGTGGTTGCAAGGGTTGATGACATCAGAGTTGAAAAAATAAATGTTTTAAGTAATAGAGAAACGTGAAGTTAAGACGCGAAAAGTGATTATATTAAGATTAAACTTCAATGGTTGTTTTTTGCAAGATTAAAGTAAAAAATGGCATTGTGACAGGATTGGAGCTTGTGACGATTGGTGCTCACTCTTATGTGTATATTGATTGAAAAATACAATTGAAAACTGTAACTAAAGCATAAGCGAAGTGGTATAACAAGAGAAATGGAAGAAGTTACGTCATTAGTGCATCTTTGTAAACAGCTACCAAAGCACACGCGTAAACTTAAACAGTAGAGTGCAGAATGACAGAATGAGTTAAAGGAACCGCAGACAAAATGTTTATGCCATGACGAATCATTATCGAGAGCAGTCCTACAGCATATGATGAAATATTTGCATGCTGGTATACAGGAAAAAAGTTAGAAAAATGCCTAGCAAGTCTAGAGCTTTGGAAAATGTATGAACACGAGAAGGAGGGTGAGCCTCTGTTAGATTGGATACTCAATATATGCAAAGAGGGGGGTGAAGAGTATTCTGCTCTGCCCGCCCCATTTGAAATGAAAGACGAGATTAAGAAAGACAAAAGGTTATACCCATTAAGAGAACGTAAAGCAGAAACAGGATATAGCAATCTGTCATACGAGTCACCTACACAAAGTAGTGACGAGGGCTGAGAGAAAGATGCCGAGAAAGATATAACCTTATAACCTCCAAAGTCCCGAGGGACAAGGAGAGACACGATAAGGAGAGAAGTGATCAAGCAAGTACATCTCTAGACATGATAAGATATGATATGATAGTTTATTTATATAGCGCTATACACAATGTGTTTCAAAGCGCTTCAAGGCAAGGGAGGGAACAAGGGAAAATGCAATGACATTCTTACAGGCCATGACCAGTAAGGATGTGAAATTAACTATCATACTCAGCCTGACGACATTTCAGATAGTGCAAGAGCTAAGACATAGATAAGGAAGGGAGGGGAGAGTGGGAAGGAAATGGAAACAGACAGGCGACTACCATACTAGGCCTGATGACATTTCTGGTAGAGCCTGAGAAAAACGAAAGGTGAGGGAGAGGGGTGCAGAAAGGTAGGGGAGGAACAAAACAAGCGACTATCATATTAGGCCTGATGACATTTCAGATAGTGCTGGAGGGGGGATGGGGAGCAAAAAACAGTAAGGGGATGGGGGAGGAGACAGACGAGGTTACTATCATGCTAGGTCCAGGGACAATTCTGATAGAGTAAGTGCATAGAAGAAAGTAAGGGGAGGAGATAGGAAAAGGGAGAAGGGAAGGAGGAGATAACAGAGAGTTAGCAGTCAAAAGATTGGAGAAGCAAGAGGGGAGAGTGAAAACAATTGCAGAATTCAGTAGTAACACATAATGTTGCAAGCCAGGATACAAGATAAGGATGGGAACAGCATGATTCAGGGCCACCATGAGTACAATATGCCAAGTAAGTCCAGCATGAGAGTTGAGAAAGGGTGACGCACTGTGAATGAATGAAGTCTATAAAAGTCAAATCCAGCATTGGCCACAGCACGGTGATGGCGAAACCAGAATAAGGAGAGAAATAAAGAGATGGAAGGGAGATAAGTATAAAACTGATGAGATAGCGCTCGTACAGAACGAATGGTTGGGAGGTCAGATTTTACTTAAACTCGATGGTAAAGGCATCGAAGATGTAAGACAAAGGGGAAATCAAGATGAACAGATTGAAAAGACAAAGATAGGGAGGAACGATTGAGAGATGACGGAGCGAGAAGAAAAGATAGAAACAGTTAAGAACAGTTATATCAAGATGAGCAAGCTAAAAAACAAGAGAGAGCAGAAGAGCAAAGAAAGCCTGATAATAAAAGAAGAACAGCCGATGAAAAAGAAAGGCTGAAAGAGAAAAGAATGGAAGCTGATGAACAGGAAAGGATAAAAGAGAAAAGAATACAGAGATGAAGAGATGAGGAAAAACAAAGGGCATATGAACAAAGGGATATGCAAAAGAAAGAGGAAGATAGAATAAGAGAAGAGGCAAGAAAGCACAGAGAAGTCAATGATGACATGGAACTCAAAAGTAGACATAGAGCACCCGATCTTGATTATCTGGAAAGGGAAGTAAGAGATCGCTATCCACGGGTAGCATGGGAAGACATAGAGGAATTATTTTCTGAGTCTGAGACATTATCAGGTTCGTCTAGAATAAATCTAGAAGACGAGTTTGACTTGCAAAGCATTCGGGAAACGAACAATAAAGTATACCATGAAATGCAAGCCCAGAAAGAAGCACAAAGGAAGGGAAAAAAAATTATAGTCTTGAGAGTGCTCAGTTGTATGACACAGAGGAAGCCTCAGGTAGTATAAGACAGACAGAGCTGCCTTTAGACAGATTAACATTAAATAGAGATGATGATGAGAGGAGATGTACGAGTTGGGCACAAGAAGTATCAGACGAACAAAGGAAAACCTACTCGAGGGAGGTAAGGAGTGATATATGTAATCTAGAAGAACATCTGCCTTTGGATAAGGAAGCAAGATGGTCAGATTTAAAGATACCTATGTCCAAGGCATCAGAGCCACTGACACTGTCAGACCGACATAAGGGGCAACCCCATGGTCAGAGAGGGGAGTCCCAGCCCTATGTAAACAGGCTAAGGTCATTGCCAGGTAGACAGCGATGTGGGTATATTACTCCAGCGGTAGAAAGACAAATGATGAGAATGAGCTTGCAGCATCACATTTCCCCTTGTTAGCAAAAGGAGGAGCCAGGCCACAGTATATACCATGGCCCCAGATGGACAGGGAAAACCTAAAGTGTAAACTCCCCAATTTAACTTCCAGCGCTGGAAAATGGATACACGAGTTAGAAAAAATGACGGGAGTGAATACATTAGCTATAGGGGATGTTAAAGGTCTTCTAATTGCCATACTTGGTGAAAGAGCTGATGACGTATGGACATGGGCAGGTTACCCTGGTGTGACTACAGTCAACACTGCGCATGATGGAGCACCGTTTAACAATTGTAGAGCAGTAATTTGGAAAGCGCTTGGAGTACTATATCCGGATACTTCCGAGTTGGGAGCTATAATGACAAGAAAAATCAAAGAGGTAGACGATCTGTTGCTTTATATTCAAAATCTTCAAGACGCATGGGCGCTTGAAACACGTGAGGCTTGGGGGAAGACTATACCTGTATTTTATCATATATTATGTCAAGGGTTGCCAGAGCAGGTGCAGAAACAGCTCAAGAAATTAGTGGGGATAGAAGCGAAACCATGGTCTGAAATTCAATTAACCATTGCACATTATTGCAGACTCCTGCAGGACAAGAATCGCAAAAAGGACGATGCACGTAAAGGTGAAGAATCAAAGTTAGTTCAGAAAAAGTTATCCAAGAATGCCATTGAAGGGTCAATGTTAACTAACATGGGCGGATAAAACCCGCAGCAAGCAGTACACATTTTGCAAGTAAATAACCAAAGACAGTTTAATCAGACAAATAATGGATATTCTCCAAGAGGAATGGGATATCGAGGAAGAGGTTGGAAAGGTAATCAAGGGTATTGGCAGAATAATCAGGGAAGTTTTCAGAATGGACAATAAGGGTTTCAGAATATGCAAAATGGTAATCAAAACATGCAATATGGGCAGATGGGAAGACAACCTCTTGTATGTTGGACATGTGGAATGACAGGGCACATAGCTCGTATGTGTAGAAGCCAAGGGATCATACAGAAGGCTCAGTTTTCAAGACAAGGATTGCCAAATCCACCTGCATATTAGCAGCAGAGCGGAAATGGAGTTGCGCAAGATCAAACAGTGCAGCATCAAGCACCGAGAGTGCAACAAGGCTTGCAACCACAGCATGTGACAGGTAATAAACCACAAGGACCATCGCAGCAATCCATCACAAGTGATGGAGTGAGGCTGTACCCGCAATAGGACAGCTCACTGGGAGACCTGATGTGTACAGTCCTATCTACTACGCCAAATCTTCATGAGGAGCCAAGGGTAGACGTAATTGTAGGCGGAAAACCTTTTTACTTCTTAGTGGACACGGGTGCAACATGCTCGTGTATACGTGAAGGCACATTTTTAATGTATGGCGATGCAATGAATACTCAGGGCTTTACAGGAGCAACAAGTTGTGTTTCTTTTACAGAAGAACTAGCAGTCTCCATAGGAGAGTGGTATATGAAGGTGCATCTGCTTTATTTGAGGCAAAGACCTGTCAACATATTAGGTGGAGATTTAATTACAAAAATGTATATAACCATTTTGTTTACAAACAATGGTATAGTATGCTCAACACTGGGAATGCACTATTTAAACGTGTGCAAAATGGTCAGGGCATACGCAGGACAAATAGCGCCTAGAGCAATACCATTGGAACCTGAAGTGTTCTATTATGGGATACGCATTCTGTTAACATGACTGCCAGGTCTAGTAGGCAGAACCATGAGAATACCAGATGAGTTTCTATTCCGACCACAGATACCTATGGATGAAGAAGAGGGGCACATTTTCCCCTTAGCCTTAGAACCAGCTATAGTCCGGGGAAATATGGCTTTGCTTGATGCAACTGATGATAAGGGTAGATGATGGAGCACAATAATTGACATCGAGGAAGGCTGCAGAGTGACTGATGTCACTGATGAAGATTTGTTTGGAGATGACAGATCTGATGATTTTGTGATATTTGAAATATGCATTACTTATTAGGTAAAAGCGATTAAGAGAGAGGTCCTGCAGAGAATGATGTTAGCAAAGAAGTGTCCTGAATATTTTGTTGAAGATATGGCAAAAGTCACAATTTCATTATGGACTGCTGGCCCCTATGATGTAGGCTTACTGAAAGGAGTTTGGGAAGTGAAGATTACACTGAAACCAGGAGCGATTATACCTCAAGCACCACAATATCCCATGTCTCGAAAGGCAGATGAAGGCATTTTCAAGACAATTTCCGCCATGATGGACCAAGGTATCTTAGTGACATCAGAGTCACCATGTAATACTTCCATTTACCCAGTGAAAAAAGGGAAAAGGGGGTTGTGGAAGCTAATTCAAGACCTTTGCCCAATAAACAAGATTGAAGAGGCAGAGTTCCCTCTAGTCCCGAACCTGTGTACAATTATATGTAACATACCTGTTGATGCACAATATTTCATGGTGATTGACTTGAAAAATGTGTTTTTCTCAATCCCATTGCACAAAGACTCACAAGATTTAACATCATTCACTTTTAGACAAGTGAGATTAAAAATCACGAGACTGCCTCAGGGGTACTGTGAGTCCCCATCAATACTTAATAGAGTCCTCCAGATGGACTTGAGCAATATTGCTTTAGAAAGCGTTGTGTTGCAATACGTAGATGACATTTTAGGTTGCAGCAACACAGTGGAAGAGTGCAGATGCGATTCTGTTCAGCTAATGATTATACTTGCTGACAAAAGAAATGAGGTTGACAAGGAAAAGTTACAATATTGGCCAATTGATTTCACATGAGGGAAAGAAAGTTACTCCTGAAAGAGCTGAGGCCATTTTAAAAACAGCTAAGCCACACACGATAAAACAGATGCAGAGTTTTCTAGGACTATGTAATTATGTCAGAGCATGTGTCTTTGACTAAAGCTCCTATACTGAGCTTCTCTTACAGGCCTTCAAGAAAGAACAGGCAAAGCAAGAGAAAATCGTGTGGACTGAGGCAATGGAAGAAGGGTTTGACTAATTGAAAAAGCCATTTGCACGGCTCCAGCTTTAGGGATTCCCAATTATGCAGAGGAATTATTTTTATTCTTGCATATAGATGGTACTTTTATGACAGCAGTACTCACACAGAGAACTACATTTGGGTACAAACCCCTTGCATATTACAGTGGAATTTTGGACCCAGTAATGAGCCATCACTTTCCATGCGAACAAAGTTTAGCAGCCGCCGCATTCGCCATAGAAAAGGTTACAAACATAGTGATGGGATGCTCCATGACGTTATTTGTTGAACATGCATTATATGCAATTTTAGAAAAGCCAAAAGGCATGTTGACTACTCAAAGGGCTTCTGCCTATAAGGTAATCATATCGACTCCAGCGATTAAAATAGTCTGATGTAAAATAGTGACTCCAGCTATGTTTATAGCTGAGCCTATTACCGAAGGAGAACCTATACACGATTGTGCAAACTATGAAGAGTTCTGTTATGAGCTCCCTAGAGTAAACGAGAATACAGTTACGGGGGGAGAGATTGTCTTCATTGATGGCTCTTCGCGAATCAATCAAAATAACGGGCAAAGATATACAGGCGCCACGGTAGTGAAACATTTGGCAAATGGAGAATTCGAGTGCTTGTTAGTACTCGATTACCACCCCATTATTCAGCGCAAGCTGCAGAATTATTGGCGTTGATACTCGCAGTCGAGAATCACGCAGACCAGTAAGAAACAGTGTACAGCAACTCCGCCTATGTGACGTAAACAGTGCACGCAGGATTAGTGCACTGGAAACGGAGGGGCTACCTCTGAGTGGATGGCACGTCAGTGCAGCACGCAGCCTTATTGGACAGGCTCATTAAGGCACTAAAACTTCCAGTGGGCATAGCAGTCATTAAATGCACTGCTCACACAAAAGGAACAGATTTTATATCACAAAGAAATCAAGCAGCAGACGCTGAAGCCAAGTGCATAGCAAATACAAATATAGGGATGATGAATATCCAAACCATTGATGTGAATGAAAGAATGACTGTGATGACAAGTGTGGATGAGGGATATAACTATATGCCTAAAACAAAACTAGTGGAGCTCTAAGAGGAGGCACTGCAAGAGGAAAAGAACTTGTGGAAGCGAAGAGGGTGTTCTTTAAACCCCTCTGAAGCATTATGGTGACAAAACAGCACTGGTAAACCAGTGATGCCTATAGCCTTATTAAGGGTAGTGCTAGAACAACTACACTACCCAGCAAATACAACTAGGGAGAATCTTGCTGTAACCATTGCTGAGGATTGGTTTGTACTGAACCTAATGGAACATGTTGCATTTGTGTGATAAATTGTATTATTTGCCAGCAATTCACGGCTGGGCATACACTGCACATAGTGAAGGGCATCATCCCAAGACTCAATGGCCGTTTTCAGCACTTGCATATTTACTGTGTCAACATACTACAAGCTTGTAATAGATATAGATACCTATTAGTTATAGTATGTCCTTTTTCCAGATGGATAGAGTCGGGTCATGTACGCACCCAGAATCTACCTGCGCAGCCAAGTTCTTGGTGCGTGAAGTGTTTCCTAGATGAGGAGTGTGTGAAGCAATGAGATCGGACAATGGACCTCACTGCTTGGTATAAAACACAAGTTTTCTTCGGCTTATGATCCACAAGGAAACCGCATCTATGAAAAGCTCAACAGCCTGTTAAAAGAAAGAATAGCTAAGTTGATGCTTACTTTGAAAAAAGAGTGGCTGTACTGCCTACCACTGACATTGTATGCATTAAGGAACCAACCAGATTCTGACCACCATCTTACACCGCACAAGATTGTGACAGGCAGACGAATGAGGACTCCTTTAATGCTTCCATCCCGAGTTATAAGTGATGCTGAGCCAATGTCAGAAATATTAGGACTTGAATTACAAAACTACTTAATTGCTTAACATCTAGTTTTTCTGTGATTTCAGGACAGTTACAGAGATGAGGGTGTAAGGCAGTACAGAACACAGAAGGAGATGCTTCAACAACCCAAACTACCGAATTTTTACGTCCAAGAATCTACCCAGGAGATAAAGTGCTGATTCATAATCACACATGGAAAAAGTGGGACGAGCCCAGATTCCAAGGTCCCTACGTTGTAGAGGACGTGACGCCATCTGCTGTCAAAGTGCAGGGGAGGCGAACTTGGATCTTCCTGGGAGGTACTAAAATCTATGCTGGAGAGACGCCTCTGCTTACACCCCACTGCGAAGAAGCTACAAACATCGGGGAAGAACCACAGCACGTGCAGACAAGATCCATGACAAGGAAGAAGGACGCATAACCCGACAAGTGGAAAGTGTTAAGAACTTTTTAGTTGGACTGTGGCTTAATTTGGACACTCCCTTTTCAGAATATAAATAAAAGGGTAAAAGGATACATTCGAACACTCTGTGCATCCTAGTTGCAGATTAAGAGAAGATTTTCATTCTTGAAAGCCACATTAAGTTATTGACTTTGGACTAAGGCATGCTTAACCTCGATAACAAGAAAATTGAGAAAGGTTTCTTAACTTTGGACTGAGGCACACCGAAGCCTTGATAAGAATAAGGATATGCCAAATTTTGATCATGGACACAACAATTGGAAAAGGATACAGTGGGCCTCATTACGAGGTGGGCGCAAAGGGATACCTGGCACTGTTAAGGACATTGGTGCCGGTAATCCCTTTGCGCCCTATTCTGAGGTCTCTTAGCAGGTTCCTTCCTTAAGGCCTGGTTTTACCAGGCGTTATGGACGGGGCCCATTAAGGGACTTCAGAGCTAATAACGGTACCGCAATTTGCGGTACCGTTATTAGCGCCCTCCCATTGAGCCCAAGGGGGCTGAAATGGGAATGGGGAATGGCTTTTTCAATGGGGACTTACCAGTCCTGCAAAGGTCGGAATAGACTGGTAAGTCCCCATTGAACGAGGGCAGACTCGGTACCGGTACTGGAGGTAGTCATGGCGCTAATATCGCCATGACTACCTCCAACCTCGTAATGAGGCCCAGTACCCTGATTCCTTCTATACAGAACACTTGTTCACTGTTACTCATGGTGTTACCCAGTGATGACCTTTCTAGGCATATACTTATGTATTTTGAGTTGGTATTACGTTCGTATCCGTCACTGGTGGGGAGAACTTGCTACATTCCAGATATTATTGGTAACTCTGATAACGAAAAGCTCATTAGAAGATTGCTCATAATCATCACTGAAGGGTTTTTGAAGTTGCCTGAGTTCAGTGAGGAAAACACAAATGCCCCTATCACCCGACGCAGCACATAGACTGATCAGTGTGGTGTTCTTTCATTTAATTACTACTACCCGCATCTCATTGGAAGACAAACGGATGTGGTGATGTTTCTTAGAGACCCAAGAAATACTGTAAATTTCAATGTGATCCTGGAAGGAATCATCATCTAGGTGGCAATCTATTCTGAAAAAAATCACATAACTGTGTAGAAACTTCCCTCCAAGGGACAGATCGAGGAAGTGATAAAACCTAAAACTTTGTTCATGCTGACAGGGAAGCTACAATATCATCTGTACTGAAGCAGATTCGAGGCCTCGATTTGGAACTGGTTAATGAAGCAGAATTTATAGAAGAAGAATTTATAGAAGCTCAAAGAAATCATCTTTTTCACGATAAAGGAACATTTGCACCGCGACTGGTGAAGGAATTGGTTCCAAGCAGCTAGTTGATCGAGGACGAATGTTGAAGAAGACAACAAGCTTCCAGAAGCAATCTAAAAATGCAGTGTCATTAAAAAAGTGTTTTTCCTTCCTTAGCATCAAATGATCGAGATGGGGAATCAAAGCAGCAACTTTGTGTTGCCTCAAGAGGACAGACAAGCAAATTGTCCCAGAAGCAGATGCTGTAGGATCACCTACCACTGCATTGTTAACACATGTATTGTATTCATACTCATATTGCTTTCACTGACAGTTAGAACTGCTTTTTTTATATAGGAGCACATGATGCAAAGATTCCTGTATATGTTTCTGAGCAGAAGGAAAAGGTAAACGTGGCAACTACAAGGCAACCCAAGCCATTCATAGTCATTCCCGTCCCTAGGAAAAATTGACAGATACCTGAGATCGAAATGGATGTTATTAGTAATAAATCACACACAGCACTTGTTTCAAACACTACTTTTGAACGCCGGGAGGGTCAGCGGAACAGGCAAAATAAGGGGTTGACAAAGGTTGGGCCCACACAGTTAATGCATGCAGACACACCTGGTCCAGTGACACGAAGCCCAAGCACAAGTCCCACAGAAAAATCACGTGCAGAGATGGTAGCAGAATCTATATGGCCGATTTTAGCTATTATCTATAATGTGAGTCTGATTACCCCTCTTTCCGTCCAGACCAGAAAGGAAAATGATTTATGAAGAACAAAGAAGGATAAGTGACGTCTTGGGATAAATAGGAAAAGACTTATGCCAAAAGCATGATGAAGATACTAAGTTAAGTTTAAACATGTACAGATGCAATGAAACGCAAGCAGCAAAGCAATCATGAAGCTAGCCACATGTTTATAGTGAATAGATCACGGCAAGCGCCAACATATACATATATACCTCATGAATACATATGGATTGAATGATGAATGAATGTTCCACTATGTATAAAGCAGTCTTGAGCAACGAGGAAGGCCTCAATTAAGTGTCACAGTTACAAAAGCAATTGAATTAAACAGAATATATTTCAGCTAAGAAGTTGGCTGAGCCACGGAAGCCAAGGTCTTATCAGAATTAGAATTGGCTGACATTGCATACAATTAACATGAAAGAACAGAAGCGCCTGGTCAAGAAGGTCAAGTGAAAGCAAAAGACATCAGAGGACTATTTGAGAATAAAATCAAATACACAAAAAGGCTAAATTTGTGGTGTCCAGTCACGTGATGGTAGGAAGTTGGACGCATGAGAAGATCACACCTACGCAAGGAAGCCAGACAGTATCCATACGCCTTAAAAATTCTCAGAGAACAGTATAGACTCAAGGCCAACCTCAAAGTGCTAATTGACACTGAACCATTGAGGTGATGATGGATTAGAGTATTCATTGGTGGGAAGCTGGTATCAAGGCAAGCTTACCCGCACCTGGTTGTTTGGCCTGCGTGCTGCTTACATAGGTGGAAAGTTATTGACGGGCATTGGTAGACAACCAATTGTAGGGGACCACGTAGTTGGGGGTCGTATAGTTGTGTAGCCAATGGGACGTCGTACATTTAGTGACGTTTAGTGGCCATTTTTAAGGGAGGGTTTAGTTGCCCCACCTGATGTTAAGTATCCAATTATTCCTCTCTGTTATTCTATACAGATATAACAGATATTCTAAGTTATTCATGGAATGAAATCCCCCCCCTGAGGGTCTCTGTCCCCAGGCAGAAAAAGGTGGAAGCACTACTAAAATTGAAAGACCCCACAACTCTGCGTGAACTAAGGAGCCTTCTTGGACTGACTAATTACAGTAGAAAGTTCATAGAGGACTACGCAGAGGTCATAAGACCCCTGGTCCATTTATTAAAGGCTGGGGTCAAGTGGGAGTGGGATCCAGAGCAAGCTGAGGCAGTGAAACAACTGTAGTGAAGCCTCTCACAAGCACCTAGTTTACCCCATTAAAAACAAGGAGTTCTTCTTGGAGAGGGCGTTCTCAAATATGTGCTTAACAGCATCAGCATCAGCATCAGAAGCATGACAAGGTCAATAAAGTCATCTCCTATGCGAGTAAGACATTATCCTCTGTGGAGGAAAAATGTAACCATTGTGAGAAGGCACTCCTGGCAACGGTGTGGGCATTGAAAAATTACCGCCCGTTCATCCAGGGGGAGCACATCATTGTCGAGACTCCTCACCAGCCTTTGCAATACCTCCAAAGTGACAGAATCTGGGCAGGGAATGTGAGTCATTCCTGAATTACTTCCTGGATTATGTCCATGCAAGTCATGTGGAGGTCATATATGGCCAAAACAAGAAGAGTCCCCTCGTGCAAGGTTTGGCTGACTTGCATGATTGTGCTCGAGAAAACTGTCTCAAGGATGAAAGTATCAAAACACAAGACAACATGAAGGCATACCTGAATTCCACACACAAGGTCTATGAAGAAGACACGTGCCAGGGGATGCCTACAGTTTATGTGGACGGTGCTCCTACCATATTGATAACAACAGGGAAAAGGAACTGATGGCAAGCGTTGGAAATGCCTGGGTGAATGATGCCCCCGAACCCTCCGCCGGGTACAAGATCGGCCCCCGAAGTAGTCAGGTGACAGAGTTCATGGCGGTTCATCAGGCCATCCTCACTGCCGTGCAAAACCAACTCCACGAATTGGTCATAATCACTGATTCAGATTATGTCCGGAACTGGTTTGTGGAGCACCTGATAAATTGGTGGCATGCGGTGTGCAAACAGTAAACCACTCAAGCATGGCAAACTAATAAATCCATTGATTATGTGGTCACCTCTAATGAGATGACCATCTACTGGAGAAAGATCAAGGGTCATTCCAGAATAGAGGGATCAGCCAAAACTGGAAATTACCTGGCTGACCAGTTGGCCAAAACCAGAGCCATCCATGGGGATTTCCTTGAGATTGCGTCCCTGTTGGGGGAAATCCAGGCCGCTGCTTTCATCAGGTCCCAAGCACTTGCCTAAAATGAACTCTCAACTGCCCAGTGGAGTAAGTAGACCCCAGATGATGATCTGATTACGACACAAAAAGGGCATCTGATCATTTGGAAATGTTATCAACACATTGAAGACCCCGTGAATTTTCCTCTAACTGAAATCGATTACATCAGGACAGAGGATCTCTCGGTGTTGATGCAATTTCCCAAAATGTTTCATATCCAAGGTGGTTTGTTGGTACAGAGATCCATCTCTGGATATGACCAGTGGGTGGTACCTACCTCATTCCGAAGCCTGATGCTAAGTCATGCCCAGGACGCGGCCACAGCTGGTCATCGGGGGTTTCATACTACTTTGGAAATCTTGCGAGAGGTTGCATACTGTCCACACATGGGTCAGGACCTGGACCAATATTTGGAGGGTTGTCTTGTGTGTGCACAATTTCAGCCAAGTTCACTCACACACCGAGCACCCCTCCAGAAAAGGAGGATGACACTGCTTTGGTCAGATTTTGAAGTAGATTTCATTGGGCTTGTGATTCAATCCTCTAGAGGAAACAAGTACATGTTAACAGTAACATGCTTTTTTACCAAATGGGTGGAATGTCTCCCGGCCCAAATTGCAATGAACCACATCTTCTTGCATTTCAGCCTGCCCCAAAGGATTTAGTCAGATCGAGGAAGTCACTCCACCAGCAAGGTGATGACAAATATGTGGGAGATACTTGGGGTAAAGAGAAAACTCCATATTGCCAACCACTGCCTCTATTGGGGTAGTTGAGAGGTACAATAAAACAATTGTGAGCATACTTAAGAAATTTGTGGAGGACTGTGGGCCTAGTTAAGACATCCGACTACCGCTTGTCCTGATGACCATCAAGTCTAGACCATCTTCTGCGACCAAAATGTCTCCATTCGAGCTAATGACTGGATGAAAAATGGTGCTTCCCCAGCATCTACTCTACAGAACACAAGAGCAGACACTATTTAACCCATCCATGACACACAAATATATAGAGAATCTGAGAAAACACCTGCAGCATACTTTTGCATACGCTCAGCAGAATCTGGAAAAATCGGCAAAGGGGAAGAAAATCCACTATGATTTAAAGACTACTAATAAAGAATATCAAGTAGGCGACAGGGTCTACTTGTACAATTTTCAGAGGAACAGAGCAAGGAGCGAAAGTTACTCCCTTCCTGCCACAGCACCTTTGAAATTGTAGACACAATCTCACCTGTTGCCTATAAGATCTACACCCCCAAAGGAGAACAGACAAAAAAATGGGGCCACATAAATCAGATGAAAAGCTGTCATCCCAGACATGCTGTGCTATGGATTGATGAGCCAGATGAAAGTCGAGCAAAGGAACCATCTGAGGAATGAAAAGAAGGAAAAAAATCAGACAGAAGTATTTAGATACATGTGCATACATAACAGGGAGTAATTTACTTGGTGTAATTGTAAAAATTGAGAAAAAAAAAAAGAAAAGTTGATGTCGTATAAACATTGCAAGTTGTTGTCATTGTAAATTCTTTGTAAACCTTCCAGGAACAATGTCTATAAAAAGTACTGAAACTTGTTTTTTTTTTTATCTTCTATTAGAGAACTAACTTCCTTAAATTCCAGCCTGGAGAGGAAAACCCTGTGGAGGTAGAAGGGAAGGAGGAAAGGGGGTACCATTCCATAGCCCCAACCCGAGATGGAAGGGGATACTGGAGTGCCCACTGCCTGATGAAAGAAAATTAACCCGAAGGAAACCCCACTCTGCTCTATTCTTCCCCAACAAAAAGTTATGGAAGAGCAGGGGGAATCTGTGGGGTGCATTTAAAGGCCCTAAACAGAAATCGTTTTCACCTGAAAAGCAGCCTTTTAACACTGCCACCAAAAACGGCCGTGCTTTAATTTCCCATGTCACATGAGTGGCAAGCATTTGAACACTGCAACCCAGAAACGGCCCTGCTTTGCTTTTATTTCATCTGAAGGACAAGGAGTTATGCACTGCATCCAAAAATGGCCCAGCGTTGCTTTTATTTCACCTGAATGACATGAAGTTATGTACTGCACCCAAAAACAGGCCTGCATTGCTTTTATTTCACTTGGATGACAAGAAGTGATACACTGAATCCAAAAACAGTCTAGTTTTATTTAATTCACATGAGGGCAAGAATTTCACCACTACAACCAGAAACAGATTCTGCTTTCCATTTCACTCGAACAGCAGCCTTTCAAACACTTCAAATGAAAAAAACAGCTTGGCTTTTTCTCCTGTTCAAGTAAAATCAAAGAACCATGTGGAAGGGGCCCTACCTCTCATTGTCAATGGACTAACTGCAAATGCAAATTCACTCAAAAAGGAGAAATTAAAGAATCCTGTGACATATAAAACAGGATTTCAAACATTAAATGTAAAAACGTCTTGCACACGTGTGAAAAAGAAAATGACTTTAAAAAGCCATAGTGAAAAGATAACACTACTTGCCCAAGAAAAATGTCAGGGAAATATGCTGTGGGGGATTGCCTAAAGTAATGTACATTATGTTTCCACCCAAAAGACTTCAGTCAACTTTGAAGAGGCACACCATACCAGAAAAACCATTTGGGCTAAGGCAGGAAACTTCACAATTAAAAGCTTTCGTCCCACTGGAAGTCGCACCTACCAGTGGACCATTCCACGGTCAAAAGTGATGTCACTGAGTGCGCCATAATTCCCTGCTCTGCCAGACTTGAAGGCAGGGGCTCAGGGATTTCAAAGAAAGCAAATGTGGCTAAAAAGCTTTTGCTGACATGAGATTCAGGCAACGTGTCGGCTGACCACCACTGGACTATGAATTCTGAACTGAGGGATCTCACTGGCACCATGTGTGGGGTGACTACTTGTACACATTGGCTGTAGGGTAGCGTTCTGTGTGGGCGCATGCACTCTGGGACAGAAAATCAACACTCCTACCCCAAGGGGGCTCGACCTTGGGCAACATCCCCACTTCCTACAATCCATCCTTTGGTAAGAACCAATTACATGGAAAAACAGTAAATTGCCAAACCCCTATCTGTGCATTGTGCTAATTTGCTCTTTTCACTTTCTTTTTTCTTCCTCTACCGATCATGGGTTGGGCATCACCCATAACATATGTAAACAATGTAATTCAATGTAATTCAAATCAACCACAAATGTGATACTCAAAAATATTGTAACATTCAATTGAATGCCTCACCTATTGTCACTCACTCACCCAAATTGTTCAATACATGTCACTTATAAACAAATATGATGTATACCAAACAACTGTTGCATGTATGTAACCTAATTTTAAACATCAGCCTTGATAAAGAACCCTTGAGGTCGAAAAAGTGTCGGCTGACCACCACTAGACTATGGGCCTCATCATGAGTTGGGCTGTATTCCCGGCTGTAATACCGCCAACTGTAATAGCCCTAGCACCGACCGGCACGGTGGTATTACCACCGGATCACAGGTTGGGCCTTAACGGTAAATCCCCATTCCTGATTGGGTCCATTGGATCCTGTTGGGTGTCTTGACCCACATTCAAGTTATTATGCTGCAACATTTGGTGCTGTGGGCTTACAAAATCCAAGATGGCGGAAAAGCCCATATTTGCGCCAGAATCCAGGAGAACCGCGCAGTTTTGCTCACACCAAAATGGTCCACTGACCTGCCACCCACCAGTGCAAAGAAAGATGGTTCTGTTCAAAATCCGTTTTTATTAATGTCAAAAATTGCTAAGATCATGGGCCCGAAACCACCAAACAAAAATCCAACTCTGGTTGAGTGTTCTACTTTACTCTACTGCAGATCCACATCAATGTCATGTCAAGCAAGGATCATATACTATCAAGTAAAATCCTTTCTTTTTGAAATGTATTTATTCAAGACAGCTGTCAAAAATAGGTGCAGTACCGGCATTGGACACTAGCCGGCGCTAGCGATCTAAACTCTGATAGGAGAACTGTATTTCAGGAGTTGCAAAAGGATCCTTAGCTAGCTGGGACTTCAAAGGCTTGCTGATTAATGAAAATTCTTAACACCTGCTTTCCCAGAAGGCAGTCTGATTCAATTAACAGTTCAGAGACCCACACATCAGCCCAGGATATCACATGGCCCTGTTGATTGAGAGGGAGGAGTTTCCCCTGCAGCCTGCAGGACACAACACAATAGACCCTTTCAATTGAATAGTAATGCAGATTAGGGTGTAGCTGTCAACAGCTGCCCTGCCAGGAAGGAGAGGCCTGTGATCTCTGACTCACCAAGTTCTGGGGGGGCGGGCCAGACTGGTATGTGAATTCAATTAAGGGCAAATGTATGTTTGATTAAATTGCTTATGAAATCTTGTATTAAGCTCACAGAAATGTACAATTTGGGGGTCCTTAAAATGGAAAATGCCCTCACGATTTGAGACCAAACTCCACTTTGTGCAGTGTTCTGGTACCGAACCCCGCTATTTATTAATATTGCAGACACTGTGTTTAGGATAGAGACATAGTAATTTCCAGTAATATGATCAGGGAAGGGGTGCAGGTCTGTGTACATTTTGAGGAAAAACCAAATGGCGAAAGTCACTAAAAAGCACAAAATGTTGCCATTTTTGAACCCAGGCTCTTAGGGGGATCAGAGTTGGGCAAGAGTGTATCTTAAATTAATCTGTGATATGTGTATGTAATTTCAACGACGTGTGTATCTGGCAAACCTGTTAGTTTTGAAAAATACATTTTCTAAGTAAAAGCAAAGGGGCGTTTCTTCAATAGATTGTAAAATGATGACTCACTCTGACTCACTCTGACACACTATCCCTTCTCAAATCAAGTCACAGAGAATTCTTGACCTATCAAATCAGGAGATGGTTGGGCATGCAGAATGAGCCGACCCACCCACTTTCAAAACACATAAAATGAGACCGCTTTGGACAGGGAAGACACTCACTTTCCATTTTCTTGCACTCTGCCGGACCAGACAATATCCAGAAGGACCATCTCCAGAACTTAGAATCCAGACTTCAGAACTTTTTCAGCAGGCCTCAAAATCTTTTGCGAATTATTCAACAGCCGGGCGAGCTCTTCGATTCTGGCTAGAACCTTGGGCCAGAACCATATCCAGACCCATAAAGCAGAGCTGAATCCAGAACCGGTAGCAGACCCAGAAAGCAGTGCTGTATCCAGAGAGACCAGAACCAGAGAGACCAGACCGCTGTGAAGTGCTGCTAGCAGACCCAGACCAGATCGCTGTGAGCAGAACCAGTACCAGAAACCGCCAGAAGTCCAGTCCAATCCTGACCCGATCAGTGACAAAGTCGCATTCCTGTCCAAAATTAGGAGTAAGTATCCAGCCAGAACTGTGCAGAACCCATCTCTTAGTTTAAAATAATCTGAATTCAAAACATTTGAACCTGTCCAGAACTGCATCATAGGAATCGTGTGTTCATTCTGTCATTTCAAAGCTGTAAAAGTGTCATTTTGTCATTCTGAAGTTTACTTTCATTTCGAGAAACTACCTTCACTAAATCGTCCTTTCTACTCCTTATAGATTTTCCTTAATCGCGCTCGATGCACTCGGAAAAAGTGCAGCGATTAGCGATTTGGTCCAATTAGCTCCTGTCAAAATAGCCGCTTTTGCTTGAACTGCTAAAATTCATTTTCAACCTGCTAATCCCTCGTTGAGCATTGCCAGTGTGACTTGAACTAATCTTAAGTAGCTATCACCTACCCTGAACCTCCTACAGGGAATTAAAATCACTTTTAGCATATTTTTCCCTTCTTTGCATACCACATTTAAAAGTACTTGTGCCTGTGTTTAAAATCATACCTGTTTTCCTCTAAGCTCGCTGGGGGGAACTGGAACTTTGTATTGCATTTTGTTTGTATTCCTGAAAATTGTGTGCTCTACTTCCATCTCCTTATATTGCATAGCGGGGGGGGGGGTGAATTGCCACAAGGGGAAAAGTGAACATATTATCTCTTGTGAAACCCTATCAGTTTATTTCTGTACTGCATTTTCTTTCCATCATTGTTTTTCCTTGAAACCATAAAAGCATTCTCAGTTATCTTTCCCTTCCTATACCAACTCCTAAGTAATTAAATAAGCGTACAGTTGTAATATTATCCATTGTTGATCACTGTCATATTCTTAAGTTTGATATCAAATATTAATTAATTTATTATAAAAGTGTGATTATATATATATGTATAATGTTTAATTGTTCCAATAAATCTTTTAAATTGCAAAACACACCTACTTCTTGGCTCAGTGAGGTCCGGGGGATTCAAAGAGAGGGGCGTTATATAAGGGTTTATCATCCAGAGTATAACTTGTCTTAAAAATATATAAATAAGGGCTTCCCTTGGGCGTCCCAGACGAGGCACTGACTTAGTGGGATTGCTGAATTGAAGTCACTTAACAATCCAATGGGGAATTTTTCCTATTATAAGCAAAACTCCTTCCCTGAGCTGCCTGTCATTGTAAATCCATCCAGTGTAAAACAAATTTCCACGTGTCACTGTATTTTTCCCTTCTGCATTTGCTTTCTCCCAAAACCGATTTTTCCATTTCATTACAAATTCACAGGGCAATTATAACAACAGTCCTCCCGAACTCCTGCACCAACCGCACAGTCACGGCTAAGTTCCTTACACCTTGATGCATTTTTAAACACTTTGTGACCCAGTCATGTCTCATTGGCCGACTCTTGTAAAGAACCGCATAAGCACGTTTATCTGCCTTATTTATGCATTCAAAACCCACGAAGGTCATTCATTTAGATGGACCTTACTCGAAAACGAATCACTAACCCATGAGCTTACCTGTACCCCAATCTTTTAATCCAACCCCCAATTACCGTATTGTCATTTTTGACCCCCTTCCAAATAGATTTGGGCATCTGACTTCCACAGACTGCCCCCCCAGCCGTATTAATCAACAGCTGGGCAAACAAGACCACCGCCATGGCGTCAACTTACTTGCACATGGTAGGTCGACTCCTTGCAGCTCTACTTTCATTATTTGTCAATTCTTGCATCACCGTATCTAAATGCGTTCTCCATTCTTAAACTATAGGATGATGCCCATCTCACTTAACTAAGTCCGACCACGACTTGATGTCCTGAAGACAGTTCTGTACTACTTTGCAGCGCTGCTCCATTTCATCCAGCCACTGCCCTTTGTAACCTACAGAACCAGAAACACCAATTAATGTGTCGACAATGTTAATGTATTGTGAATGTAAACAATACATGGAATAGTTTGTCACTATTTATTGATTACTAACCCACCAGTATGCAGACTATAAATGTACTTCAAGTATGCATATATTATGTGCCACGGCACATAAAGAATTCTGTAAATATGTCTTCTTGTCAAAATAAATCTTCCTGTTTTTTTAACTCTACGGGGATCTCTTTTTCAAGCTAGTATTCTCCTAGCTCTCCTGCAAGGAGTATTACGACCCCCTGTCACGCCTTAGGCCTCGGTAGCCGCTGACTCTACTCCTCTATATCTCTGTACCTCTCAACCCTCTAGAGTCAGGCCCCCAACAAAAAAGAGGGTTCCGCCCATTATTTTTTCTTCCTTCAAGCATTATCCTGGTACAAAAAACAAAATTGGCAAGTACCATGCCCAGTGGGCAAAGGGCACTACAGACAAGATGTTTATGCTTTTGGTGCTGGAAGGCACTCTTTCAAGATCAGTACTGTAACACATGACAACATATTTGCATGCCGCATAGAAAGGGAAGAAGTTAGAAAAATGATTAGCCATTCTAGAACTGTACAAAATGTATGAGAAAGAGACAGAAGATCCACCCACAAGAGAGTGGGTGCTTAATCAGCATTAATAGGAGGGCATAGCCCTCCATTCACTGGTTATGGTTATGAGGTAATCATATCAAACCCAGTGATCAAAATTGTCAGATGCAGAGAAGTGAATCCAGAAAGATTCATAGCAAAACAGGTAGAATAAGGAGATAATGTGCATGGCTGCACCAAGTACACTGAATATCATGATGACATACCACACATTAAAGAAAATGCCCTAGGAGAGGGGACAATCCTCTTCACGGGCGGGTCCTCATCAATTGATCGAAGCATGGGTGAGAGGCACATTTGGGGCGCAGTAGTTAAAGAAAGACTGAATGGCAACTTTGAGACACTGGCACGAGCGACATTGCCACTGCATTTCTCTGCACAAGCAGCAGAATTTGTAGTGCTCATTTTGGCACTTGAAATACATGAAGAGGAGGCGGTAACCGTTTACTCCAATTCTGCCTATGTGATGTCAACAGTACACGCAGGACAGTCACGTTGGAAGGGTGTTACGCTCACCTGGTATCCACGGGGATGCCACCCAGCCCTGGTTGGATGATTTGCACTCTCGAACCCTCTCCCCATCCATTGGTAAGGCCTATGGTTAAAGATGGGTATGCAATATAGGAGAGCTGGATTCAATACCAGATTGTCTTTATGTTTTCCCACCTCTCTTGGCCTCAACTCCTTCCTCCCCCTTGGGCCCTCTCCTCACCTTAATATTGTAAAAGGTGGATTCTCTGTCCTGCTCCTCGTGGCAGGGGCGCGAAGATGTGGAGGAGCAAGTAGCGACCAAGTTACTTCACTGGTGCAAGCCCCCCCTGTGGGAATCCAGGCCTGCTGCAACTCCATAGGTTTGCTGCTTTACAGTCTTTATGTGCAGTTCTTATGTTCCTCTTAGTTCGAATAATAATGTCTTGCTTCTTTCCTTTTAGGTATGGAAAAGTATTTTGGTGTTGTCATGCAGTTTGAAGATGAGCATGGGCCGGTAGGCGAAAGCGCTGTCTGCGCAATGCTGTCCGGTGAGTAATGCGGGATGCGCAGTGCTGTGTTGCCTTTTATATTTCTAACCTGTGCTTTTTTCTCCTTGCAGGTTGTGATCTTCCTTGCCGAGTGCCGGAATGTTCCAGCAATGATACTGACCAGGAGATGACGAACTAGGTAAGAATTGTGTGGCGTTCTTCATTCGAGAGGAAAAGTGAGTAAACGCTTACTAATGCTATCTTTCTTTCTCCTCTTTCCAGGTTATTGTTTGTTTGTTTGTTTGTTTATTAATTTATATTGCACGCCAGACCCGCAGGTATGAGGGCGCAGGAGCAGCAAGGTTATTCTCAGCGTGGTTACAGTGCTGTACAGTAATTTACAGTGTGTACATAGGTTGATACAGTTGCGATGGATGCAGTAGTATACAGTTTACAGTTTACAGGTATACATGGTTACATAATTAGTAAAGGCGAGGTCAGTTATTGGTCATTATTCTTTAACCACTGAATGTAGCTACGCCTAAAGTGGGGATAGGTTTGAGGTGTCCTAAGGGAGGGTGGTAAAGAGTTCCAGTGTTGGGCTGCTTTCACTTGGAAACTGTTGCCGGCCATTTTGGTTCGATTGAATCTGGGAACTGTAAGTAAGTTAGCTTTGGTGGATCTGGTGGGCCTGTTAGGGGTGTATCTTTTTATTCTGTTGGTTAAGTAGCGGGCGGATTCATTATTGAGGCATTTGTGTGTTAAGGAGATTACTTTGAGCAGGATTTTGTCGGTGGTGGTAAGACAATTGTGAGTTCTCCTTATGTAAGAGATGTGTTCTCTCTTGGGGATGCTGAGTGCTGCTCTGAGAGCATTGTTTTGTAGGGTCTGGATTTTATTGGTTACCTGTTTGTTGGCTCCTACGTAGAGGGCGTTACAATAGTCAAGTTTTGATAATACAAGGGCTCTGGCTAAGGTAATGCAGTTCTGAGTGAATAGGAAATGTTTGGCTGCTCTTATGAACGTACATGTGTAGGCTGTGGAGGTGGCCATGGAACTAACCTGTTTATGGAAGGAGAGGGCAGAGTCTAGGTAGATTCCTAGGGTTTTCACTTCTTTAGATACCTTGATGGGATTGCCGTCTATAATAAAGCTGGTGTAGTTATGGTCCAGTTTATTTAGATTAGTGGTGGATCCGAGGATGATGAGTTCAGTCTTGTCATCATTCAGGCAAAGACTGTGGGAGGCCATCCATGTTCACCAAGGCCAAATCCTTGTAATCTCCCATCAACGGGATGAGGATCTGGGTATCATCTGGGTATCTGGGTATCATCGGCGTAATTAGTGTAGGTGATACCCAGACCATCAAGATCATCAAACAGGGGCTTCGTGAACACGTTATACAGTGTGGGGGAGACGCATGAACCCTGAGGGACCCCACATGTGATGGGGATGGGGTCGGCGGAAGCTGAGGTGGAGAAGACACGGATAGATCTGTTGCTGAGGAATGATTCAATCCAACCGATGGCTTCTTGGGAGAAGTGGGCGGCCAAGTCCAGGTGGTTGCATAAAATATTGTGATCTACTAGATCAAATGATGCTCATAGGTCTAGGAGGAGTAGTAGAGCAGTTTTCCCATTATCTCTCAGAGTGTAGATTTGGGCCTTAAGATCAATGAGAGCAGTTTCTGTCCCATGTTGGGCCCTAAAGCCTGATTGCCGGATTCCCAGGAGGTGGTTTTGTTCAAGATATTTTTGTATTTGTTGATAGGTAGTCTTAACTAATATTTTGAGCTGGAAGCGGACGGTGGTGATGGGTCTGTAGTTGGTGGGTATGGAACGGTGTAGTGAGGGTTTTTTGAGTAGAGAGAGGACCCACAATTCTTTAAGATTGTTGGGGATGATGCCTTAAGAGAAGGAGGCGTTAATGAGTTTGGTAATGAATGGTGAGAGTTCTCTTGCCGCGTCTTTAATGATTTGTGCGGGGCAAGGGTCGCCCTGGCAATTAGATGGTTTAAGGCTGGGGATGCTTTTTTCCACTTCTAATGTAGAGACTTTGGAGAAGCTGAAGCGGGTGGGTGGGTTGGGTATGGGGTTCTGAGGTGTGGGGCGTGGGTGAGTGTTGGTGGAGTTAGTAGAGTTGGTTAGGGATTCTTTCTTGTTGTTGATTTTGATTTGAAGGCCTGTGAATTTATTAGACATGGCATTTTGGACACTAGTGCACCATTGTCTATCTTTCACACATGTGTCTGGGACTAGGACAGGAGTTTCTAACTCTTTGATAATAGAGAACAGTTCTTTTGTGCTGGATTTGGCTTGTGAGATTCTCTGATTATATGATTCTTGCTTAGCGAGGATGATTTCTTTTTTATATGAGGAGACTATTTTGTTGAGGATCAGCTTGTTAATATGTGTAGGAGATTTTCTCCAAGCTTGTTCCTTTATGCGTTTCTCTAGTCGGAGAGCTTTTAGGTGGGTAGAGAACCAAGTGTTCAGGTGTTTTTTTGGCTTACAGTTTCTCAGTTTGAGGGGAGCAATAGAGTCTAAGGCTGAGCGCATGCAGTTATTGTAACTTTCTACAAGGTGGTGGGGGTTGGAGGTAGCTGAGAGTTGGTTCAAGGTCGGTAGAATGAGGGGGATTAGTTTTTCAGCTGTGATATTTTTCTTGCTTCTCATAGGGATAGCTGTGGCAAGTGAATTATTAGTGATGGGGCATGAGGCTTCGAGGTTGAAAGTGAGGAGGTGGTGGTCAGCCCATGGTTGAGGGGTATTAGCATTGATGTAGGCCACACAGTTGTAGTCTGCTACCCATTCAAGGGTTCTCCCTTTGTTGTGGGTGGGGGTGGATACTCTTTGGGTAAAGCCTAATTCTGACAGGGTATTGTTAATGAGGGTAGCCAGGAGGTCTTTGGGATCTTTGAGGCCTAGGTTGAAATCTCCTAGAAGGAGACTCTGGGAAGTATATTTTAGGTTGTTGGTGAGGATGGTGGTAAGGTCTTCCTGAAAGGAACCTAAAGGATCAGGAGGTCTGTAGAATAGGTGGATGTTGATGGTTTGGGAGTTGGCAGTGGGAAGCTTAGCTGTGAGAGATTCACACGAAGTGAGGAGGTTTGTGGTGTCAAGTCTAAAGTTTAGGTGCGTTTTGGCAATTATAGCGTGGCCTCCGCCTCTGGATTCTGCTCTGTCTGCTTGGAGGATAGTATAGTCATCAGAGATGGCTAGTGAGAGAGCTGGGCAAGCGGGGCCTGGTATTCCAGGATGCATGCGGTGCCGGATGATGGAGTTCGTACCTTCAGGTGAGTGGAACTGAAGTTGGCGATGGATTGAAGACAGGATACTGTTCCAGGTAAGTTTCATAGTGCTCTTTCTCTCTCTGCAGGTCCTGGTTTTCAGGTAAACTGGCATCAAAGAACTGGACACGTTGAGCGTTATGCTGCCCACAGCATAATAATGCAAAGCATGTTCTGCTGTTTGGGTGCGGTTTAAATGGTCTCAGGTAAAGTAGTCCAGGTAAAATAGTCCCAGGCCTGCCACACCCTAAGTAGTCCAGGTAAAGTAGTCCCAGGCCTGCCACACCAAACGACTAGATCACATAGCTCAGTTCCTTTTAACTGAGCTATGTGTGTGCCTCCATGTTGGCTGAACCCGCCAAGTTAAATAATCCCAAGTAAATAGTCCCATTCTAATGTTGGTCTTCATGATGGTTATGAGCCTGGCGCCAAAGAGAATCTTGGATGAGGTTTTAAGGCCTTTGACGTTGCTCTAACTGGAAGGCTGACTTTCCAGTGAGGGCCAGGGGCAAGGGTCATGACAAAGGGGCGTGGTTTGATAAATGCAGATGGCATGCCAATGCAACATGCACCACTATTGGACAGGCTCATAAACGCACTACAACTTCCATCTGCTGTCACTGTGGTAAAGTGCACAGCCCACATTACAGGTACAGACTTAGTTTCTCACAGCAACAAAGCCACCAATGCAGAAACAAAAAGAGCAGAGTATTTTCCTGAAATTTCTGAATTGGATACTGCCCCAAATAAATGCACATGGGCACAAAACATGAGAATGAGGGAATGCTTTAATACACTACCCATAGCCCAAATCACTGAATTACTAGGACGATCCCTACAACTTTGCATATGATGTCTGAAAATTGAATTATAAATATAGTGGTCTTCGGTACAATGGAGAAGAAACCTATGAAGGCTTGCCTGTCATACTCTCTCCCTCATGTGAATACATTATTTGCAGTATGCAACTTTGCTCTGTGTTAGACTCTGATATTTCTGTCTTATTCTCCAGTTATTCCAGGCGGGGTACAACCTAGAGTGACTTTGTGTTTGTTCACAAATTGGTGACTCTGACGGGTCTTTGTTGCAGACGTTTCCAGTTGGACATTGCACCACGGTTGACAAGGAGTGGCTGACAGCTGACGATCTTGTGTGCCACTGCACAAAGAGGACCCAGTTCCTGCAACCATGATTCAGGCCAGACCTGCCAGACTTCTCAACACACAGAGCCGGAAGTCCCCCGTTTGCGAACCAGCGCATTTTTTGTCCTGCTAGACTCCAACTCAGACCGAGCGTGTGGAGATTGTTAGGAATCTGAGAAAATCCAGTGAGACTGATTCTGATTATTGAGCATTTGGAAATGCAGTTATTATTATAATATCTCTGGGATAGGTATTACCCTTAAGTGCATGCTGGGAACATATTATGATCTTGTGATGACAGGTGGTTAAGGGAGACATTATGGGAAGCACATGTCCCAATGTTATGAGTCGGCGTTCATCCCCGGCTATCAGCAAAACCCGGTCACTTACGCCGCTGGCGCTTCGGGTTTCCAAATCTACTACCAGAGGCAGTAGGAAATTTATAGCGCTCCCCAAAAGGATTCGGCATCAAACCGCGTCGTTTTATGCACGATGGAAGTTGCCGTGGAAGTTAGCGGCTCGGAGACTACACCCCCCAGGAAACCTGCTTCCGTACGGTAGTTCACCGGAAGAGCCTCACATTGGCTAGCCCCGCCTTTCTCCATTATTTAGTTCCCGGAGACGGCCAAGACGCTGCTTCTGTTTACAGCTACTACCGGTAATTAGAAGTTCCTTCTTCGATTGCTATGTGCTTGTGGTTCTTACGGTTTTCGACTCGGATTGTTTACTGGACCTTCTATTTGGAATTCCCTCACCTTCTGATCTGCCTTCCCGTGTACCGAAAATCCTGCTTTCCTCCTGGACTCCTCTTCTCCACGTTCTGTTATAGTTCCTGTCAGCCAGTGTACCAGACCTTGCCTGTTTTTGACCTACCTGTCTCAAGAGTCATCATTCCGATTGGTTGCTCTGTATCCTGCCAGAATTTACCTCCTTAAAACCCATTCACCTGGAAATACCATCCCGACTGTCATCGTCCTTAATCTTTTTCCATCAGTGGGAAGACTTTTGGTGTTAAACGGAACATTGGGTTTGTGCATTTTCAGGACGCTCTGCAGCAGTGCACCATCCCGAATCTAGCGCGACCCTCGTGCCGCCCGGGTAGTAGAACCCTACTAACCTTACCTTTTTCTTATTTTCTCCCTGTCGTTGTGTTCTAACATTTCAAGTACTAAGTCAATTCCCACTGGTAAGATCCTACCCACCTTTTTGTTTGTGTAATTATTTAAACCAGTTAGATACTAAATCTTGTCCTGCTCTTAGGTGATTCCCGGGTTAATTCCTTCATCTATCCTACGGGGGGAGGAAAACAAGAACCCAGGTACTCCTCAGTTAGTAAGGCTTATAAGGGACAACCGTTACCTTTTGTATTACTTACTTGTTGTTCTTTTCTTTTCAGCCTGGTTCGTGGCGGTACGAATTCTCTCCGCCCTTCTGGGTGATCAGTCCCCTTGTCTGGTTAACTACAGCAAGTGGTCATATCATTTTGAAGGTCTATTTTCCCTCGCAGAGAGGAGGCTTAGGTAGAGGCCCTACTTAAGCTCCTTCAAGCAAAATTCTGGGTTTGGATGCTTCCTGGTTCCTCGCACTCATCCCACCGGTGAGTAACAAAAACAGAAGCCATGGAAGAAGCGGATCCTTTGGCTGCTTTGTTTCGTTTAGTGTCTGAGTTACGATCAGACATGACATTGGCCCATGACGCCATGCATCAAAGGATCGACAGCTTACGGAATATTCAAAATCCCCAGACACTCGGAGTAGACATGGAAGGTGCAACCGCCTCAGGTTCTGGTCTACCTTCAGCTTCAGCCTCAGGGTTTTCTGCGACACCGGTTTTGATGGCCACGCAATTCCCGTTGGCCCCTCCGGAAAGGTTTACTGGAGATCCGAAACAATATCGAACCTTTATAAACCAATGCAAATTGCACTTTCTGTGTCGGCCCGCCGCCTTTCCAAACTCCACAACCAAGGCAGCCTTTATTCTTTCACATCTAGGAGGTACAGCGGCTGCATGGGCCAACCCTTTGCTTGAGTCCAACAGTTATGTTCTTTATGACTGTGACGAACTCATATTGGCCATGAATAGGGTCTTTGACAATCGTTATAAATCCCAAGCCTCGGATCTGGAGCTGCTGGGTCTACGACAAGGCAATTCTTCTCTTTTTTCTTTTCTTACCAGATTCAATCAGCTGGCTGCGGAGACAGACTGGCCCGAAGAAAAGAAATCAGCTGTATTCTATCAGGGGTTATCTGAAGAATTAAAAGATATCCTAGCCACAGTACCGGTTGTCCCAACCTCTTTTGGTGAATTGTTAGACTTAGTCTTACAAATAGATGCTAGAAGGTCTGAAAGAAGAGGAGAACGTAAAACAGCCATCCCTACACCCACTCCGGCAGATTTAGCTCCTCCTTCTGTTTCGAATCCCGAACCCATGCAGATAGGGGCCGTGAGGGGTCCCTTGACTCAGGCACAACGGGAATACAGACGTTCGCATAACTTATGCATGTATTGTGGGTCTTCGGAACACCATCTGAAAGATTGTCCTAAAAGACCCGTTAAAAAGGCGGGAAACGCCAAATCCCGGCGGTAGATAGAGTCCCTACGCCGGGAGTGTCTTCTTTGGGCTCACAGAGTACCTTATCCGCCCCTGTTAGTCTACCTGTGTCCTTCACCACTGCCGATGACGCCACATTTTCCTCTTTGGCTATTATAGACTCAGGAGCTACAGGGAATTATATGGATTTCGACTATGCTACAAAGAACCATGTCTCATTTCTACCAAAGGCTCAACCTGAGAGGGTCCATACTGTGGACGGCACAACCTTGGTATCCGGTTTGGTCACACAAAACACCACTCTTGTTAGCATGAAAACCGAAGATGGTCATGTAGAATCAATCTCGTTTGATCTAATCAAAGCTCCGCAATATCAAGTCATATTGGGAATTCCGTGGTTACAACACCACAATCCTGCTATTGATTGGGTAAAGAAGAGTGTTCGTTTTCCTTCTCCGGAGTGCAATGAGAACTGCTTTCTGGACACATATGTCTGCCCTGATTCTTCTTGCCAGGCTCTTGTGGCTTCCGTGTCTCTCATAGGCGCCATTATTCGGGATCCTAGTACAGGTATTCCCCTTGAATACGAATCCTTTCGGGACGTGTTCGACAAGGGTAGGGCAGATCGATTGCCGCCTCATAGGCCCTACGACTGCCCGATAGACCTAATACCAGGGACCAAAATACCAACCGGAAGGGTCTATTCACTTACTATACCAGAAGACAAGGTATTGAAAGAATATATCGATAAAGCCCTGGCCACAGGCTTTATTCGAACCTCAAAGTCCCCGGCTGCATCACCGTTGTTTTTTGTCCCTAAAAAGGAGGGGGACCTGCGCCCTTGTATAGATTACAGGGCATTGAATGCTATTACAGTTAAAAATCAATATCCTCTTCCGTTGATATCAGTGCTTCTGGATCAACTTGGTTCATCAGTGGTATTTACTAAACTTGACCTCAGGGGGGCCTATAATCTCGTCCGGATTAGAGCCGGGGACGAGTGGAAAACTGCCTTCAAGACACGTTACGGTCTGTTCGAATACTTAGTAATGCCATTTGGACTCTGCAATGCCCCGGCCACCTTTCAGGCTTTCATGAATGACATTTTCCATGATTATCTGGATCAATTTGTTGTAGTTTATCTAGATGATATTCTCATTTACTCATCCTCCATGAAGGAACACCTTATACACGTGCGTCTTGTGTTACAGAGGTTAAGGGAGAACCACCTGTACGTCAAGGCAGAGAAATGTGTATTTAATTCTCCGGAGGTTGAGTTCCTTGGCTATGACTTGACCAATCGTGGCATTCGTATGAGTCAATCTAAAGTCAAAGCGATTCTGGAATGGCCCGTTCCTACATCAGTCAAGGCACTTCAGTCTTTCTTGGGGTTTTCCAACTTCTATCGACGTTTCATCCATTCATTTTCGTCGATCTCTTCTCCTTTAACGGCACTCACCAGCTCCAAAAAACCATTTGCTTGGAATCCTGAGGCACAACAAGCCTTTGAAATCCTGAAGACCGCCTTTTCGACGGCCCCGGTACTGCAACACCCGGACCCTCTCCTCCCTTTCTTTGTAGAGGCGGACGCCTCCGGTTCAGCTATTGGGGCGGTTCTGTCGCAGGAGTGTCCTGATTCGGGAGAAATCCATCCTGTGGCATATTTTTCCAGGAAATTGACCCCGTATGAACGCAATTATCCCATCACAGAGCGTGAATTGTTAGCTATCAGGGATGCCTTTGCGGAATGGCGTCATCATCTGTTGGGGGCCCGTCACCAGGTTGTTGTTTATTCAGATCACCGCAGTCTCCTTGCATTCAAATCCATGAAATGCCTTACAGCCCGACAAGCTCGTTGGCATCTTTTCTTCTCCCAGTTCAACTTTGTCATCACATATCGACCGGCTCGCCTCAATGCATGTGCCGACGCTCTGTCAAGATTACCTCACAGTTCTTGTATTTCTAAATCTGATCGTCCCTTGTTGTTGCCTGAAAGGGTGGTTTGTGCTTGCACTCCTCAACCTTCGCTCCGTGCCCTTATATCATCTTGGGTGACCTCAAACAAGGAGGAATGCGAATCGTTGAATCTCGACATTGTTCAGGATCTGCCTTATATCCAGGGTCGTCTCTTCATTCCTCCTGGTGAAGCACGACTTCGAGCTTTAACTTGGTCACACGATTCATTGATGGCAGCCCATCCAGGACAGCAAAAGACGTTGGAGTCATTACGCCGTTGGGCCTGGTGGCCTTCGATGTCTAGGGATGTCATCGACTATGCGAAGTCTTGCTCAGTGTGTGCCCAATGCAAGGTTTCTAGATCCAAACCTGTAGGTCTTTTGCATCCCCTTCCAGTACCGCATAAACCTTGGTACATGGTTTCCATGGACTTCATCGTGGACCTACCCCCTCTCGACGGTTATGATACCGTTTGGGTTATTATTGATTACTTCTCCAAGATGGCTTTGTTCATCCCTTGTGCTGGCTTGCCTTCGGCCCCTGTCCTGGCTTCATTGTTTCTCAAACATGTCTTTCGTTTCTTTGGACTTCCCTCTATCATTGTATCGGACCGTGGTCCTCAGTTTACGTCCCGCTTTTGGAGGGCTTTGACTTCTTCACTAAACATCGATGATCGTTTCAGTTCTGCCTACCATCCACAAACCGATGGACAGACTGAGAGGACAAACGCCACACTGGAACAATTCCTCCGATGTTTATGTCTCCAATTCCAGTCTACCTGGCTAAAAACGCTTGCTCCTGCCGAGTTCGCCTACAATAACTCGGTACATTGTGCCTCAGGGGTATCGCCGTTTTTTGCCTTATATGGTTTCCATCCACGTTCATTGCCTTTAGACCCGGCGCTCCCCATTGACAACCCGGCTGCTCAGGCTTGTGTACGGGACCTGGATTCAGTCCGTAGGGAAGTACGATCCCACCTTCTACTTGCACAGGAGAGGGCTAAAAAGTACGCTGATCGACGTCGGCTTACCGCTCCAGAATACAAAGTAGGCTCAAAAGTCTGGCTGTCTACACGTAATCTACGTATTCCGGGCAAACGTATGCTTCTACCAAAGTTTGTGGGTCCTTTCTCCATTAAGGAGGTGTTAAATCCAGTGGCAATGCGTCTTTCTTTGCCGCCTTCATGGAAGATACATCCCGTATTTCACGTCAGCCTCATCAAACCATGCCTTCTTACCACGCGTCTTCCAACTCGGCCTTGTGCTGTTCGCGTGGATGGCGAGGATGAATATGAAGTGGCTGATATTTTGGACTTTCAACTCCGTAGGGGTCGACCCTTTTATTTGGTCGACTGGAAGGGATACGGGCCTGAGGACAGGTCTTGGGAGCCCTTGGGCAATATCCACTCGCCTGTTCTTCTGCGCCGCTTCCATGCCCGCAGGGGGTTGCCGCCGCCTTTGGGGGAGGATACTGTTATGAGTCGGCGTTCATCCCCGGCTATCAGCAAAACCCGGTCACTTACGCCGCTGGCGCTTCGGGTTTCCAAATCTACTACCAGAGGCAGTAGGAAATTTATAGCGCTCCCCAAAAGGATTCGGCATCAAACCGCGTCGTTTTATGCACGATGGAAGTTGCCGTGGAAGTTAGCGGCTCGGAGACTACACCCCCCAGGAAACCTGCTTCCGTACGGTAGTTCACCGGAAGAGCCTCACATTGGCTAGCCCCGCCTTTCTCCATTATTTAGTTCCCGGAGACGGCCAAGACGCTGCTTCTGTTTACAGCTACTACCGGTAATTAGAAGTTCCTTCTTCGATTGCTATGTGCTTGTGGTTCTTACGGTTTTCGACTCGGATTGTTTACTGGACCTTCTATTTGGAATTCCCTCACCTTCTGATCTGCCTTCCCGTGTACCGAAAATCCTGCTTTCCTCCTGGACTCCTCTTCTCCACGTTCTGTTATAGTTCCTGTCAGCCAGTGTACCAGACCTTGCCTGTTTTTGACCTACCTGTCTCAAGAGTCATCATTCCGATTGGTTGCTCTGTATCCTGCCAGAATTTACCTCCTTAAAACCCATTCACCTGGAAATACCATCCCGACTGTCATCGTCCTTAATCTTTTTCCATCAGTGGGAAGACTTTTGGTGTTAAACGGAACATTGGGTTTGTGCATTTTCAGGACGCTCTGCAGCAGTGCACCATCCCGAATCTAGCGCGACCCTCGTGCCGCCCGGGTAGTAGAACCCTACTAACCTTACCTTTTTCTTATTTTCTCCCTGTCGTTGTGTTCTAACATTTCAAGTACTAAGTCAATTCCCACTGGTAAGATCCTACCCACCTTTTTGTTTGTGTAATTATTTAAACCAGTTAGATACTAAATCTTGTCCTGCTCTTAGGTGATTCCCGGGTTAATTCCTTCATCTATCCTACGGGGGGAGGAAAACAAGAACCCAGGTACTCCTCAGTTAGTAAGGCTTATAAGGGACAACCGTTACCTTTTGTATTACTTACTTGTTGTTCTTTTCTTTTCAGCCTGGTTCGTGGCGGTACGAATTCTCTCCGCCCTTCTGGGTGATCAGTCCCCTTGTCTGGTTAACTACAGCAAGTGGTCATATCATTTTGAAGGTCTATTTTCCCTCGCAGAGAGGAGGCTTAGGTAGAGGCCCTACTTAAGCTCCTTCAAGCAAAATTCTGGGTTTGGATGCTTCCTGGTTCCTCGCACTCATCCCACCGGTGAGTAACACCCAAGGTTCAATGTTGTGGCTTGAAAGCACTGCAGAAAGTATTTGAATACATTAGAACAGCATGTCCCTATGCCTCCAGCGGGCACATCAGGTTGGGAATTAATGATTAAAAAGGGACTTGGTGTAGTGCTGTTTTTACACAAGTAGCATAAGTATACAGCCAGCAGTTCTGACCTCCAGTTTCCTCTGCATGGAACCTTTGATTCAGGGAAAATAGGGTACCTTAGAGAACGTTAGCGGCAAAAGGGGAAAAGCATGTAAGAGCATTGCAGTGAGAGACCTACAGGCAGTGGGAAGATTATGCCAGACAGAAATCAATGAGGGAAGCATGGTTGAAAAATTAAAAGTTACAGTCAGAAAGGATAAGGCTAGAGCATACAAGCACAAGAAGATGAAGAGAAGCACTCTTACAAAATAAAAGGGCTTATGTCATTCACACCCAGGCCATGTCAGCTTCTTCACCCCTCCAAACCACAGAGCCAAATCCTCTGTTAGAGCATTTATTGATAAAAAAGACCATTGCCCCCACCATGCCATGTAGAGGACACTAAACCACAGACTCAGGATGAGAGCTCTGGCACCACCACCAGGACACTGTACTTGCCTGGACCTGGAAAAATATACAAGCCACCATTGATAATTGGATGCATACAGGGACCAAGTGCTTGAAAGTGGCTGATGAATTCATGCAACAGCAGTTGGATCAGATAAACAATTACGGTAAAGCCCCCATTGCCCAAATTCCCCTCCCAGGCGATTACATCTGCATTGATACAGGGAGTGAATGTTATCAGCTTGACCACAAGAAATGTACAGACTAGGCCCTCATATTACTAGGCTGGCTTCTACATGTCCCCACACCTCAGCATCCCATGAAAGAGGTCCTGGGATTCGACATAAAGAATCCAACTCATCACATACATGTCCCCTGGAACCGCATGGAACTGTTGTCATTTACTAAGGATTTCCTTGACATAAGGCAGAACCCTGCGCAGTGGTATAGCCAAACAGACAGACTACTGAGGACTGGGCCGCTCATATTGGGAGACATTGACCAACTTTACTCATGTATAATACCACCAGACATATGGAGACAACGAAGAAGGCTGGATAGCGAGGACCTCCTCATTAAGTGGGATATACTGGAAGAAGCCAAAGATGTTAGGGAGAAGACTGGTAAGCGGCCTGATATTCTTATAGAACTACCAGGTATGCTGATTAAAAGAATACAGCAGGTAATAAGTACCCTATAAACAAATCAATTGGGACAAATTGACTTCCTGCAGACAGGAAGAGAATGAGCCGGTTGAGAAGTATTTTTTAAGAAAGGAAGAGGTTTTTAGCTCCTTCAATGTTATGGATCTCAGCACCACAAAAGGATAAAAGGCGTTTTGCACACATTTTGTGGAAACAAGATATCCAAACACACATCTCAAATTCAACTTGGTGAAACTTGGTCAAAACACACCTCAAATTCTTTCTATGGCTGGATATTATTTGAATAAACATAGTAAAGAAAGGGCTGAAAAGGAAAGGAAAATGAGCCAGTTAAAAATTAAATCTTTGATGCAGCAAGCATTTCCAGATAGAGGGCGAGGATCAAGTATACAGAGGAGGAAGAGGCGTAAGTGCGCCCCCTTACAGTGGAAGGTGTGCCATGAATGATGGTTGCCATTATTGCAAGATTCCGGATCATTGGATGTGAGACTGCCCGGTGAGGTGAAGAGGAAGAGAAAGGTCAGTAGGGTGAGAATTTGCCAGAGGTCTAATGAGACAGAGCAATGGAGAGGAAATTAAAACTAGCCAAGAGCAGCACAATTATTCCAACCCCAGAGAAGGCCAGCAGTAATCAGCCAAGGATTAATATGAGGATGATCTATATTCAGATGATTTTGTAGAATAGGGATGCCTAAGAGAGGTGAAAGGGACAGTGCAGATACCAGTAGTCCCTGAGGGACCATACGTTAAACTATCCCTTAAAGACACAATACCAGGAAAGCAAAGTTTTTACTTAATACCGGGGCTACCATCACATCTATCTCCCATAAATTGGTGCCTACTGTTTATGTTTACTTATTTGTACCATGCTCCAATGATCCGAAGGCATACGGGTGCCAACAAACAAACAAATCAAATAAAACAGAACAGCTCCAAAGCCGTTTTAGCTGATTAAACTTGCCTAAGCACACTCTAGGTGAAGTCCGGGTCAGGAGTCCTTTTTAATAGAACAGTAATGCTTTCAGTTTTTTCTTAAAGATTTTCACTGACTTTAGTTCCATAAGATCCGCTGGAAGAGCGTTCCTAGCTCTGGGGTTGGCGTTAGCAAAAGAACACGTGAGGGATTTCGTGGTTTTACACCATGGAATCTTTAACTGATTTGAATTATTGGATCTTAAGGCTCTTAAATTATGCTTTATAGCCAGTCGTTCCATTAAATATGAGGGCATAAGTCCAAGGCAACATTTTTGAGTGATTAAAAGAAGTCGGAACTCAATTCTGGCCCTCACTGGAAGCCAGTGCAGGTATTGCCTGACATCAGAGACATGGTCTCTCCAATTGAGTCCAGAGACTGCCCTGAACACACTGTTCTGAATCACTTGAAGGGTTCACAATCTAGTTGTGAAGTACCAATGATCAGGCTGCAGCATAATCAAGCTTGGAACCGATAGTTGCCCATGCAATAGTCTCCTGTGAGATAAATGGCCGGACAGACGCCAGAAGTGTAAAGTAATAAGAAGAAGCAGAGACCAGCCCACTAATTTGTGCCCTCATATTCAGGTTCTGGTCAAGATCAATGCCCAGAGTTTTAACTCTGCAACTCAATTTTACAGCCAGCAATAAAAAAACATTTATGCCGTGGTCCTAAGTTTTGGATTTTCTTAGATGAGCCAATCACCATAAACTCAGTTTTATCTTTATTGAGCGCCAACCCATTTTGAATCATCCATACCTGGATGATATCATAAACTGGTTTAATTTTGCACTCATCCTCCTCATATATTCTAATGAGTGAGATGACACATTGCCTGTCATCTGCATAATTTGTGAATCTGATCCCATTACTTTCCAACATGTCAAAGAACGGGACCATGAAGAGGTTGTACAATGATGGACAAATGCAGCCTCCTTGTGGTATGCCATTTAATAAAGTAAAAGGCTTTGCCTCAGCATCATCGCTCACAACTCTGCATTGCTTGTTACTAAGAAACAAGCCAATCCAGGATACTGCATTGCGGAAGAAATTAACTACCTCCCTCAACCTGGTGGACAAGATTGAATGATCCACCAGGTCCAAAGCAGCAGAGAGATCCAAAATCATGAGTAGGGAAGCTGGTCCCTTATCCATAGTATCAAGTAGTTTCGCCTTCAAATCCAGGAGGGCGGTGACCGTGTCATAATGCCGTCTGAAGCCAGATTGGAGATCATTCAGAATATGATGTTGATTAAGATATTCTGAGATTTTATCCTATGCGACCCTATCCAGAATCTTTAATAGAAACGTGGTGTTTGTAATGGGTCTATAATTACTGGCAGTCAGAGGGCATATTCTAGGTTTCTTTATAAGTGGTAGAATCCATGCCTTTTTCAGACTGTCAGGAACAAGATTCTTTGCAAAAGATGCATTTATGAATTTTCAGATAGCCGGTAAACGAGGTGCAGGGCATGTCCTAATGATATCAATGATTACAGGTTACTGCTACCTCTAGAATTTTTAAGCTTGGAGATAACCTTTAGAAAGTATGATTCTGAGATCGGAGAGAATTTAAAAGCCATTTCATAGACCAGTTTAGTCAGCATTTGCTTTACTGGGTCTTTAAGTAGCAAATTACATGCACGTTTTGGTCCTCTATTCCTTTTTCAATTTTCAATAACTTCCCTACCATGGCATTCTGTATATTATTGCACCAAGTGTCATTCTTGTGAATAATTTCTTTGACAGGCCCCTTAAATTGTTCTTGCTCTCTCAGAATCTTGAAAAGTTCCTTGCTTTCTGAGCGAGCATTAACAATGCGTTTGTTAAACATTTCCTTTTTGGCAGAAATCAGAGTGTTTTTATAATCCTTCCCTAATGTTCAGTACCTAGCTAAAGTTGAAATATCTTGGGGTTTTTTCAACTCATAAAACAGTTTCAATTTCGCTGCTTTCAACTTCCAGAGCTTTGTGTTAAACCACTTATTGCCTTTATGAGCATATGAAACACATTTTTTTTCTGCAAAGGATCAAGGGTATCCAACATCTTCGTAAATGCACTCATTAGATGGTTGGTCATGATTTGCAATTCATCAGCTAAGATAATCTTTGGTACTGCAGCTACAAGAAGGGGCATTGATGAATCTGGATTAACTTTTTTCCAGTTTCTTACCATGATAAAGTCTCTAAACTTACTCACTCTCCTTTGAATAGGTGGCTGGTGAATCTGAAAATGAATAAAAGAGTGATCTGACCATGGGCATGAGAATATATCAAGATCCAAAACCTCTAACTCGTGGGGAGCTACCCAATCAAGGGTATGACCCTTATGGTGTGTGGGTTATCTGACCTGTTGCTGAAAGCCCAGGATATCCAAGGCGTCTTCCAGGACTGGCAATAAATGGTCCTCTTCAGGACCTAGCCAAAAGTTAAAGTCACCCATCAAAATAAATTTGGAGTTTGGTTTGAGAATAGGAAGAAGAAAATGACTCAGCATAGTTGAAAACTCCTTCCCTGCTACAGGCGCTCAATAAAGCAAAAGTACATTGAGGGTGGTCTCTGCGTTAAAACCTATTTTGACCAATAGTAATTCTGTATTCGGAAGGTCTGAGGACTTGACCTTGCAGATTTTTAGGTCATATTTAAATATTAGTGCAACACCCCCACCTCTGCCATCTGTTCTGTCTCGACATGAAATCCTGTATCCTTCAGGAATCGCCAGACCTACCATAGGGCCTGTAGCACTATGACCCCAGTCTCTGTCAATGCACAAACATCGATATCATTCTCCTCAATATATGTAACCACCTCAGCTGCATGTTTAATGAGAGATCTAGTTTTCAATAAACAACATTTTAAAGATCTTGCTTTTTTTTTAAATCATTACAGCAGTGTCCCTCTACTGCAAAACAATGTGGTCAGGAACATTCAAGTTCGAAGCGTCCAATAGGACCATAGTATCATAGTGAAAGAGCTCAGTAGAGCAAGTGTACTCTGTATCAGTTTGTTCCTGATATGTATGCATACTCCTCCCACTCCCATCTGTCTCAAGATCCCCTCTTACCCGTTGTTCTGAACAATACGCATCTCTAAGTACACATGAAATGGGATTGATATGTACGGGCGAGGTCTCCTTGCTATGTTGTGTAACCTCTAGACTCTCATTGCACAGCTCTATCTCTAGAGGCAGAGTGACCCTCTCTGGGAAGCTAAACACACCAGTAGGGCTTTCTAACACCTCTGTTCCTAGCCCTATAGCCCCATATCAGAGCCTGTTCAGTTCTCTATGGGACCAATTTCATGTCTCCCTTTCTGCTTACTGACAAATGTGATTTGAATTTATTGGGAATGGATCTATTGAAGAAATTGCATGCCAACATTTACTGTTCACCCGGTGGTGTCTACCTCATGTGCATGTCTGATTATTTACAAAAGGGCTGTGCATTCACTAGTAATACCACAGGTGTCCTTCCACATGAATTACAAAAGGTGGATGAGAGAGTGTGGGCTAAAGGTAAAAATGATGTAGGGTGTCTCCAGATAGAACCTGTCCACATAACACTGAGGGACGGTGCCAATTGTCCCAGAATTCCCCAATACAAAATGACACAACAGTCCTCAGTGATACAGGACTTTCCTGTAGTTCCAGACATCGTTTCCTTCTTTACCATGATCTCACCTATTGCCCCATATTTTACGGTCATCAACCTTAAAAAGGAATTCTTCAGTGTCCCAATACATGAGGATAGCCAGTATTTGTTTGCTTTAAAAGTGCAAGGAAGGTGTTATGCATTTTGTTGAGTCTCACAGGGCTACACAGAAAATCCCAGGATTTACAGCCAGGCTTTAAAATCACAGCTAGATGCGTTTTCTCTCCTTAGTCATGCAGTATGTAGATGATCTATTAATTAGCCACTGAGACCAAGGAGCAATGTATGAATTGCACAGTCCAGCTACTTAATTTTAATTTACTTGTGCCCCTGGGTCATAAAGCTTCGCAAAACAAACTACAGTTCTGTCAACCACAAGTGACCTATTCAGGCCATCTCCTATCAAAAGGCAAGAGATGGTTACACCCACAGAGAATACAGGCAGTACTCAGTATAGCAGCCCCAACCACCCAGCAAGAGGTAAGTGGTTTCATAGGTGGGACTTCTTTCTGCTGTCAATGGATCTCCAATTTCTCCCCTGTGGCAAAACCTTTGCTTCAGATCACTGCTAAGGAGACACTGATACCAATGCCATGGCTCCCAGAACACCAAGAAAGCTTTGATCTGCTTAAACAGGCTTTATGAAATTCTCCCACACTGGGTACCCCTAATTACGCTACGCCTTTCTCCTTGTTTGTGAATGAGAACTCAGGTTATGCTCTGTCTGTACTAACACAAATGCAAAGGAGATAAAAACAGGCATTGAGCCTATTTTTCCTCTGCCTTAGACTCAGTGGCAAAAGGGTTACCAAGTTGTCTCCGAGCTATGGCAGCAGCTGCCCTTTCTGTCAAACAGTCTGAAAGCATAGTTCTGGGGAATCCATTGTTTGTCATGGATCCTCATGACATTCATATTCTAATGAAAAAGACTCAAACACAGCATATGACAAATTCCAGATTGACTAGATATGAATTAGCTTTGCCCTCACCACACATAATGTTAAAAAGATGTAATTCACTGAGCCCTGCCACATTGGTACCTCTCCCTTCTGATGACCTCCCTGTAATACATGACTGTATTCTAACAACAGATGAGGAAACAAAGGCACGGGTGGACTTGACTGATATACCTTTGCTTGACCTGGATGGATTGTTATACATGGATGGGTCGTGTTTTAAATTACCAACCAGGGATTTCACAGCTGCCTATGCTATAACAACATTAAAGACAGTGGTTGAAAGTTGGAAAATTCCACAGCACTCTGCCCAGGCAGCAGAGATAATGACATTAACACATGCATTTGAACTCAGCTCTGGTTTGAGAGTTAATATATACACTGATAGCCAGTACACTTTTGGCGTAGCACACAATTTTGGAAGACTATAGGCTGAGAGGGGGTTCCTTACTTCTCACGGCACCTAAATACAACAATCACTAGGTTACTAAATTCACTGACAGCACCAAAGCAGTTGGCCATCATTAAATGTTCCGCCCACCAAAAGGTGACAAATTATGTGCAGAAAGGCAACACTGTTGCTGATGAAACAGCCAAATCAACAGCCCAGGCACTGGACACTTTGACTTATGTTTCGGTGAGTAACCGAATGATCACTGAATGTGATAGTACCATTGAATGTGTCAAATACAAGCAGATGTCTCTAAAGAGGAAATTGAGAAATCTACCCTTGATGATCATTGTTATGCACACAAATCTGAGAAAAGGTTGTGGATGTTGTTGAACAAATGTGTGCTTGTAATGGTGACCATGGACCATGGCCCCTCCTACATAGGAGCAGATGCAATTGTGGCCTTGTTAGGTGAAGTGTGGTATACGCTAACATTCAGAAAACAGGTGTAGCCACATGTGCATTATTAGCTTTACACACAATGTGAGGAAAGGTACACCTACCCTTAGAGGTAATTTTAGGCCCCCAGAATTACCTTGCAAATGTCTTGAAAAGGACTACATAGAAATGCCACAATGTCAAAGATTCAAATAAATGTTGGTTTTAGTGTGTATGTTTAGTAAATGAGTAGAGGCATTCCCTATGATGGACAATACTGCTTTGAGCACTGCCAAGACTTTGGTAAAAGAATATTTTCTGAGATACAAAATGCCTCATTCAATTTGGAGTGACAATGGGGTTCTTAGAGATAGTGTGCCAGGCTTTAGGAATACGATAGAAATTCCTCTCAGTTTACCACCTGCAAGCAGCGGGGATTATGGAGAGATTCAATGCCATGCTTAATAACAAGTTAGCCAAAATCTGTGCTAGTAGCACTCTTAAATGTGTGGATGCCCTACCCCTCGCCCTAATGTCGATGCGTAGTGTCCCAGACTCAGGAGTAGGGTTATCACCTTATGATATTTTAATGGGACGACCTGCAAATATATGGGAAATCCCTAGCCCAAGAAAACTGTCTGATACACCTTATCCTTTGTTGAGTGAACATTGTTTGGACCTTACTAAGAGACTGTCTAGTATCTACAAACAGGTCAAAAATACTCTTTGCCCAAACTTCTGTAAGGGCTGGGCCATTCCATCCAGCCTGGCGACTGGGTGGTCACCAGGAACTTCCAACGATCATCCAGCCTGCAGCACAGGTGGAAGGGTCCAGTACAAGTTTTACTGGCCACTCAGGCCTCCATCAGATATGAATGCCACAGGAACTGGATACATGCAAGCCACATAAAATGGGCTCCTCCATTGCTGGCAGGAAATTTATCTACCGAGTTACCATGGGAAAAGAGTCAGTGCCGAAACGGACTGATAACTCCCAAAGACTTTCTTTGTGCAACGTTTCCCAGGTATCGTGCCTACCAAAGTTGTCACAGGAGTGATAGAGCAACCACAGTAAAAACTCAGGCCACGAAAGCTGAAGTGACTGTGCTGGACAGCCTTGGATTCTTCTTTGCAAAGTGGTCAAGATCACCACCTTGAACAGACTGTTTTTGGGGTAAGGCATATGGACACTTCTGGGATTTCTATAAGCATTGATATATCTCATTTTCTATTGAGTCCTTTTCTGTGAGAATTGTCTTGCCATGGTGAACACACCTACTCCTCACTTGCTCCTGAAAACAAATCCTGGTATCGCTCCAAGCCCAAGCTTATGTTGCTTCTACTACTCCTGAGTGCCTTTCTATTTGGTTTGCTCTATGTTCTAGAGAGGCTCCCTGCACCCTCGTTGCCTGCCATCCATGTGCATGCTCCATCACCTGAGGACTTGGCTCATAAAGAACATATGACTGAGAATTCTTTTATCACCCTAGTACATCATGCTCATAACATTGTGCAAGACATTGTTACTGCTGGATTTGCTTGCAATTACCTGCGTTTGTGGGGAAGGGATGCCTCTGCAACATATATTGTTGCCTTTCTTTCCCTTCTGTTATGCTCTCTATTCAGTTTTCCTGCAGAATGAGTACATAACCTTAGAAGGTTGTCCCTGGTATCCAGCACCCAATGCAGTACTTCTTCTGATCACCGAAGTATGTTTTCTGATTTTGAGCAACGTGTCCTCAAGGAGGGCCAATGTGACCTGGTTACCATCCCCAATGCTACTTTTCCCCTTTCTTCCTATTTCTCCCCTTTTACTGAGACCACTAACATCCTTGCCCCTTCTCACCAAAATAGCTTTGTTTGTTTGTTTGTTTATTTTATTTATATAGCACTATAGACCCAGAGGTAAAAGGGCGCTTTTAGAACAGGTTACAACAAAAACAATATAAATATGATATGCAGTTATACATTTGTGCAGTATGTACATTATATACAGTTTGCCTTATTTTAGTTAAAGTAACCGCAGTGTCGTCAGGCATAGGAGATAGAGAATGGTAAGGTTACTTTTTCTCCAGTAACCAACCGATGACTTGTTTCCTGAATGGATGAAATGATTCAATTGATTTAATGTTCAATGGTAAGGTATTCCATAGTTGAGAGGCAAGGACCGTGAAGCTGGAGACTCCGGCTTTTTTTAAGGTAAATCTGGGCATTGTGAGGCGTAGAGTATTGGACGATCTAGTAACTCTGGTGGCTGAATTCAAGGTGAATTTATTGGTGAGATAGGGTGGGGCTGAATGGGTTAGGGCTTTGTAGGTGAGGCATATGGTTTTTAGGTCAATATTTTGTCGTATAGAGAGCCATTTACAGGATATTCTGGTGGAGGAGATGTGCTCTCGCCTAGGGATCTTTGTGTGAACTCCACTGCCACAGACCCTGTTTCTTTCCTCAGAATAAGAAATGCAAGCTTCCAGGCAAGCATATGTATTCATACGTCTAGGTCTACTCTGAAGGGTACAGCTCTAATTGCAATATGACCTATCACATACCTGCCTTGTATCCATCTGCTGACACCCCAATGTACATAGGGTAGACGGTTTACTTTATCAGCGGTGGCAGGGCACACACCTGGCTCCCCAAATATTAGATAGGCCGCTGTGACCTAGGATTTGTGTTACCTGTGATATATATTAAACGCAGCAATACTGGTGAACGCCCCGCTGTTAACCCCCTATCTCATTCCCAAAGGAGTGTTGTGGAACAAGGGGAATCTGCTTCTGATATCGCAGGGGACTTGCTAAAAGCATGTATGCCCTGGTGCGGCCTCTCTATGAATTCCTGCAGCATCAGGCATTTAGCCCGGTTGCTTGAAGCCACGATTTCTGAAACAGCGGATGCATTGGAAAACATCACAGCCGAAATGCAGGTTATAAGACTAGTGGCCCTTTAGAATAGGATGGTATTTAACATGATGCTGGGTGAGCATGCAGGTGTATGCAAATTAATAGTGTCATCATGTTTCTCCTATATACCTGATGCCTCTACCTCCGAGGCTTCATGGCATTGGCTCACAAATAAATGAGGACACTGGTTCATGGGATATATTGCATTCCATCTGGGGTTTCCTTAGTATATGGGGTTGGAAGACAGGAATGTTGTTTCTTACTGTGTTCCTATTGATTCTGGGTTGTTGCCTCTTTGTTAACTGCCTGCGAGTCTACTGCCAGTGCATAGCCAAATTGTGTGCCCCTCAGCCATCCTCTGTCTCTATGACCAATGCACTCATAATGCAAGACATTACTATACGGAACATGATGCAAATAGATGTAACTGATGCTCCCGCTACCCCTCCGCCTTCTCCCCTCACCGTTAGCGAGGATACTGACTATGTTTCACAAGTGGTTGTCCTGGAAGAACAGATGTATCAGTTCATCCTGTGAGATTGACCCCCCTTGCTCCACGCCTACAGATGACTGTCATTTAGAACGAATGTACCTGTGGGTTACCACCAACCACACAATGCGGCCCATAGGGACTCATTATGAGTCTGCCGGTCCAGAAATAAGGGTGCCGGTAGCAACGTACTGGCACTCTTTGCAGACCGGCAGACTACAACTCTGCTTTCCTGGGCTTGTGTGACTAGCAGGTCTGACCTGCCGGGTCCAGTAGCCCATAAATCAGAGTTGTCACAGAACACAGACACCATTAGCAACAGTACCAGTGCTTCAGTATCCCCACTCAGATGGAGTTGTATGGGGTTCCATGGGAATGTTGAACAACTTTTTCCGCTGCCTGATATCCCGGGTCACTGGGACCTGTAATGTCCTGGTGGCATTGGGATATCAGGTGGCGGTAACAGTGTTTCAGTCCGGCAGCAACATGCCAGCCGTACCTATAATGAGGCACATAGATGGTGGCATGTGTACAAACATTGGGCCATATTGCTGCACCTACATGCCCTCCCATGATAATGATAATGAAACCCTCACACAGACCACAGCAACCTTGAAAGACTTGCACACAAAAACGGTGTATGAGGTGGATGAACCTGAAAGTGACGAGTGGTTGAGTTCTCTGTTCTCCTGGATACCCACTTGGCTGGCCAATGCATTCAAGATATCACTTGCCATAGTAGTGTTCATACAACTGGCCTTCTGTGCTGCAACAATAGCAATAAAAGGTTGCCAAAAGGCTGCTAAAGGAGCTGTTGGTATGGAAATAGTAATAGATATAAATGCTTCTGCACCTGAGTATTCCCACGCAGATGGCCTACTCCATGCCCAGGTAAGAGACAGCGTGTGGCCACAAAAGTGTTGCTAAAGTCACCCCAAGTGGGACGGTTATGCCCAGACGTGGGTCCCGAGTCTGCCGGGCCTAGAGACCCAAGCCACTCCTCACTGATGACGCCCAACAAGGCTGAAACATTTCTGGGGATGCTTGTGGTCTCATGCAGAAGGGATGTGACCTAGCAGTTTGGGCTGGACTGCCCCTTTTGGGGTAGGACCAAGCCTGATTTGCATATGGTTTTCCCCCTTCTGTAATGGCTTGGCAGGCTGAAAAACGATGGTCTGGAGGGTTGCCCAGAGCTTTGCCCGTGGTTATAATTAATTCAAAACCTTCCAGCCATCACCTTTCTGTTTTGCTGAGGTAAGAGACAGCCCCATTACAACTCCAGGTTCAAAATGACTTATTAAACAGACCTGCGCAATTATGTTGTACGCAGGGTATTTTTCAAGCCAGACAGGGAGTGCAGCTATATGACCTGGAGTGTGGATGAACACCTAAGACGTGCAGGTAACCTGAGGGGGGTTACCAATATATGGACTCTCAAAATATCTTATTGGGGGAGGGCACTAAAAGGGGCATGGTGGATGACTCGACCAGAGGGTGGAATGTTGACAGGCAGATGAATATGTCATTCATATCTATGGCCCCTCCCCCACCCAAATATCGCATTGGTGAGAAACGCTAGTCATTTTGGCCCCATCCTAGGCAGATACAGAATAAGCAAACTCACAGTTACATGACACAGGCACATGCAATAGACACAAAGCAAATATGCACTCACCATGAAGAAACACAGACACTAGGTTCAATATGCATTTATACATGAAGAATATGGTGTGCAACCATAAAGATATGAAGAACATAGCATAAGCAATATACAAGAGGAATTGCAACACAAATGATATACGTATATAGCTCTCTAACATAGAAACGCAACAGCAATAGTCAGCCATCCTATTCCAAATGAAAGCAGCAGCACACGTTGAAATGAATGAGAGGCCTTGAGGCTTAATGGAACTGCTGAATTTACTGAAATACAGATCCTTGCAGGGCACAGACAGTACCATCCAAGGTTACTGAGAAATTAGGGTGGATTTGAAAGGCTCGGAGGAGAACAGAAGATAATAATTCCCATGGCAATAAGGCATATTTCTCTAAGATTAATTAAAGAACAACCAGCCTTTGAAGACCAGGTGCAGAGTAATTATAAGCTAAAACCTTCATAATAAACTTATCGACTAAGTCTCTAGTGGCCAGAAAAGTAATAACACACAAGCTCATATTAGCTAAAATCTCAGTAAATACAGGATGAAATAAATTCAGAACATGGTCCCCTCATGCGTGATTCATAATTCAAGAGCACTGTCTATTCATTAGCCCCATACACAGATAGTTACCTGATTTGACTCCCCACATACTCTCAGAAATGCGGCACCAAGAAGACTGGCTACAAAGAAGTCTCTCTGGCTCATGACCTAGGATTAAACGTATCAGGTAATATTATCCCCACCAAAAATATCGCTGTATATATGGTCATCGGAAACGGCCACAGGTGATATTTTTAGGGGGGATAACATTAGGGTTTTTTAGGAGCAGGGGTTGCAGGGGTGTCCCCACTCCTTTTAAAATAATAGGGAGGTTGTGGGGGTGTCCCCCACAGGTTCCATGCCTTAATATCGCCACAAAAATATGGCAATATTTTTTTATGGCAATATTTTTGCGGGGATATTAACACATGGAACCGGATTAAGGCATAGTATCTTATTTAACTGAAAGGAAAACAGTTCCGAGGCCTCTACTCCCATTTGGCTCATGTGTTGATGACCTGTCAGTTGCCCAAGGCTGTTCAGTAAGATGCCAACCAATGAAAACCCCCATGCTAGGCCGCCCATTATATATTATGCCAACCAATAGCTTATTCTAGAGATGACATGTATTCACTATTATCAATTCAGAAGTGGTCTGAGGTGGAGCCATCAGATACTATATCCTATATCTAGTTGATTCTCTTAACGTATTCCTAGACCCCATAGGTTTTTGTAACCAAGATTGTGGTATGATGTCAGTAGTGAGGTATTTTTGATGTATAAACCGTTGTTTTGTATGGAGACCTTTTAGAGCTCCAGGATTTTACTGCATGTATATGCCGTCCCTGCTATATGTGGGTTGATAATTAAGTGGGCTTTGGCTTGCACTTTGACTTTTTGCGTTATTGAGTGCAGGATTTCCCAGCCCCTATGTTCTGCTTAGGCCAAAAGTACAGTCACAGCACCCTCATATGACTCCTGGGTGCAGCCAACCAGAGAACAAGGCACACGCGATTAGCTGGTGGGGCTGCCCTAATCCATCTCCCACCCTTGTTTTCCCTGGTTAAAGGCAGGTGAAAAGTTCCAACCATGGCAGAAATCACACCAGAAAACTACACGGGAACAGCCAGTGTCAATTGGACCGGCCCTGGGTTAGGTTTTGATTCAATGCAGAATTCTGCAGAGTCTGTACCTCATATGTAAGACAAACGAGTCAGTCATACACCTCACAGTGTGGGCCCTTGATAAACTGTAGCAGGTGAAGCAAATAGCAGAGTATTGGCCAATATTAGACAGCAAGGGTGACGACATGACATGAAGAATGTATTTATGCCTGGCAGTGGCGACACAGCTCAAGCGAAAATAAAACGCTAAAATCAGGTTCACCGGGTTGACCGGAGGCACTGCAGGCGGTGTGGTCCTGCAATCCCCAAGATCCAGCCTGATCCAGTTGAGCGCCGCCGATTGAGCTGAGATTTAATTAAATAAATACTGGTCGAAAAAGGTTCTGGATAAGCTGGTATTCTGGTAGGCATGGACCCTTTGGCCGTGAAAAGTCACCCTTCCACCACACGGGCTTTGCCCCTGCAAGTTCCAAGGGAAAGTTAAAATTGCACTGCTGGCACGTCAATAGGCACGTCGTGTGTGGTGAAGGTACACCCTGCGGCTGCAAACAACCGCCCTTCCGCCACACGAGAGGTTAATATTAAAATAGCTGCAAGAACAAACTGTTACAATTGTCTGCTTGTCTGATGTATTTTTGCAGAATGCCAGTGGGAGTGGAATGCCACGCTTCATGGACCAGAAACCATCTCAGCCCAGTTAAATATGTTTCGCTGAAGGGATACGTGTGCACATTTCTGATAGTGTGGGCAGCAATGCATAGTAGTGCCTTCAATCTGGGGAAACCTTTCTCCAATAATGCTAGGCCCATGCCGCTGAATATGATAAGGTGCCCCTGCCATAGCTCTTTTCACATTCATGAATCATTCTTTAATTGACAACAACAATAATTACTGAAAGAAATATAGGTGTTTGATGGATATGTCTTTGTGTTTCTGGGGTGTTGTCAAAGTGCCCTCACTTATTTGTTGCTGCATTTTTTGCATATAAAGGGTTGTCAGAGTTTCGGTTTGAAATGTAGCTTGGAAAAAGGTGGGTGATGGTGTTTTTGGTCTGAGAATTAAGGCTTTTTTTCTTCATCATACTGAGATCAGAGTAATTGACTTTAATACAATATTCTATTTTGACAGAGCATGTTTTTGAAAAAGGTATACAGATGCGCTCAATGGAAGTCATTACTTGGGTTGGGTTGTGTGTTAGGTTTGATGCAATGAAAAGTGTTCTGCATACAAACGTATCTTATAACTTTTATCATTCATGACATAAGCCCCAAATATTCTGAAAACGTTCAACGTGTTATGGTCAATAGCTCGAGGTATAAGTCTAATTGTAGTGTGGAAAAAAAGCAACTCTGTCCAGTCCCCCGCTGCATGTTACCACTAGATTATTAAGACCACGGTTAGTACTTGATTAATGAAAGAGGGCAGATATTAGTTTTAAAGGCGTGCCTTGGATCCCTGTACATTACATTTGTGTCAGGAGGAAGATCCAGTCAACACAGTTAAATGAATAGTTCATGTCGACTCAAGTACGAGACAATGCAGTGCTCTCTAAGGTTGCTTGACCCAAAAGAGAAACAATATCAAAGATATTGCTAGTTATATATTGATTTAAAATAAGACAGGTTAGTATGCAACAGCAGCAGCACTATCAAGGACATCTGATTCGTCCACAGTTGTACATACATTTTGCTTTCACAATGTGTCAAACTAATAGGTCTACTGGCTTCTCCCCCTTTTTTAACAGCGGCACAATAGGTGTGCTGCTAGAAGGCGAGGACTTCCCATTCCAAACAATATGATTCAAATTTAGTAATTCTACCATTAACTACGTGGGGAAAACGTGTATGAGGTTCGTTTTGTATGACACCTGGGCCTGACGCCATACCATTTGCAGGTTGATCAATCACCTTCATGACCTCATTCTCAGTTATGTGTGAATTTTGTTTGGTGAGTGCTTCAGGCATGTTTTTATATTATAGGCATAACATTGACAGGTATGTGCCCATGTGCTAGTACAGAAATACTGGTCGTAAAATAAAATCCTATTAGGGTTTGATTTACAAAGAGTTGCACATTGGCACATCAAAAGAAAAGGAAACTATTCAACACAATTTGATCCTATTTTTCTTCTTATGATAAGAAAGAAATAGAGAACATAGAAAAAATACTGTCAAGTTCCTGAAGTATGGGTAATGCTAGGGATGTGATAGTTTAACTATATCTTGTTCATTATTTTAAATATATAATATGGAAAATGTCTCAATGTATTTCTACAGCAGAAGCGTGTGTTTGACACAACGCATATGTGCCTATGTTCATTTGCATATAGACCCAAAGGGAAATTATTTGTTAAAATTGGAGCAAAACATAGTGTAGATTTGTTGTTGTTTTGTTGTTTTGTTGTTATTGCTGCCTTACGTTCAATGTATTTATCAATATATTTGTCCTTCCTTTACTGAAAATAATAGTAGTTATGTGAATCCTCCCTTATTTACTATTCACCGATTCTGAGATTAGTGGCAATGTCACATTGTCTCCTCTTTTACTTACTCAATAAATTGCCAGTATTCTACTAAAGTTGTTCCTGCTTTTTTTCCTTTGTCTTCTTTCAAGGAATATTTTCATTCTAATTTCTGTGTATTTTGTCATTGTCTTCCACTAACTGAGGTGATGGGATATTCACCCAACATATGCATTACCTCACCAATACCAAACTTAGGCCTGGACAGGGAATATGTTAAGCTTGTCTATAGGAGGGAACAAATCCCAAGATAAATACTTATGTTCCTGTGTTATCGGAGAAGAATGGTATATTTACATTTTAGACTGAACCAGCTACCAACACTTGAAAGAGTGGGAAGTTGGTATGGTATGACGATGGAGCGTAGTTCCAAAGGAACAACAAAGCACCTGGTTCTTGGCTGCACAGCACTCAAGGAAGAACGTCTCAGAGGCCTAGCTATGGAACAGGGCAAGGAGGCTTGCTGGGCTACCCTGATGGGGCGACAAGCACAGAGGCGTATTCTTGCCTTATGCGAACTGATTTACAAAATTTTGGAAAAACTGGCCAATTGGGGGTGGAAGAGATGAGGAATGCACTAGGAGAGGAGGTGGGCAACCAAGCCTCCAAACCAGCCCCCCCCCCACATTGCCTAAAAGGTTCTTGATGAATTAAGGATACGAGATGCCTGAGAGGAATAAGTAAAGGAGTGCAAAGTGGAGCATAAATCCTCCTTCTGTCAGCTTGATTGCTGCACATATCTTCTTGTGGCAATCTGAATCACCCCCCTCTTTTATTCTTCACCCTTTCTTCTCTTCGTTTCCTTATGTTCTTTGTGCAATAACGGATGTGTGAAATGTTACTATTTTAAAGCAGTTCATGTTGTATATTTTTCTTTTTAATTTGTTTGTATCTACTTCTGGATATTAAGAATTGTTTAAAAGAAAAATTGTGAAAGATTTCTTTTGTAGATGGAAATCAAAACACAAATAAATAAATAAATTACCTCACCAATGTGTTTAGGCAATCTGTTGACAAATCAACATCCTTATATCTAAAAAGGAAGTGATTTATATGCCAAGGCAACAATGTTTCTGAATGTACTAAATCTGTTTCTTTATTTCTAAATCTTTTTTAGCAATAGTTACTGGGGTGATATGTCACTAGAAATTAATGATTCAAATGTAGATCCTGTTATTCAGAAATATAAATATGTTTCCAATTGTTGAGTGTGATCTATACCCAGTTGTTATTCATACAATTGTCATGTCCTCCAATTTCATCTAGCAGTATTCAATAGAAATCTGAAAGATGTCCCTTGATTAAAAAAATCTGCAGATATCTCACATAATTTGTCCATACGAGAAATCATGCCATTCACATGTCTATATTATTTTGTGAAAACATTTGTATTTGCGCAAAAAGAAATAAAGTTAAGGTTGCGTTATTATTTTAATTAGATTATGAGTGCAAGTTCCTTCTTCTACTCCATTAGATCTCCTACAGTTTGTGGTCATAGACTATGTGTGTCCAAAAGGAAAATTTCTCAAAGGAGGTTGCAAGGAGAAAGAAGGAGAACATTTCTCTAAACCGGTCCAATAGCACAGCAAAGCCGGTCCAATAGCACAGCGAGTAGAGCGCTCGCTTTGACATTTGTGCAGAGCCTGCTGACGCTGGTTTGAAGACTTGCTGGGCCAAACTCAGCCTTTCATCCTTCTGAGGTCGATAAATGAGCACCAGACACTGTGGGTAATAATAAGCAGCGCTGAGATACCTGACGGTTTGTAGCTCTATATAAATGCTAAATTATTATTATTAGAAATAAGATTTACATTATTTCATAATACAGAAAGAAAAGCCAATTTGAGACGCTTTTGGCATATACATAAAGACAAACAGTAACGTCCTAAATGGTCACTTTGGATTAGAGAACTTCAGGACATTATCCTACTGCATTTCATGGGGAATCATCCATTCTCACAATGGTATTAGATTATATATTTACTTAAATAGAAATAAAAAAAGAGAACCCCCTGTGTCAACCTATCCCAGAAGTCATGAATTCCAAGATAAATGTATTTGCTACTGATTCAAGTTTTTTCAGGAATTATTTGGGTAAATGTAATGGCATGGGCCTGTTCTACAAATAAAAAGGATATGGGAGGACTGCAATTTAATTACGTTCACACTGCTGCCTTGTTGAGATGAAACCGATCCCATTACTTCAAATCTATCTTAACTTTCTAAAGGAGTGTCCCAAAGTCTACCTTAATAAACGTTTCCTGATTGTTTCACAGTGGTTGTTACTGGGTATGTAAATCTATGTACACCAATGTGAGGGTCAGGTACTCACAGTATTGGAAAATAATTGTTGAAGCTAGCACCACTACTGGACTGAAATAGGGGTGCACTCTTTCCCCCACTCTCTTCAATCTATACCTGGCTGACTTGAAAGAAGTATATAACTGCACAGGTATCTATCCAACAAGGCTGGGATTGAAGAGGGAGGGGGGTGGCTTGGATACACAGGCAATCTGCGTATCACTGATTAGGCTCTGGCCTGGCTGACCTCTTTCCTCTCTCCAATCGACCCTCCCAGGTCCAACTTGGGTCCTTCCTACCCTCTAGACATTTCCACTGTATATACAAGAGTTTCCCAATCCTACTACTATAGGAGACTATCTACAAATAAAATTAAATATGGTTGGATGTGTGGAGGTTACTGGAGCATGTCAAAAGATTGCTAGAAACAGGAGACCATGTAGAATATGTGGTACAGGTGTTGGAATTGAAATGATATTATGCCTCCTATCGCAGTATTTGAATGTGTATTGGCCTACGCCAAGTTGTCTAAAAATATCATGTAAATAGACTCCGCGGCAAGGTCTTGACCTTAACGAAAAATTGTGTAAGTCGCCATCTTGGATTTAGCCGCCATTTTAGGTTCTCTTGTAAACTGGAAGTCACCCTGAACATCAAAATGGAGGCCGAATAACATTCTGAGTGAGATTCTGGCCGTTGTGACCTCCGCACACACGAATAATTAATATGCCTGCAGGCCACTTGTCGGGGTCGCAAACTGAGGCCTATCCCTGACCTATGTGTAAATGAACAACTGTATCAGGGAACTGACCAAAATGCATACATTATGGGATTGACCTGGAAAGGAACCCTAGGCCTGGTCTCAAGAATGGTTAACCCGCGAGGGGGTTGGCCAAGGGCTGGATAAAGGATATAAAAGCCGAAGTATTCCAATGTGCGGTCTCTCTACTAATGCATCGAACCTTCATTGAAGTTCGTTACGTTACTCTGAGAGCCGAATAGCTATCCGTTTGTCAATTGACTTTTGGTAACTGTTGTAGCTTTTAAATAAAGCACTTGTATGTCCTTTGTAACCTGTGTTGGTGTGTTTCTTTTGGGCTTCCCAGCCTCATAGCAATTTTTATATTTTCACAGTTGGCGCCCGAATAGGGACCCTCAAGATTGATGCCGGATCATTGAAGGTTGACGCAGACTATCGAACCGGGATCGGACGGTGTGATTCTGCGGGCCCGACCGAACGAGACGCGATACCTCGGCAGCGCTGCACGAGCCGATCCTTGGACGATAGTCGTGTGGTCTGACACGGCATCTTGACGAGGGTTCATTTTTTGAGGCAGGCAGATTTGTCGAAACCACCAAACACAAGGTAAAATTTGTTAGGTAAGTTCTTTGATAAACCGTACGGTCTTCCTTAGGTTTGGTCAGGTGCAGTCGTGACCCGGCTCTTAATTTAACCCTGACAATTTGAATTTGGCGTATTGTGTCTGCAGACACAATTATTGACCAGGTAACACCAATTTTTTGTGAAATGCCTGGGAAATTGTCTAGCTCCTTTAGGGCTCTGTTCCGCAGCGATCGACAATCTTTGGAATTTAGCCGCCCGGCACCACAGGAGGGGTCGCCGGCATGTACTATGTACTGTAAGTATGGCATTGGTAGTATAGTAGTTAATGATATTTGGCACAGACAGACCAGACATGCCTCCGAATTTCAGTGGCCAATCAATGGCAGTTTTGAGATCTCCCGTATTGAACACCTAGAATCGGTCTTGCTAAAAAAGAAGGCTAGACCTGCAGCCTTTGATGTTTTACAGAATTGGAAAAAAGAAGCGTTACAGCAGCTTAAAAGTAGGGATAAACATGCACGCCGTCATAAAACAAATGCCGAAAAAGCGTTGTTATATGATAAATAAATTTTTTGTGAAATGCCTGGGAAATTGTCTAGCTCCTTTAGGGCTCTGTTCCGCAGCGATCGACAATCTTTGGAATTTAGCCGCCCGGCACCACAGGAGGGGTCGCCGGCATGTACTATGTACTGTAAGTATGGCATTGGTAGTATAGTAGTTAATGATATTTGGCACAGACAGACCAGACATGCCTCCGAATTTCAGTGGCCAATCAATGGCAGTTTTGAGATCTCCCGTATTGAATACCTAGAATCGGTCTTGCTAAAAAAGAAGGCTAGACCTGCAGCCTTTGATGTTTTACAGAATTGGAAAAAAGAAGCGTTACAGCAGCTTAAAAGTAGGGATAAACATGCACGCCGTCATAAAACAAATGCCGAAAAAGCGTTGTTATATGATAAATAAAAACATTCCGAATCAGTTAAAAATATGGATAGGGTTTTTCACTTGGAATCCAGAAAATTTACCCCTCTAAAGATTTTCATGTTTCCGAAGAATTAATTGAAAAATTGTTAAAAGTACGCAGGCCTGGTGCCTCTGCGCCGCCTCCGTATGATCCTTTCTTGGGCGCTCTGCCCATTCCTGCTGTTGTTCCTGCTGTTATTCCTGTTCCCCCTGTACAACCTATTGTTCCTAGTCCTCTAGTTGTTGTTCCTCCACCTATCGCACTGCCCCTTCCTTCTGCGCCGATAGTTGCACCTTTATTAAATTTACCTGCACCTCCGCTCCCGAGTGGTCCCGTATTGAATGAAGTTGATCAAGGTGCAGGATCAAAGATAGTCACTCGTAATACTGTTTCTGCAAATAAGAAACATGAATTGTTTGCATGGGCTAAGCACTGTATGGAGAAAGGTGATCAAATTAATGTTTTTTCCACATTATCTAATCTGAACAGTTTTCCCGAGAAAAATGTTTTTATCGAAGCCTTGGGGACTCATTTATGTGTGATGTGGGGTAGATTACAGAATTCAGTTCTTCCACAAGGGGTGAGAGATCTAAATGCTTTGGCACTTTCGAGGGACACAGAGCAGAAAGTACATGGTCATGTTGAAAGATTGTTTGAGTATAGGAAAGACTTTGAGAAAGCACGAGATGAGGATGACGAAGACGACAGTATGTATGTACAGAAATGGTTCCTTCCGTGTCGTAGATCGGCACCTGAGGAAGTACGAATTTGTACCAAAGATGCGATTCGATGGATCTCGGATACATCGATTCCGCCAGATGAAGTGTATGACACGTATAGTCAGTATTCAGTAGAAATGCGAAGAAAGGTAATTCAGGTAATGGTACAGTACCTGCAAGAAGAATGTGTAGGAAAGAAGGTTAGTTGCCGCATAGAATTGTTGGGGATTTGTAAAAGGGCTTTTTCCCCCGACACTTCTTCGGCTGCCTTAGCGCTCGACCTGGCTCTATTGCTTAGCAAGCGGCCGGAGGTACCTATATCTCAGTTGCCTATGAAAGAGGTTCCTCTGACCTTTGTCCCAAAAGTTGAGATTCCCGCCAACGCAATTCGTTCACGTCCCGTTTTCACGACAGGAAGTGAACACTACTTTGCCTGATAGAATTATCGCAAAATGAAAATCTATAATTCCAGAGAAAATAATTATTTGGGACAAGCTTACGGCTTGTGTTCAAGGGAAAACTGAAGGCGCCACCAAATTCTTTAATAGATTCGAGCAGGTATTTTCCGACTTCAGTGGGCAGGATTTGGGCACAGAGTCTGGGAAAAGGTTGTTTGTGGACAAATTTGTGCGTGGATTGTTGCCCGACATCCATTCACAGATTATGTCCTCTGAGAGCGCTTGGCAGGCGAAATCTCAATCTGAGGTTTTGCACATGGCTCAGTATTATGAGAACCGTGTTAATAATGAGAAGGAGAAAAAAGAAAAGAGGAAAGAAGATTTGAAAACCAAAGTATTATTACAACAAATTGTTAGAAACCCCAGGGGAGGCATGACACAGACCAGAGGTCAGTATGTCCCAAAAGGAAATGCTCCTTTGGGTTCTGTGAATATTAATCAATGTGCTTATTGCCGCCAGGAAGGTCATTGGCGAGCACAGTGCCCCGTCCTTCGACAAAGGTCAAACAGTGCATTTGGGAGTATGGGTAGACGACACAGGGGCCGCCCTGGAGCAGGGGGCCCTGATAGAGGTCAGTTTTTGCAAGATCCTCAGCAACCTTTTTCACAGGAAAATCAGACCTCGAGTGTGGACTCGAGGAACATATTTGATCACCCTTCTGCTGCCTACCTTTCTGAAGAGCTTCCTTCTGACGATACTCTATTTCATTAGGGCTGCCCGAAGCAGGGTTTGGAACCTTCACCTATTCCCGTTAATCAGAAAGGCCCCTACGTTGAATTATTAGTAGGGAATAGGAAACACCAGTTTTTGATAGACACTGGAGCACAGAAGTGCTCCATTGATCATTCTCGGGTTCCAAACATTCCACTGTCAGGGCAAACCAATGTTTCCGTAGGGTTTTCTGGTATACCAATTGTTTGTCCGTTTCTTCACCGGTGTCTGTTTCTTTGGGTCCCTTCACGGACCATTGCCCTTTTCTTCTGACTTCAAACTGTGGAGTGAATTTGCTGGGGTTGAATTTGTTAAAAAAATTGAATGCAGTAATTCATTGTTCCTCTGATGGAGTACGGCTGACGGTTTCACCACAGCAATTTCCTAATTCTCAGTTTCTGATTCGACCTTTACCTCCCGAGTTTAGCATTGTCCCGGAATATTTATGGGCGGTTGACGACAATGATGTCGGGGTACTGCAGATTGAGCCTGTTAAGATAGTTTTGAAACATGGAGTTAAACTACCACGTATTCCGCAGTATAAAATATCAGTTGAGGGCGAGCGTGCTTTGAAATGCATTGTCTCTGATTTTGTGCATCGTGGGGTGATCGAGGAGATTACAGGTAGTTTGTGTAACAGTCCGATCTTGCCTGTATATAAGAAAGGCGACAATGCAATCCCATACCGGTTCATAATTGATCTTCGTGCTATTAACAGAGTTGTCGCCCCACAATTTCCAATCGTGCCTGATGTGACGACGATACTAACAATGATCCCCGCTACGGCTACGCACTTCAGCGTTGTGGATTTGAAAAACGCTTTCTTTAGCATCCCTATACATAAGGAAAGTAGATATTTGTTTGCGTTCACCTTAGGGGGACGCTCATTTACATTTACTAGGGCACCTCAAGGGTATACTGAAAGTCCAAGCATTTATAGTAGAGCTTTGAAAGAGCAGCTTGACACCCTTGAATTGCCACCTACTTGTACACTGCTTCAATATGTCGATGATTTGCTTTTGGCTGCAGATTCTGAAAGTGCTTGTAAAGAAGGCACTATACTGTTGCTTGTTCATCTAGCCAAAAATGGTCATAAAGCTTCGCTCAAAAAATTTCAATATTGTTGTCAGGAGGTCGCCTATTTAGGATACCTCCTGTCAAAGGAGGGGAGAAGATTGACACCTGAAAGAATAAAACACATTTCTGGCATGTCTGTTCCAAATACACAGAAGGAAGTCAGAGCCTTAATAGGTATGGCTTCTTACTGTAGGTTGTGGATCCCGAACTTTTCGCTAGTGATAAAACCGATGTTGGCTTTGACGAAGAAGGGCATTTCTCTGCCACTGCCATGGAAATCGGAACATCAACGATCATTTGAGCTTCTCAAAACCGCGTGATGCTCTGCACCGGTTCTGGGTACTCCAAATTATGACAAGGCCTTTGTGTTGTTTGTGCATGAATGTGATGGATGTGCTTTGGCTGTGTTAACACAGGAACACGGAGGGAAGAATAGGCCGTGCGGCTACTACTCCTCCGCCCTTGATCCTGTCGCATGCGCTTTGCCAAGATGTTTGCGAGCTGTCGCTGCCGCTGCCGCGTCTGTAAAACTGAGTGAGGGAATGGTCCTAGGCCATGATTTGGTTTTGATGGTACCTCACTCTGTAGATATCCTATTGAACAAAACCCAAACGCAACACCTCACCTCTGCACGGTTAACAAGGTATGAACTAATTATGTTTGCTCCGCACATTCAAATTAAGAGGTGTTGTGTTCTTAATCCAGCTGAACTCTTACCTTTCCCGCAAAACAGTGTTTGCGGTGGCGAAGAATTACACGACTGCCTGTATACCACTGAGCAAGAAACGAAGGGCAGGATAGATCTTATAGATACTCCTTTGGACAATGCAGAAGGGGAGCTGTTTTGTGATGGCTCCTGCTTCAAACTCTCAGATGGTACATCTACAGCTGCTTACGCAGTTACTACATTGAGTAAAGTTGTTGAAACTAAGAGAATTTCGCATAACTCCGCGCAGGCCGCAGAGATTATAGCATTGACCCGAGCTTGTGAACTCTCCGAAGGGTGTATAGTAAATATATACACCGATAGCCAGTACGCCTTTGGGGTGGCTCACAACTTTGGGAGCCTCTGGTCGGAAAGAGGGTTCCTGACCTCACATGGGACCAAGATTCAGCATGAACCCTTGATAGTGCAATTGCTCTCGGCACTCTCACTCCCTAGGCAGTTAGCGATCATGAAGTGTGCAGCCCATCGTAAGGTCATAGATGATGTGGGAAAAGGGAATGCTTTTGCGGACCTGATAGCCAGGCAAACGGCCACAGACCTTAGCACGGACATGTATGCTTTGAGGGAAATAAAAGATGCTTATATAATGGATGAAGGTATTGGGTCTGTGCGAGATATTCAAACTGATGCCACAGCAGAAGAATCTAAAAGGTGGCCGAAGGAATGGGGAAACTAGATGATGATGGGTGTTGGGTAGATACATCTGAAGGAAAATGGTTACTCCCTGATTCATATGTATTGGCAATGGTTACGATGGCACACAGTCCTACACATGTGTGTGCCCAGCAGATCACGAAAATGTTAGAACAAGTTTGGGTGAATAACAAGATTCTGGAGACTGCAAAAAGACATGTTCGAAATTGCATGATCTGCTTACAGCACAATGTGGGTAAGGGGACAGTAACTCCAAGGGGAAGCTTTGGGCCCCCTTCTGTTCCCTTCGAGGTCATTCACTTTGATTTTATTGAGATGGAACGATGTAACAATCTGAAATATGTTCTTGTAATTATTTGTGCCTTCAGTAAATGGGTCGAGGCTTTCCCCGTTAAAGATGCTACCGCCATGACCACTGCAAAGATTATGGTAAAAGAATTCTTTCCTCGATTTGGGCTCCCAAGGGTAATTTGGTCGGATAATGGTCCTCATTTTGTTGCAGCAGTAATTTTGCAGATATGCACAGCTTTACGTATTGAGAAACGATTTCACTCAGCTAGACATCCTCAAAGTGCTGGGTTGGTGGAAAGACATAATGGTATCTTAAAGAATAAGCTTGCAAAAACATGTGCCGATACCAAACTGAAATGGCCAGATGCCTTACATATTGTATTATTGGCTATGCGTACCACACCTCAAACTAAGACTGGGCTTTCTCCATTTGAGATAGTGATGGGGAGACCTGCTAACATTTGGGGTCTCCCAAAACCTAAAGCCCTGAGGGAGGTGGAAAATGTATTGCTTGTAGACTACTGTAACCAGTTAACTAAAAACCTGTATTTCATTTATCACCAGGTGCACTCAGCTTTACCTTACGTTTCACGGGCCCAGGACACGATATACAGCCTGGAAGTTGGGTCCTAGTGAAGGCCTACGAAAGGTCTTCCTGTCTCGCTCCTCGTTGGAAGGGACCCTACCAGGTGCTGTTGGTCACCCGGACAGCAGTGCGGGTGGCGGGGAAGAAACACTGGATCCACGCGACGCATGTCACGAAACTTCCTCACCCGATGCCAGACGTTACAGAAGAAGCAGAACCCTTCGCTGATGCTACAGTCTCTGATCTTGGAGTAGCAATCAGCGCTGTGAGTGCGTCGGAGAATCTCTCTGAGCCCGTGGAGCTTGGGGAACAGTCCATTTCGTCTCCGCACTCTCTTGAAAAATCACTTCCGGAAAACACTGTTTCAAGCTCTGCGACTTCCGTCGCCTCCGATACGTTGCTCCCCTCAGGAAGTGACGACACCTTATTTTCGGACCAAACAATCTTGGGTACCACCAGGTACAACCTTTGACGAAGAAAATAGAACTACGGCACGGGTTTTCCGTGCATTTGGAAAAAGGAAGTGATTGGAAGTTTTCTTTTGTATAAGAAAGTTTCTGGTGAACAAAAAGGGATTCTGCCGGCTAGGGTTGGGAAGGACTAAGAAATCGCGCGACCGAAGCGTCGCCAGCAACGAACATTGGGGTCGTCGATTGAGGAACTACAATGCCTGCCACCTCCACTGCTGCTCCCCGCACTGGACTTGTGAATAAAGGGGTGACCAACTTGGACAATGAACGATGTGCCTGGGCCCCGAAAACGTACTGCTGTGTTTTGATAATGATAATTGTTATTTTTGCAATTACCGCTGTAGGACTTTGGTACTTTGAAGAAATCTATCCTCTATAACCTCTACTACCGACCGAGATTGTACCAACTGCTTTGACTCCCTCTGTACACCTTCACACTCTGTCCCCTAGAGACTCCCAACATAGACAAAAGTATCATAATAACACTCTAATGATAGTAATGAATGCAACGCATGCCATTTTTAATAAGAGTAATTGTTGGATTTGCACTCATTTACCGCAACATGGGAACAAGGGACTAGGATGGTATATTCACCCTTTACCTTTAACGACTGCTTGCTATGCCTCTCTTAGAGCACTATTCTTTGGCCATTGGAATGATAGCATCTCAGGGAATTTCGATGGAACTAATTTGAATGATTTCGAGAAACGTGAATTAACTCCCCTGGGATGCTCGCTTTTTGCAAATAGAAGTAGACCTAATGTTGCTTCTATTAGGCCGTCTGATAAACTATCTCTTCCCTTTCAAACTTTAATTTCCTTTAAAATGTCTCCGATAGGCAATAAGGACGCCGTGCCTCCTTCCTACTCTATAAATCATAGCCCTGACTCGGTCCCCTTTTGTGTACAAAGAAATGGCACTCGGCCAATGGGAGATTTTGAAGGTTGTATGAACATTGTAAATTTGACTGGAGAAAACAGGCCTCTGTATGTAGGGGGGCCTGTATATTTTGTTTGTGGTAGTTTAGCATTTCCCTGGTTGCCCAAGGATTGGTAGGGAACCTGTTATTCAGGAATCCTGTTACCCGGGGTATTTGTAGCTAGTACATTGGAGGTTTCTAAGGCTCGCCCATGGCGGGACAAGAACGGAGATACCCCTGGGCAAGTATTGGGAGATATGGCAAAATCAGTTGTCTCCTTTTGGGGACAAATAACAAACTCTGAGAACATTAGGGAATTAGCAAGGGTACTGGAGAGAATGATCAACCGGACCACGGACATACTCTACAATATGACATTAGAACAAAAAGCAATAAGATTGGTAGCACTCCAAAATCGGATGGCATTAGATGTCATTTTGGCGGAACGAGGTGGGGTATGCAAATTGGTGAGGTCCGCTTGCTGTGTTTTCGTACCAGATTCCTCGCCGACAATTTCTAAAGCAATACAGAACTTGCATATTCTTAGTTCTGAAGAACATATCCCTGTAGGAGATTGGAATCTTAGCACCTGGTTCTGGGATTCTTTACAATCTTGGGGTTGGAAGGTGCTTTCTGTTATTTTAGTTATTTTGGGGATCCTGCTATTCCTTTGTTGCTGTTTTCAATGTCTTCCGAGTATATGTGGAATGCTAGGGGGATGTTGTGCCCAAGCAGTGAGCACAATAGGGCATAGAATATATGCCCCAATACAGCATCCAAAGAGTTTGTGTTACAAGAAGTTCTGATGAACGACCTAATGGCTATAGATATTACAGACAATGATTCGGGATGTATGGCTGACAGCACATGGAGTTATTTGCAAAAGTATTAGAAATGATATTAGCACTTGGCATGGGCCAAAAGGAGGGTCTGTTGGAATTGAAATTATATTATGCCTCCTATCGCAGTATTTGAATGTGTATTGGCCTACTCCAAGTTGTCTAAAAATATCATGTAAATAGACTCCGCGGCAAGGTCTTGACCTTAACGAAAAATTGTGTAAGTCGCCATCTTGGATTTAGCCGCCATTTTAGGTTCTCTTGTAAAGTGGAAGTCACCCTGAACATCAAAATGGAGGCCGAATAACATTCTGAGTGAGATTCTGGCCGTTGTGACCTCCGCACACATGAATAATTAATATGCCTGCAGGCCACTTGTCGGGGTCGCGAACTGAGACCTTGTCCTATCCCTGACCTATGTGTAAATGAACAACTGCATCAGCGGAACTGATCAAAATGCATACATTATGGGATTGACCTGGCAAGGAACCCTAGGCCTGGTCCAAAGAATGGTTAACCCTCGAGGGGGTTGGCCAAGGGCTGGATAAAGGATATAAAAGCCCAAGTATTCCAATGTATGGTCTCTCTACTAATGCATCGAACCTTCGTTGAAGTTTGTTACGTTACTCTGAGAGCCGAATAGCTATCCGTTTGTCAATTGACTTATGGTAACTGTTGTAGCTTTTAAATAAAGCACTTGTATGTCCTTTGTAACCTGTGTTGGTGTGTTTCTTTTGGGCTTCCCAGCCTCATAGCAATTTTTATGTTTTCACACAGGAACCATGCACAGCACTAGACACTATTTTACTGAGTGCATTATGTTAAATGATAAACGAAGAAAGCATCTAATGGAATATGGTAGTATTGAGCCGATCGAACAGGATTCATTTGCTATTTGGAAATAATATGACAGGCAACGACCCATCAATCATATACCATCTGGCCCAATTATGGTGATCTATTGAAATGTTCCTTATGAAATAAGTAACACAGGTATTGATCACACATGCAGTAAAGACCAAATTATTTTGGATTCAAGGTGCACTGGAATCAGCAACTAAAAGGAAGTTGCGGTTGAAACAATAATCTGACCTGATGTGGTGACGAAGGAGTTGCTATTTTTAAACATTATTTTGCCCTTTTTGCACACATGTATACATTATTTTATGATGTATATCTGAATTGAATGAATTAAATGTATTTGGATGTTTATGTTGTTACCTTTTTTCTACTTGTTTCTATTCTATACTTCTTATGTATTATACATATGATGTAATTTATATATGAAAGGACTTAAATATAAGACCATTTTGCTGAATATATAAAACAAATATCATGGTATGTGTCTTGTGCATTACATAACTTTTAAGCCACCTTAAATCCCCCTATTTTGTAACCTGAAAAATTCTTAAATGCAATAATTCTATAATTTCTTATGTACCATTCTTGCTCGTAATTGTGGATGAGCAAAGAAATGTTATCAGTGTATTGTAACAAGGTTAACAATAACTCATGTGACAGTATCACTAAATAACAATGTTTTATCAGGATCAAACATATAAAGAAAGGCAATTGGGACTCTGATTGTAGAACTGGTGTCTGTATGCTTACCTTCAACCTAGAAAGGGGCTCTCGCCTCCCTGAAACATGGTCCCTACTCGCAAAGGTTTTTTGTTAGAATTGGCCAAATCCAGACAGGGTTTCCCTACTGTCTATTCTTGCCCTGCTCTGTAGAACCCTAAAAACTCCAGCCTCATTTATCTCTCTCACTTTCTGGACTTTCTAGGTTATCAAAACTGGGATAGCCTCATTTTCCCTCCGTAACCTTCATTTCTGTCGATAGCCTTGCAACTATTATTGTCACTCTTCCATCTAACCCTGCTCTCTATCCTTCCTTTGAGCCCTCGCTCTCCTACCTCTACTCTCCTCCTCCTCCCTCCTGATCTTACTCCACCTCTCAATTCGCCTGTCTCTATTTCCCCACTCCTCTGCTCTTATGCTGCCTCTCTCTTCTCCTATCACTACTCTCTTCCTCCTCATGTCCTCATTCTGCCTCCTTGCACCTTCACACTCACACACAGACATACAACAAAATTGGTACCACTTTCTCAATCTCAACACCTTACCTTCCACTCTCTCCAAACACACCAGTACTCTCCTACATATCCTTCTCCATCTGAATAAAGACTGAGTCTCTTGAGTTTGTATACCCCCCTGCCTGTCTCAAAAGCTCAATAAGATCTCAGCAGTCCGCCTGGTCCAATCTCCATCTTGTTTACCACAAACACCTCAAATCTCCTACAGTTGCGGTCTGGAATTCTTCTTAGAAATCCTCATAAGGGCCCTTGGACCTCGCCACGTTTTAGGCTACATTTCCTTCCAACTGACTATGTGATCTCTAGTGTGGTTTGCTCTCTGTTCTCCTCCTGTTTCAGGTCAGTGAATGTCAATATGGATCTTGAGGAGTGTTCCCTGCTCTCCCTCACCACAGTGCAAGTTTGGGGACCCTCTGGCAGACATTGGGTCCCGATTAGTTTCCATGAATTGTATGGAAAGTCAATTTTCCACATGGAAATTCATTCCTCCTGGTCAGAGCCTGGGTTTTGCCTTTGTCCCCAGGTGAATTGTGGTACTTGCAATCCTTGTTGTTGGTCTCTGGAAGGTGCTGCTCCCTGAGATCCACTATTCATTTCAGTGGTGTGAGGAAGGCAGTGCGTGCTGGTAGCTATAGTCTCGGGTCTTGTTTTAGTACACCTAGCTGCTCTGAATGGCATGACTCTGGGTAACCACCTGATAGATTAGAAAGCGAGACCTGGTTAGGACAGAGGTACTCTGAGAAGAATGCCTTGTCAGAAAATGGACCGCAAATATGATACATTTTCTCCTGAACAGCTTTTTAAGACCTTTGAATGGATACCTTTGCCTTAAATGTTGTTATTGCTGAATTGACCGTTTCTGATAAATGTTCTCCATCTGAGCGGACCTCAGTCTTAACACAAGAGTTTTTCTTTATCTGAAGAATTTGTACAGACTATATGAACTGTAAGTAAGGCATGGTATCAAACAGCAAGACAGACACACGTGATCACAGTTCAAGGGTGTTTATTGAACTTCAATTAGGTTTGAAAAATGCCTATCTAATCCTAAATCTAAAGATAGGAGCAAGTTACGACCATCAAATAATAATAACGCAGTCCTAGTCGAGTCTGTCAAAATTAAAGGGCCTATACTAATAAACCTATTGCCAATCCTTACTTCGAAATACAAAAAGTGTGGGAAACAATGCTATGTAAAAAGAAATGTGTTCAAGAAATTATATGCTAGGATATTCATGCCGTTGGCTTCCCTTCCCCACGTTTTCAGCACGGGACAAGGCGGCACACTCAAGCATAGCACCCTCTGGCTTATCTAGCACGAGGATGCGGTTCAAAACCTCAACATCAGGGCCTTCTGTGTCAAAGTCTCTTTTGCCATTCAAAGTCTCTTATTTCAGAGGGCTTGATGCAACACAATAAACATTAAAGTTCTGTTCTTCTTAGGATTTCACATATACAATTTCTCTGGTGATTTACTGTTCACCGCAGGACCCCTCTGCCTGGCTGAAACCCACTTTAACACAAAACCTTCTAGGTGATTTATTGTTCACACTGGGTCCCCCTCCGCTGGGCTCAGACCCACTTTAACAACAAAACCTGGTCTCCCTCCGCCGTGATCGGACCAAATTTATCTACTTTTCCAAGCTTTCTTTATTTATCAAAAATGTAACACTTTCGACTGTGTGTGGGATTTTGCTCGACCCGTTGCAGGACCACTTTGATTCACAATTACTAGTTCTCTTCTTGATATAACCTTTTCTCACTTTCACTTTTGCCACTTCTCAGCTGGATACCTTACAGAGACCTTCCATTGTGCACCCACGTGATGCTGGACCACTCTGTCAAAGGTATTGTATCTTGCTTTTAAAGTTCAATCACTCATCAGCAGTTCAATTTTACTTGTGTCTCTTATTACATGCATTTTAACAATTTTCATTCCAGCACTTGCCATGCAATGTTGCTGCTTGCAACCTTCACTTCAAAACAGACCTGTCTTGTATCGGTCTCCCGAACTTACGAGGCTGTGTTGATTTCACTGATGCTACTTTGCTTTTGGAGCCAAGGACGGTACCATGGTGGCTGGTGCTTCTCCCCGCCTTCATTATTGACGCTGGAGGGCCCCGGGTGTCTCCGACACACAATGCAGGATTCTTCAGCCCGGTTTGCTGGTCTTACACTTTCTATTCTCAAGGTGTCTGGAAAGTAACGGTTCCTTGTCGAAAAAGGTCAAGGGAACTTCCCTCATTGCGATCCCCTTCTGTTTTGCTGTCTTTCTTCTTTCATTAAACTGATGTCTCAAAACTGCTGTTTCCTTGTGTGCTTGGCCTCACCTAGAGTGTGATCTCATGCTCTGTCTTTTATCCATGTGGGGAAGCTTAATGGAAGTCAGGTGTGTATGATGGTCAGTCATTTCCTGACCTCGGCTGACCATTGTATTGGGACATGTCAAGTATACCGCTCAGGTGTTAGTTTGTTTTCTCCCATAACAGGCTGTCCGTGAGAAAGTGTTTGTGTTGTAAAAGGGGATGGGGGTAGAGTTCCTAAATATCCTACAGGGTAGGATGGGGTAAAGGTGCACTTCTTCTCTGTGGGAAAATTAATGGGGCTAGGTTGGAAACAGTGTTTTTGTTTTCTTAATAAGCATTTCACCTTTTAACGAATTTGCCCCAAAATGTACAGTTTGGAGGGGCCCGCAACAAGGTTTTTGGGAAAATATCATCCGAGTCCATCAAGCAAGTGAAATGTTTTTGGCAATAGATTTTTGAGAAAATTCTATGCACACAGGCTTCACCTACATATTGTCTTAACTTGATAGAACAATGGAGTATGTACTATAGGAAAGTGTAACCAATATTTTAAAAAGGTGGGATAAACCCTGGCCTTCAAGTCAAATTCCTAAATGTAAAATGTCTAAAAAGCTGCTTGTTATGGTTTGACTGTTCATTGGATAATCTAGCAAGAAAACACTTAAAGGCTGTGTGTCACCAACATGTTTTTATATTTTAGAAAGTGGCCCAGGATCTCAAAAGATAAAGGTTACAAAAGATATTTCAACAAAAGTTGTAAAGATTGGTATTTCAAAGAGAGAGCTTTTATGAACCCCTATATTTCCAATCAAACATGCATTATTTAAAGAAACCTGGAAGACAGTGAGTAACAAATTTGAAGCCCCTACACAAATGCCAAATGTGAAGTATCCACTGAAATTGTTACAATCGCAAATGCAAGGTTCTTCTGTAATGACAAATGTATGCTATAATTGCTGTGGGTGAATATTCAAAACTGGATTTTCCCTCATTTGAATCTAGACAGACCTCATGCAAATATTCAAATCCTTATTGACCATCACTGTGATTATTATTATTATGGTATTTTGACCACAGATCTAGCTTCGAGAAGCAACAGAGCACTTTAGAGAGGTATACAATACAGATGTATGACGGAGCACTTTACAGAGGTATACAACAGTAAAGATGCATAACAGAGCACTTTCTAGAGGTAACAACAGAACAGATATACATTGGTGGTAGGATACAGAGAGGCACAGTAGAGGGCTACAGCTGTAATGGGTGGCAAGGAGGAGAGGGGCAGGTGTCATCTAGCGAGACAGGTGGTGTGAGGGGTGACGTTATGGCCTTGCTTTTGAGGAAGAGAGACTCCTTGACGATGTGGGTATTATTATGGTATTTATTGAGCGTGGACCTAGCTTCGAGAAGCAACAGAGTGCTTTACAGAGGTATACAACAATACAGATATATAACGGAGCACATTACAGAGGTATAAAACAGTATAGATGCATAACAGAGAACGTTTTAGAGGTAACAACTGAACAGGTATAAAGCAGGGGTAGGATATAGAGGATCCCAGAAGAGGGGTACAGCTGTACCAGGTGGCAGGGAGGAGAAGAGCGGGTGGCGTCTAGCGAGTTAGGTGGCGCAAGGGGTGATGTTATGGCCTAGGTGTTGAGGAGGAGAGACTCCTTGAAGAGGTGGGTCTTGAGTTCTTTTCTGAATTGTAGGAGTGTGAGGATAAGTCTGATGCTGACGGAGAGGAGGTTCCAAAGTCTTGGGGCGTAGGCAGAGAAGGCTTGCTTTGTGGTCCTTTCCTTTTTGCAGTGGTGGATTTCTAGTCTGCATGTGTCTTGGCTTCTGGTAGTGCGCTGTCCACCGGAGATGCTGAGTTTTTCCGCGAGGTAGCTGGGTGGCTTCAGGGCAAGTACTTTATAGATGATGCAGCAAGACTTGAAGGTGATTTGTGCATCTATTGGGAGCCAGTGAAGGTCGATGAGGGCCGGGTGATGTGGTAATATCTGCATAGACCCTTGATGAGGCATGTAGCAGCGTGTGGGACACTTCTCAGTGGCCCAAGTGAGGATGACCATAGGTCTTCGATGAGTGCATTGCCCCCATCCAGGTGGGATAGGACCAGTGCTTGAACAGTGGATCTAAAACTGTCCGGAGGGAGGAAGGGCTTGACTTTCCACAAGAGGGAAAGCTGATACCAAGCTGTCTGAGTTTTCTTAGCTATATTTGTCTTGAAGGAGAGGTGTTTGTCAATGTGGAACACGAGGGACTTCATACGAATTAATCATGGACACTGGAAATCAGGCCTTGGATGTCTGGTCATCATTGTGTGGGGGAGAGTGTTACAGTGTACATCCACTTGCACATTCACTCAAACAGTGTGACCAGAGCTGCACGGTCAATATTACCGCAGGTGCACCACTTGCATACAGTTACAGAGTGGGTGCTCTTAGTAAAAGCTTCTATTTACCTAATGGGGCTCACACCAAGGCATTTGGTGATCTGGTAGTTAAATCTCCTCTCACACCCTGCTAACAAGTCTATGGTGAACATCATCAAGCATGCACAATGCAGGCTTTCTCCTTGTGTAGGGGAACAAGCTGGAAGTGATACATGTTTGAGAAGTGGTTCATGGCATTGTACCGTACGATATGTTCCCACATTTTGAAAAGGGAAATAAACTTTTTGCTGTAAAAATTGTGCTTGTTTATCTGTCTATCCTCAACTGTTTGCACAGAGAAAACATTTAAGATTATTAGCATGCACACAACAAGCCATAGGGAATTGTGTAGTAGAGAATAAAGTTGACATTTCCCTTCTGATGAGACATGTCCTTTCAGGTCATGAAAATAAAATGCTCCATATTAACATGAGTGCTTGTCCTGAGGCAATCGGTGTGCCGATGGATTCTTTAGCTGCCTGAGCACCAGGGCACTGCATACAATCAAATGTACTTAATCAAACTCAATTGTAGGTTTACAAAAATGTTTCATGCACCAAACATCTTTAAATAGATATTTGCCATGGGCTTTACCAGGAAATTGTGCATATGCAAGCAACAGCATCATTTCAGCAAGCAATTAAATCACACCAAACTGTACAATTAAAACTACATGTATAATAGAATACTGACATATTTTACAAAAGTGAAAACAATTTCAGTTCATCACAAGAATTATTTCCAGCTTGATGTGTGATCTACTAACCAGAAATTAGAGCAAGTGAGAAACAGGATACTGGCTGTATAATTTTTATTGTATACTGGGGGAGTGACGTGGCACACCCCTATATGCTAATATCTTAACTAAACCGGGTGATAGCAACCGGTATGACTCAGAAATTCTGTATGGCCTTGAAATTGGTCAATTAGGGGGAAGCCACGTCATTCCCCCTGTGTCGATGCGCTGGTTGAAGGCACTGCACTCTGTGATTAGAAGGAGCAGAACAGCGGCACTTCTGTCAGCGTGGTGCTCCGTCTCATCAAAGGAGCGCTGCGCTTAGTGCCCTGGCACCAGCGCTGCTCCCCACATTGCCCAAGCACTAAATCCCCTGCCCTCCCCATTCCTTATCATAATCTGACAAGAGATGGTTGATTCCACTCCCTTAAGCTTTGCCAGGCCGCATCTAGCAGAAGCGGACCGGCTTCTCCAACTTTACTGCCACTCATTTGCCTTGCCGGGTTGCGCCACGGCCCGGCTGAGAATTAAACCACTCCTTCCCTCCTTTATTACATTGTATGTGGCTGCCAGGAACCAATCCAGGCATATTGGGCCTCATTACAATTTTGGAGGTAGCCTTGCTGGTAAAACCGGCAGGCCGCCGCCAAACCTGTGTTTTTTTCCAGCACCGGCGAATGGGCAATTACTGGGTCTTTACGGCCCCGCTGGACCTGGTATTTGCCCATTCGTGGGCACCGGAAAAAAATGCTCCTCATCCCCATTTGAGCCGCACAGGACTCAATGGGAATGCGGAGGACGGATGCACCGGCACCATTCAGAATGGTGGCGGTGCATCTGACATGCTCTGCTCGCAGGTGCCGGTATGCCGGCCACACCAGTCCTGGCGGGCGGGAAGGCACCCGCGAGCAGAACTTGTAGTTTGCCAGTCCGGTAACAACGGTACCGGCAAGCTTACCGGTAGCATTGTTACCGGACCAGCAAAGTTATAATGAGGCCCATTGTCTTTTTTTGTCTTTACGCCATCGCCTTACAGCTTTATAGACCAGGTTGTACGGGTAGTTATGGGCCCTGAAGACTTTGGTAAACAGCATTGCTCCGCTACACTCAGGCCTTAAACTCGGTCTTCAGGGTGCAAACTTCCTGTACGGCCCTTGGGATAGGTCTATAAAGCTTAATTAGAGACCTAGAAAATGGTAATGACGCCATTTATGAGTGTGATGACAATTATACTGCTCTTCGGGGCTACAGGGATGATTAGTGTCTAAACTGCTTACTCAGCCCCACACTACTACTAAATCAGAAGTGATCCCAATCATAAAAGTAAAACAGACACAGCCCGATGGTTATTACTCCTTCGCCTTCTGTGGTAACATGGGCTGTGGGGAAGCTATACTCTCAGGAGGGGTGTGATATGATCACAGAAGTAACCAAAACCGCATTAGTACAAAGACTCCAAAATAAAGAAATGCGTTCTATAAAAATATATTCTTTTATTTTGACAATGAAAATGAAAATAACTAGCTAGAAAACACATCAAAACCCACTCCTGTGTAAAGAAGACAGAAAATACAGAACTGAAACAGAATAGTACTCTGGTTATGATATGATGTGGAATTTAAAACGTGTCTGTGAACAAGTGTTTCTAGGCGTGACAAGACAAGGAGGGGGAATCAAAGGGAGGATAAAATAATGCCTTGTGTCATTCAGATCACTCAAGTGCGGGGATAGGGAAGGGGACAAGCACCAGGGGGGGAGGGGAAGGGGGAAGTGCAGTTAACTCACAAGTACAGCCAGCGGGTGGCTCTAAGTGCAGAGAGAAGGGACTATAGGGTTGCAGATACAGACCCTTAAGTGCTGGGGAGCCCAGAGACAGTGCAAGGGCAGCTGGACATGCAGGAGCCTGGGCCCAATTACAGAGGGTGACCAGTTGAGCAGGTGACCAGTGGGAGGAGCAGTCAGGTGCATCAGCAGGGGAGAGAAGAAAGAAAGCGGAAACGAAAAGGAAGGTCTTGAGTTGGTTCCAGAACGGGAGGTAGTTCTGCTCAAGTTTGAGAGAGGCAGGGAGGCTGTTCCAGAGGGAGGCCCCAGCCAAGGAGATAGATCTGCCCCCCAACTCTCTGCTTGGAGAAGCATCTGACCCTTAGAGAGTTGAAGGTGGATGAGCGGAGAGCTTGAGAAGGAAGATGTTTTGGAAGAGAAAGTTGGAGGTAGAGTGGTCCCAGGCCCCAGAAAGACTTGTGGATGATGCAGAGGGTCTTGAACTTGATCCTTGCATCCATGGAGTGCTAGTGAAGGGATTTCAGAGCTGGATGCAATCCCTGGGCTTGAGGCCACAGACAAGTCTCACAGTCTTGTTCTGGATAAGTTGTAAAGGTTGAAGAGTAGAGGCAGGAAGTTTTGGAAAGAGGCTGTTGCATTAGTCCAGCCTAGAGAGGACCAGAGCTCTGGAGACAGTGAGCTTTTTGGGGAAAGTGAGAAAAGGAAGAATACCTCTAAGGAGGTGTAGCTGATAGTTTGACTTCTTAGAGACATCAGAGATGTGAGGAGAGAAGGAGAGGCTGTAGTCGAAGATGCCACCAAGGTTCTAAGCCTCACAGGAAGGAGCCCAGAGTGGGTGGCCAGAGGGAGAGAGAGAGAGAGAGAGAGAGAGAGAGAGAGAGAGAGAGGAAAGGAGGGAGCGGGTGTCTCAATGAGGAGGATCTCAGTCTTACTGGCATTAAGGCAGAAACCATTGGCGGTACACCATTCCTCAATTGCGGCCAGACAGTCTGGTATGAAAGAAGAAGCAGAGGTGGCTGAGGGGAGCCTGAAAGGGAGCTGAGTGTCATCCGCATACATTAAAAATTGGAGCAGAAAGTAGCAATGCAATGGGAAAGTGGTGCCAGGTAGTGGTTGAGGAGCCAAGGAGAGAGGTTAGAACCCTGGGGAACACCACAAGTAAAGAGAGAGATGGGAGAGAGAAAGGACCCCAGTTAGACCTGAGAGGGTCGGTCAGTGAAAAAAGAGGTCAACCAGGCTAGGGCCTGATCAGTAATGCCAAGGTTGTCACGGAGGTTGTCATGGTTGACCATGTCAAAAGCAGAGGATAGATCGATGAGAATGAGGACAGAAGGGAGATTAGAGTCAGAATTGGAGAACAAGTCTTCACAGGTGATCAGGAGAGCAGTTTACATGCTTCCAGCAGCTCTGAAGCCAGACTGTTGGTCATGGAGGCAACCAACAGATTCAGTATGTAGATTAAGCTGGGAAATGGCCATCTTTTCCAAGAGTTTGCCGAGGAAAGGAGTAATGGAGATCGGGCGATAGTTAGCCAGAGAGGAAGGATCGGCCGAGGGCTTCTTTAGAAGGAGGTGCACACGAGAGTGCTTAAGTGGGCGGGGGATGTTCCAGTGGCATAGGAGTGATTGCACAAATCAGCCAAGGCTGGAGCAAGGGTGTCGATGTGGTCCTTGATGGTTCTGGATGAGCAGGGCAGAACCTGCTTTGAAAAGATTTTCATAGATCAGACTTGTCTAGAAACATCGTCAGGGGTGAAAAGGGGAAAGCCTTGTGGACGATGCAGAGGGTCTTGAACTTGATCCTTGCAGCCATGGGGAACCAGTGTAGACGTTTCAGGGCTGGAGAGATATGATCCCAGGGCTTGAGTCCAAGGACAAGTCTTGCAGTCCTGTTTTGGATAAGTTGTAAAGGTCAAAGCGTAGAGACCGGCACATTTACAAAGAGGCTGTTGCAATAGTCTAGCCTAAAGCAGACCAGTGCTCTGGAGACAGTGAGCTTCTGGGGGAAAGTGAGAAAACGCAGACTACCTCTGAAGAGGTGCAGCTGATAGTGTGACTTCTTAGAGACGTCAGAGATGTGAGGAGAGAAGGAGAGGATGGTGTTGAAGATGACACCAAGATTCGTAGCCTCATAAGAAGGAGCAGGAAGAGGGCCCAGGGTGGGCGGCCAGAGGGAGAGGAAAGGAGGGCGCAGGTGTCCCAATGAGGAGTATCTCAGTCTTACTGGCATTAAGGCAGAGATCATTGGTGGCACACCATTCCTGAATTGCGGCCAGACAGTCTGGTATGAGAAAAGGAGCAGAGGTGGCTGAGGGGAGCCTGAAGGAGAGCTGGGTGTCATCCACATAACACTGCAAATTAGAGCTGAATGTAGTGGGCAAGAGGGGTCAGATAGTGGTTGAAAAGCCAGGAAGAAACGTTAGACCCCTGGGGAACACCACAAGCAGAGAGAGAGATAGAAGAGGTAAAAGATCCAAGTTGGACCTGGGAGGGTAAATCGAGGAAAATGAGGACAAAAGGAATGTTAGAGTAAAGATTAGAAAGCAAGTCTTCACGGTGTTCAGGAGAGCAGTTTCCATGCTTCTGGCAACTCTGAAGCCAGACCGGTAGTCGTGGAGACACCCAGTATGCCGATCAAGCTGGGAGATGGCCAGCTTTTCCAGGAGTTTACCCAGGAAAGGAGTAATGGAGATCAGGCGATAGTTAGTCAGAAAGGAAGGATTGGCAGAGGGCTTCTTTAGAAGGGGGTGCACAAGGGAGTGCTTAAGGGGCTCATTATGAGAATGGCGGTGTGGGAACAAGTTGGCGGTAATGGAATTACAGCCACTTTTCCCGTTCTTCCATACTACAAGTATGGCCCTGCAGTGGGCCTTTACATCCAGCATAATGCTAGATGGAAATCCCTCTTTATGCTGAAAATCGACAAAATCGGCAGAATTACCACAGCAGTAGTCCCACCAATGGTAATTCCGCCAAAAATCCCCTGTAGTGTCCAATGGGCTCTGGAAAAATGGGAATTAACTCAGTCAACACCACTTGTAATCTAGCAGTAATTCCGCTGGACCATGTGGCAGTAACAGTAATTCCGTTGGGTGGTATTCTGGCAGATTTACCACCAGTATACTACCCAACTCGTAATGAGCCCCCACATGTGATGTCATTTCTGCTTATGTCACTTGTGGTAGTGTCTCACCCATTAATATCATAATGCGGGTTAACGTTCAGTGATATGCATTTGGTAGGGCTCTAGCAGAGGAAAGACGATGCATTGGGGCCTCTTCATTGACTCCTCTCAGCAATCCATGAAGCAACTGGCATTGGAACTCGCTTCCTCTTTCCCTTCACTCCCTTTCCTCCGACTCTCTGTTCCTTTCTCATCTTAAGGACTATCTTCTTTCTTCCTAAAGTCAACAATTTTGTTATTCCCATTTGATTTATAGCGTTTTAATATTGTGTAACGCACTTTGGCATACAACGCTCCATAACTCCAAATAAAAAACAAATACAAAAAAACCGGGGTCTTGTAAAGTGGCAGTTTTAAAAAAAACAACTTTAATAACTTTCAAGTAAAATAGTTCATATTTCCTCATTCGTACTCTATATTTAAGTGGAAATGTGCAACTCCGTGACGTATATTTTGAATTGTACAGGAAACTGGTAAAGAAACTAACACTCCTGCAATGAATTCTGGATAAAACATGTAGCTCTGCTGAACCCGCCATACTTGAATACGGAAGGATCAGGTGTGTGTTTAACAGATTTGAAAGATGTTGCCGTGATAGTTCCATAAAATTAATTTTCTATCAAATGTATGCCGGGTATATGTTATCATTGGCGCCTTTCACACTTTTTGGCAAGATAACCCATTCAGGTTATATGGGTTCTAACCATATGCACATTTCAATAAATGAAAAATATATATAACCACACTTTGCCTGCAGGGAATGGAGAGTCTCATTCTGCATTCAGTAACAATGAAAAACACGCTTGCAACATGCATGCCATTATGTTTTGGAAACATTCTAATTGTTGCCGTAAGATGTTTATATTTTGTCTGAAATGCACCGTCCCTCTTGTGTGGCCTTGATGCTGCGAGAAATCTGCTCAGCAATTCTTCAGACAACATTGCAAAGGCTTGAGTCAGAAGATCATTTCTACAATGCTTCCCTTAATTGAAAAAAAATCCCATTTATATATGCTTTGATCTTCACGGAAATTGTCCAATTAAAACATGAAATTAATGAAAAGCATTCTTCTTATTGCCATAGTTTTATTAAACATTGAAACAATGCAAGCAGTCACCAAAGCGAGGCCGATTTCCACAACCCATCCAATCCTCTAAGCTATGAGTTGTTAAACATGCAATCAAAGCAGAAAACAAGAAGGGTCAAAGGGCGGGGCCCAGTTAAGAGGAAAGGGATTGGCGATGGCAGAGGCCTTACGTGCAGTGCCCCAGTGCTTGTCGTTTTCAGGAGACAGGAACACCACCATCATTTCACCGTCCCAATAAGGTGGGAGTAGTGTAATGCAAAACGAATGGGGTCTCTGTAAGCTGTGGTGAGGGGGTCCTGCGATTCCCAGCACCAATAGACATGTGCAGGGTTTGCGACAATCTGGGGGCCCCCAATAGTGGTGGTGGGCTTCCCAAGTCAGCAGGAGCTGGAGGGGCATTTGCTATGTCCTGGGAAGATAAAAGGTCATTCACATTCTGTTAGTGTCCTTGTTTATAAAGGATAATGTGAAGTCGTCCAATGAAAAGTGCACTTTGCATAGTGTAATCCACTAGTAACTTGTTTTTAAAGCGTAATTAGCATGTGGCATTTACTTTTCTACAAGATGAAGAGTAAAGGCAAAGAGTAAAGGCGATTTCTCATGGTTTTACTCTTTCAATTGGAAGTCTGCCTTGCAAATGTTTAAGACTGCATGCGGTGGACCCAGCAGGACGTAAGTGCTAATGTTGAGAGTCCCTTGCATGCAATTAACATTTGTACAAAATGACCACCAAAATGTTCGCCAATTTTGTCCATCAGATCATTAATAAAGCACGTCCATTTCTTCTGCACCTAGCAGACTCGTCAACACCAAATCCTCTCACCAGTGCATGATTACTGCATAAGGGTATCAGAGCTTTTTCGGCAAATGGTCCCTGTGCTGAATTGCCATCTGGCAAGGGTGTGAAAGCCTTGGCTTCTTTGATTTTGAGTAACAAAATGATGTAGGTAAGTCCACCTCTGAAAGGGAAATCTGCTGATCAGATTGCATTTTCATAAGCTCCATGCCAAAAGCATAGTGTGTACTTGTGCCTTGCTGCATCACTATCCTGATTTGCAGCACCTGCTCTACCAGTGGCAACGAGCAGGTTCAGAGGTGTCCTCTAGACAACTACAGTGACATCCAAGTCTCTGCAGCGCAAGGGCTGCATTTATAACATGCACCCCCTGTTCCAGAAACCTTATGATCATGGCTCTACCTCCTGGTGGCAGAATAATCTTTAAACGTAAGACTGAGTTAGGGCATAGTGGATGTATTCTCATAATGATTACAGCCACATCCAATTTGATTCCACTGACAGGACTATTGTCTTAAGGAATTGCTTCTTTGTTCCTTCGGAAAGGGCAGGTAATACCCTTTCCCCCTGGACAGCGACTCCACAGGACGCGGGCCTGGGAACAGAAACCAAGAGGCACAACCATTGACAGAGAACCAGGTCTCACACCAGGAAGCTGCATTTCTAAAGGCTTTTGATCATATTTAGAAGGAAAGGGCGGAGTTAGTGGAGCCAGAGATGGATCAGTACAGTTTTGGGAGGGGTCTGTCTTCTTAATTCTTTCTGCCTCTCTTTCTCTTTTCTGTCCCCTCCACTTTCTCTGGAGCAAGGAACGTTGGGTGTGGCATCATGAGAGCAATGTCCACACATTTCAGCAGATATTGGATCCCTAAAGCAGGCCAGCTTTAGGCCAGTCACCTGGACTCTTTTGCACATAAAAGAAGGGGTCTCCCATCAATTCTTTGAATCACCTTGAGGATCACCTGGACTCATCTTGGACAATCTTGAAGGTTTTGTTGGACCCTGATGAGAGAGCAGTCCTTTCTAAAGTCCTCCAGTTCTGGGGTGAAGGCAGAGGTTCCAAAGGTAAAAGCAAGATCTGTCCCCTAACCACCCCAAGGGAACCATTGTGGGTGAACACTGCTGGACCATAAGCCTACCTCCCTGCTCGCCACCCTGTGCCTAGGTCCTCACCATGCTGAAGGTCCACTGAAGGTGTGTGCTAGCTTCCTCTATGTTTGGGAATCAGCGAAACAGACAGATATTGGCCCTTGAGACCTTCAATTGACGCACAGCACTTGGATGCCAGAACAGCTGAGGTCCCTATTGTTGGCAACGACCCACTCCGAACCGTGATTCAAGTGTGCCTCGATGCCGAGCAATCCAGCAAGACCTGTTGATGCTGCCCTTTGGCGTCCATTTTTTTTGAGACATTGTCCTCTGTTTAGACCCCGTTCACCACTGCATTGTGCCAGCAAAAGTGCGTTGTCACCTCTACCGGCCCAACACTGATGTTCCTGGAACCACAACCTCCAAGCCTTCGCATCAAACTGACTCACCTGCGCATCTAGGTACCAGACCTGGTAACCACCCGATCGGCACAGCTCGAGTAGACACTGTGAAACTACAGCTCTCCTTCTGTTAAACCCCACCTCTACGCAGGCTTGCTGCTGGACCATTGCGACTGCTGCATCTGAGGCCCGAGCTGACACCATGGTCAACACTGAGAAGCCTGGTTCAGCACTATGGAGCCACCAAGACATTTGCAGATGGGGGAATTTGACTGATATCTGTACTCCTGGTCCATTCTCGGACCCTAGAGACTGGCTTGGTTATTTGTATCCCCTTTTGGAACTTGAAGAAATATACTTTTTAAGAATGTGGTCTTTTGAATGCCTTTCTCCCCTTGTCTCATCACCCAGGGTGCTGCATCTATTCTATCTGTGCTTCTTCTAGGTGGGTGGGTTTTTACAGCGTTTTCTAGTTAGTTTTGTGCATGGTGTGTCAAATTAAAGTATATATTTTTATAGAACCTTGGTTGGACTTTCCTTAATTTTTGGACTGGTATATTTTGCTGTTTGGGTTGCTACTGAACCACATTCACACCTCTTTTAAGAGTACAGCCTTCCCTCGGCCCAAGTTACCACAAAAGGCGAAGGAGGTGTATCTCTTGACTGTGCCTGTTTTGCCTTTCTGATTCTGTTAGCTTTTGGTTTGTAGAGGTGTGAGGGCTGAGCAGGCGTTTTAGCCTCTACTCATCCTTGTACCCCTGCAGGGCAGAAGTCAATTCATTACAGTCCCCTATTGGAAATGACCATCCCTTGATATTATGATCTCTCTCTCCATCAAATAATGATTCCTCGTTCAGCAATGTATTAGCTTTTAAGAACACGAGGACTGTTTTGTAACATATGAACCCCTACCAGTTTATTATCTCATTTTATCATTATATCATCACACAATCGGTGTATGAGCACATATTCACTTAGTAGCATTTAACAATAGAACCTCATCTTCAATATATGAAAAAAACAGAAGCATATGACCAGTCCAACAGTATATGATTACCCCGCCAATATAGCTGTTGTTGCACTGTCACTTTATTGGTGTATTGCCAAAATAATTGGGATTGCCAAAACTGTGATGTCCCTGCGCCTAGAAGGAATAGGGACAAATAACGTAGTATGAAATGGTGCCCACTCCAGAGGATTACAATAAGGTTTTACTGATCTGTGCTATAACAAAGAACAAATATTAAATTGCACTTCACTCTGGGCCCACCTGTAAGGTCTGTACAGCACCGAAATGCAAGCCAATTCTCTGCTGAAAAAGACTACACCCAAAAGCTCATGACACATGTTTATGTCTTTTTGGATGTTATCGGTGATGTGCAACAGAGGTGGAGTCTCTCTATTGACACAAAGAGCAAGTGGTCCACATGGGTATGACCCAAACTAACTTATCTGAAGCTGCCTGCATTTCAACATTTGCCAAAAGTATGAGCCTCTCTACTGAAAATGGACGAACCCGCAAAACATATTCTATCAGTTGGTGCCAACACAGAATGTCCTGAAATTATGTTTTAACGGTCCATGCCACACCATACGAAAACAGAAATGTGTATACAATATCAGTGTGGGGTAGCCCACAAGAATAGTCCAGCAACGGAAGTCCAGGTAATTATCCTTTAAACATGAGTACTACCATGATCCCAGACACATGCTTCTGCCTCATTGTGAGTCATCAACGCGTTGCAGTGCCTCTCTGAGCATAGAAAGTAAGTAGCTCACGTCTGGATTCCCCTGAGTAACTTACTGTGAAACCCCTAGCATTTTTACAATTGTAAACCATGAGAGAGATCCTCTACTCGGAATGAACATGGCTAAATATATTTATGGGATCGGACCGAGGCAGGAGGGGCAGGTACTTTACAGGAGTAGAAAGATCTATTTGGACATCAGTCTGGCCAGCCCACAATAACAGTCCAGTGCTGGACTGCTAGATGATTCTCTTCTGAACTAGACTACAGTCAGAAACTCCCATTCGTGTTTCTGCCCTGTAGGGCAACATCAATAAGCTTGGGTGAAATTATTCGGCCCAAAGGTGAATCCTCTGACTTGTGGCCTATTCGTCTTAAATTAGGTTTTCCCAATCTTCGGATAGGGCTTGGGCAAAATGATTTCGCTAGGTGACGGTAAATTGGTATAGCTAGGGAATGGTAGCTTTGATTCCGTGATAAGTACAGTTAGGAGGGTTTTAGTGCAGTTATAATCATAATATTGTGTTATTATTTATTTAATATGTTATAGTTTTAAAAATAAAACTTTACACATAAACAATTCTCATTCAAATCCCAAAAATCCACAAAAATGCATACATTTATACCATACGAATAAACATCACTTTAACAAATAATACAATATCAAATATATAGCTGTATGATAGGATTTAAAATATACAAGAGATAAAAGTAAAGATAAAATCATTATTTCATTTGTTCCTCTATTCCATTATTCATCTGAGCCTCCTTAAGATATAATTCCACAATTTTCCAAACTGAAAACAGCCAAGAACTTGCCCCTGTTTTTATAACTCACTTAATACTGAAGAGGTTTCCAAGCATGGACTGGGAATTCAAACCTCTGTTGTGCTGCATCGTCTTGCTTCTAATAGAGCAGCGCGTTGCCACAGAGCTATTCTACCAACAGTTGAGAAAAGGAAGACAATTCAAATAGGTGTATATTGTAGGAGAGATTGAACATGAAAATAGGCTTTACAAGAGAGGAAGCAGAAATTAAATATAGGCTTAGTTCAGGGAAAGTTAGAAAATTAAAATAGAATTTAGTTTAGGGAGAATTAAAAACTAAAAACAGGCTTTAGTTGAGGGCGAGGGAGAACATACATCTAAGATTTAGTTGAGGGAGAGACAGAAAATTCATATAGCACCAGTTGAGGTAGAGCTGGATGAATGAAATAAATAGGGCCATTGTTTGTGACTGCTAGAAGAGCCCCTTTGCCTTCCTTGCATAACTACACACATGACACGTCTTGTCAGTGACTAGCTATTCAGGGTGAGAAAAAGGTACAGAATGATTTGGCGGCAGGTGGAAGTACACTCTGCCCCTGTAACGCAGCGTGCCATCTTTTCATAATGAGACAAAAAGATGTTACAGAGAAAAAGTGTCGAATTGGTTGAAGAGAGAAGACTACATTGAATGGCTGTAATGATTATACAAACATTTTGTGATGGATGAGAGAAGAGAATAGTTACAAAGATTTGTAATGAGAGAAAATACTAGCTGCAGAGAAGGATTCTTAGGATTGTTATAGGGCGGAAAATATATACAGTGATGGATGTTACCTAAAGTACCATCTTTTTCTGATGGGACAATGCATTATTCACTAAGTAAATGTCTTCGTATGGAGGCAGTAGAATAGCTTTAGTGTATGTACTGAATGTGCTAACATTTAGTGACTGAAGGAAGAACATACTAGTTGCATAGATGTTTGAGAAAAAAAGTCGTGAAGAAAAAGTCTTAGAATTGTTCAGAGTTGTGAAAAGTCCATTCATTGACTGTGCTGTGTGTTCCAACTTTTTGTGATGGACAAGAGAAAATTCTAATTTCCAAAGATTTGTGACAAGACAAAGGGCCTTATTATGAAGTTGCCGGTATCCAGGCGGTAGATCCGCAGATACCACCAAATGTTATTACCGTTTCCAGCACTCGGTCCAACAGCATTGCCGCCAGTTTACAAGTGTTAATCCCCATTCATGGAGTCCCCTAGAACTCCATGAGGGGATTTGCCGTCATTACCGGCACCGGCAATACCAGTGCCAGTAATGACACCGGTAGGGTGCCTGTCTTACCTCCAGCTTAGCTGGAGGTACCACAGGTGCCCCAAAGGCAAAACAGTAGTTGTCCGATCCAGTAAAGTGCTGGTATACGTTAATATCAGCACTTTATTACCGTACCGGCCGACTTATGATGAGACCCGAAAATCTAAGTTGTGATGAAACATTTTTGAAGGTAGGATAACCTCCCCAGAAACTGTAGCATACAAATTGGCCCACGATATTCAACAGTTCTGTTTGGCTGATGTCAAGCCCACCAGGGCCAAGTTTGGTTTGGAAGTGCTAGCGAGTACCACTCAATCTAAGGGGGCAGACAAATCACAGCCATGAGATTCAGCTCAACCCATGAAATAAGCCAGGCAGAGGTTTGGCAGCCTTGGTGATCAGTGAGCATTGGCTGAGGTGTAGTGCCTCTCTAGGCACCATGAGCAAGACAAGACGTCCATGTCTGGATTATCTTACACATTTACAGTGAAACCACAAGCATTTAAGCATTTGCTAAAAGTGTGACAGTCCCTTTAATGAGAACAAGCAAGACGAACAATCTGTCCTATCGGATGGTGCCTACTGAAGAGGATCAGAGAGCTAAACGGTGATTGGAGATCTTCCTAAGTGGGCCCCATTCCATAAAACAGGTTATTTCACCTTGTCCATTCTCAGTACAGGGACTTTCATGCGTTCTGCAAACAATAGAATGCTTGGGATTTCACTTTGAAATGAAAAGGGACATTTGGTGAAATGTGTTTTCATTTTCAAAAAGAATCTGGTTTTGTATGGGTTTTTTCAGAGCCGTGAAAAGGCCCGTATGTTAAGACAAATATTTAGAAGTTACCCACTTTGAATTTTCTAAAATGTTGAAATATACTTAGCCCTTTGCTGGGCCTGGTGCTTTAAAAATATTTAGAAAATCGGATAAGACAAACCCAAAATATTCAGTTTATGTACACTTTTCAAAAGGTATCTATAATTGAGGTATGCACAAACGAAACTGATATGTTTTATGAAAAATAAATGTCGTCTTGGAAAAATGTATTTCTTTCAAGAAAAACAAAATGGATGTTTGAGGAAATCCATTTTTAAATGGCTTTGTCATACGGAAAAAGGATTTCGGCCATTAGAAACCAATATTGTTCCTGGAAAATAAATATAACACAGAAAGAGCACATGGAATGACACCCTAAACATAACATGTGGCCAATCCTGAAACATGTATGAAAATATAGATATGGCTAAGGGACATGCATGTTCAGAAAAAAACCTTTAACTTGGGCTACCACAAGGACAAAACACACAATTTGAGCAGACCAGAAGAAATGGAAAACACATTAACGGGATCTGGCGTGTTTGTGTGTTTGTTCCCACATATGCAATTTGTATCTCAAGCCATATCTAGATGTGTTTGTGTGCTCACAGTGTATACATGTTGGCTCATGCATGATAAGAAGTTGCATCCATTTCCTGAGATACTTTAGGGGGGGGGGGGGGGGGGGGTGTGTGTGTGTGTGTGTGTGTGTGTGTGTGTGTGTGTGTGTGTGTGTGTGTGTGTGTGTGTGTGTGTGTGTGTGTGTGTGTGTGTGTGTGTGTGTGTGTGTGTGTGTGTGTGTGTGTGTGTGTGTGTGTGTGTGTGTGTGTGTGTGTGTGTGTGTGTGTGTGTGTGTGTGTGTGTGTGTGTGTGTGTGTGTGTGTGTGTGTGTGTGTGTGTGTGTGTGTGTGTGTGTGTGTGTGTGTGTGTGTGTGTGTGTGTGTGTGTGTGTGTGTGTGTGTGTGTGTGTGTACTGGTTGCAACTTCAAAGTGGCCAGACTGTTGGCCCTAATTTCCATCTGCAAGGTCCCGCTACCCCAGGAGCTTGACAGTCTGCTCCCATCCCTCCCTGTGGCCGCTGCACCCCTGGTTTGTTGATTGGGCCTGGGGTGAGTACTGTGATTGGGCTATCAGAACCACAGATATTCAAATGTGTTTGCTGACGTGTTTTTGTGGTAATGGCAGCAATTTCGGGGTGGCCAGACCATGGCTCCCTTGTTCCATCTGCACTCTTCTGCATCTCCTGGAGCTCCCCAAACGAGCTTTCAGAACCCAGACCTCCATGAAGCAGTACACAGTCATGGTATTGTTTGGACCTGAGGTGGGTCACATGTTTAGGCGACGTGGACCTGTGCTGGGGCACTGCTATTCAAAAGGGATGGGTGACTCAGGTGCTTTGTTCTGTAGGCAGAAACTTGGAGGTGGCAAGACCACCCACCCCCATCTGCAACAATCTGATGCCACAGAAGCAGCCCACAGAATCACCCCAACCTGCTCCCAGCCATTTCTGTGACTAAAATGCAGCCACTTGAATGGGCCCGAGTTGGGTCTCTTGATCGGCCCTCCTGACCATATAGGGGTCACACATCCTCATCCAGCCATCAGAGGAATGCTGGCAAAAGATACCACCTCTGTGCCTCTTCATGGGGCCCTTTGCCATCCTTCCCCTAAACCTGTGACAACCCAGGGAAGATGGCCGCTTGGCTCAGCTACACATGTCACTTACATAAGTACTGTACCATAGTGGACTCACCAGGCCCCTCTAGGTCTACTGTCCCCACCCTTGCTCTCTGCCCATGTGTTTGCTCACTCTCTCCATTGGTGGTGTACTTCACCTGTTCCTATTTCCACCTCTCACCTGTTTAGGCTCCCATACTGTTGTGATCCTTCTCTCCCCTGCTTCTACTGCTGCAACTTTACCTCCCTGCGCACCCTGCCCACCGGTCCTACCTCCCATGTTCCTTGTTACAGTCACTTCACACATAGCCTCTAAGGTATAACATTAACTGCAAGCAACATAGAACTATAGACCTTGTAGTGTATTGTTGTTGTTGTTATTATTATTATTATTCTTATTAATATTATTATCATTATTTATCCAACTTCACTTTTTCCCAGACTGAGCATCTGGGTGATTGCCTGATTGGGTTCTGTAGTGGCTGCTCATCTCCCGGATCTTGTCCTGATGGAGCCATTGAGGTTTCCATCTTTCGTGCCCTGTTTCCTTCCTGATTCTGAACCTGTTCATCCCTTCTTCTGCCTGACACCTTTCAGAGCCATTGCTCGGCACTCTGCCAACATTCCTTCTAAAAAACAGCTCCATCCGGCAATGAGAAGTGTTTTTCTGCGAAACAAAGTGGATTGTGCAGCAGACCAGCCTCACACTGTGTGATGCTTGTCATACTTTTCATGTTTTGCGCTTTGGCTACAGTGTGCTGTGAGTCTCAGTTTGTTGTTTATCTGCTATTGCTATGCGTCTTGCAAGTGGTTCTCGTAGCATGTTCTTGCTAGTTTAATATTGATGCAGACTTACAACCAGTCACCATCCTATGCCACAGTTTGGCCAGAGAGTCTGCTGTCACTCCGTGCAGACTGGCTTCATTACGAGTATGGAGGCAGCCATGACCTTACTAAGGGCATGGCTGCCTCCATACCGGGTTCCATACCGGTTCTGTGAATGAGGAATTACCGGGTCATTCCAGCCTTGGAGGACCCGGTAATTCCTCATGCACAAAACCAATCCCCATTCCCATTTGAGCCCCCATAGGGCTCAATGGGAATGGGGATGGAGCTAATAATGGGCCCGTTATTAGCTCCTTGGTCCCCTCGCGGGACCCGGAAAGGACGTCTGGTTTTACCAGATGTCTGTTCCGGGTCCCGCTAGGGGACCTCGTAATCAGGCATCCCCTAATGAGCGGTGCCGGTCCCATACCGGCACCCTTCCTTACGGGAGTGCCAGACTTATAATGAGGCCCTATATGCCTTACAATTGGCGCTGATCTTGTGCTGTGAAATGCGCTTTGCACATAACCTGTTGCTAGTATAAAATTGTTGCTTCCTGGACCATTCATACATCAGGCTACCATCATGTATTACAAACTGTGCCAGTCATAGGCACTCGTTAGGAGTTCCAGGGCTGGAAAAAATGCTGGTAAAAATGGCGGTAATTCTGGAATCAGCATTTTTTCCAGACCGGGGAAACACAAGTTTGCCGGTGGGGGAAGTGATCAACCAGCAGGCCTGACATTCCGGTAGATCAGGTCCCTACCAACAAATAAATGCCGGAATCACCAGCACGGATACTAATAAATGCCGGAATCCCCAGTACCGGTCTCTGCCGGCCATAATATCCAAGTAATACTGGGATATCGGGCAGCAGAAACAGTAAGGTAGTTTTGTCGGTATCCCGATGGAATTACCGGCGGGATACCAGCAAAACTGTAATGAGGTCTATAGAGTCTGCTGCTATTATATGGCTGTACTAGCTGCTGTACAATGCTCCGCAATGTGCACCGGTAAGACAATTCAGAAGCTAGTTTTAGTGTGCAACTGGGAGCTAGGTGGCAAAGGGTGGCAGTAATATCACTGGTGCATAATATCCATTCAATATCTTCTGCTGTTTCCTGCTCTGCTAATCAACTCGTGCAGCTGTGACCACCCTAACGACCATCGGTTATAGGGCTTAAAGATCAAATATGCCCGACCTTAATCTTGCTCGTTTTTTTTTACCTATAATGCAGTTCCTCTACCTAATTAAACAAAGCTATATTTGCTACCTATATCTTTGTCTGTAACGGTCTAAGTATGTAAGTGTACTGACCACTATTAATAATGTGTGATACTCATTTGTATGTTATATGTTGATGTATTTAACCGGAATGGCGAAGCTCCCCATAGGTACAGTGTCCAGGTATTATGGCCATATATCTGAAATATGTCATTTTCTCCCAGCCTATTCCCCAGGATTATGGGCACTGTTATCTCAGCTATGTAAAAAAAAAAGGCTAATACTTCTATGAACTATGCAGCTGAAGAACAAATAACAAACATTCTCATCTTCTGGTGCCACCCTTAATCACCTTAATCACACTCTTTGAGGCGAAGTTCCAGGCGTTCCACTTTTTCCTCATAAAGGAAGGTTCTAGGTGGCAGGCCGAACCTGATGGGCACCTCACTACCAGGTTAGTAGTTAACATCTATAGCAATAGTACTTTTCTGGTCCAATGCAGCCATTGGTCCAGATGTGTTGCAGTTCTTCTTCCAAGATCCTTCACCATTTCCAATGTTAGGAAAGGTTGATTTTCTATTTTTGTATTTATTGAGTATTTGTTAGGCACCTATACAACAGAATAGTGTTTCCAAGCGCCACAAGATGGGGAGGGCACAAGGGAGTAAATAACATTGGCAAGAAAAGTAAATGTCCAATTGCGGTCCTACCTGGCCTTGTGTCATTCGGACAGGCAAGTGCAGGGAAGAGAAGTGCAGGAGATAGGGAAGGGAGGAGTGTTAGTGGGGAGGAACTGACAAGTGCTGGTGGGCCCAGGGGAGGGAAGTGCCAAGGGGAGCCAGGGAGGAGGCCTCAAGCTAAGTGCTAGGGCAGATGAACCCTAGGGAGGGATGCACAGCCGCCAGACAGGGAGCCCCAGGGGGGCAGTGCTGTGGGGGTGGAGGGTGCTGGCGGCGACTGGGTAGAGGGCCTGGAAGCCTGAGACTTTCATACAACCAGGCCACCAGTCTCAGCGGCAGTGGGGTGATAAGCTAGGAAGGGAGAAAGGGAAAGAGGTAGCGAAATGCAGAGATTTGAGAAGTTTCCGGAACTTAAGGAGGTCTGGCTAAACTCTGAGAGGGGCAGGAAGGCTATTCCAAATGGAGGCACCAGCTGAAGAGGGAGACCTGCCCTCCACTCTCTACTTGAAGAAGTGTTTGGCCAGCAGAGAGTTGGAATTAGAGGAGCAAGGGCTCCAGCAGGAGAGCTTTTAGGGAGATTGAGTTGGAGATGGCATGGTCCCAGGCTCCAGAAAGCCTTGTGGATGATGAAGAGGGTCTTGAATTTGGTCCCCAAGGCCACCGGGAGCCAGTGGAGAGATCTTAGGGCTGGAGAAATACAATCCCTGTGCTTGAGGCCAAAGATAAGTCTTGCAGCTCTATTCCGGTTTAGCTGAAGGGGCGGAGGAAGGAAAGGGGGAGAGTGAGGAAGAGCCTGTTGCAGTAGTCCAGCCTGGAGAAGACCCGAGCTCTGGAGATATTGAGCTTTCTGCGGGAAGGTGAGGAAAGGCAGAATGTTCCCTTGTGAGGGGTGAAGGAGAGATCAGAGTCGAAGGTGACCCTCAGGTTTTTGGCCGCACTGGATGGAAGTAGAGGTCCCAGGGAGGGTGGCCAGAAGGTAGGAGGAAAATAGGGCACAGGTGTCCCAATGAGATGGTTCTCCAACTTGCTGGCAATAAGACAGAGTAAGCCACACACCATGACTGGACGGCGGTCAGAAAATCAGGGATGGTAGAGGAGCAATAGGAGGTAACAGAGAGAAGTTTGACGGAAAGCTGTGTGTCATCAGCATTACACTGGGAATGAGAAGAGAAGGGGGAGATCAGGTGAGCAAGAGGTGCAAGATAGATATTGAAGAGCCGTGATGATAGAATAGAGCCCTGAGGTGACACCGCAGGAAGAGAGAGCATGTCTTCACGGTGTTCAGGAGAGCAGTTTCCATGCCTCTGGATGCCCAGAATCCAGATTGATGGTCATGGAGGCATCCAACAACTTCAGTGTGGAGGATCAGTTGGGGGAGGATCAACTTCTCCAGGAGTTTCCCAGGAAGAGGGTAGTGGAGATAGGGCGGTAGTTAGCGAGGCAGGAGGGGTCAGCAGATATTTCTTTTAAGAGAGGATGCATGAGGGAATGCTTGAGGGGTAGAGGGGAAGAGCCAGTGGTGAAGGAGTGGTTACAGAAGTCGACTAAGACCGGGGCAAGAGAAGAGATGTTGTTCTTAATGGTTCCGGAGGAGCAGGGGAGCACCTGTTTAGAGGAGACCTTCATACGGCAGATCTCATCGGTGCTATGGGCAGAACGGAGGAGAGTGCAGGGGTGAAAGGAGGGTAGCCAAGGGAGGCAAGGGAGCAGGAGTGGAGATGAGGGAGGAGGAGTGTGAGAACAGGATGTCCTGAATTTTAGATGTGAAATGGGAGGCCAAAGTAATGTAGACAGCCTGGGAAGGAAGGGGAGTGGTAGAGACTGCAGTTGGATTGGCGTGTTCCTTGCAGATTTTGAAGAGTTCAGCCGAGTTGTTAGTGGCTCCAGAGATTCAGGCTTGGATGTGGGCCCTCTTCTTGGAGCGGATAGAGAAACTATATTGCCTTTGGAGAAGGCTGCAGGCCAGTTTGCCAGAAGATGAACCCGAGGTCTGCCACATCATTTCAGCAACTCTGCACTTACGTTTCAGAGGTACTAGATTGGAATCATACCAGCCATTGCGCTTGGAGGCAGATTTTAAGCAGATCCTCATGACAGCGGCAAGGATATTGAGGGTGTATAGATGGAGAGGTGCAGGTTAGCAAGAACAGCCTCAGGGGGAGTGTCAGAGGCAGAGGTGGTTGGGGGATGAGGGTGGAGGCAAAAGCAGCGACTGACACTCCCTTCATTGGTCAAATGGCGGCAAAGGAGGCTGGCAGTGCTGGGGGTGGCTCAGATAAAGGGCCAAGGGGCACCAAACGGAAGGAGAGGGGAGAGTGGTCAGACCAGGAGAGGGGGGTGGTGACTGGGCTAGAGATAGGGATGTGTCCATTAATGAGGGCATTTAGAGTGTGACCAGCTAAGTGGGTCAGCCCAGAAGGAAAAATAGGGAGAGAGAGGGAGTCACAGAGGAATCAGAACTGTGAAGTGGTTGATTCAAGGGAGTCAAGGTGAATGTTGAAGTCACCAAGGAGGAAGCGTTTGAAAGAAGAGGTTGAGAAGGAGGAGGCAAGGTCGGACCATTTAAAGAGGAAGAGAGAGCTAGGGCCAGGGGGCCTGTAGATGGTAGCAAGGGTGAGAGAGAGAGACCCCGAGCCTACAAAAGAGGCATTCAAACGAGGAGTAGGATTAAGTAGGTATGAAAGAGGCAGGGACCCACTCAGGGAAAATCATGGCCACTCCACCTGCGGACCTAATCAGTCTATGCATGGAGAGTATTTTGTAGGCCTCAGGAAGGAGAGTTTCAAGAGCACTGGCAGAGCAGGCATTGAACCATGCCTCGGTGAGGGCGAGGATTTCAAGGCCAAAGTCTTCAAGTAGGAGACAGATGATGAGGAGTGCTTGACAGCAGAGTGAGCAATCAGGGTAGCTAAGTGAACCTGATTACCACCTTGAGAGTTGATGGGAGTTGTAGCCCAAAACACCTGGAGTGCCAAAGGTTGCAGAATTCTGTCCTAACATAATCACCTCTCCATCAGATTCTGGATGTTGTTATGCTACTGATGCCTCTAACCCAGCAGGGTTATCTCTATGAGAAGATGAGTGCACAACAACCTTAACTGCAGAATGGTAAATACTGCTCATCCATCCTACGGCCAACCTCACAAGCAACCTTCTCAGCCAATTCCCTGGTCCCCCACAAAGAGCATTAGACCTAATGATAAAGCCTGACTGTGGGAACTCTGAACACTAGGGGGCTTATTCATGGAGTTATTTGCACCTAAAAACGGGGATTGGTGCGCCATTCTGCCCACAAATCCCCAATTGTTAAACAGGGATTTGCGGGAATAATGGTGCACAAAACCCCGTTTTTCGGCGCAAATAATTCCATGAATCAGCCCCTAGATTGGGAACCAAACGTACTTTAAACATCCATGATCTCTCAGAAGACATGGATATTGACATTCTCACTATGACAGAACTTGGTTCACAGCTCTGTGAAGATTCCAATCAACCTGACATTGTTGTGTGCTCTTCAACCCCCAATTTGTAGCTAAACTGCTGTTTCATAAACAGAAATTATTGAGTGGTAAATTTACTTTGGGATAGTTTCTTTGTGGGACTAAAATAGTTATGTATATGTTTAAGGGTAGGGATATGGGGTGGTGGGGTAGGGTAAGGGGAAAGAGTAGATAAGGGGACTCAAGGAGGTATGCAGGGACCCTCAATAAAAGTAAAAAATTAAAATAAAACAAAATAAGTACCTCAAAGTAAATAACCAGTCAGTGATTTCTGTCAATGAATTCATGTCAAACAAGTTTACGGACCGACAGAATAGAATGCTGCTATTTTCGGCATTATCAATTTACAATCGCTATCAGGAAAAATACTAAGCAGAGGTGACTTCAACATCTTGTCAGACAATCCTTTCCCTAACTCCAATGTAACTTCCCTGTAATAGGTTAAAATTTGGAATTTTGCCCTCTTGCCCATGACAGCCACCCAGAAGGATATACACACCCTATAGGCAAATCTACCCTTCAACCCCTCTCTTTCTGGCAGCAAAGGCTTTCCTCTTATTTGAGCATATCACCTTCAAATCCTCTCCAAGTTCTCTTCGAACACCACCAAGGCCTTGTGCAGTTCCAAGATAAGGAAGGACTTCCTCTCTGCCCACATCTTTAAAGCCTGTATGTCTACAGTTGCAGATAACCACCTTCCAGAAATCATCCAATTGATCTTAGAAGATATCACAAGAGTCATTGATACCCATGTTCTGAAATCACAAAAAATAACAACAAGGGGTTTGAAGGGGAACTGTCACCTCAAGAGAGAACACAGGAAGCTCCAACACAAGTGAGCCAAAGAAGATAATGCTAAATGATACAGCTACCTAAAAGGGCATCAGGTCACTATTATCAGAACAGAATAAAATATTTTTCAAAAAGCGCATCACCCAAGCCCAAAACAAATCCTCCAAGATTTGTAACATAAGCAAAGAAGCAGTGAACCCCCAGCGAATGCGCCTCAAAAACCACCACATCCCAGAAGCAAGAAGATGATCTAGCCATACATGGTCAAATGAATTACTGCCACTATCTTGATCCAAGCCAAATAAGTCAGATTGCCTAGCACACCCCAGGCAAGCCGCAGCTCTTTAAAGACTTGCTGGCTGGTTTGCCATTGCACTAATAGCTAATATCAATAGATTTGACAATGTGCCAAAAAGCTGGTTGTCTGCTGAGATTGTGCCGCTTTTCAATAAAGACGAGTGTAACTGCACTGCCATATATAGAAAATAACCAGATTTCTGACCTGCAAGGAGGGTTTAGAAAAAATAAAATAACTATTGTTCAATGTTTTTTTAATTTGGGCACTGCTTCAGAAATATTGCATCCAGAAAAACATACCTCTGTATTTCTTTTTTGTGGGTTTCAGGACTGCCTTCTACAGGGTTCATAGAACTAAATTATGTATCGGTCCTGGTTTCCTACATATGTCACATTACCTCTATCAGGCGATTAGGTCTTCACATATAAATCATCCAGTCAGATATGGAGAAGGGGCCTAGTGTACCAACTGTTTCAGTGTTGATTTGGAAGTTACTTTTTATATCTTCATTTATAATACAGTCCCTTTCCTTTGTTTGCCACTTTCGAAGCTCTACTTACAGCCGTTGCTCAACTTGAGTCCCTCGGTATCGACTCTTTCCCAATCGACCAGTTCGCCTTCTGTTCACAGGGCGCCTGTGGGGACCAGACTGGAATTTCTTTAAAGGGGCACCTTGATCTGCACCTTTAATGCCCCCATGACAGGCTCCATGGGCACTATGAAAAAAGGCCATTGCCTATGTGTAGTAAGAGGGAAGGAGGTGTTGAAAGGACATGGCTAAATCCCCTTTCTTGCTAACAGTACCCAGAGGAAATTGTTACCAATGCTAATGTGCTGTGAAGCTGAGTGTATAGCCATAGGCCTTGGCGAGTAGTCAGTAATCAGAGGACATGTAGGCCTACGATACCCTTTGGGTACAGGAGTATGGGTATTCTGTGTGTCACAAAGTTACCAGGCAAGCTGTAGTATTCATTCAATGTGACCAATGTGAACGGCCGAAAAGTTCGTCTAAATCCCCCATTCGGTGGCAAGGGCTGCGGCGGCTCACCCTTGTTCACTACACTTTGAGTAGGGATTGCAAGGGTGTCCCCCGCAGGCGGTCCCTTAAAAAGTAAAAACATTTTTAAGAAGTATAGTACCCTGCGGTGCCCATTCCCGATCACGGAAATTAAAGGGAACAGGCATTGCAGGGACACAGCAAGTCAGTGGCACACAGCAAAGTATGCTGCCACAAAGTAAGTAGGGGGTGGAGACAAGGGCAAAGGCTGAAATGTTCAGGGGAGAGAAGACTGAAAGTAATTTTCGGAAAAATAATTTTCGGTCTTTTCTCCCTCGAACATTTCATCCACGGTCTTATAACCCAAATCTGTTAATGAGGGCTCTAGGCTGTTGGGTGTTATTGCCATTAGCACCCCAGGTTAAATATGTATTTTCATTCGTTGAATGGCACGCCGCGTGCGTCCTGTTCAATGAATGAGAATACTGATCCGAAATGGCTCCCATGGTTGCACCAACCGGGGCCCTGGACAGAGTCCCTCTTCTATTACCATTGCGGCAGGATCAGGCAGGATAAGGCAACAGCTGCCGCCGCACCAGTGAAAATAAGTGGGGCAGGTCAAGGGGATTGGGAAATGAAAAAGAAAATGGCAATGGGATTATTGCTATTAGTAACCCAGCCCATGGAACCGGGGTACTAAAAGCTTGTCTTTTCCTTTGTTGGCCATTAAAGAAAATAAAAAAACGTAAACAAAAAAATGGCTACCATGGAAAGAAGGGACTACAAGTAAGCCCTTCTCCCTTTCCATGGTGGCCATTACAAAATAGGAAAAAGGTCAACAACAAAAAATGGATGCCATGGAAATGAGAGAAGGGACTATGGGCCTCATTCTGAGTAGGGTGGTAAGGGATACCAAGCACTGGTAAGGAGACCGGTGCCAGTAATCCCTTACTGCCCTACTACGAGGTCCCTTAGCGGGTCCCTTCCTTAATGCCTGGTCGGACCAGGTGTTAAGGACGGGACCCGTTAAGGGACTTCAGAGCTAATAACGGTACCGCAAATTGCGCTACCATTATTAGCTACTTCCCCATTCCCATTGAGCCCTATGGGGGCTCAAATGGGAATGGGGAATGGTTTTTTCAATGGGGACTTACCGGTCCCGCAAAGGTCGGACTACACCGGTAAGTCCCCATTGAACGAGACCGGTGCCGGTACCGTTATTGAAGGCAGTCATGGCGCAAATAGCGCCATGACTACCTCCAATCTCGGAATGATGCCCTATGTGTAGTCCCTTCTTCCTTTCCATGGCAGCTTGTCGCAGACTGGGAGCAGACGCGCTGGAGACAGAAGTGCTTCCAGCATGTCAGCTCCAAAAGAGAACCAAAAAAGCAGGAAAATGGAGTGGGGGGGATATATGGAGGGGGAGGAGAGCGGAGCACTTACCTGATTACCTGGCGGGGGAAGATGGCAGCTTCCAGCTGCGAGAAGGCTCGGAGTGGGGGGATTACGGTAATTCCCCCGTTCCGAGCCTCCTCATTGCTGGCAAGCTGCCACAAACCCCGCCGCTGGGTACTAATTTGTAATGTGTTATGCAGTTCCATCCACAGGGGCCAAAAATGTATATCAAAAGTATTGTATATGATTACTTTGTCCAAGGAATGTTACAAATGTTTCTGAAATAATTCAAAGTTGGCTATATATGTTTTATGGAAGTGTTCATCCATTACCATCTATTGGGAAGCAAACTTGAATGGAAAAACATTTTTGGCCCCCTATGAGTTAGCCCACTGTTAACAGAATTTAGCAGAATGTTCAAGACATATTCAAAGGTACTGCATCTGCACATGTTTTCCTATTGTTTGGCACTTTTGTCCATGCTAAACAAAGTATAAGACTTATAAACTGCTGTTTTCCATTGGTCCAATATCATGCATTGTTTGGCAGAGCATTCAGAAATGTGCATGACTTATCCTCCAGATCCACTGGTGAAGAGACCCTACAGTCAAATGTGGGCTTTTGGGGGAACATTCTCAAAAAATGGTGCAAGTAAAAAAAGCACAGAACCTGGCCTGTATTTTACTTATACCACTTAAGGAAATGTGTCGGTCGCCTTATTCACAAAAGTGACTTGTGCATTTCTCGGGGGCTGTGCGTCAGTGCCAAAGAAGTGAAGGCCAGCCCCCTTGCATACATCAGTGACAGGAGCAAGATTGTATATGATGAGCATGTAGTGGGCAAGTCTTTTTGAAGAAGGTCAAGGAAGAGGAGAAAAAGTGAGAGAAAGAGAAATGGAGAATGCGTGGGTAAAATGATTACTGCTCAGCAGGAGTACAGAGGTGAGTAGTGTTTTCTAAACCCTTCCTCAGCCCCACATCACTAGTAAACAGCAATGTTCTCAATGATTAAGGTCAAACAGGCGCAATATAAATAGTACACCTCATTAAGGTAGCATGGGCTGAGGACAGGCTGTACTCTCCAAAAGCGTTGTGAGCCAGAAATGGAACATCCAAAACAAGGTACTGTGGTATCACTATAACATGACATGTTCACTCAAGCTTTTATAAGAATGCAAGATTTAATCAAACTAAAAGAACAAACTATTAAAATGTTCATAACCCATCCCTTAATGAAATACACAGAATATGCAGACAATTGGTTGAAAGGAGGCACTCTGGATATCAAAGAGACGGGTTAGAAGGCAACAGTTTTTTCAGCGAAGTTCACAATTTAAGAATATGTCTATGAAAGGTAAATAGTGGGGTCTTAAATGTCACTAGGGTCCTTAAAACCATGCCAAGGGGACAGTACAGCTGTAGGTACCATAGCTCTTTTCTGGCTTAACAGCATCAATCCAGGAGGTTGGATGCTTCCTAAGGCGCCGATCTCGAGTCGGGTGAGTAAGCTGGTTGACTGGGTCCAAGAAAGTGTTCAGCTTTGCAGCATCTACAGTTCAGGGCTTGAAGAAGCTGGGAAACAACAGGTAATGTCGAGTTGGTGGTGCTAGATGGTCGATGGATCTCGGATGTGGAGAAAGGGGTAATTCGACTTCAGTGTTGAGTGGTCATTATTGGGATCAATGCAACAATGCAGACGTTTAAAGAGGAAATTAGTCTTACTCTGGGAAGAGCTTCTCCTGAGCTGCTCTTTAACTCCCCATTCGTATGTCTACCTTATTTACCAGAATGCAGTAATGATGTCCCTGGTGTGACTTCCCAATTGTGCTGGCAGAGCTTCCATTGAAGCACTGGTTCCCACCTTGCCCACTGGGGCTGTAGGCTGGCCTCCTTTTAAAGTGTTGAGCTTCCAGAGCAGAGAGCAAAGGCAGCTCCAGGAATTGTACGAACAGTTTGTTGTGGGTTTATGTCAGCCCCGCAGCAGTACACAAAAGCTCACACAGTCGCAGGGATCACTGGAAACCGCTGGACAATAATAATGACATGAGATGGATTTTGGCAATTATAATTGTAATTGTTCGTAGGTCACTATATCAAACCAGCTATAGCTTTATATTTTTATTTATGAAACTGCCATCAAGCCTTGGGGGAAAAACAATCAAAACCTGCTTTTTGCTATCCAAGGTATTCCCATTTTTATTCCCAAAAAGGCCAATCTACAATTTAGAATAACTTTGGTCCTGGACATGCCAGCGAGAAATCGTAGCACATTTGAGGCAGAACTGCCAACCAAAAGTGGGGGAACAAATTGGCTCAGGAATTTTCTTAATGTGTACCCTCATTGATGCTAACAAGTTGCTGGCATGCCAATTGCTGATGCCACACCAATTATGCATCTTGTGTCCTGTACAGGGATGTTGATACGTTCAAATATAAAACCATTGTCCATGAAGCTCATCTGGTACAAACCCATCCCCACCAGCTTTGAAAACAAAGTGCACTTTCTAAAATTGAGACTATGGGCCTCATTACGACCCTGGCAGTAGGGGTTTAACGGGGCCGGTAGAGCTGTCGGCCCAGTTAAACCCCTACCGCCTCATTACGAGGTCCGCTCGCGGGACCCGGTAAGGAAACCTTGTAAAACCAGGCGTCCTTACTGGGTTCCGTGAGCAGCCCAGCATCCTAACAACGGGCCCGTCATTAATGGGCCCGTTGTTAGCATGCTCACCATTCGCATTGAGCCCTATGGGGGCTCAAATGGGAATGGGGATGTACCGGGTCCGGGTTCCCTGAATGGGGAAATACCGGGCCCTCCAAGCTCGGAATGGCCCGGTAATTCCCCATTCAGGGAACCTGGACACGGTACCCGGAATGGGGGTAACCATGCCGCAAATAGCGGCATGGCTAGTACCATTCTTGTAATGAGGCCCTATTTAGCAGATCTGACTTTCATGGCAGAATCCATCTACTATGGCACATGGCAACACCTTACAGGTTCGTTGCGAGGGAGCACGGCGATAGGTATATTATAATTTCTGCCCAACAGGTAGTGCTAGAGATATTTTTCTCAAATGATCCATGACTGTTTCACCTTAAATGTCATGGCAATACTTAAAGAGTTCCTACTCTGGTACCCCCTATACATTTGACCACCCCCTTAAAGCATTGATAACAAACTTTCAGTAAGAAATAGCCTTTTAAATATCCTAAAAAGACTTGTCATTAAGAATAAAAAAGCATAACCTTAGTAACTGGCTGTCAGACTATCAGTGATACGATTAGAACTAGAAAGTCTTTGTCATATGTATTTATTTATTTATTTGACTTTTGTAAGGCGCACTTAGCTTATTAAATTACTGTATGTTATTAGTTTATAAGTGAGCAGAAGGAGCAGAAACAATGAAGGATGATTGACAACTTTTTTTGCAAATGAGGCTGCCCACAGATCGTACAAGCCAAATTAGATCATTAAACCAGTTCCTCTATTTCATGTTAACATTATACATCATCGCAAACCCAAGTCATTTTTTCTGTACTCTTAACAAGATCTGTTGAAATGCACAATTAAAAGCACTCCTTCTACCCACGCCGTCACCAGTTTAAATGTCAAACTGGGTGGCAAGCATTTGTAGTCCCAGGCCCCTTGCTGTATTTCCACACATTCTTCGAATCAAACTTACACCAGCTCACTTAAAATGAGCGTGTTTGGCGAAGCATAGGGGGTGGGCCTGGCTGCCTTCAAAATATCACCTTTGGTCGATGTTTAGACTGATGCATTATTATTTATCAGTGCTCTAATTGGTGATATGAGCCACTGGCACGTGTGGCAGGAAGTGTTGACATAGCGTAATTGATCCCAAGAAAGAGGCAACCTTCTTTGAGGTGAAGCAGCTACACACTTGCATTTTGCAAAGGTCTAATTAATATTCTCATGTGTGTCTAAACAAACCTGACACATCATCATTCAGACAAAGCTCCAATCACATAATTCCTAGATATTGTGTCTGTTTCCAGGACTTGTGGGATAACAAAGGTATTGCCATGTAATGATGCCCACCTGACTCCCCAGCTAACTGTGCGTGTAGTTTTTCCTTGTTTCTTCAATTCCAGGTAAATTGAAATATGTTACGCATAGTGAACATCCTCAAGGCCATCATTTAATAAGGCCACTTTCATACTAAATGCCACAACTAGATGGACCTCAACATCCTCGCCCACATGGCATCACAGGATTCCATCTCTCACTATCTATGCAGAACGCAAAAGCATATTAACACACATCGAACCCGTTTAAGATCGGCCAGCTAAGCCTTGTTGCTTGGGAGGCGCAAGAAAGATGGCAATGGGGTAGCAGTACTGGACGTGGTTCATGATGTATTTGACTTTATTGTTCCCATGTATCATTCTTGTTTTGTTTTTTCGTTTTTTTTCCTATGGCAAAAAGTTGCAATTTTCTAAACCATGTGCTAAATAAATAAAACAATATTGACGCACATTGCCTCTGTTCATAATTCCGGGCGAAACTCGAAACAAAAGACTTCCAGGGGTCTGATTAAGCAAACAAGCTAGACTTCACGGTCACTTTCTGCCTCATAAGGGTTGATAACATGACTTTATGGACCTTCAGGTTCTTAATCCATTGATAGGGATCCCACATGGAGTCCCTTATTGTTGGCTGACATCTTTAAAAGGGAACATTAAGGCATTAAAAAGTTGTGGCCATCTTTTGCTGGGTCGCTCCCTAGCTTGCAACCAGATACCAGTGTGTCCAGTTGTGAACTAGCAGATCTTCCAATGTGGAGTCCCACCGTGGTCTAACATCTCACAAGTCATCTGCAATATCCACACGGAGCTGCTGAGGGGGAGGGCAGCTGGCTAACAATGATATTTACGTACACCACTATTCTCTGCCTGAAGGTTAACTGTGCTTACAGATCCATCATCAGAAATTCCACCTTTTAAAAACTTGGTTGTCAAGTGCCAATCTTTCCCAGAAACCCATGAAAAACAAAGTTATCCATATCAGAAGTTCATCCATGCACACGTACGTCCAAAGCTGGCGGACAGGAAAAAAAGCATAATGCATTCCTCCCCAGCTTGCCCCCAGCACCAGGACATTTGAATTTACCATAGAGGTGATCTCACCTTCAAGTCCAACAGCTCCAAGAAACCACAAACTATCTGGCACAAGTTTGCTCTTCTGCACAGATCAAACCCTGTATCCCAGCCTCAAAATGCCACCGTAGCCTGAAAGCATGTAGGAGCCTATCCATCAGTGATGCAAATAGATTCAAACTGTATCATGATCACCCTAAAAGAGCTGCAATGGCTCCATTGAAGCATCACTTTCAAGAGGGTTTCATCACAAGGCAGTGAAACGAAGTTATCCCCAAATAGCTGGCAGAACAAAATGTCTGAAGGCTTTGCTAAAGGGGAAAACAAGAAAGCAAGCCTTCTCGTGTGACGCACCACTACTGGGTTGTGGTCAATAACTTTTTTGCGAATAACAACCATAAAAGGCACACAATGATACATACACAGTCTATAAGTAATACATAATTTAATGGCAAAAATACAATAAGAATACAGAAAAACAAAAAATATCAATGCACATTTAAAATGTATGAGATGAACATATCTTAAACTGATCTTCATTTAACAACAACTAGGATCCGCATAAATTTCTGTCTATAGTACACAGCCGTAGTTAAAAAAAGCTCTAGGCAACTGTAAATGTCAATAACAGCTGTCTTCTTGGGGCTTCATACCATTTGCAAAAGAATAATAAATGAATATTTGTTACCAGTGAGATGTTATCACATTTACACATTCATACGTAAGATCTGGATCAGAAGTCCATGCGGTGTAATTTACTGAGAATGGTAACTGAAATAGACGGAGCTTCGTAATTAAGATCCTTGTCTGCCTGTTCTGAAATAACTAAAGCAGTTTGCTTCACCATGATAGAGATCCTGGAAGGTAGCCATACATGTGCACTGTACTTGGCTTGCATGCCAGATAAAATTACAAGTCTTAAGTCTTCGTCAAAGTTTTATTAGTACCTGGCGAGGGGGTGTGGTTGACTCCCAGCCAATGAAGAGGCTTGGAACGGGGTCCTTATCACACAGGGAAAGACCCTGCTCCAAGCCTCCTCAGAGCGGGAGGCCACCATATTCCCTCACCAGGACTGATCCTCTGCCCCTTGCCCCACCCCACCCACCTTTTCCACATATTCAGTCCCCTCCCTACCCAAACTCCACTTACCTGCATTCCTCTATCCCTTGCCGTCGCCGGGAACAGAAATGTTCCTGGCACATCTTCGTTGTTGCACTTAGCTGCCATGGAAAGGGACAAGGGACTACATGTAGTCTCTTCTTCCCGATCCCTGGCGGCCATTCATTTTTTTGTGCTTTTTTTTCTCGAGTCGAGAAACAGTTTCACTGCCGTTTCTCAACTTCGCTCCGGCTTCTAGCTATTGCCCCAAGGGCATTACCCTATCGGAAATGCCCCCTCTTCTAGGGTTCTATTGCTTAACTAAATACCAATTTATTTACGGGAGGGAGAGCCTATCAGTATCAAAATTGATCATACCCATGGATTCAAAGGTAGCTTTAGCACGGCAAGTCTTTTAGAGGCACCCACATTTAATTCAAACACAAAATGTCTTCTAAAGTGAGTCACTCTGGCCACCCTCTATGGGCTCTCTCCCCTCTCCTTCCTCAGAAGCCAGAAAATTTGGAGTCATCTTCAACTTCTATCTCTCTTCCTTCCTCACATCCTGGACTTTGACACGAAGGCCCATTTCCAACTCCACCCTCTCACAGGTACCTTCCATTTCCTCACTTCTCCCCAGAAACTCAATGTCTCTGGAGCTCTGGTACTCTCTAAAATGGATTATTGCAACAGCCTCTTCTGTAATCTACCCTCTTCATCTCTCCGTCCCCTACAGCTAATCCAGAAGAGGGCTGCAAGACTTATCCTTGGCCTCAAGCCCTAGGACCGCAACCCTCCAGCCCTAAAAGCTCTCCACTGGCTCATGGTTGCTGCAAGAATCACATTCAAATCCCTCTGTATCATCCATAAGGCTGTCTGGGGCCAGCTACAACTTGCTCTCACCAAATACTCTTCCCTCTAGATCTCTTAGATCTTCCAGCTCCAACTCTCTGCTTGTCAAGTGCTTCTCTAAATAGCCAGTGGGTGGCCAATCTCTTTCCTCAGCAGGCAACCTCCTCTACAACAGCCTCCCCCTTGCTCTCCGTCTCGAGCAAGATCTCCTAAAATTCTGCAAGCTTCTCAAGAATTTTCTCTTCTCCTCCTCCTTCCCACTCTCCCTCTCGTGCTAACCCCCAAATACTGAGATTGGTGACCTATGTCCTTGTGTGTCCTTCTGGGCCCTGGCCTTCTGTCCAATCATCTCCAGCTTCTGCCCTCCCCCTGCACTTGCCTTTGGGCACCCACTGGCCTGTGTCGTCTCACAGGCCTGCACTTATTGTACTTGCAGGTGACCACTCTCCTACCAAGTGGTCACTGCCTGGCACTTATCACTTGCTCTGCAACTGGCTCTCTGGCACTTCCCCATCTGTGGAACATCTAGCACTTACACAACTTCACTGTCCCTTCTCTCTCTCTGCACTTGCACGTTTCCGAATGTTCACAAGGCCTAACAGGACCACCTCTGCCTTTTGTTCATCATTGTCATTTTATTCCATTGTTTTCTTTTGATCCCTTGTTCCCTCCCCTTTTCCCTGTGGACGCTTTGAAACATAATTTCTTGATGTATAAGCGCTTTACAAATGCACAGTAAATAAAAATAAATAAATAAACTTTAAAGCTGATCTTTCGTTAGACCAGATTGATCAACGCAGAAATACCAGTACTAGTTGTAAATCTGGCATTAGTGGTATGAGTTGTAATTTGAGATAAATTATTTCCTCCATATTGGAAGCTCACAAGCATAACAATGTTTTCAAAAATGTTAATTCAGCTTTGCCCACTGTCTCGTGGGGGAGGATTGCCGGAGCCCTCAATGAATGTCCTACCTGACTGAAATATTTTGCCTCCCAGAACATAATGGCAGGTGCAAACGCATTCTACCAAATTGCCCTGCGAAGCATAACACACCTCTATTAGATTACCTCACACGTGTTGGTAACATTTCAATTTGATTTTGCCATCAATTCCTGTAAAAAATCTGACACCTAAATAATAAAATCACTAACTATAGAGACTTGCATAGGCATTGGCACTCAATCAGTGGGTAAGTAAGTAAACAAGACCGACAGGTTTTGTAGTTTCAACAATTCATCTGTCTTGTATCTTTACTTTCTACGACAATAATATTCGCTTATTGGCAGTGCTTGCAATGCCAGTAAATAGCCCAAACTAATAAGCATTGGTAATGGCAACAGTTTGGGCTTTAGTATAGAAATTGAAAAGGCACTTGCCAGGCACTGCCATAGTAGCATTAGCTGGCTATTGATAGTAGCAGGTGCAAAATGGTGCAAAAATGGTGCGAGTACCTGGGCATCTAATAGAAGATCCTGGAAAATGCCTAATACTTATTGACAAGTCAAAACTGCTGGCTTTGCCAATGCTTGTTTAAACAGGTCTTCAATGAAGGACACGCAGAGTGCTTATGAATAGAAGGCAGACCTGGTTCAGGCATTTTTATTACACTAGTAACGCACTTATAACGCCAATTAAGTTATGAACTCTAAGAAAGCACGCAGACCGCCAGACGGAGGGAGCTGCCAGTAACTATGGTGCTCTAGTTCACCTATTAAGGAATAATATAGGAGCCTGAATATTTAAAGTAATGGGACTACCCATCTATAATTAATACTGAGGAAATACTACTGTATATCTCATAAAGCTACAGACCTTCATAGAATCTTTCTTGATTAAAGGAAAAATCAGTTAATATCACCAACAGGCGATCCAAGTATTAATTTACTCAATTATGTGTATATATTAAAGCCCAGCCTTGATAATGACCTATACTGGGTCGAAACACATGTTGGCTTGTGGGCAAATGAGTGTGATAAATTGACTCATGGACAAATGAGTTAAACAATTAGATGCGAGGTACAACCAAATGGGTTGCCGTCTAACAAGATTGCATGTAAGTACCTTGCAAATTGAATAAGATATTCACTCTATTCCCCAAGACAATTGTGAGATGTATTATTGATACATTGACTAGCAGTCGTACCTGTGCTGCGCACAGTCATTTGTAAAACAATAAATAAATAGACAAGCGTATATTTATATTTGATACTTTTTACATTGTCTACACTATGGAACCTACCCACATGCCATATGTCAGGTTTGTAGCATGTTGGGAAGTGTGCTGAACATTTCAAAGATACACACAGACATATCCACAAGTTTCCGCCCCAAAAATAAATTAGACAAAGGTACAATTATATTTTACACTTTTTACATTGTCTACAACATGAAACCTACCCACATGGCAAATTTCAGGTCTGTAGCATGTTGGGAAGTATTCTGAACATTTCGAACAGACACACACACATATCCAAGCATTACAGAAAGCTTAAAAACTGCATAAAAAGAAAAAAATGAAAACTGTATATTTTATACGTTTTACATTGTCTAAATCATGGAATCTTTCAAAAAAGGTATTAGGCGCTCCTCTCCAGAAAGAACATGGCATGATAACCTGTTCTGAGATGAGATTTTGCAGCACACGCTTTTTGCTCACTGTACCTTTCACAGATGGAAAATACCCATTTGCATATCAGTCTTTGTCCCGCCCACATGGGCAGTCCAGGACCGAAATGCTATGGCAATTCCTCTCTGAACAAGAGTACCAACAGCAACCCCATACACGTGTTTCAGCCTTGCTGGGCCTCATCAGTGAGGTGAAGCTGCGCCTCTCTGAGCACAGTGAGCAGGGAGTCCACGTCTGGTTGCCCCTAGGTAACTTAGGGTGCCCAACCCCAAGTTCCTTGCAAATATTTCAAAAAAGGTAGCAGGCGCTCCTCTCCAGAAAGAACATGGCATGATAACCTGTTCTGAGATGAGAGTTTGCAGCACATGCTTTTTGCTCAATGTACCTTTCACAGATGGGAAATATCTATTTGCAGATCAGTCTTTGTCCCGCCCACATGGGCAGTCCAGCACAGAAATGCTATGGCAATTCCTCTCTGAACAAGAGTACCAACAGCAACCCCATACACGTGTTTCAGCCTTGTTGGGCCTCATCAGTGAGGTGAAGCTGCGCCTCTCTGAGCACAGTGAGCAGGGAGTCCACGTCTGGATGCCCTAGGTAATTTAGGGTGACCAACCCCAAGTTCCTTGCAAATATTTCAAAAAAGGTAGCAGGCGTTCCTCTCCAGAAAGAACATGGCATGAAAACCTGTTCTGAGATGAGAGTTTGCAGCACACGCTTTTTGCTCACTGTACCTTTCACAGATGGGAAATACCCATTTGCATATCAGTCTTTGTCCCGCCCATATGGGCAGTCCAGCACCAAAATGCTATGGCAATTCCTCTCTGAACAAGAGTACCAACAGAAACCCATACATGTGTTTCAGCCTTGTTGGGCCTCATCAGTGAGGTGAAGCTGAGTCTCTCTGAGCACAGTGAGCAGGGAGTCCACGTCTGGTTGCCCCAGGTAACTTAGGGTGACCAACCCCAAGTTCCTTGCAAATATTTCAAAAAAGGTAGCAGGCGCTCCTCTCCAGAAAGAACATGGCGTGATGACCTGTTCTGAGATGAGAGTTTGCAGCACACACTTTTTGCTCAATATCACAAACAGGCTATCCAAGTATTCATTTACTCAATTATTTGTATATATTAAAGCCCAGCAGCCTTGAAAATGACCTATACTGGGTCGAAACACATGTTGATTGTGGGCAAATGAGTGTGATAAATTGACTCATGGAGAAATGAGTTAAACAATTATATGCAAGGTACAACCAAATGGGTTGCCGTCTAACAACATTGCATATAGGTACCTTGCAAATTGAATAAGATATTCACTGTATTCCCCAAGACAATTGTGAGATGTATTATTGATACATTGACTAGCAGTCGTACCTGTGCTGCGCACAGTCATTTGTAAAAAAATAAATAAATAGACAAGCGTATATATTTATTTTTTACATTGTCTACACTATGGAACCTACCCACATGCCAAATGTCAGGTTTGTAGCATGTTGGGAAGTGTGCTGAACATTTCGAACATACACACAGACATATCCACAAGTTTCCCCCCAAAAATAAATTAGACAGAGGTACAATTATATTTTACACTTTTTACATTGTCGACAACATGAAACCAACCCACATGCAAAATTTTAGGTCTGTAGCATGTTGGGAAGTATTCTGAACATTTCGAACAGACACACACACATATATCCAAGCATTACAGAAAGCTTAAAAACTGCATAAAAAGAAAAAAATTGAAAACTGTATATCTTATACGTTTTACATTGGCTAAATCATGGAATCTACCCGCATGCCAAATTTCAAGTTTGTACCATGCTGGGAAGTATGCTGAACATTTTGAACAGACACACACACACATATCCACACATTTCCCATATATATATATATATATATATATATATATATATATATATATATATATATATATATATATATATTCACTAAAAAAACTTTGTTGAGGGGACGTTATGGTTAAGTTGTCCCTAACAAAAACCTGTACACTTCACTACAAAAATACTTTCCACCTCCCCTTTATGCTTCAAATTAAAAACAAAAACCCCCTGAAATTCGACAGTTATGGTAAACTAAGCCCCCAACCCTGCCACTGCCCCTGTGCACTGCTAACATTAACACCCAGACCATGAAAGATGTCATCTCAAATGTCAATGATGACATCAATGATGACATCACTTGTTTAGCCCCTTTCTTTTCCTTCCCTGCCATACATATATATATATATATATATATATGTGCATTCAGTAAAGAAATTTCACTAAAAGAATGTTATACTTCATAGTGCAACCAAACACCACTGCACATTCCCCCATTATAATAAGCTAAGCAACCATAACTCGCACCATCTACATGCATTTCTAAGACTAACACCCAGGACATCAAAGATGACATCACAAATATCATTGATGACATCACTGATGACATCACATGTGTGCCTCACTTATTTTGGTGCATTGAAAAATGTAGGCTAGGTGGTTTTATTCACTGACCAGCACAATATGAAAATTGAAAAGGTGCTGTATACCAAAACGTTACCCTTGTCGTGTGTTCTTAAAGTACTTTCCTTAGGGTCTGGTGTCAGCTCATGATGCACATGCATGGGGCAATGGCAGGCCTCAAACACACTATTCATTTGTATACAGGACGATAAACTGTGGGATGCTGCTAGTTATTTATACCCTACTTCAGTTTCCCTGTATGTGCCGCTCAATTATATGCATTGGGTCGGCATATGTATTGTTTGTTTTAGCACAAGTGTGTATTAAGTATACAGTTGTGAGCTAGTTATTACATGTGTAACATTACACAATCACCCCTGACATCTTGCTACAAACATAATAGAAAGAACCCCTTGTAGGCAGGGACATTTTAGGAATCTTATTTTCACATGTGATGTCATCAGTGATGTCATCAATGATATTTGTGATGTCATCTCTGATGTCCTGGGTGTTAGTCTTGGCAATGCACGTAGATGGTGCGAGTTATGGTTGCTTAGCTTATTATAATGGGGGAATGTGCAGTGGTGTTTGGTTGCACTGTGAACTATAACATTCTTTTAGTGAAACTATTTTACTGAATGCACATATATATGTATGAAGAAAGGGGCTAAACAAGTGATGTCATCATTGATATCATCATTGACATTTGAGATGACATCTTTCATGGTCTGGGTGTTAGTGTTAGCTGTGCACAGGGGCAGTGGCAGGGTTGGGGGCTTAGTTTACCATAACTGTCAAATTTCAGGGGTTTTTCGGTTTTAATTTGAAGCATAAAGGGGAGGTGGAAAGTATTTTTGTAGTGAAGTGCACAGGTTTTTGTTAGGGCAACTTAACCATAACGTTCCCTCAACAACGTTTTTTTTAGTGAATTGTACGGGTTTTTAGTACTACAATTTACGTATAAGGTGTACCTAAGAAAAAAATGTTGTACTTCATGGCACATATTTTCAGTAGTGCAACATAACCAAAAGGTTCCTTTAGGAAGAGTCGTTTCGTAAGCAATATATAGCTTCTGAAGAATGCCACATGAAAATATACTGTCGTACAGCACCGTGACATGTCCCAGAATCAGTACACACTTCCCTGAACAAAGTATGCCTGTTGGGCAATGTGGAAATAGATTTTATATTCATGTAGGAACGTCCACCTTCAACAATTGCCTTAAGCAATGCCAACACGTACTGGTATGCAGCGACTGTGAATGCACTACACATTATATGTTGGTAGGGAAAGTTGTACTTATCTGAAAAAGACATCAGCTAAATGCAGCCTTCCTCCCAAAGAAACAGCAGCAGTGGTGTAATGCAAAAGCATAAGAAACGGTGTTGCTATCTTGCACGTAACAGACGGAAAAAATTAGTTGCCACACATCCAGTCACTCATATTACCGTTTGATGCCTTTTTGCTCAATGCTGGTCGCATATTACCTTATTGCCTGCCGTGGCAAAAAATAAAGCCACCCGTAAACAATGTTAATAATGGGTTAACAACGACCTTTCACAGTATAATTGAAAAAAAAAACTTGAATACACTCCACGCACTCCTTATTTCTCTGTAAAGTACATAGGCGCAATAATCTTTGCCAGCAAAAATCTAAATTACGAATGCAGTAACGTGTCCTACTAAAAAGGACGTGTACTTGTTGTAATCCGTACAGTGGCAGTAAGGATCACAAAAGAAAATCCTCTTTCAAGATGGCCGCCATAGAAAGGGAGAGCGGTTATTGCATACATAGCCCCTCTTCCCTTTCCATTGTAGGTTGCAAAAAGCACAAGGACGTGGCGTGACGCAGAACCTGTAAATAAACATTCAGCGACGTACAAGCTAATAAATTACATTTGCAAATAAAACAGAGGAATGGTAAAGAACACATGACCATTTTACAGGTTACAAACTAGATTTATTTAATAACAAACTTGCAGAGACCATCGGAATAATCGCATGATCAATGCAATGATTGCAATGCTGGTTAGGGAGGCATTGCAAATGTTGAAGATAAGGAGGAAGTTTTTTGCGCAAACAAATATTTTGGGGTCTTCGTTGAAGCAGTCGCTTTGTTTCCACAGTTATTTCCCAAACGTCGTCATGATGTTGAGCCTACAGCACCATAAATGATGTGACGTTGCTCCGAATAATGAGTTCAGCGAACGGACAAAGCAGGCTTACAGTGTCATTCCACATTATTGTTATGGACAGGCAACCGCTCACCAGCATTGTATTTGCCGTCCGAAGAAGCCCTCACTCGGGATTTGAAAACCATGGCACGCACAGTACGTCAAAATATACCTAGTCTGGAAAAGTTACAAAAAATAAGTGTCAGTAACCAAACTGTACCAAATATTTTTAAAAGATCAAATAGAAAATGTGCAAAGTGGTACACAAAAATACGTGCTCAAAGTTGAAATTATAGTAATATGTTGCTAATGTCCAAATGTACCTATAGGTGGAGGTTACAAACGGCGAGATTTTGCATGCGCCGCAAGAGAAAACAAAATGGCAAGTACACAGAAAGACGATAATTTAGGTATGAAACAAAAAAGAGTGGACAAATAAAAATAAATTACTTCTCGTCATTTCAAAGAAGACCAAAAAAACGTGCAAAGTTATACACAAAGCTATGTGGACAAAGTAAGCATTTCAAATTAGAAATATAAATAGTAAAAAAGGTTGAGTGCAGTCATACCCTGCAAATGAGCAGCGTGTGCACTCTGCAACATTACAGGAAAATTGTACAAGGGCAGAAGAATAATACTTTAATTATATTAGCACAATTAGATGGGCAGTTATGTAAAAATAAGGCATGGATTGCTGTACAGTGGGCCAAAGTAAACTTACAAAATATTTACAGCCTCCATTCTTTTTCGGCAAAACAGTCACAAATGTGTTTGCTACGAAGAATCTTCCTTGACTGATATGCATGTCACTTACAAACTTTTTAAAACATAACCTTATCAATTGTGTTTTTTTTTACCCTTTCATTCCGTGAATAGCGCGCAAGTTTCTCTTAGGCTCAAGGTCAAAAAACAATTGGCCCTTTACTTTCACTCGGATGCGCGGGCGTACTGAGCAGTCAACCAAAAAAGCAACTCGTGTGGCCTTCACTTAGAAGGCAAATACATTCTTGCTTTGAAGCAACATAATGAAATCTAATTATCAGAACCTGTACTCCCATACAGCTTCAGAAGCTCTGTTTCAAGCAAACAGTGCAGATGATGGCCTTAGTTCTCAAAACTGTAGAGGCCAATCTGAGGGAAATATTAGTGCAAAACACATTTTAATCCACACGCTGTAATTGGTTGTGGTGCAGTGAGCACGAACTTCCATTTAAACGTATCATTTTGCAGACAAGAAAACTGCACTTCTTCACGTTGTGCTTCCACAGCTCATTGGGCCCCCTCAAAGGTCACCTTGTGAAATTGAGTGTGAGAAGTCTAATCCTCTCTTGTTTTGGAGCTGTTTCTGGCGGTATCCGCGCACACGAAAACATTAGTAGAAGAGAGGGGGCCACCGAACAAAGCTACCTTACTGCACGCTATTTTGCAAACAATCTGGGAAAGAGCCACATGGTCGTGAGCATGACCTTTTCCCCCTGTTCAGTGTAAGGGGAAAAAAGACGTTTTGAGAACCCCTCCCCTTATAACTTTCGGCCCCCTGCCCCAAACATGACCAAACTTTCTAACCAAAGTCAGAGTGGGCGATATATTTTTTTTCCAAAGTTTGACGACGATTAGTCCAAGGGTAGGACATTTATAAGGCAGCCAAAAACAGTTCTTTCTATGGAAACAGCCACTCGACCAAAGCAACACATTCACTAACGTCCCTCTCGAATGTGCTGCAGTGGGTGCCAGCAGGACCTAGAGGTTAAGATATATGTACACATACTTTTGAATGTATAGGTGTACAATGGCTTATACCTCCAACGCTAACAAGGTTGTTACTGGGTGCATGGGCTTCGGCCATGCAGCCAAGACTGTACACCCTCCCCAAAACCATCTGACATGCTAACCTATAGGACGTGTGTATGCACTGCAGTAATATGAAGTGGTGTTTCTGGGCAGGGCATAGGGTTTTACGAGTATGATGTATGGGCTACGTGCTGCTGCCATGGAAGCAAAACTCTAAATCCTGCCCACATTCACCTCAGTGATATACAGTAGTACGGGTGTATTGATAGGTGTGCTATGCTTCACTTATTCTGCCCAGACACTGCACTCTTACCTGTTTGTACATAGATATTATTGCAATGTGTTGATGTGCACTGGCTTATAACTCCCGTGCTTATAACGTTGTTGTTGGGTTCATGGCTTTGGCCATGCACCCAACACTGTACACTCTCCCACCAACCATGTAAGTGATAATCAATAATACACGTGTAGCCATGGTCGTGACATGCATCACTTATTCTGGCCAGACACTGCACTCCTACCTGTTTGTACATAGATACTATTGTAAGGTGTTGATGTGCACTGGCTTATAACTCCAGTGCTTATAACTTTCTTGGTGGGTGCATGGCCTTTGGCCATGTACCCAACACTGTACACTCTCCCCTCAACCATGTAAGCGATAATCAATACTACATGTGTAGCCATGGTCGTGACATGCAGCGGTGGTTGTGGGCAGGGCCTACAGTCTTGAAAAAGTGGCCTTCGGCCTACGGCCTACGGCCATGCATCCAAGACTCTAGGCCCTGTCCACAACCACTGCAGAATGTCACGACCATGGTGGCGTACTAAGCAATAACACACCCATAGGAAAATGTAATATAATAGGGAAATACACTCCAAATTAAAGGTCACTAACACCACGCGTGTCTTGCGAACATTTTCAAGGTGCCTGTACACAGCACAGACTCAAATAGTAGCCTTATTATATCCCTCATTTTCTCCACGTACAAACATCCTGAAGAAGGCGCCAATGCAGAATATATAATAGACAATTGCCGGTCAAACAAGTACAGTATTTCATCCATCTCTTACTCTGTGATCCTCCCCACGCATGCAGCCAAGACTGCACACCCTCCCCAGAACCTTCTGACATGCTAACCTATAGGACGAGTGTATGCACTGCAGTAATATGAAGTGGTGTTTCTGGGCAGGGCCTAGGGTTTTACGAGTATGATGTATGGGCTACGTGCTGCAGCCATGGAAGCAAAACTCTACATCCTGCCCACAATCACCTCAGTGATATACATTAGTACGGGTGTATTGATAGGTGTGCTATGCTTCACTTATTCTGGCCAGACACTGCACTCTTACCTGTTTGTACATAGATATTATTGCAATGTGTTGATGTGCACTGGCTTATAACTCCAGTGCCATGCACCCAACACTGTACACTCACCCCTCAACCATGTAAGCGATAATCAATACTACACGTGTAGCCATGGTCGTGACATGTATCACTTATTCTGGCCAGACACTGCACTCCTACCTGTTTGTACATAGATATTATTGCAATGTGTTGATGTGCACTGGCTTATAACTCCAGTGCTTATAACTTTCTTGTTGGGTGCATGGCCTTTGGCCTTTGGCCATGCACCCAACACTGTACACTCTCCCCTCAACCATGTAAGCGATAATCAATACTACACGTGTAGCCATGGTCGTGACATGCATCACTTATTTTGGCCAGACACTGCACTCCTACCTGTTTGTACATAGATATTATTGCAATTTGTTGATGTGCACTGGCTTATAACTCCAGTGCTTATAGGTTTCTTGTTGGGTGCATGGCCTTTGGCCTTTGACCATGCACCCAACACTGTACACTCTCCCCTCAACCATGTAAGCGATAATCAATACTACACGTGTAGCCATGGTCGGACATGCAGCAGTGGTTGTGGGCAGGGCCTACAGTCTTGAAAGTATGGCCTTCGGCCTACCGCCTACAGCCATGCATCGAAGACTCTAGGCCCTGGCCACAACCACTGCAGCATGTCACGACCAGGGTGGCGTACTAAGCAATAACACACCCATAGGAAAATGTAATATAATAGGGAAATACACTCCAAATTAATGGTCACTAACGCCACGCGTGTCCTGCGAACATTTACAAGGTGCCTGTACACAGCACGGACTCAAATAGTAGCCTTATTAGATCCCTCGTTTTCTCCACGTACAAACATCCTGAAGAAGGCGCCAATGCAGAATAGATAATAGACAATTGCCGGCCAAACAAGTACAGTATTTCATCCATCTCTTATTCTGTGATCCTCCCCACGCATGCAGCCAAGACTGTACACCCTCCCCAGAACCATCTGACATGCTAACCTATAGGACGAGTATATGCACTGCAGTAATATGAAGTGGTGTTTCTGGGCAGGGCCTAGGGTTTTACGAGTATGATATATGGGCTACGTGCTGCAGCCATGGAAGCAAAACTCTACATCCTGCCCACAATCACCTCAGTGATATACAGTAGTACGGGTGTATTGATAGGTGTGCTATGCTTCACTTATTCTGGCCAGACACTGCACTCTTACCTGTTTGTACATAGATATTATTGCAATGTGTTGATGTGCACTGGTTTATAACTCCAGTGCTTATAACTTTGTTGTTGGGTGCATGGCCTTTGGCCATTCACCCAACACTGTACACTCTCCCCTCAACCATGTAAGCGATAATCAATACCACACGTGTAGCCATGGTCGTGACATGCAGCGGTGGTTGTGGGCAGGGCCAACAGTCTTGGAAGTATGGCCTTCGGCCTACGGCCTACGGCGATGCATCCAAGATTCTAGGCCCTGTCCACAACCACTGCAGCATGTCACGACCATGGTGGCGTACTAAGCAATAGCACACCCATAGGAAAATGTAATATAGTAGGGAAATACACTCCAAATTAATGGCTGTGTAATATATATATATATATATATATATAGTTGTGGACACCACAAGTGTAATCAATTATTATTTGTTTATTATGAAGTGACCAAACAGTGTGTTCTTACATAAACACAGAAAAGAATTTTAAGCAATAATTCATACAGCAATTCATCAATTCATCTGAACATCAATTCCTATTAATTATAAAACATTAATAAAGGTTAAAAAATGAAAAATCCAAATATTCTAATTAGCAGTCACCATACATCAATAAACATAATAAATTAGACATAAGGCCTCATCACGAGTTGGGTGCTAACCCCATTGGTATTACTGCCGGGCTATTAGCACTACCGCCAAACCCCCCGGCGCTATTAGAGCCGGATCATGGGTTTGGTGGAACGGTAAATCCCCATTCCCCATTGGGCCCATTTAGGAATTTCCCATTCCCTGTTGGGCCCAATGGGGAATGTTTGACACTATTACAACCCGCGGTATTACCGCCAGCGGTGATAGCACCGAAAATCGGCAAAATCGTGGCGGATTTGCCCCAGCTCAGAGCTGTGGGTAAATCCGCCAAGCCCGTGATTTACCGCTGCATTTAAGGCTTACTGCCAAACTCATGGTGAGGCCTGTAATATGAAAATTAAAACAGAGTGAAATCCTATTCCCCCCTCTTCTCATCTCCTGCCCTGGATGGAGCCACGCTTTCAGAGCTCATGTAACCCTCTCTCTGCCTACATTCAACCTATTGAACATGCCCATTGCTTGGGTAAGCCTTTGCAATTTGCGGCATGCATCGCGCCTGTTGCGCGCACTTCTGCATTTTTTCGAAGAACATTTATGCATTTCTGAGGGCAGCTGGAGGATTGCATGAAGAGCAATCCCTGAATTACTTTTAACCCATTTCCTGTTTTATTTTTTTAATCTTCAAATGACTTTGCAAATTGGTGCCTCACTGCTTCTGGCCATTCCAATATGGCTGCACCACATTGTCTGGAGTGAGCTGCCTTGCCTGGCCTCCATCCCTCTCCCACTGGTTACCTTGGCCTTGATAGGCCAATCAGAGCAACCGTGAGGTGGCCCTGGTCCACTAAGGCCCCTGACGAAGGCCTCTGTCTGCTCCCAGTCCTCTAGTAATACGCTGCTTGGTGATTTTCTTGTACCCCTGCACATGATCTTCCATGATGCTGCTGCCTCACACCTCGAAGAAATCTGGACTACCATGACATTCAAACCTCCTTAACTAAGGGTTAGTTCCCTCCTTCCGGACATACTCCTACCCTCTCCTGACTTCTCTTCCTTCTCAGCCTGTCTCCCATGTTTACACTCTTGATTGCATTGCATTTCACACCCACTGCTAGCATCAGAATCTATCTGTAATTTCAAATCTAAATGTGTTTTTGCATTTAGCTTAAATTCAAATCTGGCTGTGTTTTTGCATTTAGTTTAACATCAAATCTAGCTGTGTTTTTGCATTTAGCTTAAGTTCAAATCCAGCTGTGTTTTTGCATTTTACTTCAAATCAAATCTGGCTGTGTTTTTGCATTTAGCTTAAAATCAAATCTAGCTGTGTTTTTGAATCCAGCTTAAAATCAAATCTAGCTTTGTTTTTGCATTTAACTTCAAATCAAATCTAGCTTTTTTTGCATTTCGCTAAGAATCAAATCAAGCTGCGTTTTGCAAACTTGTTGTGCCCTTTGCTTGCAGTGCATGCTTTATCTGTAACCTTCTGGCCCAGTGACTGCACCGTTCTACTTGTTCTACTCCGACCTGCTGTCCCTCCCCCCTGCTTCTCCCCCCCCTCTCTCCCGCACTCATGGCGCTAACTGTTTCTCCATCGACTATCCTCCCCTTTTCACTAAGTCTGGCAGGAAGAAGTTCAAATATGATATATTGGGCTCCAACCCTGGTCTCCCTATCGCTGACACCTATTCCATTACTTCATCCAGACAGACATTCACTGACATCCTCCCTGTCGTTCCTTCGCCAGATCTATTGGACTCTTAATATGATCTCTGTGCTCTGTCCTTTCTCTTCCACTTCCACTAATGGTGGCACCTTCTGGGAAGGCCTCATGGCCCCCTTCGACTCCTCTAAAGTCATCATTAATGTCAACCTAAATGGTACTGTCATGGTCCAAGACTCTCAGGCCAATCGTCTCCTCTTTGATAGGCGCTTCCCTCGCCTCATCAATTTCCTCTCATCTCCTGCTGTCCCCTCCCTCCCCCCTCCAGGTGCCCTTCATCCCCCCTCCACACCTCCTTTGGCTATCTTGCCCTCTCTTCCCTGCTCTTCTGCCCTCCCTCGGGCTCCTTCTTCACCTCCGCAGGGCGTACTTCTGATTTGTACCCCTCCCCAGAAGTCCTTTAAGGCTGGCAACCTTCTTCATCTTGCCACTCTCAACTCGCGCTCTGCTGTCAAACACTCCTCGGACATCTGCCACCACCTCAAAGAATTCAACCTCGATCTCCTAGATCTCACTGAGACTTGGTTCACGGCCAGCTCTGTCACAAGCTTTGAAACTCTCCTTCCTGATGGCTACAAGATCCTCTCCACACCAACATCCACCCGGTCCAGGTCGGGTGTAGCCCTGATCTTCCCTGAGTGGATTCCTTCCTCTATCATTCCCACACAGACGTACTCCTCTTTTGAATGCCTTGTCTGCAGGCTTTCTCTCTCTCCTGGCCACTCTCTTACCGTGACTACTATCTATCGGCCTCCTGGTCAGTCTCTACCTCTCCTGTCACCTCCCAGGCCCTTTTTACAGCCCCTGCCACTCATTTCTTCTCAAAAACCCAGGACATCCTGTCAACCCTCTCGTCCCCTCCCCCTCTTCTCCCTTCTCCTTCTGTGAACTCTGGCTCTCATGCAGCTGCCCCCCCAACCTCTTTCTCTTCCTTTCCTCTTTTCTCTCCGACCAGGTCTCTAGACAAGTCTGATCTATGAAAGTCTTGTCAAAACAGGTTCTTCCCTCTTCCTCCAAAACCATCAATGACCACATTGACACCCTTACTCCTGCCCTGGCCAATTCCTGAAACCTCACCTTCACCTCTGGGGGCTTCCCCTCCCCTCTAAAGCACTCTCTTGTGCACCACTTCTCAAGAAACCCACAACTGATCCTTCTTGCCTGGCAAACTCCATCACTCCTTTCCTGGGCAAACTCCTGGAAAAGCTAGGCATCTTGCTGCTTAACCTTCACTCTGATTCTGTTGGTTGTCTCCACGAGCATCATTCTGGCTATAGAGTTGCCAAAAGCACGTAAACTGCTCTCCTGAACATCTGTGAAGACCCGCTCTCCAACCCTGACTCTAACATCCCTTCTGTGCTCATCCTACTCGATCTCTCTTCTGCCTTCGACACAGTCAACCATACCATCCTGCTCAACCATCTCTGTGACAACCTGGGTATCACTGATCAGGCTCTGGCATGGCTGGCTTCTTTCCTCTCTGGTCGACCCTCCCAGGTCCAACTCGGGTCCTTCCTTTCCTCTCTCTGCCTCTCTACCTGTGGTGTTCCCCAGGGTTCTAACCTCTCACCCTGGCTTTTCAATCAATACCTGGCAACTCTCGCCAATCGCATTGCCACTGTCTGGATGACACTCAACTCCTTTTCAGGCTTCCCTCTGCCACCTCTTCTCCTTCTCTCATCTCTAATTGCCTGTCTGCTATTCAGGAGTGGTGTGCCGCCAATGATCTCTGCCTCAATGCCAGCAAGACGTAGATCGTCCTCATCGGCACACCTTCACCCTCCTTTCCTATCACTCTCTGGCCGGCCTCCCTTGGCCCTCCTCTTACCCCTACCTGTGAGGCTAAGAACCTCAGGGTCATCTTCGACTCCACCCTTTCCTTTTCTGCCCACATCTCAGACGCCTCTAAAATATCAAACTTCCAACTGCGCCTCCTCAGAGTTAGTCTGCCTTTACTCTCTTTCCCCCAGAAGCTCACTGTCTCTCGAGCCGTGGTTCTCTTTAGTTTGGATTACTGCAGCAGCCTCTTTCTAAATCTTCCTGCATCTACTCTCCGCCCTTTGCAACTCATCCAGAACAGGACTGCGAGACTTGTCCTGGGCCTCAAGCCCTGGGATTGTATCTCTCCGGCCCTGAAATCTCGTCATTGACTTCCAGTGGCTGCAAGGATTAAATTCCAGACCCTTTGCATTGTCCACAAGGCCTTCTGGAGCCTGGGGCCTAAATACCTTCAAATCTCCCTCCGTAAATACCTTCCCTCTCGAGCTCTTCGCTCCTCCATCTCCAACTCCCACAGTCGCTAAGAAACGAGCTGGGGGAAGATCTCTGTCTTCGTCTGGGGCCTTCCTCTGGAACAGCCTCCCTGCCACTCTGAAACCTGAGGAGAACCATCGCCAGTTCCGGAAGAGCCTCAAGACCTTCCTCTCTGCTTCTGCCATCTCTCCTCCTCTCCCCCGCTGAGCTGTTCTGCTTCGACATCGTGCACCTGGTTACCCTCTGTGTTTCGGGCACAGCTACTTTGCCACCCTGCCACGCACCCACACTGCCTCCTGGTAACCCTTGGACTTGGGGTCTGTATCTGTAACCTTACAGTCCCCACCCGTTTTCTGCACTTATCAGACACCCCCTGGCTGTGCCTTATACCTAACACTTGCCACTTACTGACTGCCCTACCACTTGTTTGTTTTTTATTCCTTTGCTCAGCACTTTCCACTCCCCCCCATATCTACACTTTCCCCCTTCCCTCTCCCCTGCCCATGTTCTCAATGTCACTGGGCCTAGTAATATCATTGTTTTTGTTCTCCCTTGTTCCCCTCCCTTGTCTCGTCGCACTCTGAAACACACGTGTATGAGCATGATACAAATAAAATATCAATAGCAATATCAATAAATCATAAACACAGAAATGTAGTATTTAAATCTAAACCAGCAAATCATTGGTTAAATACCACACCTTCATATATTAAGATTGCATTACAAATACGCACCAGCTGTGCACGGTTTCACAAGGAAAAAGTAGGCTTTTTCATTGGTCATTTATGGGGACTATCTCAACGGCACCCAGGAATTTCAACAAAGCGATGGTAATGCCCACTTCATGTCCCCTGATGGCTCTACGGTAACACTCCTCTGTTTCCAACCACTCTTTTTATCCCCAAATCTTCAAAAAAAGTTAACCTGTATTGCATCGCAAACAATAACCAAATGATGTCTAATTTGGTTTGGGCCTGGGGACCTACAGGGCCTCGTTACGACTTTGGAGGTAGCCATGGTGCTATTAGCCACGGTGCTATAAGCACCATGGCTGCCTCCAAAATCGTGTCCGGGTCCGGGTTCCCTGAATGGGGAAATACCGGGCCATTCCGACATCGGAGTGCCCAGTATTTCCACATTCAGGGAACCCGGGCCCGGTCCTTCCCCATTCCCATTCGAGCCCCCATAGGGCTCAATGGGAATGGGGAGGGTGCTAACCACGGGCCTGTTAATTCTGGGCCCGTTGATAGCTCCCTGGTCCCCTTGTGGGACCCGCTCTGGACGTCTGGAAAAACCAGACGTCCAGAGCGGGTCCCGGAGGGGACCTCATAATGGTGCGGAGTGGGTTTAACGGCGCCGGCACCATTACCGGCGCCGTTAAACCCATTCCGCACTAGTTGTAATGAGGCCCATAGAGTTCACATACCACATCACTTGGAGCAACTCCAGAGCTAATGGCTTGTATTTCCCCAGTCAAAATCAGATTTAACTCGAGACGCATAAATTGCTGTCGCCAGTACGGACACAGCAAACGCGCCATGTATCTTGGTAACACATTTACTGCCTTACCAATCCAGGATAAACTGGTACAGAGTTTATACGACTTCATTTTGTGTCTTCTTTCTAACCAATCCTCTTTAAAAAGGAGTTTCTTTAAAAGAAGTGGCGTGGTTATTACTAATTCAGTGCTGATTCAAATCTTATGCAAGATGTTGCATGCGTACAGACAGAATCTCCCAATCAGACTCAGCACGTTCATTGCTGTCACATCACCATAAAAAAAAGTGAACAGAGAGCCCTTAGTAGGTTTGAGCAATGTCCCATAAAAAGATAAAACCCTCCATTGATACCAAACCTTCAGTGAAACCGTGCCCAATTCAAACCGTAATGTGGCCATCGGGACACAAGTGGGCAACCCCAGGGCTTTTTTCCAAATTAGACCTTCATTTGGTGTCCAATTTACATCTTATGTCAGATATGACATTTCTTGACCATATAAATCAACAAGGGGCTTGATAGTAAATCTGCAATGCCTTGCATATAACCATTTTAACTGTGAGACACCCATTCAGGCCATTGTTTTGAGGTAGTCAAGAACACGAGATTTCCTCGGGTTCGCTGTAAAAAACATTCCTAGATATTTTATTTCAGGCAATGGTATTACTACTAAGCCATCAACCTTCCACGTACATTTCTAGGGCTTATTTGAATTAGAGGAAAGCTTCTGTATGATCGTTTTATTAGTGTTAATGAAAAGTTCATTTTCCGCAATGTACGACACCATAGCATTTATTAATCTTTGTAGTCCTACCTGTGAGTGATCTACTAAGATGATGTCGTCCGTGTAGGTCATAACGGATACCCTCAGGTTTCCCAGTTTAATCGGGACAAAGGCTATGGTTTCCAGATGTTGCATTAAGTCCGCCAGGTAGAGGATGAATAGACACGGGGTCAAAACACAGCCTTTTCTCAGGCCTCAAAAAGTTTTGAAGTCCTTTATCAATTGCCCCAGTCTATTCAACTTCGCCTATACTGATCAATTGGTGTGAATGCACATCAATATCGACGAGAGCTCTTCCAGGATGTGCCATCGATGCAATTTAACCCACAACCAGCCTTTCTGGCCATTTCTTGCAAGTAATGAATTGCAAAGCCATTTATATTGGTTCTTATGCCTCCTGGTCTGCAAATGATTGAGAATCCCATCTGTTGAGATCCAGTCTCTATTTCTATTAACAGAAGAGATGCAAAAATCTTGCTTTCTGGGTCATGAAGAGCTATTGGACTGTAGTGGGTTGGTGCAGATCTGTCCCCTCTTTTATAAATTGGTATGATCACTGATCTCTGCCATGAGTTTGGTATAAGTCTATCTTGCATTATATTGTAGAATGTTAAATGCAGAATTGAGGCCCAAAACGGAGGGTCAATTTTCAAAGTAACATTGCTCGGTCCATTCGTACCACATGCAGATGAGTTAGATGCAGCTCTTCGTAGATCTTCTCTATCTTCAACGGAAAAAGAAAGAGACCACGGACAGTCAGACGATGCAATTGTTCTTAGTACATTAGGAGACCTGTAAAGGTGAGAAATAGGAATGCTCCAATCCTTCTCGCTCACTGTGTTAATTTGCAGATCTTCCTGCATTCAATATTGCCCAAAAATGTTTTACATTTTTTGAGGCAATGGTCAGTAGCACCGTTTCCCTTTCTTTTTGTGATCTTTCAAATTTCACTGAGTACAGTCAATTTGTGTACATAGATTTAGATTTTGTTACTGCCAATAGGTATTTCTGATTCATTTGCAAAGGTAAAGCCCTTTAATCCTCTAAGTTCTGCTCTCAGAAATATCTTTCTTTCCTGAATAGGTGCATTGCAACAAATACGTCTAGATTTCCCAATAAAAATACACCGTTGAGGGGTATTGGTACAATATGCAAGTAATTGTAAAATGAAGGATGGGGAAACTATTTCAATTTTACTCCTTTAACAACCTTCTCTTTGTTTCCCACATTCCCTAATACCTAACCAATGTATGACCCTTGTTATGGACGACTAAGCCAGCATAGTTACCATCCATCTTTGTTGTTTTTACAATATTACTGAAAGTGGCTTTCAGTGGGCAATGATCGCTCTGTGATTTTTTCATTACCACAAATAGTTCTGAATTTTAAAAAAATTGCCTGACTGAGAACTAGATAGTGCAAATGGGCATTTGCTTGATCACCAAACCATGTGGGCTTTGGTAGCACGTCCCCTGGTATGCTACCATTCAATATCCCCAGATTTAATGACTGAAAGAAATTACACCATTTAGCCCCATTTCTCCTACTTATATCTGTTCTAAGTGTTGCGCTGGTGTTGTAAAAACCTCTCTCCCTGCAATCTGCATTCAATTCCCCCACCAACATCAAATTCATTTTGAATTTAGTGGCCCTAATGTGGTTGCAAATATCTGTTATCTGTGTAATAAATATATCCAGATCTGGACGCACAGCATTCCAATACACATTTAGCAGAGACAGAGGATTTAACCTCCCCTCCAGCCCAAATTCAATTTTGACCACTAAAATCCCATATATGGAGTCTGTATTTAACTTCCACTTTTGAACATGAAATGTTATTAGTAAGGATGGCCAATCTGCCTGATGGGTGACCACCTTCACTGGGGTAAGTCAATTGCTGTGTCACACTGAAGCCATCAATATGAATCGATTCAGTGCATAATACAAAAAAAAGAATGAGAAATGACCTAATTTATGTGACCGAAAATAGTAGGTATTTTGGTATATGTATGCTAAATAATAGGTGGTAGGTGAGTTAAGGGTATAAGTTAGAGTAGGTGGGGTGAGGGAGTGGATGCACATTATTAAAAAAAAAAGGTTAAAAAGCAAAAAGTCATCTTTTGGTAAACAAAATGTGGTTATTTCTCAATTAGTTCTTTTTCCCAGAAATATCAAGGATATCCAATATGTATATGCTTCAATAGCCAAGTTTCCTGTAGGAATACCATATTATGCTCACAAATAATGTTTGTCATCCCCTCATTAAAGGAATTATTCAAACCCCTGGTGTCTCAAATCATAACACTTAATTTCTCATTTAATAAAGTGGGACGAAAGCCCTGTCCCCTTGTCAGCCAGTTTTTTAAATGTGAGGGCCAGGGTAGCAGGCAGCCAACACCAATCGTGGCATCCTCTGGAGCATTGAATATTGATGGGGGTGTGATTTGCACAATGCAAGCACCTGTTGACTGCTTATTACACGTGATCTTTAGCAGATTTTTTCCCAATGGCCCTACACTACCCACATTCTACAAACATAGATGCGTAGACAAGTTATCTTGGCGTAATGTCAAATCATAGCCCATCTGATTCAGAAATTGTGATTCCCTCAGAAAAAATGTTGCCTCCATTTTTGATGGTATTGTAAGATGGACCAAATCCGTCCGTTCATAAACAAGCAAATAGCCAGTATCTGTGTCTTTTGTGGTTATCAAATGAAGGCAAGGAATTTCATGCAGCAATTGTAATAATATTTGTCTGTTAAGAATAACTGGTCTGTCTGTCGCCAATAATAATTCTAGGAAGAACTTGTAGAGGAGCAGCAAAGTACCCCCACCTCAACCACTTCACCCATATTGCCTATGTTTTGGGAGCCAGAGTGTGAGACACGTGCAATACCAGTAAGAATACCGGTATCAAAGAGAAACCTGGAGGCAAGGTTCCCACCGAGGAAACCATACCTACGTATGAGACAATATGATGACCATTTCAATGAAATCTCAGAAAAAGCAGAGCAAATGGATGGCCAAGATGAATGGTGACGTCATGCAGAATTGAGCTGACGTGCATAGAAGAGGTGCAGAGACAAGAGAATGAAGATATTCTATAAGGCACCAAGAAAGAATCAAGGATAAGTGACATTTTGGGATCAAGGTGAAGAAGCTTATGCCATGGAAATGATGAAGATATCAAGTTATTTTACACGTGTACAGATACAGAGAAACACAAGCAGACAAAGTATTCTTGAGGCTAGCTGAGTAGTGAATAGATTGCGGCATTCGACAATATATACATATATGCATAAAGAATGAAGATGAAAGTTTCCACTACGATTTATAGCAGAATTGGACTAGAAAAGAAGGCCTCATTTTCAGTGTGTCGCAGTTAAGAAAACAAGTGAGTTAAAAGTGAATCTCAGAAAGGCGAGGTTGGATGAGCCATGAAGCAAATTCAAGAAAATCAAGGTCTTATCAGGCTGAAGTGAGCGGCCATTGGATACAAATCGTGTGAAAGAACAAAACTCCTGTTCAGAAGGCATGAACCAAACAATGAAGACGTCAGAGGTATATTTTGAAGTGGGAAAAGTGAACAAAAGGCTCCCACCAATCCCCTCTCAACCCTGGCCTAGAGGATCACGGCCCAGACACCCGCCACGAGAGGAGTTTGAACCTGTGTATATATGTACTGGTCATTTGAAGACCATGTTAACCACTATGGGCATTTGGGAGGAGTAACTAAAATATGGAGAGTGAGAGGAGATAAGGAAAAGGATATGTTTGTGGTCGACAAGTCGACCAGAGGGGGGACTGAAGTGGGAAAAGTGAACAAAAGGCTCCCACCAATCCCCTCTCAACCCTGGCCTAGAGGATCACGGCCCAGACACCCGCCACGAGAGGAGTTTGCCCATCTACCAGACAACCAAATACCCTGGTACAGGAACATACGGATGTGCCCACTCGCGTGCCCACCCGCCTGCCCACCAGCCTGCCCTGCACATGCCGACACGTGCGGCATGGATGGACTCGACTGAACCATCCAGCACCAAATCAACACATCGTTAGAGATGCCATGACGACCTAGCCAACGGTCAGCACACCCGTGCAAACATACACACCGGACACTCCCACACCAATCCACACGAAGAACATACTCAGTGCTATGACGTAGGCGACCGACACACCCATGGACGTGCATCTTTATTATTTTCCACATAGGCTTTTCAAAATGCAGAAACACAAGACGCACAATGAACTCATCTAAAAAGGCTTGCTCACGCTTCTTCTAAACCCATGTATCATAATGAGAAATATAACGAAGACACGATACTGGGGATAGAGCAATATGATACCATAACCTAAAGCGCTCTGCATCAAACGGTTCCACCTATGCACCAGGCCCAAGTAGGCCGCAAGCAAAAGCTTCCATGAACATTGAATGAGCAAGAGTTCGGTTGCTGACCCTGCAGAATGAGCCCAGCGAAAGCAGACAGTCAAGGGTACAACGTTGCAAACTCTCATACCGCAAGCCGACGCCAAGGTCGCACCTGCAAGATAAGCCAGGCACACAGTGAGAAATGCAATATTAATTGTGCAGAATTCTGCCTCAACCACGGTCCCACCTCACGTGACCAAGCCGAACCTGATAGGGTGCCAAGCCCAGGAGGAAGAAGGCGCCTGGATCCCCCGTCTCAAGACACAGGCAGATACAATTAAGCGACTCAATGGACATCTGAAGCGGTGGGAGTAGTCGGCCTTCCTGCTTATGAATAAATACTCAAATTGTCTGCACATACCCATAGTGAAACATTGTTGCAAATGACAGGTGCACCGCGAGCTGGGAACAGCGATGGTCCCAGACTGGGGGGCTCGCGGGTGGACCAATCAGAACATGGGGCCCTTATCACTGACGCCATTAACATTGACCAATCCTCAGGGGTCTTCATGTAACAATTTTTATGTATCAAACTGAAGGGACAACCCAAGTATACCACCTGACTGACCCTTAACCACTGACAACGTTCTCTATACGTATGCTATACTAACCCTACCACTCGGGGAACCAATCCAGAGTGGCGATAGGTTTTTTGCTAACTTTCTCAGGTGACGCAAGTAGCGTGTCATACTAAGGTAAAAAGGGCCTGCGAGCCCCACGATGTGGAGAGAGTGTCAGGACGGACGCGTACGATCCTTGACCCATCCCTGCCGTTTTGTTTAATAAACAGCAGAATCACCTTGCTTCTTGCGTGTGTCTCATACTCTATCTCTTTTGGGATATACGGGAGGAGTTGGGGCCTCCCTGCCCGGAGGTCCGCGGACGGCCCAGCCGACCCCGGGAGAATTTCCCCCCGACAAGTTGGAGGCACTGCTGAGATCTGTTTAAGGTCCGCTTTTATTTTATTTTTCCAAGTACTCCCGTTGCGAGGAGGCCCGGCGGCGCGCCCCCCTTTTTGAGGACTACAGGACCATCGCGGAACTGCGAGAAGACCGGACAGCGCAATCCGGATATTGCCCTCGGGAGCGGTTGAGAAGTATCCCGTCCGCGGTTGGCGAGTGTCCAGACGTAGTCCAGACGAGGGGAGGTGGTGAGCCGCTTGGAGGGGTGCACGCAGTCGAGCGGCCCCGCATCAAGAGAACTTGGTGAGTATGCCACGCCCAACAAGCAATGTGAAATTGTGAGGGAGGGGGGAGGAATTGAATATGGGAGGTATTGCACAGGTGCGCGGCGAAGGTTTGATGATTTAGTGTTGGCAATGAAATGAATGGTAGCCGGATGAGTGCAAGAGCAGTCCGCTACGTTACGGGAGAGAAGGGGCGGAGCACGAAAACATCACGTGCGGCCGCTCATAGAAACTGATTGGCCTAGGTCGCGACCAGGTGTAAGGGTGTGTGTGTGTGCGTGGTTTCCTACGATTTGGCAATTATTGATCAATGAGTAGATGAGGATCCCTATTGATCGAGCAGGAAACTCGATAGATAGATGACGTTTCCCTGTAGGCGGTAGCTAGCTAGTTGCCCAATACGGAAGATAATTGGCTGGTTAAGCCCTCCTGTCGAGGGGCGTATCACACGCGAGGCGACGCAGCGTGCGCAGTCCGATTATATTATTGATTACCTTGTTCCAGGAGTGACAGGAAGACAGCTGTGGGGTTAACGGGGGTAGATTGCAAGTGTATTTTGGACTTAAAGAATATATGAAGAACTTACCAGTAGTTTGAAGAGATCGGTGACGTCACCAGCAGGGCTTTCATAGGACATCTCGAGAACCAGGCATCTTTATTTTTGAGTGGCGGGGAGGAGAGCTGTGTTAAGGGCGTGGAAACGGAGGTAAACGGTAATGAGTTGATCGGGGGAAGGCAAAAAGGGGGACGTGGCTGCGCACGGAGAACGCCGGCCACGGCAGGTGTAGAAGAGGGAGGAGGAGCAAGTGAAAGCAGGACGGCAGTATAAGAACGTCACAAGGGGCACGCAGCCGCAGGGGGCTACGTGCGCCTCGGCCGCAGGGGGCCGTAAGGGTGTTGTATAAAGGAAGAAACGAAAGAAAAGAATATACAAATGTAAATACTATATTTTACTAATTTTTCATTAGCGGACTATCGCAAGTCCCCAAACCTACGGGGCCAGGTAAAGATATAAGGCTGTATATTGTAAACTGCTAGTAAGATAACCGCTACCAAATAGGGGAAGGATAACAAGTGGAGCGCTACTATGTCATACGGGGCAGGATCGGGGGGATGGGGGAACACCCTCACTACCCCGCTGCAACACATATGTAAAACACTGTCACCCCATAGGGAGAGACTGATCAAATATAGCATAGAATGGACACAGGGGACGGACAACAAAATGACGACACCATGGCCGCCTAATGGTAGCTTCGACCCATATACCCAACACTCACTATTAAACCACCTGCATAATACATACAAGGGGAAGAAGTTGACACACCATGTGGAGGTGTTCAACTTATGGAGGATGTTCCAAGGGTCCCGACCAGGACCAAACGGAATGTTCATTGTAGGGGAAACAACGGGAGATAAGGAGATTAAGGAGGAGGGAGAGAATGGGGAAAAGGAGAGTGAAGGCACACAGAACACAGGGAACGGACAAGAGGGAGGAGAAAAGAGTGACAACTCAAATGAAAATGAAATAAAAAAGGAACAGAGCGACGATATACCCCTAGTGAAGGTAGTGAAAACAGAGGGAGGGGGTTGTATCCTTTAAGAGAACTAGGAGAAATAGCAAGAGAACAATTAAGGGCGGCTGAGGGGTACTCGAACCCGGCATACAGCCCGCCTCCATATACAGCTACAGGTGGCCACACGGGAGGGGAGCGGACTAGTACAACGGGATCAGCTCATAGGAAGATGCTAGCAGGGGAGGGGAGGACTGAAGAAGAGCAGACTACGGACGTAGGAAATGATGAGTGGGTAGCTGCGCAGATACTATTAAAATTACGAGGTTCATTAACAGGAGAAGAGAAGGAGGTGGTAAGGAAAATGGATGAGGATAATACCAGGGAGAGTGAAATGAAAAGGGAAGAGGGGAAAAGAAAGGGGGAAGAGCTGTTAAGACAAAAGGAAGAGACTTTGGAGGAACGATAAGCAGAATTAAGGGATGAGCAGAATGCACTGATCAAGCAGCTCGAGAGGGGGGAAAGAGAGAGAGCACGGGAAAGGAAAGAAGGTAAGAATGAGTTGGAAAAAATGAGAGAACGAACTGAGGAGCAAAGGAGGGAAGCCGAAAGGTTAAAGGCAGCAGCAGAAAGGGTATCAAGAGCAGCACTGCGCGACAGGAAAAAAGAGGAAGAGGAGAAAGAAAAAGAAATGGCAATATGGAAGAAGAGATTACTGTCAGAAACGACAAGGAAATACGAAGAAGGGAGGATGATAGAGAGTATACTAGAACGGGAGAGGGAGAGATGGGAAAGGAAGAAAGAAGATGAAAAGATATTGGAAAAAATGAGTAGTGAAGTAATGGAAGAATTAAAAAAGAAAAGAGAGGAAATTGGTAGAGAAATAGCGGAGAGAAATGAAGGGGAAAGAGAAGATAGGAGGGGGGAGAGTGAAGTAAGGAGGCCTGTATATAGAGGTACAGAAGTAGCAACAACATCGGCACAAAGGGGAGCGATTAGTAAAGAAGAAAAGGGAGGAACGGACCTAATAGACTTAAGAACAGTAACGATTGGGGGGAAAAAGACAGTTTGGGGGTTGCCATTTATGAATGACTTTTGTAGTGAGGAAGAAGAAGGAATGGAGAAGGAAGGAAGAAATAGTGAAAGGGAAAGCCTAGATAAACTATACACCACCCGGACAAATAGAGACTCACCATGGATCTGCAGGAGAAAGGAAGAACTGCAGAGAAGTGAGGAGGAAGAGCAAGGAATAGCGGAAAGGCAGACACGTGAAGCCACGCCGTCACCGTCCCGTCCTACATGCTCCACCACCTCACGCTCATTACGTGCAACATGCCCATCTAAACTCGCGCCCTTCACAAACGAACTGACACCCTATGCAGGAAGGCTTAGAGACCTCCCTGGACGCAGGCAGGGAGAACGAATACACACGCCCACAATAAATAAAGGAAATGATGAAAGAAGGGGAAGTGGTGGAGGAGAAAGAGTAAAGACCAGGAGAAATATGGATGAAACTGACGATGTAGAAGAGACGGAAGAAGAGGAGGGGTGTGCGGACTCGATTTTGTGGAACCCAGGGGGTCAAACGGGACACAACTTAATGCCTCTTCTAGAGAGGGGAGGGGTTAGACCACAATACGTCCCTTGGAAGCATGCAGACAATGAAAATATAAAGTGCAGACTCCCATCATTAAGTGGAGGTGCGGGTAAATGGATATATGAAATGGAAAAACACACCGCAGGACAGAAATTGGCAGTGGGAGATGTAAAGGGCCTTCTAATATCAATATTAGGGGATGCTGCGGATGACATTTGGAAGAGAGCGGGCTTCCCCGGGGTCACAATAACAAACACATCTCACGATGGGGCACCATTCGCAAACTGCAGACATGCATTATGGCAGGCACTGAGGGTACAGTATCCAGACACATCAGACATAGGAGCAATTACCTCGCGCAAGATGCGTGAGAACGAAGATCCTGTTGATTATATCCAGGAAATTCAAGAGAAGTGGCGTATAGAAACTAGAGAACAATGGGACAAAACACCAGCAATATTCTATCATATACTAGTACAGGGGCTCCCAGAAGCAGTTCAGAAACAACTGAAGAAAGTAGTGGGGATGGAAGCAAAAGCATGGCCAGAAATACAACTGACTATAGTACATCATTGCAGGACATGGCAAGAAAAAATGAAAAAAAAGGAAGAGGACAGGAAAACGGAAGAGGCTAAACTAGTACAGAAAAAACTTACTAAATACACGATGGAAGTCACACTAATAACTACACCTACCACAATGACTCAAAGCCCCACACAAGTAGTGGCTGCACAAGATCCCTCCCAAATACAATCATCGCAGACTGTAACACAACAGATGCCGCCACTCCAACCATACACGACTAACATGGGAGGAGGATACTCAACGCCAGGAGATGGGTACTATAATTACAACAGGGGAAGGGGAGGAATAATGAGAGGGAGAGGATACGGATATAACACACAACAACAGGTGGGGGGACTTAGAAATTCCTACCCCACCGGGCACCCAGTATACCAGGACAACACAGGAAGCTTTCCATGGCAGAACAGGGAACCACTGGTGTGTTGGATTTGTGGATTAGTAGGACACATGTCACGCACGTGTAGAGTGAGACCAGGCACACCATCGTGGAGTGAACAGGGACAACAAGAGTTCACACAGGAACAGCAGGGCATCCAGCAACAGCAGACATTGCAACAAGGAAATGGACAGCAACAACTAGTAACACAACAACAGCCACAGACATATCCACCGCCTCAACAACAGGTAGCGATAACACAACAACCCCAAGCACAGCAAGTACAGCAACCTGCACAAGTCCAAGACCATAACATAACCTCTACCAATACCCAACTACCGCAAACACAACTGGGTAGGGTGACGGTCCTGGGACACAACCCTTACACAGGAAGTGGTCAATCATTATACCCTCAATAGGACAGCCCACAGACGAACTTGGTGTGTCCCATTCTGTCAGTAACACCCAATAGTGCGGAGGAACCACGCATAGAGGTAACGATAGGTGACAAAAAATTATCATTCCTTGTTGACACCAGGGCGACCCGGTCTTGCATAAGGGAAGGTAAATTTAAGATGTCAGGTGAAGCCATGAACACCCAAGGATTCTCTGGGGCTAGGGGGTTGGTTCCCTTTACTCATAACATTCCCTTATCAATAGGGAATTATGACATGTCAGTCCCACTTTTATATTCTAGGGCCTCACCAGTCAATATACTGGGGAGAGACATAATGAGCAGGTTGAATATGACAATCTCCTTTACGGAGGACGGCATAATTTGCTCCACTCCAGGAATTAACATGCTCACTGCACGACAGATTATGCAAGCATACTGCGGACAGACAGTGATTAGGGCTGAGCCAGTAGATGGTGAACTGTTCCAGTACGGGACAGACATGGCATTTGCATGGATGCCAGGGATAGAAGGAAAGATCTGGAGGAGGCCAGCAGCCTATTTGTTTAGACCAGAAACACCAGCCAATGAACCAGAAGGAAAGGTGATTTCAGTGGACATAGAGAGCATTATAGCAACCGCTGATTACATTGCAGTACATGCCCAAGACAGAGAAGGAAGAGCATGGAGGGCAGTGATAGCACTAGCAGAGGGATGTAGACTCACCCAGGTGTCAGATGAGGAGCTCTTCTCAGGAGAAAAGGAAGAAGGTGAAATGGTATTTATGATGAGTGTGGAAATATGGCTAAGGGTGACGTACAAACAAGTGGCACAGAAAATTGCAATGGCACTTGAGGCACCCACGTCCACCCCAGTTCCCTTTTTCGAGGAGGATATGGCAAAAGTACCCACATCATTATGGACTACTAGCCCCTATGACGTGGGGTGTATAAAAAGCATAGGGGGAGTAAGAATAAAATTGAAAAAGGGTGCAATACTCCCCAGAGTGAAACAGTACCCACTATCAAAAGAGGCAGATGAGGGCATATATGAAACAATAACGGCCCTTATAAATAATGGCATATTGGTCCCATCAGAATCTCCATGCAACACAGCTGTATACCCAGTGCGCAAGGCTAAAGGTGGGTCTTGCCGCTTCATACAGGACCTCAGGCCTTTGAACAACATAGTGGAAGCAGAATACCCCATAGCAGCAAACCCGGCCACAATATTGTGCGGCATTCCAGCAGAGGCATCACGGTTTACAGTGATCGACCTTAAAAATGCCTTTTTCTCAATACCACTGCACCCAGACTCACAAGATCTGACAAGCTTCACTTACAGAAACACAAAGTGGAAACACACCAGATTGCCACAAGGGTACTGCGAGTCACCCTCAATATTCAACAGAGTAATACAGATGGATTTGGGTAACATTGAAGTAGAAAGCACAGTGTTGCAGTATGTGGACGACATAATAATTTGCAGCACAAACGAAAGTAGATGCAGAGAGGACTCATTAAAGATGCTGACAATATTGGCTGAAAAAGGTTACAAGGTAGACAAGGAAAAGTTACAATACTGTCAGGAACAGGTACTTTACATTGGCCAGCTCATATCCCAATATGGAAGAAAGATTGCACCACAAAGAGCACAGGCCATTTCAAAAACGCCATTGCCACAAACAGTGAGAGAATTACAGCAGTTCCTGGGCCTGTGCAACTACTGCAGAGCATGGGTATTTGATTACAGCTCATACATAGGACCCCTACTTGAGGGGTTAAAAGAAGCTAACAAAGAGAAAAAGTTGGGGTGGACAATGGAAATGAAAGAGGCTTTTGATGAACTGAAAGATGCAATATCAACCGCTCCGGTACTGGCCACGCCAGATTATGAACGACCATTTTTTATATTTTCACATTGCGACTCAACAATAATGAAAGCAGTGTTGGCTCAAAAAACAAGCATGGGCTACAAACCAGTAGCGTTTTACAGTGGCCACTTGGATCCTGTGATGCTAGGTCGTTTCCCTTGCGAACAAGGTCTCGCCGCAGCTGCCTTTGCGGTAGAGAAAGCATCAGCAATCACCATGGGGTGCCCAACCACACTATTTGTGGAACATGCACTATTTGCAATATTGAACAAGCCTAAGTCCACACTAACAACGCAGAGGGCGTCAGGATATGAGATAATCTTATCTAGAGCTGAACTATCAATTGTTAGATGCAGCACGGTCAACCCTGCAAGGTTTATAGCAGAAGCAATTGAGGAAGGAGACTATGCACACGATTGTACAAAGACTACTGAAATGTATTCATGTACTAGAAGGGTTGAAGAGAACGCACTAGACGGAGGTGAGCTCTTGTTCATTGATGGGTCATCAACAATTGACCAAAGTGACGGGATTAGGAGAACTGGGGCAGCAGTGGTAAAAATGACGGAGGTACCGGTGTGTGCGGCGATGAAATGCGTACAATTACCACAGCATTACTCTGCCCAAGCAGCAAAATTAGTTGCACTGATCTTGGCGTTGAAGGAAAGCTTTGACAAACGAGTGACCATATATTCCGACAGTGCATATGTCACGTCTACTGTCCACTCAGGGTTGTCCAAATGGAGGAGAAGAGGGTTTAGGAGAGCTGACGGCACTCCAGTGCAACATGCCCTCTTATTGACTGAACTAATTTAAGTTATAAATGACCCCCAAGAATTAGCCTTGGTCAAATGCACCGCACACACAAATGGAGAAGATCACATTTCAAAAGGGAATGCAGCAGCAGACGCACATGCGAAGTATGCTGCATATTTTGGCGAGATATGGAACCCCCCAGAGTCAGAGAGAGGGAGAGGGAGGGGAATAGCTAAGGAGATGTTAATAAGAGAAGGGTACACCCATCTCCCAGCCACACAGATAATGGAGCTACAAGCGGCTGCACCAATGGCAGAAAAAGAAATATGGGTAAAAAGAGGATGTACAATGTCGCCAACTGACGCACTATGGCGCCAGGGTAGCAATGGAAAGATGGTAATGCCACTGGCACTATTGAACACCGCCCTGAGCCAACTACACCACCCAGCCCACACAGGTAAGGAAGTCATTGCAGCACGAATTAGGGAAGATTGGTTCTGCCCCGAGTTAAATTCCCATGTGTCAAATTTTATCAGCAATTGTCTCACATGTCAGCAGTTCACGGCCGGTCACACGCTGAAGGTGATAAAAGGTACTATACCCCGGCCAGAGGGACCCTTCCGACACATCCATATTGACTATGTTGATATGATCAACGTATGTCAAGGAAATAGGTATATGATTGTAGTTGTATGCCCATTCTCGAGGTGGATTGAGGCAGGGCCCTGCTCACACCCAGATGCATTCCGAGCAGCTAAATTCCTAGTGAGGGAGGTCTTCCCCAGGTGGGGAGTGTGCGAAATACTGCGGTCAGACAATGGTCCGCATTTCGCCAATGAAATGTTCCAGCATATCACATCCTTACTGAACATCAAGCATAAATTTGCATGTGCATATCACCCGCAGGCCAACGATGTATACGAACGCCTGAATGGCCTATTAAAGGAGGCAATTGCAAAAATACAGCAAACAACAAAGAAGAGTTGGCTGTATTGCCTTCCGCTAGCCCTATTTGAGCTAAGGAATAGACCAGGTTCCGACCACCACCTCACCCCTCAGGAGGTGGTGACCGGACGTCAAATGCGCCTTCCTCTGACGCCAACATCAAGAGCATTCACGGACCATGAGAGTACTGCAACTGTCCTTGGTGATGAAATGTACCAATATGTGTCTTCTTTGATTACTAGTGTAGTGTTTGTGTCTCAACAGCTCGAGTGCCCTCGGGGCGGGTCTAAGAGTGATCAACGAGAAGACGCGGATGAAGAATTGGAAAAGGGAAAACTGTGCAAAATTGCTAAAGGTGACCACGTACTACTCCGCAATTTCAACAGGAAGTGGAACAGCCCACGCTTCACTGGCCCCCACCTGGTAGAGGAAGTATCAACGAGAGCAGTAAAGCTACAGGACAAACGTGCCTGGAATCACCTACACAACGTAAAGATCTGCAAACTCCAGACCCGCCCTAGCGTCACCGACAGGGCCTTTGGAAGAACAGCAACAGCGTCGCCAACGGAGGAAGGGACTTCTACCGCAGCTAACGGCCAAAGTGTCCCCATACCCTGCCACCCCCCTGATTCCCAAGAGACAACAACTGAAATAGAAAGGGGTAATTACCATACCGCCCACGCCATGGTCACACGATCAAAGAGTAAAGAAACCTCTACCAGTTGAGCCCCAAACCCTCTGCCCATCGACCCCCTACCCACTGCAGTAATAACCCAACTGAAGGACATTGTTTTGCACATACACATGTAAACACTTGAATGCTCTCTCTTTTTTCTCTCGCACATGCAGGTACGGTGTATTATTGTACTGCTAAGAAAATAGATAACTAACAAAGTTCACTGCCCAGGAGGAGTAGATGATACCCTCAGACAATAACTAGCCTGAAGAATTATCGCACCAGTTTGTCTATTACATAAAAAGGCCAAAGTACCAGAAAAAGAGGAGGGTACGTGTCTACTACACAGCACTTCTCTTGGCCATAGAACAATCAATGCCCCACCTCCGCCCATACTTGCCTGTGCTAAGAGATAGATCACTTAGATTGGCGTGGGAACAGCTCTTCGCCTGGGCACTGAACGACTACTTGATAGGGAGAGCTTGAAAACAACAACTAACACTAATAACAAGCATATTGAGAATTTTCAGGCGGGCAACTTTAACGTCGCAAGAATTAGCTGCCGGACTGCAGCAAGGTAAGAGCAAAATGCCGGTGAGACCAGCCTCTGTAATAAAGATGATAGGGATTTTGATGATCACCGGGTTCGTGGCTGCCTCTGTATGGCAGAACATTTATGCTATCAATATTTTTGCTGTATCCAAACCTAATATACCCCCACCCCCAGCTGCAACAGGTGTTACGTCAGGTGGTACTAGCAAAATTCCACACAAGGGAAATAGAGTTAAACGCAACACATACTCAGACAATAAAGATATTGACAACTACATACAAAATTCAGCACACGTCTCAAAAAACATGTGGTACCAACACATGACTCAAATAGGTAAACAAACAACAGAAGACAGCTGCTACGTCTGCTCATTGATCCCATACGCCATGAGTGCTTCCCGAACTTTCGTTGCCACGGAAATAGATGAAAAAACAGCACGGTGTATAATATACCTGGCACTGTTCCAAACGAAAGGGAGATTTCAAGGGAACACGGTGCACCTGGTATGGAAAACACGAGACACATACCCGTACGAAAATAATTTCCTTAAGAGTTATTTGAGTTACCACAAGGCCAGTTTACATGCTGTAGCATTCAGATACATAACAAGTGGCCCTGAAAAAGGAGAAACAAAGAAAGTTACACTACAGTACCTACCATGTGATTGGTACGCCACTGAAGTTCCTGGTAAACAAGGATGTTGGGAAAGACCACTGATAATAATAACAGGGAAGGTGTACCTGGGTGACAAATGGGACACAGGAGTGGTTGGCAGCAACATGGTAATGAGAGAGGATACTACAACTATTGCTGAACACAACAACAGATGTTGGATGACTTGGGTCAAGTACGTACCCATGCTAACGTGGATAGAGAAGGATGAAGACCCAATAACAATACTGCCGATGACTGCACCTAAGGTATGCTACCAACACAAAGGAGAAGTGGACGTAGGATACAACACCAACTGTGCAAGCATGACAGAGCTACCTGAGGGGGAGCAGGAACAGCAGTAGTAATGGACCATTACTGGGCCTGTGGAGACAAGGCATACCACACACTGCCCCCTCTGTGGAATGGTGTATGCACAATGGTACACGTTAATGTACCATCACTAGTGGTGCCCCAGAAACATGTGAATGTGGCGAACTTCCCCAAAATGGATGAAGGAAACAAGAGGAAGAAGAGATCTGCACAGCTTCAGAAGGGGCCAGAGAACCAAAACAACGGCAACAACACTGTCCTGAATAGAAAGAAAAGACAAGGAGAACCTCTGACAGGAAATTACCTGTGGGGAAGGTCGGAAACAGCACTCACTTCAATTCCGCCAGAACACAGACTATTCAGCAGAGCAGCAATGTTCTTCTCCTCAATAATACATCCGGGACTACAGGCTTACGCAAACGCAAAATGGCTCCAGATAACTAGATGGGAACTAATGATGACAATTAACTCTACAGTAAATGGATTCAACGCAATAAAAGAGGAATTGCGAGCAGTGAGGATGGTAGCACTACAGAACAGATATGTACTGGACCTCCTCACAGCAATGCAAGGAGGAGTTTGCGCAAAGATAGGACAATCATGCTGCACATTCATTCCTGCTAACGATGCTGACAATGGTACACTGACAGAAGCAGTATCACAATTGGCCCAGATGCACTCCAAAATGATGGATGAAAGTAAAGGTGTGAAAAAGGATGAGAGCTGGTTTTCGACGCTATGGTCATGGATGCCATCTTGGCTGTCAGATGGACTGAAGATTATAGTTGGATGCATTATCTTGGCTCTAGCTGCACTTATCATAATAAGATTTTGGAAGGCACGGAAGGCATGCACCACAGACGAGATGATTGAAATGGTCGGTATGCACCCCTTGATGCCAGCAGATGACGGCCAACACACAGGCACAATAATAAAAGAGAGAGAGAGGTTGCGCAACCAGATCATCACCAACCACCTGGACCCACCATCTGTGAAGCTCGAAAACCCAAGAAACCCAAGAAGCTACATAGGGAAATGGGTATACTGCACACCTGGAGGAACCTGTGTATATATGTACTGGTCATTTGAAGACCATGTTAACCACTATGGGCATTTGGGAGGAGTAACTAAAATATGGAGAGTGAGAGGAGATAAGGAAAAGGATATGTTTGTGGTCGACAAGTCGACCAGAGGGGGGACTGAAGTGGGAAAAGTGAACAAAAGGCTCCCACCAATCCCCTCTCAACCCTGGCCTAGAGGATCACGGCCCAGACACCCGCCACGAGAGGAGTTTGCCCATCTACCAGACAACCAAATACCCTGGTACAGGAACATACGGATGTGCCCACTCGCGTGCCCACCCGCCTGCCCACCAGCCTGCCCTGCACATGCCGACACGTGCGGCATGGATGGACTCGACTGAACCATCCAGCACCAAATCAACACATCGTTAGAGATGCCATGACGACCTAGCCAACGGTCAGCACACCCGTGCAAACATACACACCGGACACTCCCACACCAATCCACACGAAGAACATACTCAGTGCTATGACGTAGGCGACCGACACACCCATGGACGTGCATCTTTATTATTTTCCACATAGGCTTTTCAAAATGCAGAAACACAAGACGCACAATGAACTCATCTAAAAAGGCTTGCTCACGCTTCTTCTAAACCCATGTATCATAATGAGAAATATAACGAAGACACGATACTGGGGATAGAGCAATATGATACCATAACCTAAAGCGCTCTGCATCAAACGGTTCCACCTATGCACCAGGCCCAAGTAGGCCGCAAGCAAAAGCTTCCATGAACATTGAATGAGCAAGAGTTCGGTTGCTGACCCTGCAGAATGAGCCCAGCGAAAGCAGACAGTCAAGGGTACAACGTTGCAAACTCTCATACCGCAAGCCGACGCCAAGGTCGCACCTGCAAGATAAGCCAGGCACACAGTGAGAAATGCAATATTAATTGTGCAGAATTCTGCCTCAACCACGGTCCCACCTCACGTGACCAAGCCGAACCTGATAGGGTGCCAAGCCCAGGAGGAAGAAGGCGCCTGGATCCCCCGTCTCAAGACACAGGCAGATACAATTAAGCGACTCAATGGACATCTGCAGCGGTGGGAGTAGTCGGCCTTCCTGCTTATGAATAAATCCTCACATTGTCTGCACATACCCATAGTGAAACATTGTTGCAAATGACAGGTGCACCGCGAGCTGGGAACAGCGATGGTCCCAGACTGGGGGGCTCGCGGGTGGACCAATCAGAACATGGGGCCCTTATCACTGACGCCATTAACATTGACCAATCCTCAGGGGTCTTCACGTAACAATTTTTATGTATCAAACTGAAGGGACAACCCAAGTATACCACCTGACTGACCCTTAACCACTAACAACGTTCTCTATACGTATGCTATACTAACCCTACCACTCGGGGAACCAATCCAGAGTGGCGATAGGTTTTTTGCTAACTTTCTCAGGTGACGCAAGTAGCGCGTCATACTAAGGTAAAAAGGGCCTGCGAGCCCCACGATGTGGAGAGAGTGTCAGGACGGATGCATACGATCCTTGACCCATCCCTGCCGTTTTGTTTAATAAACAGCAGAATCACCTTGCTTCTTGCGTGTGTCTCATACTCTCTCTCTTTTGGGATATACGGGAGGAGTTGGGGCCTCCCTGCCCGGAGGTCCGCGGACGGCCCAGCCGACCCCGGGAGAATTTCCCCCCGACAATTTGAAAATACTATTTTAATACATGAGAAGCTCAAAATCACGGTCTACAGTCACGTGGACAGATGAAATTGTACGTACGAGATGGTTGCACCAACGCATGAGGGCAGAGCGTGCCTTCACTCTCCTGAATTCTCCAGAGCTAAGAACACTCCCAAGGAAAAGTTGAAAGTCTTAATTGCCAGCAGACCAATGAGGTGATGATAGATCGATATGCTAATTGGTGGGAAGCTCTGTTTTAGACAAGCTCACCAGCACCTTAAAGTATACTTGTACACAAATGCGCCCTGATACCTTCGGGTCTGGTGCGCAATACAAATAAATAAACAAACAAACAAACAAACCTGGAAGTCCAATCTGCGTGCTGCTAGACGTAGGTGGAAAAATACTGACGAAGGTTAGAGTGCCAACCAATTGTAGGGGACCACATACTTAGAGGTCCTATAGTTTGTATAGCCAAAGGGACGTTGTGTATTTAGTGATGCCCATACATTTTGGGAGGCAGGCTTAATTGCCCCACCTAATGTTAAGAAGCCTATCACTTTCATTCATTGTCCCACACTATTATAGAGTGTATATCCACATAGTTCCTTAGACCCAATAACTTTTCTCACTAGGTTATAGAAGTCTGCCACATAGGATGACGTTGGTAAAACGCAGGTGGAACGCCATCTATGACGATTTTTTGCTATATAAGATTACTTTTTTCTGAAATGCATTGAGAGAAATTTCTATGTGACGTCGGATGATGTCTGTTGTACTCCCTGTTTTAGATGATTGGGAATAAAACAGTTATCCTTTTTGCCAACTACCTGAGTCGTTTCGACTATTGATGTATGAATACACTCTGCATCCCCATCCATCTCAAGGGTATTGTTACTCATCTTAATGGGCTGGGAATCACCCAGTTCAAACTTATATGGGGCAACTTGGGTGTCTAAATAGTCTTCAGATGTTTCATGTTTGGGAAGTGCTGGGGCAGAAAGTTAGCTTGTTATTTCATTGAGGAGAGGCAGGGGCTTCACTGTTTCTTGATGGATGGTGATTGTAAGAGCTTCCAGAACAAAATTATCAAATTTCAGTATGGATGGACCCTTAGGTAAGCCACAAGTCGTTACGTCCAATTAAGTTTGCACACTAACCTAATGGTTAGGAGCCACATGTTTTCAGTTTAAATGTTGAACCTCTCCTCCTGCATTGAAGTTAGTGGGACCCAGATATCCACTAGATTGTATATTGGGGATTGGATTCAGGCACATAAATACTGGTGGAATATTCAGCATTTGTTCATGGAAAAAATACTGGCTTCCATGCTGTGCCTGTGAAAACACCGGCCAATTCTGCTTAGGCAATAAGGACATGTCAGCTTCGATATCAAATTTGAAATTTGTTTGAAATTCACTTAGCTTTTTTCTTTGATCATCTGTACTGTATGCACATGTTGGTGGACCTTCTACTTTACTGGTCGGAGTAGCATATGAAATGTGTATACATTTAATGGTAGCTCCTGCTCACAACGGTTCCTGTGCATACAGTACCTCTGAGCTGCAGCACACGTAATTTACAGGATGTTCCCTAAATTGGTATCAATATTTCAACTGTGTGGTGGCCCGTTTTCTGCTATCGGAGGGACATCCCCCACGAGTGTCTCCATCGCATTTAAGTCTTCAGAGACAGTTACCAGAGTTGGCAGAAACACTGTAGGGTTCTATGTCATTCCGTCGTAAGGTTTCCTTTGCTCTGAGTTTTTTGCTGCTGATTTTTTGCTGAATTTATTTATTTGTGTAAATTTGTGGGGGGCGAGGGGGTCCCAACCAACCCCTCTTCCCAATAATGTATTACCTATTCCCGCACCCCTTTTCCCATCCCTCCCATATTTTCTGTTGAGTTTTTTCAGCCAAAAATCAGCGACAAAAAACTACAGCTTTGGATTGCTCTGTTACTTTAGAAGACTTTTGTCAATTAGCAGAGGCTGGAAAATATTGAGTCAGATTTTTCTTTTTGTCTCTCTGTACTAAATAGGGTAGTGATGACAGTGATTGCAGTTGCAAGGCAGTCATACGGAAGGCAGACGTAGGTGGACAGCAATATTCCAACATTTCCTCTTCCAATCTTGAAACATTATGAAATCAATGGGCTGCTTCTGCATGCTGAGAATTATTAGATGAGTTCATGCTTTGTATGCTTGTGGGCGTTATTCAGAGAAAGAATTCCTAACACAAGTTTGCTCCTATCCTGGTTAAACTATTGTATCCTGAGTCTATCTTCAGTGGCCATCATCTGAACGCCCACTTTCCCACTGCCTGCCTATTAAACACCAGTCCATAGTGGATCATGACGGAGTGAGGACGAGTGTGTTCTGTGTTCCATCAGAACGTGAACGTGGACCAAGTCTACAAGTGTTTTCCTCGTACACTGTGTCTTGTGAGCACTTTGTGATAGCGGACCGTACCCGGCCTGGCGGCAAGTACACTGTCCATTTAAAGGGTTATCGTGCACCTCCAAAGGCTTACTGACCCGACATCGACGGAGGGAGTGGCAGCGGTCTTGTTCCGCAATCTGGTCAGTAATAGCTAATTCGTCCATTGGTGTTTTTTTTAGATCTTCTGTGAAGAGTTCTATGGAGTTCTATTGTTGAGATGATTGCTTCCCTTCCTCTTCCCTTTTCTAGTGGGCAAATGTGATTGTGACCGTGGCTTGGGAGCTTATAAAATCAAAACTGCTACACGTGTATTGGGGTGAGGGGGAGTCGGACACATGCAGCCCCTTAAGCCAGTCGGGCGTACCTTGCCCCTTGCACATTTATGGCACATTTATGGCTTGTTCTGGCCGGATCGATTGATACTCTTGTGTTGAACTGAAGTGAACTAAGAAAAAACTGCGGGCTCTTGATAAAAGAAAGTTCTTACAGTCTCCTCACATTGATTACGACCCAAGGCACGTGGCCTTTGTGATACTGTGATATTGTGAATGACAATCTAAACCAAGCTATGCTAAGCTATATATTGATTTTAGTGGTTTTAGTGATTTTATTGATCTTGGTGACTTTTTAATGGTTTGCAAGGACCTTTTTAAATCAGCTTTTAGTGTTCAAATAATTTATTTTTCAGCGTTGAGGATCATGAATGATTTTGAACTTAGATTTTTTTTTAGATCATTTTTGATTTAGAGTTTGAACTTTTGTAATTTTGTAATTGTGTTATTGCTCTAACTACACTGCACCGCACTGCGCTTTACTGCACCTTATTGCACTTTATTGAGATTCACATAGGGCTTCTTTTTAGCTTATCTAACGTCCTATGTATTGTTCTTTATAACCTCAGCTAAACTGATAATACACCAATAACACACATGTAAAAGGAACCCAAACATAGTACAAACCATAATAGGGCAATGGGGAAAAGTAAAGGGAACTCAAGTTTGGGCTAAACTAAGGAAAAAAAAGTAAAACAGAATGTGGGTTACCAAAATGGGGATCACTGCCGCAGTCTCAATCGGTATTGGACAGTTACCTAGAAGACATATCCGGGAACCTAGGAAAACAAATTTTGCATGTGGAAAGATAATTAAGGGAAACCAGGTTGCATAATGCAGGTTCGTCGGCAAAATAAATGGGCAAAAAAAACGATGATAGTAATGTAGGACCACATACCAGGTGCAATAGGAACCATGGGTGTCCGGGATAAAGTTCCTTTAGCAATGTTAGCGAGTGCACAAACGGTCGAAATAAATCATATAGAAATGTTAAAACAGTTAAAACAGCAGGAGAGTGTGAAGGTCACTTCAAAACAGGAAAGCATTGAAAGCCTGGCTAGAGAAGGTGCAACCCGATTGGATGCAGTAAAGGGTCTTGCGACAGATGTGGAACAACTATTTCATAAGAGTGTAATGGAAGCCCATGAAACAAGTGATGTTTCTGTTCAAGATACTAGCCTGATTGCTGTAGGTGCTCCAGTAGAATAATTCAAAGAGTATGTCAGTTGAATAATAAAAGATTCTATGCAGCCAATATGGGACTTCCTAAAAAAGTTCAAAGCTACACTATTCACCTTCCTAAATGTGATGGACGACATGGCCAGACAAACAAATAATTAGGTCTGCAATTTGAAAATGACCTTGGGGGAAATGAGGGGCTAAAGAGTAATCCGGGCCAAAGTGGGCCATTGAGAAGATACCCATAGATGGACAAGAGATAGTAACCCCATTGCTGTGTACAAGGTTAAATGAGATCCAAACTGATAAATGTGAACCAATTCCGACATCACATTCAGGGAGAGATTTGTATAACTATTGGGATAATACTAATACAACTGAAAGGTTGCAAGGGAAGCAGCTTGATAACCCTAGGGATGGAAAAGTGACTCTAAATCTCCCACCATTAGCAGCACCATTGGGGGGTATAATAGTAGAGGTTGATCCCTTATCTAATAAAGCACATGAAACCACAACTGGATTGATTAATAAAGTCGCCCAATGGATAAATAGGTGCTTATATGGGCAAAACATGTATCCAGGATGTATATTAATGGCCAGAAAGACCATTAATATGCTGTTAGTTGATCCTCCTGGGATAGGTCGGAGGTACAAACAAATCTATTAACGGTGACTGTATTATTGTTTCTTTTGATTCCCTGCAAGTGGCATCCTACATTGTAGGCTCAAACGTAACCTATGCCTCAGGAAGCTCTTTGTATAGGATGGTCCCTCTGGCATATTTTTATACTGGCGCAGCCTTGGTTTCCCGATTTGGGAGGGATCCCTCCAATAAATATTTGAATGGGAAGACATTGGCTAGAGCCCATGAGATGCAAACTATAAAGAGAAGGGATTCTAAGAATCAAGTGGTGCAAAATAATACCATTGTATCCAGAATTGGATTGACCACAAACAAATTTCCTTACAATGTTTGAACATGACACTCAAGTGACGCTCCCAAAATCCCAGGAGGATCAACTAACAGTATCAGGGCCAGTAATATCGGGGTGTTCCTCACTAAACCTGCTACAGACCGGCAGCCAGGGTGTGTGAGTATGATTGATTGTGTAGAAATTGTGTCAATACTATCATGGAATATAGCAGGTTCCAAGAGGGGTTAAACTTACAATGCTATAAAAGAGAAACTGAGTGGGTTTGTGATTATCCCCTTGAAAGAAACATGGGAAGAAAAGGAAATGGTCTTTGATGGGTATCTGGTCTATCAGGTATAGGCAAAAAATGAGGCCAAGAGGAAGGTACTATGGAGGTCTGGGGAAACGTAGATCCAAGTTCTTAAACTGATCCCATTGTAGGGTGTCCCAGTGTATTTTATTAACATCTATAACAGCCCCTCAGAGAAAGATGGCTTGGGACCTAGTGAAGCCCTAAAAGAAGTGATTGACAATTTACGACAACAAACAAGACATAAAGATGTAATGATCGCGTGTGGAGGTGACCTTAACTTGAAAATGGGTAATGGCCTGACTGAAGGTCTTTTTGATCAGAATGAAGAGAGGGTACTAAGAGTCCCCTCGCCACAAATGATGGACAAGAGGATGTGTGGTGCTGGGCTTCGTTTCTGGCATTGGTTGATAGAGGTAGGACTTAGATCAACCAATGGTAGATTTGAGGGGGACATTCCTAGGGCGATCATCTTCAGGAGTACGAGAGGAAGGTCAACTATAGACCATTTTCTGGTCTCTATTAATATATGGGGATTGGTGAAGAATTTTTAAATAAGGGAAGAACTATATAGTGACCATTATGCTCTAGAACTAGTCATAAAATGGCCAGGCACTAACTGAGAGGTAATCAATATGAGCACATCACAGAAATTGCCTGTGAAGGTAATACCACTAAACGATTGAGATGGAATAACTCAACAAAAGCTATGTTGGGCAAAAAGATTATGAAACACAATATGGCTCTCATTGAGGCATTGTGGAACCTGGATACTAACTCTGTGGTGACAGTACAAACCTTCATGCAACTGATGGGAAACATTGAAGAGGGATGTATGGGGAGATGCTTGTCTGAAGTGAATAGTGGAGCCTATGGTGAGATGGCTTAATAAAGAGTGCAGACTGAGAAAGGTAAATCTACTAAGTCTACATAAAAATCCAGAGTCCCCCAAGAGGGAGAATGTTCAGGCAAGGGCAAGTATAAAGAACAGTTTAGAATACTCAAGATAGAGTTGGACAATCAAGCATGGGACAGGCTAGAGATAGCGCGCAAAAGTAATGATTCACGTCATTTTTGGAAGGAAGTTAATGGATGCCCTGTATATAGTGAGCAATAAGTGGGATTGGAGTGTGTTATTCAAGATCACATATGGGTGGATGACTTTAGTAAGGTTTACCAAGCACAGGGAGGGGAAAGTAATGTGATACATTCTCCCCCCGGAAAACCAGAGGCATGTGGATAGTGCAAAGGGTGACGTCAACCTATCACTTGCATAGGTGATAAAAGTCATGCAAAATGCTAAAAGAAGCCATGCCCCTGGCAGTGACGGAATACTGGCTGAGTTTTATCAAGATAATGGTGAAATGTGGGGTCCAAGTTTAACAATATTGTTTAATGCGATACTGAGTACAAACTCAATACCAAAGGAATGGCGAAGAGCAATCATTGTTCCAATTTATAAAAAAAAAGGCTGTAGAAAAAAACACAATAATACTGGCCTATATCCCTTTTGAATACCAGCTTCAAAATGTTTGGGAAGTTCATACTCTCCAAACTAGAAGAGTGAGTTACAACCAACAAAATGATATCTGCAATTCAACTGAGCTTTAGGCCCAAACTAGGGACAATGGAACAGTGTTTAAATGTGTACATAATAATTACCCACTCCCTCTGCATCATACATGGACCTGCGCACTGCCTTCGATAATGTAAATCGGAATAATTTGTGGGACGTGCTCGGGTCATATGATTGCCCACCTGTTATTTTGGAGGGATAATGAGGCCTGTATCCATTCTGGTAGTGAGGGACATTGTACAGCCTGTTTTCTGATTGAATCAGGAGTAAGTAAAACAGGGGTGTGTCTTGGCACCCCTGCTCTTCTCCCTGTAGATCAACAAGCTCTTTGAGAATTTACTGGCGTGTAATACTGATGTACCAATACTAGGAAATATGTTGATTCCAGCATCAATTTATGCTAATGATATGGTACCCATTGCACGGACCCCAAGAGCGTTGCAGATTCTGGTGAACACATTTTCGACCTATATGAGAGATCTGGACCTACACTTTTATACCACCAAATCAGCAGTGATGGTGTGTTTAGGTGGGGAAAAAAAGCATGTACGTTCCCAAAAATATGGTGTGATGGATTGGTGATCCCAAGAGTGATCCAATTTGATTATCTCGGAGTGCGATTTAATGAGAATTTTAATGGGCATGCACATGTACAGAAATAGGTCCCAGTGATGGAAAAATCAGTCGCCAGCATTTATAGAGTCATGAAGCAGCACAAGCAGCAACTGCTCTGTATTGTGAAAAAGATCTACATTGCTCGCATTATAGGGGCAATCAAATATGATGCAGCCATCTGGAGATATTGAGATTATGGTGCGTTGCAAAAAGAGGAAAATCACTTTGTGAAATTTCTGTTGGGTTTACCCATGTCAGCGCCAAATGTTGCCTCACATAAAGAGATAGGCTTGGCCTTTTTAGAAGATCAACTGGACTTGGAGCCTTTCAGGATATGGTTGCGTGTATGGTCTAACCCAAAGGCGTTGCTTACACAGAAATTATTAAAGGATCTATTGGGAGAAAAAGATATTCTGTTGGGGTGGTTTTGAGGATGGATTCTGAGAGGATGTCGGCTGTATACAATGGGCCTCATTACGACTTTGGAGGTAGCCATGGCACTATTAGCGCCATGGCTGCCTCCAAAATCTTGTCTGGGTCCGGTCTGGTGGAGTGGGGACTTACCGGGACATTCCAACCTAGGCGGACTCGGTAAGTCCCCATTCCAAATGCCATTCCCCATTCCCATTTGAGCCCCCATAGGGCTCAATGGGAAGGGGGAAGGCGCTAATAACAGGCCTGCTAATTGCGGGCCCGTTATTAGCTCCAAGGTCCCTTAACGGGTCCCGTAAAGAACGTGTGGTCAGACTACACGTCCTTTACAGTTCCCGCTAAGGGACCTCAGAATTGGGCGGTAAGGGATTACCGGCACCGGTCTCCTTAACGGTGCCCGGTATCCCTTACTGCCCACCTCGTAATGAGGCCCAATGTGTCTTTGAGGGCTGCCTGGGTTTTCTTCCATGTAGAGAGTGTCTTGAATGTTGTTCAGGGTCTGGAGATTTAATAGGGAGGGATGTCAGGTGGGTCTTTGTAGTGTATGCAGAGCTGATGATTATGTGCAGGTGAAACTTGCTGATTTTGTCAATCAAAAAGGTGTTAATAGTTGTGGGTTTTTCAATGGAGTGTGATATGGCAGGATCGGGTAGCTGGTTGACGCAGTGCTTGACTGCTTTGGAGATTGCTCAGCTTTTGTTTTCGGCTTCTTCTATGGTGCTCTGATAGTAGGAGGCCTAGGCTGTGTTGATTAGTTGTCAGCAGGTTGCTCGGAGATCCTTAAGGAGTGCAAGATCGGATGCAGTGCTGGAGTGGTGCCAGGTTTTCTCTTGTCTCCCGATGACTCTTTGTTGAGGTTTAGTTCTTGCATGTGCCACGGTGCTGACGATTCGGTTTGCAGGTTTGTCAGTCAATGGAGGCTGAGAGGGTGGCGTTGAGTGCTTCCAGTATACAGTCACAGTTCGGTCAGGGCTGTTGGGTCCATGTGAGGTGGATGTTGGGGAGCTCTTCCATAAAGGCTTCCACCAGGAAGTTCTTGAATGACCTGAATGTTTGTCTGAAGGGTTTCTGCTGGGAGGGCTTGCCTGGGGTGGCATGCAGGATGTTGAAAGGCACAGGCAGGCACAGGCAGGTGGTTGGATCAGTCAAGTGGGAGAGAAGAGATGTAGTGGAGGGAAGGCAGTGTGATGATGATTAGGTCAAGGATGTCACCTTTATTGTGTGTTGGGTCTTTCATGTGCTGTGTGGGGCTTATGGTGTCGAGAAGGCAGAGGAGAGCTTCCTTCATCCGTTTGGTAGTCTTGTTGCCTGGGAGGTTGAAGTCGCCTAGGAAGATGTTGCTGGTGTGTGTGAGGGATATGGTGGTGGCCAAGTCGGTGTTGGATTTAGGTGGTCTCTAGATGAGATGGAAGGTGACTGTGTCCGTCAGGGAGAGCGGGAAGATTCAAGAGAGGACTTCAAAGGTGCCAAGGTTGTCAATGTCAAGTCTGGTGGATGACTGTGATGCCTGCACCTGTTTTGTTCAGCCAGTCTTTGTGTTACATGCTGTAGTCGTTAGGGACAAGGTGTTGAGGATTTCAATCGGGCGACACACCTTGGTCTTAGCCTAGGATGTAGCACACAATTGGAATGCTTTCTATTTATTTTCTATGAATTTAATTTGGGATGGCACACAACCCGTCTCACACCCCCTTTTACAAATACCCCAGGTCACAATGGACCATGAACCAGGCCGGTTGATGGGAATGCAATATTTATTTATTTTAAAATTCAAAGAAATCACACAAATTTTTATATTGGCCAGCAATCACCAATGGGGTGATATTTACAATGAAAACTACAGAACTACACTTGGGTAACCTTCTACAAGCACATGTCCAAAGCACAAATGAATAGGAGCACCTTTTGAAGTAGGATAGATAGCACCCAAGCTAAGGTTTCCCCGGCAATGTTCCCTCAACCCACAATTAATCTAATTCTGAGTGGATAGAAAGACACAGCAGGTAGTCAGGGATATGAGGCAGCAAACAGAATCAAAATCCAACCTTCCATCACAAAATAAGATTTCAAACACTTTGCAATGGCCTAAAATGACACTCGGAAATTGACAAATAATTAATGTGCGGTTAAATTTATGAGGCAAATATGATTTCTCACAATAGCAGTATTGTATAAATCCTAGCAATCACAAGGCAAAGTATCAACAAAGGCATACAATTCAAAAGCAAGTTAAAAGTAAGAACACGATGCAGCTGGAATCACTCGTTGGAAAGTTGAATTATTTTATCAATTGCAGTTTTAAATGTCAGGCGTTTATTATGAAAAACGGGTGAAATACTTTGAATTAGAATGCTTTTTTTGGGCTGGAGATAGATTCACAACACACGGACAATAAAGAGGTAATAGGATGGCTATAGCTAAAGAACTGCATGAGATTTGCAAGATAAAAGGAGGTTCGGTTTTGATTAAAATGAAGCTGTGAAAGAAAAGAAATTGGTTTTGAAAGAAAGACAAGTTTTACTTAAACTAGATCATCAAGACTAGATAATTGAAGAAAAACACAGTACGATCCAAGGTTGATTTGCAACGTCAACCTTGTCACCCCTGGGTCAACTTTATGTGGGAATTAATTTAAATGATTCCAAATATCGGTAAATAGTTACAAGATGGGATGAATGCAAGAATTACACTAACACTAGAAGGACAGGGTGCACAGAGAATTCTAACAGTTTTAAGCAAGTTACCAGGGTTGGGATATGGTTACTGGGAGAGTGGAACAAGACAAGGGATCAAGATGGGTAGGCTATGTGTTTCTATGGGATGGGGAGATACTCACAGTCCACGCTTGAGTTTGAGATTTTGGAACAGTCAACCGGGTTCTGGTCACTGCACGACGGGCACTGGATAGCGGCGGACTCTCCTGGCAGAACCACAGCTAGGCCTGTCTGGTCACTGGATGGCAAAGGTACAGCTGGATGCAAGTAGTGGTGCAGCTGGTTGGCAGAGGTACAGCGGGCATGCAGCTAGCAGGCAAAAAGCTGGTCTGGTCTCAGGATGCTCCCAAAAAAGGGTACCACAGATGTTCCCCTTTTTTGTGGGGGTTTTAGTTCAAGGCCTTGCTGGGATAGAGTTAGCTATGCTTTGGTCTTGGAATGGAATTTGGAATCTAGCAAGATGAATGTAGAATATCAGGAACGCAGGCGCTGGAAATTCAGGAGAGCGTGTTTGTCTGTGAGCTCCCACCCTTTATAGAAAACCGGGTGACATCATTGAATTATATGGTAGCCAGGGTTAGGCTGGGTCCACCCCTAACAGCTGGATTGGACAGGGGTGATCGTTTCAACCCTACTATCAGCTGATTGGACTTTTAGAGACATTTTAGAGACATGACATCAGCTTTATGATTTGTGGCATTTTAACAAATTACATAGGCAGATTACATATTTTACCAGAGTGTGCCAGTTTGTAAGACTTTGTTTCGTCCGCTTAACAATTTTTCATCATTTTCAGTAAGAAATATCCAGCCTAAAATTCTATAACTTTATACATGTGTATAGAATATTATTAGGCATATCAGTATTGAATTTCAAAGTGGCATCATGTACACTTTCCTTAGAATATGCACTTCTCTGCCATTTCTGTTCCCAGTTTGGCAGTGAAGGCTACAATGTCTTAAATTAAAAACCACAAAATTACATTTAAACTGTTAACTTTTTACGTTCCTGTGAAGTCCTGTTGCAAAGATAAAAGTTGTTAAAGTTTCTTAATGAAAATAGTCTTTTGAAACAAATGGGGCTGCCTTTGTCTTCCAAATGTGGTCGTGTCTTTCCAGGCTAGCCCCAAAGGTCAGCTTCTCCAGGGTTGTGATGGAGTTTTTCTTTGAAACTCCTTGGCTTGAGTGAATAATTGGTATCACTTCCCAGGCAAAAGTCTGATGGGCAGGGGATTTTTTAGTGCTTTTGGCCCATTAAAAGTTTTCAAGGTGGCAAATATCACTTATGTCTCTCAGAAGATTATGGTGGCTCCTTTTGGGGGAAGGCGTCAGTTTAGCCAGCAGAAAGACCTGCTCTGGAGCTTGCAAAATCCAGCCAATGCATTTTAATTCCTTTATTTTCTTTTATTTTGTTCTGAATCAAAAATAAGCCTGTTGAATAAAACATCCCATATATGTTCCCCAGCAAAATCCCCTTTACCTTGCTAGGCAGGGACAAGTTTTTATTCAACATTGTTCTTTTAAAACAGGCATTTTCTTTTGGTTTGCAAAATCCCATTTTGACACATGGTGAAAGCTGCTAGGATTTCTCTTTTAAATTCGGTTCTTCCATCTGACTTCCCAATATTGTTTTGCAACCCTATTCAGTTTCTTTTATACAGCAGTTTGTACAAGGCAAAGGTCCTCCTGAAATTGACATGTGCACAGAGAGCTAAGACTTCTTTTTGCAGGGTTTATTTTTGACACTTTGTAGCAAAAGTTAAGCTTTTCCCGCACAGCTGAAAATGAAGTTTCTTTTCATTTTCCCAGATTTGGCTTGACACAGTCTTGTCATGCAGGGATCACGCTTTCTTCTGATGAAGCACAATGTGGATATAGATGGGCATGGCAGGGCCTTATTGATAAAAGCAATGTGATGTGGAATAGATGAAAATAGTGTCAGGGCGGCATCCTTTTAAATGTAAAATATTCCCTTTTCATTTGGAACTTTTTGCAAACAGCAGAGCAGCGCTGTTTTTTTCATATGGCTTATTTTTGTGCACACAAAAACACACACGGTCACCTTTCTCGGTGTGCTCCCTGTTCCAACTCGCCCAATAGGTGTTTGGCAAGATGGTGCAGCCATCCTTTTGTTGCTGCAAAGCACAGCCATTTTGCTGTTGACTGCAGAAGCGCAGCTTGGTCATGGATGGGAATTCTGCTGAGTGGCTAAATGTAGCCCACAAATTACGTCTAGGATGTGAGTGGAGGTAGGTGTCAGCCAGCTCTCAGTGTGGAAGATGGCATCAAGGTAGTGTATAGTGATGGGGTCTGCTGCAGGAGTGATAGCTGAGCAGACATTGACGAGCATCAACTTCCATGTTCTGGACGGTGATGGGATGCTGATGTGGGTGATGTTGCTGCATTTCAGAGTCCATGCCTTAGAGGAGGGGTGATGTCATTGATGTTGGCATTGCCTGACGAAGGTGGGGATGGCCTGTGGGGATAGAGGGAGAAAATGCATGACAGTGCATGCTTAGCTGTAGTCTGATCAGAGATTTGGGCCTTGGGTCCTCCCGGTCCAAACAGAACATTTCCCCTTCCTTCATCTGCCCTTCACCTTGGACGCCCGGGGAGAGACGCCATTGACATAAGACTTCAGAGCAGAAAGGCAGGGCTAAAAAGGTGGGTGGGGTTTAGATGTGACCTAGATCCACTTGCATCCGCTCGCTAACTGCAAAGTTAAGGAGGCTGGAGGGCTGCTAAAGTTGGGGAAAAGGGCAGCAAAACAGGAAGGCACCAACAGTTTAGCAGTGATTGACAGGTGGGTGGGGCTCAGGCCACGGGACCTTGATCCACGTTTTGATCATAAGGCTTGATTAAGGTGTGCTAAAAGAGATTTAATGAGGAGGTGTTTTAGGCGAGGAGGGGTAGGAACTGGGTTGGAGGGGCCATAGGGATTAGCATGCCCATGGGCAGTCAATGAGTTGGCAAATAATCAAACAACACCTGCTAGCTTTGTGTTCCTCCTCATAGGGCATTCCTCTCTATCTCTATCTCTAATCGAATGCAATAGTTTCAGGTTATAAGTGGCGCTAAGGTGCCACCTAATAGCCCAAACTGAAAAGGGGTAGGATAGATGCAAGAAGACATTTGTTTGGTGATACCCTAGGTAGTAAAATAGCCCATATTACATTGGTAAGCAAAGGGGTCTGTAATGCACTAAAAAATTTGTGAAGATTGCCTGAAACCCAGTCCATATCAGTGCTTTTAATGTTCCTAACTGCGAAATATACACAGTAACTTTACCAGGTGTTATCTCATTAGAAAATACTGGAACACGTGTTTGTGTTGCACATTCAACAAGGATATTGGCCCCCTCTTGGCTAATGGAAATAGTTATAACAATATGTCACTGATATATTATTCTTAATTGCCTTGTCAGCCACATTTCCATTGGATCCTTTTGCAACTAGTTGCCAGAATTTTTTAAATTTCTTGGCTCTGCTGCTCAAAGCAGTTGTTGTCATTAAGCCTGTTCATGTTCAAATTTGGCCCTGCCAATGTCGGTCTTATAATTTGTGATGTGTTTCCTATTTTGACAGGTCGGTAGCAGATGTTCCATTACAATTGATATTAAAGAGGACTGAGCAGGGCTACAACCTTTATCAAATCAAGCATGTTTAGAGCATGGCATTTTAGGACAACAATTGTTAGACATTACATTCTTAATGACAATTTTTAACCCATGAAAAACCTAAGAGTATCAGATCGATTAGGTTTGGTTGATACACATATTTCCATATGGGTTTTAACATCATATCTCTAGAACAGCATTACCGTTACTAGGTAATGTGATGAATCTGATGATGTCATAATTCCTTTCCGGAGGTAGTCTCTCCTCATGTGGTCAGGGGACGGCAGCCACTATCTGATCCTGACCCTGGGTGTGAGGGCAACTATTTGAGGGAGGATCACATGAGGGGAGGCCAGCCTCATGGGGGGTGTGGCATCATCAGAGGAGGCATGGTATCCCCCTTTTTCTTTTAGGGATGTTCCCTCAATTTCCCATGCCTTACTGGCATATTGTGGTAACCCTCTTCAACATCCCACAAGACTTGCTAATGGCATCCCACACTATCCTGCAATGACAAAGATTGATTGCCCATCCCATATATATAAGTCCTTTAAAGATACCGAGAAGAGGAGGAGGAATGAAGTTATGTAGATCACTAGAGCATGGAAGCCCACTCTCTGCTCTAGTTGTTGGAAGGAGTGGCAATGTGGCAGGAGCGTTAAATCCCCAACAGCTGATGAAGCCGTGGAAGCCGACAGGGACAGGTGGCACCCTATTGAAGTAGAAATGGCCCAGCTGCTTGCGAGGCTCACAGAGAACAAAGGAGCATACTGAAAGCTGTGCGGTGTCGTATTACTGCCGATCCCACAGAGAAGGAGAAGCAGGAGAACCAGAGCCATCGTGTTGCACACACAGTGACAGCAGAACACTGCCTTCAGACTGTGGATCCAAGCAAAGAGCTGAGAATGGACGAGATACCCTTCATACCTACCTGTGTGCTGCAACAGCCATGGAAACTCACAGATGACACTGAAGCAGCCGCACATAACCGGGGAGCCCAGCTGGGAAAGGTGGGACGCTGGGGGTTCTTCACGGCAAGTACCACGCACCATGGCAGAGGGCGGTAAGTATAGTAAAGGTGATTAAGAAAGTGACTAACTGGGTAGCAGAAGCATGGCAAAGGCAGAAGCCGGCAATTCAATATAAATCTATTTCCTACAATTGAAATTAAGAGACTTGTAAACCTTTTGTAAGAAAGTCCTGGCACAGGAGTATACCAGGCAATGTCCATTGTATAAAAATAATCTTACGGAATACTCATACCCTTGGGATTGTGAATTGAATGAACTGTGTAAGAAAGCCCAGGCAAGAGGATATACCAGGCAGAGAAAAGTCTGTGAAGTTAATTGCAAATATCAGGAAGAGGTCATTATCTTTTTGAGGTTTAAAGAACTTGATAACATTTTGGAACTTTTGTTTTGCTGGAAAGAATTCCGGGAAAGTGATACATTCCCATGAATGTGAACACCTTCTAAGTAGAAGAATTTTTGTTGAATTCATACGTTTTGTTGAACATGAATGTCAAAGGCATTACCCTTGTCACCTTAGAGCAGAGATATTCAAACTGTGGGACGTGCAACCGCAGGAGGGCGCGGCTTCATTCACGGAGCATGACATTTTTAAAAACTAAACTTGTTTTATTTTTCAATTTTTAAATGGAGGAACTAGGCAGGGGCAGCTCACAGGGTCGGACTGGAGTATAAAACTGTATCTGGCACCAATAAAAAAGTGGCATGAAAAAGTGGCCCACAGTTGCAAATGGCAATTCATTCCTTTAGTGACAGACTGTTTGAATAGTACCCACTGGGGGTGTTTTCTGTTAAAATGTAAGCAAATAGCTATTTTACAGCAACAATGTTCAAAACTACTAGCTGCATAGTGAATTAACACATTAAACCGGCACACATTGGCCAATAAATGGGCCCATTTTGACCCACAAAACTGGCCCACATTAGCGATTTTGTTTTGGGCATTGTCCTATTGCCCTAAAGGCCAGTCTGAGCTTGGCAGCTCATCCATAATGGGAGAGGGGGCATCGACCCAGTGGACCCCCTCACCCATTATGGAGGAGCCAAGGAGCTAGCCCAGTGAAACATTGAGTAGTCCCTCAGCTGCTTTTTCCAGCTGAAGGAGTGCTCCTGGGATGGCTGAACTGTCAAGGGGAAACACTGTTTCCCTTTGAGAGCTTAATTCCCCAGTCTGACATGCTCACTGAGCCATGCAAGGCTGGAGGCATTTTGCTTCGCCACCCTGCATGGCTCATTGGAAATGCTGTCTGGGGAACTGCATGTCTGTATGTGGGATGGGGAGCTCCTGCGCCTCTTAGCAAATACAGACAGAGATGCCTGGAGCAGGGTGTTTCAGCACCCATGCGCAGACCCCTGCATGCAGATGACCAGGAAGCTCTTGCTTCCCAATTTCTGTTCATGGTGCAGAAGCTGGAGCACTGGGGAGGAAACTTCAGGACTGAAGCGGAAGGTACGTTTATGTTCATTTATTTTTTATTTAAAAATGTGTATGGATGTATGCATGCTTGTGTTATGAGTGAGTGTATGGTGATGGGTGCCTGTGTGACTGATAGAGTGATTGCTGTGCGAGTGTGTGTGTGTGTGTGTGTGTGTGTGTGTGTGTGTGTGTGTGTGTGTGTGTGTGTGTGTGTGTGTTTTTTGATTTTGATGAGTGGGGGGCAAGGGGAGAGGAAGGTTGCACAACAAAGGCATTTTAAAAATCACTTTGTTGCACATACCGACCTGCCAAAATCAGCTATCCTTCTGAGGCGCTGAGGAGCCCAGGGGACAGGGATGGTTTCTTTTTACTGGACATCTATAAAAGATGTCCAGTCAAAATATCATGCCTGCTCCCTGGGTCCCCCAGTACAAATTGAAAACTGTTTGGCTTTTTACTCAATTCTTTTTTAAAGTATGCTCTAAAATGCAACATTTTAACCCATTATTTAAAAAAAATTCCCAGAAGGAAAACCCCCTGAACCATCCTTGATTGGTTCAGGCTCCCTCTCTACTCTCGGTCGCTATGGCATATCTGAGGGAAATATTTACGCCCGTCCACTTCAGAAATTCACCAGACAATACAGGCCCTGGGACTGTGCTTGGAGCAGGGTGGGGGAGCTTTAGGGACTGTAGTGGGAGCAGGATTGGGGGGGGAGCCATGGGATAGTGGTGGGAGCAGGTTGGGCAGTGGCCAGGATCTGTGGTGTGGTGGGGAGATCCCAGAGACAGGGTAGGAGTGGGATGAAGGAGCCCAGAGACTGTGATGGGAGCAGGTGAGGAAGCCCACAGACTTTACTGGGAGTAGGGTGCAGTGACGGCGTATAATAGTTCATAGGCATTTGGACTTGCTGTCCATTTGGCATTTTGGGGGGCCCAGCCTGCCCCCATTCTGCTTGGGGGGCCTAGGCCTAAAAAGTTTGAAGACCACTGCCCTAGATTTACTTTTAGAATCTGAGGGCCAGAATAGGCTTTCAGACAAAGAACATTTTGCTTTGGACATCTTGACATCGGACAGACCCTTAGTTTTGGGTGGGACAGGGAAATACCTCTTAGAGCAGGGACAGCAAGGCATTTTCCAACCCTCTTATATTTGAATAAAGTCTGTAACGATCAACATGACTCCCCTGTGTCCACGTCTCATTCCTGGTTCATCACAGTAAACACTACTCTGAAGCATGGCAAGTCATATCAGGATGGCTCCCTCCCTAATTCATTTCTAATGTTCAGACAACACCTCACCAGCCGCCGATCAATGTTACTTGGTAGAACTCCCCTACTCCAACTTTCACTATTGCCCGATTCCCTACCCCTGTGGCCCTCACAAACATCCACCTGTGTAGTGTACTCTCCCCTCCTATAAAGTATGATGTGGGGGTGAAAAAGAACGAGAAAATTAGATGGAAACAAGCTGATGTTTGCGGTGTGTTTTAAAGTATGTCATATTAGGTAATAGTTTGGAAGGTACATAGAGGTTATTTTAGAGTGTAGGTTCCAGATATTTGAATACAATTAAATCTACAGAGGCTACATGAATGCTATTGGATAGAATGAAGGCACGGAGATTAAGAGCAAAGTGGACATGACAATCGCTATAGGGAGTTAAGCGATGAGATGCCAGGTCGTCATGGAAGGGATTACGTTCAACAAAATGCTGAGTGACATTGAAAGTATAAGGAACAAGTAGCCACTGAAGATTTGGCAAACCTGATGAAATATGAGAAGAATTAATGTATAAACAAGTAAAACATTTTGGTGTGGAATCGCTTGGAAATGCAAAAGGGAGCAAGGACGAAGATCAAAATGGAGCAGAGAGAAGAGGTGTAGATGACATAGTAAAGATATAGGGAATATTGGTCACAAAAAAAGGTTTCATATTTATTTGGGATAGAAGCCAGTACACATTTCATAATTACATCAATACACTCATTATTTTATTCATGAAAAAGTGCATTTAAAATAAAATGTCTTAACCATTCTCTTAACATTACAATTTCATTGTTTACTCCGTCCATTTCCAACAAACTTGAATACATTCATTAAAATATATCAAGGATAAATTAATTACATATATTTCTCCCGTCTTTACAAATACAGAATTGCCAACCTTTGTTTCATGTTTTTTTCATTTATTTTAAACAATTCAACTGGTTGATAACGAAAATGTTATTTCATCGTTTTTAAGTAATCCAATGCAGGGGTGCAAAAGATCCGGGGCTAAGCAAATGTCGACTGTCGGGACTGGGGTCTAGGTAGCTTTTTGGTTGTAGCCCCTGAGATTCTATTTGGGGCTACAACCAAAGGACCCGGGGCTATAGCCCCCAAAGCCACCCCCTAGCAACGCCTCTGATCCCATGTGTTGCAGGGCTACACTTCCTGACAAAGTAAAGGCTGCACACACATTCGTAAAACACTGCCTTGGACACTGCATTCGCAAGACGTCAGTTCTTGTTTTGGGAGTTTTTAACTGTGCTTTTTTCCAGTGTTCTGACTCATTTCTTATGGTGGATGACAGTCCACTGTGAATTTGAGACTGCTAACTCTCCTTTCTCCTGCTCAGAAGAGAGCAGACGTGTAGACGGTATGAGACAAATGTCTGAAGCTCTAGCGTAAATTGCCCTTGCGGTGATCAAAATAAGCATGGGAACTACTTTTATACATTTGTGTTATAGTGAAGATAAGCCTGGAGGCTAAGGATTTGTTAAGATCAGGATTTGTAACTTTTTGTTGCCCATCTCATTGGCTATTTCTTAGTAATGTAGGGTGTCTCAAGGGGAGAAAAGTAAGTACCTGTAAGAATAGGTTGGAAGCTGTATAACTTTGCTAAGAATGTGCAAAGGTGTTGGACACCTAGAGAAACCCCAACTTTGCTTTGCGACATTCATGACATATTTGCTTTAGACCAATCATTAATAATTATAGGAATTACACTAATATCAACAGGTGTTTTCTCCAGCCACTTCCTGGTAAAACTCACCAACATAGATAAACAGTTGAATCACGCAAATTCAGGGTCATTTGTGTCATTGCTCAGTTTTCTCATATTACCCATTAAGTTGTAAACGGTTATTCATCGGTTTGAATTTATTTCCTAAGGGAGTGTACATGCTTCCTAATTAAGTGGGCCCATTTCACCCTTAGGACATGCATGGTCATCTTATATTGGGGGGTGGAAAAGTTTGTCTGGAATTGTGTACCCCCACACACTCTAAGTCACAGAGAACCACAGCCCCAAAACGTTTATTGTGCCACACTACCCAGGTCTCTGGTGGCAGACCTACCATGAACAGAACCAGTGAAGTGCAGAATCCAAGATTACCTGCTAGCTAAAGAGAGAATTTGCCCAGACCAGTGGGTTCTGGAGAAAGTTGTATATTTGGCCTCGATACAATTCCTGAGGTGCCATCTCCCCTCAAACACTATACCCTATTATTTTTATTATTTTTATTTTTTATTAGTACTTTGGTTTATTACAAACCTTTTACTTAGTTTCAACAACAGAAATCCAAATTGATCACACAAAAAATTAAAAAATTAAAAGAAATTCGTACATCATTTAAAGTTACTTCATTCAGAAATTCTTTAAAGTGGATAGTTCCAGCCAGAATTGCAAGATCCAAAAAATTAAAGGTTTTTGTTTGTCCAATAGTAGCAAAGTCCAACACTCATCTGCGGTCAGAGTTACCGCTTCCAATTGAAAGACATCTGGATACTTAAGTCTGAGTTGAGAAAGGGCATTGCAGTCCATCAAAATATGGCACACAGATTCTTGTTGGTAAGGGTCGAGGCAAAAGCAACAGCAGATAGGTTTACCATTCATTTATTTCCGATGCGCTAATACTTCCCTCGTAGGTAAGAGGTTCAATCTCAGCCACAAGAATACATCTCTAAACTTTGAGCAAGGAAATCTGAGCATGTATGGCGGGAGTTGGTTTATTGCTCGAGATTCAGCCACCCAGTTTATAGAGCGTTTGTAGGTTGACTTATTCTGTTGCGCCTCTGTCCAATCATTCCATTATATTTTTATTTTAATCAATGTGGGATTTGATATTAACAATTCCTCTGCTGAGTCCAGAGCTTGTATCCACTTGGAGCATCTAGTCTTCCAAATGTTCAGAATTACATTTTGCTGCTTGGATGGAGTCGATCTCAAAATGATTAATGGTAAGAAAACATCCTCTGAAAGAGTTATTTGGTAAAATTCAATCGATTTCCACAGCACTATTGAGTCCATCGGGGCAAGGGGCCCGAGACATATTAAGTTGTCTAATTAACGTCAAAATGTCATCTCTATCCCATTTGATGTTCCATTCCAGTTCATGGATATACTGTATTATTCAATGTTCTGATTATTCAAAGTTCTGATTAGGGAGATTAGGGATCTACTGTCAGAGTTCTGTACTGATGCTCAGGTTACTAGGGGGCAACACTCCAAGATCCCCGCTTCCTCACTCAAGGCACCACCCTCCTCACCTGAGTCTTCGATGTCCGTCTCCTCGATCCCTTGTCGATGTGCCAGATAATCCCTCTTGTGTTTCGAAGATTTTGTCTTGCCACAAAGAGAAGCCGTGGTGGATCCCAAACTGGACCACACCACGGCTCCAGCCCCAGGGTACAGGCGGTGCTGGGGGAAAAAGCCCTTAGGCAGGAAAAAAAAACGCAGATGTCCAGAGGCTGCTGGCCGGAGTAGTAGATGCAGTTGGATAGATAGTAGTGAGCAGGCCGGGTAGACTCGCCAGTATACGTGAAGGCGACCGCAAGTGAAGCGGTGAGGAAGAAAATATGAAGCGGAGCAGAAACAGTAAACTGGTCCGGAGAAGATCAGGAGGAAAGGGAATGATTATGGAATGGGAAGAACAGAGCACCAACGGAGAAAGAGAAGAGAAACTGGCAGGAAGAGGGCGAAACCCCGGGAGAAAGAAAGAAGGAGGCGCCAGGCGCGGGAATGGCGAGCGGCAAGCAGGAACCAGAGAGAAAGGAACAGAGAAAGCAAGAAAAAGTGGCTTCGGTGCGAAGCGAAAAGGGGAAAAACTAAGAGCGTTTCACCGTAAAGAGCCGAGCTGGACGGTTGCAACGCTCCGATAGCAGGGTCAGCTGGGAGGAAGTACTCCTGGTGGCGATGGAAGGAAAAAAGACTAGACCGCTGGAACTGGACGTCGGAAACGTGGTGGAACGGTTCAATGGCAGTGAAGCTGTATCCGCGGCAACCATCGCCACCCGAAAGGGTTTGTGACATCTACTTTGTAAAGGTGACATATAGTACTGATTCAAAAACTTGAGTAGAACTGGTAGATAAGGTGTTTGCACATACCCCAAACATTCTGGCTTCTGGCCCATTTCTCAGTCAGAAAATGATATTGTTCCCGGCATTTGGGGGCAGGATAGGCCTAATAACACACTATTCAATATGATAACGGTTTGACTATCACCACCCCCACCAGCCTTGGGTATATTAGTAGAATCCTGGTTCCAGATGTCATTGTTTTGCTCAGCAAGATTAATTTCTCATGGTTGGATGGGTTATGGGCACTTACTATGAAATCTGATATTGCCTGAAGGGCAAATGTTCTGTGACCAAAGCTGCTATAATGTAGAGGCGCCAGGGAGCTGCCTTCCAGCTATAAAGACCTCTTAAAAGTTCTGCTGCATAAGAACAGTGCCAGAGATGATATAAGAAACTGCAGAATGATTGGTATTCTAGAGCTAGCAGGTAAGCTTCGGGTAAAAATGATTTTAGAGATTAATAAAGCATGGGTGGAGCAATGGAAGCTGATGTCACAGAGCCAACTCTAGTCCAGAAAGGGGTTTATAAATGTGCATGATGCTGAACAGTGAAATTAATGAGAGATAAATGCGTTAAACAGCAAGGCAGGAATTTATTTTCCTGCTTTGTTCACTAGAACACAGCATTTGAAACATCACTTGAAACATCTCTTGGCAATATTTAACTATTTATGGAGTTCTGGAAAGCTTGTCAAAAGACCTATATGAGGGTGAGCCTTATCACTAATTGGGAAAACACTTGCAGTGCTTGAAGTAACAGGGTTCTTAAGGCAGGCTACCTCGTTACCCGTGTCTTGTTCAACCTTTAAATGTCATATTTGCACGCCTTAATTGTCAAAGCATGGTACTTCTGCCCAAACTGGCTTCTCAGTTTGTGCAGTTATTAATGTTTTTGGATGACACAATCTTATTCAACTTGACAGAGAGTGGGCTTCAACACTTGATGCCTTATATGAGTATAGCTCCCTACATGGGTAAATAATCAATAAGGCAACACCAAATCTAAGGCTATGGAGCTATATTGTGAATACACCACTAGTCAGTGAATCAACAAGGGAACATTGGACAGGGTGGAGATTTTTTGCTATATTGGTTTTTGGTTTGGCAAATGGGGTTCTTGACGTGTGCAACAAAAGGCACTTAAGTTCAGTGGTGTGTCCAGGGAGTGATCTGAGGTGGCACGTGCTGCCCCTGGAATCTGATTGGCCACCCCAGGTGCCACCTCATGATCCTAAACTATGATCATTATTTGTGTGTGTGCTCATACTTCATACAACCCCTGCACATGGTCCTTGCCTCACTTAGGCCACCCCTGTCAAAAGAGCTTGGGCACGCCACTCAGCTTCCTCGGCCGACAGCGCACCACAAGAAGCCACGACACATACAGACTTGAAATCCGCCTCTGCAAAAATGAAGGGACCAGAAAACAAGCTTTCTCTGCCTGTACACCAATGTGTTGGAACCTCTTCCCTGTCAGTATCAGCATCAGACTCGCCCCCACAATCCTACAATTCAGAAAAGAACTCAAGACCAGCCTCTTCAGGGAGTCTCCTCCTCGACACCTCGGCCATCAGAACGCCTAACCATGCCACTTGACTGGCTAGACGCTGTACAAAACTCTCCACTCTGCCACCCTGTAGAGCTGTACCCCTCCTCTGTGCCCCTCTGTAACCTACCCAAGCTGTACATCTGTTTTGTTGTTACCTCCGAAAAACAGTCTGTTATGTATCTGTATTGTTGTATACCTCTGTACAGCACTCTGTTGCTTCTCGAAGCTAGATCTGTGCTGAATAAATACCATAACAATAATAATAATTATAATAATTACAATAATTACAATAATAATAATAGTAATAATGATAAGCTTGATATGACAGGATCCTGGACTTTTGAATCGCTAGGGTCTGTAATAATTGAATAATAACTTGCCTGTTGGTAGGATTGTGGATGCCAAGATACAACTTGCAACCTCTGTTCAGTTTAGCAGTCACATGGTGACCAACCTGCACTACAGAGTACTCCTTTACATTTCTACAATATCTCGCAAAGAGACTAACACCCTGATTCAAGGAATTATTTGCGCGTAAAACGCACATTTGCGCGCCATTCTTCCCGAAAATTCCCATACCTCAAACAGGGATCTTCAGGCAGAATGGCGCGCAAATGTGCGTTTTACGAGCAAATAATTCCATGAATCAGGGAGTAAATGTCACAGACTGTGTGAAAAAAGACAATGGGCCTCATTACGAGTTGGGCGCAAAGGGATACCGGGTACCGGTAAGGACACCGGTGCCGGTAATCCCTTTGCGCCCTATTCCGAGTTCCCTTAGCAGGTCCCTTCCTTAACGCCTGGTTTTACCAGGCGTTAAGGACTGGACCCGTTAAGAGACTTTAGAGCTAATAACGGTACCGCAATTTGCGATACCGTTATTAGCGCCTTCCCATTGAGCTCTATGGGGGCTCAAATGGGAATGGGGAATGGCTTTTTCAATGGGGACTTACCGGTGCCGCAAAGGTCGGAATAGACCGGTAAGTCCCTGTTGAACCAGGGTGGACTTGGTACCGGTATTAGCTAATAGCGCCGTGATTACCTCCATACTCGGAATGAGGCCCAATGAGTAGCCCTCTTCTTATTTTATTTCCCCCACAGAACACATAGAGAAAACACACTGAGTTGTTTAGGCAGCTCACATTGCTATCACCTCCATGGGTTCCATATACAATATACACGATATGGAGATGATGCCATCTTTCAATAACACACTACAACTGTCCATACAAGTACTACATTTCCTAGAGAAAAAAGTTATTCAAGTATTATTTTTAAACATATACCAAATGCACTTTAAAAAAATGAATCTGCTGCATTTGCATAGGTTCTTACTTCACTTTAGATAACCCTGGAATAATCTGATGAAAACGTCTTTGCTTTTATCCACATTGTGTGTGCATGCCACCAGAACCCAAACATTTAGATTGGCAGTGTGCCACCCAGTGCCTCTTAAAGTGTGACACTACATTGGGATTTGTATTTGTATTTTGAATTTTGGTTTATATAAGATGGACCTACTTAAGAAATGGCATAGCACTCCACAATTTTCAAGTAAGTTGGGGTTAAAAGAGGTTGTTGGAAGCAGAGGTCACAGGCTATGCTATCTTTGATACATTGGACTAACAGGTCGTAAGCAACCTGCATGTATGGTTGAAGAGCAGGGTCTTCGGTTTCTTCCTGAAATGCAGAAGCATTGCAGCAGTCCTGTTTGTGACCAATACAGCCTTTCAGTGGCAGTGACATAGCAAGATTAGGCCCATTTCCAAATTTAGTCACAAGCTTCAAAATGGCTTTAAAATGGTCAGGCTTCTACGGGAGCATGTCCCAATTGAGTTTTGTAGATAGGTAGGCATAACTCTCAACTCACACGCTTTTGGCGGGTGTCACCCGCCTTGTAAAGGGCTGACTCACCCGCCAAACCTCCTGCACGCCCATTCATTCCAATGGGCGTCTGACCCTCCAAAAACAAAATCGGATGATTCACACGCCTTTGCAACACAAATGGTTGAGAGCTATGGGTAGGCTGTTGTTTGGGCAGTGGATGTTTTATGTGTGATGCAGGCAGTTTTGGAGAGGATTCTGGCAGGAATAGGTAGCTAGTGTAATACCTAGGCTGGGTACGTGGTCAAATACCTTGCTTTAGATTATGAGATATGCCTTGGCATGTTCAATGACTCTAAGAGGGGCCAGGGTTGTGCCTGTGATGCTCGCGAGTAGGGAATTCCCTCCATCGAGCAGTGAGAATTCTTAGGCCTGGTCTGTGGTCCTGAAATCCTCAGTTTACAGAACGCGTTTTTATCTCCCATATAGTGCTTGTGATGTCAGGTAGCTAGAGCCTTTTTGTTTATATATTCCCTGAGATGCAATGGGAGAAAGAGCGCTACTCTGATAGAGAATCCAGAATTGTCTATGGAGGGCCCTATGGAGGGCTTATGGATCACTGTTGCCACTGCACTCAATTACACTGCTATTAGATCCACACATGAATCCAAACCCACAAAAGTAGTTCAGAGAGTGGAACCCATGCCAGAATTCCAAAGAAGTGTGAGCATTACAAAGAATCTTAGATACCATTTGGGCAAGGTTCTTCGGAAAGACAAATATCAAGATGCATAGCCTCTAAGCTCTTTTCAGGATGACTAGTTGTTTTCTCTTCATGCCCAGAAAGCATGTTTTAATATATACATCCATGTCCGTCAGAGATTGTATGTGAAATTCATCATAGAAGAGTATTGCCTTTTGTAGTCATATCTCCACTGAGCTTCTTAAGGAAGGTCCTGGTAGTGGTGCCTGCTGACCTCAGGAGAGAGAATATTGGTGTGTTTCTGCACCTTGACGTCTGGCTACTGAAAGCAGAAACAACTCGGATATGGCCTTCCTATATCTCAGGAAGATGTGCACAAGCCCACACTGTTAAAAGATTTCCCTGAATATTAGGAAGTTGCGCCTTCCCGCAATTAGCAGTATCCAGCACTAGGTTGTCTTACAGAAATGTTTTTCCACAATCGCGAGAGTCTAGGACATCTGTCAAACAGTGACACTGTTTCATTTCAATTCATTGAATTGCTTTGCTTTTGAAAGAGCACTTGCTATGAAGATTCTTGATACTCGAAGAAAATCTTACACAGTGTGTTGAGCGGAACAGTGCATCATAATAAAGAACAAAATAAGATAAAAGGGCAAAATAAATATCCATGGTTTCAGAAATGATAGAAAATATCAGTATATGTCCAGTGGGAAATGGGGGAAACAGAGGGGGTGTCCATTGCTTGTCTTAATGTTCACAGTGATCCATCCGTAAGACATATGGAGCACCCCTCAGAACAAAACCCCTGATGTGGCACAGAAGAAGAGTCTATAATAGGAAACCTGGGGGTGTCACTATGGCTTACTTCCCGACCAAGGTGTTTCCTAATGTCATAACAACAACAGGTGAGTTGGCTGAGAATGTCCAAGGATATATACTATCTAAGACATGCTGTGCTTCCTGAAAAATTCAAGACGGTGTTGGGGACCATAGACCTAAGGAAAGATATTAGGGCCACAAGGGGGAGGGGGTGAAGAAACCTCCGTGATATTAAAACCCACATTCTACACCTAATATAGGATTTGCCCCTCCCAGTCCTGACAAGGGAAGCCACAGAGGTGCTGGACTCAGAGGTACTGTACCTGGAGTATGGCCCCAGTTGCAATAGTTGTTACATAATCTCATCACCTCACTAGGTGGATTACTTGGAGGTCCTGTAATGACATACATATTACATCATGTATTGATGATATTTACTTATCTATGGCCTTTTTTTTTTTACAGAATAATGGCACCAACGTAATACTCCCCAAACCAACAATCCCACCCCACAATCTGGGAAAAGAAACAGTGTGTTTCAATATAGACATTTGTTTTTTTTTATTAATAATTAAAATAATTAAAAGTGGTGCTCTGCCTTTCAATACTCGGCAAGTGAACCACAATATTTAAAGGATCTTGGAAGGGAGTCCATGAAGACGGAATATGTGTTCCTGGAAGATTCCAGCGAGTTCTGAGGAAGATGGTAATGTATACAAGGGTGTAAAATGAGCCATGTGAGTGAATAAATCAATGGTAACCATGATAGTTGTGTATTCCCTGGAAGGTGGTAGTTCAACAATAAAGTCTGTAGCAATAAATTCCCAGGGCCTTGTTGGTAGCGTTGGTTGGAGTAGAAGACCTGCCGGTCTCTTGTTATCATGCTTGTTTTGATTGCAGACTGCACAGGCTTGGATGTACTGCTGGACGTCAACTTTCATTTTTGGCCACCAAAATTGTCTTTGTATTAAACGGAGAGTGTTGGTAATGCCACAATGTCCTGAATGAAGGGTATCATGACAGAGGCTTGTAATCCTTTGTCGCAGTCTCTGTGTGGGAATGGCCAGGAACAAATACCCGTCCTTGGTTTTAAGATTCCATCGATTCTTCCCAGTAAATTCCTTCCAGATCTCAGAGGACTGGGTTTGAATCCGAATGTCTTCCAGGAGAGTGATTGGTTGAGCTACAAAAATTGTATGGGGAAACATCTTTGGGAAGGATCGATCTTCCAGAGTTTCGTAGTCGGGACGTCGGGATAAGGCGTCAGCAATTATGTTGTGTGTTCCAGGTACATGATGGATCTGGAACTGGTACTGGGCAAAGAAGAAGGCCCAACGGGCTTGACGACTATTCCTACGTTCCATGGATTGTAGGACTTGGAGATTCCGATGATCCGTATGGACCTGAACAGGATGTTTAGCTCCCAGGAGTACATGACGCTACTCTGTGAAAGCTTGACGGATGGCCTACAATTCCTTTTCCAGAACAGAATAATGGGTCTCGCTAGGAGTTAGGGTTCGCGAGAGATAAGCGATGGGGTGTTCCAACTTGTCCTCAAATTCCTGCTTTAAGACTGCTCCGATGGCGTAGTTAGAGGCATCAGTCTCCACTAGGAAAGGGTGATCAATGTCAGGTTGAGCCAAGATGGTGGGCTTGTGTAAATTCCGACTTCAAATGTTGGAACGCTTCGTCTTGGGCTGCAATCCAGAGGAAGGGAGTATCCTTCTTCAACAATGTAATGATCGGTTATACTATCTCTGAAAAGGAAGGTATACATTTCCGGTAGAAGTTGGCAAGCCCCAGGAAGGATTGAATCTGTTTCACAGTAGTTGGAACAGGCCAGGATAATATGGAATTTACTTTTGAGTGGTCCATTCCAATTCCTTCTGGACTAAGGACAAATCCGAGATAGTGAACAGTAGAGACATGAAAAAGGCATTTCTCAGGTTTAGCCAGGAGTTTATGTTCACGTAGCCGTTGTAAGACTGCCTTGACATGTTCTTCATGCTTGAGATGGTCCTTTGAGTATATCAGTATGTCGTCCAGATAAACTATGACAAAGAGGAACAGCATATCGGAGAACACCCGATCCATAAAACGTTGGAAGACCGCTGGGGCATTGGCGAGTCCGAAAGGAATGACCAGGTATTCAAAGTGACCAAAGGGTGTTCTAAAGGCTGTTTTCCATTCGTCACCTTCCTTTATACGGATCAGATGGTAGGCACCTCTGAGATCCAATTTCGTGAAGATTACGGCTCCTCTCACCGCTTCCAGGATATCCGAGATTAAGGGCAATGGGTAGCGGTCCTTGAGGGTGCATTGATTAAGACCATGATAATCAAGACAAGGCCTAAGCTCCTTAGTATCTTTCTTGGGAACGAAAAACAACAAAGCTCCCGCTGGGGATTTGGATGGTCGTATGGTGCCATTTTCTAGGTTGGTATCCAAGTATTCTCGGAGGGCCCTTTTCTCTGGCTCTGATAGGATGAACATCCTTCCAAAGGGAATCACTGCTGAGGGTTCAGTATCGATAGCGAAGTCTTCAGGTCTGTGAGGGGGTAGGGCTTGAACTATGGCAGTTGAAAACACATCAGTGTAGTCCTGATAGGCTCTGGGGACCTGGATAATATTTAAGACCGTGAGTTGGCCTTGCTGGTCTGTCAGCGTACCTTCAGAGGATCTTGACGAGGAATCCAAGGATAGGCAGTGAGACATGAAATGTTCGGAGCCAAGAAACAAGGATCCTGCTGCCCAGTTGATGTATGGGTTGTGCTTCTGTAACCAGGGCATACCCAGCACCATGGGACAATGGGCAGACTTTATGATGTCAAACTTGATCATCTCTTGCTGATGGTTTATTGAGAGCTCGATCTCTTTGGTTTGCAGGGTGATTGGTCCTGAAGAGAGAGGTCGTCCATCGATGGCCTCTACTGGTTGCATGATGTCTCGAGTTTCATATGGAATGTGGAGGGTTGTGACCCAATCCTGATCTTGAAAATCCCCATGGCTCCACAATCCACTAGTGTCAGAATGGGGTAAGTTTCTTTCTTGGGCGGCGATAGAAAGGCCTGTAAGATCACAAGGTTGTTTTGTCCAGGAGAGTTCAAGGATGGAATAGATGTGGAGCAAACATCTCTCTCTCAAAGCTGTGCTCCATCTAGGATCGGGAGCTGGAGTTTCCCGAACGCCGTGGAGGGGCCAAAGGACATTCTCTCACAAGATGTTTATCTGAGGCACATTACATACAGAGCCCGGTATGAATCCGTCGCAATCTTTCTTGCGGGGATATGGGTCCGCGGAAGGCCCCCAGTTGCATGGGTTCAGGGTGTGTGATCGGGGCAGGAGTGGGCTCGGGTTTAGAGGGAGATTCTATAGAGGTCTTTTGGTAAGGCATCTTTGTTTTCTTCTTTTCCGCCTTCCTTTCCTGGATTTGAAAATCTATTTGTAAGGAGAGGTCCATAAGGGCCTGAAAGGAACCTGGGCGAGCTACCCTGGCTAGCTCGTCCTTTATTTCTTCGTTTAGTCCTCTCCAGAATAGGGTGAAACAGGCCTCCGGGGACCAATCTGCTTCCTTGGCCAGTTGCTTAAAGCATGTTACATAGGTAAGCATATCCTGGGACCCTTGTTGGAAATCCAATAGACATTCTTGGGCACTGTAAACCTGTTCTAGGCGGTCAAACATGGTCTTTAGAGCCCGTACGAACCCATCATAATCATCCAGGAGGGCATCTCCAGAATTAACTAAGGGCGTAGACCAGGTTAATGCATTCCCGGAGAGATGCGAAATCATAAAGCCCAGAAAAGTAGTAGGGCTTAAAGGTAAAGTGCACTAAACACGAATCAAGGTAGCCACTGAGGTTCTTTGAGGAGCCATCATATTTATCCACTACTCCGCCCAGCATTACACTTTCCTTGGTCGCAGAATCACGTGACAGGACTAGTTGTTTTAATGCAGCATTCTCAGCTTTGAGAATCTGAACTTCTGTGGTTAACTCTTGCATGCCGCGCATGAGGTCTTGAACTGCAGCCTCCATGTCCATATCTGTATCAGTTTGTCGGCGTCTCAATCTGTCACAGGTTTCCCCCCTTCTCACTTGTCTTTGTTGTTTGTGGTAGTTCTTCGATGGAGTTTTCTTTCGTAGAGTTCGGTCTTGTATAACTCTGAGTGCAGTTCCTTGGGTTCCAGCGTGCGTTCAGCGTTCTGAGTCCTGGGAACGTTCAGATGTCCGGGAAGTCTGAGAAAATCCAGGAAAATAGTAAAGAGTGCACACGGAAGACGAGTGCATGGAGATCCAGGATGCAAGGAGGATAAAAGGAGGGGGAATTAATTAGGAGGAAAATTAGGGGAACTGGGAACCAGGATTCAAAGGAGAAACACAAGCGAACTACGGCAGCACACGTCTAGCCACAGCAAGCGGTAGCATTGAGATGTGCAGGGTCGCGGGGGCGTGTCCGCTTTATAGAACGTAATGCGTACAGTGCGGAAACTGGTAAACAGTATTCCGCATTCGGCGGGCATGTTGGGAGTACTGTTGAGTGCAAGCCCTTATGGGTCAGGGACCAGGAAGTCCAGAAAGGACGCGTCCGATGGTTCATGACATATACATCTATTTACTAAACTTCATTTCTAATTGTATGTGGCTTGCCCCCTCTCAACAGAGACATTTGGCTGAGAATGCTAGTCTATAGAACAAAGGCATCCTTTTAATAGGTTGCTTAACAGAACAGATGAGCAATCACCCTTCAAATAATGTTGTGCTGCATACAGTTTTTGGTTAATTAAACTTCACAGATGAATTTCACAGAATGTCAAAGCTACCATTGGCATATCCTGACCCATTTAACAGAAATGTGTAATTCAAACAATGTGTGCCTACAATGACAATCAAAAAGTATTTTGTTCTATTTCTAAATACACTAGACCTCTCATGTGATTTGTAATAACTTTCGTTGTAACATTTCCTTGTGTAAAATTCAAGTTGCCCAGTTGACTGCAAAAATTACATTACAGGAATCATACAACATAGAATGTTTTTTTCGTTTAACTTTGCATTATTTGTTTAAATTAATTCCATGATATTTCAGTGTAAAGCCATTCTGAATTTGCATTATTTGCAGTATTTTATATTAATCTGCAGTCCAGAATAGTCAAAAGGGCAATCACACTACCTCACCACTTGGTTCTCTGTTTATTCGTAATCACCTTTTTAAACGTGTGAACTTGATCACTTTTGAGGTATGTGATTTGACCCATTTTCTTTAAATGGAGGTTCCCTCAATGCTTCTCTTTAGCCCACACCCTCCAGGCCCCCACCTGTTGAACCCTCTATCCCCCACTCCCCTAACACCACATGCACATTTACATGTACACATAAATGTATATGTAATTGGTCAATTTCAAACAAATTGCACACATTTAAACAGCTCTCCTTAAAAAACGTATTTTACGGGCAACACAGCAAGAACTCCTCAATGACCAGTCTTTCAAACTCTCGTATAAAAACTCCATGTGCCTATGAAGCCCCGCCCCCTTCGAATCTTCAGTAAGTTACCTGCCGGTTATTGTGAATGGTCTGCTACAACCATGGCACCTGGTTGGCAGCCAGCACCCGTTCCTGCTACTGTGCTAGCACTTCCATGCTTGACAACATGCCAAACAGTGCAACACAGTGTCCCAATTCCATACTCTATGATCTCTAACAGTCAATCTCCATGGGTTCTCCCTAAACATCCACCACTGCCATTATCACAGATGCAGCACAGCCTCAGCTACATGCAGCTCTTTCTCCTATCTAAATCTGAAGTAAGTTCTCAAAATGTCCTCAGCTTTTTGGCCTCAAGGCCTTATTCATCTTCTTGGTGAACAAGTAAGACTAAGAATGTAGTTGTTTCAAATGCCACCGAGAAATCACTGTTCATAATTCTGGTGTGATGTCGAAGATCAGATACTGGTATTCAAGACATCTTATGGAGGATGATGTGGTCCAATCTACTGCACAGATGACATGTTTTCCATGACTCAGTGGACATTGGTAACATATGTTTCTCTGTTCAGATGGAGAAAACACCTGCTGGATGTTTTAGTGAGACGTCACTGGGAGAGTAAGGAGAACAAAATCGCATGAATCACAATTCCTCCAGATGCTGCCAGACATCACTGCTGTGATGCACTACATCACAAAAAAAGTTTTGTTGTGGCGACTCTGAAAACAGGACTCATTCTTTTTAGGATATCTACTGCCAAAAGAACAAAGACAATGTTTTAGAGAATGGTAATAGGAGGTAACATCATATAAAAGGCAGCTGCACCAAGAGGTGACAATCTCTCTGGATTTTGGATCTTCCTCTGGATGTTTCCCTGTTCTACTCCAGCCATAACCTTTCAAGAGGGATCTGGTAATGCACTGTTTGGTGGTCCGCATTCCCTCCAATCCACCATGATCCTAGTGACTCCAGATAATGCAATAAAGGACTAGTACACAGAACCGCTTGCCCTGACTGTCTGTTCTATGAAGATGCTCACTCTTAAAAGCAACCGTCTGTCTCAAGGACATATTCACACCCTCTTCCAAACCCAGATACCTTGAAGCCTTCATGCCTGGCTACTGAAAGGTTAACATAACAGGCCAAGATGTATCTGAAAATAGCCTAGAAGTTATGTTCTTAGTGGGTAGGACATGAATGAAATACATATATGTAAGCAAAAGGAAACTGCTTTCCATTTGCCACTGTGGAAAGAGCATGGAATAGCCATGCCCTATTGCATTTTTATTGGAGTTTTAACTGTCGCATAGAGTCGTTCAATATTTGTACATTTAAAGGCTATACATATTGATCTACTACATATGTTCCCAAACCTTGTCAGGAATAGTATGTAGAGATCCTGAATTCAATGACGACAGGTGTGCCAATGACTCAAGCACCCACAAGAGTGAAGATCAACTGGCCAAATGAGGTACAGTGCATGCCCTACACTAGCAGTCATCTGTTTTTCGAGATACGTTGGTGGCTTTTGCACATGCACAGCACACACAGGCCACTCCATGTTGACACCAAGACATACACAGCTAGGTACAGGAAGTTAACAGGCTGCTCTCACACTGAGACAGGGAATCACTGATGGTAAGGCTAGCACAACTGAGCTCAGAGGAGGCTGTAATGTGAACTGTAGTAGAACTACATTTCTCTGAAATCCCAGGCATCCATCCTGGAATTCATACTATAAGTTGAGCTCCCACCTAATGGTGGATGGTAATGCTTTAAATAGTTTTCAGTGAAGACTCAACATCCAGGAATTCCCACGTATAAGGTGTGCATTGGAAATGAGACGAGGTGGGAGCTTCACATGTATCCAGGCGACACCTCATTTAACCCAGGACCACTTTGGACGGTCAGTGAATCATTTTGGGGGAAATTTTGAAACAAGGGCACACTCTAGACCACTGTGCACATTATGACTTTGTTTGTTTTTTGTTTAAGTTAACGTGCATACACTGGGTCAGTGCTATTCATGGAATCTTGCCTAACTTAATGCACACTTTCACAAAGAGAACATAATTAAATCATTAACGAGACCCGTTTGGCTTCAATGTTTGATTGTCTCTTTGCAACACTTTCAAGAAGGCTCAACATAATACTTGGCGTGAATTGCATATGCACATGCAGGACATCTCCTCCTCTAATACAATAATGGTTCCAAGTTATCTTCATTTGTTCCCATACAAATAAAGCCGAATAAAGTTCCTCTAGCTATTAACAACTCTAAATAGGCTATAAAGAAAAGCAAACAGATTCAAACAGCAGGCCCTCTCCTGGCAATCCATGAGGTCTTTGAATCACTCACAATATGGGGTTGGTTTTCCCTCCTTCTTACAATTCATCTCCAACTTGCAGCCATTGGAATCTTCTCATTTTTCACCTTCTAAAAGGGACTTGCTTCCAGGGATCATACAGTGTTGATGCCCAAGTCTGGATGGTCCCTCCTTATCCATTTGGGTTCGACCTCCAACTCAGTCTCTCTTCTACACAACCTTTCTTTCTCTTCTCCAAGTCATTTTAGCTCCTCCAGCCATGTACAAACCAACCACCTCTTCACCTCTTCACGTTTTTCCTTGCCTTTAGCACTCTACTAATCTCTGTCTCTACTCTCTAAACTCCTACAATTGTCTGCCAACTGCCGTTGTGTTTATAAGGTTTTGGCACATGCTCAAAGACACCCCCCACCTCCGCGCTTTAGGATCAGAGGATAATTGATTAAGGGGGATGATTGGCCTGAATTTGTAGGTGATGTTCCACTGAAGTTGTGGGACCTCCCCCTCCTTAGCAGCTTTGTAGCTCAAGCAATTTAAAGAGCATTAAAGATGCCAATAATCTTTTTGGGGCCCTATGTTAAGTCCCTGCTGCGTTCCTGTGAAAGTATTGGGTGGAGCAGGAGATACTTTCCACTCCACCCTCCGCCCTCTACCCTTAGGACTAAGTGCTTATTTGGGACAGTCAATAGTTTGCTGAATATGTTTAGTGCCTGCACCATTTTAGTACACATTAGCAAATTGAGCACATGGATCCTAAAAGTGGAATAAATGCATAAATGCATATTGGTTCTTAAGGTAGAAGGCTTTCTGTATGAATTGGAAGCAGTGAAATGAGCGTGTAAGCGTTATTAGGCCCTGCTGATGCACTCTATTCACTCACGCCAGTAGGGTGGGAACTTCCACAGATATCATGAGCTCTGAATTGGGTAATTCAGTTTGATCATAGTACTTAGAACACCTTGAAGGCACAGCAGCGATTAGGTAATTAGGTATTTATATCCTCCTTCCACGCTGTTATGCTGCAGGAGGACTTAACCACAAATGGATTTGATTGTTTCAGGTAAAATTACAGGCTAGGAAAGGTTGATTAGGAAGTTGAGGTGGTGAGGAAACAGCGACAACCTCTCATTGCTTCTCTTCCTGCATATCACAAGGTTCAACTGTGCAAAGACCTTCTTTAACCCCTCCCTCTGAGCCTGTGCCATGGCAACATGTTTCTAATTGCAGGAAGTCACGCAGGATTTAAGGTGGATTCAAGTTAGTTTATGGGTTGCATGGAAGTGCTGGGGCATCTAACAAAAGGACACACAGCAGGCATCTTTTTGTGTTATTCTAACTGTGTTGCACTTTTGAAGTATTGTTGTTTTTCTCAATTTCAAAGCACTTTGTGGGTCTGAATTGGGCCCTGGCCTTGTTTTGGCATTGTTTGGCATTGTGTGCATGTTTGACATGAAAGACTACATTGTCCAACTTTGACACCACATTTTTATCTGTATTTTTGGTTCTCCTTAGGCAAATTCCGTTTCCAAAAAAAATCACTTCCAGGTGAATTGTCATGTTTATTAAATATGTTACAAACTTGTAGAAGAGAGACCCATGTGCAAGTTATAGCAAATGGAATGGTTTGGGTGTGTTTGAACAAATTTCTTTTGATCGCGGCAAACTGGCCGCTATCAATCTGCTCGGGGCCCAATTTAAACACACATGCATTTTTTTTGTCCCTCACCTCCAATTCTAAGGAAGCAGGGGACACCCCTGTACTGCTGAAATTGCAAAATATCAAACATGGGAAGCGGGGTCACCCCCACAACTCCTGCTCTAAAGGGTTAGTATTTTGCAATATATCTGACCAAACTGCCCTGAAGGCCAAATCACCTATGCAAAATTCGCTCAAATTGGTCATTAGGTCAATTGTTTTAGGTCAAATAGGCTAATACCAATAGCACCAATTGTTAAGTGCCTGATTCCACTTTGCAGAGTGGTGCTAATTTACTGGAAATATGTTAGATCCAGTGTCTGCTTTTGTACATATGTATGCTTTAGTGTCTGGAATCCACAGTAGGGAAGCATTCGCAGTTTAGGTGTTGTTCCATCTTATGGAAAATTCTCCTTTGATCGTGTCAGAAACCTGTTCGCTTCTGGACTGCTACCAAAGTTGAGATACCTGTGGAGGGAGGTAATCTTATAGAATAGCCACTGATTTTCCTTGCTTAATTTACTTTCTGAATGGTGCAATCTTTCTCCCACAAATGCCTTATCGATCCTCACAGCTTCCTCCCTAAAACTGATACAGGGATTGAGAGGGTAGATTTGATCGTGGTACCTCCAATTTTGTCTACTAATACAGAAGTAACAAATGGATCTGAGCTGCACACAACGGGGTGCCTAAAAGTACCAACTCATAATCCAGACAATCAGGTAACAGATATGATCACTGCAACAATTTTAACCACTGAGCATAAAATGTGTTGGTGAGCACAGTCGCAGGGACAATTTCATTGACATTCTCCCACTCTAAGATGGTTGCATCCTTTTGAACAGCACATGTTAATGTCTACATACAACCCATGAGTGTTCCTCAGTGGTTTCCCAACACTAGTTGTGGCTATGGAGTGACATGATTTTCTTTGAAGGAACATTTACAATTCCTTGATAAACCTTCACACCAACAACATATTTACCCTTCTTTCCAGACCAAATGACCAACATGGTCTGGCATGTCTGTCTTTTAGCAAAATAATGGGCCTCATTACGAGTTGGGCGCAAAGGGATACCGGGCACCGGTAAGGACACCGGTGCCGGTAATCCCTTTGCACCCTATTCCGAGTTCCCTTAGCGGGTCCCTTCCTTAACGCCTGGTTTTACCAGGTTACCGGTTAAGGGACTTTAGAGCTAATAACGGTACCGCAATTCACTGTACCGTTATTAGCGCCTTCCCATTGAGCCCTATGGGGGCTCAAATGGGAATGGGGAATGGCTTTTTCAATGGGGACTTACCGGTCCCGCAAAGGTCGGAATAGACCGGTAAGTCCCCATTGAACCAGGGTGGACTCGGTACCGTTATTGGAAGTAGTCATGGCGCAAATAGCGCCATAATTACCTCCATACTCGAAAGGAGGCCCAATGAGTGTAATTCATGCCCAAATGCTACTAATTTACTTGGATTCATGTTAAAAGACATATCTGACCATTTCCACACTGTTGTATGAGACGATTGTTCACTGTTTTGTTGTGTGGATAAATAGTTAGATTGTTAACACTGATGACCCCCAAGGGAGGAGGGAATCTGATTTGTACTGTAAAATGATGCCATAATGGCTACTGGATAACTATGATCATAATGGGTAAATAAATAATTATATGGGAGAAGTCCGGGAATAGTATTCTATACCTACAGTATAATTATGTTTGTGCCCGGGAAGTTTGTAGTTTTTCTTCTTTTACACAGACATTGTATAGGGATACCCCCGCCCACTGGCTGTTGGTAATGCTTGCGCCCGAGAGCTTCTATTAAAGCGGACATGCGCTGAAGGACTGTTGAGACAGCACTTTGGAAGCTCTCGTGGACACTGGGTGAAGTTCACCTGTATCTCCATCTTGGATTGTACTGGCCTAAGCCTGCTTGGAAAATTGGGGCACTGTTCACGACTGGATGTGCATCAGGGTGCATCAGCTCCACAACCTACACCTGAGCAGGACGACGTCAGATACCATCAGGATAGAATGAATGATTCGGAAGTGAAGAGCCACACGGTCCCACGAGGATAGATGGAAACCAAAGACAGACTATGGTTGGTTGCAATGTGTTCTGTTGTGCTTGAAGGGATGCAAGGATATCTGAACACATGTACAACCAATGTAAGGAGACAAGACTCTGAAAGGATATAAGGGAAGGCAAACAGGAGGCGGGTTGGGTTATTATTTTGGGCATTGGATTGATAGGATGCTATTTGTTTATTCTGGTTGCAACCTGTCATTAAGCATAGTCTTGCTTTTTCCAAATATGGTCACTGTATAATTTAAAGCAGCTCATACAAATGAATTAACTTGTATTTAGAAACCTGCTACTGTCCCTAATCATGCCAATTTGCTAATTTTGGTTCTATGCCACAACATTGACAACGTAATTAGAGTCCTACCTGTACTTGCCCCTTTCAGAATCAGTGGTTAGCCCAGAAAAGGAACATAGGAAGAGGAAAAAAGGTGTGTGAACTTCTGGTTTCACCATGAGGGAAATCAGTGGGACTTTGAAGCTGGACAAGCATTTGAAGGCATTCAGCTGTTGTCCATCACCAAACCCCTCAGAAGCAATGAGGATGAGAGTGGAAGCTTGTGTGATCCTGCAGGATGAGACCAGCCAAAAAAGCACAGCAGCAGAAGACAGTAAAGGTAGGAGGACAAGCTACAGTATGTACACATAGTCACCAAGAATGTGGAGACCCAAGACCAGACATCAAAGCAGTAGTGGAGGCTGAGGGAGAAGGCTGACCTGTGCAATGCAGTTGTGTCTGGCCTACGAGATGAAAAAGGGCACGACGGAGACAAGAACTTTGAGTCCAGGCCACCAGAATCACATGAACAAAGAAATATCATGACATGTGTCAGAAGCACAGATTTTTGAGTGCCCAAACGAGGAAAAAGGGGAAATACACTTAGAGATGGGGATAAGATAGGGCAGGTTCATAGGACACCACTTCAAATAAGGAGTAACTGTTGCAAGTTAAAATGCCATGTTAACAAAATGATGACCATGATAACCATTTAGCAGGGGATGCTAACAAACTCTGACATTAGGGAAAACTGTTGCAAGTGAAAAAACCTTGCTATGTAGACTATCCATAAACAAAAAAAGAAGGGGGACACTCTGGGACCATAGGAAAATAGAACATCTATATTTTCATACAAATCTATTAAAACATTTGGCGCATTTCGGTGTGATGTTAAACACCACTGATGCATTTTGCCCTTCACAGAGCTTGATAGAGGATGGTATGAGACCTAAAGCATAGTCCTTTTATTCTAGCAATGTAGTTACGTTAAAATGTGCCAAGATTCAGCAGGGTGTTTTTGGAATGGTTTTGGAATGGTTTTGTCCACAATCAGACTCAATCTCAACACTTTCATGGGCCCAAAGTTAGGAAAAAATCATTATTACATAATTAGGGGTTAAAACCATTGAGATCCCATCTCTAATGATTAGTAATGGTAAGGTGCACACAATACATTTTGTGGTGCAGAGACAAAAGGTAAGAAGACTGGCTAAAACAGAATAAATCACAGTGGTCTGCAGTTAGCATAATAGCAGCTTAATTCATACTCATGATATCAACAACCAAGACGTTTCTCTCACTTTTCATGTAATTAAAAGTGTTCAGACTCTGAAAGGTTCCGAAAATACAACATGGCGGTCTATTGTAATTCATCATACTACTATTATTAAGATAAATTTGGATACATTCATATTTCATAAAAACATGGAGATCGCACATTAACAGTATTTGATACAATATATTCCAAACATTAAGAACCCAGGCTGTCCCTACAAAAGTAAGCTACACACAGTCCCATTCCCTCATAATACCAACCTTGTGACAGAAAGAAAAAAAAAAGACTCAATAACAAAATCACCACAACATAGTAAACATAGACAAACAATACACATTTGTGTTATATAATTATCATCTTATACCAATTACCAACAATTACAAAAACTCATCATAATGAGGTTATATGCATATGTGCACTATGGGACTTGGAGAAAAGGAATCAAATTGACTGGAGGATAAACTGTAGACCTTCACTAGTGTTATGACCACTAGGTTTCACAGTATCAAATCTGAGTATCAACCAAACCTCTATCTGTCCAAATGAAGGCCATGATATCCCTTTCAAAGAGGAGGATAATGAAAATGGATTTAATAAAGGTAAAACTGTTGTAAGTTAAAACGTCAGGCTAACAATATGAATGCGGTAGTATTGATTAAGGAGAGGGGGCAACAAACGTTGATAAAAAGGGAAACATGTTTGAATGTTGCCACATTCACTTGGTAAGCTTTATTCTGATCCAAAAATCAATTAAGACCAAACCACAATGGGTACATATTCAATAAACATAAACAATAAATATACAATAAACATTGCTTTAAAGGGATTAAAACAAGTTCACAGAATTTTAAAAAAGCTTTAAACTAAATTAATCTATCAGAAAACTTTAAGCCTTGCAGTGGAGTTATCCAATAGCTACGACATATTAACTCGTTTGATACTCCAGTGATATTATCTGTTAAAGTTTCCCCTCCTATGAAGTGCCCTTCTTAAATATCAGCGTAGAGCTCAAATCACAGGTGGAAATTGTGCAAATAATTAAAACAATAGACCTGACTAGCAACGACTTATGTCATGTGCTTTCAATTTGGGCCTTATGTTCTTTTATATGATATAGAAAACAAAGAAATGCATCCCGCTTTCTGTAATTTTAGGACAAATTGGCGAAAAAGTGCTGTCGATCAAATCACTTTTTCCCCTAAAAACAAAGTTAAAATTCAGGTGTAAACTGTTTAACTTCCTCTGAATAAAGAGGACTCTGTCCTTTGAAAAATGTAGGCTTACTAAATATGGCCGGAGGTCTTGGCACACTGATGCAGCTTCAGATTCTCTGTTAGTTTGCAACTGCAATGCCAAATGTTCGCTTTCTTCCCTGAGCGTTCTTCCCTTAGCTTATACATCAACAAGATTTACTATTTCTCAATTATAGCTTTAGGAGTTATTTGGAGTTAATTTATAGAGCATGGGATATGATATTTTTCTTATGTTTCAACCACTTGTTTGACCCAAGGGATAGAAAGGGCTTTGGTCCGTTGCCAAATCTCAAAAGATTGTGGAATATGTATACCTTTCAGAGTACTCAAGATTTACAAGAAAGGAGACATGACACAAATATATCTCATCTGGTAGAAAAGGAAAACCTACCTCTGCATGTATTCTGCAAGAAGGTGCCAAAACCAGGAAGCCCAGAAGATGTGTATGGTATTTAATTTCCAAAATATAGAGACAATCATCTTTATGAAACCCACAGATCCAAACCCCACATATACCAATTGATTTAGCTATGTATGCTCTTACTAACGAAGCAACTGTATGAGCCTAAAACCTGGTGGGAAAATGTTGGAAATCACCAATTGTGCCATTTCCCCAGCATGTGTTACCCAATGCTGCTTACCATGTAAACTGTTGCTGAATGTTACGCCAATAGAGTTATAGGTTGTAATGCTAGGAATGGCGTAGTTAGTGCATTTGAAACAAAATTGCTTATATTCCTGTGACTTTTTTTCACAGCACCATGATCGCTGAGTCCTGCACTTTGATCGACACTGCCAAAGAGTGCCTGAAGTTCCTCTACCCAGTTATTACACATTGTTTTGCATGCAGGATCTTGCGATCAGTACTGAATTATCCATGTAAGCTGGTAGTGTATTTGGAACCTTAGCAAGACCAGGAACATCAGACCCCAGATCTAGTAAGTGTCTAGAAATGGCATTTATGAGAAAGGTTAATCAATAGAGGGGGCATGACACAACCCTGGCTGACCCGTCTAGTTACCCTGAACTCATTTGTCATAGCACTTTTGGCAAATCTTACACTTGCTCTGTAATTGTCATGTACGAATCTTAATATAGAAATACATTCTGTGGGATACCAATATTGCTTATAGTCATGCCATAATTCAGAATGATTAACTGAATATAAGGCTATTGCCAAAATCACGTAAGAGACACACACAGGTTCACCCTGTTGACAACTAAACTTCTGGTGACTTTATTTTATAATGCATTGCATGTTCACTGTTTTACATACAGTTTGTGTGTTCACTATAGCAACATTTGTGTAGTGTTAATACCTTTCTTTGAGGCATATACTGATTATGTGCAATAACTTTAAATTGAAATACGGGGGGCGTGGCTAACCGCCATGTAGAGCGGACGTGTCTCCTGAGAGCTCCGTGCTGATGTGCCATGATAAGCTGTTTTAAGTGACTTTAAAGTGCTCCGGAACCCTACAAGTTGCACCATCCGCCGCAGAACCTCCTCAACAACTTTCGCACCGTCTCCCAAGCGAAGAAGAGACGGCTAACCCCTCTACCCGGCGTGCAAAGAGGGTCGCTGAGTGGATTCAAAGTGGCGGCTCCCGCGCCCTGATCCCTCGAAAGGCTGGAGCGCACTATCACCACTGGCGACGCTGCCCGCCGGTGGGGGAAGAAGATCCTGAGCTGCCGACTTGTGACGGACTTGGAGGAGGGGGCTGAACAGCTGCACTCATCAATCGAGAGGACCGACCCGGACGCCCCTGCCAGACTGTGCCCTGCCCGCGGCACGCAACTGGGCTGAGGTGTGCCCTGGATAGTCGTGAGGGCCCCCGGCCTGAGCAATGGCCGACCGGTGCCGCAGAGGTAGGCGGGCGCGGTGGAGGACCAGCCCGGACATCCACATTGGCGGCACGGTGCGGGGGGCCTGGGGCCATGCATTATTCTACCCCCTGAGCCTGACTTCGCCGCTGGTAGCAACGCAAGAACTTGGGCTTGCCTCCCCGATGCGCTGAGACCCCGGCTGTCTTCCTTATCCCCCTGCCTGCTGAACCTTCATCGTGGGAGGTGTGGGCAAAAACACCTGGCCCCTGCCTGCAGACTGATGCCCCAGTGGACCGTGAGGCCCACTCCTAGGGACCCCACCACTCCACAGCCGACAACAGGGGGAGCCGTCCGGCGCACAGCGCGCCTGCTGGAACTGAGATACCTTTTGTTTCCCGAAATTGGCCTGCTACCCCGCAGCTTCATATCATCGCCCTGTCGGCCCTGCGGCGGGAACGAGAGTCTCCCCTGCTGCTATCGGCCTCCCGATTGCGCCCCCGGCATTCTCGGTGCAGGGAGGCCCTGTGTTGATGACATGTCTGGCAGGGGCGGCAGACCCAAGCAGCAGCGCCAGACCACGATGGACACCTTTGCAGCCTGCGAATCCCCAAATTCCGAGGGCACAAACGAAGCGGCATTGGACGCTCAATCTAACCCCACGGCAGTTGCGGCTACAGAGCCTAGTAACACCCAGATACTCAAAGCCATCAAGCTTTTCCAGGCAACGATGGAAAACAAAATCGATGCCGTTGCCACAGACCTGGGCCTCCTGCGTCAAGATGTCCGCTCCCTGGCCGGCAGGACTGAGGCGCTTGAAACACAAGTCCGGGAAAACACTGAATCCAAAACTCACCTTCTTCGAGATGTCGATGAGCTTCAGCAAAGTGTCAAGAACTTGGAGGACAGAGCCGAGGAGGCGGAAGGGAGGGCTCGCCGGAACAATATACGTCTCCTCGGACTGCCAGAGCGTTCCGAAGGCTCCGACCCCACTAACTACATAGAGAATCTCCTGCTACAAGAGGTGGGAGCTGGCAAACTCTCCCAGGGTTTCACCATCGAGAGGGCCCACAGATCCCTGGCTAAGAAACCACCGCCGGGGGCCCCATCCAGGCCGGTGATAGCGAAAGTTCTCAACTACAGGGATCGTGAAGTTATTCTGGCCTTTTCCCGAGCTGGCGGCCAAATCCAACAGGACTCTGCTAAAATCGCCATATCCCCTGATTACACCTTTCAGGTCCAAATGAACAGAGCGCAGTTCATACACACCAAGGCCAGATTGAAAGCCGCCGGGCTGCATTATATGCTCCTGTATTCTTCTAGACTTAAAGTGCTGCATAACAATAAGACGCACTTGTTCGACACTCCGGCCCAGGCCAGGGACTGGATGGACGGTTTACAGATCCCTGATATTGAGGAAAGGAAACGGAGACCGAGATAATGATCCTCCTGCCATCCTGGGGGGAACTATACTTGTTTGAACCTCTACACAGCTGAATGGATCCTACTTGCGGAGACCCGGAGTCCAAGTTCACTCCACCCCCTGATTGTTTCTTTTTTTGGGTATATATACCCGCCTGTAGGGCACCTGGAGACCATTGCATGGTCCGACGGAGCAGAAACGGGACAGTCATAACGAGGGTAACCTCGCTGGGCCAGTTCTATGTTTGGAGATTTTACAGTTAAGGGGGGAGGGTGGGAATAGGGGAGTTTTTGCACAAGTTGGGGACATACACTTGGACATATCGAGACCACGGGAACAATTCACATGCAACATAGTACCTCCAATACCCCGAGCTCCACCCGTTACACACAATAAAGCAGACTACGCCTATGGCTGACACAATAAGGGTCGTTACTTGGAACGTCAGGGGCCTGAACAGCTTCGTTAAACAACAGCGTGTCCAAACCTACCTGAAAAGATGCAAGGTCGGAATCGCCATGTTGCAAGAAACTCACTTAACTCCCAAGAAACTGGAAGCCCTGGCCAAAACTTGGCGTGGTACCCTAATAGGTTTGACTTACTCCTCCTACGCCAGAGGGGTCCTGATTTGGATTGCCCCCACTGTTCCTTTCAAACTCACTAGCACTAAAACAGACAACGAAGGTAGGATGGTGGTGGTGTGCGGCTCCATCGAGGGCAAAGAGGTATGCTTGGTCAGTACTTACGCACCCAACCATGACGCAACTGCCTTCGTCCATTCCCTTCACACGCGACTCAGCCCGTATGTGGACAGAATTATGATATGGGGGGGTGACCACAACTGTACCCTTGACCCTCTACTAGACAGATCAGATAACAAACACGATCGACCCTCCCCTCCAGCCAAAATACTTTCCAAACTAATCCAACAGTTGCAACTCAGTGACCTATGGAGGGTCCAGCACCCTGAGCAACGTGAGTATTCCTTCTACTCCCCACCTTACGCCATACACATCAGGCTGGACTACATTTTTCTCAGCCTAACGCAACACTCCATATTTTTTGAGGCACGCTACCTGCCCAGGGTGCTGTCTGATCACTCTCCCCTTCTGGTAACCTTGGAGGTGTTCCCACCCAAACCCCCTATACCCACATGGAGGCTGAGGGCTGAGGCCCTACTTGACTCTGTATTCAAGGAATGCATAAAAGATAGCACTGAGGAATATTGGCAAAATAACCTGCATAACGTTAGATACTTGAGCACAACTTGGGAAGCATATAACGTGGTCATGAGGGGCGAGATGATTGCAGCAGTTGGGGGAGCTCAGAGATCTATTACATCCTCGCTTGAGCTCGCAGAAAGGGACCTGAGTATGCTCGAAGGCAGGGCTGACCCATCCCCTGACCACTTACAAAAAATGGCCGAACTTAGACAAACCTGCCTAACTCATTGGGAATCCCTCGATAAACTGAGTTACGCCAAGCACACAGAGAGAATCCATGCTCTGGGAGACAAGCCCAGGAAACTCTTAGCTTGGCTCTATAAAAGGGAGACCCCCAGGCCACCCATCTGCCACATACTCACTCCTGACTGCACAGCCGTACATACCCAACAAGGAATCAATTTGGTCTTTACCGACTTCTACCGTAATCTGTAATATGAAGCCCCGCCCCCCTCTGACACCAGGATCGAAGATGCCCTTGACGTCATCGACCTACCTAAATTATACTCGCAATTGGCTGAGACCCTTGATGAGCCCGTCACCCCCGACAAGGTCAGGGTGGTAATTAGATCGCTACCACCTGGGAAAACCCTGGGTTCGGATGGGCTCCCGGGGGAATTTTACAAAACCTATGAGGAAACACTCGCCCCAATATTGGCCCAGGTCTTTAATGAGGCCTTCGAACGTGGTGCCCTCCCGGACTCCATGAGTGAGGCCGTGATTATACCCTTACTTAAACCAGAGAGGGACGGGGCAGATTGTGGTTCATACAGGCCCCTCTCTATGCTTAATGTAGACTGTAAGATCCTTACTGCCCTGCTTGCGAATAGACTGCGCAGAGTTATCCCTCTGTTGATCCATCAAGACCAAATTGAATACGTCCCGGGGCGCTCCATCACCGAGAACCTGCGCAGGTTACATCATGTCATTTATAGCACTGAGGGAAGGCCGCAGAAACTTGCAGTGGTGTCACTAGATGCCACCAAAGCTTTTGATTCTGTGAGGTGGGACTGGCTGTATGCCACCATGGCCGAAATGGGAATAGGCCCCGTATTCCTAAAGTGGACCCAGCTAGTTTATGCCAGCCCCACTGCGAGAGTACTCACCAACAAAACCTATTCCGCTAAATGGTCCCTACACAGGGGCACCCGCCAGGGGTGCTCTCTGTCCCCCATGTTATACATTCTTGCCGCAGAACCGGTGGTGGCCTACCTGAGACAGGAATATGGGGAGGGAGGCATTAAGATAGACGGGGTGACCCACCTCATCTCTATGTACACTGACGACACCCTATTGTACCTACGAGACCCTGAGCACCTCCTTCCCTACATCTTGGAAACCCTGGACTGCTTCCACAAGCTCACCGGAATCCAGATTAATAGGAGCAAATCTTGCCTTTACCCCCTCGTAGCACTTTACACTGATGAATACAGATCCCTCTCCCCTCTAGATCTCGAATGGCAGTCAACTTCTTTCAAATACTTGGGGATAACCATAAACCGCAACCCAGGCACAGAACACATCCTTAATACCATAAGGGCCAAAGACTCTCTTACGAAATCCATGGAGTTCTGGGGTCGGCTCCCGCTTTCGATGGCCGGGAGGGCTGGTCTCCTTAAAATGGTCGCCCTTCCCCGCCTACTACATAACTTCACTAACATCCCCTTCAACATCCCCCCCTCATTCTTCAAAGAACTCAACAAACTCTGTAGGGGCTTCCTCTGGCAGGGAGGTAGGCATAGGGTGGCGTTGGAGACTCTCCACAGACCATACGAAAGGGGCAGACTTAAGATCCCCAACTTTGAGCTGTACTTCCTCGCCAGCCAGCTGAGACATGTCACGCAATGGATGGCCGATGAGAGCACGACGGACACTCGCCTCCTCCAACCGGCCCTCCCCCGGTTGTTACTAAGAGACATAATGTGGGCCGGGGAGGGTGCTACGAGACACTGCTCTTATCTTGCCAAGCTCGGGATCCGGCTTTGGAAAAGGGCCAGCAAACTGGTTCGGTCGGACGACCCGTTCTCCCCACAGATCCCCATCACTGCACTTATGGTTAATCACTCTTGGGGGCAAGTTGAAGCACGTACACAATGGGAGCCCCTCGGGGTGGCCACGCTTGGGGACTTGATTCAAGAACAGGAAATCCCAACTTTCTCGGAACTCTGTGAGACCACGGGCCTCCCGGCAGGACAGTTCCTGTTGCACAGGGTGGTCGTACAGGCCTTGTGCAAGAGATGGCCGGTCGCTGCCGACCTGACTGAGGAAAATGAATGCATCGAAATGATATTGAACTCCGCTGAGGGGTGGCCATGAAACCTCACGAATCTACGAGGCCCTGTTGTGGGGTACGATCAGGGGAGACCTCAAATGTAGGAGTATGTGGGAAACTGAACTGGGCCTTGTTTTTGAAGACAAAGATTGGGGTGACATAACCCACTACCATAAGAAAGTTTCCAGGAACGCCCGCTTGCAGCTTATCCAACTGTACATCACCAATAGAGCGTACCTCACACCTGAAGCCATATCAAGCTTCACAGGTGCTGGAACCCAATTATGCCCCAAATGCAGTGAACCCAGGGCGGGAATGACTCACATGTTCTGGGGCTGCCCAGTAATCAGGGAGTTCTGGTCACAAGTGAAGGACAGAGTGGCTGGCGCAGACATCGAAGTTGAGGTGGACGAGCCTACGGCCTGCATCCTGGGCAGACATAGGCGAAAACAGGAAGAACAAACCCCTATCCAAGTTCACTGACCTTATATACATTACAGCCAAAAGACGTATTGCCATGGGGTGGAAAAGCCCCAGAGGTCCACACATGCCCCTATGGTGGGGAGACCTTACGAAGTAGATCAGCTGAAACCGCGGCATGGGAAACGGCTATCCACATGCAAAGACTAGACTCCAGCGAGGAACTACACCGTTGGGTGGCCCTGACGGTGCCCTTGCTCCACCTTGAGGCGGATGATACGGAGCCGAGTGGAGAGAGTTGCCCGGACGCGGGCACGGACTAGAGAGGAACAGTGAACTAACCGTGGTCTTGGGGGGGGGAGAGGGTGCGGTGGGGTTTTGGGTTTTTTCTTGATATGCTTGATCAATCATCAATGATGTCTGTTTTCTGTTTTGTTTATCTCCTGTTATTAAACCAATAAACACATTTAAAAAAAAAAAAAACTTTAAATTGAAATACATATTGATAGGTTTGTGCACCACAATATTTAAGAAGATAAGTCAGTGTTACGCCCTTGTACACAGTACCGGTTCACAATACCAAGTTCCCTCTCTTTGAGTACATACACTTTGGTTATTTGCTTATGCTAGCGCATACCATGCTACAAAACAAAGGACCACATTATGAGTATGGAGGTATTTCATATCAGTGGCAAATCTGCAAGATCATTAGTGGTGGTTTGGTGGTGTTAGTTCCCATTCATGGAGATCATAGGATTTCTTTGGCATTTTGAGCCTTTACCTTGGGCATTAACTCCACCCATGGAAACTCCTCCATTGTAATGTGGAGAAAAACCCCTTCAGCACTTGACTGGAGGGATTTTCTCATCAACACTCAAACCACCTAGTATGGCAGTACGGTAAAGCTAGCAGTAATTTAATTACTGCCACTTTTTTACCAAGCAACCATGCTCATAATGTAGCTCAACGTGCCTACACCATAAAGTGCTAGTTAAAAACATAATCACTATATTAAATTCATTATAGAGCTGCTCTAGGGCACACCATGATTACAAAAGCACACAGCCACCCTCCATAAGGAGCATAATGCATTAGTTGGGAAAGGTGATTTGGTAGTCATATACGAGACACTGCAGCCAAAGTGTTCAGCCTAATATCCCAGCTTTGATGCTGGATGATAGGCATGGTGATCCTGGACAGATCACTTGGTTTCACCGTACTTCATAGTACTGTTCTGCCGTCACTTGAACCGGCTGCCTTGTCACAATATGATAGCATTGTTCAGCCCGGTTCCTGATCTTTCTTTTTATGAATGCCAAGTCAGGAGCCATGGACAGGGCAGAGCTGACCTAATGTCACAGACCTCTCGCAAGCTTATTTCCAGGCATTCTTATTTTACATAAAATTGATTTGCTTGTTTTTTAATTTTAAATGTTTCTCATATAATAAATGACAACCAGTCAGTGCCAAACAATACATATAAGCAGGTGAACTTGTTGCACAGTTTCTATTGTTCAGTGTGTTTAAATCTTTGAAATTCAGTAGTAAAACCCAGATGATATTTCTTCATGCTCACATCAATTGAGATTGCGGTACTTTTACATTTATGGTGGAGAAAATGAAGCTAAAACCTATCACCCTTTTTAAAGTTTGGAAACATCATCACACTGTTTTAGCAGTCTGGGAATTTGCAGAGTTGGATCATATCATTAAAAATGCTGGAAAACAAAACTGACCAAATCTCAACATTAGACTTTAATTAATCTGGAAGGGCACAGGCTAGGAATGAAGACTAAGGGCCTCATTACACGGTAGGTGAAGAACCATGGCACTATTAGCGCCATAGTTCATGCCGGTAAAATACCGGCACCGCCTTGGTGGAAAGGGGAATTACCGCCCCATTCCAAGGTTGGCGGGGCGGTAATTCCCCCTTCCACCATTGCCCTTCCCCATTCTCATTTTTGCCCCATAGGGCATAATGGGAATGGGGAAGGTGCTAATTACGGCACCGCAAATTGCGGTACCGTAATTAGCACACTGGTCCCTTTGCAGGTTGGTTTTTAACACCTGCAAAAAGCAGGCGTTAAATTCCCCAACCCGCAAAGGGACCTCGTAGTAAGGCGGTAAGGGTTTACCGGTACCGGTACCCTTACCGGTACCGGTAAACCCTTACCGCCGTCCGTGTAATGAGGCCCTAATTCTACTTGAGTGAACCAATAGATTTCCTAGATTCAGCCAATGTGACGTTCCTCGGTGTTCCATTTTATGGATTCTTTGGGGCAAGATGATATAGGAGCACCTATTAGATTCTGCCAGAGAAGTCTCAGCTAGAGAAAATCGCATCGAAGAAATGTCTCTTAAGCCATCATCGCCCAAAACGGCAAGAGTTGCAATTTGTAGCTGCATCAATAAACTCCTCCTAGGCTAATATCATACATTCATTTGTCTTTTTTGCAAAATGTAGCAAAATGTAGCTTGTACTTCTTCCTTGCTTGGGTGATGGTACTTTTAACATAATTTCATTTTTTTAAGTCATCTAATAAGGCTTACTTTACAATCTGCAATCTTAAAACCTTTATCCAGACAAGAATTTCTTGCTTCTTAATTTGGATGGGTGGTAGATTATGGGTGGTTATTATGCAGTGCATGATGTTGCTGAAGCTGTCAAGCAAAGGCCTTGAATATGAACCTATAAATAGACATACCTCAATATCAGATAGACGATTATTGAATAATGTAATTATAATTACATCACTCTTTCATAGCGCCCACCTAAAAAACATTCTCTAAACTGTTATTGTACCCTCCGTCAGTTGTGTTTTGTTGCTTTTTTGAACGAGACAGAGATGCCAAAACACCCTTCAAGTGAGTAGTGGTCACTCTCTGATTGGGGGATCACCCTAAAGGGCCAGATCATTGACCAATGTTTCACTATAAAACATATATATACTCAATTTTGGACTTTCCCCTGATATACCACTAAATGTTAGTTCTCATAGAACACCAGCTTGAACCTGTCAATTTGAACATCTCAAACGAATTCAAAAAGAAACATGAAAAAGTCCCAACGTCCTCCACCCATCTTCACATTGAAGTAATCTCCCAATAAGATCAGCAGCCTTCCTTCTAGGGAAGCAGGAAAGTGCCTTAATTCCTGGAGAAAGTCTGCAAAACCAAATTGTTCTAATGGACAATAACAGTTTATCAGCAACAGGGGTATAAAAGCAAATCTTACTAGCCTCTCATCTTGCATACATTGCAAACTTGGTGAGTTCAATATGATCCAAGGCAGATTAGATAGTAGGAATATAAACATACATCCATCGTTTCACCATTTATGATGTTTATTAGCAGGCCCATCCCTTGTAGTAAAATCATCAATATGATAGGATGATTTTGACCAAGTCTCTTGACAAATATTATGGATGTTTTTTCAGCGAGTCTACTACGGATTGCTCTATAACTTTATCGGAACCCCCTGAATGATTCCATGATATACATTTTAGCGCATTGTAATAATCTCATATATTTGAGTCTCTTTTGAATCCCCTGGAATTTGCCACTGTTATACCTCTACGTATTAAATATATCCTGTTCTATTCCGACATTGTATGCATGAGAAACTCACAGCATCATTAACTGGTAAGCCAACATCTTCCAATGACGCCAAAGATGCAAACCAGTTAATAAAATCAATCTGATGCCTCAAAGGGCCAGCAGGATTTCGCATTTGCCTCATTAGTGGTCAAAAGTGCATAGGTACCTTAAATGGCAGATTAAAAAAATTGCAAACATTCCAGGACAATGCTAATATAAGGTCTGATGCTGGACAATCTTGAGCTTACTAATTAGTTTCGAAGTACTGAATTCTTTAGAAATGCTGCAGTACAATCACTTTTCACTGGCTTCCAAAGTGACACTTTACTTATAAGACATCATGGCGCTCATTACGAGTTTGGTAGTATCCTGTCAGTAATACCAGTGAAATACCAACAAACCGAATTAGCATTCCTGTCGCCTGATATCCCGGTATTTCATATTATTTGACATAATTCCCCATCCCATAGGACTCAATGGGGGGAATTACCTGAATTACCGGCACCGGTTTTACCAGTGGCGCTAATTCTGGCAGTTTTTTTGCCAATGGGGGCCTAATTTTGGAAGTAAATCAGTAACCACCACTAGCAAACCTGCACTTTCCCGGTGCTGGAAAAGTGCTTGTGGTGGTATTACCATCACTTTTATCCACATTTTTCCTGCACCAGAAAACTTATAATGACCCCACATTAAGTCAGTTCTTCAGAGTTTGAGAATTGGAGGAACTTCTACTAGTAGAACTACAAAAGGTGTTGCTTCTCGAGGAAGATGTATGCACTGGTTATTCAGACATTATCTTAGAGATGTTCCCTCTTCTGGGAGCAAATGCAGAGGAATTGGATGTTTAGCCTTCCACCCTTCTAGTATTGGAAAATGTGCTACGGCATTACCACCTTTCGGTCTGCCCCGAGTGGCACTCACTTTTTTAACTTAACCGAGTCAGCAGGGAGCCTTTATAGGAGTGCTGGATTAGTAATGTATAGCTTCAACTGAAATTGTATTAATGTCATATACCTGTTCAGCATGGTGGCAATATTTAATTGCTACTACCAATTAATTCAATTACATAATCAATGAAACTCCTAAAATCACTCCTTGTTTGTGTTCAGTGACAAAATATAAAGAATAGTTTTTCCCTCTCATGAACAGAATGTTGAATACGTATGCATATCGTAAGCCAAATTGCCTCTAAATGCACAATGACATATTATACTCATTATCAGACTAGAGTATTTTCTGAGTAATTGAATATTTGCATAGTGAGTTTATAAGGGAAACTGTAAAAACCACCCATCTCGTTCACATTCATGAGGCAGTTGGTTTTTAGTTGGAATGGAGAACGGGGGCCAGTGCCGACACGTGAATGAGAATACCGGTGCAATATTTCCAGACTGGACAGAAGATGTAGGCAGCCGCAGACAAACCTTTGATGTACACAGACCCTCCCTTACAAGATGCCGCTGTTGATATGTTCATGGTTAAAATGGAACTCCTTGGGGCTAATCTAATTGTTTTATTGTGAAAAGCTTTTTAGGGTCCCCTTATTGAGAGAGATGCCCCGTTCAAAGATGACATTGATTGCGGTATCAGATAATGTGTGGGCCTAAAAAGGTTAATAATACTGCTGAATACTACACCATAGAGGAAAAGGTAATAGACAGACTAAGCAGAAGTGCAGAAAGACTAATAGATCCAAGTCAAATTGTGCAAGTACCTTGCCACTGTGGTGAGGGAGGAGATGTTGACCAGGTGACTATTCTCAGTCAGTCAATAATTTATTCGGCATAAAACCATTAAGTACAAAACTATTAAAAATACATATTGCATATTTGGGAATTAGATTTAGTGAAACAGGTGGATGGGCTGACCAATTGTTGAAAGCTAAGGTTAACCTATCCAAATACAGTGGGGGTATTTCTTCTTTTTTCCAGAGCCATGGAAGTGGGGCAATCCTGCCGGCTATGGAGCTGTTAGCTAAGCAATTCCTACCAGCTGTATCGTATGGTGCTGAGATATGGGGTTATACTGTCACAAAAGGTTTATCCCCAATTGAGAATATTTTCCTAAAGAAGTTGTTGCTACTCCCAAAAAGTTCCCCAACATCATTGATTCATTTGGACCTTCAAGCATGGCCTGTAACCGCACAGACTGTCCTAAAGCCAGTTTTGTATTGGGTGAGACGCTGGTCCTCCCCTGGTTTGATCCCCTATAGAGATGCACTTAGGGACTTTTTGAAGTTGGATGGTGCTGTCAAATGTGGGTGGGTGTGGCACGTGAAAAACATGCTAACTGGGTTGAATGCAGGTTCGCTCTGGAGTAAACCCACAGAATGTCGCCAGGTTTCTAAAAAGGACCTGAAAGCAAAGACAAAAGTCATTGCCAGTGTGAAAATGGAGGTTTCAGGCCAAGCTCTGAAGGAAGGTCCAGAATGTTTACCCGTTAGTATTATGGGGAATTGCAAGCATATTTTGGATGAGATCCATCCACCCTATGAGCGTTCACTTTGTGTACGTTTCAGACTAGGGTGCTTACATACTGCTCATTACACTTGTTTATGGTCTGGTTCTAGTTCTGGGGTTTCCCCCCTCTGTAAAGCATCTAATGAAACTCTATTGCATTTTATGGTAATTTGTCTGGTCTCACTCGATATGAGACATTGGTATTTGAGAGCCGTTTTGTTGGAGTTGAGTATAAGAAACACAAGAGATGCTATGTTGTTTTTAACTTGTTCGCAGGACTGGAAAATGATGTTCTCCACAGCCAGATATGTGCATCGTGCTTGGCTTTTAAGAAGTAGATTGCTGGGTACCGTGTGATCATTGTTGGGTATCCTTGTGAGGCTGCAAGCTTCCTCTCCTCACAGAGGATCCCTTGGGAGGAGGTGTTATCTCCAGAAGGTTTTTACAAAAATATATATCAATTTGTCTTGTTGTTGAAATTGTAATAATAGGTGAGTGTTATAAATTCTATTTAACAACTTCTCTTGCACAATTGATTATGTTGTTGCTTTTTTTTTTTTTTTTTTTTTATTTGTTATTAATCAACAGATTTTTACAAAATAACGTTTTATCATAAAACTCGCATAAAACTGATGGTGTCGCTAAAATGTGTCGTCCTCGCGGACTATGTCCGTGGCAGATTTAGTGATTCTAATATTTTATACGTAGCTATCTGCCATTTTATCTTGTCTCCTCCCATTAAGCGAGCCCAACAAGTATCATCGTCAGCTATAGTAAAGTCCGAAAAAATATGTCTCAAGTAACGGCTTCTTACTTGTTGGTTTGCGGCACATTTTAGCAGTAAGTGGCGTATTGACTCTGTTTCTTGTATGTTGCAAAAACGACAGAAGTTGGATTCAGTTTTACCTCTTATTGCCAAGATCTCGTTTGTTGGCAGAAGATTGAGGCGAGCACGTAGTAACATGTCTCTCCCCTTCCTACAAGGGAATTTTTTAATGAATTCTTGTAGTTCATTTAGTCTTTTAACGTTTGGTGGCAGATGTGCAGTTAACTTATTTTTTCCTGCAATTTCCAGAGTTCGTATCCAATCGTATTCTCGTAGTTTTTTGAGGACTAGTTTCGGATTTGTGATTAGTGTTTCTTCATTCTCCTGAATTTGTTCCAACACCTGGATGTTGTCATTTTTCCATTTCGGTAGGCTTCCAATAGTGGTTCGTTCGAGTTCCTGATTTATCAAATTATAAATTGATGGAGGCTCCGCCATCTGGCATTTCCTATAAAGCATCAATTTTGCCTCTTCTACAGAGTTTTTAAGGGACGGCAAGCTGAGCTCTTTACGAATCGAGGCACCCGATGTTGAGTTAGGCAGCATGAGGACTTTCCTCCAAAACTTTGACTCCATTTTTGTCCAGATGTCTAGAGGCAAGTTTATCATGGCATCGCCTCCATATGATAGATTTGGCATAACTTTTTTCTTATAAAATTCTCGTACTGGTATCAGCGAGTATCTGCCAAACTTTCTATCTATTGCCCTGGCTTGGGCTGCCATTTGGTTTACTTTCGTTGTTAGCGCTGTTTGCATAGCTTTGTCTTGTTTTGTACTGTCTAATGTGACTCCTAGGTATTTAAAGACCAAGACTGTTTCAATTTGTTTACCCTCAAGATTTAGGCTCGGTCCTTTGCTTTTTCTAGTCGACTTCTCGAATCTCAGCAATTTGGTTTTTTTGATGTTAATTTCTAGCCGGTTTTCTTGCATATAATTCTGCAGACTTGCCATTTGTCTCTGTAATCCCACGGGAGTATAGTCCAAAAGTACTAGGTCGTCCGCATATAGGAGCCTAGTTATCGGAGTTTTGCAAATTTTTGGTGGAAAAGATCGTATTGTTGTGTCCGAGCCATTTATATCGCCAATAAATGCTAAGAACAAGGCCGGGGCCAGTGGGCACCCCTGCTTCACACCTCTAGCTGTTGATATCGGGTTTGATAATAAACCGTTTTGGTCCAAACGGACCCGCATATTGGTGTCTGTGTATAATGCCTTGATTGGGTTTAGCAAGGTGGCAGGGCAGTCCCATGCCTCCAGTTTAGACCAGAGCCTAGCCCTGTCTATACGATCAAAGGCCTGGGTCAGGTCGATGAATGCCACAAAGATGTTTGGGCCCCCTTCCAGGACTTTATTTTTCAGGACGGAAAGGAGTAGAATATTGGCCGTCGTACCCATATTTTTCTTGAATCCCGTTTGAAATGGGTCTTCGCAAGGGGCTTTTGCTGCCCATAGCTTAAAGTGATCTAGCAACATTGCTCCAAACACTTTCCCTATGACATCGAGTAGCGCAATTGGTCTATAGTTCGTTGGGTCCTTTTTATCGCCTTTTTTGAAAATGGGTACCACTGTTGCTGATTTCCAAGACGGCGGTATCGTTCTCAAATTCGAACATTTTCTGAAGATTTTACTCAATAGGCTTGCCCACTCTTCAGGATTTGTTTTTAAGTCCACATTTGTGACCCCGTCGGGCCCCGGGGCTCTTGAGTTCTTTAGACTTGATATCTTTAGTCGGATCTCCTCGGAGTCATCCACTTTTAGCCATGGGCCTTGCTCATATCCGACGACTTCGCTAGAGGGTTTCGTTGGAGCCAAGTACATTGTTTCAAAGTGTTTTACCCATGTTGTTTCGCCCACCTCACTTATTAATGATTTTTCTTGTACATCCGTTGTAGCTCTCAAGGTGCTCCAAAATTCTCTTGTGTTTCTCCCACTTATCATTTTTAAGATGTTTTCCGAGTCTTGTTGGTAAAGTTTTAACCTATGTCCTCTAACCCAGGATTTGTAGTGCTTTGCTGCAGCCGCTGCTTCTTCGTATGCTGCTGGTGTATCTTTAATTTTCGCTCTACGTTGGATTTTGCGAAGGATACGGCGTTTCTCCACCAGAGGTTTATCGAACACATGTTTTGGTGGGTTTCCACCAAAATTTTTTACAAATATAGTTTTTTTGTACTTAAAAGTGGGATATAGTTGGTTTTGTTCTCCTCTGCTATTTCCGTCATGGAATTAAATCGATTTTCTAGTTCCACAATGTGTTCCTTTGATAGTTTTAGTCGATTACCTTGTCCGTTGATTTTGATGTCGACTTTCATGTAGTCGTTCGGGGGGCTTGATGCCTCCCAAGAAGTTGCGAGCAAATTGTGATCGCTGGACCTTGTTCTAATTATTCCAAAGTCTTTTGTTATAGCCAAGATCGGTTCTGTGACAAACATGTAATCTATTGTTGCCTTTGAATTATTTCTTTCCCATGTTGGCAGACGCTTTGGGTCTGGGAAGGCTTCATGTAAATTGTGCAAATTTCTTGATTTCATCAGACGGGTCCATAGTTTTCCGCGCTGTTCACCCCGCTGTCTGTTTACTTGACTGCTTCCTTTCTCTGGATCAGTAGAGCATATTGCGTTTAGGTCTCCGCAGATCATGAAGTGGTTTACTAAGTGATCCGCCAGGGCTATATCCAATGCTTCTTCGACTTTCTCCAGGAAGGTTGTTATTTCTGTGGCTGCTGGATTCCAATAGACGTTTGCTATTATTAAAGGTGTTTTTCCATAGCCCTCTTTGTTATTTATCTTGCGAGTCCATGAGGCTTTCACCATCAGTATTTCCAGGTTACTGATCAATGTCTTGTCTAGTTTAATCCCACTTCCGTTTTTACAGGCGATCAGAAGCCCTGAAGATGGTCTTCCCAAACGGCCCTTATTTGCGGGTGCCAGGATTAAATCAAATCCTTTCATAGAGGGTGGTTCACACAGGCAGGTCTCTTGAAGGCATATTAAATCGTATGCTCCCAATGTCGTGTCGCTAGCTGATAGGAGGTGAAGGTGTCCTCTCGTGTTCCACGAGCACATTTTTATTGACTGCTTCTGTACTCTTCCTTTGCATTTCCCTCGTTGAATGTGCTCGACTCCAGGAAACTGCTATTTTTGCTTCTTTTCTGTTAATGCTTTTGGCAGCCAGGACCATATTCCTTTCATTGGGGCACATTTTAGTGAAAGTTCGCTCTCAGTTTTGTTTTGTTGTTGCTCCTGATTCTGTTCCCTGCGAGCTGCTGTTTCCCTTGCTCTGTGAATATTTCTTGGATCTTCTTGTTTTCGTTCCTGTTTTCGCGAGGATGTTTCCATGCCACTATAAATGTGTCTCTTGTCTTCTGTCTCGTTTCTTCCGTACTGGATGTTTTCCTTCAACTTCAATGATTTTTGTCCTTCTCGCTTTTTCATTTCTTGCGTCTTTTCCTTAACTCCGGGACTTGTATAACTTTTCTTTGTTTGTGAGTTGGTGTAACTCTGTTTATGCAAGTTTTTATCTTGAAGTTCTTTCTTCTTCCTTTCTTTGCTGTCGTATTTTTGCTCTGTCTGCGTCACTTGGTACACTCTTAAGTCATATCCCATATTTTCTAGTTCTCTTTTATTTTCAAGGAGGGTGTTTTTTAGCTTCGTTGACGCTATATGCAAGTAAGTTCTGGCCTTGGTGTTTCTATGACTTGGTTCTACCACTAGTAAATCTTCTGATTTGATATATTTTAGGTTTCGGATATATTTGAACAACTTTAATACCGAATTTCTGTTTAGTGTTACCTTGTCCTCGTTTTCTTCTACTTGCGTTAATTTGATCTGCCATTTCGCTTGGTCCCATTTCCTAGGTTTTTGATTGGGCCATTTGGTCCTAGCTCTGTGCTGTGGACTCAGTTCTCCATGGCCAAGTAATGAAGTTGTAGTGATCTTTTCATTTTTTCCACGTTTGTCATGTTTATACTTCGTCTCCTTGCTCATTGGCGTATATCCTCTTGAGCTTTTGCTTTTGCTCTCTTGCTCGTCTTGGCGATACTGAAAATCATCTTGCTGTGTTGGATTTGGCCGTTCACCCTCGCGGGTCTCTTGTCTTACGCGGGAATGGTGATCTACCTTCTTTAAGGTTCTGCTACTCCGTTGTTCTGGTGTTCTTGATCTCTCCCTTTCTCTCTCCTTTGTTGTTTCCGTCATTTGTTTCAGGATTTTTTGTCTAAACGTTTCAGTAACCTCGATTTCGTTTTTGTCCCGGCTACGGGTCTTCACCATTTCTTGTTTTTGACGTTGTTCGGTCCATTGTGAGTTTACCTCTCTGTTGTTGTCTCCTTTGTTGATTTTACCGGCTGATTGTGAATACAGAGTTTTGGAGGTTTTCTTTGGGCTCGTGACTGAAGTAGAGTCTTCCGACTCATATTGACTCAGGTTCATTAGTTCGTCGTTTTCCAGAAAATCATAAGTCGTCTTTGGTGGTAATGTCTTATTCATTTCCGAATTTTCCTGTTTTTTCATGGGTTCTGTATTTATATCCAAGCTCTCCTCCATGCGTACTTTATCTTTATGATTTGCTGGCCGCTTGAAAACTTGGAAAATCGCCTCTACTGATTCTGTACAAGGCTTAGGCAACGATTTTTTTGTTCCCTTTTTTTTTTGGATGATTTCTCGTCCCTGAAGTTGATCACCAGATACTTCCTTTGCGATTTCTGGTTTGTTTGAGTACGGTGTCAACTCTAATTGTCCTGGACGGGTATTCGTCTCAACTACTTTAGTAGCTTTTTCTGTGGATGATTTGCTCGCTGTTAAGTCTATCATGGTAATTGTTTGAGTTTCTATAGTTTTTGTCGTCGCTACCTGAGCCTCATCTTTCCCACATGTTTGGTTAGGCGTGGCTGATGAGTCGTGGTTCGCTTCTTGGTTGTTTTTTTTCCTGGCTTCTAAGGCCATGATATAGGCTTCTAGAAAGATGACTTTGCTATACATCATTGCTTGAATGCTGGTGTGATCCTTCAGTGAGTCAGCGATGGCTTCGTAGAGCTTCATGAATGGGGCAAGTGCTATATTTACCGATGACATGATGGAAAGTAAATCAGTCTTTTTATTTAAGTGTTCCGCTGAACTCGAAGAGTGTCGCTGCATTGAAGCGCTCCTTTGTGGGGCATCGGTTATACTTGTTGGCTTGTTTCCCCCCATATTTTGTGGTGGTGCGACAGTGTCAAGTAAGCGACTTCGATATTCCATCATATCTGGTCGAGGACTAAGTGGTTCATGGCCCCACAGGTTTTGATGGTAATTCTGCCCATGTTTTTTCGTTTGGGCCTGAACTGGTGTTGACACCTTGGACGGGATTGGTTGATCAACTGAGTGTGTGTTTTCCTCCATTTTGCTCAGATGTCGTTCCCGTCTAGTCTCATCGTTTACTATCGGGTCGGGCTCTTGAAGTAGATTTGTGGATGTTATATTATCTGATTCAGACGTGTCCTGAAATGGATTTATGGATGTTATGTTATCTGATTCAGACATATCTCCTTTGTCCAAATTCGAGACAAGTGCTGTATCAACTTCCCGCAGTATTTTATTTGTCTTATCCCTCCCTGTTTGTATACCACCAGAGGCTTCTTCTTTTTCACCAGTAACTGGTTTTTCAAATAAACTTTCCATTTCCTGTTGGTTTTTTGGTTTCTCCTGCTCTCTGGCCCTTAAGTTGTCCCGTTTCTCCCCTTCTTCTATTGTTACTGTATCGATTTGAAGATGCAGATCGCCATTGGGTGTCTCTGTTTCTTGCAAGGTCGATGAGGGGAGAAGTATCTTAAGTGTCTCGGGCTCTTCACTTTCTCTTTCATCTAATTGGTTCAATAATCCCTCTTTCTCCTCCAATGTTAAAGCGTCCTTGGCTCTTAGCTTTCCACTCTTTTTACAGTCTAGCCTTCGTAGCTTGAAAGGGGGTAAGCATTCATTTAAAGCATCGAGTATCTCCATGTCTGATAGCTCCATATGATGTCTATTTACCACTTTTGTATTAATTCGAGACATAAAGTAGTTTGTCACTGAATTTTTTTCATTTGTTGATGACCTATTTTTGTTAAAATGTTTACCACCCTTATTTCTTTTTGTGGAGATTTTAACCATTTGCCTTTGCCTTTTTTTGTTGTTAGGTGTTTTGCTGCCTTCACTGGCCGTAAGGACTTCTTCCATATCTATTTGATTGACCTTGTCGTCTGTGCTGCCTTCTGCCTCCGCAGGGATTGCCGCCTCCACTTGGCTTTGGCCCGACGTCAACTCCCCCTGCTGGGCCATGCTAAGGGGTGTTCGGCTCGACTCGCCGGGTGGTACGTGTTTTATGGTCTCCACGGCGTCCTCTCCTCCCCCTCCTCTCTGTCCGTTCCCCACCCCACTCGTAACTAAGGGGCTGGCTCTATGAGCTCCCGGTGTCCCAGCCGAGGAATCCCCGCACTGGTCAACCAGGTCCATCGAGACCGGCTCCACAACGGGGTCAGGATCGGGCTCAGGTAGTAATTGCAATGGCGGCGATGGCTGCGGTTGTAGTTTTTTTGTTTCATTTTGTGAACTCACCCCTATTGGAGACAGTAACGATTTTGAGGGATCTGTTTGTTGTATTTGCACGATTTGTTCTGATTGCGGAGCAAGAATCTGATGTAAAGTCTGTTGGCCACCCTTATCTTGCAGACCCCATTCACTAGTTCTATCATTTTCGTTTCTCTTGGGACTATGTGTCGGTATTCTCTCATGACTCTTTGGGGTGGTTCCCTGTTGTTTTTGGATCAATTTCATACTTCTCAAGCACCTACCTTCTTCATCTTCTGGGGGAGCTTCAGTGGCCTCAGTTTTTCTATTTATTCTTACTGCCCTTGCAGTCATGTCTTTATGAGGGATCACAGTCTTCCGACTTGATGGGGCTCCACCAGCCCCCAACAGCCGCACAACAGCCAGTAGGCTTTACTCCCCCGGGCTTAACGCCGCAAGGGTAGACTGGCCCGATTTTGTGGGCAGGGAATGTCACGTGAGCAGTCACGTGACTTGCACTGTGCTCCGCCCCCTCCTGGGAGCGAGTGTTTGCCGTGCGCGAGTTCAAGGGAACTCCCAGCGCAAATTCCAAGGCACAAAGTAAAGCGTTCGTTTTCCAACTGGAGATACTTCTCTATGCTGGAGAAGTCTGCGCCGTGCTGCTGGACTGGCCCGATTTTGTGGGCAGGGAATGTCACGTGAGCAGTCACGTGACTTGCACTGTGCTCCGCCCCCTCCTGGGAGCGAGTGTTTGCCGTGCGCGAGTTCAAGGGAACTCCCAGCGCAAATTCCAAGGCACAAAGTAAAGCGTTCGTTTTCCAACTGGAGATACTTCTCTATGCTGGAGAAGTCTGCTTTTTGCTAATAGTCAATCGGAATAGAGCTTTTCAAAATGATATTGCAAGAAACACAATATATAGAGAAATCGCAATAAATACTGGCTTTAAAAAAATAAATTCAACAATTCATATTTATATATGAATTTAAAAGAGGAGCGCAAGCTCACAGCCTCAAAAACAAACATGGCATAACCAGTTACACCACTTTTGCTAAGGGCCATGCATTAGGCTGACCTCTCCACTAACATTGTCAATAGTTTCCAAAACATTCAATCTGCACAACCAAGCTCTATTGATGCAACAAGCAACAGCAAACACTACATGGTGCTCATAGGAATTTCTACAGAATTTCAATGCATCTACGGTTGATCGAAGACCAGTAGCTCTAAAAACCAAGTTTTACAGAATTTCAATTCATTTACGGTTGATCGAAAAACCGGTCTTAGATACCAACATTTTACTGGTTTCAACACCTTGCAAATAAACAAAACATGGATTACGGTTTCATTACCTGCCCTACATAAAGGGCATGTACCCGACCTATTAGGCCCACAGGTTTTAGTAAATGGGGCTAGTGATAGCCTCCCCAGGCTAAATCGGACATCGAGAGATCTCTCATAGGATGGGGAAATACAGTCAAAACAATGTTTACTGACAAAATGGAATTAAGACAACAGTTTTGACCCAGTTTTCGCCTTTTAGCTGCCTCTGCCATGTTCTCCCTGAATCTAACAGTTGCTAGTCTCTTAATCCTAAATAAGGCTGATTATTCAGCATTGTGAGGCTTCTCCCACAACCCAGCCTCATTTAGAGCAATCAAGGATTCTTTTACATCACAACCCACCTTCCAAACTCAAGAAATGTCTCAACACATCTCAATACTTTCCAAGGCCCTCTGTGCACCATAACCTTACCCAAAATAAGACTGGTTTAAGGGAGACTACCTCTCCTTTTGAGCAAATATCAATCTCCAAATCTAATGGCACAGCAGCCGAACTTTAATAATTGTTTCAAAAATATATTTTCCATCCTATTTAGTACACGGGTGCTGCCATATCCTCAAATTTCTGCACCAAAAATAGACGCCGGGAATGCCTGTTTTTTGTATAATTCTGTAGTAGGGGAAATTGCACCATTCCCACTACTAGTAAAAAAAAAGATTTGGTTGCCCCACCAAACCTTCCCAAATGTGTGCACGCTTTTTTCTATTTGTACGGGCAATCCACCATTCTCATGAAACCTGATTCCCAGGTAGTCGTAAAATGGGACCTGCTCTAGTTTGGAATCGATCACTCTAATGGATAAGACACTGGGCCTCATTATAAGTTTGCCGTTCCGGTAAATCCGATACTGGTAAGCTTGCCAGTACCATAGTTACCGGACCGGCAAACTACGAGGTCTGCCCGGTGGTACCTGTCAGCCCGGCAGGTCTCACCTGCCAAACAGAACGGCACCCGCGAGCAGACATACCCGGTAGCACCGGCACCATAATTGACGGCGCTACCGGCCTCCCCATTCCTATTGAACCCTATGGGGTTCAAATGTGAATGGGGAGTGGTTAATACCGGCACCTGGCAATGGACAAATACCAGGTCTGGCGGGGCCGGAATGCCACGGTAATAGCCCATTGCCGGGAAGAAAATTACTCCGACGGTAGCCGTGCCGGTAATTACTGGCACGGCTACCGCCATAGTCGTAATGAGGCACACTATGTTTGTTAAACTGTGGTTTCAATACCATAACCTTTGTTTTTTCAATGTTCAGGTTTAGATCAAGGCCCTTACTCAGAAAGACATCTAGAGTAACCTTCAAACCTTTAGGGGAAGTAGACATAGTTGCAGCATCATCTGTGTAGAATAAAGCAGCATATTTGTCCAGGCCCGTCCTAGGACAATTCATGCAATTCAATAGTAACAGATTAGTTATCTCTTCAATATGAGCACAAAAAAGCAAGGGACGAGAACTCATCCCTGCCTTACACCCTTATTCACACTAAAAGGAGCTGTAACTTCACCACCAAGGTCATAAAACACCACTGCTTGGTTGTCATAATACAATGATTGTATAACTGAAATCAAATATCAAGGGGCATTTCTTTCCTTAAAATCTGCCAAAGTGTTTCCTGCTGTGAGACTCCATAAAAGGCTGGCAGGAAATCCACAAACACAGTGTACTGCTTCATTTTCAGGAGTACGGTGTATTTCTGGATCAACAAGAACAGCCTGAAACTTTGGTCTACTGTGCTCTTTCGTTTCTGGAAACCTGCCTGAAGGTCAGTATTTATATTATCATTGATCCAGGCTTGTAAGTTGTACAAAATAGCCTTCACAAATGTCTTCCTTGCACGGTCCAACAATGAAATTGGCAATCATTTGTGGGAGAGCTCCTACCTCCTTTTTTATTTATAGGTGCAATAACTACATTTTGATAGGAGACTGGGACTATAACAAGATTGATGATTGCATTGAAGAGTTTGCACAGAACTGGTCCCCAGGTCCTTAACTTGCCCTTACAAAGGTCTATCGTATTTTATCCGGGCCGGAAGCCTTTCTGCTCTTTAGGGACACTATAGCCTTACTTATTTGCTCCAAACTTAATAGAAAGTTGCCCCCACAGAATACCATAGCATTATCCTGCGTGATGACATTCGATTCACACCCTTAACAAAACCACCATATAGACCCGAAAAGTTGCTCCTCTCTAAAACTATCATACTCCAAGACGATCTCAGTATCAAATATTCCCTCTCTGCAGATGACATCCTGGTTATCGAAGATGTTGTCATATAATACAGACTTCAAGTCTTGTTCAATTGTCGTAGGCCATTTCAAAGACTTAAAGGAATGCCCTGTGAGGGCTATGGCTTCTACCTGATCCATGGTCATGACTGGGAATTGCGTATGGAGTGAAAATGAATGATTTAGAAAGACCTCTCTGTGACCGCACAGAAAGGTCTTTCTAAATCAAACTGTCATGCCCCTGCTATCACATAGAATCGGGAATTTAGAACCCTTCTCAACACTAAATAAAATACTTATTGGTTTATGGTCACTTTCAGACCTTTCCCAAACACGAAAATTGCTCCCCCTCCCCCAATCCTTGGCTGTAATCAAAATACAATCTACAGTAGAAACACAATTTTGTCGAAATATAGCTAGTTGAACTGAACCACTATGGCCTACATAAATTGAATTAGCCAGCTGGTCCTTTTGAAAATGGCCATTACATGCCCGAAGTGCAGGTTATAATTTATACAATCTGTATCGACTGTAAAACAGAGCGCTCACCTTGGTGGGGCTGCCACCAGGGATCGAATGTCCCTTGCAATATCCTTATCCGCCCACAGCCCCTCTAATTCCCTAATGGTCTCAAACGGCAGGTTTAAATCTCCTGTAACTAACATGGGCCTTTGAGCAATCAGGTGTCCCCCATGAGCTTACCATGTCTTGCATTTTTTTCACCACAATCAAACCCTTTATTTTAGATGGCCTATTATACATATTAAAAAGAAGAAAACCTTTTCCCCCCTTGGTATATACAATCAAATGTTGGAGCTCTGCCATATTTCAACCAAATAAGTAATCCTCTGCTTTGCCTTACTTTTGGTCCTTTTTATGCTGGAATGTGAAATGATTGATATCCCTGTAAGGCAGCCATTTCAATTGCCCATGTTTCCTGGACGAAAAGCATCTGGAAACTTTTTACAAAGGCAATCTAGCCGGGGTCCTCAAGATGCTTTGTGAGCCCTGGTATATTCCATGAGAGTAGCTTATGGCGGAACAACAGTATGTGATTAACATATCCATGTCCCATTCAGTCTTCTCCCTCCAGGTCTCCAACATCAATCCCCTTTACAGGTCCCATGTTCCTTATGAAGTTACCAGGCTGATGGACCCTCTGCTCTCTTAAAATATTCTCATTTCTATCCTTCAAACCACCAGCGTTCATTAAATGAGCCTGGGTAGGGTTAATAGATCTAATCATAATTACTGAATTTGTTGGAGGTTAAGTCCAATAATCAATCTCCAGAATCCCATAAACTGAGTCACAGGACCAGAGGAAGATCTTAGTATAATCTGCAGAACAATTAGGCACTGGAACCCGAATGCATCTTACAACATCATCTCTTATGATGGACAGGCATCCCTTAATAAGCCTCATTCAGTGAATGCCTTTGTTTTTAGAGCTTCTTGATCTTCATAAGAGATCTGTGAGATTCACTGTATATTGATATTATATGATATGATATGATATGGTAGTTTATTTATATAGCGCTTATACACAATGTGTTTCAAAGCGCTTCTAGGCAAGGGAGGGAACAAGGGAAAAAACAATGACATTCTTACAGGCCATGAACAGTAAGGATGTGAAATTAACTATCGTACTCGGCCTGACAACATTCAGCAAGAGCTAAAACATAGATAAGGAACGGAGGGGGAGAGTGGGAAGGAAATGGAAACAGACAGGCGACTACCATACTAGGCCTGACGACATTTCTGGTAGAGCCGGAAAAAAACAAGAGGTGAGGGAGAGGGGTGCAGAAAGGTAGGGGAGGAACAAAACAAGCGACTATCATATTAGGCCTGACGACATTTCAGATAGTGCTGGAGGGGGGTTGGGGAGGAAAAAAAACAGTAAGGGGAGGGAGGAGGAGGCAGACGAGGTTGCTATCATACTAGGTCCAGGGACAATTCTGATAGAGTAAGTGCATAGAAGAAAGTAAGGGGAGGAGATAGGAAAAGGGAGAAGGGAAAGGGGGAGAGAACAGAGAGTTAGCAGTCAAAAGAGTGGAGAAGCAAAAGGGGAGAGTGAATACAATTGCAGAAGTCATAGTGTGACACATACTGTTGCAAGCCAGGATACAAGATGAAGATGGGAACAGCATGATTCAGGGCCACCATGAGTACAGGATGCAAAAGAAGTTCAGCATGAGAGTTGAGAAAGGGTGACGCACCATGAATGAATGAAGTCCATAAAAGTCAAATCCAGCATTGTCCACAAGACGGTGATGGTGAAACTATAATGTATCAGGACAGACTCCTGCAGAAGTAGGCTTGAGTAGGGTGAGGGGGGAGCAGGGTAGAAGAATCAAGCAAAACAGGCAACACCTGTGTGCGAGAATGGGGGGGCGCAAGGGAACATCACGGGGGGACCAGAGGGAGTAACATGTTGGTGCATGCCTACCTGCTGTCTGAGCAGGGGGTCGGGCCCTGGGTCCTCCTGGTCCGAACAGGTCCAAACAGGAATTCCCCTTTTTTATTGACCAGAGTTATGGAAGGAGGTTCTTTAGTGGGCTCTCTAAATCCATCAGTGGATGTTCTACTGTTAGGCAAAGGATGATTCTTCTCCTCAAAGCAATTGCTAATCACTGCAGTTAAACTAGGCCCAGTAGAGGGGAACTGTCTCTTAGTTATATGAGATGGCCTAGTGTTGTTATTTGGCCTTCATGGAATTCGAATATAAATGGTGTGGCCCTGACCCAAAGGCACATTTGTTTGCATGTGTCTGATATAGCTAAACTCAAGATTCTTCCTGCTAATGGGGGGATGTATTAGGGATTATTGAGGTGTGGAAGTATGGGGCTTATTGTTTCCTTGATGCTCAATCTGAGATGACACTGTGGAAACCCTATCTTTTAGTGTCTTCATTTCATTTACCAACTTTTGGAAACAGTTACCAATTTTGTGGGACATTAGATCTTTACTGTCAGGAGGTATTTCTTTAATATTTCGAGGTGATGCATAATATTAGAGGTTAGGGTAGTTACACTAGCCAGATTACTCAACATTGACTGTTATTGCAACAAGTCAATATTCTCTTCATTGCAGAACATAATTACATACAATCATACACAAATTAGCAGTAGCAGCTCCCATTCTGAAAATGCCATCACTCATTTTGTCTTGCACAGTACTCCAAGTTTGGAGCACTGTGCAAGACAGAATGAATGCCTACTTTCTGCAGTGGCCCGGCTGATCTTCATTTGAGGTGGGCCTCCACAAGTGAAGGCCTGCAAGGCCACAGACCCTGCAACTAGTGGATGAAGCAAGGGAGCACATCCCATTAAAGGTCACAGACAGTGTCTAGTTAAATGCTCTTATTTGGGGTTTTCTATGGACCACGTGGAAGCGAGGCTCAGGGAGGGAAGTGTGAATCAAATTTCCTCCCTTGGGCTAATGTGGGTGGGGGTTTAACAGTTTGATGGTGGCGGCACTAGAGATGTGGATTCTGCTTATTGCATCTTTGGGCAAAGGAAAGGGAACAAAAGGTAGCTCTTCCATTGCCAACAGTGCCGGTATTTGACAAAGGCAACACAAGTGTGCACTTATAGAGTCAGTACTTACATTGTTGGGCAAACCCATCATGAGTGGCTTCCTATAGTTGCAGTACCAGAATTATTCGGCAAAGCCAACACAAGTGTATTCTTATAATGGCAGAACGGGCATGATTGAGCAAAGACATCTTAAGTACATTCTTACTGTTTCATGACTGGCATATTAGGCAAAGCCAGGACAGGTTTGTACTTACAGTGACAGAACTACCATATATAAAGCCAATATGAGTGTGCTTTTACAATGTCAATATTGGCTTTAGTGATGGCTTTACTTGCATTGCTGGGGAAATCCATCTTAAGTGTGTTCTTACAGTTGCAGTACTGGTATTATTCGGAAAAGCCAATACAAGTTGTTGTTTACAGTGATGGTACTGATAATATATTAGCACAGTCATCATGTAAATGGCCTCTTAGAGCAGCAGTACTGGCATTGTTGACCAAAGGCATCATGTATATGTTCTTACAATGGCAGTGCTGACCTTACTGGGTGAATCCATCATGAGTGTGTTCTTACAGTTGCAGCTAGAATATATTGGCACTACCAGCATGAAGTGAGATTTACAGTGGCAATGGACTCTGGACAGTGCCCTGGTGTAGTGTTTGTGACCTGACACATATTGGGATTTTTCATCTACTAACCCAATTGGTGCTCTAATGTGTTCTTCTGTCCGATGTCAATGTTATTCACTTGCCTGGCTCCTATATATTGCACCTTGACTTTATAGCATGCTGAATTGTTCCTCTGGATAGCACCGGGACCCTGTCCTCTCTGGAATCCCTGTGCTGAACTCTACTTGAGAGCTATTCTCACCCACAGTCTATATGGTACCCACTGCTGCAGACTCCTCATCTCTTCCACTCCTCCCTGCTTTCCCCACCTCTAATAAAGGATCAATCCCTGCAAACTACCCACTGCTAGAGGTACCCGCTCACAAGTGCCTCACTGGAAGGACCCCACTACCAAGACGTCACCATTCCCTCACAAGATGGATGCTCCAGGTTGCCCTCCAGGGCCCCCACTAAGCTCTACGATCTACACATTAAAACACACTATATGCATATCAACTAAGCCACTCACACAAAGCAATTGAATAAGCCTCCCAACAGACATCATCCAACAGAACATTGCATCTTCACAACTACAACTTAAATAACACAGTCCCAGCCAATGCATTCTAGCACCACCAGCACACGACACTCTCCTCTGGAAACAGATTCCTCTATGCTCTCGACACAGGAAAACCTAGAAAAAAGACTAGCATGCAGAGCTCAGAAAGCTTCCCGTCTGCATGCATGCTACGCTCATTTGCTATTCACCCCCGTCCCACTACCTTACCCTTCTCTTTTGTATCCGCTAATGTGTCCGGGGACCAAGCAAATGGCAGTAGTGTGCGGTGTAAATCGCAGTAACATAGCATAGTGTTACCCTACAGAACCAATTGTATTTTCTCTACCCAATTTTACACAGAAATTATACTGTAAAATATACCAACTCAATCCATTATTGAAAAAAACATTCTTGGGGGTGAGTCCCCCAAAATCCCTTGGCTGGTTTGTAATCCCACACACTCTTTATTGGGAAATAGTTACAGCCCTCCAGTAAAAAGAATCACCAGCCGCCAATGCACACAACAAAAGTCAATAATACAAATAATAGTAAAAGGATACACAAAATTACAATACTGGCCCACTTCCTTACTCCACGAATGTAAAATTGGTCCTGTAAGTTTAGAGCGATGTGTACTATAAATTACAAAACTCAAATTTTGATTTTTCGTCTGTGCATCTGTTGAAAATGTCCTCCCTAAAAATGCTCTACTTCTAATTAATAAGGAAATGTGCAAGGTTCCTGGAAGCTCTGAATGCCTAATTCCCACCCTCATTTTCAAATTAAATCCTAGGCTGCTAACTCTAAAGCATATTGAAAAGAACAGTCCATTTTAATTTGGCCTCCTTATGAGTGTGGAGATGCAGAGAAAAGATGGCGGTAACATCCTCCCATTGTTTACTGCATCCTCACAACTCTAGGTTTAAAGTGAGGGAGAAGAGAGTGCTGCAGCACTTGGCGACAGGTCTTTCCTCCACGTGACTTCCAAAAAATTGATGATTTACCTCAGTCAGAATGCCAGCCCTCTGGTAAATGTTCCAAACCACGAGTAGAGTACTTTGGGGCTCCAACATCGGCACTGATACCCCCACACTGTCACTCGTGATCTTAGGATATGGTGGCAGCCGCATTTCACATTTGTGAACGGATTTTTCTTAAGTCGTAGACGAGCTGAATTGTGACTTAAATAAGAATTAAGAATCCATTCTGTATTTTTGTTTGGCTTAGCGTATTGATTAATGTTTCTTTTTATGATATTATGTAATATATGTTTTAGTTGACAAGCAATGATTGTTTTAGCTTGTAGATAGGTTTAATGCGACATTTTTTGTCTTACAATGTTGAATAGTGTATTTCTATGTTTTTTGCAAAAGGCTAGCTATATTGGCCATATGCATTTAAAGATAATTAATACATTAAAAAAACTCTTAATTTTACTGAGTTTCCGTCCAAAAGTAGTGGCATTAATAGTAAATCAGTGTGTAGGCTATTTCCCTCGGAAATGCAACCATACTTGTCCTTAGTGTCAATGCTTGCTTACATAGAACTCTCTACTGCAATGTTTCCTTTTTTGTTGACCAATAATCTACCTTACACGGGGTCGGATTGGCCCCTCGGCATTTAAGCCCATGGCTGGGCCGAAATTGTCCCTGAGGAGTGGGGGCCGGTTTCTGGCCATGCCTGGGCCGGTTTGGAAGAAAAGAAAAAAATGACCCAAATATATATTTTTTCAATAAAAAAAAAGCTTTTTATCCTTCTTAGGTTGATGAATGAGTACCAACATAGGTTGGGTAATATTGTATGCATATAAGTTCTATAAAAAAGAGGTTAAACGTAAGTGCTATACAATAACATATTATCATTTGGCCTTGGACGTCTGCTTGGATTCACAGTAATTTGGTGTACTTAGGCACAATGCTATTTGATGCCACTTCCTGTTTTGTCAAGGGTAAAAGGTTGTGTTTCATTGCTTCCCAGGATGTCACTTTGGGGTGGGGTCAAATGACATCACTTCTGGTGATTTAATCAGAGGTCAAGGGTCGTGAGGCGATGGGTGGGCCACTTTTTTGAGGCGAGGGGTGGGCCACTTTCTTTTGGGTGACCGGGCCTATTTCTTGTCCCAGTCTGACCCTGACCTTTGTAAGAGGATTCAATTCAACACTACAGCTAAGTCAACGCCTAGTCTAGAATACTGAATGAAAACCCTTATTGATATATCTTTATGTCCAGTTCATGCGTTCTGGATGACTACCCCTATATAACACCCCTCTCTTGGAATCCTCCTGACCCCACTGAGCCAAGAAGTAGTTCTGTTTTGCAAATTAAAAGGTTTATTTGAGAAGTAAAGCAATATATATCTATCACACTTTATAATAAATTAATAATTGAATATCACACTTAATCTGATATGATAAAGATTAACAACGGAGAATCTGGCACTAGCACACTTCTTTATAATCACTAAGGAGTTGACATGAAATGGATAAGATAGCACACTGGTAAATAGGGACAGAAGAATAATGTGGAAGAGAATGTTTTATAGGGTTCAAGGAAATACAAGGTTGAATGAAAGAAATGCTGTATAGAAAATACTCAATATGATTTCAACAAAACAATGTAATCACTTTTCTCTGGCAATTCACCCCCCCCTTTTATGCAATGCAAGGAAATGGAAGGAAGCACACAGTTCTCAGAAATGCAATTCAAATGTAATTCAGTTCACCCAGCAACTTAGACTACAGAAGTTGAAAACACAGGCAACATGCTTTTAAATGTGCTGGAAATGAAGAAAAAAAATATGCTAAAATGCTTTTAATTCCCTCTAGAGGTTCAGGGTGAGTGGTATCTAGTTAATATTAGTCCAGGCTCACACTAGCAATGATGCAGGGATGGTTTTTATGAGGCAAACGAATTTCTTTCAGAGGAAAGCAAAAGCAGCTATCTTTTTGCAAGTGGAGAAATTTGCAAATCGCGGTAAAATTCGCGAATGCGTCTGGTGCGATTTCAGAGGAACTACAAGGACTATCACTATCGTTTTGGGGTCCTAAGACAGCCTAGGATCTCAGCTTCCAGATTAAAGTTACTGCAAGTCTCTAGCACAAACGGTTGCGGAGATATGAGCGATTAAATAAAGGTCGTTTTTCAGATTTGAAATTTTAAAGTTCAAAAAGACAAGTGCAGCTTGCAACTAGAAAATGACAAGTGACAGCTTTACAAATGACAGTTGACAGTTAGGAGACAGTTCTACTTAGATTAAAATAGGATTGAATTATATTATTTTAACTAAGAGATTGGTTCTGCACAGTTTTGCTATGTACTCACACTATATTCTTGAGTGAAATGGGCCTCGCCATGGATCTGGTCAGGTTTTAGACGGGACTCTGGTCTCTGCACTTCACAGTGATCTGGGTCTGCTCTCTCTCTGGATTCTGAAGATTGAGGGATTTAAAGTCTGGATCTTTCTGCACAGCTTTCTCTGGAGATTGATGGAGGTAAAGTATGGATTTTCCCGGCAGAGCTTCCAGCTGCAAATGGATTGGAAAAGTCCCTATCTGTCCTGACTGTCTGCTTTTATGTGTTTAGTATGTGGGTGTGTTCTAGCATCACTGACCCTACCTCTCTCTCAGCTTCTAATTGGTCAAACTTCCATTTCTCATTTGATTGGGGGAGCTAAGTTGTGTCAGAGTGATGTCATTTTACAGCCTGCAGAGAGGACACTCCCCAGTCAAATTGCACACATTCTATATTTGATAACAAAAGACATATTTGCACAGGTAAACATTGGTTTAAAATTACATGCACACATCACATATCACAGGAGGTATCTCCTGTTCAAACTCTGCTCTTCCTGGGAGCTTGCATTCAGAAATGGCAATATCTTGCACTTTTTAACTGGTTTGCAATTCCGGACATTACCCCAAATTTACACACATGTGCGCAAGGAGTATGGACATTAATTGATGAAGTGTCAGATTTTTCACATGCACACATTTTGAGTAATATCCTCTTTTCCGCTAAAACCCCCCTGAACATGCCACCGGTTCGAAAAACCTCTTAAAATGTGGGCAGAAAAATCACAAGAATTATGGTGTCATTTATACAATTTTCACATGTCCGCTCTATGAGTTATTCATCTTTTTCTAAAACCATATTCTGGCTATAGAAGTGTGTCTTTTCATGTCACATGGTACAGAAACCAGTCTTTCCAGTTTCTGGCAAGCTCAGAGACCCTGCCCCTCCCAGCTTCTGCCAAGAGGAAGCTCCATTTACGACTCCCGCCAATAAAACATTTGCCTGAGTCAGGACAGGGCTTTGTTCAATTTCCTGCAGAGCCCAGGTAATTCAATCAGGGAAGTGTCATATCCCTTTTGGTGTGAGCAGCAAAAGGGCAGCTAGGCCTGGGAACACAGCTGTGACTCAAGTTTCACTCCTGATGGGGGTAGTTGCCAGGCAAAGTTCAGTTCCTTAAGCCAGTTTTTTTTTTTTAGATAAAATGTCACTTCTGTTCCCCAGTTCCTGCATTCAAATAAAACTAAACATTTTTACATATGCAGCTAGAATGCTGATTCTAAGTTTAAAACTATGACATTTAAACAATTTCAACCTATGTGACACTCAAAAGTAGGTCACTCAGTCAATTTAAACATTTAGATTTTTAATGTCTTTCAGTCCAAATTTACTTAAATTGCTGAAATCCCCCGCTCAACCAGTCTTGTTATAAACCTTCAAGTCACTTCAGAATATAACTTTACATTGGATCCACCTCTCAGTAAGTCTTTCTTTGGCCTGTTTTGGGTTCATTTATTCAGTTTTCTACAAAATCTGGTGGTTTTAAAACGCCGGCTTTTGGATAGTGGTGAGTACTGGTACTGCACCCCTTTTTGGGATTTAAGAAAATGAATTCCCAACAGTTATGGGTTTGCTTTTGGCAATCAGCATTGCCATTCCCAATGGTTTCAGACTACTGTGTGGGTAGTCCAATGGTGGTTTTAGGCAGTGTCCTTCTGTGCCCATAACATCGGCAAAAATGGGTGGCAGCCTATTCTTCATGCATTTCCCTCTGCATTTTCTGCGAAGCTCTGGCCATCATGATGTTTTCCATGTCAGAACTGGACAGTTTTGAGGTAGGGCTCGGATGCATGGGTAAATACATCCCACACCTTACAGAGAAAGAAGTGCTGGGATGAAAATGCCACGTGTAACCTACAGTTAACCTGCAAGTCACGGCAGCAAGTGCTTAGCTTACTGAACTAGTCTAGATATCAAATCAGTCCATCAAATAAGTCAGACATGTTTGTCATTGTTTGTCAATCAGCCAAACGAGCACGCCTCTTTCCAATGTATAACAACGCTTCTCTGCTGATTGCTCCTGCTCACTCTTTCCTTGCACTTGCACTTGCACTTCCTTTCCACCATTTCAACACTGGTTCTCAGATAAGATCCACTGGTGGGAGGCGAGAAGATGGTGCATAAATGTGATAGTTGTATCTACAGGAGAACGTGGTAAAAGGTCATTCATGTGACTACTCAAAATGGAAGACTCAATTATGAGCCTGATTGTATCAAGCATTCAAGCACACAATGGAAGCTCAACCCTTCTAGCAAGCAACAACCAATAACTGAAACAGTACCTTTCGGGATCTAGTCATGCATATCTTTACCATTTAGAAATCCCTACTACATTTGTGGAAATAATTGTAAAATGAGCATAGAAAGTGCTGCATTATAATAATTTGGGGATTCTTCACCCAGATTAATAGGAAAAGAGCCTGGAGTGAGCTCCTTCCTTAGTTATAAATCATAGGTGGGTCTCAGGGTATTACCCAGCATTGCAAAAGTGTGTAGGGGTGGAAGCCCCCAAATGCAAAATGTATGCTAAACTGACACACAATTGTTCCTGCCCCTTATCCCCGTTCCTCCCCATATGATGACTTGACTCTTTACCCTCTCCCTGCAACATTCAGACAAGAGTGGGTCATGGAGCTGTGTGCTCTTCTCTGCATCTGACTCTGCCCCCTTGTTGGGCCCGCACTACAGACAAACAGCCTGGCGTGGGACACAGAGCATGCTCCTGCTATTCCCCATATTGTGCATGGATGATGCAGAGCGGGAGCATACAGCCACACTGCTGTCTATGTCCTACTACAGACCTCTTTTCTACAGGCAGCCAGGATGAGCAGGAGCACAAAGCACCAGTGCTGCCCCGTACAGGATGCCCAGAAAAAACAAGTCATGAACAGTAAGAAAGGGCTAGACTGCCTATCCCAAAATGCCAGTCTAGCCAAGTAACAACACATACATACATGTAAGCCTTCAAATTTGTATATGGATTGCACCAACAGAAGTTACTTCGCTGAAAAGGACACTGCACGGAGCATAATCAGTCGGAAACGAGTTGCCATAAGTAAGCCAAGTGGCAAATAACTTTGTGGTGCAAAATGCCTAAATTACACTATTATTATATATGGAGCCACTTTATAGTCATTATGCTTTTTTAATAATATCATGATATATTAACATAAGCTATGAAGTCAATCACTTTCGGAGCTGCAGATAAGACACAGTGTGATTAAATGAATTTCCCAGGATCGTTAAATGGTGAAACCAGGATATGGACAATTTAAGACACTGAACACATCTTCCCTGCTAATAGACCCCCAACCCTCCCATCACGGCCTTATGGCTCCCATTGTAAGGCTCTGTTGATACAGTGCAACGTGTCAGGTACCTGAGAGAGCCGCTCTGCTGCCCAAAGCCAAACTTAAACAGAATCAACAATGCCTGGACAATGAGGGTGCTCAGCAGGAACACCGTGCTCCTGCTCGGGACCCTCATTGTCCTACCAGCGGGACACCTTTCCCGTTCGGCACCAAACGGGATAGGTGTCCCGCTGCCAAATGTCCCAGTATGGCTCTTAAAAGAGCCACTGGGGGACATGCTGCTCCCCCTCCCACACCGCTCAGCACGCCACTGGTGGATCTTTAGTTTCACCTCCCTTAAATCAATACTGTTTTTTCTTTTCTTTTTGTTTAAGCAATTTGGTTTCAAGCAAACCTTCTGCTTGTATACAACGACATATCACACAATAAGTAAAACAATTCTTCCCTTCCTAAGTATAAAATGTATGCAATCGATAAACAATATCATATACTACATCCTATTTTATGAAAGAGCACAGAGTTCGTATATAAATGTTATTTCCATAAAATCATCAATCATCATGCAAACGTTATGAGAACTTTACACAAAGGATCAACAGGGACAATAATCGCATCAGAATACTGTGTATGTGAAGCCGGGCGAATTGCACATGAGACTAGTTCATATCCTTTGTGTGATGTGCTGGTCTTCTCAATGGTGGGCTTTTTGATTTGCTGCAAATTGACAAGGGAGGTCCTGGGAGTCCCTCTGCCAGACATTAGTCCTGGTTACAAGAGACTTACCCAGAGTCTTTAGCTCACTATCTTTCACAGAGAAGAAATATCCCAAACATATCAGTCTTTGTCCTGCCCTGGGGCAGTCCAGCACCGAAATGCTAGGCAATTCTCCTCTGAACAAGAGTACCAACAGCAACCCCAGACACATGTTTCGGTCTGGTTGAACCTCATCAGTAGGGTGTAGCTGTGCCTCTCTAAGAATGGTGAGCAAGGGGTCCACGTCTGGATTCCTCCAGTAATTTAGGAACTTATGGTGAGACCCAAAGTTACTTGAAATATAAAGATAACAAGTGGGGTCCTGGGAGACTCTCTGCCAGACATGAGTCCTGGTTACAAGAGTCTTACCCAGAGTCTTTAGCTCACTATCTTTCACAGAGAAGAAATATCCCAAACATATCAGTCTTTGTCCTGCCCTGGGGCAGTCCTGGGACCGAAAAGCTATGCAATTCTCCTCTGAACTAGAGTACCAACAGCATCCCCAGACACTAAAGACTCTGGGTAAATCTCTCGTGACCAGGACTAATGTCTGGCAGAGGGACTCCCAGGACCCCCCTTGTTAATTTGCAGTTTGATTTGCTGACAGAAGTTGTATGATGTGCTTTGTGCATTTCTACTGGATTTTGCAGATGTCACTCTTTCTTTGGTGGAAAGTCTTGAAATAGTATTGTCCATTGACACCTGGTGTTTTGCATTTGAATGGAAGCATTGTGTGCATTTGTGTGCATTTTACTAGCAATGCGTGTGCATGGCGCCTCTTAGTTTGCGTTTGGTTTCCAGGTGTCGGAAGGGCTGCACGCCTGCTACTAATTGGCTGTGCTGGGTCAATCAATCCGGCTTCTTAGGGCTTCTCTGTAGATAGTAAAAGACTCAGAAGAATTGCTATATTTCACTCGGATGGCCTAGCACACTTGAAAGCTGTTGTGGAGCACAGGAGTGGAAGACGCCGTGTTAATGTAAGCCACTTGCTCAGTAGCATTACTGTCCAGTCCACACACTGTCAGGCAAAACATGCAACAGTAGCCCTACAGGGAAGAGAGTCATTCTGCGGATTCCCAGATTGACTACATATATATTTATTTAATTTAAAAGGTGTATGCAGCATGTTATTGAGGCATTTGAGGCCACAATTGGCATTTTGTGGCAGGCGCTGTACACGACCGGGGGCCTATACCTTACCATTTGGTGATTCTAAACTAGAATTATTTCATCATGTGTCTCTCCACTAGCAGATGACACATGCCCGACAAAGCGAATTGGCTTTGACAATGCGTGTTATTGTTTTTTTTTGTTTGCAGCTACAGTAAAAGTTAATACATTTTGCATATGCTTTGTGCTAACAAAAAAAACCTCTCTCCGCCCACATTCCTCTTAAAATAAACAGTGCCTTTTCAAAACGAAATTGTATCGAGGTCGGTTTTCATATTTCTGAGTGTTGCTATTCAACTTTAAACAAACGAGGCGTGGTGTTGCCTGTTATTAACGTTCTTTCGTTGCCTGGGCGCTGTGGCTTTGTCAAAGGTCAGTACTGTCGGAGGGTTGGTTCTACCACTACCTCCTCCCCTTTCTTTGTCACGCACACTGACGGGTGCTTCCTTTCTGTCTGACTGCTAGCAAGTGAGGGGCAATTTTCTGTACCTTCTAAACGTGGTTAAAATAATTTAGCACCTTCCATCTGTCCCTGCTCGCTAGGAGGAGACGCCCCATTTTGAGACCAGACATTATAGGTGTGGTGTGTCCTTTTTCCATGTAAAGAGGAAGCTCTGTTTAATGCATTTATAAAAGAGAAGTTGACGGACACATCTTCCTTAACAGGAATGTCCTTCCTTTTGCTTATGAGGGCATGCACTCTGAAAGGAGCTCGTGCCGTGCCCTATGACAGGAGCGTCGCCTTCTTTAAGCCCTGCCTTTTTTTCTGTTGCATGGAGGAACTTCTGGTTCTAGTGTTGTCAATTATCTGTTTGGGCCTACGAGTACCAGCATGCAAATTACTGTAGGCTAAAAATCCAGAATAAGATTATGGTGACCATCATAACACAGGAAGTGAAAAACCTTTATTAAACTCTGAGATATTTTTTGTTTTGGGTATTAGGTGCCCATAGAGTGACAAATATAAACTGAAACTATTGCATTGGAGTACAGCTAGCAGGGGGGTGGGCTATGTGGATGGCACAACACTTGTAGGTATTGTTTGGTTGTTTCCCCACCCATTGGCAGGCTATGGTCATGCTAATCCCTGTGGTTATTCCCTCCCACTTTCTACCTATTCCCACCTAAAACACATTCTCCTGGGATCTCTTTGAGCTAACTTTATCAAGCAGTAACATCAAACTGTGTGCTCAAATTTGCTGACAGTGTTATTTAAAAACAGTAGTCTGAGAATTGATTGCTTAATAGGAGCTGTAAACGCACAACTGTTGTAATAACAATGCCTTAATCAAGAGTGCCTTAGAATTATAAACAGTGTGCATGTCCTTCACTGAAGTCCTGTTAAAAACAAACATTGTCAAAGCTAACAATTTTGACTTCTGTATAGGTGTTAGATAGGCATTTGCCAGGCACCGCTATTATATGACCAGGTTCTCACACCATTTTGCAGCTGCTACCATTACTGGCCAGTTAGTACTATTATGGCAGTGTTTGGCAAATGCCTATCCTCTGCCCACACAAATCTGTTGACATTGCCAATGCTTGTTTTGTAAACCTTCAGGATGACACAGGTCCTTTCATTAAGTAGTTGAGCTTGCATTTGTGATTTGGTGGGGTCCATTTGCATAGTTTTAGTTTGTTTTGATGTTAAGCCCTCAGAACAGGTTGCAGAGAGGTATGAACTATCAAAACTGTTGCTCCCATTCCAGACTATACCCCCTTGGAGATTAACCTATTCTCAGGCCGCATAGAAAAAAAGCAATCACTGCATTATATAAGGAAATTAGGAAATTAACAATTTTACAGCGCAGCGACTGGATAGGGTCCTAGCCTGGCGGGAGACTGGCCTAGGGGATTTGGCAGAGGAAGAGTGGTTGGAGGCACAGATGGCCATCAGGGAAATTAACATGTCCACCAGACTCAGATTGGTGCTTTTCTATTGAGTCTATTACTCCAGAACCAGACTCTACAGGATTGGAGGGTGTAAAGCAATACCTGTCTGATGTGCAAGGGTGAGGACGGGTCCTTTTTTCACATGATATGGACCTGCCCCAGGGTTAGGGCATACTGGGAAAAGATTCTGCACCTACTATCTAGACTGGAGGGGAGTGAGATCCCGACGTGCCCCAAAGTAGCAATTCTGCACATCCTGGAGGGGGCAGTAAGTGCAGGAGGAACAAAGCAATTGATCAGCAGGGGCCTAGCCCTGCAAGGAGGGACCTGGCTACCAAGTTGGGGTCGCGGGACAGGCCAACAGTGGCTCAGTGGAGACAGACATAGACCGGTATATCGGCAGAGAGGCAAACCTAGGAAATGGTGCAAGATCTGGGGGAAGTGAGACAAGTTGGGTTGAGGGGAAGAAGAGGTTGCAACTGGACTGTGGGAAGGTTGGCGATGGGGAGGGCCACGGGGTGATCATGTAAGGCTGGGCCAATACGATTGTGAATCGAATGCAGTGCAGATCCAATCATGCTATGCGATTCTGCTGTGGTTTGTTTTGCTGGTTTTGTTCTTTACTTAATAAAAAGAGTTATAAAAAAAAAGTTTGCTCCCCCACTTGTGTATGGAAACGCTGTTGATTTAAGGCAAATAGATGATTCATCTATGTGTTTTTGTCATGATGCCTACCCCCGGGCATCCGGATCGAGTCCATCAGCCCTGGGAGCAGGCATCCAGATACTCATTAAAACCCCAACAGCCCCGGCTGGGGGCTGTTTGGATTCAGTCCTGGCGCCTTAGGCGCCAGGCTCACCATAGAAATCAGTCCTGGCGCCATAGGCGCCAGGCTCATAGACTTTACTTACCTTATGCAGACCATGCTGCAAATGAGTCCAAGCCAGCGTGAGGCCTGGATGGGACTATTTTATTACAGGGACTATTTTTCACTCGGGTGTGGTTCTGGGGAACTTCTTACCTGGGACTACTTTGCAGGCTATTTAAACCACGCCCGAACAGCAGTCCATGCTTTGCGTTATTCTGCATCCAGCAGCGTGACGCTCACCGTGTCTGCAAGTCAGCATCCAGTCTTCTGCCACGCCCGCTTCGAATCCGGAGCTCCTAGACAAAAGGCAAAGAAAGGAGAAGAGGTTAGATCACAGACATTATTTGATTCCTTACCTGATTCCGGACCCAGCACATCTCCGAGCCTGGAAAGCACATTATTTCAGCACGCGTCGCTTTGCCAGCAGCAGCGCCGCGTTATACTCACCAGTCCACCGCATCTTTCGACTCGGCGCTGCCTCCATCATTTTCTTTGTCGAAACCCAGCACCTGGGGGGAAAACAAAAGGAATAACAAGGTGAGCCGAGAAAACCAACAAGGACAATCTCTTTGCCACCATAGGCTTACCTGCTTTACCACCGGAGGTATTATTCTTTAATTCGCCGCATCCTCCTATGCCGCACCTATAAAGGGAGAGAAAACAGCAAGTTAAACTCATGCAACTTTTACCGGACAGTGTTTGGTAATACAGACTCTTACCTGAACGCCATCAGCTGCCTCCAGGCAAAATTCTTTTGGACCCAGCTGCAACCTAACGAGGGAATGGAACAAGAGTGAACATCGGACATATTGAATTCTTTGAACTTTATAGACACTGTAGCTAATATTCCTCCGGAACTCCTCCAGTACCTTCAACCCAGTGAAGTAACTGGTATCTAGGCGCCCCTGCATGCCAGGCAGGATGGAGAGCTCATCATTTAAAAACATAAGGTGAGGTTACCAAAAGGGAATATCGGAGGTGATTAGTGGGGAGAACAAGAACTGTTGGGGGGCCATCACTAAAGTCCACGTGTGGCTAAATCCCTTTCTCCACTTGCAGGAGAATACTTCTACGAGTCCAGCAGACAAGATTAGGCGGGCCAGTCCAGACTGTCATCTCTTCACTACGCATCACGTTGGTGGAGACCGCAGCTGTCCGGGTCCGATCGACGCCCCTGTGGGAACCAGGTGAGCGTAACAGAATGCAAAGCCTATCTACAAATCCCCACCCGGGCGTAATGGAGACCTCAGAAACCGACCAACTAGCCCAATTGTTACGAGAACTTAGGGCAGAAGTGCACTCCGCGCGCCAAGAAACTAATGCCCTCAGCAGAGAACTGATTGTGTCAAAGAAGCGCACTGATGATCTTGCCAGACAACTGCTGCAAAACCAAGCCGGGCAAACACCACTACCTGGACTTGGAGGGAATTCAACCCCCGTTTCATCGAGCATCCCTGTTCAAGTGGTTCTACCAGGGAGCATTCCTTTAGCTCCACCCAAATGCTTTTCTGGTGACCCAAAAAGGTTTGCCGTGTTCATGAACCAATGAACCAATGCCGCTTGCACTTTTTATGCAGACCAGGAGCTTTTCCAAACGACCAAGCCAAAGTAGCATTTGTACTGTCATACCTTAGTGGCAGCGCAGCGGATTGGTCAATTCCATTAGTCAACCAGGATGACCCTCTTCTTCGGGATTTTCAGGGTTTTCAATTGAGCATGGAAAGATTATTCGCCAGACATTCACAGGGACAGGCCCTGGATAACGAACTTCTATCCCTACGACAAGGAAACCAGGATCTGCTAACTTATATCACAACCTTCAATAGGTTGGTGGTGGAAACCGGATGGCCAGAGGTAAAGCGAATTACATTATTTCATTGTGGACTTCGGGGTGAACTCAAAGATGTTTTGGCCCAAGTTGTGAACCCACCTCAGGATTGCGCAGAATATATAGACTTAGTGGTCCAGCTAGACCACCGACTTCAGAATAGAAAAGCTGATTGAGCTAAGTTCGAGAATCGGGTATTGGTTAAACCCAATGTTAGTCCCAAAGGAACAGATGCATCAGAACCAATGCAGATCGGTGGGGTTAAGGGACCCTTAACTCAAAAAGAAAGAGAAAGGAGACGACAGATGCAGTTGTGTCTGTACTGTGGGGCCTTAGGACATTTTCTACGGGATTGCCCTATAAAACCATCCAAGAAAGTAGTCGGAGTTGCTGATCGAAATCAAACAGAGCCTGATTCGGGAAATGACCACGCCCGACAAGCGTAGAGGTCCGCTTGCCGAGCTTAAAGAAGGACACTCAGACCTCTCACCTAATCATACCAATGGTCCTTATTGATCCAAGGCAGCCATCACGTATGCACGCAGTTAGGGCATACATTGATAGCGGGGCCGTAGGAAACTATGTGGACCACGAATTGGCTTCTAGGATGAATCTACCTCTCTGCAAAAAGACCACTTCAGATGTTATCACCACAGTCGATGGAACTGAAATTGCCTCTGGGCCTGTAACTCATTCCACCACAGAGATGACACTGTTGGGTCAAGATGGGCATCAAAAGACTATTGTGTTTGACTTAATCAAAGCCCCGCAGTTCCAAATAATACTGGGGATACCTTGGTTGGAAACACATAATCCTTGTATTGATTGGCGAGAGAAGAGAGTAACCTTCCCGGAGTGTGCACACACCTGTTACCCGGAAAAAACCTTGAACAAAAGCCTGGCCACAGTCACTAATCCAGTCATGCAGTTACCTCAGGAATATCAAGAATTCCAGGATGTTTTCCAAAAAGAACAGGCAAACACCTTACCACCTCATAGATCATGTGATTGTCAAATCGACCTCATACCCGGTGCACAACCTCCATGCAGTAGAATCTACGCCCTTATGGAACCCGAAAACCGTCACCAACGACAATACTTGGACCAATACCTTGCTAATGGCTTCATTTGTCCATCTAAGTCCCCTGCATCTTCAGCTTTATTCTTCATGCCCAAAAAGGAAGGTGACCTCAGAACGTGCATAGACTACCGCGCATTAAACCAGGTCACGGTGAAGAACCGATATCCATTGCCTCTCTCTGATCCCCGAACTACTAGACCAAGTAAAGGATGCTTGCATCTACACTAAATTAGATCTCCGAGGGGCATATCATCTGGTATGTTTAAAGAAGGGCGACGAATGGAAGACCGCTTTTCGCACCAAGTACGGATTATTCGAATATCAGGTGATGCCCTTCGGGTTGTGCAATGCACCAGCAGCCTTCCAGTATTTTATGAACGATGTCCTTCGTGAACTCATTGACGTCTGTGTTGTCGTATACATAGACGATATTCTAGTGTACTCCTCCTCAGAATCAGACCATGGTAAGCACGTTCGTGCAGTCCTTGAGAAACTACGGCAGTACAAGTTATATGCAAAATTGGAAAAATGTGTTTTTCATGCTACAGAAGTTGAATTCCTTGGATTTATCCTGACTCCAAAAGGAGTCCGAATGGACTCTTGAAAGGTGGACGCAATTGTCAAGTGGCCATCACCCAGTTCAGTTAAAGGGGTGCAAAGCATGCTTGGATTTGCTAATTTCTACCGCAGATTTATTCCTGACTTCTCATATGTCGTACACCCCATCACAGCACTTTTGCGAAAAAACAAACGCTTCTTGTGGACTGAAGAGGCTGAAAAAGCCTTCCAAGAACTCAAATTGAAATTCACGTCGGCGCCTGTCTTAAAGCATCCACGCCCGAGCTCCCATACATAGTTGAAATCGATGCATCCAGGTTAGCCATGGGGGCTGTCCTGTCCCAGAAGGATCCAGAAACCTTTCAACTTCATCCAGTAGGATTTTGGTCCAGAAAATTCTCGGCCCCCGAATTAAAGTATGCGGTTACCGATAAAGAGTTGTTAGCCATCAAATCCGCCTTCAAGGCTTGGCGGCATTATCTTCTCGGTGCCAGGCATACCATTACTGTAATCACCGATCACAGGAACTGGCAGTATTTAAAAACAGCCAAGGCCCAATCATCGTGTCAACTTCGATGGGCCTTATTCCTTGCCGAATTCAATTTCGTGATCACTTACCGACCAGGTTGTAAGAATGGTAAGGCAGACGCTTTATCCCGAATCGGGATGGGAGAAGCATATCGAACCCGGAACCGGTGCCTATATTTCCTGAAAAAAGAATTCTTGGGATAACTACTCTACAGACCTTAGAAGATATTCATTTAAAGATCCAACAACTTTTCGATTCAGCAGCCCTGCAGGACTGGGTTAAAAAGGGCCAAGATTATTCAGTTGTCAATGACCTACCTTACTATCAAGGGCGTCTATTTCTACCACACAAGGAACTACAAGAACAAGTCATCTCCAATTATCATGAAGCTCTGATGGAAGGGCACCCAGGTATTGCAAAAACTGAAGCTAAAATTAAAAGATAATTCTGGTGGCCCACCTGACGAAAAGATGTAAAGTCATTTGTACTGTCTTGTGGCATCTGCGCCCAGAACAAAAGCCAAAAGAAGAAACCAGCTGGTCTTTTACAACCTTTAGATATTCCACCCACACCAGGGCACACTTTGTCTTTAGACTTTATTACAGATCTACTGCCATGTAATGGATTCAACACCATTCTAGTTATTGTGGATCTTTTTTCCAAGATGGCCCACTTTATTCCTTTAAAAGGATTACCTTCTGCTTCAATCTTGGCCAAGGAATTTCTCGAAAATATTGTTCGAATACATGGATTTCCTTCCGTACTGATCTCTGACCGAGGTAGTCAGTTCATTTCACAATTTTGGCAGAGGTGTTGTCAATTGGCACAAATCGACGTAAGGTTATCAACCAGTCACCATCCCCAAACTGATGGTCAGACGGAAAGAACCAACCAGACTCTTGAACAATACCTACGTTGTATGCTCTACCAAACGAAGGTGATTGGAAGGACATTTTATGGATTTCTGAATACGCATACAATAACTCTGTACATTCAGGAACCGGACAAAGCCCCTTTTATACCATATATGGACATCATCCTCGAACCTCAGAACTCAATTCGCCCCAGCATTTAGAAATGCCGGCAGTAATTCATCTGCATTCTACTATTACACAAGCCTTTAAAGAGGCAACAAAACATTTGAAACAAGCAAAAGAGAAATACAAGAAAAATGCTGATCAACATAGAAGTGAGACCACACCATATCGAATCGGAGACCAGGTTTGGCTGGCTACAAGGCATATTCCTCTGAAAGGAACTCAGACTTTTAATCCTAGATATTTGGGACCTTACACCATTTAGGCCATTATCAACCCGGTGGCCGTCAAATTAGAATTACCCTCTAATATGCGGATTCATTCTGTCTTTCATGTTTCACTTCTAAAACCAGTTCAACCCGGGACAAGATTAACCAAACCACCTGACCCCATCCTAATAGATGGAGAACCTGAATTCGAGGTAAAAAACATCCTGGACTCTAAAATGGTTAAATCAAGACTTTTTTATTTAATCGACTGGAAGGGTTACGGACCACAAGAAAGGTCATGGTAACCTAGTGACCACATTCATGCTCCTCGATTAGTGAAAAAATTCCATCGGGACTTCCCAGACAAGCCAGGGCCAAGGGGAAGAAAAACTTTAGGAGGGGCCTTGGGGGGGGGGGGGTGCTGTCATGACACCTACCCCGGATCGAGTCCATCAGTCCAGGGAGCAGGCATCCAGATACTCATTAAAACCCCAAGAGCCCCGGCTGGGGGCTGTTTGGATGGCTCATCATAGAAATCAGTCCTGGCGCCATAGGCGCCAGGCTCATAGACTTTACTTACCTTATGCAGACCATACTGCAAATGAGTCCAAGCCAACGTGAGGCCTGGATGGGACTATTTTATTACAGGGACTATTTTTCACTCGGGTGTGGTTCTGGGGAACTTCTTACCTGGGACTACTTTGCAGGCTATTTAAACCACGCCCGAACAGCAGTCCGTGCTTTGCGTTATTCTGCATCCTGCAGCGTGACGCTCACCGTGTCTGCAAGTCAGCATCCAGTCTTCTGCCACGCCCGCTTCGAATCCGGAGCTCCTAGACAAAAGGCAAAGAAAGGAGAAGAGGTTAGATCACAGACATTATTTGATTCCTTACCTGATTCCAGACCCAGCACATCTCCGAGCCTGGAAAGGATATTATTTCAGCACGTGTCGCTTAGCCAGCAGCAGCGCCGCGTTATACTCACCAGTCCACCGCATTTTTCGACTCGGCGCTGCCTCCATCATTTTCTTCGTCGAAACCCAGCACCTGGGGGGAAAACAAAAGGAATAACAAGGTGAGCCGAGAAAACCAACAAGGACAATCTCTTTGCCACCATAGGCTTACCTGCTTTTCCACCGGAGGTATTATTCTTTAATTCGCTGCATCTTCCTATGCCGCACCTATAAAGGGAGAGAAAACAGCAAGTTAAACTCATGCAACTTTTACCGGACAGTGTTTGGTAATACAGACTCTTACCTGAACGCCATCAGCTGCCTCCAGGCAAAATTCTTTTGGACCCAGCTGCAACCTAACGAGGGAATGGAACAAGAGTGAACATCGGACATATTGAACTCTTTGAACTTTATAGACACTGGAGTCAATATTCCTCCGGAACTCCTCAAGTACCTTCAACCCAGTGAAGTAACTGGTATCTACGCCCCCCTGCATGCCAGGCAGGATGGAGAGCTCATCATTTAAAAACATAAGGTGAGGTTACCAAAAGGGAATATCGGAGGTGATTAGTGGGGAGAACGAGAACTGTTGGGGGGCCATCACTAAAGTCCACGGGTGGCTAAACCCCTTTCTCCACTTGCAGGAGAATACTTCTACAAGTCCAGCAGACAAGATTAGGCGGGTCAGTCCAGACTGTCATCTCTTCACTACGCATCACGTTGGTGGAGACCGCAGCTGGCCGGGTCTGATCGACGCCCCTGTGGGAACCAGGTGAGCGTAACAGTTTTATCATTTTCCTCCATATTTTGGAACCCTCTGCTTTCACACAAGTGCATTCCTCGATGCGGAAAACATTATTACTCACGCAGAACAATGTGCAAACGTGAAATGTCTCAAGTTAGAAGAAACTTTCTATCTTTCCGCACACAATAGAATCACACATTTGAACAGGGCAAAACTGGACATTTCTGTGATGGTTTACTATAGCACAACCTGTCATATGGTAAGTCATGGAGTAAATGATAGTAGTACCGGGGCATATGATGGCAACATCTGACAAAAGGAGAATGCCAAGAAAATGACTGTGCAATTTCTAAACAAAAGCTCAAACTCTGGACTTCACCAAAGCCTGTTTGCATTGTGGGGCCGACAATTGTTATCGCACACAATGGACTAGTAGGGATTTATTGCATGTCCTGTTGCAGGAGATGGAATGGTTTTAGGTTTGTGTAATTGTTATCTTGTATAAGTGTCACATGTGAGGTGGTTTTTGTATCTTATTATCAAGTTCTTGTGGGTGTTGTTTTTATAGAACTTATTTAGATTTATATTATGTTTAAATATGAATACAAATTTGCAATAAAATTGAATTTGTAATTTTATGAACAAGCAAATGGGTCAATTTTTTCAGGACAAAGCTGTAGGTTTCGAATAAGAATAAGAATCGAACAAAACTACCTGGCCTAGATATTTCAGTGAACAAAAAAAGTGAGCCAGATATGTGATGTCATCAGTGATGTAATCAATGACATTTGTGATGTCATCTTTGATATACTGGGTGTTAGTCTTAGCAGTGCACAGTGGTGGCGCGAGTTATGGTTGCTTAGCTTACCATAACTGGCAAATTTCAGATGTTTTTTGGTTTTACCTGTAACCATGACGTCCCTGTAACAACATTTTTCCATTGAATTTCATAGGTTTTTTTAGTGCAACTTAACCATAACATCCCCTTAACTAAGTTTTTTCATTGAATATATATATATATATATATATATATATGTATCTACATACTTCCATCTGATTTTTCCTCCTTTCTTTTCATTCTTCAGATGGTTCCTCTGCTCGATTTTCATCCGTCTCATCAATCAGTCACAAAGTGTGTCTTGGATGACAGCTATTCAACTGATTAATGTGGTCCCATTTTTCTTCTGTCTGTTCTCCTTTGGGGATGCAGATTTTATAGGCGACAGGTGAGATTTTGTCTACAATTTCAAAGGGGCCGCGTCAGGAATGGAGGGATTTCCGCTCCTTGCTGTGGTTCCTATGAAAATTGTACAAGTAGACCCTGTCTCCTTCTTGATATTCTTTTTTAGTAGTCTTTAAATCGTAGTGGGTTTTTATCCCCTCTGCAGATTTTTCAAGATTCTGCTTAGCGTACACAAAAGCATGCTGCAGGTGTTTTCTCAGATTTTAAATATATTTGTGTGTCATAGATGCGTTAAATAGTGTCTGTTCTTGTGTTCTGCACAGCAGATGCTGGGGCAGCACCATTTTTCGTCCAGTCATTACCTCGAATGGAGACATTTTGGTTGCAGAAGATGGTGTAGACCTGATGGCCATCAGGACAAGCGGTAGTCGGATGTCCCAACTAGGCCCAGAGTCTGCCACAAACTTCTTAAGAATGCTCACAATTGTCTTATTGTACCTCTCAACTCCCCCACTGGAGGAAAGGCGGTAGGCAATATGGAATTTTCTCTTTACCCCAAGTATCTCCCACATCTTTATCATCACCTCACTGGTGAAGTGACTCCCTCAGTCCGACTCAATTCTTTGGGGAAGGCTGAAAAGTGAGAAGATGAGGTTGATCATCAGGGCAGCTGCTGTTTCTTCCTTGCAATTCGGGGCCATGAGACATTCCAACCATTTGGTAAACAAACAAGTTACTGTTAACATGTACTTGTTTCCTCTAGAGGAGCGAATCACAGGCCCGATGAAATCTACTTGTAAATCTGACCAAGGCATTGTCATCCCCCCTTTTCTAGAGGGGAGCGCTCTGTGTGAGTAAACTTGGCTGAAATTGTGCACACACAAGACAACCCTTCAAATATTGGTTGAAGTCCTGACCCATGTGTGGCCAGTATGCAACCTCTCGCAATATTTCCAAAGTAGTATGAAACCCCTGATGACCGCTGTGGCCGCGTCATGGGCATGACTTAGCATCAGGCTTCGGAATGAGGTAGGGACCACCCACTGGTCACATCCAGATATGAATCTCAGGACCAACCAACAGTCTTGGATTCGGAACATTTTGGGAAACGTCATCAACACCAGGAGATCCTCTTTCCCGATGTAATCGGTTTTGGTTAGAGGAAAATTCACGGGGTCTTCAATGCTGATAACATTTCCCAATAATCAGATCTCCTTTTTGTGCCGTAATTAGATCAGCATCTGGGGTCTCCTTACTCCACTGGGGAGTTAAGAGTTCATTTTGGGCAAGTGTTTGGGAGCTGGTGACAGCAGCGACCTGGATTTCCCCCTACAGGGACTCAATCTCAAGGAGATCCCCATGGATGGCTCCGGTTTTGGCCAACTGGTCAGCAAGGTCATTTCCAGTTTTGTCTGGTCCCTCTATTCTGGAATGACCCTTGATCTTCTTCCAGTAGATGGTCATCTTGTTAGAGGTGACCAGATCATCAATAGATTTTATTAGTTTGCCATGCTTGAGTGGTTTATTGGTTGCACACAACATTCCTTCGGTTTTCCAATTAATCAGGTGCTCCACAAACCCGTTCCAGACATAATCCAAATCAGTGATTATGACTCGTTCGTGGAGTCGGTGTTGCACAGCAGTAAGGATGGCCTGATGAACCACCATCAACTCCATCACCTGACTACTTAGAGGACTGATCTTGTACCCGGCGGAGGGCTCCGAGGCATTATTCACCCAGGCATTCCCAATGCTGGCCACCAGTTCCTTTTCCCCATTGTTATGAACATGATAGGAGCACTCGTCCACATAAACTGTGGGCATCCCCTGTCACGTGTCTTTTTCATAGACCTTGTGCAGGGAATTCAGATACGCATCCAAGTTGTCTTGTGTTTTGAGACTTTTGTCCTCGAGACAGTTTTCTCAAGCACAATCATGCATGTCAGCTAACTTTGCGCGAGGGGACTCTTCTTGTTTTGGCCATATCTGACCTCCACAGGAAAGCCTTGCATGTTCAGAATCCAAGAAGTATTTCTGGAATTACTCACGTTCCCTACCCAGATTCTGTCACTTTGGAGGTATTGCAAAGGCTGCTGAGGAGTCTCGACGATGATGTGCTCCCCTGGATAAACCGGTGGACATTTTTCAATGCCCACACCGTTGTCAGGAGTGCCTTCTCGCAATCATTGAATTTTTCCTCCACAGAGGATAAAGTCTTACTCACATAGGAGATTACTTTATTGACCTTTTCATGCTTCTGGTCTAATACTGCTGTTAAGCACATATTTGAGAACCCTGTCTCCAAGAAGAACTCCTTGTTTTTGATGGGGTAAGCTAGACAAGGCGCTTGTGAGAGGCTTCTTTTCAGTTGTTTCACTGCCTCGGCTTGCTCTGGACCCCACTCCCACTTGACCCCGGCCTTTAATAAATGGACCATGGGTCTCGTGACCTCTGCGTAGTCCTCTATGAACTTTCTACTGTAATTAGTCAGTCCAAGAAGGCTCCTTAGTTTCAATTTTAGTAGTGCTTCTACCTTTTTCACCTGGGGACAGAGACCCTCAGGGGTGATTTCATGCCCTAAGAAATTCACCCGGGTCCAACACCACTGCGCCTTTTGGAAGGACAACTTCGCTTCAACTTCCTTCAACTGGGTCAGAACATAAAAGATTTCCGATATGTGTTCCTCGGCAGTTGAGCTTTTAATTAGGACATCATCCACATTGGCCAGGTTTCCCCTTTCACCCAAGACGGGCATGACCTTGTGCAGAAATATGTTAAATTCATTGCCAGAGTTTATATATCCAAAGGGAGTTCGGGTCCATGTGTACTGCTGCCCACCAAAGGTAAAGGCCAGCTTGTACTGGTCATCCCTACTAACAGGTACTGTCCAGTATCCATTGCTCAGGTCTATGGCGGTATACACATTTGACCCTTGGATCTGCGCCAGTCCCTGGTCAATGTAGGGACGAGGCCATCAGGACATGTGGACCCATTTGTTCAACTCCCTAAGGTCTGCACATAGTCTCTGTTTACCATTAGGTTTTAGTGTCCCCAGAACCGGATTCTTAAAGGTACTGTGGACTGGACAAATTATCCCATGGGACTCTAGGTTCTTTATGATGTCCGTGAGTGACTCCATAGATGCGAGAGGCAACCGATACTGCTTCACAAATACGGGAGTCATGCCAGGGTCTGTGGGTATGGATGTAGAATTTATCTCGTCCATAGCAAATATTTCTTGAAAATCTAAAAACACCTGCTTCAGCTTTTGCTTTTGCTCATTGGTCTCACAGGCATCAGCAAGGTTGACCCATTCCTCAACCATCTGTCTGAAGCCTGGAAAGACCTCAGATTTTGCAATCTCCGCTGTATCCTCCAGCTGCATGGAGAGATCTCTGGTTATGGTGTTGTCAAGACTTGATGGTCGTGTAGCCGATGAAACCTCCGTCCCCAAGTACCACTCGAGCAAACAAGAAATTACTGCCCGAGCAGTCCTTGAGGCCACAGGTGGTGATCTTCGTCAGCCGCAACCAGGAATGCCTGAAGATGCCGGAAGGTGCCCCCTATGACCACTGTAAGGCAAACACGAAGTTAGGTCATAAACACAGAAGCCCAGACTTGTATACGAATGTGTAATAAGTCTAGAATAAGGCTTACCCTTAGGAGTTGGTCGGGACTTAATAATGGTGTAAAGATGTTTGTCGGAGGCAGCCGGCAAGGGTGACGACCAGATGACAGGTTGGTAAAGCACTTAGCATGAATGAAATCACCACCTTACGTAGAAGCCAGAAAACCTAAGTCAATCAGTTGAAAAGTGCGTAATCCAAGAACATAGTTCATAACAAAAGGGCAATCCAAATAGCAATCCAGGGACGGAAATGTGGTTGAATCCAGTAGAAAATAGTTCCAAACAACGGTAACGTGAAGGAAGAAGCCAAAATCAGAGTCCAAGATCAATCCGAGGTCAGTGGTAGTAATCTTTGGAATTGGGAGTTTACAGGCCTATTTCCCACTTATCAACCAATTTAAATGTGGGAATGGTCTGATCTTTTGGGAGTTTCCTGAACATCGCTCCGCTGATTAAGCTTTTTCCATTATTCAGACATACTGTGGCGAGAACAGGCTCCCCCCCTCATTTACCTGAATGGAGAGGAAGACCTGTTCACCCTTTTTCTGAATATCAGCCAAGCTTTGAGCTGGTTTTCATCACTTTTTATCATGGGATCTGGGTTTACCTCAAATTGTGGATCAGTATAAAATTGGACGGTATTTCCTTCCAGTGTGGAATGTCACTTAGAACTGGAAGGAAGGTTAATTTTCAGGAATGGTCAAGGGTTGCCATCACCAGTTTGTTGTCCTACAGCAATTACCGTGATGTCGGGGACTTGATTGTAACTAAAACGGAACTCAATTTTGTCAGACCGCTGCTAAACAATGTGGCATGTGCCATTTAGGCTTACATAGTTGGTTATCTGTTTTAAATTTATTGGCTGGTTAGTCTGGGTCCAGAGGATCTTGTTTACACAGTCTATCAGTGGTAACAACCTCTGAAGGAGGTCATTCCCTAAGACACAGGGGGTTCCCTCTGGAGTAACGACTATGACCGGATGTTTCACCTTGTGTCGCCCAATTTTGATCTCCAGATCTGCAGTCCCCTCGACGGGAATGTCATTCACGTCAAAGTTCTGGAGTTGTCAAGGAAGAGTTGTGAGGGGAATTTGGTGACTCTCCCCCCTTCCTGAATTGATTTGCTCAAATGCTTTTTTAGACAGGAGGGTGGCTTGGGATCCGGTATCCACCAGTGCCATAAATGCACACTGCCCTTGCATCCGGACGGGGGCATAAAACCTACCTTCTTTCTCCTCCAGGGGGCAAAGGAAATTGGCATTTTGTGCCAGCTGGGCAGTTAATTTCTTTATTTTGGACTCTGGGATCTTGGGCAATTTTCTGTGGCAGAGTTCGGGAACCTGTAAATAATATTTGGCATTCTGAGATTTGGGGAGTTTTGCAATCCCCTTTTTCCCCTAATCCTGTGCTGTAACCCTTTTACTAGAGACAGTCACTTGAACTGGTTTGGGGGGCGGATCCCTAATTTATTGCTGAGTTCTCAGGATGACACTTCTGGGATTCAGAGATAGGCGGTTCTAGGTCAGTCCACATACCTACCCAGTCTGAGTTATGGTCTTTTGAGACCCATTTTTCTTTGGGAGGAATCCCCCCATCCTTGAAAGTAAAGACTTTCTACCCAGAATCCTCCAGGGATTCTTCCCCTTCAAACTGGAGGACGCAAACCTTCTCCACAATATGGGTCTTTGTCCCTTGGTTTCTCCTACTACCTTCTGTTCCCTAGGTTTCAGCTTTTCGGGGGTAGGCGATTTGGGTTCAGGTTCAGAGGTTTCTCGGGGCTTTTCACAGGTGAGTAAGGAAGCTTCCTCTATGGCTTTGCATCCCTCTTCCTCCCGTCATTGTTCTGGGGTGCCAGACCCTGGGTTCAAACTGTTCTGAGCAGCCATGTTCATCTGAGGGCTCTGCTGAGCCCTCAACACACGACTCAGGACTTGGGTCAAACTCTGGACCTGGTGCTCCAGTTGTGACACCCTCTGTGGTTGATAAGGGGGTCTTGAGTCAAATCTTTGCTGCTCTTGGGAAGGGTAACTGTCCCTTCTCCCAGGGTAACTTTGATGTGGAAGGTTTCCCTGTTAGCCCTCCATTCTTGGTCTCCCTTCTCCCTGATTTGGTAGTCTAGACTCCTGAAAGCGGGTTGAGAAAGGAGGGTTGTTCTGTATGTTGGGGTTTGGAGGGTATCTGGGGAAGAAATTTAATCTAGAGCATGGAAGATTACTCCCCTCCTGAAGGAAGTTTGGAGGGAATTCTCCTGGGGTCGTACTCACATGATTGGATCCCCCCTGAGCTGGGGGAGTCCATACGTACCCCAAGATGGGTGGGTTCCCTTTGTACCTCAGGCCGATGTAGGTGGCAGAGTCAGGTGACACAGTTGTGGGGTACCTTGCCTGGTTACCACTGCTTGGCACTGGTCAGAGGGTCTTCTTTGCCTCTGGTTTGGTTGGTTAGTGGGAGGTGTATTTTTAGGCCCTCCTATCTCTAGGTCCAAGATGGGGGTAACCTTAACCTCTGCCACCTTGGCAGCAGTGGGGGTGTTGGTTGGTTTGAGATTTTTGGGGGGATTCTTGTTTCTACTGGCTTTTCGGCCTCATAGATCCTGGTAGCTTTCTCTATTACCCAGTCCAGGGTACTTTCTTCATGGAAGTCCCTAACCAGTTGTGTCATAATATATTTAGGGTGTGCATGGAAATAGGTATTGATGAACTCCCTACTGTTTGTGCGCACCCGCCTATTGGTTTGTGCAAATGCACACTTCAATTCTTGCACAAATTCCCTCGGGCCTGATCCTCTCAGCACTGCAGGTTGTAGGCCACCTTGCAAGCCTCCTGGGTGTTTTGGTGCATGGAGAAGTGCTTTAAGAGGGCCGCCTTATAGGTAGCCCACCTTGAATGATTCTGATCCTCCAGCCCAGCAAAGAAGCTGGAGTATTTTGGGGAGAATGTCCATTTGGCAAACTCCATAGAATTCTGGTCATTGTTAATGTGAAATGACATCATCATCTGGTCATACAGCTCCAGATGCTCCCAGACTGAGTACTTGGCATTTTTATGGTACAAGGCCATGAAGTTTCTAATGGCTTTTATTTGTCTATTGGGGTCTTTCACCAAAATTCTTTTTTGTTTGGCAGCCTTCTTTTTCCACTACACCTCAGTCCATTCACCCTCAGACTCTATAGCTGCTGCTATTTGGAGTCCTATCCCTATCCTCTAGGCGCTCCCTGATTCTTGGAGACTGAAATTCTTTCCCAGAATGATGGGGCCTAGTATCTTCTCCCCTGTTGTATTGTGGGCTCTCTGGATCACTTCCCTTGGACTCCCTCTTTCGCACAGGGGAGTACTCATCTGACTCCTCCCATCTTCCGGGGTTGGTGGAGAACTCCTCCCACCACCCTGATTGGGTGGAGGTTTTCAAGATGCTCTTTTGGGGCCTAAACTCAGACTCCTTTTTATCTGCAAAGTGGACCAGGTGGTTCCTTTGTAGCTGATGTTTCTTCAGTCTAACTCCCTGATTTACTCTTCATAGAAGTCTTCCTGGTCAGATACATCGGCCACATATTCTTGAACATAAACAGGGATGCACGCCCATCAATCCCTGATGGGCGCTGGTGTGCCGGCTCAATAATGCTGGGCCTAATTGAGTCTGGCTGCCTCATGGTTCCCGGTTCCTGTGAACCTGTGGACATGAAGTTAGCAGCGCCTTGCGCATATAGGGTGGTAAGTTGGCTTGAGGCCTTTGGTACAGAGGGCATCACACTGTGATCAGGGGTTGCACCCCCACTCTCTAACTGTTCGGGGGTTCCTCAAGTCCTTATTAAATCTACCACACTCTTTTTCTAACCTCTCAAATTTCTCTTTCTCAGCTCCTTCATTTCTTGATAGTATGCAAAGGCCTGAGCCTTGTCTTCTGCTATCAGGACTTGACTGACTTCTATGACCTTCCCTTGTGCTAGTACTTGGCTCTGGAGAACCCTGTTCTCATAAGAAAGGGCCTCATTTTCTTTCTGTGCTTCTTGTATTGTCTGGGAGTACTCAGACCATCTCCTCACTCTGCGCATCTTTGGTCTGTATTGTCTGTTCTAGATCACATTATATTTGTCTTATATGCCCCATTCATTTTTCATTCTCTAATTTTATGTTAGTCAGCTCCTGAAAACATGACTCACTGTTCTCCAGGTCTGTCTTTAATTTGCACCCTTCCTGGCATAGGGCATCTTTTTCCTGATACAGGGTGCCAATCTGTTCAGCAGGTTATCTCTCTGTTGTTTTATAGCACCCAATTTCTGGCTCTCCTGGTAAAATTCTGCTTGGGAATGGACCTCTTTAATGATTAACTTGCTATTCTCCTCTTCCAATTGCTTGATCTGATTTTGTAAAGTGCACATATCTTCTAACCAGGCTCTATTGTACATCACTTGTTGACTCAATTTTAGTTGATTGTCTTTCAGGGAATCAACCCTTTCTTGGCACACCTCTGTTAGTGCAGATAATTGGGACTCCTGCTCGGAATTATTTTGTTGCTGTACTGCCAACTCCTCCTTTAGTTGCTTGATGAGGTTTTCTAATTGTAACTCAGAATTTTGGTCTCTCGTATTTTCTCCTCTACTTGCCTTAACTCACTCTGTGTTTGATTTAAAAGCTCAGACTGATTTTTCACAGAGGTTACACTTTCCTGGTACCTTTCTTCCATGACTATCATATTGAAGTACATGTATGCAGTGAGTTGGGCCGTTTTCATTTGTTCATCTTTGACGTTCTGCGTCATATAGAAGTCAGTCAGGGTTTGATACAACAGGCCATTGTCCTGCCACACATCCATATTCATAGTGATCACCTCTTGCATCATTCTAGATTGCCAGGCTTTATCTTTTTGTTCTGCCCATTCCCCTTTAATGAACAATTTGGATAGGAGTTGCTCTCTAGCCATATTCATTTCTACGGTGCTCATTATGAAAAGTGTTCTTCCTTTGGTTATATATGCAAGGGCAAAATCTCCACCACCCTCCTGCCTAGTTTATGGTTGCAATATTTTATTTTGAGACACAGGCCTGATACCTAGGGTACAAGTTTTTGGATGGCGCCTTTACAATGCAACCCAGCTTCCTAGCCAATAGAAGTAGCACTACCTTCAACGGGTTAGTCGGCTGTGTTGCACTGTCACGGTTGAAAACCCGTATCTCAATCCCAGCACGAGCCCCCAATTTGTCACGGTTTTATTACATGGCACACTCCAACCAGGGACTCCTTCCCCGACAATGAATGTGGCGTACAATAAAGCGCTTTTTATTTTTAATAAACCATAGGTTCTTTTTCTTTTGAGTAGGCCTCCAACCCGTCTCACACCCAACCTCCACAAGCCCCCTGTGTCACAATGGACCAGGAATCAGGCAGGTATGTATCAATAAGATATTTATTAATTTAATATTTAATGCAAACGGAAAATCAAACAATTTCACAGCCACCAATGTTGTGGTAACACAAATGCACTAATTTCTACAAAACAATTAGGTTAACATATCCTGTTACAATTCACACAATCTTTAATGGCAACACAGAAAAAAACTATTTTACAAAGAGATAACACCAACGGTTTAGCACTCCCACCTGCAACACCCACCCCCAATCATCAGCTAACTTCATTCTTTTGAATGGAAGGCAGTGGGAAGGAGTAGGAATAGAGAGAAAATCGGATTTGGGGTAAAGCCCGCCACCCCAAGATGGGAAGTCAGCAAAGAAAGTGAAAACCCATTTTTGGAGTAAAATGGCAGAGTGGGATTTTGATTATTACTCACAACTGCTAGGGGACAGAATGAAAGGAAATGTGTGTTGCTTACACTTGAAGAGATAAGGAAGCTTAAATAATACTACACCAGGGCAAAGTAGAAATGAAATGGGAAAATCGGTATTAGGAGAAAGCAAATGAAAAAGGGAAACATACAATGGCAAATGAAAATTCGGTTTACACTGGATTTACAATGACTGGCAGCTCAGGGAAAGGGTTTAGCTCAGAAGAGGAAAATAGTTTTTCAAGGACAGAGGCACATAACAGATTGACTTGTAGACAAAAGGGATTGCGCTCAATGGGACTACGGTATGGGGTTTTAATAGGACAGATGCAAATAGGAATTTGTGGGGTGATGCACTCAATACACAGACAACCCCGGTTTTCAGTTTCAAGGAGACTAAATGTTTTGTGGCAACACTTTAATGACTATAATAATTAAATAAAGAGCCCAGGGACAAGGTGGTTAATTTCTAATTTCAACCATCTTGTACCGTGAATTTCAATGGGGGAATTAATTGATTTACTTAAAAATATGCTAAGGATTTACACAGACACTGAGAGGTTTTTAAAAGGGAATATGCTTACATACACAGGCTGAACACAGCTTCTTCTATGGTAAGGTGACTGAATTACACTAGCAATGTGGGGTTTTAAATGGGGGAATTATTGGGTCCAATGGTACAAGAGGAAGGGCTTATACAACTAAGGGCTAGGGTTATTTGGTACTTACACAGTAAGCCTTGGTCTGGTCACTGCACTCTCAAAGATGGTAAGGTACAGCCGCCTTCTCTCTGTCCTCCCCCTGTCTCCCCGGATTTTTGTGTGTGTGTGTGTCTGTCCTCTGACTTAGTACAGTCCCCCTTATGTAGCATAAAGGACATCACTCACTTTAAAATCTAGGGGGAGTACTCTGTAATTATCCCTACCAATCGGATAGGACAGTTTACCATTCCTCTCTCCACCCCTGGCATGACTGGTTCAAGGGAAGAGAGTACCATCGGTATGTTTGTATTTGTTTCTATTCTTTGTTCTCTGGGCCACTTTTTGACAAAAATCAGTTATGCCTCATAGCTTCATAATTCTATTAGACCCTGCTATATGCATAACATATTTGGTTTTCATTGGTCATAGGGAATTAGGTAAGCCAATCGCCAAGTCCATATGATGTAGCCTGTCCCGGTGGCACATGTTTGTCCTTTTCACAAAATGTATAACAGTCATAACTCTGCAAATGATCAAGCATGTTCATAAATTCATTTGCCATCTTTCCTCCAACTGTCATATTTGTCCTATTTTTAGATCAGCCAGAAAACCATTCTAACTGGCCATTTCAGTCTCCAAAGTCCTAGAAAAATGCACTTTATCTCTTTAAAACCGCCTGGAGATTACATAAAAACATAGCATAAAACAAAATGATTTCTCATTTTAATTGCTGCTAAAGAAGCCTAAAAATGATATCAGTCCTTTAATGTCAATTGGGAGGATCTGTCCCCCTCTGTGGGAGGGGCAGTGCATCCCCCACAGCCGGTGACCAGAGATTTGTATGCCCCCTTGGAAGTTGTCAATGTGTTCTTGGTAGCAGGTGCAGGAAGGAGCTCACAGCACCTAGTCAACCTTTAGCCACACTGCTTTCTTTGAAATCCCTGAACCTCTGCCTTTAAGTGTAGCAGAGCAGGGAATTATGATGCCCTCAGTAACATCACATTTGACTGCGGGATGGTTTATTGGTAGGTGCGACTTCCAGTGGGAAGCAGGGCTTTTAATTGTGAAGTTTCCTGCCTTAGCCCAAACTGGTTTTTCCGGTATTCTGTGCCTCTTCAAAGGTGACTGAAGTCTTGTGGGTGGAAACATAATGTACATTGCTTTAGTCAACCCCCCCCCCCTCACATCTTATTTCCCTGACATTTCTGTGCGAGCAGTGCTACCTTTTCATGGTGGCCTTTTAAAGTAATTTTTCTTTTTCACACGTGTGCAACCTATTTTTTTTCATTTAATGTTTGAAATCCTGTCTTGTCTCTCACTGGATTCTTTAATTTCTCCTTTTTGAGCAAGTTTGCATTTGCTGTTGGTCCATTGATAATGAGGGGTAGGTCCCCTTCCACACGCTTCTCTAATTTGTCATGAACAAAAGAAAAAGCCAAGCTGTTTTTCGTTTGCAGTGTTTCAACGACTGCTGTTCAAGTGAAATGGAAAGCAAAAGCTGTGTCTGGTTGTGGTGTCGAAAAGTTTGCCCCTCATGTGAATTAAAAGTACAACAAGGGCGTATTTAAATTTTTGATGCAGTATATAACTTCTTGTCATTCAAGAGAAATAAAAGCAATGCAGGGCCGCTTTTGGATGCAATGCATAACATCTTGTCATTTAGGTGAAATGAAAGCAACGCGGGCCGTTTTTAGGTTACAGTGTTCAACTGCTATCCACTCATGTGACAGGGGATGCAAAGCACGGCCATTTTTGGTGGAAGTGTTTAATGAGGTTTTTCAGATGAAAAGAATTTGTGTTTAGGGCCTTTAAATGCACCCCAAAATATTATTGACACCAGTTAACAAGTGAAAAATGGCTCCTGATCCTCTCCTAATATCCAAAAGGGCTGAGAGGACCCCATTCCACTTATCAGGGGACCTGCCACATTCAAACGTCTTAGCAACTTACAATTGTCAAAAGCCAGCACAGGTACAGCTATGACCTCACACAGGATCCATGATGTGTAATGAGGCTGTCTGCAACTCCATTCACAGGTTGAACCAGTTTTAAGCACACAATGAGGCTACTTGCCGGGCTATGGTCAGAACCCACAAAGGGGATGCCCATACATGGCCAGATCCTACCCGTGCCATGGACGAAGGTGGTCAAAGGGTCAGTGGAACAAAAAGACAAGGCTTAAACAACATGGCCTGCCATTTTGAACACTTGAGTGCACAATATGCAGTCTTTTTCTATGTATTTATATGTATTGATTTATAATGCGCCGACAAAAGACAACAGAATTACAGGACAGGGACAACATTACAGTGGAAATATGTGTCAAAAACAAAAGGTGCTCAGGAGTGCACCAAAAAAGATAAAAATAAAGTAACCATTGTCACCAGCTTGTCTTGGGATTCACTTAGTATGGGAAACACACCTATGCTGCAAACAAAATGGGGGAAACAAGGTTGCCCTGCACTACTCTCCTGAGGGGAAGTGGTAATGCTACAATAGACCTAAATATAGGAGAGGGTCCACCTGCACTGATAGCCTTAATGACTGTCCAATGCCCCCAAATATAACTGAATTAAACTAGTGAATGAGGTTTTAAATGCCCTCCACCCAAATATTGGGCCAGGGTCTCAAAACAGCCAGCTGACGTGCTGAGGGTCCCATTGATGTGGATGGGAAATCTGCAAAAAGAAAAGGATTCTCTAACAGGAATTCACAGGCAAAATGGCATTAGCATCCTTTAAACAGCAATGGTAATTGAATGGACAATTACAATTTAAGGTTCATCCTAAACAAAAAAAGAAAAGTGAATAAAACCAGCTTATGGTCATGTACGTATAGTAGGTAGAGATATAAAAATGGGCATAGGAGACTGAGTGAGACTAAACAAATGGGTGGTCTTGAAAGGACTGACAGGAACATTATAGAGATGCTGAAGGGAGAGCATCAGTGTAGAGTATCCAGATATGGATGCAGAGACGTGTTTATGGGAGGGCAAAAGGGGCACTTGTCCAGGGCCCCCACCTTGGAGGGGGGCCCCACAAGGCTGCCTGATCTAAAGAATATGATTCCATTGTTCACCAGACGTACATAGCACATGTCAGGTTATTATATGGCATGCTGCTGAGGCTCTAAACCTATTGCCTTTCTGTTTTGACAACGACATTCTGTGTTGATAAATTCATCAATGAATGTTTTCTGTGTTCACTGTGGTATGCATAGTATGTGTGTTCCTTATGGCACAACTCCTGTAGCATTCTTTCCTTCCTTAGGGAATTATGCTGATCATGTGCAATAGCCGAAGTTGAAATTCATATTGATATATTGAGTGCAACAATGATTCAGAAGTTAGTTCAGTTTGTTAAGAACTCATTGCAGAGATATGTGTTAATTTGCAAGATTAGAATAGCACATTCCATAAAGACTGGCTGAGCCTTTCCTATATTTGAAGTTTATAAACCTGCATGCATATGTACTTGGTTTTGCAACACAACAGGTGCTTTATCAGCAATGTACCTGCACCAGATAGGAGTTGCTATAAAAACTAACATGGCATCTGTATGATGAGGGGCTAGAAATTGGTTTGTTCACATGGGGTGTTGTAAAACGTAGGCAATCACCTCCAATGATGAGCTTAAACGTTTGTACCAAGTGGTAAATGCGTATCCAAATTCAAGACTGTGGAATCAAAGTGTTCCTGCTTGTATCCTGGCTTTTCCAGGCAACGATACAGTGATCCTGGTCAAATCATGTAATATCTCTTCTATTACTGTGCTGTCGTCTTTGATGTTTGCCTTCTCACATGCTGTGGTGGCATCGTTTAGCCCATCAACAGTGGACCAAGTGTATGAAAAGTAATAGTGGAACTATGTTCCCTGCTGTCCTGCCCCCACACCCCACAAACCCCATCACCAAGCTCTGTCCCACGTGCAATATAATCCCCCAAATAAATGTGCCTGCTGTTTAAGGGAACATTCAGTGCAAGGCAGTGCAAGCTCCAACTTCTTCCTACACTTCCTTTCCGGAATGGTTTCTTTTTAAAATAAAAGTATAGGAACAGTAAATCTTAATTTTAAAAAATGTAGAGGAACAGTGCTCCCAACCGCTCCTGCTCACTTCGACCACTGGCCATTAGTTAATCTTTTTTCTTACGTAGGCCATTTGAGTGGAAGGGGTGGGAGACAGAACGGAGCGGACTCGATGTTGCAGGCCTCAGGCAAGCATATTTCAAGGTATGCTCGTTTGACCCAAACATGGTTTGCATTTTTGTAAAAGTCAAAGATTTTTCTGCACATTTATAAATTACAATCACAAATCAGTGTTTTGGAAGTAGTTAATGCTTTAAAATACAAAATACAACCCCAGATTAAATCTGTTAAATCACATCAATTGGTATGCTGGTACTTACAAACTTCCCTTGGGGATGGAAAGAATGAAGCTAGAATCATTGCCATTTTGCTTAACACCCTTCTATAATATTTAGTTTTTAAAAATGTTCATGTTTGGTAACGTGATTTGTGTACGTTCCAAGTCAGTTTTATAAAATTTGATTATTTTAGTTCATGGTAAGAACCGTAAAAGAAAGCGTTCAAATGCAGAAATTGCACAGTTGCCGCACATCACAGCTTCACCCTTTAACCAATGTGTGATCCTGGGCATCTCATTCAATCTTGTATTGCCTAACCTCTCACAATTCCCAGTCCCTAAATCTTTCAAAATTGTGAGCCCTGCAGAGTGACTTCCTTTTCAGGATATGATCTTCAAAAAAGATGCACTTGTGGTTTCACTGGCTACAGTGTTGCTTGCACTATAATAGTGAGCATTGATAAATTGCACACTACAGGCACATGTTTATTTGATCTCTAATGAAAAAACTATTTGAAAACAATGTCTCAGTCTGTCTTGATACAGACACCATCCTGGTAGCTTCTAATCTGCATTCACTATCCATGCTATGGTTTGTGTAGCTTTCTGCTTCCCTCCAATTGGTCTCCTCTATTAATGCTTGAGCACTTTTGCATTCTATAAGGCAGATGATGGGAGTTTCTATTCTGGGTTACATGTACCTTTTACATACGGTCCTGCATTAATACTACAGGCTGCATACCTTCCTGGATGTTATACTAGAACAGATGTAACCTCTTAGTAGACTGCTAATGTTGGCCTTCAAATGCTACTTGTTTATCATTCTGATTAGAGCAAGAATGAAGAGGGTAAGGGACTTAAAGGAAGTAAACATGCTTATTTTGAATCACTTCATTTCTTTGGTTTGGTGGAGGGGGACCCAAAGATGACCGTGCCCAAGGCCCCAAAAGTGCTTAAGATGGCCCTGTAGGGATGTGAGGGCAAAAGTCTAAAACAGCACTATTGAGGCAAGGTCTGGGCAATTTTACTGTTTTCCTGCTTCCCAGACAAAAACATCACCAGCAATCGAACTTAGTTAGGGTGCACAAAAAGTGTCCATCCTCTCTGGTAGTATCCTTGCAACATTGGGTGGTGGTAGTTCGTTGTGCAAGATTCTAGTGAGGTGCCTCCTACTATAACCTAAAGTTGCTCCCGCATCATGCAAGTGCCCAGAACCAAGTTGAACAGCCCAACGTTCTGTCCAATGAGAGTGAGTTGGGTATGGAGTTGGGTATGGATCGTGCATAGATATGGGCATGGTCTGTGTTGCCAAAACAAGATATGGATGGATGTTTGATGCTGTCTCACTTCGACTTTAAATACACACCTGAGCAAATGTGCGAGACAATATCCAGGAAAGTTTGAATGTGGTGAGGCCAATGTCTGGTATCTGCCAGATGCTTGAAATTGCTTTCCTTTATGCCATGGGGGACTGCAAACAAAGATGTTTAAACCAGGCCTGCAGACGAATTCGGAGACACAAAATAATCAACCTGAAGTCAACCGGTTTGGAAGCTCTGCTGGACAAGCATCCTTCCAAAAACGTTCTGAAGGAAACGTTCTATCGGTATTTGAGACCAGGGGAGCCAGGCCATGCGCAGTGCTCTCTTCTTTTAATACAAGATGTACGGATAAGTCATTGGCTCAAAGAAAGTTCTCACCCGTGATCCCTGCTGCATGAAACTTTGCAGGCATGTCACAAAGAGGCAGGAGCAATGCATCAAAGAGCTGTGGTAACCAGCAGCTGAAGCCTATGGTTATTAACAAACCGAACTGATCTTCACTGAATTGGTTGATCTCAGACCTGGTGCCCTTGGGAAGCCTTGCATGGGTTGGTCACCATACTGGCCCTTGCGATAAACAGGTGAGTGATCCTAGCAAGCAATCTAGTAATTAGAAGAGACAGCAGTTTCATGCCCATCGACTGCACTGTCATTACTGTGCAGTGTTCTTCACTTCCCTGCTACTCCTGTGAGGAGATGTTTGGGTCACAGCAAGAGAGTGGTACCGAGCCTGCTGAGCACTGTAAGCAACTGGTTAGTGTGGAAAAGACACTGGGGGTCATTACGAGTTTGGAGGTAGCCAGCACCATAGCTGCCTCCAAACCCATGTCCGGGTCTGTGGTGTCGGAATGGGGACTTAAGTCCCCATTCCGAAAACCATTCCCATTCCGATTCGAGCCCCCATAGGGATCAATGGGAATGGGGAAGGAGCTAATAACGGGCCTGTAAATTGCGGCCCCGTTATTAGCTCCCTGGTCCCTTAATGGGCCCTAGTGGGACCCGCTAAGGGACCTCGGAATGCAGCGGTAGGGGGTTAACGGCACCAGCATCCTTACCGGTGCTGTTAACTCCCTACTGCCGTACTCGTAATGACCCCCACTACTTTCCATGTTCAACTTGTATCACCTCTGTGTCCACCTCACACTATTTCTCTAGTTCGTACATAAATTGTATCTATTTGTATTACACCTTTGCATGGAAGTTAGTCTAACTTGACTCACTCATGTCAGCCCTGCTCCCCTCCCATGAGTTATAAACTGGCTTTGATTTCTTAACCACAGCTGGTGAGCACAAGTGAACGCTTACAGGAGACCCAGTTTGCCTGGATTAGCATGTCATCTCACACTATGAAAACAGTGCTAAGAGAAATCATCCCCGAATGCAGTTAATAGCAAGCACAGATAGATTATTCAGTAAGAAGTAACCTTTACATACACGTACAGTGAAAATACATCGCAGGAAACCGGAAGTGTATCAGGACACTTGATCATACACGAACGTAGGGAGGGGAGGCAGAATGAGAGTTTGGGACAGGAAGAGGAGGCGCTGATTAGGAGGAATGTGTCTAAGTCAATACATTGGCTGTGACGGAACAGTGGGAATTCATGTTTGGATATGTCAACTTTATTGAGAGAGATAATTTTATGAATACATGTTTTTTTTCAAAATTAAGTGAAATCTGTTTCTGACAGTGGTAAGATCAATTTGGTGAGGAATGATAGTCCTCCACTCCTGTAAGATGTGTATTTGAAAAGGTTAGGCTTGAGATTTCCATTAAAAAAAATGATGACAGCATGCAGAATCCGGAGCTCTGGATGAAGAGGGCGAGCCAGAGAAAGATTCCTTTAGTGGTTGTTGTCTTTAAATTCTAGACTTCCAAATCAAACCCCTTTTGGCTGTAGAAATCATGGCATCCCTAGTAAGGTAACTTTATTGGTCGGGTGTTCATGATGTGCAGGGCATTATTGAGCAGGCATGTTATCTTGAGGATACAACCGTCTTCAAGGAGGATCCATTGTAGAGAGATTCCAAATGGGTGATTTGATTGTACAGTGCCAGAGATCCAAGAGATCATAAATTGTTCATTGATGATGAGGCCGTAAGTCGAGACCTTGCGAGGTAACCACAGAGCTTTAGCTGGGTTTGAAATAGTATCTCGAAAGGTGTGTGGTGGGTTTGTACAATACCAATTTAATGATATTTGGCCTTGTTTCAACAATATGGGTGTTTAAATTGGAGGACGTAATAATGTAGGTGTGCAAACGTTCCTGGGATACCCCTTTCTCACCAGCCTACACTGTATATGTTCTTCTCACCATTCCAGCCCTTCGCCTTCTGCCAGACTAACTCTGCAGTAACCCGCAGCTTTCCCCAAATAATCCAACAGGGAGAAAGGCAGCAAAGGAAAAGACAACGTTTATTTTCCTACAGCTGGATAATTTTACCCAATGAAACTCATACAGAAAAGTCAGTAAGATGCATTTAGTTTTTTTACATTAACAATGTGCATCTTTGGTGCATGGTATTACAGTGCCAACCAAGCCGGGTGTAATGCTGCTCAGTCCACGCAGCTGACAGAGACCACTTCCTTTTCAGGAGTTTTCCAGCCACGTAATGGTACCAAAAGAGCAGACTCAGCAGTCACGTGGTGGACATCCCGGTTCTCAGGCATCCAAACTCGTCTTAATGATCTAATGCAGGGAATGTAGATAGGCAAACCTGTGCCTCGGACGTTCCTTACTTCACCCTCGCACAGCCGTTTGGTCACCCGGGCGCTTGCCAACCAATCAGTATTTGACCAACACAACGACTTCCTAGCAAGGTTGCAACTCCTATGTCATTGCCACAATGATGTCTGCCGTTATGCACTGTCCAAGATTCGTGTGCGTCCACGGACTTAAAGTAAAATGCCACCAGTTCCTCAACTTCCAAAGGATGTTTTTACATCTCATTGAAGTCCATATTCAGTTTAATTTTGCTACATTCTGTGTTGGAGTGATAGCAACAATGGATTCCTAATATAAGTGGTGTTAAAAGCATAGATCAACTGTATTTTATTTATCTCTAATAAACTTTCATTCTCCAAAAAGATAGTATTTGAGTTTGGAAGCACACTAACCCCTGAACTTTACAGCTGGACATTTGAATCTATTTGTGCTTGATCCCAGTGAAATCCGTACAATATCAATAACTTACTTGATCAGAAACAATGTATCATTCAACCAGCCGCGGTCCCTAGAAACGTAAATGTGATTGTTACTGTTGGGGTGCGCGTACAGCGTCCCAGCCAGGCAAAGAGGTTCAGGTTGAGGAAAGCCGATTAGAGAACCACATTATGGAAGCAGAGTGTCGCAGACATTTTATACATTGTATTAGTTAGGTTATATATAAGATACCTACATAAAGCAACACAGAAAGAGCAACAGATGCATTAATGTTGTGGTTGCAGAGGTTATAGACAAGGCAGCATTATAGCCCCAGTGTTTAGTTGATGCATTGTAGTGACGTAGGGTAGCATGATGTGCAGGAAGGAGGGAAATAAGTGAAAGATGGAGTCAACAAGGTAGTTTGGTAATAGCGAGGCCGGAGTCTCAATTAGACAGAAGTAACGCCATTTTAGATGTAAGCCCTAATCCACAATGCACAGACAAAAAACAACGGCCTTGGTGACGATCTGTGGCTCTGTTAGTTCAGCTCTGAAAACAAAGGAGAGAAGCCAAGGTCAGAAGCACTGATGGTGCACAGATAAGCAACAATTGTATCCAACTGCGGGACCTGAATGTGATGGGAATGGAATGTTAGTTGGTAAACGAGCAGGAAGGGGTGCACTCTTTAAAGGACATATTTATGGGAATAGGGCACAAGGCTCAGTAGTGCCAAGGAGCCAGGCAAAGATTCAGAACACTGCTGCACTCACCAGGGGACAGCCACCCCATATACGAATTGCATCTAGACACACAACTTAAGCAAACAAATCCTCAAAATTCAGATTTAAGAGCACTGCCCTGCTCACGTCATCCCTGGGCCCCTCTGGATAGGGAGGAGATAAGAGGAGAGCCATGTCTGGAACGTCTTGTGATTCAGGACAGGGAGAGCAGAGATGATGCCAATACATTAAGTGTATGGTCGGGGGTGCAGCTTGTGTGCACCATGGTGACTGGGTTAATGAGGAAGCCTATTGTCTAATCAAAGCAGGGTTGGCCTCACCAAGGTTCTTTGATCATGCCTGGAACCAAAGGGTGCACATCACATGACAGTCCCAAATTTATGAGCGTATTGATAAAAACCCACCAATCACCTACTGGGTTCAGCAGTGATGATTTAGGTGACCACGTGTCTAGGGGAATGGGGGTTGCATAGATGTGGCCAACTGGTCAAGGGACTATAGAGGGTTTAGCATGCCCTATAGGTGGGAGCCAATGAGGGTGGTGGGATTAAGTTGTACTCATTATCATGCGTAGTAATGTTAAATTTCAGTCTTTCCGCTATAAAAAATGCAAAATCTTGAGATAAGACAGGCTCTGTGTCAGTTTGGTTCTACGGAACTGTCTCAGACTGTTTCTTTTCATGAAATAAATATTGTTTTCCTTGCAAAGAGGTGCAGTGAGTGATTATTTTGGTCATTTGGATTGTTTTTGACTTTGCTGGCTTTGGTCTGCCATTCCTTTCATTACTAAGAGCATGGGACCTAGGGATCACCATAAACTCACGCCTCAAATTCACCCATGAAATTGAGGCAGTAGCAAAGGAGTCATCCTCCCATCTACGTACGATACCAAAGCTCTTACCCCCTTCACATCCAGAACAAGGCGCAGAACTTGGAAAATCATAGGTAGCATCTAAGACGGCCTATTGCAACATCCCATATGCCAGCATACCCAAATTAAACTTTAGAAACCTTTGCTGATTAAAAACCAAGGTGCAAGACTTTGTCTAGGATTGACAAATCTGGCCCCATTTCACCAGCCATCAGATCACTTCCAAGCACTTGGTAACATTAAGGATCATTTTAAAGATACCATGCACTGAGCATAGAGACTTTTGAGGAAGAGGACATGGTTGCTTAAAAAAGCCTGCACCCCTCTTCATTCATGCAAGAAACCTGAGATTCAAGCATACTTCTTTGATGGTCCACGTGAAGTACAGACAGGCCATATGGAGGTAGAATCATTGTGTGTAGCTGGCCCAGCATGCATACGCCATCACTAAGAGCTCAGAATTGAATGAAAGTGTCTTAAACTCACTCCTTCATCCCACAGAAAACTCTAGACTTCTCTCCCCCTTTGAAGGGCCTAGGACCCAACATTGGAACATGTCTCAACCACCAAAAGCTTGTACATGTTGTGCCTAAGACAAAAGCATATGATATCCACACACCAAAAAGTGAATACAGTACATGAACTAAAAATCAACAGCACCTGCTGGATGCTATCTAAAGTCAGACTAATCACCTGAGCAGCAATAGAGCTCTGACGTTCTGACTAGGTATCATGGAAGCATTTAACATACCAAATAATGAAATGAGAGCTGTATATGCTACACTGCATGGAAAACGGAAATGCCTAAATGTAGACCTGCACACTATGTTCCTAATTACGGTCTTGTGATGGCACTGCTTTCCTGTAACAAGAAATTGACATCACTAGTGTGCTGTAATACATGTATTGCAAGGAATAAAATATCCCTATAAAACAAAGCAGCCTGCAATATCTGTATACAAGCCTGTAAATATCTGCTTTTCTTGCAGGCTAGTTGCGACATCACTACTGTCCAGTAATAAGAAAATAAAATCACAACTGCTCTGTAATCAGTCATTACGCTTCAGTTGTGATGTCACAGGGCCTGCTGCTTGAGCCAGCACAGAGCAGAATCCCTGCTGCCACCGCAGCACTTAATTAAAGCTGTGGCAAATATTTATAATTTATTTTTTGTATAATGGTTGTTGGTGTCCACAGCCATTAACTGTTAAGAAACTGTTTGTGGTAGTGTGTTTATTTGGTGCACTGCTCTAGTTTAAAACACTAGAGCACGAATATGCATGCTCGAATTTTAAAGCAAAAAAAGAAAACGTTTTTAGATGAATTTTTATTAACTCGCTCACACTATTTTTCGGCAGCAGCGTTTTTTTGTTGTAAACAAACAGGTTCTAAATTGATTATTTGTATCAGCAAGTGGAAGATCTCTTAAACTGCAATAAGCGAGAGGCCAGTTATTAAAAGGGTTGACAGTGTGTGGCCATGTCTTACAAGGAATAAACCATCCCCTACCGTACGTAAAAAGGATATTGCAGGTCACCTCTGACTTCTGTGACCTTATAAAGGAGCTCGGCCTTCATGCTCGTTCCTCATTTGGACATGGAACTCCTGAGTGACTGGGAATAGCCATATAAGATACAGTAGGGGGTACTTTATTCAATTTGTTACAGTATAGTGGTGTCATAATTGTCACCTGGAATAGGAAATGTACATCAATACTGTAACTGTAGTACCGCATCACAGTTAAGGTGTGATGCCACAGCACCTTCTGCTTGAGCAAATTGTCAGCTGTTAATGGAGCCTTTTCGGATTCCTTTTTCCTAAAATACCTTTCTGTAACACTTTGAAAACATTAATAGATAAGGAACTTTTGAAGGTAGTATGTTTATTTTGTGCACTGCTGAAGCTTAACATAGGAGAGTAAGAAACTGCTTGTTGTCAATGTCTTTTAAATTACTTGTACTATACAAAACACTGCACGATCGGCATGTTAGTCTTTTTGTATCTTCCGGAACAGATTCTACACTGATTATATGTGGCCGGAACTGGAAAACCCTTGTATTAAAGTAAGCAGGATACCACATATTGAATGTGAGGATAGTGTGGCAATGTGTTATATGGACGCAAATACCCTCTATGGTAAGTAATACATATATTGCAAGTCACCTTAGAGTTCTTCACCTCATAAAGGAAGTAAGCCTTCTGCCTTGCTCCACTATTTGATCACAACAGTCTCATGTGACTTGCAATATCCTTATAACTAACTTATGGTAGAGGGTTCTTTATACCATTTATCATTTCTAGAAATAATATTGCTAGTCAGAGTACAGTGAACACATTAAAGAACTCATCGTTTGGCTTTTTCCCAGAAATGGCCGCAGACGTCCTCTGTGATTTGAAATAGCTTCAGAACATGGAGTAAGGGGTAGTGCATTAAAATGGCTGCCACCAGAGCCAGCGCCATATTGAAAATCACTCTTTGAGTAGAAAGAAAATCCCCCAACCACGTAAGCAAACAGTTGCCCATTTACAAAATGTGATCATGTGCTCCTTTTTTCCCTGACAGGTCCAATCATTCCTGATGTTGAAACACATTGGACTCTGCGGTTTACTACACGCACTGCCGAATATCTGGAGTGGAGAGCAGGTATCTATGCGGATGTTATCACACATGTTAGAGCATGGATTGGAATTTCCACAGCAGAAATGTAAATTGTGTTCTTCATATCATTAGTTGAGGCATCTCATAAATTGGAAGGACCATGACATCAACGATTGTGGGAAAAGGTTAAGACGGCCTACATGTTATCCATGCACTGCAGCTACAGTTGGAAGAGTTACATTCTGAAAGGGCCTGCCATCCATTGATTTCGTTGTTCTCTGCTCTCTCCTGCGGTCCAGGACATGTGGCGAGCTGCCTGCTGCACCCGCTTGCTTCTGCTGGGGAACTGAGGAAAGCGCAGCTAGGGCTTATGGCCGCTAGAAACTCTGTTTACTGCTTCCCCTTCCCCAAAGAGGAGGGTATCTGCCAACTCAATGAATTCCACCTCAGAAAGATGAACTGCTCTGCCATATCATTGATGATACACACGTGTGACCTGCGGCTTCCACACAGGTTACTGTAGCATGTGCATCAACCTACTATGATACCATACACAATGTGTAGTCAAATTATCGATTCTGTAGGTTTATCTACTTAAGCAATATAAGGTAACTGGATTTTGTGCTGAATGACTTCTGCCATTTGGGTAGCCTCTTGGCACAACAACATTGGTCCATGCAAGGCTTTGAATTAATCATAACCATTTTCATTGCTCTGGGCAGCCTTACATATGATCAGTTGCAGTCCATGTGTACAGTCACAGAAGGGGACCAGCTAGTTGCAAACTAGCCTTGGTCCTGAAATCAATGTGTGATATGGAAGGGTGTCCAAATCAATGCTAGTGTTAAAAGCTATCCATCACTTTTTATTTTGATTGAAAGCAGAGGTTCAGTAAAAATTCATTCCTAGCCAGTGTGTCTCTCACAGGCACATGCCTGTGATGTCAATTACTTCCTGTGATGTCAGACCTTGTTGTTTTATCTCCAAATACCAGGCGTGTGGACTGGAGAGGAGGTATAGAGCCGTTGGGGCTCTAGTATCCCCTACGCCCCCCCCCCTAAGTTCCCAGAGCGGTTCCCTTCCTCCTGCCCCTTAAGGTGGAATTTAATTTAAGGTAGTCCATCCTGGGGTTTCATATACAACACCTGTGACATCAACGCCCATGACATCACCTGAATCAAGTGTTGCGCCATTGGGTCTGCACCCTCCACCTGGGTATATGTAAAAGTCGCCAGCTCTGCCAAAAATAGCCATAAAGCAGTAACACCCTCAGTACCCAGTACTGAAAATCAAGTGACGTAGACATTCTGGACAACTGGATGGCAATGTTATGTTACGAAGATATTCTCTTGTGCCAACGACCACCACACTGGTCCGAGAAAATAATGTACTGTGCCCACAGCCACCTTAAAAGCCAATCAGGACTGCCTGTGCACATACATGACATTATACATTCCTTATAAAATGCTCAGTGCTGAGCGCAACCAAACACAAACTAAAATGATGATCTTTCAAAAATGTACAATAGTGAATTACCTTACTATATTGGAATGTGAAGTTCACTTACCGGGACTCCTGTCAAAAAGAGTGAGTATGGACGGCCGGGTCTACAGCTCCTTGATGTCAACTGTGTGTGTGTGGAAAAGGAAACTGGCAGCTTTCCTGCCCGGCCTGTCAATGTCACCTTTTCTCTTCACCCGGAGTCTTCAGGAGGTGTGGCCTGCAACCCCTTCCTTCTCTCCCTCCTTCCGAGGCTATTCTTACTTTTACACGTGTATCTTGTTTACATTGTTGCTGACAACAGCACCGCAACTCGCGGCCTGGACGCCTTCCTCTTTGTGTGCACTGTGCATGGAACGAGTCGCTAGGTAATAACACCATGCCGGAACCCTTTGTTACAGGACGCACTGGGCCAGTCAGAACCGCCCACCTGTAGCCACGTGTAAATGTGGCTTGTCTTAAACTGTGGATAGTGCTATTGCGCCCGCTGAAAACAGTATCATAAGTGAAAGCTGTTAATAATTGTTCACATTGCACGCTTTTCTCAGAAGCATATGGTCCCTTTTTAGTTGTGGCTATTAGGTGGCGAAGTCGAAACTATTGAGTTAAGAGTACAGCTAAAATGGCATTTGAGGAGGGACACAAAGCGTGTAGGCGTTGTTTGGTTATTTGTCCACCAATTGACTGGCTATGGACATGCTAATCCCCATGGCCGTTCTCGCCAATTTCCTGCCCCTCCCCGGCCACAACACTGCCTCATGGGAACTCTTTGAGCTCGCTTTAATCAAGCCTTACTCTCAAACGTTCCCCTGAAGTGCCTCCCAGTGTTTTTCAATGCATTCTTCTGAGAATTAATGTCCCTCATTACAAGTTGACCGGTGGGGTGGAGGAATTATCTCCAGCTAAGAGCTGAAGGTAAATCTGCCACCCTACTGTCAAAACTAGGCAGTATTACCAGCAACGGTAATACTGGCGCCGGTACTACCTGCAAATCCCCCATGGAGTCCATTGGTACTCCATGGAATGGGGATTTACCACCGTCAAAGGCACTCATAATCCGACGGTAATACCGCCGGATTGAGTGCCAGTCACAGTATTACCATTTGCCAGTATCATTGCAGAATTACAATTGGGATGCTGGCAAACTTGTAATAAGGGCCAATTACTTTATTAGAATTGTAAACACGATACTGGTGTGATAAAAAATGTTTTAACCAGGTCTGCCGTGAGCCACTCAATTTATAAGCACTATGCATGTCCTTCATTAAAGTTCTGTGAAAAGCAAGCATTGGCAAAACGAAATGTTTTGGATTGTCTATAAGTATTAGGCATTTGCCAGGCTCTGCTATTAGATGCCCAGGTACTCACACCATTTTGCACTTTTTACCATTATTGCCCAGTTAATACCACTAAGGCAGCGCCTGGCAAGTTTCTTTCCCATGACTACACAAAAGCCCAAACTGTTAGCCTTGCCAATGCTTGTTTATGTTGGACTTGATTAATAAAATCATACGTGCAGGGTGCCTATCAGTTCTATGTTTCGGATATTAAGATGACAACATCATGGGGGCACCAGGAGCGCTTTATTGGCCCCAAAAATAACAACCCTGCCCCATAACAAAGGAGGGAACATGAGGAGCTAAAATAATGATTTGGCATAATCTTCAATATGGTTGCAGTGCAGGAGCAACAACTGAGCCACTGTAGCGCAGGCCTCTGGCCAGGAAAAACATGGGGTCCACTGCTGTATTTAAAATAAATACTTTTTCTTGTGGTGGATTTTGCCCAACCATGATGTTGGTATGCTTGGCAGAGGTGGGAGAAGTGGTACTAGAAGACCTTCTTTGAATTAGAATGTTGGAGTCATGTGACGCCATAGATTTTGCACATGTGTCAGCCGCATGGGCCCAGTTCAGCTGTGGAAGGATTATGTGTATGCCTCCTAGACAAGGCCCAGCCCTGCCCACTGACAGGACTCACCTTGGAGTATTGATTCTCTTTGTTCCATTGTAATGGCAGGTAGCACCCTTTCCCCCAGGACAGCCACTCCACAGGATGCTGGCTTGGGAACAGGAATCAAGAGGCCCACCCATTGACAGAGAGCCAGGCCTCACACCAGGGGGCTGCATTTCTAAAGGCCTTTGATCCTATTGAAAGGGGAGGGGTAGAGTTAGGGTGAGCCAGAGAGGGGTATGCACAGTTTCTGGAGGGTTCCGCCATCTTGATTCTCTCTACCTATCCTTCTCTTTCCAGTACCCTCCACTTCTTCTGGAGCAAAGCACTTTGGTTGTGACATCATAAGGGCAAATCCACATATTTCAAGAGCAGGGCTTGGACCCATAAAGCAGGCTAGCTTTACTTCAATCGCCTGGGGACGTTTGCCTATAAAAGCCTATAGAAGAATGGGTCTCCCACCACATCTTTAATTCATCTGGACCCATCTTGAACCATCCTGAAGAATTTGTTGGACCCTGCTGAGAGAGCATCCCTTTCCAAAGTCCTCCAGCTCTGGGGTGGGGGCACAAGTTCAAAAGGCAGAAGCAAGATCTGCTCCTTAACCATCCCCAGTGACCACTGTGCTGGACCAGAAGTGTGCCTCTCTGCCAGCCACCCTGTGCCTAGGATCTCACCATGCTGCAGGTCCACTGAAGGTGTGTGCCAGGCCCCCCCCGTGTTTGGGAGCCCGAGAATGGACTGACATTGCTGCTTGAGACCATGGGGTGGGATTTATAGCACCTGGAAGCCAGAACATCTGAGATACTCAGAACCATGATTCGAGTGCACCTTGCCGACGAGCAATCCAGCAGGACCCGTCAATGCTACCCTTTGGTGTCCTTTATTCTTCGAACCACTGTTCGCTGTTTGACCTTGTTTGCTGTTGCACCTTGACAGCAAAAGCGTGTTGTAACCCCGGCACAAACTACGACATATCGCTACCTTGCCTTGCTCGAGTCACTGTGCGAAACCCCAGCATCTTCACCGCCACTCCTGTGAGTCGACCCCCCTGACTCTGCTGTTCCCCTAAATGCGACCTCTTTGCATTGAAAGCACTCGCATGCGTATCTTGTTACCAGATCGACTGCTGTCGATTCTCGACCGCCAAACCAGACCTGGTAACCACACGAGCCGCACAGCTTGAGTAGATGCTTTGAGACTGCAGCTCTCCTTTCATTCAACCCCACCTCGACCCCCACTTGCCACTGGACCACCCTAACTGTGACCTCTTGGCCGTCGCATTGAAAGCACTTGTATGCTCATCTTGCTACCAGATCGACTGCTGTCGATTCTCGACCACCAAACCAGACCTGGTAACCACCTGAACTGCAACTATTCCATATGTGCGTATTCTGAGTTTCTTCTACAGGGGTGGGTTTTTACAGTGTTCTCTAGCTAGTTATTGTTCACGGTGTGTCAAAATCTCAGGATCTGGATTCACTGCAGAGATCCCAGTCATGTGTGTCAGCACATGTCATGGCTCACTGTGCCATCTATGGAGAGCCGTGGCCATGTGTGCCCAAATCTATTTTCCACTTTGTAGGATTAATGTCTATCTGCAGGTCCCCACCCTGCATTTTAGAAACAAACGGCGCAGTAGGAACTCATGCCAGCATTAAGCAGGCTGCCACCAATCAGGAGTGACCTTCACATTTGACCAGCCAGGGGCACTCACCTGGGGAGTTTAAGGGCACAAGATAGGACCTCTGACCCTAAAAAGTGAATGCACTTGAGAAAGCACTGCATTATTTCTATTCCTGCAAAGCTCTGTGGTGAAAGTTGGTAAAGCACTCAAAACCAGATGATGAACGCAGACTGCCACTACCACAAAGTATCCAATTAGGACTTTCAATGTTACGGTGGGTGAATGAATCTCTTGAAACTTGACGCGTGAACACTTGTATGGAAGGGGAAAAGCATCTAGCCCCATTGCTCTATCAACACAAATGGGAATACTAAATGCTCTCTAGATCTAAAAAGATTCACTCTGGGCAATTTGCTAGAACATTAATAGGAAAACACATTCTCCATAGGAACATTTCAGCTTATAAACCAACGCTTCAATCAAGCATTGATTAATTGGGTATATAATACGACATCCACTCACCTCCAGGTTTTCAGTGGAGTCAAGGGCCTAAGCGGGGAAACGTTAGCAGTGAAGGAGAACCCTCAAAATATGACGCATTCTAACGCTGAAGAGGAGAGCTTCTGGAAAAGAAGGCACTGCACAATGGGGGCTCATTCTGACTGAACCCTTCACTTTCACAAAGAAGACCTCACCGTGCAATTTTGCTTTTGTGTTCTTTTATTTGCGTGGGTTTTAATCGAGCACGGAAATCTAGGAAGAGCCCGGTTTTCATGTTATTGTATGCCTAAATACAAAACAACATTTGCAAGTGCGCATGCATTGCAGATGACATTTCCATGAACCCCAATGGGTTCTGCCTGGTTATTGAAGGTGCAAAAACGACTAGGATTGCCCTTTGGATTCGAGCCGAGATGCGTGTGCATTTTCTGCGCAGAGTGGATGGGAGCGGTGGATGCATACTTTTGGTACCACCCCTGAGCTCCATGCGGAAAATGGAGCAACATTGCCTGGTCCATATTTTCTGCCATAGACAGTGGGCCTCATAACAAGGTTGGCGGTGCAGGAAAAAAGTAGCGGTTATTCCGGTAACGCCACTTTTCCTGCACCGCCAAACTACTAGTTTGCTGGTAGGGTGACCTGATTTACCTCCAGCCAAGAGCTGGGGGTAACGCAGGCAACCCACTGCCAAAAAATAGCAAGTATTACCAGCACCAGTATTACCGGGGCTGGTAATATCGACAATCCCCCCATGGAATCCTCTGGGACTCCATGGAATAGGGATTCACATGTCCTTACCGGCACCTGTAGTCTTTCGGTATTTCCAGCACACCAGGCGCTGGTAGTGGTTTTACCGCTTAGTAGTATCCTGCTGGATTTACTGGCGGGATACCACCAGCCTTGTAATGAGGCCCAGTGCATCTCTCAGTAAACTATGACACACTTTCCTTTCCATCTGCATCGAAATTACCCCTAAAGTGCCCATTTTAGGTTTTGCTGCCAAATGGCCTATGCACTTTAAGTTGGGGCAATCATGCATGCTTGCAATGACACGACCTGGATTGTCACTGTACACTATTATTAATCAGTAAGCTAGGCTTCTCCATCCTCTAATCAGGAAGCTTGAACGGTGGACATTGCTAGCTTAAATTGCACCTGAATTAAAAAGGTTTTCCCTACCATTCCCGACCCCTGCAGTTCACTGCAATTAAAATAAGTCTCCTCTTAACTTCTCTGTCCTCCATCTCTTCTGTCTATGCTTGCCCCATAGTCCTTCTTTTACTCTGTGACCATAATCGAAACAGAAAAGGGGCTCTTTCGACGGCACCCTTGTCTATCCTAATGCCAGTCATCTTTTGTTCACTTTTATTCTCATAAACTGGTTTATGTTACACACATATGTACCGTTGTACCAAAAAAAAGAAAGCATTAGCACCACGAACATTTCCTTGGACTGGTGGGCTGTTACAAGATGGTAATGTCCGACCCTAGAGAGATTATTGCCTAAATAATATTACCTAAATAAATGTGCATATATAGGCGTTTCTCTTCCACATTAAGAATGATAAACTATAAACAGCAATCAGATCCATATTAGCAGTGTTTAATGATATCGATGTTACAAATAGTTAGAAGAACAAAGGATGTTTATTCGTGTATGCATATATGTGAGTATGTGCATGTATGTGTGTTTTCATTTATCTATTGAGTTTTGTAGAGAACTGTATATGTCACTGTGTAGCCACTTGTCAGCTCCGTTGAGTGGATGGTGTAAACAAATGTGCAAATGTCACTACTGATTATCCTTTGGGGGGTCCCTGTAAGGGGGGAATTCATCCACAAGATGTCTCATGCAGCGTATGGACATATGCACAAGACACATACAAATCATTTGATATCATCTGCAAAAAGTTACAAAAATAAAAAACGGATCAATCTACTGCATGACTGCATCATCAAGGCACAGCATTTGTAACTTTATTGAGAGATAAAACTATGTAGACAAATAAGCCACGGAAATCATTTAGATGTTCAACATACATTGCAAATTTGCCCCATGTGCTTGCAAGACCAACTGATTTCAGAGTGGCTATTCCCCCGGTCTTTAGTATACAATGGGCCTCATTACGACTGTGGCGGCCACGTAATGAATGGTGCCGGTAAGGGACCGGCACCGTTCATTACGGGCCGCCACATTACGAGTTCTGCAGCGGGTCCCGCTCTATACGCCTGGCAAGACCAGACGTGCAGAGCGGGACCCGCTAGCAGACCAGGATGCTAACAAGGCGCCCTATGAGGGCTCAAATGGGATTGGGGACGTCCCGGGTCCCGTGAAAGGGAATTACTGGGCCCTCCAAGGTCGGAATGGCCCGGTAAGCCCCCTTTTGCGAGACCCGGACCCGAGTTTGGAGGTAGCCATGCCGGTAATGACGGCATGACTACCTCCAAACTCGTAATGAGGCCCAATGAAGCAAAGCTAAAAGTGATTTGAAACAGTGCCTGAGTCCAATAGAAATTAATATGACAAGGTACCATGCTTGGATCCTAAGGAGTTCCACCTGTGTCTCCTATGCTTTATTAGTATTGTTATAATTATTATTATTCTTAGGGTATATTCTTAGGGTATTTATTGAGCACCGACATACCTTCGGGAGCAATGATGCGCTTTACAATCCTAGGGTGAAGAACACTTTTAGGGATCAGAGAAACAAAGGAGTGGAAATTTACCAACAGGAGAGGGAGGGCAATTGCCAGCAATGGATCTACAAGTAACCAGGGGACGAACAGTGGGGATCAGAGCACCCAGTCTCAGGTACGGTGGAAAGTGAACAGCCTTTGGGCCTAGGTGTTAGGGAGATGCCATTCCTTGAAGTGGAGGGGCTTGAGCTCCTTCCTGAACTGTAGAAGCCGGGGGGGAGGTACGTCGGTTATTGATGGGGGGGACTTCCAGAGTCCTGGGAGGTAGACAGAGAAGGCCTGTCTTCTGTTTCTTTCCTTCCTGCTCCGGCAGAGCACAGGTCTGCACATGTCCTTACCTCTGGTGAATCGTAGGCTCCCAGAGATGCAGAGTTTCTCAGTGAGGTATCTTGGGGGCTTCAGAGTGACAGCTTTGTAGATGATGCAGCAGGATTTGAAGATGCTACAGGATTGCAGTGGGAGCCAGAGCAGTTTGGTGAGGGTCGGGTGATGTGGTCATACTTGCAGAGTCCTTTGATGAATCATGTTGCAGCATGGAAGACACATCTCAGGGGAGCCTATATAGTCAACGGAAGACCTTCCAAAAGGTAATTGCCACCATCCAGGTGGAAGAAGAGAAGGCTTTGGACAGCAGATCTGAAGTTGTTTGCTGGGAGAAAGGCATGATTTTCCACAGGATGGAAAGTTGGTATCAAGCCATTTGAGTCTTCCTTTCGATGTGCTGTTTCAAGGAGAGGTATCTGTCAGTGTCAACCCCAAGGAATTTGGCACAGGTGACCATCTGGGTTGTGTATTCATCAAGGTGTCCAGGTGTTTGTTGTTGTTGGTCAGCAGTAGGAATGCAGTCTTGGAGAGGTTGAGCTTCAGGTAAGCACTGGACATCCAGGACTGTATCAATGAGAGGCAGGCCTTGAGCCTGTGGATCTCTTCAATGGAGGATATCTTGAGGTACAGATGAGTGTTGTCAGTTTATTGGTGGTTGTGGATGTTGTGTGGAGTGAGAAGGGTTCCAAGTGGTTCCATGTAAAGATTGAAGATAACGGCGGAGAGAATGGATAGGATGGGTGATCTGGATGAATCCATTTGTACAAACGGATGGCGATTAGTAAGATATGATTAGAACCAGCTGGAGATGGTCTCACAGATCCCCATGCAGCAGTGTAGATTGTCGGTGAGTGTCTGGTGGTCTACTGTGTCAAACGCTGCTGAGAGATATAGGATAAGCAGGAGGCAAGGATAGCCATCATAAAGGATTTTAAGGACATAGTGAATCACCTTGACGGTAGCTGTTTTGTGCTGCTTCTGGGTCTCAAGCCAGATTCGTAGGACTGAAAGAATTTGTTGACTTCGATGTGTTGGAGGAGTTGGTGGCTTCTGCTGCTTTCTCACATTTCTTACCTGGGAAGAGAAAATGGGTGGTGGGGCCATAGTTGCTGAAGTTGTCAGGGGTCAGTGTTAATTTCTTGACAAGCAAGAGGATTTCCCATTCTTAAGGTTCAAGGAGAAGATGCCATCAGTTAGGGATCTATTGATGATTGTCAGCTAAGGCAGGGGTGCTTCAGTAGAAGGTTTTTTTGATTTGAGTACAGAGGTGGGGAGGATTCTGTCTGCATACAATGTGACCTTGAGGAGTGCTAGAATGGCAGTGAGGTCTTGCATAGTGAGTGTCTTGAAAGGTTTCCAGATAATTGTGGTTTCGCAAGATGGGATGCGTAGTGTGTTGTCAGTTGTATCATTGGTGTCGATGTGTTGGCAGATCATGCTGATGTTACTGATGAAGAAAGAGTTGATGGCAGTAGATTTCTCAATGGAGTCGAGCACTGGTGAGTCGGGCAGAGCATTGATACAGTGCTTAATGGCTTTTAAGAGGACTCTGCTTTCATTTTGGCCTTGGATATGGTGTTAGGTTTAGGTTGTAGTTGTCCTTGGGAGTAGTAATCAGCCATCTGTGTGTAGCAAGGCGATGTCTTCTCTTGTTTTCTGATGGACGGATTTCTTGTTGAAGTTGACTTCTTCAGTGTACCCAGGACGGAAGGTTTAGACCTGAGGATGCATTGTTTCACTGGGCATGGCGGTTGATGTTGAGTTTTTGTAGGAGTGAGTTGTAGTCCTGGTTCGAGGTAAATCAGCTCATGAAAAGTGGTGTTTGGCGAGGTCCCCCATGGGAGCCTCCGCTGGGAAGTTCGTGATGATCAGAAGGCTTGTTTGCAGAGTTGCCTCTATGTTTGTTGTCGTTTCCAATTGCTTTTCTAAAGCATTTGAAGTTGAGGAGCAAACCACCTTGCTGCTTTATTCTTCCTGGAAGGGGTACATTGTTTCATAGGTGTAAGGGTGTCCTGGGCATCAGTAGGCCTATTGTGGAGCATCAGCATCCCAGCTTGCTCCTAAGGAAATTGGTGATCTGGTGGTGAAATAAAAGATGTGGTTTACTTCATTAGGGTAGAATGTTCTTCTGAGTTAAAGTTTTTCCTGCTTGTTTGGCTATGTTTGAAAGTCCTTTGTGAGAAGGGAACTTGCATGTTGATCACAAATGAGGTAGCTGCTCCATAGAATGTGACGGGGCGGCAGCCATCAGGACTACTTTTCAGAACATTGCATCTAAACTGTGTCCGACTGTGTGTGTTCTCCCATTGACCATCTGTTTAAGGTGGAGACTTGCCATGTAAGCACTTTGTGATTTGACTGCAGGTACATGCTCTTCCCTGAATCAAATATTAAAGTCCCCAAGTCTAATTAGGTGCTCATATTGCACTATGAGTGTAATTAGGTGCTCATATTCCACTATGAGGGTGGCGATAATGACCTAAAACCATTCAGTGAAAGTGGTATTGTATGTGGAGGGTTCATACATGTGCAGGAAATATAAGTTTGTCCGGTGGTTGAGTTTTAGGTGGATGAGGAGTAATCTGTAGTCAGGGATGACCACAGAAAGACCCGTTAGAACCCTGAGATGCTCCTGATGTGCAAAAGCTGTTCTTTCTCTCCTTTTTTGTTCTCGGTCGGCCTATATGGATTTCAAATTGGTCAGGATGGTTTCATGTGCTAGTAGTTTTTAGTTATGCAACTGCCAGGTTTTCACCGAGGAACACTATGTCGCTGCCTCTTTTGCTGACAATCTCATGAATTTCTGTTGTGTACTTAGACCCAGAGAAAGAGCACAGTGCAAACCTTCTGTAATCTGGCCACAGAAATCGCTACATCTACCATGGCCTTAAATGAGTTGAATACATTTCAACAGAAAGAAGTGGTTTCAGATCAAAACTCAAAAATGGTTCTTGTTTTTCTTTTGATAGCCTATGTGTACTTTATATGACCCAACCAACCTTGCTCACTGAAAACTAGAAATGAAAGATTAGGCTCTAGACTTGTGTGCACTCAACCTTCTCCAAAAAAACAAACCTCTAGGACTCTTTCTGACATCCCCACTAGAAATAACAACAGTCCTAATAATCCTACAATACTAATCAAGGGTACATTGATCAACGCCAGATCTTTACCAGCTCATGCCCTTGACATTGCCGATACTATAACTTACCTTGACCTGGACTTCCTAGCAGTCACCAAAACGTGGCTCCATGCTGCAGCAGGGCCCTCGCTCTCACTCGCCATTCCCGACAAGTACTCCATCATCAGACTTGATAGAGATGCAAACCAAACCAAAGGTGGAGGCATCGCCTTCATTTCTAAAACTACTTTAGGCCTTAGGCCCATATCCAACCAATCATTCACATCAGCGGAACTATTGTCCGTCAAACTACCGATCTCTGCCTCCCGAACCACTACCATCCACCTGGTATACAGACCACCTGGACCTGTATCCACATTTGACGAAGATATTACTCATCTCCTCTCAAACAACACAAAACCCGGCTCACAAATTATCTTACTTGGGGACCTCAACCTTGGGTTCCAAGCTGGAAAAGACACTAAGGCCTCATTCCTTACTAGCCCAATCACTGAACTAGGCTTCACGCACCGAATCTTAGATCATACTCATAATAAAGCTAGGACTCTAGACTGGCTAGCCGACTTCAATTGCAACATAAATATCCTATCCAACTCACCATGTGCCTGAACAGACCATCATTTGCTATCTTTTACAATAAGGGATGAAGATAATTGTCATGACCCTTCACCCTGGCCCTCACTGGCAAGTCAGCCTTCAAGTTAGGGCCAGGTCAAAGGCCTTAAAACCTTATCCAAGACTCTCTTGGAGTCAGTCCTCGCGCCTTTGGCGCCAGGCTCACAACCCTCATGAAGACCAACATTAGAATGGGACTATTTACTTGGGACTATTTAACTTGGGGGTTCAGCCAACGTGGAGGCACACACATAGCTCAGTGACAAGGAACTGAGCTATGCAGTCTAGTCTTTGGGGTGTGGCAATCCTGGGACTACTTTACCTGGACTACTTTGGGTGTGGCAGGCCTTGGGACCATTTTACCTGGACTACTTTACCTGAGGCTATTTAAACCGCACCCAAACAGCAGAACACGCGTCGTATTATTCTTCTGTGGGCAGCGTAACGCTCACCGTGTCCAGTTCTTTGATGCCAGCTTACCTGAAACCAAGGACCTGCAGAGAGAGAAAGAACACTACGAAATTTACTTGGAATAGTATCCTATTTTCAATCCATCGCCGACTTCAGTTCCACTCACCCAAAGAAAGCCACACAATTCTTACCTGGGTAGTCATCTCCTGGTCAGTATCACGGCGCTCGGCGAGGAACATCGCGACCTGCAAGGAGAGAAAAGACACAGGTTAGCAATATAAAAGGTGAAACAGCGCCGCGCATTGCACATTACTCACCGGACAGCATTGCGCACACCGCACTTTCGCCTACCGGCCCATGCTCATCTTCAAACTGCATGACAACACCAAAATAACTTTCCATACCTAAAAGGAAAGAACAAGACATTATTAGTTGAACTAAGGGGACCATAAGAACTGCATATAAAGACTGTAAAGCAGCAAACCTACGGAGTCGCAGCAGGCCTGGATTCCCACAGGGGGCTTGCACCAGTGAAGTAACTTGGTCACTGCTTGCCCCCCACATCTACGCGCCCCTGCCACGAGGAGCAGGACGGAGAACCACCTTTTACAATATAAGGTGAGGAGAAGGCCCAAGGGGGAGGAAGGAGTTGAGGCCAAGGGAGGTGGGAAAACATAAAGACAATCTGGTATTGAATCCAGCTCTCCTATATTGCAGACCCATCTTTAACCAGAGGCCTTACCAAGGGACTGGGAGAGGGTTCGACTGTGCAAATCATCCAACCAGGGCTGGGTGTCAGGTGAGTACAAAGGCAGCGAATATGGCAAGGGAAATGTGCACAAAATCACACAGTGAATAGCCTTGAATCAAACAACGTGCAAACAGGAACCTGCTAAAACCCAGGAGTGCAAATAGAGTGTGACAACAATACAAATATATGAAAAGGGATGTGGGGTAAGCACTTAGAAACTCCTTATGACTGCAAGGAAAGTCGGCAATCGCCTTACCCCCAATTGCTGTTACAGGTACTGACAGCGCTAGGCCCACGTAGAGGTCAAGCAACGACAGGATCTGTGAACTAACACTCTTGAAGGTATTAAATAAGGGAACTTAAAAACAGTCCTCACGTGGACGAGAAATACCTCTTGAATGTCAGCAAGCCCACAAACCCTGTTGATCAAACAGGGACTGAGAAAGGCTATTACAGCAATGGGAGGATAACTAAATACATAAGACTCAAGACAAGGGGCAAGTAGGAATAGTGATTACAGAATAGTGAGGAAAACATAGGCATTCACACAGGAGCTAGCTACAACAGCACACCACACCTAATAATCAATGGGAAATAAATTCAGAAGTGCAAGGGAAAACATGGAATGGATTCCAAGAGAAGGTAGGGAACAGGAGCAGGGAAAACGAAATTACCAAGGCAAACTTCCCCCACCAATCCAAGGAAAAAGACAGGAAGCTAAACTTAAGAGGAAGACTAAGGCATCAAGGTTTACAGCAGCAAAGGACAAAGTCAAAGAAATATAGAACACAGACAAACTGGGCTGCATCAAAAAAGGAAAGCACTGAGAAATGCTGCCCACAAACAGAGGAAGACAGAAAGGGAATCTAGGAAGCAGAAATCAATTAAGCACAATAAATTCGAACAGGAACAAGAAAATAGAAACTTGGAACTAGGCAAAAAGCTGAGCACCAGAAACAAGGGACCAGTCACAATCAGGGACACTGCATCAATGACCAGCGCTGGACTGAAGCAAACTGAGGCTTTTAAAGCTGCTAACGAGCGCACGCCTCAGGTGTGCTGATTGCTGCACCTGCAGCCACAGGTGTTGCCTATCCTCCACCATCCCTTGTCCTGCAAGGGTGGAGGTGAAGCAGTGGGCCAGGCATTCTGGGAAGCATAGTCATTTGATTAAAGAAGCACGCTGGTGGCCAAAAACCTGGAATGGATCCGGAAGGGAAGTAGCTTGGAAAATAGGGATTTAGCACTCCCAATTCATCACACTGGGTGGCGTCCCCGTGGATACCAGGTGAGCGTAACAATAATCTGAACAACTCCCACAACCTAGCCCCCCCACTCTAACAAGGAACACTCGAAATATAACGGTGGAGAAGATACTTCCACTACTACAACCGATCATCAATGCCACAAACACTAAACATTCAGACCCCATGGTCCTAGTGGACCTTTTTAACCAAATCGTACTCAACGCCATAAACACTATCGCCCCACTCAAATTACGTAAACCCAAACCCTTTGCACATCTAAACTCGTGGATCAACCCACATATTAGATCACTGCGCAAAGCTAAAAGAAACACTGAAGCTCTCTGAAGGAGTCATCCCTCAGCCGCCAACAAAGATAACTTCCTAATAGCCTCCATGAATTACAAAGGAGCAATCCTAGAATCTAAAAAATAAACTTATAATACCTGTATCATTCAAGCTAAATCTAATATCAGGGAACTTTTTAAGGTACTTAGGGAGATAGAATCCCCAGCTCCACCGCCAGTTACCTGCATTAAAGATACAAATTGGTGCTCCAACATAGGGTCAGCATTACTAAACAAAATCTTCATGTTACAGCACAAAATTGAGTAAAAAAACTACTGATCTTACGTACGGCCCCCAAACCCACCACCTCTATGCCCCACCCAAAAACTATGAAAGTCTTCAACTTCTCTCCTCTCACTACTAAGAAAGTAGAGGACATAATCACTAAATTAAAACCCTCAAGATGCCAGGGAGACATCTGCCCAGCACCCATCATAAAGGAGGCAGCCAAAGAATTGGCGCCCTACATTACCTCCCTAATTAACACGTCATTCGAAACAGGAATAGTACCCAACAACCTTAAAGATGCCTGGGTCCTTCCGCTACTTAAGAAGCCAACTCTTGACCCTAATATCCCTACAACCTACAGACCCAACACTCCGGTCCCTTTTCTTCTGAAAATTATTGATAGAGCATCTTAACTGCAGATACAAGAGCATTTAGAAACTAACAACCTCCTTGGCCTCAGCCAATCAGGGTTCAGGCCTAGGCATATTACCGAAACTGCCTTAATTGATTTAAAGACGCAAATCGAGGAGCTAAAAGACAAAGGCAAACTCGCCCTCCTCCTACTATTAGACTTGTCAGCTACCTTCGACTTAGTAGACCATAAGGTTCTCTGCTCTCACCTAACGTCAGTAGCACTCTTTTCAGATAATGCCACCACATGGATCCAGTCCTTTCTCAATAATAGATCAATGAGAGTTTTCTCTCCATCAGTCTCAGCTGATCCTGCACCAATCACGTGCAATGTTCCCCAAGGCTCCTGTGTGTCTCCCACATTCTACAATGTATTTACGAAGCACCTGTTCGATGACCTAGACCATCTGGGTGTCACCTACACTAACTATGCAGATGACACCCAGATACTCATGCATCTCACCGGAGACTATGACACTGATGCCAAAGTACTCAACGACATCTATGGTATCATTCAAGCCTGGATGGCTAAACATGGACTCTGTCTAAATGAAAAGAAGACAGAGCTTCTTCTCTTAGGCTCCAGGCTGAAACTCAACAGACTAGACAAAAACGTCTACGCATTTAACATTGAATGCAACTCTATTAAGGTCTCCAAGGATGTGAAAACTCTTGGCATCTATATTGACTCATCCCTAAACATAACAAGACAGGTTATTGCATCGGCCTCCTCGTCAGCATACACCTGCAAGCTAATTATGGCCTGCAGACCATATCTCTCCATACCTAACAGTGTCTCTATAGCTAGAGCTCTAGCACTCTTCAAGCTAGATTACTGTAACACACTTTACTTTGAAATTAGTCAACAGAACCTGAATAAGATGCAAGTTCTGCAAAACAATGCCATCAGTGCTGCACTGAATATCCCCAGATCTCAACATATATCAGAGGTAAGACGCAACTTGAACTGGCTATCAGTTAAGCCAAGGATTGCCTTCAAAACCCTCTCACTTACCCAAAAATGTCTTGCTAACCAAGAGCCAGAAAACCTGACCAAAAACTTCACACGCAACCCTGCAGACCACCCAGTGCAATTGGTGTATGCACACTGCCTCAAAGTCCCTTGTTTGAAGCTACAAAAGGCAGGAGGGAGTAGTTTCCCTGTCCATGCAGCCAAATTATAGAACACCTTACCCTTACCACTAAGAACTGAACAGGTCTACTACCCATTCAGGAGGAACTCCAAAACATGTCTCATTGACCAAGAATCCTAGTTAGAAAATGAGAGATATGCAAGAAATTAGGAAATATATTCTGTTAATCATATATTATGCCTGCAAATTCTGTAAATTCTTTTTTTCTTACCTCAGTCAAATGTATATTTTGTAATTTGTAAGTAATATATTTCTGCATCTATATAATTCTCTCCTGTCAATCTCCACATAAAATCTCATGTATTTCCAAGCTTTATGTGCACATTTTATTCATGTCACTGTACCAAATGTAACCTTTTATGCAAGAAATGCGCCCAGATGCCCACGGGCTTGGAGCGCTATACAAATAAATAAACTAAACTAAACCAAACTAAACTAAATTAAACAAAACTTGTGCTATCTCCAATGTAACCTTCTTTCCTATTACTCTTTGGTAAAATAGCTTAGTGCAATGGCGCACCTGCTGCAGACATCTGCGTGCTGACTGTTGATCAAAGGGCATGGAGGACTTAGCCTTTCACCTTCTGAAGTTGATGAAATGTTGATCAAAGGGCATGGAGGGCTTAGGCTTCCACCTTCTGAAGTTGATGAAATGTTGATCAAAGGGCATTGGGGCTTAGCCTTTCACCTTCTGAAGTTGATGAAATGAGTACCACTGAGTGTTCAAATAACTCGTACAATTGTGCTAAGAAACAACTCCATTTGTGGATTGTGCATGGAAAAGCACAAATTGAATATTTTTTTTTGCTTCAACGACGGGAGTTATTTCCCAAGTCATCTGCTTCTGAAGAGTGAAGGACTGAGTCCCACCATCCAAATTCAATCCTTTCATCTAGAGGTTGCAAACAGATGCAACTGCAGGGCTCTCAATCCATTGAGATGTCAACTGAGTTATTGCCAACCGCACAGTACTTCAACGTTCCCTTTTTTACCCTTGAATCATTTCAGATCAACCCAGGTATCCTGTGACGCCTTCCAGGATATCAAAGGGTGCATGGCATCCTTTCAGCTGCTCTCTGATTTTGGTGAAATGACGACATACATTCTTGTTTTAAATTAGGTGCAAAAATGGCAAGATGGTAGTTTACAAGTGGATAATGTGTTGTCATTGTATTTCTGGTACAGAGCTAGCTTGAGGAGACACAAATCTGCCCCGCCGTTCACATCATCTCTGTGCTGGAAATATAACTACATCACGACCCACATTGAATTTAATTGCAGATGAAGATATATTCTACCTGTGTTTTTACACCTGAAAAAACAGGCAGAATCCATAGCATCCATGAAGACCTGCTCTCCAACCTTGACTCTAACATCCCTTCTGTCCTCATCCTACTCGATCTCTCTTCTGCCTTTGATACGGTCAAACATGCCACCCTGTTCAACCGTCTGTGTGATAACCTGGGCATCACCGGTCAGGCCTGTCCTGGCTAACCTCTTTCCTCTATGATCGACCCTCCCAGGTCCAACTTGGGTCCTTCCTTTCCTCTATCTCACTCTCTACTTGTGGTGTTCAACCAATATCTGGAATCTTTGATTCCACACTCTCCTTTTCACCTTACATCTTTGATATCTCCAAGAAGTCAAACTACCAACTGCACCTCCACAGAGGTATTCTTCCTTTCCTCTCCTTCCCCCAGAAGCTTACTGTCTCTTGAGCTCTGATTCTCTCTAGGCTTGACTATTGCAACAGCCTCTTTCTAAATCTGCCTGCTTCTACTCTCCGCCCTTTGCAACTCATCCAGAACAGGACTGCGAGACTTGTCCGTAGCTTCAAGCCCTGGGATCATATCTCTCCAGCTCTGAAATCTCTTCATTGGCTACCAGTGGCCACAAGGATTAAATTCAAGACCCTTTGCATTGTCGACAAGGCCTTCTAGGGCCTGGGTCCGCAATATTTTTAGCTCTCCCTTCTGAAATACCTTCCTATTTGAGCTCTTCGCTCCTCCACCTCCAACTCCCTCAGGGCCAGTCGCTTCTCCAAGCAACGAGTTGGGGGTAGATCTCTTTCCTCGACTGGGGCCTACCTCTGGAACTGTCACCTGCCACTCTAAAATTCGAGGAGAACCATCTCCGGTTCCGTAAGCACCTCAAGACCTTCCTCTTTGCTTCTGCTTTCGCTCTTCCTCTACCCTGCTGATTTATATGATCTATCTGCTTCGGTACCCTGCACCTGGTTTACCCTCTGACTTCGGGCCCAGGTCCCTGCCGACCCACCCACTCCCTCCTGGCAACCCTGCACTTGGGTCTGTATCTGTAACCCTGCAGTCCCCTTACCTGCACTTATCAGACACCCCTTGTCAGCGTGGTAAACCCTGCACTCGTCACCCTGCTGGCTGCACTACCAGTTTTTGTCATTTTTTAGCACTTTCCTCCCCTCCCTCTTGCACTTTCCCACTTCCCACTCCCCTGCACTTGCGTGTTCTCAATGTCACTGGGTCTAGTAAGATTGATGTTTTTGTTCCTCCCTTGTTCCCCTCCCTTGCCTCATCGTGCTGTGAAACACTTGTGTATAAGCGCAATACAAATAAAATATCATATCACATCATAGTTATTCGTGTTAATTTTCGCTGCTATGCACGTATGTAACGCCTAGCAATAAAGACTCTTTTGAGCATGGGGTCAAAAAGGCAGAGACCCGGGAGCAGCCTGATTCTTGCGTCTTTTTACATGCAGGGCATAGAACAATACAAATTGCAAAGAGAGGCCCCAAGACACACAAGCGTTAGAGGCTGCGCACCACTGCATGTGATAAGCATGAAATGCAACATGAGGTTGACAATCTGAGAGAATTCATAAAACTTCAGCTGCCAACAGGGTTGGGCTGGGCCATAAAATGGTCTCGGGCACCAATGAAAAAATGGCCCACCGTTGCAAATGGCTATTCGTTAATTTTGTGACACTGTTTGAATAGTAACCGAGCAGGAGTTTTTTTTTTATTTATAAAGTGTGATGCAATTTGTGCATTTTAAAGAATATTTAATTGAGCAACACAGGTTAAAACTACTAGCCGCAGAGTGAATTAACTCATCAAACTGGCACGCACTGGCCAAAAAGGTGTCCTACTTTGGCCAAAAAAACTGGCCCACACCAGCATTTTGCATTTTTGGTTCGGCCATGGGCCTATTGCCCTATAGGCCTGTACGTGCCTGGCTGCCAAGCAAGAGAATGATGACCTTGCTGGACTAAACCTCTTCAGCCACACCGCTCTTTGTGCACCCAAGAGCTTGATGTGCTCAGTCTCAATGGTCCAGTGGCATGTCCAGACTCTTTTGACAGGGGTGGCTGAAGTGGTGCACTGACTCATGCAGGGGTGGCATGAAGTAGGAACGTACAGCTCCAGGGGTAATTTGTGCTACCCCAGGCCACCCCCTGGACACGGCACTGCCATGGTCTACCACCACATTCCACTAGGAAGGCTTCCACAGCGTGAAGCATCCATTAATACCGATGATGTGGCAGAGGCTCGAGCTAACGCATGCGCAGAGACTCTCGATGCAGCACATCCACTCTGCACATAACCCGATACAAGCACTCTCTTTTCCGAGTCATTAATCTTAACCATCACGGGAAGACATTGTGTAACCCAAGCGCTGCAGTACACGATCCTTAAAATGCGACCGGAAACAGATACAGCTGCCCTGAATGGCATGCAATCGTTCTGTGGTCTGTGGAAATTATTCATTGTTTAACAAGACGTACACGCTTTGGCCATCAAGACTGGCCCTCAATAATCCATTAGGTGCTGCGCCAGCATCGGCAGAGGTGAACCCCTCCGACTTTCCCCTCTTGTCAAACATAATGAAAACGGAAAATCTTCATATTAAATCTTAATTAATAGACTTTTATATGGATATTAAAAATGAATTATCATTAAATGTTTCAACACATTCCAAACGGAGCTGGACTATTTATATGCAGAGCGTGAGTTCTCCACGGCGGGGAAGGGGAGAGGGCAAGTCTTTATGAAACTAAACAGCTGTTTGTCATCTTTTATTCAACAATATGGATTCTCCTTTTGACGGAATGTTGCCAGAACAAAAGGAATTCTTTATGTATGGCTCATTGGCTCCAGACCACAAGGGCGGGAAACGTGTCTGGAAGCAGAGCAAGCGCGCTGACGCTCATAACCCACGGCTTTGCTTGAAGTACTGAAGGTTGTGATAGCTTTCATTGGACCCCAGCAAATACAACATATGGGCACGCTTTCATGGTTGGCCCGCGCCTCTTCATGTGAATCAACAGCATCGTTCCCAGATTGGGTAGACTTGGTTTACGGACATGATAGGTTATTTGTAAAGCGCTTAATACCCAGAGGTTTCTAAGCGCGGACCCAGGGATCAAACCTGTGTTGCTCCGCGCTGTCTTGCTTTCAAGGCGAGCATGTTGCCCCTGAGCTATCCTCCCAATGAATATTTTGAGACATTAATGCAGTTTTCCATAAAAACAGCTTTTCTCATAGAGGTTACTATTATTGTTGGGAGTTGCAGTAAGTGGGGAACTGGCCAGACATATTTGCAAGTTATGTTGTCTTATGTTATGTTACCCTATGCTATTATAGTGTTAATGACCCTTGCCGGGTTGGCTGGGAAGATTACGGCCCGCCTGCATGAGCCCAGGTAGTCCCAAGTGAAGCACGGGCCACATTCAGGGCTCATGGCCTTTACTAGCCCAGCCTGGGGTCATTCACGCTACTAGCAAACAAGGGCTATCCTTCCAGGGTGCTAATAGTTTTTTTCTTAAGGAAATGGCACTGTACATTTCAATCATGCCCTATTTCTTGTTAAAAAGCTAGTAACAAAGATGGCTGGCGCGGTAAACAGTAAAGGGAGTAAATCACTTTATTGTTCCTACTATCAGGCCAGTGGCAGAGTATTGAGGAGGTAGGAGCTGCAGAAGACAGCAATGTTTACTGGTAAGTGGGGGAGAGGGTGGGTGTCTTGGGTGATACTGATGAGGAGGGTGAGGGGTGAGGGGTGGAGGCGAAGGGAGCAACATTGGGCTCGGCACAGAATTCAAAGGGAAAGATAATGGTGGACCCAGGGGAGTGACTGAGGTGGGGAAGATGGATCCTGGGCTTGACAGATGCAGTCAGCAGTCCAGGCCACCTGATTGCCTGCTGCCTCTCGCTGGGTGCAAATAGGATTCATAACAACACCACTTGCTTTTATCCATAATTTCTCCAACTACGACTCAACCATCCTTCCTTCACATATAAACATTAGCTTTCCTGACAATACGTACACATCTTTATCTACACACACGCCACACAAACATACACTCTCAAACTGCAGAACCACATTCGCGCCATAACCAATACCTCACCTGCTCCATAAATCTTCTCCACAAGCCGCTGCTCCCAACTTCCTCCTACCGATCTCTTGGTCGATCTCCACCTCCATCTCTGATCTCACTCAAAAAACCCACACTTCCTGTTTTCTGTCCCCTACTCAAATCCCTCTCTTTCTGTGAGGGATTGGTCCACTTTTCGTAACCATTCAGGCCTTATCTTTCCTGGTCGGGTGCGTATGTGTGAGGAAAAACCTTGAAAAGGGCGCTAAACCCTGCCCACTTACTCTGCGCACGCTTTTCCCATTCCAGGGATTCTGACCCGGTATGCAGAGTGTCCATGTTCTTGTAATGGGACCATGTTGCTTTGGGTCTCCAGGTAAGTCTGTTGGGGCACAAGGGGTCTGCTTCTCTCTCCTTTTCCCGGTGGTCTAGGAGGATCATCTTTTCCTGGGGGTGCTGCGTAGCTCCAAAATCCACTATGCAAGATGTTGCCTCCTCACTGGGGATCACTCTCTCTTCACTGCGTGTTGGTGTCAGTGCTGATTAGTGCTAATGCACCTCTCTATCTTTGGGATGATTCTCTAGTGTGTCGTGGGCCTCATCACGAGTTGGGCGGTAATGCCGGCGCTAATAGTGCTGGCGATATCTGCCCTACCGCCAAACCCACCGGTGCTATTAGCGCCGGATCACGGCTTTGGCAGATTTGGAAATCTCCATTCCCCATTGAGCCCATTCGGGAATGCCCCATTCCCTATTGGGCTCAATGGGGAAATTTCACGCTCATACCGCCGGCGGATTTCCCGCCGGCGGTATGAGCGCAAATTTTCGGCGGATTTCCCCTCAGCTCAGAGCTAGGGAGAAATCCGCCAAAGCCCTGATTTGGTGGCCCCTTAAATCCGGCGGTAACAACACTACCACCGGATTTAAGGGTTACCCACCAAGCTCGTGATGAGGCCCCGTCGGGCTCTCTGAGTGTGTTTTGTGGGCTTGAAACATCTTGTTTGATTCTCTGGGACAGAAAAACAGAATGACTGGCAGGAATATTTTACAAGGGATATGTTTTGAAATTAACAGTGGTCTGCAAACCAATGGTAGGCCTCTCACCACCGGCTGAGAGGGGCTCCCATCTCCTCTTGACAAGGCAAAATCATTGTCACATTAGTTAATGGCTATAGATAGAGTTGCAGGGGCACGTTTAAAGGATTTTCAATTTCTTGGAATACTGTGGTTTTGGACTTCATGTATTAATAAGAAACAGTTTGGCACTTAGCACGGTGGCATGCTATTTGCTCTTTTGATTAACTCAGACTGCATGTAATTTGGAATCTCTATATGTTTTCTGACTTATGTTTAGCAAGGAGGCTTATAGACGCGAGGCAGAACGATCTCTTCTCTGCACACTCATCCTTGTATTTTTAAAATTCGACCTCTGCTTCTCATTTTTTAAAGAGGTTTGGATAAATATGTAATGGTAAATGTACACCCTGCCTTAAGATAAGCAGCATGTCAGCCACATGTATGGCCTAAAAACAGGCAAATGCTCCCAACGATAGAAAATAGGAAGTACAATTACTCCACACAGATAATTGGAAACACCAGACACACTGTCTGCACCCTTTTTCCATCCACACAGCTCCAGCCATATATACGAATCTGTGGTACAGCCACAGCAGAACCACAACGAGTTTGATTACTATTACTGCCTGATCTGAAGTGTAACAATAAGGCAGCAGTGCTTTCTTTGTGTGCATGAATTCCCCAGGAATCCAGCTCTCTGTGCAGCCCTTGACTAATTTCTTTTCGTATGATAGATCCCACCTTCTTGTACTCCTTCTTTCAATACCAACCCTCAAAACCTATTATGGAGTGTATCCCAGGGAAACGCTCTTTCTCCCTCCTCTTCATCATCTACATGTGTCTCTGGGAATTCCGCTTCTACTACTTTAAGCCACAATTTTTATTAATTTGTCGATAACACTCGAGCCCTCACACTAGAAAAGAATCGTAATGGTGCTTCCGTTACAACGCACTAGTGCCTGTCAACTATCCATGATTGGATGCACACTAATTTGATCTAGCAGAACAATGATAAAATAGAAGTTCTCATTACCAATAATCTGACACATTTCTGCCCCACTCCATAAGCACATTGTATGCCCCTGATTTCATTCATAACCTGTCAATTCTGTGCTTCTTCCTCTTTTACTCCTTCAAGAAAAACCTCCACTTCTTCCCTGACCCCCACCAGGTGTTCACGCCCCTCGTCTACTTTAGCCTTCTCTATGTGAATGGCGCTTCGCTCAAACCCCCTCTTATCCTCACCCGCAGACTTCAGTGTGCCCCGATTGTGTTCTCCTGCACCTTCCCCCTGCCACCTCAGGAAGAACAAACGCAACATACCTGTCTTCTCAACCTTTCACTGGCTCTTTGTTACCAAACACATTGGGAAACATTTTCAACGCCCCGAATTCCTTATTCATGGCATACATGTGAAGCATACAAATTGTACAACCCATTTTTGTGGCTCACAAGATAGTCTAGCAATGGACCTTAATAGCCAAACTTTATGACCCAAAAATCCAGCATAAATAGCGGCCGTGTAAAATAGGAAACCAGCACCAACTTAATGAGTCCAAAATCTGCCTCGTAAAATGACACCTTGAATTACCGCTTAGGAATTCTGTCTATAGGGAAAATAGTGCAAAGTCCATTCTGGTTGGTGGGCATTCTCCATGCACCGGAGGATACATTTCAGGAGAGGATCTAACGAGGAACTGAGGAACACACACTCACCAGTTCCAGCCCATGCTACTCCACCCATGCCTAGACTTCCTTCCTGGCTGTCAGCCGCTGTACAATCTCCGCAATGACAGTGTCAGACATGGGGGCAGGAGCAATGGGTAGAGGAGCTGGACACGGAACAGTGGGTGCCTGCTCTTGGGTGAGTTATGATGGCAGGTTCCATGAGGAAGTTCTAGCAAGCTCCCCACCTGGCCATGAAAGGACGGCCTACACAGGAGTGTTCTCCATCCCTCAGCTTCTGGATATTAGTTTGGGCCAAGATTGCAATGTCAGTCCTTGTGACAGTTGTTGTGTCAGCCTGGTGATCATGGTTGGATAGCTGGTGTCCTGCACTGGTTGTGGGCTGAGCTGTGATGGTGCACAGTGGTTGTGGGCAGTGTGCAGTAGAGCTCCGTAATCCTCTCCAGCTTCGGTTTCAGGATTGCTTGGCCTTATGATGATCACCTTCCACACTGTCATGACCGATGTCTCCATGGCCCTAGTGGTTGAGAGCACAAAGTCAGTGGGCACTGTTCATAGGACTGTTTTCACTTTAGTCAGTGGCATTCCATCAGTCAGAATCTCATTGGCCAGCACTGTCAAGGATCACCACATGCAAATTGCTTGAGCATCAGCAATGCTCGCGAATGGATGTGTAAGTGTGTGGGTCTGTGTCCTGAGTGGAGGCACCGTACACAGTATTACTATTTTGTGAGGACTGATCCATGTGCCAACACTGGAAGTACACAAGACATAAGGGGATGGAGCTCAGGGGTGAAAAGAGGATGGGACATTCAGATGACAATCTTGTGAGTGTTGGTGTCCAGGGAATTGTTTGCCATTCCAGAGGCTACCTTGGTCCAGCATATACATCTGTGCCAACGTCTTGTTATTTCCACATCTCATGCATTAACGGCTGACTGCAAATCTGTATCAAATACATGGGCATATGCTACAGGCAACAGAAGGGCGTTTGGTATCCCACAGGAACAGTAGGAAGGTGCTGGACAAAGTTGTGGAATATGTTGCACCACCACGAAGTCTACAGAATGGGGAAACTTTACAGGTTGTGCCTCTTACCCACTCCCCTTTTCCTGCTTTGCTGCCAAGCTTGCAACAGCATGTGATTTCAACTCTCGTGATAAACAAATGGATTTCAGGGAAACCCACCTCTTCATCCCTCCTGGCAGGAGCAGCCAGATTCCATTGTAATTCAAAGAAAATGGCTCCTGCGAGGGAGAATCCACTGAACTCATAAATCGTGCAATACAATAAAAATATTGGCCATAAATTATGATTTTCCAGTTCCTTTCATCTTTGATATGCTTTGAAACATAATGAAAATTGATTTTCTGGCTTTAAGTGGCTTCAGTTAGTCAAAGATGAGCAGCTTATAATCAAGTAATCTCAACGAAGGCACACACATCTTTTTCTAACAAGTTTTGTTAAGTTTTGAGTGATTTAAATCCTAACATTTTCCCAGTATAAATTGCATATCTCAAATTCTTTACAAAGTAATCAGGCACAGATTTCATATTCCCAAACATAGAGTTTAAGCCATTGCCTAAAGTTAAAGGGAAATCGCCTGGGTTGTTTACTCATTAACATTCCACTCCATTTTGGGTTCAGAGCAAATTGCACAGAAGGGGCCTGAGCAGCCTATATAGACAAGGCTCTCTCCATGCAATGTTTCCTGGTGATGAAAGAATCCACGTAGAACAGACATCATGGACACACAGCTGGGCGTGCAATTCACATTTAGTTCATGGCACTTGGGAACTGTGTCTGTAGAGGCATGTGGGTCATCATGTGTCTGAGGAAGGGCTTCAGGGCGAGTCATAATGCATGGGATATATATACTGGTTGCAGATTTCTACTTTCCCCAAACACAGGCAGCACTATATCTCACAGAATGACATCTTGAAGGACTCCAACATTTGTTGTACATAATGTAATATGTTTGTTTTCTTTCCGTCCACGTGTCTCCATATGTATAACTATCAATGTTTGAGGGTCCACCTTTACCTTTTCTTCTCCCCTTGTTTCTCCAGCTCTGTGTCCTCAACCAGAGCACTCAGCTGGTGGAGCTCAAACTGGTCAGTGGGTCCAGCGAGGATGGAAGCAATCATTTTTATGTGACTTCAGTAGCAAGCTGGTGCATGTTTCAGGCAGGTCATGCGTACAGCATTCGTGGTGGATACGTATTGTGCATATGTGTGATGACTTGATCACTGTCAAAAGAAACTCTAGTATTTTCCACATTGCTAGCCACATTCCATGCTCATTTGTGATTTTGTGTCAGGTCAGAAAGATGGAAACCTTGCAGGCAAAGCACGTGGCTGTCTTTTCTACACATGCAGAGTGTTGAAGTATGCATTCAATACCCAAAAAAGATATTGGTGGAAGATTTTGAATAAATCTGACCTACTGGCACTGCTCTGGGCAACCTTTCACACCACTGTATTTTAGCCCGTCTACGCCATTACAAAGGGGTCCAGCCACATGCAAACCTGTCAGGTGCCGAACTGCTATGCCAAGTCCACTCTGCATGGAAACACAAGCAACCCCAGACATGTTTCGGCCTTGTTGGGCCTCCTCAGTGAGGTGCAGCTTGGTTCCCTCTGGCACAGAGCAAACAAGGGACCCATGTTTGGGCATTCACTCTCTCACATAGGTATACAAACTATAACCAAAAAACGGATGCGTGGAAGGTTTTGAATAAATCTGAACCACTGGCACTGCTATGGGCAACCTTCCACAACACCGTTTTTTAGCTTGTCTGCGCCATTGCAAATGGGGTCTAGTCATATGCAAATCAGTCAGATGCTGCCACCAATGGGAGCAGCCCGGCCCGAACTGCTAGGTCAGGTCCACTCTGCACAGAAACACAAGCAATCCCAGCCATGTTTGAGACTTGTTGGGCCTCCTCAGCAAGCTGTAGCTTGATTCCCTATGGTGCAGCATGCATACATGTGTATGGAGTCTACAAATGGTGCCAGCGATGCTTTGCAGGCCCAGGTGACTTCAATCAATTAGCCCAGTGGTTTTAAAACAGGAGGTTTCATTTTCCCAAACATGTTCTATGAGGTGACTGTGCACAATTGTACTGAAGTGCATCTGATCACAGCAACTTCCCATGCAATTTATATGGTTGCTGAAATGGGCCCCTTGTCTCTTAGGACAGTACATTTATTATAACACATGTCATTTGGAGACAATGCATAGGTGGGTGTTGTCTTCACTGCATGTGCATATTTGTGCTAGGAACCCACAGTCTGTGCACTCACACACTTTTGTGTATCACCTATTTTATTTTCTCATGATTGCCTTCAGTTTATTCACAGTGTACTTACTTTCATCCCCAGCCTTGACTCCTCCAATTCCCTCAATGATTCTAATATCAATGATGCTCAACATCTGCTCGGCAGATAGCTGCAGCTCCAGTGGTGAATATGGTTACCCACCGTCTGTTGCTAGGCACTGACTGCAGTGTTTTGCAATCAGACCTTCCCGACCCCCCCCATATACTGTTGGGAGGAGAGAGTGTCTTCCTACCCCCCTAAGCAATTCTGAATGAGAAACAAACTGTAATCTGCACATCCAATGAGAAGTGGGTAGGGAGGTGTACACACAGGAGAGTGTATGATCGTGTAGTGCATGCATTCAGAGCTATATAGTATAGGTGAGTGTAAATGCCATCTTAGTTTTTCTCAGCCATTTTGGAACGTAGGCCCAAATGCGGCAAAAAGCACCAAACATGTTAGTATTAGATCTGCATTGCCAACGCACACATAACCCCCACCACAAGTGAGCTTCGGGGAGTTACAAGCCTGCCATTGTCTTAGAGGTTGTAGGCCTTTGTGCCCTGGAAAGAATGTGCTCTGCAAGGCCACAAGAAGGGAGCAGAGCGCCTCCTGGCAGTTACCATCCCAGGACACAGATAGCATAGCCCCTTTGCCTCAACACCCCCCGTGCCACAGTTGCAGCCCTCCTATGCTTTGATCCCAGGACCACCACATACCATGGAGCCAGCCAGGCCCAGGCCACTAACCATAAAGCTGTTAGACCCCTGATCGGTCAAAGGTATCCAAAAGCAAGGCTATCTTGCCTTCACAATTGTGTCATGTGATTTGTGCTGCAAGGTGCCAGGAAGGATGAAATGATTGCTCAAAGCGAGGGTGGAGGACCTTGGGAAGCTGCTGGGTCATATTGGAATGAGTGAAGTATGCAAGTTGGTATGACCTTGGCTCTCCCACTGGGCCCATCTCAGTGCCTGCCAGGTGCACCATTACATTGATAGAGTAGTTTTGTTTTTAAAGTAACTAATTGCTTGTTAGGCCCTGTTTTTTCCTGCAGATGATGAGCCCAGCAGCACCCACGTGGATGGCGATGGATGAAAAGGCTGGAACCAATGGCCTAGCATCCCCTATGGAGTGGGCCGCCCATGTATAGTGTCGCCCCAACCAGCATTGCAGGTTTTCACTGTGTGTAATGACAACACTGATGCCCGGCTTCCTTTTAACTTGCTGCACATCCCCAATTTGGCAGATCATTTGGCAGCAGCAGAGTTCTTTGCTGATGCATTTCTATTTTGTAGAAATAAATACTTGTTGTACTTTACTTTACTTTTGCATTTATACCGCGCAACCTATTACCCATGGGCTTAAGGGTGCACATATAACGAGTCAGACCTCCACAAAACTATTGCGGGGGGCACATTTTATCCCTGCGACAAACTGGTTGGGACACAGGCTCTTAAGACTTTAGCAAAATAGAAGAGTTTTCAGTTTTCTCTTGAACATGTTGGTCGATTTGGCTTCTCTTATATCTAATGACAGCCTGTTCCATGCCATTGGGGCGGCTATGCTTAATGTTCCCTTGTGAGCCTTACTGGTTTTACAGTGGCGTGTCTTGGGATGTATCATTTGATCTCAGATGCCTCAGGTTCGGCTTCTCAACAATGCATTCCCTTAAGTATAATGGCATTAGCCCTAAAGTACGTTTATGAGTAATCAGAAGAGTTCTGAATTGGACTCCTGCCTTCACTGGCAGCCAATGTAGACTACGCCTAGCCTCTGAGACATGGTCTCTCCATTTCAGATTCTTAATCACCCTGACCACACCATTTTGGATGACATGAAGGCGGTTGATCTTGGATTGGGCAGTACCAGTAAGGAGCCTACAACAGTAGTCGATTTTTGAACTTATTTCAGCTCTCGCTATCGTCTCCGCATTATCTTGCGTAATAAACGGGCGGAGGTGTGCAAGCAATTTTATATAATAGGTTGAAGCAGAGACCAGGCTGCTCACTTGTGCTTTCATGTTTAAACTTTGGTCCAATGTTATACCTAAAGTTTTTACTTTTTTTCTGTACGTCTAGCTTGTGATTAGCAATGGTGAAACTCTTAAACATGGGGTCTAGCTTAGCCAATTTGTTTTCCGTGCCGACCACCATGAGCTTGGTTTTTTCGTTATTGAGGGCCAGGCCATTTTGCACCATCCACGTGTGGATGAGATCATATACTTGATTAATACAGTTTTCATCCAAACTGTGAGATCAGTGGAATGACAAATTGCGTGTCGTCAGAATAGTTTGTAAAAGTTATATTACTTTGAGACAGAAGATCGCGAAACACATGCCCCCTGTGGCACTCCAAATGGCAGCGCAGCTGGTTTAGCTTCAGCTTCCTCGCTGGCCACTCTGCATTGTCTCTAACTCAGGAAGGAAACAATCCACTGTGTTACCTGATCCGAAAATACAGCAACATTTTTTAACCTGGTGGCCAAGATTTCATGTCCACCAGGTCAAAAGCAGTGGATAGATCCAAAATCATTAGTAGCGATACCTGACCATTGTCAATTCTTTCCAGTAGTTTGGACTTCAGGTCGAGGAGAGCCAACTTGGTCACATGGTATTGCCTAAACCCTGATTGGAACTTATTGAGGATGGAATGGCTGTTAAGATGTAGTGCGATTTGGTTATATGCCACTCTATCCAAGATCTTGAGAAGGAAGGGTGTGTTGGTAATTGGCCTATAGTTAGTCTGGTTTACTGGACAGAGACTCAGCTTTTTTAGAAGGGGTGGGATCCAAGCTTGTTTAAGTCCTTCATGGACATGGTGTTCCTCGAAGGATGTATTTTCAAATTTGGTGAGCGCCGGCAAAATAATATCTGGGCAGTCTTTAATAATCATGGCTGAGCAGAGGTCCCCTTTACAGCTGGTAGCTTTGAGTTTCCTAATGACCTCATCAAACTCTTCCTCTGTGATCAGTGAGAAATAGAATTGCTGCGGGGTACTCGCATTATCTGTAATTTGGGTGGACTCTATGTTTAACTGATTGTTGAGGGTAGCTTTTTTGCCTCAATACCTTTTTTGATTAGTGCCAGTTTATTTGAAATTGGGCCTCATTGCAAGTCCGGCGGTAGCCGTGCTGATAAAACCGGCAGGCTGCAGCCAGACCTGTGAATTTTTCCGGGCACCTGGCTTTGCTGGTAACAGCAGGGGATTCTAACCCTGCCGGGTCGGGAATTCAGGCGCTGGAAAAATGGTTTTCCCCATTCCCATTTGAGTCCCATAGGACTCAATGAGAATGGGGACCACAGAGGTACTGGCACCGTAAATAATGGTGCCGTGCCGCCATGAAAGTCTGCGAGCGGCTGCTGTTTGCTCACGCCAGGTCAGACCTAGTGGGCGGGACGGCAGCCGCACGCAGACTCAGAGTGTGCCGGTCCGGTAACAACGGTGCCGGTAGGCTTAACGGCACCGTTGTTACCGGACCAGCATGCTCGTAATGAGGCCCATTGACTCTTGAATCAAGGTGCACCAGACCTCATTTTTGCATCGAAAGTCGACCTAGCAATTCTATCACTGAGCATTTCTTTTTTAGCTGGTAGAATTGCTGTTTTATAGATCCTAGCTGATTTTTTGTAGAGTTGTAGGCCGGAGATGTCCTGGTTCTTCCTCTACGCATAGAAGTGCTTTATTTTCCCAGTTTTGAGTTCCTGGATCTCTGCCGAGTACCATTTATTGCACTTAAGTCCCCCCTGGCAATACTCCCTCATTATATGGGCGAATGTTTCTGCGATGTCATGAAATGAATTAGTCATCTCATGCAGAGTCTCTAATTGACGGATCTCTGATGACAGCAACGTAACCCATGGGTTAATCTGTTAATTTCTTGTAGTTTCTAGCTAGCTTCAGGGCCTTACCATTATAATTATTTTTTTAAAAGAGTTTGTTAGTAATATGAAAGTAAATACAAGAATGGTTTGACAAGGGGCATGATAAAACCTCTGGTTCTGACATCACATTGTGGGCCGCCACCCAATCCAGGGTGTGTCCTTTTATGTGTGTGGGAGTTGTAACTATATGGCAAAATCCGAAAGAGCTTAATGCAGCCTCTAAGGCACCAGCTGTGGCATCTGCCTCATTCCCACACCAAAGATTGAAATCCCCTAAAATTAAAAATGTTGTATTGGGTTTATGCAAGCAATGGTAATACCCGATTACAGAATTGGTCTGGGAAGTCAGTTGCCACACAGGGAGCTCTATCAAAAAGCAATAAATTAAGGGTAGTTTCCGGACTAATACCAATTTTGACTACCAAGAGTCTGACCCTGGGAAATCATTAACTTTGGTTTCCCAAATTGTGAGCTCTGTTCTAACTATGAGGACGACTCCTCCTCCCTTGCCCTCCTTTCTGTCAATTCTCATGATGCTATAGCCCGAGGGAATGTCCAGCCCTAAAGAGGGGCCAGCTGCCTCGTGGCTACAAGTCTCTGTGAGTGCGCAAATATCTATATTGCCATCCTCGATGTGTGTGGCTACCTCCAAGGCATGCTTAATCAGGGACCTGGTATTTAGTAGCATTATTTTTAGGGTGCTAGATAGAGTTGTTCCGGCCCCTTGCTGTTGTTCCCCACTAAGGCCAGGCTGGAATTCACCTCTGAGTTTGTGTTCCTGTCCTTGCCAGCGGTGTCTTGGGCCTTTTTCCCTAGCGGGTTGTATTTTTTCTGATTTGAGCGTTCAGGGGTGTGTCTTCATTACTGCAAGCGCTTCTGTATCTGGGACACAGTGTGGGGAGTTGATGCCACCACATTAGTGTCCTGTAAGAGGGTCTTCCAGATCTTGTTGTGTTGGTGAAACAGGATCTTGTTCTGCTCAGGACCAAAGAGACGTTTTGCCTCCTTCTTGACATCTTCCAAAAGGATCTTTAGCTCATCATCTGAAAACTTTGTGCTGTGTGAGTCTGGCATGGCCCTTGTGAGTGCTGCTGTGAGGCAACATAGCAGCCAATTGCTCTGTTGTCCTCCTCTTCCTCTTTGCCTCAGCCCCCTCTCTACTCCTCTCTTCGGTCTCCTCTCTCCTCCTCACTTCAGCCTCTTTTCTCCTCTTCCTTCATAGTCCTCTCTCCACCTTCTTGCCTCTGACTCCCTCTCTCCCTCTCTCTAATACCAACTCTCTCCATCTCCAACCTCGGTAACTCATTCACTGACTCCTTACACCACTGCCCATATCAAATTGCCTGCTCCCTTTATGGGGATGTAGCCCTTCCCACAGACCATCTCATTCTGGAGTGAGAACTCTGTGTCCGTTTACTGTGGCTTGAGGCCAGGGCCAGTTTCAATGTTTTCCAATGAGGAATGCACGTTCAGACCACCGCCCCTCCGAGGCGATTTAGATTGCGAAAAATATATTAAATTATAGAAATGAGCACAGGATGGTGTAGGGTGGGTTGGTGTTATGAGTGGGAAAAATGGCGGGAGTAGGAAATCATCATGGGGGTTAATCAGCAGTGTTGCAATTGTATTATGTAGGATATAGTAAACATATATACACGACAGTCATAACACAAACTAACTCTGCATCTACGAGTAGGCCTGAATCCTTGCAGGCCGTGTTTTCACAAAAACCCAGAACGACGACGTTACTCACATGTGATGAAAATGAGTGAGAAGACACCAGAACCAATCGGAGGATGGGCTATATGTAATCATTAGCAGGTATATAGGCGGCAGCCAATGAGGGTGGGGGAACAACACTGTATATTCAGTGTGTAATGGGTGAAGATTTCTGTGTTTATAACCAGAATCTTGTACGAAAGATGTCAGAGAGGTCTTTGGCAGTGGATTTGTAATACTCTGTTGCCTTATTCTTTCTCAAATGCAGATGCACCTTGCCTCTTTCCCTAGCGGGTTGTACTTTCTTGGTCTGAGCACTGGGAGTTGCCCCACATTTTTGGTGACCCTGATGTGATCCAAGTGACCCCCATGAAGACGGAGGATTCCTGGTCGCACATCCGGAGGGCCCACGTCCATCTGTAGCGACCAGTCCCCCTTGTGCACAACCTTTGGGAGGTTTACAGGAGCCATCTTATCAGAATTCCTGTCTGTTCTTTGTAGCTGGGCGCTGTCCCCGGATTGTGCAGGCCATTGACAGAACCCTGTGACAGAATACTTCAGGTGAACACGTAGACGTAAGTGTGTCCCTTTTTGGAGAAAAATAAGTGGGGTATGAGGAGAGTGTAGGAGTGTTAGGAAGTGTAAAGGTGAGTGGATATATATGTGTGGCGAGGAGAGTTGGGATTGATGAAGTAGAAAACTATGTTGTGTTGTATATATTTCTATTAAGGCCTTTATATTATGAGTTGTGTAGTAATGGGATCCTTTCCTTAGGATAGAAGACAGTGCTGTATAATGGAAGAAAAGAGTATATGGATAGAAGCTCTGTATATTTAGTGAGGCTGGGATCTCTCCATCCGGTATATAGGGGGGGTGTTAGAACGCAAACGTATTTGTGATAGAGACCATCAGTTGCCTGGGATCTCCTCACCCGATATAGTGGGGGTGTTGAAATGAAAAAGTAGAATTTATTGTGATTTTATTGTTGGTGAACTTTTTGTAATGTAGTTAGTAGGGTACGACATCCTTTCATCGCAGGGTGTTTTTTCGCTGGGTTTTTACTGTGATTTTTTTGCTGAAAAAACTATTCAAATTATTTGGGGGGGGTTGGAAAAATATATATATTGGGTGTGGGTGTTTGGGGATATATAAAAAATTAAAGAGGATGGGGGATTGGGGGAAACCTCCTCAAAAATAAAAAAATAAAAAATTTGATGAGTTGTTTCATAAAAAATCTGCAGTAAAAAAAGCTGGCGAAAAAACATCTTGCGATGAAATGACATGGAACCGTCAGTAGTGGACAAAGTAGGGGTGATTGAAGTGTGACGTAGGAAGGGTGAAAGATGTGTGTGCATTTGTGTGTGGGCAAAGAGGGTTGAGTGTGGGGTATAGAAAGGGGTACGGGGAAGGGATACGGATTTCTGGGGTGGGGCAAAGGTATTGATAACATTGTTAAAATATTGATGGGAAAGGGTAGCTATCATGGAGCCAACAACCCCGTTGGATTACATGTGCAAGCCCCTTCCGTTGTACCGAGATAAGATTCTTAAAACCTATAGGGAATGGTGTGCGGAAACAAAGGGAGGGATGTTCGAGCCATGGCCGGACCAAAACACAAATAATAGAGAGATAAATACGTTTTTAACAGCTAAATATAAGGGAAGAAAATAAAAAAAAACGAAAAGAAGAATTGGAATTGTGTAAAATAGTGGAAGATTTGGAAGATAGCCCCACCGATTCTTCCAAGGTAGTATGTGAGGTGGCCGCCCTGTGCCGTACTATTACTACTGCGGTTACCATCTCAAGCGCCTCTGCGGCCACCATGGAAACAGACAGATGTCCTCTGTTAGGATGTTATGATACACGTGCTGCATCAGGATACACAAATCCCATGTATGCCCCATTGCCTACTATGACACTCCCGCCATCCATGTCGGCACACTATCAGAATCTTCCCAAACCCACAGTGTCAGCAGCAGGGAGGGCCAAAGGGCTGGAGAGAAATGATGTATTAAGTGGATGTATTAAGTGGATGTATTAAGGAAGGTGGGGGGCGAATTGGCTTGACTAAAATTAGAACGAGATGGACAGCGGACTTCTATAGGTGTGGATGAATGGAGGGCAGGGGACATTTTGTTTCGCATAGATAGTACAGCTATCAAGGATGTGCATATAGAAAAGGAGCAGGAAGATAGAAGCAGGTGAGAAGGGGGTGTGGATTAGATGATGGCAAGTTCAAAGGAGCAGGAAGATAGAAGCAGGTGAGAGGGGGGTGTGGATTAGATGATGGCAAGTTCAGAGGAGGAATATGATTATATGCAAAAAGGAGAAGAGAAGTAGTATACGGTAGATGGATTGGAAGGGGCCAAACAGCCAGCTGTGGTATCCCCATAAGTAGAACGTTTGTGGGGACCGAGGTTACAAAACTGGTTCGGACGAATGCAGTAGCTAACAGATCGGTGTTGGAAAAGAAGAAAGTTGGGAAGATGGTAAGGACACAGTTTCTTTTGTTGCGCAAGGGCACGGGGAGAGCACAGTATATCCATTGGGCACACATGGAGAAAAATAACATCATAAAGACCCTCCCATCCCTCACAGCTGGGGCAGCTGAGTGGATATACGCATTTGAAAAGCACACGGCCGGAACTACTTTGGAGGCAGGGGATTTGAATAGTTTGTGTCAATAATGGGAGAGTAGGCCGATGACATATGGATTAAAGCAGGGTATCCGGGTGTGAAATTAGGTGATGATAGCCATAACGGAGCACATTTTAATGACTTTAGGCCCCAAGTATGGGCAGCATTATGGTGTGCGAGCCGAGGCACACCTGATCTTCAGTCGATTATGCAACTAACAATGACGATGATGAGGATCCCTCCCAATACATATCACACATACAAGAGATGTGGCGGGCGGACATAGAGGATTCATGGGATCGCACAATTCTATTTTTCTATTTTGTGTTTAAAAGAGGTCTCCGGAAATACGTGCAGAAGGCACTTGACAAGATAGTGGGGATTGAGGTAAAATATTGGGTGGAAATTCAGTCTATTATATCACCACTGTAAACGGTTGAAAGAAAAGGAGAAGGAAACGGCTCAGCGAGCGCAAGCAGAGAAAGCAGAACTGGTTCAAAAGAAGTTAGCAAAGGTCGCACTGAAGGGGACCACGGCAGTAGTGCACACAGAAGGGTCGACAGACTTCAGGGAGATTCAAGCAGATGTGCACACTGCAAAAAACAAGGGGGGTCCTGGGAGTCCCTATTTCGGACATTAATCCCGGTTACGAGAGACTTACCCAGAGTCTTTAGCTCATTATCGTTCACAGAGGAGAAATATCAAAAACATATCAGTCTTTGCCCTGCCCTAGGGCAGTCCAGCCCCGAAAATGCTCAGTAATTCTCCTCTGAACAAGAGTACCAACAGCAACCTCAGACACGTGTTTCGGTCTGATTGGACCTGATCAGTAGGGTGGAGATGTGCCTCTCTAAGAATACTGAGCAAGGGGCCCACGTCTGGATTCCCCTAGTAATTTAGGGTGAGACCCAAAGTTACCTAAATATGCAAAAAACAAGGGGGATCCTGGGAGTCCCTGTGCCGGACATAAGTCCCAGTTATAAGAGACTTATCCAGAGTCTTTAGCTCACTATCTTTCACAGAGGAGAAATATCTAAAACATATCAGTCTTTGCCCTGTCCTAGGGCAGTCCAGCACCGAAATGCTAAGCAATTCTCCTCTGAACAAGAGTACCAACAGCAACCCCAAACACGTGTTTCGGTCTGGGTGGACCTCATCAGTAGGGTGGAGCTGTGCCTCTCTAAGAATAGTGAGCAAGGGGTCCACATTTGGATTCCCCTAGTAACTTAGGGTGATACACAAAGTTACTTAAATATGCAAAAAACAAGGAGGATCCTGGGAGTCCGTGTGCCGGACACTAGTACCGGTTATGAGAGACTTACCCAGAGTCTTTAGCTCACTATCTTTCACAGAGGAGAAATATCTAAAACATGTCAGTCTTTGTCCTGCCCTAGGGCGGTCCAGCACCGAAATGCTAAATGCTAAGCAATTCTTCTCCGGGTGGGGAGGAGAACACGGGTGGACAGGTGGGTACCATGCTCAGTACCAAGGAAGATTCCCAGGGGGATTCCAAAGGGGAAGAGGGGGATTTGAGGGTGCTCGGGGAGGCCGGGTTTTTTGGAGGAATGGAACCGCGAGGAGGAGAGGGCGGAGGCCAGTGCTGGATATGTGGAAGTTTGGGCCATTTTTCAAGCGAATGCAGGAGTAGACAGGCGTATACATATCCCCAACAACAGATATACCCCTCTTCTCAGGGAGGTTCAGTTTTATACCCTCAGTCATACAGACAGATTCCCCTCAAAGCCCCTTATGGTGAATTAATGCCCACGGCTCAGCCTGCTCCCCCACCAACTATTTTGCACTTACCCACCGTGGGGACTAGTAGCGTGCCATCATATGGTGTGCATCAGGGGCAGCACAAGGGCCCCCTTATCCCGAGCAATAACACTGTTCCGAATGGTACAGTGACCCACTATCAAGGTGCCACTACTGTTGGAGGAAACCCATTGGTTTTTCCGGGGACGAATACCTATCCACATTAGGGCAGCCAATAGAGAGCCTTAGCGTGTCCTGTTCTCTCAGTCACTGCCAACCCAGAAGAGGAACCCTTGGTAGGCATGGACATAGCAAACAAACCATTACTTTTTATGGTAGATACAGTTGTGACTAAATCATATATTAGTGAGGGAGGAGTCCCTATATCCTGTGAGATTATGGAAACTCAGGGCTTCTCTGGGGCAGTTCAATCAGTTCCTTTCACAAAGAAATTACCCATAAAAATAGGAGTCATAGAGGCGCGGGCCCCCTTGTTATGTTCTACTACAACTCTGATCAAGCTGTTGGGAAGGGATATTTGGAGTAAGCTCAACATGATAATCTTGTTTACTGAAAGGGGTCTGATGTGTTCCACACCGGATATATGTACTGTGAGGGTAATGTTGGGCTTGTATGCCTTAGGCATTGATTCTGTGGCAAGAGGAATACCAGCGGCCCGTGATTTTTTTCTATACAGCACCACCATATTACTCAGTGTAGTGCCACATGTGGCAAACAAGTAGTGGCAAGTGCCCTCTGAGTTTCTGTTCAGGCCAGACCAGTCTCAGGAGATTGTAGCAGGTACCATCATTGAACTGGATATAGAAAGAGTTCTATTAGCAGAAGATTCCAACAAAGGGGAATGGGGCACGGCTCTGTGCATTGATCTCATGATCCTAATGACTCGACTCGCAGTATCTCACAGTGTTTACATTTGCCAGAAGGCGATTTCAACATACTAGGCTTCCTGAAGGGTACTGTAAGTCTCTGAGTATTTTTAATAGGGTGTTACATTAATAATTAGGTAACATTTCTTTCCCGAGTACCATAATTCAATGTGTGGATAACTTGTTGGTGTGTAGCAGCACGGAGCACCAATGCAGGGAAGACTCTATCGTGTTGTTACCATTTTTTGGCTGGAATATCAGCAGAAGGTGTTGTGTTTGGGACAGTTGATTTCAGTGAATGGCAAATGAGTAACTCCAGACCGAGCAGCAGCAGTGTATGCCAATCCCCTGCCAGTGACAAAGAAGGATATGCAGACAAGTCTTGGCTAATGTAACTACTGTAGAGCATGGATTTTTTATTACACATCATACACTAAACCATTGCCCCAGCGGCTCAAAGAAGTAGAGCGAACAAAAAATACTATTTTTTGGACTGATGAAATGTTCACCAAATTGCAGGAGCTTAAAGAGGTCATTTCTACTGCTCCAGTGTTGTCTACTCCTGATTACATGCAAGAGTGTTATCTCTTTTCACATTCTGGTGGCAAAATGATGAATACCGTACTGACACAACACAGTACCATGGGACATAAACCTTTGGCTTATTACAGTGGCATGTCAGATTCTGTCATGAAAGGGCAAATCCCATGCAAACAAGTGTTGGCTGCTGCTGCCTTAGCTATTGAGAAGTCTGCAACTGTTGTCATGGGATGTTCACTAATATTGTGCGTGGAGCATACAGTTTTTGCAATACTAGAGAGGTCTAAATCTACCCTGAGCACACAAAGGGCATCTACATATGAAGTAATATTGCTAAGCCGTCCATTCACATTGTTCCTTGTAAGACAGTGAACCAAGCTACCTTTTTGACTGAACCTATTACTGATGATGATGAGGTGCATGACTGTGTCACATATGAAAGTCCAAAGGATGATTTTCCGAAGGCACATGACTATGCTCTTGATGAAGTAGAAGAAGTATATTTCACTGACGGGTCTTCAATTATTGAGATGTAGGCAGGTCATGGACATACTGGGGCGGTGGTGGTGCACGTGGTTTATGGATAATTTGAGTTTGTTTTGCTGTGGAGGCTGCCAGGACATTATTTGGCACAATCAGGATAACTGATCACCCACAAGTGCTGAGTAGCGATATAGTCGGAGAGGGTTTTGTAGGGCAGATGGATCCAATATACAGCATGCTACTTTGTTAGACAGACTGATTGCAGTGCTTGTACAACCTACACTTGCCGCAATAATAAAGTGCACTGCCCATACAAGTGGAATGGACTTCGTCACCCTCTGGAACAAATCAGCAGACACTGCGGCGAAGCAGCCCACTTACTTGCCAGTACCAGACATTCCAGAGCATCCAGTGTTTGTGAACACACAGCTACAGTTGCAGATGCCATACACAGCCCTCCCTGTTACATAAATTATTGAGGTACAGACCCCACAAAGTGAATAATGAGTGTGGCAAAAGAGAGGGTATGCACAATCCCCAACTGACTTGGTGTGGAGGCAGATAAGTACAGGAAATGTTGTGATGCCTCAGGCATTAGCTCTGGTGGCGTTTGTCCAGCTCCAATACCCCTTACATGTAACTAAGCGACATATTGCAGCAGAAATTCAGGAAGATTGGTATGTGCCCAATATTCAGGAATTGCTATCCTTGTTTACATCTAACTGTGTGGTATGCCAGACCTATAACACAGGACAAACCTTCAAAACATTAAAAAGCACATTGCAACGTCCTATTGGTCCATTTCCTGATTTGCACATAGATTTCGCTGACATGGGAGAGAGGTGTAACTCTTTTTGTTTTTTGATAGTGGCTGTTTGTCCTTTTTCCCATTGTATTGAGGTTGATCTGTGTGCACATGCTGATGCCAAATCGGCTGCCAAGTTATTGGTGAGAGCAGTTTTTCCCAGATGAGGAGTGTGGGATACCCTCACTAGCAGCAATGGCACCCACTTCGTTAATGAGTTGTTAAAAAAAAATGCAGCTCTTTTGGGAATAAAGCACAAGTTGTGTTCCATTTATCAGCCTAAGGCCAACAGGGTTGTAGAAAGGATGAACTGTCTGCTCAAAACAAAATTGTCTAAATTGTGTGCAACATAATTGACTCCCATTGGCCTTGTTCAGTTTAAGGACCCAACTCTATAAGGACCATCACCTCTCACCTCATGAGATTGTGATGGGAAGACAAATGCACACACCACTAACTCCTGTGTGGAGTGCTTCAGATGCTCACAGGCCATTGTCGATCCTGGGAGATGAGTTCAATGTTTATTTAACACAGTTAGCAAAGTGTATTAAATCCCTTTTTCAAGAGATTGCTCCACAGCGATTGGAAAACGCAGACAACAGCACTGTACCGGAATCAGCAAGCTCACCACTATTGCAATTGTTTCCTAATGACAAAGTTGATATTAAAGATTTCATGCACAGGTGGAGTGAACCTTGTTACAATGGGCCTCCTTACGAGGTTGGAGGTAGCCATGCCGTTTATACTGGCATGGCTATCCCCAAACTCGGGTCTGGCTCCGGGTCCCGTGAAAGGGGATTAACCGAGCCATTCCGACCTTAGCGGGCCCAGTAATTCCCCTTTCGCGGAAACCGGAGCTGGTACATCCCTATTCCCATTTGAGCCCCCATAGGGCTCAACAGGAATGGGGAGGATGGTAGCAGCTGCACCGTTCATAACGTTGCCGTTGCTACATCCAGTTCTGGTCTGACCAGGCGTGCATAGCGGCCACCACGAGCAGAACTCGTAATGTGGTTGCATGGTAACAACGGTGGCTCTAGCACTACTGGCAACGTTGTTGTCTTATCGCCACTATTGTAATGAGGCCCAATGGATTTTAAAAAAATGTTTAAACATTTTTATTGGTTTCAACTTGATTACCATACATTACACCAGATCTCGATGCACAAATACAGTTTCCCAACATTTCTCCCTCCCCAACTTCCCTCCCCTTTCCCCATGAGCCTCACAATACTTCAGCCTTCTCCAACTGTCCCATGGGCGTCACACTCTCCTCCCCATCCAAGGAGCTATCCTCTTCCAGGTTCTCCATTCAGACTCCGACAGCGAGGTGACCAAATTCATCCTAGCTGTTAACGTACCAGCTTCTCCCCCCCGACCACCGCTTCTCTCCATACCACTGTTTCAGCATCTGCCCATTTCAGTAGATCTCACCACCAAGCCTCTACCTTCGGTCTATTGCTTGCCTTCCAGCTCATCGCTATCCCGCGTTTGGCTAGTATATATGCCAGGTCTTTAAGCTTATTCACATGTTTGAGTTTGCGCGGTCTAGGGAACTCCCCCACCATTCATGCCCACAGAGAGTCCACATCTAGGTTTATTCTTTTACTTGCTAAGAGGTGTGCTACCTCCTTCCTGTATCTCCCTATTTCAGGACATGCCCAAAACATATGTACCATTCCTGCGTTGACCTCCCCACATTTTGGACATGTCTGTATTTTGGCATTCGTAAACTTGGCAATCTTCTTCGGGTCATTTACGCCCTGTGGGTAACATATAGCTGAATCTGTTGCAGTCTCACATTTATACTTTCTTATGATATTCCTGCACTCTGATCCATAGACCATCCCCTATTGATCCCCCATCATCTTCCTCCCGGTCTCGCCTCGTCTGGGTCACCTCTTTCCCAACTTTAGGCATAATTAATTCGTAGATTCGGGAGACCTAGTGGCCTCCATCAGACATGGCCTGAAACATTTCAATAGCGGCTGTCGGGTCAGCTCTGCCTCTCACCACACACCCCTTACCATTTTCACCAGCGTAGCGTAAGTAATGTATTGTCCACTACGTACACCCGTGTCTTCTCTTAGTGTATCAAATTTCATCCTTTCTCCTTCTTGCCACACATCGCCGATGGTCGCTACCCCTACCGGTTCCCAATGCTCTCTAATGGTCCTCCTCAGCTGCTCATCCCCCTCAATGTCACTAGCGGTATCTGTGGGGAGCCCGGGAGCGGGCTCCCCATTACTTGACATCCTCCTGCCCCGGTCTACTAGTCTAGGTTCTGTTAACCACATCCATTCATTCAGAAAGTAAGGTGTACACTCAGCCCTCAACAATTTAGACTCTGGTGTAGGGTTCTCAGATAACCATCTCGCCATGTATTGAAGTTGGCTAGCCAAGTAGTACACCTCAAAATTAGGCAATCTAATCCCCCCCCTGCTCGAATGGGTTTTGCAACTTCCACAATGGTATCCGATTCCTGGAATTATGCCAGATGAACCCTCTGCATATACTCTGTACCTTGGTGAAGAACCGTTTGGGTATCATGTACAGGATATTTGCAAAATAGTGTAATAGCCTGGGTAGTACCACCATCTTCTATAATGCTGCTCTCCCCATGATAGTCAAAGGTAACTGGGCCAAACATACCATGCTGTGTTCAATTTTAGTCACCGCCTTCTCCGTATTAAGTTTGTGTTCATTCTCAATTTTGTGATATACATCCACCCCCGGGTACCTAAAGGTTTTGGTTTTCCATCCAATCTGTAACACCAGCAGCTTGTGTCGTGGTATTCCAACATATCTAACTAAGGGGAATATGCAAGACTTTTTAGGGTTGATCGTTATGCCAGAAAGTATTGCATATCGTTCCATAACCTCTAAAATGTATTGTAAGTTTTCTTCAGGATATTTCAAATATAGAAACATATCATCTGCGTACAAAGATATCAGATGCTGTCTTCCTTTCGTGCTGATTCCCACCTCCCCATATTGTTGCCTTAAGTATATCGATAGAGGTTCCAGTGCCAAAATAAAGAGCATCGGGGACCAAGGGCATCCCTGTCTGGTGCCTCTTCGCCGAGTTCATCGTTCCAATGTGATCGATCCTGTTAGAACTCGAGCTACCGGCTCGATGTACAACAACTGAGCCCACTTCAAGTACACTTGTCCAATCCCATATTCCTACAGGACAGCTATCAGCCACGGCCATTTGACCGAGTCGAAGGCTTTCACTGCAACCAGCGAAACTACTGCCACCTCTTGGGGGCTCCTCTCTGTCTGGTCTATGACATGATGAAGTCTCCTGAGGTTGTCGGAGATACACCTGCGCGGGACGTACCCCGTCTGGTCAGGGTATATACGTTTATTTATTACCCACCTCAATCTGTTGGCCATCACTGCGGTGAGAATCTTGCTGTCCTGGTTGAGCATCGATATCAGTCTGTAAGATCTGCAGTCCGTGCTCAGCTTATCAGGCTTGAGGAGTGGGATAATATTCACTTCCCTGATGGACTACGCAACCTACCTCTGTCAAACATCTTGTTTAACATGGCTAGTATCGGTGGAAGCAGATCTGCCCTATATGTTTTATAAAACCCGCTTGGGAGACCATCGCCCTGGAGCTTTATTGGTGGGTAGTGCCTGGATCACTCGACCTAACTCAACTAGCGTAAGTGGAGCCTCTAAGTTCTCCCTTTCCGCTTCCCCCAGCTTAGGCAAATTGATCTCAGTCAATGTGTCTAGTATGTCTATTTCCTCTTCCCCAGTAGTGTTTGCATATAACCTTTGATAATACTCATAAAATCATGTATTCACTCCTTCTTGAGTGTCCTCCACCATCCCATCCTCCCCTTGCACTTTCCTGATTGTTTGTCTGGGGGTCCCAATCTTACATAACCAGGCTACAATCCTGCCCGGTTTGTCACCTTCTGCATGTTGCCTTTCTATATATTTCTTATAGCTTAGGTTGTTTAATCTCTCACAGTGGCCTCTGCATCCCTGCTGTTGGTGAAGTGTGGCCTCAGCTTCCCCTGGAGAACTTACTCCCTTTTGCATTTTAGCTTCTATTTTCATTTCCGTGTCTTGCAATTCCTGCACTATGCCACCTTGTAGTCCTTTCGATTTAGATATTGCTTCCTCCTCACCCCCACCTTGAATGCCTCCCACAACGTGCAAGCTGATCTCACGCTCCCTGTGTTATGCTCCAAGTATTTCTTTATTGCCACCCTCAGGTCTTCCCTGAACACTGTGTCTCTCAGTGCCTCGGGCTTGAGCCTCCATATCGGGATTCTCGACCTAGGCGGTAAGATCTGCCACGCTACGATCAGCGGCGCATGGTCTGAGAGGACTGCAGCCTTATATTCCGCACTCTTCCTTCCTCCAGTTAATTCACTGGCAGCAAATATATAGTACAACCAGATGTATAGGTTGTGTGGGGGGGAGTAATGTGAGTACTCTCTGTGTTGTGGATGAAGCATCCTCCGCACATCTACCAACGGGAAATCATTTAAAAGGGCCCCTAGGGCCTTCGCCACTGTGGTGGGCCTGACAACTTTCTCATCTGATCTGTTAACCTTAGGGTCTAGTGTGCAATTAACCCCCCCCCCAGTATAACTGCTCCCTCCATATATGGGCTGATCTTTGCATATAGGTTCCTGATATATATCATGGTGTCGTTATTCGGGACATATATTTTGATAGTGTTCACTTCTTTATTCTCCACTAACCCTTTTAGCAATACCATTCTGCCATCCATCTCTGCATTATGTTGTAGTAGCTTAAACGGGACATGTGGTGCTATCCATGTGATAACCCCTCTAGCATACACTGAATATGTCGCACCTATTGTGGTCCCTTTCCATTTCCTCCTCACCACTTCCAGCTTCTCTCTGGTCAGATGAGTTTCTTATAACAATGCAATGTCTATTTTCTGTCTCTTCAGGTACATCATGACTTTATTCCGTTTGATATAACTGTTAAGCCCTCTCACATTCCAGGTTATTATCTTCAGTTTCCCCATATCAACCATTCCCTACTCCTCCCGACTCCACCCCCACTCGCCTTTTCTTAAGAACTGGCTTGTGATTATAGGATCTTCCCCTCACGTCACTCCAAACTCCCCCCATTCCCCCAACTACCCTATCGCACTTCACCCACCTCCCCCCAAACTGTTGCAGCTCCATCCCTGGCTATCCCACATCTAGTCCTTTTATCGGGCCTAGCCGATACTCAGAACTCTGCAGGGGGGGGGATACAGACCTAGCAGGATCTCAACTAAACTAACAACTGGGGTTGCTAATGCATTCCTCTGTTAACTCCCTTTTGACCTTCCAGGCAATTTAGTCTTTTACTGTATGTGATTCACTCTTGAGCTTGTATTTGTATCCAGTTCAGACGCTGTTGTTGCACCAAGAAGGTGTAGTCTGGGTATGCTGTGATGGTCACTGATCCTCTGTTCATGGTTCCCCCTCTGTGGAAGTGCTCCAGGATCTTCTCCCTATCTTTATTGTTTAATATTTTTGCTATTAGCGGTCTGTGTGGAGCCCCTGGGCGTGGCCGCTTAGCCTGAGGTCTGTTCGCCCTCTCCACTGTAAATCCTTGGGTGAGTGCTCCTCCACTTATCTCCTGCAGCAGCATATTCTTCACATAGTCGGTCGGGTCTGAGCCTTCCTCTCCTTCTGGGAGCCCTACAATGCGAATGTTATTTCTTCGTGTCCGCCCTTCTGCATCTTTGGCCCTGTTCTCCAGGTTGCGCACTTGTTGTTGCAGGATAGCAACCTCCTCAGCATTCGCAGTGCAGATGTTTGTGTTGGTTTTCACATCCGCTTCCAGTCCGCTGGTGCGCTCCCCAAGCTTCCTGACATCTTGCCGAAAAAGGTTGACATCTATGCTAAGTGCGTCAATCTTCGCTTCGAGCGAAGTCCTCAGGTCCGCCATGGCTGTTTCAATCTTGAATTCCCACGATGTCTTTAGCTTCGCTATGGCATCTAGGATCTGCTGAGGAGGTTGCACATGGGCCATCTCCCCATGTGTTTCTGGTTTCTTGGACCTTACCACTCCTCCCGCTGGCAATGATTTGGTAAAATCCTCCATCATTGCCTGCTTCCCTTTTGCTTTGACTCCTTTAGTCGCCTTGTTCACTCCTACGAGTACTAACCCTCAATCTCCAGCGTCGGGCCCCTCGGGTGTCTGGACCGTGTGCTGAGAGTTGGGCACTGCTTGCCCAGTTCCCAGTCCTCTTCTCTCCCTTGGCACACCCCAGACTGCCTCCGCGGGTCTCTATTCACCTGCGCTGCTGTTGTCCGACATCACCGGTGGCCCGCTCTCCGTTGTTCTTCATGTACACTCCCTCTGAGTGGACTGCGCACAATTCCTTGTACTCGTTTATGGGATCAGCCCCAACGGCCTCTCGGCCTCTCAGCATAGATTTCCACTCCGCCGCATACACTTTGCTGCAGGCAGCCATAGTCTCACATGTGCCTTAGGGGGGATGCCTTCCACCACTGGGCTGCTGTCTGTGCCCTGCGGGGGGTCTGCCCCGGGCAGCCCTGGCTGATGTTGCCTCGGGTGCCCTTTCTGAACTGGCACCCTACTGCGGGTCCACGCCTATCTCTGTGCTTGTGGGGGGAATCACTCCTCCAGGTCGCTTCCCCCCGGGTCAGGCACCTTGTTCCACAATCCGGGGCCTCTGTACCACTCAGTTTCATATGATTCCCCTCCCCGGCCCTGTTTATCACGCTCCTCAGGCGCTGTCCGCTCCAGTCTCTTGACCATATGTGTATCTTGGCATCCGTGTGCCCATCAGTCCTCCTCTGATGCGTTTCAATATGGGGATCTCAGCGCTATATCTAGCTCCTCTAGGATCCTTTGTTTCGGTATTGTCGGGCGCCATCTTGGATTTTGCTGTACGTTCCACGGCGGGTTGGACTTCTCAAACTTTAGGTTTCATTACAGTCACAATCAGCAAAGAAGTCCTGTTTCATTTGTGTCCTGTATTGCGATGCATCGCGTGCCTTGCAGGCTCCGCCGACTTCTGTTTGCACCTTTCCTTTGTTCTCCTGGCCGCAGTACCTCATGTATCTTCATTCGTTACAATGTGCCCACATCCACTTCACCCAAACTGCTACTACGGACTGCTACAGTATCGCGGGCCACCATCCTCTCCTCTGTGTGCGTTCCGCAGCGTCTGCCTTGTCCTTCATTCCACTCCCCGTTCTTGCTTGCAGGGGACCCTCTGCAGTTTTATGATTCGTCCGATCCCATTGCCGGTGCCATCTTCTTCTTACTGTTATGGTGCTCCCCATCTCTGTTCATGCAAACAGCTGACAGGAGTCCTCTGTTTCCAGTGATCTTCGCCCTACATGTGCGCTGCATGTTTCTGCATCAGTGAGTTCGGTTTAGATTGCTGGAGCCGTATATTTAATCCTATTACAGCGGGGATCAATGCCGGATCGTGGGAGCACACAGAAACTGAGTCCTAGCTCATGGCCTCATAGCCACGCCCCCCACCTTGCTACAATGGTTCTTATTGTGTAGTATATGCTACTCCCCTTGCTGTTAAATTAAAAGAACTGCACTATTGGGTACATTTATCTGATGTTCGAAAAGCACCACAAATCATGGCCTAACCTGCAAGCATTTTGTCAGAATATTTTTAAATGACTATGTTACACTCACCTGGCTCCCACAGGGGCGTCAGTCGGACCCGGACGGCTGCGGTCTCCACCAATGTGATGCGTAGTGCAGAGATGACTGACTGGACTGGCCCTCCGAATCTTGTCTGCTTGACCCGTAGAAGTATTCTCCTGCAAGTGGAGAGATGGAATTAGCCACCCGTGGATTCAAGTGATGGCACCCCCCACAGTCCTCCCCACTTATCATTCCGAAGTGCCCTTTCAGCAATCTCACCTTATACTCTTGAAAGATGAGCTCTCCATCCTGCATGGATTTCAGGGGCGCGTTGATGCCAGTTGCTTCACTGGTTTGAAGGCGTGGGAGAGTTCCGGAGAGTATTGACTCTGAGGTTCCTGGCTAGGACCAGTAAGTATCAAGTTCATAGAGTTCAATATGTCTGATGTTCACTCTTGTTCCCCCCTTCCTTCCTTGTCTTTCAGCTGAGTTCGTGAGAAGATGCTCTCGTGGTAGCTGGTGGCGCTCAGGTAAGAGTCTGTATTACCTGACGCTGTCCGGTAAATGTTGCACGTGTTTAACGTGTTGTTTTCTCTCTCTTTGCAGGTGCGGCACATGAAGATGTGGAGAGTTGTCGAATAATGCCTCCGGTGGTAAATCAGGTAAGTCTATGGTGATAAGAATTATATTTGTTGGTTTTCTCGGCTCACCTTGTTGTTTTCTTTTGTCCCCCAGGTGCCGGAGTTCGGCGAAGAAATGATGGAGGCAGCGCCGAATCGGAAGGTGCTGCGAGGACTGGTGAGTATGGCGCGGCGCTGCAGCTGGATTTGCGACGCATACTGAAATGATGTTCTTTCCAGGTCCGGAGGCGAGATGGACCCGGAATCAGGTGAGGAATTCGAAAATAGTTTGTTTTCTAACCTTGTCCTTTTCTTTCCTCTTGTTTTTAGGAGCTCTAGATTCGAGGCGGGCGTGGCAGAAGACTGGATGCTGGCTGCAGGCACGGTGAGCGTTACGCTGCTGGATGCAGAATAACGCGAAGCGTGTGCTGCTGGTCAGGTGTGGTTTAAATAGCCTCCAAAGTAGTTCCAGGTAAGAAGTTCCCAAGAACCACGCCCGAGTAAAAAATAGTCCCTGTAATAAAATAATCCCATCCAGGCCTCACGTTGGCTTGGACTCACTTGCAGCATGGTCTGCATCAGGTAAGTAAAGTCTATGAGCCTGGCGCCTAAGGCGCCAGGACTGATTCCTATGATGAGCCTGGCGCCTAAGACGCCAGGACTGAACCCAAACAGCCCCCAGTCGGGGCTGCTGGGGTTTTAATAAGTGTCTGGATGCCTGCTCCCAGAACTGATGGGCTTGGTCCTGATGCCCGGGGGTAGGCATCATGACACTGTAGTTGGTTGATAATTCCAGGTTTTTAACAATTTACAGCAGTAAGTGTATTATTTGTTTTTTCACCTTTTTGATTTTTGAAGAGATTTTTTGGTTTTGTTTAATATTCTTGAGTACTTTTTCTGCACCATGTTTACTCAAATAACTAGGTTCTGGCACAATATTAAAAATGCGTATTCCGGGCGTAATTGCAGTGCCATGCTGTATCCACTTATGTGTGGGTTTGCTTTCAGGTTGTTCATATATATAGTTAGTGCTGTTATATGGGTAGGCCATATAAAGGGGGTGTGGGAATGTAGTAGTAGAAATTCAAAGGGATCTACACATGTTTGATTTTTTGACAATTCTTTTGAAGCTACAACACCAAATGATGAATATTTAACCACAGTGGTACACTTTAAGTGAATGAAGATACAGGATACGTTATTATGGGATGTACAAATACAGGATATGTTATTATGGGATGTACAAATACGAGTGAAAAGAGGTTTGTAGGAGGCAAAGGAGTATGACCAGTACAATGGAGTAATGTTTGATACAATGTCCAATGTGCAACACCAACAGTTTAATAATATATGGTATAGTAATATGAACTCAGTTGGGAAACAGAGGCCCAACAGGAGTTGATGTGTCTGCTCCCTTATCTCCCACACATTGGGAGCACCCAAAATGTTAGTACCTCAGGAGATATCACCCTTGGAGGCCCAGTGCCTGGTGCACTTAGTGCTGTGTTGGGTTCGAAGATTATTTCAGGGGCACAAAGTTCATGTTGTACTAATGGACAAAGATGAATAAAAGTGCGCAAAGGACAACAGTACCCCTCAATGCAAGCCCATTCAATGTTGAAATTGGATGGAGTATTGTTCATATCAAGAAGATGGGAGAAGGCAGTGGCGAGCTGTGCAGCAGGGGGTTGGCAGGGTTCGGAGAAGAAGTCATATGGATCATTAATAGGAACTGTTTCAAGATATGGTCTGCACACATATCTGCATTGACAACATTTCACTCGGCTTTCCTGGTGGTGCCAGAAGTACACTTGACAATAGCATCCGAACGAGAGGTGATGCAGTCAATTTCACTGTCTATCCAAGCCCCCCAAGTGAAGAAGAACAACCGGTTGCTGGAGTTGAGAAGCAACAGATCGAACTATCTCTGGGAAGAATGGTTCAAGCTGCTCAAAGCAATCCCAAATAAGTACCGGCTGTCCACCAAAATGAAAGTAGTCTTTGCCTCTCTTATGACTCCAGGAATGCAGGCTGCAGTGAATGCCAAGTGGCTACAGATTGTTCATTGGCAGGTGATCCAATTGGCAAATGACACAGAACAAGGTCTTAATGCAATCAAAAGTGAACTAAGGGCGATCCGGCTGATGACGCTTCAAAATAGATACATTCTGGATCTCCTAACGGCAATGGAAGGGAGAGTGTGAAAGAAGATTGAGTTCTCATGTTGCATATACATACCTCAAAATGACGTGCAGAATGGGTCCCTGACTCATATCATAGGGGCCTTGCATAAGTTGAAGACCGGAATGGAAAACGAAGCAGGTGTGCAACCCAAAGATTGATTCAACGCATTGTTCTCATGGGTGCTGTCCTGGCTTGGGGCACTGGTAAAGATACTAGTTCCGATCATGGTGTTCCTGTTAGTGTTCTGCATGTGCCAGATGATGCTCCGATGCTGTGTGAAGACTATCTCGAGCAGTTTAAAAATGATGGTTACTATTGGGGCAAGAATAACTCTCCTGGGCACAAAAGAGGGGAAGCCTCAAACTGAGGATTTAAATAAGCCACATATTGTTAGAATTGAACACGCCCTTCACCCCCCAGGGACACTAACATCACCTCCACCAGATCCTAAGAACTACACTGAGCACAGGGTAGATTTAGTGGGTGATGGGGATTGCATATATCTTACATGTACTCTGGAAAAGTATGCATGAGACGGAGGCAGTTTACATAATGTGTGCAGGATGTGGGATGTTTAAACCCACTAGTCCAAGCCGTGCAACATTACTGTGCATTGCTTGCAACAGAAACATCATAATGGCCACCAGAAAGCATGCTGCTCGCTAAAAATCACCAGAAAGTGCGCAGTAAAAATCTGAAAAATAGGCCGCCATCCACTTTTGCCTATGTCAGTGGTAACACAGGAGACCACTGCCAAAACCCATCACTTGGCTACCCACAGAGCAAAATCATTGCAAGAGAAACACAGAGCTGTTTTAAAAATCCATTTCTATTGGTTGTCAAAATTGCAAAAATCATGTCTCACAAACCACCCAAAAAGATCCAACCTCCTTGTTGGGTGTTGAACATCATTCTACTCCAAGAATCCACATAAATACGATGTCCAGAGAAGTACACTTATCAGAGGAAAATCCACATTGAAGATTGCTTGCTGAAAGAAATCTGTCAAAAATGGGTGTAGTTTCGTTACTTACCTCTGTCAGAAGGCGGAGATTTAAAGCCTATCATGTGTAAAGTTGAACATTGAACTCAAACTATGCCAAAGAAGAGATTTCCATCAAAATGCCATATAAGAGTGCCACACATTGATTTTCATGTTGAAAAAGGACTGGAAGTAAAGATGGGTTTGCTTATTTTAAATTTATAAATATATTTTTTTCACAAGGAACTATGTTACAATTGACCAGAAGGTAACCTGATTGAGTTAAAACTTCCAAGAGGGCTTCTTCCCCTGAGAAACTCACACCAGGTTCCTTCCCACCAAAAGGAGAGCATTTCGCATTGGCATGTTAATCAGAAGGGGGTGAGATTTCCTCTGCTGCCCTGAGCAAGAGACAATGGGTTCCTTGAACTGAATAGAACATTCTAATTCGGGTGCGAATGACCACAACTATTACAAATTTGATCTGAATGACAAGAGTTATTAAGATCTCACCTTGACAGACGGTAGAATCCAAATTGGAAGAGCAAATGCTGAAGGTGAAAAGCCCCCCCGACTGCCCTGTCCTTCCCAGACCGGAAAGGAATAACCCGGAGGAAAGGACACGACCAGCAGGGAAACCCTCTGGGGAAGAAAACCCTGGGAGAATCTGGGAACAGGTGACTCTGGATGACAGCGAAGCTGAAGTTTCACCTTTCGCTGGCAATGGACTGGATATAGGAAGGCTTCTTCTGAATGCACAGAGAATTAAAGGAGTTGAGAGGAGGATTTCTGAAGACAGAAGGAAGTCAGGGTTTAACTACAGAAAGGTAGGGGAGAGATCCTCTCACCTGAAGACGTAGGGCCTCATTACGACCCTGGCGGAGTGGGTTTACGCCAGCGTTATTCGCGGCGGACCCGTCCGCCCTACTACGAGTTCCCGTAGCGCCATGGAGCGTTTTCCGCCTTGTTCTTCCGGGCGGAGAAATCCATGGCGCTACGGGACCTTGTTGTTAATTACGCCACCGTATTTAACGGTGGCGTAATTAACGCCTTCCCCACTCCCATTATACCCTATGGGGCAAAAATGGGAATGGGGAAGGGTAAAATGGGGAATGGGGATTTACCGCCCCGCCAAGGTCGGAATGGGGCGGTAAATCCGCCAACCCCCATGGCGCTATCGGCAGCTTTCCGCCGTGCTCCATGGTGCATTTGGCGCCACGATTTCCGCCAGGGTCGTAATGAGGCCCGTAGAGTTAATAAGGATTTTGAGGAACTGACTTTCAGCCTGGATTTAAGCTAGACGGGAGACAGGATATCTAAAATGGACAGAAGGGTAAGTAATTGCGAGTAAGAAGGAATGAATGACTATCGATCAATAGAATGAACTCACTCTTAGAAGTTGTAAAAAGGGAGGCAATGCCCGAAAAGGCGATCTTGCATTGGGAAAGGAAGAAAGTGCTTGTAAGGCGGGGTTTAGTGTTCGAGGCAATTGAGCAAAGGAGAAATCCCGCTGAGGCAATCTGGAAGGAGTAGAGGAACAGGGTTAGAAACTCAAGGTAAGTATTTGGTCTTGAAGGGAAAGCAAAGTAAGAGAACACCTAGAAGAGAACTCACGGAGCGTCTGTAACAACAGAAGCGACGCAAAGGGCTTTCTGTCTCAGTTCCGTATAAAGGATCACGTGAGCGATCCTCGACATCTCTGGCAGACATGCAGAGACTGAACCGCCGCTCTCTGCCCAGGTAGTAAAACGAGCCTCCATTTTGGAAGCACCATTTCTAAGCATACGGCACAAGCAGTTACGAGACCAAAGAGACCAACGGCCGATATGTGTAACAGTATGCCCCCTCCTCCTGGGGGGCGACCCCGGTTTACTCGGATGTAGCCGAAAGAATCTCTGGACCAGTCGGGGTGCGTGAACCCTGCAAGCAGGTTCCCAATTCCTTTCTGCGGGTGAGTACCCCTTCCAATCCACAAGAAACTGCAATCTGCCCCTTCGATATTGGGAATCACAGATGCTGGCCACCTCAAATTCAGGACCAGTATCAGTGGAGACGGGGGGGGCGGGTGGAGTCATACTCAACCGATGAAAACAATCTTGCACGGCCAATTTAATCTGTGACAAATGAAACACTGGGTGTATCCGAGACCATGATGCAGAAAGTGCAGGTTTGACTGCAGCCAAACCCACCAAGGACACCACCTTAAAGGGCCCGAAGAATCGGGGAGAAAGTTTAGATGGAATAAGATGACGGGAAAGGAACCGAGATGCCAACCATACAGAATCTCCTATGGTATCAGGGCTTCTCGGCGATGACGATCTGCATACTTCTTAGCCCGGTTTTGAGCCATTTGTAGAGATAGTTTGGCCAGTCTATGACCTTCGTGAATGTCTGAGATAAGGCTATCCACCCCAGGACAGCTGGAAGACGGAGTGGTCACTGAAGGAACAAATGAAGGGTGATAACCATATGAACAATGAAAAGGACTGGTGCGAAGGGCAGAGTGACTGGCATTGTTATAGGCACATTCTGCAAATGGAAGTAGTTCTACCCAATTATCCTGGGCCGCTGATACAAAGCATTGCAAGTACCCTTCCAAAGTTTGATTTAATGGTTCGGTTTGCCCGTTGGTTTGGGGATGATATCCCGAGATCAGGGCCTGTTTAATTCCCAAAATATGACAGACCCTTTGCCAGAAGAGCGAAGTGTATTGGGGACCTCTGTCTGATACCACAGTATCCGGGAGACCATGTCGGGAAAATATTTCAGAGAGAAAGATCTTAGCCATCTGTTCAGCTCCAGGCAGTTTGCTTAATGGGGTAAAATGCGCTAATTTAGTGAAATAGTCAATAGTGACCATAATGGTGGTCTTTTTTTTCTGAAGGGGGAAGTTCTACTATGAAATCTGTAGATATAATTTGCCACTGTCTATCCGGAATAGGCATTCTTGATAACTATCCCAAAGGTGGCACTCGTGGATTCTTGGATTGAGAGCAAGTGGTACATGCAGCAACATAATCTTGGACATCAGATCTCATTTCTGGCCACCAGAAATGGCGTTGAATTAAATCCAATGTGGATTGAAAGCCCCGATGACCCGCTGCCCGCGAGTCATGGCACATTTGCAACACTTCCTGCTGTAGCAGCGGAGTTGGAACCAGGACTTGCGATCCGAGAAAGAAGTAGTTGTTTTCTTCGGTGAGATGGTGGGTAGAAGCGATATTTTCGCATAGTGGCTTGTTTAGAGTGGTAGCAGATCTTAGTTCTTGGAGGAAATCAGTAAGAACAGCGATAAACCTTGCATTGGGAAACAACTTTTCCAAACAGAATTTAGATGTAGGGGAATCCTTACGGGAAAGGGCATCCACCCTTAAATTGTGTATACCCGGAAGAAAAGTGAAATATATCTGGAAAGGAAGGAAGAAATATGCCCAGCAGGCCTGCCTGCTGTTGTTTGTATGAGCATTCTGTAAAACTCTGAGATTTTGATGGTCCGTTCGGACCTTCACTGGGAATGAAGATCCCAGTAATAAATGTCTCCATTCTTCGAAGTCCCTTTTGATAGCCAAAAGTTCCTTCTCAACAACCGAATAATTCTGTTCCGAGGTATTAAAAGTTTTTGAGAGATAAGCCACTGGTCTTTCTACCCCCTGATCAGAGAGTTGTAGCAGCACTGCTCCTAACCCATATTGGGACGCATCTGTCTCTACAATAAATTGTTTGGTCTGGTCGGGAGTGATCAGGATAGATGCAGAAGTAAACATCATCTTCAAGGTCTTGAAGGCGGTTTGTGCCGATTCATCCCAGAAGAATGAAATCCCTTTTTTCAGAAGTCTAGTAATAGGCAGAATGATCTAAGAGAAACAGGAAATACATTCCCTATATAAGTTCGCAAACCCTAAAAATCATTGGATGTCTTTGATACTGGATGGGGTAGGCCAATCTAATACTGCCAACACTTTTTTGGGATCCATAGATATGCCCTGAGCCGACAAAACAAATCCTAGGTAAGTAACTTGCTCCTGATGAAATTCACACTTCGTAGCTTTGCAGTATAGATGATTGGACTGAAGACGTTCAAGAATGGTGTTAACATGCTTAATGTGGTCTTCTCTGTTAGTAGAATATACTGTTATGAATTACTGCAAACTGTTTAAAGCGGTAATATACCTCAACAAAACCGCTCACCTTGACAATACGGAAATCCAATGTGGAAGAGTCAAATGCAGCAGTGAAAGCTCCCCTGAAACAATCCTGGCCCCTCCGACCCGGAAAGAAGTGAAAACCGGGGGAGAGGATAGGATCGCCAGGGAAACCCTCTAATGGGAAGAAAACCCTGGTTGAGTCTGGAAGCTCGTCGATCGGGAAGTAGTAGTAGCAGGAGAATCCTTGAGAGGTGGTTGCACAGGATATCCTTTCTGAGTAAACGAGAGGAATAGATAGTATCAGTGAAAGGTAAAAAGGGAAGACAGCCAAAAGAGAAGGTGGAAGGGAAAAGTTCTCACCCTTGGAGGGAAGGATTGGGACTGAAACTTCGGAGCTGGACTTCGGAAAAACAACGGAAGAGAGGCAGGAGGTCTGCAAGAACAGACAGGTAAGTGATTCTAATCGGGGCTAGAAGAGAAGACTCAGGGAATAAGAAGCTTACCCAAATGGGGTTCAAAGCAGAAGATAATGCCGTGGAGGAGGTGTTATAGACGGCTAAGTTGAGCAGGGTTCGCCGGGTTGGACTGGAGACGAAGGTAGCAGAGATTGGAAAGGTTGAATGGAGATAATCTCTGAGAGATAGATAAAGACAAGATTTGGACAGTTTAAAGAGTAATCAAGGACTAACAGACACGAAATACAGGATTCAAATAACGAACTCACGGAGCGTCTGTAACAGAAGCGACGCGATGAAACCTTGGCTTGGAGTCTGGATATAGTATCACGTGAGCGGTCCGTAGTCTCTCGGAGGGACGTGAAGAGACTAGACCGTAGCTGTCGGCTGGAGAAATCCGACTGGCATCCATCTTGGAACTGCACTTCCGCACGATACCGCACAAGCGGGCACGGGACCACAGAGTCCATCTACCGCAATGTGTAACACTATACCCCCTCCTCCTGGGGGGCGCGCCGGGTTTACCTGGATGGAGCCGGAAAAAACGCCGCACCAATCGGGGAGCATGAACCCCAGAGGCAGGTTCCCAGGTCCTTTCAGCAGGAGAATAACCCTTACAGTCAATCAGAAACTGCAATCTACCTCTCCGAACGCGAGAGTCACACACACCGGCCACCTCAAATTCAGGACCCTCATCAGTAAGGACAGGAGAAGGAGGAACCCTTCCCGTCCGAAGAAAACGATCCGGTACCACCAATTTAATTTGAGACAGATGAAATACAGGGTGTATCTGAGACCAAGAGGCCGGTAAAGCCAGTTTGACCGCAGCTTCGCCCACCATGGCTAACACTTTAAAGGGTCCAAAGTATCTCGGCGATAGTTTAGACGGAACAAGATGACGAGGAAGAAAACGGGAAGCCAACCAAACTGAGTCACCGATGGTAAGTTTCGGGGCAATGCGGCAATGAAGATCGGCGTTCCGCTTAGCACGGTCTTGAGCCTCCACAAGAGATCGCTTAGCCAGTCTCTGACCATCCTGAATGTCCGCAATAAATTCATCCACTCCTGGGCAACAGGAAGAAGGAGACGACACCATAGGAACAAAGGAGGGATGGAAGCCATAAGAACAATGAAAGGGGCTGGTCCGGAGGGCAGAGTGACGGGAATTATTGTAGGCAAATTCAGCAAAAGGGAGTAAACCTGCCCAATCATCCTGGGCCGCTGAAACGAAGCAACGTAGATATCCTTCAAGTGTTTGATTCAAACGCTCCGTTTGCCCATTGGTCTGGGGATGATATCCTGACGAGAGGGCTCGTTTTATCCCTAAGACGTGACACGTTTTTTGCCAGAAAAGTGAAGTATACTGAGGACCTCGGTCTGAGATGATGGCGTCTGGGAGGCCATGACGGGAGAAGATTTCAGATAAAAAGATTTTAGCCATCAAAGTTGCCCCCGGTAGCTTCTCTAAAGGGGTAAAATGTGCCAATTTGGTGAAATAGTCAATTGTCACCATAATGGCTGTCCGAAGGAGGTAGATCAGAAACAAAATCTGTAGAGATGATTTGCCAAGGTCGATCTGGAATTGGCATCCTCTTTAATAACCCCAAAGGAGGAGTACGAGGAGTCTTTGCGTGCGCACAGATACTACAAGCCGCAACATAATCCTGGACATCAGATCGCATATTTGGCCACCAGAAGTGTCGTTGTACGAGTTCCAATGTTGATAGAAACCCTCTATGACCTGCAGCCTTAGAGTCATGACACATTTGTAACACTTGGAGTTGTAAAGAGGGAATGGGAATCAACAGCTGAGTGCCGTGAAAGAAATATTCCTTATCTTTAGAGAGATGGTGGGTGGATGCAATGTCTTCACAGAACGATTCATTTTGATCAGTGGCTGTTCGTACTTCTTGGAGAAAGTTAGTCAAGACAGCAATAAAACGAGCGTTGGGAAACATCTTCTCGGAACAGAATGTCGATGTAGGAGAGTCCTTACGAGAAAGAGCATCTGCCTTCTGATTATGTTTTCCCGGCAAAAAGGTGAACTCAATTCAAAAGGGAAGAAAAAAAATAAGCCCAGCGGGCCTGCCTGCTGTTGGTTGTGTAGGCATTCTGAAGGGCTCGTAGATTCTGATGATCAGTGCAAACCTTGATAGGATGGGTAGATCCCAGGAGTAGGTGTCTCCATTCTTTGAAAGATTGTTTGATAGCCAGAAGCTCTTTCTCAAGTACTGAATAATTTTGTTCTGCCGCATTGAAAGTTTTGGACAGATAAGCCACAGGTCTTTCTTCTCCCTGTTCTGATAATTGTAATAGTACGGCACCCAACGCAAATTGCGAAGCGTCTGTCTCCACAATGAATTGTTTAGTTTGATCAGGGTTTATAAGAACTGAGGCAGAAGTGAATATCTCCTTTAGCGTTTGGAAGGCGTTCTGAGCCGTATCGTTCCAGACGAACGGGACCCCTTTCTTAAGAAGCCTGGTGATGGGTAAAATGATTTCCGAAAAACCCGGAATGAATTTCCGGTAGAAGTTGGCAAAGCCAAGAAATCGTTGAATGTCTTTTATGCTAGAGGGAATTGGCCAATCCAACACAGCTGACACCTGCTTTGGATCCATAGAGATGCCCTGAGAAGATAGCACAAATCCGAGGTAATTGACCTGCTCCTGGTGGAACTCACATTTGGTGGACTTACAGTACAGATGATTGTTTTGAAGACGTTCCAACACTGTGTTGACATGTCGGATATGTTCCTCTGGGTTCTTGGAATAAACCAAGATATCATCTAAATAGATGATGACGAAATGAAACAGAATGTCGGCAAAGAGGTGGTCCATGAACCGCTGAAATATTGCCGGTGCGTTGACCAGGCCAAATGGCATGACGTGGTACTCATAGTGCCCTAAAGGGGTGCGAAAGGCAGTTTTCCATTCATCTCCTGCAGCTATTCGTATGAGATGGTAAGCACCTCGGAGATCCAGCTTAGTGTAGACAGTAGCCCCTCGAACCGCTTCAAGGATGTCTGTGATGAGAGGCATAGGATACTTGTCAGCAATGGTTATCTTGTTTAATCCTCGATAATCAATGCAAGGGCGAAGTTCATCCGAGTCTTTCTTAGGGATAAAGAAGAGAGAAGCTCCGGCTGGAGACACAGATTCGGTTATTAGCCCATTGCGTAAATTGGTTTGAAGATAATCTTTCAAAACAGTCTTCTCCCTTTGTGAAAGCACATACATACGGCCGAAAGGAATGGGCTGTTCGGGGTGTATATCTATATGACAATCATCCCTTCTATGAGGCGGTAAGGTAGGAAATTCGGGATTTGCAAATATAGATCAGAATTCCCAATGACATTTAGGGATCATTTCCAAGTGGTTAATAGAGGAAACAGCAGGATGATGGTCTTCAATAGTGGGGAGACGTATGCCTGCTGACTCCTGAGAAAGGCAATGGTGAGTACAATATTCTGATCCCAAGAACAGAGTACCTGCTGACCAGTTGATATATGGGTTATGGAGTCTTAACCAGGGAAGGCCCAAAATGATAGGAAAATGGGCAGTTCTGATCAGATCAAAAACCAGAGTTTCTTTATGGCCGGCGACCATGCAAGTGATAGGATCGGTCTGTTCTTTTACCGGTCCTGAATTTAAGGGACTACCGTCCACACCCTGAATAGGAGTAACCATGTTCTTGGATACGAGTGTAATCCCGTGTTTCTTAGCCCATTCATAGTCCAAAAAATTCCCAGCCGCTGCGCAGTCAATCAAGGCGGGAATACCAGGTAGAATGTGTTCTGAAAGTATCATGGACAAGGAAACTACTACCATGGTCTGATTGGTTGAGGCATTGTCTACTGACAGACTCGACTTACAGGGGGAAACAGAATTCTGTAACTCTACCGTTCTTCCCCTCTCGGTAGAGCTCTGGAGTTTCCCGACTTCGGAGTAGTAAAGCGACGAGGAGGAACAAGATGACAATCTTTCAGTACATGAGAAGAGGATCCACAGTACATGCATAGTCCAAGATTCTTTCTTCTTTCCTTTTCGGTTGCAGATAACGGTCCTCTAACGGTCCCTATCTGCATAGACTCTTCAGTATGGGGAAGAGTCCTATTCCCAACATAGGAATGATCAATTGAAGGTCGAGATCCTTTGATCTTCTTTCTTTCATGAGACCGTTCTTGCATTCGATAATCTATCTGCATAGTTAAAGTAATCATGTCAGCCAAATTAGCCGGACGAGGTACCTTAGAAACCTCATCTTTAAGGTCTTCCGTTAAGCCTCTTCGAAAAAGGGTAAGAAGCCCTTCATCTGGCCACCCTACTTCTGAAGATAATTGTTTGAATTGTGTTATGTATCCTAGCAAATCCTTACTTTCCTGTTTCAAATCAAGAAGTCTTTCTTGTGTGGAAACTGATATTTCCTTTCTGCCGAACATAGACTTAAGGCTATTGGAGAAGGCGGGTTAAGAATCTAGGATCCCATTATTAGAAGTGACTAGAGGCGTGGCCCAAGCCAATGCAGGGCCAGAAAGATGGGAAATCACGAACCCCACTTTGTCCTTGTCTGTAGGAAAAAACCGAGATTTGAAAGTAAATTGGACCGTACAACTATCTAGAAATTCTTTGAGCTTATATGGATCTCCGTCGTACGTTAGGGCATGTAAGGAAGAAGGGGGAGTGTCTGAAAATGCCCTAGTGACTTGCTGTCGCACCTGAGCATTATCTTGTTTTAAAGATTGCATCTCTAAGGACATGGCTTGCATAGCTGCCATTAATTGTTGCATTTGCTGCTCCATAAGGATTCCGAATGTCAATAATGGCGTCGCTTACTGTTATGAATTACTGCAAACTGTTTAAAGCGGTAATATACCTCAACAAAACCGCTCACCTTGACAATACGGAAATCCAATGTGGAAGAGTCAAATGCAGCAGTGAAAGCTCCCCTGAAACAATCCTGGCCCCTCCGACCCGGAAAGAAGTGAAAACCGGGGGAGAGGATAGGATCGCCAGGGAAACCCTCTAATGGGAAGAAAACCCTGGTTGAGTCTGGAAGCTCGTCGATCGGGAAGTAGTAGTAGCAGGAGAATCCTTGAGAGGTGGTTTCAAACGGAAGTTGCACAGGATATCCTTTCTGAGTAAACGAGAGGAATAGATAGTATCAGTGAAAGGTAAAAAGGGAAGACAGCCAAAAGAGAAGGTGGAAGGGAAAAGTTCTCACCCTTGGAGGGAAGGATTGGGACTGAAACTTCGGAGCTGGACTTCGGAAGAACAACAGAAGCGAGGCAGGAGGTCTGCAAGAACATACAGGTAAGTGATTCTAATCGGGGCTAGAAGAGAAGACTCAGGGAATAAGAAGCTTACCCAAATGGGGTTCAAAGCAGAAGATAATGCCGTGGAGGAGGTGTTATAGACGGCTAAGTTGAGCAGGGTTCGCCGGGTTGGACTGGAGACGAAGGTAGCAGAGATTGGAAAGGTTGAATGGAGATAATCTCTGAGAGATAGATAAAGACAAGATTTGGACAGTTTAAAGAGTAATCAAGGACTAACAGACACGAAATACAGGATTCAAATAACGAACTCACGGAGCGTCTGTAACAGAAGCGACGCGATGAAACCTTGGCTTGGAGTCTGGATATAGTATCACGTGAGCGGTCTGTAGTCTCTCGGAGGGACGTGAAGAGACTAGACCGTAGCTGTCGGCTGGAGAAATCCGACAGGCATCCATCTTGGAACTGCACTTCCGCACGATACCGCACAAGCGGGCACGGGACCACAGAGTCCATCTACCGCAATGTGTAACATATACTAGAATATCGTCTAAATATATGAAGACGAAATGGAACAAGATGTCAGCAAACAGATGGTCCATAAACCGTTGGAAAACCGTGGGTTATTGACTAGTCCAAACGGCATAACGTGATATTCGTAATGTCCAAAAGGTGTCCGAAAGGCAGTCCTCCACTCGTCCCCTGGAGCTATACGAATGAGATGATATGCCCCTCGGAGGTCAAGTTTCGTGTAGAGAGAAGCCCCCCGGACAGCTTCGATGATGTCAGGTATTAAAGGCATGGGATACTTGTCAGCGATGGTGATTTTATTAAGGCCCCTATAATCAATGCATGTTCTGAGTTCTTCAGAGTCTTTTTTAGGAATATAAAAAAGCAAAGCACGTGCTGGGGAAACCGATTCTGTAATTGGTCCATTTCGCAGATTGGATTGGAGGTATTACTTTAGATCAGTCTTTCCGCGTTGGGAAAGTACATACATTCGTCCAAAAGGAATAGGTTGCTCTGGAAGTAGATCAATGTGGCAGTCATCTCTCCTATGAGGAGGTAGGGTAGGAAATTCAGGATTAGGGAATACAGATTAGAACTTCTGATGGCATTCAGGGATAATCTCTTGCTGGTTAATGGTGGACACAGTAGGGGGAATGGAAACTTCCGTAGGTATATGAATGCCAACCGACTCATGGGATAGACAATGATGTACACAATATTCAGAACTGAGAAAAAGTGTCCCTGCTGTCCAGTTTATGAAAGGGTTATGGAGCCTTAACCAAGGAAGACCTAGAATTATAGGAAAGTGTGCCGCCTTGATAAGGTCAAAAACTAAGGTCTCCTTATGAGTTGCAATCATGCAGGTGATCGGATCTGTCTGTTCTCGTATTGGGCCAGAACTTAAAGGACTTCCCTCGACTCCTTGGATGGGAGTAATTAATGTTTTCGGTATATGGGCTGTACCATGATCGGTGGGCCTTTTACCGTCCAGAAAATTTCCCGCAGCTCCGCAATCAATTAACGCGGGAATACCTCGTATGACTTGTTCGGGTAATACCATGGACAAAGACACTACAACCATGGTCTGATTGGTTGAAGAAGTTACTAGATTCAGAGGCCATCATTACAACACTGGCGCTAAACCATGGCGCTATTAGCACCATGGTTGGTGCCGGTGTTGTAACAGGTCTGCCATGGTTCAATGGGGAATTACCACCCCATTCCAAGGTTGGCGGGGCGGTAATTCCCCATTGAACCATGGCCCTTCCCCATATTCGCCCCATAGGGCTCTATGGGAATGGGGATGGCGCTAAGTATGGTACTGCAAATTGCTGTACCGTACTTAGCATCAAGGTCCCTTTGTGGATCCCTACTTTAACGGCTGGTGTAGACCATCCGTTAAGGTTGGGTCCCGCAAAGGGACCTCGTAGTAAGGCAGTAAGTGTTTAACAGCGCCGCAGCCTTTTACGGCGCCGTTAAACACTTAGCGGCAGGGTCATAATGAGGCCCTCAGTCTATTTGGGGAAGTTGAATTTTGAACTCCTACCATCTTTTCCTGTGCGGTAGGGTTTTGGAGTTTCCCGAACTCGAAACTGGAGTCCGACGTGGAGGAACAATATGACAATCTCGCAATACGTGCGAGGAAGACCCACAATACATGCACAGCCCAAGTGTCTTTCGTCTCTCTCTCTCACTAGCAGATAGAGGTCCTCTCACAGCTCCTATCTTGTGATTTACTGGTTAGAGAAGGGTATGTGGTTGAATCCCTTTATTCTTCCTCTTTTCATAAGAACGTTCTTGCAAACGGTATTCTATTTGCATGGTAAGGGTTATCATATCTGCTAGATTTGCCGAACGAGGGACTTTAGACACTTCGTCTTTGAGTTTGTCAGATAACCCTCTTCGAAACAGGGTGAGGAGACCATCATCTGGTCAACCTGTCTCGGAAGACAGCTGTTTGAATTGTGTGATATAAGCCAAAATATCCTTACTGCCCTGTTTAAGATCGAGGAACCTCTCTTGAATAGCTATGGAAATTTCTTTTCTGCTAAACATTGTTTTTAATCTATTAGTGAAGGCTGGGTAAGAATCTAGAATGACATTATTCGATGTTACTAATGGAGTAGCCCAGGCTAACGCTGGACCGGATAGATGTGATATCACAAAACCCACTTTATCCTTGTCAGTAGGAAAAAAGCGGGATTTGCAGGTAAATTGAACTGTACAGCTGTCAAGAAATTCCTTAAATTTGTATGGGTTACCATCAAACTTGTCAGTTTGCAACGTGGATGGGAGGGTATCTGAAAATGCACGGGCGACTTGCTGTCGCAGTTGTGCATTGTCCTGTTTAAGAGACTGCATTTCTAATGACATTGATTGCATCGCCGCCATTAGTTGTTGCATTTGCTGTTCCATTAGGTAACTGTCTGTCAACAATTGGCGTTGCTTACTATTACAAATTTGATCTGAATGACAAGAGTTATTAAGATCTCACCTTGACAGACGGTAGAATTCGAATTGGAAGAGCCAGTGCTGAAGGTGAAAAGCTCCCCCGACTGCCCTGTCCTTCCCAGCCCGGAAAGGAATAACCCGGGGTAAAGGACACGACCGTCAGGGAAACCCTTTGGGGAAGAAAACCCTGGGAGAATCTGGGAACTGGTGACTCTGGATGACCGCGAAGCTGAAGTTTCACCTTTCGCTGGCAATGGACTGGCTACGGGAAGGCTTCTTCTGAATGCACAGAGAAATAAAGGAGTTGAAAGGAGGATTTCTTAAGACAGAAGGAAGTCAGGGTTTAACTACGGAAAGGTAGGGGAGAGATCCTCTCACCTGAAGACGTAGAGTTAATAAGGATTTTGAGGAACTGACTTGCAGCCTGGATTTAAGGTAGACGGGAGACAGGATATCTAAAATGGACAGAAAGGTAAGTAATTGCGAGTAAGAAGGAATGAATGACTATCGATCAATAGAATGAACTCATTCTTAGAAGTTGTAAAGAGGGAGGCAATGCCCGAACTGGCGATCTTGCATTGGGAAAGGAAGAAAGTGCTTGTAATGCGGGGTTTAGTGTTCGAGGCAATTGAGCAAAGGAGAAATCCCGCTGAGGCAATCTGGAAGGAGTAGAGGAACAGGGTTAGAAACTCAAGGTAAGTATTTGGTCTTGAAGGGAAAGCAAAGTAAGAGAACACCTAAAAGTGAACTCACGGAGTGCCCGTAACAATAGAAGCGACGCGAAGGGCTTTCTGTCTCAGATCCGTATAAAAGATCACGTGAGCGATCCTCGACGTCTCTGGCGGACACGCAGAGACTGAACTGCCGCTCTCCGCCCAGGTAGTAAAACGAGCCTCCATCTTGGAAGCACCATTTCTAAGCATACCGCACAAGCGGTTACGAGACCAAAGAGACCAATGGCCGATATGTGTAACAACAACTGCTCTGGCAGGAAGGCAAGCCATGTGACCCTCTGACTCAGCCCAGCTTTGGAGGCGGGCCAGACTGAAAATGTGGGTTGAAGTGGAAGTAAATGTATGTTTTATAAACATGCTTATAGCATAGTGTAATGAATTGACAAAAATATGAAACTTAGAGATTGTTAAAATGGAAAATTCACTCACAGTTTAAGACTAAGCTGGAATCTGTGCGATGTTCTGAGACTGAACCCCAGAAATTATTCATATTGTAGCCATGGTGTTCATGTTAGGAACATGAAAAATTACAGGAATGTGCCCGGATGGGATGTGCATGCATGTATAAAAATTGGTACAGAACTAACATTGAGAAACCCACCAAAAGCATGAAAAAGTTGTTGTTTATGAACCATAGCTCGTAGGAAAATGAGAGTTGGACAGAAATGTACCTTAGGCAATCTGTCATGTAATTATGTATTATGAACAACTTGTGTATCTTGGAAATATGTTTTTGGGAAAAAGAGTTTCTATGTAAAAGCAAAGGGGAGGGATTTCTTTTGGATCATAAACGCAGTGTCACTCTGAGTCATGATGACACACTGCTCCTTTCTCAAATCAGGAGAGGGGAAATCCTCTGACCTATCAGATCCTTAGAGGGTTGGGCATAGATAATCAGCCTCCACACCCACTTTGGAAATGGATAACTAGGGACTGTTGAGGAACCAGAGGGACACACTTTCTCACTCATCAACTGATCCCTTGGCGAAGTATCCTGCAGGAAGATCCAGACTCCAGATCCAGACTCTAGAACCCTGAAGCAGAGGCCTAATCCAAAAAGCTGAACCCTTTTCAGCAGGCCTTTAAAAACCGTGCAAACCTGATTTAACCCCTAAATTCCAAGGGGCACCACAAAATCCAACAGCCTGGCTGAGCTGTTTTGCTGTTCTGGCCAAGAACCCATGCTAGAACCCAAGATCCAGACCCATAGAGCAGAGCTGTACCCATGCCAACCCGTCAGATCCAGTGCAAGAGGCCACGCAGACCAGAGGGCCTTGCTGGGAGCAGAAACCAGTGCCTGAGACCTGTCCGGTGGTGAGAGAATCCCAGCCAAACCCATGACCAGATCTTTGACGGGTCCATTCCATTCCAAAGCAATAGGAGTGAGTATTTAGTCTAGAACTGTCCATAGTCATCTCTTACTTTGAAGTAATCCTATTTAATCCATCCCAACCTATCCAGAACTGCATTATAGAATCTTGTGTCCATCCTGAATTCTTCTCATTATATAGTCTGTGATAATTGTAGCGATAATCATTTGTGCGCTGATATTTTCTGAAGAAAGTCAAGTGTCCTGGCGCACAACAATCAGAGTGGAAGGGGCCCTGTTCTGGTGGTTGTCCCGTTGGGTATCTTGCACTTTCATAACCCCTTAGTATAAGTCCATATTGGTTCCTAATCTTTAAAGCACAATCTTTCATTTTGAAATCTTGAATCTGTTTAAGAAAAATCTACCTTCACGAAAACCTCTAACTTTTGAACCATACGTCCTAGAGACAAAATTTAAATGTCATTTTGAAGCTAACATCCTCAGCTCTCAAACAAACCCAAAAGTTATTCTGTAATCGCGCTTCCCGCACACGGAAAAGTTGCCACGATTTCGCATTTGGCTTAATTTCACCCCATGTAAAAACAGCTATTTCTTGCTTTCAATTTCTGAATTTCGTTTTCTATCTGCTAATCATTCTATAATCATTGCTAGTGTTGACCTGAAACTATCCCAAGCCACTTCCACTAGTTCTGCATCTCATTTAGCGAATTCAAATCATTTTTAGCATTTTTCCCATTCATTGCAAATCACATTTAAAAGCGATTGGCCTGTTTTAAAATCATACCTGTTCTCTCTAAGCTTGCTGGGGGGAATCAGGATTGAACTGCTTTATTGATTGTTGTTCCTGAAATCTGTGTGCTCTCTTCCACCTCTTCATATTGCATACTGGGGGAGTGAGTAATAATAGGGGGAAAGAGGGATTATATTGTCATTTGACTGGAATCATATCAAGTCTTATTCTGTGTTGCATTCTTTCCTATCATTGCATTTTCTTGAACCATACCAAGTATTCTCTGATATATTATTTTTCCTATTCCTACTCCTAATTGATTAAAGAGATTGTTGATATTGTAATATTACCCCTTGCTGATCACTGTTCATATTCATATGTGGGATATCCAGATAAAATTCATATTCATAAAAGTGTAATCTATATATTGTTCAATTCTTCAAATAAATCTTTTAATTTGCAAAACAAACCTATTTCTTGGTTCAGTGAGATCGGAGGAATTCAAAGAGAGGGGCGTTATATAAGGGTACATCATCCAGAATTAAATGAATTTTTGACATAAAAATATATAAATAATGGTTTCCATTGGGCATCCCATACTAGGCATTGGGCCTCATTACACGGACGGCGGTAAGGGTTAACGCTCACCGTTAATGGCAACGGTGACCGTTAACCCTTACCGCCATACTACGAGGTCCCTTTGCGGGTTGGAGGATTTAACGCCTGCTTCTTGCAGGTGTTAAAATCCAACCCGCTAAGGGACCTCGGAGCTAATTACGGCACCGCAAAATTGCGGTGGCGTAATTAGCGCCTTCCCCATTTCCATAGAGCCCTATGGGGCAGAAATGGGAATGGGGAAGGGCAATGGCGGAAAGGGGATTTACCGCCCCTCCAACCTTGGAATGGGGCGGTAAATCCCCTTTCCGCCAAGACGGTGCCGGTTTTTTACCGGCATGAGCCATGGCGCTAATAGCACCATGGCTCACCGCCTACCGTGTAATGAGGCCCATTGACTTAGTTGGAGTGCCAGATTGAAATCACTTACAAGGACATGGGGGGTCATTACGAGTTTGGAGGTAACCATGGCGCTATTAGCACCATGGCTGCCTCCAAACCCATACCGACTCCGCCCTGGTGAATGGAGGTATTAACGCCCAATTCCAAGGTTGGCGGGGGCGATAATTCCCCATTCACCAGGGCCCTTCCACATTCCCATTTGAGCCCCCATAGGGCTCAATGAGAATGGGGAAGGCAGTAATAACAGTACTGCAAATTGCGGTACCCTTATTACCTCCAAAGTCCCTTTGCGGGTCCCGTCCTTGACACCTGGTAAAACCAGGCGTTAAGAGAGGACCCGCAAAGGGACCTCGTAATAGGGCAGTAAGGGATTACCGGTACCGGTGCCCTTACCGGTACCGGTAATCCCTTAACGCCCGGGTTGTAAACACCCCCATGGACTTCTAAGAATAAAGCGGATCTTAGCGAGAAAGACAAAAGTTAGCTTATGAAGGATTAACTAAAGGGGGAATGTTGGGATGTACATTCAGACCACAGCCCCTCTGAGATTTAGATTGCAAAAAATATAATAAATTATGGAAATGAGCACGGGATGGTGTTTGGGGGGTGGGGGAGTGTTATTGGTGGGGAGAATTGGCGGCAGTAGAAAATCATAAAGGGAGAGTTAACCAGTAGTGTTGCAATTGAATTATGTAGGATATAGAATGCATATATACACAACAGTCGTAACAGAAACTAACACTGCATCTAAGAGTAGGCCTGAATCCTAGCAGGACATGTTTTCACAGAAACACAGAACAACAAGGCCTTATTCCTCACCTCTGTTGCAGGAGGATAGCTCAGGGGCAATGTGCTCACCTTGTAAGCAAGACGACACAGAGCAACATAGGTGTGATCCCCGAGTCCGTGCTGGTATTAAGCACGTTATAAATAAATCATATCATATCAAACCTCACCATTGCATTCCAGTTCCCAGGAGCGGCAAAGAACACACATATGCTCCCACATCAGTTAGGCCTTTGAACTAATTAGGTAGGAATGTGTGCAGCCAAAAATGTGAAGTGCTGCAGCCTTGCATCAAGGTCATATTCCTGAGAGTGAAGGCAAAGGTCTCGGAATGCCAAAACACGAACCAAGATTTAAGACACTAGCGTCCCTTAGAATGACGGTCACTCTAATTGAACTACCAGATGTGCAGGGAGATGGGCTGTAAATCATTTGTGAACTGGATTGATTAATGGGAAGTTAGGCTCACTCTCGGGGTGGGGAACTGATAAAGGTGGAAAACAGAGAATGACATGATCTATGTTTTGTGCCATGGATGATGTTTTTGTCAAAAGAGGGTGCATCTAGCCTTTTTTCCTAGCGGGTGGTATTTTCTTGGTCTGATCGCTTGGAGTTGCCCCACACCTACTTTGCAGGTCTGTGTGCCACTAGTGTTGACCTCATGCTTAGGCTGGTGGGTACTTTGCTGAGGGCATGCCTTTAAGTCATGCTCAGACTCCACCAAGCTACTCAAAGTAGTTAAAGCCCAGTGGCTACTTTTCCCACATTATGGATCCATGGATCACTAGCCACTACACCAGGCCCTACATTCCAACAGCATTAACAACTGGTGCCACTGGCCATGACCCGGGGCATTATCAAGAACTGCAAGGCAGTAGTAGTAGTGACTGGACACCCATTGCAGGTCTGTTGGCCAATGAACAAGCCATCCAAAGTCACCATTGGGCCAAGGTTGTGACAGTCCCCATGGTAAATTGACCCTTTTCAGGACCTTGGGCCAGTGACTATTGCCTATGGTCACTTTGTCTGGGTTATGGCCTTATGGTTGTGTTCCAGGCCTTGTCAAGCTCCACAAAGTGGCCACTGAGCCTCACCAGGCTTAGTGAACACTTCTCCCATTTGTTTCTGTGGACCACTAGGCATGGCCCTGGTTAGCCAGAAGACTACTGAACAGCCTAGACCAAGTCCATAGGTCAGATCTTTGCTGTGGTTCTAGGTTTGGTCTGGCTCAAGTCAAAGACCTGGTCTTGGCTGCAGACCACAGAGTCCATATTATCATGGATTGGTGACTGGCCTGCAGAATTGCCCACTAGGTCAGTAATGTCCTCCTCCTCACTTGATAGGAAAGGTTCCCCCAAAATGCCGTCCTCCTCCTCACCTGATGTTGAAGAGTAGTGGGTTCTCCTTCGACGTGGTTTCTCCCTTTGAGACTTCTTCTTGGAGAGCAGATACGGTCTGCCTCGAAAAGAAGCCACCGTGAATCTTAACAGAGAAAACTCACGATGACCCCCTCCCGTGACAGCCAGTTGTTATCGGGGGAAAAAGCCTCCGAGGCCCAAAAAACCCCCACAAGTTGACAGAAGACTCCTGAAGCAGGTCCGTTGAAGCGTGGAGTACTAGAAGCAGTATCCAGAGAAATCGGCTCCAGGCAGAAGCGGTGGAATCACAAGAAGGTAACGAAGCAGCGTGAATGGGCGTCACAGAGGAGAGAGCTCCTGAGAAACTGACAGGAGAAAACGGCCAGCAGGGAGAACCTCCGATAGAGCAGGAAGCGAGGAAAAGGGGGGAGAGCAAGCGGGAGAGAGAGTAGCAGGAATTTGGGGGTGGAAGATCGCTAAGAGGAGATAACGCTACTGAGCGCACGCAACGAACGGGAAAGCAAGTTGCAACGCGCCAACCCGCTGAGATTCGAATAGAGAAATACTCGGCGGGCGGCCATGTTGGAAAAACACTAGACTGCACCGTACGTTGAAACAAAAAACGTAACGGAACCGTCTAATGGCGACGGAACTTCCACCTTCGCCAAACCCTCCAAGCGCCAATGGTCGTGACAGTATGCCCCCTTCGAAGGCCCCTTCCTCCAGGCTTACCCGGGTGGAGACGGTGGAATCGTAGAAGCAATCGGGGGGCAAAAACCTGTGCAGCCGGTTCCCAAGTATCCTCGGAAGAGGGGTAGCCTTTCCAATGTATGAGGTACTCCAGGCATCCTTGATGGTACCGAGAGTCTCGAATCTGGGAGACCTCATATTCCTCCGAGGTAGAAGTAGGTTGAATCACTAACTTGGGAGCAGCTTGTTTCCTGGCATCAGGGACAAAGGGTCGAAGGAGGGAGGAATGGAACACCGGATGTATCCGTCGGAGAGTCTTTGGCAACTTTAAACGGTAGGCAACAGGGTTGATCATTGTCTCTATCTTGAAAGGTCCATGAACCTCTGAAATATGGAGGGTGCATTTACTAGGCCAAACGGCATTACTTGATATTCGTAAAGGCCGTAGGGAGTGCGAAAAGCCGTCTTCCATTCATCACCCGCTCTTATCCGGAGTAGATGGTAGGCGTTTCGTAGGTCGAGCTTGGTGAATACTACAGAGCCCTGAACGGCTTCCAGGATCTCATGGATGATAGGCATCGGGTAACGGTCTTTGATGGTCACTTTGTTGAGACCCCTGTAGTCTATACACGGTCTCAACTCTTTGCTCTCGCGTTTAGGAATGAAAAACAAAGAGGCGCCTGCGGGGGATTTAGAAGAACGAATCAGTCCATTGGCGAGATTGTCGTCAAGGTAGCGCCTGAGGACTGCCTTTTCTGACAATGAGAGGGGATACATCCTGCCGAAAGGAACCAATGCCTGAGGAACCAGATCAATACCACAGTCTTCGGGTCTATGCGGAGGTAGTTCAATGGGTACCTGCTCTTCAAATACTTCAGTAAATTTGGAATAGCAACTGGGTATACAATTTACGGTATTCTGTTCCGTAGCACATACCGTCTTGACCAATTCATGTTGGGGTTCAGGTAAACACTCCTTCAAACAATACTTGGAATGAAAGCTTAACAGGTTGTTTGTCCAATCCACAGTTGGGTTGTGCTTCCGGAGCCAACCGATACCCAAGATGACAGGGAAATGAGCAGCTCGGATTATGTCAAATGATATCTGCTCCTTGTGTTGCTGTATAGAAACTTGTATAGCTTCGGTGGTATGAGTTATGAGTCCGGAACATAGGGGTGTTCCATCCACTCCTTCCACCTTTTGATCCTCCTTTTTTGCAATTCTAAATAGACCCACCTTATCCGCCCACAAGGTGTCCAAAAAGTTTCCTGCGGCTCCGCAATCCAACAACGCTTGCGTGTCGATTTCCTTGTCTCTGAAACGGAGCGTGATGCCTATCACCATCAGGCGGAGGTCCTCTGGCGTTCTGGCAGAGGTAACGGAAAGTGTGGTGTAAGAACAGGGAAGCACCCCTCGGTAGTCCGTCCTACCAACTACCGAGGGCGCTCGTTTCCCGACCTTCGGGGGGGCACAGAAGGGCAGTCCCTCAACAGGTGGGCAGCAGAACCGCAATACAGACAAAGATTCTCGTCACGTCTCTTCCTCTTCGCTTCGGCGGTCAAGGGAGGTCTAGTGGTTCCGACTTGCATGGGTTCGTCTCGGATCTTTCGAGTAGCAGGTGAGGAGGCGGGGGTGTGAGAGTCTGAGAACAGGTTAGGGCCACGGCTCTTCTTTCTTTCGTTTTTCCGTTCGGTTAAGCGGAAGTCTATTCTTAGTACTGCTGCTAATAGATCCGAGAAGGAGTCAGGACGAGAAATCCTGGCAAGTTCGTCCTTTAGTTCTTCCCGTAAACCTCTGCGGAAAATCGTGTACTGAACCTGTTCTTGCCACCCAGCTTCCGCAGCCAATGTCTTGAATGTTGCTATGTAAGACAGTAAATCTGAGGTCCCTTGCCGCACATCCAGTAAATCCTCACTAGCTATGTGGGCACATTCCGTCCGCAAAAAGGTCTGTTTAAGGAGATCCTTAAAGGCAGTATAATCCTGTAACACAGGATCTGACTGGGATACCAATGGTGTTGCCCATGCCAAGGCGTTCCCAGTTAAGTGAGTGATCATGAAACCCACCTTAGCATGATCCGTGGAAAACGCATAGGGTCTAAAGGTGAAATGAATATTGCAGACGTCAAGGAATTCTTTTACCCTTCTCTCAGTGCCATCAAACTTTCCTGACACTAAAGGCAAAGGGGGTAGATCAGTAGCCTGTTGTTCTCTAGCTGCTACTCTCTGTTGGAGTGCTGCGTTGTCGGTCTTGAGTGTTTGGACCTCAACATTAAGGTTCTGAACTGCGGCCACCAGCTCCTGTAACTGCTGTGGCGTGGCCATGTCTTCTTCTTTTAGGCGTTGCAAGCTATCATGGATTGGTGACTGGCCTGCAGAATTGCCCACTAGGTCAGTAATGTCCTCCTCCTCACTTGATAGGAAAGGTTCCCCCAAAATGCCGTCCTCCTCCTCACCTGATGTTGAAGAGTAGTGGTTTCTCCTTCGACATGGTTTCTCCCTTTGAGACTTCTTCTTGGAGAGCAGATACGGTCTGCCTCGAAAAGAAGCCACCGTGAATCTTAACAGAGAAAACTCACGATGACCCCCTCCCGTGACAGCCAGTTGTTATCGGGGGAAAAAGCCTCCGAGGCCCAAAAAACCCCCACAAGTTGACAGAAGACTCCTGAAGCAGGTCCGTTGAAGCGTGGAGTACTAGAAGCAGTATCCAGAGAAATCGGCTCCAGGCAGAAGCGGTGGAATCACAAGAAGGTAACGAAGCAGCGTGAATGGGCGTCACAGAGGAGAGAGCTCCTGAGAAACTGACAGGAGAAAACGGCCAGCAGGGAGAACCTCCGATAGAGCAGGAAGCGAGGAAAAGGGGGGAGAGCAAGCGGGAGAGAGAGTAGCAGGAATTTGGGGGTGGAAGATCGCTAAGAGGAGATAACGCTACTGAGCGCACGCAACGAACGGGAAAGCAAGTTGCAACGCGCCAACCCGCTGAGATTCGAATAGAGAAATACTCGGCGGGCGGCCATGTTGGAAAAACACTAGACTGCACCGTACGTTGAAACAAAAAACGTAACGGAACCGTCTAATGGCGACGGAACTTCCACCTTCGCCAAACCCTCCAAGCGCCAATGGTCGTGACACATATGCGCTCAAATTAGACAGTCCTTTAGGTCTCCCATCACCTATGTTAGTGTTGTTGGATGCCTTGTAGGGGTTCATTTTGTGCACATTTTCAGTGCAAAGTCCGCAGTACCCCTCTAAAGGTCTGTGCATCACAATGTCAACCATTTGAGAAATGTTTCAAGCTCCCAACCAATCAGAGTGGATGTTTTCCAGCACATCCCACAGTGCTTCTGGGTTGGGTCTCCTCTTTTTAATCTCACTGTTTGCCAAATGTAAAAAGTGCAAAGCTTGCAAGCAGTACATCAGGTCCACTGTGGCAACATTGAAGTTCTGTATTCTACACTACTTGCAAGACATAAGGAACAGAGATGCCAATTATACAATGACAAAACACTATGCTGAATAACATCAATCAGATATCCTCCACTTGATTGGCATAGCCACTAAGAGGAGGATACAGAAAGCATGTCTTAATTCATATGAAAGTGGATATTGGAACAAAAAGCCTACAGGGGCATAACCCTGATGAAGCATGCTATGTCTTTTTCAACTAACATGACATTCAGTGAAGAAGGATTTTCTGAACTGAGCTTCTCTAGCAATTCATTCCCCTTTTCGTTTACCGTATTCACCTTCCCGTTGTCCACGTCCTTTCTTACCTTATTTCTACTCCTCCCTAAAACTTCTTCTGTTACATTTTCCCAATTCTTCCACTTCTCAGCAGAATAGTTATGCATTATAGTAAGGGAATTATTCAATGTTTCAAAGAGCATGGTTTCCTTCATGTCACCTCCGTTAAGTGCTTGACATCCATGCATCACTATGCTCCAAAAACCACTTGCCGGCTGATTGACAATGGACCTCATTACACGGTAGGAGGTAACCATGGCGCTAATAGCGCAATGGCTGCCTCCAAAACCTTACCGACTCCACCCTGGTGAATGGAGCAATTACCGGTCCATTCCGAGGTCAGGGGGACCGGTAATTCCCCATTCACCAGGGCCCTTCCCCATTCCCATTTGAGCCCCCATAGGGCTCAATGGGAATGGGTAAAAACCAGGCGTTAAGGGAGGACCCGCAAAGGGAACTCGTTGTAGGGCGGTAGGGGATTACCGGCACCGGTACCCTTACCGGTGCCGGTAATCCCCTACCGCCTACCGTGTAATGAGGCCCAATATCTTTACTAAATACTTTTGCCAGTTGACCCAAATAGTTAGCTTTTGTGAGCTTCTGACTATCCCACATCGCACCTTGGGGCTTACTCTCTATGTACCTTATTAATTTGTACATTTAGAACGTTCTCTCTTTTCAGAGACAATAGCACTATTAATGTTACTATTTATTTCCATTAGTGACTGTCATTTACATGCTAATGTTCTCTATTTTTGTAGCCATTTCGCAATAAATATATGGGGTAAAAAGCTCCTTTCAAATTGTATGCTTAAACATTCAGAAGACCACCAACATTAGCATGCACCCATGGCCGGGGGTATTTGATCATTTTATTGTGAGGGGGATAGGAGCCTAGGCTGCAAGCATGGCCCACTGGCTGCAGTCTTTTTAGCCTATTTGGTGCAACAGGGATAGTGGACACAGCCGAAGGCCAATGCTCTTTTTTGCAAATGTTTGCATTGTCAACAGTGGACTAGGCCGTGGCCATTATCTATGTCGGAAAGCCATGGCTAGTGGAATGTGATAAGTTACCAGGCAGGGGGGATTTATGAGCCAGGCCCGTAGGCCAGAGCCTCTGCTCAAGTCCAAAAGGCCATGGGCAGTAGGCCTTTTATAATAATTGGTACTTAAAGAACAGTGGCCATAGCAAAAATGCCATGGCCAGTCGGTCTTGGAGAAGATACAGCATTAAACAAACCTTTGAAATTTAAGGAAAAAACATTAGATAATACTGAGTTAAGTTGATCTGATTTATCAAAACAAACCCCATGAAATTCAGCGGGCGGGTTCGGACTGGCCTACAGGGTAATAGGGCAATGATTCCAGTATGGGCTCGGTTTTTGGACAGAATAGACCACTGTTTTTTAACAGAATGGGCCAGTTTCATAAGTTACTACTCTACTTTTGACCCATGTTGCTAAACAACCAATGTTACTAAGCAATGATGTTTTCAAATGCATCATTTGCAAAATATTTTACCAAAACACCCTCTTGGATAGTACTCAAACAGTTTGTTTTGGATAGTAATTAATTGCAATGTGTGATTGAAGGACCCTTCTTTCATTGGAGCCTGGACCGATTATGTGCCCCAGTCCGACCCTGTGAGCAGGTGTGGGAAGTGGCAACGATCCTAAGTCAGAGTCCCCATCATTGCTGAGCTCAGGAGCACATACATGACATCAAAGACGGGATTAACAATGAGATAAAATGACAATATGGGGACATCTATGGGGGGGGCTTGGAGATAGTCGTTACTTGCCACCTCCCCCATCCTCTGTATGTCATTAGTTTTGTTGCAATACATCAGATCATTTGAAATCTTTATGAACCAACGTTTTTTTCACTTGTATATTTAAAAAGAATAGTTACTAGTGTGATCACCCAAGAAATGTGTTACTGTGAGGGAATCACTTAAAAATATGTGTTTTTTCCCTACGGTCAGCTGTGCTTAGCTGCACTGCCCTTTCGATGTGCAGCTCTGCCCCTTTTTTCAGAGCAGGAGTTTCTCTGAATCACTGAATCACCCTTTTATTTGTCAGAGGACACAACATTGTGACTAGTGGTAGGTGTTGGATGGGTTCCTGTGATGAAAAATTCTAGAAAAATGTATGGAAACTAAAGTGAAGCGGTTTTGTTTCTCGTGTGTGATTTGGCCTGAGTTTATCACCGTTAGCTCTAGGTTTTCTGGACTAAATAAACTTGGTAATTTGACCAAAGTGAAAATTAATTACACACTCTAGGCCCAAATCATGGAATATTTGCCCGGTTCAAAGTGACTTTGCACTGCTCCATGAATCAGGGTTTGTGTCGGCAGTGCAAAAGTCACTTTTCAGCAGTGCAAAGTCACTTTGAACCGGGTAAATATTACATGAATCGGGCTCTGTATGTGTTTTACTCAGTTTTTACTCAGTCCATTTCTTCTAGATCCTGTCCAGGAAAAGAGATGTTCTGTCCTGTTATATTGAGATTAGAAAGCTGAATTGTTGCAAGGTGCTTCTAGGATCAAGTTGCCAAATCCGATTCTTTAGAAGTCATAGGCCTACTACTCCTTGGCTTGGCATTGCAGACATCTCTCTCTCTCTCTCTCTCTCTCTCTCTCTCTCTCTCTCTCACTCTCTCACTCTCTCACTCTCTCTCTCTCTCTCTCTCTCTCTCTCTGTAAAGAGTTAGTGACATTTGATCAGGCCCATGACCATTGATATATATAATTGGAAGAACCTGAGATATGAAATGATTGCTTTTTGGAACCTTTGAATGTGTAAGTCAATCCCTATAACAGATGTCTGGCATTAGAAGAAGTTTAATCCAAGGACTCGAGGAGCAGTGATAGAATTAAGACCAGCAAATAATATCGTTTCAATGATCTGAAGGATGCTAGCACTTGTGCCATGAAATAGGGACATGCACAAGCCCTTTGGAGCAGAGCCAATCTTAATCAAAATGATTTACTGAAGTTTTCATACTTTTTGTGCAACTGTGCATTTTTAGGTGGAAGCTGGATTTTCGGAGGCGTGGCTCTGTTCCATACAGTGGCACATCATGTAGGAGTCCGAACGAGGAAGAGGGGGCAGAGTTGGACTGGGAGCAATTGTTGAATGAGTTGGCTTCCACCTCAAACCTAAAACCCCCATGAGATGGAGATGCAATAATTACAGAAATAGTCACTGTATAAATGTTTGGTGGGAAAAGAGCCTTTCTTGTGTTGAGGGACCGATAATGAAGGATGCGAAGTGCTACGGGGGGATAATTAAGAATGGTACTACTTTAGGGACTCAGATGGGAGGGAGCAGTAAGGTGGTCATGCAAGGGGAGGGTACATCAGGGGAATTTATGCAAATGTATGTTCCGGGAGGACATGCTGTCATGCTCACGAGGCTATTGACATCAATAAGATTGCCTGTAGTGATTGGACATGGTGTTATTTTTTTTAAAAGAAAAGTTTAAAAATTCAGTCCAACATCAAGATCTAATTTACTGCAAAAGTTAAACCAATCAATTATCATTAGCTTGCATTACAGAACTTTTAGCACTTCCTTTCTCACGATACATCTGTTTGATCCAGCTGCTGTTTTGGGTTCCTTCTTTTCTATTATTTCATCATGAACCTGTCAGTGAGTAGTCAGATAACCTTCTGACTTTTATGGTGGTACTGGCTTTGTTGAATGACTTACTAGGGTATGTAAACCACAGCTACATTGAACCGGGCAATTTTTCCTCAATTTTAGATTGCCCACTTCAAAATTGCCCAGCACTGAACCATTACAGAACTATACCAAGACAACCAATATTGTGGTTCTTGTGCACACTTGACTTAAGCTTGTGGGAGAAACACAGCTCGTTTTGGTATCCCTTCCTGTTGAGCTTCTATTGGGGTAGGATGGTGATCATAGTGTCAGTGCTGTAGTCAGGTTTGTCCTTCCTCAACATTCGACACCATCTCTTGCATCACTTCCATGCACTAAGCCTCTGGGCCAAACTTTTTAATATCTACTTTATTGTCATTGCTGTCGGTCAAGAACCCATGTCTCTGGTGCATGTTTCCATGTTTCCTCTCAATTAAGTTGTGATTTCCCATACGGTTCTAATTTGTACTTGCTACTGTTTGTTGTGTTTTGACACCTTTTGCCGTACTGTGTTTGGCCTTTCTGCTTATTTGTATTTGTATTTGTATTTATCTGTATTTGTTTATTTGTTATTATTTGCATTCGCCAAAGCACTATTACAAAGTAATCAAACAGCACAAAATACATAATGCTCATGAAATAACACAACAAGGCAAGATAATCAAGAGGCAGTAGAAAGAGAAAGTAAATGGTCCTTAGGGTGAAGAAAATTGCCAAAATGGAGGCAGAACAGACATTCAGTGGAAGAGTGTCCAATGTTTAGGGGCTAACAAAGAAAAATCATGAAAACGGGATTGGGCAAGGTGGCCGAAGTACACGCAGAAGAAAAGAGGAAAAAGAACGCAGGGAACGAGAAGGAGTATAGAAATACACAAGTGACAATAAATAAAGAGAAGCAAGACCATCTAAGCATTTATGAACAATACATAAGAAATTAAACAAAATCTGATAGCGAAATGTGAGCCAACGGAGCGAAATAAGAGAGGCTGAGAAAGAAGAATGAGGAGGAAGACGAAACGCAGATGAATAGAAGACTTAAAAGTAGATTCAAGAGTGCAGAACAGTAATCCAAGTGGGACAGGTTTTGTAGTATGAAACGTTAAAAAGGGGAACTTACTTAACTTTTACTACCATGTATGCAGTTGATACTAGCATCACTTTGCTCTAGAACAACAAATGATATCCACAAAGTGCTCCTCTCTTGCCTTGTCATTAAGCAATTGATCAATTGATGGACCCAAACAGAATGTAAATGAAACCCTAATAAACAGGAAGTCATGCCTGGATACATTTTCTGGCACATGATCAAGAGTGTTGGTTCTCCTTGATTTATAATTGTCATATTCGTGCTGACTTTGTTAAAAAATCTGTAGAGCCCTTGTGGCACACCTTGACTATACTGTTCACTCAAAGTCTTAAACAGGTCAAGGGTATTTGTCCTACAAAATCTAAAATAAACAGGTGTCCATAGCAAGAAAAGTGTTCAGTTTGTGCAGCGCCATCTTGGATTCAGTATATCTGCTGTGAGCTGCTCTGCGGCGTTCTGATGTCTCTCCCGTCTGCTGTAATCAGAACAATGACATGTGCAAACGAACACAGGTTTTGCCCTGATGCTCAGCACATATACATCAGGTAAGCAGGAGCGCTCTTTCCTCAATGTCTGCAATCTACACGAGTTTGCGCTGAGAGTACTTTGTTCTATGGCACATTTGCCTTTCTGTTCCAGGAGACACTATGAGGTCATCAGAAGTTGGGTTGCATCCTGTCAGTAAATGTGATTGGATACTGCCCAACGCCAATAGCGTTACTGCAACTCGGTCCGGTGCTATTAGCGCTGGATCCCGAGTTGCAGTGGTGGGGCAGTAAGTCCCCATTCCGGGCATATTGGGCGCTATTACCACAGCGCAAATTGCACCACGGTAATTGTGCCGCAAATGGATGGAAATTGGCAAGATTTACCTCCAGATTTACCTCCAGCTAAAGGTTGGAGGTAAATCTCCATCTTTCCGCCCAAACTCAGGATTGGGTGGAGCGGTAATGCAGCGTTAACGCTATTACTGCTGCAATTTTACCTCTCTGCCCAATCCCTGATGACGCCCTATGACTCTTGGTTCTGAATTCTGGTAACACCCTAGGTAATGCTTTCAGGTAAACGGCATCCTCAGAAGCAACTAGTATCCTTGACAATGCATTCTGTTAAACTAAGTCATCCATGTAATCCATGTACCGGGGGTGCATTGTTGCCCTCATGTCTCACCCGGACCTCATAGGTGCACAGGATTAAAGCAGCCGTGATTACTGGTTATCCTGCCCATAGGGGGGTGTCCAGCATAGGGTTCATCTAGGACCTCTTGTAACTAGAACAGCAAGTAGCGGTTAGTTGCTAGGGTCATTTGGTGTTCAATGCATTCCATTCCACTGAAATATTTAATCCGTGGAGTACTGTGTCCAGGGAGTAGATCCACCGTTGCTCTAAGTGGTGGAGGGCAGTAGCCATGTCACCACCTCTTGTTGGTGTCTTGATGGTTTGTAGTACGAACCATTTCATGTCAGTGGCCCTCATTACGACCCTGGCGGAAATCGAAAAACGATGGCGGAAATGCAATACCGCCATCGAATAGCGCTCGGTGCGACTATGACCCGTCACCGCAAAGTACGAAGCCATTAGCGACACCGTAGTGAACGCCAACGCTAACTGCACCAAGCACACGCGCGCGCGCCATGCCAAACCGCAAACACCACCATGGTGCAACGGTACGCCAATTCCGACCCTAGCGGACATGTACCTAACGCCATCAGGCATGGCGGAATGGACCATTCCGCCATGGCGAGAAGTACGGCATCGCGAATCAACCGTAAACGGCCCCACTGAGTGCCTGTACACCGCTCCCTGCCCACAAAGTACAACTCCCTGTAGGTGCAATGAAGTCACAATGCAACCATTGAAATGTACAAAGCACCCATGCATGCCAACGAACAAAAGCAACACAAGAGGGGCCAATGGGAGCTGCAGGTCACAGATGGCACGAATACAGAAGCCATCCCAATGGACATGACCACAGTCCCCCACCAAGAAACGCACGCAAACACAGGCACCTGTGCCCAGCAACATTCCGAAAATCACATCATTCCACCAGTCCACCTGGCTGACCGCCATCTGTTACACAAAACCCAATCCCCCGCCCCTGAGCATGACAACATTCAAACTGTCATATAGGCAGCCCCCATCCCTGACCTCACGGGCTCAGTAGGCAAACGCGCCCAGTACAGTACCACGCAACTAAACCCCGAAGCAGGAACCCAATGCAGATCTCCTCACAATACATCGCCCCACAAATAGGCACATGCCACATCACTTGCAAAGAAAAACGCTACACGGGCCAAATCAGAATAGAAATTTAATGCACAACAAAATCACCAAGCCCATACAGCCATCAGGCCATGAACTCCAAAACACATTTCACCATTGTGGGCTGCATCCGCAAGAAATGACCAGCCACTACTTGTGTGACGCCCTGTTCCATCATGGTACACAGAGCCACATTCACGTACGAAAAGGCAACATGGAAGCGCACACAACCGCAGGGCCGTCCCAATGGGGAGGCACTAGTCCAGCTGAAAGGCCGAAATGTTGCTCCGAGCCACCAGTACTGCGTAAGGGCATGTGGGCCACTGGCGATCGTCCCATAAGATCGTAATGCTGCTCCACCGATTAACACGAAGCAGCAGGTGTCGGGAGTAAAATCCATCTGCAGGAGTGGCATACAGATGGCAGTGGCAAAAGGGGAGGAGATACCTGTCAACCAAAAGAAAAGAACAAGAACAGAATGGCCATCAGAACTACATTCGAACAACTCACTTCAATGAGCACACGAAATCCACAGCCATATGCATGCTAGCCCACTCAAAAGGATCATCACCACCCCAAAGCCACTTGCGACTCATAACCATCTATACCTAGGTGTAAACACCATCACGAACGAGTGTACCTGTGCATGCGTCTGCCAAAACAGAATCCATCAGATGGGAATGTTAACGTGCATGGACACAAGTGTCTGAGGGCGCGTCGAGACAGGGAGGGCCCAACAAGGCCAGATAGACGATGGTCCCACTATGGCAGCCCTGCATCACATAGCGTAGGGGAGGCGGATAGATCCCAAGAAGCCCTGTACATGGCAAACTCTGTATCAAATCACCTGCCCATGCATCCATTCATCATTCCCTCATCCCGGGATCAAAACGCCTGAATGACTACTCACATGACATTAGAAACATCCATTGAGTCTGTGCGTAATGCAGCCTGCTAAATCCACAGTGCCCCAGCCCGTAAATCCAGTGATGTGAAGTAACATGTATTTGGGAATGGCCGGCCTCATCGCCCACGTAGCCATTGCGCATCCCAAACTATTCATATCAATCATTGCTCCCTCGCCATGGGCCTTGTCTCAAGGACATAGAACAATAGAACGTTATATTTGCAGTCAGACCTGTGGGCATCTCCTCGCCGCTAGCTGGAAACCGAAAGCGCCGCCCTTCGAATTCCTCATTTGCAACATCACGTCGAGAAGGCATCTGTGGCCGTTTGAGATCACTAATTATTCCATCGAGTGCGGCTGTGTGTGAAAATGGCAACTGCCTTCACCCACAAATGGGACGCCCCGCCCGTCGTTGCAACTCGGTACAGTGATGCATGAGGGCCCACCGTTACTCGAGTACTACGTTCCACTGACCCTTCACAAGTCCGTTCGCGACTGCACAGATAGTATGGGAAACAATGGGACCACAGCAGAATGAACATATCAACCAATCTTACACGGCCATCGGGTACAAATACATGATTGCAATAGCAAGATACAATTACCCGATTTGCAGCGTTGTGCGCGGGACGTGCTCGGCCAAAGGGGAGAGCAGTTTGCACAGGTGGAATCAATCACCACAGGTGGAGGCCATACAGCCTGGAAACACATAAATTGCACACCCAGTCTCCTCCCACAACCACAGCGAAATGCTACCGGCAGGACTCGCGATGTTGGCCCTGGGGGACCTGATAGCACTGCAAGTGCTCCGACTCCAAGAAGAAGACGAACAACAACTACAACCAGCCGCACGGAGGAGACGCAGGAGGAGGAGGAGGCCAAGGCAGGGCCAGCAAGGCCCAGCAGCACAGCCACTACCACCACGCAGGCAGCCCGCAATCCCACGCCTCCGAGCACATCCGTTCAACCTCACTGATGAGCAGATCCACACCCTCTACCGTCTGGACCGGGACACCATAGCCGCCATTGTGGACATGACACAGGCTGACCTAGTCAGCATGATAGATAGCCCAACCGCCATCCCACCCCTACTGAAGGTGGTGTCTGTACTCCACTTCCTGGCCACAGGCACCTACCAGCACACAGTCGGACAGTTGCATGGCATTTCTCAGCCACTGTTCTCACGGACACTATTCCAAGTGCTCGATGCCCTCCTGCAGCACGCAGACGACTACATCTCTCTACCACGCTCGGAGCAGGAAATAACCAACACAAAAGTGGGATTCCATGCACTTGCCGGCATACCGGGTTGCATTGGTGCCATCGACTGCACCCATGTTGAATTGGTCGTCCCACATGCCATGGAGGCCCAGTACCGCAACCGAAAACAATTTCATTCCCTGAATGGACAAATGGTGTGTGACTCCAACAGGATCTTTACGCATTGTTGTGCCCGATTCCCTGGATCAACCCATGATTCCATGGTCTTGAGGAACTCTACAATACCACGCTACATGGAGCGACACGCAGGGAACAGATCCTGGCTACTCGGTGAGTCTCATTGCATGCATGATGATGTGGGGTATGTGATTTGGCAATGTACTGGCAGGAAGGGGGGGGGTGTGCGTACGTATCAATGGCATTCCACATCCTACGTTTCTCGTCCACATACAGGTGATGCTGGATATCCACTGAAGAGATGGCTCCTCACACCAGTCCGGAACCCACGGGACCAGCATGAGGAGGACTACAACCATGCCCACTCACGTACCCGTGTAGTCATTGAGCAGGCATTCGGCCTACTGAAGGGCCGTTTCCGCTGCCTCAGCAGGTCTGGCGGGGCACTCCTGTACCGCCATGAGAAGGTTGCAAAGATGGTCATGGCATGTGTCATGCTCCACAACATGTGCGTACGTAGAAATGTGCCCATGCCCCCTGACGCAGAACTGCAAGCACCTGATGATGGTCATGATGAGGGTGGGGATGTGGCAGCACCTCAAGGAGTCTGCGAGGCACCGGAGGGCCGTGACATTCGTCAGCATCTCATTGATGTATGCTTCTAGCACTCATGCCTGGTGGCTGATACATGGACACGGGACACGTGGCACTGTGTGTGTCTGGAACATGCACAAAATGGACTGTACGCCTATGATGGCCTAGTACACAAAGATCAATGTCCACACATCTCATTGGTTGATCGTGCACTGTTTATGGCATATGTGATATTATGTTGAACACCCTATCGACCCGCCACCCAAGTGAGCCCAACACACCCCCTCCACCCTCCTACCTCCCCCCCGAACACCAGTGTCCAAAGATGCTCATTGTCAGTGGGCTGTCGCTATTGCATGCCCCCTCTGCGGGTATCAGGGGCACCCCTGCCTGTGGAGCGCCGGGTCCTCCCAGATCTACGTTGGGGGCTGCCCTGGACGGAACTTGCAACGGATGATGTGTCTGCCTGCTCACGTCCATGCATGTCCCTAAGGGTTTGCGAGAGCTCAGTGAGCACACGGCGCACTGCGGCAAGTTCGGCACATACGTCTTTGGACGTCGCATGCAGTTCCCCCCTCAGGCTCTCGGTGCTTCTCTCAATTTGTGACCTTAGCGTCTCTGTGCCTCTCTCCATTTCTGCCCTAAGTGTCTCAGTTGATGTTTCTATGTCTGCCTTGGTGCCCCCACATTCATCGGCATGGTCCTTGAGGAGTGTGGCCAGTTGCTGCTGTTGTTCGATCAACTGGTCGAGGGACTGTTGCCTCTGCTGGGCCATGGCCATTTGCGGGGGTGTCGCAGAGGGGCTGTTGACCTCATGTTGCCTTGCCACAGGGCTTGGGGGGGATGGCCAGTCGTCGTCTTGTGGGTGCCCCTGCGTGGTATCCTCATGTTGTACGGGATGGGACAGACAGGGGGATTGGGACAGGTCATGGATGGATCTGACTTCGGCATCCCCGTTTTCTGTGTCGGAGCATGCTGCCATCAATGGGGTGTCGCATATGGTGCTGCTGCCACCTGAGGCAGTGCCTTCTGTGGCATCCATTGGGGGGACCTGTGGTGGTGGTGGTGTGGGCATGCTGGCTGCTGGGGTGCCTGTTGATGTTCCCTCCTCTGTGCTGGCACCTGATTTGTGCTGCTGCCGTGTCTTGATGCGTGCAGCTGAGGTGGAGGGTCTTTGGCCGTTGGTCTTGGCCCTCTTTGCAGGTGTGCTGGTAGGGGTGTCCTGTGGCTCGTCGTTTGGATCGGACCCTGTGGTGGAGTAAAGGAGGGCGAGGGTTATTGATGGGTCTGTGGGAATTGGAATGGCATTGTATCACATGCATTGGGGTGGTACCTGAGGGTGATTTGGGTCGGGGCCTTGGAGGTGCTTTGATTTGTGTGTGGAGTGAGGGTGCAGTTGTTTGGCAGCCTGCAGTTAGGGTGTGCCTGCTGCACGTGTAGTGCGTGTTTTAGGGGTTTTTATTTATTTATGTATTTATTGTGGGTTTTAACGTGCACTATCAGGCCGATGTGTGTGGACGTTCTCCTGGACATGTGTTTCTGTTGCACTATGTGGACGCATGGTACTTCACATGGATGGACTTTGTGGATTTGGCATTGTTTTATTTGGGCCACCTACCTGAATCTTCGGATGTCTGCACTCCTTTCTCCATCCCTCCGACTCCCTCTATGCTCTCCATTCCGATGGTGGAGGCACAGATTTCTTCCCAGGGGGTCAACTTGATGGGTGATTCAGGACCTCCCCCGGTGGCTGTGGCAATGTTGCGGTTGGCAGAGAGTATGCTGCGGACGCGTATCCGCAGGTCGTCCCATCGCTTGCGGCATTGCTGTGGGGTGCGGGGTGCGGTCCCCACCGCACTTACCCGCTGTGCCACCAGAGCCCATATGGCCTTCTTGTTTGCAAGTGCCGTCCTGGTCATTTGCGTGGAGAAGACGGCGGCAGCATTCTCCTGGAGGGTCTCTGTTAGCACGGTGAGTTCCTCACGGGAGAAGTGGACCTGCCGCTTGCGGTCGCACGCTTTCTTCGCTACTTTTCCCATTTTTCTTGGTTTCGCTAGGGTGGTTGACGGGTTGGGGTGTGTCTCAGGGTAGTGTTTTTAGTGGTTGTGTGGTTTTAGTGTATTTATAGGTGTACGCCGGGATGTTTCCCGTTCCGGGCCCGTGTTTTAACTTCCGTTTCCGTATATTTCCGGCCACCGTACTTTCCGGTAGGCGCACACTGCGGTGACCGCTAAGAGGGGTGGCGGTATTGCACCTGGGGCGCCGTACGGCGGCGGTGTGGGCCGTTTTGGGGTCATTTCCGCCATCGCGGACTTTGCACTTCCGCCATGCCGTGGTGCTCGTGCCCGATGGGTCGGAATGGGCCGCTCTTTGCTCCTTCGTGCAATGGCGGAAACGCTATTTACGCTGTGGCGGTCCGGTCAGTCGCTTTCCGCAAGGGTCGTAATGAGGGCCAGTATCTTTATGATTGTTCTTGAGGAAATGTTCGACCAGGGGCTTGTCTAGTGTGTGGTTCTGTCATGAGCACTGTTTCCAAGGAGTCAGGACAAGCCCAACATCCCCGGAAGCAGGCTCACAACCCCCGCCCCTGGTCCCAACCGACCCCTATCGGGGCCCTCTGGACCATGTCCTGGCGCCGTTGGCGCCAGGCTCATAAGAATCACTGGTCCCGGCGCCAGAGTAAAGGTGCTTGGGTGGACTTACCTCTAGCAGACCATGCTGCATACTCACCTTCACAAGTCCTGGCAAATGAAGCTCCAGCCTTCTGCTGGGTGGGACTATTTTTCCAATCTGGAACTACTTTCTTACCTGGGTGGGGCTGGCATCACTCCTTGACTCTGGAACACAGGAACTCTTTTTCTCTTGGGCGAGGCTGAGGAGGAAGACACCTAATCACCTCAACACTATTTAAACCACACCCGATTGGAAGAATGTGCTTCGCGTTATTCTGCATCTGCAGCAGGACGCTCACCGAGTCAGCTCCAGCCTGTGAAAACAAGTCAGATCTTCACTTACTATCCAGGGATCCAGTCTCCGGCCGCACCTGTCAGCAAAGGAACATCAGGTTAGCAAAAGGCAACATTTTAGCAGCTGCGCTTACTTACCTGAATCCACTGCATCTCCCGAATCCCGCGGCCTCTACCTGCAAGACAAAGAACTCCGGTTAGTTCAAAAAAAGGGGAAATTGGACACAATTATATTTTCACTTACTCCTCTTCTGCTGCATCTCCGCACCTGCAAATCAAGAAAAAGACATTAAGAGGTGCGAATAAACCTGTCAGCAAGCATATTACTTACGTGCTCCTCCACGTGCACGGACCTTCATACTTACGTGCATCCGTATGCTCAGCATATAGCATTTCGGCACCTAAGAAACAAAGGCAAAGACTTCATTAAAAGGTGCTCTCGAACTTTACAAACCGACCAGCATCCGCTCGTGCAGAAAACGACGGCATCGCTTCTTCAGCAGCTTTAAACCCTCTGAGGCTACAAGAGACTTAAAGCAATCCCAGTGAAGTAACTGGAACCCAGCGCCCCTGCATCAGTCGCAGGATGGAGAGCCCAGCATTTACATATCTACGGTGAGAGCTCATTCAGACTTTGGGCGGCCTCAGGGAAAACACGAATAAGGAGGAGAAGCCCAACCAACAACCAGCCATTAATCCCTTTTTCTTCCGCCTGCAGACACCTTACTCTACAAGTCAGACATTCCATAAGAGGAGGTCTGGTCCAGAGAACCATCCGAGTCCTGCGCTTCTCAATTGAAGACACGGTAACTGTCCAGCTAGGATCTGCGCCTCCGTGGGAACCAGGTGAGCGTTACAGGTTCCTTATGCATGAGTGATGTTCTCCTATTCTCACTTTAACTTCTCTCGTAGTTTTACCCACATATAATAGGTCACATGGGCATGAGATGACATAAATTGCATTTCTAATACGGCAGTCAGTGTGGTTTTTCAGTGTCCATACTTTTTCCCCATACCGGAATGTGTGTTTTGTTTCAGTAAGGGGACACATGCTGCAGTTCCCACATTTGTGGTGACCAATAATGGGTAGAAATCCCCATTGATTCAAAATCGTTTGTTCCTTAGAACTTTCTCGGTACGTGTGTACCAGTTGTTGTCTTAAATTGCTGTTACGTTTGAAGGCAAACATAGGTTGTTTTGATAGACAGCCTGGATTTTACACAAGGCCCCAGTTGTGGTTGATGATCTTTTTGATCTCGTTTCTTAATGGGTTATATGTGGTCACACATACCAATCTCTCATTAGGATGCTTTTCTTTGCTTTGTAGGCTTATTTCCCTATTGGTGTTTGCAGCTCTCTTCTGGTTATTCTTAATCAGTTGTTTCGGGTATCCTCTTTTGGCTAGCCGTTCTTTCAGTTGGGTTGCATGTTCATCATAGTCATCTCTGTTCGTACAATTCCGTCGAATCCGAAGGAATTGTCCATACGATAAATTATACTTCAAGCCTTCAGGATGAAAGATTGACTAATGTAGGAGTGTTTTTATCTGTACTTTTATGATACAGGGAGGTGGTCAGGTTGCATCCTTTTTTCTTGATCATAAGCTCAAGGAAGCTGATCTGGTCACAACTTCATTCGATGGTAAATTTTATATTGGTGTTGCAGGTATTGAGCCATTTGTGAAAATTCAGGAGGGACATTTTGTCCCCTCTCCAGATCATAAACACGTCATCGATATAACGATGCCACATTTTTAGCTGTCAGTGTGTCTGATTTTGTAGAATCTCGGCTACGTATTTGGATTCAAAATTGGCCATATATAAATTGGCTACATGGGGGGCGAAAGTTGCCCCCATGCTAACGCCTTTTTGTTGTTTAAAAATGTTATTTTTGAAAAAAAAAATATTCTGTCATGGCAATCCTGGAACATTCCAGTAAGAACCCTGGTGGTGGTTTATGAGGTGTGTTACGTGTGTCTAGTATGTTTGCTAGGGCTTCTAGACGTTCCATTTGTGGAATTGACATGTACAAAGACTCAATGCCCATGGTCACTAGCAGGTCTCCATCTTCTACATTGACTCCCTGTAGGATCTTAATCATATCTGTTATGTCTTTGATATAGGAAGGCATGGTTAGGACAAAAATGGTTAAAGAAAGAACTCACTGTAGATGGATAAAGGTTCCATGAAGGAGTCTATTGCAGACACAATGGGTCTGCCAGGTGGGTTTTCAAGGCTTTTGTGTACTTTCGGTAGTATGTAAAATGCTGCCTTTTTGGGGTTGGTTTATTCAAAAAGCGTGCTTCATCTGGACATATCCATTCCTCCTGTAATGCATGAGCTGTGAGACTTTTGATCTCGTCTTGTAGTCTTTCTGTGGGATCACGGTCTAGCTTCTTGTATGATTTTGCATCACTCAGAAGTCTAAGACATTCAATGTCGTATTTCGATGTATCCATCACGACGATCCCACCCCCCTTGTCAGCAGGTTTGATGGTCAGGACATCCATCTTACTTAGGTTTCTGAGGCAAGTCCTTTCTTCTCTGTTTAGGTTATCACTATGATAGTTCTTCTTTCTCATACTCGTAAGTACTTGTTTCGTTACTAGGTTCTCGAAGGTGATGATTTCGGGGGGGGGCATGCATGTGGCGGGGGATTAAAATTTGATTTGGTCTTGAGACCTGTGATGTTGATCTCTCCTGGGGTATGCATGCTACCTCCCTCGTTGGCCAAATTTTGGCTGGGCCAGTATATCTCAAAGAAGTGTTTCAACCGGATGTTTCTAAAGAACCGGTGGAGTTCCAGCTCTATGTTGAAGGGATCTGCTTTGGAGACAGGAACATATGACAAACCTTTGGAGAGGAGGTTTATCTCTCCTGTGCTTAAAACATGTGTGGATAAATTAAATATCGGTAGGGTATCGGGGTTAATTGGTTCGAGTACCATTGCCTGGTTCTGCCTCCTTGTTGTTGGGACACCCATTGTCATGGTCGTCCCCTGGGTCCCCCTCTGTAAAAACCCCCTTGTTGTGGAAATGGTCCTCGGCCTCTCTGTGGTGTCCCGGATGGGCCACTCATTCGGGGATTGGATCTGCTAGATGATCCGGACGAATTGGAAAAGGTGACTGTCTTGTTTCGTCTGTAGTTTTGGTTCAAATTAGTTGTCAGATTAGTGAAGAAACCTTCTTTTGGGTAAGGGTATGTTTTGTCTTCTTTATAGCCTGCGATATCTTTTTTCAATGTAGATATTTTCCGATCAAGGTTAAGTTCTCTGAATTTCTTGATTTCTGTTTCCAGATTGATAAGTATTTTCTTGGCGTCTGGTATGTTTTTATTTTCCAGGAACTCCTTTTCAAGGGTGGCTAATTCTTCCCCTTGTTTTTTTGTCTCTTCCTCGGCAGTCTCAATTATTAATATAATCCAGTCACGAGAGCAATGATTGCCCACGCCGCTAAAGTTTTTCTGAAATTTCGGATTATCAGTAAAGATGCAAGGAATATTCCTGACCTGGAACCCTTCTGGAATAATACCAGCCTTCAGATACTCCAGCATGAACTTGCCATGTAGTTCAGTGCGGGTGATCTTTTTCATCCTACCCGACTAAAAGCCACCAGCACATCCAGATGGGCAGCAGGAAATCATCACAATGGTGGCCATGTGGACTTCACCAAAGATAATTTATTTTGCCTGCCATCTTCATTCTGTCGTACTCTGTCAGATCCGCCGTTGGTCTGGAAAACCAATCGGACTTAATGCCACTGAAGAAATATAGACTTTCTTCCTGAGAGCACGGCTTGCAGGGTAGTGAAACCTGTCAGGCCAAGGGCTCAGGCAAAAAGGCGGGATACACAGCAGAGCTAGAGGGAGAAAAACAAGGCAACTATTACATACCGTTGTTTGTGGCAATAAACCAACCCCTCTACCCCCCTCCAAGACCCACGAGTTTACCTGTGACAATCCCTTGATTTGTCGAATACCTACTTGTGACAGAACACAAGAAAGGGCGAGGAGCAGGATTTCGGTAATACCTTCGAGAATGTCCAAAGGAAAGTATCACTGTTGTTCCAGAGATTAGGTATGGGGGGATTCCCTGACCCAGGTGGCACAAGCACGATGCTAAGGGGGGGACAGGACACAATCCAGAGCAAAGCAGCAGAGCGTCCCAAAATCCAAATGTTAAGCAAACAGCAAAGCGTCCCAAAAATCCAAAGGTTAAGCAAACAGCAAAGTGTCCCAAAAATCCAAATGGTAAGCAAATAACAAAGCATCCCACAAATCCAAATGCTAAGCAAACAGCAAAGCGTCCCAGATTTCCAGAATCTAGAAAGAGCACTACCCTAACTTATGCAGCAGAACGTCCTGGAAGTAAGAGTAATGTCACAAAGGGAAATCCAAGGTAACTGGGGACACAGAAAATGTGGAGGCACAGCAGAGTGTCCTTATACATGACAAAACTGTTTCAGGAGGAACCAGTTAGGCACGTACGTTTTGTAAATAAACCTTGCTACGAGGAAAAGAGTGCCAAGCAGGGATACGCTTAATTAAGCAGAGCGGGTAAAAGGAAGGGGCAAGAGGTGAGGAGCAAGGAGTCAGGAAGGGAGCCAGAGATCAGAAATAAGAACGTGTCCAAAGGCAGTCCAGTAAGAACATCCGTGTTCAATAGGAGGGCGGATTGTAATTAGCATTGAAACCAAAATCAGGAGCCAAACAACGGAGTCGAGGAGGCAAGCAGAGTTCAGAAACCAGGTAAGCGATAGAAACGGGAAGTTTTCCAAGAAACGCTGCTTACCGATACAACGGTTTAGGAGCAACGGCGTTATGGGGGCGTGGCCAGATATAGGAAATCAACTCATGCGAGGCATGGAACGCACAGAAACGAGCGTTCCAGGAACGGGCCACGCACAAGCCCTTCTGGGAATTGTAGTATCCTATGGGTAATATCTCCGGCATTGTTGTAATTGCCAGGGCAGGCGCCACGTTTTCCCCCGTGGGCATCAGGATACTGTAGAAAACCAAGGGGCATGACAATTCTCTACATCAAGTTACTTGGCTACGTTCGCAAGATCCATTGATATTCTAAAGATATCAAATTCTATATGAAGATCTCAGCAATAACCTGCATGGTTGATTCAGTCAGTGCCCCACATTCATCCGAGAGTCGATGTCTACATCATACCTGAAACTCAACCCAACAAATACAGAACTTGTTCTCACCAGCAACAACGTGAATCTAGCACAGACCCAGATGTGACTCAATTACAAGAACATTTACAGCTCCAATATGACTTCCCTAACCACACCAAATCACTAGGATTCTCCATCAGCTGCATCATGCAACATCTATATCAACTGCATCATCCAACATCTCCCATCATTGGTTGATAATTATAGGAACAAGGTAAAATCTAAACTGACTTCATTGAAAATAATGTTGTGTCAAAGCCGGCAGTATTTTGTTTTCTGTGTAGGATCCTGGACAGACACAAGCCATGCAGTAAGCTAAGTCACAGCTATGCTTAAAGATGATGTGGAAAGGTGCAGCCATTATTAGGGAGGTGGCATTGAAAGGAAGCTGATTGGTTAGCATGCATGTCAGGCTCTGTTCAGGGGGCAGGTACACCCAGTTACTGTCTCAGTATCATCTTTGAAGTGGGGTTTCACTGCCTGAGAATGATGACCTGAATAAAGAGTCACACAGATGTAATGAAAGAGCTACTAGGGGTGGTGGACTATATCACCTGGGTAGGCTAAGCAGAATTGTACCGGTCCTGAAAGGTGCTAAAATGCCATTCCCTCCAAGGCTGGAGTATGTAACATTAGAATCCTTGATGGGGTAAACAGCCAATCAGGAGGCTAGGAACGCAGGCTGAATCTCCCAATGTTAGCCAAAATTTCAAGCCAACTGGTGGCCACGTCTCCTGTCCGCCATCTTCCCCCCACCCCAGGACACCTTTTTAAGTAATCCCCCTCCCCACTTACCTCATTGTGGGGGCGGCACTCGTCGCCACCGCTACTTCCTCTTTGTGAGGCCACCATGGAAAGGGAAGAGGGGCTCCATGTGTAGCCCCAGTCCCTTTCCATGGTGGTCATCTTTGAACATACTTCTCATTCCGTGAACGGGACGCTGCGAGGCGACCCATTCACGGAACAAAAATACTTTAAATTAGCCCCAGCCCATGGGACAGGCTAATGGGTTAAGCACCTTTTCCAAGGCTGCAATGGGAGGTAACTTCTCGAGGTCCTCATCAAAGCCGTTAACCCAAGCTGCCAGGCCGTTAGCACCCATTCCAGACCTTGGAACGGGTGCTTAACACCATAGTCTGAGGTTTCTTTTTAATGTAACACACTAAATGCATTATGTTAACTTTCTGTATGAGGCTCATTATGTATCACCCTATAAGAATTATGAGGTTTGATTGCTTGGGTCCACAATTTTGGGACAAGGATACTGTTCCGTTTTCTGACCCATTTCTGCCTAACTTTATGAAAATAAACCTTGTCGCTACCTTTCTGTGCTTGGGGTGTTATGATAATGCTACACTATCTGTCCCTGTGTGAACATGCTTGAATTTGAATGCTGACAGTAAAGAAAGTGCCATGGTATTTCATTTGTATTCTTATTTTTTTTACAGGGGGTACACCTCTGTAATTCCTTAACCCACATACCTCACACCATCTGCCCCTTACCCGCTGTTTTGTGGGTTGAGGGGAGGGAAAGCTGTCACTGGCATTTTTATCAGCAGCATTCAATGCCGTTATTTTGGACTAAAACGCTTAATTAATACACCAACGTGTTTCCGTAAGATGCATCATTCTATTGTATCTCTAGGTAAGGTGTACATGTTTCCTAGATCATTAACTATGTTACATTAAGATACATCTTTCTGTGCACTGCAGGCTCTGTCACATTATCACAAAAAGTCATTGTTTCTTTGCCGTCAGGTGTGATCCGCTGGAATTGCATTATGGTTTGATGCTTTTCTGAAAGCCTTGAGGCTTTGTTCTTTCGTGCCGGTTTTTTTAAAAAGGTGTTCTGCACTTTAAGCTTCATTTGTTGCTGATGCACAGCTGAGCTTACTGTTTACTCACAGCCCTTCGAGAGAAATAGCGTAACAAGCATTGCCTTAGGCCGAGCCTACTCAGTGTGTCTATTGTTGGGAGTTCCTCGGCCAGATGTTGATAGCAGAGACTGCGAACACACATGAATCACACTGCTGGGAGATCCGTCTGTACAAACCTGTAACACTCCAATCATGGGATTCACTGACTTCTGCTGCAAAAATGAGTTCTAAGATAGTGAAAGCTCACGCAGAAACAACCCAGGTGCTTGGAAGCCGTGTGGAGAGAGGCAAGGACAAAGGCAACATCTGCTCAGCAAATGGCTCAGGAGAATAGAGAAGGCTCGCTTCTGGACCTGCACAGTGCTATGAGCCTTTTCCACACAGGAAATGTGGGGTAGGTGAGGGTAAAAACCGTTCGTGAGTGCGCTTAGGCCGCAAAGCTTGTGGTGTGGCAAGCTTTGTCTCCAGCACAAAAAGGTTTTACCCTAAACCTCTTGTAATACGTAAGAGCTATTTGCTTGTACCGGTGGTTCGCGTTACGCCTGTACATAAATTATGAGGATACACAAAGTATATCACAGAATTCTCCTGTACACTATATAAATTAGGAACGTCAAAATTGGTGATGCTTCAGGTTTATTTTCTTGTTACAGCCGACATGTGTTTCGACACTGGGTCGTTTTCAAGGCTGTTAGTTTAAACAGAATCATATCAAAATCATCACATGAACAGAATCATATCAAAATCATCACATGTGGTGACAGTATCAAAGGAAAAATACATTTACATACCAAATTCATAACTTGTGCGCAGGTAGTTGCAACATGAGGAAAAAGAAACAAAAGAAAGCCCATGTCATTCAAGAATGAATATTCTGCCTAATTGGCATTAACCTCATTTTCCCAAAAGATGTGCATACAGATTGTATGAAGCACCCTGTAGCCCGTGCCCAGTCCTTAAGACCTGGTTCTTTTCCAGTGCTCGTGGGAATAGATAAAAAATGCTCGCTGGTGAACAGTTAACTGGTTGATTGGTGCCACCTGATTGATAGACCCCAGTGCAGTCCACTCTTGTGTCCCCAAAGCGTAGGCGAAGAGATATCAGATGGAACTCACCATTGGTAATTTAGTATGATTGCCTAAAAAGCAAGTATTGGGCGAGATTAATTCTCTGTGTTTGCTTTGTTAATGTTAAATTAAGTATGGGTAGCTAGCCCTATAATAACCTACTGGTTTGTTGCCCTCCTTCTTACCTTCAAATACCTTGGTTATTAATTAAACGGGATGGATCTCGGGCACATCACGCGTGTGGAGCACGCTGGCGCCATTTTGATTGTTTATTTATGTGGTCATGCAAACGTGTGATGTCACACGCACGTTGCGTGTGGCGTCAACGCTGTATTTCCATCAACATTCTGCGTGAGATTGCTTATTCAGCCATCAAAACCTCTGCAATGGTGTAGTTAAGTGTTCAAACTCCCTCACATATTCGTAATTGCCAAGGGTCCTTATATGCATTTTATCTAACATATAGCACTGATCTCTTCATGGGGATTGGGAATAATGGGTCCTCTATATACCTAAAATGTCTAAAATGTGTGACAAAATTGGATAAGTGAGTGAAATAAAGTATGTGGTGGACTTGTTTGGACCGGTAACGTAATGGCTACTATCAACATTGAGAAAAGCAATGCACGGCTACATTCCCCTGACTCATCTAGTTAGGAAATCACACATGTTTGGTAATGTTTCACACAACAAGCAATACCACGGGCCAAAAACGGAGCCATGGTATACAGGATGTTTATGCTGTTGGACTAAACAGACGTACATAGCATTTGAAAATAGGGAAAATGAATGTGGTGAAGAATGGCAAGCATACATGTTCTGAAAGAGCACAGGCAGATCTTTTCAACAATAGGTGACTTGTGCAGGTTACAAAAGCACAGTGTGCCTAAAGCAGCTACTAAATGTAAGTCACATTTGGGAAATGAAAGGGCTGTACAACAAACTGGACTAGGAAATGTGTGAAAACATTCTAAAAATGAAGGGAAAACAACAAATGTCCTACCTTCCCACGTTTCCACAGGTGTCCCAATGAAAACGGTACCTCACATGTCACTGCTCTGACCGGGGTGCAAAGGAAATAGGCTAAACCACTGGTACATCAGACGCCCTGGGGAATACTAGTTTGGCTGTCTGGACAACCCACAGATTTGGGCCTGGGGTGTCGCAACCACTGAGGAAAACGGGGAACCCCATGCCTTTCTGAAAAGAAAACACCTGGGGGAGTCCAAAGAGGTCTGACTTTCGGCAATCATCCGAGAATATATTACCCACAAGGCCTGGCAAACTCCATAAAGTGGCAAAAAAAACACAATTTCCATACATTTGCCACCAGGAAACCAACAAATTACACCGGCAACAATACATGTCCTACCTTCCCACATTCCCACAGGTGCCCCGATGAAAACGGTACCTCATAGGTGTCGGTGCACTTACCTGGGGCAGAGGGAAAAGGCTAAACCACTGGTACACAAAAGTGCCTAGGAAGAGAGCATTCTTATGGTATTTGGTGTTGTGGACAACACACAGATTTGGGCATGAGGTGTCGCAGCCACCAAGGAAAATGGGGAACCCATATATTTCTGAAAATGAGACACCCAGGGGAAACCAAATAGGTCTACCTTTTGCCAGTCGCCCTAGGAGGTATTACCTACAAGCCTCAGCAAACTCCAAAAAGTGGAGAAAAAACACAATTATTCAGACATTTGCCACCAGGAAAACATCAAAACACGCCAGAAACAACACATGCCCTACCTCCCCACGTTCCCACAGGTGTCCCAACAAAAATGGTACCTCACATGTGTGAGTGCACTTACCTGGGCACAAGGGGAAAAAGCTAAACCACTGGTACGTCAAACGCCCTGGGGAAGACTGGATTCTGCCATCTGGGCAACCCACAGATTTGGGCCTGGGCTGTCTCAGCCACCAAGGAAAACAGGGAGCCCCATACATTTCTGAAACAAAGACACCCTGGGGAATCCAAAGAGGTCTGACTGTCCCCAACTGCCCTAGAATGTATTACCCACAAGGCCCGGCAAACTCCAAAAAGTGGAGAAAGAAACACAATCTTCAGACATTTCCCACCAGGAAACCACCAAAACACTCTGGCAACAGCACATGTCCTATGTTCCCACAGGTGTCCCGACAAAAACGGTACCTTACATGTGTGGGTGCTCTTACCTGGGCACAAAGGGAAAAGGCTAAACCACTGGTACATCAAACCCCTTGGGTAAGACTGGATTCTGCCGTCTGGACAACCCACAGATTTGGGCCTGGGGTTTCGCAGCCCCCAAGGAAAATGGAAAACCCCATACATTTCTGAAAATAATACACCTGGGGGAATCCAAAGAGGTCTGACTTTTGCCATTCGCCCTAGAATTTATCACCCACAAGGCCCGGCAAACTCCAAAAAGTTAGAGAAAAAAACACAGTTTTCACAAATTTGCCAACAGGAATCCACCTAAACACGCCGCCGGCAACAACACATGTCCTACCATCCCATATTTCCACAGGTGTTGTGACGAAAACGGTACCTCACATGTGTCGGTGCACTTACATGGGCGCACAGGCGTAACAGGGGCCCCCCGCAGCCCCCGTGGTGCGGGGGGCCCCACCAGCACATGTCTTGGGAGGGAGCCCCACTTGGAGAAAAAAAAATTAAAAATATTTTTTTTTCTTTTTGATTTCACTTTGCATTCATAAAGACATTATTTCTGTAACAGAAATAATGTCTTTATGAAGGCAAAGTGACTACAAAAAGAAACTTTCTTTTTGAAGCCTGAGGGATCCCCCCACACCATGCAATGGAAGACCCTAGGCTGGAGGCCTCCATGTCATGGGGTGGGGAAGCCCTATGACTTCAAAAAGAAACAGTGGGCCTCATTATGAGATTGCCGGTCTGGAAACAACGGTACTGGTAAGCTTGCCGGTACCGTTGTTTACGGACCAGCAAACTACGAGTTCTGCAAGCGGGTGCTTTTCAGCTCACCAGGTCTGACCTAGCGGGCGGAACGGCACCGGCGCGCAGAACTCGACGGATGCACTGGCACCATTCTTGAATGGTGACGGTGCATCCAGCCTCCCCATTCCCATTGAGTCCAATGGGACTCAATGGGAATGGGGAGTAATATTTTCCGGCGTCCGGGAATGGGCAATTACCGGGTCTGCCGGGGCTGTAATGCACCGGTAATTGGCCATTCCTGGGAACCGGAAAATTCATGACTCCGGCGGCAGCCGTGCCGGTATTTACTGGCACGGCTACCGCCAGGTTCATAGTGACCCCAGTAGCTTTTTGAAGTCACTCCGCATTCATAAATAAATTATTTCTGTTCTGGTTCAGTTCTTAAAGGAAATCATTTCTTTATGAACTCAATGTGATTTCAAAAAGAAACAATTTATTTTTGAAGTAATAGGGCTCCCCTTAACCCCATGACGGGCCCTGTGTGAGTGTATGGTGAAAGAGTGCACACTTAAATGTACGGGTGATTGCCTGGGTGTGCCTGCATGGTGAAAGGGTATGCACTTAAATGTATAGGTGGCTGCCTGTGTGAGTGTATGGTGAAAGGGTGCACACTTAAATGTATGGGTGGGTGTCTGGGTTTGTATGCCTGTATGGTGAAAGGGTGCACACTTAAATGTATGGATGGCTCTGTGAATGGTGTGTGTGCTTGTGTACAGGGGTGCAACAAAACCTACATTCCGGGGGTGGGGGGGCCTTTTCGGGAGAGGCACTAACTTCACTGGGGGTGGGAAAGGGGCAAACTTATTTGTGTGGGGCATCCAATTCCTTTACGCAATTTAATGAGACTATTCAAGTGCAGTTTCAATGTTACAAGCAGTTAACTCTCTCCTTTAAGGTTTAAAGCTCCCACTTATTGACTGCTGCGAGAATTGACTGGTCTCCTGTTCCCTCTCTACCCTTCCAATCACTCCTCTGCATTGCAAGTACTATACCCACATCACGACATCCATTGGCTAAAAAATGTGGCATTTGAATGCAGGTACTAACAGTGAAATGCTTTGTTAGTAATTACTAGGCTCTTGTTAACAGCAAAACCCAGGTGCCTTTTAACATCTTTGTCCTGTTCTGTCCGGCAACTGCTCTGAAGGTCAGCCAGGTCGAGTCAACATAGAAGTGCTGAATCCCAGACAACTCAATGGTGTTGCACCACTACTTATGTTTAATGCCTTGATTACTTATTGGTAATCTTCATTACTCCTAGCCTTATTCTTCCTCGCCCCACTACTTGTGTATGAGGCAGTCTGCCTCATACACAAGTACTGGGATGAGGTAGAGGTACATGGAGGTAATACCTCACTTAGCTACCTGTAATCATCATTACTCCTAGTCCCACTCTTCCTCATCCCCGTACTTACCTATGAGTGAAGGAGCCTCATATGTAAGATCTGGGACAAGGAAGAGGGACGTGGAGTTAATTCTGGGTCAAGGTACTGATTATACTGATCATAACGGTTTTCCATGTCCAGTCTAAGCAGGCATGATATGTGGTATTAGCGGCTACAGAGGCATTTTGGTGCAGCCGGTCTAGTCATTCCTCATTTTGATATGACTTTTTTTTTATAACTGGGCATGTCTGATAAAACAGTCCTGCTAAGTGTAATTAACTGGCTAGATTCGCATTTGGGTGCTGCCAGACTAGTTGTTTCTTACTGGAGCATTGTATATTTTTCTGGACATCTGTGATAAAATGATATGATATAAGTCATTTATAACGTGCCTGTACACAAGTGTTTCTAGGCGCGACAAGACATGGGAGGGAAGATAGAGGGAGGACAAGACAAACAATCTTACTAGGCCTTGTGTCATTCAGATTGTGCAGGTGTGAGAATGAGAAGTGCAAGAGCAAAGGGAGGGGGGAAGTACAAGGGAGAGGGGAGGGAAAACAGGGCAGCAATTCTCTGAGTAAGTGCAGCCAGGGCAGAGCAAGGAGATCAAGGGACTTTAGGGTTACAGTTAAAGCTCCTAAGTGCGCGGCAGGCACAGAGGCAGTGCAGGGGTGACTGATCAAGAAAGAGACTGGACATATTGAGACTCTGAGGGTAGCCAAGCAACCAGTCGGTACAGCAGACAGGTAGGTCAGGTAGGCCAGGAGGGGAGGGAGAGAGAGAAAGCAGAGGAGAAGAGGAAAGTTTTGAGCTACTTCCCGATCTTCAGGTGGTCCGGCTCAAGTTTGAGAGGGGCAGGGAGGCCTTTCCAGAGGGAAGCACCTGCATAGGAGAGAGATCTACCCACCCCCCCTCCCTAAGCCCCCACTCTTTGTCAGGGGAAGTGTCTAACCCTTAGAGAGTTGGAGGTAGCTGAGAGAAGGGCTTGAGAAGGAAGGTATTTTGGAAGAGAGCGATAGATGTAGTGTGGACCCGGGCCCAAAAAGCTTTGTGGACAATCAAAGGGTCTTGAACTTGATCCTTGCAGCAACCAGGAGCCAGTGGAGGGATTTCAGGGCTGTAGAGATATGATCCCTGGGCTTGAGGCCAAGGATAAGTCTTGCAGTCCTGTTCTGGATTAGTTGCAGAGGGCAGAGAGTAGAGGAAGGCAGGTTGAGAAAGAGGCTGTTGCAGTAGGCCAGCCTAGAGAGAACTAGGGCTCTGGAGACAGTGAGCTTCTGAGGGAAAGTGAGAAAGGGAAGAGTCCCTTTGAGGAGGAGCAGCTGATAGTGGAACCTCTTGGCGATGTCCGAGATGTGAGGAGAGAAAGAGAGAGTGGAGTAAAAGATGACAACCACGTTTTTTGCCTCGCAGGAAGGCAAAGGAAGAGGGCCCACGGTGGGCAGAGAGAGTGGGAGAGGGAAAGCAGGGGCAGGGGTCCCAATGAGAAGTATCTCCATCTTACTGGCATTAAAGGAGAGATAGGCGGATGCACACCAATCCTGAATCGCGGATAGACAGTCAGGAATGAGAGAGAGAGGAGAGGGGTCTGGGGGGAGCCTGAAGGAAAGCCGAGTGTCATCTGCATAAGAGGAGAAGGTAGAGATCAGGTGGGCCAAAGGGGCCAAGAGGTTGAAAAACCCGGGTGAGAGGATGGAGCCCTGGGGAACGTCACAGGTATGGAGAGATGTGGCAGAGAGTTAGGGACCAAGTTGCACCTGGGAAGGGCAGTCCAAGAGGGAGGAGGTCAGCCACTCAAGGGCCTGATCCGTGTTGCCCAGGTTCTCATGGACTCGATTAATCAGGATGGCGTGGTTGACCATGTCGAAAGCAGAGGAAATATCAAGGAGGATGAGGACAGAAGGAATGCTGCAATCAAGGTTAGAGAGCAGATCTTCACAGGTGTTCAGGAGGGTGGACAGTCATAATTTCGAAAAAAGAATGTCGACAGACAAAAATGTCGACAAAAAAATATCGAAAAAAAAAATGTCGACTTTCGTTTTTTTTAATTATATATTTATTTTAGGGGTTCGGGACTAAAAAAAAGGGAAAAATTGAAAAAAAAATTTAAAAAAGGGGGGCTGGGAGGGGAACCCCCCCATTTCGAAAAAAAAAATGCATTGAAAAAAAAAGTCGACATTTTTTTTTTCAACATTTTTTTTTCGACTTTTTGACTGTCGACATTTTTGTTGTCGACATTATGACTATAAACCGTTCAGGAGAACAGTTTTCATGCCTCTGGCAGCTCTAAAGTCAGACTGATGGTCATGGAGACAACCAACAGATTCAGTGTGGAGAGTAAGCTGGAAGATGGCCAGTTTTTTCCAACAGTTTGCCCAGGAAAGGTGTGATGGATATTGGGCGATAGTTTGCCAGGCAGGCACGAAAGGCAGACGGCATCTTGAGGAGTGGGTGCACAAGGGAGTGCTTAAGGGGAGATGGGGAATATTCCAGTGGTGAAAGAGTGATTACAGAAATCGGCCAAGGCTCGAATGAGGGTGTCAATATGGTCCTTGATGGTTCTAGAGGAGCAGGGGAGCACCTGTTTGGACAACACTTTCAAAGATCGACTTGTCTAGAAAACTCATCAGGTATTGTCAGCGAGAAAGAGGAGAAAGGAAGAAGAGAAGTGGAGCTGGCCATTGGGGGGCCAAGAGAGGAAGAGGGAGAGGAAGAGGAGATGGGTAGCGGAGATGTGAGAGAACAGAGCCATACAGAGGGCCTGGGAGGGAACAGGAGAGGTAAAGACCGCAACAGGATTGACCAGTTACTTACAGATTTTAAAGATTTTGGCCGTGTTGTTAGAGGCCACAGAGACGCCGGCTTGAATGTGTGTTCTCTTCTTGATGAGTGTTATTGCTTCGACTGGCATTTTGGTGCAACCAGTCTAGGTATGTCTAAATGTGGCCTGGCATGCTTTACTGTAATGTTATTACACTTGTCTACATTGTGCAGCCAGTTTGACATGTTTTCATTGTGATATGGCATTTTTAATAGCAAGGCATTAATGTTCCTGTGCACTGTTGGTGACTTGCATGTATTGGATTGGTGTTACCCCACAAAACCATTGCAAACACTCTGGCTTTTTAGCCAATTTTTCTCAGAAATTGTGCTGTATATTGCATTAAAACACATATTTATATCTTTCTCCTAGTGTAGTGTGTGGCATACCCCTTCAACAGCATATTTGTGCGTATTCCGCAAGCGTGATAATCTAGGCCGGCCCAGAGTGTGGCGCGACCCGTTATTTGTTGCTGAGTTGGTGGGGGCCCCCTCAGCATGGCTCGCAGGGTGGCCCCCACATTTTGTGTTATGCCAGTGCATGGGCGCAAAGGGAAAAGGCTAAACCACTGGTACACCTAAGGGAATAGGCAGAGGAAATTCTAATGGTATTCGGTGTTGTGGACAACCTACAGATTTGGGCCTGGGGTGCCACAGCCACCAAGGAAAATGTGGAACCCCATACATTTCTGAAAAGAAGACATCCTGGGGAATCCAAAGAGGTCTGACTTTCGACCAATGTCTCTAGAATGTATTACCCAGAAAGCCCGGCAAACTCAAAAAAGGGAAGAAAGAAACACAATTTCCAGATATTTGCCACCACGAAACCACTGAAACATGGCAACAAAAACAACACATGTCCTACTTTTCCACATTACCACAAGTTTCCTGACAAAAACGGTACCTCATACGTGTGGGTGCACTCACATGGGCACAAAGGGAAAAGACTAAACCACTGGTACGTCAAACGCCTTGGGGAAGACTGGATTTTGCCATCTGGGCAACCCACAGATTTGGGCCTGGGTGTCTCAGCCACCAAGGAAAACAGGGAACCCATACTTTTCTGGAAAGAAGACACCTGGGGGAATGCAAAGGGGTCTGACTTTCACCATTCGCCCTAGAATCTATTACCCAAAAGGCATGGCAAACTCCAAAAAGAAAACTCACTTTCCAGACATTTTCCACCAGGAAACCACCTAAACACGCTGGCAACAACACATGCCCTACCTTCTCACGTTCCCACAGGTATCCCGACGGAAACAGTACCTCACATGTGTCAGAGCACATGCCTGTGCGCAAAGCGAAAAGGCTAAACCACTGGTATGCCATTGGGCCTAGGAAGAGGAAATTCTTATGGTATTGGTGGTAGGGTCAACCCACAGATTTGGGCCTGGGGTGTCGAAGCCACCAAGGGAAACGGGGAACCCCATACATTTCTGAAATGAAGACACCCAGGGAAATCCGAAGAGGTTTGACTTTTGACAATTGCCCTAGAAATGATTACCCACAAGGTCCGGCATACTCCAAAAAGTGCAGAAAAACAAAATGTTCAGACATTTCCCAGCAGGAAACTACCAAAACACACAAGCAACAACACATGTCCTACCTTCCCATTTTCGTACAGGTGTCCCGGCAAAACGGTACCTCACATGTGTCCATATACTTACCTCGGCGCAAAGGGAAAAGGCTAATCCACTGGTAAACCAAAAGGCCTAGGAAGAGGACATTCTTATGGTTGGGGATGATGTCCCTGACCTTGGGCGGCCCTCTCCCATGTGGGTCGACTGTCTCCAAGCAAAGCAGCAGTCCCAGGGAGCCCCGGCATTGTCCCCATCCTTTCCCGGAGGGAGAAGCTGTAACAGAGGCCAGCCAGAGCTCCAGGATGGTCGGGGGTCAATTCCCTGGCCTTGAGCAGCTGTCTCCCATGTGGGTCAAACATCCCCAAGTGCAGCGGTAGTCCCAGGGAGGCCCGCAGGGTTCCCATTTCTTCCTGGAGGTTAATTCTCTAATGCAAACCAAGCAAGAGCTCAAGGCCGGGCTTGTGGACGGTCAACCCACATAGGAGACAGCCACCCAAGGCCTGGGACATCACCCCTGACACTCCTGTAGCTCTGGCTGGCCTAATTTACAGCTCCTCCCTCTGGGAAAGGACAGGGGCCCTGCCGTGACTCCCAGGGTCTGCTGCTGTGCTTGGGGTCGGTAGAGCCACACGGGAGACGGATGCCCAAGCCAGGGACATCACCTTCAACCATCCTGGAGTTCTGGTTAGACTGTGTTAGAGCTTTTCCCTCCGGGGAGGGATGGGCACCCTGCGGGGGCTCCCTGGGACTTCCTCTGCACTTGGGGATGGTCAACCCGCATGGGAGACAGGTGCCCAAGGCCATGGACATGACCCCCAACCATCCTGGAACTCTGGCTGACCTGTGTTACAGCTTCTCCCTCCGGGAAAGGATGTTGATCGAGCTGGGCCTCCCTGGAACCACTGCTGGGCTTGGGGACGTTCAACCCACATGGGAGACAGCTGCCCAAAAGCCAGGGACATCACCCCCCGACCATCCTGGAGCTTTGGCTAGGTTCCGTTACAGTTTCTCACTCCGGGAAAGGATGGGGTGCTGCCGAGGCTCCCTGGGACTGCCGCTGTGCTTGTGGATGGTCAACCCACATGATGGAGAGCCACTCAAGGCAGGGACATCACCCCTGACCATCCTGGAGTTCTGGCTGGGCTGTATTACAGAATTTCCCTCCGGGAAGGGATGGGACCCTGGGACTGCCGCTGCACTTGGGGATTTGCGACCCACGTGGGAGACAGTGGCCCAAGGCCGGGAACATCACCCCCATCTCCACATGGGAGAGACAACATTGTTGCGCCAATTCCACAACAGCATCAGAACAGGCCACTGTGCTTCTATTGCTATGTAATGGCGTTTGGAAAGGCCACATCGCGCTCAGCAGCGAGACTGTTACCCTGCACAAGGACATGATAGAGGGTCATACTGATTTTGAGAGAGGCTCAATATACATGTGATTCTTGCTAGATATGCAAGCCATTATAAATTCTGTCATGCATGACACCAGTATACCCCCTGACCCCCCCCACAAGAGTGATTTGACCTGTGTTTGTAATTATGAAAGATTAGCCACCACCTACCACAGCAGACCATTGCTTAGCAACATGGACAGTGTGCCTTGTGTGCCAATTCCCATGGTGTGAAAGATGATGGAATAGTACATTTTATTAAGTCTCTAACAAGTAGTCATTGGTGGCCAGGCCTGTTTTCAGCCATGTTAGCACAGTGAATCTGTATTTGTGTGTATTCTCTGGAATTCTCATCATGGCATCTGTGAAGAAACAAAACATAATTGATAATTATTGCATCTAAACACTGCTGTGTAGGCATGGTTTTCTTGCCATGTTGAATGTCTGATTATAAGTAAGGCCTCTTACATGTTTCTAACTCTTGCATTTCTTGCCCCACCATATACACTATTTTCACTTTGCCCATGCAAGTGTGGTAGGGCACCCTCACATTGCACTCTTCAACTTGGACATCTACATGGAGTCCCTTTTGGGCCACAAGGCACATGCTGAGATGATATGGGTGCAGGGGACTAGGCCATATTGTACTGCTCTTCCAGAGGCCATATTACAGAAACCTTGCAACACTGCAAGTGCAAAGTTTGCACGGTATTAGCACTAGGGCAATGTGTGCACTATTTTTAAAAACACTGGGACACATTAAAAAAAAAACATTGCACCTCGACAAGTGCAGTTTGGCATATTAAAAGCACCAGGACTATAATGGCCCTAGTGCAGAAAAGATACATTTTCACTACATGTGTGCACCAGGGAAATGTTTGCCCTAGTGCTAATAAGGAATGGTATTAGCACTAGGGCAAACTTTGCTCTGATGCAAAAATACATCAAAAATGTATCCTGTCTCTTGTCACATGTTGGGACGTAGCTCCTGGATGGGGGTATGTATTAGCTGTAGGGCAATTTTAGCCCTGGTGCTTTTAATATGCCAAGCTGCACTTGTCGAGGTGCAATGACCTTTTATTTAATGTCCCACAATGTTTTTAAAATAGGGCAAACAGTGCCCTAGTGCTAATACTGTGCAAACTTTGCACGTGCACCGGTGCAAAGTTTCTGTAATCTGGCCCCAGATGTCTGTAGGTGCCTCAGTTTTGATTGCCCAATATGGGTTTAACACCAGACCTGTACTTTTGAGGTGCAGCGTTGTAATGGTGCTGCCTTGCTGAAGTCGGGTTCAGTCAGGAAGGCCAGCACCTACTAACAGATGTCTGTCTTCCACACTGGCACCTTCTAGTGGTGAAAAGAGGGATCAGAAATGCGTGAAATGCGTGACATAATGAGACTGATATTTGTATTGTGTGCATTACGCGCCCTTATATAGGATCCAGTCATCGCCGACTTCACCATCCAAGAGATCCGGATGTATGATTTTGTGTTATAACATGTACATAGTGGGTATGCAGTGAGTCCATCAACCACAATCAATGTGTGATCTTCGACTTCAACACTGGCCTGTCGGCTGGTGCTTCCTGGGTGTCCTGCTATAATATTGGTTTACATGTGATGGGCACTTTAAGGTCAGCACATTCAATGAATGGTGGCCTTTTCTATTTCTGGAAACGTGTTCCTTTGCAGAAGGTGGAAACAGCACGGCAGGATGCGTGTTCCATCCGTGTCATCCATCACATACGCGAAACTTGCATTGGCACGGAATTCCTCCTTCATGCGTCCCATCTCAACTGGCGTGTATGTGAACATGTGTCTAGGTTGATACATGTCAGCATGGCCCTAGAGTCACTGGTGCACGAGGCTGATATCGTCCTTTGTGACACACCACTTGCCAGTGCTTCAGTTGTTTGGGAACTACCAGAAACCAGTAAGTGTAACACGCTGCACAATTGAACATATGCGGGACGGACCTGTGTTGAATCAGTCTCTTGTCACATGTTGGGACGTAGCTCCTGGATGGGGGTATGTATTCTGATTGTCTGATAATCTGCCTGATCCAGGGGTGTCACCCTTTCTCTTAATAGTCCCTTGTCCTGATCTCTCCTCTCATGGTCCAATGATCCTCCCATCACCCTGGAGACGCGAGTGTGGTCCTGCGCCTGCAGTTCCACTATTCGGAGGATGTGCGAGGTATCCTAAGAGGCCTTTTATATTATGTGCCTTATTAGCACCATAGTGGTGCAAATGCACACTTTTATTTTCGCTCTTATTCATTAAGTTTGCTTTTTTTATTTCTATCATTTGTGTGTCCCCAATCCAGAGGTGTTTCCTTTGCATTGGGAAGTCTTTGCTTTCCGCACTCAACGTCCTTTTGCTTTACCGATACTGTGGCCCAATGTTAGCCTTGTCAAGCATTGCAATTTCCACGGTGTGCCTTTTTGGCGAAATGCCAGCAGAGTTTTGCATTTTCGCAATAGACTTTATAATTTTGGGTGCGGACAGTTCTTACATATTTGTTTGTTTATTTATTTATTTGTTCATTTGCAGAGTGCACCTAACCCAAAGATATCTGGGTGATACCTTTGTCTGAATAGGGCATTCAGGCTCGTAGGAAGTTAGAGTAAGGGGGGTATTCATGGCCCGCTCCAGTGCTGAAAGTTACATGAGTCTCCACCCAAAGCGGCACAGTGTGTCCTCATGGTTAGTATGGTTCCATCTTCTGGTTGATGGTCTGGTTTCCTCCTCACCTATTCTTCTCTTGGTGACTCTTCAAGTAGTAGGGCACCATCATGGACAGTCATATGAAGCTCTGGGCGAAATCTGCTTTTGCTCCATTTAACTCATTCTGTGGAATGACCTGTCCCCATGTGTTGAGACGTTGTTGCTACCATAGAGTCACTTGCCTTATTCGGAGATGCCTGTTAGGACAAGTAACGTTAATTTTTAATGGATTTTAAAAAGCACAAAGGGACAGAAGGCAGTAAATCGCTGAGCACAAATTTGAGATGATGCTAAAACCCGCTCATATGAACGGTATGAAATGAATGGGTTTAATGAGCTCAATTGTGGGTTGCTGCCTCTGACAAGGAGTTTTGCCCAGACCAATTTAGGATGTACAAATATATATATATATATATATATATATATATATATATATATATATATATATATATTTGTCCACATTAAGATATGTAGTCTATTTACAAGACATACACTCTCAAGACACTAATGAGGAAGATTAGGGCTCAATGTAAAGACGATTAATAGTAAATCATTAGAGCAATATTAACTATTTGTATTGTCGGTTTGCCCGCCAACATAAATAATTTGGCTTTTCCTTCATCGGTCCTGCGGGTGACTGCAAGTGTTCTAAAATAGGTAGTCTGCGGGTAGGCCTGCTTTTAGCAAAGAGCTTCCCAATGGTTGTTGAAGTGGGCAGTTGGGCTGTACCAAGTCATGGGATAATGGGAGAAAAATGTGATTGCATAGAGGTACAATGGGAGAATAAATGGCAATGAAAAGAAAAGAATAGCAGGGGTTTGAGCGATCGGTCATATTTTTATTGTGTTAGACAAAATATATATTCTTACATACAATGGGCTAGATTTACAAAAGCGTTTTTCAATGGATTTGCCCATAGAAAAACGAAGGCCCAATTCCTATCTCTTAGTAATTTCAAGCAATCCGTGAAGCTCTCTGATTCTCTAGTTGTCTAAATTACGTTGGTCTCCCTCCCAATTTGATTTATATGGTCACTTTTTACATTCCCAGAGGCCATGCTTGTAGTTTTCAGCCACCCTTTGAGTAAATTACATTTTTATTGGCTTATAAAGCCAGTGCTGTCCTCAACGTCAATCCTTGTTTTATTTAGTTAGTGCCCCTGACAGGAGGTTATTGGTACCAATCCATTCCTTTCCTGTCAAGAAATTATATTTTTCTAAAAGATTCTACTGCACAGTCTCTGCTGTTCCCTAGGATATATCGAATTGTTCATGAGGAGCAGTGTACGCATGGTCTGATGGACACAGGTGGTTGATCCTGCAGCAGTGACACTAAATTTGTTCGGTGACCCTCGTTCATAGCAGGTGAAGCTAGAAGGACCATCTTTGCTTTGTATATCTAAAGTCTGGGTGCATATTGTTCTGCACAGTGCTGCACAAGCTAATCCTGTAACAATGACATTAGCTTAAAGCAGATATCAGTGCTTTAAGTAAGATAAGAAATCGAGCTGGGGCATTAACTGGTCACAAAAGACTATTTTGGGGAGGTCCTTAAAAAAATGTACATTCCAGCCTAGGAACCACAATTAACTGAGGAATCGTTCTAGGAGGTAACTCAACGAGTGTTCTAAGAGATGCAGTCAACTTTTCATATTTTGCATGAAAGCAGGGGTGGACTTGCCATCAGGAACTCCGGAGAATTCCCAGGTAGACCTCTGCAACCTGGGCCTATTTTGGGTGGTTATCTATTTTATTTTCAAATGATCTCATAGGAAAAGAGTTGGTCATGCTCGAAATATGTATTTCCAGGGCCTCTTTTAGTTCTTAGTCCACCCCTGCCTGAAAGGGTTAGAAATCTAAAACGGATGTGTTAAATATCATCAAATGAATCGGCAGAAAACAACATCTGCAAAAATGCAAATATTCAAATTAGAAATTAAATCAAACCAACAGTGGTCAATGTAGGTTCCAAACTCTGAAAAATAGCACATAGGACTTGATTTACGAAAACGTTTTTCAATGTAAAAACCCTATTTCAAAACGCTTTGCAAATCAGAAAATGCTATTTGGTTGTCAGACTTATGAGTCTTCGCCACTTCTTTGAAGTTTAGATGTGTGACCTATATTGGGAGGGGTACTGGGTTCCTGATATCCTATTTTACAACCCAATGCTGTGTTAAGATTAAAGCTAATGTGTGTTTCCACTGCAAGCGATCCTCAAAAAAGTTGTATGAACCAGAATTAGAAAAATGTGTCGTTTAATAATTATGTCTTGTTACTTCACAAAGTACATCTCATTATTCATCTCATTATTGTTTCATCACAATATCCCTGTGATTGCTCAGTAATAGTATGTTTGTGGTACAAGAGCATACAAATGTTGTCAAGTTTCCCAAATTGTATTTTACAGCAAGTTATTGTTTTTTACATTTGCTGTTCAGAAACACTGTTGTGGGAATTAGAAAAATGCTGACTGTGTGGCCATGAGTTTCACACGTTGGGCTTTATCAAGGCTTATTCCTGCTTAGACAATACATATTAACATTTATATACATGCAAAGTAGAGAAGGAAAGCAATTGGGAGGGAGAAGCAGAAATAAAAAATAAAACAGAAAATCAATTAAATTGATTTATAGGGCTTTGTAGAGCGCCTTTGAATGACAGTATATTGACAAGTCAATAGTTGGTTTCTAACCTTAATTATTTCTAGCAAAGCACAGTTTGTTTAATTTCTCTGCTTGCGCTTGATTTGTACTGTGTGAGGAGTTTATTTTTCGCCATTTGGGCACTGTCATAGTCTAAATGAGAAATGTGTACATAGATCTGCATTAGATCATTGTCCAATGAAAGATAAGTCAGTTTAGCATTTGTTCTGAGGTAAGAATAATGAATGTCCGAGACGCATTACTGTAACCGTATATTGCTTGAACAAGTATATATTTCTAGCTCGATAGCGTAACCATTGTAGTCAATGTCAGTCCATTCCTATGTGAGACAACACATTATTTGGTCTGTGTGATTAAATAGAGCGTCTCCTTTAACCTGTTAAAGTGTGTTGTAATATATATAATCCCATTAGTAAGAGCGCCAGGGGACCACTTTGGTGGTGACACTGCACGGTACAAATGTCCTTTAACATTAACATTAACATTAGTGGATTGCTAATAGTAATTTACCCTATATAGAACTTAGATGCTGATGTGTCTTCCTGTGTTTGTCGTATTATGGCATCCTGTATGCAAAACATAGGGCCATTTTAAATTACCTGCTATATACACAAAATAACATCATCAAGCAAGTTGTTCACGTCACTTGTAAACATTCAAATCGTCATTACGATTTAGTCAAACATTTGTGAATTATCGGGGTGCCAAAATACTTGTATATTTTGTCTTGTCAATACTGGAAAATAAAATCCTTTGCGGTCATATCCATTCAGTTTATTGCCTGCATACATTGTATCTGTGCGTTTTTAGTACCATACAGTATGTTCTAATGCATACCATATAGACTATTTGTAAATGAATCCTAATGCTGCAAGAATCCTTGGATGTTCTCTTGAAGCAAGAAGTGAGCGGGTAAATTTGTTAATCCACATATTATATATAAATGTGCCCTCATGTGGCAGTTAATATTTGCTATGAATGTTTATAATAGAAATTATTACAGAAAGGCTGAATTATTTTATATCCTTTTAACTATTAAGGCATAGTTATTGAGATTCATTGAGGCTCCCCAATGTCCACTGCTGCAGATTCAAATAAAAATATTGTCATATGTATGTTCTAGAAGAGCAAACGTTGCTTTCTTTTTTGGTCCCATATCTCCATATTGTAATACGTAGTACTTTAAGCAGTAGCTATCAATAGTATTGTTGTTCAAACTTTTTCAGTTTATGCAATTCCTTTCATGGACTATATAAGTGCTTTCACACAAAGACATTGAGTTTGTTATCAGTATTGACTCCTCGTGTAGTAGTACTCAATCTGCAAATAAATCTTGCCTCTAATTTCCTTACATTGTTTTCTCTGTTACCACCTCTCAGTGGCTGTTTGAAGTGGTTGATTACCAGGCATTTGGTGCCTCTTTTGTTTTCCTTCTGATGTATTTTGTTCCAGTGTTGTGATAATGGTAGTCTTGGATCTTGGCTGCCAATTAGGCTCATACGTTCCCATATGCTTACGTGTAGCTCTTGGATAGTCCTTCCAACATACTGTTTACCAACTCGATATAGGATAACCTAAACAACAAATTTGCTGCTGCACTTCAGTAAATGTTTAATGTCAATCTGTTGCAGAATGGTAGGAGTAAATTGATGTGTGTTGTCAAGGGCGTGTAGGCACATGCTACAAAATCCTAATTTATAGAAGCCCTTGATTGTTGTGCACTTTCTAAGTAATGTTATGCTGGTGTTACTGTCTCCATGTAACTGTGGCATAACTTATTGAGTATAGTGGGCACTCTGAAATAGACAACGATTGGTCTTGTTACAATATATTTGTTCAGTAGTTCATCCATTGTCAATAAGGGCCAGTGCTTGTTGAGAATCTTGTAAAGTTGATGTCTCTCATTGCTTTAGCCAGTAATATATGTAACTTTCTCCTATGGGTGTACCTGTTCTGGTTTTCTGTGTGTTTTGTATACAATTAGTTGTTCTCTTGTCCTACGTCTGGCCTTCTGTGTCACTGTATAGCCTCTCAATCTAAATATTTTTTTTGATTAAATTGATCTCATTTGCAGGTGTATGTTTCACTTCAGTTGTGTCTTACGCTGATAATTTCACCTACTGGTATGTTTTCTATAGTACTTCTCAAGTGGCAGCTTGAAGCCTATAATGTTGAATGAACCTCAGTCGGTTAGCGGAAAGTACATATTTCTATATTGTTGTTCTTTATGTAGATTGTGAGATCTAAGAAAGAAATCTGTGTTTTATAAATGGGTTCCACTAGTTCCAAACCAAACGTATTGGTGTTAAGATATGTCATACATTCCACACATTCTTCTGGTGTGCCATCCCAAATAAGTAGGATGTTGTTGATATAGTGACACCAACTGTGTATTTGCTTAGTCATGTTACTTGGTAAAAGTGCATGAGCCTGTTCATAGTGAGCATAACGATGTTTACTAAGGAAGGGGGCTAGCAAGCCTCCATTGCTAGCCCCTTAGTTTGTCTATAGAGTCTTCATTGAAAATTAAGATGTTGTTTCTGATGGTAAAGATTAGTAATACCTTGATCATCTTGAAATGTAAATAGCATGCAGCCGATATCTCTGAGAAATGATAAATACATGCTTTAATAGATAGTTCATGATTTATAGCTGTGTAGAGTGACATAACATCAAATCTAGGCAGATAGTACTCTTATCTCCATTCATATTTTTTAATTTTTTTATCATGTGTTTCGAGTCACTTACATAAGAATCAAGTTGTGTACCAAGCGGCTGTTGGAACTCTTCAACATAGTTAAATGTATTTTCTGTAACCCACCCTATTCCACTCATTATTGGTCTATTATTTTCCCTCAGTGGCTACATCTTGTTAATGTCCATCCATTGTTAGACCTCCTCTGGGCTATCAAAGAAGAAAGATGTCCTATTGTTTAGTACTGCAAGCCTAGCTGGGTAAATCAGCATGTACTTTAGTCTCTGCAGACAAAGACGTTCCTTGGTCGGGACGAACATGTTCCTCTGACATTGGACCTGCACTGTGTAGTATAGGTAAATGGGAAGCGTTGAAAATGATCTGCGTATGCGCCCACCCTCTCGTGAGAATGCCAGGATCCTCTCCCTATCCTTCAAGTTCAATGTTTTAGCTATCAGGGTCCTCAGCGGATCAACCGGCAGTGGTTTCTTCAATAAAGATCTGTGTGCCCTCTCCATCGTCAAGCCCTATGTCAGTGAACCTGGACCGATCTCTTGTAACAGCAGATTCTCAATATAATTAGTGGGGTCTCTGCCCTCTTCACCCTCCGTTATGCCCAATATCTTTATGTTGTTCCTTCGGGCCCTCATTTCTGCACCTTCCGCTCTGTGTTCTAATATCTTCATCCTCAGAGTTAAGTCCTGCACCATGGATTTAAGGTCGCAAGTAGCAAGTGTCATTTCAGTTATTTTGCCCTCCACAACATGCATATGCTCTGCCAGTGCACAGACATCTTGACGTAGCAGCCTCGCATGTTTTTTGACTATGTCTATTTGGGACTCCACTGACATCCTCAGGGATGCTAAAGCATCTAAAATCTAGCTGTCACCTGCCTTCAGGTTGTGCTGTCAGGCCAGTAGGCTTTTTGCCGCACAAGGGATAAATACTCAAAGGCATACAGGGGACAAATGAGTAACAGGATCAACACACTTTGGGGTGTCCCCCGGATGAACCATTCAAAAACAAATACAATTTTAGTGGCCCAGTCTTAACTCATACTGGGTCCCACTCCGTAGGTTATTAACATCACCACACAGAATGTAATACACAGTGCACTAGATTTTTCATTTAATATAAAAATTTATAATTTTATTACATAGGCCATGAGTCCTACGTTTCACAGAATAAAACAAGCCACATACAAACATATATTAATGTGGAGAATGTATATATACATCTAATAGCATTTTTGTGGTTGAATCATAAAAGCTAGAGGTGACACAGCCAAAATTCTCTAAGATGGGGGAAACCGGGCACACATGCTGTCTTCCTGGCCCTATCTGGCTAACAAGTCACAGAAATACTCCATAAAGCAGTGTCACCTAATACAAGTTCTAAAATTACTTCAACATGGCGAAGTGAATTACGCCTGACCAAAAAACACACATCCCAGGTCTACGTCCATAGTTGCATTATTAAGTCATGTAGCATAACTCGATGACATGGAGAGATGCAGAGGACGTTTCGGCCGAACATCAATTATGCTGCCTTCATCAGGACCCCAGGGAGAATGGAGTTCTTAATCCGCGGGCTAGACAAATCCTAAGTCAATGTCCCTCCACCGGCGGTCGCAGTGGTCAACAAGACCGAAGTAATCGAATTTGGAGAAGCGGGACGGATGAAAAATAAGGCGTCCTCGCAGCACTGTTCCAAAACTATCCGTGTCTCATGAGCGCTGCATTAGTGGCGCCGATGTAGCAGGGCTATCCGGCCTGTATATCGCGCCGTAACCCTTTCTAAATCCACGCGGTCTGCTGCCGGAGAGGTGAAAGAGGTGTCAGGCCAGTAGGGTCATCTTTGATGCAGAAGGACTGTCCATCTTTGGTGTGTTTCTTCTGGGCATGAATCCATTTTCATTTGTTTGGCCTTGCCCCGTTGATTTTGACTCAGGCATGAGGTCAAGCATTATTTTACTCCCAACTGCTTTTTGTTCTCAGGTTCAGGTAGCTTCCCTCTGGGATCCTCCCCCTCCTCTGCCTACTATTTCAGTTCTGTACCAACTGCACCCCTCCAGTGACACCTCGTCCAAACTGGATGCCCTGCCACCTATTAATAGCGACCCATGTTGCATCATCAATATTTTCTTCTACCAGCTGTCAGGATGCCGCGTCCAACCTTCTCTCCACTAACAAACCTTCATGTTGGGTGTGGTCCCAGGTTGCAGATCTTCAACCCATTCCAGGCCACTCTCTTCTGTCTGTGTTAATGGCCTTCCAGTTTGGCAATTATCCAGGGGTCCAGAGCAGCCCACACCATATTCTCTGAATATAGGGCTGAATCCCAGTCACTGTGCTCCACTTCTCTCACCTCTCACCAACTCAGTTGGGGGTACTCTGAGGCCTCTCTCCTCCCTCCCTCATCTTGCTCACTGTGTAGCCCATCCTACCTCAGTGCTCCACAGGCTCAGAGTCTCTGCTCCTCCTTCCTTTGCATTGGTACAGGCTTGCAGTTCAGGCAGTCTGTCTCGCACCACGGCTCACCATCGGGGTGAGGGATCTCCCTGTCATTGTCCCACAGCCTTCTTGCCAGGGTGATTTCCTCATGGCCAGAGGGGACGTCCGCGTCCGCACCCCAAGGTGTTGCTGGAGCTTCCTATCCATCACATCGCGCAGGGGTCGGACGCTGATCCGCACACAGGCATTTTGTGGGCCACAGAGTATTTCTTTTCATGTTCTCTCCTCTGTTGGCGCCATCTTGGCAGTCTGGTATTACGTTGCTTAAAGTTCTGTGGTCGCTGTTTTAGGCGACACAATGCAAACCTCTGATTATGGACAGCAGTTTTAAGCCATATATCACATTCACTGTGATTGCTTGGCGTATGGCACAACCATGAGGATCAGGATTAATATAAAGGATCCAGAGGGTCTCCAGACAAACATATCCTTATTCCATGCCATCTAGCTTCGCCCCCTGAAGAGTGGCACATATGTTTCATCTATATTTATAAAAGTGAACATTTGTGAGTGGTTTGGTTTGTGGCAAATCGTTGTTCCTTACACAATTCCACACTGTTTCAACAATCTGCACCACATTTTGGATAGTTTCCTGTTAAGACCCTCCTCACATTTGTACACCCAACCCAGTTCCCCGGATTTAAGTAAAACTCAGAATTTGTGGATTTGTGGCCTGGCGAAGTGTTTTTCCTTGTACAATTTCACACATTTCACCAATACGCACCACATTCTGCATAGTTACCTGTCAGGACCCTTTGGACATTACTGGCTACATGACATTTGGACACCCTACCCCTTTCCCATGATTTCAGCACCTTCACAAATGGTTGCCTGAAATCGGTGAAACATCAATGTGGTCGCAGAAGGACCGGTCCCAACAGGAGGAACAAAACGTAAGGTCCCATGGGATGCACAGGTTCCAAGATATTGCATCGCAATGAACTGCACCATGCCAGGGTGAAGCAACAGGTGGGGAGAGAGCACAGAAGGAGTATGCAGCAGCACACTAACGCTCACCTCCCCACAATGTATGCTCCGGGGTATGTCAGTCAGTCACAAACGCCCTTCCTCAGTGCAGTTTACTTCAGGGTGCAAAGCACATCAAGTGATAATCGAATCGGAACAGCGACCTATAGGATCATTGATTTTCAACAATTGAGGAGAGTGTTATCATGTCCGTCTACAGAAACCATTCAGAGAATGGGTACTTTTGCCAGTATGAAATAAATTACTCCCAATTTACAGTAAAACTATATTCGAAGTCACCTCAGAATTCTGTGACCTTAGAAAGGTCACAAGCCCGCAACCGTGTGTCTCAGTGAGGTCTTGAACAGCTCACTGACCTGCTATATTATTAAACTTACACTTGGTTATACTGTATATCAGGTAGGAATATTTATTTAACTGATATTTTGCGATCTCATTTGGAATCAGACATTTACAGTCTTTATATTTTTACTGATTTTTAAGGTAAGGCCAGAAAAGGAAAACCTTCCAAAATATGAGATGGGAACAACGACAGAGTTCATTTTTCTAATAACCATTTAGCTTTTGTGACCTCTCTTTTGTGTGCGTTGATGTTCTTGTCCTATAAAGAGAAGTCGAAAATGCTGCCTCTGAGCCAGCACTCAGGCTGTAGACGTGCTCTTCATGAGCCATAAGAGACAAATTAGTACCAGGCTAACTTTCAGTCGCAGCAGCATTTAGTAGTCCCATGCAGGCAATGGGGATGTCTGAATTACAAGATTGGCTCGTGCAACCCCTGGTGTCACAGCCTTGGCTAATAAAAGGAGAGAAATGATCAGACCCCCCCTCCCTTTGTGATTTCCCCAGTGTGGGTGATCTCAGGTCAGAAAAGAAAGACCCTTAAACCAGATATTCCTAAACCAAGCCAGCTGTAGACATAAGCGTTACCACCAGTAGATTTCTTTTTTTTTACTGTATGATGGGCACACTATCATATTGCCCAGAAGTGCTTTATTTATTTATTTATTTGTATTTGTAGAGCACACTAACAGCCCAAAGGCATTGAGGTGCTGTTACAGGAAATTGTAAGTAAGCTTGATTCAAGGGTTACATAGGGAAACAGTATGGTCTCTTGGTTGCAAATACATTGTAAATAACAGAAGAAGACAATACATGGGCAGTCCATTGACAACAGAAAAACCTTTCAGAGCAAGGAAGAATTGTACTAATAATGTTGAGGTGTGTGGCACTGATCTTAATTAATATATGTAATTTTCAGTCAAAACCTCTGTTTGTTGATATAGTGTGCCCTGCCAGATTCCACTCACTTCTCAGCACTGGAATAATGACTGGAATTATTATCCAATGTAATGGTACTCAATTTATCCACTTCAGAAGGATGAAGCGCATTTAGTGGCGTGCCGGATTGCTGGATATCAAAGACAAGCACTTCACCCATGAGCTATCCCTCTGGTTATTCCTCCACTGCTGCACCAGTAATGTACATTTAGGTGTGCCTAATGCTACTTTGTGTGCCAAGCACATGCTCTATTATACATGTCACATGCAGGCATCTTCATGAGGGTTAAATATGAAACCACATTACAAAGAAACAAAGAAATACCCCTGCAGCAGAGAGATAAAAGTACTGTACCACAATGGTGGTGCCACATAACATAAATAAGTGCAACGTCCCCGTGGCAAGAAGCAAAATGGGCCCTTTCTGCATGTTTTGCTAAGAGTGTTATGTAGCCATGCCAGGCCAATGCTATGCCAAATGCTGAACTGGTACTAACTGAATTGTGTCACTTCATGGCAAGGAAATTTAGATGAATGCCCCTGAAACCCAAATTTCATCCAGGGACCCAGTCAGATGTTTAAGCTAGTAGTGCGCCCCAGCCTTGAAACATGCCTGTTGGAGGATGTCAGGCTCAACCAACCCCACTTGGGCCCAATAGTTCCTTCCAAACCGAGTCCAGCAGTGCCCTGAAAAATAAGAAGCATTTATGGTTGGTCTTTTTTCGAAGTAAAACCCAGCCTCAGGTGGTCACTGGATCCTCCTTTGTTCGTTATATACATGGCAGATAATAAGTTTGCTCAATGCAAATGAGGCTCACAGAACTAAGGGATTTGCCTCATGCTATATAGCATGTCTCTATTGTTGACTCAATGGCCATGCCTCTCTCAGTGTTGTTGTTTTGTACAGGACTCCAGGTATGATCTCCTTCTTCACTTGAAAGACGTCTTCAATTATTGATAACATCTTGTCTCTTGACATTAGATCTCTTTTAGTGACCTAAACATCTGATCATCAGTCTCAAACATTCTCTTCATCTCATTAGTCATAGCTCCACCCATTCGCAAGGGCAGCTCTTAACATTTTATGAGGCGTACTCACACACTGGATTTTCTCTCAAAGTCATCCTCAGTGATGATCTCAGCATCAAGCACATATGCACCCCTCCTATTTCCTCAACTCACCATCTCTTCTCATTTGCCACCTCCAGACAAGACGTAAGAGAGATCAAAGAGGCATAAGTCTTTCATAAGGAGATAGAGTATCCTTTTGTGACACAATGCCATCTGTGCGGGTAATCAATTCTGAGAAGTTTTGATTTTTGTAATTGTGACTGTGTTCTTAATAACCACATGATGACATAAAATAATCTTTCAATTTATATTATGAAAATACATGTATTAAAGGAGGCCATTGGGGCTCCAAGTCTGGGGGTGTTCCCTGTTCTTTTTCCTTCGATGTTGAAGACCCTCATCCCACCCTAACCCAGAATCCCAACTCCAAGCAGGCTTGTTACTATAGAAAGGGTACCCCTACAGTCTAGACTGCCCCTGATCTTGGGAGGCCTATCTATTGCCCTAAGGGTGTTTATAAAGAATCTGGGTAAGGCTCTAGTAACAGGGACTAATGTCCAGCAGAGGGACTCCCAGGACCCCCCTTATTTTTTGCTAAATAATCTGGGTAAGACTCTCGTAACTGGGACTAATATCCGTCAGAGGGACTCACAGAACCCCCTTGATTTTTGCATTAAAGGAAATGGGTAAGGCTCTCCTAACCTTCTCCCAGGACTCCCCTTGTTTTTTGCATATTTTAAGTAACTTTGGGTCTCACCCTAAGTTAGTAGGGGAATCCAGACACGGACCCCTTGCTCACTATTCTTAGAGAGGCACAGCTCTACCCTACTGACGAGGTTCAACCAGACTGGAACATGGTCTGGGGTTGCTATTGGCACTCCTGTGCAAAGGAGAATTGCCTAGCATTTTGGTGCTGGACTGCCCCAGGGCAGAACAAAGAGTGATATGTTTTGGAAATGTCTCCTCTGTGAAAGAAAGAGATCTAAAGAATCTGGGGAAGGCTCTCATAACTGAAACTAATGTCAGCATACTGGACTCCCAGGACCCCCCCTTGTTATTTGCATAATTTAAGTAACTTTGAGTCTCACCCTAAATTACTAGGGTAATCCAGATGTGGACCCCCTGCTCACTATTCTTAGAGGGGCAGAGCTCCACCATACTAATGAGGTCCAACCAGACTGTCTGGGGTTGCTGTTGGTACTCTTGTTCAGAGAAGAATTGCCTAGCATTCCAGTGCTGGACTGCCCAAGGGCAAGATAAAGACTGATATGATTTGGATATTTCTCCTCTGTGAAAGATAGTGAACTAAAGAATCTGGGTAAGGCTTTCATAACCAGGCAGATGGACTCTCAGGACGCCCCTTGTTTTTTGCATAATTTCAAGTAAATTTGAGTCTCAACCTAAGTTACGAGGGGAATCCAGATTTGGACCCCTTTCGCACTATTCTTAGAGAGGCACAGCTCCACCCTACTGTTGAGGTCCAACCAGACCAAATCACGTGTCTGGGGATGCTGTTGGTACTCTTGTGCAGAGGAGAATTGCCTAGCATTTCGGTGCTGCACTGCCCCAGGGCAGGACAAATACTGATATGTTTTGGATATTTCTCCTCTGTGAAAGATAGTGAACTAAAGAATCTGGGTAAGGCTCTCGTAACCAGGATTAATGTCCGGGATTAATGTCCGGCAGAGGGACTCCCAGGACCCCCCTTGTTTTTTATCCAGGTTAGTCTGATGGTCTTGTTAAAGCAGTTATCTGGTAAGTCTGTGACTGCCTATACTCACTCTCTCCTGACATTCCTCTTTTCAGCCTCTCACTCTGCCTCTCTACCCTCCTTCCATCTCCTGGTCTTATCACTTCTCTCACTTCTCCAACCTTCACACTCTCTACCTCCCATTTTACCTTACTTCAACCTGCACCCCCGCCCTCTTTCCCCTTCCTGGTCTCCACTCTTTCCCTCCATCCTATACCCACTACCTCCTTAATCTGCCCCTCACCCTTCTTTGCTCCACTCCTTCCTAACTCACCAGATCTTACTTCTTTTTCTCGCTCTCTCTCTCTTTCTCTTTCTCTGTCACACACACACTCACTCCCTCCCTCAATCCCAGCCAAATGTACAACAAAATTGGTAACACTCTCTTAATCTCAACACTTTATTTGCATTGTTTACATTTAATTGGAACATTAATGGAATATGTGTTGATTGATGAAGAAGTTGAAATATAAAGAAATATATTTGTAAGTTTAATGTGTACAAATTGAATAAATAAGGAAGGCCGGGCCGTGAATTAGTGCAACTGCGGATCCGAATATTAAGCGGCTGAATTAGCTTCAATGTTTTTCTGCCAGATGCTTTTTCTTCTAAACGTCTTACACCAGGGCCCCTCGCTTGTCTATAGATTTTGGTCAGAGGTTTTATTTTGGCTTCTGAGAACGGTCACACATCTCTATGCCTCATAGTTTGACATTTTCAGGTCTCACAGTTTCTTTTTCAATTCCTTTGGTGTAACTGTGAGCATGCCCAGACTAATTAGTTTGCTGATGTCACTGGTGGTGCCTTGTATAGTGACTGGAGCGTCCAATCATGTCTTTCTCCTTTCACTTCCTGCTGTAAATAGTTGGCTGGCCAGCAGGTCAGATAAGGGTTCTTGCAGGGACTGGAGGTCTGTCACAGTGGCTGGTGTTACCAGGTTCATTGCAGCTGTATATTGAGGTCTCGAGTTACCTGCTCTTCTGTGAGAACTTCCAACCTCTAGTGGGGTAAGGATTGAAACAACAGTACCTGTTTCTGGGACAACATTAAGATCAAGTGCGATCTTTTTTGCTTTCAATTTTTTTATGTGTAGGCATGTGGGTGCCTCCTGGCACATGTTTGTTTGCTCTTTTAATTCAGTTGTTGTATTCTTGGATGTAGGTATTAAAGACTTTCATGATGAGTGCCATTAGCATTGGCATTATTCCGTTTTCTAGTTTCACGGTTTGGCTGTGCTCAGTGTTAATTATTCTCATAGTAATTAAGTATTTTTGCATATGTGAGTGAACTAGTCCACTCTGTTCAATAGTAATAATGGCTTCATGCAAGTGTTCAGTGGCCTACATCAGGAAACACGGGATGGTTCCAAGGCTCTTGGCTGGATGCTCATCCATGAAAGTACATGCTCACATTAGTAGTGTGCGAATGTGAAACATTGATTTGGGAATGTTATGGTGCTATATCCCAAGCTAATAGTTGTTCCATGTGCAGTGGTACCTCTCATGATGGCTCATTGCTGAGCCCTCTCAGTTTCCAGGTTCCACTCCTCTGCTTTGCTGGTAGCGCTGTGGTAATGAGAACAATGGCAATACATGTGGCTTGAATGCTTGTGTGTAGATGTTGATTAACAGGGACCTACATGAAGATCCTTCATTGGATGTCTAGAGGGACATTGATCCTCTCTGTGGGAGATAACTGCACTTTTGCATAGTTACATATTTTAGCAAGCACTGTATGGCTTAACATGCCTTGCATTGGTTTGCCGTCTTATGAACTCTCCAGTGGTGATAAGGGTTAAAGGTTCACCACATAATTTATCTGCAGGTTAATGTATATATTGTGCTTACCGGATGTTTCCAGGACCTTCAGTGGCCAAGACCTTCATCGGCTGTATAATACAACTGTTTTGCTGGAAATTGCAACTGACATTTCTGTTTGTTTGATCACAGTTTTAATGTGGAAGCCGTTTTTCCTATGATATGTTGGTGTGTTATTTCTAAGTGACTCTATTCTATAAATTGTAGTCCTGCACAAGTCAGTGTTTTGTTGAGGGACATTCACTATGCAGTTTTTCTATGGTAGTTGTGGGCTTATTGCGATTATGTATGGTGAGAAAGTAGTTAGTATTGTGTGCCAATGCCACATATGATTGTGGGTTAGGGAAGTACCCTACTTTTTTTGTATTCCTTTCTGAAATCCCACTGGACTGCATTGGGGATTGAAAGCATTGCTGCTGAAGGTTACACCGCTGACCCAACTACAACCTTTTTCCTTGATGTAACACCACCATGCACTTTCAGGAGTTTTTCCTGCATATGAGTTTTTCACTTTACGAGGCGGTAATAGTAGTACCGTCTGTTTTACCCCTAACGCTGGACTTGTGATGAGGTTCCTCATCTATGAACATGTCCAATCTTTGAGAACACACCCATGTAATTCCTCAGTAAAATGGCAATACTAACCGAGATATCAACTCTCTGGCTGAGTACCTCCTACCAACTGTGAACAGCAAGGTTGGGCTGCCTAAGGCAGCAAAGTCAATGGAAGCAACTTCCAAGAACCAATAACTGTGTCAGTTGTTATAGGGAAAGATGAACTGCATCTCTCAAGAGCCAGACGGTATTCTTCCCACGAATTATGATACCATGATTCAAGAATCCATCAAGGTAGAAAACCCTGTGACAAATCCAGGAATTCATTGCTTCTCCCCAAGGTGGAGCCACTCCCTTTGGGACTAGGTAGGTGAGCCTGCTGCACAATATCTTCCCTAGGGGACAGGGGAAGCGGGATCTCACTGGGGGCGAGACACCCTCTGGAGACAAAGAATGCCGAAGTGAAGATTCCACCCCACCTCCCTTTACTTCTAAAGCTTAAATATTTGTTGATTAGTTGGTGGTTGAACAGAGTAATAATCTAGAGGGCCCCTTTAAGGTGGATGGCTTGGTATCAGACCTTTATTTGTTACTTCCTTCTTCTGCGCAACAGGACCAATGGTGTCATCACTTTCCTTTCAGGAAGGAACCCAAATACACCTGGACATCAGCTGCATCGGTAGAGAGACATCCTGAGTAGTCCCACCCTAAATAGAAAGCAGCAGAGCAAAGAACCACATTGTTTGCTGCTTGGTGTAACACAGAGATCCCAGAGAGCCTGGGACCGCTGAAGCGGGAGACAGTAAAGCCGGAAGACAACTAGCTGACGCAGCATCTGAAGCCCGCCCACCCTGAAGTGGAGAAACCACTGAGAGGACCTAGACCGTGCAGACCGACACAAGCTCTGAGGTGCACAGCTTCATTGGCCCAAGACACCGAAGACCTGGGCAGACCCCGCAGCTAGAAGAAAGTTACGCAACTCATGTCAAAAGTGGGTAGAGTGCAGTGAGACCAGCGCAAAACCCGTGCAGGGTTGAAAGACTGGGCATCCCACAAAAGTGTGAAGAAGCCAAGAAAAGTAAGGCTGGGCAAGTCGCAAGCCTACACAGGGCTGCAAGACCAAACATCCTTCAAAGAGGTAATGAAACAGAGAAAGGTAAGACTGGGCAAGCCACAATTCCCAAATAGGGTGACAAGACCAGATATCCCACAAAGAGGTGATGAAGCAGAGAGAAGAAAAGCAGAGAAAACCATTAGTGCTCTCTGGACTAAGTACCAGAGTACCCCAGAATGTAGTGAGAGAAACAAGCAACCGAACAGGGCTGAACTGGCCCCTAGTCCATGGTGGACTGAAAGTAGGAGTACCCCAGAAGGGGGCTAGCAAATCAAATACCACAGTAGGTCTTAACAGACCAATAGCCCACGACAGAGCTGGGAGACTGCTTATCCCATGTGGGGGTGAGCGAAAGGACACAACAACCCCGGCTGACCAAGCCCATATCCTATATGATGTGACCAATTCACAAAGAATAACCGGGGAAACTGGTTACCATTGTTAGCACCGACTTATATAGGTTGAGAGGTGGTTTCCAGGGAGACAGCACCAAGTAAAGACTATTTGAATTATTTGCAACTAAAAGGGACAGCCGAAAGAGATTTTTGTTTTCAAAATTTTATGCTTAACGAAGATCTGGAGGATATCAGAAGAAATCATTGAAGGGGGTCAGAAAACAAGCCACCACTAAATTATCAAAATGGGGAAGTTACCTGATCCTTAGCTCCAGCTTAGGGTTTCCTGTACAGTCCTTCTTTGTATAGTGGTATGGCAGATAGTAGGTTAGAATAGATTTGGTTCATGGACAGTGGTAAATTGTCAGATGTCCTGATGAGCACCTGTTTGTTATTTTCTAGTATAGGGACCCCTTCATAGAAATAGGGTTAGAGGAGGGTTTCTGTAATTTTTTTAATAAACTTAATTGTTGAACCATGTTCTCTGGTCTGCCTCCTAAATCTAACATTTCACACCACACTTTTGGGGATTCTTGATGCCGTGATGCTCAAAGTCATGCACTCAGGAATGGTTCATCCCAATATTAAGGAACAGGTTTTTTGCATTTGGGGCTAACACTGGCGATTGAGTTTCTTGTCTCTAGTCCAGAAATTCAGGTCACATCTAGCCCCTGCTTAAGGACGGACCTGAATGTATCATCAGTGAGCATGGTAAGCTTTTGAGTGTGCGTTGAGACTAAATGCAGACCAGTTTCAAAGGTTCCTCAAGAGATTGATCATCGCCTTCCAAACTTGGCAATATGTCTACAACCTCCAACAGTTTAGATGGGGGTTGAAAAAGAAGTCACTGAGTAGTCTTCTGTTTTGCCTCATTGCAGCTGCCAGCCTTTCAAGCAGTCTCCTGCTTAAGTGCTCTCAGAACTCTTTGTGTTCCAGTGCAGCTCCTTGCATTGAAGGATGCTCCTTCTCTGCAATTTTCTCTTCTCTTCCCTAATCTAAAATATTCTGCCCACTATTTCTCGTTATCCTTCCTATGGTTAAACCTGCTGATCTTCTGTAATGTGTTATCCAAGATCCTATGCTTTACACACTACCTTATGTTTCAGTTACTTTCCCTTTCCTGCATATCTCCAATGAGCTCACTGTTTAATGGTTAGTATCAGTTGAGCTTTAATGAGCAATTAAAAAAACATTGTCCTCATATGATTTGGTGCTAGTATCTCTATGACCCTTAATCAGTGTTGCCTCTGGTTGTTATGATAATGTTCTTGCCTAGGCCATATCCAGCTTCCGCCTTAGTCCTGGTTGGACTTTGTCTATTTAGGTTTCTTGTTTGTTCTTTGATGTTGCAGCAGATGTGTATTTCTATATCAGTTATGCATTGATCATTTGGTATTACCAAGTGTCCTGTGCCTTTGTTGTGAGGCTGGTTTATTCTTTTTAGTGTTGATATACTGCGCCCGATGCTCGCGAGTTTTGGCGCACTACAAATAAACAAATAAAATCACAGAACTTTAATTCCAGCGAGTGTTGTCTAACGGTGCAGGCTCCCATGCTCAGCTCTAGCTACACCACCAGTAGCCCCTCTCTTTAGTGCATGGGTCTACTTGCCTACTAGACAAAGAGACTAGGACCTCATTATGAGGTGGGCAGTGCTGCCTTCAGTAAAAATGCTAAACTCAAGAGTTATCCCATGCAATGGCAATACAGTGACAGTAAGGAGTCCTGTAGACTCTGAAAATATTCCCATTTTGTAGTGCTATTGTACTCCATTTGGACATGTGTGTGGTGGCTACCCATTTAACTCTGCCGCGTGTGGTATAAATAAAAGGGGAGTTCCCGGCCTCGACAGAGCGATTGGGGATCCCAAACCATACACACGTGTGCTGAGTGTCTCTGTGTGCAGTGGGTCGCACATTGGGGCCTGGTGAGACCAGAGGCCCACAACAGTGGCGACGAGGTGGGACACCTTCAACCCCAGCACTGGCAGTGATGGGCGGTGAATTTGTTTATTATTATTCTCCGTTTCCAAATGCCGTGGCTTGGCTGCCATTTTGACCACGTGTGTAGAAGGGTCGCTGATCTGATAAAGAGTGCCTGTGCGTCCATGTACATGCAATATTTGGACTCCTTGATGGGGGAACAGCTGATGCTGCTGATTTATCGCATTTGAAGTGTTTTACACACTTCCATTATGTCGAGTGTGAGGTGAGGAGTTGGGTGAGGCCTACCATCTTTGTTCTGATCCCCTGGGCCCACCCAACTCAATTTCTGGAGCCACTAGTGTGGCAAGGAAGTTCATTCTGTGCAATTCCTACTGGATTTGGACATTGATGAAAGGGGGTTACTGTGGGCATTCCTGGTGACCCCATAAGTTCATTTTTGGAAAATGTAAACTATTTTTGGACATTTAAAGCAGGTGCCTTTGAGGGTATTTTGACTGTTTGTGTGGTGGTGGAGGAAGTCATCAGAATTATTCTAGAAAGCGGTGCCAGACCAACATCATCACACTCATCATCTGTGTGCAGCGGTACCACAAGAGTAGACCAGTGATTTGCGGCCCCACTTCCTTTTGTGTGGGGTGCCTGTGCGCTCACTGCCATGAGTGCTAATGAGCAGGGTGCGGCAGCGCTTCCTGCCCCCAATGCACCACCGATGCTGAGACAGCAAGGGGCACTGACGCCAATGCCCGAATTCGACATCTCGGGGGCCCCATCCAGCCTGGGTCCGAGATGGAAGATGTGGATAGACAGACTTGAAATGTACCTCAGGGCCACAGGATAAACTAACAACAGCAGTAAGGTGGCGACACTCTGTACTCAGCAGTCCGGCAGTTCATGATGTCTTCCAATCCCTACAGCCTGTGAACGCTACCTATGTCACAGCGAAAGATGCACTGCGGGAATGCTTCATGCCTCTGGTCAATGCTGATTATGAAAGTTTTGTCATGTGTAGTGCCTGCCAGAAGGATGATGAATCATTGGACAACTTCTACGGCCAGCTGTGCCGCATGTCTCTGACATGTGCCTGTGATAATGCGGACACAATGATCCAAAACCAGCTGATCCAGGGGTGTTTGTCCGGCAAGCTGCGCAGACAGATTATGCGAGAGCCTGGGATCATGTTGCATTGCATATTAGAACTTGGATGGTGCCATGAGGTGTCTGAATTGAGGGTGTTGAGAATGTAGGCGGCTGTGCACCCAGGGAAGGTGGAAGATGTGTGCGCGGTGGGCCGTGGTCTAGGTGGCAGAGGGGCAAGATGTCCAGGCAGAAGTCAGAGAGACTGGAGTGCGAGACCCATGGACTCCTGCACGAAATGTGGGTATGATCTCCCACACCCCGCCAAATGCCCAGCCCAAGGGAAGTCATGTGTATGCTGCGAGCGCTGGACCATTATGCCCGAATGTGCAGAGCGCGGACACCGGTAGTGGTCCTGAGGGGGCCAGTAACAGCAGGGTTTTTCAGACAACAGCGCCCACCCAATGGTGCCCAAATCGATCAAGGAGACAATGGTATCCCTCCTGAGGACGATGATGAAGAAGAGAACATCTTCTTTATTTCAAGAGTTAGTGCTTTGCAGCCCAATAGAAGACAACCACGATGCCTAGTAAAGGTTAACAAGTCCATGGTCCTGGTAGATACAGGGGCATCTGTCAACGTCATGGTGAAAGTACATTACGATGCCATGACAGTGCTGTCTAAGCTACGGAAACCAAAAGCACGTATCTTTACGTTTGGAGGTGAAAAACCCATCCTGCTGGCTGGGGCATTTGTGGCCAAGGTGGAACAGGGAGGGTCGTCCATCAGGGCCAGATTCTATGTTACAACTGACTGTTAAGTTGTGCAGCAGCAGAAGCATTGGACATTGTGAGCTTTGCATATGCAGGGTACATGGAAGATGTGCAGGGGCTCCTGACGGGGTACAATCAACTGTTTGAAGGCATCAACCGCACGACAGGTGATCCAGTGAGGCTTCACATTGATGAGTCCATCAAACCTATTGTCCTAAAACACAGCCGGGTTCCATTCTACCTGCTGGACCTGGTAGTCAAAGAGCTGGAGAGCCCTGGTTGAGTTAGATATCATCGAGAAAGTTGAAGGCCCAACGCCTTGGGTCTCACCCATCGTCATTGCCAGGAAACCTAAACAACCCGACTCAGTGCTTATATGTGTGGACATGCAGCTCCCAAATAAGGCAATCAAGCGTGAGCCTCACATCACCCCCACAATAGACAACATTATCGCTGAGCTACAAGAGACTCGCTAGTTCTCCAAGCTGGACCTTCAGTCTGGATGCCATCAGGCAGTGCTACACCCAGACTCGTGGTATATAACAACTTTTACCACACATCGTGGCCTTTACCGTTACAAGCGTATGAGCTTTTGAGTGTCGGCGGCGGCAGAGGTTTTTCAAAACATTATCCACGGGGCTCTCGCGGACCTGGATGGCGTCTTAAATATCAGTGACGACATCCTGGTGTATGCAAGGTCGAAGGTGGAGCACCTGGACAGGTTGGCTAAAATGCTTGAATGGCTGCAGACTCTTGGGCTAACACTGCACAGAGACGAATGTGAATTCCTGAAGAAGACTATTGAGTTCTTTGGCTTTGTGTTCAAGGAAGGTGGTGTGTCACCGGATCCTCAGAAAGTAAAGAAAGGCCCCCGGAGAACGTGTTGGAGTGCCAAAGTTTCTTAGGAATGTTCACATATTGTGGCCGGTTCATTAGGAACCTCGCATACTGGTCAGAGCTCTTGAGGGCGTTGACTAAGAAAGAAGTCGCATGGCAGTGGGGAACCCTTGAACAAGCCACATTTGAAGATGTGAAGGGAGCTTTAACAGCAGAAGACACCATGGCCTTCTTCGACCCGGCTCTACAGTCAGAAATTGTGGTGGATACCAGCCTTTTTAGTCTGGAAGCGGTGCTCACGCAGTTGGATGCAACGGGGAGGTCCGGCCTGTCTCCTATACCAGCAAGGTGCTGTCGGAGAAGGCGCAGCGGTACTCCCAGATCGAAAGGCAGGCCGAGGTCTTGTGGGGTTGTCATCATTTCCATCGCTACGTGCTGGGAGGACCTGTGACAGTAGTCACGGACCACAAGCCTTTGCTGCCCATACTGGATGGGTCATCATGCAAGCCTCCAGCTTGCATTGAAAGATGGATGTTGGCTCAGCTTGAGTATGACGTCTCCCAGGTATATCGGGCTGGCAGCAACAATGCGGCCGACTATCTTTCCAGACACCCGCAATGTCATCCGGAGGGACAAAACAATATCAGTGCGGAGGAGGCCGACAAGCATGTCAGACTGGTGGTGGAGGCGGCCATTCCTAACTCAGTACCTATCCATGAGCTAGAACAGGCAGCAGCCGATTACTAATGTTTTAACATCTTGAAGGCAACCTGCAACAGGGCTCATGGAAGTCGGTTGTGGAGACATTAGCTCTGAGGACCCAAGAAGCGAGATCGGCACTGTAACAACTATGGGGAGTCAAGGTCGAGCTGGCGTTCATGGAGTCAGGGCTATTGCTCAGAGGGGACTAGATCGTGATTCCACAGTGTAAGGTTACCCAGGGGATTGAGTTGGCGCACCAAGGACACCAAGGAACCGCCAAGACCAAGGCTTGACTGTGACAGAATTTGTGGTTACCGGACCTGGAGAGACAGGTTGATGAGTTCATAGCAGTCTGTGTATGGTGCCAGGTGGCGTCCCCAGCCCAGAGGGAGCCCATAATTGAGACGATACCAAGAGGAACAAAGCCCTGGGAGATCGTCCAGGCTGACTTTGGGTCCAGAGGCCGGGACATGCACTTCCTGGTGGTTGTGGATGAATGGTCCAGGTATCTGGATGTGGAATTCATTGAGTCGATGTCATTCGACAAGGTGGCCATGGCGATGGAAAAGATTTTTGCTACCCACAGCCTGCCCCAGACTCTGTGTTCGGATAATGGTGCACATTTCCAAGGTAAACGTTGCGCCCAGCTGATGGAGGAGTATGGCATTTACCATTGCAAGGTCACTCCTCTTTGGGCTCGGGTGAACAGCGAGCCGGAACGTTTATGAGAACGCTGAACAAGGTATTCTGCATCCCTCATGGCCAGGGACATAGCTTTCAGGGGGCACTAAACCAATTCCTGAGGGAATACCGAGCCACCCATCACACATCTACTGGAGTGGCCCCGGCTGAAACCATGTTCAGGCGATGTCCCAGGGGCCTGATCCCGGAAGTGGGTGACAACACGCAGGTGGAAAGGGAGAATCAGTATGGAGCAAGGAAACATCAGAAGAGGACTCCGGCCCCAGCAGCTTGCCCCGATGGGTGAGGTACTGGTGAAGAATCGGCACCCTCAAGGAAAGCTGTCGTTGAAGTACGAGCCTGGTCCGATGGACGTGGTGGCGGTGCATGGCTCCGAGGTAACGGCTTCAGATTGGACTGCCTCTGTCACCCGTAATGCAAGCTTCTTCAAAAAGGTTGGAGAAGCCAGGTCAGAGGTGTTGCAGAGAAGGGACGTTAACGATGTACCAGACGAGCGTGGTGGCCTGGCCCATCCGCCGAGTTCTCCAGGATGGGGGAACACAGGTGAGGAGGGCCCAATCCAGGAGGCAGGCAGGAGGTATCCCAGAGGGTCGGGAGAGGGAAGCCTGCTCACCTGAGTGACTATGTTTTAGACCCATGAACTGGTGGGACTAGCCCCTGGACTGGAAGTGACTCATGGGGCTGCTGTGATTAAAGGGGTCATCTGTTTTGTGTGCAGTGGTGTTATTATGCTTTGTGTGTATTTGACCTTCTTTGTTTTTGTTATGAAAAAGGAGGAATGTCGTAGCTGCTCCTTTAAGGACGTACACACGTGGCGGAGTGACGTTTCACTCTGCCGAGTGTGGTGTAAAGGGGGCGTTCCCGGCCATGGCAGAGTGACCGGGGAACCTGAACCATACACACATGTGCTCAGTGTCTCTGTGTGCGGTGGGAGGCTCACAGGTGGCCTGGTGAGACCAGAGGCCCACAACAATGTGGTATGATTGTATGCTGTAGTAGTAGGGTAACACTGCAACCCTTGCCATACTTTTGTGGAGGGAATTACCTCCAGACAAAAGCAGGTGGCCTCAGGATTGCGGTAATGAAACCCATAATTAGATGAAGCAGAAACACCATCAGGGTTTTGAAACATCATCTGTGTGACCATTATCCCAAAACTCATAATAAGGTCTGTATTTCTTCAAATTAAAACGTTGAAATGGAAAAGCTAAGATAATGGGCCTCATTCCGACCTGGGCGCAAAGGGATACCGGGCACCGGTAAGGACACCGGTGCCGGTAATCCCTTTGAGCCCTATTCCGAGGTCCCCCAACGGGACCCATAAGGTACATTTGGTCAGACCAAACGTACTTTACGGTTCCCGCTAGGAGACCAAGGCGCATATAATGGCCTTGGCATGCGCCGGGCCGTTATTTGCACCCTCCCCATTGCCATTGAGCCCTATCGGGGCTCAAATGGGAATGGGGAATGATGTGGGAAATGGGGACTTACCGGTCCCTCCAAGGTCGGAATGGACCGGTAAGTCCCCATCTCACCAAACCGGAGTCGGACCCGGTTTTGGAGGCAGCCATGGCACGAATAGCGCCATGGCTACCTCCAAACTCGGAATAAGGGATTTGAGGGAAATGAGAGATTTGTTATTTATATAGAAGTTTTCCCAAAGCACTGTACATTTTAACATGGATTTACCACACAATCGAAGTTGATACTCATTTATCAAACTCGTAAGTATGGGTTTTCCTTGCCAGAATTCGAACCTACATATGTTAGATGACTGCATCAAGTGCTCACCCCACAGAGCTGTCGTACCAGCGTAAGAGTGTGCAATACACAACTATAATGGAATTATGGCCCTATCACGGGGCCAGTCTGGCTTTCACCTTCCAAGGCACAAACCTAGGTTGGTAATTATGAGCTTAGTATAAGGTAAAGGTATTTGAAATATAACATGTTGTTAGCATCCACCTAATTATGGGTTCATACGCTCTTTACTTCGTGTTCCAAATTATTTTATATCCAGTTAGCTCTGAATTGTCAGGATCAGCTAAGACAGATAGCACAGTAGAACAGCTTAATTCCAATACATACAATTAGGGCATCACTGTCATGTTCAATTTGCCCACTTAGCTCAATAAGGCCTCATACTATTATGACCAATTATTACAACAGTGCCAGACTTCATTGCACTCAGCATAAAAAGGGCACTTACAATATGTATAGTTATCATAGGAAAGTCAGGGTAAGCCTGGGAAAATCTCCATTCCAACATGGCCTCTCTATTTGCTGTAACCAAACAGCAGCAGCAGGCAAAGTATACTCTTCAAATCGATCTCACCTCTACGTACATTTTCATTCCAACATTTTTGCTACAGTAGATATCATGTTGCAACTTCTATGGGCCATAACTAGAAATTATAGTAACAAGGCCTACTTCTGCCCTGTGATAAAGGAGACCATGCAAGTGTCGATTGTGATCAAACTTCAATTTAAACAAAGGGGTGAAATGCAGTATTTGTCATTATGATGAATTGAAATCTGTTCCAGCCATTACTCTGCAATTTTGCAAAGTCACTCTACGTGGCACAGGCATACACTGAGATGGATAGTGAGCCTTCTTTTCTAGAGTTGCAAGTTACAGTGAACCGATGATACCCAAAGATACTAACGTATATCTGGTGTTGCATGCACTCTCATGAATGAGACATGTAATCTAGTTATTATGGCTGAACAGCCCCTTTTGTGATGGACTATGACTGATTTTCAGGTAACATCCCCTTCTCTATTGGTTCATCAGGCTGAGCATGTGATTTCATTGTTTTTTTTCATTGATGTTGAATTCATCACATTTTCTTTTTTGGAGGACATTTTAATGTAAATATATGTCGGGGAACATCCTGCTACCATTATTCACCTAACCCACCTCTACATACATCAGCGGTAAAATGCAGTGGAAAACAATTAGACAAATTCTCCCTTGATGGAAAAACCTGCGATGGAATATTTTTATCCTGAATAATTATGTGATGGTAGGTTGCCCAAAGCTACTGACAGTGGTTGATTAATTCAAAGCTTTTCAAAACTCTTCAATATTGCAAAGGTGGCTTAAAGGCACAGGTATGCCCACGATGTGGACCCCGAGATTGCTGTGTCTGGAGTCCCAGGTGGTCAGATAGCTGGTCAGGTAGCACAGCAAGTAGAGTGCTCGCTGTGACGTCCATGCAGTGCCTGCCGTCGCAGGTTTGAATCTCGGCAGGACCAAGCTCAGCTTTTCATCCTTCCGACGTTGATAAATGAGCACCACACACCGCGGGTAAGCAGCGCTCAGATACCTCAGGGTTTGTAGTGCTATATAAATGCTAATTATTATTATTATATACCTTGCACATGATGGCTAATAGGGTCTAAACATGTATGGGGTGCTTGTGATCCTATTGCAGGAGAGCTTTTACCTTCAAGTTTGATCTGAAATGCCCCTTATAGTGGTGCGGTAAAGCTTGATTTGCAGCTGCATTGTGGCAAATTATTTCTGGATAGTTGCAGAGATATTTCAGCCTCAGAATCAGGGTTCATATTGGTGTGTGAAGAAACGAATTTGCATGTTTACAAACTTTAAGGACCAGACAGGTTTGCAGACGGACACAATGGGCCTCATTCCAAGTTCAGTGGTGCAGTCAAATGGTAAAGCCACAGCAATGCAATTGCCACTGCTTTACCACCATTGTGCTGCGCTGCCGAATTTCAACTTTGGTGGCAAAGTAGAGGGGATACTTCTAGCACATGGCTGTAGGGTTTTCTCCCACTTTGCCACGAAAACCTGGAGTCATTATTGAGGAAAAAAGTACTTCCCACAATAATTTCTCAAAATCCCCCATGAAGTCCTATGCACTCCGAAAATTAAGATGAACTCATATATTATGCCACTAATAATCTGGCAGTGAACCTGCAAGACCAACTAAGTGAGTTTGTCGGCATTTCCATCAGGTTCATTGACATTCAGATGCAAGATGTTGGCTGGTTGCTGTGCTCTCAGCTGATACAAAGGAGTAAATATTGTGCAGAGAACATGGATAGCTCACTATTGATGGCTATTGCATTAAATATTGCTTGACCGCTCACCTTCCTGTGGGAAGCAAAGAAAAAGGCTTAGCCCAGTAACTTGTAATGATTTTCTAAAAGTACCTTTATTCATCAGGATACACTATTTGGCTTTGTTTGCTGGTTACTCATTACTATCAGACGACTAGACGTGACAAATGGCGTTATTCTACAAACTACATATTTTGACTGGGAAATGTAGTTTCTAAATGCATTTTTCCAATATTCACTGTAAATAAAGTTATATAGTATTTTAAAGTAATTAACCAAGGCCAACAGGCTCAATTGTGTTCTCATTGCAAAAAGCTAAACAACTGTCTTTGCATTGATAAATAGTAATCCAAACTTTCTGTGACACTTCTCATAATTTCTGATCAGGTCCTTTCTAAAGGAAATCAAACACCCTTTCCATGTCTTGATGTGAGACCTTGCACAAGTAATCCAAACTTGCAGTGTTACATTATGAGGTAAATGAGGTATTGAAGGACATTATGGTCATTGCGATCTTGAGATTAAAAACAGATTTAAGACACATGCAGATATAATTGAATGAAAAGTGTCAGAGAACCCCTAACATCAGTTGAAATGAATAGACGGCATGGTGAGGCAATAGGAGGTCAGGCAAGAACAGGTGGACTTATACCTTTGGAAGGACAGAAAGCTGAGCCACGAAGTAGCAATGGTTCCATCTTGTCAACTTATAAGCAAAAGACTAGCCACTTCTTTCAGTAAATTGCTAACACATATTGTACTCTTTTGAGCATGTAGCCTGGTAATTTCATGGCCATCAAGAATTCTGGAGGGTGTTCCAAGAAATGTTAATGAAGACATGAGCCGGTACAGCACCTGGGAGCGTAGTTGAGTGGAAAGGAATGAAATTCGGTCAGGTACAATTACACATGATTGCTGGTGATATGTATTTTGAATCAAAATGAACATATTCAAATAAAAACAACTTGATGGTCTGATGAAAAAGGCAGAAAGTAAAATGTGACTGAAGATTGTTTATATAAATACCGTAAGAATGGAAAATTGGATAATCATTGTGTATAAACACCAAGCTGTGATTAATTGAGGTAGACACGGAAGTAGTGATCTTAAAAGCAAAATTGCTTGTTTTGAGATTGCCATTACACTTTTATGTTATATTATGGTATGTTAGGTTAGATTGTTGCATATTCCTCCTCAAGCATTATACAAGCATTATACAAATCAGGCCACTTCTTACCTTTCTCATCTGAATCACTGCCAGGATTTGAGGCTGTCTGCAGCAGCTCCAAACAACCTCCTGATGCTTTCCACCAATGATCTGCTGTTCTCCTCCAACAGTCTATTGTACTCCACCCACCTATTGCTCTGCTCCACCAACCTCTTATTTTACTTCACCACTTTCCTTCTATACTCCACCACCCTGCTGCTGTTCTCCAACAACCTGCTGCTGTTCTACATCAACTTCTTTTTTCTCCTACTCTAGTCTCCAATCTCCTCTCATCACCCATCCACAGCACTTTTTGCAACACTCTCTAAATTGCTCTGATCAACTGCTCCACCACATTCTTAAAACTCACACACTCCTCAGGTGTGCAGGTGGGCTTTTATAACCTGGTTGTCCCTCCCACTTTGCTGGGTCTCTGGTAATGGTCTGCACCTGTGTCTGGAGATTGGTGAGAAGCTGGAATGGTATGAGCCTCACAGGAGATAGGCGTGAGATGTACTTGATATGTAAGGGAAGATTGGAGACAGGGTGGAGCTCCACCCACCAACACGGCTCACTTTAAATTAAAAAAATGTGATAGGATGACACTGTTCACCAGGCCCAAGAAAAAAAGAAATATCTATATGCCACTAGCAGTAGATTGTGAAAATGACAGACTGGGAATCAGATTATGTTCTGTCATGAGACCGGGTTTATACACTGAAATACCACTCAACAGTTTTTGAGTCCTTTGGGGTACGTAGTCCCTGGGGTTCAGTATGAGTGAGAAATTAACAACAAAAGGCATAACACAAAGTTCCAGCTAGTACACTCTCCTGCATAAGTGAATTTGATGCACAGTTCCTTTCCGCTCTGATGGGGACCAATAAGTTTCTCCACCTACAGATAGATTTAATGATTATTTTCCTCCTATGTTATCCAAAGGTTCTCCCTCTCTTCCAAGTCGGACGGTTCATGTCCCCCCACCCCTGCCCCCTCTTTGATGCTCCCTCCCTCCTCTGAGGATTCAGTGGCTCTCCCCATTCCTGGTGCTCATCATTCCTTTCTCTGTGGGGTCTTGTACCGCTTTGTCAGGGTTATTGTTTTCACTCTCCAGGAACCACCATTTGTTTGAAAGATTCCCTGATGTTCAATGGGCTGAATGCCTTAATAACCTTCCCACCCCATCCAAGAATACTCATATCTTTTGGTCTGATTGGATAGTGAATAATGGCAAAGGGCATACAGGAAGTGGTGCAGTACAAGCTCTCCTGCTTCTTTAAGTATTTCTTTTAGATCTTCTGGGTTTGAATCCCTCTTGTATCTTGAGTCAGCTTCCTCGTAGGGAGTTCACTTTTCCCCAATGTCCAGGCCATCTTCATCATTAGGAACAGGAGTTTGTTATAGGTGATCAGTATTATAATTCTCTGCCCTTCATCTGTCCCCTTCAACCTCTGCTTGTGTTCTCATTTACTGCTCTCCCATGGGTATTGGGGCTGATTATCTGGACTGGTAATATCAAATCACCTTTTGGATGTCCCCTGGACTGACTGTCCAATGCTCGCTGGGTCCTGGGTTTATTCCTTCTTATCTTCCCTAAGATGGCTCATCTTCCCTGGGAACTCCAGGCCCTGTACTACATTGTCAAAGGGGAAGGAATATTCTTACACCCTTTTCCGTCAATTGGTGGCCGTTAGCCTGCCATCCTGGCTGGGTTATTTCCACCAATCACAGTGGTTTTAAAGAACCTTTTGGATTGTTTATGGTCTCTTTTTCTCTGGGGAGTTGTCCTGAATCTTACATCGCTTTCAACAATGGCTGGATCATAGGCTCTGCAATTGATCCATTCTGCTTTAGACCTTTCTACGGGAAAGACTTTTCTTTATCCAGTTTTTATCTTCTTAGCCAATTAGTACAGCTCTTGGGATGGTCACGTTTACCACAACATGTTATTATGGAATTGGGTGATAATATCTCCCTTCCTAATTTTCTGGCAGCGTGAACAATTTGAACTGAGAACAGCGAGATTGCTTGGATGGTTTTCTGACAGCAACACTGTTGACTCTGCAGAAACACATTTTGTCTTATTGAGTTGTCCTGATTGGTATTAGAAAATAATATTAGTAACTATGTTTGCATGTAACATCCTAATCGGTAGGGCTGCAAAGCCCTAGTATTGGTTGGCACGCAAAAGTGGTAAAAACACATGAAGCTATGTGATTAGAATGTGGTGGGGCTCCATAACGAGGATCTGCTTCAGATTGTGCGAGAAAACTGAGAGGATATAAAATGTAAAGTTAATCCAGATATTCTAGGTTTTACTCCTAACTCAGTGGAACTGGGGCCACCGCCCATGTGGCTTGGAGAGCATCACTCATGCTTCAGTTGGAGACATAATGAAGAGTGTTTGAACTATTTGTTCTCAGGTTCTAAGGACAAAGAGGCAGGATGCTGGGTCTTCCATGCAGTCCTATAAGGAGGATGTTAGGGCATAGGCTGAGCCTTGTGTCAGGTTCTGCATTCCCATGATGAAACCATATGTCACTAGGTCAAGGGAATACTCAGATACTGACACTAAAATGATTTGCAATGGTTTACATTAAATGAAAATAAGACCTAAAAATGGTGCCTGGGAATTACTTTAGGATGACTGTAAACTAGGACTAAGAGCCCTTGCAGTATGCAATCTTTGGAGGTCTAGCGATGGTGATCAGGGAACAGAAAAAAAAAATAACACAAAGTTCCAGACAGGCCGCTCCGCTACTTAAGTCATTCTAGTGCCCCAAAGTTTTTCAACTTCTTCTGGGTTTGAGGCTTCTTCTTGACTTTCTGCAGATCACACCCCTTGTGTGGGGATCAAGGGGTTCTCCTGCTCTCTGTTGCTCACCACATCTTCTGGACTTTAAAATTGTCTACTCATCAATGATGCTTACCCTCTTTTCTGGGGCTTAAGGAGTTCACCTCCCTGGTACTCACTCCCCCTATATTGGGGATTGAGGGGTTGTTCTCCCCTCTGGTGCTTACCCCCCCCCTTCCAGGGATCAAGGGAAATTCTCAATCTTTGGTTCTCATCTCAGACTCTTCTGAGAATTATTGGGTTTTCCTCTCTCTGGTGCTTACTACCTCTTCTGACGATTTAGGTGTTCTCCCCTCTCTCGTGTTCACTACCCTTTTCTAGGGATCATGGGTATGCTTTTTAGTTTCCTCAAATAACTCTTATTCACAGTTTATTTCAGAGACACTGGCTGTGGATCTTGGTCTCAGTTTTAAAGTCTTCACAGTCCTCCTATTACCTTGGCAAACTTTTTAATTGGTTGGATAATTGTTTAAATGTACGGCGTTGCTCCATTGGTTGTTAGTGTCAGGTGTTCAGGAAACCCACTCGTTTTGGTTCTGTGGCTTTCTAGTTCAGGGTAGGGGAAGAATTTCTTGAAAAGCCTAACCACCATTTTGGGTTTATTACTTTAGTTTTCCACTGTAGGAGCTGGTGTTTGGTTGCTGTTTTGTTCCAGACTAGTCTGCTGGGTTTCACTTCATACTTGAGATCATTTTGGGGTTCCCTGGTGGTTAGAAGACTGTTATGAGGAACAAGAAATCCAGTTTCCCAATTGCGACACTCAATTTTTCTTTGAGAAGTGGAAGGAAACATTGATCTCATTAAGGGCATCAGCCGCACAGGAAAGAGAGGAATTATCCCTGGGAGGCTCTGCTGCTGTGGGGGAAAAAGCCAGGCTTCTTCCTTAAAGGCTCCCCATGTTTTGCCTAATGGTTTTCTGTGAGTTAGATCGATTATCCTCACAGCTTATCTTCCTCTATACCCCTGTGAGGCTTTCCCGCATCCACTCTGTGCTTTGGCACTCCAGACAGGGTGCTTCATGTTACATGCTGTTTGAGTATTGCAGTTATGAACCAGTTGGTCCCTCATAAATAAACGAAAAAGGAAAGTCAGGCTTAATGTAGTTGGTCCTCTCACCAGTTTTGGTACTATGCCGAAGATAGTCTGCCTAACATCTTAGGTTTAGTTTAGCAAGACCCTTTGCTAGTTTCTTTGTAGGGAATCATGTGTGTGTGTAGTCAATAAGGAAATCCCTCTCTCTCCCGTTGTAGTACTTCTCTTTGCTCGAAATGTGATTTAGGATGACTGTCAGGCCAGGTGTGGGTTTGTGTTAATGCGCTCTAAGTCTTATAATAGCTGGGAGGCAGTCAGGGCATGTTGTTAGTGCTATGGTTTTTTACGCAGGTGTTTCTTCTTACCTCTAACAACATGCTCTTGGCTTAAGGGCATGTCCCATTTGTAGTGACAGAAGGAGTGAGCAACCTCAACTAGAAACATAGAAAGAGCCTGGCAAAAGAACTCATGCTCCTTAACCATGTCACCCCTCAGACACAGCCGCAACAAATATAAAAATGCCATATGCAATGCCAAAGCCACTCAATACTTCCAAGAACTTCAACCCACCAACAATTGTACCCTGAAACTATTTAACATCGTCAAGTCCCTCTCTAAACCACCATCCACACCATCCACCCCCTCATCACAGCATTATGCAACTCCCTCATGACCTTCTTCAACTCCAAAATACACAACATCCGGACAGCCCTTGCCTTAGTCCACACCCCCAACTCCCAAATATTCCAACACATGGGACACCTTCCTCCCCATCGACACCAACACCCTCATCACCCTCACTGACAAAACAAATCCAACACTCTCTTTCTGGATGATGCATGCCTACCTAAATCTGCATCCAATTGCATCACCGCCCTAGCTCCCCACTGGCTCAACACATCAACTCCTGTCTCTCACAACGCACTAGCCCCACTGCACTCAAAATGGGACACATCTCACCCCTCCTCAAAAAACCACCTCTCAAGCCCACGCTCCCTGAAAACTACCGCCCCATTACTATCCCACCATACCTCACCAGAATCATGAATGCTTTGTAACTATCCAAATGCAACAACACATCACCACAAACAACCTACTCATCCCCTTCCAATCTGGCTTTGGCCTGGACACAGCACTGAGACTGCTACTCTGCACATCCTCAATGACCTCCACAGCATCAAAGACAAAGGACACACAGCACTACTCATACTCAACCTCTCTGCAGCCTTTGAGACCATCGGCCACACCATTCTACTAGATATCCTACCACACATCTGGCACCATACTTGACAGCTTCACCTCCTTTCTCACTGACAGGACACACTTTGGGCCTCATCCTGAGTTGGGCGGAGTGGTAAAATGCAGCAGTAACGCTATTACTGCCGCTCTTACCATTCCACCCAATCGCAAGTTGGGTGGAAAGTGGGAGTTTTATCTCCAGCTTTTAGCTGGAGCTAAGAATCTCCCCTTTCTGCCTGCTTTTGGTACTAGTAGCATGGTGCTAATTGCACCGTGCTAATAGACCCATGAAACCCCCATTGGGAAAAAATTGACCCAATGAGAATGGGGATTTACCTCCCTACCGAAACTCGGGATCCAGAGCAAATTGCTCCAGACCGAGTTGCGGTAATGCTAATAGCATTGGGTGGTATCCCGGCACAATAACTGCTGGGATACCACCCAACTCAGGATGAGACCCGTTGTCTCCATGCCCCCTTATGTATCAGACCCCACCTGTGTCAAGTATGGGGTCCTGCAAGGCTTCTCCCTATCTCCACTCCTCTTCAACCTATATGTTGAACTCCTTGGACACAACTTTAGCAAACACAATATACATTTCCACCAATACGCAGAAAACACATAAATATATTTCCAAAAGTCATCCCCTTCACAACTCCACACCCTCAATCAAACCTTCCAAAGCAGAATGCCTTCTCATCTGCCCCAAGGTACAAACCGGACCTCACCCCCTGGATCCATGAAACTCACCACAGAAAACCCACACATTTCCCTATCCACACCTGTTAAATCCCTTGGCTTCACCATCAACCCCCACCTTCCCTTCACACACCACATAGCTGCTATCACCAAAACATTCAATCTACAACTAGATCTCCTATGCAAAATAAGACATATCCTTCTTCCCTACGACTTTCTGACTGCAGTACAAGCACTGGTTCATTGTAAGCTGGACTATGGAAATGCTCTCCTCACTGGACAGCCCAACAAGACTCTTGCCCCCCTGCAAGCAATGCAAAATGCAGCAGCCAGACTCATCCTACACCTACCCAAACATTCACCCATCACCCCTGCTCTTGTCCAGCTCCACTGGCTCCCATACCTCAGAGAACGAACTTCAAAGGACTCTGCATTGTATTCAAAGCCATCCAACTCTAAAAAGTATCTTATCTTTATGACAAACTCAAGCCCATCACCTACACAATCACCAGACAAGCTAGCCAAAACCTTCTAAAAATTCCACTCTGCAAACTCACATGCACACAAAAAGAAGCATTTATTGACTGGGCACAGTGTACTTGGAACACCCTACCTCTCCACATGCGCAATGCACCCTCCATTAACACTTTCAGAAAGAGCCTCAAAACATACCTTTTTACCCATGCAGAACCCTACCTTCCTCCACTGCTATTACTTGTCTAGCCTAATCTTCCTATCATTTCCTGAAAAAAATGTATAACTTCTTTTTTTTAACTCCCACCTTTTCAATATGCGAACCATGTAAGGCGCTCCGAGACCCTCTGGGTACTGCCAGCGCTAAACAAAAATTCAAACAAATAAATAAATAAAAATATCCCTAATTTTATTTTAGGGAGTAGTAGGCACAACATTTTTTAAAGGGATCATAATTTTGAAGGGCATGTTACCGTATTAGAAGTTCCCACAGGACACTGCAAATTATCTATCATGCCGGACAATGATCTGAAGCACTCATCTGCAGCTACCTTTATGGTGGAACTGGGACTCACGTAGGTTCAAACATCATCAGACTCACGTGACATTCATCTAATTGAGTGGAACTGGGCACAACTTAAAGGGTACCTCAAGTGCATCCACAATCTTACCAAAAGGGCAGAACTCTTGGACGGCATCTCAAAGTTTTGGTGGCAGGTCCTCACCCTACACACCTGTGCAAGAATGATGAACCATGTTAAGAAGGTGTTGCCCTTGGTGATTGAATGCAATGGAACCTCAACCAATATCTACATGTACTGTGATATGTCCCCTCTGAATGTTTGTACCATTGGCTTATGTCACACAGCCACTCAGTTTTTGTACTATGCCAGTGACTTAGTAAATACAGTACAGTAAAGAAGTGCTACAGCCAATGCAAAACCTTTATTGCAAGCAAGTACACAAGTGTAGCACTGTATGGTTAAATCGTTGGCAAAAGCAAATAATGGTCTTCTCTGTGTAACTAAAGGTGAGGAAAGTGATGTCACAGACAGAGTGGGCCGAGGAGGCCAGTTGATACCTATCAGTAGCTTCAAGGGACAAGAGCAGGAGGGGTGAGTTTAATAAGGGAAGGGAGGTCAATGACTTCGATTATTGTTCGGTGTAAAGGGCAGGAGTGGTGGGTGGACAATGGGGAAGGTTAATGTGGTGCAAAGGGGGGAGTTGTGCGTCAGGAGAGGGAGGGCTCACAGGGCCAGGAGTTGTGCCTTAGCATCCGCAAGGATTCATTAATTTTATTCTCACAAAGCTGGGTGTTGTCACCTTCAAATGTTGCTTTCACGAAGGTGAAGCTGGTGATCCTCAGATAAACATGAAGGCCCAAACTTGTTGTCCAATCTACCAAAGTTCATTCCCTTAATCTTGATTTCACTGTCTTTCCTATGACAACTAAGTACCTACAGGTACCTACAGGCATTGGAGTTTAAACACATGAGGGTGAAAAAGGAGCCCTTCTAAACCTTTATAATTGTCCCCCTGTCATGCATTTGCAGGACTCTCTGCTTTCGATGTTGGACGAGGTGTAAAGTGAGTTTAATGACCAGAATTGGTATTGCTCAGAAGATAAAAACCTGTTTTATGCTAATGGAGGATTTTAATGCCAGAAAAGGTAATCAAAGTAAATTAACAATATTGGATGAAAATAGGAGAACAATTATATGTGCCCCATGGTGACACAATCCAATTTTGCTAAACAACAAGACTATGCGATAAACACTTAATGTGTATTGTTAACGGTAGAATAAAAGATAGACCATCCATCCAGACATACTTTAAAAAAAATCTATATTAGCTCCAATTGATTATATAATGTTTAGATGAATGGACTAGTGAGTAGATTCTCTTAAGATTATAATATGACCAAAAAGTGATCATGTCCCTGTCTCGTTCAGCTGCATAATGCAATTCCACAAGTAAGCCACTATGATCAAGCACTTTGAATGAAGTGGTCCCAGTTTGTAAAAATAGATGAAAGGAGTTGTCAACAGCTCCTATCCAAAATACTAAATAGAGGCAAACACATATATCCTTGTGTTCGGAAGTTTGTAATGCTCCCAGGAAGGTATTCATGTAATTTGATGAGCTAAATAATATAATAAATAACTGCGCAAAGTAAAAATGTAAAATTAAAGAAAAAAATCCCTGGTTTCATAAGGGCTCAACTCTCACAAAGAGATTATAGTTATGTCTCAGAACTATAAAGCTAACCAAATGAGAGCAATAAAAGAGTGCCATAAGAAAGTATGCGATGAACTGAGATTGGCATTCAATATAAAAGATTCTACACAATTCTGGAAGTTGGTCACTGAAGGCTTTAACCCCCACAATGATTTTGATTCATCATGTAATAGTAATTCAGGAGAGGAATGATGGGATACTACACTAAGATTTATGATGTAAACACTAAAACACCAGTAGATAGGAATGAGCCTTGTTCCAATGTTTTCATTGATAAAAGTACACCTGGTATAGTTATAGGTTATATCTGTGAATTAATATGGAATAAACCTTTTGGCTCAGACGAAGTCACAGGGGCTGTATATAAAATTAATCCAGATCTTTGGTCCAAATATTTACGAACTTGCTCCATTCTATTTTGATAACATGAGATTTACCACATGGTTAACAAGTGCATTAGCCCAAATATTTAAAAAGTGTGTTTGCTCAATGTGTGACTGTTGCAGGCCAATTTCTATGAGTGATGTTTCCATTGTCCCGGGAGTATAGCTCAGCGGCAACGTGCTCGCCTTGGAAACAAGACGACAGAAAGCAACACCGGTTCAATCCCCGGGTCCGCGCTTAGAAACCTCTGGGTCTTAAGTGCGTTATGAATACGCAACTAAGACATATTCCTGTAACAGTGCCTTGATGCCCCTTGCTGTGTGAGTGCTTTAAAAAATAAAATGCAAATAAAGATTCTATAAAGATTTATTTCAGATAAGCTTTCCGTATGGGTCAATGATAAGAATAATATTTCTGACAAACAACTGGGCTTTTGCCCCCAAGTTGGAACCATCGAACAGTGTCCTAATCTGTCCCTAATAATAAGAAACCATGTGGAAGTGAAAAAAGACAGATTTATTCCCGGCCTTTATTATCCTATCGATGACCCTTGATATCGCACATGCTAGGGACCATTTTGAAGTCTAAAGGGGTAAATCTAGAATTGTTAAATATAATTTTACAGCTGTATGCCAACACCTCAGCGTTTGTTCTGTATAATAATGTTGGTTGTAGAACAGAGACATTTGGCAAAAAGACAGGAGTTTGACAAGGATGTGTGATAGCTCAGCTATTATTCAACATATATTTAAATGATATTGAAGAAGAGGGGGTTTCTCTAACAGTGATGTTCCTCGAATAGGGCAAAGGTTGTTGCTATGTCTGGCCTTTGCAGATGATGTGGTTCTGTTAAGGAGAAATCCACTTGCGTTTCAGAAACTGCTGGATGGTTATGTTAATGAATAAACTTAAAATGAAAGTAAATATACATAAATCAAAGCTCTCGAATATTAAAGGAGGCAAGAGTAAAAGCTATAACAAATTCTGTATTGGTCTAGAAAAACATGAGGAAATTGATATATTTCCATACTTAGGTATCTGTTGCAATAAAAATAGACTATAGCACACAGATGTCCAGACTACAGCCATATGTATGGCACAGACTAACAACAGGATAAAATGGTTTATGAAAAGTTATGGTGGTGATGGCGTAGTCACAGAACTAGATATTTATAAAGCCAAGCCATGCGGCCAACTTCATTGTCGCACTAGAGTATGGGCACTTGTTACTCACCCCCTTGCGGGCTGGCTGGGCCGTTGAGTAGAAGTAGCCACTAAGGACCGTAAACTTCAGTCTCTGCTGAGTACCACCTTAATAAGGATTCCTCAGACCAGACTACCTCACTTGAGGCAGCTCTTTTTGGTGACAAACCAACCTGCTGTGCCGAACAACCAGGCAGGTTAATGTATAACCCTAAAGCCACACCAAGCTGCAAGGAAAAAAGCAAACAATGTTATATCCAAACGTATACTAAATAAATAGATCTCTAGAGTAGAGGTATATACCTGAAGGCATTTGGCAGCTAGATCTAAGGAAGGGTTCTGGGGAGAGAGAATAGAATTACATTAGAGATGGAAAGATTGTACAGATGAGAAGAAGAAGGAGAATAGAAAACGTCTTACCCCTCTAGTTGTTGAAAGGAGGTAAAGAAAAAGAACAAACAACGACAGGATAAAATAATAAACAGGGTGGTTGGTAAAGGGAAAACTCCCCAGGCGGCACGAGGGTCGCAACTAGGTCCGGGATGGTGCAAGGAAATCAGCGGAGCATCCAGCTTGCAGTGTAACAGGCAGGAAAGTTCCTTAAGTCCGCAGTTAGATGGCAAACAAAAGATCAAGCACTGGAAAACGAAAGTACAGCTGGTATTCCTTAAGACACTGTGGGTACCTAGTTAGATAGTAAAACAAGAGTACAACGTACTGGGAACGAAAGTACAGTTGGAATTATTCTTACCAGAGGCAATTAGGAGATCTGTATCTCTGGGAAGGCACAGAGCAGTTTGATGGAGTTTGTGGAACAATAGTGAAATCCCTCCGTGTGATAGAAACGTTTTTGTAGAACAAAGGTGCATCGGAATGCACGGCCGCACGTTAGATAGGCAGCAGGCACAAACAAAACAGTAGAATGTTCGGAGGGCCGTTCAGGAAATTACGATGATGGATTCTACTGGCAGTATCGGGTGGAGACAAGAGGAAGGTCGAGTATACGGTCCGTGCTCAGGATTGAGCAGGCAGAATCAAAGCCAGTCAAGGGGCGCGCAAAGAATGGTCAAAATACAAAAATCCGAAGTCAAAAAGGAGTTGAATCAAAACACAAGGATCGCGGGGATAAGAAACGCTAATTAGAAGCGCCGAGCCCCGGAACACGTGAACTTTTATGGAAGCCAAGCCGGGGCCTGCACACATGCGTTGGCTTGCCGGAACGTGCCTGACCCAGCTGATTGAAGACATGCCGCATAGCCCTGCAACATGGTTTCCCCAGCAACCGCCAACGCTGCCAGAAGGGGGAAGATAAGGACGTTACCCGATCTCTTATGTGACGAAATGTTTGCAGGCCAATGTGAGCGGATTGGACCCCATGTGTAACAGCACTAAATAAACAAGATGCTATAGCAAAGGTTGAACGCAATTTTCTCAAATATTTACTTGGTGTAAGAAAGTGTACATCCAATGAATTGTTATATTTGGAATTACAAATGACCCGGAATAACATACTTTGGAAGAAGCACTTGCATATTTATGGCTAGTGGTCTGGTCCAATGAACAAGCCATATTGACTTGTGTGCTGATTGAAGAGATTATGAAGATGACTGGTGTTAAGGAAATTAAATGGCTTGCAAGTGTTAGAAAATGTCTGTCTTCCATTGAGCTGGCTATTTTATATTATAACAAACAGGATAAAGTAAAAAAGATAAATCATTACTAAATTATCAAGTTACAACGTTGTTTGATCATACACTGACAGATGCTATTCAGGGTAAAACCATTGTTAGATCATATTATTTAAATGTTGAATTTCTGCTCTTGAAGGACACTTATTGGAATGTTGTCCAAAATGCTAAGTTACGGAAACTGATAACAAGATTCCATATTAACCAGCTACCAGGGAACTTAACTACAGAAAATTATGACCAAGACCATACAATCATATATGATTGTGACAGGGTAAACTAAAAATCATCTTTACCTGTGTTATTTTTCTGTTCATTCTATAAAAGATCAAGGATTAACTATATTGTTCTGGTTTTAAAAAGGTTAAATCTAATGGATTATAGACTGGCATACAAACTGTATATGGAGTTAGGGAATGTGTATATTATGTTCAGTCTTGAACATCTGTTAGAGGAAATGTTTTCATTGTATTGACCTATTAGGATCATGATTGATATAATCAAGTGCAGATAGTATTTTGGATTTAGGGTACTGCTCCTTTTTATGTACACTTTTTATGTACATTTATTTTGCATGTGTTGTTGCAGTTCTGTGAATTTTAAATTCAAATAAACGTATATATTTATTGATTGAAAGTCAGTGCCTGCAAGTATTGTTAGTCAATTCTGGCCATTGTTGCTCTTTGCGGATGACGCAATTTTATTATCCAAAACACCTGTGTTACAGCAGCTACTTGATAGCCTTGTGTTAAGATGTAAAGAAAGGAGATTGAATGTTAACATCTCAAAAGCAAAATCAATGGAACTATCTGAAAAATCTCTTCCTAGATGCTTTTGTAGAACGTATACTATCAATAATATCAACATTGGCAATGCGGTGACAAATTTTCTGAAACAACATGAGGCACGATTTATCAGGCGTGAGAGCGCAGGCGCGAGAAAAGCCAAGCCGGTCTGTGCCCGTCTATTTAAATAGTGAGCTTTTCTCGCATTGCTTCATTGTTACTTCTAATTGTGTTTGCAGAGATTGTGCTGCTCGCTCAATTGTTTTAGAATTGTTGATTTGATAATTGTAATATTTTAGGATTGTGCTCTTTTAGTAATAATTATTTTAGTACTGGTCACCTTTTAGAAATTGTATTAGATCACAATTAGAACGTTTTCAGTCCGCTGTCCTCTGAAAACATTCTTGAGCCCAATTCCGCCGTGATTTGAATTCTTTTTTTATTCTTGGAAACACTGATTTTGAGCACTTTGCTCCCAGTCCCTGCCTGCTGCTTTGTGGGTAAACTACACTACCCAGCAAGCTTGTAGTCCTTTTGGACTACTAATTAGCAGACCAGGTGCGACAGTGCCGGTGTGAGAATAGCCAAGCCGGTCTGTGCCAGTCTATTTAAATAGTCTTTTTTTCTTGCGTTGCTTCATTGTTACTTCTAATTGTATAAGTTTGTTTGCAGAGATTGTGCTGTTCGCTCACTTGTTTTAGAATTGTAAATTTGCTGATTGTAATATTTTAGGATTGTGCTCGTTTAGTAATAATTATTTTAATACTGGTCACCTTTTAGAAATTTGATTAGATCGCAGTTAGAACCTTTTCAGTCCGCTGTACTCTGAAAACCTTATTGAGCCCCATTCTGCCGTGATTTGAATTCCTTTGTTATTCTTGGAAACCTTATGGTTTTGAGCACTTTGCTCCCAGTCTCTGCCCGCTGCTTTGTGGGTAAACTACACCACCCAGCAAGCTTGTTGTCCTTTTGGACTACTAATTAGCCGACCAGGTGCAAGAGCACCGGCGCGAGAAAAGCCAAGCCAGTTTGAGCTGGTCCGTGTTCGGGCCATTAGGGCACAAACCCTTGTTCGTCTCGGAATGCTTGTGATGGGGATTGCTGAAGTTCTAGCCGCAATCTCGTCTGCAAGAAACATATTTAACGCCCATATCTCCACGCCTGTTGCTACGCATCCGGTATGTCCTGCTCCACAAGCTACTGAACTAGACATCCTTTATTCTACTTCTTGTTTTAGCGACTCCACTCTTACAAGACTGTCTCTGGACTCTCATTTGTTAATCACACCCACCTGGCCACCTATGCAGGCCGTTGTTATATCTGATCTGTCTCCTCTCTCTCCAACTGAGGTTGGTCCGGTAGGAGGGGTGCGCACTGAGTCCGGCATTGCTGATGCTGTTCTCATCATGCAAATTCCTGGAGCTGGGGGTCAAGAATTTGTCCACCAATCGCTAGATCACCCCTGTTTTTAATTTGTCTAGCATGTTACTGAGCACAAGATCACTGGTTAAACACGCACATGAGGTGACTGCATGCATAGAATTTAATAACATCGATGTGTGTGCTCTGATTGAAACATGGGGGTCCAGTGCCGCTAGCCCATCTTTCAACCTCACTATTCCAGTTGGATACGCTATGTTACGGCAGGATAGAGTCGAAGGCAGAGGGGGTGGCACTGATATTCAAGTCTGAATTGACTATTTGGGGAATATGTGGCCAAATCATGAGCCGCATTGAGTCTTTACATGTGAAATTAGGTCTCAATGCCGAATCAACTCTGAATCTTCTCTTATTTTATAGACCTCCTTCAATGACAGCGAACTTCATCCTTGCCCTATCCAATTATTTGTTAGCCACTTTAAAACCTATTAAAATTATTTATTTAAAACACTTTAAAATTATTAGGAGATTGTAACTATTGGTTAGGTCATAGGGAGGATGCTTTGGTTGCTAACTGGAGCACTCTAGACTGGGATTCCACAACTAATGTCACAAGTAAGGATATTCAGGTCTCTTCTTGGCCATGATCTGACCATGCCTTCGTGCACTTTACTGTTCAGGCAGACTTTCCTAAAAAATTGAAGGACAGGAGGACACAGGGTTCCCTGTAAAGAAACTGCAAGCTGCTTACGTGAGACAGAATTGAACCTTTGCTAGTTCCTTCCTTTAATTTCACCCCTACTGATTCTGCAGCAGCGATGTCCCAATCTCATGTAGCCAGTATCGACATGATTACCAATTCTCATGCCCCTCTTAAACATAGAAAAACCAGTGAAGGAATTAAAAGTAAATCCTGGTTCTCACCAGAACTACAAAAACTTAAATCTTCTACTCTTAAGCTGTTTTATCTTTGGAAGTCAAATCCTCTACCAGTGACACTGGCAGCGTATAAAGTAGCTGCTAAATCATATAAACTGGCGATCATAGAGGTGAAAAAAAAACGGTCTTAATGCCAGAATCTTGAATGCTAAATCAGAAGTTAAAATACTTTTTAAAATATTAAAACTACAAGAATCCATTAAGCAGCCCACGGCCTGTCCATTAATTAAGGATGCAGCCTGGTGCCAGGAAATTCAGAATGCCATGCAAAATCAACTGAATGGCATTAGGACAGACATAGTTCATAAAAGAGATGAGCTTCATTTGGCTCCCAGTGAGATCAGGAATGGGTCGTTTGTTAGATGTCCCACTATCCCCCAATTGAATATTTCCCCCATTACAGTGGGAGAGTTGCCGGTTGTGGTAGAACAATTGAAGGCAACTAGATGTAAAGGAGACCCCTGCTCATCTATGATAATCAAATCTTGCCCACCAATCTTACTGGATGCCATCTGTAAGTTTGTAAACTCCTCTCTCTTGGAGGGCCATGTTCCAGTTGACCGCAAAAAGGCTTGGGTCACCCTTATTTTGAAAAAACCTGGCCAAGCAACTGAGGTGCCGCTCAATTATAGGCCCATAACGAATACACAATTGTTTGCTGAAAATCCTGGATCGTATTGCCTATGGCCGGATCTCTCAACATCTGCATAAACATCCTATTCTTAATTAATGCCAATCAGGCTTTAGACAAGGTTTTGGAACTGAGACCGCGCTTCTGGAGTTGAAATCAAGGCTTTTGGAATGCGTTGATAAGGGTCTATCTTCTATGTTAATGTTATTAGATCTGTCCGCCGCGTTTAACTTGGTCAACCACACAATCTTGTTCGCCAGACTGGAAGAAGTAGCCAATTTTTACTCATTGGTGGTTCATTGGATTTGCTCTTTTTTGAACAATAGAGAGAGTCAAGTTTTCCATGAGGAGGTGGAGGCCAAGCTGGTTTCTGTTAACTTACGAGTTCCGCAGGGTGCGTGAATATCTCCCTGCTTATATAACATCTTCATGGCCCCCTTCTTCGCCCTTTTTGAGCAGGAGGGGGTGGTGTTCACCAACTACGTGGACGACACACAGTGTGTTGTCTCGTTTGTTGGCTCTCACTCCCAGGATGAAGAGGAACTGAATAGAGTTTATACCATGGGCGAGAACTGGATGGTTTGAAACAATTTAGCACTGAATAGAGATAAAACAGAGTTGCGGATTGTGGGCCCTCATTTAATGCTGGCCAAGCTTGGCCTGTCCTACAATTGTTTTCAACTTGGTGAGGTAAAGCTAACCCCCCAGAAGAAAGTTAAAACATTGGGGTTTGTTTACGACCAGCAGCTTAATATGAAACGAATTTTGGGAGCCTTGTTTCAGCAGCGGCTTACTATATCAAGCTCTTGGCTCATCTCAGTCCTTTCATTTCACAAGCCAACGCCGAGACAATTGCCATAGCAATTATTGGGTCAAAAATAGATTATTGCAGTCGCCTTTTGGTTGGGCTTTGTAAAGCTGACACTAACAGACTACAAGTGGTTCAAAACGGTGCAGTTAGGGTGGTCATTTAACTATCTCGCCGTGACCACGTATCGGCTGCCAGACGATCTCTGCACTGGCTCCCTGTGGAGGCGCATGCTCTTTTTTGTCTCCTTGTTGTCACCTTTAAATGCAGACTCTGCTTAATGCCTTGTACCCGCAAAATCTCATCTCCAATAAAGTGAACAGCAGATCACTTAGATCTAGTAACCAGAATTATCTGATACTTCCAAGATGTATGACTAAGAAGGCCAAAAATGGGGCTTTCTTCATGGCAGCCCCAAAGGCTTGGAACAAGCTACCCCTAGACAGTAGATGTCTAAAAACTATAGAGCCTTTCAAGAAAAAAAATGAAAACATGGATGTTTGCTTGATCACGCTCGGCAATACAGGCTGAGCATTCATCCCCACTTTGGCTTTCTTGTGTTTTTGTTCTAATGTTTTGTCCGCGCCCTGATGCCCATGGGTCTATGGTTTGCGCAATACAAATGTCCTAAAGTAAAGTAAATGTATTTGTATTTGTATTTATTAATTTTATATAGCGCTTTACGCCAAAGCACTTTACATTACAACAACAAGAATACATTAGAAGCATGAGTATGAGAAAATGAAGGCAATGGCCATATACAAAATGCAGGAAATTACGGCTGCATCTTATGGTAGTGAATTTTGGGTCCATTGCAATGTAATATCTTTAGGGAAGTAAGAAAACAAATTCTTGAAAAAACTCTTTGGACTTCCATATGCGCTCCCTCAGTTGACACAAAACATGAGCTAATTTTCCATGGCATTACATATGTGCTGAAATTGAAATCAGTCTTGTACTGGTTACAATTGTAGAATGTTCCTGAGTTAAACCGATATCTGTAAGCACTCTGTGAGGTGCAAAGGAACTCCACAACTGCTTTGGTTTGCCGATATAAAATTCACTTTAGAGCCTATCAAACCTATGGGAAATCACCTGTAGATAGGAAACACACTATAAATCTGTGGTAAAAGAGGCATTTGAGAGGTGGTTTCTTAGGGAAATATGTGACACTCTCAAAAACAAAAGTCTACCAAACAATACCTCATATTCAATCCTACTCCAAATTTCCAAAAGTACTTGGGTGTACCATGTCAGAATGTTACCATCACATTCATGACAAAGTTGCGTTTTGGTACCCTAACACTGCATAATTATGTGCTTATTGGAATAAAGATGCATCAAAAAGCTGTGAATTTTGTAGTATCTGGAAAGAGGATCTTTTAAATGTGTTACTTCTGCCCATTTTTAATAAGCATAATGTAAGATTTACAAATGACACAATTCATCACTTAAAACATTGCAAAATGAGAATTAATTGCGATTCATTTTATTATTTCTGGAAAGAGCCTGGCATTTCCAAATAAAATCTCTGACAGTTGAACAGGGTATAGATAATCCAAATTTCCAAAACACTACGTACAGGTTTTTAATAATGAAATTTTAGTATAAATTATTTCTGCATTTAAATGCTGCAATATTTCGAAACGTGTATTTTGTGAAGTAATTATATTTTATATGTTGTTTTTATCTATTGACTAATGTTATGGATCATCTTGTCTTTATATTGGCTTTTCAGCTAACTGTATGTTTTATGTTGAGGAGGAGAATGCAGAAAATGCCAGAGTAGATGTGGCCAAGGACCTGCCTTGCTCTCCACCAGCAGGACCTGCCTTGCTCTCCACCAGCAGGACCTGCCTTGCTCTCCACCAGCAGGACCTGCCTTGCTCTCCACCAGCAGGACCTGCCTTGCTCTCCACCAGCAGGACCTGCCTTGCTCTCCACCAGCAGGACCTGCCTTGCTCTCCACCAGCAGGACCTGCCTTGCTCTCCACCAGCAGGACCTGCCTTGCTCTCCACCAGCAGGACCTGCCTTGCTCCGTCCAAACTGTCACTTATGTGGTTCACTGTGCAGACAATCGGGTTAATTACGAGGTCAGCGGTAACCCCGAAACACCAATCCTGGCGGCTGGCTTCCCGGTGCCACCGGGACATTACAGGTCCTGGTGGCGCTGGGAAGTCAGGCATCAGATTTAGTAAGTCCCCATTCCCGTGGTGTCCTAATGGACTCCACGGGAATGAGGACTCGGAAGCACCAGCACTGTTACTAATGCTGCCGGTGCTGCCGTGACAACTCTGCCTGAACAGGCCATTGCACCCGGCAGGGTCAGACCTGTTGGGCACAACAGCCCCTGCAGGCAGACGTGTAGTGTGGCGGCCCGGAAATAAGGGTGCCGGTAAGCTTACCAGCACCATAGTTTCCGGACCACTACACTCGTAATGAGGCTAATATTTTTGAAAGCCTCCTATTAACCTCCAACCCTTGAGAAAAACCACTGCACATGTGATTTTGTGTGTCAGGATCATGGGCAGAAATGTCACAGCTTTGGCCTTCGAGACAGGGTAGATCGGTGGCCCTCCCACTTCATGGTGAAATAAAGCACCTTCTTCTCTGGCTCTTTCGTTCCCTGTTGAACTGGGGAACATTTGGGGTGGGCCTTTGTGAAAGAAAATATTACATACATAGAATATTTCAGCACATAATGACATACATACTGTACTGTAGCAGAAAACATTGTGGGAAGTTTCCGAAGAAAGGGTGAGGTGGGGAGAGAGAGAGGGAGAGAGAGAAAGAGAGAGAGAAAGAGAGAGAGAAAGAGGGGGGGAGAAAACATTTGGCAGGTGGCTTTTTGGGACACCTAGGATTTAGGGGGTGGAAGTGGTCTCCCAAGCTCTGCCCGAACAAAGTAGGGTTTACATAGCAGAGCCCAAGCCCTGTTAAAGTTCTTTGCCTGCTTGATCGGAAAACATTCCAATGCCGAGAGGAGTGGTTATACATTGATTGCCTGACCTTTTAAACACACTCTGGCCAATGTCCGAGCTGTGGAAACATGTGTGTAAATTGCGGAAACCTCCACAAGCGGAAAAAGGAAAGCTGAAATGTGAATAGGTGGCTGTCGAAACAAGGAATACCTGTGTAGTATGGGATCAAGTGTAGACAGTGGTTGTTCATTCTTAAAGAACTTTTTCAGTTCTGTCTAATGTGAGGTGGGGGCATTGTATTGCATTGCACTGTGTCCTTCACGTCTGATAAAGGACAGGAATGCCCTCATTTGAGCATGCAGCTAGCATGAACATTCAACCTTCATCAATATTTCTTAAACACAGGGGGGGAACAGGTTTTATTAATATTCACAACTACACTAGCTTTGTCCCAGAAAGACCTATTTATTGTTTGTGCAATCAGGTTGGTCATAGGACATTAGTGTAACTTTCTTTATAGGACATTAGATGGTAAATTCTGCTGTGCCCTTTCCCTGCATCTGTATAGAAATACTATGTACACAACTTGGTTTTTTGAATACCGCATCTCATGAATCCCAAAATATATGTCTGGGACTATGATCTGGGATGCAACAGATGCACGCCCTGTATTTGTTGTAGGGACTGCACAGTAAGCACATATCACAGTGATCAAAGATAAAGGGCCTCATTACGACTCAGGCGGTAAGGGGTTTACGGCGGCGTAAACAGCGCCGACCCTTACCGCCTGATTCCGAGGTCCCTTAGCGCCATGGAGGTTTTAACACCTGCTTTTAGCAGGTGTTAAAATCCATGGCGCTAAGGGACCTTGATGTTAATTACGCCACCGTAATTTACGGTGGTGTAATTAACGCCTTCCCCACTCCCATTATGCCCTATGGGGCAAAAATGGGAATGGGGAAGGGTAAATGGGGATTGGGGACTTACCGCCCCGCCAACCTCGGAATGGGGCGGTAAGTCCGCCAACCACCATGGCGTAAACGTAGTTTACGCCATGGTGGTAAAGGTACGACCCAGGCGGTAACTTACCGCCTGGGTCGTAATGAGGCCCAAAGTCTGAACATTGAACCTTTCTTGATGTTTGGTACTAGAACTCCCATGACCCCTTCCCATTGACCATTCTGGCAGGGGATGATGGGAGCTGTAGTCAAAACCATCTATAGAGCCAAAGCTTGTAGATTTATAATAGGTGTGCTGGCAAAAAATACCCCCTTTCCTCCCAAATGCCAGGGTATATTTTTGATGATGTTAGGCATGTTCTTCCACTGTTTGAATGATTACCCTGAATGGTTGCTTGCGCCGCTAAGCACCCAGTGGCGCCACCAAGGGGTGGCCAGGGGGGGCCGTGGCCACCCTTATAAAAATGCTGGCCCCCCCATCGGCCACCCCAGCGAAAAAGCAAAAAAATAAAATAATTTCCGCACTGAACTGTTTATGAACAATAACATGCCCAGTTCAGTGTGAAAAACATCTTTCTTTTTTGCCGCGGCCGTGGCTGGACCGTAGTCAGATCAGAGAGACATGGTGGCCCTGCACCCCACTGATCGATTTGCGCATGCTCAGTGGATCCGGCAACACAGCCTGAGCGCGCGCATTTCTGCTTTGGCTCGTGCTTCCAGGCTGTGTTCCAGGCTCTGAAAAGGAGACCTGGGCTGCGTCACTGACTGAGGGATCTATTGGTTCCTGGCAAACACTTCAGAGCCAGCTGAGGATGGCATGTGTGTGGCACCAGGGGGGTGGTGCTGCAAGACCACTCAGGAATCTGGGAATCCTGGGAAAGATCAGTGTTGTCATTGCTAGGAAGGTCAGCAAAAGTTCTGATGTACTGCCCCTTGAACCTGTAGGTGTTAAACCCAAACCCTACCTTTGACTAGAACTAATCATTTTCGAGGACAGGTGGGCTATAAGTTAGCAAATGTGTACTGGACTAGAAGCCTCTAAGGGTGTCTAGTATCCCCATTAGGTTAGATATCGTGACACTCGATAAATAATAGATCCCATTCTGACTCTATTCTTAGTGTTCTCAGAGAAAAATATCCTATTTTGTTGTGGAAAGACCCTTTCCCCTGATAGGCCTGTATCCCTAGCCCATTCTGACAAAACTAAAAAAAAGATGATGCACTCTGTCGTCTAACTAGCATGTTTTCTTTTGCTCCTATGTTGAACTGCCCCACATCTGTGCCACGTTTCTAACGTATTGCATTTCCTCACATCCGAGCATGCCATGCAGTACCACTACTGCCATATTTCCTAGACTTGCCTTTTTCTCTCTGACTGGCCCACTATCCTGTGTTGTCCGTTGAGCTCTTTGCCAAATCTGATTTATACATGGCTAAAAAGAGGCAGATTAGACCACTCTAAGGCACACCCTAACCCTACAATGAGTTGCAGTATGCCTTACAAGGCTCCCGTTTTAAATGCCCCTTTTTAGTTTGGCTATTATGTGGCAGAGCCACCTAAAAGCTGATACTATTGCATTAGGAGTACAGATGGGGGAGATGGCATATGAGGAGGGAAACAAAGCTTTAATGTGTTTGGTTATTTACCCACCCATTGCCTGCCCATGGCTATTCTAATCCCTATGGTCCCTCCAACCAAGTACCCTCCCTCTGTCCCCAACCCCCGCCAAAGCACCTCCTCATGGAAAGTCTTTGAGCTCTCTTTGTTCATGCTTTGCCATCAAACTTTGCTTTGAAAAAAACACTGGCAGGCCCTTCAAGTGCTGTATTCTGAGTGTTAATGACTTAATTTGTGCTGTAAGTGTGCTACTTATGTAATAGAAATGCCTTAACCAGGTCTAGCACCCAATTTATAAACACTATGCGTGTCCAGTGCTGAAGTCCTGTTAAAAACAAGTATTGGCAAAGTCAACAGTTTTTGCTTGTGTAGACGTATTAGGCATTGCAAGGCACTGCTATTAGATGTCCAGGCACTCACACCGTTTGCACCTGCTACTATCAATGGCCAGTTAATATCACTATGGCATGGATTATTTGGGCCCTCTCGTGCCCCTGGGCTTGGGAGGGTTAAAGCCCCCCACCCCTTTGACACAGCAGTCATCAGTGCTGTTATGCCCAGCCCGGACCCAGCCGGCAAGAACCTGTCACATTCCTCCCCTCGGAGAGCGGTGTATTTATTTAAACAAATACACTGTTTTCTGAGGTGAGAAAACAGGCATTGAAGTGAAGGGTAGAGGCTGAGGACAAAAGCCTGCCAGCCCATCAGTAGGACTCCCTCCACCCCCATGTTGCAGCTAAAGGCTTAACTGCTGGCTCAGCTTTTACATGGCCTATGCTTTCAATAATTACCATTAACAAAAGAAAAAGTATATTTGTGTGCATGTGGGGATTGTATGTATGCATGTATGTATGCATGCATGCGTATAATGGAGTGTGTAGGTGGTTATATGTTTGTATGCTAGGCCTTGTCTGCAAGTGCACACCTGTGAATGAATGCAGTGCGGATGGTGTGACTGTGCATGTTAATGAGCGCACAGTCTAAATGTTCTGGGTGCTCGTGTGAATGACAGATCAGCTGTGTGGGTGCATGTGTCTGAATGTCTCCATATCTCTGTGTATCTGAGGAGGGGCATTGGAGTATTGACATTTTTTGACAGGAGCATGGCATGATTTACTGCTGTTTTTGGCCAACGGAAAGTCAATGTGTTTTTATGTGATGGTGGGGTTGCAGTGGGCGTGAGAGGGGGGAGAATACTACAGTGGGGCTGACCTGGCTGGGTCTTACTGTAGCATAGAATGTTGTACTTGCATTGAGGTAAAAGGCAACATGATGAGTGTTCTTACATGGGGAGCGCATGTTTCCTTATTTTGAATTGGGTCTTTATTTTACTGGTGTTTAAGATCAAAGGCAACATACATATTCTTACATGGGGAATATAACATGATGCGTGCAACATAATTGCACTTATATGGGGGGATTTGTGTGATGATATGCTATTTATTTAGTACTTTCGCCAAAGCGATGTACAGAGAACATATTTACATCAAATATATCACCCAGCCGAAGTTTGCACTCATTTAATGAGCTCTATTTATTATTGCATTTATTGACAGCGCCCAAACCCGTAAGTATTTCGGCATTGATACATCTTGGTGAGCAGGGTACAGTACATAGTAAGAGAGGGGAAAACAGTACAGTACATAGTAAGAGAGGGGTAACAAGGTGCACAAGCAACAGCATAGTACAAGGTCCGTAGAGGAAGGTAGAGATCAGGGAGGTCACTTTGAAGTATGTATGAAAGGCTGAATTGGCCTTGCCGTGATTTGAACCTGCAAATCACACTCAGATTACAAGAGCATGTGCTCAGCCCGCTGAGCTATGTTACTGGCTAGCCAGCAAGTGCATTTCTTCTTTCTGTGGCATTGAAGTTTCTTACTGGTGTTAAGGACAAGGGCAACATAAGTGTTCTTACATTGGGGTAGGGGATTTCTGCTGCCAGCAAAGCTGTTTTTTTTACTGTTGCATGAGATGTTTACTGCCGTTAGGGAGCAAATACAACATGATGAGAGTTCTTATATGCGGAGTGGGGAATTTGTGTAGCCAGCAAGGATAGATTTTCTTACTGTGGCATTAAGGCAAAGCCAACAGGAGCATGTTCTTACATGGAGATACTGGCATGTATTGGGAGAGCTAGCATAAACATACTTTGTCATAGTATGGTTACTGGCATTATGGACAAAGCAAACATGAGTGTTTTCCTATGTGGGAATAGTGGCATGTATGAGTGCACCAGAATGGACATGTGTGACCACAATCAATATGAAAATGCTTTTTTACACTTGCAGAGTACTGGCATATAGCGGACAAAATGAAAATGCTCCTATGCATTGTTGGTGGCTTGGCATCTAACGTACTTTGTATGTCTTGCCCTACAAAACCGATTGTAAACTGTGTGGCTTGTTACCCAATTTATCACAGAAAGTGTACTGTAAAATGCACTTTTTTAACCCATTATTTAAAACCTTTTCTCAAGGGGACAAACCCCCCTTGATTGGTTCGCCCTCCCTCACTACTCTCTGTCACACCTATGCATTTCGCTGAGGGCAGAACAAGTGCCCTTCCGTCCGCAGACTCTTCCTAATTTGGCCCTACTACATTAGCTCCAGGCCCCACTTGTTACAGAATAATAGCTACGCCTCTGGTGAGTTGGGGTGAAAGATGGATCTAATGGGCCAAAGGAAGGCGTGATATCTACTCAGACTCCTGGGCTTGGCGAGAGGGCTGTAGGACAGGTGGGTTTGGGGGGGAATCACTAGCGCGATAGGTTTAATGTCCCGTCTTACTAACAGTTTTCAAAACTGCCATCCAGCCCCACCAAAATGTTGAGGCTGGATCCACCCCTGTGTGGCACCCTGTGTGCCACCCCAAGATTTCCTGTGGCCTCATCAGGCCACCCCTATGAAACATTTCTGGGGGCGCCACTGTAAGCACCACTGTGAAACTGCCATTGGGAACGGCCATACTAATCATGTACTTTGATGTAATAGAAGCTGTGTGTTGATAGTTCAGCTTGGCATAATTTCACCCTTTTTGGTTTTGAACTATTAGTGTTGCATTGTCCCTGTTAATAAAGACCCCCATCAGCAAAATGCTTTTAATGTTGAATGGAATGTGCCCGAACACGTCTTGTCTGCACACAATTGCCCACTATCTAGGATCCCATTCGAGGCCCATTACAAAGACGATTCAAGAGAACCGCTTAAAGTCAGGTGTGAATGCACCGGTCTGCTGTGAGAGCTGTCAAAGACAGAGGGGCAAGAGAATTCACAATTGGGACTGTAAGGGTGGGATTGCAAGAGACAAGAGACAACAAGAGTGGTCTGCCTCCTCAGGCATGCTTTAATGAGGCATAACTTGGGGGATGCTGAAAAATCATGGTCGGTTTGTAGCTAAGTGCATTGTCCATTTGTAGCCGAGAACACTGTGAAGAATGGGTGATGGGCTGCAGCTCATTTACATTTCTCCAGGCTTCCTCATTACAGTGTTTGTTGTGAAAATGGGAGAGCATGCGCTTAAGGTGACAAGGAGCTCAGTTTGATTCCCACCTGCGCCAATTCATTTATGTTATGGGCTGTCTTGGAAAAATGTTGTTCTTTTGTTTTAAAGAGGTCAAGCAATTCCAATACTAGAGTGTACTTTCCCTTTAAGAAGCCTGAAAGATACGTATTTCAGTTTCTGGTCCCCACTTTGAGAAGAATATCTATGTGTCTTAGATTTTATAAAATGGAGGTTTGGGCTAATGTGGGAGCATGGCAGGGACAGCCTCGCTACCAACGCACATGCAGAATGTGCAGCGATGAAAATCAAATTGAAACAATCAGACATGTGACAACCTCATGTCCTGCAATGAGAGGCATGTATGTACGTCACTATGACAACCATGTGGAGCATATGCAGGTAATTGGCAGTAAAAACGTCTGGTTAAGACATGTCTCTGACCATAACCCTCTTATAGTGTTTGCAATTGTGAGAGTTTGAAAAGTTGCTTCAGCTAGATTAGTTTGTAAAGTTAGATGGATGTGGCGGAACTCCTTTTCTTCTAATTTTTGTTTTAAATTGATTTTATCTTTGAATATTATTAATTGTGTGAAAATGTATGCATACAACTATTACACACTATATCACATTTTAAAAATTACAATACAAAACAATAGGAAAATAATGATCATTATATTAATGCTGCAAGGCAACAGCAGCTGTAGGAGGAGAGGTGTGCACTGGGAAAGCAGAATGAGCCAAGCACTTCTTCTGAGCAAGCCACTGTAGTCCAGTAGTGTAGTGGAGTTGGGATTCATTGAGAAGTTCACTGCACAGTTGATTGTTTGATTGTAAATCAGAAACAATACTAATAAATCCATGTTTAATAAATGTGGTAAGTGTAACATTTGCAAATAAATTAACACCTTCTTAATTTACTCTAGGGCTTTTGTTTTGGTTTCTTTGAGCTATTACAATACAATAAATTAATTAGAAAACATCACTGCAGTAAAAAAACATGAAAATGTTGGGGTCGAAACAAAACCAGAAAACATAGTATAATCCATACTCAATCAAACAATACTGCAGGTGTTAAAATTGATAAATTAATGACAGCATTACAATATAATGTTGGCAGATCTAATGCTGGCACCCAGTTGATTGATGGGTCACCCAATTGATGAAGCGTTCACCCAGTTGATGTATCTCACGCCAGGTTCAAACTCTGGTCCCCAGTTCATCACAGGTACACCACGCAGACAATCAATCCGGTGGCTAATGCTGCTACAGAAAGTGACCAGTGTCACCTATGCACTTGAAAGTATACCTACGTTGCACACTGCTCCCAATCACAGTTCTCATGCGGCCAATGCCAGCACATTAACGGGTGGGTGCTCCCTCTCCATTGAACAGCAATGAGCCACCTTTGGTGAAAGGATGAACAGTGTCTCAAAAGTTTGGATGGGATCAATATTAAATAGAGATCGTGGCCAAACCAGCTCTTGTGCAGGTCTGTGCAATATGCTCCTGAAAATGGACAACATTGCGATTCCCTCGAAAAAAGCAATTATCACATCTCTCCTTAAAAATCCTAACATGAAATCACAAACGTAGTTAACTACCCCCAAATCTCTAACCAACGTAAAAACAATATTGGAACGGATGGCAACATCCCAACTTCAGGGTTGGGATGTTGCCAGCTAAAATACTGGCATGACAGGGCAACTTAATCCACCCTTCTAGAAATTTTAGAAGAGTTGTCAAAGTTCCAAGAAAGTAACATTCCAGCCACGCTCATCCTACTCACCTTACCTGTGGCCTGAAATGAGATCAATCACATTACTCCACTACATTGACCCCACTGACCTATGGGATTTACTAGGAAGGCATTTGAATGGGTAATGTCCTTTCTACATGTCTGGTCTGCCAAGGTAACAATCGGATAATTAGTGAAGTGAGGGGATACGTGTGACAGCAGTCAAGCAGTCCAGTCTGTGTTTATTGCCTACTGGAGTACTGAATCTGTTGGTCCTGCATCTACTTGATTTGGCTTGGGCCTCAGCGTGCAACTGATTTACCTGCACTGGAGAAGGATTAAAAGCTCATGCACAGCATGTAGCTCGCGCATGTGAAGCGTGGGAGAAGTGTGACTGTAGTAGAGCAGTCTGGTCTGTGTTTATCACCTACTGGAGTACTTCATCTGTTGGTCTAGCATCTACTTGTTCTGCCTGGAGCCTCGGCATGCAGCTGACCTACCTGCACATGCACAGTGCATAGTGTGCACATGTGAAGTGCAGGGAGAAGTGTGACAGCAGTCGAACAATTGTGTGGTGGTGAGGCAGTTGAAGGCGGAACAATTACAGTTTCTTGTCGGAGGACATCAAAGCGGACAGTCAGTGAGTAAGAAGCTCTTTGTAGTCGACTCTTCTATCGTCTGCCTTAGTGTGACTGTTCATTATAAATGCCGGTGAAAAAAAAGCATAAAAAGTCTCATTACGACATGTGCTCGAAAACAACGGAAACTTCAAACAAAAATAGGATGCCGGTTTTCGGTTCTGTGGTTATCAACCAAGATCAGGTGACAGCCGTACAGACTGGCGATGAGTTGGAGGACACTATGGTGAAGGTAGTCCCTCATAGTAAATTAACTGATATTTTTGATCCTGGTAAGAAAAATAGTGAAGCTGAGAATAAAAGCGGCTTAGAGGATGAGCAAGGACAACTGCAATCATCTAAATCCACAATTGTGGATAATAATTTGTTATTAGAACTCCTGTTACTCTTTGGAGTCCAAAATAACCCACAATCATAGACTAACAGAGGCCTTGGCAGTTGGTGACCAAGAAGTTCATGAATTGGTCGCAATTCGAATATGGGTAAACAGTGTAATAAAAGCCTGACTGATATGAGGCAAATTGTGAAACCTCTATTTGGGCTTGCACCATGGTGATGTCTTCATCATTTGCCGCACTTCCATTAGCGGTTAAAATATCAAAACATTGTGACATAAATTTCAGGAAGACACCAATGCACATGCGGTACTGCTTAGCGGAATCGAAAACAGGTCGACGATCTGGATCCAAATAAAAATGTAAACATGGGTTGTTTGGATATGGAAAAAAGTAGAATTGTAATTGCTGACACAATTACTGACCAAAAGGAGGATAATTTAGGAAGCACTCAAGTTAATGGCACAGGAGATGACTGTGAAGAATGGGTGGTATGTGTCAAGGAAAGAGAAAAGACAGATAAAAAGGTTAAATATCCAAAAGTCAAAAAATCCTAAACTGCATAATAGGCCAAATGAAGGAACCAAGATGGATTTAGGGAAAGCTAAAAGCAGGCCATCCACCTCAAAAAAGACAAGAAAAAGAGGAAAATTGCAGATTGAAAAGAAGAAGTGCAGAGGAAGGGACCCTAATCTGTCGAGTCCTAAAGAATTCAGAGGTTGGTGTCAACAAAGAAATACACAAGGATGAAGAGGAGGGAGTGAACGCAGGTGTTGATGAAGTCAATGCATTTTGACAGATAGGTGTTCTGCACATGGTGAGGCAAGTATTTCTCACCGGTCATTTTTATCTTCCCAACCACAGGATGGTCGTGGAAAAGAGAGTAATGAACATTCTAAGGTGACATGAGATAATTCCAAATTGTTTACCACAGTGATTTTTTTTTTTATTATCAAAAAGGCGTTTGGATAAACCGCTCACAGATTTGACATCTCTTTCATTTAATTCCATCCTTGCGAGTTCTGAACTCAAGTGACATTGATTCCGTAGAACGTTCAGAGGATACGAGCAAAATGGTCACAAAGACCCACTGTTATTCTACAGATACAGGTGGATCTAGTCAAGAAATGCATACCACAGTTTTGAAAAAAGAGCTAAGACATAGATGCCCATTGTGAATTTAAAAGTAGAAATCTGTTGGAAAATCAAGGACCGCTGAAAAGTCTACTGGGAACAAGGCAGTGTGACGTGCAGTTTGAAGAGTGTAGGATTACAACAAATTTAGAAAAAATGATCAGTGGCATTGGAAGGAAAAAACGACATGATACACACTTATAATGAGAATAAATGGGACTGGCTGTCAGGTGTTTTGTCGGTGAAATGTACAGCCAGACCATGATGGCTTAGTACAGCCATCTTGGTCAAGTAAATAGCTCGCTTCCATTATGGGCCGGTTCCAAAACCTTTTTTTACAAGAATGTTGGTTAATGGAGACGTTTATTATGGGTGGCTATATCATTTTTCAAACCTTGCCGAATAAAGGTCCACTGGGTTGCCCGTTTGGAGGTCTCATAATAGGTGTGCATAAACCCTTAAAGGCCTCACTTGCTTGGACACCCCCAAATGCGAAAAATGTAATGGCAGTGGAAATTAATTTTGTGATGGAGCAGAAACAGACATTTTGTTTATTATTTAATGTTTATTATTTAATGTTTATGTGTACGACGATGTGTTGGAATTTTGGAAGTTCTGGTAGAATGTGAAAATGTGAAAATAGAAAATGTGGTGTCTTGGTACTTGTGGGGGGTGACATGAATGTTCACTGTTTGCGTAATGATGTGATTGAAGAAACTAAAGCTCTGCCAGCTGGTAGTATAATGATGCAATCTGCTAATAATCTGCAGGATAGGAGACGGCAGGAATTTCTGAGGGAATGTGATGTAGTAATGTTAAACAGGCGAGTGAATGGTGATATTCCCGGTAACTACACATGGGCAAGTGGAACTTAATGGGCTTACTTTGTAGATAAGGATGCAGTCTGGTTAGCTTGTGATCTAATGGTGGGTAGTAAATCCTATAATGTTCATTCAATACTAAGACTGGGCTTAAATATCACACTGCAATGCAGGGCATATACAAAGAAAGGTGTCATGTACGTCAACAGTGAGAGTAATAGAATGAATTGGATAATGGGAAAATCTGATAAAGATTAATGCCTTGTTAGCTACAGTGACCTTTAGCATTAGGAATGAGCTTAGGCATTTGAGTGTCAATTGTACAGTAAGCTGGATAAAACAACTGACAACAGGATTTCTCCAGATATGTAAATATCTGGTGAAGCAGCCACACATTAGAAAATATTTAATCTGTAATTTGGAGCAGGCTGTTACGCTCACCTGACTCCCACGGAGGCGCAGGCCTGGTTTGGAGTGCTGTTGCCTCTTCTATGGTGAAGCGCAGGACTCGGAAGATGGACAGGACCGGACCTTCAAATCTGGCTTGTCTGACTCGCAGAAATATCCTTCTGTGTGTGAAAAGGGAGTATTAACAATCTGCGGGATAATGTGTAAGCCTCCCACTCCCTTCTCACCCTCCACGAAACCCTTCTGCGATTCCCTGTGAAGTCTCACCTTAGGGTCTGAAAGGACGAGCTCTCCATCCTGCTTCTGATGCAGGGGCGCGTTGTAATCCAGTTACTTCACTGGATCATGGATTGTAGAGAGTTCAAGTTTGCTTGACCTTCCCGGTAAAGTACTGTGAGAATTCTGTTTATAAGTATGAGCCAGAAATAATAATTGTCCGTTGTCTCTATTTCAGGTGCAGAACAAAGATTCCGAGATGAGCAGTGGAACCGACGAAGGAAACTCAGGTGAGTTGTTTGATGAGAGGTTCCTTTAGTGTCCTTGCATTAATGCACTAATGCTTGTGTCTTTTTTCCCCATAGGGGCCGGGGTTCGGAAATGCCGGAGATATGGCATCGACCCGAAGTGAAAGGTGCAGTTCCAGTAGATATCAGGTATGTCTTTAATGAGCGTTCAGGTAATGTCTTAGCATTCGCTCACTAAAGCTGATGTCTCTTTTTCCCCTTAGGGGCCGGGGTCTGGAAATGCCAGGATGCGGCACCGACCCGAAATGAAGTGGGAATGACCCAACAGGTAAGTCTTATGATGGCAAATTAAGGTTTTCTTATTCTCTTCCCTAGCTCACCTTTGTTCTTGTCTTTTTCTCCATAGGCACTGAAATGTGGTTGCGGATCCAGATGGTCGCTGATGAACATGGAGGCGCCTAGTAAAGGTGAGTGGAATGCGGCGCTGCAGCGATCGATGCGATGTGCTTTTAAAATGAATGTCTTCCTTTTCAGGATCGTCGGCGAAATGTCTCCGGAATGCGGTTTTAGCAGGTAAGGACTCTTTTTTCCTATTCTCTTCTCCCTTTGCAGGTGTTCCAGGATGCTGGCAGGCGTGGCAGAAGTCAGGATGCAGGAGCAGACACGGTGAGCGTCCAGCTGCTAGATGCAGAACAACGCGAAGCATGAGTTGTTGCTTGGGCGTGGCTTAAATAGCCTTCAAAGTAGTTCCAGGTATGTATCCTTCCTCTCAGGTATGTATTCTTCCTCCGGCCACACCCGTGTGGTTAAGTAGTCCCCAAAGAGAAAGTAGTCCCATTCATGCCTCTAGATGGCCCAGATGTTGCAGCATGGTCTGCATCAGGTAAGTTTACACCAAGCACCTTTAAACACAAAGGCCCTCATTACGACCCTTGCGGAAATCGGAAAACGATGGCGGAGATGCAATACCGCCATCGAATAGCGCTCGGTGCGACTATGACCCGCCACCGCAAAGTACGAAGCCATTAGCGACACCGTAGTGAACGCCAACGCTAACTGCACCAAGTACGCGCGCGCGCGCCATGCCAAACCGTAAATACCACCATGGCGCAAGGGTACGCGAATTCCGACCCTAGCGGACATGTACCTAACGCCATCAAGCATGGCGGAAAGCACCATTCCGCCATGGTGAGAAGTACGGCATCGCGAATCAACCGTAAACGGCCCCACTGAGTGCCTGAACTCCGCTCCCTGCCCACAAAGTACAACTCCTCGTAGGTGCAATGAAGTCACAATGCTACCAGTGAAATGTACAAGTCACCCATGCATGCCAACGAACAAAAGATCCACAAGAGGGGCCAATGGGAGCTGCAGGGGACAGATGGCACGAATACAGAAGCCATTCCAATGGACATGACCACATTCCCCCCCCCCGAAACGCACGCAAACACAGGCACCTGTGACCAGCAATATTCCGAAAATCACAACATTCCACCAGTCCACCTGGCTGACCGGCGTCTGTTACACAAAACCCAATCCCCCGCCCCTGAGCATGACAACATTCAAACAGTCATATTGGCAGCCCCCATCCCTGACCTCACTGGGCTCCGTAGGCAAACGCGTCCAGCACAGTACCACGCGACTATACTCCGAAACCGGAACCCAATGCAGATCTCCTCACAACACATGGCTCCCCAAATAGGAATATGCCACATCACTCGCAAAGAAGAACGCTACACGTCCCATATCAGAATAGAAATTTAATGCACAACCAAATCACCAAGCTCATACAGCCATTAGTCCATGAACTACAAAACACATATCACCATCGTGGGCTGCATCCGCAAGGAATGACCAGCTACTACTTGTGTGACGCCCTGTTCCATCATGGTACACAGAGCCACATTCACGTACGAAAAGGCAACATGGAAGCGCACAGAACCGCAGGCCCGTCCCAATGGGGAGGCACTAGTCCAACTGAAAGGCCGAAATGTTGCTCCGAGCCACTAGTACTGCGTAAGGGCATGTGGGCCATTGGCGATCGTCCCATAAGATCGTAATGCTGCTCCACTGATGAACACGAAGCAGCAGGTGTCGGGAGTAAACGCCATCTGCAGGAGTGGCATACAGATGGCAGTGGCAAAAGGGGAGGAGATACCTGTCAACCAAAAGAAAAGAAAAAGAACAGAATGGCCATCAGAACTACATTCGAACAACTCACTCCAATGACCACACTAAATCCACAGCCATATGCATGCTAGCCCACTCCAAAGGATCATCACCACCCCAAAACCACTTGCGACTCATAACTATCTATATCGAGGTGTAAACACCATCCCAAACGAGTGTACCTGTGCATGCGTCTGTCAAAACAGATTCCATCAGATGGGAATGTTAACGTGCATGGACACAAGTGTCTGAAGGCGCGTCGAGACAGGGAGGGCTCAACAAGGCCAGATAGACGATGGTCCCACTATGGCAGCCCTGCATCACATAGCGCAGGGGAGGCGGATAGATCCCAAGAAGCCCTGTACATGGCAAACCCTGTATCAAATCACCTGCCCATGCATCCATTCATCATTCCCTCATCCTGTTATAAAAACGCCTGAATATTTACTCACAAAACATTCGGAATTTCCATTGAGTCTGTGCGTCATGCAGCCTGCAAAATCCACAGTGTCCCAGCCCGTAATTTCAGTGATGTGAAGTTACATGAATTTGGGAACGTCCGGCCTCATCGCCCACGTCACAATTGCGCATCCCAAACTATTCATATCAATCATTGCTTCCTCGCCATGGCCTCCGTCTCAAGGACATCGAACAATAGAACGTTATATTTGCAGTCAGACCTGTGGGCATCTCCCCGGCGCTAGCTGAAAACCGAAAGCGCCGGCCTTCGAATTCCTCTTTTGCAACATCACGTCGAAAAGGCATCTGTGGCCGTTTGAAATCACAAATTAATCCATCTAGTGCAGCTGTGTGTGAAAATGTCAACTGCCATCAGCCAGTAATGGGACGCCCCGCCCGTCGTTGCAACTCGGTACAGTGATGCATGAGGGCCCACCGTTACTCGAGTACTACGTTCCACTAACCCATCACAAGTCTGTTCGCGACTGCAAAGATTGTATGTGGAACAATGGGACCATAGCCGATTGTACATATCAACAAATGTTACACGGTCATCGGGTACAAATACATGATTGCAATAGCAAGATGCCGTTCCTCGAATAGCAGCGTTGTGTGCGGGACGTGCTCGCCCAAAGGGGAGAGCAGCTTGCACAGGTGGAATGAATCACCACAGGTGGAGGCCATACAGCCTGAAAACACATGAAATGCACACCCAGTCTCCTCCCACAACCACACCCACTCCGAAATGCTACCGGCAGGACTCGCGATGTTGGCCCTGGGGGACCTGATAGCACTGCAAGTACTCCAACTCCAAGAAGAAGACGAACACCAACTACAACCGGCCGCACGGAGGAGACGCAGGAGGAGGAGGAGGCCAAGGCAGGGCCCGCAAGGGCCGCCAGCACAGCCACTACCACCACGCAGGCAGCCCGCAATCCCACGCCTCCGAGCACATCCGTTCAACCTCACTGATGAGCAGATCCACACCCTCTACCGTTTGGACCGGGACACCATAGCCGCAATAGTGGACATGACACAGGCTGACCTTGTCAGCATGATAGACAGCCCAACCGCCATCCCACCCCTACTGAAGGTGGTGTCTGTACTCCACTTCCTGGCCACGGGGACCTACCAGCACACAGTCGGACAGTTGCATGGCATTTCTCAGCCACTGTTCTCACGGACACTATTGCAAGTGCTTGATGCCCTCCTGAAGCACGCAGACGACTACATCTCTCTACCACGCTCGGAGCAGGACATTACCAACACAAAAGTGGGATTCCATGCACTTGCCGGCATACCGGGTTGCATTGGTGCCATCGACTGCACCCATGTGGAATTGGTCGTCCCACATGCCATGGAGGCCCAGTACCGCAACCGAAAACAATATCATTCCCTGAATGTACAGATGGTGTGTGACTCCAACAGGATCATTACACATTGTTGTGCCAGATTCCCTGGATCAACCCATGATTCTATGGTCTTGAGGAACTCTAGAATACCACGCTACATGGAGCGACACGCAGGGAACAGATCCTGGCTACTCGGTGAGTCTCTTTTCATGCATGATGATGCGGGGTATGTGATGCGGCAATGACCTGGCAGGAAGGGGGTGGGGGTGTGCGTACGTAGCAATGGCATTCCACATCATACGTTTATCGTCCACATACAGGTGATGCTGGGTATCCACTGAAGAGATGGCTCCTCACACCAGTTCGGAACCCACGGAACCAGCAAGAGCAGGACTACAACCATGCCCACTCACGTACCCGTGTAGTCATTGAACAGGCATTCGGCCTACTGAAGACTCGTTTCCGCTGCCTCAGCAGGTCTGGCGGGGCACTCCTGTACCGCCATGAGAAGGTTGCAAAGATGGTGATGGCATGTGTCATGCTCCACAACATGTGCGTCCGTAGAAATGTGCCCATGCCCCCTGACGCAGAACTGCAAGCACCTGATGATGGTCATGATGAGGGTGGGGATGTGGCAGCACCTCAAGGAGTCTGCGAGGCACCGGAGGGCCGTGACATTCGTCAGCATCTCATTGATGCATGCTTCTAACACTCACGCCTGGTGGCTGATACATGGACACGGGACTCGTGGCACTGTGTGTGTCTGGTACATGCACAATATGGACTGTACGCCTATGATGGCCTAGTACACTAAAATCATTGTCCACACATCTCATTGGTTGATCGTGCACTGTTTATGGCATATGTGATATCATGTTGAACACCCTATCGACCCGCCACACAAGTGAGCCCAACACATCCCCTCCACCCTCCTGCCTCCCCCCCGAACACCAGTGTCCAAAGATGCTCATTGTCAGTGGGCTGTCGCTATTGCAAGCCCCCTCTGCGGGTGTCAGGGGCACCCCTGCCTGTGGAGCGCAGGTTCCTCCCAGATCTACGTTGGGGGCTGCCCTGGACGGAACTTGCAACGGATGATGTCTCTGCCTGCTCACGTCCATGCATGTCCCTAAGGGTTTGTGAGAGCTCAGTGAGCACACGGCGCACTGCGGCAAGTTCGGCACATACGTCTTTGGACGTCGCATGCAGTTCCCCCCTCAGGCTCTCGGTGCTTCTCTCCATTTGTGCCCTTAGTGTCTCTGTACCTCTCTCCATTTCTGCCCTGAGTGTCTCAGTTGATGTTTCTATGTCTGCCTTAGTGCGCCCACATTCATCGGCATGGTCCTTGAGGAGCGTGGCCAGTTGCTGCTGTTGCCCGATTAACTGGTCGAGGGACTGTTGCCTCTGCTGGGCCATGGCCATTTGCGGGGGTGTCACAGAGGGGCTGTTGACCTCATGTTGCCTTGCCACAGGGCTTGGGGGGGATGGCCAGTCGTCGTCTTGTGGGTGCCCCTGCGTGGTATTCTCATGTTGTACGGGATGGGACAGACAGGGGGATTGGGACAGGTCATGGATGGATCTGACTTCGACATCCCCGTCTTCTGTGTCGGAGCATGCTGCCATCAATGGGGTGTCACCTATGGTGCTGCTGCAACCAGAGCCAGTGCCTTCTGTGGCATCCGTTGGGGGGACCTGTGGTGGTGGTGTTGTGGGCATGCTGGCTGCTGGGGTGCCTGTTGATGTTCCCTCCTCTGTGCTGCCACCTGATTTGTGCTGCTGCCGTGTCTTGATGCGTGCAGCTGAGGTGGAGGGTCTTTGGCCGTTGGTCTTGGCCCTCTTTGCAGGTGTGCTGGTAGGGGTGTTCTGTTGCTCGTCGTTTGGATCGGACCCTGTGGTGGAGTAAAGGAGGGCGAGGGTTATTATTGGGTCTGTGGGTATTGGAATGGCATTGTATCACATGCTTTGGGGTGGTAAATGAGGGTGATTTGGGTCGGGGCCTTGGAGGTGCTTTCATTTGTGTGTGGGGTGAGGGTGCAGTTGTTTGGCAGCCTGCAGTTAGGGTGTGCCTGCTGGACGTGTGGTGGGTGTTTTAGGGGTTTTTAATTATTTATGTATTTATTGTGGTTTTGAAGTCCGCTATGAGGGCGATGTGTGTGGACGTTCTCCTGGACATGTGTTTCTGTTGCACTATGTGGACACATGGTTCTTCACATGATTGGACATTGTGGATTTGGCATTGTTTTATCTGGCCCACCTACCTGATTCTTCTGATGTCTGCACTCCTTTCTCCATCCCTCCGACTCCCTCAATGCTCTCCATTCCGATGGTGGAGGCACAGATTTCTTCCCAGGGGGTCAACTTGATGGGTGACTCAGGACCTCCCCCGGTGGCTGTGGCAATGTTGCGGTTGGCAGAGAGTATGCTGCGGACGCGTATCCGCAGGTCGTCCCACCGCTTTCTGCATTGCTGTGGGGTGCGGGGTGCGGTCCCCACCGCGCTTACCCGCTGTGCCACCAGAGCCCATATGGCCTTCTTGTTCGCAAGTGCCGTCCTGGTCATTTGCGTGGAGAAGACGACGGCAGCATTCTCCTGGAGGGTCTCTGTTAGCACGGTGAGTTCCTCACGGGAGAAGTGGACCTGCCGCTTGCGGTCGCACGCTTTCTTCGCTACTTTTCCCATTTTTCTTGGTTTCGCTAGGGTGGATGACGGGTTGGGGTGTGTCTCAGGGTAGTGTTTTTAGTGGTTGTGTGGTTTTAGTGGTTTTATAGGTGTACGGCGGGATGTTTCCCGTTCCGGGCCCATGTATTTGCTTCCGTTTCCGTATATTTCCGGTCACCGTACTTTCCGGTAGGCGCACTCTGCGGTTTCCGCTGTGATGGGTGGCGGTATTGCACCTAGGGCGCCGTACGGCGGCGGTGTGGGCCGTTTTGGGGTCATTTCCGCCATCGCGGACTTTGCACTTCCGCCATGGCGTGGTGCTCGTGCCCGATGGGTCGGAATGGACCGCTCTTTGCTCCTTCGTGCAATGGCGGAAACGCTATTTACGCTGTTGCGGTCCGGTCAGTCACTTTCCGCCAGGGTCGTAATGAGGGCCCTTGTCTTTTCCTGATCTGCCTTAAAGAGTGGGGCTACACGAGAAATGTGATGCCTCTACAAATCAGGGAATATAGTTAAGGCCAATTTAGCAGCCAACCCCAGCAGTGAAATAGAATGAACTAAGCATATTAGCTAAAATTATGGTTGGATCAAAACCGTGAGAAAACCGAGAGCCTGTAAAGCTAAGCAGGTGTAAGAAAAAGATTTGCCTTGACTATGATCATGCCAGTGTAAAATCAGAGATCAGGCACCTGAAAAAATCTAGGGCTCACGGGCAAGACAGGTGGGCAAATGTAGTGCTAAAAAGCACCCTAGAGGTCTGAGTAACAATATTAATCTTAATGCTCAATAAAATCTGCCACGAAGGGTTAGCGCCTGATTTGTGTAAAGAATCTGTTCTTATCCCCTTTTTTAAAAAGAGTGATAGAATGGACCCAAAACATTATAGGTTGATTTCTCTGATGGACATGGCTAGTAAATTATTTGCATCTGCTATGTTGTAAACACTGGGAGGAATGATCTCTTCCATAATATACTGAACCTCAATTTGTTGATTAGGACTGCTTCAATAGAAAATAAGCCCCTGTTATTTGTAGCTTACATTGATTTTCAAGCCACTTTTGATTCGGTAACTAGGTCACGGTTATGGTATAAGCTAAAGAACTGGGGTATGGATGATGAACTTCTGTGGTTAATAATCCAACTGCAGGAGGATATAAATGTGAGAGTTCCGCTGAGTAGCATGGGTGCCTGCACGGAGCGTATATATATTGGAAAAGGTCTGAAACAGGGCTGTGTGTTGGCACCCATGCTATTCAACTTATATCTGAATGACCTAGCAGATAGGCTCAGTACAGTAAGAAATTGTTTCCTGAAAATTACAGATGCCCATGTGACATGTCTCTCTTATGCTGATGATATCATTTTAGTAGACCATACTTGTTACATGTTTTGGAAGCTAGTGCGATAGACTTGTATGACTGGCGGAATGTCCTAGAGGATAGATTTTGGAGATCTGTGTTATTTATTCCACCATGTATACCTATGTCAGCAATTAGATTAGAATTGAGTCTCACATCCTTGGAACAACAATCAAGAGCAAAAAGCAGGATAGTGTGTAATAAAAACGAGGAAAGAACCCACCTGCCTGCTTCTTCAACTCTTCGGATCTGTGGCCAAAAATGAAACAGACTGTATTGACAGATATTAAAGAAACCAATGTAAAACTGTTTGGGGACATCAGGTGGAACCCTAACTGGTCAGAGAGTATTGCTACATTGAAGCAAAACTTTTTAAATAAATTAAAAGTAAGTGATTGGTGCACAACAATGATCTTATGGCCTCCTTGAAATTGTAAGATTACATAATTACTTCACTCAGTTACTTAAGAATGTAACAGTATTTAGTATTGTGCCCGTCACCTGAGTTGAGAAAATATGTCCTCTTTATGAGAGAACATCAATTGCCGACACTCACAGTACAGGGTCCCAGAACAGGTATTCCCAAAATGGAAAGAGTCAGCAGAATCTGAAAATGTAAACAATTGCCAGAAACTAATAGACATTATAACATCCTGCAGAAATCGGGGATTAGTGTACACGTGTAATCTAGGGAAATGTGCACATGATATAGAAAATATCAAGAGGAAATAATTCTGATTACATTGTCTTAATACAGCAAATTATTGTGTTAAAATTGCCCTTTTCAGAGTGTGTAAACCGTTTATAACCCAAATAACCATACGTAAAGAGTAGAGGAGAAAGAATGAGGGTGTGACAATGATTTGATTTGGTGATAGGTTGGCCGAGAATAATTACCTGGACATTTTACTGAAATGTAATTGTATAATTATATAAATTGTATTATGAGTATGATTATTATTGCAGTCAATTTAACGAAAGCTTCTCTAATAGTTGTCATGTTATTTTTAATAATTAGCTATGTACTTACTTAAAGGAAAATGTAGAGTATGAATTGAATGAAAGTGATGAATTGTCATTTGTATGATTATGTATTTAATTTAAGTGTTGTGTAATATGGCGTAAGGCGAAAAGTTCAATTGACCTATAGTACATAACAAATAAAGAAAAATAGTATCAGACCACCTCACTGTAACCTGCACTGTCCCACAGAGCGCAGTCATGTCACCATACCTGTTTAATCTTTGCATAAGACCATTAGCCTCCCCCATAAGTCTCTCCTGACAGTGTTCCAACTATACACAGACTATACATTAGACCATGTTTTTTGGGATTGAAAATAGGAAAACCAACAAAATACATCTATTTGCCTGAGAAAAATCCAGGACTGGTTAATAGACAGAAACCCCTCCCTTAAAAACTCTTAGAAGTTTGTTTTAAGATCGCTATGTCATCAGACTATTATATAATGACTTCCACAATCCTTACATCTGCCATTTCCAGTTAAAAGTACCCTAGCTTAATTATTGCAATTTCTACAAAGTTATAGTCTCCTGTTTCCTTCTTTACTCAAATGGATGTTGGTTCCCAGGTAGAGTCTCCTCTCAGACTCCATGCCTTTACTGTGGATTATTAAATGCGTTGTAGTTTCCATTCTTCTCTTACGTATTCCACATACGCGTTCCCCTTGTCCCTTCATCCAAGCTCCCAATACTTCCATGGTTGGAAGTGCATTACATTGTAGTAATAGGTAACTCTGTCATAGATGTGTGCATGTAAATTCATGTATGTATTTAGGATTCTCTGTAAGTGATGGTATGCAAATTATATATTTCTGAGCTTGAGACTGAGTGCATAAGTCCACCTTATCATGTTCCTGATCCAAATCAATTAACTTGTTTCTTGTTATAGTTTGTAAGTTACTAATGAATGGAGGATAGTACAAGGACAACGTGCTGGTCTTGGAAGCAAGACCACGCAGAGCAACAGAGGTTTGAATCCCGGATACGCATTTAGAAACTGAACTCAGGTATGGTATTAGGCGCATTATATAAAAACAATTAAATACATAAATAAATAAGTCTCCCTTATGTTAAGGTGATGAAGTTTCAACAAGCTCTTCTTAATTCAACAGTAACATATTGCAGTATCCAATAGTTTTGCTAGGTTTGCATCATCGGTAAATATGCCATTTATTTTTTCTATAAGTATTTCTTCAAATGCCAGGCTATATTTAATAAAATCAAAATTCTGCTCTTTTGTATTCTATCAGGACAGATGTGGGCATGTCGAGATGTTTTTTTAAACATTTGCCCTCTCTGATTCTGATTTTGATTTTGTCCCAATTGTTATGGTCCCAAACTTCAAAGCCATACAATATGATCTAACTGATTTTAGCATTGTAGCACTCAATTAACGGTTGTAGACTTTAGCCACCGTAATCATTTAGTTGTTTTTTCAGGACCTTAGTTGGTTGCATTTGCTTTTTAACATTTTGATATGTAGGCTCCATGTGAGTCGGTCATCTCTTAGTACTCCTAAGTAATGATACTCTGTCACCTGTTTGATTTTAATTTTGTAATCGTTCCAATTGTAATTTAATTTTTTCTTTGTGTTGAATGACATGATTTTAGCTTTAGTTAGATTTACTATGAGACCATTAATCCTGGAGTAATTGAATAATGAATTGAGGAGCTTTTTAATAGAGCTGAAACTGAAATCCTTCTATGCAATGCTGAATACTTAAGCACCCCACCTTTTATTTCAATCAACGAGAAGACCATCTTTGTCAGTCAAAAAGGCAAGATATGGGGAGGCTAACTTCAAAACGAATATATAGTTCACCTCTTAGATAAAATTCAGTAATGGAAAATTCCCATCAACAGGACAATTCACTTCATTTTTCCATAAAGTGCATGCAGTGAGAGCTCCACTGCTTAGACTGTAGACTACTACAACAACCTGCATGCAGGCCTAACACAGAAATAAAAGCTTCTCCAGTATTTGGAAACCTGACTAATCCGAGGTCTGAAGAAGGACCATATCACCCCAGCACCGAAAGGTACTCACTGTCTATTAATTGATCAAAGAGTGACCTTTAAAACTGGCTAGATTATTCATTGGACATACTGGGGTACACATTCCATGTGTCTGTCTAATCTCATCAAACACTATTCCCCAACTGGAAACCTAAGATCATCTGCTGCAGGACTACTGTTGTCAAGTAGAGCTAAGAAACACCTATGCGGTGGAAGACGGACATTTCATTTGTAACTGAAAATGTCAAAGAGTTTGCTGGAGTGTCTAAGGCTTAAAAAAAACTCATGCAACAGAGGAAAACCTTGAAGACCACACTTTTCAATCATGCCAATCCAGGTTAACAGGAAGACCTAACCAATGTTTATGAAAGGAATATGACCTCCTTTGATGCATTACCTTCAAACCGTACCTTTGATTACCTATTCTTAGTCACTCACTTTTATTGAACTTCCATTGCTCAATAGACTGCACTATTCAAGTATATGTTCATTGATATTTCTACTTGGGCTATCACATTCCAACTCTTCAATTGTGTAAGCCTTCAACTGCTTACCCTGTTCTGCCATCTAACCTTCCTAGTTTTTCTACCACTTCACCACCCCTTTCTGCCATCACACTTTTAAATGTGTGGATATCCCTGCACCACCATGTAACTATATGAAATAAAAAAAATGCTTCAGTGTACTCTTTCAGGGATTGCGACACATTGCTGGGAGGAAAGCTCAGGGCCAACGGACAACGCAGATGCCCGCGGGTCTTCGTCGCTCTATAAATAAATGAAATAAATACATTTTTAAAAACTCAGGTTTCAAATCACGGTCCCACGCTTCGAGAATATTCTCTGATAATAAATGCATTATAAAATATTAATTAATTAATTGAAATTCACTGAAAATGAATCTGCAAATGTAAGGTAATCATGTTTTAAACAATGTAAGATGATACTTGATAATGTGACAAAAATATTTTGGAGGTTGTGCATGAGCACCTCTACATTGGTTTCTCTTTTGATAGAAGTACGTCCTAGGAACATCTAATTGAGAGCAAAGTACAAAAACATTGATTTCGTATGCATGCACTTTGAAACTTTGGAGATTACTTTTTAGTTGCCATTTTGGAGACTACAGCATCAAAGCTATCTCCTTGGTGATGTTGTGAGAAGATAATTGGGGAGCAAACCCTGTATTTGCCTATGATTGTTTGGAAGGAAATTTCTGTTTGGGGTTCTAGAACTGTATCAAATTACCCAGATAAAATAATTAGGCTGGAATTGGGGATTTACTCTTTGGAAATGTATATAATACAGGTCATACTTAATTGTATTTAAAACTAGCAAAAAATGCTCGTATTCCGCAGGGTTTCTGTAGACAGATATGATGACACTCTCATTATTTGTTGACAATCACGGAGCAGACGTGGAGGGGAGGTATGAATTGCTGTTCTGCAGCATAATGGGACCTTCTGTGCGGCTCCCCACCTGTCGCCTCACCCTGGCGTGGTGCAGTATGTTGTGGTGCATTCCGGTGAAGATATCTCGAAACAGTGAATCCTAGGACCTTAAAATGTGTTTTTTGGGCAACTTTGAGCTTTGAGTTTGTTGTCCAGTCCTTCTATGACAACAGTGAGGTTTTGCGTGTTGCAGTGCAAATATCTCAGAACTGGTGTGTCCTAGCACCTTGAAACCTGGTTTTCTAGGTCCGATTGGGACCTTGCAGTTCTGTTTCTCGCATCCAGATGCTTGAAATGAGCTCTGTCCGGTCCTTCTACAACCACCTTGATGTTTTGCTGCATCCAGGCAGCTGTAAAATATGTACAAGGGCTGAAATCCGGGGGACGGGGTGGGGTTTCCACATGTAATGTAGCTTGTGACATCCGGAGGGTCCTAACAGGTAACTGTGCAATATTTGGTGCAGATTGGTGTAACAGTGTGGAATTTTATAAGAAACCAATAAAGAAACAAACTGACAGACTTTCTGTTTTTACATGTAGATAGATTTGGACTTTATACTGACACTTAATTAAACTGTTGTCACCATTTAAATTAGGTAACATCCTTAAGTACTCAACAAACTGATTTACAGAGTTCCTGGATAGAGCATGTGAGAGGTAATCAATTGCAATTTAGAGCATCTGTTCTTTTTTACAGATAAATCAATCACAACCAAAACACCACTGTATTTTGCCAAGTATCTTACCCTCTACTGAGGAGAACACACCGCCAGAAGTCACGAAATTGCCAGACTGCAAAATAAGAACTGCAAGAGGGCAAACATTTTTGCGCTGAATAACACTTTCTGCATTGATATGCTAAAATCGAATTGGTGGCAGAGTTGTATCCCTCTCTTGTCAATTAAAAGATCATGTGGTTGTAGAGGATGAGATCATGTCTCTCTTTACAGAGGCCGCACATATATTGTTGTGTATTGCACAATGTATATTTTTGTAATGTTTTTATGAAACAATAACTATAAAAAATAGATGTTTGTATGGGTGGGTTGTACAAGAAACTATTACTATATATTTGTGAAAATGATATGCACACGGGTCATGATAACGTAAGAATATATTTCATATTGACTGATTTTCCAGGTGCATAAAAATTTGGTTAGAATTAAGGAAGAGACTGAATCAATTAATTTTTTCAAAGTCAAGACTGTCAAATTTTGAAAATAAGGCTATGACTCACATACTTTTAGAATGTCTTGAAATCTTAATTGTGATATTTTTTATAGTTTTTCTGGAATAAATTAGAAGGCCATCCACAGCATTTGAGAAGGGTCTTTTAGCCTCTTAGAAAACATTAATCAATGATTTCCAAGCTGCTGCAGGATCCTTCATAACTTTTGAGGAATGTGGATTATACAAACAACAAATCTTTGAACTTCTTTGAGCATATGATGTCCCCTCGAAAATGGACATAGATTTAGCTGAAAATTGGGACTGAATATAAAAGACATACATAGGTTCCCAAGGTGTGAAAGGTATTTACATCTGATGTATAGCTCGGGGGCCCATCACAGAAGTGGAGAAATTAGCATAATCTCTGGAGAATTTCTCCACACTTGCATCTTCTATACAGACAGTGGTTATCTGTGAACAGCCAGGGGAAACTGTAGAGAAACTGTAACCGAATTTATGGATGTTATATTAACCTCCATCTCTACTCATAAAATAAAACTGTGATGGGAACAATGAGGGCCCAGTACATCCATCTACTCATGGCAATATTAGAATACACCTTACCTGCTGCCACATCAAACCACTTATTTACCTCTTCTCTTATCACAACGTATAAGGCGCAGCATACGCCCAGAGGCATCATGACGCTGAAGCTCCCAAGGACAGATCAACCAGAACGAAAGGCTAGAAAAGGAAGATTTTCAGCGCCCGACGGAAGCAGAGATTGTCTTCGATGGAGCAAAGAAGGAAGGGAAGCAGATTCCACGCCTTAGCAGCCGCCACTGAGAAGGCACGACCGCCCACCCATGCAAGTCTAGCCCTAGGGGGCTGAATAATCTTCAGAGATTGTGAACGAAGAGGACTGACAGGAATGTAGATGCAGAACTTGGCTTGAAGGAATTCTGCGCCGAATTTATGCAAAGCCTTGTGAACCAAGCAGAGTGACTTGAACTTAATGCGCTGTTCAACAGGGAGCCAGTGGAGCTGGCGCAAGAAAGGAGACATGTGGCCACGAAACGGAGGATGAAGGACTATGCTAGCTGCCATATTCAGCAGCAGCTGAAGACGCTGGGCAAATGCTGCCGAATAGCAAGGCATAGGGCATTACAGTAATCAATATTAGTGATAACTAGGGAAGAGACAACCTGGGAGTGGAATTTCAAAGGGATGCACGGAAGTACTTTTCTAAGAGTCCAGAGCTTGAAGTGTGCTTTCTGTCAGACCAGAAAGACCTGCTTGGCCATGGAAAGTGAGGCCGATTTTTTGACCCCCAGGTCCTTCACCGAAGAGACCAAGAGGGGGAAGGGGCTAAGGCTCCCAGGCCAGAATTCAGGGCTTCACAACAACGACGGCGATGTGGAACACACCACCAGCACCTCTGTTGTCTCCCCGTTCAATTTAAGCCAATTGAAGGCCATACAATCACCAACCACCTTCAGACAGTTCCTCAGCTGACCCACAGTCTCAGGTTGAGTTAAATCCAGCCGCACGATAATTTGCGTATGGAGTAACACAAAAAACCAAAGGCGTGAATTATGCCCAAGAGAGGTTGAATATACAGATTGAATAAAGTAGGAGATAATGAGGAGCCCTGGGGAACTCCACACAGCAGTGGGATTGGGTGAGAGCAGAAAGAAGATAGAGACACATATTGGGAGCACTATGCCAAAAAAGACAAGAACCAACCGAGAACTTGGCCCGAGAGACCAGCTGAGGGAAGCCGGCCAATCAGGGAAGGGCGGTCAATGGTGTCAAATGCTACTGACAGATCAAGCAGAATCAGGGCCCCCACCCCACCCTGCTCAACCAGGTGAGTAAGGTCATCCAAAACAGAGACCAGTACTGATTCCGTACCCCGGCCGGGGTGAAAACCTGACTGAAATGGGTCAAACAAATTAGAGGAATCCAGAAAAGAGCTGAGGAGAGGGGCAACCAAAGACTCAAGTAATTTCATGAGACAGGGAAGCAAAGAGATAGGATGACAATTAGACAGAGCAGCAGGGTCCAACCCAGGCTTTTTCAGCAGCGGAATGACGAGAACATGCTTGAGGTAAAAGGAGTCATTAACAGCTTTGGTGAGCCACGGGACAATGTAATTGGAGATGTTCTTAAGAAGAAAAAGTGGAATGGGGTCACTGGGTGAGGCTGATTTCAGACTGTTGAGAGCTACCAGGACCTCCTTGTCAGAGAACACCTCCGTTACGTCAATGGCATACTACTAATGTTGACTGCCCTTGTTGTTGCTATAGGTGTTTGCATTGCACTTCATGCCCAAGTCCTCCAGCATCTAAGCACTAAATCAAGAGTCTGAACCCATGTCACATGGTATGGCCTTGTTCTGAAGGCGAGCACATTGCCCCTAACTTATCATAACATCAAGTGCAGGATATTATGTAGTTTCCCGATGATGTTAATGAATTCCAACCAACAACTTTAAACTCTCATAAAGAAAGTCATTGTTAGGACAACGGCGTCTGCATGAATGACCGACAACTACAGACATCAATATTCTGCAGTCCAAAGACCACCACAGGTACAGACAAATTCCTATTTTCAACCACAAATGATAACATCACCTTTGGTCATGCAATGTGTTACAATCTTTCTGCTCTAGTACAGTAGACGGACCAACAGACAAACATTCTGAGGGATGTTCTTAAATCATAATTTCCAGCATAGGACAGCATACAGCATACATCCTATCCTGCCTACACCCTACAAAGAACCTTCTCCATTCACAAGACAACCGAAAGTAATGTATCAACCTTATCTAAGTTGTTGTCTCTGCAAACATGATATCCCAATGCCTTATATAACGACCTCAACCTAATGTATGATGTTATAAACGTAACTAATGTCTGAAACCTATGTAAGCATCATCTGTAACATACCTATGCAAGCAACTAATGTAATCATCCTTTGTTATGGTAATTCCTGGGCCGGCAGAGATGCACCTGGGGTCCGCGGACCTCCGGTTAACGGAAGGCCCTAACTCCTTCCCTTGTCCCAAAGAAGTCGAGGTCCACACTAGGAGCAAGCGTTTCTGCAGTTTATTTAGCACAAACCACAGGGGTCATCTACATAGAGTACTCCAGGCAAAATTTCACATTATCCGGCTCGCAGGCCGTTTTTTTTAGGAAAATTACGTTGCAATTTATGTCACTAAGCAAGTTCCATCCCCGAACCAAACGCCACACAGGATTGGTTCCCTGAGTGGTAGGTCCAGTATGGGGACATATAGTGTACAATATTAGTGGAGGCCGCTGGGCCAGGTGGTGCGCATGGATCATCCCTAAAAATTGCTACTCTGAAAGTGATACATTAGCCCTCCCTGTGATTGGCTAGTGATTCCCGTCATCTGGCCCTAGCCCCCAGTGTGGTGATTGGCCAGGCCGCGGGCCCTTATGCCTCAGACAAACTTTGTTCCCAACCAGCGAGACACCTGTTAATGGATAATGTGTATCAACAATGTGTGAATATTTGACAGTGTGTAACAATGGTGTGGGTATACTACTGCCATGAGAGTGTTCCATTCCCAGCGTATATCATTGCTGATATGTTGCAATTTGTTGCAAGCTCAGTCTTAGGCGCGAAGGCACTTGTGCTTTCCCAGCCTGCAGGTCTTGGAAATTCGTCAGCTTGGCTGGGTCACATGTGAGGCCACCGTGTATGAGGCTGAATTACTTCAATTTGTTTTGTATTTTGCATGGACGGGTCCCTGCTGGGGATGGTATCACCTTGGCTTGGTGGGTGTTGAATGTTGTTTGCAACATCGTGGCCTTGGCTGCTGTTGCGTCTGCCATGGCGATTCTGCTTGCACAGCATCTCGCTTATTGGGGGGTTCGTGAGATGATCCTGGTTTGCTGGATTTTCCTGAGGCCTACTCTGGCTCTGAATAGGTGTTCGGCATAATGTCCATAGGTTCGAATGAGACATGGTCGGTCAGGTCCCTCGAGTGCTCCTGTCTTTCCATAGGGTTAATAGCAAGTAGCATCTGCAAGCATGTGCGCATTCTCTTCTGGCATCTTGCTTTTCTTCTGTGCTGTAGCGGCCTAAGTGACAAAATAGTAAACGTGCAGACAGTATGTACATGTTACTGTCCTCTATCTCAGAGAACTGTACGCAGGTATTCTTTGTGTGGGTTGGTGTGTGAATGTCCTGAATGTGCGTAGTGCACGTGTGCTTCCTAACGTATCTATGTCGTCATGATGTCTCTAATGACTTGCAGCATGGCTTTTGCGATGTTGTTAGTCGATCCTGTCCATGTAGTCGTCCTCAGCTCGGTCTTGTCTCTCCTCGCTCACTTTGGGTAGGGTTCGTACCGCCGCAGGGTTGTAAGGTCGGCTGGCCGGGTATCGTTCGTGGTGCATGCTTATGGTGGGAGTGGTGGGGACTGGTGAAACTCGTACGGTCGGTCATTTTGTCGTGGATACTTCTTCCAGTTGGGGGGTCCATCGGGATGGAAGGTATGGTTGGGTTTTCCCTCTTCACCTTCTTAGGCAAAGAGCACCTAGATGCCTCTGGGCTAGGTTTGCTATACAAATGTCAAAATAAATAAATGAATAAATATTGATGAGAAGAGTAAAGGGAATGCAGAGAAAGAAGCTGCTGAGATATAAATAAAGTAAAGCAATCATTGTTCCTTCTTTGGGGTTCCTACCAGCCTCAGCTCAAAGTCCCACATAAGAATAAAATGAACCATCCATCCATGCTGTAAGGCAGCGGTACACAACCTGCAGCTCTCAGGAAATGTCGGTCAATGATTCTCATCAACCCTACCTAATGTAGTTGATGGTAAGGAATCATAAACATCTGACGATCCAGAGACTACTTATTCCTGCTCTTGGAAGTGGAAAGTTTGGGAGAAACGTCTCTAGAAACCTCATGGCTCTCCCTAAAGTAAGCAAACAAAGCTAAAGAAATGGAAGCATTCATGTTATGATATGATAGGTTATAACGCGCTTAATACCCAGATGTTTCTAAGCGCGGAGCCGGGATTCGAACCTGTGGTGCTCCGTGTCGTCTTGCTTTCAAGGCGAGCACGTTGCCCCTGAAATATCCTCCCATGACGTTATAAAACATCTTCAGATCCAGCGGCATCTCCAAAAGAAGATGCAATATGTTTGGCCTTTGTCTAGAATAATAATCGAGCCCTTTTGTTTACCAAAAAAAAAAAAAATGTATTTAAGAAGTAGAGTCTGATTTGGAACCAATCTATTTGGGGGCACATAATACGAATTCAATTGGACTGATATGGTCATTAAAAGGCCAATTGCATGTTTTGACCTTTCCAGTGAGTATTTCTTCTTTGGTTTGCTATCACGTTGTTTTGCTGATGCTGATTTTTTCAAAGTAAGTTTTGCCCCAAAAATTACGTTGAAAAACGAATAAAAATATATAAGTGGCGGGGGGGGTGTGGGAAGGGTAAAGGGTGAAAATGGGAGGGGAAGGGTTTGGGGTCACGGTAAGAGTATAGGGAAAGGGGAGTTAGGGGGGACCGGCCAAAATAAAAAAATAAAAAACGATTCGTTTTTTCAAAGTAATTTTTTCAGCAAAAATGACTCCGAAAAAATGTGCGTCGATGAAGGGACATTTAGTTTCAGGCTATAGGGAAAGGGGAGAAACAGTGGACAGGAGCAACAGGTTTACAATTGTGTGTGTGCTTCATTCACATAAAAACGAACAAAAGGCTATATCAGGGATGCAAGAGTTAAATATCCAATCAATGTGTGCTTCTGTGTTAGTACTGAATCAATACAGGTGATGAATGGGCAGAATTGGCATACTAACCTTGTGCCCTTTAACACGTGCCCCTTTTTACTTAACACTGCTTCAGATCAGCCTGCTGCTCTGATTATCTGCAGATAATGACAGTTTAAAGTGAAGAAAACCATATAGATGCACAGCCCGATGCCTAAAAAGGAAATAAAATAGCTTGCAAAGATGCATAATACCTAAAAAAAAAAAAGAAATAAAATGGCATTTCTTGTTAAAAAAAAAAAAAAAAACTCTAACAGCCAAAGGTGCCAAGGCTTCAAAGAAAATAAGTGATTTTTATGTGCATCTGGAAATATTCATGCAAACAATCACCGAGGCGAGCTTATGACATTAACACAATATTTCAGCGGAATTGTGCAGGCAAGCAATTACTTTGCGGCGGCTCCGATGGCCAGCGTGCCCAGAAAGAGAACAGTTAAACCTCCGCAGGTGACATCCGAGGCTCCAGGTTTTGTAAAAATATTGTATAAAGACTGAGATTTATTTCCTAAGATGTTTCATTAATGGTTCTGGCAGGCAGCTGGCCCGAGGTTTGACACACAATAAAAATCATGTCAAGAATATTAAAGATAGCGCGCGAGATACCTTTGAATTTACATGCAAACAGGGCTTTTGACAAAGCCATCGCAACAGGCTCCTAATCAGGTCTTGAGACCCAGCCTGCCCTCTCTTTAAACCCATGATCTTGAGAAGGGGCTTTAAATTGGAAATTATTACACATTAAAACCTCAACATGGTTCAGATCGAAGCCGATCGATACCCGGCCGAGCACAATAAATCAGACTTCTGCTCTGCGGTTACTGTTTGCTGAACATATTTAAATTTTCTTGTAACAAATTAATTCCAACATTTTCTGCTGATTGAATTAGGGCAAGTGTTGGAGCTGTCACAAGTATTTCGCAGCTTCGGGGAGACAAATTGCTCGTCTGGACACGGGTAACAAGCCAAAGTGTTGAGTCCCTGATAATCTTCCCACTAATTCTCCATTACAGCAAAATGAAGCCATAAATCACCGTGACAGCTGATCGATGTAAACATTGTTTCGGCCATGATTGCCAGAGCTCCCGGTGGAGTTACTGTCCGCTTACAATTCTCTGAAATTACTCCCAGTGCAGCCTCCCTGAAAACCAAGTGTGCCTTGGAACCCAAGTCACTCCTGTCTAAAAACTAAGCATCTCATTCTAGCGCAGAGCACACTTACAAAACAGCAAATATTAATCAAAATGGCCCCTTTAGCTATAGGAGAGGTAATCTTTTAGGTCTAAAAGGCATTGCACGGGCAATCGCTCTCTGTGCAAAACTAAAGAACGTTGTAAGGTTCTATTTTGGAAAACGCACGCGTGGGTGGAGATGTAACAGTGTCAGCCTCGAGTACTGTCATTTCCCCTTAACTAACTAGTGGCAACTTGGATGAAATTACTTGACCCTTTATCGAGTTCCACTAATGTGTTCTAAAAAAGAAATTAAAGCACCTTGTGGCTTGCCCTGTGGCGGCTTTCCATGCACATTTAATTCCAGAAAAAATGCATTAAGTAGTTCTGCGGGGGGACTAATTCACATCCGCGATCCCGGTGTGGTGGCGATCTGTCTGCATAATGTGCGCCACTCAGCACTCTTCCGCCGGGCCCTCGCGCGCTAAGTGAAACAAATCTGACATCTTCCGGGTCGCGGGCATGCCTAATACAAATTAGCAATCGGCAAGGTAACCCTACACCGACAGCTCCTGAGAGATGAAAGCATACATGCTCGATGGCACATCTAAAAGGCCGAAAGATTTCCACTTGGAATTTCTCAACATACAGAAAAAAAGACCAACTGCCTCTTTTCAAGAATTTTTAGGAGAAAAGACTCCAGTTAACGGATTCTAAATTCAGATCTCCTAGGAGTGTAATCTGTCTTCCCTTGGTAAATTCAGGTAATGGTTTCCTTGGGACGGCACCCGCCTGCAGACTCGTAGGCTTACCGGCAACGTTGTTACCGGACCAGCACACTTGTAAGGAGGCCCAGTGTGATAGTGCACCTTTTAGGTGTGCATTAGAAAATAAAATGGGGAATGATCTGTTTGCTAGCGGCAGCGAGCCGCTGGTTTCAGTCAAGGGACATACTGACCAACCAAATTGTCTTTTCATTATATCCCTGGGGAAGGTCTAACATTCTATATGGAAATCTATTTCAGGGCAAAGCGATGCCCTTCGCCCACAATTATTCACACCAGAAAGTGAGCAAGCAAGTTCATACAATCTCTTCTGAGGAACGTGTGTAGCTGTAATACACGTTGAGTAGAGTAAGCTTTATTACAGATAGAGTAGAGCACAGGAAAATGCCAAAATACCTTTGTGGGGCTGTGGTAGAATTCTGCTTGCTTACGTGCAGTGCGGTTAATGATTACTCTTACTGAGATGTTAAAGCTTATTTACAATGTGGTCTACATTTCTATTTTAATAATCATCTTACTTTTTCATCTTTCTAATCCATATAATTACAGTTTTTTCGAGTAGTACCCTTGCCATAACTCTAATATTTTGAGTACTTAATAGTTATAGTAATGGGTGTGTGTGTGTGTGTGTGTGGGTGTGTTTGTGTGTGTGTCTATGAACAGGTTATCTTTCATCTCCAGTAAGCATGCTTGAAAGCTATGCCAATAACTATTGACACATGCACTTGTTATCCCATGTCAGTTCCTTTATGACAAATAACAAACTCTATTGAACTATCCGCCATGCAAACATTATTTCTTTAGACTAATTGAAAACGCAGCTGTTTTGTGTCTGCCGCAATGCTTTCTTTAACCAGCTCTGTCCCACAAGTAGACTGCTGGAGGCTCAGTCATGGTTCTCGTTGCATTCTTGCAAGAGATCCACCTGACAGCAATGATCCCACAAAATCCTGATCAGTGGGATGTCAGAAAGGCATATTGAGAATTTATGTAGGGATGCAAGTTCAGATCACCACCCCTCCCAAACGATTAAACTGCAGAAAATATACTAAACTGCAGAGACTGCCTAGGGGGTGGTTTAGCGGGTAGGGAGGAACGTGGAGGTGGAAGTAGTTGGTGGGGAATACATATATTTTCGGAACTTATGTAGGGTAATACTAAACATTGCTTTTTGATAGTGTCACGTAGAATGCATTGCATGTGTGCGACATCGCCAGCATGACCTAGGGCTGTATTCGAGAGAAGGCCTGAATCCTTGCAGCCCATGTCAGAGACATAGAACAACGAGGCTTCATCTCCTGTTTGATTATTACATTCCAACTCTTAGGTGCGGCAAGAAAAATGCACATACGCCCACCTATAACTGTATCAAGTTAGTCCTTTGAACAATTAGGCAGGAACGTTGAAAGTTGGATGGGAGTCGGTTTGCAGCACTAGCGGCCCCCAGAAGAATGGTCATTCTTTTTGAACTACCAGATGCACAGGAATAGTGCTCTTAAATCCTTCAGGAATTGGATGGATTAGTAGGACCATAGGCCTATCCCCGGAGAGGGTTAGCTGATACAGTGGGGAGCTGAGCACAACAAGGTCAGTGATTTGTGCCAGGGAGAGCAAAGGGTGATGCCACGATATAAGATTACGATGTAGAGGCACGATGGGGGCGTCTACATGTCTGCGATGAGAAAGGAGTTGCCTTCTTTGCAAGGACCAGCCTGACCTCAAAGTTATTTGCTGAGTTCATGTTGACGACCAGATGCACATCACATGGTGGGCTTTTGGGGCCTGGGATCTCCTCACCCAAAATAAAGGGGACGTTGGAACAAAAAATATAGCCATTTTTGCAATTATTTTTATTGTTGGTGACTTGTTGCTGTAGATAGCCGAGACCGCGGGAAGGCCTGTTGTGGTGTATTATATAAATATTGAGAGGAGTGAGCGGGTGTGTATGTGTGTTTGGAGGTGTGTGAACAGAGGGCAGGGGAGTGAGCATTGAGGGTAGGGGTATTGGGAAAGGGTTTCTTGGTTGTTCGGTGGGGACGAGGGTGTTGAGGGCATTATAAAAAAGTGAGGGTGGTGGCTCTAATGAAGCTGGACACTCTGTTGGAATATATGTGGATAGCCCTTCCTTTGTATCGAGCAAAGGTTCTTAAGTATCATAAGGAATGGCTCGCAGAACCAAAGGTGGAATGTATAAACCATGGCCGGAAACAAGGGATGAATAACATGGATAAACTAAGTCACATGTGCACATTATTGGCGACTAAATATAATGGTAGAAAATTGAAAAACAGAAAGGACATTTTTGAATTATGGAAAATGGTGGAAGATTTAGATGATGGGGCTACTGAATTTCTTAAAATGACAACTGAGATAGTAAGTTTGTGTGCCCCAAAAACAAGTATAACCCACTGTCCCAAGTGACCCCGCTCCCCCATTGAGATCGCCCAGTGTCCCCAGTAGGATGTTTTCCTACTCGCGCCACCTCAGGATAGAAGAATCCCACATATGTTCTGCTGCCTACTACGGCTCTGCTGACCCCTACGCCATCTCAATATCAGAATCTCCCTAACTCCATGGCGTCAGCCGCAACTTGGGGTAAAAAAAACATAAAAAATACTGATGCAAAGCAGCAGGAGTTAGTAGATGCTTTAAAGAAAGTGAAAGGTGAACTTGCACTGATAAAATTGGATAGGAGAGACAGGCATTGCGCATCAGTTGGAATGGATGAATGGGGAGGGCGGGAGATATATTGTTTTGAATAGATAGTACAGCTGTCAAGGATGTACACATAGAACACGACAGAGAAGAAAGGAGGAGGCAACAGGAGAGTTTGGATTATGGTGTCGTACTATCGAATAAAGGGTATGATCGTACAAGAGAGGGACAGAAAGAGTGGGACACAATAGATGAGTTGGAAGAGGAGCAACAACCACCTGTCATTCCCCTGCGAGTGGAAAGCTTATGGGGACCTAGAAACAGGTAAGCCTGCATGGCAGTGGCTAGGAGATCGGGGGCAGGAAAAAGGAAGGTGGGAAATATGGTAGGAGCGCAATTTCCATTGTTACACAAGGGACCAGAGAGGACACAGTATATACCCTGGGCTCACATGGATAAAAACAAATCTCATAAAGGCACTCCCATCACTTGCTGCTGGGGCAGGCAAGTGGATATATGCTTTTGAAAAACAAACAACTAGTACAACTTTGGCTGTAGGGGACTTGAAAAGTTTGTGTGTTTCGATACTGGGAGATGAGGCCAACAATATATGGGTTTAGGGTGGGTGCCTTAGTGTAAAGTTGGGTGATGACAGCCATGAGGGGCCACACTTTAACAATATTAGACCTCAGGTGTGGGCGGCGTTGCGACGCACATATCCAGATACACCCGATCTTCAATTGATTATGCAAAGAACAATGCGGGACGATGAGGATCCCGCTCAGTATATCTTGCAAATCCAGGAAACGTGGAGGGTAGAAACAGGAGACTCTTGGGACTGGGCAATCCAGTGGTTTTACTTTGTTGTGAAAAGGGGACTTTCAAAAGAGATACAGCAAGTGCTTGACAAGATAGTGGGGGTCGAAACAAAGGGGTGGGCAGACATTCATCTTTTATTATCCACCATTGTAAACGGATGAAAGAAAAGGAAAATGAAGTGGTACAGTGAGTGCAAGCAGAGGAAGCAAAACTGGTTCTAAAGAAGTTAGCAAAGGTTGCATTGGAAGGAACTGTAGGGATGCTGCAGACGGAAGGACCAGCAGAGTTTAGGGCAGTCCAGGGTGATGTGCGACTGGGACCATGGTGGGGAGGTGAAAACAAGTAGGCAGGTGGGTACCAGCCTCAGTACCAGGGGAAATTTCCGGTGGGGGATTCCGCGAGGAAGAGAGGGTTTTCCAGGACCCCGGGAGGGTGAGGAGGTTTTGGAGGTATGGGCTCTCAGGGTGAGGGAGGGGGCCAGTGCTGGACATGCAGACAAATGTGTCACAATTCCAGAGAGTGCAGAAGTAAGCAATCAGTTTTATACCGCCAGCAGCAAATGTACCCTTATTACCAGGGAAGTCCAGTCCTGTAACCTCAGTCATATGGTCCACTACCACCAGCAGTTTCTTATGGTGTGCGAGTGCCTGTTGCCCCGCCTGCTCCCCCACCACCCTTGTTTCTGCAGTTGTCAGCTCCAGGCTCTAGTGACATGCCACTGTATGCAGTGCATCAGGGACAACAGCAGGGCCCTCAGATACCGAACAGCGATGCTGTACCGAATGGCAGAGTGACGCATTACCAAGAGCCTACAGTGGTTGGCGGTTATCTATTTGTTTTTCCAAGGACAAACACATACCCAGATTACGACAGCCCACAGAGAGTCTTAGGGTGTCCGCTCCTATCGGTCACTGCCGACCCAAAAGAGGAACCCTTATTTGGAATGAAGGTAGGAAATAAACCGTTCATTTTCATGGTTGACACAGGTACGATGAAATCATGCATCAGCAAGGGAGGATTCCCTTTGTCAGGTGATGTTATGGATATGCAGGGCTTCTCTGGGGCAATTCAATCGGTTCCCTTCATGAAAAAATTACCCATCAAGGTGGGCGGCTAGGAAGTGTGGGCCTTGTTGCAGTTTTCTACTGCAATCCTGTTCAATTTACTGGGAAGAGATATCTTGAGTAAGCTCAACATGACTATTTCATTCACAGAAAAGGGCATGGTGTGTTCGACACCCGGTATGTGTTCTGTGAGCGCGATGTTGACTTAACATTCATTGGGTATTGAATCTGCAGCGAGGGGGATACCAGTATCCCTTGATCTGTTCATATACGGCATCACAATACTGCCCAGTACAATAGCACAGGTGGCCAATCGATAATGGCGTGTGCCCTCTGAATTTTTGTTTCAGCCCACCCAACCCCAGCAGGTAGTTGCAGGGACAATTATCATGCTTCACATAGAAGGAGTTCTGGTGTCAAAAGACAGAATTGTGTTGATTGCAGTTGACTCAGACAATGTGGAGTGGCATACTGTTTTGTGCACCGATCCCACAATACAGATTAAAAATGATTCAGACGGGGACCTTTTTGAGAGTTAAGAAAATGAGGGGGAGATAATATATGCGGTATCACATGGTATCCAGTTAATATGTCAAAATTAAAATGTCGAATGACAAAAATGTTTTAAAAAAATACCGAAAAAAAATCACATTTTTTTTAAATAACATTTTTTTTGGGTTTCGCGAGTAAAAAAAGGGTTTAATAAAAAAAAGGGGGTTTGGGGGAGAACCCCCCATTTCAAACAAAAATTGACAAAAAATAGACATTCGACATTTTTTTTTCAGTATTATTTTTTTGACATTTTTGCATTTGAAATTATGAATTTCTAAATATTAACTATAAACCAATATATGCAGTATGTGTCCCGTGTGAGAAAATGATCCAGTAAAGACATATGGCTTGTTCCATGTCTCTGGTAGGGATTGCCCCCTCATTTGCTTCAGAAGATCTGTCTCAGGTACCTGATACGTTATGGACAAGTAATCTGCACGATGTAGGGCTTTTGTGGAGCGCTGCACCAGTGCGCATTACATTGAAACCTGGCGCTGTCTTGCCCAGAGTGAAACTGTATCCCCTATCAAAGCAGCGGCAGAAGGGATTCATGACACCATTATGGCACTCTTGCATCAGGGCATTATAGTACCAACTAACTCCCTGTATAACACAGCTATCTATCCAGTGACGAAATCAAAGGGGGCTAGTTGGAGAATGATTCAGGATCTGCGCACCCTCAATGATGTGGTGCTGGCAGAGTTTATGGTGGTTCCACGATATTGTGTAATATAACTGTTGAGCAACCCATTGTACTGTGGTGGATTTGAAAAATGCTTTTTTCTCAGAGCCCTTGCATCCAGACTCACAGTATCTCACAGCGTTTACGTTTGCTGCGTGCTGATTCAAGCATACTCGGCTATCCTAAGGGTACTGTGAATCCCAGATTATTTTTAATATGGTTCTTCATGAAGACCAGGGAAAAATTGACATAGCTAGTATGATAATTCAGTATGAGGACGGCCTGTTGGTATGTAGCATCACTGAACAACAGTCTAAGGAGGATTCCATTGCTTTGTTACAACTGTTGGCTCACAAAGGATACAAGGTTGACAGAGGTAAACTGCAGTACTGTCAGTGTGAGGTGTTGTACTTGGGCCAATCAATATCAGTAAATGGGAAGAAAGTGATTCCAGAATGTGCAGCAGCAGTGCATGCTACCCCCAGCCAGTGACAGTTAAGGATATGCAAACATTTCTTGGGCTATGTAATTATTGCAGATCGAGGATCTTTGATTGCACATCCTGCACTCAACTCTTACTTCAAGTGCTCCAGGAAGCACATCGAACCAAAAACACAATCGCTTGGACTGACGAGATAGTCAAAAGTTTCCAGGAGCTGAAAAAATGTTATTTCTACAGCTCCTGTCCTGGCAACTCCTGACTACACTACACTATGGAGTTTTATCTTTTTTCCCATTTTGACGGTCAACTGATGACCGCAGTATTGACGCAACAAAGAACCCTGGGTCAACCCTCTAGCCTATTACAGTGATATGTTAGATTTTGTTATGCAAGGACAGTTCCGTTGCGAACAAGCGTTAGCTGCTGCTGCATTTGCCAATGAGAAGTCTGCAATTATTCTCCTGATTTTAGGGAGAACCATGGTATGGAGACTGCCCTTCTGGACCTTAAGTCCAGACTTCTCTGCATTGTGGACAATGGACAAACAGCCCTCCTGATGTTGCTTGACCTCTCTGCTGCCATCGACCTAGTAGTTCATACCCTACTCCTCGATCGGCTAAGAAAGATGGCAATGTTCTCGGGCTCAGTGACCCGCTGGGTCCAATCATTCCTGACCAATCACTGGTGTAGAGTCAGCAGCACCTCGGCTGATGTGATCACAACCCTACTTACACATGGGGTACCACAAAGGGCCTGCTTGTCCCCCACCTTTTACAATATTTTTACTGTCCGATTTCTCGACTTCCTGGAGGAAAATAAAATCAATTTCACCAATTACGTAGATGACACTCAATGGGCCTAATTCACAGAAGTGTTTTATAATGGCAAAACCCCATTGGAAAATGCTCTGTGAATCAGGGGCCAATTTGTCATCCTATCTCAGGTAATCATATAGAGGATCGGAAAATCATCAACCAGATATATGGAGTGATCCAATGCTGTATGTATGACAATGGACTGGCATTGAATACCGGAAAAAATGAACTTATGGTGGTAGGTACCTTGGCCAAAACCCAGAAAATGGGGCTGGAATATGTCCAGTTCCGTATTGACGGTTGTGATATAGACACTAAGAGTAAAGTAAAAGTGTTAGGAGTCAATTCTGACCACAACCTTAATTTGAAGGCAAAGGTCGGGAGCATAGTATCATCAACCTAATATCCCATTAAACTTCTGATGCAAGCATGCCAGTTTATATCTAGAGCAAATTGTAAGACACTTGCTAGAGCCCTAATTGGCTCGCGGCTTGATTATTGTGGCAGCTTGCTTACAAGCCTGGCTAAAACCGAGATAGGTCACCTTCAAGTAATTCAGAACAATGCGGTCAGTATCAAAAATGTGTCGGATGCCAGAAGGAGCTTACACTGGCTTCCGTTAGAGGCTAGAATTGCATTTCACCTTCTGGTGATAACTCTGAAATGCCTGACAGGTTCCTCACTTTTATACCTGAGTGAAGTGTTAGAGATTAAGCTAAATACATGTAATCTCAGATCTAACAATACCAATCAACCGAGAGTCCCAATATACAGACTGTCAAGGTAAAGAAAGGAGCATTCTTTGCAGCAGCCCCTGTGGCATGGAATGCTATACCCCCAGATATGAGGAAGGACAAATCTACAGCTGTGTTCAGAAAGAGACTTAAGACTCTCCTTTTCAGAGAAAGAGGATAGATTTACCTTTGACCTTTGCTTGCGAATACCTTCCTGAAATCATTCTGTTGTCCCATTGATCTCCTATCTTTATATTTGTTCTTGTGGTGCGCCCTTAAGCCTCCGAGTCAGTGGTGTGAGATATAAGTGGTCGAACATGTCGTCTTTGCAATTCTAGAAAGGTCCAAATCCACATTGACCACACAAAGACCCTCTGCTTATGAAGTGATTCTTTCAAGCCCATCCTTTGACATTGGTCATTGTAAGACTACGGCCTTGAAAGACATTGCAACAGATGGCTATACCGCTCACTCCCAGCATGCCGAAAGACGCTGTTGTGGGAGACCTTTTGGTGGACTTGCTGTTTTAATTAAAAATAACTTGCAAGTTTCTTCTCATGTGATTTCGTCCTTATCACACTTTCTTGTTATTGAACTTTCCTTACTCACTAACCCGCCGCAAACTATTTTGATTATCTCGCTTTATTAGAACCGAGTTTCCTGCCCGATTGAGACCATAATTGATAAGCTCAATGCGTTACTTAGTGATGCTGTTCTTTGTAATCCTACTCTAGAAATCATCATTGGAGGCAATTTCAATTCTTCTCTGCATACTTCATATAATCTAAACTCTCACTTTTTGCAATTACATTTAAGAGGACTTTCATGGGTCCACTTTTTTTGAAGACTGGGATCTTCAAATTATTCTACCAGACAAACATTCTTCTGCCTTTACTTGGCGGAGAGGTTCTCGTAGATCCTATATTGACTACATTTTACTATCATCCCGTCGAGCTATGAAAACAGGCCCACTTACTATAGTACACAGGGTTTAGTGATCATCTTCAGCTAGACTGCACATTATTCATTCCCAGTCCCACATTTATGGTAGATTCTATTCTTACCTTAGCAGTCATTGATAGACAGTTGCCCTCGGTTAAATGGCATCCCAGTACCTGTAGGAACCTTAATAGATTGGTTAGCCATGATCTAGTGACGTCTAATAATATTTTCGATGAAGGTCTTAACAATAAAGAAATCGACACTAGGAATCGAAATATGATTCGTAAACATCTTTCGGACTTAGCCAGGCAGGATGCATCTAATACGCAAGTAATCCATGCGAATCACTTTAATAATCGCATTAATGTATTGAAAAAAAACAATAACCGTTCATTAAGAGAATTAAAAGGCTCTATCAATTACTCAGACACAAAAAAAACGAATTCTCTTAAAATAAAAAAACAACATAAAGAAATTAGATTTGAAGTCCATCTGAACGACAATCAAAACATGCTCAAGTTGATCTGTAAAAAAAACACAAGAAAAATGTGGGCTTTGTTAAGAAATCCCACTGGGAAGCCGAAACGAGAGTTTAAAACAACAATTTCAGGTATCACTTGGTCATTATATTATAGAGCTAAATAGACTCTTCCGCACGGTTTTTGTAAATTCAATGCCCATGAATACTCAAAGTTTATTCTGCCGGCTTGTCCATGGCAAACCAAAGTCATTCTCAATGCTTTAACCAGGCTCAGATTTTCCAGGGCGGCAGGGCCTGATGGACTTCCTCCTTGCGTTCTAAAGGATGATCCACACTTCTGGGCTCCAATTCGTAAAAGGTGCTATGACATTATATTTCAAACTAGGCAAATCACTAGCTCATGGTTAACATCTATCATCATCCCATTGTACAAAAAAGCTCCAATGGATTTGCCATCCATTACAGACCTATAGCAATAATAGACGTCGCTGCAAAACTTTTTGCTTCACTAATACTCCAAGATCTAAATCATCACATTCTTGTGCACAGAATCCTCTCACATTACCAAACTGGATTCAGAAAATCGATGAGTACTCAACTAAATGCAACCATACTTGCACATGTGCTGGCATCTTCACAACAATCTATAAACTGACCCATATATATGGCATTTTTAGATATTTTCTCTGCTTTTGATAGCGTTATTAGAAGTCTGCTTTGGGCCAGAATGCAAAAATATGGCATACCGCATCATCTTATTGCCCTTCTCGCCCTTTTACATCATAACACAAACTATCAAATTCGAATTGATCAGACTGGCTCATTAACCAAGATAATTCCTACTGACATTAGGAGTTAAACAAGGTTGTAACTCAGCGTCTGTACTGTTCAATCTCTATTTGGCTGAAGTCGACGCCCTATGGCTCAATCACCACACTTTTCCGGCAAAACTAGGCGAGCTACGCTTAAACTGGTTTGCTTTTGCGGACAATGTGATAGTCTTTGACCGCACACAAAATTGTCATTTTTGCTGGGCTCTGTACACAACATAATTTGCTCATTAATGCTGAGAAAACTAACATTTTTGTATTCTCAAACAAAAAAAAGAGGTGTTGTCTATAGATGGATCAAAGGGGGCACACCCATTGAATGCAAGTCGGGTATAACATATCTGGGTTACAATCTATACATCTCTAATTCCTTGACGAAATGGTATAACTTTGTAACTATTAAAGCAGCCCGGTTAATAGCACAAATGAGAATCATCTACATCAAACTTTGCAAATTTTTCTTGATTCCCCTGATAGACTTCTACCTACTTAAAGTGGAGTCCATTCTTTTGTACGGACTAGATCTTTGCATCTTGAATATAGATAAGCATCTAAACAAGATTCAAGGATCAATCTGGAAAACGGTAATACATCTCCCCAAAAGTTCACCTAATGTTTGCATAAATCACGAGTTGGGCATTTCATCACTTGCTATGTGGTTGCAATGGCGCAGATTTAGTTACTATGGTAAAATGATACAAGCACCAACTAATTCCCTTTATGAGGACTTGTCTAACATGATGACTAAGGCCCCTCCAATTTCCATGGCCAAATTCAAAGAACAAATGATAGCTATATTGGCCATGTTGCGGGTCTCTGAACACGATCTGGTATTACGGCCTGGAGTTGTGAAGAAAAAACTTTTTCAATTAGATTGGGCTTGCATTTCAGACCAACTAGCTAATTACTCTCAATTAGTGGGATATGCCAAATTTAGGCATAAGCTCACCCCTAGGCTTTCTTACCTCAAACTTTGTCCCAGTGATCAAGTTAGACAAGTCTTTATGAGGTTCGGATTAAATCTTTTTTGTACCAAAGAACATACCAAGTACTAGTCAATTCCAGCTGCTACATCACTTGATCTACCCTGTCCCTTTGGCCATAGGCTGAATGAAACAGAAACGCTAAAACATCTAACTCTTTATTGTGACACCTTTGAAAACCAACATCTGCGCCATCTGAGTCATTTTATGCTGCCCTGTGACCACCCCTGCTGGAACAGAAGACTACCGACTGGGATACCATCGCTCCACAGCCCAGCCCCAGGACCCAGTTGCCCACCCACACCTGCCTCTGGGGTTACCATGTCGGACACAACACCATCTGGCACCACTGGCAACCCCCAGCCAGAGAGGCAGAGCGCCACCAGCTTCAGTGCCAGGGAAGTTGGTGTCCTGGTGAAGCAAGTCCTGGGGCAGTATGATGCCCTCTTTGGAAGTTTGCGTGCCGACAATGAAGGATGGAAGAGGATCTGGATGGGCCTCGTGACTGCCATCAACGAGGAGGGGGTGGCAGTCCCCGAGATCAAAAATGTCCGGAAGCACTGGGAGGACTTCAGGTCCAGGACCCTCAACAAGGCTCGGCGCCTCTTGAAGGCAGCGGATGCCAAGGGGTGCCGGGTCCACCTGACCGACAACCAAATGAGGGTCCTGGAATGCATACGCCCAACGCTCCATGTCCAGGTCCTTGAGAGGCAGACCCGTCTGGAGTCGAGCGGTAAGTGTACATGCATACTGATTGGACGCTGTGCGTGTTGTGGTTTGCCAGTAGTGTGCAGGTTGCACATATGTCTTTGTAGGGACATGTATGGCTGCGTGTGTACAGGGACATGAACCTGCCACATGTGATTCCTCTCAAGTGTAAGACACATCGATGGTGTATGTGTTGGTAAGCATGCGGTGCAAATGTATGTGTGGGTGCTCACATGTAATGAATTATGAGTATGTACTGTGGCATGGTTGTGGTGTCACACATGGATGCTGGTTCATGCTGCATGTATCTGCACTATGCACATATGCATCTGGGTGTATTTGACAAGTGTGCAACTGTGATGCAACATGGATGCATGTGACACAGGCATGTAGAAGGCTGAATGCGAGATGTGACATGGATGTCAATCTCATCACTGCGACAGTTGGTGGAGATGTACACATGCATGTAAGTTTGGTGGCGTGTGTGCATGTGTTGTGCACTGCCCGTGATTCATGTGACGTCAGGCTCACCTTCGGCTGCTCATGCTGTTGTTTGTGTATGGATGGTGCTGCCTGTTGCAATATTCCTGTTGATTTGCTCATGTGTGTGAGTTGAAATGACATGTCTGTTGGGGAGTGTGATGCCATGTCTGTAGTTTTACACTGCCACTCATGTACAATTGTCATGTGTGTATCAGTTCATTGTACATTGCCCTGATGCCTGTGTTCTATCTCTCCCTGTCTGCAGCGTCAACTGATGAAGAGGGTGTAGAGGGTGCTGTGGAGCAAAGCGGCAGGAATCGCACCACCAGCCGGAGACGCAAGGCCCAACTCCCCTCCCACGTTGTCATCTCGTAGGGGAGTGAGGAGTCTGGTGCCGCATCCCAGGCCGCAGCTGCCGAGGGTAGGTCCAAGAGGCGGAGGTCAGAGGTGGACTCCTCGGCAGCAGAAGGGGCAGCTGAGACCCCACAAGGTCCGACGGAGGAAGATGGCATGGAGTCATCCAGGTTGGTGGGGGTTTGGTGGAGGAGGAGGCCGTGGAAGGGACAAACACGGGGTCTGGAGGTGGGGATTCCACTCTTGCTAGTTGTGCAGTGCAGGGGCAGGGACAGGAGGCAGCACAGGCCGCCGCGGAGGTGCCTGTGTGTAATCCTGTCCCCGATCCTGTGACTGCATCATCCTGCACCAGCAGGGATGCCCACGCCCAGACCCGTTTTCAGGGAGGGGATGAGCGCACAACAACTGGTCTTCCTCTCCATGCGGACGTGGCAATACGGGACCGGGTTGAGCCTGTCCTGGCTGGAATGGCTTTGCGTCAACAGGGCATGCAAGGTGACCTGCAGTGTTTTTGCGAAGACACTGCACGTCATCTCGGATGCCTCGTTGACCTTGTTGACCTACTGGGACGGGTCACCAGGGCTGGATTCCTCCGTATGCTGGACCTTATTCCGACCCCCTCCTCACCTGAACCCCCTATGTGCCAGTCGTCCTCCATGCCATCTTCCCACCCATGTATCACCTGGGTACCCTGTGGAGCTGCCTCTGACCCAGCAGCCAGGCTGGTGGAGGACACATCCCTGCCACAGTCGGGAGTCGGACGTGCACCCCAGCCGGAGGAGGACGTGCAGGCAGCAAGAGCCAGGGCACAGGCACAGCAGCAGCAGCAAGGTGGGAGCGATGATGGCCATAAATGAGGAGCGGCGGCGGGCGGAAGAGGCACGGCTCAAAATGGTCACGGCGGAGAACTCCATGCGGAGGGCGCTGAAGCGGGCCGAGTGCCTCGAGGCAATTCGAATGGAGTTCGAGTTGAACATGGCATCGTCCCTGCAAACCCTCAGGGCCATGGAAGAGGACTGCCTCCAGGACATAGAGCAGGAGTTTGATGATGCCCATGCCCGGGAAATCGGAAAGTGAGCCGTCGGACTAGCCTGCCGCCATTGTATATAGTTTTTAGTGTTAGGTTTCATTTTCGTTTTGCTTTATTTTGGGGTGATTGGACTATGCCCCACACTTTTGTATATAGTTATTTCTTAGGTAGTTAGTTTGTTTGATGGGTTTCATTTCTTTCATTGGGCTCATGGACCCTTTGAACATTCATTGTACATAGTTGAACATTGGATTTGTGGGAACTTATTTTTTTTAAATCACCATGGATCACTGGATTTTACATTTTACGTTTCCTTTGGATTTGCTTTGGTGGACGGAGAGTTTGAACAAATATCCTTTTGGATTTCTTTGGATTGGTTCTACATTTCATTTTAGTATGTTTTGGACATGCATTTCATTTCATGTTTGACATTTATTATGGTTTCTTTTTATTACAATCTTTTTGTTCATAATACATTTTCATATTTTACTTCCATGTGTGGTATTTGCTCATTGGGTTCATGCATGTCACAATGTGGGTTTACACAATCAATGACACCCAGTGTGTGTGTGTGACGGACATGTGTGGATGTACATGGTTGACTTTTGGTTTGTGTCATGAGATAGGCATGTCAGTGGGGGGTTGATTGGGAAATTCATTGCATCTCAAGACTGGGGTGGCGTGGTGTGGGATTTTGGTGGACATGAGAGCCATGATTGTGCATTTTTAGGACGTTTTGGGGGACATGAGTCGGGGCCTGCTGGCATGTGCCCGTCAATGCTGGGTGGATGGGGGTGGTGGGGAACATGAGTCGGGGCCAGTCCCTCAATGCTGGATGGATGGGGGTGGTGGGGAACATGAGTCGGGGCCTGACCCTCAATGCTGGGTGGATGGGGGTGCTGGGGAACATGAGTCGGGGCCTGCTGGCAGGTGCCTGTCAATGCTGGGTGGATGGGGGTGCTGGGGGATATGAGTCGGGGCCTGACCCTCGATGCCGGGTGGATGGGGGTGCTGGGGAACATGAGTCGTGGCATGCTGGCAGGTGCCCGTCAATGCTGGGTGGATGGGGGTGCTGGGGGACATGAGTCGGGCCTGACCCTCAATGCTGGGTGGATGGGGGTGCTGGGGAACATGAGTCGGGGCCTGACCCTCAATGCTAGTTGGATAGGGGTGCTGGGGAACATGAGTCAAAGCCTGATCCCTCAATGCTGGGTGGATGGGGGTGCTGGGGAACATGAGTCTGGCCTTAACCTCAATGATGGGTGGATGGGGGTGCTGCGACACATGAGTTGGGGCCTGCTGGAAGGTGCCCGTCAATGCTGGGTGGATGGGGGTGCTAGGGGACATGTGTCGGGGCCTGACCCTCAATGCTGGGTGGATGGATGTGCTGGGGAACATGAGTCGGGCCTGACCCTCAATGCTGGGTGGATGGGGGTGCTGGGGAACATGAGTCGGGCCTGACCCTAAATGCTGGGTGGATGGGGGTGCTGGGGGACATGATTCAGAGCCTGCTGGAAGGTGCCCGTCGATGCTGGGTGGATGGGGGTGCTGGGGGACATGAGTCGGGGCCTGACCCTCAATGCTGGGTGGATGGAGGTGCTGGGGAACATGAGTCGGGCCTGACCCTCAATGCTGGGTGGATGGGGGTGCTGGGGAACATGAGTCGGGGCCTGCTGGCAGGTGCCCATCAATGCTAGATGGATGAGGGTGCTGGAGAACATGATTTGGGGCCTGACCCTCAATGCTGGGTGGATGGGGGTGCTGGGGGACATGAGTCGGGGCCTGTCCCTCAATGCTGGGTGGATGGGGGTGCTGGGGAACATGAGTCGGGGCCTGCTGGCAAGTGCCCGTCAATGCTGGGTGGATGGGGGTGCTGGGGAACATGAGTCGGCCCTGACCCTCAATGCTGGGTGGATGGGGTTGCTGGGGGAAATGAGTCGGGGCCTGCTGGCAGGTGCCAGTCAATGCTGGGTGGATGGGGGTGCTGGGGGACATGAGTCGGGCTTGACCCTCAATGCTGGGTGGATGGGGGTGCTGGGGAACATGAGCCAGGGCCTGCTGGAAGGTGCCCGTCGTTGCTGAGTGGATAGGGGTGCTGGGGGACATGAGTCGGGCCTGTCCCTCAATGCTGGGTGGATGGGGTGCTGGGGAACATGAGTCGGGGCCTGACCCTCAATGCTGGGTGGATGGGGGTGCTGGGGAACATGAGTCAGGGCCTGACCCTCAATGCTGGGTGCATGGGGGTGCTGGGGAACATGAGTCAGGGCTTGACTCTCAATGCTGGGTGGATGGGGGTGCTGGGGAACATGAATCGGGGCCTGACCCTCAATGCTGGGTGGATGGGGCTCCTGGGGGACATGAGTCGGGGCCTGCTGGCAGGTGTCCGTCGATGCTGGGTGGATGGCGGTGCTGGGGGACATGAGTCGGGCCTGACCCTCAATGCTGGGTGGATGGGGGTGCTGGGGAACATGAGTCGGGCCCTGACCCTCAATGCTAGGTGGATGGGGGTGCTGGGGAACATGAGTCAGGGCCTGCTGGCAGGTGCCCGTCAATGCTGGGTGGATGGTGGTGCTGGGGAACATGAGTCAGGGCCTGACCCTCAATGCTGGATGGATGGGGGTGCTGTGGGACATGAGTTGGGGCCTGACCCTCAATGCTGGGTGGATGGGGGTACTGGGGGACATGAGTCGGGGCCTGACCCTCAATGCTGGGTGGATGGGGGTGCTGGGGAACATGAGTCGGGGCCTTACCCTCAATGCTGGGTGGATGGAGGTGCTGGGGAACATGAGTCGGGGCCTGCTGACAGGTGCCCGTCAATGCTGGGTGGATAGGGGTCCTGGGAAACATGAGTCAGGGCGTGCTGGCCAGTGCCTGTCAATGCTGGGTGGATGGGGGTGCTGGGGAACATGAGTCGGGGCCTGACCCTCAATGCTGGGTGGATGGGGGTGCTGGGGAACATGAGTTGGGGCCTGCTGGCAGGTGCCTGTCAATGCTGGGTGGATGGGGGTTCTGGGGGACATGAGTTGGGCCTGTCCCTCAATGCTGGGTGGATGGGGTGCTGGGGAACATGAGTCGGGGCCTGACCCTCAATGCTGGGTGGATGGGGGTGCTGGGGAACATAAGTCAGTGCCTGATCCTCATTGCTGGGTACATGGGGGTGCTGGGGAACATGAGTCAGGGCCTGACTCTCAATGCTGGGTGGATGGGGGTGCTGGGGAACATGAGTCGGGGCCTGACCCTCAATGCTGGGTGGATGGGGCTCCTGGGGGACATGAGTCGGGGCCTGCTGGCAGGCGCCCGTCAATGCTGGGTGGATGGTGGTGCTGGGGAACATGAGTCAGGGCCTGACCCTCAATGCTGGATGGATGGGGGTGCTGGGGGACATGAGTTGGGGCCTGACCCTGAATGCTGGTTGAATGGGGGTGCTGGGGAACATGAGTCGGGTCCTGCTGGCAGGTGCCCGTCAATGCTGGGTAGATGGGGGTGCTGGGGAAAATTAGTTGGGGCCTGACCCTCAATGCTGGGTGGATGGGGGTACTGGCGGACATGAGTCGGGCCTGACCCTCAATGCTGGGTGGATGGGGTGATGGGGAACATGAGTCGGGGCCTTACCCTCAATGCTGGGTGGATGGAGGTGCTGGGGAACATGAGTCGGGGCCTGCTGGCAGGTGCCCGTCAATGCTGGGTGGATAGGGGTCCTGGGAAACATGAGTCGGGGCCTGACCCTCAATGCTGGATGGATGGGGTGCTGGGGAACATGAGACGGGGACTGCTGGCCAGTGCCTGTCAATGCTGGGTGGATGGGGGTGCTGGGGAACATGAGTCGGGGCCTGACCCTCAATGCTGGGTGGATGGGGGTGCTGGGGAACATGAGTCGGGGCCTGCTGGCAGGTGCCCGTCAATGCTGGGTGGATGGGGGTGCTGGGGGACATGAGTCGGGCCTGACCCTCAATGCTGGGTGGATGGGGGTGCTGGGGAACATGAGTCAGGGCGTGCTGGCAGGTGCCCGTCGATGCTGGGTGGATGGGGGTGCTGAGGGACATGAGTCGGGCTTGTCCCTCAATGCTGGGTGGATGGGGTGCTGGGGAACATGAGTCGGGGCCTGACCCTCAATGCTGGGTGGATGGGGTGCTGGGGAACATGAGTCAGGGCCTGACCCTCAATGCTGGGTGCATAGGGGTGCTGGGGAACATGAGTCAGGGCCTGACTCTCAATGCTGGGTGGATGGGGGTGCTGGGGAACATGAGTCGGGGCCTGCTGGCAGGTGCCCGTCAATGCTGGGTGGATGGGGGTGCTGGGGCACATGAATCCGGGCCTGACCCTCAATGCTGGGTGGATGGGGCTCCTGGGGGACATGAGTCGGGGCCTGCTGGCAGGTGTCCGTCGATGCTGGGTGGATGGGCGTGCTGGGGGACTTGAGTCGGGCCTGACCCTCAATGGCCGGTGGATGGGGGTGCTGGGGAACATGAGTGGGGGCCTGACCCCCAATGCTGGGTGGATGGGGGTGCAGGGGTACATGAGTCGGGGCCTGACTCTCAATGCTGGGTGGATGGGGGTGCTGGGGAACATGAGTCGGGGCCTGACTCTCAATGCTGGGTGGATGGGGGTGCTGGGGAACATGAGTCGGGGCCTGACCCTCAATGCTGGGTGGATGGGGCTCCTGGGGGACATGAGTCGGGGCCTGCTGGCAGATGTCCGTCGATGCTGGGTGGATGGCGGTGCTGGGGACATGAGTCGGGCCTGACCCTCAATGCTGGGTGGATAGGGGTGCTGGGGAACATGAGTCGGGACATGACCCTCAATGCTAGGTGGATGGGGGTGCTGGGGAACATGAGTCAGGGCCTGCTGGCAGGTGCCCGTCAATGCTGGGTGGATGGTGGTGCTGGGGAACATGAGTCAGGGCCTGACCCTCAATGCTGGATGGATGGGGGTGCTGTGGGACATGAGTTTGGGCCTGACCCTCAATGCTGGGTGGATGGGGGTACTGGGGGACATGAGTCGGGGCCTGACCCTCAATGCTGGGTGGATGGGGGTGCTGGGGAACATGAGTCGGGGCTTACCCTCAATGCTGGGTGGATGGAGGTGCTGGGGAACATGAGTCGGGGCCTGCTGGCAGGTGCCCGTCAATGCTGGGTGGATAGGGGTCCTGGGAAACATGAGTCAGGGCGTGCTGGCCAGTGCCTGTCAATGCTGGGTGGATGGGGGTGCTGGGGAACATGAGTCGGGGCCTGACCCTCAATGCTGGGTGGATGGGGGTGCTGGGGAACATGAGTTGGGGCCTGCTGGCAGGTGCCTGTCAATGCTGGGTGGATGGGGATTCGGGGGGACATGAGTCGGGCCTGACCCTCAATGCTAGGTGGATGGGGGTGCTGGGGAACATGAGTCAGGGCCTGCTGGCATGTGCCTGTCAATGCTGGGTGGATAGGGGTGCTGGGGGACATGAGTCGGGCCTGTCCCTCAATGCTGGGTGGATGGGGTGCTGGGGAACATGAGTCGGGGCCTGACCCTCAATGCTGGGTGGATGGGGGAGCTGGGGAACATAAGTCAGGGCCTGACCCTCAATGCTGGGTGCATGGGGGTGCTGGGGAACATGAGTCAGGGCCTGACTCTCAATGCTGTGTGGATGGGGGTGCTGGGGAACATGAGTCGGGGCCTGACCCTCAATGCTGGGTGGATGGGGCTCCTGGGGGACATGAGTCGGGGCCTGCTGGCAGGTGTCCGTCGATGCTGGGTGGATGGGGGTGCTGGGGAACATGAGTCGGGGCCTGACCCTCAATGCTGGGTGGATGGGGGTGCTGGGGAACATGAGTCGGGGCCTGCTGGCAGGCGCCCGTCAATGCTGGGTGGATGGTGGTGCTGGGGAACATGAGTCAGGGCCTGACCCTCAATGCTGGATGGATGGAGGTGCTGGGGGACATGAGTTGGGGCCTGACCCTCAATGCTGGTTGAATGGGGGTGCTGGGGAACATGAGTTGGGACCTGCTGGCAGGTGCCCGTCAATGCTGGGTAGATGGGGGTGCTGGGGAAAATTAGTTGGGGCCTGACCCTCAATGCTGGGTGGATTGGGGTACTGGGGGACATGAGTCGGGGCCTGACCCTCAATGCTGGGTGGATGGGGGTGCTGGGGAACATGAGTCGGGGCCTTACCCTCAATGCTGGGTGGATGGAGGTGCTGGGGAACATGAGTCGGGGCCTGCTGGCAGGTGCCCGTCAATGCTGGGTGGATAGGGGTCCTGGGAAACATGAGTCGGGGCCTGACCCTCAATGCTGGATGGATGGGGGTGCTGGGGAACATGAGACGGGGACTGCTGGCCAGTGCCTGTCAATGCTGGGTGGATGGGGGTGCTGGGGAACATGAGTCGGGGCCTGACCCTCAATGATGGGTGGATGGGGGTGCTGGGGAACATGTGTCAGGGCCTGCTGGCAGGTGCCCGTCAATGCTGGGTGGATGGGGGTGCTGGGGGACATGAGTCGGGCCTGACCCTCAATGCTGGGTGGATGGGGGTGCTGGGGAACATGAGTCAGGGCCTGCTGGCAGGTGCCCGTCGATGCTGGGTGGATGGGGGTGCTGAGGGACATGAGTCGGGCCTGTCCCTCAATGCTGGGTGGATGGGGTGCTGGGGAACATGAGTCACGGCCTGACCCTCAATGCTGGGTGCATAGGGGTGCTGGGGAACATGAGAGAGGGCCTGACTCTCAATGCTGGGTGGATGGGGGTGCTGGGGAACATGAATCAGGGCCTGACCCTCAATGCTGGGTGGATGGGGCTCCTGAGGGACATGAGTCGGGGCCTGCTGGCAGGTGTCCGTCGATGCTGGGTGGATGGGCGTGCTGGGGGACATGAGTCGGGCCTGACCCTCAATGGCGGGTGGATGGGGGTGCTGGGGAACATGAGTCGGGGCCTGACCCTCAATGCTGGGTGGATGGGGCTCCTGGGGGACATGAGTCGGGGCCTGCTGGCAGGTGTCCGTCGATGCTGGGTGGATGGGCGTGCTGGGGGACATGAGTCGGGCCTGACCCTCAATGGCGGGTGGATGGGGGTGCTGGGGAACATGAGTCGGGGCCTGACCCTCAATGCTGGGTGGATGGGGGTGCAGGGGTACATGAGTCGGGGCCTGACCCTCAATGCTGGGTGGATGGGGGTACTGGGGGATATGAGTCGGGGCCTGACCTTCAATGCTGGGTGGATGGGGGTGCTGGGGAACATGAGTAGGGGCCTGCTGGCAGGTGCCCGTCAATGCTGGGTGGATAGGGGTCCTGGGAAACATGAGTCGGGGCCTGACCCTCAATACTGGATGCTGGGGAACATCATTCGGGGTCTGCTGGCCAGTGCCTGTCAATGCTGGGTGGATGGGGGTGCTGGGGAACATGAGTCGGGACCTGACCCTGAATGCTGGGTGGATGGGGGAGCTGGGGGACATGAGTCGGGCCTATCCCTGAATGCTGGGTGGATGGGGTGCTGGGGAACATGAGTCAGGGCCTGACCCTCAATGCTGGGTGCATAGCGGTGCTGGGGAACATGAGTCAGGGCCTGACTCTCAATGCTGAGTGGATAGGGGTGCTGGGGAACATGAGTCGGGGCCTGCTGGCAGGTGCCCGTCAATGCTGGGTGGATAAGGGTGCTGGGGAACATGAATCAGTGCCTGACCCTCAATGCTGGGTGGATGGGGCTCCTGGGGGACATGAGTCAGGGCCTGCTGGCAGGTGTCCATCAATGCTGGATGGATGGGGGTGCTGGGGGACATGAGTCGGGCCTGACCCTCAATGCTGGGTGGATGGGGGTGCTGGGGAACATGAGGCAGGGCCTGACCCTCAATGCTGGGTGGATGGGGTGCAGGGGAACATGAGTCGGGGCCTGACCCTCAATGCTGGGTGGATGGGGGTGCTGGGGAACATGAGTTGGGGCCTGCTGGCAGGTGCCCGTCAATGCTGGGTGGATGGGGGTGCTGGGGAACATGAGTCGGGGCCTGACCCTCAATGCTGGGTGGATGGGGGTACTGGGGATCATGAGTCGGGGCCTAACCCTCAATGCTGGGTGGATGGGGGTGCTGGGGAACATGAGTCGGGGCCTGACCCTCAATGCTGAGTGGATGGGGGTGCTGGGGAACATGAGTCGGGGCCTGCTGGCCAGTGCCTGTCAATGCTGGGTGGATGGGGGTGCTGAGGAACATGTGTCGGGGCCTGACCCTCAATGCTTGGTGGATGGGGGTGCTGGGGAACATGAGTCGGGGCCTGCTGGCAGGTACCCATCGATGCTGGGTGGATGAGGGTGCTGGGGGACATGAGTCGGTCCTGACCCTCAATGCTGGGTGGATGGGGGTGCTGGGAAACATGAGTCGGGCCTGACCCTCAATGCTGGGTGGTTGGGGGTGCTGGGGAACATGAGTCGGGGCCTGCTGGCAGGTGCCTGTCAATGCTGGGTGGATAGAGGTCCTGGGCAACATGAGTCGGGGCCTGACCCTCACTGCTGGGTGGATGGGGGTGCTGGGGAACATGAGTCGGGGCCTGCTGGCAGGTGCCCGTCAATGCTGGGTGGATGGGTGTGTTGGGGAACATGAGTCGGGGCCTGCTGGCCAGTGCCTGTCAATGCTGGGTGGATGGGGGTGCTGGGGAACATGAGTCGGGGCCTGACCCTCAATGCTGGGTGGATGGGGGTGCTGAGGAACATGAGTCAGGGCCTGCTGGCAGGTACCCGTCGATGCTGGGTGGATGGGGTTGCTGGGGGACATGTGTCGGTGCTCACTTCTGTGTGGTGACATGTGGGCTGGCTGGGGGGCTTCGCCAGGGTGGATGGGCTGCCTGTGGGGCATGGCCAGGGGTGCAGTGTGTTCCCCTGTGTTGTGGTCTGCCTGCAGGCCCTGTGGAGGGGGGAGAGGGCACACCTGGGAGGACACACACTAACAATTCATTGGGGCACCCCCGAAATACACATACCCCGCTCGCACAGGGCCAATCACAGGTAAAACTTCCCGCGTACCCCCAAAATACACATACCCCGCTTGCACAAGGCCAATCGCATGTTATTCTCCCCGCGCACCGCCGTAATACACGTAGCCCGCTCGCACAGGGCCAATCGTGTGTGATTCTCCCCGCGCACCCCCGTAATACACGTACCCGCTCGCACAAGGCCAATCTCGGGTGAAACTTCCCGCGCACCCCCGAAATACACATAGCCCGCTCGCACAGGGCCAATCGCGTGTGATTCTCCCACGCACCCTTGTAATACACGTACCCCGCTCGCACAATGCCAATCGCGTGTGATTATCCCTGCGCACCCCCGTAAGACACGTATCCTGCTCACACAAGGCCAATCTCGTATAAAACTTCACGCACACCCCCGAAATACATGTACCCACTCGCACAGGGCCAATCGCGTTTGATTCTCCATGAGCACCCCCATAATACACATACCCCGCTCGCACAAGGCCAATCGTGGGTTAAACTTCCCACGCACCCCCGAAACACACGTAGCCCGCTCGCACAGGGCCAATCGCGGGTAAAACTTCCCGCGCACCCCTGAAATACACGTACCCCGCTCGCATTCGTGGTTGGGGGGCTGTATGCTGCTCCACTGGCCTGTGTGCCATGTATGGGATTTGTGCACTGTTCATGGCGCACGGGGAGGGTTTGGGGGCGTAACTGGCAATGCTGCAAGGTCGCTGCACCACTCTTTGCCACCGCTGGTTATGGAAGTTTTAATCCATGAATACGCTGTGCGCGGAAATGGATTTTGGCGCACAAGGCTGGTGCAGACTGCCACACGCGCACACTGTGCGCCAGCCGCGTGCCTCCGTTGTGCGCTGAATTCTGTGAATTATCCCCTGAATCTTTCGATAAATCCAACTAAGCTATGTGTGTAGATAATCAAGTTACGTTTCTTTTGGCAAACTTCAAGCGTTATTTGTTGTTGCATTATGCTTTGTGGATTGTGATTAACTGAAATATGTATCAGATTTTCTGGGAATTGTAAGTGATTTCAACCCGGCACTCCGCCTAAGTCAATGCCTAGCGTGTGATGCACAGCTGGAACCCTTAATTATATATTTTTGTCTATAAGTTCTTTTATTTCTGAATGATGTACCCTTATATCACGACCCTCTCTTTGAATCTGCCCCGGTCTCACTGAAACAGGAAGCAGGCTGTTTTACAAGGTTAAAAGATGTATTTAATGGATTTGCACATTAAATATATATATATATATATATATATATATATATATATATATATATATATATATATATATATATCACTATTTAATATTTATACAATTATCACCAATGGGGTGATGTTACAATCAACAATCTCTTTAATCAGAAGGAGTATGGATAGGAAAAATAATGCAGCATAGAATAATACTTTGTGTGGGTTCAGTCAAATGCAATGTCACTCTTTCCCCCTGCACGCTCAATCCCCCCCAATATGCAAGATAAAGAGATGAAAGGAGAGAAAACAGGTTTCAGGAATACAAACTCAACAAATACAGTTTCAATCCCAACTTCCCCCAGCAAACTTAGAGAGAAACAGGAATGATTGCAAATGGGTCAAATGCTTTTGAATGTGGCTTTGAATGAATGGTCAAAAATACTGAGAAATGGATTTAATTCACTAAATTGGATTCAAAACTAGTGGGAGACGCGTTGTATGGTATCAGATAAACACTAGCAATGATTATTTAGTCACTAGCAGGTTGAAAACTGAATTCTGAGGTCGGATGCAAAGAACAGCTGTTTTACACATGATGAAATTGAGCCAAACGAAAAAATGTGCGGCAAACTTTTCCACGCGCGAGAAACGTGATTGTGGAAAAACTAGAAGGAATGCAGTTTTGGATTTGTTGGAAAGCTGAGGATGTTAGCTTCAATTTGACACTTAAATCAAATCTCGTTTCTAGCTTACACGGTACGGAAGTTATGAAGGTTTTAGTAGAGGTCATTTTTTCTCAGAAAGAGTCAAGATTTTCAAATGAAAGATGCGCTTTTGAATATGACAAACATGATTTTCTTTACACTAGGGAGTCTATGAAGCCACAAGCTACACGACAGCACAGCCACCAATCCAGTGTCGTCTCCAGATGGTTTCTACCTGCCGAGACGCTTGTCTTTCTTCAGAAAACATATTAGCGCAAAGGTGATTTTAACACTACTACTATCAAAGGACTATTAGGATGAGAGAAAGATTCAGGTAAGACAAAAGATTTTCTACAATGCAGTTCTGGATATGATAGAATGGCTTTGGATAGGATTACTTATGGATAAGATACTTGATGGTGACAATTCTATGCAATAGATACCCACTACTACGGATTGGAATGGACCCGTCAGGGATCTGGTCAAAGATTTCTGGACTGGAATTCTGCTAGCCACCGGACGGGATTCAGGGCGCTCGGGTTCTGCACTCAGCACGGCAGTCTGGACACTGCACGGCACTCTGGACTTGATCTGACAGGTTGGTTCTGGTTCACAGCTATCTGGTTACAGCTCTGCTCTACTGGTTTGGATCTCTGGATTCTGGTGTTCCCCTTGGAGGTCTGGGGTAAAATCTGGCTTCAGGATATTAAAAGGCCAGCTGAGCAGGGTTCAGCTTTGGAATTGGGCCTCTCTGCTTTCAAAGTTCTGGAGTCTTGGATATGGATTTCTCCTCTTGCAAAGGGCTCCGCCAGCAATCAGTTGATGGGTGAATGTGTGTCTTTCTAGGTCCTAAGCTGTCTCTATTTGTGTATTTCCCAAAGAGGTGGGTAGGCTGAATTATACTAGGCACACCCTCTAGGAATCCTATTGGTTAGGGTCTGTCCTCTCCTCTGATTTGAGAAGAACAAATGGTGTCGTGATGATGCTGTATTTTACAATCCAGGGAGAACCTCCCCTTTGTTTCTGCACAGTAAATCTTTTTTTCATATAAAGCATATTTACAATATTACCAACTTGCTAGCAATAACATATTTACATCACAGATTTAGTGGAGCAAGTATTCCTCAGAGTTCCATCTCAGTGAGAGCTTCGGTTCAGTTTTTCACACTTTTGGTTGTGTACCCAATGTCAGATTTGTCCACATTTTTATACATATATGCGCCTGGCATCGGGGCATAATCCTATGAAGTTTCAGATTTTTAGCTTCATCACAATTGCTACAAAATCACAATTTCTGTAGTCATGTCCCTGAACATAGCACAGAGTTCTGAGAAGTTTCAAAATGTGACCAGGATTTTCATGATAACAACACTATATTTTACCAATTTTTACAATTTTGCACAGTTCTCGGTGAGTCTTTTTCAAAAAGATACTTTCTTGTGAGTTAAGGATACACATATCTGTCTGGCCCGCCCCCAAAGTTTTGCTGGGCCAAGAGCAATCCAGGCCTCTCTTCCTGCTGGCAGTAGTTTCTGTTGACACTTGAATTTGCATACACTTTCAGTCCAGGAAGTCTAGTGTCTCTCCCCAGAGAAGCAGACCAAAATCTCCTCCCCCTTCATTAACATCCGACTGAGAGTTCCTGGAGCAGAGAGCAGAAGGAAGGCACCTTTTGTTTGGGGCATGCTGTGGAATTTGCCTTTGAAGTTCTGTGGCTGGCATCAGAGGTTACTTTAAAGTAAATTGTTACATTGTTCTTTGTTGAAATTAAAGTTACAATTTTAAAAACAGGCAAACATATCCCCAAGTTCAGTCTTTTTCAATATAGAGATTAAATAGTGGCAACCTATGTTGCTTTTGATGGCAAGTCACTTCTTTTCAACAGTTTGATTTTAATGTACAAGTTTAAACTGCCAGTGTACTTTAATGCCTGCTTTGATACAGGCGGCCAGCGGTACTGCACCCATATCTGACAAATTTTCCCAGGCAAGCACACTTTTTAATGTGGATATTCTCTGATAGATTCTGCTTTTCCTGACATAGTGCGCTTATATGGATTCCTTAAATAAGGTGATGGTTAACACCCAGTAAGGATGTAGGATCTTTTCTGATGTTTGGGAACCATTATTTTGCAATTTCAACAGCCATGGAAAAACAGTTTTTAGAACACTTCTGGGTTTCCTTGCAATGAAGCACTGCCCTTTCAGGTAGTTCCATTTCCCTCTGTGCGCAGCCCAATGACAGTGTTATGCACCAGCCATGGAAGTTATGGTATAGGTGGAGATACACCTAGCATGGTTGCCTTCTATGTCTAATTAACGGTCTAGCCTCCCACCAAGATGGCGGCCGGAGCGTATATACGAATCACGCACAGCAACAACGGTGCGTTGTATCATCGTTGTATTCTAACTTTGTGCATTGCCCCTTGCTCGTACTACTCTGTTTTACAGAAAGGCCTTACCTCCTTATCCTTGCCTTAGCCTTTCTCTACCCTTCTGCTTTCACTCGTGGTGTTACCCCTCTCAGGTGTATACTCAATAGCGGTTTACTCTGGTAAGTTCACAGGAGTTTCTTTTCTATTTTTCTTCGGTTGTCTGTTCCTTCCTTCACATTTTCTGCTCCCTTCTCGCCTGTCCGATACTCTGTCTGATTCCAGTTCTTCTTTTTCCGCTGCTCTCTTTCACCGCTATAATTATAGTTCTGTGCCGAAGCCCCGGTTAACGCAGCCTCCACGGAGCCGCTGGTCCTAGGCATCTTCTACCTTCTGCGGTGCCGTTAGGATCTTGCGGTTTTCCCAGACAACGTCTGCCTTCTACGGCGTCTTCTGGGTATCAGTACTCTTCAAAAAGTTGCCTGTCTCCTGTGGTGCCTGCTGGAACTTGTAGTTTCTCCATACTACATAACTGGTCTTGTCCTTTGATTGCCTCAAAGTCTTCAGAATATATCCACCTTTAAAGACCTTTTCGCCACAGCGGAATTCACAAATAATAGATCGGATACTCCTTTCTGACAGGAGAGAAGACCTGCTACACAGGGTTTTTTGCCAAACGGCTTTTTCCCTGAAGTTTTGGGACTGGCTCCTGGGGGATCACCGGACTTGGTTCCCATCCGGTCAGGGTGGCCTCCGAGGAGCCACGTCCTTATTTACGTCAAAAGAAGACCAAGGAGAAGACGGAATCGAAAAGGTATCGAAGAAGACAGGATTGGTCGAATTCTACGGGATCCACCGGAGACTCAGGTGAGGAGGAGTTGGGCACAAAGAAAGGGGAAGTTGTTAGTCTTGACAGTATACAACGCCAAGAAAGTACCCAGATGGCTACTCCAGAAGAGATACAGGAGATGTGTAATGCCATCCAAAACCTACGAGTCGATATGCAAGCACTCCAGGCTGAAAACCAAACATTGCGTAACCAAGCCGCAATCAGGGATGAAGGAAGAGGTGAATTACCGGCAATGCCTTTTTCCATGCCCAAGTACGACGGAAACCCAAAGAGCTTAAAGGATTTCCTGGATTCTTGCTTTGTGTACTTTTCTTTTAGAAGAAGAACCTTCGAGTCCGGAAGAGACCGGGTAGGGTTCTTGATTTCCAACCTGACAGGCAATGCCTTAAGATGGGCAACACCTTTGGTGACGGCTGACGATCCGTCAGTGAACGACTATGCCTTATTTGTTCGCAATTTACAGACACGTTTTGAGAGACCAGAGGTCCAGTACTCAACGTATGAGGCACTGTTGGATGTTAGACAAGGGAATCAAGATGTACAATCCTACGTATCTCAATTCCAAGGGTTGGCTACCTTGGCTGGATGGCCGGAAACGGCTCAGCAGACATTATTCTGTAGAGGTCTCCAAGATGAGATAAAGGATGAATTAGCTCGAGTAGCCAGACCAGATACTTTTGCGGAACTAGTAACCTTGGTTCTATGGATCGAATACAGAATTAATGAGAGACGCCATGAGAGGAAGAGAGCACGAGGAGGCCAGCTGAACTATAACCCTCCTTCAATTTCAAGGGAAAGATCCTCCACCGAGGAACCAATGCAGATAGGTGCTACTCGTGGACCTTTGACATCAGACGAAAGAAGACGCAGGCGAGAACTGAACTTATGTATGTACTGTGGTTCTCCCAAACATCAATTGAAGGATTGTACCGAGACTCCTTCCCGACGTTCGGGAAACGCTCAGCCTCGTCCCTCTGCAAGGGAGGTAACGGGGAGAGTAGCACAAGTCCTTGCAACCCCACAGGATCTGGGAAAGGAGTAGAGAACAACAGTCTAATGATTTTCCAAGTATCACTAACCACAACAACTGGAAGTTGTATTTCGGTTCTAGCCATGTTGGACTGCGGAGCAGCAGGCAACTTTATTGACATTACCTGGGCTAAGAACAATATGATCATCCTCCAACCCAAGAAGAAGGCAATACCAGTAGAGGGAGTTGATGGCTGTCCTTTATCCTCTGGACCTATCACCATGGAAACGCTACCCATGCGAGTATCTATGGGTAACCATCACGAAGAGATTACTTTCGATGTGATTAGAGCAGCACACTTTCCTCTCATACTGGGAATACCTTGGTTGAGACTTCACAACCCGTGCATCAACTGGAGTACCAACCGACTGAGTTTCGATTCCGAATTCTGCAGCAAAGACTGTATCAAGGTTCCGTACCCAGAGGTACAATCCGCCAACCTGGTAGTTCAACCTCAGTTGACGATATCAGCTATTCCGATGCAATACAAGGAATACGAGGATGTATTTGAAGATGTCCTGCCTAAACTCCTCCCACCTCATCGCCCTGAGGACTGCAGCATCGAACTGAAGGAAGACGTACCCTTGCCCTTTGGAAGAATGTATCCATTGTCCCAACTGGAACGGACTGCACTTAAGGAATATCTCGAATCCAACCTCAGCAACGGATTGATAAGACGGTCAAAGTCATCAGGCGGTGCATCTTTGTTTTTTGTAGCTAAGAAGGGTACCAAAGAGCTCTGTCCCTGTATCGATTATCGTGGATTGAACAGTATTACTGTTCGGGACAGATACCCTATGCCCCTCATCAGGGATATCCTAGAGGCTGTTAAGGACTCACAAATCTTCACTAAGATTGACTTACGAGGAGCCTATCATTTGCTAATGATACGTCATGGCGATGAATGGAAGACCGCCTTTCGAACACCGTTGGGGTTGTTCGAGTATTGCGTAATGCTTTTTGGTCTTGTTAATGCCCCAGCGGTGTTCCAGAGATTCATGGATCGGGTATTTTCAGACATGCTGAACATATCTGTTGTAGTTTATCTGGATGATATCCTGGTATTCTCCAGCTCACTACATGAACACCGTACCCAGGTTAAAGAGGTTCTTCGCAGGCTAAGAGAGAATGATCTGTTCGCCAAACCTGAGAAGTGTTCATTTGAGGTTACAGAGATACCTTATCTTGGATTCATAATCTCATCTACAGGTATACGGATGGATCCAGATAAGGTTAAGGCCATTCTCAGATGGCCTGATCTATCATCTGTCAAGGAGGTTCAACGCTTTCTCGGTCTGGCAAATTTCTATCGCCGCTTTATACCACATTTCTCTGAGATAGTGCTACCCCTTACCTCACTCCTTAAGAAGGGTGTTCTTTTTTCCTGGAATCCAGCTGTCCAGAAGGCATTTGCCACACTAAAGGAACTGTTTACCACAGCACCTGTTCTAATACAACCCGACCAGTCGAAGCCTTTCATAGTTGAGACTGATGCCTCTGGTGGCGCTCTGGGAGCGGTACTCTTACAGGAAGACAAGGAAGGACAGGAACACCCTATTGCCTACTATTCACGAACGCTTACCATCAGTGAGCGAAATTATTCTGTGCTCGAGCGAGAGTTGTTGGCCATGAGAATGGCTTGTGAAGAGTGGAGACACCTCTTACAAGGAGCAACCAATCCATTCCTCATACTTACCGACCATAGAAATCTAAAGGTTCTTCAGCAAATGGAATGTCATAACTCACGTCATGCTCGCTGGGCCTATTACTTTTCGACTTTTGATTTCCAGATTACTTACATACCAGGTACATTGAACGGAGTGGCTGATGCTCTTTCCAGAAGCTGGCCTGAATCCGGACAGGAAAGGACGGCGTTGGTCAATGTAGAGAAGTTGTTACCCAAACAACGATTCATAGCCATGATCAATCTTTATCTCCAAAAGTTACAGGAGGGTTACAAAACATGCACTAAACAGACACCTACTTCCAAGGATCTACAAGAGATAAAAGGGTTATGGTTCTACAAGTCAGCTCTTTTTCTACCTTCTCCAGAGCTTCAACAACAAGCACTCAGTTTATGTCATGATCTTCCTCTGGCTGGACATAGAGGACAAAAAGCCACACATGAGCTACTTACTCGAAGTTTTTGGTGGCCTTCGGTGAATTCTGACGTCAAGTCATATGTCCGGTCTTGTTCAGTTTGTGCCAGTGCAAAGGTATCTAGGCAGAAACCCATTGGTTTACCACAACAACCCGAGCTTCCCACTCGCCCCTGGGAAAACATCTCTATGGATTTTATTGTGGACCTACCTTCTTCTCAGGGAAGAACAGCAGTAATGGTAATGATTGATTCGTTTTCCAAACAAGCCCATTTCTCTTCTCTGAAAGGAGTACCCTCGGCAGCAGAAACTGCCTCGGTGTTTCTTAGAGATATAGTAAGACTACATGGACTACCTCGAGTGATCATTTCCGATAGGGGCGTACAGTTCACTTCAAAGTTTTGGTCCATACTTTGTAAGGAGCTAGGAATTCATAGAGCCATGTCGTCGGGTTATCACCCGCAGTCAAATGGACAGACGGAGAGACTCAATGCCACTCTTGAAGAGTACCTCCGTTGTTTCTGTAATAAGGAACAGGACGATTGGAATTCCTTGATCCCCATGGCAGAGTTTGTTTACAACAATACTTATCACACCTCTATCGGTATGAGTCCGTTTTTGTGTACTTACGGCTATCACCCTCACTCCTTCCCCAAGATCGGATTTATCGATACCAAGGCACCGTCTGTGGATAAAGCCTTGGCTGAGATCCAACAATTACATACCTCTGCTCTACATACCTTGGAAGAGAGCAGAAAAAACTCCAAGAAGTACGCGGACAAGAAAAGAAGACCAGTCCCTCAATGGGGTCCAGGGTCGTTAGTCTGGCTATCCACCAGGTACTTACCCAGGTGGGCGAGGCTAGGCAAATTCACCCCAAGATATATAGGTCCTTTTCGGATAGAGACTAAGATCAATCCTGTGGCATACAAACTAAAGCTACCTGCTCGTTTCAGTAGAATACACCCAGTATTCCACACTTCCTTGTTGAAAGAACATATTGAGGATCCTTTTCACAGAAGAACTAGGAAGAAGGACATCAAGACGTCTCTGATTCCTGAAGAGTATGAGGTAGCCAGATTGATGGATTCACGTTACAAACAGGGAACATTGCAATATCTGGTCCATTGGAAGGGTTACCCAAATTCCGAAAAGAACTTGGGAACCAAGATTGCATCTACATGCCCCAGAACTAATCAAGAAGTTCCACAGATTGTTTCCCGGTAAGCCGGGAGGGTTCCGGCATAAAAGGGGGCATACTGTTATGCACCAGCCATGGAAGTTATGGTATAGGTGGAGATACACCTAGCATGGTTGCCTTCTATGTCTAATTAACGGTCTAGCCTCCCACCAAGATGGCGGCCGGAGCGTATATACGAATCACGCACAGTAACAACGGTGCGTTGTATCATCGTTGTATTCTAACTTTGTTCATTGCCCCTTGCTCGTACTACTCTGTTTTACAGAAAGACCTTACCTCCTTATCCTTGCCTTAGCCTTTCTCTACCTTTCTGCTTTCACTCGTGGTGTTACCCCTCTCAGGTGTATACTCAACAGCGGTTTACTCTGGTAAGTTCACAGGAGTTTCTTTTCTATTTTTCTTCGGTTGTCTGTTCCTACCTTCACATTTTCTGCTCCCTTCTCGCCTGTCCGATACTCTGTCTGCTTCCAGTTCTTCTTTTTCCGCTGCTCTCTTTCACCGCTATAATTATAGTTCTGTGCCGAAGCCCCGGTTACCGCAGCCTCCACGGAGCCGCTGGTCCTACGCATCTTCTACCTTCTGCGGTGCCGTTAGGATCTTGCGGTTTTCCCAGACAACGTCTGCCTTCTACGGCGTCTTCTGGGTATCAGTACTCTTCAAAAAGTTGCCTGTCTCCTGTGGTGCCTGCTGGAACTTGTAGTTTCTCCATACTACATAACTGGTCTTGTCCTTTGATTGCCTCAAAGTCTTCAGAATATATCCACCTTTAAAGACCTTTTCGCCACAGCGGAATTCACAAATAATAGATCGGACACTCCTTTCTGACTGGAGAGAAGACCTGCTACACAGGGTTTTTTGCCAAACGGCTTTTTCCCTGAAGTTTTGGGACTGGCTCCTGGGGTATCACCGGACTTGGTTCCCATCCGGTCAGGGTGGCCTCCGAGGAGCCACGTCCTTATTTACGTCAAAAGAAGACCAAGGAGAAGACGGAATCGAAAAGGTATCGAAGAAGACAGGATTGGTCGACTTCTACGGGATCCACCGGAGACTCAGGTGAGGAGGAGTTGGGCACAAAGAAAGGGGAAGTTGTTAGTCTTGACAGACAGGTTTTGGCAGTGTGGTCTCCTGTTCTACCACTGACACAGGCAAAGTAGATTGGCATCCACTTTTTCCAGTTTCCCTGCGCACTTCTCAGCGGTTTGAGCACGCATAGGGCTTTTTGTGGCCATTCTGTTGGTTCCGGTAAAAGCAGCACACAGTGACATCACAGGGCAGAGCCTAGTGGGTCAATACATCCCACAAGCCCCCCTCGCGATTTGTCATTGACCATCCGTCAAGAGAAGTTGCGAGATTGGGAGGATCAGTTTCTTTTCTTTACGGTCCAAATGTCAAAATTCATCAGCTTTGCCCATCGGTGGTGGATCGACCGGTTCTCCTCGTCAATTCCTGATGTGAGTATGGAGCGATACCCTGGGCCCCTTGGATCTTTGCTTCCGGTCCCTGGGTGGTCCTTCTTGGTTTTAGTCTCCATGGTCTCCAATTCTAGGATGACAAAGCAAAAGCATATTTGTAGACATTTCCCATCACTATTTATGTAGTGGGGCAGACGCATACATTTTGACAAATCAGGACACATTTTTCTATTGGCAATTCATTGACTCTATAGATGGAATCATTTTATAGTGGGAATTCTAGGGAGCTGGAGTGACCCCCTGTGGGTTTTCAGGAGACTCCTCCAGTTGCTGCAGCATGTGCCTAGGATGGCAACACTTCAGTTGGTTGATTTGGACCCACTTATCTTCCCCCTCTGACAAACTGCCTTTGGGGATGCAGATTTTGTAGGTTATTGGTGAGATGTTGTCTACAATTTCAAAAGGGCCCCTCCAGCTAGGCAAAAATGTGCGCTGTTTAGTCTGATTCCTTTGGAAATTGTATAAGTAGACCCGGTCTCCTACATGGTATTCTTTTCTAGTAGTCTTTAAGTCATAGTGGGTCTTCATGCTGTCTGCAGATCTCTCTAGAATTCGCTGAGCATAGGCAAACGCATGTTGAAGGTGTTTTCTCAGATTTTCAACATACTCATGAGTTGTGGAGGCATTGATCAATGTCTGCTCTTGGGTTCTGTAGAGCAGATGCTGGGGAAGCACCATCCTGCGTCCAGTCATCAACTCAAACGGTGACATCTTAGTTGCAGATGAAGGGGTAGATCTAATGGCCATCAGGACAAGAGGTAATCGAATATCCCAACTTGGCCCAGAATCTGCCACAAACCTTTTTAATATGCTCACAATTGTCTTGTTGTATCTCTCTACTGTACCACTACAGGCTATCCGGTAGGCAATGTGTAATTTCCTTTTGACCCCAAGTATCTCCCACATCTTTGTCATTACTTTTCTAGTGAAGTGGCTACCTCGGTCTGACTTGACCCTTTGGGGTAGTCCAAAACGTAAGAAGATGTGGTTGATCATCAGGGCAGCTGCTGTTTCTGCCTTGCAAGTTGGGGCCGGGAGACATTCCACCCATTTAGTAAACAAGCATGTCACGGTCAACATGTACTTGTTCCCCCTAGAGGAGCGAATCACGGGCCCAATAAAATCAACTTGCAAATCTGACCATGGCAGTGTCATCCCCCTCTTTTGGAGAGGCGCACGGTGTGTGAGAGATGTTGGCTGAATTGTGCACACACAAGACACCCCTTCAAGTATTGGTCGAGGTCCTGCCCCATGTGTGGCCAGTATGCAACCTCTCTTAAGATTTCAAGTGTTGTATGCAACCCCCTATGACCGGCTGTGGCCGCATCATGGTGTGACTTAACATCAGGCTTCGGAATGAGGTAGGGACCACCCACTGATCATGGCCAGCTAGGGATTTCCTCACCAACAAACCGTCTTGGATTCGGAACATTTTTGGACATTTCATCAACACTCTGAGATCCTCTTTCCCCATGTAATCGGTATCCGTCAGGGGAAAGTTCTCAAAGTCCTCAATGTGTTGATAAAACTTACCAATTATTGGATCCCCTTTTTGAACCATAATCAAATCAGCATCTGGGGTCTCCTTACTCCATTGTGCAGTTGAGAGTTCATTGTGAACATTTGTCTGGGACCTAGTGATAGCAGTGACCTGGATTTCCCCCATCAGGGACTCGATCTCAAGTAGATCCCCTTGGATGGCTCTGGCTTTGGCCAGCTGATCAGCCAGGTCATTTCCAGTTTTGTCTGGTCCCTCTACTTTGGAATGGCCCTTGATCTTTTTCCAGTAGATGGTCATCCCAGTTGAGATGACCAGATCATCAATATTTTGAATACATTTTCCATGTTTCAATGGTTTGTTGTTAGCACATGGCATGTCTATGGTTTTCCAGTTAACCAGGTGCTGCACGAACCCGTTCCGTAAATAATACGAGTCTGTGATTATGACAAGTTCATGGAGTTGGTGTTGGACAGGAGTGAGGATTGCTTGATGCACAGCCATCAAGTCTGCCACTTGACTACTTCGGGGACCAATCTTGAACCCAGCAGAAGGTTCTGGGGCATCATTCAACCAGGCATTCCCTACGCCGGCCACAAGTTCTTTTTACCCGTTGTTGTCAACATGGTAGGAGCATCCATCCACATAGACAGTGGGCATTCCCACACACTTGTCTTCTTCAAGGACTTTGTGGGGGGAATTAAGGTATGGCTCCATGTTGTCCTTGATTTTAAGACTTTCAGCCTCGAGACAGTTTTCTCTGGCACAATCATGCAAGTCAGCCAGACCTTGTGCGAGGGGACTCTTCTTGTTTTGGCCATATCTGACCTCCACAGGAAAGCCTTGCATTGACAAAATCCAAGAAGTAATTCGGGAATTACTTATATTTCTGGCCCAGATTCTGTCACTTTGGAGATATTGCAGAGGCTGGTGTGGAGTCTCCACTATGATGTGTTCCCCCTGGATAAATGGGCGGTAATTCTTCAATGCCCACACCGTTGCCAGGAGTGCTTTCTCACAATCGTTGAATTTTTCCTCCACATAGAATAAAGTTTTACTCGCATAGGAGATTACTTTATTGACCTTGTCATGCTTTTGGTATAATACTGCAGTCAAGCATGTATTTGAGAACCCTGTCTCCAAGAAGAACTCCTTGTTTTCGACAGGGTAAGCTAGGCAAGGCGCTTGTGAGAGGCTTCTTTTGAGTTGTCTTACTGCCTCAGCTTGTTCTGGACCCCACTCCCACTTGACCCCCCCCTTCAAAAGGTGGATCAGGGGTCTTGTGATCTCTGCGTAGTCCTCAATTAATTTTCTACTATAATTAGTCAGTCCAAGGAGGCTCCTTAGTTCCCGCAGAGTTATGGGGTCTTTTAATTTCTGGAGTGCTTCCGCTTTCTTTTCCTGGGGACAGAGACCCTGAGGAGTAATCTCATGCCCCAAGAAATGAACACGGGTTCTACACCACTGTGCCTTTTGAAAGGAGAGTTTTGCTCTGGCAGCCCTCAACTGTGTCAGAACATAACGGATCTCTGCTATGTGTTCCTCCACAGTTGAGCTTTTGACTAAAACATCATCTACATAAGCTAGGTTACCCCTCTCACCCAGATCGGGCATGGCCTTATGTAGAAAAATGTTAAATTCATTGCGGGAGTTGATGTATCCGAAGGGAGTCTGGGTCCATGTGTACTGCTGCCCACAAAGGTAAAGGCCAGCTTGTATTGGTCCTCCCTACAGTCCAGTACCCATTGGTCAGACCTAATGCAGTGAATACCTGTGACTCCTGGATCTGGGCCAGCCCTTGGTCAATGTAGGGAAGAGGCCATCGGGAAGTGGAACTATGGACCCGTTTATTGAGCTCCCTTAGTTCGGCACAGAGTCTCCACTGGCCGTTTGGCTTCAAAATCCCCAGCACCGGATTATTGAAGGTGCTGTGGACTGGACGGATTATCCCACGGGACTCAAGGTTCTTAATTATTTCAGTAAGGGACTCCATTGATGCGAAAGGCAAGCGATATTGCTTCACAAACACTGGAGTCATGCCAGGGTCCGTGGGAATTGTTGTTGTGTGGATGTCGGTGCGACCACAGTCATATGAGTCCACCGCAAAGAGATCCTGAAAATCCAAGAAAACTTGTTTCAACTTTTGCTTCTGCTCCAGAGTCTCACAGGCATCAGCTAGGTTAACTCTCTCTTCAACCATCTGTATGAAGCCTGGAAAGACTTCTGTTTTTGCTATCTCAGCGGCCTCCTCCAGCTTTGTGGAGAAGTCCCTGGTCAGAGTGCTGATTCGGACTGGTGGCTGCAGGTGGGGAAGGCAGTCCTCGCAGACTTGGAATATCACCTCATCCCTCCTGAAGTCACAAGTAAAATCTTCCTTACCATAAGGGCAGGAAGTGTACACCAGGAAGTTCTGCAGGAAGTGTACACCAGGAAGTTCCCCACATGCCGGGTAAAGATCCTGTCTGGTGTTGTGTTGTCATCACTATCACTGTCAAAACAGTCCTTGGGGATTGGTCCTAACAGTTCATTGCCTAAATCTGTGGAAAAATGTCGGTCATCAACCGCCATTCCAATAATGGTGCCTGCGGCTAGAGTGATACTCTTTAAGTCGCTGTTATCCACCTCTATTGGAATGGTGTCATGTTCTATATTGACTAGTGGTGTTGGGTTTACCCCCAACCCTTGCTGTTGGAGAGAAGCATTTAGATGAATATAGGCATCAGAGTTTTTCAATTTCTGTCCTCTTTTAACTTTCCCTTCCAGGGAGAATTGTCGGGTCCTTTCTGGGATGGTGACATCCTCTCCAATCTGAATTTCAATGGCATAAGGCAGCAGTTGAGCTGACCTAAATGCTTTCTCTGGGTCATCAAAGCCCATGGGATTATCCGTTAATTGGGACCAAGCTTTGAAGTTTATTAAGTCCAAACTAATGGAAAAGCGATTGAGAATGTCAATGCTAAGTAAAAGGCGGCAGTGACGTCTCGCACGACCCAACAATTATGGACTATGCTCTTGTTGCCTATCAAGATCTTGAGCATACCCCTGCTTGGCAGCAGATATTTGGAATTGGGTGGTTCCAGGTCCATTTCCCATTTGTCTATCAGTTTAAATGTGGGAATGGCTGGCTCTTTTGGGAGTTTGCGGAACATGGATTCGCTGATGAAGCTCTTACCGTTGTTCACACACACTCAGGTGAAAACAGAGTACTTCCCTTCATTTAACTGAATAGGGATGAATAACTGCTCTCCAATTTGCTGAATGCCAGCCAGGCTCTGAGCTGATTTCTCATCTTTCTGGACTATAGGAGTAGGAATGTCTGATTGTGAATTTGTAAAGGAGTGTTTCCTTCCAGTGTTGAATGCCACCCTACACTGGAAGGAAGGTTGATTTTCAGAAATAGAGAGGACCCCCCCATCACCAGTTTGTTGTCCTACTGCTATTACTGTCACGTCTGGGATTTGATTATTTTGGAAGTGAAATTCTACTTGGTCAGATTATTGCTCAGCCATGTGGCATGTGCCGTTTAAACTAACATGGTTGACACTCTGTTTCAGTTTGATTGATCTGCTAGTCTGAGTCCAGAGGATCTTGTTTACACAATCTATTAGGGGTGACGACCTTCGCAGGAGGACATTCCCTAGTAAACAAGGGGTGCCATCTGGAGTTACAACTATAACCGGGTGCTTCAGCTTGTGTCGCCCAATTTTAATATCCAAATCCGCAGTTCCCTCAACGGGAATTTCCTTCCCGTCGAAGTTCTGAAGTTGTCCAGGAAGAGTGGTGAGAGGCTTTGGTATTTTTCCCCCCTTCCTGAATTCAGTTTATCAAAGGCCCTTTTTGACAGAAGGGTAGCTTGGGATCCAGTGTCCACCAGTGCCAACATTGTACACTGTCCCTGTATTTGGACTGGGGCATAGAATATCTCCTTCTCCTCAAGGGGGCACAGATAATGTACCTTTTTGGACAACTGGTGGGTTAGTTTCTTTGTTTGGGATACTGATAGAGATGTGATTTGGGCAGAATTCTGTGGGGAGTCTTGGGAATCTGAAAAGAAAAGGTGGCAACTAGATATGGGAGAAGTTTTGGGTTCCCCTGGTTCCAGTTCTGGGCTGCCCCCCCCTTTTTGGAGGCAGTCACCAGGATGGGTTTGAACCAGGGGATTTTCATGTTATTGGTTCTGGGGTTGGATGATGGGCGGCGCTAGTTCAGTCCCCACATCTACCCAGTCTGGATTTGGATCCTTGGGGACCCATTTTTCTTTGGGAGGAGTTCCCCCATCTCTGAAGGAGAAGATCATTTCCCCAGAATCCTATGAGGATCCCTCTCCTTCAAATTGGAAGGCTTGTACATCCTCCTCAAAATGGGTCTGTTTGGGTTCTTTGTTTCTCCTACCCCCCCTCTGCTCCTTGGGTGGCAAACTTTCAGGGGCAGGAGATTTTGGTTCCGGTTCCGGGGTTTCCAGGGGCTTTTTATAAGTGGGAAGGAAGCTTCCTCTAAGGCTTTACACCCCCCTTCCCCTTGTGCCTTCTCCCAGGGAACCGGTGGGTTGTCAGGACCCTGCCCCCGTCATTGCTCTGGAGCACCAGGTCCTGAGTTTGAGGCATTCTGTGCCGGCATGCTCATTTGAGGATTCTGTTGAGCTCTCAGCATGCGACCCAGATCTTGTGCCATGTTTTGGACCTGGTGCTCTAGTTGTGAAACCCGCTCAGGCTGATACGGGGTTCTGTTGTCTCCCCTGGGCTGATCCCGGGAAGGGTAGCTATCCCTTCTCTGAAAATACCCCGGGTTTGGAAAATTTGGGTAACCCTCCACCCTTGGCCTCCCCTCTCCCGGATTAGGTTGTCTGGGCTCAGGAAATTGTGGAAAGAAGGATGGATGGTTTTGGGGTTGAAAGTTTTGCGGGTACCTGCGGAAGAAGTTCTGTCCAGGATTTGGGGAATTACTGCCCTCATTGGGGAAGTGAGGAGGGAAGTTTCCCGGGTTAGCTGCTCTTTGGTTGGATCCTCCCTTGGACTGGAGGAGTCCACACATAACCCAGGATGGGTCTATTCCCCTTATAGCGGGGGCTTATGTAGTCAGGGGAGTGAGGGGTCCCATTTCTGGGACTACCTCCTTGGCTCCCTGTTTGTGACCTGCCCAAGGGCCTTCTGGGCTTGGGATTAGTCTGATTCTGTGCAGGCAGGTTTTTAGGCCCCCCATCTCCAAATCTAAAATGGGGCAACCTTCACCTCTGCCACCTTAGCAGCAGCAGGGGTGTTGGTTGGTTTGGGGCTTTTCGAATTATTTTTGTTTTCTATGGACATTTGCAAATTCGTGCGGCCTGTTCAATGACCCAGTCTAGTGATATTTTCTCATGAAAATCTCTCACTAGCTGGGTCATGATGTACTTGGAGAGAGCGTTGGAAAAAGCATTCACAAACTCTTTGCTGTCAGTGCGCCCCCTTCTGGTGGTCTGCGCAAAAGCACACTTTAATTCCTGAACAAATTCCTGTGGGGCCTGATCTTCCCCACATTGCAAGTTGTTTCAAGATGGCCGCCCTATAGGTGGACCATCTAGAATGATTTTGGTCCTCCAGCCCTGCAAAGAAGCTGGAGTATTCTGGAGAGAAGGTCCATTTCACACATTGAATACAGCTATGACTGTCCTTCAAATGGAAAGTTTCCATCATCTGTTCAAAGAGCTCTAAGTGCTCCCAAACAGAATATTTTGCGTTCTTATGGTAGGGCGTGATGACGCTTCTTATCGCTTTGATTTGTTTTAGGGGATCCTTGAGCAAGGCCCTTTTTGCCTTATTGGCCTTTTTGGGTCAGGTAACCCTGGTCCACTCCTCCTCTGCCTCAGAGGCACTGCTCCCAGAGGTGTCCGTCTGGTCTTCTAGGCTCTCCTGGATTCTGCGAGCCTGGGAATGGCTGGCAGAATGTGGGGACCTAGTCTCCTGTGTCCTGGAGCGCTCAGAGGAGTCTTCTGATTCCTCCTTGCTCCCAGGATTTTCAGGATGCTCTTAGTGGGCCTACTCTCATGGAGTTCCCCACTAAATTTGACAGTACTTGGGAACCAATACCCAGATGCTCGCCCCTCCATTCCTGGAAGGTGCTGGTCTATGAGCCCCATCTTCCTGATTGGATTGAAATCTGCCATCCCTGTGGCCCTTGGCTCATGTGCGCCAGTGGACATGGGGGTGGCAGAGTCCAGGGACTGGAAGAGATGAAGGCCTCTGGTACTAGGGTGACTTAGGTTATGCTCAGGTGTTTCCTTTTCCCAGCGAACCTCATCTCTCTCAGCCCCTGCTCCCTGTTGCCATGGAAGAATCTGATCTTTCTGCTGCTCTATCAAAGCCTTGCTAGTTTCAATCAATTTCTCTTTCATGGCTACTTGTCTGTAGAGCCTGTCATTTTTTCTCACAGAGAGCCGCATTTTCTCTCTGTGCTTCCTGTGTTGTTTTAGAGTACTGGGCCAGTCTTTGCTGCAGGATGGTTACCTCATGAGTCCTGTCCATACTGGCCTGGTCCTTCCTTGCTGGAGCATCTTCCACCCTCCTGGTGTGCTCTAACAATTTTTCATGATCTTTTTGGAGGTTACCTAGTCTCTGAAGGGCCAGATGATTTTCTTCTATCTTATCTTTTAAATAGCAGACTTCCTAGCCTAAGGTGTCCCTTTCCTGAGCAAGAGCATGCCTCTGTGCAGACAGGTCATCCCTCTGTCTTTGGAGTGCACCAGCTTTCTGGTGCTCTTCATCAAATTCTGCCTGGGTGTCCAGGTCTTTCAGGATTAATGTATTACTCTCTTCTTTTTCTCTATCTATGAGGCTTTGCAGGGTGATTACCTGCTCTGTGCATGCCCTGTTAAAATGTCTTTTTTGTTCCAGCTTTTGCTGGCTCTGCAGTAGAGATTCCAAACTTTCTTGGTACTCCTTCTGCAAAGCCAGCATTCTGGTATCCTGTTCTACCTTCTCCTGCTGCAGGATACCCATATCTTCTTTTGTTCTGGTTAGGTACTGCCTACTTTCATTTTCTGATTCCTGGCTCCTATGCAGCTTTTGTTCTACAGAGTCGAGATCACTTTGGGCCTTTTCTAATGCCTGCAGTTGCTTGTTCGCCATATCTAGGCCCTCAGCATATTTGTCCTGTATTGCTCCAATATGTAGGTACATATATGCCGCTATTTTGGAAATCTTGCTTTGCTCTTCCTTTGCCTTAGGGGCCATATATAGTTCACTCAGGGCCACATGTAATGGACCCTGGTCTTGCCATGTGTCTAACCCTGTTGCAGTGGTCTGTTCTGTGATTGCCTGCAACCACACATTCTGATCCTGCTCTGTCCATTCACCCCTTACAAATAATGTGTGCAATAGGTGTTCATTAGCCATATTGATTTCTACCAATGTCACCATTCTGGAAATATAAATGTCCTTCCTGATTTATAGAAGTTTATTTTATTTATTGCAAAACAGGCCAATTCCTTAGACCGTTCCTAGTGAGGGGTGTTTTTCACAGTGTAACACAGCGTGGTAGCCCAACAGGGATTATGTACCCGGTTAGTTAGCACACTGTATTAGACTGTCACAAGTAGTATAACTAATTCAGAAATCCCATGACGAGCACCCAATCTTGTAAGTGATTTCAAACTGGCACGCGACCTAAGTGAATGCCTAGCGTGTGATGCACAGCAAACCCTTAATTATATATTTTTGTCTATAAGTTCTTTTATTTCTGAATGATGTACCCTTATATCACGCCCCTCCCTTTGAATCCCACACACCCGGTCTCACTGAACCAGTAAGCATGCTGTTTTGCAAAGTTAAAAGATTTATTTTATGGATTTGCATAATATATATATATATATATATATTTATATATATATATATATATATATCACACTGTTAAATATTTATACAATGATCACCAATGGGGTGATGTTACAATCAACAATCTCTTTAATCAGAAGGAGTATGGATAGGAAAAAATGTGCAGCATAGAATAATACTTTGTGTGGGTTCAGTCAAATGCAATGTCACTCTTTCCCCCTGCACACTCAATCCCCCCCAATATGCAAGATAAAGAGATGGAAGGAGAGAAAAAAGGTTTCAGGAATACAAACTCAACAAATACAGTTTCAATCCCAACTTCCCCCAGCAAACTCAGAGAGAAACAGGAATGATTGCAAATGGGTCAAATGCTTTTGAATGTGGCTTTGAATGAATGGTCAAAAACACTGAGAAATGGATTTAATTCACTAAATTGGATTCAAAACTAGTGGGAGCCGCGTTGTATGGTATCAGATAAACACTAGCAATGAATATTTAGTCACTAGCAGGTTGAAAACTGAATTCTGAGGTCGGATGCAAAGAACAGCTGTTTTACACGTGATGAAATTGAGCCAAACGAAAAAATGTGCGGCAAACTTTTCCACGCGCGAGAAACGTGATTGTGGAAAAACGAGAAGGAATGCAGTTTTGGATTTGTTGGAAAGCTGAGGATGTTAGCTTCAATTTGACACTTAAATCAAATCTCGTTTCTAGCTTACACGGTACGGAAGTTATGAAGGTTTTAGTAGAGGTCATTTTTTCTCAGAAAGAGTCAAGATTTTCAAATGAAAGATGCGCTTTTGAATATGACAAACATGATTTTCTTTACACTAGGGAGTCTATGAAGCCACAAGCTACACAACAGCACAGCCACCAATCCAGCGCCGTCTCCAGATGGTTTCTACCTGCCGAGACGCTTGTCTTTCTTCAGAAAATATATTAGCGCAAAGGTGATTTTAACACTACTATTATCAAAGGACTATTAGGATGAGAGAAAGATTCAGGTAAGACATGGTCAAAAACACTGAAAAATGGATTTAATTCACTAAAGTGGATTCAAAACTATTGGGAGCCGCTTTGTATGGTATCAGATAAACACTAGCAATGATTATTGAGTCACTAGCAGGTTGAAAACCGAATTCTGAGGTCGGATGCAAAGAACAGCTGTTTTACACGTGATGAAATTGAGCCAAATGAAAAATTTGTGGCAAACGTTTCCGTGCGTGAGAAACGGGATTGCGGAAAACCTAGAAGGAGTTGGAATGCAGTTTTGGATTCGTTGGAAAGCTGAGGATGTTAGCTTCAATTTGACACTTAAATCTCTAGCATACACTGTACGGACATTATGAAGGTTTTAGTAGAGGTCAGTTTTTCTCAGAAAGAGTCAAGATTCTCAAATGAAAGATGCACTTTTGAATATGACAAACAAGATTTTCTTTACACCAGGGAGTTTATGAGGCCACAAGCTACACGACAGCACAGCCACCAATCCAGCGATGTCTCCGGATGGTTTCTACTTGCCGAGATGCTTGTCTTTGTTCAGAAAATATATTAGCGCAAAGGTGATTTTAACACTACTATTATGAAAGATTCAGGTAAGACAAAAGAGTTTCTACAATGCAGTTCAGGATATAATAGAATGGGTTTGGATAGGATTACTTATGGATAAGATACTTGCTTGTGACAATTCTATGCTATAGATACTCACTACTACGGATTGGAATGGACACGTCAGGGATCTGGTCAAAGATTTCTGGACTGGAATTCTGCTAGCCCAATGGACGGGATTCAGGGCGCTTGGGTTCTGCACTCAGCACGGCACTCTGGACACTGCACAGTACTCTGGACTGGATCTGACGGGTTGGTTCTGGTTCACAGCTATCTGGTTACAGCTCTGCTCTACTGGTTTGGATCTCTGGATTCTAGCAAGTATTCTTAGCAAGAAAGCAGAAACAGCACAGCCAGGCTGTTCTTTTTGGTGTTCCCCTTGGAGGTCTGGGGTAAAATCTGGTTTTACGATTTTAAAGGGCCAGCTGAGCAGAGTTCAGCTTTGGAACTGGGCCTCTCTGTTTTCAAAGTTCCGGAGTCTTTGATATGGATTTCTCCTCTTGCAAAGGGCTCTGCCAGCAATCAGTTGACAGGTGAATGTGTGTCTTTCTAGGTCCTAAGCTGTTTCTATTTATGTATTTCCCTAAGGGGTGGGTAGGCTGAATTATACTAGGCACACCCTCTAGGAATCCTATTGGTTAGGGTCTGTCCTCTCCTCTGATTTGAGAAGAACACATGGTGTCATGATGATGCTGTATTTTACAATCCAGGGAGAATCTCCCCTTTGTTTCTGTACAGTAAATCTATTTTTCATATAAAGCATATTTACAATATTACCAACTTGCTAGCAATAACATATTTACATCACAGATTTAGTGGAGCAAGTATTCCTCCGAGTCCCATCTCAGTGACCGCTTCGGTTCAGATTTGACAGTTTTTTGCGCTTTTGGTTGGGTACCCAATGTCAGATTTGTCCACATTTTTATACATATATGCGCCTTACATCGGGGCATAATCCTGTGAAGTTTCATATTTGTAGCATCATCACAATTGCTACAAAATCACAATTTGTGTAGTCATCTCCATGACCATAGCACAGAGTTCTGAGTAGTTTCAAAATGTGACCAGGATTTTCATGTTAACAACATTATATTTTACAGATTTGTACATTTTTGCACAGTTCTCTGTGAGTCTTTTTCAAAAAGATACTTTCCTGTGGGTTAAGGATACACATATCTGTCTGGCCCGCCCCCAAAGTTTTGCTGGGCCAAGAGCAATCCAGGCCTCTCTTCCTGCTGGCAGTAGTTTCTTTTGACACTTTAATTTGCATACCCTTTCAGTCCAGGAAGTCTATTGTCTCTCCCCAGAGAAGCAGAGCAAAATCTCCCCCTTCATTAATATCCGACTAAGAATTCCTGGAGCAGAGCGCAGAAGGAAGGCACCTTTTGTTTGGGGCATGCTGTGGAATTTGCCTTTGAAGTTCTGTGGCTGGCATCAGAGGTTACTTTAAAGTAAATTGTTACATTGTTCTTTGTTGAAATTAAAGTTACAATTTTAAAAACAGCCAAACATATCCCCAATTGCAGTCTTTTTCAACATAGAAATGAAATAGTGGCAACCTATATTGCTTTTGATGGCAAGTCACTTATCTTCAACAGTTTGATTTTAATGTACAGGTTTAAACTGCCAGTGTACTTTAATGACAGCTTTGATACAGGCAGCCAGCGGTACTGCGCCCATATCTGACAGATTTTCCCAGGCAAGCACACTTTTTAATGCGGATATTCTCTTATAGATTCTGCTTTTCCTGACATAGTGCGCTTATGTGGATTCCTTAAATAAGGTGATGGTTAACACCCAGTAAGGATGTTGGATCTTTTCTGATGTTTGGGCACCATTATTTTGCAATTTCAACAGCCAAGGAAAAACGGATTTTAGAGCATTTCTGGGTTTCCTTGCAATGAGCACTGCCCTTTCAGGTAGTTCCATTTCCCTCTGTGGGCAGCCCAATGACAGGTTTTGGCAGTGTGGTCTCCTGTTCTACCACTGACACAGGCAAAGTAGATTGGCATCCACTTTTTCCAGTTTCCCTGCGCACTTCTCAGCAGTTTGAGTGCGCATGGGGCTTTTTGTGGCCATTCTGTTGGTTCCGGTGAAAGCAGCACACAGTGATGTTGCAGGGCAGAGACTAGTGGGTCAATACATCCCACAGAATTATATCGAAACATATGCACTGTTTTAAAAAGTTAACTGATCCAAATGTATCCTTTAATTCATTGCAAAGGTCCTTGCACCAAACACAATTTTTATTAAAAAAAATAAAAAAATATTGCGCTCCCAGCCACAGAAATAATTGAAATACAAGGTCAGGCACCACAAAGTAAAAAATTGGTGTGGCTCAAAAGAGGGTGTGCACAGCCCCCAACTGATTTGGTGTGGACACACACATGTACATGGAAGGCGGTGAAGCCCCATGATTTGGCTTTAGTAGCATTTGATCAGCTTCACTATTCCACTCACGTGGCCAGACAGCATCTTGCTGAAGGCTGGTATGTGCCCAATATTCTTGAGTTGTTGTCCATGTTTATATCTAAATGTGTGGTTTGCCAGACATATAGCACTGGGTAGCCATTAAAAACACTGAGAGGAACTTTGCCTCATCCAATTTGTCCATTTAGAGATTAGCACATAGATTTTGCAGTCATGGGGAAAGATGCAACACCTTCCGCTAACTTATAGTTGTAGTTTGTCTGTTCTCCCGTTGGATTGAGGCTGGTCCATGTGCACATCTGGATGCCAAAATGACTGCCATGGTTTTAGTAAGAGAAGTGTTCCCCTGGTGGGAGGGGGTGCAACACACTAAAAGCGACAATGGTACACACTTCTTTAACGAGCTGTTCAAGGAAATTGCAGCTGTTTTGGGAATTAAACACAAGATGTGCTCCATTTATCACAAATTCAACACAAGGCCAATGGCGTTGTGGAAAGGATCAACAGCATACTAAAGACAAAGCTATCTAAATTTTGTGACATAATAAAATGAAATTGGGTGCACTGCCTCCCTTGGCCTTCTTTAGTTTGAGGACCCAGCCTTGTAAGGATCATTACCTCTCCCCATGAGATAGTGACGGGAAGACGTATGCACACGTCATTATCACCCGTGTGCAGTGAATCTGATGCTCAAAGGGCTGTGTCATTTTGGGGGATGATTTCCATTCGTACTTGACACAGTTAACAAAGTGTGTTAAATACCTTTCTCAATAGATTGCTCTGTGTTGAATGGAAGACGGTGAACACAACGCTGCACCAGAGACTGCAAGCTCGCCACCACTGCAATTGTTTCCTAGGGACAGGGGATTTGTTAAACATTTTGTCTGCAGGTGGGGTTAGCTTTGATATAACGGTCCATACACTGTTGTGTGTGCTAGTGCACTGGCAGTCAAAGTAAAGGAATTACAGTACTGGCTGCATTTGACTGATGTTCGGAAGGCACCACAAACTTTGCATCCCCAGCCACCATTTTATCAGAATGTTTTTAAACGGTTGTCTTTCTTTTATGTAAATACAATATCTATGATGTTTTCTCTTTAAGGTTATTCGTGGATTATTGGTTGAATATTGCTCGAACCTGTGTTTTCAGTGATTTAGTAACATGCATTCTTCAGTTTAGGCATTTTTCAAGGGTCTCAATGTAACACGTTTTTCTGTTTTTATACAAGAATGGTTGTTTCTCTTATGTGTGGGTTTTTCTTTGGAGTATTCTTATATTTTTCTGCTGAAGTTATATGGTTAGGTCATATAAAGGGGGGTTGGGAGTGTAACGTAGGGGTGTGTGAAACTACTCCATTTGTTCATGCTACAACACCAAGTGTTGAATATATAACTATTGAAACAAATTTTAAACATATGAACATACATGACACAATAATATGGAAGTTACAGTTGTGGGGTAAAGAGGTATAGATGAGGAAAACGGGTATGATCAATACAAAGGTGTAGTGTTTGATACAATGTTTGATGTGCACCATCCAGAATTTTATAATATGTGGTACGGTCATATGAACTCATTGGGGAAGCAGAGGTATAACAGGCATTGTTATGCCTGCTCCCTCATCCCCCATGCGCCTGGGGCACCTAAAATGTTAGTACCCCAGGAAATATTGCCCTTGAAAGCCGTGTGTGTGGTGCACTTAGTGCTGTGTCGGGCTAGTCTGTTCCAGGGGCACCAGGTACAAGTTATACTAATGGATAAAGACGAAGAGGAGTGTGCTAAGGACCACAGTGCACCTCAATGCAAGCCACGGCCCATGCTAACTTTGGATTGAGTATTGTTTGTGTCAAGTAGATGGGAGAAGGTGGTGGTGACCTGTGCTGCAGGGGATTAGCAGGGTTTGGAGAAGAAGTGATATTTTATTTATTTATTTATTGTTTATTTGTATAGCGCCTATACAGAGACGAGTGTTTCAAAGCGCTCAAGGAGGGAAGGGGAACAATGGAAAAAAATAACAGTCATTCAGAGCCCTTGACTTTCTGAATGATACAAGCCTGCACAGAGCAGGTTAAGTGCAGGAATAAGTGCAAATAATATATAGAACAATGGAGATAACCCTATCATGTCTGACGACAGTCCTTAGTTTTTCAAAGTGCATTACACAACTAGGGTAAAGGTGGGTGGGGGGCAGGGAAGAACAGACAGCTATTATACAATGCTAATTTGGAGTGGATCATAAAGTTACATAGTAGTTTGAAATAAATACATTGGAGGGGGTGGATGGATTGATAGGGGAGGGAAGAGCAGTCTAGGAAAGGTAGACTACTGGACATTACTATGTTCCAAGTAGATTAAGCAGTTTTAAGGTATAGAGAAATGGTCAGGTACAGTGGAGAGGAGAAGAGGATCATGTGCGGGTGTTGACACAGAGAGGAGGGACAATACACCAACAATACAGGAGGATAGAAGAAGAAGAAGAAGAAGAAGAGGAGAGTGCTAGCAAGGAGGGTGGGTAGGGTGGGAAGGGGAGGAGGAGAAATAGCGGGCAGGAAGAAGAGGTAAAATAGAAATTTGGCAGGACAAGTTGAAACACATGCAGCAACTGGGCACAGCTGAATTCGAATTATGGCAGAACAAGGTGAAACACATGAAGCAACTGGGCACATCTACACTCGAATTATGGCAGGACAAGGTGAAACACGTGAAGCAATGGTGCACATCTAAGCTCGAGTTATGGCAGGACAAGGTGAAACACATGAAGCAACTGGGCACAGCTAAATTCGAATTATGGCAGGACAAGGTGAAACACATGAAGCAACTGGGCACATCTAAACTCGAATTATGGCAGGACAAGGTGAACACATCAAGCAACTGGGAACATACATATGGAATGTCCACAAGAACTGCCTTGCAATATGGATTGTGTACATACCAGAACTAACATGAATAGAAGCATGTTAAACACCAGTGAAGGTCCAATCGGCAGATAAATATCAGTTCTGTTTTCATTGGCATGGAACTGTTCCTGTGGGCACCAACACTAAGTGCAATAAGACGATGTTCATCCCAGATCTTGCAAGAAGAACTCCAGCCTTAATGGACATGGTGTGCAGTCAGCAGGCATACCTGCAACTTCCTCCTTCCTGGCGAGGCACATGTGCATTAACAACATTGCACTCAGCTATCCTAGTAAGCTCATCTGACAATAGCATACAGGCAAAGAGTGTCGCAAGTTATTTTAACCTCTATCCAACCCCGTGAAATAAAGAAGAAGAAGCGGTCAGTCAAACAGCGAAGGAAGAGGTCGAACTATATGTCGGAAGATTAGTCTAAACTGGTCAAAGCAATTCCAGATATATATAGACTGTACACCAAGAGGGAGGTATTCTTCGAGTCACAGTTGCTTTCAGGAATCCAAGCTGCAGCAAATGCTAAATGGTTGCAGATTGTCCAGTGGGAAGTGATCCAATTGGCAAATGACACAGAGCAAGGTTTGAGTGCTATCAAAAGTAGGCTCAGGGCGATCCGGTTGATGACACTTCAAAACCCGTATATCTTGGATCTCCTGATGGCTATGGACAGTGGAGTGTGCAAAAAAGTAGGATTATCCTGTTGCACATACGTACATCCAAATGGTGCTGTGAACGGGTACCTGACGCACATCACAAAGGCCCTGCACATGTTAAAGACTGACATGAGAACTGAGGCTGGTGTGCAGGCTGAAGATTGGTTTCACAGGCTATTTTCATAGGCACCATCCTTGCTTGGGGTCATGGTGAAGGTAGTGGTTCAGATCATGGTTCTCCCACCTGTGTTGTTCTGCACATGTCAGATGATGCTTCAATGTTGTGCAAAGACTATCCCAAACAGTACAATGATTATGGTTACTTTTGGGGCATGCATGGCTCTCCCTGGTACAAAAGATGGGCAGGCTCAAACAGAGGACCCAAATAAACCATGAGTGATGAGAATTGAAAGACCAATAGACACCCCCTGGGACCATTGTTTTCACCCCTACTGGACCCAGAGAATTATGTGGAGCACTGGGTCAATGTGTCAGGGGATAGGGACTCACTTAATATCACACGTACCCCAGAAAAGTATGGCCAAGTTTGGAGACGCTTGTGTCATGTCCGTAAAGTATGGGTGCCTAAGGATGATGATTATAGAAGAAGGGAATTAGCTTGGTTAGTTAATAAAGGATTAACTAAAGAGGGGAGTGTAGGGGTGCACATTCAGATCACCGCCCCTGCCAAATGATTTAGGTTGCAAAAACTATACTATACTGCAGAGACTGCCTCAAGGGTGGTTTAGGGGAGAGGGGGGAATGTGGAGGTGGAAGTAGTTGGTGGGAATACATATATTTTAGGAACTTATGTCAGGGAATACCAAACATTGCTTTGATATAGTGTCACGTAGAGTACATTGCATGTGTGTGATATCCCCAGCAAGAACTAGAGCTGTATTTGACAGTAGGCCTGAATCCTTGCATGCCGTGTCAGAGACACAGAACAACGAGGCTTCATCTCCTGTTTGATTATCACATTCCAACTCTCAGGTGTGGCAATAAACATGTTCCTGTGGGCCCAGACTGTGGTTCTGAGAGATTGCCCTCTAGCGTGTTGGTGCCCTGGATGTTTCTTCGAGTGGGATGTCAATAGAGAGAAGCAGAAAAAGTAAAACACGTTAGGCATTTGCACAAGAGCATACAGGTTTAGTTCAATTCTCAACTGATATCTTTGTGGTAATGCCTGACAATCTTTCAATGGTTTGTTTATTTTCTCTAGTATTACTTATGTATGTGTTTGTTCATTTCACATTGTGATACAGAGTTCACATAATATGGTAGTTGTACAATGCAACCCATAAAAGTCAAGGTGTGTAAGTTTGGTTCACACAGTCGCCAGGCAAGGTTTCGCCACAAGGAGCGTCTAGGAAGATTGCAGGACTTTCTCAGGGTCAACCTACAGGTCTGCATTTTCTGCCTTGCTCCAATATACCCCAAGGATATAAAGGGAACTAAAGCAGTCCCTACAGTTTCCTGGGGATTGAAGAGAGGGAGCAGGTCACAAGCCAGAAGTAAAGGGTTGCATTCATGCGTATATTTTTGAGACCACCCAGCCAGTGGCACGGGCAGTCACATTCAAAGTTTGCAGGCTTTTTCCTGGATAAACTCTCCAAGTGTAGGAACAAACTTGACTGCAGATATCATGGCCACTAATACCCTGGATCTTAGAGGCTAAAGAGGCATGGTCAACCTGCATAAGGCACACATCTGTAACACGCGTGTGCACACACATGAACACACACATGCACACACACACATTCACATATTGGAGCAGCATCCATGGAAATTAAGGAAAGAGGCCACCAACCAGTTGTGCCCTCATGAGTCAGCTGCAAAAGGATATTTGCAAACAAAGGCAGGATGCACGGTGCACACTGAACCTCTCTTAGGGGTTCATATGGTATTCACGTCCCTGATTAGTCTTGGGTTAGGACTACTCTGGGAAAACATTGTTAATCCGCTAAGGATATGGAAAAATACAACGACACTGTGCCAGAGTCCTATTGAGGTCTCTCAAAGTGTTGAATAGAGTGGTGTCTGAAAGAGTGCAGGAGTAATCAATTCGACACAATAACAAGTACAGCTTTACATCCCAATTTACAGCGTAGTAATTTACCTCTTCCCGTAGTGGGAGACGTAAAGAGTTCCAAGGAATTAGGGCTTGTACTACAAATGTATGCTCACTTAGACAATGTTAGAAAAATCGCTAAGCCATGAGCAGCATGGGCACCACAGATCCTACATTCCTGGATGGTCAGTAGTTTTTTTTTAAGATTTTGAATGTAGATTTGGCCTAGGTTATGAACCACGTTGTTGGTGAGGCAGAGGGTTTTAAGTATGATTAAGAGGGGAAACGGAAAGCCAGTATACTTGAAACAAGGCCAAATGGAAAGCATTCTTTTGTATAGTCTGAAGCTGGCAATGGAGGTTTAGGGAAGGCTGGGTTAGAGGGAGTCGGCATAGTCCCTCATGAAACATTGATTGCGCGGCTAAGTATCAAAAAGTTGGAGTCAAAGTTAGTGCATAAAGAGAAGACTGGTAAGCAGTCCATCCCCTCCCATGCCCCAACCATCCTGAACTCAATCCCAGCAGAGGTTCGAAATGCACCCTCCTTGCAACAATACCCGCCGGATTAATACAAATCCCTCCCTACACAAACTGTACTGAAGTACTGCATAGAATGCCAAGCCCATGCTGGCACCTACCCATTGTCAAGCGTTTCATTCCTTTAGAGCTAGGTTTGCGCTGTAAGCAATACAAAAAATAAAATAAATAAGTAGCCGGAAGAATAATGAGATTTAAGGAGTTATGTTGAGAGCCAGCTAAAGGTGAGAGTTGGAGAATTTCTTTGGCCGTGTATCTGGCTGGCTAGAGGGGAGCTTGTGGCAAGAAAACACAAACTGAGATTCCAAACCAAATAAGAAGATGTCCGACTAGATTTTACTTCAATTATCCAGTTCAGAAATAGTGTAGAGAGAATCCTCCCACTTTTAAGCACTCTAATAATAGACGTTCTTATCACTCCATTTTCTGACGTCAGAACAATGAAAGACTGAGTTGGCCATGTTGGATATCAAACCTGCGGCGTACAGGCTGGTCCCATGACACAAGTAAGATCCTAACATGTGAGCTATCAACCTAGAGAATTAGGATGTCGGATTGATCACACGCGAGGGATAGATTACTATTTGTTATGCATCTCTGAATTGTTCTAAGATAGATTTGAGAACAACAGAAAGGGCATAGGACTGCGCTCTACCATAGTTTCATTAAGTTTGCATTCAAAATTCCACATTGCCCTAGAATGCTTCAGGCTGGTGAAAATCTGAGAGTGAGTAATGCACTAACTTCATTTGTTGTGATCTGTAGGAATGGTTGGCTCTTACATAGGTCTGAGCAGGGCCAATCATTTTTCAAAGACACTCAAGTTGTACATCATAGTGAACTGTGCCAAAGACTGCTGACAGATCTACAAGGTTAACCTAGCTGGGTTGACTGTTGTCAAGCTCCAGCAGGAGGCATTTTTTGTTGCAAGGAGGGTAGATTCGACCGATGCATTTTTCTGAAGTTTGATGGAAAGATTTTGAGGAGTTGTTTGCTCTCAACTTCTTCATTATGATATGCCATTTATAACGTGCCTATACACAAGTGTTACCTTATCAATGCTTGCAAGGTCCAATGTCAGGTGACAGCGGGTTTGCAAATCAGGGTCTAAAGAAGGCTTCAATGGCAGCGAGTCGAATCCTCCATGTTGGGGTCTTTGAGAAAGAAACCCTTAGAGAAACATTTGTTATTTATTTATTTTAAAATGTTATAAAGAACTACCCTGGCGCAAGGCAGTGTGGCACTGTACAACTAATACATACAGAAGCACAGAACAATATAAAACAGGGTTACAACAAACATTCCAGAATAAAAAAACCACAAGGGGAATGATAAAATATTCATAAAACACAAAATAAGCACAATAGGTCAATAGGCTAAATACAGAACAAATCGAGGGCTAGTTGGAAGAAGGTGAATCAAAGAAAAATTGCATTCTATTCTCGGGGTGCAGCGTCTAAAAACGCCTGCGAAGAACAGGAGTGGTTCAATCAGGGGATATCAAGACATAAAAGTCAGGCACTCCTGGGTTGCGTTGAACAGTGTAAATAGCCAACTGCTCTGCAATCTAAGTTGGTTGACCTAAGACCACTGGCTTCTCTGTAATGCAGCAAATTTTAAAAAGTGTGCAGGAGTTAATAGGAAGCCATTTATATATGGATGGAGGTAATATGCCTGAACCTCCAAATACCAGAGATCAGAGGCGCAGCAGAATGTGAATATATTTTAAATTGGGCCAATGAGATAGCCGGAAGGCCCATACAATTGCACGCCAGCACGGCATGAAAGAGCTAGGGCCTTGGCGGCGGTTCGCAAGTCAGAGGAATACATAAAAGATGTCATCTTCAGAGGAACCAACAATTGAAAAAAACAAGATTGTGACAGACAGGAAAGAGTTTAAATTGTAATCAAGTCTGAAAGTAAGTAATTTGCCCTAGGTCTCCAAAGTATGGGTCATACCAAAAGAAGTGAGTGACGCAAGTCCTTCTGGGAAAAGTGCAGAGGTTTTAAAAGAAGAGGACACTAAATGAAATTCAGTCTAAGTAGGAGTTAGTTAAAGAGATTGTAAAGACATCCAATCATCAATGGCACAGAGACGCATGCCCAGGTGGATGATGTCAGCAGATGAAGACACCTTAAGATAGATCTGTGTGTATCCTAAGACCCATCTCAGTCTCCAGACCTCTGAGAGGTTCGATGTAGATGTAGATGGATCAACATGATTACTCATTTAATAGGTTTAGGTCTACTTGGTTGAAAATAGTTGACCTTTTCACATTTGACAGAATTTGTTTGGTCGTTTTCTTGGTCGAAAATGCAGGGGCAGAGCCCCTGCAACTCCCCCTATTCCCTTGCACCTCACCATATATATATTTAATTAAATGTAACTGAATTTCGACCAAAAAGACGATCAACAAAAGGTGATCAAAGTAAAGGGTATTTATTTTCCTCGATCAAATAGGCTGATACCATTTGCTATTTACATTATTTTTTATAACATGGGTGATAGTATCAAACCCTGAGGAACACCACAACATATTGGCCCAGAAACTTAACTGGCAGGGACCAACTGTGTCTGATCACTCAGAAGTGAGGTAAACCCGGCCAAGACAGGACTACCCATGTCCATACACTTGTAAAAGATGTTACTCAGTAACTCACAGCAGACAGTTTCGAACACAGTTGAGAGATCAAGAGATATTAAGAGACAGGCCCCTCTGAAGTCCACACATAAGCACCATACAATACCTGAAGGGTGCTGATTCGGTGCTACACCTAGTATGGAAGCCATATTAATCAATGCAAAGAAGACAGTGTTTGGATAAGTGCTTGGAAAGTTGAGGGCTGCACATTTTTCAAAACATAATAGGGAGTAGGAAGTTCTGTAAAATGACTGATATTGTGGCTGAGCAAAGCTCTCAGGAGCTTTCCTAATTGTCCAACAGTTTTGATGCACTCACAATGTTGAGGGCTGTGAACTGACAGAAGTTTCAATATTCTAGAGCATGTGGCGTGGTGGGAAGTACATGGGAAATGTTCAGTGAGAGCAATATTGAAAACTTTGATTCGAGATTGTGACATTTAAAAAATAAAAAAATCCTTGGAGTTGATCACATCCAAAGACATTTCTTTTAAATTATTATTTAAAAAGCACCAATAAGACCACGTTCTCGTAGCGTCAGGGTACTAGAAAAAATACATATAACCAAAATAAGAGAATACTTAAAAATGTAAAACACATCAGAAGTGACTTTTGGGACCACATAGTATTGTAAACATCCAGTGGGCTAGGAAGAAAGTGATAGGTATGAGGTGTGTTGCTGAAAATGGCATTGTATTGTGTTTCAAAGCAGATCTATGGCGCTGTCATGTGTTTGAAAATCAATAGTTAGCCAGTTCAGATTTGGAAATGCTGTCACAAGCTCATAATTTCCCAGACACAGAATGATCCTGATAGCTCTGTTTTGAAAAGTTTGTAAATTAGTCATCAGTTGTTTAAAATATTTAAGTGGCTAGAGGTACAATATTGCATTGGATGAGAATTGCATCATGATGTGTTGATACACTATGAGGACATTGACATGGGAGAGGATAGAAGATCGCCAGACCAAGAGATTGACGAAGGGCAGGTTATGCTAATATTGAGCACTGGGTCAAACCAAGGTTAAGTGAACGTTTTTTTGTGTGCATTGATCCACAGGGGTGTCAATGAATTTTAGAAGTTTAGATTGTCTGGTGTGTCGAAAATGTTTTTGTTATTTTCATCTGGAATGATGATTGGGTTGCAAAGTTGAGAGATTGCGTCAAAGTATTCCGAAAGGTGGCTGAACAAGAAAACTGTAAGAGGTGTGTTCCTGTCCAGTAGCCATTTAGTAGACGCGTTGGTGGTATGGTGGAAGTTTAGGAGATGTATGTGTGCGCGGGTGTGTGTGTGTGTGTCTGTCTGTCTGTCTTTGTTGGTTGCTGATCTTGCATGGCAAAGTGGAGTGTTTGTGTGTTGAAGTTCACTGTTTTGATACATTAGTGTGGTAGGATAGGAGGTAAAAACTGTTAAGTGTGGTGGTGGCGAGCCTCTTTGCTTGGTGTAAACTAGAATATTTAGGCACAGGATGTTGTGAAATTATTGTAAAGATCTGTGGTCATTCTTATCTTCCCAAAATGCTATTTGGGTTTATGTTTTATGTAAAGCAGCGTAGAACCCTCACTTATGCAATTTGTCCTCTTCTCCCTTTTCATAAGGGTATTTATTTCAAAAGAGTACAAATGGAGAGTACCAGACAGTCCATCTTGGAATGTTTACCTTCTATCGGAAATTAATTGAAATGGGTGTTCTAGGTCTTGTTAAAGTGTTTTGCTCAGTAAGAAAAATGTAGCATTTGTATTATGACTAAATAATATAACAGAAGCGGTCATTCGAAATTAACAATGTGCAATTTTAAAAGAAGACAATTCACAATTAAATAAGCACCTATTTTTTAAATAGCTGTTTTTGCAAGAACACACAGACACTCCACACCCAACCCCCCAAGATACCTGTTTTTTTCATTAATCACTTTAATTGTTAGTGAGGCTGTGGTGGCTTTAACAAACACACACATCTCAAAGCAACTATCACCCATAAAAAAAGGGAGTGAGACAGGGACAAAGAGAGAGAGAGAGAGAAAGAGAGAGAGAGAGATGGAGAGAGAGAGAGAGAGAGAGAGAGAGAGAAAGACTGCAGGGAGAGATTGAGAGACAGAGTGAAAGTGAGAGAGACAAAGCGAGAGTGAGAGAGAGCGCGTGAAAGTGTGCTTGATAGGCGCATGTTACACCGAGAAGAGCTAGTGAAGAATATTTGGGTCAGGTTTATCTTACAGTTCTGCTTCACTGTTATGCTAGAGGAGTACCTCCATAGTCTGAGAGAGCAATTCACGTATTACTCAAAACAAAATCTGGGGTTTTCCCCCAATTGCCCAAGGACTTCAAAAGCACTGTCCCGTACAAAGCTAAGTGACACAAATGGAGTTGGAAAGGCCCCTTGGATACCGTGTGCACCAAGTGTCTTCCTACCTTGGGAACCCCTTCCAATAGCTTGCAGTGCCCACAGCTGCCTTTGGGCCTCATGATAGGTATGATGGTAATAGTTAAAACATTGTATTTTAAATATTAAACTATATCCTAAGTATGACTTTGGATTACACATAATCTGTTCTGAATGGGGCACATTGAAAGTGCGATTCAAAATATTGGGGAAAGTCCCATTAACCCGAAGTGGGAACAGGAGAAGTGCATACAAGGCAGTTTGAGCAGTTTGGTAAGTCATCTACGAGTATAGCTGTTTGGTATTAATAGCCACACAAATGCAGCAATAGTGAAGAGTAGGGCTGGGATAACCATCATGGCCGCTATAAGTCATGGAAACGGCCAACTCTAACAATCCTTTGGGAAATCCTTGTGCCTAAAAGGTTTTAAAACAAATATACACACAACTTGAAGAGAGCACAGATGCAACTGTATTTTTTTATCTGCACCAATCTACTGATCACGCCTTTGATTTATTTCTAACATTGTGCATTAGTTGTTATACATAGGATATAAGAAACAACATTCATTTTTATATTCTTATAATGGCTTTGGATAGTCGTTTTTTTGTAAACAAGCAGTTTTATTTAATATTATTTATTGGGAGTGTCTTTGTGATTTATTCATTATTGTGTTTTTCTTTTTTCTACTGTGATTTTCAAATAGAAGGTGCAAATTATTTCTGAATGAAGTATGTTACGGTGGCTTTGATAACCGTTGTCAAGTCTGTGTTTTAGGGATAGATCCGCTAGGGAATGACACTGGTAAATCAGCGTCTCCTCCTTGGTGCCGCTGGAGTGATATGGGGGCACCGCTCGCGAGGAGCTCTTCCCGGGGCATGGCACACAGTGCTTTCAGGGTGTGGTCTTTAAGCTGAGAACTGGAGACAAGCTGGTTTGAATTGACATGGCTCAGGCACAGCGTCATATGGTAACAAGGTTCAGAACGACTTCTAAATCAGAACTATAACAGACGGTGCAATGCTGGCCACGTTTCCTGTATATGATTGGTTATTTATAACGCGCTTAATACCCAGAGGATTCTATGCGCGGGCCCGTGGATCGAACCTGGGTTGCTCGGTGTCGTCTTGCTTCCAAGGCAAGCGTGTTGCTCCTGAGCTATCCTCCCGAGACAAAGGCTTGACCCTGCCTTGTGAAATCCCCTATGAGATGTGGCAGTTTTTTGCTCAATGACTCACCAATTGTTTTCATGCGTGGTGTTTCTTGGGGGCGTGTGCATATGTGGTGGGAGGCACTCTCCTTTCAGGTTATTATTTTGTCTTACAATGAGCCACCATCATGCTCCCTTTCCTTAAAACTACTTTAAGACTGCAAGCCAGTGAACATAAATACATTGGGAGGGGTTATGCAAATCAAATGATGTAACGTCATGGACAGACTGAATATGTTACAAGAGATAGATTGGATTAGGAATAGGTGCCGGTGGCATCTTGAAATCTGTTCCACTATAAAAGCAAAACCCTGGTAGTTTTGCTGGTGGTCTTTTGCGAAGCTGGTGGTGAATAATTGCCCTTAGGTGTCATACCATGCCCGTTATGTACCACAATGGGGGAGCGGTCACTATCATGGACGTTGCAAAGGATGGGGGAACTGGTTAGATAACACACAACTGACAAAAGGATTGTTTGGAGAAGCTGGGAGGAGTGAAAAAGATGCCGATCAAAGAGGTTGCTGTTCTTCCAAGGTACGAGTGGAACCAGGCACAATATCAGCCTCAGTTCTTGTTTCTAGGTGTCTTCTCAAACCCTCTGCTTCTAGCCAAGGAGAGGCCCTATCCCCATTCATGCATGTCGCTGTGCAGACTGGAATGCATGGCAACGAGCATGATCTTGAAAGCCTGTTAAGAAGAGGATGTGTATATCTGTGGGATTTGTGAGCCACTGGAGGCATTCAAACTTCCTGAATTGTTAGATGAATAGTCAAGAAATGACAGCACTGAGAATGACGATTAGTGAGGTAAATACAGAAAGTTTGGAGCATTGTTTGGGAACCCACTCTGTTTTGCCAGAGAGTCTGCTGTCTTTAAAACAGGCTGTTACTTCAAATATGAGCCCTACACTTGGGCAAGCTAGGTCCATCTCTGAGGCTTTAATACTTAACTCTACCTCTCACAGCATCTAGAATGCTGTTCAAATTGAAACTGGTTCTGAAGTCTCAAAGGGATAGCCAACTGGGATCTGTGTATCACTGGCAGAAATTCCTAATGGGATCTCGCATGAAGATCTAATTTAAACTATAATATGTATTTCCTTAAAGGGATTCCCCGCTCACGGTCCCTAACTCTCATTTTAGTGCCCCACTGTCAGGAGGTGCTGTGCTGATGCTTCTGTATGATACGCAGCTGAAGATTGCCAAAATCATAGACAATCAGCCTTGTTACGAGTTCATTGTTGTTGTACATTTTTTGTCATTTTTGGACAGTAATGGAATTACAGCCAGTTTTACTGCATCAATGAATTTCAACTTTGGACACGATGTAGAGGATTTACCTCCAGAATATTGCTGGAGGTAGATCCTCCACTTCACCGCTAAGCATTGGTGGATTGACTTCAGAAGCATTATAACAGCAAATCTTACAAATCATCCTGGAGTGCTATGGACTCCAAAAATGGGGGCTAACACCTCCTTCAACTCACTCGTGATCTGATAGAAAATTAAGCAGAACCGAATGGTGGTAAGAGCAAACGAGTTTGACAGTAATTCCAGCAAAATTGCCACAAATCCCATGATTAGGCCCAATAGCCTTTCATTTGCAGGATTTAAATGACAGAGTGTAAATAGTTTGACTGCAGTCATTCTGCTTTATCCTGCAACAGGTTTACACCCAATGAATGGGCATGAGTGATGCTTGGTGTCCAATGTACTAATGAATGTAAATACATACACATTATGTTTTTCCTATGTCTTTCAAGACCCTAATGAAGCACAGATGGACCCACTGTACACATTATCATCTTAAAATAAAGGCGAAGGACATTCATGCATTGTTGTGATGGGTTTGAGGGAAGTAGCAAAGAACATTTGATTGCTTTGTGCATGTAGCCACTCTTGTTTGCAGTGTGGCAGGTAAGCCCTATCACCTGCAGAGAAAAGAGGTTCTGTTTCCCTGAAATACCCATTGCATCTTTATCATAACAGGGTTTAAGATTCTATACTTTACAGTTCCTTGGAGTTCATCAGAATATTCTTTGACTCTAGTTTTAAAGATTGTTTGAAGGCTGGATTTGAGATTTGGATATTCGTAATGTCCAGGCCTGGGTACTGTTAGAGATATTTTGCAGTATTTTTGGTGAGCCTGTTGGGATATTTTGTGGTATTTTGGTGAGCCCTGTATATACAGGACTGCCTGATATTATTATTATACCGGGATCATAAACAGTAAGCCAAGACCGGACCTGGTGCGCCCCGAATCACGATTTCTTCATCATGTGGTATTTTATCTACAATACCACTTTGGTGGTAATCCAGAATACACTTAACGGGACACCTGAATGCTATTATTCATATAAACAGCCCCAGAGATGAGCCCATTCACAGTGACCAGTTTGGGTTTGTGTTTTGCCACATGCCGTAAAATGGAAATGCCACCTGTGTTAAGATGGAATTACCACCTTCGGCTATATTTGAAGTTTGCTTCTTGGGTGGTGAAGAACACATGAAAAATGACTACCCACATTTGTTAATGTAACACAGAATTCACCAGTCTGCAATTTTCTGTAAAATGCACCCACAAACAACAAACACGCACCTCAATTTACGCTAAAATCTTACCAAGAATAATGCTTGATTCTGGGTGCATCTGGGAACAGCACGGTCAGGACCCCCTGCGACTGCCTGGACGGAGCCTACACTGGAGCATTACTTTATCTGTTTTTTTCCTCTCGGCATGAATGAACTCAGCGTAGCCTTCCAAGCCAGCCTGCCTGCCTGCCAGCTAATGCAGCACGTCAACCCACAACCAGCCTGAGAGCCCAGGAAGAAGCAAAGGAACCCCCTGCCTGCTGACTGATAGCCCTTTTAAAATCCTATGTCTGTGACCTGCCCATGAATGTAAGTTTGCCTACATAAAATGTAAGAAGATGCGCCTTTGAAGTGATGTCATGTGCCAATCAGAGCCACCTCCCTTTAACAAACCAACTCACTAGAATGTTCTAGAGAACACGTGATCAGCCTGCACTGTTAGACGGCAGCAAACGGATGAAAAGTGTTACATATCTTTGCACTGATTCCTGTTCTGAAAGTATTTTAAGCACAAAAATGTGTTTTGAGCAAAGCCGACTTCACATTCCGCAGATCACATTCCTCACATCTTCACTGTAAAAGCAATTTTTATTCTTCGTGTTTGATTCTTGCATTTCCAAATAACATTGCACAGCCTGTGTTTGCCATCACATTCAGTGTACCAATTTGCACCAAACGTTATGGACTGTGCCGCCTTGAATATTAGTAAGGGGCTATGCTAATGGTTAGGGGTTAATAATTGTTAGTCTTTATGTTTCATTGCACTGTAGTCCATATTACTGTGGTGTGGTGCAACATGATAACATCAGCTTTTATGCAGTACCAAATTCAAACCCCCTTTTTTCGGTATGTGCTCTGTGCATTGACAATACTGTTTACACCAGGTTCAACCCAGAGCCTCACACTCTTGTCTCACACTCTTGCTGGCAAATGGGACCAGTTTTCAGTTTTTGGTGAAATTCGGAGCCTTAATTAAAATTCTGAGCCTTAGCTAAAATTCAGAGCTCCCTTTCCCTACACTACGCTTAACAATGATGTAATGTGACAAAATATAATGTGATGTAGCTTGCGGCCTAATATCGAAGATGGGGGTTGGTGTTAGTGGGAGGTGAATATTTGGATCCTTGGAGAACTATCTGTTACAGGCCCATGTGAGGTGAAACCAAAACGAGGAAAAAACTAAACTGTGGGCATCAGACGGGCTGATAGCCCCAATTAACATCAATGCACAGTTCTTCCCTCAAATAGTGTCAGAGAGACTGGAGGGTATAATGCCCTCCCTCGTTGACCCTGACCAGTCAGGCTTGCTTAGTATTAGAAGCATCTTTAACAATGGATGCCACATTTTACTTTTTAAAGGTAAGGCCCGGAGATCCTCATTCCCTTCACTGTTTTTTGCTCTGGATGCTGTTAAAGCATTTGGCAGGGTGGACTATGGATTACAATTGGTAACACTCATCAGATTTGATTTTGATGCAATCATGACCCCCTGGATTCTGGCTAATTTCAAAACGCCCTCAACAAGCTCGGAATCAGCAGTGCCTTCAAAGATAAGAGTAATTTGTCCATTATTACAATTGTGTTTGCCTTCACTTCGGATGCCTTAGCATCCAGACTTCGATTTAATCCTGATATTGTAGGAATTACAATTGGCAAGACATTGCAGAAAATGAATCTCTTCACCAATGATAGCACCTTTCATTATCCTAAATCTCAACCTTTCTCATAGCACTCAATATGGAGAAGTCTCTGCACTCAAAATTAACAAATCTTTGACAGGGAAGGTCAACAAATGCAAACATGCTCTTCTGTTCCATGGGCAAAGGGGAAAATGCAGTATTTAGGTGTAACACTGACCCCGTGCCTTGATTGTCTTTTTGGGGTGAATTTTCAGGAACTAGTTGACTAGTTTAAGAACGATCTCATAAGAAGGAGTGGATAGCACATTTCTTGCCCTTGGGGAATTGAAGGATCTGGCACAGCTGGTTGCAGGGACCATTCCACCTCCCTTACCTCCCTTTTACCACCTCTCAACTCCCTTGATTTCTCCACCCTCCAAATCCTTTTTAAACTATTTCCTGACCTCACACCAGCCTAAAGATGGCACAGTGAAATGCAGTTAAATGTTCCTTCGCCCAATCCAATGAAACAGGTGTAGCCAGTTGAGCATATACCAAATTGCAGTGGTAAAAATACACATCACGCTTAGTTTCGTTCAGGTAGACCACCTTAGCATAGGGCAAGTTAGGCCTTCTTCCATCCTGACATTTCATTTAATAAAGAATTTTATTTTGAACTTTAAGTCTGTTGTCTGTGTCTTGCTTCATGATGCCTTCACACACCACAGTATGGAACAGTAGATTGGCAAAAATGTAGTCGATTAATCCTACAGATAGGTCATTAATAAGTCTAAATGGCACAGTATTCAAAGTGTCCGAATGGGGTTCGGAAGGCGGGTTTCCACTTGTTGCCTTGTTTTATTGTGATCAGGTGACAGGCACCACTTAAGTCCAGTTTACTGTCGATCATGGCACCCTGAATAGCTTCCAAAATGTCTGAAATGAGAGACAGCAGGTAGACGTCTTTAACAGTCACCTGATTAAGCCCTTGGAAAATCCAGACACATTCTTAATTCAGAGGTGTATTTTTTGGGTGCGAAAAATAAGGATGCACCACACTGCTACTTAGATTCTGTTATAAGCCCATTGGTTAAATTTGTTTGCAAGTAATCTCGAAGTGCTTCCCTTTCTGCTACAGATAAAAAGTACATCCTCCAGAAAGGAACGCATGCTCCAGATATCAGCTCAATTCATAAGTCCTCTAGTCGGTGAGGGGGTAGATTTCTTTCCCTGTTGTGAATAAAGAGAGGTAAGAATTCATGGTATTTAAGGGGAATACAATTGATACTCCCTAAGAAAGAAGCATTGTATTCCTCCAAGGGAGTCCTAGTATTATGGAGTTGTGTTGGTTCAGTGTCCGTTCCCAAGCAATGTTGTACACACAACTGGGAACCCCAAATAATAAGGTCTTGGCTGCCCAGCTGATGTAAGGGTTGTGCAATGTCAACCTATATTAGCATAATTGACCTAAAAACATTTGACCTAAAAAATTTGATTGAATCTTTTGATTTTAATTACATATATATATATGGGGTGGCTAAGTGTATAGATTAGGTAGAGGGGAATTGGGGGAGGGAGTTGTGGGGGGATCCCCCCGCATTCTAGACTGCAAAAAAGGTCAAATAAATTCAATGAAATGTGATTAGGTCAAATGTTTTAGGTCAAATAGACCCAAACCATGTCAACCAGGGAATGCCTATGACAACTGGGGCATGGGCAGCATTAATGAAGTCAAAAATGAGGTACTCATTATGGTGATTGATCTTCATAAATAAGGGAGTTGATTGTTCAGTAACTGGGGCTGATGTTAATGGGTAACCATCAATGCCTTCAACTGGTTGTGATACTTGTTTGGTTTCCCAAGAGATTCCCATTCATGCTGCCCATTCATGGTCTGTAAACAGACCTGCAGTGCCGCAGTCAACCATTGCAGTTGTGTGAATGGTTTGATGGTTAGAAAGACATATTTGGATCTGGAGAATAAGCAAATGAGTATTGAGCCGGTTGGTATTTGCGATTGCTCCTTTTTTAGGGACTCTTGTCGGCTCTCGTTCTTTTGTCCCATTTAGGACCGGGAGAAGGTGTTTCCAGAATGCCAGGGAGGTGCAATAGAGCATTCATGAACCAGATGTTCTCCAGAGCCCCAATACATGCATAATCCTTGACTCTGTCTTCTTGTTCATTCTTCTTCCATCAAGGGAGGCAGTGCAATATGCAACTGCATGAGCTCGGGGTCTGATGAGGAGGGTATGATGGAACTATCTGACATGATCAGAGGTTTCCATGAAACAGGCTGTCGAGTCTTCTATCATTAATTTCTTTGTTCCTGCAGAAGATAGTCCAACCGCAAAACCATAGCCACCTGTCGGGGGCCCCCTTGCCAATTCGTCCTTCAACTCATTGTTCAAACCACGCTGAAACAAGAATTGTGCATGTTCAGTCCACTCTGTCTTGTCCGCAGTTTTCCTAAACATGGTGATGCGAGACAAAACATCCAGGAAGCCTTGAAGATCCAACATGATTTCTTCAGCTCTATATGACAGTTCCGGGTGGTCAAACATTCCTTTCATTTGATAAAAGGAAGTTTTGATAGTGGTTCAATAGTGGGCTGTTTGAAGTCACCAAAGGGGTCCCCCTTCAAAGGTGTTCTTAGTAAGACAGGATATCACATATCTCACTTTGGAATGATCAGAGGCATGCATCTGGTGGTGAAATGTAACGTAAATGGTACATGCGTGCAGGATTCATGTAACTTCTGAGGATTTCCATAACATCGTTCCAAGGGTGTGTTGGACAATGTGGGATCAAACAGGAAGGCATCTCTAGTGGACGCTGCATGTCGTGATGCTGCATTTTCAGCCTTTAATGTCTGAACTTCTGAAGTTAATGCCTCGATAGCTTGTACTAGCTCGTGGACCAGAGCTGTATTCATATTAGTTGTTGGAATTCTTTGCTGCAAATTGTCCAATTTGGGCCTTACCTAGCTTCTTTGTGCTTGTCGAGAAGTGAAGATGTAAGGCCGTCCTCCGTCTGCAGCCACCGTGATATCCCAGATGGAGCGGGATAAAAGGAGGTTTCAGGCAAGGGTGTCCTCAGGGAAAACCCCACAAGAGGGGAAAAAAACAGATGACAGGGAGGAAGCTGATTGAAATACCAGGACTAGTAGAACAGCAGCGATTTGCTCAGAAGACACTTGAAACTGGGGTCAAGGAGACAGAATAGGACGAGTTGGAGCAGCAAGAAGTTGTCCAGGATGATCCGTGACTGGAGCCAAGGAGAAGTAGCAGGACAAGTAGGAGTAGAGGAGATGGGAAAATGAGGAGTAATCAGTTAGCTGGAGACAAGGAGTGAGTAGAACAAATGAAATGGGTAAAGAGGGGGGAGAGTGTCTGCAGCCGGAGGGAACCAGCTACATTGTAACAAATAGCCTGTCTGATGCAGAGGGTGGAAAAAGCAGGCATGAACATCAAGTGCGTGCCTGAGAGAAGGTCTAGACCGCTCAGGCACATAAGGTAAAATGTGGTGGAATAGAGAAGCCGGCTCACACCAAACGCCACCAGCGTCTCCAGAGCCATGGAACCTGACAATCTGTGACTCGATTGAAGCACACTTTAGCAACAAAATTTAAAAAATACATAACCACCTCAATAGGAAAGGACCAACACAGCCAATCCCAGCAATAGAAGCAGCATAGAGAACACCACCAACTCCAGGATAGACAGGCATACACTCCTTCTTAATTCAGGACTTCGGAACCACAGTAAACACTAGCAATCCAGAAGCTTATCAGAGGACCTGTGTCTCCCCAACACCTTCAAAGCAATGATGATTCATCTCAGACTAGTGCCCTCCTTCGAAAGCCTCCTGAACACTTCCAGCATAAAAGGTTCTATCCTATGCACTTTCAAAATAGCCAACATCAAGTCTCTCCTAAAAAGAAATACAGCAGATTCCAATGATCCAATAAAATCATTGGAAGATCCAGCCTTAGATCTTCCAATATAGGTTTACTGCAAACTAACGTAACGAAAAAGCAAAACGGCCTAGGTAAGGCCTTCCCGACCAAAAGCACTAAAACATGGAACGAACTACCAATATCACTGAAACTTGAATCCAACTATATTCAGTTCAGGAAGAAATTGAAAACACTGCTATTCAAATAATTCTGGAATTACGACAATCCTATTATGATGAAACAACGGCCTGGTTCACGTCTTTGTCCCGTCTTTATTCTCTATTGTCTTGTCTCTTTGGAAGCGCTCTGGTGCCTGCGGGCTTTAGCGCTATATAAACAAATAAATAAATAAATAAATACTGAACAAAGTTCAACACACTATTCACTGCAGCCATCCTGTAGAAGTGTATTTATCATCAACCACGATAACACATTGAAATCAATAACCTCTTCCACAAATCACAATTTCAGAGTGAAGGAAAATAATCCACACCATACTTTATATGGCACTCCCTAAAAACGAACACAGATGCCAACCCACCTAGGGCATTCATACTACTAGACCTCTCCACTGCTTTTGATACTATCAGCCCGGAGATCCTGCTAAAAAGATCAGAAGACACTGGATTCAAAGAAACTGCTTTACGTTGGACTATTTTATTTCACACTGGAAGGACAGAAAACACACACTTGGACCCTTCAGGTCATGTCCCTTCAAAATCAGGTGTGGAGTACCGCAAGGATCGGGCCTGTCCTCTCATCTTTTTTATCATCCACATGAGTACACTTGGAATGTGTCACTAACTCAGGTCTCATATTCCTCAGCTATGGGGGTGACATCCACATTTTTTCAAGCTCACAAAAACGTTTGATCAAATGCCCTGATCTTACCCCACATGCCCTGTGCATGTTGACTCCTGGGTGATGACAAAAATACTGAAACTTAAACCAAATCCACAGCACGCTTATTTTTGTGGCACCACACAGCCGTGACTACACCCCAGTTTCCATGCCTGGAGAAATAGGATCTTTCCCTCTTCCTCGAATAAAGATCAAAAACGTTGGAATCTTGATAAACAGCAACCTCACACTGGAACCCAACGTTAAAGCCATAATAACCTTTCTTGCTTTCAACGACAAATGATTTGGCACACCTGACTTCCATACACAGAACTATGGCAATGATCACACTAGAACTCTCTAGACTAGTCTACGCCAACGCTATTTACACAATCATCCATAGCACATGGAAATTGCCTACAAACACACCACACTGAGTGAGCAACACCAACAGTAATTTCTTTAGCCATATAAGTCTCCTCCACGCCAAGCAAGTGAGTAACTGGGTCGTCACAAGACTGCCTTCAAGTGATCAATCTTGGGATCTCTTTGTCTGTTGAAACACAAACCTAAGATTCTCTTCGGCTCTACCGGTCTATAATCACACTTGCACTCAGGACTAAAATTCTCCCAGCTTGCAAGAATCAATACCACGGGATCACACCTGCGTCACTTTCGTTCTGATTAACCAACCTCCTCCCTCTGCAAAGTGAACTTTAATCTCTCAGTTGCTCCTAGATTTAGGTAAGATAGATCAGATGGCAGATCCGTCTTTGTTCACGTCACTCACCTATGGATCCCTCTCCCCCAAGGTCTTGGCTGGTGCATTGCCACCTCAGTTTTAGTAAGCTTCTGAAATCACAATAGACTTGAGGGTGGGAGCTTAAAGGAACTGTGTATCTCTGCGCTTGTCTGTATCAGTTTCTCCACATGGGGTTATATTTCCTGCTGCCTGTAATTGGGGTTCTGGTGGGACAGAGCTCCTGCAGTCCCATGGTTTAAGAATGTACAAGGTTGGGGTTGGAACCCTGTTTTAACATGGCGCTGGATATGGCATTTGCCAGTTGGTATTTTCACACCCTATATTCAGTCTCTAATGACAACGGTGTGCCTGAGATTGGTCGAGTTTAATGTTCCATAGGTTCAGTTACAATTTTGTACACAAATTTGCCAATTTTTGGCAGACATCTCTGTGTGCAGTTGGATATATGCTGTCAGCATTTGCTAGTCTGCCGATACGTGTTTCAACCATAGGCCTTTCTCAAGGATGTGCAGTTGTGTGATGGTGATGGCGTAGTGCAATGGCTGTGACATGGTACAGTGATAGAGCAATATATTCCATGTTACGTTGATATCCAGCACGTATTCAACGTCCACATCCAGCGCCAAGGTAAAACAGAGTTCCAACCCCAACCTTGTACCTTCTAAAATCACATCTCCACCCACTCTAGATCCGTTTCTGTTTCTGTGCGTCCCTCTGCTTGCAATTCGGTGCTACTAGGCCTCTGAGCTTTGACAACATGCATGTAAAATATCACTTTTCTTCCCTCATAATCTTTAACTAAACAAGCCTTTGTAATGCATAACATGGGGCGGCCAGCTGGTGGATTGGCGATCTTTGTGAAACATCTATATGCGGTTAAAGTACGGCAACTCTTTACATCTGCTGAAATACTTGCAATAGAAATTAGATCAAGTAACACCGGGTATCCACACATATTATTAACATCTTTATACTGGAATCCGTCTACAACCACTTTAGATACCATACTAGAAAAATTATCGAATGTGATGACGGTAGTTATAGAAGAATCCCCCAACGTGATGATCATCATAGGTGGTGACTTTAATTGTATCCTTGATAAAAGCAGCGCAGACCGAATGATATTTAACCAGGGTTATATTACACCCTCCGTGGAAAGGGGACAAATCTGGTTAAAATTTTTTGAACAATGGGACATGAATATTATACCTTACTCTGTCAAAGAGCCACTATTTACTTGGTCGCGCGGGTCTAAGAAATCCACAATTGACTATATTGTGATGTCTGGACCAATAGCTAACACTACATCCCTGTGCACAATTACACAATCACAATTTAGTGATCATTGCATATTGGAGTGTTACTGTGAATGTCCTCTCCAAAGATATGATGTACTAGTGCCACTTGCACTATTGGAAATAGATCGTCAAGCACTATCAATACGATGGAATACGAGACTATATAGGGAACTTAACTTCCTGGTGAATAGGGACATGGTTAAAATGAATCCACAGTTCTTGAGTATAGGAGAGGCTAATAATCTAGAATCAAAGAATGCTATTATGATACACAATCATATTGAACGGTTAGCAGCGCAAAAAGATAACAACACACAGAAAAAGAAAACCCAAAAGGGATTATATAATGCAGAAATTGCCATTAGGAAAAAAACCAAGAATCGAGAACTGCGCAACCTACTAAAATTTGGGAATGGTAATTTCGGTAGTACATATTATAATGAAAAAAAGGCTATTATGAGTAGCTATAAAAATGACTTAAAACAAATAAAAATGGTAAAATATCAAAAAGTTAATCAGAACATGATATATAACTTATGCCAAAAAAATACAAGAGAAATTTGGGCATTGTTAAGAGATCCTGCAATGATGGAAGGATCGTCTCTGCCTTCGGCTGTCAGCGGTGAAGCCTGGACAGAGGTATATAGTAATAAATATGCGATGCCATCAAAATTTAAAAATATGTATACCGAAGTTGACATGACAGATTTGCCAACTAAATGCCCATGGGGACTAGAAGATATTGAATTGGTTATAATGAACCTAAAGTCATCTAAGGCGGCAGGTCCTGATGGAATTCCACCCTGTGTTCTAAAAGATGACCCTAAGTTGTGGGCGGCTATTACACTGAGAAGCATAGAGTGTGTGCTGAAAACTAAGAGAGTACCGACATCATGGTTGTCGGCGATTGTGATCCCCATTCACAAAAAAGGGCCACTAAATGATCCAGCAAATTTTAGACCGGTGGCACTTATAGATGTAACAGCGAAAGTGTTTGCTGCTCTTATTCTAAAAGATTTAAATATATTCATCACAAAAAAAGAAATTCTATCCCGATTCCAAACTGGATTCAGGAAAGGGATGGGGACACAGTTAAATGCGACTGTTCTGGCTCACTTACTAAAGTTAACGAGGGTAAAAAATCATGGACCGATTTACATGGCTTTGCTCGATATATCAGGAGCATTTGACTCAGTGATTAGGCAGATACTATGGAAAAGAATGAAAGAACACAATATACCAGCACAAATTATAGCAATGATTGCACTACTCCATACGAACACAACTTATAGGATAAAGATAGATCAAAATGGATCGCTTACTTCTCCAATTAAAACATTTATTGGCGTGAAACAAGGATGTAATTTGGCTGCCACATTATTTAATCTGTACCTAACAGAAATTGGTGCAATATGGTCAGGATGTAATGCCTTTTCAGTAAAATTGGGTCTACTCCGCCTGGATTGGATGGCATTTGCGGATGACTTGATACTATTTGATCCTACTCCTTTTGGCCTTCAAAACAAAATGACATGCTTGGCAGAATTTTGCGCTAATCACAACTTGAAAATAAACACAAAGAAATCAAACATTATGGTCTTTACAAATAAAAAAAAGACTATTCGGTATAATTGGAACATTGATGGGTTATGTATACCAAGGGCATTGGGCCTGATTTATTTGGGGTATAATTTAACAAATGCTGACTCGATCGCAAAATGGCAGTCGGAAATTAACACAAAAGCACTGCCACTTATCTCACAAATGAAACTAATATACAAGAAATTTTGTCAATTCTCATTGATACCACTGATTGATTATTATATTCTTAAAGTGGAACCAATACTCATTTATGGGTTAGACTTATGTACTCTTGAAATTGGCAAAATTCTTAATAAAGTACAAGGAAAAATATGGAAACAAGTATTGCGATTACCGATGTCATTGCCCAACGTGATAATTATTCATGAATTAGGGTTAAACTCATTAGCCTCAAATTATTTGTGGCGCAAAATCGCCAGTTATGCAAAGATGTTAGACCCAGTACCAAATTCATTGTATGTAGATCTGGGTGAAATGCTAAAACTGGGAAATCCTAAATGGATAGAAGATGCAGGACAACAATGTATAATAGCGATGGAAAGATTTGCAATGAACTCAGTGGACTTAATCACACGACCACAAACAGTGAAGTTAAAACTACGTGAATTTGATTGGGCAGATACAGCCGACAAAATTGGGTCCTATAAATTGTATAGAGAATATGCAAAATTCCGTCATCCCAGAAAACCAGTACTGGGATATATCATGCAGATACCTGGTCAAAAGCTTAGAGAGAACTACATGCGTTTTAGATTCAATCTTTTTAGAACGAGAGAGAGGATTAAAAACTGGAATCAGATGGTATCAGTTTATGTAGAAGGTTGTAGATTTTGTAATGTAACAACAATTGAGACCTTGAAACATCTGGTCATTTATTGCTCCTATTTTTCCATGCAGAGGCAACTTTTTCTGGGAAAATATCTGAATGAATCTAATAACCATGACCTTGAATTATTATGGATCCAATGTATGTGGGGAGTAAGGAAATCATTGATTGCTGATCTGCATTATTTTTTGATTGTCATCGAAAGTAAATTGGAAAGAGAAGCGGATAATGAGATGATGATAATGATGTGATTGGGCCTCAATGTTAACTCCTACCTGATTGTTCTCGGTGATAAAATTTCTTTTCCTCTGCTCTGTTTTTATTATTACGTAAATGAAATTGTTATACTAGAGTAACAAGAATATGGTTTGATTTATGTAATTTTTATGTGATCTTATAAAATTTGGTTGTTGTAAAGATTTTATTGAAAAACAACACAATAAAGTTTTAAAAAAAATGCATAACATGTTTATAGAAGTAGATTTGTAATACAGGTTAAACAGTACACTTCGGTTATCACGTCTTGTGTAATAATTCCCAATTATTATTCTCGGTGTGTGCCAGCCTTTGGCACAACTTGAATGGCAAACAATCTGGAGAGATTACCCAACAAGAAGACTCCTGTCTGAGAAAATGAGCAAACATGCATTGTAAACAGCTAACTAACCTCGCTTTGTGCTGGAATACAAGGAAATATTAAAACTGCAGGCATTAGGAATCAGAGCCTGCACTGGGAGGTCTATGCAACAAGACAGTTAACTGCCAGGCTATTATGCAAGTCTATGCAAAAAGGACGAGCATACTCGTCCCTGGCACTTAAGTTAGCGTGTTTATTCGAAGTTTTAAATTGCGTTCCACTTGCCTGCTAAGCACAGGACCTTCAACGCGTCTACAAATAAGCATGTTGTGGAAAAATATAAGAACACGTAACAACACTTAATAACGATCTTAACAGAATGTTGCCATTCAATCTTCATAAGGAACCACGAGTAATCATGTACACACACTAACAGGCCTGTTTTTTTATTTTTTTAAAGGGATATTTGCATGCAGGGAACCGCCAACAACGGCATGTCCGTGTTGTTGGTTCACCCGATTGCAATGTTCTAGTTTTGCAAAACGTGATGCAAAAAAAAGCACACATATAGGGGAAGTCTCTTACTCTTTACTTGTATAATGCATTCTGTAAAAGCGGTATAGGGTAACTTTATGGGAAATGTTGGTTGCATTCAGGGGACCACCACCCCTAGCACTACACACTTCAGCAGTTGCAATACTGAGGCAGATTCCATAGGAGTCCTTTACTCCTGCATGAAAGTCTCATCACGCCTTTGCTAAGGAACACACTAAAGTAGGCGAGCACATCTCTGTGTACATGCTCCTCTTTCGTTGAATGCTTGCAGGCATACCAAAGTTGTCTTTTCTGTCCTCAACTTCTGTAATTGTAACCTGGATTTCACCCCTACTGCTGGTAGAATTATGGTTACCCTCAGAGACATTCTCATGGTGTGGGTCTATTTGACCTAATCACATTTGATCGAATTTATCTGACTTTTTTCAGTCTAAAATGCACCCCGCCCCCCCCCCACAACCTCCCACTTCCCCTCAACCTAATCTATACCCTTACCCACCTCCATATATATATATGTTTTAGGTCAAATGTTTTTAGGTCAATTTTGCTAATACACATTCTCATCACCTTGTGGTAACAGTGGTCCCCTATCAACCATGGGATGTCTCGCATCATCAAAGATCCAATTACAATCTGATTTTCAGACGTTCCTATGAGAAACTTCAGGGACTGCCTACCAATATTTTGCTCCAATTATGGCAAGTAGTTAAGACCTTTGCTTTTAGCCAGGCCTGCCGGTTGTTCAGTGCCCTTACTGGCAGACTCGCAGAGAACCGGTCTGGAAAAGGTTCTGGTAACTTGTTAACAGCACCATTATTTCCTGACCGGCTCACTTATAATGAGGCCAAATGTATTTAAATATTGTTCATTTGTAATGCGTCTATACACAGACACTTCGAGGCACAGCAAGGCAGGCGGGAGGAGAGTAGCGATCCTAATAGGCCATGCAACATTCAGATCGTGCAAGTGCAGTGAGAAGTGCAAGAGGGACGGGAAGTGGGGAAGTGTAGGGGTTGGGTAGCCACCACTAAGTGCAAAGTAGAGGGGCTGGAGGGCTACAAGAGCTATAATGGTGCAAGCCAAAAAACTAAATGTAAGGGGAGACCTGTGGGGCAAGTGCTGTTACGGCTCGGAGGGGGGTCAGGGGAATAAGTGTAGAGGTAGACTGAGCGATCTGAAGGACTCAGGAACCAGGCCACCAGCCTCAGGCAGAGATTAAATTAGCAGGGCAGGGGGAGGCGAGAGGAAGAAGAGAAGATGAAGGTCTTAGGGAGCTTCCAGAAATTAAGGAGGTTTGCTCAAGTCTGAAAGGGGCAGGGAGGCCATTCCAGAGGGAGGCACCTGCAGAAGGGAGAGATCTACCCCCACTCTATGCTTGGAAAAGCGTCTGATTTGTAGAGTGTTAGAGCTAGACGAGCTAAGGGCTTTAGTGGGGAGATATTTAAGGAGAGAGAGTTGGATAAAGGATGGTCCCAGGCCAGAAAGCCTTGTGGATTATGCAGAGGGTCTTGAATTTCATCCTTGCTTCAACCAGAAGCCAGTGGAGAGATTTAAAGGCTCTAGAGATGCAGTCTCTGGGCTTGAGGCCCATGATAGGTCTTGCAGCCCTATTCTGGATTAGCTGAAGGGGGCAAAGAGAAGAGTCAGGAAGATTGAGGAAGAGGCTGTTGCAGTAGTCCAGCCTGGAAAGAACCAGAGCTCTGGAGACATTGAGTTTCTGGGGGAAGGCAAGAAAGAGGATAATGCCTCTGAGAAGGTGTAGTTGAAAATGGGCCTTCTTGGCCAGGTACATGATGTGAGGAGAGAAGGAGAGGGAGGAGTTGAAGATGACACCAAGTGTTTAGCTTCACACAAGGGTGAGGGGATGGGGTCTAAGGAGGGCGGCCAGAGTATGGGAGGGAAAAATGGAGCAGGGGTCCCAATGAGAAGGATCTCTGTCTTACTGGCATTAAGGCAGAGATTGTTCATATTGCATCATGCCTGAAAAGCAGACAGGCAATCAGGAATGAGTGTGGAAGCAGGGGAGAAAGAAGAGGGTAGCTTGAAGGAAAGCTGCGTGACATCAGCATAGCAGTGAAAGCTAGGAGAGAGGGGGGTGATCAAATGGGCTGGGGGGCAAGGTACATATTCAAGAGCTAGAGAGAGAGGATAGAGCCCAGATGGACACCACAGGTGGAAAATGAGATAGTGCAGCCGAAAGGACAGTAAGAGAGGAAAGAGGTCAGTCGGTCCAGAGCCCAATCCGTGATGCCAAGGGTATCTCAGAGCCGATTTAACAGGGTGACATGATTGACTGTATCAAAGGCAGAGAAAAGGTCAAGAAGGATGAGAACGGAAGGGGAGCTGGAATCAAGATTAGAGAAGGCGCACCCCTCTGCATTACGCCTGGAGCCACTTCAGTCTTTTATATTCTTTTTCGGGAGGGTGATCGGGCCCTCCCCCATGCCGGCCAAGCCTCTCCTTCTTGGGGGCAGGCATTCCCCACCACTCTCTTGATGTCCCGTGCGGACAGCCCGTGCACAAAAGGCTGCCTCCGGAGGGCGGGGCAAGCGCTCCTCTAGACTTGGCTGTGCACCGGAGGAGCCATTAACCATCCTCCTTTCCTCTGGATGCCGCTCCTGTGCGCGCGCCGTAAAAGCATAGCCACTGCTGTCTCCGGTGGGGTGGGTGGTGAGTTCACCTCATTCACTCCACTGGACGGAGCACTTCGCACGAGTACCCTCCTCAGAGTGCCGCGGCCGCGGAGGACCCACCCACAGGGCTACCGCATTTTCCTTCGTTGCCGCTCTTAACCTCTCCACTGGGGGGGCGGACAATTCTTTGCTTCGTGGCGGGAGTGCCGCCGGGGGAAACAGTGCAGCTCACCCCCGGCGGACCGTGTGACTTCTCCCTCAGCTGCAGGCATTCCACTCCTTCTGCCCTGGGGGCAGCCCGACTCTCCTGCGCGCGATGGACGCCAGGGGGGGTGCGGGCAGCACGTTATTCACGCCCAGGCAGGGCCGCTCTTTCTTCTCTCCTGGGGCTCACAGCTCTGTCTCCTGTCCGCGGCAGCTCCCTTCCTTCACCGGAATGGGGCTGCACCATTGGAAGTGCCGCGGGGAGGAAAACAGTACACCTCACCCCCGGACGGGAGGTGCTACTTCTGTCGCAGCGGCGACATGCAGCTCCTCCTCCCCTCTCACACCTCTCCCCTCCCATCAGGAGAGAGAAAACAACGGAACAACAGGGTCAGAGTGGATGCAGCACAGTGGCTCTTCTCTCTTCATCGCCATTGTTGGGGGTTGCCTGCCATGGGCATCCAGCAGGCACCCCGGGTGCTATTCAATTAAGCACATGACAGGCCAAGTGCCTGTGGGGGTTGAGGCCTGCCCTGGACATCCGGCAGGCCCCATGGTACTTCGGGTCATCTGCACCTATGGAGGGTGGGGGCACAGCCTTAAAGGGGCAATGCACATAGGAGGGTCACACCTAACAGAGGGGGAGTGGAGGTGGCGGCAAATGCACCAGCTGACACTCACTTCATTGGTCGAATGAAGAAGAAGAAGGAGGATGGCAGTGCAGGCGAAGGCTTTGCCGGCTGACCAAGGAGGTCAAGGTTAGAGGAAAGGAGGGAATTATCAAACCAGGAAAGAGGGGTAAGGAGAGGGTTGGAGATGTGGAGTTCTGAGTAGATGAGAGCTTCCATGGTTTGGCCGGCACAGTGATTCGGACCGGAGAGAAGAATGGAGAGGGAGAGAGTCAGAGAGGTGTAGTAGCCGCATCATCAGCAGAGAGGATAGCAAATGAAGGATACATAGGAAGATTCTAGATAAAAGAGGAAACAAAGAAAGGAATATTAAAGGCACACAGTTCTCAACAAACTTATGTTGGAGCTTCAGAGCCAGGGGAAGTAGGTGAGAGGAAAGGAGGAAGAATCAAAAAGAATAGAAGATGCTGATCAGAAGAGTAAACCAGGGGTACAGAAACAGATGTTGTGGATAAAGATGAAATAAAAATAAGATCAAGACAAAAGCCAGATATATGGGAAGGGTGGTAGGGAGGGCAGAGAGGAGATATGAGTCATGAATGGAAAGAAACGGAAGAGATGAACGAGTAGTAGAAAGATTAAGATTGAAAGCACAGAGAAGTATAAATGGAGTAGAACAGGGTAAATAGCAGAAAGCAAGATATTAATATCGCCACAGAAGGTTCCCACAGGACCAGAATGGTGATAGATAAGTAAAAAAAGTCAGAGATTCAGGCTTAAAGAAAGAAGTAAGTGAATATTGAAATGAAGAAAATGTGGTAAGAGATAAAGAACTAGGAGAAGAAACAAAAGATGAGCAATAAAGAATACCAGTTCAACCCCCAAGGCCCAAAGGCCGAGGTTTGTGAACAAAAGCTGTGTCAGAGGTAGAAAGAGATGCAAGGATAGCAGTATTATAATACGAGAGGGTATCTGTCATTGCATCGTCAACCAAAGCATCGCCAGCCATACCATTTAAAAAAGCATCTAAAAAAAACCATCTAATGCATTTTTTTAGATGGTAAAGGATTTAGTTTAATAAAAATGGGTCTTAAAGGTTAGGAAAAGGGGGGTTGGGAGGACCCCCTTTAAAAAAACAATGAAAAAATGCATTTGATGCTTTTTTTAAATGCTTTTTTTTAGATGGTATGGCATTAGATGCTTTGGCTGTCGATGGAATGACTATAAACCTACGAGAGCCACGTCTCAATAATACACAAAAAGTATAAGTTGAAACGGAGAGTGGGATTTATTACAAATAGAGTGAGCATTCCATAGAGCAATATTAACAGGTGGAGGGTAACTAGAACAGGGAGTATAGATAAGAGCAGAATAATTAGAGAGAGAAAGACAAGAACCAGTACTAGAAGGGATCCAAGAAGTCAAATTTGAGACAGGCATGTCAACAATATCAGAGGCAGAAACAATCCGGTCGGAGGAGCAGTAATGGAGCAAGCACTATGATGGTCAATAAGCGTAAACCAGCAAGTGATTAAGCTGGGCGTGCTGCGGCAAAGGAAATTGGAGCAGCGGCTGAGCATCGCATTGAAGCTAGAAATAACGAGAACAGAAACAAAAAAGGAAAAGGCGGAAAGATAGAGAATAAGAAATTAGAGTCCAACTGCGAACATCTGCAGACAGCAGCAACTGGACTTTGCCAAACTTCGCCCTGGGATTCGCCCAGGATGGGATGTTAAAGAAGTCTGGAGCTGATGTGCAGGCCAAAAGGGGGCATGGTCAAAGTCTGTGACTCTTAGGCGATGGTAACAGCGTCCAGGAGGAGAAGGCACGTGAGTAGGCAGCCCCTGAGGGAGCAACAGATGGAATACTTCAGTCGCCCTCACAACCTGGAACACCGTAGATATGATATGATATGATATGATATGGCATTTATAACGCACCTATACACAAGTGTTTCAAGGCGCGACGAGGCAAGGGGGGAACAAAGGGAGGACAGACAACGATCTTACTAGGCCAGGTGTCATTCAGATTGTGCAAGTGCATGGGAAGGGGGGAAAAAAGGAAGAGTGCAAGAGGGAAAAGGGAGAGGGGAAAGTGCAGTACATGGGAAGTGGAATAAATAAGATAAATAAATAAGAACACATGAAAAAACAACAGGCAAGTGCTAGGAGGTGCGGACAAAGTGCTGGAAAGGGGACTGAAGGGATACAGAAAAAACAGTCCCCAAGTGCAGGGGTTACCAGGGAGGCAGTGCAGGTGGCCAGTTTATATGGCCTGGCCCAGATATCAGAAGGGTGGTCAGGTATCCTGTGCAATTTCAGTCAGAAGTTCAGCAAGGGATGGGAGGAGAGAAATCAGAAGCAAAGAGGAAGGTTTTGAGGTGTTTCCGGAACTGGAGGTGGTTCTCCTCGAGTTTCTGGGAGGCAGGAAGGCTGTTCCAGAGAGAGGCCCCTGCCAAAGAGAGTGATCTGCCACCAACTCGTTGCTTGGAGAAACGACTGACCCTGAGGGAGTTGGAGGCAGATGAGCGAAGAGCTCGTGAAGGAAGGTGTTTAGGAAGAGAGAGTTGAAGGTATTTCGGCCCCAGACCCCAGAAGGCCTTGTGTACAATGCAGAGGGTTTTGAATTTAATCCTCACAGCCACTGGGAGCCAGTGCAGAGATTTCAGTCCGGGAAAGATACGATCCCTGGGCTTGAGGCCAAGGACAAGTCTTGCAGTCCTGTTCTGGATACGTTGCAGAGGGCGGAGAGTGGAGGCAGGAAGATTTAGATAGAGGCTGTTACAGTAGTCCAGCTTGGAGAGGACCAGGGCTCTGGAGACAGTGAGCTTCTGGGGGAAGGATAGGAAAGGAAGAATACCTCTAAGGAGGTGCAGCTGGTAGTGTGACCTCTTAGAGATGTCCGAGATGTGAGGGGAGAAGGAGAGTGCAGAGTCGAAGATGACCCCAAGGTTTTTTGCCTTGCAGGTGGGAGTGGGAGGAGGGCCAAGGGAGGCCGGCCAGAGAGCTGCAGGGAAGGAGGGAGTGGGTGTGCTGATGAGTAGAATCTCAGTTTTACTGGCATTAAGGCAGAGGTCGTTGGCGGCACACCAATCCTGGATGGCAGACAGACAGTCAGAGATGAGGGAGGGAGAGGAGGAGGCCGAGGGTAGCCTGAAAATGAGCTGGGTGTCATCAGCATAGCACTGAAAGTTGGGGCAGAGAGTGGCGATGCGGTGGGCAAGGAGTGCCAGGTATTGGTTGAACAGCCAGGGAGAGAGGTTAGATCCCTGGGGGACACCACAGGTAGATAAAAAGATGTCAGAGAGGAAGGACCCAAGTTGGACCTGGGCGGGTAGGTTGGAGAGGAAAGAAGTCAACCACACCAGAGCCAGACCAGTGATACCCAGGTTGTCACAGAGACGGTTGAGAAGGATGGCATGATTGACAGTGTCAAAGGCAGAAGAGAGATCAAGTAGGATAAGAACGCAAGGGGTGTTAGAGTCGAGGTTGGAGAGCAGGTCTTCACAGGTGTTTAGGAGAGCAGTTTCTGTGCCTCTGGTTGCTCTGAAGCCAGACTGGTGGTCGTGGAGACAACCAACAGATTCAGTGTGGAGATTGAGTTGGGAGATGGCCAGTTTCTCCAGGAGCTTGCCCAGGAAGGGAGTGATGGAGATTGGGCAATAGTTAGCTGGGCAGGAATGGTCGGCAGAGGGTTTCTTAAGAAGAGGGTGCACAAGGGAGTGCTTCAGGGGGGAAGGGAAGACTCCAGTGGCGAAGGAGTGATTGCAGAAATCCGCCAGGGCAGGAGCTAGGGAGTCGATGTGATCCTTAATAGTTTTGGAGGAACAGGGGTGAACCTGTTTCAACAAGACTGTCATAGATCGGACTTGTCTAGAAACCTTGTCTGGAGAGAAAAGGGGAAAGGTAGAGAAGGAGGGAGGAGGGGTGGCAGCAGAAGAGCCAGAGGAAGAGCAGGGAGTAGCGGGAGGGGGGTGAGAGGAGGAGAGTGAGGACAGGATGTCCTGAGTTTTAGAAATGAAGTGAGAGGCCAATGCCGTGCAGAGGGCCTGGGAAGGGACAGGAGAGGTAGAGACTGCGGCAAGATTGGCCAGTTCCTTGCAGATTTTAAAGAGTTCAGCCGAGATGTTAGATGCCACAGAGACGCAGGCTTGGATATGAGCTCTCTTCTTGGTGAGGACAGAGAGCCGATATTGCCTTTGCAGCAGGCGGCAGGCCAGTTTGTCAGAGGATGAACTTGAAGCACGCCATTTCCTCTCGGCAACCCTGCACTTATGTTTTAGGCTGACGAGGTCTGAGTCGTACCAGGAGTTGCACTTGGCTTTGGGTTTCAAGCGGATTGTCATGACAGGGGTAAGGATGTCAAGAGTATCAGATATATACAGAGTAGAGAGTGGAGAGGGCTGCGTCAGGGTGAGAGTCAGCCAGGGGGGGAGGAGGAGGTGAGAAGGTGGCAGCGAAAGCCTCAACTGACACGCGCTTCATGGGTCGGGTGACCGAGAAGGTGGGTGGCAGTGACGGAGGTGGCTTGCCCTGTGGGGTAAGGAGGGTGAGGTGGGAGGAAAGGAGAAAGTGGTCACTCCAGGAGAGAGGAGTGGAGAGAGGGATAGAGAGGGGAAGGTCTGAAGAGATCAGAACATCGAGAATGTGCCCTGCAGAGTGAGTCAGGCCAGAGGGGAGAATAGTGAGGGAGAGGGAGTCGCAGAGGTCATGAAAGAGTTCAGAGGGGGGGCAGGAGGCATCCAGGTGGATGTTGAAGTCTCAGAGGAGGAGGAATTGAGTGGTTGAGGCCAGGAGTGAGGAGGAGAGGTCCGCCCACTCAGAGAGGAAGGAAGAAACCTGACCAAGTGGCCGATAGATAGTAGCCACAGTAAGGGAATGGCTTGGCGAGAGAGGGAGCCTGCAGACGAGGCATTCAAAAGAGTAATAGGCCTGCTTAGGAATTATAGAGGCAGGAATCCACTCAGGGAAGATAAGGGCTACGCCCCCACCTGAACGGTTGGGCCTGGGCGCGGAGAGGATCTTGTAGCCATCAGGTAGGAGCGTGTCAAAGCTGCTGACAGAGCTGGACGTAAACCATGTCTCAGTGAGACCGAGGACATCGAGGTCGAGTTCTTCAAGAAGGCGGCAGATGTCAGAGGAGTGTTTGACAGCGGAGCAGGAGTTAAGAGTGGCAATGTGGAGAAGGTTGCCCTCCTTGAAGGACTTCCGGGGAGGGGTACAGATCAGAGGTACGCCCTGCGGAAATGTAGAAAGCGCCCGAGAGGGGGCAGAGTGGGAGGGTGTAGGCAAGGTAGCCAAGGAAGGGGGGAGGGGACAGCAGGAGAAGAAAGGAAGTTGATGAGGCGCGGAAAGCATCTATGAAAGAGATGAAGGTTGGCCTGAGGGCCTTGGACCAAGACGGTTCCATTAGAGTAGACATTAATGATGACCTTAGAGGAAAGGAAGGAGGCCAGGATGGCATCCCAGCGAGTACCACCATTAATGGGAGAAGAGGAGAAAGGCGACAGTACAGAGACCATATGTGGGGTCCATAGATCTGGAGAAGGAACGACAAAGAGGATGTCGGTGAGAGTTTCCTTGGAAGAGGCACTGATGTAGGTGTCAGCGATAGGGAGGCCTGGGTTGGAGACCAGGATGTCCTTTTTAAACTTTTTCCTACCAGACTTAGTGAGGAGAGCAGGATAGTCAATAGTGAAACAGTTTGAAAAGATGGGGGCGACAGAGAGCACCATAGAGTAGGTGGGAGAGAAGGGGGTCCAGGGGTAGGCAGACAAGACAGCGAGAGGCAAGTGAGCAGGAGAGTGGCACAGGACAGTACTTACGTGGCGAGCGCAGGAGAGGCCCAGGACAAACTAAGATAGGAAGGACAACCTAAATTTGATAATCCTAAAGAGGGAGAAAAAGGCCTAGGTTTCACAGAGCAACTTTAAATACGGTGACAGTGCATGTTAAACAGGTAGAGAAACCCACCTAAATTTGAGAATCCTAAAGAGGGAGAAAAAGGCCTAGGCTTCACAGAGCAACTTTAAATACGGTGACAGTGCATGTTAAACAAGTAGAGAAACCCACCTAAATTTATTTGAGAATCCTAAAGAGGGAGAAAAAGGCCTAGGTTTCACAGAGCAACTTTAAATATGGTGACAGTGCACAGTAGAAACAGTGAGATCACAGCTGTCTTAGTTGGTCAAACCAGGTGGACACAGTGGACAGAGAGCCCAGACCAATGTGCAAGGGTGGCAACAGGCGTCCCCTGCGGACACCTGCAGACACCACAAGGAGCCGCCCTTTGCCTAAGGGGCCCTCAGCCGAGGGGCTGCGGGCAGAGGGTCATATTAATACCAAAAAGCACCCAATAGGAGGGGGGGGAGGGGTGTGGGCGGGCAGGTAGGTGGGAGGGAGGGAGAACCAGGAAGTGGCTGCAGTGGGAGGGGGGAGGAGGGAGAACAAGCGCTCGGAGCGCGGGCCCGCAAATATCAAATTTAAACAACAAAAGCACCCAGAAACACTCACTGGAGGCCCACAGGGGCCGGGCAGGGAATAAACCTGCAGACTGGGCACGGCTAACGGCGGCTGCTCACACCTGCTCTGCTCGTAGAAAGAAGCGAGCGGGGAGAGCAGCAGTCGGGTAGTCCTGGAAGGACAACCCCCAGCTCCAATCAGAGGGGGGGTGGGCGGGCCGGTAGGTGGGAGGCAGGGAGGGAGGACCAGGAAGTGGCTGCAGGGGGAGAGGGGAGGAGGGAGAACAAGCGCTCGGAGCGCGAGCCCGCAAACATCAAATTTAAACAACAAAAGCACCCAGAAACACTCACTGGAGGCCCACAGGGGCCGGGCAGGGATTAAACCTGCAGACTGGGCACGGCTAACGGCAGCTGCTCACACCCGCTCTGCTCATAGAAAGAAGCGAGCGGGAGAGCAGCCGTCGGGTAGTCCTGGAGGGACAACCCACAGCACCAATCAGAGGGGGGGGGGTGGGCGTCCAGGTAGGCGGGAGTGAGAGAGGACCAGGAAGTGACTGCAGGGGGAGGAGGGAGACAAGCACTCGGAGCACGGGCCTGCAAATATCAAATTTAAACAACAAAAGCACCCAGAAACACTCACTGGAGGCCCACAGGACCCGGGCAGGGATTAAACCTGCAGACTGGGCATGGCTAACAGCGGCTGCTCACACCCGCTCTGCTCGTAGAAAGAAGTGGCTGCAGGGGGAGTAGGGAGAACAAGCACTCGGAGCGCGGGCCCACAAATATCAAATTTAAACAACAAAAGCACCCAGAAACACTCACTGGAGGCCCACAGGACCCGGGTAGGGATTAAACCTGCAGACTGGGCACGGCTAACGGCGGCTGCTCACACCCGCTCTGCTCATAGAAAGAAGCGAGCGGGAGAGCAGCCATCGGGTAGTCCTGGAGGGACAACCCACAGCACCAATCAGAGGGGGGGGGTGGGCGGCCAGGTAGGCGGGAGTGAGGGAGGACCAGGAAGTGGCTGCAGGGGGAGGAGGGAGAACAAGCACTCGGAGCACGGGCACGCAAATATCAAATTTAAACAACAAAAGCACCCAGAAACACTCACTGGAGGCCCACAGGACCCGGGCAGGGATTAAACCTGCAGACTGGGCACGGCTAACGGCGGCTGCTCACACCCGTTCTGCTCGTAGAAAGAAGTGGCTGCAGGGGGAGGAGGGAGAACAAGCATTCGGAGCGCGGGCCCACAAATATCAAATTTAAACAACAAAAGCACCCAGAAACACTCACTGGAGGCCCACAGGACCCGGGCAGGGATTAAACCTGCAGACTGGGCACGGCTAACGGCTGCTGCTCACACCTGCTCTGCTCATAGAAAGAAGCGAGCGGGAGAGCAGCCGTCGGGTAGTCCTGCAGGGACAACCCACAGCACCAATCAGAGGGGGGGTGGGCGGGCAGGTAGGCGGGAGGGATGGAGGGAAGACCAGGAAGTGGCTGCAGGGGCAGGGGGGAGAACAAGCACTCGGAGCGCGGGCCCGCAAATATCAAATTTAAACAACAAAAGCACCCAGAAACACTCACTGGAGGCCCACAGGACCCGGGCAAGGATTAAACCTGCAGACTGGACACGGCTAACGGCGGCTGCTCACACCCGCCCTGCTCGTAGAAAGAAGCGAGCGGGGAGAGCAGCCGTCGGGTAGTCCTGGAGGGATAACCCACAGCATCAATCAGAGGGGGGGTGGGCAGGCAGGTAGGCGGGAGGGATGGAGGGAGGACCAGGAAGTGGCTGCAGGAGCAGGGGGGAGGAGGGAGAACAAGCGCTCGGAGCGCGGGCCCGCAAATATCAAATTTAAACAACAAAAGCCCCCAGAAACACTGACTGGAGGCCCACAGGGTCCGGGCAGGGATTAAACCTGCAGACTGGGCACGGCTAACGGCGGCTGCTCACACCCGCTCTGCTCGTAGATGTTAAAGCAGCACTACAGCTGATGTTACAGAGGGAGCATGGCAGGGCCAGCACATGCAGACTCTGCTGCAGACAGCTGCAACTGGACTTTGCTGGACATATGCTGTAAGCAAATATAAAATAGCAACATATAGGAGTGGGGCAGCAAATATTAGCAATAAAAACACATACATTAGTAACATATAACATTGATTAGTAAATAATAAATACTCATATTTCTAGCTAAGTCATAAATAGATGATAATTAAACCTATTGCTGTCTGGGTCTGTTTTATCTTTTGTTGCCAGAAGTCTGCACCAATACACAGATATTTATTTACTTAAAGCAAGGTCCCCCTGCCGTCACGAAAAAGCACACATTGGCTCACAGGCCAATTAGGTGAGCCATGTATGAAAGTGGTGGCTTTGGTTACATGTTTTCGTTCCACGGGTCATAATGATTACATCATAAAACCCCTATTGCATTACAGTCAGAACATATTCAGCGTAACAAATACAATGTAAAACACTTCAAAATGCATTCTACGTTTACACACAGTGCATTACTTTTCCACTTCACAATCGTAAAAGTATATATTTTATTTCCATTGTGTCCGAGTCTTAATTTACATTACATTACATGAAACTCATTGCAGATAATGTACTTGTGTGACCAGGTGCATGAGGGGGAATTGCCACCCCTACATTTTATGTGAGATAAAAACTTGACCAAAGGTGCATTCGCTGCATGTCTGAGATGCCTTATGCATACTGTAACAATGTTCAAAACATTGAGAACACATTTCAAGTTTAAAGACATGTCCTTCAATGGAAAAACAGCCACTGCCCACATCATAATGAAGACTCAGAAAATGTGCAAATTACTTATTGTGATGCCCACTATCATCAAATAGTGTATGCATCAGAAGGTATCTCCACAGCTTCAGAGAACCTGTGAAGAAAAATTGGGTTCAGATACTTGGCTGGTGAAGCTTTGGCAATGTAAACTGTTGGCTTCAGTTAAAAAGGAGGTTTCCTCACGGCTACATAGGGGCTGATTCATGGAAATATGCGCCGAAATCCCACATGGGCCGCACGCCGAGAAGGGCACTGTGTGAGCCTGCGCACAGAATGAAAAAATAGAAAAATTGAATTTTCAGGGCAGAGTAACCGTACCCACAAATCGCGGAAGGAACACCCCCGTCACACCCACGCGTAAAGCATAAACAGCCAGAACAGCTACCTTTGCGCGCTCCCCCAGGTGCGAAAACATGCACCCTTCAAACAGTGTGTGGGGTGTGCCGCAAGCAGGCCTGCATCTCGGGTACCCCGCGCTGGGTCCCCCGTAACTGAATCTGGCACCCCAACAACATGCGTATAAAAAATCGTAACTAGGTAATTACTTGGGAATTCTGCGTGCCAATCCCCGTAAAACCATTCCTGTACCCGGCTAAACTGCGAGCGCGCCCCCCTAGGTTAGATCGGAACCCCGGTTGTGTTCATCCACCCCTATATCCGACATGCAAACCCACATCTGTGCTGCGATTCCTACGCCCAAGTGTACTTACGCCTGCCTTCAGGTGGCAGATAGTATGAAGGACTTGCGGGGCCATTTCCCGGGCAAGAGGTTGCGCAATCAAATCCATCCCTCGGAATGCCCACTTTTTAGCAAGTTATTCCCCATTTTTGATGGTCGTTCCGCCCCACCCCATCCCTCTATGTAAGCCACGCCCATGCTCTGCGTGGAGTCGGGCGCAAGGCTCTTGAAGGCTCGCAGAGACATGCTGAGCCTGCAAAAACTCCACGCAAGTTCAGGAAAAGTAAAGGCCATTGGATTCCATGAATCGACAAACGGGAATTTGTGCGCAGTTTGGCGCTCAAGTACCCTATTTTCCATGCAAGTAATTCCATGAATCAGGACCATAATGTGCAAATGTGTTATGCTCTCAGCATATGTTGATGAGTGTGAGTGTCACTGTTACACTGTGTTTTTGTCATCCATGCAATACCAAAATGATCAGTGGTTTCCCTGTGGTGGCCATGGAAGGTCATAGTTTTCCTACATCATCAACCAAGTGTGTCTTGGAGAATGTACAGTATGTCAATACACTATGACATGTTTCTGCATTTGCAACAAAATATAATAGGACCGGACTCCCAGTGCAGTAATCTGAGTTATCATTCTAACTGTGCCACAGCAAATAGGATGTTTACATTGTTACCCCTTTTCTAACAAGCCATCAGCTTGTTATGACTCTTTTCATAGCAGTATGTTGCATAAGAATTGCAGTGATCTATTTAAGCAATAGGCCCCTAGCAGGGTGGGCATTATCACTTCAGGTAATGCCCTGGGGCCCATATTTACAGGCCCGAGCAAAGCAGTGATGGCCCCCCTGCAAGGGGCCTATTGCTATTGGTACCCCTGCCTGTAAGACCAGGGTAGTAAGAGCATTTATTTTTGTTCCGTAACGCTTCGGCGTCCGTTTGCCCTTTCCATGGCGGCCATTCAAAATGAATGGAAAAGGTAAACAAACAAAATGGCCACCATGGAAAGGTAGAAGGGACTACACATATCCCTTCTCCCTTTCCATGGCAGCCATTCAAAAAATAGGTAAAATGTAAACAAAGAAAATGGCTGCCATGGAAAGGACTTTCTTTCCATGACGGCCTGTCGCAGATCGGGAGCAGATGTGCTGGGGATAGAAGTGGGATTGGGAGGGCGGGCAGGGGATTGATTGGAATGTGGGGTGGGTGTGGAGGGAAAACAATTACCTTGATCCCCGGTGCGGGAAGATGGCTGTCTTCAGCCGTGTGGTGGCTCGGAGCGGGAATTACCCTGTTCCGAGCCTCCTCATTGGCTGAGTGGCTGGCACACACCCCGCCGGGGACAGGAAGGAAAGTAATGCAGAGAGGGATTCCCGGTCGGGTAACGGCCCGTCAAGGGCCAATGAGATTGCATGTTACAATCTCATTGTCGCTCACCGGGTACTAATTTTGTTTCTTAGCAATAACTGCTTGAGAGAACAGATGAATTAATCTGCAAAAAAAGACTTCTCTTAATGCTGGATAAAACGTCAGATTTGCTTAACTCGCAATTGTAGCATCTTAGGTTTGAGCATGTTCCCCACGCCCAAACCATGACTTGTGAATGAAGATCGTCTTGCATTCATCACTGAGGAAGAGGCGACTTTGCAGTGGCGGCTGGAGAATTCTTTAATTAGCGGGATCTAAATATTTGCCACAAATATGCATGAGCAACTGAGCGCAGCATGTGGGCCCAAACCAACCAAGGTGCTAGTGGTTGGGTTTCAGCACTCAACACCTCTACATTTTGAGGTCTAGCCAACTATGGAAGTAGTGCTTGAATATGGGATTAAAAGAGGGAAGAAAGAAGGCCAGGTGAACGTTTTTGGGAGGCTGGAGTGAAGCTCCAAAAGTGGCAGCAGGACAGTCATCAGTAGTTCAACTTTATCTAAGTAATTTTTTATTTAACTACAAATGTTTGATAGCACGAGAACCTTGGCAAACAGCAGACGGAGTGGTGTACATTAATACGATTTACAATTCAAAATATCATCATGAAATATACTATTTAAATAATATTAAACCTCCACAATGCAGACATATAAACAGTAAACATCAGTATAAGTACATAATCTAAAAGCTATTATAACATTTAGGGAAAGTAAATGTTTTCATATCTTTGCAAAAATTGAGTCGAGAAGGAGACAAACACAAAGAAACAGCGAGCACGTTCCAAACTCGAGGGATAACAGCAGAAAACGCTTTATTTTCAATGTTTGTTTACTTACTTATGCCATTTCGAGTTGGCTAGTGACTTACTTCGAGTTCGATACTAGCCCCAGAGAGAACCAGTTTTTCTGAGAGACACAAAGGGTGCTGGAACCAGATAGCTAAAAAACCTAAATTAAACTAAATCCTAGCTGTGGGTCCCCTTCTGCAGCGCAAAGAAAGAGACGTCCACCCTGTTTCACTGTATCTCATACTCTAACTTTATTTTACAATGCCTCCCCTCCCCGCCTCCTCACTTCTGGCCATCAACGTGACGACCCAAATTCCCACAACAACATGGAGTGGCTATACTTTAGGCACTACAATCTCCCCCCAAATTAACAATGTTCTAATCCATCTCTTCAATGCATCTCACTGGTCGTTTGATAGTTCTGCGAGGATGTTCTTCTCTTATCATGGGCGTCCTCTCCTTCTGTTCTCTTGGATATTCCGTCCCCTCGTAATGTGATTATTCCTCATTCGTCCTCATCCTCTATCCCAATTCGTCAAGTTAATCTACCTACTGTTACCGCCATTTCCCTAAACCTGTTATTTTTTCAGGCTTTGTACTTTGAAAAAAGGATGCATTCCTTGTTATTCTTTTATCAGGTCTTACGCCGTTAAGCATTGATCCTTTTCTCTTCACTATGACCAGAGGTTGAGGACCAAAAGGTGGGAATCCTTTGTCAGCGATGGGTTGCTTCACCAGTATGCTCTCCCATTCTTCAATCTCTGATGTGCGGACTCTGCACTTTCTGTCCGCATATACTTTAATTTTCCTTTTCACTGCTTCATCATTTTGTCTGATGCCCTGATCGTTATCCTCCGCTCTTAATTTGTTTGCAGTATGAGGCAGTCTTGTGCATACTGAACTTCCAAACATCAGTTCTATCAGCCATATTCCTGTAGAGCTATGCAGGGGTTTTCTGTAATCACAGAGGAGTTGGTACACTGTTTGCTCCAGATGCTTGCATGTGATGTTGGACATCCTGATTCCCGGTTTGATGTTGAGCATGAACCGTTCCACTGCTCCAGTGGCCTGTGACCTGTGAGAAACCTGAGGATATCCTCACATCTACTCCCCTTGGGTCCACTTCTCAGAGGGGCCAGGGAAAGGCCATCGCTTTTGGATCCTGACCCTCGGGGTGGAGGACTGAGGGAGGATCACCTGGATAGAGGGTCCTTGGGGATTGGAGATGAGACGTCCTTAGGTGAGGCCCAGTACCACCCATTTCCGTTTCAGGAGGAATCCTCAATCCCAGGCAGAGTTATGGGGTAGTGATACCCCATCCCACTGACCAAGAAGAAACCAGGCGATGTTACCAGGATAGAAACACCCAGAAGAGGGTGAAGAAGAGAAGGTGTAAGGGAGACACAGGCGAGACATGGTATCCCCCTTTACCTTATGAGAACCAACCTAACCCTCCCCGGGACTTTATGGGTATTTGTAAAACAGCTCCCCTCCATTTTCCTCACTCAACCAACTACATTACTGGGACAAGGAAGAGGTGACTGGGAGTAGTGAACACTAGTAACATATGTGACCACTCCAATTCTGAGATGAGGAAGATGTCTGCAGAGTACTACAAAGGTTGGGCATGTCCCTCTAATTGCATTCAGGCAATATTAATTGGAACGTGACTGCAGGTGTATAAGAAGGGAGGAAGAGATCAGCAGGAAGACCAACAGGGAGGCCTTTGTGGGAGAGACCAGTAGGGAGCCCTATTCATGAGGAGGCAGCTGTGGTGGGTCCTGCAGGGGAGCCAGGACACCGGCAGAGGATACAGAGGACCCGTGGTGCCCAGGACAAGTTGGGTCATCAGAATTCCACAGGTGTGGGAGCCTCCATGGTCAGAGAAGTGCAGCTGGATCTGCGGGCAAAGGAGAAGCAGCAAAGTCGCTGCCAGCATCCGCGGAAGGGAAGCAGAGCTGCCGGAGAGAGCAAAGAAGGACCTGAAGTGGGAGCAGGGCTTGTGGTTACAGGCAAGCCAGCTAGTGGAGCAGAAGTGGAGCGATGCAGCTGCCCGAAAGGAACGCCAAGGACAAGTGAGTGAAGGGGAACGTCACTGGAAGCCAGGATGCTCCTAGGGGATGCATGGAAGTGAGAAATGCCAAATGAAACAAAACTTTATGGGCAAAGCTACGATCGGATTAAAGATAAATGTGAAATCGCCCATTTGAAAGCAACATATGAAATAAGAGAGCAAGTGTGTAAGTTTGCGAAAAAGCATGAGAGAAAGGTGGAAAAAAAATAAAACTAGTGTGCCGTAAACTTAATGCATGAATACAGTACGGCAAGGCCAAAGACTGGCAGAGAATATGTGACATATTGTTGCAAAGCCAAGAGGCTAACCAGGAGAAGCCAAGTGAGTGTAAACCTGCACAAAAAGCCAAGAGGCTGACAAGGAGAAGCTAAGTGAGTGTGAACCTGTAAACAGGGGCAAATACAGAAGAATCTGTGTGGGCTAAATAGCCCAGGGTTCCTGGTTGTGCAACCTGTAATGGGTGGGCTGTGTGGTCTGAAAACTGTGCCTAGGCCAGGGAACCCTCAATTGTGAATGCCAAAGACATTGTTGAAGTAAACCAAGAAGGAGTAATTTAAGTGAACTGTTAATTCAAACCAGAAGGAGTGTCAAGTTGATCTGGAGTTGTGATGAACACTGAAAGACTGAAGCCAAGTATAAGTTGACAAGTTGAAGTCATGGGGAAGGGAACTCTGAGACTTGATTAACTTTAATGCTGTCTTGAAGACAGAGCCTCAAGACCCTTTCTTTGGAACTGTCTTGATCTGCACTTGGGGTAGGGAACCCAGATGATTGTGTGGAACTGTGTTGCCTTGAACTTGGGGAAGGGAACCCCAGGGATTGGATGGAACTGTGTTGCCTTGAACTTGGGGAAGGGAGCCCCAAGAATGTGTGGAACTATTTTGAACTCGAGAAAGGTAATCTCAAGAATTTTGTGGAACTTTCTTGAACTTGGGTGAAGGGGAGCTGAAAAGGAAGCTAGGAGCTGGAAGAAGCTCAGAACCTTGTTTTGCTCACCATTACTTTTATTGTTGACATCCCTACACATTGTTTAGGTATAGTTGTTAGGGCAAGGATTGGTTTTCGACACAGACAGACTTTTAAGTTGAAGTTTCCTCAGACTTTCCTTAGTTTTGTTCAGGTAGGGAAATCTCACTGTAGCATAGGGCAGGTTAGGTCTTCAACCATCCTGACATTTTATTTTGAACTTTGAATCTGTTGTCTGTGTCTTGCTGCATGATGCCTTCACAGACCATAATGGTGTTATCCTCCAATGGTGAAATCCCATGTAATTGGCAAAATCCCTGCAGTCATTTCCTGTAAATGGCAGTCCATTGTCCGACTTAACTGTCTTGGAGATGCCATATGTCGAGAATATTCTATCTAGCACTGGTATCAATGCCGTAGCTGCTGTGGATCTCAGAATCTGAATCTCTGGGTACCTTGAGTGTTCGTCTTTTACCACTAAAATGTATATGACTGGGATCAGTGGTCCAAAACGTCTGTAGCCACCGCTTCCCCCACATGCTCCAGCAATTGGATCATTTGCAATGGTTCAGGAAACATGTGGGGTTGTGGACTCAGGCAGATGTGACACGACTTAAGGGTAGTTTCTAGCATACTGTCCATGAGAGGGAACAACACACTTTGTTGTAGTAATCTTTTGGTGGACACAATTGCTCAGTGTCCCTCATGTACCAAGTCGATCACCTGCTGTCGTAAGTGTGAGGGAGTGAGAATCCTGTTACCTTTGAGTATTAGGTTCAAGGGAGGGATGGATAATTCATCCTTTACTCTGGCGAGTGTCCGCCGCCGTGGCATATCAATTGCTTGTTTCATGGTAGTCACCCTTTCAGCCATTCACCATCTGCAATTTTGAATGCATGAGACTGATAGTGCCAGCGTCAGATCTTCCTTGGTATGCTGCATGAGATATTCCAATGTTATCATTGAGGGGTGAGCATGATGTACCACATAATTGACGTTTCCATCCTCACGGTCTCCTGACGATGACAGTCCTGGGAGCGGGTGACGAGATCTGCTGGGTTTGCTTCTTTCCCTGGCTTTTGGATTATGTTGAATTTGCACTCTTGCAACCTCAGACCCCACCGGGCCATGCAAGGTGGCATTTGGACAGATGGTTTGCCACATATCGTGATGAGAGTCTGATGGTTCGGTATAAGGGTGAAGGGCCTCCCATATAGGAAAAGATGAAAATGCTTGAATGCCTATACTACAGTGATGCTTTCCTTCTCTGCTTGGGAGTATCTCAGTTCAGCGTTTGTTCGGCTTTTGCTGGCATAAGAACCAATGCGACTTGAAGAGTTGTTGCCACCTGAATGTTGTGCCAGGATTGCCCAAGACCTACTGTACTCGTGTCACTTTCGTGTGTAGATGCAGGTTAAAGTATGACATGCACACTGCAGTCGTGATGTCCTGCCTGATTTTTTCAAAAGATTCTTAAAATGCTGGTTCCCAAACAATTGTGTCTTCCTTTTTGTGAATGCTTTCACCAGGGAGCTTGCAGAGGCTAAATCTGGTAAGTATCATGTATAGAAGCTCGCCAGGCCTAGGAATGAGCAGACTTGCACCACATTAGTTGTGCGTGGGGCCTTCATTAGTACTTTAATCTTGTACGGGTCCGGTTCAATGCCTTTTTGAAAAAATATGTCCAAAAGAACTTTAGCTTGGACTTGTTGAATGGGCATTTATTTTTGTTGAGCATCAGGTCTGCATCTTCTAGTGCTTTGCATACTCTGAGCAGTGTAGCATCATGGGACTCTTGTGACTTTCCTTTGATTAGGATATCCTCACTATAGTTCAGGCAGCCTGGTATATGAAAAATTACTTTCCGTATTTCCTCTTGAAATATTTCTGCTGCCAAGGATATTCCAAAATGGAGTCTTTTGTATCAGAATAGCCCAGGTGTGTGGTAATAACTAGTAAGCCTAGGCTAAACCCCACCACTTAAGGCACAGTGGAAGCTAAGTCACAGACACCCCAAACAACAGAAACATCTAGTGCAAATGATGGAAAGAGGAGTACATCATTGTTAAATTATTTAATTTCTATAAATTCGCCCCTGAGAACGAACATGAGATGATCGTCGTCTTTAACATCTATGAAATCTCAAGCCCCATTTAAAACATCTGGACAAAAAGATCAAGAAATGCTAATCATGTCAATACTTGTGGAACAAGCCAACCAACATGAGCAACTGACCATAAATGATAAACAAAAACCCACTTTGAATGATTCTCTAGGGCAGTGGTCTTCAAACTTTTTAGGCCTTTCCCCCCTCACCCCCCGAGCAAAATGTGGGCAGGCCGGGCACCCCCAAAAATGCCAAATGGTCAGTAAGTCCAAATAGCTATGAACTATCGTGTGCCGTCACAGCACCCTTCTCCCAGTATAGTACCTGTGCTCCCTCACCTGCTCCCATCAAAGTCTCTGGCCTCCCTCATCCCACTCCTAGCCCAGTCCCTGGGCGCTCCTCACCCCACCACCCCACCCCACCACAAACCCTGGGCTCTCCAAACCCTGCTCGCACAACTATCCAATGGCTTCCACCCTTCCTGCTCACACCACAGTCCCTGGGCTCCCCACCCTGCTCCCAGCACAGTTCAAGGGCCAGTGGTGGCTGGTGACATTTTTAAGCAGAGGGGGCATAAATAATTCCACAAGATATGCCATAGTGACCGAGCGCAGTGAGGGAGCCTGAACTAATCAAGGGGAGATTGGGGGGGGGGATCCCCCACCATGATTTATTTTTAAAATAATGGTTTAAAATGTTGCATTTTAGAGCATACTTAAAACGAAAATGGGTAAAAAGCCAAACAGTTTGCAATTGGCACTGGGGGGGACCGGGGGGCAGGCATGATATTTTTTACTGGACCTCTATGATAGATGTCCAGTAAAAAGATACCATCCCTGTCCCCTGGGCCACACAGTGCCTAACACAATCAACATGATTATGTGTGTATGGAAGGCGCTGGGGGGGCAAAGGGAGGGAAGCATGGTATTTCTGACTGCACATCTATGATAGATATCCAGTAAAAAAATAACATCCCTGTCCCCTGGGCTCCACAGCGCCTCAGAAGGAGAGCTCATTTTGGCAGGTGGGTAGGGGGATTGTGCAAGAAAGACATGTTTAAAATGCCTTTGTTGTACAACCCTCCTTCCCCCCACTGCCATAGACTCGCCATAATAAGCTCAATGGACCAAAACAAACACACACATTCACACAGCATCGCTCTATCATTCACACAAGCATCCATCACCATACACTCACTCATAACACAAACATGCACGCATCCATACACATATTTCAATAAAAAATAAATTAACATAAACATACCTTCTGCAGGGGCCTGCACGTGGGTGCTGAAACGCCCCACTCAAGGCTGCTCTGTCCGTATTTGTGAGGAGGGGCAGGAGCTCCCCTCGCACATACAGACATGCAGTGCCCCAGCCAACATTTCCAATGTGCTATGCAAGGCTGGCGAAGCCAAACACCCCCAGCCTTGCATAGCTCAGTGAGCATGTGCGACTGGGGAACTGAACTCAACTGTCATAGGGAAACAGTGTTTCTCTTTGACAGTTCAGCCAGCCCAATGGCCATAGGTGAGGGGGCCACTGAGTGGATGCACCCACACCCATTATGGATGTGTCACCAGGCTCGGACTGTCTTACAGGGCAATCGGGCAATGCCCATACCAGAAATGCAAAATGCTAGTGTGGGCCAGTCAAAATGGGCCACTTTTTTGTCCAATGTGGGGCAGTTTGACAAGTTACTTCACTTTGCAGCTAGTAGTTTTGACCGTTGTTGCTGAATAAATATTCTTTAAATATCATAATTTGCTTACATTTTAAAAACAAACACCTGCTTGGGTACTATTCAAACAGTCTGTGACAAAAGGAATGAATATCCATTTGCAACTGCGGGCCACTTTGTCATTGGTGCCTGAGACCGTTTTATGTTCCAGTCTGACCATTTGAGCGGTCCCTGCCCATTTCCTCCATTCTAAACAAAACAAACATTTTTTTTATTTTTACCATTTCATGCTGGGCTCTTGAGCATCCCAGGGATGCGGCCGCGCCACCCTGTGGGGACGCGCCCCACAGTCTGAATACCACTGCTCTAGGGGCATTTATTCAAGAGACGAGTATCTCCATCTAAGCACTCACAACTTAAGTAGAATCTATTATGGATTTCATTGTTAATTTTAGAAAACACATTTTAAATACACACTCAATTATAGATGTTCTGGTTAGATCTGTTAAATCCAAAGTTCTGAACTTGATTTCGAAAAATGTTAATAATATATATAAATCTAATGACACCATTTTAAATTCTGAAGGCTCTAACATAGATATGCCTATTCTACAAAAGGCCCCACAGCCACTTAGGTTAACAGGATCAATCAATGTAGATATTCACCCATTATTGGATGGTACTAACAACTCCCACGTACAGAGACCGTCCACCATTACTGCTGGAACTGACCATTTGACTCATATGCATTCCATACATCCCCCAGCCGGGGCTCCGCCTCTAGTGGGAGTCATTGTAGAAGTACCAACTTCACCATTTGGCAACAAAGAAGGGACACATTCTCTGATAAATAAAACCTCCCATTGAATAAACACCAATTTAAGAGCACCAGACATAAATCCATAGCATATCTGAATGGCAAGAAGAACACAACGGGTGGGCAGCACTAAGAAAAGTCTATCAGCAGACTGCATTGTGATTAACTTCTCTAACCAAATTATTATAGAACTTATAATTAATTCGTACCTGGGATGTAATGGCACAAACTTTGGCCAAAGGATTCTTCCCCTGTCCTTCTTTTATCTACCTGATTGTAACTCACACCTTCGGCCCAAGCTCAGAACTTAGTATGTGCCAAATTATTCCATATCACCAATGGTAAATTCTATAAGGAGGGTCCGTTTGTACCTAAGCCGATACTTAGTAGAACATTAGCGATTTCTTAAGTTAAAGCGACTCCAGAATGTAGGTCACTTCTATCTGATCCCTAAATCCAACCAAGAAAAAGTTTCAGATATGTGTACCAACGGGTTTAAGATATTGACAATATTAAATCAATGGGGATTCGGGACTGTTAAAGTGCGAGTGCCTAATGATAGACTAGGAAATTACACGTTTATGGCTACACAGGGGAATTCCCGTATTGATTATTTCTCTTTTCCAATAAAGCATTTGAGCCTAATGGAAGATTTCAATGTGGTTGAAGACATTCTCAGTGACCTCGACCCAAAAAGTTTGAAATGTAAATGGTCTAGTAACTCGATTTTCAATAATATTCCACATTTTTCAATGTCTACTTTGGCCACATCGAAACGAAGAGTGAGGTCAGAAATGGATGATCAAGTAAAAATACAAAAGGATATAATCACATCAAATTTTCAGGTAATTGGTCCTTACGCCAGGGCTGGGAAAGCCATTGGAATGTTGTCCTTAACTTCAATGCACTGACATTAAACATTTCCAAAAATGTCCTGGAAAAAGAAGTCACCTAAATGGGGCTTGTTTAATAGTGATTGTACCAAAGCTAAGAGGAGGCTGCTCTTACTTTTAAAGAATCCCTTAACTACCAAATGAGGTACAATTGAGGCTAGAGCTAACTATAAAAAGACCATTTTAAACAGGAAAAAAGAGCTACAACAAAACACCTGTTTCGAGCTGGTATCAGCATATGGTGAAAACAACACAAGGAACTTTTGGGAGAGTGATGACCCAGGCTCCACAATACAAATGTAATGGGACAGGCCTTGAAACCATGGTCTAAGACTATGTATGTATTCACCATTTTTCTAAACTATATAAAGAGAGCCCTAGTAATGATGATGGCCAGGGATTTGTATGAAGCCTGAATAGTCCAACCCTCACTCTGTGTCATTAATCATCTCATCCCATTCTTTAATTTACCAATCAAAGAAATAACAGTGGTAATTGTGAATCAAAAACATAACCATTGCACAGGGTCAGATGGTATTCCTGCTAACTTCATTCAGATGGAGCCAGCTCTCTGGGCTCCTTTACTAATGAGATGCTTTGGCACCAGAATCAGGATTGAATCTGTTCCCAAGTCCTGGAAACTCGCAATACTGCATCCCATATATAAAAAGGCCCCAGAGAAAGCTCAGCATTTTACAGGCAGATTTCTCTCTTAGATTCCTTTTTAAAAATATTTGATTGTGCTCTTTTGACTAGAGTAGAAGAATGGGTTTCAGTGAATAGCATATTTTCTCCTGTGAAACTGGGGTTTAGACAAGGTCTGAGAATGAGTAAGCATACCCTACATTTATATTTAATAGTGGCTAATTATAATTTTGTAAAAGAAAAGAGCCAATTTACTTGCCCTTTATGGACCTGAGCATGGCCTTTGACAAAGGGACTCATCAGAAATGATGGCACGTGGTCAGGTCCTTAAAGTGCCCTGAAGAAATCTTCAGGATTTTAAATATCCTCTGCCAAAATACTCAAGCATGTGTGAGGAACGGGCTGAATGGCCAATGTACAGATTTTTTCACTGTGGAGGCAGGGGTACGGCAGGAATGTGTACTGGCCCTCTTGCTGTTTAGTTCATATATCATTGGTCCTTACGAAACCCTCGTACAGACAGGAGCCAATGTTCCGGTGATCGAGTTCTATTGGGTAAGTTCTGCATTTTCGTTCCCCCAAAGAGGAATCTGGTGTAAAATTGGTTGAATGGATAAATCATTAATGCTTGTGAGGTTGAAGTGGGAGAATGGAAAACCAGGCTCCCGTCCTTCACCTCTCGCGCTTGGCCTAGAGGGTCACGACCCAAACACCCGCCACGAGAAGAGTTTGCCCATTTACCAGACGACCAGATACCCTGGTACAGGAACATACGGGTGTGTCCATCTGCCTGCCCAGCAGCCCGCACTGGCCATGCCGACACCTGCGGCACGGATCAACTAGACTAAAATCTACACGTCGTTAGAGATGCCATGACGACCTAGACAACGGGAAACACATCTGTACAAATATACACACTGGACATTCCCACACCACCCTACACGAAGAATATACTCAGTGCTATGACGTAGGCGACAGGCATATTCACGGACGTGCATCTTTATTATTTTTATATAGGCTTTCAGAATGCAGAAACGCAAGACGCGTCATGAACTTTTACTAGCTTGCTCACGCTTCTCTTTGAAATCAGGTACAACGATGAGAAATATAATAAAGACAATACCGATTATGGAATTATATGCTCCTATAACTTAAAGCACCTGTGCACCAAACGGACAACTTATGCACCGGGCCAAAGTAGGCCTCAAACAAGAGCTCCCGTGGACATCAACAAGACAAGAGTCAGTTGCTGATCCTACAGAATGATCTTGGCGAAGCAACCAGCCAAGGTCGCAATGTTGCAAACCCACGTTCCAAGAGCAAATCATCAAAGGCACGATGTTGCAACCTCGCACTCCGCGCACCAACGTTAAAGTCACACCGACAAATTAAACCAGACGCACAGTAGAAAAACAATATTAATTGTGCAGAATTATGCCTCTTTCACGGTCCTTCCCCACGTGATCAAGCCGAACCTGACGAGATGCCAAACCCGGGAGAACAGAGGCGCCTGGATCCCTCGCTACGAGACACTGGCAGATACACTTGAAAGGCTCAATGGACATCTGCAACAGTGGGAACGGTACCCCATCTAGCTATGAATAAGTCCTCACATTGTCTGCATGTACCCATAGTGAAACATTGTTGCAACTTACAGGTACACCGAGAGCTGGGAACGACGGTGGTCCCAGGCTGGGAAGCTCACGGGTGCACCAATCAGAACATGGGGCTCTTATCACTGACGCCAGCACATTTAGCCAATCCTCAGGAGCCTTCATGTAACAATTTTCATGTATCTAATTGTAGGGACAACCCAGATATACCACCTGACTACACCTTGTCCACTAATATCTTTCTCTATATGTGTGCTATACTAACCCTACCACTCGAACACCCAATTAAGAGTGGCGATAGGTTTTTTGTTAACTTTCTGAAGTGACGCAAGTAGCGCGTCATAATACAGTAAAAAGGGCCTGCGAGCCCCACAATTGAGTGTGTGTCAGGACGAACGCGTGCGCTCCTTGACCCATCCCTGCCGTTTTGTCTAATAAACAGCAGAGTCACCTTGCTCCTTGTGTGCGTCTCATACTCTATCTCATCTTATCTGGGATACACACGGGAGGAGTTGGGGCCTCCCTGCCTGGAGGTCTGCGGACGGTCCGGCCGACCCCGGCAGAATTTCCCCCCGACAAGTTGGAGGCACTGCTGAGATCTGTTTAAGATCGACTTTTATTTTTACTTTTTCCAGGCACTCCCATTGCGAGGAGGCCCGGCGGCGCGGCCCCCTCTGCCGTTGCCCCCTTCTGAGGACTACAGGACCATCGCGGAGCTGCGAGAAGACCGGACAGCGCAATCCGGATATTGGCCCTCGGGAGCCGGTTGAGAAGTATCCCGCCCGCGGTTGGCGAGTGTCCAGACGTGGTCCAGACGAGGGGAGGTGGCGAGCCGCTTGGAGGGGTGCACGCAGTCGAGCGGCCCTGCATCGAGAGAACTTGGTGAGCATGACACACACAACGAGCAATGCGAAATTGTGAGGGAGGGGGGAGGAATTAAATGAGGGAGGAGGGAGGTGTTGCACAGGTGCGCGGCGAAGGTTTGACAATATAGTGTTGGCAATGGAATGAAAGGGAGTGAAAAGAGTGCGAGAGCAGTGACGTGAAAGAGGGGGGCGGAGCACGAAACATCACGTGTGGCCGCTCGTAGACACTGATTGGCCTAAATCGCGACTAACGTGTAGGGGTGGGCGTGTGTGGTTTCCTACGATTTGGCATTTATTGATCAATGAGTAGATGAGGTTCCCTATTGTTCGAGCAAGAAACTCGATAGGTAGATGAGGTTTCCTATTGGTCGAGCAAGAAACTCGATAGGTAGATGAGGTTTCCTATTGTTCGAGCAAGAAACTCGATAGGTAGATGACGTTTCCCTGTAGGGGGTAGCTAGTTGCATAGTTGCCAAATACGGAAGATAATTGGCTGGTTAAGCCCTCCTGTTGAGGGGCGTATCACACGCGAGGCGACGCAGCGTGTGCAGTCCAATTATATTATTGATGAGATTACCTTGTTCCAGGAGAGACAGGAAGACAGCTGTAGGGTTAGCGGGGGTAAATTGCAAGTGTATTTTGAAACTAATAATGAGACTGTACTAGTAGCGTAGAGACATCGGTGACGTCACCAGTAGGGATTTTATAGGATATCACGAGCACAAGGAACATTGAGTTTTGAAAGTGGTGGGGAAGAGAAAAATGATGAGGGAGCGGATACGAAGATAAACAATAAACGAGTGGATTGGAAGAGGAGAAGGGGAGAGGGGCGTGGCTGAGCACGGAGAACGCCAGCAACGGCAAATGTAAAAGGGGGAGGAGAACGAGGAATAAGGACGACTGTATAAGATCGTCGTAAGGGGTACGCAGTCACAGGGGGCTGCGTGCGCTTCGGCCGCAGGGGGCCGTAGGGGAAGGAATATACAATACAAAATTATACATATATATATATTTGTGTTTTATTATTTCTTGTTTTTTTATTATTATTGCATACTTTGTAAAGGATTGTCGTAAGTCCCCACACTTACGGGGCCAGGTAAACAATATAAGGTTGTAAATTGCAAACTGATAGCGAAGGGAGGAGTAACAAGTGGGGCACAACTATGTCATATGGGACAGGGTTGGGAGGGTGGGGGAACACCCTCACTACCCCACTACAACACATATGCACAACACTGCCACCCCATAGGGAGAAATTAATTAAGTACAGCATAGAGTGGACCCAGGGGACGGATAACAAAATGTTAACACCATGGCCGCCTAATGGTAGTTTCGATCCATATGCCCAACATTCATTGCTAAACCATCTGCACAATACATACAAGGGGAAGAAGTTGGCGAGCCATATGGAGGTGTTTAACTTATGGAGGATGTTCCAGGGATCCCGACCAGGACCAAATGGAATGTTTTCTATGGGAGAAACACCAGAAGTAAAGGAGATTATGAAAGAGGGAACGGATGGGGAAAAGGGGTGTGAAAGGAAAAAGAATGCGGAGAATGAAGGAGAGGGAAGAGAAAAGATTGACACATTAGAAGACATAAAAAAGGAACCGAGCAACGAGATACCCATAACACCGGGAGTGAAAACAGAGAGAGAAGGGTTGTACCCTTTAAGAGAACTAGGAGAAATGGAAGGACAGTTAAGGGCGGCTGAAGGATACTCGAACCCGGCATACAGCCCTCCACCATATGTGGCTCACAGGAAGATAGTGGGGGAGGGGAGGATTGGAGAAGAGCAGATTGTAGAGATAGGACATGATGAGTGGGTAGCTGCACAGATATTATTAAAATTACGGGGTTCACTAACGGGAGAAGAAAGGGAGGCTGTAAAGAGAACAGGCGAGGATAGTGGAAGGGAGAGTGAGATGAAGGGGGAGGAGCTACTAATACAAAGAGAAGAGATTTTGGAGGAAAAATTGGCAAAACTAAGGGATGAGCAGAATGAATTACTAACACAGCTTGAGAAGGGGGAAAAAGAGAGAGTGAGGAAAAGGAAAGAGGGTAAAAACGAATTGGACAAATTAAGGGAACGAAATGAGGAGCAAAGGATAGAAGATGGAAGGGTAAGAGCAGCAGCAGAAAGGGTGTCAAGAGTAGTATTGAGAGAAAAAAAGAAGGAAGAAGAGGAAAAGGAAAGGGAATTGGAAATATGGAGGAGGAGGGTAGTATCAGAGGCAGCTAAGAAATATGAAGAAGAGAAAGCAATAGAAAGAGAAAGGGTGAAATGGGAAAGAAAGAAAGAAGATGAAAGAATATTGGAACAGATGAGCAACGAAGTGATGGAGGAATTAAAAAGGAAAAGGGAGGAAAATAGTAGGGAAGTGGAGGAGAGGAGTGAAGGGGAAAGAGGAGGGAGAAATAAGGAGAGTGAAAAATGGGGGGATGTATATAGAAGTAGAGAAGTAGCAACAACATCAACACCCGGGGGAACAGTTGGTAACAAAGGAAGAGGAGAAATGGAGCTAATAGACTTAGAAACAGTAACAGTAAAGGGGAAAAGAACAGAGTGGGGGATACCATCTATGACTGATTTTTGCAGTGAGGAGGAAGAAGGAGTAGAAAGGGTAGGAAGAAAGAGTGAAAGGGAAAGCTTAGATAAGCTGTACCTCACTAGAACCAATATAGACTCGCCATGGATCCGTAAGAGAAGGGAGGAGCTGGAACAAAGTGAGGAGAGGGTGCAACAACTAGTGGAAAAACAAACCCATGAAGCCACACCATCGCCATCTCCATCACGCCCTCCCCCATCGCACCCTACATGCTCAACCACCACACGCACGCTGCGCAAAATAAAGCTTGCGCCATTCATGGACGAAGTGACTCCCTATGCGTGCCGGCTTAGAGACCTCCCTAGCCGCAGGCAAGACAGACAGATAAACATACCCATATTAAACACAGGGGATGACGAAACAAGGGGAAGGGACGGAGAGGTAGGTAGGAGGAGGGGTAGCAAGGAAGAATTTGAAGTGGTAAGGGAAACAGGGGAGGAGGAGGGGTGTGAGGACTCAATATTATGGAACATAAAGGGTGACACAAGACACAACTTAATGCCACTGTTGGAGAGAGGAGGGGTTAGACCGCAGTATGTACCATGAAAACATACGGATAAAGAAAATATAAAATGTAGGCTCCCATCACTAAGTGGAGGTGCGGGTAAGTGGATATATGAAATGGAAAAACACACCGCAGGGCAGAAACTAGCAGTAGGAGATGTGAAAGGCCTGTTAATATCAATATTAGGGGATAGAGCGGACGACATCTGGAAGAGAGCGGGATTCCATGGGATAACAATAACGAACACATCGCATGATGGGGCGCCATTTGCAAACTGCAGACATGCGCTATGGCAGGCACTGAGAGTACAGTACCCAGACACATCAGACATAGGAGCAATCACTTCCCGTAAGATGCGTGAGAATGAAGATCCCGTTGATTATATACAGGATATTCAAGAGAAGTGGCGCATGGAAACTAGAGAACAATGGGATAAAACACCAGCCATATTTTATCATATACTAGTACAAGGGCTCCCAGAAGGAGTCCAGAAACAACTAAAGAAAGTAGTGGGAATGGAAGTAAAACCATGGCCTGAAATACAGCTGACAATAGTACATCACTGCAGGATATGGCAAGGAAAAATGAAACAAAAGGAAGAGGACAGGAAAACGGAAGAGGCCAAACTAGTACAGAAAAAACTAACTAAATATACAATGGAGGGGGCACTAATAACTGCGCCCACAACAATGGCCCAAAGCCCCACGCAAATAGTGGCTGCACAAGACCCAGCTCTAATAGCACCTCGACAAAGTATAATACAGCAAATGCCGCCACTACAATTACACGCACAAAACGTGGGAGGAGGGTACCAGATGCAAGGAGCTGGGTATTATGGTTATAACAGAGGGAGAGGAGGATTTATGAGAGGGAGAGGATACGGATATAATACCCAACAGCAGGTGGGGGGAGTTGGAAGTTCATACCCCACAGGGCAACAGGTATACCAGGACAACACAGGGAGCTTTCCATGGCAAAACAGAGAACCACCAGTGTGTTGGAGTTGTGGACTACTAGGACACATGTCACGCACGTGTAGGGTCAGGCCAGGAACACCAGCATGGAATGAGCAGGCACAACCTAGGCCACCACAAGAACAGCAGGGCATGCAGCAACAGCAATTAACACAACAACAGCCACTGCAGCAACAGCAATTAACACAACAACAGCCACTGCAGCAACAGCAATTAACACAACAACAGCCACTGCAGCAACAGCAATTAACACAACAACAGCCACTGCCACAACAACAAGTAGTGATAACACAACAACCCCAAAATGAACAAACGCAATTGGGTAGGGTGACGGTATTGGGACACAACCCTTACACAGGAAATGGCCAATCATTGTACCCCCAATAGGACAGCCCACAGACGGCCTTGGTGTGTCCCATCCTGTCAGTAACACCTAATAGTGCGGAGGAGCCACGCATAGAGGTAACGATAGGTGACAAAAAGTTATCTTTCCTTGTTGACACCGGGGCAACCCGGTCTTGCATAAGGGAAGGTAAATTTAAGATGTCAGGCGAAGCCATGAACACCCAAGGATTTTCTGGGGCTAAAGGATTGGTTCCTTTTACTGATAACGTTCCCTTATCTATCGGAGATTACGATCTGTCAGTTCCACTCTTGTATTATAGTGCCTCACCAGTAAATATACTGGGGAGGGACATAATGAATAGGTTAAATATGACAATCTCCTTTACAGAGGATGGTATAATTTGCTCTACTCCAGGGATTAACATGCTAGCAGCACGACAGATTATGCAAGCATACTGTGGGCAGACAGCGATTAGGGCGGAACCAGTAGATGGCGAGATATTCCAGTATGGGACAGACATGGCAATTGCATGGATGCCAGGGATAGAAGGGAAAATATGGAGGAGGCCAGCAGCTTACCTGTTCCGACCAGAAACACCTGTTAATGAACAAGAAGGAAAGGTGTTTGCAATAGACATTGAAAGCATTATTACAACAGCTGAGTATATTGCTGTGCACGCCCAAGACAAAGAAGGAAGAGCATGGAGGGCAGTGATAGCACTAGCAGAAGGATGTAGGTTGACCCAGGTGTCAGATGAGGAACTGTTTTGAGAAGAAAAAGAGGAGGGGGAAATGGTGTTCATGATGAGTGTAGAAATATGGTTACGAGTGGCTCACAAACATATAGCGCAGAAAATTGCTATGGCACTTGAGGCACCTGCATGCACCCCAGTCCCCTTCTTTAAGGAGGATATGTCAAAGGTGCCCAAATCATTATGGACCATTAGCCCTTATGACGTAGGATGCATTAAAAGCATAGGGGGTGTACGGATAAAATTGAAAAAAGGTGCAATACTACCAAGAGTAAAACAGTACCCATTGTCAAAAGAGGCAGATGAGGGCATATATGAAACTATAACGGCCCTTATAAACAATGGCATATTGGTCCCCTCAGAATCACCATGTAACACGGCTGTGTACCCAGTGCGCAAGGCTAAAGGGGGGTCTTGGCGCTTCATACAGGACCTAAGGCCCCTGAACAACATAGTGGAAGCAGAATATCCAGTAACAGCAAACCCGGCCACAATATTGTGTGGCATTCCAGCAGAGGCATCACGATTTACAGTAATAGATCTTAAAAATGCTTTTTTCTCAATACCATTACACCCCGACTCACAAGATCTAACAAGTTTCACTTACCGAAATACTAAATGGAAACATACCAGGTTACCACAAGGGTATTGTGAATCACCCTCAATTTTCAATAGAGTGATACAGATGGATTTGGGTAACGTTGAGGTGGAAAGCACAGTGTTACAATATGTGGATGACATAATAATTTGCAGTATAAACGAAAGTAAATGCAGAGAGGACTCGTTAAAAATGTTGACTATATTGGCTGAAAAAGGGTATAAGGTAGACATGGAAAAAATACAATACTGTCAGGAACAGGTACTCTACATTGGCCAACTGATATCCCAATATGGAAGAAAGATTGCACCACAAAGAGCACAGGCCATCTCAAGCACTCCCATGCCACAGACTGTGAGAGAACTGCAGCAATTTCTGGGGCTATGCAACTACTGTAGAGCATGGGTATTTGATTACAGCTCATACATAGGACCCCTGCTTGAGGGGTTGAAGGAAGCAAATAAAGGGGAGAAAAGGTTGGGGTGGACTATGGAAATGAGGGAGGCATTTGACGAATTGAAGGACGCGATATCAACAGCTCCAGTACTGGCATCCCCAGACTATGAGCGACGATTTTTTATATTTTCACATTGCGACTCAGCAGTAATGAAAGCAGTATTGGCCCAAAAAACAAGCATGGGCTATAAACCAGTAGCATTTTATAGCGGTCACTTAGACCCCGTGATGTTAGGCCACTTCCCTTGCGAACAAGGCCTCGCTGCAGCTGCTTTTGCAGTAGAAAAGGCATCAGCAATAACCATGGGGTGTCCAACTACACTGTTTGTGGAACATGCATTATTTGCAATATTGAATAAACCCAAGTCCACACTAACGACACAAAGGGCATCAGGTTATGAGATCATTTTGTCTAGGGCTGAACTAGCGATTGTTAGATGTAGCACTGTTAACCCTGCAAAATTTCTAGCAGAAATAATTGAGGAGGGAGATTACGCCCACGACTGCACCCAACTAAATGAAATATATTCATGTACTAGAAAAGTTGAAGAGAATGCACTAGAGGGAGGTGAGCTTTTGTTTATTGATGGGTCATCAACTATTGATCAAGGAGATGGGATACGGAGAACTGGGGCAGCAGTGGTAAAAATGATGGAGTCTCCGGTGTGTGTGGCCATGAAATGTGTACAGTTACCGCAGCATTACTCTGCTCAAGCCGCTGAACTAGTTGCACTAATATTGGCATTGAAAGAAAGTTTTAACAAACGTGTAACAATATATTCCGACAGTGCATATGTTACATCCACTGTCCACTCAGGGCTAACAAAATGGAGGAGAAGAGGGTTTAGGAGAGCTGACGGCACTCCAGTGCAACATGCCCTCTTGTTGGCTGAATTAATTGAAGTAATAAACGACCCCCAAGAGCTAGCCTTAGTAAAATGCACCGCACACACCAATGGTGAAGACCATGTATCAAAAGGGAATGCAGCAGCAGACGCACATGCGAAATATGCTGCATACTTTGGTGAGATATGGGACCCCACAGACTCACAGAGAGGGAGAGGGAGGGGAATGGCTAGGGAGATGTTAATAAGAGAAGGGTATACCCACCTCCCAGCCACACAGATTATGGAATTACAAGCAGCAGCACCAATGGCCGAAAAGGAAATATGGGTAAAAAGAGGATGTACAATGTCACCAACCGACGCACTATGGCGCCAGAGTGGTACTGGGAAAGTTGTAATACCATTGGCACTTTTAAATACCGCCCTGAGCCAATTACATCACCCAGCCCATACAGGCAAGGAAATAATTGCAGCACGAATTAGAGATGATTGGTTCTGTCCCGAGTTAAATTCTCATGTTTCAAATTTTATCAGCAATTGTCTCACATGCCAACAGTTTACGGCCGGTCATACCCTAAAAGTGATAAGAGGTACCATACCCCGGCCAGAAGGACCCTTTCGGCACCTCCACATTGACTATGTTGATATGATCAACATATGTCAAGGTAATAGATACATGATTGTAGTAGTATGCCCATTTTCTAGGTGGATTGAAGCAGGGCCCTGTTCACACCCAGATGCATTTAGAGCAGCCAAATTCATAGTAAGGGAGGTCTTCCCCAGGTGGGGAGTGTGCGAAGTATTAAGATCAGATAATGGCCCACATTTCGCAAACGAAATGTTCCAACATATCACAGCCCTGCTGAGCATAAAGCACAAATTTGCATGTGCATATCACCCACAGGCTAACGGCGTATGTGAACGCCTAAATGGCTTATTGAAGGAGGCAATTGCAAAGATACAACAAACAACAAAGAAAAGTTGGTTGTATTGCCTTCCGTTAGCATTGTTCGAGCTGAGGAACAGGCCAGGGTCCGACCACCACCTCACCCCACACGAGGTGGTTACTGGACGTCAAATGCGCCTTCCTCTAACGCCAACGTCAAGGGCATTCACTGACCACGAAAGTTCAGCGAGTATACTAGGTGATGAAATGTATCAATATGTGTCATCTTTGATTACTAGTGTTGTGTTTGTGTCTCAACAGCTCGAGCGCACGCGGGGCGGGTCCACCAGAGATAAAGAAGAAGGCGCCAGTACAGAATTAGAAAAAGAGAACTTGTGCAAACTTGCCAAAGGTGACCACGTGCTACTTCGCAATTTCAATAGAAGGTGGAACGACAAAAGGTTCACCGGTCCACATCTGGTAGAAGACGTATCAACAAGAGCAGTAAAACTAAAGGATAAGCGTGCTTGGAACCACCTACATGATGTAAAGATATACAAACTGCAGACCCGCCCCAGCGCCAACGACAGGTCCATTGGAACAACAGCAACAACATCCCTGACAGCGGAAGGAAGTTCTACCACAGACAACGACCCAATTGTTCCCTTACCTTCTCACTACCCAGACACCCCAGAGACAACAACTGACGAAGAAAGGGGTGATCACTACACTGCCCACCCCATGGTCACACGTTCAAAGAGTAAAAATAATTACGCCATTCCCCCCCCAGGACAGTTGTAACATAAACTGAAAGACATTGGCCGCACAAATACACATGTAAACACGTGAATGTTCTCTTTTTTCTCTCGCACATACAGGAACTGCGTATTATTGTATTATTAAGTAGAAAGCTAACTAACAAAGTCCACTGTCCAGGCGTAGATGGTACTCCCAGACGATAACTACCCAGAAGAATTGTCACACCAATTTGTATACGAAATAAAAAGGCCAACATACCTAAAAAGAAGAAGGGTACGTGTTTACTACACAGCCTTCCTCCTGGCCATAGAATATTACATGCCCCACCTCCGCCCATACTTGCCGGTCTTAAGAGACCAATCACTTAGAGTAGCATGGGAGCAGCTCTTCGCCTGGGCACTGAATGACTATTTGATAGGGAGAGCTTAAACAAAACAAAACTAACATTTAAAACGAGCATTTCTGAGAATTTTTAGGCGGGCAACTTTAACGTCGCAAGAATAAGCTGCCAGGACTGCAGCAAGGTAAGAGCAAAATGCCGGTGAGATTAGCAATTGTAATAAAAATAATAGGGATTTTGATAATCACCGGATTTTTAGCTGCTTCTGTATGGCAGTATAGCTGTGCTATCAATTTTGTTGCTGCACCCAAACCTAATATACCCCCGTTCCTTGCTGCAACAGGTGTTACGTCAGGTGGTAGTAGTAACATTGCACCAAAGAAAAATAGAGTTAAACGCAGCACATACTCAGACAATAAAGGTATTGATAATTATGTACAAGATTCAGCACACGTCACAAACAATATATGGTACCAACACATGACCCGCATTGGTAAGCAGACAACTGAGGATAGCTGCTACGTCTGCTCATTAATACCATACGCCATGAGTGCTTCACGAACATTTGTTGCCACAGAAATAAATGAGAAGATAGCACAGTGCATAATATACTTGGCACTGTTCCAGACGAAAGGAAGATTTCAAGGAACTGTAGTGCACATGACATGGAAAACACGAGACTCATACCCATATGAAAACAACTTCCTCAAGACCTACTTGAGTTATCACAAGACCAGTTTACATGCTGAAGCATTCAAATATATAACAAGTGGCCCTGCAAAAGGAGAAACACAGAAAGTAACACTGCAGTATCTACCATGTGATTGGTACGCCACTGAAATTCCGGGTAAACAAGGATGCTGGGAGAGGCCGCTACTGACGATAACAGGAAAGGTGTATCTGGATAACAGCTGGGAGATAGGAGTGATTGGCAGCAACATGGTAACAAAAGAAACTATCTCAACCATCGAGACACACAATCACCGATGTTGGACGACGTGGATCAAGTATGTACCAATGCTCACATGGGTAGAAGAAGATGAAGACCCAATAACGATACTACCGTTGACTGCGCCCAAGGTATGTTACCAGCATAAAGGAGAGGTGGACGTAGGATATAACACCAATTGCGCAAGTGTGACGGAGTTACCTGAGGGGGGAGCAGGAACAGCAGTAATAATGGATCATTATTGGGCCTGTGGAGAAAAGGCATACCATACACTGCCTCCCCTGTGGAATGGTGTGTGCACAATGGTATACGTCAATGTACCATCACTAGTGGTACCTAAGAAGCACGTCGATGTGGCGAAATTTCCTAGAATGAATGAAGGGGATAAGAGAAGAAAGAGATCTGCACCACTCCAGGAGGAGCAAGGGAACAGGACCAACAGCAATGGCACTGTCCTAAATAGAAGAAAAAGACAAGGAGAGCCGCTGACAGGAAATTACCTGTGGGGAAGGTCGGAAACGGCACTAACATCAATACCGCCAGAACACAGACTATTCAGCAGAGCAGCAATGTTCTTCTCCTCAATAATACACCCGGGATTACAGGCTTACGCAAACGCAAAATGGCTCCAAATAACTAGATGGGAACTAATGATGACCATCAATTCTACAGTAAATGGGTTCAACGCAATAAAAGAGGAGCTGCGAGCTGTAAGGATGGTAGCACTACAGAACAGATATGTATTGGACCTTCTCACAGCAATGGAAGGAGGAGTTTGTGCAAAGATAGGACAATCATGCTGCACGTTCATACCTGCCAATGATGCTGACAATGGTACACTGACAGAAGCAGTTTCACAATTAGCTCAGATGCACTCCAAAATGACGGATGAAAGCAATGGTGTGAACAAGGATGAGAGCTGGTTTTCACTATTATGGTCATGGATGCCATCCTGGCTGTCAGATGGACTGAAAATAATAGTGGGCTGTACTATATTGGCTGGAGCTACCCTGATCATAATTAGATTTTGGAAGGCACGAAAGGCACGCACTACTGACGAATTGCTGGAAATGGTGGGAATGCACCCCTTGATGCCAGCAGATGACGGCCAGCATACAGGTGTAATTATACAGGAAAGGGAGAAGCTGCGCACCCAAATAATTACCAACCATCTAGACCCACCGTCAGTAAAGACCGAGAACCCAAGAAACCCCAGGAGCTACATAGGAAGATGGGTATACTGTACTCCTGGGGGTACCTGTGAATATATGTATTGGTCATTTGAAGATCATGTAAACCATTATGGACATCTCGGAGGAATAACTAAGATATGGCGAGTAAGAGGAGATAACGAGAAGGATATGTTTGTGGTCGACAAGTCGACCAGAGGGGGGACTGAAGTGGGAGAATGGAAAACCAGGCTCCCGTCCTTCACCTCTCGCGCTTGGCCTAGAGGGTCACGACCCAAACACCCGCCACGAGAAGAGTTTGCCCATTTACCAGACGACCAGATACCCTGGTACAGGAACATACGGGTGTGTCCATCTGCCTGCCCAGCAGCCCGCACTGGCCATGCCGACACCTGCGGCACGGATCAACTAGACTAAAATCTACACGTCGTTAGAGATGCCATGACGACCTAGACAACGGGAAACACATCTGTACAAATATACACACTGGACATTCCCACACCACCCTACACGAAGAATATACTCAGTGCTATGACGTAGGCGACAGGCATATTCACGGACGTGCATCTTTATTATTTTTATATAGGCTTTCAGAATGCAGAAACGCAAGACGCGTCATGAACTTTTACTAGCTTGCTCACGCTTCTCTTTGAAATCAGGTACAACGATGAGAAATATAATAAAGACAATACCGATTATGGAATTATATGCTCCTATAACTTAAAGCACCTGTGCACCAAACGGACAACTTATGCACCGGGCCAAAGTAGGCCTCAAACAAGAGCTCCCGTGGACATCAACAAGACAAGAGTCAGTTGCTGATCCTACAGAATGAGCTTGGCGAAGCAACCAGCCAAGGTCGCAATGTTGCAAACCCACGTTCCAAGAGCAAATCATCAAAGGCACGATGTTGCAACCTCGCACTCCGCGCACCAACGTTAAAGTCACACCGACAAATTAAACCAGACGCACAGTAGAAAAACAATATTAATTGTGCAGAATTATGCCTCTTTCACGGTCCCTCCCCACGTGATCAAGCCGAACCTGACGAGATGCCAAACCCGGGAGAACAGAGGCGTCTGGATCCCTCGCTACGAGACACTGGCAGATACACTTGAAAGGCTCAATGGACATCTGCAACAGTGGGAACGGTACCCCGTCTAGCTATGAATAAGTCCTCACATTGTCTGCATGTACCCATAGTGAAACATTGTTGCAACTTACAGGTACACCGAGAGCTGGGAACGACGGTGGTCCCAGGCTGGGAAGCTCACGGGTGCACCAATCAGAACATGGGGCTCTTATCACTGACGCCAGCACATTTAGCCAATCCTCAGGAGCCTTCATGTAACAATTTTCATGTATCTAATTGTAGGGACAACCCAGATATACCACCTGACTACACCTTGTCCACTAATATCTTTCTCTATATGTGTGCTATACTAACCCTACCACTCGAACACCCAATTAAGAGTGGCGATAGGTTTTTTGTTAACTTTCTGAAGTGACGCAAGTAGCGCGTCATAATACAGTAAAAAGGGCCTGCGAGCCCCACAATTGAGTGTGTGCCAGGACGAACGCGTGCGCTCCTTGACCCATCCCTGCCGTTTTGTCTAATAAACAGCAGAGTCACCTTGCTCCTTGTGTGCGTCTCATACTCTATCTCATCTTATCTGGGATACACACGGGAGGAGTTGGGGCCTCCCTGCCTGGAGGTCTGCGGACGGTCCGGCCGACCCCGGCAGAATTTCCCCCCGACAAGGTGTAGCTCCATGTGCACCCTATGGTTTGATGCTGAGCAAGGTAGTCCAAGTAGTAATTTTTTTTAAAGTAATTCTCTATTATTTAGGGGTCAGTGGTATTAAAGTAGCCCTATAGCACCCTTCCATATTTTGGCACTGAACTTGCTGTACTGTGATACACAATTAGGTCTATTGGTTTGGTGCGAGATATGTAGATAAAGCGGGATACACCCCCTAATGCCTGTTTGAATCTGTTGGTCTGTTTGAAGATATGTGGTTCAGGTGAGAATTTTGATGAAAAACGGACAACTAGATAATCACATGCTTTAACAAATGGGATTATTGAGTTGTTACTGTACATAGATGGTATTCTAGGTGTCCTTGTTTCCCTGTGATGGACCATGACTGCTGATTGAAGAGCATTTCATTTAAGATCAAGTCTATTCATGAAATGTGGGTAATCTGAGATCAGCTTTTGGAGTGCTCGAGGGGTACTACATACCTTAGTTGTGAGATATAAAAGACTTATGGAAACGTAACGCACATTCTCATTTTTATGCACCAGACACTTTAGACCAATTTATGGTAAATCAATTAGAAAGGAGGATCAACGCCCATGTACAAGAAAGGAGAGAGATGCTTGAGCTCTCCAAACCATTTGATCATAAACAGGCAATTATGCAGAATGTTTGATGCTAAAATATTTGCCATGAGCATCCCATTCTAACCAAAGAACTCTAATTATGAGGGCATGGTTTAACTGTCCCCCCACACAGAGCAATTACATCATCATGGACAGGAAATACTGTAGACAAATCTTGCCTGCTATGTCGAGCCCAAGAAGAAGATTTACCTAATTTTGTGTTCTGTCCTGTTTACACAAATATTAGAGCTATTTCAATTAAATACCGAGAGAGTCGGGATTTACCCAGTATCCCCCAGAGTCAGTGTACTTATTATAGGCAGATTCTCCAAAGGTGGAATTGTCATTATAAATACATTTGCGATAAAAGGAAAGAACTACTAGCATTTTAAGGAAGTCTTAATACCTTTTACAATTGACTGCATGAATTGAGGGTGTTCTTAAATGTTCTGTTTTTTATCTTTTTAACTCTTTATCCTAATATTTTTATTGTATTGTTAATGAAAGTGTGTGCTATTGATGTGATATTTTTATAGAAAGATTTTTCTTCTTTTCAAAATGTGTGTGTGCATGCTGAGCTTCATTTACTTGTGTTTGGATATTGTTATTATTTGTATCCTTAACATGGAGATTCAGACTGCTGCTCCACTGCAAGATGGTGGCCACCTTGACTCTCTCTGTGGAATTAAGGGGCATGCTACTGCTGGTTCTCATGAATGGAGGACCCACTGGAGCTTTATTTCAGTGGGTTTTTGATGTGGGCATCCTACCTTTACTACTACCAGAGTGAGTAACCAAAGGTGGCGTCTGGCTCATGGAAACAGTATGGGCCAGAGAGATGCACTCTGAAGACGATGATCAGCGAGCGACCCAAAAAACTACCCAAAGCACTGTCTTCCTCAGTGATAAAAACAACACGATCTTCATTCACCAGTCATGGTTTGGGCATGACACATGTGCCAACATGAGATGTTACAAGCGCAAGTTAAGCAAATCTGAAGCTGTATAGAGTTAGCACCACTCAACAAGAGAATAGACATTAGTGCTTCCTCTGCTCTTCTTAGACAGTGACAATGGGTTGCTCCCAATGAACGTGACAGCCACAGACAGATCAGCAGAAGGAGTACACAGAAGACAAGAGCCTCATTTGGAGTTAATCTATTGGAGATAGTTTTAGTGTTAGTTTGTTCAGAGGTTATAGTTTGTAGGACCTAATAGGGATGTACAAAGAAAATAAGTTACTTAGCTACCAGAGTGCACAAGAATCCTGTTAGGAACTGCAATAAGAACTCATAGAGGAGGTAACTCCTTGGAAGCTCCATAAAGCCTCTGGCTGTAGCCCAGAAAGGAGCCTTTTCTAAGTTTCTAATCTAATTGAATGAGTTGGTCTGCAGAGAACTTTGCAGAAGTCATCACATATTACTTACAGTAGTACATCAATAATAAGTTGACAAAAACCATAGGGGAATGCAGATCTTTATTTATTTATAAAATGTGTAAAGCACAGCCTCGCTCAAGGGTATCATCATATTGCACATTTAAAAACATAGACGACTATGGCACATAAAATATAGCCAAATTAAAAAGCGAACACATCAGATGTATACAAATACAGATGGAAAAAAAAAACTGGACTTTACGAAAAGATAGAAGAGTACAAAGAAAACGAATAGAGGGAGGTAAAGAATTCCAATCATGGAGTGCTTCAGAAGTAAAAGCTTGAGCAGTAAACAGTGCCTGCATTAGCCAAGAAATGGAAAGTCGCAAATGTCCTAGTTCCAGGTGGTCCTGATACTTCTGGAAATGGACCACGTGGTAGCTAAATAATCTGGCTTGCATACAACTGCAGCTTTGCAGATAGTGAACAGGATCTCTAAAAAAGTGTGAAGGTGAACAGGGAGTCAACTAGGAGAAATTAAAGTAGTTGAAATATATTTGAATCTGCATACACCACAAATAAGTGGGGCAGCAGAATGTACAACTGCCTTCAAAGGTGTAAAGCTCCTTTCAAATGTGTTCATGCTGACACCTGTTGGCCTGACAAAACATCATCAACAGGGGAACGGAAATCCAAAGGCGATAAGCTGAAAAAACAAGTCTGAGATAAACGAAAACTAACTTTAATTTTAACTCTAAAATTAAGTTAGAATCCAGGATATGATAGATCCACATGAATCCACTGCATTGTTGTTGTTTTCTCTATATTTTAGCGCCACAGGTGGTAGATGCTTGGATCTATGTGATCACTGCGAACCTTTAATGGGGAAAACCAAAATGTCAATTTTTTCCCCCTGAACATTTCCACACAATTATATGCAGGGGTGACCCCCTGCAATTGCCCCCATACTACCCATATATGTTTTATAAACTAAATCCCAGGACACCCCGCCATCCCCCCCAAACTATAGCTGCAGGGAAATGTGCATCTCGAAATTCAGTCTTTTTGTATTCAGCATTTTCAAGTTCGCAGTGATGACATGAGACAGTATAATCTAGAGTGATCATGTGTCTGAGGGGAGCTAGGAGGACAGAGCACCTTCTGCACAACCCTGGATCCACGGGCATAAGAGTACACCTCCACTTGTTTCTAGATTGCCCACCATCTGCAGGCCACCATTGGCCTGGGGACTTTGACTACTTCAGAGAGCTCTCACCTGACCCATTTACTTTATTTTGTCAAGAAGATCAGATATGTTAGGAGGAAAGGAACTGGGAAAGCATTGCATAGAGTTGGTGTAGATGATGATATGTTATGTGATATGAATAAGGAAAGCGCACTATTGCCAACATTTTGGCTTCGTGTCATTGAGTCTTTGGTGTCAGTATAGCTGGTGTGCTTATGGTTAAAGAGACAGGTCTTCAAACCCTTACAAACATGGAAGTGGCGCTCAATGCTCCTATTTCCATGTGAAATTGGTTTCCAGAGGTGAGATGCCGAAGAGGAAAAGGCTCCAGCTGCTTCTATGGCTCTCTTAAAATGGGGGATGTTGGACAGGTTACTGGAGCCATACCGAGTGGCCTTAGTGGGTAATATGGTATAACTCGTTCATTCAGGAATGCAGGTCCTGGCTCATGAAATGCCTAGGTCATAACAATCTGGTGAGGTTCTACTACCACTCAAGGAATCAATGATTGAACATCAGCTAATAAAAACAATCCCTGACATCTGCTATTCTCAAATATTACTATGTTCTTTGGCTGTCACAGGTTCTGGGGAAAGAGATGACTCTGTAGTTAAAAACATTTGCAGCGCACCAATGAATTCTCTCTATTGTTCAGTCTGGATTGGTTCCGATGACTGCAATATAGTCTGGTCAATGGTCAGGCTTTTTGATGATATATTGGTGAATTTCAATGAGCTATCTCTCTTTTTTCTGGTTTTGTTTGATCCCTCTGTATCCGTCAATAATTAATCCTTTATGATCTTGCTTAATACAAGCGAGGACCGGGATTTGAACCTGTCTTGCTCTGTGCTGTCTTGCTTTCCAGACAAGCGTGTTGCCCCATAGCTATCTTCTGAGTCCTGCAACATTGTGGTGCCTCTACTTCAATCTCTGGCTTAGCCTTACTATCACATGTCTCTAGGCAGGCTGGTGAAGTCATTTTCCATTTTGAAACACAGAGCTCAGTAGGTGAAACTAGGTACTTTTCTTTATATCCGTTGTGATCAAGTCCCATTGAATAAAAATGAAAGGGGAAGATCGAGTGGGTGTACACAGGTGCGCAGCGGACCCGCAGTATCTGCCTGCCCACCCTTATCTATTTTGCAGGCACTGCCCTAAACTCCCACAGCCCAAAACCAGAGAACATGTGCAGCCCATGACCCTTCCTGCAGCCCAGACGTAGGCAGAAATGTAGAAAACAAAGACTTTAGCTATGGGGTTGGACAGATATATCGTAAACACTCAGTAAATACAAAAACACATTTATTTATACAATGTCATATATAGTTTGCTTGTAAAAAACCCATATCCATTCCATAATAAAACATCATATACTTCATTCCACCATACACATATATATATACACATTCTTTCACATCGACATAGCTTTTACATTTAACATGGGTTAACAAAATCATAAACCCCTTACAAAACACAAAAAATCATTAGTACTTGACACCCTTCACACATACAAGTCTGTTGATCTGTTAGATAGCGCAGCTTATCAACAATGTCTACACGTGTTTCGGTCCGTATCAGGACTGTTCATGTAGCCTTGCATTAACCCAACCTTCTTCAGGGCGATCAATGGGACGTCAATGTCGCCTCGCCCTTGCACAAAAATCCAGTGGAAGATGTCTTCACACAACACTAAAAAGAAAAAAAACAGGTCCATGTTTGTTCTTTCTCTTGATCCTTACCTGGAGGACCGTAGTGTACAGATACCCTTGTATACTGCATACTGTGAAAACAAAGAAGGCACATGGCAGCACACATGATCACCAACATTACAGGATCATGGGCACACAGGGATGCTCACAAGCCCTTTGAGCCCTCTACACACAGGGATAGTGCAGTCTGTTTTCTGGCACGAAGGGTGATGGCAGACAGTTAAACCTGACATTAATATGGCAGATGCCCGGATTAACCCCTATTTAATCCCTCAGCCCATGACCTCAAAGCAAATAATGCAATCAAGAAACACAGGGAGGCAGGAGATCAGAAACTCGTGGAAGAGAAGTGAAGGGGAAACACATGGCCAGGAGGCAGGACAGAGAGCCACGCGCCAGTCATAGCACCCACATGAAAAACTATTATTAGAATCATTAAAACAGAGTACAGAGTATAAAAAGGGACAAGGAAAGCGGAAAGTGGGGGAGTTAGGATGGTGGTCCAGAAAGGCACAGCAGGGCTAAAGGAGTGAGATACAAGTGATGCAGCAGAGATTACATTGTGTTATAGCTCGGTGCCTGACAGGAGACAAGCAAAGCAGGAAGCCCATTGCAGAGTGCCTACAAGTGAGACACTGGTAGTGTGGGTACAAGGACCATTAAGGAAAAGGTCTGCCTTGTTATGCCTATAGTCCAGCACTGGCAAGCTCCTGAAATTGTCAGGAAGAGAGAGGAGTTGTTGGTAGACAGCTTGGAGCCACACCCCAGCCTCTGGCAGGAGCCAAACATCAAGAGAAGGAGAGACACCAAGTCTGTATGGAGCTCCAGCCAACAAGGGTGACCCCTGGCTAGTGGGTGGAAAAAACCTTCAGTCTGACAAACATCCAGGCACGATGCGACACATTCCTGCTGATAATAGTCTTGGGTAACCCCTCAGGTAGAGAGGAATGATGCAGTTTGGATATTGGGTGTTTGTTGCACCAATGTTAAATCTGCAAGGTGCACATTCATTATTTCATAGTAGTGATTTTTCATCGGTGTTCCAAGCAAGGCTCGAGACACGTGGCAACATGGTCTCTCTAGAACAGGGACTGGGGGGGAGGACAACACCGTACTACTGTCAAACTCTCACCTTTGGGATGGAGAAGTTATTGCTTTTCTTTCAGACTAACTAGGAGATCGTGAAAATATATGATTAAATGAGGTGATTTCCGTTATTAAAGAATGCGAATTACCCATTGTTAGGATTTTATGTCTACAAGACGAATAAGGCCCTTTTTTAGTACATGAAAAATGTATCATTGCCGTCTGTGAGTCAGGGCTGCATGCCGCATCACGAGGCAGCTGGTGGCTGGCACTGTCATAAGAAACCTGATTTTGTGGAAAACCTTGCTAAAACAATAAACAAGCATCATCAAACTATAATTTAGCCTGTGCCCTGGGCATTAAAGTAAGGAAACGTGGAAAGAATGCATGCTTGGTCTGGTTCATAAATAGAATTGGAAGGTGACAATGACTGCACATTGGAGCGTTACAACTATGCGCTATAAGTGCATTGAACATGTGATGGTGGTTTTATATGGTGCATATTGGACCTCATTGCAGATTTGGCGATGTGTGCAAAAACACGTGGTAATTCTGTTATTGCCACTTCTTAGGGCATTAACGGAATTACCACAATTTTCCCCCTACTGGCGAACTACAATGTGTGCTTGAAGTGCAGGATTTTTATCCAGTATCATGCTGGAGGTAAATCTGGTAGTGCAAACATCGGGGGAATTATTGCAGTGGAATCTGCCCAAATCCCCTATGGACTCCAAAGATGGGGATTAACACTGCTTTCCCACCATGTATAATCCCGTGTTAAATCCATGGGACCAAGTGGTGGTAACACTAAATGAGCTTTTGGCAGTAATTCGGAAGATTTACCACCAAATGACCACCAAACTCGTAATCAGACCCATTGCCACCAAAAAGAGCGTCATTCATTATGCATTATGCAAAAAGGTGGAAGTGTGCTCACTGAAAGCATCGGGGGATATGCAAATTAAACAAATGACTAGTCCGTGCACAAAGGAAATGCAATGTGTGCTGCAGATTCAATATTAATTATGGGAAATCACTAAACATGCATTGCAGCAGTGCTTACCTCCCAAGTTAAGCCATTGTGAAGTGGACGGTTGTGTGGTGGGGCTTCAATGAGAAAACATCAAGTGAACAGCTTTTTACAGAGGCTGGTGGAGAAAAATGTTGCGACTTTGCCACCAACCTTCATTTTTATTTCAACGGTTCTTTGTCAATAACATGCGACTTCCCAGAGGGGCTTCCTGTAGGTGCAGTGGTTTTATTCCGTTTGATAGAAATGTCCAGAGCTTTTGGTCAAATAAACAAGAATGATCAATCTCCAGACAGAGTGAAAACTGTGTGAGATTACATAGGTAGATGGGTAGGTAGTTCATTTGTGGAGCACGCTGCCTGCCTCGGAACTGACATTGAGGTGCTACCACCTCTAAGAACATCTGCCTTACAACATGCGTGGGACATACATATAGCTAGGAAACAACAAGGTCTCAAAACAACATCTAAATTCTAGATGGTTTGAAATGGGATGAACATGTGGTGGGCTAATGGACTTTTCTAGTTTATGGCTATCTTTAATACGAGGTTCATGTTAAACCAATGGCGCACCAATTAATTTATTTATTTTATCGGGGTTTTTTTAAAGGCGCTAACCACAGGGAGATCCGTTTTGTAGCGCTCCCTAGAGCAAAAGGTAGAAAGGAGGGGAACCAGATCTTTCATAAGCTCAATGAACATTCAGTGCATAGGGTGCGGGGAGGGAGTAGAGCGTAGTAAATAACAAGTACATACAACGATGAGGAGAGAATGGGAGCATGTGCATGGTTGGTAAATCTGCATAAATGTGCATGACTAGCAGTTGAGTCCATAGGATTTCCTAAAGAGAAGGGTCTTCAGGCTTCTGTGGAAGTGGAGGTGGGTCTCCCCTTCTCTGACGGTAACTAGTTTCTTTTCCCTGAACGTTGCGACAATGGGTTTTTTAGTACTTGGGGGTCTCTGGTACCTTATGTGGAAAAATGTGGTTACTTCCTGCCTGAGATGCATTGGTCCCAGCAATCTATGTCAAGAAGGCAGAGAATGTTTTGAAAATCAAATTATTATTAGCATTTCATGACATAGAGAAGAGCATCATCAAGAGTAAACACCTCTCACAACAGGACATTTGTCCTGGCCCCAATATGCCTTCTTCCCCCTCCCCTCAGACCCTCCTCCTCCCTCTACAGCACACAGCCTTTAGTACAACATATCACAATTAGAGGCAGCTGCACATCCCATCCCTTCCCACCCTAGTTCCTCCCGAAATACCAGTTAGTTGGCATATTTAGCAAAAAAAGGTACCCATCTCTCACACCCTAACCCTGGACTCATTAAGAATATGCATCATGTATTTAATTTCATCGATCCCCCTGACTTTCTGTAGCCATTCCTTCTCCCTGGGGGATCTGTCCCATTTCCAGAATTGTGCCATGCAACACCTAGCCGCAACCAACAGGGTGCGGGTCATGTGATTTCCTTGGTCTTCCCCCTCATTCTCCTCCCACACCCTGAACAAAAGCCCCCATGGTGATTGACTTCGTGAAATTCCATCGATCCCCTTAATCCAAGAAAGGACCTCTCCCCAATGAATCTGTATGTGTGGGCATCCCCACCACATGTGGTAGTAATCTGCGCCGGGACACCGGCACTTCCGGCATCTTGAGTCTACCCCTCAGTACATCTTGGCTAAAAGGGTGGGGATGTTTCATTGGGTCTCAAACTATAGGGCTCTTTGCTATGTGGCCCTCTATGATTGGTTGGCACGCTTGTACCCTTCTGGAATATTCCACTCACCAGCAGCACGCAAACAGGTATCCCAGGTACTTGTGGGTTGGACTTGACCATGCCTCTCCACCCAATTAGCCCATCATCCATCATCACTCCTACTGTCTGTCATTCAAATTGTCTTTGAACACGGCCTTGCAATGTATCACTGTGCCTGAGAATAGAAGGGAGTATGAGCATGGTCTTATATTCAAGTCTCGACGTAGCTTGCCCAAAGTCTATTTCCATCTAAACCATGTGACAGGAGACTGTATTTGAGTTCTTTCTTTCGTATTTAACACTATTAAATGAATAAAACCTGGCCCTCCTAGTATTTTTCCATTGCCTCTCAACAGTAGCTTGCCTCGCTTCTCACATTTATTGTATCTTCTTGAATAGATAACCAGTTTCTTGGCTGCCCAACCCTTCACACCAGGCCAGACAAGCCTTCCTGATTCTTCCTTCATTGTCAGCTATTTTCTTCTGCTGCGCCACACTTTCAGCCCTTCTGTTCATGGGGTCCTATTTTGCTTAAAACACGACATGGAACATCCAGATTATATATATATATATATATATATATATATATATATATATATATATATATATATATATATATATTGGCGGCACCGCCTGCAGTCTATTCACTACGTATAGCCAGCCTTCATGATTACTTAGTCTACTTGCGTTTCAGCATCTGTAGTTATAAAACAGCTTGCCTTTTCTTCAGTGCTCTTCGTACGTGCAATTTTTATTCCTCACATGAAATGTTGCTCAATTGTTTACTTCGCCATAAGATTCTATAAGGTCTATCCACCTTCTTCATTGGCATCTCTTCTTGGTGCATCATTTCTTCTTCACGTGATGTCACCAGTCTTCTCTTTCATTCATCGTCACACTTCTTCCAGGATTTCTCCTAAGAGACTGTCATCTCTCCGTGGATACATCATGTATGGTTTTCTCAATGAATACATTGGGCCTCATTACGAGGTTGGAGGTAGCCATGCCCTTAATAAGGGCATGGCTACCCCCAAACTCGAGTCCAGCACTGGGTCCCATGAAAGGGGAATAACAAGGCCATTCCGACCTTTGCAGGCCCGGTAATTCCCCTTGCGCGGGACCCAGAGCCGGTACATCCGCATTCCCATTTGAGCCCCCATAGGGCTCAATGGGAATGGGGAGGATGGTAGCAGCGGTACCGTTCATAACGGTACCGTTGCTACCACCCTGTTCTGCTCGCGGGTGCCGCTCTGCATTCCTGGTCTGACCAGGCGTGCAGAACGGCACCTGTGAGCAGAACTCGTAATGTGGCAGCCGGTATGAACGGTGCCAGTGCCTAACAGGCACTGTTCATAACGTGGCCGCCACTGTCGTAATGAGGCCCATTGTTTCGGGGATTCTTTGCGGTGTAGGCATCATTACTGGTGTTGTGCATGTCGCAATTTCCGGTTTCCAACATATAGGCAAAAGGGGGGGGGACTTCTGGTACAGGCACTTGGCTCCTCCTCTACACTCCCCCCTCTGGTTGATTCATCGACCACTCTCTCATCAGTCTTCACATGTAGACATCCTCTTTTGAAAAAGTGCTTCTTTGGAGTCCATATCTTCATTACTCCTTTCAGAGATCCTGCAGACTTTACATGGTCATCAACACTCCAGGTCAGACTGCTACATTGTCCATTTGGGCTGCAGTAGATCCATCTTCCCACATACTTCTTGTGGTTTCTCGGATATAGGAACTTCATTCCCTCAGGTGCTAGAATGCTTGCTTCTATATACTTTCTGATTTCTTTATCCGTCAGCTCTTCTGGTCCGAACCCTGACTCGACATCGATCATGATCTTCATTTCTACTGCTTTCTTTGCCGTCTTCTTGCACTGTGTGATTATTATTCTGATCACACAGAATACATACATGATCATCACCAACAATGCTCCAAGAAAGGTGAAAATATTCGCCATCCATTGCGGAACCCATGAGAAGATCGATGCAAACCAGCTGTCATCTGCAATATTTTCTACTTCGTCTTCCATCTTGATATGCAAGTTTGCTAACAACGTTATAGCCTCCGTCAAGATTGCATTCTCGACATCGTGAGAAGGTATGAATGTGCAGCATGATTCTCCGATTTTGGCACAAACACCTCCATCCATTGCTGTCATCATGTCCAGAACATAACTATTCTGAAGAGTCATCAGTTTTATGGCTCTCAGTTCTTCTTTGATAGCGTTGAATCCCTTTATGGTAGTTTTGATTGTCTGCAGGAGCTCCCAGCGAGTGATCTGTAACCACTTCGCATTCGCCATCATCATCACCATCATCACCATCATCTGGATCCCTGGCATGAAGATTGTCGCGAATACTGCCAAAGTCTGACTGAATAACCTGTGTTCATATGGAATAGCATCAAAGGCTTCCATCGACTTAGCTGAAAAGTACACAATGCAAACAGAGACTGCTGGAGACTTGGGCCAAGTCTTTAATTATCCATTAACAAGTTGTCCCTATAGATGACACATGTTTCGGCTTGTTCTAGCCTTTCTCAAATCTGGGCATAGTGACAAACATCCATGTAAAGCTGCAGATTTGAGTTCATGTATTCTTAAGAAGGGTTCAATCTTCGTACAACGTATTACACAGGATAGATCCCTCGGCCACGCTGTTCTTTGTACAGCCTGAAAAGCAGTTCTCCCTCTTTGTTTGATTGAGAAATTCGAGTGATCTCCACTTTCTTAGATGAGCATCTGCTTTTAGAAACTCTCCAATGTTCAAGTCACTCTTTGGAAACACCAACGTTAGAACATGAAAGATCACTATAGAACACAGCCCTCCCCTGTCCTTGGGCAATTTCATATAAGCTCTGGATCCACAGGACCAGTAGTGGTCCATTATCACTACTGCTCCATCCTTCATGCCTGATACATAGAAAATTCTGCTGCACTGCTGATTTACTTCAACTTTTCTTGTGCCATTGTTTCTGAAGCACAGAAGTTCTCCTACTTTTTTCATGTGCTGATACCACATGTTATTCCCCAAAGGTTCTGTACTGTCTAAATAATTATTTAATTCTTACTCACCTTCCCTTGTGCTTCTCTTGTTTCTCCCTCTCATATGGAGGGTGAGTGCATAATGCTCATGAAGTAAATCAATGAAGGTCCTTCCTAAAAGCGGATCATAGGAACACTTGTCATAGAAATGGATGACTTTACACGTGTCACTAGTGTGTGAATAATCACAGATGGCCTTGGTCTTTCTGTAACAGATAATTCTGTGTGAGTCACTGAAGTGGAAAGAATCAAAGGGACTTCTGCTTTGCTTGGACCAATAAGGTAAACAGTGTGGACCAAAAGAATCAGAAAACAATGATAAATGCTCAGCATGCATATATTATGCACCAATACATGAATCCCCACCATTTACGATTCTCCACACGTCATTGATTATGCTCATTTTCCAAAACTAAACCATTCTCGACAGTCCTCATTGTGCTTGTATACTGCTTTAAGGAAGGAAACATCTTTTTAATCAGGCAATTCTGTTAAATGGTCAGGTAACTGCAGCATCTGTTCAACTATTGCCACAAACAGCCTCCTGATTGCAGTGCCATTTTTAGGATCGCGCAGAAAAATATGTATATTAGTACTGATCCCAATAGGAGCAGGATAGGCTCTAAGAACAAAAACAAAAAGAGCGTGAAGGAGCCTATAGATATCAACATCGGATAGGACCATTGATTTATCTAAACAGAAACTCAATGAGGAACGAGTCTGGAAACTGCTCTAGTTTGCAGTCATCGAATTTGAATTCTAAGTTTGGCATAACTGTAGTACTTCAACACTTTCTAAAGTCCAATTTAAAAGATTCCTGTGACTCAAGAACTGAGTTTGCACTCCTACTATAATATCTATAAAGAGTGTCCGAAGTGAGCCACAGTCCAAATGCACACTTGCATTTATTTTATAAGCAACTTTGGCATCCTTCTTCCTCGTCATCGATCGAGTTTGCATGTGCTGAACTTCTTCTTGTCTTGCTTCTGAATTGAATGGTTGGGGGTGCGTCAGTCGCACCAGCGTAAGGCTTTACATCATTCAAATGGATCCATGCGTGTCTCCCTTGGACATTTACTGCTGAGGGGGTAATTATTTCCACCAAGTAGGGGGTCACTGGAGGTACTGCCCTGCTAGTGGAAGGACTAAGGGCTCTAAATATATGAAACAGGAAAGTGCCCTGCCACTTTAAAGTTTACAACATCACATCATTTATGGATGTTAGAATCTATTGAAAGAATATAGTAGCTTGAAGTATTCTGCTCTTTGCACCCAGTCTCAAGACTGCAGGAATAGTCTACAAACAGATGCCAATACAAATTGTTTTCATCTAGACAGCTTTCTTTAATGGGCTGTTTATTTTGTACGCCAGGGTGGTGCGGCCTAGGTGGATCATGGACTCTTCAGCATCTTAGGTGCTTGGTCCAGTGGCGTTTTGGCTCTCGGTGAGTGCGCCTTCTTCCGGGGCCTCGGATTGTGTGTCTCTGAGGGGGAAACACATAAATACGCAGTGTTTTAGTAATGATTAAAAACAGATACCTAGAAGAGGAAGTCACTAGTGGAGCGGGTACAATTCTCAAAAATGACACTTTAAAAGTCATCTCTGTTCCTCATGCGAGAGTGGCACTAACCTTGTGTGCGTCCTGGGAAGCATGGGGGTGCAAGATGTGTGTCGTGAGCCAACTTCTGTAAGTACTGCCTTAGTGGGCTGGTAGTAGTGCTGAATTCTTTCTTGTGTGGCTGACCCTCTGCAATGGTCAGGCGTTCTATGGATAGAGTGGAGTTGGGAAAATATTTTAGTATGGGGCGGTTTTCTTCTATATATCATACAGTATGTAGAAAGTGGAATAATGGGAGCCCCTTGCTGTAGAGGAGGCTGTTCAATTGTGACAACACACATAGTTACCTCATTATTCCTCCACCCAAATGGGGATGGGCAAGGTTCCTTCATGTGTGGAGTGGCGATTTGTCAGAAAATGGGTGGTTCTTCTATTCACCTCTTGATGATGCTAAAAGGGCGGTGTGCAGAAAGAAGAATGAAGAATATTATCTGGCAGCAGTCCTGACTTTGTAAACTTAAGGTGCTTTGTAGCGTGCGTGCGTCTGAGCCCTTGAGCGGGGGGGTGGCGCTGGTCCTCGCTACTTACAAAGCTTGTGAGGATCAGGAACGTGATAAAATGAGAATGTTACCTTCAACGCTGGGTCGTTCGCTCCGCTCTGCAGTACTGCAATTGCCACAATGCCGACCCCCGAAGTTCAAAGCTGTTTAGAGCAGTTATCGGGCTCAACTGCGCATGCGTGAGCATTTAGCGTATGGAGAAATGCGCATGCGCAAGACTTGGAGGGCAGTGATGTTACCTGTTAACATATCAATGAGAAAACGTTCTGTGTTGGATCTGTACTGCACCAAATGTGTTTGAAACGAAAACACCAAGTAGGGACCACTAAAGTGTGGCTCGCGCCACTTCCTGGTACAATTACGCACTAGTACTGCATCACCAGAGAATAGTCTAGGTACAGGTAATAATGTCGAAAGTCCTGTTGCTGAATGCTCTTCATCTGTGTCCTGAGACCGACCCCCCTGGCGCTTGAGTTGATGTGAAATGACAGAGATGCCAGCGGGCATGCATGTCAAATAAGCAAGTAACTCATTTCCTAACATTTCTGCAGTCTTCTGGGCATCACTTCTGCTCCTCGATGGAGGAGACAATGGTGTTCTCATTTGCCTCCCTGTCACTAACGTGTGGGGTATAAGGTGGTGGTCCAACCCAGGCTGATTCCTCAATGCACTAATGCAAGGGGCAGGCAATACAGCCATCCCTTCTTCAGTGTCAATTTCAATTTCGCAATTCTCTCTTTAAGGAGACCGTTGAGTCGCTCACATATCCCGTCTGCTTGCGTGTGATAAGCAGAAGAAATCTTTGGCTTAATATTCAGTAATAAGCTAATCTGTTCAAATACTTCATTAACAAAATGGGGCCCATTGTCAGATCTCAACACCTCACACATTCCCCATCTTGGGAAGACTTCTCAGACTAAAAACTTTGCTGCGCAAGTGGCATCAGGGAGCCTACAAGGACCTGCTTCGATCCACTGTGAAAAGGCACACACCACCACTATCATATACCTGTATCTACTAAATACTTGCATCATATCAACATAGTCAATTTGTGAATTCTGAAAGGGACCATACGGTCGAGGAATTACTCCTCTAATCATTCGCAGTGTATGCCCAGCAGTAAACCTTTGACATACAATGCAATTTACCACATAAAATGCAACGTGTTCTAACAGGTTCGGTACGAACCAGTCCTACGCAATAGCTGCTGTGAGGCTTTCCCTAGTTACATGTGCGGGGTAGTTCAGCTGTTCAAGAGCTACCTTTAACAAGGTTACAGGCATCACTGGCTTTCCAGTGCTGTCCTGTCTCCACAATGCTTCAGAGGGGGACAAGGTGCACCCCCTTCTTTTCCACAATTGTTGCTCTTCCTGTGGTGCACTACCTTGAACTTCCATCAACTGTGTTCTTGACAAATGATTAAACCCTTCATTTACAACCATAATCGTGACACATTTTTCCTTTAAATCTGGAGTATCAAAACCTGAAATATCTGGTGAATGTGCAACCCTCTTGGCCTCTTTGCCTGCAGCTTCATTCCCGCTAGAGATAAAGTCAATTCGCTTAGTGTGTGCTACGCATTGAACTATCGCTATGACTACTGGCAGTTGTAGTGCCTTAATAAGCCTCTCCAATAATGCTGCGTGTTGCACTGGAGTGCCATCCACTCCGAGGTAGCCCCTCCTTTACCAATGTGCTAGCCCTGCATGCACGGTTGATGTCACATAGGCGGAGTCACTGTACACCGTCACTTCCTGTTCTGCATGATTTTTTAGCGTGACAATAAGTGCTACCAATTCTGCTGCTTGTGCTGAAAAGTGAGACGGCAGTCTTGCACTTGGTACAACTTCAAATTCCCTGTTTGCTCTATGTCTCACTACAGCAGCACCTGAATGTCTTCCCCATCAGTTTGATCAATTTGTGAAGACCTGTCAATAAAAAGAATCTCCCCTGCAGACAGCATGTTTTCCTTTACACGCAGAATGTCATCCTAGAATTCCTCATAACTAGCGCAGTCATTCACATGCTCACCCTCTGCCACAGGTTCGGCTACAAATGTGGCAGGTTTCACTATTTTACACCTGACTTTTTTGATTGCTGGATTCGATATAACTACCTCATACGCAGAAGCCCTCTGAGATGTAAATGTACCTTTAGGTTTTTCCAAAATGGCAAACAAAGCATGCTCAACAAATAATGTCATAGAACCCTACATCACAATAGTAGTAGTCTTCTCTATTGCAAATGCGGCTGCTGCCAGCGACGGTTCACAAGGAAAGTGCCCTCTCATAACTGGATCTAAAATAGCACTGTAATATGCCAGGAGTTTGTACCCCAATGTAGTCCTCTGTGTAAGTACTGCTGTCATGACTGTCTCATTCGTGTGTGAAAATAAAAAGAACTCCTCAGCATAGTTGGGAATCCCTAAACCTGGAGCTGTACAAGTTGCTTTTTTCAACTCTTCAAATCCTTCCTCCATTTCCTCAGTCCATTCTGTTTTTCCTTATTCACCTGTGCCTTCTTTAGAGCCTGCAAAAGGGGTCTCGGGTATGAACTGTAATCAAACACCCACCCTCTAACATCATTACATAATCCCAAAACTGCTGCATTTGCTTTATCATGTGCAGTTTTGCTGTTTTCCTAATCGCCTCAACTCTTTCAGGTATGACCCTCTTACCCTCATGTGAAATCAACTGGCCTATGTACAACACCTCTTCTTGACAATATTGCAACTTCTCTTTATCCACTTTATATCCCTTGTCTGCTAGGATAGACATTAACTGAATTGAGTCTTGTCAGCACTCATCTTCTGTCATGTTACAAATCAAGATTTCATCTACGTACTGTATCACAACACTTTTCAAATCAATATTTGAAGTCCATCTGCAGGACCCTATTAAGGATCGATGGAGACTCAGAGTACCCTTGGGGCAAACGAGTGATCATCAGTTTAGTTTGGCTAAACGTAAATGATGTCGGGTCTTGGGAGTCCTTATGCAACGAGATTGAGAAAAACACATTTTTCCAGTCAATCACCATAAAATATCGTGCTTCTGCTGGGATACTACATAGTATCGTCGCCTGGATTTGGAACTAAAGGAAACTCTGCTTCTACAATCTGATTAATTGGTCTGATATCTTAAATAAATCTCCACGACCCTCCCTTTGATTTCTTCACAGAGTAGACTGCGGAATTACACAGTGACTCTGACGTCACTAAGATACCCTGTTCCATTAGAGAGGAAATGGTCTTAAAAATACCCTCATCACCTCTCGAGACATGGGGTACTGTCTTGCTAGAGGTAAAATTGCTCCTGGCTTCAGCTTAATCTTAACCTCCCCTACCCCCTTCAATAGACATATGTCATAGGGGCCTCTAGTCCATAAAGTGCTTGGCACTTTTTCCAAGTCTTCATCAAAAAGTGCTGGATGCTGTCGCACAATCATCATTCGCTGCTGGATCTCTCTTTTCTATATCCTAATCCAATATGTAATACTCGTCTCAAATATCACTTCGTCATCTGATTGATCATCTATAAGCATGTCCTCGTCAGTGAAGTCAGTCAATATACCCTTTCCCAATGGCAATCACTGTTCTCCTTGGCCTGCCCTCGTCGTTTGTTCCTTTGAGCATGGCCAATTCCCCTCGCACTATTGCTGCATTTAACTCTAGGGGAATAGTCTGTCCCCCCTCTTCGTCCATAGACATCTGTGGCCTGAACAAAAATTCATCAGGTATTCTCATAATCTTTCCCACTAATCCGGGTAGCCATGTGAACAGAATGCATACCCCATAAAGAAAAACTTCTGGATCTAGTGGTATTTGCCCTGTAAATGCCAATATGCATTTGCCCACATTCATATAATGTATCCCTGGAGTAGAACACACTATGCCTTCATCAGTAAAAGAAATCGGCATGTTAAGCTTGGTCATTAAATCTCATGCTAAAATAATAACCAGTGTCTGCCTTGAATACAATAATGGAACAGACATGTCACACTCTCCTATAGAGACTGGTAATTTATCAGTGAAAGGAACTTTGCTTGTAGCTCCAGAGAATCCTTGAGCATTCAGGGCATTTCCCGACATTGGGTATTTTCCCTCTTGTATACATGAAGGAGTAGCCCCAGTGTCTACTAAAAAAGAAAAAGATTTGCCTCATATCGTTACATCAACCCTTGGTCCCTCTTGGGGGCCTGGTGTTATCAATAGTACTGAACACATCAAGTTTCCCTGTGAGCTGTCCTATTGTGGATACATGCATACCCCCATATATGTGAAAGGACTTCCTCCTACCATGGTGACACCCCCTACTCTAGATGTCAATAGTTGTCATGTGTTTGCATTCTGCTGTATCTGCATAGGTGCATGCTGCAACTGCCCTTGCGGCAGATTCAATAGTGCTTGCTGTGGTTGCACTGCCTGTTGCATTTGGGGCGCTTGTGCTTGATATACTGTCTGATCTTGGGCGAACCTGTCCCTAGCCTGTGAGCTATATGCTGGAGGATAAGCTGTCCCCCTCTTGAGAATTGCCCATGATGTACATACCCTTGGCTTCCACACATGCGCGCAATGTGCCCTGTCATCCCACATGTCCAACAAACAGGAGGAGCTCTTCTGACTAGCCCCCCTTGATTAAATCCTCCTTGCAAATTCTGATTATCATTCTGCATATTCGGAAATCTGCCTTAGTCATTCTGAAAACCACCCCTTTCTCTGTAGCCCATTCCTCTGTCTCACAGCATAAACCCATTCCCTCCTTGGTCCATCTGCTGTTGATTATTCCCCTGCGATGTACCCACTGCTGGCTGCATTCCCAATACTTCTCCGGTTGTCAATACTGCCCCTTCTATGGCATACTTTGACAATTTCTTCTGAACTAACTTGGCTTCCTCAAGTTTTCTAGCATCTTCCTTCTTCCTATTTTTCTCTTGGAACACCTGACAGTGATGCTGTGACAGTGATGCACTATGGTGAACTGTATTTCTGCCCATAGCCTTGCTTTCATTCCCACTAATTCTTTGAGCTGTCTCTGTAACTGCTCTGGCAATCCTTGACATAAAATGTGGTAAAATACTGCCACTGTTTTCCCCCACAGTTCCTGCCTTTCAAGGGTCCACTGTTCCTGGATGCTTTGAATGTAAGCAAGCATATCTTCGTCTTCTTTCATCTTACATGCCATAAGTGCACCCATATCTGACGTGTCAGGATACTGTACCCTGAGCACTCTCCATACATCTGCTCTACAATTGTTAAATGGTGCTCCATCGTGCACTGTGTTCTGTGCACTGACACTCGAATAGCCTGCTCTCGTCCAAATGTCATCAGCCCTTTCCCCAAGAATGGCTGTGGGGAGACCCTTAATGTCCCCTTTTTCTAAAGTATTTCCCCCTGTCCTTTTCTTGAACTCATAAATCCACTTTCCTGCACCTGCTGTTAAACTGGGAAGTTTACATCTTAAGTTATCCTTATCCATTTGGGCCATGGAATATATTGCAGTCTGGCCCCTCCTTTCTCCAATAAAGGGAACTGTGTGAACCCAAATCCACAATCGGCTCTCATTGTCTGCCTTTCCATAGTGGGACAATGGTTCCTGATCGCCTTCTACATGCCAATGACCTCAGCCTGCTCACATAAGGTGGTGACTCTCCCTTCTCGCTATGCAATCGTCCTTTAGGATGCTCTGGATATGTCATAGGATCTGGATCCTAGCCTTAGGCTGCTCTAGATCGGACCTTCTTACTTCCTTATCTGTCTGCAGACATCCCTCTGGAACACATGCACTTCCTCCTTCCTCCCCTCAGAAGGTTTTTCTCTCTTCGTCTGACATATCTAGCCCCCAGCTAGTATGGCTTTCGTCCCCTTCACCCTTATTTAAAGTCAGCCTGTCCAAGGGCAAGGCTATATGCTTGAGACTGAATGGGTCTCTTTCTTCACTTCATGATTGGAAGGCCACGGACTGTTCTCCCTTCCCTCGGCTTCCGGGTTTGCTACTTTCTCTTAAGTCTTGAGAGGCCTTATCGATCCTATCTCCCATGCTCCCTGTGTCAAAATTCTCCTCTAGGGCTACCTTGAACGGCCCTGACGTATCTCCGTTTGACGGGAGGAACTCCTCTATATTGCCCCATGATATTACTGGACTTGGTTCTTTCTGAATGCAATCAATATCGCGCTCCCTTTGTCTCCTTTTTTGCTCTGTTTCGTCATCTAATTCTCTTCATTTTCTCGTGTCCCATCCAACTGAAGTGGGAGAATGGGAGAAAAGACTCCTCCCAATCTCCTCGCGACCCTGGCCCAGAGGATCGCGGCCCAGACACCCGCCACGAGATGAATTTGTCTATCTACCAGACGACCAAATACCCTGTTCAAGAACATACGGATGTGCCCACCAGCCTTCCCACCAGCCTGCCCTACTCAAGCCGACACCTGCGGCATGGATGAACTCGACTAAGACCTCAACAACAAGCACCCACATCGTTAGAGATGCCATGACAACCTAGCCAACTGCCAAGAACACACGTGCCACCATGCACACTGGACACTCACACACCAACCCACACGAAGAATATAATCAGTGCTATGACGTAGGTGACGGATACACCCACTGACGCGCATCTTTATTATTTTTCACATAGATTTTCCGAAATGCAGAAACGCAAGACGCACAGAGCACTCGCTTACACGCTTGCTGACGCTTCTCCCGACCCTTGCATCGTGATGAGAATATAACGAAGACATGATACTGCCTATGAAGCCATGTTGTACCGCAACACAGGTGCCATGCAATACACATCCCCACCTATGAACAAGGCCCAAGTAGGCCGCAAGAAAGAGCCGCCATGAACACTGAACGAGCAAGAGTACAAGTGCTGACCATGCAGAATGAGCCCAGCGAGAGTTGACAGCCAAGGGAGCGATGTTGCAACTCGTATGCTACCAGCCGACGCCAAGGTCAGACCTGTAAGCAAAGCCAAGCACGCAGAAGTAAATACAACTTTAAATGTGCAGAATTCTGCCTCAGCCACGGTCTCTCCTCACGTGACCAAGCCAACCTGACAAGGTGCCAGACCCACGAGGGAGAAGTCGCCTGGGTCCCACGTCTGGGACACAGGCTGCAACAATGAAATGACCCAATGGACACCTACAGCGATGGGAATGGTCTGCTCTCAGGCCTATGAGCAAATCCGCGCATTGTCTGCACGAACATATAGTTACATATTGTTGCTAGTGACAGGTACACTGCGAGCTGGGAACAACGATGGTCCCAGGCTGGGGGGCTCGCGAGTGGACCAATCAGAACATGGGGGCACTCATCACTGACGCCACTAACATTAGCCAATCATTAGGGGTTTTCGTGTAACAATTTTCAAGTATCTAATAGAAGGGACAACCCAAGTGTACCACCTGACTGACCCTCAACCACTAATAATGTTCTCTATATGTATGCTATACTAACCCTACCACTCGAGGAACCAATCCAGAGTGGCGATAGGTTTTTCGCTAACTTTCCCAGGTGACGCAAGTAGCACGTCATACTGAGGCAAAAAGGGCCTGCGAGCCCCACGAACTTTGATAGTCTCGACGGACGCGTACGATCCTAGACCCATCCCTGCCGTTGTTCAATAAACAGCAGAACCACCTTGCTTCTTGCGTGTGTCTCATACTCATTTTTGGGAAACACGGGAGGAGTTGGGGCCTCCCAGCCCGGAGGTCCGCGGACGGCCCAGCCGACCCTGGGAGAAACACCCCGACACAACCCTTTCCTCTTCTTATCTTTTCTCCTCCTTTCTTTCGTTCGCCCTTCACTCTTCTTCTTCCCTTCGTCTCTGCACTCTTTTATCCCTCAATTTCTGCGCTTCCTCTTCTTCTCTTTTCCTTTCTTGCCTGTCTCGTTCTTCGATTGCTCTCTGTCTGTTGTCATACTTCTTTTGCTCCTCTGCCCTTTCTTCCTTTCTTTGCTGTTCTTCCTGATACATTTTTTCTCTTTTTTGTCTATTCTTTCTCTTATGATCAGTTTCTCTCAGTCTTTTCTCTCATTCCCTGTCTTTTATATCCTGTTTGTCTTGATCTTCCCTTTGCCTGGCTTCCTCGATACTTTTTCCATCGAGCTTGAGTAATATTTGTCCAACCCTCCATTCATTCTGTACGAGGGTTACCTCGTCAGCTCTATCATTTTCTCCTTTCCATCTCTTAATCTCTCGTTCTATGTCTGTAGTTACATTAGATGGTTCACTTTTCTCCTCCTTGTCCTGTAAGACCTTAAAGATCTTCTCCTTTCTTCTATTCTCTTCTGGACTATCATCACTGCTATAAGCCGGTGGTTCATATATCAGAATGCTATACCCTGTCGCCGCTTTTAGTTCCTTTAACGGATACAATCCTACATCTTCTGTACTATCTTCGTTTACTTCTGGCGAGGTAAGTGGAGCAGAAGGCTCAGCACCTTCCTCTCTGTACTGAGTGAGCATCCATTCCTCAGGCGGCAGATCCTCTTGCTCCTCCTGGTACATTTTCCAGAGCTCTAAAATAGCAAACTTTTTTTTCCAATTTCTTCCCTGTGTATGCAGCGTGGAAGTATATGGTCATGTGTTGCAATACCACTTTTGACAGTGATCCCCCTTGTGGCCTTGGCATGAACATCTCCTCTGCTGTACCCTTTAACCATTCTGCACTATGCTGTTTTAGACATGTGTTCTGGCAGTGTTTTGCACAGGTGCATCAGTGGAGTAACTTCTCCAATTGTAACGAGTCTCAATTGACTGTCAACACATACCAGCGTTTTTTACACAGAATACGTTTCAGAAAAACAACAAATATGAGCGCACTCCAACCTTCGCCGCTCAAAGCCTCTACTTCTCAATTATCTCAATCTACTTTTTAGGTCGGTGCCGACAATGACTCGAAAGTAGATAACATTTTTTTATCCCTACTTCAGCCTCACAATTTATCTTTGTCGCTCTTTGACACCTCTTTTCAATTACAAAATACACAGACAGACTAGTCGACTTTTCACATACACACCATGGTACTCCTTTTCTCCTAGCCCCTAAAGTACTCAGAGTGGAGTTTGAGTCACTCCCTATCATAAACCTGTTTATGTGCTGCCTAAGTACACCCCCCTGGGGTTTTGAAATTACTCCTTCTAGACCTGCCTTGAAGTAGGAAACCGGGCTTTACAAAATGCTCCTCGTTTAAATGCTCCTCATTATATACTAAACGCTCTTTGTTTATATTAGACAACCTCTGTTACTTTTCTATGTTACCACACTCCCATTCCCTTATTTTGCCAGTCCCCTCAATCTACTCACCATTCGCTCTTCAGCTCAAGGCCTTCGGTATCGTCTCCCCTCCTGCAATCGATCACCATCACCTTCGGTCCACTCTGCACCTGTGGAAACCAGGATGGATTTAGTCAAAGAGGGACCCGTCCCAACTTTATCGATCTTCTTGCAAGTTTTCTATATCAGCCACTCTCCACAGGAAACCTCACGATTTTCTGGCTAGATGGCGGAGGGTGTCTGATCGTCTGAAGCACTGTCAACCTACTAATCGATGGGTCTTGTCAAACCAGCCATCCTCTGCTACCACATGAAACTGTAGGCCCTTTAAGCGGAGTAGCGCTGTAAGGGGATGCAGAATATACTCTTACACCAATAATAAGACAGAATCAGGAAGTTGGCAAACGTTTAGCTGTTTTATAAACAATTATCTAAAACAGGGAGTACAACTGACATCAACAGACGTTCACTCAAGACTCTCTCCGAGTTACATGAAAAACCCAAATATATAGTAAAAACTCGTCATCATCGACGTCATACTAAATGGCAAAATATGAAAACCTACTTGGGTTTGTGGTTGGTCTATGGGGAACATCTAGGTATACTTTCTATGGGGAATAGGATTGTGATTGGGTCTCTACAGTCAGGTGGACAGCTATGCCCACCCCTAATGTAAGTCATCTTCGCTGTCATGAAAATACACAATGTTTCATTGGGTCTCAAACTATAGGGCTCTTTGCAATGTGGCACTCTATGATTGGTTGGCACGTTTGTACCCTTCTGGAATGTTCCACTAGCTAGCAATACGCAAACTGGTACCGCAGGTACTTGTGGGATGGACTTGACCATGCCTCCCACCCAATTAGCCCATCATCCACCATCACTCCTACTGTCTCCCATTCAAATTGTCTTTGAACTCGGCCTTGCAATGTATCACTGCGTCTGAGAATAGAAGGGAGTGTGAACATGGTCTTATCTTCAAGTCTCGATGTAGCTTGCCCAAAGTCTATTTCCATCGAGACCATGTGACAGGAGACCGTGTTTGAGCTCTTTCTTTCGTATTTAACACTATTAAATGAATAAAACCTGGCACTCCTAGTATTTAGCCATTGACGCTCAACAGCTCTCATGTTTATTTTATCTTCTTGAATAGATAACCAGTTTCTTGGCTGCCCCAACCCTTGACATCGGGCCAGACAAGCCTTCCCGATTCTTCTTTCATCGTCAGCTATTTTCTTCTGCTGCGCCACACTTTCAGCCCTTTTGTTCATGTGGTCCTAGTTTGCTTAAAACACGAAATGGAACATCCAGATTTTATAAATATATATATTGGCGTAACCGCCTTCAGTCTATTCACTACGTATAGCCAGCCTTCATGATTACTTAGTCTACTTGCGTTTCAGCATCTGTACAGTTATAAAACAGCTTGCATTTTCTTCAGTGCTCTTCGTACATGCAATCTTCATTCCGCACATGAAAAGTTGCTCAGTTCTTTACTTCGACATCAGATTCTATAAGGTCTATTCATCTTCTTCATTGGCACCTCTTCTGGGTGCATCATTTCTGCTTCACGTGATGTCACCAGTCTTCTCTTTCATTCATTGTGACACTTCTTCTGGGATTTCTCCTAAGAAACTGCCATCTCTCCGTGGATACATCATGCATGGTTTTCTCAATGGATACCTTGTTTCGAGGATTCTTCTTGGTATATACATCGTTACTGGTGTTGTGCATGTTGCAATTTCCGGTTTCCAACATATATGCAAAATGGGAGTGGGACATCCGGTTGAGGCACCTGGCTCCTCCTCTATACCTTCTACACATGGTGAACAATAAGTCATCCGATATTTCCTGCTGCAAGTCCTTGGCCCATCGCTCCCTAGCCTTTGGACCCTGGGGGGTTCTCTGACCTACAGAGCACATTATATAGACTTACTATATGGCCCTTTGTGTCCCTATTCTGCAGAAACAATTACTTGAAGGCCGTAATGTCTCTTCGTAAATTGCTCCCCCAACACAAGTCACTGAGAGCACCCTTCAGCTGCAGATAATGAAACGGGGAGAGGTGACCAATCCGGAGGCACTCCTCCAATGCTTCAATAAGTAGGAATTCCCCCTTGTCCCACATCTGCCCAGCTATACTCAGGCCCACCTCATACCATTCCTGAAAACAAAGGGGCTCTGCCATTAAGTTCCTTAACGGGGGGCCCAGAAACAGCTCAGCGGGAGGGCCAGGTTGCAATCCACCACATACTGCCCCCTTCTTTCCAGGTCATCCATAGCACTTCTAGCAGCTGGTGCTGCAAGACCCTGTGGGGTTCTCCTTCCGGGGCATCCATAGCCATACACCCAGAGGGAATGGGTTTAGGACCGACTTGTCCATTGCCACTCATTGTTTCTCATATTGCAGCTCTAGGTGGTCTATTAACACACCTAACTGGGCCCCCTCAAAGCAAATCTCTAAATCTGGGAGCCCTACCCTGCCCTCATCCCTCGAAAGTTTGACAGCCCTGTATGCTATTCTGGGTCTCTTCCCATCCCACAGAAAGTTCAGAAGCTCATGTTTAACTGTCCCTAGGAAAGCATAGGGAACTACCACCAGGAGCATCCGAAACAGAAATAAAAATGTAGGGAGGATCACCATTTTAATTCAGCTAACTCTGGCCATCGAGCACAGGTTAAGCCTGGTCCAACGGTCTAGGTCCACCTTAATTTGCTCCCGTAGGGGCGGGTGTTTACTGAACAGATTACCAAGATCTCTCTGGATCTCAACCCCTAGGTAGCGGAACCCATGCCCCTGAAAACTAAAGCCGAGTCCCTTCAAATAATCTTCAATCTGATCTCTGTCCGGTCCCACCGGTTGAGTCACTTATTTACTAAGATTCACCTTAAGCCCCGATAGTTGTTCGTACCTTTTCAATCGATCCAATTGTTTTGGGAGGGATATCTGAGGTTGTGTTATGTATAAGAGGGCATCATCTGCAAATAGACTAAATTTGTACTCCCCCACCCAGACCCCCCTGATTTGGTCATCCGACCTAATGTCCATCGCCCGTAGTTCCATCACCAGGGCGTACAGGAAGAGTAACAGGCGGCAGCCCTGCCTAGTTCCCCTTCCTAGTCCAAATGGTCGTGACCATTTGACGTCACTACCACTTTTGCCCTGGACCTCAAGTACAGGGATGATACCCAGCTCGCCCATTTCTCTCCCATTCCCACTGATGCCAGAACTGCCTGCAAAAATGACCAACTGATACAGTCAAAGGCTTGTTTTTGGCTGTGGGTGAGTGTAGAACATGGAAGATTTTACTGAGGTTTTCTGACTCCTGCCTATTCCTAATGAAACCCGTATGATCGGGATGGACCAGTTCCGGAAGATATCTCTCCAATCTGGTTGCCAATACCTGTGCAAAGAGCTTGCCATCAACATTGAGGAGCGAGATGGGCCTATACGCCTGACACTGCGTAGTATCTTTCCCTGGCTGTGGTATCACTACTATTCTTGCCTCCAGGAAGGAGCGGGGCACTTTGCCTGCATCACTAATAGTGTGAATGACCTTCGCCAGAGGTCCTGCCGGCTGCTCCTGAAATTGTTTATAAAAATCGGCAGTGTACCCATCCTCCTCTGAGGCTTTCCTGGTGTTCAATTTCCCTATGGCTGACACTAACTCCTCTGCCGTAACATTGGCCTCCAAGACAGCGATTTCCTCTGGGGTGGGCTTTGGGATTGCCAGGCTCTCCAGATATGTTCTAACTGTGTGATCGCCTAGTTCGGGCACCCTCCTATATAATACTTCATAGTTATCTGCAAAGATTTCAGGGATCCCTTCCTGCGGACCAACTAGCCCCCCATCTTTGTCCCTAATCTTTTCAACCTGCCTGTCCACTCTACTATCCTGAACCCTGTTAGCCAGCGGGGACCCCACTTGATCCCCTTTCTCATAATATTGTTGTTTAGTGCCTCATTTCTTTGACTACCTCACCTATTAGTGTGGCATGTAGAGCTTTTCGCTTGTCCCGGATATCATGCAGCAGACCCACCACGTACGCAGTTCCCCCATTCAGCTTCGCCCTAAGCTCTCATATTTCCTCTCGTGGCCTGTTCTCAATGAGCCCTTTCTCCCGCTTTTTCTGTGTCTCCTCTTCAGCAGGCCCATATTGTAGCTTTGGCAGTGTCCCATACCATGTTGGGGTGGACTTCCTCTGTATCGTTGACCTCAAAAAATGAGTACATCTCCTTCTCCAAGAAGTCTCTAAAGTCTGGGTCCCTAAGCAACACATCATTACAATGCCATCACGCGGTAACCCTTCTTTTTGCTTAAAATTGCCAAGATGCCATGACCAACTTGTACTCCAACCACGTGACCATCTCTATCTTGGGGGAGGTGATGTCATGTGTCTGCTCCCTCAGGATCAATAGAAGGTCTATCCCAGTATAAGTTAAGTGGTGGGGGCAAAAGAAAGTATAGCCACCCACTTGAGAGTGTGATGCCCTCCAAACCTCAACCTAAAAGCGATCCTCCAGGAGGTTAGCAAAATCTCTATTCTCTTTCCCTGTTTGCTTGTTCACTCCTCCTCTTGCTGACCACCAGACCAACCCCGGCCACCAGGTTCAAATCCCCCTCTAGTAGCATTTGTCCCTCCCCCCATTCCTCTAGGGCCACAAAGACCCTTCTCAGAAAAGGGAGTTGCCCTACATTGGATGCGAACACAGTAGATGGGGTAAACATAACTCCATCCTCCATCCACTGACCCTTAAGCACCAGGAACCCCCCCCCCCCAAATCCCCTCTTGACCTGGAGCTCCTTCATATGGAAGTATCTTGCCAACACAATTCCCACCCCTTCCTTTTTATGGTCCTTTTCAGAGGCCCAGAACATTTGCCCCACCACTCCCATTCCGCAAAGGTCGTTCCATCCCCTATTTAAAATGTGTTTCTTGTAAAAACAGGATGGATAGTGGAAGTGTTTGCAACATATTGTATGTTAATGACCTTTTTTTTGGGGAGTTGAGTCCCTTGAGGGTAAGTGTTGAAACCTTCAGCTCAACCATGCCCTTTTCTGGGAAATGTCCTCAATCCGGAACCTCCTCCCCTCCTGGGACCCTCGCTCCCCCCCACTGTGTGTGCCAGATCCCCTCCATTCCCCCAACTCCTATCGCCCCCTCCTGATTTCCCTCCCTAACCCACAACAACAACCCCATAACCAAAGAATAAACACTCAGGGCATATAGCCCAACTAAGTAGAGACACCTGGATTTCCCCAGGTCACCAGGGCATGTGGAAGCTTGCAGTCAGCCTTGCCTCCTTTTACCTGGCGAGCAGACAAACATGAGGGCCAACAGTCTCACTCAATGCAAAATCACAGAGTTATTTTGTCACCATCTTTTGTCTTTTCACTTCGGGAGTGGTGACTGCCGCACTCTTGAATTTCTAGCACGTCTCGAGCTCCCCTCCCTCCTGCGTTCCTTAGGTTGGGCAAATGCACTTTTGAAATGTTCCCACAGTTGGCACTGCCTTTCTCACTCTCGCTGAGGTTCCTCACTCTGCAGTTCCTTAAGAAGGTTATCCTCATCCTCACCCTGATGTAGGACATAGTTCTCCCCTTGAGCTCAAATGCAAGGGCTAAGGGAAAGTGCCAACGATACCACACACTCTTTTCCTGGAGCCATCTCGTGATGGGTCTACATTTACGGCGTTGGTGCAGGGTGTAAACCAAGAGGTCTTGGAAAATCTTCACCTGGGCTCCATCCTACTCGATCGTGCCCAGCTCACGTGCCCATTGGAGGATTTCTTCCTTGTTGCTGTAGTAGTGGCACTTTTCCACCGCTGAGTGCGGTCTCTCACCAGACCCTGCGCCCCTGTGAATCCTGTCAAATTTGATTTCCCTCTCAGATGATGCCCCCAGTAGCTTGTGCAACAGCCGCACCAGGAACTTCTCCAGATCTTGCTGCATTTCCGTGTCTCTCCCAGGGAACCCCCAAATGGACAAGTTGTTCCTTCTTTCCCTGTTCTTAAAGTCAATTACCTTGCGCCGCACCTCTCTGTCCCTGCATTCTAGTTCCTTTAGCCTCATCCTAACTTCCACATCAACTATGCTGCCTGAGCGTTGTGTGTGCTCCAGGGCTTCCGTCCTTTGCGCTCACCCCCATGTGCCAGGTGTGGGGGCCTCCTTTTCTCCTCTGGATGGTGGGCCTATTGCACCCATGTCTTTCCTGCCTCCCATCCCCGTGGGCTGCTCCTCACCTCTCACTGGTCCTTCTCGGGCTTGTGTTCCTTCCAGGTTACCGCTGGGGTCCGTCCAGGTGTGTCGCTGTGTTGCAAGTGCCCCAGGCACCAACATTCAAGGGGCCTCAGCAACCCTTCAGTCTTTCCAGGTGGGGCCGGGCCCCTCTTCTGACACACTTGCTGAGGGCCGCACCTACCCTAGAGTCACCACGGGGCCTCGGTCACTTCGAGACTTCCGTTGTGATCTCCTATCCACTGCGTTACTATGGTGGGGTAGGGTCTCCCGTCCTTCTGAGGCCTTTCCTCTGTTTCTCCCTGTCTTGCTAACGATGCCAGAGCTCCACCCCTGCTACTCCTGTGTGAGGGGGCTGCCCTTCAGGCATTGGGCCTCTATGCCACTCATTCACCGGCCCCTCCATAAGCCGGGGCCACGCCTGTGGGCTCCTTCGCCGCATGCAGTATGTGCCTTTCAGTGTACCTGGAGCTGCTCTCCTTACACGGTCCAGGACATGGCCTGCCCCTCACAACATGCGCTCCATTGAGGGTTCTGGAGCCAAGCGCATGTCTCCCCTGTGCTCTGCAGACCCTCCGGGCTTCCTCACTTGCTCATTGGGTTTTCCCTTAGAACCAAGTGTCAAGGCCAAGCGCGGAGCTCCACTCTCACATGGCCATCTTCATCCACGCCCCATGGATGTGTCTCCTAAGGGAGAAGATTTTGAAATCAATGTGTGCTCTGACAGGGAGACAGTGGTGCAGAGAACAGCTGGTGTACTGTGGTACCTGGCTCTGAAAGCCAGAATCGGTCTCTGCTGTATTCTGAATCATGTGTAGTTGATGTATGAGGTTATTATGGAGTCTAGAGAGCAGACTGTTAATCATCACACTATGAAAGTACCTTTGCAGAAGTGATCTGAATGTTTTGTCACATGTTGAGGAGTGAGAGGATGCACCTTAGGGTGTGCAGCAGGAAATGAGATTCATTTGTACTTGGTACACCCTGAAACCTTTTTTATGAACTCTGCAGCTTGTCATCTTCAACAATGTAGATTCCATGTCAGTCCATGACTGTGTCTCAGTGATTCATTTAAGGGGAACAATATGCTACTGTGAAGTAAACGATTTTTGTCTGTGGGACACATTCCCTCAGAAAGAGATCATTGGAACTAGTCTCTCAAACCTCTAATAAAACAACTCACGTTTCTACAAAAATAGATGTTGAGAGCACGCAGTTCCAACACGGATGCATCTATTTTGGGCCAGATGAAACCACATTTCACACCCTAATTGCATGGAAGGTTTGCTTTCAGTAGTGACCTTTGACATGCAGTCTTTACTACCTCTGCCGAGGCTATATTTGAAGCCTTGTTTCAATATGACATTCACTAATCAAACAGTAATCCCCCTGCGCATATGCAGGGTAACAACATACATCCTCTCGCAATGCTATAACTGCCAACCCATTCCACACTAATACCTTAGGACAGGTACCTTCCTCAATCTCTTCTGCTCTGTAACTCTCAGCCTCTGACAATGGATGCAGTCACCCCAATAGTACTAGATTTCTGCAACCTGAGACCTGTACAAAGTATAGAGATACTATTCCCACAGGCTTGCTTCATTTGATGATGTATGAGGGAGATCTCTACATCAAAGAAAAAAGGCTTTAGTGACTGTATTTCTGTGGAGAGATAGAACTTCACAGTTTGAGATGTCACAGAAATATTATTTCATTCGTTCAATTGAGAATGAGACCAAACTAACCAACATCTTCTTTGGAAGAGGGGGTTTAATCGGCCAATAAATCCCCCTCCAAGGTATGTATAGCTATTAACATCCTGGCCTAGCAAGTTGGCATGCTATCGGCTTTTTAAAGGGAATTCACTTCTGCACAAATTGTGTGCATCACACTTCCTTACTAAGCAATCAAAGCTGGCCACCACACACATTGAAAATGTGCCCCTTTTGTATGCCAATGATGAGGACAGGCAAACCGGTGAGGAAACAGGGAGGTGGGGGGTGGCCAAGGTAGATGAGCCTTGTGGGTTTGGGGACAGGGAAATATGTGCTTTGATGGGGTATCTTTTGTGGGGTCAGTGCAGGGGACAGAGTGGAGGAACAAATGGCAGCTACAGAAAAGACAACAGTATATTTCATGGAATGCAGTCTTTACCATATACCATTACTTGCTACCTGATTCATTGACACTTCTCTCGATTAAAATGATCATATTCTGATGAGCAGAGGTTAGTATTTTACTGAACGTTGATATTATGGGGGTCATTACGAGTGCAGTGGCAAGGGGTTAACGGCACTTGCATCCTTACCAGTGCCGTTAACCCCTTACCGCCAGCCTCGTAATGAGGCACTTAGTTTCTTCTGTCCCAGTGTCTTTCTGAAACATGAATCTCTTTCTGAAGTTCTGCTTGTATCCAATCTGACTATTCTTCTGAAGTAGGCTTTTTCTAGACTTGATGTTTTCTCAATATGTCAAGTTTGCCCCCATTTTTGCAGTTGTGTGCTGTGGAATCCCCAATCACTCACCAGCTTTACTGCTTCTTATCTGCCCACTGTCCTCTCCTGCTCCTGTTCAACCTGTACCTGTCAGGCTTGCTTGACCTGCTGTTGGCATGTGCCCTGGTGGCACAACTAGACAGGAGCAAGCACACATCCTTGCAGGACCTCTCATGAGGGCCACATGGAGGTTTTGTACTGAAGAGATGGCGGCACCCAGGTATGCATGATGCTGCCCCTTTGAGACTTGCTTGATGTGCGCAGCGAGATTGGCGCATGGAGAATGAGAACCATCCATTGTCCAAGCTAGTTGCTTTGGTATTAATATAAAAGATGTTTAAGCAGGGAGAAGTTTGGGAATCGTGGAAACAGAGGTGTTCTATGACAATCTTTTTATAGGAAGAGGACAAATGAAACAACAGAATTGGTGGGAATCACCAAAGGAAACGAGGAACCCTATGCACTGGAAAACAATGGGCCTGATCATGAGCTGGGTGGTAGCCCTTAAATGCGGCGGTAACAGTGTTACTGCCACATTTAAGGGTCCACCCAACCTTGAGTCTGGCGTGTTTACACCCAGCTGGGGGTACACATGCCAAAGAAATTCCCATTTTTGGCGCAATTACCGCTGGCAGTATTACCGCACAGTAATTGCGCTGAAAATGGGGACTAACAGCACCCAACCCATGATTCAGCGGTAATACCACTGGACAGGTGGGCGCTAACGGTAATGAAGTTGGGCAGTATCCGAGCCAGGATACCACCCGACTCGTGATGAGGCCCAATGTATTGAATCATGAATTCTCTGAGGATGAGAATGGAGCCTTGGAGCATGGTCTGGCTTATGTATTAAAAACAAGTACAAGCATTTAAATGTATCTATTAATAATGATGGATCAGGACTCAGAAATCTGTGTTATTTTATTTCACTAACTTTTAGAGCTTTTTAATTTTTTTCATGTGTGTTATAGTTTACAGATTCAAACTTTTCACACAAAGCTAAAAAGACAAACAAAAGTAATACATTTGACTACAAAAATAAACAAAATTGTTATCACACACCATGCTTGAAGTTTCAAAACCACATTAAAATTCATCATCAAATGACATAGGAAATAGCAATTCATCACAATAATGCATCCAAGATGTAGCCAAAGCTAAATCACTCATAACCTACACATAAACTTTATTAAAATCTAACCTATAATCCTTTTAACAAAAAAATCCTCATAAGTTCTCAATTTGATATAATATAATAGCCCAATTGGTCCGGAAACATCAAATCTAAACATCTCATTGCTGCAATCATCATAGAGTTTGGCAGGTTGGCAGGTGTCCAAGCAAGATATGCCAAATTCTGTCAGGCACTTCAAACGTTTCAGGGCATAGATATTTAGCCAATGTTTTAAGACATATACTAGAGAATTGAGGGCAAACTGCTACCAGACGGTATAAAGTTTTTACTTCCCCACAGCAAAGACAACACAATCTCTTGGGTCGAGGAATACTCTCATGCACCCCCCTCACTTCAAGTGCTGCAAACAATTTCAACTTTAAATAAAGCCAAGCTCACCTGAGTTTTTTGGAGGGATATTTTTGCAATATTGCATTGATAGAGCCCCCTGATCTTATATCATAGGTAAAGAGTTCAAAGACTCTATAGGAATTTAAAGGAAACCTATTCTCTATCCAATCTACTTCATAAAGGCGCTTCTTAGCGGTATTTAGTCTAAATGACAGCATTTTCTCTGATATACCTCCACATGTCATAATCTTGGTACAGGTTTCTGCCCATAGCGAAAGAGACTTACAAGTACCTAGATATAGTACACCTTATAACTCTACAAACAGGGATCTAGTCGGTAGAACCAATAGGTTTTTATATAATTGCAGACTTCTCCAGTTGATCATCGTCTGGATCAAGATAATACCTAATATATTTCCTATACCAGACACTCGAGTACCATGCGGCAGGGAGAGGACCTTACACCAGGTTTTACCCTCAAATTGAGACCACTGGCCCTCATTAATACCCACCTCTGCACCATGGATGACCTGAGGGATAATCTTTTGCTGATAACATTTCAGTAGCGGAAGGATGGAAAACCACCCAAACTTCTTGTCAAGTTGTCTTAACTGTGATGTGAAAGGTATAAGTGCAGTCTTAGTAACTGAGCATTGTTTGTAACATTTCTTATTACTACAAATGAAAGTTCCCAGGTATTTAAAAGTTTGAACTTGTTCTATATTTTGCTCATTATTCCACCATCGGAATTTCTTGGTTTGCTTCTTTCTTGTTTTATTTAAGACAAGAAGTTTGGACTTAGCCTCATTAATCTCCAAACTCATGCCACTAAAATATTGATCAACTGCTAACAGGGCTCTCTGGAGACCAAGTTCCACATAGTCAAGTAGAACTAGATAATCTGCATAGAGAAGGTAGGGGTTGAATAGATGTCCTAATTTAGGTGGGTGAGTAGTCACACCCTGCCAGGAGGACCCCACATCGGCTATATAAGCATTAAAGAGGAAAGTGGCCAAGAACACATCCTCGGCGCAGGCCCCGCTCAAACTTTATCCAAGCAGAAGAATTCCATGTGCCATGTAGCCTCACTTTCAATCTCAGTTCGGCATGTAGGGCTATCAACATGTCAAGTAAGGCAGGCAAACAGCCTTGGTTCTTTAGGTTAAACCACAAGAGGGCACAGTTTACACGGTCAAAGGCTTTATTTATATCCCGGGAAGCCACAAATAACTGTCTCCCTTCCTCCTGTAACTACATCACCAGAAGAGAGATAATAAGACAGTTCAAGGAGATACTCACCCCCTTTTTAAAGCCAGACTAGTATATATCACCACAAAGAGGAATTTTGGTTCCACCAAGTAGATGTTTCAGAACCAGTGATGAGAAAATCTTGCATGAACTATCCAATAAAGAAATTGGATGGTACTTGATAGGATCCAGTCTGCCACCTGCCTTATAAATAAGTATCACTGTGGCATATCTTTGTTTTTATAACATTGTTAAATAACTCAAAACGTAGATGAGACCACAGTTCTGGGTTAGATTTTAAAGTGAGATTTGACAAGCCGTCAGGTCCAGGCACATTTGAACTTTTCACAATCAAACACCCATAGCCTTAAACTTTAGATTATGAAAATAAGCTCTTGAAGGAGGCAGAAAAATGAACAACATATCAAACTTGGTCTTAAAAAGAAACTGCAGAAATAAAAGAGTTGACTAACAATGAGAATATCAGTATATGACAAGCATATTGAGGTGGGGACATAGTTATTCTAGAATTAATTATATTGCTAAATGTGAAACACAATTAAAAGATGAGAAAAGTCACTTAAAACTAACAGAAGACTCTTCTACATAGCTATGAGAAGCAATCAGGAATATGTAAAGAAATCATTGGAATGACAGTTCGTTAGAAATAGCAGGCATACTTTCTAGTAAAGAATAAGACAACATATCAACTTTCTACTTTCTTCTTAAGGCAGGTATCTTCTGCTACTGCAATAGTTATATATATATTGCCATCTCACACTATTATCAACATTTCTGGACTTTTATTTAACACCATTTGTTACCCAAATTAAATAATGTATAAGAGATACAATGCAGGCTATTAAAATATTAGAAAGTTTAGAGTTTAACTGGTATGAAAATATTGTTATTGGTCTAGACTTTCTCTCCCTATACACTAGAATTCCACAGCAAGAATTATTAGCAGTCATAGAGTAATTGCTTTATTTGAAAAGGAAAGATGTTGATAGCCCTTATTCATTTATTATGCAGTCATAAGAGAAGGCCTTCATGGTGAATTTGTATGTGAATTCTAGCTTCCGGTTGAAGAAATGGCAACGAGAGCAACAGTAGCACCATGCATAGCAAATGCTTATGTGGAAATGCTAAAAGTGCTCAAGCTATATACAAAAATAATAATCACTTTCTACATAACAGCAGTTGCATCCATGCTTCACACAGTAATCCATACTTCAAAACATTGAGAATGTGCAGCAACATTATTGGTGTCCCGATCTACAGCCGAGGCAGCAGCGACCTCAACAGCGCTGTATGTGTAGGGCTGAAGCATGTAAGCTTGAAGTGCTGTACCCATACGTGTATGGCTGAAGCATGTAAGCTTCATACTGTTGAGAGTGCATACATCCATCAACTCCTATGGGAAATGAAGTTTACCATGAGAGATCTGCCACGATGTGACGGAAAATGTCATTGCGGACACTATTGAAGAGACATGCACCATTTCCTGTCACCCGCATTACTACAAATGCACAGATTTGTGTCATCCGCATGACTTCAGAAGTGAGTGCAGCTAATGTCCGCTAGAATGCTGATAGTGTGGAAAGTTTAGGAACAATGAAGTCCTGAAGTTTATGTGTAACTACGGTGTCAAGAGCCATATGGAAGGGATCATTATTGCAGACCTCTTAAAAGGAAAAGAAAATCGAAAGATTTATATTTTGTACTATAGCATGTAAACTATCCACATGCCAAATTTCAGGTTTGTAGCATGTTGGAAAGTATGCAGAAGATTTTGAACAGACACACACACACATATCCACATATAGAAGGGGTAAGCATTGCAGACCACTTAAAAAACAAATGATAAAAATATATATCTTATGCTTTTTTCAGTGTCTGCATCATGGAACCTACCTACATGCCAAATTTCAGGTTTGTAGAATACTGGGAAGTATGCTGAAAATTTTAAAAAGACACACACACACATATCCACATATGTTATGTTTTGTTATTTTATGTTACTTGGCATTTCTATAGCGCTCTGTATATCATTGGTATGATCTCAAAGTGCTGGTAGGTTGAACGTCCTCAGGGAACCGCAGTTCAGGTTAGTAGAGAGAGGTGGTTTCGAGGGGTGCGTGGGTGCACCAGTTACGTGTGCAGCTGATGTAATAGTTGTTTGGTAGCTGCATCCTAGCATTAGGTGTGGTGTTGAAGATATTATTTGGAATGTGTGCAGTCTGGTGGGTGAACATCCAGACTGGGATTGGCTGTGTTGGGCCTGAAGGACGCTTATATGAGCAACTAGGCCGAATTTTCATTGGATAGTTGCGTTTTATTAGGGTGTTGGGGTGTTCATGGGGTAGTGTTTGTATGTGAACAGCTAGGCCGATTTAGTCAGGGGTATAGGTGTGTTCTAGTTGAGTGATGGTATATAGTAGAGAGTAGGAGTAATGGTGTGATAAGATATGATGGTTCATTTTATTGACACACAGACACACAATCTTATCGGCACATGGACCGAGAGTGACAGTGGGCAGGTCTTACAGTGACAGGAAGAGGCATATGGATATATAGTAACAGCGTGAGGATAAGAATGCAGAGTGCACAGTGATATATGGGCACGGGGGCACACATGATGACGAGAGGGTTGGGTAATACAGTGGGATGCATAGCGACATTACGGGAATAGGATGGCAGGGACCTCTGCGACGCACAGACACATAGTGACAGGGGGTGGGCTTATAGCGATTGGGAGGAAATAGGTGAGTATGATAACCGCATGGGAGCAAGAAAGCGGGGTACACAGAGACACGTGTACGATGGGCACACATGGGAACTGGAGGGTAGGGTAATTACGTTTCATCTATTAGATCGATTCATTTAATCAGTGCCTCCATTCATCACGTTCATTCCATCCGTTTCATCCACTCCATCCACTGCACCCACTCCATTCTCTCCTCCATCCACTCCATCTACACCATCCACTCCATCCACACCGTCCACTCCATCCACTTCATCCACCCCATCCACTACATCTATTCCGTCCACTCCATCCATTCCATCCATTCCATGGCAAGGGTAAGCATTGCAGACCGCTTAAAAAATAAAAAAAATTTAAAATGTATATCTTACACATTTTACATTGCCTACACCATGGAACCTACCCACAAGCCAAATTTCAGGTTTGTTGTATGTTGGGAAGTATGCTGAACATTTCAAACAGGCACAGACACATATCCACATATGGCAGGGGTAAGCATTGCAGACCGCTTATCTTTTATATTTTTTACATTGTCTACACCATGAAATCTACCCACATGCCAAATGTCAGGTTTTCAGCATGTTGCGAAGTATGCTGAACATTTCGAACAGACACACACACACATATCCCCATATGAAAGCGAAAGCATTGCAGACCACTTAAAAAACAAATTAGAAAAATTTGTATCGCATGCTTTTTCATTGTTTGCACCATGAAACCAACCCACATGCCAAATTGCAGGTTTGTAGCATGTTGGGAAGTATGCTGAACATTTCAAACAGACACACACACACATACATTTTCCCTTTTATATATAGAGAGACTAGCCGGTGTAGCTGTTCTTTGCACAGTAATTCCTAGGGCTGAAGGGTTTAAACTTGAAGTTCCGTACCCGTATGTGTACGGCTGAAGCGTGTAAGCTTCATATTGTTGAGATGGCATACATTCATCCACTTCAGTGGGAAATGAAGTTCCTGTCATTATTATGAGAGATTTGCCACAATGTGATGGACAACTTCATTGCGGACACTATTGAAGAGACATGCACCGTTTCCTGTCACCCGCATTACTACAAAAGCACAGTTTTGTGTCACTTGCATGACTTCAAAAGTGAGTGCCACTAATGTCAGCTAGAATGTTGATAGTGTGGAAAGTTTAGGAATGATGAACTGCTGAAGTTTACGTAGAATGACGGCACAACTACAGCGCGAGCAGCCATATGGCAGTGGTAAGCATGCAGACCACAATAAAGAGAATTAGGAACATGTATATTTTAGACTTTTTACATTTTCTATGCCGTGGAACCTACCCACATGCCAAATGTCAAGTCTATAGCATGTTGGGAAGTATGCTGAACATTTCGAACAGACATACACACATATCCATACATGGCAGGGGTAAGCATAACACCATGCTTATCTGTTATACTTTTTACATTGTCTGCACCATGGAATAAACCACAAACCAAATTACAGGTCTGTAGCATGTTGGAAACTATGCTGAACATTTCGGCCAGACACATACACACGCGCACACACACACGTCCACATATGGCAGGGGTAAGCACTGCAGACCACTTGAAAAAGAAATACATTCTAAAAATGTATATTTTATACGTTTTACATTGTACACACCTACCCACACACCAAACTCCAGGTTTGTAGCATGTTGGGAAGTATGCAGAACATTTCACACAGACACACACATATTCACATATGGCAGAGGTAAGCATTACAGACTGTTTAAAAAAAACAAATTTTTAAAATGTATATTTTATACTGTTTACATTGACTACACCACAGAACCTACCCACATGCACATTTTCAGGTTTGTAGCATGTTGGGAAGTATGTTGAACATTTAAAATAGACACACATACATATATATCCACATATGGCAGGGGTAACTATTTTAGACGGCTTAAAAAACAAGTTAGAAAAATGTATATTTTATACTTTTTACATTGTACACACCTACCCACATGCATAATTTCAAGTTTGTAACATGTTGGGAAGTATGCTGAACATTTTGAAGAGACACACAAATCCACTAATGGCAGAGGTATGCATTGAAGACCGCTTATCTTTTATACTTTTTCCATTGTCTATACCAATGAACCTACCCACATGCCACATTTTAGGTTTGTAGCATATTGGGAAGTATGCTGAACATTTCGAACAGATACACACATTTTCCCTATATATATATATATATATATATATATATATATATATATATATACATACTAGCTGATATTCCCAGAATTGCCCAGGCTTTCATTCCCTCATAGGTACAGGTAACTCTGCAAAATGTGGTGCAGATTGATTAAACGGTGTGGAATTGTATAAACAACAAGGCTTTGCCAAGCCACAAAACTACAAATGTTGGCTTTTGCTGAAATCCGGGGAAAGGGGTGAGGTGCCCAAAGGTCATGTAGCCAGTAATGTCCAGAGGGTATTAATAGGTAACTGTGCAATATTTGGTGCAGATTGGTGAAATGGTGTGGAATTGTATAGGGAACATATGCAAAGCCACAAACCCACAAACACATTTTCCTTTTAGCTGAAATCCAAGGAAAGGGGTGGGGTATCCGACTGTCATGTAGCCAGTAATGTCCAGAGAGTCCTAACAGGTGACTGTGCAAGATTTGATGCATATTGGTGAAATGGTGTGGAACATACCTCCAATGCTATTACGAAGCCACAAGCCAACACCCACATTTTCACTTTTGCTGAAATACAGGGAAAGGGGTGGGGTGTCCAGATATCATGTAGCCAGTAATTTCCAGAGAATCCTAAAATGTGACTGTGTTACATCTGGTGCAGATTGGTGAAACGGTATGGAATTGTATAGGGAACATACGCAAAGCCATAAACCCACAAACCTACACCCAATTTTTCACTTTTGCTGAAATCTCGGGAAAGGGGTGAGGTGTACATATGTCTTGTAGCCAGTAATATCACAGCAACGAAAGAGCAAGGTCAGGTGGGTCTCTTTGCTATGGATCGACCACTGATAAAACCCTGAGTGGGTCACCCCATGTGTGTGGGTGGACACAGAATTGTTACAAAATCTTTTTTACTGCAATCAATTTTTATTTGTACGTGCAGTTAGTGTGGTAAAAACATAGGACATTCAACATTTAGGACACAGAGTGCAGTATCTGGGTTAGAACAATCAAGTAATCAATATTTGAGAGAATATGAGAGAGAATATGATTCTTATGTTTGTTCATTCTCTATGGGCTCCTTGGGAAGGAGGCTAGAGAATTGAGTGGAATCATCAACAGGTAGGTAGCCCATTCGGTGTGTTGAACAACAACATATAACATGTCAACATGACAGTGTTTCGGCCATTTTGCGTGGAGCTAGGTGAGCTCTAGTGGTGTAGGCCTTCATCAGGTCAGGAGTGTTTTGGAAGAGAGGAAAATCCTATGCAGTTGAACCCGAAGAGCACAGTGGCTCAGATTTCGAAGTGGGAGAATACACTTCCACAGGATGTAGTCCTCATCTTGTGCAAGAAGCGCGGTCGTACCTATTTCGGGAGCGTGGTGATGCCGTGATGCTTCCTATGGCGGTGCAGTGTCTCAAAGAAAGAGGCTGCAAGTTTATGTCTGCAGAGTCCTAACAGGGGACTGTGCAAAATTTCATGCAGATTGGTGGAACAGTGTGGAATTGAATAGGGAACATATGTTTTGCCACAAACCCACATACCCACAAATGTTCACTTTTAGATAGATAGATAGATAGATAGATAGATAGATAGATAGATAGATAGATAGATAATAAAACATTATGGAGAATGTATATGAACCTTCAAAATGAGTGATAATTGCCTCGTTTATTCATACAAGAGTTTATAGCCTAAACAGTTTTAAGAAAAGTTAAGTTTGGGTAAAATCTATGAACAAATAAGAGAGCTAATGTATGTAATTGAAGTAAACAACTATTTCAGAGAGGTATAATGATAAAGTAGTATAAACCAGCAAAAGACATAACAAAATAAGAGGTATATTTTAAAAACTGAAAAAACACAGAAATATGTGAGAAGCCCATTATATAACATACTATTCACTTTTAAGAGGGGTCACAATTTTCAGGATAGTGTAATGAAAAAGTATTACACATTTCTAGAGGTTTGGGGTCTTGAGAGGTTATCAGGACACACCAATTGCAGACATTGTGCTATGTGTAAGCTGACCAAAACAAATAAACAAATTGTCCTCATTCTCACAAAGCCATGGTTTCAAAATCAATTCACTAACTATAATAGTGAAATGGTATTCTGCGTTATCAAGTACCTATAATAAAAATTGTTCTTTGGTATGATGAAAGTAAGGTGATGAAAGTAATTAAGATAGAATATAGGAGTTGTTCTAAAAATCAGATATTGACAGTTACAGCGCAGCCTTTCTAAGACCAAAAACATCATCATGAGAGTTTTTCATGGACTGTATTATGAAAAATAATCCTAATTACCAATTTAGAATGAAAGCAACAAAAAGGATGTACATTATGAATACCAAAGAACAGCTTATTTGTCAGAATACCAGAGGGGTAGAGTACCAACACTCTCCCCCGAACCACACAAGCCGAATAGATTCGACCCTCCCACCGTCCTATCATATGAAACAGGAACACCACATGGCAACCAATGGGGGGAAGAGGGATTAGGGAGAGGTTGTGGGTGGGGTGGGGGAGATGAGGAAAACCGGAAAGATGGTTAGGGTAAACCTAGGTGGATAGGTATGGGTGAAAATAGGAACAAACATAAATATGCATACACAATAAATCCTGTCTCCTGACCTGCCTGACTCCTTACTCTTGTCTTAACATGAAACCCCAATCTCTCATAATATAACCTCTTTCATACATACTGCCGTGTCTTAAGAGCGACCAACTGTACGAAGACCTAAATGCACACACATAACATTGAGCATAGCGAATGGAACAAACAAGCGTGACACCCTACATGAACATGACATACTCATGGCCCTTCGGCAAGCAAAGCGACACACTGTCCACATGGAAGCTGGTTCCCCAGCAAAATCTCCTGACACTGTAGTCTCTTGACTAATTCCAAAAATCATACATGCTGGGAATCTGGCATGCCTCTGCCAAAATACGTAATGTTTAGAACATCTATCCCAAAATACTGCACAATGGACGTTTTCCATCGTGCGTGGTCCTTTAAATCAAAAAACAAGACATTGGCACCTTTTCATAAATTGCACGTGTAAACATATGAGCTTCCCAGCCCCTTAACTGACTTCGTGTCGTACGTAATCATACATTGGCACCAACTCACAAACTTTGCTTGTACTTATCTGTGTATCCGGGCACCCCGCAGGACCACCCGGACCTGAAGAAATGACGTGAACACAACCCTGCGGCATGGCTTTCACCGCCGCAACCCGGTCTGCAGCTTCTCCTTGATCATCTGTGAAGCGGGATGCTTCAGCAACTATCCAATGTGCTAATTCACCGTCCGTGGCCCGGGCATGTCGCCAGCAGTCCTCTGTCGTCTGGAAAGCTTTGAGAAATCCTCCTGTGTGTAGCTGCAACCGCCCGTGCTTAACGATACAATAATCCGCACCTGGGCACGGGCGGCCGGCATAGAAATAGACCCAGTGATTAAGATCAGCTGGGGAAGTGCGTGCGGATAGGAACTACATTCCACCCACAGGTTGCTGGGAAATGTAGTCCAATCATTCCTACATACTGCACGCTAGCGTTTCCTGGCCCCCACACGCCTCCTGCAAGACGAGATAGTGAACCTGACGGTACCTCCTCTCTTAAGGCCTCTCACAGGGCCTGGATTTTCTGGATGCCGTAAATGAAATTGTCTCACTAACCTGGGAGCATGAACTGTACTTGCTGGTTCCCATGAACAGTCTTCCGGACCATAACCCAACCAGTGAATTAAGTACAATATTGTCTTTTGTTTCCTCTTAGAGTCCAAAATCCTGTGCACCTCATATTCAATTTGACCTTGTTTCATTATGGCTGGTGGTTGCTGCATTATCATCCCAGAAGTTGACGGTTTAAGTAAAGAAACATGGAATACGAGATGTATCTTCAAGGTTTTAGGTAATTGCAATTTCATGGCCACAGAAGACAACATTTTTAAAAACTCATAGGGCCCAATAAATCGGGGTGCAAACTTGCCTGACCCCACCAGCGATAGGTTTCATGTGGACAACCAAACCCTGTCTCCCACCTTATATTTCGGAGCATCTTGCCGTTTCTTATCAGCTTGTATCTTATAGGCCCTCTTAGCCTGTTCCAACTTATCTTGTGCCTTCTGCCTAATGTTCAGAAGTAACTGCTTCCTTTCGTGTAAGACTGGTATCTGCTCCACTTTGGGTAGAACTTCAGGTAACATATTTTGTTTGTGCCCATACAAACACTCATTAGGGGCCATCCCCGGAGATACGTGTTCCGTGTTGTTATACATGAACTCCACCAACCATAATGCTCTTACCCATGAATCCATGCCATCCCCCAGGTAGCACCTTAAGTATTGTTCCAATGTCTGATTAACCCTCTCCGTCTGCCCATCCGTCTGTGGGTGATAACTTGTGGAAAGGGCACACTTAATTCCCAACATCTGGCAGAAGGCATGCCAAAATCTAGAAGTAAATTGAGGGCCCCTATCAGAGACAAAACTCTGAGGCAACCCATGCAATCTTACAATATTCTGCAAAAACAAGTGCTTAGCCCCTGGAATACCCTTCCAAGGCACAAAGTGAGCTTGCTCGGACAAATAATCAACCACTACCCAAATAGTGTCATATTGATTGTTTGGAGGAAGATCTGTTATAAAATCCATCAAAATATGTGTCCAGGCTCTCTCTGGTGTGGGTAACGGCTGTAACAATCCCACCTTTCTGCCATGGTCTGCTTTGCTGCGCACACATGTCTCACACTTCTCAATGTACCCCCACATTATCCTACAGTATCCTTTCTCAAATCGGGCCACCAAAAATATTTCTCCAACATCCTTTGAGTCTTCTTCCTCCCAGAATGACCTGCCAATGGGGATTTATGGCACCAATACAATGCTTTCTCCATACATAATAAGGAAGCCCATCACGGATGGTCTTTACTGGATCACCCCCTCCCCACTGCTGCATTTCCTGTTGACTCAGACTCCCCCTTACATGCTCTAGCAACTTTTCAGTGACTGCCCAAATTCCTTGCTCACTTTTCTGAGACAAAATTGCCCCTATAGCCACATTGGAAGCATCCGTCTCTACTTGAAACGGTTTTTCCAAATCGGGATGTCATAATAGTGGGGCCTGAGTAAAAGCTTTTTTCAATGCCTGAAAACTCCCCCCTCTTCCAGGATCCAATGGAACTGCGCTGCCTTTCTCAACAATTTGGTGATGGGACTCACTACCTGAGAAATGTTTTCAATAAATCTCTGCTAGAAGTTGGCAAACCCTAAAAATGATTGGATGTCTTTGATACATTGTGGAGAGGGCCAATCAATAACTGCCTGTACCTTCTTTATGTCCATAACAATACCTGTCGGTGTTAGGATGAACCCCAAGAACTCCACCGGAGTAGTATGGAATGCACATTTCTCCAGTTTGACATACAACTGATATTCCTGCAGCCGCCCTAACACTGCTTTTATGTGTGCTATATGTTGCTCTTGAGAGTTAGATAAATCAAGATATCATCAATATACATGATGACAAATACATAAATGAATTCCCTCAATACCTCCTGCATAAAATATTGGAACGCAGCTGGGGTGTTGCACAGCCCAAATGGCATGACCAGGTACTCAAACAATCCAAGCTTCATCCTGAACGCAGGTTTCCACTCATCTTCACTCTTTACCCTTATCAAATGATAGGCCCCCCCTTAAATCCAACTTGGTGTACACTCTACTGATTTCACTTGATCCAACAACACCGGAATGAGAAGTAGAGGAAGCCTATTCTTTACTGTCACCTTGTTTAATGTGCGATAATCTATGCAAGTTCTGAGCGTACCTTCCTTCTTATGCACAAAAAACAAAAGTGGCAGGAGACGTAGAGTGTCTGATGAACCCCTTCTCCAACATGTCATCTAAATACTCTCTGAAATGAACATTTTCAGTCTCAGTTAATGCATATATTCTGCTGCAGGGCAACTTTGCTCCTGGTTCCAAATCAATGACGCAATCATAAGGCCGATGAGGTGGAAACCTTTCAGCCCCACCTTGTCAAAAACACTGGCAAATTCCTGGTATTGAGACGGCACTCCCGTTTCAACAGCCCCCACCACCTGAAGCCTCTGATGACTGCGGCCCACCAAATGACTAACAGGTCCAACCTCCTCCTGCATATGGGACTCACATTCCTGGTTTTCAAAAAACACTTCTTGGGTTACCCAATCAATCCTAGGGTTATGCTGCACCAGCCAGGGCATTTCCAAAATAAGACCAAATTGTGGAGCCGCAATTAAATCAAAAGTGATTTCTTCTACATGTCCTGACACACACAACATCCTCAAAGGTTGTGTCTGCTGTCCAATGGGCCCTGACGTCAAAGGAGACCCATCCAATGATTGGACCCCCTCCACATGCTTATTATCATGTAGCGGTAAACCCAACTGCTCTGCTAACTGGATGTCAATGAAATTCCCTGTCACTCCAGAATCTACCATAGCTGACACCATCTGTTTCGTTCATCACGTCACCAAAAGATAGAAATGCAAGGTCTTACTTCCTACCATATTTGCCACCCAACCTGGGAACCTTGATTCACTAGGGCCTGACATCTGCGCTCCCTCTAAGGCTGACCCAATCCTTTTGCCGCCTCTCCCTTGCTTCTCTCCCCTCCTGTTACCCTCTTGGGCGTGTTAGGACAAGTGCCAATATAATTCCTAGATTGTCCACAATATAGACACAGATTATTCACCTTAAGCTATTCCTTCTCTGCTGGTGACAATGGCCCTCTTACACTCCATATTTGCCTGGGTTCACCTTCACTCTTTCCTATCCTTCCCTTGTCCAACCTTACAAAAGCCACTGTCTCCATTTTTTTCCAATCCCCCTTGCGTTCATTCATACGATGATCCAACCGTAAGCCCAAATCAATCATGGCTGTACATGTAGTGGGTTGAGGTTCCACTTGTGCAATCGAGTGTCCTTCAATTCCTACCTCAGACCCTGGTACAACCACACCGTCTGCTTGATCTCCGGCCACTCTGTCTCAATGACCAATCAATTGAACTGCGTCACATATGACACTAAATCTTGGGACCCCTGCCGGAGTGCCAGAAGTTCTTTGTCCTGAGCAAGCGACACCTCCCGCCTGTCAAACAATAGCCCAAACTCTGTCAAAAACCCATCCCAATTATATAACAAAGTGTCGTCTTTCTGAACCAATGGCATGGCCCATACTGCCGCATCTCCAGTCAAGTAGGAGATCACAAAAGCAGTTCTGGCTTGGATAGTTTCAAAAGCTGACGGCTTGCACTGAAAATGTAACCTGCACTGTGTCAAAAACATAATGTACTTCCTAGGGTCACCAGTGAACCTTTCTGGTGCTGCTAACGGAACACTACTAGGCGGTTGTACAATTACTGTAGGGGACCTGCCTCCTGCTGGCTTTCACCGCCGCGACCCGGTCTGCAACTTCTCCTTGATCATCTGTGAAGCGTGATGCTTCAGCAACTATCCAATGTGCTAATTCACCGCCAGCGGCCACGGCATGTCGCCAGCAGTCCTCCGGCATCTGAAAAGCTACGAGAAATCCTCCTGCATCTAGCCGTAAACAACTGTGCCTAACGCTACAATAATAAACACCTGGGCACGGGCGGCCAGTGTAGAAATAGACCCGGTGATTAAGATCAGCTGGGGAAGCGCGCGTGGATAGGAACTACATTCCAACTTGGGTCCTTTCTTTCATCTATCTTCCTCTCTACCTGTGGTGTTCCCCAGGGGCCTAACCTCTCGCCCTGGCTTTTCAATCAATACCTGGCAACTCTCGCCCACTGCATTGTCATTTTCTGCTCAAATTTCCAGCGCTACGCTGATGACACTCAACTCATTTTCAGGCTGCCCTCTGCCACCTCCTCTCCCTCTCTCATCTCTGATTGACTAACTGCCATTCAAGATTGGTGTGCCGCCAATGATCTTAGAATGCCAGCAAGACGGAGATCCTCCTCATCGGCACACCTTCACCATCCTTTCCCCTCACTCTCTGGCCGGCCTCGCTTGGCCCTCCTCCTACCCCCACCTGCGAGGCTAAGAATCTCGGGGCCATCTTTGACTCCACCCTTTCCTTCTCCGCCCACATCTCTGAGGTCTCTAAAAAGTCAAATTTCCGACTGCACCTCCTCACAGGTACTCTGCCTTTCCTCTCCTGCCCCCAGAAGCTCATGGTATCTCAAGCTCTGGTTCTCTCAAGCTTGAACTATTGTAACAGCTTCTTTCTAAATCTACCTGCCTCTACTCTCCGCCCTCTGCAACTAATCCAGAACTTGACTGCAAGACTTGTCCTTGGCCTCAAGCCCTGGGATCACATCTCTCCAGCTCTGAAATCTCTCCACTGGCTCCCAGTGGATGCAAGGATTAAATTCAAAACCCTCTGCATTGTCCACAAGGATTTATGGGGCTGGGTCCAAAATACCTTGAGCTATCCCTCCGCAAATACCTCCCCTCTTGAGCTCTTCACTCCTCTACCTCCAACTCCCTCAGGGTCAGTCGTTTTTCTAAGAAACGAGCTGGGTGTAGATCTCTGTCTTCGGCTGGGGCCTCCCTCGGGGAACAGCCTCCCTGCCACTCTAAAACTTGAGGAGAACCATCTCCGGTTCCAGAAGCACCTCAAGACCGTCCTCTTTTCTTCTGCCTTCGCCCCCCCTCTCCCCTGCTGATCTGTTCTCTCTTGGCACCATGTACCTGGCCACCCTCTGTCCTTTGGGCCCAGGTACCTGCTCATCCTGCCACTCTCCCACACTGCCTCCGGGCCACCCCTTGCACTGGGGCTGAATCTGTACCCATACAGCCCCCCTTTTTCTTCTTGCACTTATCAGACCTGCCCTGTCTGCTGCCTTAAACCTGGCACTTACAAATTGCTGTCTGCATTACCACTGTTTGTTGCCTTTATTATTTATTTATTGTTATTTATCTGTTTGTCCTCTGCTTCGCACTTTCCACCTCTCCCCCTTCCATGCACTTTTCCCCTCTCCCCTCTCCCATGCACTTGTGCGTTCTCAATGTCACTGGGCCTAGTAAGATCACTGTTTTGTTCTCCCCTGTTCCCCTCCATTGCCTTGTCATGCTCTGAAACACTTGTGTACGAGCGCGATAGAAATAAAATATCAATCAATCAATCACCCACACGTTGCTGGGAAATGTATTCCAATTATTCCTACATGCTGGTTGCTGGCGTTTCCTGGCCCCCACATGCCTCCTGCGAGACCAGATAGTGAACCTGACATTATTTTTCATGATAGTACTTTACATTTAACTAATAAGAGGACATATGTTGATTTTGAAATGGTATCAACATAAGTTAAAAAAGGATCATAAGGATACATTTTAGAAAAGCAAAAAATGTGCAGTTTGAATAGGTCCTTTTTGTAAGCTGAGACGTCATCCTGCCATTCAAAATGTAATACATAGATGTTAATTACATTTCCCAGTAAAATAACAAGAGTGAGAACAGAAGATGCTGCACTTGAAATGCGATAAAGTCACAGGTACGTTGGATTAAATTGTAGCAAAATTCAAATGAAAGGTAGAAACTACATTTCCCAAACAATATAAGTATTGGGCATATAGAAGACACAATATGAAAGATGTGATCATGCTGTTGGTAGGATGGCGAAAAGCATGATGATGTATACAAAAGAAGATCCGGAAATAATTCTATCAAAATAGTTCAACCGAGAAGGACACTCAGTGGCGATCGCTTACTCAGTAAGTAAAGCTATGAATAAAGCTGCACTCTCATTATTATACAGAATTCATAAATACAGACATATTAACATGTTAAACTGATTATACAGGCACAAGGAATTTGGTGGACCAGAGAAGATGCCATTTATGGGTCAAACATCTTAATAAATATTCCTAAAACAAATCAGGTAAGTAGAAGCATTAACCACATAGAGAAGGGCTGAGTAAGGTTTATTTTTGTGGATCACATCAAAACAAACAACACATAAAACATGTTGAAAAGTTTTTGAACTACATACGTCGCAGATGATGGTGTCTATTTTCTTTTGTGTTTCCTTCCAGTCGACACTCTTTAATGTGATAAGGGTGCTTAAAGAAGAAGGCAAGTTCCTTAGTATTCCTCAGACAGTTAAATAAAGAACGAGCTCATAACAGATAGTAAGAGAATTGGTTGAAAGCATGCAGATCTACATTAATTAACTCTAATACTACAGAATTACATTACAGATATGTTATGTCAATGTATCCTGACAGATAAATTGAGTTTGATGACAGCATGTTAATGCTAAAGGTATTTGTACCACGCACCATCACCACTGGAGTGGTACCCAGGCGTGCTGGCGTATCTGAAAAGGAGGGTGTGGAGCAAAAAAAGGGAGGAGTTAGGGGGGTTAGTAGGGTGCAGTGGCAATAGGAAAGTGAGAGTTATAATTTCCTGTTGGCAGCTTCAGTTCATTTTGCACCGTTCGCGGAGCTTAGGTGCGGTTTTCAGGTCTATGCGAATTCCCGCGTGCTGTTGTGCTGGGTTATGTGTTGCTAGTCTGTTGTAATGTGGTGAAGTATGTTCAGATTGCTGTGCAGAGAAGTGGATGTCTAAGTTCCTGTTGAGTAGTGTATAGAGAAAGTTGAGGTTTTAGAGCTGGGTTAGCAGGTTTTCCTTGCCTCTTCGTCTTTGTATTTCTTCGCTCAACATCCGTGATTACCCTGTGTTATTGGTATTGTTGTTTGGCCACCTACTTGGCAGGAATGTTGAGGAGTGGCAGTTGTCCTCTGTATTACTCTAGTGGTATGTGTACTTGGCTGATGTAGGCATGTTTTCCCCGCCCTGTGTTGGCGAACTATAGGTTAGTGGTTTCTGTCCCTTCCTGCCCATCCCGTTTGGGAAACCTTATCTAGCTAAGTTTCCTCTGAGGACTAGCTGTATGTGGGCACCCACTGGTTAGGAAGATTGAGTGGGGTTTATGGGTTCTTCCCTGGGATTCTTGTTTCCCGCACGGTCTCTGCTTCCTAGTCATTTCCTTCTGGTTCTCAAATGGTAGGCAATGAAAAAAATGCCTTGGTTTCCCAAGGTAGTAGACAGTGAGAGACACACATAGGTTTGGGAATTCCTAGACAGTGGGAGAAAGGCCTAGGTTTCACAAATGGTAGACAGTGAGAAACTTTGCAATGCTGTCCAGATGTGACACCTTATAAACTTTGCAATAAATTTGATCTAGATGTGGTGCATGCCAAACTTCACCATTCCATCTGAATGTGGTGCATGACAAACCAGACAATTCTATCAAGATGTGGTGCATGATAAAATTCACAATTTATTCTAGATGTGGTACATGCTAGACTTCACAATTCAATCAAGATGTGACACCTGTTAGACTTTGCCTTTCTATCTTTATGTGACACCTGCTAAACTTCACAATTTAATCTAGATGTGGTACATGGTAAACTTCAAAATTCTATCAAGATGTGACACCTGTTGGACTTCACAATTCTATCTTGATCTGACACCTGCTAAGCTTCAAACTTCTGTCTAGATGCGGTACATGCTTAACTTCACAATTCTGTCTAGATGTGGTACATGCTTACCTTCACAATTCTATCAGGATGTGACACCTGTTAGACTATGCAATTCCATCTTGATGTTATACCTGCTAAACTTCACAATTCTATCTAGATGTGGTACATGCTAAACTTCACAATTGTATCAAGATGTGACACCTGTTAGACTACGCAATTCTATCTTGGTGTGACACCTGCTCAACTACAATTCCCTAAGGGCCTAAGTGCAGGACACCACTCTTCTGCACCTTGAGTTTTAGGTAATGTCGAGAAGCGTCCACTCAAGTGGCAGTGGGGTGGTCTGTGATTTGCTTTTCAGTGGATGAATGTGAATGAAAGTATACTATGCTAGTGTGGCCATTTGAGGTGGTTCCTTTAGGCAATGGGGGTGGGAACTTGTTGATAGGTGGCTTTTAGTTTCCCCAGCTGACAACTACAGACACTATGTGGAGCTGCCCTTTGCCTTCGGGCCCTTAGCCGAAGTGTCTGCCGGGCAGAGGGGCTGCCCTAGGAAGTTGGTCTATGAGGGTTGCACTGCCCAATCAGAGATCCGGTGGGGTGTGGGGGAGTGGAGGTGGGAAACCAGGAAGTGATCGGGGAGATGGGGCAGAGGACTGCAACGGTGTGTGAAACAACTACTAAACAAGCAAATTTACATGCACCCAAATGAAAATGGGGTCACTAGTCCCAGAGCACCAAGCGTGCTGGACTCACCTCTTACAGGATGTTGGTAGATGGTTCTGGTTAGCCCTGCAGGCTCTCAGGCCCTCACTTCTGATTTCAGACGGGCAACGCTGCCCAATCAGAGGCCCGGTGGGGAGGGAGGAGTGAAGGTTGGAAACCAGGAAGCGATCGGCATGGGGGGCAGAGGATTGCGATGGCATGTGAAACACCTACTAAATAAACAAATGTACTTGCGGCCAAACGAAAATGGGGTTGCTAGCCGCAGAGCACCCAGCGTGCTGGACTCACCTCCTAGAGGATGTTTGCAGAAGGTGCTGGTTAGCCCTGCAGACTCCCAGGCCCTTGACGCTGACTTCAAACAGGCGCGCTGCCCAATCAGATGCCCGGTGGGGAGGGAGGAGTGGAAGTGTATACCAGGAAGTGATCGGGGAGAAGGGGGCAAAGGACTACAGCTGCGTTGAAATGCCTACTAAATAAACAAATTTACTTGCGCCCAAACGAAAATGTGATCGCTAGCCCCACAGCACCTAGCGTGCTGCACTCACATCCTAGAGGATGTTTGTAGATGGCGCTTGTTAGCCCTGCAGGCTCCCAGACACTCACTGCTGTCTTCAAACAGGCCGCACAGAAGTGCAACATAAATGGTTCAACTTGGACTAAATATGAAAAAACTCTCCTGTCTAGTTTAACTGCTGAAGAGGGTCCAGCAATAATGTTAGTGATTGAAAAATTCAGTGCATTGTGCTTCGAGCTGAAATATAGAAGGACTGACATCAAAGAGAGTCATTTTCACTAAAAACTATTTTAATGAGTAATACAAAACACTACAAAAACATTGAATGATAACTTGCTTAGACAATTTAGGGACAGAGCAGATGAGGATATTTGAAGACAAATTATGAAACTGTATTGCTGAAAATGATTTCTTACAAACAAATGTGCATTTCTATGTGCCATTTGAATGGTTGTGGTTGAATAAAGAGTATATTTTGTATACCAATTTAAGAACATGTGAGTCAAAGTAAAGGCGGAGGGAAAGATAGATGGTGGTCATTAGTTCTTTGACTGGTTATAATTCATGCCCTGAAGTAACTCGCCCATTACAGGGATACCACCTTGTCCCACTTGTATGCCATCTGTTCTGGTAACTAAGTACTGACCATGTACAAGTTTACCAATTTTTGGATGTCCTAGGCCGTGAAAGACTGGGGCATGACATGGTTGCTAAGGATGAAAGTAAATTCCATAACTTCATAGCATGCTCCAAAACTGGACAGAGGTGGAAGGTATTAATCCGAATGTTGCAGTGGCTGCATTACTACACAGATAAAGAAAACTCTCAGGTACTGAGTAGTATTGATAAGACCATCAGCAAGTGATGCCCAAGGGTTCAGGAGCTCAGTACAAAAGTATGGCTATTTGTTATGGCATCCAACCTCATGCCCCATTCAGAAGAGCGGTTCAAGTTGTTAATCAATAAGCCATCTCAGATGGGGAAGGAATAGACCTGCCAGAAAAGAGAGAAAATAATTGAGGCCCTAAAATAGAGAAGGCCAAGGCAAACACACCGCTGAGGTCGACCAATACAGATGTATCTCCAACAGGAAGGAAGTCTTGAAATGACTGATTTCGGGAGAGAGATTCTTCTGCTGTATCTGACCCCCAGAGCGGTGAGAGGTTCCCTGGTGATTTAAAACACATGGAGTCAATCCTGCAGCTGGAATATAGCAAACAAGACATTGGGCCTCATTACGACCCTACCGGCCCGGTAATAATGGTGCCAGTAGGCTCACCGGCACCGTTGTTACCGGACCGGCAGAGTACAAGTCTGCGAGCCGGAACGGCACCCGCTCGCAGACTTTGACGGAAGCACCAGCACTGTTGCGCAATGTTGCGCACTGTTGCGCACTGTTGCGCACAGGACTCGAATGGGAATGGGGAGTTACTTTTTCCAGCGCCTCTGGGACCGCCGGGGACTTAATGCCCTGGTAATTCCCCAAAGCTAGGCACCGGATAAAAACACAACTCCGGCAGCAGCCATGCCGTTTTTACCAGCACGGCTACCGCCGGGGTTGTAATGAGGCCCATTGTCTGGCATGAGCTGTATAATACTCATGTAGAGCTGGTATGGGACGAGGGGGGATCACACAATTTGACTACGACTATGACAGTGAGAGGGGACGGAAGTTGTTAAAGTCAGAGGTCTGCAACCTGTGGATCACCAGATTTGTCAGACTACAACTACAATCACCCATACTCAGCAGTCTATGGTGTGGGACCATGTCATTTGTAGCACAAAATAACAGGAGAGTAGCATGTTGCAGACTGCTGACCTATGTTTTCAGATCTTATCATGGAAATCCACGAAGCATATAACACCTTACTTGATGACACTCTGTAGCAGAATGTATCTGCTGATGAAGAGCACTGGAGGATGCTATCTCCAAGATTTGATCATTCAGCACTCCAGGAGGGATGGAACAAATTCAGTGTAATATTCCATTGTGTCTTATGGTTGGAGTAGCTTGACCCAAACCATCTTGGGTTAAAGGAAAGAGGTAGAACTGGAAAAGCACAGTTGTACTTGAGGGGTTGACAAAGGCAATTCTGACAAAAGAACTAAGTGGACCTGAAAGATTCTCTGACGCTGAGATTTTCATAACCCAACAAAATTCAGAAATCAAGTCAGTCACTGGCTTGTGGTGGAGTGGGTCGTGACAAGGTATATCTTCCAACTGCAGGGAAATTACAGAGGGGTCCCGGAGGGAAGCAATTGAGATATTTGAATCAGAACATCTCCAAGAGAATTCAAGAACCACAAACAGATAAGGTTTCTAAGAAAATCACAGAAGTGGGGCATGCCAGAACACCTGAACCAGACAAAAAAAACTCAAGAGTTCTGCACCATTCCATCAGGCTTGCAGACCCATTATGGTGGTGCTGGTTAAATTAGAAAACGGTTTGCTGCCCATCATTGTTTACAAACCCTTTTACCATTCACATAAGAGTCATATGACCCAGGTACCATTGGTGGAGGTTAGCACTGAAAGGTGTAAAAGACAAAACGTAATTTGAACCTCAAGGATGTCAAGTTTTACTTCTGGCTGCCAAGAGAGATCACTTGTGACAACCATGAGATTGCCTGCCTTCACCTGTCTCAGGAAAGAGGCTGAAAAGAAAGCTTTCTGCATCACAGGCACACTTGACTCATGGCTTGACAAGCTTTCCAACATGCGCACATGGCTGTCTGGACCTGATTATGGGCCTGATCCCGACTTCGGTGGTAACCCTTAAATCCAGCGGTAGCGCTAATACCGCCGGATTTAAGGGTCCGCCGAATCAGGGCTTTGCCAGATTTCGCCCCAGCTCTGAGCTGGGGGGTAATCTGCCGAAAATTTGCGCTATTACCACCGGCGGGAAATCCGCCGGTGGTAAGAGCGCGAAAATTCCCCATTGAGCCTAATGGGGAATGGGGCATTCCCGAATGGGCTCAATGGGGACTGGGGAATTACTTTACCACCAAACTCGTGATCCGGCGCTATTTGCACCGGGGAGTTCGGCGGTAGGGCTATTACCGCCGGCAGTAATACCGCCGGCAGTAATGGCCAAGTCGTGATCAGGCCCATGTCAGGAACCTGGAGCTGCATCTTCTTTGTGTTGAACTTACATCCAGAAATGCAGAGTGACTGCTAAAGTTGTTGTACTGCTGGATGGATCAAGGCCTAGAGTTGTCCTTTCTTTTGGTCAAGTGCAAACTATATACAAAACATCATATCTGATGGTAAAATAGAGATGAAGCCAGTGAAAGTGAGGACCATAAGAACCTGAATGAGATGCAGAAAATTATGTGTCTCAGCAACTACCAATCACATTTTGTTGCTGGATTTGCACAAGCAAGCTTCTTGTTCACGGAGCTGATTCAGAGATAGTCCCCTGCTAGGAAAGAAAGGCTAACAACATCCCACCATTGCAGCCATCTCAGTATCATTTTGTGTCCTGGTAGGCAAGTTTATAATGTACTTATCTTGACATTTTCTAAACCCAGCCAGTCCTTCATGCTCCACATCACAACCAGCAATTAGTGTCTTAGAGCTAGCTTGTATTAAGAAGAAGGTAGAGTGTGCACAGCCGTTGCCTGTGCAAATCAAAGTCTGTCCAGATTAGAATGATCTAGTCCAGAAACTTGAATTCCTAACCTTGAAGTGACCTATCATGGAACCAGTGGTATTATTTTTCATAATGAGAATAGATCACAACTCATTGACATATGTGCTGAAAAAATGCCAATTTGAATGCCACAGGGCATTGGTGGCTAGCTGCACCTCCTGCTAATATCCTCCAGCTGCTGTATTAATCTGTAAGAGAGAACATTAGCGGAGATGCTCTGTTCCGCTCACTGGCCACGTTATCCAGACCCTGAGACAGAAAAGAGTAAGAGTAATGTGCAAATCCATGGAAGCTCTGGCGGTTCAGGCTGAGGTGCTGCCAATTGCTTGGGCGACAGCTTTGGTACCGTTCCAGACACTTACTTTAACTTCAGTGAGGTGGATTTGACATTGGTACCAAGGATGTATCGTGAAGACATCTGTCCTGTGCAGATGAGGGTTCCCAGCCATTCAATAGTGTTAAATGACGAGACGTTTGCCAAGTCTGCAACATCTGTCAGTTACGTCACAGTGGGAGACACAGAACCTCCTATTCCATACCTTCTTGTGACTGATGTTACCTCAAAAAAAGAGTTGCCATCTTGGGAAACACAAATATTTGATTGGGCCTGGAAGTGGTTCTACTGGCCATGTATATCCTCTGATATGGAGATGTACAGTCCAAAGCGGGCCTTATGCTTCACCAGGAAGACTATTCCAAGCCAGTAACTGAAATGTGCCATTTCCAGAGCAGGTTATTATCTGCATGGATCTTATAGTGCTTGTTGCTGATAAATACTCCTGTCATCGCCGGCCATTTAATCGGCTCTGCAACCCATACCTTCAAAGACCAAAAGGTGACAATTTTTGCAAAGGTTTTCGGAGAGAATGAATTTTGGAACTATAGCCGACCAGCACAATTCCACACCAAATGAAGTAGAGATTTTATTGAATGACTACACTATTGGAGTAAATCCAAACCACTTCAAATCACAAAGCGATGGGGAAGATGAATGTTTCAATAGGACATTTGTAGATATTCTATGCACACTAAAATTGCACCAAAGGCCAAAATGGTGCCTGCATGTAAACTCCATTATGCAAGTTACTAACGGTCCGTTTTGCTATTGATATGGAAAAATATAACTCAATAATAGACATGGTGCAATCAGTCTAACTCCAACTGGTCTGGTGGAAATGTGCATTACGAGAATAATGGAAGAGGAAGTTTGTAGTGTGCACTATGACTTCACTGTCTTCACTCACTCTCTCAAAGAAATAGAAAATTCAGTAGTCCGTAAAACATAAAAGAAAATGTGAACCAAACATGGGCATTACAAACAACATAATGGTACTCCCACGAAGCATGTCACAAGCCAACTGGATCCTTTAAACTTATGAAAAAAATCAACCAGCATACCCTGCGTCTTTACGCTCCAGTAATAGCATCAATTTGCAGTAGTTTGCTAATTGTGCATGTGTACTGCACTTTCCTTCCGTTATGTGTGTCTGTTTTGTGAATACATATATTTCCAGATGGGTGACAGAAAATGGCATAGGCTTTTTGCTACACGTTTTCGATACATATTTTGAGAGACGATTTAAGCATTGCAGAAAGCAGAAACGTGTGCAGTGAATACACCAATATTTCCTAGTAAACATTGGGCATGACAGAAACAGATGTTAAATGTCCGGGATTGTACGACAGAAAATCAGAAAAGGACTGACGATGGCAGTAACTTGCAAAAACATGAGACATCATTACGAGTTTGGCGGTGCAGGAAAAAAATGGAGGTAATTCTGTTACCTCAATTTTTCCTGCAGCGCAGTGTGGTAAAAAATGAGGTTAGCGGTATTACCCCCAGCTGAAGGTAGATCCTCCTCTTTACCTCCAGAAATCAAAGGTATTACCACCCAGTAATACTGCCATAAAATGGGGATTTACACCACTAAATCACCACTTGTAACCCGGCTGTATTATTGCCAGAGGTAATACTGCCAGAGGTAATAGCGCTGGACCAAGTGGCAGTAACGGTAATACCATTTAGTGGTATCTCAGTGTTATTATTAATACTATTATTAGTGTTCTCCTTTTCAAAATCCTGCTGTTAAATACTATGGGGTGCAGGCTCTCTGGGCAGTGATGTCTGTTGTAAAACTGTAAGGGCACTGCAGAGTCTCCCTATTGAGCACAACTGAAATTCTCTTCATAAGGATGTTGCTTGCAGTTCCCTCAAGCGCATCAAACACCCTGAGACATCTTGAATTAGGGCTACCATTTTTGTTGACCGGGTCCAACTGAAAATCCTACTCTATTGGAGGAGTATTGGTTCAATCCCTCGATAATTACTTCTAAAAGCAGACAAACTGTAGTTGATTCTCATGCCGAGTGGTCTTTGGGGAAGAGCATGAAAAACTGCTTAAGACTATTAACAGGCTATGCTTATCTAAGCATCAAACAAGATAGCTGCATGGAAGCATATTTGCACTCAATTAAGGATCCTTTTAAAACGTATAAAATTCCAATTGGGTACATTACCAGTTGCTTTGTTTAGGTTTAATTGGAATAAGGATCTGTCTGATCAGTGCCCTGTTTTTCTGGCAATGGTTAAAAGGTATACACCACTTTATTTTCTTGTGCCTACGGTACAAAAGGGCTTGTGGGAAAAATGTAAATATATGCCTATATAATAGAGGCATAGTGCCTCATTACGAGTTTGGCTATCGGCTCCATGGCTGCTGCCAAACCGGGCTCCTTTACCGAGTTCCCAGAATGGGGAATTACCGGGCCATTCTGAGTTCGGAGGGCCCGATAATTCCTCCCTCTGGGAACCCAGGCCCGGACCTTCCCCATTCCCATCTGAGCCCCATAGGGCTCAATGGGAATGGGAGAGGGAGCTAACAACAGGCCGATTACAACTGGCCCGTTGTTTGCTCCCTCTTCTTCTCGCGTGACCCGGTAACGACGCCTGGTTTTGCCAGCCGTCCTTACCGGGTCCCTCGAGGGGACCTCGTAATTTCACGGAACGGGTTTTAACGGGTCCGCCTCCATTAGCGTAATGAGGCCCATAGAGTCCCTGAACCAGGCAGAAGTGTTGTTGAAAAAAATCGAAGGATTTAGATATTCTTTTTGCATTTTCTACTTAGTTAGCCCAGGCATGGTGGCTGAGATGTAGGAACATGACCTATAACATATAACATTTCCAGTTTGTACTTTGACAGTTCATCATCCTGTTGGTCAGCAAATATCAACTACTGATTATTTTTTCATGTTTCTTTTTTATGTACGAAATCTTGCCTTTGTTTTAGTTTTTATGCAAAATGTTGCCATTTATTTCCTACTGTGAGTAAACTCGGCTGGTTCTTGCCTATGTGGTGTCCATAGTGGACTTCGGCAATAGTGTGTATCTTGACCTCCCAAGTCCTGAGTACTCAGACTACCTCTGCCCACTTGGTACAGGCAAGGCAGTTCAAGCTAATGTAACTCCTGTGTTCCTTTCCATTGAGGACCTGTACCTGATCCACCATTCTCAGCCTCTCCATGGTCTCGCCTTTCTTAGTTCAAGATTCAATTTCTGGGGTTCTTCCCACCTTTCTCGTTCCATGAATCAGTGCTTGCTTGCAGCGCTGAGAGTCAGAAAGGCCTGACCTGGAGCGCATGCCTTTTCTCTGGCTGCTCCATTGGAGCAATTTACCTTTCCACATTTCTACCACTCTTGTCATTTTGGATTTCATAAACAGGTGTAAACCTTCCTGTTTGACTAATTCCTCCTCTCTGATTAATTGCCTGTATCGTGGTCTCAGTCACCGCCGGGATGCCTGCATATTTGATTAAATGTTAACAACACCTGAAATTAAACCCTATTTGATACACGCAGGGCTTCATTCAGCAAGACTTCCGTTTTGACTACAAAATGTAGACCTTTACCACAATATTTCTTAGGACTTTTCCTTGATACACAAGGGGCCTCATTACGAGGTATGCGGTAGAGGGATAACGGGGCAGGTAGAGATGCCGGCCCCGTTATCCCTCTGCCGCCCCATTACGAGGTCTTCCTTGCGGGACCCGCTAAGGACTTTTACCAGGTGTCCTTAGCAGGTCCCGCGTACAGACCAGGATGCAAAGAACGGGCCTGTCATTAACGGGCCCATTGTTTGCATCCTCCCCATTGAGCCCAATGGGGGCTTGAATGGGAATGGGGATTTACTGGGTCCGGGTTCCCGGGAAGGGGAATTACCAGGCCCTTCAAGGTCGGAATGGCCCGGTACTTCCCCATTCCGGGAACCCGGACCCGGTACCCAGTATGGGGGTAGCCATGCCAGTAATATCTGCATGGCTACCTCCATACTTGTAATGAGGCCCAATATTTGGATATGATACTGTAGGAAGCTGCTAAATGGTGGCATATTGGCGGGATATCAACAGAATAAATAAAATATACACGTATAAAAGCAAAGTAGCATAACATAAGAAAACATCTGTGAAGTTATCTGGCAACTGGATGCATTTCAAATTAATTCTCTTTTATGATCTTGTGGTGGAAACCCGGGGAGGCAGGCAAAGATTTTAGGACAAACAAATACATTTAGGCCCAACAAAGGTGCAGAAACCTTTCTCTGTGTCCTGGTTTCGTTATTGGAACATGTCAAGTGGAATATGAACTTCTTGCACAGGTTGGAGGGGAAAGGCGCAATGCTCTCAATCCATTTATCAATGTCCATCCCATGTCCACGATCATGTCACAAAGTGGTAGACACAGTGCTGAGCAATGCCAAGTGGCAGGGGAGTGCATTGCCAGTGTTGGACAGGAAAGGTGGAATTGCTACAACACATTTATCAGTGTCCCTCTCAAAGCACGCTTCAACCAGTCACCGCTTGGGATCAATGAGGAATCATTATTGAGGAGGGGAGACACGCCAGAGGTGGCCGTGGGCCGACACAAGGACAGCAAACACAGTGTGACCTGGTAAGGACGGCCCCAGATCCGCATACAGGATTGCAATAGCGCTCTGCTTCAGCTGCCTTATCAATGCCCCGCCACCTGGAAGCACATACCACATTTAGCATGATGGCAATACGTTGCCAATTGGACAAAATAGGGAACAAATATAGAATGCGCCTAATTACCATTGCCGTGACAGGAAAAAACAGAATCAGAAAATAACCTTTTCAACGTTGTTAAATATTTTTTTTAATTGTATATTTTGTATCAAAACAGCAGCGCAGTGTGTGCTTTTCTAGAAATATTTTTCTTTTAAGATACGATTATGAATTTACAGCCCTGCACATTTTCTTTGAAATGGCGGTAGGGAAAGGGAAGAACTTTGTGGCGTCCCCTTGCTTTGTCACTTTGTATATGTTCGACATATTTTCAATTCGAGATGGTTTCTGTTCGATATAGTTCCCTGCAACCCACGTTCTCATCTGCTGCAGCCATTATGACTGTGTCAGCTACTTAAACACTAAAAAAAACATCCGAGCCTCATCAGTCGAAAGGCCCAGCCGCCATTTATAATGCCGTAATCTGCTCATGAAACGCCCATTTTCCATTTCAAGGACTACAACATCTGCAAACGTGTTAATCGTTGTTGTGCTTTTTAGGCATCTGCACGGGCGCCTCGTGGAAAGGGCCAGATTGATGGCGCCCTTAAACGGAACGTAATCTGCGTGCACCCACCACGTATGCTATTCCCCCTCCTGATTAATGGCGCCATTAACACGCCTGAAACGTGTACCTCATATCACACACCGGCTGGAACAAAAGCTCTCTTCTGATAATGTTCTAAACTTGGCCCAGCAGACATCAGCTCTCCAATAAATACAGTGTCATCCCACAGATGACACGATGGGACTTTTTTTTTCGTTATTGTTGAGTTTCATGTTTTTTTTGTTTGCCTCAAAAGGGAAGGGGGGGGGGGGTCACCTGTATGGAAACACAAAGGGCAATTTAATTTGCGCATCCGTGGCTGCCAAGTATTTTAATTCGGACAGCTGTGACTGAAGAGTTAATATTTTACTTGTCAGAACCCAAAAGCAGGCCAGTGAATCACTCTAATTCTCATGAAGAGGATTTCCCCCAGTAGCGCCCTAATTCAAAATAATGAAAGTCGAGACGGAGTGCGCTTCTAATGCCAGTTGAGACCTATCTTTTAATATCGCCGCGGTGATGGATTAGGGATCGGGGAAATTCATCTCGGATCATAGAGCCTAATTCAATAAGGGATCATTCCAAGAGTATTGCATTTTATAATAATGTCATTTAATGTGTCGTCTTCCATTTTTACTGTCCCATATGTATGCTTACATGACGGTGCCAGAGGGATCAACTTTAAGAGAACCAGTAGTAGTTCTTTTTTTGCCATTTTTAAGTGCACAGGGTCTCCGGATCATCTCACAGAGGGTTTTTTTCCCCCTTAAAGTCCAAGTAAAGCTAAACATTATTGGTTAAACAACACAATATAAGGCAAATAAACTCGATCCATTATTCAAGCCATTGAAACTTTTCAGAATGAGAAGAATGGGACCCCCTATTACACCGTCCGAACCTGTGCACATTTTTTTATGTAGTGAATAAGGAAACTCCCGGTGAAATGACAATGAAACATATCCAGAGTTTGCACACTTTGAAAAACATTAAATTAAACAAATGAGTGTTTGTTTTAACTAAGTCTCAGGTTTTGGATCTTGAGGGGGCCTTCATCTTTTTTTTCCCCTGCGAATGATGTACTGTTGTGAATGTGGCACAGCGTGTGCGCTCTGTGTTGCCGGCGAGTCAGCCGCCATCACTCACAAGTGCAAGGAATCCAAGTGCATGCACTTCACATTCCTTGCCAGAACCTCATGGTAGCACACGTGCTACATCCAGACGAAGCCTTGTGTGATGCTGAGGAAAAAAAGAACTATTGGCCTTATTTAGTGTTTGGCGGTATTTCCTCTGGTCTACTAGATTTACCGCGTGCGGCAAGCACGACAGTAGTGGGAAGGGTCTGCATGATGTAGACTCATGCGGACCCTTCAGCCACTCCCCATTCAGGAGACCCATTGGACTCCACGGCGGTAATATATTACTGCGTGTGGTCATGGTGCTGTGCATGGTGTTGTGTGTACATTTCCTCCACACAAAAGCAAATGGCTGTTATGAGTTTGAACGTAAAACTGTGAATATAGCAGACTGGTAAGAAGGGCGGTAAACCTGTTAGTAATCCCGATATCACCACTTTTTTAAAATTGTACTGCCAAACTCTAAATGAGGACGTTTCTGTCTTAATCATGAGAGAGCGTGTGTGAAAGTGAGCGAGACAACTAGTCCATCTGGAATGGTATGTGTTCTTTCAAATATCCAGTTAGTCTCTTGTGAACTGATGGAGATAACCGTGAGTGAGTGAGTGAGTGAGTGAGTGAGTGAGTGAGTGAGTGAGTGAGGCCCTCAGCTGGTCGCTCCGTTATGTTAATTTTAAAAAGCACTCCCGGATATGCCCTTCTATATCCCTGAAAAAACCCGCAAATGTCAGGTATGGGACCTCGGGAATGCATTTATCTTTTGTGTCGTGCGCCGCACACGCTCACTTTTTACCACGTGGAAATAGCAAACATCACTCACAAGTGCAGGGGAGCAAAGTGCAAGCACTGAAGATTCTGTGCAGAAGCCTGAACGTCAAACAATTATTATTAAAACAAATATAAAACCAGTGAGTGAGTGAGTGAGTGAGTGAGTGAGTGAGTGAGTGACTTCGGCAATCAGCCAGTTACATGTAGGAACGCCTGTGTGAAGTGCTGGGGGAAAACATGATCCATTTTAATTGTGAGTGGAAAAATGTAATGCAGTGTGAGGGATAGAATGAGTCAGTCATCCAATGAAGAAAGATAACAGATAGCCAGAAATGCCCTTCTATTGCAGGAGAAAACATGGTTTTCTATCTTGTTAGTGAGTGTGTGAGGGATGAGTGAATGAGTTTGTCATTCCGGCAGTCAGTCATGTAGATGCAGGCCCTTATGCAATGCTGACAATACAGCATTGTATGTCTCCAACCATATGCTATTTCTTGCACTGCACCAACTTAACACTTTAAGTAACTAGCGCCTAGATGCCTGAGGGCTTTGTGCTCTGAAACACATGCAAAAAATAAAAAATAAAATAAATGATGTATCTTAACTGTTCGTGGTTGAGAATGTGTTAGTGAGTGAGTGATTGATTTGGTAGGTCAATCAGGAAAGTTACATAACTTTACAAATAATCCTATGCTTCCTCGTGTAATGCTGGAGAAATGATGATTTTCTGCTATGATTGATAGTCAGTGAGCATGTGGCCAGGTATTGAGTGAGTCATTCACCAAGTCATAACATGAAATTGGAAAACCTATCCAGAGATGCCATTCTGTAGTGTTGCAAAATAATTGGGAGTGAGTGAGTGAACAAATGAGTGAGTCAGTCAGTCACTTAGGCAGACAGATTGCCAGCAATTGTTTGGCAAGACAGTCTTCTACTCAGCTGGTCGATTAGTAATTCAGGTAATGACATTAGGAGTCAATAGGCTTCCACTACGTGTCTACGCCCTAACATATATAACACGGGGTAGACAGTAGTTGTTTAGTTAAAATAATGTATTCCTGGATATTAGTCCCTATTGGTAGCTCTCTGGCCCTGTGTGTGAATATCTCATGCACCCGTAGTGTGGTACAACCATCCCTAGATAGCGATGGTGTGCCGCCTACAAGAGGTGTAGAGATCCTTGCCCTCAACTCTCTCACTGCTTTCCTCAATCTAGGTGATTAGGTGCACATTTCATGGAGGTCGGTTTTCTTTTCGATTAGTAATTCAGTCACTCAGCCAGGCACACTGGCATACCGTCAGTCACTTAGTAAGTCAGTCAAGCAATCGGTTCATCCGACAGGTTGCCAGGCCAGGCAGTCTGTCAGCAGGTTAGCCATTATGAGCATTCCAAAAGAGTTCACTGAGATATATACCTTGGGAGACCGTCAGTCAGTGGTACCTAAATTCCCAGGTGTTTCAGACTTCTTTACAAGTTTGGCCTGAACTATGGTTATCGCTGGCAGTCATGGTCATTTGCTGCCGACTTCAGGGCATCTGTATTGCTTATTATGCAGTTGGGGACAGCTGGGATTACTACTTGTGCTGATTCTACCCGGATCTCTACCACTACCTTTCATGGAGATATGATTTCAATGTCAAAGCAGGCATTTTCTATGTTTTTATTTTATTTTCATTTTATGGGTTTCATTTTTTTCTGTTTAATAAATTTGTATTCAGTAAATTGCAAGAACAGTGTAAATATAGCATGAAGATACACAGCTTATATCGCTTACAGAGCAATAGAAGAATTAATCGTGAGTTCATAATTTCTAATATAAAAGAAAACAAATCAATATAATTAAGAGATCATGTATCAATATGTAAGTTGGACAAACATGGTTGACAAACTGGACAGACACAATAGGATAGATGAGGGAGGATGCGTGATAGCAAGAAAGTCAAAGTCATAGTAATATTAGTCAGCATAGTTGTGGTAAGTAATAAAAGGATTCCATTTTTTATCAAAATTTTGTAAGGTATTAGAGGAAAAGGCAAGAGTTTTCTAAATATTTTAAATAATCGGAATTTAATTGATTCATGGCACTTCGGTTACCCTAATGTTAGAGATTTTATGGGTTTCAAAACCCTTAATCATGTGCAGTGGTAAAACAAGTGGTATTCAGTGATAACGCCTGTGCATTAACTCACCTCTTTTGTTAAGGCCTAGGGCCTCATCATGAGTAGGGCGGTAACACCGGCGGTATTAGCGCCGGATCACGGGTTTGGCGGAAGGGTTATTGCCCATTCCCCATTAGGCCCATTCGGTAATTCCTCATTCCCCATTGGGCCTAATTGGGAAATTTTGCGCTATTACCACCAGCGGATTTCCTGCTGGCGGTCATCGTGCCGAAAATCGGCAATTTTGCTGGCGGACCCTTAAATGCAGTGGTAATAGCGCTACCGCCGCATTTAAGGGTTACCGCCAGACTCGTGATGAGGCCCCCAATATCTTTGCTGATGCTTCAGCAGAGCAGATGTACTGTGCCAGAACAACTTTTACGGACGACTAAAAATAAGGTTTTACTTTTTTGTGTCGAGTATTGGCAGCATTAGCAGTCCATGTAGGATTTATTAGGAGAATGTGTTTGCTTTAAAGTGTTAGTTACTATGTTAAATCGATTGCACCACTTTAGGATCTTGGGCTTAAATTGAGCGTGAGGCAACAGACGAGCCACTGAAGGAATCTTTAAGGGAGGCAAGGTGAAACAAGCAACACCTTGTACACGTCAATACACTCTGGCCGTCCATAACTCTTACAATTGCAATCACGGTCGTCTTCTGAAGTAAGCATTTGGGCAAGGGGCAGGGACGTCATTTAGTGGTCGCCAGGGGCCACAACTAAAATAAAAAAAAGTGTTTTCTTTTTTTTTAATTGAGCCTGCTGGGCTCTGACCAGCAGCATGTGGCTCTTTGTTTCTCGAGTTGCCGGGTTTTCTGGTAGCTATAGCCGTTGATATAGCTCAGTGCGTAGAGAGCTTGCTGCTACAATGTGTGTGTGATGTGCAGGTTGCAGGTTTGGCTTCCGGGAAAGTCAGCTCAGCCTTTCTTCCTGCTGAAGTTGATAAATGAGTACCAACACAGGTTTGGTGATATTGTATGGATATTTGTTCTATATGAGCGCTTAAGCCTAAATGCTATATAATAACACATCATTATCGTTTGACCATGGACGTCTGCTTTCATTCACAGTACTTCGGTAATATGGGCCTATACGCACTGATATTAATGATACTTATGGTGATCCATTCCTGTATGCAATGTATATCAGTTTACAGTGATATCAGAACCATATTTTTCATAGTGTACGTAGAAACAATGCTATGTGATGCCACTTCCTGTTTTGTCAAGGGGTGAAAGGTCGTCTTCCATCGTTTCCTGTGATGTCACTTCGGGGTGGGTGGGGATGACATCACTTCCTGTGATGTCATCAGAGGTCAAGGGTTGTGTGATGTCACTTCCGCTACCCCTGGCATTTTGGTGAAATGACGTCCCTGGCAAAGGGTGTCATGAAATCACAACTACCAAAACGTTTTCTATTGATTAGCTTTTTTTAAATGAAAACCATATTATCTTTATTATCGGCACTAGCAATACATGAAGAGAGTGGAAGAGAGTGGGTTACGTTCTGAAAGTCGAATCTTTCAATATCGTCAACTAATAAATTGGCAGGAACTTAAGATCTGTGGGCTGTAATGTCACAGCAAGGCTTCTGTTTCATAGCAGCCAGCAGAACATACGACTGTGACAATTCAAGCTTTAAAACACCTTGGGCCCGATTCATGGAAAAGTGTGCATAGATCCTACAAAGTTTAAAAATTGGTGACAAGGCAGGCGCTCTGTTGCCAGTCAAGTTTTCCTGCATTAGCTTCTCCTCCAAACGCACATTTTCATGACTCCATCAATCTTCAGGGAGGCTGTGTTTCTTTGCTTTTTCAGGCGTGTCTTCATTTCCTTTTCAGGTGTGGCAAGTTAATTGACTCTAAGGATTCTGGTACTTGTATTTTTTGCACTTAATTTTTCTTGCAGGTGGTTGGAAACAACTCCCTCCATAGCACAAATCTTCCCCTTGATGGGAGGAAGGGGAAAGCCATGCTTGTGGCTCTCCATTGTAAGGCATGATGGCCCTGCTGCTGCCTTTTGAGCCCGGGACTCCTGGAACAATGTTTAAAAATTGGTGACAAGGCAGGCGCTCTGTTGCCAGTCAAGTTTTCCTGCATTAGCTTCTCCTCCAAACGCACGTTTTCATGACTCCATCAATCTTCAGGGAGGCTGTGTTTCTTTGCTTTTTCCGGCGTGTCTTCATTTCCTTTTCAGGTGTGGCAAGTTAATTGACTCTAAGGATTCTGGTACTTGTATTTTTTGCACTTAATATTTCTTGCAGGTGGCTGGAAACAACTCCCTCCATAGCACAAATCTTCCCCTTGATGGGGGGAGGGGGAAAGCCATGTTTGTGGCTCTGATTGTAAGGCATGATGGCCCTGCTGCTGCTGCCTTTTGAGCCCGGGACTCCTGGAACAATGTTTAAAAATTGGTGACAAGGCAGGTGCTCTGTTGCCAGTCAAGTGTTCCTGCATTAGCTTCTCCTCCAAATGCATGTTTTCATGAATCCATCAATCTTCAGGGAGGCTGTGTTTCTCAGAGCGCCTGCCTTGTCACCAATTTTTAAACATAGATCCTACAAAGCCTTCGCGCCAAGAACGATTCTGCGTGAACCTGTGCGCATACATTTTTCTGCGTGCATCGCGTATTAATGGATTTGTTCCCGCAAAGTAAAACTATACGCAAGTCATGGCCGCAATGCACCCGACACCACCCCCCCACTCCCGTAAAGCACAAACAGCCACTAATACCTACCTGTGTGCGGTCCTCGGGCGCAAACACATGCATCCCAGTAATCCTGCATTGGGTCCCCCGCAACCAAGTCAGCACCCCCGTAAAACACTGCTTTGGGACACTAGTGACTATTAAAAGCACCCCATCAACATGCATAACATGTTTTGTAAAAGTTGTAATTTCCCGGTAAATATGCGTGCGAACCCCTGTAAACCATTCCTGCACTCGCTATACTGCTAACACGCACCCCTAACTTTCAATCAGAACCCAGACTGCGTGCACACCTAAATCCAACATGCGATCTTAACCTCTGCACAGTGATTCCTATGAGCAGGTGTCTGTATGCCTATCTTTGGGTGGCGGTTACATCAAGAGCTTTAGTTGGTCATTTCCCCAACGTGAGGTTGGGCATGGGATTGCCTTGCATGGGCCTTCTCTCGTAATGTCCACAATTTCCCATGTTCTTCCCCATCTTGCATGTTCCATCCCCTACTCTGGCCTCTGCGCAGGCCATGCCCACACTCTGTGAGGTGTATCGTGCAGGGCGATAGACTGTACTCAGAGACAGGCTGAACCTGCAAAGTACGAAAAAGTCCTGTGCAGTCAATTCCATGAATCAACAAATGCGATTTTGCATGCAGTGTGGCGCCCAAAATCCCTATTTATTGTGGAGTAAATTACATGAATCGGGCCCCTTGTATACATGTTCAGCACATGCTTTAAGGATTTGATTAATACCTTCAGCAAAACATGACACCAGGGTTGCAATCGCAATGGTACTGCGCAAACCACACAAACGACTATCAGCACAAGTGGAGAAAATATGAGAAGGACATCTCTCCTCGGCATGCCCACATGCTCCAAGATGCAACAGTATCCACATACCATGTGGAGCCACATTCCGTAGACACCTGCCATTTATGCGGTAACCAGAAGAGCCAGATTTCCATGATGAGACTGAGCGTAATGTGCAACAAACCCATGCCTAGCGCAGTCCCCTGGTATGGCCATTTGTGATATCATAACACAAGGGTCTACTTGAGCAAAACTCAACTTCATCAGCAGCCACACAGCAAATACACCTAGAACCAACCATGCATCGTCCGGTTTAGATATTGACATCCCAGTAAATAGATTCATTTTCTTGAAATGTTCTCTCATGCTTACCTGTAACTAATCACAGTTAAGAAACATGCACCCCTACCAAAACAACCATATAACCTCCCCCTCATCCCAGGTATCTTTGCTCTTCTGTATTTATTTGTATACTGGCTTAACCCCCTTTCTTATCTACATCCCACTCCCTACCCTACTCTGCTATCCACATACTAAGGTCTGGCGACCCCCCTCATATCCCCCGGTCCCTGCGTAATGCAAACATGCAATGACATAATATATTAAGCCTTGGAACTTGCCATGTTGGATTGATGTTTGGGGTGCTACACTTAGAACTGAGAGTGAGTGAATCAGGGATTGCCATGGCATTATCTATTGTTCCAAGAAGCTGTGCATAATCTCTAGGCTGCACACACAATGTAATAAAAAGGGGGTTCTTTCCACGCCACTTGCTGTGCACCACGGGAATTAACCCCAAGATAATTCTATTCGCTCATGGACTTTATTGTTGCAATAATTATAAGTTTATGATATAAGGTTTTATGTAATGCTTCATGTCAAGCACCTCCCACTTCTGAATGATGCAATTAAATTGATTATTGCCAAATTTAATGGTACTGAATGTATCGACTTCAAAAGGATGACACTGCTGGGATTTGTACCTGAGCATTTCAGGCTGGCCCGATATCAGAAGCAAGTGCTTACCTTGTTGAGCTACCCATCCGGATGTTACTAGTGAGTTTCCGTGTGTAAAATGCATGTTTTAATTTCAATCCACTGGCACACACATGCATTGTGTGTCATGTTACATAGGATTTCTAACAGGTGTTAAGTGGGTTATTAAATGGTCTGCTGTGGTGTTGGGTCCTTACCTGCATCTTGGATCTTGCAGTCTTTTTTTCATTACCTTTGCTTCCAGGAGGCACCTTTTTTCACCCGGACTCAAACCCAGCACATAAAAACACCTTTGTAATGCGGAGCGCTGCACGGGTGCTAAGTGAGTTATTAAGTGGTCTGCTGAGGTTGTTGGTCCTTACCTGCATCGTGGATCTTGCAGTCTTTTTTTCATTACCTTTGCTTCGAGGAGGAGCCTTTTCACCCGGACTCAAATCCAGCACATGAAAACATCTTTGTAGCGCGGCACGCTGCGCGGGTGCTAAGTGGGTTATTAAGTGGTCGGCTGTGGTCCGCTGCGGGCAGCAGTGGATGGCATGACCTAATCCACTTTTGTTACAGTCCTGAAAACATGAAGGTGTAACTTCTCTCCTGGAAACCTTCTGCTCTTTCCATCATACATCTGCCACTGCAATTCCCAGTCAAGTAAATTTTCGCTGCAACCTCTTTGCCCACTTTTTGTATATTAAAGCTTACTACTGCCCCTTTCAACTACGAGTGGTGACTGCAGGGCTGGTCCCTTGGAGCCACGTGTTGACTACTTAGGCATACAAGACACTTGTTCTTGTATCTCACTTTTGTGTTGCCAGTGTCTTACTGCTGCGTCAATTACCTGGTAACCCAAACTCTAAGGCACATTCTGCCCTGTGATGTCCTTGTTCCTTACTCCGAATGGCAGAACAAATGACACGCAAGGCTACGCTTCGTAGTGTGCCTATAAATCTACCTGGCTGTTGAAAGCGAACTCAGCAAAAACGTCTGCGCTGAAGGCACACAGTTGAAATGCACAGCCAGATATCTCAGCTTCTTTGCTACCAAACGCCCCCCTTCAAGTTCGCCATTCATCTGAGCAAATGGACAATCCTCTCGACCAGTCTTTGTCTGGTACCATATATAATAACAACTCTCTCCTCAAACTGGTCGTCATTCTAATGAGGGCATCTTTGGGAGGCAAAACTCTTCTACCAGAGAAAAATTGTGACGATGACGTCATTGATATCAATTTATCAAATCCACCCGATTTAGCTCCCTTTGCATCTTCTTCTGGCTCGTCTGACAGCCAGGATTCTTCTTTTGAAAATCTGGAAATTATTTGAAACGCACCTCTGCAGTCGCTTTCCAGCAAACATATGAACAGCCTAAATGAAATTGCCTCAAAGATCAATCTATTTTTCCAGCGACAGTAGTGAAAGACCAAAAGGATACAAAATAAATCCTGATGCAAATTTTGGACTTGATTTCCGCTTTGTCTACTAAATACATAGCCCTCCCGGCTCACAAATACACTACTAAGAAAAAACAACAAAGAAGCTGTCGCAACTCCTTATTGTTACGGCCAAATGGAGAGGCAAATTCTGCTAATGGCGCCATTTCAAAATCATCTGCAAAATTGAAGAAATCCTCATTTGAAGACTGAGATTGCAAAGACGTTTGTTTTCCCGCTACTACGGATGCCCAGGCTTCAACAACAAATGACTTACATTGGGGTTTACATCCCTGCTACTCGGCCCCTTAAGGCGGGGGCGGCGTGGTCAGGGCAAAACAAACTGGCTTTCTTCTACCACGAAAAGATTCTTCCCCTCAATACACTCGAGTGGTAAATACCATCTCTGACGGTACTACAAGTCAAGTTTTCCTACATGGTCCACCCAAAAGAAACGGAAAAGGACTACCTACGGATCAAACACATCCTACTACTTGTCACATAAAGAAAGCAAATACTAATCCTCTTTGCACTGAGATGAAAAACACTCCTTGCTTGAACAAAGCAACTTCAACTTGTAGGACACCTATAAAAATTTCATCAGCCTACCAACATACCTAATCTGAACAAACAGGTGGCAACATTGGTCATTGAACTACCGATCATAGCCCCAAACGCCCTCAAAGATCTGGGTAAATGGATCATTCTTGAGGAAACAAACCCTACTGCTCTCAGCCCTTTTTTGAACAGATCCTATCTCCTCACCATTTTCCAACAGCTGCCATACTTTCATCTAATCCAGTCATCATATATTTCAAAAATCGAACTGCCTAAATGGAACAGTATTACTAATTGGACATTATTTGAATTTACATCGCCTTTGACAGTGGGCCTTTTGAAAATGCATGCCCACTTATTCACTCAATTTGGCCTCTCGTTAATAGCATGCAGAAAAATGTAGAAATCAAAATCAGTTGATAAGGCGGAAGCACCAAAACCCAATGCTCAGCATGATTTAAAGGTTTCTGAAAGAGAGGCTCTTAAAGCTCTTCAGTCACAAAGCACAAAAATCCTCACAAGCGTCTCTGAACTAGAATACTGGATGCCTGAGCAACCTGTAAACAGAGTAAATTGACCTACAACATCGCAAAAACTGCAAAAGTGGTTATCATGGAACACAAGGGGCTATCGCTCTTTTCTGGTTCATACAAGAGGAAAGTCCTTTTTCAAATACAACTGACTGTGGATAAGAAAGGTTTACATGCATGGATCAGTTTACAGGTGTAGGTTGTTGCGTTGACTTGCTTATTCATGTTTAAAGCTGAGTATAGAAGAAGCCCAAGGTTTTTACCTCTCTCACCACTTTAATATTCATGCCATCGATATTAAAAGATTGGAATTGAATGCTGAGTTTGTTAAGTTTGGCATGTGCACCTAGAAGCAGGAGCTCCGTCTTTTCATCATTCAGCCATAGGCCGCCAGATTGTCTAAGTCATCAAACAGTGGCTTGGTGAAAATGTTGTACATAGTAGGCGATACGCATGAGCCTTGCGGAACTCCACATGTTATGGGTGTCGGTTCTGCTGAGGCAGAAGATGAGTACACTCTCATCGACCTATTATTCAGAAACAATTGAATCCAGGCCGTTGCTTCAGGGGGGAAGTGGGCAGCTGTGGACAGGTGCTTACACAGTACTTTATGATCCACCAAAGCAAAGGCGGCAAACAGGTCTAGTAAGAGTAGGAGGGCCAGTTTACCATTATCCTTTAATTAGTCAATTTGGTTCTTCAGGTCGATCAAGACCATTTCTGTACCCTGCTTGGGTCTGAAGACAGACTACCTGAGTCCTAATAGATTATTGAACTCTAAGTATGACTGTACCTGGAGGTAGACAGACTTATCGATTATTTTTAGGCGGAAGGGGACTGTTGTAATAGGTCTATAGTTAGTCGGGATATTTAGGTGTAGTGTAGGTTTCTTTAGAAGTGGTCGGACCCAGGCGTCCTTAAGGTTACTGGGGACAGTGCATGTTTTGAATGAGGAGTTGATTGGAGTGGTGATGAATCGGGCTAAATCTCTCGCAGCCTCTTTAATTATAGAGGCCAGGCATATATCGCCCTGGTATCTACAGGGTTTAAGTGAGACTTGATGGTGAGATATGATGAAAGAATAGAGAAAAGACTGATCACCTGATAAAGTTTGTATTTATTGCTGAATTTACTGATAAGATTCTTTGTTTGAGGTCAGGTAGGGTAATGCTTTCATGCCACATTTTAGCTCATAGAATGAATTGTTTACTGTCAAGTTAAATTTAGGGCCCAATGTCATATCATCAGGTTCTTCGACTAAGGATCTACCAGGAGAATAGGAGTACAACTACTTACTATATAAGGATTTGTACGCGTATTAGTCCTTTTTTGGCTGAAAACCATTTGGCTACATTAGACAGAACCATTACGTGAGTCAGGATTGGTTATTTCCTAGAGCTACAGCAAAGCTAGTCTATAAACATCAGTCATGTCTGAAACAGCTACTACCAATTAGTGGTCTAGAACTCGTGATCAATGCCCTTTACAACGATAACAATCTGTATAATGACATTTGGGGTTGATCCTCCAAAAAGCAGTGGGACAACCAGAGTCAGTTGTGCGGCATCTAATCTACAGTGGGTGGTCAGTGGAGAAGATATGATGATTCAAGGTGTTGAATGCTTTGAGAGGTCTAGCTTAATCAGTAAAAATGCAATGACTTCATTCACTGCAGGCAAGAATTCATCAAATAAGCCTAATAAGGTGGTTACTGTACAGTGTCTTTGTCGATGTGCCCACTAAAGGGGCAATTGGCACTTGTTTTAATCCAAAAAGGACTGAAGCTGTTTCACCAATATTTTTCAATGATTTTTAAGATCACTGGAAAACTAGTGATTTGTCTGAAATTAGAAACATGGGTGGGATCAAAGGTGAAGGTTTTAGGTGTAGTGTGACATTTACCTATTTCAAAGGAAGTGAAGTGGCATGAATCCATGAGAAAAAACAAGACTATTGATCCTCATGATGAGATCTACAACTAAGGAGGCATGAGCTCTGAGTCAATCATGAACCGGTGAAAAAACCTCTAGGGAATCAAGCAAAATGCATGTGAGGGTCAGGTATACCGCAATGTGCAAATATCTTATGCACGCACACAACAGCTTCACCAAATCAACAAGGATTACCCAATCTGAACATTTGCAAAAATGGCAAAAATTTCGAAATTATTGTCAATTCATTAATGCAAGTACAACATGCGCTTCAATAGTGGTGTGCCAAAACAGAAGGAAACTTGGAAAAGTTGCAACTGTGGCTTCATTGCATGTACACATCACTAAAAACGAAAACTGATTTCATGCAGTGTAGGTACATGTGCAGTCACATAGACACAGCACAGTGCAGCGACACAACCTATATAGTTACATAACATCATAATCGCTGGGGAGTGCCTCCATGCAAACAGGATGTCAAGGGCATCAAAGGGAGACAAAAGTTGAAAAATGAGTCCTAGTTATTCAAGCTACAATCCCGATAGCCAAGAGTGCCAATTCTATGCTATGTTGGGCCAAACTCCAAACTCCAAACTCGACGAGTGTTCATTTATTCATGGTAGGTGCTCCATGACTTTTTCACAAATTATAGATTCCAAATTATCCTGAAATATAACACGTTGATCAATTTAATATTCGGATGTATCAAGAAAGGGGTGACCCGAAAAGGTTTCCGTCTTTCAAAATTGGCGCCTTACATAAAAAACGGTGTTTAGGATCTCCGAAATATGTGCGACCAACGTCCCAGTGCCAATCACTAAAGATAATATGTTGACCTATAGTCAGAATGGTCTCTTCCTACAAGCACAAACACATATATCTCGCCCTTTGTTTCCATGTGGCTGTTCTGTATATCAATCAGTTTCGAAGTCTACTACGTCTCCCATGATCCCTCACTATTCACTCTGATGGCTAGAACAGATGGGAGTTGTAAGCCAAAACCTCTGGATTGACAAAGGTGGCAGACTTGAGAGCATTCGGTTTCTTTGAAGGTGGTTACTGAACTCGTAAATATGCAATATTGACTTTCAATGTCAGAACTCATCAGCTAACGGGTTGAAGTTGGTCACTGTGCGCTCTGTGAACCCCAACTGTTAGAGACAGATAATATCTATGAAATCTATAATGTGATAGAAGCTTTATAATGATGAAAAATCAAACCAACCACACCAATATGATTCCTTTACATCTTGGTCCTTTATAGTAATTTTATTTGTACTTTTTAATCAGGTATCCCATTATCTTCTTTTACATTTTGTTTTAAACGAAGTTGTGCTTATTTTGATATCATTTAGGAAAGTATATGTTAATGTATTTTTTATTTGCTTAACATATGTCCTGGCATCTACTTTCTTGTATTTCGTAAATGCATTTTTTTCATTTCATTGAGTCATGTAATCAGCTATGGCAACGTCTGTGAAAAGTCTTTCATTTTATTTGGAACACGGCGTCCCAGTCCCAGAAGTAAAGACGTTACACATGTACAAGTCTGGCATCTGGAAACTCTTTGGGGACTTGCAAAGTTTGCCAAGAGAAAATGATATTCAAAACCATGTTGATAAAACAAAATAAAAGAATCAGTGAGCGCTACCATCAACTATAATTAGAAATGACGGTTTTGTGTCATACACAGGAAAACAATTAGAAACATTAAATATAAAATGAACGCGAGAAACAAATAACGTAAATACCATAATTGTAGATTTTGTAAAATAGAAACACAGACAACTGACTCCCCTTTTTCCAGCTTTGCTTGTTTTTCCCAAGTCACTCTGATTTTGTACATATTTATAAAGTAAACTAAAATCCCTACTGGCACTCATCATAATGATACGTACAAACGAATGGACTGTGTTGGATCAAAATGTCATGTTGTACCTCGAAATAAGGACACTGCGAAAGTTTCATCGGAAATATAACAATGTAAAGCCGCCGTGCCTTAAGGATGGGTGCTGAACTCAGGTGCCTTATTGTAAATGAGTGGTCAGCGACATGAGTGCATTATTTTGAAAATAAAGCCGGTTCTGGCATTTGAATAAGAACAGCATCAAATCAATTCGGGAAGAAGCATGAGCAGATTGGAACCAATTTAGTCATTTCAAAGAGAAACTGACGCATGAAGTGCTATTAGAAGTGCCCAGCGTGCTTTTCAGCTGGCAGGGCAAGTTGTACACTGTGAAAACAACCCCAACAAGTATGAACACAAGCAAGTACTCAGCAAAAGGTGGAGTGGCAAAGTTCTTAAACCACTCCAATGTGCCGAGCTTCCACACAAAACATGAATGTAGCCGCTGGTAATGACGAAGCAGGACATGCAATAGCAGCATGTGTCACCTACAGCATGGTAAAAGCTCCCTAGCACAGGTAACACATATGGAGACCAAAAAACCATGAAATATAAAAGAAATCTGCAGTACAACAAAACTAAAATGCCTGCAATGTCACCAGAGCACATCTCCAACACCTCTTTCTCCAAACAAAACCACCAAAGGGCACAAGTGCCAACTGTTAATGTCCCTAAAAGTAAAGTTATTTCCAAAAGCCGGCAAGTGGAAAAGAAGATGCAACCCACCCACATGGTGCCCCTGTGGAGATAAACTAGATGATACTGCTCGCATCACAGTATGACAACACACCTGCACATCCAGAGGCAATTATAGGCAATCGCATATGCAAACATGTGGCAATACCAGCACAGTAGCACGGTTCACAAAGGGATATGCAAGGCAATATTGCATCAACACTATCTTCTACAACCTAACAAAACTAGCAGCATCCATAGATGCAGTTCTCACAGTATTGTTTCGTGGATGGTGGTTTGTCTCTGTGGCAGGAAGAGATGAAGGAGTTGTGGAGGAGGAGCCCTGATGGCCGACGCTGATGCTGAAAAGAGGCCTGGCTTTAAGCATCAGCATAGCGGCAGCCTTAGAGGCAGTTCCCGCGGTATGTTCTTGTTGATGGTGGTTTGTCTCATGTGGCAGAAAGAGTTGAAGGAGTTGTGGAGGAGGAGCCCTGATGGCCGACGCTGATGCTGAAAAGAGGCCTGGCTTTAAGCATCAGCATAGCGGCAGCCATAGAGGCAGTTCCCGCGGCATGTTCTTGTTGATGGTGGTTTGTCTCTGTGGCAGGAAGAGATGAAGGAGTTGTGGAGGAGGAGCCCTGATGGCCGACGCTGATGCTGAAAAGAGGCCTGGCTTTAAGCATCAGCATAGCGGCAGCCATAGAGGCAGTTCCCGCGGTATGTTCTTGTTGATGGTGGTTTGTCTCATGTGGCAGAAAGAGTTGAAGGAGTTGTGGAGGAGGGGCTCTGCAAGCCGACGCCGACACTGAAAAGAGGCATGTCTGCAAGTGTCCACAGTAGAGACAGTTCCTGTAGTTGCTGGAGTTCTCGCAATTTCTGCAGTGCCACAGGTTATGCTCCCACCAAACAGTGACCGGTGAAGGACACAGCGACTTGAACCTTACCACGGAAAGGGCTTTGGTACGCTGTATGGCATGTAATGCTGAAGACCATGCCAGGTGAACAGGACATCTGGAACAGTGGACTTCTGAACCCCCCACTGGTGAAACTTTGGTAGCTGGCTGGGAGAAGTGGGCAGAGCATTATTTGGGCCAGGGAACCACTCTGTTATATGGTGATAGGAGCCCTGTGACAGGCTGACAATCAAGGGGCACCAGGAAAGAGAATTCACCATGTCAGATCAGCCTGAAAGCAGGACCAGTGAATCTGCAGCTGACAGTTAATTCTCTCCTCCTTAAGTGGTACTTAATTGCCACACAGTATCTGATCATTTGATTGTTGGAAGAAGCCAAAATGCATTACAATCTGAGGAGCAAAGAGGGAAATAGCCCTATGAATTCTACTAATATGAGCTATTTGACAAAATGAATGATAATATGGGTACTCAAACCAAAATAACACGTTTTTTTCCCCAACACAAAATATTATTCTACAGCCAGGTGGTCTTAGGGTACAACATACGTAAGGTTTGTGATCAAGGTGCAGCACATAATATTACCTCAGGAAACAAGATGCACGATAATCTTTCTTACAAAATACTACCTTGTTACACGCATGTAATCGCTTGGAAGAGCCAATATCTGCTTTAGGCGGTAGGGCATCCAACCTAAGTGCCTTGCTGTGTCTCATTATGGCAGCTAATAACTAAAGTAGGTCATCTCAGAGTAGTTTGGTGGAGGCAGAAGCAAGGAATAATTTGGTGCACCCGCCCCAGGGTGATGACAATTTTGACTTTCCATTTTCAACTGAGGGAGTTTCACTGGGCTCTACTTCTCCCCCCCCCTAAATTTGGTCCTTCAATCTATTGTGAGATTATACAATAATATAAATTATGAGGTCAAGGCACAGACTTATTCATTCATTGATACTGACGACCCATTTTACAGGAGCTAGTTATGTTGCTTCTAAACCATGGTACTGAGATAGTGACTCAACAAATTTTCCTGACTACTATCCTCGAGACCACGAAATATAACATGAAATACACGTTTCCTGAGATGACAATGGCTTCAAGAAAACCTGAAATGCTGGGGTGACTCCCTATACACCAACCATTTCCCCAAAGTAAATAATGTAAACTAAGACCCCTAAAGGATCACATTAAAAATGGGGCATCAATCATTCTCAACCACACCAGCCCTGCATGCTATAATGACGAAAAGGCCACCCAAAATATGATAGCATGAAATAGTGATGGTCTATTGTGTGTCCACACCAGCATGGGTCCTGGCCCGTGGTGTGCCTTTCCATAGTACTTGACATCAAAAGCGGTAAAATTGAATATCCTCAGGATAACCTGAAATGCCACTATTAGGTGTGTCATGGCTGCAGCCCTTTGTTCATCCACATGTACTAGGGAGTGGGTGATCTTCAGGTCCCATAGTTATTGAGAACATAGACATAATTTGCCCCCATAATTAGTGACCTGCCAACACCTCGAGGCAAAGAACACTTTCGGGAGCCTTAAAAGTGCTCCTTTGACCAACAGTCAATCAGCGCTTCAGTCCCTTTGTTTGATAAGCCTGTTCTTCCTTCTGGCCTGAAGCAGACACCACAGGAATAGATGGGCCATGAATATCATTGAGGTGGGGCGATCTGTGTTACAAGCAGGCATCCCAATGGCTTGGCACACTATTGTTTTGCAAATGTGCACTTTACAATGTCATAAAAACAACAACTGAAATTACATTTCCAAAGTGAAACATGCTTCTTAAACTTCAGTCCACCAGTTTGGTGTAAACTGAGTTTCATTTTTTTGTTCGACTACCCCCTGGCCCCACTAAATATCTTGTGAACTTTGCGCCCTTTCCTTTGAGTTTTATCACAGGGTATACTTCTAAAGATGTCTTTACTCATCAAAGTGCTCAAAAGAAAATAACTTCTAATATGCCGACAGCAGTTATTGAGAACATTAATAATGTGTTCAAGGGAGGCCACCAGGGGGCGCGCAGGTGATGGCAGCCTGAGCGTTGCTCTCCCACCGTACTCGGGCCGTTGAAAGGGATTGAGCCCCCCCGGACCCCACCGGCGGCAACACAGTGCTGGATCAGCTTCTGGACCCCCCGCAACCCTTTTGAGCGAAAGAGCGGACTCTGGGGGCATCGGGAAGCTGAAGAACGGACCTCACGGCCCAGAGCGATGGAGCGAAGAGAGGGCCTGGAGGGGTGATCCCTCGACCGCGGACCCGCAGCGTGGGCGTTGCCCGGCAAGGCGGGGGATTCCCATCGGAGTGCTGGGCCCATGCGGAGAGCCCTCCGCCCATCACCGCAGGAAGACACGGAGAACTGGGACATCGGTCCTGAAGCAGGAAGAGGAGGCGGACGAACAGAAGCGCCACGGATGGGGCTCCCGCAGCGGTAGAGCCTGGGTGTGTGTTCCACAAACCCTCCTCCCCTGGTGAAGACAGCTGGTGGCGACGGGACGAGCCTGGGGCCGGAGATGAGGCGACGCCCGGTTAGGAGAGGGTGGACCCCCCTCCTGTGAAAGGCCCACAAGCCCGTGCCCGAGGAAGAGACAGACGACGGTGATAGAAGTCGAGGACCCCTCTCCAGAGAAATTATCTGGCACTCACTCCTGGTAGGTGGAGGCCCCTGCGTTAGGCCGCAGGGCGTGTGCCCGCCTGCAGTCCCCCAGGACTTTACAGGACCCGGGTGTGAGGCCCCCACACAGTTCTGGTGGGGCGTGTGCCCGCCTAAAGGTCTCCTCCCGCTGTGTGAACCCATCCAGTAGGCCCCGGGGGGCAATCCCCTCGCCCCGGAGCCAGTGGGGAACAGCGAAGCAGGAACGGGTAATGCCTGTATGAACTGGCGGGAGACCCTGCAAACCTTTCGCTACGAGGGGGCTGGTGACAAAAACGAGAACCCCACAAACCACGGGAGCATGGCCCATTCGGAAGCCCCGACGCACTCCGCAGCAGCTATGGAGAGAGGATTCGCATCCATACTCCAGGAGATGCAGGATATGCGATCAGACATTGCGCAGAAACTGGAAAAAATGGACAACAGGCTGGACAAGGTGGAGGACAGGCTCTTGCAAGTGGAGACCTATCAGTCGTCTTCAGCTATGCAGGAGGTGCAAATGGAGATGCGGCTGGCGGCCCTGGAAAAGAGAGACGAGGAAAGAGCCAGGCAAATGGACGACTACGAAAATAGGGAAAGGAGGAACAATCTCAGATTTTTTGGGGTTCCCGAAGTGGAGGGAGAAATGGAGAGAGACTTAACCCGTGTGGTGCGAGACATAATCACCCTCCTATTCGCTGAGGAGATGACCATGGAGCTGACATTTGATCGTGTGCACAGAGCGGGCGGTAGGGCAGGAGGCCCCCCGCTCGATCCTTGCGCGATTTCAGTATTATACGGACAAGGCAAAGGTCCTGGAGGAGGTTAGGAAAGCGGGGGTGGTGATCTACAACAACGCAGAGATCTCAATATTTCAAGACCTATCTGCCTACATCTTGGCGAAGCGGAGAATGTGCCGCCCCCTCGCGCAACTGTTGAAGGACAAAGGGGTGCGCTACAGATGGCGGTACCCATTCTCCCTGACTTTTGAATACATGGGCCAACGGACATCGTTAATCACAGAAGAGGATATAAAAGGGGCCATTCAGGATTACGTGACGAGTCTACCCCCAGAAGAGGCCCGGTGGGCCCGGCAGCGATCGGGGAGGGGACCTTGGACCATCCTGGGTCCAGGAGGAGGAAAACCGGCTCGAGAAAATACAGGAAGCTAAACACACCACCGCCTGGGAGGGAGGGGGTGTGCAATGACTCAGAGGACTGAGGATCGGGGTGACCCGTCCGCTTGAGGGACGTGACCCGACGCAATGATGGTCCGAATGAACAAGGATTCCCCCAGGACAGCAAGTAAGATGGAGGTGACAGTGGGGAAGAAACAGAGGGGGGGCTCATAACAAAGAGCTTGGATGTGAATGCCCGGTCGGGAAGGGCAGTCTGGTGGTCCGGCCTAATGCCAGGTATGGCGGAACTAATTGGCTGGACGCTGGGGAGGCAGGAGGGGGTGACAAAGTTAGTTGGGGGTTTCTGGTTGGCAGAGGGGTTCGGGGACAAGTTGGGGAAAGGTTCAAATATTGTCCTACCAATGAGACTAAGGGAGCGAAAAGGGTATAGTGATGCTAGGCAGGTGCCCAACAGATCTGGCAACTTGATTATGGCTGACTGCCAACCGGCCCTGGGAGTGGGCACCCTGAATGTGTGGGGCTTGAACACCCCCACCAAGAGGTCCCTGGTTTGCCGAGAATTCAGGAGGGCTAAGCTGGACCTGTTGTTTTTGCAAGAAACACACTGGGCACGGGGGAAGGAACCCAAAATGAGAGGGGGGCATAGGGGAGCTTTTCCATGCATCCCACAAGGGGAAGAAAAGAGGGGTGGCCATCCTGGTTGCCAGGGACGTCCGATTCACTAGCGAAGCCACCCTACAGGACCCTGAGGGCCGTTTTCTATTGGTTAGGGGCACCTTACAAGGATCCCCCCTGACCCTGGCTGTGGTGTACGGTCCAAATGATGGCCAAGCCCAATTCTGGGAGGGAGTAAAGGAGAAGCTCAAGCTATTTGTACGGAGCATGTTGGTAGTAGGGGGAGATTTCAATATGGTGCTGGACCCATCTTTGGTTAGGAAGCGGGTGGGCCCCCAGAACCCCAGACCCGCGGATGAGTCCACATCGCGCACCTTCCGGAGGGTGAATGAAGAGCTGGGCCTGGTAGACTCAATTCCAACCCCCAGAACAGGAATCCCCTCTTTTTCATACTACTCGGCCATCCATGCCTCGTTTTCAAGGATAGACTATATTTTGGTGGACGCAACCCTTGCCCGTATGTGGCAGGCTACAGGGTCGATCCCGTACCCTGGTCGGACCATGATATGGTGGGGGTTACAATATCAGGGGGATGGCGGAAAGAACGCAGAGGCCGTTGGAAATGCAACAACGCCCTACTAAAGGACGAGGTCCACGCCCAAGAGATTGTAGACGCCATAACAGATTTTTTTGAACTAAACGAAAATGGGGAAGTGGGCACACACATGCTCTGGGACGCCTTTAAGGCGACTCTACAGGATGTTCTTATCCAAAAGGGTGCATCGGCAAAAAGGGTGAGAGAGGCTCAGGAGAAGACCCTCCTGGAAAAAATTGCCCGACTCCAGCCTGGGGGCTTCCCGGACCGAGAGCCGGAATCCGACCGTGTGGCCACCCTGGAGGATTACAGGCTCCATCTGAAGGACTTACTCCTCCACAAAACGGAGAGAAGTCTTCAGATGGTCAAGCAAAAGTACTATGAGAAAGGGGACAAAGCGGACAGGATCCTGGCCTGGAAGCTGAGGGAGGTCCAGAGGAGCAAAATGGTGAAGGAAGTGAGGGACGCCCAGGCAACTCTGGGTTGCGAGTCTTCCCACATTGGAGAAGCCTTTCGCCGATATTATGAGACACTGTACTCATCCGAATATGATGGGGGATCTGCTCCGATAGAAGATTTCTTGAACTCAATCCCACTCCCTGCCTTGTCTAGGGAGATGTCCGAGGGTCTGGAAGGGCCAGTGACCGAGGAAGAGGTAGACAAGGCGATAAGCGGGATGAAAGTGGGAACCACCCCTGGGGATGACAGGTTTTCCGTTTATTTTTACAAAAGATTCCGATCCGCTTTAATCCCCTACCTAGTGAGAGTCATCAACTCTGTGCTAGAGGGGGAAACTCTCCCCGATTCCATGATGGGGGCTATCATCGCGGTGTTACCCAAGGAGGGGAGGGACCTTGCAGAGTGTGCATTTTACCGCCCCATATCACTGCTAAACATTGACGTTAAGAATCTGGCCAAGGTAGTGGGGAGGCGCATAGAGGGTATCTTGCCAAAGTTAGTCCATGGGGATCAGGTGGGCTTCATCAGGGGAAGGCAGGGTTCGGACAACATATGTAAGACCATAGACCTATTGCACTTCGCGCAACGGTCGGAGCTCAACGCAAGGGTCCTCTCCTTAGATTCAGAGAAAGCATTTGACAGGGTCGAATGGCGGCACATGGATCTCCTCCTGAGGAAGATGGGTTTCGGGACCCACATCATGAGCTGGGTAACGGCACTTTACAGAGCTCCCACTGCAAGGGTCCAAGTGAATGGGGAGTTGACCGATGCCTTCCCCCTCTCTCGAGGGACAAGACAGGGGTGTCCCCTCTCCCCCCTGATATACGTCCTCACGATAGAAGCTCTGGCCAGAGCAATCAGATCACATCCAGGAATTAAGGGGATCAGCAGGGGGGAGGTGGAATTTAAACTCTCCCTATTTGCAGATGGCATCCTGGTTTACCTGGAAGACCCTAGCTCCTCACTCCCCCCTCTATTGAACCTGGTGACCGAGTTTGGATGCTTCTCGGGCCTGAAAGTCAATGCCTCGAAATCAGTCCTGCTCCCTATGAGACTCCGGGACCCGGTGCTAGACCCCTTAGACAGGCTTCACAGGATCGAAATGGGGAAGGCCGAAATACGATATCTGGGGGTTCTCCTCACACGGGACCTAACTAAACTAGCGACTGCGAACTACGACCCCATAATATCAGGGATCACATCAGATCTGAGGAGGTGGGGCGGGATGATCCTCTCCTGGCATGGCAGGATGACGGCGGTTAAAATGAACATACTGCCACGGCTTCTATACCTTTTTACAGCCCTTCCGACCAATGTCCCAGAGCAGGCTTTCAGGGCTCTCCGGAATGCTATCCAGGACTTTATATGGCCGGGAAAAACCCCGAGAACCAGGAAGACCACACTGACGTTGCCAAGGGAGGAGGGAGGGTTTGGGTTGCCGGACTTCCATTTGTACTTCCGTGCCGCCCAGCTCCGAGTGCTATTGGAACACATGAAGGAAGGAATGGGGACGTACTGGTCATACCTGGAGGATATGGACACTCACCCCCTGAAGATCCTCAACCTTGTGTGGGCTCCACAAAGAACAATCCCGAGTCATTTGAAAACCTTCCCGACCTTGGGGGTTCTCTGGGACATTTGGAAGGAAGGGCCTCAGACAGCGTTCCTCACTACATGGCCGTCCCCGATGACCTCCCTCTGGGGCCACCCTCTCAACCTGGGTAATAAGGGGTTTAGGTCATCCCAAACCTGGTCAGATAAGGGATTGGAGTGGGCAGGGCAGATGTTCAGGGAGGGTGAATTCCTGCCTTATGAGGAACTAAGGGACGCGCTCGGCCAGGGATCCCTAACCATCTTTGAATACCTCTGCTTAAAGGGCATTCTATGTGATCAGTCATGGGGCCCTAATCTGAGTAGACAGCTAACCCCCTTTGAGAAGTTCATACATACGGCGACCTCGAGGAAGGGGGTGGTATCTTCCATGTATAAAATCCTCAATACGTACGACCTCCAGGGAAGGAGAAACTTTTGCAAGTTCTGGAATGACCTGGTGGGACAGGAGATTTCAGAGGACTCCTGGTCCAGAATATTCAAAATAGCCTTCCATGGGAATCTATTTACCGCCGATATGGAACACAACTTTAAGCTACTGCAGGGGTGGCATAGGGACCAGGTGAAATTATCTAAGATGTTCCCAGCGGTGTCCCCGTTGTGCCCGAGGGGATGTGGTCAAGCAGGCTCCAGGAGCCATATGTGGTGGCACTGTCCGAAGGCTCAAGTGTACTGGGGGTCAGTGAGGGACTGGATGGCGGAAGTGATAGAGGAACACTTACCTCTAAACCCCCTGACGATGCTACTGGGCCTCCCCCCGGAGGAAATGGAAGTACACCAATACCCAAAGATGTGGGAGACAATGCTGCGGGTGGGTAGAGTAGCCCTCGCACAAAAATGGAAAAGCCTAGAGCCCCCTTCTAAGGAAGATTGGATGAAAAAAGTAAAAAACATGTTTGTGATGGACAAACTGACTGCCATGGTGAACAATGACATAGGCTCATTCCTCAAGAACTGGTACGGAGTACAACAATCCTGGGGATGGGAGGTCCATTGAATCCTGGGCGGGGAGCTCGGTCCCAACGGGGCAAACCAGACTGAGAGCTGTGCAAAAAAAGACAGGGAGGCCCGGTACCCGGGGCAAGGCGGCTTCAGGCCTGTCGGAGTCATGGGCACTTGCTGCATCACACCCGAAGAGAGGGAGAGCACAATAAAAGTCTCCCGGAACAACAGCCTTGGTTTGGACATGGGGTCGGGGGGTGGGTACAAGTTGGGGTGGTGGGTTAGGGGGGAGGAGGGGGTTTGGGGAATGTTTAAACACTGTTTTGTAAACCTGAATAAAAATTGAAGTTTAAAAAAAAAAATAATAATAATGTGTTCAAGAGTTACAACCTTTGATTTTCAATATGGGGGCAGACATTTCCCCACCACTGCCCTGAATATGAGCAAGCAATCAGTCCAACGCACCACTGGCCAAACAGTGCCTTCTACAGCACCTATTTTTATTTTTATAAGGGATTTAAAAGATGCATAAGATTTACAGCCAGCTTCAAACATATAACATCCCAGCAACAATCACTGAACCTGCTGAGATACCTTTGTAGCTTTCAAATGTATGACGTCTCACTCTACCTTAAGTACAGTACATGGTAGGGGTGTACTGAATAGCATATTTAGCATTCGGCCGAATACCAAAATAGTTTTGGCAACTACTTGGCCGAGCCAAACATGAAGCCGAATTATTGTCTTATTTAATCAATCATGTTCAACCTTAAAAAATGCACTTAAAAAAAATGAAAGCACTGTTTTAAATGTCTTCGCATATTTAATTCATTTCTTTGCATTTTAATCAACGTCCCACCCTTGTGCACAAGCCAAAAAAGAATGAACAAAGAAAGTAGGTAGCAAATGTTTGGAAGGATACTGAGTTTGTAAACCAGTGCCACTCAACGTGCCATGCTTCACAAATGGAAAGTGCTAGGCTGCAATGAGCAAAATTAATGCTACATTTAACAACTGCTGGTGCATATCACACACATTGTATAATCTTTTGTAAGTTGCAAGGTAGCTGTGAAAGTGAATTTTCGAACCTTCATTGCCGTTCACACAGAAATGCATAAATGGTTTCTGTCAATCATGCAGGACATAACTCAATGACACGTGATTTAAAGAGACCACACACTTCCCCATATGGCAAACATAGGAGAGGACTCTCCCAGTGATGGTGGTAGGGTTGGAATAGAGGGTATTTATTTACTTATTTATTGGGTATTTGTTAGGCGCCTATACAACGGAATTGTGTTTCGAGGTGCCACGTGACTAAGTGGGGAGGGAACAGGGGAGTAAATAACAGTGGCAAAACAGTCAATATACAATTGTGGTCCTACTAGGCCTTGTGACATTCTGACGTGTGAGTGCAGTGAAAAGAATGCGGGGGATTGGGAGGGGATTTGTAGGGGAGGAGGGAGCAGGGTATGGCCAAGTGCTTGTGGGTGCCTGGGAGGGAAATGCCAAGGCGAGCCAGGGAGGAGGCCACTGGCTAAGTGCTAGGGTGGAGTAATCCCATGGTTGGGATGCACTGCTGCCAGAGATGGGGCCTGTAAGGGCAGTGCTGAGGGTTTGGGGGATGCTGGTGTCAACTGGGTAGAGGGCCTGGTAAACTGTAAGATTCATGAAGGACCAGGCCGCCAGACTTAGCAGCAGTGGCGTGATTAGCAAGGAAGGGAAAGAGTTTTGAGAACTTTCTAGAATTTAAGGAGATCCGGCTCAAATCTGAGAGGGGCAAGGAGGCTGTTTCAAAGAAAGGCACCTGCCAAGGAGAGAGACCTTTCCCCCGCTCTTCGCTTGTAGAAGCATTTGAAAGATAGAGATTTGGAGTTAGAGGAGCGGAGCGCTCGAGCAGGGAGGTGCTTATGGAGGGACAGTTGGAGATAGCGTGGTCCCAGGCCCCAGAAAGTCTTGTGGATGATGCAGAAGGGCTTGAATTTGATCCTTGCTGCCACCGGGAGCCAGTGGAGAGATAGGGGTGGAGAGATACAGTTACTGGGCTTGAGGCCAAGGATAAGTCTTGCAGCCTTATTCTGGATTAGCTGAAGGGGGTGTAGAGAGGAAATGGGAGATTGAGGAAGAGGCTGTTGCAGTAGTCCAGCCTAGAGAGGACCAGAGCCTTGGAGACATTGAGCTTCTGAGGAAAGGTGAAGAAAAGGATAATGCCTCTAAGGTGGTGAAGCTGGAAGTGGGCCTTCTTGGCAAGGTCCAAGATGTGAGGGGGGAAGGAGAGAGCCGAGTCAAAGGTGACCCCAAGGTTTGTGGCATCACAGGATGGGGCTGGGGGTAGAGGGCTGACGGAGGGTGGCCAGAGGGAAGGAGGGAAACACGGAGGATCTCCATTTTACTGGCATTAAGACAGAGGTCATTAGCTGCATACCATGCCTGGATGGCGGTCAGACAATCGGGGATGAGAGAGGAGGAGGTGGTGGAGGGAAGTTTAAAGGAAAGCTCTATGTCATCAGCATAACACTGGAAATGAGGAGAGAAGGAGGAGATCAGGTGAGCAAGAGGGGCGAGACAGATGTTGAAGGGCCACAGCGAAAGGATAGAGCTCTGGGGGATGCTGCAGGTAGAGAGTGAGGTGGTGGAGGAGAAAGGGCCCAGTTGCAGCTGGGAAGGACAGTAGTGAAGCAAGCGGTCAGCCAATCCAGTGCCTGATCCATGATGCATGGGTGTTGCAGAGCCATTTTATGAGGATAGAGTGGTTGACCGTATCAAAGGCAGAGGAGATATCAAAGAGAATGAGAACAGCGGGAGAGTTAGAGTCATGATTTGCAAGCATGTCTTCACGGGTGTTCAGGAGAGCCGTTTCCATGCCTCTGAATGCTGGGAATCCAGACTGATGGTCATGGAGGCAACAAACAAGTACAGTGTGAAGGAATAGTTGGGGGAGGACAAACTTCTCCAAGAGTTTACCCAGGAAGGGGGTAATGGAGATAGGGGGATAGTTAGTCGGACAGGAGGGGTCAGCAGATGCCTTTTTAAAGTAGAGGGTGCATAAGGGAGTGCTTGAGGGAAACAGGGAACGAGCCAGTGGCAAGGGAGTGGTTGCAGAAATCATCAAGATCCGGAGTGCAAAAGGAGATGTTTCCTTAATGGTTCTAGAAGAGCAAGGTTGCACCTGTTGGGATGAGACCTTCATAGATTGGATAACTTTAGAGACCTCATAAGGTGTTGTGGGTAGGAGGAAGGAAAATGTGGGGGTCAGGTGGAGGGGAGCCAATGAACGCTGGCAGGCTAGATCGGGATTGGAGGTGGAGGTGGAGGAGAGAGAGGACAGGATGTCCAGAGTTTTAGATGAGAAGTGGGTGGCCAGAGTGGTGCAGAGAGTTTTGAGGCAAGGAAAGAGGTGGAGACTGCGGATGGAGTGGTCATTTCCTTGCTGATTTTGAAAAGTTCAGCATTGTTGTTGGTAGCTCCAGAGATACAGGCTTGGATGTGGGCCCACTTCCGTTCAGCAAGTTTGCACTTTCGTTTCAGGGCTGCTAGTTCGGAGTCATACAAGCTGTTGCACTTGGAGGCAGGTTTCAGGCAGATCCTCATGACAGGGGCAAGGATGTCCTGGGTGTTGGAAATGGAGAGGTGAAGGTTAGCAAGGACAGACTAAGAGGGGGAGTCAGAAGCAGGCGGCGGAAGGGGGGATGAAGGTGGGTGCAAGAGCAGCAACTGACACTCCCTTCATCGGTCGAATGACAGCAAAGGAGACTGGCAGTGCAGGTGGAGGCTCAGACAGAGGGCAAAGGAGCTCCAGGTGGGAGGAGAAGACCAGGGAGGAGTGGTCAGACCTGTAATGGAGGGGGGTGACCAGGTTAAAGATAGGGGTATCTCCAGAGATGAAGGCATCCAGAGTGTGTCCGGCTGAGTGGGTTGGATCGGAAAGGAAGAAGAGTGAGAGAGAGGGAATCTCAGAGGTCACAGAACTGTGAGGTGGCTGATTCGGGAGAACCAAGGTGGATATTGAAATCCAAGAGGAGGATGAGTTTGGAAGAAGGAGTCAAGAGGGAGGAGTTCATGTCAGCCCATTCATATAGGAAGGGAGGGATAGAGGTGGCGGCCTGTAAATGGTAGCGAAGGTGAGTGAGAGAGCAGGAGAGAACGTGCAGATGAGGCATTTGAAAGTGGAATAGGCTTAAGTATGATAGAGGAAGGGATCCACTCAGGGAAAATTAGTGCCACTCCACCTCTGGGTCGGTTGGGCCTGGGTTTGGAGAGGATTTTGTACCCCTCTGGGAGGAGAGTGTCAAAAGCAGTGACAGAGCTGTCATTGAACCATGTCTCTGTAAGGGCGAGGATGTTGAGGTCAAAGTCTTCAAGGAGGAGACAGATGTCAGAGGAGTGTTTGACAGCAGAGCGAGGGTTCAGAATGACTAAGTGAAGCTGATTGCCACCTTTGAACATTTTCCGAGGAGGGGTACAGGGATATGGTACTCCTGTCGGTTGAGGTGGACAGGTGAAAGGAAAGGAGGAGTGGCAAGAAAAGGGAGGACATTTATGAGAGAGGGCAGGAGCTGATCGAGGAGAAGAGTAGGTTCAGAACCTTGGGCCATGATAGTGCCATTGTGGTATATATTATTGGAAGATATTAATGATGCAACTAGAGGATGAGAAGTATGCCAAGAGTACTTCCTATCTAGTGCCACCATTAATGGGTCAGGAGGAGAAAGGGGTGAGAGGAGAGACCAGATGAGGGGTCCATAGTTCAGGAGAGTGGGCAGAAAAAGGATGTCTGTCATAGTCTGCCTGGAAGTAGCATTGACATGGGTATCAGCAATAGGTAGGCCTGGGTTAAAGGTCAGGGGAGATTTTATAAGCTTTATATCATCCAGAATTGGTGAGAGAGATATGATAGGTGATAGAGTAGCAGTTGGAATGGAAAGGGGAGATAGAGAGTGCCATGGCAGTAGCATGGGAGTAGTGAAGTAGAGAGAAAGACAGGCAGGGGAACTACACAATTCACAAATAACTCACCAGGCAGCCTTGCAGATAGGCAGGTGCAGATGAGGAGCTGTGCAGTGGACGACAGACTATGCACAGGTTAAAAAACACACCTAAATTCGAACTTCAAGCAAAGCACCAAAAAGCAGCAAAGTTGGTAAATGCGCAGATTTAAAAACACACCTAAAAACAATCAATGTATGGGTTTGAAGCACAGCAAGATACACATTTCAGGTGGTGCAGAGATGACAGTAGAGAAACTATGTTAGTTCGAGTCAGTAGTCAGAGAATAAATGGCAATTTCTAGTTAAAGATAGAGGGGAAGGGAGGTATGAAGATTACACGCTGGAGTGTAAAAGGAGAGAAAGACAGCCACCTGGCAGTTAATATGAGGTGGACCAATGAGCAACCAAGGGCCCAGGGGAGGGATATGATCCAGTGGCCACAAGACTTGAATAAATGAGTCACAAGGAGGAGCATGGCGATCAGGGGAGCTTACCAGTGCAGGGAGAATGCAGTTATTTAAAGGTCAATGATTGCTGCATCACTGACAGTTTGTTCTTGGAGGAGCATGGCCTGGGGACAAGTCAAGGGAGCAGCGGCATGGAAACAGTCTCCCTCCAGCCTCTGGACAGGGCCTGACAGGCACCTTATGAGAGGGACTTGGTGAGGGGGCTGGCCTAAAGATGCCGGCTCCTTTGATTGGTCCTAAAGATGCAGGCTGGGCCAATAAGTGCTGAGGTTGTGAGGGTAGGACAGGCACTCCAGTGCCTGTAGTTGCGGCAGCGGCCTTGATTGAAAACTTAAACTGGATCCGATTTTGTAGCAGCACCACTGTGCTTTGTTGAAAAGTGCGTGCAAAATACACCGATCAGCAGTGAGGCACTGCAATAGGCATATCAGAGCATATCAGGCATTATGATTTAATTTTCAATTGTATAGTGTGCTTGACGCTCCGTTTGAATCAATGATGCTGTAATGACCCACAAATCCCTTCAAGGCTTACCTTGCATGATGGATGAACAAAACGCTCCTCGTGAGTCTCATCAGGATGGTGTGTGTCCCACTGCTGGTTCCTCTGGTCTGGAGTGCTGAATAGAGGCAGGGAAGGCCAGACAGGGGCCCAAGGAGAGGGCCTTGGTGAGGGGGCAGGCTTTTGCCTGCTGGCTCCCTTGATTGGTCCTAAAGATGCAGGCTGGGCCAATCATTGCTGAGAGGGTAGGCCAGGCACTCCAGTACCTGTAGTTGCGGCGGTGGCCATGATTGAAAAGTTAAACTGGATCAGATTTTGTAGCAAAACAACTGTGCTTTGTGGAGAAGTGCATGCAAAATACACTGATCAGCAGCGAGGCACTGCAATAGGCGGATTGGAGCATATCAGGCATTTTGATTCAATTTTCAATTGTATAGAGCGCTTGATGCTCCCTTCGAATCAATGGCTCTGCAATGACCCACAAAGCCCTTCAGGGCATACCTTGCATGATGGATGAATGAAACACTCCTTGTGAGCCTTGTGGGGATGGTGTGTGGACCACTGCTGGTTCCTCTGGTCTGAAGTGGTCACATGTAGGAAAGTCTGACATTTGGCTTAATCTTCCCAAACTCTGCAAGTTCTAAGAAGTCACTTGCCTTTCATTCAATTCCATAAAATCTTAATTGACATCCACTTACCTGTAAAGGCAGCCTGGGAGAACCCCTGCATAACACAGAGGATCAGGATCCAGAGAAACTGGACTCAATAACAGAAATAGACAATGTGAAAGGCAAAACCCAGCTTTATTAACATTAAAAAAAAGGAGGGACAGCACACAAGCATCAAAATCTCGACTCTCTCAGTGTGCTTATAAAAAAATGCCTTTATGTCAATCCTTCATCATACTTAGCATCACACTGTACCAAAACCTGCAGGGTGGCGGGATTGGTTATTAGGGACAACTGCATACACATCCTATATGGATTAAACCTCTGGTTGGGTAACAACAATCTACTGGCTCCTCCAAAGACTACCTGTAAATTGATAAAAGTAAAAAGACACCACTTCTACTATATATTATTGGTTATGATATGATATAATATTTTATTTATATCGCGCTCAAACACAGGTGTTCCAGAGCGCGACCAGGCAAAGGAAGGGAAACAGTGGAGAACAAACACAACGATCTTACTAGGCCCAGTGACATTGAGTCTAATACGTACTGGGTGGCTTAACATTGGAGGTTTTGATTGGTTGGCTTTCTACGGACCAACCATGGACAACTGACACATCGTCAAGACATGAGCCAGACATGAGTAGGGGGGAGAGAGGTCCATGGACTGCTTTCTTTTCATATAAAGAAGATACCATCCCTTATTCCTAGGCCATGAGTTAGCCTGGTATGGTGTCTCGTGTCTAAGAATATGTGTGAGGACTGAGGGAGGTGTCCTATCTGTGTTTGTTGCTAATGAATAGACAGTGTTCTTCAATTATCGGTCACGTGTGATGAGACCGTGTTTGGAATTATTTGACTGAATTAACTGGGATTTTAGCTAATTTTAGTGCAAGTGTTATGGTTTTCTCTTATCACTGGGGACACTCATGATCCATTCGCCATGGAGTCTTTGGGCTTTTAATTATTCTGCACCTGGCTTACAGAGGCTGGTTGTTCTTCTAATTAATCTAACAATATATGGCTAGCATCTTGGGAATTGTTATCTCATTCTCTCTCTGAGATGTTTGGACCCTCCTTAATTTCTCTGTGACCTTCGCTCTATCTAACGTCTACTGCCTGAGCTCTGCACAGAGCTGTATTTCTGTAAATTCAGCATTTTGAGTTCTCCTGAAGCCTTGAGGCCTTTCATTAACTTAGAAGTGTGCTGTGGCTTCCATTTTGGAAAAGATGGCTTCCCATTACTGTTGCGTTTCTATGTTAGTGAGCTATATTCGCAGGATTTGGGTTGTTTGCCCATAACGGAAAAGTTTGCGGCCGGAAAGACTGTAGCTAACTTGATCGTCACGGTCAAACAACCCATACATTAGGAATAAACTCCCTCCCACCCCACACTTACCTGTTTGTGGCACAACTCGTTGGGTGCTGCTGCTGACTCCCCTGCCTCCCTGCGACACAGGTTCTCTGCACTTAGGTGCTTGGGAACCAGCATCGCAGGGTACTTTTTTAAAAAAAATCTTTATTATTGGGATGCGGGGGACACCCCTGCAACCCCCATTCCGATTATAGCAAACAAGGGGAGCAGGGGACACCCCCACAAACCCTGTTCCCCTTGTTTGCTATAATCGGAATGGGGGTTGCAGGGGTGTCCCCCGCATCCCAATAATAAAGATTTTTTTTTTCGGTTAAATATGCCACTCAGTCTTTTAATTTTGGTCTTTTTGGGTATTTCCATATTCACATGTTGTTCATGTTGCATTCAGTTTATACATTGCTTATGTTAGTATTCTTCAGTAATTATGGATGCCATGTTAATATTCTATGTGTATTCATGCATATTTTACCTAGTGTGCTGATTCTTCACAGTGAATGCATATTTGCTTCATGTGTAATGCATGCACATGTAATGTCGCAACGTTAGCTTGGTTTTACTTGTGCCATCTTCAGCTCATAGTGTGTTCATCTCCTGTTGTACCTGCCGAGGATGGTATTACCCAAATTGACCGTTTACAATTGACCTTTTGTCCTACTTGACCTTCTGCACAATTGACCTTTATATTATTTTAGTTATTTTATATATGCAGTGGGTTGGTTTTGGATTATAAATAATATAGGGGATTGAGTTAAGGGTTGCCAGGGGGTTTTGGATTGGGGGGTTCCCCCACGCATATATGTCCTAATTGACCTTTTAAATTATGTAAATTCTCCCAAGGTCAATTGTGAAAAGGTCAATTAGTATACAACCACTAGGATATGGGCAGCATGGTTGTCTTAGCGAGTAATGCTTCTCACCTGTGCTGTATTGGGGTGGGGGAGGGGCAGTAGCCATAGATTATGTGTTCCTATGTCTCTCAACATACCACACTTTCTTCCATCCACACGAGAAAATGCAAAGCTCTATTCTATGGCTTTTTCTATGTGTCTTACTCTTCAACTCTCAATCCCACAACACCGGCAGATACAATGCTCTATTTCACTCTGTCCTCTCACACGTTTCCCATAGGGACAAACGTTGTTCGAGAGATTTTCAATAGGCAGGTTCTCCCAAGATGCCAATATGGGTTGGGAAATATCAGCCCCATTTTGCACTGCCTGGCATGTATCAGACTCACTCCCAGTCCTTATCGACCCACATCTTAGGAAATATTCTGATTTCCAAACATCACTCCTACCAATTCACAAAATGAGCATAACTCTTTGACTATTTCCCATACACCGGAGACCTCACACCTAGCTCTCTATACTTCCTATAGTAGACCGACCCATAGCGAATCCGGAGAGATTTCACATCAGAGGCATCCGATACAGGGGCATGTCACTCTGACTGATATACAACTGACTACCTTAGGCCTACTAGTTTCCACTACCAGTTACTAATTCAGGGTTCTCCATGGCATTTCCAGAGGAACAACCAATGCTCACTGTTTACTCATCATTAGCACCCTTCTCCAATATACAAACATACACATCTTGGTGTTCTATTTAATCAGAATGCTTTCAAACAACAATTAATCAATTCCCTTTTGCAGTCTGCACTCCATATTTACCTCTCTGAATTGTTTTATTGCTTTCAAATGAGAAAACAAAGTATTTGGGTGGACCGATTAACAAGAAATTAGCCGACCATAGCCGAATAGCTATTATTCAGCTGGAATTCAGTTCAATACTTACTCAAAGTCAAATTGCGCTACACCCCTTGCTCATACATACATCATGACTTTAAAACCAGTAGTGTTTCATCTCCAGCATCCCTGACCCTGCACACAGAAAAAAGGTCTCCCAGTGACATGTATTTACTCTAGAAAACTGTCCCGCTCTCCCCTACTGACACACACCTACAAACATTTAAGGGAAGTCTGGCAGTAGAAGGGGCTGGCAAACAATTCATTGCCGCACAGGCGGGATGTATGGAATATCCCTACAACCTGCAATGGAAATAAAATATGTTTAGTACAGCAAAGGGCACAGAAGAGGAACATAAACTGCAAGTGACACCAAAACCTGCACCTTACCCTTCTTGCCATCTTTCTGCCTCTTCTCCCGCTGACCTCAAACCCCTCACGCACTTCTATTGCAATTTTATTATTTATCAACCTTTTTGTTTCTCTATGCAGCTGACCAACCTGCACCCAAGAATTAGCCCCCAAAATGTTTGCACCTTAATAATGCCAGAGTATGTTTTTCTTCTGTCGGGAACATCAGTATTACAGGTGAGTTAGACAAGCCCAAAGTTTGAAAGCTTCCCTTTCACTGTTTTTCAGACGTCAGTATAGAGATTGATGTGTAGGGGTAACATGGCACATTTTTCAAACCAAGGATAACTGGCTTCATGATTTCATACTAAGTAAGTGTTAACCCCTGCCAACTGTGTGAAACCTGAAGAGCTGACTTTGCCCTTCATTCTTCCAAAGTTGATATATTGGATATCATCAAGATCCTCCTCTTTCCTATAAACCAACCTACCTATGGAACTCAAAGTTCTGGCAACTCTGCCCAAGAGGACGACTGCCTATTGTTCAGATAATCCCTCAAAACCTGGCTGTTTACTAGATCGCAACATACAGGCTAGCATTACACCCTCTACTGGCTCAACTGGAGAGAATGTTCAACCTCTATTCACCCAAGGTTGCAGCTGTAAAACCAGAACTATGCAGATGAACCGGCAAGATCCTGCATCCTGCCGGGATGGACCACTCATATTCGAACAACGTAATAACCATCCCAAATCTGAACACAAAGACGGATCAGGGCACCACCTTCGCAAACAGGATGCTGTAGAGACTGACCCATTCGAGTCTACCTAACTGACATGTGTAATACGCCTGTCCACAACACTTAAACACTGGGAGTTTGGAGCCTGGCTCAGTCCCCCAACTTCTTTGTCCTATCACACATAAGACACTGGCACCACCCCACAATCATCTTAAAATAGAACCCAGAACAGTAACAACACCTCATCAAGGTGGATAACAACACATCTTGAACTTTATTGATTCATTTTAAGCTTACATTTTTAACAGGACTCCTAAGGAGCCCCAGAAAACCACCTACTTGCCCAAAGTTTCAATTTAATAGCACCTTCAGACTACACACAAGGACTATAGCACACACAGAAGATTTATTCCTGCAACACCATCTCAATTATAGCAACATTGGGGAGAAGCTCAAAGCTCATCACATGGTCTGCTAAAGCTTTAGCTGTATCGCATAATGTGCTCTGTCAGGGGTTCTCCCAGTGTCCCATCTCTGACATCTAATAGATCTTGAGTTATTCCTTCCAGATAGAACACCTGCCTACGTATCAATGCCACCAACCACACAGCGCCAAACAAGAACTCAGGTCTATGTACTTCAGCCTCTCAATCATGGATGCCACATTTTTTGTACCTGCCTCCCCCTTTTAAAGACCCGCTCTTTTGTTTTGCAAAATCACATGCCCCTGGGCCAACACAAATGTCAGAGATTACCTATAGAAAACCACGTTACATTATGTTAAATTGCCATTAATTTGGGAAATAATAACAAAGAGTTATCTGCCATGGGCACCAGCTAAAAGCTTGATATTATTGTTATTGTTAAACTTGAAATAGTGGAATAGGGATAGAGGGCGCATTGCTATGAATGATTTCTTTAGAGCACTGAGTGTACACATCAGGGAAAACAGTGAACTGTCTTGTTGATGTAATATGTAGGTTTGGCTGGAGTGCCATGGGGGTGCGCGAGGGGATTGCAGACTGTTAATTTCTTCTTTTATGCAATTTTCCATTAATTGTTTAAAAGCTAGATTACAGAATGATGATTAATTATGTTCAATAAAAAGTGCATAATAAAACACTAAATGCCTTTTGACGTTTTATTAGGACCTTTTTGCGACTATTCAATATTAGTTAAGTTTTTAGGGTATATATTAACTCGATGCAAAACATTTTCATTACGACCCTGGCGGTAAGGGGTTAGCGCCATCGTTAGCTGCGCCGACCCCTTACCGCCAATCACGAGTTCCCTTTCCGCCATGGCGGTTTTTACACCTGCTTTTAGCGGGTGTAAAAAACCATGGCGGTAAGGGAACTTGGTGTTAATTACGCCACCGTAATTTACGGTGGCGTAATTAACGCCTTCCCCACTCCCATTATGCCCTATGGGGCAAAAATGGGAATGGGGAAGGGTAAATGGGGATTGGGGATTTACCGCCCCGCCAAGGTCGGAATGGGGCGGTAAATCCCCTTACCGCCATGGCGTTAACGTAGTTAGCACCATGGCGGTAAAGTCACGGCCCTGGCGGTAACTTTCCGCCAGGGTCGTAATGAGGCCCAACCAACTCCTAACTGGCATAATGTAAACATTTTGAAGTACTTTGTTAAAATATGTGTTTACTTAAACCTGTTTGGCCTGTTAATTCATATTCGATGTGCACCACCCTGCCCCCTTGTTTTATTTGTGCCCCCTGGTCGGCCCGTCCTAATATTGATTTCTAGAAATGTTCTGGATTGAGGAGACATTGCAGTTGGGGAGTCTCTGCAGTGATCATGCTATGTTTATTCTCCTTCTGTGGGGAATGCCATGCGTTGGAGTTCAAGTGTACTGGTGAGGGCAGCAATGCAGCCGTTGGGCGGCAACCTGAAATGTCTTCAACATCATTAGTTGACGATGCCGGGTAGGGTGGAGCTCACAGTCACTTCTCTGCTTCGCGTGCGCCCAGGGTAAAGCCATTCACGATGAGGTCCAGTGTTTACCTGGCTCCACCTTGCGACGGTGCTGCCTTCCTACGAGTGGTGTTTCCAGAGCCACCGACCATTGACTATTGCAGTGTTGCCTCAATCTTTTGGCCTCAGCTGGGGAGTAATTATGGTAGGGGCTAATTTGTTTTATTTACTGTGTAGATGGGCCTTTATTCCCCTTAAGCCAAGTGGGCCAACCACTTAAGAAGCAAGTGCAAGTTTAAACATAAAGCAAGTTTATTGTACAATCAGATGGGAGGTGCTAGATAACGCCATGGAGTCAAAGTAACCCCAGTCTCCCTGAACAACACAAGTTCACACATTATATACATTTTTGCAACAGGTAAAGCACTACGATATATTTTATTGCAACCCCCAAACACGTGATTGGTCAAAACCTATACAAAGAAATCCAGTCTTTCTCTAATTCCCCCATTCCCATTGGTTGCTGTTATCTTAACTACCATCTTGAGCACATGTGTATAACACACCCACTTTTAGGATTTGTCCGTGGCAGGTGTAAGGAACTCATGGTGCCAACAGTAAAGACAGACACAAGTGATCACAGTTCAAGGGTGTTTATGAAACTGTAAATGCACGGTGGAAAAATGCCTACTCTAAACCTAAATCTAAGATGGGAGAAAGCGTCGACCATCAAATGAAAAATCAGGCAGTCCTTGTGGTGCCGTGTCAAAATAAAAGTGCCTATACTAAGAAAAACCTATTGCCAATTCCTTGCAACTAATTACAAAAAAAGTGTGGGATAGGGTTTCAATAAAAAAGAAGTGTTCACAAATAATAAGTCAGTATGTGATTGCCAGGGGTCTCCCTTTGCCACGTTTTGAGCACAGGACAAAGGGGATCTCCTGAGCACACCACACACTCGAGCTTTCCCAGCACAAGCTGCCAGTGCCGCACCAGCTATCAGGTTCTTTGATGATTAAGTCTCTTTCCAATAAAAAGTCTCTTGCCTTCGAGGCATGATGTATCCAAAAGAATAACCACAAAGTTCTGTTCCCCGAGTCCCCCTCCTCTGGGTGCAGACCCATCACGAATTGTATTCAACAAAACAAATGCAAAGTTCCTTTTTCAATGAGCCTTTGGGGTGTTGACATTCCACCCCTGGATCTCCCTCATTTGGGTTCAGACCCTTTTCATATGCCAGCCTCCCTCCTTCCGGTTCACTACGGCTTTTACTTGGTTCACAAATCTTAATGTCTTTTTTAAACAGTTCTTCCCTTTCTGGGTGATGCTGGCTTCACCCCTGGAATCCCCTATTCCGTGCTTAGCCCCTTTTGAATGTTAGTCTCCCTCTGCTGGGGTTCACTTTGGTTTGTATTTCAAGAACAATCTACTCTGTCATTTTAGCACAATGTCTTTTCAACCATTCACTGTGAACCTCCCTTTCACAGGTTCACCTCTGTCAACACAAAATGTTCCCTGAGGCATCAGACTTCGATCCTTCTTGTCGGCATCCCTTTGCTGGGTTCACGCTTGGAATCTTTTAGAAAACAGTTCTCTGTGGACAACCCTCTGCCGGGTTCACTCTCGTAAACAAACTGTTCTGCGAGACTTTAGACCTTGCCCCTTTCCATCAGCATCCCTCTTTCATGTACACTCTTGCCAATTCTTGTCAACACACTGTTCATGCGCTAGTTTCACCAATCGGGATTCATCTCCCCTTTGTTTTTCATTACTCTGTCGGTCAAAGATTTTCGATGGTACAGAGGATTTTACAAGAACCCTGTATGACCACTTTGACCACCTCACAGCTGTTCCCAAGGCCTTCTGGATACGGTAGTTTCTACCATCAGGTAATCGCTCAGAGTTTCCCACTAGAACAGCCACATGGTGCCAGTCTCCTCTGTTACTGGTTTTTCCCCTTCATAAATCGTATCTTGAAGCCGTTGGCTACTTTTCGTTCAACACAGTTCGGTTTCTTATTGATTTCTCCCCTCGACTCACTGGCTCTGATGAAGCACTTGCTTTTCTTCTTCGTGTCAAGGTTGGTACCACGGAGACCTGCGTCTCTCCCCGGATTTGGTATCAGCTGAGGAAGATCTCATGTCCCATTAACATCTGCTGCAACACACGCCAGTCTTATGTTTCTGTCTGTGGAGGTTTCACAGGCCTTGATCAGAAAGGGCAAGGTTGCTTCTCTCCTTGTCACCCTCTTGGTATTCGCCGCCTTTCACCTCCTCTTGAACTGTCATGTTGAGTTAGATCCCATGTTGTGTGGTCTTCCTTTCTCGTATTGCGCTCTTGTCCTCCACCTTTTATCCCTTTGGGGAAGGGAAAGGGCTGCCAGGTGTGTGTGATTCTAGTCAGTTGCCTGACTTTGTCTGACCCTTGTATTGGGACATGTCAGGTAAACGGCTTTGGTTTTGGCCCATTGTCTTTTGTGGTGTGCAAAAGTATTCGTATTGGAAAGGACGGGGTTGGAGAGCTTGAGTGTCCTATGTAGTAGGATACAAAAGAGGGATTAAGAGAAGGGGAATACCGCGTCTCACCCATCAATTTTCCCGTTCCACTCCCAGAGGACCCCCCATCCAGGTAACCCTCCTCACTGGTCCACCCCCAGGAACTGGTTACAATAGCAATGGCCGTGTCCTGGCCACATGGATGACAGATCTCCAGGGCCTAGCTCTGGAGACACCTTCAGATTTCTCACACAGGTCATGCCATCATCATACAGTTACACATTCACATACAAACATAATTCATTACAAGTCCCAGCTGGTCTGAGACCTCGTAACCCTAAATGTAATTGCACATGGCTTGCACAAGTACTTCAGACAACATGAGGAGAGGCAGAATAAACAGGTTCCCTTTGAACTGACACTAACCATCTTACCCACCCTGACTTGCTGGTCTCTCCAGAACACTCTAATCTAAATGACTACCAATTCAATACACATGGCACGTCCTGAGAAAACAATTGAAACCCATGAGTATCGGTCACTGTCCTCAAGCGTCACTTTACCCCAAGTTTATTGTTGGTCATAACAAATGGCTGTATACCCCTGATCAATAAATAACAAAACTTCCATGCACTTAAAAAGATTACATCTTCCTTCCACGATACTGCCAAGCCATAAAAACCATGGGCTGGCCTGTTGGCTTACCATCTGCTAAGGTCATCGTTACTCATACCTCTCATCGCCTCTGAAAAACTGCAAAACCAGTTTTTTCCACTCACATAAAATTCACCTCGCAAACCCCTGACTGCAGAGATTAATGATTTTATAAAAAGAGCACAGTGCATATATATGTGTACATTCTCCATGTGTGTACATCAGTGTGCATGCATGGCATGTTTAAAAAACTATTGTGTCTTCTTCATAGTGGGTTTTCCATGACAAGTCCCCTTCCTCGCAGGTGCATTATGAAACTCCACGTTGCCCAGCTTCTAGACCCTTAGTAGCACTGCATATCTAGATTGTATTTATATTTCATTGGGGATTTTGACATTTATCTTGATGCACGCATGCAAATCTAAAATGTATCAACTTAAACACTTAAAGTAACATATATCCCATTCACATTAACTACGCTACGCTGGATACATAAAAAAATGCCACATCACGCCAACTTCGCCACACCCTCAGTGACAAATATGGCACGCGCAATGTGAACGTATCTATCTCGGTGGGATCTTTCCTGACCACCCCAACAATACCTAATGTTGGCAATGCTACATGCGTCATCCTACTGGTTGCAGGAAGAAATGTCACGTGTTATGGGAACATGCTCTCTTAGCATTTTCAAATAAATAAAAGGATTTCCTCAGATTGCTTACTGTGACAAATCTGTGGATGTCGCCCCTTCTCCCATGGGGAAGAACCCTTCTCCTGTGGCCATGGTGGGGCGGCCACAGTCCATTTCTATTTGTTTATTTTATTGTTTAAAGAGCAGACCTAGCTCGAGAGCAGCAGAGTGCTGTACAGAGTGTGGGTAGCTGGCATCTTTTGACAATAGCACAGTACTGTGAGTTCTGTGTGTCAGTATGTGTATCCATTGGAATTAGTCCTTGGTCAGGTGTTGTTCAAAGAACCATGTTTTGAGAGATTTGCAAAATTGGAGGTGACATTGCGATCCGACACCTGGATTGCATTCCAAAGGGTGGGTGCATGACAAGAGAAGGATTGTCTGAGGGTCTTCTCTTTGCGGACAAGTTGTGATTCAAGCCGGTTGACTGATTTGCCGTGTGAGGAGTGTGTACCACCTGATATGTGTAGCTTAGCCACCAGGTGCGCTGGTCTGGTACTCGTGACTGCTTTGTAGATGATACATGCAGTCCTGAACAGTATCCTGGCATACAAGCCAATGTAGTTCGCGTAGGACGGGGGTAATTCCGTCAAATTTCTGTGCTCCTGTAATAAGACATGCTGCACGGTGGTGGACCACTTTTAGGGGAGTCAATTAAGCAACTGGTAGCTATGTCAGGAGAGCATTTTTGCCATCGATATGTGAGACCACAAGGGCCTGCACTACGGTCCAGAAGGTCCTGCAGCGGGATGAGGGGGGTTGATTTTTCAAAGGGTAGAGATTCTGAGCCAGGCCATTTGAGCCTTCTTGGCTATGGGGTTCTTGAAGGACAGATTGCTGTCAATGGTTGTCATGCTTTGCTCCTGGAAATGCTGGCATTGTTGGCGGCTCCATTAGATGTCTAGTTTAGTGTTTCCTCAATATAGCCGTTGCAACTACTTCTCAGTTCCCGGCTTGTGGCTCTATGCGTTGCAACCTTTGTTACTGGTTAGATGCTTGTATTGTTTGCTTGCCTTGTCCCTCTCTCTCTCTTCTCGTGGCCTCTGTTTGGGACCCGCCGCTACGGTGCTCGGTCTCGCAACACGCTGCTTCTTGCATTCTTCCTTCTCATTGTGTTCTCTTGCTCCCGCAGCTGCTTCTGAGCCGTTCCCTCTCTGCAGTCTCTCCCACGGCGCCTTCTCTGGGTGTCGCTCCTGTTTGCCTGGGAAGCACTGTGTCTTTTCACCTTGCTTTCTCTATGGATTCCCTCCTGTACTCTTGCCTTTCTATCTCCTCACTGCCTGCTACTTACCCAGTCCTATCATTGATATTGGACTCTGTTCTCCAAACCTCCATAGCAGCCATTTTCTGGGAATTGGTTTCACTGCTTACACAAAGAAGCTTACTCCTTCTGGATCACACGTACCTTGGACTCTCTCAGTACAAACAAGATCTTCTGTGACTACTTCAGGCCATATACATCGTCCCAGGTTTATTTTTAGCTGTTGGCTCCTTGGAGTCCCCATTGCCTGGCATACCCTTACCTGTGTGAGACCAGTCTTGAGGGTGTCCAGGAATGATCCCTCTGCGAGGTAGGCATTGATGATGGTGAGGAGCGTTTTGAGTGCCAGGCACGTCAATTGTTTATTGATCTAGGGTGGAATTATATCATTATAGTAAGAAGTAGGTTTGAGGGAGGCAATCATTTTTAGGAGATCCGGGTGTCACGGAATTCCCCCTTTCTCACCTGGGAGCGATCCTTGTAGGATTTCTTGGGCGGTGTCTTCTTACGCATGGACCTGGTCTTGTATAAGCCCACGCGAGCCTCTTCTTGCTCCAGCGTGCGTTCAGAGCTCCAGGATTCAGACACTCCGGGATCCAGGAACCAAGAGGGTAAGCACACAGCACACGAGTCCGGGAAACAAGGAGGAAGGAAGAGGGTAATGGGAATGGAATTAGGAGGTCCAGGAACAAGGACATCAGTGTACCGAACTACGGAGCACATGTCTAGTCGCTGCTTGCAGTAGCATTGAGACGTGCGGGGGCGCGGCCTATTTGTAAATACACTACGTCTGACGTAAGGACAAGGAAGATGTTGCACATTAGATGGCCATGTTGGGAGTATCAAGTAGTGCAAGCCCCGTTGTGACAAGGATCATGAGGTCCAAAGGGGCGTGTTCTGCGGATCATGACACCAGGGGGAAGAGAGGAGAGAATTCGGTCCAGAGGGGCAGTGTGTGTGCCGGGGTACAGGGGATGCTAATGCTGTGAGAGATCGATTCGATGATCTCGCAGAGTTTGACTATTTTTTCAATAAAAAGTGTGTTGATTCTGTTTCATTTTTCCTGAGTTGGTGGTACCTCGGGGTCGGTGAGGGTTTGGTACAATGCTTTATTACTTCAAAGAGGACTCTGCTCCTGCTAGCTGCTGCCACAATGGTGGTGGAGTAGTAAGCAGCTTGGGCCTCGGTAATCAGAATCCTGCAGTTTGCGTCCAGAGATTTGAGGTTGGTGAGGTCTCCCGAGTTATGATTTTTCACTACAGTTTCTCTAGGGCTCTGACTGAGCGTTTGTTGGAGGCTAACTTGGAGGTGTACCATGGGGCAGATGCGGTGGTCTTAGCTCGGCTGGATTTTAGGGGGGGAATGAGTGTCCACCAGTTTCATAGCAGAGTTACTGAATAATTACAGGAGGCCTGAGGCATTCCCTGTGGTGGGGAAGTCTGCAAAGTTTGCTTCTAGCTCATTAACCAGAAGGTTTTGAATGAGCAGTGTTGAGTGAGGGGGCCTTTAACCTGAATTTTGTGAGTCATAGTTGAGTGGGTGACTGATAATGAGATGGCGGCGTGATCAAATCATTCAGGTCAGATAGCGGCTTCACAGGTGATGCATTGGGATGATGTGAACACTAAGTCTAGGGTATTGCCTTTGTTGTGCATGGGAGAGCACAATTTGCTTAAGGTTCATAGAAGCGGCCACTGCAAAAAGCGTGCTTCGAGTGTGGTTGTCAGCCTGTGACTCGGGACGTTAAAATCAGAGAGACAGACATTATTTGAATGTCGTAATTTGCAGAGGAGAGAAAGTTGGAGATGTCTGCAATGAAAGAGTCATTCCTGTGAGGTGGTCTGTAGATGAGGTGGAAGGTGATAGATTCCTTGTGCGATAGAGGGAACTGGCAGGTGAGTGATTCAAATGAGCTTGTGCTGCGAGAGGGGATTATGGAGCATGGCCAGTCACTCCTGTGGATGATTACCACTCCACCTCCTGCCCTTCCTAGCCGGTTGGAATGTTGGATGCAATAGCCTTGGGGTAGGAGCACCTCGAAGACATGTGGGGAGGATGGGGTAAACCATGTTTCAGTGATGAACAAAGTATCAAAATTATTGTACGAGATGAGGTCAGCAATCTCTGCAGTATGAGACTGCTGAGCGGGCATTGGCCAACATGAGAGGGCCTGTTTGTGTGTTCATGGGTGTTGGATGGGGGAAAGGGCAATAATGATAATGTTTGCTAGGGTAGCTTGCCAGGGCTACCCAGGGCACTTGGCAATTTAAACCCTAGTGAGAGTGGGTACAATGCTGTTTGGTGAGTAGCAGTAGTAGCCATTAGTTTGTATGTGAAATGCAGGATAGCGGGTCATGCCCTTGGCCCTATGAGGCCTGAACAGGCACAAACAGGTGAGGTCCTTGTCTTTGCATGTCTGTTGTTGAGGACGCCGGTGATGAGGATGTCTAAGGAAGACTAATTACATAGGTGGTGGGCCAAGCAACTGACCAGCAGCCTACTCAATGATGTCTGCCTGGTGCTGCCTACAGTCCTTAAGTAGAGGCGTGTAAAGTGCGAAAACAGGAGGTGTGTGGAGCAACTGAGTGGCAGTGCCTGGCCACATGACCAACGGCCTACTCAGTGCTGTCCAATAATCCCCCTGGTGGGGTGCACCACGGGAGGATCACAGGGGAGAGGAACCCCTCATGGGATGAGGGATGACACCCTAGGATAGATGCTCTATATTTCTATCACTGTCCCAGCTCCCCACCCTCTTACCCTCTCCAGAATTCTGGAATCCCTCATACTTCAATGTATGTGAGAAAAGTAGAAGCTTGTCCTTCCCTAAAAAGTACTGAGATGAAAAAGAACTGTCATGACATCTTAAAGAAATGCATTGAGACAAGGAAGATATGCGGAGTGCAGAAGAGCAACCTGCGGAACCACAGTGAGCAGACCAGCCTATTCAATTTAGCGGAACCCAGCTACAGAATAAAATAGAAAAGAAGGACTGCCGACGAGAAGCAGTCCTCACTAGAGAATATGCAAGGAAAGGCACTGTGTCTGCCGTACACATGGAAAAAGCCGGGACACCTATGAAGAAGACGAGAGCTCTGAGACCAGACCAGAAATGCGGGAAGGGATGGCAGGCTGGTGGACGCAGGCCACAGGCGGTTCTGAGGCTTTAGAAGTGCAATGTCTTCCTGAAGAACGGTAGGTGCTGCGGATCCAGTGCAGACCAAACAAAGCCCTCCCAAGCACCAAGCGCCATGATTCTCGCAGCAGACGTAGGAAACCGAGAGAAAGCAGACACTGTCATGAACAAAGAAAACAGGTATGCAAAGGGGTATGGAGACGCTGGGAACCCGAGAAAGTGGTGGCAAGCAGAAAAGAGGAAGATATACCAAGAACCTAGGATCTCGGACCCTGACAAGCAGAGGAGGTGGTGGCAAGAAGAAGAGGAGAGAAACACCCCAAAACTAGGGTCTGGAAGCCTGAGAGTAAAAAGAGATGGTGGCAAGAGGGGAAGGAAGAGAAAGACCCAGAGCTGAGGGTCTGGGACCCTGAAAGTGACTTTGAAGTAACATTTACATCAATGATAATATATGGTTCTGCTTGGCAGGAGAGTAAACCAAGCCTACCAAAAAAGAAAAGTACTGAAGATAGGCGAGTCTGGGACTCGCGCCGATAACAGAAATACATCAGTTGCTTTTCTTCATAGTCACAGTATCTGGTAGGAAGGTGAACCTGGTTGGCTGTGCAACAGGTAGTACATGGTAGGAGAGTACACCAAGTATACCTATAGAGCCAAGAGGGTAAGCACACAGCACACGAGTCCGGGAAACAAGGAGGAAGGAAGAGGGCAATGAGAATGGAATTAGGAGGTCCAGGAACAAGGACATCAGTGTACCGAACCACGGAGCACATGTCTAGTCGCTGCTTGCAGTAGCATTGAGACGTGCAGGGGCGCGGCCTATTTGTAAATAAGCTACGCCTGACGTAAGGACAGGGAAGATGTTGCACATTAGATGGCCATGTTGGGAGTATCAAGGAGTGCAAGCCCCGTTGTGACAAGGACCATGAGATCCAAAGGGGCGTGTTCTGCGGATCATGACACCGGGGGGAAGAGAGGAGAGAATTCGGTCCAGAGGGGCAGTGTGTGTGCCGGGGTTCAGGGGATGCTAATGCTGTGAGAGATCGATTCGATGATCTCGCAGAGTTTGACTATTTTTTCAATAAAAAGTGTGTTGATTCTGTTTCATTTTTCCTGAGTTGGTGGTACCTCGGGGTCGGTGAGGGTTTGGTACAATGCTTTATTACTTCAAAGAGGACTCTGCTCCTGCTAGCTGCTGCCACAATGGTGGTGGACTAGTAAGCAGCTTGGGCCTCGGTAATCAGAATCCTGCAGTTTGCGTCCAGAGATTTGAGGTTGGTGAGGTCTCCCGAGTAATGATTTTTGCACTACAGTTTCTCTAGGGCTCTGACTGAGCGTTTGTTGGAGGCTAACTTGGAAGTGTACCATGGGGCAGATGCGGTGGTCTTAGCTCGGTTGGATTTTAGGGGGGGAATGAGTGTCCACCAGTTTCATAGCAGAGTTACTGAATAATTCCAGGAGGCCTGAGTGTCAAGAATGGCACTCTGTCAAGAGTGGCACAGGGTACCCAGGTAGGTTTTGGGTGGCTGTGCTGAAGTAAGGTAGCAGATAAGCACACACAGCAGGAAGTTCAACAAGAAAGAAGAGTAGGAAACTGTAGCTGTGAGCCAAAAGGGGCAAAAGATACAAAGGTACAAACAAACCGGATTCCCTCTTGGGGTGTATGCTGAAATGGGAAAGAGTGTTCCACGAACCTTAGGAAACTCCAGCCTTCTGCACAGATTGCTATAACAGAGGCCCACGCTGTATGCTCATGGCTGGGAACAACAGCAGTGGGTGTCTGTAACACTGAAAACGGGACAATGGAAGGGGCAGAGGTTACCTGCCAGAAACCAACAGGCAAGCTCTGTACAAAGGGATTACATAAGACACATGAGAAGACAAGAACAGATATATCCAGCGAAAAGGAAGTCAATGAGCAATCTAGCAGAAGGAAATTAAGGAAAGGCAGTTAGATTGAAGTAGATAACCTAAGGTGGAGTACAGAGGACTCAAGGAAGAGAACAAGGGAGCAGCAGTCAGGAAAAACAGAAGGACTGCAAAGTAGGAAGCAGGTCTGCAGTCAAGAGTGACACTAGGTGCAGGCAAACTGTAGTGGAATGCGGAGGACTGTAGTAGGCTGCAAGGCAGGGAGTCCAGAAGAACAGGACAGAGAGAGATTAGTAGTAGGCGACAGACAGAGAGCCCAAAAGAATAGGGCCGTGAGGTAGGGAGCCCAGAGGAGCAGGGCCCTAGTTAGCTAAGTGTAATACAAGCTGTAAGGCAGAGGAGTGTAGCAAGCCGCAAGGCAGGGAGCCCAGAGGACAAGGGCTGTAGGCAGTGGAGGGAGACAGGCTGCAAGGAAGGAGCCCAGAGGACACGGGCTGTAGGCAGCGGAGGGAGCAGGCTGCACGAAAGGAGCCCAGAGGACAAGGGCTCTAGGCAGCGAAGAGGTGCAGGCTGCAAGGTAGGGAGCCCAGAGGACAAGGGCTTGGAGAGGCAGAGGGTTGCAAGCTGCAAGGTAGGGAGCCCAGAGGACAAGGACTGTAGGCAGCTGGAGTGAGGCAGGCTGTAGGCAGGGAGCCCGGAAAGGGCACTGGATCAAAACAGGATAATGCAGCAACAGGCACAGCATACAAAGTAGCGGTTCAAGGCAAACAGGAGCGGGGAGATCTCAAGATGCAAGACACTGTGCTCCTGCAGGCAGCTGCTTATATACAGCCCTGCCCTGTTCTGAGGCAGGCTAATTGACAGCACCTGTAGCAGCACACCTGAAGACAATCCGCCTCCTCCCTCTCTGGTCCTGAGTAGGTGGAAGCAGCACTGGCCGCTAGGGCTTCTGGGGATTGTGGTCCCAATAACGATGAATGAGAATAGCCAGGAATTGAGGACTGCAGCCAGGTGCATTATGGTAAATGTAGTTAATTGAATAAAATAAGAAAGAACCAAAGTTGAGCAAATGGAAATAAAAGACCAAGGCGTGAAAAGGAGTTGTTCAAGGAGTATTAGGAGGATAAATGAGTACCAAGTAGTCCTTGATGGTTGCCAATGCGTGCGCCAGCGGCGCGGGCATGACAGTATGCCCCTCTCCATGCCCCTCTCCAGGCCCCCTGAAGACTGACCAACAAGAAGAGCACGTCCAAGGCCTGTCACACCGCGAGAGAGTCTTATACCAAAAAGGCACATCATGAAGCACCAAAAACTGTTTAATGCTGCAAGGTGAGAGTCTTGAAGGGAGGAGACATTACCAATGTTTCGAACCTTTGAGGCATAATTCAGAAAAGACAACTTCTTAGGGACCGAAAACCCAACAGTGCGTTCATGAACTGAGGAACTGTGGAGATGTGCTGCAGACTCCATGGCATATAATGCTTTGAAAGAAGTGGTCTTCCTTAGGACTGGCAATGGTACAGTGCTGAAAGGTGGATACAGAGATTCAGCTGAATTGGTTGCTCTAGGACGGTCGTCCAAATAGTCAGAATCAGCAATGGCAACATGAAGATTTGCGACAGAGACTTCAGGACTAACAAATGTTGCAGGAACACCATGAGTTGCAGGAAGATCAGGAATGGCAGTAGGAAGTTCAGATGCTGTAACAGCTGGAAGTATAGGTGTCACAGGAGCACCAGCTGACAGGGACGCAACTGAGACTGATGGCGTCGTGAATAGTAGTTTAGGTGCTGCAGAGGCACCAACAGGATCTACCGGAGCTGTAGCCTTAATAGGAGAACTTTTAACTGGCTTTGCAACAGGTACTGTCCTTGCAGGCAGAGAGGAAGGGGGTGCTTCGACTGCAGTAGGAGTGATCTGAGATGAGGCATCAGTAGCAGATTCAGGAGTACTAGCAGGGGGAGCAGCAGAGATTGGGCTAGCAGATCTTGTAACAAGTAGCATGGTGGATGTAGGACCAGGAAAGGGTAAGCCTTCCGAAGGCTGGCCTGCAAAGTCTTGTGTGCCCAAGTTGATACATGGATCTGGGGTATTGACAGTAGGCAAAGTTGGATTCCAGACAGGTACTGGGTATGTTTCAGGATCTGACTCATGGTCAGGAGTGCCAATGTTCATAGAAGCAGAATACATCTCAGATCTGGTCACTTCAGTAGAGGCTGTAAGTGGGAGTAAAGGACGGACATCAAGGGCAAGAATGGAACAATCCTTTGACTCAGCGGAATGTCCAGTCAGATGATTACACTTGATCTTTGGTGTAATGGCCGTGTGAGCGATCTGGCCCACTGGAGGAGTCCATTCTTCACTATCTGAATGACAGCCTGTGTTACTGTGGCTAGTAAGTGAATGAGCGGTGTCAAGCTTTAACTGGTATGTATATGCCAAGTTCAGGTCTTCCAACTGCTCTGTATAAGTCTGTATCCTCTTCTGTGTTACCAGTACAGGCCTTAATCTGTTAAACTCTAAAGACAGAATGTCGGGTGTTGGACATAGTGTCAGATGGTCTGGTAAATTGTGTCCCTTAGCTAGATTCTTATAATGCAGATAGACAAATTCATCATAGAGGCCTTCGGTTTGTCTTTTAAGGCTTAAGAGTTGTTCTTGTAACAGGTATGTTCCGTTAGCCTGTTCTACAGCTTCAGAATCTGGTGCAGCAGAAAATTCGGGTGTTGCAATAGGAAGACTGACCTTAGAGTTATCATGGTTAGTAGTTACTGGGGAAGCATTAAGACAACCGATGGTCAGTATTGGTCTTTTGTACCCAGGACCAGCTGCACTAACCTCAGGATACTGAATGCCTTGTCCGGTTAAATGAGTGTTTACAGCAGTCAGGGGAGGTTGTGTAGCTTGCCAAGCTGATCTTGAGCATATCACTTTGGCAACAGCGTACTCGGGTTGAGAGTCTGCCACAATGAGTGCAATATCCTTGGCTGTAGCAGTGTTACGACATTGGTCCTGAGACAGGGTAGCCTGGGATAAAGTAATACAAGGTTCGTGTACTGGCTGAATGTCGAATGTAGTGTCAGAAGAAATGCCAGAAACCGCATGAGTGTTTTCCATTGGTTGGGCTAACAAAATCTGCAGGAATTCATTCTCTTGCTGTAGCTCTTCTATAGATAGAGACTGCGGATCATAGTTGCAAATGTCATAGTAGTTACACATGGAAGGGTCAGCAAGCCAGTGAGTGTAGTACTGTGCTTGTAAACCTTTGTTTACTAGGGCGAGTCTGTCTTTTAAACTATGGTTTTTGTTTGCAGTCCTTAAGAAAACTTTAGATTTTTGCAGAGGTTTCTTGAACCGAAAAGAAAGCATCTTTGGTCTGTGTGTGCCCTTCCTGTCTATGGAACAAGAATCTTTTTGGTCTTGCATTCTGTCAAGAATGGCACTCTGTCAAGAGTGGCACAGGGTACCCAGGTAGGTTTTGGGTGGCTGTGCTGAAGTAAGGTAGCAGATAAGCACACACAGCAGGAAGTTCAACAAGAAAGAAGAGTAGGAAACTGTATCTGTGAGCCAAAAGGGGCAAAAGATACAAAGGTACAAACAAACCAGATTCCCTCTTGGGGTGTATGCTGAAATGGGAAAGAGTGTTCCACGAACCTTAGGAAACTCCAGCCTTCTGCACAGATTGCTATAACAGAGGCCCACGCTGTATGCTCATGGCTGGGAACAACAGCAGTGGGTGTCTGCAACACTGAAAACGGGACAAGGGAAGGGGCAGAGGTTACCTGCCGGAAACCAACAGGCAAGCTCTGTACAAAGGGATTACATAAGACACATGAGAAGACAAGAACAGATATATCCAGCTAAAAGGAAGTCAATGAGCAATCTAGCAGAAGGAAATGAAGGAAAGGCAGTTAGATTGAAGTAGATAACCTAAGGTGGAGTACAGAGGACTCAAGGAAGAGAACAAGGGAGCAGCAGTCAGGAAAAACAGAAGGGCTGCAAAGTAGGAAGCAGGTCTGCAGTCAAGAGTGACACTAGGTGCAGGCAAACTGTAGTGGACTGCGGAGGACTGTAGTAGGCTGCAAGGCAGGGAGTCCAGAAGAACAGGACAGAGGGAGATTAGTAGTAGGCGACAGACAGAGAGCCCAAAAGAATAGGGCCGTGAGGTAGGGAGCCCAGAGGAGCAGGGCCGTAGGTAGCTAAGTGTAATACAGGCTGTAAGGCAGAGGAGTGTAGCAAGCCGCAAGGCAGGGAGCCCAGAGGACAAGGGCTGTAGGCAGCGGAGGGAGACAGGCTGCAAGGAAGGAGCCCAGAGGACACGGGCTGTAGGCAGCGGAGGGAGCAGGTTGCAAGAAAGGAGCCCAGAGGACAAGGGCTCTAGGCAGCGAAGAGGTGCAGGCTGCAAGGTAGGGAGCCCAGAGGACAAGGGCTTGGAGAGGCAGAGGGTTGCAAGCTGCAAGGTAGGGAGCCCAGAGGACAAGGACTGTAGGCAGCTGGAGTGAGGCAGGCTGTAGGCAGGGAGCCCGGAAAGGGCACTGGATCAAAACAGGATAATGCAGCAACAGGCACAGCATACAAAGTAGCGTGTCAAGGCAAAAAGTAGCGGGGAGATCTCAAGATGCAAGACACTGTGCTCCTGCAGGCAGCTGCTTATATACAGCCCTGCCCTGTTCTGAGGCAGGCTAATTGACAGCACCTGTAGCAGCACACCTGAAGACAATCTGCCTCCTCCCTCTCTGGTCCTGAGCAGGTGGAAGCAGCACTGGCCGCTAGGGCTTCTGGGGATTGTGGTCCCAATAACGATGAAAGAGAATAGCCAGGAATTGAGGACTGCAGCCAGGTGCATTATGGTAAATGTAGTTAATTGAATAAAATAAGAAAGAACCAAAGTTGAGCAAATGGAAATAAAAGACCAAGGCGTGAAAAGGAGTTGTTCAAGGAGCATTAGGAGGATAAATGAGTACCAAGTAGTCCTTGATGGTTGCCAATGCGTGCGCCAGCGGCGCGGGCATGACACTGAGGCATTCCCTGTGGTGGGGAAGTCTGCAAAGTGTGCTTCTAGCTCATTAACCAGAAGGTTTTGAATGAGCAGTGTTGAGTGAGGGGGCCTTTAACCTGAATTTTGTGAGTCATAGTTGAGTGGGTGACTGATAATGAGATGGCAGCGTGATCAAATCAGTCAGGTCAGATAGCGGCTTCACAGGTGATGCATTGGGATGATGTGAACACTAAGTCTAGGGTATTGCCTTTGTTGTGCATGGGAGAGCACAATTTGCTTAAGGTTCATAGAAGCGGCCACTGCAAAAAGCGTGCTTCGAGTGTGGTTGTCAGCCTGTGACTCGGGACGTTAAAATCAGAGAGACAGACATTATTTGAATGTCGTAATTTGCAGAGGAGAGAAAGTTGGAGATGTCTGCAATGAAAGAGTCATTCCTGTGAGGTGGTCTGTAGATGAGGTGGAAGGTGATAGATTCCTTGTGCGATAGAGGGAACTGGCAGGTGAGTGATTCAAATGAGCTTGTGCTGGGAGAGGGGATTATGGAGCATGGCCAGTCACTCCTGTGGATGATTACCACTCCACCTCCTGCCCTTCCTGGCCGGTTGGAATGTTGGATGCAATAGCCTTGGGGTAGGAGCACCTCGAAGACATGTGGGGAGGATGGGGTAAACCATGTTTCAGTGATGAACAAAGTATCAAAATTATTGTACGAGATGAGGTCAGCAATCTCTGCAGTACGAGACTGCTGAGCGGGCATTGGCCAACATGAGAGGGCCTGTTCGTGTGTTCATGGGTGTTGGATGGGGGAAAGGGCAATAATGATAATGTTTGCTATGGTAGCTTGCCGGGGCTACCCAGGGCACTTGGCAATTTAAACCCTAGTGAGAGTGGGTACAATGATGTTGTTTGGTGAGTAGCAGTAGTAGCCATTAGTTTGTAGGTGAAATGTAGGATAGCGGGTCATGCCCTTGGCCCTATGAGGCCTGAACAGGCACAAACAGGTGAGGGCCTTGTCTTTGCATGTCTGTTTTTGAGGACGCCGGTGATGAGGATGTCTAAGGAAGACTAATTACATAGGTGGTGGGCGGAGCAACTGACCAGCAGCCTACTCAATGATGTCTGCCTGGTGCTGTCCTACAGTCCTTAAGTAGAGGCTTGGAAGGTGCGAAAACAGGAGGTGTGTGGTGCAACTGAGTGGCAGTGCCTGGCCACATGACCAACGGCCTACTCAGTGCTATCCAATAATCCCCCTGGTGGGGTGCACCACGGGAGGATCACAGGGGAGAGTTAACCCTCATGGGATAAGGGATGACACCCTAGGATAGATGCTCTATATTTCTATCACTGTCCCAGCTCCCCACCCTCTTACCCTCTCCAGAATTCTGGAATCCCTCATACTTCAATGTATGTGAGAAAAGTAGAAGCTTGTCCTTCCCTAAAAAGTACTGAGATGAAAAAGAACTGTCATGACATCCTAAAGAAATGCATTGAGACAAGCAAGATATGCGGAGTGCAGAAGAGCAACCTGCGGAACCACAGTGAGCAGACCAGCCTATTCAATTTAGCGGAACCCAGCTATAGAATAAAATAGGAAAGAAGGACTGCCGACGAGAAGCAGTCCTCACTAGAGAAGATGCAAGGAAAGGCACTGTGTCTGCCGTACACATGGAAAACGCCGGGACACCTATGAAGAAGACGAGAGCTCTGGGACCAGGCCAGAAATGCGGGAAGGGATGGCAGGCTTGTGGACGCAGGCCACAGGCGGTTCTGAGGCTTTAGAAGTGCAATGTCTTCCTGAAGAACGGTAGGTGCTGCGGATCCAGTGCAGACCAAACAAAGCCCTCCCAAGCACCAAGCGCCATGATTCTCGCAGCAGACGTAGGAAACCGAGAGAAAGCAGACACCGTCATGAACAAAGAAAACAGGTATGCAAATTGGTATGGAGACGCTGGGAACCCGAGAAAGTGGTGGCAAGCAGAAAAGAGGAAGATATACCAAGAACCTAGGATCTCGGACCCTGACAAGCAGAGGAGGTGGTGGCAAGAAGAAGAGGAGAGAAACACCCCAAAACTAGGGTCTGGAAGCCTGAGAGTAAGAAGAGATGGTGGCAAGAGGGGAAGGAAGAGCAAGACCCAGACCTGAGGGTCTGGGACCCTGAAAGTGACTTTGAAGAAACATTTACATCAATGATAATATATGGTTCCACTTGGCAGGAGAGTAAACCAAGCCTACCAAAAAAGAAAAGTACTGAAGGTAGGCGAGTCTGGGACTCGCGCCGATAACAGAAATACATCAGTTGCTTTTCTTCATGGTCACAGTACCTGGGAGGAAGGTGAACCAGGTTGGCTGTGCAACAGGTAGTACATGGTAGGAGAGTACACCAAGTATACCTAGAAGGAGAATTGTTGAACCAGGCGAGTCTGGGATTCACATCCACATAAGAAGGACAGTTGTTGCAACAGGTAGTACTTGGCAGGAGAGTGCACCAAGTCTACCTAGAAAGAGAATTGCTGAAACCTAGCGAGTCTGGGACTTGCACCCACATAAAAAGTACAGTTGTTACTCCTCTTCATAGTCACAGTAGCAGGGAGAATAGTGACCCTTGTTGGCTGTGTAAAGGAAAAGAAACCTGGGGAAGGAAGACAGCCCCTGGGATTGTGAACATTGTGGAAAAGTAGGGGAGACATTCTCTTAGCTCTTCAAGGAAGTGGAAAAGGAACCAAGGGAAAGAAGTAATTCCCCCTGGGAACTTGTAAACGCTGTGAGAAGTCAAGAGAAGGGAACTTTGTTTGTTTTTGCACCATTTGGAACTTTGTGTTTTGAACTTTGAAAAGACCTGTGAAGGATCTGCTAAGAAGACAACCCCTTTGCACTTTATATTGAGTTGTTAGTGTGGGCGCTAGATAAGTGTTTTAACAGAAGAGTGGACTTTATTTTGACATCCTGATGGACCCATTTGAGCTTTGTGTTGGGTTAGGGAACAGCCTCTTAGCGTTAAGGCTAGTGAGGCCTTTCCATTAATCCCTATTATATTTGAATAAAAGTCTGTAGCAACAACACTGCCACCTGTGTGTCAATCTCATAGTACTGCACCATCACAAGTGATGTCTGGAGTGGGATAGTTGACACAAACTAGTACTAATCCCCTACACACCTGAGTGTTAGGAAAGTTAGGAAAGTTAAGGAAGACATTTTCTTTTAATGAAAATGGAGTTTGCAACCTTTGACATAGAAGTGGAGAAGGAAGGAATAATTGAATAAGAAACACCTATGCCCGATAACATACTCCCTGACACTATCACCTGCAACAAAATGAGTACCCTAGAAGATGAACCTTGTGAACCATCAAACTGGGGCTGAGAATAGATTTTAAGAAGGCCGAGCAAAGGTACCAGTGATACAACAAAGACCCATCTTGCCACATAGGGTTTTCCAATGATACAAAGAAGGGGACGGTTTAGGGTTTTTATTTTTTTATTTCAAACATTTAGCCCAGCAGTTTAGCTGGCAAGATGATCTGAAGACCTGTTATCTGTCTCCCCTATTAAAAGGAGAGCTGCAGATTAGTTACCAAGCCCTTAATCCCCTAGGAATCACTCCAGTCAATGAAATCAAGTAAGGTCTGCTACATAGAGTTGGACAAACTGAAGGGTTTTATCGCAATACATTCTGTGATATTAAGTTAAGTCTAGGAGATACCCCCATAGAGTTAGGAGCCAGAATTCAGAACTCTCTTTCCCTCGATTGAGAAAGAAAACTCTTCAAAAGGTGTTAGAAACCCTGGCCCTCGACAGCTTATAAACAGTCTACCCCGATATTTACAGAAAGCAGTATTGCAGCTAAACAAACCTACGATGGCTACAGCAATAGAAACCGCTCAAAGTTTTTCTGAAGCCAATAAACAAAGAGTGAGGAGTTACGTAGGGGACCAAAAGTAAATCCATAACATATTAGCCCATTTGAGACAAGGGCCCTCATTACAAGTTTGCCGGAAAATGGTAAAAGTGGCGGTAAAGGAGGATGTTGTCTGGGTGGAGTTAACCAGACGTCTGCAAGGACCTTTTGTGAATATGTCACATATAATTCCTTGATTAATTACATACATTCTGTTTTTAACTCTTTTTTAAGTTTGCAGATTATATAGAATATTTCTACAAATAAATCTTCATAATCTTCAGTTAATTTTTCATAATAATGAAGCATTTACTCCGTAGACATAGGCATTCTTTTCGTGTCCAGTGCATTTTGGGCAAGTTGACCATCTTAACGGACCACTTTCTGCCTGTGGTTCTACCTCTCCTACATGTGCGTTAAGCTCCTATGTTGTCCTTGGCACTGGTGGGCTTTCCCTAGGTCTAAGGTGTAGGCCTGGGTCAGACATCAGTGACCTTGTGTTCACAAGGTGTTCTCCCCATTCAGTCTTCACTTCCTGTTTTCCTTAATGTTCTTTCATGACCATTTACCACCACTATTGTCCTTAATGTTCTTTCATGACAATTTACCACCACTTTTACCAGTCCAGCAAAGTATAAGTTTGCCAAAACACAATATTCCACAATCACAAGCGCCAGTAATTCTGCCAAACTAAATACAGATAATGTGGGAAAACTGTGCAGGTAATACAGACACAATGGTATTACAAGACCAGATTTACTGGTAATACTAGCAAAATTGCCAGAAATCCTGGCAAAAACAAGGCAGAGCCTGAGGCTATGCCAAGTAGGATACCCTTGCGCTGGGGTGTGACAATACCGTCACCCTGACACTAACCTTTGAAAGATGAAATAAATACTTCCTGTTAACAATAACGGTATGTCCTAGAAAGTGGGGTAAACACATTGATGATAGGGTATGCAATAAGGCAAGGTGTAGCAAACAGTTCTTGCTAGTCAGTAGTTGACCAGGTGGTGTGAACCAAGCAGAAAGAAATGTAAAGGAGTCTGTTGGATGGTATATCCCTGGGAATGTGATTGCACATAAAAAGCAATTTGGGCGCTATATCCGTGGTAATCTGTGAGTCAAGCTAATGATCCTGTTCAAGGAAGCTAGGCCCTTCAGTGTAGGTTTTTGCACTTGTTCAGTTCTTACCAAAATGTTTAGTTTAGTTTCTGTTATAGCTAGCTACTACAGGCTTTAGTCTCATTCTGTACCCCATAAGAAGGAAAAATATTGAGGAAAGATACAAAAGGCTGAATTGTGATTATGATAGAAAGGGTGGCGGAATTAGTAAATCCCTACACTTTTCATTCAGTTCTGATCCCTACACTGTTTACTAGCAAGGCTTTGATGCTGTCTTTATGTTACCACCAGAATTATCCCAACCCAATCTAGTGTCTGTTTGTCGATGACACAATATTAGATCACTACGCAAATGACATTATATGAATTAATACAGTCCCACATGCCTTTGAGCTGTATCTTGGTACTACGTCTCTCTGGCTTGTGACATGTGTGTTACTAATTAGGCATTTCTAGTCTTCTGTTGCTGTTGTTTTTTAATTTTATTTTGTATTTGTGTCATGGTGTCATAATTTAAACCTTTCACATATTTTTATCATATTGATTACAAATAGAAATACAACTATTAATATATCAACTTTTAATTAAATTAAGACATTTCCTCTAAAACCAAACATTCTTTTAAAAAACAAGAGAGTGCATTTTTCTTGTACAATCCTAAAATGCTTCAGCTTGGAAAAAATGTCATGAAGGTGGCAATATGTTTCCTTTCCCAAACCTAAGGTACTATATCCATAGAAAGTGACATGTGAAAATCTAAAAAAAACTTTGATAGGAGCTAAAATGTAAATGATCTCATTCACATTAAACCAGACCCTTATGTAAAAATAAGCTTAAGTAAATGAAGTAGCAGAATAACAGACTTAAATGTTCTCACGATACACTGCATTCCTACCCTGGCCTTCAGTATTTAAAACATAATGGAGATTGCTGAGCCCAGCCAAACCAACAGTCATCTATATCATCATAGAAAATGTGGAGCTTGCACACCTCCTAGCCAACATGGAGGAAGGTGGTGATGTGGAAACACACACCAAAGGAGCAATCCTACAAGAATTGGACATTGAAGAACAAAATGTGAACATTCGGAACTTAAGAAGAAATCAAGATTCACTCCCAATTTACAAGGGGACAACGCCACTGACATTTTAAAAAAAACAATGACCCAGGATTTGCACAGGCTAGAAGACCTAAACAGAACGACCAACAAGAAAGGCAAAACAATCTCAATACGGTGGAACTACAAGCCCTCAATACTTTTAAAAGTAACACAAGAATTGTCATCACATATGCAGATAAAGGAGGAAACATAGTCATCCTAGACAGGGAGAACTATATCAAGATGGCCATGGAGCATCTGGAAAACCCTGGATGTTATGAAATAATAACCACTAACCTGACCGCAACAACGGTATTGCAAGTCAAAGATTTGATAACAAAATGGCACAAACAAGGATTACTGACAGATGATGAGCACAAGTTACTTGGAACAGGCCACCCACGCATGCCCACCATTTACTTCCTGCCAAAAGTACACAAAGAATATGTGCTTACACCAGAAGGAAGACCAATATTAAGCAGAATCGGCTGGGTCACAGAACCCATAGCCAAATATATCAATAGTGTGATTGAAAAGGAGGTACCCAAGATTCTGACATATCGGATGGACACCATGCACACTCTACAAATATTAGAGAATATGGACTGGCAACCGATACCTACTGGTCACATTAGACATTACATCGCTTTACACGTTGATCAAGCATGAACTGGCCATCAAGGCACTTGACTACACCTATGACAAAATTCCGGCCACCTTCTACACACACCTAAAAATGACAAAAGAATTCTTGGAGTTTGCCCTGACCAACAACTTTTTCCTGTTCAATGACAAATTCTATCGGCAAAAGAAAGGCGTGGCCATGGGGGCAATATACTCCCCCTCTGTAGCTAATCTATTCATGAAATTCTTTGAACAGACTGATGCCTTCAACAATGTAGACTTCACCGGAAATATATACAAGTGGCACAGATTTATAGATGATATACTCATGAACTAGTCCGGTACAGTAGATGAACTCATAAGCTTCAAGGATTATTTGAACAGCAATACGCTTGGGATACAACTAACTGAGTGTCACAGTTCTGATACAATAGACTTCTTGGATATCAAAATAGTAGCAGACCTTGAAGGACTACATACCAAGACTTCCAGAAAACCAACAGAGGTCAATTCAGTCCTATTTGCCACTAATTGTCATATGAAGTCTGTTATACAGAACATCCCTAAAGGCGAGTTCATAAGAGCTTGAAGAAACTGCAGTAAAGATAGCACGTACCAATTAGAGAGCACGGTACTGATAGCGAGGTTTTTAAACAGAGGTTACCCTAATCAGACTATAGACAAAGGGATAAAACCAGCCACATGCCTGAGCAGAGACTCGCTTCTCACACCAAAAGTGAAAGCCAAACAAAATGAAGCAACAATAACATATGTGACACAATACAGCCAGGACTGTTATACATTTCTGAAAATCATCAGGAACACTGACCATAGATGAGAATATCAGCAAATGGATATCGGACAAACCAGAATTTTCATTTATGAAGGCACACTCTTTGAAAAACATACTAAGGCCCTCATTACAACCTTGGCGGAGGACCGTGGTGCTATTAGCACCATGGTCCATGCCGCTAAGGTTACAATTCTGCCATGGTGGATGGCGGAATTACCGCCCCATTCCAAGGTGAGTGGGGCGGTAATTCCCCATTCACCATTTGCCCTTCCCCATTCCCATTTTTGCCCCCATAGGGCATAATGGGAATGGGGAAGGCGCTAATTACGGCACCGTAAATTACGGTGCCATAATTAGCTCCAAAGTCCCTTTGCGGCTTGGATTTTTAACGCCTGCTAAAAGCAGGCGTTAAACACCAACCCGCAAAGGGACACTTGTAATCAGGCATTAAGGGTTAACGGCGCCGACGGCGCCGTTAAACCCTTAACGCCTGAGTTGTAATGAGGGCCTAAGTCTGTCATACCTTACACCTATATCAGACAAACAATTAAATTGGTTGACCAAAACGAGAACGGTGGGATTCCACAAATGCGGTACTTGCTCCATGTGCTGCTATGCCAGAAACAGCAAATGAGTCACTTTTAATGGCAACCAAAAGCCCACAATAGACCAATTCATAAATTGCAAATCAAAATACGTTGTATATGTGATCATTTGCGTATGTAATTTGAGATACGTTGGAAGCACCATCAGAGAACTATGGACTATAATACACGCACATCTCAGCATTTGCAGCTCCCAGGATGCAGGATAGCCACTGGTGGAACACTGGCTAGAAAAACACCAGCTGAGAATAAAAAAGACTTTCAATTTGCAGGCCTTGAAACTGAAAAATTTGATGCAAGGAGAGGTGACAGAGAACTGAGATTACGTCAAAGAGAACCGAAACTGATTTGTAAATACACATGTGTAACGTTTGGATTAAACACTGACCATGAACTAAATGCATTCCTTTAAACAATGACCTTCTTAGGCATTTAATTTATTAGCTATCTCTTTGGCCTTTGCTATAGACACCGTTACCTCAACTATTAGAATGTCACACATTTAACCCAACAATATCCAATCATTCCTCAAAGAATGCCATCACCGCCCGTTGCCATCATGATATCACGTTGCCCCCCATGGTAATCATGAGATTAGTTAATCTACACATGACATTTTCACTTGTAATTTCAGTGATTTGACCCTATGTGGCCATTTCCACTGGGCGGTTGGGCCTTCACCCCAGTGAAGCAACAGTCTGGATGCCTACACGCACCTTGCACTGCTGTGTGCACTCTGGACCCCAGCCATGACAATCTGGCCACCTTGTCCTTTAGAACTCTTGTGAGTTTATGTTACTTTCACTTCACATAATTCCCTCCCATTATGCACTCATCCCAGCTAAACACCAGCTCAGATGCCAACAACAAACGCCACACTGCTCTGCACACTCTGGACTTCAATCTGGCCACCGGGTCCATCAGAGCGATTGTGCTAATTTATCAATTTCATATCATCTAACTTCCTAGATGGCTCTACGCCACCATTTGTCTTATGTGGGATCTTCGTCCCCGATATGCAGCTGCACCAAAATTGTGCATCCTAGTTTTTACCTCATACGCCTATTTACATGGTTTACTCTAAGCAGGTGATCCACCTGGTGTAGCATTCCACTGAACCACAAACTCACATGATCAGATAATGAACACATAAGCACTTTCAATATGGAGAAGTAATATCTTCTTGTTTCAATAACTGTCCACTTGTATACATGTACACTTACCAGTACTATTTTTCCATTATCCCACCAGCCCTCAATAGGCTCCTTGTATTGTTACTTCCTCATCATATGAGTTACTGAATAACCCAACACAATAACCACTGTCATCATGGTCAGTGTTTTTTTGCTACTTCCTCATCACATGACTAACTGAATAACCATTCACAATTACCACTATCATTATGATCAGTGTTTTTTGAGCTAATGAGATTCGCTTTCACATAAGCCAATTCAGTGACTCCTACGCGACTATATATTCCATCAACCAATATGGCTGCCGGCACAATCACTTTGCAGAGACTGCTCAACTGTTTGCAGAGGCCACCCGGGCATTAAAGGTAAGCCTCTAGAAACTAGGACATAATACTAAAGCTGCCTGTTTAAACTTACGAGTCCACCCCCTGCCATTAGTTTCAGCCTCACACTTGTTTTCCTTTTAAATATCTTTTTCAAATAAGTTGTCTTTTTGCCACTACTCTTTTTTGGTGACTACTCGGCCTATCACGCACTAAATGACCCACTATGCACAAACGGGCCAGCAGCATCAGCACTATCACTCAGGCTCCTTCATCCGCCCTCCAAATCAAAGATTTCTGCTATGGAAGGAGTTGCCTTCATTAATTAAAAATGTGCACCCTCTTACAGATGCTAAGGCACTAAACATACATATGCATGACCGCACTTTCACTGAGTAAGACATATGTCCCACTGGGTCATACACAATCCACATTCACTGAATGATTATCTTCCTGTAATTAGAACATGCACCTTTACACAGCTGCTAAGGCCCGATAAGCATTTATGCATGACCACACAATCTCACTAAGTCACAAACAACCCACTTTCTTTGAATATAGCACTGTTCTGGCTCTTGTCAGAACCCTATTGCAGAATCTAACAAGTGCCAACAGCATTTATCAACCCCTGGGAATGTGATACAATTCATGTCCAATTTATGTCTACCCCACAGGTTATCCCATTTGGAGGCTCAAATTAAGAGTGTTATTCTTTAAAACCTATTTTACCTGCACCCACACCTGTGGTAAGTAAGTGCTATACCCTTTTCGTATAATTGTATCAACGTCCTCCTTGTCAGCTTCAAAACAGTCTTTCCTTTCCTTGCCTGACCTTTTTCATTCCTTGGTGTTTTCTGTTTCTTGAACATAAATATAATGGCACCCTTGATTCTTTGGTCCTTTTCACCTACAATCATTTTAATGCACATGATGATTAATTTGATTACTCTTGTGCTAAACGAACCACCACGTAATGAAAAGTAATCCCCATCATACGAACTGCTGATTGATATTATTCACCACTAACTAATATTGTATATAAACTCATATTTTATCAAACATGGCGTTTAACTCACAATACCCCAACAACATGATAGATCCCAAATGCTCAATGTCAATCTTCCTAAAACCATGGATATGTGATCTATACAATGCCACTACACTGCTCACCTGGTTCATGAACCATGTAACGCTATGATGCTCGGACTGTAAACAATCTTACATGTTTTTTTAAACCTTATAACTAATTATGGATAATTGACAGCATGTTACATCACAATGCTTTATGTCACTAATCCTACGTGGCACTACACTATACACAATGTTATGTATTTACTCATTTATTCACACTGTCTGGTCTTAAATCATATTAAACCACACAGGGTCAACTACATATTTCACATTGCATTCTATGTATGTCTGCCACAGCCTTGAAAAAGACCCTTGTTGGGTCAAAACACGTGTCGGCCAAACTGTGCAATTAAAAATCATCAATACATACTACCAGATTGAGTGTTTTTACTTATCACGGTTTCCTACAACATCACAAACGTCGAGCTTTTGAATCTTTTTCTACATTATATAACGCTGTAATCAAAGGGCAAGTACCAACCAACCTAAAAAGGCTTGAATCAACATGATGATGTCATCAACCTGATGACATCACCCTGCTAGTGACATGGAGACATTCTTCACATAGCCCAATGTACTGGGAAGGTTTAGTGCCATTAAGCGCATTAGTATGTATGAAATCAGATAGTGAAAACATTCCCAGTTGAAAGGAATAGGTGTCGGGTGCCCAATAGAATTAGATGAGAAAGCCAAATATAGAATCAGTAATGTTGAAATATGGTTCACATATGTGAGATTGCTGAAATTAATTGCTGTCAGACCCATATAAAATAAAGTCATACCAGTTAAAATGATTGAAAGACTATCAGAAATACCTGGAAAAATAAGCAAAATGTACACAAATATATGCAAGAGTAATCACTCACAATCTAATGGTCTACTGCTCTCCTACACAAAACAAGGTTATCCGGGTATTGATGACAGTCACAATAATGTATCATATATGGATGAACATCTTTTCTAAAGATCTGATATTCAATATTGGATAGCTAATATCTCAAGTTATGCCCATTGAGATAATCAAAGAGATGACTTAAAGGATACCCATTTAAAAAGAAGTCACAGAATGAGAATACAACATGTTATCTCCCAAAAAAAGTATTCCATATTATCACATAACTACATTCAGCATGTGAAATTTATATATCCAGTAAAGGAAATATTTAACACTATGTTTTAACTCGCATTGCCTCATAAAAAGCAAGACGGATTGAACCCCTCATTCATCCCTTTAACCATCAATGTTTCTAGTAATTCTATCCAGAATGATTCACGTTGGGCTAGTTTTCTCTCTTGGTGTCCTCTTCTCTGGGGAATGTGAACCACTTCTAAAACTATAAATCTCATTAGTGAGATACTGTGAGTCTTTCTATATAATGTTGAGCTAACAGTGACCTCATGTTTCATCTTCTGATGTTGGATTTATGTTCAATCCATCTTTCTCTTACTTTACGAGTAGTTTGTCCCACATAAAGAAGGCTGCATGGGCATTTCATTGCATAGATCACATTAGAGGTATTATATGTGGCATAATCTTTGAGTCTGATCTTTTGTCCTGAGTGTGGATGCTGTATTTTATCGCCTCTTTGTACATTATTGCTATTGCTGCAGTTAAGTCTGGGAAAGGTTCCTGTCTTCAATTTTGACAAGGTTCTCTGTACAGGTTTGGACGGTTTCTCAGCCTTAACTAGATCATCTTGTATGTCATGTCCCTCTTATATGCCACCATTGGTGGTTTAGAAAATAACCAACTTTTTTAGGGGTCAAAATTTATAATTTTCAAATTTTTCTTAATGATTCTTGTGATCTGGTGGTTTTGATAAGTATATCAAACCAATGGTGAACCAGTTGTATTTTTACTTTGTGTAAAAGTTGTACTCCTTCTATAGCTTGTGTTTTGTTGCAAGCTATGTTCAGAATCTCTCTCTTGTATAACCCCTGATCAAGAAGCAATATGTAAGATTATCACATTCTTTGTTGAATATCATGGGATCACTGATGATGCGTTTAAGTCTTGATTATATGGTAAATTCTACAACAGAGTTTTGGGATGAACACTATTATAATTTAATGAGTTATTCATATCAGTATCTTTCCAACAGACTGAAGTATGGAATCTACCTTCCATGAATTGCATTTCAACATCTAAAAATGTTACTTTGGTCTACCTATCTCCAGGGTGAATTTTAGTTGTGAATGAATGTCTTTCATATAGTGTAAGACGAGCATTAGTTCCTTTTGAGTACCATTCCATATATCGAAAATAACATATATATATGGCGCTTCCATATGACAATTTTATCAATCCATTGCAGGTTTCTCAATACATACTGGACTTTAAAGTAATGCATACATCTATGTGCATAGGCAGGGGCCATTGCTGACCCCAGTGATGTCTCAGACACCTGTAAGTAATATTTTGCTTCATAACAGAAAAAGCTATGAAAACGAATAGTATGAATACATTTCTTCACACATTGTTTGTTGGCTGTAAATAAATCTTAAGTAAAATCCATTCAGCTGCTTCTAACCCCTAATTATGAGGTATGGAAGTACCTTAATAAAGGCTTTGTACATCCATAGTAAATAGAATCCGATCATTGTTTGGGATCTGTACGCTGTCTATGCAATTCTGAAAGTGTGTGGTATCTCTTAGGTATGTGTTGGTAGGTTGCACGAAAGGTTGAAGAAGTCGATCTAAGTAGATTGCTTAAGGGTCAAAGATGCTGTTCATACCGGCTACAATTGGTCTAAACGGGGTGTGTGTTTTATGTTTATGGATCTTAGAGAGAGTGTAGAATACTGGTGTAATGGAAAAAGTATTCATTAGAAAGTTCTTTGTCGTGTTGTGATACATTCCTCATTACTAGCTTGATCAAGAATTATTTTTTAGAAGAGCACTATTTCCCTGGTAGGGTCAGGGTCTAGTTTGATATAGGTCAATTCATCTTCAAGTAACGTCAAACAGCTTTTATGATAAAAGTTGGTATCCATAGCTACAATCCTACCGCCTTTATCTGCAGGTATGTTGTTTCTTTAAATTCCATCTCATTTCTGTATTATAGTTGATGTGGGTCAGGTGGTTGATCACATTAACCTCAAACATGTTGAGTGACACATTATTCATATAGGGATTAAAAGTGCTTTTGGGGCATATTTCTAAGTTGTCCATACTGATGGATCGCTCAGACGATGGGTTTCATGTCAAAAAACATCTGTAAGCACATCTTATGCAGAAGTTTGAAAAAGTAAATTTCTTGCAGACAATAAATTGGTATTACATGTCGGAAAAAATGATAATCCTTTATCGAGCAGCATTATTTCAGAAAAGCTAAGGAATTTGCTAGCAATAATCACCACAATGGACTGTGATATTAACTCTTTGTTTTAGGCCTTAGTTTTCTTTTTTACTAGTCTAGTTTTCTTGTTTTTTCTAAAAAAAGAAGGTGTTGTTGAGGTATCCATTAATCCTGTAGGGACAGTTTGTATGATTTCACTGATATTAGGTATTGATGTATGAGTGGAAGGTTTTGGCTCTCTGTTCTTTGTGATGTCACTGTCATTTGTGTTTGGGTCACTCGAAGGATCGCTACTCTCTTGTTTCTTGTCAAATGGAAGATTAGACTTAGGTTTATTTATATGATAATATTCTTGCCAAGTATAGACAAGATTATGCAAATAGTCTATACTCTAGAGTGTCTCCACAAAATGTGTTATCTATCTTTGTTGTATGTCTTTAGGATATGATTCTAGCCTGTGCTTGAAGTCTTTGAGTATTTGTTGAATCTCTGTATCTGATTGGTAGTTGGCAAACTGGGTTTTTAGATCTGTGATATCTTGATTGAGTGTGGTAAAATATTTGGATAGTTCTTCTATTGTTAGCTATACAAGGTCCAACCAACACTTGTTAGAATGTGATCCCATTTCTTAACAAAATCCATTATTTTCTTACATTAAGTTGGTTGTGAATACATTCTTAGATCAGTGGCAATTTTGGGGGGATTTAAAGTATTGGGCTAAGGGAGATGCATGACTTTTCTGAGAAATCTATTTTCTAATAAGGTGTTCTTGTTGAGAAATAACCTTTGATGGATGGTCACTTGTTGGACTAGATTCATCAAAATTACTGATTAGAGATAGGATTCTCTGTGCTTCATCATTTGGGAATGCTAGAGTTTGAGCATGTTTGTCCGTTACGTGCGGGATAACAAAGTTGTGCCTCTCTGCATGGCAGCAATCCAACAATGTAAATCTCCATAGTAATGAGTCGAGGGTGTTCAGTGTTTCAATATTATTTCATTACTGCTTGTTGTAGGGTAAAAATACAACTTTGGTACAAAGATTGCAAGTCAATTAGCAAGTGATGGGATCTCAATGTAAAGACTGCCTCTCCCCTGCACAAAATTAGACTTGGAAAAGCCAGTCATAGGCTTATTTGAGAATTAATATGGATATGTAACAGCAATTTGTAAAAAGTCAATTCAGGATGGAGGTAGAAGATAACGTTTAAAGAATTCAAAAACTGTTTTACAACTCCAGAGTGTCAGGAATCGGGTTTAGGACATCCACTCATGAGTGAAAGTCTGGGCCAGTCTTAGTTGCCGTACTAAAGTTACCAAAGGTAGACCTGTTGGACATTACGCACGTTATTTACTTCTACGGCACTCGCCGTTCTTGTCTCAGTACAGGTCGTCATGGAGACAAGGAACGCTTGCACATTCACCCCACTCACCCGGAAGTGATTCAACAGCTGTGGGGCGCGTTGCGCTGAGACGCACACATTGCACTATGTAAACTATGTAAACCCACCCCCAGGCGCTTCTGATTGAAGTTGCTAGACCCGTTTGTTTCTCGCTTTGCTCTTGAACAATTGTGCCTTAAGAGTTATGTTTGTTTTCTTTTGCCTAGTTTTGTTTTTCTTTGTTACTTGATTCCCGACCTTTGTTTCCTGTGCCTTAACTCCACTTCCCACTTCATTTTGATTCTTCTTTACCTTCCCGGTCACGACTCAGACCGCCACTGGATTGCCTCTGCCTCCGTACTTGTATTGACGCTTCCCGCACATCGCCAGACCCGGAAAGCCAAACAAACTGCCTTTTGTCATTAATTCGGATTAGACATTGCCCACAGGTTGCCAAACCTGGAAAGTCACACAGAGTGCTTACTGGTACCCGTTCTGAATAATACGGTGCCTGCACCTTGGAAGACCGGGAAATTTACACAGAATGCTCGTTTCTCCTCACCTGATAAAGACACCTCAAATCTTGCCACATTGGATTACTCTTTACTCACCCTACTCAGATTCCTTTGCCCTTCCACCTGGTTGTTTCATGCTTAGGACATTCCAAGCACCGGGACTAGAGACGCTTGCTGAAAGGTGCTTTAGGTGTCCTCGTGCCGTCAGGCTCGGTTTGTGGATTTTCATCTGGGACTCACGTAGGCGTCCTCGTGCCGTCGGGGTAGTTCTCCTGGAGTGCTCAAATTGCTGCCATCCCAATCCTATCGGACCATTGGGGAATCAACAGGGAAACATTTCATCTGTCATCAGATTGGTGTTGTGGTAAGAAAGTTTACCATCTGCTTTACATCTTTATCAGTTCTGACGTGTCCATTTCCTGACTTCCATTGCTTATTTTGTCTTAAACTCCATAACTGGGATCCTGGGGACAAACCATCTCCGCCCTAGACTGACCAACTATCACCATTGTTTACAATCAAGGTTGGTCTCTCTACATTGTTGGTGTGGGTTTTTTTCAGTGTACAGTCTAAGGGTACTGATTTTATTTTGCTTATATTTCCTACATCTGGTGAGTCATAGGCGTGTCTCCTCTTTCAACTGCTAGATCTCTCTGTCTGTTTATTATCTGAACAGCAGAGAGTTACAACAGTAGGAAGAATTCATCGGCTACTGTGTGGGCTCTCTGGACCTCGTCTCCCCTTCCAGGGGAACACCTAACTGACATTGGGTCTTGACACAGAGTAGTTCAGAATATGTTCAAATGTATTTGATCTGTGCTGTACACATTTCTGGAAATATATCCCTTGTTCAGGAGCAGTATAATCGGCTATTAAACATAGAGATAAACAATTCTTACATGCTGGAGAAGATAGCTAAGTTCTCTCCTGGCACTAACAACAAATGTATGAAATGTGGAGCTGATGCAGCAGCCACCATAAACATGTTCTGGGGATGTCCACATATTCAAGAATTCTGGCGCGAGGCGGCTGTGGAGCTACATAAAATTACGGATATCCCCCCCAACAATGTTACCTTTAAGATACTTATTTCGGGAAATCGTAAAGGCTAATACCAAGATTCGTAGATTGTACAACATGGGCTGTATTATTGCTAAAAAAAGGTATTCTGTTAAAATGGAAAACAAACCTAGCGCCGATTATACAACAATGGCGCAGAGAACTTATCTTTGTAAATGAGAGAGAGGAGGGGTATGTGTGTAGTGTTTCCTCTATGTGCATACCCAAACACTTATGGGGCCCATTTCGGAATTATATGACTATGTATTGCAGTGCTCTGTATATTATACTGTATTGTACCATATAATAGTGTATACTAGGAAAGCTAACATAACCTGACACAAACACACGGACTGCACTGGAAAACTATTGTAAAGACTCTACAACTGCACTGTGATCTATCAATGTCAATGAACCTGCCTAAAGTGCCTGTACCTCAAATGCAACATGTTAAATAAAGTTGTTTAAAACAAAAGAGATAAACAATTTTAGAATTGAGTTCTATCATTGTGTATACACATTAAGTAACATTTATAGTACCAGAGCCATTTTGCCCAAAAATGATTTGATCAAAAAATCATCTATAGAGGTATTTAACTAAGTGTAACTAATCAAGAGGTACTTTAGTAAGCAATTAAGACAAATTCATAGTATGTGAAATCTGATGATTATCTATGAAGTCATTCTAGATCTGTGGTTACATTAAAGTACCTGAAATAACGGTTCAGTAAAGTTAGGGAGATGTCTACTCTCAAAGCAACAGGTATGGAGCTAAGAATAAAAAAAATAAAAAAATAAATAAGGGTAAGGAGTTGAAGTATTCTATAAAATGGTTTTATTAGACATCTCCCTAATTTTTCAGAGACGTTATTTTAGATACTTTAATTTATCCACAGATTTAGAATGACTTCTTTGGTAATCATGAGATCTGACAAACTATGACATTGTTTTAATAACTTACTAAAGAGTTCTTCTTGAGTTGTTACTCTTAGTTAAATACCTCAGTAGAGAATGTTTTGGTTGAATAATTTTTGGGCGAAATGGCTATGGCACTGTAAATGTTAATTAAGTTGCACACACAATGCTGGAACTCCATTCCAAAATTATATTTCTCTATGTGTAATAGCTGATTATACAGCTCCTGATTAAGGGATAGGTCTCCCAAAATGCGTAGAGCACAGATTGAATAAATGTGAACATATTTTGAAATACTATTTAGTTGGAAAACTGTTTTTAAAGTCTCTTTTACTTCTATCCTGAATTAATTTTTACAAATTGCAAATTGATGTTACATAGGCATGTTGTTTCTCAAATACACATACGACTGGCTTATCCCAGTCTAATGGTGTGCAGAGGACAGGGTAGTCTGTACATTGAGATCCCATCACTTGCTTACTGACTTACAACTTTTTGCCAAAGTTGTTGTTTTCCCCTGCACCCAAGAAGTAATTAAATTATATTGAAACACCCTAGACATATGTTGTGCAGATAACTATAGAGATTTACATTGTCAGGCCAGTAAAAAGGTACAGACCTCTTTCAATAATAAACCCTCAGAGTCTAGTCTAATCTGTCCATGTCGAACATTATTAGAATATTTAGATGTCTCAATGGGATAGTTCAGGAGGCTATTGTCTTTCATAGTGTGTTCCTATCTACCCTACCAAAGGCTGCTGTCATATGCAAATATGCTAGGTATAAGGCACTTTCTTGACTTTTTGCAGCATAATACTGACATATGTAATAAACTAAACCATCAGAGAGGCCTGCATGTCCTCCAAAAACCCTGTTTGGAAGGTACTCAATCCGTATGTTATGACCATTTTGTAAGATTTTTAATTGAAAATGATGCGAAACCTTACCCCTTGCATCCATTAGAGAGATGTGTTTACAATTAAATGGGGACAATCTGTCTCTCTTTTTTTATTTTTTTATTGTGTTTGGTTAATAAAACCTTTACAAAAACTCATATTTCCATTGATAAATCCATTATCTATTTACAATATTAAAATTATTCATATCCTTTTCATAACACTAAAAATTCATAAAAAATCATTATTGTAGCGTTCGTATCAAAATTCTTAAAATATCCAATACATTTACTAACATCAGGCATACAGGACCAACTCCTTTTCAATAGTCCTTAGGAGGTGTCCTAATGCAAATATTATCGGATAATAATTACAATTCATCAGCCTTTTTCTTTGGAATGTTCTAAATCAACTGTTACAAATTTCCTTAAAAACATAGAGTGTACTGAGTTAAAATGTTGACATTCCAAAATCAGATGTTTCAGTGTCTCCAGAGGCTCATGGCAACCAGGAAATCGACATTTCATATCTTGCATTACATAAAGTTTATTAGCCCAATTACCACAGCGTTCTTTTGTGTGATACTGATTCAGTTTAAATCTCATGTATTAAGCTCTTATAGTTGCACATGGAAAAATGCAAAGGTACTTACTGCAAGGGACACGCTTCTGAGTAAATTTAGCATATTCCGTATAGGTTGAATATTGCTTTATCTGATCAATAGTAGATGCCCAATCTTTCTCAAACAGTTTTTTTAACGTATGCAGGTCTACGGTATAGATCCTCCTGCGTTACCAATAAACTGTCAAGTGTATCCTAATAATCTGTCTCTCTTTTATAAACCGGGATATTTATGGCTTTGTGCCGAATTGCTAGAAAAATTCCAGTTGATAAAACCTGAGTATCCTGAGTATATAATAGCATCAGAATTTCTTTCAATGGCCTAGTATGTGCCTTTAGGGATATGCTTAACAGTCCATCTGGACTACAGGCTCTGGAGTCCTTTAGACCACCAAATATTTCCTGTATGTCATTCTTATAAAAATTAATTGCCCATGCCTGTGAATAATCAGGAGATGAGAAGGGCATCATATCAGAAGTCTGAGCATAAGAAAGTTGTGAAAAATAATCAACCCATATTAACTCTGATATACTGTGAGCTTCTTTATATGGCTGTTTCTCCATATCATTATTTAGCAGGGCCCATATGCCTGTATTTCTTTTTGAAATATAAATGTTACCATTTGTTGTCCCACTCTTATGCGTATACTAACGTTATGTATTTTCAACCAATTCTTGTATGTTTACTAAAGTGATTTCATAAATGTTCTTAGGTCCTCAATACTCCACCCATTTTAGGGCTGCTCTTATCTCTCTTTTCCTATTTCTAATTACTATGTCAAGTAGATGTCTGTGTATTCCCATGAATAGTTTTTGGTACCAAGTTCTGAGTTGAAATATCCAATTAAACAATTCTCATAAAGCATTAATAAAATGTGTAGGCATACATTTCTGTGATTTCTGTGTATGTCACAACTAGCCCAGGTTTTAGATACATGATAGTTCAGCAGGGATATGTCCTACACTTCACTTTGATCTAGTGATTTATAAGGGTGATTCATTTTCACCCTTATAAAACAACCAGAAGATTTTAAAATTAAATTACCATGATCCCTCCTAGATGTTTTAACCACTTCCATCATTATTGCGCTATCATATAAACATGATGAAATAAAAAGAAAGTTACTTGTTGAATGTGAGACCAATCTAAACCAGGTAGGCTGGCTCAAGATGTCCCCTATTAAAGTGCCATTTGTTTTCATCCAATTCCATTTTGCCATAAATTCCACCAATTGAATCCCTCTTGCCTTGTTATTACTATTACAACATACGTTCTTGGTTATACAAAGGGTAATGGGTGTATAATTATCATCCCGGTCCTTACTCATGTCTGTCAATTACAATTAATGACGCTTCAAGATCTACTTTTATCGCTAACATAATATCTCCTCCCTTTTTTTGCTTTCCCAAAACAAATGTTAAAACCATATATGATAGGGGGCTCTATAAGCCACAGTTATTTAAACAGAATAATTTCCTAATCAATTATCTGTTCTACCACTTGATTGTTCATCAAGCTATTAAAACCACTTGTATTCCAACTTGAAAGCCTCAGAACACCATGGTTAGCAACCTTGGATATACCAACGGACAACCAAGACAAGTCACACTATCTGTCTCTCGCTCGGGGATTGCTGATAGTTGCACTCTTGCAGGGTAATTCATAGAATTTCGTAGAGTGTCCGCGTGCGATTGACTGCGCCAGGCACGTGCGCTAAAACCGATTTCCGCGCACAGCGTATTTATGGATTTCAGGCTTCCAAACCAGCCGTGGCGCAGAGAATCGCAGCGACCCTGCAGCAGCGCCAGTAACGCCCCCAAGAACGCCCTCGCGCAAGGAAAAGCCATCAAAATCGCTAAATCATCGCAAAGGGCTGCGCGAACCCTGGACCAGTTCACCGGGCTGCCAAACAGCAAACGCCAAGCGGGGAACGTGTATTTCAGAGATGCGCGGGAAGTTGCATACGCAATTGCAGCAGGGTACGTGTATTTCAGGAGTGCGCGGCAAGTTCCACACGCGATTTCAGCAAGGTATGTGTATTTCAGGGGTGCGCGGCAAGTTCCACACGCGATTTCAGCAAGGTATGTGTATTTCAGGGGTGCGCGGCAAGTTCCACACGCGATTTCAGCAAGGTATGTGTATTTCAGGGGTGCGCGGGAAGTTGCACATGCGATTGTCCCAGTGCGAGCAGGGTACGTGTATTTCAGGGGTGCGCGGGAAGTTGCATACGCGATTGCAGCAGGGTACGTGTATTTCAGGGGTGCTCGGCAAGTTCCACACGCGATTTCAGCAACGTATGTGTATTTCAGGGGTGCGCGGCAAGTTCCACACGCAATTTCAGCAAGGTATGTGTATTTGAGGGGTGCGCGGGAAGTTGCACACGCGATTGTCCCAGTGCGAGCAGGGTACGTGTATTTCAGGGGTGCGCGGGAAGTTCCACACGCGATAGTCCCAGTGCGAGCAGGGTACGTGTATTTCAGGGGTGCACGGGAAGTTGCACACACGATTGTCCCAGTGCGAGCAGGGTACGTGTATTTCAGGGGTGCGCGGGAAGTTCCACACGCGATTGGCCCAGTGCGAGCAGGGTACGTGTATTTCAGGGGTGCGCGGGAAGTTACACACGCGATTGGCCCAGTGCGAGCAGGGTACGTGTATTTCAGGGGTGCGCGGGAAGTTACACACGCGATAGTCCCAGTGCGAGAAGGGTACGTGTATTTCAGGGGTGCGCGGGAAGTTGCACACGCGATTGTCCCAGTGCGAGCAGGGTACGTGTATTTCAGGGGTGCGCGGGAAGTTGCACACGTGACTGTCCCAGTGCGAGCAGGGTACGTGTATTTCAGGGGTGCGCGGGAAGTTACACACGCGATTGGGCCAGTGCAAGCAGGGTACATGTATTTCAGGGGTGCGCAGGAAGTTGCACACGCGATACCAGCAGGGAATGTGTATTTCAGGGGTTCTGGGGAGTACTACACGTGAATTGGCCACGTGGGTCCTCCCAGGTGTACGCTCCACAACCTCCACGGCCCCTGCAGGCAGCCCACACCACGGGGGACTACCCTGCACCCCTGCCCATGTCCCGCAGGCAGCCCATTCACCATGGGCATGCCCCCCAGACAACCCACATGTCACCTTGCACTACTGATCAACAATGCATGTCTCCCACCACCCCCACCCCCCAGCAGTGCAGGGGCAGCCTCCACCAGGCCCCCACTCATGTCACCCTGCACCCCCACCCCCCAGCATCCAGGGCCACCCTACACCAGGCCCCCACTCATGTCTCCCACCACCCCCACCCCCCGGCAGTGCAGGGGCAGCCTCCACCAGGCCCCCACTCATTTCCCCCTGCACCCCCACCCCCCAGCAGTGCAGGGGAAGCCTCCACCAGGCCCCCACACATGTCTCCCCCCACCCCCACCCCCCTGCCACCATGGGCAGCCTCCACCAGGCCCCCACTCATGTCCCCCTGAACCCCCACCCCCCAGCAGTGCAGGGGCATCCTCCACCAGGCCCCCACTCATGTCCCCCTGCACCCCCACCCCCCAGCAGTGCAGGGACAGCCTCCACCAGGCCCCCACTCATGTCCCCCTGCACCCCCACCCCCCAGCAGTGCAGGGGCATCCTCCACCAGGCCCCCACTCATGTCTCCCACCACCCTCACCCCCAGCCACCAGGGGCAGCCTCCACCAGGCTCCCACTCATGTCCCCCTGCACCCCCACCCCCCAGCAGTGCAGGGGCAGCCTCCACCAGGCCCCCACTCATGTCCCCCTGCACCCCACCCCCCAGCAGTGCAGGGGCAGCCTCCACCAGGCCCCCACTCATGTCCCCCTGCACCCCCACCCCCAGCAGTGCAGGGGCATCCTCCACCAGGCCCCCACTCATGTCTCCCACCACCCCCACCCCCCAGCCACCAGGGGCAGCCTCCACCAGGCCCCCACCCATGTCTCCCACCACCCCCACCCCCCTGCCACCATGGGCAGCCTCCACCAGGCCCCCACTCATGTCCCCCTGCACCCCCATCCCCCAGCAGTGCAGGGGCATCCTCCACCAGGCCCCCTCTCATGTCTCCCACCACCCCCAACCCCCAGCCACCAGGGGCAGCCTCCACCAGGCCCCCACTCATGTCTCCCACCACCCCCACCCCCCAGCCAGCAGGGGCATCCTCCACCAGGCCCCCAATCATGTCACCCACCACCCCCACCCCCCAGCATCCAGGGTCACCCTCCACGAGGCCCCCCACTCATGTCTCCCATCACCCCCACCCCCCTGCCACCATGGGCATCCTCCACCAGGCCCCCACTCATGTCTCCCACCACCCCCCCCAGCAGTGCAGGGGCAGCCTCCACCAGGCCCCCACTCATGTCCCCCTGCACCCCACCCCCCAGCATCCAGTGTCACCCTACACCAGGCCCCCACTCATGTCTCCCACCACCCCCACCCCCTGGCAACGCAGGGGCAGCCTCCACCAGGCCCCCACTCATGTCCCCCTGCACCCCCACCCCCTAGCAGTGCAGGGGCAGCCTCCACCAGGCCCCCACTCATGTCCCCCTGCACCCCCACCCCCCAGCAGTGCAGGGGCATCCTCCACCAGGCCCCCACTCATGTCTCCCACCACCCCCACCCCCCAGCCACCAGGGGCAGCCTCCACCAGGCCCCCACTCATGTCTCCCACCACCCCCACCCCCCTGCCACCATGGGCAGCCTCCACCAGGCCCCCACTCATGTCCCCCTGCACCCCCACCCCCAAGCAGTGCAGGGGCATCCTCCACCAGGCCCCCACTCATGTCTCCCACCACCCCCAGCCCCCAGCCACCAGGGGCAGCCTCCACCAGGCCCCCACTCATGTCTCCCACCACCCCCACCCCCAGCCACCAGGGGCATCCTCCACCAGGCCCCCAATCATGTCTCCCACCACCCCCAGCCCCCAGCATCCAGGGTCACCCTCCACCAGGCCCCCACTCATGTCTCCCACCACCCCCCACCCCCCTGCCACCATGGGCAGCTCCCACCAGGTCCTCACAATCCCCAATCATGTGCGTAATGGTCAGCCTCCACAGCCAAAAAGCCCTACCAAGTAACCCATTCACCCACATGGAAATGGAAATCACATGTTACACCCCCAATGTTCATGAAGCTAATGAAGCCATGTCCGTCACACACAATTGTTGCAATTGAATGGGAAAACACACAACATGACATGCATGAAACCAATGAGATGATACCACACAGTGAAGTATGCAAACAAAATTGTATTGAAAAAAATAAAGAATGCTAAAGAAAGAAAACAAACTACAATGTGAATGAGAAGAAATAAGCTGCATGTCTGTATGAAAAAAAAAAACTTGAAATCCAAATAGAAAAAAATTTTGTCCAACTGAACAAAGGAAACCTACTAAAAAACCTACCTAAAAATCAACTATATACAAAAAGTGGAGCAGTGTCCGTCGACTCCAAATCATAATACGAAAGAAAGGAAACCTAAAACTAAAGAACTATATACAAAGGCGGCGGGCAAGTCCAGCGGCTCACTCTGCGGTGTCCCGGGCCACGGCATCATCGAACTCCTGTTCGATGTCCCGGAGGCGGTCCAGTTCCATGGCCCCGAGGGTCCGCATGGAGTTCTCCGCCCTGACCAGCGCCTCTTCCGCCCGCCGCCGCTCCGCACCTATGGCGTGGCCCAACCGCTGCCACACGGAAGACACTCTCTGTCCTGGGTCCCCCTGCCCTCCGGCCGATGCCTGCCCCTCCGATGTCGAAAGCCCCGAGCCTTCATGTCTCCCACCATGTTGCTGCTGCTGCTGCTCTGCCTCTGCCCGTGCACTGCCTCCTGCTGCCTGCACATCCTCCGCCGGCTGGGGTGCACTTGTTGATGTGGCCACCCCTGCTGGACCTCCGACTCCCGACTGTGGCAGGGATGCCTCCTCCACCAGCCTGGCCGCACCGTCAGAGGCAGCTCCACAGGGCACCCAGGTGACTGATGGGTGGGAAGATGGCACAGAGGACGACTGGCGTGTAGGGGGTCCAGTTGAGGAGGGGGTCGGAGCAAGCCCCATCAGACAGCGGAATCCGGCCTGGGTGACCTATCCCAGCAGGCTGACGTGGTCAACGAGTCATTCGAGATGATGTGCAGTCTCTCCATGAAAAGACTGCAGGTCACCTTGCATGGCCCGTTGACGCAACGCCACACCAGCCAGGACAGGCTCAACCCGGACCTGGATGGCCACGTCCGCAGGCAGAGGAAGGCCAGTTGACGTCAGCTCATACCATGCCTGAAAACGGGTCTGGACGTAGGCATCCCTGCTGGTGCAAGATGATGCAGGGACAGGATCGGGGACAGGATTGCACACAGGCACCTCCGCGGCTGCCTGTGCTGCCTCCTGTCCCTGGTCCTGCACTGCACCTCTAGCACCAGTGGAATCCCCACCTCCAGACCCCGTCTCTGGTGCTTGCGCGGCCCCCTCCTCCACCAAACCCCCCACCAACCTGGATGACTCCGTGCCATCTTCCCCCGTTGGGCCCTGTGGGGTCCCAGCTGCCCCTTCTGCTGCCGAGGAGTCCAACTGCAACCTCCGCCTCTTGGACCTCCCCCCGGCAGCTGTGGCCTGGGACGCGGCACCGGACTCCTCACTCCCCGACGAGATGACAACACGGGAGGGGAGCCGGGCCTTGCGTCTCCGGCTGGCGGTCGGATCCCCGCCGCTGTGCTCCACAGCACCTTCTCCGCCCTCTTCATCAGTTGACGCTGCAGACAGGGAGAAACAAAACACAGGCATCAGGGCACTGTACAATGGACACATACACGCATGACAGTTGCACAGGAGTGGCATTGGCAAACCTCAGACATGTCATCACAATCCCCAACACACATGTCATTGCAACTGGCACACATGAGCCATACCACAGCCATATCGCAACTGCCACCACCATCCCTACACATACAACAGCATCAGCAGCCAAAGGGGAGCCAGACATCACATGCAACACAGGAAGTGCACCACACATGTACACACACCACCACACTTGCATGCATGTCTACAACTCTGCCAAGTGTCGCACTGTTCAGACGGGCATCCATGTCACATCTGCCAATCAGGCTTCCACATACCGCTGTCACATGCATCCATGTTGCATCACTTTTGCACCCTTGTCAAATACACACACATGCACATGTACACAGTGCTCATACATGCAGCCGAAAACAACATACATGCCTGACATCACGGACATGTCTACTTACATACACATTCATCCAAACATGTGTGCACGCACAACTGCATTTGCCATGCAAGCCCACACACACAAGCACCATCCATGTCTCACACATTACAGCCCTCGCATGTGTCTGCCCCACGGCCCTGTACATCCTCACCCATACTCCACCCCATACAAAGAGATGTGCAACTGGCACAATGGCAAATGATCACCACACGCACTGCTCACAATCAGGATGCATGTACACTCACCGCTCGACTCCAGACGGGTCTGCTTCTCTAGGACCTGGACGTGGAGCGCTGGGGATATGCGTTCCAGGACCCCCATCTGTTCTTCCGACAAGTGGCCCCGGCGCCCCTTGGCATCCGCTGCCTTCAAGAGGCGCCGGGCCTTGTTCAGGGTCCTGGACCTGAAGTCCTCCCAGCGCTTCCTGACATGTTGTAAGTCCTGGACTGCCACCCCCTCCGCGTTGATGGCAGTCACGATGTCAGTCCAGATCCGAGTCCGTCCTTCCTTGTCGGCGCGGGAACTTCCGAAGAGGGCATCATACTGCCCCACGCCTTGCTCCACCAGGACACCAACTTCGGTGGCACTGAAGCTGGTGCCCCTCTGCCTCTCTGGCCGGGGGTTGTCAGTGGTCACAGATGGTGTTTGCCCCGACATGACAACCCCAGAGGCAGAAGTGGGTGGGCAACTGGGTCCTGGGGCTGGGCTGTGGAGCGATGGAATTCCAGTCGGGAGTCTTCGGTTCCAGCAGGGGTGGTCACAGCAACAGCACCCCTGGCTGATGTGCAGGCAGCAAATGGCAGTGCACGTGGGCAGCAGGCAGTCAGGCAGCAGCAGATGGCAGGTGGGAGCGTGCTCGGGGCTCTGGGGGGCAGTAGTTCGGCCTTCTGGGCAGGAGTGTGGTCTTCCGTGTGCTTACGCGTGGCCAGCTTGGTACGGAGTGATTTGGCACGTGAAAATCCTGCACGTCAGCGTGAAAACCGAGGAAAGGCCCTTAGCGCGTAAGCGCGTCAGCACGCATACGCGATTCTATTGGACCAAAGGCCCTCAGCGCGTAAGCGCGTCCTCGACGTGAGCCGCACGGGTGTTCCCACACAGCACGTGATGACAGAGCACACGTGGAAAGACTGCACGTCAGAGTGTCATCGCGTGTGATTGGTGGAAATGGCTGTACACGCAGAAGTGACAAAGCGTGTAATTGGTGGAAATGGCCGTACACGCATAAGTCACAAAGCGTGTAATTGGTGGAAATGGCCCTAGCGCGTGGACGCCGCGTAAGTGACGCTGGACGTGTGGGCCTGTATAAAAGGTACGCGTAGAACACCATTTCCTTGTACGTGCTTTTCGTGGAGAGCGAGTGGGTGAATTCTGTACTTCTTGTCGGTTCACACGCGATTTACTTCACAGCGTTTCAAGTTCGTATTCCCTGTTACCTCTGACAGATTTTTCTCCTTTTACTCTTTTACTGGTTTACCTGGGCCTGTTCCCTCAAACAGTGTTCCCTTCTACTGATGTCCTGTCTCCTCAGACAGCGTACAAATCTTCTTTTGGCGGGGGTGTTGCCAACCAAACGTGCTCCTTTTTCACGCTCTTTTACCTGGCAGACGGTGAGTCACGCACGTATCTAACATCTGTGCTTGCCCCGTGTGTAGCCTACCCCTTCAGAGGTCATTCTAGGCTGTGTGTGACACGCATACGTTCATTCTTGTGTTACTGGGTGCCACAGCGTAGTGCAGGTTTTTCTTTCTGCACACGTGGTCTAGGAGGGGTTGCGTGCACGTCATCTCCCTTTTTTGGGGCTCCTGTGCGTAGCGTGACCCGTCATCTTTCCCCAGGGGTTACAATCAGCCTTGCAAGAGCACTAGGGTACAATTACCATCTGGTACCCAACCCCTTTGACCCCCAATTGCCCAGGACTATATTTTACTGCCACTCCCATACGCACATTAACATCAGTGCCATGGCTGGGAGGCGAGGATTCCGTAAGGGTGGCAAAGGTGGAAGAGCCACAAGTGGTGGCCGTGGTGGATCCGGTAGGGGACGTGGTCGTTACTTGCAGGGTGAGCCTGTCCCCCCATGTGTGGAGGACCAGTCAAGGGCACCCATAATCCCCCCCCCTCCCGTTGAGGCTGATGTGGCTGACACCATCCATGCTCAGCCCTTGTTGGACCAGCCCATTGTGGCACCAGACCTGGCTGACTCCATGGCTGACTTCCAGGTCAGCAGGCCTATGACACGTGCGCTGGTGCACGTTGATGTCACCATGCCACGTGCATCTGGGGCAGCAAGGTCATCTGCTGCACCAAGTAGGCAGGGCGGAGAGGCTACAGGGGCATCTGCGGCTCCATCCACCCCAGCCCTCACACACCCAGCCCGGACAGTGTCGGTCCTAGTCCATGCTGCTGATATACCCCCTGACACCATCACACTAGAGCCAATGCCTGCACCAACTCCCATGCTGAGTGTGCAATCCCACACTCCTGATACAGAGTCCACCAGGGCTCCTGCCCCTAGTGTCCAGAGCGGCGCAGGACACTCAGGATCACCACCACCTTCCAAGAGGAAGAGGAAGAGTGCTCGTCCGGCACAGGCTGATGCCCCAGACACGGCTACACAGTCCGGCCCGTCCAGGAAGCCCAGCTTCACGGATGACGAACTGAATGCACTTGTTGAGTATGTGTCCGCACATGACAACGAGATGGTCATTGTTGCAGGATCCAAGACCACACCTGCACAACGCCAGGCACACTGGCAGACCGTTGCGGACATCGTAAGTGCCCTTGGAATCGTGAGGCGCACAGCCAATGATTGCTATAAGCGCTGGAATGACCTAAAGCGCAGGGCAAAGAGTAAGCTTGCCTCAAGTCATGCCGCAACTCTAGTGACTGGAGGTGGGTCTCCAGTAGTAGACATGGAACTCACTCCACATGAGTCAGTCGCTGGGACCTACGTCACGGAGGAACAGATCCAAGGCGTGGGAGATTTGGCTGATTACGAGGCATTGTCCGGTGAGTGCACATGCATGTGTGTGTCATCCATGTGCATGGTGTGTGTGAGGGCTTCTGTTTGTGTGCCAGGTGAGAGTGTGTGCGCCTGAGTCGTATGGGTCAGCCATGTGCTTCATGCAATACATCCTGCGCAGCTGCATTTGCCCATAGCTGTATCCCTTCTGCCAACAGTAGACATCTAGCCCAACTGCACGCCAGTTGCCCTTGAAGTGTCACCTTGCCACAACATTGTTGCAAAATTTTCCACTGTTCATTTAGTCAGATTTTTTACATTCCACCACTTTTACTAGGCATGTCGCAGTCCTCTAGTCACATATCTGACATGGCTATGGTAAAGTGGAGTGACTTTGTTTCCTGGATATCATTTGTTCAAACATGTCCCTGTGCAATTGGACCATTTCGGACTGGCAGCTCCAGGTGAAGAATCTGACCTGTTTGAATTAGAAAAGCTACTACATGCGGGAACTGGACAGAATGAATAGGTGCTGCCCTCCTCTCCATCTTCACTCAATAGCAATGGTACATGCCATCTGTGTGATGGCATGTGTGTTTCACTTGCCAATCACAGGCCAATGTGTGATGCCACTGCCAGGCAGCATGCAGAAAATTTGTTCATCTTCAATCTTGGTGTCATCAGTGTGTGCCATTTGCCTGCCCTTCATACGCAGTGAGGGTGCATGCATGGGAGGGTTTTAGTCATGTGGGACATGTGTCAAACAAGTACTCGTTCTCTTGCTTCTCAGCCCTCATTGTGTGCCATGGTGCTAATGCCTGTTTCCATTTCTTTGTTTTTATGTCTTTGCAGGGGAAGACGCACCTGATACTGCTGGGGTTGTGGAGATGGTGCAGACCCAGGAGGGGTCCGAGGGCCGACCAACCACCAGTGAGGGACGTGGTGTGGTGGTGGGTGAGAACCCACAAGTGCTGCAGGTCGTGCTCTCAAGGGGTGTCTCTGGCTGCACCTCCCCCGAGCTGTACTCAGGTGTTGATTCGGATGAGACCTACATGCCGTCGCAGGTGAATGTTCCAGGGAGGGATTCTGTTCTGTCTCACCCACCTGCACCAGGGTCAGAACCCTCAATGGGGATGTGATTGTTGGCAGCTACGCCTTTGGTGGTTACGGATGCAGGGTCACACTCCGTGACATCTGATCCTGTTCCTGAGCCAGCAGATCAGAGGGGGAATGCAGTCCTGCAGCCTCAGGCAGTGCCGGCACAGCAAGGCGCAGTTCGCCTTGCCCCAGACAGGTGTGGTGCCCGCCGACGTGGTGGCCGTACGCCACCTGGCAATACTGCATGGGAGCAATCCATTTACGGTATGGCAACCCAACAGGCAGCATCATCCGAGATGATGGCTCAGGCCATGGATAGGGTGGCCACTTCCATTGTCCCCCCTGAAAGGCTGATGAAGCGACTAGAGCAGGCAACCGACTCCATCTGCCAGTCACACAGGGAGGACATGTTGGGGTCCAACAGGGACAGGCGGGCGGCACTGGCGACTCTGCAGGAGGCCATCTCCATTGAGTCCCAGGGCCACAGGGAAGCCCTGAGGCAGGAGCTCCTTCACCTCAGGACGACTCTTGTTGAGCTTGAGGCTTCTACACACCAAAGGACAGAACAGCAGCTGGAGCGTCTCACCCGTACGCTCTCAGCTTAGATGCAGGCAACGAGGGCGGAGGTCCGGGCATCCCGTGAGTTGTTGCATGGGGACCTCCGCACACTCATCCTCCAGAACCAGACCTACCACAGCCGCATGCTTGCAGCCATGGAGGAGCAGACTAGGGCCTTGCGTGGGCTGCCTCCCATAGTGCAACCACCTCCCGATGCAGCTGCACAGGGTGATAATAGCGACAGCAGTGATACTCCCACAATAGGGTAGCCGTGTGGGCCATGAGCCCATGGAGGTGTTTTTTTTTCCCAGGATCCACGCAGGTGGCTTCTGGTGTGCATCCTGTCCTCGGACCTCCTGGGTGGCCTTCCCAACCCCCCGGGCCCTTCAATGGCTATTTTTATTTTTTTTTTATTTTTATTTTTGTTTTTATTTTTATTTCTTTTATTCCCAATTTTTTTGGGACGATTTGTTGGCTTCCGTGGTTCCTGTGGGGATATGCTGCATTGTGGCTGGGCACATGCGGGCTTGTAATGTATTGGTTCAGATGCTTGGGTTTGAGTCACACACACCCCTCCTGCTTCCCGTTCCATGGGCTTGCAAAGGGTGTGCCCAAGTGACAGTGAATTACACAGTGACGTTGGACTCCCATGAGCTGTGTGGGCAGTCTGTAGTCAATACTGTGTATACATTCCTAGTGCATATTGCTGTTGTGTTGTACACTGCATGTTGCATTGATGTGTAACTCATCTTCTGTGTCTACCTCCCAATTTGCAGGTCCCTTCCTCATGTCTACACAAGGACCTCTAGTCTGGAGATGTGGTCCATGTTGGCAGCAGTGCACCTACAACTCTACAGGCGCCAACACTGCACAGTTGGTAGTGGTGGGAGTGCAGGCATTTCCAGGTGGTGAGGCTACTAATATTAAACATTAGTGATGTCAAGTTAATGGTAGTACGTGCTCAAGTTTGTTGTTAGTCCGCCATTACTGTGAGCATTTCACGTGTTGCAAGTTTCTAATAGGGACACTGTACATTGTGACAGTAGTGTCATGTTGTGGGGATTACTTTGTTTACCTGCAAATAGGATGACATGGCATGGTGTGTCGTGTGGCGGTGCTGGGGTTGGGTTGGCTGACATGGCACTGTCCTCTTGTTGCATTTTGCAAGTGGGTATTAATTTGAGCTGCTTGAATGTGTAACTTCACAAAACTGCATTGGTGGTGTCAGTGTGGGTAGGGATGCACACATTGTGACACTTCCAGGTGAACAATCTCAGGCTGATATGGTTTTCACGGTTCTTTCTCCAGACATTCAGGATCAGTGTCAGGTTGAGTCATCATTGATTGTCAGATGGAATGTGCCAGGGCAGTGTGCACTCAACAGGGGTGTGATTTCTATGTGAAGTAATTAGCCACTAGCTGTGTACGGGCTGCCTCCCCCCGTGCCCTTTCACCTCCCATGTGCAGCGGCTGTGCATGTGGTTGGGGATGGGGGGGCACCACCATGTCCACGGCCAGGCCCCGGCGTGTTCCAACGTTGTGCAGGACACATGCTGCCACTATGATCCTGCACACTACTGGGGGAGCGTACAACAGCTGCCCGCCAGAACGGTCAAGGGAGCGAAAGCGTGTCTTCAGCACTCCGAATGTGCGCTCCACTATGCCCTGGGTTGTAATGTGGGCAGCGTTATATCTTACCTGGGGTGGCGTGGTGGGGTTCCGAATTGGCGTCATCATGTGGGGGGCTGAGAGGGTAGGCACTGTCCCCTGTGGAGGTGGTGATTGGTATCATTGGTGGGGTTGTGACCTTGCTCAGTATCTGACATGCATGCATGTGCAGTGGCATTCATACTCACCAAGCAGCCATGTATCGCCATGCCGGCCAGCTTCTAGGTCCCGGCTTAGGGTGGACATTCGGTAAATGAAGCTGTCGTGGGTTGACCCGGGATAGTTGGCATATACTGAGGTGATGATTCCCTTGGCATTACATACTACCTGCACGTTGATGGAATGCCAGTGCTTGCGGTTCCTATAGATGTTCTCAGATGCCCTGGGGGGACGTAGAGCCACATGGGTGCAGTCGATGGCACCAAGCACTTTGGAGAATCGTGCCACAGCGTAAAAATCCAGGGCGGCAGCATGCCTTTCTGCAGGGGTTCTGGGCAGGTATATGTGCCTGCGGACTGATGGGCGTGCAGTGATGATGTTCAAGACCTGGTGTAGGCAGCGTGACTGGGTGGCCTGTGATACACCACCCACAATGGAACTTGTCCGCTGAAATGATCCAGTGGCTAAGAAGTGCAGTACATTGAGGACCTTCTCCAGGGGGCTGAGTGCTTGGGAGCACAGGGTGGGTGATGTGAGGTCGTCCTCCCATTCACTCACCAGGTCCAGTATGATGTGTGGTGGAAACCTGTACCTCCCATGCACCTGGTCATCAGGCATCCCGAAAAGGCTGGTTCTGGGTGTGAATATTCTGGCCCTGACTATCCTCCTCCTCCTCCTTTGGTAGGCCACGGCCACTGCTGCTAGGAACGGTATGTTCATCCTGGGTCTGAGCTAGTTATTTTGTTAGCGTGCAAATTAATGCGTTGCGCGTGTTGTAGGCGAGCGTGTGACCCGCGCACCCCTGAAATCCAGTGCACAGTCCAATAGCATGTGGAAATTGCCCGCACACCGGGATACAGGTGCGCTGACGTACTTGCGTGTGTAAGTGTCCGCGCACACCTGATATACACGTACATAGGCCCATCGCGTGTACGCGCACTTTTGTCCAATTACACGCAATGAGACTCTGACGTGCTGTCCAATTACACGCGATGAGACTCTGACGTGCTGTCCAATTACACGCGATGAGACTCTGACGTGCTGTCCAATTACACGCGATGAGACTCTGACGTGCTGTCCAATTACACGCGATGAGACTCTGACGTGCAGTCTTTCCACGTGTGCTCTGTCATCACGTGCTGTGTGGGAAACACCCGTGCGGGTCACGTCACAGACGCGCTTACGCGCTGAGGGCCTTTGGTCCAATAGATTTGCGTATGCGTGCTGACGCGCTTATGCGCTAAGGGCCTTTCCTCGGTTTTCACGCTGACGTGCAGGATTTTCACGTGCCAAATCACTCCGTACCAAGCTGGCCACGCGTAAGCAAACGGAAGACCACGCTCCTGCCCAGAAGGCCGAACTACTGCCCCCCAGAGCCCCGAGCACGCTCCCACCTGCCATCTGCTGCTGCCTGACTGCCTGCTGCCCACATGCACTGCCATTTGCTGCCTGCACATCAGCCAGGGGTGCTGTTGCTGTGACCACCCCTGCTGGAACCGAAGACTCCCGACTGGAATTCCATCGCTCCACAGCCCAGCCCCAGGACCCAGTTGCCCACCCACTCCTGCCTCTGGGGTTGTCATGTCGGGGCAAACACCATCTGTGACCACTGACAACCCCCGGCCAGAGAGGCAGAGGGGCACCAGCTTCAGTGCCACCGAAGTTGGTGTCCTGGTGGAGCAAGTCGTGGGGCAGTATGATGCCCTCTTCGGAAGTTCCCGCGCCGACAAGGAAGGACGGACTCGGATCTGGACTGACATCGTGACTGCCATCAACGCGGAGGGGGTGGCAGTCCGGGACTTACAACATGTCAGGAAGCGCTGGGAGGACTTCAGGTCCAGGACCCTGAACAAGGCCCAGCGCCTCTTGAAGTCAGCGGATGCCAAGGGGCGCCGGGGCCACTTGTCGGAAGAACAGATGGGGGTCCTGGAACGCATATCCCCAGCGCTCCACGTCCAGGTCCTAGAGAAGCAGACCCGTCTGGAGTCGAGCGGTGAGTGTACATGCATCCTGTTTGTGAGCAGTGCGTGTGGTGATCATTCGCCATTGTGCCGGTTGCACATCTGTTTGTATGGGGTCGAGTATGGGTGGGGGTGTACAGGGCCGTGGGGCTGACACATGTGAGGGCTGTAATGTGTGAGACATGGATGGTGCTTGTGTGTGTGGGCTTGCATGGCAAATGCAGTTGTGCGTGCACACATGTTTGGATGAATGTGTATGTAAGTAGACATGTCCGTGATGTCAGGCATGTATGTTGTTTTCGGCTGCATGTATGAGCACTGTGTACATGTGCATGTGTGTGTATTTGACAAGGGTGCAAAAGTGATGCAACATGGATGCATGTGACAGCGGTATGTGGAAGCCTGATTGGCAGATGTGACATGGATGCCCGTCTGAACAGTGCGACACTTGGCAGAGGTGTAGACATGCATGCAAGTGTGGTGGTGTGTGTACATGTGTGGTGCACTTCCTGTGTTGCATGTGATGTCTGGCTCCCCTTTGGCTGCTGATGCTGTTGTATGTGTAGGGATGGTGGTGGCAGTTGCGATATGGCTGTGGTATGGCTCATGTGTGCCAGTTGCAATGACATGTGTGTTGGGGATTGTGATGACATGTCTGAGGTTTGCCAATGCCACTCCTGTGCAACTGTCATGCGTGTATGTGTCCATTGTACAGTGCCCTGATGCCTGTGTTTTGTTTCTCCCTGTCTGCAGCGTCAACTGATGAAGAGGGCGGAGAAGGTGCTGTGGAGCACAGTGGCGGGGATCCGACCGCCAGCCGGAGACGCAAGGCCCGGCTCCCCTCCCGTGTTGTCATCTCGTCGGGGAGTGAGGAGTCCGGTGCCGCGTCCCAGGCCGCAGCTGCCGGGGGGAGGTCCAAGAGGCGGAGGTTGCAGTTGGACTCCTCGGCAGCAGAAGGGGCAGCTGGGACCCCACAGGCACCAACGGGGGAAGATGGCACGGAGTCATCCAGGTTGGTGGGGGGTTTGGTGGAGGAGGGGGCCGCGCAAGCACCAGAGACGGGGTCTGGAGGTGGGGATCCCACTGGTGCTAGTGGTGCAGTGCAGGACCAGGGACAGGAGGCAGCACAGGTGGCCGCGGAGGTGCCTGTGTGCAATCCTGTCCCCGATCCTGTCCCTGCATCATCTTGCACCAGCAGGGATGCCTACGTCCAGACCCGTTTTCAGGCAGGGGATGAGCTGACGTCAACTGGCCTTCCTCTGCCTGCGGACGTGGCCATCCAGGTCCGGGTTGAGCCTGTCCTGGCTGGTGTGGCGTTGCGTCAACGGGCCATGCGAGGTAACCTGCAGTCTTTTCATGGAGAGACTGCATGTCATCTCGAATGGCTTGTTGACCACATCAGCCTGCTGGGACAGGTCACCCAGGCCGGATTCCACTGTCTGATGGGGCTTGCTCCGACCCCCTCCTCAACTGGACCCCCTATGCGCCAGTCGTCCTCTGTGCCATCTTCCCACCCATCAGTCACCTGGGTGCCCTGTGGAGCTGCCTCTGACGGTGCGGCCAGGCTGGTGGAGGAGGCATCCCTGCCACAGTCGGGAGTCGGAGGTCCAGCAGGGGTGGCCACATCAACAAGTGCACCCCAGCCGGCGGAGAATGTGCAGGCAGCAGGAGGCAGTGCATGGGCAGAGGCAGAGCAGCAGCAGCAGCAACATGGTGGGAGACATGAAGGCTCGGGGCTTTCGACATCGGAGGGGCAGGCATCGGCCGGAGGGCAGGGGGACCCAGGACAGAGAGCGTCTTCCGTGTGGCAGCGGTTGGGCCACGCCATAGGTGCGGAGCGGCGACGGGCGGAAGAGGCGCGGCTCACAATGGTCAGGGCGGAGAACTCCATGCGGAGGGCCCTGAGGCGGGCTGAGTGCCTCGAGGCAATCCGCAGGGGGTTGGAGGAGAACACAGCGTCGTCCCCGCAGACCCTCTGGGCCATGGAACTGGACCGCCTCCGGGACATCGAACAGGAGTTCGATGATGCCCGGGACACCACAGAGTGAGCCGCTGGACTTGCCCGCCGCCTTTGTATATAATTCTTTAGTTTTAGGTTTCCTTTCTTTCGTATTATGATTTGGAGTCGACGGACACTGCTCCACTTTTTGTATATAGTTGATTTTTAGGTAGGTTTTTTAGTAGGTTTCCTTTGTTCAGTTGGGCTCATGGACCCTTGTTATTTTTGTACATAGTTCTTTATTGCATGGAGATTTTTTTACTTTTGACTTTGGACAAGTTTTTTTTTTCATACGGACATGCAGCTTATTTTTTCTCATTCACATTGTAGATTGTTTTCTTTCTTTAGCATTCTTTATTTTTTTCAATACAATTTTGTTTGCAAACTTCACTGTGTGGTATCATCTCATTGGTTTCATGCATGTCATGTTGTGTGTTTTTTTCCCATTCAATTGCAACAATTGTGTGTGACGGACATGGCTTCATTAGCTTCATGAACATTGGGGGTGTAACATGTGATTTCCATTTCCATGTGGGTGAATGGGTTACTTGGTAGGGCTTTTTGGCTGTGGAGGCTGACCATTACGCACATGATTGGGGATTGTGAGGACCTGGTGGGGGCTGCCCATGGTGGCAGGGGGGTGGGTGGTGGTGGGAGACATGAGTGGGGGCCTGGTGGAGGGTGACCCTGGATGCTGGGGGGTGGGGGTGGTGGGAGACATGATTGGGGGCCTGGTGGAGGATGCCCCTGGTGGCTGGGGGGTGGGGGTGGTGGGAGACATGAGTGGGGGCCTGGTGGAGGCTGCCCCTGGTGGCTGGGGGGTGGGGGTGGTGGGAGACATGAGTGGGGGCCTGGTGGAGGATGCCCCTGCACTGCTGGGGGGTGGGGGTGCAGGGGGACATGAGTGGGGGCCTGGTGGAGGCTGCCCATGGTGGCAGGGGGGTGGGGGTGGTGGGAGACATGAGTGGGGGCCTGGTGGAGGCTGCCCCTGGTGGCTGGGGGGTGGGGGTGGTGGGAGACATGAGTGGGGGCCTGGTGGAGGATGCCCCTGCACTGCTGGGTGGTGGGGGTGCAGGGGGACATGAGTGGGGGCCTGGTGGAGGCTGCCCCTGCACTGCTGGGGTGTGGGGGTGCAGGGGGACATGAGTGTGGGCCTGGTGGAGGCTGCCCCTGCACTGCCGGGGTGTGGGGTTGGTGGGAGACATGAGTGGGGGCCTGGTGTAGGGTGACCCTGGATGCTGGGGGGTGGGGGTGCAGGGGGACATGAGTGGGGGCCTGGTGGAGGCTGCCCCTGCACTGCTGGGGGGTGGGGGTGGTGGGAGACATGAGTGGGGGCCTGGTGGAGGATGCCCATGGTGGCAGGGGGGTGGGGGTGGTGGGAGACATGAGTGGGGGGCCTGGTGGAGGGTGACCCTGGATGCTGGGGGGTGGGGGTGGTGGGAGACATGATTGGGGGCCTGGTGGAGGATGCCCCTGGTGGCTGGGGGGTGGGGGTGGTGGGAGACATGAGTGGGGGCCTGGTGGAGGCTGCCCCTGGTGGCTGGGGGGTGGGGGTGGTGGGAGACATGAGTGGGGGCCTGGTGGAGGATGCCCCTGCACTGCTGGGGGGTGGGGGTGCAGGGGGACATGAGTGGGGGCCTGGTGGAGGCTGCCCATGGTGGCAGGGGGGGTGGGGGTGGTGGGAGACATGAGTGGGGGCCTGGTGTAGGCTGCCCCTGGTGGCTGGGGGGTGCGGGTCATGGGAGACATGAGTGGGGGCCTGGTGGAGGATGCCCCTGCACTGCTGGGGGGTGGGGGTGCAGGGGGACATGAGTGGGGGCCTGGTGGAGGCTGCCCCTGCACTGCTGGGGGGTGGGGGTGCAGGGGGACATGAGTGGGGGCCTGGTGGAGGCTGCCCCTGCACTGCTGGGGGGTGGGGGTGCAGGGGGACATGAGTGGGGGCCTGGTGGAGGCTGCCCCTGGTGGCTGGGGGGTGGGGGTGGTGGGCGACATGAGTGGGGGCCTGGTGGAGGATGCCCCTGCACTGCTGGGGGGTGGGGGTGCAGGGGGACATGAGTGGGGGCCTGGTGGAGGCTGCCCCTGCACTGCTGGGGGGTGGGGGTGCAGGGGGACATGAGTGGGGGCCTGGTGGAGGATGCCCCTGCACTGCTGGGGGGTGGGGGTGCAGGGGGACATGAGTGGGGGCCTGGTGGAGGCTGCCCATGGTGGCAGGGGGGTGGGGGTGGTGGGAGACATGAGTGGGGGCCTGGTGGAGGCTGCCCCTGCACTGCTGGGGGGTGGGGGTGCAGGGGGACATGAGTGGGGGCCTGGTGGAGGCTGCCCCTGCATTGCTGGGGGGTGGGGGTGCAGGGGGACATGAGTGGGGGCCTGGTGGAGGCTGCCCATGGTGGCAGGGGGGTGGGGGTGGTGGGAGACATGAGTGGGGGCCTGGTGGAGGCTGCCCCTGCACTGCTGGGGGGTGGGGGTGCAGGGGGACATGAGTGGGGGCCTGGTGGAGGCTGCCCCTGCACTGCCGGGGGGTGGGGGTGGTGGGAGACATGAGTGGGGGCTTGGTGTAGGGTGACCCTGGATGCTGGGGGGTGGGGGTGCAGGGGGACATGAGTGGGGGCCTGGTGGAGGCTGCCCCTGCACTGCTGGGGGGTGGGGGTGGTGGGAGACATGCATTGTTGATCAGTAGTGCAAGGTGACATGTGGGTTGGCTGGGGGGCATGCCCATGGTGAATGGGCTGCCTGCGGGACATGGGCAGGGGTGCAGGGTAGTCCCCCGTCGTGTGGGCTGCCTGCAGGGGCCGTGGAGGTTGTGGAGCGTACACCTGGGAGGACCCACGCGGCCAATTCACGTGTAGTACTCCCCAGAATCCCTGAAATACACATTCCCTGCTGGTATCGCGTGTGCAACTTCCCGCGCACCCCTGAAATACATGTACCCTGCTCGCACTGGCCCAATCGCGTGTGTAACTTCCCGCGCACCCCTGAAATACACGTACCCTGCTCGCACTGGGACAATCGCGTGTGCAACTTCCCGCGCACCCCTGAAATACACGTACCCTGCTCGCACTGGGACAATCGCGTGTGCAACTTCCCGCGCACCCCTGAAATACACGTACCCTTCTCGCACTGGGACTATCGCGTGTGTAACTTCCCGCGCACCCCTGAAATACACGTACCCTGCTCGCACTGGGCCAATCGCGTGTGTAACTTCCCGCGCACCCATGAAATACACGTACCCTGCTCGCACTGGGCCAATCGCGTGTGGAACTTCCCGCGCACCCCTGAAATACACGTACCCTGCTCGCACTGGGACAATCGCGTGTGCAACTTCCCGCGCACCCCTGAAATACACGTACCCTGCTCGCACTGGGACTATCGCGTGTGGAACTTCCCGCGCACCCCTGAAATACACGTACCCTGCTCGCACTGGGACAATCGCGTGTGCAACTTCCCGCGCACCCCTGAAATACACGTACCCTTCTCGCACTGGGACTATCGCGTGTGTAACTTCCCGCGCACCCCTGAAATACACGTACCCTGCTCGCACTGGGCCAATCGCGTGTGTAACTTCCCGCGCACCCATGAAATACACGTACCCTGCTCGCACTGGGCCAATCGCGTGTGGAACTTCCCGCGCACCCCTGAAATACACGTACCCTGCTCGCACTGGGACAATCGCGTGTGCAACTTCCCGCTCACCCCTGAAATACACGTACCCTGCTCGCACTGGGACTATCGCGTGTGGAACTTCCCGCGCACCCCTGAAATACACGTACCCTGCTCGCACTGGGACAATCGCGTGTGCAACTTCCCGCGCACCCCTGAAATACACATACCTTGCTGAAATTGCGTGTGGAACTTGCCGCGCACCCCTGAAATACACATACGTTGCTGAAATCGCGTGTGGAACTTGCCGCGCACCCCTGAAATACACGTACCCTGCTGCAATCGCGTATGCAACTTCCCACGCACCCCTGAAATACACGTACCCTGCTCGCACTGGGACAATCGCGTGTGCAACTTCCCGCGCACCCCTGAAATACACATACCTTGCTGAAATCGCGTGTGGAACTTGCCGCGCACCCCTGAAATACACATACCTTGCTGAAATCGCGTGTGGAACTTGCTGCGCACCCCTGAAATACACATACCTTGCTGAAATCGCGTGTGGAACTTGCCGCGCACCCCTGAAATACACGTACCCTGCTGCAATCGCGTATGCAACTTCCCGCGCACCCCTGAAATACACGTTCCCCGCTTGGCGTTTGCTGTTTGGCAGCCCGGTGAACTGGTCCAGGGTTTGCGCAGCCCTTTGCGATGATTTAGCGATTTTGATGGCTTTTCCTTGCGCAAGGGCGTTCTTGGGGGCGTTACTGGCGCTGCTGCAGGGTCGCTGCGATTCTCTGCGCCACGGCTGGTTTGGAAGCCTGAAATCCATGAATACGCTGTGCACGGAAATCGGTTTTAGCGCACGTGCCTGGCGCAGTCAATCACACGCGGACACTCTGCGCCAGCCGCTTGCGACACTTTTCTGCGAAATTCTATGAATTACCCTGCGAACTTCTTCATCCCTTTTCTGTCTCCCGACCTCATATGTTTTGTCCTTTATAAAAAACACTGTAATGTCTTTCTGGAGTTTTTGTTTCTTCTTCCTGTTTCAATGTTTATTTTTAAATATCTCTTTATCAGACGGCTTATCTGAAACTGTCAATGAGGCAGGGAGTAGTTAGGGGGATCCTTCCCATTTTGATTTAGAGATTTTAGAAAATATTTAGACTTTTTCTTCAGCTGGTTATTAACAACCCTGCGCTGAAAACCCCCAATTTTTCTCTTCGGGGGTAAAGAGTCAAACAATCTTAAACTATGATCCGTTACAGAAAGTGGTTGATTAGTAGTCTGAGGCTCAATTGATGTTATTCGAGCAGCAGTGTTTTGGTATGATTCTTTCCCTGGTGTCTGACCATAGGACAATGGCATATTATTGTTATTCAGTGGAAGAAGCACATTCTGTTTCAGATTTTTTCTGATTTCTGTTAATTGGGAATAGATCTTTGCTATAGGCCACAGTGAGACTCTTTTACAGCATGCATCTTAGGTATAGGCCGGTAGGGAATCATATTTATGTTTGGACCTTGTTAAAGGCCACAGGGTAATTCTTAGTTTATATAGTCATAGGGTATTATCATTAGTCTAGACTTTAACCACATCTGCTTGGTTACCATTGGATCCAGTTTTGTTCAGAAGCTACATGGTTGGATAGTTTAAGTACCTCTCTAGTTGGTACTACATACCTGATGGCCCTTCACTGTCTGCATGATTGTCTGGAATGCAGGCACATGCCATTCACTAGCCTGCTGGGCATATGAGCATATGCTGGAGCTGTGTGAGCAACGATTCACATTGGCTGTGTTTGATCACACAACTGTCTAATACATGGATATTCCTGGTGAGCTTGGAGTCTTCCCTTGAGTGGATTGGGAAGTGGTTAGTATATTTATGGGACACAGTCCATGTGGTTTGAGTCTAAATTGAGCATTGGGTAGATGGATCCTTTGGTTTGGTTCATACAGGCATTATCTATTTTTGAGGGTGGTTGCTCTGGTTGGTTCCTCGAAGCCTGTCCTATGCCAATACACATTGCATCACACTGGAGGCTGTGTCACACAACACAGGGCTTGTTACTTAGTTTCAACTTGTGCTGTCCAGATCGGCATGTGCGGGAACAGCACCTCTCCAGCACTGCCGTAACGGGGGCCCCGCAGCCTCTGCGGTGTGGGTGCCCAGCACATGTCCTGGCAGGGGGGCCCCTCAAACTAAACATTTTTCTTTTAAATGGAAAAACAGAAGAAAGAAAATAGTTTGTTTTTGAAGTCACTCTGCCGTCATTAAGAAATAATTTCTGTTAAGCTGTAACAGAAAAAGATACGATTTCTTTATGAAGACATGAAAAATATACTATTTGTTTATGAAGTCCATGGGGTCCCCTATCCCATGACATGGAAGCCTACAGGCTGTAGGCCTCCATGTCATGGGGAGCCCTATGACTTCAAAAATAAATTGTTGCTGTTTGAAGTCACTCTGCCTTCATAAAGACATTATTTCTGTTGCGGTTTGGTCCTTTAACGGAAATAATTTCTTTATGAAGTCAGAGTGACTTCAAAAAGAAACCATTTCTTTTTTAAACAATGGGGCTTCCCTCCACCCCATGACATGGAGGCCTCCAGATCCTCTGCAGATGATGGGAACAAGCGTTCCTGGCTGCTGCAGGGAGCAGAAGGTCTCGTTCCCTGGTGCAACAGATTAAAGGTAAGAAAATGTATTTCCTTTAGATGTGTGTGCTTGCATTATTCGGCCTAAAAAGCCATCAAAGCACATCCTAAAAATACACTGCTAAAATATAATTGCAATAGACAAGGTAAAAAAAAAGGAAAAACATACCCAAGCAAGAGCAAAAGGCTGCACCCTAACTTGGGTGCTGCCCAACAGTGCTTTTAACCAAAAATCAGGAACCACCATCCCCTTGACCCTCCCATCTCCCAAACTGCCTCGGGCCCAGGGCAGTAAGATTGGCCCCTGAAAGGGGGCTGTTGCTTGGGGGGTCACCCATGGGTCTCATACTAATAGGAATGAGAGTAGAGCCAACCATGATACCAGATACCCACGGGCGCCCTCAACCATTGCATCTTTCCAAAACCTCCCTTGCCAAATCTGCGTCCCCAAAGACCACTCTAACAATGTCCGTTTTAGCTGCATATTTGGACAATCTAGTGCACTCTAACAAAGAGTCCGTTGACACAAACCCACACTCCCCTACAGCACGTAACCAGTGAAGACATTTGTTCCGCAAGGCGTCCCTTAGTTCTCTTTTGTCCGTGGGTAATTTAGGGACTCCCTCGAGGAACACTGTGGAACTGCTGTGGCCTTGACGGATGAAGTTCCCAGGCATAGACCTCCCCCGCCCGAAGATTGACACACCAGTACCCCTCCCCACAGAGCGCATGTTACGCTGGACTCTCCCCGCAAAATTCTGTATTGCGTTGGCTCAATAGCTATAGTCCCATTAAGCGCCCTCCGAGGCAATGGCGCTGGGTGATAGGCCACCCCTGAATGGCTCCTTTTAGACTGGGGGTTCTTATCCACGTGGGCTAGGGGCGGGCAGGGGTGCGAGGAATAGGACCCTTTGTTAGAGACTGGGTTCGGACCCCCGGGCCCTGTCCCCGCTGAGACCTCTCCTCTCCTCCCTGCACTACCCTCCCCCCTAACCCCGAGCACCTCCTTGGTCAGAACCAATAGGAGATTTTTGATCTCCACCAGCTCGGAGAGCAGGAGTTGGCACGGACAGCTAGGCAGATCAGCACATGCAGTAGAAAGTGGGACTTGCGAACACTGGGCTCCAGTTGAGGGGGGGGTCAGGAGCCCGGAAAGGGCTGAGCCGTAAAGAGGGGCTAACCCCCATAGGGGATTCAGGCGTGGGCACGCTCCCATTGCAGGAAAGGGGGCTAAGTTTCGCTCTCTTGCCCAGATCAAAGTTGCCCACCCCCCTGAGGGCAGGAGCCTGAGGAGCAGAAGCAGAAGCCGACAGTGGGTGGGTTTCATGGAGAGCCACTGTCGGCTGCGGGATTGATAGAACAGGGTTCAGACCAGAGGATGGGTTGGGAGGTTCCAACGGTGGGGGCAATACAACCTGCCCTCTGCGCAGCTTTAAAATGCCCAATGAAATTCTCTCACATCCAGTGACCAAAGTGTCCAAGAGAACGGCGGTGGCTACACAGTCAAGGCCCCCTCCGGGGTTAAGAGGTTGACCGAGGGCACATGTTCATCCAAAAATTGGCTTGGCTGGGCAGGAATGAATCAAGGAGACGAAACAAAACCACACGTGGTCCCAGAGGAACATAGAAGGGCTGAGGGGCTGTGTATACTTAGTAGAGGGGTGCAGGGCAACTTGGGTGCAGGGCCCCGACCACTGGGCATAATTGGTCGAGTATGCCCTCCATTCACTTGTGGGCTCCCAGTACAGGCTTCTGTGCCTTGCGTGGCCCCGGGTGTCTTATATAGCAGGCCCCCCCCAATCTTCTCCCCAAGATCCGTTTTTGGTGCTCCACAGGGGCCGAGGGGCCTTGTATGCTGGACAGAAGGGGGGATTTGGAAAGGTGGAGGGGTTAAAGGGGGATGAGAAGTCCCCCTGTTCCGTGGGACCGCGGACTCCAGAGCTAACACCCCCAAGGAGGCCGACCATCTTGCAATAAGGGAGATTTTGGGGGTCAAAATCCAGAAACCAAAAGTAATAGGGAGTCTCACCTTACCCCGTGCACGCAGTGCTAGGGACAATGTACTTCAGTGCCGGTCCTTATGCCGTGTGTTGGGTCCAGATGCAAGGTGTTGGATGTTAAGTGCTAGGTGCTCCACGCCGTCTGGGCGCGAACACCCAGGCGGGAGCAAACACCTTCGACCTTTCCTCCCGTGGGCTCCCACCCTCGCAGGCTACGGCAACGGCTTTAGTCCTGCAGGGGGTGGGGCCAAGCAGCAGACAGCCTCCCAAGCTCCCAGTTCCTCAGAGCAAACACCCGCACCCTTTCCTCCTGCGGGCTTCCACCCTCGCGGGCTACGGCAACAGCTTCAGTCCTGCAGGGGGTGGGGCCAAGCCGCAGACAGCCTCCCAAGCTCCCAGGTCCTCGGAGCAAACACCCGCACCTTTTCCTCCCGCCGGCTTCCACCCTCACAGGCTACGGCAACGGCTTTAGTCCTGCAGGGGGTGGGGCCAAGCAGCAGACATATGTGTGCGCTTGTGTTCAGGGGCTCAACAAAACCTACATTTCGGGGGGGCTAACCCTTAAAATGTTGGGAGAGGCTCTAACTTCACGGGCGGTGGGGGAGGGATGAACTTATTTATGTGGGACCATCTAACTCCTTTACGCATTCTAATGAGACTATTGTAGTGCAACTTCAATGTTACAAGCCGTTGACTCTCTCCTTTAAATCTGAAAACACCCACTTATGGACTGCTGTGAGAATTAGTGGTATCCTGTCCCCTCTCTACCCTTCCAATCACTCCGCTGGCATGCAAGTACTAAACCCACATCACAATTTCAACTGCCTAAAAAGTAACAGTGAAATGCTTTACGTTAGTTATTGCTGGGCCTTTGTTAACAGCGAAACACAGCCGGCGTTTAGCATCTGTGTCCTGTTCTGTCCGGCAACGGCTTTGTAGGTCAGCCAGGTCGAGTCAACATAGCCCAAAATTTTAGGGGGTCAGGAAGAGGACTGACGCCCAGTCAGATCAATGGTGGTGTGCCACTGCTTGTGTGTAATGCCATGATTACGTATTGGTAATCTTCATTACTCGTGGCCCCATTCTTCCTTGTCCCAGAACTTGTGTATGAGGCAGTTTGCCACATACACAAGTACTGGGATGAGGTAGGGGGACATGGCGGTAATGTCTGGCTTAGTTACCTGTAATCTTCATTACTCCTAGCCTCACTCTTCCTCATCCTAGTACTTACCTATGATGCAAGGTGCCTCACTCGTCAGCACTGGGACAACGAAGAGGGACGTCAAGGTAATTCTGGGCTGATGTGCTGATTTTGAGGGTTGTGGCAGGGGGTTGGAGGGAGAGGGGATGTATGGGGGCAGGGATTGTGTGATAAATCGTAATGGTAATCCATCTCCAGGCTAAGCAGGATATGTGGTATTAGTGGCTAGCGAGGCATTTTGGCGTAGCCAGTCTTGTCATTTCTTAGTTTGGCTTGACTTTTTCTAACTGGGCATCTCTGATAAAGCAGTCCTACTAAGTGTAATTACCTGGCTAGAATGGCATTTGGGTGTTACCAGTCTAGCTGTCTCTTACTGTGACATTGTATATTTTTCTGGGCACCTGTGATAAAACAACCACAATCAGCTTTTTTGTGCTTCGACTGGCATTTTGGTGCAACCAGTCTAGGTATGTCTAAATGTGGCCTGGCATTCTTTACTGTAATATGTTATTATGTGTCCAGACTGGGTATATAATGTGCAGCCAGTTGGACATATTTTCATTGTGGCATGTCATTTTTAATAGCAAAGCATTGCATTAATTAAAGCATTAATGTTTCTGTGCACTGTCCAATACTTGCATGTATTGGATTTTTGGACTAGTGTGACCCAACAAAACAATTTCAAACGCTCTGTCTTTTTAGCCAATTTTTCCAGAACATGTGCCGTGTAATGCATTAAAAGACCTATATATATATGCTTCTACTAGTACAGTGTGAGGTGCACCCCTGAAGCAGCACGTGGGTGCGTATTGCGCATGCGTGGTAATCTAGGCCGGCCCAGAGTGTGGAGCGACTGATGATTTGTTGCCAAGCTGGGGGGGGACTCCAACCATGCATCGGGAGTAACTTCGGCCTCCTGAAGGGAAGTTTTCTGCTGCCTCGACCATACCGGTGGAGCCCTGATGTACGCTCCAGAGCAAGTGGGTAAAATTGTGCTTGCGTGTGCCATGCTGCACAATAGCTGCCTGAAGAGGAATGTTCTGCTACCCCCTGACGTGGACATGCCACCCCCAGATGATGAAGATGCAGTGCCTGTGGCAGAGGCAAATGCACGCATTGCCAGAGATGACGTGAGGGATGGGAGATTGGCCAGCCAGGGACTGATAGACAATTTCTTCTGACACTTTCACAAGGCACAAGCCATGCACGACTGTGTGGCACCACCTCAATAAATAAACACAACAATGGCATAATCAGGAATGTCCTCGCATTGATGAAGTTCAACAGTTTTTATGGAATGAAGTGCCCCAACTCTCCCCCTCGTCAACCAACTCCCCATCACACTATTCCCCATCCCCCTCCCACCACCAACTCCCCATTACACTATTCCCCCTCCCCCCACCAACTCCCCATAACATTATCCTCCCTCCCACCACCAACATCCCAGCATGGCCACTCATGCCAATCACTGTCTCATAATCCTTCACAACTGGGGCCTCTCCCCCCCCACCAGTCCCTGTGATTTTGGGCACAGAAGGTGCTGTGACTGATGCCTCGTGTGTGCCCTGCTGTGATTCCTCTGTGGGGGTGGTTGAAGTGGAAGGGACAGAGTATGTCCCCAGGTTTTGTTGGCATTGCACCTCTGTGCTCTGCTGGATGGCCTCTGCCAGTGCAGCAATGCCTTCAGTCATCTCCCTGACCCTCTAGGCGTACAGTGTCAGGGTGGTTGTGCTGGCAGTTGTTTCTGCCCTGTTCCGTGCGATGGCCGACACAACCATGCGGGTGGCCCCTTGAATGCTGTCCCTAATGACATGCAGGTGTTGTGGCCAATTGCCTCCATCTCCCGCTGTCTGTGCTCCGTGTCCTCAAGCCTCCACAACAGCATGCTGCCTGCCAGTGTGTGCTGTGTGGGAGAGGGGCTCTGCACTGGCCCTGGGCTGTATTCAGGGGAGCCATATGAGGGAGTGTCAACATCCTGCCCAGGTGACCGTGCGTGCCAGTGGCATGGAGGGCTGCCTTGGACCTGTGCATGCTGGCGGTATGGAGGGCTTTCCAAGGAGCTATCTGAGGAGTGTGGACGATGGTGGTGTGGAGGGCTATCCAGAGAGTGTGGACTCTGGCAGCATGGAGGGCTCTACGGGGTCTATAGCCCTTCAGCAGGCAGCAACACCGAACTGGTGTCTGCCTGAGACTTCTCAGTCGCCCTGCCAACAGGTGTGACCTCAGTGTCTGTGACTCCAGCTCTGGGTGTGGGTGCAGTGGGCCTTGCACTGCTCCTGGTGGTCTGTGGAGTGGGTGTTGGCTTGGCCCTGCTGTGTTGCAGTGTTACAAGGCAGGACATCCGCCTCAGGGTCTGTGGCCCTTCAGCAGGCAGTGACACCGGACTGGTGTCCATCTAAGACTTCTCAGTCGCCCTGCCAGCAGGTGTGGCCTCCGTGTCTGTGCCTCCAACTCTGGGAGTGGGTGCAGTGGGCCTTGCACTGCTCCTGGTGGCGTGTGCAGTGGGTGTTGGCTTGGGACTACTGTGTTGCAGTGTTACAAGGCAGGACATCCACCTCGGTGTAGCCTGAGTGGCCCTTTGTGGGGTGGTGGAGGTGGTGGTGGCAGACCTTGAGGGCCTGGATGCACTGCTCTCAGATGGGCCTGCAACCTCCTCCAGGTGGTGGGCATGGTGGCTTAGTCCATGGCGCTGTCATGGCTCTATTGGGCTATGCTGTGCAGCCACCAAGGCTGCACTGTGGTGCACAGTGATTGGCAGGTTGAGCATATGTCGGTGTGGGGGACGTGTATTTCCATGTGGCTTCTCTGCCATGCCAACAAGGGGCAGGCCAATTTAGCCTGCAACATGCTGTTGTTACTGCTGCATGGTGTTGTTGTTACTCATGCACATCAATTCCACTAGCACATGGTGCGTCAATAGGGGTGTGGTACGCATGACATTTGGTTGGGTCACTTGCCATCCCTTCCCGCTGCTGTGATGCTGAAGTGTGCCCTCGGTGCCCTGCCCCATGGCTGCTGTGGAGAGTGGCTGATATGTCACCCCTCAGTCCACCCTGTTGGCATGCCCATCATCTGGGTTTGCTGACATGTGTGCCTGTCCACTGGGGCATCTTATGCTGGGCTTTCATTTGTGCATGCACTTCTGTTTTGAGGGGTGTTGACTCCCCTCCTGCCTTCTGGCTGCTGCCCTCTGCATTGCTGACTCCCACTAACCCTTCAATGTCAAGCACTGTACTGCATTTCTCCTCCCAGGTGGTAAGGACCAGTGGCTCCACGGTGCCTCCTCCAATTGCCAGGGACACCTGGAGGTGTTGTGACAGCAGTCCCTGCATTCTGACCTTCAGGTCGTTCCACCACTTTCAGCAGTCCTCTCCATCACAGCGTAGACTTGCCACTGCTGTCACTTTCTGGCAGATGGCATACCAGATGGCTGTCCTGCGTTGTCCAGTGGTCTTCCACTGCCGACTGCCATAAAGTTCCTCACAGTGGGCAAAGACCTCATCTGTGAGGACCACCAGCACCCCCACACTAAATTGAGGTTTGCGGAGGTGATGTTCTGCCACCTTGCTTCTTGTCCTCTCCTGGGACATTCTTGCTTCTTTACAGGTCCGGATCGCTGAAGGAAGTGAATATTTAATGGATTGTGTTTTTAGAAATGGCCGCTGCAATGCTTCCTACTCTGACGATGACGCAATTTTCCACTGGGAAAGCCGGCAGTAGCACTATTAGCGCCAGTTTCTCGGCAGTAACCCTTATTTCGACACAGTTTCGGCCAGGCGGTAATAGCGTTACCGCCGGAGTCAGGGCACGTTCAAGCCAGGTTGTGATGCAGTGCTAATACCACTGCACGACCTGGTGGCAATGCTATTTCCGCTCAGTGGAAATTGTGTCGCGTTACTGCCCAACTTGTGATGAGTCCCGTAGACTGCCACATGCTCTCTCTCTCTCTCTCTCTCTCTCTCTCTCTCTCTCTCTCTCTCTCTGTCTCTCTATCTCACTCTCTTCCGCTCTCTCTCTCACTCCCTCTGGCTCTCTCTCTCACACACACACACACACAAATTCAACATTTCACTTACCTTCGGGCACTGGTGGGGATGCCTTCTCCACAGGACTTGGACTCCATGGAGGCACTTGCTCATTAGCAGGCCCAGAGTCTGTGGCCTTCCCCCCTCCTCGCTTCTCTGAACCAGGCTGGGGGTGGGGTCAGCGCATTAACCCCCTAACTGGGCTGAGAAAGACATGGGAAAGGAGGGGGAAGAGGCATTTGATTCTTTGCAAGGGCTGGATATTCAGTGCATACAGAGGGAAATAAATGCTGTGTCACATCAGGTGATGTCTTCCGAACGTGTTTCACAAGGCTGCACATGAGACAGAGCAGTGCGCCTCTACCCTGGCCCACGTGCTTCCATATAAAAGACAGGAGGAGTTTGGCACATCACCATTCTTTGCATCTGTAGAAAGGAACCATTCTTAGATTATTTGCAACGGCTGTTTACGTCATGAAATGCAAAACATACTTTATTTTTAGTATACACATATGGATGGAACCCAGAGGATTCCATATGTCAAGGCGGTCATCGCCCTAGTGCTCCCCACGGCCGGACTATCCCTGATGTAAGGTAGAGTGAGGATTATGATATAATGATTAATGCAGCTTCATTACCACATCGCGCTTTAGACATGCAACACAGATTTGGCAATGGATTGACAGTGACTTGCTTTAACAAATAAATCAAAGTGTTACCAAGACCAGGCCAACCTATGAAATTGGATGTTGGGTAAATGGTTGAAATCATGCAGATTGGAAATGAAAAAAGAGGTTGAATGTTATAAGGTTATGAAAAACAGACGAATATATATGAGACCTATACTCGATATTAAATATTTACAAAATGGTAAACAGCCTCATTACGATTCCGGCGGTGACCCTGACGATGCTATCGGCCGGTTGCCGCTGGACTCGTAATATTTTACCAGCGCCTGACTTACCGGTGCCACTGCGAGATTACAAGTCCGGCGGCACAGGAAGTCAGGCGCCAGTAAAATGTAAGCTGCCATGCCCACACGAATCTATCGGAGTGGGGACTCAGAAGCACCCGCACCCCTGTTAATGCTTCCGGCGCTTCCGTGAACGGTCTGCCTATCAAGGCCGCTGCACCCGGCAGGGTCAGACCTGTCAGGCACAACAGCCACAGCAGGCAGACATGTAGTTTGCCAGTCCGGAAAAAAGGGTGCTGGTCAGCTTACCGGCACCTTTTTTTCCGGACCAGCAAACTTGTAATGAGGCCCTTTCACTTTTTTAAATACGGGTTTAGGTATGAATGATAGATGTGAGTTCAGTCTGTATGACTACGAGTTGTGTTGGAGCCACATGTATTGTGTGTGTCTTATCAAATGCAGTTTTAGTTGTGAGAAGTTTTATGTAATATGCATCGATATAGTTCTGTTGCAGATAAACATTTAAAAAAATGTATAAATACAGTGCTTAATCATTTGTGTCCATTTTACCTGTATATGGTGACAGGTAAAAGGTGGATCATTGGGACTATAGAGTTACTTTTAAAGAATTCTCCTATGAAACATGTTTGTTAATATGTCAAAAAGCACTTGCAACATATTTTAGGACTGGGTTAAATTACAAATCTAACTCTAGTCCTGGAATATTTGGGGAAAGTGCTGGCTGGTGGATGTTGGTCAGGGAGCCATCAGGAATAAATATTCTTTCTAAAGTGGAATAGGTTCCACCAATATTTTCACTAGATGCTGACTTTCACAGCAGGTTGATGTGCTGTTTGACAAAGGTTCTGTCTCCATGCATACTCTAAAACTAAATCCCTGTTGGCAGATACGAACAATTCCAAATACCACCTCCAGTGTAGTCCCTTTGTACTTGCTACATCTTCCTTTTACATTTCAGTTTAAAGTAACATGCAAAACTATCAAAGCATTTGCAGATACACAGCCAGTGTATCAAGCTCAACTCTAGCGCTGCGAGCTGCAGAACAATTAATAGAAAATCCATATTTAGACTGTGGCGTCCATTGTTTAAACCATGCCAGGTACTCTAATCAGGCTTCAGTCCCTGCTCCCAGGCTGTGGATCTCTGTCACTGTAATGTATCATTTCTGTTTTTGTTTCCCTTGATTTGAGAACTGAGTTCTATGGTTTGGTTATAATCTGTTTGCCTTTTCTCAATCTTTTGTTAATAATATTTCTGTAGATCATTTTCTGCCTGCTTTCTCCCTTTCATTTTCTTTTTCCTTCACCTTGGTTCATCATTGATCTCATTCTTCAAACTGGCATTTTATTTTTAAATGCTGTGCAGTTCTCAAATACCCTTTGACTGTTAGTATAGCCTCTATACATTTAAGAAATAAATACATTTTAAAAGCGGTTGCTTAGGCCCTTAGGAGAGAGCCCTGATTGCACAACCATAGACCTGAAAGAAGGGAAACAGTGCAACCGGGGAAAAGGGTTCTGTGCTGTTCGAGACAAAGGTAAGCTAAACTAGAACCAAGTGAACAATCAAGGCCCCCACTTCGAAGCAGGAGGGGTGAAGTGACCGCCACTCTCACCTTTTCCTTCTTATTACCATGCAAGGATGTTGGAAGTTTAAAGGCCGGTAAGATAGCTCAGCGGGTTGAGCGCTCACTGTCAGTGATCTGCAGATCGCAGGTTCGAATCCCGGCAAGGCCAACTCAGCCTTTCATCCTTCCGAGGTCGATAAATGAATACCAATTTCTGTTGGGTGATATAAAATGTAAATATGTGCTCTGTAAAGCGCTTTGGATTAAGGTGCTATATAAATAACACATCATTATCATTAAAGGTGTAAGAAATAAGGTCTAATAAAGTGAGATGGGAGGAAACACTGGGTTTGTTAGCACATGCCTCTCAGTCATTCACTAGGCTGTGAAAGGAAATAGATGAGTTTTGACCCAAAAAAGAAGCTTGTCCACATTGTTGTTTATTCAGCGCATATCAAACTGCCTCAAGATGTTGCTTGGGATTGATCTCAGGTCCACAATATGGGACGAAAGGCAAAATCCAAATGGGAATTCATCCGCCCCATAGTTGTGCCAGTGCACGTGTGCCAAGAGGCCAATCAGATGAACGAGAGTTTAGGAATAGGTGTTAATATAACACTGCCAGAAATTCCGTAAACGTAAAAGAAATGGACAGGAAAGAAAGAGAATATCGGATTTCAGGTGTCTGGTTCACTTTTATGCTATCAATTTATATGGGCTAGTGTGGGATTCCTTGGAAGAGAGTGAGTTTCATGAATATCAAAGATTAGGGAGCAAACCTACTGGCAGAATATTAAAAAAACTTCGCCAAGCATATGACCCCACTGGCGCAAATATTTGCAAGAGTCTTCTTTTACGTTATCAGACCCCACAATGTTTTGCCAAGTTGCAGATATTAACGCTGGGCAGGACAGCAGACCAGTATTAAATAAAACAGATAGGAAGAAAATGTAGAGTACCTTTGGAAAAAAAACAGTCCTTCTTGTGAGGATAATGTTACAGTAATGCATGCACACAAGGTTCTGTAACAATGGCAACATCTTCGTGTATGGTTCCAGAATGTTGATGAGACCATACACGAAGATGTTAATGAAAGAAGTTGGTCTCCTGGGGGCTTCTCCTATTAAACTGAAGATTTCGTTCAACATATGATACAAGTGTGATGTGAATTTGTATCACAAGAATACACAACAATTGGCGACGAGGAGTTACTTTCATGGAGAGAGCCCCCGGGCACAGCATGAGCGATTGTAGTAAACGCTCCGAACATTGATGCCGTTCGTTACGAGGAGCTGCGTAAGCGCTGAAATCTATGAGGGAAATATATATATGCTGGCAAGGAAACAGGTGAGCGGCGCAATAAATGAAAGAAAACGGAAACTATAAACGAATAAACTTACAAGGAACAGCATTATACGGACGTTGCGCGCGAACGGGCCAACCGCCTAGTGCACTAGAGGAAAGGACCTTAGTGCGTGCTGTGCGTGCCGCCATTTTAGTGCAACACTAAGGGTGAATGATACGCACGACAAAACAGAAAACAACATAGTATACACATAGTGTGTAGGAGAGGTGCAGTTAACAGCGGAGGTTCAAACGAAGAGAGAGAGTGATAGGGATGTACTAATATAAAAAAAAAAAAATAAAAAAAATTTTTGGGTAATTGGACTTGTTTAAAATTCACGTGCAGGAGTTGATGGATAACCAATACAAATAAAGAAAGAAGTAAAAGCAGTGAAGTGTAATACAGAAAAAAATACCAGATAGAATATCATATCAATAAAAAGGATTTCATTGCATACCAGTGCATCATGCAGACCATAGCTGCCCCAGTAAAGTTTTTGCCATTGCCTGGGAATCCAACATGCCCCTGGGAACAATGGCAAGATAATTTCCAAGTGTATCTGAGGGCAATAGGAGGCTCAAGGTACAGTGATGATCAGAAAGAGGCTACACTTCTAAATTGCATTGGTGCAGAGGCACTAAGAATTTTCAGGACATTACCTGAATTGGAACATGATGAAGTGAGTTGGGAAGAATCTTCGAGTGGAGCTAGAAAATATGACACAGCGATTGCCAAACTTAACAAACATTTTGGAAATAAAACTAACATTGTATTGTAAAGATATAGATTTTTCATGAGAAAACAAGGTAAAGAAGAAAGCATAGACTCATACTTGGCTGCACTAAGGTGATTGATGGCTACTTGTGCTTTCACAGGAGTAGCAGATGAATACTTAAGGGATCAGATGGTGTTGCATGTGGCAGATCCTCACATTCAACAACGTTTGTGGCAGGCAAAGAACCCCACATTGGAGAAGACAATTGAGATAGCCAGGTCAATCGAACTGGGTGAAAAATGTATGAAGGAGGTCCAAAAAAAATTGGAGAATGTTGAAATCAAATCAGTTCAAGATATGGAGGATGGGCAGCATAACAGTCAGGAAGACAAATTGATTGCCATGGTTAAGAGATTGGTCAGGTCAGACACAAATAATGGACCAAGACAAGAAAGAGCAGGCACGTTCAAACAAAATAACAGATGTTTAAATTGTGGATGGTATAAACATGCCGATGCAGAAAGAGACTGTCCAGCTGTGTCAGCAGAATGTTACAGATGTGGACATATAGGGCATTTTGGAAAAATGTGTCGCAACAATAGAGGAGGAGGTAGATTTAACAGCCGGTTTGGAAGAAATACTGGACGATACAATAGAGGCAGAGGTGCAGCAATGACGAGTATAAAGGCGTTGGAGGAAATGGGTGGTCCAAGCAACTTGTTGGCAGTCACGGATTGGCTTGAAGACAGGGTTCAAATACTAGCTGTCACACCAAGTGAAAAAGGTGTGGGACCGTGGGTTGCCATGGAGATAGATGGCATAACTTTACAAGTGATGGTGGACACTGGTTCTCCTTATACGATGGTTGATGTGGAGACATATGTTAATGTATTGAATAAAAAGATGTAAGAGCTACAGATGACAAGAATCAATGCAACTGCGTATGGGAAAACACCCATCAACATTATAGGGTTTGTCTGGGTACATCTTAACTTTGAAGGGAGAAAGACATACTGCAGACTGTATGTGGCTGAGAATGGGTTTTCGATAGTAGGATGGTGGGAGCAAGCATCCTTGAAAATGAGAATTCATCCAGGTGAAAATGTACCCATTTTGTGCATCACCGAGAAAGGTTGTGATACCGCAGAGAATTTGGCAAAGGCTTTTCCCAAAGTATTCAATGAAAAAATAGGATTACTCAAAGGATTTGAACATCAAATTGTACTCAAAAGAGGTGCAAAACCAGTGGTACACAAAGTGAGGAACATACCCATTGGTACCAGAGAGGCATTGAAGAGTGAATTAGAAAGGTTATGCATGCAGGACGTCATCGAACCCATTGAAAGCTCAGAGTGGTTATCCCCGATTGTAATTGTAAAAAAAACGGATGGATCCATCAGGATGTGTGTGGACTTAAGAGACTTGAATGCCAACATATGGATAGATCGCCATCCTTTGCCGAACATTGGGGAAATGTTGACCACCATGAAGCCAGCAAAGTATTTCACGACATTAGATCTATCGTCAGCATATCACCAAGTTGTATTAGAGGAAGAGTCTAGACATTTAACATCTTTTGTAACACCATTGGGAGCTTTTCGATACAAGAGAATACCTTTTGGGTTGGCTTCAGCAGCCGCTGTGTTCCAAAGATTAATGCATCATTTATTTGAAGGTTTACAAGGAGTACATTATTTCCAAGATGATATCTTGGTGTCAGGGATGTCTCAGGAAGATCATGATGCAAAGTTATTAGGTGTACTACAGGTTCTGCAACAGAAAGGAATGACACTAAAAATTGAAAAGTGCAAGATCAAGAAGAGTGAGGTAACATACTTGGGTCACCGAATAAATGCTGATGGTATAATGCCAAAGGAATCATTGGTAGACACCATTCTAAAAATTTCTGATCCTAAGAACAAGGACCAACTCAGAAGTTTCATGGGTTTAACAGAATACTACTCGAAATTCATTGACCATTATTCAGACAGAACTGAGAAAATGAGAAGTTTAATGTGCAAAGGTGTGAAGTTTAATTGGACTGAAGATTGTAAGGGTGAATTTGAGCAAATCAAAACATTGATCAATAAAGCAACGGCGTTGAAGTTGTTTGATTCAAGTGCCAAGACAAGAATATCAGTGGATGCAAGTAATATAGGACTGGGAGGTGTACTAGAACAAGTTCAAGCAGGTGAAATTGTTCCCATTGCTTTTGCCTCGAGGACATTAAGAGGTGCTGAAAGACACTATTCGACGATAGAGAAGGAAGCTCTTGGTGTTAAGTGGATATTAGAACATTTCAAAAGTCTCATTTGGGGCATTCCAGTGGACATTAAAACAGATCATAAACCACTTGTCCATGTTTTAAACTCAAAAGAATCCTCACATGACATCTCCACGCATAAGAAGATGGACACTGATCATCATGCAATTTAATGTGACCATACAATACACTCCAGGAAAAAACAATGTGGTAGCGGATTGTTTTTCTCGCCTACCGTGTGAGGGTGTCGCGGGTGATTGTGAGGACAAAGAAGAATGTATGGAAGAAGAAAACATGGATTGCATCATAGCTCAAGTAAATCCGAGTTTCTCAAAGGAGGAATGGATAAGAGCCAGAGAATGTGACCCTGAACAGGAAATGTTGAGAAGAGCCATTGAGAGTGGTTGGAAAGATACTGATGACAATGTAAAATACTGGGAAAGATTTAAATACGAGTTGTCTAGTGATAAGATATGTGTATATCGAGGAGAACGTATAATACCTCCGAAAAACTTGAGGAAGAGGATTATGGACATTGCCCATGAAGGCCACGTGGGGAGAATGTTGACAAAGAGAAGAGTAAGGACAGCTTATTGGTGGCCTAACATGTGGGGTGAAATGGAATCTCTAGTCAGAGATTGTACTGCATGTGCAGTGAGTGACAAGAGTAAATCGATAAGGACAACCCCATTGCAGCCGGTGAATATTCCCAGTACGGTATGGACAAAATTAGCTATTGATATAGCTGGGCCATATGAAACATTGGGATCACAAAAAATCTTCCTCATAGTGTTGGTGGATTATATGTCCAAGTGGGTGGAATGTGGTATTGTCGATGACTCTGTATCGGCTGTCAAGGTCATGACATTTTTGGAAGAAATCTTTAACAGAGAAGGAGAACCGCAAGAGTTGGTGTCGGATAATGGAGCTCAATTCATGTCTGTGGAAATTCAAAAGTTTCTGAAGGATAGAGCCATTAAACACAGCACTACGGCCTTATACCATCCAATGGGGAACGGTTTGGTGGAGAGGATGAACCATTTCATAAAAGGCATTATCCAATTAGCCATTATAAATGGTTTACCATGGAAGGAGACGCTCAAAGAAGCTCTTAACACATACAAAGTTACCCCACATTCAGTAACTGAAGAAGTTCCATTCACATTGATGAGTGGAAGGATATCTACAAATAGACTTAAACCTGTTTGGATGATGAACAAAAAGAACACAGAGATAAATTTGGAAGACATTGTCAACAAAGTAAAAAAAAAACAAGAAGAGTATAAAAGATACTATGAGAAGCAAAAACATGTTCAAGAAAGTCAAATTGAAAAAGGTGATTGGGTAAGAGTGAAAGAACCAAAACGTGTAATGAAAGGAGAATCAAGATTTCGTCCTCCCCAAAGGGTGATGGAATGCTCAAAGAAATTTGTGATTTTAGAGGATGGAAAGAAATGGTCATTTGATGATGTAGTTTTGGCAAAGGAGGAGGAAGTAATGAGAAATGAAAGGGAACAAGGCTGGTATGGGGAAACATTTCAAGACAAGACATTCAAGGAAAAAGTTGATGAAACAAGTATGAAGTGCAAAGGAAGTACACAGGAAGAGAAAATACAGGAAAATCCGCATGAAGGAAGGAATGACAATGCTCAGTCAATACCAAGACGCAGGAAAAGGATGTGGAACCATAAACAAGAATTTGTGTATTATTGAGAACTTGAAAACTGAGAAATTGGACTGAGGAAATGGACCCAGCTTATATGTTACACTCTTGGTAACATGAAAATATATTGTATCCTTTATAATTTTGCAGAAGTTTAAAGTTAAGATTTGGTTATATATATATATATATATATATATATATATATATATATATATATATATATATATATATATATATATATGTATGCACAGCATAGCAGAAATGGTATGTTAAGATTTTCAACATTTTTCAAATTTTATTTAAATTTATTTAGAAAGGGAGATGTGAGGATAATGTTACAGTAATGCATGCACACACGTTTCTGTAACAATGGCAACATCTTCGTGTATGGTTCCAGAATGTTGATGAGACCATACATGAAGATGTTAATGAAAGAAGTTGGTCTCCTGGGGGCTTCTCCTATTAAACTGAAGATTTCGTTCAACATATGATAGAAGCGTGATGTGAATTTGTATCACAAGAATACACAACACTTCTACCCCCACGTTAGGCCCCAATGAGACCCCAGTTATTCATGGTGGTGGGTCCTGTACACTGTGATGAGAAACGACAGTACAGTGACTGTAGAGGCATTCATTTGAAATGATGTCTGGGAAGAGTGTACAGGAATTAGGATATATTGAAATTGCTCTATTTCTATTTAGCAGTATCAGGCTAGCAGGAACTCTGGAAGTAGAACACTGGTGATGTCACTGATACAGCTCTGTGATGTCACAAGGTTTAGAGGACATGAAGGCATTACAGTGTGCACATGAGAGACCTCAACTACAGTGGAGGGGAAAAGGTGCATCAATGAGGCAGTGTACATTAAGCAAGAAGCCTTGTATTGAGGTTTAAACATGGGCTGATTATGTTCAGTCGATTGGTAAGTGGTAGATCATCTTCTAGTTTTGCTATTTTTCCCCCTTCAATCAGGGGGAACATGGTATCACCCACACGTTTGCGATGTCATGATGACATATGATAAAATCCCCATTGTGACATTACCCTGAGATAAAATTCTGGTCTCCAGGGAGTTTCAGCATTGGAGACCAGGATCTTGGTCAGGAAGGTGTACTGCTGGAGCAGGCTGCATAGAGGTGACCAGGAACAATGAAATGAAGAGGGCAAGGGGTGAGGGGCAAGGGGGCAAGGGGAAGAAGGTAAGCATATTCACCAAACGTTACAAATGGAACGGAACTGAACTGAATAACAAAGTGAATACTAAACTGAATGCAAACCTGAAGCCCCCTTTAGCCCTTAACCTGACACCCTGCTCACTACCAAAGCCTCTTTTGATTACGCAGACAAATACGTCATTACTACTTTCTGCCTCACCCCTCCCCCTATAACCGCACGGGCGAGAGACGTTACAGACTGAGACAGGCTTACAATATGTGGGATATATATATTTTGGGGATATACTTCACTTTTTGGTATTTTATTATGGTGGTAAAGAGTGGTATTTTATTTCGGTAATATTTCTTGTGGTTATTCGTTGGGGAGTCTGTTTTAACATTTGTGAGACTAACTTCAGAATATTGCCTAACAACTGTTTTTCCCAGGGCTATCTCCTACAACAAAATACTGTACTTAGTACACCTAGGCCAACTGTTTAGATTTCCTTGTGGGGTCTTATGTACGATGCCACCAATATGCCCTTTTGGCTGATCTCACACTTGTAAACAGGCAAATTGAAATACTGCACACTCATTCACTTTCTAGCTAGAGAGTTCACAGCAGATATTTCACTTGGAAACATTTATTATCGCACACTTCTCTGCCTGTGCTCGTCAAATAAAATGACTGACTGCCACAAAAATGCACAAGAACACCAAGTAATTTTGTGATGTGTGGTTTCATTGTAAGAGATAAACTTACCAATTACACATGGCAACAATTATGCATAGGACAGATTTTTCAGTGCGAGTGTATTACAAGGAGCAATGGCACATTTCAAAAATAGAATGAGCTGTGACCAGTCTTACCAATCCGACCTTGAATGCAATGAACTTGGCAAGAATTATACTTTCAGAAAAAAGAGAACAAAACCGCAAAGGCATTCTTGTAAATTCAAAATTGCATGCACTTTAACAATGGCAATAGTACATATGAAATGACCTATTTTCCTGACTAACTAACAGACAGGCAATCCGCACCCCTCACTTTCAACTTATTTTCACCCCGAAGTTGGTGATATTTCTGTCTCAGCTGAACATGTGAATCCCCTTAGGGTTGGCTACATATAAGAACTGCTATGGCAGCAGGAAGCCTGCCAGCACTGAACTCTGTCCTGCAATTCACCGTCCCTCTCAGCACAGTGTCCCAGGATGTCTGCCTGCCAGCTAGTCTCAGTTCAGCATTCGAGGATGTCTGTCAAAGCCTTTTTATGACCTCTTGCTGCCAGTCAAGGGAGATCCTGCCCCTTCCAGATCATACCACTGAAACCCATGTGATCCCATTGTGCTATTCCTGCCTTCACCAACTGCATTTCTATAGCTAAATGTTACATTTATTTTTCCGTGTCCTGCGCTACAGCAGAGCAGAATTTCATACTTGTTCAAATTCACCAAGCTGATTCTGCACGTTTGAATCCATTTTACAATGAGCAATGTATTCAAAATCATTTTCAGGCCATTTTCACATAGACTAATTTGTATTTACTGTTATTAAGGGCATGTTACATGTTACAGGGGTTATATTAGTATGTTAATATGTCAGTATTAGTTTTCATGCAAATCTGTCAATGGAAATACCATCCTGAAATAATATACAATTTTTAGCATGTTCTCTGCATTTTCTGTGTCCTGTGCATTTCCCATCTCGCGCCCCATGCATTGGAAACCATGCGCATAGCGTATTCCTGCATTTCTGCATCTCTGTCTAAGACCCACACTAAAACTACATGTGCATGCTATAAACCCCTGTAATTCAGAGCCCCAGCTATTCAGATCCCCCGGCTATTCAGAACCTCCAGCTACAACTCCTGAACTCCCTCCTTTCTTTTACTGCTGGAACATACCCAAAATCACTGAAGGAAAAAATAAAAACAAATATTCTAAAACGCATGTGCTGCTCCTAATCAAATTTTCCATACTTGAAAATGAATAATATGTAAATTGAAATCCAGGTATGAGAACATATCTCCAGTCTTGAGTAAAATCATTATGACTTTCAATCACAATAACAAACAACAATAACTTTGAAAATGAATAAAACAAAAAACAAAAATGTTTTTTAAAATCTTTTTTTTTTTAAAATCTTTTTATCACCCTTATCTTGATCTCATTTCCTTTTTCTTATTGATGATCTGTTTTTTTGTCCTCTTTTGAGTTGTGTTTGGAATTTTCTTTTTGAAGGATTTTTTTATGAAATCTTATCTTTTTTAAAATCTTTAGATCACCATTATCTCTTAATATTTTTTAATCAGTGATCCCAATTTTTTAAGCAAAAATTAAGTCATTAACTTTTTCAGAAAACATTTGAACACATTTGTGTCATTTAATCAAATGTAAAAACAAGTAAAAATAAAAATCAGTTTGTATAAGAGTTTTTGTAAATACCTCCTGTAGTAAAATAGTTTATGACAGGAATAGTAAAACAGTCTGTACTTCAGGTATACCCTATCAACGAGAGTTTGTGGTACCATCACAGAGAAAAACATTGTTGGCAGAACTCCTCCATTCCAGGACTCCATGGGACCTCCTCCGGGTTCGTCATCTCCACATCTTTTGGGTCCTGCCAACATCTTTTGGGGTTGTCTTCTTCACTCCTTTCTTCAGTCCAGGGGGCTTTACAAGGGACTCCAATCCCGAGGTATCCGCCAGAGGTCCCGCGCTCCAAGGCTCCGGTGCTGACAAGGAAAACAATTATTTTTCTAAATTAAAAAGAAAAGACACATTAAGTACCAAGCACAATACATCTTTCATTTCCTTTTCCACTGGAGCATCTGAAATCAAATTTGATTATGTACATAAATACACATTATAGAAATAACATGACATGCAACCAAGACATTCCCTCAATAAATACACAATTAATTACCCCACTACCACCTCGTATTCCCAGATAAGAGCCCCTTTGTACCTTTGTGCACAAGCACTATTTACACTTAAGCACTTGCTATGGCAATTCTATATATATATATATATTTTTTGTTACTCTCTGTTAGTTTCAATTTGCGTAAGCCTCTTCACTTCATATTTCGTGTGAAAAGGCTTGATCTGATTAACATGGACAAACTGTTCCACTGTCAATTCACCCTCCTTTTTAGCAATTCTGTAGACCACAGGTGAAACCTTATCTGTAATTTTATATGGCCCTTGCCACGCTGCAAGAAATTTAGTTTCTGTATTTCCCCTTCCTGAAATTAAATTTAAATACCTGCACTCCTATTAAATATTCTTTCACAGATGCCTTCCTATCATAACATGTTTTCGCACCGTCAGCGGCCGTTTCCAAATTCCGCTGCACAAATGCAAACGCATGTTGTAAGTGCTTCATCGGTACTTCAACATATTCATGAATTGTGGACGCATTTACAAGTACTTTTTCATTTGTTTTGTAAAGTAAGTGTTGTGGCAGAACCATTTTCCTTCCTGTCAATATTTCATGAGGGCTGAGATTTGTTGGTTTTGCGGGCGTCGATCTGATAGCCATCAGTACCAATGGAAGCCATAAATCCCAACTAGAAACTGCTTCAGCTACAATATTTTTAACATTTCAATTATTGATCACTTACACCGTTCTACTCACCCTGAAGAGGAGGGACGGTAAGAAATGTGCAGTTTTCTCTTCATGGCCAAATTTTGCCATATCTTGGTCATTAATGCACTAGTGAAATGACTTCCTCGGTCTGATTCTATCCTTTGAGGTAAATCAAATCTTGAATAAATATGATTCACAAGCAGTGTGGCCGCTCTTTGCGCACTGTAATCCGGGCCGGAATGTACTTCACCCATTTGGACATTGGACAAGTTACTGTTAACATGTTCCTGTGTCCCCTTTCTGATCTCTTTACAGGCCTGAGAAAGTCAATTTGTAAATCAGACCATGGGAGGGTCAAACCCCTTTTCATCAATGGTGCTCTATGAGTAGGTGATGCAGGTTGAAACTGTGCACATACTAAACAGCCTCTGGTGTAGAGTTCAACATCCTGGGACATGTGGGGCCAATAAGCATGATCTTTTAAAATGTCCAACATTTTTTGTATGAACCTCTGTGTCCTGCGGTTATAGCGTCATGGGCACGATGTAACATCAATCCCCGAAATGACAAAGGCACTACCTATTGTATTTTGCCTGTCACAGATTCTCTAATCATCAGTCCGTCTTGTAATCTAATTCTCTTTTTGTTTTCTAGTAATACTCTCAACTCCTCTTTCCCTTTGCAGTCCTCTTCAGTCAGAGGATTTTGTTCGGCATTTAACAAATGGTTATAAAATATTCCCAAAATAAGATCTTCCTTTCTGCGCCTCGATTAGGTCCTGATCTGGAGTATCAAAACTCCATTGTGCCACGGGGTGCTCAACTGCTTTTGGAGTTATGGAGTGTGTTATTGCATCTACCTGTATTTCACCAGGTAGGTGTTCAATAGGAAATAACTCCCCCATTACGGCTCCAATTTTGGCTAACTGATCTGCCTTGTCAATCCCTTCTTTGTCCTCACCTGGCGTTTTCAAATGACCACGTATTTTCCTACAATGTATTATCAAATAATTTTTTGACACAAGTTTGTCTATGGCTTGAATCATCTTGCCATGTTTAAGTGGTTTTTTGTTATAGGTGAGCATGCCTTTCGCCTTCCAACCAGGTAAATAGTCCACAAAGCTATTTTGTGCATAATTAGAATCAGTTACTAGAACTATTTATTTAAGTTTGTTTTCCACCGCTGTAGAGATTGCCTTGTAAATAGCGGTCAATTCTGCCACTTGACTACTTCTAGGACCTATCCTCATGCTTACCCTTGGAATGTTGTCACATTTAAACCATATATTTCCCATTCCTGCAACAAGCTCTTTTTCTGCATTATTTTCTACATGGTATGCATATCCATCTACATACACAGTCAGTAAATCCTTACATATTTCTTCATTGAATGTTCTGTGTGGGGATTGTTCAAATACATTCAAACTTAATTCTAATTCTGTGTCCTCAGGTGCACACACAGCTGAACAATTATGCAGGTCTTCTAGCCCTTGGGCAACTGGTGCTCTTTTTATTTTGTCCATATTTCACTTCCACAGGAAATCGCTGTGTAGTCACCTAGCTTTCAGGGATTTATCCAATGACTGCATTACTGAAATCTGCAGTGTAGTAAGACTTCTGTATTGCCATTCCTATCGCTGAGTTCTCTTCCAAATGAATGTCTTGGCACCCTTTATTGTCCACCAGGATTTTAATGGGTCCATCCTCAATCTCTATCAGTGGTGCACATTTGCATTCTAGCCCTTGCTACCTCATGGATTCATTTAGGCATACAAATGTGTCAAAATCTTTTATCTGTTGTCCCTTTCTGTACTTTAATGCTATTGTAGCGTGTCTGGTGAATGCGGGAATGGTAACATCCTTTTTCACCTGCAGGTCAACTGCATATGGTGCCATCTGTGTGCAATGATAAGATTGTCTTTTGTTTTCAAATTCAGGTGCGGCCCCATCTAGCCTGGACCAAACCTTTTGATTTAGAAAGTCTAATATCTGATATTATTTCCCAAATAAAATGTGTTTTGTGTCCTGCTCACGATCCACACATTGTGATGAATACTCTTAGGACCAATTATAATCTTTAACATGCATCTTCCTACAATTCTTTGCCCCGATTCTGGATCATCTAGGCCAAAGATGTGCTGATTCTTTATTTTGAACTTTGAGATCTCCTCCCTGTCAATTATTTGCTGGAATACCTTTTCGTTAATAAAACGTCTTTCATGTTGAAATGCTAACGTGGCTTCTATCATTTCAGGATGCCCATTTACATAGATAGGTATCCATGGCTGCCCATCTCCCCTGAGTATTTCTGAAAGGGTTGAAATGTGATTTTCTGTATTCATCTCTGTAGTGACATTTGGCTTGCATTTTTCTTCATTTAGATAAAAACGCAATGGGGCCGATTCATGGAATAAATGTGCGCCGAAATTAGTGGTGCAAGCTGGCGCAAGCGTGGCAAAATAGCGCACCGCACGCGTGCGATTCATGGAAGGCTCTGCGTGTGTTTTTCCCGGGATGTGCGCCAAATTCGCACATGGCGCACACAGGCACACACGTCACTGCGACATCCCGAACGCTGTGCACGACGCGCACAATGTGTAGCACACACACCAAAAAGGGGGCAGAACACGCGGAATGGGGAACAACACGTGAAAATGAGGGCGTAACTGGGGAAGTACTGCTGGGAAATACACGGAACTCACACATGCGCGTGAACAACACGTATTCATGGAATCGAAAACGGGAAACCTGCGACGCCAAAAGACACACACAGGTGTAAACACTGCGCCACACAAAGGCAGGCGGAAGCATCCCCGTGCAGTATAAAAGTGCGCGCAAACAACAAACACGCATATACAGCTACGATGAATGTCCCATTTCTCGCAGCACTGATCGTGGGACACCGCAGGAAGAGGAGAATAGCCAGGCTCTGCATTTTCTTCCCCAGGTCCAGCCTTTTTGGGATGCCTGATGACGTGGTCTATGGCAGGTATAGGTTTCCACCTCGTATCATCCTAGACCTGGTCACTGAGTGGGAGGATGACCTCACATCACCAACCTTGTGCTCCCAAGCACTGAGCCCCTTGGAAAAGGTGCTCAATGTCCTGCATTTTCTGGCCACTGGGTCATTTCAGTGGACAACTGCCATAGTTGGGGGTGTCTCACAGCCCACGCAGTCACGCTGCCTACACCAGGTGTTGGCAATGTTGACTGTGCACCCCTCAGTCCGTGGGCATATATACATGTCAAGAACACCCGCAGAAAGGCAGGCCGTGGTCCAGGACTTTTACAGGGTGGCACACTTCCCCAAAGTGCTCGGTGCCATAGATTGCACCCACGTGGCCCTACAGCCACCTAGGGCCACTGAGCACATCTACCGCAACCGCAAGCACTGGCATTCCATCTATGTACAGGTTGTGTGCGATGCCCAAGGAATCATCACCTCTGTCTATGCAAACTATCCTGGGTCTAACCATGACAGTTTCATATACAGAATGTCCACCCAGAGATGGGACCCTGGAAGCTGAGAAACATGGCGACACATGGCTCATTGGTGAGTACAAATGTCTGTGCACATGCATGCATGTCACACACAGACAAATACACAAACCCAACTAATGACAACCATCCTCACCTCCCCAGGGGACAGTGCCTACCCTCTGAGCAACCACATGATGACGCCAATACGGAACCCCACCACTCCACCCCAGGTAAGATACAACACTGCACATATGGCAACCAGGGGCACAGTGGAGCGTACATTCAGAGTTCTCAAGTCACGCTTCCGCTCCCTTGATCGCTCTGGCGGGCAGCTACTATATGCACCCCCAGTAGTGTGCAGGATCATTGTGGCAGCATGTGTCCTGCACACTATTCCAACACGGCAGGGTGTACCTGTGGACATGGTGGTGCCCCCACATCCCCAACAACAGGCACAGGTGCTGCAGATGGGAGGGGAAAGGGCACGTGGCGAGGCAGCCCGGACCCGGCTTGTGGCCACATTTTTCATCTAAACGCCCACCCCTGCGGAGTGCACACAGGCCTGGCACATAACAGGTGACAATCGATGATGACAAAGAGACACTCGACTGTCACAACCTTACCACCCTGAGAATGTTGCCACGGAAGTGCTACATTGTGTGCATCCCTAGCTACTTAAACATAACCAATCCTGTGTGATCAAAAGGAACACATGCAAGGTGCTTATCACACCACCCCCCTGCAAAACAGGCCATGACAATCACTGTTATGTCACCCAAACCCTCCCAACCCACATCACCCTTGTTGGTCACACCATGACATGGCATGTAACATCAAAAGAGCAAACCAAAAGCACAACACGTGACCAATTAGATACAAAGTGACACATGATAAATGGAAAGAGGCCTGAGACAATCACACCTGACATGGAATCAGATGATATGACTGACCAACAACCTCCCACACATACAAATTCATACACAAATGCATGCCACCAGCGGTACCATCAACAAAAGACAATGCCTGTTGGCATGCATATTGGCCAATCCATATCCGCAAATCCCAAACCTGTGTGCTGTGTGTGTCTCCGGCAACACACCGCTCAGCACACAGCACAGTGAGCAGACATTGTGTTGGGGATACACCTTGAGCATCATATAAAAAGGACAAGCAACAAAAATAACCCAGTGACGCATGTACACGATCCCCAAATGGTAAGTGATCATGCGCTGCAGGGACAATCTGTGTGCACGTATGGGCATGGAAGGGTGTTGGTATGTGTGGTGGAGCATCGTGTAAGTGTGTGTGTCTGTAGGGACATGCACTCAATACATGCATGTGAAATCAAGTGACCCTCAGTGTCCTGTAGCCATCACATGTGAACATTGACCATGTGTACATCCCAGTATGTTAAACCACAACAATCCCCTGACACCCGAAAAGTAAACCCAACACAGGAACATCCATTGACCAGCAGAACACATCATGTACATAGTACCCCACAATGAGAATGACAGAGAGTGCCCACACACGGTAGCACAAGTGTACTGTCCAACAACAAAAGCCCCTCCCTCATATACTCATCATCATGACCTTCAGAAGAACTGTGTCTGGGGTCCGTTGGCTACTTCTTTCTAGTCTACCTGGCTTCAGGATCCCCCTTCCCCTTGGTTTCCTTGTTCTTCCTTTTGTGTGAATAGGGTCTAGCCCCCTCAGAGGCCACCTTGACTGGTAAAAATACCAAATCGCAGAGAACTCCAAGGAGCCAAACCCCCAAACCAGGGAAAAAGCCTGTAGATACCAAATAATCCTTGAAGAGTCTCTAGTAGATGACTTGAAGTTGCTGAATATAGCCAAGCACATGTCCAAGCACAATGATAGAATAACTGCCAAGGTAGCACACTGGAACAATGGTTCAATAAGATGGGTAGCAATTTCACTACACAATAATCAATGAGGATGCCACAACTGATGGGTAGTGTCACAGCTCCGGTCTACAGATGCAGGAGTGGCACGAACCAACCACACCTGCAAGGTAAAACTTACACAGGCCTCCGAGACCCCGGCGGGGAAAGAGGGTTAGGGATCCATTGGTTGCATAGGCATCGTTATTTAGGATAACCGGAAAGAGGGTCAGCAGAGGGGAGGTGGATGGGCAAGGGAAAGTAGGCAAAAGACAAAATACAACAATTGACAATTACACATACTCAATACGAGAAAACATGTTCCTCATGCACATTGTACAAAATGGCACAAAGGTGAGCCAAAGAGACACTGGAGCGAGTGCTGGCCTCCTGCCTGCGCACTCTCAGGTCCGGTAACATGAGCAGTTCAATGCTGCAAAGAGAGTGTGAGTTACTATTCTGTGTGTGTTTTCCCCACACACACATAACAGCATTCATGCCTCGAACTTAGTGACTCCTCTCCAAACAAGCACTCTTGTCTGCTGCTTCGTTCGTATACTTTTGCTTGCCCCTGTGATGGTTCATACACTGTTAATGCAGTAAGGCAGCCGATCGTGGCCCTGCGGTAAACGGAAGACTATGTGTTAAGAATCACACATGATAGAATGGGCCTTGGGTGAGCTGCTAGCCGTGTGTGGCAAGGTGCGACTTCAGTACAAGTCGTGTTCTGCCAGCCATGGATTTTTATAGGTAGCACACGTTGCAAATTTCATATGCTAATGAAATGCCCTGCACTTGAGTGTGTGCGTCGCTGGGTGTCCCCCTTGCGCTGTATTAGTGTGTGGCTAGAAATGCTACTGCGCTAATAACTTAGCTTCTATGGAGCAGGAGGGACTCGAGGATACAGGCAACGCCCCCTGCGTGTGCCCCTGACAACTTGGAAAGCTTCTTGGCATTTGCTCCTCGGCTTAGCTGTACTGTGTGCATCTTCCCCAATGCCTGACTATGCTCCCCAGCACTGGCGCTACTTAGCTTGCATGTGCGAGGGGCCTGGAGGAAGGTCGGCTGGGGCGTGGCCCCTTGTGCTGCTCACCTTGCTCTGAGCTCCTGGAAACACGTCTGCTTCTGTCGGACGTCTGAGCACAAACCCCGTGCTTTTGTTTGTGCGTGCATTCGCACGTGTGCCCCACCCCACGTGGCCAGGGTTTTGTAGTTCTTGGCCCGGTGTCTGCTGGGAAAGGTAGTCTGGAGGCTACTTTTCCTGCAGAAAGGGCATACAAGCCTTTAATAAGGCTGGACAGTTTTATGTGTGTGTGTCTTTATGCTGCTTGTAACTGGGCCATGTCTGAGACTTACATCTGACCTCCTCCCACACAACCCCAGGTTCTGTACCCTGACAGGTAGAGCTGGAACTTGCGTAGAAAATAACCAAGGAGGCTGGCACAACTGGATGGTTGAGCTGAAACCCAATCAATCCTTGATAGCAGCACAAGTCTGGAAAGGCACAGAGAATGTGAGATAGCCGGAAACAGATGACAGCAAGTTAAGAGCCATAACAGTTGAATAGCATTGTTAATAGCCAACAGTCAACATAAAGGCATGGATGTAATAGATGAAAGACAGGAGGAGCGACACAGAGATGCTATTGAACATAAGTGTACTGAGGCAAACCCAGGCAGTGTAAGAGTACGTGGAAATAACTGCCTGAGAAACGGGCGGACAGATCTGCAACAAGGACAGTAGCAGGAAGAAGAACAGGGACTAAAGGCACCAGAGTGTGAAAAACAAGTAAAAGAGCCGTAGTCTAGTAGGAAAACTACGCCATCAGGCAGCATCAAAGTCCAAGAGGGAAGACAGACACAACGTGCCATCCAAATGGAACGGAGCATAGTAGTAGCATTCGCGGACATCTCAGGTGAGGACTGGACCGTGAGTTGTGCCTCTTGAGTGACATTCCTAATGCATCCTCCTTTGCCACAATCCCCAGGGGCTGAACTCAACACATACCAACTTGACATTGTCACCACCTGGCCCCCTCCCACCATCAGTGTGACTTTGACGGGTACAGGCTACCGTCTACAGCATGAAGTGCATCAAGCACGTATACAGGCAAGAAATGAACATACATCACAATCAACATCAAGAAATGGACAGTTCAATAATGTACTCACCAAAATTGATTGCAGACATGCCGTGGAGAAAACATCCATAATCCACACTAGGGGTGTTAAGACAAGTAGTACAGCAGCAGAGAGGCCACAAATATGACGAAAGTCCAATGCCCTTGTGTAAATGGTTGTCACACCGAACCATCCTTGCGAGCCCATGGATAGGGGAAGCAGGAGTGGCATATGTGTCAGGACCCCAAGCCGCAAACACATACACGAGACAAGCTTGAATGGGCCCAGCTGGAACAGACAGTGGATGCTTTCAAAAGCCACAAAGCACCACACCGTCACATGAATGCACAATAGACAAACAATATTAAACTAATTTAACTAATTAAACTAAAAAAATGAAAAATGGCCACATACGACCCAGGGGGTGGGGGAGGCACCCAGGAGGGGGAGGTACACGGTGCACCTCAACACCCACATACAATGATGTTGAGATAAAAAAAAACTCCATGGGCTCAACGCCTGCACGGCCCGACCTGTGCGGGAGATGAGTCGTCGTCCTGCTTACCCTCTGGATGAAAAGCAGAAGGTGGACGTGGCACAGTACCCTGACCACGCCTATGTGCAGCAAGTCTGCGGGAATGGTAAGCCTGGTCCTGTGCGGCAATGACACGTAGGTCAGCATGCAGCACCTCAAGTGATACGCGTGCTTCCTCTTGCAAGATAGCATGTGTAACATGGAGTTCTTCCTGCATGGCCTGCACGTAGCTCATTCGAGATGGTATTCTCAAACTGCTCCAACCTCTCCTCTGTCCGCTGCCTCTGGGTCATGTTGAGCACACCCAGAGTAGATCTGAGGGATTGATGGTCATCCCTCAGGGCCCCCTGTGTGCCTCTGCGTGAGCAGCAAGTGCTTGACGCAGAGACACCATTTCATCCCGGCATGCCCTGTCTGAGGCCGCCATGCCCAGCCTGAGAGCAGTGGACTTTACTGCCCGCTGCTGGAGCTCCACCTGCTTAGCAGGGGGAGCACGGATTGGGTCACACGTTCCATGCTCTGCGCGGTCTTATCAATTGATGCCCCTTGTTGGTCTGAATTGGCACACATGGATTGCTCCCACTCAGTATACCCCGGTGGCGCACGGCCACCGCATTGCCAGGCTTGACACCCGCGGGGCCCAAGGAGCCGTGGTCCTTGCTGGGTTGGCACCTCCCGTGGCTGCAGGACTACATCCCTCCGTTGACATGATGCCCCAGGCACATCATCAACTTGTGTGGAGTGTGACCGTGTGTGCCGATCCACCACAGGCGGAGGTTCCAACACTGTCTGGCCCCTCAGTGCCGGTCTCGCGGACAGAAGATCGTCCACATCAGAATCACTCACCGTCTACGAATGGACATGACGCACATCCAACTCAACATTGTTGTCAGAGTGATCATCCGAGCTAGACTCATTGCCAGCCATGGACACAATGGTCTGGAGCACAAGTGGGTTCTCGTGGCCTACCACCCCACTACCCCCACTTGTGCCAGGTTGCTGATGTAATAGCAACCCCGTGTCTGGAATGACATTACCATCCTCTGACTTCATTGCGTCATCATCTGTAATGTGGAAAAAACAAACATGAGTACACATGTCAGAAGCACGTAACCCACACACATAGACAATACATCGACAGCCAACACATGAAGTAGACATGTCACACACAAATGAAATTCCGGCATGCATCCAGTGGCATTGATATGCAAACACATCCCAAAAGTAGAAATGGATGTGTAAATAGCAAAGTTTATACATGTACAGAATGTAGTATATCACGTCCATCACGTACCACCTCTGTCAGGCATATGTCACAGGCAGAAATGACAGATGGCAACAAAGAGATGGCACATACCATAAGCATGTCTAAACTGCAAAATGGCCACAGCTGCAAGTGAATCCAAACACACCATGACACACGTAATATGCATGTACACATGTATGATTAAACCATCATCACCAATATAGTTTCATTCATCTGCAGCTCGGCCCGTACCGGGCGTCATGGGCCATGTAGACATAGTGAATGTCCTGAGCAAAGCGAGGGCCTGCAACCAGGCATGAGGGAACATAACGCCCAGTACAGTCCGAGCTGGCAGCCATGAAGCCTCCAGAACACCCCTCAGGGCCTGATTGAGCACATTGTGCATTGATTGTGCCCTAAAACATTATTCAGTGTGTCAAATCATCACGGCCAGGCCTCACCAGATTTGCTATGTGGGCCTGGGCGTACACATACTGCACCACAGTGCACCTTCAGGATTGTGCCAGTTGAATATAACGGACGGAATGCTGAAATCGCAGCAGCATTAACGTTAATCAACTACATTTTAGTCATTCAACAAAAAAGCTGCAGAGAACACATGTGTAAATGAACACCTTCACACACACATAAGTGAGTAGCTGCAATGTTGCACTACACAACGTTGAAGCTGCTTGCATATGTACCTGTGAAAGTGTTCAAGAACACCCGTATTCATATACACCCGTATGATGATTATGAACAGCAACCTATACAGCAAAGCAAGAAGCTACAATGCTGCTTGCTTTGATGTATGGGAAAGTGTAGACATACACACGTGAAGGCAGATCCACAGTCATTACAACCCGATTGGCAGGCTATAATCAATCTGCGGCCTATACCGTTTGGTATAGGCCGCAGATTGACGAATCAACTTTGCTAAACACCCACTAGGGTGTTCCAATACTGAGTACATGTGTCACAGGATGCACCTGTGCCTGTGCCTTTCTTGACAGTGAAGGGATGACAATCTGACCATACATGCCAGGTCACTTTGACATTGCAGCAGTGAGTAGGCATGTAGAACGGTGTAACATGGCTCAGAAGTGGGTTGGTGCAGTGCAGAACATGTGTACATTACCGACTATCTACATCAACAAGTACATTATGATGTCAATCAATAAACATGAAGGCAGCGTAAGGGGCAAGTTCAGGCATCACGTGCAATGTGCATGCAATGGGTTGCATGGCTACAAGCAACCTCCCTCCCCCTTAGTGAAAATGCAGGGATGCATTGCATGGCAGTGAAAAGTTGACCACAGAACTGTGTATTGGCAGACAGTGTTGACTAGCGCCAATTGCAACATCTGAGTCAACTGACAACACAGCAGATGAGAATGGGACAGTAAGCAGGACACATGATGAACCCTCAGTAGTACACCCATTTGTGCAGAAGGCAGTACACCAGTTGAACAGAGGCAGGGGGCCTGAAACAGGGTGAGACCTGTGCCCCACACAGACTATGACACCCTAAACATGTGCATGATGCAGGACTGAGCCAGAGTGGGCATGGAATGGATGATCAAATGCCATTAAATGTATGTCATCCTGGACACGTACTACAATGATCATCCTGCCAAGGACACATAGGGGCATGCATGGAATGCACTTGGAGCATGAATGGGCACTCATGTCCCTGCAGAGCATCTGCCATCTGCACAGTCCGCGTGAGACACCCTGCATCAAGGACAAAGGATGTACCCCACAGTATGTGTCTGGCAGGTTGGCAGGGGTAAGTGTGCATGTACACAGGAGCGTTGAACAGGCCATTGCAGTAGTCCAACATGATACCCACCAGTGCCATGGTCAAATTGGGGTGCAGGGGGGTGGAGGGGCAAGGGAGCATGCCTACGTGGAGTACCCGCATGCAGGCAGAACACACATGCGCGTCAGTCATGCGATGACATAGTCTGAGTGCTGAGTGGAAAGACACCCCAGGCTACATGCAGAAGGGCCAGTGAGCTGAAACATGGACCGGAGGGGCAGCCAGGTGACTATCATGTGAGTAGGGTGCAAGTGTGGTGATGAGGACAGTCCCCGTCTGCTCTACATGTCCAGCATGCTGCACAGCAGGCACGCATCAGTGAAGCATTGCATGACTCGCACATGAGAGCCATGTACACATAGCATGTAGTGGCAGTCAAGCACAACACATCACACAAGCAAACCACACATGGGCTGGACAAACACGCAGCAACACTCACTGGACGGGGCATCAAAATCCAGCATCTCTCCCACTCCTTCGTACAATTCTGCCGGTATGAACTCTGCAGCGATCAACTCGTGCAAAGTGAGATCTTCCTCCTCATGTGGAGGCCCACTGCTAGTCACCCGAGTCATGGCATAATTGGAGGCCCGCTTTAGCTTAGCACAGCGTCGGAGGTCATCCCAACACTTTTTGCACTCCTGAGCTGTGCGCACCTCATGTCCGAATGCACTGACACACTCTGCAACATGCTTCCAGTGGTACAAACGCTGGGCAGCCGTAGTGTGACAATTTGGGCCCACTAGCATATCACGGTCGTGTCCCGACACGTAGCCCACGAGGAAATACAGTTCCTGCTTGCAGAAAGGCTTCTTCCTCGATGTGCCGGAGTGCGGAGCCGTGTCTGGGGTCCCAGCCTCTTGTGCAGGTGCAACCTTCCTCCTCTTGGGCAGTGATCTGGACCCTGACTGGCAAATGCCACCCTGATCAGATGGGGCAGTGGCGCTGGTGGATTGAACTGAGAGAGTGGCAGGTGGAACTAGGACGGAAGCCCTGACTTGCGTCAGTGGCTGCTGGATGCCCTTGACTGCACCCTGCGCAGCAACATCCGCTGTGCCAAGGTCATTGACCAAGACTGTCCTGGATGGCAGACTCACAGCCGGGGTGGTGTCGGCTGCATCTGCCCATGCAGTTGCCAACACCCGGCTGCTCGGGGCAGCAGATGACAATACTGCCCCAGGGACATGTGCCTCGGTCAGGGCAGCCCTGCGTGCACTTACCGTGTGCCTCCTGACCACCTAGAAATCATCGTGGGACTCTTGAGGTGCCAACGCAGTACGCGCTGGCCTACCCTGAGCCTGGGTGGTGGTGGCCACAGCTGCACCTGCAGCTACCACTACCCTTGGGCTGGTGGCAGTCGATGAAACGGACTGCCGGTCACATGGGCGCCAGTGCCAGATGCAAGAGCTGCATCTCCCGGAACCACAGAAGGTGGTGGCCTGACTGCACCAACACGTGGCAGGACATCCTTATCGTCATTCTCTTCCATCATTTTAACTATCTCCTGTTCCACAGTGCGGAATTCTTTGTCTTTTTCCATGATATGTTCTCTAAGGGTTTGTATTTCCGAAATGGCAGCATCTTTGTCTTGTCTTATTGCATCTAAAATCCACTTTAATTGTATTAATTCTTGCTCACTCTCATTAAATTGTTTCTCTTTCTGAGGCAATTGAATAGGCATATTGCTGCATTTAGATTGCAATTCTCGTCTAGCCCCTCCCTGTTCTAGTTCTGCTTTTAGCTGTTGCACCTGATCACACACATTATCCAAGCTGCACTCTAACTTGCTAATCACTTCAGTGTCATTTCCCTTAATTTTTAATGATCTGTGCAACAAAAACCATAACTTTGCACATAATATGATAATGCAATTTTTCTCCTCCTTGCGGTCTGATGCTCGAACAGCCTCATGAGGCATACCTGCACAATGCTCCCTTCCTCAAAGATGTTTTCAACTGCCTCTTCCTCTACTTCTGTGCAAATCCTGTCCTTCCATATTGTTGCATTTTCTGAATATCAAACTGCATGGGCAAAATGCTTTGCCTCAAGATAGTTTTCCAGTTCTGAAAAATCAGCCTCAATTTGGGACATGGTGACACTATTGTGTGAGTCAAATGAGCACACAGTACAGGACCACTTCACAGCACTAATTCACTTAATAAGAGCACAGTATGGCTATGCCTATAATGCAATGGCACGCCCAGTAACTGTTTTAATGTTTCCCAATGGCCAATGCACCAAATATGTGGGATATATTTGGGGTTATACCTAACTTTGTGGTATTTTATTTTGGTGGTAAATAGTGTTTTTTTATTTTGGTAGTATTTCTTGTGGTAATTCATTAGGGTGTCTCTTTTCACATTTGTGAGACTAACTTCAAAATATTGCCTAACAACTGTTTTTCCCAGGATTACCTCCTACAACAAAATACTGGACTTAGTACACATATGCCAACTGTTTAGATTTCCTTGTGGGATCTTATGTACGATGCCACCAATATGCACTTTTGGCTGATCTTCACAACTGTAAACAGGCAAATAGAAATACTGCACACTCATTCACTTTCTAGTTCACGGCAGATATTTCACTTGGAAACATTTATTATCACACACTTCTCTCCCTGTGCTCGTCAAATAAAATGACCGACTGCCACACAAATGCACCAGAACACCAAGTAATTTTGTGATGTGTGGTTTTATCGTAACAGATACACTTACCGTTTACACATGGCAACAATTATGGATATGAAAGATTTTTCAGTGCTAGTGAATTACAATGAGCAATGGCACATTTCAAAAATAGAATGAGCTGTGATCAGTCTTACCAATCTGACCTTGAAAGCGAAGAGTTTGGCAAGAATTATACTTTGAGAAAAAAGAGAACAAAACCACAAAGGCATTCATGTAAATTCGAAATTGCATGCACTTTTAACAATGACAATATTACACATGAAATGACCTATTTCCCTGACTAACCAACCGAAAGGCAATCCACACCCCTCACTTTCACCTTATATGTACCCCGAAGTTGGCAACATTTCTGTCTCAGCTGAACATGTGAATCCCCTCAGGGTCGACCACAGATAACAACGGATACAGCACCAGGAAGCCTGCCAGCACTGAACTCGGTCCTGCAATCCACCATCCCGCTCAACACAGTGTCCCAGGATGTCTGCCGGCCAGCTCGTCTCAGTTCAGCATTCGAGGATGTCTGACCCAGCTACACCTACTCAAAGCCTTTTTATGACCTCTTGCTGCCGGTCAAGGGAGATCCTGCCCCTTCCAGATCAAACCACTGAAACCCATGTGATCCCATTGTGCTTTTCCTGCCTTCACCAACTGCATTTCTGAAGCTAAATGTTATTTTCTGCTTACTGCGCTACAGCAGAGCAGAATTTCATACTTGTTCAACTTCACCAAGCTCATTCTGCACATTTGAATCCATTTTATAATGTCCAAAATCATTTTCAGGCCATTTCCACATAGACTGATTTGAATTAATTATTATTAAGGGCATGTTACATGTTACAGGAGTTATATTAGTATGTTAATATATCAGTATTAGTTTTAATGCAAATCTGTCAATGGAAATACCATCTTGAAATGATATACAATTTTGAGCATGTTCTCTGCATTTTCTGTGTCCTGTGCATTTCCCATCTGACACCCCATGCATTGTCGACCATGTGCATAGCGCATTCCTGCATTTCTGCTTCTCTAAGACCCACACTAAAACCCACACTAAAACTACATGTGCATCCTAAACTAATAAGCTCCTGTAATTCACAGACACCCCAGCTATTCAGAGCCCCCAGCTATTCACAGCCCCCAGCTACAACTCATACACACCCCATGAACCCACGGGTGGATGACACTGAGCTTCATGAAACGATATGCTCAACCAAAGCGAATGTACATGTAATCCATTATGTACAGTCCATAATGGATTAGTTAGGTTGTGCGACACAAGTAAGGACTAAAAGTAGTTTGTAGAATTCACAAATAGTGTGCAGTATAAATAGTGCAACACAGTATAAAAGGACAGGAGGTTCCATTGCACCAAGAAAGGAACTCACTACACAGATAGGGCAGTTGGATTTTAGGTAGATAAGATGCTGAAGACACTGACGGGGACATCATTGTATGGCAGACACACAAGATGAATAGACGTGGCTATAGGTCGCCAAGATGGAAACAGGAAGACAGAAGTGCAGCCCTTTTCCTAACACAGATGCTGCAGCAGGTCTCTGAATTAGCAGGACTTCAGAGTTCAAGATGCTGAATTTACAAAGACACGTGTATTGTAGAAACTCCTGCACAGCCCAGACAGACCTGAGCCAAGGCCAGGAACAAGGAAGGGAGTAACAGCTGAACAAAATGCAGGCACAAGATAATGGTTCACAGGATATGAAGCAATAGACTCCCAAGTTACTCACTTTCAATCAGAGCACAAGCACCCATTGATGTTCAGGTGCACGAGATCAGTAAAGCCAAAAGACGTTATAGACAGTAATTGACTAGCACCCCAAGTGGACACAAATAACACAACGTGCATAACAGAATTTGCTAAAACTCAATCAATAGAAGGAAATCCACTCTGAAACAGTGTACCATAACACGTGATCCATACATGAAGAACATTGGTTATTCATCATGAGCCAAACACAGATAAGAAACCTGTCGGGATCCCTCGGTACACACGCTGACACCAGACGGCACACAAGGGCAAGTACAAAGTAAAGAAAGCCTCAGGATGATCAGTATTCTTTAATTAGTTTTATGGCAGACCACAGAATTTGCATCGCTCATATCTTGACATCTTGTCAAAGTGTCCAAGGTTGGTGATAGATACGGCAACCAATTAGCTGTGCATCTAATGATGTAGTCGAAGTAGTATCTGTGGTGGAATGGGCCCAGGCGCAGCCATCAGATAGGTACTGACCGACCAATAAAATAACTAACCCCTATGCATCCTATATGTAGTTTGAGTTATTAACCAACTCAACTTCCCCGTAGGTTTTGTAAACTGACAGTGTAATGTGACATCATCTTGCAATCAGTGGAAAAGTTGATAGCTATAAGAATGAGATGCGTGTATGCTCTCCCAGCTAGGATTCATTGTTTGAATAAAGCTGGGTTTTGACGCACGTCTGAGTCCTCCATAATTTAGTATTATTTTGACTAATAGTGTGATCTTCGGTGCACCTTTACTTGGTAGCAGAGGATGGTTCTCTAGGTGTTTTCGGACTATCGAGGGCTCCTTGCTGCGTCCCTTTGGACAGGAGAGTGGTCTGTGGAGAGCAGAGATAATGCGCACTTGAGAAGAGAGGTCGGCAGGTGCCCACATTGCTTGAAATCCCTGCCCGGTCCCCACTGGGCATGCAGGGGAGCAGGCAGAAAGAGGTGACTCAACGCCGAAGACCCTCAGAGGTTCTGTGGATGTGAGTATGAAATGTATACACCAAAACTGTGAAGTTGGGGGTTGGGTGTGTTATTGATTTATGAGAAATAGAGATGATTAGAGACTAAATACCTTCGACCAGGGTTGAGGAATAGCACGTGGTAAGCCTCTTCAAGGGGCAGAGATAAAGAAAGGAATCCCCTGAATATACAGGAAAACAGCTGTATTTTCATTTGTGTCAAGGGTTCCCGATGCCAGTCTGTGTTGTGGGGTTATGTAGAATAGTAGAGGTGTTCTTTTGTATTGTTAGGAGAAGTGCAATTGGTGTTGTGGACCAGGAAAAGGGGTCCATAGCATGATCAGTGTTTTTTGGTGCTGCTCAAGAGAAGGATTGTGTATTATAGGGAATTGGTCTCAGAGAGAGCTGTGGGTGCAGTAATATTGGGGGAACTATTGTGGGGAGGGGTTTGAAAAGAAGTGAAAAAAGGTGAGTGAGGGTTGAAGCAGTGTTTATCAATTATTGGTAAGTTGAGTTTTATATTGTTATCAACCTTACAATAAAATATGGATTGAAATGTTTTTCTTACCATGGATTAATTAGTTGCTCAGCACTATTAATTTACCATTAATTTGTCATCTGCCTATCACCAGATACCCATACACCACAGGTTCAGACATCTCACAGAGTTTATTAGCCTTTTTTTAAATGTCAATATAAATGCACGCAATTTGATCTTGCCTCAGCAGCTTATGTTTTTCAAAGATTAATGCAAAACAGTTAGCATGGTACGGGTGGCAATATGATTTTTCAGGACAAAATGTGTATTTATGGTTCCAACAAGACGGATAGGGTTCTGTGTGTATCTTGTAAGTTTTTATGTATCTTGTGAATTTTGTGAAATGTTTTGAACAAACACACCGTAATAAAAAAAAACATGTTTTTGGTCCATTGAACACAGCTAGTTATTTAAAGAAATGTACTTTGAATAAAGTGATTGTATATATAGCAACAAATTAGGGGGAATGTGCAGCATCTTTTCTACATCTGCACGCCTGTCCAGATAAGGCTAGTTTTACCTACACCATAGAGTGAGGGGTAGCCTGATACTCCCTGTTTTGCCTGTTTGATACCCATGTCGTTTTTCGAGTAAGGGACCCCGTCAACAAAAAAAAAGAAGGGGAAGACCCATCGTGCATAAAAGGTAAAGAGTCATGACACAAAATACTTAAAGTGGAAGAAAAAAGAATCACTCAGGTGCAGAACTATGGAAACGGGCCTGAAGGAGGAAATCTAGACTACAAATGTGGGGTAAAACATCCACTGAGGCAAGGGAACTCCATGTATACAGAGTGTTCCTCTGATGCGGAACAAAGGACATTTGGCGAGTTTGAGCATGTGTCCACAAAGGAAGGTGACATTCAGCATGTACAAGAGATGGGTCATTTCACTAATGTTTGTGGGAACCTTCAAGCAGTGAGCACCACAACCGAAAGAAGTCTACAAATGGTTGGTGGTGCAAGATGTATATTACTTGAGGATGCAGAGACATAAATCGTGATGTGTTGATTGTGAATGTGCTTTGAGTTAAAAGAGAGAAGAGCAACAGTGTATGTTACTAAGAAAGGAACAAAAGAAATTGTACATAATGTTGGACACAATGCTCAGGACCAGAATTACACTAGTGTTCACAGAATACGTGGGAAAACTCAAGGGATTTGTTCCTCGAATAATATTAAAAGAAGGCCATTTGCCTTCAAATTACCTCCTGTCCCCTTGATCCGAATAGATCATGTTATAGAGGAATTGAACAATTTGTTTGAGAAATGAATAATCGAAAGAGAGGATGCTGTTGAATGGATATCACCAATGGTGGTGGCTCCAAAACAGTTTGGCAAGATCAGATTTTGCATTGACTTTAGGCAATTGAACAAATGCGTGGTCGTAAAAAGGCGCCCAATGCCCAACATGATGGAAATGGTATGTTTAATAGGAAGAGGGAAACTGTTTACTAAACTGTATCTAGATTCATTTTATCACTAAGTTGAGCTACAGCTAGAATCCTGACATGTGACAGCATTCATATCACATTAGGGGGTGTTCCAATTTCAGAGGTTGCCATTCAGTTTGATATAGGCATCTTTAATTTTTCAGAAAGCTATGTTCAAACTGTTTGGCAACATGAAAAACATACATTGTTTCCGGGATGATATTTTAGTATGTAGGGAGATAGCAGAAGAACATGAGGTGGTGTTGGGTGAGGTACTAGACGTTTTGGAAGCGAGGGGACTGACTTTAAAGAAAGCGAATTGTGCTTTTAGAAAGCAGATGGTCAAATTTCTGGGCCATGAGATATCAGGAGGGGGTATGAGGCTCGAGAGTGAGTTGGGGGAGGATATAAACAATGTTGGGCGGCCCAAAACTAAAGCAAAATTACATTCCTTCTTGGGCATGATATAATTCTACCTGATATGGGTTTGGGTGTAGGATTGGCCTAGAATTATGACACAGGGAAATCAATAGTAATTGTGAATTCCTCTTGAGTTTTGAAAGGACGGAAAGAAGTTACACAGAAGTTGAGAAGGAGGCATTGTCTTGCCATTGGGAGGTAGAGAAATGTCTCACTTTCGTTGGGGTGCACAGTTCATTTTGAGGACAGACCATAGACCACTAAAAGCAATTTTTGAATCCAAGGCTTCGATAAGGTGTCGAGCAGAATGGCAAGCTGGGTAGCGTGGATGCAATGTCATAGTTTAAAAATTGAGGTGGTGCCGGGATGTGACAATGACTTCACCCATCATTTATCGTGCCTGGCTGGGAAGGAAGGGGAAGGAGGCATAGGGCCTCATTATAACCCTGACGCTCCCATAACGGAGGGGGGCGGTACGGGACCGTCCCCCTTCATTACGGGAGCGCCGATTACGAGTTTCCTTTTGTGGGACCCGGATCAGACGTCTGGTAAAACCAGACGTCTTTTCCGGGTCCCGCGAGGGGAAGAGGGAGGTAATAATGGGCCATTCATAATGTGCCCGTTATTACCTCCCTCCCCATTCCCATTTGAGCCCTACGGGGGCTCAAATGGGAATGGGGAATGGTTCCTGCAAGGAGGAATTACTGGGTCCTCCTATGTCGGAATGACCCGGTAAGTCCACATTGCAGGAACCCGGTAATGGAGCCCGGTTTGGAGGCAGCCATGGTGCACCATGGCTGCCTCCAAACTCGTAATGAGGCCCTTTGTGTCTTGATATACACACTTGGGTGCCAAATCCTAAGGTATGTGGTGTGCTATGATGGGCAGACCTTGTTTGAATTTTGCGGTCATGTGAGTGTGTTGAATGATAGTGTGGTGTTTTTGATTTGTGGTTACAGTATACCTTCCTCGTGCCCAGTGAATGGCCCTTATCATATGGAAGATGCAATCCGAATAGACAGGTTGTCTCCAGAAATCTCCATTGAGTGGAACTTGAAACTTGTGCATTACAAGGTAATGGGTGACATTTGTTGTCCTAAAGTCGATGTTTTGAGAGACTTTATTTAGAGGTGTTTGATACTAAAGGAACACCGTCAGTGGTTATATTGACGATGTTACATTTTAGAATGTTTGTAAGGTAAAGTTTGTCCCCGGTATGATACTTAAGTGTGAACATTTTCTTATAGATTTCCATGAAGATTTATCCCGACCAGGAATGATCTTACATTCCAACTTGGAAGAATAGATTGCCCTGATGAATATCAGACACCAAATGGGTCACTGGATAAGAAACATGTTGGGTTGTGTTTAAATATCATAACCAACTACCTCCTTGTTTGGATTTTTTTATGTTTTATGTTGGTTGTGCAATACTAGGTTAATGTTCCATGTTTTATGTTCTCAATTTTATTTTGTACGTTATTGTCATCTATTTATAGACCTGGTTTTAGGATTGTTCTATGAACACACTATTTGTTTTAACAATAATAATATATGTGTATTTCTAATAAAATATGTATTTTTTGTATCTTTGAGACTTTTGTGTTTTGAGGGGACAATAGGACGTTCTTTTCCTGTGAATTTGATTGAGAATTTGTTCTGTTCCATTTGCATATTATAAAAACCCTTCTCATGTGGCCAGGGAAAGGCAGACACTTCCCAATCCCGAACCTGGAGGTGGTGTTCTGCAGGAGGATCACATGGGGAGGGGACCAGGTCCGGAAAACTGGGATGCCTCCCTTAATAATTTCCCTAAAGACCCTACAATCTTAATGGCCTATTGTAAATTTAAACCATGTGAAGAAAGTAATAATTCCAGCATTGGGGATGTCAGGTCCCACAATGCCTTAAGTACTGGGATGAGGAATAGGGCTGCAGAGGCACTAAATGGCAAAATGCAGTCTAGTGGTTCAAATGGTTGAGCTGGAGCTGGACTTTTGAATATCTAAGGCCCCCTCAGGTTCAGGCCATTAGAACAGCAGGGTGAAGTTGCAGACCCCACTAGTTGCAGATGCAGTGAAAGCAGAAGGGAGACGTCGGAGCCGCCCTAATTGGAAAGTGGGTGTCAATCCTGAGAGGGTCTCCAAGGTAAAAAAAACTTGAATTGCAGAGTTCGCTCAGCAGAAAACACCATTGCAGCTGACTTTCCCTCTGGAGAATGAGGCTCTCCAGTGGGCGTGTTGTGTCATGGTGGCAGGTAAGCACCAGCTGACACCTTGAGCGAGGAGGCCAAGAAGCAGTTTACCATACAGGCGGAGGTAAAGGAAGCAGAACGAAGATGAACAGCAGATTGCCCGGACTCGTGTGACTGAACCGGTGAGTTGGCCATTAGTAGGTAATGATCGCTGAATAATACAAAGTATTTTGAATACCGAACTGATAGAAAGGAATCTTATTGGCGAGATAAGAACTGTATAAAAAGGCAAAAAGGGAAAAGATTACCAACATTATTATAAAAGCCACCCACAGTGCTTCAATAAAGGGCAATACTGAATCAAGTTGACCAAAACCATCATTGCCAAAGTAAAGAGGGGGCAAGAACTTACAGCACTTATAAAGTATGTTGGCTGAATGACAAGAGAACATTGTTGCAGGGAGGTTATAACTGTTGCTGCCAGAATAAGAAAGATACAACAGTTAAGCAAAATAACAACAAGCATTGCCTAAGCAAAATAGAAGCCAAAGTGAGCAGGAAGCATTATTAGCAATTTGTTGATGGGATGTGGGAAAACAGAAGTGGCAGGAGAGGGGTCCTCCTGATATAGAGTGTTCGGGGGAGAGGAGCCAAACCTGCATTGCCTGTGGCAAAACCAAGAGTGTAACAAACAGCACCAATGTGTAACATGTTTTCCTAAAAGAAGTTATGTTTGTTGATGTGGCTGAAAGTTAAAGACTTTCTTAAAGATTTCAAGTTGACCTCAACACAGAGTAATTGTTGTGGTGTTGGGAGATTTTTGTCCTGGTATGCGAGTATACCAGGAAAGGGACCTTTTTAGTAGTGGTCCTGGCTGGTTAGTAGACCAGGAAGATATCATTAAAGTACTATATTGCGGTAAAAGTCTTCTTAAGAAGAAGAAGTAGCAAAGTCACTAAAGTGTTTTCTGAACTGTTGTGGAATCATCCTGACAAACTTTTTTTTGTTGCTACAGAAGATTTATAAAAGTGTTTAATTTAAGTTGTTTTGAACTGGTCCTCTAATTTAAATATTAGTTAAAGTCTAAGGGCCTCATTAGGGGTCTGCCGTAACCCTGTCAGTGCTACCGGCGGGTTGCCGCCAGACCCATAATAATTTACCAGCACCTGACTTCCCGGTACCACCGAGCTATTACAAGTCTGGTGGCCGGGATGTAAGGCGCCGGTACATTTGTTAATCGCCATTCCCACAGAAGCACCGGCCCTGTTGAGCTGGCTGTTCCTCAGAGAGCTCTTTAAGATGAGTAGCAATACCCTGGAGATGGATGGGGATGCAGATTTTATTCATACATCAATAATCAAGACGACACAAATAGCTTGGCAAAGTTTGTCTGTTTTAATGTCAAGCATCTAAAACAGTACAACAAACATCAGCAATCGCTTGATACTCTGACTCTACTTACTTCATAAAAAAACATATCTGTATAGGGTAACAGAGAGAGGTAATTGGATAGTTAACATCAGGTGGGGCAACTAAGCCCTCCCTTCGAAATGGCCACTATGAACATCACTAAATGTATGATGTCCCATTGGCTACACACACTATAGGACCCTTAATTACGCGGTCCTCTACAATTGGTTGGCTTTTAACCCCCGTAAGTACTTTTCCACCTATGTTAGCAGCACGCAGACAGAATAACCAGGTGCGAGTGAGCTAGTCTTAGCACCAGCTTCCGACCAATTAGCATATCATCCATCATCACCTCAATGGTCCAGTGTCAATTAGTGCTTTGAAGTTGGCCTTGAGTTTGTACTGTTCTCTGAGAATCTTTAGGGAGTATGGGCACCAGCCGGCCTCCGTGCATAGGTGTGATCATCTCGTTCGTCCAACTTCCTTCTACCAGTGACTGGACACCATGAAATTGAGCCTTTTCGTGTATTTGATTTTATTCTTCAATAGTGCTCTGACGTCTTTTGTCTTTGCTTGACCTCTCTGAACAGGAGCTTCTGTTCTTTCGCGTTAATTGTATCTAATGTCAGCCAATTCCAGTTAGATAAGACCATGGCTTTCTTGGCTCAGTCAATTCCTTAGCTGAACTTTTATTCTGTTTAATTCAATTGCTTTTCTTAACTGTGACACTGAAATGAGGCCTTCTTGCTTTGTTCAGTACTGCTTATATGCTTAGTGGAAACATCCATCCTTTACTTGTCCTTATGTTTCTATATATGTATATATTGGTGCTTGCCGCGGTCTAACTATTCAAAAGCATGTAGCTAGCTTCATGATTGCTTTGCTGCTTCCGTTGTCTTGCATCTGTACACATTTAAACTAACTAAGTATTTGCAACAGGTTTGTGGCATAGGTTTCTTCATCTTGATCCCAAGATGTCAATTATCCTTTGTACTTCTTTGTTTTTATAAATCGTCTGCCTCTCTGGGCTGGTTATCTTTCTATATGGGTATCGATTCAACTTTGCATGACGTCACCATTCATCTTTGCCATTTAGTTTCTCTACTTCTTCTGGAATCTCGTTCAGATGGCCATCATATTGTCTTGTATGCAGCTATGGTTTCCTCAATGGTTACTTTACCTCCCATATTCTCTTAGGTATAGGTATTCTTATGGGTACTGCACAGAGTCCACGCTCTTCTCTTTGCTGGTTTAACTGTTCAGTATACGTCACATACTTTGGTTCATACTTTTCAGGTAATGTAGGCAGGGCAATTGGAGTGGGAGTAATTGGCACCTCCTCTACACTTCCCCCTGTGGGCAATTGATCGACCACTCTCACATCATCTTTTATACCTAGACACGTGGTCTGAAGAAATGCTTCTTAGGGATCCATATTTTTATGACTCCCTTCAAGCATCCAGCTGATTTCACATGCTCATCCTTGTTCCATGTCATGAGCATGCACTGTCCACTTGGACTGCAATAGATCCATCCTCCCACATACTTCTTACATTCCTTTGGATACATGAACTTTGTTCCCTCAGGTGCATGGATACTGGCTTTTACAAAGTCTCTGATTTCTTCATCAGTCAGATCTTTAGGCTTCCATCCTGGTTCGACATCAATCATAATTTTCATCCCTATGGCTTTCTTTGCTGTCTTCTTACACTGTGAGATTATTATATTGATCACACAGAATCCAAGCATCACTAATAATAACAAAGCTCCAAGAAATATGAATATCACTGGCATCCATTCTTGAACCCACTACAAGATTGATGCAAACCAGCTGTCATCAGCAATGTCTTCTACCTCTTCTATCATCTGGCCATGGAGTTTCGTCAGCATGCCTACGGCCTCTGTCAAGGTTCCATTCTCGTCATCATGAGAAGGTATAAATGTGCAACATGATTCTCCAATTTTGGCACAAACACCTCCATCCATAGCTGTGATCATGTCCAGGACGTACCTGTTCTGGAGAGTCATCAGTCGTATGGCTCTCATCTCTTCTCTGATTGCATCGAATCCCTTTATGGTAGTATTAATCGTCTGCAGCAATTCCCATCTGGTGATCTGAAGCCACTTGTTATTTGCTCCAACCTGTATCCTTGGCATGAAGATCAACGTGAACACTGAAGAAGTCTGGCTGAACAGTCTGTGTTCATATGGAATAGCATCAAAGGCTTCTATTGATTTGGCACGGAAATAGTTCTCTCTCTTTATTCGATTTATCAGCTCCACAGATCTCTTCTTCCTCAGATGAGCATCTACTTTAGGGAAACTATTAATGTTCAGGTCACCTTTAGCAATCACCAACACAGGAACATGGACATTCACCAATGTGCAGATTCCTCCTCAATCTTTAGGCAGTCTGATGTAGGCCTTGGATCCACAAGCCCAATAATGATTCATGATTACTGCTGTTCCGATATTCATTCCTGGTGCATCGAAGATTTGTCCACAGTTCCGATTCTCCCCCATTTTTCTTGTACCATTATTCCTGAAGCACAATTTAGAGCTCTCTAATGGTACTATCTGCAGGGGTCCTCCTCTGTCTTCGATGTCAGTAGTTTAGCAGGTTTTGGTCATAATGTTTTACACAACATTTGTGCATTCTCGATTTTTGGTTGGTATTGACCCATTATTACCCAGTCTCTGCAAGTTACTACTCCTTCTTCCCAGCCATCTGGTGATAGAACTGTTCCCCAAATCTGCATTTGGCCTCTGCTTTCCATCTACGGATGTCTTCTGTAGATTGTCCTGGAACTTTTTGGTTTTTTAAAAAATCTCTTCGTATTCCAGTTCCTTTCATTCCTGGTTTCTCGTATCTGATCACAAGATTCTTTGTCTTGGGATTGTTTCTTGTCTTTTTATCTTGAACATAGTCATCTTCATTTGGATCTGTCCATTCAGTTGCCCATTTCAGAGAGGATGTTCGACCCATGAACTGGCCTCTTGTACTACCGAAAGCTAGGTGCACTATGCAGTGTTCAGTTAGAAAGTCTATTTCAATAGCTATGAAGATCTTTGACTTCCCCATGCTGTATGGCAGGAGTGCACATACGAAGCATTCTTCATCTGAGGTCCTTCTTCCAAATTCTTTCATGTGTTTGTACCATATGTTGTTTCCCAAGTGTGCTGTGCTGTCCACATAATCATTCAGTTCATAATTATCTTCTTGGGTGCTTCTTTTGGTTCTCAAACTCTTCATGTAGTTTTCTATGACTACGGCCCTCATTCCGAGTTTGGAGGTAAGTAACGTTCCTTACTGGTAGCCGTAAATAGCGTGTCCGGGCTGTCACCAGTACACTAATAGAGGACTCTTACGACTTCGCGGGCACGAGCTTTATGTCATGCCGGTAAGGTCATTTGGGCCATGCCGTTAAAGGCACCCAAAATGCCCTTAGCGACATCAAGCATAGCGCAGATAACACTACCTACATTGTCCAATGCGGCATTAGCGGGGACCGTAAATAGCGGTGACCGTTATTAGCAGTCACCGCTATTTACGGTCACCGCTAATAAGCGGAACCGGAAGTAGCGTCATCGCACAGGAACAGGAAGGAGCACGGTGGCCATCTTTAAAAACACAATCCATTACCATCCTCACCACACAGGACCCCTGGAACTCTGCTGATTTTTGCAAAAGATCCACCTCCAACACCACTATGCCCAAGGCCCTGAAGAAGGGAGCTGCCCGCCAGCAGAAAGAAAGGTTCAATGAGGATGAGCTGCAGATGCTGGTAGACACACTGCAGGAGCATGCTGCCATAGTTTTCTCAAACAACATGAAGAGAGAGGCAGTACTTAAGAAGAAAGAGATCTGGGCACTTGTTGCCCAGAAAGTCAGTGCTGTGGGGAACACCCCACGCACGATTAAAAACTGTCGCAAGCGCTGGGACGCCCTGCGACTGAGGGTACGAAACATCCTCTCAGTGAACCGCAGCCAAACCATGGGAGGACATCTGCGCAGCATGATAGGGATGGAAGGCATCGAAGGTTTTGGCGAGATGGAGTGTGGCACCACAACATCGGGCGATGGAGGTGAGTGTCCAAAGTAAACATTGCTATGCCAAATCTGATAAAAGTCAACCAATATGTCAGTTCAAAGAGTCAAGCCATGGTCCCACACAGACACACACTCCCAGCAAAGTAGGCTGATGCATTACAGACACATGCAGATGCCTGGTGCAAGGCAATATCGTACATGACACATATCATACAAAGATGTAAATGCCACGAGTCACACAGCGTGCATGGCCAAATTACTATGCATGTAAGATAGCACTGCTCCTGGGCAACATGAGTGATGCTGGCGTATGCCTGCATAAACCACCCATGTATCAAAGAACGTGCTCATCCAAACACAAATGCCTATTACCCCCAATTGTGTGGATGAGCAACTGTCCTAATGTATTTATGATGCCTATCAAAACATCACTCATGCCGTCCCTCTCTTCGACCCCCACAGGCACTGACCATGACAGCGATGGGCAGGACGCAACCCCTGCACAGGCCACACCCCGGAAGAGGTCCCGGGATGACAGCAACCACCCTTCAACCTCGAGAGGACAACCCAGGGGGCGCCGTGTACCAACAGGCAAGCCACCCCAGGTACCCATTGCACCGGTGCCACCAAGGCCCGTAGAGGGTGAAGCACCACCATCACCACCTTCACCCATTGGCCACCACAATCCGAGGAGTAGGGTTTGGCTGGGGAGGTGGCAGCCACGGCACACCTGGGTGAGGAGGACACACAGGACGACATCTGGGTGCCCATGGAGGACGATGTTTTGGAAGTGGTCCACACCCCAACTCCACCGGCATCCGCCCAAGTATCGTCGCTCGATACAGAGCATGCCACCACCCCGGAGCAGTCTGGTCAGGAGCAGACAGAGGGACACTTCAGTCCAATTATCACAACTAGGGAGGCTGAGCAGGCTGGGCAGGACAGGCAGGGGCCGACTACCTCCACAGGGGCACTGGCAGGGCTGCGGCGGTCTGACCTGCTTACTGCCCTTGTGCGGCAGTTTGTCCAAGACAACAGACTGGCCAGAGAGGAGTGGCGTCAGGATTTAGCCGCTCTAGGCAGGTCCATCACGGACAACACTGCCTCCATGGCCAAATCATTTGCTGACAACACCAGCTGCCTCTGCGAGTAGGTCTCGGCCCTCCAGCAGGTGTTAGGCCACATAGCGGATGCCATGGAGGCAGGGCATCCCGCTACACATTCACAGCAGGTGGCCACACCATCTTCCTCCAGTTCTACACAAACAAGCCTGCTCCGCAGGTCGGCCCGTACCCTGCCCCAGCAAGACATGCCGCCCCCTGGACCAGGGAGTGACAATTAATCATCAGGGCAGCCTCATGTAGGCTTTGAAGACTCAATGGGACTTGTGTGGGGAGTTGTGGGGGGAGTGTAGGGGGGTGTGGGGGGAGGGGTGGAGGGTGTGTGGGGGAGTTGTGGGGGGAGGGGGAGGGTGTGCAGGGGAGTTGTGGGTGGAGGGGAGGGGGGTGAGGGTGGTGGAGGGATTTTGCACTTACGTTAACATTGTTACATTTAATACACCGGTTGTGTGCAAAACAAGACCTGAGTGGACATTCATCATTGCGCATGTGTCATTTATTCATTTACAGTGCACAGTGTAAATGTACCCCCAAACCCAGTGCCCTCTGTCCAACCATCATGTCACCCTCTGCTGCCATGTGTGTCAGTAATATTGTGCAATCACTGACTGGCGCACAGCATGTCCCTCCTGTGCATCGGCACCGTGATGATGTCCAGCCACATCTTCTTCTTCCCCTTCATCATCACCAGGTGGTAGTAGTTCAATGTCAGGGGGCAGGGGCATGTTCCGGCGGATGCACATATTGTGCAGCATGACACATGCCATGATGATCTTCGCCACCTTCTCATGCCTGTAGAGGAGTGCCCCACCCGACCGGCTGAGGTAGCGTAATCGTGCCTTCAACAGGCCAAAGGTCTGCTCAATGACCACACGGGTACGGGTATGGGAACGATTGTAGTCCTCCTCATGCCTGTTCTGTGGGTTTTGGACAGGGGTGAGGAGCCACGGCTTCAAGGGATAGCCACTATCACCTGCATGAGAGGCAATTAAAGGTAAATGTCAGGCGATTCAAGATGGACAGCTGTACTAGTCACACATGCCTGTAGTTTCACGTTGGCCACATGCACATGTCCCTGGATGTATTGACGCCTTTTTCAGTCCCTCAATGTGTACTGTGCCATGGACTGATGGTGTGGGTTGCATCTTCAAGATGATACACGGTGTGCATTGACGTATTGTTGCACATGCATCGTGTACGCATACAGCTGTGTTAGTGTGAAATTAGTGAGGTGTTGTGTTCTGTGAGATTTAGTTAGAGGGAGCGTTGGCAGTAGTATGTGCAATATTGGGCAATCAGCGCTGATCATTCCCATGGTGACATGCAGCACTCCTGTGAGTGTGTCGGACCTGTGCCAGACAGTGTATTCCCTAGTAGGTTCAGTTTGATGCACTTCCAGGGATGCTTGTGCTGTGTGGTGATATGCTGGAGACAGCAACATAGTGCATATGCACTGCATGGTGCAGAATGGCGTTACGGAGGCTGAGGGCTGCTGATGAGTGGTGCACGTGTTGTGGGATGTGGGGTGGTTTCCTGTTAGTCATGTAGTGATAGGTGTCAACCTTACTTCATTCCTATGGGATTTGGGTGTCATGTACCGTTTGTGATGCTTTGGGGCACAGTTTTCGGTGATGTGCACATCGTGCGGTCACCACACCAATGACACCATCTGAACATTGATGGAGTGGTATTGCTTGCGGTTGCGGTACACCGCCTCCATGGCATGCGGGACCAGCAACTCCACGTGGGTGCAGTCGAGGGCACCTACACAATTTGGCATGCCTGCCAGTGCATGGAAGCCAACTTTTGTATCAAATATCTCCTGGGGAGTCCGAGGTAGGGATATGTAATCCCTTGTGTGCTTGAGAACGGCATCCAGCACTTGGTTCAGTATCCGGGAAAATAAGGGTTGTGATATGCCATGCATGTGCCCCACTGTGTGCTGGTAGGTGCCTGTGGCAAGGAAGTGGAGCACAGACACCACCTTCAGTAGAGGGGGGATGGCGGTGCATATTTCAATGAGGCTCACTATGTGGTTGTGTATCAGGTCCACTATGGTGTTGATGGTGTCCCGGTCTAGATGGTACAGGGTGTGGATCTGCTCAGGGGTTAGGTTGGAAGGACTGGCTCTGATGTGAGGGATTGGGGGCTGCCGGCGTGGTAACGGTGGCTGCACTGGTTGGGCATGCTGGCCCTGTCTCACCGTCCTTCTCCTCTGTGGTGGCGGCTGTTGTTGTTGTTGATGCTGTGGCAATGCAAGCAGGTCCTCCAGCTCCAGTAATGCTACTACTATTGGAATCATCTGGGTGTGGGAGGGGGGGTGGTGTGTGGGTGTGCTCCTTTTGTACTGGGCCAGACTCCATTGCCTCCACTTTTGCTGACTGTGTGCACCTGTGGCAGTTGTGAACACTGCTCAGGGCATTTTACGGTAGGTCTGCAATGCCGGTATTTACAGCATGTTGGTAACCACTTTTTCCGCCTTCATGAAGCCGTTATTTGCATGTCCGCTTCACTTATGATATACTCCGGTTCACGGCATGCCGCTATTGCCGGCATGGTGGGTCGTGTGCCCGGGCCCAGAACCCTATTAACGTCATCATACTTTACGATGCCGCTAATAGCGGTCGGGCTGGTCAGAATAGCCCGTAGCGGTAATCAATGCCGGTATTCCTTTACCGGCATTGTTGGTCCATTAGCACCAATCTTGGAATGAACCCCCATGTCTCTAAATGTATCTACATAGCTTCTTCTGGCTGGTTTGTTTGCAGAAACATCCGTCTGGGTTCTCTGTGTAGAAGAAAGTTCAACAAGTCTTTCTCTATCCATCTGTCAGTTTTCTAGCAGCAGCTAATGACGGCCATAAAGATTCTGCTATAATCTCTATGCGTGACTTTTCTTTGGGACTTGTGATTGGGCCTCTTGTCACTGGACCAGGTGTGGCTGCATGCATTATCTGTGTAGATCCAACCTTTATTAACTCCTTACACTCCTTACTTTGCCTAATCCGCTGACCCTGTCTCCAGCATTTAAAAGCATTTTCTGAAACAAGTGCTGTGTATGATTGATTACAAACAAAATCGATTTCAAGCTCAGATATCTTCCCATCTTTTCTCGGGACAGGAATAACTATGTAGGGTCTAGGCTGCCTTGTAGTTGCAATGCTCAACTTTTCCTTCTGCTCAGTAACATATACAGGAGTCTTGGCCCCATGTGCTCCTATATAAAATGCAGTTCTCACTGTCAGTGAACGCAATATGAGTATGAATACAATGCATGTATAAATGACACAAAGGTATGTCACTTTGCAACATCTGCTTCTTGGACAATGTGTGCGTCTGCTCTCATGGGGTATCACAATGTTACTATTGAAATTCCCCATCTCGATCATTTGATGCTAAGGAAGGAAAAACACATTTGAATGGCTCTGCATTTTTAGATTGCTTTCTGGAAGCTGCTGTCTTCATTCAGGATTCGTCCTCGATCAACTATCTGCTTTCTGGATGCTTAAGAAATGACTTTATCTTTCTCTCTGGAACCAGTTTTTTCACCAGTCGGGATGCAAATGTTCCTTTATCGTGAAGAAAAATTGCCTCTGAGTTCCGCTTCATATATCAGCTCCCAGTCGATGCCTCGAATCTGCTTCAGTCCAGATGACATGTTGCTTCCCTGTCAGCATGAACAAAAAGTTTTGTCTTTTATTTACTTCCTCAATCTGTCCCTCGGAGGAACGTTTCTACACCGCTCTGTGATTTCGTTCAGAGAAGATGCTCACCTGGATGATTATACCTTCCAAGATTACATTCAAGTTTGCTATTAACACCCTGTAGTATACAGATAATTAAAGCTGATGTAGCACAGATTATACAACAAATGTCTACAACCAGCTCACCTTGACAGATCGATGGCTCCAAATGGGAGGACCAATGCAACTGGGAAGGCTCCCCTGCGAGAGCCCTGGCCTCTCCACCCAGGATAAAGTGACCCAGGGGAGAGGGCAGGACTCCCAGGGAAACCCTCTAAGGGAAGAAAACCCTGGACGAGTTCCACTCGTGCGGATCGGGAAGAAGTTTGAAGAGTAAGCGTCTCTGAAGGCAGAACCAGGATGTCACTCAGGAGGCTTCTTCAACGAAGGAACGAAGTTAGAGGAATAATGTTCAGTACGGGAGATCGGAGGAGTTGTGAAGCTTTGGGAGACTCTGGATGGAAAACAGCAGGTAAGAATCCTAATCGAAAGGAAGGGGGAGCCCTCACGGATCTGAACTTACTCTAATGGAAGTCTGGCAGGAACGGGAATCAAATAGGTCTGCCAGCGATGGCAGACTGAGAAAGAGGCGGGAGAATGCTGCAGGGTGAATCTGAATAGGGGATGCAAAACAGGGTTAGAAGGAACAGTAAGCACAAGAGGAATTAACTAGCAGAAGTGAGAAGGAGGTCTCAGAAGCGAACTCACGGAGCGCCAAAGGCAGAAGCGACGCAAAGCACTGTCCACTTCGATTCCGGATAAAGGATCACGTGAACAGTTGGCCGCACGTCAAATGAACGTGCAACAACTGGACCGCTACAAGCAGAATGGAGAGAATCACGGGCATCCATCTTGGAACTGTTCGTAAGTAGAGTGCCGCACAAGCGGGTCCGTGCCCACAAAGACCACTTGCGGCGATGTGTACAGTATACCCCCTCCTCCGGGAGGGCGCCCTGGGTTTACCCGAATGAAGTAAAAAGAAACGCCGCACCAGACGAGGTGCGTGAACCCCAGAAGCCGGCTCCGAAGTTCTTTCCACAGGCGAATAACCCTTCCAGTCAATCAGAAACTGCAACCGACCACGTCGGAAGCGTGAGTCACAGATAGCCGTCACTTCAAACTCGGGACCACTGTCCGTGAGCACCAGAGGCGGTAGAGAACCCCCATTTCGATGAAAGGGATCCCGCACCACCGGTTTGACCTGAGATAGGTGGAAAACCGGGTGATCCGAGACCAGGAAGCCGGTAAAGAAAGTTTGACAGCAGCCAAACCTATCTTTGATAGAAGTTGAAATGGTCCAAAGAACCTGGGAGACAGTTTAGATGGAACCAAATGACGAGGAAGGAATTTGGAAGCCAACCAAACCGAATCACCGACGGTAAGTTCCATAATGTCACGACGGTGCAGATCAGCATTCCTTTTTGCTCGATCCTGAGCCTTCTGTAACGACTGCTTAGCCAGTTTCTGTCCTTCGTGGATGTCAGCAATTAGTGAATCAACACCCGGGCAGCCAGAATGAGAAGGTGACACATTCGGAGCAAAGGACGGATTATAGCCATAGGAACAAAAAAAGGGGCTGGTCTGGAGTGCCGAATGCTGGGCATTATTGTATGCAAATTCTGCAAACGGAAGCAGTTCTATCCAGTTATCCTGTGCTGCTGAAATAAAGTATCGTAAGTATCCTTCGAGGGTTTGATTTAACCGCTCGGTTTGACCGTTAGTTTGAGGATGGTATCCGGAAGAGAAGGCACGTTTGATGCCCACAATGCGACAAACATGTTGCCAAAAGAGAGAGGTGTACTGGGGTCCTCTATCCGATACTATGGTATCTGGCAAACCATGGCGAGAAAAGATATCAGAGAGGAAGACCTTCGCCATGAAAGGTGCACTGGGTAGTTTTCGTAAAGGAGTAAAGTGCGCCAACTTGGTGAAGTAATCAATAGTTACCATGATCGTAGTCTTGTTTTCAGATAGTGGTAGATCCAATACAAAATCGGTTGAAATGATTTGCCAAGGCCGGTCTGGAACGGGCATTCTTGCTAATAATCCCAATGGCGGTGATCGAGGAATCTTGGCATGAGCACATATTTTGCAGGCTGCAACGTAGTCCCGGACGTCAGATCGTATGGATGGCCACCAGAAATGTCGTTGGATGAGTTCTAAGGTGGAGAGGACGCCCCGATGTCCTGCAGCTAGTGAGTCATGGCAGAACTTTAACACCTCCAGTTGTAAGGAAGGGATGGGAATCAGTACTTGAGTACCATGAAAAAAATATTCGGTTTCCTTGGTTAAATGATGGGTAGTTGAAAGTCCTTCACAAAACATTCTGTTAAGGTTGGTGGCTGTTCGTACTTCTTGAAGGAAATCGGTCAAAACTGCAACGAATCGAGCATTGGAAAACATCTTTTCAGGGCAGAAAGAGGAAGTTGGAGAATCCTTACGGGATAAGGCATCCGCTCTCAAATTGTGTTTGCCAGGCCAGTAAATAAACTCAATCCGAAAAGGCAAAAAGAAATAAGCCCATCTGGCCTGCCTACTATTTGTGGTATAAGCGTTCTGAAGGACTTTGAGGTTTTGGTGATCCGTGCGCACCCTAACTGGAAAAGGAGAGCCCAAAAGTAAATGTCTCCATTCCTCGAAGGGCGTTTGATAGCCATCAGTTCCTTCTCGAGAACAGAATAGTTTAACTCGGCAGAATTGAAAGTCTTGGATAAATATGCTACAGGTCTTTCATCCCCCTGTTCTGATAGCTGTAATAGAACGGGTCCTAAAGCATTCTGAGAGGCATCCATTTCCACAATGAATTGTTTGGATTGGTCAGGGGTGATTGTCATGATACCTACCTCCACGGAGCCAGGTCCGACCCAGCAACCCCAGAGGCAGGCATCATTTCCCCCAGGGGAGTACCAGCGGGCCCAAGCTGGGGCCCTTTGGACGCAGTCCTGGCGCCTTAGGCGCCAGGCTCATGTTGGACCTCTGTCCTGGCGCCTTAGGCGCCAGGCTCATAAAGCATGACATGTGTTCAAGTGTTTTAATGTGCACTTACCTGATGCAGACCATGCTGCCACATCCAGGCCCTCTTGAGGCCTGAATAGGAACTACTTTACCTGTGGGACTACTTTCCACCCGGGTGTGGTCGGGGAAGGATACATACCTGATCGGAGGAAGGATACACACTTGGAACTTCTTCCAAAGCTATTTAAACCACACCCGATCAGCAACTCACGCTTCGCGTTGTTCTGCTCCTCGCAGCTGGACGCTCACCGTGTCAGCTCCTGCATCTGGACTTCAGCCACGCCTGTCAGCATCCTGGGTCACCTGCAAAGGGAGACAAGAGACCTACCAGCTAATCTGAACCACGGAGACATCACCGACGATCCTGAAAGGGAAGACATTTTTTAAAAGCATTTCGTTACGATCGCTGCAGCGCTGCATTTCACTCACCTTTCCTGGGTTCCTCCATCTTCAGCAGCGATCATCCGGATACACAGCCACTTCCCAGAGCCTAGAGAAAAAGACAAGAATAAGAGGTGAGAGAAGGAAGGGAATAGGAAAAGCTCAGTTTCCTTCTAAGACTTACCTGTTGGGTCATTCCCATTTCATTTTGGGTCTTGCTGCTTCCAAGCATTTTCCGGACCCCGGCCCCTATGGGGAAAAAAGACAAAGACATTAGATGAGTGAATGCAAAAACATTACCTGAGCGCTCATCTAGGACTTACCAGATCTTTACTGGAACTGCACGTTTCACTTCGGGTCGGCGCCATATCTCTGGCATTCCGAACCCTGGCCCCTATGGGGAAAAGACATCAACCTTAGCGCCAGGGCTGGACTGCCCCACCGGGACACCGGGACATCCCCCGGTAGGCCTCTGGCCTCACAGGGCCTCTTTGGTGCAGAAGAGAAGGATACACGTGGCGGTGTGAATCCTCCTGGGTGGTTTCTTTTGAATTGGCTGCTGCAGGCGCTGCACTTTTTTTTTTGTCTTTATTGCAGGGCTCAAGGCTCGCGCGTGCGCTGGAAGGTCTGGGCACAGGGGAACTGCATGTGACCTGCACACATATTGCGCAGGTCAGGTAGCAGGCAGCAGCCGTCCCTACGGGAGTGAGGCCTTCGGCTGGAGACTCAAAGGTAAGCAGACGCACGCTTTTAATGAAAGCAGTGACGTGTGCCACGAAATACACACAAAACATCTGATTGCCATTTTCCATGAAGGCGAAATGCCTCTCGGCGTGCATTTTTATTTTTATTTTCGGTGGTACTGTTCATTTTAAAAATATGCGTGAGGTCCACAGCGTGTTGCACTGCACACTGCAGCACTGCAGTCTGCCCGGAAAGCCAGTGCCCGAGACAGCACCTTAAGCAGGCACACGGATTTCGGGCAGGCAGGGGGCATTATGGGGGGAGATACCCAACCAGGAAGACATTATTTTACACGCAGAACAGAAATAATATAGAGATTGCGAACTGTGAAGGGTTTCAGCCAGGGAAAGGCTTGTGGTGGGATGATCTGGTGAAGAGCAGAGTCACGCCCTTGTAAGGGAGTCTATCTGTAGAACTGGGCGACGGGCGTCACTGGGTAATCCTGCAGTCAGAAGTGGAAGCGATGTGAGCAGAAATGGTCCCAGTGCAGCAGCAAAGGGCTAATAATGAAGTGGCATAATGCTTTATAGTTGTTTTTAACAAACACTGACATACTTCAAGGTAATGTGTTCATGCCCTTAATTTACAGATTTTGAAGACTGGAATCCCTATTCATGTGTGCACGAATCTCTAAACACAAAGGCAAAACACACATACACATGAGCCCACACGCAAAACACAAACGTGATTATCAATGTGCATGATTTTGTGTGGAGAGTTCATGTACTTTTCTCCGCAGGCACTAAAGTTATGTGTCTCAATCTGGTTAATCATAACTGCACACGTTCTTTCACAATCTCTGTAATATTACCGTGTTATGGTTGCATGACACTTTACATAGGAAAATAAGAAAACGAACACTCATGCCATGATGGTTCATGGATATTTTCATGTGAAAAATGAATGTGTCCATTTTAATTTTCTAGAATTCTAACATACAGCTATCTGTTTCCTGGAACTGGGGCACACCAAAGTCATTTAAACAGCATTGCCAATGCCAACAGTTTTGGCTTTTGTGTAGGTATGGGAAGACACTCAACAGACACAGCCATAGTGGTATATTATCTACCCATTGTTGGTAGCAGATGCAAAAGGTGCAAGTACCTGGGCATCTAATGGCAGTGCCTGATAAAAGCGTAAAACGTATGCACTAACCAAAGATGTTGGTTTTTCCAATGCTTGTTTTGAACATGACTTCAGTGGCTTTTCCAATGCTTGTTTTTAACAGGACTTCAGTGAAGGACATGCAGAGTGCTTATAAATCGAGTCCCGAAGGCAGGCCTGGTAAGTCATTTTGACTACACCAGTGGTGTGTTTACAGCTCCAATTAAGTCATTAACTCTCAGAAGACTGCTTTGAACAAACACTGGCAGGCACTTTGAATGTAAAGCCTGATGAAATTGAATGTAAAGCCTGATGGAAGGGCTTGATGAAAGCAAGCTCAAAGAGTTCCCACAAGGAGGTGTTTTGGGCGAGCAGAGGCAGGAATGGGTGCGAATGTCCATAGGGATTAGCATGGCCGTGGGCAGGCAATGTGTGGGCACATAACCAAAACAACACCTAAAGAGTATCACCCTGATTCATGGAATTATTTGCGTGTAAAACGGGGATTTGCGAGCCACTCTGCCCACAAATCCCTGTTTGATGAATGGGGATTTGCGGGCAGAATGGCACGCACATCACCAGGGGTGGACTGGCCGCTGAAAATGTGTAATATGGGGCCACTTTGAAAATTATTTCCAGGGCCTCTTTTGGTTTCCAGTCCACCCCTGCTTAGCGCTTTGTTGCAAGAAGTCTCCAAAGGAATCTTCATTCATCACCTGAAAAAAGACAATGAACATTATTAATTAAAGCTTGAACTTTTGAACTTGCAACAGAACTTTTACAGCGCCTTACCAGTATAATCAAGCTTACCTGAACTCCCATCCAACCTCAATCCAGCGAAGTAACTGGGTTCAACGCGCCCCTGCATCAGAAGCAGGATGGAGAGCTCGTCCTTTCAGACCCTAAGGTGAGACTTCACGGGGAATCGTGGAAGGGTATCGTGGAGGGTTGGAAGAGAGTGGGAGGCTTGAGCATAACTCTGTCGGTAGGCAATACTCCCTTTTCACGCACAGGGGTATATTCCTACGAGCCGGAGAAGCCAGAGTAGAGGGTCCTTCCTGTCCATCTTCAGAGTCCTGAGCTTCACCATTGAAGAAGCATCAGCACTCGAAGCCAGACCTGCGCCTCCGTGGGAACCAGGTGAGCGTTACAGAACGCGAAGCCTACCCACAATTTCCCACCCGGGTGCTATGGAGACTTCCGAGACTGACCAGCTGGCCCAGCTTTTGGGGGAATTACGGGCAGAGGTGCACTCAGCCCGCCAGGAGACTAACGCTCTCAAAAGAGAACTGATCTTATCTAAGGAAAGAACTGATGACCTAGCCAAAAGGTTATTACAGGCCCAGGCAGGGCACACTCCTTTACCTAATTCTGGAGACATTTCCACATCAATGGGTTTGAGTAACCCGGTACAAATTCATCTACCTGGACACATGCCTTTGGCCCCGCCTGAACGTTTTGCGGGGGATCCCAAGAAATATGCCGTCTTTATGAACCAATGTCGTTTACACTTTCTATGCAGACCCGGAGCCTTCCCTAACGACCAGACCAAAGTAGCCTTTATACTATCTTACCTCAGTGGCAGTGCTGCCGATTGGTCTATTCCATTGGTAAATCAGGATGATCCCATTCTCCAGAATTTTCAGGGCTTCCAGGCCAGCATGGAAAGATTGTTCGCTCGACACTCTCAAGGACAGGCCCTTGATAACGAACTGCTATCCTTACGACAAGGTAATCAGGATCTTCTGTCCTACATAGCCACCTTTAACAGACTGGTTGTGGAAACTGGATGGCCAGAAAGCAAAAGGATCACATTGTTTCATCGAGGCCTGCGCGGAGAGCTTAAGGATGTTCTAGCTCAGATAGTAAACCCACCCCAGGTCTGCGCAGACTACATTGACTTGGTGGTTCAACTTGATCACAGACTTCAAAATAGAAAAGCAGATCGGTTCAAGTATGAAGACCGAGCACCGATCAAAACCCACGCTACCACCAAGAGCACCGACGTATCTGAACCTATGCAAATCGGTGGTGTTAAAGGACCATTAACGCAGAAAGAACGAGAGAGAGAAAGCGGCAAATGCAACTTTGTCTGTATTGCGGGACTTCCGGTCACTTTCTTCGAAATTGTCCAGTTAAACCACTTAAGAAGGTGGTTGGAGCTACTGATAACGAATTAGTGACACCTGATTCGGGAAACGACCTAGCCCGGCAAGCGTAGGGGTTCGCTTGCCGAGCTTGAAAACTAACTCTTTGACCTCGCATTTCGTCATGCCAATGGTGCTCGTGGACCCAAAACAGCCTCAGCAGTTGCATGCTATAAAAGCATACATCGACAGGGGAGCTATTGGAAATTACATAGACCGTGAATTGGCTTCCAGGATTAAGCTTCCTCTCCGCCCGAAAGTAACCCAAGATGTCATTACTACAGTAGATGGAACCGAAATAGCCTCAGGGCCTGTAACGCATTCCACTGTTGAAGTGACACTGGTGGGTCAGGATGGACACCGGGAAGCAATCGTGTTTGATGTGATCAAGGTCCCACAATTTCAAGTAATTCTTGGAATTCCTTGGTTAGAAACACATAATCCCAGAATTGACTGGCGAGCAAAGAAGATAAGTTTTCCTGATTGTGAACCAACTTGTTATCCAAGAAATCTAGCTATGGGTCTAGCCACAGCAACTTCCACCCCTGTATAGCTACCGTCTGAATACCAAGAATTCCAAGACGTTTTTCAGAAAGAACAGGCGAACACGTTACCTCCCCATCGGTCTTATGATTGCCAGATCGATCTGGTACCCAATGCTCAACTACCTTGTAGTGGGATTTATGCTCTTACGGAACCTGAGAACCTGCATTTGCGTCAGTATTTAGATCAGTACCTAGCCAATGGCTTTATTCGCCCGTCCAAGTCTCCTGTCTCTTCAGCTCTGTTCTTCGTCCCAAAAAAGGAAGGCGACCTTAGAACGTGTATAGACTATCGTGCCCTAAATCAAATAACGATTAAGAATCGTTATCCTCTGCCCTTGATCCCTAAGCTTATCGACCAGGTGAAAGACGCTTGTTTGTACACCAAGTTAGATCTCCGAGGAGCTTATCACTTGGTGCGCATAAAAGAAGGCGACGAATGGAAGACTGCATTCCGCACCAAATTTGGGCTCTTCGAATATCAGGTGATGCCCTTCGGTTTGTGCAATGCACCTGCCGCCTTTCAGTACTTTATGAATGATGTTCTTCGGGAACTTATCGATGTCTGTGTCATTGTTTACATTGACGACATCCTGGTGTACTCTTCTTCAGAATCTGATCACAGAAAACATGTTAGGGCAGTTCTTGAGAAACTGCGCCAGCACAGACTATTTGCAAAAATCGAAAAATGCGTTTTTCATACCACAGAAGTTGAGTTTCTCGGATTCAACCTGACACCTCAAGGAGTCCGAATGGACTCGCGAAAGGTCGACGCCATCCTCAAATGGCCATCTCCAAGCTCGGTGAAGGGAGTTCAGAGCATGCTTGACTTTGCCAATTTCTATCGAAGATTCATCCCGGAATTTTCCCGAACAGTCCAATCCATCACTGCTCTCCTAAAGAAAAACAAACGCTTCGAATGGACTCTTGAGGCCGAACAAGCCTTCCAGGACCTGAAAACCAAATTCACCTCTGCACCTGTATTGAAGCACCTGCACCCAGATCTCCCGTACATAGTGGAAACCGATGCTTCCAGTTCGGCCATGGGAGCTGTCCTGTCGCAAAGAGACCCAAAAACTAACCAACTACACCCAGTGGCCTTTTGGTCCAGAAAATGTTCTCCTCCTGAAATCAACTACGCAATTACCGATAAAGAGTTACTGGCCATCAAATCTGCTTTCAAGGCTTGGCGTCACTACCTTCTCGGGGCAAGACACACCATCACCGTAATTACGGACCACAGAAACTTACAGTATTTAAAGACGGCCAAAGCTCAATCTTCACGACAACTCCGATGGGCTCTATTCTTTGCAGAATTTGATTTTGTAATTACCTATCGCCCTGGCTGCAAGAATGGAAAAGCAGACGCCTTATCCCGGATTGGCATGGAAGAACCTAATTCGAACTTGGAACCTGTGCCCATCATACCTGAGCAAAGAATCTTAGGCTTAACTTCATTGCAATCTATTGAGGATATCCAAACGCAAGTAAAACAACTTCTAGACTCTTCAACCTTATTGGAATGGAGTCAAAAGGGTCCTCATTACACCGTTAAGGATGACTTACCCTACTTCCAGGAGCGGTTGTTTCTGCCAAGTAAAGAATTTCAAGAACTTGTTATTGCCCATCATCATGAATCTTTAATGGAAGGACACCCTGGTATTGCTAAAACAGAGGAAAAAATCAAAGGCCACTTCTGGTGGCCTTCTTGGAGAAAAGACATAAAGTCTTCTGTACTGTCTTGTGGAATTTGCGCCCAAAACAAGGCTCAAAAGAAAAGGCCAGCCGGCCTACTTCAACCCTTGGATATTCCACCGGCACCTTGGCACACCCTGTCAATGGACTTTATAACAGATCTGCCTCCTTGTGCTGGTTACAACACAATCCTTGTAATTGTGGACCTATTCTCCAAAATGGCCCACTTTATCCCTTTAAAGGGTTTGCCTTCAGCTTCCACCTTGGCCAAGGAATTCCTGGAGAATATAGTTCACATACATGGTTTCCCTTCCATTTTAGTCTCGGATCGTGGAAGTCAATTTATCTCACATTTTTGGAAGAAGTGTTGCCAACTAGCACAAATAGATGTGCGGTTATCCACCAACCACCACCCCCAGACCGACGGACAAACCGAGAGAACCAATCAGACTCTCGAGCAATATCTTCGGTGCATGTTACACCAATCCGAGTTAAATTGGAAAGACATCCTTTGGATCGCAGAATATGCATACAACAATTCAGTGCATTCTGGAACCGGACAAACCCCCTTTTATACTTTGTATGGTCACCATCCTCGGACCTCTGACCTAGATCCACCTCTGACCCTGGAAATGCCCGCAGTAAATCATCTGCATTCCACAATAACCCGAGCCTTCAAAGAAGCTGCAACTCATTTACAGCAAGCCAAGAAAAAGTATAAAGAAAACGCTGATTTGCACCGAAGTAAAACTCCTCCTTACCAAGCAGGAGACAAGGTATGGCTAGCAACTAAACATTTACCCCTCAAGGGCCCGCGAACCTTCAATCCCAGATTCATAGGACCTTATCCCATCAAAGCTATAATCAACCCAGTGGCCTTTAAACTGGATCTACCGTCCAACATGCGTATTCATCCAGTTTTTCATGCATCACTTTTGAAGCCAGTACAACCAGGAACCCGATTGTCCAAGCCTCCAGATCCAGTTCAAATTGAAGGGGAATTAGAATTCGAAGTTAAAGACATTTTACACTCCAAGGTGGTAAAGTCGAAACTCTTCTATCTTGTTGACTGGAAGGGATATGGACCTCAGGAGAGATTGTGGGAGCCTAGTAACCATGTCCACGCACCTCGATTAGTACAAAAGTTTCACCGGAGATTTCCGAACAAGCCCAAACCCCCGGAGGGAAGAACCTTGGGAGGGGCCTTGAGGGGGGGTACTGTCATGATACCTACCTCCAAGGAGCCAGGTCCGACCCAGCAACCCCAGAGGCAGGCATCATTTCCCCCAGGGGAGTGCCAGCGGGCCCAAGCTGGGGCCCTTTGGACGCAGTCCTGGCGCCTTAGGCGCCAGGCTCATGTTGGACCTCTGTCCTGGCGCCTTAGGCGCCAGGCTCATAAAGCATGACATGTGTTCAAGTGTTTTAATGTGCACTTACCTGATGCATACCTTGCTGCCACATCCAGGCCCTCTTGAGGCCTGAATAGGAACTACTTTACCTGTAGGACTACTTTCCACCCGGGTGTGGTCGGGGAAGGATACATACCTGATCGGAGGAAGGATACACACTTGGAACTTCTTCCAAAGCTATTTAAACCACACCCGATCAGCAACTCACACTTCGCGTTGTTCTGCTCCTCGCAGCTGGACGCTCACCGTGTCAGCTCCTGCATCTGGACTTCAGCCACGCCTGTCAGCATCCTGGGTCACCTGCAAAGGGAGACAAGAGACCTACCAGCTAATCTGAACCACAGAGACATCACCGACGATCCTGAAAGGGAAGACATCATTTTTTAAAAGCATTTCATTACGATCGCTGCAGCGCTGCATTTCACTCACCTTTCCTGGGTTCCTCCATCTTCAGCAGCGATCATCCGGATACACAGCCACTTCCCAGAGCCTAGAGAAAAAGACAAGAATAAGAGGTGAGAGAAGGAAGGGAATAGCAAAAGCTCAGTTTCCTTCTAAGACTTACCTGTTGGGTCATTCCCATTTCATTTCGGGTCTTGCTGCTTCCAAGCATTTTCCGGACCCCGGCCCCTATGGGGAAAAAAGACAAAGACATTAGATGAGCGAATGCAAAAACATTACCTGAGCGCTCATCTAGGACTTACCAGATCTTTACTGGAACTGCACGTTTCACTTCGGGTCGGCGCCAAATCTCCGTCATTCCGAACCCTGGCCCCTATGGGGAAAAGACATCAACCTTAGCGCTTTGTTGCAAGAAGTCTCCAAAGGAATCTTCATTCATCACCTGAAAAAAGACAATGAACATTATTAATTAAAGCTTGAACTTTTGAACTTACAACAGAACTTTTACAGCGCCTTACCAGTATAATCAAGCTTACCTGAACTCCCATCCAACCTCAATCCAGTGAAGTAACTGGGTTCAACGCGCCCCTGCGTCAGAAGCAGGATGGAGAGCTCGTCCTTTCAGACCCTAAGGTGAGACTTCACAGGGAATCGTGGAAGGGTATCGTGGAGGGTTGGAAGAGAGTGGGAGGCTTGAGCATAACTCTGTCGGTAGGTAATACTCTCTTTTCACGCACAGGGGTATATTCCTACGAGCCGGAGAAGCCAGAGTAGAGGGCCCTTCCTGTCCATCTTCAGAGTCCTGCGCTTCACCATTGAAGAAGCATCAGCACTCGAAGCCAGACCTGCGCCTCCGTGGGAACCAGGTGAGCGTTACAGTGATTAAAACGGTTTCGGAAGTAAACATTTTCTTCAACCTGTCAAATGCCTTCTGAGCCGATTCATTCCAGGAAAATGAGACACCTTTCTTGAAAAGTCTAGTCAAGGGAAGTTTGATTTCTGAGAAGCAAGGAATAAATTTCCGATAGAAATTAGCGAATCCTAAAAACCTCTGGATGACTTATATCCCAGCAGGAACGGGCCAGTCGACTACAGCTGAAACCTTTTTTGGATCCATGGAAATTCCCTGGGAGGATAACACAAACCCTAGATAGGTTACTTGTTTCTGGTGAAATTCACACTTGGAGGCTTTACAGTAAAGACGGTTTTATTTCAAGCGTTCTAGTACAGTATTCACATTATGAATGTGATCTTCCTGGTTGTTGGAATAAACAAGGATATCATCAAGATAGATGATAACAAACCGGAACAGTATGTCAGCAAATAGATGGTCCATGAACCTGTGGAAGATCGCTGGAGCATTTACCAAGCCAAATGGCATGACATGGTATTCAAAATGACCAAAAGGAGTACGAAATGCAGTCTTCCATTAATCTCCGGGCGCGATACGTATGAGATGGTACGCACCACGAAGATCCAACTTTGTATACCAAGAAGCCCCTCGAACTGCTTCCATGATGTCCGTAATGAGTGGCATGGGATACTTGTCGGCTGTGGTTATTTTGTTGAGCCCTCTATAATCAATACATGGACGGAGCTCATCCGAGTCTTTCTTGGGAATAAAGAATAACGATGCTCCCGCTGGTGACACAGATTCAGTAATGAGACGATTCCGTAAATGGGTTTGTAGATATTCTTTCAGTACTAACTTTTCACGTTGAGAAAGAACGTACATACGACCAAAAGTAATGGGTTGATCAGGAAGTAAATCAATGTGACAATTGATGGTAACGCCCAGGGAGCTATCTCGAGGTCAATGAAGGCAAGTTTCATGAATTGAATTGTGATCTGGTTCATGCGGATTGTGTAAGAGCATTCAGTTGCATCTAGTTGTGTATCTTAAACAACCACTCTAACACATCTAATGCACCTGACCTATGTGATTTATGTGATTTAATGAAAACAGTGTGCCAGTGATTGTTTTGCTTAATATGTGTTTTGTGTAATACATATATATACATTTTTAAAAATATGTCAATATATTCATGTTTATATTCATACATAGATTCTTTTTATAGTGTGTTCTGCGTAATGGGGATTGTTGCTCGCTCGAGCGGTCTATCATGCAGTTCCCAGAGTAACTGGTAAAATCGTGATTTTGGAGTGTAGTGGAAACACTGAGGGTGTTGTTGATATCTAATATCCATATTCAATTCACCTTCAACTCATATACTTTTTATGATGGAGTGTGCCCCTGCAAGTAGTACTGATGAGTACGCAAATTAAATTGCCCTCCATAAAAACCTCTGGAAGAGACGGATATGTATTCCGAAAATCATTTCCAACCTGAGGATTTATTTATTTATTTATTTATTCGGATTTATTTAAAGCGCACGTCAGCCCGGGGGCATCGTGGCGCTGTTACATGAATACATACATAGTCTGGTTACAATGGAAGGAAGATGGTTACAAAGCAATTTTTATTACAGCAAGCATTTCGTGTCGAAAACTTTTCGTATCAGATGCGTGCGAGCTGAAGTGGGTGTAGGGAAGGAGGAGTTAGTTGAATAGCGTGGTTTTGAGGGATTTGCGAAAGAGATACAGCGATGGTTCTGCTCTGAGCGAGTTGGGGAGGGCATTCCAGAGCTTAGGTGCTATGTGAGGGAAGCCAATGCCGCCGGCTTTGGCTCTTTTTACAGTGGGTACTTGGAGTTGGTTGGCGTGATGACTTCTTCTGGGGCGGATGGAGGAGTTCTTGGTTATAGTTTCAGATAGGTAGGGGGGTGCTGTGTGATTGATGCATTTGTGTGTGAGGGTGAGGATTTTAAAGTTGATCCTTTCCTTGACTGGGAGGCAGTGGACGCGTCTTCTGGCCTGTGAGATATGGTCAGTTTTGGGAATGTGTAGTGCAGCACGGAGGGCATTGTTTTGCACTATTTGGAGCCTGTTTAGGTTTTTTGACGAAGTGCCTGCCAGGAGGGCGTTACAGTAGTCTAATCTGGCTCCTATCGTAGCTCTGGCTATGGAGAGGCAGTTGGGCGTGGTGAGGTAGGGTTTTATGGCGTAGATGAGTTTGGTAGTCAGAGCAGAAGCTGAGGCAATGGCGCTGGTTTGTCTTGTCATTGAGAGTGTCGCGTCAATGTAGACTCCTAAGGTCTTGACGGCAGAGGAGACAGGTATGCTAATACTGTCGATGTTCATGTGCGAATAATCGGGGCTGAGTTTGGTTAGTGTTTTGTTAGGGGCTAGGATGATGATTTCGGTTTTGTCTCCGTTTAGGCAGAGACCATTGATAGCCATCCATGTTTGGATAGTCGAGTAGATTTTGATGAGGGCTTCTGAGTCAAGGTCGTAGTCTCCAGAGAGGGGGAGGAGGACCTGCGTGTCATCAGCGTAGTTGGTATACGCTATGTTGAGGGAGTCCAGTAAGTCAAAGAGGGGTTTGGTGAATAGGTTGTAGAGGGTCGGTGCGGTGCAGGACCCTTGTGGGACTCCACAATTGATAGTGGTGGGGGGGGCGCTATCCTGGTCAGAGTACACTTTCATGGCCCTGCCTTCAAGGAAGGATGTGATCCACGTGGTAGCCTTGTGAGAGAAGTGTGCAGCATTGGAGAGGTGCGATGTGAGAATGCTGTGGTCGACCAGATCGAATGCTGCTGAAAGGTCGAGTAGGAGGAGGAGGGCAGGTTTGCCTGTGTCCATTATTTTAGTAATTTGATTTTTTAAATCTAGAAGAGCAGATTCAGTCCCATGGCCTTTGCGGAAACCTGACTGTCTTTTTCCTAGGATGGTATTGGTTTCCAGGTAGTGTTGGATTTGATTGTGTGCGGCTTTGTCTAGGATTTTAAGGAGAAAGGGGACGGTGGTGATGGGGCGATAGTTGTTAGGGGAGGAAGGATCGAGAGAGGGTTTTTTTAGGAGTGGGCGGACCCAGGCTTCTTTGAGGCATTGTGGTACACTTCCAGACGCGAAAGAGGCATTGATAAAAGCCGTGATGATGGGGGTGAGGTATTCTGCGCACTCTTTGATTACGGAGGGTGGGCAGATATCCCCTTTGCATGTGGAGGGTTTGATTTTATTAAGGAGGTCCTTGACTTCCGTCTCTGAGACTTCTCTGAAGGCAAAGAGGGGTGTTTGTGAAGGAGAGTTGTAGGTGAGAGGTATGGGCGGGCAGGTGGGGGTGTTGAGAGCTTTGCGTTGGGAGGCTATTTTGTCTTGGAGTAATTTAACTTTGTTGAGGAGAGCAGCCTGGATGCCTGTACACCATGCTTCATCCTTGATGATTTCGTCTGGGCTGGAGGCTGGTGTGGTGAGTTCTTTGAATATGGAGAAAATTTCTCTTGATTTGGAACTGGCATTAGTGATTCTCTGGTTGTAGGATTCGGATTTAGCAAGGAATATGGCTTTTTTGTAGGTCAGAGAGATCTCTTTAAAGTCATTAAGCGAGGATTGGTTAGGCGCTGCTTGCCACCTGGATAGGGCTTTGCGTTTCTTAGTGCGTAAGACGGATAGTTCTTCAGTGAACCAGGAATTGCAGTGATACCCAAGTGCAAACAAATAACCGTGATGAATAATACTTCCTTGGAGTCTGTAAAAGAAGATTTGGTCACTGAGTTAACAACAAATTTGGGTTTTGTAAGTTCCAAACTTCTAAGTGACGTGTTGGGCGTGCAAACCCATGCCGTGCCTATTAAGAATAATGTGGTCTGTATGGTGAACACTGTGATTGAGCATTTGCCGTGCGATGCTCCTGGTGACAAAATTAGAGGTAGACTTAACCCCAGTGCCCCTATGTTTTTGCCATTTTGTAGAACTAATGATCAAAATGCTCATGAGCACAAGAACGGTCATGTAGCCCTAGTTCACGTTCCACCAGTAACGGGGATGCCCCTGTCCATTGACCTCCCTGCTTCCTCATTGGATGACCCTGATGTGGAATACATGGGCCTTGACCCCGAGCAATCTGTTTTGGAGGCTGTTTCCACCCCCATGTATTTTACCCCCTCTAGCAAACCTTGTGGCCCTCAAAATGTCACCAATCCTTCGGACCCTAGCGCACCTACCATATCAACAGTAAAGGATGAATGTCCCCCACCTGAGCTTTCCTTCTTTCCCCTCCATCCCATAGACACTAAGCCGAATAGTGTTTTTCACTTTCCTAGAACTAAGGTCATGCCTAATCCGTGTGATACCCAGATGACTAGCCCCAATGACATAAGCATGAACTCCGACGACATGTTCTATGCTCTTGAAAATTTGCTGACCCAGTTAATCAGCAAGTGCGAAAATTTGGAAAAGAAGATTAATATCCAATCTCTGATCATCCACAAGAACATGCGTGGATGTTGTCATACCACCTGTGGTGAGATGTCATGCAAATCCCCACGTAAGGTAAACCCACTATCAGGTTTTGAATCAAAAACAAAAAAACAGATGAAAAAAAACAGCGCTCCGCGATTGGCACCTGTACACCATGCATTTATTTATGGTCGTAGGTGCTCCCGCGGGCTACTAAAAAGCAGCAAATCATTGATAGCGCAAGATGCTACAAGTAGTGCGCATGAATGTAGCCCTGTTGTTGTTCCTTCAGACTTGAGCGCGGTGGTGAACTCTGCATCCACGACTCCGTCATCTATAGCAGATGTAGTCGAAGTAACCATGACTGAAAGTAGGCCAGCAAACACAACAAGAAGACCTAAATCCAATAAAAACAAACAGTGTAAAGCACATAAATCGAAATTGCCTCCTCAAACAGCTGGTACTCATAAGAACTCTAACAAAAACCCACCTTACCTGTAGTATGGGCTAACCCGCAGAGTACCCCTGTAGCAAATAATAACTTGCAAAAAAGCATCAATCCTAAAGTATCCGGAACGATGATACCCGCCCTTCAGATAGTGCAACTGTATCAAGATCCATCTTCGACACCATTGAATAGGTCAGCCTTGCTATGCATGTTTAAGTCCATCGTACCATTGAGAGTTATCACATCTGATGATATACGCATAGTAGATCAGGCTGTAATAAAAGATCAATTCATAACAAACATATCTTTCGTAGTGGATGCGTCCCTGAACTACGTCTTAAGCTTTGAAGCCGATTTTTTACGGTTGGGCTATAATATCCTCTGTGTCGAAATTCCCTAACACAAAAATGAAAGCGTAATATCACCTAGTAGAACAAATAGTGATAAGCAATGGCCTCTTAATATAGATCTACTTCCTAAATCAGCTGTGCCCATTCCCACCGTACAGAAAGGTGCCTCCATTTCAGGGAGTGTATTGCTTGATCCTAAAGACTCTCCAGGGACAGCACCCCCTAATAATCCGCCTGATGGTTACTGGCAGTGGTTACGAGTGGCATTCTAGGCTCATTTCCTCGCTGAGCCACAGTGATGGAACATGGTGGATATGCTCTTCTCCTGGAATACCAGAGGGCATACCCACCTGTTTGACATTGATGGCTTGATGTGTATGATGAGCATATTTAGCGTGGTCGCACTGCAGGAAACATGGTTGTTGGCTGAGGTACAAATAGATGGTAGGAGCACAGTTCATCAGATAGCCACTCAAGGTGTATTGGGTTGTCCAAAAGGTGGCCTTCTTGTATCTGTGCACCCTCCATGGCGGATAGTCAAATTAAACCAGTCGTCTGAGCACATCTTGGTCACAATACTATCATTATCATCTCTTGATATCTTGTTGATAAATGTTTATGATCCGCCGAATATGGCAATTTCAGGTGTGAATATCAAGATAGCTGATGCAGTGTTACAGAGATATAATCATAACATGCCGGTATGGTTGGTTGGAGACTTCAATGGGAAAATTGGTCATCTCCCTCTCACAGCGGACTGTACCTCCGAGTTTACCTCTGTCGCATTGCCCACCACAAATTCTAACAAGCAGGGCGCAAAGTGGCACTCCATGTTAGCTGCACATGGGATAGTGAAATTGAATGGGTTGACACCTGGTGATCACGACATGGCCTTTACTAGAATTGAGGGTCGTTCGGCCTCAACAATTGATTACGCACTATCAAACATAAAAGGTCTACCGTACATAAGGGATATGAGCATGGTCGCTAGACATGAAAGTGATCATGTCCCGTTGTGATGGCTCTTGAAGTTGCCACGGCAGTCGAACACTGCTGTTGATTATGATGGAAATGGCCAATTATCTCTTAATGAAGGTGGGATTGTATTCGATGGCACAAACGTAACATTGACAATGCAGATACCTTGTTGTCTGCCCTGCTACCAAGCTTCATACAAATTGGTTCTGGTGGAGAGAATGAAGCTGAGGCTATGCTATCGAACTTCTCCGATATGATGCAGAAAATAAGAGAAAAGGTAGTTAAAAGACGGTCATATATAAGCCGTGCGGAACATTCCAACTTTCCAACTAAGCGTTGTGATGGCTTTGATACTGCCATCAGTGAGGCCAACAGAAGGTTGCGAAAAGACATACAAATGATTTTAGTAGCGAATGTTCCCCGCACATCCTCATCGGTTGTGCCCTCACTAATTAAAATGGTCAAAACGAACCATAGAAAATGGTTAGCACAACATAAGTTAGCATGTGGTGCCAAATTATGGCAACAAATTGCTGAAAAAGCTAGAAATGGCGATACTGCTAGCATATGGCAATTACTCCAACACTCTCAACCACGTCCTTTCACTATCAACTGCATAATGGAAGAACAATGGTGCAGCCATATAAGTATCACTTTGGGTCACTCTGTCGCTAATGATAACATTCTTGAAATCCCTTCTGAGCACTGGGTCTGTCATGCTACCATATCGCACATAATAGTGATTATCATAAAACTAAAAAAGTCAAGAGCTGCAGGGCCCGATGGTGTGTGTAACATCTTAATAAAAAGGCAACCAGAACTTTGGGCAGCCGCTCTACACTTATTGTTTGTAAAGATAGGTGTCACTGGCTCAATTCCCCACTTCTGGTAATCCAGTCACATACTAACAGTACACAAAAAGGGTGCTTGGGAATCTCCGAATAATTTTCGTATGCTGGCTATGCTTGATACATCATCCAAGATTTTTGCTCGAGTCCTCTTGCAGGAATTAAATACGTGGATTACTGACAAAAGAATATTACCACCATATCAAATCGGATTCCGAAAAGGCTCGGGCACAGTGCATGGCCTGCTATTGTTATCCACTGCAGTTGAACATGCCTGGCTAAAACGAAATCTAGACGTATACTGCGCATATATTGACTTCTCTGCAGCATTCGATACAGTGCAGAGAAACAGTCTGTGGCAGAAGTTGCATAGTTGGGGAATTCCACTGGGTCTTCTTCGGATGCTGATGATGCTGTACACTAATACAACAGTGCGGATTTGCCTAAATGGAGAAGGTAAATTATCTGCGACCATGCCAACCTCTAGTGGAGTAAAACAGGGGTGCATGGTTGCTGCGGTACTCTTCAACCTATATCTGGCAGATATGCAATTGGCATTCCGCCTCAGTGCAGCGAACGCTGTGAAGATCTCAGATGTTATTGTCGGTTGGCTAGCATATGCGGATGACCTCATCTTGCTAGGTTACACTCCTGCTGGTCTCCAGCATATGCTAGACGCCCTTGGTACATATTGCACTGAGAATGGCCTACAAATTAACAGTGATAAGAGCAAAGTGATGGTATTCACAAAAAAACGAAGACCAAAAAAATATGTGTGGCAATTGAATAGTAAAAGAGTGGAACAAGTAACATCTTATAAATATCTGGGTGTTATTGTGGATGACCGTCTCACATGGAATGCACATTGGTCATCCCTTCAGGCTTGTTGCATTATTTTGATGAATGCTCTGAGCATATTTATCGGCAGAAATTGCAGCTACTCCATATCTGCAGTACTGTCTATATACACAGCAAAAATCAGAGCAATACTATTGTATGCAATAACCATTTGGTGCCATAACATTATTAAGTCGGTGGAGCGGTTTGAAGCTTGCTTGCTACGAAAATTGTTCTGCCTACCAGCCAATGTAAGTGTTGAGTACATCTACCTTGAATTTGATCTGCTAGGGATACCATATGTATTCACCAGTCATTGTGTGTTAAACTATGAGAAGTTAAACTGATTGGAGATGGACACCATAATTGTACCCTATGTCGCTGCACTAATGAGACTTGATGGGACTGCCTCGTTTGGTATTATGGGCAAACTAAAAAGGGTACACACACACTGGATCAGTGTATTGTCTATACAAAGAACACCTAGTATCCTCACCATGAAACTGACACTAAAAAGAGTAATGAAAGAAATATGTTATGAACAACAGCTAATTAACCTTCCCACTAAATCTCATAGTGGAATTTATTGTCAAGAACGCATCACCAGAAGTTGCACGCCAGGCTACATTAATGCTTACCCAAGCCCGCAAACTGTTCGGCTATATCTTCTACTTAAATTTAATAGATTGGTGGCACTCGCAACACAAGATGCCCAAATGGGGTTACCACGCACAAAGCGTGTGTGTCGCCTGTGTGGGAATGAAACAATTGAGACATTGCACCATCTATTCATTGTGTGCGAAAGTCTGTATGCAGTGCGGTATAAACACATGAAGTCCTACAACAATCAATTTCACCCTGGCGAAATAGAAGCACTGTGGCACCAAATCTTGCGTGGCGATGACTTAAATCTGATATATTTCATGACTACTTTTTATGAACATATTGTACTGATTTTACGTTGTATTGATTGATTTTATTATGTAATGCACTGAATTGTATATATATGAATTATGAGACATGTGTTTGGTTTTAATTTGGTTTTAACAGTGGTGTTGAATTGTCAATTGTGTTATACAAAGCATTTGTTTTGCTATATGTATAAATAAACTTGAAACTTGAAATTCCGGAGGTTGGGTTGTTGAAGCATCTCCTTCTGTGTTCTGTACTGCCCTACACCCTCGTCTCTGCAACTGTCCTGAAATTACAGAAAAACTGGAAGTCATACAGTTCAAATAGTTTTGCAATTCCAAACCTAAAACCTCTGACGTCGGCTGAGCATCACTTCTAACTCGGGATGGAGGCATTAAGGGTGTACTCATTCGCCTTCCTGTCACAATTTCGTGAGGCATAAAATGGTGGTCAGAACCTGATTGGTTCCTGAATGCATATAATGCCAGTGGTAGGCAATGCAACCACCCTTTCTTCAGAGTAAGCTTCAACTTGGCTAATCTTTCTTTTAACAGGCCATTGAGCAGGGGAGTTACTAGGTTTGGAAAAGACCCGGGGCTACGCTGATGTCAGAACTGTTGGGACTCGGGGCTAGCTAGTCTTTTGGCTGTAGCTCCTGAGATTCTATCCGGGGCTACAACCAAAAGATCAGGGGCTATAGTCCCCTTAGCCCCCCCCTAGCAACGCCCCTGCCATTGAGCTTCTCACAGATTCCGTTTCCTTGCGGATGATAAGCCAAAGAAAACTTGTGCTTTATACCAAGCAACAAGCTGATCTGCTCAAAAACTGTATTAACAAAGTGAGGTCCATTATCCAATCTCATTACCTCGCACACTCCCCATCTAGGAAACACTTCTCGCACTAAAAACCTAGCTGCACAGGTAGAGTCTGGGTGGGTGCATGGACCTGCCTCTATCCATCTATTAAAAGGACACACTACAACAAGCAAGTATCTATATCCATTACATACTTGTATCATGTCGACATAGTCGATATGCAAGTGCTGAAAAGGGCCATTGGGTCTTGGAATGACTCCCCTCACTGTGCACAGTGAATGCCCAGCCGTGAATTGTTGGCAAACAATACAATTTACCATAAAAAATGCAACATGTTCCAGTTCCATTAGGTTCGGCAGGAACCAATCCTTAGCAATAGTTACAGCAAGATTCTCCCTCGTTTTATTCACTGGGTAGTGTAGCTGTTCCAGCGCCACCCTTAATAAGGCTATAGGCATCACTGGTTTGCCAGCACTGTCTTGTCGCTACAATGCTTCAGAGGGGTTTAAAGAACACCCTCTTCGATTCCACAAATTATTTTCCTCTTGCGGTGCCTCACCTTGGAGCTCCATTATCTGTGCTTTGGACAGATTATATCCTTCAACCACAGTCATCATCACATTCATCCTTTCATTCACATTAATGGTCTCAATATTCATAATCCCTGTTTCCATATTTGCTATGCGCTCGGCTTCAGCGGCTGCTGCTTGATTTCCGCGCAAGATAAAATCTGTCCCTTTTGTGTGAGCTGCGCATTTAACGACTGCTATGCCCACTGGGAGTTGTAGTGCCTTAATAAGCCTGTCCAATAAGGCTGCGTGCTGTACTGGCGTGCTGTCCGCTCGGAGGTAGCCCCTCCTTTTCCAGCCCGCTAATCCTGTGTGCACCGTCGACGTCACACAGGCGGAGTTGCTGTACACTGTTACTTTCTGGTCTGCGTGATTCTTGATCGTGAGTATCAACGCCAATAATTCTGCAGCTTGTGCTGAATAATGAGATGGCAATCGAGTACTTACGAGCACTCGAAATTCTCCATTTGCCAGATGTTTCACCACAGCGGCACCTGTGTATCTTTGTCCATCATTTTGATTGATTCTCGAAGACACGTCATTGAAAACAATAGCTCCCCCTGCTAGTGCATTCTCCTTTACTCTAGGGAGCTCATCACAGAACTCTTCACAGTTTGCGCAATTGTGCATGGGCTCTCCTTCTGTGATTGGCTCAGCTAGAAACATGGCAGGGTTCACTATTTTAGATCAAACTATTTTAATCACTGGATTTGATATGACTACCTCATAGGCAAAAGCCGTTTGAGAAGTCAACGTGCCTTTCCGTTTTTCCGAAATGGCCAATAATGCGTGTTCAACAAATAACGTCATAGAACATCCCATCACTATACTTGTAGACTTTTGTATGGCAAAAGCGGCAGCTGCCAAACCTTGTTCGCATGGAAAATGACCTCTCATTACTGGGTCTAAGATTGCACAGTAATATGCAAGGGGCCTGTACCCCAATGTGGTTCTCTGTGTGAGTACTGCTGTCATAAAAGTACCATCTGTATACAAGAATAAAAATAATTCCTCTGCATATTTGTGGATCCCTATCAATTCATCAAACCCTTCTTCCATTGCCTTAGTCCACACGATTTTATCTTGCGTTGCCTGTGCTTTCTTCAAGACCTGTAAGAGAGGCTTTGTATAAGAGGTGTAGTCAAAGATCCATGCCCTGACATAATTACATAGTCCCAGAAAACTCTGCATCTGTTTTATCGTGTGTGGCTTAGCTGTTTTTAAAATGGCCTCAGCTCTTTCAGGGTTGACCTTCTTTTCCTCATGTGAAAATAATTGGCCTATGTAGAACACTTCTTGTTGACAAAATTGTTACTTTTCTTTGTCAACCTTATATCCTTTGTCAGCAAGTATAATCATCAGCTGAACAGAATCACGTCTGCACTCTTCGTCTGTGGTGCTGCAAACTAAAATGTCACACTAATCGCACTTGTCTAATAGTAAACAATGTCAAATCTTGTGAGTCTTTGCGCAATAGGATTGAGTAAATCACTGTGAAATATCGTGCATCAACAGGTATATTACATAGAATTGTAGATAGGTTCGGGAATAAAGGGAACTCAGCCTATACAATTTGGTCTATTGGTCTCAAATCTTGTATTAGTCTCCAAGACCCCCGCTTAGATTTTTTGATAGGATAAACTGACATATTACATGGTGACTCTGACGTAACTAAGATACCCCGCTCCATCATGGCGGAAATCATCTTGAAAATGCCTTCATCTGCCTCTCGAGACATGGGATATTGTCGTGCTCAAGGTATAATTGCTCCTGGTTTCAATTTAATCTTCACCTCCCCAACCCCTTTCAGTAAGCCTATGTCATAGGGGCCAGTGGTCCATAATGAAATTGGCACTTTTGCCATATCTTCATCAAAATATTCAGGATGCTTCTGTGCTGGCATCATTTTCTGCAGAACTTCTCTCTTGATCGCTTTTACCCAATAAGTAATGCACATTTAAAATAATACAAAATCATTAGATAGGTAATTTACAAACAATTCCTCATCAGTGACATCTGTCACTCTGCAGCCCTCCTCGATGGCAATGATTGTGCTCCATCGTCTACCCTTATCATCAGTTGCATCAAGTAAAGCCATATTTCCTCGGACTATAGCTGCTTCTATGTCTAAGGGAAAAACTTGCCCTATTCTTCATCTATGGGTATCTGAGGCCTAAATAGAAACTCATCTGGTATCCTCATGGTTCTACCTATTAGACCTGGTAGCCATGTTAACAGAATATATATCCCATAATGGAACACCTCGGGTTCAAGCGGTATCGCCCTAGGAGCTATCTGCCCTGCGAATGCCATGATAATTTCACACACGTTTAAATAATGCATTCCCGGTGTTGAGCATATTATGCTTTCATCTGTAAACAAAATGGTCATATTCAATTTTGTAATCAAATCTCGTCCTAATATGTTGACAGGTGTTTGTCTCGAATAAAGCGGTGACACCTTCATATTGCATTCTCCTATGGAGACTGATAATTCTTCTGTGAAAGGAACCCGACTCGTTGCTCCTGGAAAACCCTGAGTATTCATCGCATTGCCAGACATTAAAAATGTGCCCTCATGTATACACAAACACATTGCACCTGTGTCCACTAAGAACAAAAAAACTTTGCCGCCAGTATTTACATCTGTCCTCGGTTCCTCATGAGGATTCAGCGTTATAGATCGGACTGAACACATTAGGTCTCCCAGTGAACTGTCCTATTGTGGGTACAGTCTCACTGCATCACTTGTGAATGGATTTCCTCCATCAACAGTGACACCTCCTACTCTACGAGTCATTGGCGGTTCTGTGTTTGTGTTCTGCTGAAGTTGCATACGAGATTGCTGCGATTGTCCTTTCGGTTGGTTACCTGCCATTTGCTGTGATTGCAAGCCTTGCTGCACTCTCGGCACTTGCTGCTGCACTGTTTGATTTTGTGCAAATCCATTTCCGCTCTGCTGCGAATATGAAGGTGGATTTGGCATTCCCTGTCTCGAAAACTGATCATTATGCACCATCCCTTAGCTTCTACACATACGAGCCATGTGCCCTGTCATTCCACTTGTCCAACATATAGGCGGTGGTCTCCCCATCTGCCCATTTTGCATATTCTGATTACTGTTTTGCATATTCTGAAAACCTCCCTGACTATTCTGCCAATTCCCTTGATTACCTTGCCAACCTCCTCCTCGATATCCCCTTCCTCGTGGAGCATATCCACTATTTGTCTGATCAAACTGTCTTTGGGTATTCACTTGTGGCATGTTCACTGCCTGCTGCGAATTTGATCCCTCTATGCTAGTTAACATTGCCCCTGCAATGGCATACTTGGAGAGTTTTTTCTGAACCAATTTTGCTTCCTAGCCTTTTCACGTATCGTCTTTTTTGCGATTCTTTTCCTGCAGTAGTCTGCAGTAATATGCAATGGTTAACTGATTTTCTGACCACGGTTTAGCTTCTATACCCACTTATTTCTTGAGCTGCTTCTGTACTTGCTCTGGCATTCCTTGGCATAATATATGATATAATACAGGTATAGATTTCCCCCAAGCCTCCCTAGTCTCGAGCGTCCAGGCGTCTTGGAAATTTTGAATGTAATATAACAGATCATCTCCTTCCTTCATCTTTTTTGTCATTATAGCTCCCATATTGGACGTATCTGGATATAGTACTTGTAGTGCTTTCCAAATTGCTGCTCTGCAGTTATTAAATGGCGCTCCATCATGCGCTGTGTTGACTGTAGTCACACCAGGGTAACCTGCCCGTGTCCATACTTCCTCAGTTCTCTCACCAAGTATGGCAATCAGAAGACCTTTAATATCCCCTATCGCTAATGTATTCTCTCCCGTAATTTTTTCTAACTTATGTATCCATTTTCCAGCACCGTAAGTCAAACTCGGGAGTTTGTACTTTAAATTATCTCTGTCAATTTGGGGCCACGGTATCTAGTGCGGCCTGACCCCTCCCTTTTCTAGCAAGGGGAATTGTGACGCCCCAAACTCATTCTCATCTCTCATCCTTTGTCTATCTACCACCGTGGTAATATTCCCACATCGCCATCTACCTGGCAATGATCTTAACCTGCTTACAAAAGGCTGGGACTCCCCCCTCTGACCGTGGTGTGCCCCTTATGTCGGTCTGACTGTGTCAGTGGCTCTGGTGCCTTAGACATAGGTATTTTTAAATCTGACCACCTTACTCACTTATCCATAGGTGAATATCCCTCTGGACCACATACATAACTTCTCTCTTCCCTTTGGAAGGTTTCCCTTTCTTCGTCTGATACTTCTTGTGCCCAACTTGTGCGACTTCTCTTATCATCATCTCTATTTAATGTTAGTCTGTCTAGAGACAGCTCCTTGAGTCTCGCACTACAGGAGGCTTCCTCTGTGTCATACAACTGAGTGCTCTTGAGACAATCATTTTGTCTTCTAGATTTACTCTAGATGTAGCTGGTACTGAGTCGGATTCGGGAAAAAAAATTATTTTCTGTCTTGTTCGTCTTGATCTCCCCTTTGTCTTACATCTTCAATGCTTTTGCCATCGAGTTTAAGTAAAATCTGACCTCCCATCCTTTTGTTCTGTAAGAGCACTATCTCATCAGTTTTATCCTTGTCTCCTTTCCATCTCTTTATTTCTCTCCTTATATCTAGAGATGTACTTGTTCGATCACTTCTCTCCTTGTCGCGTTTTCCTTGTCCCTCGGGACTTTGGAGGTTGTATCTTTCTCTGTATCTTTCTCTGGACCCTCGTCACTACTTTGCGTAGGTGACGCATATGACGGAGTGCTATATCCCGTCGCTGCTTTAAGTTCCCTTAATGGGTATAACCCTTCGTCATTCTTAGTTTTGTCTTTTATTTCAGACAGGGTGGGTGGAGCAGAAGGCTCTTCACCACCCTCTTTGCTTATGTTGAGTATCCAATCTAAAGGAGGCTCCTCCTCCTATTTTTGTTCATACATTTTCCAAAGCTCTAGACTCGCTCAGTGTTTTCTAACTTTTTCCCTGTGTACACTGCATGCAAATATGTCGTCATATGCTGCAGAACTGTCTTTGATAATGATCTGCCTTGTGGCCATGGCATAAACATTTTGGGCCTCATTACACGGAAGGCGGTAATGGTTAACGGCCACCGTTAATGGTAACGGTGACCGTTAACCATTAGCGCCTTACTACGAGGTCCCTTAGCGGGTTGGTGCTTTAACGCCTGCTTTTTGCCGTAATTAGCGCCTTCCCCATTCCCATAGAGCCCTATGGGGCAGAAATAGGAATGGGGAAGGGCAATGGCGGAAGGGGGATTTACCGCCCCACCAACCTTGGAATGGGGCGGTAAATCCCCTTTCCGCCAAGGCGGTGACCGGCATGGTCCAGGGTGCTAATAGCACCCTGGATCACCGCCTTCCGTGTAATGAGGCCCTTTGTCTGTGGTTCCTTTAACCCACTCTGCACTGTATTGTTTAAGTTTAAGGGTATGCTTCGGTAGCTGTTTGCAAAGATGCACTAATGGTGCAACTTCTTCCATTTTTAACCTTCACTTTTCTCTTCGCTACCAGTCGTTATGCTTGAATTATAGTTTCCAAATTACGTCTCAGTCAAAATACACTTATGAGCGAGCACCAATCGTCGCAAGCTCCAATCCCGTCAAAACACAATTTTTTACTTTAATCTTGCTAAAAAACAAACATCAAAGTTTAATTTTAAAACAATCCATTTTCATGTCTCAACTTCATGCTTCTCTATTACATAAACATTGTTCTTTCAACTCTGACGTCATCACACCTTTCAATCACATAAAACAAACAGACAGACTTGACCAGCCACATGTACTGTTCACAATCTTCTTCTTAAGACTCGTCTTGCCCTCTAAGATTGCTCAGATTGGAACTTAAACCTATTTCTTTCTGGATCGTCTTTAATCGATCCCGTCTCCTACGTCATCCACTTTATGGGACTCTAGATAAAAGGTTTCTGCTAGCACTCTTTAAAGTCTAGGAACAGGGCATATTCTCTTATCGTGGCCTCACTGAAGACTATTGTTCTTTATATATTGCTCGGTCACACTCAAGTCGATGGGGCTCATTACGACCTCTGCGGTAGCCATGCCGCTATTGGTGGCATGGCTGCTGCCGAAATCGCGTCTGGGTTCCCAGAATGGGGAATTACCGGGCCATTCCGACTTTGGAGGGCCCGGTAATTCCTCCCTCCAGGAACCCGGGCCCGGACCTTCCCCATTCCAGCCCCCATAGGGCTGAATGGGAATGGGAAAAGGAGCAGACAACGGGCCGATTACGAGTGGCCTGTTGTTTGCTCCCTCTTCCCCTCGCGGGACCCGGTAACGACGCCAGGCATCCTTACCGGGTCCCGCAAGGGGACCTCGTAATGTGGCGGAACAGGTTTAACGGATCTGCCTCCTTTTGCGGAGCCCGTTAACCCGTTCCACCAGGGTCGTAATGAGGCCCAATATCTTGTTTCCCATATACATATATATTGCACTCTTACTCTTGCGTTAAATTTTATCCCACCTCCCGCCGTTACTCTCCGTTATTTACTATACATGCATCCCTTTGCCACACTCATTGGTCTATTTACTCACCGTTCACATGTATTTCTTTTTCGACCCTCGGGATCACCACCTTTGTTACCCCCTCTTCGAGACGCTTTTTGATCCGCTTCACGTAGATGTGGGAGGGGTTTCTATCTGAAAATAGGGGTCCCGTTGAACCGTCCCTTGCAAGAAGTTGTCTATTTTATCCACTTCTATGGGGAGCTTCACGTCTTATCAGCTGAATGGCAAAGGTCGTGCGATATTGCTGAGACTCTTAAGTTACTTATGTCGACGGCTGATGGTTACCTTATCAAACCAACCTGTCTCTGCTACCAAGTGAGCTAGGTGTTCCTCAGACAGCCCTTTAAGATGAGTAGCAGTACCCTGGAGATGGATGGGGATGCAGATTTTATTCATACATCAATTATCAAGATGACACAAATAGCTTGGCAAAGTTTGTCTGTTTTAATGTCAAGTATCTAAAACAGGGAGTACAACGAACATCAGCAATCGGTCGATACTCTGACTCTACTTACTTCATAAAACTGGGCTTTTGTACCCAAAATTGGTCATCATTGACGTTTTGACCTGCGTCATTACCAACGTCATCCTACGTTGCAAACTACACAAACCTAACGGGAGGTGGGATTGGTTCTAAGTGAATAACGAAGGTTAGGTTCCATATCTGTAGAGGGTAATTTGATAGTTAACATCCAGTGGGGCCACTAAGCCCTCCCTTCAAAATGGCCACTATGAACATCACTAAATATACGACATCCTATTGGTTAAACACACTATAGGACCCTTAATTACGTGGTCCTCAACAATTGGTTGGCTTCAAACCCCTGTCAGTACTTGTCCACCTGCGTTAGCCGCACACAGACTGAACAACCAGGTGTGGGTGAGCTTGTTTTAGCACCAGCTTCCCACCGATTAGCATATCATCCATCATCACCTCAATGGTCCAGTGTCAATTAGTGCTTTGAAGTTGGCCTTGAGTTTGTACTGTTCTCTGAGAATTTTTAAGGAGTATGGGCACCAGCCGGCCTCCGTGCATAGGTGTGATCATCTCGTTCGTCCAACTTCCTTCTATCACATGACTAGACACCATGAAAAGAGTAGCCAAGCTGAGGCCACATTCCCATAAGTGTTTGTGAAGGAAGGGAGGTGTGTTGTGCGTGTTTATATCTTTGGTGGTGTGTGCGAGGGATGCTCTGGAATACGTGGTGACTTCACAGAGTGGTGATGTGGGAAGGTTCCAAGAGAAGCAGTTTGGGAGATTGAAGGGAGATGGTGGTGGAGTCACCAAGGTGGGTGGTCTTGTATCATACAGACTTATGGAGCACAAAAAAGGATCTGATATGACCCAACCAGACTGAGCTCCTTCTTCCTAAACGTTAGAAATGTTTCTGTATTAACACACCCTGAACAAATGCTCCTGAAAAAGAATGACAAATTAACCTTAATGAGGGCTACCTGAAAGAGATTCAGCAATTTCAGAAATATGAAGAGGTCCTGCATTTGGTTGTTGCAACCCAGCTACATCATCTATTATTACTTTTGATGGTAGTGTCAAAGAGCATGACACTGTTGTTTTCCAATGTACCAAGGAAACAGAAAAAATAGAAGCATTTGCATGATGTGTTGTGAATATCACTAAGGGCAAATATACAAACGGGAGCTTCTTTCTTGCTGGTATGGTAATCAATAATATATACAGGTCATTTGGTGTATTGAATTCTGTTTATGCACTACTGATTGCAAGCCTTGTGATGATATGTTCATAGTAAATGCTCTTTCTGAAGTGACTCCTTCGATATCGAAACTAGTATTCAAGCTGCAATAATATACCTTTAAAAAATTATTTTCTGGGAAAAAGTAGATTATGTGGCAGATTGCCTCTCAAGTCTACTCGTCACATCTGATGTATTGGGGGTTTTCCAAGATGGCCGCCATACAGAGAGCACCATAACCGATGGTCTCCTGACCCTTGGAACCAAATGTGTGATTATATCGGGCTAATTCACCCCCCCCCCCAGGTGAATTGCAGGTCCAAGGAAATGCCCACACAAGAAGGGACAACATGCAATTCTCTGATGTCTGTGCAGAGGCGAGATACAGGCAGATCCTGATGCGATCGAGGGAGAAGCGGCCAGTGTCAGAGCGGCCCACGGCACCACAAAGGTACGAGCGAACTGCAAAGCAGCAAGATGATCCAACGATGAGCGACGCAAAGGCCGTAGACAAGACTGCAGAGACCAGGCACCCGAAGACAAATTGAGGGAGTGACGGGAGAGGAGCGGAAGCCTTCCAGACCAGACAGCAGGAAAAGGCGCAAGTGCTCTACAAAAACATCCAGCCCGCAGCGGTACGTCGGAGGAAGACATACGAGAAGCAGGGTTGTGCAAGGGGGCCCTGATGGGGAAGAGAGCAAGGAGCAAGCAGATACCGGCACAGAGGAGAAGCCAGCACAACCCCTCCCAGCCTAAACTGCAAGCTCGGCCCACCAGATAATTGCAGCGCAACATCACGCCGCCCATACGCTGCAAGAGAGGAGAAAAAAGGGCTTGCCTGAGGCCCAGCAACATCCATCGAGGCCTGACCACCTCCTCACAGCACTGCTATCGTCCCTCCCTCCCCCTGAACAAAAATTTGGGGGAACCCATCAGGCGAAGACTAATATGGAACAAAACTTGGGGAGAAGAGGGCTGACTAGTCCCTTGGGAAAGATCATGTCCAAAGCTAGGGCGAAGGACTCTACGTCAGCCACGAAAAACCACAAAAGAAACATCCAGAAGATGTGGGGGCGTGAAATGACCTCCCCTCCACCAAACGAAAACGCCCAGGAAAATAGAGACCATGGGGACTCTCAAACTGGAACTCACGAACAGACAGTGACCAACTCAGCTCTCAAACAATTCTTTACGGATTTCGGTGATAAAATCACAGGCACAGTCCAAAAACAAATGGACAAAATGAGAGAGGATCTGGCAGAGGCATTGCAGGATATCAAGAGGAACGTAAGCAAAATGGAGGAAAGAGTGGATACCAATGGGAGGGCCCTTCAAGATCTAGCGGAGGACTCTAGGAAGACAGACATGCTGCTGGAGCAACTGGCGAACACAACGCATAATCTTGAGCTGCAAACTGAGGACCTGGAAAATAGGTCCAGAAGATCCAACATTCATATAAAATGACTGACAGAGGAAGTACTGGACAAGGATTTAGGGAAAGCAGTGACTAACATCTTCAATGACCTCCTGGAAATGGAGAATGCATTGGACGTACAGTTGGACAGAGTGCACAGAGTGGGTCCATGCAGAACTGAGCCGGGAGCAAGGCCAAGAGACGTCCTGGTAGCACTATATGAATATACCATGAAAGAAACATTCTGGCAGCGGCAAAAAAGGCAAACCAGATAACTTTAAATGGATCAGAAATATTGCTATTTCAGGACCTGTCCCAAATGACCCTCACCAGAAGGAAGCAAATGGCACCCATCACAAGGGTCCTCCGAGACAAAGACATCTGGTACCGATGGACCTTCCCCTTCAGGATGGTCTTTGAATGGCAAGGGAAACTGAAGGATCGGCTCATATGAAGAAGGAGCACGACTCCTCGGTATTGAAGATGAGGAACAATCAGTGAATGAACCAACAGCAAGCAGCCAGAAAAAACCACAGAGTTGGGAATGATTCACAACAAGGTCAAAGAGAAATAAGAAGGGGGGTACCAACCCCATTTGAAGGGCCCGTCCACCTGAAGATGACGGGCGAGACGCTGCATATCCATAAGAAACATTTACTGGAGAAATGCATAATGAGGCACAAGAGGCAAACTGAAAATAGGGAAGCCTGGGGAGGGCGATCATAGATAGCTAAGCTAATGGTTTTGGGGGGGTGGAGATGGATCTTGGAAAGGGTCTGGGAAAACCCACTGACGCACACACTGGGGGAGCCAGAGGCTCAATCCTCGAGGAGGCGATTCGAGGGGGGCTAGCGGCCGATTGGGGGGAGGGTCAAAAGAGGGGAAGGAGGGGGAAAGAAGGGGAGGAGGAGGGGAGCAGGGAAGGGGAGGTGGTCCAGATGGAAAACAAGAAAGAGATCAGCTAACGCCATAACAATCCCTGGAAATGGCTAACCATAAGGGGCTATCCATAATTTCAGTAAATATCAACAGGCTGAACTCCCCAGCAAAAAGGAAAAAGGTGGAGCAATATCTCAGGAGGGAGGGACCTGACATTGTCACCCTACAGGAGACCCATTTGCAGCATAGGGACAGAGACAGGGTGGGAATATGTGGTTTCCACCAAGTCGATCAAGCAATTGAAGAGTAATGATAGCCCTACGGAACAATATAGACCTCACAGTCATGGATATCGAGAGAGATGCCCAAGGGAGATACCTAGCACTAAACCTGAAAGGGAGAGGGGAGGGATACACGATAGCTACACTATATGCTCCCAACATGGGACAAGACAGATTCCTCCAAGCCTCACTTCCCAAACTAGAGACATTTGCAAAGGCCCCCATAATACTCATCGGCGACTTCAACATGGCATGGGACCCAGGGAAAGACAGGAGTAAACAGTACCCAGGGGCACTCAAAGGGAATTGGTGGAAAAAATGGAGAGTCTGGCGGTAGTTCACTTATGGAGGGAACGGGAAGGGGTGTTATGCAATACTAGAACCTTAGGCTAGTTACAATAACTCCCGATTGAATAGGTTTGGAGGTCTTACCTGAGCAGACTGATATGTTCAACGGGAAAGCAAATGCTGAGCTCAAGAATCTCCCCGACCAATGCGTCAACCTCTCAACCGGTAGGGAAACTCAGCGTGAGAGGTACGCACCAGTCAGGGAAACCCTCTGGGGAAGAAAACCCTGGTCGAGCGCAGGATCCGAAGATTGGAGTGTGGTTTGAGTGTGGTTCGCAGGCTGATGACTCCTATTCGATCATGGCGTTGAGTATCGGAAGACTGCTTCTGGAGAGGGGAGAGATGAGAAGCGAAGAGATGAATAGTAGCAGTACAGGAAGGGAAATGGGTAAAAACAGGCAGGAGACTGATTTCCCTGACCTCTTAACCAGCCGGATTAGAAATACCAGGAGAGAAGCCGAGAATACGGGACACAGAGAGTGGTAACTGGAACACTAGTCTGTAAGAAGAAAGTAAAGGTAAGTAGAATCAGATCCTAAAATACTCGAAGAAGGAAGGGACTTGGACGAGAGTTTTTGTTAATACCCAGAATGCAGTAACTCGAGAACTCTGAGGCAGCGTTTCAGAATGAGACGCTAGATGAATCCGGGGAATATGTATCTGCCAAGAATGCTGGATAGAGGATCTGGAAGGTCAAGAGAAGAGGGGTTAGTAATGGTAGAGGTAGAGGCTTTACGAAGGATTGAGATTGCCTAGTTGCGAACTCACGGAGCATCCGCTAGCACAGTAGCGACGCGAAGAGCTGGAAGTCTCCATGGCCTATGAAGAGTCACGTGAGCGGTACGCCGTACCTCTGGCGAACGTGAGAGGACTGGAACGGCAATAGCGGAACCGTTCGTACTGCGATCCACCATCTTGGAGGTACCATTCCGAACGGAACCGCAGAGCCGGCTTCTAGACCAAAGGGACCAGCGCTTCGTGAGTGTAACAGTATGCCCCCTTCTCCTGGGGGGCGACCCTGGTTTCCCTGGATGCAACCTAAAGAATCGTCGGACCAGACGTGGAGCATGAACTCCAGAGGCCGGCTCCCACGTTCTTTCTGCAGGGGAGTACCCCTTCCAGTCCACCAAGAACTGTAGCCTCCCCCTCCGATAACGGGAATCACAGATACTGGCGACTTCATATTCTGGACCAGTATCGGTAGAGATAGGAGGAGGAGGGGTACAATCCGACCGGTGAAATCGATCCGGTACTGTCAACCGAATCTGGGAGAGGTGAAAAACAGGATGAATCCGGGACCATGACGAGGGCAAATCGAGCTTGACTGCCGCAGAACCCACCATCGATAAGATCCTGAATGGACCGAAGAACCTAGGGGATAACTTGGAAGGGACCAGATGCCGGGGAAGAAAGCGAGAAGCCAACCAAACAGTATCTCCCGGGCTCAAAGGTGGGACGTCTTGGCGATGTTTATCAGCAGTCCGCTTGGCCCTATCTTGAGCCATTCGTAATGAGACTCTAGCCGATTTATGTCCTTCTTGTATTTCGGAAATAAGGCCATCCACTCCTGGACAACTAGAAGGGGATAAAGGGACAGAAGGAACAAAGGAAGGATGGAATCCATAAGTACAATGGAAAGGGCTAGTATGAAGGGCCGAATGAAGGGCATTGTTATATGCAAATTCGGCTAAAGGCAACAAGTCCAACCAATTGTCTTGGGCGGCTGATGTGAAACACCGTAGATAGGCCTCCAAGGTTTGGTTAAGGCGTTCCGTCTGTCCGTTCGTCTGTGGGTGATATCCCGAGCTGAGAGCCCGCTTGATTTCTAAGACTTGGCAAACCTTTTCCCAAAACTTGGAGGTGTATTGAGGGCCCCTATCGGAGACCACTGTGTCCGGTAGGCCATGTCTGGAGAAAATTTCAGAAAGGAAAATCTTAGACATTTCCCCAGCCCCAGGCAGCTTGTTCATGGGAGTGAAATGTGCCAATTTCGTAAGATAATCAATGGTGACCATTATGGCGGTCTTGTTGCGTGAGGGAGGAAGATCTACTATAAAGTCGGTAGAGATCACTTGCCAAGGTTTCTCTGGAATCGGCATCCGGGTGAGCAGCCCCAAAGGTGGAGTTCTGGGATTCTTGGATTGGGAACAAACGATGCAGGCTGCTACATAGTCCTGTACATCCTTGCGGACTTCCGGCCACCAAAAATATCTTAGCACTAGGTTCAAAGTGCCTTGAACGCCTCGATGCCCAGCGGCCCGAGAGTCGTGACACATTCGTAATACTTCATGCTGCAACTCTGAAGTAGGGATGAAGACTTGCGATTTGTGAAAGAAAAAGGAATCGTCCTGGGAAAGATGGTAAGTACTGGCTGTCTTCTTGCAGGCGTCAAGGTTAGAAACCGATGCAGTCCTCAATTCGCTTAAGAAGTCGGTGATGACAGCGATGAATCTTGCTTTGGGGAACAATTGTTCAGAGCTGAATTGGGAGACAGGAACGTCCTTACGAGAGAGAGCATCCGCCCTCTGGTTTTGTTTTCCTGGAAGAATAGTGAATTCGATCCGGAATGGAAGGAAGAAATACGCCCAACGTGCTTGTCGGCTGTTGGTTGTATGTGCATTCTGTAGGACCCTGAGATTTTGATGATCTGTTCGTACCACTACAGGAAAGGGTGAACCTAGTAACAAGTGTCTCCACTCTTCAAACGCCCTTTTTATAGCCAACAATTCTTTTTCGAGCACAGAGTAGTTCTGTTCCGAAGCATTGAAGGTTTTAGAAAGATATGCAACTGGTCTTTCATCTCTTTGGTCGGTTTGTTGGAGTAAGACCGCGCCCAGAGCATGATGAGATGCATCAGTTTCCACAAAAAACTGTTTATTCTGGTCGGGGGTAATCAAACAGGATGCAGAAGTGAACAAGGATTTAAGTGTTTGAAATGCAGAATCGGTGGATTTATCCCAAACAAACGGAATTCCCTTCTTTAACAGTCGAGTCAGGGGCAGAATAATATCCGAAAAGTTAGGGATGAATTTCCTATAGAAATTAGCAAAACCTAAAAACCGTTGGATCTCCTTAACGTTAGAAGGTATGGGCCAATCAACCACAGCGGAGATCTTTTTTGGATCCATGGAAATGCCTTGGGCTGACATCACAAACCCGAGATAGGTTACCTGTCTTTGGTGAAATTCACATTTAGATGCTTTACAGTACAGCTGATTTGACTGCAGTCGTTTGAGTACAGTTTCTACATGTATCAGGTGTTCTTCTTGAGAGTAGGAGTATACTAAGATGTCGTCTAAGTAGATGATTACAAAATGGAATAGAATATCTGCGAACAGATGGTCCATGAAACGCTGGAACACAGCAGGTGCGTTCACCAATCCAAAAGGCATGACGTGATACTCAAAATGCCCAAATGGGGTTCGAAATGCTGTCTTCCATTCGTCTCCAGGGGCAATCCGGATGAGATGGTATGCTCCGCGAAGGTCCAGTTTAGTATAAAAGGAAGCTCCTTGGACTGCCTCCAAGATGTCAGGGATTAAAGGCATAGGATATTTATCTGCCACTGTGATTTTGTTAAGACCCCTGTAGTCAATACAAGGTCGAAGTTCATTAGTCTCCTTCTTTGGAATGAAGAAGAGAGAGGCTCCGGCCGGGGAAACCGACTCAGTAATGAGCCCGTTCCTTAAATTGGTTTGGAGATATTCTTTGAGGACTACCTTTTCTTGTTGGGAAAGGACATACATCCTCCCAAACGGGATAGGTTTGTCCGGAAGAAGTTCAATGTGACAGTCATCTCTTCTATGAGGCGGTAGAGTAGGGAACTGGGGATTGGAAAAGACAGACTGATACTTAGAATAGCATTCCGGAACAATCTCCAAGTTGTTTATTGAGGATACTGGTGAAGGGATCGAGTTTTCAGTCGGGATGTAGATGCCAACTGATTCCTTGGCTAAACAATGGCTGACACAGTATTCCGAGCCGAGGAAAAGAGTACCTGCTGTCCAATTTATAAAGGGGTTATGTCTCCTTAACCAGGGGAGACCCAATATAATGGGGAAATGGGCTGCCTTGATTAAATCGAAAGATAAGGTCTCTTTATGAGAGGCAATTTGACAGACAACAGGTTCTGTCTGTTCTCGGATAGGACCAGAACTTAGTGGATGTCCGTCCACTCCTTGAATAGGAGTGACCATCGCTTTGGGTATACAGTTAATTCCATGTTTATTGGCCCATTGGTCATCAATGAAATTCCCTGCAGCACCGCAATCTATCAGAGCAGGTATGTTCTGTACCATCTGAGTGTGAAAAACAAGAGTAACAGAAATAATAACCATGTTTTGAGTGGTTGCTACTGAGTCCAGATTTACAGGGATTCTCTTCGGGGAATCAGAATCTTGCGCCCCTACCGTTGTTCCCCCTGCGGTAGGGCTTTGAAGTTTCCCGACCCCTTGGCTGGAGTGCGTCGGGGGGGAACTAAAGGACAATCTCGTAACTTATGAGACGAAGCTCCGCAATACATGCATAGTCCCATACTCTTCCTTCTCTCTTTCTCACCTATCGATAGGGGCCCTCTCACTGTTCCTATTTGCATAGGCTCGTCTGAAGTGATAGCTTTATTTGTTACGGGGGGATAATCGAGTTGAGATCGTATGCCTCTAGTTTTCTTCTTTTCAAAAGAACGTTCATGTAAGCGGTAATCGATTTGCATGATGAGTGTGATCATATCCGCTAGATTTGCCGGACGCGGAACCTTAGCTACCTCATCCTTTAATTCGTCTGAAAGTCCTCGTCGGAATAAGGTGAGCAACCCATCGTCTGGCCATCCTGACTCAGAGGAAAGCTGTTTGAAGAGAGTGATATAGGTAAGTAGGTCTTTGTTACCTTGTCTAAGATCTAACAGTCTTTCTTGCGTGGATACCGAGATCTCTTGTCTACTAAACATTGCTTTCAAACTGTTGGTGAAAGCAGAATAAGAGTCCAAGATCACATTATTAGAGGTCACTAAAGGTGTAGCCCAGGCCAAAGCAGGTCCGGCCAAATGAGAAATCACAAAGCCAATCTTATCTTTGTCTGTTGGAAAGAAGCGGGACTTGAAGGTAAATTGCACAGTGCAGCTATCAAGAAACTCCTTGAGTTTGTGTGGGTCTCCGTCAAACTTGCCTGTATTCAAACATACTGGAGGAGAGTCTGAGAAGGCACGAGTAACCTGTTGTCGTAATTGGGCATTATCCTGTTTAAGAGCTTGTATCTCTAGGGACATTGATTGCATGGCGGCAATTAGTTGTTGCATTTGCTGTTCCATTGAATCACAGTCTGCCGTAGCCTTATTTTATATTTTTATTTTAGGCGTCGCTAACTGTTATGCAATACTAGAACCTTAGGCTAGTTACAATAACTCCCGATTGAATAGGTTTGGAGGTCTTACCTGAGCAGACTGATATGTTCAACGGGAAAGCAAATGCTGAGCTCAAGAATCTCCCCGACCAATGCGTCAACCTCTCAACCGGTAGGGAAACTCAGCGTGAGAGGTACGCACCAGTCAGGGAAACCCTCTGGGGAAGAAAACCCTGGTCGAGCGCAGGATCCGAAGATTGGAGTGTGGTTTGAGTGTGGTTCGCAGGCTGATGACTCCTATTCGATCATGGCGTTGAGTATCGGAAGACTGCTTCTGGAGAGGGGAGAGATGAGAAGCGAAGAGATGAATAGTAGCAGTACAGGAAGGGAAATGGGTAAAAACAGGCAGGAGACTGATTTCCCTGACCTCTTAACCAGCCGGATTAGAAATACCAGGAGAGAAGCCGAGAATACGGGACACAGAGAGTGGTAACTGGAACACTAGTCTGTAAGAAGAAAGTAAAGGTAAGTAGAATCAGATCCTAAAATACTCGAAGAAGGAAGGGACTTGGACGAGAGTTTTTGTTAATACCCAGAATGCAGTAACTCGAGAACTCTGAGGCAGCGTTTCAGAATGAGACGCTAGATGAATCCGGGGAATATGTATCTGCCAAGAATGCTGGATAGAGGATCTGGAAGGTCAAGAGAAGAGGGGTTAGTAATGGTAGAGGTAGAGGCTTTACGAAGGATTGAGATTGCCTAGTTGCGAACTCACGGAGCATCCGCTAGCACAGTAGCGACGCGAAGAGCTGGAAGTCTCCATGGCCTATGAAGAGTCACGTGAGCGGTACGCCGTACCTCTGGCGAACGTGAGAGGACTGGAACGGCAATAGCGGAACCGTTCGTACTGCGATCCACCATCTTGGAGGTACCATTCCGAACGGAACCGCAGAGCCGGCTTCTAGACCAAAGGGACCAGCGCTTCGTGAGTGTAACAAGGGGACAGTGAGGGATACAACTTCTTTTCCCATGTCCATCGCTCGTCATGTAGGATTGACTACATCTGGGCATCACGGTCACTACTAGGCAGGGTCACAGATATGGAGGTAAGCACAATGGTTCTTTCAGACCTTGCACCAATAAGGCTGGCTCTTAGGAGCAACGGGGGCCCAACAGGGATGTGGAAATGCTGGTACCCTGCGTACTTGGTCAAAGACGACATGCTGAAGGCAGAGATTAGCGAAGAGATCTGAGAATGTTTTTGTAATAACAAAGACAAAGACACCTCCCAATAAATCAGGTAGGACGCATTTAAGGCAATGGTAAGAGGAAGGATTATTGCAATCAAAGCACACAGAGACAGGGAACTCAGGATGGTCGAAAAAGACCTAGAGGCCAAACTAAAAAAGGTAATGAGCCAGATGGGGGTGGGAGCGAGTGGGGAGACAAGAAGGGATTATAAGGCAATAAAGGGGCAGTTAGATCTAGTACAAGCTAGAGTAGCGGAATGCTCCCTGTTATTCCTTAAGCAAAAGTATTATGTTAAGGTGAATAAAGTCGATCGATTGTTAGCTAGGATCCTAAGGAAAAAAGACAAGCCAAAAACAATATTATAGATAAACATGGAAGGAGGGGGGATGAACACGGACTCAAAGATATCTACCGCAAATTCACTAGATTCTACCCCCATCTATACAGTTCAGAATGGTCCGTGGAGGAGCAACAACAGGGATACCTAGAAGGCACGGCCCTAACGCAAATAAGGGAGGACAAAAGGGAGGTTCTGGAAGAAGATATAACAATTGAAGAGGTACATAAAGCCATAACACCAATGCCCCTAAATAAATCCCTGGGACCGATGGATTCACACCGGAATTCTATTGATCCTTTAGGGAAGCCTTAATCCCACACCGAGTCCCACTATTCAATGAATTCGGGAGGACAGAAAAAAATACTCCCTCTATGGAAAAGGCAAAAATAGTGCTTCTCCCAAAGCCAGGTAAGGACCCATCCATCTGCGGTTCATATCGACTGATTGCCCTAATAAACATGGATGCCAAGATTTATACGAAAGTGCTGGCGAACCGGCTAGAACACATCCTCTCCCACATCATTGGCACAGATCAGTCAGGTTTCATAAAGGGTAGATAGACGAGCGACAATACAAGGAGGATCGAGCACCTCATAGAAAAGGTTAATAAGAAAGATATCCCCTCCCTTCTCATAGCTTTAGACACCGAAAAGGCTTTCGATAGGGTGGAGTGGCAGTTTTTGTTCCTCACCATGAAAAGTTGGGCTTTGGCGAAAAGTTTCTATCCAAGGTCAGAGCCAATTACCAGAACCCATTGTTAAACTCAGCGATAAATGGCCAGCTGTCAGATTCCATAAAGGTCCAGAGGGGCACAAAACAAGGATGTCCCCTTTTGTTGAATGCAATTCATTAAGAGCCCCTACTGGCAGCAGTGAACACCAATAAGGAAAAAGAGGGGATACCATTTTGGGGAAGGGAACATAAAATAGCTGCCTTTGCTGACGACATGTTAATAATGGTCCAGAACTCAGAATTCTGCCTTAGGGCCATGGCGGGGGAGCTGCAGAGGTTGAAAGAGGTAGCCTGACTTAAGATAAACACCCATAAATCTAAAATAATAAACCTTACGACACCTCTCGACAATGAGAGGGAATTTATGAAGGAGCTCCCATACAGGTGGGTAAACACTGCCATAAAATACTTCAGGGATAACCTCATGAACACAATGGAAATGTCCTACTCAGCCAATTACCCGCCACCACTGGAAAATAAGCTTCTTTGAACTCGGTGTGATGATGGACACTTTCAACAATTATGACACATTCAAATATCTATTCTAGTAACAATATGCAATTTTGCAAGTGCGAAGGCATCTTTTAGTTGTTGAACAGAGCACAGTGCTTCTGTTCTTGGAAACGAGCTACATACGGGGGAAGAGTCACATTCCAGATCTTGCTATCTATGAGGTTTTATTCGTGTCCTGGGAGTCGACACGCTCTACAGGGCTCAGTAAAGGGGGGCCGTAATAAGAGCATAATTCAAGCCTTTAGCTGCTTTATTCTAACATATTCTATCATATAACGAGACTTGCTGGTAGCTGTGAAATGATTAAATGCCCTGCGGCTCTGCTTCAAGGCTACATTCGGGAGGGAGCCGGGCATTCCTTCCTGGCGCTGCCTACGTTGTGTTTCAACGAACTCATATTAGCCTCTTGGCCCTGCAGCCTTGTCCTTTCACGTTCAGACAACAATATTAACAGTCGAATAGTGTAAGCAGGAAATGTGCTGCGAAGCAATAAGAACAGAAAGCAATGAGCAATTGTTAGAAAACAAAATGGCGATCCTTCTTACATCAAAATGGCCGTTCATTGGTAAACTCGGAAACCTGTATTTCTATCGTATCGTGCATGAGACGGTTGGCCCACGGCCACCGTTTGCCATCAATCATGAGAGTTATCAATTTTTCTAGACTGACATACATGGAGGTTTATTTGGAACCACAAAAAAACAAGAGTGGCGAAAAAGGTGATGATGATGCCAAGGAACAGAGGGCGAATGGGGGAACCAGACTTTGAAGTATACTTCCTAGCGGCACAGACGAGAGTGATTAGAGACTCGCTGAGGGATGATAGGGACAAGGTGTGCCAGCTAATGGATGGGGCAGTGGTGGGGGAGAACCTGGCAGAGGTCATTTGGAAGCCGAAGGAAAATAGACCACCCAATATGTACTGCAGTAGGAAAGCTTCCGAAGTAGGGGAATCATAGGATGAATTAATTAGGTGAGAAAGCTCCACCACCTATCCATCGCGGTTTATGCCCATATTTGGTAACCCACAATTCTCCCCAGCGTTGAGTGGAAAGAGATTTGGTAAATGGCGGCAAGGAGGATGTCATAAAATTCAGGATATGATTGAGGGAATGGAAATTACATAATTCACCCAATTCAAAGAGGACTTTGGGGTAGAGGAAAGCGAGAGATACAGGTATGCCCAACTAAAACACTGGGTGATGCAGCCGCCAATGAGAGACGGAGCGATACAAGTTCTGACCCCATTTGAGAAATATTTGGTGACAGACACTGGGAATGAACACTTAGTGGGGACAATCTACTCTATAGCAAAACAAGAGGAGGAACCCAGGGAGAGGAAATATCTGGTGAATTGGGAAGAGGCGATAGGACATCAGATAGATGAAGGAGGCTGGACACAGCTGTGGAGATATATCCCCAAGCTAGCAAGGTCTCTCAAAATCCAGGAAATCTGGGGGAAACTCATGCTGCAATGGCACTTAACCTCAGTTAAGGTTCATAGAATGTCCAAGAATGTACAAGTCAGTATCCAATCTGTGTTGGAGTGAATGCGGGATGGTGGGAACCTGGAGTAACATTTGGTGGGAATGTCAGCACATTCAGGCATTCTGGGGAGCCATTCAAGAAGCAATAAAGGAGTCTTTGGGTGAAGGTAGGGGATAACAAGGGGCAGACCATGTTGGGAATAGGAATCTGTTGGGAAGATTTACCAACGAACCCCGACCATAAGGTTTATGCGATTTTGATGATGACCGGAGCACTAGTGGTGGCTCAAAAATGGAAACCTAGAGACTCGCCAATGAAGCACGAATGGGTGGGGAGAATATGGAACATTGCAGCCCTGGGATGGGTATCCTATTTGCTACAAGGAGACCACAACAGCTTTCTGACAGACTGGAGCTTGGTATTGGGGTTTCTTCAGACAGCGGTCATGCCCAAGACAAATGAGGATTTTGGGATTAATCTAAAAACATGAACAATAAGGAAACAAGTGACTCTGACGTACCACCCCTCAGGGGCGAGAGATCTCAATGCCCTGAGGGAACTGGACAGGCCCGGAAAGACTCAGATCACAGAGGGATGTGGAAGGAGTAAATATCTTGACCAGGACTGGACCAAGGGTGAAGGGGGGAGTGAGGGGGTGAGGGGGCCAAGGGGTGAAGTTGTGCTTAATGTGAAACTGCTAATAAAAAGTTATGTGAAAAAAATCTGTTGTAATGTAGATTGAAAGGAATGAGTGGGTGATTGCTAGTGTTTTGCTTCAGGGGGACAAAGAGATATTGGAGTTTAGAACAGGGGCCATCACTGGATTGTTAATTGTATGTAAGTAGGTCATCAAATGGTAGCCCATGAAAAAAAACAATGAGAGAACCATCCAAGCAGTACTGCAATAACACACACAAACTATACATAATAGGAAGCAGGCTCTTTAAAGAGAACATATATATGTTTCTCCTCATGTTGTTAGAGAGAAACTGATCAAACTAGCCCACAAATGTCCTGCGGGTATTTCACTTATCAAAGTCAAGCTAAGAAAAAATTATTAGTGACTTGGCATTGACACATTCACTGAAACGTGGGTAAGGAATTGCTTGCCCTGCTGTAATTTTGAAAACAGAAGACACCCAACCAACCTTTGAGTCCATTACCTGTGACAGAGAAGCCTTCAAACAGAGTGATTTGAGACAATCCAGGGACCTAAAATATCATAACAAAACAGGAGTATTTGTAAAGCACACGTACACCACCAAAGGGGCATCTTGGTGCTAATAACAGATGTTTATTGTTACCCAACTTAATGGTACTCATTTTATCGACCTCCGAAGAATGAATAGCTGAGTTGACCTGTTGGAATTCAAAACCTGTGACCATGAGGTCAAACACAGGTCCCTGTAGCGGACGCATTAGTCCACTGAGCGACAGACCCAGATAAAATAAATTGAGTAGCAAGGATACTGTGCTTAATAGTGATATTTTGACTATTTGTCCATCACCTGAAATGGCCATTTCATTGACACATATCATCACTTTTCCCCCCAAAATAACCCCGATAGAAGGCTGATACCACAGTGAAAGTAGTTGCCATTTCACCAGCAGGTATCTCTTTGTCATTCAACAGGGGTTGAAGTGCCTGAACATGCATGATGCATGCTCTGTCCACACCACACACTGAAACAACACTCTCAGGCATATAAGGGCATCATAGCATGCAAGGACAAGCTAATGTATTTCTACATCTTAATTAAGAAAATAGAGAGTGGGTTGAGGAAAATGAAACTGAATATTAGATTATTGTGTTAAAATGGTAATAAATCTGAATAAAATGTAGAACCACCAAAAATGCCATATCTCACCTCCCAATGTTCTACAACACAAATAAACACGTGTGCCTTACTGGGCCCTTCTGCAGCATGCATACATGCATATGAAAATGACTGTAATTAAGTGAAGTTTTGCAACTAAAATATTAGAGTCATAACTACGCAAAGGCACAATACAGAGAGATGGAATTAATTAGGACACAATTTACCGAGAGCGAGAGCCATGAAAATGGGATTTTGTAAAATGTGAGATACATAGAGCCTACATTTATAAAACGGTATACTTTTTCTCCCTAAAGTCTGTAATGCGGTGATGTCAGATGCTGGGTGGAGGGATTAGTTGGAAATGCAACCTCAATTTAAGAAAGACACTCCTGTATCCAGCCTTCTCACATGCAATAGCCAGGAGGAAAGATGTGAGTGTGAGATGAGTCATTTTCCCTTGGAGCTAGAAACCAATCAAATCCACTGACCAACAGGAATCATCTGTGCATACCTTCCTTGTATGGGTAGAGTTTGCTGGATATTTCAACCCAAATGCACAGGAAGATGGGAATGTTTTGGGAAAACAGAGGAATTAGAAAAGCTGTCCTACCGGGTCCAGCAGGTAGTGAAAGTGGATTGTATTCCTTCTAGATGTAGCCTTATGGGGAAAGATTACATGATATGATATGATAGTTTATTTATATAGTGCCTATACACAATGTGTTATCTTTAAAGTGTCTTACCTACAATGGACTGAATGCAAAGGTCCTTTGAAAAACATACCACAAAGTGAGCACCTATACCACAAGATTATTTAGACATTTACCCAGAGAATTAATAAAATCCATGATAACATTTATAAGTACTTTGGGAGCCTTGATTAAAAGTTATACTACTGAAAATCAGAACGTACTGCAAGATGTATGTGCTGTGTGATTTATAATTAATACATGAACCCCCTGGTATCATCATTGTATTGGGGCTTTCTCCTTTAATTGGGGACCTCTGGAAACTTAAGACATCTCAAATTGAATGTGGGACCACTTTTGCATTTCATCATTGAACATGTGCAAGTTATGAAAATACAGGATACATTCTCTTTGTGTAGTATATGATACCAGCAGACAACCTCCATCAATAGCGTAATCACATGGGTCATACAATTGGCCTTGTAACGTGGTGGCCATCAGCACACAAACACTATCACATACAAACCTTCCAAGCATGGATATCAGTATGTACTTGCAGGCCAACTATTAAAGGGTGCTCTTTCTGCATTTCAGTGTGTATGAATGCAGCATGGCCCAATGCCTCATTACCAAACAGAGTTACTTAGTGGGCATGTAGGGTGTCCCTAAACCTGCAGGCAGACAGACGATCTGTTTGGGTATGTGCCACATTAGGCACAGCACAACATCAGACCTCACACACATATGCCTGATCAGAATCATACCTTTGACACTGCCATGACACTACTATGCATAGGTAAAAGAGGTTTTCAAGAGGAGATGGTGTATTTGCCAAAACACACAGAGTAGTGCTTTGTACAGGTCACAGCTGCTACTGCAGAACTGACACACACTCTTTCATGCATGATGAAGATAGCAAGGCCACCCCCTGATAGTTCAAACCCTGTAGAGGGGTGCATCTATAGTGAGAGCCAGCTCAAGATCAGTATGTCTTTAGGCATGCACAAAATACTAGAGGGACAAGAGAAAACGGGAACATGGTTGGTTATGCCCTTGGCATGCCAGTCTGTTTCAGGTTGCCACTTTATTGGGTCCGATAGAGGTTCATTATTCTATTAGTAATGTGATGGTTGCATGAGTTCACCAATCATGCATACATTGTTGGCTCAAACCAACATTTAAGTGATTTTCACAAAATAAGAAGGCTATTTCTTCACCAGGTTTTTGGTTGAGAATTCTCATGAGGGAACACATTGTCATTAGTTCTGTCAACTATTAGATATGTATTTAATAGCATTGACTTTGTAGAGCTGCTGATGACTTTTTAATGGGAGAATAAATTAAATTGAACTTGTTTAAGTGTTTTTATCGATGATTGTATAGAGAAGTAACGTCATATGTAATTGTTTATCTTTTTATTATTTTTCATTTCCTATGGATTTTTACTTGTGTAAGGTTTGAATATTAAACCATATCAAAAATGTTTAAATGATTGTTGGAAGCCTGTGTTTTCTTATATGTCATACATTGTTGAATGCCACTTAATGCAACACCATAATGAACCTTTAACATGCTTTGCACATTTTCAACCAGATCTTTCTGGGGGTGATTAATTTGGTACTAATTTGGTACTCACTCTGGAGGAGATAGAACAGTCACTCAGAAGCCCTCAGGCCCTGACAACATCCCCATTGATTTCTTAAAAAGCCAGCCTGCAATCTGGGTAGCAGGGACTGACTAAGGTTTTTAATGCAATCTTGGCCACTGGCGTGGTGCTGGTCACTTGGAACAGCACCGTAATTGTTCCAATCTTCAAGAAGGGGGACAGGGCTGTACCGTTCAACTATCGCCCTTTCTCCCTCCTCGAAGTGGCTGGTAAAATATTTGCCAAATCCATTCTGAAGCATTTGCAAGCCTGGGTCGATGGTGCCTCGCCACTGAATCACCTTCAAGTGGGTTTTCAGGTGGGTATAAGCATGGTAGACCAGTGCTTTAGGCTCCACCCAATTATCCAGAAGCATCTGTTGTTAAACAAACACTAGGTTCTATTCAGTGTTTGTGGACCTGAAGACGGCCTTCAACAGCATCTCTAGAGGGCTGCTGTCGGAGGCACTTCGGGCCTAAAGCATTCCAGAAAACCTCTCGAATCCGATGCAGCATTTGTATTCTAACAACACTGTAGTTGTCCGATGGAGCTTGGAAGGGGATGTTACCAAAACTCTGTGGGTTGAAAGGGGGGCTTGCCAAGGATGTGTCTTGCCTCCGCTGCTATTTTGCATCTATATAGATTCAATCATTGATGGACTCCTGGCGGCCAATTCAGATCCACCAAGGCTTGGAAGTGACAAGTTCCTTTTTTGCGGACGTTGCTATGTTGTTGTACAAGTCGCCAATGGGGTTGCAACGGGTGTTGAACTGCTTTGAGAACAAGTGTGGTGAGCTTGGGCTGGAGATCAACGCTAGTAAGACCAAGTCAATGATCTTCAGCCCAAGGAACCACAGAAGCATAATCCTGAAAGCTATAGTGGGAGGTTTTGCATTGGAATAGGTACAGTGGTGCGATTATTTGTGCACATGCGTCTCATCTGGTGATAGTTGGTTGGCACAACTTTTAAAGGCTAACACCATGCTGGAGAAAACTAGTGGGGCTTTGTAAAGTTATTACTTTAGACACAGTGGAGGAGCAGTTAAACCAGCCCCTGCATTGTACCACGCTCAAGCAGAGGCGTCTGCCATTTTTGGGTCTGAGGTTTAGGGTTATGCAAATTCTGCCCCTTTAACAATGGTGGAGAGTAAATTTCTTAAGAGTGTTCTACTCCTCTCACAAAGCACCCCAACCGCAGCAGTGCAGATGGAGTGCGATATAGGCCTAATTGGTGACGAAGTAGACACGAGGCCTGTTTCCTATTGGCTGAGAGTATGGGGCACTCCTGGTTTGGCTAAATATCAGGAAGCCTGTTCCTATGTGATGTCCCTGAGGGGATCTTATAAAGTGCCTTGGTTGCTACACGTGAGGACGTGGATCTCTGTGCTGGGCGAAAGCCCTCTAACCATGCCTACGACTGCTAAGCTATTGGTTAAATCAGCCTATTTAAGGTACAGGAGAAATAAAGTTGGCATATCTTGTTCTGCACCGGTCAGTGGACTGGAATATTTGCGTTGCAAATTACCGCCTCTGCCAGGCTATGAGGACTATTTGGATGTCATGGTTCCACCCTATACCTAAGCATTATTTATTAGGTTTCTGCTTGGGCACTTTGGCGCTGAGAACTCTCACTGCTAGCTGGGACAAGATCCAGAGCAAAAGATCCCCAATTTGTGATGTTGAGAACGAGAACCTAGTGCATTTTCTGCTCTTCTGCTCGGGCTTGAAAGATCTTAGGAGCAAATATACTTCTTGGGGTTACAACTACTAGGGGAGTCATGTTCCTCTGTAAATCAGTTGAAAATTTGAATATTGTAATTTTTGTCTCTATGTACATTCGACGGCCATGGTATAAGAGGAATAAGCTGCTAACCTGTATAAGCTGATTCTTAATTGTCTTCTGCCCTAGCACTTTATGATTTTGACTTTAGTGGTCAACGGCCCTAGGTTGAACCTCAAGGATAATGTGTACACATTTTTTCCTTGTTTTATGGATTCTTAACCCAGTTTTTGTATTTACGTGTTTTTATGGATGTTTGTATTTTGTACCTGAGGGCTCACCCTGAAAAAAGATTTTCAACAACAAAAGAAGTCAAATATGGGTATCTGTTTGACTCCTTGCTATGCTTTATACCTGCAATACCAAATATCGCTGCACCCTGGGTTCCCAGATGGCTGTAAGGACGGAAAGGTGGTTCTTATAAAATGCCTCTAAGCAATACGCAAAAAGATGGCTGCATGGGTTTGTGAAGAGAAGGTAAGGATGGAAAGGTGGTTCTTATAAAATCCCTCTAAGCAATAAGCAAAAAGGGTAATGTGCGGATCTCCCTAAACTTAAAAGAGAAACTATATGGTATACATCAAGCACAGGATGACATTGTATTAAATCATTAATTAGTGACAACACCAAGAATGAAGCACGCTACTGAATAAGGACTGATACACTTGTCTTTAGTTGGTATCTCAGGGATTTGTATTTAGCATACTAGACCAACACATGTCTCCACACATTGTGCACACTAACACAAAGAAGAGTTGTGCACCTTGCTCGAAGGCATTGGCATCTTCACTTTCTCCAAATGAGCGGACCCCGAAACATGATTTTATGCATGTACAATAGCTGCACCGTCTGTTGGACGCCACAGATTTTCGTGTAGTATAGGGTAACGATAGCTCACTGTACCAATTCACATCGAAAAGTCCCAGAATGCACTATTGGGATGGGTTGTGTGCACCAATAATAATAATAATCAGGTTTTTATATAGTGCTAACTGGCCCGTGGGCATCAGAGCTCTGTATAACCGTTGATATTATCACCCCACAGCGTGGTCCTCAAAGTACCGACCTCAGAAGGATGAATGGTTGAGCTGGCCCTGCCAGGATTGGAACCTGGGTCGGCAGCCTACACACAGATGTCAGTGGGAGCACTCAGCTCGCTGTGCTATTTTACCAGCTTACCAATCACCTGGGTTACCCAAAAACTAATTTGTCCAAATAGTCTTATCTCATAGGGCAGCTGGAGTCTCCCCAACCCCTAATAAAGTAACATGCGCAGTGAAATAAAAGAACATTTGTAAATTGCCCGCTCACTTCAGCAATAAGCTGTGCGCCTTAGCAGAACCATCTTAAAAGGGAGGAGCCGGGAATCTATATGATTACTGCGACCCCCATCACTGCGACCCTGAAATTGCTGACTTTTTTTTACATTTCGACCCCCTTTACAGCACATATAAATGCCGGCGGAGACCCCCCAGTAGCCCTGCCTACTTGCATTATATAACATTACCCCCCGTCCACATATATATGTGGTGTAAAGGGAGTGGAATAAAAAACAAAAATCAACATTTTCTTAGAGGTCCGATTCATGGGGCGCAATAATGGTCTAATTATAGGAGGTCGGTGGCTCACAGAGAAGATGCAGACATCCCGAGCAATGAACGGGCTGCGACAGCATACCTGCCGGCTAAACCCCACACCTGTGGCGGCTCTCGCACCTCACATAGCAAAACTATCAAAAGGTTGGAGTCTAAGATACCCAGTAAAGGGAAGACTGGCAAGCAGTCCTTGTCCTGCCACGCCCGACCATCTGCAACTCAACACCATCAGAGGCTTGAAATGCACCCACCATCTTCCAGTTCCACAAAACACTCAAAATGTGAATCTTTCCACAATATCTGCTGTACAGATAAAACTCCTGCCCTCCAACAGTACTGCTCTTCTGTATAAAATGCCAAGCCTGATGCTGGCGCTGCCGTTGTAAAGCGCTCTGCTGCTCTCGTGCTAGGTTCACGCATCAGGCAATCAAATAAATGACTAAATAAGCCTTTTTGTCCCAGTGGGCTAACTTTTCCAGAGTTCTTTATGTCTAATGTGATTTCTGACTGTGGTAATCTTCTTGCAATAAACGTGTTTGCCGACTCCAGTTCCGGAGGTTGATCGGGACACCAGCACAGTCACTGGGCCTAATTACGAGGCAGGCGGAATGGGTTTAACGGCACCGGTAAAGGTGCTGGTGCCGTTCAACCCATTCCGCCCTATTACGAGGTTCCCTTGCGGGACCCACTCTGGACGTCTGGTCAGACCAGACGTCCTTTGCGGGTGCCGCCAGGGGACCATGGATCTAACAACGGTTATCAACGGGCCCGTTGTTAGCTCCCTCCCCATTCCCATATAGCCCTATGGGGGCTGAAATGGGAATGGGAATGTGTTCCCTGAATGGGGAAATACCGGGTCCACCAAGGTTGAAATGGACCGGTATTTCCCCATTCAGGGACCACGGACCCGGACCCGAGTTTGGAGGCAGCCATGCCCTTAATAAGGGCATGGCTGCCTCCAAACTCGTAATGAGGCCCACTGATTTCTAGCCTATCCCATTAGAGGCACCCATTGGAAGGTGGGTCTGGACCCCTTTATCAATGTATTGGCTAAAGAAAAATGAAGTTATCTTTTATATAAAGATTGTAAGAAAACATGAAATGCTACCCATGATCTTGGATGAAGAGCTGCACCATCTTTTTAAAATTGACTCTCAAGTAACTAAAAAGAATATACATTTCAAATACTCTAATCATTGAACCATTGGTTAATCATCATGGATCTATTTCAAAGTGTTGCACTGTGGAAGCATCATTAAGGCAGTGTATCTGCGATTAGGAAACATTGCAGAGTTGTCTTAGGGCTAGAGGGGGCAACACTCATGCCAATTGAAACAGTGGCAACAATGTATTCTCTGAAAAGGGTGCCTTGTAACAATTCCTTCCATCTGGAGCACCACCAAGAATTACAGATTGGATTTTGTTCATAGCTCTTGAGATTAGCATCCAATCGTCTAAATGCATCCAGTATCCAATCATGGCTATGCCAAGACACAAGTTAGTAGGAAGACTGCCGAGTTCCGTTCACAAAAGATGCGCGATGCCCCAGACACACATGAATGGGCATCGCGAGCAAATCTTAGGGGAGGCCAATTGTTCATCTCTGGCACAGGTCTATGGGAGCCCTTTATGTTTCCAAAAAGTGTAGCAATACAATTAATCAGACACACCATCTGTGAATAGGTGCAGGCAAAGATCGAAGAACCGTGCTGATTGTCAATCATGGAAATGTGGCAATGTGAAGCAGAGGAAACGCGTACCCGCTATCAACAGCAGGGGCCAGATTACTGAAACTTTGGACTGGTGCAAGTGCAAAGTTTGCACGGTATTAGCACTAGGGCAAAATTTGCCCTATTTTTATAAGCACTGGGACACATTAAAAAACCATTGCACCTCGGCAAGTGCAGTTTGGCTATTAAAAGCACCAGGGTAAAAATTACCATAGTGCAAAAAAAGATGCATTTTCACTACATTTCTGCACCATGGCAAAGTTTGCCCTAGTGCTAATACGGAATGGTATTAGCACTAGGGCAAACTTTGCCCTGATGCAAAAATGCATCAAAAATATATCTTGTTAGCATTAGGGCAATTTTAGCCCTGGTGCTTTTAATATGCCAAAATGCACTTGTCTTGGTGCAATGGTTTTTAATGTGTCCCAGTGTTTTTAAAAATATGGCAAACTGTGCCCTAGTTCTAGTACCGTGCAAACTTTGCACTTGCACTGGTGCAAAGATTCTGTAATCTGGCCCCTGAGGTGCTATACAACATGCACGCATTACACTCTCATGAGTACTGGAAAGAAAGATAGAATGAATGCATCATATGCAGGAGGGTTTTCACATTTAAAAATATTTGTAACTTTTCTTCGGCTCATTGAATATCTATACGTAATTTTTTGTTACATCATTTAGAAACAATGATACATTTACAGAAAGAAATTACATTATCATCCTCACAGTGTGGGGTGTAGAACAAACAATGTAATGGATCATAACTATGCCACAATTTTGGGGGGCAGATAAAGACAGAAGGGCTTATAATAGATAAGGGGATAATGGTAGAAACATGGGCTTTTGCATGGATTAAACGTGTTATGAGTAGTGAGGTATTTGGAAATACAGCTGAATTTTCAGGTGTTTTGTGATTTTCCTTGTAGGAATTCCACTCATGGTGGTTTCTGTTGTTGTATGCGGTATACTGAAAGGGTCTGCATGTCATATGAGTTTATCACCTCTTGGTGGTAAAGGCATGCTGGACATACAAAGTCTCTAAAATGTCACATGCAGTATTTTAGATGCCCCATGTTAGGGTTAATAAAAAATATATGCATAAGATAAATGCACTTCTACCCCTGTTTGCGGCATAGAAATGCATAGAGACAGCAGCATTTCACTATGTCTGCGTTCACAATGTCTCCGCCCTATTACGAGGTTCCCTTGCGGGACCCGCTCTGGGCGCCTGGTCAGACCAGACGTTCTTTGCGGGTGCCGCCAGGGGACCAGGGATCTAACAACAGACCCATTATTAACGGGCCCGTTGTTAGCTCCCTCCCCATTCCCATATAGCCCTATGTGGGCTGAAATGGGAAAGGGGATGTGTTCCCTGAATGGGGAAATACCGGGTCCACCAAGGTTGGAATGGCCCGGTATTTCCCCATTCAGGGACTACGGACTCGTAATGAGGCCCACTGATTTCTAGCCTATCCCATTAGAGGCACCCAAGACCAGCACTCCTGAAAATTAACTGGCAGGGTCTGCAGCAAACATCCTCAGCAGATCCAAATTGAATTCAACTGAAAAGCTGGGGGTCCTGCTGAGGATGGGCATCTGTCATCTAGCCACTGGCTCACTCTGGTTCTTGATTTGTTGGAGTCTGAAAAACTCCAAGTTTCCTTTCAAAGTGCTGAAGACAGGGGGAAGGAAAACCAGACTGGGGAAATACCCTTTCCTTTCATCCCTGATGAACACTAAAGGTGCCTGCTGGTAGATGTGGGGCCCGAATGCTGATGAAGACCAGAAGACTAGGACACCAGAGGCTCGAAAACTGAAGTCTTTCATTGGTTTCCACAGCAAAATGAGCAGACAAAATCTCAATGGAACGATCAAAAATCCTTGAAAAAGAATCCGAGCATTTTACCTGAACAGGAGGGATGCCTCTGTCCAATGCTGATTACCATCGAATCCGAAAAGAATTAAAATCCCCATGCAGACATCAGAAGAGTTTGAAACCAGCAGTCGAAGTGAGTGGGAATAGTCGGAACATGCCATAATTAACAAAAACAATGCCATGTTCTGGAAATGGGTAACTTCCTCAAAACAGCCTGAGACCAATATCATACATGGTAGGAGGCATGGTTGAATTACATTTCCGAACTCTACTCAGCAGCCATGTATGACGAGCTTTCGCGCGATACTGAGTTTCCACTCAGAGATCCAATTAAGGAAGAACAGGTGCTAAACTTCACCTTGAAAGAATTGAAAGAGGAAATTAAAGCACAGAAATGGGGAAAAGACCCAGGACTGGTCATGATGCCAGTGGATATTTTTAAGAAAGAGCCGTATATGTGGGCACCTTCAGGCTGGCTTCCAACCAGGTCTAAGCGTTGTTGATCAGTGTTTTAGACATTTTGCATTGCATCAGAAATATGTGCAGTTGAAGAAAATTAACCTCTACTTGGTCTTTGTTGATTTAAATGCAGCATTCAATGGGTTTCTGAGGCATTCCTTCTGGAAAGTGCTAGAAGATGTAGCCACCCGATGGTATTTGCTGCGAGCCATCATGAACCTAAAAAGCACCAACAAAGCGAATGTAAGATGGAACTTAGAGGGTGATACCACTTCAGCTGTTTGGGTTGGGAGAGGCGTTCTCCATTTACATCAATTGATTAATTGATACATTGAAGTCCCTACAAACCCATGCACTAAGGATGTGGAGGGACACAATCCTTGTCTTACTCTACGCAGACGATGCAATTTTGATCTCACCTATTCCATCAGGATTGCATAGGAAAGTAGCAGCATTCCATGAAGGATGTCTCCAACGCAGACTGATAATCAACCTGGCTAAGACCAAAGGTATGGCCCTGCATCCAGTCCACAAGAAGGCACTGAAGCTTTGCGTAAACACTGAGGTGCACATAATCAAGCAAGATGACCAATGTAACTACTTTGGCTGTAGATTCATGAGCAATGGAAGTTGGGTGGCCCAAATCGATAAGTCACTTGTTAGCCTGAAACCAGCTAGCAATACAGTCCTCAAATGTGTTCTCAGCCACTTTCCCCTGCATTACAAACGTATGATATGCATGTGAGAGCCACCACAGTTTAAGGGGCTGAAATCTGAGGGTTCACCGAGTCTAACAGGCAATGGAAAATAACAGCTAATAGAAAACACGTTTTTAAACAAAATTGCAAATCTTCCTCAAAGCTGTTTGCACATAGCTCTATGGATAGAACTCGATCAGAAGCACACCTCTGATGTAATGCTTATCCGCCCCATCTTGTTTCGGGTTTGCTTACGGGCTTCACCTTGTTTGGAGAAGTACAGAGAGGCAGTGATGGACCTCTTAGTGCAAGATGAAGGTTCGGGCTTGCCATGGTTTAAAAATATGAACACCGCACTGATATAACTGGATCTCCCCGATCTTTGATCGCACCCCGACACGATTAACAGTGTCACTATAGCTATAGTACAAGAAGCATATATGTCCTGCTGAAGCCAAGAATTGACACTTGTTTTAACTCCACTAACCAAGCTGGGATTTTCTACAGCTGTAAACAACATCTGGGTTTATGAATGTTTTTTTCGATCTAATTACACCACCCTACGCAGGCTCCACACTCTTTATACTTGAGGCACAGGTTAGGCATCTTGCCCGTGGTTGCACTACAACACACATGGCACTTGTCGACATCGGAAATGCGCCCCGCTTGTATGGGAAGTAGGAAAACTGTGTGCCATTTTCACTAATATCTATGTCCGTCCTACAGCCACTTGAGAGCTCTTAATTTGAAGCCCATTTCAAAACTTAGTATCAGGCATTTGACTGATGCTTTAACACAGTCTAAATCAACTAGTGACAAACTAGAGGTCCTCAGAGTGGCAACGTTTACACATAGAGCAAACAAGGCACCACATTATATGGCACTGCACAGGTAGAATAAGCTGCCTTGTTTAATTGTTCAAGCCCCCTTTGCTATGTCACTTAGTCAGCTCAATGTACATTACTTGGAAATCCTATGGCCGTGTAATTCGCCATTTATCAGAGCCAAGTGTCCCCCTAAACTGGAAAGTAAATGGATTGACTGAGTTTATCCATTACATGATGTTAAGCTGTTAATGTATATATTGGGTGAATTCATGGACTAGTTGTAATTATGTTTCAAAAAGGAAGTTTTTATTTATTGGGAATGATTGCTTACAATGGTGATTTTGAACCACGCAGTGGCACTTTTGTAGAATGAGATGTTGCTGCAGAACCCTGTGTAATTTATTACAAAACTGAACAGTATGTCATCATTATAATGTATATATCTTTTAACTTTGCACATGTGTGGTCTATGGGCGAAATAAAGTTGATGATGACAAATATCATTAGGCACCACGGCTTGTATAGCAGATTCTTTGCACCGGCCTAGTGCAATTATTGCACCAGTGCAACAGTTAGCAGCAGTGCAAATGTATGTGGTTGTAATGCATTTTTGCAGTGGTGCAATTTTTGTGCCGTCATGAAAAAATTGCTCGGCCCGGTGCATAGTTTCTTTTGAAGAGGTTCATATTTTTCCATTAAATTTTCATCTGCAAAACTGACTACAGTGCCTGCAATATTAAACTTTTAATGTTTAAATGCAGAGTGTACGCAAGCAACATCCTTTCCACTGAATCAAAGCATGCCATAGAATGGGAATGTTAAGCGGTTGTGTACAGTATAAAATAGCTTAATATTTTATGGCAATTCATTTCCCATTCTTGAAACAATAGGTAATGCCTTTGTGCCGATCATGTCCTCTAGTACGTGTCAATTTTGCAGCAATGACTCATTGTTATAACTGATCTCGTCTACATTTGCAATGTCTTTATCACCTCGTGAATTGGTCATAAGAACATGACAAAGCTGTGCAGAAAATCTCTTCCCTACTGCAAAGGCACGCCAGTAACTGAAATTAATTCAGTTCAAATTCCTGCCTTGCAGATTTTGTGACAGATTTGATGAAACAAAAATCTAAGTTTAAATTGACAATCAATGTATCATTCAACCTCTATTTAGTCCGCTTTGTGAGAATGCAAGAAAATATATTGAGTGATCAATTTATTTTCCTGCTAACTGAATCGATTATCCAAGCTGCATCATGAGCTCCCAGCTACTGATTTAAATTGATGATATCAGTTGTTTTAATCATAAATAGGATAAACTACTCCCTTCCGTATGTTATAAGGATATGCACCAGAAGCAAGAAGACCCCATGGATATCTATGATATAGGGAAGTTTGAAGGACAAGGGCGGGGGGCGCAATTTTGCCCTGCCCACTATAGCTAGTAGAGAAATGGGGTCCAGATTATTGAACTCTATTCAAAAGCAACGGACCTGCTAATACTGGATAGTTTTACAACCAAGATAGCCAAAGACCACAGAAGGAGATAACGGGGGAGCCCCCTAGTAACCCCAGTTGTGTGTGAGGGAACCGTTGAAATTTTGGTGCCAACAGGTACCAGATCTTGGGGGATGAGCAACCCATAGATGGGGGTGTTATAGAACAAAGCGGATAGGTGTAGT